>NW_026695227.1:28077824-32877824 GCF_021218885.2 Marmota monax
GGTCTCAAAAAGATATTTTAATGCCCATGCTAATTCCACCAAAAGGTGGAAGCAAGCTAAATGTCATTGATGGATGAATGGATAAAGAAAATATGGTACATATACATGGAATATTATTTAGCCTTGCAAAACAAAGAAATCCTGTCACATGCTACAATGTGGATGAACCTTGAGGATAATATGCCAAGTGAAATAAAGCCAGTCACAAAGACAAATTCCTCTTGGATAAAGTAACTAAAGTAATCAAATCCACAGAATCAAAAAATAGAATGATGGTCACTGGGGGGGGGGTAGAGATCGGGGGAAAGGATGAGTTATGGCTCATTGTGTATAGAGTTTTAGTTTTGCAAGATGAATAAGTTGTGGAGCTGTGTTGCACAACAATGTGAATATACTTAACACTACCAGCTGTGCAGTTAGAAAAGTTTAAGATAAATGTGTTTTCTGTAACCAAAAATTTTAAAAACCTAGAGCTTTAAATCTCAGTGGGAAGCTTTGTATGTAAATTATGCCAGGAAGAGGGAAACAATTGATTTGAATTCAGCCATAGCAGAATTTAGAATCTAACCAGTCAGCTCCTAAACTTATTCTGCTGGGAGATCTTCATAGCAGGATGGATTACTGAGAAGGTGAAACTTCAGAGCTTCTGAGGGGGCCGGTGGGTGCAACATGATGCCCAAAGGTTAGATGAATGCACATCTAGGTGAAAGGTCCACGGTGGTCTGTGATGGTACAGAGGCATGTGGGAGGAGGCATTCACCAATATAAGTTTGATTGGAAGAGCATGTGAAAACAAGATTTTTCAAGGAATCCAAGCATGATTGGAAAAATTTTAGTGCCATCCTATGTATATTTAATAAAGTGATGAACTTTTTTGAAGATTTATGTTGTATATATGAATGTGCCGTGAAAAGCTAAAAACATAGGTACTCATCATGATGAAATTAGTAGCAAGAAGTTGGTTTGCCCTGCTATCAAAAAAATCTGTAGTCACCTAACATGCCAAAAGCAAAATTTTTTAAAAATTTTATTATTTGTGCTTAATTAGTTCTATATGACAGTAGAATGGATTTTGACACATCAACGTAGATGGAGTGTAACTTCTCATTTTTCTGATTGTACATGATCGAGAGTTACAATGGTCCTACATCTGGCCCAGCTGCAGATCAGCTATGCTGCTATAGATTTTTTCCTTATTGTATTATATCCACCCACCTGTGGCCCTGGTCTGCACTGAATGTCTACTTTTAAATTCCAGCAAAGTCACACCTCATTTTTTTTTTTTTTTTTTGTTCACCCACCTGGTGGAGAAGCTACTTGTCTGTTTTCTTGGTTTCATGCCATGAAGCTACCAGGAAAGCAATCTCTTCTATTCTCTGCCATCTAGAAAAGCCCCAAAGGGTATCATCTTATTTTAATTATGGTAAAATGACAGACA
This sequence comes from Marmota monax, assembly GCF_021218885.2. Taxonomy (NCBI): domain Eukaryota; kingdom Metazoa; phylum Chordata; class Mammalia; order Rodentia; family Sciuridae; genus Marmota; species Marmota monax. The sequence goes on from NW_026695227.1 coordinate 28,079,263, forward strand.
ACTACAAGTATGGGACATGTGACAAAAATCTGATCATTGTCAGATTATAAAAGGTAAGAGAAGACAAGAGGTCCTGTCACACACTGCAGGTAACTAAGGGGACAGTACAGTTAAGTGCAACTTGTGTTCCTAATGAGATCAGAAAGTAGGAAACAGATATTAGTGCAATAACAGGGGCAATTCCAGTACTTCGTTTGACTTAGTTAAGGGTATTGCACCAAAGTTAACATCCTGGTGTGCTCATTGTGCTAGTTGTATAAGATGTCAACATTGGAGCAGTGGGCTAAGGAATATATGCATGCCAGCCAGCATGCTTGCTTTCTCTGGAAGTGTAAGCTGAGGGTAAGATGAAAGGTAAAATAAAAAAACATTAAAGTATGGAAAATAATATAACACTCATGTATTATAACTTAGTGACAGGCATTAACATTTTGTCATATATGATTCATTTTTTAAAAATTATATTACAAAATAAAAAACGTATATTATAAATAAAACTTAGGGTGTTCCCCTCTTTGCTGTTGCCTTTGTGTCCCCATCCTTCATGAGCACTTTTCTCACTCCACGTTTACTTGGAGCATGCTTTCACACTCTCTTATTAATATATTGCTTTACTTCGTGGTTAAAGCATATGGAGGTAGGAACATACTCAATACATCTGAATTGTACTCATAAAAATAGTTAAAATGGTAAACTTTATATGTATATAGGGGAAAATACCAGTGTAAATGGACTTATATGATACTTTAGATGAAGATTTTCAAAATCATCCCTCCTAGGCACTTCTTCATATACATGCTAGAGACTGCTTTCAGCCACAACTCATTATGGTCATATATTTACATGGCTTGAACTCTTGAATTAGGAGCCCTATGAGCCCCCAAAATCTAGATATCTTTTCTGGTATTTTCAGCTAGTGAGGTTTCTATGTGCTCAATGATTGTGGAAGGGAGGAGGGAGTTAAGGAGGGTGGAATTGAGGAAAGGAAGGCCTTTCACAGTAAATACTCAGAGATTTTTCACAATATGAACACTGAAGGTCACACAGGGTATGTGTACAAGCCAGAGGAGGAAGACCTTTTCAGGAACCTGTGGATGAGTGAGGAAGATGATGGTGGCCATGGGAGATGAATTGACAACACAGGAAGAGTCAGCAAGAAGGATGAGTCCAGGCTTCCTCGAAGAAGTTGGCCTATAGGGACAATTTTAATGATATTTAGAAAGGAATTTCAGATAGCCCAGTGCAGTGGGTTGAGAGAAGACTTATTCAATCAAGTTCTGCTGAAAACCTGAAGTTGTGGTCACATGACTTCAGTGTAGGAAATAGCTCTGTGAGAGTTGATTCCAAATCTCCCTCTTGGATGCATCTTGAATCCAAGTCTTCCTGGGAGATGCTCAGGAACATGACCACCACCAGCACCAGCCACAGTATTTACCCAGTGCTTGCTTTATCACATTCATTCTCCCCAAAACCCTCTGAGGTCTGTGGTATAATTCTCTATATCTCATGAATGAAGAAAGCCAGGTGTAGGGAGGTTCAGCAGCATCCCCAGCCCTTAGCATCCTCCTCCACGGGCCTCTTGTGCCAACCAGCTTACTAGAACCAAACAACATGTCAGAACATTTTAGAATAACATGCTAGAACCAGTCTGATTCCCCAGGGTCATCAGAACTGCTTTCTGAGAGTCTGAACACTACTGACTGAAGTGAACTTCCCATTCGCTCACTGCCCACTGCCACTTGCTCAAGACCAGAAGTTCCACCACTACCATCCTGCCATGTGGGGGTCCCAGGTGTCTTGCTGCCTCTGACAGTACAGGTATGAGTTAATGATAAAAATCATAGATCAAGTGAGAGGAAAAAGAGTAGAAGGGGTACAGGGAGAGAGAGAAAACCATGCTTTGTATTTAGGAAGCATAATACTATTTAAAATGTCCTGAGAATGAATTTCAGTCTTCCAGACAACATATGTACTTTCAACCTGGGCCCAGATGTTATGATGGAAGAAGAGAAAGACATGGATGGATAACAAGAACATTTGTTGTGTTTATTGGGAAACATAAAACCATGGTAACTGTACAGAAGGAGCTATGAAAATGATTAGAATTCTGGGTAGACAGGGGGTCCTAACTGGAGGGATTCTTGAGGTTGGACTTCATTGCCTCCAAATAAATGTCTTCTCTTTATTGCCAGCAGAATGGAGCTGTTGTTGGCCCTCCCAGGGCGATTTCTCCCTGTTAGGGCGGAGACCACTCGCTTCCTGAGCCACTTGAAGGCTAACCTCAAGTTCAGACAGCACGTGTTTTCTTCCTCTGAAGGCACGTCCTCCTCCTTGGAGGGCTCTGAGGAGGTCTCTGCAGTGCAGATCTCCTGGCTTTCCATCTGCCAAGACAGAGAGGGTGAGAGATGGACAAGCCACGTCAGGAGCAGTGGAGTCAATATTTACTGCTTTATGGATACTGATTTATTGTTTTAACAGAAATAGCCAAGTGTAAATGCAAAGTTTCTGTACACATAAATCATTAAGCACACACACACACACACACAGGCACACACGCGCACACACACGTTTGTATTATCGTTAGTCCTTCTCTTTGTTCCTCCCCTCTCTTTCTCTCCGTGCTCCTTGGCACTTTCCCTACACCTCTTCCCTGGCTCCTTTCCTTGCTGTTCTCCTTCCCCCATTGCTCATCTGCTGAGAGACTCAGGTCTACCTGCTTCACAGCAGGTAGAATGACCCTGAGCTGTCCAACCTGGCACCCCCTCCCTGACCCACCCCTTGCTCTGCACTGAGGCTGCTCTGTGCTCACCTCAACAATTTCATCGTCCTCAAGCTCAGGAGGCATTTCTGGGAACTGGTCCATGTCTCCGTCTTCTGGTGGGTCACACTTGGGCAAGTCCTCACTAGCTTCAGATTCTTGATAACTGACCTGATCCATATGGGGAGAGGCACTGCTGCACGGCTGGAGATCCTCCTCTTGAGGAGAATCGGTCAGCACAGAGGCATGGTCTTGGTCATCTTTCTGGTTTTGCATACATGCCTCCGGATCTTTCATGAATGGAGCTGTTGTTGGACCATTGTTGGATCTTTCCTCATGGGGGAAATAGCCCACAGAGAGGCTCTGGTTGGATGAGGATTCCAAAACACACTGCTCCACGTCAGGGCTGCTGCCCAAGGGTGAGTCTTCCGTGGAGTCCAAAGGCTCAAATGCCCAGTTTCCCTCAACTCTGGAAACTTCAAAAGAAAAACATTAGTCAGTGAAATTGGGAAAAGGTCATGTACTTCAGCATATAAATCTAATCCATTTCCCATTCAGAACTATCCCACTCGGGCAGAAGAGCATCCTATGCTTGCACTCTCTAGTCAAGAGGAGAAGAGGCAGTTCTTTCTCTTTAAAAACTTTTTCTATTGTATAATAACCCTCTGCACTGAGCACCTCCACTTGATACCTCTCCTGCTTTGTCCTCTTTCTGCAGTTGGAAGAAGTGCCAATCATAAAAGATAGTTGTATAAAAATAAAACTTGAAAAATACAGGAAAGTAGGAAGATGAAAGTTAAATACCCCATCCCACCATCTTGGGTGATAACAGCAGGAAAAGAGTTTTGTGGATTTCTTTAGAATCTTCTCCTTCTTTACATATACATACATATATGTACATTTGAACTTGTATGCACTCATCCTTATATATGTGCATGTCACATCAAAGAATGTGAAATTACTCAATTGTATGGCACAGCCTGCTGGAGACACATATATGGCTCTCTGTAATTCTTAACCACTCTCTCATGAACTCTTTTTGAGAATCACCTCTTAATGACCATGAATTTAGGTGATCAATGACGCTTAGATTATTAAGACCACTAACAGTGGTCTTATTAATGATAGTAAACTCCCTTATCCACAAATTTCTGCCTTTCTTCTCATAGTCCTATAGGTTGAATTACTAGATTAGGATTAGAAATATATTAAAGTTATAATTGATACTAAATTACTTTCTAGAAAGAATACAGCTATTTAAATGCCCACCCTCCCCTCATCTGTTGGCATCTTTAGTCCAACATTTCCCATGATACTCTAGCAAGTGCTTGGGGGGAGAGAATAAACACCAAATGGCTTTCTGTCTGTCTCTCTGTCTCCCCCCCACTCTCCCCCCCCCACACACATACACTTTGGAGACTCTGTCATGTTTGTCTCTTGCGATTCTTGTGGAAGGAGATGCTTCCAATTCCTGAGGCATACACAGGATAACTGAAGTCCTTCAGATCCTGAGCTTAGTAACTAAGAGGTACAATTGTTAGAAGTCTGTGTTCTGAGAATGTTGGCTACCGTGGCAACAGAAGAACCACATTAGAGCCAGAAGTGTGGAAGGAGGAGTGGGGGATAGAAAATCAAAGACTCATCTCAGTCATTTTTAAAAAATTTGTTTTAATTAGTTATGCATGATAGTAGAAAGTATTTTTACACATGGTACATAAATGGAATATAACTTCTCATTCTTCTGGTTGTACTTGATGTAGGATTACACAGGTTGTACAATCATATATGCATATAGGGTAAAAATGTTCAATTCATTCTACTGTAATTCCTACCCTATACCCCTTCTCCTCCCTTCATTCCCCTCTATTCTTTCCTAGACCCACCTGCCATTGTGAATTTGCATCCCCATATAAAAAAAAATTGGGGACTTTGTTTCTTTGGGATTGGCTTATTTTGCTTACCATGATATTCTCCAGCTCCACCCATTTACCTGCCAATGCCATAATTTCATTCTTCAAGGCTGAGTAATATTCCATTTTGTACCTATACCACATTTTCCTTATCCATGCAGCTGTTGAAGGACACCTGGGTTGGTTTCATAGTTTTGTTATTGTGAATTGAGCTGCTATAAACATTGATGTGGCTGCATCATTGTAGATTGCCGACATATATATATATATATATATATATATATATATATATATATCTCCATCCTTTGGGTATAAACTGAAGAGGGTGATAACTAGATCAAATGGTGGTTCCATTCTGAGTTTCCTGAGGAATCCTCATACTGCTTTCCAGAATGGTTGCATCAATTTGCAGTCTTACTTGCAATGTGTGAATGTATATTTTTATCCACTTCCTTGCCAACACTTATTGTTGCTTGTATTCTTGATAATTGGCATTCTGGAGTGGAATATAATCTTAGAGTAGTTTTGATTTGCATTTCTCTAATTGCTGGAGAAATTGAACATTTTTTTCATATATTTGTGGATTGATTGTATTTCTTCTTCTGTGAAATGTCTGTTTAGTTCCTTCGCCCATTTGTTGATTTGTTATGTGGTTTTGTTGTTGTTATTGTTATATTTTTCGAGTTTTTTGTATTTCCTGGAGATAAATGCTCTATCTGAGGTGCAGGTTGTAAACATTTTCTTCCATGCTGTAGGCTCTCTTTTCACATTATTGATTTTTTTCTATGACAAGAAGAAGCTTTTTAATTTGAATCCATCCCATGTATTGATTCTTGATTTTACTTCTTGCACTTTAGGAGTCTTATTAAGGAAGTCAGGTCCTCAGCTGTCATAGTGAAGATTTGGGACTACTTTTTTTTTTTTTCATTAGGCACAAGGTCTCTGTTCTAGTGCCTATCTTTGATCCATTTTGAGTTAATTTTCAGGCATGGTGAGAGATGGGTGTGTCGCGACCCCTCTGCCGAGCGCCCAAGCACAGCCTAATAAAGCCTCCCGCATACCAATCCCAAGCTGCCATGTGGGTCTCTCTCATAGGGTGGTAAGGGATTGCACGCCAACTCTCCATATAAGGAGTTGTTTATCACAGGCTACAGTGGAAGCCGGCGCCATCTTCTAATGGCGGCCACGGTCTATAAGAATGGCTTACCACAGTTCGCCCTTCTATTTTATAAAACAATGCAGGCGAAAGTAGAGGTCCTATCCCACTGTGCAGAAGTGGCTGCAGTGTATGGTTCAGTCCTAAGGAGGGCCCTACCCTAGACCTGGTCCCATATCAGCCGATGCCTTTTTTCGTGGGGCGGGGCGTGGAGGTCAAACCCGCATGCAATAGGACATGCTTTCCTTGAGGTCCGTTGAGGGATCACTCAAGTGCAGTGCCTTGCCTCGTATCCTGCATCGTGATGACGGTGAAAAAGAAAGGGGATTTTACAAGTAGCCAGTCAGTGACTATGAGGTTGGAAGTGGCAACACCATCCCTCAGCCCCTGAGAAAACGAAGGGTCCAAAGCATAAAGTGCAGCACCAGCATGGAAGCCCACCTGCGTGCAATGGCAACAAGGCCTGCAGAGTGCATGGGCCTTCCAAAACTGGGAAGGCAGGAAGAGGAGGGCATGCCAAACCCAGTGCAATGTCAAAGATGACTTGGGGTGCAATGGCCAAAACCCAGGAAATTATTGCTTAAGTTGCGCAAGCCAAACTTGTGGAGAGATACCATTCTCTAGGGCTGCAAAAGCCTGGACGATCATAGCCTTTTCTTGGCTATGGTGAGCTCTTAGGCGACAGAAAAGCCACAGACAAAGGACAATCCCAAAACAACACATCGCTCCAAAAATGCCTACTCCCACCCATTCCTTAAAGAAAGAAAAGGCAGAAGACAGCCAATTCGTAAATTGGCCCAATGTCACAGGGTCCACACGAGTGTTGTTCAACATGGCAATTTGTGTCAGTTGGGTCTGGATCAACTTCTCTGCTTCCATGGACCAGTTTCCGGCCAGGTACTGTCCAATGATTTGAGAGGTATTTCTGGAATCATTAAATCTGAGAGATGTTATACATAGATGTGCACGATGATCAACACAACCCAAATGTACTAGGTCTGACAATTCCTTAATCTGAGCTTGGAGGAGATCCACCCTTTGATTAACGGCCAAAATTCCTGATAAAATATGTTGATTGATTTTACTCTGAGACTCTAAAATGCTGGAAGTTTGTTGGATGACCTGATTAACCGTGGCCGCAGTCTGCACCTGACTAGCCGTGGCCACTCCGGCAGTGACCACTGCAGCAGCAGATATTGCAACCGCTGTTACAATAGCTGCCGTGATTCCAAAATCCCTACGGCTCCTGAGCACCTCAATAATAGGGAAGGAGTCCGGATCCGCAGTAACCTGAATCGGGACGAAAGTCGGGACCTTCGTAACAATTGCCGTGCTCCAGGATCCATTCCAACACTCAGACAAGACACATGTACAATTAGAACAGTCAATCATTTCCGATTCTGTAGTATTGGTATCATTGATCAAAAGGAACAGAAACGGAGAATGAAGACAGACTGCTGCAGAGGGCAGTGTAGCATTGGACACCTGAGAATTGTATGAAATGTTTTTAAGCCTCCTACCATTATCAGTGTCCTGTACAGAGCCAGACACATTAAACAGCCAACTCTGGACTCCTCTCAATTGAGCCAGAGCAGAGACATCGGCTGTGGCCCCCTTTTCATTGGAAATCAACCATTGAAACCAAGACCAGCCTGTTCCTGTAGTGGAATTAGCCTTGGAAGAGTTATACAAATACCTTTTAAGAGAAGGGGAAAGAGAGAAACCCACAGCAACTTGGCGCTTCTCCCAAGAATGATCTTGACAAGGCGTGAATATCGTGAATTTCTTTAGTGTTTGGAAGTTCACAGGTGAGAACATTAGACCTGAACTCACACAGAGTGAGTGTGTGTGTGTGTGTGTGTGTGTGTGTGTGTGTGTTGGAGGGTATTGATAAGAACTCAGATTGTTTTTATTTTAATGTTTCTTACTTTTGTGAAAAAAAAGGAAAACAAAAACTAGTTATAAAGTCCATAAGGACCATATTTTCAGTACCAATGTAACAAAGTCACTTTATGTTGTTAAAGATGGAAGAACCAGAAATATTCAAAATTAGCTATATTATTTCAACATAATGGATAACTGGTTTTCCTCACTAAGCTGCAAGTTGAAATGTGATTGTGTTGTGATTGGGTCTTTTGTTTGTATCGTAACTGAGCACTTTTGTGCTGAGGGACAAACTCAAATTTCCCATCCCTTTTCTTTACTCAAATATGAGAAACATTTTGTTCATAAGGTATACAGTGATACCATTTGGCCCTCATTTTGCATAAATGCCTGATTTATATGCTAAATACTCAACTGTTCTTTTCACATTAGCCTGTAATCATTAGAATACTCCAGTATATAACTTGGTGGCAAGAGGTTGTTTCATGCTGTCAAATCGATCTCATTATTAACTAACTTAAGACATTGAAATTGCATGCTAAGGGAAAATCTTTTAATTGGAAACTATCATTCACAAGAGAAGTTGCACCTCCATAACTGGAAAAATAATTCAACTTGATTGTAACAGAGAACAAGGGACTGTCATTCCTGTTTCAATATGAGGACACCTACCGTCTGGCCATTGACCTCAAATCAGGCAAACATACTTCCAATATATTAAAATTATATGTGCTCACTTAAAGTGAGCAATAGAATGAAAGAGAGCTGCTCAGAGAGTAGCTGGAGGGGTCTGAAGCAGCCAGCAGGTTTCCCACAACCCCTCTTACCATAGAAGGGAGTTAGAAGGAGGGTAGGATTTTTCCATACTCCTAAGAAAAACACACAGCGTTGCTAAGAACACACGGACAGTCCTAAGGGATGTGAGGAATGACATCAAAGGAAGACCTCTTATAGTTTGATTAAAAATCACCGAGGATGTGACCTCTTAGAAGACACTGATAACTTGAAGGAATGAAGCCAACAACTGGATGGAACATGGCCATTGCAGTGAATGCCAGTGTGGACGAATGTCTCCTCAGGCCATCGTGGCACCTAAGTCCCAAACAGAGACACCACATCAGGGAGGAGGAGCGAGGGACTCTCCTCCATGACTGAACCTAGGAGGTCTCTATTTATCTAGAGTTGACTGATCATACTTTTTGATAAAACACTTGAAAGAATACTTAATTGATAAGTTCGGTTCTGTAAAAATATTTTTCCAATAAGTAGATCCCGAATGTATGCAAAAAGTTGTAATCTAACACAATATTTGGGTTCTAGTATTCACAAACTTCAACATAACATTATTGAATTAAAAATATTCTCAATTTAGTGGCATTTGCTCTGAGATTACCAGATACTTCAATGACTACAGAGAGATACTTTTTCTGTTTTTTTTTAATTCTTTTTAATTTTTAGTTGTAGCTGGGCACGATACCTTTATTTTATTTATTTATATGGTGCTGAGGATTGAACCTGGTGCCCCACGCATGAGAGGCAAGTGCTGTACCACTGAGCCACAACCCCAGCCCAAGAGAGATACTTTTTCAAATAGACAAAATCTACAGAGCAGGATCATTTCAAAGTAGCAAAAAAATCAAGTTGTAGTCCATAATATGCAAGTCTGAAGAAAATTATAGGCATTAGGCATTTTAAATTATTATTTTAAAAAGATAAACTCTCCAGAAGATAGCTAGGCATGATATTTAAGATAGAAAATGCAAGTACTTGAATATATGGAAAAAATAATAATTCTTACTGTATTTTTACAAGGAAACATTTACTTTTGATTTACAAATAGCATAAATAGAGAAAAGAGCACAAACCTTAATGAACATTTTATTGAATTTTTTATAAACTGAAACCAGCAATCCAAAAAAGAATTAGAACCCCTCCCCAACAAACACACACCTCAGAATGTCTCCCTCCTGTTCCTACTGTCCCCACTAAGGGTAACCCCTACCCTGGTTTCTGCATTGTAGATGGGTGTTGCTTGTTCTTGAATTCTATTGACACATCCTTGTGTCTGGATTCTCATGTTCAATATTATGTTTGCAAGATTCATCTATGGCTTTTGGACAGTTTGTTTATTTTAATAGTTTATGTTCTTCCACTACAGATTTTTATCAATTCTACTGTTGATGGACATTTGCTATGTTTTAGTTTTTGGCTTTTATGAATATAGTGCTGTAAATGAGTATGTTCTTATACAAAGCTTTTGATGAACATATGTGCACTTTTCTATTGGTTATGTTTGTATGAATGGCATTGCTGGATTCTCTGGTATACTTATATTCATTTTAAGGAGATGCTGTCAATTTGCTAAAGCAGTAGTGCCAATTCCTATGCCCACCTACAGTATCAACAGAGTTCCAGTTCTGCTGACAAGTACCTCCTCAATGACATTTGCCTTTCTCTTCCTCCTTCTCCTCTTCTTCTCCCACCATCATCTTCTCTTCTCCTTCTTTTCCTTTCTCTTCTTCCTTTAACCCTTCTTTCTGGTGGGTGAGTATTGACAACATATTGTAAATTTAATTTGCATTTCTTCAATGACTCATGAACACAAACTTTTTTTTTTCACTTTTATTGGTGATTTGGATGTTCCTTTTTAATGAAGTGCCTGTTGGAGTCTTTTGCCCCTTTTAAAAAGGGAATTATTCTTTCAGTTTTTTTTTTCTAGGAGTTCTTTATATATTCTGAATGAGTCCTTTGTCAGATATATGTACTGCAAATATCTCATTTGAAAATTCCTATGATCAAATATGGTATATATTGTGCATTTTTGTTAGTCTTGATCAGAAAATAAGTTTGCTTTTCAGTTCTAATACACTTAAAGTTTATCATGAAAGTGTGTTGCATTTTATGAAGGACATTTCTGCATCTTTCAGTTCAATCATACACTTTTTTTTCCCTTTATCCTATTAATGTAGTGTGATACAGTGATTGTGTTTTGAGTGAAAAATGAACTTCAGGTTCTTAGAATAGAGTCAACTTGGTCTTGTCTTTTTTTTTTTTTTTTTTTTTAAATTTTAGAATTTCCTTTCCTAAGATTCTGTTTAGGATTTTTGCATCTGTGTTCTTGAGAAGACTGATCCATAATTATCCTTTCTTTTTATGTTCATGTCTAGGTTTAATGTTCATAAAATAATTAAGTAAGTACTCTTTCCTTTTTCTAGTCTCAGAAAAATTTTTATGTAAGATTGCTGTTGTGGTTTTTTAAAAAAGTTTGGAAGAATTCAACAATGAAGCCATCTGAGCCTGGAATTTTCTTTGTGGGTTGTTTACAAATTACAGATTCAACTTCTTCAAAACATATTAAATTACTTAGGTTTTTGGTGTCACTTTTGGTAGTTGTACTTTTCAAGGAATTGGTCTAATTCATCTAAGTCCTAAAGGGCATTGATGTAAGGTTGTATATAATTGCTTCTTATTATCTCTTTAATATGTGTAGGATCTGTAACAATGTTCCATTTTCCATTCTTGATGTATTTTTTTTTTCTTTTCTCTTGAACGGTCTCCTTAGGGATTTATTCTTTTCATTAGTCATTTCAAAGAGCTACCTTTTGAATTTGTAGACTATCTCTGCAATTCACGAGTTTTATTTCAGTAAATTTTTCTGCTTATCCTTCCCCTCCCCAATTCCCTTTCTGTGTAATTTGCTGTCCCTTTTCTAACTTTTTGATATGGATACTTGGATCATTGATTTTAAGCCTTTTACCTATTTGATATATGCACTCAACAATGTAAATGTTTATGTAAATGCTGTAGCAGCATGCCCTGTATTTCCATATTTTCATTAACTTTTAGTTAGAAATGTTTCCCAATTTCTACGCGGATACCAGAATTCACAGGACTTTAAAGTAAGTGTTTTGATTTCTTTGGTCAGTTTCAGAAAATTTTCAAATATTGCTTCTGCCCCATTCCTTTTCTGAGTTCTGATCATTCATGTGTTAGACCCTGACATTGTGTCCCATTTCTCTCCCCCTCCCCCACACAGCTCCCCGTCCTCTCTTGTTTACACCTTTTTTCTCCCTCTCTTTGGGTTGTGGATGCTGTGCTTCACCATCCATATCTCCCAGTCAGGGCCTGAAGGCTGATTTTTCCAGCTGCTGGTCATGTTGGGGCTGACAGCTCTCATAGGCCAGTCTTCCAGGAATTGAACTCAGTGAGGAGAGCCCACTTCCCTCAAGATCATGCCCTTTGCCTGGAAACAACCTGCATCAAATGATTGATCCAGAAGCATAAAAGACAGGCCCTATTGCCCCTTGGTAAAATTCTGAAGGGCTATCCCAGTTTGAGAGTTTCCCGTAATGCTTTTCCCAGTTTTTCCTCTATTTTACTTTCTTTGCTTTCTTTAATTCCCTCCTAGTGATAATCCCAGTAGTGCTCCCCACAAAAATTTCTGCATGCTAATGTCAGTCCCTTGCTGAGCTAGCTGACCTTCCATACCATACTTTGGTTTATGTTTTTTCCTACTAATTTATGTTACATACAGTTCACTGATCTGATCCATTGTTATGATGTACTGGAATTAACTACGTGGTTTTAAAATTTAAGTTGTTTTATTTATAATTCTATAATTTTCTTTATATGCATTTTCAATTATCTGGTAAACATCTTCCTATTGCTAAAGTCCAATCTGATAACTAATATCTGGATCACCTACAGGTATGTTTGTATTATCATTTTTTCTTCTTGGTCTTTCTTGTTGCTATATTAATGATTTTTAACTCAAATGTGTTGAACAACATATATGAAAAATTATAGAGATTTGGGATAATGTTATCTCCTAGCAGAGAATTCAGTGTCTTCCTGGCAGGCAGTAGACTTGATTATCTCAATACCATCTAACATAGATCTGATTCAAAGGTGGGCTTCAGCATTTGAGGGAACTTGTTGATTTTTGATTCACTCTTCCTGCTGGATCCAGCCCCTCTGGTTTTCTAACTGGCCCCTCCTTCATTGTGGGTCCTTAACTGTCCTTTTTGTCTCTCCAGCTGTGAGGCTTCTGAACACTCTGTTTATCTGTTATCTATTGCTGCTGCTCACACTGCTTTTGCAAAACAAGTGCTTCCAAGGGGTTCTGGGGCTCCCCTCAGTACCCTTATCTTCTCACAGGTATCTGGATATTCAAGATTTGGGCTCCTAGATAGTTCTGCAGTGTTTCCAAAAAAGATTTTAAAAAATTTAATCCTGACTTGCTTGTTTTTCTTTGTTAGATGGTTGTTCACCAACAATCTACTTACATTATTTTTTAATATTTGGATAATCAAGATGAATGAATTTTATTTGACTATTGTTTTAATATACAAATATATGTTTATTTTTTAGAAAGAACTTTCTTCTTAAAGACAGTTGTTGAATAACATGTACATATTTTTACCAACGAACCAACTTATCATTGCAAAAAGAAGTATAACTTTTCACTAGTTTTAGTGCCTCCCTTCCCTCTCAAAACTGTCCTCAGTTGGAAAGACAGCATTGTGTAGCAAAAAGAAGACTATAAGCTTTAAAACAGAGGCCTGATTTGAATCACTTCAGCAGAGTCACAGACTCTCTGGTAATTTTCAGGCATGAGTCAGCTCACTGACCCACAGCTCCTTCAGAAAGGTCCCTGAAGTAGTGTCTTAAGTACATTCCATAAATATTCTCTTAGTCTGGTGATAAGATGAGCCGAGTGGAATCTCCAAATGGTAAATATAAAGCAATACTGCATCCCACTTAACTCATTTGTGTGAGTGACACAGATCTTTGAGAGTGACAGTGGAGTATCATAAACTTAATCAGGTGGTAGCTCTAATTGCAATGGCTATTCCTGGCCCCCATCATGGGGTTATTGATCTGGTTATCAATCCTTTTCCTCTTCATCTATGCTACACAAATTAATTTTTGCATCGTAAAATAAAGTTACTTAGACTTTAATGCAATCAACCAGCAAAAAATAGAATCACTTCTAGCACTTTAGCTAGCATATTAAATCTCAAATCTCTGAGAGCAACTATATCATTAGATTCCACTGACACAAATTATATTCCTCCTGCCTCTGTCTACACTGTACCACCAATCCATTTCCTCATGTTTTCGCCAGGCTAGATATTATTATTGTTGTTTGTCATTATATATGGTAGATTGAAAGAATGGCTACAAATTATTTGCCCTTTCTCATCAGGAAGTAAATTCTATTTCCCCACTTGATTGAGAATGAGCAGATTTCTGACCAGCTTTGATGGACAGTGTGTAGAGAAAATGATGTTATACAGATTCTTAATCTAGGCTTCATGGAATGTTGTAGTTTCCACTCTCAGACTAGGAACCATTCCACTCCACATGAGCAAACCCAAGCTAGCATGTTGAAGAATGAAAGATCATACAAAGAGTTCACTGTCACCCAAGAGATGTGTGTGAACCCAGCCATGAAGAGCTGATCAGGCACAGACCAGAAGTATTACCCAGCTGTTCTCAGCCCAGACTAATAAACACAGACTCATAAGCTAGATAAAATTGTTGCTTTAAGTCACTAAGTCTTGGGGCAAGGGGTGGTATGTTATATGGCAATAAATGATTAGCAATGTACACAACACACACACACACATACACACACACATGCATTCATGTATTTCCTCCTGGATTTGAGTTTCTGATTGGTGTCCTGGTGAATGCTGGGATGCATTGCTCTATTAAAAGTCTGAGACAATGATAGGTAGTATAGGTGGAACATTGAAGAAAATGGTTCTTCCTTTTGGTAAAGAAAGAACACTTCAGTCAAGGAATGATAAGGTTGCAACTGTAGAATGATCAGTAGAGTCTAGAAAACTCGGGATCATCTTTTTTTGTGTGGGGGGGTGGGTATTGGGGATTGAGATCAGGGGCACTCAACCACTGAGTACTATTTTATATTTTATTTAGAGACAGGGTCTCACTGAATTGCTTAGGGCCTTGCCATTGCTGAGGCTGGCTTTGAACTCATGATCCTCCTGCTTCAGCCTCCCAAGCTGCTGGGATTGCAAGCGTGCGCCACCACGCCCAGCTCAGACTCATCTTTTTGCTCTCAAATGTCACTATTCTAATTCTCATGATTCTGCTCTTTGTCTCAGTCATTGCATCCACATAAGAACATTGTTAAGATTGAATTCCTGAACCCATGTGAGGGCACTCAGCATCTGATTCTTAGCCCCTTCCTTCCTTCCTTCCTTCCTTCCTTCCTTCCTAACTTTTAAAGATGTGGTTATTTTTGCAATGTCATGGACTTTATGAATAGGTGACATAATTTCCTTTTCCTTAACCATGCTTTTTTATTTTCAACCTTCTGCACAAAGATAAAAATCTTCGTTAATCCCATAGCTAATGATATAAAAAAAAAGGTCAGCAAACTTTCTCCAAAGGACTAGATAGTAAATATTTCAGGCTTTACAGGCCACAATATGGTTTTTATCATGTGTTCTTTATCTTATAACCTCTTAAAAATGTAAAAAACATTTTTAGTTTGTACCATACAAAAAAAGATAGCCAAATTTTCCCCCACTGTTGGTAAATTGCTGACTCATGGTATAAAATATCTACTTTGTTTTATAAGAGAAAATGCTCTCATTAGGCTTCTTGACAGTCTTCTATGGCCTGAAGTCAAGTAAAGAAGAGCCTTATTTATAATTGAATGTGACTTGTGAAAAAGGTAGAAATAGAGAGTTCCTGCTCACTTTGACTCTCTCAGGCAGTTTTCCCACTCATTCATTCAATAAACGTGTTAACATCTGCTGTGTAGACTCTTTAACTATTTTTTTGTGTTATCCAGATTTCACTGTGTGTCTTTTCTTTAAAAGGGCAATTCCTCTAGTTTTTTTAAATCAGAAATACCAGGTCTTAATACTCATGTTTTAGGGAAAATTTGGATTAAAATTTCTACTGGTACTCAAGAAAATTCATGATGATAAAAAAATGAATGTAGTTTAACAATGATATTTTGCACTCAATATTGACACATCCTTCTTAATGTCACAGCCTAAATTGAGGAAACTATGTAACTATCTTTAACTAAAAAGATACTATTTTCTCTTATCAGTTGAAACTTTCTTTAAAAAAGATCTCAGATCTTGGAACCACTCCAAATAATTTCTTCACACTTTCCTCGTTTGCTGTCATGTAACACAAAATCTGCATCCAGGTAGGTTTTTTTGGGGGGGACTGGTCTTGATAGGTTGCCCAAGCTGGCCTCAAATTTGTGATCCTTCTGCCTCAGTCTCCCTAGAGGGCTGGGATTAAAGGTGTGCACCACCCCATCTGGCTTCCTTATTAGCTTTATACATCAGCCATAAACTATACGACATTTAAGAATAAATATTTCCTCTGAAGCAATTTGTACTTGCACTTTTCAATCTCAGAGGAATGGTCATGTTTCTTCTCCCAAATGAAAAGTGTAACTGTTAGCTTTCTGAATCGTGCTATTCATCCAAGGAAAACTTTATCCAAGGTGAGAGAAGGTATTTTATATAAAAGGTGCCAAAAGGAGCACAGGACTTCAGTATTGAAATATAAAGATTGCCCCAATTGCAGCTCTTTGGCACAGACATCAACTATAATCATCTGATCACCCACATCACCAAAACATGACACACTTTGTAATGAGAAGCGGTGGTGATTTTCCTTTTGACTATGTAAACATAAAGGGAAATGCCTTGGGAAATCACTATGCATTGTTCTCTCATTTCTCCTAAATATACATATGCACAACCAGTTTTCCGATTTGTCAAGTTCTTGAAGCAGGGGAAGAACCCAACAGCCCAGGGTCATCGCTTTCGCTCCCCTCTCTTGTGTCCTTTTCTTTGCTCTCCTGCTTGGCTAATTTGTCTCTTTCCCGCTGCAGCTTGTCCTGTTCCTCCTTCCTTTGGGACTCATTCCAAAGTGAAGCTTTCTCCAATTTCTGAGCATGGAGGACATCTTCTACATTGGTGATTCGAAACAGAGATTTCTGAGAACCGGTGTTCATCCTGGTGGCACCTGAATCATCCTCTCATCTGCTTCATCCTCTTCACCTGTGACCTCAGCACCCAGGGCCAGCAGGGCCGCTTTCCTCTGTTTTCCCTCTTGTGACACCATCCTGGGCTTCACCACAATCCGTGCCTGCTTCTCAATGAGGGTGACAGTGCCCCATACCTCATCTTCTTTTTTCACTTTGGTGACAACTTACTGAGTTTCAGACCATCTTTACACAACTTCCTTGCAGATATTAAGGAGGAAATCTTCTTCCAGAAAAGCAGACTGGACACCCTACAGAGCGTCCAACATCTCTTCCTCCTCTTCCTCCCCAAGGATGGATACCAAGGATGTAGGGACCCTAAACGGCTTGGTCCACTCCCGGTGCCTCCAACCATCCACCCAGCCAGGATCCAAAACCTCCATCCCTGCCATCACTTTTACTGGAGGCTGCTGCGTTCACTTCGCAGGGAGCCACCATCTTGGAATCAGGCTTAGCCACATCAGTCTTGAGAGAAAAGAGATTCTTGCAGGGTAAGCCAAGATACTCATTGGTTCTCTGGCATGTGTTGCTCCAAAAGTTCACAACACTGAGCCTTGAGTTTTTTTTTTTTTCCTTTTAAGTTCTGAAGTGCAGATAGACACCTGTGACCCTCAGCATAGCTTTCATATTTCTTTTTTTTAAAATATTTTTTTAGTTGTTGATAGACCTTTATTTTATTTATTTATATGTGGTGCTGAGAATCGAACCCAGTGCCTCACACATGCCAGGCAAGTGCACTACCGCTGAGCCCCAGCTTCAGCCCCAACTTTCATATTTCTTGTGCTTCTCATACTACGGTATGATAGTAGCCCCATCTACTAAAATACTTTATTCAACAGGCACTTTCTCCATATGCATATAGGCATTAGTTAAGGAACTATTTTGACCTGCAAGATATGAATTAGAAACTTTCCATTCTTTAATGGCAACTGGATCTTCACTACCCCTAACCCAACCTGTTCGGATAACCATCCCAGGTCAGTCAAGTTGCCATGACCGGAGTTCAATAGCAAATAACAGGAACCATTTAAACTAAAGCAGGAAGAGATTAAATGGTAGAGATAATTAGGTGCTTATAAAATTGTGAAGGCTGAAGAAGCAGGCTCTAGGCTGGGCTTCCAAGAAGAACTACCAAAATGGTAGTGCAGAACTGTCCCACTAAGTGAACTGTGCCTCTGCCACATCCAGGAACTGTTGGAAATAGTAGTGCCATCACAACTGCTGGTTTTAGAACCCTCAAACCGCCAACTTCTGCCATGATGTGGACCAGGAGGATGGTGGCTCCCTGCCTCTCAACACCCATAGAGCCAGACATGGTCCTAAGCTGGTACACAAACACCTCCATGGCATCGTATATCAGAAGTGAAAGAAGTGGAACTTTGACCTCACTCAGTACCCTTGAACCTTCCAGATCTCATGCAGGTATGTCTGTTCAGCTAAGCTTTGTGACTAGCTGAATTATAAAGAATCAGGGAAATGTAGTCTTTTACAGTTTATCCTCTATTTCCTGAAACACAGTGTATATTTGGGAACCAATAGCATCAACATAATCTGTAAGGAAATAGAGATTTGCAAAACCTTTTACACAGGGTTAAACTACACACAATATACTCAGCACACTGTGGGTAAGACAGGGTGGGAAAGTTCAATGTGGTAAGTGGTAATATACTCAGGTAAGTTCAACTCAAGTGAACTGTTTTTTCTTTTTTTCCTTTTGGTACCGGGGATTGAACTCTGGAGCACTCAACCACTGAACCACATCCCCAGCCCTATTTCACATTTTATTTAGAGACAGGGTCTCACAGTCTCAATGAGTTGCTTAGTGTCTTACAATTGCTGAGGCTGGCTTTGAACCCTCAATCCTTGTGCCTCAGCCTTCTGTGCCAATGTGATTACAGGCATGAGCGCCTGTACCCGGCCTGTTATTGTTTTTGATTGTGTCTGTTTTTCCTGCCTTAAGGGTAAAATTTATACATTATTGAGATATTTTGTGGCATTATCTTTCTAGAGTAAAGCCCCTTTGATTCACTATAATGAATTAATATTTTTAAAGCACTTAAAATAGTTCCAAGCACACAATAAACACAGTTTGCATATTCACCTTTATTTAGTATTTTTTAAATGGACATACTTCCCCACTTTGGATGGGATCCATAAAGGACCTATTTTATACTAAATTTTGTTCTTCAGTGAAAAACACTAGAGGTTGATTTTAGTATTAGGATGAAGATCCTAAATCTCATTATTGCTGTAGCTAATATATTACAGGGAAGAGCAATTGGTGCTGAGCATTTGGCTAATCACTTGTAATTAAACCTAAACATTACAAATAAAAATAGCCCTGCTGTTTTAGAGGCTTCCTTTTGCATCTTACACCTACTTTCACACTTACCTGTAGTTCTGCTTAACAAGATTAGCTATTGCTTTTCCAGAAAAATCCAGGAATGATTGAAAGAGAACTACACAACTATTTATCACATACACATTTATATTTTGAACAATTTTAAACACAACCTAGATGTAAGTTTGTAAAAAGAGCTCGAAGACAGCAAGAGAGAAGAGTCACATTGGCAGAGAAGAACAGCTGCAAGTCAGAGAGGATGCAGTGGAGCCAGATCTGGGGCCCGCGCCCTGGGGAGTCAGCACTGGAGAGCTGTACAGAAAGCTGCCATTTCAGGCTTGCAGTGTGCAGGCCTAGGATTCCCAGTGGGAACCCCTGAGTCTGATATGAAGATCCTACCCGGGTCTTCATAGCTCACAGCTGCTTTCTTTTTCCTGTTCTTCAAAGATGGTTGGGTTGATTAATCTGTTTTGAGGTCTTTTGGACTACATGCTTCCTCAGATTCTCCTCTGCTATGACTGGCCCAAGGGAATGGGCACTGTGCAGATCTCCCAGGCTCTGAGACAGCAATTTTATCTCTGCAGCCCTCCAAAGGTACATTTTACAACTCTGCCTTTCAGCTTTTGAATGGGAGGAGGAAGTGATCATTTTTTTAACAAGGGTTGCAGTAGACTACAAGCTTGACACCTTTGTTAGGTCTAACCACTTCAGAAGAAAACAGGATGGTGAAGGAGGAGGCACATCAATAGAAACTACCATTGGCAGAGCTTGTGTCCTGAATCAACAGACTCTGCTGTCTGTAAACCATCTGTTACCTCGAAGAGCATTTATTGTAAAGTAAATTCTTCAGCAATGGGGAAAAACTATAATGATTTATGGCCAAGCAAGGATTCATCCATTCTCTCAGAGCTGATAGGACTCTGTCCAGTGTGGTCAGTGAGAGTGGCAGATGACTGCTTTACAGAGAAGATAACCAATCGTCCCCATTTTCTAAGATACTCTTGGTTTACGCATTATCTCTTCATTCATCCAGTTAATAACTCCATTCATTCTCAAACCTTTCCAGATTTGGAGGGTCAATTAATGGCCAATTTATGTATAAACAAATAAGAACCAGAAAAAAAAGGAGGAAATGTAGCATTTACTCTCATCCAGTACAGTTTCTGTAGCCCTGACAAATTATGAATTCTGCTCACTGAATCAGGATCTTAATTGGATCTTCAGTGATGATGTTCAGGGTGGGATGGGGTAGGAGGCATCCCTTGTCAGTAGCCTGTACCTTCCTGAGCACCCTCCCTGCAGTCTTCCCCTGAAGCTAAACAAGACAAGGCTATTAGCATCACTTTTTGATTCTTTCTTAGTATCAGTGCATAGAAAATGATGCCCCCAAGAAGCATTCTGTGTCTGGACTTCTCCTGCTCTCTGTCTTCTGCATTCCTTTTTTTTTTTAACCCAAGGCCATAGAAACCTTTTCCCCAACTCCAGCCATGAAGTCTAAAGATATTACTCTCATCTCCTTCCCACTGTTGCTGCCTTTCTTGTAAGAGTTGGCCATAGAGAAACTCTGACCCACCTTGTGTGGTAGTAGGTCATGGAACCCTTATTCCTGAAGAGGTCCTCACTGTCCCTGGGAGAAAGAAATGTGACTCAAGACACCAAGAAGACTATGAACAGACAGACTTTGCTAGTTTCTCTTCTTGGTTCATCAGTCTTAGATCATAACCCCCCCTTTTTTTAGATTTTTAGATTTTTTTATTAGAGTATTATAATTACATATACTATTTGGGTTCCTTCTGACAAAATTATAATACAAGGATTTGATTTCAATCTCCATTCCTTTCTTTTCCTCCTTCCTCCCTCCCCCTCTTCTACTCTACTTATCTCCCTTTCACTCCTTTATTATTTATTTTTGATTGGTACTTTTTACATTTGTAAAGGAGAAATTCCCATTGGTACATTGTTATGTGTATATGACATGATTCTGTTAGATTCATTCCATTTTTCTTTTCCTTCCTCCTTCCCTCTCTCATTCTCCTACTTCTACTCCACTGATCTTTCTTATATCTTGATGATATTTGATCCCCTCCCTCACTGCCTTCTTTTCCTTATTTTGCTATAACTTCCAGATATAAGAGAAAACATTCAACCCTTGATTTTCTGAGTCTGGCTTATTTTGCTTAGCATGATTTTTTCTCCATTTCCATCTATTACCAGGAAATAATTATTTCATTCTTTATGGTGGAGTAAAACTCCATTGTGTATACATACCACATGTGCATCTGGAACGATTCCAAAACTTGGCTATTATGAATTGTGTTGCTATAAACATTGATGTGGCTGTATCACTACAGTATGCTGATTTGAGTTCTTTTGGATAAATACCAAGGAGTGAGTTGGCTGGGTCAGATGGTGGTTTCAGTCCTAGTTTCTTGAGAAATCTCTACACTGCTTTCCAAAGTAGATGCACTAATTTGCAGTCTCACTAACAATGTATATGTGTATCTTTCCCCCCCCCCCATCCTTGCCATCATTTATTGTTATTTGTATTCATGATATTCGCTATTCTGAATGGAGTGAGATGAAATCTTAGTGTAGTCTTGATTTGCATTTCCATGACTCTCTAGAGATGTTGAACTTTTTTTTATATATTTGTTGACCATTTGTGTTTCTTCTTTTGATAAATTTCCATTTCGTTATTTTCCCCACTTATTTATTGGGTTTTTTGAGTTCTTCATATATTTTAGATTTTTAATTTTAGATATTAAACCCTTGTCAGAGGAGTAGCTAGAAAACATTTTTCCCATTCCTTAGGCTCTCTATTTACCCTATTAATAATTGGCTGTGTAGAGGTTTTTTAATTTGATGGCAGCCCCCTTTTGAATCTTGATTTTATTTATTGAGTTTTAGGAGCCTTGTTAAGGAAGTTGGTGTCGACACCTATCTGATGAAGTGTTGATCCTATGTTGCAAGGTTTCAGGTCTAATTCCTAAGTCTTTGATCCATTTTGATTTGATTTTTGTGCATGATAAAAGGGATCTCATTTTATTCTTCTACATGCAGCTATTCAGTTTTCTGAGCATCATTTGTCTGACAAGTCTGTCTTTTTTAACATATATTTTTGGCACTTTTGTCAAGTATCAGATATCTGTATTTGTTTCTGTATCCTCTATTCTATTCCATTGGTTTTCATACTGACTTTGGTGCCAATACCATGCTGGTTTTTCTACTATAGCTCTGTAGTATAATTTGAGATTGGGTATTGTGATGCCTTTTGTATCACTTTTCTTATTCATGATTGCTTTGACTATTCTGGGTTTCTTATTTTTCCAAATGAATTTAAAGACTATTTTCACTAGTTCTGTGAAGAATGTCATTGGCATTTTAATAGAGATTGCATTGAATCTGTATATTACTTATGGTAGAATTGCCATTTTGATAATGTTAATTCTGCCTATCCAAGAACATGGGGGGTATTTTCATCTTCTGATGTCTTCTTCAGTTTTGTTCTTCAGTATTCTATAGTTCTCATTGTAGAGAACTTCACTTCTTTGGTTGGATTCCCAGATATTTTATTATTATTATTTTTGAGAATATCATAAAGGGGATAGTTTTCCTATTTCTTTCTCAGATGACTTGCTGTTAGAGTATAGAAAAGCCATTGACTTATGAGTGTTGATCTTGAATCCTGCTACTTTTCTAAATTCATTTATCAGTTCTAGTCATCTTAGGGTGAAGTTTGGGGGCTTCTAGATATACTGTCATGTCATCAGCAAACAGTGATCATTTGACTTCTTTTTCTTTATTCTCTTGCTCTGTCTGATTGCTCTGGCTACAGTTTCAAGAACTATGTTGAATAGAAGTGGTGAGAGTGGACATTCTTGTCTTGTTCCTAATTTTAGAAAAAAAAAAAACTTTCATTTTTTTTCCCCATTCAGTGTGATAGTTGGCTTTGGATTTGTCATGTCTTGTTGTTATAATGTTGAGTAAGTTACTTCTGTCCCTAGTTTATCTAGAATTTTCAGCATGAATGGGTGCTGTTTTATCACAGGGCTTTTCTGTGTCTATTGAGATGATCATATGGTTCTTGTTCATAATTCTATTTATGTGGTTAATTACATTTATTGATTTGCATATGTTGGACCACCTTGCATCCTTGGGATGAGGCCACTTGATCATGGTGTGTTATCTTCTTAATATGCTTTTGAATGTAGTTTGCTAATATTTTATTAAAGATTTTTGCATCTACATTCATCAGGGAGATTGATCTGTAGCTTTCTTTCCTAGATGTGTCTTTGTCTAGTTTTGGGATCAGGGTGATACAGACTTCATAGATTGTATTTGGCAGTGTTCCTTCCCTTTCCATTTCAATAAAATAATTTGAGAAAGATTAATGTTAATTCTTCTTTAAAGGTCTAATAGAACTTATTTGAGAATCAGACTGGTCCTGGGCTTTTCTTTGTTGATAGGCTTTTAATTGCTGTTTTTTTTTTTTAATTTATTTTTTTAGTTGTAGTTGGACTCAATACCTTTATTTTATTTATTTATTTTTATGTGGTGCTGAGGATTGAACCCAGGGCCTCACACATGCTAGGCAAGCGCTCTACCGCTGAGCCACAACCCCAGCCTTTAATTGCTGTTTTAATTTCATTATTTGATATTGGTCTCACAGGATGATCAGGAATACAGTGCCCTTTTACTAGGATGCCACAGCACTTCTGTGCTTGTGTATACCACATGTTGTTGTCCTTGGTATTCTTTATTACCATTGGTATTACACTGGTGTTCTTTATTACCACCTGTGTGTTTTGTATTTTTCAGGTACATAGTAATGTCTTCTAAGCAAGACTCTGTGTTTCCACTTATCTTTAAAATCCCTTCTGGGATGTAATCGAGACCATGATGGACTTTTCCCACTTAATATATTCAGTCCATCAGAGGTGATAACAAATAAGAAAAGTGTCAAAATGAATAGATTGATAAGTTTAGTAAACTAATGAACTAGAATAGCTAGCATACTAGTAAAAGGGCACTGTATTCATGATCATCATGTGAGACCAATATCAATGAATGAAAAAAAAAACAACTTTTTATTTCTGCTCAGACTCAGAAGAAGGCAGAAACCAAGACCACTGCAGTGGAAGTGTCTATTTTATGTGAGATTTTGTATGACAGAAATGGAATTTCCAATCCAGAGAAGACAACCAATTACCAATAAGGCCAAAAAGTTTCCTCTTGCCATACTAAAATGCTGGGAGCCATTAGCCAAGTAGGTATGACAATTTCCTTGCCAGCGTACCCCATGTTGCAGTGACATTGAATGTAGGTGACCTTGCTCAAGGACCAAGGCGGATTAGGGCGTTCCCGGTTTAGGTTCCAGGTTTAAGGTTTAAGATTATTCCTGCTGGGAATAGGGCATATCCTGCTGCCTGAGTTCCCCTTGAGTTCTCACGGGATTCAGACAATATATTTTGGAGATAGAAGCCCAGTGGAGGTGGATTTGGGCAGAGAACATGGATTTCCCCAGAACGTGATTGTAGACGGTTGGTGTGAGTTAGGGAATAAAGAGTTGCTGTTTGAACTACAAGCTGTGTGGTGGCTCCTGATTGTGTGCCCAGCCAGACTGCAGCATTTGGCGTCCCGTGCGGGGAACTTCTGAAGCTTAGAGGTAAGTGAAATTTCTCACCCTTGAGGAAGAGAGAAAGAATGGGTGAACATTTCAAAAAACAATGTGTTATTGTTTTGATTTATTTTGTTTTTATTTCAAGTTGCCTGTTCCTAGAACTTTCTCAGGCAAACTGGGGAAAATGGTTGACTCAAGGTTTGAAGTTGTTCGCCTCCAAGCAAGAGAAATTGTTAGAGGAAGGAGGCACCCCAGTGAGACCAAGAACAATTAGGGCATATGTTGATACAATACAAAAATGTAGCCCATGGCTTTTTAAAGACGAGTTATTAAGTATATCAATGGGACCATCATGGTATCCTGTAGAAGGATTTTTCTTCAAGAAAGAGATGGCTAGTTCTGTTTACTACATTTGTCTAAGATCTTGGTTTTTACAGACATCTGATTAATTTACAAAGCTAAAGTGTTAAAATATCAACCACTAAATATAAAATCAAGTGTTCTTTACTTATTAAGTTACATAAGGTAAAATATTTAAACATTATGTGTGTTTTCATAAATTGGTAAATGGAAAAAAAGTTTAATATTGCTTTGTGTCTGTGTCTTTGCTGAAACAAGGTTACTAAGAGTTAAGATTCTATTATGTGTAATTTATATACAAAGAGTAGAAAAATTTTCAGTTGGGTTTCAATTATAGTATCATAGTATCATAAAAAACATGAAAGTCTTTCATCTTATTAAAGTGGAGTAATTTGTCTAAATCAGAAATTTTATAAGAGTTGTTTCAAAATGTGAATTTATAAAAAGGGTTAATGGTTAAAAAAAGAGATATAAAAAGATTCAAGATGTGGAAATATATTTTCATATGAAAGGTTAAAGGAGAAAGAAATGTTTCTAGATGAGATAATCTCTGTGTGGTAAAGTAAAAAGTTGTAAAATGCCATTTAAAAAGATTTTAAGGAAGCTAGACTTACTTTAAAAGCTTGAGAAAGGAAGAAAGAAGAAAAAGGTATTTGTACATGGCAGATTGAGACAAAGCTTCTCAATGGAGTTAAAAAAAAAAAGGCCTTTGGTTGAAGGGCAGTCATGTAAACTAACAGTGAAGCGATTTAAACAGAATCTAAGCCTCGTTTAAAAGAGTGAAGTTGTAGGTGGTGAAAAAGTACATTTAAAAGTACAGTATAGATGATAATTAAAAGGCTTTAAAAGGTTAAATTGAAGGTGGTTAAAATGCCTTCATGATGGAGGAAAGAAGCTTAGTTAATCTTAAAGGCATTGCTTAAAAAAAATGGGAAGATAATAGGATAAAAGATATTTAGATAAAGAAGATTAAAAATTTAAAGTGAAAAACTTTAAAGACAGAAGTATAGAAAGTTAAAATGAAAAAAGATAAAGAAGATGTAGAAAGTAGAAAAGATGTAGAAAGACAAGAATTTTAAACCCACAAAATAGGAAACAAAAGAAAACAAAGAGGAAAAAAAAGCAACTAAGGGTGAATGTACTAACCTTAAAGGAAAACTAGAAGATAGAAATAAGATAGAAAATGGTTGAAAATGTCAAGTAAAGGTATTTCAGATAGAAAATGCAAAAAGCTAAGACAGCTATTAGATACAGACATACTTATTAAAGCAAAAAGAGGGAATTGGAAAGGGGTATATATCCCCCATAGGTAAACTTAAAATAACCCTTTTTACTCTAAACTTTTTAAATTTGGATTCATCAGGACTTAGTGCTGCGGAAAGACATATGTATCCAAAAAATGTACATAAGCCCAAGGTACTTTGGAAAGATATTCTAACAGGACAATGGAAAGGTCCTGACCCAGTGATTGTCTGGAGTCGGGGTTTTGTTTGTGTGTTTCCACAGGGAGAACAGCAGCCAATTTGGATTCCAGAGAGATTAACTAAAACAATTTCTACAGATCGAAAAGAAGATGATTTGACTCAAATCCATAACAGCTGATATCCAGAGCTCCAGCTTGGCCATTCTTACATCTGCGATAGTGATTAACCAGTGATGCAATTTTTATTTCCTTGCCAGCGCACCCCATGTTAGTTGTGGTAGTGCTGGCATATCTTTGCTGATGGTGTCACCAGTGATGCAATTTTTCCCAAGGAGCCGTCAATTGGCTTGGTGTTGTGGCATTTCTGTATTCTCCTCCCTTCTGCTAGTGATGGTCTAAAATTTGGGGGCCAATGGCTGTATGCTGGACCGGTAGTCAGTGATGGGTATGATCCAATTGCAGTGGTATCAACCTAAGACAGGAGGCTGACGCCTAAAGGTCAGTTTTCCGATGACGGGTAAGAACCATATGTTGAATTGGACAACCTACCAGGCACGGTCCTTAAGCCACATTGCTTGTTGTTTAATTAATCAGAAGGGGGGAGATGCTGGGAGCCATTAGCCAAGTAGGTATGACAATTTCCTTGCCAGCGTACCCCATGTTGCAGTGACATTGAATGTAGGTGACCTTGCTCAAGGACCAAGGCGGATTAGGGCGTTCCCGGTTTAGGTTCCAGGTTTAAGGTTTAAGATTATTCCTGCTGGGAATAGGGCTTATCTTGCTGCCTGAGTTCCCCTTGAGTTCTCACGGGATTCAGACAGTATATTTTGGGAGACAGAAGCCCAGTGGAGGTGGATTTGGGCAGAGAACGTGGATTTCCCCAGAACGTGATTGTAGAAGGCTGGTGTGAGTTCGGGAATAAAGAGTTGCTGTTTGAATCTACAAGCTGTGTGGTGGCTCGTGATTGTATGCCCAGCCAGACTGCGGCATTTGTGCCCAGCCAGACTGCGGCACTAAAAAATGAATAGATGAAAATACCTAAATATTTTCAGATCTGTATCAAAATTTAAGCCCAATAATTTTAAATTAGAAGAAAAATTAAAATAGAAAAATGGTATATTAGGCTATGTCAAAACACAAAGCTATTATATGAAAAAAGACATTATCAAGAAAGCTAAAAAACAAGGGACAAATTTGAAGAAAATATTTGTAATATATAACAGAGAAACAATTATTATCTAGGATATGTAAAAATATGAATAGGTAAGAAACATTCTAGTTGGTGGGGATGTAAAATGGTATACCAATATGGAAAAATAGAATGGAGATAATGCAAAAAACCTAAAAATAGAATTACTGGATGGATCCAGTAATCCCAATTCTAGTTATACATTCTGAAGTATTGAAAACAGGGTCTCAAAAAGATATTTTAATGCCCATGCTAATTCCACCAAAAGGTGGAAGCAAGCTAAATGTCATTGATGGATGAATGGATAAAGAAAATATGGTACATATACATGGAATATTATTTAGCCTTGCAAAACAAAGAAATCCTGTCACATGCTACAATGTGGATGAACCTTGAGGATAATATGCCAAGTGAAATAAAGCCAGTCACAAAGACAAATTCCTCTTGGATAAAGTAACTAAAGTAATCAAATCCACAGAATCAAAAAATAGAATGATGGTCACTGGGGGGGGGGTAGAGATCGGGGGAAAGGATGAGTTATGGCTCATTGTGTATAGAGTTTTAGTTTTGCAAGATGAATAAGTTGTGGAGCTGTGTTGCACAACAATGTGAATATACTTAACACTACCAGCTGTGCAGTTAGAAAAGTTTAAGATAAATGTGTTTTCTGTAACCAAAAATTTTAAAAACCTAGAGCTTTAAATCTCAGTGGGAAGCTTTGTATGTAAATTATGCCAGGAAGAGGGAAACAATTGATTTGAATTCAGCCATAGCAGAATTTAGAATCTAACCAGTCAGCTCCTAAACTTATTCTGCTGGGAGATCTTCATAGCAGGATGGATTACTGAGAAGGTGAAACTTCAGAGCTTCTGAGGGGGCCGGTGGGTGCAACATGATGCCCAAAGGTTAGATGAATGCACATCTAGGTGAAAGGTCCACGGTGGTCTGTGATGGTACAGAGGCATGTGGGAGGAGGCATTCACCAATATAAGTTTGATTGGAAGAGCATGTGAAAACAAGATTTTTCAAGGAATCCAAGCATGATTGGAAAAATTTTAGTGCCATCCTATGTATATTTAATAAAGTGATGAACTTTTTTGAAGATTTATGTTGTATATATGAATGTGCCGTGAAAAGCTAAAAACATAGGTACTCATCATGATGAAATTAGTAGCAAGAAGTTGGTTTGCCCTGCTATCAAAAAAATCTGTAGTCACCTAACATGCCAAAAGCAAAATTTTTTAAAAATTTTATTATTTGTGCTTAATTAGTTCTATATGACAGTAGAATGGATTTTGACACATCAACGTAGATGGAGTGTAACTTCTCATTTTTCTGATTGTACATGATCGAGAGTTACAATGGTCCTACATCTGGCCCAGCTGCAGATCAGCTATGCTGCTATAGATTTTTTCCTTATTGTATTATATCCACCCACCTGTGGCCCTGGTCTGCACTGAATGTCTACTTTTAAATTCCAGCAAAGTCACACCTCATTTTTTTTTTTTTTTTTTGTTCACCCACCTGGTGGAGAAGCTACTTGTCTGTTTTCTTGGTTTCATGCCATGAAGCTACCAGGAAAGCAATCTCTTCTATTCTCTGCCATCTAGAAAAGCCCCAAAGGGTATCATCTTATTTTAATTATGGTAAAATGACAGACAACTACAAGTATGGGACATGTGACAAAAATCTGATCATTGTCAGATTATAAAAGGTAAGAGAAGACAAGAGGTCCTGTCACACACTGCAGGTAACTAAGGGGACAGTACAGTTAAGTGCAACTTGTGTTCCTAATGAGATCAGAAAGTAGGAAACAGATATTAGTGCAATAACAGGGGCAATTCCAGTACTTCGTTTGACTTAGTTAAGGGTATTGCACCAAAGTTAACATCCTGGTGTGCTCATTGTGCTAGTTGTATAAGATGTCAACATTGGAGCAGTGGGCTAAGGAATATATGCATGCCAGCCAGCATGCTTGCTTTCTCTGGAAGTGTAAGCTGAGGGTAAGATGAAAGGTAAAATAAAAAAACATTAAAGTATGGAAAATAATATAACACTCATGTATTATAACTTAGTGACAGGCATTAACATTTTGTCATATATGATTCATTTTTTAAAAATTATATTACAAAATAAAAAACGTATATTATAAATAAAACTTAGGGTGTTCCCCTCTTTGCTGTTGCCTTTGTGTCCCCATCCTTCATGAGCACTTTTCTCACTCCACGTTTACTTGGAGCATGCTTTCACACTCTCTTATTAATATATTGCTTTACTTCGTGGTTAAAGCATATGGAGGTAGGAACATACTCAATACATCTGAATTGTACTCATAAAAATAGTTAAAATGGTAAACTTTATATGTATATAGGGGAAAATACCAGTGTAAATGGACTTATATGATACTTTAGATGAAGATTTTCAAAATCATCCCTCCTAGGCACTTCTTCATATACATGCTAGAGACTGCTTTCAGCCACAACTCATTATGGTCATATATTTACATGGCTTGAACTCTTGAATTAGGAGCCCTATGAGCCCCCAAAATCTAGATATCTTTTCTGGTATTTTCAGCTAGTGAGGTTTCTATGTGCTCAATGATTGTGGAAGGGAGGAGGGAGTTAAGGAGGGTGGAATTGAGGAAAGGAAGGCCTTTCACAGTAAATACTCAGAGATTTTTCACAATATGAACACTGAAGGTCACACAGGGTATGTGTACAAGCCAGAGGAGGAAGACCTTTGCAGGAACCTGTGGATGAGTGAGGAAGATGATGGTGGCCATGGGAGATGAATTGACAACACAGGAAGAGTCAGCAAGAAGGATGAGTCCAGGCTTCCTCGAAGAAGTTGGCCTATAGGGACAATTTTAATGATATTTAGAAAGGAATTTCAGATAGCCCAGTGCAGTGGGTTGAGAGAAGACTTATTCAATCAAGTTCTGCTGAAAACCTGAAGTTGTGGTCACATGACTTCAGTGTAGGAAATAGCTCTGTGAGAGTTGATTCCAAATCTCCCTCTTGGATGCATCTTGAATCCAAGTCTTCCTGGGAGATGCTCAGGAACATGACCACCACCAGCACCAGCCACAGTATTTACCCAGTGCTTGCTTTATCACATTCATTCTCCCCAAAACCCTCTGAGGTCTGTGGTATAATTCTCTATATCTCATGAATGAAGAAAGCCAGGTGTAGGGAGGTTCAGCAGCATCCCCAGCCCTTAGCATCCTCCTCCACGGGCCTCTTGTGCCAACCAGCTTACTAGAACCAAACAACATGTCAGAACATTTTAGAATAACATGCTAGAACCAGTCTGATTCCCCAGGGTCATCAGAACTGCTTTCTGAGAGTCTGAACACTACTGACTGAAGTGAACTTCCCATTCGCTCACTGCCCACTGCCACTTGCTCAAGACCAGAAGTTCCACCACTACCATCCTGCCATGTGGGGGTCCCAGGTGTCTTGCTGCCTCTGACAGTACAGGTATGAGTTAATGATAAAAATCATAGATCAAGTGAGAGGAAAAAGAGTAGAAGGGGTACAGGGAGAGAGAGAAAACCATGCTTTGTATTTAGGAAGCATAATACTATTTAAAATGTCCTGAGAATGAATTTCAGTCTTCCAGACAACATATGTACTTTCAACCTGGGCCCAGATGTTATGATGGAAGAAGAGAAAGACATGGATGGATAACAAGAACATTTGTTGTGTTTATTGGGAAACATAAAACCATGGTAACTGTACAGAAGGAGCTATGAAAATGATTAGAATTCTGGGTAGACAGGGGGTCCTAACTGGAGGGATTCTTGAGGTTGGACTTCATTGCCTCCAAATAAATGTCTTCTCTTTATTGCCAGCAGAATGGAGCTGTTGTTGGCCCTCCCAGGGCGATTTCTCCCTGTTAGGGCGGAGACCACTCGCTTCCTGAGCCACTTGAAGGCTAACCTCAAGTTCAGACAGCACGTGTTTTCTTCCTCTGAAGGCACGTCCTCCTCCTTGGAGGGCTCTGAGGAGGTCTCTGCAGTGCAGATCTCCTGGCTTTCCATCTGCCAAGACAGAGAGGGTGAGAGATGGACAAGCCACGTCAGGAGCAGTGGAGTCAATATTTACTGCTTTATGGATACTGATTTATTGTTTTAACAGAAATAGCCAAGTGTAAATGCAAAGTTTCTGTACACATAAATCATTAAGCACACACACACACACACACAGGCACACACGCGCACACACACGTTTGTATTATCGTTAGTCCTTCTCTTTGTTCCTCCCCTCTCTTTCTCTCCGTGCTCCTTGGCACTTTCCCTACACCTCTTCCCTGGCTCCTTTCCTTGCTGTTCTCCTTCCCCCATTGCTCATCTGCTGAGAGACTCAGGTCTACCTGCTTCACAGCAGGTAGAATGACCCTGAGCTGTCCAACCTGGCACCCCCTCCCTGACCCACCCCTTGCTCTGCACTGAGGCTGCTCTGTGCTCACCTCAACAATTTCATCGTCCTCAAGCTCAGGAGGCATTTCTGGGAACTGGTCCATGTCTCCGTCTTCTGGTGGGTCACACTTGGGCAAGTCCTCACTAGCTTCAGATTCTTGATAACTGACCTGATCCATATGGGGAGAGGCACTGCTGCACGGCTGGAGATCCTCCTCTTGAGGAGAATCGGTCAGCACAGAGGCATGGTCTTGGTCATCTTTCTGGTTTTGCATACATGCCTCCGGATCTTTCATGAATGGAGCTGTTGTTGGACCATTGTTGGATCTTTCCTCATGGGGGAAATAGCCCACAGAGAGGCTCTGGTTGGATGAGGATTCCAAAACACACTGCTCCACGTCAGGGCTGCTGCCCAAGGGTGAGTCTTCCGTGGAGTCCAAAGGCTCAAATGCCCAGTTTCCCTCAACTCTGGAAACTTCAAAAGAAAAACATTAGTCAGTGAAATTGGGAAAAGGTCATGTACTTCAGCATATAAATCTAATCCATTTCCCATTCAGAACTATCCCACTCGGGCAGAAGAGCATCCTATGCTTGCACTCTCTAGTCAAGAGGAGAAGAGGCAGTTCTTTCTCTTTAAAAACTTTTTCTATTGTATAATAACCCTCTGCACTGAGCACCTCCACTTGATACCTCTCCTGCTTTGTCCTCTTTCTGCAGTTGGAAGAAGTGCCAATCATAAAAGATAGTTGTATAAAAATAAAACTTGAAAAATACAGGAAAGTAGGAAGATGAAAGTTAAATACCCCATCCCACCATCTTGGGTGATAACAGCAGGAAAAGAGTTTTGTGGATTTCTTTAGAATCTTCTCCTTCTTTACATATACATACATATATGTACATTTGAACTTGTATGCACTCATCCTTATATATGTGCATGTCACATCAAAGAATGTGAAATTACTCAATTGTATGGCACAGCCTGCTGGAGACACATATATGGCTCTCTGTAATTCTTAACCACTCTCTCATGAACTCTTTTTGAGAATCACCTCTTAATGACCATGAATTTAGGTGATCAATGACGCTTAGATTATTAAGACCACTAACAGTGGTCTTATTAATGATAGTAAACTCCCTTATCCACAAATTTCTGCCTTTCTTCTCATAGTCCTATAGGTTGAATTACTAGATTAGGATTAGAAATATATTAAAGTTATAATTGATACTAAATTACTTTCTAGAAAGAATACAGCTATTTAAATGCCCACCCTCCCCTCATCTGTTGGCATCTTTAGTCCAACATTTCCCATGATACTCTAGCAAGTGCTTGGGGGGAGAGAATAAACACCAAATGGCTTTCTGTCTGTCTCTCTGTCTCCCCCCCACTCTCCCCCCCCCACACACATACACTTTGGAGACTCTGTCATGTTTGTCTCTTGCGATTCTTGTGGAAGGAGATGCTTCCAATTCCTGAGGCATACACAGGATAACTGAAGTCCTTCAGATCCTGAGCTTAGTAACTAAGAGGTACAATTGTTAGAAGTCTGTGTTCTGAGAATGTTGGCTACCGTGGCAACAGAAGAACCACATTAGAGCCAGAAGTGTGGAAGGAGGAGTGGGGGATAGAAAATCAAAGACTCATCTCAGTCATTTTTAAAAAATTTGTTTTAATTAGTTATGCATGATAGTAGAAAGTATTTTTACACATGGTACATAAATGGAATATAACTTCTCATTCTTCTGGTTGTACTTGATGTAGGATTACACAGGTTGTACAATCATATATGCATATAGGGTAAAAATGTTCAATTCATTCTACTGTAATTCCTACCCTATACCCCTTCTCCTCCCTTCATTCCCCTCTATTCTTTCCTAGACCCACCTGCCATTGTGAATTTGCATCCCCATATAAAAAAAAATTGGGGACTTTGTTTCTTTGGGATTGGCTTATTTTGCTTACCATGATATTCTCCAGCTCCACCCATTTACCTGCCAATGCCATAATTTCATTCTTCAAGGCTGAGTAATATTCCATTTTGTACCTATACCACATTTTCCTTATCCATGCAGCTGTTGAAGGACACCTGGGTTGGTTTCATAGTTTTGTTATTGTGAATTGAGCTGCTATAAACATTGATGTGGCTGCATCATTGTAGATTGCCGACATATATATATATATATATATCTCCATCCTTTGGGTATAAACTGAAGAGGGTGATAACTAGATCAAATGGTGGTTCCATTCTGAGTTTCCTGAGGAATCCTCATACTGCTTTCCAGAATGGTTGCATCAATTTGCAGTCTTACTTGCAATGTGTGAATGTATATTTTTATCCACTTCCTTGCCAACACTTATTGTTGCTTGTATTCTTGATAATTGGCATTCTGGAGTGGAATATAATCTTAGAGTAGTTTTGATTTGCATTTCTCTAATTGCTGGAGAAATTGAACATTTTTTTCATATATTTGTGGATTGATTGTATTTCTTCTTCTGTGAAATGTCTGTTTAGTTCCTTCGCCCATTTGTTGATTTGTTATGTGGTTTTGTTGTTGTTATTGTTATATTTTTCGAGTTTTTTGTATTTCCTGGAGATAAATGCTCTATCTGAGGTGCAGGTTGTAAACATTTTCTTCCATGCTGTAGGCTCTCTTTTCACATTATTGATTTTTTTCTATGACAAGAAGAAGCTTTTTAATTTGAATCCATCCCATGTATTGATTCTTGATTTTACTTCTTGCACTTTAGGAGTCTTATTAAGGAAGTCAGGTCCTCAGCTGTCATAGTGAAGATTTGGGACTACTTTTTTTTTTTTTCATTAGGCACAAGGTCTCTGTTCTAGTGCCTATCTTTGATCCATTTTGAGTTAATTTTCAGGCATGGTGAGAGATGGGTGTGTCGCGACCCCTCTGCCGAGCGCCCAAGCACAGCCTAATAAAGCCTCCCGCATACCAATCCCAAGCTGCCATGTGGGTCTCTCTCATAGGGTGGTAAGGGATTGCACGCCAACTCTCCATATAAGGAGTTGTTTATCACAGGCTACAGTGGAAGCCGGCGCCATCTTCTAATGGCGGCCACGGTCTATAAGAATGGCTTACCACAGTTCGCCCTTCTATTTTATAAAACAATGCAGGCGAAAGTAGAGGTCCTATCCCACTGTGCAGAAGTGGCTGCAGTGTATGGTTCAGTCCTAAGGAGGGCCCTACCCTAGACCTGGTCCCATATCAGCCGATGCCTTTTTTCGTGGGGCGGGGCGTGGAGGTCAAACCCGCATGCAATAGGACATGCTTTCCTTGAGGTCCGTTGAGGGATCACTCAAGTGCAGTGCCTTGCCTCGTATCCTGCATCGTGATGACGGTGAAAAAGAAAGGGGATTTTACAAGTAGCCAGTCAGTGACTATGAGGTTGGAAGTGGCAACACCATCCCTCAGCCCCTGAGAAAACGAAGGGTCCAAAGCATAAAGTGCAGCACCAGCATGGAAGCCCACCTGCGTGCAATGGCAACAAGGCCTGCAGAGTGCATGGGCCTTCCAAAACTGGGAAGGCAGGAAGAGGAGGGCATGCCAAACCCAGTGCAATGTCAAAGATGACTTGGGGTGCAATGGCCAAAACCCAGGAAATTATTGCTTAAGTTGCGCAAGCCAAACTTGTGGAGAGATACCATTCTCTAGGGCTGCAAAAGCCTGGACGATCATAGCCTTTTCTTGGCTATGGTGAGCTCTTAGGCGACAGAAAAGCCACAGACAAAGGACAATCCCAAAACAACACATCGCTCCAAAAATGCCTACTCCCACCCATTCCTTAAAGAAAGAAAAGGCAGAAGACAGCCAATTCGTAAATTGGCCCAATGTCACAGGGTCCACACGAGTGTTGTTCAACATGGCAATTTGTGTCAGTTGGGTCTGGATCAACTTCTCTGCTTCCATGGACCAGTTTCCGGCCAGGTACTGTCCAATGATTTGAGAGGTATTTCTGGAATCATTAAATCTGAGAGATGTTATACATAGATGTGCACGATGATCAACACAACCCAAATGTACTAGGTCTGACAATTCCTTAATCTGAGCTTGGAGGAGATCCACCCTTTGATTAACGGCCAAAATTCCTGATAAAATATGTTGATTGATTTTACTCTGAGACTCTAAAATGCTGGAAGTTTGTTGGATGACCTGATTAACCGTGGCCGCAGTCTGCACCTGACTAGCCGTGGCCACTCCGGCAGTGACCACTGCAGCAGCAGATATTGCAACCGCTGTTACAATAGCTGCCGTGATTCCAAAATCCCTACGGCTCCTGAGCACCTCAATAATAGGGAAGGAGTCCGGATCCGCAGTAACCTGAATCGGGACGAAAGTCGGGACCTTCGTAACAATTGCCGTGCTCCAGGATCCATTCCAACACTCAGACAAGACACATGTACAATTAGAACAGTCAATCATTTCCGATTCTGTAGTATTGGTATCATTGATCAAAAGGAACAGAAACGGAGAATGAAGACAGACTGCTGCAGAGGGCAGTGTAGCATTGGACACCTGAGAATTGTATGAAATGTTTTTAAGCCTCCTACCATTATCAGTGTCCTGTACAGAGCCAGACACATTAAACAGCCAACTCTGGACTCCTCTCAATTGAGCCAGAGCAGAGACATCGGCTGTGGCCCCCTTTTCATTGGAAATCAACCATTGAAACCAAGACCAGCCTGTTCCTGTAGTGGAATTAGCCTTGGAAGAGTTATACAAATACCTTTTAAGAGAAGGGGAAAGAGAGAAACCCACAGCAACTTGGCGCTTCTCCCAAGAATGATCTTGACAAGGCGTGAATATCGGGTGGAAAGAATAGTATGGGGTACAATAAGGAGAGGCCTTAAAATAAGTGGCATTACTAGCGTTAGGAAAAGCCACCGGGAGTGACACCTGGGAAGTTATAGCCAAAGTGGTGATATGCATTTCGGTCGAATTTGTAGTCTCTCCTGAGCCCTCCTGTACCCCACTACTCACTTGGCTAAGCACTGCAGACAAGGTTCCCAGTGAGACCCTACTGTTCTGTAAGGGGTCCTCCCAATTGGTCAAATTGTTGCGCTGTAAGCGAATACAAAGGGTTCTCAAGAAACTGAAGCAGAAAGTTCCCGTGACATTAACACGAGAAAGGTTGAAAACCTGTTCCCCGTCTCCTCTAGGGGAGACACAAGGGGCAGACATTTCACATGAAGTAGAAAAAAGAGTGGGGAGGACACTAGAATTTTTATGGACCGGCATCGGCATCGGCCATGTCCGAGCTACCGCCCACCACTGCATCGGTAACATCTGGACCATCATCGTCTGTGATAGGGCCAGGATACTCAGCAGAATGAAGGGTCTCATCATTGGACTCTTGTAGGGTCCCCCGTTGTTGGTCAGTTGTCTTCGAGACTTTTCTCGTTAGCCGTTCAGGGATCCACACCGGCTCCATTCGGTCCTGTGGGAAAACACAAACAGAACCTCGTGCCCATGCCAGCACGGGATCAGGCCCATACCATTGTCCAGAAAGTACATCTTTCCACTTAACATACCCAAAATTCGGGGCAGAGGGCAAACAATGCCTATCTGCAGCAGAGCACCCTTGAATGTCCAGATTTAAAAAATTAATAGTAAATAGAGCCAGGGAGAGGCGCTCTTTCGGGGTGTGGCCTAAGCCAATTCCCCCTTTTTGTTTTAGTAACATCTCTTTTAGAATCTTATGAGCGCGCTCTACAATGCCCTGGCCTTGTGGATTGTAAGGTAAACCATGGACAAGTTGGATACCCATCTTGCTGCAAAAGGAAGAAAATTGTCGCCCAGTATATGCTGGACCATTGTCCGTCTTAATGGACTGTGGTAATCCCCAGGCTGCCCAAGCTTCCAAGCAGTGTGTGATAACATTTCCAGGTTTTTCCCCAGACAAAGCGGAAGCATAGATAATGCCAGAACAAGTATCTACAGATACATGGACATATTTAAGTTTACCAAAGTCAGGAACATGAGTAACATCCATTTGCCATATAGTTAAAGGCCGTAAACCACGAGGATTTACGCCTATAGAGGGAGGATGATGTAAAATCACACAATTAGGACAATCCAACACAATCTGTCGAGCATCAGCACGGGAGATGGTAAAACGTTTCTGAAGTGCTCGTGCATTAATATGGAACTTACTATGAAAGTCTGCAGCTTGATCTAAGGAGGAAATAGGGAACACCCAAGAAGGACGAGTAGCAAGATCTGCCTGGGCATTGCCCGCAGAAAGAGCACCCGGTAAACCTGTGTGGGCTCGAATATGCAAGGGGTAAAAACAGGCGGAACGATTCCAAATCAATGTTTGAAGATGGAGAAAAAGGGAAGACATTACTCCTGATGTGTGTATGGGACCCACTGCTTCCAACACCTTTAAAGCTTGAACTACATAGACAGAATCTGAGATTAAATTAAAAGGAAATGGACATTGTTCAAAAACTTTTATGACAATTTGCAGCTCCACCCATTGTGGATTACCAGGAGCAAACTGATGTTGGATAGGAGGTTGATCATTTATCACATAAGCTCCAATACCAGTCTTAGATCCATCTGTAAAGATATTTGCAGCTCCTGGAATAGGCGTGGAAGAAGTGATTTTAGGGAAAATGACAGGATGTTCCTTAACAAATGTAATAAGAGGATGTGATGGATAGTGATTATCTATCTCTCATGGAAAAGAGCATCGTAATATAGCCCAATTATCCAAGTTAGCACATAAGACCAGAATTTGTTGACATGTATAAGGAACAATCACAGACGTTGGAGAGAAACCAAAAAATTGTACACTTTGTTGTATCCCTAACATAGCTAAGGAAGCAACTGCATCAGGATAATACTCAAGGGATTTTCCAGGGGACATACGTGGATGTATCCACAGTAAAGGACCATCTTGCCATAAAACTCCAGTAGGTTGCCGCACAGTGGCGAGCACACATAATTGAAGAGGTTTATCCTCTTGAAACCTACAAAGGCTAGCATGTTGTATAGCCTCCTCCACTTTCAGCAGCGCTGACCTTGCTTCCTCAGTAAGATGTCGAGGAGAAGTAAGATCTGAATCACCTTTAAGAATTTCATACAGGGGTTTCAATTCAATATTGGGAATATGTAAATAACCCCTAATCCAATTTATGTCACCCAATAATTTCTGAAAATCATTTAATGTATATAAATTATCAGTCCTGAGAGTTACCTTTTGGGGAGTAATAGTTTTACAAGAGATAGTAGCACCAAGATAATCAATAGAATCTCCTGTTTGTACTTTATCAGATGAAATAAGCAAGCCCTTTGATTGTAATAAATGTGTAAGCTGCTTCCAACATATATTTGGTTTTGGCTGCCAGCAATATATCATCCATATAATGTATACACTTCAACAATGGATACTTTCGTCTGAGTGGGACAATGGCCGCTCCTACAAACATTTGACACATTGTAGGGCTATTGGCCATGCCTTGAGGCAAAACCACCCATTCAAACCTTTGATCAGGTTCCTCATGATTACATGAAGGCAGAGTAAAAGCAAAACGTTCGGAGTCCTGAGGATGCAATGGAATGGAAAAGAAACAATCTTTAATGTCTATACATATCACTGGCCAATTTTTTGGAATTGTTGAAAGCAAAGGCAAACCTCTCTGAATGGATCCCATGAGCTGCATTTGAGCATTAATGGCCCGTAGATCATGTAACAACCGCCATTTTCCAGACTTCTTTTTAATAATAAATATGGGTGTATTCCATGGAGAAGTGGAGGGCTTTATACGTTCCAACTTTAATTGTTCTTGTACTAAAGCATAAGCTGCAGTCAATTTTTCAGAGGGGAGCGGCCACTGAGGAACCCACACTGGCTCCCCTGTTTTCCAGGTAATGGGCACCTGATCCTCAGCGGCCCCTAGGAAAAACCCAGTCCATGTCTATTAAGTTTTTGCTGAGGTTCTAAAGGATGTCTACGTCCTTGCAAATTTTTTCCTAATCCAAGACCTGGTCTATATCCCATGCCCTGCATTATCTTTTGGGCAACTGTTGAATATTCATTACTAAGTTGAAACCCCATGTCCTTCATAAGATCACGTCCCCATAGAGAGATAGGGAGGTCAAGCACATACGGCTGAAAAGTTCCAGAATGTCCTTCAGAATCTTTCCAGGATAAATGCCTGCAGCTGACTTGTGGAGCTTGAGCGTATCCTAAACCTCTTAGTGATTGATCTGAGAGCTGTACCGGCCACCCCTTTGACCAGTCCTTTTGTGCAATTATACTACGATCTGCTCCAGTATCTAGTAATCCCCAAATTGATTTGCCTTCTATAGTTAAGTTTAAAGTAGGACGGTCATTCATATCCAAGGACAAATAAACAGAATTCCCTCCAGTGACTCCAATCTCATCACTTGTTCTTAAAAAGGAATCAGCAGGAAAGCGGGTATGCAAACTAGGTAGAATTAGCAATTGGGCAATCCTGTCTCCTGGGGAAATGGACACAATGCCTTTTGGGGCCTCCACCATAACCTTCACTGTTCCTACCGTGTCCGGATTAATAATCCCAGGAAAAACATGAAGGCCTTGTAGGACGGAAGAAGCACGCCCAATTAACAAGCCCACAGTGCCAGACGGTAAAGGTCCTTTAAATTCAGTCTCCACCAGTTGGACTCCCATTTTAGGTGTTAATACGAGTCTGGCGGCGGAGCAGAGGTCCAGTCCCACGGCACCTGTAGTGGCTCTCCGCGATTCTTGGGATGGCGCAGGGACGGCCATGACTCGGTTTCCATTGTCCCATTTTCCATTGCCCCATATATTTGTGGGCCCTGGGGTCGGGGCCCCCCCCGGTCATTTTTTGGCATGTTTCTATCTTTTAAAGGTTGACCATGTATGTCTCTAACTGATCTACACTCATTAGCCCAATGCTTTCCCCTTTTACATCTGGGGCATAAGCCCCGGTTGACAGCTAACAGAAGTGTGCTCAATTCTGGATGTTCCCTTCTTGTTAGGACATTCTCGTTTAAAGTGTCCTCCTTGACCACACCCAAAACACCTTCCAGCAACAGGGCTGGATTTACGTGATAATTGAAGAACAGCAGCAGCAAGGCCTGCATTAGTTAACGGCCCACCTATTTCCCTACAGACTTTCATCCAGGCCTCTATGCCTTTGTTTTTGTAAGGGGTAATAGCTGCTTTACATTCTTTAGTACATTGTTCAAAAACAAGTTGTTTAATCAAGGGCATTGATGTATCAGGGTCACCAAAGATTTTTCCTGCGGCGTCTACCATCCTGGTGACAAAGTCTGAGAAAGGTTCTGTGGGGCCTTGTATAATTTTTGTCAAATTGCCAGACACTTCTCCTCTATTTGGGAGTGATTTCCATGCTCGGATACAAATGTTATTTATCTGTTCATATACTTCAGGGGGGTATCCTGTTTGTTGATTAGCAAACCTGCCTTGTCCCAAAAGCATATCCTTATCCCAGGCAGGGCGCCCCGCTGCGTGATTTTGGGCAGCTTGCTCTACTGCACCCTCTAGCATAAATGCTCTCCAATCCAAATATTTACCTGGGGAAACACAAGCACGGACTAGACTAGCCCAATCTGAGGGAGTCATGCAAAATCTAGTAAGTCCCTCCACCTGAGTGAGAGTGAAAGCGGCATCTATGCCATAAGTGCGGACGGATTCTACCAAGGTTTTAACTATCTTAAAGTCTAAAGGCTCATGATACCTTCCTCTATTATTGTCCTGAAACACCGGGTACGCAAGTCCCATATCTGTATTAACTGTCCTCCAAACTTGCGCATGAAAAGATCTCCCGGAACTTTGGCCCTCCCCCACATACGGGGGTGGGGCAACAGGCCTCATATCTTCTTCTAAATTTTCAACCTCCTCCTCCTCAGAATTCTGTTGACCAATATTAGATCCCTCCCCCTTCTTGCAGTAGGCTTGCATGCCTTGTGTCTCCCTTTTCTTCTTTTTTATTTTTATCTTGCGTAGTTGTTGCAACAATGTATCAAAGTCCTCAGAACACTCTGAGCCGCTTGTGTCCTCAGGTGTTTTGAATTCGGTCAAGTCTGGATAGAGCCTTTTCCTATTTTTATTTTCAGGCTCTTTTGCCTTTTCACTACTCTTACTCTTAATACTCTCTGCCACTTCACTACGTGATCCTTCAGATTTTTCCTCATGTAGTTGTTCAAGAACAGCCTGACCCTCACTCACAGCTTCTTGGCATTTACCATCTGTTATACATCCTCTAACTAACTTCCAAAGTGGAATAACGCCACCCTCTAAGGTGCCTTGCTCACGAGCAAAATCTAGATCTTTCCCTAATTTGTCCCAGCTAGGAATCGTAAGACTCCCTGAAAAGGCAAACCAAGGAGCCGCTATATCAGCTTCTCTCAAAAACATTTGCAAAGTGCTCTGCTTTACCTTAAGTCCTTTTGAACATAGCAACCCATCTAGGGCCAACAAAATTGGGCTTGAAGAAGTAGCGCCCATAATGTTTTTAGAACTGTAAAGAAAGTGAAGGTACAAAAATCCCCGCTCTCTTCCTTTTACAGGGGAGCGTCCTTTTTCCCGCTCTCTCTCTATTTACAGAGAGAGCGCCCCGCTATTTGCTTGCGGATTCCCACTTTACCTGGGAACTTACCGGTGCACCACCCTGACTGCTGAAAGTTCTGGATCCTGGGTTCGAGGAATATAATTCCCCGTCCGGGCCACCAATTGTCGCGACCCCTCCGCCGAGCGCCCAAGCACAGCCTAATAAAGCCTCCTGCATACCAATCCCAAGCTGCCACGTGGATCTCTCTCATAGGGTGGTAAGGGATTGCGCGCCAACTCTCCATATAAGGAGTTGTTTATCACAGGCTACAGTGGAAGCCGGCGCCATCTTCTAATGGCGGCCACGGTCTATAAGAATGGCTTACCACATGGGTGTTTAATTTAATTTGGTACATATGGATTTTCAGTTTTCCCAGCACCATTTGTTGAAGAAGCTGTCTTTCTCCAAGGTATGGTTTTGGTGCCTTTGTCTAGGATGAGAGAACTGTATTTATGTGGGTTTGTTTCTGTGTCTTCCTTCTGTACCATTGGGCTACATATTTGTTTTGGTGCCAATACCATGACTTTTTTGCTACTATGGCTCTGTAGTATAATGTAGTGTCTGGTATTATGATGCTTCCTGCTTTACTTTTCTTGCTAAGGATTGCTTTGGCTATTCTGGGCCTCTTATTTTTTCCAAATGAATTGCATGATTGCCAAAACAAAATTTTAAAGACCTACATGTTGTCAGATAAATAAATCTTCATTCTTCTTTGTTAGTCCTTTTTCCATTACTGTAAAATATCTGAGATAATCAACTTTAAAAAAGGAAAGATGTATTCGAGCTCCCAGTTTTGGGGGATTTCAATCCATGGTCAGTTGGCTCAATTGCTTTTGGGTGTGTAATGGGAGTGCAGGGAAGGGGAAGCTTGCTCAAGGGCACATCCTAGTCACCTAACTTCTCCCCAGTAGGTTCTGCCTCCTGAAGGTCCACCTACTCCTCAGTGGTGCTGGAAGCTGGTGACTGAGCCTTAAGCACAAGGCCTTTGGGGGACACAGCGTTGCTGTTCCAGGTATAGGTTCCCCTTGTCTTGGTGTCACACCAGGCTCTGCATTAAGCAGTTATAAAATATCAACATTCCAAATGGACTAAATATAGAAGTTAGGAAATACACATGTTGTCTTTTGATGGAAGATCATAAAAACAAAAATAGAACATTTGATTCAATTTTTCTTTAACTTCATTTGTGCAAGTGAAGTTTCCTTAAATACAGTTAACTAAAAAAAAGACCCTTAGGATGATCTGTTCAAAAGCAACACATTTTATGTCAGAAGGGTCTTGCTTACATGCTTTTCTGTCCTGTTTTTCATCACTTTGAATGTTTGCTTTGTTAATAAATACACCCCTGATTATTCCCTGACTAAACTCTGTTTATCCTGAGAGATCTGAGATTAGAAGACTTCATTCAGTTTATTAAAAAGACACATTAGCAGCGTCTATAATAGACTGATAATGCAGATTAATGTGAAAAAAGAGCAAAAAAAAAATCTTAACTGAAAAAATGGTCAAAGAATATAATAAACAACTTTCCAATGCCTAATAGTGGTTATAAATGTATTGCTAAATATGCAATCAGGTTTATTAAAATTAAGACAATGAGATACGGTATTTACCTGTCATCAAGGCAAATATTAAATAATGATGATATCAAAGAGTAAATAAGGTCTGGGATTGTGGCTCACAGGTAGAGTGCTCACCTAGCATGCGTGAAGCACTGGGTTCAATCCTCAGCACCAAATAAAGTAAAATAAAGACATTGTGTCTCCGTATAACTAAAAAAATAAATATTTGAAAAAAAGACTAAATAAGTTATATACAGCTAGTGAAAGAACCAATTGATGCTGTTATTTTGGAGAACAATTTGGCAATTTCTATTAAACTAAAGATGTGTGCACTGTATGATGCAAATAGAGAAATATCTGTACCTGTGTATGTGGGGAGGGGAAATCATGATCAGCAGCAGCAAAGGGCAGGGCTTTGAGCCCAGCATCACCCAGCAGTGAGTGGTGATGGCACTCAGGCCCCCAAAGCCTCAGGGCAGGACTTTTCTACTTTCCTGTAAGTAGAACTAGAGTGAGAAGTAAAATGATTTAGTCAATCCCTGATTCCAAACAAGCAACTGAAATACTAATCTGAAGTTTTACTAAATAGTGCTTCATTTCATGACATCACTAAGTAGAAAATAGTCCATGTGATGAGCACTTTTCACAGGTAAATAATTATTTCATGAAACAATCCAATTTCTTTTTTTTTTCATTTT
The DNA here is from genome assembly GCF_021218885.2 of Marmota monax. Classification (NCBI taxonomy): domain Eukaryota; kingdom Metazoa; phylum Chordata; class Mammalia; order Rodentia; family Sciuridae; genus Marmota; species Marmota monax. The sequence continues at coordinate 28,124,234 of NW_026695227.1, forward strand.
TCTGCACAGAAAGATGAAGAAGTACATCATCTTATCAGCATCTATACCTTCCAGCAGTCTATCAATGGTTAACCAAGATTTGGAACTCTAGGAAGAGAGAGAAATGGAAAACGGCAATTCTTTTTTTTTTTTTTTTGTCCTTTAAATTGCTGAGTTAGCAAGGCTAAAAGAAATGCTGATTATCCATTTGGGAACAAGTTTGGGCTGCAGACCAGGGTTAGACAACTTCTTACTCAGTCAGTAAAACTTGGAGATTTTCCAAAATTTTAAATGAAAATGCTGGCAAAAGTAGAGGAAACATGCCTATTGCTTCATGGAGAACAGTCAAGTTTTCCTTAGAGATGGCAATATCAGGAATCTAACCATAAAATAATCAATCTCAAGTAGTTTCTTCACAAATGACCCTGATACAATGCTTTATGACCCTGTGCCAGGGTGTCTGAGCCACACCCAACAGGGGAGTATCGGGTTTCTGTCTTTCTCCCTGCACTCCCAGGGCTGGTGGAAAACCTCCAACATGGTGACACTTATACTTAATGTCAAACTAGAGTTAAGAGAGTTGTCTAGGAGCCTTATTTCTAGAGCTACACGCTGTCTGAGCTCGACTTTGAACTTACAGAAACCAGGAACGCTAGTTGCTATGTGAGACCAGTTTTCTACTTCTCCTTTATTCCTAGGGTTTCCATTTCCCTTTAGTCGAATTAATGTAATATATTGCTCTCCTAAGCTCATATGAGTCTATTAAGCCAATCAATTAGACCAAAATTAGAATGCTTTGGGGAAAAAAATCCAGATTTAAATGAGTTCATGTTTTATTTGGTCACCCTCCGTAAACTTTTCTTTTGTCTGGCCTGGTCTCCTCTATCACATCATCTCCACCACACACACACACTACTACCCTTTTGATGGTGACTGTACCATGTGCATGACCATTCACACGCACACATTAAAAGACCTCTGGAAGAAGTGGGACCCGTACACTTTTAACCACAGAATGTTAATAAAATTTTTGAAAATTAAGAATCATATTTTATTAAAGATTTTTAAATTTTAAGATGCATCATTATTTAATATACTACAAAAAGAGAAAGTTGCTGCCATTAAAAAGAGACACTGTGATTTCCATTTTCTTTTTGTCTTTCCTCTTAGAGGGTTACCAATATTGTTGATTGTTTTGAAGAACTAGCTTTCATTTCATTGATTTTTCTCTATCATTTTCCTATTTTCAGTCACATAGATGTCTTATGAGTTTTCTTTCTTCTGCTTACTTTGGGTTTATTTTGCTCTTCTTTTCTCGTTTTTTGATACAGGACCTAGATTATTCACTCCGACTTTATTCCTAATGTAGCATTTGGCCTCTAAACTTCCCTCTCAGCCCTGCATTAGATCCATCTCACATATTTAACATGTTTTAACATTCTCATTCAGCTCTATGTATTTTAAAATTTCCCTTGATACTCCTTTGAATTACATGGGACTATGATGTTTAATCTTCACGTTTAGAAATCTTCCTATTGCCTTTTTATTATTGATTTCTAATTAGTTCCATTATGTTCAGAAAACACATTCTGTATGATTTCAACTCTTTTAAATTTGTTGAGGTCCCCCCTCACTACCCCAGAATATGGTCTGTCTTGGTAAATGTTTCATGTGAGCTTCAAAATCCAGTATTTCCTGCTGTTGACAATGGACTGTTCTATATATATATATCAATTAGAAACTGTTGGTTGATTGTAGTTCAAAGCTTTATTATTTGGTGCATGCAAACTTAGGATTGTTATGTCTTCTTATTGGATTGATGTTTTTGTCATTGTGTTGTTTGTTGTTTTTTGTTTGTTTGTTTGTTTCCTTGGTATTGGGGATTGAACCCAGTGGTACTTTACCATTGAGCTACATATCCAGTTGTGTGTGTGTGTGTGTGTGTGTATGTGTTTAACACAGAACTCTGCTAAGTTGCTGAGGCTGGCCTCAAACTTGTAACCCTCCTGCCTCAGCCTCTCGAGACACAGGGATTACAGGCATGTGCCACTGTGCCTGGCAATTTTGTCATTACAAACATGATGTGGAAAAATGGACACTTCTTGGCTCCAGTAACTTTCCATTCTCTGAAGTCTGCTTTGTCAGATATTACTATAGTCAATTTTCTATTATTAGATTTTATATGTATATTTTTTCTATTCTTTTGCTTTCTACCTTCCTATGCCATTTAATTTGTAGTGAGATTCTTATAAGAGCACACAGTTAGATCATGGTTTTTACTCACTTTTCCAATCTCTTTTGATTGGTATATTTAAATCATACTTGCAGGGCTGGGGATGTGGCTCAACCGGTAGCGTGCTCGCCTGGCATGCGTGCGGCCCGGGTTGGATCCTCAGCACCACATACAAACAAAGATGTTGTGTCCGCTGAAAACTAAAAAATAAATATTAAAAATTCTCTCTCTCTCTCTTAAAAAAAAGAGACGGTTTTATGCAGATTTAAAAAAATAAATCATACTTGCCAATAAAGTAACTCTTGATATGCTCATGTATGAGTCTGCTGTTTTATTAATTATTTTCTTTGGTTCTTGTTTCTCCATTTTTCTTTTATTAGATTCCATTGGATTACTTAAACATATTTTTTGGTGAATTCCTCTTAATTTATTATAGGACTGTTGAATATATCTCTTTTGTAGAGTTGTTATAGTGGTTATTCTGAATATTACATTATTAACCACTTTGAGTGCAATGTGAACACATTAATTCTAATTAGGTCTTTTAACTTCTCCATTAAAAAAACAAACAACTTTTCTTGAGTGTCAGATGATGTTATAATTTTTTAAGTAAAAAAGGTATTTATAAAGTCCATGGAGAATAGCGTAGTCTATTACAGTCACTCGTTTTTCCAGTCTTTCCTCTGTTTCTCCTTCTTTCCAGACCCTCCAATGTTTGTTCTTTATCATTTACTTTCTGTTTAAAGAAATTCCTTTAGCAAATCTTTCAGAGGAGGTTGGCAGCAAATCCTTTTAGTTTCTTCCCATTGGAGGAGCCTCAAGCCTGCAGGGGCTTCTCTGAATGCCTCCCACACAGCCCACAGTGCTATTTATTTATTTGTTTGTTTCTTTGGTACTGGGGATTGAATGCAGGGGTGTTCACCACTGAGTCCCATCCCCAGCCCTTTTTTATATTTTATTTAAAGACAGGGTCATGCCAAGTTGCTGAGGCTGGCTTTGAACTTGCAATCCTCCTGCCTCAGCCTCCCAAGCTGCTGGGATTACAGGTGTGTGCCACTGCATCTGGCTCACAATGCTTTTTTTTTGGGGGGGGGGGCAGGGGGGCTGGGAACTGAACCCAGGGCCTTGTGCTTGCGAGCAAGCACTCTACCAACTGAGCTATATCCCCAGTCCCTCACAGTGCTTTTTATGTTCAGAAGTTTTATTTTACTGAAGGAGACCTTTTATAACTTTAGATATAGATTTTAATCAAATCGAACTTTTGTGCATATGTAAAAAACATAAACAAATTAAGATTTTTGTAATTTTCCACAGAATATATATCCTTTCTGTTACAGACTCTTGGGAATGCAGAAGTGCTTAATAAAAGCACCATTATTATCACTGGGATATTCTTCCAAACTACTGATGTCCATTCTACAAGTCTGATACACAACTGGAGACAATTAATGACAACTATGTCAAAAGTGCCACTTGTCAAAACTCATTGTAAGATGCCTCTGTATTTCTACAATGTCAAAAATACTGTTTGGAATCCCATGCATTATTATACAGGTTTATACCCCTTCCCTCAGTTTAATCATTTTTAATAATATAATAATGCATTATAGTTGTACTAATAGTGGGTTCATTTTGACCTATCATACATTCATGGAATATAATTTACTCTATTCAGTCTCTAGTACTTCTTCTTTCCCTTCCCTCCTCTCTAAATTTTAAAGAAAGATGCATCAAATATAAAACGTTCTAGAGAAATCTCTGTCTCTGGAAAACTCCTGAACAAAAACCACATCTTCAGTTTAACACAGAATGAAGGGATCAAGGAGAATATTTGCTCTTAATGTGAGCGAGGACTGACTAAAGCCCTCCTGTTTTCAATGGTCTTTCTTTTCTATCTTAGCACCTTCCCATTCCATTTCCAAGTCAGCAGTTAGGATAGTCTTTCTACAACACATCTTCTCCTTAACATCCTTTGTTCCACTGCCTCTGGGATAATATACATGTGCAAGTGGTATGTGTACATGTGACTGTACACCTGTGTGAGTGGTAGAGGGCATGCAGGGTGTGCTTGTGATGTGTGGGGTGTATGTGGGCACGTGGCAGACAGAATGATGGTCTCCCAAGGATGTTCATGTTTTAATCTTTGGACCCTACAAGTATGTAACGTTAGATAGTGAGGGGGCTTTAGAGATGCGAGTAAGGATCTTTACAAGGGAATACTACTATATATTATCTGAGTGAGCCCCATGTAATGACAAGAACCCTTAAAAGAGAAGGAGGGAGGCCAGACAGAGAAGGAAATGTGATAAAAGAGAGTGAGACAGAGATTTGAACTTGAAGATGCTGTACTGTTAACTTTGAAGACGGAGGAAGATGCTAAGAGCCAAGGAATTTAAGTGACTCCCTGAAGCTGGAAAAGGCAAGGAATTAGATTTTCTCTTTGAGATCCCAGAAGGAAGGCCATTCCACCAACACCTTGGTTTTGGAATTTCTGACCTCCAGAACTGTAAGAAAATAAATTATTTGTATTCTTTTATACAAATATTTTATAATACAGGATGTGTGTGTTTGTGTGAGGTAAATCAATCTGGGAGTTTGTGTGTACAGGGAATAGAGAAATCATGCTTTTGTGATGGTGCACAATGAAAATGCATCCTATACTAATAGAAGAGGGGCAATAATTAGATTTTAAATTTTGTTTCATGTATATGCAACTCATGACCTTTTTTAAAAAGAGAAAGAAATCACAACATGGTCATTTGCAAAGTTCATTTATTATATACCAATATACACTTCCTGTAATAAAAAAGCCTCCCAATACATTGAACCATCTTATAAATGAAATAAGAAAATAAAAATTTCATCTGTTTACAAATGGGGTTAAATTAACCAGCACAAGGTACCATCTGTATGTCTGCCCTGCAGAATATGTGAATTCTAATCCTGAAAATGGCCCGAGGAAAAAAATGGTGCTTTATTATTTGGCACTGTAGGACTGCTCTTGAATATTTATATAAGTATACAATTGATATTCTCAAGTTAGTATTTTAAATGAAAAGGATTCAAAATATATACAGATTTTACAGTTTTTCAATATTTTTGGATTAATCTTTAATATTTACATTTAAATAAATTTAGATTAAACAGTTTTTAACATTCAGAAGACACATTTTCAACTTTGTTTTGATATATTGTTTAGAGAAATGAAGATGGAAATATATCTTAAAGATGCTATTTGGCAAATTTTTTCCAAGTAACAGTGACTTAAAAGTTATGATAGTTTCTAGTAATACTCAATTTTCATAGCAAAGTGCACCATTTTACAGTATTATGTCTCTAGAAAATAATACATAAAACAAATATTTCTTTTCTTTGGTACACTCCCAAAACACTATTGAGATATTATCTATTATGTCATACTTGTATGTGAGATATTATCTATTATGTCATACTTGTATGATACTTATATTTCATACTTGGCTTTAATAACATATAAAATATACAACAAATGTTCTTGCTACTGATTTGACAAAGAAGTGAACTCTAGAAGTTCTAGGCAGTGAGTAGTAACTTTTAAATCCATTCTATACAAGTATGTTTTGGAAATGAGCAAGAAGGATAGTTTGCATTTCTCTGTAGTGTTAGCACTTTTATTTCTACGGACAATCACTCAACATTGTATTAAATGACACATGAATGTCAGCAAACACCTCCGCAAGCTAAAATGAACCAAATCCTATTTAGATGTGCTAAATTAAAAGAACAACCTTAGCATTGATAATTACTCACAAATAAGGAGCCCGTTTTCTCATAGATGATTATTATTGTAAACATCAAAGAAGAGCATTACTGAACTATGTATAACTTAGGTTTCAAATTTAGAATATCTCCAATAGACAGATGCATACAAATGGATTTCTGAGCCCACCAACTTAATTCCCTGCTCCCACCCCAATAATATAAATGTTTTGACTGTGAAGAAAGAAAACTACACATGTAAAAAATCAGAATCAAATGTACCATACATTAACATTCTGATGACTATAGAATAAGATTATATACATAAACATATAGCAAATTACAGTTTCCTGCACTGAATGTTTATCAAATAAAAATGTATCAGACAATACTGGGTAGTGTATCTCCACGTGACCTGTGGTATTCTAAACATTCTAAATGAGAATGGAAGACGAGAGGGAGAGCATTGTTCAAGGACAAAAGTATGACAAGACGACTAAGAACAACTTCAAAGCAGATGCTTCCACAGCAAGCAGCTGAGCTGTAAGCATTATTTTTGTTGTTGCTTAAATTTAAATAAAGCCCCTCTCTATGTTTAATAAAATGCTTTAATGTTTACCTAACAATCCATTGAATGAAGAAGTCACTAATTCAATGTCACAAATGGGATGGGCAAACTATCCCTTTAGTGTGGACACCAAGTGCTGTTGGCTAGAGTCTGACAGTTCATCTACCTCACAGGGACAAGCTCACAAGAGGTGTCTTTTGCTTCTCTCTGTTAGCCAAAAGCCCCAAAGAATTTGGTGCAAGATGTGGAAAGGCATTAAGTGTTGATAGTTTGCCACCAGGGCATTTTAAATTTAATGCTCTGAGAATACAACTATCTGTTACTTTGGGAAGCTGGAGGGTGGGGAGCCAGCTCAAAGGAAAAGGTGTTATCTGATGACCATTAAATGCAGCCACACTTATTCTGCTTGTATAGCAGCAAAAACACACCTTCATCATCTCACAATGCTCTAGTCAAACCTGGGTAGCAATGTGCACCATGGATTTTAAATACATTAACAACCATTCTCAACAGAAACCATGATTTTCTTTCTCGTAGGTGTCTGGTGATATTAATAGCAAATGTCTTGGGAATCTTCCTGTTATTTCCTATGAGTAACATTCCAATCAAGATAACTCAAATGTCTTGATTTGGGCATAACTTGCAACCACTTCCGACAGAAAAAGAACATTTTCTCCTAGGTTAGTGATGCTTGGAATTTGGAGGATCGTAGATCCAGTCAAGTATAATGAGTGCCATACTTCCAATCATGAAGATAATTCCAATCACAAGAAAAATTAAAGCCTGTAATTCAGACAGAATTTGTTAGGGAACAGGAAAACCATTTTTAGCTGTTTGTTTTTATAAGTTATTAATATAAGGTGGCAATCCTATTTGCATATTAAATTGTATTATTCTTAATAAATTAGATGTCCAACAAATCTATTTTGAACCCTAGTTGGGAAAAGAAGGGGAATACAGTGCAGTGATATAACCTAAAATTTCAACAACAGAGTAATGGCTAATTGATTTGGTACGTCTAAAGGATGGAATACTTTATGATCAGTAAAAAATTAAAAAGAATGTAATTATGGCATTTGCCTGTAAATGGATGGATATGGAGAATATCCTGCTAAGTGAAATAAACCAAACTCAGAAACTTAAATATTGAATGTTTTCTCTTACATGCAGAAGCCAGAGTTCAAAAAAAAAGGAAAGGGGGAGGGAAGGATAGGATATAATAAAGATAAAGGGAAAACCAATAATGTAGAAAAAGTAGATCAAGAGGCAGAGTGAAGGGATGGTTAAAGGGAGGCAATGAAGAATGAATTCTTAAAAAATCATGTTATGTGCCTATGCAAATATGCCATAGGGAATTTCACCTTTATGCATAAATAAAAAGAATCAACCAAATATAAATAAATAGACAAGTGTAAAGAGTACACTATAGTAGAAGAAGGGGAATGGGGGAAGGGAGAAAGGGAAAAGAGGGGCATTATGAACTGAAATTGAATTCCATGCATGTATGAGTTTTTAGGAATGAACCTAACTACTATATATAACTATAAAGCTCTAATAAATTTTTTTTTTTTTAAAAAGTGACAAAAAATTTAAGGATCTACAGAATCTTTTAGGTGAAAAAGAGCTGGTCATAAAGAAATAGTACGTATGATACAATTCTAATTTTATAAAGCATGCAAATAAAAATGACAGACTAACATATGTTAGTGTGTATATATCTTTGTATTTACACACACATATATGTATATACACTGTTTCAAATGTTAACATTAGAAGAAGCCTTAGATCAATATAATTCTATGTATGGGAAAACAGAAGCTTTTTTTTTTTAAACTAGAAAGGGTCTAGGTATTAATTTTACATCTAATCAAACTAAACATGGGTCATCATTAGGGCAAATCACTTGCCCAGATAATATTGCTATCAAAGTCTAGGCAAGATGGATTACATAGAGAAAATCCATGGGTAAGATGGTGGAAAGAGCTTATGATATCAAACTCTGCTGAACTCCTTGAACAATCCCAAGAGGTGAAAAAATTCAAGGCAAAAATTCAGAGTAATTCAGTAGGAACCATTCTTTTCAAACCTTAATAGAAGACTTTCTTAAGCAGTCACTGAGCATGTTTAATTGTTGGGAAAAAAATATTTCTAGTATGTTTCTGTAGTACTATTATGGAAAAGAAATATGCACTTCCTAGTTTAATAAGATCATATTTTGTATGTAAATAAGTTAACTGAAAAACAAAGAGTTCTGTTTGGGATCTCAGTTCAAACCAGGGAACAGCAGGGTGTTAGAGTCTATAAACAAGTCAAAATAACACCTGGCATTTTGCCAGGGGAATGTTAGAGTTCATGAGGGAGTGGTTTGAGAAGTAACAAAAGCGAGCCATTAAGTATGGAGATTCCTTATTGGTTGACTGATGTATCTAGTTTATGCTAATTAGATAAACTCTGTGGAATGTATAAATACTGCTCCTGTCCTGCAATAAACGGCTCCTACTCCTGCTGTATCAATCAACACAAGTCGTTCGTCACCCCCCGGTTATTTTGCAGCCAGCCGGCCTTCAGCAGCAGGGAACTATAGAAGGAGGAAAAAAAAAAAATCAAGGCAACTCTTGGCCCTTGCAAACCTAACTAACATGTTGGAAACATTTACACTGCTCCATAACACTGGTAGATGGCCAACTTCCTTCCTGACAATTTCATGTGGACAGTGCAGCTGCAGCTTGGCACTGGAAACTGGTGTGCACACAGAGCACATGTTCCTGTAGGGAAAATTACATGAGCATTTGATGTGAGAGGACTCAACACAAAATATTTGCTATTTGAAGAGAGATAGCCTAGATCATTCAAGTGCCAGAAATCATTCCTGTTTCCTCCTACCAGAAAGTTCCAGCCCATCTTTGGTTTTGGGTTCTTGTTCATTGTTTCATTTTCCCATACCAATCAGATTCTCTGGTTTACTCTATGTAGTTAAGACTTATAATGGGATGAACTGCAAGCCCTTACTTACCCCGACCTTTTGGGGTGACCTAAGGGATTCTTTCTTGACAAGTCTAAGATAAAACGCAGCTGGAAGGATGAAAATCAACATAGTTGCAGCAGAAGACCCTGAGGAGGGAAATGCAGGGCAGGTTAAGGTCTCACAAGGCAGATCTTCCCTGAAAAGCACCAATATAAATAAACCAAATATAAAACTATTCCTGTTCTTCTAATAGCACGTGCTTAAATCACATAAGTTCATCTTGGTTGCTTATTCATGGAAGGTATGTCTATAAAGAAAATTAAAATGTACCTAACAGCATAACTGCACAAGTACACGTAATGTATCATAAGCAATAAAAGGCCAAAATAATATGAATTTACAAAGGCTTAGTAATGTAAGTACATACTAAGGAGACAGCTCATCACATTCCCTTTCTAACCACCTCTTACTTTTCAAGTTGCCTATACCTGATTCTTTATAAAGTTTAATATTTAAAATTTGAGCAAATCCTTAATCATCAGACAAAAAATTAACTATACTAATAGACCATGTAGGTAATAGAAATAGTATGCTGTAAAAAAATCAACCTCCTACTCCTCCAAAGAGCTCCTTAATGCTTGGCTGATACTTATAGGTTTGAGAGAGTTTCTGTTGATAAAATCTGTCTTCCTCTTTTCTGGATGACAGAGATAGGAGCCACCTCCAAATCCTGGGTCCATCCCAAGGTGTACGACTTGCTTTCTTTGAGGCTTAGTTTCCTTAGAAAAGGCAGCTGGGCTAAGTGACCTCTAAAAGTAGCTCCCAGTGTCACTAGGGAGGTTAGGTGACTGGCACAGCCACTGGAATCTAGTAGGGCTGCTGGGAGCCTGAGATGGACTAGGGATTTTGACCACCCAGCACTGGCTTCCTGATTACCATGTAAGAAGGTATAAATTTGGGCTGACTAAAAGTCTTACTGAAACTTACCTATGAATCCAAAGATGTATTTTATAGTCGGCACAAGGATGACCAGAACATTATTAAGTATAATAATCATGGCTGCAATCAGGAAGTGTCTTATCCAGCTGAAGGGTCTTTTGGGAAATAACAATGTGGTCACTGATGTACGAATCTGCAAGCACAATGTTCAATGGCAAGATCATTTCTTTGTTTTTGACCTTTTCTATTATTTTCAGCATTCTCATCAGTCTAAAGCATTTTATTTCTTTTTCCCTTGTTTCCCAGAAAATATCCTGATGTTTTTCCCCCAAAATTTTAATTGTGTTAAAATATGCATAACATAAAATTTACCATCTCAGTCATTTTTTAGTATACAGTTCAGTGGCACTAAGTACACTCATGTTGTGCCCATTTCACGCTGATTTTTGATGTCTGAGGATAATGTTATTTTTCTGCAGTTGTGTGCTCTCTTTCTTATTTTTCAGAATTGTGGTTAAAAATTATTTTAGATAAAAGAACAGATAAGATGTACAATTCAGAGACAGTAAAAGCCTTGTGGATGGGCATCTCATCAGACTGGTTAAACACTAATGGCATGCACTGAATTGATTTACACCTGAGTGTAAAAGGAATTTCTATAAACCTGGGCTTTTCTTAATTTTCCTTTCTATTTAGCATTGCTTTCCTTCTGATATTTAAAACAATGTACTTTTTGTGCTTGCTCCTTTCTCTTTATCTCCTCTTACCTCCCCCACTAGTATAGGATAAGCCCACAAAAGGCAAGGAATAGAAAGAATTTAATAATTTCAACATTCCTCAGAGTTTCTCGTTTAGTGTCTGGCATGTAGCAGGCACACAGTAAATGCTGAAATAAATTGACAGTAGGAGTCTCTTTTCTCACTTCAGAGTCCTTGACAGATTTAAGCTTTATTTTAGCAGCTGAAACAAGTGGGCAGAGAGTCAAGAGAGGCTCCGTTGGCAGCAGCCGCTCAAGTTACTGTGGTGTGAGTGGATAGAGAGATCCCTGTGGGCAGAGGGAGGGAGTGCATTATGTTTGTACAGCTTAGCAAAGCTGAAGCCTGCTTATCTTTGGAATCTGTTAGAAGACACTTCTTTGACTTAATGGAATTACTCTACTGGCGTTTTAATACATGAGTACTTCAGTTAAGCTAAGACTCCACTTTTTTAGAAATGCCTGAACTGGTTTTCATTAAATAATTTTAGTTCTGAAGTCTTTTTAGGGTGTTGAGATGGGAACTCATTTAAAAGAAAAAATGTGAGATACATTTTGCAACATGCATGAACAACCAAAAAATGCATTGCTCACAGATTCTCACGTGACATTCCATTCATACCTCTCCATCAAAAAATTGAAGCCATCTGTTTAGGTTGAAAAGGGAATTTCATTTCTAGAATGGCAAACCAGATAATCCCTGAAAATGGTTTAGGAATGACTTTGCAAAGAATTTTTTAAAAATTGGATCAGTGAAAATTATGAAATTCATTTTGAAAAGCACACTAAGGAAAGGAAAATGGTTGATGTCATTTCCCCCAGCAGGCTGTAAGTTCTACATTATGTCTTACAATTAGTGTTTCTTCAGTATTGTCCAGAGTGATCTAATTAGCAGGCTTAAAATAAGTTTTCTGTGATACATACAGTGTGCTTAAGGACTCGACTGACAGTGCTAAACTTATAAACAAATCAAAGACAGGTTTCGTTTTCAGGCAGATGTCACACTTAAGTGCTTTGTAGTCTTTGTTACAATGGTGCATTCGATTCAGTAAGGGAGTTAGAGGCAATCCTATATAGATATAGGGCCTCTGAGTATAAATGCAGTGTCCTAAAGTCTAGTGGCTTCCAGAAAGATTTAGGTTTTGTTTCATGATGATAGGTTGTGTGCAGTTTTAGAGAAAATAACAGATGATAAAGGACAGAAAATTTACAGGAATAATAGGTAGGATGGTTGGAGTAAAGGGTGAAAGCTTTGTCTTACTGAGTAAGGATTAAGAAAATCCTGAACAAAACCAAAGGAATATGGAGTTGCCAACAGATTCCTGAAGAGGGCAACAGAGTGAAGAGTGAGGGAGGCTGGGATGGTGGTGGAAGGGAACAGGAAGGGAACATTCATCCTATGTTAACATGCTGTGCTTGTTGAGTCTGGGACCAAAGGTCCTCAGCGCCTCTGTTCACTAGTGTTGAGACAGAGATAACTCTTATTACCCACAAAGGCTTGTCTGCTCTTCTATGTATCCATGTGCCCTTTTCTCTTTTGACATAAACTGATAAGAATCTGGAAATGTGGGTCAGATGTTGCAGGTGGAGAAAGTCCCCAGCAACACCCAGGGCCTCTGACCCAAGCGTGATTCCAGAAAGGTTCTGTGCAGCTTTAGAAAAAAACAGTTATTGAGAGAGAGAGAGGGAGAGAGAGAGAGAGAGAGAGAGAGAGAGAGCGCCATGTACAGCCAGTTAGGAGGTGCTGTGTTCTGAGGAGTGGATCTAAAGTGAAGGTCAGAAACCCAGAGGCAGAGTAGAAAGAGAACTCTAATCAATCAATCAATTAAATTCTTCCATGGTTTAGACTGTTTCACTTTGCAGGATTGCTTAGGGCAAGAAATACCTATACTACTGTCGTTCATGGCAACATGTGCCATATTTCTATGCCCGTATCTGTGCAGGTTTCAAAACAGGGGATTTGAAGGCAACACAAGTTAGAAGAAGAATGATTTTACTATAAGAAGATGAAATAGAAGTAGCCAAAGAATTTGAGATGTGATCACTTCTTTAAAATAAAGTACAGCAGGTGGAATTCGAGTCTGTGTGTTTATGATAAACTATGGTGATACGCGAACTTAACTACATAAAGGGCAGCACAAGCTGAAAACAGGCCTGTAATAGGCCCCCTCCCCACTACTCAGGAAATAAATGTGGGGCTGCTAGGGAAAAAGCTGACCTAATTCACTTCATTTATGCATGTATGCATTTGACATGAAATAACTATGTGCCTTATACAAATAAGGAAAAATACTAATCCAATTGGGGAAAAGAAGATAATAGTGTACTAAAAGGAAAACAAGTGAACAAACCCTATTCTATCTTCTTGAGCTCCCAAGAAAGAGAGCCCACAGTTATCATTTGTTGAAAGAAGGGGAACACAAAATAATACCTAACACTGATACATTTTAATCCAGACTAGGTTTATTTGTTTTATTGTCTGAACATGGGAACATCAAAGCAAGTAAAATTCTTAGTGGTCAAGGATTTCTTAATGCAAAGAATCCTGGCAGGAGAACTATGCTGTGGCTCAGCATTTGACACACTGAAAATCTTGGTCCTAAATTATAAGAAAGCAAATAACCAAAGGCAACACTTAACAACTTCTATCACAGCGAAAAAGTCTCTGAACTTAGTCTTGTAGGATTTGATTGGGACAAAGAGGTTGCACCCACTTATCTGTCACCATCACAGATGTGGATGAATCCATCACATTCACAGGGATTTTGATTCACTTAACTCAGATCCTCACCCAAATTGAATTCATGGTACATCAGCAAGGAAAATAGCCTATGCTTTTACTAGAAAAAGCAGTTTATACATTTCAAGAAAATGCAAGGTAAATTTTAAAAGCCATTGTTCCTTAGCAAATGTTACAGGGCCCATCCTTTGTGCCAGTCACCATTCACATACCCAGTCTCCAGGGACTTGTAAGCCAGTGGGGAAGAGGGTACTTACGCAGATCATTCCACCATAACACTGTGAAAAATGGTGCCTAAATGCTAATGTTAAGGGAAAGTGCATAATGAAAGATAGTGATTAGTTACTCTTCTCAATTTTGGTTCTCAGGACCAATTTTGGTTTCAATGGCTTTTAATGTTTACAAACTATTACTGTCCCTCATGATCAGATGTATTCCAGTGCTTTCTCTCTCACATGGGGAGATGAGGCTTTTTGATGGTGAGGTGAAATGCTCACTAATAAATGAAAGGCTAGCCAGGCACACTGGCACATGCTGTAATCCCAGCAGATGGGGAGACTGAAGCAGAAGGATTACAAGTTCAAAACCAACCTCAGCAACTTGGCAAAGCCCTAAGTAACTTAGTAAGACCCTGTCTCAAAATAAAATATAAAAAGGGGTTGGGGATGTGGATCAGTAGTTAAATGCCCCTGTGTTTAATCCCAGATATCAATCAATACATAAATAGGCTGACTTGACTTTCCATTCCAATAGTAACAGCCATTGGTGGTATTATGCAATAAGCTCCACATCCTAGCTACATGATCATGGCCACATCCATCAATCTCTTGACGACCCAGCATGAAAACACTGTTTAAGGCTTATGAATAAAGAAACACAGAAGCATATAACAGAGTTCCTTCATCAAATGCTTTGATTCAACAAGGCTGTGAGTGCCTCCTCTGAAATTCAGTGGTATCTTGACCCACAAAAAAGAAGAAATCCAAATATTCTTTTCTCATTGAAACTGCTTGCTTGGAAATTTTATCCTGTAGCACACCTTCTGGTTTACAGCTGTCTTTTGCTTTGTATGCAAGCTGGAGCTGATTTTAGGCTAAAGCTCTATGTGTGTGTCATTTGAATTACTTTCAGATGCATTACAGGCAAGACATTATTTAAGAGTAAATTATTAGCCACCATAGTAATAAGGATCTGATTTCATGTGCTCATGAAAAAGGAATGTGCCAAAATATATTTTAGCACACAAGCTGCATTTAAAGTGACCACAGTGTCATTATATAAGTAGTCCTCCTACACCAGGCCCTCTATGGAACATTCTGTACATAATAATCCTAGCTACTGTGTCACTTATTTTTTTGCCCCTAAAATGAATGAGCAAATTCAGTGTTTATGAAAGGAGAAGAGCTGGCAGGCGGGTGAAGACCTGTGTTTATCCATATGTGGTGGTTTTAACTCACCCAAGCCCAGCCCCCGGGTCAGCTCTCCTCCATCATCTCACAACAGACTGATGGCAATGGCAAATGCTCAGGAGGGATGCCCCCAGGCCAAGTCTGCCAGAGGCATGTGTCAGTCTTGGTGGGGGAGGTGGGGGAAAAGATACATGATGGATAACAGAACTATTTTTTAAGAATTTCTGTTCTAGTAATTAATTTACTTAACATGAATCCCCTTCTCATTGGCCTTCAAATCACTGGATTAAATAAAACAATTTTTGGATGTTATTGCAGCACAAGAAACTAGAAAAAAATGAAATGCCTTTAAAACCGTTGTGAAAATGCAATGTGATCTGACACTTAAAGTGGTCTTTGCTTTCAAGTTTCAGAAGTCATCGGAACTCCTCCTCAGTTTTACTAATCCACAAGACAGCAGCTTAAGTTCTGCTTTTTGAATTTAAAAGTAAATTTCATGATTCTTTTTCCCAGACCTAAAAAACACTGCTTAAAAATGTTGGCTGTGTATACATCTTAAATGATCAACTTAGTGACTCCAACTTAGTGACTTAGTTAGTGACTCCAAACTGCTGTAAAAAGCACAATGTCCTCGGGCATTGCAATTGCAAACTCACATGATAATTAAATCTTCATCAAGTCAGAACATAGTACTGATCTATGGATTAAACAGGATTCTTTCATTGGAGCTTTATGTACTTACTGGAAACAGGACAATGGGCACAGTTAGTGTTACTGCCACCAGGACTGCTAGGCGTACCATGAGAAGAGGGGTGTCAAATGTATACACTTTGCTGTAGGCATGAAGTAATTCATCTTCAACTTCTCCTACAAGAAGAGAATGAGTTTGCCTAGTGTTACCAAGTTGCTACTGGTTACTCAAGGACACATTTTATGCAGGGAACCTGGGACAGGGAAAAAAGACTCAGGTCTGGGAATCCAGATGTCCACATTTGTATCTTATCTTTAACCTTATAAAGCCATGAGGCTTTTTGGTCAAATGAACAAAGGAGTCTTGAAGCTTAAAAAAGTTGCAGAAGCTAAAAGAAAAATGATCAGGTGCTTCTTAACTTGTTTTGCATCATAATAAATCAATGTCTGCAATAGAGAAGCATCACAAACCATGCTGAGGTACTCTTGTTGAAAGAGATAAAAGGTCCAGACCTCACCAAACTGTCCATCCCATATTATCCACACATCCCTTCTGTCCAGCCACCCCTGACACAGCTTCTCCAAGTACATTCTGGAAATTCTGGGACTACTGACTTCTAACACTTTTTCAGTTTCAACAGTTACAACTCCATCATGACACTGGCATATATACTCTTGGACTTTTTAAAGTTTCTATTTGTCTTAAGAAACTCATTAGAGCAACATGTAAGAAAGAATTAGTATGATTTTTATAGGGTTTCCCATGAATATTGCTCTAAGATTAAGATGATGCTCATCTTGAAAATATATTCACTCAGCATCCCAGACACAAATGGAGATATTTATGGAAGCAAATATAGTTTGATTTTCCCATTACCCCTCTCAAAATCAGATACAAAGGGATAAAAATGATTTCAATGGTACTGGCCCTGACTTTCTTTCTTTTCTTTTTTTTTTAAACATTTATTTAGTTGTAGATGAACGCACAGTATCTGTTTTTATTTGTTTTTTATGTGGTGCTCAGGATTGAACCCAGAGCTTCATACATGTGAGGCAAGCACTTTACTACTGAGCTACTACAGCCTCAGCCCTTGGCCTTGACTTTCATTAACCCATAAGCAACAATAAGTTAATGCCCAATCTAAAGTGAGTGCTTGATTAATAGTCAAATAGAAAACAAAGCTAAGCAAATAGTGGCCTACTCCTGAGTCATCTCCTCCCCAACTTGTCATGCAATGAATTTAATTTACCAACTCAGTCAGGAAAGTTAGACCCAAGATGATATTGACCAGCATGACTAGTGTGAATATAGCTCTAGGTCTATTTGCTTCCATGTAATTTTTCTATTGGGCTTCATTGAAGGAATATAAAAATTCTACTCCTTTTGTGTATTATTAAGATGCTAAAGAGAAAATGTATAATGCATAATGCTATTTTTTAAGAACATTCCCATATTGAAGAAAATTCTGCTATATCCTTTCTTTCTTAGGAAACCCCTCACTATAATAGAAGAGAATTATATAAACCAGAAATAATTCTTAGTATTACAATCTCCCAGATTTGCTGTAGTGAATAAATAAGAAGCAGGTTCAAACTTAAGAATTTATAATTTTTATGCCATTTGCCTGGCAGTTAGGTAGGTATTCCATCAAAAGAGCCTTGTCACATGCAATGGATTCTTTCTCATTGCTTCTAGCCTGAGATGGACCAGGAAGTCTAGCAAAGAAATACAATTTATATCTGAAGGAAAATGATTTAATATGTGGATATTAAAAATAAAAAACACGGGCTGTGCATGTGGCTCAAGTGGTAACGTGCTTGCCTGGCATGTGTGGGGCACTGGGTTCGATCCTCAACACCACATAAAATACAATAAAGATATTGTGTCCACCAAAAACTGAAAAATAAATATTAAAAAAATTCTCTCTGTCTCTCCCTCTTCTCTCTCTCTCTCTCTCTCTCTTTAAAAAATAAAATAAAAAATAAAAAACACAAAAATTCACAAATTGTTATAACCTGTTAGCCAGATTGGTCCAGGGCTCATTTCCTTAGATCAGACGACAAAGGTAAAATTGAGTTAATTGAATGTGCATCATCTATTCATCAGGCTGCTTATAGAGGTAATTAAAAGCGTTACACCTACTCAGGTGGATTTTCAGTCTAACCAGGATGTGCACAAACAAATCACTTTGACAGAGTGACCTACCATAAAAGGTTAGGTAGCCAAAGAGGGCAGCAAGCAGGTACATGACCAGCATCCCTGTGATGGAAATATTTGACACTGTTTGCATTTTCCTCCGGGACCGACTAAAGATAAAAAGAACATTGAATTTCATTTCTTAAACTTATGAAACATCACTGTTTAAAATTAAAATAAAAATAATTATGTCTATTGCTCATTATGAAACCACATTTCTGGTATATAAAGTTACAGCTGATTTAAACTTGTCATAGAGCTAAGGATGATTTGTTTCCTTTTTTCTTAAACATTGTTTCTTTAGTTTTAGAAACAACTATTTCCCTAGAAGAGGGTTTATCAATAAGTAAACTTATCTACTAAATAATTAAAAATGTAATTAACATAAGAATCAAACTGGCTCTTAATGTAGAAAGCTTTTGTATTTCATGATGAGATGAGTTTAATGAGGAAAAGAACCACCTCTTGCTACTGCCAAGAGTTCAGACTATGACAGAGCTTGATACTGTTATGTGAACCACTTCTAGAGACCACACCAGAGGGATGCACCTACCTAGAGTCACTTGCTAGGCTTCTGAAGTATGTGCTATATGTGGTTTTCACAGTAAATCAAAGATATCAAAATAATTGAAGGTGTTCCAAAAATTTGTTATGAGGTCAATCAGAATTATAGGGAAAAGTAACGCTATTGTCTGGGGATAAAAATGTTGAGAATCACTGAGTGATACCCTAACTTAAAGGTAAAGAGGAAAGCTGCTAAAGTGGACTCATACCCACTTGGTCCCCATGTAGGTGCCAACAACCTCAAAGGAAAAAGACTATGAATGAATCATAGGCCATCGGCTGAAAGAAATAAGATTTTCAAGACAGAAAAAGACAATGTAGGCCATATAATGGCTCATCTCTTTAGACAAAGGTTAAGAACTGATAATAAGTGACATCAATGACTTATTAAGGCTACTATAATCATAAGTTTTGGTCTTCATGCATATTATCATTTCCAATCTGTTTACATCACTACTTCTCACCAAAATTCCTATTTAAATACCCTACACCTGCCAAAATCATTAAACCCATTGGCTCCTTTTTCTACCAGCCCTGAACCCCTCCCCTGAACCATTATGGTTGAGGGAGAGGAGACAAGGAAGCAGATAAGGTAATGAAGTGCATAGACTGACTCATACCTTGCTGGTTAAAGCATGTTACTTATAAATGGCTATAGCACTGACTCCCACGAGAGCACTACAAACCATGATTCCTGGTAAAGCACCATTGAACATATGAGCACATTTTCATAGCAAATTAAGAGCTAAAATGATGGCTGCCTTACTCTTTAAGTTCGCTGTAGATGGGAAGGACCTCAGGGTGGCATACAAAAGCAAATGCTAGGATAGGAATTGCATAGGCCGTCTGTAAAACAAAGACAACACACATGTTTAGCATTTCAACACAGATGGCAATTCCAGACCATCTCAGTTCATGAAATAAAAACTCAGAATCTGCATTACTGGGCTCATTAGAGCCTGGGTCTCTCACTTACCCGGGAGTTGAATACAAAGTATTTGGGTTGACACTGGTCATCACCGTGGGCTTTGTATTCCACTCCACTGCCATGAAGAGAGCCCTTGGCCTGATTCTCCTCCAGCCCTGCAGGACTGCGATGGGTGTAATCCATCATGAAGTTCACGCCAGTATCATCAGAGTTATTGGGTAACATGATCACATGCATCGGAAGTGTGTTGTTGAATGTCAGATTTCCAATATTATGATCCAAAACAGGCAGTGGGCAAGGTATTTGGAATTTCTTATAAATCACCTAAACCCAGTTATTAAAAAAAAGAAAGAAAGAAACACAGATTCAAGCTTTTAAGGAAAAACAGTGAAATAAATATCCCTATGTGTGGCTCATTGGGCGGGGATGAGGGAACTCAAGTGTAGATTCCATTTAGATTAATGGACTACGAATGAGGACTCCCTCTAGCCTCTCTCCTAAGGAAAGGGCAGGAACTGTGGTTGGCAGCACTGCCCCCTCGAGTCCACAGGACCTTATTTTGCATGAGCCCATTCTACGCTTTTCATGCCCTTTCATGACAAAGATGATCATTTCCTTGCTACGTTTCATATCTTTTATTTCTTCAAACTAATAACAACATGGGTCGTCAACAATTCCTTCCTCCTTTGTTTCTTCGGGGAAATGCTTTATACATTTTGCATCCATGATAACGCAAGAAATTTCTCCTTTTAAGATAGGGATAGAACTTCATTTTTAATCCCGCTGTTGTTGCCCTCTATGACTGGATAGAATTGTGGAAAAGGAAATATCTGGTTTGTGCAGATATGGTATCATCTATTCATGTCTCCTGTGGGCCTCCTCACTTTTTTCTCCCTTTTTCTAAATATTGGGTTAATATCATGTACTCTTATCCAAATATTCATCCAGTGTGCCTACAACATACCATTAGCAGTGGCCTTGACATTCTAACTATAACTCAACTATTTTTAAACTTGTGACTACTCTTTTCCTTTTCCAAATTAAAATACAATAAAATTGCTCATGATGCAGGAACTATTTCTAACTAGTGAAGTGCTTGACAAAAAATGGGGACATCAATTTAGTCACACACACCATTTCTTGATTCCCAAGCTACAAGGATTGGGACCACAAGTCACTTACCACACTGAGAAAAAACACCATGCAGGTCAGAGAAAATCCACTAGTATAACCAAGGTAACCTAGGAGTTAGCAGAAATATTTTGAAGGTGAATATGGCATCCGCAAACAGCTTACCTATTAGAATATGAAATAAAAGTAAAAATAGTTTCAATTAGAAAATGACTTTACCTAAATTTTTAAGGAGAGAAAGTGGAAGAATAATTCCCACAGACACAAGTATGACGAGGTAGTTGCCATTGAGGTACCATTCCCTGGGACAGAAAAAGAGATGAGGATATTAGGATCAGAAAAGATGAAGTAGAATGAGTCACTTGATGTTATAAAGAGAACATAAGACATACCCAGTATTTTCTTCAAGTCCCATGAATGCTCTGATTACTTCAGGTAGTTCATATTTAATGATAAAGAGGTAGCTTGACATTGCTAAAATGGAAAATGTGACAGCTTAGTGGTGTGCATGGCACTATAGTCACATGCAAGTTTTAAGGAGTCATGACATTTGGAACACCCATTCTTCTTGGCAAGATGATCATCTAATCCTCCAAACAGAAAGAGAAGCCACTGTGGATTCTGCAGTGCTTCCAAATTCTTTTTAAAAATAGACTCTTGGCCCTGTAGCTCTCACATGTGGACTGTTGCTCAGGGGATCAATGTCAATTCTGTGTTAGATTCAGCTCCAAGTTTTCAGGGAAGCTTCAACTTCAAACTTTTGCCCTCATTACTTATAAATTATTATGGTATTGAGTGATCCAGGTTTAGTGTCAGGGTCTGACAACATAAGCCATGGGCCAAAAGACTAAGGGCGGAATTTTAGGGCAGAGCTGAAGAGACTCTACATCACTCTGGCCTTCCCCAGGTGAAGACCTGTCTGATCCTCTGTGATCTCCCTGAGGGACAAGCAGTCTCAGACCACTGGTGATTAGATATAGAGTCTTCCTGGATTGATAAAAGAATATTAGAATAGCCAAGTTATGGAACCAGCCCATGTGCCCATCAACAGACAAACTGATAAAGAAAATAATGGTATATATACATGACAGAATTTTACTCAGCCATAAAGAAGAATGAAATTGTTGACACTTGCTGGTAAATGAATGGAACTGGAGAACATCATGCTAAGTGGAATAAACCAGGCTCAGAAAGTCAAGGATCAAATTTTTTTTTCTCATATGCAGAAGCTAAAGAGAAATAAGGAAATTAAAGAAAAGAGGGACCTCATGAAAAGAGAAGGCAGAACAGTGGAACAGAGGAAGAGGATCAAAGGGTATGGAGGAGGGATAGGAAAGGGAACTGTGGAATGAAACTGAACAAATTATGCTACTAAGTGTTAAAACATCTATGGTGAATGTTAAGTTTTTGGTACTATAATGTACCAATTAAAAACACTAAATAGATAAAAGGAAGTAACAGAATAGAGAAAGGTGATTAGAGGAGGAAGGGGAAGTAGTAGGGATTGAAATGGAGCAAATCATCTAATATGCATTTATGAATATGCCAAAATGAACCCCACTATTATATATGACTAGAACCCCACTATTATATATGACTAGCACCAAGAAAAAAAATATAAAAGATGACAGTTTCTCCCCTTATTTGCCAAGTAAGTTTTTTGGGAGTTTCCTTTTCTACTCCATATTCTAGTCTCCCTTTGTCCAAATAAGAAATCACACAAAGTGGCAAAACTTCATCAGAATCTTGGTAAGTAATATATGAATAATGATGTATTGTTTTGAAAATCTTGGAAAATTAATATATATATATATATAACATATAATATCTATCTATGTATATATATAACATGTTATATATATATAATAAACATGTTTCTCATATATATAACATAGTTTGTGAAAACTGTAGAGATTTATGCCACATCCCTTTACCAGATCTATCTATTCAGTGAAATACATTACTAAATTGTTATTTGATACAAGGTACAAAGTCAAAATTTAAAATAAAACTAACAAATTTTACATAGAAGCTTTGAAGGTATGCTACATGTCCTCTTCATGAATTTTTGCTAATAGACATTTATTTAAAACAGATATCTGAGTTGTAAATTGAACTACAGTTTTAAAATACTTCCTTAACTTTTAATGAAAGTAATAATGGTGATAAAAATTTCCTGGCATTGTTTAGTTCTGCAAATTACTTCATTTGATCATCCAAAAAGTCCTGTGAGATGATGAGGTATATGTTGTTATCCTATTCTGCAGCTGAGGATAAAGATTTTGAGAAGTTCAATGACATATCCAAGATCACACAGCTTATAAAGGGGAGAACACATCTAAACTACAAGTTTCTTGACTTCTGGATCAGTGCTGCTCTGTTGTCGAAGTGAAATGATTTCTATAATACCAGATGCATCTTCTGTACACACTATTTAGTTAATCTTTACAAAGACCTTGGCTAAAGCTGAGTCTTATGGAGCGTAAACAGGAGATATTTCTGATTAACTGACTCAGTGAGGTCCCATCCAATTTTAGAGCTATTAATTGCTGAGTTTCAGTGATGTCACCACTGTTAATGTGTTTGGCCTTTGAAAATTCAGAATTATCCAGATCTGTTTGGGTAATGTCAACATTATTCTGCTAAGTGTTAAAACATCTATGGTGAATGTTAAATTTTTGGTACTCAATATAGCAGAAATGAAGTGTTCCAAACATGGAGTTGCTTAATCAAAAAATACAAGTGGTTTTCCTTAAGCCAAATATACACCAATCATATAAAGTAACAAAAGTGAGAGCATTTTTTGCAGTGGTATTATGAAATTTCATCTCACTCTCTTAAAGCCACACTTCTTGTGTGTGGCTTGACACAGCCCACTGCATAGTTTATTCCATATTTAGAAGCACAACAGTGGCTACACTTTGAATGACTGCTGCTGCCAGCACACAGCTTGATGAGTTCATGGCAAAATATGCTTATGTCTGGTTATTTTAGTTGTCAAAACAAATAAATTAGATCAACTATGAGGTGATCCTATGAGATGCTTGATACTTTAAATCTTGATAAGGCTAAATATGTGAACCAAATGTAAAGCAGTCTATTTGGTGGGATTCAGGGACTTAGATGTTTATGGCCCAAATCCAGTAAAATGAATGAGACAATCTTGGTGTTACTGCCAAATTCTACCCAAGACTATAATAACGTATAAAGCTATGAAGAGAAATAAACCAAATTGGGGGTTGGGAGCTAAGCTAAAAGTGCATCTTTAGCATGTTTAAGGTCCTAGGTTCAATCCCCAGTACCAAAAGAAAAAAGATAAGAAAGAAAACACATTAAGATATGGTTAGATTTTATTTATATGATTACAGTTGTCCATTCTCAAGGGCAGGTATAGTTGGATAGAGGTTATTAAAGGAATTGCTACATTTCAGAAATCCTAGGTAACTCCACTGAGTTCACTTATCAAAAGGGTTGATTTCTTGCAAAGTCTCTGTGCAGATTTATTGATTGCAGCATTATTTGTAATAGTGAAACACTGGAAATGATTCAACTATTCATCAAAAAGTATTTGGTAAACCAAATATGATACATATTGATAATGCAAAAGTTGAAAGTCACAGAGAAAAATAACATGCAAATTCATCTAAGGCACACTGTTAAATAAAAACAGCAAGTCACAAATCAGTATTTATAAGATGATCCAGTATTAACAATATCAATACATTTGTTAAATTTGGAGTAGAAGAAAACCTGGAGCAGTTATTTCTGAGGGTGACTTGCACAAACTTTTCTGGGTATTTTATATATTTATATAATGTTTTAGTTACAATTAGCATAATTTATTTTATAATTATAAAAATACCATTTAAAGTGATCAGAGGGGCTCTAGAGATGTGGCTATTGAAGAAGAGGGAGGAGGGAAACAGGTTCTGAACTAGCCATATGTTATTTATTTCCTCCTCACATTGACCTTATGAGGTTAGAGTATTACTCACTTTCATAGGTGAAAAAATTAAACTCAAAGGAATAAAGTGATTTTTCTCAAGGTCACAGAAAATGATAGAAAAAGTCTCAAAAGCAGGTGCAATAGACTCCAAAAACATTTTTTTCCCTCAAATGTTTTAAAAATACCTTTTTAAAAAAGTAACATTTGTACAACTATATACAAACAGGACCAAGAGAGCCTAGGGGAATCTAACAGCCTAGAGCAGCTATGGACCTGGGGAAGAGAGAGAGGAGAAAAGACTAGTCGGGGTGTATCTGTCAGGGTTGGAGGTCTTCAAGAGACACTGAAGGAGAGGAAACAGCGAGTGTAAAGAAACCCTCATAGAGGAATTTTTAACATGATAAATTAATACTAGTACTATTGAAAGACTGAATACAATTTGATATGGTTTGATGCCTGTCTCAAATGTATGGGATTGATAATGGGGGGATAGATATGGACATAAAAAGGTCAGCAGAGGAATGTAATGAAGACCCTTATATCCGGCCAATGAGTTTAATTTTACCTTAAAAATAATGAGGAATTTTATGCATAGGAGAAACAGGACTCGATCTGACTTTGAGAAAGTTTATCTTGAGGATGAATCAGACATGGAGGAGGGGGAAACTCAATGCTGGAAGACCAGAAGACTATTGCAATAGTATGAGCTGATATTGCAGATCTCTATGGTCATGAGGATAAAAGGAGAGGAGGGACTTGAGAAGTAAGAGATCAAGTGGACAGGACGTGATATTTGATGGCATATGCTGAGTCAGGGAAAGATGGAAAAGTTTAGGCTGACACAAGATTTCTGGCTTAAAAAACTGGATGGTAGCTGGTGGTGTTTATAGAAGAAAGAACCCAGGAATAGAACAGCAGGTGGGGGGACTGAGTAGGAGGCAAGGAAATAAGAGCTATTATGTGAGGATATAGTTGGGACCACATCAGAGATGTTGCCAGAGGATACCTTATTTGATGCCTTCTGGGGGTCAAAGACATCACAGAACTCATATGAAGCTGGTGAGTATCATTCAGAACACTGATGGAAATATTTATTTTTAGGCTCTACTATGGGAATTCTAATTCAGCTGGGATTATAAGAATCTGTAGACCAAGCAATCTGTTGTTATAGAGCTTCTGATGTGAAGATGGGTGTTGGCCTTAGGACAACTAAAAAGCCTCTTCCATGGGCTGGCTCTATGCCAACTGGGCTCAAGGGCCACAGCATTTGGCTATTCCCCCCCCACACTTACCCTATGAAAGGAACTCAGCCATAATTATGGCATATTAACTATTTTGCCAATGCCAGTAACAAGCATTAGTGCTTTCACTTAAAAAGTCATAACATCATAATAGCATTTGAGATCAAGAAAGGTTTTATCCTATATAAACTGAAAAATTCAATTGGTGTGGCCTGGAGTTGTGGCTTAACGGTAGAGTGCTCGCCTAGCTTATGTGCGGGACGCTGGCTTCAATCCTCAGCACCACATAAATAAAATAAAGGTCTGTGTCCACCTACAACTAAAAAAAAAAATTTTTAAAAATTCAGTTGGTAGATATTTATACACCATTAAATTCCTAGATATTGCTATTTTTAATTATAAATGAATAGCAAATCTATTCCAGAAAGTTTAGTTCGAAGATTTAAGAACCATCTAAACAGCTATTTTTTCTTTTTTAATCTTTAAGGTGCTTGTTCATTGCCATAAGAGTTTTCTTATCCATTGAATATTCTATGGAAAGTTTATGTGGTTTATTGAAAGCTATACCCCCTTACCTCCAATGTTCTGCATTGTAATGGAAATAAAAGCTCCAATTTTTCCTGGCCATCCAAATGCCTTTTCCCCTAATTTTTCATAAATTAATGACCCTACAATGAAAGATAAAATAACCTTGTTAGAAGAAATACTAAAGTATTTCTGCACCAGAGTATCAAACATGTAAGTAAACATTACCTAGAAGTTATAAACCCAAATGAAGCAATGTCAAAAATCAAGAAACAATATAGTAAAATGTTGCCCAGATAGGAAGTGATGGCGTCAGGCACTTGAGCTGCAAGTATCCGTCAAAATAGTTATTTCTGTCATCCATGATAAGTCTCTCTTTGTCTATTGGGCTTGAACCAGAGCAATTTGCCCAAATAACTAAAAACCTTGAGAGATTTGTCACTGTGGCTAGAAGAGAAGGAAATGTGAAACTGACTAAATCATCTCTGGCTATGGAGCTACATAGACTGAAATACTCTTTTATGAGAATCAAAAAATACGAAGATATTTTATTATCTTAAGATACGAATTTAAGGGTGCATACCTCCTTCCTTGGATGTTTTTAATAAAAGGTGAACTGAATAGAGTGACAATATTGCCACAGCAAGCAGCATGATTCTGTAAAGGGAACAGAGAGTAAAAAATGAGATTTCTATAATAAATGAGATATTGTAATGTTAGATGTTAAAATAACTGATCACTTTCAATCAATAGCTTTCCAAAAGTATTTGTGCTTGGGGAACACTGAGAAATTCTTTTCAGAATGCCACATTCTTCCTTATATGTCACACATCTAGAATTGTCTATATTTTTATAAGTCTAAACCTACATGCTGAAATTCCTAAAATTTTTTAGGGTTATACAATTACAGAATCTGCATTATAACTTAGAAACTAAACATATAGCAAAATTAGCAAATACTACATTTGCTTACTCAGCATGCAGGAATAGGTTTATCATATTTGCAACAACATTTAGAATTGAAGAGCTATACAAGAAATCTAAAATCTAGGAATCCAGAAACCAAAGTATGTGTGTATTGTTTCTTTACTTCTTTTAGTTTATGCTGATCAATATTTCTCTAAATCTTGGAACAGAGTACAAAAATAAGAGTGTAGAAGAATTAACTACATAATAAATGAAGGGACATTACAAATCTTTACCTGAATTTAAAAAAAAAAATCTTTGTGTTTATTTTGCATGATGAGAACACACTAAACATTTTCCCAACAATTGATTCAATCCTTTCGTAATTCCCAATGAGATCAATGCTGCAAATGCACATTTAGAACATGAATTAAACATTTTGTAAGTACTCAAGCTTTATTGTGCTCTTATTTTCCAGAACTGTCTAATCAATGACTTATTCATTTATTTTCCCATATGCTTAATTAATTTAACCTGTTTCTAAAGAATTATGTAAATCAGATTACACAATTTTGTTCAATGGAAAAAGAAGCACTCCTGTATTTTAAACATGTACTTACTTTGGCAGAAAATACTACCAGTAAAACCAATGAAATAGTGTCACTTGTTGTGAACAAAGAGAGACAGCTAAATCTATTTTGAGCTAACTGGACACACAAAACAGATCCTATGTGTTAGTGATTTATTTACTCTTGCTAAATTAATCTACTAAATGTTTATAGGTTTAAAATGAGCCCCTTTCAAAAATCAGAATATTCTCCTCCTGTAAAAATGATCTATGGCTCTAGAATTGGGGGAAGTGCTTCCTATTTCTATTCATCAATGATCTGTGTTAACTTCCTAATTAATTTTAATGGCATGTATAATTAATAAGGAGAAGGCAGTCTTTTTGTCTTAGAGGTAGTACACATTGCAAAAGCATACAAATGTAGAATACATTTCCAGGCATTAAGAATCCGATAACAAAAGAGCAACTTTGTTTCAACCATGGCTTAAAAAATTAAGTTGATATAAAAATTCATTCAGCTAAAGAATATTATGTATAAAATAATTTAAAGAACTAACACAAGATAAATATTTATAGTCCTGATCCTCAGCCCTCAAATAGCTGTATGATTATCTAATCACACGTGATGTTCAGAACATAAATAGCATATATTTATAATATAAATGTTGCATTCTTAGACAGTGAACTCTCGAGCTTGCATTTGGGATCAGGATTTGTGTTCACATTGATGCTTCAGACTTTATTCTTGTGAAGAATTCCACTGCTGTCAACCGTGTCTTGACAAATACCAGAATGTCCATTTTGCACATAAATGCCTATGATTGTCTGTCATGATGTTTTATCCATTCTACAGGTCAGCTAAGTGAGGCTACTACCCTTAGCTCACAGGTTTAGGAATAAGCTCTGTCACTTAGCAAAGATTCTCTGAGCCAAGCACTGAGCCAGGTCTTGGGGAGGTGGGCTCAACTCTCTGGAACTTATAGTCTAGCAAGGGAAATGGACATTAATCAAGTGAATTAGATACACTAAAATACTAAAGCTGTGGTGCGTATATAATGGATTAGGTTAAGTGAGGGAAGGCTGCACTAAGGTGAAGTTGAGATGACATATGAAAAGTTAACTTGATGAAGAAGAAAGGAAAAGTGTTCCAAAGCATGTGCAGAGGCCCAGTGGTGAGAAGGCACATTGCACTTTCATGGGACAGAGAGAAGGAAAGTGTGCTCCATGTATCTGCTGCCCAAGGGCACAGGGAACAGGGCATGAGATAGCACCAAGGCATTTAGGGCTCCTAAGCCTGATTGAATGGGCTACTTTCTCTAAAAATGTGGAAAAAAAATCAGGTTTGCTTTTGGATAATATCTTTTTGACTACTAAACAATTACTTTAGGCATATATTAAACACTGAGATCCTTGTAAAATGGTTTCTCTGGACTAGCAGGGCTGCTCCACCAGTGGTGTCTCCACTAATGCTAGTGTCTACCATATAGTAGGGGGAGCAAGTACTATGATTAGATGGCTCTAGTTACTTCACAGGCTGCTGTTTTATCTAAAAGCAAGATTCTTCCTTTCCACCAAGATCATATTTCAGAGTGTTAACTGAAAGAGCAGCAGGTGTGGACAGACCTCATCACCAAATCCAGATACTTACATGAAAAGTATGATCCCTGTGTTGGCCATGGCATAGGACAAGCCCAAGATTCCACTGCCCATGATGGCGTTGCTCAGGTTGAATGAGGACATTCCAAAGGAAGTCGTTCCAGGATGCTTGAAGGAAAGGAATGTACCATAAGCAAACGTTGGCCAAAGGACCCATCTTTTCCTGGGTCATTCTTATTTTCATATTACCTCTCCTGGTGATTACAGTACCAAATCAAAGACTAAGATAAAATCATCTTATTACTCAACTTCAATAAAAGCATGTACTTTTAAATGGAATGTGATGCTTGATTTTAACATAGAACTCAGTAAAAAAAAAAGGAAAAAAAGTACAGGTGGTGTAATATAAAAGAGAAAACATGTATGACAGCAGATTACATTTGGGTTAGAATGATTTCTCCAAAAAACAAATAAATTTCATAAATGATTTATGCAGCCATATGGCGAACAGGAAAAACAAGTCCTTATTCCAGTAAGGGCCTGAATAAACAGAGAATGTGCTGACCAAGGCTCGGAAAATTTCAGTCACATTGTTTTCCCACAGAGACCTAGGTACATCAGACACCCTCAGACCTGTTTATTTCCTGAAAGCATAGATTCAACTTACATGTTCATCATCGTAATCTGCCAGCTTCTTTTCCCCAAAAAACCCATTTGTCAGGAACTTCTGGCTTTCAGCGTCTTCATTAGCAAATTGACTAAACACAAAAGGGAAAATAAGAAAGTAACAAAATCTATGTAAATACTCACTCTAAGTAATATTTATGTTTCGGGTGATCTAAGTAACAGAAATAGGAGAGCAAAAATCAATGTAGGAGACAAAACACCTAGAACCTATTTTCTTCTCCTTCACACCAGTGTTTCTTCCAGGCTAGCAACTGAGCTCCATTTATGAAGTGATTTGGGGAGGGAGAAAAGATGTCATGAAGGAGGAAATATTATTTTTAGTTGAAAAATTGCTTCTGCCACATTTCTTCTTTCCCATATTAACGACGCAAGGAAGAGACGAATTGGAACTGATGTTGCACCCACTTATTTCCCTTCCAAAGAAAGGGTACAGGATCATGATTTTGAGTTTTCTAAACTACCACCATGCCATAATCAGATGATTTTGTTACTTTAACAACTATTCATTAAATGCCTAGGCACTGTAATCCTCTTCTCCTAGATGCCCAAAATATCCCTGTGAGAGGAACTTTCATGATCCTACTCCAAAGATAAGAGAACAGTGGCTCAGAAAAGTGAAGGAGCCCTGCCTCCACTGCCAGACTCAAGTCCATAGCCTTCCATGACATCACACAGCCTGGACAGAGCCCTAGAGCTGGCATTTCCTCTTTGCTGGTTCTGTTTATTTATATCTATAGATACATATGTTAGATGGTAGCTCTGTATTAATTTGGTTGTTTGTGTGTGTGTGTGCTGATTACTCTGAAAATGTACCTGAGTTACCATTAGATAAAGGATTAAACTAAGAAAATTGTTCATAAAAAAAAAAAAGTTCAATGACTTGATAGAGGAGTTGGGAGGGAAATGGGACTCCAAAATGTTGCTAGGCACAGAACATTGCAATTATGGTCTACTTGGGCACAGCCTGGAAGCTGCACACTTTGTTCCTAATGCCACCTCCTTACTGTACTGGTAAGCTTTTGGAGTTACATGCCAGAAGCTTAGAGGCTATAGACAGGGGGCCAGCCACATTTCCAAAGGCTTGGCTAATGAAACAGCTGCCAGTGTTGCATTTTTACCCACCAAAATACCACAGGATTTTTTGTTGTTTTACATAAAATATTCAACTATGCACAATTCTTAAAAAAAATGCTTTATGAATAAGATTGCAATTCTTAGGGGAATTTCTTGCATTACAGAGTAAGATAGAATAATTGGAGTGTATTTTATGGAAATAACACTTATAATGCTCTATTTTTCTCTTCGGAATATATAAATCTTTCACCCTTTACTAAAATAAACCTTAGAAATGAAGTGGAAAAGAATTATTATTAGAGAGAAGTACGAATTATCTTTCATAATTAAGAGTTAATCCTGAAAATCATCTGGTGAGGATGAGAATGACAGAGTCATTCTCTGAGGATACAGAGCAAGACAAGGTGCAGAGAGAAACAGTAGACAAAACCCACCAAGCGTTATGTGCTATTCCTGGAGACTCCAGGGGAAGAGAGTTCTGAGTGTACAGACTGAGAATATTTCCTGCTGTTCTCCTCCCCCATGTTTCTCTCAGCAAACACAATGCCTTCAAACCTGTTGCCTTCTTCCATTTCCACACTCCCTCCACCATCTTTTTGGGATTTACTTTAATAGTCTGTAGTTCATATACTTGCTTTATGAGGAACTGCTATAGGGGGCTCCTAGCAGGAAACTGAGATAATAGGATAAAATAGGACCAAGGACTATAAAAACAAGTGTCACTTAAAAGTGGAATTTAAACTCAGGAATATTCAATATTCTATTTTTTGCTTTAATCAATAAACTAGAATTTCTAGTCCATGAGTAATTTTTAAAATTTAAAATTTAAAAAAAAACAGATCGCTTTTAAGGCATTTTGCATATTCCTATTTTGGCATGAGATGAGTTATAGCCATAGAACATGCCAAAATTATATAAAATACATGAGAAATGTCCCCAGTGTGTCAAATGTTTTTGGTACCAAACCTATAATGTATTGAAAACATAAGTAAAATGATCCCAAATAAATGCAATATGTTGAATCTCTCAAAACTTTACATTTAAAGGTTCAATCCAAACCAAACATAAACAAAACCTATCTTTTAAAAGTGATCATAAAATTGCAAAATGATGACCTGTGTTTGAGCCAGGAGTTAAAGGTAAGTCATTGTGTGTGGTCCTTGTATAAAACACAACAAAAACATTGTGGTTCTTTTCATTAGGGCTTTGAAGGCCAAATGGAATTGCTCCAATATCCCCTTCAGCTCAGGCAATCTCTGCTGAGTTCTTATTTGTGTATATTCCTTTCAGAATAAAAAAAGCCTGCAGATTTTGAACAATTTACTAAGGGACATGACATGAAAGAAAATGCACAAGCATTTATTGAATACCATTTGTATTCCAGGAACTCATTTAATCCTTAGAAAAGTAGATATTGGTTTTCTAGTGTATACTTTTAAATTAAGCTCAAAGAAGATAGATGTTTTCTAAAGTCAAGTCCCTACCCCACAGAATCTACCACAAGACTCACCCAATTTACAAATTGCCCTGATTTATATCTCAATGGCCTCTCTAGTTCAACAACCCTCAAATTCCTTGCACTGACCTACTAGGAATGCCTCCTCCTGAAAGCCCTTCTAGGATGATGTGAATGAAGAAGACCTTGAGGATAATATTTTTTAATTCAGGCTTAGATTTGATCAAAAGATTCCCTTCTGAGCATCTTTAATTATGTACAACTTGTGTTATATAATGCTTTGTGGGAAATTAACTTACTTATTGAATAACTATAGTGCAGAGGTCATTAACCTGTGAAAATGATATGATTATTATCTAATTGCAGGGAAGGTTGCACAAAGGAGGAATGGTCACTGGGTGAGTAGAGGCATTTGCAGAAGGCTTCCCAGGAGAACTGACATTGAGCTGATTCTTGAAGAATGAGAGGTATCACAAGAAAGAAAAGTGAAGTGGGTGGATTCTAGCAGATGGAACAGAATGAGTGAAGACAGGCGGGTACATAAGAGGAAGGCAAGAACAGGACAGGTAAGGTCGGTCAGGGGCAGATCATGAAGGGCCTCACATACCAAGCAGTGTACAGTTGCATCTAATAGCTAAGGTGGATTCATGGGAGAGCTTTATCCAAGGACGGAACATAACCCAATATGCAATTACAGAAGATTACTCTTGTGGAAGTGAGAAGGGCTAGACAGAAGAGAACAGAATGTCAGATGGACAGACAAAGCAGGGCTGCTCTGACAGACAAGTGAGAGAGGATGAAAGCCTAAAGATGACAATGGAATGGATAGACAGAAGAAGGTGATTTGAAATATTAATTAGGTAAAAATGACTGTATACAGACGGCCATTGGATGTGTGGTCTGGGAGAAGGTACGCATCTACGATGGATCCTGAGTTGACTGATTCCAAGGTTGATGGTGATTTTCAGCAGGATGGGGATAACTTGAGGAGGAACAGGTTTTGAAGAGAATGACAGGAATTTGATATTAAACAAGTCTGACTTTAGGAATGAAGTATTTCAGACACATTAGTCATCCAGTAGAAGTGTGTATCAGTAGGCCATTAAATATAATGATCTGAAACTTGGTTGTGAAATAACAGGCTGGGAATGTGGCATCTGAGTGGGTGACCTCATGATGGTTACGATGAGCTTGCTCAGAGGACACCTAGAAAAGGATCGCTATCGAACCCTGGGGATGAAGCAACACTCAAGGGCAAGCAAGGGAAGACGACTCTGAGAAACAATAGTTCTAAAATGAAGTTCAGTGCTCAGCTAATATAATCAAACTATAGGCAACATTATTAGTGGAGAAAAGGACATGAAGTCACACAAAGGGTTGACATTTTATTACTATATCAGGAAATTGGTATGTTGACATCCAGGCCATTGTGATCTCCAATTTATAATAAACCCAGTTCTTCCCAATGACACCCTTGTTTTCCACATCCAGAAGTCAGTCTTGCTTTTGCATGGAGCTGGTGATTTTTAACCCCATACCTGCTTATTGCTGCCTTTTCTGACCTGCCCATCCCTGTGTAGCTGTCTTGAGTACTTTCTCCACCGCTGCTGCTCTCATCATCAGGCTCGATGTTGACATTGCTCAGCTCCATGGGATCCATTTGACCTGTCAGCGCTTTCCTGTCCACGCACGCCTCCTTCAGTGTAAATAATATACTGACCCTTCAGTTTAAGGCTCTTCTACTTTGTGTTGATGTTCAGAACGCTGTGTTCTGCAAACAGAACACAAAATAAATCATTATCATTTTCTTTAAATTAGAATAATAAATATGAATCTCTTACTTTGAAGGTGCTTGCTGTCAAACATGGAAAGGAAGTAAACTCCTAAGAACTTTACATAAATATATCCCCAGAGTTTCCTTGGCTTCATATAGAAAAGAAGAAGAAGAAAACTTACAAAAAGCTGCTAAGCCAGTAGATACTTAACAAGTGCCTATGCATAATGAACATGACAGGTGCTTTGCTAGTCACCATAGGAAGAAAGAGAAATTGTAAGATGTGTCAGCAGTCATCACAAAGATTTGGGTATTTGGAAGCAGACTGCATGATTTCCTGTTGACAAAGGAAGATCTAACAATAATTAGATCTAACAATAATTAGCAATAATTAGAAAGAAAATTACTGCCTGAATTTAACTGAGTGTGAAAGAATGAAAACAACCTACACATTGATTAACATGCAACCCAGGATAGGATCAAGGTTAGGAAGCCACTTTCTAGGCATCTGTATCCTGAAGCCAACATTAAGAATAGTAACAAACAAAAGCCAGGTTTACCTTTGAATCAGCATCAGTCACCATCCATAGCAAATTAAAATGCATTTTAACAACCAGAAAACGACAGCTTTTAGGTTCTGCTCACTGGATCTCAGTACAAGTCATTTAACTTTTTGGGGCCTCATTTTCTCAAAGTGAAAATGGCTTTGCGTTTTAAAAAAAAAATTGCCATGTATCCATTTTATGTTGTTGATACAATGTCTTCTGAAATGTTTACTATTTAATTCATTCAATCATTCTTGAACCACTATATGGAAGAAATATGATCACTGTTGAAAGGAGTGGTTCTGAAATGTGATTTCACATTTGATCAGGAAATCCAAGCAGAAAAACTAACAGAAAAGTTGCTCTAGAACTTACAAAAATCCATAAATCCCCTCACAAACATTTAACAACCATATAGCAATGCCTCCTTAATGCAGTGCCAGACTGAGCACCTGGAAGGCAGCTCACACTTGGGATGAGTTCATAACCCCAAACTACAAGCCACAGAAGTCCACACAGGGAAACTCTCTCATATGATTGTCAATAGGCACAAGAAACAATAATATTCACATTTGAGGAACTACAATTAGCAAAGTGATTTAAAAGACTTTTAAATTATTAAGAATAAAAAGCGTTAGTAATAGACCTCTGGAAATTACTCAAATTATAGCACAGGAGCTAAAGAAAGAAAGATATTGAAGGAGATGTTAAGAGATATTGTGGGAAAAGAATAAAAGAGATGGAACAAATATAAAATGGTAAAGAATCATCCAGAGGAAGCAACTCTCAGAATTTAAAACAGCACAGGTATTCCAAGGAGGAGGAATCATTCGTCACTAATACCAGGCAGTCTAAATTCATTACATTAAAAGTCAAAAGAAGATGCTTAAAAGCTACCAGAGAGAATGAAGACATGCATATGTTAAAAGAAAAAAAATAGAAACTCATATCAAATGAGTATGAAGGTTTCCCTCACCTATCACACATTACCAGCCTCACTTCTCAGCAGCAGCCAAACTGTTTCTGTTCTTATTTCTTCATTTAAAGTTAGCTGTTCTAAATTTAAATAATTCACTGAAACCCCTCTGACCCAGGTTTTCTGCTACTCACCATAGGACAATGTTGAGAATTACAACACACGATTGCTGTAAAGCAATTCATCTGTTATAATTTGTCAGTAGGTTGCTTCTAAACACAGAAAACCAATAATCAAGATTTATATTATGATCGCATAAATAGAATCACTCGAAGAACTAAGTGGAGTATTTGACTACATAATAAATGAATCATTGTAAACATATTTATTAACTAAAATAATTAGAAGTGTAGAAAGAGGGTAGAAAGAAGTATGCTAATGTCCTTATCTTTTTTTAGTTACCAGTCTGGGATTGATAAACTGAGTCAGAGGGGTTTTGATTATATTCAAGTATAATTCTTCCATGTCACATCCAAAATAACAAACTTATCTTCAACCATATCCATGTGACTTTTCAACTTAACTATTCAAGCAACTATTTTTCTTAATCATGTTTTTAATTTTTATTCATAATTTGTTCTTTTGTTTAGTTTTATGGATGCAACATTTCCTCAAATATTTTTTTTCTTTTCTTCTTCTTCTTCTTTTTTTCTTTTTTTGTGGTGTGTGTGTGTGTGTATTACTAGGGTTCAAACTCAGGGCTTCATGCATGTGAGACAAGCCCTTTACTACTGAGCCACATCCCTGGCCCCTTCCCAAATCTTTTATAAGGATATTGATGGGAAACTTTCAGAAGTTCCTTGTTTCTTCTGGGGCAGTTACTCTGTTTGCTTGTTGTTGTTCTTCTCTTTCATGCTGCTGGTTTACCTAAAATTCTTATAATCCTTGGTTGTCTGTTCATAGTTATGAATGAAGGAGTGGACGGGTTACTTTAGACAGCTAGTGCTTGGGGTTTCTCAGACATTTTATCAGCTCATTTCACTGCTTCCTTGCAGGTCTCTGTAAGTGGCTCCTTTGTGGCTTGTGTGTGTGTGAGAACTTCACTCCTGGGCACAGCTGCCACTCTAGGAGAGATTACTCTGGGGATGAAATATATTATCCAGGGAGTGGAGTATCTATATCTGCTTGTTAGACCTCTTTGTCTTTTATGGAGGGCCTAATGCTAATTCTATAGTCTTTTCTTTACAGCTTTTCTTTATGAACACAATCAGAGATTTATTTTATGGGCAAAACCAGCAGCCCTAACAGACCATCACATCCAAAGTGAGGTTCCTTGCTGAGTCCTATCACTGTTTTCCTCTAATCTATGCCTCTTTGAATTTGTTGACTTAACTTGGAGCTGCTACAGAGCTCCCTTCAGAAAAAAAACACACTTATCCTGGTTCCTTTCCTAATTCTCAAACTATCCAAACTTAAATCATTTCCAACTTCTGGGAATTCTTTAAAAAAAAATCTGTTTATTGATGACACTGCTATTATTTTTCACAGTTTTTGTGGGCTTGTTCTTTTAAGAAGTATAATTTTGGTTGAGGTTTCAATGCTTGATTTCTTCAAGGCTACATCCTAAGCCCTCTTCTTTCAATCTACTGCTAAGACTTAACACACACTGATGGTTAATTTTATGTGTCAACTTGGCTCAGCTAAAGGACAGCCAGAAAGCTGGTAAGACATTATTTCTGAACGTGTCTGGGAGGGTATTTATGGAAGAGATTGGCCTTTGAATCAGTAGACCTGGTAAAGAATATCATCCGGCAGTAATGTGGACAGGCATCATCCAAGGGGTTGGGGCCTGAACAGAATATAAAGGTAGAGAAGGACAAATTGACTCTCCTAGGCCTGGGACATCCATCCTTTGCCCTTAGATATTGGAGTTCCTATTCTTAGAGCTTCATTTTCAGGGACTTAGGAAAAGCCTGGGCTGAAGACGGAACTTGAGGAGTCTTTGAGGACCAACAGAGTTATTGATGTAAGCGCCTGCCCTGAGTCCAGTGGCATAGTTGACACCTACATATCTGAAGACAGTTTAAATTCAATGTGCCTAAAATCTACCTTGTGATAGTTCCCTTCTTTCAGTGTTTCCTATTAAAAAACTGCTGCACTATTTATTCAATTATTTAAGCCAGAGTTCAAGAGTCTTCTGTTTGAAATTTTTCTTCCTTATCCCCAACATCCAGTCCTTAAGAAAGTCTGATCCACTTTACAGCTAATGGAAGTATTTCTCGAGTTAGTCTCCTTTCCATTTCTTCCACCATCACTCTTGCTAAGCTACCATCATTTCTTAGTGTGTACTTTAACAGCCTCCTAACTGAGCTCCTGGATGCCTCTCTAACTGTCCTATTCATCCTCCACACAAAAGCCAAAGTGATCTTCAAACAGCAACATCATAGATCATAACATTTCTTTGCTTCAAACCCTTTAATGTCATCCCTTTATTTTTTAAAAGAGAGAGAGAGAGAGAGAGAGAGAGAGAGAGAGAGAGAATTTTTTAATATTTATTTTTCAGTTTTCGGTGGACACAACATCTTTATTTTATTTTTTTTATGTGGTGCTGAGGATCGAATCCAGCGCCCCGTGCATGCCAGGTAAGCACGTTACCGCTTAAGCCACATCCCCAGCCCACATCCCTTTATTTTTAAATAAAATCCCAAACTCTCAACAAGCCCAGTGTGTTAGCTTTTCATTGCAGTAACAAAATAACTGATATACACAACTTAGAAGGAGGATAGATTTATTTTAGCTCATAGTTACAGAGGTCTCAGTCCATGGTTGGATGGCTTCCTTGCTTTGGGCTTAAGGCAAGGGAGAACACCATGGTGGAAGGGTGTGGTGAAGGAATGTTGTTCAGCTAATGGCATCCAGGAAGTGGGGGGAGGGAGGAAGAGATGCAGAGAAAGAGATATAGAGGAACAGAGAAGGGACCAAGGACAAGATGATATTCCCAAGGGCATGACCCCTCCTAAGGATCCATTCTTTCTATTAAGTCCCACTTCCCTCAGCCTCTGCTACCTTCCAATAGTCTATTCAGTGATCAACTGATTAATCCACTAATGAGGTCAGAGAACTCATGATCCAAGAACTTCCCAAAAGTCCCAACTCTGAATATTGCTGCATTGGGGACCAAGCCTTCAATATATGAATCTGTGGGGGACACACATCCAAACAACATCCAGCAAGGTTCCACATAGTCCACCCACCTCTCTGAGCTATACACTCCCCTTCTCAGTGTTCTAGATACACTATTCTTTGAGTTTCAGGAATGCACTGGACAGTGTTCTCTAACATGTCAGGCTATTTGCACATGCTGTTCACAGTGGCTAATTTTGTTCCTATTCCAGATGAGTCATGGAGACACAGGCTCAGTGGACGCCAGACTCTGCCATCTCTGTATTGCTATCTCTCCTAAAGAGAATTAAAGTTTGTACTGGAAACAGGAATTCTGGCCATAGTGACACACAGAGCTGGGTATAAATCCTGACCATGTTATTTAACTTCTGACCTTTTCATCTTCTGCAAAATGAGGGTATTATTGTTTCCCACAAAAGTAACACTGTGTGGATCTAAATGAGATAATGTATGTCAAAGTTTGGCATCTACTAGCCCCTCAATACATTCACATTCTTTTCCCCTCAGAATCCTATCGATGATTGCATCTGCACACAAACAGACAATGCATTTCATATGCTTAATTTATCTCAGGCACTTCTAAAAGAGGGCTTTATAGTTCTCATAATTTTCATAAACATCGCAAGCAAGATAGGTCCTCCCTCACAGATAAGAAAATTAAGACTTAATTTAATGCTATTTTTACCATACATGAAACATTCCTCTGGTTCCCTTTTGAAGGTGATACATCCCATGAAATATAGCTTAAGAGCTTAGCCCATAGTCCTAATTTTGGTCCTTGTCATGGGAACTCTCACAAAAGTTAGAAAACATTTTCATAGCTCGTATTTTTGCCTCTGAACATTCTTATTACTAGCCTGTTTTAAGGGAATAGCAGCCCAAAGCACATTTTTAAAAATCATTAGAATATTATGAGAAATGAAATATTCTGAATCCTTTGCCTGCAGCACCAAGGGTGTACCTTGAAGTATTTAGCCTGCATTGTGAATGCTAAAATTTAGTTGCATGATTACTCACATTATTATATTTCAATTTTGGAGTGTTTCACAGATGGTATTTATTTATTCATTTGTTCAAACCATATTGAGAATGAAACATGAGCCAGAAATTATGAAATTTACAGAAAATGAATAAGACAATTCCTGCACCTGAGGAACTCGGCCTATGAGTGCAAACAGAGTTTGGAATGAACTATATAATATACATAAGGAACATCTTTGCTATTTTTCCTCTGGATAAATTCTTATTGAACTACACAGTGAATCACTGCAGGAGCAGAGTAGAAAAGCATGATGTTGACAAACGCCACCACTGACTCAAAGATACAATTTCCACAGGCTTAAATTCTTCCACTGCTCCCCTGTCTGAGTACATGGCGCCTCTATTCGCCCATTCACCCATTGGAGAAATCTAGCCATCATCATTGACACCTCTCATCTGCTGTCTGTCACCTCTCTACTCATTTCCAACCTATCACCAAGTCCGATCAGTCCTTCTTTCAACATATATTTAAAATCCACCACTTCTACCTCCATGGCTGCCATTATTCCAGATAACTTCCTAACAGTCCCATGGTGATTTTCTCTTGGATTTTTGAGTCAAATGTCCTAATATCCTGTAAGGCTCTACATCCTCTTACCCAGGCACAGCCATCTAGCCCCAGGTGGAATCACAGCTTCTCTCCTTCTCTGAATCCAATGGGCTTCTTTCATTTCCCCATTACGACCTCAGGACCTTTCAACCCAGCGGGGCTCCCTGCATGGAATGAACTTCTACACATTCTTAATGGGTGTGTCTCCTGATGTTCACTAAGACAACCTAAACATCTTTAAAGGCCATGTGGTCAGAGAATCCTTCCTTGACTCCCATAACGAAGCTAGATCCTCATCGTATGCTCCTGTAGCATGTTCTCCTTTCCCTCGGAGTTCTCATCACTCTCTGTACCTACATTTTTATGTATGTAATTATTTAACAAAGAATTGTCTTTCCCTCTAGGCAGGAAGCTTCACAAGGGTGGAACAGTGCTGGGACTGTAGACTCTACCTGCCCCCAGGGTCTAGGTGCCTGATGTCATATTCTACTAAGACCAACATGCTTTGAAGTGATCTCCATTATAGATACAGGCATGCACTCCTGTGGCAGTTGTAGGGATTAATAGTTCAAGATAAAATGGAACTGTTTTCCTGCTCACCAGGAAAAAGAACAGCTTTTTGCTCAAAGATAGTCAAAGTATTTCTAAAAGAAAGATCAAATTTGATTTGACAGATGTTTTTGTAGTTCAGCCTTCCAGCCCATTAAGTTTCCCTGTGATACAAAGAGGTCTTATAGAAAACGATTGGATATTCCAATACAGAGGTCGACAGCACTGCCGATTCAATTGACCCATTCGTGGAGCTAGAAAATCAAAGCTTGAAGCAAAAGTACTTAGAATACTATCAGGTTAGAAGACTTCCATTTTTATCACATTTATTAAGAGTAATCTAGGAGCTGGGGATGTGGCTCAGTGGTACAGTACTTGCTGAGCAGGTGTGAAGCCCTGGGTTCCATCCCTACGACTACCTAAAAAATCAAAACAACAACAACATCAAAAGAAAAGGAAATATCTACATGTCCTAAGTAACTGATTCCTTACATCCAAATTCTAGTACATTTTAATGTCCTGTTGTGTGAGTGGTTACCTAACACACTGAGGATGGAAGATTCTCAAAACAGTAAATTTCTCAAATTTTACATGCGTGGCTCAACTTGAAAGAAAGATACCAAATCAGGTAAGCAAAACTGTTCTTGAGTCAAGAAGCAGAAGTTATGACCTTCTTGTAGGTACTGCAAACATTTATTTTGCTGGTAAATCCAGGTGGAAAGAGAGCTATCATCAGCAGCATAGACTTCCCACCATCACTATTGGTCTGATCTCTCACACCAACCCAGAACTCACAAGTCTACTCTGACATCTAGTTTAGGTAGCAGACAACTCACATGGCATTTATCATTGAGCAAGTGAGGATAGCTGGTCATGCAACTTCGGAAAGTCAAGTATCTTACATCCAAGGGACTAATTTAAAGTGACATCTAACTTATACCTCAGATAGATGACTACGGCTTTTTAATGCTTTTTAATGCTATTTTTTAATAGCATTTTTTTTAACTTTTAAGCCTATCTAATATTGCCATTATGTTAAGTTCGTTTAATATCCCAGCAATTCCATTCTAGTCACACTTCAACAGTAAGGTAGCCTGTTAGTCTGCGGCACAGTTTCTCACAGAAATTAGCTTCCACGAGACATTCAGTCTGAGGTGGAATGTCTTAGAGAGGAAACTTGCCAATAACAATAGGGCCTTCTTTACTTGACTATTTCCTATTGCTGGTGCTAATATTTTAGCATTTCCATTCCTTTCCCCTACTGAGATGCAGCTTAGAAATAGCATCTGGAAAGATCTAGAAAAGGCACAATAACTAACCCTATGCTGAGGTCTCTTCCCTGAGCTAAAACACTACCTTCTGGCTAATATAAGAATTAAAGCATTATATTTGAATGTTCTTTTTTTTTTTTTTTCCCAGACAGGCTTTCCAGATCTGTTCTTAGAAGACATAGATTTTTTTAATCATCTAATTCTGAAATAAATTTGAGATCATATTTTTTCCAAACAGTAGTTAGCTTGCAGAATATTCAAGGATATGTAGCATCTATGTTATTATCACTGTGACTCTTCATGCTGTACATTTTAAATGCATAACAGCTAATAAACTGGATGCAGTAAATTCTGAAATATTTATATTCTATATAATAGATAGTAGGCCACCCCACAGGTACTTGTTTTTCTTTTGGAAAAAAATTGTTGTTACTTTATTTAAAGTAACTCATATTAAAAATAATTTCTTCCATAACCTTTTCTTTAATTAACTTATTTATTTATTTATTTATTCTAATTTGTTATACATGACAGCAGAATGCATTTCGATTCTTAGTACATAAATGGAGCACAATTTTTCATTTCTCGGGTTGTACTCAAAGTAGAGTCACACCATTTGTGTCTTCATACATGTACCTAGAGGAATGAAGTCCATTTCATTCCGCCATATTTCCTACCCCCATCCCCTCTCCTTTGCCCTATCTGAAGTTCCTCCATTCCTCACATGCTCCCCTACGCCATTATAGTTCATAACCTTTAAAACATATTGTATAACTTAGTTAAAGAAAACTCCAGAGAGTGATCAAAAGTACATTTTTTTCCAGAACTTCCAATATTGCCCATGTATTTCTTAGGAATCTACGTATAAATTCTATCAAGAAAATCCCAGAACATGATGTAAATATAAATATGAACAGGAGGTTCTTGAACTGTAAAATAAACAGCAATCTTTTATAGAAAACACACCTAAATTTCTTCAGTTTGTCCAAATATTACAACCGCTGTGTAGCCCAATCAATGTCCATGAGTATGATATATTCCTTCAGTTCAAATATTTTTCAATTTTGCTATTGTCTGGGCTTTTAATACAGATCATCATCATATACTCTGCAAGATGCTTAAGACACAACTAAACTTAAATCCACTGGGAATTTTCCCTTTCTGATTAATAAATTTGAAGCAAACAAGCCCTGTTTTTAGGTAATCAATTCTAGTCCTTCAAAAACTAAAGCTATGTTTATATTCTATACAATTCCCCAGTTTCTTCTAGTAACTTTGTTCTAAAAATTCTTTTTTAAATGGTCCAATTGAGAAGAATAAGGTAAGAATAACTCTTTTTCTTTTTCCTTCGATTATGTTTTAGCCCAAATCTTTAGTCATTTACATCTGCTGTACTCATGTGATG
Source organism: Marmota monax (assembly GCF_021218885.2). Taxonomy (NCBI): domain Eukaryota; kingdom Metazoa; phylum Chordata; class Mammalia; order Rodentia; family Sciuridae; genus Marmota; species Marmota monax. The sequence goes on from NW_026695227.1 coordinate 28,168,302, forward strand.
TTCCTTCTTTTGATTCAATGTTTTTAGGTTGTTTTTGTTTTATTTTGTTTTCAAAATACAGGAAAATCCTTAATGGTGTAACATTAAACTGTACTTCTACAACTTTGTGTTTGATCCTAAGACAAACTCTTTATTACATTCAGTGAGCAACCAGAAGACATAAATAACTAAAACGAAACCTATTGTCTTTATAATGTTTCATTTTCTTCTTATCCATATTTCTAATTTTATGCTCAAATCTAAAATTATCTACAAAAGAAAACTGCATTCAGGATCTGGGCAAATAATTTCAATGTTTGACACTGATTGATCTTTTTTAAATGAAAAAAAAAAAAGTTACCCAAGTAGTATTTTCAAACATTTTAATTTGTAATGAATAAAAAAGCAACATAATAAGAAAGCACTATTTAACACTGCAAACATTTATATGTAAAAATAGCTGTACCTTAATTATTTATCCAGTCCTGTGCAGTCTTTCCTGAATTGTTTGGAATGGCAGACCCCTGAAACAGAGTTGACTGAGATGAACCTTTGGAGACCTAGACAATGATTTAAAGACCAGTGGGAGTGAACGAGACAAGCCAATCAACACCATCACCTTTCTCCAACACCTCCCTCTGCCCAACTTGCGTCAGCTTAAAAAAAAAAAAAAAGAAGAAGCAAACTCAGTTTACTGTTGTACAACTGGATTAAACATCAGTTACACCAATTTCTCTTTGCTTTTAGAATTCTGGCTTTTATACAGCAAAATACTCACTGAAATTTTTACTTGGGTGTCATTCTTCAACAAAATGCTATAGATTGGTTGGCTGATAAATCTAGAAATGCTGATTTTGGGGGGTTTATGAATACAAGTCAAACCAGTAACCACAGTAATGGGGTCCGATTATTTAATGAAATAACATAATCACAAAAGCAAAAAAAAAAATTCATTACCTAGTAGAGGAGTTATTTTCTTTTGAATTGTTGATCTGTTTGGAGGAAATTTTACAGAATGACATACACTTCCAAATGATGTCAAGTTATCTATCCAAGGTGTGGGAGATTGGAAAGCATATGCCATTATCATCCACTGCTACCAACCTCAAAATAAGCAAAGGCTATTTGATGTTTTGAAAGAGTTCTAAACGTACATTTTTCTCCACTTAAAAAACCCACATAGCTCTCCATATACATAACGAAGGGCTGAAATGTATTAGCAAATAATTTATTCTGTTATGAAAATTTGTCAGCTAGACTCTATTCTGAAAGTAAGCTGAGGAAAACAGATTAGAAATCAATCGAAAATTAAGGGTTTGTTGCCTTTTAAATATTTAGGAAGTGAGTGTACAATCTGATAACCAATCAGAAGCAATGCTAGGTTACATCAGTTGTGTCAATTCCTATTTCTATTTAAAAAAAACCTAGACATTGTTCTCTGATTAAGAAATTCTTAAGTTGATGCAATACATTAAACATTAAACAAAATGCCTAGTTACCCATTTCTCCTTTTCCTTTCAAATGTGGCCTATTTGATCTATTAACTTAGTATGTTATACTTGGTTTTACTTGTCTTTTAGCATGTTCTCCTTTTTAAGAGTCATCTGGTAGCTTTGTCTTTAGTCAGATGAGAATTATTATGGTTTCAGGAATAAAGCAATAGTAAAAGAAGTCCTAATTATAATATCAGGAAAATCTAAATAATACTCCATTTTAAATTACTGTTTCCATCATCCAGTTGTGATCTTTCCAACTTAGGTTTTCACTCTGTTTGCAAAATTACTTTATGAATGTGAGATGGAGCAAAGACCAGCAATAATTTTTAGAAAATTAAAGACTTCTATTCTGGTAAAATCCCATTTAATAGTGGGTCAACTAAACAAGAGTGGATGTACTCCAATAAGTGAATTTTATTTTATATCTTCATATTTAAGAAGTGATAAATGCATAAATCTTCAAAAGCTTTTCCTCCCTTAAAATTTTGCTTGTAATTCTGACCTTTATATATAATAAATAATTGTAGCAAATAGCATATTTGATTATAAATTAAAAGCACACTTAGAGATTTCTATAAAGGATCTTATATTCCTTTTGAACCTAGCAAAATTCTTATCATAAAATTTTTTCTAATACTTCTTAAAAATCAAATCTATGTACAGAAAAACTAATTTCACAGAAATTAAATGAACTAAATAACTAAGATCCTCATTTGTCGTTTTACCCTAGATCATTTGACATGTTTAGATGTGACCAAAAATAATGAAGAAATGTTTGGTCTGGTCTGGCCTTGACAAACCTCATAATAACTTTTCTTTGGTAAGGAAAGTACAAACTTAAACAATTTAATGCCCTAAATAGTTCTTTCTTTTTTTTTTTTAATGGTGCTAAGAATGGAACCTAGGGCCTCATGCATGGTAGGCAAGCATTTTCTCACTGAGCCCAAAGCCCTGAATATTTCTCAAAATCATACTGTAATATGATTGTACATAATGTGGTAATAGATTTATGCTCTTTTAAAATTTTCAAAACATGGCAAAGGCAACATATTCAGTCAAGCTCCGATTTGGTTCCAGTATCACAATATGTACAGCCTTTTAAAAACATAAACAAAATGAGAAGCAGGGTGATAGGGCATAATGAAGCAATTCTGGGCAACAAGGTGACAGACACCACTTGTTCATAAATGAAATTCAAGTAAGTGCCACCATGAACAGGTGTGCAAGGCTTGGCCTGCACTCCAGGGCTGGGGCTGAGGAATAGGATGTGTTCACATGAAGAGATGCTTGGCTTCCCAGACTCTGACATAATTAATGCCAGGATGACTGCAGTGTGCTCCCGGACTCCAGCAGATGAAAAGTCCCTTCTTGGGGTCGGCCATGCAAGAAGGTTTCGGGGATCTCCTGGGCCTTGAACAGGGCCTTGAAAGTTCATGTGAGATTCCAGTAAGCAGAGAAGACAGGAAAAGCTTCGTGCATGAAAAAGGCAGAAATTCTAAAAGCAAATTCTGACCAACAGTGAAAGTTATTCTGACCACAGAGGGGAACTTTCTGAAGCAAAATGGAAGAATAGAATGGAACGATCCCGACTAAAACGAGCATTATGTCAGCATATCCGATTTTTAGTGATGGAGATCTTTTGAAAAATTTCTGAAGAAAATAATGAAACTAGCAGGGCAAAGAAGCAGGGGAGAAGATGGGTGGAGGAGGACCACCAGGAGGTTGACTGACAGTTTGGGTTTGGTGGCATTTGCCTATCTGAGAACGATGGCTGAAGGAAAGGCAGATGGATAGAGTTTAAATTGGGGTTAACAGAATTTGGCTCTTTTTCTTGTATTACTATTTCTTTTGGTCATTTTCACTAGTTCTCAATACATACTATGAGTTTTATATGATCATTTTATAAGAAACAAAAAACTTGCAATAAAATCTTCATTTTTCTTCACACAGAGAAAGAGAATATGGGTGCTAATACAACCATTTTAGCAGCCCTTCCGTGGATTTCTGCCTATCATCTTCAAATAGTACAGAGAAGGTGCTAGAATGCACATGCCAGTATAATGTTATCTATTGAGAGTATAAAACTGATGGCTCTGAAGAAGCTGATTTAGCTCATACCTTTGCATTGAATTATATTTTTTCTCACCCATATTTAAAATCTCTGGTCATCCTGTTTAAAATCTCTACCTTCAAAAGTGTCCTCAGAGAGAGACCTGCAGCTAGATCAAGATTAGTCAACAATTAAAAGCAAAACAGAAACCTTAGTCAGACCATCCTGGCATTCTGCAATGGTACAGAGAAAGATAACCTCTTGTTCTCATCTTGATTGTACCCAAATTGCTAATTTTAGTCATGGGACAAAATAATATTTGGAAATAGACTCTGGTTACAGCCAAACTGGAAGAAGAGGTATAGAACCAGTAAAGATTAAGAAACCAAATGACCTAACTTTGAGTGATTTTGAACTGTATCCACTGATTTCTTTGCTCTCACTTTACCTGTTCTTTAAGTTATCTACCTTTTTCTCGCTTCTGTTTTTTTTTTTATCTTCTCTTTATTACACTGTGTTTATGATGCTTTGTTCTCCCCAGAAGAGTTGTCTTTTATCATTTCAGCCCTTAGGTTTGTGAACTCAGAATCTAATAAAGTAGATTAAGTCCATAGACCTCCCGTCTCTCCCCCTCCTGCAGCTCTCAAATATAGACCACACTTATGTGAATCCAACTGGTTTTTATAGTGTTGTAGGTATCTGTTTATCGGATGGACTAAATCTTTCCTAAAAAAAATGGAAGACTAACAGAACTGCAGTTAAAAACACTTTTATGGTTTCTCTTTAACATAGGATTTACCCTGTGCCTTTTCATTTCCAAGCTTAGAGAACTGAAGAGAATTTGTGATCTTTTCTGATGTCAGGGCTTTGGCACTCCAAATTCTTTGCCTTATCTCTTTTTAAATGTTGGTTCTCATTAAAAAAAGAAAAGTAAAAATCCATAGAGAAATGTTACAGAAGTCTTCCTAAATTATTCAAACAGCAGAGTTCCATATTATCACAAAGATGAATCAAGCACTCTGTACTGGTATATTATCCTCTCTACCTACTTGCAGGGGGTAAAAGCTGAACTATATTATGAGTTTCTTTTTCATGGTTCTGTAACTACTCAACTCAACCTACAGAATAAAAATAAGTAAAAGGAAATAAAGTTGAATATTATCCTCCAAAGATAATATACACATATACAATTAATCACAAGCAGAGATTAAATAATTTTCTAATATCCCTTCAGCTGGAATTCTCAATGTTCATAGAAGTTTGGGCCTTTGAGCACCAAATATATTTAAATGATTCTAAAATCTAAAATAGGGTTCCTAACCTGTAGTGCTTGTACCGGGGACTGAACACAGGGGCACTCAGCCACTGAGCCACATCCCCAGCCGTATTTTGTATTTTATTTAGAGATAGAGTCTCAATGAGTTGCTTAGTTCCTCTCTATTGCTGAGTCTGGCTTTGAACTCATGATCCTCCTGCCTCAGCCTCCTGAGCCGCTGGGATTTCATGTAGCACATTTTAAATGTTTCTATTTAATATTTAGAATTTCCACACGTTATTTAAGTCTCAATCACATATAAAGCTTATTACCCTTCTTCTCCATAACATATCTGCTTAGGCAGAAGCCAGGAATGGGCTTGATATGCTTTCATCTGCATCACTGCATCAAGATCTTCACACATATGTATTTGAAATGACTATATGAATAGCCACATTTGATGATACCTTCAAAAAGTCACAATTTGAGACCCTTCCAAATATGAGGCCCGGAAGAGCTTCTTTAGCCCAAACAAAGGGAAATTCAATGGCCCATGAACTCTAAGGAACTGCTCAGTCTATGGCATCACCCTCTATTCAATCCAACCTGAACTACCTCTACAGTTATACAATGCAGCATTTGGGAAATGTTTGAATAGTCAACTATGGTGTTGCAAAATCAGCAAACAAGTTTGGTGCAAGTTGACAAATGTATTGACTTTGCCATAGACATAAACAGAAAAATGCATTTCACTTCAGCTGACTAAAAAAAAAAAAAAAAAAAAAAAAGGCGAGTTAGGGGATAGTCCATTACATTGACAGTCTCTGTCTTTCCTCTTTGAAAGAGACCCGCCTCGTCCACATCAGTTCTTTTTTTTTTTTTATTGTTGGTTGTTCAAAACATTACATAGTTCTTGATATATCATCTTTCACACTTTGCTTCAAGTGGGTTATGAGCTCCCATTTTTACCCCAAATACAGATTGCAGAATCACATCAATTACACATCCATTGATTTACATATTGCCATACTAGTGACTGTCGTGTTCTGCTACCTTTCCTATCCTCTACTATCCCCCCTCCCCTCCCCTCCCCTCTTCTCTCTCTACCCCCTCTACTGACCTTCATTTCTCCCCCTTGTATTATTTTTCCCTTTCCCCTCATTTCCTCTTGTATGTTCTTTTGTATAACCCTGAGGGTCTCCTTCCATTTCCATGCAATTTCCCTTTTCTCTCCCTTTCCCTCCCCCCTCTCATCCCTGTTTAATGTTAATCTTCTTCTCATGCTCTTCGTCCCTACTCTGTTCTTAGTTACTCTCCTTATATCAAAGAAGACATTTGGCATTTGTTTTTTAGGGATTGGCTAGCTTCACTTAGCATAATCAACTCTAGTGCCATCCATTTCCCTGCAAATTCTATGATTTTGTCATTTTTTAATGCAGAGTAATACTCCATTGTGTATAAATGCCTCATTTTTTTAATCCATTCATCTATTGAAGGGCATCTGGGTTGGTTCCACAGTCTTGCTATTGTGAATTGAGCTGCTATGAACATCGATGTAGCAGTGTCCCTGTAGCATGCTCTTTTTAGGTCTTTAGGGAATAGACCAAGAAGGGGAATAGCTGGGTCAAATGGTGGCTCCATTCCCAGCTTTCCAAGAAATCTCCATACTGCTTTCCAAATTGGCTGCACCAATTTGCAGTCCCACCAGCAATGTACAAGTGTACCCTTTTCCCCACATCCTCGCCAGCACTTGTTGTTGTTTGACTTCATAATGGCTGCCAATCTAACTGGAGTGAGATGGTATCTTAGGGTGGTTTTGATTTGCATTTCTCTGACTGCTAGAGATGGTGAGCATTTTTTCATGTACTTGTTGATTGATTGTATGTCCTCCTCTGAGAAGTGTCTGTTCAGGTCCTTGGCCCATTTGTTGATTGGGTTGTTTGTTATCTTATTGTCTAATTTTTGGAGTTCTTTGTATACTCTGGATATTAGGGCTCTATCTGAAGTGTGAGGAGTAAAGATTTGTTCCCAGGATGTAGGGTCTCTATTTACCTCTCTTATTGTTTCTTTAGCTGAGAAAAAACTTTTTAGTTTGAGTAAGTCCCATTTGTTGATTCTAGTTATTAACTTTTGTGCTATGGGTGTCCTATTGAGGAATTTGGAGCCCGACCCCACAGTATGTAGATCGTAGCCAACTTTTTCTTCTATCAGATGGCGTGTTTCTGATTTGATATCAAGCTCCTTGATCCATTTTGAATTAACTTTTGTGCATGGCGAGAGAAAGGGATTCAGTTTCATTTTGTTGCATATGGATTTCCAGTTTTCCCAGCACCATTTGTTGAAGATGCTATCCTTCCTCCATTGCATGCTTTTAGCCCCTTTATCAAATATAAGATAGTTGTAGTTTTGTGGATTGGTTTCTGTGTCCTCTATTCTGTACCATTGGTCCACCCGCCTGTTTTGGTACCAGTACCATGCTGTTTTTGTTACTATTGCTCTGTAGTATAGTTTGAAGTCTGGTATCGCTATACCGCCTGATTCACACTTCCTGCTTAGCATTGTTTTTGCTATTCTGGGTCTTTTATTTTTCCATATGAATTTCATGATTGCTTTCTCTATTTCTACAAGAAATGCCGTTGGGATTTTGATTGGCATTGCATTAAACCTATAGAGAACTTTTGGTAATATCGCCATTTTGATGACCACATCAGTTCTTAATCCCACATATAAATGATGTAGAGAAAAGTATTACAAGTTCATTCCAGACTTCTGCTTAAACAGATATATTATGGTGAAGAAGGATTACAAGGTCTGTGAAACTTATGGGTAATTACAATTTAAATAATACATTGATATTCTGTTAAATTAAGAGTTCTTAAAAGCTTGCTTTAAAGAATGATTCCCAGCCTTTAAAATGCCTAGTTAAGAAAATAGCATGTCTAAGAGATGTATAATCACACAGATTATTACAGTGACACTTCCTAAACAGCTAAATCACCTTGTCAATTTCAGTTCTTTATAATGATTGCAATATTAATACAATACTGGGCTGAGTTGACTGCCTTTCTAATTAAGGACAATTGGTGGTTTTAAAAATTGCATTCTTCTTGGGTCACAATATATTAATTCCTCTGCTCTCTTTGGTATTCCCACCATCCTATTCCTTTGAAAACCAAATTTCTTACCAAAAGAATTTTGATTTTTGTAGCTTCATTAGAGCTTGGACTTTGTAATCCTGATGTCATCTGACTTGAATTTGAACTCTCAACAGTTCCTGAAGCTGTAACCCAATAGGCTGTTAGGGAGGAGCTGGGCTGGGAGCACTCAGTAGGGCTTTTGAAAAGAAGGTTCCCATCCCAAATGATGGTAACACCAAACTATGCTGTAAAAAACAGCATCCCTACTGACCAAAGACCTACTCTAGTTTGCCTTTTTAGTACCCTATTCAGAATGCTGAAATAAGAAATGCACACTCACCAAAACGCATTGTTCAAAGGAATCTGAGTGAAAAGAGAAAAAATAATTTCCTTTTCAGGGAACTTGGGATTTCCTGAATCATGCATGTCTCCTCAATAGAGGAGAAGATGGGTTTCTGTACAGGGCTCACTTCTACTGCTGGTGGGGGTCATGGTGCAACGCAGCCCTACACAGCACACTCACTGAGCGATGGGATTGTCCTTTGCTATAAGAATGGGCAGTGCCAGCTCTGGCACCATTAAATCAGCTTTTTGTTCTTTATGGGTTGCTTTAGTAGAGAATTATAATTCAGTTGCTTTAGTATAGAATTTAGTAGAGAAATTCCTGGAGGGCTGGGTATAAAAATGGTAACACCAGTCTTTCTTTAAATATAGCAAAGCTGACTCAGAAAAAATAAATATCTTGACCTTATTCAGTGGGACAACAGCAGAAGGGAGACATTCAGGCAGATGGTATATTTAGATTTGAGGATAGATTCAAACTTTGTCTAGACACCCAATTTATATTAGTTTTTAAACAACCTATTTTGTTTACCTTGATTAATAATAGACTGTCTGGTTCACACTAGGTACTGTATAAATATTGAATGAATGAAAGTCTTTATTAAAGACATTGATTCAAAGTGTGTGCATCCAACACCTTTCTAAAAAAAGAACTTATTTACAAGGTTGCAACAAGAGACATTCTAAGACATTCTAATTATTCTAATTGATGAGTTCTGTCATATTAATGCAATAGCTCCTTCTGCTCAGGGTCAATTGTAAAAGGGTAAAGCAAATGCTCCTGCTTATATGCAAGGATTTCTTAGTTCCTTTGGAGAGAGCTGCCTTCTTGGAATAGTAAGGAATCACTGAAAATCACGGGTTCACAGGAAAATAAGAACATAGGAAAATTATAACTTGTAAAATGTAAGAGTCAAAATCTCATAATAACATGATCCCTAAATTATTTAAAAAACTATGTATATAATATATAAAAATACATACAAAGAAAAAATACTTGAAATAACATATATCAAAATATTAATAGTGGTTGTTTCCAGAATGAGGAAAGGTAGATAATATTTATTTTTTGTCATCTACATGTGCTGACTGATCTTTAAAAAATATAGAATATTTTTGTTTTTCAGAAAATAACAAAGATAATTAGAACAAAACCTACAAAAATAAAAAGCTTCTCTCAGTTTTTTCAACAATTGTTAATCAATCCCAGCCATCAGCTAAACCTCTATTTTTAGTGAGAATATCTGGGGTACTTAACAAGCAAACAATCAACCCTTAAAAATTCTCTGATTCTGAATGGGCACTTATGAGCTATTTAGCATCTAGATAAAAAAAAATTATATGTGTCCAATTTGTTCCAGAAAGATGGATTGTTTCTTCCCAATCTGCAAGAGGTCTCAAAATACCATTGAGAAAAATGGAGGCCAATTTTTTTTTCATAATGATGGGAAATAATCAATTTCTATTATGGCATTATAAGCAGACAGCTTCACTTATTCATTCAATAAAAAATATTGAACACCTATGCCTGACTTTATGCTAGAAGCTAACACAAGTGACACTGTGGGGAGGGGGAACCAATTTCCTGCTGTCTCTCAAATGAATCTGTTGCTTAACTAGGCCATGATGACACAAGATGGTGCGTGAAATGCACTTGAGATCTAAGGGGTAGGAGAAGTCGGCTCCCAACTCAGTTTGATGGGGCAGGAAGACTTGTTTGAAGAGGTGACACTGGGCTCAAGCTGAAAGAGTAGACAGGAGTTCTCAGGAGGAATGGGATGGAGAGCAGACTGCAAGCAGAGAGGACAGCAACAGCAAGGTAAGGAGGTGAGATGGGCTCTTGGTTGCCAGGTGTTCCTGGGATGAGGAGACTCAAATGGAGCAGTCACTAGGGGGTCACAGGAGGCTTTGGGTACCATGTCTTTTTTTGTTGTTGTTGTTCAACTAAAATGAGTTCATAATAAGAACAAACAAATCCAGCTCACCAGTGCCTCATGGAGCTCAAGACTTCAGACACGTCAAGAACACGTTCTTTGTTAGAAATTGTGATAATCAAGGTTATTGTAAAAAGTAAACATCATCTACATAGCATGCATGAATTTTTCCCTGCTGTGCATCCTTAGAAAGAGGGCTTATGTGAACTTGGTCCCCTGCTCTGTGCTTGGACCACAAGGATTATTGTACTATAAATTAGCTAAGAACAGAAAAACTCAGGTTCATGAGGTAGATGCTCCCTGACTTATGGTACAATCATGACCTGATTAACACACCATAAACTGAAAATACATTTAATATGCTTAACCTACCAAACATTATAAGCTAGCCTTGCCTATTTGGAATGTGCTCACTCAGTTTAGCCTACAGTTAGACATTGTTAAGAATATCACACCACATACTGCTAGCCTGGGAAAAGATAAAAATCCAGGTATGGTTTCTACTGAATATATATCACTTTCACACCATCATGAAGTAATCATAAAGCAAAATATTGTATATTAAAAAGGAGCTAATCACAGGTCTTATAGGGATTAAATATTTAACTATGGATATCTTGATTATCTACTCCTTCCAAGATATTTGGAAATTATTTTTCAAGTAAGAACATATTTAAATTTTTAAAAATATTTACATTTTTTCTAATTTTAAAATTCACCTGAGGTTGATGCTTAAACAAATTATATGAACCATTTTCCAGTGACACACATGTCCTTCTTTGCAAGCATTTATATTTTCTAAATCTTCTTTATAAGGTGCAGTTTAGTGTGACAGGGTAACAAGTGGGCGAAGGATCTGTGTTTTTTTTAGGATGAGTGGTCTGATTTTTAGATGCACAGAAAATAATCATAGTGACTCAAGCAATTTAACTTGTGTTTTTTTCTCTCAAAAGTGTTTTCAAAAGTTGATGGTATTTTCTTTGGAGTTTGCTTAAGGCTTTTAGTATTAGCTTTTCCTGAAGAAGACAGAGAAGTTGCACTGCCTTTGTCTTGAAACTGTACCTACCCCCTCCCAACCAGCAGGAGAAGTCTTTGGACATGGTAAAGATCCCTAAGGCTGAAGAAGTTCTTTTATAATGCCAGTACTCAGCATGGGATTGGGGCTTCAATTCAAAAGGTACCTGAGTCAATTCTGACTCCATCAACTACCAACTGTACTATCAAGAAGTCAGTAAACTTCATTTCCTCATATAAAAATTGTAGATTATTCCTAGGGCGACAATAGGACCCTGGCAAGTAGAAATGAAAGTCGCACACTTATTTTTTGGCAGACCTTCTTTGTGCCAAGCCCTATTTTATTAATGAAAAAAAAAAAAAGAGAAAAATCTATAGCTCTAAAATACACTATAAATAAAACAGCACTTCCAAAGGATCAAATTTCTTTCTTCTCATGGAATTCCTTCTCCACTGTTTGGACTAAACAAACTTAGCAATGTAAATAAATGGTAACTCTACTTACACAGTGGCCAAAGAAATCTTAAAGTGGGTTATCCACTAGGAAAAGTTGTTGGACATAAAAATTCTATGTTCACAGGAAATTCCAATTTTAATTTTTCAATTTAATTCTCCTCATCAAAATTTTCACTAAAAGATGAAGAGTGGAATGAATAGCCTTTAGCCCTTTTTTGTTTTCCTTTCCTGTCTTCAGCCATTAATCAACCTTATTCAATCAGCGTATATCTATGATGCTCCCTAACAGGGCTTATCAGGGTCTTCATGCCTTGAGGCTTGCTTTCTGCTTGCTGATTTCTGGTTGTATTTCATTCCAACTGACCATAAACCTTAGAGTAATTAGGGAGCTTTATAGTCAAGCTGACATACACAAGAATTCTGGCAATATTTACATATAATTATGTTCCATGTATGAAGAGAGATCTAGACATCTATGTTTTTATTCTTATCTACTAGGAGGTATAGTACTTTTTTTTTTTTTCCCTGTTCAAAGAAGCTCAGTTTTTTATCCTCTGGCTCCCATGTGATGGTCCTGTAAATGCATTATTGTTTTCTCCTGTCATTTCAAACTCATTATCAAATATGGGGCACCCAATGAAATGCAGAGCACATGCCTCTGGAGTCCAAATTCAAGGATTCAGATCTGACCTCCACTCTGCTGCCAATCTGCTGAGAGATTAAAAAAGGTCGAGTTAATCCTTTGTTCCTTTTTCCTGTTTCTGCCTCCTACAGACCAGACTGAAATGTATTTGTTTATATCTGTCCTTCTAGACTTTCAAGTCTTCAAAAGCAGACACTGTGTCTTATTTACCACACATGAGTCAAACAGTATAGATTCAGGAGTTTGTCTGCCTAGACTTAAATCCGATTTCAGTCACTTATTAACTTCCTGACTTTGGGATGAGTTGTTTGCCTTTTCTTGTTTGACTTTTCTGTTTGCCTCAGTTTCCATATCTACAGAAAGGAAATAATAATAATGCTTACCTCACACTGCTCTTATGAGGATTAACTAAGTTAATATTTATACAGCATTCAGCGGAGTGTCTGGAACATAGAGAAGATTATATCTAAAGAATTGCCTCTAATGTCAATGTCTCATGTGGTGCCTACTTCATAAACCTCTGTTGAAGAAGGAGATTAAATCAGAGTGGGAATATTCTGGAACCTAGTTTTCTCTTTTAAAACTGGATCTAATAAAAAACATATGCAAGGTTACTGTGAGGATTAAAGGAGATACTAGGTATTAGGCATTATAAATTTTTATTGATATTTTTTATAAGAGTGATGTGATATTCACAAAATTGATTAGATAATTAAATTAGTTTCAACACTTTTTGCTTGGAAGTGTATTATTACTGTTTATTAGACCATTATTTCTCTTGTTAAACTTATCGATTAGTACTGCTGCCAGCTAGAAAAGGACAGATTTTTGACCCTGACTCATGGAATCTCAGAAAACAACCTTGTAATAAGACACAGTTTGCAATATGTGTTTGCTTAACATTAACCAACCTGTGAAGCTGAACAGCACCATGGTACAATTTACCCCTAAATCCGTCCTTTAGTCAGTGTTTAAACATGCAAATGTATGGGTAGATTTTAGGGGGGTTGGTTTGATCTTGCTTTGGGTTATTGTTCTTTTTGGTGAGATTGACAGATCAGAAGACTCAAAGATGTACCAATGCACATTTTCCAAATGCCAAAGTAAGTGACCTACATTTTGCTTATACTCTAAGATTCGAAATTGCTGAACATGTCAGTACTCATTCCCAAATTGGCTGGCCACACTGGTTTGGTGTCATTCACAGTCAGCTGAATCAAATGTAAGAACTTTTTAATCAATATGAATGGGTGCATGGATAAGTTAGCTTACATGAATCAATATGGTTCTCTCTAAGGCAGCTTCTTGACCAAGCACATAATTGATGGGCATCTTTTAGCTTTGATACAGGGAAGTCTTACATATATGCTACTTTCCATTAACATGAGGTTAATCTGGATAAGACTGCTTAGAATTTGAGTTGAAGTCTGAAAGATTATGGTGTCACATCCTTTATTAGATCCAGTTTGACTCATCCTTTGAAATACAGAAATGAAGGATTTCATTCATTTCAGTGTACAGAAATAGCTACGATACTATGGCTTTGTGCCACATGAATTAAATCTAAAATGCTTACCAAGAGTAAAGCTAACATGTTTAAAAAACGATTTTCTTTCAAGGCTTTTCATTACCTCACATAATCACATTTATTTATTCTATGTTATGATCACTAATATTATTTGAGAATAATTAACTACAAAATACACATCAGATAACATGTCTCAGTTAAGTAGATTTGGGGACAAAATGACTTTTCAAGGATTCTAAGTGGCCAGAGGGTCAGTAGCTGGTACATAAGATAATGCAGGCAAAAAGCTACACACCTGGGATATAAATAAAACATAAATAAGTATTTGTTATTTCTGGCTGCATACTTTTAAATAAGTAAACCACATAAAAGAACCTAGGTACTTAATATTTTTATGGACATTTACTAGCAATAGATTATTTTTGATTCAGAATAGTGATAAAATATGAAATTACTAAATTCCAATTCAAAAATTTTATTCCATTTCCCTGGCCAAAAACTAAATGGCAACTTTAATTCCTAAGCCTTCTGGCAAAAGAATGGTTCCCAAACTTTTGATATTTGTAATGTTGACAGATCTATGGCAAACTGGCTCCATTTAGTAGGCCCCTTAAAATGTCACCATCTTGGGCATTAGCACTTGTTGCCTTGTTAACCAGTTAAGGAGTTAACATTCCAGGTCTAGAAAGCTCTGAAAATATATATCTATATATTTATAAGAGAAATGCAGACATGGTCTACAGGCCTCCAGTGCGACTCTGGAAGACTCTGGTCTGCTGCAAGGTCTATTTACTCTGGTCTGATATTTAATAGACTATACGGACTTGCCCTAGCAACCAGTGCAGCACAGAGTTTATACATATGTGTTTCCAAGATAAGGAGACTATTTTTAAAAAAAAAAGAAAAAGAAGAAAGAAAGAAAGAAATTACAAATATGTTTTAGTTATACCAGTACAGATTGGATATTCTACAAAGTGGAAATATGCACAGTAAAATCTTAATACGAGACCAGAGAATATTTTAAATCCGTAACTTAGAATATTTCTAAGTATTTGCTATTGTTATTGTTTTTAACAAAAAGAAATTAGAGTTTAAATATATTAGGATGGCAGCAAAGAGCACACAACCAGAAAAATATGAGGATTTAGGTTAATGATTATCACTTTAGAAAAGAACATGATATGTAAATAGAATATCTTATTTTTATTCTGCCTGACATTTTCTGTATGTTTGAGATTTATTTGTCAAAAGTAAATCTTGAGGAACTTTAAGAAAAAAATAAACAAAATCCTTTGTTTCTGAAATACAAAACCCTTCTTCTATTTTATTGTAGGAAAAGCGTTTGTGCTTTATAATATAGTGGGCTTTCTGTTCATCCCAGCTGGTATGTTCAATGGACCAAGTCCTGGGCAACCTGAGTCCCACCACACTCAGCTACTTCTTGACTTTCCCTTTTGACTATTTCTTGACTTTTAAAAAGTGTGCTTCCTACATTTGTTTTTCTCAGTTTAAACTTGGTGGAGAATAAAGGGACAATTTTTTTAAAGTATTCACATTAGTTATTGAACTGGTTTTCTAATCTTTTATAAATCAAAAGAATTCACAAAGCTAGAAATTCTGAAATATACCTGTGCAAATATGCATATTCCTCTGTGTTTGTGTGCACGTGCTTGTGTGTGTATGCATGTGTTATTTGTGTTTGCCTTATTGAGAGAATTACAAAAGCGGCATCAATAGACTTTTCATTTTAATTCTGGTCAAATGTTTTAAAAAGTGACTATGTACAGAATAATAGTTGAGAAGAATTGGGAGATCTTGGTATAGAATACCTCTTATCAGTTGAGAAAATAAAATTCCTGAAAAGTCTGTGACAGGAGAATTTGAGGTTGAATAACTTAATAGTTTATGAGGAAGATAGAGTATACAGAGTTGAGTCCAAGACTAAAGTATTTTTCTATATATAAAAATTAAAATAATATTTTTACACACTTTTAAATGGCAATAGTAAATACGATTATATTTAAATTTACCACCTTTTTTCAACAAAAACTTCCAAGGTCTTTCTCTCCGACAGCTTCAATAATTGCAAACCACTCCTTTGCTGTGAATAAACAAACAGATACCGGGGACATTCTGTGGTCTTGTTCCACCAAAATATCCAATGCCTTTCTGAACTCATGGCATAGAGGGGTTGCTTTCTACCTCCCAGTGTGGACCCAGAAACAGGACTAATTTGAATGCTCAACATGAAGAAACTTCTAGAAACATTAATTTATTTACTAGGTTTAGATGTGAGATATTTCTTGAGCCTGATCCTTTGTATCTCAAAGCAGATTTTTTTTTAAAAATTTGAAACATGAAAAACTATATCACAAGGCATGAATTGCCAATCTCTGTTGGTCTGTCACATTAGGCCTGTGGCAAAGCAGAACATCATGGTGAGAAGCATGTGGTGCAGCAAAGTCTTTCATCTCATGGCAGCCAGAAAGTAAAGAAAGACATAGGAAGGAGCCAGGATCCCAATATCCCCTTTGAAGGTACGTCCCCAATTACCCAACTCCTACCACTAGGCTCCACCTCCTAAAAGTCCCACCATCTCTCAAAGGGCCATTGGGGGTAACCAAGCCTTTAGCATATGGGTTTTTGTGGGGCACTTTAGATCCAAACCATAGCAGATACTATTTATAAAGCAGTCTTCAGGTCTTTGTGACTTGAACCGGAGAGCTCAGCATGATAGCTGAGGCAGACAGAAAAGGGTGAGCAGATTTCATGTAGGAAGAATGTGTGACTTCTGACAGAAGAGAAAGGATCCCAGGAAGGAGAAATGGGATCAGAAGTTTGACCCAAGTAACACCAAAACAAAAGGCATCTACTTGAGCTAAAATGAAATGTTTACATAGAATTTGGCTGAGGTTGACCTTGACTGACAGGTTGAGGAGTTTAAACTTTAAGAAATTTTGAAATAAAGAATAATGTAAAGCATTAAATATTTCATTCTTCAAAGTGTGTATATTGCTAGAATGTTACAAACTAGTTTGAAAATAATTATACAACTAATACTTGATCTTTGTCTACATCCATATAGTAAATGCGACATTTCTATTTTACTTCAGAAAACTCTATTTCTTCTTTTTGAATGAAGTGGTTTAAAAGAAAACAACCACCCTCCCATGATCCTTTAGAAAAATCAATGCCTACAATGTTGGAAACACAATCAATATATTTACATTTCCTAGCACACCTTCCTAATGGCTGTAATCATTAGTCAAATAAGTAAACAGCAAAACATGAAAGAGGTTAACAAAAGTCAGTGGGCTTTTATTCAGTCGCCTGACTTGCAACAAAGTAGTTTCTCCCTCAAGATTACAGGACTAAGTTAACTACCCTGCCCATGCTGAGGGACCTTTGGACCACACACACGCTCAGCAGCTATGCCCCAGAAGTGTCACTGCAAAGTGACACAGGTATCTAATGTTTACTCAAAATAAATCATAAAGAAAGACAAGACTAAGAATTCAATTGCATCTTGCAAGATTCAGAAAAGCAGACTGCCTGTAAAGGAGTTATAAATTACTTTAGCTGTGACAATTCTTCATGTTTAGATCTTAGAACCATTCTCTACCTATCCTTTGTTCTCTGGCAGGGTGTAGGATAAGGAATATTCCTCTGGTAACAGAAATCATTAAAATGAAGAATTAAGACAGCGCACTGAGTTAGATGCAAGACTAGTCAGGGTTCCAGACTGATAATAGGTTTTTATTCTGTGACTTAACAACATGACTCTGAAAGTCCAGAATGTGAAATTCTAAAAATGCAAAGAAAGGGTTATTTGCAAACTCTTTGAATCATAGTGGGTATTTTCTTCTCCCCTCTGCTGATGGGGTGGGTGTGGTGAGGGAGCTTTCCAGTGAGCACTGGCTGAAGGAAGGGGTGGAGCCTAAGGCGTCTGCACACCATCCTGCAGTAACATACTTTCCCTAGCTAGTGGCAGCTTCCAGTTTTCAGATTGCTCAAGCTTTAGTGCATATGGGAAGGATAACAGCTTCCACTAAAATGAGACAAATACTGAGAAATGTAGGTAGGTGGGTGGGGCAAAGGGCCAGAATAGTGTTATCTGACAGTCTCCAAGAACATCCTGATCTTGATAGATGCCCTTGGGCTAGAGATGCTGTTTTGTGTTCTTGGTGACTGCTGTCAACCCAAAGAGCTACTCTTTGTCATTTACAGTCATGCCTATTCCTCAGGTTTTTTTTGTTTTTTTTTTTGGTCAGGTGATGTGACAGAGCAAAGGCTGACAGGAATTTTCCTAAGGCAGAGGCTTTGTTTTTGTTAGTTTCAGGAAACCTGAGTTGTTTAACGAAAGGTAACCATCAAAGAACAGATTGCCATAAGGATATGAAAAACTTCCAAGGTACAGGGTTATGCCTTATTGTCTGAGTACATAAATTTCTCTTTCCTTTTCCTTTTCTCCTTTTTAATCCTTCAGTGATCAGTTTTATTTATTTCTTTATTTTTGGTCCTGGGATACAAATCCGGGAATATTTTACCACTGAACTACCTCCTCAACCCACTTTCCCCCGCCCCCCCCCTCCCTTTTTTCTTTTGAATCAGGGTCTACTAAATTGCTGAGGGTCTGGCTAAGTTGCCAAGGCTGGACTCAAACTTGCAATCATCCTGCCTCAGCCTCCCCAGTCACTGAGATTATGGATGTGCGCCACTGGGCATAGACAGGGGTCTGTTTTAAATTAAGGTACATTACACATTCTTTCGCACTATAACACACAAATGCCATTTTGGAAAGAAAAACTTGTTCAAATTGTGTCCTCCCACTTTCCACCTCATCAGGTGAAATTCAGTCCCATTGAGTGTCAAATAAGTATCTCCATAGATTAAAAAAACAAAAAATACTCCTAGAACACTACTCAAAAATGAAAAAAAGACAAAACTATTGGTTTACAGAAAACTTTGAATGGATCTTTAAGAGCATTAAACAGAGAGAAAAAAAATGCAATCTTATTTTAAAATAAAACAGTAGTATTCCATGATTCCATTTACATGACATTCTCAAAAATGATAAAAATACAGAATCAGGAAACATATGGTTGCCAAGGGTCAGGAGGAGAAGGTGGGTGTGGCAATAAAAGGGTGGTACAAGGGAGCTCTTCATGGAGATGGAAGTCCTGAATCTTGAATGGAGATAGCAGCACAAATCTACACATGCAATAAAATGACACAGAAGCTACACACACACATTGTACCAATATCAATTTCCTGATTTTGATACTGTACTGAAAGTATGTCGATGTAACTACTGGAGGAAACTGGGTAAAAAGTATATGGGGGACTGGGGATGTGGCTCAAGCGGTAGCGCACTCGCCTGGCATGCGTGCGGCCCGGGTTCGATCCTCAGCACCACATACAAACAAAGATGTTGTGTCCGCCGAAAACTAAAAAAAACAAATAAATATTAAAATTCTCTCTCTCTCTCTCTCTCTCTCCCCTCTCTCTATCTTAAAAAAAAAAAAGTATATGGGGCCTCTCTGTGCTAGCTCTGCAACTTCCTGTGAATCTATAATGATTTCAAAATAAAATTTTAAATATATATGACAACCAACAGCATAGACTCCTCTATATAGAAAGAATGATTAAATACAGCAGAATATTTAATCATTTAACCAGCCACATATGCTAAAGAGGTGTTAAACTTACTTTTCTTCTTCTTTTTTTTATTTTTTAAGTGTGCTGTTACTAAAGAATTGCCTCAAAAGAGGAATAAACATGTTTTGGGGACTATAACAGAGCAGCTCTTCCTTCCAGCCTTCTCAACCATTTGAACGCTTTCCCACATTCACAAAGCGAGGTTGCAAAGATCAATCTTTTAAGTACTAAATCATTTTAACAAGAAATGATTGGTCATACAACCCATGTATTACAACCCTCCTATATGCAAAAAACTTCAAACAAGACCATAGTATGTGGACCCCATATAGCTTGTTTCTTAAAACCACGAGCCTCCACAGCCTCCGTTTTTAATGAATCCTTTCCTTTCCCCTCCTTTTTCAATTCACTTTCCACTCTCAACTCCCTTCCTCCCTCCCTCCCTCCCTCCCTCCCTCACTCATTCACTTATTCGCCTAGTCCCTGTCTAAATCGCCTGATCCTAGCAAAAGAAGCAGGCTGACCTGTGTGAGTGCAGTGTCCCCAGCCAGCGGCCTCTCGCAGTGTCCCGGGGCGCCGCCTCCCAGCTCAAGTTCCCCGCGCACCCCCGCGGCGCATGCCCCACAGTCTGCACTGCCACGCAGCCAGGGAGCCACAGGCCACAGCGCGCCTCCAGCAACCGACACTGCACACATTGGTGCGTCGGGCCAGCTCTGGGTCGAAGTTGCCTTTAGGTGAACTATCTCTTTTTTTTTTTTTTTTCTTTTCTTCTTCAATATTTTTATAGTACCCGGAGTGTACCCAGTGTTATAAAAATTATTACAAAACAAAGAGCAAAGTCCCTGTCCTGAGGAGTATGCAGATTAAAAGGAGCGAATGACGCACGGCAAAATGACATGATAAACATTGGGTGGGTGAAAAGACTTTGCGCGAAAGGTAAGGTAGACTCAATCAGACTTTCATGGACCGAAAAATGGAAAGGCTAAATCAGGACCCAGATCACTACTGCAGATTATAGAAATAAAGATTTTCAATAAGATTTGGAGAAATAATATATGATTGTTTTTCACATGCCAGGCAGTGTCGTCGTGATCATTTCATAAGGTAGGTACTACTATGTCTAATTGGGAAACTAGGGTTTCTGTTAATTGTTTAACAAACAAGTCTATTGTCACTCATAAGAGTGCCACATACAATTCCAAATACTTTGCAAATATTAACTCATTTGCTTCTTGTAAAATCCCTGTGAGGTAAGAACTGTTATTTCTCCCACTTTACAGATGAGGAGTGAAGCAGTGAGGTTAACTAACTTGCTCAAGGGTCACTCAGGTAAAAAGTGGGAGAGCCAAAATTTGAACCCAGAGACTTCAAATGATTCAGCCAAACTCACAACCTGAACTCAGATTTCTGAACTCAGAAACAGCTCTAGGATGGCACTGGGGCTCCTATCTGGGGCACTAGGGCACTGCCACTCCCAAGCCTGCATCCTTAATCATGAGCAATAATCCACATTAAATAAATAATTTAATTTTAAAATATTTCCACTGCCAACAGTGCACAGGCATTTAATTGTTAAATTTTAAAAAAAGTGTATATTGGAAGAAAAATACTATCATTAAAAAGGGAAAGAGGCAGATGTTCCTTCCTTCCTCCCTCCTTCTCTGCCTACCTTCCTTCCTTCCACAAGGAAGTGTGTGTGCCTGTGCCACACACTGGAGAAGGCAGTGGGTAACAGGAGTGAACAAAAGAGACAAAAATGAAACAAACAGGGGAACTGAAGATGATGTTCATTTTAATGACAGATACATCCTAGATCGGTCAGGAGCCACAGCATGACATAACCAACAGGAACTAAGGGAACATTTCACTCATGTCATACAGGGAATGCCATCATTCTCTGAGCTGGACAGTCCTTCATGAGTATTATTTAGTCCTTTTTTCACTTCCTCTCTTATTTCCTTCATTTTAGTTATGACAGAGGAAAATATACTATCAAAAACATTTGATGTAGACAGCTGCTGTTAACATTGCAAGTAATGCTTTGGGTGGCAGAGGCAATAACAATAAGCGTGTAGTGAGTGCCTCCTATGCACTGAACTTCATCTAAGCATTTACATGTGATAATGCATTTAATCCTCAAAATCCCATGAGGTGGATGGCATTATGATTCTGATTTTACAGATGAGTAAACTGAAGCTCAGAAATATAAAGATATCTTCCCAAGGATTTAATGCTAAAATGTGTGGAGTATTTAATCTACTAACTGAAACTATGTTTTGAGTAATTTGTAGATATCATTTATTCTCAGAATTTCCTTCCTAATAACGTTGTGATCAAGGGTGTTTTATAAGTGTGAATGTGGTAAAGACCCACAGACCTCTGGGCCTACAATGCAAAATGGTATATAAAATATCCTTTAAAAAAGAAGAGACACTGGGAGTTAAATTTTCAAAGTAAGTTATGAAAAGGCAAAAATCTTAACTGGCATAAACACTCTACTGTGGAGATAGGCGGGTGATGTTATTCACTGTTACAGTCTTACTTCCTGACTTTTCTATAACACACTAAAATTAAATATAAAGCCACTAAAAAAACTAAAATCAGGAATGAAAACACCCCCAGTAGTCCCCCAGAAAAACCGAATAACTTTGTTTGGACATCTTTTCTGTGTTGTGTAGATTGTATCCACACTAGAGTAGAATATACCCTCAATAATAAGAAAAATAATTTGGCATTTCCAAACAGTAGACAACAAAGCCTAATCTTCCCATCTGAGCATAGGTTTAAAAATTCTAACATTATATGGAGTCTAAAAATCTATACATTGTTATGAGGCCATAATAAAATGATGAAATGATAAAATGTATTGCTATCCCTGTATTTAAATATTCTGTTTTGTTAGCACAGGTCACTTCCAAAATCCAAGGGAAGGGCAGATCAAAGGGACATTTACAGAGAGAATGCCCAGGGTCCTCCCTGACCATACTCAACCCCATTCTCTACTCCTGAGTACTGAACTCCTAAATTCCTAAAGTGTCTCTGACATTCTTTCTTTGTTCAGGGAGGTCTCTTCATTGAGGGTCCTCTTCCCACTTTCTCCAATTCTTTGTCTATTATTTCTGCCTCAAAACCTGCCTGAGGCAGTGATTCAAATAATTCTGGAATTATTCCCTGACCAATTATAAAGCTAGATTTTTATGGTAAAGTGCTCAAATCTGAATTTTCCCTGGTCTTTATCATTATGTAGAGCAACTGTTTACTTGTTTATTCTTTCTTCTACTAGTCTACTTCATAGTTCAACAAATATTTCTTGAGCACCTAGTGTTATCCCAGCACCATGCTAGGTGTTAGGGCTATGTTTCCTGGAAGATAATGATGTTCAATGATTATTCTCGGAATGAATGAGTGGAATTAGGTCATTATATAAATAGCAGGAGGAAGACCAGAGGAAGATTAGCAGGTCACATGAAAAGGATTTTTTTTCCATTTCTCCCATTGCTCAAATCCTATGTTGTGTAACAACATTTCTAACCCTCTTATTTTCTTAAGTTTTTGTCCTCCCTCCCAATTATCTATATTTTTCTGCCACCTTTACTGTAATAAGCAGGAGCTTTGATTTGAGCAGACTTGGTTCTAATGTCACTTCCTAGTTGTTTGACTCTTGGCTCCCTTCCTTAACTACTCTGAGCTTCCATCACCTGCTCCATAACAGGGAGATAACAAATACCTATAGCAGAAAGTACTATGTGAAGATTAGATGAGATTCACATGTGCAAAGGGTTTAATAGCACAAAGCCTGGCTCTTAAAAGACCTTCCTCTCCTTTCTTGAGTGTCACCCCTCTTCCACCCCTGTCCTTCCTATAGGGTAGATGGAAGCACCTTTTTAGAGGCTGTATTATTGTCTTAATATATTAATATTTTGATGTACATCAAGAATATGCAATTAGACATCAAACCTTTGGGCTTTTTAAAGTAGAAATCATCATTTTGGATATGTAAAAAGCAAAAATAAAGGGGGGATTACGTTTTTAAAAATGGAATAAGGAGAAAAAAAGAATTAATACACAGATGCCTGAAAAACACTACTGAAATGAGCAAAGACAATGCCATAAAAAAAGAAAACACCCAAGTTCACAAGTGGCTGCTTATTGTGCTTGTCCTTAGTGTTCCACTAGCTCACATAAAACCACAAAGGTTTAGATACGTGGGTATACTATCCATTTCTCAAATGTCATTTATTGTTAAACTCCAAGATCACATCTTTGCCTCTCTTAGGATTGAATTAGTCTGTAACATACCAAGAAGTCATTTTCTAGGGTGATCCCTAGAAGTTACTTGTCCAATTGTGCCCATGATAAAGTATAAAGTCAAAGAGATTTATTCCTTTACATTTAAGAACAATTAATGCCCAAATAAAATTTCCAGAAATGTTTGTTTCTCGCATTTCTATACCTCCATTTCCTTATCTGCAAAATAGTACAATCATAGACCCTCTCTCATAAGCTGGTCAAATAGTAATACAAAGGAAGTAGTAACAAGAAGAAACCTAATTACCATGTATGTGTGAGCCATTACCATCATTAATCTAGTAAAGTCTGGCCTCCAGCTCTCCTATGGCAGCAGCCTTCAGAAACAATTCTTTTTCCCTTCACACAAGTCTCCTAGCTTTTTATTGTTTTGTGACAAATTATCCCAGTAAAAGTTTCCAGTCTCTGAACACATATGGTACTTTCAGTTTGGGAAGATTACATATTCTCTTCAGTGTCTCTATCCTTACAGATTTTTATCAAAAACATAAATTTTCTGTGGATTCATTTGTTAAAATTTGAGTCTCTCTCCCCTTCTCTCTCCTCCCTTCCCACCTCCACAATTCTTGTGTTGCATGAGAAAGTCTAACAATTTTACTACTTTTTAAAAGTGGGAACAACAACAACAACAACAACAATTAGAGGCTGATTTCCTCACCCCACAATCCCCCAACAATGAAGGTCCACAAAAAGGCAACTGAAGCAAACCCTAACCACATAGCTTCCAGGCCCTGGAAATTGTGACACAGGTGTAAGATTTTTTTTTTTTTTTTTTTTTTACAACATAAGGCAATCTACTCGTAATGATCGTAATGATCATGTTTGAGCCCTCCGAAGCAAAGAAGGATGGCTATACAACAAACAAACAAACACCAGCAAATGGGCAAATGGGGAAGGAAGCGATCCAAATTTAAGTCCTGGTGGGGTCCCACTTCCCCTTTGGGCCAGAAGCTGAGCTTCCACGTGGATAACCAGGGGAATTGATCCAGCCCCTTTGGGGGATGAGACACAGAGAAGGGGGTTGGCTGTGAGAAGTGCCAGGCCCTGGCTACTCCAAGGCGGCTTCTAAGCTTCATTTTCTATTTAAGTTCCCCTCCCCACCTCATCCCAGACATGCAGGGTGATGTACCTTTTGCTCTGAGAACTAGATTTCAAGCTCCAATTCTCCTCTCTTAAAGGGTCTATCATGATCTGGGGCTTGGGATCTCCAGGCCTCAGTCTAGTTTCTCAAGTCCCCTGCAGACACCCTGGCATAACCATGACCAGGTTTCCCTCGCCTGAGTTTCCCAACTTAGTTCACCCCTCTTCCTCCACTCAACCCAGCAGCCCGGAGCGCCTCTCCTGAGCTAGCCCAGGCGCGGATACAGAATGGGGCTTTCTGGCCACCTCTCCCAGGTGGATGACGACGAGTTGCAGGAAGATTCGCTTCTCCCTCAACCCCCATCTCGCGCCTGGGCCAGGGGGCCAGGGTGCAGCGTCCACCTGTACCAACAGTAGACAAAGGCTCGCTTTTTGTGCGCTGCCCTCGGAGAACAGCTGTTTGTTTGCCGCGCTCACCTCCCGCCTCTCCCCGAACTGGAGGTGCTCCCTGCTCACCTCTCCTGGGGCTTCCTGAGTCCAGCTCCCTTCCTTCATTCCATTCCTTCCCTCCTTCCTCCATTCGCTACTCCTAGCTCTGCCTTCCTTTCTGCCCTTGTTCCCGCCGATCTGGCCTCTTACCACTTCTCCCCCTCCTCCCTGGACTTCTCGTCTCTTCTCTTCATCCCCCGGACGCCCCCTCGAGCCCAGCAGCCTTGGACTCGGCATTTCTGCATCGCCCCTCCCCTTGGCTCCAACGCGCAACAGGCTCCCAAATCCGGGGGTGCTGCTCTGCGGCTAACCCTCCTACTACCCCAAAATGAGTCCCCGGACCCAGAACCGCTTAGCCTTCCTCTAAGGCAAGAGAGACTCTGGGAAGTTCCCCAGGCTAGGACTCCCCCCACCCGGAGAATCACACTGGCCATCGGGGGGGCCCCAGCTGTTAGGGACGCCGGGTCTATTTTAAACCGTGCACCCAGTGTCCCCATCCTGAGGACACGGGCACGGGTCCAACGACTCGGGTAACACCTAGCCGGCAATACCCTGAGGGGACGCGAAACCGCTCCCCTAGCGCGGTGGGACCCCTCAGCTAGACAGGCTGCGTGGCCACAGCAGTGGAAGGCGGTCCCGATACAGCCGACTCTAAACCCCAGTGCCAAGGGAATCCCCGGCCCGGGCAGGCACGGGATGCCCCATCCCCACCCCCACCCCAGCCCCATAGGCTACCTTGGCATAATCACCTCCCTTTGGAAAGTGAGTCCCGCAGGAGCCTTTCCAGGCAATCTCCTTCCTTCCGCGTGCCGGGTTGACTTTATTTCAAGTCAATCCAGTCATTAGCCTGCAATAGCCCACCCAGAGTGTGGTCTTTTGGAAAGTAAGAAGAACTGGGAACTATCGACAACTTGAGAAGAGCCACGCCGCTTAACTTAAGCCCCAGACGGCTAAAAGACAGGGCTGCACACGTGTGCGTGTCCCGGTGCTAACACACTAGCCTATCCAGGCTAGTACCCAACCACAAGTTTACACACCAACAAGCTCCAAGTTTAACAGAAAATGTGCAAAATTTCACTCACCCGCCTCTTTTTCTACCCTCTTCCGATTGGAATCCAGGGGAAGTATCGGAAAAGGGTGGATTGAAAGACCCTTCCTTCTTTTCTTTTCGCCTTTCTAAAGAGTGGAAATTTCCATCATGTGATAGGGGGCAGCATCCCCAGTGTCGCGTTTCCTGCGGACCCTCCCTTCCAGACCAGCCACCAATCGTCGGGCGGCAACCTGAGATGTAAACAAAAGCATCCTCCCAGGTGGGGCCGAGTAGTCCAGCTGTCCCCCTAGAGAACCCTGGAGCTCAGTCCCTGCTACCTCTTTCCTGGGTCCCTAATAACAGAGAAGAACTTAGTGTGAGTTTATTTTTAACGGTTAGTTTTCTTCACTGTTTAAAGTGCGTTTATTGCCTGTTCCTATGTGCAGGAATACATGTTGATCTTCAGAGGGTTCAGGGTAGGTGAAACAGTAAAGTTCCACAGTTTGGGGGGCAAACTTGAACTTTACCTAAAGAAAAAAAAATATGGAGAAGGAATACAAAATTAAAAAAAAAAAAAAACAACCTGTTATTCACTGTAAAAGTCACTTCATTCATGAGCAAAATGGGACAACTGGCTAGTACTCACCAATGGGTCTTTTGTGGGAACTTCTCCACACCCCTGGAATTCTAGATCAAGCATAATCCTCAATATATATGAAGAAGAAATTAGGCTATAATAAATAACACTTCAATTCTGCTTGTTAAAGTTTCTACCTATCATCCTAAAGAAAACTAAGTAAAACCACAGTCTGATGTTTGGCAAAATTCTTGTTTCAAAGAAAGGCCTATGTAACAAATATGCTCAGAATCCTGTTTATTTAGTAGTCAGTTGTCATTCTTTAGGGGGAAGAAAATCACCAATGGTGACCTGACCCACAGTTGAGCAAAACTCAACAGGGAACACGCACTACTTTCTGAATTCTCACACATCCAATTTAACTTTATTCAGAATGGTGAGTCTCACCGTTTATCCATATCATGAACACCTAGTACCTTCTCATTCATTTCATAGTTTCCAATACCTGTAACACCAGCTGCCCCTTATCACTTAAAAAAAACACAGTAACAACAGAAATACACCTGGATGATGTATAATAATCAGGAACATTGAGACCCTTATGTTAAAGGAAAGAAGCCAAACTCAGAAGGTCAAGAACCATGTATTTTCCCATGTGGAAACTGAAACAAAAAAAGGAAAAGAAAGGTGGGTTTGGAATAGGAATCTCATGAAAACCAAAGGAGGATTAGAAGAGGAAAGGTGGGAAGATTAGGGAGGAAGAGATGGGAAAAGGGGAGGAAGGGTGAAGTGCTGGGGAGTGATTTTGGTCAAATTATATTGTTATATTGTGTGCATGTATGAATATGTAACAATAAGTCCCACTGTTATGTAGAACTATAATGCACCAATAAAGATGTGAAAAGAAAAAAATACAAAAACACTACCTTAACACACACACACAGAGACAGACATATATACACCACATACACACATCAGATTAGACTAAAACCATCCAATAGTGCAAATTCAATAGCAGGATGAGGCAATACATACTTTCATGTACCATTTTGGAACTTTAAAAAAAATAGGAGAAATGCTTAGTTTTATAAATTGATTAGCTTCCCTGACCATATATGATATGCCTTTTCAGTTTATCATAACAAGAAGTTTACATATATCAGAATAATTTAAAGTACTTTTAAGCTTGCTAAAAGCAACTGTCTTTAAAGTATCATGGTTCTACATGGATTCTTTTTAAATTTTTTTGGTAATGGGGATTGAACCCAGGGGGACTTTACCATTGAACTAATCCCTAGTCCTTTTTGTGTGTGTGTATTTTTAATTTTGAGACAGGTTCTTGCTACATTGCTTAGGGCCTCACTAATATGCTGAGACTGGTCTTGAACCTGCAATTCTCCTGTCTCAGCCTCCCAAATCTCTGGGATTACAGGTGTGCTCCACTGCAGCCAGCTCCATTGATTCTTATTTTTTAAATATAAGCATATTTTATGAAGTCACTAAAATGTCAAAAAAAATGGCAAGATTAGGAGAGGAGTAGCAAGAAGTGAAAGTAGATATGTGTTCTTCCTTGACTAACTTGATATATTGTAAAAGCAAAAGCCAGGTTTAGAAAACAAAAGGCTATTCCAGAGAAAATACCAAGTGAAGAACAGATCAAAGCAATTCTAAGACAGAAACAAGTTTCCTGCGCAGCTACTCAACTTTTTAATGAACTATATAATCAGTTCTTGGTATATATATTTTAGTTCAAAAGAGATCAAAAGCTGTGGTTCATTGCCTAGTTTAAAGAAGAATGATGGGTTATTCATCTTTATATGCTGGTAATATTAATCAAGTTGTGGGTTGAGGTAAAAAGAGTCTTATGTTCATCTATAAAACAATGAAGTACTGAGCAATGATCAAGTTTGTCATCTTCTGTGGTTATTTTCCATAACAGTAGAGTTGGAGACCATCTCAGAGCAATGTCAGAGCGGTAGTAGACAGCTGATAATTCTTTATCTTCTGTGTTACCAAAAAAAAAAAAAAAAAAAGCCCTAAATAGCCATGTTGCACCTACCCAACAATCCTCAGGGGTTTGTTTTAAACCAGTATTTGAAAGGACAGAAAGCAGCCCTAACTAATGATATGAATATCCCTGCAGGTCCACACTGAGAAACACATTTTCATTTAACATCAGATCTTTTGCTGGCCCTGGAGGAGACAGCTTGATTCCAAATTTCAACTACCAGCTGTTTAACCTGGGATAAGTTGACCATGTTCTTAGTGACTCAGTTTTTCTGTCTGAAAAAAAATGGAGACTGATTTTCTGGCAAAAGTTATTTTCAAATAGTACTACAAATTCACTTAATGATAGAGGAAAATTAAATGTTTGCAACAGATAGAAGAGCTTACATAGCAATTAGAATTTATTCATCATTTTGATAAAGCTGAATTGGTTGAAGCTCTCTAAAATTTTATTAACACACTGGTCCTGGGAGTGGCTATTGGTTTTGTTATGGCCACTTTTGTTTTAAGAAAAACCTATACAAAAAATTCACAGTACATATTCTTTAGAACTAAAGTCAATACTAGGAAATAGAGTTCTATGCTCCCATAAATTTGGCAAACACCATGTTGTAGTTATTGTGTGAGTCCCCAGAGGTTTCAGTCACTGAAAATCTTTGTGACTCTCTGGATTGGTAAGAAGCTTGCAGTATTTCTATGTGATCATGGGCCCTTCTTGAGGAATATCTCTCAGGTCCAACAATACAGAGAGCAGCCATTAATAGAGAGTTATACAAAAAAAATACCCTAGGAAGGAAATAGAACATGATTATTATTCAAATATAATTCAAATACCATGACAATGCTATAGATTTCCTTAGTTTGTGGATTATTGTTGTCAAGTTTGACAGCACTGATTTATTGGACATTTCTATAATGGTGTTTTGTTCGGCAGTGGAGTTTTAACAAAGTATTTTTTCAATCAGTAATTATCATAATTAGTAAAATGGTTCCAAGTTACAAAGCATCTTCACATGTGTTATGACATTTTGTACTAAAACAAACCTGTCCTGTAGGTATTGCTATGGTCCCCACCCCTTAAAGAGAAAAGAAAATGAGGCTCAGAGATGTTAAGTGACTTATGCAAGGACTTAGAACCAAAGAATGACAGAACTGGAGCACGAACAAGGTTTTTTGACTCCAAATTCAGTGTATTCCCTCCCACAACTCACCTCCTTTCTTCTGAGCATTTTCTTTATTAAGACTCATTATTGTTTTTCTGCTTACAATGAAGCCAATCCCAAATGGCATGTTTAACCATAAAATTATGATTTGAAATATAACTCTTAAAAGGTAATTATCTCATTTTATCACAATTACTGAACTTTTATATATCTTCTAATGACAATATAATGATTTTCTTTTATATAAATGTGAATTTAATCTCTCTGCTAAGAAGTAAATCCATGAACTGTCTTTCTGTCGAGTTTCTTTAGTGTTATGTTTTCTAAATATGCTACTGACTAGTTCTTGCTGAGAATAGTTGAATAGATCACTCACTGTCTCAGTTTCACATATGATGAAACCATCAGATACTGATCTAAAAACAAAAATACCAGACTAGATCAGGACTCTAACAAGTTCAACTCGGGTGTCCAAGATTGGGATTTCAGGATGAAGATTTTGAGGTCCCATCCAAGAGGTTGACAAGGGAGAGCTGAGACTATGTAACATCTGGATAAATCTCAGAGAGCGGAATTTGTGCCCATGTGGTCAGGATTCGACACACAGCACCAAGGAGGCTGGCTTTCATCTCACTGCTCTGGAAGTGATACTATATACAAGCAGCTGACCAGTCAAATCCTCCAAGGCCTCTACTTCCTTTTCCAGCTTGACACTCAGGGCACCAATTTTACCCCTGTGTATAGCCAGCACTCTAAATCTTTCATTGTCCTCCAGCTTCCCAATGCCATGGTCTTCCATCCCTTAGCACTTCTCAACATATTGTCCCTTCTTCCTGGAAGCCCTTGCTATGGGACTCTGCCTTCTACTTCACTTTTTCTCATCTTTTAAGACCTAGTTAGCATGTTAATGCTTAAGTGGTTTTATGTTGTGTATGGGGTGGGTGCTTATCTTATTTCAGACTGAAAGAGGGCATCTTCCTAACCTGTATGAGATATTGGAGAAGTAAAGTCTTACAGAGTCACCTTCTGTGCCCCTCTATGCAACTTCTACTGAGAAAGGGAAATTCTGTCTCCTACTCCGCTCAGGAAACCAATGCCCTTTTTAGTCCCTTCTCTGATGAGGTTGCCAGGAAAGTGGGAGGTCATGCCTGGCTCTTGTCTTTCATAGTCATTGTATTATTTAGCTTTTCTTCACTGTGACAAAATACCTGAGAAAAGCAGCTCAAAGAAGGAAAGATTTATTTTGGCTCATGGTTTCAGTTCATCATTAGCTGGCTCCATTGTTTCTGGGCTTATGGTGAAGGAGAGCATCATGGTGGAAGGGCATGCCCAATCAAATTTGCTCATTTCAAAATGGCTAGGAAGGGTATGGAGGAGAGAGTGAAAAAAGAGTCACGGACAAGAAATCCCCTTTATGGGTATACTCCCCTCCTCTACTTTTTCCAAGGAGATCCCATCTCCTATAGTTTCCATACCTCCCAATGGTTCACTGAATTATGGATCCATCAATGGATTAACCCACTGATAAATAGATAAATCAGAGTCCTCGTGATCCCATAACTTTCCCAAAGCCCCATCTCTGAACATGGTTGCATCAGGGACTAAGCCTTATACATATATGGAACCATAATAGCCATCCTGCCTGGTTAGCGTTCAACAGCCCATAAACACAGGACCATGTACATGTGCCAAGTTTTGAAGAGTGGGGCACATCTCAGAAGGATATTCCAATCAGAAAATTAAAGGTTAAAATACTAGTTGATATGACTGTGCAAAGGAAGGCTTGAACATGAAGACCTCTTGGAGGAGGCTGAGCCCCTCGGACACTGCCTTTCCTTGAGACATGGCTTTCTTCAGGACTGTGCTTGCCCATAGGCACTCCCATTATTTGGGTCTGGTGACCCCATTTCCTCCCTCGAAAAATCCCATTTACTCGTCCTCCAATATCACAGGTATTTATTGGGTACCTCCTAATAGCTAGGTACTGGAGATAGAATAGAGAAGAACAGACACAATCCTTGTCCTTATGAAGTTTACAGTTTGGTAGGAGAAAATATTTTAATCAAGTCCTGACACAAATAAATATAAAATGACAAAACTGCAGTGAAGGAAAGATTGAGCCTGAGGGAAGATTTCACTCAGGAAACAACTAGAGGATGAGTGTGAGGTTTTGCTTGTTGGTACTTATAATTTAGAGAGGCTCCTTTAAGCCTTAAACAAACAAGCAAGAAAAAAGCAACTTGACTGAGATTTACAGTCAATCCCACATTTGTTCTTAAACTTGTGTTGACATATTGCAGTGGGTAGTTTGTTAGGAAAGACATGTTGCAAGATTCTGCAATATTTAATGTGTAAAGGACAAAGTCACACCTCTAGCCTAGGTTCTGCTTGTATTTTTTTAATGCAAGCAATTTTCATGTTACTGGTTGAATTCATAGCATGAAGGGAAAATCTTACCAGATAAACGTGACCATCCCTATTGAAGGGAAAGTGAGGAACAAGAGATGGGTAAGCGAGAAATGAAAGATGGAGACCAGACAGAGAGTTTATTTGTCAGAATTGACAAAAAAAAAAAAAAAAAGGCCATCTCTCTATAGCAGAGAGAGGCAAAACAGGCTTGGGTTCCAGGACTTTTATGGGGAGGGCTCAGGAATCAGAGCCAGCGGGTCCTGATGTGGGTGGTTAGGGGT
Organism: Marmota monax; assembly: GCF_021218885.2. Lineage (NCBI taxonomy): Eukaryota > Metazoa > Chordata > Mammalia > Rodentia > Sciuridae > Marmota > Marmota monax. Next base: position 28,201,138 of record NW_026695227.1, read on the forward strand.
TGGGTTGATATGAAGAAGTGGTGAGCCTTTCTCAGAAATGCCCTTGGGCCGGAAAGAGAAATTTTTTTCCTTAAAATGGTAGTTTTCACTTAAGATGGCCATCCAGATGCTAAGCAAGGACATTACCTATTCAAAGGTAAGGTCATGACATTTGGTCACTGAATATAAATTCCAAACATCGTCATCAAATTGGCTCTTTTGTTTATAAATCCATATTCTGTGACCACTTCTCTCACTTCAAAATCATCCTACTGTGTAAAGCACACTCTTCCGTAGATTGGCATTAGACAGAAGAGGACATGGGAAGGAATATACTGTTGGTACCCTGTCCTGCCTTCTCATTTAATTGTCCTCCTATTTAAACTGGTCCCTGCATTACTGTCCATTGTCCTATTTCCTCTTTCTTTCAGGCAAGAAAGAGTATTCTGCCCAAATATAAACTCCCTACTTTGCTTCCAAATGTGGAATGGCTGGCCACCTCATTAATAAAATTTTTCTCATTTTATCAGATGTTTTTATTCAGATATCAACAGACTAAATATTTGGGAGGGCAAGCAAGCCTTAGGCACCTCTCCTGCTTGTCTGTAAAGCAAATCCTGCAGAGCTGTGTTATGGCAGCTACAAACTATCCTGCCATGGGAGAGCTGACCTCAGCAAAAGAGATGACCACTTGGCATCTGTCTAATGTGTCTTAAGCTTTCTCTCATCTCATAGGAGGTGGCATCCTGATGTCCTCAGGTTTACGTCCTTCTCCATATCAAAATCTACTCTGAGGAAAAGGACTGATAAACTCACTAGCATGGGGGTGTGTGGACTAAGGTGCTCTCTGCTGTTGATTAAGCAACAATTGGCTGAACACACATGTTGAACAATGTCTAAGATACAGAGAATAATTAGATGCTTCCTGTTTTAAGATTTTGCAGTCTATTGGAGGGGTGCAAATATGTAAAAAGAAGTATTCTACACGAAAGCACTTGCTACAGAGGTAGCAGTGTCAGTGGGTAAGTGTGAAGCAATGCAGAACTAAGCAGCCTCATGATTCTAAGGGGAATATACCTAAATACCTTCCCCAAAACATCATGGTTGTATTTCATGTTAATTATTTATATTCCCTGACATTTGAACAGACCCTCTTTTCAACGGATGTTAGTATGTTTAACAGAGTAATCTTTAAGACAAAGTGATAAACCTCTGTGGAATTTTAGGTGGCAGGAGGAAATGTGCATATCCCTAGAGTACCTGACTGCAGACCCAACAACCACAGGATTGCCTCAGATTCATCAAAAGCATGAGGTAAATCAGGAAGTCCTAGAGTCCATTCGGAAGAAGTCAATTCACTGATAATTTGGGCTGTGGCCCTTTAATCTATATTTTAGTCACATACCTTGTGTCATTCTAATGTGTGACTAGGTTTGAAAAACACACTTCAAACTCTTGAAATGCTTGAAACTATAATTTGTAAGGTCAGCTTTCATCCTTTCCTAGACCCTAACAATTTCAGGGAATAACTCAGGCCCAAACAGTGTTGGGTTCTTTGTGTTTCAGGGTCCATTCCTACTATATGAATGCTGCTTACTCCTGAGACCAGGCCCATGAACTTCAGCAGGATGGGGCCAAATGACATAAAACCTGGGACCACATCAATGTTTTGTGACAGACACCCTAATTGGGAATGTAAACGTTTCCTTAGTTTCACCCTAGACTTATAGAATCAGAATTCCTGGGATGAGCCCCAAGAATCCAATTTTTAACAGGTTCCCTAAATGGTTTTTGATCTCATTAAGGTTAAGCTATCTAGACTAGACTAATCCACTGAGGAGAGGGATTTGAGTGTGTGTTGATGGTGGGGGGGTGCCGCAGTCTGGCTGGGCACACAATCACGAGCCACCACACAGCTTGTAGATTCAAACAGCAACTCTTTATTCCCGAACTCACACCAGCCGTCTACAAACACGTTCTGGGGAAATCCACGTTCTCTGCCCAAATCCACGTTCTCTGCCCAAATCCACCTCCACTGGGCTTCTGTCTCCCAAAAAAATACTGTCTGAATCCCGTGAGAACTCAAGGGGAACTCAGGCAGCAGGATACGCCCTATTCCCAGCAGGAATAATCTTAAACCTTAAACCTGGAACCTAAACTGGGAACGCCCTAAACCCGATTATCTTAAACCGGGAACACCCTAATCCGCCTTGGTCCTTGAGCAAGGTCACCTACATTCAATGTCACTGCAAAATGTCAGCAACATGGGGTACGCTGGCAAGGAAATTGTCATACCTACTTGGCTAATGGCTCCCAGCAGGGGGGGGGGCGGGAAGGCAGTCTAGTAGGCCAAATACAGAAACCTGGTGACAACTAGCCATAGTGTGGAGGAGTAGGAGGACCAAGCAGGAGAGGAAGCCTAAAGACCTTGACCTCGTTGGGACATTCTAGGAGGAAGAGTAGACAAAGAAGAGATCCTGTCAGAAAACTAAAGGGACACTTCAGTCTGAGAGTTCTCTGATCATGGTACTGGGAATTGGGGACAGGATAACAGTACCCCCAAAGACACTGGTGTCCAGTGGAAGATTTAGGTAGAAGTGTTACTGGGGACCCCAACCAGAGGCTTGACTTGGAGATCAAGAGTTTAATTAATGAAGAGTGAACCAATTTTGAAGCAGGAAATGAATTTATTCTCAGCTGGGCCAAAACTGGGATGAGAGCTAGCCTAGAAATCTGTCTTCTCCATTCTGATGACAGCTTCAGAATCACAGAGGGGAAGAGCAAAAGCAGGGAGCCAAGAGATGTGCATAGGTACCTGCAGTCTGGTCCAGCTGTGGTACACCTGGCTCAGTGGGTTGTGTGGGCGTCTTCCAGGTACCAGGGCTTGGGGAACAGTTTCTGTTCAGCTTCCATTCTCAGCACGAGATGTCTGCCTATAGGAAACTTGGTCAGAGAAATAACTTAAAAGAAAAGATCATAGGAACAAAATGGAGTTTTTCAGGGCAATGGCTGGGTGTTTAAATTTTCTGATTTTAAAGGAGCCCCTGTTACAGATGAAACTATGTAGAAATCTGCTGTGAACTCTGGGTACTCAAGTGACTCAACGTAGATTTCCCAAGTGTAAGGTTCCTCTGGACTGAGTTAAAACTGATTCTGCAGGTGGAAAATAACATGGCAGCTCTGAGTAAAGGAGGTTGAAGCCTAGGAAAGCAGCTCTGCATTGTCTGGAGGGAGGGTCCCTGTAGAGAGAGGAACTGCCAGCATCTCAGCAGCTGGGAGAAGAAAGTCACGTACTTGAACTCTGGTGCAATCATTCATGGTAAGATTTTCTCATAGAACCTCAGTCCTAAGGGAAATGATTATAAAATAACACCATGATCATATAGCTAAGAGAAAGGAACTTTAGTGAAAACAATCTCATGCTGGACATCCTTTATAAAAATTGATATTTAAAAAATTGATATTTTATCAGCAACTTGTTATGTAAATTGTAATCAATAACAATTTTAAATGCAAAATGAGGCAACAGGATCAACTCATCTATTGTCTCTTTTGATATGCAAGGTACACGAGACTTCAGTGTCCTAAAAAGGTATATTTTACTCTATTCTTTTATTCATAAATATTTTTCCTGTCTGTTCTCCTGTATAAAGTCTTACCTATATGTAAGCTTAAATTTAATAAGGGATAATAAGATGTCATATTGATACAGTAAAATGTAGCATGCTTTTATTATACACACACACACATATGTACAGACAGATACATATGCAAAAATTTTTCCATCACAGTAACTAAGGTCTGTTTCCCCTCTTTCAAAGTTCCCCTAGTTATTTCTGAGCATGTCTAAAGGGAATATGTCACACGCACATGACCAGCCCATCAGCCAGTCACCAACTTGATTCTCCCCCTATGCTCTGGAACCTACTTCACCATAGCTTCTATGGAGCTACTTGGAAAAATTCAGAACAAGACATCCCTGCCCACACCCAGAGCTTGTCGTCAGGAGATGCCCAAGCTTCCAGCCAATGGGGCCACACCCTGGATGGGCTGACCCAGTGGTAGGGAGAAAGGGCTCTTTAGTTCCTTGGGCAGCTGCATCCTCCTCTACCCATCCTCGTTGCTCTGTCCCATTCCCTCTTGCCATAAAAGCCTTTCTGCAAGGTAATGGCAGGAAATTAGTTGGGGGCAGGGAAGAGAAAGGGACTGGAGTCTGGTAGTTTCTACATTGGCAGGATCAAAGCCCAAGCCTCCAGTGTAAGTTCTCAATGGTTGAAGCCATGCCTGGGCTAGGATTTAGCACTATGGAGAATAATCTTTTTTTTTCTCCTCCTCCTCCTCCTTCCTCTCCCTCTCCCCCTCCTCTTCATCCTTCTCCTCTTCCTCTCCTCCTCCTCCTCCAAAGAATGTGACTTCCCACCATTGCACATTATCAGCTCACAAATAAGTACAGTAGCTAGTGATTTAACTCTTACAATATAATTAGTACACTGTGGGGTCTGGGGTCTGCTGAGTGTTGGGAGAATCTGGAGGGCAAAGCACTTCACTTCAGGAAGTAAAGGGCCTAGGCCCAGCCACTCTTGGATACAAAGCCACCCTCCCCTTCCTCTCTCTGGGCCAAAACATTAAAGGCACCAGATTTAGGAGTCCTGTCAGTGCTCAGAGGGTAGCACAGAGGAGAGAAGTTGGAGGAGCTTGCTTTGTTTCCCTGATCTCACACTGTTTGGTTTCGGGGTTCCATTGGCCTTGGAATACCCGAGACCCTAGTTCTCAGTTCTCTGTGATGATCACTGACAGATCTTTAGGGGGTTATCTCCAGGAAACTTTGCTGTTCCCCTAGGTGCCCATCCTCCTGCCCTAAATAATAGGCTCATTTGTATTCTAAAGTTAACAAAAAAGATATGATGCAGGGCTACTGGCAAAGACACACACACACACACACACACACACACATACACACAGATAGCCCGGATAAGTTTTAAAAAGGAAGCTACTTAGAGTCTCCTGGCAAAGAAAATGTATAATAATTTCCTGATTTGTAGTATTTTCTCTAACCTCTCTACCCATCTCTTTTGGAGAACTGATCCATCAACAACATGTTTGTCTAAGTGCCTGGCTGTGGGGAACCGCTCTGAATGACCATGCCTTCCAGTCCTGAAACACAAGCCTCTGACCAATCACTACATTTCGTGGTGACTTGGGCATTGTCCCAACTTAGATAGCAAGGCGTGGCTCCAGGTGTAAGTATCACCCATGGGGGTTGAGCTACTTACCTATTTCTTTGTAACCCTCCCCCTTCATATTCCATGGAAACTCCTCTTGTGTGTTCCCTATATAAGAATAAAGAATTCCGGTGGCTCTCTCTCTTTCCAAGGACCCTTAAGGTCGAAGAGACGTCTCTGGATTATTGAAAAGGTAATTCTGTGTGGTTGTGTGCTTTCTTTGTTGTTTTCTTGAGTTATTGGAATAGTCAGATTTCGTGAACCCAGCATTAGGTCACCAGCAAGGATAGATGGTGATACCTGGCCCTCCTGCTGAAAGATGTTTCCACGTTGTAGAGATGGAATTTCCAGCTGCTGTTTAAACTTCCCACATAACTCCTTCCATGGAGATAGTATTGATGGCATTAATATGCACAGGAGAAACAGGAACAGTCCAAAGAATGCCACAGGTAGTCCTCTTTTATTATATCTCTTTTTGCAAAGTTTAAATTTGATATTTCCCATTCATTCGATGAACATGTCTGGGATATCTGACTTCTCCCTGCTGGGTGACACAGCACAAGCATAAGGAAGGAGCTCATCACCTGTGCAGCTGGCAGACACAGGTGGGTGTTCCAGGGGTAAGCTCGACAGGCCATCTAAGAGTAAAGTGTGCACCCAAAGGCATGACAGACACTTCCCTTCCTGTGGGAAGGGAAGAGGGACTTCTGCAGAGCTAACATCAATCTGAGTCTCAAGGACTCAATGACAGTAGGGCTGCCAGGCACATCATCCCGAAAATCCTGCTAAGAGATCAAGTTTGCTTAAGAATCCAGCTGGGCACGGTGGCACATGCCTGTAATCCCAGTGGCTCTGGTAGCCCAGTGAGGAGGATCACAAGTTCAAAACCAGCTTCAGCAATTTAGCAAGCCAAAAGCAACTTAGTAAGACCCTGTCTCAAAAAGAAAAAAAAAAAAAAGTAGTGGGGATATGGCTCAGTAGATAAATGCCTCTGGTGCAAAAAAAAAAAAAAAAAAAAAAAAAAGAATCCGGAGCATGTGCTTCTTTAGACCAGAGTTCTAAAGAGTGAGATTGAAAGTAATACTTCTTTTCTTACTTCTTCGAGAGAACACCAAGCAGAATGTGTTTCCAGGGGACATACTTAGTAAGATTTAAAAAAAATATATTTCTAGTTTTTGTTTCTTAGTTCAAAACTATACTCACTCAAGCCTTGTAACTACAATTATTGATTGTTAAAGTGAGAAAACAAATATCCCAGCAAAAATAAAGAGGCTTGTTTATAATGATGAAAAGTTGAAATCATGCTTTTGTGGAAAACAACTTTTCTCTAGTTTATAAGTGCCACTTGACAAATGAAAGTAATGGTATCTCGTATGAAGAATATTTTGTCCTTCCCCAACTATGCTCATGTGTACATTCTCCCTTTATGTCTGTGGTTTTATTTCTGTGTACATTCTCTCTTTATAACTGTCTAGCCTTTGGAAACAAGAACTTACGAGCTAGCTGTTACATGCTGGGCACTGTGACTGGCGCTGCATGTGCTGTTCACATTTGCAAACATAGCACACGAAATGTGGGCTGTCTTGCAAAGAGTGAAGGCTGAACTGGGAGCACTCACCCCCTCATCTTTCTGCCAAAGGCAATGCCTTTGATATTATTTCTTTAATTTTATTTATCACATCCTAATTATTTTTAATATTTCAAACACCTATGCTCCCTTTGTTGACTTTTTGATCAAATATACCCTACTTTCTAGTTTAAAAGAGTCCTCCAATATAGTATCTTGCTGGAGTTTCCTCACACAAGCTGTGTAGTACAATGGCTCAGGAGCAATCTGCCTAAGCTGTAGCCTAAACTGATTGCTTGCTGTATAACCAAGCTGTCTCTGGGCTTCCATTAGTAAACTTGGGATAAAGATGGTGTCCCTCATAAGGTTGTCAAGTACAGAATAAGGAAACACCTAAACTAAAATAGAATGGTAACTTGCATGTGATAAATAGTGTCTTAATTCATTTTCTGTTGCTATAACTGAATACCACAAACTGAGTACTTTATAAAGAAAAAAGATTTATTTAGTTCTGGAGTTTGGAAAATCTAAAACCACAATGTTGCCTCCAAGCCAAGAACATATGTTCAGTCTCTAGTGAAGGTATCCCATGTGAGTCATGACAGCAAATAGTATCACATGGCGAGCTAGACCAGGTGTACCTGACAGGGTCACTCCTGCAATGACTCATCAATCCATAAATGGATTAGTCCATTCATGAGGGCTCTACCAATCTTTTCCAAAGATCCTGCCTCTTTTTGGGGGAGGGGGAAGTACCAGGGCTTGAACTTAGGAGTACTTTGCCGCTGAGCCACATCCCCAGTCCTATTTTGCATTTTATTTAGAGAAAGGTTCTCATAGACTGGCTTTGAACTCAAGATCCTCCTGTCTCAGCCTCCAGAACCGCTGGCATTGCAGTTATACACCACTGCATCCAGCAAGATCCTGCCTCTTGATGCAGCTGCATTGGGGACCAGGTTTCCAACATGTGAAATTTGGGGACACATTCAGACCATAACACTCAGAAAACATTAGTTATTGATGTTATGTTATTGTTATCATCAATTATGATTGCCTTCTCCCATTTGCAATTAATGTTATCTATATCCAAAATAGGTTCTCTTTCTTCTAAACTTTCTATGTATTTATTCTATAAACTTTATATTCCTCTGCATAGCCCAGAGCAAGTATATTTCTTCTTGGAAAGTTTTCCTGGTCCATACTCCACAATTATTAAATTTGTTATGCACATATTCAATATCACTTATTGCAGTGTATTACAGTTAGTTAATATAGTGCAGTAAGTGATATTACATATCTATTTTACTAATGACTATGAACTCATTAAGTTAAGGGATCATGTCCTATTTATACTTTTAATTTCGGCACATAACTAGTAAATACCCAATTGATTTCAGTTAATGAGTGGGTAATTGAATTACCAATGCTGGAGGGATGACAGTATTTACATTAAAAATAAAGTCTAAACATCGGAGCAGGAAGAGATCTCAGAAATAATTTAGTCGAATCTCATTATCCTATCCTTTACAGATGAATAAATTGAAGCCTAAAAAGGTAAGACTAGGGCTGGAGATATAGCTCCGTCATAGAGCACTTACCTACCATGTGCTAGGTCCTGAATTCAATCCCCAGCACAGCTAACAACAACAACAAAAATAATAAACAAAAAGGTGACACTGCTAGGGGAAGGCCAGAATATATGAATAAAAGTGCTTAGCCCTTAGCCAGGCAATTGAAAATTGTTGCCAAATAAGAAATCAAACTCCAAATTCTTTCTTCTTTTTTTATTTTTTTTGCTACTACTTAATCAATATAGCCAAAGGAATTCAGAATATCCTATTGATTGCCAGTCAGCACCTCCCCTCCGCATATTGGGGTAAAGTCAATCACAACCAAACCACTTTGCTGCTATCAATGATAAAGTGACGGAACAGATATTTTAGAACTATTACAGTGCCAATAATTATCCTTATTTACTAACCTCTTTTGAGCCTCTGGTTTGCAACGGCTATTCAGATATACCAAGGAGAGTCAGAGGACAAGAGTTAAGGAAGTGTGTGTGATGGAAAACTATGTCATAATATTTAATGATTTTTCTTGAATGCTCTACTTATCTATTGCTGCATAGCATAGTTCAAAATAAAAATGGTCACTTGTTTTACATATAAATTTGATTATTGAGAACAACTTGCCTCTGCTCTACCTGGTGTTAATAGTAAGAATTCCCTTCTGAAAGAGGTCACCCACATGGTGGTAGATTGGTATTGATGGTTTATGGCCATCTCTAGAGTTTGGGTCTAGAATGTCCTCCAAAGGCCTACGTGTTAAAAGCTTGGTTACCAGCGCGGCACTCCTGGAGATAGTGGAACTTTAAGAGGTGGGGCCTCCAAGGGAGGTCTTAGGTCATTGGGGGTGTGCCCCTGAAGGTCATTGGGGGTGTGGCCTTGAAGGTCATTGGGGGTGTGCCCTTGGAGGGGATTGTGGGCTCTGTCTCTTCCATGTGTGTTCACACACTTTCTCTTTGCTTTCCAGCCACCATGTTAGCAGCCTCCTCCACCAGATATCCTACCAAGATATATCACCTTGCCGCAAGCCCAAAAGCAATGAGACAACTAGTCATGGACTGAAACCTCCAGAACTTTGAGCCAAAATAAATCTTTCCTCTTTTTAAATTGATTGCTCTTAAAAAAAAAAAAAAAAAGTTTTAACAGTTAACAAAATGCTGACTATCAGAGTGATTGTCTGAGGTCTTCAGTTTTCTTCCTCATGGGCTTCTCCAGGGAATCACTTGAGCTTTCTCACAACAGGGTAACTTGTTCTCAAGAGGCAGGAATTAGAAATCGCTGATCTCTTATATCAGGACCTGAAATAAAACACTGGGTCACCTCCATTGTATTCTATTTGTCATGAAGTCACAGAGCATGACCTTTGCCCCTACCTCTTTATGATAAAAGTGTCAAAACTTTGAAAACAAATCGAATCTTTCACAATGAGAATGATTTAACAATAATAAAAAATCCTTAATATGGCTAAAAATATGTCATGGAAGATTCCTTCCTAACAAAAGTTTTAAAAAATAAATATAAGGACTTATTTTTAGGAATGGCAGCTTGAGGAACTCTGCAGATCTATTCTTCAGAGAAGTAACAGTACCTATTAAAGGTATTGAAAATAAAAATGATAATTTTAAGTCTCTGAAAATTGTCTTTAAAGCATATACAACGAATAAAGAAACATTTACTCAGGAAAATCTACTAAATCTCATTAAGAGTAGTAAGAATGTTTTAGTCAGCTTTTTTTGTTTGTTTGTTTCAACAACCAATATATCCAACAAGAGTAATTTAGATGAGGAGAAGCTATTTGGGGCCTATGGTTTCAGAGATCTCAATCCATAGACAGCTGACTCCATTGCTCTGGGCCCAAGTTGAAGGAGAATATCATGGGAGAAAAGACCAGTGGAAGAAAGCCACTCAGCTCATGGTGGGGTCAAGAAGCAGAGAGGGAAGGGGAAGGGGCCATGGGGAAGAACAACCCCTCCAGGGCAGCTCCCAGTGACCCACCTCCTTCAGCCATGCCTCACCTGCCTCATCCTAGTTTGAATGAATCAGGTTATAGCTCTCATAATCCAATCATTTTACCTCTAAATATTCACTAATTAACAGGAACTTTTGGGGGACACCTCATATGCAAACCATAACTGAGAGTCTGCAATGCTTGAACCATACTTGACCTGCTCCCCCACTCTAAGCTCACTATGATGGGAGCTGCATGGCGGGGATGAGATTAAGAATATGGGGCTTCCCCTCCATTGGATCCCAGTCAAGGGATATGATTTCTCACTAGAAGGGTGAACTGCCATCATTTCTTATGACCAGATTTCAAAGGCTAAACTTCTGGTGAGTGTAATGAAGATGTCTGGAGTCCTTTCCTCCATCCAGCCTCTATACAGAAGACAGATGCATACAGAAGGTGCCACAGCGAAGAATACCACGGCCTGAATACCTTCATAACAGTTCACTCTGGAGAAAAAGTTCACCAGCAGAGAAGACCAGGGCCACCCTCACTTAGCACTCTGATTATAAAAGAGAGAAGTGTCACAGAGAAGTGGACAACTATCTCCGTATCCAGCTCTAGGGCAGACGCAAGAGATTTAGCCTAGGGAGAGAGTCCACAAGAACAGCTCCAAAGCTCTCCCAAGAGAAATTTATTTTATTTAAAACAGGCAGTGGGGAAATTTAAATGCAAACATTCTGAAAAATAATAGTTTAGGTTTAAGCAATTAAGAGGAGGTTGATAGTTTCATAACAGCATTAAGTTAAACTGAGGGCCAGAAAGTTTGCCAAGAAAACCAGAGAAAAAGACAATTGAAAAGAGGCTTCCAGGGATTAGAACAAGCCTTAAAGCTTGGCTTCAAAGATTGCCCTTGCAAAGGAACTTCAATTCAATTGGATAATACTGTGGAGTAGTGTATGCTCTAGGACATTATCAAAACAATAGAGCAGACATCCAGACATGAGTGAAGTCTACCATCTGGGTGTGATACCAGAAGAGGCAGACAACTTAATGGAGAGATCAGGAAAAGAGACAAAGAGAGCTCTGCCCAAATCACTGTAATCCCAGGGTGAATGTATTCATGCCCAAGACTGTGTTCTTAGGAACAACATCAGAGATTTTACATTGCAGGGGAAGAAGACTCCATTACAAACAACCCACCAAAGTCACCCAACAAACAAACAAGTGAATACAAGAGAAACAAAATCTAGGGAAAGGAGAGAACAGTACCCCAAATTACTACTTAAAATATGCAGTTCTTAATAAAAATAGTTATGAAATATGCAAAGATAAAGGAAACCATGAGCCATATCCAGTAGAAATAAGCAGATAATAGAAACTGCCTCTGACGAGCCCAGATATTGAATTTTACAAAGACCTCAAAACAACTGTTATAGACACATTCAAAGGACAAAAGGAGGCTATGTTTAAAGAAATAAAGGTGTGATAGCAATGCCTCACAAAATTGAGATTGTCCATAGAGAAACATAAATTATTCACAAGAACCACATGGAAATTCTCAAGACAAAAGGTAAGAGAACTGAAATGAAAAATTGAATGGAGGGACCCAACAGTTGATTCTAAATTGGTAAAATAAGAAAGTAGCAAAGTTGAAAATGATTTAATCAAAATTATGCAATTTGAAGAACAGAGGAAAATATTAAAGAAAATGCACAGAGCCTTAGAGAAAGATGAAATACTACTAAACATATGACATATAAGTATTGGGAGTGGTAGACAGAGAGAAAAAGGAGCCCATAAAAATACTTGATGGAATCATGGCTGAAAACTTCAAAAATTTAAGAGAAAGATATTAAATTATATATCCAACAAGCTCAAAAACCTCTAAGTAGAATAAATGCAAAGAGAGACATGCCAAGACACATCATAGTGAAAATTCTAAAAACACAGACAACTTTTGAAAGCCACTAGAGAAAACTGATTTATAGATAGGAGAAGAATAATAAGATAAACAGCCTAGTGGGATGACATATTCAGTGTTCTCAAAGGATAAAAAAATGTCAACCAGGGATGTTACATTCAGCAAAACTATCTTTTAAAAATGAAGGTGAAATAAAGAAAGTCCCAGGAAATTAAAAACGGAATGATTATTGCTGGAAAACTCAATTTACAATAAATAATACGTTAAGTTCTTTGGGTTCAGTAGAATAATTGAAAATCAAAGAGTACTGTGGGTAATTATGTAATTATGAAAGACAAAATAAATACGTATTCAGTCTTTTTCTTATCTTAACTGAATTTAGAAGTAACTGCATAAAACTATTTATTATATTCTTAACTCATACAGAAATGTAATATATTTAACAAAATCAGCTGAAAAGTGGTGGTTAGGAGCACAGCTGTAGTGAGCTAAGGAAATTACTTCACATGGTAACTCAAATTCACAGAAAGGAAGGAAGAGAACCACAAATGGAAAATAAGAAGGTTAGTAGAACATACTCTATAAAAATATTCTTTTTTTTTTTTTTTTAGAAGAGAATCATGATTTTTTTTTTAAAGAGAGAGGGAGAGAGAGGGAGAGAGAGAGAGAGAATTTTAATATTTATTTTTTAGTTTTTCGGCGGACACAACATCTTTGTTTGTATGTGGTGCTGAGGATCGAACCTGGGCCGCACGCATGCCAGGCGAGCGCGCTACCGCTTGAGCCACATCCCCAGCCCCTATAAAAATATTCTTGATTTCACTTTTTTCTCTGAAAAGGACAAATTAATATAAGTAACAATTATAACAATAAATTTAGGGATCTTTCAAATATATGAATGCAATATACATAACAATAAGCTCAGAAGAAAGAACAGAGCTTTAGAGGATTATTTCTGTATCTTACTTAAGCTAGTATAAAACCGAATTGAAGTCTCATAAATTAGGATGTGTATAGTGAGTCCTAGAGTCCTACAACTCCTTTGTGGGGAGCCACTCTGAATGACTCCCGCCTTCCATCCTGAAGCGAGAGGCTTTGATCGATAATTACATTTTGTAGTGACTTAGGCATTGTCCTGGTTCAGAAAGTTGAGGGTGTGTCTTCAGATGTAGGTGAAACCCCTTGGGTTGAATTACACTCACCTGTCCCTTGTAACCCTGACCCTTCTGGCCTTTTTTGGATGGAACTTTCTAAGAACAAGCGTCCCCCCAATAAAAGACCACTTCCAAAGGTGCTCCCTCTCTCTTGCCAGCCTCTCATGATGTTCTCTTGCTCTCCCATTTGGGGAGCCTGAGGCCAAGAGCAGAGAAGCCCTCCTGAAGTTTGTGTAAAGGTAAAGTGTGTACCTGTGTTTTATTTGGTGTCCCTGGAAATTCACACAAAGGACCTTAAGTTCAGCTGCCTGCACAGGTTGAGGGCAGCACTCCTTAAGGAATTAAAATCTTACGTGAGAAAATATTCATTCAATGCAAAAGAAAGCAGAAAAGGAGAAAAAGAAGAGCAGAAGACATGAGAAATATAGGAAAAAAGTGAAAGGGAAGACTTATCTCCAACTATTATCAAAATTGCAAAGGGTGGGGCTGGAGTTGTGGTTCAGTGATAGAGCTCTTGCCTGGCATGTTGAGGTGCTGGGTTCAATTTCTAGCACCACATATAAATAAATAAATAAATTAAATAAATGTCCATCAACAACTAAAATTATATATATATATATATATATATATATATATATATATATAAAATTTAAATTTTTAAAAATTATATATATATAATATAAAAAATTGCAAAGTGTGAATGGATTAAGCAAGCCAATAAAATGGCAAAGATTATCATATTGGATTTAAAATACAGATTAAATTGTATGCAGTCTATAGAAGACACACTTTAGATTCAAAGATACAAATGGGGAAATAGTTCTATTATACAAGCTGTAAGCATATCAAACCTGGAGTGGCTATACTAATATCAGAAATATTTGAAATGTTTCTGGAGCTTGAGGGGCATTTTACAATGGTAAAAGGATCAATCCATCAGGAATACATACCAATCATTAATATGTATGCACATGGCAATAGAGCCCCCAAATACAGGAAACTAACTGGCTGAATAAAGGGAGAAATTGATGATGCAACAATAATAGTTGAAGACTTCAGTGCTCCTAACAGATATTAGCAGAGCACTGTGCCCAGCAAGAGCCAAAAGCATATTCTTATAAGCACATGTGGAAAAATCTCCAAATAGAATATATGTTAGGCCATAAAAAGTATCTCAATAAATTTAAAGGGATTGGAATCATATAAAATGTTTTTCAGTTTCATTTATGAAAAAAATTAAGAAATTCACAAATATATGAAAATTAAATAACACACTTTAAAAAATATAAGGGTAATTGGAAGATATTTTTAAATGAGTGAAAGTGAAGGTACAACATACTAAAACTTATGAGATGTGTGTAAGCTAGTTGTTAAGGAGAAATTTATGACTGTAAATGCTTATAATAAAAAAGGAATATCTCAACTCAATCTAATCTTTTGCTTAAGACACTGAAAATGAAGGACAAAAAAAAGACAAGAAAGGGAATAATAAAGATTAGTGTGGAAAGTAATAAAGTGAAGAACAAAATTTGGTTCTTTCGGGAAAAAAAACAACAACAAAATTGTCAGGGTTTTATCTAGTCTGACCAAAGGAAGGAGCAGAGAAAGGAAGATCCAAATCTTTTTTGAATTTCATAACACTAAAATTAAGAACAAAAAAGGGGATATTACCACAGGCTTTAAAGAAATAAAAAACATCATAAGTAAATATTACAAAGAAATGGAATGCCAATGGATTAGATAATTTAGATGATGTTATGGTTTGGATATGAGGTGTTCCTCAAAACCTCATGTGTGAGACAATGCAAGAAAGTTTAGAGCTAAAATGACTGGATTAAGAGAGCCTTAACCCAATCAGTGCATTAAACCCTAAATAGGGATTAACTAGGTGGTAACTGTAGGCAGGTAGGGTGTGGCTGGAAGAAATGGATCCTTGGAGGTATGCCTGTGGGTTTATATTTTGTCCATGGTGAGGGAGGTCTCTCTCTCTCCTTCTGGGTGCAATGTCCTGAACTGCTTTTCTCCACCATGCTCTTTTGCCATAATGTTCTGCCTCACCTTAAGTCCGGCTATGGAGCCAGTTGTCTATGGACCGAGACCTCTGAAACCGTGAGCCCCCAAATAAACTTTCTCTTCTTTAAAATTGTTCTTGTCAGGTCTCTTGGTTGCAGCAGCAAAAAAGCAGACTAAACTAGATGAAATGGACATGTTCCTAGAAAGACACAAACTATTAAAATTGATTCAAGAAGAAATAGAAAATCTTATAAGACCTATAACAAGTGATTTAAACAACCCAGTTTAAAATTTAGTAATCATAAAACCATCCACAAAGAAAAGCCCAGGTCCAGACAGCCCAGTTCCAGACCAAACATTTACAGAGGAATCAGTGCCAATGAATTCTTTAGAAGCTGTTTCCCCAAAATATAATACAATGTAATGCTAATAATAATAATAGTGACCAGACAATTAAGTTGAAAGAGCCTTCTCAACAAGTGATACTGGTGCAACTGAATATTCACTAGTTAAAGGATGAGGTTGGATCCCTACATCATACCATGCACAAAAGCTAATTCAAATACTTAAATGGATCAAATACTTAAATGTTACATCTAAAATTATAAAACCCTTAAGACAAAAACAGAGAAGGATATCTTCTGACTTTAGATTAGATATTGTTTTCTTACATATGATACCAAAAGTACAACTAACAAAGGAAAAATACTGGTAAATTGGATTTCATGAAAAATAAAAACTTTTGTGTTTTAAATGATACAGCTAAGAAAGTAAAAAGATAGCATATAAAATGGGAGAAAATTCTGGTAAATCACATATCTTATTAGGCATTAAAATACAGAAAGAACTCTTCCAATTCAATAATAAAAAGATAAATAACCCAACTTAAAATTTTGCAAAGGATCTGATCAGACATTTCTCCAAAAATAAGATATACAAATGTCCAATAAGTACATAAATGGATATTCAATAGTATTGGTCATTAGAGAAATTAAAACGAAAACCAGAATAAGGTATGACTTCCCACACAGGGTAAGTTTAATCAACAAGCGTTGGAAAGGACATGGAGAAATTTGAATCCTTGTAGATTCTTGGAGGGGACATAAAATTGGGGCAGCTCCTTTGGAAAACAGCCTGGCAGTTCTTCAAAAAGTTAAGCAGAATTACTACATGACCTAGAAATTCCATTCCTATGAAAATATATGTCTGCGATATGTTCATAGCAGCATTATTCATAATAACTATTAAGTAGACACAAGTGTTCATCATCTTATGAATGGACAAATTGATATGTCCTTATAATGGAGTATATTTGTCAATAAAAGGCATGAAATATTGATGTGAGCTATGACATGGATATACACTGAAAACATTATGCTTCGTAAAATAAGTTAGCCCCCCCACACACTGTATGATTCCATTTACTGGAAATGTTCACAAGAGGTAACTCATAGACATAAAATAAATAACTACATAGACATAAAATAAATGGGTGGTTGCCTTGGGCTGTTGATGGGGGTTGGGGGAATAGTGAATGATTGCTAATGAATACAACAGTTCTTTATGGAGTGAGGAAAACATTCTTAAATTGGTGTGGTAATCATTGCACAGCTCTGTGAACATGTTAAAAACCATAGAATTGTATACTTTAAATTGTATTCATTGTGAATTATATGGTATATGATTTGATCTCAATAAAGTTGTATTTTTCTTTTTAAGTAAAAAAAAAAATAGTACTTTTCTGGATACTGTGGTCTCTGACAATGCCCAAGAAATTCTGTGTGACTTTAGTAGAAATTTAAGCTTGTTTACCCCAAATTATTTATAATCTTCAGAGCAAGTTGAATGTAGGTATAAGTGAGACATATGCATCCACCAAGCATAGAGATCTGAAGGTCATTAGAAGAAAAGAGGAAGGGAGGAGAATATGAGGAGCATCACGTAGCAATCTGAAGGGAGAGTCTAATAGAACACAAGCACTGGCTTTTTCCTCTTTCTTTGAATCCCCTTTCTAACGTTTTTGGGAAAGGGGAACGTTTTCCTCTTTGACCCATGGCTGCTTAAGTGGTAGTCAGCTTTCTGTTATTGTAAAAAATAAATAAATAAAATAACCCTAGATAATTAACTCACAAAGAGAAAGAGTTTATTTTAGCTCATGTGGTCCCACAGTTCCTTTCAAGAGCATATCCCTAGTGACCTAAGAACCTCTCATTAAGACCCAACTCTTGATGGCTACACTGTCTTCTAAGAGCACCACTCTGGGCACCAAGCCTTAACATGTAGGACTTGGTAGACATTTGAGATCCAAACTATCGCAGTGGGCTTCTGGACTACTGAGCCTTCAAGTTGCATGTTCCTCTAGGCCATTGGCTACTGGACACTAGTCTGGGCCACTGCCTAGTCTCCTGCTCTTTACAGCCCCAAACTCAATGATTCCAGTCACTCCTCAAGAATCTCTGTGGATTGGTTTTCCAAATCTGCTATAACAAGGTACTGAAAACTGTATGATTTACTAAAACATGACACATTTTCTTTCATAGTTGAAAGCCAAAAGCCTGAAATCAAGGTGCCTGACGGTTGGTTCTTTTTGGAGGCACGGAATCCTCCAAAAAGTCTACGCCTCTCTCCCAGCTTCTGGAGGCTGCTGACCATTTTTGACATTCCTTGGCTTGTGGTGTGTGGGTCTCTCCAATCCCTACTTCCATCTTCACATAGCCTTTTCTTTTCTTTTTGTCTCTGTGCCTTCCCATTTTCTATTGTGTATATTGACACTAGTCTTTGAACTTAGGGCCCACCCAGTCCAGAATGATCTCATCTGAAGATCCTTTCGTTATGTATATATGATTATATCAGAGGGTGCCGCAGTCCGGCTGGGCAAAGTAACCGGGAGGTGACAAGCAACTTGAAGGTTGAAGCGGGAACTACTTTATTGCAAGTGAAGTCAGCGGGAACCGAGCGAGAACTCAAAGTAGCAGGCTCCTAAGGTATCGGAACCGCCCCTCTGCGGGACAGCAGAGGTATATATACCTAACTAATTACACACAGCTTGACTCAGTTAACATCATCTAGATACAGCAGTCAGCCAATAAGGAATCCTCATCATCTTAATGGCTCGCTGGCATTGCTTCACAAACCACTCCTCCTGGCAAACTGCCAGGCGCCATCTTGACTTGATTTGCATCCCCAACAAGAGGGGATGAACAAATTCTTCCATCTTTGGCCTACCCTTATTACATGATAAATCAGGTTTTGAGAAAGTTTGGTAAAAATCAAAAGGAGCTACAACACATGAGGAAAAAATAATTAGGTTACACCTAATTTTCCTGTACCTAGTAAGAGTCTTCAAAAAATTAAACCTTCATAGCCATCACCCCATGGATAACACAGGCCCGTTCCCTTGAGTCTGGGAGCCCTGTGGGTGGCTCCCTTCTTCAGCCTTCACAGTTCAGGACTCCAGCACCTGGCTCTGCCCTGGGAATCTTTCCCTTTCCCCACTGGATTGTTTGTGGAATGATCATCATCATGGGCTATTTTTTAAAGTCTGAGTTGATTACTACTAGAGTATATCACAAGGATGCCTGGAACAGGGTGTTCAAATTGGGCTTGGGAATCCCTACCCCTATACCCCTATAGAATAATCTGGGCAAGGTGTAACTCTCTATGCTTGGTTCCTTTTAAATAATCACTCCACTGCAAGTTATAGCTGTGCTCCTTCCCCTCAGCCCCGCTAATTGTCTGTCATTCTCTTAAGGAGAGTTTATCAAAGCAGTGTGGAGTTTATGTTCTTTTAGGTAGTATTAGAAAATGTGCAATACTGAGTCATATGCCCTTTACTCTATGGGCCTGAGTAAGGCCTTCGAGAAAGCACTCCTTTAAAATTATCTGTTGGGGGTAGTGGTGAGGAAGGGATGGTGGTGGTGGTGCAGTAGATGATAAGGGAGAGAGTAGTTTTGTTTTTGGTTATATTACCAAGCCATTTCCAACTAGAGATCACTTGGAGATCACTGCTTTTAGACCAAGTTTGCTTCACATTTTATTATTATTATTATCATTATTATTATTATTTGTGTTTATGGTACTAGGATGGAACTCAGGGCTTTGTGCCTGCTAGGCAAGTGCTCTACCACTAAGCTACATTTCAAACCTCACATTTTAACTAATATCCCCATGCGTATGGCTCACAAAAGTAGCATCCATTCAGGCAGACTGGCTAACTGCCTTCCTTCACAGCCAAAGCAAATAATATTGGCCAACTTCTTGGTCCTAATTACCCTGAAATATAAATAAAGCCAAGTTTTTATTTATTATGGTTTCTATAGCAATAGAAATTCCTGTCCTATGAAGTTACCAGCAGAATCTTTCAGGGTACATCTTCTTATATTGAGCCTAAAACCTTTCCTATTGGGGCCAGGAGGCTCCTTGGCAATGTCCCTAGTACTTTATTCTTCACTTAACTGGCTCCTGGCATTTATTTTTATCCAGAGTTTTTATTGATTTAGGTTTTATTTCCTAGGATATTTTGTTGTTGATCTTGTTATTTATGAAATATTTTATTCATATAAAAAATACAGAGACCTATAACAAACACCCATGTGTTCACCCCAGACTTTAAAAATACCAATATTTTGCAAGTTTTATTTTTTAATAAAAAAAGTAATACAGAGTCATTTGAGGTCAGGTAGGTGCAGCTATTTTTTAAAACTTCTTGTTGAGGTTAAGATTTTAAAGCAGTTAAGAGAAATTTTATTTTAATAAATACATGCATCTTTTCAGAACATGTTTTACTTTTTTTTTTTTTGATTTCACAATCACTTTTTATTAAAAATTATTTTTAAAACTATTTTTTCCTGGCAAACAGATACCATATTGCCCAATATTTGGCACTTAGAAATTCCCCCAAAATATACTGTATCACTTTAATATCAATTATATTCTCTAATGAAACAACCACTGGCATACAGGCCACTGATTTGCCACAAAAATGGCAGAGGTCTGTCCTTCAGCTGGGACTGTTGGTACACAAGAGAAGGGGTTTTCCACTATACATGATTTTTATTGTTGGTTATACAAGCAAGAAGCTATAAAAATCAAGGTTCCTAAATATTTACATTAACAAGGTTCTTTGTTATTCATAGGATGCAAGATGAAAACAATTGCTTTAATTATATATTTAAAAGGATTTTAACTCAGCTTTAAAAAAG
The DNA here is from genome assembly GCF_021218885.2 of Marmota monax. Taxonomy (NCBI): domain Eukaryota; kingdom Metazoa; phylum Chordata; class Mammalia; order Rodentia; family Sciuridae; genus Marmota; species Marmota monax. The sequence continues at coordinate 28,221,708 of NW_026695227.1, forward strand.
ACTGAAATTATGACATTAGTCAGTAAATGGTTGGAGTTGGAGAATATCATGCTAAGTGGAATACGCCAATCCCACAAAACCAAAGGCTGAATGTTTTCTCTCACATTCGGATACTAATTCACAATGGGGGGGACACAATAGGAAAGAATAGCATTACCTTAGATTAGGTAGAGGAAAGTGAGGTGGTGGGTGCGGATAGGAAAGATAGTAGAATAAAACAGACATTATTATATTATATATTATATATATATATATATATATATATATATATATATATATATATATAATATATGACTACATAACCAATACGATTCTGCAACATGTACACTCAGAAAAATGGGAAATTATATCCCATCTATGTATGATATATCAAAGTGCATAAATGCATTCTACTGTCATGTATAACTAATTAAAACAAAAAAATTTTAAAAAAGGATTTCAGTAGAAGAAAAAGGTTTCTAAAACATATTAGATATTCTGTGGTACTGAAATTAGACATTGTCCCTAAGCTATTTAAAGCAGCTGTTAAGTACATGTGTACACATGCATTTTATTCTTAAAAAATGCATCCTCCAAATTGCAAATGCCTTGTGGCCCCTTAAATACCTCAGTCAACTACATCTACTTCCTATATCTCCCAGTATTGTTAAGCCACAAATAAAATACAGTAGGATATTTTTGGTATAAAATTAATACTTTTTAGGTTAACTTATTTTTTTTTTAATTTTTTATTGTTGGCTGTTCAAAACATTACATAGTTCTTGATATATCATATTTCACAATTTGATTCAAGTGGGTTATGAGCTCCCATTTTTACCCCATATACAGATTGCAGAATCACATCAGTTACACATCCATTGATTTACATATTGCCATACTAGTGTCTGTTGTATTCTGCTGCCTCTCCTATCCTCTACTATCCCCCCTCCCCTCCCCTCCCCTCCCCTCCCCTCTTCTCTCTCTGCCCCCTCTACTGACATTCGTTTGTCCCCCTTATATTATTTTTCCCCTTCCCCTCACTTCCTCTTGTATGTACTTTTGTATAACTCTGAGGGTCTCCTTCCATTTCCATGCATTTTCCCTTCTCTCTCCCTTTCCCTCCCCCCTCTCATCCCTGTTTAATGTTAATCTTCTTCTCATGCTCTTCGTCCCTACTCTGTTCTTAGTTACTCTCCTTATATCAAAGAAGACATTTGGCATTTGTTTTTTAGGGATTGGCTAGCTTCACTTAGCATAATCTGCTCTAATGCCATCCATTTCCCTGTAAATTCTATGATTTTGTCATTTTTTAATGCAGAGTAATACTCCATTGTGTATAAATGCCACATTTTTTTTATCCATTCATCCATTGAAGGGCATCTAGGTTGGTTCCACAGTCTAGCTACTGTGAATTGTGCTGCTGTGAACATCGATGTAGCAGTGTCCCTGTAGCATGCTCTTTTTAGGTCTTTAGGGAATAGACCGAGAAGGGGAATAGCTGGGTCAAATGGTGGCTCCATTCCCAGCTTTCCAAGAAATCTCCATACTGCTTTCCAAATTGGCTGCACCAATTTGCAGTCCCACCAGCAATGTACAAGTGTACCCTTTTCCCCACATCCTCGCCAGCACTTGTTGTTGTTTGACTTCATAATGGCTGCCAATCTTACTGGAGTGAGATGGTATCTTAGGGTGGTTTTGATTTGCATTTCTCTGACTGCTAGAGATGGTGAGCATTTTTTCATGTACTTGTTGATTGATTGTATGTCCTCCTCTGAGAAGTGTCTGTTCAGGTCCTTGGCCCATTTGTTGATTGGGTTGTTTGTTCTCTTATTGTCTAATTTTTTGAGTTCTTTGTATACTCTGGATATTAGGGCTCTATCTGAAGTGTGAGGAGTAAAGATTTGTTCCCAGGATGTAGGCTCTCTATTTACCTCTCTTATTGTATCTTTTGCTGAGAAAAAACTTTTTAGTTTGAGTAAGTCCCATTTGTTGATTCTAGTTATTAACTTTTGTGCTATGGGTGTCCTATTGAGGAATTTGGAGCCCGACCCCACAGTATGTAGATCGTAGCCAACTTTTTCTTCTATCAGACGGCGTGTCTCTGATTTGATATCAAGCTCCTTGATCCATTTTGAATTAACTTTTGTGCATGGCGAGAGAAAGGGATTCAGTTTCATTTTGTTGCATATGGATTTCCAGTTTTCCCAGCACCATTTGTTGAAGATGCTATCCTTCCTCCATTGCATGCTTTTAGCCCCTTTATCAAATATAAGATAGTTGTAGTTTTGTGGATTGGTTTCTGTGTCCTCTATTCTGTACCATTGGTCCACCCGCCTGTTTTGGTACCAGTACCATGCTGTTTTTGTTACTATTGCTCTGTAGTATAGTTTGAAGTCTGGTATCGCTTTACCGCCTGATTCACACTTCCTGCTTAGCATTGTTTTTGCTATTCTGGGTCTTTTATTTTTCCATATGAATTTCATGATTGCTTTCTCTATTTCTACAAGAAATGCCGTTGGGATTTTGATTGGCATTGCATTAAACCTATAGAGAACTTTTGGTAATATCGCCATTTTGATGATGTTAGTTCTGCCTATCCATGAACAGGGTATATTTTTCCATCTTCTAAGATCTTCTTCTATTTCTCTCTTTAGGGTTCTGTAGTTTTCATTGTATAAGTCTTTCACCTCTTTTGTTAGGTTGATTCCCAAGTATTTTATTTTTTTTTGAAGATATTGTGAATGGAGTTGTTGTCCTCATTTCCATTTCAGAGGATTTGTCGCTGATATACAGGAATGCCTTTGATTTACGCGTGTTGATTTTATATCCTGCCACTTTGCTGAATTCATTTATTAGCTCTAATAGTTTCTTTGTAGACCCTTTTGGTCTGCTAGGTATAGAATCATGTCTTCTGTAAATAGTAATAATTTAAGTTCTTCTTTTCCTATTTTTATGCCTTTAATTTCTTTCGTCTGTCTAATTGCTCTGGCCAGTGTTTCGAGAACTATGTTGAACAGAAGTGGTGAGAGAGGGCATCCCTGTCTTGTTCCAGATTTTAGAGGGAATGCCTTCAATTTTTCTCCATTCAGAATAATGCTAGCCTGAGGCTTAGCATAGATAGCTTTTACAATATTGAGGTATGTTCCTGCTATCCCTAGTTTTTCTAGAGTTTTGAACATGAAGGGATGCTGTACTTTGTCGAATGCTTTTTCTGCATCTATCGAGATGATCATATGATTCTTATTTTTAAGTCTATTGATGTGGTGAATAACATTTATTGATTTCCGTATATTGAACCAGCCTTGCATCCCAGGGATGAATCCTACTTGATCATGGTGCACAATTTTTTTGATAAGTTTTTGAATCCGAGTGGCCAGAATTTTATTGAGGACTTTTGCATCTAGGTTCATTAGAGATATTGGTCTGTAGTTTTCTTTCTTTGAAATGTCTTTGTCTGGTTTAGGTATCAGGGTGATGTTGGCCTCGTCGAATGAATTTGGAAGTTCTCCCTCTTTTTCTATTTCCCGAAGTAGCTTGAAAAGTATTGGTATTAGTTCCTCTTTAAAGGTTTTGTAAAACTCTGCTGTATACCCATCCGGTCCTGGGCTTTTCTTAGTTGGTAGTCTTTTGATGGTTTCTTCTATTTCCTCAATTGATATTGGTCTGTTTAGGTTGTCTATATCCTCCTGACTCAATCTGGGCAGATCATATGACTTAAGAAATTTATCGATGCCTTCACTATCTTCTAATTTATTGGAGTATAAGGATTCAAAATAATTTTTGATTATCTTCTGTATTTCCGAAGTGTCTGTTGTGATATTGCCTCTTTCATCCCGTATGTTAGTAATTTGAGTTCTCTCTCTTCTTCTCTTCGCTAGCATGGCTAAGGGTCTGTCGATTTTGTTTATTTTTTCAAAGAACCAACTTTTAGTTTTGTCAATTTTTTCAATAGTTTCTTTTGTTTTGATTTCATTAATTTCAGCTCTGATTTTAATTATTTCTTGCCTTCTACTTCTTTTGCTGTTGTTTTGCTCTTCTTTTTCTAGGATTTTGAGATGAAGTATGAGATCATTTATTTGTTGGTTTTTTCTTTTTTTAAGGAATGAACTCCAAGCAATGAATTTTCCTCTTAGAACTGCTTTCAATGTGTCCCATAGATTCCGATATGTTGTGTCTGTGTTTTCATTAATCTCTAAGAATTTTTTAATTTCTTCCTTGATGTCTTCTATAACCCATTGATTATTCAGTAACCTATTGTTCATTCTCCAAGTGATGTATTCTTTTTCCTTCCTTCTTTTATCGTTGATTTTCAGTTCCATTCCATTATGATCAGATAGGATGCATGGTATTATCTCTACTCCTTTATATTGTCTAAGAGTTTCCCTGTGACATAATATATGATCTATTTTTGAGAAGGATCCATGTGCTGCTGAGAAAAAAGTGTAACTGCTTGATGTTGGGTGGTATATTCTATATATGTCAATTAAGTCTAGGTTATTAATTGTGTTATTGAGTTCTATAGTTTCCTTATTCAACTTTTGTTTGGAAGATCTGTCCAGTGGTGATAGAGGTGTGTTGAAGTCTCCCATGATTATTGTATGGTGGTCTATTAGACTCTTGAACTTGAGAAGAGTTTGTTTGATGAACATAGCTGCACCATTGTTTGGGGCATATATATTTATGATTGTTATGTCTTGTTGGTGTATGGTTCCCTTGAGCAGTATGTAGTGTCCCTCTTTATCCCTTTTGATTAACTTTGGCTTGAAATCTATTTTATTTGATATGAGTATGGATACTTCTGCTTGTTTCCGAAGTCCATATGAGTGATATGATTTTTCCCAACCTTTCACCTTCAGCCTATGTATGTCTTTTCCTATCAAATGTGTCTCCTGTAGGCAGCATATTGTTGGGTCTTGTTTTGTGATCCATTCTACTAGCCTGTGTCTCTTGATTGGTGAGTTTAAGCCATTAACATTTAGGGTTATTATTGAGATATGGGTTGTTCTTCCAGCCATATTTGTTTATTTCTGTTACTACACATGGTTTGTTTTCCTCTTTGATTATTTTCCCCCCTTTAGTGTCCTACCTCCCACTGTTGGTTTTCATTGTTATTTTCCATTTCCTCTTCCTGTAATGTTTTGCCAAGGATGTTTTGAAGAGATGGTTTTCTAGCTGCAAATTCTTTTAACTTTTGTTTATCGTGGAAGGTTTTAATTTCATCTTCCATCCTGAAGCTTAATTTCGCTGGAAACACAATTCTTGGTTGGAACCCATTTTCTTTCAGTGTTTGAAATATGTTATTCCAGGATCTTCTAGCTTTCAGAGTCTGTGTTGAAAGATCAGCTGTTATCCTGATTGGCTTACCCCTAAATGTGATCTGCTTCCTTTCTCTTGTAGCTTTTAAAATTCTCTCCTTATACTGTATGTTGGGCATCTTCATTATAATGTGTCTCGGTGTGGGTCTCTTATGATTTTGCACATTCGGCGTCCTGTAGGCTTCTAGGATTTGGGGTTCTGTCTCATTCTTCAAGTCTGGGAAGTTTTCTCGTATTATTTCATTGAATAGATTGCTCATTCCTTTGGTTTGAAACTCTGTCCCTTCCTGTATCCCAATGACTCTTAAATTTGGTCTCTTGATGTTATCCCATATTTCTTGGATGTTCTGCTCTTGGTTTCTTAACAGTCTTGCTGAGCTGTCTATGTTCTTTTCAAGTTGAAATACTTTATCTTCATTGTCTGATGTTCTGTCTTCTAAGTGTTCTACTCTGCTGGTAGTATTCTCAATTGAGTTTTTAAGTTGGCTTATTGCTTCCTGCATTTCTAGGATTTCTGTTTGTTTGTTTTTTATAACCTCTATTTCCCTGTATAGTTGATCTTTTGCTTCTTGGATTTGTTTATGTAATTCACTGTTGAAGTGATCTTTCATTGTCTGATTTTGCTGTCTGATGTCTTCCTTGAGACTCCAGATCATCTGAAGCATGTATATCCTGAATTCTTTATCTGACATTCCATCTGCTGCAGCTATTACCTCTTCTAACGTTGAGTTGACCTGCAATGCTTGTGGTCCTTTCTTTCCTTGTCTCTTCATACTGTTCACGTTCCTTTCTACTTGGTGAAACTGTTGTGCTATTGAATTTTCCCCCTATATATTTATATTGGTCTTGTATAGTTGCAAAGTCTCCCTCGCAGGCACGGGCGGCGGCTCTGCCCCTCCCCCAATTGGGGCAATGTGCCTACCATGCCGGCAGGCCGCTGGGCCTGCTCTGCCGGTCGGTAGCAGGTCCGCCGACCTCGCAGGCGCGGACGGCGGCTCTGTCCCTCTGCGGGCCGCTAGGCTTGTTCTGTCGGTGGTCGCAGTTCTGTCTACTTTGCAGGCGCAGGCAGCGGCACTGCCCCTCTGCAGGCCTCTGGGGCTGTACTGCCAGTGGGTCGCAGGTCCGCCTACCTTGCAGGCGCGGGGGGGGGGGCGGCTCTACCCTTCCTCAGGCCACTGGGCCTGTTCTGTCTCTCGGTTGCAGGTCTGGCCTGTTCTGATGGTGGTCACAGTTCCGTCTACCTTGCAGGCGTGGGGGGGAGGGGGCGGCTCTGCCTCTCAGCAGGCCGCTGCTCCTCTTCTGCCGGTGGGTCGCAGGCCCACCTACCTTGCAGGAGTGATTGGAAGCTCTGCCCCTCCACGGGCCACTGGGCCTTTTCTGTCAGTGGTCACAGTTCCGCCTACCTGGCAGGCGTGGGGGTTGGGGGGCGGCTCTGCCCCTCAGCAGGCCGCTGGGCCTGCTCTGTGCGTGGTCACAGTTCCCTCTACCTTGCCTGTGCAGGGTGAGGGGGCGGCTCTGCCTCTCAGCAGGCCGCTGCTCCTCTTCTGCCGGTGGGTCGCAGGCCCGCCTACCTTGCAGGAGTGATTGGAAGTTCTGTCCCGCCGCGGGCCACTGGGCCTTTTCTGTCGGTGGTCACAGTTCCACCTACCTGGCAGGCGCGGGGGGTGGGGGGCGGCTCTGCCCCTCAGCAGGCCGCTGGGCCTGCTCTGTGCGTGGTCACAGTTCCCTCTACCTTGCCGGTGCAGGGGGAGGGGGCGGCTCTGCCTCTCAGCAGGCCGCTGCTCCTCTTCTGCTGGTGGTTCCAGGCCCGCCTACCTTGCAGGAGTGATTGGAAGCTCTGTCTCGCTGCGGGCCACTGGGCCTTTTCTGTCGGTGGTCAGAGTTCCCCTACCTGGCAGGCGCGGGGGTGGGGGGCGGCTCTGCCCCTCAGCAGGCCGCTGGGCCTGCTCTGTGCGTGGTCACAGTTCCCTCTACCTTGCCGGTGCAGGGGGAGGGGGCGGCTCTGCCTCTCAGCAGGCCGCTGCTCCTCTTCTGCCGGTGGGTCGCAGGCCCGCCTACCTTGCAGGAGTGATTGGAAGCTCTGTCCCGCCGCGGGCCACTGGGCCTTTTCTGTCGGTGGTCAGAGTTCCACCTACCTGGCAGGCGCGGGGGGTGGGGGGCGGCTCTGCCCCTCAGCAGGCCGCTGGGCCTGCTCTGTGCGTGGTCACAGTTCCCTCTACCTTGCCGGTGCAGGGGGAGGGGGCGGCTCAGCCTCTCAGCAGGCCGCTGCTCCTCTTCTGCCGGTGGGTCGCAGGCCCGCCTACCTTGCAGGAGTGATTGGAAGCTCTGTCCCGCCGCGGGCCACTGGGCCTTTTCTGTCAGTGGTCAGAGTTCCACCTACCTGGCAGGCGCGGGGGGTGGGGGGCGGCTCTGCCCCTCAGCAGGCCGCTGGGCCTGCTCTGTGCGTGGTCACAGTTCCCTCTACCTTGCCGGTGCAGAGGGAGGGGGCGGCTCTGCCTCTCAGCAGGCCGCTGCTCCTCTTCTCAACATGTTTTACTTTTAAGTGAGTAAGAGTGGTCCTGTAGAGGAAGGTGTTCTGGATGACTCCCTCTGGGCCCTCTTCTTCTCACTCTGTATTTCTTCCCTACTTGATTTCATCCATGTTCATGACTCAATTATTACAGCATTGTTGCTTTCACCTAAGTCCATGCCCTCAACCTTCCTTATAGTTTCAGATTGGTACATACAGAGATTGTCTTGTTGTGCTGCAAACTCCTCAATTTAACCCACACAGCACCCAGTCCATGACATTCACTGACTTCCGTTTATCCCTCTCTTAGCCATGACACCATGGCTCACCCTTAGGCATCTCAGACTCCTAGGATGTAGCCTTCATACCTCATTCTCTGTCACTTCTTATTTAATTGGTCAGCAAGTCCTACTGATTCCACATTCTTGATATGCATCAAATTAATGTACTTCTCTCTTCCTCTGTGACTACCCTACTGGTCCCAGCCACCACCGTCTCCTGTTCAGACTTTGGTCATAGGTTTCTGATCATTCTGCATGCATCTTTCCTGGGCCCCTTCAACAGGTTCTCTACATCATAGCCCGTCTTCAAAACAAATTTGCTGATGTGACCCCCATTCTGCTGGACCATGATTCTTGAGATATAAAGAATGGTGTCGGGTCTGAATGGTCTGGCCCCGCCTGCCTCTCTTGGCCTCTTTTGTCATTCTCTGGTGTAGCCTTTTGGGGTTTGAAAAATATTATGATTCCTCCTCCCCACTTTATAATCCTGTTTCTTTATCTTGAATTGTTCCTTTCTCTGTTCACAGGGTTAGTACACACTCAGTACTTGACTCACATATCACCTTGTGAAGAAAGCTTCTCTGAGCCCTCAATCGGGATCAGATTTCTCTGTTAATTCATTCTTATTTAATTGTACTGTTTTCTTCCCTGGTACTTTTCCTACATGTAAAAAAATACATCCTACCCCTACCACTGTATTGTAAGTTCCAGGAAAACATGAATAAATTAGTGAATCTCAAGCTACCTGATTTATGGGTAGCCTTGTCAGGGATCTGTGGAAACACGTTTGATGGTGCTGATGAAAAAGTTATGGAATTCTGGTGTTTTAATGCTGTGAATCTCTCTCTTCAATGTTTTAAAACTAACATCAGATTATAGGCTAATGATCTGACTGGTATAATGAGATAAAGGTTGGGAGAGGTGCTGGCATAGAAAGCTTGATGAAAGATAAAATACTTTTCTTAAGGTATCTTAATGAAATGGAAAGTGCTATGAATTCAAATCTTTGGTTTACCTGTTATGTAATCTTAAGAGGTGAGGTCAATACAACTCCCATCCCCTATAAAATAACAAAATACTGACTTCTAAATTAGTTGTGATAACTAGGAATTACATATCCACAAAGTGCCTGCACCATAATGAGTTGGTAAGTATCTGTAGACCAAAGATTCTGAATAAATAGTGATAGCAAAGTCCCCAGATGTGCCCCTAGCAAAGGGAAGCGTTCAATGAACCATAGCCGTTAAAATAATGTGATAAAAATGACGGACAAAGATGCTTTCTTGTAAGAAAAAGGAGGCAGTGAGATCACCTAGGAACAGAAAACTGGAAGTAAGTGGTGGAACAATCCTGGACAATAATCCAGAGTAGGTTTTATATCAGGGAATGGTGCCTGGAGAGGGCGAGCCACATACAACCAGTCTGCCACACAGTGTGACTTGGGCGTTCCTGGCAACTACATACAAAAGTGAGTGGATGAATAGGGTCCCGCAGAGGAAGTGAACTGGTAAGTCACAGAGCAGAACCAGCAGGGGGGAATCTCAGAGAAGCCACGTGAGGAGGAAGTGGGCCACTGCATCAGAGTCGATTCAGATAGAAATGCAATGTCATCCATATCTAATGTTAGCAGTGAGAAGGCTGTGGGTGGCTGCCTCTTCCTCTGGAGATGGCCCACATTCTCCCTCGAAGGTGTACCCCTTGTTTTACTCCAGGAGTCTCTCACTCTCCAGATGGCTGGCATTTTCCCTTAAAGGTGTATTTTTTACTTTACCCCAAAAGATCTCTCTCCCCTGGGATAGCCTGCATTCTCCCTTGAAATGTGGAATCTGCTTTCCCAATTAAATCTGTGCTTCTGAAGCGGGTGGTGGTGCTTTTGGTGACATTAGCAAAAATTACTTTGGGCAGAAGGCAGAACCCTGGAGTTGAGCAGTGTGTGGGAGGGAGGAGCGGAGAGAGGGAGTTTATGTTATTCTTTCAAGAAATGTGTCTAGAATTGGCAGAAGAGAGATTGGGTGAAGTAATTAGGGGGAGAGACAGGGTTGAGAGAGGTCTTTTTGTTTGTTTGTTTTAGGTAGAAGAGATAGCAACTATTTATAGTCTGAGAAAGAATTTATTAGATGAAAGGAAGATGTCCAATGCACTGGAAGGAGAGGGATAATTAACAGAATTGAAGATCTGAAGAGGTGTTAGGGTGCCAGCCCTGAGCTCCGTGACCCACTGATGAGCCCCAGTCAGACTCCCGCTGCCAAATACACATATACCTTCAGCTCTCCCTTTCCTGTGTGGCCCTGGACCTTGCCCTGGGTCTTGCTTTGCATTTACATTCTTGACCCCCCTGCATCTCTCTGACCTTTTGCTTTGCCTCTTATTTTCTGTAGCCTGCACTCACCCTGAAGATCCGATGACTGATTTAGCTGCTCTGGCACCTGGCCACTGCTCTGTTGGCCACGCTGCCGCCCTCACCCTCAGCTGTTGCAACTCCTTTGGCCACTCTGAGTTACTGCCCTGCCAAGCCCCCTCCCTGATGGTCCACTCAAGGGAGAAGTGCTTCCCAAAGAAGATCACAGCAAGAGAAGGAAATCTGGGACACAGGGAGGGGTGGCTTCTCAGGCTGGAGAAGAAGAGGCCAGGCAGGGCCCCAGCAGGATGCACAGAGGAAGGGGTTTAACATTTCCTTTAATAAAATGTGGTACTTTGGGGGGGATTTTGCCAGGATAATATATTACATTAAAAACTCGTTTTTAAAACAAAATTTTAAGTGAGCGAAGGACATATGTTGATTCACTTATGCAGCAGATACCTATCAAACTGGTAGACCATGTTCTAGCTTCTGGTGACCCTGGTGAACTGGGCCCATCCCTGACCTCATTGAGCTTTCTATTACCCAGGGAGACATGAAGATGTTAAATCAATAATCACACACCTATTTATGAAGTTGGAACTTTGGGGGAGTTCTACCCTAAGAGCTCCTTCCAACACATAACTGGTAGCAGGAGGCAAGGTGATTTGTTCAGAAGGGTGATAGAATTCCATAGGTGGCCTGAAAGGAACATGAAGGTAGAAAGGGCAGCTGTCTGGAAGGGGAGAATAGGCAGATCTAGGCGGTGTAACCCCACAAGAGTGTGCATACTCTGCTTGAATGTCTCCAAATTTAAACCCCGGAACCCCATGGCAAGCTGGCCATATGTGTCACATGTTTGTCTTTAAAACAGCAGACTCTTCCTTCCAGTGTCTGTTAGTCACCACTGTGTTTATCCCAGCATTGCCAACAGCTGTGTTTTGCAGAAATAATCTTCAACTCACACTAAATTTACTAGAAAGAACTAAGCCATGTCTACAGATCTGTTAAGTGACAAGATAAATGTTTAGATGGAAAGCTACAACTGTGTTCTTATTAGGTTCTTAATGAAATTTTAAAATGATGCTCATAGGAGACATTGAGCCCTGTTCCCCTTTGACAAGCTTCCATCAATTGCCTTCTGAGGGCATAGGCACTAGCGCCATGGTTAAGTGTCAAGAGTGGATTATCAACGAATGGACTCTAACGACATCTAAAATATGTTAACAATTACCTCTTAATTACATTCTTAAAAATTATAAGTGCCTCAGAACTTTTTTCCTAACCTCAAATACACATTTCTTAAAATTATTCACTATTTTATTTGCTGAATATTAGAAAAGAAAATAAAAAATAAGATGAGCATCTCTAACATTTTTCTCTTGTATGAAGTGTACTTTCTTTTATTTATCCATCACAGGTTCTATCTTCTATATGGGGAATTCTAGATGCATTTATAGTTTGCTCTTGAATTGTGTACTAAAATAAGGGTGTTTTTCGGGTATTAAAAGATAACAGCAACAGAAAAAAAAATAAACTGTGACAAAAGCGTATTTTGATGATATCTTGTGGATAATTTTGATTCATTTATTTTGTGTGCATATTGACTATATCTCTCCATTCACCTAATTTGCTTTTATCAAGTATGTATTTGGCACAGTATGTTGTATTATAAGCTGTGATGAGGGAGACAAGGAGAGAAAAGATTTGTTGCTGAATTTTTAATAACAGCTCTGATGTGCTGTACACAATAGGCAGATAATAAATATTTATTGAATTGATTTAAATTGAGGCAGGAGCAAGGATGTGTGGCTGATGGTTGAGGTACATGTTGCTATGGTGGCAGGTTAAATCCACAGTACTGAGGGAAAGAAAGGGGGTAAAAGATAAGACAAAATGAGAAAACAGAAGAAAAATGAAGAGACATTTGCAAGTATGGATATCGGCACCTACATTCATGATCCACTATAGATGTAGATAGTACAAATAATAATAATATTGCATGGTCAAATTTTAATAAGTGAAAAATCGAGTTAAACATATTCATATTTAGTGCTTTCTTTTAAAACTACCATCTAAGTTTCACATTGCCTCATTCACGCAGTGATCCCTGTAAATGGAGTGAATATCAGTAGTCTAAAGCACCATACGATTATTGCAAAAACAAGTCCTCCTTTCAGTTAATTTCTTGCTTATCCATAGGCTGATCCTTTTTTCAACCTTGGGCTGATTCCAGTTGTCTTCTTTTGCAATGAAGCACCATCTCATCTGTCTGTGTTTTAAATGTCAGGTTAAAGGAAAATAAAAGTAAAAGTAAATTCAAAAATAAACAAGCAAATAAAGAAAAGAAAAGAAAATGAGAAAACACAAGGACAGAAAACAAAAACAACAATAAGTGCTGCGTCTCTCTTCTTAGCTGGCCAGCATCTGGACCTCTCCCTGTTCTGGGGAATTCCTAATCTTCTGGACCTTGGTGGGTGGTTCACACACTGCTCCTTAATAAAGTTGATTATGTCAGAAACTTGCTTGCCAGGCCTCCTTTGCAACTACAGCCAACCACCCCACCCTAGAGCCAGAGACTTGGAGGACACTCTCTCTGGCCACAGTGGCAGGAATGCCTGTGGTGTGGGCAGAACCCAGATGGCTTCTCCAGACCAGGCCCCTGGTGTGATGGGGGCATTTTCCAGATTCTGTCACATATACCAGATTCTCCCCCAGTGCCACAGCTGGTATGTCAAGGACCTTTATGTAAAAAAGACAAAGGTGCATGGCTCTGTCACCATCTGGTGGCTCTGCCTCTGCCCTTAAAGAGGGACCTCAGCTATTTGTGCTTCTTTTCCTAGATATCTTTTCTGCCTAAATTAGTTAGTTTGCCTTGCTGACATACACACACATGTGCACACATACACACACACACACAAACACACACACTAAGGTTACCACACTTATCTACTCATATCCATAAACTTTTCCATGGTGTTATATACCTTTTACAACATAGCAGGATACTTTTATGTGTATAGTGCCTTTTTATCTTGAATAGGGACCCATTGCATCTGCCCCAAACATAACACAACTCTCGATCTACTAACCCAGAATAAATAATAAGCTTTCTTAAAATTTAAATATTCATGTTCAAGTTTAAATGACTCCCAGTATTTAAATGAGAGAGATAAAAAGTTTCTCTTGCCTTGGGGGAGGAGGAGATGATAATTATGAGCATGTACATAGGAAACTATTTGAATTTACATGAAGCAAATAAAATTCATGGGAAGAGTAAATTGGGCTACCTGAAGACCCCAATCTCTCACCTATGACTATAAGCCATCCTGTGTATTTTGTTTAATTCCTCCAGAGTTACTGTGGCTGCTATTACTAGTAAAAGCACATACATGGGATCCATACACAGTCACTGAGCTTCCTTCAAGGACACAGCTGAATTCACCTCAATCTAGGTGCTCACCTCCTGCACCTGCCTCCTGATTGAGTTTTACATGGCTCACCATGAAGCAACTGCAGACAGCTCTAGGCATGTACCATCTATTGAGTGTTCATTCCCATGCTGCGTTCTGTGTCCTGTTAACCCCATCCCTGATCCTCTCCTTCCTCCCATTCCCAGCCCCTGTGATGGCTAGAACACTCACCCTGCAATCAATAATTTTCCTTATGAAAAAAAAATTTCTTTCTCAGGCATTTTCTGTCTTTGAGGCTGTGCTATCTGGCTACACCAACTTCTGTCTAATTGCCTTCATCTCAGAACTTCCCAAGCACAATGTCTCACTGATTGACACATCAGCATATGGTTCATATTCTCCTCCATCCCAATGCATAGGGTTACTGTATCCTCCTACCTGAAATCCAGGTCCAACACCCTTCAGTAACCTCCTCTCCTTTAGCTCAGATACTCACTCACTTTTTTCATTGTGCCACCCCCTGAAATCACTAGTTCTGGAGTTCTTCTTCCAGCACAACCCACTCTCTTTGGTGGTCCACTTATGAACTCTTACTGAAATCGTATTTAACCTCATTAAGACTCCCATTTCATCGACCCTGGTGATTTCTGAGTCCCCTTCTGTCTTTGTTAGCTCCTTATTTGGCACTGATTCCATGACCCATCACACTTTGTCTCCCTTGGTAATCTCTAGTCTCTTTTGCCACAATTAAAATCCTATTGCCTCATCTGTAACATGAGGATAATATTAGTACCTATATCATAGGATCATTAGGAGAATTAAATATCAGTGTATCTAAAACACTTTGAAATTTACCTGCAACAGGTTAGATATTTTGCTGTCATGGCTACCTGGAAAAACCCAACCCTAGAGAAACGCAAACATTGGCATCCTTTGAACATATATTCAAAGAATGAACAATACAAGAAACATTTTGATTAATTATGAAAAATGGTACCTCTACATGTTCCTGATCAAGCTCAAACTGGCCTCCAACATTGCTCAGAAGTCAAATCATTCTTCCTTCCACAACTATCCCATGACTTCTTCCCCTCTTTGGATCTTCAACCTGCATCTGACCTCCCTAAACTCTCAATGCTAACTTGAGACAACCTCATAAAATCCATAAAAAATAGAAACCATCACTCAGGAGCTCCTGCTTCTTCACACCAAGTCTACAACTACTCTGAACCTGTAGCCCTCTTCTTTCTCCTCCCTCCTGCTAGTGGGCAAGAGTTTCCACTGTTATCAAAGGCAATGCTTAGGTGTTTTTACCTTGTCCCCTTCAGAGGCCTCAGTCTACTGATTATCACATCTCTTTACCCTCCATCTCACTTATGTTAATAAAAAACCCTCATTTCCCCCATCTTATCAATGTTTTATCAATGTCCTCTCCCAATTTGTGCATTGCCATATCTCTCTCTTTATGGGTCTCTTGATAAATAGCAGTTCTTATTTTATTTTATTTTTTTGGTGGGGGGAGACAGGGTCTCACTAAGTTGTTGAGGCTGGCCTCGAACTTGTGATCCTCTTTCCTTAGGCTCCAGAAATACTGAGACTAAGGTGATTGTCTGGCTCTAGTGTTCTTTACTGCAATTAAATTTATCAGTCTTTTATGATTTATGCTCTTTATGTCATATTTCCAATATTCTTTCCTATCATGACATCACAAAATATCCTATTTTTAAATTTCAGTAATTTTGGCTTTATTGGGTTTTAATCCAGTTGTTATTTTTTAAAATTTATGATGTAAGAATGATATACAACTTTATTTTTGTATAAAAGGATAACCAACTTCTAAGAATGACATATTTTTTTCAAAAAAGCATCATGTCCTGATTGATCTACATATGACCCTTATCTTATTTCAAACATATTTATGGGTTTGCTTCAAGTGTCTCTCTAGGGTCCATTTCTCTCTGCTTGTAACAATTCTGTAACAATTCCTATGGTTTTAATTACTTTAGCTCAATAATGCCTTACATAAAACATGTTTACTTGGGGTGTAACTCCCATATGTTTTTTTTCTTTTAAAATGCCTTTTTTATCCTTGGATCTTTGAATATATAAAATTTATAATCAACTTGTCAATTTCCAAAAAAGAAAGAAAGTGTGTAGGGGATATGATTAGTGCTTCATTGAACCGATGACAGGAAGTTGACCTTTTTAAAATGTTATTTTCTAATCAATGAACATGATCATCATTCCATATAATTAGAATTTCTTTGACATTGTTCAGAAAAGTTTTACATATTTCTCCAGAAAGGACTTGCCTATCTTCTGTCATATTCATTATTTGGTATTTTGGTGCTATTTTAAATAATATCACTTTAATTTTATTTTTCAACCACTACTGGTATGTGAGATGTATACCTAATGTTTATTTGATTTAGTTTTCAGCAAAGTTGCTAAACTTTCTTGTCAATTCTACTAAATTATCTGAATCTTCTTTTAGAGTTTTTATGCACAAAATTGTAACAATTGCAGATAGATTCAATTTCATTTCTTCCTTTCTAATCCTTTTAATTTCTTCTCTTAACCTTCTTTGCCTATTGGATAAATTTGAAAAATCTGCTGTGTTGTAAATTAGATGGACCACACAAATTCCACCTTTAAATGTGTCCATTTGCAATAGTTTATTGGTAATAGTGCAGAAACAAATATATAATGAAGGATGTTCAACAAAACTGTTAAATATCATGCTAATGAAGATTTTTAAGATGTTGCAATGCTATGTCATCTTTATGGCAGCAAAAAAACTTTAAAAAATTATTAAATTGTGCTTCTTTAGAAATGCCATTTGAAGACTGCCTATTGGCAAAATTTTGACTAATATGATATCTGATTATTTTGAACTACTAAGCAAAACTTTGATGTTGGTAACAGCATTTTGCACGTACATTTTTCAACAGGCATTTGCATTTGTATTGTTTTTTTTAATTTTTATTGTTGGTTGTTCAAAACATTACATAGTTCTTGACATATCATATTTCACACTTTGATTCAAGTTGGTTATGAACTCCCATTTTTACCCCATATACAGATTGCAGAATCACATCAGTTACACATCCACTGATTTACATATTGCCATACTAGTGTCTGTTGTATTCTGCTGCCTTTCCTATCCTCTACTATCCCCCCTTCGCTCCCCTCCCCTCCCCTCTTCTCTCTCTACCCCATCTATTGTAATTCATTTCTCCCCCTTGTTTTTTTTCCCTTTCCCCTCACTTCCTCTTGTATGTAATTTTGTATAACCCTGAGGGTCTCCTTCCATTTCCATGCAATTTCCCTTCTCTCTCCTTTCCCTCCCACCTCTCATCCCTGTTTAATGTTAATCTTCTTCTCATGCTCTTCGTCCCTACTCTGTTCTTAGTTACTCTCCTTATATCAAAGACGACATTTGGCATTTGTTTTTTAGGGATTGGCTAGCTTCACTTAGCATAATCTGCTCTAATGCCATCCATTTCCCTGCAAATTCTATGATTTTGTCATTTTTTAATGCAGAGTAATACTCCATTGTGTATAAATGCCACATTTTTTTTATCCATTCGCCTATTGAAGGGCATCTAGGTTGGTTCCACAGTCTTGCTATTGTGAATTGTGCTGCTATGAACATCGATGTAGCAGTGTCCCTGTAGCATGCTCTTTTTAGGTCTTTAGGGAATAGACCGAGAAGGGGAATTGCTGGGTCAAATGGTGGTTCCATTCCCAGCTCTCCAAGAAATCTCCATACTGCTTTCCAAATTGGCTGCACCAATTTGCAGTCCCACCAGCAATGTACAAGTGTACCCTTTTCCCCACATCCTCGCCAGCACTTGTTGTTGTTTGACTTCATAATGGCTGCCAATCTTACTGGAGTGAGATGGTATCTTAGGGTGGTTTTGATTTGCATTTCTCTGACTGCTAGAGATGGTGAGCATTTTTTCATGTACTTGTTGATTGATTGTATGTCCTCCTCTGAGAAGTGTCTGTTCAGGTCCTTGGCCCATTTGTTGATTGGGTTATTTGTTTTCTTATTGTTTAATTTTTTGAGTTCTTTGTATACTCTGGATATTAGGGCTCTATCTGAAGTGTGAGGAGTAAAGATTTGTTCCCAGGATGTAGGTTCCCTATTTACCTCTCTTATTGTTTCTTTTGCTGAGGAAAAACTTTTTAGTTTGAGTAAGTCCCATTTGTTGATTCTAGTTATTAACTCTTGTGCTATGGGTGTCCTATTGAGGAATTTGGAGCCCGACCCCACAGTATGTAGATCGTAGCCAACTTTTTCTTCTATCAGATGGCGTGTCTCTGATTTGATATCAAGCTCCTTGATCCATTTTGAGTTAACTTTTGTGCATGGCGAGAGAAAGGGATTCAGTTTCATTTTGTTGCATATGGATTTCCAGTTTTCCCAGCACCATTTGTTGAAGATGCTATCCTTCCTCCATTGCATGCTTTTAGCCCCTTTATCAAATATAAGATAGTTGTAGTTTTGTGGATTGGTTTCTGTGTCCTCTATTCTATTCCATTGGTCCACCCGTCTGTTTTGGTACCAGTACCATGCTGTTTTTGTTACTATTGCTCTGTAGTATAGTTTGAAGTCTGGTATCGCTATACCGCCTGATTCACACTTCCTGCTTAGAGTTGTTTTTGCTATTCTGGGTCTTTTATTTTTCCATATGAATTTCATGATTGCTTTATCTATTTCTACAAGAAATGCCGTTGGGATTTTGATTGGCATTGCATTAAACCTATAGAGAACTTTTGGTAATATCGCCATTTTGATGATGTTGGTTCTGCCTATCCATGAACAGGGTATATTTTTCCATCTTCTAAGATCTTCTTCTATTTCTCTCTTTAGGGTTCTGTAGTTTTCATTGTATAAGTCTTTCACCTCTTTTGTTAGGTTGATTCCCAAGTATTTTATTTTTTTTGAAGATATTGTGAATGGAGTTGTTGTCCTCATTTCCATTTCAGAGGATTTGTCGCTGATATACAGAAATGCCTTTGATTTATGCGTGTTGATTTTATATCCTGCCACTTTGCTGAATTCATTTATTAGCTCTAATAGTTTCTTTGTAGACCCTTTTGGGTCTGCTAGGTATAGAATCATGTCTTCTGCAAATAGTAATAATTTAAGTTCTTCTTTTCCTATTTTTATGCCTTTAATTTCTTTCGTCTGTCTAATTGCTCTGGCCAGTGTTTCGAGAACTATGTTGAACAGAAGTGGTGAGAGAGGGCATCCCTGTCTTGTTCCAGATTTTAGAGGGAATGCCTTCAATTTTTCTCCATTCAGAATAATGCTAGCCTGAGGCTTAGCATAGATAGCTTTTACAATATTGAGGTATGTTCCTGTTATCCCTAGTTTTTCTAGAGTTTTGAACATGAAGGGATGCTGTACTTTGTCGAATGCTTTTTCTGCATCTATTGATATGATCATATGGTTCTTATCTTTAAGTCTATTGATGTGATGAATAACATTTATTGATTTCCATATATTGAACCAGCCTTGCATCCCAGGGATGAATCCTACTTGATCATGGTGCACAATTTTTTTTGATATGTTTTTGTATCCGATTTGCCAGAATTTTATTGAGGATTTTTGCATCTAGATTCATTAGAGATATTGGTCTGTAGTTTTCTTTCTTTGAAGTGTCTTTGTCTGGTTTAGGAATCAGGGTGATGTTGGCCTCATAGAATGTATTTGGAAGTTCTCCCTCTTTTTCTATTTCCTGGAATAGCTTGAAAAGTATTGGTATTAGTTCTTCTTTAAAGGTTTTGTAAAACTCTGCTGTATACCCATCCGGTCCTGGGCTTTTCTTAGTTGGTAGTCTTTTGATGGCTTCTTCTATTTCCTCAATTGATATTGGTCTGTTTAGGTTGTCAATATCCTCCTGACTCAATCTGGGTAGATCATATGACTTAAGAAATTTATCGATGCCTTCACTATCTTCTAATTTATTGGAGTATAAGGATTCAAAATAATTTTTGATTATCTTCTGTATTTCTGAAGTTTCTGTTGTGATATTGCCTTTTTCATCCCGTATGCTAGTAATTTGAGTTCTCTCTCTTCTTCTCTTCGCTAGCATCGCTAAGGGTCTGTCGATTTTGTTTATTTTTTCAAAGAACCAACTTTTAGTTTTGTCAATTTTTTCAATTGTTTCTTTTGTTTCGATTTCATTAATTTCAGCTCTGATTTTAATTATTTCTTGCCTTCTACTTCTTTTGCTGTTGTTTTGCTCTTCTTTTTCTAGGATTTTGAGATGAAGTGTGAGATCATTTATTTGTTGTTTTTTTCTTTTTTTAAGGAATGAACTCCAAGCAATGAATTTTCCTCTTAGAACTGCTTTCAATGTGTCCCATAGATTCCGATATGTTGTGTCTGTGTTTTCATTTATCTCTAAGAATTTTTTAATTTCCTCCTTGATGTCTTCTATAACCCATTGATCATTCAGTAACCTATTGTTTATTCTCCAAGTGATGCATGATTTTTCCTTCCTTCTTTTATCATGGATTTCCAGTTTCATTCCATTATGATCAGATAAGATGCATGGTATTATCTCTACTTCTTTATAATGTCTAAGAGTTGCCCTGTGACATAATATATGATCTATTTTTGAGAAGGATCCATGTGCTGCTGATAAAAATGTATAACTGCTTGATGTTGGGTGGTATATTCTATATAGCTATAATGTCAATTAAGTCTAGGTTATTAATTGTATTATTGAGTTCTATAGTTTCTTTATTCAACTTTTGTTTGGAAGATCTGTCCAGTGGTGAGAGAGGTGTGTTAAAGTCTCCCATAATTATTGTATGGTGGTCTATTAGACTCTTGAACTTGAGAAGAGTTTGTTTGATGAACATAGCTGCACCATTGTTTGGAGCATATATATTTATGATTGTTATGTCTTGTTGGTGTATGGTTCCCTTGAGCAGTATGTAGTGTCCCTCTTTATCCCTTTTGATTAACTTTGGCTTGAAATCTATTTTATTTGATATGAGTATGGACACGCCTGCTTGTTTCCGAAGTCCATATGAGTGATATGATTTTTCCCAACCTTTCACCTTCAGCCTATGTATGTCTTTTCCTATCAAATGCGTCTCCTGTAGGCAGCATATTGTTGGATCTTTTTTTTTTGATCCATTCTACTAGCCTGTGTCTCTTAATTGGTGAGTTTAAGCCATTAACATTTAGTGTTATTATTGAGATATGGATTGTTCTTCCAGCCATATTTGTTTATTTATGGTACTTAACATGGTTTGTTTTTCCTCTTTGATTATTTTTCCCTTTACTGTACTACCTTCCACTGTTGGTTTTTATTGTTATTTTCCATTTCCTCTTCCTGTAATGTTTTGCCGAGGATGTTTTGAAGAGATGGTTTTCTAGCTGCAAATTCTTTTAACTTTTGTTTATTGTGAAAGGTTTTAATTTCCTCTTCCATCCTGAAGCTTAATTTCGCTGGATACACAATTCTTGGTTGGAACCCATTTTCTTTCAGTGTTTGAAATATGTTATTCCAGGATCTTCTAGCTTTCAGAGTCTGTGTTGAAAGATCAGCTGTTATCCTGATTGGTTTACCCCTAAATGTGATCTGCTTCCTTTCTCTTGAAGCTTTTAAAATTCTCTCCTTATTCTGTATGTTGGGCATCTTCATTATAATGTGTCTAGGTGTGGATCTCTTATGATTTTGCCCATTCGGTGTCCTGTAGGCTTCTAGGATTTGGGATTCTGTCTGTCTCATTCTTCAAGTCTGGGAAGTTTTCTCGTATTATTTCATTGAACAGATTGCTCATTCCTTTGGTTTGGACCTCTATACCTTCCTGTATCCCAATGACTCTTAAGTTTGGTCTCTTTATGTTATCCCAAATTTCTTGGATGTTCTGCTCATGGTTTCTTAACAGTCTCGCTGAGCTGTCTATGTTCTTTTCAAGTTGAAATATTTTGTCTTCATTGTCTGATGTTCTATCTTTTAAGTGTTCTACTCTGGTGGTAGTATTCTCATTTGAGTTTTTAAGTTGGTTTATTGCTTCCTGCATTTCTAGGATTTCTGTTTGTTTGTTTTTATAACCTCTATCTCCCTATATAGTTGATCTTTTGCTTCTTGGATTTGTTTATGTAACTCACTGTCGAAATGATCTTTCATTGTCTGATTCTGCTGTCTAATGTCTTCCTAAAGACTCCAGATCATCTGAAGCATGTAAATCCTGAATTCTTTATCTGACATTCCATCTGCTGCAGCTATTACCTCTTCTAAAGTTGAGTTAACCTGCATTGCTTGTGGTCCTTTCTTTCCTTGTCTTTTCATACTGCTCGCGTTTCTTTCTGCTTGGTGAAACTGTTGTGTTATTGAATTTTCCCCCTATATATTTATATTGGTCTTGTATAGTTGCAAAGTCTCCCTTGCAGGGGCGGGTGGCGGCTATGTTCCTCCTCCAATTGGGGTGATCTGTCTATCATGCCGGCGGGCCGCTGGGCCCCTTCTCTAGGTCGCGTGGTCTGCCTACCTTGCGGGCAATAGCTGGGCCCCTCCTCCAATAGGGATGATCTGTCTACCACGCTGGCAGGCTGCTGGGCCTGTTCTCCAGGTTGCAGGTCTGCCTACCTTGCAGGCGCAGGCAGCAGCTGTGCCCCTCCTCCAATTGGGGTGATCTTTCAACTAGGCCAGCGTGCCGCTGGGCTCCTTCTCCAGGACGCGCGGTCTGCCTACCTTGTGGGCGGCAGCTGGGACCTTCCTCCAATTGGGGTGATGTGTGTACCACGCAGGCGGGCCGCTGGGCCTGCTCCGCTGGTCGGTCGCAGGTCTGCCCTCCTTGCAGGCGCGGGAGGCGGCTCTGCTCCACCCCTCCTTCAATTGGGGTGATGTGTCTACCACGCAGGTGGGCCGCTGGGCCTGCTCTGCTGGTCGGTCGCAGGTCTGCCCCTGCATTTGTATTGTTGATGTTTAGAAGAAAATGAAAGGAAGATAGACAGAAAAAAGAAGAAAACAGATTGCATCTTTCAGTTATTAAATCAAATTTTGACAATTTAGTTTCCAAAAAAACATCTTACATAATGTAGATTAATATTTTAAATTTTAGTTATAATTTTCTTAATGTTCACTTTATATGTATATTGAAGTATAAGAGTCCTATTTATACATTGTTTATGCTTAGTTCATTATGCTTAAAATAGCTTAAATAAAATCCTGGAGGCCTATGAGGATGTTTTTCTTGAAACAGCCTGTCATTTTATTACTTATATTTGAGAAATTCCATTCCTATGAGCTAAGAGACTCTCCTTGGTTCTCCTTTGGGAGACCCTGACTTTGTTGCTTTTCATAAATATGGGGAAAAAAATCTCTCCAGTTACCTCATTGTGTAGATACAACTCACCACATCAGTCTCACCACCATAAGGACTCCTGAGAGTTCTTTTTAAAGTTCCAAATCCAATTCTTATTTTTGACTACTTTTAAAATTATTCAGTAGTTTTTCTTTACTGCCTCTCAAAATTCCTCTCTGCAAACCCTTCCTTCCATAGCTGATTCTGTCTCCATCAATAGCAAGCTCCATCCTTCCATGTGCTCAGACAAAAACCTCATGGAAGTGGAGTCATCCTCACCTCCTCCCAGTCATAAACCATATTAGGAAATCCTTCCAGCTCTAATTTCAAAATATATTTAGAATCTGACCACTTTGTGTCACTTCCATTCTATTGCCTGGTCCACGCCATTA
The DNA here is from genome assembly GCF_021218885.2 of Marmota monax. Classification (NCBI taxonomy): domain Eukaryota; kingdom Metazoa; phylum Chordata; class Mammalia; order Rodentia; family Sciuridae; genus Marmota; species Marmota monax. Next base: position 28,245,274 of record NW_026695227.1, read on the forward strand.
GCTCTTGTTAGAAGTTTGCAATAATTTCTTAATTAAGGGCCTTACTCCTATATTATTTTTCAGTTCCTGTTGTAATAGGTTAAATAAACTCAGCAGCTAAAACAAAACTAATTATTGTCTCACAATTTCATAGCAGTCCAATAGGCTTGGCTGGCTTTCTGCTCTAGGTTTCATGAAGTCAAAGGTGCCAACAGGGCTTCATTCCTCTTCAAAGTCCCAAGTGATTAGATCGGTCCCACCCCAATAATTTAGTACAGTCTTGCTATTTTTAAGGTCTGCTGGTTGGTAAACTTAATTCATCTGCAACATCCCTTCAGAGAAGGGCCTAGATTAGTGTTTGAGGGATGAAGAATAATTAAGAGATGGGACTATTAGGGGACATCTTTGAAATTCTGCCTGCCAAAGCATCCCTATAATCTGTTTTTAACACAGCAACCAGAATGATCTTTAAACAATATTAATGCCAATTTTATCACTTCTATTTTCAAAACTCTCCAGGGACTTCTCATTCCATTCAGAGCAAGAGACAAAGTCTGAGGGAGACCTATAAAGTCTTATAAGATGTCACCTCTCCCCCGCCCGGCCACCCAGTACCTTTCTAATTTCATCTCCCTTCACTCTTCCTCAACTCTAGTCATGTTGGTTCCTGGTTTATCCAAACTGTCAGTCATGCTGTGCCTTGGGCTTTGTGTTCTCAATATCATGGCTCATTTCCTTACCTTATTTTATGCCTCTCTGACTGTTCTTACAGGTCACCTTAGGAGTAAGGCCTAGCCTCTTCCTTAGTCCCTGTCTTCCTCTTTTTCTTGACTCCTTATATTTTATTTTTTTCCTTCTGTAGACCTACAGAAGGAATAAATTAAATTTATTTAACTTATAGATGTAAATAAACCATCTGATTACTTGTTTTGGCAATTTTTTTCCCTATTAGAATACAAGCTCCATGAGGGCAGGAGTTTGTCTTGTTCACTGCTGTATCCTTGGCATACAGAACAATGAGTGCCTGGCACGTGGTAGGTGCTCCATCAACATTTATGGAATAAATGAATAGATGAATTCATTATTATCTTTTAAGTTTAAGTTTAAATGTGACTTCCTTAGAGTGGTATTCCCTGATGTCCCAAATTTTTATTTTCTTAATGAGTACCTTGCTCTTTTTCTTCATAATATTTACAACAATCTATAATTACAGGGTTTAGTGCGGGTGGAGGGAAGAATTCCTGGAAATAGCCATACTGAGTCAGTACTTGGTAGTTATAGTTTAAATCCTGGTAGGATGGTGTTCTAGTCTGGGTCTTACAGGAAACAGAAGCCAAGACGGAACTAAATATGCCAGGGCTTTATTAGAGAGATTGGGTGCAAAGGAACAGAAGGTACTGGTGAAGGCTGAAAGAGCTGTCAGAATCAGGGGGAGCCTGGCTCCTACTTAAGGAGAAAGGGCCAAAAGGCTGGATGGAACCTCAGGTGCATTAGTCTTAAGAAAGACTAATTCCTAAATTCTAAAAGCCCTTACAAAATTCTTGAGCCAAAGATTGATGACACATGTTCCTGGGATCTGACTGTCTATGCCCACCACTCTCAGTCAATGAGTAATAATCTTCCCTTCATTATTGGTCAAACACATGTCTAGGTGAAGTGCACAGAAGAAGGAGAGCTCCAATGCAGATAGTGGTGGATTCCAATGTGGATGGTGGTGGATTCCAATGCGTAGCCACTGATGCCCTGAATTAAGTTCCTAACAGCAAGAGGACTTTCAAGATATGCTGAGAGCCATAGCCAAGTAGGAATGACGCATGGCAATTTCTTTGTCAGCCTACCCCATGTTGCTTAGAGGGAAGACTCTCCATTGTGGAAATGGGCTTGCCTTGGACACAGGTCATTTGCAGTGACATTGCATGAATGTTTGAGAAAGGTGACCCTGCTCAAGGACCAGGGTGGATCCGGGTTTAGGGAGGATCCTGCTGGATTAGGGTGGGTCCAGGTTTAGGGTGTATCCTGCTGGGAAAAGGGAGTATCCTGCTGCCTCAGGTGCCCGCCCGCTCCTTGAGTTCCCGTTGAGTTCTCGCGGGATTCAGAGAGTATTTTGGGATGCAGAGCCCGGTGGAGGTGTGGATTTTTCCCAGAACGTGCGTGTAGAGTGCCGGTGACAGTTCGGGAATAAAGAGCTGCTGTTTGAATCTACAAGGCTTTTGTGGTGGCTCGGTTATTTTGTGCGCAAAGATACATTTTTATTGCCACTGCAGTGGGTAGGCACTCTCCTGTTCACCTCAGGGACCCTGACACCATGACATGTTCCATTAAGTCTCTTCCAGTCTCTAACAGATACAACTCGTACCACACTAATAGTATTCAACCCTCAGAGATTTCAGGGATGCTTCTGACATCCTGTCATGTCAGAGGAAGTCCTCCAAGTCCACTCACCTCTTGGCTACTGCTCTCCATTCCTGACCATCATTAAAGATGGATTCTAACTGTTCCCACATTTAGGTGTTTAACATAAAGTTTGCCATGTGTTTATTTCTTTGTCACAGTAGAACATCATCATAATTTTTGGTCAGGTATTTTAAGTAAAATGACTCACCAGAATACCCAATAAAGGAGAGGCCATTGTGATGGTCCTGAGAAGCACATGCTGAGGGCCTTTGCTGTGTGGTGGGTGCATGGAATCTCCATTGTCCAAGCTGGCTCTCAAAGAGTCTAGGAAAACAACGGGGTGCTGCAGTAAAGTGTATGTCAGATGTTAACAGTGTTATTCCAACCCAATGCCACGGCAGAGGCTGCCTTTAAAGGAGATATGTGTGTACTTGTGGCGTTGGTGAACTTTAGGCTCTTCCCCTACCTCACTGTGAGCTTCAAAAGAGCAGAGGCCCTGCTTATTTTGTTTACCATTTTATCCTCGGTGCCAAATAGAGGGAAGGAGCACAGAGGGAGTCCTCAGTAAGTAAACGTTGAATAAATAAATGAATAACAGTTTTATATTGGTCAATAAACCAGACCAAAAATGTTTTGCGGTCCAATATTAGTTAAATGTTATCTTCAGACAAGCAATTTCAAACCATTAAGCCCATTTCAGGGTGAGTGAGTTTAGGAGAAAGAAAATCTATGTACACAAAGTGAATTTCTGCTGCTGATTTCCAGAGTCCTGGTGCAGATATACCAGTGACAAGCAGGTGCTACTTGGGTGGGAGGATGAGGAGTGAGACCTGCCCCTAGTGGGTTGGGGCTGCTGTTGGACCTGGCTCACTGCTTCAGATGATGCTTTCAGACTGATCTGTTTCTGGTTTCCCTCTTGACGAGGGGGTAGGGATGGAGATTTACTAGCAGTCCAACCTGGATCCAAGAAGTGATCCTAATCCTACATTAATTGGAATCACAGCTGTGCCCAGGGAGTCTTTGGACTCTTGGAATGGGCTACCTTAGATCTAGATGAGGAGGCTAGGTATGCGTATTCTAAATTTTTCTTGTTGTCTAATATTCCCTTTGAGAAGGACTTTCATTCTCATGAGGGGCCTCATTGGAGGCTCAAGTTGGTCTGACAATGTGGGTGGGTTAACTTTATAATGATTTTCTTTAATATTTATCAGCTAATAAAGAAGAAATCCAGATCAAATTTTGCAAAATAAAGAAAAATAGTGCCATTTCTGAAGATTTTTTTTTCTCTATTTTCAATGTTATAAAAGCTGTAGTTATGATTATACTAATTTTTTTGGTGGGGGGCTACTGGGGCTTGAAACCCGGGGTGCTTAACCACTGAGCCCCATCCCCAGCCCTTTTTAATATTTTATTTAGAGACAAGTTCTCACTGAGTTGCTAGAGTGTGTTGCTAAATTGCTGAGGCTGGCTTTGAACTCTCGATCCTCCTGCCTCAGCCTCCCAAGTTGCTGAGATTACATGAATGCACCACTTTGCCCAGTCAATTATACTAATTTTTAAAGTCTATTCCATAAATGAGAAACCATCCAGTAAGCCAGGATGCAGAAAGGGTCTACTGCTTTAAATAATTAACAAAAAAATAAGGATGTATTGTTCAATTCATACATTCAACTGTCAATTAAAATGATCACTCAATTTTTGTTGGTCTAAAAGATAAAGTTCTATCGAATGATCCTCTCTGGGTGTCCCAGGGTTTCATGGACTTTGCCAATGCTGTCGCAATACATGTCAGGGTCAAAGCTGGGGAGACAAAGCCACCTTGGTGAGGCTTAATGATTTGCCGTTTGATTTTAGATGTGGTTTTTCTGATCCAGCTGGGCTCAGTTCCCTAATCCCTGAGACAGAGTAAACATTTCTCATTAAGGGTTTAGAGAGACAATTGACAAGCTAATTATAAAACACTTTGCCAAAATACCATACCACACAACGGCTCAAAAATAAAGGCTGCTTTGTAACTGCAGAATGTTTTGAAAGCTGACCAGAGAATGATGTGAGTGATGCTAATTTGGGAGTAAACAGTGTGGTTAGATTTTTTCTCCTTTCCTTGCAGCATGTGCTATGAGGAGGCTTGCAGGTCCCAGAAGTGAGTCATGTAGATCTGGGTTTTCTATGTGGCGGGCATTTGGACAGGCAACGAAGAGAAGGAAATGAAGAAACAGTTCTTCCCTTTGAGGAGTTTAGTGAAAGGGGGTGGCAAGAGGATAAGCACTTAACGAAACGTCCAATTGGGGCTTCGAAAGTGGAGATGTTAGTACCACACAATATAAAGCAGCAGCAAAGTCCTGAAAGAATTTGAAGAGGGGGAAGTGGTAGAAGAAGATGGTCCCAGGAGGAGGGGAGAGAAAGCCAGATGTCTCAGAGGAACTGAAGTAGTTCCCATTATTTGAAACTTCAGAGAAGAGCGACAGGGGTGCAGCCAAATCCTGCAAGGCTGTAATCCACATTAGGGGCCTTACTTTATCCTGAGGGCAATGGGAAACTACTAAAAGATTTTCAATAGAAAAGCAACATAATTTGATTTGTGCTTTAAAAGTTCCTCTTAGAAAGTTGAAAAGATCACGACGTTACGTATACTTTACCACAATATTTTTCTGAAGTCATTATGGGCAACTTTGCTCTAAAAGAAAAAAACGTGATACATTGGACCTCATGAAAATAGAAAAAACTTGTATTCTATGCATGTGAAAGTACATGTGAAAGAGACGAAAAAGACAAGCTACAAACTGGGAGAAAATGTTTGAAAGCCTCATATCCAACAAAGAATTAGAATCTAGAATGTATAAAGAAATTTCAAAACTCAACAGTAAAAGCAACAACAACAACAACATAATGCAGTTAGAGAATGGACAAAAAGTTGGGGGTGTAGCTCAGTGATAGAGTGTTTCCTTAGCATGGGCAAGGCCCTGGGTTCCAGCCCCTGAACATATAATAATAATAATAATAATAAGAAGAAGAAGAAGAAGAAGAAGAAGAAGAATTTTAACAAATGAATATGAAAAGGTTATGAACAGATATTTCAATGAAAAGGATAAAGAGATGGCAAATAATCACATGAAATGATGCTCAACATCATTAACCATCAAGGCAATTTTACATTAAAACCACAATTAGGTATCACTGCACACCCATCAGAAGGGTAGTGACAACACCAAGTGCAGGTGAGAACAAGGCGATACCAGGTCATTCATTGTTTACACTGTAGTGGAACAGTACAGCCTCTGAAAAACAGGTTGGAAGTTTCTTATAAAACTAAACATGAGGGCTGGGGATGCGGCTCAAGCGGTAGCGCGCTCGCCTGGCATGCGTGCGGCCCGGGTTCGATCCTCAGCACCACATACAAAGAAAGATGTTGTGTCCGCCGATAACTAAAAAATAAATATTAAAATTCTCTCTCTCTCTCTCTCTCTCTCTTTAAAAAAAAAAACTAAAGATGCAACTTCACACCACCTGAGCAATTAATTGCATGCTTGGGTATTAAGCTCCCTGAAAAAATGAAAACGTATGCTCACTTAAAAACCAGAATATGCATGTTCATTTGTAAAAACCCCAAACTGGAATAAATCTAGATGTCCTTTAATGGGAATTTAGATTAAACCCACTGTGCTACAAACTACGGCATCCTATTCCACAATGAAAATAACTAATTTAATAAACAACTTGAATGAATCTTCAGGAGATTATGCAGAGTGGAAAAGACAATCTCAAAAGGTTACTTGCTTTTTTTAATTTTTAAAAACTTTATTTTAAATTGACAATTTACAATAATATATTTTGGGGATATAAAGTGATGTTATGCTTCATGAATTCAGGTAGAATAATTAAATCAAGTAAATGAGTATATCCATTACCTCAAATACTTACATTTTTGTGGTGAAAACATTTGAAATTTTCTTTGTTAGCAATTCTGAAATGTATGATACACTATTTATCATTTTCATTATTTTTTGCCATTAATCTAAAAAGAACAATTTTTTTTTTAAAAAAAAGGTTACCTGCTCTTATATAACATTTCTGAAATGAGGAAGTTTTAGAAATGGAAAGTAGGTTAGTGGTTGCCAGCGGCAGGGGATGAAGAAGGTGGGGGTGTGCAGGAGGAAGGTGAGCAGTTATAAAAGGACAAACCAGTGGAGACTTGCTGTGTGTGGACTTGATTCTGGGGCTAGGGACACAACCTAGGTGGCAAAACTGCATAGAACTCAGAATTTAATACACACACACACACACACACACGTACACACGTACACAAAACTAAATCTGAATAAAATAGGTGCATTATATCCATGTTAATAACCTGCTTATGAGATTACACTGTAGTTTTGTGAAGTGTTACCACTGGGGAGAACTGAAATACGTGTACAAGAAACTTTCCTATGTTATTTCTTCCAGCTACATGTGAATTTATGATTAGTACAAAAATTTCAGTTGAGGTTGCTCTGATTGTCAGGTTGAGAATGGATTGGAAGCAGTGTTTCCCATGCTGAGTGCCTGGGGCGCTTGTTAAAACAGATTGTGGGGCTCCACCTCCAGAATTTCTTATGGAGCTGGTCTAGGGTGGAACCTGAGAAGCTGCCTACCTAGCAAGTTCCCAGGTGATGCTGAAACTCTGTTTGGGAACCACTTTGAGAAGCATTACATGAGAAGGTTACACGGAGGAACACACTATCTGTCCATCACTACTGGGGAGGCTTCGGACCAGGAGTTCAAGGGGTCTCTCGGGAATTTCACTATTCCAGTTCAGGATCTTGAGACGGTTTATGTTGGTAGAATCTAGAGGATTTTATCACAAAAATAATAATTAAAAAACAACAACAAAAAACCCTATTGATCAAGAATATCACCTTGATAGAGTCTTGGTAGTGTCTAAACTGAGAAAGAGGTTGTCAGGAGAGATTAATTACAAGTTTTATAGGATAATTTAAGGCGGTTATTTCAAGGGGGCACACTGGTTGGGATTCTACAGATTTTATGACATAATAGACCAGGATTGGTGGGCATGGTGAGGAGGAGTATTGAAAGAGCTCTTGATGCGCAAGCTATAGGTCCAAATCTTATCTCCACGGAGTAGGTGTTTCCTGGAGCAAGGAGCTGAAGTATTTTTGTGTGACATCAGTTTTATTTAGCATGAAAATAGAAAAGTAAAATTTGTTTAGCATGGGAGAGTGAGATATGTTTGATCTCAATGTTCATTGGTATGGAGAAAAGTTCTGGAATATTCACTTTGAATATTTTTTTCCTTAATATATATCTTTTACTATAACCATGGGGGGGGAGAGAGAGAGAGAGAGAGAGAGAGAGAGAGAGAGAGAGAGAGAAGGGGGAATGGCCAGGGGTGGGGGGAGGGGGTATTGTTGTAACTGTCCCCTCATTTCTATTCATTTAAAAGGTAGAGAAGCCAGGATCCTGGTTGTTTCTCTGTTTCTTTCACAAAGCCCTTCACCTCCACAAGGGTTTCTGAAGGCCAGGTCTTTGAAGACTGCCATGCCTTCGTCTACTAGGGAAGCTTTGAGGTATCCAGTTAGAGCAGTGGTTTTCAAAGGGTGGTCCCCAGCCAGGGGATGCATCACCATCACCTGGAGACTTGCTAGAAATGCATACATTGGGCCCCACTCTAGACTTAACGAATGGGAAGCTCTCAGGGTGGGACTCAGAAATCTGTGTTTTTATAAGGGTGCCAAATGATTCTCAGGCACCATACCCATTGAACTAAGGAGAGGCAAGAGCGTTAGGATGTCAGGTAGGGTATCTTTATTTAATGCTAACATGTAGGAGGAGCCTCCCAAGTGTCCCTAAATTCAAAACAGGATATGGCAAAGGTGAAGTCTCCATGGGGTAGTGGCTATTGACTTGGAGCTCCTCACTTGCAACCACAGGTGGGAATACCAGCTGAGCTCCTGAACAGCCCAGTGCTGCTCTAATTAGCCAATTAGGAGATCAGAAAGTACACAGAAGAAATAAAGCCCAAGATTAACACTAAGTGGCAATTAGTGGTGTTAGGTAGTGCCCGCTATATGCTCATAAAGGTATCAACATGTTGATCTTGGAAAGGAATACAACCAGACAGGGCTTGTGAAGTGCCACCTTTCAGGGGCTTCATATTTACTACAAGCACAGGATTGCTTGCCCTGTGAACAATTGCACTCCAAGTTGAACACCACCATTCTAGAACTTAAGCATGCAGCTGCCTATTAAAGGAAACCTGCTCTGGTTTTTCCAGTATGCTGCTATGGGGATTCTGGAAGTTGAGAGCTGTATTTGGTTTCATGGTCTCCTTCTATTCCTAGTAGCTGTGCTTTTAGATACTGCCATTGACATTCAGAGAAGCAGTGTCATTGGGAACTGTGGCTGGAGGCATATGGGCGAGTGAGCGTTTAATATCAACTACAAGAGCATGAATCATCACTGCTCTATTTGTGGAATAGGCCAAGACTGCCAGGTGATCTTTGGGGCCTGACTTGGCTCCATTGCTATATGAGTGCATGTGAAATTGAAATAACTCTACTCATGTATAGCTCTGCTTGCAAATCAACCAGCAAAATGACAAAAACCATAATACTTTTCAACACATTATTAGAAGAAAATTGACAGCTCTTGAAAAGTCTTCTTGGTTGGTATTTTCCCTGAGGTCTTATGAAATTTCTCAACAACTTCTGACTTTATAAAAGATAACAATGGAACAAAGGACTAAATTGTTGGAATCAGATCGATTTAGGTTTGAATATCAGAAGTGCCAACATTTTGATATCTGTTTGCTCAGTGTGCTTAAATTCCCCAAACCTCAGTTTTCCATCTGAACGATGGGCTAAATTCCTTGCCTTAAGTGATTGATTTGAGAAAAACATAATAACCCATATATGGGTCCGGCATGTGTCAGATGGACACACAAAAATTCAGTTCCTTTCTCTTCAGGTCGAAAATAATTCCTTGGTCTTGGTGTAAGTTTATTGTCCCCCAAGGGTAATAGCATATGGAAAATTTTAAGTGAATAAGTGGCAGGTCCCCTTTACTTTTTCTTGTTTTCTTTTCTCTGTTGCTTCAGTCAGCATAAAGTTAGTCCTTCTGAGGTTCAGTCAACTCCAGTTCATTTGCCAAAACCCCTAAGGCTCCTTTTATGGTCTGAAAAGTGATATTCATACCTGGAAAGCATCCAAAGCACCATGATACTCTAACTCACGACTGTTTGGACTACACAGAAAAGATTATAACATATTAAAAGTAACAGAATTATTTCCCCATGCCCTCAAAAATAACTAAATATAAAAACAACTGAATGCTTAGATCAGTATGACCAAAACATACTATATTGTATGATGATGATAAAGAGATAAAATAGAAGATGCTCACGCTCACGTTCAACCCCATGAATATTAATAGTAAACTCATTCTCTCTAGAGTAAAAATGAAAATAATTTTTCTCTGAAATGACTCTTTAAGTATTTTTTAGAGGTGGGGAAAATAGCAGTCATAGGATCTAGATGAAAATCAGTTTTGTTCGAGAGCATAATATTTTTTTTATTGGTTGTTCAAAACATTACAAAGCTCATGACATATCATCTTTCATACATTTGATTCAAGTGGGTTATGGACTCCCATTTTTACCCCAAATACAAGTTGCAGAATCACATCGGTTACACATCCACATTTTTACATAATGCCATATTAGTGACTATTGTATTCTGCTACCTTTCCTATCCCCTACTATCCCCCCTCCCCTCCCCTCCCATCTTCCCTCTCTACCCCATCAGCTGTTATTCAATTCTCTCCCTTGTTTTTTTCCCCTCACAAACTCTTATATGTAATTTTGTGTAACAATGAGGGTCTCCTTCCATTTCCATACAATTTCCCTTCTCTCTCCCTTTCCCTCCCACCACTCGTCTCTGTTTAATGTTAGTCTTTTCCTCATGCTCTTCCTCCCTGCTCTGTTCTTAGTTGCTCTCCTTATATCAAAGAAGACATTTGGCATTTGTTTTTTAAGGATTGGCTAGCTTCACTTAGCATAATCTGCTCTAATGCCATCCATTTCCCTGCAAATTCCATGATTTTGTCGTTTTGTAGTGCTGCATAATACTCCATTGTGTATAAATGCCACATTTTTTTTATCCATTCATCTATTGAAGGGCATCTAGGTTGATTCCACAGTCTAGCTATTGTGAATTGTGCTTCTATGATCATTGATGTGGCAGTATCCCTATAGTATGCTCTTTTAAGGTCCTCAGGGAATAGTCCGAGAAGGGCGACACCTGGGTCAAATGGTGGTTCCATTCCCAGCTTTCCCAGGAATCTCCATACTGCTTTCTGTATTGGCCGCACCAATTTGCAGTCCCACCAGCAATGTACAAGTGTACCCTTTTCCCCACATCCTCACCAGCACTTGTTGTTGTTTGGCTTCATAATGGCTGCCAATCTTACTGGAGTGAGATGGTATCTTAGGGTGGTTTTGATTTGCATTTCTCTGACTGCTAGAGATGGTGAACATTTTTTCATGTACTTACTGATTGATTGTATGTCCTCCTCAGAGAAGTGTCTGTTCAGGTCCTTGGCCCATTTGTTGATTGGGCTATTTGTTATCTTATTGTTTAATTTTTTGAGTTCTTTGTATATTCTGGATATTAGGGCTCTATCTGAAGTGTGAGGAGTAAAAATTTGTTCCCAGAATGTAGGTTCCCTATTTACCTCTCTTATTGTTTCTCTTGCTGAGAAAAAACTTTTTAGTTTAAGTAAGTCCCATTTGTTTGTTCTTGTTATTAACTCTTGGGCTATGGGTGTCCTATTAAGGAATTTGGAGCCCGACCCCACAATATGTAGATCGGAGCCAACTTTTTCTTCTATCAGGTGCAGAGTCTCTGATTTGATATCAAGCTCTTTGATCCATTTTGAGTTAACTTTTGTGCATGGCGAGAGAAAGGGATTCAGCTTCATTTTGTTGCATATGGATTTCCAGTTTTCCTAGCACCATTTGTTGAAGATGCTATCCTTCCTCCATTGCATGCTTTTAGCCCCTTTATCATATATAAGAAAGTTGTAATTTTGTGGATTGGTCTCTGTGTCCTCTATTCTGTACCATTGGTCCACCTGCCTGTTTTGGTACCAGTACCATGCTGTTTTTGTTACTATTGCTCTGTAGTACAGTTTGAAATCTGGTATCGCTATACCTCCAGATTCACACTTCCTGCTTAGAATTGCTTTTGGTATTCTGGGTCTTTTGTTTTTCCATATGAATTTCATGATTACTTTATCTATTTCTACAAGAAATGCCGTTGGGATTTTGATTGGCATTGCATTGAACCTGTAGAGAACTTTTGGTAATATCGCCATTTTGATGATGTTGGTTCTGCCTATCCACGAACAGGGTACATTTTTCCGTCTTCTAAGATCTTCTTCTATCTCTCTCTTTAGGGTTCTGTAGTTTTCATTGTATAAATCTTTCACCTCTTTTGTTAGGTTGATTCCCAAGTATTTTATTTTTTTTTTGAGGATATTGTGAATGGGGTGGTTTTCCTCATTTCCATTTCAGAAGTTTTGTTGCTGATATACAGGAATGCCTTTGATTTATGCATGTTGATTTTATATCCTGCCACTTTGCTGAATTCATTTATTGGTTCTAGTAGTTTCTTTGTAGACCCTTTTGGATCTTCTAGGTATAGAATCATGACTTCTGCAAATAGTGATATTTTAAGTTCTTCTTTTCCTATTTTTATGCCTTTAATTTCTTTCATCTGTCTAATTGCTCTGGCTAGTATTTCAAGAACTAAATTGAATAGAAGTGGTGAGAGATGGCATCCGTGTCTTGTTCCAGATTTTAGAGGGAATGCCTTCAGTTTTTCAACATTTAGAATGATGCTAGCCTGAGGCTTAGCATATATAGCTTTTACAATGTTGAGGTAAGTTCCTGTTATCCCTAGTTTTTCTAGTGTTTTGAACATAAAGGGATGCTGTACTTTGTCGAATGCTTTTTCTGCATCTATCGAGACGATCATATGGTTCTTATCTTTAAGTCTATTGATGTGGTGAATAACATTTATTGACTTCCATATATTGAACCAGCCTTGCATCCCAGGGATGAATCCTACTTGATCATGGTGCACAATTTTTTTGATATGCTTTTGTATTCGATTTGCCAGGATTTTATTGAGAATTTTTGCATCTATGTTCATTAGAGATATTGGTCTGTAGTTTTCTTTCTTTGAAGTGTCTTTGTCTGGTTTCGGGATCAGGGTGATGTTGGCCTCATAGAATAATTTGGAAGAGCTCCTTCTTTTTCTATTTCTTGAAATAGCTTGAAAAGTATTGGTATTAATTCTTCTTTGAAGGTTTTGTATAACTCCGCTGTATACCCATTCGGTCCAGGGCTTTTTTTGGTTGGTAGTCTTTTGATGGCTTCTTCTATTTATTCCTTTGTTATTGGTCTGTTTAAATTGTGTGTGTCTTCCTAACTCAATCTGGGCAGATCATATGACCTAAGAAATTTATCGATATCTTCACTATCTTCTATTTTATTAGAATATAGGGTTTCAAAATACTTTCTAATTATCTTCTGTATTTCTGTAGTGTCTGTTGTGATATTGCCTTTTTCATCCCGTATGTTAGTGATTTGAGTTTTCTCTCTTCTTCTCTTCGTTAGCATGGCTAAGGGTCTGTCGATCTTATTTATTTTTTCAAAGAACCAACTTTTAGTTTTATCAATTTTTTCAATGGTTTTTTTGTTTCAATTTCGTTGATTTCCGCTCTGATTTTAATTATTTCTTGTCTTCTGCTACATTTGCTGTTGTTTTGGTCTTCCTTTTCTAGGGTTTTGAGGTGTAGTGTGAGTTCATTTATTTGTTGGTTTTTTTCTTTTTTTGAGGAATGAACTCCAGGAAATGAATTTCCCTCTTAAAACTGCTTTCACTGTGTCCCATAGATTCCGGTATGTTGTGTCTGTATTGTCGTTTATCTCTAAGAATTTTTTGATTTCCTCCTTTATGTCTTCTGTAACCCATTGATTATTCAGTAACATATTGTTTATTTTCCAGGTGATGCAGGATTTTTCCTTCCTTCTTTTATCATTGATTTCCAGTTTTATTCCATTATGATCAGATATGGTGCATGGTATTATCTCCACACCTTTATATTTACTAAGAGTTGCCCTATGGCATAATATATGATCTATCTTTGAGTAAGATCCATGTGCTGCTGAGAAGAACGTGTATCCACTTGATGATGGTTGATATATTCTGTATATGTTGGTTAAGTCTAGGTTATTGATTGTGTTATTGAGTTCTATAGTTTCTTTATTCAGCTTTTGTCTGGAGGATCTGTCTAATGGCAAGAGCGGTTTGTTGAAGTCACCCATAATTATTGTGTTGTGGTCAATTTGACTCTTGAACTTGAGGAGAGTTTGTTTTATGAACGTTGCCGCACCATTGTTTGGTGCATAGAAATTGATAATTGTTATGTCTTGTTGGTGGATGGTTCCTTTTAACAGTATATAGTATCCTTCTTTATCCCTTTTGATTAACTTAGGTTTCAAGTTGATTTTATTCGATGTGAGTATGGCCACTCCTGCTTGCTTCCGAGGGCCATGTGAGTGGTATGATTTTCCCAACCTTTCACCTTCAGCCTGTGTATGTCTTTTCCTATCATATGAGTCTCCTGAAGGCAGCATATTGTTGGATTTGTTTTTTTAATCCAGGTTACTAGCCTATGTCTTTTGATTGGTGAATTTAAGCCATTAACATTTAAGGTTACAATTGAAATATGGTTTGTACTTCCAGTCATGTTTATTTATTTATTTGTTTTAGTTTGGCTAGTTTTTCCTCTTTGGTTATTTTTCTCCCCCTTTACTGAGATACCTCCCACTGTTAGTTTTGGGTGCTATTTTTCAATTCCTCTTCTTGTAGTATTTTGCTCAAAATGCTTTGCAGTGCTGGTTTTCTGGCTGCGAATTCTTTTAGCTTTTGTTTATCATGAAATATTTTAATTTCTTTGTCAAATCTGAAGCTTAATTTTGCTGGATACAGTATTCTTGGTTGGAATCCATTATTTTTCAGCATTTGAAATACGTTGTTCCAGGATCTTCTCACTTTCAAAGTCTGTGATGAAAAATTAGCCGTTAACCTAATTGGTTTACCCCTGAATGTAATGTGCCTCCTTTCTCTTGTAGCTTTTAATATTCTCTCCTTGTTCTCTATGTTGGATATCTTCATAATTATGTGTCTTGGAGTTGGTCTATTATGGTTTTGAATATTTGGGGTCCTGTAAGCTTCCAGGATTTGGCAATCCATTCCATCTTTCATCTCTGGGAAGTTTTCTAGGATTATTTCATTTAATAGGTTGTCCATTCCTTTGGTTTGGACCTCTATACCTTCTTCTATCCCAATGACTCTCAAGTTTGGTTTTTTTATGACATCCCATATCTCTTGGATAGATTGCTCGTGAGTTTTAAGCATCCTTTCTGTGTTGACTATATTCTTTTCAAGTTGATAAACTTTGTCTTCATTATCTGATGTTCTGACTTCTACTTGATCTAGTCTATTTGTGATATTCTCGTTTGAGTTTTTAATTTGGTTTATGGTTTCCTGCATTTCTAGGATTACTGTTTGATTTTTTTTAAATCTCTATCTCCTTCTAGAGCTTGTTCTTTGCCATTTGGATTTGTTTATTTATTTCATTTTCAAAATATACTTTCAATGCTTGGACTTGCTGTCTCATGTCTTCTCTAATATTCCGTTCCATCTGAGTTAGGTATACCTTGACTTCTTTCTCTGTCCATTTTTCTGATGCCTCTAGGTCCTCCTGTAGATTTAAGTTGTCCTGCATTGTTTGTAATCCTTTTTTCCCTTGTTTTTTTCATGTTGTTCATGTTACTTTCCAGCTCTGTTTGACTGCTGTTTTTGCTTTCTCCTATAAATTTGTTTTGGCTTTGTATATCTCTGTTGTCTCTCCTATGTGGTGGGAGACTATGCCTAGAGATGTTGGGCTTTATTGTACTTTAAAGCTGATTCATTCAATTTATAAAAGGCTTCCAGATTCTGTATGCATATAGTGATTTGTTGTTTGTTCTTAGGACTTTATGTTTAGGTTAGGTGCTATGAAGGTATATGGGTTAGTATGTCTTGGCTACTTTAGAAGGTTGCTCTACTGAAGGGGGATACTAACAGTTGATTGGATCAGGGTGTTGGTAGTAGCTAGGTATTTAGGAGCCCTATAGACAGCCTCGAAACATTCACCTATTTGCATTTAGACAATTACACGTAATGGAGGACGTAATGCTTTGGATGAAAGTTGGGGGGTAGGGGAAGGAAGGTGCTCTTAAAAAGAAAGAAGGAGAGGGAGATAGATAGGATAGAGGAGAATGGAAAGAACAATAAAACTTGAAAAGGGAAAGAAAGAAGGAAAAGGGGAGAGAAAAAATAAAATAAGAAATAAAATTAGATCTTAGAGATCCATTTTCTTCTCTTCCAGTAGGCGGAGCTGTGCCCTCCGAGCTGAGCTTCTGCCCTCTATGTGTGGACAGCAATCCCTGTAAGGCGGCTCCTGGGAGTCTCTCAATCCTGTTAGTCCAGAGCCATTTCATTTCTCCAGCCCCTCCTCCCCTTCCTCCTGCCAGCCAGCCAGGTCCTGCTCACCGGAGGCAGTTCCCCAAGGATCTGGTTACACTTTCAGCCCCACCGCGTGCCCTATTTCCCGAATGACTGAGCACTCTCTCTGTCATTCATCTAAGCCCCAGTGCTGTGGAGCTGTGGTCTGGGAGCCAATAGTTTAATTTTTCCGGACCCCTTCGGTGGGCACGCCCTCGGAAACTGGTGGCTAAGACCTTGGGTGTCGCCACTGTTGGTAAGGGGAGTTGGGGATCGAGAATCCCCTCTGCTTCCCTCAGCCCCTACAGTCACGCCCGGCCACTGGCGGTAGGGAGAGTTGGGGGTCAGGAGTCCCTTGGCCCTTACGATCACGCCCACGGAGAGATTTTTGAAGTTTCCTGGTTGTTTGTATCTGGTGGGGGTGGGAGTCACACACCTGCTAAAGTAGATTCCGCTGGGACGGAATCTCGTTGGCCGAACTCTGGTGACGTCACCTCTCTGCTATGGCGGGCCCCATTCTCCTTGCCGGAGTGTCCGAAGGGAGGGGTGGGACTGGCTTGTCTCTGGTCTGACTCAATCTCTGGTTTTAGTTCCTGGTTCGCTATTTCATAAAGGCTTGGTTAGAGTCCCTTCATGTTGCCTGCTGAGCCGGGCGGGTGGCGGCCGTTCGGCGGCGGCCGGCAGGACTGGACTTCTGCGCTGCGTGGCTGAGATTCACTCGTCTGGGGCAAACTGTCACCTCCAATAAACTTACTAATTCCCGGCAGGTCTCCTTTCAGCGGAATTTTGCTAGAAGTTTCTCAGCAGGTAGAATCTAGGCGTATTAATGCGTCTCTCTGATCCCGTTAATGTGGAGGTACTGAAAGTGCTGCCTCCCCGCCGGCTGCCATGTTGGGTCTCGAGCATAATATTTTGTAAAAATGTAAAATTTTAATACAAATGCATTGGCAGGACACTCATTCTCCAGCCAGCCGCAGTCCCCACCACCCTCATTGCTTTCCACCACCTGACCCACACGCTTCATGCCCTGCCCCTGAAGGCACTTAAGTTTGTAGAACCCACTCCCAACCATCTAAATTAAATTACTGGTTTTCACCTCTCACAACTTGTGTGCAACAGCAGGAACCTCAGCAGCACATGCCCCCTGGCTCTTAGGCAAAGTTTTTCTTCTTCAGCGCATAAAAAGTACCAGTTTCCTATAGTTTCTTATCTTTGAGGAACTTAACCTTACTGTCTTTGCTCCTCCAGAATCTCTGACAATCTCTCAAAGACTCCATGAATTAAATTGGATCTGTATTAATGTTTGAAATACTAGAGTGGTTTCTCTTTTCCTATTGGACTCTGGCTGATTACAGACTGAGAAGGAGTGTGGCTAAACACAGCAAGAGGACCCAAGGGCTCATATGACACTCACTGACAGTAGTAAACATGCAAAGGAGATCCAGAGTCACCAGGAATTTGAGCCAAACCAATGCCTCAAAACACAAAGGCTAAGATAAACAAAAGAAAAACTAGCCCCACAGAAAGTTAATAATTTGGGGAACAAGAACTTACACTGAAAAATATGAACATCAGAATTAAGAATAGTTTGCAACAGAAATCACAACAGACTACTATGAAAATGGAGAAATTAGAAAAAGAGTTTATTGCAATTAAAAATACAACTGCCCAAATGAAAAGAAATTAGTGAATGAACTGAATAGTGAATTGGACAGCCAAGCAAACTGATCATATAAAGGTAAATTCACAGTACTCTTTAGAACACACAAAGAGTCAATTGTAAGGATTTAAGAGCAAAGGAGTATATATCAGGATATCCTGAGTGCTTTAGTTATGTTAATTTATTTAATTCTTGCTTATTTATTTGTTTGCCTTTTTGAGATAAAGTCTCGTTAAGTTGTTCAAACTCCTGCCTCAGCCACCTAGGTAGCTGGGACTACAGGTGTGTGCTACCAAACCTGGCAAATTATTTCTGATAGTAACTTTCTGAGGTAAGAAATATGATGATATATGCAGAGAGGTTAAGGAACATGTTAAAGTCACACAGATAATGGATAGCAGAAATGATATTCAAATCCAGGGGATCTAACTCAACAGACCTTTCTCTTAACGAATATTCTACATTGTCTATTTTCTTTATGTATATCCACAAGACTCTAATTTTTTAAAGAAAATGTAAACAAATAGAAAGATAAATAAAATAGAGGAGAGGAAACATTGGGAGGAACAAGAGGGAAGGCAAGAGTAAGTACTAGGGACTTAATTAGAACAAACTATATTATGCATTTTAATTATTTCAAAATAAACTCCACTGTTATGGATAACTATCATGAAACAATAAAAAATGTAAGAGATGAATTAAGAGATGTGGAGGGTGTATTCAGGAAGTCCAATAACCACCTACCTGGGGTTGAAAAGAAAACCAGGGAAAAGAAGAAAGAAAATAATTGAGGAAAAAAAAAAAACAGTAGAAATGTATTGAGCTGAGAAATGATTGGGCAGATTCTTAAAAATGCCTTTTTTTTTTTGGTTTAAGGAGGAGTACTAGGAATTGAACCCAGTGGTAATTCACCACTGAGCTACATCCCATCCCTTTTTATTTTTCACTGTTGGGACAGATTCTCACCAAGTTGCTGAGGCTGGCCTCGAACTTGCAATCCTGCTGCCTTAGCCTCCAGAGTCTCTGGGATTACAGGTGTACAGCACCTCATTGGGCCCAAGAATAGCTTTGGGGAAAAAAAGTCTAGGTACCTACTTGCAAAATTTTAGCACGCTAAGATAAAGAAAACCATAAAACTTCAGAGAGGAAGAACAACTGTATACAGAGTACTATAAATCAGTTGCATAGATGGTTCATATGCCACAATATAATGATTTGTAAATTCTTAAGTTTTGGATTTAGAATTCGTGTGTGTGTATGTGTATGTGTGTGTGTGTGTGTGTGTGTGTGTGTGTTGGTACCAGGGATTGAAGCCAGGGATGCTTAACCACTGAGCCATATCCCCAACCCTTTCTATTTTTTATTTTGAGACAGGGTCTTGCTAAATTGCTTAGTGCCTCACTAAGTTGCTGAGGCTGGCTTATGAACTTGTGATCATCCTGACTCAGCCTCCCAAGTTACTGGGATTATAGGCATACCCCACTGTGCCTAGCTAGGCATACCCACTGTGCCTAGCTCAGATTTAAAATTCTATACCCAGTCAAATATTAATCAAAAGAGAAGGAAAAAGAAAGACATTTGGACATGCAAAAATTTAGAAAGTCTAGCATCTATTGCCCTCAAATAGATAAACCAGCAAAATATAAAACTATTCTAAGAAACAGAAGACTGAGACACAAGAAGTATCAGCACTTGAGTGTAACTTTGAAGTGAAAGAAGCTAGAAAAAAAAATTAAAAGAAAACCCTTTAGGCTGGAGCTTGTGAAAAGTTCCCTTCAGAAAAATATAAAAGATAATATTTACTTCTCTATAACTCCAAGCTTAGTATTTGGCTCTATAGATAAAATATTTACATAATCCTAGATTTGGAAGTAATGCACTATAAACCAATTTTCAAATTGCTATTATTATCTGAGATTTTGAAAAGTCATAGTCATATAATTTTGAGAAACTATCTAATGGATGAAAACAAAGAAAATTAATAGGTGCCACTAAAAGTGATTTAAGCCAACACAAAACAAACTAGATTGCAGTTATCAAGCTGAGCTTGACTTAGATCAAACAACTTTTTCTTCCTTTGGGGAGAAAAATCCTTACTTCTACATTTTTTCAGCATAATGGGAACATGATCTTTTTGTGTTCATGTCTCAACTATTCTTGAAAAGACAAGCAACAACACCTTCAAGAAATACTGAAGAAATTTCTAGGCAGCAATCCAAGATAAGGGCCCCAAGGCCTACTTAACCATTTAAATGAGCTAAATCTAAAAGTTACCTGAAACTTTCTCAGCAAACTAAGGATGTCAAGAATACAAATAATCAACACCTCCTATTTTGCATTTTCTATTTCTAGAGTTTATGAGTAGATTAAATCCAGGTCTAGTAAATATGGTTAGTGAAACCACATAAAATTATACCCATATAATGTTGCAACACTCCCTATTTTCTCCTGTTTCTTCAACTTTGAATAACTTATTTTATTTATCAAGGTGTCTAAACATTAATATCTCCAGGTGATACAAATGAACTTTTTAGAATTTTTACAATAAAATGAAACTAAATCACACTCAAAAGAAATGTTCATTTCATGTCATATATCTTAATAAATTAAAAAGATAAGAAATTTTGAGACACTGTGGTAATATACGAGCATCCTGTTACGAATTTAGTTATCTTTTATGATTATCATGCTGGATTGATTTTATTCAATTCAGTTTTAGAGTTATTTTGGTGAACAATGACACTTTGTCTTCTGTGATTGGAGGGAGGAAGAATGTGGAAAGATAATTTAAAAGGTCCCCTTGCTTTATGGTCAGATTTCTTTGAACAGGGAGTACATTCTTATATCTAGTCAGTCTGGCTTGACTTCCATATCAGTAAAATGGAGCAATAGTTGAGAGATGAAATATATAGTACATCTGCCTCCTCCAAATCAGGATGTAAAAGTCAAATTAGTGATTAAATGCTGAAAAAATCACTGTATAACCAGAGGCAACTGATGGTATTTGGAAAGTTTGCTCGATGTCATGTAGGTGTTTATTAATCCTTCATTTATGAAGTGAACATTTTATTGAGTGCTCCCTACTGTACTAAGCTTTGAAAATCCAGGTTGAAGCAGACACTTGATGTTTGCCGTCGAGAAGCTAAGCCTTGCCCACAGGGTAGCAGCATCCTATTGACATCTTTGATCATAGGATCGTGCCAATATGGGATGGTGACTCTAGTTAAAAACCAAAAAGGTTTTTTCCTCTTGCTAATCTTTACTGAACTGTAAATTTAGATTTGCTTGGTCAGATTTTCCTACTGAATTGTTGTATGTCAGCTTTTAGTCACTGTGACCAAACTACCTGACAAGGACAACTTACAGGAGGAAAAATTTATTGGGGCTCATAGTTTCAGAGGTCAGGCTGTGGTTGGCCAACTCCATTGCTCTGGAACTCAGGTGAGATGGAGCATCAGGGTGGAAGGAAATGTAGAGGAAAGCTGCCAACTGCATGGGAGTCAGGAAGTGAGTGAGCAAGAGGAGCCAGGGATAAAATATATAATCCCCAAGGCATGCCCCAAGTGACCCACTTCCTCCAGCCATGCCCCTCCTAGCTACAGGTACCACCCAGTAATTCATTCAAATTGTTAATCCAAATGAGTTAATTGACTATTAGGTTATGGCTTATATAATACAATCGCTTCATCTCCTTCATTAACATAAGAACTTTTGGGGGGACACCCATATCCAACCATAACATGAAGTACACTATAATCTGATTTGATATGGCCTTTTTAGGGGTGTGCATAGTCAGAACTGCAGGGAAACTTCCTGCTAAATGTGGTGTATTTATCACATGGCTGTCTTGTTTAGCTCTTGAACACCATTACAATGACAAATGGCCAAAATAAGAAAGGGAGATGGATCATCAGCAAAGCCTTTCAGCAGATTTTCAGATGACAAAATTAAAAAGAGGTGGGGAAAGTGAGTTAATAGAGTAGAGGAGAAAAATGAAGTTCCTCTTGAAAGGAAGGCTGGTGAGGAGAGAGCCCATTTGCTCCATGAAAAAGTTCCAGGACTTGCAAGCATCGAAGAGTGGACATAGCAAAAGATTAAAATCAGAAGAACACATCAGAAGTCTGCATTTAATGGGACTCCACAGCCCCAAATTCTCTCCAACCCACACAGACAGGTGACAACCTTCTCCTACCCATCTACTTGTTTTCTCCCCAGATGACCACTGGTGAATTCTCTGTAGAAACTGAGCAGGAGAAGTTCTGGACCTGGAAGCAGAAGGTGCAATGGGGAGAAGCTTCAGAGTTTAAAACCGAATGATGTCTTTGATTATTACCTTTTCAGGGGACTCAAGGAAAAAGACAACACACTACCGGTACCCTCAAATAGAAACTTACCAGTTAATTAGCCCCTCTTGTGCACCCAACATGACCAATTAGTGTCTTTTAATATTTAGTCTTTTAGTATTTCATTCTTGAATATGGATGGAAAAAAATCTTTTTCAACAAATGATACTAGGACAATTGGCTATAAACATGCAAAAGAATGTACCCCTTGATACCACCCACAAAAAATAACTCAAATGGGTGGTAGACCTAAATGTAGAATTATAAAATTCATAGAAAAAAGTATAAGAGTCAATCTTTGTGATGTAGGTTAAGCAATGTCTTCTTAGATATGATGACCAAAATGCAAACCATATATATATATATATATATATATATATATATATATATATATATATATATATTCCCCCAAATAAATTGGATCTCATCAACGGATACTATCAAGAAATTGAAAGGACAAAACAAAGAAAGAGAGAAAATAAATGTGAGCATATATTCTGATAAGGAATTCGCATCTGGGGTAGATAAAAAAAGGTTTTGCAACTCAATAATTTTAAAAAAACTGACAAAAGATCTATATGAAGAGACATTTCTTCAAAGAGGATACATATATGGTCAAAATGCACAGGAAAAGATGCTCAATATCATTAGTCAATAGAGACATGCTAATCAAAACTATACTGACATGCCATTTCATACCTACTAGAATGACTATGATCAAAAAGATGGATAATAACAACACTGGCAAGAATGTGGAACACTTTAAACCTTCACATGATGCTGGTGGGTATGCAAAATGCTGTTGCACTTGGGAAACTTTCTGGGAAATTCCTTAAAAAGTTACCAATAGAGTTAACTCCACTCCTAGAATTAATTCCACTCCTAACATAGATCAAAAAGAAATGAAACCATATGTCCATATGAGCACTTGTACATGACTATTCACAGCAACCTTATAATCATCAAAAAGTGAAACAACCCAAACATCCACAAACTAATGAATGTTTAAACAAAATGTGGTCTCTTCATAGACTGGAATGTTATTTAGCAATAAAAAGGAAAAAAAAAGTAGTAATGCTGCGTTGAATGGGACTTTAAGAATATGCTACAGTTTACTACAGTACAGATTGCACAACTGTGTAAACACACCACAAGCCACAGAAGTATGCACTTTAAAGAGACGAACTGCATGGTATGTAAAGTGTTTAAAATATGAAGGGACAGTCACAGATCAAACACCTGTAGAGAGCCTCCAGCACAAAAGACGGTAATGAAAATAAACCACAAAAATGGACCTGCATGGAAAAGAAGCAAAGAAAGAAACAGAAAAAAAAAAAGATCAAATAAGATATTTTATCAGTTTCTTCAAAGAAAGAAAATACTGACTTGGTACATTAAGACCAAAGTATTATGGGAAAATAAAAGACTACCTACCCAAAGAGCAAGAAAGTGACCCAAAATAAAAGCACAACTACAACCAAATCAAGGAATCATCTCAGAGAGTGGAATAAAAAGAGAAAGTTCTATAAACAAATGAGAGAAAATAAAAACACCAGGGGATCAACCCAGGAATTTCAACAATTTGTAGAAAGGAAGAGCAGGGGAAATGGAGGGAAGTAAAATAAAACTAGCAAGAAAGATTGGTGTCAGACTCCTCAATTTTAGACTGGAAACTGGAAAACAATGAAACAATGTGTTCAAAATTCAGAGAATAAAGGACACTGTAGCTAGAAAGTCTATATTCAGTCTATCCACTGTCTATGAGTGTGGAAGGTGGGCTGGAGGTGTAGCTCAGGGTAGAGTGTGTGTCGAGGTCCCTCAATCCCTAGTACAAATGGGGTTGCGGGGGGAGATATGCTAGGAATCAGAAAAATAACTATCCAAGAGCCCTTTCTTAGGAAAATACCAGAGAACATGTTTTAGAAAATTAAAAAAGCAACTAAGAAAGATGGGCTCCAGGAAACCAGGGACTCCACAGAGGGAAGCAGCTAAGGGAAGGGTCAGGATGTGCTCTGGACTAGAAATGAACTCACATCAATCAAAGCAGCAGAAATGAATCCTCACTCAGGGAGATTTCACAGAGATGGGGCATCAGGTGCTAAATTCAATAACTAATGTAGGCATTTTGATAATTTGATAGATATTTGACAGGTCTCAGGGAACAGTTAGATAGACACATGAGAAACCACACGTAAACACACACAAAATATAGGAAGTGCAGAGCTATACTAGAAACAAATCTTATCAGACTGCAATGTTTGACTCTGCAGTGGCTGATATTTACCTAGTTACGATAGGGCCATAATGATTTAATTTTAGAGACTATGATATAGTTCAGCTGAGAGAATGGGACAAGTGCAAGTGGTTAAGTGAGATTAGATTTTGTAAAACAGTTACAGAATCTCAACAATAAATATTGTCTAAAGCTGAAAAAAATTCAGTTAGAGAAGTTACATTTTAAAAGCATGAAAGAAGAAACAAAGAAGTTGCAAGTTATGGATTTGCAGAGTGATGGGGAGATGTAGGTTAACCAACTTCTGTATTGATGTTGTTGTTGATGTTGTTTGTGGGTTTTTTGTTTGTTTGTTCGTTTGTTTGTTTTATTTCTTGTTTTCTGTTTTGGTACAGGGGACTAAACCTGGGGCATCTGACCACTGAGCCACATCCTCAGCCCTTTTAAATTTTTGAGACAGGGTCTTACTAAGTTGCTTAGGGCCTTACTAATTGCCCAAGTTGTTCTTGAACTTGTGATCCTCCTATCTCAACCTCCTGAGTCATGGGATTATAGGCATGCACCACCACTGCTGGGTTTTCTTTCTTTCTTTCTTTTTTAATAGTTGTAGATGGACAACATGCCTTTATTATTATGTGATGCTGAAGATTGAACCAGTGCCTCACACATGGAAGGCCAATGCTGTGCTACTGAGCTACAGCCCCAACCCCTTCTGCTGTTTTTTAATACAAGTGTTTCATATTGCTTAATTTTTAAAAACATGGTATGTATTAATTTGGATAAAGTCTTTCTTAATCCATTAGGGCATTGCAGCACTGAAAAAAACACTGTGTGGTACAGAGAGACATAGGCTGTCAGAAAAAACACACTCCTTTCTTTTGAAGACCATTAGCAAAATGAAAGTCAAACTGTTTCAGTCTGTTTCAATTTGAACTCTCTTGGAAAAGATCCTTAACCACAACATATATAGACCTTTTATTGACTTCTTTGTTATCCAAGAATAGTAGTTCTAGATTACAAGACAGACATTCCATGATTAAGAAAAGCCCTCTTAATACTGGCTCTCTGAGGTATTTTATAACCAGGAAAAGGTTTCCCATAAAAAGACCAGTAAGCCTCAGGAGGAAGTCCAGGAATAAAACAGAGGATGGCTATGTCAACGTGCCAGTCTCAAAGCCTGGAGCTGCCAGGTAGAAGAATAAGCAAGACAGAGTGCAGAGTAGCAGGCAGCAATAGAGAGTCACCCTAGGGGCTTGCCTGGGGCCATGTGTTAAAAGTACCCTGGCATCAGGATAGAGCCTGGTCTCATCCTCTCTGAATCTTGCAAGGCCATGCTATCTGGAGAAAAATGGAATTGTCCTCTTCATACCAGATCTTTAGGATCACCTGAGATTAACAATCACGACTGCCCCTTCAGTAGGAGCCTTCATCCTAAATCCCAACACATAAGCCATCAGCTCCTTCATAACATGAGGATTCCACTGTACAAACCACATCCAGCCCAAAGTAGTCAGGACTCTGGATTTCATGTGACCTAACATGTTCATCCAGCTCTGTCAGTTCCTGTTGACACGATGAAGAACTTGTCCACTCTTAGTTGAAGAGCCAACTGTTTCTATCCCTACACATTCTTATTCTTTAGTCGCCTGGATGCCACAATCTTTGAAGACAACAATTTTCCTACCCTTGTCAAAGCCATAGCTTATCATTCTTGGGGGTTCCTATGATCTTGGTCCAATGCATTATTAACTTTCTTTTGTCAAAGAGTGAACTTCTCAGACAAGTTCCCACTTAACACTCTCTGGGACACTGCTAGGTTCCCTCATTCAGAGAACCTCTGTTTACTATATTAGTAAAATATAACCAAATTCTTATATCTATACACCCTCCGAGCATGGGTCTTGCCTAAAGTGTAAAGGGGCATAATTATAATATTCATGTAATTAACTCTCTTAGTCCATTTTCTATGTTTCTATGACAAATTATCTGAGGCTAGATACTTTTTAAGAGAAGAGTTTCATATTTTTATTCATTCATTCATTCATTCATTCATTCATTCATTCATCTATTTTATTGAACCCAGGGGTGCTTAACCACTGAGCTACATACCCAGCCCTTTTTAATATTTTATTTAGAGTCAAGGTCTTGCTGAGTTACTTAGGGCCTCATTTAGTTGCTGAGGCTGGTTTTGAGCTTGTGGTCCTCCTGCCTCAGCCTCCCTAGCTGCTGGGATTACAGGAATGCACCACCATATCCAGTTAGAAGAGTTTTATTTGGCTTACAATGCTGGAGTCTTGAAAATTCCAAACAGCGTGGCAGTACGTCTGGCAAGGGCTTCCTTGCATGTGTGCAAGCAAGAAAAAAGAAAAATGAAGAGGGGTCAGGTTTTTCTTAAAAAAAAAAATTAACAACCAGTTCTCACAAGAATCAATGCACTCCCATCAGAATTGATCCATTCCTGCGAGACAGTATTAATCCATTCATAAAAGTGGAGCCCTCACGACCTAATTATCTTCCATTGGACCCCCACCTCTTAAAGCTCCCACAGCCATAACACTACCACACTGGGGACCAAGCTTTCAGTGCATGAATTCTTGGGGGATAAACCACATCTGAATCATAGAACCCCAGCCAGGCAGATCATAAAGTCCTTAGGGATCTAGCATAGGAGACACTATCTTAGGATGAATTGTTTTAAGAATATATTTGTTTAGAATGGGGGTAGAAATCTCTAAATCAGGGTGGTCCTGGAGACTTAACCATAGACATTTACCATCCATTCCACAGATATTTACCAAGTGCATTCCTTCTATGCAGATTTTGTGTGTTGTGAATCAAATAAGACCCTAGCATCAAGAAACATGGAGACTGCAGGGAAAGCTCAGACAAGGATGAGGGAATAAAAACTATAGAAAAAGTGTTAAAGTAAATTGGATTTTAAAAAGTATTAAATATTGTGGTTTGAGGAGGAATAAATTCTATCCCATTGGAGGAGATATGTGCAGGGTTTACTAATTTCACTCACCATTGTGAAGCACCTGCTGAGTACTGCACAAAACACTGCACTAGGGAAACCAAAGTATAAGACAAAGTTACACAGCAAGGATGAAAACGTCCCATGCCGCAGTCTGGCTGGGCACAAATCACGAGCCACTCAAGCAGGAACAAACTTTATTTCTGAACTCCACCAGCACACTCCACACACGCTCCCCGGGAACTCTCCCCAACGCCACCCACGCGGCTCCTCCAGGAACACCCACACACCAACCGGAACTCCCACCAACGGAACTTCACCAACCAACGGGAACTCTTCAGGAATCCCCGTGAGAGCTCAACCGGAACTCAACGGGAACTCTGCGAGAACTCAAAAGTCATCATCTTAATGGCTTGCTGGCATCTCCTCTCAACCACTACTTCTGGCAAAAATGCCATGTGTCATCCCAACTCGGCTGTGGCCCTCAACAGTCCCAGGGGAGTGAGGAAGAGGAGGTGATTCATTCTCCTGGGGATGAGAGTAAGGCCAGAGGTATCAGGAAAAGTTTTAGAGAGAATATTAGTTTTTGAACCAAATAAGTTGGAGACTGTCTCAGTTCATGTGATGCTGCTCTAACAGAATGCTTTAACACGCTGGATACTTTATAAAGAACAGAAATTTCGAGAGGCTAGGAAAGCCAAGATTAAGACGCTGGCTTCTGGCAGGGGCCCTCTTGATGTGTGATCACACGGTGGAAGACATCACATAGCAGAAGGGGAAAAAAAAAAGACAGGGCACCCACTCCTGGGCTCTTAATAAAAACCCTTTATTAAAGCACTGAGCCCATCCAAGAGGCTTAATCACCTCTTAAAGCTCCCACCTCCTTATACTGTGACATTGGTGATTAACTTTCAGCATGAGTTTTGGAAGGGACAAATATTCAACCCACACCAGGTACCGAATGGAAGAAATGGTGAAAGAGATATTGAAAGCATATGTCCCAGCATGAGCAGAAGCACAACCACAGGGACTAAACGGTGTGATAGAGAAAATTCCAAATTACCTGGAGTACCAGGTGTTTGTAGCAAATAGAGGCAAAACTGCACAGGTAGAGGCCAGAATGCAGAGAAGCTGTGTAAACAACATCATTTAATTTTGTTTGAAAATTAGGGGCTAATGCAAAAATTTTTCAAATTTAATGATCATCATTGTGCTTTGGAAAAATATGCCTGGAATCAGTATACAGAGGGTGACAAAAACTGAGAATGATAAGGTCATTTCTCGTTTCAGGGAAGAAGTAACAATAGTCTGAATTGAGTGGTTCCATTGGGGATAGACATCAAAAAGGAGACATCTGCTTGTGGAGTTTAAGGTTGGGAAGGGAGAGTCGGGGTAGAAATCTCTAAATCAGAGTGGTCCTGGAGACTTAACAAAGCATGTCAGGCCTTTGTATTATAGAATTAAGCAAGACTCAGGCTTGAAAAACAAGTTGTATTTTATGATAGTAGATCCAGGACTAAATGTTACATAGATGTACAAACACACACATACCCCCCACCCCAAGATAGTCATAAATTATACTCTTGGAACACAGTTGGTTTAGTACTGGGCACACATCACACTGTCACTGTTGAGCCAAGCACTTCCAAAAAATGTCTCTGAAGAGTCACTGGATATCAAAACAGCCTTGGCTGCCTTGGGAGACTGAAGAGCCTGATTAAGAACACACTGTGAGGCACAGGGCCTGGGTTCAAATCCAAACTGTCATTCATAAGTAACAGAGTAGCCTTAGGAAAGTTACTTAGCCCCTCTATGTCTTACTTTAACATCAATAAAATGGGGGTAATGTTAATACCGAACACATTTGGCTTTTGTGAGAATTAAATGAGCTATTATACATGGAATGCTTAGAATGATACCTTCCACGTTATAAGTGCTCAGTAAATGTTGGCAATTATTCTTGTTGTTATTGTTATCCTGAGGTAAAAAAAAAATCCAATGTTGACATACTTAGTGTTTTAGTTAGTTTTTTCACTGCTATGACCAAAAGACCTGACAAAAACAATTTTAGAAGAGGAGAAGTTTATTTTGGTTTCAGAGGTCTCAGTCTATACAGAAGGCCAGCTCCATTCTTCAGGGCTCAAGATGAGGTTGAACATCATGGCCAAAGAGTGTGGCAAAGAAAAGCAGCTGGGAACATGGCACCAGGAAGTAAAGAGAGCTCTGCTCAACAGGACAAAATGTATACCTCAGAGTCATGCACCCGGGGATCCACCTCCTCCAGCCACACCCTATCAGCCTACAGTTACCAATCAGTTAATCCTTATCAGGGGATAAATTCACAGATTGGGTTAAGGTTCTCATTACCTAATCACTTCACTTCTAAGCCTCCTTGCGTTGTGTCACCTATGAGCTTTGGGGAGACACCTCAAATCCAAGCAATAACACTTAGCAACTGGCATATATTTTTAGGGACAGATGCGTAAAACTTCCAGAACAAGTTTCCATAGAACAAATAATGTCACTTCTTAAAAATGTCATTCAAATACTGAGACTTTTCTGTGTGAATAACAGCTCATTTCCTATGCTCCTGATACAGGAATTCCCATTCAAAACTATAGATAATTTAGAAGGACATGTACATATTCAGCTTTGTGTAATCTTCTTTGCAGGTAACCTTAAGATCTAAAGGATATTTTGGCCTTTGGAAGAGGCACTGTATAGATGCCTAGTCAGTTATTATCTGTCTTTCATAGTTTTACATGTGGCAAGAAAATATTAAGTTTTGAGCATCTATTGCTATTTATTAAATTTCATTTTTTTCAATGTGTTGGACAAAATAGATCAAAAAAATTGTTCTTAATGCAAACTGGGAAGACTGATAAGATTTTCTTTCTCCACTTCATTTTATACTGACTCATTCTGACAAGGCTTTTTTGGCCTGATGGTTTTCTAATTCTGGAACATCATAATTTTGAAGCAGATCCCTGTCTTGTGTGACTATTAGAGGATTTTCCTGCAAAGTATTCTCTGGCTCTTTCTGAGGGTGCCTCCCTTCTTATTCTCTATTTTTCTGTCTCTTTGTGTGATTTCTTAACTTCTTCTCCTTATCTAACCTCACTGCCTTGATTTGTTTGTTATTTCCAACTAGTTTGAAAATTCTAATCCTCTAAACACTGCATTTTCTAGCTGGCTGCTAAACATCCTTCTAGAATGCAAACTGTATTTCCAAGTGAGTGACAGAGGGCATTGGAATACCAGAAAGAATGAAGCAGATGTGTAATGGAAAAGAACCTGTCTGCCCTTTATTTTTGGTACCTAAGTCTTGTAAAATTACTATCCTAAACCTTTTGTTTTAGACCTTTTGATTAATGATAGAGAATACCTTCCATGCCTTGTTGAGAATAATTCAAAAACTCCCAGGAATAAAATATTTCCTGTGGCAATGCCACTTAACTGTCCTACCCGAATATCTTAAGGAGCTCTTTGGTTTTCCAGCGTAGATTTCATATGATAATTATGCCATTTATCAGTTCCTGAGCAAATATAGACTAAAACTTTTTAAAACTTTATTAATAAAATTATTAATAGAATCAATAGCAACATGAAAATGATTTTTAAATAAATCAAGATTATAAGTGTCATAGAAAGTGCAGATTATTAGAATCTCTGATATATAAACATGGTGGATAACATTTTAACAACTGGCTTGGTTTAAATGAAAAAAAAATCAAGATAATAATATTTAAATAGGAGAGATGCCTGGGCCAGGGATATCAACTGGAGAAACATTAGCATGGAGATGGGAGCTGAAGAGGAGATGACATCATTCAGCTAAAGTTAAATCCTAGAAGATGAGAGGAGTGATGAGGACAGAGAGTAACAACAATACAGAATGGACAGCTAGAGAGCGGTGTCACGAGGAAGCAAAAGTTACATCACCCTTATGTCTCCTCCAACCTGCAATTACAAGGTTACAGAAAGAAATAAACACTAAGTAATCAAAATTAAGCCTGGAAATTGCACTGTAAATTAAAAGAGAAAAGTTCTGCTGACATATATATTGATGGGAATGGATGGAGAAGTGGAATAGACCAAATTCTAAGATGGCCTCCAAGATTCCTGCCCCCAGACTGAGCATGGTGGCTCATGCCTGTCATTCCAGCAGTGTGGGAGGCTGAGGCAGGAGGATTGCAAATAACAACAACCTCATCAGTTTAGTGATACCCTTAGTAACCCATATCAAAATAAAAAATTAAATGGATGGGGGATATAGCTCAGTGGCAAAGTGTCCCTGTGTTCAATACTCAGTGTCCAGTACTCCCTTCACTACCCACAAAACCAATATTCCTGTCCATGGGTGTACACACTTTATATAATCACCTCCCTTTGGATGTGGGTGGGACCTGTGAATATGATGGATCTTACTTGTATAATTAGGTTACTGCTAAATAGCAAAAGTAATAAAGTTATTAAGTTTTTTTAAATAAAGTATCTCTATGGATAATAATTAAGTACATTATCAATTAATGTTATATCTGGTTTATACAAATGGGTGAACATAATTCTTATAGAGAAAAAAATCATGAGACATAATATATGATCATTCTGATTTATACACAAAGAATACCAAGAGATTCATGAATTCTGCATAAAATGTAGAAAGCTGTATAATCATAAAGCTCCATAAGTGCATTCCTAGTTGTGAGCAGCTAGACCAGAAGGTGCTACGTTAAAATGAAAGAAGTTGCAGTCAAATAAAACTTGAAAATAATAACTGAAATGATGACCAATAACACTGTGGTTACCTAGTACCATCAGGTCATTGAGCAAAACACTACCAGGACTTTGATAAGTATAGAAAACTCAACATAGCTTCTTAGAGCTTTGGTCAGTGTAATCTCTGAGTATTAAAACATGATGGCCAGGGAAAGTACTGACAAACATCAGGGATTTCCCATAAAGCACACAATTTCTGATAAATATATATTAATAAAATTTTACCTCTACAAAGTTAACTTAGGGATGGCTAAGTGTCCTTTGTGGCTTGACAACTCTCACCCTTATCAGATGATGTAGTCAGTTCCACTATCTCCTTTTTTACAGTGAAAGAAATGATACCTATAATTTTTTAGGGTCCATCTGGGATATCCCAAAGATAGTTTTAGGTATAAAAGATGGCATGAAATTTTCTATTTCTATATTTAGGATCCAATTTTGGAAGAAAATTAAAAATAAATAGCTGTCAAGCAGAGAAAATTTGTTAAGAGAGATGCATGGGTGCCTTGGAAACAGTTGCATGTCTAGTTAATCATAGTGACAATAAAATATATTTAAGAAAACAGTAAAATGATCGGAAAGAACCTCAACACTTTCAAAAGTGCGCATGATGAAACTTCATTCCTTACTCCCCCCACCTCATCTCACCCTCCACCCAATCAAAGATTCAGGTAGGAGGAGAGTGTTGGGAGGATGGTTTAAGGGAGAGAAATTCAAATGCAGTTTGGGGCAGAGTAAAGGAGAGGATAGATGACTCCAACGCTTGCCATCTGGGCAGTGACCCAGCATGACAGGGATGGGAGGCTGGGTGGAATCAACTGCACGAAAAATTCCAGATGGAACCCTAGGATCAAGTTGCACTGGTATAAAAGTGAACTGTGGAATCCGAGAGTCAGATATTTGAGGACCTGGATGGTCAGAGCCAACTCAGAGCATTCCTGAAATAGACTGAGGTTTGGAGGTGATGTGTTATTAACACTTAATATGTTGATATGAGAAAATGTAATCACAAGTTTCTACTTCCTATACATCCCCTGCACTTGGGGCCATTTGAACCTATTTAAACTTAGATTATATTATTATTGTCTTAGATTATACCAATTGTTTTTGGGAATGCATATTTGTTTATTTCTACAGCAATTTCTGAGAATTTGTTTATATTGTTGATATTTTTTGTGTTCTGATTAAATGAGTAATAAAAATAAGGTGAATAATTCCTGTTTGAAGAATACTATAATAGAAAAAGATATGAATCTTCAGGATACAAAAATCCTTTTCAGCGTTTCAGCTTGATAATTTCAGATAGAAAATGTTGTGATTTTAGCTCTTCAATTTGACAAATCAGACTGCAACTGTAGCCTGCCAAAAAAATCTCAGGAACAACACAAACAAAAACAAAACATCAAAAAAATCACCACTGGATGTTTCCACAGCTTGGGATATTTGGCATTTTGTATTTGAAACATCTGCAAAACTGACTGAATTCTTCTTCTGTTCAGATGTTCATATTGGCATTATGACACCAACCATTCTGGAGTTCTTTCTTTCCAGCACTAATTTGGGCAGCACACACACAAGCTTAGGTGCTTGACTTGTAAAACACAAGCAAGCTGCAAACTCATTTCTCCCCATTGATGCCACATCCCTGGTCTGAACATTTGTGTCCCCACAAATTCCTATGTCAAAATCCTAATTCCCAAGATGATGGTATTAGGAGGGAAGGACTTTAGGAAATAACTGGGTCATAGGTGAAGACCTCATGATTGGAATTAGTGCACTTACAAAAGAGGCGTCAGAATCACTCCCCCTTCTATAAAATGTGAAGACATAGTGGGAAGATGCCCATATAAAACACAGGCCCTTATCAGACACCAAATCTGCCTGTGCCTGGACCTTGGAACTGCTAGCCCTCTACATTTGTGAGAAATACATTTCTGTTGTTTACAAGCCACCTAGTCTATTGTATTTTGTTATAGAAACCCCAATGGACCAACAGAACATTGGGACCAAGAGTGGGTCGCTAATGTGACAAATATTTAAAACTATGGGAGTGGCTTTGAAACTGATTAGTGGTGAAAGGTGGAAAATTTTTGAGGGGTATATTAGAAAAAGGCCACATTGCCACAAATAAACAATTAAGGACAATGCTGGTAGAGCTCAGGAAAAACAAATATCTCCCCCCTGCCAAAAAAGACAAAAAAGTTGTAGGGAAAACTTCAATCCTCACAGAGAATACCTATATAATCTTGAAGAGAATTTTGATCCAAATATGGATGACAAAGGCCTTTCTGATGAGGTCTCAGATATGGAAATGAGGAACACAGTATAGGACGTGGGAGGAAAGGTCATCCTTATTATGAAGTGGGAAAGAAGTTGGCTGAGCTGCATCTGTGTCTAACATTTTATGGAAGGTAGAACTTCCAACCCACAAAATTGAGTATTTGGTTGAGAAAATATCTATAGAAAACGTTGAAGATACACCTTGGCTTCCTTTGACGACTTGTAGTAAAATGTAAGAAGTAAAAAACTATTTAAAGATGGACTTGTTAATAATCAAAAGGGAACAGCAACCAAAAGATCTTAAACATTCTTAGTCTAGCTATATAGGAAAAATTTTAGAGAGCCTATTTAAAAGAGAATATGAAGGGTGTAGCCAAATGACATCTAACAAGATTAGTCACTAATCTAAACAAATGCTAGAATGTATTGTCCAAGACATAAAATGATCCCCCAAACAATTCAGAGAGCATTAAGACTACATCTCCTATCTCAAATTCAGAATAAAAAACTCCCACTGAGCACAGGGTCACCACATTGTCCCCTGTTGGGACAAGGTTCAGAAGAACCCCAGGGGTGGTACTGCCCCTATGATCCTAACCAGTACCTCTGGCTCATGATTCTAGCCTGCTGGGAGGAGGGGGGCTTGTATGTCACTGAAGGCACCGAGGAAGGGCCACCACTAAAGCTATCATGGCAGGAGCAGGGGCTGCTGCTGAGGAGTGTAGCTGCCAAAGCCATGGGACATACATGGTCCCAGTGCCCCTGGAAAGTGAGGCCACAGCCCCAGTGGGCCTGAAGGCAGAGTATGGAGCCAAAGATGATTCTTGAGCCATAAGGTTTTGGACTTTCTTGGTGTAAGGTCCTTGCTTAGCATCTGGACGGCCATCTTAAGTGACAGCCGTGATTTTAAGAAAAATTTCGCTTTTCTGCCCAAGGACTTGAGAAAGGCTCACACTCCCTCATACCAACCCCACCCTTAACCAAATGCATTAGGACCCACCCGGCTCTAATCCCTGAGCCTGCCCCATAAAAGTCCCAAACCCCAAGCCTGTGTTGCCTCTGTCCATCTATAGAAAGATGTGCCTTTATTCATCAACTCTGACAAATAAACTCTTGTGTGTATCTCTGCCTGGTCTCCGTCTTTCATTTCTTGCTCACCCATCTCCCGGTTCCTCACTTTTCTTTCACTTGAGACCTGTCACTCCTCTTTACTATTTCTCCCTTAGAATGGGACTTTCTATCCCACCATTGCATTTTGGAAGCACATAACATGTCAGATTTCATAGGTTCACAGATAACAAGCAATTTGCCTCAGCATGAATCACACCTTGAGTCTGTCTCACCCATATATGGTTTAAGTGATATTTTATCTGAGACTTGGGACCATGGATGTAGCTTGGTGTTCGAGCACCTGCCTAACATTGAAGGAAAGTGTTGTGTGGTCAAGTGATAGAGTAGAAGGCTGGAGCCAAGTTAGAACATTAGCTGTCCAGTGGAACTCAGTGACTGTCCCTTAATTCTCTGTGTTTTCAGCCTCATCTCAGTAGGCGTTTAGTAAATTTTCATTGAATTGAAGTATGGCATGATTTTGGAAGCTTTCAGAGAAAACTAGGACTTAAAATTGACCATTTAAACCACATTTTCTGGGTGCTGAGGTTGTGGCTCAGCGGTAGTGTGCTCGCCTAGCATGTGCGAGGCGCTGGGTTCGATCCTCAGCACCACATACAAATAAAAATAAAGGTATTGTGTCTAACTACAATTAAAAAAACCCAAAACACATTTTCTGATCCTTTGCGGGGAGGGAAAGGATATTGTCCATTTCCAAAGCTTCCCATAAAGTTATAACCATTATGAATGTACCTTGTAAGATAAACCAATTAAAGATAATATTGATTGCACACTTATGTGATCAGTCACTACCCCAGGTCTGGGATTTCACAGTGAACAAGAAAGGCAAGATCCCTACAAATCCATCTCACCCAGTGATAACTGCTTCCCAGACAGCAACTATGGGCGATGGCAGAGAGACTAGGCAGGGAGAGGTTGCTTATTAAGGAAGAGCTCTCCGAGGGGTGACAGATGAGCAGAGTCCTGAATGAAAGGAGGGAGCAAATCAACATCAGGTCGGAGACCCCTGTCAGAGGGAACATTTGGAACACAGATCCTAAAGAAGGAGAGGTTTAGCACGTGGCAACCTAGAACTTGGAGATGAGGGATTTTTTTCTAGATATAACTCCACAGTAAGGTATGCTATTAGGAATCTGGGAAGGAAAAAAAAACTATTTTCTTCTTTATTCCTATTCTCTTAGAGTACTTTAAAAAAATAAAATCAAGCTGGATATGGTAGCATATGACCATAATCCCAGCATTTTGGGAGGCTGAGGCAGGAGGATCACAGGTTCAAAGTCAGCATCAACAACTCAGCGAGGCTACAAGCAACCTAGTGATACTGAAACCCTGGCTCAAAATAAAAAATAAAAAGGGCTGGGAATGTGGCTCAGTGGTTAAGCACCCCTGGGTTTAATCCCCAATACCAAAAATAAAATCAATTCCTCCCAATGCCCCATAGTAAAACAATAAACCTATAACAGCAAAGGTATCAGATAGGGACCAGCACTGAACAAAGTTTTCTAAAAATACTTGGGAGACTGAAGAGGAAGGAGGTGGATGACATGAAAACTGAGGGTGGAGAGAGGCGGGAACTGATGGCAGCAGTCAGGGGAGCAGAGAGAACCCCTCCACCATGGGGCAGGAGCTCAGAAGCCTGCCTCATGCTGGGTGGCGCTCCCTGTTCTTGCTCCATCCCACTGCCTCCGTGGACAAGTACCTGGAGCTACAACTTTAAAAGTAGGTTGGGGTAAATAATAGGACCTCAAACTTGAAGGAGAGCAGCATGCATGAATGAGAAGTGTTTCAAAATGTTTCATTGTGAAAAGAGAACATGACTGAGCTCTAATTGGTGGTGGTGAAGACTTTGAAAACAGGAGGTGTCTAAAGATGTTTACATGAACCAATGAGTGTCTGTGGCAGGCAGCTGCCTAACCAGGGTTCCTACTTCTGGATTGCCCTACTCTGATGACCTGGTTAATTTTAGCTAATTTTTCCAAAACTCAGCTCAAAGCACCCTACACTGTCCCTTACAGTTCTCCAGTGTGTACCCCAAACTGCAATTATCTCTCTATTCATGCCCTTTCTAGTATTTTAAGTATTTTCTTTATATTTCTACCTCAGCCAATGTCAGTGATGTTTGCATTTCAGATACAAACTTCTTATATTTTCCTTGAGTGCAAATACTGGAAGGCATTTCTCATCTGTTATTCTTTTTTCCCGCCTCTTGCCACATAATAGGTATTTAGGGAGCATCTGCTGCTTCTTCCTCCCCAGAGCTCACCACTTTCCCTAACGCCATCTGTCCAGTTGTCATTCACTCCCCCCCTTACTTCCCACCACCACATTCTGGCTGCACCCAACGTACCACTGGAAATGTTCTTTGGAAGTTGTCCCAGGAGCCCTTTAGGGCTATACCAGAGAGCACTTCTCACGTCTCACCCATGTCAGATTTCAGCAGAATTTGACTCTTGAGACCATGAACTTCTTGAACATTCTCTCCTCTTGACTTTGACAGCACTTCATGTTCCTGGCTTTCCCACTGGCCTCTCAGCTTCTTTTCAGCCCACTTTTCAGGATCCACCCTGCCCCAGACCTTTCCCTTAAATGTCAGAGTCTGGGCTCCAGCTTAGTTTTCTTCTTTTCTCACTCTGCCTACTCTACCTGGCTGAGCTCATCCTTGTCCACCTTATAAGTCCCCCTCTTTCTCCAGCTCATATCTCTTTCCCAACCACCAGAAAAATACAATTGGCTCCCAGACTCCATCTTAAGGACATCACAATCTAAATTTAGTGCTACCTTAGATCTTGATTTATTAGAGAAAATTATATAAGATTGAGATAAATTCCTGCCTTGTGTGATTCATGTCCATTCTCCCCCAAAAGGAGAAAAAAATTCATATTTGAACAAGTCATGAAAGTAAATAAAATAGAAAATATTTCCCAACTTAGGAATTCAGAGTACATCTAAAAGAAGATTTTGGCAGAAGTTGTCTTCTTGGTGTAAATTTTATTAAAACACTTCAGTATGACTGTTTAGCTAACTTGTTACTTTGCATCATAATCTTAGAATATGTCTTTTGGGATCATTTCCAGAGAGCCCATCTGAGTTTGTATAAAGCATCACTGAGCTATCTGCTATTGGCAAAGAGAAATTAAAGTTGTCCACACTTAAGAAAGAATCTTTACATCTTCCGTGACTAAAAGCTTCAGACAAATCTGAACGAACTAGATTGATTCTTAACAGGGATAGAAAATTTGCCCAGTTTCCCTCTCTGAAGTCAACAATAATTTATAGCAGTTTCACTTCCAGCTCAGAGTTAGTAACTGGGGAAAGCACCATTATGTCAGGTCAGAGTCCATTGGATTCATCATGTAATAACTCCAAATTGAAGATTATTACAATTAAGTCTAATCAGAACAGTTGTCCATAGCACTGGAATTACCACTGGAGAGGGACAGATAGATAAGAGAAAAAGAGGCAAGACTGTTATCTCCTCGACCATGAACACAGTCCCATAGGAGCAGGCATCTTCATTTTGTTCTACAAACTCCACAAAGCTCTAATGGTGCCTGGCATACAGAAGTTGCTCAACATTTGTTGAATGAACCATTATTTTTACTGTTTCAACTTGAAGTTTATAGACCACTGTCCTCTGTATTAATCTCATTCTCTGTAAGGAAAGAAAGGACTTTGTTAACTTGGTTTCTGGTAGGAAAGGAAGACATTGTTAATCCAATTTATAGATGAGAAAATGAATGGAGAAGTTATGTGGCTTTCCCAAGCCACAGCTAGTGATGGCACCTCAACCTTAACTTTGCTTTCCAAAGGGAAAGGAAAAGTAGGTGCTTCCTTTGCCTTTGCCTTCAGTGTTAGAGATTATATTTTTGTTTTCCTCTTTGGAGTCTTCAGTTTTAAGAATAAGCTTGTTAATTGGATAATTTAGGATAGGGCCATAAGTTTTAGGCTTCAAAAAACTAAATGTAAAAATGAAGTATTTTATATTTTTTGTGAGTATTACTAGGTGTCCAAAGTATGATTTCTTTTAACTAGATTTCTAGACCAGGGGTTTTAAAGTTTTTCTGTAAAGAGCCAGATAGCATTTATTTCTGACTCTGTGAACCATACAGTCTCTGTTGAAATTATTCCACTCCACCAGAGTAGAATAGAGCAGCCATAGACAATAAGTAAACAAATGGGTGTGGCTGTGCTCCAGTAAAACTTTATTTATGGGTTCTGAAATTAAATATCAAATAATTTTCATGTGTCATATTGTTCATTTGTCACAATTATTCTTCTTTTGATTTTTTTCAACCAAGTGAAAATACAGAAACCATTCTTTAGCTCATAGAGGTGGGCTGAATTCCATGGGCTCTAGTTCGCCCACCACTGCTAATGCCCCTGCACGCAATAATACCACAGATAACCACGGCTTGTAAACAGTATCACCGGGTTAAGCTTTCTGAGCATCACTCTA
Source organism: Marmota monax (assembly GCF_021218885.2). NCBI lineage: Eukaryota > Metazoa > Chordata > Mammalia > Rodentia > Sciuridae > Marmota > Marmota monax. Next base: position 28,285,116 of record NW_026695227.1, read on the forward strand.
GCAGTATCATTTCTTTTAGAAATCTTCAGTGGCTCTGTACACACTGTGGAAAGAAGTATAAACTGGTTACATAAACACATCACAGCTCATGACCAAGTTCCAAGCTGCACCTCCAGACATTTTCTCCCTCACCTTCCAAGGTCTGGCTAACCTAGGCTCTCCCAGGATAGAGCTACTCTTTCCCACCTCCATTTCTTTGTCTTTTCTGTTCTATTCACCTGAAAAGCCTTCTCTATCCCATTCCTGCTCTTCTTTCAAAATCCTATCCTTCTTCCCAACTTCATCTCTTTAGTCTTCCCTATTCTTCTCCCCCAAAGCTGGATTGAACTTTTCTTAATGTCCATCTTTTTGCAGTGTATGTTATTTTTTCCTGGTATTTTATAGATTCTGTCCCCCATTATAATTTTGTATATGGTCTTCCCTGAAAGATCATTGACTCTTGAGGTCAGAACCTGCATGTTGTACTTTTGATGGGCTTCCATGCTGGAGTTCCAAAAACGTGTGAAATTTAAATGAATCAATTGAAAAGAATCAAAATTAAATCACTTAAAATATTTGTAAAGCTCTTTGTAATTTCAGAAAACAAGAGAATGAGTACTATTTCCCAGGATCTTTAAATAATAGAAGAGAAAGAAAAATTATGTTTTCTACTGAACTGATTTACTTTTTGTTTTATAAAAAAAAAGGGTTTTAAAAATCAAATTACTGAAGCTTAATTAACTGTTATAATTGGCCATAAATGAAAGGCTATCAATTGGCTGTACATGGAGTGATGGCAAAGGAATCTTTCTGTCAAAACAGATTCATAAGAACTTAATGACAGTTAGAAGCAGATTAGCCACACCTGCTCGTGAGGTGAGACAGAAGTAAGCAGGAAGCTCTCACTGAGCAGGCCAAAGAGCAAATAACTTAACCTTGGAGAGGAAACTGTGAAAACAGAAACGTTAATCGAAGCAGAGAGGTGAGACTGAGCTGGACAGGAAGGTATTGCTGTAGCCAAGTTCTGATTGTTTTTCAATTCATCTTATCTCCACTTGGAAGACTTCATGTGGGGCTTTCCCTATCTTTCTAGATCCGTTAAGTCATCACCAAGTATTACGAAGAGTCACTTATTGTTAAAAACGGAGATAGGAAAGAACAAAGCTTTCCTGCTCTCACACAGCTCAGCTCAACACTGAATATCTCACTTCTGACACCAGATGTGTGTTTGTGGGTGGAAGGCATGTCCCTACATACCAAGCCATTCTTCAGCTCACCCCAACAGGGGTTCTAAACTGGGCATAGTGGTGCAGGCCCATAATCCCAGTGGCTGGGGAGGCTGAGACAGGAGGATTATGAGTTCAAAGTCAACAGGGGTTCTATAGTTTAATTCGATTCCAACACCATCTGCTTGGAGTTAGAGTCATACCTCACAGGTTAAGGACTCAGTCCCCTTCCCCACTTCAAATGCCAATTGCTAGTTCAAGCCTCCAGAACTTCTGACAGCTTGCTATACACTGGGCTTCCCATGACCCCCTCCTCATGTTTAATCATTCGCTAAAATGAAACTTAGGGAACCTAGGGAAACGTTTCATCTACATTTTCCCATTTATTATTAAAGGATATAACACCCATATAGATGAGACGAAGAGTACCAGGTATGGGAAAAGGGGCGCAGAGTCTCGTATTCTCAGGATGTCACTTCTTTCACATGTCCAGCAGCCCTGGAGCTCTCTAATCCCAGTACTGTGGGAGGTTATGGGTTTTTGTATAGTCGTGATTGATCAAATCATTGCCTATTAGTGATCAACCAAACCTTTAGTCCCTCTCCTTTCCCTAGAGGTCTGGAGATTGTGTTGAAAGTTTCAACCCACTAATCACACAGTTGGCTCCCCTGGCAACCAGCTGCTATCCTGAAATTATCCAGGACCTATCCAGCCATCAGTCATTTCCTTAGTATACAAAAAGACACTTGTCATTTCCAAGATTCCAAGAGTCTCAGGAGATATGCTCCAGGAAAGAGTAGAGAGGGGAAGGGACTGAGATATATATAAAGACACACACACACACACACACACACACACACACACACATATATATATATATATATATATATATATGTGTGTGTGTGTGTGTGTGTATTTGTTTTATATATACATATTTGTGATATCACAGTAGCCAAGATTTGAAAGTTTTGCCAGGGCTAGATTTTTCTGTTCCATTTCACTGGGAGATTTAACAAAGCAACATAAATGTGCCTGTCCCCTCTTCTACTTTTAATCTGATAGGTGTGTTGCTGAAAGTGGAGTTACAAATTCAAAGACACCTCAAAGATGAAACAGTGCATTACTTAAAGGGTCTTCCAAAGTACCTGAGAAGTGTCTTCTGGCAGGTTGAGGTTAGGATAGGAACAGTTACTAATGTTCTAATTAATCAGAAGAAAATATCCTTTGGAAAGAATATTTAAGGTATAACTTCTCATTTTAACAGCCAGTGTGGGCTAATCCTCAAAGAGCCGTGCAATTTAACATTACTCGGAGGCAAAAAAATGTGGTTGGGGCAGTTGAGAATGATGTGGAAATTTTCCTTAGAGGGGAAGACTGTGATTTCAGAAATGGTATGTTGGTTAAACATCTGGGAATGAGGGGAATAGAGAATGAGGCTAGTGAGAATTTTCACTGGGCTATCTTAAACCTGGGTCACCTTATAAATCTGTGGTCAGCAAAACTTGAATCTCACCTGATGAAGGTTAAAAAGGAATGGAAGTATATAAAAAAGAAAAACATACAGAGTTTTAAATGTATTTTCAAGATATTTTATATTTTTAACTGCTTGGGCATTTTACATATTAAATATAATCTGATAGTAGACAAGTTCATCTAAGAGATAAAAGTAATTAATGTGTCGTCTCTCTATAGCATAGGAACCTGGAGTAACTATATGTGGGTGGTGGAATAATATTTGAAATAGTAAATTTTTTCCTGCTGGTCTTTATTACTATTTGGTTTTCTTCTCAAAGAGAAAGATAGCTTTAAAACTCACTGCCTTGGGAAATACATGGAGGTCAGGAGAAGACAACAAAATGCAGAAACACAGAAGAGGTAGTAATGGCCTGCTGCTAGGGTGAGGTGGAAGAATGAGAATGAGAGTAGGAAGACCCAGAGAGGCTTAGAAGAAGTGTGCCTTCTTGTAGTGAAGCTGTAGGCTGGAGGGAGAGGGGGGGGTTACCATTTCCAGGAGAAGGGGAGACTGAGCTCTGATTCCTGGAGGTGTCCCCCAGAGAATCTGTGAGACCACTGAGATGAGTGGAATCTCAGAACCAAGACTGCAAGGTCAAAGGTCTGCAGGAGCGTGGGGAAATGCAGACGTGTGAAGGACGTGTGAGTAGTGAGGAGGGGTGGCAACCGTGACGGACTAGGTAGAACGCATGCAGAATGTTTAAAGGCATGAAAAATGGTTTTTAGGTTTTTATTTTGTAAGCAGTTTTCAGTTTTCATCAAACCAAATTTGTGCACTACATTTTTATCTCCTGGGTGCCAGGAGAGACATAAGCTGCTTCACAATCAAATGCTGTGATATGAAAGCCACAGAGAGCCATCAAAACTGTATGGACCAGGGACCAGGATGACTGTCCTCTCAGTAGTAAGGTAGGGACAAGAAACGATGATCAGAAGAGGAGGATCCATCAGGCCTATCTCCTTAAGTCGCCTTTATCACAGCACTGTTTATAACCCTGGATTCCTTGACAGGAACACCAGCATGAATGCCTGCAGCTAGGTATGTAGAAAGGCCAGTAGAAAGGCCCAACGTAAGTTGCTCTATTAAAAATACACAGGTATGACATTTTATTTTTTTATTTTTTATTTTTTTAATTTTTTATTGTTGGCTGTTCAAAACATTACATAGTTCTTGATATATCATATTTCACAATTTGATTCAAGTGGGTTATGAGCTCCCATTTTTACCCCATATACAGATTGCAGAATCACATCAGTTACACATCCATTGATTTACATATTGCCATACTAGTGTCTGTTGTATTCTGCTGCCTTTCCTATCCTCTACTATCCCCCCTCCCCTCCCCTCCCCTCCCCTCCCCTCCCCTCCGCTCTTCTCTCTCTGCTCCCTCTACTGACATTCGTTTGTCCCCCTTATATTATTTTTCCCCTTCCCCTCACTTCCTCTTGTATGTACTTTTGTATAACTCTGAGGGTCTCCTTCCATTTCCATGCATTTTCCCTTCTCTCTCCCTTTCCCTCCCACCTCTCATCCCTGTTTAATGTTAATCTTCTTCTCATGCTCTTCGTCCCTACTCTGTTCTTAGTTACTCTCCTTATATCAAAGAAGACATTTGGCATTTGTTTTTTAGGGATTGGCTAGCTTCACTTAGCATAATCTGCTCTAATGCCATCCATTTCCCTGTAAATTCTATGATTTTGTCATTTTTTAATGCAGAGTAATACTCCATTGTGTATAAATGCCACATTTTTTTTATCCATTCATCCATTGAAGGGCATCTAGGTTGGTTCCAAAGTCTAGCTATTGTGAATTGTGCTGCTATGAACATCGATGTAGCAGTGTCCCTGTAGCATGCTCTTTTTAGGTCTTTAGGGAATAGACCGAGAAGGGGAATAACTGGGTCAAATGGTGGCTCCATTCCCAGCTTTCCAAGAAATCTCCATACTGCTTTCCAAATTGGCTGCACCAATTTGCAGTCCCACCAGCAATGTACAAGTGTACCCTTTTCCCCACATCCTCGCCAGCACTTGTTGTTGTTTGACTTCATAATGGCTGCCAATCTAACTGGAGTGAGATGGTATCTTAGGGTGGTTTTGATTTGCATTTCTCTGACTGCTAGAGATGGTGAGCATTTTTTCATGTACTTGTTGATTGATTGTATGTCCTCCTCTGAGAAGTGTCTGTTCAGGTCCTTGGCCCATTTGTTGATTGGGTTGTTTGTTCTCTTATTTTCTAATTTTTGGAGTTCTTTGTATACTCTGGATATTAGGGCTCTATCTGAAGTGTGAGGAGTAAAGATTTGTTCCCAGGATGTAGGCTCTCTATTTACCTCTCTTATTGTATCTTTTGCTGAGAAAAAACTTTTTAGTTTGAGTAAGTCCCATTTGTTGATTCTAGTTATTAACTTTTGTGCTATGGGTGTCCTATTGAGGAATTTGGAGCCCGACCCCACAGTATGTAGATCGGAGCCAACTTTTTCTTCTATCAGACGGCGTGTCTCTGATTTCATATCAAGCTCCTTGATCCATTTTGAATTCACTTTTGTGCATGGCAAGAGAAAGGCATTCAGTTTCATTTTGTTGCATATGGATTTCCAGTTTTCCCAGCACCATTTGTTGAAGATGCTATCCTTCCTCCATTGCATGCTTTTAGCCCCTTTATCAAATATAAGGTAGTTGTAGTTTTGTGGATTGGTTTCTGTGTCCTCTATTCTGTACCATTGGTCCACCTGCCTGTTTTGGTACCAGTACCATGCTGTTTTTGTTACTATTGCTCTGTAGTATAGTTTGAAGTCTGGTATCGCTATACCGCCTGATTCACACTTCCTGCTTAGCATTGTTTTTGCTATTCTGGGTCTTTTGTTTTTCCATATGAATTTCATGATTGCTTTCTCTATTTCTACAAGAAATGCCGTTGGGATTTTGATTGGCACTGCATTAAACCTATAGAGAACTTTTGGTAATATCGCCATTTTGATGATGTTAGTTCTGCCTATCCATGAACAGGGTATATTTTTCCATCTTCTAAGATCTTCTTCTATTTCTCTCTTTAGGGTTCTGTAGTTTTCATTGTATAAGTCTTTCACCTCTTTTGTTAGGTTGATTCCCAAGTATTTTATTTTTTTTGAAGATATTGTGAATGGAGTGGTTGTCCTCATTTCCATTTCAGAGGCTTTGTCGCTGATATAGAGGAATGCCTTTGATTTATGCGTGTTGATTTTATATCCTGCCACTTTGCTGAATTCATTTATTAGCTCTAATAGTTTCTTTGTAGACCCTTTTGGGTCTGCTAGGTATAGAATCATGTCATCTGCAAATAGTGATAATTTAAGTTCTTCTTTTCCTATTTTGATGCCTTTAATTTCTTTCGTCTGTCTAATTGCTCTGGCCAGTGTTTCGAGAACTATGTTGAACAGAAGTGGTGAGAGAGGGCATCCCTGTCTTGTTCCAGATTTTAGAGGGAATGCCTTCAATTTTTCTCCATTCAGAATGATGCTAGCCTGAGGCTTAGCATAGATTGCTTTTACAATATTGAGGTATGTTCCTGTTATCCCTAGTTTTTCTAGAGTTTTGAACATAAAGGGATGCTGTACTTTGTCGAATGCTTTTTCCGCATCTATCGAGATGATCATATGATTCTTATTTTTAAGTCTATTGATGTGGTGAATAACATTTATTGATTTCCGTATATTGAACCAGCCTTGCATCCCAGGGATGAATCCTACTTGATCATGGTGCACAATTTTTTTGATAAGTTTTTGTATCCGAGTGGCCAGAATTTTATTGAGGATTTTTGCATCTAGGTTCATTAGAGATATTGGTCTGTAGTTTTCTTTCTTTGAAGTGTCTTTGTCTGGTTTAGGTATCAGGGTGATGTTGGCCTCGTAGAATGAATTTGGAAGTTCTCCCTCTTTTTCTATTTCCCGAAGTAGCTTGAAAAGTATTGGTATTAGTTCCTCTTTAAAGGTTTTGTAAAACTCTGCTGTATACCCATCCGGTCCTGGGCTTTTCTTAGTTGGTAGTCTTTTGATGGTTTCTTCTATTTCCTCAATTGATATTGGTCTGTTTAGGTTGTCTATATCCTCCTGACTCAATCTGGGCAGATCATATGACTTAAGAAATTTATCTATGCCTTCACTATCTTCTAATTTATTGGAGTATAAGGATTCAAAATAATTTTTGATTATCTTCTGTATTTCTGAAGTTTCTGTTGTGATATTGCCTCTTTCATCCCGTATGTTAGTAATTTGAGTTCTCTCTCTTCTTCTCTTCGCTAGCATGGCTAAGGGTCTGTCGATTTTGTTTATCTTTTCAAAGAACCAACTTTTAGTTTTGTCAATTTTTTCAATTGTTTCTTTTGTTTCGATTTCATTAATTTCAGCTCTGATTTTAATTATTTCTTGCCTTCTACTTCTTTTGCTGTTGTTTTGCTCTTCTTTTTCTAGGATTTTGAGATGAAGTATGAGATCATTTATTTGTTGGTTTTTTCTTTTTTTGAGGAATGAACTCCAAGCAATGAATTTTCCTCTTAGAACTGCTTTCAATGTGTCCCATAGATTCCGATATGTTGTGTCTGTGTTTTCATTAATCTCTAAGAATTTTTTAATTTCTTCCTTGATGTCTTCTATAACCCATTGATCATTCAGTAACCTATTGTTCATTCTCCAAGTGATGTATTCTTTTCCCTTCCTTCTTTTATCATTGATTTTCAGTTCCATTCCATTATGATCAGATAGGATGCATGGTATTATCTCTACTCCTTTATATTGTCTAAGAGTTTCCCTGTGACATAATATATGATCTATTTTTGAGAAGGATCCATGTGCTGCTGAGAAAAAAGTGTAACTGCTTGATGTTGGGTGGTATATTCTATATATGTCAATTAAGTCTAGGTTATTAATAGTGTTATTGAGTTCTATAGTTTCCTTATTCAACTTTTGTTTGGAAGATCTGTCCAGTGGTGATAGAGGTGTGTTGAAGTCTCCCATGATTATTGTATGGTGGTCTATTAGACTCTTGAACTTGAGAAGAGTTTGTTTGATGAACATAGCTGCACCATTGTTTGGGGCATATATATTTATGATTGTTATGTCTTGTTGGTGTATGGTTCCCTTGAGCAGTATGTAGTGTCCCTCTTTATCCCTTTTGATTAACTTTGGCTTGAAATCTATTTTATTTGATATGAGTATGGATACTCCTGCTTGTTTCCGAAGTCCATATGAGTGATATGATTTTTCCCAACCTTTCACCTTCAGCCTATGTATGTCTTTTCCTATCAAATGCGTCTCCTGTAGGCAGCATATTGTTGGGTCTTGTTTTGTGATCCATTCTACTAGCCTGTGTCTCTTGATTGGTGAGTTTAAGCCATTAACATTTAGGGTTATTATTGAGATATGGGTTGTTCTTCCAGCCATATTTGTTTATTTATGTTACTAAACATGGTTTGTTTTCCTCTTTGATTATTTTCCCCCCTTTAGTGTCCTACCTCCCACTGTTGGTTTTCATCGTTATTTTCCATTTCCTCTTCCTGTAATGTTTTGCCAAGGATGTTTTGAAGAGATGGTTTTCTAGCTGCAAATTCTTTTAACTTTTGTTTATCGTGGAAGGTTTTAATTTCATCTTCCATCCTGAAGCTTAATTTCGCTGGAAACACAATTCTTGGTTGGAACCCATTTTCTTTCAGTGTTTGAAATATGTTATTCCAGGATCTTCTAGCTTTCAGAGTCTGTGTTGAAAGATCAGCTGTTATCCTGATTGGCTTACCCCTAAATGTGATCTGCTTCCTTTCTCTTGTAGCTTTTAAAATTCTCTCCTTATTCTGTATGTTGGGCATCTTCATTATAATGTGTCTAGGTGTGGGTCTCTTATGATTTTGCACATTCGGCGTCCTGTAGGCTTCTAGGATTTGGGGTTCTGTCTCATTCTTCAAGTCTGGGAAGTTTTCTCGTATTATTTCATTGAATAGATTCCTCATTCCTTTGGTTTGAAACTCTGTCCCTTCCTGTATCCCAATGACTCTTAAATTTGGTCTCTTGATGTTATCCCATATTTCTTGGATGTTCTGCTCATGGTTTCTTAACAGTCTTGCTGAGCTGTCTATGTTCTTTTCAAGTTGAAATACTTTATCTTCATTGTCTGATGTTCTGTCTTCTAAGTGTTCTAATCTGCTGGTAGTATTCTCAATTGAGTTTTTAAGTTGGCTTATTGCTTCCTGCATTTCTAGGATTTCTGTTTGTTTGTTTTTTATAACCTCTATTTCCCTGTATAGTTGATCTTTTGCTTCTTGGATTTGTTTATGTAATTCATTGTTGAAGTGATCTTTCATTGTCTGATTTTGCTGTCTGATGTCTTCCTTGAGACTCCAGATCATCTGAAGCATGTATATCCTGAATTCTTTATCTGACATTCCATCTGCTGCAGCTATTACCTCTTCTAACGTTGAGTTGACCTGCAATGCTTGTGGTCCTTTCTTTCCTTGTCTCTTCATACTGTTCGCGTTCCTTTCTACTTGGTGAAACTGTTGTGCTATTGAATTTTCCCCCTATATATTTATATTGGTCTTGTATAGTTGCAAAGTCTCCCTCGCAGGCGCGGGCGGCGGCTCTGTCCCTCTGCGGGCCGCTAGGCTTGTTCTGTCGGTGGTCACAGTTCTGTCTACTTTGCAGGCGCAGGCAGTGGCACTGCCCCTCTGCAGGCCTCTGGGTCTGTACTGCCAGTGGGTTGCAGGTCCGCCTACCTTGCAGGCGCCGGGGGGGGGGGGCGGCTCTACCCTTCCTCAGGCCACTGGGCCTGTTCTGTCTCTCGGTTGCAGGTCTGGCCTGTTCTGATGGTGGTCACAGTTCCTTGCAGGAGTGATTGGAATCTCTGCCACTCCGCGGGCCACTGGGCCTTTTCTGTCAGTGGTCACAGTTCCGCCTACCTGACAGGCGCGGGGGGTGGGGGGCGGCTCTGCCCCTCAGCAGGCCGCTGGGCCTGTTTTGTGGGTGGTCACAGTTCCCTCTACCTTGCCAGCGCAGGGGGAGGGGGCGGCTCTGCCTCTCAGCAGGCCGCTGCTCCTCTTCTGCTGGTGGGTCGCAGGCCCGCCTACCTTGCAGGAGTGATTGGAAGCTCTGTCCCGCTGCGGGCCACTGGGCCTTTTCTGTCCATGGTCACAGTTCCCCTACCTGGCAGGCGCGGGGGGTGTGGGGCGGCTCTGCCCCTCAGCAGGCCGCTGGGCCTGCTCTGTGCATGGTCACAGTTCCCTCTACTTTGCCGGCACAGGGGGAGGGGGCGGCTCAGCCTCTCAGCAGGCCGCTGCTCCTCTTCTGCCGGTGGGTCGCAGGCCCGCCTACCTTGCAGGAGTGATTGGAAGCTCTGTCCCACCGCGGGCCACTGGGCCTTTTCTGTCGGTGGTCACCTGGCAGGCGCGGGGGGTGGGGGGTGGCTCTGCCCCTCAGCAGGCCCAGCGGCCTGCTCTGTGCGTGGTCACAGTTCCCTCTACCTTGCCGGTGCAGGGGGAGGGGGCGGCTCTGCCTCTCAGCAGGTCGCTGCTCCTCTTCTGCCGGTGGGTCGCAGGCCCGCCTACCTTGCAGGAGTGATTGGAAGCTCTGTCCCGCCGCGGGCCACTGGGCCTTTTCTGACCGTGGTCACAGTTCCACCTACCTGCAGGTATGCCATTTTACATATCCAAAGTTGGGAGTCAAGCCAACTTTATTTGCCATCCACCTTGTCATCTGATTTTCTTCAGTGCTAGCAGAAAATCTGAGCTTTCGACTTCTTATAATCTATCTCAGCAAGAATTCATTGCCTATCTGATAATTCATGGTGTCAAGGGAGGAAGAATGAAATTTTAGTGACATAAAGTTTCTGCACCAGGGAAACTCACCATCTCCCAGTGCAGACAGGTACCCACACGTGTTGTACTCTTCAGTGGAGGAGGCAGACTTCAGTTGGCTAGAACACGAGGACAGTTAATTGCCCGCCATCCCTTATCTTTCCTTCATTCTCGTCTCCAACCTTCTCACCATTGCCATGTTCCTTCTGGTGATGATGCTGTGAGAACCACTTAATATCACCTGTGGGATGTTCCTGTCAAAAATGTGTAGCCTGTGTTTAATCGTGAGGAAGTGTCCCCAAAAAACACAAATTGAGAGATATTCTATAAAACAAATGGTCTGGTATTATTTTTTTTAATGATAAGGTCATGAAAAATATGAGGAATGTTTCTGTATCACAGGAGACCGAAGACACATGACCCCTGAAGGCAGTTTCTAGATCTGGATCTAGAAACTGAACCAGAACAATGATGCCAGAGGCACATTCGGAGAAATTAGAAAAAGGCTTGTAGATTAGATAACGTGATTGTATCAATGTTGAATTTTTGGTTGTGACCATTGTACCTTGCTTATATAAGAGAAGGCCTGTATTTTTAGGAAATACACACTAACGTATTTGAAATTAGAGGAAGGGGGTATCATATCCTCAACTTACCCTCAAATGTTTAAAAAAATGTAAAATATAGGGAGATTATATATATATAGAGAGAGAGAGAGAGAAAAGAAAAAATGATAAACTAGTATGTAAAATCTGGATGAGTGGTACACAGAAATTCTTTGTACTTTTTTCTACTCTTTTGGTAAGTTTTATATTATTTAAAAATACAACAGTTGTTTAAAAGTTTTTTTTAAAAAGGTCAGATGTCTGGGTAACAGTCCCAGAGAAACTGACTTAATTTGCCTAGGATGTCGTCTGCATTTTCATCAGGATATTTATCTCTTCCCAGTTGATTTTCTTATGCAGGCAGGATTAAGAACCCCTGGGCTATGCACACCCTGGTGTCTAGAAACACAGAATCTCTACACTACCTATAATGTATAAAAAATTGTTGGAGTAAAAGTTATTGAAGTTGGAGATTTTTTAAAAAATCTCTGAAAAGAATCATTTATCTGGGTCCTAAATACAGATACCTCTAGAGAAAATATATGTAAGACTGTTGCATAAAGCAGCAGAACATAAGATGACAGGAAATAGTAGGAATATACCTGGATTAAACTCATTTAATCCAGAATTTAAAAATATTCCCAAGAACAATCCAAAATCAACAAGTGCCTCTGGTGTAGTGGGTCATTGCATTGTAAGAGAAAGAACAGAGAACTGTGGTCATCATTTGTAGGCATAGAAATCAGACAGTACTTGTTCCTTTGAAAATATTCCTATTGTGGGCCAGATACTATGTTTAGGCCTTATATTAAATTTAAGATAAGCTGGGAAATAAAATAATGTGCATGTATTAACTGTCTTACATTGGCTGCAAGTAAGTAATATAAAACCACAATATTACCTGGTTCAAACAACAAGGCAATTTAACATCTAACGTAACAGGAAGTCTAGTGGTTTAACAATGACATCGAAGATCTGGGTTTCTTCCATCTGTCTGTTCTAGCTCTTTTCATGTGTCATGTTTGCCTTCTGGCTAGCTTTCCTTATACTCCCAAAATGGCTGCTGAAGCTCCAGGCTTCAGATCCAGAAGTAGCAACAACTAGGAAATAAATTTTCTTGTTTTTACCTCCTGGAAACATGTAAACTTTTCCCAAAAAGCCTTCAGTAGAATTTCTCTAATGTCCTAGTGTCCCAAATCGGGTTATATTTCATTCTTAAGCTAATCATTGGTAAGAAAATGGAATTTCTAGTTTGGGCTTAGACTAAACAGGGTATGTCTAGAGGTTGAGGCCAACATCCTCTGAGACATGAGGGGACAGGCTGGGAACCGCTGCAAAACTGATATGGAGGCAGGGAATGAGCCTTGAGTAATGTTTTTTTGTTTTGTTTTGTTTTTTTTAAAAAAAAACAGTTTTAAATCAGACTTTTCTTCAAGATTTAGGTAGACTTTTACATAAGACAGTGGACTATGTGTATACTCAATATAATTACAGATATTTGTGAATTAAGCAATTTAAAATTGAGAGCTGAGTTGTGGGATATGCAGGGGGTGGGGGGTGGGGGGCACAAGACTGACCAAGGGATTTGGATCTACCATTAATCAGCTGAAGTATTTGATCAAGTCACTTAATTTTTCTGGACTTCACTTTTTGACTTTAAAAATATGTATTGGGCTGGATGGTTGTTAAGGTTATCTCCAACATCGATAACCTATTAGCCTGTACTCACTGTGTTATGGTTTGAATATGAGGTGTCCCTCAAAAGCTCCTATGTTAATGCAGGAATATTAAGAGGTGAAATGATTGGATTATGAGAGCTGTCATCTAGTCAGTGGATTAATAATTTGAATGGACAAACTGCATGGTGACTGTAAGCAGGTGGGGCTTGGCTGGAGGAAGAACGTCAAGGCGGGGGGGGGGGGGGGGCATGGCTTGGGGTTATGTATTTGGTCGCTGGCTCCTTCCATGTTCTCTCTGTTTCCCAGTTGCCATCCTGTGAGCAGATTTTCTTCACCACAACTTATACCATGATGTTCTTCTGCCTTAACTCAGGCCCAGAGTATTGGAGATGGCGAATCACAGACTGAACCTCTGAAACTGTGAACCCAAATAAACTTTCTTCCTCCAAGTTGTTCTGGTTTAGTATTTGGTATCTCAGTCACAAAAATGAACAGCGGACTAATGCACATTGTTTACTAAACTCACTACAAAATAAAGGAACTGCAGTGATATTACTTGTAATAATGTCTCTTAAATAATTTTTAATATTATAGACACAAAATAAGGGAAAGGAAATGCTTTAAAATAATAATTGAGACTTCTGGTTTCTGGTCCTACACGTAAGGAGCATGGAAATATTCACTATCTGAACAAATAAAAAGCAAACCAAACTGAAAAAATCAACAATTGTTTCCATGTCAGTTTAGATCTGTCTGAGAAGTGAGGCCATGGGGTAAACACCAGCACCAAAAATTGGAGTGACAAATCAGTATAGAGAATCACAATTTACCAAAGCAGAAGTCTCCTCAAAACCCAGTTCTGAGGTTGCAACGTCTAAACTGTAACTAAGAAGCCACTAGAGGCTCACCGAGGACAACTCTGGGAGGGGGGCAGTCATAGGGAAGGCCCACACTTTTATTATGAGTTTCAGCTGCAAGAGGAGCTCTATCATGTTATCTCAACCAAGAGCAGAGAAAAATCCCTGCATGCTTTTGATAGAGGGAGAGGAAAAATAACCATTTTGAAATGTGCCAGAGCATTCTGTTCTTATTAACAAGGTTTTCCCTCTTGAGAGAGAGCCTTAGTAAAAGAATAGGACCTAATCACAAGCACATAGAATGCTTCTCCTGCCCCCACAACCTACCACCACATCAGCTGAGTCCTATTTATCAGCGTTCCTTTTCCCAATACACCACATCTCACTTTCAACAAAAAAATTACAAGGTATGGTGAAAGGCAAAGAATTCAGTTTGAAGACAAGAGCAGGCATCAGAACCAGACTCAGTTATGCCAAGGATGTTGGAATTATCAGACCGATAATTTAAAACAATTATTATTAATATGCCAAAGGTTGTATTAGATAGAATAGACAATAGGCAAGAACAGAAGTGCAATGTTGACATGTAGAGGTGGAAATCCTATGAAAGAATAAAAAAAGAAATGCTAGAGATAAAAGAGGAAAACAGTGTGACAGAAATGAAGAATGTCTTTGATGAACTCATCAGTAGACTGGACACAGCTGAGGAAAAAATGTCTGAGCTTGAGGATATATTTATAGCAACTTCCAAAACAGGAATCATAAAAAAGACTGAAAAAGAAAACAGAACAATTATATACTAAGAACTGTCAGACCATTACAGAAGACATTACATACGAGTAGTGGGACTACACGAGGAGAAATATAAAGGAAGGGGAGAAATAAGTGAAGCAATAATGGCTTTGAATTTTCCCCCAAATTAATACCAGACTCCAAACCACAGATCAAGGAAGCTCGGAGATCACCAAGCAGAATAAATCTTAGCTATGTCTATATCTATTTAAGTAGGCATATTACATTCAAACTGCACAAAATTAAAGGTAAAGAAAGAAATCTTGAAAAAAAGCCAGAGAGGGGTGGGGGGAAACCTTACCTATAGAGAAGCACAGATAAGAATTACATTAGACAGAAACCATGAAAGCAAGAAGAGATTAGAGTTAAATACTTAAAATAGATACAGAAAAAAACCCAATCTAGAATGCTGTACCCTGTAAAATTATCAATCAAAAGTATGTAAGAAATAGAGATTTTTTTTCAGACAGAAATTAAGGAATGTGTTACTAATAGACATGCCTAGCAAGAACTGTTAAAACAAGTTCTTCAGAGAGAAGGAAAGTTATATACTTGAAACTTAAGAAGAAAGGAAGAACCCAGGAAGGAATAAATGAAGATAAAAATGAAACATTCTGTTTTGTTTTGTTTTTAATTCTTAGTGCCCTAAAAAATTTATTCAAAATAATAACGGTAACAAGGTACTTGATTGTGTGTGTGCAGATGCATGTATGCTTATGTATAAGTGAAATGAATGATAGCAATAATACAAGGCATGGGAGAAAAAAATAGGATTATTTTGCTATTACAAGGTACTTCGTTGTACTCTACTGCACTGTGTCTGTGAAGTAGAAAAATGTTACTTTTGAAAGTGCATATTGCAGACTCCAGAGCAAGAAAGAAGTACAACAGATATGCTGAGAACAGACAGAAATAACACAAAATTCTCAACTAAAATGACAAAAGGCAGAAAAAGATTGAAAGACAAAAGCAGGAACAAAGAAAAAGGGCAATAAATAGAAAGAAGTGAAATAAGTGAGAGATGATGAATCCAGTTATATCAATAATCACTTTGAGCACCAATGACCTAAGTACACCAATTAAAAGAAAAAGCTTGTCAACTACATAAAACAAACAAACAACAACAACAACAAAAAACACAACCCAACTACATATTGTCTTCAAGAAACCCACTGTTTTTTCTTTTTAATTCTTATGTAGTAGAATGTATTTTGACGTATTATATATACATGGAGTATACCTTCTCATTCTTCTGGTTGTACATGATTGTTGAGAGCCACAGCCGAGCCGGAATGGCCCCTGTCATTTTGCCAGAAGTAATAGTTGAGAGGCGAACCATTAAGATGATGATAATTAAGTTAAGCTGTGACTGGATGATGCTGGATTGAAACAGGCTGTGTATTCAATTGTATATAGGCCCCTGCTGTCCGCCTGGGGCGCCTGCTACTTTGGAGTTCTCCCGGGGATTCCTGGGGAGTTCGAGTTGGTTGGTGAAGTTCCCGTGGAGGGAGTTCCGGTTGGTGTGTGGGGTCCCTGAGAGGTCCCGTGGGTGGCATTCGGGGGAGTTCGGAAATAAAGTTTGTTCCTGCTTGAGTGGCTCGTGATTTGTGCCCAGCCAGACTGCGGCACATGATGTAGACTTACATTGGTCATATAATCATATATGCAAATAGGGTAGTAATGTCCAATTCATTCTACTATCTTTCCTATTCTCATTCCCCTTCCTTCCCTTCATTCCCTTTTGTCTAATCCAAAGAATTTCTATTCTTCCCTTCCCATCCCTATGTTATTGTAAATTAGTATTCACATATCAGAGAGAACATTCAGCCTTTGGTTTTTTTGAATTGTCTTATTTCACTTAGCATGATATTCTCCAGCTCCTTTCATTTACTGGCAAATTTCATTCTTCTTTATGACCTAGTAATATTCCATTGTGTATATGTACCACATTTTCTCTACCCATTCATCTGTTGAAGGGCTCCTAGGTTGGTTCCATAGCTTATGCTATTGTGAATTGAGCTGCTATAAACATTGGTGTGGCTGTGTCACTGTAGTATGTTAATTTTAAGTCCTTTGGGTATATGCCAAAGAGTGGGATAACTGGGTCAAATGGTGGTTCCATTCCAAGTATTCTGAGGAATCTCCATACTGCTTTCCAGAGTGGTTGCACCAATTTGCAGTCCTACCAGCAATGAGTATACCTTTGCCCCGCCCCCACATCCTCACAAGTATTTATTTTTACTTATATACTTGATAATTGCCATTCTGATTGGAGTAAGATGAAATCTCAGTGTAGTTTTAATTTGCATTTCTCTTAAGTGCTAGAGATGTTGAAGATTTTTTTCATATATTTGTTGATCAATTGCATGTATTCTTCTGTGAAGTGCCTGTTCATTTCCTTTACTAACTTATTAATTGGGTTATTTGGGTTTTGGTGTTAAGTTTTTTGAGTTCTTTATATATCCTGGAGATTAGTGCTCTATCTGAAGTGCAGGTGGCAAAGATTTTCTCCCATTCTGTAAGCTCTCTCTTCACACTCCTGATTTTTTCCTTCACTGAGAAGCGACGTGTGTGTGTGTGTGTGTGTGTGTGTGTGTGTGTATGTATGTATGTGTGTTGCTGGGAATTGAACCCAGGACCTTGTACATGCAAGGAAAGCACTCTACCAACTGAGCTATATCCCCAGCCCCCATGAAGAAGCTTTTTAGTTTGTTTCTATCCCATTTTTTGATTCTTGATTTTACTTGCATTTTAGGAGTCTTGTTAAGGAAGTCAGTTCCTAGGCTGCCAGGATTCAGAGTTGGGCCTACTTTTTCTTCTATTAGGCACAGGGTTTCTGGTCTAAATCGTAAGTCCTTGATTCATTTTGAGTTGAGTTCTGTGACGTGTGAAAAATAGGGATTTAATTTTATTTTGTTACATATGGATTTCCAGTATTCTCAGCACTATTTGTTGAAGAGGCTATCTTTTCTCCAATGTATGTTTTTGGTGCTTTTGTATAATATGAAATAACTGTTATTTATGTGGGTTTGTCTCTTTGTCTTCTATTCTGTACCATTGGTCTAAATGTCTGTTTTGGTGCCAATACCATGCTGTTATTGTTACTATAGCTCTGTAGTATAATTTAAGATCTGGTATTGTAATGCCTCCTGATTCACTTTTCTCATTAAGGATTGTTTGGACTATTCTGGGCCTCTTATTTTTCCAAATGAATTTCATGACTCTTCTATAAAGAACTTTTTTGGGATTTTTATAGGAATTGCATTGAATCTGTATGGCACTTTTGGTAGTATGGCTATTTTGACAATGTTAATTCTGTCTATCCAAGAACACGGGAGATCTTTCCATCTTCTAAGGTCTTCTTCCATTTTTTTATTTATGTTCTATAGTTTTCATTGTAGAAGTCTTTTATCCCTTTTTAAAAAAATTGATTCCCATTTTTTTAGGCTATTGTGAGTGAGATAGTTTTCCTAATTTCTCTTTCAGTAGATTCATCACTGATATATAGGAATGCAATTCATCTATGGGTATTAATTTTGTATCCTGCTACTTTGCTAAATTCATTTATGAGTTCTAGAAGTTTTCTGATGGAATTTTTTGGATCTTCTAAATACAGAATTGTATCATTAGCAAATAGGAATAGTTTGAACTCTTCTTTTCCTATTCATATCCCTTTAATTTCTTTCCTCTGTCTAATTGTGCTGGCTAGAATTTCAAAATTTATTTTGTTGAATAAAAGTGGCAAAAAAAGTGCATCCATGTCTTATTCCAGTTGTTAGATGGATGCTTTCAATTTTTCTCCAATTATAATGATGTTGGCCTTTGGTTTAACATATATAGCTTTTAAAATGTTGAGATATGTTCCCTATTACCCCTAGTTTTTCTAGTGTTTTAAACATAGATGGACGCTGTATTTCATCAAATTATTTTTCTGCATTTGTCAAGATAATCATGATTCTTATCTTTAAGTCTATTGATGTGATGAATTACATTTATTGATTTCTGTATGTTGAACCAAACTTGCATCCCATGAAATGAAACCCACTCAATCATGGTGCACTAGCTTTTAATTATGTTTTTATTTGTAATTTGTCAGAATTTTATTGAGAATTTTTGCCTCTATGTTCATCAGGAATATTGGTCTGAAGTTTTCTTTTCTTGGTGTGTCTTTGTCTGGTTTTAGTATCGGGATGGTACTAGCTGCATAGAATGAGTTGGGAAGGATTCCTTCCTTTTCTATTTCATGGGATAATTTGAGGAGTATTATGTTAATTCTTCTTTGAAGGTCTGTTAGAACTCGACTGAGAATTTGTCCAGTCTTGGGCTTTTCTTAGTTAGTCTTTGATGGTGTCTTCTACTTTCTTGCTTGAAATTTTTCTGCTTAAATTGTGTGTGTCTTTCTGATTCAGTTTGGATAGGTCATATATCTCTAATAATTTGTCAATGTCTTCCAAATTTTCTATTTGATTGAAGTATAAATTTTCAAAGTAGTTTCTAATTATTACCTGTATTTCAGTAGTGTTTGTCATATTTCCTTTTTCATCACAAATTTTAGTAATTTGAGTTTTCTCTCTTTCTCTTCATTAGCTTACTATGGGTTTATCAACTTTATTTACTTTTTTAAAAACAAATTTTTGTTTGGTTGATTTTTAAATCGTCTCTTTGTTTCAATTTCATTTATTTCAGCTCTGATTTTAGTTATTCCCTGTCTTCTACTGCTTTTGGTGTTGATTTATTCTTCTTTATCTAGGGCTTTGAGATGTATGTTAGGCTATTTTTTTTTTTTGGCAATTTTATATTCTTTTAATGAGTGAGCTCAATGCAATGAACTTTTCTCTTACAGCTGCCTTCATAGTGTTCCAGAGATTTTGATATGGTGTGTTGCTATAGTCATTTACCTCTAAGTATTTTTTTTAATTTCATCCCTGATTTCTTCTGCTATCTATTGGACATTCAAAAGCATATTATTTAGTCTGCAGGTGTTAGAGTAGCTTCTATTTTTTATTTTATCATTGATTTCTAATTTCATTCCTTTATTATCCAGTAGAATGTAAGGTATTATCTCTATTTTTATTTGCTAAGAGTTATGAGAAAGGAGGAGAGAAGATAGAAGTACTGCACTGTCTCCAGGAAAGAGGCAAGCTCTGGAGGTTTGGATCCGCAGAGCAGTTCACAACTGCTAGTCAACAACCAGACCAAATAGGGCTTAGTGGCAACCTGGGATCTGGCAAATGAGACATCATGTAGTGGTGACTCTAGATCCTGGGACAGCAGGACACAATAGAATCCCAGACTCTGATAGGCTAGGTGCAGTAGCAGCAAGGACCTTAGAAATGTTTCTTAGACCTTCAAGGACAGCGAACAGCACAGCAATGACTCTGCTCCTTGGGGATGGGAATTCAGCAACTCAAGACTCCAGAGAGCTAATCTTATTCTAGGGAACCAAAGTCCTAGAGTTGTTTAGCTTGTAGGGTGGGTTACCTCAGCTTATTCAATGCTCCATTTCCTTGGGATGCAAGGTACCATGTCAGATCAGCAAGACTGCTCAGCTAGGCCCAGACTCAGATTCCCTGTGAGGCAACCCACCACTTCAGCTCAGGTACAGGAGGGCATGCCTGCTCTGGGTGGCTAAGGCACTGTTTCCCTGGGAGCCAGGGTCCCGCCTCAGCTTAGACCCCCAAAGGCAGAGTGCAGCCGTGACTGGGAGGGGCAGATGGAGTGGTTCTGTGGCAACTTGACTCCATGAGGTATGGTGTGACACCAGTTTGACTTAGGAATGGTGAGCAAGGAGGCAGGGGTGTTTCAGGGTGGGAGGTGGGATGGCTGTTGTCTCCAGAGCAGGACACACGGTAGCAGCACTTCCCATTCTAAGGTGTCACAGCAGCATAGGCCGCTGGAGGGAGAGCACACTGTCAGCTCCTCCTTTGGGGTCAGTACATCTGTGTAAACTCCCAGCTGGGCTTAGCACCTTTGGGGACTCAGAGGTCCCCAGTGGTGAGGACTGCAGGTGTCCACAGTGGTGATGTGCTGCTTACCTTTCTTCAGAGGTGAAGTCCCTCCTGGTTCTAAGCTGAGTCTGATGGGCCACCGGCAAGGAGTGAAGGCAAGCCATTCCCTTCTGTCCTTCCCCGTCCTGGAGTCCTGGGAGCCACAGGGCTTCTACCGTATCTTTGATGTGCTCTGCAACTCTCCTTTAGTTATTATTATGAATTTTTTTATCAAAATGTGGTTGTTTATTCATTGTTTTGGTGGTCTTTGTGGGGAGAGCATGAGCACGAGGGGCTTTTTTCTTGCTGATATTGCTCTACAATGAATGCTTAAAACTCAATAAGGAAATGAACAATTTAATGAAAAAACAATTTAATGAACAATTTAATAAAAAATAAATAAACTTAACAGAGAGCTCACCAGTGAAGATATTCAGATGGGAAATAGGCAAGTGAAGACGTGTTTCACATCATATGTTATTAGAGAAATAAAAATTAAATAAAAGATGAGATCCTATTGTACACCTATTACAATGGTCAGAATCCAAAATACGGACACCACCAAATGCTGGTAAGGGTGTGGAACAACAGGAATTCTTGTTCATTGTTGATGGGATTGCAAAATGTTAGAGCAGTTTGGAAGACAGTATGACAGTTTCTAGCAAAACTAAACATGTTCTTTCTTTATAATCCAATAATCATGCTCTTACATTTACCCAAATGAGATGGAAAGTTATGTCCACACAGAAACCTGCAGATGGGTATTTGTAGCAGGTTTGTTCACAATTGCCAGAACTTGGAAGCCAAGATGTCCTTTTGTACGTGAATGGATAAATAAATGGTGGTATATTTAGACAGTGGACTTTTACTCAGCAGTAAAAAGAGATGAATGAACACACCATGAAAAGACAAAGAGGAAACATAGACGTATATTAATGAATGACAAAAATTAATCAGATAAAGCTACATACTATATGATTCCATCCGTGCAACATTCTGGAAAGACAAAACTATGGAGACAGTAAAAAGTTCAATGGTTGGCAAGGTTGAGGGAAAGAAATAATAAATAGATCACAGAGGATTTTTATAGCAATGAAACTGCTATAGGATATTATGGAAGATACAGGATGCTGTGTTTTTCCAAACCCATAGAACATACAACATCAGGACTAACACTACCCTAAACTATGGGCTTTGGGTAGTAACAATGTGTCAATGCAGGTTATCAGGTAACAAACCCATCACTGTGGTAGAGGAGGTTGAAAGTTTGGGGGGCCATATGTTGGGGAGGCCAGGAGATATGTGGGAAATTTCTGTAGCTTCTGCTCAAATATATGTCACCTAAATCTGCTCTAAAAAATGAAGTCTATTTTTTTTTTTTTTTTAAAATAAGCACAATTAAAGCTGTGAGGCCTTCAGATACAATTTCTTTGTAATTCAATAAGAATTCTCTGTCTCTCTCTCTCTCTCTAACTTTAAGCACTATTATTTTCTTCATAATTTTTGATTTTTTTTTTGTCTGGGAGTCGGATGAGGAAGGAAAACTACAAGTAGGCAAGGTTTTCAATTTACATTTCCATATATCTGTACAAGGCTGGGCAGCTGCTGCAACCTCTTCATTTCCAAGAAAAAATTTTGGATTCTTTAGGCAGTTACCTAACTGACTACCTAACATTTCTAGAGAAATGCTATTTCTTTAGAAATTACATTTAAGATATTTTCTGAACTTAAGATGTTGCTGTTGAACAAATAACCTGAATTCTGCTAATGTGCAAACAGATGCCGAAACAAAATGAGCAAGGTCAGTGCGACCCCTACTGTCAGAACTTGGGTGTGAGTGACTCCACCACACAGTCCTTTTGTGGAGCTGGGAATCCTGAAGCAATATTTGCCAGTGTAGGAGGAAGGATCGTAGGAGCACATCATGCAAAGCTCCATCATCCTGAAAAAGAGGGCAAGACAGACACTTAGCACTTTCTGGGAAAAACACACCGAATATTCTGGAGACAGAGGATAAGTTAATGTCAAGGGGTATTTCCTAGTGTTCATTCAGGGGTCTTCCTAAGGCTCTGGCATCTTTAACAAACTTCCCACTCTGTTTCTCTTGTGCTGTTTTTGTCCCTAGATCTCTAGAGGAAAGGTAGATATGGCTATTGGCTTTTAAAGCTATGGCTAGGAAGGAAGAGAAAAAGGGAGAACAGAGGCTCCCTGACCTTGATCTTTCTCCTGCCCTGGGACATTGCTCTAGATTATGAATTAGCTCTCTTTTAGTTATCTCTATTTCCCTCTAGAAATATTTTCCACCCCAAGCTGGGACATAGCCATTGCATTATGTCATTAGTCTATTTTAAAAGCTGTGCATCATGTGAGGTCTCACACTTCATCACCTCACAATGACTTATGTGTCTCCTGAAGAGCTATTACCTACACTGGTGAGAAGAGACCCAGAAGGCTACATTCTTACAGTCAGATAGCAGCACTCATGGCCTACCTGGGTACAAAGCAGCAGTATACTACAGCATTGTCAGGCAAGGGCATGAGTAAAAAATTGAGAATGACAATGTCAGTATCTGACACCTATTCATCAGCCATGTTGACCCAGGGGAAAGTGGACAGAACTGAGAGAATGAACCAGAAGACTCCAGAGCTCTGATAGAGATAATCAATGCCCTGAACATCCCTGCTGATGGTTCTACTGGAGTATTGGGGTCTTGCTCTTGCATTCCAGTTCCTCGCCCACAGCACCGTCCCCATCTGATTGATCTAACTCCTAAGGACAATGTGCCTGTTTCTGAGACCTGAAGGACTGTGCCTCTGTGTGCAGTAAAGAAACCTAGACTTTACCCTCTTCTTCACTTGTTTCCAAAGCAACTCAAACAAGCTAATAAAATTGTCACTTTTTAAAGAAAGTTTTTGTATTTTTAGAGTTATTTGAGTACCTAAAATGGAATTAATTTCTTAAAATATGGTTGGTAGTAGGCACTATACTTCATGGGAGGGCTAAAGGATTTGTGTTCTTAGGGGTTTAAAGAATAAAAATACTTCTTTTATTCCTATAGATAGAACCAACACACTCCATATAATTGCTCTTAGTTGCTTGGTATTTTGGAACCCACAACGTGCTCTCACACTTTGTAAAGGTTTGTTTCATAGAGGGTCATTTTATGTTTATTGAAATTTAAAAAAAAAAAAAAGACTTTACAGACACAATAGAAGAACATACTTGGAGAGCTGATAAGCTCATCCTGCTCGGGTGATACTTTTAACACAGAGTCACCTGGGCAATACAGGATGAAAGCATGGCCCTGGCATCTGAGCCTGGGTTCAAAGCCCACTCTACTGATCATGCATGGCATGACTTTCAATAATTTACTTCACACTCAGGGACTCAGTTCCTCAACAGTAAAATGGAATAATAAGTTAATATATATGTAAAATACCTAGAGCAGTTCCTGGTGCTTTGGAATTTCTCAATTAATATAAGCTGTCATTATTGAATGTAACAAGTATGTTACTTAGTAGATGTTATTTTATTATAAAAGAAACATCTCAAAACATTGGCTCGTCTTCCTGCATTTACTTATTGCAGATGAAGTGCCAAGTTTAGAAAATATTTGCTTGACAAATAGAATCTCTTTATTTAGACAATATTAATGTTCCCAAAATGTTCTCCAGGGAAGATAGTTTTAATTATGTTTTGTCCAAAAAAAATATATATTTTTTTCAACTTTTGTTGTCTCAATTGTTTTTTGTTTGATTTTGGTTGGGTTTTTCTTTCCTTTGGTATTTCAATCTATTTTGTGTTCTCATGTTTCTTGCACTTTAAATTGTTTTCCAGACCTCCATTTCATGTCTGTTTGGGCAGTTGCCCCAGCTCCCAGCTAGTTAAGCAGGGTCCCTCTAGGTTTTACTGTGAAGTGAGATCCCAACAGGGTGGCACACATCTTTGTTGGGTGTGTGCAGAAAGGGAACTCAGAATCACTCCCTGTTACTAGTGTGGTCTCTTTCCTGGTAGGGGGCAGGGGCAGGGGCACGGAAGAGGAGGGATGTTGGTTGACCTCTGATTGGATGCATGTGAACACCTCTGAGTGACCTCTTCCTCCCAGCCAACTGCCTCTGAGAGTTGTATCTACTCACCTAGAGTCCATCTGGGACTCAAAATGAGCACCTGCATTTTCTCCGTTCTCTGAATAAGACACATTTAACTCATTCATTCGATCTTTTCCTTTCCTTTAAAGTTTAAGTAAGGATATTTTAACTGTAGAAAGCCATGTTAAAAAAAAAAAACAAAACAAAACATGTGCCCCACTTCACTTTCCAGTTAGACTTTGTAACTACTGAAAATGAGAATTTAGGTCTTTTCTACTTCTTTGCCCAGACTATAGCTCTGGCCTTTTCTGAGTTCTCTGCTTGTTCAACTACACATTATTTTCTCCTTTCATTCGCTTTCTTAAAATAAAAAAAAAATTAAGAGGAAGATATAGATATTTTCCAACACCCCCCCCCCACACACACACACTGCAAAATCTTCCTTATCACATCCCCTGCTAGAGTGGTGTGTCTGTTACAATTGATGAATCCACATTAACACATCATTATCATCCCCAATCCATGGCATACATTAGTCTTCATGCTGAACATTGCACCTTCTGTAGGTTTGGAAAAATGTAAATGACATGAATCACAGAGAGGAATTTCACTGCCCTGAATATCCTCTGTGCTCCATCTAAGCATGCCAATTTCCCTTCAAATCCCTATTAACTACAAATCTTTCTCATAGCTTTGTCCTTTCTACGTCATATAGTTGGAATCATTTGGAATATGGCTTTTTCAGATTCAATTCTTTCACTTAATAAAATTCAGTCAAGGTTTCTCCACAGCTTATTAGTGCATTTCTTTTTAGTGCTAAATAATGTTAGATTGGCTGAATGTACCAGTACAGCTTTTTAAAGTGTGGAGGTGTGATTTAAGGTAAATATCAAACAGGATATTTCCTGGGTTGTATGGTAAAAATATGTTTAGTTTTTGTAAGCTACTGCCAAACTGACTTCTAAAGTGACTGCACCATTCAGCATTTGCACCAGCAGTGAGTGAGAGTTGCTGTTGCTCTTCATCCTTACCAGCATTTGGTGTTGTCAGTGTTGGGATTTGGGCCATTATAGTCATGTGATGGTATTTTATTTTTTTCAGAACTTGTATTTCACTAATGACATGATTTGGACTATCTTTTTATATGTTTATTTTTCATCTGACTATCTTCTTCACTGAGCTGTCTCTTAAGATCTTTTGACCACCTTTAATTGGCTAGTTCATTTTCTGTGGATGAGTTTAAAGAGTTCTTTATATATTTATATTATGCTCCTTTATCAGATATGTCTTTTGAAAACAGTTTCTCCCAGTGCGTGGCTTGTCTTTTTATTCTCTCAATAGAGTCTTTCAAATGGCATACATTTTTAATATTAATGAGGTCTAGTGTACCAATTCTTTCTCTCATGAATCATGACCTTGGTGTCATATCTAAAAAGTCATCACCAAAACCAAGGTCATCTAGATTTTCTCCTTATCTTCTAGGAGTTTTTCAATTTTGCATTTTACATGGATCCATTTTGAATGACTGTTCTTTTCTTTGAAGGGGTGAACTCTGGGTCTAGATTCATTTTGATACATGTGGATGTCCAGTAGCTCCAATATCTTCTGTTGAAAGAGTGTCTTTGGTCTATTTTGTTCCTTCACTCCTTTGCCAAAGATCAGTTGACTTTATTTGTTGGGGTCTATCTCTGAGTTATTTATTCTGTTCCATTAATCTATTTTTTCACTAATATCACACTGTCTTGATTATTATAGATTTATAGTAAATCTTGATGTTGAATAGTGTCAGTCTTAACAAACTTCTTGTTCTCCCTTCAAAATTTTATAGACTATTCTGGGTTTTTTTCTCTCTCCCTATAAGACTTAGTTTTTTCCACAAAATACACAATGAAATTTTAATTTCAATTGCTTTAGATCTACATATCAAATTGGAAAGAATTGACATCTTGACAATATAGAGTCTTTTCATCCAGAACATGGAATATCTCTCCATTTATATAGTTCTTGTTTGAATTATTTCATCAGAATTCTGTAGTTTTCCCTATGTAAATCTTACACATACTCAGTTAAATTCATACCCAAATATTTGCAGGGGTGTGGGGGGGGGAGAATGGTGCTGTGCTTTAAATTGTAAATGCTACTTATTCATTGATGGGATAGGGGAAAGTGACTTTTTAAAATTGGTGTCATATCCTGAAACTTTGCTAAAATCATTTCTTAGTTCCAGTACTCTCCCCCCCATCTCCAGTAGGAAAATCTGCTTCTGAGATTTTCTCTCTCTCTCTCTTTCTCTCCCCCCACCCCCACTTTGTCAGAAAAGGGGTACCAGGGCCTTGTGCATGCTAGGAAAATGTCCTACCACTGAGCTACATCTCCAGC
Source organism: Marmota monax (assembly GCF_021218885.2). Taxonomy (NCBI): domain Eukaryota; kingdom Metazoa; phylum Chordata; class Mammalia; order Rodentia; family Sciuridae; genus Marmota; species Marmota monax. The sequence continues at coordinate 28,312,034 of NW_026695227.1, forward strand.
ACTGAATTTTCTATATAGATGATCATTTTATTTCTATGCATATCTTGTTGTGTTAGCTAGAACTCCAGTACAATGTTGGAAAGGTGAGATGGAATGACCTTGCCTTGATCCTGAACTTAGTGGCAAAACTTCTAGTTTCTCACCATTAAGTACAATGTTAGCTCTAGGAGCTTTTTTAGCTATTGCTTATCAAATTGAGGAAGTTTCCTCTTTAGTTCCAGTCTGCTGAGAATTTTTAGCATGACAATATATTAAATTATGTCAACTGCTTTTCCTGCATTTATGACCATGTGATTTTTCCTATTTAGCCTGGTGATATGATGGATTACCTTGATGGATTTTAGAATGTTGAATCATCCCTGCACACCTGAGATAACTCCCACTTGATTATGGTGTGTGATTCTTTTTATTCATTGTTGAATTTGATTTGTTAATATTTTGTTGAGGATTTTTATATTTATGTTCAAGAGAGATATTCATCTGTACTTGCCATTCTTATAATGTCTCTTTGTGATTTTGATATATATTTCTTTTACTTACGTGACTTTTATTCTGAAATTAATATGGCTATTCACACTTCTCTTTTGATTATTGTATATCTTCTCCATTTATTTATTTATTTGTTTTAAATATTTTATTATTTTTTTAATTGTCAATGGACATTTATTTTTATTTATTCATACGTGGTGCTGAGAATCAAACCCAATGCCTCACACATTCTAGGCAAGTGCTCTTCCACTGAGCCACAACCCCAGTCCCCATTCATTTATTTTTAATTTGTGTGTCTTCATATTTAAAGTGGATTCCTTCTAAAAAACATAGTATGACATATAGTGTGACAATATTTATATTTTCATTGGGGTATTCAGATCATTGATGTTTAAAATGGTTATTGATACAGTTGGATTAATATTTACCACATTTGTTACTGCCTTCTTTTGTTGTTCTTGGTTTTTGTTCCAATTTTAATCTTTGACTTTTTCATTTATTATGGTTTTAATCATGCATTTTATATGAATCCATTTTCTCTCCTGGGCACAGTTTGTGTTAACTTTTTATTATTATGACAAAATACCTGAGAAGACCAACTTAGAGGAGAAAAAGATTTATTTTGGCTCATGGTTTTAGAGGCTTCAGTGCATAGTCTCCTGGCCCTAATCACTGTGGGCTTGTAGTGAGGAAGAACATCATTGCAGGAAGCGTGTAGTGCAGCAAAGTTACTCACCTCACGGTGGCCAAGAAGTGTGTGTGTGTGTATATATGTGTGTGTGTATTGATATATTTTATATATATTATATATTTTATATATATTATACATTTATATATTATATATATGACTTTACTTACATGACTTTTATTCTGAAATTAATATAGCTATTCATGCTTTTCTTTTGATTATTGTTATCTAATATATATATATATATATATATATATATATATATATAGAGAGAGAGAGAGAGAGAGAGAGAGAGAGAGAGAGATCCTCTTTGAGGATATGTCCCCAGTGACCTACTTCCTTCACTAGGGCCCACACAGTAAAATTTTCACCACCTCCCAATAGCACCATGAGCTGGGAACTAAACCTTCAACACATGACCCTTTGAAGACATTCAGATCCAAACTGTAACACAATGATACAAGTTTTTTGTTTGTTTTTTCGTTTTGACTTTTTAAAGTATATGCAATATACATTTACAGCTAATCCAAATCCATCTCCAAATGACACTATACCACTCCATGAGTAGTTGGAGCACCTCATTATGACAAAATGATTCTAATTCTTCTTTCATCCCTTATATCATTATTGTCATTCATTTCTCTTATTTATAAACATAAGCACATATATGATAGACATACACGTAATCAAATATATTGTTGATATAATTTTAGGCAAACTTATCTGTTAGACCAATTAACCTTCATTTACTCCTTATTGATGCTCTTCTTTTAGGTATGTAAATTTCTGACCTATATCATTTCCCTTATCATCAAAGAATTTATCATAATATTTCTTTCAAGGCAAGTCTAAGAGCAACATATTCCTTCAGTTTTTTATTGTTGAGCAAGTCTTTATTTCTCCCTATTTTTTTAATAATAAATTTCAGGTATAGAGAATTTTAGGTTGGTGAAATTTTTCTCTCAACAATTTAAATATTTTATTCATTTCTAGCTTACATGGAGAGGTCGGCTATAATTCTTTTCTTTGTTCCTCTATATGTAGGGCATATTTTTCCTCTTGTTTTCTTCTTTCAGGTGTTTTTTCTTTTTCTTTTCTCCTCCTCCTCCTCTTCCTCCTCTTCCTCCTCTTCCTCCTCCTCCTCCTCCTCCTCCTCCTCCTCCTCCTCCTCCTCCTCCTCCTTCTTTTGGGGGGTATTTGTTCTTCTTGGTGTTCTCTGAGTTTCCTGGATCTGTGTGGTTTGATGTCTGCCATCAATTTGGAAAAATCTGAGTCATTATTCCTTCGACTATTCCTTCTGCTCCTTTCTCTCTTTTTCTCTTTTTTGGTATCCCATTCTGTATATATTGCATCTTTTGTTGTTGTCCCACAGTTTGTGGATATCCTGTGGTGTTTTTTTACGTTATTCTCTTTGCTTTTTAGTTTTGAAGATTACTATTGATACAGCCTTGATTTCAGGATTTCTTTCCTCAGTTGTGTCCTGTTTCCTGATAAACCCCTCAATGGCACTACTCATTTCTGTTAGTGTTTTGTTTTGTTTTGTTAATCTCTAGAACTTGTGTTTGGTTGTTTCTTGGGATTTCTATTTTACTGCTTGCCTAGCCCATCTGTATTTGCATACTCTCCACTTCATCCTCTAGAGCCCTTAGCATATTAACCATAGCCATTTAATATCTCTGATCTTACAGTTCTGACTTCCCTGCCATGTCTGCTTGGGAAGCTTGCTTTCTCTTCAGACTGTTTTGCCTTTGGTAATGCCTTGCAGTTTTTTCTTTATAGCTGAATGTGTACTGGATAAAAGAAACTGCTGTAAATAGGCCTTTAGTAGTACATAGTAAGGTGCTAGGAGTGACACAGTCTATCGTCCTGTAAATAAGCCTCAGTTATCATGTGCCTGTGCCTCTGAACTGTGATTTCTCAGCCCTCACCCACTCAGTGAGACAGGATGGCTGTATTTGGTTGGAGTTGGATATTTCCCTTCCTCAAGTGGAGGAAGGCTAGAGTGGGCTGGAGTAGTGAAAATGAAAGCTAGGCTTGAATTGAGTGTTTCCTTCCCCCTGGTCAGTTAGGCTCTGCTTAAGTAGTTTCTTTGGAAGGCAGATCTTGTTAAAATAGCTCTCTGATATACTTCAAAATGACTCCTTTTCCTATACCCCTGTTGAAAACATAAGATTTTACCATGAATACCAGATTGAGCTCCTCAGGTCAAACTCACAGAAGCACAGACCTTCCCAAATACCAAGTCCCCTTGTAGTTGTAAGGTCTCAGTCTGTCCACTCTGGGCTTCCAGCAGTACAGCCATTACAGTTTGGGTATTTCTACCCTGGCTCTAGTTTCCATGGAGACTTCTGCTGGTGATTTCCTGCATCAGCAGGTTATGACCCTCTGGGTTTGCCTGCCCAATTTGGGGGGCAGCAGTTTGCCCTGTGACCTCACTTCTCTTATGGATCTTGTGAATTTTTGTGACTTGTGAATTTTCCACTTTGTTCAGTTTTGGAACTGTTTGGATGGAGTAGTGATGTCTAAGCTCCTTACATGAAGAAATGAAAACCAGAAGCCTTTTTTTTTTTAAACCAAAGCTTCATGACATTGAGTGCACACTGGATTTTTTTTTAAGCACTGAGTCACATGTGACTTTTTTTGCAATAAAAGATTCCAATTGAATTTACTCAGCTTGTGCTGAGTTTGTCCAGGCTTGATTTGGTATTTGGCTCTTAAGCAGCTTCATGACTATCAATGATGTGAAAAGCAAAACATTAACTGGAAAGGGTTTCGCGTTATGTTGGCAGTCAATGTCAGTAACCCCACTCCACTGGGTGGGACTCCTGATGTTGGAGGTGGCTAGGATAAAGTCCAGTTCAATCCATTGCGCCAAAGTGCCCTCTATACTCCTAGTGTGCCTATCTTCCTCCAGCTATCAGAGCAAAATTATTCCTTAGTTTCAAAACATATCTTTTGTAGGCATACTCAATTTGAAGTGTTCATTTTGAAACTAAGAGTTTCTACTATTTCATTGTACCTACAAAATGGGATAGCTTCTGACATCATTTTGGTCAAAATTTTCCCTTAGGTTTTCTGTTTCCAAAGCTAAGATCAAATGTCATGAATAGCCAGACGTTTCTTCAGAAAGTATTTCCAACTTTAGATGTCTATTACTTTAAAATATGTGTATCCTTTGAACCGACACTTTTCTGTCTAGTAATTTGCCATAAGGAAATTATTAATCCTAAGGAGATAAATACTTAGCTGAAGATGTTTATGGCAGTGCTATTTATAATTGTGTTATTGAAAAGAGCTTGTTTAATGTAGAAAGTGGTTAAATATTCTATGACACCTCCATAGAAAGGAATCCTATGCCACCATTAAAGATGATGCTGTAAAAGAATATTTATTGACATGTAAAAATGTGATAAATTTTAAGTATAAGAATTTGGTTACAATTTGGAAAATATAGACATATATGCATAGAAAACGACTGAAAAGCTAGACAACAAAATACCAACTGCTTTTAGTTCCTGGATGGTGGAATTATGAGTTCTAATTTTCTCTTAATTTTAAGTTTGAATTCATTTTGCAAAGAATGAGTAGTAATTATGTATTTTAAAATAACTTTTTTAAAAAAAAATCACTGCCACTGTTGTGAAAACCACCATCAATTTATGTGCTTTGAGAAATATGCAAATTATTACAGAAACATATAGTTTCGAAAGAAGTACACACAAAGGTCATTCAGATGGTTCAGATTTACAAAGCGGTAGCGTAACCTTGCTCCAAACAGGTTTAATTTTATTAAACAAATCGATTGAAGCAAGTTTGTATGTTACAAAATATTTTCCTATTGATATGGCTCTTCTGACCAATGTTTGATGGTACTGCTTAATTTGCATTAAGCACTACAACATTGTGCTACCCCAGTCTTCAACCCAGGACAGCACTTATACCTCTAACAATGTTCTCCAGGGACATGACACAGAATTTTTGGACAGGTTCCTCCAGAGAGCATGGTGATTAAAAAGACTCTGTAGCCAACTCTGTAAGTGTAGAAATTAGCAGGCAAGCTTTAGGTAGGGAGGGAAGTATGAAGGTGGCAGAATGAGGAAGGGTCATCACAATCTCCAAGGACAGACATTAACGTGTGTCTCCTATTTGCTGCTTCTCGGCATGTGGGAACAGAGCCCTGAATATCTAGTTTCAGGTCAAGCCTCTTGAATGTTAAACACATTTTAAAAATCTGAAATCCCTCTATAGGTTATTATATTTTAAAACCAACCATTTATATAGAGAACATTAAATTAAAAAATAAGTACATTCTATCCAAACAAACTCCCTAGTGACTTATTTTTCTCACCATAGAATTCCAATTTCTGATAACTTTTGGTACACATATTGCACGTTCATTTTCTGTACAAATTCACTTAAATACACCCATAAAATTTAAGCCACAGATGGACTATCAAGAGAATAGCTGAAAGTCATTTTCAAAGTTGGAATAAGCCCAAGATAGAGAATGGAAAAACCCAAGTTTCTATAGATGTTTTCCAAATTTTTTAGAGTTCAGGATCATCTTATTTAATTCCCAAAGCAGCATAGGATCCCTAAACTATGCAGAGGAAATGATTCAGAAGCAAAAGGGAATAAATCATCCCATGAATAATCAGAATTAACCTCAGTGTCAGTAGGTGGCATGCACACACTCACTTATTTGACAAACATTTATGGAGCACCTGCTCAGTAAATCATGGGGCTCAAAGATGATTTCCTGGAGGCAATATGATTCAAGGCTATTCATTCTGTATGTGTCCTCTTTAGCTTATAAGCACTTTCTATGTGCAAAGTCAAGTTTGAACAAATGTCAACGGCAGCAGTGAGAAAAATGCAACATAGTGTGAAGGTGTGGGTGTGTGCATGTGTGTTTGCATATGTACCGGAGGGAGAGGTGCTCGCAGAATTTAGCTTTTCTTTCTTTCCAGGTCTCTCTGCTTCAAGAGCTGGAGGAATGTTGCAATCATCTTTTTTCCTGCCAGCCCTTCTTCTTTAGCCTCCACCCTCTTAAGCAAACTCTGGGGCTTGGGAAAACTTCTTTAGCTCCTCTCAGGATAGGCATGGGAAAGAGAAGGCAAGCACCAGAAAAACAGGTTGCTGATGCCATCAGGGACTCCTAGCAACTGGTGCAATCAATGCACAGCAACTTAGGATGTTAGACTGTAGCAGTCCGTGTATTTTCCACGTGTGGTGAGAAGTATAGCAAAGTCTAGAACTAAATGAGGGAATCTGGTTTTCTACTCTCTGGCTTGCTAAATGAGAGAATCTAGTTATTTTGCTCTCTGGCTTGCTAAGTCTTAATCTCTAAACACCAAAATTATTCTCGTGTTTCCTCTCATTAATATTATTTGTGAACTATATTCTATTTTCTTCCCTTAGCATCTACAGCATTTTCAATATGATATAATGTAATGTAATAAGTATAAGGAACTAAGAAAGTCAAATGACACTAAAAAAAGATCACCTTAGAAGTTGCTATGATTGTTTATTTCTAATTTTTTCCTATAAGAGTATGGACCACAAAAGTCAAAAAATCCAATTTGTAGATTATTTGGGTTGTTATTATTCTAGACACTACATTGTTCGTGAACTCATAAACTTGATGCATAAGTATTTTCTGGAATTTGAAGAATGATTTCTTGATTAAAAAAAGGCTCAAAATATTTTTACTTTCTTTTGTAGATTAGATTTTTTTTTGCTTTAAAGCAAATCATTGAACAGTATTCCAAACAAGTTATAAAGAAAAAAATATTTGAGTCTGAGCGTTAAAAATGGCATTTTCACATTAAGTTCATAAAATGAATCATTAGGCCAAAGTTGTTCTTATGTGATTAAGCTGTGCTCCCTAAACTAACATGGACTGAAAAGAAAAAAAAGAAGAAAGAAAGAAAAGAAACAGGAAGAAAAAGAAAGGCAGGCAAATAAAAGAGGAATGGGTTGAGAAGAAGCTAATCAAGTAATTTATCTAAGGCTCAACAATAAGCAGACAGCAATCCAAGATTCTTATTTTATAGGTGAAAGTTTTTACTGCTTCCCGCACCTCTAGTGTGCTTTGTATTTTACATCATTTTAAGAACCATCCATTCCCAGAGGATTGAGAAATACAGCTGGTTTGGTCATGCTGAATCAACATGTGCACATGTGTTCTCACAAATCTCCATGTAACCTTCTCAGACAAGGCAGAGGGTGCTGTGCTCAGCACATCCTTCAAATTGCTATCTGATGATGTCTTTAAAATGATGTGCATTGTTTTTTGCTTCGCCTGTTCTCAGTACTGAGAGCTGTGGAGATTACTATTTCTGGTGACAACATCTGTTCTCATTAAAGAAAAGTAAAGTGTTCTTAAGACTCAGCTAGGTGTTTCATTAAATGTGATCTATGCTACAAGGTATAAGGTACATCATTTATTCACCTTGAGATGTGATTATAAATGTGTATTGGTGTGTTGTCTAACTAATAGAGTGCACTAAAATAGGATCCTTCAATTTAAGAGGCATTTCACTACAGGTTTCAGGAGAGTTACACATCTCGGGAAGTGTTTATAGCTTCAAAGGCTTTCTCTCTTTTTTTAAATGCAGTAGTATACCTTGAAAAATGTGTGTGTGTGTGTGTGTGTGTGTGTGTGTCATAGGTGAATAGAATAAAACAAGATGGGTCTTACAAATACTTGGGGATCATATCGAATGAGGTTTCTTCTAAAAAATGAGAAGTAAAATTGCCTCTGGCAGTTAAATTTTAAATCAATGCATTGCCAAAACATGCATTCAGTTCCTTAAAGATAAGTGGGCTCCCAGGCTGTAGTGTGTGAGTCATGAGAAGATAGAATGCATAAATGACCAAGGACCCAAGCTTCTGTGCTCAGAAATCATTCACTCTGCTGACACAGAGGCCGAGCTTCCCATGGGCTCCTGCCAGGTGACTGAGCACAGAAAGAATACTGAGGCAGACCTATTTGGGGAAGATGGGGGACTCCTCCTACAGCCTGCTTTGCCTCCAGTCACCCTTCCTGGCCCATACCTGCCCCCAGAGACCTTGATGAGCCTTCCTTAGACATTTCCCCCTCCCACTTTCTTCTTCATTCAGGGTCAACTCACATCATGGTGCAATCGCTCTCACGGCCCTCCCTGGTTCCCTTCCCTAGTAAAATCCATGCATGCTCCATCCCACATGTGCTTCCCAAACTTACACACAGATCAAACTATAACTTATGTAATTAATTAGCACATGGTACATTAGTAGCTAAGACCAAAAAAAAAAGAAGAAGAAGAAAAAATGTTACTCTCTGAAAGAGGTTGGTCAGCTCAGGGAGCTCTGAAAAGGGTACAGAAGCACAGCTGGACGTGCTCAGCTCATGTCCAGAGGAGAGAATGCCAAAATTCCAGCCCCAACACATTCCATTCCTCATTGTGAAATGGCTATGTCTGGTGCCATTAAATATTTAATCCATCTGACTAGCGCACCTTGCTCTGAGTTCACGCTTCCCGGCTGATGTTCAGTTGACTTTTTTTTATTTCCCACCAGACCTGTCTTCAGAGAGCAAATGCATTAGTTACATGGGGGTAGTTCAAGAGGGAATTTTGGAAATTTATAGAACTTCATCGCAGAGCCTCAGCACTCTGACTGCCAAGTAGTCTAACACCAGGAGCTGGATCACTGGATACTTGAAGAGGGAAAAAGGGCAGCCTGATTTCTGTAGGGGTGAAGAGCTCTGCAGATGGTGTCTGATGTGTATTCAGCAAGTAGTGGATCCTGCAGTCATTCATGTCATTGAGTTAGGGGTGGAATTTTCATCTAGAGAGAGAGATGCTAAAGTTTCTTTCAAATGTTAGTACATTAGTCTCCTAGGGCTGGCGTAGCAAAGTACCATAAATTGGATGGCTAAAAACAACAAAAAATTTGTTTTCTCACTGTTGTGGAGACTATAGATCTGCAATCAAGGTATCATCAGGTTGGCTCCTTCTGGAGAAAATCTCTTCCACGTCTGTGTCCTAACTCCTAGAAACTACAAGTAACTCTTGGGGCTCCTTGACTTGTCCATGTATCACTCCAATCTCTGCCTCTGTCTCCCTGGACATTCTTCCTGTGTAGCTCAGTGTCTTCACGTGGCATCCTGCTCCAATACTCAGCTTAGCTATTACATGTGTAATGACCCTATCACCAAATAAGATCACATTCTAAGGTCTTGTGAGGTCAGACTTCAGCATACCTTTGGGGGGGGAACACAACTCAACTCATAACCATTAGATTTGACGATTCTACAAAATATCTCAAGAGTATGGTTTCATAATACATGATAAACAGAAGTTAGTATGTGATCAAGGAAGTCACTAACATCATACTGACTAACCAGAAAAGAGGCAGTGCAAAACGGAAGGAGGAGGAGAAAGAGGCGGAAGAGGAGGGGCAAAGTGTACAAACAGAGGCCAGGGAAGGAAGGGGGCCAAGGGCACTCATAGCTAATTTCTACATAATAAAGGATGTCCTTGCTGCCTCTGAGCTCTTGGCAGCTTTAGGCTGAGAACTGTGTCCTGCGGTGTTCTCTCATTCTGAACCGTGGTCTGGTTGGACACATACATTTTGTCCAACAATCCACCTCCTCACTTTTTCTTCTTCCTCCTTTTCCTTATATATTTTTGTCCCACCCATCCTGCTGGAATAACTGGAGCAAATGAAATGCACCTACTGTTCAGGACATTCAGAGGGTGGAACATTTCGAGTCTTCACATTCACATTTTCTTGCACAGTTAGATCGTTTGCTCTAGGTTAGCCTGTTAACTATGGGCAAAATACACCAACTGTGTTTTCTCTATTTTGTGTCATTAACATTTGACTTTCTGCTAATCATTTAAATGTGTGCCACTGGAAAATACAGCTTTGTAATTGCCTCGGTATTTACATTCCTCGGGGTTGAAACATGGCAATTTGAATGATGTTGTTTAAGAATTAATAGAAATAGACAAAAATGACTGAGGATTATAAAGAGGCCAGTGATTTGGGAAACTCTTCTCCAACAATCCCTTGTGTTTGGTTGGAGTGGGGGAGAAAGAAAGGAAAGAAAAGCAGCTGTTGGATGCTGTAAGCGACTCTGCATTTATGGAATTTTCCACTATGTAGTATGTATTCAGGTCACATACACAGAGAGATTTCCTGCAGTGACAGTACAGATAAAAAGACTGTACAACTTGGTGATAATTGTGCTCCATTTAGGCAAACCACGAACTGCTGCATTTTTATAGCAATTGTCTCAGAAGCATGAGAGATGCTTTTGAGGGTATGTTTTAAATATGGATTCATTAGCACTCAAAGAACAACAAGGTGCATTTTGAAACACATTCTAATGAGAAACAAGCATTGACAGATCTTTAGAGTTCATGTTACCATATGCTTCACAGCCATCAGGTAGTAGCCATTTCTTGGTCAAATTTAGGAATAAGTAAATCTTTTCCCATTTTCTAGGTGTGGCTTTCTCAGAGCTTCATAACATTTTAAATAGCCATCTTTTCCATCTATTATTCTTAGAGTAGAAGGGTTAGTAGCTCCAACCCTCAGAAGGAAGAGCTGAGGAGGAAAAGAAATATCAGTACAATCCATTTTTTAAGGGCTTACAATCAAAATGAACGATTGCATACTGTTCATGAACTATCTGTGATTCTTACTACTCCTAGTTGCTGGGCATCAATGTTATCTAATGATTTGTGGCATATCTGTTGGACTTTTAAGTCTTTCTATAAGATAATCTCCATGGTATGCAATTCTGTTTGTAGAAGCTTTGGTTTTTGACTCATTGCATATCGGTAAAGCTGCCTTGAGGCTATAAAACATATGAGAACTAGTACAAATATGTTAGGACTGGTGCAGCAAGAAGTCAGCCATCATAAGGGAAAGATGGACATAAATGCTGACGCTATCAAGCAACTGGAATGTTTCTTATGATAAACACGATGGAAAATGTCTAACTGGATTGGATCCAAAGACGTAGCGGTAAGCCAGACTACTTCTGGAAAGATGCCTTTGCAAATAAAATCATCATTAAAAATGCTATGTAAATGTTGCAAAGTGTGAATTTAACCAAAGCTGAAACAAATCTAAGATTTTTTTTCTTCTTTCTGTATATAGGTTTTCTCTAGAAAGAGATAGGGGTATGTGATCACCAGAAGGAACTCTAAGGAGTACCAGAGACCTGGACTCTGGTCCTTTCTTGGTCTCACTAGCTCAGTGAGTGTAATACTCAGGTGAGTTCTTAAATAAAGAACAAGACCCATTGAGCTTACTTCAAGTAAGACAATGATGTCTGCAGGGGTGAGCATGAAAGAGAAAGGAAACAAAAACTCAGAAATTGAGGCTGATGGCTCTCTCTGAGCTCCATTCTTTAGTATCTCATGGCATCTTGAGTCCTTTCTGTACACCTATATCAGAAAAGAGATTTGTTTTATGGTTCTTGAGGCTGGGAAATTTAAGCTCAGGTGACCTTAGAGCTCAGGCAGAAACCTGCTGCAGGGTCAGGGCCAGGCAGAGCATCCCTACCAGGGCAACATCTAGTGGAGCTGTGGGAGGGGGAGGTGGGATTGCCACTGGGACCCCAGAACTGACAAGGGTGTATCCTTTGAAATCTAGGTGGAGGTCTGCATGCCCCCATATCTCTTCCATCATGCATGCCTGCAAAATTAGCACCACATGGATGTGGACACTGCTTTTACTTACAAGTGTGCCCTCCAGAGTGGGAGTGGGCACCAGGGGCCACTTGATGAATAACACCTGTCATCATCCTAATCTCTTTAATATCTAGTTGCTTGGGCACACTCTTGCATGCTTTTTTACCCTTTACACAGGCTGAGAAAAGTCCATTTTGGGGGTCCTATTTCCCTTTCATTTATAAATTCCACCTTTAGAGTAATCCCTTTATTCTGTATCTCAGCATAAGTAGTTAAAAGTAACCACACAGCTTCTTGAGCACTCTGCTGCTTAGATATTTCTTCCATCAGATACACTAGTTTACCACTCTTTTTCTGCCTTCCACAAAATTCTAGGGCATGAACACGATGCAGCCAACTTCTCTGCAACTCTATAATAAGGATGGCCTTTATGTCAGTTCCCAAAAAGATAGTCCCCATTTCTATCTAAGGTTTCATCAGACTTTACTATCCACATTTCTATCAGCATTTGAGTCAAAACCTCTTAAAAATTCCAAGCATTCCTTAGTCTTTTTGTCTTCTGAGCCCTCACCAGAATTGGCCTTAATGTTCCATTTAGAGTCTTCTGTACTTTTTTGTATCCTGATCACCAAACTCCTCCAATCTCTGCTTATTATTCAGCTACAAAACTATTTCCACCTTTATAGCTATTGTTATAGCAATGCCCCACTTCAAACCATAGCACTCATTCTCCAAGCATTTGCCAACAATCCTGGTTGATGGTCAAGTGTCTGTTGCCTTCACTCTATTAATTAGAAAAATGAAGCTCAAAGATGCAAAGATGCATGCCCAAAATTCACAAAATTAATAAGAAGCAGAAAACTCAATCCCAGCTCAACAGTTTCTAAATTAATTTTTTTACTACCCATATCACATTTAAATCCAAGTCAATATGATTTTTCTTTCCATTTTGGAAAAAAGAATGAATAGTTAGAAGCACCACAATTTAAAAATAAACACTCCAAAATTAGACCTAATATCTGGTCTCCTTAGCGTATTAGAGAAAAATCTGTATCAACAACCAAGTTATCCAGTGTATTTAATCTTGTTTTCATGTTCAAGATGTCAATGTCCCTCCAGTCAAGCACCTTTCCTTTGATCTGATGGTCAAAGAATAGAATTTTGTCTGTTTTCATTTTTTTCCTAGAAATTGAGATAAAAATAATGGAGCACTAGGAGTCAAGGGATTTGGGCAAATAGCCCATGCTATGCAACTATCTAACTTGTTATGACATTGGGCAACTCCCAAATACTTGAGATCAAAAATGTTTTGAATTTCAGAAATTTTCAGATTTTGAAATATCTGTATATAAGTGAATAATAAGATATCTTTAGGATTGGATCCAAGTCTAAACATGAAATTTATTTATGTACCTTACTCACATAGCTTGAAGTAGTTTTATGCACTATTTTTATAATTTTTTGTATCAAATAAGGTTTCACAGTGTGGAGTTTTCTACTTGTAGTATAATGTCAGCACTCAAAAAATTTTTAGATTTTTGGAGCATTTTGGACATTAGGTTTTTGAATTAGGGATGCTCTACCTGTGGTCCCACACTGGTAAGCAAATAGCACCACTTCTGAGCCAATATACCTCCTCTTCTGGGGTGTAACAACCACCCACGGTGTAAAAACTGAAGGGTTAATGGCAGAAACATTATGGGCCTCCCAGGACCCTTTTCCAACCCATAGCTGCCAATCATTCTGATTGTCAGGAGTCAAGTCATAATGGTTATTATACTTGAGATATATACACATCCTCCATTCATCAAAATGTGTGCATATAGTGTTCCTATTTGTAATGTATATAGGTTCACTGTTTGGCCCAGTTTAAACTTAAAGTAGACTCAAAGTTGGTAAATTATTTAAGGTTCCTATCAGGCTTTCGGCAAATGAATTAAATAGCCTCATCCCTTTTTTGTTATTTTAGATAAAAATGACAGTAGAGTGTATTTTTATATATTTTACATACATGGAGTGCAACTTATTCTAATTAGGATCCATTTTTTGGTTGTACGTGATGTGGAGTTTGACTGGTCATGTATTCATTTATGAACATAATAAAGTTATGTCTGATTCATTCCATTCTCTTTCCTATTCCTATTCCCTCATCCCTTCCCTTCATTCTCCTTGTCTAATCCACTCTCTCATCTAATTTTAGGTCCTAGATCCATTTTGATACTACACTTGATCTTAGCCAAAAGGCCGAGAAGCGATTACCTAGATCCATTTTGAGTTGAGCTTTGTGCAAGGTGAAAGATAAGGATTCAATTTTATTCTGCTACAAATGGATTTCTAGCTTTCCCAGCACTATTTGTTGAAGGAGGTATCTTTTCTCCAATGTATGTTTATGGTGCCTTTTTCCAGGATGAGATAACTGTATTTAGATGGATTTGTCTCTCTATTTGTCTTCTATTCTGTTCCATTGCTCTTCATGTCTATTTTGGTACCATGCTGTTTTTGTTACTGTAGCTCTGTAGTATAATTTAAGGTCTGATATTGCGGTCCTCCTGCTTCACTTTTCTCATTAAGGATTGCTTTAGCTATTCTGGGCCTTATTTTTCCAAATGAATTTCATGATTGCTTTCTCTATTTCTATGAAGAACATCATTGGCATTTTAACAAGAATTACATTAAATCTGTATAGCATTTTTTAAGGTATGGCCATTTTGCCAATATTAATTCTGCTTATCAAAGAACACAGGAGATCTTTCTATCTTCTAAGGTCTTCTTCAATTTCTTTCTTTAGTGTTCTGTAATTTTCATTGTAGAGGTCTTTCACCTCTTTTGTTAGATTGATTTCCAGGTATTTTATTTTATTTTCTTGTGACTGTTGTGAATGGGATAGTTTTCTTAATTTCTCTTTCAGCTGATTCATCATTGGTATATAGGAACACAATTGATTTATGGGTGTTAATTTTTTTATCCCACTACTTTGCTAAATTTGCTTATGAGTTCTAGAATTTTTCTGATGACATTTTTGGTCTTCCATGATCATGTTTTCAGCAAATAGGGATAGTTTGAGTTCTTCTTTCCCTATTTGTATCCCTTTAATTTCTTTCTTCTGTCTAATTGTTTTGGTTAGAGTTTTAAAGACTGTGTTGAATAGAAGTGTTGAAAGAGGGCATCCCTGTCTTGTTACAGTTTTTAGAGAGAATGTTTTCAGTTTTTCTCCATTTAGGATGATATTGGCCATGGCTTTAACATATATAGCTTTTACAATGTTGAGGTATGTTCTTACTATGCCTAGTTTTTGTAATGTTTTGAATGTGTATTTTGTCAAATGCTTTTTCTGAATCTATTGAGATAATCATGTGATTCTTGTCTTTAAGTATATTTATATGGTGAATTACATTTATTGACTTCTGTATGTTGAAACAAACTTGCCCATGGAATGAAACCCACTTGATCATGGTGCACATATCTTTTAAATATGTTTGTGTATGTGATTTGGCAGTATTTTATTAAAAACTTTTGCATCTATGTTCATCAGGGATATTGGCCTGACATTTTCTTTCCTTGATGTGTGTTTGTCTGGTTTTGGTATTGAGGTGACACTAGCTTCATAGAATGAGTGTTCCCTCCTTTTCTATTTCATGAAATAGTTTGAGGGAGATTGGTGTTAGTTCTTCTTTAAAGATCTGTTAGAACTCTACTAAGAATCTATTCAGTCCTGTGCTTTTCTTTGTTTATAGGCTTTTGATGGCATCTTCAGTTTCATTGCTTGAAACTGATCTGTTTAAAATTTTTATGTCCTCCTGGCTGAATTTGCATAGGTCACATGTTTCTACAAATTTGTTGATACCTCTAAGATTTTCTATTTTATTAAAGTATAAATTCTCAAAATAGTTTGTGATTATCATCTGTATTTCAGTAGTCTCTGGGGTGATGTTTCCTTTTTCATCATAGACGTTTTAGTGATTTGAGTTTTTCCCCCCTTTCTCTTGATTAGCTTTGCTAAGTGTTTATCACTTTTATTAATTTTTTCTAAGAACCAACTTTTTGTTTTGTTGATATTTTGAATTTTTGTTGCTGTCGTTTGTTTCAACTTTATTGATTTAGCTCTGATTTTGATTATTTCCTGTCTTCTACTGCTTTGGGTGATAATTTTTTTTTTCTCTAAGGCTTTAAGATGTAATGCTAGTTTATTTTTTAGTCACTTTCTATTTTTTTAATAAAAGAACTCAGTGCAATGAACTTTCCTCTTAGAACTTCTTTCATAGTATTCCAGAGATTTTGATATGTTATATCACTATTCTAATTTACCTCTAAGTATTTTTTTATTTCACCCCTGATTTTTTTATGCTATTCATTATTCATTCAATAGCACCTTATTTAGTTTCCAGGTATCAGAGTAGCTTCTATTTTTTTTTTTATTTTATCACTGATTTCTAATTTCATCTCATTATGATCTAATAGAATGCAGGGTATCATCTCTAACTTTTTGTATTTGCTAAGCATTGCTTCGTGGCCTAAGTCATGGTCTATTTTAGAAAATTATCCATGTGCTGCTGAGAAGAAAGTGTATCAGTCATCGATGGATGAAATATTCTATATATTTCGGTTAAGTCTAAGTTATTAATTGTATTTATGAGTTCTGTGGCTTCTCTGTTTAAT
Source organism: Marmota monax (assembly GCF_021218885.2). NCBI lineage: Eukaryota > Metazoa > Chordata > Mammalia > Rodentia > Sciuridae > Marmota > Marmota monax. Next base: position 28,328,561 of record NW_026695227.1, read on the forward strand.
TTTTGTTTAGAAGATCTATCCAGTAATGAGAGACATGTTAATGTCACTCAATATTATTGTATTGTGGTCTATTTTGTTCTTGAAATTGAGAAGGGTTTGTTTGAGGTATAGATCAGTATTGGGGGCATAAATATTTACAATTGTTATATCTTGTTGATGTATCATTCCCTTACACAGTATGAAAAGACATTCTTGGTCCCTTCTGATTAACTTTGGATTGAAGTCCACTTTATCTGACATGAGGATAGAACTCTCCTGTTTGTTTATGAGATCCATGTGAATAATATGATTTTTCCCATTCTTTTACCTTTAGTCTGTGAATATCTTTGCCTATGAGATGAGGCTTTGGAGACAGCATGTTGATGGATCTTGTTTTTTTAATCCAATCTGCCTATCTGTGTCTTTTGATTGAGGATTTTAGGCCATTAACATTCAATGTTATTAATGAGAATTGATTTTTTAATTTTCTGTCATTTTAAATTATTGCTGGTTTTTAATTTGAATTTGTTTCTCCTTCGATTGACTATTCTTCTAGTGTAGCTCCTTCTTTTGCTGGTTTTCACATCTTCTTCATGAATTTTTTATTGAGTATGTTTTGTTGTAAGTGCCTTCTAGTTCTTAATTCTTTTAATTTTTGTTTATTATGGAAGGATTTTATTTCATCATCAATTCTGAAGCTTAATTTTGCTGGCCTCCATTTTCTTTCAGAGCTTAGAATATATTTTTCCTAGACCTCCTAGCTTTTAGGGTCTGGGCTGAGAAATCAGCTAAGATCTGTATTGGTTTCTCTCCAAATATGACCTATCATTTTTCTCTGGCAGCATTTAAAATTCTATCTTAATTTGGTATTTTAAGGATTTTCATCATAATGTACCTGTTCTGTTGTAATTTTGTATATTTGGGGTCCCGTATGCCTCCTGTATTTGATTTCTCATTTCATTCTTAAGGTATGGAAATTTTTCTGATATTATTTCATTGAAAAGATTGTGCATTCCTTTGGTTTATAATTCCAATCCTTCATCTATCCTGATAAGTTTTATATTTGGTCTTTTCATATTACCCCATGTCTTGGAATTTCTATTTGTGTTCTCTTAACATCTTTTCTCCATGGTCAACTTTATTTTCCAGATAATATATTTTGTTTCTTTGACTGAAACTCATCCAAGTCATTTATTCTGATGGGAATGCTTTGCATTGCATTTTAACTTTGTTTATTGATTCCCTCATTTTGAGTATTTCTACTTGATTTTTTCAGAGTCTCTATCTCCTTATTGAAATGATCTTTCATTTCATGTATTTTCTCTCTGATTTCACTTCTTACATCATCCTTTATGTCACAGATCAGTTTATCTATGAACTTTCTGAATTCCTTCTGACATTTTTTCCACTTTTGTGTCAAATGATTCTGTTATTGAAATATTTTGATTTGTTTGGGATGGTTTGTTCCTTTGCTTTTTCATATTGTTTTTTGTGTCTACCCATCCAACAGTATGTATCTGAGGCAGTACGGTTTTTACCTGTGGACTTATAGTATTCCTGAAAGTTTCTAGTACCTCACAGTTCAGGGGGAGACAAATAATAACAACCAATGTAAACAATATAGTTCTTCCTCTGACATTCACATGTTAAGTGTCACAATAAACAAATCATATGATCACTTATTGCCCACAGTAAAAACAGTATGTTTGCAAAAGATTTTACAATGTCAAATGGTGAACATGGAGAGAACAAAAGAGATGTATGATGTAATGGTTATGAGGAAGGAAGAACGAAAACAGATATAAAAAAAATTAAAGGAAGAGTGAAAGAGAATAATAGAGTTTGGCTGTTAGCAGAAAAAAACAAAGAGAGCATCAGGGGAAGCAGATAAGTGAGAGAAAATATATATAAAATTAAAATTACAATAATGCAAAACAAAACCAAATTATATTAACTGAACATTCTAGCTCTCAAAAGACTGAGCCATGAAAAATAGCAGCCTTCACAAAATGCTAGAAAGGAAAAGAAAGAACCAAACATGTATATGTGTAAGTGTCCATGAACCATTCCGTTGACAATTAAACAAAGAAAAGAAAAAAAAATCTCAATGAAAAATTAAAGAATGGTTTCTGTTGTAGCTCAAAAGAATTCTTGGCTTCCCTTCTCAGCAGTGTTAGGTGGGGTGAGGTGGCATTTGATGTCTGCTCCATCTTCTTTAGGCAGAGCTCCTGGAGGTGGGGTTTAGGGCCTAGGGAGGCTCCAGGTTCTTCACTGAATGTTAATTGGTCTGAAGATTTTAAATCAGTGCACCTCCATGGTCCAGCAGTTGCTGATCCTTGCTATGAGTCTGCACCCAGGGATCTCCTCTGGGTTCCACACATGTGATGGAGGAACCAATCCTGTGTCCCTATTGTCACCTGTGGAGTCCATGTTTCCTGGTCTTTCTGGTTCAGTCTCCAAATTCAATGAATCCTGACCTGTCCTTTTGAATTCCAGGCTGGGTGGGTCCCTCTCAGCTGGCCCTGCAAGCAGCCAGACTGGAGGAGGAGGGGGGAGCCAGGTGGGTTTCCATGACCTCTAGTCCCCCATGTAAACCCCTCTCCACATCTGACCCTCTCTTGGTCACTTAGGCACTCTCTATGTCATTCAATCTGGATTTTCCAGTCCTGAACCTTGGGCCCAGCTTGGCTTTGCCAGGAATCAGCCCCCACAGCTACCAGTTCCCACAGAGTACCTGCAAAATGTCCCCTTTCTCTGTCCACAGGCAGCTGCAAGAGAAGCAGCCCCTCTCCCGCACAAGGATGTGGTTCAGCATGCCTTCAGTCTACTTGGGCAGTGTCCTTGATCTCTGATCTCTCTGTACCCAAAGTGCCACAGACCTCCTAAAACTGTCAGTTCTTTTAATTCCCTTATCCCTCCACTGTGCTCACAGGGGGACCACTCTGGCTGGCACTGGCATACCAGTAGTGTTGCTGGGGATTTCTTCCTTATTTTATTATAACCAACTTCCTGAGTCCCTTATCTGCTTTGAATATCCAGTATTAATTTGCTGTAAATCCCCTTTTTATATATTTTCACCCACCTTGCTGAGAAGCGGCCGGTCTGCTTTCTTGGTTTCATGCCCTGGGGCAGCCAGGAAAGTGACCTCCTCTATTCTACCATCTTCCAAGAATCAGCCTCATCCCTTTGAAGAATAGGAAGGCAGGAAAATGAGGATGGGGTTGTAGTATTTATGTTCTTGTTTGCTCTCCGAGGTGTCAAGAGCTGTAAGTTGAGTGAGTAAATTCACATTCTTTGAATCACTCTACTTAAAAGCCAACTTTGCCTCATAAATGTATTTAGATAATGGCTATCCTTTCTAAAGCACTAGAAAAAAAAAGAAGTTTAAATTATATCAGATATTTAGCACATTTCAAAATCACTGAATCAGATATAAAGTGTGACTCACTTTATATTTCCTGAACCAACATCAATTTAAATATTAAGGACCTTGACAACTGCGGGGAAAGAAGTACAGAATATCTAGCCATTTATTCATAAATTCCAGTCACTTCTGATTTTAAAAGGCTGTTCTTATGACTTCCCATTAAAGGTCTCCCTCTCCACAGTCCTGTTAAAATTCATAATTCAATTATTATAGGACTAAGAATGAAGGAGCAATTTTTAGATTATTTTATAATCTAAAATTTCAAGTTCCCAGCAGATGTCGGAGCTTGTGTTAGTAGTCTAATGCTGCTTCTGCTAAATAATTGAGTGTTCCTTTCATCTTTCTGAGGTGGCACTCTCAGCTTCCTTGCTAGTTTCCCTCATGATAGCAAGATGGCCGAAGAAGATCTTGGCTCTTAAACCCAGTCATTTCACCTCTAAATTTTCTTGCATTGTCTCACACATAAGTTTTTAGGGGACACCTCTTATCTAAACCATGACAGAAAAAGAAGAGTCAAATGATGAGCTAAGATGGTTCAAGATATATCCAGCAGGTCTAAGCCTGGGATTAACCTGCCTTGAGCTTTTAGCTTGGTGGAATAGTTTGTTCAGTTAAAAAAAAAAAAAAAGCGGGGGGTGGTGCAAATGTCTGGTAACAGAACAGTTTTGTGGGACAGACATCATCATGTATCCCAGTTTATAATAGAGTAGACTGTGAGTTGACATGGCAAGCAAGGTGCACAAGGATAAGCCAGGCTCAGTTGTGGGGCTATGATGTGAACCCAGTATGGCACCTGTGCTGTCTCTGTGCACTGTGCTCCATGTCACACACCACATTTGCTCACAGGCTTCCTCTTCACCAGTTTTCCTTATCATTTGGAAGAATTCTGATATTTGTGAGTAATCTAGTCCTGATACACTTCCTGATGCCAACTTCACTGGTCTTTGTGCCTCCCTGTGGCCTCTCATTGTCTTGGTCTGACCTCCAGTAACTATTCCAGTGTTGAGCATTTGGGTTCTAATACCTTGTGCTCTGACACACCCCCTCTCCCTTCCAGCCTTCCCCTCCCTGCCTTATTCCCACCATACCTGTTCTTGAAGCTCCTCAAACCCCTAAACCTTGCTTTTATCTAGAGTCTGCTAGAATTTATGGATTTGATGGTGTTTTAAATCTCCAGGCAAACCTTCTCCTCTGAAAGAGAAGGAGGTGGAAGCTCAGAATGCTGATCACAGACCCCCTCTTGGTTCCCAGTCTAGGCCTTTGTCTTGTTTTGTTTGCCTTATTGTGTTCCTTTAGGTTAAGTCTTTTCTCTCCTGATAGAGATTTAAAAATACACTGGGCTGGAACAATATCTTAGGATATTAGTCATTTATATTTAAGTGCAATACAATTTATCTTTGAAAATGATTTTGTAGTATGTTATCCTATCATCAGGAGAAGGATATAGTGATGAGAAAATAAGAAGCCCTTACATAAGATTAAAAAAAAATCTTTGTGCAGATTTTCCTATAGAGAGAAAGTAAGTAAATTATCAGAGTCAAGTGCTTGTACTTGAAGAGTTTATAGAATAATTGAAAGATAGCTGAAATTCTCTAACATAATCTTCAAAATAAATGTTTTTTTTTTAAATATTTTTAATTGTAGATGAACACAATGCCTTTGGTTTATTTATTTATTTATTTTTATGTGGTGCTGAGGATCAAACCTAGCACCCCACACATGCCAGATGAGTGTGCTACCACTGAGCTATACCCCAGCCCCTCAAAATAAATGTTTTGTGAGTTAACTTTTTAAAAATAAAAGATCAGGACTTGGGAATAAAATGGATTGCATTTTCCTGGGTAACTGATCTCTAGGAGGCATTGCTTGAGTTACTACTTTGACATTAAGGCAATCAGCACACTTTGCTAAAGGAAAATACTCAAAGGTGCTCTATGCCTGCAAAACAGGCTTTCCTGAGATATGACTGCTTAGTTTTATTAATCTGGAGTTATGGACTTAGATAATCTGAGATGAGACAAACATATGCAAATGCCACTCTTTTATAATGTACTAGGTGGGTCTTCTTGGTTATGTTGACTGGCTTGATAGGACTCATGTTGCCTCAGACAGTGATAACCACCTATACAGAAATGACCTTCAAGAAAACATGGAACTATTGACTAACAAAAAAATGATCTGGTATTTAGGTTAAAAGATATCCCAAATAGTTTAATTTATTGACTATCCTACCTCTTCCAAGGCAAATCTTACCTGTCTAATCAAGCTTTCCAGTTTGGTATAAGGTAATGTGATAAGGATTTTAGAAGAATTTTTTTGTCTTTAAAAAAACTTCATAAATACTCATTGTCATTCTTAAAAAGGAACAAAGAGAATCCTAAAAATTTTAAATGTTTGCTTAAATTTTACCTAGTTACTGTGGCCTGGGAACTAATCTCCCACCCAACTTTCCCATTGAGGGGAAAGAGGAAAGAAGGAAAGAATATTGGGAGATGGTATGAAAATTCTATCTAATTGTGACTGCAAATGCCAGCAGAATCATTCAGTATCTGAATAAATATTTCACTGTGTATCACAGGGAGGAATGTAGAGAAACAATTTTTAAAACTTCTACCCTTCACAGGATTTGTCTCAGTGGTGAGCATGCCAAAAGTGGCCATCAGCCTGGCCCAAGAACATATGTGCTGTTGGCACACTGTCCTATGGTCAGTGGTCTTTATAGGGCCTGGTGCTACTTGACTTGTATCTCTAGACTGTGTGAGCATCACACATACAAATCTGTTACCGAACTAGTCTATCTTTGGATCATACATCTTGTAGACAGTCCTTGTGGATTATAGAGGGATGGTCATCAAAAAATCGGAAATAAGATGAGTCAAACTGTTCTTTGAGAATTAAAGTAAGAAATGAATCCAGCATGATTTGGAGAGAGATTTTTAAAGTCACATAAAAGTTGTAAAATTGGCAGTATATAAATCAAGTCACTTACACCAACCCTAAAGCAACATAGAGTCAAGAGGTCATGAAGGAGGGGACCCCATTCATGCACATTTTCCTGATAACAAGAACAATCACAAAAAGCTCTGCCCAGACCATGACCTTGCACAATAGTCATCACTGCCTTACATGAAAAACTGCACCCTACACAAAGGCCTCTTCTGCAAAGGTACCTGCCCAACCACTGCCTGTTCAACCTTGGACTGTTGCCACACTTGTCATTAGTATTTGTGGCCAAGGAAATTGTTATTAAAACAACTTAATGTAACCTTCCTCATTTTACCTTTAAAAATCCTTATCTTGTCAGGCATGGTGGCACATGCCTGGGGAGGCTGAGGCTGGGGGATCACAAGTTCAAAGCCAGATTCAGCAATTTAGCAAGCCCCTGAACAATCTAACAAGACTCTGTCTCAAAATAAAAAGGATTGGGGATGTAGCTCAGTGGTAAAGCACCCCTGGGTTCAATTCCTGGTACAAAAAAAAGGAAGAGGAGGAGGAGGAGGAGTAGAAGGAGGAGGGGGAGGAGGAGGAGGGGAAGGAGGAGGAGGAGAAGAAGAAGGACAAGGAGAAGGAGGAGGAGAAGGAGGAGGAGGAGGAGAAGAAGAAGAAGAAGAAGAAGAAGAAGAAGAAGAAGAAGAAGAAGGAGGAGGAGGAGGAGGAGGAGGAGGAGAAGAAGGAGGAGGAGAAGGAGGAGGAGGAGAAGGAGGAGAAGGAGGAGGAAAAGAAGGAGGAGAAGAAGGAGGAGGAGAAGGAGGAGGAGGAGGAGGAGGAAAAGGAGGAGGAGGAAGAGGAGGAGGAGGAGGAAGAGGAGGAGGAGGAGGAAGAGGAGGAGGAGGAGAAGAAGAAGAAGATCCTTACCTTCCTTTGCCTTCCTGGGTATACCTGTTCCCCACCACCATGATTGTTCATCATGGCATGCAAATCTTATTTGCAATCCTCTGTCACTCCCAAATAAACTTTCCTTTGGAGAGCCCCTCTATCCACTGTTAATTTTTTGATTGACAAAATCAAATGAACCTGAGTTGTGCATGTCCAAGCACTGGCAAGAAGTGGATCTATCCAATCTACTTGATCAGTATCTTCCTATTGTGTACAGGGTCGGGCAGTCTGTCAGTGTTGATGCCTGTTGCACAGTCTGTTCACACAATCAGTTCCCCTAGTTCTGCTTCTTTTTCCCCAAAGTAATGCCTCATGTATTATGCATTAGTCAAACTGACTTGAATGTAAGGTCTCTTTGACATTTCCACTTCTCTTTAAAATGTAATAGGCTGGCATTATGTGTTTTCATCTCATGATCTTTTTAGTTTTGTTAGCATAAGGTAGCATTTGTGGCTCACTGATGAATTACAGAGATGCTATGGTCTGAATGCATTTTCCCCAAATTTGCAATGAAACCTAATCCCCAAAGTAACAATATTAAGAGGTAGGCCTGTTGGAAAGTGACTAGATCATGAGAACCAAGCCCTCATGATTGGGATTAGTGAGTTTAAAAAGACACACTAAGAGCGGGCTAGCCCCTTCTATCCAGTGATGATGTAAAGAAGGCACCACTAGGAAACAGGAAATGGTCCATCACCAGACCCCAAGCCTATGTGACCTGAATGTTGGACCTTCTAGACTCCAAAAATATGAGAAATAAATGTTTGTTGTTTTTAAGCTACCCAGTTTATGGTAATTTGTACACTAGCCTGAATAAACTAAAATAAGAGCTTACAAGTCTCCCTGAGAGGCAGTAGATTCACAAGCAGGGATCAATGCTTCCAATGAGGACCTGTCTGGGCAGCCAGCCAGCCCTCTTCAGGCACTGTCCTACCCATCTCCCACAGGCTCTGTGCACTGCCTCTCAACCAGCCTCAGGAGGGGATGCCATTGCTGATGTGTTCATTTCCTTGGGGAGTCTTTCAAATATTTCATTTGAAAGTTCTTCCTCTTCCAGGAAAGCCTTGCAGTGCCCAACTCCATAGATGTGTGAGGACTCCATCCCACAACTAAGAGAGGATGTCAAAAATGGTCAACCCAAGGGAACATGAGATCTATAGGCTTAAATGATCAGAATACCTTTTAGTGGAAGTTCTATAGGCTTAAATCTGGTGATCTACAGGCTTAAATGATCACAAGGGAACATGTGATCTATAAGCTTAAATGATCAGAACACCTTTTCTGGCAGTTCCGTGTGCATGGATAACAAGTAGGCCTTCATTCCTTTATAGAATGCTTTATTTCAAAGAACTCATCAACCTCAAGATTTCTCACTTAACCCCCAGGCTTTCTTGGCTAATGCAATTCCATAGCTGTCACACCAAATTCATCTTTAGAGCTAAGAAATCCAACAACCTAGTGCCCTTTTTCTCAAAAAAAAAAAAAAAAAGTGACAAGGACCTTCATGAATTGTCTTTATTTTGTTAGCATTTATCTTCCCAATTTTGATTTTTGTATGTAACCAGATGTTTCAAAATATTAAATGATCAAATTAGTGTCAAATTTTCAATACAAAGTCAATGTAAGCTTCATATCATATCATTTCGTAACCTCAGTTAATGTTGCCTTAGTAATGCAAGGGATTTAAAAGACAAATATGTTCATCTAAGGTAAAAGTACATTTTTAAAATAAAGAGATTTAGGTGCATATGTCATCTGGAGCAGAGTTCCCATGTGGATCACTTGATTTCAAAATTTCAGGGCTGCTCCTGATCTATCAATCATTAACTATTGTGCTTTACTGAAAAGACTGTTATATAACAGGTTTTCCCTGACAACTAAACTGATTGATTTGGGGTGGTAAGTGGGAAATATTTCAAAACATATTAAATCTACTGAATTCAAGTAAAATTACTCTGTAGCATTTCAAGGTCTTGTATCTCACAGGACATCTATGCAAATTCATTTCATAATTGGAGAAGAGTAGTGGACTTCTACTAAACCAATGGAACTCAAGCTTTTGATTGTCTGCCATGTGCCCAGTATTGTGGGAGAAACAAAGGACAAAGGAACTTCACTCATTTTGCAGAAAAAGTGCTCTTGGAACAGATGATGTGATTTGAGGGTGGGGGAGACTGTGGTCTCTGAGTATGTGGAGGTTGGCCTATCATAGCAATTCATATTTTTGTGTGTTTTGTTCCTCAGCAGATGATGACAGTCGTGGAGAGCAGGACTCATGTCCACTTACATTCTGTGACCCTCAGTTCTACCGTACCTCCACTCTCCATTGCTTCTTGGTATAGTGATCGACACGAATAAGTAGAGGAACAAAGAAAGGGATGCATAGAGATTGAGAGCTATGGTACTTCCATTTCCTGCTACAGAACAGAAGCCAGAAATAAACCTTTCAGGATCAGTCTTCTATTTTTTTTTTCCTGAAAAGAGTGGCTGAGTGATCAATGATTTTTAACTTCTTGGAAGTCACAGTTCAGTGGCCTCTTTGTGGCCCAGAAGAGCCTACTTCCTCCCCTTTTCTTCCTCATGCTTGTGGAATAACCAGGTCAACTTCCATGATTAGATGGCTGATCAATTCCAACAAGTAGTTGATACAGCTTGTAAAAATAGCTATACCGGGCTTGTCAGCAAAGGTTAAATTTCAAGGAAGATGAGTAGTGCCAATGAGTCAGCAGCTCATGAAATTTAATCAGTTAAGCAGGTGATAATAAAGAAAAGTAATTGATTGGTGGTAACCAAAGTAGGATATGGTTATATTTCCATATAACATGTCACCCACCAGGAAAAGGGAGACAGATATGAACAAGCAGGGTAATGTGCCAGTGGATGTTTAAATGAAATAATTTTTATGGATATTGTTTTAAAATAATATACTGACTTACAATTGTTGAAACATAAGTGGAAAAACTAATTTAATGACTTCTAGATAGAAGAGGAAACATGCTGATAGAGAAGTATAATTTGTCCTCCAAAATTCTATTACTAAAATTTTATTTTCTTAATAATAAATTCCCACAGCATTTGGCATAGTCTGCATTGGGATTAGCATGTAAATTCAATTCTAAAGCTAGAGAAAGAATAGTTTATTTTCTGTTAGGGTTTCTGTCTGGTCAGTAGATTTTAATCAAAATTCATGTATGATAAATGGTTATTTTTCACTTAATAGCCATTTGGTTTAAAAACCAGAACATGTATCTTTAAGAAATAAAAAAAGGAGTTGATTCTGTTGAACACCGCTGGCTATTTTTTTACATGAAGATGTAACTGTGCCTACCTGCAGGTGGATTGTCGCTGCTCACTGTGCACTTTTCTGTTAGTACCCAGCCAAAAATTGTGGGAGGGAGGAATGAAGATCAAACCCACAGTTGGGAGGGTGGCTAGCATGAAATGCTATGTTTATACCAATACCAGCTTTAAAAAAAAATGTTTGCATATTTATGGCAAAGCTCTTTGGATTCACTGATCAGCTTCCCTATCAAGAGGTGATGTTTATGCTTTTTATTTTTATTTTTGTCACTTTTTCATACCCTTAGCATTAAATACTTGTCATGCACTTGTAATTATTGGTCATAGTACTTGTTAATTAGGCCTAAAGGGAAACCCCCTCTCAGCTGGGCAAGAAGAAGTAGGAAGGGAGGGAAGTAACCTCAAGACCCTTAACCTCTCTACTGCGAAGCACCCCTTCTACAACCAGGGCTCAACTAACAGGGCGCTTCAAGGTTCACAGAGCACAGCACCAACCTGAGATGTTTTACAGAGGAAGAAACAGACACCTAGATCTAAAGTCCCTCTCCCAGGGAAACACAGAGCCAGCCAGAGGTAGAGACCAAGTTGAAGCCCAAGTCTTCCCAGACTCTAAGCCCTTTCCACATACCACTTGGCATATCCGAAGCAGATAGCAGATAGCATACATTTCTGACAAACAGAAATAAGACAGTGTGTGATCATGGAATATAAATCAAGTATTTCTCTGAAAGCTTGCAACCATCTTCATTGAGGAAAACTTGTAAAATTGAAAAAAAAAAAACTTAAAATTGCCAGTCACAGAAAAAAAAAAAAAAAAACCCTTTAGATTTATAGATTCACATGGAAAAAAAGTTGATCCCAGAATAACTTTAGAAACTTTCAAAATGATGTACACATACACACACATATTTTTAAAAATATCCTCACAACTGGTTTTGGAATAAGAATTGCATAAAAATATGAATAAAATAAAGTTTGGAAAGACCAGAGTTAGTTTGGGAGGAAAGATGTGTTTAGATCCTTTGCAGTGAGATTAGAGAAATAGTAACCATGTGAGGAATGGGAAAGATGCATTTGTCACCTCATCTTCTCACACCTGAGGATGTCAGCAAGCGAGAGCCAAAGGTTTTCTCTGTAGATCAGACTCTTGTTGAAATAGTCTTTACAATGATTGGGAAATTTGTTTTCTTTAGAGTGGAAGAAAGCAAACTAACATCAGCTTTAAATCCAGAGGGGACACGGGCACGCGCGCACACACACACACCCCCTCACACTCTTGCTTGTATACTTGTAGATCCTTTGGGGAATAAATTTGGTAGACAAAGCTATTAGGTCATTCTTTTTTTTTCTTTTTTTAATTTTGTTGTTGTTGTTGTTGATGGACCTTTATTTTATTTATTTTTATGTGGTGCTGAGAATCAAAGCCAGTGCCTCACACATGCTAGGCAAGTGTTATACCACTGAGCCACAACCCCAGACCTACGTTATTCTTTTTAAAAGTCACAATTTTACCAGCAAATATAATGATATTTTTTTAAAGCCTTTCTCTCTAAAGAGCCCTGTGATGGTGTTCAAAAGATAAAAATATGCTGAGCACAAAGTCGGTGCTTGATACATATTCTGTGGCTAAATGATTGAGACACAAGATGGATTGCAGACAGGATAGAAAGGAAACAAACAATCCCGCAAGAGGTCAGGAGGTCCGGGCAGGGGAATGGAGAGGGCAGATGAAGAGAGCAGGTTCAGTTAACTTCCTTATTGAATATTCAGCAGTTTCCCACAACCTAGAGTCACTAGTCTCCTTTATCTGCCTCTCAGGCCTCACTCATTCTCTATGCAAAGCTTTGTTTCCTCCTAATCATCTGGGAAGAAAACAAACCTGAAACACTTTAAGTTTTTCTTCAGTAACATTAGAGCAACTAACAGATAAACCTTATTTTATATTTTACAGATAAAATATTTATTTTATATTTTATACTTTACAGATAAAATGTTTATTTCATATATTCAGATTTGCATGGATTGATTCATATTTTTTAAAGATATTTGTCTCCAGGGAATAAGAGAGCAAGAAAGAAGAAGAAAAAAGAAGGAAGGGAGAGGAGGGGGAAGGTGGGAAGGTGAGAGGAGAAGAAGGAGAAAGGAAGAGGAAAAGGAGAAGAACTATCAGGATAACCTAGCTGAATTCTACAGGTCATGTATTTGCCCATTACATTTTGTGAGTCTGAGATATTAGGGAGATGGATTCCTAAGAAGTTCAAGTTTTTCTGTTGACTGGTTCTTGAATGAGTCAAATTTGATCTTTCAGAAATAGAAGCTTCTCCTATAAACAGTGTGTCTGTTCTCTTTGAATTCAGGGACAAATTTGAAACAGAACCCTTGATTCCCTCTTTAGATTCACTCCTATATACAAAATCCATGAGTGTCTGCAAGGATTAGCTCTCAAAAATTTGCACTGACTTTATCAGTTGATGCTATTGACTATTTGGTGAAGAGGATAAATGGGGAAAAAAAAGTTCATCTGAAATCTTAGTGCAGATTCTAAGGAGTTCAATGAAAAATCAAAAAAAATGGAACAAATATTAATTAAATTCAATGATTGTAGATAAATCCCTGCTATGTTTATTGGTAAGGTATGTCACCTCCATTCTCACAAACTCTAATTCTCACTCCCCATTATCTCTTATTCATGCCTTATTAGTGGCTCTAACCAGGTTCTAATAAGATGCCATCCTGGAGGTAAGAATTGCTAACAGGCAGAAGTATCTGGTTGAGAATCACATACGGAGTAAAGGATTGTAGTGTGAATAATGAAACCAAAGAAGAGTTCAAGTTACACGAGGATATTTTTAAATGATGCTTCACATGCAGCCACAACAATATGGCTCAACCGTGCAGCACCATTCCTTCCATTTATGTGACCTGAGATGTCAGTCATTCACTTCAGAGTTGAAAATGACCTTGCCAATAGTCTGCTTTTCCCAAATGCCAGTATAAATGAGCCTTAACTGTGGGGTGAAGATGGAGAAATAGAGATGGAGATAAACTCTCCACAGGTAGGAAAAAACATTTGAAATATGCTGGAATGTGTACCTGAGTAGGTCATATGGGGTCAAAGATTGCAAACAATTCCTCTTAAGGGCAGAAAGATCAGCCCGCATGACTCCCTAGTGCATTTGAGATCCATGTGCCTTCCAGGTTCTAGAAATAGAGTTTCAACAAGTTCTGCCAGATGCCTTGTCCTGGCAGGTTTTCCTCTTATTATTTCCCTTGACTGCCAAGGAGAAACTTCCCCATTGCCATGTGCAGGTCAGTGACTGGTTCTATCAACAAATCAATCAAATAGGCAGCATTTGACTTTTAGGAACTGGCACCATAGTGAGGATTTCTGTGGGGATTGTATCCAGCCAAACCTGTACAGGGCACGTGGAAAAGGATTCGTACTGGGACACAGTGTTCTCAGCTTCCAGTGCTTGTGGGTCTGAGATCTTAGGGAAATGAAACTTGCATGAGTTATACTCGACAAGAAAGTGTAAAATGGGGGTATCCTGTGTGAGCATTTTGCATTCCTCAAGGCTGAAATTATTAAGTTCTGTATGTAGCAAACTTTTTCTGCATTGTGAAGACCTTAAGGCAGGATGGTGATGTGCAGCCTTTGTGCCACTGTTTGCCCACTTGTGTCCATAGTGGCAACTAATCATCCATGCTGAAGTTACAGTTAAGCCCAGCCACAAAGCCCTCTTGGTTTAACATTCCAGGCATTCTATGGGCATTAGTATGTGAAATGAAACCTATTTGCCTAGATTAGGGAGCTCCAGTTCAGAGCTTCCCCAGAGGGTTACCCTAAGAAAGCTGCATTTAGGACAGGATCCCTTAACTGAAACCTAGCTTGCCCTGGGGAAGAAACCAAACCCTGGAGTGGTTTAAAAACTAACCCAGGCTTCCAGGAAATGTCCAAATAAGCAATGCTGAAGGTCCTGGTTTCATCTTAGTTTGTATCAATCATAAATATGGATTTATTTCTGGAAAAGAAAAATGTCAACCTAATCTTTGTTCTGTTCTCACTGTCTCACTTAGACTGTTCAATAATGGAGTTTATAATGTTTGCTTTAGTGAGAAAAATGATTCTTTGTGACTAGTACTACCATTCAGTAATTAAATGAAAATTACTTTAAGTGTTTTCCTCTTCTCTGAAAGTAATTGAATTCACACAAGCAGGAATGATAGAAGGAGAAATTATGATATGTATAAAGCATTTCTGTTGAGGTAACAACATTCATTCCACACGTTCTTATTAAGTGCCAGGCACTATTTTAGCTGAAGGTCAACAGAGAAGAACAGCTCACGGGTCCTGTTTTGGAAGGGATGAAGAGTGACACATGACAAGTAGGTGCAGCTGAAGACTGTGGAGAAGAGTTGCATGGAATATACTTTCCCCTGTGCACGTTGTGACCTGGTTTGATGCTGTGTGGAACCCTTCTGACAATTTCTGGATCAAATTTGCTTTTTAACTCTGGTTTGGGCTTTTGACATGCACTGTATTCTTCTTCAAGATTCACATACTCAGATCATACAATGGCCTGGTTTTGTTAATGTTATGATTTGGATGTGAGCTGTCCCCCAAAAGTTCTCATGTGAGACAGTGCTGGAAGGTTCAGAAGAGAAATGATTGGATTGTAAGAGTCTTAACTCAATCAGTGAATTAATCCACTGATAGAGATTAACTGAAGTGTAGGGTGTGGCTGGAGGAGGTGGGAATTGGGGCATGGCTTTGCATATATATTTGTATCTGGCAAGTGAATTCTTTGTTTTCTGATTCCCTCCACCACCCTCTCCCTCCCTCATGTTCAACCTTGCCTCCAGCCCAAAAGAATGGAGCTGGCCTACTATGGACTGAGACCTCTGAAACTGTGAGCCCTCAAATAAACTTTTCCTCCTCTGCAATTGTGCTGATCTGGTCTTTATTCACACTAAAACAGTTAACAATTGAAGCATACTAGGAACCCATGGGGAATAGATCCTAAGGCTGTCCCATTGGCCCTTCCTCTCCGAACAGCTTGGCTTCTCCTTACTGCTGCTAACGAAGCTATTCAGGGTAAGCTTTGGCAGTGAAATCTGGAAACCCTCAGGAGCCACTGAGGATCTTTTTACACTGCACTGGTACAGCCAAGGGAAGGATCCTGATTTAGTAGTTTCTATGCTGGGTAAGGGCACCAGGCCCCAGTCAAGCATCTAGGGTGGCAAAGTAGTTAGTGTATCTGTGAGGAAAGTGCTGGCAGGCACTCAAGTAGGAAGCCCAGCTACCTAGCAGAGACTCCACCAAGCAGCCTGGGCTGCTCACCGGCCAAGGGCAGCTGGCCCATTATTATTTTGAGGCTTTCACAATGATATTTTGAACTAGCTATTTTTGTCTTAAAACAATGCTCGAAATTAAGGAGCTTTTTGGTCATTTTGCAGCTTTGAGTAACTCCCATGGCCTGAATATTTTGATTTGGAGGTTTCTCTCTACACAGAATAATCTAGCCCTGCAGGTGGATTCAATGACCTTTACTTCAAGTTGAAAGAGACTATTATTTGTGCTTCGTACTTGTTAAATGTCACCTAATGTGGGAGCCACTTGATAGGCATGCTTTGTAGTATGTACTAGAAAAAGCTTTATAATTGGAGTTTGAGGACCTAGATCTAAGCCCTGAGTCCCGCCAACCATTAGCTGTGTGCCTTATGGAAAATGATTTAACCTCTCTGAAACTCAGTTTCCTCATCTGTGGAAATGTATACAAAATAGGAAGATGAGTCATACTGGTTATCCTCCCAAACAAGAAGTGGCTTCCACAGAAACATTTTTACTATCTAGCTAATTATGAACAGATCATGGGCAACTACTCTAAATCCCAATTCCTCATTTTGGGAAGAGAAATTTTCCAAAGTGAAAATGGCTTTTAGAACAGTTTACATCCTTCAATTACTTAAGAGAACATTTTGTAATTTCTCCCTGGAGAAATTGATAAGACCATGTGCTATGTGACACGATGTATCCACAGGCACACTCTTGGAAGGTTTCTTTAGTCACTGTGTCAGGCATTAAAGTAGATGCTGAGGACAGAGGCATTGCCCCATAAGAAGGACTTTATAGTCTTGAGAAAAAGGAAGCATGCCAGGTTAGAAAAAATCTGCCAGAGTGTAATAATGCTGTAACAGAATCATCCACAGGGACTCTGAGGAGAACCAGATAATATGTACCTCCTGCTGTATGCTCACAACTCCACCTCGAACGTGGTCTTGCCAAAGATTGAATTAGAATTTGATCAAGCCCCTGCCCATTTATAGAAAATACAGGGGACAGAAAAACACGTGAATGATTTCCTAGGAATGCAACTGACAAAATTCACATGGTTAAAAATTCTACAAAATAAGTAACCTGTTCAATTACCTTCAATAACCATATTACCAAAATAAATGTAGAGTGTGGGGAAGACTGGGAAAGATGAACAGGGCACCTAAGGGTTAAAGAGTCTTAAGAGACTTATTAACGTTTAAAATGTGTAGATTCTTGTTTGGGCTCAGATTCAAATAAACTGTCAAAAATTTTTTAAAAGCAGGGATGAGACTATTAATCTTAGCAAATTATTGATGATGCAAGTTGAGATGATGATGATGATATGGTTATGTTTACAAATGGGATCTTTGTCATTCAGATATACACACTGAAACATTTATAGATAAAGACATATCTGCTTTAGAGTGCTCCTGGGGAGGTGGGGAAAGTGTGTAAGATATAAAAGAAACAAATTGACTCTGAGTTGATCATTGTAGAAGTTGGATGTTGAACATGTGTGTGTGGGGGGGTTATATTGTTGACACCATTTTTATATGTCTTTGAATTTCTCAAATTAAAAATCTGAAAAGAGCATGTCCATCTATACGAAAGTTGGCTCAAGTATCCAGCAACTTCCTGAAAGCAAAGCCACCATGCATCAGCCCTGCTAGGATTTACATAAACTGCAAGAGGAACAGTGCCCCACATAGTCAAAGGACAGGTGCAATAGCAGGTGGTTGACCAGGTCAATTTAAGGCCATCCTTTACAGATGGAGTCAGGTTACATTGGGTTTAGGGTGAGTGTTGGTGGGAAGTGAAGACAATTAATGTAGGTGTCTTTTTTCTTTCTTTCTTTTCCTTTTTAAAGAATCAGGGAGACAGAATTAGAGTTAGAAGGGAATTTGGATTTAAAACAGATTCCAGCTCCCCAAGTTAGAAACAGTTGAAGATGTTATAAAACCACACTAGAGGAAGTCCACAGACAGAAGCAGTCAAGCAAGAGAAGAAGTAAGGAATGAGTGACATCTAGAAAGAGAAAGGGGAAGGGAGATGAAGGAGTTGGGGTTTAAAAATATTGAAAGGTATTTAAAATACCTGATGTGGGTTTTACACCACAATAAAATACATTTTATGTTGTATGTGTCTACTTGGTTATACTAGAAACTGACTTGCAATGGTGTCTGAAAAAGATAATTTATCACAAAACTCCAGAGCTCTTCCATGGAAATCTGCTGGAGAAATGCACTGATTTTAGGACAGAACTGAGCCCAGGAACAGGACTCACATTGCTCTGTCTCATTTCAACCAGTCTTTACAGTGTTTCATTCTCTGTGGACAGGCATGGAATATGGCACTCTGCAGCTCCACAGAATATGGCTTATAGCTACACATGTCAAACTGAAAATGTTTCAAAGTGTTACAGATTCCCAGGAGAGGCAATCTAATTGTATTTCCAATCTAATCAACTATAACCAGTGAGCAAAATCAAAAAGTAGGAACAAGCAACTGGAGCCTCACAAATCTGGGTTGCAAGGGAAACAGTTGTGAGAGAGGCTGGGAACAAATTCCAGTATATTTCCACTTTAGATTCAAATGTAAAAATAGACTATGATCCATAGCTACGTAGTTGGAAAGGGAAGAGTATTTTAATAATTTTCCAGATGATCGTAGGTATCCTTCTTTGCCACTACAGCAAAACTCAAATGATATTTTCTTAAAGATTAGTTGTAATGTAGTAGGTGAAGCTCTATTAGTGAGCATTCTATACCCTTTGAAATTCACTGGTTTATCTTTTTTTAAGAGTTTTTGTGTTGTTATTTGTTTGTTTTAGATGTCAATAGATCTTTTATTTTATTTATTTATTTATATGTGCTGCCGAGAATCGAACCCAGGGCCTCACACATGCCAGTCCAGTGCTCTACCACTGAGAGCCACAACTCCAGCCCCACTGGTTGATCTTTAAAAAACAAACACAAAGGTAGTGTGCGAAGCCTTGGGTTTGATCCTCATCACTTCAAGAAAAAAAAAATGAAAGTACTAAAATAATATACAAGTAAACACTTTAATAAGTTTAGGGGAAGTCATTCTAACTAAGCACAACACATTACCACAGATACATTCCAAGCACCCACTGGATATCTGAACCACAGGTGGTACTGAATCCTTACATATGATGTTTTTTCCTATACATACACACCTATGATAAATTAGGCACAGTAAGAGATTAATAACAATAACTAATAACAAAATACTATAATTATAATAATATAATGTAGTACGAAGTATGGGAATGTGGTCTCCTGCTCAATCTCAAAATACTTTATGCACTGTACTTACCCTTCTTGTGATGACAGGAGATGATACAATACATATGGGATGAGATAAAGGAGGTGATGATGCATGCAGAACAGACACAATTTAAAACTTATGAGAAGACAACAAAGAACTGAAGTTTGCTTTCCAAATTGCTCCATGGTACAGGACTAAGAAAGAGAGCAAACAGCTTCTCTCTGAGGTCAGAAAAAAATTTTTAAAAAAAGAAGACAAAGAAGAAAAAAAAGGAAAGAAATCCTACTGGGATCTAATACTGACTGGACTCTCAGAATGGCCTAGGGACACAGAAGTTTCGATGAAAGAAAGAAAGAAAAAAGGAAAGAGAGAAAGAGAGAGAAAGAAAGAAAGAAAGAAAGAAAGAAAGAAAGAAAGAAAGAAAGAAAGAAAGAAAGAAAGAAAGAAAGAAAGAAACTCACCACTGGCACTTGAAGCTGCCAATGATCCACTGTGGGCAGGTCAGACAGAGTCTAAGAGATCCCACATTTCAGGTGGCACAGAAGTATTTCTTGAAGCAGAGAGGATGGCAATTGGGGACATCATTGAGCTGATCCAGTGGGTGAGCTGCACTTCATTTTCCTGTGAAAGGGACACTAAGATGTCTCCCAGTGACCTGTGAAGAACAGAGTCCACCACCATCTTCTTTCGCTGTGCTACAATGGCAGGCAAGTTTGGGTCCAAATCCAAGAGCCCAGACCTATGTAATTCCAACGGGGTCCGAAAACCTGACCTGGCAGAGGCCTACCACATGACCCAGAGTGTGACTAGAAAACCAGATGAAATTCTGTCATGGAGATGTTGTACCCAAGGGAATTTGAGACACCTTCAGACCTGAGAGATCCTGGGTGTCTCTCACACTGTGAGTCTCACGGTTCTCAGAACAAGAGGGTGATGACTGGGCACTTCATCCGGTATGGGGGTGAATGTACGCTTTGGGACTAAGCCCCAGTGGCCAAGATACAGGAGCCATGAGAGGCAGAGGTGGGTGAGGGACTGGCTCTTTTGCCACTGGAGCAGAACCCAGGGGAGACTCAACTGGTACAGATGCCCAGTGCAGACGTGAAGTAACTGGGCTCTGGAGGTGTGCTGATTTAAAAGCTTCATCAAACATCATTCCCTAAAGCACCATGGGTCTAACTAGACCCAAACCCCACCTCTGGGAATCCTTTCACAGAATTCTACAGCAACCCCTTGCTGTGAGTGGAATAAACACCACCTTCCAAACTGCCCCATCTAATACTGCTGAGAAGGGAAACTGAGAACAGGCAACAATGATGACATGCACAAAAAAAAGGAACTGACAGCCCCTGACTACTATTCTTGTGCACAATTCATATATCCCAAGAAAAGATGGCAATAAAGGCAATTGGGAACTGAAAATCAACGTAGGATATTATAGACAACTTTTTGACCACCATAAAAAACAAAACAAAATAAAAACAATCCCTTACTCTTTCATCAAGAACTTTTTTTTGAACTTTTGTGTGCTGAATGGCCCATAGACATCTGAATATATACATATTTGCCTCACTTCTTATCTTCTTATTTCAACCATTTTTGAAGGTAATTATTTTCTTGACTCTGCCTTTTGAGGACTAGGGTTTTTCATTAGTATACCTTGGTTTTGTTTTATATTGTTTTTTGTTTGTTTTATATTGTTTTTCTCCTATTTCCCTTGATTGTCTTCCTCTCTTTTTTTTCACTAACAGCCAAATTCTATTGTTCTTTTAACTCTATACTACTGCTCTCTCTCATCTCCCTCTCAAGTATTGCATCCTACATCTCTGCATTCTCCCACTTCATCCTTTTTGAAAGAGCAAACACTTTTGTAAACATATCTCTACTGTAGGCAATTGCCTATAATACCATTTCTGTTTATACTACTAATTAACATTGCACATGCCAAAATAGGAGCTAAGCATTCAGTTTAATGCTGAATATCAACTGTATTGGTTGTTGCTATTATTATTATTATTATTATTATTAGCCTCCCCCTAAAATTTGAAGTACTATTAGTCTTCAGGAATACTATAAATTCATAGGATAGAAGTTCTGCCACCTCAGGTTCTTAATGAAAAAAATAGGTACACTTACAAACATGAAAAAGCAAGAGAATAACCCATCCCAAACAATTCAAAACAGAATCATTAACAGAATCCAATGATGTCACAATGGAGGAAATTTCAGAGAAGAAGAAATTTAGAAAGTTCTTAAACTGATCTGCAAGGTAAAAGACAACATAAGGAGTAAAATCAGAGAGAAAATCCAAGAAGTGAAAAATCACTTTAATAAGGAGATAGAAATCCTGAAGAAGAATCAATTGAAAATTCTCAAAATGAAGGAATCCTAAATAAATAAATAAATAAATATTCAATGGAAAGCATCACCAGCAGACTAGACCACTTGGGAGATAGAGTTTTAAGCAATGAAGACAAAATATGTCATCTGGAAAATAAAGCTGAACATTGAGAAACGGAATTAAAAGTACATAAACAGAACTTCCAAGAAATATGGGATAATATGAAAAGACCAAATTTAAGATTTATCAGGATAGATGAAGTTTTAGAGATAGAAAACAAAGGAATGCACAACCTTTTCAATAAAATAATATCAGAAATTTTCCCAAACCTTGAGGTTGAAATAGAAAATGAAAAACAGGAGGCATACAGGGCTTCAAATATACAAAATTACAAAAGAACGACACCAAGGCACATTATTATGAAAATGCCCAACATATGGAATAAGGATAAAATTTTAAAGGCTGCTAGGGAAAATGGCAGGTAAAATATAAAGGGAAACCAATCCACATCTCAGCTGATTTCTCAACCCAAACCCTAAAAGCCGGGAGGTCTTGAAATAATATATACTAAGCTTTGAAGAAAAATGGATGTCAACCAAAAATACTATATCCAGAAAAATTAAGCTTCAGATTTGACAATAAAATAAAAACCTTCCACAATAAACAAAAGTTAAAAGAATTCACAACTAGAAATCATACAAAACAAAATACACTCATAAAATATTTCATGAAGAAAAAAATGAAAAATAAAATTGAAAACCAGTAAAGAAAGGAGCTACACTAGAAAAAGAGCCAATCAAAGGAGAAACTAATTCAAATTAAAACCCAAAATAGTTAAAAATGACAAGAAATAAAAATCAATTCTTAGTAATAACATTGACTGTAAATGGCCTAAACTCAGCAATCAAAAGACACAGATGGGCAGGCTGAATTAAAGACAAGACCCAACAATGTGCTGTCTCCAGGAGACCTCATATGCAAAGACATCCACAGACTAAATGTGAAAGGTTGGGAAAATTACACCATTCACATGGATCTCGTAAACAAGCAGGGGGTTCTATCCTCATATCAGATAAAATGGACTTCAAACCAGAGTTAATCAGAGGGATGTCATTTCATACAGTTTAAGGGAATAATATATCAACAAGATATAACAATAATAAATATTTATGCCCCAAATAATGGAGCATCCATGTACATCAAACAAACCCTTCTCAATTTCAAGAACAAAACAGACCACAATACAATAATACTAGGTGACATTAACCTGTTTTTCTCATCACTGGGTATATCATCCAAACAAAACTAAACAAAGAAGCTATAGAACTAATAAATACAATTAACAAACTTAGACTTAACACACATATATACAAAATTTCATCCATGGATGATTGAATACACTTTCTTCTCAGCAAGGTGACCAGCACCCTGTGGGGATAGGTTCCTGCTCAGGAGATATGAGCCATCTGAGAAATACAAAATCCAAAATAATTAGTAAGAATTAAAGACAGAGCCAGAAATTAGATAGAAAGGGGAGTATCTGAATATATATGGGTCTTCCAGTCCTCATGGGAGATGGAACTGAACAAATGCTCCAATTCTTTATTTAAGGAGGATTACATCAAAGGCAAGGATAAGGTTTTAGTGGGAAAAGCCTTGCTTCTCAGTGTGGTAGGCATCTTGCAGTAAATAGGTTGATTGGCAATTTTCCAAGCCACATCCATCTCTGTGAGAGGCTGTGTGGCTCCAATAGGTCACCCCCATCTCTGATGCTGTGCTAAACTTGTGATGGAGCTAGATAGAACACATGAACCAGCCATTCTCAAACCAGCAGGATTGCTGCTGGGAGTTCCCAATACCATACTTTTCTGCTCAATAGCTTCAACATTGTTTTAGTTCATGCAGAGTTCACAGATGGCTTCCTACAGCACATGGTTCATTTTCTAAAATAGACCAAAACTTAGACTACCAAGCAACTCTTAGCAAGTAAAAAAAAAAATAGAGATAATACCTTGAATTCTATCAGATCATAATGAAATGAAATTAGAAATCAATGATATAATTTTGAAAAATGGAAGCTACTCTAACACTTGGAGATTAAATCGGGTGCTATTGAATGACCAATGGGTAATGTTGGGAAAAGTATAAACGGCAGCCATACCCCAGAGAAAAAACCCCAACATGGCGCCTAAACACCTCTTCTTCCTACCTTCTTCTTTTCTGCAGTGGCGCGAAAAGTTCCTGCCCGTGTGAACTGTCCCGCCGGCGCCAATTTCAAATCTCGCTGGCGGGGAACCTTAGCCCCAATGAGAACTAATTCCTGGGCTCCGGAGCTGATATCTGAAAGAACTTGCCAATAAATGGGTTGCCTGCCATTTATCTAAGCCCTACCATCTCCCCCTTAGTTCTATATAAGCACACAGCTTTTTGCAATAAAATTGGAATTCTCCCGGCGAAGTGTCTTTGCTTGGGGAATTCTTTCAGGTAGCAGAAAAAAATCAGGGGTGAAATAAAAAATAATTAGAGGTAAATTAAAATAGTGATACAACATATTAAAATCTCTGGGACACTATAAAGGAGGTCTTAAGAGCAAAGTTAATAGCACTATACTCATTCATTAAAAGAATAGAAAGTGACCAAATAAACTAACATTACATCGCAAGGCCCTGGAAAAAGAAGAACAGATCAACAATAAAAGCAGCAGAAGATAGTAATTAGTTAAACTAAGAGTTGAAATCAATGAAATTGAAACAACAACAACAAAAAGAAAAACATTCAAAAAATCAACAAAACAAAAAGTTGGTTCTTTGAAAAAAAAATAAATAAAATTGATAAACCCCTAGCCATGCTAACCAAGAAATAGAGGGAAAAAAGTCAAATTTGTAAAATTTGTGATGAAAAAGAAAACATCACCATGGACACTACTGAAATACAGATGATAATCAGAAACTATTTTGAAAACTTATACTCCAATAACACAGAAAATCCTGAAGACATTGACAAATTTCTAGACAAACATGACCTACCCAAATTGAACCAGGAGGACACAGAAAATTTAAACAGATCAATTTCAAGCAATGAAACCTATCAACAAATAAAAGCCCAGGGCTAGATGGATTCTCAATCGAGTTCTAACAGACCTTCAAAGAATAACTAACACCATTTCTCCTTAAACTACTCCTTGAAATAGAAAAGGGTTTCACTTCCAAAATAATTCTCTGAATCATTAATTTCCAAGATATAAAAAAACTCAAATGACTTATTACCAAAAAACCCCAATTAATAAATGGGGACCACGCACAGAGCAGGCCCAGCGGCCTGCTGAGGGGCAGAGCCACCCCCCACCCCCCACGCCTGCCAGGTGACCACTGACAGAAAAGGCCCAGTGGCCCGCGGTGGGACAGAGCTTCCAATCACTCCTGCAAGGTAGGCGGGCCTGCGACCCACCGGCAGAAGAGGAGCAGCGGCCTGCTGAGAGGCAGAGCCGCCCCCTCCCCCTGCACCGGCAAGGTAGAGGGAACTGTGACCACGCACAGAGCAGGCCCAGCGGCCTGCTGAGGGGCAGAGCCGCCCCCCACCCCCCGCGCCTGCCAGGTAGGTGGAACTGTGACCACGGACAGAAAAGGCCCAGTGGCCCGCGGCGGGACAGAGCTTCCAATCACTCCTGCAAGGTAGGCGGGCCTGCGACCCACCGGCAGAAGAGGAGCAGTGGCCTGCTGAGAGGCAGAGCCGCCCCCTCCCCCTGCACCGGCAAGGTAGAGGGAACTGTGACCACGCACAGAGCAGGCCCAGCGGCCTGCTGAGGGGCAGAGCCGCCCCCCACCCCCCGCGCCTGCCAGGTAGGTGGAACTGTGACCACGGACAGAAAAGGCCCAGTGGCCCGCGGCGGGACAGAGCTTCCAATCACTCCTGCAAGGTAGGCGGGCCTGCGACCCACCTGCAGAAGAGGAGCAGCGGCCTGCTGAGAGGCAGAGCCGCCCCTTCCCCCCCGCGCCTGCAAGGTAGACGGAACTGTGACCACCATCAGAACAGGCCAGACCTGCAACCAAGAGACAGAACAGGCCCAGTGGCCTGAGGAAGGGTAGAGCCGCCCCCCCCCCGCGCCTGCAAGGTAGGCGGACCTGCGACCCACTGGCAGTACAGCCCCAGAGGCCTGCAGAGGGGCAGTGCCGCTGCCTGCACCTGCAAAGTAGACAGAACTGTGACCACCGACAGAACAAGCCTAGCGGCCCGCAGAGGGACAGAGCCGCCACCCGCGCCTGCGAGGGAGACTTTGCAACTATACAAGACCAATATAAATATATAGGGGGAAAATTCAATAGCACAACAGTTTCACCAAGTAGAAAGGAATGCGAACAGTATGAAGAGACAAGGAAAGAAAGGACCACAAGCATTGCAGGTCAACTCAACGTTAGAAGAGGTAATAGCTGCAGCAGATGGAATGTCAGATAAAGAATTCAGGATATACATGCTTCAGATGATCTGGAGTCTCAAGGAAGACATCAGACAGCAAAATCAGACAATGAAAGATCACTTCAACAATGAATTACATAAACAAATCCAAGAAGCAAAAGATCAACTATACAGGGAAATAGAGGTTATAAAAAACAAACAAACAGAAATCCTAGAAATGCAGGAAGCAATAAGCCAACTTAAAAACTCAATTGAGAATACTACCAGCAGAGTAGAACACTTAGAAGACAGAACATCAGACAATGAAGATAAAGTATTTCAACTTGAAAAGAACATAGACAGCTCAGCAAGACTGTTAAGAAACCATGAGCAGAACATCCAAGAAATATGGGATAACATTAAGAGACCAAATTTAAGAGTCATTGGGATACAGGAAGGGACAGAGTTTCAAACCAAAGGAATGAGCAATCTATTCAATGAAATAATATGAGAAAACTTCCCAGACTTGAAGAATGAGACAGAACCCCAAATCCTAGAAGCCTACAGGACGCCGAATGTGCAAAATCATAAGAGACCCACACCTAGACACATTATAATGAAGATGCCCAACATACAGAATAAGGAGAGAATTTTAAAAGCTACAAGAGAAAGGAAGCAGATCACATTTAGGGGTAAGCCAATCAGGATAACAGCTGATCTTTCAACACAGACTCTGAAAGCTAGAAGATCCTGGAATAACATATTTCAAACACTGAAAGAAAATGGGTTCCAACCAAGAATTGTGTTTCCAGCGAAATTAAGCTTCAGGATGGAAGATGAAATTAAAACCTTCCACGATAAACAAAAGTTAAAAGAATTTGCAGCTAGAAAACCATCTCTTCAAAACATCCTTGGCAAAACATTACAGGAAGAGGAAATGGAAAATAACAATGAAAACCAACAGTGGGAGGTAGGACACTAAAGGGGGGAAAATAATCAAAGAGGAAAACAAACCATGTTTAGTAACATAAATAAACAAATATGGCTGGAAGAACAACCCATATCTCAATAATAACCCTAAATGTTAATGGCTTAAACTCACCAATCAAGAGACACAGGCTAGTAGAATGGATCACAAAACAAGACCCAACAATATGCTGCCTACAGGAGACGCATTTGATAGGAAAAGACATACATAGGCTGAAGGTGAAAGGCTGGGAAAAATCATATCACTCATATGGACTTCGGAAACAAGCAGGAGTATCCATACTCATATCAAATAAAATAGATTTCAAGCCAAAGTTAATCAAAAGGGATAAAGAGGGACACTACATACTGCTCAAGGGAACCATACACCAACAAGACATAACAATCATAAATATATATGCCCCAAACAATGGTGCAGCTATGTTCATCAAACAAACTCTTCTCAAGTTCAAGAGTCTAATAGACCACCATACAATAATCATGGGAGACTTCAACACACCTCTATCACCACTGGACAGATCTTCCAAACAAAAGTTGAATAAGGAAACTATAGAACTCAATAACACAATTAATAACCTAGACTTAATTGACATATATAGAATATACCACCCAACATCAAGCAGTTACACTTTTTTCTCAGCAGCACATGGATCCTTCTCAAAAATAGATCATATATTATGTCACAGGGAAACTCTTAGACAATATAAAGGAGTAGAGATAATACCATGCATCCTATCTGATCATAATGGAATGGAACTGAAAATCAACGATAAAAGAAGGAAGGGAAAAGAATACATCACTTGGAGAATGAACAATAGGTTACTGAATGATCAATGGGTTATAGAAGACATCAAGGAAGAAATTAAAAAATTCTTAGAGATTAATGAAAACACAGACACAACATATCGGAATCTATGGGACACATTGAAAGCAGTTCTAAGAGGAAAATTCATTGCTTGGAGTTCATTCCTCAAAAAAAGAAAAAACCAACAAATAAATGATCTCATACTTCATCTCAAAATCCTAGAAAAAGAAGAGCAAAACAACAGCAAAAGAAGTAGAAGACAAGAAATAATTAAAATCAGAGCTGAAATTAATGAAATCAAAACAAAAGAAACAATTGAAAAAATTGACAAAACTAAAAGTTGGTTCTTTGAAAAAATAAACAAAATCGACAGACCCTTAGCCATGCTAGCGAAGAGAAGAAGAGAGAGAACTCAAATTACTAACATACGGGATGAAAGAGGCAATATCACAACAGACACTTCAGAAATACAGAAGATAATCAAAAATTATTTTGAATCCTTATACTCCAATAAATTAGAAGATAGTGAAGGCATAGATAAATTTCTTAAGTCATATGATCTGCCCAGATTGAGTCAGGAGGATATAGACAACCTAAACAGACCAATATCAATTGAGGAAATAGAAGAAACCATCAAAAGACTACCAACTAAGAAAAGCCCAGGACCGGATGGGTATACAGCAGAGTTTTACAAAACCTTTAAAGAGGAACTAATACCAATACTTTTCAAGCTACTTCGGGAAATAGAAAAAGAGGGAGAACTTCCAAATTCATTCTACGAGGCCAACATCACCCTGATACCTAAACCAGACAAAGACACTTCAAAGAAAGAAAACTACAGACCAATATCTCTAATGAACCTAGATGCAAAAATCCTCAATAAAATTCTGGCCACTCGGATACAAAAACTTATCAAAAAAATTGTGCACCATGATCAAGTAGGATTCATCCCTGGGATGCAAGGCTGGTTCAATATACGGAAATCAATAAATGTTATTCACCACATCAATAGACTTAAAAATAAGAATCATATGATCATCTCTATAGATGCGGAAAAAGCATTTGACAAAGTACAGCATCCCTTTATGTTCAAAACTCTAGAAAAACTAGGGATAACAGGAACATACCTCAATATTGTAAAAGCAATCTATGCTAAGCCTCAGGCTAGCATCATTCTGAATGGAGAAAAATTGAAGGCATTCCCTCTAAAATCTGGAACAAGACAGAGATGCCCTCTCTCACCACTTCTGTTCAACATAGTTCTCGAAACACTGGCCAGAGCAATTAGACAGACGAAAGAAATTAAAGGCATCAAAATAGGAAAAGAAGAACTTAAATTATCACTATTTGCAGATGACATGATTCTATACCTAGCAGACCCAAAAGGGTCTACAAAGAAACTATTAGAGCTAATAAATGAATTCAGCAAAGTGGCAGGATATAAAATCAACACGCATAAATCAAAGGCATTCCTCTATATCAGCGACAAAGCCTCTGAAATGGAAATGAGGACAACCACTCCATTCACAATATCTTCAAAAAAAATAAAATACTTGGGAATCAACCTAACAAAAGAGGTGAAAGACTTATACAATGAAAACTACAGAACCCTAAAGAGAGAAATAGAAGAAGATCTTAGAAGATGGAAAAATATACCCTGTTCATGGATAAGCAGAACTAACATCATCAAAATGGCGATATTACCAAAAGTTCTCTATAGGTTTAATGCAATGCCAATCAAAATCCCAATGGCATTTCTTGTAGAAATAGAGAAAGCAATCATGAAATTCATATGGAAAAACAAAAGACCCAGAATAGCAAAAACAATGCTAAGCAGGAAGTGTGAATCAGGCGGTATAGCGATACCAGACTTCAAACTATACTACAGAGCAATAGTAACAAAAACAGCATGGTACTGGTACCAAAACAGGCGGGTGGACCAATGGTACAGAATAGAGGACACAGAAACCAATCCACAAAACTACAACTACCTTATATTTGATAAAGGGGCTAAAAGCATGCAATGGAGGAAGGATAGCATCTTCAACAAATGGTGCTGGGAAAACTGGAAATCCATATGCAACAAAATGAAACTGAATCCCTTTCTCTCGCCATGCACAAAAGTTAATTCAAAATGGATCAAGGAGCTTGATATCAAATCAGAGACACGCCGTCTGATAGAAGAAAAAGGTTGGCTACGATCTACATACTGTGGGGTCGGGCTCCAAATTCCCCAATAGGACACCCATAGCACAAAAGTTAATAACTAGAATCAACAAATGGGACTTACTCAAACTAAAAAGATTTTTCTCAGCAAAAGATACAATAAGAGAGGTAAATAGGGAGCCTACATCCTGGGAACAAATCTTTACTCCTCACACTTCAGATAGAGCCCTAATATCCAGAGTATACAAAGAACTCAAAAAATTAGACAATAAGAGAACAAACAACCCAATCAACAAATGGGCCAAGGACCTGAACAGACACTTCTCAGAGGAGGACATACAATCAATCAACAAGTACATGAAAAAATGCTCACCATCTCTAGCAGTCAGAGAAATGCAAATCAAAACCACCCTAAGATACCATCTCACTCCAGTTGGATTGGCAGCCATTATGAAGTCAAACAACAACAAGTGCTGGCGAGGATGTGGGGAAAAGGGTACACTTGTACATTGCTGGTGGGACTGCAAATTGGTGCATCCAATTTGGAAAGCAGTATGGAGATTTCTTGGAAAGCTGGGAATGGAGCCACCATTTGACCCAGCTATTCCCCTTCTCGGTCTATTCCCTAAAGACCTAAAAAGAGCATGCTACAGGGATACTGCTACATCGATGTTCATAGCAGCACAATTCACAATAGCTAGACTTTGGAACCAACCTAGATGCCCTTCAATGGATGAATGGATAAAAAAAATGTGGCATTTATACACAATGGAGTATTACTCTGCATTAAAAAATGACAAAATCATAGAATTTACAGGGAAATGGATGGCATTAGAGCAGATTATGCTAAGTGAAGCTAGCCAATCCCTAAAAAACAAATGCCAAATGTCTTCTTTGATATAAGGAGAGTAACTAAGAACAGAGTAGGGTCGAAGAGCATGAGAAGAAGATTAACATTAAACAGGGATGAGAGGTGGGAGGGAAAGGGAGAGAGAAGGGAAAATGCATGGAAATGGAAGGAGACCCTCAGAGTTATACAAAAGTACATACAAGAGGAAGTGAGGGGAAGGGGAAAAAATAATATAAGGGGGACAAACGAATGTCAGTAGAGGGAGCAGAGAGAGAAGAGGGGAGGGGAGGGGAGGGGAGGGGAGGGGGGATAGTAGAGGATAGGAAAGGCAGCAGAATACAACAGACACTAGTATGGCAATATGTAAATCAATGGATGTGTAACTGATGTGATTCTGCAATCTGTATATGGGGTAAAAATGGGAGCTCATAACCCACTTGAATCAAATTGTGAAATATGATATATCAAGAACTATGTAATGTTTTGAACAGCCAACAATAAAAAATTTTAAAAAAAAATAAAAAAAAAATAAATGGGCAAAGCAACTGAACAGACACTTTGCAGAAGAAGAAATAGAAACGGTTAACAAATATATGAATATCTCTAGCAATTAGAGAAATGCAAATTAAAACTACACTGAGATTTCAATCTCACTCCAGTCAGAATGAATACAAGTAACAATAAATGTTGGCAAGGATGTGTAAAAAAAAGTCCCACGTGGCTTGTGGATCTACAAACTGGTATGAGCACTCTAGAAAGCAATATGGAGATTCCTCAGAAAACTTGGAATGAAACCACCATTTGACCCAGTTATCCCACTCCTTGATATATACTCAAGACTTTAAAACAGCATAGTACACTGATGCAGTCACATTAATGTTTGTAACAGCTCAACTCACAATAGCTAAGCTATGAAAGCAACCTGGGTGCCCTACAACAGAAGAATGGATAAAGAAAATGTGGTATATATACACAAAGGAGCATTACTCATAAAAAATGATTTATAATATTTGCCAGAAAATGGATGGATCTAAAGACTATTATGCTATGAAATAAGCCAAACCCAAAAAACAAAAGGTCAAATGTTCTCTGATATGTGGATGCTAACACACAACAAAGAGGGAGGGAAATAATAGAATTTCAGTAGATTACACAAAGGGGAATGTAGAGAGGGAGTGAGGAAAGGAATAGGAAAGACCATGGAATGATTCTGACATAATATGAATACACCACAGTGAATACCTGTATCATGTACAACCAAAAGACAGGGATCCTAATTAGAATAAGATGTACTCCTTGTTTTTATAAATAAGTTAAATTATACTCTACTGTCATGTATAACTACAAAGAACAAAATTTTTAAAAACATGAATAGCCTATTTCTGGAATTTTCCATTTATAAATTTTCAGATAATGATTGACCACAGATAGCTAAAACCGTGGAAAGTGAAACAACAAATAAGAGGTGACCACTGTACTAAGAAATATATTTTCAATATATATGGCAGGAAAGTTAATTTTTTATGTACAATGAACCATCATGAATTAATACAAAAGAACATACACATTCAACCCAGTGCTGTGGCTCACACCTGTAATCTCTGTATTTCAAGAGGCTGATTAGGAGGATCATGAGTTTAAAGGAAGCCTCAGCAAATTAGCAAGGGCCTAGTGAGACCCTGTCTCTAAATAAAATATTTTAAAAGGGCTGGTGATGTGGCTCAGTGGTTGAGTGTCCATCGGTTCAATCCCTGATAACAAAGAAGAAGGAGAAGTAGGAGGAGAAACATATTCACATGGAAACACAAAAAAAGAATATATATCAATTCTGAGTGAATTTATAATACCTATTAATATAAGATATGTGAGGATTCAGTGAGATAATGTATGTGCCAATTTTCCTGGTGTAAGTAGAGATAAAAGTTGTGATCACACAAGCATATGAAGAATACTAATCATCTTCTTAGCAGTTTCTCCACTTAAAAAAAAAAAGTAAGTAAAGAAGGAAGAGAAGAAGGAGGGAGGAGAGAAGGAAGATGGAGAAAAAGACAGATTGAAAGAAAAAAGGGACAACTATTCTTGTAGGATCTTTATCTCATTTTTTTTTTCCTCTGGATCCTCTCTGAATCCTAGCTCTTGCCAGTGAAAGACTCTAACATGGACCTCAGATATATATGAAAAAAAGCAGAGAACAGGGAACACTAACCCAGTGATTTGTGAAGAAATTATTAGCTTTTTTAAGGGAAAGAAGTAAATTAAGGGCTGGGGTTGTGGCTCAGTGGTAGAGTGCTTGCCTAGCATGTGTGAGGCACTGGGTTTGATTATCAGCACCACATAAAAAATATTGTGTCCACCTACAGCTAAAAAATATTTTTAAAAAGAAGAAGAAGAAGAAGTAAATTAATTCCTTCTAAAATGCTTACCTTCTTTGTGAAATTCAATTCTATCCCTAATTGTGGTAGGCAAAATCTTTTCAAAGTTATGTCCTATATAAGGCTGATTCACTTTACTTAGTGTTACAGTTTGGAACTGGAATGCCCCCCCAAAATCTCTTATGTTCAGAATGGGGCTTTCGGGGAGTTATCTGGATCATGAGGGCTTGGAGCTCATCAACAAACTAATCCATTGATGGCTGAATGGACTCCTGGGAGGTGGGACCTAGTTGGAGGAAGGAGATGTTCACACAAAATGGCTAAGCTGGGTGCAAACTTCATGGATCAGCACAGACTTTATTTAGCAGTGGAGTCATGTCTCTGGTGGACCCACATTTCTGATGGAAAAATGAGCCACTGACTAAAGGGGGAGCCTGTGCTATATATGTTATCCTGAGAGGTGACTTAATTATTGACAGAGCATGTCAGTTGGAGCACTCAGGAAACAGGTTTGTGAGAATTTGAATTTATTTTTACTGGGCAATATTTTTACTTGGAGAAGAATGGAGGATCTGAGGTCAGCATTCAGTACGTATCTCTTTCCCTTCAGGGCCCCATTGTACTATCACTGGGAAAGGATTTATTGGGAGAAGGATCAATGCTTTGGCTTCTTCCCAGAGACTGCCATTCAAGGCTTGATGGATATCTCCTTCCCAGAGATTGTCTTTCACTGGATGATATTTGCTTCCTTTTAGGGATTGTCCTGTCACTGGGAAAGAATGTATTGGGAAAGGATCAATGTTATTAGTATGTTGTCTTCTTCCTCACTCCCTATTCCCAGGCCACGTTATTTTGGGATTTGTCATTTTCCATATCTTCCAGTATGTGACTAGAAGTATTTGTCTTTTCTCCAGTCTCTTCCTGCCCCCACCAAGCCCCTCTCTCTTTCCTGGCAGCCATGAGCTGAGCAGCTTTCCTTTGCCACCTCCTTCCTCCATGATATTCTCCCTCACCTCATGCTCATTGCAATGGGGCCAGTTAACCATGGACTGAAACCATGAGCCAAAATAAAGTCTAAGCTGTTTTAGTCAGGTATTTGAGTCACAGTGATGAAAAGCTGACCAACACACTGAGCTTGAAAAATGCTGGTTCACTCCATATTCTTCTACAGGTGGTTTATAGTTCTTTGTAATTGAGGAAATTGGATTGGGGAAGCTTTGAGGAATCTAGGAAGAATTAATTACTCTTTAGCTGCCTCCATTTCAAACTATCTAAAGTATATCTAAGATGTCTCAAGTTTTCTGAGCCCTGGGATAACCTATATAATTTCCTACATTTTTCACATGTGAGGGATGATGGATACAATTGATTTCAATTCAGTAATTAGGTTACATTATGAGGCAAGGTGAAAGGGTTTCACTGGTGTAATTAAGGTCCCTAATCAGTTGACTCTGCGTTACTCAAAAGGGAGATTATCCTGGGCAAGCCTGGGTTAATCAGTTGAGCTCTTTATAAGAGGGCTCAGGCCTTCCCTGAGAGACTCAAAGCAGCAAAGATGCCCTCCTGTTGGACTGGAAGGAGCTCTCTGATATGTGTAGAAAGAGTCATATGTCATATGAAACAGCAGGCAGCCTCTAGGAATTTAGGGGCTGAGACCTACAATGGCAAGGAACTGAATTCTGCCAACAGTCTCTGATCTTGGAAGAGGACTCCAAGTCTTGCATGAAATCTTGGCTTCAGCCCACACCATGATTTTAGCCTTATGAGACCCTGAGCAGAGCACACAAGGAAGCCATATGTGGACACAACAACGGAAGCTATGAGATAATAAATGTGTGCTGGTTAGAGCTGCTAAATTGGAGATGGTTTGTTATACAGGAACAGAAAACTAATATACAAACACTGCTGAATTTATCTATTTTCCTCACTAAACATACCATAACCATTTTTATTTCTGCACACATCAGTAAAGCAAAGTCCTGGAATAAGGACTTACTTGCTTTGTATGTGTGTGTGGTTCTTTTTCCTGCCCCAATCTTAGATGCATAGCTTGATTGATGATTTTTGCTCTTGATCTAAGAGATCCTGTGATACTCACTACTCCCCTCCCAACCCCTTCAAATGCTAGAATCATTCTAGAATGGTTTTTAACCTTCCCTCTGTCCCCAGATCAGGATATTCTAAAGTCCTTCAATCCGTCTACAGAGTAGTCCTAAATCATGTGATTTTTTTTCCCACTGTGATCACAAAAGGTGTGCACAGAAGCCCAAAGGAGGCTGGTCTTTATAGCAAATAAAGTCCTCCACTGCTGCCTATGTACTGAATTGATGCCCAGCGATACAAGTTTTCCCTGGGTCCATTCATAAACCCAGTGTTTTAGTCAGCTTTTTCATCACTGTGACCAAAAGACCCAACAAGAACAACACAGAGAGGGAAAAATTTATTTGGGGCTCACAGTTTCAGAGGTCTCAGTCCATAGACAGCCATCTCCATTGTTCTGGGATTGAGGTGAGGCAGAACATCATGGCCAAGGGGTATGGTGGAGGAAAGCAGCTCAGGATATGACAATCAGAAATATATACCCCAAAGATAAGCCCCAATGACCCACCTCCTCCAGCTGTACCCTACCTGCCTGCAATTTCCAGCCAGTTAATTAGATTATCACTCTCATAACCCAATCATTTTACTTCTAAATTTTCTTGCACTGTCTCACACATGAGCTTTTGGAGAAAATCTCAAATCTAAACCATTACACAGTTAACTTTCCAATTCAAGGTGGCCTCTGAGACCTCAGCATCCACCCTCACACAAGCAGGCCAGTGACTCTGTTTTGGGATTTACATACACAGAATGTTGGGTGTTCACCTTTCTTGACCAACTGAAGGAATGCCATTGAGGTGCTGGGGAGGGGGGAGGAGTTGGTGTAATCTGCAACACTTTAAAGGTGTTCATCAGCCTTAGGAGGATTCAAGATTACCTGTAAGCATACACCCATGCATGCTCGCGCGCGCGTGCACACCCCCCCCCACACACACACACACTTTGGAAGGCCATCACATCACAGATTTATAGCCCTGTGGCTACCCTTGAATGAACCCAGTCTCTAGGAGGTATTTTGAGAAGCAGGGAGAAGAGGTGAATTGCTGTCACATGCATCATTGGATTGGGGCAATTACTTTTAATTCCCATGGTAAGAACGTATTCATATTTCCCTGTTTGTACAACTCTTTGGTCTACTTAAATGGATATCCAAGGACACTATTAGTCAATATTCAATTTAATAGTCTTATTAAAAAGACAGTAACAAAATAAATTTTAGTCAAATAGATGGCTTCATATAATTGGTATCTCCAAAATCTTCAATAACTAGACATATGATATATGATGCTTTCATAGTTTTCTTTAAAAACAGAACCAAAGCAGCTTTATCTGTAACACCCTACTCAAGAGTGCCAAATAATGGTGGTAAAATTACATCCCCTCTGGGTATGCAATAGCTCATTTCTTGTTTTAGATAAATATATCCTCATTTCACAAGTATTTTAAAAGCATTTGCTTGAAACTAAAATCTGAAAAATACCGTCAAGCAGGGATAACACCTGAGTGTCACTGGCACTCTCCTGGAAACTCATCTGCATATAACCAATGAAATTTCACTGGAGTGCAGAATATACTCCTAGAGAAAAACAGAATGCAAAATGATATTGTGATCATAAACTGTTTCCTTTTTGTTAAAAAATATATGCTTTTAGAAGTGCTTTGTTGTTGATATTTTAAATGAGGAAATAAGGGCTTGAACACATGTAAACACTGCAGTGCTGGCATTGAAGATATCTTGCTTTGTAAAATTTATTTATTTGCATCTCTCTGGTCAAACACACTCCAAGTGGGGTAGTTGAGGAGGGTAGGGTGAAATAAAGCTGCTCACCCCATGGTGGCAGGGAAGGAAGGGGTGTGGGTAGGGACTGGGTCCAAGAAATACCCTTCTTGCAACCAGACTCCATCTCCCAAAGTCTCTACCACCTGCCACTAATGTCACAAAATGATCAGAGACCAGATCCCTCATGCTCCAGTCACTTCCCACAGCCCCACTTCTGAGCCTTGCTGCACTGGGGACCAAGCTTTCAGCACATGCACATC
This sequence comes from Marmota monax, assembly GCF_021218885.2. Lineage (NCBI taxonomy): Eukaryota > Metazoa > Chordata > Mammalia > Rodentia > Sciuridae > Marmota > Marmota monax. Next base: position 28,365,801 of record NW_026695227.1, read on the forward strand.
TGGGGACAGCCCATATCCAAACCATAACCCTGGGTCTTTTATAAATCAAACTCAAATTTCAGATATGAAAACACAGGCAAAGACACTTGCAGTACAGCAGCACCCTGAGGGTCATGGAAAAAAGAAAGCCAATATGGAGAACCTGTGGAGGGACTTTAAAGTAGCGTTTGTTACATTTTATTTTTCTTGCTCATTTTATAGTCCATTCCATAATCTCCAAGTTTCCAATGAGGTTTTCTTTGAAAAAAGAAAAGAAAAAACTAAATAGCTATGCTTTGGAGAAATGAAGACCCAGACCCACTTGTGGGGTGCATTCGTAAGGCAGAAACCACCACAACCTGCAGGTGCCAGTATTTGAGAGTGGAGCCACAGTTTGGTGCAAGATGGCGAGCTGAAGTGAACTACGTGGGGCTTTCTGGGACATGGAAACATTCATTGAGAACTCTCAGACATATTTGGTGAGGAGAACCAAATAACTAAATGCAGTTGTTCAAGTCAGGGTCTTAATTAAGCTAGTTGGTATTGTTATGGTGAGATTGCCATAAATCACCAAGTCATTCTTAAGCAGGAGACGGAATCATCTTTATTCACCAGCTGGTGGACCACCAGCAGGCAGGACGAGGGCGGCCTGCAAGTCTGTAATCCTCCACCCCCTTCAGGGATCAGAGCACACCTTTTATACCATAAGTAAATCATGTCAGTATATTAATCATAAGTGGCTATTGTTATGATTCAAAACTACAAACAAATATCATGAGATCTAAAATCATAAGCAGAAGGGGAAATAGGTCAAAAAGACCCTAGTTGAGTACGAGTTAAGGAATGGTTATTAACATCTGGACAATCGGTCTCTGACAGGGTACATTGTCCCAGAAAAATGGGAACCAAAAAGAGAAAAAATTTTACATTGTATAAGAAGAGCAGAAACATTTGGGTTTCTAAGCAGGGTGTGCTAAGCAGGATCGACCTGGCAGAGCCGGACTTTTCTCATGGGAGAAGCTTTTCTTAAGTGACATGGAGTCTCAGGGCAAAATGGAGTCTGTCTGGTCATTGCCCATATAGCCTGGCAATAACAGTATTAAGGTTGACTCTGGGAGGTTAGCAGCCATGGGGACATGTGAGGTGACCAGGGGAGAATGGAGGGCTGGATGAGAAAGGAACGTGGCATTGCTGCCTCCTGGTGCCACAGTAATTTCTCTCTTAACCCTAAAAGGAAAACCTGACAGTTCTGTACTTACAAAGGCAAAAGCATTTTGCCAGATGTAATCTCATTTTCATTTCCTCTCTGTTGTGTCTGAAATACTGATTATTAGTAGACATTTGTGAGAATAATTCATATTCAGATACTTTAAGAATTAAATATTTTTATAAATTAAAATATATTCTAGTATGGAGGCAAAGAAAGAAAATTTAGATATTTTATTCTTTTTTCTATCACTCTTTAAGTATTTGACAAATTCCCTACATGTTTTCCTTTCTTCCATTTCTTTTCCCCCCAGTACTGAGACTGGAACCCAGGGCATGGTATGGTATATGCCAGGTAAGTGCTCTACCACTGAGCCACATCCCCAGCCCTTATCTTCCAGTTAACTCAGTTGCCTACAAAAAGCTTTTAATGTGGAAAGCAAATTTTTTGAAAATCCCACTTCAGCAAATTGTATATCATTTGATTTAAAATGACAGTGTATGCTACTTCCAGATGGTCAGGTTTACTAACCCAACCAGAAAAAGCCTTACTAAAATAATGGTATAAAATCTGAAAAAAACAAGATGTAAAAGCAAGAAGGCTATTTATTAGAATTACTGGTACATAATTTCCCTGGAATGCTAATGATCTAAAGTAATCTAAGGAAATGTTTATTTTGGTCTACTTGCAACTTAATATTACTCTAAGTTTGTTAATTTGAAATGTTGAAACTGAGTCAATAAAAGAAACATCTGTGATGAAGTCATGGGCTTGCTATTTCCATTACAATTGAACAATGTGCAGAGAATTTCACTTTAAAACATCACCGCCATGCCTTATGGGGAACCACTCATTTCTGTGTATCTACAACTCCATGATGTAACATAAATTGTAGGCTTTAGACAAGCTAATATTTTTAATAAATGAGAATCGAGAGGCGAACAAGACAATCAAAGAGTTAATGAAGTCACCAACACATGTGCAAATTAGCCCCTTAACGAGCACTCACTGAGTGCCTTCTATGGGAGGGCACAGAACCAGAGTTGAAATGTGGTCAGGATGTAAGCCGTGTCTGCCTTATAAAGCTGTCTAACCTGACATGAGGCAGATAAATAGCAAGTTACACAAGAGTGTATGGTTAGCCCAGATGTGTGCGGTATAGTAAAAGAAGCATAGGTGAGGTGTGGGGCAGCCTCAAGCGCCCTAATACTTGTGTAATTGGAGTAACCATTTTTAAAAAATTGGTAGAATTGTAAACACACAGATTCGGGACATTCAGTGAGGAGGGAGGGGGATCAAGTAAGGTTGATCTTTGGGTCCTGGAGTTGCATTAGATAGGCCTAAGAAGCTCTGGTGTGCTATCACACCAGAGAGTGACTCAACAGCAATTATGTCCTGTGTATTTTAAAACCAATCAGAAAGGATTTTGAATACTTTCACCATGAAGAAATAAAATTGTTTTGAGGAGATGGATATGTTTAAGCTAATTTAAACATTTCACAAAGCATACATGTATTAAAATATCACATGATACACCATTAGTATGTATGAATTTTATGATGTATCAGCTATTTTTTTCTTTTTTTCTTTTTGGTACCAGGGATTGAACCCAGGGGTGCTTAATCACTGAGCCACATTCCCAGCCCTTTTTTATATTTTACTAGGGACAGGGTCTCGCTGAGTTGCTTAGGGCCTCATTAAGTTGCTGAGGCTGGGTTTGAATTCACAATCCTCCTGCCTCAGCCTCCCCAGTGGCTGGGATTACAGGCATATACCACTGCAGCCAGCTGCATCAGCTATTTTTAAAAACCCAGCTTGCAAGCACAAAAACCATGAAGAACATCACAAAGGTATATGATAAAATTTTCAATAAAGAAATGAAAAGGAGAAAATTTTTTAAAACAGTCAAGAAGTATGGAGAGGGGCACTACCAATAGAGATAAAGATGACCACAAGTTGCTAGTCAGAAACACCCAAGCCAGCAGAGTGGGGCAATATCTGGAAAATTCTGGAAGGTAAAAACCCTATCACCTGGACATAATTCTATATTCAGTGAAAATATTTTTTAAATGAAGGCAAAATAGATTTTAAGACCCACAAAAGATGAAAGAATTTTTCACCAAGAGACTGGTACTACAAAAAAATGTTAAAAGAAGTCCTTCAGGCAAAGGAAAAATTATACCAGATATCTAGATCTGCACAAAGAATGGAGAGTCCTGGAAGTAATAAATCTGTGGATGAAAACAGCATTGCTCTTATGCATTTAATCTCTTTAAGAGATAAGTGGCTGTTTAAATAAAATAATAATATATGTTTGGGATTACAAAATATGTAGAAATGAAACATATGAGAACAATAGTACAAAGGAAGGGAGGGGAGAAATAGAAATTAATAGTGTATTGTTCTTGTATTTTACATGAGGTGGGATGACATCATTTTAAGATAACTTGTGATAAGATGAAGTTGTGTACTATAAATGCTGAAACAACCACTAAAAACACAATAAAGAGAAATAGCTAATGGACTAGCAAAGGAGATAAAATGGCATCATTAATTTAAAAAATTAATCCAAAATAAGATGGGAAATAACAGAGAGAAAAGGAAAAAGAACAGATGGAACAAATAATAAAAACAAGATGATAGATGTAGTCATAACCACATCCACAACCACATTAAATTTAAATGGTATACACCTCCTAAATTAAAGCCAGAGATTGTCAGACTGGGTTAACACAGTAAAACCCAATTATATACTGCCAACATGAAATACACTTTAAACATAGACAGAGATAGATTGACAGTAAAAAGAATGGGAAAAGATATACTATACCATGCTATCACTGTCAAAAGAAAGCTGTAGTTTATTACATTAATACCAAAGTTGATTTAGGGGCAAAGAATATTACATGATAAAGAGAGTCACTTCATATGATAAAGGGGTCAATTCAGTAAAAGGAAATAGTGATCTTATGTATTTATGCATTAATGATAGATTCAAAATACTTGAAGGAGAGGGGATGAGAATAACAAACAGAAATAGAGAAATTCACAATTATACTTAAAAATTTGAAAAAAAAATCATCAATCAACTCTACCTAATTGACTTCTCTATAGCATTCCACATATTCTCAACAGAATAGGTATTATTTTCAAATACATTTAGAATATTTATCAAGATATATCTTACTGTGGGCCATAAAACAAGTCTCAATAGATTTCAAATCATTGAAATCACATGTCACCAGAGGGTCCAAGGAAGTCCTAAGGTAGAGAGACCTCAATTTGGAACCATTCAGGTTCTCAACATTCATCACAAGACAGAATTTCAGGACACATCATAAGCAAGGAACAGGTAAATAATTACTTAAGGACAGCAATGGAATTCACACTCAGAGAGTGTGGGTGACCTTCACCCTTCAGAGAGAAGAAAATGAGTGATTTACCCAGGTTTGAGATCTCTGATTATATGTGTGATTTGGGGTAGACAGGGATGTGTGGGATCCTAAGCAGGTGAGCTGTTGTTAGATTTTGCTGATTTTGGAAAATGCCTACAAAAGTCTCCTGGAGATCAACTCCCTTGGCAAACATACTGTATTGGGAGGTCAAAATGTTCCTCTTTAGTCAAAGTCTAGCCATTAATCACTTTTGAACACACTGTGTAAGATTCTCAGGTGGGTGATATTTTAATTAATATATGCCTAATCTCTTATCAGCATGGATTGAAAGTTCTGTTTATCTCTAACCAAAGAAACAAGCTTGACATAACTTTTTATTTTCAGAGGTCTCTATTATTTTACCAAGGGCCCCTCTATATGGGCCCATTTAAGTTTACCTATCTCACATAAGTCTCTTTTCATGATAGAATTCAATTATAAACAAGTAACAAAAACATATTTCGAAAGTCCTCAACTATTTGGAAGCTAACTAATATACTTCTAAATACCACATGAATCACATAAGAAAGGAAAAGGGGATTTATAAAATATTATGAATTAAATGAAAATGAAAGGACATGATACAAAATTTGCAGGAGGCAGGAAAAGCAGTACTTAATGGAAATTTTTATAGCATTAAATGCCCTAAAAAATAAAACAAGAAAGGCCTCAAAGAAATAACTTCAAATTTTACTTAAAACAAAAAGAAACAAATGAACCAAGAAAAACAAGTACAAATTAAACTCAAAGAAAGCAGAAGACAATTGTATTTATGTGGTTTTGTCTCTGTGTCTTCTATTTTGTACCATTGATCCAAGTGTTTATTTTGGTGCCAATACCATGCTGTTTTTGTTACCATGGCTCTGTAGTATAGTTTAAGATCTGATATTGTGATGCCTTTTGCTTCACTCTTCTTGCTAAGGATTGCTTTAGCTATTCTGGGTTTTTTATTTTTCCAAATTAATTTCATGATTACTTTTTCTAGTTCTATGAAGAAAGTCATTGGGATTTTAATTGGAATTGCATTAAATCTATATAATGCTTTTGGTACTGACAATATTAATTCTGCCTATCCAAGAGCATGAAAGGTCTTTGCATCTTCTAAAGTCTACTTCAATTTCTTTTTTTAGTGTTCTGTAATTTTCATTGTAGAGATCTTTTACCTATTTTATTAGATTGATTCCCAAGTTTGTTTGTTTGTTTTTTGAAAGCTATTGTGAGTGGTGTAGTTTTCCTCATTTCTATTTCAGTACATTGGTCACTGATGTATAGGAATGAATGTGTTTGATTTATAGGTTTTGATTTTATTATGTTGGTGAGGATGTGGGGGAAAAGGTACACTCATATATTGCTGGTGGGAATGCAAATTGGTGCAACTATTATGGAAAGTGGTATGGAGATTCCTCAGAAAACTTGGAATGGAACCACCATTTGACCCAGCTATCCCACTTCTCAGTTTATACCCAAAGGACTTAAAATGATGCAACCACATTAATGTTTATAACTTCTCAAGTCACAATAGCTAAACTATGGAACTACGTAGGTGCCCTTAGGCAGATGAATGGATAAAAAAAATGTGATAGTAGAATGATAGTAGGAAGGATAGTAGAATGAATCAGACATTATGACCCTATGTACATATATACTATGCAACTGGTGAGATTCTACATCATGTACAACCAGAAGAATGATAAATTATACTCCATTATATTTGAGGTATCAAAGTGTATTCTACTGTCACATATAACAAATTAAAACAAATAAAAAAATAATAAAGTAGAAGAAAAAAGCCCTAAAAACCAGAGAAAAAGCCAATGAAACAGAAAACAGTAGGGAAAAAATCAATTAACACAAATCTAATTCTTTGAAAAGATCAGTAAAATTAAAATACCCCCCGCAAAAAGAAAAGAAAACAAAAACAAGAAAGGCCTCAAACAAAAAAACCTCAACTTAAAACAAAAAGAAACAAATGAACCAAGAAAAACAAGTATAAATTAAACTCAAAGAAAGCAGAAGACAACTGTATTTATGTGGTTTTATCTCTGTGTCTTCTATTTTGTACCATTGATTAATAGACTAATCAGGAAAACAAAAGTGAAGTCACCAATTACCAATATTAGGAAAGCAGGTGACATTACTATAGATACTATGAAAGAATAATAAGAAAATATTATGAACAATTTTACATCAATAAATCTGATAACTTAAATGAAGTAGACACATTACTCTAAGCATACAAAGTACCAAAGCTCACCCAAGAAGAACTAGATAACCTGAAGAGGATCATACCCATCAGAGAACAATTTTAGTTAACAATCTTCCCACAAAGATAATTTCAGGATTAGATGGCTTACTGGTAAATTCTACCCAAATTTTAAATAAGTAATAGCAATTCTGCACAAAATTCTTCAGGAAATTGAAGACGTAAGCATATTTCAAACTCATTCTATGAGGCTCAGCTTACTTAGTCAAGGACATTATTAAGACATTATATCCCTCATCAGCACAGAATAAAAAAATAACCATAACTAATTAGTGCTTATTCCAGGAAATCAGTATGGTTTCACATTCAAAAGGCTACCATTGTAGGGCTGGGCTGTAGCTCAGTGGCAGAGCGCTTGCCTATCACGCATGAGGCACTGGGTTCATCCTCAGCACCACATAAAATAAGTAAATAAAATAAAGGTATTGTGCCATCTACAAAACTAAAAAAAAAAAGTCTACTAATGTAATTCTATTAACAAATTAAACATGAAAAATCATGATTATCAGATAAATGTAGAAAAAAGGACTTGACAAAAAAAATCTAACATCTACTCTAATTAAAAATAAAATAGTCTTAGCAATCTAGGAATAGAACTTCCTTAATCTGAAAAAGGGAATCTACAAAAAACCCTACAGTGAACATTGTACTTAATGGTATATTACCCCCTAAAATTCTCACCTAAACTAAAAATTGGCTAAATGGAGGAAACTCTGACCTTGGCCACATTCACATTGCCTCCCCGAGACTCCACAAAGCCCCTGGAACAACCAGGCTCTGCCCTTCCCTAGGGCCCCCTTGAGGCCTTAAGGTGGGGGCACACATGACCCTGCAGAGATGAGTGGTGCAGGCTGGCTCCTTGTCCGGGGTGAACTGAAGTAAGAGTACTCCTAATAGTTTTTTAAGTACTAAGTATATCTCTTTCTACAAAAAAGGGAGGGAATGAATAAGGCAAATGGAAAGAAATATAGTATGAAATGTGAAATCTAAATATATAGATTTCATATTTATGTATGTTTAAAGTAAGATGGTAGTTACCAAGAACGAAGAAGAGTTCAGGGTGCAGAGTTGCAATTATGTAAAACAACTGCATATCTCTAGGATTTAATGTACCACACGAGGACTATATTTAATAGCATTATATAATATAGTATATAATACATTATATAATACAGTATATATACTGTATTATATACTGATAATTAGCCCAAAGAATAAAATTTAGGTACTCTTACCACCAAAAAAAGGAAAAAGACAGAAATAAGGCAAGAACTCAAAACTTTAGGGTCTTGCCAGTGAAATAAAGCGATAAAAACAAATAAAAGACATCCAGTTAGTAAAGGAAAGTTATAACTATCTTTGATGACATGACCGTCTTTGGAGAAAGTGTTGTAGAACCAGCAAGAAAACTACTGTAACTAATACGTGAATTTAGTAGGTTTGTAAGATACAAGACCAATTCACAAAGTCAATTGTATTTCTATATACTAGCAATGAACACTATTAAAATGAAATTAAAAAGTAATTCATTTAGGAGAGAGAAGGGAACAGGGGGACAGAGGAAGGAAGAGGAAGGGAAAGTACTGGGGACTGAATTAGAACAAATTACATTCCATGTTTTTATAATCATGTCAAATGAATCCTATTGTCATGTATTACTAAAAAGAACAACACAATTTTAGAAAGAATAAAATAAATAAATACAAAGTTTATTTTAAAACTATTTTTGTAAAAAATTTATTCATCTTAGCAAAAAGAAAAAAAAGAATAAAATATTTAGAAATAAATATGACAAGGGAAAGAGTTGTACCCCAGAAGTTATAAAACATCACTGATAAAAAAAAAGAAAGAAAACCTAAATAAATTGAGGGCTAGTCCATGTTTATAAATAAGCAAACTGAATGTTTTTAAGATGTCAGTTCTTCCCAAATTGAACTATAAAATTATTGCAATTACAATCAAAATCTTAATAGCCTTTTTTAAATAGAAATAAAGCTGATTCAAAATTCACATGGAAATGCAAAGAGCTTTGAATAACCAAACAATTTTGCAAAAGAATCACAAAGTTAAAGGACCTTCACTACCTAATTTTCAGACTATAATAATCAAGACAATAGGGAGACAAATAGATCAATGAAACAAAAATAAAGTCCAGAATGGATTCACAGAAATATAATCAATTGATTTTTGGCAAAGGTGAAAAGACAGTCCAGTAGAGAAAGGATGATCTTTTCAATAAATGTGCTGGAACAATTAATTTTCCTTACGCAGAAAAAAAAGAAAAGTCCAAGATACTTTGATTGGTTCTTTGTACTATACACAAAATTATTTCAAAGCAGGTGATAGACTTAAATGTAAAAGCCAAAAAATATATGCCTGTGGAAGAAAACATTGGAGAAAATCTTTGTGATTTGGGCTATGTAAACATTTCTTTGACCTTGCACCAAAAGCAAGATCTATCAAATAAGAAATTAATAAATTAGTGGGTGATTACTATCCCTGCTAGTTTTCAGAGATTAAATTCCTTAAAGTATATAAATATTGATAAATTGTCCTCTAGAATTGTGCCATCATTAACAGACAGTGTCTCTTTATTGTCCTCTTTTCTTTATGGATGATCTCATTTAATAAAAATATCTGCCTATTTAAAAAGGCTTATTAGGGTACTTCAGTGTTGCTTTAGCTTATTTAAATTACAGTAAGAGTAGCTTTGTATACCTGTTTATTATGCTTTGGTGTTTCCTTTTTTGTCAATTTTCTATTTATGTTAAAGATTTAAAGTGACAATAGTTAGCCCCAAAACAATACTGATTTTCAGATGGTGGGAGTGGAAAAAGCAAAGTTTCATGAACTAGAATTTAAAATGTCCCCTTTCTATATGTATCCTATGTCCCCTTTCTATATTTATCCTATTTAGTAATTTCAGTACAGTTCAGTAATTTCTGCAATAAAAAAGATCTTTAACCCAAACTCTTTTGGACAATTACTCTGATTTTTCTCCTCTATCTCTGCTAACACTCCAAGAAGGTGGAAAGTTTGATTGACCTTAGGCAGAGGGAATGATAGAAATGTGACCCCAGGCTGCTTGACCCTCTCTACTCTTCCCAGTGTTCACCATCCCCTGCTTGGTTACTTCTCACTCTTCCACTGCCTGCAGCTAAGGCACCACTGGAGTTGGGTTTGATTAGAGCCAGGTGGTCCTCTCTGTGACTCAGTCCCCAGTAATAACAGACGTTGGATTTTGGTTATGGCTCCCATACTGTCTCTAGCCCTGATAGTCCACCCTACAGGCCTAACCTGGGTGTCAGTGAATTCAATGTACCATCATAATCCATTCTGGTTAACTTCTGAGTCATGCTCCTTGCATGCCCCACTTGCATGCCCCGCTTCTATGTTGCATGCCTTATGGGTACCAAGAGCTCAGAGTTAAACAATCTTCTCTGTCATTACCTGTACTTGTAGACATCATTATTATGATGCAACCTGATAAGCCTACACCTTTGAGTGTCTGAGACATTATAGTGACAAGTCAGCCCTTAGCATATCCTTTAATCTACCTGAACACATTCTATACTGTGGGCCTCAGAACTCAGCTATTAGCTAAATAACTCTCCTACGTAACTCTCCCTTGCTCTTTCCCACAAGCTCCAAGACCAAGAAAGAGGCATAGTTTAAATCAAGATCACACCTTAGGGCACAACTTAAACCAAGATCAACTCTTTGATCCAATTGGATAAGGCTGCATTTTGGTGTGTCAAAGGAGGAGCTCTGCCACATAGATATTTCTCTTTTAGCAAGTCCCCACTTTTGACACCATAAAAAAATCTAAAGATGCAAGAAAAGTAATATGGTTTGAAGTCACAAATCCAATCAATGTTTTTTTAATTTACTAATTAATTCATTCAAGAAATATTTACTGTTGGGCTGGGGTTGTGGCTCAGTGGTAGAGTGCTCACCTAGCATGTGTGAGGCACTGGGTTCCATCCTCAGCACCACATAGAAAGAATAAAATAAAGGTATTTAAAAAAAAAATTTACTGTCAAAATTACCTTCCATTTTTCATTATACTGAAGTACAATGGCATACAAGAAAAAAGAAAGAGAAGACCTCATAGAGCTTATGTTCTAGTATGGGAGGCATAGAATACATATCATCAAATGTTAACCTAAATCCAAATGTTATAAGTTTTATTAAAATAAACAAGTCGGGGTAGGGTGACAAAAAACAGTAAGAGGAAATAAGTGGGGTTTTATTTTTTGGGTTTTTTTTGTTTGTTTGTTTGTTTTTGAAAAGTGTGATTTAATAAAATCTGTGTGAGATAAAATTTAACCCAATATCTAAAGGAGGTGAAGGAGAGATCCAAGCACATATCTAGAGAAAGCAATTTTGGGTATGGGAACAGTAAGAGAAAATGCAATGCCCTGAGGTGGTAACTTGGTTGGAGAGTCCAGGGACCAACAGGAGACCTTTCTGCTTAAAACAGTCAGTGAGAAAGTATAGAGATTGTTATGGGCAGAACTGGAGCAAGAGATAGGAGCTAGGGCATGTTGGACTTTGTAGACCCCTGTTTCTCAAAGCATGGTCCCTGAGATCCCCAGGGGTTCCACGAAGTCTTCCTTTTTCCAAATACTTTTTTCTGTAAGGTTAGATTTTTTTTAATATAGAGCTAACAAGCATATTGCAAAATGTAGAAGCAAATATGAGAATTCAGATGTCTTTAATAAAACCAGATTTCTTTAAAAAAATTTATAAAAATGTGAAACCATGTTACTCTCCTCTCCTCATTTATACATATATGAAGTTTATCTATTTTTCATAAAAATTTTATTTATGCTAATGTAATGGGTTTATAATTATCCTTTGATTAAAATAAATATTTTAAATGTCCCTAATTGTTATTTTCTCATTTTCTTTTTCCTTTGTAATTTTGATGGATAGAAAATAGCTTTAGTTTTTAATAAATTACATATTGATTTATTACCCTCAATGAATCTGAAGAGTGAAAAGAAGTACTGAGACAAAAACATTTGAGAACTGTGAATAGTTAAGATTTTACTCTGAGGATGATGGGACCCATACGGAAGGCTTGAGCAGGACACTGATAGAATCTGACTATTGCTTTTAAAAACACCCATCTGACTCCTGAGTGGGAAATTGACTGTAGGGAAGGCAGAAATGGGGAAGAAAACACTAGCAGTCTGTTTTTGTTAGTCTAGGCAAGAGACCACTGTGGCTTACTTGGCCTGGGATGATTAAGTGGAGATAGTTAGAAATGTCAGATTGGTGATTGTCTTGAAGGTGGAAGCAGTAGAATGCATTGATTAAATGGTTATGGGGGATTAGGAAAAAGACCCCAGACTGACTCCTAGACTGACTCCAAGCATTCTGGTCTTGCACCTGGTTGAATGATAGTGAAATCTACTGAGAAGGAAAAGGAGTTGGAGCACAAAGCCTTATGAACCCATCTTGCACTTTGAAAGAGTACAAAGAAAAAGGGAAAAATGAAAAGGTATTGTTGAATAATTACAAAATGTTATCCTCTGCTACATTATACATACTCCCTACTAAACTATGTTTTTAAAATGCATAGAAAAGGACTGGAAGGAAATACCAAAATATTAACAGCAGTCATCATTTAGTAGAGGTTACTAGAGGATTTTATTTTTCTCTTATGTAGGTATCTGTATTTTAAAAACATTTTATGGTGTTTATTGCTCATCTACTCAGAAGTACAATTATTCTTAAGACAACCACTCAAAGCTCAGAAGCAATGTGTGGTATCTATGAATTTGAAGATTCTATTTGAAGTGAAGGCATGAATCAGTGGAAAATGCTTTCTTTATACACCAAGCATAATTTCCACCCTGTTTCATCTGGGGTGTTTATGCCTTTAAAGAGAATTATTTTCTGCCACAATAGTTTCTTCAACTTTTAAAATGAAAACTCGATACAGTTTAGATTTGTCTCTTCTGGGTGATAAAGGAGAGTTCTTTATCAAAGACTCTGAAGCTCCTGATGATTACAGCCCCAAAGAAGTGTCAGGTGGTGCAAATTTGATCTCTTATTTCTTATGCCCCCATGCCTGCAGAATAATGCCAGGTTTTAGGGAAAGCTATCTTGGAAAGAAAACACATTTATCAGTAGGACTATAAACGTGACACTTAAATAAACAGGGAACAGAGAGAAGTGAGAACAAGGTCTCACTGATGGTGGAGAACTGGACGTCCTAGTGAGCATGCCCCGACCCCTGGTTTGATAAGCTTCTGATTATAAACCTTAACCTGGTGGCTGCTGCGGTCAGAGGTCAAAGTGAGAGGGCAGAGGAAATGACTTCTGCACAGCTGATGAAACTCACTTTTCTTGCTTCCCTTCATTATTGCAAAACACGGTCCAAGTAATTTTTTTATTTGGTTCTCAACTAAGAAAGCCTTCAGCCACTTTAAAGTTAATAAGATTCAGGAAATAATTGCCTCTCAAATCTCCATCAGGGTCTTTAGAGTCAGGGAACGTTAACCATGACCTTCTTTATAAAAACAGCCTTGGTTCACTGAGGTGATGCTGAGAGTTTACACATCCTTCACAACCTCGTCCTCAGGAACAGAGACTTCTGGAATTTTCAAGAGGTGATGAGAGTTGCGATGACTGCTCCTGTGGAGCAGGAGGACAGGGTGGGTGGTCTTTGCACAGCCTCTCTTCTCCAGTGAGACCCACTCTGATGTCTGTCTTCTCCTTCCGTTTTTTTCCTAGAAGCAATGAATAGCTGGTTTCCTTGCCAATTGACCACTAAGGGAAAATGGAAGATTTTTAGAACATATGTAGAAAATGTAGGCCCAAACATCTATGCATGTCAAAGCACTTGATCTCATCACTCTCATTTTTAGTCAGAGTTCACCCAACCCAAGCCATCTTGAGGTCCCCTTTTGTTTATCTGCCTGGCTGTTGTCCCAATGCCCATTCAGTCACTTGGCAAAACTAGAACCCTCTCCCTCTCTGAACATCTGTCCTAGGAAAAAAAGTAATGAAGAGGAAATTAAATTAAATTAGCAAGGAACAATCACAACCTTTAAAAATTTCAGCTGAAATAAATGTCCAAAGAAATTGTTATATGTCATTTCTGCACTTAATTAAGAAAATAAGAGGTGTAGGCCTGGTGTTCTTGATCTAAGGCATTCACTCAGCTGCAGGAAGAGGCTTGGGCAAGAAGTTCTCTTTGGGTCTCTTTTAGGGCTGTGGTTTTATGTTTATACTGTGGAATTTGATCCCACCATTTGATCAAATCGTCACAATGATGTAGTGGTAAATAAAAGTTTAATTTCGGCTAAAAATGCAGAAAGAAAATAAGTAAGGCTGCCCTCTAGAAGGGAAAAAAACGGCCTCATTTACATGAAATGAATGAGATCAGTCATCATGGAGATAAATCTGGAGCTTAAAAATGTTTCATTGAAAAGCTTTGACAGCAACTAAAATTCCAGTCAAGGGCATGGTGTGATGTCTGGAGTCAGAACCGTAATAGAAGTGAAAATCTAGTCAATTTTACTTACTCTACTAAAGACCCTGTAAACCATAGAAAAGGAAAACTCAAGAATCATAAGATAGTAATATTTGTCCAACTACCTCCTATGAAGAATTTGGCTGAACACAGATGAAATTATTTAAATGCACATGCTCTGATGAGGCAGGAGTAATTCAGCCTTATCTCCCAGTGAGATATCCTCCTAACTTACCCACAGTCTTTTCCATTCACTATGTCATTTATAATGTGACTTTCTAAGTACTAATTCAGGTTCCCAGTTACCTCAGTATTAACAGAAGATATCCCAGATAGAAACACAGTCTGGTATTTGAATTAAAAGCTCTCATTTGAATAAAAATAAAATTCTTCTGTGGTATTTGTGGATAACAACACAGACATCCAATTGGTTGTATGAAGATAAAAAATGCAGAATATATGCAATAGAGAGAACATTGAACATTTTTTATTCCATTCAGCCAGTCAATTATTCTGCTTAATTGATCATTCTTAATCATAAGCAAAATCAAATGACTTAGGTAAACTTTGAGGTTAATGAGGCATCCAGTTATCAATACCTAACAGACTTTCTTTTAATTTCCTATTAAAATACCTATGAGAACATATAAAAAGATGAAAATTGGCACTGGTATAATAAACTAAAGAGAAGAAGTTGTGTCAGGATTCCGGTGGACTTTCTACAAACTGCATCATTAGTGGAAAGGGATTGAGAAATATCTTTGTGGATGGCACAAACACTGCCCTTTGAACAACAGCAGCCAGAACACAACCCCAAGCAAGGGAAAGACTTTGACTCTCCCCCACTGCCTGCCCCTTCACTCCAGGACAAGGGATGGCACTGACCAGAAAAAAACAGGAGCCAGCCCCACTGACGTAGTTACCATCTGAGCCAGCCAACATCACAACCTCTCTTTCTCTCTTTCTTTAATTCCCTGTCAGCAATTCCATTTCTATGTCTCTTCAGAGACCATATTTCCCAGTGAGCAGTCAGCCTGAAATAGATGGAGCTGGATAATGGGGTAATGAGTACCAAGTAGGAGTTCCCAAGTAGGGGGCAACAGAAGCACTCAAAACTGCATGTGGTAAAATAGTGGGGACAAGACAAGGAAGTGTTGTCATTCAAGTAACATAATTTCACAGGAATTGAGCTTCAATCATTGTCAGTAATTCCAACTCCTTCAAGCAGATGTATGTTGTGCCTATGAGGTATCATAGAACTTCCAACCTCCTTTGGCTAGATCTGGGAAGAAAAAATAAACAGTGCTTCAGCAAGCAGCAAGGGAGTGTAAGGCCACAGCACTCATCTGTCTGTTAGTAATTCAAAACTGGACCTTTGAAGCAATTTCATAACATTAGAAAATGGAATATTTATATTGAAGACTCAAAAGGGAGCTTATTTTTTAAATTATCACTGTAAAGGCAAATAGAACAATTCTTTATTTATTAAGCAATTATTTCAACATTTTTACTTGCTAAAACTTCTCAGGCTGTGGCTTTTTCCTGGTTGGTTCTGCTCACATGGGTTGTTTTGGTCATAGCTTTTCACAAAAATTCTCCAATATAGGCAATTAACTAGCACAACTATATCACCTTTAATAGGTCTGTCAACGGGAATATAGCAGATATAATTTGTCAGCTATAAGATTGAATGTATTCTTAGTTTGAAAGTGAAAAACAAATAGAAATCCCTGTTATGTTCAATAATGCATCAGACACAGAAAGGGTTGTTACCAGAAGGATTTTTTTTTCTGCTTTCTCTTCAATAAGTCATGTTGGAAGAACAACTATAATATTCTCAACGGTTATATTACAGCAACCAAACTGGTGCTGAAGAGGTTTAGAATCTGGATATTTCCTTATAAAATAACAACCTGAACAAATGAAAGGCAATTTAGAACTTGCCCATTTCTCACTTTAACATCAAGGTAGTAGATAACTACATTGCTGATCCTTTATTTCTGCTCCTAAATTTAGATATATAATTTAATATATAACATTAACATATAATGTTTTATGAATATGTTAATGATTAAGAGATTCCCCTCCCCCCCCATTTTGTACCTTTAATGATTTCCCTTCAGGAACTGAGAGGAGGCAGCATGGGTCACAGCTGACGCTTGCTGGGCATGCACTTACCACATGCCACACTCTGAGCTCAGCATTTTACATACTCCATCTTGTATCATCTTGATATCATTCTAGAAAATAGGAACACGGTTATCCCCATTCTACAGATAAGGGATGTGACCGTCAGACGTCTGGAAAATGTTCTTCCATAAAGAATATCTGTAAGAGTGGAAAGGTATTGGTTCACAGAATGCTGTGACAAATCAAATTTTACCTATAACCAAGAGAGTTTCTACACTAATCAATTAATTAAATTCAACAGGTGTTTACTGTGTGCACATTATGACACTCTTTTTAGGCACTTAGGGCTATGGTGTGGCCTACTTTGCCCAGGCCATAAATAAACAGAGGAACAAGCAATAGGTTCTAGGAAGAAAAATGAAACAATAAGAGATTTGGAAGTGATAGGGAATACTCAGAGACAAGATGGAAGGTGTGGAAATAGTGGCTCTGGGTGGTCATTCTGAGAAGGTAGCTTTTAAGTAGGAAGTTCAGTGATGTGAAGGAGTGAGATGTAAGAAAATCAGGGAGAAAGTGTTCCAGACAGAATAAACAGCAGTTGCAAAGTCCCTGGGTTGAATATAAAGAAGGCAGTGAGGCAGGCCTGAAATCAGCAAAGGGAAGATTTAAGAAAGTTTACAGATGCGGCCAATGGGCCCGACTTTGTAAGGACTTTACGTGAGGTAAGGACTTTGGGTTTACTCTGGGTGAGAGGAGACACTGTAAGATATCCATCCAGATCTTTGTTCTCTATTTGCTACACTTAAGCAAGACCAAATTTCACAGCCTACATTGCACCTAGATGTGGTCGTGAGCTAGTGAGAACTAGCCAATGTAATGTGAGTGGAAGGGATGTGCACTGCTTCCAGGACTGAGATCCACCCGTGCATCTCTGTGCTATTTCTTCTTTCATGTTCTTGGGGATGGAAATACCAGTGGCAACCTTCAAATCCATGAATTGGATATGGTGAAGCCTGCATCACCTTGAATCCTAATAACCAGATTGAGAAAAGCCTGACCTACAACCAATTCAATCACCCAAAAAAAAACTATGTGAGAAAAAAAAATGACTTCCATTTTGTTAATCTATAACATATTTGGGTCTATGCATTACCCTGACCTAATCTATAATAATACTCCCAATGTCAATTCTCCCCTTTTTGCTGTTGTAATAGAACTTAATTTCCAGCTCAGCACATGATTACATGTAATAAAGATCACCTTTCTAAATCTCCCTAATATTTAAGTGTGGTAACACAACTAATTTCTGGCCATTGGGTTTTGAGTGGCAATGATATGCACATTTTCAAGCTTAAATTCTTATGGGAAAGGACATTCCCTCCTCTTTCCACTTCCCACTGACCTGAAAGCAAATATGGTATGATTGATGCATCTTGAACAATGTGGAAAAGGTTATGCACTATATGATAGATTGGTCAAATAGGGGTAGCCTGGTCCCTGACCCATCATTTACAGCCCTTCTAATTTGTTAAACCTGTAGTTATTGGGGGTTTTGATTTCAAGTTAACTGTGCTAAATAATCTAGAAGTTACCAGGAAGTTTTAAGTAGGAGAGACACAACTAAATATCATCTGGTCCATATTTTAGAACTCTGGCTGCTGGATGGAGAATAAATTGGGGAACAGAGCAGAAAGGGGGAGATCAGTTAAAACCCTTTCCATATGCTAGGTAACAAATGAGAGAGAATACTGAGGGGGGGAGAAGTATAGGATTCAGGATATTTTTGGAAGTTTGGCCATTGATACCTGATATAGATTTGGAGTGAGGTGTGCCAGAAATAGAAGAAGGAATGCCTCCACAGTTTCTGGCTTGTGCAGTTGGGCAAGCGATGGTGCCACTAGCCAAGATAGAGAAGATTGGAGAGTAAGCAAGTTTGGGAAAGGAAGTCAGAAGTTCTTTTGTGGTTGATCATACAAGTGGAGATACCAAGTGAAATTCTATGGCGTTTAAGAGTTTTCAGTGTAGAGTTTAGGACAGATTGGGGCTAGAAATATAAATATGGGAAAATCAAATTAATAAATTTATAAGACAACGTCATAGCATAATCTCAAGGTACCTTGTTTATAGCAAGAATCTAGGTAACACAGAGGCAATGTCATGTGGGATTGGCTCAACCTAAGATTGGATGTTTTCTTAGTTGGAAACAAAATAGGTCTTCATGCTCACACATTTTTTGCTTATTTTAACTGGTATGTAGAAAATTTGGTATCCAGCTCCTTTAAAATATGACATAACATTAAAAAACATTTAGAGAAGGAAAAATAATTATTGGTTTGATATTTTTTGAAAAGACCATAGTAGATTGTCTTCTCCTGGCATTTTTTAATCGTGTGAACTGTAGAAGCATCCCTGTCCATTTTCCATTATTTGTCTACCAAAGGAGAGGGAAAGCCTACTTCACAGGGGAGCTGTACCTCCTGAAGAATAGAAGAAAATAACATGTGTACCTCTCCAGGCACAAAGCCCAGGAGGCACCTCCCATTGCTTCCCTCCTTTGTCATCTCTCACCATTTTTATGAGCACTTATTCTCCGCATAGTTGTTGACTCTTTTTCCTGTTTGATATTAGCCTCAACACTAATCTCTAAGAAGGAATTGCATCACAATGCTGTCTTGAGGTTTCAGGACTCTAGTAAACCTTACCTACACAATGGGTTTTACTGTCTACACTTGAATGAACTTCCCTAGTTAAGGGTTAATGTAAATACCATTTACAAGCCCTGCTCAATATTTTTGAAACAGTTAAAGATGTGTAGATAGACCTTTGAATAGTAAATGACCAAAACAGCCCATTAGTTGTGAGTGGCAAATTTCTATTAAATTCTTGAGTGACAAAAGGTGTCCTACGTGATTTTCACTAATATTCTCTCTCACTCCCACATTCAATCCTGCCTTAATTACCTGAGCTATTTTATAGCACCTAAATCAGTAGGTTTCTGTATTAGTTTCCTAGTGATGTTGTAATAAATTACTACAAACTTGGCAGCTTAAACAACAGAAATCTATTCGCTCACATTCCCGGGGGCTATAAGTCAGAAATCAAGGTGTCTTCAGGGACACATTCCCTCTGAAGCTTTGGGAAAGAAGGTGTCCTTGCTTCTTTTAGCTTGTGGGGGGGCTATAGGTGTTCCTTAACTGTGACTTAATTATATCTACAAAGACTCCTTTTCTCAAAAAGAACATGCTTACAATTTCCAGAGATTAGGACAGGAATATATTTTGGGGGAGCCACCATTCAGTCCATTGCAGTCAATCAGTAGATTCACCTAGGTAATGTTATAATACAGATTCTCCGGCCCCACCTTCAGGCATTCTGGTTCCATGGACCTGGTTTATGTGCATATTTGTGTTTAATGGTGGGAGATGTTAACTTCATCTGGGTCTGTATTAAAAATCTCTGGGTGATTCTGATGGCTGTCATTCTTCATTCAAGATCTTGATTGTTGAAAATGTCATTTTTATTTGTTATATCATCAATGCAGTACAAGACAACATGATATCAAGAATGGCCGGATGTTGCATGGGAATTTCTGGACTTGAGGATCAGCCAAGTATGAGTTTGAAATTTTGGATAATTACCCAAATTATCTGAGCTTCAATTTTTTCATCTATAAAGTGAATATGTTTACATTATAGTGTTATAGTAATAACTAATAGATAACATATATAAAACCCTAGCATATGATCAGTGATCATTTAAGTGGCAACTATTATTAGCAGAATGTGGATACAGTAGGCTACTTTATTTCCATATAGCCATAATACACTTATCCAAAACAACTTAATAATTGAAAGTCTTGATTTGTATAATTTTAGTATACAAGAATAGTCTTTATCATTTTGGGTATTAAGGATAGTTCCACAAAGCGGTAAAGAAACATAGTAGGAAACATTATCTCCTTATTTGCTATGGTGATGGTTTTCTAACTTCTATATAATTTCCAAAATCTTGGAAAATAAAAAATCCCTAGTGTTTGATTCAGTGACTGTACCTAAACCCCTGCTATGAATTGAATTTTGTCTCCCAGTTGGATATATTGAGCCCTAACACCCCAGTGTGACTGTGTCTAGAGATAGAGTATTTACCAGGTAATTAGACTAAGTGAGGTTATAGGGTGGGACCCTAATTTGATAGGACAGCAGTCTCATAAGAAGAAGAGTGGGATCTCAATCTGACTTTGCTATGTGAGGACACAGTGAGAAGGCAGCAATCCGCAAGCCAAGAAGAGAGCCCTTATCAGTCCACCAGAAACCAAATCTGCTGGCATTTTGACCTTGGACTTTACAACCTCCAGAACCATGAGAAATAAATTCTGTTGTTTAAGCTAATCAGTGGCATTTTGTTATGGCAGCCCAAGAAGACTAATACAACTCCTCATCTATCCTGTACTCTTTTTAAGCATGATTCTGAAGATACGTCCTCAGAGTCCTTTCATTACTTCTTATTTCTGCTAGGTGGAATAAAGACAATAGAGGTTTAATGATAATCAGCAGTGTGTTTCCTATAATGACTTCTAAGAAATCAAGCTCATCAAGCATAAATTAAAGTCATCATTACCGATTTCTCTAATGGGATTATCAGAGCCATAGTTTCCCTTAAATCAGAATCAGCATTTTCCCTGTGTAACAAATTTATTTTTTCTATGAGTAAATTCCTTGACCACCTGGATAGATGGATTGTTCCCCCCCCCCCCGCACACACACACACACACACAAAAAAAAAAGCTTTGATATTCACTATTATTTTCAGAATAGTTGGAAAACTTGCCAACTCACAGTTGCGAGGACCTGCCATGCCTTAGCTCCTACTCCTCTTTATGTGAACCCTCCAACAGGTCAAACTGATGCACCCATGTCCTACTACTGACCAACATTGTTCTTCCACCTCCACACATTTTTGCATCTCATTTCCTCAGCCTTGCAGGCCCTCAAGCATAGCTATCCAGATACAATCTAAACAACACTTCTACTTCACCTCCTACCTGCTCTGCGAAGGATTTGCTGACCACTCCAGGCAATGACTCAGGACGTGGTGGCTTTCCTCTTGTGGTCTCACACTACTCCCAGCACTTCACACAGGCCAAATTAAAAAAAAAAAAATCTAAATGCATTTCTCTATGTAAAGAGCCCTTGAATTTCTAAGGTTCTTCCTGTCTGTATGAGTTATTTGGAAATGAACCATGAATCTTCTTAGGACAGTCCACATATATTTTTGTGACTTTTATTTGTATTTTCTCTTGTTATATTTTTTTCCCATTGAAAGCTTCTTGAGAACCACATCCCAGGGATGAGATATCATTCAGAGCACAGGTTCCAGCCTGGATATTTCCACCTGCTAAAATTGCACCATTAAAAAGTTACACCTCACAATAAATTTTGTTTGTAAGTGGAAATTGCAATACCTATATCACAGGATTAGTTGATATACTGTCAAGTGTCTAGCCTAACATCTGTCTCATGGTAAATTATCATTATGTGGGACCTTTATTCTTGTGTCCTGCCAACCCCACACTTTATACAGGGTATATTTTTTAAACTGTTCATTTAAAATATATCTCTATATAAGGATAAAGTGGGAAACAGAATGACACATTTAAATTGTCCGGCAAGGCCTCTTCTAACTCCAGATTCCCTGACTTCCTGAATTTTCGAGTGTATGAAAACATTGCACAGAAGGCAGCTCAGGGTTGAACAATACTGCTCTTTAAAGAAGCTGCTGCATTTCCCACATTTCTTTTATTGTTCAGAAAATGGCTTGATAAGCCCACGAAAGCATTTGGAATTCTACCAGATCTTGTGAGCCCATTGTTTGCAATTCTCTAATTGGCATTTTACAGTCACTTTGGACCTAAAGGATACAGTCTGAAAATGTATTTGGAGTGATGGAAATTTCCAGTGGTGGAGCAGACTCCAAATAACTCAGAAACATCTCATTCCTGGAGATGTCTCAGCGAAAGGTTAATGTGAATGTAATTGCCTGTCAAAATTTCCCCATTATAGACTTGTTACTAGTTAACTTTTCTTAAAGATAGCAGAAGGCAATTGTATACAGATTCAAATTAATGTTTCATTTAGATAATTTTTACCATCAAAAACAGAGTTCAAAGTGAACTGTCTTCTCGATTTAAATTTGAATATGCTGCTGGTTTTAGTTCTCCTTTGCCTATATTGATTCCATGACTGACTGGTGAATACTTTTGTGGAACAGAGACGTGGAGCGATTTCCATGCTGACAGCACAGGACACAAGAAGGCAAAGGGATTTCAGAAACAGCAAATCCCTGTATCATTCAAACATAACCTCTTCTGGTTTTCATTTAGCCTCGAGTTTCTAACTCAGAGTCATATTTAATATGGAAATATATTTTATACATTTGGTTTTTACAAAACAATGAATACACTCACACACATAGGAACACAACGTCAAATTGGAAACAAGTATGGAGACATAAAAGGCCTACAAAGTAGTCCTGAAAAGAGCAAAGAAGTAAAAATTTAAACTCCTGGTTGAAAATTTCATCTGATGCCACCCCCATGTAAAACCTCAAATCCTTTAAGTCAAATATTCTAAAACCCAAAAGCATGAGTCTGTGCTTCCGTGTGCTCGAGGTTTTGTAAGTAGCTGTCACTCTTATGAACAAATAACCCTGATTTGCCACACATCTCCATTATCTTGTTTCACTCATATGCTCAACGTCTTTCTTCAGCTTAGCAGCTCTTGTTAGAATTTTAAAACATCTTCTTCTCTACTTTACTGCTCTCCACTTTCTTCCATTTCTCTCCAGGGTTATACTGTAGTACAATAGTTAAGAAAGTCAGTGCCCCAGCAATGTCCAAACTCTCTGTTGCTACAGGAGAAAGCCTCACCTCTTTGGTGTGACCTTCAGGCCCCTGTTGAGGGGTCCTTACAGACCCATCACCCACTCTTCTCCCCAAGCACCATCCTCCAACCACACTCTTAGTCCACCTATTCCTTAAGGAACTCTCAGACATTCATACACACACATTCCCCACTCCCCAGATGTCCCTCCTCCTGTCCTCCCTGCTCAAAGCAATCAAATTCTTCCTGACCATGCCTGGCTAACACAGAGATGCAACGGGCAGACTCCAGTGGTAGCCTAGATGCCTATGACTCAAAGTTCAATTTTTTCCTCCTACCATGTTACCCTCTATTGGAGTGTGGAATGCAGATTAAAACTCAGTGAGTCCCTGTCTCTAAATATAATACAAAATAGGGCTGGGATGTGGCTCAGTGGTTGAGTGCCCCTGAGTTCAATACCTGGTACCTCCACCCCCACCCCCCGCAAAAAAAGAAAAGTCTCACTTTGTGAAATGCTTGTTTCTCTAAAACTGGATTTCAACCAGAAGTGATTTTTACTCCCCATGGAATACTTAACAATGTCTGGAGATATTTTTGTTATCTTGACTTGAGGGGAGTGAGGGTTGATTACTGGCATCTGGTGAGCAGAGACCAAAGATTCTGCTAAGCATTCTATAACATGCAGGACAACACCATCACGGTTTTTAAAACTTCTCCTAATTTTGAAAGTTGTTGCCAAACAGATTTTCCTAAAGCAATGGTTCATGTTATTTGACTGGAAAAAAGATTTAATAATACCCCCGCCCTTTGCCTAAGGTTCCAATGTCTAAGTTTGGCATTTAATGTTACTCTTGATCTGGAATCTAACTCATCAGTTCCATCTTTCTCTTTTATCTCCTATGTAACCCAAAGTGACAGCCAGATTTAAATATTCTAGAATGTCAAATGACTCTCATATTTTCCCTATCAGTCTTTGACTTACTCAATCCTCTTCCCAGTAGTGATGTAAAATGTTCAAAGTCAGAAATTGACTACACCCAAACAGAATTACCCAACAGCATATATTAAAGCTGTACTAATAAGTAACACCAACTAGCTCTTGAGGTTGAGAAGCTAAAAAAAATGATAGCATGTAAAAATCATTTCAGAGAGGTTACCATTATGATGTCTATAGTATATACTAGCACTTAATACACAGTCTATTTTTCCCTAAAATGGAAAAGGCATTCTGGTTGTTAAAATAGCTATTGTAAATAAATTAATTAAGGTTAGGTATTACTCCTTTATGACTTACACTGCAGAAACTTATTTCTCACTCTCATAAATTCCAAAACAATCATCCCTTATTGGGAGGCAGTGGAAGACAGGGTGTGAGCCCGTCACTGGGAATCTCTGCCACCTTCCACGTGTAGATTCTAAGATCAACCTGTTGGTCAAGATCCAGTTTGCAGATAGGGAGAGAAAGCACCGGCACTGGAACTTCCTAACACCTTGGCCAAGTGATGACACACATCATTTCAGCTCAGAGTCCACTGGCAGGAACTAGTCTCACAGTCCCACGTGCATGCAAGGGAGAGCGAGGTTAGGAAACATGGACCCCAGCTCGCCAGGGCTGTTAGAGTCTGTAAACAAGTCAGGATGGCGCCTGGCATTTTGCCAGGGGAATGTTAGTCTGTAAACAAGTCTGGATGGCGCCTGGCATATTGCCAGAGGGAGTGGTTTGTGAAGTAACACCAGCAAGCCCTTAAATGTGGAGATTCCTTATTGGTTGACTGATATATCTAGTTTATGCTAAATAAGATAAGCTGTGTGGAATGTATAAATACCACTCCTGTCCTACAGTAAACGGCTCCCACTCCTGCTGTATCAACGTACACAAGTTGTTTGTCACCCCACCCCCACCCCACCCCACCCCCACCCCCGTTATTTTGCTGCAGCCGGACTGCGGCACAGGGCCTCACAGCAACAACTTTATACTATGAAAAGGAAGTCAGCCATCTCTGCCACAGCAGAGCACAGGGAGAGAGATGAAGCCCATGCATAGAGCAGGGCTTATTAAAGCAAAAGTTATCACAAATGCCTGGCCAAAATAAGAATTGTAGTTTTTACACTAAGATTTTATCTCAAAATGGCAATTATCAAGAATACAAGCAAAAATAAATATTGGGGAGGATGTGGGGGGAAAGGGACATTCATACATTGCGGATGGGACTGCAAATTGGTGCAACCACTCTGGAAGGCAATATGGAGATTCCTCAAAATACTTGGAATGGAACCACCATTTGACTCAGTTATCCCACTCCTTGGCATATACCTAAAGGACTTAAAATCAGCATATTATAGTGACACAGCCACATCACTGTTCTCAGCAGCTCAATTCACAATAGCTAAGCTAATGGAACCAAACTAGATGCCCTTCAACAGATGAATGGATAAAGAAAATGTGGTATATATATATACACAATGGGATATTACTCAGGCATAAAAAAGAATGAAATTATGACATTTGCTGGTAAATGGATGGAACTGGAGACTATCACGCTAGGTGAAGAAGCCAATCCCCAAAAAAACACAGTCCAAATGTTCTCTCTGATATGCAAATGCTGAATCACAAAAGGTGGTGGGTTAGGGATTAGTGGAGGTTCATGGGATTGGACAGGGGGAATGGGGGGAGGGTGGGAAGATGAGAATGGAAAAGTCATAGAATGAATCAAACCTGACTTTCCTATATTCATTTATGAATACCTGACGAGTGTGACTCCACATCATGTACAACCACAAGAATGGGAAATTACAGTCCCTGTATGATATATCAAAATACATTCTACTGTCATGTATAACTAAAAAGAACAAATCAAAAAATAAAATAAATGAAAAGAAAGGAAACTGCTTCAGTTTAAAAAAAATGGAGTTTTATGGCAGGTGAGGAAAAATTAGACAAGGACAGACCACCAGAGAGTAGGAGACCAAGGACCCCGTTACTAGGAGCTTTACTTTGGTTTAAGAAACAGCTGTGAATTAGACCTTGAAGTTTATGATAAACAATGAAGTTTAAAGTAAGTGCTGGAGCTCCAGGGAAAAAAAAAAGTCTATTTCATTATAAAATCTCGTTTTTATTTCAGACATATTTTCTTTATATGGAAATTCATAACTTAAAAAAATGAACGATTGAATCATTAAGGATTCTCTTCACAGACTTCTTGCATCCCTTCCAACAACTAGTTTCAATCAATGTGTGTTCTTATTGCTTCAATTGCTTCTATGGGTTTGCAGAATCTGCTGCTGTGTTTGTTCATTTGCTATTTTGCTTTAATTACTACCTCCGCTGTGTTTGCTTCTCCTCCTTTCTTTTGGCTCAGACTGTTTATCTCTAAAACCCATCAGCATCCAGTGGGTGTTAGGATTCATTTCAGAGCGACTGAAGGAAATTACATCTGGCTGATTTTCAGCCCATGTATTTGGTGTCGTTAAAATGTCATTTATTTCTCAACATTTATGTGATGTTGTACCAAACATGAAATTAATCTTAAGTCTACAACATTCACTTTTGACATTTCAACACCTTTATTAAAATGTCAAAATAGAATTTTCTTTTAAACGTGTCAATATAAAAGAGTTGTTGCTCTCCTACATGATAATTTATTATATCGTCCACATCAATTTTTATTATTTTGAGAAATACATTTTTGATTTTACAATAGAAGTCAATGGGGAAAGGAATTTACTATATATAAATTCACATCGACAGTCAACTTTTTGGTGCATTCATTTGCTCAATAATACCATGTATACTCATGTAATCTACTGCTTTAATTTTCTAAAGATTTCAAAAATGTTATTTTTCTGTCTGATATCAGAGTATCACTGCGATTAGCATGCCATCTAGTGGCTTATGTTGTGATATTTTCTATTCTTTGTTGAGGTAGAAGAGGCTTTAAGTGTTATATAGAAAAGTCAAACAAGATTCACTCTTTGGAACAATACAAGGATAAGATAATTACATAAAATAGGCAAGGACAAAATGTAGAATCATCCAAAATTTCACAGATCATGTATAAGTTCTTATTCAGAAATGAAGCTTTCAGAACAATTAAATCTATTCGTTAGCTAATTGTAAATCATGATACATAAACCATATGTGCATTAGCAATATGTCCCAAACCAGAATACAGTAAAATGCATTTGACTCTAAACTCAAATAAGATTTAATTTTATTCTTATTACTCATAGATCTACACTTTAAATATAAATTCTCATTGTATAGTATTAACATTTTTTTGAGCTTTCTGGTTGCTTGGATTTAAAATTAAGAGTGATTCTGTATCTATAAAGGATCAAACCACTAGTACAAGTTCAAGCATAAAGACTAAGTTCTATTTTCTAAGGCTGCTAGGTCTCTGACAGCATCATAGCATGTGTTGAATAACCAGCTACGCATCTGTGTTGCACACCTTTGGGCTTCTTGTTATATGGCACTAAGTTTTATTTATATAAGCTGCTGTTTGTAGAGGTTCCTGTTACTTGTAGTCTTCTATATTAGGTTGAAATTCATGATGTGACCATTTGGGGAGCTGAAAAATGATGAAGATCAGCAAATTCATATGATTTAGCCAATTTTGTGAGTTGATGCAGAATTCAAAACTATTAGTGTGTGACAGCATGTCCATCATTTTGATTGATGCTTTTATAACCATAACTACATGATCTTATATATTGTCTTATTCATAGTGAATATGAAATATAGATTGGGAGATAATAATAAAGATTTTTGTCTTTTGATTATATAATTACCGACATGATCCTGTTTTCTAACCATCTTAAAGTGAAGGAAGAGATTTATTTAATTGTTGCATAATTTTTCATGGATAAGTTATGAGGGAATAAGTGGGTTTGCTATTAAAGATGAAAGAAAAAAAGGCGAAATCATGTTCTCCAAACATATACAGATAGTATTGGAAAGAAGTACAAGAATTAGCTGTTGCACATTTGCCCTGGAAACGGTTGTTATGTTGTCATTATTTATAAAACCTTGTTATATTTTTTATTATTAAAGCAACAGTTATCACAAATACATCATTTCAGAAAAATTTTCTTTAAAGCAGACATCAGAAAACAGAATCAATATCCCATTTCTATATATTAAGTTTTTAATGTGTATTAAGTGCTTTACATACTTTGCCCCATTTAATTTCTTCAACATTAAAACTATTGTTTTACAAATGAAGCCACTGAGTTCGAGTTGGAAAGTAGCTTATTCAAAATCATATTGCCACTAAATGCTCACCTTTGAATCAAACGAAAGTGTCGGCTTCTGAAGCCCATGCTCATAAACATGACCAAAAGTACTTTGTAACCACGTTACAAAAACATGCATTATATGTAATTCTCTACCAAGCTCAGCCAAGAGCACAGCAGATGAGCATTCTCTCCTGTTTGCCATAATCAAATCAATGGGAAAGTGAAGCATAAACAGTGGTTAACTCAGACTAGACTGTGACTTGGGACTGTAGAGTGGCTGACCTGCCATTACTGCCGAAGCGAGACTGACAATTGTTTGGGTAACATAATCCTTAAATGTCAAGGAAGGTAAATGCCTTGTGGGAGTTTTTAAAGGATATAATCTTCACCACAGAGGAGTATATTTACTCCTTCCAGTTTCCTCAAAATGACCAGCTTTAGGATCCTTATTCAGAATTCTTACAACATACATTACCTTATATCATTACCTTCTCTCAACAATCTGTTAGGCCAAGGTGCCAGGTTCATGATTTTACCTTAAGTCAAGGCTCCTCTCAATCATTTTTCAAGTTGTAAATAGACCACTGCGCCATGTAACGACCAAACTATGAAGGTGGAGATTTCAGGAATAAATTTTAATGCTGTGATCGTATAAATTTTGCAAAACTTACTCATTTTTACTGCATACTTTCTTGAGCTTCATGCTAATTAGGCACAATGCTAAGAAACCAGTGTGAAAGATTAAAAATAACTTGTAGTACTCTGAAATAGCTAAACCGAAGGAAATGGAAAAACTTGTTAGAGTTTGTTGAAAGCCTCCTGAAGATCTTTGGCTTCCTAATCCAAGGGCATTTGATAGATTCCATTTGTTGTCCTTCCTATCTCTGCTCAGTCTCCCCTCTCCCACCCTGTGAAACCTTAATTTGTGCAGATAGCTGCCAAGATCTCATCTCATCTGGGAGAGTGGACTCCAGTGGACCCCACCCCAGATGCCAAGACTAATAGTGATTGATCTAAACCTGCTTAGTGATGTGTTCATCTTTGTCTGGGAGTGACCATATGACAGGGACCACTCATTTGGCCAATGAGACAGAAATGGAATTTATTGGGTGAGATTTCAGGGAAAACCTTTGTTTTCCTGATTAACATAGATAAACTTGCAGAAGATAGATTTTTGCCCTTCTGTGCTCTTCTGCCTAGCACAAAACCATGGCCCCTGGAGGCACAACAGACATCTGTGACCATAAGGTGACAAAGCATAAGACTAAGTTCAATTTTCTAAGGCTGCTAGGTCTATACCAGCATCATTGCATGTGTTGAATATCCAGCTATGCATCCATGTTGCATACCTTTGGGCTTCTTCTTATATGGCACCAAGTTTTATTTATGTAAGCTGCTGTTTGTAGAGGTTCCTGTTACTATATTAGGTTGACATTCATGATGTGACCATTTGGGGAGTGCAAAAATGGTGAAGACCAGCAAATTCATATGATTTAGCCAATTCTGTGAGTTGATGCAGAATTCAAAACTATTTCACCTCTCTGGCAGTCAAGACCTCTTCTCTCTATCTCTGCCACCCACCACCACCCAAAGCAGATTTTTAAAAACATATGTTTCTGATATTTGATAAATGGTGAGCTGGTAAACTAGCTTGTGGGAGAAATGAGCCTTAATAAGTTGATTTCTGTACTACAAATTTTTCTACTATGGCCCATCTTAAGATACCAACTTGAGATCCTTGAATAAGAAGTTGGAAAGGGATACACATACACAACCATATCTTGTGAGCTGGTCCTGCAGCCAGTTCCAGAGCACCTCGCCTACACAGTGGCCTTGGCTTTTGGCTGTAGTGTATTATGGGCTAATGTTAGAAAGTGTTTTGTATTCTTGCTATTATTTTGCTTTGTAGGATTAAGACAAAGATATGAAGGAAAGGATATAATTAGGACTTGGAGAAATTGACAATAGAATTGTATATCTTTCCCTTTGATTCACTGAGATCTTATAAGAAAAAGTAATAAAACTATGTAACACTAGCCGCCAGGGAAACATGAAATAACACTTAATTGACATGAAGTTTTACAAGCCAGCTCTTCTGTCACCTAAATCTATTAGTTGTCTCTAAAATAATGGGTAAGAAAACCAAGATATTCCTCATTGGTATTCATTAAAAAGAAGAAGAAGAAGAAGAAAACAAAAAGCAGCTTTTTGCTGCAGTTAAAGAAAATGAAGCATTTAACTTCCATTTGGAGCAGTGACCTTTATAAATCATCCCACGCACATGTACAAACACATCATTTCCTCCAGCGGTTACAAGCCAAATAACTGTCTAGTTTTCAAACACTGACTTTTTCATTAGTTTAGATAACTGACCCGTGAAATGACTGAAATTCTTCCCAGTTCAAACCTAAAGTACTTGAAAGGACCCCATTACCAAGCCAAAGTCTCTGTATTCCTTGTCACTTTTTGCCTGACTTTGTCTTTTGTCATATTAACAATCCTAGTATCCTCAAATGAAGTAGAGCAGAATATATCAATAGTTATCGCTAGGACTGAACTTCTTTTTAGACTGGACTTGATTTATACCTTTGAACAGATTATCAACATAAGCTATCTTGTCTGAAGAGACAATTATACGATAAATAGCACAGATTCAAGCATGCAGTGATCCCACCCAAACCTGATACAGTTGAGCATCTCTAATCAAAAAACCTGAAATCCAAAATGTCCCCAAATCTGAACCTTTTTGAGTGACATGATGCCATGGTAGAAAAATCCCACCTGACTTCATATGAAGGGTCACAGTTAAAATACAGGTGCACTAAAAATATCATATAAAATTACCTTTAGGTTATGTGTATAGGTGTATATGAAACAAAAATGGATTTCATGCTTAGACTTGGGTCCCATGTCCAAGATATCTTGTGAGAGATATGCAAATATTTCCCAAAGTAGAAAAGATTTGAAATCCAAAATACTTCTGGTCTCAAGCATTTCAGATACTCAGTCTGTACTTTATGAAGTCAGATAACTGTGAATCAATCTACCTCCCTCTTCTCAATCAGGTTTGATCAGTTAATAACAATAATAACCAATATTTACTGAGCACTTCTACTATATGACAAGCAGAGGACTAAATGTTCTTCATGCATTATTTTAATCTCCACAATAATTCAGTGTATCAAGTTACTACTTCCATCTTACAGGTGAAGAAGCTGAGCCCCAAATAAGCAACTTGTCCAAAGTCATGCTGTAGTAGGACAGCCTAAAAAAGTCTGAATCCAAGCAGTCTGTCTCCTGAGTCTGCCATCTTTACTATTACTCTACTATGTTAGGAAATTATAGTAGATTCTCCTGTTTAATTATTTCTCAAATACTTTGTCCCATACTCAACACAATTAAGGATTATCATCAGATCTTCTAAATTTTCTGCGAGAACCTCATAACTGACCTCCCTGTCTGGTTTATTCCCTGCTCTCTAATGCATCCTCCACCCAACTGACAGTGTTTTGGCCAAACTAAATATGATCAAGCGCTTCCTTATTGTAGCTTTCAGGATAAAGCTGAAGCTTCTTGCCTTAGTAACCCTGTCTCTGTGTATTGAGGACCCTGCCCTCCTCCATCCCACTCCCCTGCACTTCTGACAGCAAAGTCCTATTGACTCGCCTCTATTCTTCCAAACACTGTGAAGCTTTTTACAGCAACTCTTTGCCTTTGGGTGTGCCTTGCTTTCTGCTTGGAATGTTCTGACTGTATTAATTTCATGTAGATAATTTGTACTAGTTCTTCAAAACTGTAGTCGGGGGGGCACCATGTAGCCCTTCCTTATCTTTCACAGTATCATGATCATAGCCCATATCATAATGATCCTTTGGAGGCTTGTATTAGTCAGCTTTCTTCTCTGTGACCAAAATACCTGACAAGAACACTTAGAGGAGGAAAAGTTTATTCTGACTTATAGTTTCAAATGATTTTGTTCATGGTCAGCTAGTTCCAAGGCAGAAACATCATGGCAAAATTACATGGAGGAGGAATGTTGTTAACTGAGTAGTGGAGAGTGAGAGCCAGGGACAAGATATAGTCCTAAGGGTACACCCTTAGTGACCTACTTCCTCCATCCATGCCCCACCTTCCTGTACTTACCACCCAGAAGTCCATTCAAATTGCTAATCGATCAAATGGATTAATCCACTGAGGAGGTTACAGCTCTCATAATCCAATATTATAATATCTGAACATTGCTGTATTGCCAGACACATGAGTTTTGGAGGGATATTCTCTCTAGATCCAAAACATACGGATATTCTTAATTCAAGAGGCAGACAAATCAATTAATCCAAAGAAGTGGATGACCCTTGATTTCAAGTCACAGATCTTAATATCCCATAATACATAGTTTCATAGCATTCACAAAGAAAAACACTATTTGAATTGCTTTAAATGTGAAAGATGCTTTGACTAGTCAGGAAGTCTTAGGCATGATGGGTGTTTCTAGATGCACCTGTGCAATTCTCCCCATTTGTTAAGTCCACTGGGAGGAAAACTGTAAGCTCTTCTAACAGCAGTTAAATTTAGCTTTATTTCCCTTGCAGTTGTGGTTCTTGTGGGGGTTTATTTATTATTATTATTTCTTGGTGTCTTTTCTTTGATTTTCTAAAAATAATGAGGTCACAAAAATAACCAGAACCAATGTCAGAAGACATTTTAATTTCTGAAATAAACTAAGTGTTGCCTATTGCTCTACTGTATAGTTATGGTTATTGGACCCTGAACAAGAAGCAGGGCAAGGAAGTGGTTGATTGTAGGAGAACCAAATGCATTTTGGGGGGGTCAACAGTGCTGGAATAAGATGAATCAACAATTAATGAAGAGTAAGAGAGACCAACCTGGAAACAGGGTGTGAGGTCAACATAAGCTCCTGGGCAAGGTGATGAGCCACCGCTGTGCAATGCTTCACACTGTTCGACCTCAGTGGTCATTTTAATATTTTCTTGTGCTACTAAAATGCCAAGAAATACAGGTTGCACTATACCAACACCATAACCTGGGTTGAAGATCACCTAGACACAGATTGTCCAAAATATTTGTTCTCAGAGTATATTAAGAGAGTAAGAGGCATGATAATGGATAAAACTGTAGAATTCTTTGGAAGTCAAGCAAAGAATAAAAGCAGAGGTTAGCAAACTGATAAAAACCATAAGCTTTCCCATAACATAGGATGTCAGAAATAAAATATTTATGAAATAATGCCAAAGTTCTTCAAAAATATCTAAGTCTTATAACCCTTTGCAAGACTTGCAACCTTTTGAACACATTTCGACTGGATATTAACTATTGGTATTTGGGACTGTGTATGCCCTCTGTATCCTAACAGCTAGAAGTCTAACCATATGTCTCAAAATCACCCAGAGAAAGCTTTTAAATGTGAGTTTGTTTCTGCTAATGATATGTATTTATATAGATCTAGAAAGCAGACTTGTAAGGAAACCTACTTTTGCAGTTATAAAACCCTGACAAGCAAGTGCACCAAAGCCTAAATGTGTGTGGAACCTGGACTCCAGTTCTCTCAACAGTTCTCAGCTTCACAGATGTGAACACTTGTGACGGTGGCAGCTGTGCTTGCATTAGCTGTGGCAGTGGTGGAGTTAGACCTGAAGCTAGTCTCCAACGCTCTATTCATACACTGAATTCAGATATAACATCCAAACAACAACCTGAGAAAGTCTGATGCATCAAAGAAAAGACCTATAATTCTACATCTGTGACTAATTCTGTTACACCTCTACTGCACGAGGTCAGGAAATAGGCCCCCAAACTGGAGTCAGGGTTACTGTGGATCCTGATCACGTGGTACTTCCATATACATTCTGTGAGTTAAAGTATGTGAGGCGGGTCACCATGGTGGCGCATGCCTGTAATCCCAGCGACTCGGGAGGCTGGGACAGAAGGATTGTGAGTTCAAAGCCAGCCTCAGCAAAGGCGAGGTGCTAAGCAACTGAGATCCTGTATCTAAAGAAAATACAAAATAGGGCTGGGGATGTGGCTCAGTAGTCAAGTGCCCCTGAGTTCAATCCCTGGTACCCAAAAAAACAAAACAAAACAAAAAAGTACGTGAGGCAGAACTGAGGAATCAATTGACCCAAAGGAATCTGTCTGTGGAAAGAGAGACATCTGGAAAATAAAAGGCCATTGTGAAACTTCATTTCTTATTAATCATTAGTGGTTTTTCCTCCTCCTCTCCCTTCATCCTCTCCTCCCTGGATTCTCCTTTTCCAGATCCTAACTGTTGAGGCATACCAGGGCTCACACCTTGGGTGTCTATCTGCACCTGTCACACTCCTTCCAGGTGAGACTGGTTATGTAGCTTTAAATGCCATTCTACGAGGATGACACCCTCAAAGTTCTTGCCTGGTTAGTTTCTCCATGGATGATCAATGCTAATACTCAGATGCTTTGATTCTTTTGGACTCATATGATTGATGAACAGTCCTCTGAAAGCCTCTCTGGGGTTGGGAGGTGCACTCAAATTACACAGACACTTCTTGCATGTTTTAAAAACAAAGGACAAAAAACAGGTTATGAAATTGTGGTTCGCCAAGGAATGATGATCGATCAATTGTTATTATCATTTCTTTAGGCTCCCAAGTCCCGCTGCCCAGTCCTGGCTGAAAACTCATGTTAAGAAGTACTGGGCAGGGACCAATACACCCAGCTCTGGTAAACCAGACAGGCTGCGCTCACTCGGAACAAAACGAAGTGGAGCTGGGTTTACCACAACTGGCCTTCCTACCCTCACCCACACATTTGCAATGTTAGCATCTTCCAATATGCCGATTCTTTAACTAGGATTCCCTCTGAACTAAATTCAGTCAGGCTTCTCTGACTGAAGTCAACATGTTCTATTCTTACTGCCTCTTCCATACATTTTTTATTGGTTCTTTTTAGTTACACCTGACAGTGGAATTCATTTGGATAAAATTATACAAGCATGGAATACATTTTATTCTAGTTAGGACCCTACTTTTGGGGGTGTACAAAACACGATGGTGGGATTCACTTAGGTATTTTCATATATGTACATAAAAAAATTATTTTAGATTCATTCTACTGCCTTTCCTATTCCTATCTGCACACTCTTTGCTTCATTTCCCTTTGTCTAACCTACTGAATTTATCATCCCCTCCCTGACACATACACACCCTTTTGTGGTTTAGCTTCCATCTATCAGTGAAAACACTCCACCTTTGGTTGGGGGATTGACTTATTCACTTAGCATCCTAGTCTCCAGATCCATCCATTTACTGGCAAATGCCATAATTGTATTCTTCTTTATGGCTGAGTAATATTCCATTATGTATATATGCCACAATTTCTTTGTCCATTCATCTAAGTTGTTTCCATTAGCTTAGCTATTGGGAATTGTTATGCTGAGGAGTGGGATAACAAGGGCAAATGGTGGTTCTATTCCTAGTTTTTTGAGGAATTACCATACTGCTTTCTGGAGTGGTTATATCAATTTTCAGCCCTACCAACATTCTTTAGTATGCACAAAATACCAGGCTGGGGAATCTTTTGTATTCTGGCTGGCAGCCCCCCTACCCTGAATTATTAGCTCTGAAAATTATCTCTCTTCATCATCAAAGCATATCTAATCTGTGTCTCTTCCACTGTTAGTGGGAATGTAAATTTGTAGAGCCATTATGGAAAACAGTACGGATATTCCTCAGAAAACTAAACATGGACCTACCATCTAATCTAGCTCTTCCACTATGAGGTATATATCCAAAGGAAATGAAATCAATCAATCAAAAACACACCGGCACTCCCATGTTTACTGTAGCACTATTCATAATAGCCAAGAAATGCAATCAACTGTGGTGCTGCTACCACTGGTGACCAGTTACTTTGACGAGTCCTGCTTCCTCAAATGTTGAAGTATAACACTAGAAAAGCATGCCAAGACAAGCTTAGAGTAGAAAGTAAGGAGCTTTATTAAAACACAGTAAAACAGGCCTTGGATTGTGTTTCAGTGGCAGAGTGCTTGCCTCACACATATGAGGCACTGGGTTCGATCCTCAGCACCACATAAAAATAAATAAAATAAAATAAAGGTACTGTGTCCATCTACAACTAAAAAAAAAAAGTTTCTTAAAAAAAAGGAATAGTAAAACAGACTCCTCACAGGTGGAAGAAGGGGACCCAAAGGTGGAATCAGTGGGATGAGGAATTCCTGTCCCTTTTATACATCTAAAGTTTCCCTTGTTCTCCTGCCTTCTTCTCCCTGATCTTGTTCATTTCCCCTTCATCCTGCACCTCCGTAGGGACTGGGGGATGTTGGTGGAATGGCAGGAGGTGAGCAGGTGGGCTGGAAGGGCCTAGGTAGAGTGCTAGGCTGGAAGGGAGTGGCAGCCTACAGGGCTTTGATTAGCAGCTTCCTGTCTGCTTAGGAGCTGCTTAATTAACAACCTTTTGGGGAGGGGTAGTATCAAAAGGCTTTGGAGACATGAACATTCCATGGGAGCTGTCTCCATCTTCCCGGACTCAAATAGAACTCCATTTTCTCCATCAGACTCTATTTACCTAACTACACTGACTACCGTCTTTAAATCTGGCTTCAGTGCCATTGACAGAAAAACCATGGGGGAAGATAGGGTCCAGATTTGCAATGGGACAGTATTCTGCCATAAAACAGAATGAAGTTACAACAACAGGATACAACTGGAGGACATTATGTTAAGTGAAATAATCTAGGCACAGAAGCACAAATACCATGTTTTTTCATGCAAATGTGGAAACTAAAATGTTGATCTCATAAAGGAGTGGGGGAGGGAGGTTAGATAACAGGAATCAAAATAAATTCAAAATAAATTGATATACAGAAGGAATAAATTTTGGTGTTCTACAGTACAGCAGGGTGACCAACTATAGTTTACAATTTATTTATTTTTTGTTGGACACAATAGCCTTATTTTATTTATTTATTTTTGTGTGGTACTGAGGATGGAACCCAGGACCTCGCATGTCCTAGGCGAGTGCTCTACTGCTGAGCCACAGCCCAGCCCTTATTATATGTTTTATAAACAGCCAGAAGAGAGGAATTTAAAGTTTCCCAGCACAGAGAAAAGACTAATGTTGAAGGAGGTAGAAAGACTAATTACTCTAGTTTGATTGTTACATATTGTATACATGTATCAAATGATTTACACTGTACCCCATAAATGGGTACCATTGTTATGTGTCAATTAAATAAAACTCTATTCCTTCAGAGAACTGTTGCCATTTAAATATCCTGAAGGGAAGCAATCAAACACAGTCACTGTAAAGAATGAAATACTTGTAATAAATTAATGTGTCCTTTTTCTTGTTATTTGCATGTTTAACAGGAATCGCTGTCTGACTCCCAGGAAGCATCTTTTTTTTTTTTTTTAACTAATAACACTTTTTTTTCCAAGTCATCATACATGTACTTTATATATTGATGAATATCACATTCTACCATCCTTTCCAATCCCCTTCCCCCTCCCTTTCCCTCCCACCCCTCTTTCCTATATAAAATTAATCTAATCCTCCCATGCTCTACCTCCCTACCCCACTATGAGTCACCCCCATTATATCAGAGAAAACATTTGGCATTTGTGGTTTTTTTTTTTTTGAGATTGGCTGACTTCACTTAGCATTATCTTCTCCAACGCCATCCATTTACCAGCAAATGCCATGATTTTGTTCTTTTTTAATGCTGAGTAATATTCCATTGTGTATAAATGCCACATTTTTTTATCCGTTCATCCATTGAAGGACATCTTGGTTGGCTCCACAGTTTAGCTATTCTGAATTGTGCTGCTATAAACATTGATGTGGCTGTGTCCCTGTAGTATACTGTAGCTATTCCTCTTCTCGGACTATACCCAAAGGACTCAAAAACAGCATACTACAGGGACACAGGAAGCATCTTAATTGTGGAAGTAACATAAAATTGAAGCTATCTACCTGATACTCAGCATGGACAACGGGGTCGGAAACTCCAGCGCCCATCTATGTTCCTGTGGATTTACCATCCCTCCGTCTTCATCAGCATGGCTTTATTTGTCCAGAAAACTCTGCTCAGGCAGATGGTTTGACTGATTATTATAGGATGTTCCCAGAAGACCTGATTCCTCCTTGGTACCTCAGTGGAAAACCCTGACTAACAATTTGCACCTAAAATTCTTTGAATTCTTTTTTGGGGGGAGGGAGGGAGGGCTACTGGGGATTGAACTCAGGGGCACCCGACCACTGAGCCACACCCCCAGCCCTGTTTTGTATTTTATTAAGAGACAGGGTCTCTCTGAGTTGCTTAGCGCCTCACATTGCTGAGGCTGGCTTTGAACTTGCCATTCTTCATGTCTCAGCCTTTGGAGCTCCTGGGATTATAGGCGTACACCACCACCAATGGGTTAAATTCTTTGAATTCTTGGCTTTGATAGTTTTACCAATCTTGACCATTAGATTCTGATCCCTACCCAATGCTGAGCCCTAGTCTGAAAGATTCAATTCAAATCACACGTCCAAATTCTCAGTAAATTCTGACTTTGCCTTCTCCTACCTGAGATGATACCATAGCTTTGTGAGCAATAAACTCAGGTTTGTCTTATCAGAAAGTTGTATTAGTGATACTTAGGAAACCAGCTTTTGAGAGCCCAGGAATTTTGCTATGGGAGAAATCTTTAACTATACCTTAAAATCATTAGGCCCCACTGAAACGTGAGGACAGCCTTAGACCGATTTCTTTCAAACTGAACATTGTAGATAGGTACAAATACTGGGAGCAGGCAATTCTTAGTTATCAGGAAAGACTAAAATTCCATTATCAATCTGCCAGATGCCAGAATTCCATCTTTCCTCAAAAATTCAAAAACACACAGGTTATTGCGCAATCTACATTGTTTGAAAGAGAAGGCAAATATGGTAACTTTTCATTTTGGAAGAAGAGAAAGGATATATGACATACTTGTGGTATATATTGAGATATTACAAGTATCTCATATATTCTTATTTCCAATACTGTTTTTAAAGCTTCTAAGAGGATAATTTGCAAATGTATAGAGATAATATTTTGGGTTTTTTCCTCCTCTGCCGCTTGGAGGTAATATTTAGTATTTTATATTTAAAAATAAATAAATAAATAAAACAGGGGAAAAGCAGCCACTAGATGGCCCTAAAGCCCACCTTATTAAAACATACACAGAGTTATTATACGTATATAAAAGTAGACAGGAAGCCCAAGAAAAAACTAACCATTTGATGGTGAGTGAAAACTAGAAAAAAAGATATTTAATACATAGACATAAAGTATATCCAGTGTTTACTTCATTGATTAAGAGAATTGAGTGTGTTCCTTCAGCACACTAGCATTTTTCTTTCTGGGTGCCCACAGGTACCAATTTCTCCTCACTCTGACTGATTTCTGCAGATACTAACATATAAGTGGTTTGTTTTCCAGTGTTGACCAAACCATCAGAGTTTCTAAGCATGAACTCTATACTAAAAAAAAAATATGCAATAATCAAATTCAGTTGGTCAACAACTCAGCTGAGTTATTCCATCTGCATAAGATCTGCTCAGATCTTTCACAACCCTGTGCCAGCACAGTGGACAGAGCATCCTGGCTCCCATGGTCCGTAGTACTAGACAACAGTCCCGCTCCTCAGGTTTTTGTTTTGTTTTGTTTTGGGTACCAGGGATCGAACCCAGGGGTGCTTAACCACTGAATCACATCCACAGCCTTTTTTATATGTTTTATTTAGAGACAGGTTCTCACTAAGTTACTCAGAGCCTTGCTAAATGGCTGAGGCTGACTTTGAACCTGCAATCCTCCTGTCTCAGCCTCCAGAGCTGCTGAGATTACAGGCATGTGCCACCCTGCCCAGCCTCAACTGTTCTTGATGGCCTATCTCCTGCCCTCCAGGAAAAGGACTGTGGCTCTCTGGTTCAAGTTTACCTCTCCTTAAAGTTTTCTCTCATGACAGTGCCAGGCGTGGAATAGGTGCCAACACATCTTCACCAAGGAAGCTTTTCCATGTCCTATATAACTGTCACATGTTACTTCTATCTAGTGCCAAACATGAGTTGATTTATTCAAAGCAAAAATACAAATGAAATGACAGATTCACAATGACATTGATCCAACATAGAGATAAGGTTTTAGGACAAGTACAGCATGGAAAGCACAAATTCATCAGCATAGGAAGCAGAAGCCAGAGGTGTCCATGAGGACAGCAGGAAATCTCCTGGGAATTCGGAGAAATCCTAGAGAAGATGCTAGATTTTCCACAGGGCGTGATATGGGTATCTGAGCCAATACGATTAAACTCTTCTGGAGTCAAAAGACCCTAGAAAATTCAACATTTTTACATAAGCATTTTAAAATAGAAACCAGGGAGGGCAGTGGGCAGCTGAAATGCGAGCGACAGAAAGGCTCTAGGTAAATTGGCTCAGTAGCCTAGTGATGCTGAAGGAAATGAAATCTGCCCCAGGCAAAGGAGAAGGCAGATGAGGAAAGACAGTATCCTGAGGAATAAGCTTTGGCAAGCTCATCTGTGAGGGGAGACAGCAAGCCGAACATCCCCTGAATTAAGCTGATAAGGTCAAGAACGCACATTTCTTAATCAGTCATTGCTCCGGATGATTTAAAATGAAATGCATGGATTCCCTGGCATAACAAATGTCCATTTTGCACATGAGCAACCAGGTTAATAAAGGGAGAAAAATTATTCTGCCCTTTTCTTTTTTGTCATTCCTATTACTCCTTCTTCTGTTAAGGCTAATTCTATGTCCCAAAAGAGTGTATGTTTTCATTATCTAGTAAAAATGTCTGGGTTTTTCCATTTATTCACATACTTAGTTTTTATCATAATGCATCCAGAAATAAAAGAAGGCAGAAAAGTCATTTCTGGCTCATGAGCCTTTTTATTTTTTTTCCAGATGCACCTGGGTTCTTTACTTTGTTCCTGACCAGAACTGACATCTAGGGAAATCTTTCTACAGCACCAGGTTCTGATTTGCAAGTTCACTGATCACAGTATATTGAAAAGGATTCCCTAATCAAATGCCTACTGAGTGCCTATTATATACTGTAGATATAGAAATAAGTAAGCCCATACCCCTACCCATAAAGAACTAAGACTTAGTAGAAGATAAAGAAAACTAGTACTTATAAAACACTGTGGTATTACAATAGAGAATCTTGCAGTGTAAAGTTTTGGGTTTATGAATATTTATTAGGAGTTGCATTAGTCAGTGTTTTGTTACTATGATCTAAACACCCAACAAGAACAACTTAGAAGAGAAAAAAAATTTAATTTTGGCTCGTGGTTTCAGAGGTCCATGGTCAGCCAACTCGTTGCTCTGGGCTCAAGGTGAGACAGAACTTCATGGCAGAAGATCATGGTGGAAAAAAGCTGTTCCAAGAAAGGGGGGGGGGAGAGAGAGAGAGGAGAGGAGAGGAGAGGAGAAGAGAGGAGAAGAGAAAAGAAAGGAAAGTGTGGAAGATGAACACTTCCAGAGCATGACCTCCATGAACCAACCTCTTCAACCTGCCCCACCTGCCCAGTAAGTCCATTCAAACTAATCATTTCACCTCTTAATATTTCTGCATTAATATAGGAAATTCGGAGGGACACCTCATATCCAAACCATAACATTCCACCTCTGGCCCCAAAAGATCCTATCCATGTCACAATGCAAAATGCATTTAGTCCACCTCCAGGAGTCCATGTAGTCTTCATAGCTCCAGCATTGCCCAAAAGTCCAAGTCCAAAACGTTCTCTGAGACTCAAGGCAAACTTAGCTGTAAGCCCCTATAATGATCAAAAGCAAGTTACATATATATGCATGTATATCAAATATACAATGGCATGAAGTAAACATTCCCATTTCCAGAGGAAGGAATAGGGACATAGAAAGAAGGCGTGGGACCAAAACAAGACCAAAATCCAACCAGGCTGATATGAGGTCCTGCAGCTTCACTACCAGCATCTGGGGCACTTGTCAGTGAGATGCTCTCTCCAAAGGGATCGTTCAGCCCTGCCCTTTTGAGCTTTCTGATTGCAGCATTCATGCCCTCTCTCTTAGCCTAACTCTCCAAAGCCATTAGCGTTTTTTTTGGC
Organism: Marmota monax; assembly: GCF_021218885.2. Lineage (NCBI taxonomy): Eukaryota > Metazoa > Chordata > Mammalia > Rodentia > Sciuridae > Marmota > Marmota monax. The sequence goes on from NW_026695227.1 coordinate 28,408,563, forward strand.
AGACACTCTATGTTACTGGCATCTCTTAATTCCTAGGGTCTCCATTCCAGCTTTGGCTTTACTTTCACAGCTTCATGAATCTCCTTCTCAAGGGCAGTCTGCAGGGATTCCAAATCTGCTACACTTTACCTGGCCTTTCAGACCTTCCCTTTGAAATCTCAGTGGAAGCCTCCATCACCCTCTAACTCCAGCACCTGCATTGTTGCAGAACTAGCACATGGATGACACCAAGGTCTACCACCAGTTCAAGCAGTAGCTGGGCCCTCTGGGACCATGGCTGTAGCAGCCTGTAAGTCCCTGGGTAGCTGGGAACAGTGAAACAACTTCCCAGACCCCCCTATATGAGCAGAATGTCCTCATAGTCTCTTCTCAAAGAAAGTTTTACTTTTACACCCTTCAACCTGTGATGTGTGTGGTCCTGCCAATTCCTGAGATGCCCTCAAAGTCTCTCCTGTTGTCTCTGTACAACATACTTTACTTCTCCTTACTGGTGGTAATGCCTTCAACAATCACGCCACCCTTGATCCCAATGGTGCATATACATCCTGAATGTTGTGCTGCCTTGAAATTTCCTCTGCCAGATTAATTAGTCCATCACCTTTAAATCTGGCCTCACATAAAGTCTCAGAACATGAGCAATATAGAAGTAAGTTCTTTGCTAGAATGTAACACAAAGGACCTCTAATTCAATTCCCACTTGAGTCCTCATTGCTCTCTGAAACTTCATGAGCACAGTCTTTACTGTCTACATTCCTATTGGCATTTGGTCAGCTGAAGTCCTACTACAATCACCCATGAAGCTCTGCTTACAAGCATTCTAAGGATTCTTCACCCTACATCACTGAACTCTCCTGAACTCCTCTTGCAAACCAGTTCTAATGGCTTCTCAATCACATGATCAGGTTAGTCACAGCCATAATACCACTTGTCGAAACCAATTTTCTGTATTAGTCAGTTTTTCATCATTGTGACCAAAATGCCTGACAAGAACAACTTAGGGGAGGAAAAATTTATTTTGATTCATGACTTCAGAACTTTTGTCCATGGTCAACTGACTTCATTGCTCTGGGCCCAAGGTGAGGCAGAACGTGGTGGAAGGGTAAGGCAGAGAACACTACTCACTCTTGGAAACCAGGAAGCAGGAAGGGAGAGGAGAAGGAGCTACATGGAAGATGAATGCTTCCAGGGCATGTCCCCAGTGATCCACCTCTTCTAGCCACACCCTGTCTTTTCAGTGACGATCCAGTTAGTCCATTCAACCTAGTATGGACTGATTAAATCACACTTCTCATAACTAACCCTTTTACCTCTCAATATTACTACATTAACACAGGAGCTTTTGAGGGACATCTCAAATCCAAACCATAACAGAAGTCCACTCAAAGGCAAGAAAACCCAACCAACACTCTCCTGAACAAAAAGGAGTTTGTCTCCTTTTTGTGTGTGTGTGTCTCTCTTACACAAAAGGCAGAGGTGGGTGGTCCAAAGTTGGTGCGGTTTCTGTGTGATGCCATCAGGAACCCAGGCTGATGGGTCCCTGAGGCTATCTTCCCTTTTCCTTCCTTAGCTGGGAAGCATCTGTCTTCATATTTGTTTCCTTATGATTGTAAGATGGCTACTATACCTTGAAACAGCCCATTTGTCTGTGTTCTAGAGGGAAAAAAAACAAAAGGAAAAATGAGCATGCTAGCTTATCCTGTCTCTCTCCTTTTTTTAACCAGAAAAGCAAACTTTACCAGAAATCACATACTTGGATGTTCTCTTACATCAAATCTGTCAGAGATTTGCCATGGGGTCATCTTGGCTGGAAGGTGGCTGGCAAGAAGGGGGTGTGGAATAGGAATCAGGTTTGCTAACCCACCACGTGTGGCAAGGTTCTCCATTGCCCTTTTCCACTCACTCAAGCAACCATTGTCCTAGCAACAGTCCCCAAATATTGCTGATGACTGTTTTTTCAATACAGTTCACTGAAGTAAGATGGTAAGCAAGGAAGTTTATCTTTTGGAGAATTTCATCCTATTTGCATTTAGTCTTTTTGAGTAGAACTGGAAATTGAAAGAAGAGGAATCCCCGTGTCTCTTTAAATACATACACTCTTCCCCTCTCTGGAGCTCATTATCTGCTTTAGGCTGATGGGAATTCAGTAATCCCAACTCCATTTTCAGATGTGGTGACTGAAACCTTATCCCTTCATTGGTATTCCCACCAGTTACAAGAGAACTGAATATCCCCTCCGCAAGGGAATCCTCTGCAGGGACTCCAATTGGCCCCTTACTGCTAAACAAGTAAATAGCACTCAACAGACACTCATCATGGGCCAGGCTCTATATTAAATTCCTAAAATTTTCAACAACAGGCTGTGAGGTACCGGTATCATCAATTTAATGGTAGAGAAACCCAGGCACAAATAAATTAAGTCACTTGTCCCAGGTCACTAGTAAGTAGTGAAGCTACTTTGCCTTCTGTTGGGAGCTGAACAGAGGCTCTCAGGACTAATCACCTCTCATCTGAGGGAAGTTACATTCTCAGTAGTTCTCTAGGCAATAGACACTAGTATGGGGACCGACCAGGGCCTTGTATATGCTAGGCATATACTCTACCATTAAGTCACATGCCCAGACTGACACCCCCTTTCATTTTATTTTGAGAAAGGATCTTGCTAGGTTGCTTAGGCTGGCCTCAAACTTGTGATCCTCCTCCCTAGCTAGCTCTACAAAGAAGCTGAAGGGAGAGGAAAGAATGTTCTGAGTAGTAAGTGTGTATGTGTTTGTGTGTGTGTGTGTGTATGTGTGTGTGTGTTTGGTGAATTGAAGTAAATTACAAAATGCCTGGGCAAAAATTTAAGGAGACCAAAAAGGTGGGCAGGAGTGAAATAATGAGGAGCTCTCTGACCTTCTGAGTCAACTTAAGGTCAAGTGTTTTGTTACACATTTAGTGTTTTTTTGTTTTTGCTTTTGCTTTTTTGTTTTTATATTGGGAATCATAATGTAACTAGTAAACACCATAATGTAGCTCATGTCATCTCTGTTCCTAAGTACCTTGTAACTTCATGATGTGAGCATTAAAAAATGAGATTTTTTTTCTCATTAACTTTAAAATGCTTGGAAATGAAATGCCTAAATTTGAAAGCATTTCCTATGTTTTAAATAGAGGAAAAATAGGTGCGTATCTATTATCTGGCAAAGCACTGTGGTCTTAGCGCTCTTTGGTTCATGATTACTGATGAAAGATGAACACACTCAACTCTTATTCAGAGGCCACTTTCAAGGGTAATTTAAATAAATATAAATAAATTTAAAATAAATATAAATAAATTTAAAATAAAACATAAAATAAATTAGAGTTCTTGCCAGGACATGGGATTCTGGACATTATCAAGATGGCTGCATGGTCTCTCTGCTTCTTCTCCTTGCCCCTTCTTTGGCCCCTGGGCATTTGCACCCATTGTGTGGTTGCACTGGAGGCCAGTGAGCAGTGTAATTGCTGTGCAGAATCCTGGATACAGAACGTAAAAAGCCCCAACCTTCCATCCCTTGGAAGGGTGAAGAATAAGTGAAGAGGTAGAGCCGTAAGAAATAAAGAGAGAGGTCTGATTTCTAAGTTATGTGGGTATGTACTCTCTATGAAGGGGGATGAATGTAGTGTCCAACCTTGGGGCGATGTGGAGCTCCACCCCAGATAACCAGGGGCTCAGAGCTCTCTATTCACAGGCAGAATAGAAGCTATCTAATTCTGAGATAACTCAGATAAATAAATATGCCACGGAGACACGGTTTAAAAATAAAAAAAAAGAAGACAAAAAACCTTGCCTTCATGAAGTTCACATTCTAGTGTTGCAGATAGAATATAGTAATATGTAAAACAAAGAATGTATTCTGTTACCACACTGGGTTTATTCCAAAACTGTTATCTTCAATTTTGGTCTGACATGAAAAAGAAATTAATTCATAGTATTTCATCACATTAACAGAATGAAAGATAAAAACTACATATCATCTCAACAGTTATAAAAAAATACGTTTGGTAAAAACCTGATCATGAGTTTTAAAAAACAAATAATAGGAAACTTAGACTACATAGGAACATTCTCAACCTAATAAACAATATTTACAATACAAAACAAACTTTGATAAATGTCAGACTTAATGGTGAAATTATGAAAGCTTTCTCTTCAAGATCTATAACAAGACAAACATTATCTTTATTACCATTTATTTTTAATATGCAACACTGAAGGACACTCAAACTTCAAGTTAATGCAGTATGAAAAGAAAAATAAATGTCATATTTTTTGAAAATTAACAAATAAAATGTCCTTATTCACAAGTGATATAGTTATGTATGTGGATAATTGAAAAACAAAGAACCTACCACCATATCAAAATAATAAATAGTGAATTTAGGAAAGTTACTAGAAAATATATTTAAAAATTTGTTTGAATTTTTGTATACTAGTAAGAAAAGAATCAATAAAAATATTGCTTGTGACTTGAAAAATACCAAAAACCTAAGAATAAATCTTTTAAAGGATATGCAAGACTCTGCAGAAGATTGTAAAACATTGTTAAGATAAAGTAAGTTCTTAATAATTGATGGGACATTCTATGTCCATGGAAAGAAACCATCAAAATTATAAAGAATAATTCTTTCCAGATGGATCTAAATATTTACTGTGAACAATTTTATTATTTTTTTGTTTAAATATTTTTTTAGTTGTAGATAGGCACAATATCTTTATTTTATTTATTTATTTTTATGTGGTGTTGAGGATCAAAGCCAGTGCCTCACACATGCAAGGCAAATGCTCTACCACTGAGTACAGGCCCCTTCCCTTATTATTCTTTTTTTATAAATAAAATTTGGCATTTGACTCTAAATTTAGTTAGAAATTCCAAGGTCAAAGAAGAACAAACAATGTTTTCAGAAGACAGCTGCATCTGTGATTATCAAGGATATGAAATTACAATGGAAAGACACTGGCTCAATTTAATAGAAAAGGTCAATGATAGACAAATAAGAAAAGAACCCAAACAGACTTAACCATACTTGGACACTTGATTTATGAAAAAGGTGGCATTATAGAGCAGTCAGGTTAAGGAGGTTCTCTTTAATGATTAATATTAGGAAAATTAAGTATCCCCATTATATATTTAAAAACCTTGGCCTGTAGTTGAACATTATAAACAGACATTAATTCCAGGTTTTTAGAGCATAAATGTGAAAGAAAAAAAGGAAAGAATTTTAAGAGGCTATGACAGGAGAATACCTTCATGAGTTTAAAATAAGGGAAAACTTTTAAATAGGACACAAGAAATACCAATTATAAAGGAACCACATATTTAATCACATTGGAATGCATAATGTATGTGCAACAAAATATACCTGTGAAAGAGAAAAAAGAAGCCCAGACTAAGAAATTATTCACAAAACAAACAATAGTCAAAAGGATTTTATCTCAATTATACAACTTCTACAAATTTTCTGCAAATTAATAAGAAAAAGACAAACAATCCAATAAAAAAAAATGATAGCAAATCACAAAAGAGACACACAGATGCCCATTCAATTTTATGAGATTAAAATTCCTCACAAACAAAAAGCAAAAGTCAACACAGTACAGAAGACTTAAGATTGAGAGGTAAATGAGAAGGAAAGAAAGCTTTGAAGAGCTTGGTGAGGGGGCACCAACACCTGGGCTAAAAGAATTTGGGCGATATTCAATAAAACTCCACTATTTTTAATGAAGATTTTTGGGACCAGCCCTTGCTATTGGAAAGTTTATCAGTTTTCAGTGATTCTTCAGATTCTCATCAAATTTTCCCCTATTTACCTTATGCCATTTTATTCCAAATGGCCTCAGAAGCACTATATGGAAATAACAAATGACCACAGATCTATAACTGGTATAAGTCCCATTATAACTTTATATGTAAGGGTTATTGGTGAGGCGGAATCAGTATGCATATTATAATATTAAATAAAATGCAACCAATCATTCTTTGAAAGATCCCAAATAATGTTGTGAAAACTTCAGTCCATTTAGGTATTTCAAAATGTTTTCCATAAAATAGATAAGATTTAAAAAATGTTTTCTAAGGACCAATTTTGAGGGTGATTCAATTGGACTTTATTATGGAAAATCAATTCTTATGCATTACCTTATTATTCACATTAATATATCATAATAGCTGTAACTTTCAACACTGATTTATTCATTTTATTGGAGAGTAAAAAGTAAAGCAATCTAAAATAAAATCAACATTACCTCAGTGAAATGTTCTATTATTTTTTCAATTTTGTAAATGAATGCCACAGGAGAATGCAAAACAATAGAAAATTTATTAGGGTAATGAAAGAAAAGTTAAAGTACTCCCCTGAGCTCTCAGAAATAGGCTATGCAGTGCAACTATCTTGGAATGGAAACTTTAAATTGGGTATCGAGTTACAAAAGTGCATTTTAATTAACAAAAATGGAGAAAATATAGAGAATTCTTTGTTCTAACTCCAGAGAATACTGGTATAGTTATGATTGAAAACACTGATATAACCAGGCATGGTGGCGCACACCGTTAATACAAGCTCAGGAGGCTGAAGCAGGAGGATACTGAGTTCAAAGCCAGCCTCAGCAACAGCGAGGCATTAAGCAACCCAGTGGGAGCCTGTCTCTAAATAAAAAATACAAAAATCAGGGCTGATGATGTGGCTCAGTGCTTGAGTGCCCCTGAGTTCAATCCCTAGTAACCATTGCCCAGCCCCCCACAGAAAAAAAAAAAAAGAAAACACCAATAGGGCAGCACTTTTTCCCCACATTAACTGACACTTGCAAAGATGATAGTAATGTATGTAGGACTCTTAATAGTAGTCTTAATTACCAAGATCTTGCTGTAGGGTGTTTCTGGGCAAGGCTGGCTTAATGGATGTGTGACTCACACACCTGCACAGGATCCCAAGCTTAGAAGGGCCCTGTACTTGGTTTAGGGTTCTGCTGTCACTGTCTTAAAGTTCTTAATAATTTTTAACAAGAAATTCCATAGTGTTTCTTAGTGGGACCCACAAATTATGTAGCTGGTTTCTCTTTCGTTCCTTCCTTCTTTCCTTCCCTTTATGGTAACCCTGGGGATTGAACCAGGGCCTCACATATGCTAGGCCAGTGTTTTACCACTGAGCCACACTACGTTCTTGTCTCTTTCTTATTTGGAAAACTGAACTGTGGCTTGTCCATGCTTTATATGCCCCATTCCTAAAATATTAAGGAAAACAGTTTTGACATGGCCAAATGTAAATAGAATTAAATCTTCTATTTTCCCTTTCTTTCTCCTCTTCCTTGGGATATTTCTCTTGTATTTGACATTGACTATTGTCTACGTATATGTCTTTCTAGACTCTCTATTGTGCTCCATTGATTTATCCCTATACCATAAAACACATTTTAATACTATAGCCCTAAAATAAATTTTAGTGTTTACACAATCCCATCTTTTCTTCAGAAGTGTGTTGGTGATCATAGGCCCTTTGCTATTTTTTATCAATTTTAAAATCAACTTGTGATGCTGCAATTTTAGAAGTGCTGATTAATCATGGGACTTGACATCATCACAACATTGAATCTGTTTATCCATAATGTGGTATATCTCCCCAAATATTTAGGTTTTATTTAATATCTTTTAATAAAACTTCATAATTTTCTACCATTATAGTGCTTTCACAGCTTCAATAGATTTAATTACCTGGATATTATATGTTTTTGTTGTAAAGTAGTATAAATACTTTTAAACTTTCCTATTTTTAAATATTTGTTTACAATTCATGTTTTAGGTAAAATATACATATAGTAAAACGGACAAAACTAAGTATGCAATTTGATGCATTTGAACAAATGTAAACACATAGTCTATACCTCCAATAAGAACATGTAAATGGAATAATTTTTAAAATAATAGTTTTAGATAATTGCTTGTGTATAAAAATACAATTGCTTTTTATCAGTGTTTTGTAACCCACAATATTAAACTCTCTTGTTTATTCTAAAAATATCCCATTAAATTCTTGAATTTTCTAAGTAGATATTTATGCCATCCAAGTAATGACAGCTTGTTGGTAATTATTTATTTTATTTCTGTTTCTGGTATAACTAGAATATTCCAATCATTTAGTAAAATTTTAAATATATGTAGTGATAATGAACATTTTTTTCCCTTTTTTATGTTAACTTTACACTTTTCTCTATTAGGTATAATACTGCTGTAGGGTTTTTAATATACTATTGATCTGATTAAATAATCTTAATTTTATTATCAGTTTTTGATAGACTTTTAAACCCTGAATAGTTATTGCATTTTATCTAACACTCTGTACCTATTGATATAATCATGTGATTTTTCTCCTTTAATAACTTAATAAAGTGTGAGGTGTTAGCCAGCTGTATAGTTTGAGGAGACACTGTCCACACAAAACCAGTATCACTTCTGACAGCAATTGCAAGTTTGTGGGCTTCCCAAGACGACCCTCAGGTTTGATGATCTGTGAGGACTCTTAGAACTCCTTGAAAGTTGTTATTCTCAGAGTTGGAGTTTATTACAGAAAAAGGATATAAATTTAAAAATCAGTCAAAGTTGGAAGCACACAGGGCCGCATCAAAAAAGTTATCAAACTGCTTTTGTCCTTCTCCCAGAAGTTATGGACACGTGAATTTCCAATATCAATGTGTGACATGCCCAAGCATGGCCAGCAGGGAGGCTCACCTAAGCCTGGTGCCCAGACTTTTCACCAGGACCCCATGACACAGCTATGATTGCTTGTCCATATGGCTGATTTCAGTCTCCAGTCTCCAGCTTCCCAGGCAAAACCCAAATCTCCTACCCTAAACCAGATTCTTGGGCTTTTGTGAAGCAGGACCCTACCCTAAATCCTATTGTTAGACCATGCAGTTACCCAGGTCTGTCAGGAAAACAAAAACATTCCTGCTGAGCAACATTCCAAGGGTTTAGAGATTACCTTGATGGCCAGACTTCTTGCAGATAAGATTAAATTTCTTACTACATATGAGGTTAACAACATAATTTTAGTTTCAAATATTAAATCACCTTGGTATTCCTGGAATGAACTCAGCTTAATCATAAATTATTTACTTTTTTATACTTTATGCAATTTTGTCTTATAAAGTTTTCTTAAGGATCTTTTCACCTATGTTCATGAATGTAATAGGTCTATAAATTTTCTAGTTTCTATTGTTCTTGTCTAGGTTTGGTATCAAGATTTATGCTAACTTCATAAAATGGTTTGGTGAATACCCCCTCTTTTCCTATAATCTAAGAAGATTTTTATAAAATTGCAGTGATCATTTATTAACTACTTGGTTAAACTTGTGTATAATAATTACAAGAACATGTTGAAGTTTTTCGTAAAACTCCAAAATGAATGTTGACTTTCTTCTAATACTTTTTTCTCATATCTATCAAGATTAACATATTTTTCTTTTTACAATGTGAATGTTATTTCTAATGTTGAACAATTTTCTATTTGATTTTGTATGTTGTTGGATTTTATTTGCAAATATTTTTATATAATACTGTTCAAGGTATGATTAACTTGCTTTTTTGTTTTGCATTACTCTTATTTGGATATCAAGATTATACTAAATTTAAAAGTAAATTAAATAATTTTTCCTGTTTTTCTGTGTTAGTTTATGAAAGCTAAAGATGATCTGTTCTTTAAAGTCTTGGTACAATTCACTGAAAGCAAAAATACCAAAACAGGGAACAGACAGATCAGCAAGCTTTCTTTATTAAGTAGTGGAATGCTACATATTTAGGAGAGAAAATGGTAATTGATTACAACTAGAATCTGATTTTTTTTATTTGCTCTACTTAGTTATACATGACAACAGAATGCACTTTGATTCATTGTACACAAACGGAGCACAATTTTACATTTCTCTGGTTGTACACAATGTAGGATCTCATTCGTGCAATCATACATGTACCTAGGGTAATGATGTCCATCTCATTCCATCATCTTTCCTACCCCCATGCCCCCTCCCCTCTGCCTCACCCTTTTGCCCAATCCAGAGTTCCTCCATTGATCCGATGCCCCTCCTCCCATTAGGAATCAGCATCCACTTATCAGAGAAAACATTTGGCCTTTGTTTTAGGGAATTGGCTTACTTCGCTTAGCATGATATTCTTCACTCCATCCATTTACCTTCAAATGTCATAATTTTATACTCTTTTAATGCTGAGTAATATTTCATTGTGTATATACCACAATTTCTTTATCCATAGGATCTGATTTTTATAAAGTTTAAGAGAGATTGGAATCATGACAAATGAGATTTGAATTATGGCAAAAATGCATTGGTTGGGTAGTCAAGTAGAACAGTTGTGCAACTTCAAATCAGAGGAAACAGTTGCAAAAGTTCAAAACCCATTGTTGTTGGGAAAGGGTGAGAGCCCACTGTTTACCTTCTCTCCCAGGTCACATTGTCATCTTCTCTCCCTGGGGGTTAATATTTCCCATTTTCTTGAGGGTTGCTATTTTTTATATCCTTCACTCACTTATAAAACCTACCAGATCTGATGCCTTTTGAGGAGGGAAAGTTTTGACAATAAATCATCACCAATGTATATTGGTATTTTTGTACTTATAAAATATATCTTTCTTGAGTCAGTATTGGTTACTTGTATTTTCTTAAAAATACCTATCCCATCTATGTTTTACCAAAATTATTTTCATAACTGTCATATGATGTTCCATAATTTTAAAATCCCTAATAGAATTTACTCTTTTTTAATGCCTAATATTTACTCCTATGCTGTATCTTTTTTCTTGATCAAAATTGCCAGAATTTTTAGTCTTTTTAACTAACTACTTTTATGTTGATCATTTCTCTAAGAGTTTTTAATTTCATTAATTTAATTTCATTTATTGTTATTAGTTTTTATTTTACTGCTTAAAAATTATTTTGGTTTTTCTCCTACCAAGTTAAATTTTAACTTGAAAGTCATTCATTTTATATCTTCTTATTTTCCATTATAGGTATTTTTTTTTTTTTTAGTTTGTTTTGTTTTGTTTGTTTTTTTGGTAGTGGGGATTGAATCCAAGACTCCACTACTCAGAGCCACAGCCTCGGTTCTTTTTGTTTTGAGATAGGGTCTCATTAAGTTGCTTAGGGCATTGCTAATTTGTTGAAGCTGGCCTTGAACTTGTGATCCTGCTGCCTCAGCCTCCCAATTCACTGGGATTACAGGTATGTACCACCACGCCTGGCCTATTATCCCCAACAAGGGTAAACCCTCGAACTCAGAAACAAGCATGTGTTTGACAGCAAGAAGGGCAATTTGATTGGAACTCAGCACTAAAGATGGACCTGGGTCAGATTAGGTAGGGCCGTGTAGGCCATTGCAAAGATAGGCTTTTATTCGGAGTGAGATGAGCAGTCATGGAAGGATTTTGAACAAAGAAAAGACATCATCTGACTAGCTTTAATAAAATCATTCTGGATATATTAATTGTATATATAAATTTTTAAATAAAGTCTAATAAAGATGGGATAAAATAACTTTACTATTTTGTTAAATAGGTCTGTAACAGTATAGTAGTCCCCCCTTTATTTGCAGAGGATATATTCCAAGACCCTCAATGGAGGCCCAAAACATATACATATATATATATATATATAATTTTTTCCTCTGCATATGTTCATATTTTTTCTATACATAAAAAAGCTTGATTTATAAATTAGGCACAGTAAAAGATTAACAACAACAACAATAATAATATAGAACAATTATAACAATACACTGTAATAAAAGTTATGTGAAAGTGATTTATTTTTCTCTCAAAATATTATACTATGTTCAATTTTCTTTTTATGATGTAGTCATACTAGGATGGCACTAAGTGACTAATGGGCAAATCCAAACACAGTGTAGATGCACAAGACAGATTCAAGTCCCAGGAAGGAAGGAGCTGAACTTTATGAGATTTTGTGATACTACTCACAACAGTGAATTATGAATTGTTTATTTCTGGAACTTTTCATTTAGTATCTTCAGACTTCAGTTGACTGCAGGTAACTGAAACTGGAAGACAAAATCACAGATAAGCAAATAGTATGTTTTCAAAATCATCTACTCCACACATTCATTAAGGATCTTTCAATATGATGACCGTGTACCATTCAAACTGGGACACTTTAATGTCACCTACATCCTGCGAGGGCTACAGATTCAGGGTCACTCTGCATGAATTGGGCTGGCAATGCAAAGACCACACAAATACAAAATACCTTTTTCAGGGGTCAGGGATGGCTCTGAGACCTCAGGTGTCAGCTCCTACGCTTGAGGACAAGAGGAGCAAGGGAGGCAAGAGAGCGAGAGCCCCCAAATGCCCCTATTTATTGGGGAGAAGACATTTGATAGAATATTCCACCCAAATAAGTTAAGGGACAGGATTTCGAAGAGTGGAGTCTTGTTTAATGATGTCCTGTGTTCAGCAGATGGACTATGATCCTGGCTAGTCACACCCATCTCAGGTGCTGTGTGGGATCACAGACAGAGTGAGAGGAAGGCACACTTGGGGCGCACAACCCAATCTGCACAACACCAGACCAGTCCCCTCATCTGCTCAAATGCGCATAGCTCACACACACAACCCATGGATGATGACTCGTAACACTTTAAGAATGAAAGAGGACACTCTTTATTATTATATTGGAAAAACAGAAGTGAACAAGGACTGCCCAGGGTCATGCTATCTGTTCAGCATTTACTGTGACTTATCATGTGCCAGTCACTCTGTTGAGACTGAGCTTCACCTGAGAATGAGAATGGGCCTTCCCTGAACACGAGGACAAATCATTCAACACTGTGGTGATCCATGTGATGGAGAACAACAGAACAAGACAAGTGGTTTCTTCGTCTTCACAGACTACTTATGAAGAATAGCATCTTTTTTAAATTAAAGCACTGCTACCAGCAACATACTTTCAGATTTAGTAGCATCTTCCAGTCAATATTTTGTTTTAACTTTTCTCCATGTATCTTGTTTAATTAGCACCCTGGTAAACATGATTTCTCATCTTAAATTGTCTTTATATTGCTATATTAGTTTCCTAGGACTACCATAACAAATTACTATATAAACTTGGTGATTTATTTTCTCACAGATCTGGAAGCTAGAAGTCAAAAATCATGATGTTGGCAGGATTGGTTCCTTCTGGAAGCTGTGAGGAAAAATCACTTTATGCTTCTCTACTACTATCTGGTGGTTTCTGGCCTTACTTATTCCTTCTTAGCTTGTGGTGACATAATTCCAATCTGTCTTAATTTTTACATCCTCTTCTTTCCTGTGTGTGGTCTCTCCATGCCTCTTCTCTTCTTGGACATGAGTTGTTGGTTTTTAGGGTCCAACCAAAATCAGGATTTCATCTTGAGATCCATAACTAATTAAATCTACAAAGACCTCATATTTTTAAGCTCTGGATGGACACAATTTTTAAGGGAGTCTATTCAATCCACTCCAGTTGCCTGAAATACACAAAATATACCAGCTAGAATCCTAAAGTATAAAAGGAAAAAAATCCAGCCTTACTATTTGAGACTATTGAATTGCTTGGTACTTTATCGTGGATCTGAGGAAATGAAGTGTATTTGAGATGGAATTTCTTTAAAAGTACTAAGCTGGAGAAAAGTAGATGGGTCAAAGAAGAGTTTTAACCGCCAAAGGTGGTGGTTTTGGGGGAGGAAAATTACTTATCAGACCATCCATCAAACCTGCTGGACAGTTTAATGTGCAAATGTAAATACAACTGATAATATCTCCATGGAACACTTAAAAATGCTTACTCAACATTTACTCAATATTGAGTGCTTTAGTCTGTTTTGTGCCCATACTTCAGACTGGGTCATTTATGAAAAATAGAAATTGGCTGGAAAGACAGCTCAGTAGTATAGAATTTGCCTAACATGCATGAGACCCCGGATTCAATGCCCAGTGCAGCAAAGCAAAACAAAACAAACCACAGATTTATTTCTCACAGTTCTGAAGGCTAAGTCCCAGAGCAAAGCACTGGCAAAGTCTGGTAAAGGCCTAGCCTCTGTTTCCAAGGGGATGCTTTGAATGCTACATCTTCTGGAGGGGAAGAACACTGCTCCTCACATGACAGAAGAGTACAAGAAAACCTTCTCTTGTGAGCCCTTTTCATAGCAGCATTAATCCATTTATGAGGGCAAAGACCTCACAACCTAACACCTTCCAGTAGGCACCACCTGTCAATATCATTGCATGAAGCTGCTAACACATGAATTTGGAGGGAAAACAAACACTCAAACCATAACATTTGGATTTCTGATGAAATGGTTAAGTGTAAAAACTTCAGTTATTACATAATGGTAAATGTGTTAGCACAAATAAGCCCTTCACTAAGTCAGCCTCAACTCTTTTCCATTGTAGATGATTAAAAGTCATTTGTTGGCATGATTTAACTTTAATCGGTGCTTGAAACATTAGTATTCAGTTCTAATTTTGATAATATATTTTAAAATATAACTATACCAACCACCTAGATTAATGTCCCTTGCTCAGTGTATTTCTTTGGAAACAGTTTTCTTGGATTTCATGAAAGGTCCTTCTAGAAGAAGAAGTAGACTAGAGAACAGACTTAGAATAATAGGGGCAAATTACAAAGAGACAGAATAGAAGACTGTCTCAAAAATTTCCATTTACAAGAGCTTCCAACCAAGGAACTGCTGAATCTGAAAACATCTGAGCATCCACTGGGGATGCTATAAAATGCAGACTGTTGGTGTCAGTCTTTCTTAGAATTTCTAAGAGTCTATGATGTCCCTGAGCTTTGGGAAAGAGAGCTGAGGATCAGCATGCCAAGTGAATGGGACTAAGGCAACTGACTTAGCAGTGTGGAGGATAATGCTTCAAGATCTTGTTTGAAATCTCTATCTCAAGCCAAAAGGTGGCCTAGGTAACAATAATCCAAAGTAACATAAAGAAAGTTACCATCTTTACAGGCAGCTAGATCTTTGAATCCTAGCTTCTCCATCTACAGCTCTGCATGAGACTCTGTTCCTTCATGTACCTCAATTAAAGCTCAATTAAGATGAAATATGCAAAGGACCTGAACATTAGATGCACAACAAGTTGTTAAGTGGTATTGATTCATTACAGAAAACGACGAAAGAAACTGCCGTATAAATGGCAAAGATCCTAGTTGTCAATTAAAACTATTTATGGAAAACGTATATACTTTGAAGATTTATGATATTTTCTTCTATCAGAAAGAGTAATTATATAACCTTAAAAGTGATCACATAGCCAGGTGTGGTGGCATATGCCTATAATCTCAGCAGCTCAGGAGGCTGAGGCAGAAGGATGGCGAGTTCAAAGTCAGCCTCAGCAAAAGGGAGGTGCTAAGCAACTCAGTGAGACCCTGTCTCTAAATAAACTACAAAATAAGGTTGGGGATGTGGCTCAATGATTGAGTGCCCCTGAGTTCAAACCCCCGCACAAAAAGTGATCACATCAAGGGATCTATTTACACACATCAACATGGAAACATCTCCCAGTGTGTGCTGTACATGAAAACATATGCAGCTGCTGAAAAATTGGGTAATCACTGGCTCTTTCCCTCCATTTCACCTTCCAAATGAGAAAATATTTCATGAGCACTTGTATGGGAAGGAAAATATACTGTCTTTAGAAGAATGAAATTCTTAGAAAAAGTGTATTCCCATTGTTTTCAAAAATTGTAATGTTCTCCTTGGTATTGAGTTATTTTTACTGGAATGGATTAGAAAAACAGTTTTCTTGCTGAAAGCCTTAATTGAAAAAAATGAATTGGTGTCTGATTTTTCAGAAGTTCAGTTATCCTAGGTGCTTTAAAAATATAAAAATACCACAACATTAGATGACTTG
The DNA here is from genome assembly GCF_021218885.2 of Marmota monax. NCBI lineage: Eukaryota > Metazoa > Chordata > Mammalia > Rodentia > Sciuridae > Marmota > Marmota monax. Next base: position 28,424,490 of record NW_026695227.1, read on the forward strand.
AATAGGGCAGTTTTCATGGATTTGTACTGTTGGGAGACAATTTCCCATGAGTCTCTCAACATTTTGGCACATCTTGCAGAAGCACCGATTTCCTTTTATTAGGGACTATCTTTTCAAGGACATTTGTATAGAGAACAACCTTGACAGACAGAGATAGCGTTTTCCCTCTGGAACAAAGGACAGGCTTGTCTGCTGTCCAGTATAATAGCTATAGAATTTCTCTATGGAGCAAAGAACAAGCATGCTTACTGCTCATTATGAAAGATTTGGGTCATATTTCCTCTTTTTTAATCCCCCCATGTACAAGTCTTATCTGGCCATGTTTTCTCCCTCTTGGATGTTAGGGCTTTGGGGAGCTGGTAAAAAAAAAATACTAAGATTCTGACCACTACTTTTGCTATGAATAATAAACTTCCCTTTGTCTCTGACTGAGGAGTCTTTGGGTCTTCTACTGGTATCCATGAGACCATAGTAAGTTAACTTGTTAGCTTACAGATCAGGTAAAATCTCAGCCTCTTTGCAGTTCTTAACATGTATCTGAAACTTTTATTTGATCCCTAACAGAAAGAACTAAGGGAAGACACATAATCTTTCCAAAAACCACATAGCTCTGGTTTGGGGTATGAAGTGTCCCCCTCAAAACCTCCTGTGTTAATACAGGAATGTCCAGAGGTAGACTTATTATCTTATGAGAGCTGTAACCTAATCAATGGAATGATCCATTTGATGATGAATAATTTGAATAGACTAACTGGGTAGGAACTGTAAGTAAGTGGGGTGTGGCTAGAGGAAGTAAGTCACACAAAGGGTGTGCCTTTGGGGTTTATATCTTGTCCCTGGTGCCTCATCTTCTCTCTCAAGTCTCTCTTCTTCCCTGTTGCAATGGACTAAACTGCTTTTCTACACTTTGCCCTTCTGCCATGATATTCTGCCTCACCCAAGGCCCACAGTAATGGAGTTGGCAAACCATGGACTGAGACCCCAGAAACTGCGAGCCCCAGATAGACTTTTCCTCCTCCAAGTTTCTCTTGTCAGATATCTTGGTCACAGTGATGAAAAGCTGAAAAACACAGTCCTAATAGAGTGAGCAGGGACCTTGGAAGTTTCCTTTATCTATATTGCAATGTTCACACTGAGAGAAATATCTCAATTATTTCTATTTCTTTAATACTGAAGGCTCTGGAAGAGGATTAGGAAAAAAGAAATTTACTGAAAAGGCAAAAAAAAAAAAAGTCTTATTATAAAGAGTTTTGCGATTGGAACTGAGAATTTCAGGCTTCTGGACTTGAATTCTACCTCTGCCAGTGGGGCTTTGGAAGAGTCATTCAGCCACATAGGTTGAGTAATGTGACTTTTAAAGTCCCTTTCAAGTTCCAAAGTTGTGATGATCTACAGTCCTCCCTGGATATTCTTGGGGGGAAGGGGAGAGGGGGTTTATTCTAGGACCCCTCTTGGATATCAAAATCTGAGGATGCTGAAGTCCCCTATACAAAATGGTATAGTGTTTGCATATAACCAATACAGAATCTCCCATATGTTTTAATCATGTCTAGGTTACTTATAATACCTGTTACAATGTAAATGTTATGTACACAGTTTTTATATCACATTGTTTAAGGAATAACAAGGGAAAAAGTCTATATATGTTCAGTACAGACAATGTTTTTTCCCAAACTCTTTTGATCCACGGTTAGTTGACTCTATGGATACAAAATTCAGGGATATGGAGGGCTCCAGGTATTCTGAAAAGAGATTTTTGGCTTTCAACTTTTGTGAAAGTTACATCTCAGTTAGTTGCAGTTTTGATGGCTAAGTTCTTAGAGTGACTGTACCTGTGACTTTGCTACTTACACAATGCCTTCAGCATGAAGCCATGTACATAGAGTTAGGTGTGGAATTGCCTGGGTAATCTAGCTGCAATTATGAATATCTGCATTTCTAAAGGATAGCATAGCTCTGTAGTGGAGACTATATGCTCTGAAGCCAAACCACATGGCTTCCTAACTTGGCTTTGCCACTTAATTACTGGCCAGCCAACCTTGGGCAGATGACCTAACCTCCCTGTGCTTCAAGTTCCTCATCTATAAAGTAGAGACAGCTATTATACTTACCTCACATAACACATCAAGAACAGGGCATGGTACAAACTAATTGCTGAGTCGATGTTACTTATCTTCATGAAATCATGTGACAGGAAATAATTAATTCTAAACTTTGAGGGGAAAAAAAGGCACAAATCAACAATTCCACTGGGTAGACACTTGAGCCATTGATTTCTTTCTCAAAAGCGGATAAGCCTAAGGGGATGAAGAGATCTCTTTCTTTCCCACTTTTGCAGCCACCTTAAGTGAAAGCCAGATTAAACCCGGGGAATTTTACAAAGTTTTGAGAACAAAATCATTTTAGTAAGCTCTGGATGAATGGAGAGAATCAGCAAGGGGCCTTCCTTTCCCATCTAAAACGTATCCACAGAGAAATGTTTCAGAGCAATAGAATGAAGCTGCTGCCTTTGTGGTTCTGTTGATTATTAAGACTTAAGGTCACACAGAATTATGGGGCCACCTCCCATACCCCAGGACAGCATGATAAATATAATAATAGTACAGCAGGCATGGCAATTTAAAAGATCATTCATATATTTCTCATTTGAGACTCACAACCACACTGTGAAGCATAAGAAGAGCATGTGACTTGAAGTTCGAGTTCCATTGTTTGGTAATTCACCAAAAATTTTCTAAGCTTCCAGTATGTGCCAGGCAGAGCACTAGGTGATAGAAATTCCACAGCAACCAAGATTTCCTTGCTGTGTGATCTATGGCTAGGCAACCAATCTCTCTGAGCTTATTGCTAATGCACAGGATTAATGCAAGCAACAAATGAGAGACTAGAGAGGGAAAAAAAAAACCTCCTTGCAATTCATAAAGCCATAAAATAATGATGGCTATGATTATTAGCTATGGATGCACAGGATTAAGTGCATTATGTTTTGTTTTGGTTTGTTTTTTCCATGTAATTCTCCAAGAAGAGAGTACCATGACCTACATTTCCTAGATCAGGAGACTAAGCCCTTGCACAAAAGCACACAGTACTGTGTGGTGTTTCTGTTTAAAGGACAGACAGATGAGGAAGGTGGGAACACAAGGTTAAGAGAATAATTCTATAAAATGGGCCCACTGTGCTGACCCTCACATGTTTTCTTTGCCAAAAATAATTTACCTACAGCTCTGCGTGGCCTAAGTAGAGAGGGTCACATTCCTCAGCAAGCTACCTGTTATCTGCAAGGAAATGATAAAAGGAATCCAAGTTACTTTGAAGGGAGAAACTTTTGTGACCATTTTTACAGACCAGATTTTGGAAGATACGGATAATTCCTCCTAACCAGAAAACCTGTAAAAATGACTAAGAATCCAATTAGCATAGCTGAGCATGGGCCAAGGGAACCTAGAATTGTTCATGTCAATAGGTACTTGAAAGTCTGTTGTCACCCTGCTGTCAGTCAAAAGTCAAGTGGCGGACCTCGGCGACACTCTCTGGAAACTTCTCTGGGATTCCCAGTAAAGCTGGACAGCAAGAGAGGGACCCCCTCTCTCCCTTAAGAGTGTCCCATTTTCCTTTTCCTATCCCTTCAGTAAAATTCATGCCTGTTACTGAGCGACAGGTCTGAAACCTTTCTGACTTGAAAACAAGAATCGAGGTGGGAAGCGTGGGTCTATGCACTACCTCAGCTTCTCTGTAGGCCCCAGCTCTGTGACACTAGGACTCATGTCAGGTCTGAGGGACTCCACTTCGCAGGCTGTCCATCATCTAGAACACTGGTGCTTCTAGGGTCCTTGTCAGTGAACAGATATACCTAAATGAGGAAGGATCTCAGGGGATGCATGATTTCCCCATAACCCATAACTGAATGTCCAAACCAAGACTTTTCATTCAAATACCCAGATCTGGTAGTCTCAGCTTTTGCTTGGTTAAGAGCTCATTCTTGTTCTAACCTTTTCTGACTAAATAGCTTTGATTGCAGAGGGATAGTAGTGGGTGTCTCTAAACACAGATGGACTGGGGACTCTGTAGCCTTCTAATTATGATTCTTTTCTGTGGGACTTTTTTGTTAGTAGTGTGAGGATAAGATGCATAACTCAGTGACTAATTCACATTCTAGGATGCCTAGAGCAGACCAATAAAGTAAATGTGACAATTTGTAAAGTTGTGTGTATGTATGCATGTGTGTGTGTAATTAATTATATATCTTTAGAAACCAGAGGATGTATAACACTTCCTATAACCTAGGATCTTTCTGAAACAAGGAATTGGGTAAAGTGATATTTAATATCAACTCTTTTAATTCAAAGAAATCAAAACCATAGTACATGATATTTAGACTAATCATAATGAGAATGTTATTCCTGAAAATACATGAGAGACAGTAATAGCTACAAACCAATAAATAATTTTGACTTCCATATGGATTATTGACTCTAAAATCAGCTCATAAAATGGAAATCACTTAGAGTAAAAATGTATTTTGAAAATACGCTCATAGAGTATATGAATCAAACAGATTTTTCTAGAAACAGCACAGTTCATTTCTTTGTCGATGGTTATGACATGTTTAAAACCAGTGTTCTTTCTCCTGAGTTTTGGAATGCTTACAGATGTTTTTCTAACTTTACTGCATCCTCTAAGGCATACATGGGATTGATAATGCTAAGGAATGTCCACACAAGCATATAAAGCTGATTTAACAACCTTGAATATTCACAAGAAGTGGTTTCAATGTACACTTAAATACTTTTATTATTAAACAAGATGAAAAGTCAATGTGAGGAATTTAAAAATACAATTTAAAAGAACTTAAAAAAATAGGAACAAGAACATAATAAGGCTAAAGAGAGATGTTTAAAAACGATTAGAAAATAAAATTGGTTGAATTAGTAAATAAAACATCAGGCTTTCAAAGTAACAAAAAATAACATGGAGAAATTCTTAGAGGTCATCAATCCACTAATGTCAGCTCTATGAAGGCACAATGCCTGCCTGCACTAAACACTCAATAAATGTTCTTTAAAAGAATAAATAAGTTAAGAACACAGAAGACTGAAGAACAAATTGCATTTTTAAAAATATTGACATTTGCTTATTCTTTACACAAATGAGAGAGAATGGATGCAGTCTGATATTGATGGACTAAAGGTGGTGAACATAATTTTTGCACATATTCGAGGGGCCAGGACCCAGACTTTCTCCTGGGGGCTGAGAAAGTCCATCTTTCTGTTTCCTGGTAGAGAATGAAATAATTTGGTTTTTCTGGGCTGGACAATGCCTGGATATTGTCTTCTTTCCCTCCCACCTCTAAATATACATATTCCTTGTCTCTACCTCTGTTGGCCTTCACCACATGATGTCCTGTGCATCTTTTTGTGCCTTGTCTTTGCCAACCAGATGGTAAGATCCAGAGAGGACAATCATGTCATGTCTTAAACTTTTTATACTAAACAGTACCACCCCCAGCACGGGGCCCTGTATGCTCAAAAAATTCCTCACTCCTACAGCATGCATTTCAATTTACAGAATGTCTTCACAGATTTATCTCATTGTTGGTTGTTGAAGTGAAAGACCAATATTTCTGACTTTATGATATATGAATGTTTGGATGAGCTGCAGAATGTTGAGCAAAGTAAATGTTTCCATTCCATCCAGTTCAGCCAGGCCCACATAGGCATAACCTTTCTTTTTCTCTCCTAAAATAAACTCTCTGGGTCATGATATATTGTTTTATTACTGTTGAAATTTTATTTTATTTAAAGTTTTACCTCCATGTTCCTCAGTGAGTTGTTGTTGTTTTTTTCTTTTTGTGCTATCTTTTCTGAGTGTGGTATCAGAGTCATTTTAGTCAGAAACAAGTACTCCAAGATGGCAAATCCATGCACCAATGGATCCTCAGTCTCTGAGTCTTTGTTTAGAGGATAGCTGTCAACTGGAGGTGGACTGTGATATGCATGAAAAACAAATTTCTGTTGTGGCAAGCCCTTGGAAATGCGGGGTTCTTGTTGCAGCATCAAACCTTGCTTTTCCTGACTCACATCCTTGTCATCTCAAGTCTTGCCATTACCCCAGGTAACATCTATGTCCATACAGATGACCCTTCAAAAACCTTAGCCTCACAGTTCTTCCTACTCTTGTCACTGCATTTCCTTTATCGCCCATTAGCCACAATCCTAGAGCTGGTCATTCTGTAGAACATCCCAGCTATACTGGTGCTCCAGCCTCATCAAGTTCTCTAATCCACTTTTCTGTTTTCCTTTTCTGCCTTCACTTCCTTCCCTGCTCTCTTTCTCTTATTTCCCAAATCTTCCCCACTTTCTTTTAGGATCTTCCCAATATTTTGATTCCCCCTCATTCTCATCAAATGACCTATCTGTTTCACAGATGAGCACCCACCCTGTCCCCTTCTTTCTTCTCTGAAGAGCTCTCCTCCCTTCTTCCCATGCACTCATGGTCTCCCTTCCTGCTATGGCATGCCTTTGCATGCCACATCCCCAGCCCCTTTTTTAGGTTTTCTTTAGAGACAGGGTCTCACTAAGTTGCTTAGGGCCTGGCTCAATTGCTAAAGCTGGCTTTGAACTCTCAATCCTCCTGCCTCTGCCTCCAGAGCCGCTGGAATTCAGGCAGGTGCCACTGCCCCGAGCTTGCTTCATTCTTTCTGCCTGGTCTTAGCTAGATCCTCATTCTTGTCTTCACTTGACTTCTCCCCGCTAGCAGTAGATACACCCAAAGCTTCAGAAACTCAGCAGCCCTCCCTCTATTCCGTGCCTCTCTGCAAAGCTCAGGCTCTGTGTCTTGTTTTCCATCACTCCCATTCTAACTCCTTAAAAGAGATGCCTGCACTTCCTCATTTCTCATGCATTCCTCAACCCACTGCCATCTGGCTTACTCCTCCACTCAACTACTGTGCCAAGGTCACCTGTTCCTCAATCTAGAGAACATTTCCAAGCTTTCTCTTCCTTAATCTCTCTGAAGTGCTTGGCCCTGCTGGACACTGTCTCCTTGTCTACATTCAGCTTCACTAATTCAATTCTCCCCATTCTTTTGCTTTCTCCTATTTAGCCCCTCCTTTTCTGGCGCCTGCTTTTCCAACTACTAAAATATTGCTGTCTCTGCTGTTGCATCCTCTTCCCCCCACCCCCCCGCTCTGGCTACATATTTCCTGATTTATTTTATCCACTCTCGGGGCTTTAACTCCTAACTAAATGCTGATGACCAAGCTGTAAATCTCCAGCTCAGGTTTTCCTTCTGAGCTCCAGGATTCTCCATGTATCTCTGTGCTGAACATTTCTTCTTTAATGCCCTGCAGGCTGCTCAGACTTAACACATCGAAAATGAAACTCACTTTCTTTTCCCACAGATGGATTCCCTATCTTGGAAAATGACATCATCCTTCACTGCCCAAACAATAAGTTGGAAGGGTCAGCCGTGGTCTCTTCTATGTTCCTTCACCTCATCAAGCACCAATCTTGTCAATCCTGTTATCTTAGCATCCCTCTAACACATCCCTGCTCCGTCTCCATTACCGCATTTCAATTCAAACCGTCATCATTTCTTCCCAGGTTACCCTTATAATTCACTGACTAGTCTGCAGCTTCTTCTTTACTACAGACAGAAAGCTCTTTCTAGATTACTAATCCATTTATTTATCACTTCAGCTGCTGAAATCCTTTACAAAATGACTCCATAGCTTTCAGAATAAGGCTGAAATGATGTGAGGTGTTACATGGGACCGTGGGTCATCTGACCTCCACCACCTTTCCAGCTTCCCCTCTGCAGTACCCACCTCTGCCTCAACTATGATTCTGGCAAAAGCAAACTACTTGCAATTCACTGGATACACTGAGTTGTCTCCCGTCTCTCATCTTTAACCTCGCTACTCCCTCCAACTGGACCAGAACTCCCTTCTCCCACTCCACTTTGCCTTACAAAGTCAACCTTCAACTTTGCCTTGGGAGACTTTGCCTTAGGAAGCTTTTCTGAATTTATAGCACCATGCCTATCTTTGTTCCCTTGTAGTACCTTGTCCATATTTTTATGATGCCTTTATTTATTTATTTATTTGTAGTTTGTAGTGATACTCTGGATTTCAGAACTATCTCCTGTGACATTTTCTTTTCTTTTCTCTTGTTATATTTATTTCGGTTTTCTCTCCTTTTCTTCTGGTTATTTTGGCTAGTGTTTGTCAATCCTGTTTATCTTTTCAAAGATCTAACTTTTTGTTGACTTGATCCTGTCTATTTTTGTTATTGTTGTTCTTTTTTAAAAAATTTAAAATGCACTACAATTCTTATTACATACAGAGCTCAATTTTTCATATCTCTGGTTGTATATTCACACCAATTTGTGTCTTCATACATGTATTTTGGATAATAGTGGGGGTGGCCAAGGACCTAAAGAGACACTTCTCAGAACATGATGTACAATCAATCAACAAACACTTGAAAAAGTGTTCATCATCACTAGCAATCAGAGAAATGCAAATTAAAACCACTCTAAGATTTCATTTCATTCCAGTCATAATGGCAGCTATTATGCATACAAACAACAATAGTGTTGGCGAGGATGTGGGGAAAAAGGTACACTCATACACTGCTGGCAGGACTGCAAATTGGTGCAGCCAAAATGGAAAGAAGTATGGAGATTTCTTGGACAATTGGGAATGAAACCACCATTTGACCCAGCTATCCCTCTCCTCAGACTATACCCAAAGGACTTAAAAACAGCATACTATAGGGACCCAGCCACATCAATGTTTATAGCAGCACAATTCACAATAGCTAAACTGTGGAACCAACTTAGATGCCCTTCAATAAATGAATGGATAAAAAAAAATGTGGCATCTATACACAATGAAATATTACTCAGCAATAAAAGAGAATAAAATCATGACATTTGCAGGTAAATGGATGGAATTAGAGAAGATAATGCTAAGTAAAGTTAGCCAAATCTAAAAAACCAAATGCCAAATGTTTTCTGTGATATAATGAGGCTGATTCATAGTGGGATAGGGAGAGGGAGCATGGGAGGAATAGATGAACTCTAGTTAGGGTAGAGTAGTGGGAGGGGAAAGGAGGGGGCATGGAGTAATTAATTATGATTGCCTTTATGCAAATTTGAAATAATTTATCTAATTGCAGTCAGTTTCTAAGTTCTAAAAATTATGACTCTTTATTATATATAGAATCTTCCCTCCTTTTGCTCCTGGGCCATTGTAAAGACCCCCTAATTGGTTTCCCTCTATGTGAGTTAGCTTTTCACTTTTGTGACCAAATACCTGATTAAAACAATTTGGAGGAAAAAAATTTATTTGGGCTTTCAATTTCAGTCTATGGTTAGCCAGCTCCATTGCTTTGGGTCTGAGGCAAGACAGAAAATCATGGTTCAAGATTTTGATGGAGGTAAGTTGCTTAGCTATTGACAGCCATAAAGCAGAGAGAGTAGAAGAGGCCAGGGACAAGATATTGTCCCTAAGAGCATGCCCCCACTTACTTACTTCATCCAACCATGCCTCACTTGCCTACAGTTTAACGCCTCATTCCAGTATCCATTCAAATTATTAACCTAGCTGGGCAAGGTGGTACATACCTGTAATCCCTGTGGCTCGAGAAGCTGAGGCAGGAGGATCACGAGTTCAAGGCCAGCCTCAGCAAAAGCAAGGCACTAAGCATCTCAGTGAGACCCTGTCTCTAAATAAAACACAAAATAGGGCTGGGGATGTGGCTCAGTGGTCAAGTTGCCCTGAGTTCAATTCCCTGTATCAAAAAGCAAAACAAAAAAAAACCTTTAGATTATTAACCCATAAATTGGATCAATCTGGGCCAGGGTTCTGGCTCAGTGGCAGAGCACTTGCCTTAGCATATGTGAGGTACTGGGTTCCATCCCTGGCACCACATAAAAAATAAACAAATAAAATCAAGCTATTGTATTCATCTACAACTAAAAAAAAATTAAAATTTTAAAAAACGGATCAATACACCAATGAGATTAGAGTTCTCGTGATTCAATACTTTCCTGAAAACCTCCCTCTGAACATTGCTGCAATGGGGATCACACCTTCAACATGTGAGATTTTGAGGACATTCCAGATCCAAAGCGTAACACTCTGCTTTCAGTCCAACTCTCTCCGGTCAAAACCAATCTCAATATTATTGCTAGAGGTAGTGTTTTCAAATGCAAATTGAATTAATATGTTTTCCCTGCTGACAGGGGGCTTTTAAAGACAATTTAAATCAGAACAGGTAGATGTTTAGAAGGTCTTACTTTAACTTTGAATCTATGAAGGAGGTCAAAGATGGCTTCCTAGAAGTGGGACTTATGCTAGGTCCTTTAGGACTAATACACTATTGTTCATGGTTTGGATCCAGAATGTCCCCAAAAGGCTCATGTGTTGAAGGTTTGGTCCCCAGCTAGTAAGGCTACTGGGAGGTGGTGAAAGCTTTAGGAGTTGGGCCTCGTTGGAGGAAGTAGATCACTGGGAACATATTCTTGAAGGGTATATCTCACCCTTGGTCACTTTATCATTCTCTTTTTGCTTCCCAGTGGCCATGACGTAAGCAGCTTTGTTCCACTACACCTTTCTGCTACAATGTTCCGCCTCACTCTAGACCATGAGTAATGGGGCCAAGCAACCATGGACTGAAACCTCTGAAACCATGAGCCAAAATAAATCTTTCTTCTCTTTAAGTTTATTTTCTCAGGTATTTTGTTACAGTGATGGAACACTAACTAACACAGACTATCAATCAATATAAAATACTAAAAAAAACATTCTTTAAGTATTCTGAATAGGCCAAACTGAAATGGTTTTTTAGATTAAAAAAAAGTGGGGGGAATTAACACTGTAGTAAAGGTTGTCTAGAGTCAATCTAAGAAGGATTTTGAATGCAATCATAAATGATTGTGCCACAAAATGTGTTTTATAAAACAGAAAACTCAGTTCTTTGTCTATTTTTTCTACTTAAGACTAATGCACTTTAGGAAGTTAAATAGGAAATGAAAGAAATGTTTATTAAGTTGCAGATCATACGCAGTGTCTCAAAAGACTGACTGCAAACTCAATGTCATAGCAATGACAAAAGAATCCAGGAAGGACTTTGGGAGGAAAACGGGTTGAGGGGTCAGATACACATACTTTTAAGAGGTGTAATTTTAATGTCCTGATGTGAAAATAACTGAGATACAGATTAATCTAGGGAAAAAAATGTTTAGAAGAAAGCCATTAGACCAAAGCAAGTACCTCTTTAAATACTTAATATTTAAGTGTATATTAATGCTATATGATAAAGGAAAAGATGTTAGACAAAGTAAATTTAACAGAGTTTGAGCAAGAATGATTCACAAACTGACAGCCCTCAGAAGAGATTCAGAGAACTCCACTCTGCAATGTGGGCAGTAAGTATTTATAGACAGAAAAAGGCTGAAGGGAGCAATAGCAAGCAACAAAAAGTGGATTTGTTGTTTCAAAGTTACTTTCCTCATAAAGATTAAAGCAGTGGGTATTTCTTATTACGATGGCTAAAACAGGCCTATCTGAGGATTGGCTACTACCTCTCTCTCTCTTTCTCCTGATTTCTCAGAAAAATAACTTGGTTTCGACTTGGTGATAGGGAACTTTAGTATGAATGATTCCATTTTGGTTGGTCCTCTAAATTTTACACATATACCTATTAAAGAGGATGAAAAATATCTTTTCCTCTGCCATTACTAGGTTCATAGCTGAAACTCCTAATAGAAAAGATAGATTAACAAAGAGCACACAAATTTACTTAATATATTTTATACATCCCAAGGCCTTAAGAAATGAAGACCCAAAGAAGCAGGTCAACTTGTCTATTTTTACATTTAAGTTTGAAGCAGAGGGGGGCAGTTGTAGAGAAGTATGGTTGGACAAGTGGTATGCTCTATTGATAATAAACTGGAGGAACGTAGCGAGGTCTGTTTGTTTAGATTCTTCTCTGATCCTCTGTCTTTGGAGATAAAAATGTTCCTCCCTTCCAGGAATAAAAGAGGCTGCCTCTGAGATGAGAGTTTCTCTTGGGGGATGAAAGATGAGAGTGACCTGCTTTGCTGTTTTCTCCAATGTCAAGGTGCCATATTTTGGAACAGCACGTTCTGAACCCCAGTACTATTCAAAACTGATCACACTTCCATGGAAATAATTCAGCCAATGAGAACAGACAACAACAACAACAACATTGCTGTAATTTAAGTAGAAAAAATACAACCCAAAATTTGTGTGTGTGTGTGCTGAGGATCGAACGGGGCCGCACGCATGCCAGACGAGCACGCTACCGCTTGAGCCACATCCCCAGCCCAACAACCCCAACTTTTTGCCTCCAAAGAAAATGATGGTTTGTTTAAGACTATGCATCTGTTGGGTAGAAGTTTGGTTGTCAGATTCAAATGCTTCAGAGAAAGAGTTTTTATTCTGTTCACCACAAAATAAATTGTTCTGCATTATGGAAAGTTTCTGCTTAGTGTTATGAATCATCTTTGGCTAATAATTAAACTATGTGTGGTTTAGGGGTTTGGCTTCTCTTTCTTTCTTTCTTTCTTTCTTTCTTTTTTTCTTTCTTTCTTTTTCCTTCCTTCCTCCCTCCCTCCCTCCCTCCCTTCCTTCCTTCCTTCCACTGAGAATCAAACCTAGGGCTGAACCCATGCTATATATGTACTCTATTTTCACCTATACCTATACCCTCAGCCCTAAACCATTGATTTTTAACCTTTTAGTCTACTTGAAAACTGGAAAAGATTAAATTAATGTCGTTTCTGCTATTATTTTTTAAAGTTAAAAAAAAATACATTGAGAACAGGAACACTTGGATTAAATTCGCAGACCTACAATGACTTTCAAACTTCATACTCATGCATTATATCAACAAATATGTGTGTCATGCTGCTCTAGTTTGGATTTTAAATACTTACCAAAGGCCCACAGTGGCACTATTGAGAGGTGGCAAAACCTTTAAGAGGTGGGGCCTAGCAGGAGCTCTTCAGGTCATTGAAGGCATGCCCTCCAAGGAGATCAGGAGACCTGAGCCCCTCTTCATTTCTTTGTTTCCTGGTTCATGAGATAAACAATTTTTCTCCTCCCTTGATGTACTTCCTCACCACGGGTTCAAAGCAACAAGACTAACCTACCATGGGCTAGAACTTCTAAAAATGTGAGTCAAAATAAACCTTTTCTTTTACAAGCTGATTATCTCAGGCATTTTGTTATAATGATAGAAAACTGACTAGCACATTTGCTATTAAGAAAATTTTAATTAGATACATATTTTGCAAACCTAGGTAAATGTTGCATAATTATTCCTCAGAAACATTAAATATTAGCTATCATGATTCTGAATGTGAGTTGTGACATTATTATATTACAGAATATTTTATGACACCTAACGTAACATTTAAGAGAAGATGAAATAGAGGTTTGGTGTTTTGACTGAGATTATCTCCCTCCCTCCAACAGATTGACATTCATTGAAATGATAACAGCCTTAGAAGTAAAATAAAAAGGTAATAATCCACTGGTTATGTACCATTTAAGAAAGACTGGTGATAGCAATGATTTAAATTTAATGTTAGAAATTGAGCTGTATGATAAAATGTAATGTGTTCTCAGACTCCAAATAGCAAATTCCAAACTGTGAGATGGTAAAGACTATATGAGTCTATGAGAGAAGTACCAAAGCTTTTCTAGACTAACATTTAAATTTTCTAGACTTTTATACCACTGAAATTATTACAAAAATAGGTAGATATTTAATAAAAAGAAAGGAAAAAAGATATAGTAAGAGAGAGATAAGAGAGAAGGAGAGAAAAGGAAAAAGGAAAGAAGGAAGAAAAGATGGGAGGGAAGGAGAGAAGAAATATGAGAATAAAAAGAGAAAATTAAAAAAAAATTCTCGATAGTTGGCGCCAGATTCAGTGGGATATTTTTCCATTTGAATGAAAACAATCGTAAAACTATAAACATGAATAATATATATGAATATCAATTCTGTGATTGCTGTCAAAATAATAATGCAGCTTCTATTTTCAAAAATATTTTTATTGGATACATTCTGTTACTTTTATCCTGCTGTCAGTAAGTACTTTCTGGAAATTGCCAGAAAATGAATGGATATGAAAATTTTAAACAATGAATAAAGTAATCTTACTACATCTTTGAGCCTAAGGAAGAGGAGATGGGCCAAATGCCTTCAGCGTCTGTCATTTTGGCCAAGGTATCCAGGTGCCATCAAACTGGTATGTGTAGGCTATGCTCTTGGAATTGTTTTTCCAACATAAATGTCATATTTATGATGGGCATCTTCAGTTTAAGGGTCTTCCTAGTGGACAGCAGTAGCATTCTTTTCTGAGATGGTTGGTAGGGATTCCAAAGAACCAGCCTGCTGTCTGTAGCAGATTGATTTGGTTAAGCCCAGGAAGGAATCTGGCTTTGAGCTCACACTCACTCCTCAGTGGAGTGACAATCATTCTTAATTCTTCATTACAAAATTTTAGAATGTGCAATTAAGTTATCTAGGTACCTATTAGCAGGTGGCCTTTGCATTGAGCCTGGTAGAGGATTGGTGGCCCTGCAAAGAGCACAGGCTTTGAAATCAGGAACGTGGAATCAGATTCGCATTTTGGCTACTACTAGCTAAGTTATATAATCTCGGGCAATTTTCCTACCTGAAAATGGGTCTATTAGTACTCATCTCACAGGGACGGCAAACCTCTTTGTAAATTATGTAAGCAAAGAACCTGGGTCTGTGCCAGGCCCACAGTGTGCAGTCACAGGGCCAATAGTGGTCGCTCCTGGCAGCTCTAATGTGCTGCTGCTCAAATCCTGATGCAACAACTATCTTTTTTAATGAAGCTAAAAATTATAGGATCTTTACATAACATCCAGCAATCTCTAGAAGCCTTCTTCCAGCAATAGTTATGGTCATTCTGCATTTAGAATTTTAATAATAAATAATAAATCAAAAAGAGTGGGCCTTACCCAAGGAGCACGACCAAGTGCTTTGAAGCTAGATAAACATGAGGTCTAATCTTACTGTCCTACTTACGAGCCACATGGCCTTGATTGAGAACTTGATCTCTTTCAATTTTTTATATGTAAAACGGGCAACAGTGCTTACTTCAGTGTGCTGGTGTCTAGATTAAATGAAGCAATGTATATGAACCCTGGCCTTGCCTTTTACCAGCCACGTGGCTCTGGCAAATTTCTGAATCTCTTTGTGCTTTGTTCCTAGGTCAGGTGAAGCTCACAGTAATCCTAGCTCAGGGGTTGTCATGAGTGTCATGAGGGTTATCTCACAGAGCACACTTAGAACAATGGGTGCTTCAAGGCAGTAATCAATAAATGATAGCTACTCCTTTTCCATTGTCACCTCTTCCTCACTGGTTTTATTGTTGATATCCAGAAATTAGGTTGATGAGATGACAACGGCACAAACTTAAAAAAAAAAATGGCTTGCTTTTTTTTTTTAACAATATGGAATATAATATACCAAGAGAATCTGCTTCCCGATAGTGGAGTGCTGTCTGCTGTTATCTTGGGGTTAGTACTATAGAGACACTCAATGGAAAGCAAAGACGGGTAGAGACGGGGACAGAAACAGCAGCTACTCTGAAAACACTGATAGAGTGAGATGGACACTCAGCAGGGCTGAGCCTCCTCTTGCCCCAAGACTGGCCCGGCTACCGTCTTCGATGGCCATCCTCCTCTTGCCTTTCACAGTTCACACAGCACTTGCCATCCACTGTCACATGCCTACTCTCCCCATGCACCCCCACCCCGCTGTGGGTGGATACTGTGAGGGCCTGGCCCCATCCTGCCACCCCACTCAGGTTTCTTCTTTTTCTAGGTTCTTCTCTATGATAATGCCAGCTTCTCCTTATTCAGGAACTTATTCAGAAAATACGTTGCCATGGAAGTTTCCACACATTGACAGGAGAAGAGTTAATTGGCCCGTCAGACTGCACACCCTCCAAAGAGGTCACCTCTGATGGCACATCGGCTGTGACTGTGTAAACACTGCAGCTCGGCTGTTAATTCACTAAAGCAGCCAGAATTCCTCCTGACAGAACAAGATTCCTCAAAACCTGCTCCAAAGGTGGGAGGCACCTTATTAAATTTATGTCAGGCCTACCGCCTGATATCTTTTAAGCCCAGTCTCATTCCTTTC
Source organism: Marmota monax (assembly GCF_021218885.2). Lineage (NCBI taxonomy): Eukaryota > Metazoa > Chordata > Mammalia > Rodentia > Sciuridae > Marmota > Marmota monax. The sequence continues at coordinate 28,440,707 of NW_026695227.1, forward strand.
AGGCCCTTGACACATGCTAATTAGCATTATTCTGTTAGCAAATGCTGCAAGGAGACAGGCAGGGGCTTCCTGCTTCTCCTGTACTCTGCATGACATCTTTTCATAAACACCAAATGGGATGCCTTAAACAAGTGGGAAGTATATGCTAAACGGGTACTTAGAGGTATTTAGACAGCTTATTCATCCCTGGATATGGCAAAACTCCTGGTGTGCTCTTTTTGGGGCTAAAGAAGGCTATCAAACTGTGGGGCCAAGCAGAAAGCATGCCACATAGAAGTACTGTAAGCAGGACTGCCTAGGTGGCCTTGCTTCTGCTCAGAGTTCATGACAGTGGGCAGCCATACAGGTTTAACTGGGTGCTCCTTCATTCACTCATTGATGAATACTTATTTGCTGGGCCAGGTCCTGTTTTCAGCACTGGGAAAACAGTAGCAAACAAATGGATAAAAATCCCTGTCCTGTGGAAATCACACAGTAAATCAAATGTACAGTATGTGCCTGTCAGATGGTGATGGATGCCAAGGGGAAAAATAAAACAGGAAAGGGGGCTGGGCTGCGCTTGGGGTGGGCAGGGTTTTCTGCTTTCAATAACCTGATCGGAGGCCTCCCTCCCAGGACATCTGAGCAAAGACTTGTAGGTGGGGATCAGGAAGAAGGTAGAGAAGTGCAAAACCCCTGAATGGGCACAGGGGCCAACAGACAAGAGTAGAGTGAGTGTGGGTCAGAGCCCTGGGAATCAAGGCTGGAGAACGAGTTTGGGTGGGTAAAGGCTAAGACACCCCTGTGAGCTTTTAAACTAAGTGAATCAGAATCTCCAGGGTGGAGCCACACCAAGGAATGTTTTTGAAATTTCCATATATGCTTCCAGTGTGAAGCTAAGGGATTGGAAACACTGAAGTCATAGGTTGTGAGCAGAGGAGGAGCAGTGAGCTGGCTTATACTTCAGAAGGGCTATGATGGCTACAATTTTAAGGACTGCCCAAGGAGGGAAAGGGTAGGCATAGGGGGACCAGTTGGGCTACTGTAGTCACCCAGTGAGGGAGGCTGGTGGTTTGAAGCATGGTGGGCTGGCAATGGTGAGAAGGAGTTAGACTCTGGGTAGAGTTTGAAGGCAAAGCCAAGGGAATTTCCCTGTAGGTTGCATATAGGATATAAAAGCAAATGGGAAGTCAAAATGACACCAAGGTTTGGGACCTGAGTAACTGGAGGGATGGAACTGCCATTTGACCAAGATGAGAAAGGTCATAAGAAGAACCAAGAAGGCATTTCTAGATCAAATATAAAACACCAGTACCCATAGGTAGCAGAGTGCTCAGTACCGGCACTTGAGGGGTTCACTGATGCTTTTAAGAGACTATGGGGTGGGGCTGGAGAGTGGGTATCTATAGCTGAGTGTCTTTAAGGTGGTTTAATAATAAATAATAAACATGTATTCCAAGCATTTTTCAGGAGTAAGCAAAAGAGATGAAGATATAGTCAGGAAAATCTTCCCAGAAATGACTCTGCCTCCATCTCCTCTAAATCTTTAGACCTTGTGAGAAGAGACTTCCTTGTCACCACCTCTAAATTCAAGAGAAGTACAGGATGCTTAATCATGGTAGGTGACACTCCCACCTCTCAGTGTGCAGTACTTAAAACTGAATATGCTGAGTGATAAATGGCAGGGAGTCAGCTAGCCAGCTCACTATTATAGAAAATCCCCGTAGAGCAATGCCTGAGTCGAAGACTGGTCTGGAAAATCTCAGACCCTGAATGGGGCTCCCTATGATTTCATTTTCAAAAACCCTGCCAAATTCTTAAGATGCTTAATGTCGATCAATTAAACAAGAAATAAAGGTAATAACACATTTGTCATTCAAATCACTACAAAACTTAGCTAATTAAGGTCCTTGTTACAAATTGTATATAATAATCAATGATACGCTTTTCCAATTGAGTCCTTTTGTGAGTAAGATTTATTAACACAAATAGTTCCTGACAAACTTGGCCCAGGATCAAGGACTGTATTTCCTCTGGGTTTTGGGGAAAAGTCAAAGTTATTATAAATGGTTGCCAAGGGGAGATATTTGCTAGTTTCTCCACTGATTTGAAGTAAGTCCAATTGAGAGATGAAGGTTTCCCTAAGGTTGTAATTAAGTATGAATATTAAAAAACAGAATAAAAAAATAAACGACTTAGGCTTTCACATCACTGATATTTCATTGTGTTTCCACCTCAGGCAAGATATTTTCTTTGGAAAAAGGAATACAGTTGAAAAAAATAATTTTTTAAAAAGTGTGCAGCAGCTTTACAAAACTAGATTGAGAAAAATTCACTCAAGCACACATGCTTTGGAGAAGTATTTAACCAGGCAGAGTTGGGGCAAAAGGGCAGATGAATGGTCAACATGAGCCTGATTTTTTTTTTTTATTTAATTCTGCAGGTCAGTTTGATATTTTTTTCTCCTTGAAAATCACATCTTTCTGTCTCTTCCCACCCCAATCATTCACTCTTATAAAATCGGCTTAGTCAAGTCAATATGTGGGCTGGCAATGTAAATTTAATTACAGTGAGGCTTGGGTAAACATTCGCTCTGAGACATTTCTTGGTCTATAGAGTGATAACTGAATTAAGTAGGATTATTTCATCATTATCATGTTAAGCCCATATTGTTACATGAGAAGCTAATATTTCCAACTCTTTTTAGCCTAGCAAAAAATACTATATGCATTTACATAAGCCAATTTAGTACGTTTCCTCCTTGAAGAGCTATATAGTAGAAATACATTGCCGCTACAATTTCAATGCAGAGAGAGAGAAATGAGGAAGCTTCGCCCTGGACCCCATCCAATGGGACTAGTGATCAAACTGCTAAGGAGCCTCATTATAAGACAGTGTGTGGAGGCCTGCACCCTGGTTTCCTGACAGCCACCTTACTTGGATCCCCATGGGCCTGGAGCACATTCACAGTCGCACTTTCCAATGTGTCTGCACGTCTAAGCTGTGGAAACCAAACAGGAACTCTAAATGTGTGTTCCTTCTTCAGGAATCTTTCAGTGATCTGTCTTTGGGTATTTCTACATCAGGGCACTTTCCTCATGATCAAACTGTATTTCTGCCTCTCAGAAACCTGGGAGCAGCTTGATCATGTTGATCTTTGAACATAGTGATTGGCACAGATTAGGTATTCTATACTGTCTGTTGAGTGAATGAATGAATGAATGAATGAAAGAAAGAAATTGAACTGCCAAGGCATGAAAGCACCTACTATGTATTAGATGCTAATAAAGAGGAGATAGGTTCTCTAGAAGTTGAGGACCTGGGTCAGGGAAATGAGGGATGAAAAGAGTAGCGGAAAAATAAAAGCCAATACTGGTTGAGGGCCAAAGTGGTGAGCTGCCAGGGTTGGAGGATAGCTGCAACGGAAGGGCACAGATTGGAATCTTGAAAACAGAACCAGACTATGACCGAAAGTTTACCTCAAACCAAGTAAAAGGATACAAGAGAACCAAGGTGATATGATGAGTAAAGCCCTCTTATGGAGATGAAAAGAATTACAGTTTAATATACCACAGAATACACATTATAAGAGGACTGAGCTCTAGAGCCACATAAAAAAAGGTTCAAATTCTGACTCCCTTACTACATGTTCTTTGGATAAATTGGTTAGCATATCTAAGCCTCAGTTTCTTCATCTGAAAAATAGACATAAATAATAACCTTCTCATAAGAATGAGACAAAATATATAAAGCCCTTAGTATGGAGCTTACATAAAAGAAATGTAATTATTGTTCTTATTCTCCTTCTTCATGACATGGCTAGGACACATTTAGAAGGCTCATCCCAACTGTGATGGGAAAGGTTGGGGCTGTGAGTGTAGATAGAACACCGGTATGAAATTTTAACTCCCCTTTCTCCTCTAGATGGGATCACATCAGTGATCACATCAGTGGAACTTTTAAAAGAAGTCCTACACTCATTTCAGAGCACTATGACTTGCTTGAGCTATCTCCCATTGGCTTTCTGAAGTTAAGGATCCTAGCGAAAGTAATATTCATGGGATAATTATCTATGATTAAGTCTGTGCCACATTAGCCTGGAATTTGGGTATAAATAAGAATATTATCTTGTTTCCACCTCTGTTGACTATTAGAGTCACTAGCAGGCAAATCAACTCTGAATTACTATTGAATTGCTGTAAGTTTTTTTTTTATTACCCTCGCTGTACTATAATGCCCTTTAAGAGGACAGTGTAGTTATTGCACATCATTTATGGCCTCCATAGAATCTAGCAATGCTCCATAATCTGCTCTTGGTTACTACTGGTCATTTATCACCAAAGTGATAAATAATAATCATTTATTCATCCTATGATTCTATGAGAGTAAGATCCTATAAACACCTAAAAAATTCCATATATGTATATATATAATTCCATATATATATATATATATATATATATATATATATATATATATTTTCTACTCTCTGGTAACATATTACCTTATAGAGAACTTTAATCCAGGAAGCTAGTGAGGCTGCCTTGTGAAATAATTATTTTAAAATTCACTTGAGATGTCTAATTTTAAAATTAGTTGGAAAAAAAAATCTCCCATGAGGATTGCATTATCTCTACTGCTGTTCTGGAAATTAAAAACAAATTCTTCCATCTCCCTCAAACAGAAAATTTTTTTCTCTATAAACTTGGGTCATTTTTAATTTTAAAAATATTGAAAATAATAATTTATTCATTTATAATGATAAGACAGATATTTACCTGGCATATTAACACCTTTCATGTGTGAATTGCAGCACACTAAACAGAGCCAGTGGACTGGAGGAGGCCAGTCTACCAAACTCATACCTCTCTAGGGGGGTTCCAACTTTACCACTTGTGATCCATCATGTTTTATAAGGAAGAAAAAAATCATGTCACCCTTTATTATGATTTAGGATCTCCATTTCCTCTTCTCTTCTCCTCAGACTTGCTGTGAGCATTAATTCATTCATATTCTCACATTTGCAGAAAGTTCACTTATGACTCAGGCTTAAAAAAGCCATTCTATTGATAAAACACCTATCTGAGTATTGTGGATATTTTTAAATGATTATCACAATAAAAGCAGCTTATTAACTTAAGTCACTTGAATTATTTTTCTTTTTTGAGTTTCTTTCCCCAGCTGCAACAGGGTAATATTACCCATCTTTGAAAGTTTTTGCAATGAAGAATAAAAACAAATAAATGCTATCTCTGCTTAACAAGTTAAAGCCAGTGTGAAGATCACCTGTACATTTTACAACTTACTATGTGTCTGTTTATCCATGTTCTGTTTATTCTGGTCCTTATTATAAAAACGGCTCCCTTCCCTGGAATCTGTCCACACATAACAATGCCCCTTAAGCAGTCCTCTAAATTATTCAACAAGTTGTTATAAGGGTTTTTAGTTCTTTTTATACATTATCATCCAATAATAATTACAAAGGCAAATAAATCATCATCTTTCCACACTAACTTCCATGTTATACTAAGTAAGAAATGCGGGTTTGGGGGTTGGCTCTTGAGCAGGGAGGGATGAGAGAATCATAAAAAGAATTTTCGTCCTTCCTTTAAAAAATATTTTTCTACTACCCACTGGAAAACAAAGACGTTTGGTTCTCTGTAGATGAAATCTGCTCTCAAATATCATTGGGATATATCCCCACTCTACTATGATCTAATAAAATTTGAAAGCTTCAAAGCTCATTGTTACGAATCTGATCTGTTGTAGCTGCTTTCAAACTAAAATAGCTTTTAAAAAAATGAAAGAATCAGGGATTTAATCATCTTAAAGTAATTTTAGATTTCATAATTTAGAAAAAAATAAATCAGAAATTATAGACAACAATATACTGTAAGGTGCATTTGGTATCAGTGAACCAAACTCTTGGGTTATTTATTTGGGTTTTAAAAATATATATAATTTTTTAGAGAACTAGAATATTCTTTTTATTAATAAATCCATTAGCAAGTAAGAATGATGTGCTTTGCCACAGCCTCAAACACAAGATTTGCTATGGTCCCATTTCAGGATATGTTTCATTAAAATAGGGAAAATCAGAATTACATGGCAAATGAATTTAAAAAATAATACAATAGGCACATAGTATCTCAAACTCCCTGAAGCAGAGTCTCTGGTAGGAGTGTGTGAAGGGGTAGCTGCTGGAAACTCTTGTTTATTACATTTTCCCCTGAGATTCTACTGAGAATGCTGTTTTGGGACCTATTGCTAATCACCCCATAAACTAGATGACACTGAAAGGTGGCAATAATCAGGCAGCAGTTATGGTAAAGGAAAACCTGTGATGATGAAGGATGCTCAGGGTATATTCTGTTTAACCAGTGCATAGAAGGGTGATTGATAATCGAATGTCGTTCTGAAATTTGGACAGTGTCTGCCTGTTCCTCTTATGTTTCCACCCCCAAAAGTTTCACCTATGTCCCTTTCTGATTAACATCTTAGAAAAATGTTTATTTAGAAAAATAAAAACCATTCTGTGCAAATAATTCAAACAATTAAAGTTAAAAATAAATATGCTAAAATGTATTTAATCCAGCAATGAGGACTAATACAGAATTTAAGTATAAATAAGAAAATCTTTTAGGCCATTCTTTCAGACTATAAATCTTAAAGGTGAATTTTAAAAATTCAGCTCGCAATAAATTATAGTTATAAACATACAGAAAATAGTGGACCCAGCATCTTCATTGCAGTGAAAAAAATATGCTAAGCCTGGGAAAACTTCACTTCTCTGATTGTTGTTTCATTTCCCTTATTGGGGAACCTACAACATGAACAATACTGAGCGGCTTAAAGAACAACCCAGTTACATAAATCCAGATTAGTACTTGGAAGAAAAGTTACATGAAAGGTTTGAGTGAGACAAATTGATAAAGCATATATTAATTTTGTTCCTATATTTAAAATACATGAGATCAGGCTCCTGCTAAAAAATAACTGATACACCTAAAAACTAATAATTCCACAACATAACATTCAGTTCCAAGTTTTTTTATCACTATATCTTCCTATTTTTACTCAAAACATAGCTTTGTTTTCAGTATTCAGGATCTTTTGTTTTCTCATTTTGATTTTAAGTGTTTTGATTTCTATCTCAGCTCATCCTTAACTTTAAACTGGTGTTAGTATTAGGATCAGCCATTTCCCTGCCAAATGCAACACTTATTTCCTAGGTTCAAGGGTTAGCTCTCCCCACATATGATATATGTCTCCCATTTTCTTTCTTTTCTTTTCTTTTTTTTTTTTTTTTTCGTGTGGTGCTAGGGATTGAACCCCGGGCCTTGTACATGTGAGGCAGACACTCTACAAACTAAGCTATATCCCCAGCTCCCATTCATTTGACCCTTTTACCATTGCTATGGAAGTGCTGAAGCTCTTCCACCCCTGACACTAGTTCATAGTTCTAGCTTAGACCACGTATGACCCTCTCTGGGCCCCAGTCATGCCTGAGAAAAGGGAAGGAACTGGACTTGATGATCCAGAATTGTCCCTCCCAGTTTACAGTGCTATGCTAGTCTAGTTTAATCCATCCATTTTCAGAGATTCCAGTTTCAGAAAGCCAGTGTGAGCATAGGTTGGAGCTAAGACCACCAGGAAATCAGAGATTTCAATGTGGGAAGAAAACTTAAACATCATTTGGTCCAACACCTTCATTTTACAGCTGAGAAAACCTTGGTCTAGAGAAGGTACTTGATTACCTCAAAGCAGAGATGGAAATAATGAGGAGATCTCCCAGGCTCTCATCTGTAGCAAAATTGAAATCCGAGTATCTTCCTGATTGAAGTGCATAATGATATCAGAGTAAAATATGATACAGAAAGCATAAATTGGTCTAGAACACATTAAAGCATTTTCTCCCACTAAAAGATAAATTCTCTATTATAACTACAAGAATTTTGGAGAGAAATTTGCTATTGGTGGTGTTTGACACAAAATAGCACATATCATATCACATAAAACATCTTAGATTTATGCTTTTAAATAGCCAAATAAAACAAAACATCAAGTCACAGAATACATATATTTACATTAATTTAAATGTCCAAAGCACACTACAGCAGGGTCTATTTAATAGATTATATAATTTAAGATTTACATATACACAAGCATATGAACAAATATTAGTCTGCTAAAACAAAGTTTTAAGAAGTTACTCTGACATTTTGGTATTAACACATATTCTTGTCAACAAATGACGACTTTAAATTTTCAATGAGATCCTTTGTACAAGGATACAGAATGGAGAGAATGTACAGAATAGAAAGAAGACAGTCAAACAAATGTACCTTCCTTGCACTACTTACTTAACACTGTAGAAAATACGGCATTATCCAGTAAATCCTATCAGTGCAGTTAGTTCATTCTGGTCTGAAATGATGATTTTGGCTACTTCCCAAATCTAATTTTATGCTTTATAAATCATTGCTGCTTGATGCTTCCTTTATATCTTTTGAAAAATAAAACAGGACACTAATGCTTTTCCTTAAAAAATAAGTTAACTTTGATCCTAATAAGTTAGCAAAGTCTACTTTTTAAAAGAGCACTAATATCTGTAGTTCATTTTTTTCTTTTTAAGAGTCCTGCATAAAGGGATAATATCACCTTTGGGCTGGCTTTGGCATTATCAGTGATGCTAAAGATTAAGATACAGTTATCTAGAACTTAAAACTTTGGAAAACAGCCCCATCTTTCTCTGACACCTTGCGGGAACCAAAGTGCTTTACCTCATTTCCTATCAAGCATTTAATAGACTGTTTATTTGGTTTGATCTCAAACAAACTACAAAAAAAAAAAATCTTCCCATAATTTCTGCCCTACTATTTATTTTGGAGACTACCACACACAGTTAAATATGGAGAGATTAAATTATGACATCATACAATTACAGGCACACAATTAAGAAGAAGCCACAAAGGGTGTGTCTGAGAACACTGAATTGACTGAATCTGAGTCGGATTTCACCCTAGTGGACTTTAAGATGCCCTCCGCTATCACTGCCTCACTGGGAAAGCGCCTGACTTTCCCATTCTGCCCTGCCGCAGCATCCTTCAGAGGCTCCAGAAACACCACTCTTCTACCTGCACCTGCCTTCCGTTCATCAGCAGAGGCATCACTAGCAGGGCCAGGACTGAGAATAGATGAATGGGCATTGCTTTGGTTTAGCATATTTTTCTGTCTCTTGGTTTTACACTTGCAGGGACACGGTGTCAGATAGAGGTACAAGAGTACCAAAATGATACTGGCCACACAGGCGGCAAGAGTGGTAAAAGCTGTGTTAAATGCCTCATGAGCATGGGATCTGTTTACAGTGAAATTGCTCACGTTTATTGTGACATCCACAGTCTCATTTAACAGGCGTTGCCTATTCATTGCAATACAGGAGTACACTCCAGCATCCTCAAAACGAGGATTTTCTATAACCAGACTTCCATTGTGAAACACATGAAAGTTTTCCACTTCTTTATCTGGCTCCAACAGTCTGTTATCTGGACCAACCCAGATGAAATCTGTATTTCCACTACTAGTCTTGCTGTCACAGTGGACAATCAGCCTTTCCCCGACCTGAGCCTCATGAATAAAGCCAAGTGCACGGAAGGAACCATTGATGACACTGTCAGAGCAATTCATAAAGCTATCCTGGAGCAGAAGCAGCTGATGGGAGTGCTTGGAGTCAGACCACAGGCGACAGGTGTAATCATTTTTAAAATCCATCACTGAACTAAAGTGCCTACGATACCAAAAAATCAACAATGAATATAGGGAACAGTCACAGACAAATGGATTTCCATGAAGGTAGATGCCTCTTAGCTGTTTTCCTGACACTAAATTTATATGATGCATTGGAATGGAAGGGATCCGGTTATAAGAAACATCTAAAAACATCAGTTCTGGCAGCTTGAACCTTCCAACATACAAATCCATAGGAAACTGTGTGAGAAAGTTTCCACTTAGGTAGAGTTTTTGCAATTGGGAGAGCCCTCCAAACGCTGAAGGATCAAGATAGGAAATGTGATTGTTGTACAGCAGGAGCACTTCCAGAACCTTCAACTCTTGGAACACTGCGCTTTTCACTGTCTTCAGCTTATTGGATGATAAGTCAAGACACTTCAAATTTGGAGTCGTGGAAAAACTGCCTGTGGAAATGCTGGTGATGTTGTTATGACGAATAATTAGGGTGTTCAGCTTGACAAACGATACTGGAATCCACTCAGAATCCAGAAGCCCAATTCTGTTATAGCTGAGATCCAGTCTCTTAATCAGTCTGAAAAGGTTTCCGGGCACCTTGGACAGATTTTTGTTGGTGCAGCTGACAATGTCAGTGGCACAAATGCAAGCGGTGGGGCACACCCCAGAGGCACCAGGGCTCACAGTCACTGTGATCACCAACAAACACAGCAGCTCTCTGCAACCAGGTCTGACAACTCCAGGCAGGGTGGGCAGTGTGCGTAACCGTAAAGACATTATGGTCGCCTCTGCGTCTTTTCCAGGAGTCTTTTTCTCCAGTTCAGCCTCCCACCAGTCAACCTGGTAAATAATTAATATGTAAGGGGGGGGAGTATAAGTTAATTATCGCTGGTTAATCCTCAAGAGACATGCTATACTTTCCAATAACTTTTGAAATGGGGTTCATTTCATACTAGGGAGCTCTATGCTGCCTTTTTACTACTAAATGCATTCTTCCCTAGGTTATTTCTGCTTAACGACATTACAGGCACATTGTCTCAATATAACTGTCTCACCATCAGAAACTCAGTGATTTTAAAGGGGTGCATCCAGTTCTGTTCTTAACTCCCTCTAACAAAAACCAAAAATACACAAACGCATCCTACGAACGGAAATACTTAGCAAACCCCAGTCTAGAAAAACAACTCACAGAGCTGGGAAGCCTCACGGGTAGCGGAGATAGGACGCCGGCTGCGGCGGTGTTTTCTAAAGGTCTGCGTGTCCGTTTGTCCGTCTCTGGCACCTTCCGAGATCCTTTCCCCTTTGCTCCCGGCGGGAGGCAGCCTCTCGCTGTCTGTCAACTTCGGGAGTTTCAAGCAGCCGCGGCGGCAGCAGCAACCCCGGACGCAGCAATCTTCTCGGCGGGCTCCACTTGGTTCTCCCGGGCTTTTCTCATTGCACCGCTGAAGGTACCGCCTCGGCGCTCTGGCCACCCTGTGCCCGCGCGCGGGGCGCCCCGCTCCCGCAGCGGCGTCCAGGAGGCGGGGGCGCGGGCGGCGGGTCGGGCCGGCCCCACCTCTCCGCTCTCGGGAGGCCCCAGGGCCTGAGGTTCCCGCGCCCGCCGCGGGGGTTTTATCCCCGCGCGCCCGGAGTCGGGTGCGGGCGCGGAGGTCGGTCCCGCCCCTGCGCGTCCTTCGCTTTTGCGGGACCCCACTCGGAAGCCGCGGGAGGGAATTGCCCGGCGCTCGGTAGGGGCCGCGGAGCTGGAGGGGGCGACGGCGCAGCCAATCGGAGAGGCGGCCGGCGTCCCCCCTCTCTCCCACCCCGCCGCCGCCTTCCGCCTCCCTCCTCCGGCTCCCCTCGACCCGCGGAGCGGCTTTGCGACGGGGATCCACACCGGAGGCCCCAGCTCGCGACCCTGCACTCTCCTGTCCGTTTGTCCAGCCCCAAACAGGGTGGTGTTGGGATCGGGAGAGGCTCAGGGGGAGACGCCCAGTCCAGGAGGGAGGGGTCGCAATCTTGGGGACCCACTTCGCCGTGGCCATGTAGGTAGCATCTCTCCCTCACTAGTCCACGCAATTCCCGGACCTCTTCGCGCTTTGCCTTGGGGCGAGGGCCAAGGGAGCTTTATCAACGCTAAATTCAGTTGGCATTAAAGGTTTACCAAACAGAAAAGCTGCCTTCGTCTCCGCCCTCATTTGGGGGAGGAGGCGGGGGGATGGGGACTCGAGCACGTTTCCTCCTCCTGGGCGACCAGAATCTTTGCTTGGGGGAAAGAATGGAGAAGGCACAGGGAGGACACCCCTCTGCTCCCTGGAAAAGTTCTATCCCTTTCCTAACTCAGGAGGCGGCATCAGGGATGGTGCCCAAATCGGAAGGAGAAGGGCAGGAAATATGGTTCAGAGCCGACCTTCCAGCTTGAATGCAAAGATAAGAGCATTAACCTTAAAGAAAAAATTACAGAACCAGACCGATTCTTGCTTGTTTTGTTTATTTACTTATTTGTTTGTTTGTTTTTGACAAACTGCTGGCCACTCTGTCCGGACCAGGACCAGGACTGATCCCAGAAAGGGTGTCTGTGCTGTGGGATTTAGTCCCCTTTCAGAGAGCCAGGGCTCCAGCGTGCTTTGGTCCAGCAGGCATGGGAAGGTACAAGCGGGACAAGGCCATGCAAAAAATGAGATAGAGGGCATGAAGCTGATGAGCTTTTCGATTAAAAACCCGTTTTTGCTTAACTCCAAGATTTAACGATGGGATTTGACTGAGCCAAATGACCCATTTGGCCATTATATCCGGATTAAAAGAAATAAATTACTGCCCTAACAGAAGATGCTACCACAGCAGAAGCAATAGGGAAACCAACTGAAAAGCAGACTAAATTGAAAAAACAAAAAGCAATTGGAGTAGGGCACATAATATGTAATATTACGTAAAAATAAAAACAATGACAGTGACAACCAATTTCCTCCACCCCACATTCAAACAACCTTCAGTTTAGTGAAAAGTTGTGTATCAATGAATTGGTGTGCTAGCACAAATCTTAGAGGCCAGTGCCTAATTTAAATGGAGACATGTGCATTGTTTACTTAACTGTTTGTGGAATAAACCCAGAATAGCACTGGTAAATTCAAAGTGTTTTCAAGTGAGGGCAATTTGATTCAGATTAATTTCAGTTTCATGGAAAGTTGAATTTTATCACAAGAATGCAGCCTGAAATGCTTCGTGAAACCATTCTTCACTTCCAGAGGAGAGGCAGAGGTTGAGGTTTTCTTCTAATAGGTCACACCCCCTGGAGTTTTCAAAAAATTTGGTCTCTAGTTCTTTGTTTTTATAGGATTAACATAGTTAACCAAAAAATAGAAGTAAAATTACTCACAGTGCTCGAGAACTTTTTAAATGACTAACAAATGACCAGGTTTTTGCAATACTTTCCTGAGTAACAGCCCATTCAGAGAAAACCTTGAAATAGGAGAAAGACCTGTGTTTAATACAAAAACGCTTTAAGAAGAATAAATGACTTTAAAAATGGAAACAGAAGGTTATGTTATTATAGCTGAAGGCATACCATGGAAACATGCAGTAATTGCACAACATAAGTAAACTAAATGCACTCAAAATCCACAGACAAGGCTGTTTAATCATTGGAAGAACTGATAATTGGGTTCCCCACCTGTTAATGGGAAGCGAGATATGAAAGAGGTGGGTTTATTAAAGTTGGAGAAAAGAAAACTGACTTGACCTCAATAATGTTATAAATATGTTCTTATTTTATTTTTATCTTTCTGGTGAATCTTTTTAACCTTCTTCATCTTTTTTTCTAACAGATTGCCTTTATACTAGTCTGTTTTCTATCACTATAACAAAATATCTGAGGCTCTGTACTATATAAAGAACAGAGTTTTATTTAGTTCACTTTCTTTGAGGCTGAAAGTCCAAAATCAGGCAGCCCTATCGGTTTGGCCTCTGGTGAGAGTCCCCTTATTTTGATCCTGGATCCAGTAGTGCCCGAAAACACTTATACTTCTTATTTGATTACATTCTCTTCTTTTTGCCTCCCTCTCTTCTTTTTGCCTAAATGATTTTGAGGTGTGTTGTGTCACTTGTGAATGACAGAGTCATAATGAATATAGTGATGGTAATAAATATATATTGGGCCATGATTACATGCCAGACTCTGGGTTGTGTGTTCAACATACATTATTTCATTTTCATGTTCATGCCAACCAAATGGTAAACAACTGTTTCAAATTATTAAAAAATGGAGTTGAAATAACCTTAAGGTTTCATTTGAAGGATTTAGATAAAACAGAATAAGAATGTTATTGCCAGAGTGGTTCCAAACCTGAATGGGTACTAAGACAGATGGTCAAGTTGCCTTTCCAGGAGTTTAAAATAGGACAGAGAGCTATTCCTCAGCCCTCTTCCACATGGTATAAGCTACTGGTATTCTGACCATTTGATAATGACTCTAATGGATAATAGAAAGTAAATTGACACCGGGCATGATTTTGGATCTGATGTACTAGGGCAGGTGTGGTCATGTGAACATCTTTCTGTGTTTGGAACAGAGGCAGTGATTTAAATGAAATCTCAGGGGTTCTTTCAGGTCTGTGATTTCCAGAATTTCTTAGGTTATATTCCAAGACTTAAGGAATCAGAAATATGAGACAAGAAATTGTTACAGCACTAGTTTGACAATTCTCAGTCATCTTAACCAATAATGAACACCTTAATAGAACTTTTTATGCTATGAAGGACTTCCACATTTTTTTGTAGTGATTGATCTTAGCAAGTATCCTGCAGTCTGTAATTTGGATACCAGCTAATAGCTAGTCCCTCCCTCCCCACCCTTCTTTTAAACCCAGGGACACTTTGGCTTAAGTCAGGAAATAAATAGCTTTGCCCACCAGTTCTGGAAGTGCCCCAGCAGCCTGTCCTTCTCGAGGCCTGCTCCAGCAGGTTTTTCTAAATTGCCCAAGATTTGCTATGGAATGAGATCTCTCACTCATACTATGTCTCCAAAACTATGGTCTCCAAAATATTTGTCTCCAAAAATATCTTCAGAGGAGACTCGGACTCCAGCCCCTGAGTTCCATGAGGCGTATGTCAACTTGTAGCTTGTTTCTCGGGAAACTCCTTTACTTGGCTGGAAATGACCAGAGATGAGGCAGGTTCCTGCCCCAGGTAGAGCTCAGGATGGAGCAACTCTTTAGTCAGTTCCCGCCCACCCATCTGATTGCTCTGTCTCTTACCTTCATTAGCATAGGCCAGATACGTTTGTTTTAAACTCACTTGAGATAAATAAAAATCACATGACATAAAATTCACTATCTTAACCATTTTAAAATGTACAAAATGTTTAGTGATTTTTTTGTCTATTCACAATGTTGTGCAACCATCATCAGTGTGTGTGCTATTTATTTATTTATTTTGTACTTGGTATTGAACGCAGGGCATTTAATCCCTGAGCCACAGCTGAAACTGCCATTGAACCAGCAGTCTTGCTGCCTCAGTGCCACAGTCTGGCTGGGCACAAAATCACGAGCCACTCACAGCTTTGTAGATTCAAACAGCAATTCTTTATTCCCGAACTCACACCGGCACTCTACACACACGTTCTGGGGGAATTCACGTTCTGGGCCCCAATCACGTTCTGGGCAAAATCCCAAATACTCTCTGAATCCCACGAGAACTCAACGGGAACTCAAGGAGCAGGCGGAGCAGGCGCGCCTGAGGCAGCAGGATACGCCCTATTCCCAGCAGGGTACACCTTAAACCTGGAACCGCCCTAAACCCGGATTGTCCTAAACCGGGAACGCCCTAAACCCCGATCTGCCCTAAACCCGGATCTGCCCTGGTCCTTGAGCAAGGTCACCTTACATGCAATGACACTGCAAATGACCTGGGTCAATATGGAGAGTCCTTCCTCTAAGCAACATTGGGTAGGCCGACAAATAAATTGCCATGTGTCATTCTTACTTAGCAATGGCCCTCAGCACCTAGCCTCCTGAGCCGCTGGAATTACATGCCTGCACCACTGATCCCAGCAACCACCCTTAAATTCCAGATTGTTTTTCATCATCCTGAAAAGAAACCTCAGACCCATTAAGTAATCATTATCATTCCACTTCCTTGCAGCTCCTGGTAAGCAGTAATCTACTTTCTGTCTGTATTCGCCTTTTCTGAACATTTCATATAAACGGGATCATGTAATATGTGGTCATTGATGTCTGACTTCTTTCACTTAACATGTTTTTAGCGTTTGGATGGAGTTTTTTAGCTAAGGGTTGCAGAACTGTTTGAGATCATCCTGGTGAAAGTCCTGCATATTTGGTTTAGTTGCACTTGAATTAGAATATGGCTCAGGGCGCCCAAAGTCCCATTTATTCAAAGTCTTCAATTATAAAAGTATTAGACCCAGGATGAGTACGGAAATCTACTAGAATCACAAGGTGAGGAGACCTAAGATTTAGACTTGAGTAAAAATCTGTTAGCTTCCCACAATCCCAAGAGTTCATTGAGGGTGACAATTGACAACTTCTAAAGTTCCTTCCAATTCAAAAAATTGATATGATTTTTTGATAATGATGTGTCCCCTGTTGCCCAAGCCCAGGAACAGACTAACCAATTAGAGCAGATCTAAGTTTGATTTCTTGTCTGAGTCAGTTTTTACTACCCTGGACACACAGGCTCCACTCTCTCATGTGAATGATGTCAATCCATTACTTCATTAAGAAAAACAACTTCAGGCAAATTCTCCAATGCTGGGAGATTACTTTAATCTATTAAGTATTCAATTATAATGGGGGATCACATACTCATTGCACTATCATTTCCAGCAGGAAAAAATTAGCACATTCTTAGTTTTTCACAGGGATTTTAGCAAGTATTCTGCAATCTGTAATTTGGATACCAGCCAATAGCTAGTCCCTCCCTCCCCCACCCAACTGGTACACTATAGTGCTCTTCAAAATAATGTAGAAGGGGAATATCTGGTGAAATAGCAAAACATTATAAAATGAACCAATTCTAATTTTCATAAAATAAAAATATATTTGTATATCAATTCTAGGTATGCATAGATAAATCATAAAATATTTCTTCTCTCCTTATCTGTGTGTTATTCTACAATATTTTTGTGATAAGAAAAGTACAATGAAAACTTCTATTTGGTTGAAGTCATGGGCATCAGCTTTTCGTGGGTTTCTGCTTAATTGTGATTCCTACTTGGTGATTAAGTTCTATAGTTTCAGAAGGCACAAGCCTCCCTGCCTTCTCAGGCAGGAAATGAGATGGCCTCTGTCCTGGGGAACAATAATTGTTCTCCTACCTTAGCACAGGTGCTTATTTGGCAAATAATTCCTAAGTGCCTACCACATGTCATTTGCTCCTCTTTAGTCTGAGAGTTATGTAAGGGCTACGACAACCACACACTCCTGGGTAAAATAAAGTGTATAATAGTCACATGCATATTTCTTAGTGACCAGTAGTCCACATCCCAGGTTGGGGATTCAACCTCCTTGGTTGAGACACACCCCCAACAGCTATGGGTTCTTTCCAAAGGCATACCCTTAAGCCAGCCTTTGGTGAGGTAGAGTGCTCCCTGTTCCATTGCTCCATTTATTTTTTCAATGACAAACAAAAATTACTAAACACCTTTTTTCCTAATTTAAAAGTATTGTGTGCTTAGTGTAGAAAAACTGAGAGGTATATGAAAAATAGGAAGAATCAGAGAATGTCATCCATAATCTCACTGGTAAATTACAGTTTCTGCTCAAAGAATAAATCTGCTGAAGTGTGGAACCTGAGAAGTTTGCAAAGGATGATTATTTTTTTCTCTGTCATAATTGTGTAATGATAGAAACAAGCAAATCCTTTTCTTTAATACTCCAAAATTCTCAGCCTTAGGAATGAAATACTCAAATGAGAATTTGTTTTTAAAAACTCCGTGTGTTGAAACCATGAAACAAGCCATTATGGTTACCTCTTAAGATTTTGGTCATAAACAGTAAGTGCTCTGATTTTCATTTTGCTCATTATTAGCCTGAAGAGATCATCTAATTGAATACCTAAATGCTTTTATATCCCTCAAAACTGGAGTTAATTTTATCTCTCTCATAAATACAGATAATATTTAACAAACCTGGTTTAGAAAACTACATGAAGCATTCAGACTCCTGTTTTATGTCTTTTAAAAAATTGGATTTTCTGTTGAAGTAATTAATTTATCATTGGTTTGTAACGGTGAATCTGATTATTCAATCTGAAGCAATGATTATTCACCAACCACCATCAAGATAAAATAAAATTCAGAGAGAAAAGACAAGCTCTCCCCACTAGTCAGCACTATCTCAAATACTTAACTATTTTTAGCAAATATAAAGCCATTTTTGCTGGCTGCTCCATGGGTAATTTGCTGTGGAACTCTGACCTTTTAGTTTGTGACAGTGAAAAGAAACATCATGTTAATACAGGAAATGGACTTCTGGAAAGATCACAGAAACCAGTCTTTTTAATTGCAAGTGGTCTCAGTCACACTATATACCAAGCTTCTCATTTAATAATGTCTCCATTATCTAATGAGGGCCATGGGGCTGAACTGGTATATGTAACTTGCCCAACGTTAGTGGTAGAACTAGCTCTCTCACCAAAGCCTGCCTTGCTCTAGTTTCATACTTAACCATTAGTTCTAATGCTTCCCATTTAGGGAGTAGCAGGGTTAGCCATAATTTAAATTCCATTCAGCAAATATTGTTAGCCTTGGCTACACTCCCAGGGCCATAACATGGTTGCTCTTCTCTAGGAATTTGTAGTATTATTAGAAATAAATATCGGATATAAGACAGTCACAGAATTCAGTTCCAAATTGGAGTTAACCAAGAGCCAAAATACTTGCAACAGATAATATGTACTTGGGGTATTCAAAAATTCCAAATACCTGAAGAATTTTAGATCTTACTCATTTTGTTGACTAAATATCTGATTCAGCAAGGTAAATTACATGCAAATCAAAACATAAGTTAGGGAAAACAGTTAAATGGTCAGAGATGAAAATTCTTTCTATGAATTAAGCAATGATAACATGAACCCTGTGATTCATCTTCTCCATGGCATTAGCAATAAAGATTTATAAGAAAGGAAAGTAGTATCTCTCTCCTGGCATGCACCAAGGGTCTGAAACACTGTAATTAAATGCAAAATGGCAATGTCTAGAAAAAAATTTGGTGATATGGCAAAATAGAGCATTGAAATCCCTGGAGTTTGGTCCCAGAATTTTTTGTTTATTAACTATGGGATATTAAGTGACTCAACCTTTCAGATTATCACCTCCTCCATTCATAAAATGGAAGTGCAGTACTAACGCATGCACTGCTTGATTCCACAAGATTGAGATGAGAGATAAAAAGTGCTTTGAGAACGAGAAAGTTGTAAAAGAGGATGTCTTGTTGCCCTTGTGCCTTGGACATGGCCTGATACAGCACAGATGTTTAATAAATGTTTGTTGAACCTAATGGCTGGATTTATGTACAAAATAAACAAAGCTGGAGAGGTGCCTCACCACAATATGTTTATACTAACAAAGTATAGCAGGTCCTCATTTGGCTCAGCTCTGCCTTGCTCTCTGTGGTCCTCTGTCTCAGCAACTGCAGGCTGGAGTAAGTCCACCAGTCTGCATGCCTGGGCTTCTCCGAGTGCCTGGGGACTTGAAGGTGACACGTTGTGGGGAGCGTCCTCAGTGGAGATCTTTAGTTAGGAATGAAGATAGGCAATCTCAAAACACACTGGAGAGTACCCAAAGGGGTTTTGAACTATAGGAAAAAGCAAAATAAAACAAATAATAATAATAATAATCACTCTCTCCAGAGAGCAATTTTGACATGCTGCTACTTGCTTGTTACATTGTGATAAAAATACATGATAGGAAACCAGTGTAGGTTTCCTTGGCAGCTGTTGTGTAGAAGAGGTCAGGTGCCAATCTGAACAAGTTGCTGGAGGATGAGTCTGCTCACTGACATTTCCTTTTTTGTGGAAACAGGAGGATGATGGAAGACGTGCTTCTTGTGGCAGTTGTCCACATTTATTTTGAAGTAGAATTTTCCATTCACTCAATTGTATTTATTAAAATGAGTCTACATATTTATTCTTCTTTTTTAAATCCCGCTTGTTGGGTAGACACTGATACCCTGGTTCCTTGGCTCTATTTTTAGAAGCAGACTATCCATTGACAACCACAAGGGAGTATTCAAATGTTTGCTTACTGGTTTTTAGGGTGAGCCTTGGAAAAATTGGACCCCGGGCTCTCCAGGCAGGACCTCCTTGGTAGCATCAACATAGCTCCTTTGGGCAGATCCAGAAACTTGGTGTTTGGGGTATCTGTTCATTTTGTACATGGAAAATTATTTGAAATATAAAACAAAATAACACCTACTTATCAATTTAAAGTAATATTCAAGTGAATCTGAACTTGATACTGGCCTAATCATTTTCTCTGAAAGCCAAGTTTATAGATGCAAATATGCTTTGTAAATGTGGAATAATAAAGGAGAATAGTTTGTTTAATGGTTTCAGGCTATTAAAGCATGACAAACCCGCTGACACAAGAGGGATCTGTCTGCAGATTGGCTGCATGGGGCGTTGTCATCCCTGGGCAGAAGGTACAAAGCAAGCAATCAGTGGAACCTGATTTTGCCCCAATGAGAAAAGTTTTCTAGTAAGATAATCTCTTTCTTTTCTTTTCTTTTTTCATTAGTATAATTACAGAGCACAGAAAGGTAGAGCAGCACCACATATAAAGTAGAATAATGATCATGCAGAAAGAAGCCAAAAGGACAAAGAGTAGAACTTGTGTCAGAAAAACATTATCAAAAAGCTCCTTGGAGAGAAAAGCCAGTTCCCTGAAAAAAAGTCATTAGAAGCTGGCATTTTGCAGAACCTCAACAAAATACAATTATAAATACGTATATTGAAAATAAACTGAGCAACATAAGCAGAAATTGAATTCTGTCCAGCTATTCCGATGAGAAGAAAGTTCTGGCAAAGAGAGTTATGAGACAACATATGTAGCAGGCATGGAAGAGGATTATCAGAACAAGGGCACCGTGCCCTTGTAACTGTCACCCAAGTGAAGAATCAGGACATTTACTAGCCCTTTAAAAGCCCTCTTGAGTTTTCCCTCCCAGTTGCTAACCTTCCAGTGGCAACACTCTCCTGACTTCTAACCACATGGATTAGTTCTGCCTGTTTTTATACTTTGTTTGTTTTTTTCCTCAGCACAATTTTTTTTATTGGTTGTTCAAAACATTACAAAGCTCTTGACTTATCATATTTCATACATTAGATTCAAGTGGGTTATGAACTCCCATTTTTAACCCAAATACAGATTGCAGAATCACATCGGTTACACATCCACATTTTTACATAATGCCATATTAATAACTGTTGTATTCTGCTACCTTTCCTATCCTCTACTATCCCCCCTCCCCTCCCCTCCCATCTTCTCTCTCTACCCCATCTACTGTAATTCATTTCTCTCCTTGATTTTTTCCCCATTCCCCTCACAACCTCTTATATGTAATTTTGTGTAACAATGAGGGTCTCCTTCCATTTCCATGCAATTTCCCTTCTCTCTCCCTTTCCCTCCCACCTCATGTATCTGTTTAATGTTAATCTTTTCCTCTTGCTCTTCCTCCCTGCTCTGTTCTTAGTTGCTCTCATTATATCAAAGAAGACATTTGGCATTTGTTTTTTAGGGATTGGCTAGCTTCACTTAGCATAATCTGCTCTAATGCCATCCATTTCCCTGCAAATTTCATGATTTTGTCATCTTTTAGTGCTGCGTAATACTCCATTGTGTATAAATGCCACATTTTTTTTTATCCATTCATCTATTGAAGGGCATCTGGGTTGGTTCCATTTGGACAAATGGAACGAATACCCTTGGGTCTGGCTTCTGTTGGAGAAGTTCAACTGATGTTTTGTGTGTTGTTGTAGATCTATATGCCTTAGAATGCATTTGCTGAGTCACAGGTCACGTACATGTTCAGCTCCAGGATTAAATGCCAGTTTTCCAAAGTGCTGTGCTGATTTATTCTCTCACAAGAGGTATATGAGATATCATTTTCTTCACATCCTTGTCAACACTTACTATTTTCCATTTTTTTCATCTAGTCATTATAGTGGTAGTATTATTCCCTTGTGGTTGTAATTTGTATTTCCTAATGATTAATGAACTTGGGCAATTTCCCATATGTTCTTTTAGACATCCTCTTTTCTGAGTCTTTTGCCTGTTTTGCTGTTGAGCTGTCCATCTTTTTCTTATTGACTCTAAGACTTCTTTATATATTCTGGTTTGTGAGTTTTTTAAAGTCATATACGTGTGTGTAATATACATAAATTAATATGGAGATCAATATTTTCTCCCATCTGCAGATTGCCAATTCAGACACTTTTGATGAGCAGAAGTTCTGAGTCTTATCAAGTTTATCCCATTTTTGTTTTCCTTTCTTTTATGCTTTTTGGTTTGTTTGTTTGTTTTTATTTTCTATTTAAGAGAGAATTGCTATTGCAAGTTCACAAAGGTGTTTTCCTCAAAAATCTTTATTGTTTTACTTTCCATTTATTTCTGCAATCCATTAGGAATTGACTTTCGTGTGTAGTGGGCCATTTACATATCCAATTGGCCCACCATTTATTGAGAAAACCACCCTTTTCCCTACCATGTTGTAAGGTCCCTTTTGGCATAAATGTGTGATCCTATATATGCAGGTCTGCTTCTGTATTCTTTCTTCTGTTCCACTAATACCACTCAGTTCTGGGTATCATAGCTTTATAATCAGGGTTCCTGACATCTCATAGGGCAAGTCCTCTGCGTTTGTCCTTCAAGAGTGCCTTGGCTCTTCCTAGTACTTCCATATACAGCTTAAAAGAATTTGTCAATTTCTGAAAACAAAGAAACCTAAAAGGCAGACTTTGATTATGGTTGCTGGAAGTGTATATTAATTTGAAAGAATTAACATTTATATAATATTGAGTCTTCTAATCATAGCCATGTGTATACTTCCGTTTATTTGGCTCTTTAATTTTTCTTGATGCTATAACTTTCAGTCTTGTACATCTTTAGTTAGATTTATTTCCAGGTGTTTTGAGTGTTTGGATATGACTGTAAATAGGTTTTATTTTCTCTTTGTTTATTGTCAGTATATACAGATATGAGTAATTTGTAGAAATTTTGTATGGGCATGATCTTATGGTTAGAAACAATGATTTTGCTTTCCAATTTCCATGACTTTCATTTCTTTCTCTTATAGATCCTCCAGTTACAGTGTTGTGTAAAAGTGGCAACAGTGGCCAATCTGGACTTGGTCCTAAGTTTAGGGAGAAGGTTTAATATTCTACTGTTAAGAATAATGCTTGCGGGCTGGGGATGTGGCTCAAGCGGTGGCGCACTCGCCTGGCATGTGTGCGGCCCGGGTTCGATCCTCAGCACCACATACAAACAAAGATGTTGTGTCCGCCGAAAATTAAAAAAATAAATAAATAAATAAATAAGAATAATGCTTGCTTATACATATTTTATAGATTTTTCTGATCAAATTAAGAAAGTTCTATCGGTTAAATGTTTTCATCACAAATGAATATTCGATTTATCAGATGCTTTTCTGCATTTGAGATAACAGTAAGATTTTATTCGTATTTCTGTTATTGTATTGAATTATGTTTACGATATTTGAATTTTAAACTATCCTTGCATATCTGGATTAACCTGTCCCCTCAGTTTACAATATCAATGGATTTGATTTCCTAATATTTTGTTAAGAATTTTTCAGGAATTTTTATGGAAAGTAGATTTGTAATTTTCATTCTCACAAAGTATCTCAGAATTTTAAAATAAAAATTATGCTATTCTAATTTTTTAAAAATCTGAGAAGCTCTTCTTTTGTTTCTATCATCCTGAAAAATTACAAAAGACAGGCATTAATTCTTCCTTAAATATTTGGGAGAATTCATTGGTAAGCTATCTTAGCTTAAAAGCCAGGGCTTTTCTTCTGGGAAAGTTTATATTTTTTAATTATGGGCTGAATTTTTTAATGCCTACTGAAATATTCATGTTTTTTATCTCTGCTTCTGTTAACTTTGGTAAATCGCATTTTTCAAAGAATTACCCATTTTTTATCAACATAAAGTTGTTTTTAACATTCCTTAGTTATCTCTTTGATATTCATTTGATCTATAGTGATGTCCTCCAGGATATCATTGCTATTGTTGCTAATTTGTGCCTTCCGTACTTGTTTTTAGTTTTTTAGTTAAATCGATCTTGTTAAAATTTTATCATTTTGTTAATCTTCTCAAAAAACTTACTCTGGCTTTTTTGACTTTCTCTAATATGTGTTTCATTTTTTATTTCCTTGATGTCTGCTTTTGTCTTTATCATTTCTTTCCTTAGGTTTGGTTGCTATTCTTTTCCCTGTTTCTTATGATTAACACTTAAGTAGTACATTTTCACCTTTTATTTTATAATACACATTTAAGGCTACACATTTCCTTTTGAGCACTGTTTAAGTTTGGTCCTATAAACTTTGAAATGTATATTTTTGTCATTCAATTTAAATTATTTTCTAATTTTTGGGTTATCCATCTCATGTACTGTTTAATTTTTAAATAAAGTTGGGCTTTTTTCTACTTTTATTATTGATCTTTGTTACTGATTTATTTCACAGTAGTAAGAGAAGATATTCTGAAAGATTTCAATATTTTGAAATTGTTGAGACTTTATAATATATCAATTTTAACAAAAAGTATTTCTTTTGAAATGAGTATGAGTTGGTCACTAGTGGGTACAATTTTATATACATTTTATTTTATTATCCTGAATAGTTATCCTAGAGATTACAACATATATCCTTGATTTATTATAGAATGGCTTAGTCTATTTGGGCTGCTATAACAAAAAACCATAAATACATAGCTCAAACAAAAAGTGTCTTTCTCACAGTACTAGAGGCTGGGGAGTCCACAATCAGGGTGCCCACAGATTCAGTTTCTGGTGCAGGTCTGCTCCTCATGGATGGTGCCTTCTAGCGGTATCTTCTCATGGCAGATATAGCAAACAAGCTCCCTAAGTCTCTTTCATAAGGTCACAAATCCCATTCATAGGGCTCTAGCCCCATAGTCTAGTTGCCTCCCAAAGGCTGTTCACCTCATTGTCATCCCTGTGGGGTTAGAATATGCATATTTGGGAGCATAAATATTTAAACTACAACAAATCATTATTTTGCCATTCTTCTGATACTTGTAGACCCTTGGACCTTCCAAACTATTGACCCCCAGAAGGTGCAGTGACACATACTAGTAATCCCAGTAACTCAGGAGGCCGAGGCAGGAGGATTGCAAGTTTGAGGCCAGACTTGGCAATTTAGCCAGGTCCTCTGCAAGTTTCTTTCAAAAGAAAAAACAATAAAAAGGGTTGGGATGTGGCTCAGTGGTAATGCCCTTGGGTTCAATCCCCAGTACTACTACTATGACGACGACAACTACTACTAATACTACTACTGCTACTACTAATAATAATAATGACAATCTCCATACCAATAATAACAGAAATAATAAACTATGTGCCCCTCATGATTTTTGTATTCTTTTTGCCATGCAGATAAATTGTATATATTTATTTTATACTATAAATGACATTACAATTACCATTTTGTGTAGTCAATTTATAAATGACATTACAATTACCATTTTGTGTAGTCAATTGTAATTTATAAGTATCTATATATTTGCTCTTCCAATTTTTTTCCTTCCTGCCTTTCCATATTTCTATCTGAGATTATTGTTTTCTGCCTGAAGAATATCTTCTAGTTAGTCTGAAACCATTTTTATTCCACCTTATTTCTGAAGGATGATTTTGCAAGCTACAGATCTAGGCCAACAATCATTTTCTTTAGGCACTTGAGGTTTAAAACATTATCTTCTGGAATCCATAATCTCTGTTGATAAGTCAACTGTAAATCTTAATATTGCTTCTTTGAAGATAATGTCTTCTTTTTTCTTTTCTTTCCTTGTCATTCTGGCTGCTTTTAGGATTTTCCTTTTTATCTTTGGTCTTCAGTTTGTGACATGATTATTTGCAATTTTATCCTACTCTTGAATCTATGTAGTGAAGACTTTGTCTTTGAAAAATTCCTCTTTATTATCCCATGGCATGTTGTTTTTCTCCAATTCACTCTCATTTTGGGACCTCCGATTACATGTGTATGTGAAATTCTTCAAGCCTCAAGGTCTAGCTATTGTTTTTATTCTTTGTGCTCTTCCTTTTTGCTTCAAAGTCCCTTCCATTAATCTGGTTTCCAACTCACCAATGCAGCTCACTATCCTGTAGCTATTCTGTGTCCAATCTGTTGTATAACTAGTCCATTTGGGTTCCTAGTTTTAGATATTTTCAGATGTGACCAGAGGAGGTAGCACAACTGTCCCAAAGCATGTGAACTACTTTCCTAAACCAATAGCTTCCTTTGCACGGAGGAGCACGGGGCAAGCCTTACTTGGAGAGGGCAAGACTGTTTGCTATGGCATAATGCCAAGTTAAATAGTTTTTGGAGTATCTGCTTCTCCATCCTTTTTCTCCTTCTACTACAAATTTCACAAAAACCACAAACCATTAAAACAAACCACTGTTTTAATGATGGCACAGCCACCACTCTGAATTTGTGAATAGTGTGCATCAGGGGACAGATCTAGGGACTGAGATACTTTTCATTCATTCATTGGACTAACTTTAGCAAGCACCTACACTGTGCTTTGTGCCAGAAGATTCTTACATCCTCCAAAAGTCTATTTTACCAATTGTTCTTTGGCACTTGTGTTAGCTGGCTTTCCAATGAACTGAAAGTTTTTCACTTTCTAGTGACGTTCTACTTTTTGTTAACCATTTAACTATGTTCTTTATCCTATTTTTTTTTGGGGGGGGGGCAGGGAGTGAACCCAGGAGTGCTTAACCACTGAGTAACATCCCCAGCCCCTTTAGTAATCTTTTGTTTAGAGACAGGGTCTCACTGAGTTACTTAGGGCCTAGCTAAGTTGCTGAGGCTGGTTTTGAACTCTCCATCCTCCTGCCTCAGCTTCCAGAGCTACTGGGATTACAGATGTGAGCCACTCCACCCGGCTTCTTTATCCTATTAATGGGTATTTTATATTCCTTTTCTGGCAACTCTAATTTTTGGCTCATCCCTGGGTCAGACACTAGAGAAGCTTAGTCTCCAGCAGTATTCCAGGGCCTACACTTAACATCTACATCACTTGTCAGGCATTAAATACAGATACATTAATACATTAATACATTAATTACTATTACATAAATACTCTCTGTATTTAATGCCTCAGTTTAGGAGGATGTTTACAGTACTGATTTCTCCTTGTTTCTGAGCCACACCCTCATATTGGAGACAGGAGCCTAGAGAGTCAGTGCCCAGACATTTCTGAGCAATGCACCTGCACTTTGACCCTCTGGTCTTGGAAAATCCATTTCTGGGCAGCATTATATCTGATCATTTGAAAAATTTTAGAAACATTTTACTGTCACTGCCATTTAGAGACTATATCATATATTGGGCGTTGGATGAACTTAACTCAGTAATAAAAACATTATTTAGCTAATTGGATTAACTCATTTTAAAGATCCGTTCATCTTTAAAATTGATGTTGCCTTTACTTTAGAACAGAAGGATTAACTACTTATCAACTCTGTCAATATAGGGCCATGTTGATAGTGATGTAATAATGCATAGCTATACACACAGATTAATTCCTCTCTATGTATTTAGATTCCCTGTATCTTGTCCTTTTAAACTCATTAAGGGTAGAGGCAGTTTTCTTACATTTTCTCACTCTTTACAGGTCCTAGCATAATACCTTGCATTGTCTGGATCATAACGTCTATGGATTGGATTTGTTGCAAAAATCTATCCCTTGCTTTAAAAGAAAAAAACAATATTTAAAAATCAGACTTTTCATTTAAAGGGTATTATAGTATTTCATATTTTTTTAATAATTATCTGCTTTGGAGATGTATTTGCTCTTTTAACAAATGCTTGAATTAGTTTCTGTTGTATACTTTAGAAAATAAGCTTAGAGCACAGCCACAAGCAAGTTAATTGAGTTAGTTTAAAATATATTTGAGGGCTGGGGATATAGCTCAGTGGTAAAGCACTAGCTAGCATGTACAAGGCCCTTGTGTTCAATGTCTAGCACCACAGAAAACAAGCAAACAAAAAAAAAAGACACATAAATTTACATACATATATATTTGAGATGGAATTTAGTTAAATAATTACAAAAATTTGATAATGTAAGTTTGCACAACATAACTTCAGTAGCAAGGCCAAGCAAGAATATTGATTTTTCAATAAAGTCCTGAATTTAGTCAAATTCAAACACTTGCTGAATGGAAATTTTAGTTTTCAAAGAGCACTAATATTCAGCCTCTTGGTGAATATTAGTAATTTGATGAATTAGGAAAAAATGAGAGAGAAGCAGAGGATCATGGGAGGCAAGGAACTTACATATACACTTTTTATAGGCAAAGTGAATTCAAGTCCTCTGATGACCAGTTCAATTCCCTATCTGCATCAGCTAAAAGTACCAAAAATAAAGTCTAAATACCTAAAAATAAATGTCTATAAAGATGATTGTGTCTCTAGAAAGTACCTCCCTCAAAATTCACAGCTTAATCATAACTTCTTAAATGATCAGCTATTCTCTCTCTTTTTCTTCACGGTTCCATATCACTAGATTTGGAAGAATCAAAACACGTGTAAACATCTGTCCAGAGCAAACACAGTGAGTTTCCTGGAACCTCACATTAGAGCCATCAGTGGGGAGAGGAAGGCTAGGCTGATAATATTATGTTTATTTTAGCCCTCTGCTTAGTTTTTGTTTCCAGGCACTGAACTGAACGTAGTTTCCAGAGCCAGAAATTATCACTGTTTATGTATCTGAACTTATTAATATTCTGCTTTTAGAAATTTTTAGGTACAATAGATTCCAGGAGTATTTTAGGAACTTCTAAGTGGTGAAATTTAAATTGTAGTTCAGTGGAAAGCCAGCTAACACAAGTGCCAAAGAGCGATTGGTAAAATAGACTTTTGGAGGATGTAAGAATCTTCTCGCACAAAGCACAGTGTAGGTGCTTGCTAAAGTTAGTCCAATGAATGAATGAAAAGTACCTCAGTCCCTAGATCTGTCCCCTGATGCGCACTGTTCACAGATTCAGAGTGGTGGCTGTGCCACCATTAAAACAGTGGTTTGTTTTAATGGTTTGTGGGTTTTGTGAAATTTGTAGTAGAAAGAGAAAAGGGATGGAGAAGCAGATGCTCCAAAAACTATTTAACTTGGCGCTATGCCATAGCAAACAATCTTGCCCTCTCCAAGTAAGGCTTGCCCTGTGCTTCACTGTACAGAGGAAGCTTTTGGTTTGGGAAAGTAGTTCATATCCTTTGGGACAGTTGTGCCACCTCCTCTGGTCACATCTCTGATCCCTGCAGTTCACAGTCTCTGCTGGAAGGGCAGGCCTATGTGACCCTGAACCCACCTTGCATCCCCTTTGATGCAGTCTGATTAGGCCAGGGGTAGACTCCTGGATAGCAACATCAGATTCTCTCTCATGATTTTGATTCAAGTTACAGATTACAAGTTACAATCAGTGATCGTGGACCACAGCTGAGAGCCTGCGTTCAGTTAGGGACAAGGTTGGCATCAGTGAAAACCCAAGTCCCATACAACCAAACCCACTGGAGAGCAAAGTTATCATCAGAGGAAGCCAAAAATCTATGGGGAGAAGAAAAGAGACACGATTTTAAAAAGCAGAGGAGGACTGGAGTACCTGCCAGGTACGAGTCCCTGGATTTGATCCCCAGCACTGAAGGGAAAAAAAAAAAGATCAAAATCAAAGAGAAAGAGTCAAAAACAAAAGAAAGAATAACATAGAGAACCAAGACCAACCGGCCTGAAAATCTAGCTTTCTATTTCCTAGCACAGGTCCTCTGAATCTAGTTGAACTTTGTTTCCTGCTCATGGATGTCTATAAAATTGCATCTTTATCTTTACAGAGAATTCATCATTTAATTTCAGTTCATTGGAGTGAGACTTGATTCCTAGCAACCAACAACCTCTGTTGAAGGGACTTCTCCCCCTCCTTGGGCACCCGGTGCTTTGGTTCAACCCTTCTATCTGCTGTTAGGAAAGAAAGGCTCTGAAAAACACTCATTATCAAATACTTAGTCTGCCGAGTCTTCGGGTAGAATCTTGGAAAAGCATAATGGCGAGAAGGCCTCACAAGGCACTAAGGAATAACAAGAATTCACGATGCCATGCTTTGGCATCAGCTGGGATGTATTGTAGGAGGAGTACCGAGCACCTCCAGTTGTCATAGTAGCCGACAACACACACTGCCTGAAAGGGCTGCTTACTATCACACTTAAACCTTCCCCCCATGTCCCACACACCACCTACTGCACCACCTCTTCTATCAAAACATAAATGATTTTGAAAAGAAGGGTGATATCTCCATGTCATATGCTGAGCACCTCTATTCAGTGTCTAAGAGTTATGATGTTCTTTTGGATGGATACATATCCTACGTATAATCTGATCTGAATATTCCCAGAACTTTAGGCCTGATGTGTAGAAACCCTTCTTTCCCTTTTTACCATTCCTTTTGGACTTCATCCACCTTTGAACTTACATGAGCTCTGCTAGAATTGTTTGAAGCCCATGAGGAAGATAAGAAATCATTATTAGCTTTTACTTAGCCCAGTGGGGAGGGAACCGGATTAGAGTTGGCCCAGTCACCTCTATAAAGTGGTGGTTAAGGGAGTCACTATCTTTCTGCGCCAGCACACCCTCCTATTCCATCTGTGCACTCCCAAACCAGGGTGCAGGATTCATCCCATGCCAATCACAAAGCTGCCTTTGCTATGGAGACCCAGCAGGCACACAGCCCAGGGCCACCAGGGCAGGACTGGGTGTGGGAGCCCAGAGTGCCAAAGGCCCATGTGATACAGTGTCTAACTATTCACTGGGAAGAGGCCATTCTCACAGACTCAATCTAAGGCTAATGAGGAAAGAAAAGGAACTTAGGACTATTCATAAATACTGTTTTAGAAAAATGATTTTCATTCATAAAGGAATGCTTTTTCTGACACACTATCATTAACATCTTCTTTCCGTTTTCTGTATCATCAAAGACAAGAGTAATATTCAGAACACTGAAAAGTCATACACAGAAATAAAAGAAAATGATGTTTTGGCATGCTCGGTTCTCTACCATCTTATGTTCTTGTCTTTTCTGGTACAATAGTATGATTTATTTGCTAAACATTCCAATTTTGCAGAATGAGTCACTGTGAAGGTAGAACCAAGCTGAATCATTCATCCTTCTGTCAATCAATTCCTTGTTTTCATTTCTCTTCGGTGCATTTATCATTGTACTAGAAAAGGTATTAGGAATCCTTCTATTTCAAGCACTTCTTCCTTTCATTTATTTGGTTTAGTTCACAAGTAGTAAAGTAAAGCTATCCTGAACCTGTGTTTAATCATATTCCTATTTAAAATGTTGGTTTGGAAATTTAAATCAGGCACAATCTTCCAATATATCAGATCTAGTACCTTTTATATGGGAGGCAAGTATTTTCTGGAAAGGTAGGATGGAAAGGTGTTTTCTCGACTGGAGAAAGATCAATGACTATGGATTCTGATGACACACCTATGTCTTCACTTGTTTAGGTAAGGTTTGTTTTGTTTGAATATGAAGAAGCTTACTCTGTCCCAAATTAGAGTCATCTAAGATCATTATGATATGTTATGTTCATTATGATATGTTATTTTTAGGGCTCATCTTTTATTATTTATACCAGATACTTTCAAGAAAAAGAAGTATTAACAGTAAGAAACAAAATATTACTTGGAGCCAAATTGTGATTTGGGGTGGGGGTCAGGGTATGGGAAGGAACGCTTGTCCAAAAGTCACAGGAGCTGAACTCTAGTCACTGACAGTGTTTGGCTCACCATGAGGTGAATGGCTGCCACTCATTAGGTTTTTTTGTGCTTCATCATCCCCTTCAATAAAATGAGTGCCTGATATCTCATTCTAAGACTCATTTATTGACCCGTTTCTCATTGTTCATCATCGGACCCAAAACTTTTAACAAAATCTTCCTAAGTGTTATGCATTTAACAATCCACTATTCAGTAGCCATTATATTTTCAATGCATAATCATCATTAGCCCATTGAATCTTTCCTATTTTAACTAAATCGATGGAGAAAACTATGAATTAAAGGCAAAATTTGAATTTACTATGTATTATTTCTAAGAGAAGAACTTGGAGATATAATTTGTCATAGATAGTAGCTTCTCTCTAAAGCCCAGTGATCAAGAAAGTAAATTCAAGTTATCCTTTGAATACATCCCTGTTGCAGATTCATAGGCTACCTGCTTGTTAAAACACATGGTGTGGGGTTGGGGTTGTGGCTCAGTGATAGAGCACTTGCCTAGCACCTGTGAGGCATTGGGTTTGATGTCGAGGAGCACCACATAAAAATAAAATAAAGCTATCGTGTCCATCTATAATTTTAAAAATATTAAAGAAAAAATTCATGGTGTATCAAAATAACATTTCAGCATCATTAGCTTTTCAGTACTCAAAATCATTTCAGTGCTTGGGAAAATCTGGTGAGCATGCTTACATGTGAGCATTTGATAGGATGTATCAAAAATGTATGTATACTAAAGGATTTCTGGCATGATTTGCCATTTTTTAGTTCAGTTTCACATCATGTCTTTTTCTATAATAATAACAATAATGGGTGTAAGGATAATAGATTACATAGCCACTCCCTCACCACCCCCACCCCAGATTATGTCACACAATCTTCCAATCAAGGTGTTGCCAGTTTGTAAAGAGGCTTCATGACATCAGGAGGAGAGTCTGGGTGTCCTTGCAGGGTCGGTGCTTTACAGCATTAGGCTGAACCAGGATGATGCCATTTTGGGGTCAGAAATAATGGATTACTGTCAGTTTCATGTGGCTCAAGCTGAAGAATTTTGGGTTTGCTTTTCAGTCCTGAAAGTCTTTTGTGCGTCAGGCCCATTACCTAACTAACTGCTGAGCCTTGGTTTGTGACAGGAGTGTAACATGTACTTTGCAGGGTTGCCACAAGGCTTAGCTATGACGTGTAGAAGTATTCTGTTCAGAAATCCTAAATGTTCTAGAAATAGTTAATAATAGAAGGTTATTATCCATATAAATAAGTTAGAGGATTTCCTCACTTTCTCCTCCAGCAATTCTGCATATATGGCATGGACGATGGTTGCTATGGGAAAGAGAAATGGAAAATGTTTGTTGGCCCAACATGATTTTTAAAACCCCAATAGCTTTACAGGCTTTCCCCTTCTGTATGCTCTGGTATGTCCTAGTAAGGTCACAGATAAAGTCTGACATACTTGGTGAAGTATCTAAATAGGAAATGTACTGAAGCAAACCAAGAACAGAGTTGGAAAAAAAAAAAAAATCAAAGCCCTGAGCAAACATTCTGAACTTTTGGCAGCAGAATTGGGCTGCCCGAATCCCCATGACTCTCTGAGTTATTAATAGTGACTCATTTTGCCATATTTTGAGCAGATATATATTTATAGGTTATGCAGTATCTGTGTGTAGAGACTTGCAGCATTTGATGGCCTTCTTGAAAAGTGTGTTGTCCCGGGAGAGAGTGGGACCAGGGTGCCGTCTTGTCATCTGGGTAGCACCTAGCTTGTTAAATGCTACGGGAAAGATGGGCGCTGCAGCAAAGCCTGGAACACAGCTCCCATCTGCTCTGCCAGAAGCGTGATGAACTCAGGAGTTGCACAACAGTAGTAATTCGCAGCTATTTATGACCATTTTCATAGCGAAAGGTCTAGATTAGAAGGCTGTGTTTACATGCCAAGCAGCAAAACGGTTCCATGAATCATTCCCACAGTAACTTTTGGTCAAACCAATCAACTGAGTAATGAAAAACCAACCAGCTGGTCTAGAAGCTGTGATGAACACACCTCACAGTAGCCTCCACCTTCAGGATGCTCTTCTGAATCTGAGATCAAATGGACTCCCACCCCCACAGGGTGCTGTGCCCATCATTAAGAAAACATATTTTTAGCCCATGTTTATTTTCTCCTGGTCATGGCTCCATTATGTGACTTCAATTAGTGACCCCATGACTCATTTGCATCAAGACCGGTAAAACCCTTTCATTTGTCCATTTAAACTGACTTGAGGTTTTAGTTAATTATCACTTCCTGTCAGCCTGAAGGTCAGACTATTTCCCTTTTGTTTCACTCAGCAGTTAGTCCCCTCATTAAGGGCGATGGGAAATGAATAATTAAACATGTGCCATTTTCATAGTTCAGGTAGTGAGAGGCCCTCAGGTCCCAGAGGATGCTCTCAGAGAAAAAGTCAGGAAAGTGTTGAAGACCCTATCTCCCCCAAACATGCAAGTTTCTAACTGCCTCCACTAAAGCTTTTCCCCTAAATTGAAGCAAAATGAAAACAGCAGTTAGCAGGCAGGGCTGTGACCCTTGCTAGCTGTGGGACTTGAGGGGAAGAAGCTCACCTTTGACACTACAGATTTTCTCCATTATATAATGGGAGTGATAATGGGAATTAAAAGAGTGAATGAACGTGCTTACGATGGTGGCTGCCACATAGTAGGAGATCAGTGAATGTTAGCTACGTGTGCTGTTCTCATCATCATGTGGGCAGTCATCTTCTGAGTGCTTGTAGGTTTTAGGCCTTAGTCCAATACCCACTTGCAGAGTGTTTGGATGTTCACTGGGACAAGGATCAAGGGTAAATTTTGTTAGTTTCTGGAGAAAGAAGAGAGGTAGCCATGTCTCTAGGGTGATAAGGAATTTAACTTCTGCCAGATTAGGGCTGGGGATATAGTTCAGTTGGTAGAGTGTTAGCCTTGCATGTATAAGGCCCTGGGTTCTAATCCTCAGCACCACAAAAAAAAAAAACAAAAACAAAAAAAAAAAACCAATGACCATTAACTTCAATCAAAGCACTGGAAAATTTCTACCAAACTTTTGCTAGTTACTCTAACAAGGTATTTTGTATTTTTGAGGGTGGAGGCCTGTAGGCAGAAGAAAGACAGTAGATGGGATCCAGAAGGAAGGGGAAGCCATCCACAGCAGCTTCCACTGGTGCAATCCAAATTCCTGCCATAGAAGCCAGGTCCCATTGCCTCAGCCCTCCCACTGCTTCTCCATTTCAGGAGGTCCCCCAGGACCTCTCACATGCCAGCCAAAAGTAGATTGAGGAAGTCCTGGCCCCATCAAGAAATGCCTCTGAGTCTATCTTGGTCATTTCTTTTGCCAACTCAGTCAGGGAACTGCACATAGTAGGGATGCCTACCTTCAAGATGGAGTTCAGAGAAAGCTCTATAGAGGAAAGTGGGTCTTAGCTGAGTTTGGAAGGCAGACTAAGACTTGGTTGGCTGTTAAACAGGAGATATTTCAAGTCAGTAAGTTCAAGAGCAGAATGGGAAGGGTCTGGGGTGTTCTTAGAATAGGAAACCTGTGAGACTGAGACAGGCTGCCTATGGGAGTGACATTGGCCAAGGCTGTTGATGAGGGTGGGAAGGTTGGATGAAGCTCTTGGACTTTATCCTGCCATTAATACAGATGATAGAGGATGGACAAGGATTCTAGAGGGAGAGCGTAGTACTGTGCAGGCAGAATTGGTAGGGAGAGGCTTGATGAGAGGAAGATTAGTTCGGGGTCAAGGGCCTGAGATAAAGGGAACCTGAGAATGAGAAGGAAAATACAATGAATTAGAGCAGCTCTATGATTATTGCAAAGGGGGTGGAAACTATTGCTCATTCCTGAGTCTTAAAATTTATTCTGTCATTGCTTGACCCCAAATAATAATTCCTAGCTGGATTTTTTTGGTGGGGAACATATTTTGCCATTTTAAAAAAGGTTCTAGTAAGAAGTAGCTTTGACACTGCTCATAGAAGAATAAAAATCACTGGGGGAGAATGAACAGAGTGTGAATGATTGAAAAGTGACTGAAAGCACTGAAGTCTTTCAAAAGAACATACACAGGAATTGATGCTCAATGTGACAAACACAGTCTCACAGCTACTTCAGACCCCATCAGTACAGAGAAATCCTTTCTAGATCGTCCCTAAGGGGAGAAAAATATTATAATGATGTAGTTAACAAGTTGTATGAATTTGTAATTGAAAAAAATTATATCAGAAAATTAAACCTGGAGAACTTAAATATTCTTTTATCATTTTATAGAGGAATGACCAAGACAAAACAGTGAAGAAACCCCCTGAGTCACCAGCCCATGAATATTGGATCTATTGCCAGAAGGTAAGTGTTTGGACTCTCAGTCTAGTGCTCTTTCTGCTAGGCCACAAAAGTCCAGAGAGATCATTTCATGGCTGAATAGAAGACTTCGGTGGTTTGCATTTTCCTCCTTTTAAAGTCAAAATTGTTTTGTTAGACGCGTTTATCTCATTGCTCCTTACTGCATTATTTTTTCCTGTTTGTAGCATTAAATCATTAAGTGTGAGGTAATCTTTGTGATGAAGATAACTCTATCCAGGGTGTGAGTTGCATAGTGGGAAGGAAAGTACAGACCTCTAGGCAGCCCCTGGCTTCCTCTTACCTCTTAGATGTTCAGGGTAAGTTGAATTCCTGAGAAGCATCAGCAAACACCATCTCTGATCCCGCATGGATAGATGTAGAGCCACCTGCCAGAGTCCACAGGGTCTCTGGGTACCCTCCTCTAAATCAGAACCCCTCCTCCATCTCGGAGGGAGGCCCCTCCCCGACAGGGCACCCATTGACCTCAATTCCTGTTTCTCTGCTTAGTTCCTCACCTATCACGAGCAAAAGTTTAAAACAAACAAAAAAGTCTATCCAATCAGAGCAGGTTTCTTTTTCCTCCAAACCTTTTTTCTGTCTCTGCCTTTCATACAAATAATGGAGGGTAGGTTAGGGGGAGGAGTAGGAAGAGGACCCAAACATTCTTAGTGGGCCTGCTCCCTTGTCTCCAGGCTGTAGCCTTCTCTCTAAGGCACCTTCCCCAGCAGACCTGTATGCTAAGAACTTTCGCTGGAGAAGGTACACCCCAACACACACCCTAGGTCACTGTAGACTGTTTTCCCACCATGTTAGTGATGTGCCCACACTCCGACACAGGAAACCTTGATCAGGAAAGCTACAGAACTCATTTGACAGAGGCTCAGAC
Organism: Marmota monax; assembly: GCF_021218885.2. NCBI lineage: Eukaryota > Metazoa > Chordata > Mammalia > Rodentia > Sciuridae > Marmota > Marmota monax. The sequence continues at coordinate 28,477,704 of NW_026695227.1, forward strand.
AAAGTGTTCATAAAGCAAGAGCTTGTGCATCTGAAAGTCTGTAATTTTTAACATAACCCATAACATACTGAAGCAGGGGGATTGTCATTAGGATGCTGTTCTATTAACAGGGCATTTAAGAGACCTATCTGGATGTCTCTGGCTTGATGACATTTCATTTTAAAATTGGGTCAAATAGAAATACAGTAATAGGTGGTAAGTGTCTTAGACTCAATGTTGAAGTTTGAACATTAGAGAAACATGCCAAGGCAAGCATATAAAGCAGGGATAACACAGACTTCTCCCAGGAGGGAGAAGCGGTCCATAACTGGTATCCTGGTATCCCAAAAATGAGGTGTTCTGCCCTGTTTATGTGTCCTCGGCTTCCTTTGTTCTCCTGCCCTCTTCCCCTATCTTTCTCCTTTCTGTGTATGTGACTAGGCCCAGGAATGCTAGATGGGATGGCCAAAAAGGTGGGAAACAGGTGGGCTGAAGGGGGAAGGGCAGGATGGAGCAGCTCAGGACACATTAATTAACAACCTTACAGCTCCCTGTAGGGAGGGACAATTCCTGGGACTGACCTTAGGGCTGCTCTCTGTTAGTTCCCTCTCTGGGCCATGGAGAAGGGGAGAATAGAGTTTCTTCCTCTCAAGGCAGAGTATGTGCTGCTTCTATCCCATAGACCCACTTGGGAAGCCAAGAAAATGGTCTTGAATACAAGAAGGTAAATTAAGGTGAACTGTTCATGTTTTGCCTATCTTCCCAGAAGAAGCAAAAGGTACCCTGGGTTAAAGTTAGAGCACTAGGGAGGGCCAGGGCAGAGTGTTTGACACCAGCCTGGGCAGAGAGACCAGATCACAGAAGGTAGTGGAACTGGCAGCAGAAACCCCTTCCTCAACTGAATCTGCAGCTGAGATGGCACAAGGACCAGCGTGCAGACTGCTGGCAGTGACCCTGGCAGGGAAGGCTGAGATGCCTCAGGAATGAAAGGAGCCTCAGGATACAGGCTCCTTTCCGACACAGGAGTCATGGGCTCGCCTCCCACACAGGAGCCTGTTCTGCAGGATCTGTTCAGATCCAATGTTCCCTGGAAGAGAAAATTGGTGGGAAAGTATGTTTTCACTCCCAAAACTTCTCTCACAAAGAAATGCGACTCCCAATGCAGACAAATCAGGACTGTTACTGCCAATTGCCAGCTGAGTGTCTTCAGGAAAACCACTTAATCTTTCTGAAACTCTGTTTCCTCATCTGTAAAATAGAGTTAGAGATAATAATTACTTTCTGGGGTCGATTGAGGGCAAAATGACTATTTGAGAAAATGAAAAGCTATTCTGACCCCAGCAAGCACCCAGTAAATGGTAGAGAGACATGTCCGGCAGCCCAGTGGTGGAAGGTTGTGATGGAGTAAAGGACTCACTGACTGCCCTGGCCATGAGGAATTCAAGATGGAGCGGATGGATGGATAAGCCTGGCTTTTCTTAGTTCAAGAACACTGAGATCTGCTGCTGAGGTGGGGACTGAGGATAGGACAGGGGACAAAAGGCAGCGAGAGTAGCCCAATGCTGCTGAGCTTCTCAGGGACCAGATCCAAAACTGCCCATGTACAGACCTAAACATGCAGACTCAACAACCTCAAAGGAAAGTAACAGGGATGGTAAAGACCAGCAGGTCTTTCCTGTGACTTCCCCTCCTGCAATCTTTTGTGCCCTACACATTCCTGATGTCCAGATTTCTGTCTGGAAGCTGACACAATTCCCACTGAGCATTCATCACATCTTTTTCCAACCTGGATAATCAACTTTTTACTTCTTGCTGATCAGATAAATCAAATTGTCGTAGATTCATTCCCATTTTCCTGACCCCTGGTGAGACTGAGCGTCTTTTTGCATATTTATTGGCCATTGGCATCTTCTCTTACATCTCCATTATTTGACACTTAGCAACAGAGTGGAATCATCTTTGGGATCAGTCCAAGCCCAGGATTCACTGTGGCCACTCCAATTGCTTTATTTTGTTTACTTCTGTACTTGAAACTTCATGCCTCTGATTAGTCCATTTAATTTTAGAAGTGTATAACATGACCATGCACACACAGACCTTGTTAATCTTCCTTTGGCAGATTCCTGACAAGAGGTAGAACTCTTTTATCTTGCGGATTCATCATGTTCAGATCTGGAAATGAAAACTAAAATAAACTTTTCACTTTGTCTTCCAACTCAATTCAAAATCATTCTAGGTCCAGTGAAAATCACCCAGTTGATAGTTTACTTCTGTTTTTGCACTGTCTAAGCAATGCTTTGGAGACTGAGTACAAAAGAAGGAAGTTTCAAGACGTTTCACAAACTGGATTTAAAGTTTTAAAATCCCTACTTCTCTCCTAGCAATCTTCATGCCTCTTGTAGCAAATAATTTAGCTTTTCTTTCTCTGTAAGTGGGGGGAAGGCATTGATCCATGTCAGAGTTTCTTGACCCTGGCTACACATTAGAATTAGTTGAAAAAAACATTTTTTAAAAAACATTTAAATTTTTTTTTCTTTAAAAAATTTTAAAGATGACACTTTAGACCAGTTAAATCAGATTGCAGTATTTTTTTAAAATGCCTTAGCTGGTTTTCATGTGCAGCCAAGAATGGGCGTCACTGAACATGATGATCTCTGATATTCTTTTTAAAGAACATCTCTAAGATTCTAAAGTATGTTAAGTTTGGACAATTTATCATACTCTTCAGTAATTTTTAACCTGTTAAAACGGAGATTCTGTTTTCCCACACAGTGCAATGGAGTTTAGAACCGGCCTAAAAGGTTGACCAGGAGAATGCTTGCTGATAGTCAAAATCATTCAAGAATTTTCCTTCTTCTTCTCTGGTATTCTTATCTCTAGATGAAACATTATAATGGGCTTTTTTTGTTGTTGTTGAAAAGTAGATGAGCAGAGAAAGGTAAATGAATGAACAATAAGACATATAAATGCTAACCCAGAGGATACCCAGCAACCATTCTGAGGTTAAAAATGAAAAACATTGTGTGTAGAGATATCAAGTGAGCTTTGTAGACATTGCCAATAAAGATGAAAGAACAATGGAATTACAATAAGACCCGCTTCAGTGGACAATTTTTTTACTCAGTAGCTATGCAGTCAACTAGTTATGAACTGTAAACATATTTCACCCAGGAAGTGTTTGATGGCAGTTTGTGGTTGACAAGAACAACAGGTCCAGCATAGGACCTGGCTCAAGTTTAACAGAGTATGATATTTCTGCTTAACATAGGACTTCTATTATTGAAGAGTCAAAAACCCACAAAGATACTGAATGTTATTGTTCTTAAATACATGATAAAGACCTCAAGTGCAAGAGAAGCAGCCTTACCTTGAACTTCAAGTGATAAATATCTGTCGCCCTTCAGTAACATCATCACTGAAAGGGTCTGAGGCTCCCTAAAAATCTGCTTTGATTATGAAAACATGAGTTTCGTTTTTGGATCAAACTGGCATTTTCCTTTAGGTGGTTATTGATCAGTCTCTTCTCTGCTGAGTCAATAACAGACACATACAGAGGTTGGTCCAACGTGAAGTTTGATTTCTCAGGCCACAAATGCAGAGAGCCATGAGGTCACAGCACCAAACGTTTGAGCTTTTCGGTTCAAAAACCATAGGTGGCATTAAAGAATGTACTGGTGTTCTTTGAAGTTTGATTTATGTAACTTCAGATTTCAAAAAGAAATACGTTTTCCCTCCCACAGAATTCAATTGCTTTAGAAGTGTGGTTTTTAAACTGTGTTTGTTTTTTTTTTAATTGATTTTTGGTAGAAGTGAAGAGTCCATTTAACATTTGGGTTGTCTTGATAAAAGAATCCCAGGGATGCTGTGAACTTCATGTTTCAAGGGCCTGTGCAAAGCTACAAGGACACAAAGATGAGGCCAACCTCACTCTGCCTGAGTAGTTCACTTGCTTTCCAGGGGAACCAAAACCACCAGGCAAGAGGGTTGTGGAAGACAGCCTTCAAAAGGCTTCGTGACAGGAGGAACATCTCCATGATTTTCATTGACCCTCAGAAGAAATAAATGCTTGTCAGATTTTTACATTATTTATTTCTATACTTTAAGATTGTGACCGAATACAAATAACACAGAATTTACCATCTGAACCATTTTTAAGTGTTTAACTCAGGGACCTTAAATCCACTCACGCTGTTGTGCTACCGTCATCACCAACCATCCACAGACTCTTTCCATCTTGCACAACTGTAACGCCATATACACACTAAACAATAACTCCCCATTCCCCTTCCCTTTAGGACCTGGCAACTACCATTCCACTCTGTCTCTTTTGACTCCTCTGGCTACCTCATATAGTGGAATCATCCAATACTTGTCCTTTTGTGATTGGCTTACTTCTGTCTTCAAGGTAGATGGTTTTTTTAAGAACTAGTACTTTGAAGTGTCTCATAAGCAACCAACTGTACTTGTTCTAGCTGAGGTATCCCTGTTTGTTATAAAGCTTATTAGAAAGTGGTTTCTGGTGGTAAAGGGAACTGATTAGATGTCACTTTGCACTCAGAGTTGTAGGAAATGAGCATCATTTGTGGATTGTCTGGACCCTTCTATGAGCACTGTGAGCTCTCAAAAAGCTCCAGATCTGCCCTTAGAACTGTTCTGGGAAGTCCTGCAGCTCTCCCACCAAGGGGCCAGGGGGGAAGACAGCTGGCCTGACTTGGAACTGCCTCCGGCCTGGTTCACACACCCTCTGCATTAGATTAGCTTGCATTTCCATCTGGTATGTGGGTTTAGCAGTCAGAATGCAGGAATCAGGCTCTACGTGTTACATGTTGCTCTTATTTTATTTAACACTTGTTATATGGCCAACGCGGCACCAAGCACAGCATAAAACCTGGAATTATTTGATACACACTCTCTATTATTCAAGGGATGCATCTGCCAAGCTTGCTTCGGGGGATGCCTCCCAGTCCACTGAAAAGTAGCTTTATTTCCTAATGCCTTTCAAATCCAGAGTCTCGATTGTTTAAAGTCTAAAATCTGTACTAGAGAAATTTTTATTTTAACTAAGTGCCATTTCAATAAGAGCCTTAAGGCAAATTTCTCCATGCTTCATTACGTTTTTATTTTGGAGGAAAATATATATCTCCATATCCTATGGTGTTAGTGTGGGAAATGAAGCAACCATTTCCACTGATTTTCCCTGATTGTTTTTGTTTCACAAAACAGTGATTTTTAGCTAGAGGTTTGCTTGTGATTTGGATACAGTTGATGTGTTGGACCTTAATAAAGAGAAATTTGAGAGTTTGTTTTTCATAAGGACACAACTTCCAAGGTGCATTATTTTACTTTTATGATTTCCGATGTTGTAACCTTTTAACAAAGTCACATCACTTGCAAATGTTTGTCATACCCATAATATCTGCCTTCTTCTTATCACTTTAAAAGACTTCCCATTTCTCCTTTGGGCTCCAGGGTGCACTGGGATAATTCAAGCCCCTCCTCCCTTTAGCAAGTAGACTAAAGTTTATTTCTCTAGAAAAGAGTGTCAAGCTGCAGGGAGCAGTAACAGCATCCTGGTCATGGAAGTGACAGTCATTGACCTGCCCCCCTTTTATGTACTGCCACCCTGCTGGGCGCAAAAGCACATGCAATTCCATTAGCTGATATCCTCCACTCTTGGGAGGTAGTCTGTTATATAAAATGGGCCAATAGAACTGACTTCGGCTTTTGTTCTTTGCTAATTATTCTAGACTTTAATTTCTTAGGTGGCTTACACCCTCCTGAGCAGGAAGAAGAACCCCTAACAAGATGGGGTGACCTGCTATAGCCACACAGGACCTCTGAGATGGGTGTGACCTGCCAAGATGCCAATTGACCTGCTGACTACAAGACATAGATGTCTTTAAAAGTTTACACAACCCCCTCCCAATTATTTGGAGATATCTTCTTCATTCATTCTGGTGCCCAGAGTCACCAGAGAGGATCCTTGTCCTGAAGGAGTAGGGGAGAAGAATCACTCAATTACCATAGTACAAGTCAAGACAGAATACAAAATAGAAGCCAGTGGGAATTCAGAAGATGGGTAAATCTCTGGATTTAGAAACGACAAAGAAGGAATGAAAATGTCCAGAGCCATCCATGGGCTGTATGTGGACTACTATATTGGCATTGCAGCCAGTGAGTGGGTAGGTCTGACATTGGGAACTTTCTGTGGCACCCCCACAGGGATAGACTGCCTGATGCAGGTGAACTTCCCCCTCAGCTCTGCCAAAGGTCTCACACAGCACTGGAGATGGGGTGACCTGATGTAGCCACACAGGACCTCTGAGATGGGTGTGACCTGCCAAGATGCCGACTGACCTGCTGACTGCAAGACATCATGAAGCAAGACTCCACCCCTGAAACCTTACCCCTGCCTTTGATGTACCCCCTTAAATAAACCACAGAAGCCATTGTCTAACTCCAGCTCCTGTGTGAACTAGACCTATCAGGGCTCCACCTTTTTGAAACTATCTTTCTGACTTTGGCTTTTGTTCTTTACTAATTATTCTAGACTTTAATTTCTTAGGTGGCTTATACCCTCCTGAGCAGGAAGAAGAACCCCTAACAAGGTGCTGGCTGCCTCCCCTACCTTTCTTGAACACATGTTGGATAGCTCTGACTGCCCGGCTTTGTGCTTACACCGCACTATTCCATATTGATGACACTTTCAACTTCATATTCCATTCCCATGTCCTACCCTGACCCCACCACCCCAAAAATGCTTCTGACAACCAGTTTTTACCAGATTTGAATTGCCTAGAAATTTGTACTAAAAATTTGAAGGACATGTGTATAGAACAATATATAGAGAGGCCCAAAGGATAGCCCAAAATGTGATTCTTTTAAAAGAATATGGTTTTGAGAATCACTAGTGAAGCCCTTTGTATGATTGCATAAGTCTTTCTCCCTCCTGTGGCTCCCATTGGGAAAGGAAAAACAAAAAAATCTAAGTTTGAGATTTTATTCCTGCTCTCCCTAGACCTATAGAGCTTTCTTTAGAAAGCACATGTTCCCATCCCAGAAGGCTTAAGGTTGCTGGCACCAATCCCTCCAGCTGGAACAGGGATGGAGGCCTCCATATGGAGACCACCACCAAGGTACAGGCCTCAAGTGAGCCTTGAAGAGTTAGCTGATGCCTGCACCCAGCTCTCCACCATGATCATCTTACTGCAACACAGAACACAAACCCATTTAATAAGAATGATGAAAACTTTAGATATACATGGAATACAGAACCAGAAAATATTTCCAAATAGATTTTCCATGATTTCTTTTCTTTTTCTTTCTTTTTTTTTTTCTTCTTTTTGGGGTACCAGGATTTGAACTCAGGGGCACTTGACCACTGAGCCACAACACCAGCCCTATTTTGTATTTATTTAGAGACAGGGTCTCACTGAGTTGCTTAAGTGCCTCACTTTTGCTGAGGTTGGCCTTGAACTTGTGATTCTCCTGCCTCCGCCTCCTGAGCTGCTGGGACTACAGGCGTGTTCCACTGTGCCTGGCTTGCACCATGATTCCTATTAGTACATTTTTTTTTAATGTTTTGTTGCAAAATAAGATAGTATTGTCATAAATGTTTCTACTTTAAAATGACCTTCACTATTAAGATATTCTGTTGGGTCTACATGAAGCCACGTTTCCAGAAAACAAATACAAAATTTTATAATCTGAATAGTTGCAGACACACCCACAGCATGATGAGTCTTGATTACAAAAGAGAGGTTGACAAGCTCTATCCACACTGATAATTACCAGTTTCCTTCAGAGAGCCATGCAGGCTGTCAAAACACTTGAATTATTTCTACTCTGCAAATAAGTCTAATGGAACAAATGGTTTTTAGGTCACAGTTTGGCAAAGGTGACATCTTTATCATGAAAAGAGTGAAGGTTTGATTTTTAATCTGTATAATAAAAATAGATTGGCCTATATTTAATATTTCTTCCAGTTCAAAACTTGTATAATTTATTTTACTTTGAGATTTTGATATTCAAAATGTAACATCATATTAGGAAATGAGTCTTATATTTATCATCTACATTTTATCCTAAATAGTAAATAACACACAACTTTATAATAGTTTACTATTGGTATAATACAAGCCAAAAAATTAGATAAATTAGACTTCATCAAACTAAAAATTTTTGTGCTTCAAAGGATGCTATCAAGAAACTGAAAAGACCTACCATAGAATAGGAGGAAATACTTGAAAATCATATATCTGGTAGGAAACTATTAAGGTTTGTATAGTAAATGTTCTTCAGAGGCTTATGTGTTGAACATTTGGTCAGTAGTTGATGGTGCTATTGGAAGGTAGTGAAATCTTTAGGAGATAGGACCTGGTAGGAGGAAGTTAGGTCATTGGGGGTCATGACCTTGAAGGGTATATTGGGACTTTGGCCCCTCCCTCTCCTTCTTTGCTTCCTGGCCATCTTGAAGTGAACAGTTTTCTCTGTCACCATGATGTTCTCCTCATCACAGGCCCCCAGAACAATGAAGCTAAAACCTACCAACTGATACCTCTGAAGCCATGAGTCAAAGTTAATCTTTCCTCCTTTTTTTTTCCTCCTCAGGTATTCTGTTACAGCAATGGAAAGCTGACTGTCACAGAGACTTATGTCCAGAGTACATGTGAACTCTTACAACTCAATAATAAAAAAATATATAGCCCAATATAAAAAATAGGAAAAAAGATCTGAATAGACATTTCTCCAAGCAAGTTATACAATAGCAATAAGCACATGAGAATGTGTTTAACATTATTAATCATAAGAAAAATGCAAATCAAAACCATAGTAAGATACTACTTCATGACACTTAAGATAGCTAAAATTAAAAATGCAAATAATAAATGTTGTCAAGGACATGTAAAGTTAGTGGGAATTTAAAATGATGCAGCCACTTTGGAAATCAATTTGACAGTTCTTCAGCTAAATAAGGAGTAGCCTCATGACCCAGCAATTCTACTCCTAATTATATACCTCCAAAATTGTATGTGAATGTTTATTAGCAGTATTATTAATTATTAATAATGCAATGCAAATGTCCATCAAATGATGGACAGATTGATTCATACAGTGGAATATTTTGCAGTCATAAAAAAATGAATTACTGACAGATGCTACAACATGGATGAAGCTTAAAAACATAATGCTAAGTGGAAGAAGCTAATCACAAAGGCCATGTATTTTAAGATTCTCTTTGTATGAAATGCCCATAACAGACAAGTCTATAAAGACAAAAGGTAGATTCGTGGTTTCCAGGGGTGGATTTGGGAGCATAGCTAAAGAGCCTGGGGTTTCTTTTTGAGGTTATGAAAATGTTCTAAAATTGTGAGTTTCACATATCTGTGAATATACTAAACACCATCAAATTGTACATTTCAAAAAGATAAATTGTACACTATGCAAATTCTGTCTCAATAAAATTATTTAAAAATATATAGATGGGTTGGGAGTGAGGCTCAGTGGTCCTTGGTTCAATCACCAGCACCAATGATAAAAATAATAATAATAATAACAGTAAGGAAGAAAAATCTTATTTTTTAAACACTGGGAAGGAAATTATCATGATGATATGTTGGGGGTGGTTGATAGGTGAGATTTTGGTAAGAGGCAGGTGCTTATCCCATGGATTTGCAAGGTGCCTCTCATGACTGCGAAGTTATGAATCATTAGTTGATACTGCTAGGGTAGAACCTGCCCTAAAAATACTGACTCTTTAGAAACCAAACTACTTGAGTTCATGTAAAAATTAAAAGCAAAATGCATCCTGATGTAAATTGAGTTTTTGGATTAATTAAAAATATTGGAGAATTAAAAATTTTTTCCCTTGCAATTTTTCTTCAATGTGTAGGAACAAGAACACAAATTTAACATGTTCTAATGCATTTTTAATAAAATTATAAACTGATTCATTATCCAGTCTGAGTTTTTTAGATGTTGACATAAGTTATTTAACATGCCTTAGAAAGCTCTGGCTGACTGAGGCAGTAAACAAATGGGTAAGAACATCATAGACTCTGGCTTCTGTCCTGACTGTGTCAAAAGATACTCCAAACTTCCCTTTCTTCATCTGTAAAATGGGTATAATTATAGTTCAATTCTTGTGAAGTTATAAAGGCATTTAGTATATAATAATCATGCTAAATACTTATTATTGTTATAATTTTAAATTAGGCATTCATCACTTGGCCTAATAAGAATTCTATCAGTGGAATATATGCAACCAATGATTTATTCTGGTCTCTTCTTTTAATTAAACACCACGGCGGATTTACCACTGTCTAAGTATTTATACCTCAGCAAGTTTTCTTCATTTGTAATTGCAGCCAATGTGATGTTTCCCTGAAGATGGGCAGAAACAAGTGGATCCACACACATTCTTTAATCCAGAAATTGGTATTTCTTGTTATCTTTGTGTGACTAATATCATAATTGCTTACACTGCATTTTGTCCTGTTAGAAGTAAATAATTTCCTTGTGTCCTCAATAATAGAGAATCATTAAACATTTTGCAATCCCCTCTCTCTCTCTCTCTCTCTCTCTCTCTCTCTCTATATATATATATATATATATATATATATATATATATATATATACACACACACACACACACACACACACACACACCAAGGTATATAGTATGAAAGACCAGGTTGATGGAGCCTCTCTCTTTTCAACTTCTGTTCTCTGCACCTACCCTTCTTTAGAAAACAAGCATTTTCCCCAAGACACTCAGCAGCTTTTCTATAGGCTTTAGTAATGTCCTTCAAATCTGGAATGCAAGAATTTGGAGAGGGGTATAATCTTTGGAGCTTGAATAAAAAAGTGATTTAAAATTTTTAATTCAGTTTTACATTTGATCAATGATCAATTTTGTTACACTCTCCAAGTTATGGAATTGTTCTTTTTTGTTCTTTTATTCTTTTTCCTTACACAAAGATAACAAATTGTTCCATTACCATTTATGGAAAGAACTATCCTTTCTCTAATGAATTGCCTTTGTACTTCTGTCAAAATTCAATTGACCATATATCTGTGGATCTGGACTATTTGGACTTAACTATTCTCTTCCATTGATCCATTTGTCTTTCTTGATAGAAATACTGTGCTGTTTTGATAACTACTGCTTTTTAATATGTCATAATATCAGGTAGTACTAGCCCTCCACTTTCGTTCTTTTCCTTTTTTGGTTACTGTAGGCCCTTTGAATTTCCATATGAAGTTTAGAAGTTGGAAAAAAATTAAAAACAGAAGCTTGCTGGAATGTTGAGATTGTATTCAATCTACACATCAATTTGAAGATAAGTAATATCTTAATCATATTGCATCTTCTTACCCATATATATGGTATATTTTTTCACATATTTAACTCTTAACTTTTCTCAGCAGTGTTTTACAGTTTTTAGTGTAAAGTCTTGCACAGCTTTTGACAGTGTTATCCTTAAGAGTTTAATTATTTAATGCTATTATAAGTGGAATAGCATTTTTTATTCAATTTCTGATTGTTCTTTGCTCTTATGTAGACATAGAAGTGACTTTTGCACTTTGGTATAGTATTCAAAACTTTTCTAAACTCATTTATTAGCTCTCATTATTTTAAAGTAAATTTCATAGAATTTTCTATATAAACAATCATAGCCAATCTGCAAATAAGTTGTTTTATTTCTTCCTTTACAATATTTTTAAAAATTATTTTTAAAAGGACCTTTTTTTTTCTTTTATTATTTCATTGACTGAACTCTCTCGTTCAATGTTGAACAAAAGTAGTGAGAGTGGACATTCTTGCCTTGTTTTCAGTCTAACAGAGAAAATATTCAGCGTGTCTTTCATCATTGAGTATGATGGTAAATGTAAATTGTTGGATTTTTTTTTTTTGTAAAAACCCTTTTCTTGATGACGTTCCCTTATATTCCTATCTTACTGTGAATTTTTATAAGGAATCATTTTGGATTTTACTTTCTCTGCATCTATTGAGATGATCACACATTTTTCATTTTAATTTGTTAACATGGGTAATTACATTGATTAGTTTCCTAGTGTTAAATAATCTTGCACTCATGGGATAAACCCAACTTGTTACAAAGTATTATTCTATAATTTTGGATTCAATTTGCTAAACCTTTGTTAAGCACCTTTGCATTGGGTTTTATGAAGGAAATTGGTACACAAGATTTTCTTTTCTTACAGTGTCTTTGGTTTTTATATTAGGATAATGCTCATCTGCCTGGCTCAGTTGAAAAGTATTCATTCCCTCTATAATTCTCTTGAAGAATTTTATAAAATTGGTATTTTTTCCCTTCCTTTGCTATTTGTTCAGATTTTCCACGGAATTTTTGAGCCTGGAGTTTTCTTTGTTGGAAGATTTTAAGTTCTAATTCTATTCCTTTAACAGAAAAGGATTATTTTAATAGTTGCATCAGTGGTATCCTGCAAATTTTGATGTTTTGTTTGCATTTACAGTCAGTTTGGAATACTTAATAATTTCCCTTTAATTTCTTCTATTATCCAAGGACTATATCAGAATGTGTAGTTTAGCTTCCAAATATTTGGGAATTTTCTAGATTTTTTTTTCTGTCATTGATATCTCATTTATTTTCATTGTGATAAAAGAACATACTTTACAGACTTAAAACCTTTAAAAGTTATTTAGATACATTTTATGGCTTAGAACATTGTCTGTCTTGGAAAATGTACCATGTGTGCCTGAAAGAATAGGTGTACATATTATTGTTGGATGTTCTGTAAGTGACAATTAGGTCAAATTAGCTGAGAGTGGATCTGGGGTTGTGGCTCAGTGGTAGAGAGCTTGCCCACAAGTTCAATTCTCAGCACTACATAAAAATAAATAAAGGTGTTGTGCCCATCTATAACTAAAAAAAATGTTAAAAAAAAACTAGCTGCGAGTGTTCTTCATCCGTTGTATACTTACTGATTTTCTGTTAACACAGTTCAGTTATTGAAAGAGTTTACATACCATTTTGCATCATGATACCTTTTAATGTTTAATTAATACTTCATGAGAGAAGGATGCTGTGACTGTCATCTGGAAGATGTATTATTGTTGATGCATGAGAGCATCCTTCATTAATAGCAGCAGCATAAAAACAAGTTAAAGAAGTTGTTCTATAAATTTAAATCTTGAAATGAAAAGTTTAAGTTTTTGACTGATATGCCAGTTGGCAGTTTCAATCAGACCAATCTACAAAATGATACACCAGGGCCCAAACTCTAATGGTTGTGCTCGTAATTTCAACTTACTTTTTTATTTAGTTATAGAGAACTTTCCTTGAATAAAATGTTACCAGGCGCTTAAATATGTATAACCCACAAAAGTGTTTTATCTGTTTAAAAGTGTTGAAGGCACAAAGGATAGAGATGGGCCATCTTTACCTGGACTCCAACTGCTTAGCCTCATTTGGGGTATGATTCTCTTTCTCTCAGAGACAACGCCGGAGGCACTTCAGCCAACGCCTAAGACACTGTGGAACGTTGAATTCCACAGATCTGCCTCAATACTCTGATAAACAGAAAGATGATCCCAAATACTCACTGGAGTAGAATGGTAAATAGATTTCAACTCTTGTGTCAACCATATGAATTGGCAAACTGCCTAGAGAACTGTTTGAAAATGTTTCTGAAGTAAAAAAAGAATATGCTGGGTGTGTAGTGCACATCTGCAATCCCCGTGACCCCAGCGGTTGAGGCAGGAGGGTCACAACTTCAAGGCCAGCCTGGGCAACTTAGTGAGACTCTGCTCAAAATAAAATAATAAACAAAGTATGGAGATATAGCTCAATGGTAGAGTATCCTTGGGCTCAATCCCAGGTACCACAAAAAAATAAATAGATAAATAAATAAATAAATGTAATAAGAGAATATGTTCAATTATCAATGTCAGGAATTCCAGTGTCATGCATTTGGTATTCCTGGTCTTGAGAAACATGCCAATCTGATATTCAAATCTAGTTTCACATGATATCTGCTGGATTGAATTATATGTTTGATAAATTAGGAAAACTATGCAATGGAGTTAGTGAGGCTTTTCCAAATTGAAATCAACTGAGAATGCTTAGGTAACCACGTAGGAGACAGATTTTTATAAGGACACCTGGGAAAGAGGCTGTGCAGGAAACCGTCTCGGAGTTTCCCTGCAGGTGAGCTGGTGAGCTGGCCAGGGAACCCCAAACAGCCGACTGCTGCTCTCTCCTAGTGCTTTGCTGTTGTTTTGACTCAGCTTCTCTCTCCTTTTCTTTTACAGCTTCTGCCATGATAAATTCTAGTTCTTTTTATCTCAAGGCTTCTGCTTTCTTTCTTTATGTCTCCCTGCTACTTTCTTCTCCATACACCTCCAGTTCAAATTCCCTACAGAGAAAGTCAACCTTCCAGAATGGAGTGCCCCTTGGGGAAGAATTTCCATGCCATGTTTCTGAATCACCACTTGACAGCTCATAGAAAGCTTCATTAGATCAGGTGCCCACCCCAAGTCCAATCACCTGAGCTAAGGTGGCCGAACCACAAGGTACAGAGGATGGAGAAGGGACACCTGTGTCTGAAGGGATGCTGATGAATCCCAGCAGGGGGCAGTGTACCTGTCAGGCATGGACATGGCCTGTCCATTACAGTGATCTTCAACAGTATAGTTATAGTTGTACACTGACTGGACTTGCTTCCTATTAAATGGAGAGCAATTTTCATATCACCAGCTAACATTTTGGTTTTCAAACTGCTTGGCAAAAAGTCTTGAACTCTGCCCAGAAGAGAGACTCAGTAGTATGTAGGACTCAAAGCTAGGTGAGTCCATTTTCAACCAGAGCAGTTTCATGTTATTCACTTTTATTAATTGAATTTTCAAATAAAATTTCACTTGATGATGACATTCTACTATTCAAAAATAGTTTGAGTACCCCTGAGCCAGAGGAGCAGAAAAACTTTTGTTTGGATAACTTTAAAAAATTTAAAAAGTAGAGTTGTACACTTTTTAAAAGAGAAATCAAATAGTAAAAATTAACAAGATACACAATGAAATATGAAATATATTTTAACCAGTTTTCTGTAAGAAGATTGGGGAAAGGTAAACAGGAAAGTCAAATAAGAGTATTTCACAACATTATAGTCTTCATTACAATTGCTTTAATGTTTTAGATGTTCTCAGGGAAATTACTTAGCTGTGATTGTTTATATATGCTTATTCAGTAGGATCAATATTTTGATAAGAATGATCAGATCATGGGCTGGATTGTAGCTCAGTGGTAGAGCACTTGCCTAGCATGTATCAGGCCCTACAAAACTAACAAAACCCAAAAAACAAAAACAGTGATCAGATTAGAAATTCATAAGAGTTAAAACAACATGTCATTGGAGTTTATGTTTGACTCTGTTCACAGACACAGAACACTGCCACTTCAGGGTACAAGTCATATTAATTAGCTATTTATAATGAACTGATAGACTAAGTTGCATCATAGAAATTGCTTGTGTCTTACAGGTTAGGTCAATATATAATTGTTTTTATCATAGGAACCATATTCAATACACTCCATCATCTGCCAAGAACAGTTTTTGGAAACAGAAGACATATCAGACATGGTGGTGCACACCTGTAATCCCAGTGACTCGGGAGGCTGAGGCAGGAGGATGGCAAGTTTGAGGCCAGCCCCAGCAATTCAGTGAGGCCCTGTCTCAAAATAAAAAAGGACTGGAAATATAGCTCAGTGATAAAGCACCCCTGGGTTCAATAGCCAGTACCAAAACAAACAAACAAACAAAAGTAAACACTGAGGACATCATGATGGTATTTACAAGCCTGAGTTATTTTTGTAATTGAGGAAACATATCCTTATTCTAGCAGTTGGGCCATCCCAATATCTACCATCCAATGATAATGTCAAGCCACCATCACCGGCTGGCACAGCAAATAAAACTATGGAAACATGTTGGGCATTCCACTTCTAGGGCTAAGGAAATCTACCCCTAATCCATCCTGAGAATGCCCCCCAAGGTATTCCTTGTTAGTGCCAGGACACTGGGCACTTTTCAGAGTCTACATGTATTCATGATTTAAGCAGATAATTGTTCTAGTAGTCTTATTTCCCAGAAGACTTGTTAGATTGAAAGTGTAAAAATTTGCAGCTTAGCTGTAAAAACACCCAGATGTGTACATGGTGGTCCCTCATCTCCTGGCTGAGATTACTCCAGAGAATTCTCACTGTTGATATCACTGAGCACAAAAGGGAGAGGGAAGGATGTTGAAGGGAGTCACATGGTGTGAGAGGTTTTCTTTCTTGTGTCTTTTAGAGTTTGATCCAACAGCCTGATTGGGCTGACATGATGTCAAGTTTTGGTTCCTATTTGCATTAAAAGGTGAGGCAATTGGAGTGGAAGCAGATGTTCGGGCAGTTAAAAAACTCTGCAAGGCAAGTCATCAACATCAAAGTCAACTAACAATGGTGGAAACACTGTGATATTCCCACTTTTTTTTTAAATAAATAGAACAATAACTGGCTTCCAGTACTTATATTAATAAGTAGTAAAATGCCCCTTTCCTTTTCGTCATCTCTCTAATTTGCATATGGACATCTAAACAAGTCGGTTGAGATGGAACTTTGATTTATTTAAATGGATGTGCATAAACATAGTTATAGGGGAGAAAAACACAATAAAAACATTATGTTAATTAATTTTTATGTTTATGTGTACTTAAGCACTCTGGAGCTTTGATCCTGTTTAACCAAACTAAAGACCCTGTTATCATTTGAATATGACTTAATCCTCTGAAATAAATCAATGTCTCAATGCTATGGAAGAATTAAATGACTTGCTCTTGGATGTATAATTCGAGGCTTAAATGCAGTCTTTATGTTGTTAGGAAAGCAATCCATCACATCCAGCATTGTCTCTGTCAAGTCTTTAGGCCAAGGGGCAGGCTCCATCCATGGTGAAGTTATGTTAGTGGTTGACTGAACATCTAAGTCAAGTTCCAGATGACCCTACTCTTAGCCCTGCTCAGCTACTTCAGACACTGTTGTCAGAAGGGACACCAGAGGGAATGCTATACATGTTCTATCCAAATGCTTTGTGATTACTGGAGTAAAAGCCAAACCCTGACTTTCTGTGGTTGGAGAGTCATAGTCTCTTAAAGTAACAGTCTCCAGCAGCATTACTACTAAAGAATGCAAATATTGATGCCCAATTCCCCATTTATGGATTTCCTTTTATTTATGTTACCAATTCCCTGCTGATAGGAATTGGTTGTTTGCAGTTTATTGCCACAAATAAAAAATGGGAAATAATGCCATAATTAATGTTTGCTATCCATAACTATAGATCTAGGTGGATTTCCATGACTATATCTACAAAATAAATTCCATACAGTGGACTTAGTTCTTCAAAGGATATTCACAATTATGATTTTTATAGACAATGAATTTACATTCAAATTTACACTTCTACCAGTAGGGTACAAGAACCTTTTTTCTTTAATCAGTACTGAGTCCCACACAACTTTTTTGTTGTTGTCTTATTTTGCCTTTTTTTTTTGCCAAGTTGGTATATATGCATATATATCATATTTTGCTATTTAATATATATACATGTGGGTATATATATCATTTTGTAATTCATTTCTTTTTTGTAAGCATCTTTCCTATCTCTATGAGCTATTTGAATTTTCGTCCTCTAACAATATTTGCACTGCTGATCATATATCTTGTTCATTTTCCTATGATTTGCTTGCTTTTCAGCTCATTTCAATGAGCTCTTTGTAAAGCAAGAATATCAAGTGTCCATCTGTCAAAAGTTTTTAGTGGTTGAAATAAATTATTTTCTTCCCTTTGTCTTAACAGATGGAATTCTTAAGCCCTCTTGTATGAGGAATTTCAGCCTGATTCTATTTAAAAACAAGATATAGGAAGTGGCAAGAGCCAAACTTTCACCTACTTTAAAGGACAAGTGAATTGTAAGAAGGCAGCATGATGTACCCAAGGGACACTTGAATGCTCATCGTTGGGAAAAAAGCCAAACATTCATGCCTTTGAAATCTGCATAAAACTTGCATGCCAGAACTCAAAAAGCTCACTCTTTCAAGTAGCTGTTTAATATCTTTCAAAATGCTGAATCTTCCAAATTTTAAATGATGCTGCTCACAGATTTTAAGGACCATTTTGAGCATCTAAGCACCATTGTGAAATAACACTGAGCAAATCTTTAAGTTGGGATCTGTCAGTGTATCCTACAAGATAAGTCCCAATCCAGCCAGGGCAGTGTGTGCTAGAAAGGCTGATATGTAAAGGTTAGTGGATTCCAGATGTGCCTTTTTCATTTTTTTGCCTTGTAAACTCAGATGACTCCCTCATGTGCCTTATGGCTCAGTATTTTCATTTACAAAATGAAAATAATAACTTTTCTAGCTATCAAATAGGTTGTTTTCCTCATGAAAAGAATTTATGGTAAAGCCTTTTTTCTAATCATATAGAACTTTCAATTACTTTAATTGTTAGGAACAAGACTTCTGTAGATTATTTTCAGCAATATCTTTTGGGTTCTCTGTTTTCCAACTTGTGAAATGTTGTGAAGTACTTTTGACAAAAGCTAATATGAGAATTTACTATGAAAGAGGTGTAAACATATCCTTAATTTCATTTTATCTCCTTTGTATTTAAACAATGTCACATTTTGATTAAACTTGCACATTTTAGCTTCTTGTTAGGTCATGTTCAATGTGTATCTTAAAATATAAGAATGAACAGAATTGGAATCAACAAATCCAAAACAATCCTTTGCCCAAAATGATATATGTACTATGGGAAATAAAATATTTAAGGTATATAAAGTAAGATCTAAAAGAATTTGACTAGAGAGATTCTTATGTGTTTCAAATGTGTTTCTCTCCTAATATCTAAACATTTGGGGAAAGTTTTTTTGTCTTTCAAAAGAGGAATTGTTTTAATGCTTAAAATTCACAACAGTTATATAGTCCCCAAATCCTCATTGTTTTCTAAAGTTTACCTCAAATCTGAGAGGCCTAAGCCACTTCAAAATGATTGAAACTTTAGTCATAACCACACAAACTTTTCACTAAAGAGGGTGCTGTTACTATTTATTATTATTTATTATTTAATTATTGAAATTGCCTGTGAATGGCTCAGATGATCTGAAAAGCCACCCTTATTCTGGAGATTCACATAACATAGGAGCCCAGATTATCATTCCTAAAAGAATCATTTTCTTAAACCGATGAGTTGGGTTAATTGTACCAGACCTGGCAGAAAGGATATGCTGTTAAACATGTGGCATGACTCCAGAACATGTCTGCTCTTTTATCTTTCACACCTACATACCCAGACATCTCCGTTTGGTGCCTCCAGCACGAGAAGATAGAGAGGGTTTTGAGATCCTGAAAGGTTGTTTTCCCAGGAAATGGTGCTTCTCAGGTTTTTTTTTTTGTTTGTTTGTTTGTTTGTTTTAGTTGTAGATGGACAAAATACTTTTATTTAATTTAATTATTTTTATGTTGTTGCTGAGGGTGGAACCCAGTGCCTCATACGTGCTAGGTGAGCTACAACCCGGGCCCCTCAGTTTCTTTTTTTCTCAGATCTAGTCTGCCTTTCTCAGCTTTTATTCCTTGGCCTCATCTAATGATGGCACCAGTGGACTTTTATCTTTCCAGAATAAGTAAAGATTGGGACATTCTTAGGTAGGGAGTCTGATTTTAGTCTTGTCTAGTTTGTAACCACTTTTGACTTTCTTTCAGTAACCTGGCTCCCATTTTTAGGTTGCTCATTACTTTCTCAGAAGAAACTGTATGTTTCTGGATTTTAGGTTTTCACTAGCCAACATCAGTAACTGACATAAACAAGAGTACCCAAGCTTTCTGATGGTTCATTGTGCACAATGCTTTGAGTGAATTTTGGTTCATATTTGCCATTGTCTTCACTACAGTTATTCCTACCACAGAGTCATCACAACATAAAGGGTCTTTTACACCATCTTTGCCTTGAGCTTGGACTCAGAAACTGCCTTCTTTTCAAGTCCAAATGACTCCCTTGCTAAATCTTCTGCATTCACATGCCAGCCTGACACTTGGCTACCATCTTGAATAAACAATATTTTAATATCGGGAGATTTCCAACAACCTGTTTCTTCACGTTCCTTTGGGATAGTGTTTTTGCAATCATTCCTGGCTTTCTTATTTCTGCCTCTTTTTTCCTCCCTGGGCTTTTTGTTTGTTTTGTTTTGTTTTATATCATCAATCATTTTTTCAAATTGCACTGTATATTTATTTTTGTCAGATTCTACCTGAATAGAATGTAAATTTCATGGATTTGAAGCTCTTGCCCTTATTGTTCCCCTCTGATACCTGGTATCTAGAATAATATCTAACATATTGTAGGTACCTATTAAATATGGTTTGTGTGTCACAATGGATAAAGGAGTGATTTCTATAACCTTGGGCAAGATACTTCTTTTGAGACTCACGACTCACGGCAAAATGAGGATTTAGACTAGATTAAATGATTTCTAAGAACGATTTACATCTTATGCTTGATATTCAGAGTGTAGGTCAGAAGAGTGAGAGGCAGGAGCAGGCTGTCACCGAGACTGAGCTCTCTTAGGGCTATTCTAGATTGGCGGAGGGGAGGAATAAGAAAAGGGATTTCTTAAAGGAAATGGAGCTTTCCGTTTACATATCCAGGGAAAGAGAAGTTCTGACAGAGAGGACTACAAACGCAAGGGCCCTAAGGAGGAGTATGTTTGATGTGTTCAAGATCTGACAAGGAAAAAGATACAGCTAAATTTAAAAAGATACAATGAGAAAGGGAAAGAGGGTTGGAATCAAGATCAGGAATATAGCAGGTGGCCCGATTGTGTTTGGGTGTGCTTGGTATAAGAGAAAGTATGTGTGTGTGGTATGGTATGTATATTACATACATGGTTAAGTCTTGTATTTCTTTCACATGTGTTTACATAAATAGTTTGTGTATATGTGTGATGTGCTATAGTTTGTGTGTTACATGTATGCATTTGACATAACAGTATATGTATGTATGTGATGGTGTGTGCGGTATGGTATGGCATGTATGTATAGAGTGTGCTTGGCAGAGAGAGGAATATATATAAGGTTTGGTGTATACGTGTATAGCATAGTGTGTAGATGGTATGTAGTATGAACATGAATACTGGGTGTGAGAAGAGAGCATAATGGAGTGGCATGTGTATGGTGGTACAAGATTCATCCTGCCAGCATGTTTGAAAAGAAAGGAAACATTCTATTTTTTATTATTTATTTCTGAAAAAGTTCCCAGAATTGAAATACCACCATGCATGTGTTAGTTTACACTATTAAGGAATTTTGCCTACTGAATAATTTAGGTTTTTAATAATGCATAGATACTTTCTGGAAAAAAAAAGAACATTGTTTCACATCTACTAATCATCATGATCTTGGAAATCTAATACCTTTCAATATCATTAATATGTAATGCAACAAAGCATAGATTCCAGAACAAATCCATAATACATTTTAAGTAACTCTAGAGTTTTAAATTTGCTCATTTATAAATCTGGTTAAAATGTAGGTTTGGAAGTCCAAGGATTCTTGGTCTAAATTATCTAAGTCTTGAATGCCCCTGGTGCCTTGGGCTTCCAAGAACTGTGCATGAAGGACAGCAAAATATGTTGTGATAATTTCAACTGTTTTATGAATTAATATCTGTATCTAAGCCTCATTCAATCAGTGAATTATATACCATCTCCATCTTGACCCACATAGAAAACACAACCAAAAATGAAAAACTAATGACTTGTTTTTCTCAACCAATATTTCAGTTACCTCAGGAGTGGAAAATACTTCACATATTTGGCAAAAAAAAAAAATTAAAAAAAAAATCTTCCTAATCATGATTGTGTTGGTTGTATACAAAAAACGAAGAAAAGAAGGATATCCAAAATGCAATGTATAAATAGGGAAAGGAAACAAGAAAAGCAAACCTCCCTCCTCTTTTTAGTGTTGTTTGCTAGTTTGCCCCTAAATGCACAAAGATATATTTGCTTGCTAAATATCCTGAGCAAGAATAAAACAAAACCTTCTTAAGTTGACTGGTGTATTTCCTGAAGAGCTCTTGTTCTAGGGATAGTTTGTGCGTCAGCTTTTCATCTTTGTGTCTAAAATACCTGACAAGAACAATTACAGGAAGAAAGATTTATTTTGTACTCACAGTTTCAGAGGTCCAATCCATGGTCAGATGGCTTCAAACAGAACATCATGGTGGAAGGGCATATTGATGGCAGCCAGAATGGGGGGGGGGGGAGAGGGAGAGAGAGAGAGAGAAAAAAGAAAGAGGAGGAGGAGAAGGAGGGAGAGGAAGAAGAAAGAAAAAAAGGAATAGGAAGAAGAAGAGGAGGAGGAAGAGGGGGGAAGAAAAAAGAAGAAAAGGAAGAGGTGGAGGAGAGATAGGGAGAGAGAAAGAGGGAGAAAGAGAGAATCCAGGGACAAAATTTTGTCCCCAATGGCATGCCCCTAGTGCCAGCCAAACCTCCTCCCTAGTTACCACTCAGGAATCCATTCTAATTATTTATCCATCAAATGGATTAATCCACTGATGAGGTTATAGCACTAATCACTGCTGGAAAAAAAACCCATCTCTGAACCTTGGTGCATTGGGGATCATGCTTTGAAAACATGAGTTTTTCAGAGAAGATTCTAGATCCAAACCATAACAGTTACTAAGATAGAATACACATTTCTAAATTATATCATACTTGAGAGTTGGAATTCACTGGAAATACTTAAAAAAAATGGATTGTATTGTGTCACTTGGTTACTTGAGCTCAATCAAAAGACTATGGCCTTTGGTGCAGCCAATTTGGAAAGCAGTATGGAGATTCCTCGGAAAACTGGGAATGGAACCACCATTTGACCCAGCTATTCCTCTTCTCGGACTATACTCAAAAGACCTAAAAACGGCATACTACAGAGACACAGCCACATCAATGTTTATAGCAGCACAATTCACAATAGCTAGACTGTGGAGCCAACCTAGATCCCTTCAATAGATGAATGGATAAAAAAATGTGGCATTTATACACAATGGAATATTACTCAGCAGTAAAAAATAACAAGATCATGGCATTTGTAGGGAAATGGATGGCATTAGAGCAGATTATGCTAAGTGAAGTTAGCCAATCCCAAAAAAACAAATGCCAAATGTCTTCTCTGATATAAGGAGGTGACTCAAAATGGGGTAGGGAGGGAGAGCATGAGAAGAAAATTACCTCTAGATAGGGAAGAGAGGTGGGAGGGAAAGGGAGGGAGAA
Source organism: Marmota monax (assembly GCF_021218885.2). Taxonomy (NCBI): domain Eukaryota; kingdom Metazoa; phylum Chordata; class Mammalia; order Rodentia; family Sciuridae; genus Marmota; species Marmota monax. The sequence continues at coordinate 28,501,035 of NW_026695227.1, forward strand.
TGGGAATTGCATGGAAGAGGGAAGGAGACCCCCTTCGTTATACAGAATACATGTATGACGATGTGAGGGGAAAAAAAAGAAGAAGAAGTGGGTCACATTAGATTGGGTAGAGAGAAGTGATGGGAGGGGAGAGGAAGGGAAGGGGGGAATGAAGGACAGCAGAATAAAATAGACATTATTATTGCTGCGGATATATATGTGACTACATGACGAATGTAATTCTGCAAACTGTACACTCAGAAAAATTAGAATGTGGCCTGAGCCCTATGCTCTTTACCAGCTATAGCGCCTTGGAAATGTTGCTTAATTAGCAACATGGTGGCATAAGAGCCTCCTCCCCATTCATATTCTCTGACAGCATTAAGAATTTGGAAGTCATCAATGAACAAAAGTGCCGTTATGGAGGCTTTGGGACCCAGGTAGAAAGTTGAAAAGCCCAGGCAGAGAACACAAGACTATAGCCCATTTGGCTTTGATCCTACCACCAGAACCATTCACCAAGAGAGCCAGGTAGAGTCATACCTAACCATACCTACTCAGATGTTGGACTCACCAGCTACAGGCCCTGAAGTGGCCTGTGACCTGGCTCCAGCCACTCTGAGTTTCAGCCTGAAAGCAGTCCTGCCTGCACAGAGATTTTCCAGGCAATAAGCTCTTTTGTAGTGACAGAGGCAGGCCTATTGCTCTTGGTTCCATAGAAGATCTTGAAACCCCCTGGTGACTTGACTCCATTTTCTATCAGCTATGGTCTGGGTATAGTCTTGCCTACCAAGGGACCTTCCAGGAAACACCTCCATCTGTGCATTGGTGACAGGTTCACCAACTTCATTCTCATTTCAGATCTTGAGTGTCCTGCAAACCAGCTCTATTCTCTTCCATCTATGGCCCAAGAGCAACCCTGACCTCCCAGAAATTCATCAAGAGGCATATTCATTTATGACCTGGGAGGTCAATCTTCAGAGCTTGCTCCAAGTTATAGACCCTCTAAGCAGTCCTGTAATTCAGTTGTAGGTTCTCTCAGCTATGATCCCTGGCTAATCCTTCAACTTAGGAGCCAAATCAATGTGAGCCCTTAGAGAACCCAGAGGGAATCATATTCATTTGCACATTAACAGGTCTGCCATCTGCAGAAAAAACTGCAGACCTTAAAGGAGACACTTATCCCAGGATAAGCCCTACTGACCAAGACCTTAAAGGTAGTCTGTTCTTTCCCAGAACCAGACGATATCTATGCACAGTCTACTCCCTATTAACAGATTCACCAGAGTAAGTCTCTACTACAAACCCAACCCCATTGGAGTACAATCCTGCAGACCATCCCATCAGCTTGCAGACCCACTGGAATAGTCCTTACCTGCCAAAATTAGTCTGTAAAAACTGGAAGAAGTTTATGCTCTTCAAATATAAAGACACCAATGCAAGGCTAAACAGATTATGATGAATCAGGCTAACATGTTGCCTCCAAATGAAACTAATAAAGCTCTGGTAATTGACCTCAACAACAACAACAACAACAAAAACCAAACAAACAAACAAACAAGAACTGGAGACCGATGAATTACCTGACAGAATTCTAAATGATATTTTCTTTAAGTTCAATGAGATGCAAGAGAACACAGACAAATAAATGAAATCAGAAAAATAATACATGAACAAAATGATCATCTTAATAAAGAAAGAAAAACCATAAAAAAGAACCAAACAGAAATTCTCATGCTGAAGAATATAGTGAAAGACCTGAAAAATTTAACAGAGAACTTCAATAGCAGACTCGATCATGCAAAAGAATCAGCAAACTTGAAGATCAGTTGTTTGAAATTACCCAATTAGAGTGACAAAAGAAAACAAAATTATGCAGAAGAGTGAAGAAAATATAAGATATCTATGGGATAACACCAATGAATTATGGGAGTCTCAGAAGAAAGGGAGAGAGAGAGAGAGAGAAGCAGAAACTTATCAAAGACATAATGACTGAGAACTTCTAAAACCTTGAGAGATGGACATCCTGATTCTTGAATCCCCAGAAACCTCAAGAAAAACTAATTCAAAGAATAACCCCCAAACACATTATAATCCAACTGTCAAAAGCCAAAGACAAAGGAAAAATCTTGAAAGCAGTAAGACAAAAAAGAATCATCACATACAAGGAAACCTCCATAAGATAATTGGCAGATTTCTCAGCAGAAACTGTATAGGCCAGGGGGAAACGGGATGATATATTCAAAGTGCTAAAAGAAAATTCTGCTAGCCAAGAGTACAATATGCAGAAAAATTATCCTTCAGAAATGAAGGAGCAGAAAAGATAGTCCTCAGCATAGGCCAAAGGAACTCATAACCAGTAGTTCTTCCTCACTAGAAGTTCTAGAGGGAGTTCTTCCCATTGAAACAAAAGTATGCTAAATAACAATATGAAAACATGAAAGTATAAAAGTTACGGGTAAAGGTAAACAAGCATGCAATCAAATTTAGAACACTCTAATACTATAATGGTAATGGGTAAATCATGTTTAACTCTAGGATAAGAGTCAAAAGACAAAAAACATTAAAAATACTTATACAATAATTTGTTAATAAATGCATAATATAAAAAGATGATATTGATACCATAAAATGCATATGGAAGGAAGTAGAGGTGTAGAGTTCTTATATCTGATTGAAGTTGTTAGCGGCTTAAAACAGAATACCATAGCTATAAGATGTTTTATGAAAACTTCACGATAGCCAGAAAGAAAATGACTCTAGTATATACACAAAAGTTAAAGAGAAGGAAATCCAAGTATAGCACTAAAAAAGAAAATAGCACATCACCATAGAAGACAGAAAAAGAGGAAGAAATAAAGGAACTACAAAAGTTAGAAAACAATTAACAAAATGGCAATCATAAGTCCTTTCTATTGTTAATTACTTAATGTCAATGGGTTGAATTATCTAATCAAAAAGAGTGACTGAATGAGCAAAAAATTAGATCCATCAATATGGTGCCTACTAGACACTCGCTTTAGCCTTAAGGATACAAATAGACTGAGAGTGAAGGGAAAGAAAAAGAGATTTCAGGCAAATGCTAACCAAAAGAGAGTAGGTGTAGGTGGCTATATTGTATTAGCCAACGTAGACTTTCGGTTAAAATTTGTCACAAGAGACAAAGATTATTGTATTATGATAAAGGGGTTAGTTCATCAAGAGGCTACAGTAATTATAAATACATATGTACCCACAATGGAGTACCCAAATATCTAAAACAAGTATTAACAGAACTGGGGTGTGGGGAAATAGCAATACAGTAATAGTTGGGAACTTCAATACCCCACTTTCAACAGAATATTGATAGAAAATCAATAAGGAAACTTCAGACTTGAATAACATCACAGACCAAACAGACCTAACAGACAAACACAGAACATTCCATCCAATAGTGCCATACTACACGTTCTTCTCAAGCTTATATGGAACATTCTACAGTGTAGATCATATGTTAGGCCATAAAACAAGTCTTCACCAATGGGTCAATAAATTAAATAAATTAAAAAGAAAATTAAAATGTATCTTGAGACAAATAAAAATAGAAACTCAATATACCAACAAGTGCAGTAAAACAAGTTCTGAGAGGGAAGTTTATAGCAATAAGTGTCAATATAAAAAAAAAGAAATATCTCAATAAATAACCTAACTTTACATCTTAAGGAATTATAAAAGAACAAACTAAGCTCAGAATTATCAGAAGGAAGGAAATAATAAAGATAAGAGGAGAAATAAATAAAATAGAGACTAGAGAGATGCTAGCAAAGATCAATGAAACAGAGTTGCTTCTTGATAAAATAAACAAGATTGACTAACATTTAGGTAGACTAACCCATGAAAATAGATCAAAATAAGTAAAATTACAAATGAAAGAGGAAACATTACAACTGAAACAGCAGAAATGCAAAGGAGCACAAGAGACTATGATGAGCAATTATGGACCAACAAATTAGATAACCTAAAAGAAAGGTCTAAATTCCTGGGAAAATATAACTTATGAAGAATGAATCATGAAGAAGTAGAAAATATGAGCAGTAGGAATGAGATTAATGTGTAAAGAGATTGACTCAGTAATCAAAAATATCCCAACATAGAGCACCCCAGGACCAGAAAACATACTGAGCATTTAAAAGAAGAGCTAACAGCAATCTTTTTCAAATTCTTAAAATATTGACGAGGAAGGAACACTTTCAAACTCATTTGGCCAGACCAGCATTACTCTCACACCAAAGCAATAGAAGGATACTGCAAGGCAGGATAATTAAGTTACAGGTCAACATCCCTGGTGAACATGGATTTAAAAATCCTTAACAAAATCCTATTGAACCAAATTTAACTGCACATTAAAAGGATCACACATCATGAACGAGTGGGATTTCTTGCAAGTGTGGTTCAACGTATGCAAATCAAAAAATGTGATGTGTCATATTAACAGAATGAAGAATTAAAATCATGTGATCATCTCAATAGATGGACAAAAATCATCTGAAAACGTTCAACATATTTTCATGTTAAAAATTTTAAACAAATTAGGAAAGAATGTACCCCAACATAATTAGGCCATATATGATAAGCCCGCAGCTACCATATATGATAAGCTCACAACTTAACATCACACACAATGGTGGAAGACTGAAAGATTTTTTTCTAAGATCGAAAACAAAATAATTACTCTTGACACATCTATTCAACACAATGCTAGATGTTCTAGCCAGAGCAATTAGGCAGAAGAAAGAAGGCAGGTAGGCAGACAGGCAGGAATGGGGGGAGAGAGAGGAGGAATTCCAAGTCATAAAGGAAGAATTCAAATTGTAGAAGACACGATCTTATATGTAGAAAAAGGAAATAAAGAAACAATCCCATTTACAACAGCATCCAAAAAGTACTTAGGAATAAATCTGTTCAAGGAGGTGGAAGATCTATACCCTGAAAACTACAAATTGATTAAAGAAATTGAAGACATAAATAAATGGAAAGAGGGGCTGGAGTTGTAGCTCAGTGGAAGAACGTTTTCCTCGTATGGGTAAGGCACTGGGTTCGATGCTCAGCACCACATATAAATAAATAAAATAAAGGTCTAACAACTAAAAAACATTTAAAAAATGAAATTTAAAAAAATGGAAAGATATTCTGTGTACATGGTTGGAAGAATGAATATTGTTAAAATATCCATACAACCCAAAGTAATCTACAGGTTCAGTGCAATCACTGTCAGAACCCCCAGTACTTTCTTTGTTAACAAATAGAAAAAAAAAATCCTCATATTTGTATGGAACCACAGTAGACCCCAAATATTAAAAAAAAAAAAATTCTTGAGGAAGAAGAACAAAGCTGGAGGGTCACACTTCCTGATTTCAAATCTACTACAAACATATAGTAATCAAAACAGCATGTACTAGGCGGGGAAAACAGCTCAATGGCACAGAATAGAGCACTTAAAAATAAGTCTACACTTTGATCCCATTTATGGTCAACTACTCTTTGACACCAAGAAAACACAATGGGAAAAGCAGTGTCTCTTCAACAAATAGTGCTGGGGAAACTGGATATCCACATGTAAAAAAAAGTTATTGGACTTTTATCTTATACCATATACAGAAATTAACTCTAAATGGATTAAAATTTTACATGTATACTACAAAAATATACCTGATACTATAAAAATCCTTAAAGAAAACATATTAAGAAAGTACTTTGACATCGCTCTTAGGTTTGATTTTGTTAAAAATATGATACCTAAAGTACAGGCAACAAAAGCAACAGGAAACAATTGGGACTCCGTTGAACTTCTGTACAGCAAAGGAAACAATTGATAAAATGAAATGCAACCATGGAATGAAAGAAAATATTTGCAAGCTATGCATATAATAACAGGGAGTGTTAGTCAGCTTTTGTCATTGACAAAATTACCCGACAAGAACAAGTTGGAGAAAAAAAAGTTGGTTTGGGGCTCACAGTTTAAGAGATCTCAGTCCATGGTCAGCTGACTCCATTGCTCTGGAACTGAGCTAGGCAGGACATGGTGGAGAAAAACTGCTCAGTTCATAGTGGCTGGGAAGAGGGGGGTGCGGGGGGAGAGAGAGAGAGGAGCCATGGGCAAAATGTATTCCCAAGGGAAGACCCCCAGTAACCTACTTTGTCTAGCCAAGCCCTGCCTACCTATTGTTACCACCCAGTAATCCATTCAAATTATCAATCCATGAAATGGATTAATCCACAGCTGAAGTCATAGCTCTCATAATCTAATAAATTCATTTCTGAACATTGCCTTATACATGAGCTTTTCCAGAGACATCTCGTATCCAAACCATAGCATGGAGGTTAATATCCAAAATATGTAAGGAATTCATACAATTCAACTGGTGGTCTTGGAGACCCTCATCACATTTAATGATTCACTGGAATGACTCACAAAAATCAGAAAGGCTGTTATACACATGGTTATGATTTATTACAGCGGAAGGAGTCATATTAAAATCAGTAAAGGCAAAGGTGCATTAAGCAGAGTCCAGAAGAATTCAGGCATAGGCTTCTAGTTGTCTTCTCATGGGGCAGCTGTACAGACAGTGCTTAATTTTCTCAGCAGCTATGCATGAAAACCCATTCAAAGTATTATTGCCAACAAGGGAGCTTCAGTGTCTAGAGTCTGAGCTTTGTTGTCCAGAGTTGGTATTGAAGGTCAGGCAGGTAGGCCTGGAATACCTGAGTGACTGTCCTTAGTGCTGGGTCTCCATGCCTCCATAGGCCAAACTGATATAGCACACTCCAGGCTGCAGGTGGACAAACCATCTTTCACCATAATCACATTGTAGCCCAAATTATCTACCATGGCCTAGTTATATAAGGTTTCAGTTATACACCGATGCTCTCGTCAGAAAGGATGTTCTGTGGGCCCAGAGGTTATCTCCTAGGGTCCAGTCAAGGACCAGTCCTTTCTTCAAAATGTGCAATGTTTGAGCATCAGAGTCTGTTGAATTAACTCTTTCCTACACAGGGCAGTTATAGTGCCTGGGAATTCTGAAGACACCAGAACACTGCAAGAGATGTAGAGGCAGACCCAGCCCAAATGTGACCCTACAAACTAATTTCTAAACTTGGTCTATATATCAATCCTCAGACAGACTCTGCACATTTCTGCTTTAGAGGGATTGATATTCTAAGAGTGTCACAGTCTGCCCACTCTAGGAGTTCTCCCACAGAGTAAAAGGGAGAGAAGCCATATTGTCACTCAATAATCTCCACTGAAGTAAGTGTTTTATTGCTGGCATATTGAAAACTTCATTGTAAGAGAAAGACAATGAAATGTATGGGATTCAGGTCATGGAAAACTCAACTCAGAATGGCTAGAACAGATAATGGATTTAGTATGTCACATCACAAGAAGTTCCAAGATAGTAGAGCCCCAGGGTTGTTCAATTTAGCACCTTGACAACATCATCAGGAACAAAAGTTCATTCATTTGCTCCAGCATTTTGAGAGTATTAATCTCTCTGGTTGCTATAACAAAATACCATCATGTGCTTAGTTTATAAACAATAGAAATTTTTTTCTTACAGTGAAGCTGGGAGGTCCAAGATTGAGGCCTTGGCAGATTCAGTATCTGATGAGGGCCCACATTTTGCTTCATAGGCAGTGAGATCTTGCTCTGGTTTCACATGATAGAGGGGGCAGAGGATTTTGGGGCCTCTTTTAAGTACACTGATCTCATTCATGAAGGCTCTGAACTCATGACCTGATCATTCCACCCCCCTAGGCCACACCTACTATCATCGCCTTGGGAGTAAATATTTCAACATATGAATTTGGAGGAAAAACAACTATTCAGATCACAGAACAGAGTATGTGAATTAACTTTTCTTATAGCCAAAAAAAAAAAATGGCTGCCACAGTTCCAAGAATCATGTCTTCATACTCTATTATATACAGGGGACGGAAATGAGATTTTTTTTTCCTGTCTTATTTATTTATTTTTGAGATGGGATCTTACTCTGTTGCCTAGGCTGGCCTTGAACTCATGATCATCCAGCCTCAACCTCCAAATACCTAAGATTACAAGTGCATGCCACCACACCTGATTCTTCTGTCTTTTTAAAAAAGCTAAGAGGCCTTTCCTAGAAGCCTCCTCTGCTAGTTTCCCTCCTGTCCTCCTGGCCAAAACTGTTCTCCCAAAGCCAATCATTGGCAAAGAAAATGAAATGCTCACCTTTAGGTTAATATAATCAAACTTCAATGCTTAGAAATGGGAATGGGACTGACATTACCTAAAGTTCATGATTTCTTGGAAAAAAATGTGGATATAAGAACAAATTCAGGTCTTGAGAACAGACGAAGCTGGTTGGGTAGGCAACCAAAGGTGTCTTGGGCTGCAGACACAGGCAGAGAGGAGCACCACACCAGAAGGATTCTCCACCATTTCTGAAACCTGTCCTCATGGGGGCCTCAGTGTTTGTTTCTGTACCAGTGTCCTGGAGTTAAGTAATTTCTAGTACAAACAACAAAAGCCTAAGAGCTGTATTTAATATTCATATAAGCTTTATTTTCCCACATTTTGTCCAGATGTTCTCCACAAAGCCCTCTACTCTAGAAAAGAAATATTCCCTTTGTTTCACAAATTTATGCATCATTGATTCTTTAATTTGCCTCTAGAGTTTGAAGATACTAATTAGAGCCTCTTAAATATCACTTAAGGAATCCAGAGAGACCACACCTGTTTTTTCAACATTTGTTACCCATAAGTCTTTCCTGTATCCCATGGGACTCTCCAAAATTAACTCTTTCTGTCTTCCCCTTTCTCTTCCTCAACTCTCAGTCTAAGGGTCCACAGACCTCCAGCTTGATAATATTCCATGGGAAATGGTGCTGCTGAGATTCTTCCCCAGAAAACCCAGTGGAAGATTCTACCCCTTTGGCTAGTCCCAGTCTTCTCATTTGATAGGAACAAATCTATGCTTTCCACTGGAAAAACAACTTTCTAGCTACTATTTCTTAGTTTAGACATTCAGTTTCTTTCATAATTTGGTATCTTGTATCTGGCTTTTAATACAAGTTCACTTGCCCTTAAAAGCTTGCCCTCCAGAGTTTTTACCTCCTTCATTGTGTTAAAATGCAGGAAAAGACATTGACATCCTGACCCCACTAGAACTCAATCCCTTTTTCTTCTCACCTCTCTGTCCCTTTGTCAAGTTCCCTGAAAACCAGCACAATGGTGACCTCCCATTTTCAACCACCTGTTGTTTCCTTCTTCTACCTGTTCCTGTTAAGTGATTTGGGATAACTGTTTTTTTTGTAGGTTGGCTTACACAATAGTAAATAGCTTATCTGTAGGTGCAAATATGCTCTGGGATAATTTTTTTTCAAACAAATACTTTCCAGTTGACAGGTTCCAGAATCAACTTTGATTGATACTGGAGCCTGTCAACATGAAAGATCCCTCAGGAGAATGAAGAATGAGAAACAGTATCACAATAATTCAAGGGTAGCGAAGACTTATGCTTTAACATATGAACATGTTGTTTTAATAGTTTTTGCTTCTTCTCTGATTATAAAAATAATACTTATTCATTGTAGAGTATCACAGAGGGGAAAAAATTTGTTTGCTTTATATAAGGGCAGGCAGCTGTTAGAAAAGATATGGAGGAGTATATTGAAGGCAAACATTCTAATGAATAGACTGAATCACATACTGTACTTACAGTTGCTGTAATATGAATCCAAGGGAGAAATACAGATTGTTGGTCCTTATGTCGACAATTTGTTATCAGTTAACACTTACCACCAACATCTAAAACATTTAAGATATTTCCTACAGAAATATGAATCAGGTTAATTCAACAAATGTTTGATGGTAATGAGCTTGAGTGTGGTAATCATTTTACAATGTGTCTGTATATCAAATCATCAGGTTGCGGCCCTCAAATATATACAATTTTTATTTGCCAATCATACCTGAATAAAGCTGGGGAAAACCCACTCTCTTTAATATAGAGATGTATGTTTCTATATAGTTTATATATGTATGTGTGTGTATTTATTTATTTTGTCTTACTAGCAATTGTTCCAGGTGATATTCTAGATAAGAGAGGATGGCAGAGAACAAAACAAAGTTCTTATGGAACTTACTTTCTTATAACTAAGACAAAGAAACAAATGTATAAGGTGTCTCTTGAACAGAATTTTGAAGGAAGTGAGGAACTTGGTTACGTTGATATCTCGGGGAGAACATTCAAGCCGAGGGACTTGTGATATGTTGAAGGAACAGAAAAGAGGTCAGAGAACCTTGACTGGGGTAAGCAAAGGATTGGGTGTAAGGAGAGGAGGTCAGAGAGACATAGGAGGCCAGATCGTGTGGGGCTCAGACCCTGAAAGGACTTCTAATTTGATCCTGAGTAAGACAGAAAATCTTGGAAGGTTTTGTGCACATACAATCAGACTTAAGTCTTAAGATATAAATGGTAAACAATGAACCATTACAAATTAGAAACATAATCACAATGAAGGGGATACAAAGGGAAAAGACTAAGTAATTTTGGGGAAATAATATTTTCTTTATTTAATATGTATTAGTCTGTGTTCTCTGGGAAAATGAAGAGATTCATTATAAGGAATTAGATCATGTGGTTATGGAGATCAAGAAATCCCAAGATTTGCTGGAGACCCAGATAAACCAATGGTATAATGCTAGTCTGAATTTGAAAGCAAGAGAAGCAGGAAAGCTGAAGATTAAGTTCTAGTCCAAGTCCAAAGGCCGGAGAACCAGGAGAGCCGGCCATGTATGTTCCATTCTGAACCCAAATCTAAAGCAAGAGAAAATCAGTGTCCCCACATGGGACAGTCATGCACAGAGAAAGGATTCTTTGTTTTTTTAGTTTTTTATTCTATTCAGCACTTCAACCAATTTGATGAGGCCCACACACATTGGGGAGGACAATTAATTCAAATGTTCTCAGTTCTCAGGCAAATTCAGATAGTCTCAGTCTGTTCATTCAAATGTTAATCTCACCCATAAACACTCTCTCAGGCATGCCAGAAGTAATATTTAATCAAATATCTGGGTACCCTCTGGCCCAGTCAGGTGGCACATAAAATCACCATCACATATCTTAAGGCTAAAAACAAAGAGAAATTTTTTTTTCTAATTAGTAAGTTTTCCCAGAGTTAGTGCCTCTGAAACTGTATACATTACAGGATTGTACACCTAATTTAAAAGGTTGTGGATATGGAGAGCCAGATATAATATTAGAAGACAAAGAAGTTATAAATGGAAAGGAGGAGATTATAGTGGACTTGTGATTTGGGGTTGGATCAGAGATTCCAGTGTAAATCATGGCTTCAGACAAACAGATCCATAGATCAATAGAGATGTATTGGCATGTGTGTATACATACATGTATTTCCTAGTTGTTTCCTGAAAGGACCTAGAAGCAATGGCACCCCAATAATGATGAGCATACCTACCACCCAGATGCTTGTTTCTAAACATTATTCACCAATAAAAGCAGACCTGGTTCCTTAAAGAGGCTGATTCCAGTGGTGATAAGTTTTAAACAAGGTAAGTCTGAACCATACTGTTATGCCAGAAAGTAAGGAAATGCTAAAAAATATGATGGAGGCATACCCAGAGAACTCAGGGGCCAATGTGAGGGAGCTTCCCAGGGCCAGATAGGGGACCAATTGAACAAGATGATAAATAAAATAAATATCTATGAGTTTGTACTGATATAAATAAATGAATGAATAAATTATTCAATTCTTCTTTACAATATAATTCTAATTTATAAATGCAGAGGAATGATAGAAATAGAAAATCCCTCTTGGGTAAATGCTATGATAACTGTTTTAGTGTAGCAATACCAATAGATGCTACGATTAGTGGACAACACTCTGCTGAGAAACAGGATATTTCTACAGTCGTTGTTTCTCTCCACAAGACACCTAGTTTCAATGTGAAAACTCAGTTCAGAAACCTAGTAGACACCACCCCAATCACATGATCAGAGCCAGCATCACCGAAAATGAGACACAGTACCATCACATACCTCCTGACACCATACACTGAGAGGGAAACAATACAATTTTTGCATTTTTTTGACAAAGATTCATAATCCCTGAGAAATCATGAGAAAATATCAAACAAACCCAAGTTAGAAGACTCTAAAACATTGAAGGTCATAGAAAATAAACACTGAGGAATAGTTCAAGATGCAGGAGACTAAGGGATCATGAAAAAAATAGTAATGTAGGATCCCAAATTAAACTTTAGACCAGAGAGAGGAAATTTTAAAAGATGTAAATTATATCTACAGATTAGTTAATATTAATATATCTGTTATTTTCTAAAATAACAGTAAGCTTTTCGTTAGAAAATGTTTTTAGGAAAATGATAATTACATAGAAGACTATTATCTATTGTAATCATTCTAGAAAAAGAGAAAAGGCTTAGAATTTAGAAATTTAGACATTCAAAAATTCAAGTTAGCTAAATTACACACTTTAAAATTACACCAAAAATTTCCAATTGATTTGATATGTACATTTGAAATGATTCAAGTTCCATTCATATTAAATCTGATAACTCTGTTTATCTCCCAATTGAAGTCCTTCAAATATGAGGACAAGGAACTGTGAACTGATAACATAGAGAAAAGAAAGGAGAAGGCCTGTGTCCACACAAAGGGAAAAAAAAAAAAACAAAACTAGTTCTCCATAACTTAACTTTGAACCCATGGATGGTTTTCAGAGAAAGATTTTTTTTCCAACTACTTTTTAAACATTCGATTTATTCTTTCCTTTGAATCATGAAATGCATAATATGTATGTCTCTGAACAAAGAGGATAAAGATCTGTGGTTTCCTTTGTCCCATTTCCTTCTCCGGTAATTGATATTTTCATCCAAGTTCCTTCCCATGAGATGGCGAGAGCTGGCCCATGAACTTTCCACACAGTCTAGGAATCTATGCCTCGTCATGCTGATATTCCTTCTGCATGTTTCAATATGTGGTTGTTTAGTGGAGTGGGAAGTGCTATGCTGTTTTCCACCATGTCACATGCATGTAACATATTATGTCACCATTGGGAGACAATTCTCCAGGGTCTTCACATTTCTGTACATCTTGTAAGCCAAGTGCTGACTGGCCCTTTGTTCCACACCGTATGACTCAGATTTGTGTCATGAAACAGCAGCAGCGGCCATCTTCTTTGTCTTAATCCTGACTTGTGAACTTGTCATGAAGGTACAATCTTAGGTCCTGGGCAGTCCTTGGCTACTTTTACCTTACTGACCAATTATTAATTTCAGGTACAGAATTTATAGGATCAGTGGTCTATACTGGAAGTGATACTCATGAGGACCACAAAAATATTCATTTGAAACAGGTTTAGCACATAAAAGAGTTGGGATTTTATTTTGTTTTGTTTTAAACTATTTCTCCTAAAGCAAATGTCTTCTTTATTGGGTACAGGACCAAACTTATGTTTTAGTCACCATGTAGAGTTGCTTTCAAAAACCAGAATTAACTGGAATTATATTCCTGATTTGTGGTATTTGATGATATTTTAGTGTCCTTGTAAATGGATTCTTTAGGCAAGTACCTCTTAGCCATTTTATAATCAGAATCTGCTACCTAAAGGATAAATGTGAGTGTGTGTGTGTGTGTGTGTGTGTGTATTCTTCCTGACACTAAATAGGTGACACCAGCAGCTCCAGGGTCACAAGTACCTGTCTCTCTGAACAGCTCCCTATTGTCTCCCCCAACAATAAGACTTGCTGTTGTGATCAGTACATTTTCTACAAGTCTGAAAAATTACATTCATTACATTCTTGCCTGGTTCTATTTTAGAAATAGCTTTGAAAATCTGAACTTCATTATTTTTGGTTTTGTTTTGCTTTAGCAGGAACCCATTTAGTGGGGAGAAGAAGGTTGAGGAGATATGGGGAAGGTGGGGCCAGGTGGCATGGATCACACGGGAGCCTGAGTCGCTGGATGATTCTGACGTGCCTTCTCTTAGGAACAGATGTGTTGCCAGGTTGCAACAGTTCAGAAAGATGAGATGAGTACTTGCCATGAATCTTATCTTTTCTGTCAGATTTATTGAACAGGAATAGGATTTGGCTCCTTTTTTTATGTTGGCCTGTAACCAAAATAAAGTGTTCCATATGCTGGAAAGAACTACCCTCTTTCATCCAATGTAAGATTTCCTCCATTGTAAGGTGCTCTGTTATTCTAGGATTAACTAAGAAAGAAAAAATCACTATGAAATTATAAAACATCACCTGCTGTGAGACACATTCCAATTTCAGGGATATTAAAACATGACAGCTCTTAGAACAGAAGGAATCTGATATGTAAATCAGGGATTGCAGACTTTTTGCCTGGACCATTTCACAGCATTTCATGATCCCTGTTATACTTTGAGTTTGTGACCACGATGTTGAACACATGCTATGTCCCTGTCACATTTGCATTCGTTATCTGCAGTCCTTTCAACTAGGCTGCAAGGAAGAGGTATAAATCCCCATTTTACAAGCAAGAAGCTGAGCTGGAGGTTAGGAGGGTAGGATAGGCGATGCTGTGCAAGAACCGTGATTTGAATGGAGCCAGGTCTCTCTTCAAAGCTGAGATGCTTCCAAGTACTCTAGGAACTGCTTTCTTTGAAGAAGCTGCCAGAGTTGAGAGTGGCTTTGAGAATGGTACTAAATCTAAATATTTGTGCATTGTTTTAGAAACGAGTTTCCACCCATCACACAGCAACAATTGTGAGACCCAGCTCCTCTCTTTCAACTGAAATCAAAAATGAAAGGGGGGTGAAAGGTGGCTTTCCCCTGCCCAGAGACCATTATAGACAAATGGGGCTAATGCTTTGTGAAGCTGCAAGGTGTTTACCTTCTGTGGAGTCTTCTTAAGAGGGAGAAAGCCCTTTCTGAACTCTGCCTTGATAAGGTTTTTAGCTTTTCAAGTGCCTGAAATGTTGGAGCTTTGAATTCTTACGGCATATGCATGAAGTATTTCTAGTACATTATTTAAAATCTACTTTTTTATTTTTCTTTTAAGTCTTCACCATAGTCAGGAACAGAATTTTAAGTGATGGCAAAAATACAAAGCCCTGAGGTAATGTTTTTATCACTATTTATTATTGTATCCAAAGAAGAGGCCTTGACAAGTGTTGGCTTCTGCTGGGTTACCATGGCAGTAATCAGTCAAACAGGGATGGGGATTTTAAAGCCTGCTTAACCCTTTCTCTTACTCCACAGTGCAGAATGGATAGATTTTCATTTTGCACAATTCCACTGGATGAAGCAAATGTATCTCTTTGTGATGAGGTTCCAGCTTTGCACCTGGCCCCCAGGAACATCGTGCCTCCCAGCCCCCTGGCTCCATCATACTACACCAGGCTCATTAATTGAGTGTGCTGTGGTGTCTTGGACCTCTGAGCAACACATGGTTGCTTCTGCCCCAACACCCTTGAGCTCCTTGCCTTACTCTAACCGCTGTGCATGTTCAGTTCTGTGAAGATGCCACCTCCTCCAAGATGCCTTCCCCATCCTTTCCTCCACGAAGTATTGATTATGCTCCACTAACACTCTATTTACCTCTATCTCAGCACATGCCACCTAGATTACAGTCGTTTGAGCAGTCTTGGTAAAGACTATCTGGAGCAGGTCTGCCTGGGTTTGAAGTTCTGTTTCATTTCTTCCATGTGTCAACTTGAGCAAATCATTTGCTTCTCTAAGCTTCTGCTTCCCACCATGCCAAAGGAGAATAATCATGAGATCTAGTCCCCAGAATTACTGTGGGGATTAAATGACAAAACCTAAGTAAAATGTTTACATCAGTGAATGCTCAATAAACATTATAGTGAAACTTGTCTTCTCATAGAGTCTAAGCTCCCTAAGGACAGGAATCGTGTCTTTTATCTTTGAATACTCAGAACCCAACAAACATCAGGGACACAGAGGATATTCCTAATTGTCTAACACAGTATGATCAAGGAATGGGCTTCTCACATAAATGAATTTCCATGTAGGTAAAGCGTATCCTTAAACACACGCAAAATCCTTTATTGTTTCTCATAAAATTAATTCATATCCTTTGATTAAAATTGGGGAAACAGAATTATAAAGATCAAAATAAAAACCATCTGTGATCCTACCATCCACTACTAATGTAAGACTATACCCATTTAATGTGCATTTATACATTTGTATCATAATGAGACATTCTAATTTAACATTCTTTTGTTTATATTTTTTTCTAATACTGGGGATTGAACCCCAGGGGCACTCTAGCCCTGAGGGTTCTATATTCCCAGTTCATTTTATTTTTTATTTTGATTCTGGATTTCCTTAAGTTCCTGAGGCTGGCTTCAAATTCATAATTCTCCCTTCTTGGCCTCCTGAGTCTCTGGGATTACTGGCTGGCTTTAACAGGCCCAGCTCTAATTTAACTAATTTTCAAATTGTTTTGTGATAAAAGCATATATCATAAAATTTCCCATCTTAACCATAGAAAGATGGACAGCTCCCATGTACAGCTTTCTAAGTGTACAGCTCAGTGATATTAAATATATCTGTAATGTGTGACCATCACCATCTCTGTACAATCATCCATCTCCCTAACAGCATGTATTAGTCAGCTTTTTATCACTGTGACCAAAATACTTGACAAGAACAACTTAGGGGAGGTAAAGGTTATTTTGACTCAAGGTTCAGAGGTTTAGTCCGAGGTAGTTCAATTCCATTGCTCTGGGCCCAAGGTAAGGTAGCTTATCCATTCATCTGTCAATGGATACTTGAGTTACTTTCATGTTTTAGTTATCGTGAATAATGCTGCTACAAACATAGGTGTATAAATATTCCTTTGATGCTCTGCTTTAAATTCTCTTGGTTATATACCCAGAAATATAACTGCTGAATCATATGGTTATTCTATCTTTAATTTTTGCCCACAGTATACTGTTTTCCATAGCAGCTGTATCCTTTTATCCTTTTCGTCAACAATGTACAAGTGTTCCAAATTCTCCAGTCTTACAACATTTGTTACTTTCTGTTTTGTTTTGTTTGTGGTTCTGGAGATTGAGTCTAGAACCTTATGAATGCTAAGCACATGCTCTACCACTAAGCTATACCTGCTAGCCTTGTTTTAATTTTTATAGCTGCTATCCTGATAGGTACTATCTCCTTGATGGTTTGATTTGTATTTTCCTAGTGATTAGTGATTTGAGCATTTCTTTCATGTGTCTACTGTTTGTATATCTTCTTTGGAGAAATGCTTATTCAAATCTTTGGCTGATTTGGATTAGACTGCTTGGTTTTTGTTGTTGAATTTTGGCAGTCTTCTATGTTATTTGGCTGATACAAAGATGTCACAAAATGACATCTTGAAATATTTGTGTCCAAATATATGAATTAGAATTTTAACACATTAGTCCCTTAAATGATTTGGAAAACAAAATGAAGAATGACAAGCCAAAGTTATGTAGTGTTATCTCTTAGGCTAAAGCTTTTTCATGTATTAATTTATTATATAATGTAGAAACAAGTGGAATTATAAACCCTCATTATAATAATACTAGCTTTTGTATTTGCCCATGTATTTACCTTTATTGAGATCTTTCTTTATATGTCTTCAAGTTACTACCTAGGGCCCTTTCATTTCACTGTGCAGAACATCCTTGAGCATTTCCTTTTTCTTTCTTTTCGATTTATTTTCTGATGGAAATTGAACTCACCTAAGCATATGCTTTACTACTGACGAATTCCCTCAACTTTTGTTTATCTGGAAATGTCTTAGCTTCTTCCTTACTTTTGAAGACAGTTTTACCAGATATAGGATTTTTGTTTGATTGGAGTTTTTAGTTTGTGTGTTTTCTTTTCTTTCTTTCTCTTAGCCTTTTGAATATATTGACTCAATCTTTTCAGGTTTCAGATAAGAAATCTACTGATAATCTTCATTTGTTTATTCTTTTTTAGTTGCACATGACAGTAGAGTGTATTTTGACATATTATACATACATGGGGTATAACTTCCCATCCTTGTGGTTGTACATGATGTGGAGTTACACTGGCCGTGTATTTATGTAGGAACATTGGAAAGTTATGTCTACTGAAAAATCTTATTGAGGATTTCTTGTATAACAAGTCACTTTTTTCTTAATGCTTTCAAGATTCTTTGTTTTTCCAAAGTTTGATTTAATGAGCATTAATGTGAGTTTTTTGAGTTCATCTTATTTGGAGTTAGTTCAGTTTTTCAAATGTCTATATCCATGTCTTTCTTCAGATTTGGGAAGTTTTCACTCATTTTTTCTTCAAATATTTTCTCTTTTTTTTTTTTCTTAGACTGCTACCATAAGTATGTTGTACTTTCTGTTCCTCAGTCTTGATAATTTCCATTATCCAATCTTCAAATTTACTGATTATTTCTTCCATTTGATCAAATATGCTTTCAAATCTCTCTAGTGAATTTTCATTTCAGTTATATTTTTGAGTTCTAGAATTTCTTTTTTGGTTTCTCTTTAAGTTGCCTATTTTTTCATTGATATTTCCATTTTGTTTATACATTATTTCTCTTGACTTTCTCCATATCTTTTAATTCTAACTAATCTAAAAGGCAGTGGTTTTAAAGTTTTTATCTATTAGACTTGTCATAAGGACTTTTCAGGGGATAGTTTATGTTGATTTGTTGTTATTGATGTTGATTTGTTGTTATTGATGTTATTTGTTGTTATTTGATGTTATTGTTCCTCTGAATAGCCCATATTTTCATGTTTGCTTGTGTACCCTATGATTTTTTGTTGATAACAAGGCATTTGAATTGAATAATGTAGTAACTGGAAATCAGATTTCCTACTGCCCTCTGCAGGGTTTGTTATTTTTGTTATTGTTTTATTTATTTATTTTTTATTGTTGTAGGCAGTCTCTGTATCAAAGTTAAGCATGAGGCATAAACTTAAGATCTCCTCAAGTCTTTTCTTGAGCATGCATAGTTGCTTAATTTTCCCATATATGTGGTTGCTTTTGAATGTACTGGTCTCTGATATGTGACTTCTAAAAAGGCGGGCGGGGGGGGGGGTAGGCATTAACTTCAAATCTCTGGAAGTCACTACAACTGGAATGAGAGGGACTTGCAATAATTAGGAGAGGTACAACAACAGTGGTTGTCTTCCTTTTTGTCTGCACCTCTGTGATCAGAAACATCTATCAGTTCTCGGAGCATGGATTCCCAGTATATGGAGGACAGAGGATGCTTTGCTTATCTTGGCACCCGCAGACTGTGTGTAATCTGCTCCAAAAATACTCACCTACTCACCATGGAGCTTTGGGTATGGGGAACAGCTACTGTGTTAAGAACTGAAATTTATAGATATTAACTCCAATTTGCCATCCACTCATTGTGCTTAATGTGCATTTGTTCATCCAGCTTCCCCTGGAAGTTGCAAGCTTTCAATGGACTTCAGGGTTCTACTTAATCAGGTAAAGTCTATCAGTATCGTTGTTATCAAGATGGGGAGAAAGGGCTGGGGATGTGGCTCAAGTGGTAGCGCGCTCGCCTGGCATGCGTGCGGCCTGGGTTCGATCCTCAGCACCACATACAAACAAAGATGTTGTGTCCGTTTATAACTAAAAAATAAATATTAAAATTCTCTCTCTCTCTCTCCCTCTCTCTTTAAAAAAAAAAAAAGATGGGGAGAAAGGCTCTTGGCTTCCCAGAATTCTCTAATTAAAAAAAAATATATGTTGAATAATACTCCTCTATTGTTGGTTATTTTCATAGTATATATTAATACTGCAATGATTAGCTGGGTGTGGTGGCACAGGCTTGTAACTCCAGTGACTTAGGAGACTGAGGCAGGAATAGTTCAAGACCAACCTCAGCAAATTAGGGAGGGGGTAAGCAACTTAGCAATACCCTGTCTCAAAATAAAAATAAAAAGGACTGGGTGAAAGGAAAATGACCACTGGGGGCGACCAGTGTTGCAGCAGTGAGAAAGAGAAGAAAAAGAGAGAGAGAGAGAGAGAGAGAGAGAGAGAGAGAGAAAGAAAGTAAGGGAGGGTGGTAAGAGAGAGAAGAAAGAGAGAAAGAGGGGAAAGGGGGTGAGAGAGTATGAGAGAGAGAAGAAAAAGAGAGTAAGAGATGGGGGCCCAGCAGGAGAGAGTTTTTATAGCCAAAATCTAATGGGGTCTTTGGCCCTGCAAGCTGCCTGTTGGTGTACAGTGATTGGATCATACAGTAGTTGCTAAGGGTGTCATCTTCTGCCTTCAGGCAGACGGAGCAGGGGTCAGATGTGGGTTTCCGTTGCACCAGACGGATGGGGGTTGAGTGTTCAGCCTTGAGTGGAGTTGAGTGTTCAGACTTGAGGCAAACAAGCGATAAGCAACCAGACGGGTGAGGGTCCAGTGCTCAGCCCACCCTGCAGCTAACATTCGGTCAGCCTGCTTTGCAACTAACACTGGGGATGTAGTTCAGGGGTAAATCATTCCTTGGTTCAATCCCCAGTACCCCCAATAAATAAATAAATATCAAAAAATAAAAAATAAGAATATTATAATGATCATCTTTGTACCACAAAAGCTTTGTAATTATCTGACCTTGTTCTTAAGACTTGTTCCTAAATTGTTCACACAACTTCCAACAGTCTACAAGCATGCCCCATTTACTATGCCCTAGCATCACCGGTTTTATCAAAAGGAAACATAGTTGACAATTTAAAGGTGAATAGTTATCTCATCCCCATCCCCCTCTGTAAACCAATCACAAAGCTCATCATTGAAACCCGTCTGATGATTCAGCGTGGTCATTCGGAGCACTAGGTACTGCAGCCCTCTGTATCTCCCTGCTGTTCTCATGAACTTAGGATGCCTGTGGAGTTCTTCATCCCTACACTGAACTGCTCCCGGTGACTGGGTTTTCTCCTATGTTGGTCCTTTGATTTTGTGTCTTCCTACACTATCAGCCTCTATATGTGACTTCTTGCTGTTTCCAAAAGAACTTCTAATTCCCCGATTTTGATTCATCATGCTTAATGTGCATTTGTTCTATGCCTAGACTTCAAGGTTTTCAGAAGGATTTAGAAGTAAAGAGGAATATAAATATTAATAAGACATAGTAAACTACCTGCCCTGAAAAAGGAGACAAAGGTATAAAAAAAACTAGGGAGAGAGGAAGTGCTGAGATAAGACTGAGGATAAAAGGAAATGGCCTCGAACTCCAATGTGGGATGCGAGCTTGCTTTAAAATTCTGCCCAAGGAAATTAGCATTGTATGAAATCCTTCTTGCTGGTTGACATAGAAACCAAATAAACAAAATTAAGTCCTGTGCTAAATGAGATTAAATAAGCTTTGATTTGGGACCTGAGTGTTCTTCTGAGACAAAGGCTTTAAACCTGCTGGCACTGATTCTAGGAGCTTCAGTTAACAGTTCAAAGGACATTCCGGCTTATTTCTTGGGTCTCAGCTATATTTTTTAGAGGGGAGATTTGGTTCTATCAATCTCCAATTAAATTAAATGTATGTAACAATGAGAAAGGGTGATGTTAATAACATGGCTTATTTGTGATTGAACAAGCTGAGTGTCTTCGCTTTTGCCATCTCTTTAAGAAAGAGGCTTATATGGGGATGACCCAACTGGTTGAAATGTAAATAACACTCAACATTTTATTGTTTTATTTACGTGTGGCAAAAATATACATTTAAAGACTCTGCTTATGTGAATCCCTACTGTGTGCCAGGCCAAATATTTGGCTATGAGTTTGTTAATCTTCATGTAGGACTATTTCATCCAATTGTCATCTTGATCTACTGGCATCTTCTGAGCCCAAATGTGGTTTGTTCTAAGATGATTGCCCCTGCCCATTGGACCTTCAACCTGCACTGATGTAGCAAAACATTTATCCCATTTTCCTAGAGCAGATTGTTGCACATAGTACTGCCTTTGACTGCAAAGATAAAACCATTTGGTGACAATAATGAATGAATGATGGGCACTTTCACTAGAATTGCTTTTCATTTTTGTCAGCTTTATGAAGGTTTTCGAATTTTCACACATACAATTCCAAAGAGTATGTGTGCATCAGGCAAATATTTTGAGAACTAATTTGACACGTATTCTTTTAACAGCTCCAGTGAGAATACATTCATTCCATCCTGTATTTACTTGTTCAAGGGCTTATTTATATAGGTTTTTTTATGACTAACTTCTTGAATTTATTATCACGATCTAAAGTTGGACAAAGTTGACTGAGTTACATACTCACAAAATTTTGCTTCTCTGTTTCAAAAAAGTTGTTCCAGAAGGCTCACTTAAGGCAATCATTTGGAGCATAACATATACATTATTGTGCATATTATTATGTTATTTAGGAATGTCTTCAGGGGCTACTGAGGCATGATATGCCAATTAGTCCTCTTAAATTAAAAAGTCATGAGCAATAAAAATCTGACTTTATATTAGCAAATGAAAATTTAAATTTAATGACAAAGTAGAGTCATTTGGCAACAGCTGTACATATTAACATCATTATTGTAGCATGATTTCTTTGGGTTACGTGTGAAAATTCTCCTTCCTCTCATCACAACTGATTTCTTCCTCACTCCCCACCCTCTATACATACATACATTGAGCCCACCCTCTACACATACATACATTGAGATTTAAACACTAGCATGGTTTTTGACAGCTCAAGGCCATGTCTCAAGGTCAACCCATCCCTCTAAATTAGGCCTGGAAAATCTCAAGGCTGTCAAAAGAATTTACTCTTTGTTCTGGCCAACACCTGCAGATAGGGCTCCTGTCTCCTGTCTCTGTGGGAGGATAGGAGCCTAACTTTTAATAAGTGTCTGTTAACAAACCCAGATGGTCTAATTACATCGACCAACCGCCCTACCTGACTTTTGCAATTTTCCACTTGCCTGATTCTGCTTGAGCCTCCTGTCATTTCCCCTTCCTGCCGCAGTCTGTCTGGCTGCAGCAAAATAACCGGGGGGTGACGAACAACTTCTGCACGTTGATACAGCAGGAGAGGGAGCCGTTTATTGTAGGACAGGAGCAGTATTTATACATTCCACAGAGCTTATCTAATTAGCATAAACTAGATACATCAGTCAACCAATAAGGAATCTCCACACTTAATGGCTCGCTTTTGTTACTTCTTAAACCACTCCCTCTGGCATTTTGCCAGGCACCATCCAGACTTGTTTACGAACTCTAACATTCCCCTGGCAAAATGCCAGGTGTTATTTTTGACTTGTTTACAGACTCTAACATTTCCCCCTTTTGTTTAATTTAAATAATGACCATAGTGGTTTTTACAGAAACACCATAAATAACCTGCTACAAACAGAAAGGGAGGATACAAAATGCCACAATACCAAGCCAATTGATGGCTCCATGCAAGAAGCCCTTGGAAAAATTATACCAGCAATGACACCATTTGCAAAGATACCGAGTTACAATTTGTTGTAGATTACAGTTTGTTGTCTCAGTCCAGGTAAAGTAGTGTCTCAAATAGATTAACTCACAGTCCAGGTAAATCACAGTCCAGGTAAGTTCTGCAGGCAGCTAGCTTAAATCACAGTCCAAGTAAGTTCTGCAGGCAGCTAGCTTGATCCGAAGTTTCGTCCGGTTTTCAGCAACACTGGAAATTCTTCCACCCTCGTTTTTACCTGCACTGGGATGAAGGCAGGAACTCCGGCAATGATGTTAAAGAAAATCCTGTAGTATTCCAGCAGGTGCTAAGAAAACAACCTTCTTAACAATTTAGTACATTATCTCAAGATTTTTTGCATTTGAAATAAGCATTAATAGTGCTCACTACTTATCAGCTTCCAGGTGTGGGAGAACCATTGTAGCTTAGTTATTGGCATTGAAAATGACCAAACATCAGGGACGCTGGTAGCGTCTTTTGCCAGCTGTGGCATCCTGGGCAGCCCCAGATGGCCCTGGGCAGTGTCCCAGACTCAAACTGCTACTGGGCATAGGGAGCCTGCGAGACTGTGCCTCCAGGTCAGGTCTAGATTTGGGCTCGCAGCAGTGGAAGAGCTAGCTCCCCGGCCAGGAGGCGGGGAAGGGCCAGTCGCCATCGCCTCTTGGAAAATCCTTGTTGCGCTGTGAGAGGCTTGCATATTTGGCAGCCGCCTCTCCGCTTCATGTACCCTCCGGTAACGAAAAGTATTTAGTAATAGCCTTTTGTTGCAACTTTTTTCCTGATAATCCTTCTTTTTCTGAACTTTTTGTTTCTTTTTGACTAGAGTTCTTGGGCTTCTATCAACACATGCCCTAACTATTCTTGGTTCCACTGGGGTGTTTTTTTCCCTTAGTAATTTACTTAACACCCCTTCCATATTTTCGTCATAAAGACAATACAATACACTGAGACAAAACAAGACACAAACATACTGTATCAATCTTTTCCATTTTCTTGAAATGGTCATTTTTCCTTTCGCCCTATCTGTTTAGGGACGAGCAGATTTGCTCCTGTCCTATCTATGGACGGGTAGCTTTTTTTCGTCACTTACCCCCGAGTGTCCCGGGGCTCCCCGTACGGGCCACCATCTGCCGCAGTCTGTCTGGCTGCAGCAAAATAACCGGGGGGTGACGAACAACTTCTGCACGTTGATACAGCAGGAGAGGGAGCCGTTTATTGTAGGACAGGAGCAGTATTTATACATTCCACAGAGCTTATCTAATTAGCATAAACTAGATACATCAGTCAACCAATAAGGAATCTCCACACTTAATGGCTCGCTTTTGTTACTTCTTAAACCACTCCCTCTGGCATTTTGCCAGGCACCATCCAGACTTGTTTACGAACTCTAACATTCCCCTGGCAAAATGCCAGGTGTTATTTTTGACTTGTTTACAGACTCTAACACCTTCCTCCTTTCATTCTTCCTTTAAAATGCTCAGTCACCTCCATATGGACTGGAGTTGAACTCAGTTCTATACTGATCTCTCTCTCTCTCTCTCTCTCTCTCTCTCTCTCTCTTAAAGGATTTAAATTTTTTTTCCATATCTTTATTTTATTTATTTTTATGTGGTGCTGAGGATCAAACCCAGTGCCTCATATGCACGATGCAAGTGCTTTGCCACTGAGCTCCAGCCCTAGCCCGACCTTTCTTTTTTCCTACTTCAATAGTTACTGAATAAAGTCTGTCTTTATGACCTTTAACTAGTGTTCGGCTTTGTTAGTTTGTTTTAACCTATCTGCCAAAAACTTGAACTAAACCAATTAAAGAATGGATGTGTAGAAACTTAGCTTGCCTCAGAAACATATCAACGGCCACAGTCTATAATTTAATATAGTTGAATGGCAACTTGCCATAGTTGTGACAGTAAGTGATTTACAACCCATTCTAATTAAAAAGAAAAAAAAAATAAAAACACCTGAAATTAATGTTCTGCTCATCTCAATCAAAAAATTTTAATACAAGTGCTATATTGAAGTGGCACCCCCTTTCTCCACAGAAAAGCCCTCTTCACCATGGCTGATTTTAGGACTGTCAGCAAAAGAGTTCAATGTAGATAAACTTCCTATTTTCGTGTCACCCTGTTTACTTGGCCACTGGCCGAGAAGATACCAGCACTCCAGGTGCTGGACACCCCCTTACTAGTTTTTCACAAACGTATCCAGTATAGTACTTTGAAGAAATGTGCAAACAAGGCCTCTGGCCTTGAGCTGGGCTTCATAGAGATGTCTACATTTTTAAGATAAGTTACAATTGGGCTCCATGGTAACAGCTGGCAGGAGGAGGAAAGAAAGGGGAGAAGAAGCTCCCCCCTTCTCAGGTGTTGTCCTTGAAGAGTTAACATGCCCAGAACAGTGAAAGGAAAAGCTGCTTTTATGTGAACTTCTGCAGACTGTGATCTTCTGAGCCCCTCCCCTTACATGCTGGGTATAAAACTCTGAAACTCCCTGAACTCGGGGTTCAGGGGATTGATTGATTACAGCAAAGGCTGTGCCCTCTGAACCTGGCTGCAGCCAAATAAAACTGTTTCCTGCTATCTTGGGTGCCTTGCCTCGTTTGTCCCTACAATATAACACAGAAATCTTTATGAGGAAATGAAGGCCCCAGGAAGCAGTTAGACCTGAGTGTTTTTCTACTAGATTTGATGAAAAGTGGAAAGTCATAGAAAAGTAAGATAGCATGAGGGAGGTTTGAGGTCAGAGTCATTAACTGAAGGACACTTAGTCAGGCCTATTTGCAGGCCCCTCATCAAGTCCTATCTTGCAGGCTTTGGAGATGGGGATGTTCCTTCCCTCTCGGTGTAGGGAGGGTGTCTCTCACAGGAGTGTCCTCTGTCCTGTTTCAGGGGAGGAGGGAAGGTCAGAGGACCCTTCCTGCACCTGCCATTTCTCAGATTCCTTCAGCTTAAAATATCCAATATGCAACGGCACCATATTTCAGGGTAGTATGTTTGGATAACTTTACTGTTTAGTTTCTGTTTATTATTATAACTAATTCTTCCCCCTTCACACACTAGATTGGAATGGTTCTGAATAACATTTTATCATTATTATTGTTATGGTTTGGATGTGAGGTGTCCTCCGATAGCTCACGAGTGGGACAATGCAAGAAGATTTGGAGGAAAAATGATTGGGTTATAGCCTTAACATAATCCGTGAATTAATCCCTGGTGGGATTAACTGAGTGGTAACTGGAGGCAGCTGGGGTGTGGCTGGAGGAAATGGTTCATTGGAGGCTTGGCTTTGGAGTATGTATTTGTATCTGATAAGTGGTGAACTGTCTGCTTTCTGATCACCATGTGAGTTGCTTCCTTCTGCCACACTCTTCCACCATGATGTTCAACTTCACTTGAGCCCCGAGGAATGGAGCCAGTCTTCTATGGACTGAAACCTCTGAAACTGTGAGCCCTCAATAAACCTTTCCTCCTCTACGGTTGTTTTGGTTGGGTCTTTAAGTCACAGTGGCGGAAAAGCTGACTAAAATAATAATATAATAATAATAATTATTATTATTATTTTGATACTGGGGACTGAACACAGGTGCACTCTGACACTAAGCTATATCCCCAGCCCTTTTTAATTTTATTTTGAGACAAGTCTTACTAAGTTGCCTGGAACTTGTGCTCATCCTGCCTCAGCCTCCCAGGTAGCTAGAATTAATTCATGTGCCACTGTGTCTGGCTTGTACTTTTAATGAAATTCCCCTTGAATTTCTAACAGTTTATATATGTAGCTACTATTTTTTTAACACATACAAGATAATGACTGTTATATCTTTTACATAAATTATATTTTTAAGTCATTATATAATGCTCATTTTGACCTTCATTGGTTTTTGAAACTTAAATTCTTTCTTATCTGGTATTAACATTAATTTCTAATTTCTTTTGTGATATCTCTTTGTTCATTTCTTTATTCTTTAATCTTTTTTAAAAATCACTTCTTTTAAGCATTAAAAACAATATGTTTCTGAGTTCTGTTATATTTGTTATCTAACTCAACTGTCAATTTCCATTTTTCAACAGAAAAATTTAGCTCATTCATATAAAGTATAACAGCTTTTTTATTGCTTAATGTTTACTTTTTGGACTTGCTTTCTTTTCACTTTTTAATTTAGTTAATTTATTTTGCTGTTTTGTTCAAGGTAATCTGCATTCCCCAGTTTTCCTGTTAATTGGAGGTCCTACTAAACTCCTCATTCCATGGTAGTTACCTTCCCTTCTTCATGCCATACAGGTTTCTGGACTAATATATTAGTCCATTTCCTGTTGTTATAACAAAATACCTGAAGCTGGTACTGCATAGAGAAAAACGTTCAATTAGCTCACAGTTTTGGAGGCTTGAAGTCCAAGTTTGGACGGCCCCATCTGTTCATCCTCTGGCGAGCATCTTCTGGCTATCTTATGACATGGCAGATGGCATTGTGGTGGAAGCACATAAGACGGGGAGAGATCATGATAAGACAAGAAGCCAGAGACCAGAGAGGAATTAATTCAATCTGTAAGACAGCAATGAATCCCTGCTAAGGGACTTTTTTTTTTTAAGTATTTAAAGTAATACCCTTAATTGCACTTCCCCCCAAAACCCCTGTTCAGATTGTTGCCTCTCTCAAGTAGCAATTCTGTCTTGCTCAGAGCTCCTACTATGAAGGTTGTTTTCTCTCCCTCCATCTGTCTGAGAGCCTTAAGCCATTTAAGGCTTAAATCATGGCTTCCTCAGACTTTAAGCTGTAGGGGGATCACTGGGAGCTTTTCAAACTGTAGATTCAAACTCAGCCATCTTGAATGCCTTTTCTTCCTTCCTTCTTTTCTTTTCTCATGCAGTACTTGGGGTTGAACCCAGGTCCTCTAGCATGATTGGCAACCTCTCTAGCTTCAGACTGCACCCCTAGCCTAACTATGGGTATCTCTAACAAGCTCAAAGGTGCCACCAGTGCTGCCAGTCCCTGGACTACAATTATGGCAGGTGGAAGAAACCAACCACCAGAAGAGTTGTAGATTCCCCTCAAATATATGTTTTGCAACTAAATAGCTATATACCATATATGCTTATATATCTGGATAGTAAACACATAATTATTTTAAAATACCCTTATTTTAAAATATAATTATTTTAAATATGATATTATTCTTTAAGTCAGGTGTGGTAATGCACACCTGTAATCCCAGTGGGTGGGGAGGCTGAAGCAGGAGGATCACGAGTTCAAAGCCAGCCTCAGCAATTTAGCAAGGCCCTAAGCAACTCAGCAAGACCCTGTCTCTAAATAAAATATGAAAAAGGGCTGTGGACGTGGCTCACAGGTTAAGCTCCTCTGAATTCAGTCCCTGGTAATGTGTGTGTGTGTGTGTGTGTGTGTGTGTGTGAGTGTATTCTTTAAAAATTTCTCGAATTTCTGTTATTCTGTACTTTCTGGTGTTTAGCATGGAAAAACTGAATTACAAGTTGTGGAAAAACTGAATTGCTAGTTGAGTAAAATATTTATAATTAACATATGTATCTATCTGATAATGATAAATATTTAATTTTTTAAATATCATAATATACTAGACAGAAAGTAGACAAATGCCTCTAATCTATGAGCAACAAAAACAACTTCAGTGTAAAAGTATTTATCTACTCTTAGCCTCTCATATTTATTTGAGATGCTAAATTGATATTAACTTGCACAGTGTCTTTATAATTAAATTAGTTCAAGACACTTTTCCAAAGGAGCCAAACATCATTATTAATTTATTTGCTCATTATTAGAATATTATAATGATTTTTTTAAGTTGAGTTGTAGCAATTTCTAATGTACAGAATTTTTTTCTAATGTATAATGTGTAGTGTGAGATTAAGAAACCTGTATATTTGCTCCTCTTAATGATGGCTTGTCTTAGCCAACATTTCTTTAAAAATTATTGCTCAGTGCTTTCCTTCTTAAAATGTAGCTGGATTTCAGACCTGCTAAAATCAGGAAAACAATAAGGAAAAGAAGCATGATATCATGACTTCTAATAAGAAATATATATATTTTGGTCTTCTGTGGGAGAC
Source organism: Marmota monax (assembly GCF_021218885.2). Lineage (NCBI taxonomy): Eukaryota > Metazoa > Chordata > Mammalia > Rodentia > Sciuridae > Marmota > Marmota monax. Next base: position 28,530,541 of record NW_026695227.1, read on the forward strand.
CAACCTTGCACGTGACTGAGTCACACTCCTCGGCTGGGTGCTGAGGCACTCAATCACAGAAATGTGGCAGAGCTTTCCCCACCCTTCATGGATTCAAGGGTCCGTGCATGGGTGTGTCTTGCTACAGCCCCATGGGTGGAACTATGCTCACCTGTTCCTTTGTAATATAATCTCTTGCCCTGTTTAGGATAGAATCTTCCATGGAAGTGCCTTGTCTGTGCCCCCTTCTCTTTCTGTGCCTTTGGGTGTGGCCTACCCAGATGTCAGTCAACCTGCTGACAGTGGACATCATGAAGATAGACTCAGCCCCCTGAAACCTGACCCCTTGCCTCATTTGAATAGCTTCTCCTCAATAAAAGGGGTCAGTGTTCCTGCAGACCCTTAAGGTCAGAGGAGCCGTCACAGCGACCCTAATGAAAAAGGTATTTGTGTCTCTTGTGTGGTTATTTTGCACCCAGTTCAACTGGAGTGACCCCTGAGCTTTTCAGTTGTGAGAACAGAAACCCAGCAGTCTTCATCTCTGGTTCCTGGGACAGAGCGCCTAACCCCTTGGAAATTGCTAGGTGACAGGAGTGTTTTTTGCTCTAATGAGGTAGCTCTTGCTGGGTTCCTGGATAGGGGCTGGTCACCAAGAAGATCAAGCCATGGTTAGGAGCTTAGAAACATCAACACCAACCCCATCCTCTGGTGAGGAGAGACTGAAGATTGAGGTAATAATTATGCCAACATGATGAAGGCTCCATAAAATCCCTGAGCTCTGGGGTTCAGAGAGCTTCTGGGTTGCTGAACACAAGAAGGTATTGGGAAGGCGGCCTGCCCAGAAATGACATGGAAACTTCATGCCTCTTCCCCCATACCTTGCCCTATGCATCTCTTCCACATGGCTGTTCATTTCTTAGAAAAGACCCTTTATAATAAGTTGGCAACTGTTAGTGAGCTATTTTCCTGAATCCCGTGAGCTACTCTAGAAAATTTTAAAACCTAAATAGGGATGGGAGAGATCTCCGATTTATAGCCAGGGTGACATGTGGGTCATTTGAGGACCAACTACTTGCGACTGGCATATGAAGTGCAGATGTCTTATGGGACTGAGCCCTTAACCCATGGGATCTCACACTCTCCAGTGTCAGGATTGAGTTAAAGTGTAGGACACCCAGTTGGTGTTGAAGAACTGGTCAGCAGGGGGAAAACCCTACACATCTGTTCAGACCAGTGTTGAGAAGTAGTAGGAACGAAAACAGATTGTTTAATTTTTTTTCTCTAAACAAGAAATCTAAGCTCTTCCCAATGAGGATGGCAAGAAAATACAATTGTAGCTGAGTAATGAAAGAAGTGGAGTGAGAGAAAGCAAATAAAAAGTCTCTCCCTTTGATTAAACTGAGCAGTCCAACCTGCATTCACACCTGCGAACTCTGAGATGCCTTAGAGAAAAAATGAGCAGCTTAAGGCTAAATTTTTCATCTTCACTGTGGAGGAGCAGAAAGGGGATGCTCCCCAGTGACAGGGTGCCCCACAGACACAAATACTCATCTAGGGCAAGGAGGAATTGCCTCAAAGGATAACTAATTCCAGGCACTGGAAAGGCAGGTGGGCAATGCCCACCCAGAGGATGCACTGAGGGAAATTACAAATGGTCCCCAACTTAGGATGATTTGACTTATGATAGTTTGGCTTTATGACATTTGAAAGTAATACACCGTCAGTGGAAACTGGACTGTGAACTTTGGATTTGAATCTTCTATTGGGCTAGTGAGGTGCAGTCCAGCCCTCTCCTGCCATGTTGTGCAGTGGCTGTGAGCCACAGCTCCCAGGCAGCCGCACAGATCACCAGGGTCAAGAACTGACCACCCACGCTGCTGTGTTGCTCAATATCTGCTAGTTTAGGTGTATTAGATGCATTTTCAACTTACAGTATTTTAGATTTACTACAGGTTTATTGTGAGTTGAGAAACACCTATGGATTGTGGGGGAATCGAGGATGTTAGGCTTTGCTCATGTGCACACTCACCCCACTGCCTCACGTGCTCCCCATCACCCTCACACTAAACCATATGCCCCTGGGGGTGTATGTGGAGGCTTCTGCTTTGTGACTGAGATGAGGAAAGAGTTTAGTTGGAGATAATATGCCAAGAGAGGAAAGAGATGAGGATTCTGACATGTGCACCCAACTTCAGCTCAGACTGGGGTGGGGCTGGAGGTTGCAACTAGAGATCAGGGACTGCATTTGATAGACCTATATAAGGCCAATGGGAAGTACCCACATTTGGGAGTCCCCAACACAAATAGGGACCCTGCGGGAGGGGTTGCTAAGTTACCACTTGAGAAGATGGAGTGTTGCCACAGGAACTTCCATGAGCTGGTGAGGCCAAACAGCATCAGGCTCAGACTCCAAACAATAGACTGGAAACAGTTAGATATTTCCTATGGCTCTTGCCACTGTTAAAAATTAAAGAATAAAAAACATGAAATGATGAAAGCACCTCAACTGTACCAGTGTCAGGAACTGAGTGGAAGACTGACTGAATTTGTGCTGATGATATTAAAAATTCGTTGCCATCATTTTTTAATTTTGAAAAGAATTGGTTATGTAAATGTGTACCTAGATGATGTAACTTAGAAATGGAAACATTGCCAAAATTTGCTTTGATTTGCTTCATGAAGTGCCCCTACATACCATGAAATTGCAACCACAATTTAGACCATAACAATTTCTACCTTTCCTTTCTCTCTTTTGTAGATATACATTAACAAGAGAATAAACTACATCTCTCTCTGTATATATATAAATATGTACACACAGTATGTAGTTTATTCTCTTGTTAATGTGTATCTACAAAAGAGAGAAAGGAAAGGTAGAAATTGTTATGGTCTAAATTGTGGTTGCAAATATATATATATATATATATATATATATATATATATATATATATATATATAATCAACTATTTAAGCCATCGTTTCAGGGAGCTGGGTTCTGGTTAGTTAAGGTATTTTCAACTGAATTTTCTTGATTGAGTACAATGAGATAGAAAAAACCATATGTATTAGAAAGAATGCCAGATCTCTAAATTCTTTTAAACTTGGAACTTTTTTCTGTCTCATTTAGTCTCCTCTACTGGGGAAAAAAAATTAAAATAACTCAACTCTCTGTCAGTGCTAAACAGGGGACAACACATCATTACCAACCATTACACCCTTCTGTCACAAGAAACATCCTGTAATTTCCCCCCTTCAAAATCAGAACTGAATCCAACAAGATCAGAGCAGAGCTGGATGCTAATAATAGTCCACTCCCACTGATAACAGAAAGGCTGAAGGCTTCACAACCCTTTTCAAAGAACAGATAGATGTAATTTTGAAGTCACAAATAGTTCTGTTTCTCTAGGCAGGCATGTTTTAGAGGACTGAGCCCCATTAGAAATCCTTAAACTGAAGAGAGGCAGTGAAACATGAAGATAGCTCAGAAGAGAGCAGCAGAAGTGATTGAAAGCTTGGGTGATCCTCCTGGTGAGGAGATGCTGGAGGAACTGAATTTATTTATCTCAATTGGTTGGATAAGAAAAAAAGAAGCCTTAGAAGAATTCAAACGTGCAAGGCAATGAATCTCTGTAAGCAAGAGAGCTTAAGTTAAAGAATACTACATTGTGTGCTTTTATTTTTATTTTTTTTAAGGCTTTCCCTGGCCCAGGAGGCAGACATTTCTGTTATTATTCTCATTGCACAGTTGAGAAAAACTGAGGTGAAGTAACTCTCACAAGTCTACATGGTAGTAAGGGCAGAGCTGGAACTTATACCCACGCTGGCTCCAGAACCCAGCTCTTGGTCACGGTATCACACTTCCTTCAGAGCAGACATATCCAGCTGCCTTGTGAGGTTGTTAGAAAATAAGGACATGTAAACAAACAAGACTATGATGTGTTTCACTCCAGAGACTGTCAACACAAATGGAATGTCTCATTGGGATGAATGGGGGTTCTTTCTGCCTAAAAACTGAAAGCTAAATTAGAATGGCTGTCAGCAATTGAGGTAGGGGTGCTCTCTTTCTTTCTGGTAATAAATGAAAGGATGATTTTTACTCTGTCATTTGAAAAACAGGTGACATACAGGAAGTTAATGTCTTGAATAAATAATATGTGACACCTTGGGAGTGTTAACTACCCAATTAGGGAGTAAACTTTTGCCAATACAGGAAAGTAGAGTAACTACATTTTGGGTACTCCAAAATTCTAAGAGTCAAGTGAGAGTATGTAATAGTGATTCTATATATGTAAAGAAATGGACAGAATACACACAGAAAAATTCTGAACTGTCCATCTCTCACTTCCTAGGAATGGAATTCCTCAATATATTTTTGCTTTAATACCTAATAGAAAAGACTCTCAAGAAAATTAGTTGAAGCATTTTAAGAAATCTAGGGTGTCAGTATGTTAATATTTCCTAAAATAGCTCTGTGGAGCACTTATTATAGGTGATGCACCTCAAAAGTAGAAATAGATTCACAAGCGCCTCAGTATCAAATTAAAGGCTCTGAGAACTTGCACAATAAAGAAACCAGCTGGCTTGGGCTAACCAACACTTTCCAAATCTATTAGCTACAGAACAATTTCATATTTTTAAACACCTACACCACCCATTGAATGAGTGTTTTACTGAACACACTACTGTGAATTATTTAAAACACAACTGGTGATTTTTACTACTTTAAATTAAAGTGCCTTTCTTAATGATGATTTCTTGCCTGGCCATCTTAGAACCTGTACGCGTGACAACAGGGACCCATCTGTCTACACTGCTGAATATTTTTGTGTTCCAACAGCATTTTCTTTCCAAAGTGTTCTATAGCTGTGGAATCTCTGATAATGACTCCAGGGATAGCGAGGCCCCCTGCACCCCCTCAGTTATGCTAGGCAGTGGGATGTTGGTCACTAGAACAGATGATATGTTTCCTGCTAAGGCAGAGCTGATGCATTCATGAGGGAAATGGACCATCCAATGACTAAACCAGCACTGAGAACACTTTTCATTGTGAATCTATGAATCGGTCAGTGAAGTCCATATCAATGTCATGTGTGTCTTGTGTGATGCAAGTTGTACCTGGCATGCTTGCCCCCACACCCATACATGCAGAGGCAGGTTCCAGGCAGTGAACAACCAGCTTGAGAGGTGATTTATAGCATTTGCAGATTTCCATGATGCAAATACTCCCACCACGTTGGATTTCAGGCTACCAAGGTGATGCCAAGCAGCTTCCCGGAAATTCAACCATCTGCTCTTGTGAGCTGCTGCCAGCGGCTCAAGCACACTGTGGGCTCTAGGCCTTCAGGGCTAGTTCAGCCAGCATTCTTCTCAACACAGAATTTTGGAAATCATAAGCTAAAAAGTTTTTTTTTTTAATTTTCAGATAGACAAATTTCTAAGATCTTTTTTTCCCCTGCTTCTTTCCTTTCTTCACCAAGCCAGGACACTATAAAGCAAATGACAATCTATAATCACCAACCATCATTTCATAAAGGATATTACATCATTCCCATGTTTTTTGGTATTCAAATATCAGAAAAAAGAAATTGAATGAATTTAGATTTGTGAAAATTGTATTGTCTATTTTTTCTGACTTTATTATGAACTAGGGGAAATTTGGTGTGTCCATCAGGATGTTTTTTGACCTCAAGTGACAAAAATACCTGGCAGTGGCTTGGATGACTTGGGATCATTTTCCCACATTCCAGAGTCCTCGAGGTTAGTGGCTGCTGGCAGTAGTTCACCTGCAATGATGCTCGGACTCCTGCCTTTCCCCAGCTTTCCTTTCCACCGTCTTTTTTTTTTTAAATAAGTAACTCCAAGTCAACTTTTTTTTTTTAAAGAAAGAGAGAGAGAGAATTTTTTAATATATTTTTTAAAATTTTCGGCAGACACAACATCTTTATTTGTACGTGGTGCTACCCCTTGAGCCACATCCCCAGCCCCTCCTTTCCACCATTTTTACCTTGTAGACCTTCTTCCTCACACTGGAAGCCTCAGAGTCACAAGATAGCTTTCGCGCTTCCAGAGAGATGAAAGGAAAGGGACAAAAGGCCTTGGGATGGATTGAATTGTGTCTCCCCCACCCAAAATATGTCAAGGTACTAACTCTGGGTATCTGCAAATGTGGCCTTATCTGGAAGCAGGGTCTATGCAGATGTCATTAGTGAAGATGAGGGTGTAGTTCGTTAGGGTAGGCCCCAATCCAATAACTACCGTTCTTCTGAGTAGACAAGAGACAGGCACAAAGAGGAGAATGCTATGGGAAGGCACAGACACAACAGAGGGAGGACAGCCACGTGAAGACAGAGGCTGGAGTGATGAAGCTTCAGGCCAAGGAATGCCAGGGACTCCTGGTTTGGAGAAGGGAAGAAGTCTTTTTTTCTCTCCCAAAATTGGTTCTGCAGTGGAGCCCTGCAGGTGAGACAGCTTACATGAGGAAAAGGAACACTTACCTGCAGGAGTGTTTGGTGATAAGTAACTCATAGAGGTCTTTAGAACTTGAACTTATTTAGCACTTAGCAAAGAATAATTTTGTAGAGAAGTGACAAGACAAAGGAAAATGACTTTGAGTACTAGGGTCAGCAAATTGTGGGACAGTAAATGTATGGGGAAAACTAATTAATAGGATTTGTTTGAAGAGGTCCTACTAGATGCCATCTTGTGTCCAGTGATAAGGTTGTGGCCTTATTACCTTATCACTGTTCCTGGTACAGAAGCAGAGGTGAAACCTTAGCAAGGGGGTTCATGTTCTGTTTTCAGGTAGGTAGTGGGACTAAGAACTCATCCTGCATCTGCTTTTTCTCATTTGCCTTAAGCTCAGAATAATTTATATGCGAGAGTGGCATATTTTAGAGTGGTCTACTCCAAATCCCTTCATTGGCAGCTGTAATGAAGTAGGAAGAGGCGAAGAAGGATGATCTCTCTACAAATTTCAGAGGGAGCACAACCCTAAAAACACATTAATTTAGAATTCAGGCTTTCAGACCTGTGGTACAATAAATTTCTCTTGTTGAAAGCCACCCAGTTTGTGGAACAGGTTGAGCGTCTCTAATCTGAAAACCCCAAATCCAAAATGCTCCAAATTCTCAAACTTTTTGACCACTGGCATGATGTCACTAGTGGAAAATTCCACATCTGACTTCACTTGATGGGTGGCCATCAAAATGCAGGCACATTGGGGCTGGGGTTATGGCTCAGTGGTAGAATGCTTGCTTAGCATGTGTGAGGCACTGGGTTCAATTCTCAGTACCGCATATAAATAAAATAAATAAAGGGCCATTGACAACTAAAAAAATATTTTTAAAAATGCAGGCACATTAAAATATTGCATAAAATTATCTTCAGGTTATTGTGTATAAGGGGTATATAAAACAGAAATGAACTGGACAAAGTGGTACATGCCCATAATTCCAGCTACTCAGAGAATTTCAAGTTCAAGGCCAGCCTGGACAATTTAGAAAGACCCTGTTTCAAAATTTAAAAAAGGCTGAGGATACAGCTCAGTGGTAGAATGCTTGCCTAGCATATATGAGGCCCTAGGTTCAACACCATGCACTACCAAAACAAACAAACAAAAAAAAGTGTATTTCTCAAATAAAATGAACAGGGCTGGAGAGGTGCACGAGCTCACTACTACTACTACCGAGTACAAGGCCTTTAGTTCAATCCCCAGTACCACAAAATCATCATCATTGTCATGGTTGTCATCATCGTTGTCGTCATCATCATCATCATCATCATCATCTTGTCTTCACTTAGAACATCTCCAACTGACGACATTTTTTTTTAATATTCCATTGGCAAGAACTGGGCAGACCCCCAAACAGAACAATCAATGCCAAAATAGAAGAAGATTCCCATGAGTTATTAGACCTATCCCCTAGGCCTGGGGTAGGGTACCATCCTTGCCATCAAGAATCTGTCCCACCACCTGAGCCTCTAGGGAGGCAGCTGGAAGTGACAGTCACATTGGAAGCTGGACTTCTGTGCTGCTGTGTGGGCCACATTTAGAAATGCTGTCTAACAGTGTTTGAGATTCATCTCAGAAGACATCTTTACATTCTCCAGAAGCACTCAGGAGTTTAGGTAAAGGATCCAAGTAGAGAGATCCCAGGTAAGAAGTTAGACGTGCTAAGGGAATCTGAGGTAGTACTCATGGGGAGATACCATGGACTCACCTAAAACCAAGAGACAGATATTAATTTGAGTGAAAATGAACTGAAGTCAGGAGTTGGAAATTTCAGAAAGGAGAAAAGGCAGGAGAAGTAACCTGGTGCTGATGAAAACCCCCCATTCCAGGGGGAAAGTGCTGGGGGTGATATTGGCCAAGTTATTGTTATAGTGCAAGTATGCACAACTACAATGCAACAATTAAAAAATGTGGGGAAAAAAGAAAGAAAATCCCCCATTTCTGCTCCAAGGGAGTTATCCACCCAGTTTTTAAAAAGAGAATGTGTGAGAGAAGAGGGCAAACAGGGATGCTGTTTTAATGGTAAGCAGCAATGGGTGTAGTAGGACATGTTTTTAATCTTCAATCTTCAACTATTTAAATAGTTAAACCCAACATCGGTGCTTTTAAATGTATATTATCCCAGCTAAGATAAGAGATAAGCACACTAACAAATCCAGCTCTCAGGAGCACTTTAAGTGGGAAGAACATTCCATATCCAATTCTGGAATCCATCAATCTCTCTTCCCTCCCTCCGTCCCTCCCTCCCTCCCTTCCTCCCTTCCTCCTTTCCTCCTTTCCCTCCTTCCTTCCTTCCAAGTGCTGGGAATTGAATCAGCACTTCATGTACTGTGCACACTAGGCAAGCACTGTACCATGGATAAACCCCCATCCCTAGTTCTGGAATTCTTAAATGTTAAATTGTCTTCATAAAAGGAATATCTAAGAACTACAGCCTTGTCATATGGAGGCCAAGCCTTATGCTCTGCCCAATAGCAGTGTGACTTTATGGGTTACAGGATTGTCATGTTCCCACTGGAATCTTCCTCCTACATGCCAGCCAAACCCAGCTGTTACACCTGAGCCTGTTTTTTTTCCCACCTGCTCTAATAGAATTTTAATAGGCCAACTGGTCTACCTGTATCTTTTGACTGCCTCAAGGCTGGTTTATTTCCAGTTTATTCTTCCAGAAAGCACCTCTTCTTCCTTGGTGTACTCTCTATTCCCCAAACATATGTATATGTAGGATACCATAACATTTTATGTCATTTCTTAAATTATATATTATTAGCTTTCCATTGCTATGACAAAATACCTGAGATAATCAATTTATGAAAATGAAAGGTCTATTTTGGCTCATTGTTTTAGAGATTTCAGTCCATGGTCACTTGGTTCTGTGGCAGCACAGTATATCATAGTGGGAGCACATTATAGAGGAAGTCTATCCACCTTATGGTTTTCTATAAGCAAAGAGAGAAAGGGACCAAATGTCCCAATATCCCCTTCAAGTGCATGCCCTTGATGACCTAATTTTTATTAGGTCTTGCCTCTTAAAGATTCTACAACCTCCCAATAGGGCTAAACGGTTGGCAGCCAACTCTAACACATGGGCCTTTGAAGGACACTTATCTAAACCATAGCACAGGCCTATCTCCTCCTGGTAAGGACTCTAGGGACAGTTACCATGCCCTAGGTATTTTTGTGTGACTAGCATCTAACACAATCAGGGTCTATTAAACATTGAGTCAGTAAAGAAATTATTAAAGGCTAATCTGAATGGGAAAATAACATGTCATAAATTTCCTAGCTGGAATTCATAGGAATCCATAATGTCCCACCCAAATGCTCTGTAGGGATAAGAATTCAGGAAGGGTGTTGGCCATAGGCCTTCCTGGTCTGTGGAGAAACAGGGGGTACACTGGGAGCCATAAAGCAAATATCCCTGGAACTAATCCGTTATAATCTCTGTAAAATTTTATGCCTGGTATTGTTATTCTTCTTTATATTGTGCTAATGCTACTTTCCTAGGAAACTGAAAAGAATTTGAGCCATTTCCTATGTTGTTTCAGGATCAAATTGCTCCTCAGAGTTAAGGGCTTCTTTCTCTGGATGTGTTCCTGAACCTTCAGAGTTAGGAACAGCAGATGCAAACACTAAAGCAGCTCTCGTCCTCCAAAGGGAAATGTGAAACGTAAGCTGTAGCCGTCCAGCCTCACTGTGGTGCTGGAGGGGGCCGAGGAGGAAGGGAGCCTAGATGGAAGTGAAGAGGATGGTTGAAGCACACTCCTGTGACTGTTCTCCCTAAAAGCAAACCTGTTACTGATAACGTGGACTCTTTCCAGCCTTGGTTATCCAATTGTTGGACTCAGGTGCCAGACTCACTTCTTATTGCAATATGCCTCTATATTGTGTTTTGCCCTCATTTTATTTTGGCTGCAGATTAGGTCACTGTGAACTTTCCCTCAAGTTTACTCATAATACCAGAAATATGTGGGGGCCACCTCCTCTTATCTCAAGACCTACCATTCCTCGTGATTTGTCTCACTTTGTTGTTATTTTCCAGTTCTTCTACCTTATGTTTTTATGAGTTTTATTCTCTAACCCCCCACACATCCTCCCTCTCTCTCCCTCTCTTGCTCTTTCTCTTGCTCTCTCCCTCTCTCCCTGTCCCACTTCTTTGCTCTTCTTATTGGTTTCCTACCCAGGGTCTAGAAGTCACCCTGATAAGTGATCTAAGTAGAAGAGAAGCATTGGGTTTTCAGACCTTCAGAGACTGGGCTGCCACTACCCCATGGGGTGCCTTTGTGTGACCTGGAAAAAGACATCCCTTCCTCTGGGCAGGTGCATCCCCACAGTGTGCACAGCTCAGGGAGCAGAGGGCAGACTGATCAGCACTATTCTGATGTGCCATGAACGTGTCCCTACCAGAAGGGACAGCCCTTTTTAGAGAAAAACATATAATCTTGCTTAAATAAATCATCACAGCAACCATGATCCTCATGATGAAAGTATTCTTTAAAGTTCATTTTATAAATGAGTGGCCTTGGACACTTTGTATAATAGCTTTCTGCAGCCAGAAACATAGAGTCCAATATGCCATGGCCTTATTTGCAAAGCCATTTCCCTTTGTGGTGCTATATTTACCTTTATCTCCATTTCAGCAAACAATTAATGAATGTTGACTGGGAGCCAAATGCTTGAATCCCATGTTCGTTTCTCTCCAGCTGAGCATTTTAACTTCATCTAACCCTATTAAAAAAGGTGCATCCTTGAAACTTCCAGGCACAAACCCTCATGGATGTGCGGATGTGAAGGCAAGCCCTTGGCATAACTTTCTACAATCCCAGGCCTGAGATCTGCAAGAGCTGCCTCCAGCCCTGGCCAGCATTGCCCTTGCCCTTTGTCGCCCTCCTCCTCCTCGGGAACCCACACACCATGATGCACTGTGCTCAGAAGCCTACTCAGAGTGCACAAATTAGCTCAATATCATTTGAGGAAATCTATATATATATACATAAGCTCAATAAAGAAAAACAATGCTAAACTTTATTCACATGATATTTTGCAATTTAGAAAATATTTTCACATGCATCAGCTCATGTAATTCTGAGTTGGAATTAGCAACCAAAACGAAAAAAAAAAAGATGAATGTAAAAAAAAAAATGACTAGTAAAGTTCAATTATCTTTCAGGTTGTCTATTCTACCATCTTTTTTGTCCATGATGCTGATTGATTCATAAAAGGGAACGGGTGGAAGCCCATGTCAGTGTGGCTCCAGTTTCTGGGCCTCAGCCTCCAAAATGGGTACAGACCTCACCCCAGTTTCATCTCTTCTACCTACTTCCTCCCTGCTCTAGAGTCTACCTTTGGCCTCCAGACCTTTTCTCTGGTCCCCTCTGTGAGGCCTTCCTTCCAGTTCCCCACAGACTAAGTGTTTTCCTGTGGACTGGAGATCCAAGGCTCTCCAGGCCTGTACCAGTTTTCTAGAGAAACCCTCTTAGGATGCAGCCACCCAAATCCCAAGTCTGGGATACTGTAATTCATTCAAAGGGAATGTTCATCCTTCTCAAATAACAAGAGTACCGTCAACTGTTGCTTACTACTGTCTGTGGCAGGCACAGAGCTCTGAGCTGCCTGCAGACGGTCCCATTTCATGTTCACAACAAACACAGGCGGCTAGCGTGACCATGCCATGTACAGCTGCTGCTGAAGTTAAACAAGGTCCACCAAGCCCACCCTCACCAGCCCCAAAGCTCTGAGCAGGTTTTAAACTTATTTTGCTCTTTGGTTTTGTGCCAGCTACACAATTCCATAATTTAATTAAGCTCCTCAGAGACGCACTATTTTTACTTAAAATTTCTTGGTTTCTTTTTGGTGCTGTATTACCCTGCATTAGCATTCTGCAATCCTTCTACTGGATCTCAGATGATCTCTCCCAAATCCTCACCTTGACCTTCCCCAGGCAAACACAATATTCACAATCCAGCGTATTCTCTTTGCTCTTATCCTAGGTGAACTCAAGAAAGCCATGTTTTCATTATAGTCAGGAAGAAGAAACACTCACCACAGGCCTGCTTCTTTCTATACAGGACTTATAAAGATTCCCCATCTGGTCAAGAACTGAGGTTCGCATCCTGGGTTGCACATTAGAATGGGGGGGCATCCATAAAGCTGGAAACCTGGGCTTCCCACCCCCAAGGGTAGCAGAATCTCTGGGGAGATGGAACCTAAGCACAGGCGTTTGAATTTTTAAGATCTAGTGATGCTAATGAGAACCACTGCCTGCCTATCTCTTTGCCAGTCCACCTCCATTACCATTTTCTAGAGCAGTCTCAGGAATCACTTTCTCCAGAGTCTATACGGATCTCCTAGTGCAGACTTTACAAAAAAAAATTGCTTTCTCTTATTCTCATTTTCTCCTGTCCAAGAGAACACCAATTTAACTCATCACTTTGTGTGAATATATCCAGCCACCCATGTCACTGTGGAATATCTCTACATTGTTCTGAAATTATTGTTTTCTCATTCCATACAGATCTGTTTAACTGTGTCACAAATGGTGGCTATGCTGTGTAATCATTTTCATCACTTTCCAAACTGCCAGCAAACAGCTTCTAAACCATAAGACAATAATTAAATGTTGATTATAAGTAAAACTTGTTGGCACAACTACAGCCATCTTCCTTTCCCCCACCCCCATTTTATAACTACCGTTCTTCTTATTAAGAAATAATTGCCAGGGGCTGGAGATGTGGCTCAAGCGGTAGCGCGTTCGCCTGGCATGCGTGCGGCCCGGGTTCGATCCTCAGCACCACATACAAACAAAGATGTTGTGTCTGCCGAGAACTGAAAAATAAATGTTAAAAAATTCTCTCTCCCACCCAGGACATTCCTTTGTCTCGTGTACCCACAATGTTTATCCTACCTGCCCATTACTCACTTAGTAGTGATCTTAGTTATCAGATTGACTGTCATTGTGCTTCAGTAGCTATTATTTTACTAAATAATGGCCTCAAAGTGAAAGATTGGTGATAATGACAATTTTATTACAGTCTACTATTATAATTGCTCTATCTCATTATTAGTTCTTTTTGTTAATCTCTTTCAATATGCCTAATTTACAAATAAGCTTTATCATAGGTATGTATGTGTAGGAAAATATATAGGGTTCAGAGCTATGTGTACTTCCAGGCATCTGCTGTGGGTTCTAGAATGTATCTCTGTGAATAAAGAAGGACTATTATAAAAAAAAAAATGTAATTGGTAGTGAAAGGGTAAATTGTAAAACCATAATGTAAAATCTCACTTAATAGCTTCATTGTTTCTGAATAACAACAGGAAGAAAGTATTCTAATTGTATAAAAAGAAGTTCACTAGGTTGGTACAGAATTGAGGGCTGCACAAATGTTTGTGTGGCTTCCTTAAAGCAACTGTTTTGATACTGTTCTTGTGAATTAATTAGAATAAAGTGATTTTCTTAATTAAAAAAAATTCTCTCTCTCTCTCTCTCTCTCTCTCTCTCTCTCTCTCTCTCTCTCTCTCTCCTCTCTCAAAAAGAAATAATTGCCAGTTTCTGTTCTTGAGAAATGGAAACCTGTCCGCTTCTGCCCCTAAGAAATAGAAACTTGCTTTTCGTGAAATCAGGTAGCGTCTGCTGTGCCAACCACAAAGACTAACCCTACCTCAAACAGAGTCCCTTTCCCCTTAACCATGACCTTGCTTACAAAAGAAAACTCTAAGAAGGAAATTGCTGTTGTTCTGTGTGCGAGGCAGCCTGTCAGATTTCTGACAATAAACTTGCTTTGCTTGTCTTTGGTGTGTCCAAGTGGTCAGTCCTGTGACCAGTTTCCTTTCAGAACTTATTCTGTTTACTTTTATTTTCCTTTGATATGAAAGTCAATTAAATAGCCTCCAGAGAACTGAGTGCCTAGAGGTATGAAATAAGAGAAATATATATAGCCTAGGAAAAAATAATTGAGTTATTCAGTTAGCAAAAGTGAATTTATATATACAGACTGGCTATCTCCCTGGAAGTAAGTAACCCTTTTAGATATGAGCTCCTTCAAATGTTGAATGACTTTATTCAAAACTTTCTTTTGGAAAAACTCAATGGAGTACCCACTTTACACAAAAGGATTCCATTTCATCTTTAGTGGAAAAGTGGGGTTGGAGGAACATAAAGCTCTACTTCCATTTTGGAGCATAAAATTGGCAGCCTGAATCCTAGTTTAGGCTCTACTATTAGCTGCGACCTTGATATGTCCTTGAATCCAGCAGAACTGAATGACTCCCTGAGTTCTCCAAAGAGAACAATGGTAATAGAACAGCTAATGTGCACAGAGATCTGCTGTGTACCAGGCACAGTTCTGAACATTTTTCATGCATTATTTCACTTAACCCTCAATATCCCTCCTTGAGCTGGGTGCTATTATCCCCAGATGAGAAAACTGAGACCCAGAGAAATGAATGTGTCCAAGTTCACAAGTGAAAGTCATTTTGGAGAAACTGTATTTGTTTAAGCCTAGCTCCCATGGCCATTCCTCTTTCCCTCATCCACCAGAGTCCTTTCTGTGGCTCCACATTTGTAAGCAGAGTGCATTATTTTGGACTCCTCTAACACCTTATGCACGCTGATATTTTAGTGCTTCTTGCATTGTATTGTGTTAATTGTTTTTGCATATCTCTTCCAGCTAACAGAGAATACTTTGAATTCAGAGGCTGTGTTGCGTTTATTATTCTCAGCACTTCCTCCAGGACTCGGCAATTACTAGAGACTCAATATAAGCACCAAGGTATAAACTCTCAAGTTTGTGTCTCATTTAGTCTCCACAATAACTTTGAGAAGCAAAATTATCCTTTTTGGCAGATAATGACTCAGAGAGGTTAAGTAATTGACTCAGGTTCAAAGAGTGAACCAAATTTTGCATCCAGGCATCAGACAGTCCCCATTCCTGCCAGCACTGTCCACTCAGTTATCCAAACCAGCCCAGAAACCAGGGAACCACTATGTTTTCTTATTCATGATCTATTACCCCCACCTCCAAGTCACCCTCCTAATTTAGATTATTGCCTTCACCTATATGGATCACAAGAGCTAGGGAATTTGGATTTTTGGTTGACCCCTAAAACAAAAGGTTAAAAACTATGGGTGACTCTTAAGCACAAGCATTTCTTATGATCTTCCTTAGAGACAAAGACATACTTCCACCCTCTCAACCCAGAGTAGCTTAAATCATGGTCTTTTAAAAAGTTAGAATTATATCTTCACCCTGTGACATAAATTTCAGCATGAGGATCAGCACATTGCTCCAGTCCTATAAATTATATGAGGCAACCAGACAGTCTCCAAGGTTTCAGTTTCATTTGCTGTTCATATTTTCAGATTGCACCTCACCTGGTTTTGTTTATGCAGAGTATCTGCCATTCTCTCTTCAGTTCTGGCAGCTGTACTTTGTTTCCTGTGTTTTTGTTTTTAACCCATCACATTGCTCAGTCATCACCCGTGCTGGGGCTCTACCTTGTTCTGGCCCTCGATAAGGTGTATTCCTGGTTTTCTTCCTTACTATCTTGATTTTGAGTAAATGTCACATGTTGTTTTATGTGCTCTGCCTCCTGGAGGGAACTTGGTGTCGTGTTAAGACCTCCTTGCAGAACTGGCTACTTGTCCCTGGCTGCCAGGATTCTTCAGATCACTTCCCTCTGTCTCCTGGAACAGGTGCATCTGCCACAACCTACCTTGTCATGGGGCAGGGTGCGGGGTGGTGCCTCTTTACAGATATTAGAACTAGTTAAGAACTATTAATGTCCCTTGGATATCTACTTTATTGCAAACATAAGATAAATTTGTTCAGAGCAAATGACATCAATCATTTCTGGCAGGTGCTTAGACTCTCAACAATGAGGCTTCTCAGAATATTAAGATTTCCTGCCCCTCTGGGAGCCCTGGAATAAAGTACTCTCGTTAGTATTCCCAAATGACCTGTGAAGAAGAAAGTCTCACTGTAGGAGCTCCATGTGCTATTTAAAGAATAGACCTTATATCAGAGAGAAGCAGAGACAGAGGGCCTGGATTTTCACTGAGGATAAAAAAGGTGCCACCTGTCTAAGTCAGATAGTAAATGAAATTGTATGAAAAAGGCCATTGACCCCATGTCACTATTCCTCTTAAAGTTATTGTCTTCGTTTTGAATGTTGTGAATTATTTGTTAATATTCTATATTTAACTTGTTAAATGAAGAAATGTGTTCTTGTGGGGGTGGGAGTGTGTTTTAGTCTCTTATAGTTAGTCTTTAGAAAGAATTCTAAAAGCTAGAGCTATGTCTCAAGGGATGAGATGAGGATGAGGAGAGAGTGAGTATGTCCTCTCTGTATTATGTTTACAATTCTATTCCATCTACTGGCTGTTTAAGCTTATTTCTTTTCCCTTCACCATCCTCTTTCCTCTTCTGATTATCTTTCTAAATTCAGAGACAGAAACTACCCCCAAACACAACACGCTAGTAGGGCAGAGGATGGGTGGGTATTATGTTAAGGAGGATGTGGTCCCTGTAAGGGTCATGCTACAGTGAGCACCAGACACAAGATTACTCACCGAAGCCCCAGGGTAGTTTGAGATCAGATATGGAGGCAAGTCAGGAAGGTCTCAGAAAATCATGCCCGAGTCTAGCAGAGCTGTCTGTTCTTATTTTTTCCATTTTCCACTTTCTGACCTTTCATCCAGTTTTTTCTTTCTTTCTTTTTTTTTTTGGGGGGGGGGTATAGTTAAATATTCATTGTTTACTTCATTATACCCATAAAAGGCAGAAATCACAACAGAGTGTTATAGTACATTCTGATTAGACTTTTTGAACCCCTTGATTTTTTTTTTCTTAAAGTTAATACAGATTGAGCATCCCTAATCTGGAAATCCAAAATCCAAATTTAGTGCCAACTTGATGCCACAAGTGGGAAATTCCACATCATGAAACCTCGTTTCTTACACAAAACTGTTTAAGATATTATATAAAAATCATCTTTGGGCTATGTATGTAAGGTGCATATGAAACACATATGAATGTTATGTTTACATTTGGGTCTCTCATCCCCCAGATATCTCTTTCTCTCTCCCCCCTCCTCCCCCTCCCTCCCTGTGTCTCTCTCTCTCCCTGTCTTTCCCCCCACCTACCCATATGCAAATATTCTGAGATCTGAAAAAATTCAAGCTCTAAAACACTCTGGTTCTAAGGGATATTCAATCTATAATTGCCTTTTTGATAAAAGAAAACTGCTTAGTTTTCTTTATCTCTTGTGCAATTATTTCCACATCTTCCAATATTCCATCAGCCTCATTTTCTTTTACATCAGTCAAACCAGTTAACATCAACCCTATTCCAAATTGAAGAATTATGAAACATAGCTATTATGTTATAGAATTTGAAAATCTTGTCATTTTGGAAGTCGTGTAATGAGTATAACTTTTTAAAATATGTAAAACACACAAAAAATGTAAGCTTATTTATTTTCCCTTCACCTACTTTCCTTCCTCTTCCGATTGTCTTTCTGAATTCATTTAGAGACAGAAACTCCCCCAAGCACAGCATGCTAGTAAGCATGGGTAAGTAATATCATATTCAAATGGAGTGTTTTGCTAAGAGGCAGTAGAATTTAGATGTGCCCACGTTTTTTTGTGGGGAGAGGGGTCTCTGGGGATTTAACTCTGGGGCAGCCTACCACTGAGCCACATCTCCAGCCCTATTTTGTATTTTATTTAGGGACAGGGTCTCACTGAGTTGCTTAGTGCCTTGCTTTTGCTGAGGCTGACTTTGAACTTGCAATCCTCCTGCCTCAGCCTTCCAAGCCACTGGGATTACAGGCATGCGCCACTGTGCCTGGCACAGATGTGCCCACCTTAAACAGGATATTCAACCTACTTGTGCCTCAGTTTTCTGATTCATAAAATGGAGATAAAAATACCTTTAGGTTTAATTGAGGTAAATCACTCTATATTTTGCCTGATACAGAGTAAATGCTCTATAAACGTTAGGTATTATTTAGCACAACAGCAAAGGACAAAATAATTTAAAAATACTGAAAGACTTTTTAGCTTATGTAAGAGGAAATATAAAAATAAAATTATAGGAAAATAAGAAGTTGGAATAAAAACATGTGCAGCGTGTATGACAGGTCAAAAGTTTAGTTGCATTTAATATATAGTAAGCCTTAGATAGAATGGAAAAATAGAGCACATAAATTGGCAGCTTAGAAAAGAAATAAAACAGGTATACAAAAATATATCTACACTCATTTATAATAAAAATAGTATAGCTAAAATATAATGATATACAAAATGAGAGAAAACAGAAATTACTGATATCAGAAATGAAAAAGGAGTCATTATTACTGATTCCATGGATGTTAAAGGAATAACAAAGCAATATTAGGAATAATTCTATGCTCACAGATATGATAACTTGCGTGAATTGGACCATTTCCTTGAAGAGATTCAGTGCAATAGAAATCCAAATTCTAGCCAGTTATTTGTGAATATCAGCAAATTTATTCTAAATTTAGAAGGAAAGGCAAAAGTCACAGAGCAGCCAACATAATATTAAAGAAGAACAGAAGTGGAAGATGGACACTGTGCAACCTCAAGACTTGACCATAAACCTGTAACAATCAAGATAGCATATTAGTGAAAGAATAGACGAATAGATCAAAGGAGGGTAATAGAGTCCAGAAATAGACCTATAAAAAAAATATAGTCAACTGATCTTCCACAAAGGAGCAGGTGCCATTCAATGGAAAAGGATAGTTTGTTTATTTTTTAACAAATGGACATCCACATTGAAAAAGAAAAGAAGGAAAGGAAAGAGAGAAAAAGAGAAAGAAAAATTAACACAGACTTTACACATTTCACAAAAATTAACTCAAAATGTGTCATGGACCTAAGTGTAAAATGCAAAATTAACAAAACTTCTAAAAGATAACATAAAAGAAAGTCTAGGTGATGAGCTATTTGGTGATGAGCTTTACTTCAATACTAAAAGCATAATCCATGAGAGAGAAAATGATAAATGGGACTTTGTTAATATTGAAAGCTTCTACTCTGCAAAAGAAATTTTTGGGGGGTATTGGTTTGTGATACTGGGGCTGGAACCAGGAATGTTTAACCACCAAGCCACATCCTCAGCCCTTCTTTTTTTTTTTTTTTGTTGGGGGGAGGACAGGGTTTTGCTAAGTTGCTTAGGGCCTCCCTAAATTGCTGAGGCTGGCCTTGAACCTGCAGTCTTCCTGCATCAGCCTCCCAAGCCTCTGAGATTACAGGCCTCCACCCTGCAAAAGATACTGTTAAAGGAATAAAAAGCAAGCCACAGACTACGATTTGCAAAATACATATTAATAACTTTATCCAAAATATATAAAGTTGTCTTCACACTGAACCATAAGCAAGCAAACAACCCAATTTTTTTAAATTCAAAAGACCCAAATAAACGTGGCTATATAACCAATGTGATCCTGCAATCTGTACACGTGGAAAAATAAGAATTCATACCCCATTTGAATCAAATGTATGATATGTCAAGATCATTGTAATGTTTTGAGCAACTAATAAAAAAATTAAAAGAGAAAAAAAAAAGAACTGAATAGACACCTCACTAAAGAAGATAGACAGGGCTGGGGATGTGCATGTTCAGTGGTTAAGTGTCCCTGAGTTCAATCCCTGGTACCAAAAAAAAAAAAAAAGAAGAAAGACAATAAGAAAATAGACAATATAAGATGGAAAATAAGCATATGAAAAGATGCTCAACATCATATGTCATTTGGGAATTACAAACTAAAGCAGTGATATACTATTACACCCCTATTAAAATCTAAATCACTGAAATCACTGACAACACCAAATGCTGGTGAGGACACGGAATAACAGGAATTCTCGTTCATTGCTGGTAGGAATGCAAAATGGTGCAACTACTTCAGAAGACAGGTAGTTTCTTACAAAGCTAAACATAGCCTTACTATATAATTCAGCTATCATATTCCTTGATATTTACCCAGATGAAGTGAAAATTTTTAGCTACACAAAGTCCTACATTTGAAAGTTTTTAGCAGTTCTTTCACAATTTTTAAATCTTGGCAGCAACCAAGATGTCCTTCACTGGTGAATGAATAAAAAAATCATGGTACCTCCATACAATGGAATATGATTTAATTATAACATGAAATGAACTATCAGGCAAAAGCATGGTGTAGCCTTTCATACTTATTGCTAGGTGAAGAAAGTCAGTTTAAAAAGGTCATGCTCTTTGGACTATCTGTGGGGTTATATCCCAATGAACTCATCAGAAGTTGAAAATAGTGTAAGTCAAGAATGCACTTAAGGGCTGGGGATGTGGCTCAAGCGGTAGCACACTCGCCTGGCATGCGTGCAGCCCGGGTTCGATCCTCAGCACCACATACAAACAAAGATGTTGTGTCTGCCGAAAACTAAAAAAAAATAAATATTAAAAAAAATTTTTAAAAAAAGAATGCACTTAATATTACCTTCCCCTACTGAACATCATAGCTGAGCAAACACCACACCCTAGATATGGGTTATTTACTCTCCCCATCACGTGGTGGACCAGAAATTGCAGCTTATTGCTGCTGCTTATCATCACAAGAAATGGTGTACCACATATCTAGCCCCGGAAAAAATTTTGAAATTTGAAGTACGCTCTCTACTGCATGTATACCAATTCTGCACCCCAATAATGTTGAGAAACTGCGAAGTGAAACTATGTTAAGTTGGGGCCTGTCTATATACTGTATGACTCCAACTTCATGACATTCCAGAAAAGGCAAACTGGAGAGAGCGAAAAGAACAATGGTAGCGAAGGAAGGAAGGATGGGATGAGCAGGTAGAACATAGGGACTGATACCAGTCTGTATGAAACTGTAACGGTGGAGACGTTTGTTGTCAAAATCTTGTAGGACTTTACAGCTCAAAGAGTGAACACTGCTATACACTATGGACTTTAACTAATATTACATCAATATTGGTTTATCCATTGTAGCAAATTAATACAAAATGTTAATAACAGAGGAATGTGAGGGGGAAGTAGAAGAAAGGATATTTTTATGGATTGGATCTGGAATGTACCCCCAACGGCTTCTGTGTTGAAGGTCTGGTCCCAAATGCAGCAGTGTTCAAAGGTAGGGTTTTGGGGAAGTGGTGGGATCATGATAGGTTCTGATATTGTCAATGTATTAATTCATTGACGGTTTCATAGTCAAATGGATTGTTGGGAGGTGATGGAAATTCAGGAGGTGAGGTCTGTTAGAGAAGTTGGTCACTGAGGATGTGCCCTAGAAGGGTATGTCTTGTCCCCTTCTCGTTCTCCCTCTTTCTCTCTGACTGCCATGAGATGAGCAGCTTTGCTCCGTCACACCCTCCCTGACATGATGTTCTGCCTCATGTCAGGCCCACAGTGTTGAGGCCAAGTGATTATGGACTGAAACCACAAGCCAAAATAAGTCTTTCCTCCTTTAAGTTGGTTTTCCCAGGTATTTTGTCACACAACAAAAAGCCGACTAATGCAGGTATATTAGAACTCTGTACTTTCTGCTCAATTTTTCTGTAAACTTAAAATTGTTCTAAAAATATAAAATTAATGTTTAGGTGTATCATCCTCTATAGTGATATGCCATGTTTCACCTATGAGATTCTGAAATTATTTTAATATTGCAATATGCGCTTTGGGTGAATAAACAATCTATTCTCCAGTCAAGACTACAGTTACCTTCTTAAAAAGTATGTGTGTGTGTGTGTGTGTCCCTGATTTAAAGCTTCTATTTTCTTGCCGATACCTTCTACAAAAAAAATAAATAAATAAGAAACATTTTTTGTTCCTCTTCTCAGAACCTAGAGCAGTGCTAGTCTATAAATATCCAATAAATATTTGCTGAGTAAACGTTGAATGATATGCTGAATATGGATGACTCTGATCACACTGACATGTGCTCTTATCTAGTCTATGCAAATGTCTTCATCTTATCTATAATGCTAAGGCTTTGCCAAATGCCTGGCTGCTGTCAAGATATAATGTGCCCACAGCATTCCACTGCTGTATCAGACCAATAACCTGATCCATGACAGTTGAGCTCATTGAAAAGTAAGTAGAAAAATTAAGACAGTTGAACAAAACCAGACATGTGTGATATGGATTGAAAGGTCGATTGTTGACTTAAATTCTATTTCCCCAGTATTCTAGAAAACACTGATTTGTTTGAAGTTGTATGAAAAGTGTTATAGAAAACCCTGGTCCTAATGTTTGAGAACTTGTCACCAGATGTGGAAGGGGCTAAGAGACAAGAAAGAGGTAGGCAGATATCCAGGACTGCACAATGAAAAGAAACTGTGTGGCCTCGGTGACAGGTACCACATGCACAGCTGACCACATTAATGACTTTGTTTGCCCTGTAGGGTTTGTGTTGTATGCCAGGGTCACCTGGCAGGCAAGACGGTGGTTATGATCAAGGTGACTGGTCTTTCAACCTGGACCCCTAAAGAAGGTTTTTAGACAGGGTAGTTATTGGCACTGCCCTAACACTATTTTATTATCATTATTCTTTAGCAAAGGAAGCAAATTTGTTGGGGGGGGGGTTGTTTGTTTGTTTGGGTTCTTTTTGTTGTTGTTTTGTGTTGTGTTTTGAGATAAGAATGTGCTAGGTTGCCCAACCTGCCCATGAACTCTTAGGCTCAAGTGATCCTCCCTCTTGAGACGCCTTAGTAGCAGGAAGCATATATATATATATATATATATATATATATATATATATATACCTTTATTTTGTTTCTTTATTTTTATGTGGTCTGAGGATCGAACCCAGGGCCTCATACATGCTAGGCGAGCGCTACCACTGAGCCCCAACCCCAGCCAGGAAACAGATATCTTTAAATTTGTCTTTGAGGAGTAATCTATATAAACCTGAGCATCTACCTGAAAGCAGCCACTCAGATCAATTATTGTATCAATATATTGGTGTTACAAGTATCCAATTATCTATATTCATCCACCATAAGCACCACAGATAAAATATAAACAACACCTAAAAGATACTTATGAGGCATTTAGGTTTTGAGAACCTGATTCCAAGATGTTACAAACATAAAGACCAGGAGAACTCATTAAGAACTCTTTGCACTTAAAAGAAGGGTTGAAATGTGCTGCAATAGGGAGTTGAGACCATCTCCGCTCCCATTCCTGGATTGGCAGTCTCTGGGGAATCGTGCCAAAACCTGCCCATCAAGAAATGATGCAGCATTGCCAAAACACGTGAGCTTCCAGACTGTGCCAGACCGGACGTTGCCCGGGAAACCATTGCTTGTTTTCTTCCAGCTAGAAGAAAAAGCCTGTTCCTGAGGCAAAGATGGGTTCAGATTTCTCCACTGCTCCCCCTTTTATAGCCTCTGCACCTCACTACCTGCCTGTCTTCTACCCACTGCCCCACTTTGATCTGATGCTATGTGGTCCCTGATTCCCAAATATTTGCTTAAATTGGACACCTTTACTGTCTAGCTCGAGTGTAACCCAATAAGTGCAAAGCCACAAAGCTGTTTGATTTTACCCGTGTGGTGTTTGTGTGTGTGTGTGTGTGTGTGTGTTGCACCAATATTTAAAAATCAGGATATAGTTCATAAAATCTATATATCCAGCTTTTTCTTCTGAAATATTGGAATATCTGACAGTATTGAAGACGTATTGTTACAAAACCTAGGTTCAGAAGCTCATCCCACAGATGCAGGAATGATGAGGGAGAGAGAAAGGCTGATGCATGGGAGGAATCCTCTTGTCTTTTCTGGGAATAGGTGGAGACATTCCAGAAACTCAAGTGCCACCTCTTTTCACTCCTTTCATGGTCTTATACTTCCAATAATGGCTGTTGGTAGGTGTCTTTAGCCCTAGAGGGAGGAGAGAGAGACTAAACAAATCTAGGACCAATTATCTCTATATTATAGTTTTGGACAAAACATTTCTCAAATGTCCAACATGTCCACATGAAGAGCTGAGTAGACTCCAACCCATCATAGGCACAAAGGAGACAGAATGTGAAGGCAGAGATTCCTTTTTATCCCATTCCAATCAGACATCAGCAGGTCCAAATGAAGAGTCAGTGTTTTCAGCAAAAGCAGTCTTCAAGTCCTAAAGTTCCTAAGTTAGTACTTACGCAAATATTATTATCATGAACCACATGCCGGAGGTATTATCTACAGCAAGGTCAGTGAGAGACTAATAATGCCTTGTCCAGCTGTTTGGCCTCCAAACTTAGTGATTTCTAAGTCAACTAAGAACAAGTGAGGGCTGGGGATGTGGCTCAAGCGGTAGCACGCTCTTCTGGTATGCGTGCGGCCTGGGTTGGATCCTCAGCACCACATACAAACAGAGATGTTGTGTCCGCTGAAAAAAACTAAAAAATAAATATTAAAAAAATTCTCTCTCTCTCTCTCTCTCTCTCTCTCTCTTTTAAAAAAAAAAAGAACAAGTGAAACTAAAGGGTATAATTAGGTTCCCCCCCACACCAGTATCAATACTTCCTCAAGAAGTAATCTGCCAAAAGAGAATGGCTACTGTCCACTTAATTGGCACATGCATTCTCCAGTTTTCCACAATCCTCACCTTCCCCTATTGTCTCCAACACTGAAGATGATTATATATTTTCACTTACTACCACCATGCTCTCATTTCTGTTTCTTCCTTATAGTAGAGAAACATTTTTCTTTTCCCATGTATATATAAGAAGTGGCCAAAGAAGAGATATAATGAGAGCTTTAAGAATTTCAAGAGTGGCTCAAGTGGTAGCGCGTTCACCTGGCATGCGTGCGGCCCGGGTTCGATCCTTAGCACCACATACAAACAAAGATGTTGTGTCTGCCGAAAACTAAAAAATAAATATTAAAATTCTCTCTCTCTCTCTCTCTCTCTCTCTCTCTCTCTCTGTCTTTAAAAAAAAAAAAAAAGAAAAAAGAATTTCAGGAAAAAAATACAATTCTTGGAAGAAGTTAGGACAATCTTCCATGTTTAATATGCAAAATGAATATAGTTACCAAGAATAGTTACTGGACATTTACTCATTGACATCTCCTATCTGGTCCCACAATCATTATTTGCCTTTGAAACTCCTGGTCTGGTGTTCTTAGGGTATTTATGCTCTGGATTTTTTCCTAGTCCTAGTTTTCCAAATCTGCCACCGCCTACTGTCCAGAGAAGGCAGTCGGGCATATAGAAGAGGTTCTAGGTGAATCTTAATTGCTCCTCCAAATTTGCCTCCCTGATTTTCTGCAAATGCAAATAACCTGATTCCTACAGATGGATCATAACCATATCATTTCTTTCTAATTTAGCAAAAAAAAAAAAATGCTATTCACACAGTGAATCTTCCCATAAAAGAATCGGAACATCCTAACTTAGTTAATCTCCTAACTACTTGATTTTCCTTGTAATTGAAGTTATATGTAGATACTGTAAACATAAACTAATTTATCCAATAGTTTTTGTTTTGATTTTATGAAAAGGAGGAAAGGAATGAAGGAAGGGGAAGGGGGAGAAAGGGAAGGTGGGAGGAAAAAGCAAGAAGGACTATGGGCAGCACTCAGTGGATATGAGCATAATATGGTCTACAGCTGGCTTGGGGCTGAAGCCAGAAATAGATAGACAGTCAGTGTAAATAGGTAAATTGAGTCAGGTCGGATCTAGGAGGTCAATTTTGAGTGAGTCTGGGAAGTGAAGACTGTCCCCTGAGGGGGACTGTTTACCAAGATGTAGGGCCTGCCCAAATAAACCTCCAACTGAGGGAACCATGATTGGTCCCCAAGTTTCCAGACAAAGGGGGGGATGAGAAACTGATGTGACTCCATTTTTGAGAAACCAGCCTCTACCTCAGAGCAAAGCCTGTCCAAGGAAAGGGGAGTGACCCTTGTCCTTGGAAAAACCCACAGAGTACTCCTAGGCATATACCCACCTTGCTGAGTTGTTTGTCTGCAAATAACAGTAGAGATCTGCGGTGCCAGGTGTCCCTGACTCAGTTAGGCTAGGTGAGGACCTATAGCAACCCCTAGCAACCACCAATCGGCATGAGACAGGAAAAATACCTGGGATGCCAGATGACCCCCAAGTAGTTTATGGTGGTTGATAACATGTTGGGAAACTATGTAGTTCAGCACATACTCCCCTCGTGGCTTAAACCAATCAGTTCAAAGGAATCCCCCTCTTGTACTAACCAATCACCCCTACCCAACTTGTTCCCACCAGTGAATGTGCTAATCAATGTTAAGAGTTGTCGTTTGACTTTCCTGCGGTGTGAAATGATTTGCTGTGACATGTTGTGACCCTTAGAGTATCCCCCCCAAACCTATAAAATCTCACTGAACAAAGGACCAGGACTCATTCCCTGGGACCGCTGCATCCAGAATGGTTGTGAGTCCAGGCTCAATAAAGCTTGCAATAAAGACTCTTGTGTGATTGCATCGGATTCGGCTCCTGGAGGTCTATTGGGGTCCCACGAATCTGGCATTACAGGGCCTGGTGGTTTTGTTCTGCATCTCCCTCCTTGGCAATTCCTTCAATCTTCTGGGGACAAGCAGGAGTTTCTTCCACTTTCTTCAGCCTCTTTTATATGAATTCATCAATTAAAAAGTCCCAGGTATTAAGGACCAACCTTGGAAAAGAAAACCAAGAAACAGATCTGAGTGTAGTTAGGGTGCTGCTCTAGTTCCACTGTTCCCTAAAACACCAACACCCCCAAAACACATAAATGGTGACTAGATGGCTTAACCAGCGTCTGTCCTCCTAAGTGGTTTGGCCTTGAATGACCAGGAATTTTGACAGTCTGTCATTCAACCAAAGCTGGAACCAACTTTGCTGGCATCAGAAGCAAATGCCTCACTGCACAGGTTGGAAGGGACTTTGAAGGGGTTGCTAGCAAATTATTAGATAATTCCAAATTATTATTAGGAGAGTGCACATAGAGTTACCACGGTGGTCTCTACTGGACCTAGGTGGAACCCCATAGTCAAAGCACCTGAAAACAAAGGGGCTTTGGCTTGAAAGTGATAGACGAAGAGCTAAATTAGCTTAGGTACTTTTTCCCCAAATATGGAAAATAAATTGCTGGTGTCACAGGAAAACAGGGAGTGAAACTCTAAAGCTTGGTTCTTATGTTCTGATAAAAGAAATTTTAAAGTCAGACACCAAGAGCCATGCAAGATAACTTTATTATAGAGGGTTAAGCAGAGAGCAGGAGAGACAGAGAGAGAGAGGTGGGGGGGGGGGGAAGAGGGAGGGAGGGGGAGGGAAGGGGGGAAGGAAGGGGGGAGGGGATGACTCTGAGCAGACAATGACAAAGGAGACAATGCTGTCTCCAAGTTTATTACTGTTTGATGTTTACTGGGACAACTGGAATCACCTTCTATACTCTTTGCCAATCAGGTGTTCAACTCCTCCTTCACTTCAGGAAGTGGAGTTTTTGACTTTACTTGCTCTTCTCTGGAACTGTCTTGGTGGCTATGCTATTTAGGGGTGTTAGTGCAGAAAGATCAGGACAAATGCAAACTTCACAAATCAGCTCAGAGCTTTATTCAGGAATGAAGTTTCACACAGGGGCAGGGGATGCAGGGACGAAATGACGCCATGGTGGGACCCACTTTCCTGGTAGAAAATGAGCCCCTGAAAAAAAGAAAGGGCCTGGGCTTCTATAGGTTATTCTGAGAGGTGGTCTAGTGAGCATATCAGTTTTCTTTGGGCGCCCAGGAATTTGGAGTTTGTTCTATCAATCAGTGAAGGGGTCAGTTTTAGTGCTTAGGAATTTGGGGTCTTTTTTACAGAGCAAAATGGGAGGGAGTCTAGGGTCAGTGGTCAGTTTCTGGGATTTATCTTACTGGCCTGATGGAGAGCCAGGGGTCAGTGGTTGGTATTTGGAAAGAAGTTTTTACAGAAGTGAAGCCAGATTTAAAGCTAGTTAGGTAAATCGAGTCTAATATAAGTAAGATAAACAAAATGGAGGCCATTATTGAGAATGTAGTCCAGGAAAGCAGAGCAGCACTTGGGGAAGTTGAAATGTTAATGTCCCCAAGGCCCTGGAGCCCTTCCTAAGGAAATGTTAATGAAGCAGCTCCCAGCAAACTGGGAGGTGCTAATCCAAAAGCCGCCCCAGGCCCTTTCTGCCCAGATTACTCCTCCAGCCCACCTATTCCCCGGACCTTTTGGCCTTCCCACCTGCATTCTATCACTGCAAGATAACAGAAAACAAAGGACAGGAGTGTGGGGAAGCTGAAAGAAGACTTTAGCTATAAAAAAGGGAAGACCTCCCCCTTCCACGGATTCCAACTTTTGGGTCCCCTTTTTCCTCTGGGGAGAAGTCTTTTCTGCTGTCCTTTAATAAGCTTCTATTTTCCACTCTACACTTGCCTCGGCATGCTTCTCTGGTGTTATACTTCAGCATTTGGGGAAGCAAGGACTCATCACAGGTAAACAGCAGTAACAGAAGGATTAATGCTTTGATCTCTTCCCAAAGACTGCCTTTCCAGGTTTGACGGACACTTCTTCCTCAGGGTTTGTTTTATTCACCGGGAAAGAATGTACTGGGAAAGGATCAGTGCTCTCAATGTATGGCTTTCCTTCTTACTCCCCTTTTCCCAGGTCTCACTACTTTTGGGGTTTGTCATTTTCTACATGTAATAAGGGGTGCTTCATCTACAAGTCAATCCCATGTTAAAGTGGGCGCTGGGTGACAGGAGTAAACATCAAGGATGAATAAACAACATGAATCAGCAAAAGGACTTGTTTTGGACTTGTTTTGGACTTTGCAGTGACTAAGTGACTTTTTAGTTGTAAACATGTTTTGGTTATAGGATGACTAGATAGTATGCCCATGTTAGATAAGTTGATGATGTAACTAGGTAGTGTGCTTATGTTAGATAAGTTAGACATAAACAAGTTTGATAGAGTATATAAGCGCGAGGGAAACTCCATGTATTTGCTCACAACCAACTCTCGTCGCCTGAGAGTAAGATCGTGCAGTTGTGTGCCAGCCACCTCGTGTATTGCTTTGTGTGGTGTGCGAATAAACCAGCATTTCAAAAGGCAACCGAGTTCGTGCTTGGTGTTCGCGTACGTCGTGGTCCGGGGTCCAGTGCAGATATCCGGAAGGGAACTCCTGGTAACCAGACAAGGCTGAGAAGCTGCTCGTGACACTGGGGTCAATAGCTGGTCAGAAGTTACCTTAGTGTGCTGTTAAAGGAATCTTCCTTCCCAGATAAATAGAGACGACTCTGGCCGTAATTCCTAGCTCCACATCAACATCAATGGACCCTGCCAAGTTTATCCCATAAATTCTTTTCTCTTGACATGTTTTCCCATTAGCTCCTTTGCTTCTGCTTATTTATTTATTTTATGAATGAACTACTACCCTTTGCTTTCTACCACCCTTTGCTAGTTACTACCTAACCCTGGGATAATATCACTGGTTGGTTTGAGTAGCCTATTAGATTGCTTGAGAAGTAGGGAGCTAGCAGCTGGGCTTATCTGGTAACACCAAGAAGAGCCAAAGCAAAAATTGCATCTAATTAGCTTCTTATGAAAGGAAGGCCCGACTGCCCCCCTCCCCCCCAGAGCAGCCTGAGGCCACAGGGACCTGCCCTCCAGCCACCCAGCCTACTGACGGAAGTGCTGTCTCTCTTGATAGGTCCAGGATGACTCAGCCGACCAGCACGTGACCAAGCAGAGCTCCCAACAAACTTTTTCTCCTCTTAGCAAGGGTGCCAGTGGGCCATGCCCACAGACCTCCCTTCCTTCCTCTTCCCATCTCCTCTGGACCCAAGGATGAATGGAGAGGACAAGGAAACCTTCTTTGCACAAACAGGTAAGGATTCATTCAGCGCCTAAAGAAATTGCATCCACCCCATGACATACACTGAGGACTTACTCAGACAAAACATCTGGGGGCTTTTTTCCATTTGGGTTTTTCCATTTAAAGAAATCGTAAGCTCTTTCTCTGGTTTTCTTTCACAAACTAAGCATATGACAGGCCAGGGTTGCAGATTTTTCTTAGCCTACTTCCTCCTAAAATATCAGTCTGTGGTTAATCAAGCTCTGTGAATGAGAATTTCTCCTTCAGACATTGTGGGCTAACACAGTTCTCTGAACCCCCACCATTTGCTGGGTTTTCTTTCCCCTCTGAGGAGTGTAAGCAGTCACCAGAAAGCTTTTTAAAGAAAGGAAGTATAAGAAATTTTTCCATGCTCCTGACCCTTTGAGTCTACAAGTTGTAGGACTCCTGAACCTGCTGTCTTTAGACTAAAGCAGCCACACACGTTGACTGAGTGTCAGCCCCTGTTCCCTTCCAAGTAATAAGTAATAAGTCAAAACAGCCTGCTTGAGGTGGCTACAGTTAATTTGCACATACATCACTACTGCAGGTGTGGCATCTGTGCCTTCCGGGGTGCAGTGAGGCATCCCATGCTGGTGGTGAGTGGAGAGCAGGCAGGCAGAACCCAGGTTGATTCACACCTTGTTCCTTACCATTTGACTGACCTCAGGCAAACCGAGTTCTTTCTCTCCTCATTTTCCCGGTGGAGACAGTAATGCCTACCCTGCGGGTGCTCTGAGGTAACTAATGGATATATTATGCTTGGATATAAAGGAGGCTCTCAATAAATGGCAGCAGTATTTATTATTGTTGATTTTGTAAAAAGATTTACTACCCCTAAAGCACTTGGAACAGTCTACTGAGTAGTGTTGGTCATGACTGTTATTATCTAAGGGGCTGGGGATGCCTTGTCAACAGGATCTTCAGGCTTCTCCTAGGAATGGTTCTGGATCTGGCTAATGTGCCTAAGGCAGAAAGGCTGGTCTCTTCAGAAACATTTCAGCGTGGTTGAGGAGGTGAAATTGGGCCTATGGAAGGAAGTGAAATTGTAAGGTCTGCATCTTAGAAAGAGCAAAGACCACAGATTAGAGAACGGACCCGGAGGAAGAAAACTATGGCCCGAAGAATTAGGAAGCCACAGCAGGAGTCCATATTTGAACTGGACTCTTGGTAGAGGCTGTGGAGGGGAGAGAAGTGGACTGTGGATCAGAGTGGTTTCAGAGGTATGGTCTACTCTTTTATGGTGGACAAAGGGGAGGAAGGAGCCACAGAGGATCTTGAGATTTCTGTCTGGTCCAATCAAGGGATTATTGATCTCACTTATTGAGAGAAGGTACAGACTTGAGAAATAAAATAATTCACTTAGCATTTATTTTAAATTGTTTCTTTGCATAGACACAGAGTTTATTCAATCAGCAGCAAAGAGACATTCTTGCTAGGCTCAGTGGTATACACCTGTAACCCCAGAAACTTGGGAGACTGAGGCAAGATGATCACAAGTTTGAGGCCAGCTTCAGCAACTTAGTGAGAGACCCTGTCTCAAAATGAAAAGGCTGGGATGTAGCTCAGTGGTGAAGCACCCCTGGATTCAATCTCCAGTACCAGCAGGAAGAGAGAGAGAGAGAGAGAGAGAGAGAGAGAGAGAGATTTCTTTGCTCTTGGTAATTCTTGTATATTTTAGAACATTGGATACCAAGTATTGTGCCTTGCTGAGAGAGGCATCAGGTGAATATATTTTATCTAATGAAGAAAGAAAGGAAGAACAGAAGATACCAAAAATATTAAGCTATTTCTACCTTACTAGATGAAGCAACTTCACATTCAAGAATTTAGCTTTTAATAACATTTTTTAAAATATTTTTTTTAAGTTTTAGGTGGAAACAATATCTTTATTTTATTTTTATGTGGTGCTGAGGATCGAACCCAGTTCCTCAAGCCACAACCCCAGCCCCTGCTAATAACATTTTAAAATTTGAGAACATTTGCTTTATAAATATATGTCTTTGGGCGCAGTGGTGCACACCTGTAATCCCAGCAGCTAAGGAGGCCTAGGACGGAGGATCACAAGTTCAAAGCCAGCCTCAGCAATTAAGCTAGGTCCTAAGAAATCTGGATGTCTCAAATAGAAAATTTTAAAAAGGGCTGGGAATGTGGCTCAGTGGTTAAACACCCCAAGTTAAACACCCCTGGATTAAAAAAAAAAAAAAAAAAACTTAATAAATAAATCTAGTATGACCAAGTTTTAGATAATTTTAAAAACTGGGAAAATTACTGCATCTGTAATGCTACCACTTAAGTAAATGAATGGTTGCATTTAGTTTTAACAAAGATAACAGCACCACTGTTATAGTTAATTGATAATGCCACTTAAAAGCACCAAGTTTTTGAACATCCAGATTTCTTAAATTGACAATGTTGTTGATAGAGCTGTAAAGTATGACAAGTTAAAAATAAAGATTAAAGGCATTTTTAAGAGAAATTTTTGAAGTACAGATTATGAGTATAAACCATAAAGAAGATTCTCTGCCAGCTTCTGCTGATCAGGTCCTTCTGGTATTTTTCAGATCTAAGGGTAAAACTTCTTTGTGTGCATGGTTTATGGCAGCATGGATTGAGGAAAGGAAAATTTGTTGTAACTAAAAAATAGCTGTCATCTGACTAGAAATAAAACAGAGGATCTGAGAGCTCCCAGCCTGGGATTTGACAAAGCTGTGCTCTGAAAGATGTAGTAATCAGGTGAATGTAAGGGAGGGAAGTGGACAATGGAATAGGAAGTTACCAGGGGCTAGGGAGTGGGGAGCAGGTCGTGGGGCTGTTCAATGGTACAGAGTTTCAGATTTGCAAGATGAAAAAAGGTCTGGAGATCTGTTTGACAAGTATGAATAGACCAAATACTGACCTGCACATTTTAAACAAGTGGTTAAGTCATTAAAAGAGAGAGAAAAACTGGAAGGAGAGAGAACTGGAATCAGGAAACTATAAGCTAGTGATTTAGTCTTCGAATGCAATATAATATTATTTAGAGGTGAGGAATAATGCTACATAATGTAAGGCCAAGTTCTCCTTTCTCATTAAATTATTTAGGCTTGGTAAAAAAGATTTATGATCTTTTTTTTTTTTTTTGTACCAGGGATTGAACCCAGGGACACTTAACCACCGAGCCACATCCCAAGCCCTTTTTTAAAAATTTTATTCTGAAAAGGGTCTTACTAAGTTGCTTAGGGCCTTGCTAAATTGCTGAGGCTGGCTTTGAATTTGGGACCCTCCTGCCTCAACCTCTAAGCCTCTGAGCCAAAGGTTTATAATCTTTAAAAAATAAATAAATAAAATCATGAACTGTGGCTGTGGAACTATGGGTCCAGGATCCAGGAAGCCGGGTCCCTGGTCCAAGTTCAGCCTGACTGTGTGGTTCCAACAGTTGCTCAGTCTCCCTGAGCCTCACTTGGCCTCAGGATGGTTTCTGTAGTCTTCTCTCCTGCAGAGACTGTTCCTGCAGGGAGAAGGTCACACAAGTCCACGGAGCTGGGCCTATCAAATAGGGTGCCTGTCGGTATTTATGTTTTATTTTGTACTTTGTCCTTTAAAGTATTGTTTTATACTACAAAAGCAAGGATGTCCGTATACTATTTCAGAAAATCCCAGTCCCAGGGCACGCATACCAGCTGCCAAAGGCAGCAGGAGATGTGAGACCAAAAACAGAGGCAGATGGATCTATAGTGCACAAAGGGAATTTATCAGAGCCTTAAGGACAGAGAGTGTCTTGGGCAGCAACAACACATGTGAATCCCCACACCCCAAGGCAGGAGGAAGGGGTTTTTGCACTAAGCGAGATAAAGGTGGGCTAGAGTCAACTGATAAACCTGACTTCTCTCAAAACAGTTAAGAAACAGTCTGGAGCCGGGGACAGTGGTGTATACCTATAATCTTAGACGCCCTAAGCAACTCAGTGAGACCCTGTCTCTAAAATACAAAAAAAGGCTGGGGGTGTGGCTCAGTGGTTAAGCGCTCCTGGGTTTAATCTCCAGATCAAAAAAGAAAAGAAAAAGAAAGAAACAGTCTGGGTGTCAGTGGTCAGGACACCACGCTTGGCTGACTATCCTAACAACTTTGTTTGTCTATAGAGCTTGGGATGTGTGCCAGGGTCACCTGATAGTCAAAAAGGTGGCTATGACCAAAATGACTTAGTTTTGTTGAACTAGACTCCTCCATCTACTAATGCCTAGAATAAACTGACCATTTACTAAGTGCCCAGCATTCTATTTAGCACTTTGCATGTTCATCTTTGAAATCAGAAAGGACACAGAGGGGTTGAGTATCATTCCCATAGTCATACAGCTCTCGGGTTAAGGACCTTGGGACTCTGAACTCGACTTTTTAGCCTGCAAAGTCATGCTCTGAACTACTAAGCTACAGAATGCAGGATTTGCATAAAACATAATACATCTAAGAAAACTTGCAGAAAGGTTAAGAAATCCTGACAGAAGAGGATCTTTTATAAATTTACTTTTCAGGGCTGGGGTTCTGGCTCAGTGGTATAATACTTGCCTACCATGCATGAAGCCCTAGGTTAAATCCCCAGCTCCACAAAAAATAATGGTAACAATAAAAATAATAAATAAAAATAAATTCACTTCTCATCTCATCCATCCTGCATAGTGAAACCTCTGATTTGGTTTGGGATGAAACCTCTGATTTGGCTTCTCAACCCATAACCTCCCAAATCCCTACAACCTTAGCCTTGCAATAGAAACAAATTATTTATTCTTATGTCCTTGAAAGTGCTAAATGCAAATGCTTTGAAGAGAAATTATCAAAAGCATGCAGGCTGTTAAAGTCATACAAGAAAAAAAAATTGTTTTGTGATTTGCCAAATTTTGTCACCTTTTTAAGGTAACTAGGCATGGATCTAAATACAAACACACACCAACTGGCTGTAATAAATGCATCTATAAGTAAATATTTAATGAGCTGATTTGTGGCCTGTGTATAGCATTCCATTCCAAGAAGATAAGAAAAATAATCATGTTCCTTAAAATAGAAAATGTGGATAAAATGATCGTGGCTTTCATAAAGTTCAATTAATCTGTGACTGAAATTATTAAAAGGTTGTTGATATTAAGGGAATATTATTTTTGCCCTTATACCCAGAATATTTTTCACTGCCTAATTAAAATTTTTCATTTTTATGGTTTTGGTTTCACATAAATCATCATTTTAAGTAAATTATAATTTTGGAACATCATATGAATGTACATTAATACAGACCAAAAGGCAAAACTCTAAGCTTGACTATAATTTTTTGCCTACTCTGCGCCTATACCCATGTAGCTAGGTCAGAGGAGAGAAAACCAAGGGACGCAGCTACCACCTGACGTGACCTCTTCACGTTGCTCAGAGTTACAGCCTCTCTCATGCTTCCCCAGATGAGTATTTCATGTCTTCTGTTTCTCCGTCTTCTAATATCACCTTCCCCACCATCACTATCAGCTGATGACCTGATGTGTTCCTGACCAAGGACAATCCCTCTACCAGGTACTAGATCACACCTTTTTTTAAAAAAAATTTTTTAGTTGTAGATGAACACAATACCTTTATTTATTTATTTTTATGTGGTGCTGAGGATCGAATCCAGGGCCTCTCACGTGCTAGCCAAGTGCTCTTCCACTTAGCTAACCCCCAGCCCATAGACCACACCCTTTTTTAACCAACATTGCTCCATCAGTCCTGCCCTATTCCCCATCCCCCCACATCAACTGCTTTTCCCTGTTTACTGGATCATTCCTGTAAGCATACAAGCCAGCTATCATCATTCCCATCTTAAAAGCCCATAAAACTTTCATATCTCCACTTTGCTCTCCAGCAGACAATCAGATCCATTTTCTACTACTTCTCTATTTGTAGCAAAACTCCTTGAGCCAGGTACTGTCCCCAATCCTATTCCTACTCTCTCTTGAAGCATTCCAATTAGCCTTTGTCCCCACCCTCCATCAAGGCCACCAATATTCAACATGCTGTTATTACCAGTGGTTTTAACATTCCGCTTGACTTATCAACTGTCTCTTCTGAATCTTTCCTGGAAACACTTTCTCTTCTTCACTTCCAAAGCCCCACAGTCTTATGGTTTTCCCGATTCACTACCATGTCTTCTCAGAATCAGTCACAGCTTCACCCTCATCTACCAGCCTTCCTATATCTGGACTGTCCTGGGGTTCAATTATTGAGACTCTAATTCTTCTCTAGTTTCACCAAATCAAGTTGAAATTCCTGCTAGGACCTCTCTAAACTCCAGACTTGTAGATTCAAATGCCCATTCAACCTCCCTAACAAGCTCCAAATGAAACACTTGACTTTCACTCTCCATACCTGTTTCTCCCTATTTTTTTCCTCCTCAGGAAATGGCTCAGGCCAAAAAACCAAGGACCCATCCTCGTCACCTCTTCTTACACTGCACCTCTCCCCACTGGCAAATTCTATTGCCTCTATTTTAACACTACATCCAGAATCAGACCACTTTTCATCCCTTGGCCAATGCCACTCTGATCCAAGCCACAACTCCCTCAATATTCAGGAACCTCCTTCTTGGTCCTCTCAGCCACAATCTTTGCCCCGTACAATTTTCTTAATGGAGCAACAAGCATGACCATGTTAAAATTGGTGAGAAGTGTCATTTTTCTGTTCAAACCCTTCACAATGGCTCCCCAAATAAAAGCCCATGTCTTTTAGATGGCCTGTGATCTGTCCCCCTTTCTTCCTTGATTCTTTTTCCTTCCAACCTAGTCAGACTTGCCTCCTGCTTCTTCTCACAGAATGTGTCTTCACAGAGTTCACCATAGTTTGCTCTAACACCTTCCTCAGGATTTTACACATTTGTTGTCTTCTCCAGAAGGCTTTTTCAAATCACTTTTATTTAAAATGCCAACTTACGCCTCAAGCAGTAGCAGTTGACTGTACTCATAGCAACTCCGGAGTCTGAGGCAGGAAGATCACAAGTTTGAGGCTGGCCTCAGCGACTTAGTGAGACTCTGTCTCAAAATAAAATTTAAAAAAATGGCTGGGGGTCTAGCTCAATTGATGGTAGAGTGCCCTGGGATTCAATCCCAAGTACTACCAAAATTTTTTATTTAAATAAAAATAAAATGCCAACTCATAGTCTCTGCAATCTTCTCACCCAGCACTTATTATCCTCTGGTCTTTCACCTATTTATTATTTTATGTATTATTTAATTGTCTGCCTTCCCCAACTCAATTATGTAAGGTCAAGGCCTTTTTTTTTGTTTTGTTTTTTTCTGCCGTGCGTGGTGGCACATGCCTACAATCCCAAGAACTCTGGAGGCTGAAGCAGGAGGATTGCAAATTTGAGGCCAACCTTTGTGCCAGGGTCCTGCCCTTACAAGATCCAGGGAGTCCTGGAGGAAGAGTGGGTTGGTAAAAGAAGCAAGACAGCGTGCTTGCCTTGCATGCACAAAGCCCTGGGTTCAATCCCCCAGCACCACCAAAAAAAAAGAAAAAAAAAAATTCATGGGTTGGAGTTGTGGCTCAGTGGGAGAGCACTTGCCTGGCATGTATGAGGCCCTGGGTTTGATCCTCAGCACTGCATATAAATGAATAAATAAAATAAAAAATACATTTACATATGTATATATATATATATATATATATATAGAGAGAGAGAGAGAGAGAGAGAGAGAAGAAGAAGAAGAAGAAGAAGAAGAAGAAGAAGAAGAAGAAGAAGAAGAAAGACAAAACACTGTGGTTGCAACTTCAAACAGTCTTCAGAAAGATCTGCTGCTCCCTGTGGAGCCTTTTATTCTTTTTTGTTCTTATTTTTTTTTGGGGGGGGTGGGGTTTCAGGGATTGAACTCAGGGGCACTCAACCACTGAGCCACATCCCCAGCCCAATTTTGTATTTTTTATTAGAGACAGGGTATCACTGAGTTGTTTACAGCCTTGCAGTTGCTGAGGCTGGCTTTGAACTCACAATCCTCCTGTCTCAGCCCCCGGGGCCGCTGGGATTACAGGCATGCGCCACAGCTCAAGGCTCTTGTATTCTTAAATACACTTTTTCAGATGGTTAACAGGTGGCCTTATGGCCTGATTTTCCTGATTTACATATTTCCCTTGTGAGTTCCACAACCTTTTAGCATGCATTCTACTTTTACATGGAACATGGATCACGCTTGTATTTTTGCTTTTCCTTTTGATCTTTTACTAAGCTATGATTAACCTTTTAAACTGCTAAAGAGTTTCTTTGTTCCTTGGTCAAGGTACACCAATTTTTGAACCTTTGTAACCTCTAACTAAAGGGCAGATTCTGCACTGTCAGTCCATTTTCCATTTACATTAACTATATGTCTCCCATTTTCGTCAGGTATTCCCATAAATGGCAAGGGAGGGTCTGTGGGTAAGGGGAATGTATTCTGATTAGCTTCCCTGCCCCTAGGAGGGTACCATAGTCTTCCTTGAATTAAATAAGCTATAAAAGGCTGGCCTTGCACTGTTGGCACAACAATTCTTTTCCTGTGATTAGGCTTACGCACAGGTTGCACTTTTGGATCAGGAGACCTAGTAGAAAATGTCAACTGTGGAGCAAAGAGTTCTTATAATCTATGCTTTTCCCAGAAATCCTGGTCTGGGACTACGTATTTGTGTTTACTTATATTCTAGATAACGTTAGTCTTAAAACAAATCTCAGGACATTTTTTTTGTCATATTCTTAGTCTCCTTCTGGGAACTTTCCCAAACATTCTAACAACATATGTTTTTAGTTTGGATTGAGATGCTTCCTGTTAACCACATTAATATTTCCAGGATCAGAGCAGCCATAGCACCCCATGGTTTTGGTTTCCAGATGTGTCGGCCCTGCTGCAATATCTCCCACGCTGTGACCCTGTCAGACAGCAGGGGCAGGAACACCTTCACCACCTTAGCAACTTGGACCCTGTCTCAAAAAAAAAAAAAAAAAAAAATGGCTGAGGATGTAACTCAGTGGTAAAATACCCCTGAGTACAATTCCCAGTACACAAAAGTCTTATTCACTACTTTATCCTTACTACTTAGAATAGTGCCTATCAGAATTATTTTTATTTATTATATTTTATTTTTTGACTGAAATAAAGAGAGAATGACTAAATGGGCCATGGTTAACGATACAGAGCTCCTTTTATATACAGTCCTGTGGACACCGTATTCTGGGTTTGTTTTCTCAATCTTTGCATCTATCTAGGTTGTGTTATTATTATCACCATTTTGTAAATGAGAAAATAGTCACAGGGGAATTAAGTGACTGCCAAGGTCATGCAGCCATATGACTAAAAGGGTTTTTAAACCCAAGTCTGTTGGCTGCAAAGCCAGAGACTCTCACAGCTCACTTGCTTCACAGCATCACACCTTTAGCTTCAACCCATACCATGAGCAGACATGCTATCACCACGGCTCACCATAGGCCCAGGTTGGTCATGGTGCTGCCTCCCAGAACAGATTTGTCTGCCTCTTGTGGCAGGCTGCTGTGAGGAATGGGTTTCCTATATCATTTTAAATATCTGCGTGTTTGAAACAATCTGTTTACCAAAGCATTTCTACAGTTTAACATCCATTCTAAGTGAAGCCTATACCCAAACAACTGCCTTTAATAAAAAGCAATATTAGATCTTCAAGAAGAAAGGAAGAGAGAATAATATATCTCAGAAAGATATAGAACATCTATATAGAAGCTTTTAGGCACAGCAGGCAAGAAGAAAGAGGCAGGCAGTATTGCTTCTAGAAGAGAAACAAGGATTTGGAAACCCAAAGTGTGCATGACTCCTTCTCACTCATGCTTCTTATGCCCTTCGAAGTTTTGTGCCATGTGCATGCATTACCTTCTAAAAATGAGCAACATAATTTAAGAATGACAATGATGACAGTGCACCCTGTTTGGCCTCCCACTGAGGAGGCAGCAAAGGTCACACACTGTGCAGTTATAAGAGTTGGCTCCAGCCTGCCTGCTCTGTCAAGATCACACGTTACCCAAGTTCTGTTCTCTCCGTGCCTGTTTCATCATCTGCAGAGTGAAGATAACAACAAGAGCTGACTTTATGAAAGAAGGTCTGTATGAGAACGCACATCTGAGGGACAAAACATTTGTAAGTTGTCATCTTTGAGGAAAAAGTCAAATGTGGTGAAGAAAAACAGACAACTCCCCAAAACTTTTGGAGAATGAAATGGAGCCAGAATCACAATAGACGCTGGAACATTGTGTTAGTCCTTTTTCTGCTGCTGTACAAAATACCTGAGAAAATCAACTTAAAGGAGGAAGGATTTACTTTTGGCTCATGGTTTCATAAGTTTTAGGCCATGGTCATTTGGCTTCATTGCTTCTGGGCATGTGGTGGGGAAAAACACCATAGTAGGGAGCATATAGTAGAGTAAAACTGATCACCTCATGGCAGCTGGGTTGCAAAAAGGGAGAGAGAAAAGAAGAAAACAAGAGAACAAGATAGATGCTTCCAGGGCACTTCTCCAAGGACCTACTTTCTCCAACTAGGCTCTACCTACCAAACTTCCACCAATTCCCAACAGCAAAATAAAGTATGACTCCATCAATGAATTAATCCATTAATGAAATCAGAGCTTTCATGAATGAAGGCTCCAAAGACTCCCACCTCTCAGCTGCTACCTTGGGGATCAAGCCTTCAACACACCGAGCTGTTGAGGTACATTTCAAATCCAAATCGTATTACAATGTTCTTTTATTTGTTTTACTTTATTTTGTCCTGGGGATTGAACAACAGGGCTGCTTCACCACTGAGCTACATTCCCAGCCCTTTTCATTTTTTATTTTGAGACAGGTTCTCACTAAATTCGCCCATTCTGTCCTTGAACTTGTGATCCTCCTGCCTCAGCCTTGCAGTCGCTGGGATTTGATATGTGCCAAAGTAGCCAGTTATCATGATTAACTTTTTTTTTTTTTAAAGAGAGAGAGAGAATTTTAAATATTTATTTATTTTTTAGTTTTTGGCAGACACAATATCTTTGTATGTGGTGCTGAGGATGGAACCCAGGCCGCGTGCATGTCAGGTGAGCGGGATACCGCTTGAGCCACATCCCCAGCCCCATGATTAACTCTTAGAAGCAAGAAAATCTTTTGGATGACCTTAAACAACTTCATTTTAAATTTAACAGCATAAGCCTGATTATCCTTTTGCATTAGTCCAGCTCTTCTGTTCTCTGTGATGATAAGAGGAATTTTACTCATGCACCCGTTGCTTGTTATTTTATTCTCACAGTGCACAGGCTAGCTGAAATCTAAAACACTTGAAAGATTTGCCACTCACAGAATTGCTAGGATAAAATAATGGCAGATTTTTCGAGTTATGAAATGCGAATTTTAAAATATCAGGGGTTCTAGATTGCAGCCCTTCCCTTCCCGGAGACACAGTAATGATTGCATTCAAATTCATGGGAAAGAATGTTAAAGTAATTTGACCGGTGGCTCTAGATAGGAAGATGAAAACAATGAGTAATGAAAACTGCACCATTTTATAGGTCATCTTATCTAAGTAGCATAGTATTTAAAAAACAAAATCAAAAACAGAGCATGGAAGGCATGTAATTCAGGACTGTTTTGGAATCTGTTAGTCTTGTTTTTTAATTATTTTATACTATTTCATGTTATGGAGGTTGCAGGTAAAGCTCAATGATAGAGCAACTGCTTAGCATGTGCAAGGCCTGGGTTCAATTCCGGGGGTTGGGGGAAGAATTAATGTAATGGAAAAATTCTCTATCCTAAAGTGTTTAAAACACTATAGAAGTCTCACTATTTTGAGAAAAGTTTTCTTTCTTTTTTTTTTTTTTCTGATTAATTTCCTCCTTTTCTTTCATTTTGGTATTTGTACAAGAGGAGATAATGTTTCTCCCCCTAAATACTACCATTCCAAACAAAAAACAAAAGCCCTGTGCTTATCTGGTCAATCAAAGAACCATTTCCTTCTAAGCACACGGTCCTGCTTGAGTTACCTGCTGGTTTTCAATGGAAGCAAGGGAGAAGCTCTGTGGCTTGCTATGTTTAGCTGGGGACTTAGCTCAGTCCTTTAATTTTCTTTGTTTTCCCCTAGCTATTCCCGGGGCTAATCTTCCAACAAGAGGGCAGAATCAAGTGAAAGAATTTGAAAGTGTTTTGTAAACCATAGGTGCCACACTAAGGTACAGGATCTCTGTTCCTAAGCACAAGTTAGAACACAAATACCATCTATCTCCCTAGCAGTCCTTTCTCACTTCCTCCCTCTGGCTTCTAACAACCCTTTTGGCCTTGGAGGCACAATGCAAGGGAGAATAATAAGAGCTGGGGAACTGACTTGTTAGAATAAAAAAGAGTTGAGATAAGTTACATTCCAATTACTGAGAAAGGTGAAGTAAAAACAAGTTCAGAGCCAATTTTCAGGAAGATTCTGGGGTTTGGGGGAATTTTTTTCAGTATTTATTTACCACTTCATGTTTTCATATATACCAAAGCCTTGAAGTCATAATTCATCCATTTTCGAAAGCAAGAAACTGAATGCTGACCCGTGTCATTTGCCCCACATGCCACCGGAAATGGCATCACTCCCCAGACGCTGGTTTGTAAATGCAGCACCACCCAGAGGTGAACTTATTTACCCTGTATGCCAGACTCTAGGCCACTCTGATCTACAGCCTGGAAAGTTCTCCAACTAGGGAAGAGATCTAGAATCAACTGAGTGATAATATTTTAAAACCACCAATTGCTTCAATGAGTAAGTACTTTGAGGTTTTTCCCATTTTCTTTTAACATTCATTTTGCATTTCTAACTTCTTACAGTAAGTGCCCAAGAAAGGAGGATCCCAGTTCTTGGGCACTTAGGAAGGTATCACTGTCTCAGCCAGCCTCTCCTAACAGCACTGAAGAGTCAGCTGTTACTTAATAATGAAGTATTAATGATTGATAAACTACTACATTTCTAAAAATGGGGTGCGCCAGGAAACAGCCAGTTTAGTTGTGAACTGGAGAAAGGATGTGAAGTGCCTATTTTCTGTGCAATCTTGTATGTTGTGGTTGACCACAAAGTCTTGGCCTCAGGTTTGATTCACAGCCTTGTCTTTTGTAAAACTGGATGATCATGGCCATAGGCAGATAACTCCATCTTTTAACCTTGATTTTTGATGTGTAAAATGGAAAAAGATAATGTAATAATTTCTTAGCATTCTTAAGACGAATAAATAAACAAGCAGATAAAGGACTTAAATCCTGTTGGAGGTAGACTAAACAATGTCTCTAAACCACTACTGTTGCTAAATAGTTAAGTACTGACTGTAACTGGAAAGCTCTCTTTGACGCTAAGCCCACCCCCTCATATGCTGAGGTAGCTCAGAACAGCAGTGACACTGGACATGTGTGGAGCTCACAGAGCATTCTATTTGATTTCCACAATTTACTCCAAAGTGGGCAATGCAGAACTGTTGCTTGGTTTTGGGGACTGGGGGACAAGGGAGAAGCAGATAGTTCTGCTGGGCATGACCACAGAAAGAAACACTCCAAACTTGGAGCTCAAAAGAGAAGAGCCATGGCTTTCCTCACCCCCTGAACCTTGTCCCTCCTCCTGTTCTGAGGCATGAAGCTTGAAACCAGGCAAGTCACCAGTGCCACTGACAACAGATAGATGAGCGGTGGGAACACAGGTCTCCAGGTCCCTCTGTGAGACAGTGTAGGTAGAGACAAAGCAGGCAGAGACCTGCTCTTAGAGACCTTTTGTTTTTTCTTGGTGGTGACAGGGATTCCATTCCTTGTGCTTGTTAGGCAAGAGCTCTACCACTGAGCTAGGCCCCCAACCCCTGAACCTCATTTTTAATTCACAATGTTTTCCCACAGAAACACTATTGCACACAGAACTCAAATACTGCCGTGTTGAGGACTACAACAATAATAAATTATGCTCATTTTTAAAGTACCTTTGCGTAATTTCCCTGAAAGAACACGACCATTGGACAGGCGGAAACCCAGGCTTGCTGATTCAGCCCTGTGTTCCTGGCACAGATTGAATGGGCTTTTGTGGCCAGTCCTGGAGACACCAGAATCCAGCTTGATCACTGGTTGAAAGCAAGCAGTCATTATTAGCTACCCAATATTTTCTTCAACCATGGGAACTTTTTATCCAGTCATGGGTGAGAATCTCAAGTTGTAACATGAGTATAGAATTTCTTGAAACAAAAATAGAGCTTCAGTGCAGAACTGGGTTTTCCATTGACCCTGAAGAGTTCTAGAAGCTAATAATCTGATGAAAATTTAACTAAGTTAACTTCATACCCGCTTTGTTTCCTCATAGAAAAATTTTAAGCTGTGCACAAAGTGTTATTTTGAATAACAAAGATAAAAGGTACATACAGATTTTTTTTTTTTTTCTAGAGAATTACTTTTTCCTCCTAATTTCAAAAGTATTTATAGGTGAGGTTTAACAAGCTCAGGGCCTGGTGCCCTATTTTCTCCTAAAGAAAGAAAATAAAACCTTAAACTTTAAGGGAGGCTGAGGCAAGAGGATCCCAGATTC
Organism: Marmota monax; assembly: GCF_021218885.2. Lineage (NCBI taxonomy): Eukaryota > Metazoa > Chordata > Mammalia > Rodentia > Sciuridae > Marmota > Marmota monax. The sequence continues at coordinate 28,575,427 of NW_026695227.1, forward strand.
AAGCCAGCCTCAGCAACTTAGTGAGATCCTGTTGCAAAATTAAAAATTAAAAGAGCTGGAGATGTGGCTTAATAGTTGAGTACCCCTGGGCTCTGCAGTGCCACCAAAAAAACAAAAACCAACCAAACAAAAAAAATCTACTGTCAATAACAGACTAGTTCTGCCAAGATTGTAGGGCAATCTTGGGCAATTTACGTAACCTCTCTCTGCCTCTCTTTACTCACCTGTGAAACGGAGGTGTAGCAGAAGTTCTTACCCCACTGGGTTGTGAGAACTGAACCAGCTGGCACTGAGCCAATATTCCATGACTACTGTTAGGACACTAAAGCCTTGGGTAGTCAGGGGACTAGGCTGGGTGAGAGCTAGTCTGCCATCACAGACTAGGGCAGGCTGGAATTGAGAGGCACACAGGCAGCTAAGTGTAGTACAAACTAAAATCAAGTGTTAAATAAAGCCCTTTGGCAGAGGAAGGAGAGATTTTTCTGTCCAGGGGAATAGAAAAGGTTCCCTGACAAATTTGCTTTTTTAAAAATCAGTCTTGCTGGGTTCAATGGTGTACACCTGTAATCACAGCGGCTTGGAAGGCTGAGGCAAGAAGATCAAAAGTTCAAAGCCAGCCTCAGCAATTTAGTGAGGCCCTGAGCAACTTAGTGAGACTCTGTCTCAAAATAGAATTTATTTATTTATTTTTTTAAAGGAGGCAGCGGCTGGAGATGTGTCTCAGTCTTTAAGCACCCCTGGGTTCAATCCCTGCCCTCCCCCGTCCCCCCCAAAAAACTATATCATTTTAGAAATAATATTTTAATCAAACTAAGACAAAAAAACTTAAGGATTAAGAAAGATTAGTGAAAATAAAAAAGACTAACCGTGGACTTACAACAGAAGAAATTTGTCACTGTGCTCAGCTTTTCAGAATATATTGAAAATATATCCTCCTTTGTAAAGTATGTTTTCAAGATACGTATGTATATATGTATATCAAGAAATAGTTGAGCCAGGTGCAGTGATGCATGCATGTAATCCCAGTGGCTCTGAAGGCTGAGACAGGAGGATTGCAAGTTCAAAGCCAGCCTCAGGAAAAAGCGAGGCCCTAAGCAACTCAGTGAGACCCTATCTCTAAAGAAATTACAAAATAGGGCTGGGAATGAATTTCATTGGTTGAGTGCTCCTGAGTTCAATCCATGTAGTCCTCCCACCTTTTAAAAAAGAAAGAAATAGTTGAACTGACAAGGAACTCATCCAAGGATTTTGATGTCTCAGGAATAGTGAAAACAGTCATAAAAAATAAAAATGACTTGCCCCAAGCATTTCAGAGGCAGTTTGTTTTCACCCAGTTACATATCTCCAGTGTTTTAGAGCAATATTATACAGCAGCTCTCCGAAAACCCATGGTGAGAATATGCTGCCCCTATTCCCATCAATGATCAATATTTACCTTTAGGAAGATGGTTCAAAGGTCAAGAGAGAATCATCTCAGGAATTCAGCCACTATTGGGTGGGAGGATAAATGAGTATCTACAGAATTTGTTACTTCTCACTCCCCAGTGAACTTTAATCTACACTTGAATATGTCTGGGAGACATGCCTGGACTAGAGAATAGCTGAATTCATTGAGCATTTAAAATGTGGCAGCTTGGTGCTAATGACCTTGCCAATGTTCTTTTCCCCTGGCTTGTTAAGAAATCCATAGTAAGACTTTGCTTGTTAATGGAACAAGGCTTCCTCAAAGCTGGGAGGCTACTCCACTTGTCAGTGAGACAGGATATGAACCCTAGGGATCCAACTCCAGGGCCCTCCCTCTTAGCCACTGCCCCCCTCCCCCCCCCTTATTCCTGAGTCATCTGCATACAAATGGTATTGCTATTGATAAGGTGATTGGCCAATTGTCATTATTCAAACTAGGACTCCAGAGCAGGGAGTGGGTGCTATTTATTATTATGCTAGGGAAAACAGGCCCAAACAACTGTAGCAGGCTGGCGGGGAAGTGCTGTCTCCTTACTGCCTGTATGTCTGAGCGTGGATGAACAAAGAAGAAAGAAACCAATTAGTGGACTTTAAGAAAGATCAAGTTTGGGGAATTCCCAGAGATCGAGAAACCTGCCAAGGATCCCGGGAAGAGATACAGGATTGTCACAGACTCATAGTTTCAGCCCAGTTTTTCAGAGGTGGCAAGTCAACAGCACCCCAGCCTCAGGGGCTGGGAACCTAAAAGTGGCCACTGAAAGGGGCAACGAAGAAACCAGTGATGATCGGCAGACAAACAGCTTTGGTTTTGTGGAGCTGGAAACCAAATCAAACCCGGAGGAGGAGTGAGTGGGAGGTAAGGACAGGGACTGGCCAGCGCAAACAACACTTTAAAATGTGGCCTTGAAGCCCAGGAAAAAGATAGGACTGTCCTGGGGGTGGAGTCAAGAAGTTTCCTTTCTTTTTTTGAAGCAAGAAATTAGAATGTATTTAATGATGAAAGCAAGGAGCCAACCTAAGGAGAGTTAAAAAAAATGCAGAATGCATAATTAGCCCCTCACGGGGACATCCTGAAGTGGAGTCCCTGAGGAAGCCGGAGGAGGACCCGAGACCAGCGTGGAAGGATTAACTTTGCTCCTATGTAGGTACATTTCTGCCTTTGTGCACAGGTAAGAAGGGGCTTGTGGGGCTGAAGTTTTCAGCAGAGATTCTGATCGAGGTCCTATGTTTTCTCTAGGAGCCAAATGGGGACGACTTGCTGTGCCAGAGGTTATTACAGGGGCTTAATGTTTGGTGGGAGCTGAACTGGCCCTAATACGGGCTCTCTTTTCATCTTCGCTATTACTCAGACAGGTGATCACATACCTGTTTTACAGAATGGGAAGGTCAGGACGGTGAAGGGGAGAACCAGGTTACTGCCTTCTGATGTCATTCATTCCTGTTAGAGGGGTAATAGGTAGCAAGTTAGCAAATGTTGTTTTCTTTATTGTGTGGTGCTGGGGATGGAACTCAGAGCATCATTCATGCTGGGTAAGCACTCCACCACTGAGCTCTATTCCCAACTCCGAAAATGTAGCTTAAATAATGGCTCACAACATAATATGAACATTTACCATAGACAACATATGATTGGTATCAAATTTTTGTTTTTATGAATTGCTTTGATTATTTACTTTAGGGGATCCCTTTGTAAAAAAAAAAAAAATTCTTTTCCTTAATAAGGCCATTTGAATAAGTGCTCCATAGTTTATCTTTTTTTTTTTTTTTTTCCCTTTCCGGTACTGAGGATTGAACTCAGAGGCACTTTACCACTGAGCCACATCCCCAGCTTTTTTCTATCTTTTTAAAAATTTTCCTTCTGAGACAGGGTCTTAATAAGTTGCTGAGGTTGGCCCCCAACTTGCCATCTCCTGCATTATTAGTCTCCACATCTAGCTTATCTTTTGTTTTTATTTAAAAATATCTTTTTATATGGCACCATGAACTTGTACTTCATTCTTTAATTGATTTATTTGTTCTAATTAGGTATACATGACAGCAGAATGCAGTTAAGGATGTTCCTTGCGTTTCTTTCTATTCGGAAATATTTTTAGTTCCCCATGATTACTATGGGGGAAAACATTCTGCTTTCAGAGTTTTTGAACTTGTTAATTTTCAGATTTGAAGTATTTGAAATTCTTCCAAAGATATTTGTTGCAAAAGAATCACAAGTTTAAGAACTGTAGGGATGATACAACTGCAAATTAGATATGTGCACAGTGATTCCTGCCTCCACAAAATGAATTTGTAGTCACGTGGTACCCAGTTTGGAGATCATTATTGTAGTTTTTTGGTTTGGGGCTTTGGCACTAGAAATTGAACCAGGAGTGTTTTATTACTGAGATACATCCCCAGCCCTTTTAATTTTTTAACTTTGAGACAGGGTCTCACTAAGTTGCTGTGGATAGCCTCCAACTGTGGTTCTCCTGCCTCAGCAATCTGAGTGGAGTCACTGGGATTAGTTTTTTATTTATTTCACCTGTCAGACCTTATTTGTGTCTAAGAACTACCTGAATAATCAAGTGAGGGATGTGAAGCCATATACTGGGGTTTATAATGCAGGGTAGAGGAACTACTATGATGGTTTGGTAGGGGTGAGAATCAAATTTGCAGGCTGACTTCTGTCACAGCCCTCAGTAGACAAGGGTGTTCTCTAAATTTTTATTGAAATAATAGGCTGCAATGTCGAGATGTATTTAAGAGGTGAGGTCTTTGGAGGTGGTGGACTAGAATCGATCTTTCTGGCAGCTGTTTGGCAATTATTTCTCTATTGCATTACTTACCTTAGTATCTTATAGTACTTCTATATAGGTATTTTTATTTGCTCCTAAAACCTCTTTTTAAAATAGTAGGCCTGCATTATCTTCCCCACTTGAGGGATATATGGAGAAATGGATATTAATGAACTTGTTTCAAATTAAAAGATGAGTCCAGAAAACCCTCAAAACATAGGTCATTAAGCTTTTCCAAAGAGAAATTTTAATTGTTAGCTCTTTGTTTTTCTTTTAAAATTTTATATGACATTCAATTTAATTTTTGACAAGTTTAAATAGAAAAATGAAGCAAATGCCAAGAAACCCATAATTCAAACAGGTAAATTCATGAAAAATAATTAGACTTTTATCTGTACCATATATTCCATTAAAATTTAAGGGGATCTTGGAAAGTTCCAAGTATTGGTTTGATTTCAAAATAGGTAGTCAGAAGAAATGAACTTTTTATAATTTCAATACCATGTTGCATTAAGATAGTCATATGCCAGAAACTTTTAAAAATAGCTAAGTACTTCCTACAAGTAATCAAAACAGCATCCTAATTGTTAATGACCATCTCTGACTTAAGACTTATCTGCAGGGTCTCTGGAACAACTAGCCTGTTTCAGTGTCGCTCATCCTCAAAAATTAACCTAATTATTACAAATATTGATTAATGAAAAATAAATGCTATTTGGTTTGTGATGGTTATAAAGCAATAGTTAATGGTTAATAATTCATGGCTTATGAAGTTACTAAAAAATTAATTATCCCCAGGTGGAAAAATATAGGCAAATTGCTTAGGATTTATCATAGAGGTAGCCATTAATACTGCATATTTCTTGCCACCACTTTAATCTAAGTCCAAATTTTGCTTTGAAAAAAGACAAACATGGGGAACTTTTATAACCATGAGGTGGGGAATCACCTTGAAACTTTTTATTTTTGATTTTGAGACAGGGTCTTATTAAGTTGCTGAGGCTGGCCTCAAATTTGTGCTCCTCTTGCCTCAGCCTCCCAAATTGCTGGGATTACAGGCATGTACCACCATGCCTGGCAAGCATTTTTTTCATATTTCACTTATAAGTAGGACTATTAAATCTTCCTGCCTCAGCCTTCCCAGTTGCTGGGATTATAGGTAGGTGTATGGCACTATGCCTGGCTGGAAAAAAAAAAAATCTTTTAATCCTGCTTTAATTTAAGACTGAAATAACAGAAATAACAGATTGCATGGCTGTCCATACACACCTCCCTCCTCCCCCTCAACTCTTCCAACAGTCTAGGAGACTTCATTTGCATACATCACCATCCAGCTCTTTCTTTGATATCTATCTTTGAATATCCATTTCCTTACCTCTCTCCTTGGGGGATGAGATTGTCTTTTTATACCCACTCCTTGAACCTCCTAGCACAATATCTGGTTCTCCAGGATTTTTAATAATTAGCTTATATTAATCTGTAAAATAGCTTCCAAAACTAATAAGTGAGTTTAGCAAATTTGAAGCAAAGAAATAAGCCTAAGCTTAAAAGACCACTGATTTGGCTTTCAAATCCCTTTTTGTTTCACTTTTTTTTTTTTTAATGTTTCTTTTTTTTCCCCCTTTTTAAAAATTTTTTTAGTTTTCAGTGGACACAACATCCTTTTTTTTTTTATGTGATGCTGAGGCTCGAACCCAGGTGAACGCGCTACCGCTTGAGCCACATCCCCAGCCCCTTGTTTCACTTTTTATAAATAAAAAAAGCCTGAAAATAGAAGTTATTTGCCTAAAAAAAAAAAAAGAGAGAGAGAGAGAGAGACACAGATGATTTAACCTCTCTCAATTCTTTTTTCCAGCTCCCTTACTTATCCATGGTTTTAGTTTGTTACACTTTGGTTTTGACACTTGGACTCTTAGATTAAATGATCCTTTCCCACAGTGGGAGTCCAGTGTCTGATTTTGTTAATCCTTTTGGAGTTGCTGGTGTTCTTTACCAAGAAGTTCATGAGTTTCCTTTCAGTTTCAGCTTCTTGTGAAAATGATCCTTCCGTCACCCACGCCCCTTGTCTCACAGTCACATCTACATATCCCACTGGTGAAGAACAATGAGAAATTCTTGGTCATACAGCAGAAATATTGTATCCCTATTTTATAAATGATTAACTTGGTGTTCTGCAACTTGCTTAGGAATAATAACTTATCAACACTTGCTATTTGTCAGGCATTATTCAAAGCATTTTACATTTAATCTCACATCAAATCTCTAAAGTGGGTATTAACAGTCCCAATTCACAGATGAATAAAAATAAGGCACAGAGAGACAAAATAATTAGCCTAAAGTCAAACAGCTAGGAAGTAGTACCATATAAGCTAAGTTCTATTTTAAGTATTTCTGGTTTTTTGTTTTTTTTTAATACTGGGAATTACATCCCCATCCCTTTTTATTTTGATATTTTGAGACAGGGTCTCTGAGTTGCTGAGATTGGCCTCAAATTTGGGATTCTCCTGCCTCAGCCTCCCAAGTCACTGGGATTATAGGCATAGGCCATACATGGTGCCTGGCTCAAGGTTTTTCTTTTCTTTCTTTTTTTTTTCTAATTTTTATTGTATTTTTCTGATAGTAAAATTATTCTATGAAGATGAGGATGATGATCCAATATTCTCAACTGTTTTATAGAAATTTAATATTCTACCTATTTTCACATTTTATTTTTTTTACTTTTAACCATTAAAACCACAAGTAGTACGACTTTTAAAAATTGAATTTGGCCAGGCACTGTGATAGAGGCCTGTAATCTCATCAACTAGGGAAACTAAAGCAGATGACCACAGGTTTGAAGCCAGCCTCAGCAACTTAGTGAGATGCTATCTCAAAATTAAAAAAAAAAAAAGATATAGCTCAGTGATAAAGTGACCCAGGGTTCAATCCCCAAACCAACCCCCCCCCCAAAAAAAAATTGAATTTGTAATTGAATGATAGCTGTCCATCTCCACCTATTAAAATGCAATAAAATTTTACAACTGTCAAGCCTTAGTGGATTTTAATAGCTTCTGGCTAAGTATATAAGTGGATGCCATGTTCCTCCCCAATCAGGATTTGTCAGCAGTGTTTCTCCCATAGTCATTGAAGTGTTTCTCCCATAGTCATTCCTGAAGACAGCCATAAGTGGCAGCTTGAAATAAACAATCCAAAGTTTTGAAGATGAGTTTCACATCTTTTAACATTTTCATCCAATGTGTTGGAAAGGAAAACCTTTTTCTCTACTTTTTAGTTCAGCCCCTGTGGGCATGCAAATTAGACAGATGAATAGGAGTAAACTCAGAATTTTAGTTAATATTTATATGCAAAGAATGCACAGAAAAGAAGTGAAACTCAACACTTAGATTTGAGGATTTATATATATATTATATATTTTATATATATTATATATTTTATATATATATTATATATATTTATATATATATTAACAGAAAGCTGAAAAATGCACAGGCAGAGTTAATGGAAGATAAGGACTACTTTATTTATGTAAGATCAAATTCCCACAACCTGTCCGAAGTTAAGTGATTGAAAGAAGCTCTTCCTGGTTGAGGGGGAAGGGGTGTCACCTTCCTCAAAGGGAAATTTTTGCCCAGACTTCAGATAGATAAAGGGAGGTCAGGGGGAAAAAAAATCAGTTTATTAATTTAACAAATAAAAATTACAAGAAATTAAAAAGGGGATATGTTATAGAATTTTCTGCATCTGTTTTCAGTGGAAAATATCCCTTACCAAAGGGTATATTTTGGGGTGGCATATTCTGATCCTTTTCAAATGGAAAGCAAAGAATATAGCCACACCGTAACTAAATTTTATCTTGATTAGTATTTTTCAGTCCTACTGATAAGCAGCCACTTCCTTACTAAATAAACCTTTTAATATTTTCTGACCTTGTACACATACTCTTTTCTGTTACTTGTTGCATTTCTTTTTAAGTTACAAAAAGCAATATAAAACTATAAAATATATTTAGAAAAAAGGTGGAAGGCTACTCACCCATAATTCTACTACTCTTACAAACTATGTTCTTACATACTTCCTTTCAATGTTATTGTTGAACCCACGACGCAAAGAAAAGACCACTGACTCCAATTTTAAACCAAATTAAAGCAAGCTTATTTTGTGTACATGAGGGAGATGCTCAGCCACTGCCTTGCCTAAAAGCATGGCCAGAGGACACTGCCTGGTCTAAGAGCAGGGAGGTTTTTATAACACAAAGTTACAAAGGTGGGTATATTGGGAACTTACAGCTGACAGGGTTCTGATAAAACAAGGGCAGACAGCAGGTTAATGATCTACATGGCTTAACATCTCAAGGTGGGGAGTAAATTCAGATTCCAACATCAGAATTAAGGAGGAGCAGCTGAGATCTCAGGGAGGGTTGTTATCTGGTGAGGGAGAGTCAGGCACCCGTAAGTTCAAAGCACAGGCAGGAATTCCAAGCAAGTTTAAAATATCAAAGTATGGTCAGGAGAAATAGAAATCTTAGTATTTTACAGTAAAACAGAAATGAATTTTTCATGACCTCATAACAAGATGGCTCCCAATCTTAAGGTGGAATTAGGTTATCTATATCTATTTCACAGAATTGTAGTGATAAGGGCACAGAATGTATAATATAACTTTTTAAAATAACATTGCATTACAAACAGTCTCCATGTTCTTAACCTCAGTCCTCATATTATTTCATAGCTGCAAAGTTTGCCTAACTTTTCTCTAGTTGTTAGGCATCTTGTCTACATTTAGATTTTTTTTTTTTCCCCTTGTACTAGGGATTGAACCTAGGGCCTAGCACATGCTAGGCAAGGGCTCTACCTCTGAGCTATATATACCCAGCTCTTTTTAAAAAATTTTATTTTGAGACAAGGTCTCCCTAAATTGCTCAGACTGGCCTGGAGCTTGTGATCCCCCTGCTTCCTTCTCCCAATATCTGGGATTAGGAGTGTCTGGCTGCTTCCATGTTCTCATTGGGTCATCCCGCTGTTATCAGGGCAGGGCTGTTTGGAGTTGGCCTCTCCCTTCTGGGTGGAGCCTGAAACTCCTAGAACAATTTGCCTAGTTTAAGAGGTCAAGTCCCAGGCTAAAGGGCAGCCAGACCACCAAGGGCTCCCAGATCTCTGTCATTGCTCTCTCCCCTTTTGGAGGCCCAGATTTGGTGGCGCTAGCCAGGCAGGCGCCTCAGGCGCACTTCCTCTGGGCAGAGGCCGCGACTCCCAGGGCTTTTCCTTGTTTTCTTTGCTTTACCTGCCCTGGCGAGGGGTGAGTCCCTCCCAGCGCTCTCTCCTTCTGTCCTAGTAATCTGCAGCGTCACCCTGTGCAAAGAAAGGAACTAAGCTGCGCTCCCCAGGCATCATGGGCCGTCTGCTGGCCTCCGAAGTACAGCAGCTGCTCCATAACAAATTTGTGGTCATCCTGGGGGACTCCGTGCAGAGGGCCGTGTACAAAGACCTGGTGCTCCTGCTGCAGAAGGACTGCTTGCTCACTCCCAGCCAACTCAAGGCCAAGGGCGAACTGACCTTCGAACAGGACAAGCTGGTGAAAGGAGGTCAGCTGGGCCCCTTGCACAATGGCACCAACTACCGCGAGGTCCGCCAGTTCAGCTCAGATCACCATCTGGTGCGCTTTTACTTCCTCACGCGCGTTTACTCCAAGTACCTGGAGGCCATCTTGGAGGAACTCCAGTCCGGTGAGCATGCCCCGGACCTGATCATCATGAACTCCTGCCTCTGGGACGTCTCCAGGTATGGTCCGCACTCCTGGAACAGCTATCTGCAGAACCTGGAGAACCTGTTTGGGCGATTGGGCGAAGTTCTGCCTGAGTCTTGCCTCCTGGTGTGGAACACGGCCATGCCTGTAGGTAAGAAAATTACTGCACGTTTTCTCCCACGCAAGCCCCTGCCCTGGGCCATCCCTTTGCGAAGGATCGTGGTGCATGCCAACTTCTACAGCTCCATCAAGGCAAGTAAACATGGCTTCGATGTGCTAGACTTGCATTTCCACTTTCGTCATGCTTGGAATTGCCTGCAGTCAGATGGGGTGCACTGGAATGAGCACGCACACCGCCAGCTCTCCTACCTGCTGCTGACCCACGTGGCTGAGGCCTGGGGTGTGGAGCTACCCTGCCGCCCACCCGCACCCATAGGTGAGCTGATCCAGGACGCCCCTGAGTGGGAACACCGTGGCCAGGCAGCTGAGAGGCAGCCCCAGGCCAACCGAGATCAATTGGACTTATCCCTGTCCCCGCCCCTGCCTTCTCCCAGGCGTCGCCCCCTGCTCGAGACCCCACGGCCCCGCTTGCGCCCCTTGCTGCCCCCTCCCATTCCCCCACATCACATGTCACCCCCGTCCCCGCACTATCCCCAAGATTGCTACTTTTCCTCCGACCATGTTTTCCAGTCGGATCAATTCTATTTCCAATCAGATGTCCCCTCATCTACCCAGCCAGGATTTGCCTTCGAAGCTGACTTTAACTTTTGTTCCCCTCCACCTATGGCCAGCTTCTCACCCTGTTATCAGCAGCGGGCCCCAGTGGTGTACAGGGGTTTTTCCCGTTACCTAGTTCAAGGCCCCTATATGCCCTGGAGAGGGCGGCACAGACGATCAAAAAGAGGGGCCTCAGCCCCCCCAGAGTCAAGGCGCCAGTAGGTCCACCTGAGGGCCTTCATTCTCCTGCAGGCTAATGGCGTGGATTGTTTTGACCCTTCCGTTATGTTGGCACAGGCTGCAATACACTGACCTTAAGCCTTAATAGTTAGTCCATGTTTGGGCACCGTTGTGCTCATAGCTATTACAGATTACAGGACGGAGACCCGTCTGACCCATATTTGTTTCTTACCTTGTCTTCTGCATGGGGTAGGGCAGGAGGGACCAAGCATTATTCCTATCTCCCCATCCCCTATTGCCATTTCTTTTTTGTAAAAAATAAAATTGGTACACAGAAATTGTTTCACAAAATAGTTGTGGATTTGTGTGTGTGTGTGTGTGTGTAATTAATGGATGACTTTCCTTACAGTTTAAAAATTAGCTCTGTGAAAACAGGACACTGTTTACTGAAAAAGAATAGTTGTGGACTGGGGATATAGCTCAGTCGGTAGAGTGCTTGCTTCGCATGCACAAGACCCTGGGTTCAATCCCCAGCGCCACACACAAACTAAAAAGAATAGTTGTGACATCTTCTTAGTGAACTATTCAAAACTGGTTTGTTCAAAGTAAATTCTTCTGAGCGGTTCCATAAGAAATTTAACTTTTTTTGTGATCATATTTTCCAGAGATTCTCAGAGAATCATTTAATTTTAGAGTTAGGAAAACAAAAGACATAAAACATAACCAACACTTAGCGAGAAAACTGAATACAAGAAAGATAAGTGACTTATTCCAAGACGTTCAGACAACCATTATTCCACTAGTCTTTACTAGTTTACAGTGGTCTCCTTGATCCTGAGATTTGAAAGCTAATGTAAAACAAGCAGAAGTCCATCAAACGTAGTCTCACTATGCAAGTGGTGGCAAAACCATCTCTGGGACCATAGCTGGAAGTCTGTTACATATATGATGAATTATGCAAGCTAGAGGGGAAGGTATGATTGTGACAGTGTTATTCCCTTGAAGAGTCCTGATTTTCAGACTTAAGAAAATTAGATAAAAATAACCTGGGTTTTTCTTGTTTTCTTTGGCTTTTTTTTGTACCAGGGACTGAACTCAGGGGCCTTAACCACTGAGCCATATCACCAGCCCCTTTTTATATCTTATTTAGAGATAGGGTCTCGGTGAGTTACTTAGAGCCTCGCTAAGTTGCTGAGGCTGGCTTTAACTCAGTGGTCCTCTTGCCTCTGAGGTTACAAGCATGGGCCACTGTGCCTGACAATCAGCTGTTCTTAATGACCATGTAATTACCATCATGGAATAAAACTACAAGTTGGGACAGCCCAGTCCACAGATCCCTTCTCCTTCAACTCTGACGGGTGCCTACCGTGGCTGTCACTCTGTTTTGTAGAAATGTTAACATCGCTAAGATTGTTTAAATGCTAGACCCCTTGTCCACAGGACCAGTGAAATGTTAATATTCAAATAAAATAGTCAAAAATAGGATGTTTTACTGAATCGATTTGACTGATTCGTCAGTCTCCAATACCACTACCCCTAAATTTGATAAGAGTGAGGAAATGTTAGTCTGCAAAAATGAAGATCGTGAAGTCACAAGAAATGGATGATATCTGGTAGTGATGGAAGAAAAACACAGTGACTCTTAACCCTCTAAAGGAACATGGGATTCCTGGAGAACAGGGCCTTGATCTCTACCTTTGTGTATAAAATAGTAGCAGTGCTGAGCACTTACCAGTTATTTTTCAGTGAATTAGGATGTAAAGAGGTGGCTTATAAATATGTTGATGATTGTCTAAGAGATCATGTAAGTTGGCATTTAGTCTCTGTAGCCCCTCTGAAGGAATACTGCTAAAACAGCATGAGGATGGTGGCTCTTCAGGACCCTGGAAAGAATGTTCCAGCAAGGTCAAGAAAGAGAGACATGCTTGGCCATGTAAATGTTCTAGTGCACTAGACTGTTAGATTCAGTAACATCGGCCCTCAAGATGGGCAGTTGCCTTCCTCTGGGTTCACACTTCTCAAGCAGCATTTGGCTGCTGATCTGAGTAAATTGAAACACTTAGTACTTGTATTTCCAGAAATACACCAATAAATTGGTGTTCTGGTTACTAGCTCTCTCATGAGTTAGGTTAGCACGTGCTAATCCTCCATAATCAGAACATGCCTGATAAATCAAGGAAAATGAGTTTTTATATATTCAGTGCTGAGAACCACACATGATGATCTACTGTTTTATGGATTAAATTGCGCCAATTACTCAACAACAGTTCTTCTTTTCTCAGGTGGGTAGGAATTCAGGTAGATTTGGAATGCAGGGACAATCTTCCTTCACAGGTATATTAACTTCATATGGCTGCTGTAAAAAATGCCAAGAATGTGATAACACACATTTAGCCAGGAGTGATGGTGCACCTTGTAATCCCAGCTACTCAAGAGTCTGAGGAAGGAGGATCATAAGTTTCAAGGCCAGCCTGGGGAACTTAGTAAGATCCTGCTCAAAATAAAATTTAAAAAAGAGGGGGAATAACTCAGTGGTAGAGTACTCCTGGGTCCAATTCTCCATAGTATTAAAAAAAAAAAAAAAAAAAGGAAAAGGAAAAAAGTATCTGTCTCTCACAGTTTAGGAGTTCAGAAGTCTGAAACCCATTACTCCAAAATAAAATTCTTAACTTTACCTATGCCGTAGTACCTGATCAGACTTCTTTCTGCCCCTGCAATGTTATCTTCTGGAACTCTCTTCATTATTCTTAAAGCTTTACCTAAGTCACCCTGAGTGGCTACCCTTCCCCACTTTCCTGGGCCCAACCCCCTAGCCACTGGAGTCAGAACCTGATAGCATATTCAGTGGATGCTTACATTTAATTTCATAAGTATCTTGGCCTTTCTTTCAGTCTAAGGCTTTCTTTGCCCATTTTTTGCTATTGTCATCTTGTTCCTTAAAATCCAGAAACCTAGCAATGCAATCAAGCTATTGTCTGATAGAAAGAGCTAAAATTATTCAGCATTGATGAGAGAAATTATTTCTCTATTGTTCGGACTTAGAATGCAGGGTTCATTTGGCCCAAACTGCAGCCTCAAGAAATGGCAGCACTCAGAGCTTTTCATACTTGACTCGTCTCAAGTTTTCCGGAAAAAGAAAAATAGAAGTAAAATTAATGATTAAGTTGACATTAAGCAAGCAGTAAGATTCTATAAAACTATTATACCAAAGACCAAAACTTTAAAGCTATAACTATATTTTTCCATAAGTAAGAAGAAAGCAAGGCCCAGAATTTGAAAATAAGTGGAACCTTACCTCCTGCTATAGGAGCACCATCAGCCCCTCCTTCACTAGTCAGCCATGGAGCTCTCTGCGGTAATATTCACATTAAATGCTGGAGCTGTGCAAAGGGGTAGGTCTCTTTGACAACTGTATGTTCTTGAATTCTGCAAAGGTAAGTTGTTTTGAAAACAGATAATTAACATTTATGTCAGAGCCAGGCACAGGCGCTTGCTTGTAGTCCTAGCTACTTAGGGAGGCTGAGGCAGGTGGATCGCTTGAGCACAGGGGTTCAAGACAACCCTGGACAACCTTGTCTCAACAAAGGGGTGGGGAGAAAAAGGATTTACTATTGTTTTAAGCTATTATATATTCATTTCTATAAATTCTAGAAACAATATTCTTATCCTCACAGCTTCATGAAGGATTTCTATCACTGCATGCTTAATAAGACTTTACCACTTTTTTAATATTTATTTTTTAGTTGTAGGTGGACACAATACCTTTATTTTATTTTTATGTGATGCTGAGGATCGAACCCAGTGCCTCACGCATGCTAGGCAAGCGCTCTACCTATGAGCCACAACCCCAGCCCAAGACTTTACCTCTTAAAGAACCATCCTGAAACATGTCCCTTTGAACCATAATTCTCTCTATATATGTATTCTAAGTGCAAGGATGTTTGCAAAATGAGTCTTTCCATAATAGCCCAATATGGAAATTCACAATGAAACTCTGAGTGGTTCTGCATAAAATCACTTGATTAAATGACTAAATTGGGAAGTCCAGAATTAGGGGACTGGGGATATAGCTCAGTTGGTAGAGTGCTTGCCTCGCATGGACAAAACCCTGGGTTCAATCCCCAACACCACAAAAATAAATAAATAAATAAATAAAAGAATTAACAGGATGCTGAAGCCATGCAGATAGTCATTCGATAATATCAACCCCTTCCAACATCTAAGGACAACATTGTTAGGTGCCAGATTCTGATCCCAAGGAAAAGGTCCTTAAAGAACAAGAGCACCAGCAAGAGCTGCTGTGGCAGATCAGACACGCGGTGCAGAAGCAACAACCCACCGGTGTCCACTGACAACGCCTCCTCCGGACAGCTGCCTTCCTTCGGGCTGCAGTCATGACACCTCCAAACCAGCAGACACATGGCTGCTTTAGTGTCATCGCTTCTCATGTCTGTGTCTAAATAGCATTGGTTGAGTTTTGCCTGTACGTTTTGATCTTACATTTCATCTTGGCAACTATATCACACTACCAGGTTGACCTTCCCCTATCATCATCCTCTCTAACCCCAGCCTCTCCAGGCTCCGAGACAGTGATTATCAATGGTATTTAGTATCAGAATCTCCTGGTGGGCTTGCTCAAACTCCACTGCTGCAAAGACACCACCCCCAAGCTTCAATCCAGTATGTTCAAAGTGGGACCCTAAAATTTGCATCTCTAGGAAGTACTTTTTCAGAAGATAAGGATTATACTTTGAAAACCACTAATCTAAGAGTTTTTTAGTTTGGGTTTATTTGTTTGTTTGGTTTTTCCCCTCAAATAAACGTATAAAAACTATAGAAAAACCTAAATTTAGGTTATGACAGGTATTCCCACTCATGTAGTCATAAACTAGATTTAACCATTGTTACCATTTTACCATATTATTTCTTTTTGAAAGTGTTTTTGTTATTGTTGTTTGCACTGGCATTGAACCCAGGGGTGCTTAACCACTGAGCCACATCCCCAGTCCTTTTCATTTTTTATCTGGAGAAAGGGTCTCACTAAGTTGCTTAGGGACGCACTAAGTTGCTGAGGCTGGCTTTGAACTTGCGATCCTCCTGCCTCAGCCTTCCAAGCTACAGGCATGTACCACCATGCCCAGCTTTTGAAGTATTTAAAGTAACCTATTTCATAATATTCCATCCATAAATACTTTGTGGGAAGTAAGGATATTTTCCTGGATAACTAGAAGATTAGTATGATGTAACTTGCTGATATCATTTGATACCCAGTCCCCAAAATGTTTTCTACAGCTATTCCAACTGAGATCCACTGAGGAATCACACATTGCATTATTTGTTGAAATCTCTTTTAAACTAGAAGAGAACCCAGCCACGATATTTTCTTTTAAAGACATCCACTTGCTAAAAAGACTTGTTCTATTGAAAGTTTCATTTTTTTGAATTTGTCTAATAATTTCTTCATGGTATCATTTAACTTTTACCTTATCCCCTGTGTTTCCTATAAAGTGATTGTTAGATCCAAGAGCTCAATTATATTCAAGTGAAACATTTTTGGTAGGATACTTCATAGTTGAGGTAGTATCACAATAGTATCAGTGTATCACAATAGGAGGGACATACACTGGTTTCCCAGTGTTAGATGCTAATATTTATCACAGAAAGACAGCTGGAAGCCTACATTTTAAAGTTAGGTTTCCACATGTGCAACCAGCAAGTATCCTATGGGGTGATACAATGGTGCCATGTAAATTTCCCAACTCCTTCTCAATCTTTCACTTATTAATTTTGGAACCCATTAATAATTCTAGCTTGAAAAAACATGATATCATTAAGGATGGGAAAACTGTGATTTTCCTCATGTTATCATTACTTGCACTCCCTCTCCCACTTCCCATCCTTGTACTGAGGATTAAATTGAGGGGCACTCTACTACTAAGCTGTTAGTTATATCTCTAACACTTTTTGTTTTTTATTTTGAGATACAGTTTTGCTAAATTGCCAAGGCTGACTTCAAACTTGCAATCCTTCTGCCTCAGCCTCCCAAATCCCTGGGGCTACAGATGTATACCACCGTGCCCAGCATCTTGTATGTTGTAGCTACGCATTTTTTGTTTTGTTTTGTTTTGTTTGTAAGATTCCCCCCCCCCCCCCATCACCCAGAGCTATCTGGTCATCCTAAGACACACCCCCTCACCTCTTTTGGGAAAGCCTGGCTGTCATGAAGCATGACAATGAGTATAACTGGACCCCTTTCCCCCCCACACACACACACCCAGCACACATACACAATTGGCTGGGGCTTTACCAACAAGGACCCAGCTACATGAAAAGAGACGTGACACTGGTATCTGAAATGTGGTTCTAGATAAAAACAGGTCTTTGAAACAACCCAAGGACCCCATCTCTCAACACTGAGAAATAAGCTCAGAGCTAGACTAATAGCAAAGATATAGACTGAGTGGAGATGAACCTATAGATACATAAGTGGTCTTGTTTCTAAGATGAGAAGGAGACAATGGTTGATGGTTAGGTAAAACTTTATAAAAAGAATCCAAAGTCCAGTTGACAATGGACATTAAAAGTGGAAAAATCTTCCTTTGCTTGTGAACTCATCTTCATTGTGAGATTATGCCTTTCCTAATCAAAAATAAATGTTTACATATTGAAATGAGGGTATTTATGTATCCATGTGAGTTGGCAAATGATGTACATATAATATATATTATATACAAATGTATATTTATCAATTAAAAATGTTTATTTTGTATTAAGCAAGCATTACATTTCATGGCTAAAGATTTAGGTAAGAAAGCCATATTATATAAGAGTATTCAAGGAGATTACTACTAGGGTGAATTATTACTAGGTAAATCCTTAATACCGTATTCTCAAATCTTCCCAATGAAATACTTCTAATGAGAAAGAGACTGAACTTGCATATGTCTGCCTATAAGAGTCTAACTCAAAAATTAAATTTATTTCAAGCCCTATATTAGAATATTAACTGAATTTCTAGGTTCATTTTACATAGTATCACTTATTCTATAAATAATAATAATACTCTTCAAGAGAATGAGTAAAGTCAATGCTGCAAAAATGCAGTGGGATTCAAGTAAAATGTGAAGGATGAGAGAATCTACCTCATAGGATGATTATGGACATCAACTGAGCCAGTGTTTACAAAGCCCTTAGAATTGTGATCAGTGCATAGTTAGTACTATAAAAATATTAGTTAAGTAAAATGAAAGCTGTATTCCATATTTATCCTATTATTTTAGCTACCACCTTGAAATCACCTCCCAGGGTTTGTAACCCAGTTGGAATATGATTTTAATTTATAAAGATATAATTATGGTTGCAGTAGAAGAAAAAAGAGAATGCAAGTATTCATTAGGGAAAGGGTGGAAGACTGGAGGGAAATGGCATGAAGCTCAGAGTGTTGGCAGAGGGTAGCCACAATGGCCAGGCTGGTAAGGCAGACATTTAACACCTCAGACCACTGGCCACAGACCCAGTGCAAGGCACTAAGGACTATGGAATGAATAAACATTTACTGAGATGATACGGTCCAGTAGCTCTTAGACTACTGTCACCACAGTCACCTCTGGTATTTGTTAAAAATGCAGAGTGTGGAGCTGGGGTTGTGGCTTAGTGGTAGAGCACTTGCCTAGCATGTGTGAGGCACTGGGTTTGATCCTCAGCCCCTGTAAAAATAAAATAAAGGTATTGTCGCCCTCTATAGCTAAAAATGATTTTTAAAAAAATGCAGAGTGTGCAGCCCCACCCTGGATCTAGTTAGAATCACCAGGCATGGGCCCAGGAATCAGGATGTTAGACAGTCTCCGAATCCTTATGTAATTAGAATGTGAAGATCATTGTTGTAAGGTACATTGCTCAGTGTTAATGCCCTTTTCTCGTTACAAAGATAAATTTTAAAATAATAGTTTTTACAATGTTAAAAAACATATATTTTTTATCGCGTTAGAATAGCCTAGAATTTTTGCCTGAGAGAAAATTTAGCAATCACTGAGTTCAGTAATTTCTAAGTCTGGTGTCACATTATAGTGACCTGGACAGTTAAAACAACAACAATACACAGGGCCCATTCCAAAACAATTAAATTAGAAATTCCAGAGGCAAAAAATCTGAACATAAGTGTATGTAAAATTCTTCAAATATTTATACTGTGTAGTCAGGATTAAGAATCAATTAATCGGGATTCCACCTCTTGGGTCCCCTTCTTCCTCCGAGAAGTCTTTTCTGCTGTCCTTTAATAAAGCTTCCACTTTCCACTCTAAAAAAAAAAAAGAAAGAAAGAAAAAAAAAGAATCAATTAATCTACTTCAACTCTTACTTTGTAGATTAAAAATCTGAGGAAGGAGAAATTAAATACTATAACTTAAGTGGTAGCGCTTTCTTCAAAAAGGTAATCATGCAAGACACACTCATTATGCATTAGTGTAGTATTTCTCAAAATAATGATCCATTAATGGAATTGTGAAAATAATTCAGTGCATCCTGATCAGAATTCTTTAAATACTGTATTGAAACAGAATAAGAAATATCAAATTTAAATCAAGTAGTAATGGTATTCCATGGGATGTTCATATATGTGTGTGCAATGTGTGCATGTACTCTGACTAAAACTAAAATTTAATTATTATGATGGATTATTATAGAATAAAATTGATATTACTGCTCTGGAATATCATTGAAATTCTAATATCTGAGCTGGTGCAATGGTGCATACCTGTACTCTCAATTACCTGGGAAGCTGAGGCATGAAGCTTACCTGAGCCCACAGTTTTGTCAGTCTAGGCAACATAAAGTGGCCCCATCTCAAAAAAAAAGAAAAAAAATTATATATATATATATATATATATATATATATATATATATATATATATATCTCAGGTTAGATGCTGATGTCTAAGCAAGGATGCAGCTGCCTTCTCTGGTAAGTATCCTAGTGATAGATGATGTTGTATGGTGGGAAAAGACAGTGGAATGAATTGGATATAACTTTCCTGTGTTCTTATATGACTACACAACCAGTGTAACTCCACATCATATACAACCATAAGAATGGGAAGTTATACTCTATGTATGTATGATATGTCAGAATGTAATCTATCATATATAACTAAAAATAAAAAATAAACTCAAAAAAGATAAAACATGGTAGGGGATGCACAGGCCTTATTGAATCTATGCCCTTTATTGGTCATAGGAGTTTGTGTAAGAACCTTAAACTCTTGATGGTTCAGATACGTAAACTTTGAAATGAAAATAATAATACCCACTTCATGGGATTATTAGTTTTAAATGGCATGTGTAAAACACTTAGCATGTATGGGACACAGTAATTAGTCAATAAATACAAACAATTAAAAATGCATCCATGATCTAGCTTCTGAAAGGAAAAGAACTAAAAACATACCAGGATTAGAACAGTCCTTGGAGGGATGTATATTCTTGGGTCCAATGATTATTTTAGAATGACAAGAGCTAAAATAATTGCTTAACAGATAACATATTTAAAAAACCATTTTTCTATTTTCATATAATTGGAAATTTTTGTGCCACAGAGATACCTGCTTATCTTGAAGACAAAACATTTCACATTTTTTGTTGTTAAGAATGGCCTATGTCATGGGGCTAGAGTTGTGGCTCAGTGGAGGAGTGCTTGCCTCATATGGGTGAGGCACTGGGTTCAATTCTCAGCACCGCATATAAATAAATAAAATAAAGGTCCAACAACTAAAAAAAAAAAGAATGGCCTATGTCAGTATGACAGTGGTAATTTGGATATTATGGCTCATTTAGTTTCATTCTTAGTTTCTCTCTAGAAAGAAAGACAATTGTTCAACAGCTGCATGGAAAAAAATGATTTGCACTCATTCTGGGTGTAATAAATAAAATGAAAACTTTTGGCTGTTTACCTAAGAACACCTGACTCTTTCTCACATACCAGAATTCTCTTTGTTCAGATCTTGTGAATGTCTATAGAGGAGTTTCTGGCACAGCTCTCCATGTTTAATAGAGACCTCCTCAATCAGGTATGAACTCCCCACACTCATCCATTGTTCCACCTCAGTTTTAGACAAATGCTCTAGCTATTCCCAAATAACAATGTGCCTGGGATGCTTAACATTGTATGGCAGCTGATTATAAACCTCTGTTTTATTTCTCTTATTCCTTCCTACGAAGGCATATAGTTGTTCTAGAATGTCATTTGTATATATGCATATACTTATATAATATACATACATATATACTTGAACATATAAATACATATGCATATATATATATATATATATATATATATACACACACACATATAAAAGACTACGATTATATGTTTAAAGTACAAAAACGTATCGGATTCAACACTATAGATTTAGAGACGAATCAAACATTAACCTTGTCATCAGGAGCTTTGAATATGGTAGAGACAATATGGCACAAATAACTCCAGTCCAAAAGAAAACTCAGAAGGCAGGAAAGAGAGACAGCTACAGCACTACAGGAGTTCAGGGGAGCAGAGAGAACATGCATCCCAGATGCAGGAACAGTGCAGACAGGGGCAAAGGAGGCATGTGAGCTGCCTTCTGAAAACTGGACAAGATTTTCCTCTGCTAACATGAGGTAGCCTTGAGAACATAAGCAAGGATCCAGAATTAGGTAGCAAAGCATGCCCAGTCACTGACCAATTTTCTGTTGTTAATAACAGGATGCCGCAGACTGAGTAACTGATAAAGAAAACAGGGTTATTTGAGCCCATGATTCTGGTCCAAGGTCAAGGTGCCCTATCTGGGGATGGCCTTCTTGCTAGCAGAGTCCTGAGATTGCATAGGGTGTTATATGGTGAATTGGGGACCATGTGTTTGTATATGTGAGCATCTCCTGTTGCCTCTCCCTCTTCTTATAAAGCCATCAGATTCCATCTTAGGAGCTCCACCCTAATGACTTTATCTAATCTTAACCACCTCCTAAAATCGCCACCATAGTCAAGTGAAGTTTGCACCCTCTTAATACCCCACAATAGGGATTAAATTTCAACATGAGTTTTGGGAGGGGACAAAGTTCATTCCAATTATAGAACTCAGGGATCATGGAAGAGGTGACTTTGACCAGAGCACATGAAGGAAAGTAGAGATCAAGGAATTTGGGAAAATAAGTTATATGCAGTTTTCTTTGCTGCTGTAACAACTTGCCACAAAACAGAGGCAAGGGACAGATTTAAGACAACACAAATATCTTATAGTTCTGAAGGTCAGAAGTCTGAACTGGGTCTCACTAAGCTACAACCAGGTGTAAGCAGGACAGTGTTTCTTTCTGGACACTTTGAAGGAGAATCTATTTCCTTGTCTTTTCCAGTTAAAAACTGCTCACATTCCTTGGCTTATAGCCTCCTTTCAACTTCAAAGCCAGCAATGAATGGCCAGTGGGGTCTTTCTGATGGCACATCACATCACATCACATCTTCTGTCTCCCATTTGCAAACTTAAGGGCACTTGTGATTACTTCGGACCAACCAGGTGATCTGGGCAATCTCCCCTTCAGTATCAGCAATCCTAATTCTACCTGCAATTTTTACTCCCCTTTGCTATGAAACCATGTATTTATAAGTTCTAGGCATTGCCACATAGATACTGGGGAGGGGGGGACTTTATTTTGCCAACCATTGGCTAGAACCTCAAATTGAAAGACCCTGAATGTCATCCTCATTCTTCATGCCAGGGAAGAGAATACAGTATTCTCATGTTTTCAGATTAAAGATGGTTTGGGGGCTGTGATTGTGGCTCAGCGATAGAGCACTCACTCGCCTAGCATGTACAGGGCCCTGGTTTCGATCCTCAGCACCACATAAAAATAAATGAATGGAATGGAGGTGTTGTGTCCAACTACAACTGCCGCAGTTCGGCTGCAGCAAAATAACCGGGGGGGGGGGGGGGGGGGGTGACGAACAACTTGTTTACATTGATACAGCAGGAGTAGGAGCCGTTTATTGCAGGACAGGAGCAGTATTTATACATTCCACACAGCTTATCTAATTAGCATAAACTAGATACATCAGTCAACCAATAAGGAATCTCCACACTTAATGGCTCGCTTTTGTTACTTCTCAAACCACTCCCTCTGGCATTTTGCCAGGCACCATCCAGACTTGTTTATGAACTCTAACATACAATGAAAAAAAATAATAATAAATATTTTTTAAAAAGATGGTTTCAATTCGAATATTTACTTGAACTCAATTTTTTTTTTTTTTTTAATCTGGAATTATAACAATTCAGTATAGTAACTCAGGTTGATTCCTACTGATTGGATGTTCTGGTTGGCAGTTATAGATGACTTTGATTAATAAAAAATGGGGAAGTAAATTAAATATTGATAAATGCAGTTTGGTGTCAGCTTTTCAAAACAGAGAGCCATTTGGAAGAGGAAATCATAAAAGCAGTTCTCAGCATTGAAAAAATTGGCAACTCTGCCTGAAAAGGAAGTTCTCTGATTTTTCTAGTTGGTCCTCCTGTGTATTCCTGTATGGCATTTTTCTCTATTGGTGATAGATCTCAAGAGTTAGAGGTCAAAAAATTTTAAAAAATTTTTTTAATAAACTGATTTGGTAAATGTATTTTATCTTCCAATTTATTTATAGTTTGATCAATAATTCATCCTTTAGCATCTGTCTCTTAAAGACTATCTAGTCTGTTGTCTTTATGGATGACAAATCAGGATGTTGGAGAAACAAAATATGTTCTTTTTAAAGCACACAGCATCTCAGATGAAATATCCCAAAATTTATAGCCTATAGATAAGAAAAACAAGACTTCAAGCTGTGGAACAGAAAGAGAAAAAGCTTCTTGAAAAGGCTGGGAGGACAACTAAGGAGAGACAGTCCATCTGGACTTGGGCACTGAGCTTGTCAGATGGTGTTTATTTATTTGCTTATCCAATTTGAAGATTCTCCCTTTCAAAATATCATTTAAATTAAAATGTTCTACTATGAGCTTCTGGAATGTATGTTTACACAGCTGTTTAGCAACCTGAGCAAAGATACCATACTGTTAAAGATGTTTGTGTGGAATCAGTTTTCTCAGATTCCTGGTGCTTACCTTTCGGGTTGTACACAGAAAAATCTAGGCGGGGAGAGGAGTGTCTGCTGGGCACATGGTCTCTGGCCTGTGCAGTAGCTTTTCAACACATAACAGCTAGCACTTCTTGAGCACTTACTTTGCACCAGGCACTGGGCAGAATTAACAATCTTTACATTCACTCTGTGAACCATGCACTGTTTTTTATCTTGTTTCTGATGGAGAAACTGAGGCTTAGAGATATTAATTCACTAATATTGAGTGAAGGAGCAGGAAGAGAAAGTTAATCCCTGGGCTGTCCTATTTTTTTTTTTTTTTTCTGGTGCTGGGGAGTGAAACCAGGGTCTTGTGTATGCTAGGCAAACTCCCTATCATTGAGCTATGTGTCCCGTTGTTTTTATATTTTGAGACAATCTCTCACTGAGTTGCTAAGGCTGGCCTTGAACTTGTGATTATCCTGCCTCTGCCTCGGGAGTGGTTGGGATAACAAGTGCTGCCATTCTGGATGTCTTCTACAAACAGAAATGAGCCATTTCATTCCTCTTGTTTGTAAATGTTATCCCTTTAAACCTCAAAATCCTGTGATTCTTGGGCCTGGCGGCCTGGCGGCCTGGTGTAACATTAGAATTATGTGGGAAGCTTTTACACAATGCCATTGTTGAGAAACCATCCTACTTAAAAACAATTGTAATGACAGTAGTAATGACGTCAAATGCTTACTTTGGCTTACTACACGCCAAGCATTTCTCTCTCATACACACATACAGAGTTTCATTTAATCCTCAAAACAACTGTGGAATAAAGTATCCCCAATTTCCAAGAGAACTGGAATACTGATTCCAAGCAGGCTGGCTTCAGGTTCAAACTCAGAAAACAGAGGTTAAACAATCAAATGAGATTAAACAATCAAATGAGTCAAACAACTACCATAGCCAAAAACCCATCACTGAAACCTCTGGATGATGCTAGAGAACCACCCCACAATTGTTAAATGGCAAACAGAGAGGAAGAATCAAGCATTTATCCTGCCTTTACCTCTGCAAACTATGTCTCAGGGTGACCAGCAGAGGAGAGGGAGAGTCTCTATTGTTAGGAGAAAGCCAGCCAATGGATCAATGAATGATGGAATATCATTAGTTATGACCCTCAATGAGATCATCTAGACAATCAACAGATGCAAAATTCTCAAAAAGAGATGTCCAGACTTTTTGTTCTTCCTGATAGCAGTACTCAGTGGCTCTTATGAAGTGTTCTTGATAGAAAAATCCAATTTCTTCAAGCTTCTAGAATAAAATATCTTTTTCTATGAAACAAGGAGTCCAGGGCACATGTTGTATATGACACATGGGGAATGCCATCAGAAAATCCAGACTCGGTAACTCGACAGATTTTAGTTCCTTCATACGCAAAGAAAGAGAAAACTAGAGAGAACCTATGGGCTTAAAAATTAATTTAAACTGGCTGCAATGTATACCTGCCTCATATTGGACATGATTTAGTCAGATATCTAAAAAACTGAGAAAATTTGAATATTGACTATATTTGATATTATTTAAATAATTGTTAATTTCCTCTTGGTGTGTTAATTATATTATAGTTATGTTTATTGAAAGAGTCCATTCCATTTATAGATAAACACTGAAATACTTATGGATAAAGTGGAAAATATTTATAGTAATAATAACTATTTAAATTAATATTTAAAGTTGTGTATTTAAAGCAGACCTGATTTGACTCCTGGATCTATTTAGTACTACTTGTTATTTTCTTTAAAAGTTTGAGATCATGATTTTCAACATCATCATTTTATAAAATACTTTTCTTATGGCAGATTTTTAATTAGTGATTTTTAAAAATTAATGATAGCAATGACCAATTATGTGAGATTAGAGTGAAGCCCCAAATCCTTCTCTCTAGCCCCCTGACCAAGTGAGTGCTATTTAATAATCATTGACAGATTCACATAAACTTCTGAAGGGTTGTCATTCCTGCTCAGATCTTTGAAGCCAGACTAAGATGGGCAGATAGGCAAGGGTTGGATCCAGAGAATGGAAGATTGAAATGTTAATGCCTTCAGAGCCCTTCCTCCATGCTTATCTAGATAACCTGCCCCTGCTCCAACCTGTTGCTAAGGTAACCTGTCCCAGGGATTGTCCCTCCCTACAGGGAGTTATAAAAGTTGTTAATGATTGCCCCCTTTCTGCCCAGATCACTCCACCTTGGCCCCTCCAGCCCATCTGCTTCTCACCTTTTGGCCATCGTACCAGAGCATCTCCTGGGCCCACTCACATTTGTGTATGTATGTGTATGTACACAGGAAGGAGAGAGATAAGGGGAAGAGGGCAGAACAAAAGAAGCCTAGGTCATATAAAAAAGGCAGAACATGCTCACTTTTGGGGATACCAGGATACCAGCTATGGCCCCCTTCTCCCTAGCGGGAGAAGTCTATGTTACTCCTTTTTAAATAAACCCTGCTTTATATGCTGGCCTCTGCGTGCTTCTCTAATGTTACACTTCAACATGTGGGGAAGCAGGACTCCTCACCAGTAACCAGCGGTATCACCTTCTTGCTTTCACCCTTTATTGACTTCTCAATCCTGTTTCCCAGGTCATAGTTCTGAAACTTTACTTTCCTCAACTCCTCACATCTTCTTTCAAGATACAGAGGAGAGAGGCTAAAGTCACTCCGAAGTTCCTCATTTTCTCTTCTGTACTTCTGGAAAGTCTCTGTAACATTGTATTTATTTTTTCACCCATGCATTTGTAACAGGGGTTCACTTGATGCTTTGACTCTATCCCTCATGGCTTTGAAACTTACATGGTTTTCTCCCCCCCCCCGCCCCCCACCCCCCGCCAATCTTCTTTTCCCTAAACTTCTCCTCTCTGATCTTCTTTTCCCTAACCTTCTTCTCCCTGATTGTCTTTTCCCTGATCTCCTTCCTATCTCTCCTCCCTAATCTCATTTTCTCTGAATCACCTCTATAAAAGCCCCCTGTTCCTGTGGATCGGCAGAATTATCGACTTTGGGACAGGAGTCCCCTGTGTTTCTGCTTTGCTAGAATAAACCTTCTTTTTCCTTTTTCTCAAAAACCTTGTCTTGTTATTGGATTGGCATCGAGGACAGGATGGAGCTTTCGGTTACACATTCATTCATTCATTTGTTCACCCATTTATTCAACAAACATGTATTGAACACCTAGGCCAGGCACTCACCTGTAATCCCAGCAACTCTAGAGGCTGAGGTAGGAAGATCATGAATTCGAGGCCAGGCTCAGCAACTTAGTGCGACTCTATTTCAAAATAGTAAAAATAAAAAGAACTGAGGATGTGGCTCAGTGGTAAAGTACCCCTAGGTTCAAAGAAAGAAAAGGAGAAAGAGAGAGAGAGAGAATGATAAACAAAGGAAGGGAAAGTTCACCTAGTCAGCACTGGCTCTGAAGATAAGATAGTGAAAAGACAAAGCTCTTTGCCTGTTGTTTTTTGGAGACCATTTGAATACATTTTGGTATCCTCACTCTTCTTTATCCTTTTCTCTCCTCCCTTCAAAGAGTAATGCCTCCCATCTTCCCCAGAAACTTAGAAAAGTCAGTCCAGTCATAAGAAAAACAAAACCAGCTAACATTAATTTGGGCCAAATCATGGTTCTACCACTATCTGGTAGGTTTATGATTTTGAGCAGGTTAAGAACCCTCTGAGCCTCTGCCCTGATCTGCAAACCCAAAACAAAACAAAACCAAACCACCACCTAACTCATGGTGCTTTGGGAAGAGATAAATGTAGTCTACAGCCGAGTAGATAACTGGCATTGGGTAAGCACTTGATAAATGATAGGTATCATTATCACTATCACACCATCGATTTCCCCTCTCACATGTATGTTTAATTTCGATTTCTCAGTTGTTCCTTCTCCTCCGTCTACCATCAGGACAAAGCCACACCATTATGACCCTGCTCTCGAAGTCACAGGGCCACACAGGAGTTTCTCTGCCAGCTTCCAGACAGCCTCCACCAGGGTTCCCCTCTGAGCCATCCTCAGGGTCTCAGGGCCTCGCCTTTTCTCCTCTCTCTGACTCTCTTGCACATACTTTCTGCCTCTCACATTGAAAGGACCAAAACATACACATAGTACCTCTGAGGGCCCAGTGACCTCAGAAGAATAAACCTGTTGGTTCTCTAGCACTGGCTGTCACACTTGGTCACCAGGGAACAATGGTCTGCATATAAAAGGTAGGGCTTTTAACTTTTGGGATGGTGTTTTCAACTGTCTCTTTATCATTTACTCAAATTCATAGGACTGCTCTTACTAATGTTCCCCAGGAGTGAGAAAATTGAGTCCCAGAGAGGTTAAACAATTTGCCTAAGGACAGGCAGAATGGTAGCAGCAGGAAGGCCACTCCATTCTTTCTGGAGTCCATTAGCTAAAAGAGAATGTGATTTCCCTAATCATGTCACAGAACAAAGAGTATCTTGCCTACAGATAAGAGTCTGGAGGGAGAAATAGAGTAAAATAAGAGGACAAAGAGATCAAAGGAGAAGGAATTAAAATTAGGGTTGGGGAAACAAGAGGAAAGGACTAAAACAGCATTTTTTTAAAAAAAAATTTTTGTTGTTGACAGACCTTTATTTTATTCATTTATTTATATGCAGTGCTGTGAGGTAAGCACTCTACAACTGAGCCACAACTCCAGCCCCTAAAACAGCATTCTTAATATTTATTTATTGGTACTGAACATTGAGCCCAGGAGTGCTTAATCACTGAGCCACATAAGTCGCTAGGCCTTTTTTATTTTTTAATATTTTTATTCTGAGACAGTTGGCTAGGGACTCACTAAGTTGCTGAGGCTGGCTTTTATTACAAACAACCTCATTTTATCTCCGATTCCTTCTTGCTGGGGGCCAAGGATGTCCTCTGCAGCAGAGTCCTTATCTATTGCTCAGTTTAGCTATCTGTTGTCCCAGAACCCTGGCTCCATTATGGGATCCAAATGGATCTGGGATGAAATATGCTCTTCTGTCGGGTGCTCTTGTCTAACTTCCTTCCAAGAGCTCCAGTGTTGTCTGCTGGATTCATGGGGATTGATCCAGGAGCATGGAGACTAGAGAATTAGCGCAGAAGGGCTCCAAGAGGCAGAATTCTTAAACACAGGCTCTATTTTTCAAACACCTGTTGACACAAGGTCACAGGTGAGACAACAGGAGCTTCTGGAGAGTGTGGCTTGGAGATAACCCTCTCCTGGTAGATGCATTTAATCTCTATTTTACTCAGGAAAAAAGACTTGAAGAACATCCGTGAGAGGGACCAAACATCATCCACATGTTCACAGCATGCCAGGTAGCTCCAAGGTGGCCAGATTGTAGGAGAATGACAGGGATGGCTGAGGAAGAAGTCTACATGCAGGAGGCAGTGGTTCTAGAATCATACAGAAACTTATACTGGAAATCAGCCTCACTGACACCAAATACAGCAGGGCTCTCAACTTTCAACAGCAACAGCATATGACAGACAGTTGATTTTGGCTACTGCAGCGGTTAGACATTAGAAATAATATCCTACTTCAGTGACACCCCTGTAGTAGCAGGGCTGATCCTTGGACACAGGCATTCAACCGGAGAGTCCCCAAAACTGCTGAAGAAAACGTTCATCAGCAAAGCCCAGGTGCCTCTCCCTGCCTTTAGGCTTTTCTCTGCACCTAAAAACACCAGGAATCCAGTTCCCCAGGAATTGGGGGATAATGGTAAGGATCTGAAAGAGGGAGCCTCGGTACATAGCACTTCCCTTTTCCTCCTGAGTTCTGAGAAAGTTGAAATAAAACAAAAGTAGAAAAAAAATAAGGACACCTTCATGACTGCCAGAAGCGAGGATGGACATCTAGATCTGGTGGTCAAGTCAGCTAACTATAGAAAGACCTGCCCCAAATCATGCACTTTCTGGACTGGCTCAGGCCTGCCCAGGCAAGGCTATAACCACAGAGAGACTTGGTGCTCTCCCCTGGAAGGCTCACTCAGGAAGGAAGCAGCAGAGCTGAACAACAAGCCCAGAGATTCTTCCATAATTACTATCAGATATTTCACTCCAGAGTCCTAGGAATTGAATATGAGCAAAGAGAGAAAGAGAGATGAGACTATGTTTTTGGAAATCCCTCATTATAGAAGAGAGGGGAGAAGAGGAGGAGAGGGGAGGGGGAGGAAAGGGGTAGAGAGAAGAGGAAAGGAGCCGCTATCCATCAGGTTTCCACCAGGAAAACAAAATCCACCCAAGGTTATTAAACAGATGATAGTAACCAGAAGGAATTGGTTGCAAAGATATTAAAGGAGCTGAAAGAGTAACCAGGGTAGATGAGGCAGCCCCAAGATTAGCAACTGGGAAGCTATGGCCCACCCTTGGGGCTGGAGGGATGGAAGAAAGAGCTGGTATTATTTTGAGCAGGTGCATTTTGAGCTGGTGTTATTTTGAGCTGGTGGCCCCTTGATAAACAGACACTGTCACCACAGGGGCCTATTTGGGCAAGAGCTGGAGCCATAGAGGAATTGCAGCTGCTGCCAAATATGTCTTCCAAGGCAGAGGAAAAGGGCACGAGGGCTTCTCCTTCCCTCTTCATCTCCAGGCCCCACTGGGACCTCTCAATTTCCTGGGAATCAGCTTGCAACAATGAGACACAGGAGGAGAGACAGGCAATGGATCTGAGAGCAAATGGACCAGTTGGCAGCAACCTTCGACAGGGAAAAGTGTTGTTATGCTTTTGTAGATAAAGAGGAATTTATGTCACATACTACACGCTCAATGTTTTAAAGTGTTTCTTTGTCATTCCTTCAAACTTTGCTCTTGCAGTAGCTTCCGTGTCTTGCTCCATCCTCCCTCCCATCTCAGCTCAGTCTCTATCCTACCGGCTCTCTTCCATCACCTCTCCTCCCACCCAATCTCTGAATTCCTTCAACAAAAGATCTGTGCAACAGTCTAGGAGATTCCAATTCCTGCTCACCCTCTCTATCAACAGGAACTCTTCTTGGAGTTTCCTGGGTAACCATTTGAAGCTTGGAATTTGGAATTGGGTAAACAGTATTTATGTGGCCAGCTTGGTACTTCCAGCTTCCTCAAGCCTGAGACTGTCAATTTACCCCACTAACAAAAAGAGTATGCACCTGCTCAAAATAACATAATCTCTAGGAGCTTTTCTGCCTCCCTTTCCACTTTCAAATTACAGCCATTGACCACTTAGTTAAATTGGTTGGTATCTAAGTCAAATGTGTTTCCTGTATCACCCATCCGGTCTACATAGGTGTTTGTTTTGCATGTAAGAGAACTGAAAGAACTTTTTTTCTGTTTCATTTCTTAGAACCAACAGGATTTAAGTATCTGATGATTTGTTTATGGATTCACTAAAGAGTGCTAATCATTGCTTCTTCAAAGTAGATCTAAAAAAATTAAAGATTACAATCTTCAAATTAAAATAGGGCTTGGGACATGGTGGGAATTTAAAAGCTCTGTGCTAATTAGGAAAAAAAAAACATTGTGATGCCATAGGTTATGATTACTCCAAGGTCATATCAAATCTCCTTCAACGACCTAATTATCCAAACTATAAAGAACAGAACAAATATTTGCATGGTTAATATTGTCACTGACAGAAACAGTGCCAAGATTAGAATATGGATTTCTTGGCTTCCCAATCCATGTCTGCTGGCTCTGTCACACTATTTTTCCAACATGTTGAAATTATAGCAGAGTTGTGAGGTGTTCAGGCAGTATGGTCCAAGTCCTAGATCTGCCACTGTTAGCTGCTTGACCTTGGACTAGCTCCTTAATGTCTTTGGTTTCTGTATCTAAAATATGGGATAATAGTAGTAACTTCCTCACTAAAAGGGATGAGGACTTAATAAGATATGTTTTTGAGGAGGAAAAACTAGTTTACTTCCTGGATGTCTACAAATTAACAAAACACAGATGAATAGGAGAAAAAGGTCATTTTTCTGAATGCTAATACAAAGAAGCATTCACAGAAAAGGAGTGAAACTCAAGGATGTGGTTAAACTCAGAGGCTTATATACCATTTTAAACAAAGGAAAGCAGGTTTGGGCTACATAGAAAGATAAATCATGGGAAAATAAGATAAACTGTAAAATATAGGGAGAACTAAAAGAAGATAAGGGTTATTTTAGTTAGGTTTGTTTATGCAAACTCATCATGGTATTGACACTCAGTTTTCGGTGAAGAGTTGCTCTTCCTTTCCTGGCAGAAGGGAAATACCTTCACAGAGGGAAGTTTATACCCTGCTTTAGACAGCTTAGGGAAGAGTAGAGAATTCTTCCTGCATCTGATGATTATCAATTGTCTTCAGATCAAAAATAACCCTGATGCTCAAGTCGCAGATTTCTGATCCCCTGCAATGTGAAGTGCGTTGGCCCCAGAGCTGTTTACAGTGAGTGCTGAGTGGTCACCTATGGTTAGAGTAGACCTTGTCCCCCTCAAGGTAGTACTGGAGTTCAGCCATAGCAAGGTGGCATTCAAAGGGAGGAGGCTTTTTTTTTTTTTTTCCCTCCCGTTTTTCTGCCTGTGCTTTCTTAAAATAAAGTTATCTTCACTTAAGACATATTTGATTCTACCCGAGTGTGTACTCCAGTCGGCCCTCTCGCTCTGCAATGCTCTGCCTTGGTGCTGGGTCGGCTCCCTGTTGTGCAGTCTGCAGAGGTCTTCCTGGGCTCCCCACGGCTTTCAGGGTACAGGTCATGTGCAAAGCCCCCCACCATCTGTGCTTCACCTTAGTTTTCAATCAGAATCCTTCTTCTGCTCACCACTCTTCCCTGTTTCCTACAGCCAACTGGGCACTGACCTAGGGGCACGTTCTCCTGCCTGCAGGCCTTTGAACCCATGTGCCACTGAATGAAGTGCCTCCCTCCCACTTTCCTGAATCACCTGCCCAGGCTGCCCTGCTTCTCCTCCTTGTCCTGTCCTGGCTAGTCAGGTGTCCCCTAACTAGTCTCCCTTCTCTGTAGAATGAGAACTCTGCTTTTCTTTCTTTGTCTCTGCCTTTAGGTCACAAGCTCTTTGCAGAAAGAAACGCATTAGGCTCCTCTCAGAATCCAGAGCCCAGTGCAGGCACTCCTTAAGTACCCATGACATCTGTGGCCTGGAAGCCAACTGTAGTTTCCTATCTTCATATCTGTATATCAAGGCTTCTGCAAGGAACATGTGAGGGGAAGAGGAGATGACTGGTAGTGACTCTGAAAAAAAAACAAACACAAAAACCTGGGTGAAAGGAATGGCTGAGACGTAAAAGAGAAATAGCCTTTGTAAGTTCCCTTGTAGAGTATATATGTTAATTTCCCAAATGTATGAGCATCTGCGTATTTATGTGGGGAATATACGGTGTCTTTTCTTATACTATGATGTTTGAAACAGGATTATTTCCCTTCCAAATGAAAACCAATTAAATAAATTGTATTTTTCCCCTTGGTGCTTACAAAGTGTGGGAGTTGTCACCAAACATTACTAAATGTTCTAATTTAGTCATAAATGGGCTGAAAGAATGTAGCATAATTGTAAGTCCAAAGCAAGTTGCTCTAAATATTTTATCATGTTCAGCATATGCTGTTAAAAAAAACCCTCGAACTATAATTGTCAACATTCGATTCACAGAAAGTAAACAACAGCTGAGCGTGACAGGATGGTAAAGAATCTCCCCATCGTCCCCGACACACGGCAAAGAGCGCGTCCATTCAGAAGTGGGAGACAATCTCGTTCACCAACCCAGACTTTTTCTCTCTTCAGATTCTTCCAGTCAGCTCCGAGAAAAAGAAGGGCATTTTGCTGAAGCAGACAGGGGAACGGAAACACTTGTGTGGAACAGTTCCATCTCAGGCAGGAGGAATTTGGAACTCACGATGATTGCATGGGGCCAATGGAAGACCACCCCATGTACACCACCAGAACAGGGTGCGCTCCGTGGGAAACTGTGGGCAAGTTTCCATTGATTGGTTTCAGTTTCTATAAACAGAGTCCCAAGGGCTCAACCTGTGTCACGTCTTGCCATGTTTTAGATTCACTTTAAACTCATGTTTCTAGAAAAGGCCACTGAGAAGCAGCTTGAACTTTTGTTATCAGATGTTTACATACATGGGTTGTAAGCTCAAAGGAAATAACTAAAAGCCACAGATCTAAAGAGGGAAGCTGGAGGGTGGGGGCCTCCAGGACCTGCTCTGGCCATACACTTCAAAGTCACCCAGAAGAGAAAGGCAGGGGCTGTCTCTGCAGAGCTGGCCTTGCCTCTTGGCCCAGATATATAAGGAGCAGGGGCCCAGCTTGGGAACAAAGGACTAGCAAAGAAGATGCTGGGTAACAAGACTGTCACTTTGTTTTTCCACACAAATGATAGCATTCTACCTGAAATCCTCTTGGAATGAGCAGTGGAGTTTGGGAGCAGGTACTGAATGAATAAATTAACAAACCATTGAATAATTAGTTAATTAGTGACAACCCAGGCTGAGAGAAATGAGCAGAAGGGGTGACTATGGCCTCTCTGAGGAGGGAAAGTGGCTATTTTATATTCCCACGTAGAGAGAGAGGACTGCTTTCTGAGCTCTGGTTTTCTGGAGATAATAATCAGGAGTGTTGTGTATGTGCTTTGCAATTCTAAAGTGCCACACAATATTATTTACATCATTCTGCTTTTCTCCTTGATGAGCTGTTTAAAAAATGGTAATATTATAATCCGGCAGATTAATCTTGTGTGATAAAAACAAAGGCTCGCTTTTCAGAGTTCTCCATCATGCCAGCCAGTATACCTGTCCCTGCACAATGACTGTGTCTGTGTAGACTCTTGCTGAGCCCAAAGGAGCTTCAAGGGCAAGAGAGGTGGGTCCCACAGATCATCCATGGAACAGGCACAGGCACACCACTATGCTTAAGGCTACCCAAAGAAACACAAGAAGATAATTCTAAGAAAACAAAGGGACTTCTGGGGAAACTCAAGATGACTTGTCTGGGGAGAGGAAAAATCTGTAAGGTTCATTGTACAGCTTCTTGATGAAAAGATGGCATTGTCATGGCCTGAGATGCAGAAAGGAAGAGTGAGGATTCCGGAAGGAAGACATCCCTAAGAATGAGAGGACAACCTGCATGGCTGAGCTGTTTGATTGACTGCATTTCTTACTACAATCTGTTGAAAGAATATGACAGGCTCCGAGAAAAGTGGGAGGAAGAAGGTGAGGCCTGGGCTCTGCCCTCTGCCCTCTGGAAACCCTTCAGGCAGGATGGAATCCCAGAAGCATTCCAAACCTATGGCAGGACAGGATGGATCATCAAAAAGAGCAGAAGTGCCAGGGGAAGAGCATCGCAGTGCTGGCAGGTCCTCCTTTTTTTTAAATATCTTTATTTATTTTCATGTGGTGCTGAGGATCGAACCCAGTGCCTCACATGTGCAAGGCAGCACTCTGCCGCTGAGCTATAACCCCAGCCCTTAACCCTACCTCTTATGAAGCACACACGGTTTCTTCCATGTTTGATCATGGTAACAATGACGGAAGAAAAATGTGTCTTAAAATGAAGTGAAATTGTAGAAAATGGTGTGGCTTGATCCTCACCTCAAGTAATTTAAATCATAGGTAACTGGATTTCATTACATGCACATTACACTGACACCTGATTCATGATGTAGATCCTAAAGGCAGTATTCTAGTCCTTCTCTTTCTTGAACAATTTTGACAGTTTCGATTCTGCCTCTTCACTCTGTCCCTTTTCGTCCATTATCATGTCTTACAGTGCTTACCTAATAACTAAATGTCAAGTTGGGAGCTGGTAATTACATGCCCTGACCTGTTCTCCTACTCTCACTTCATCTTTTTCTCAATGAGCATCTGGAGTACCAACAATTTGATTTCACCCAGGTGAGCTGTCTTGGATGGCTCCTTGCTGCAGAACTTCTCAGATGAATGGTTTTCACAGGAAAAGCAAGTCTGTCTTCTCTCTCCACCCCCATTTCTCTCTTTTTGTGGGGTTAGGGAATCAGCCCCAGGATGTCACAAATACTAAGCAAGTACTCTACACTGAGCCTCATCCCCAGTACTGTCATTTGATTTTTTAAATTAAACTTTTTTTTTCTGATTTAAACAGTCTTTACCCAACTTTCTAGACAATGGCACAGAACATATTTTGTATATTATGTGACAGGTGAAAAGTGCTTCCAATGTATATAAATCTAATTTTAGTTTCCAGATCTTTAACCTGTCTAACTTTCCATTGCTTAACT
Source organism: Marmota monax (assembly GCF_021218885.2). Classification (NCBI taxonomy): domain Eukaryota; kingdom Metazoa; phylum Chordata; class Mammalia; order Rodentia; family Sciuridae; genus Marmota; species Marmota monax. Next base: position 28,611,643 of record NW_026695227.1, read on the forward strand.
GAGATTCATAGAGATCTTCTTGCAAAAGGTATTTATTTTTTACTCAAATTGGGATTTATACTGACTCCTGAGCATATATATTTTGGGGGAATATTTGTAATGTGGTAGGAAGAGTGAATTACTTATGAATTTTCTAACTGGTTTTTCGTAACGTTTATTCCCTTATCTCATTGTTCTTGGAGAGGTATTGATACTATGGTTTTTATTATTCTAAGGTAGATCTTTAAGCTGGAGAAATACTTACTTTAAACTTATTTATATGTCTAGAAAATAACCAAAAGAGCTTGTAGAATGCCAATATCTTTGCATTGCCCAATTAAATTATACTTGTAGAGGATACTGAATTTTCTGACCTATGTCTTCTTATTTGTTTCATTTTGAGGGAGTCAGAAGGATAAAGAAAGCCACTTGCCTGAGATGATTAGAAAGTAAAGAATTTATAGTGAGCATCTCCAGAAAGATTTATACTATTCTTTTTGAAAAAGTTATACTCTCAGGCTGGGGTTGTGGCTCAGTGGCAGAGTGCTCACATAGCATGCATGAGGCATTGGGTTTGAACCTCAGCACCACATTAAAAAAATAAAATAAAGATATTGTGTCTACCTAAAACTAAAGTATAAGTGTTTTAAAAAAATATAGTCTGTAGGCTTGCTTGTTTAAAGAGATGACTCTTAAGCTTATAATTTTAGTTGGGTACTATGATGTATGTCTCTAATCCCAGCCACTCAGGAAGCAGGAGGATGGCAAGTTCAAGGCCAACTTGGGCAACTTAGACTCTATCTCCACAATAAAAAATAAAGAGGGGTGGGAATGTGGCAAGGGGGAAAAAAGTACAATTTTAAGTTAACTTGACATTGCCATAATTACAATACCACCACATATTTTTCTACATGGCCGTACAGCAAGATTTACAGATGTTTGCTAATTCCTGAAGCATCTGGAAGAGCTGTTGATTCATCCATCCACCAGTATTTTATAATCCCTTTCTAGGAGGAAGATGCTACAACAGTATTCAGGAGACACTTGTTAATCCTAGTTAAGACCCAGGTAGAGAATTAAACATTGTCTTTACAATGTTTATTACATTGTTCAAATATCTGGTACACATTTGCAAATCCTAAAAAGGTGAAACGTGAAATAAACTTATTGTGATTTAATCACGTGTACATCTCATTTTCATCATGTGTAAAATTATGCACTGTCTTTTTAATAGCTTTACGCATGATCTTGGCTAAATAATTCTTTGTTGATGGCAGACCAGATGAAAGAAAAGATGAACTCCTTACCCCCACTCTACCTTCCACAATAGATTGCATTGTAGAGCTTTTTATCATTTTTTTTCCAATTAACTTTTGGAGGATATCAAGTGAGAAGGGCTCAAACTCAGGCCCCAAATCTGTGCTTATAGCTTTCATCAGATTAACTTTCACTTTAAATGTGTGAGCACAAAACAATTAAATGAAGACAGAACCTTGTGAGATAGGAAGTAGATAGCCTGAATTGTAGCTGCTGCTGCTGCTGCTAGAGCTGTGGTCAAGTGGGTAGACTTTATTATGCAAGACAGGAAGTATCCAGAGGGAAGGAAGGGAAGAGGAACCAGACCAGACTGAGTGTTAAGTCTGTGTCAGGCTCCATGCCAGTTGCTTACATAAACCTTTTTTGACTCTCACAGCAATCCTGAGCCCCAGGCACTAAAGATAGAAAGGGCCAGTCTCAGGTCTCACCTTGCCCAAGGTCTCAGAGCTCACCTTTAGCAGATCCTGGATTGAAACTTGAGACAGCCCACATGGAAGACTGTTTCCATTCTACCTTTTGGAGTGAGGGACACCTGAATGACAAGCTTTCCTGATTTTTAAGTACAAGACTCGGGTCAGGCTGGAGAGGTAGCTGAGTGACGGAGCGCTTGCCCAGCATGTGCAAGGCCTAGGGTTCAATCCCCAGTACTGTGTGTGTATGGGGAGGGAGACTCCAGTCTATCTATCCCTCTAGAGATGAGCCAAGTCTCAGGGAGCTCAGCAAAAGCAGAACAACCAGAAAGGTAGGAGCAGTATCTGAGTCAGGCTCAAGGAGATTGGAATGAGAAGGTGGATTAGATGCCAAGTCATCTAATTCTGGGACCACAGGGGCTGGAGTTTCTGGGTCTTGGGGAAGGCCACCACCATTAATATAACCCATTTATTTACTCTCTGTGAGTTTGCTTCCCTGCACATCTCTGGTTCTCTTGCGCCTTCAGCTGGCTTTCCTACCCTTTAGGTTGTTTTTTGTTTTGCTTTGGCTTTGCTTACATATGCTCTTTTATCATCCCTCCTCCCTTGGCTGCTATTTCCTTTCTATTTCAACTTGTTCAGGGTCCCTCATGGTCCCCCTTTACTTCAAGCCTTCTTCTTCTTCTTTTTTTTTTTTTTTTTTTGCATATGTTCAACCACACTCACTACAAAGTGTCTCATTCTCTCTGTGCTTCTTAATTCTAATTCCTGAGAACAGACTGATGAAGCCCAACCTAACTAAAAAATACACATGGAACATGCTGAAACTTGGATTATACACTGTATGTGAAGGCCAGGATTCTGCCGTTCGCTTCCAACATCCCTAACTGCCACCAACACTCGCACAGAGTGAACTGGCTATATATCTTAGCACATCTCATTCAATTGCAGCAAATGCATACTGGCTATTGTAAACATAAATACAGCAAAGCCCTGAAGACACAGGACCGAATTAGACAGATGCTTACCTGTGTCACAGAGCTAACACTGAGGTACTGGTGAAGACAGAAAATAACATACAAACTAATAAAGAAAACTTGTTCAGATGGTGATGAGTAAATCAAGAAAATAAAACAAGGTAAAAGAGAGAATGACTAGGCATGGGTATATTTTAGTTTGTCTGGGCTGGGAAGTTCTCTCTGAGGGACACATTTAAACCCAGACATGAATGATGAGAAAGAACCAGCCAGGCTGAGATCTATAGTGCAATTGGAGAAACCAAACAAATTCCCATGAAGCAATTAGCAAATCCTTAAGGACTATATGTACCACAAGGTGGTAGCCATGAGAGTGTTTTGGGTTAGAGAAGGGAAAGCTCTCTCTTCCCTTGGGGAAGGCAGTTGGGTAGGATTTCAGGGGAGAAGAGGAAGAAGGAAGGACAGAGACTGCACATAAAGATTTTGCAGAGTAGGTTAGAGGTGAGGTAACCGAGGAGCTTGAAGTACAAAATTCTAGGTGTCATGTAGAGACAGGGCTGGCACCCAAGGATGAGTTCTTCCTAAAGTTTGTGCCCTGTTTGCCTCACTTGCTTCAGCCAGCTCCATCTCTGAGGACTAGCCAAAAACCTTATGCTCAGAAGACAGTAAGGGACTTTCTGTGCTGAGAAGGGAAAAAAGCAGTCCTGACACCCAGAGCCGGTACTATTAGTTGGCCTTGATGTTGTCTGAGCTGAGCTAGAACCAGTGGCTAAGCTTTGGTGTTCTCTGCTAAAGGAAAACAATTTCACAGGCCATTGACAACAGATAAGGCCACTCTGTTGTCATGATGGAGCAAACAAGACCACTTGGCAATCCTGTCTGAACAGAGAACAAAGCCTGAGCCTGGCAGGAGCCACAAAATACCGCACAGCCTCTCTCCCAGCTAATACGAATGACAGCTTCTTCTTTACCAAGTGCAGCTTTAGCCTCCTTCTAGTCTGGCCTCCCTGTAAATTGCATTTATTAAGATAGTGGTCATGGAATTACCCCAGCTTCCTGACAGCATCCACTCCAGGGCAAAACCGTGCTTCCTTGAACTCTCTGCCAAATCAGCAAACAGAAGCTCAAGTCCTATAAGTCTTTTCTAATACCTTCCCACTGAGACAGCCCATGGTTCCCTAAGATGTGTGTTCTTTCACTTTGAGTAATAAACTCAACATGTAGGGGGTATTCCTGGTGCTCTTCCATGGGAGGACACTGACATAGATAAGAATTCATTCTGCTGAGGTGTAGAGAGAAATGAGATTGGTGGTAGAACCAGTTCAGTTTATTATGATGAGAGGATAGGTAAGTTCAGTCTTGAGAGCTAGACTGAGGCCCTGGAAAAGAAATGTGTTGTCAGCCATCAAGAAACAAATACTGACCCAAATGGAAATTATGCTATTAGAAAATTGTTCTCTGGCAGAAAGTACAGCTAATGTGAGGAAGGAGGAAGTGGCTTGACCTATTGCCTGTCTTTTTTTTTTTTTTTTAATTATTTTTAAAATTTTGATTATTTTTTTCTTTTTTAAAAATATTTTTAGTTGTAGATGGACACAACACCTTTATTTATTTACTTTTATGTTGTACTGAGGATCAAGCCCAGCTAGGCAAGCTCTCTACTGCAAAACTACAACCCCAACCCTATTGCCTGTCTTTTTTTTTTTTTAAAGATCAAAAAATTGAGGCAGAGTTAATTGACTACACAAGACTTGTGTATTGACTAAGAAGGGCTTCTAAATATCTTGTTCTTCATGTAGCAGCTCCCCATTGCCCTATCTTCACTCCTGCCTTAATCACATGTTATATTGCAAGAAAAATAAAAATATATACTCATTTAAAGAAATACTCTAATATGAAAATTTCAATGAGGAATTGAATAAATAAAGTCATTCACTCTGTACTCTTGAACCAAATTTTATCATCCATTAAGTTGGCAGAGACAAGAGCATCTTTGCTAACTGCTCAGTGCGTCATCTTGTTTTTTTCTGGGAGCATGAACTCCACCCTCTCTCACAACTCCCTAAGCTTACAGAAAAATCTCCAGAACACACTTCAAACCCCAGTCTTGTTGTATTCTGCACTTAGCCATTTACAAAGACACTGCTGATATCTCGAGAGGTCCAGTGGGAAGCAATGGCTGAGAAAACCTGATATCTGGTGGAAATGCATTCCAGAGAGCAGAAGGGTCCACGTTGGACTATTGGGGTGGAATGTCCATGAGCATTACCAATTTCTGACCCCAAACTTGGTTCTTTTTCCCTCTTGGAATCATGTAAACAATCACAAAACCAAGAGGTGATTGAACAGTAAATGAAGGTTTACTCTTGGTCAGAGAATAAAGAAAAGCCAGGGGGAAAGACTTACAAATGAGCTTTCAGTCTGAACAAAGGATGGGGTTTCTTTTTTTTTTTTTTAAGTTGTTGATGGAACTTTATTTTATTCACTTATTTATATGCAGTGCTGAGAATTGAACCCAGTGCCCCACACATGCCAGGCAAGCGCTTTTTCCCACCGAGCCACAACACCAGTCCCAAGGATAGGGTTTCTTTTAAGGGTAAAAGAGAAGAGGGGAGAACTTCAGTTAATGACTGGAGGATTCTTCGTGGCTTTTTCCAGGGAGTGGAGGGGGTCCATCCCAGGATGGGGTACCACCTTCCTTCTGTCCTTATGTCATTGGATTACAGTCCAGGTGGAAGACAGTTGGGGCCAAGATTTACCAGGACAGTGTATTACAATGGACAGTGTGTAGTCAGCAAGCACATAGCAGGTCCTTCTGGCATCCCCTATGGTTGAAACCAGTTTTGTCTGGTTCCATCCTGCATCCTGTTTCCTACAGCAGTTGTTGAGTCCTGGATGTGGGCAAGCCTGGCTAGGCAGGTATCCTGTCTGAAACAGCTAACCCTGGTTAACAAAAGGGTTGTTTCTCACTATTTGAGAGATATCTACCTGATGAAGATGGAGGCCTGATTTCCAAGGCAAATGAGTGTTCTAGGACTAAGTCACAAAAAAAGGCTTCTCGGTATGGAAACGACAAGGCATTGGGCTGCACCCAGACTCTGAGGGAGAGACTGCTCATTTCCTTTACCCGTGTCTTTCCCCTGACTTTCTAGACTACCACAGTCCTGGGAATGGGACACATTGCTGATTTGCCTCTGCATTCTGCTCAGCGCTGGGCCAGTGCCTGCCATGAGTGGGTTCCTGCTTGGTTTCTGAGGCGTACTAAAGAAGCCTTCACAACCGGCTGACTTGCTCTGACGGGAATTTTGCTGGCTGGAGCGGGTGATGTAGGGTGACTTCTCAGCAGGGTATGAATTTTCAATACTATGGTAAGAGCAGCATGATTGGAAGAGAGGCATATTTCACTCAAATACACTCTGTTATCTTTGTTTTACATTTAAATGAAACATTTGGGCCTGCATGAAATTTGGATGACACATTAAGGGCAATTTCCGCAGCGTGATTCCTGTTGCTGATTAAAGACTCAAGGCCTCCTGGAGTACACTGTTTGGGTTACTGATTGGCCAAGAGCTGTTTCCCCACCGCGAGTAAGTTCCATTTTCCCTGGGAGAACTGAAGAGCAGGGCTTTTCAGGCACAGCCAAGGAGAACGCTCTCTTCCAGAAGTCCAAGCCCCTGAGTATAGCCCCTGAGCTCTCCTCCTAGCTACACACGAAACAAAGAAACGTCAGCTACACTGTGTAGTGAAGAATTAACCTTCTGCAAAAGAGGTCTGGCCTTTATCCTCAGCTTCTGGTGAATAATCTTTCTTTAGTGTCTTTCTTTGCCTGGGGGCTCATTGTTCACAGTGGATAGTCAACAAAATTCAGGGTTGGAACTGACCACTTCCATAGAGCCTTTGGATTGGGGCTGTCCTCCCCAGAAAAACCAACCGTGTGACTTTGGGCAGAGATTTTGAGTCTCCAGTGTCCGTGGCCTCGAGACTGAGATCATGCCTATGTAATGGAACACCAATGTAAACTAACCACTGAGTCTTCAGTGAATTTCCTTGATTAGCAATACTCTGTGCATATTGTCCAACATCAATGCCAGACATAAATATCACAAGGTGTCCTGACTCTACCAAGAAAAGACAACTGAAGCTCTGCATTTGAAAACTACCTGGACTCTGCCCCATGTGTCTCTACCTTTGACTGATTTATTTTTTAGGGAGGAAGTGGGGTACTGGGGATTGAACTCAGGGGCACTTGACCACTGAGCCATATCTCCAGCCCTATTTTGTATTTTATTTAGAGACAGGGTCTCACTGAGTTGCTTAGTACCTCGCTTTTGCTGAGGCTGGCTTTGAACTTGGAATTCTCCTGTCTCAGCCTCTCCCCAGTCACTGGGATTACAGGTGTGTGCCACCCGCCCAACCCTTTGACTGCTCTTAATCTGCATCCTTTCCTCCACAATAAACCCTAACTGTGACCATAACAGCTTTCGGGATGTTCTGTAACTCTTCCTAGATAATACCAAGCCAGAGGTGGTTTAGGGAGCCCTCTGTACTTGCAGCTGGCGTCAGAAGTGAGGGCAGCATTGGAAACTGTGCCCTCTAACTTTGTAATTGGCCCTACACTCCTCACACACACTCTTCAAAAGAATCAGACCCAAGGGTCTGGGAATAAAAACTACTTTGACCTTAGGAGGATCTGCGCTAGAAACTAGGAGAGACCTTTTGGGTGCTGAAGGTGGAGGATGGGAGAGAATGTTCTGCACGTTCTCCTACAAGCCTAACAAAATCTATCAGTGGTATTGTTTTGGAAAACAGACTGGTCAAGAAGCAGCAACAGCACTCAGAGAAAACTCCAAACTTTATTTTACGCTGGCGAGCCCAGAGGAAAACAAATACTCCAAATTTGGAGCCCTGATCCATGATTTCTCACAATATTTCCATCCTGTCATTGGGCCTTTTTCCTCTTTTTTTTTTTAATTTCTCATCTAGGTGGCTGAAGGCCTTGTGCAAGGTTGGTCACATAGAGCATGCTCAGAGAAACAGATAAGAGGAAAGGGCTCTTTTCACAGGTATCTGCTACATTTCAAAAGGGAGTAGTCAGACTCCTAGGTCAGTTATTTACAATCCAAAAGGTAGGGACCCAGGGTTAATTAGGCTTCCTGGAGAAAGGCTAAGAGAAAGGAGAGAACTGACCCCTACCCCAGGCATTGATTTCTTACCATAACATTTTTGTAATTGTATTTCATAACCAGATCTGGTTGGTGGTTTTGCCATGACAGTGTATTTGCCAGCTAGGTAAAAATATCTAGGGGGAATTTGCTTTGATGGATTTTTCTTTCTTTCTTTCTTTCTTTCTTTTTTGAGACAGGGTCTTACTGTTTTGCCTAGACTCCAGATTGGCCTTAAACACTTGATCCTCTTGCCTCAGCCTCCCAAGTAGACTTTGATGACTTTTAAAGTATAAAGAGAGGACAGTGCAGAGGAAAGAACAGTAGAAAATATGAGACCACGATTCTAGCTCAGGTTCAACTTCAAACCTGAATCTGCACAAACTAGTCTCCTTGGCTTCAGTTCTTTCTATGTGTAAAATAGGAATGATACCCCCTGGCCCTATCAGTTCAAAGGTTATTAGAAGGAACAAATGAAATAATGCATGGGAAAAACTTTGCAAAACTGTGACATAATATTTATAAAAATGGATATTAATATTCTCATAGTATTCCATTTATTTGAAGGCAGAAATAACAATTATTGCAAATTCATAGTAGAAATAGGAATCCATGTCTCCCAACTCCCATACTGGTGACTTTTTAATTGAACTTAGTACAGGAGCATCCCCTTGTCCATAAGACAGGCTTTTGGCAGCCCCAACTATGTGGTGTGAGCAGGAGAATGTTTTTGAACTCAAAACAGCTGCCTTAAACAACACTTTCCAATGGACCACTCCAGCTACATATTTTTGCTCATGGAAAGCAGCCCAGAATTATGCCTCCTGAACAGTGTATTATTTATTAGATTAGAAACTGCAGAATAGATGAGGTAAAGTAGCTGGGAGCTAGTAAACACAAGTGATACCTAGGAAAATAACAGAAAGTATTAACAGGTTCAATTAGGGGCAAAAGGGCTTAATGTAATTTGTTGGCATTGCAGCAAAGGGCAGATAGCTAATCTCCCTCTGGATATGCCTGAGTCATTAAATCAGGCTTAACTGAAGTTCAGTTTTGCCTTTAAAAAAAAAAGGGCAAAAGAAGGAAATAAAACTGTAATTATTGAAAAGGCAGAGACATGGTTATCATTTTGTGCATACACTGGAAATGCAATCAGAGAAAATATTAGGTAACTTAACTGAAAAATTATGAAAATAACAAACAAATTTCCGTTTCCTCAGGGTTGCTGTAAAGGTTAGCCCTTGCACATGGCCTGGGACATAGTAGATTTTTGACAAGTGATAGAGAGCAAGTACCAGGTTCCTATTTAAAAAAAAAAAAAAAAATCCAGAGCTTTCCTAACTAGAAACTAGAATGGGGAAAAATGGATTATATTAGGAGTACCAATGAAAGCCTCAAATCAAAACCCCAGGAAAGAAGAAGAGATATGTGGCACTTACACGAGGAACCTTATTAAGTTACACAGAGAGAGAAATGATTCAGTAAATAGAAAAATATGCCCAGATCCTGAGGAGCCAAAGAGATAGTGAAGACAGAGTAGAGGTGACATTCTCCTCCTGCAGGAAAAATCCCTGACCTACAATTTTTGGGACTTAAATATCTTAAAATTTCACTTAGAATCAACAATAGAGGAAACATGAAAGTATCTCGAAAGAGAGGCAAAGGTAGGGATGGCCCTAACATCCAGGGTGTCCTACATGGCTACAAGAATGAACTCAATGAGGGACAGGTGTGAGCCTGGGCACACCAATGGAGAAGGCAGCCTAGAATCAGAGAATTTGTTTCATGAAATTGAAGGCATCACACATCAATGGGAAGGAACCCTTACTCAATATATGATTCCGGGACAAATGGTTGGCTAATCATTGGTGGGGGAGAAATCTATTTAGATCCTTACCTTATCCTCTACAACAAATTAATTCTACACAAACTAATTGAATTCTATGGATAATCTTGCTTCCTCCCTAAGTGAGAAATCTTCAGATCCGCACCACCCCTTCTATAAATGCTGCCTGATCCACCTTTTCCTACATGGAGCAGCCCATGAAGGTGCCAGGGTGAGGGCAGAGTCCTTGTCACCAGGAACTGGGAATAGTGGACGTGAATAAATTCACTAGAGTTAAAACCAAGCCTTTGCTCAATGGGCCACAACCATCTGCTGTGCTTTTACTAAAAGAAGGGCTTACAATTGTAAACATTCATTTTTACAACTCAGAAGTATCTCCCAAGGACCTGAGGGCCATCAAAAGAATAAGACTTAAGTTTCCAAGACTCCACCAGAGGCCAGAATTCTACCCTGGATAACTGTCAGCCAGCCAACACAGCTGGCCTGCTCTCATTTAGACTACTGACCCCTTGAATGTTTTCCTTCTCCGACTCTGAACTTCTGGGCTCCCCCTTAGTTTCATGCTTTTAGTTGGCTTTAAAGATAACCAGTTCTGAAGGTCACACAGCTGTGCTATATGTCACTAGTCTCCTACTAGTTTGGCTGTACAGAACACCTCTGGCATGTGGATTACGATAACGGTTGCCTAGGTTACTTTTCAAGGACTTGAAGGCCACTTTCATCAAAAACCATCAGCTCTTCATTTGGGCCTCCAAAGGTTTGGGATGGGGGATCTTTTGACATTAGGATGCCAGAAAAATTCTACCCTCACAGCAATGCTAAGGCGGTTAATTTTGTGAACATAGATCCTATGTAGAGCTGTGAAGACACTATACTTGTACAGATGACTGATTATTTCACCTCTAGTAATCTTTCCCCTTGCCTTAAATCACCCTGCTTCTTTATCCCATAAAAACTCCTAAACTCTATTCTTGGAAAAGCAGATTTGAAACTTGGGTCTCCCACCCCCATGCTTTGCTTCCTCACAAATAAACTTTCTCTTTTGCAAAACTTCTTTCAGTGATTGGCACACTGGAGCATTAGGCTAAAAAGGCTTGGTTCAGTAACAGAGGAACCTTTATCTTCCAATAGCTGTTCCCCATTGTCCCCCTCCCCCCATATCTCCTACTGATTTCCCAGAAATCATTTTTTTCTTATTATTTATTCACAAATGTATTGTTCTTTGTCTAAAAAGTAAAAGCATCTTGCATTGGCCATGTCTTTGGATCTTTCTTTACTCTCTTGTGAGGGTCCCTAGCGACATGTAAAATTAATAAAATTATTTAATTGATCTTATGTTGATTTGGTTTCTTGTCCCAGCGGAAGATCCTGTTCAAGATCTCAAATGGGTGGAGCTGATCATTAGCTTTCTCTACATAATCAACAAAACTATTAAGATATTTTACATTCTTTTCCTCACCCTGAATCTCAGAAATCTGAAGTGTACTCTTCACTTGTAGTACATTTCACTCTGGGCTCTCTACCCACATGCAGCTCCCGCTCCCTTGCTGGACAGCACAGCCTCAATCCCATCCCTCTCCATACAGGACATCACCTAGTCCCTGAGTCTCCTGAAGGGCAGATTTTCACCTATCTCCTCATACTCCTTTGTAAACATTCTGTGATTTTTTTTTTTTCCATTTCAGAGTCACCTTCTCTTGATTCTATTAATTATCCGGAAATCCTATTTTAACTGCTCCTTTTTAAAGCAAAATTATGTTGTTTTGCTACAGACCCTGTTTAAAATTCCTTTTTCTCACATCCACCCCTAAGTCCCCCCACCAGGCTTTCTCTCCAGCACTCCAACAAAACTCTCTTTGTCAACTTCTCCAAATGATCATCATATCAACCAATTCAGTGCTGACTTCTGATTTTTCCTCTTGCTTGATTACTCTCAATCTGAAAGACTTTCTTCATCTGACTTCCAGGACACCTCATTGAGCTTTTCCTCTTACCTCACGGGTGACTCTCCTCATCTTCCCAAACTCTTAATGTCGCGAGGGCCTAGAGCTTGGTTCTTGGTTCTTTCCTCTTCCCTATTTTCCTTCCTCCAAATTTATTAAATTTATTGAATTTTAAGTCCATGGCTTTAAATACTACCTCTAAGTTTCCAACTTACAAATGGATATCTCTAGTCCAGAACTTTATTCTAAACTACTTATGTTGGTTCCCAGGGCTGCCATAACAAACTACTCCTGATGGGGTGGCTTAAAACAGAAGTTTGTTCCATCACAGTTCAGAAATCTAAGAGTCAAAGTCAAGGGGTCAGCTGGGTTGGTTCCTTCTAGAGAGTCTAAGGGAGAAGTCCTTCCACACTTTTCCCTGGGTTCTGGCTATCAATCCTTGGTGTTATTTGATTTGTAGAGATATCATTCCTGTCTCTGCCTCCATCCTTACCGGGCACTCTCCCCTATGTCTCTCGGTGTCCTACCATGGTTCTAATAAAGATTTAGAGCCCATCTAATTCATTATGACTTCATCTTAATTTACTTGACTACATCTCTAAAGACCCTATTTCCTGAGGTTCCAGGTAGACGTAAATTTAGGGAGGACACTTTTCAACCCAATGCACTATTCAACATTATCATTCAGTTATCACAAGCTGAAATAATCTTATCCATCTCTCCTCTGCCCTTATTCTTCTTCATCTCGATTAATGACTGTAAGCAAAAATAACCCATATGGTTTCAGCCTCATAATGAAAATACAAATAACTGGGATGGAAGCAGACCCCAAACAGATCAGAAAGCTCTCCTCTATTCCACAGCAGAGTCAATCAATCAATCAGGCACAGAAGGACTCATTTTCTGGGTACAGAAATGGCCCGCAGGTTCCTCAAGGAGTCTGGGTTTTATAGGTTACCATGAAGGTGAATTAATCATTGGAGACTGAGGCAGGATGTGTTGATTTGGGTAGTCAGGAAAGAAGTTGTAAAAAATGCAAAACTCATTATCACTGGAAAAAGCTCAGAGCTCAGGGTTCACTTGCTTATGTCTGTTAGGTCGGTGGCGACTTGGTGGTGACTTAGTGGCGACTTAGAACAAAGCAGCCCCCTCCGGAAAAGTACATCAATCAGATGCCGCCGGAAACGCCTGTCAATCAGCCAGATCTCCTGACTAACGCTTGTCAATCAGCAGGACCCCCTGGCCAATCCTGGAGTTCAGCCAACTCCCCTGACCAACTCCAAGGGGGCAAGGGACCCTAGAAACACCTTTTCCTGTCCCAAGCCCATCCCTTCCTGCTGTAAGCCCCATAAAAGTCCAGTCTGGTTGAGCTTCCACGCGGTTTCTCCTCAGACTCTTCCTCTGTCTCCTCTGTGGGTCTGATCGAGTTCCGCCCAGGAGTGATATCTCAATAAAGCCTGTCCAGCGGCCCTTTTAAGTCTGCCTCTTTTGGTCGCTGCCTGCCCCGCCTGATCTGACAATGTCCCTTCCTCTGGGACCCATTGTTACCTTGCTTTTCTCCTTCCAGGACTCTTCAGCCATGGGAAAGGATGAAAGCCCAGGGCCCAGCGTTTCAGTATCCGCCTCCTCCCATCAGGACCCATTGTGGTTGGGAAGGGGTGAAGTTTGCTTTTGGAGGAGATGCTGGGGATGAACCCAGGAGGGATGAAAGTTTGCTTTTTCCCTTGGGGCCATTGTTACTGGGAAAAGATTTACTGGGAGAAGTTTAATGTTTGGCTAATTTCCCTCTCTTCCCCTGAGCCACACTGTCTTTCCGTGTTTCTCCCGGGGACTGTCTTATAGGAATATTATTTTTCATAACCCTTCAATGACAGCTCCATCTTTCCATCAGAAAATCCTGTGGTCTCGACTTTGGCATATGTCCCAAATCTGATCACTTCCTTCCACCTCCATGTTCCACAGTGGTCCCCACCCTCATACCTCACCTAGATGATTGCAATACCTTTTAACAGGTCATTCTACCCTGGTTTTCCTATGATTTTTTTTTTTTTCTTTTTCGACAGAAGAGCTTTCAGAGTGATCCTGTCCAAACCCAGGTGAGATCACCAACAATCCAGTGGCCCTCATCTTGCTCAGAGTAAATGCCAGAGTCCTCACCACATCAGACAAGGCCACGTTTACTTCTGTAACCACATCTCTGGCCACTTCCCCCGTGTCTACTTTGCTCTCTGGTCATGCCAGAGAGCTCTTCCTTGAACATTCCAAGAGCTCTCAGGCCTCAGAGACTTTGTACTCATGGTTCTCTTTGCTTATAATATTTTCCTTCCAAATATTTATGTGGTTTACTCCATTATCTCCTTTAAATCATCTTCTTCAAATGTGGTTTCCTCAAATGAGGTCTACTCTGACCATTTTCTTCATGATTGCAACAATCCCCACCAGCTAGACCCTGTCCTGGCACTAGTGATCTCCACAAGCCGGCACTAGTTTTTTCCTGTGGCCTTATTACCTTCTAACATATATCACACACTTACCACACTTTTTGTCTTTGTCCTCGAAAAATAAGGGCAGGAAACTTTATCTGTCCTATTTTCTGACATATACCTGAAACAATGTCTGCACATGGTAGATGTTCTGTATTTATTAAGTAAATAAATTAGATTACTTATATGATGAGTTACATATGGAGAAATATTTTCTAAGCATAAAAAAGGTAAAAAAGGATCACAAAGAAGGGGATTCTAGATTTTACTACATACCAATTTAAACTTGAGCATGTGTTAAAAAAAACACATAGATAGGCTACTGTACTATATATTTTAGACAATTCTCAAGTCACCCTTAAGGTAAAAACTGTTTAAATTTTGGAGTGAATAAATGTTCTTAATAACATTTCAAGTTTTGAGTCATTTTTTCTAACTCTGTAAAAAGAGAGTTTTATTACAAGTACTTTTGCTGAAGGCTGCCTACATAGTTTTGTATTTTCCACGTAGTACTGATAAAAATTAGGATTGATTTAGGATTTTTTACCAGTCTTTTATTTTTTTTAATTTGTTTTATTTGTTTTAATTAGTTACACATGACAGTACAATTTGAATCAAATGGGGTATAATTTCTCATTATTCTGAGTGTACAGGTTGCAGAATCACATTGGTCATGCAGTCACGTATATACATACAGCAGTGCTAGTGTCTATTTTATTCTGCTGTCCTTCCCTTCTCCCCTTCCCCTCCCCTCCCATCACTTCTCTCTACCCAATCTAATGTAACACACTTCTTTTTTTTTCCCTCACATCATCATATATGTAATCTGTATAACGATGGTCTCTTCCCTATCCCATTGTGAGTCACCCCTTTATATCAAAGAAGACAATCGACCTCTGTTTTTTAGGGATTGGCTAACTTCACTTACATAATATGCTCTAATGCCATCCATTTCCCTGCAAATGCCATGATCTTGTTAATTTTTAGTGCTGAGTAATATTCCATTGTGTATAAATGCCACATTTTTTTTTATCCATTCATCCATTGAAGGACATCTAGGTTGGTTCCACAGTCTAGCTATTGTGAATTGTGCTGCTATAAGCATTGATGTGGCTGTGTCCCTGTATTATGCTCTTTTTAGGTCTTTTGGGTATAGTCCAAGAAGGGGAATAGCTGGGTCAAATGGTGGTTCCATTCCCAGCTTTCCAAGGAATCTCCTTACTGCTTTCCAAATTGGCTGCACCAATTTGCAGTCCCACCAGCAATGTATGAGCGTACCTTTTTCCCTGCATCCTTGCCAACACTTGTTGTTGTTTGTCTTCATAATGGCTGCCAATCTTACTGTAGTGAGATGGTATCTTAGAGTAATTTTAATTTGCATTTATCTGATTGCTAGAGACGGTGAGCATTTTTTCGTGTATTTGTTGATTGATTGTATGTCCTCCTCTGAGAAGTGTCTGTTCAGGTCCTTGGCCCATTTGTTGTCTTAATTTGCTATCCATGCTTTTTTTCAAAGTTTAATTTTAAACAATATTTTAAGCAAGTGAAATCTAAAAAATTAGGAAAGTCATTTTAAGCCTTCACTAGAGTTTTTAAAAAAATTTTTTTTTTTTAATGCACATGAAATTACCTTAATGATATTAAATGGCTCTGCTATAAATAACCTTCTAAGGAACTTATGTAAAAAGCTTTCAGGTAATTAAGGCCAATTTCTTATATTGTTTTTCAATCAGGCAGAGTTTTGATTGAAGCTGAAAACAGACTAAGGAGATCACTGACCGATATTCCTATGACTGTAAATGTGGAATGGGCCCCACCCAGAGCTCACTCCAGGGTTTGGATGTTGAGTGTCCCCAAAGGCCCATGTGTTAAAGGCATGGTTCCCAGTTGGCACTGTTAGGAGGTGGGGTGATATTCTGGAGGTGATGCTTCACAGGAGGTCCTTGGGGGGTTATAGGGGGGATGTCGTTGAAGGAATTGTGGGACCATGGCCTATTCCTCTTTCTCCTGTGCTCCCTGGCTCATGATGCAAGCAGTTTTGCTCCACCATGTGCTTCTGCCATAATGTGCTACCTTGTCACATGCCCAAAAGCAATTTGGTCTGTTGGTCTGAGCCTCCAAAACTGAGAGCCAAAATAACCCTTTTCTCTTTATAATTACCTCAGATACTTTGTTATAGTGACAGAAAGCTGATTAACAAGAAGGACCACTTGCTAGCTTGTGCCTCACCACACAGATGAGAAAAACAAGACTCAGGAGTTATCCAAGAGTACACTTTCATGCCAAGTAGCTAAACCATGATCTTAGTTTGACTAAAACAAAAGCTCCTTGACACAACCACATCAATGTTTATAGCAGCTCAATTCACAATAGCTAATCTATAGGATCAACCCAGGTGCCCTTCAACAGATCAATGGATAAAGAAAATGTAATATATATATATATATATATATATATATATATATATATTATTAAAAAATATATACACACAATGGAATATTACTCAGCCATAAAGGAGAATGCAATTATGGCATTTGCGCATATATGGATGGAGCTGGAGACTCTCATGCTAAGTGAAATAAGCCAATTCCAAAAAACCAAAGGCCAGATATTTTTTTTCCGATATCCAGATGCTAACATACAACAAAGGGTGGAGGGAAGAATAGAAGTTCATTAAATTAGACAAAAGGGAATGAAGGGAAGGGAGGAGGGATGGAAATTGGAAAGATGGTAGAATGAATTGAACATAACTTTCCTAAGTTCACATATGAATACACACCAGTGAAACTCCATACCACGTACAACCTCAAGAATGGAGTCCTAATTAGAATAAGTCATACTCCATGTTATGTATATATCAAAATATACTCTACTATCATTGGTATCTAATAAGAAAAAATATTTTTTAAAAAGCTCTTGAGGGCAGTTTATTACTTCTCTTTATTAATAATTGGTATTAATATTAAAAATATAGGAAGTTATGAGAAACAAGTTGTTAAATTTTGTTTCTAATAAAGCTAACATTGAAAAGGTTTTGCCTGAGGACATAGCTCAGTGGTAGAGTACTTTCCTATGATGTGCTAGGCTCTGGGTTTCATCCCCTATACTGCAAACACTGCCTAGCATAAGCAAGACCCTGGGTTTGATCTCTAGTACCATAACAAAAAGAACCTAATCATTTTTTCTTCAGCATTATATTGAGAAATATAATGCAAATACAGGGAAGCACATAGAACAAATGCAGTATACAACCTAACTGTTGTGACATGAATACCCATTAAAGCACCATGATTAGGTCAAGAAATAAACTATTGCCAACACACCCGACAGTCTTATTTGCTCCTTTTTGATTATAATTTCCTCCCTATCTCTTCTTAGAAGTGAGCTTGGATAATAATCAATTCCTTGCTCTGTTTTAGAGCTTTTCCATCTAAACATACGCCCCTAAAGAATACATACCCGTCCACACCTACAGATGCAACTAATCATGCATTGAGAATATTTGAAAATCAATTGCATTTGAACCGAATACATGCCGACTTTTTCCTTGCCATTATTCCCTAAATAATACAGTCTAGCAAATATTCACATTGCACATTGTATTGGGTATTATTATTGGAAATCATAATCTAAAGATGATTTAAAATATACAGGGGAATGTGGGTAGATCATATGCAAATATTACATCATTTTACATAAGGACCTTAAGCATCCATGGATTTTTGTATCTGTGGGGGGATCCTGGAACCAACCCTCCCCTAAAGAAATGGAGGGATCACTGTCCTTATTTCTGATATTAAGGGGTCAAAAAATTCAGCCTTTTCTACCAAGCTTACCATTTGTGTAGGTTTTTGTAGATGCTTTATATGGCTAAATTGCCTTTTATTAGAAATTACCTTCTATTCTTAGTTTGCTTAATTTTTTTAAATCATGAATTAATATTTATTTTTTTTCCAATGCTCTTTGTCAATTATGATTTTTCTTCTTTAGATTGTTAATATGGTGAATTGCATTGATTGATTTTTGAATACTGAACCAGTTTTTTCACTATTGGAATAAACCCACTTGATCATTGTGACTACTGAATTTTGTATCAATTTGAATACAAAAATCAGAGGGCACCCATATTAAGCACAGTTTCTAGATGCATCTATGAGCGTGTTTCCATGTGTGATTGGCCCTTTAATTGGTGGACTCAGTAGACTATGCCCTGTGCAATTTGGATCAGCATCATCTAACCTGTTGAGGGCCTGAATAGATAAAAGGCAGAGGAAGAAGAGATTCTTCCCTTTTTTCCTAACTACTTGAGCTGAGACGTTTTATCTTCTCTTGCTCTGGGGCTAGGATTGACTTCACTGTCTCCGGGTTCTCAGGTGTTCAGACTCAGACTGAATTAAAGCATGAACTTTCCTAGGTCTTCATCTTGCAGATTTTTTTTTTTTTTTTTTTTTTAGTTGGAGGAAATTTCTTCTTTTCTAATCCAAGCACTTAATGCCACAATTTCACCTCAAGGCCTGCTTTGTCTTTAGCCCACAATTTTTTTCCCTCTGAAATAGACTATTTTATTTTAAGCATCCCACAATTTTTGATAAGTTACATTTTCATTTTTGTTTAGTTTTAAATCTTTTCTAGTTTTCCTACAGACTTTTCTGTTTGACATGGTTCATTAAGAAGTGGTTTTGTTTAATTTTCCAAGTATTTGGAGATTTTCCTGTTATCTTTCTGCTATTTATTTCTAGTGTCCTTCCATGGTAGTCAAGAGAACATACATTTTATAATTTCGATTATTTTAAAGTTGTTAGTTTAAAGATGCTTTTGTCACCTAGAATAGAGTTTATTTTGGTGAGTGTTCCATATGTACTCAAAAAGACTATAATATGGTGGATTACATGGATTGATCTTTGAATAGTGAACCAGTTTTGTATTCCTGGGATGAGCCCACTCAGGGATGGTGTATTACTATTAGTATATATTGCTGAGTTCAATTTGCTGATGCTGCTGATGGGTACAGTTTCTACAAAAGCCAACTTCCTGTCAGTTGATAGTGTTATTCAGCTTCTTTGTTAGTTGTTTCTATACTCTGAAAGAGTTTAAGTCTTTGAATATACTAGTGGTATTTCTATATTTTTCCTGTTCTGTCAGTTTTTGTTTCACATATTTTGATTCTTAATGTTAAATGTATGCATGTTTAAGATGATGTCTTTGCAAATCAATCCTCTTATTATTGTATAATGTCTCTATTTGTCCTGGGTAATTTTTGCTCTGATGTTTGCTGTGTCTAATATTAACATAGCCACACCAGCTTCCTTTGATTAAAGTTTCATGATAACTCTTTTTCTGTCCTTTTACTTTTAGCATACTTATGATAGTTGAAGTGAATTCCTTGTAGATGGCCTACAGTTTATGGTTATTCATCTCTTCCAAAAAATCTTTGTCTTAATCAGTAGATTTGGACCAGGGTCACCAAGCTACCGCTGTGGGCCAGTTCAGATGCTTGTTTTAGTAAATGAGGTTTGGTTGAAACATAGCCCGACCCACTCACTTTGGTGCTGTTCATGGCTGTCTTTGTGCCATAGTGGTAGAATCAAGTAGTTGTGACAGCCTGTTTGGCTCTCCAGAAGTCTAAAATATTTACTATTTACCTGTTACAGAAAAAAAAATGCTGTCCTCTTCTTTAGGGCATTTACAATGACTGATACATTTGGGTTTGTTTATCTTCACTATTTTCATATTTATTTTCTATTTATGTTTTTTGTTCGACTCTCTGTTTCTTCTTTTCTACCATCTCTTGGATGGTTTGAACATTTTATAGTATTCCATGCTATTGTTCGTGTGTGTGTGTGTGTGTGTGTGCTGCGCCCCTCCCCTGACTCAGGCAAAGGCAAGGCCCTACTGAGGTGGATGGTGCAAGGCATCCATCCTCTGGAGGAGCGCAGTATGTTTCTGGGAATGGGCTGGTTTGTTTTTGTATTCCTGTTAATAAGTATAGTTGTAACTTCTCATATGACCATTAAGTATGAAGGAAAAAACATGGCTTTCCCAATTAATGCAACTACTTCTAAAGAATAAATCTGTTTGCTCTAAATGCAATGATTCAGCTGTGGAATGTAAATTGTTAATGTTTAATGAGAAACTCCCTGTAGGAAAGAACAGTCAAGGAAGTTTTTGAGAAATTAAATTAAAATCTAGAGAATAAAAATTAATATTAAGAAGACAGATTAGAGCTTGATACTGGGCAACTTGTTCTTGTTCCTGTCCACAATGGTTTGGTGCTCTCACTCTTGTTTGATTAAAATTAGTAGCCTCTCTTTTCAAGTTAACCACTTGCCATAACCGTGGCGCCGATTCTAGTCAGTAAGTCAAGAAAGAATAGTCAAGGTATAGGCCAATAGTCTGGGACATTTCTAACTATTATTAAAAGTTAACTAAGCAGAAACAGCTCAAAGCAAAATGTGAACTGAAAGTAAAAATGCTTGCTTATGCATAAGCCAAGATACATTCTTCATTTCTAATTGTAGCTACGTAATATTTTGTTTCTTTGAATAATGATTCCTGTTTTGTAACCACAAAGTACTGTGAGCCTGCCAAGATGAAAAGTATATAAGATGAACTTCACAAGTAAAGATGGGGATTCAGCCCCTTCACTTTTGTGTCTGTGTTGTTTCTCCGCCCCCTGAGACCCCCTGTTGGAGCTGGACTCCGACGTGTGTGTGTGTGTGTGTGTGTGTGTGTGTGTGTTGGTACGAATTGAACCCAGGACCTCACATGGGGCTCTGCCACTCCACCACTGAGCTGCCCCCTTTCCCTTCTCATTTCCATTTGTCTATTGCGTTTCCCCCACACATGGCTTTGCATATCTTTTGAGGGACTGCTTGAGTGATTCCACATAAATAATTAACATTCAACTGTCTTTTTAGAATCAATATTTCACCACTAAGTGTGGAATCTGGAAATCTTACAACCTTATAGTTCCTGTGACCTTTCCCTCTTTACGCTATGGCTGTCACGTGCCTCAATCTGTGTTCATTCAGAATCTATCACACAATGTCGAATCTTCGCTTTCAGTTATCAAACCTTTTAAAAAGAACTGAAGTCTAGTGCGTTTACCCAGATATTTACCATTTGTGCTACTCTTTTTTTCAGTCCTCATGTTCTAAATTTCTTTCAGGCATCATTTTCTTCCTGAATTTCAGAGTAGGTGTGCTAACCATAAATACCTGTTTTTCTTTCCTCTGAAAATATTTTTATCTCACTGTTCCTGAAGATTCTTTTCTCTCCATACAGAGTTCTAGGTTCTTTGAGCATTTAAAAAAATGTGACAGTTTCTTTGGCTTCCATTGCTTTGGATGAAAAAATCTATAACCATTCATGTTGTTCCTGTCTATTTAGTGCTTTTTATTGAATAAACTCCTTAAAGAAAAAGTTTATGTACATTAAGTGTCATATCAGATTTATGATAGATAGATAAGTCCCAGAAAACTAAGAATGATTCTTAAGGTTTACTATTTTCTCTAATTCTCCTGTGTTTTCCCTCTGATAAGAACGTCCCCAATGATAATACCAAGACTAGCACTGATCGAGCACTGTGCTATGCTTCACAGACATTTTCTCATTTAATCCTTATGACCAGAACAGTCAACCGGACCCCTTAGGATTAAGGGATAAAACCTCTAAGGGGAAATAAGACAGTCTTGTGGGGCTAACAATCATACTAGAAAATTAGGGGTTAAAAAGTGAACCAGCCTTCAAGCTACAGGAGTGAGATAAACCTGCAGGAGATGGGAGGCAGAGAAGTCACTCCGTTTTTGAGATTCTGTGGTCAGCAGAAATGCCAAGAAGCTGGAGCCAGACAAAGCAAAATCACCAAGACAAGGCCTTTGAGACAGAACAATAGTCTGCCCATTCTGAAAATCATATCAGACTTTCCCAGAGGGCAATAGGCACATTTTAGGTGGTGAGGGTCCAACCATACACAGAATAGTCACTGAAGTAACCCACTTAGCTCCCCCCTTTCCTTATTAACACAACAACACACACACCTCAGTAGAGACCTCAGATGGCAACAGAAGAAGCAAGATAAAGAGGCACAGAAATGTGACTAAATCCCACCTCTATGTGATGACATCAAGAGACTGAGTTCCTGCCTGCCCTGTAGATGTCATCATAGTTGCACACCTGCTGGTCACAGTGACACACACCTGTAATCCCAGTGGCTCAGGAGGCTGAGGCAGGAGGATCACAAGTTCAAAGCCAGCCTCAGTGACTTATTGAGGCCCTAAGCAACTCAGTGAGACCCTGTCTAAATGAAAATACAAATGAAATGTTTCTCAGTGGCTAAGTGCCCCTGGGTTCAATCCCCTGTAATTTAAAAAAAAAAAAATGCTGCACACCTGTGCTCTTTGCTTGAGCCAGCCTGATACTCTGGGTCATGCTGCCCCGGTTCCTGCTTCAGCAGTAGCCCCCAGTCAAGAGCCTTGCTCCTGTTACACTGCTCTCTCTGCCTGATTCTTGAGAACACAGGAAACCCACTGAGCTGAGCTGGTAACACTATCAGTCAGTCTCTCTTATTATCTCTTAGTGAATGATGAGAAAATAGAAACAGAAATCTTAAATAACTTGCCTCCGGTCTCAAAACAAGTGAATGGAAAACAGGTTTATAACCCAGGCTTGTTAGAAGCCAAGACCTCTAGTAAATTACCAGCGAAGACACAGAAATAAACATCCCATGAAGACTGAGGGAGAGACTCAATTTCTTCTGCGATGACTTCTTACTCCCGCATTGGTTCCTTCCAACCCCATCGTCCCTACTTGATTTATAGAAAAGGAGTATTTCTTCAGGCAAAGAACACATTCTTCCAACCTAAAAAGGAAAAAGAATGGAAAGACAGCTCATGTTTTCCTTTGGTTAGCAGATATTTCCCCCCAAAGACCTCTACCAGTGGATTCAACACATGAGGTTCTTGGGTTTGGCATGGTGTGCGTTGAGCAGTCACCTCTCAGAGGACTTTGTCTCTACTCCTAATTTTGAAGCGATTCCTCTTTGGGGTGTGTGTGTGTGTGTGTGTGTGTGTGTGCTGGTGTCATGCTAGGCTGTATATCTTTGACACTGTCATTTTACAGATGTATTATATTTTCCAGCTGCTAATCTTAGATGTGGAAATAATGATCTCGAGCTTCATTTCCCCCTTATTAGAGTTGAACCATGTAATTTTGCTCATCAGATTTGCAAATGAAGGTTATCTTATACTGTTTAGCTTGGTTAACCGTTATCATTGTGGGTGGTGATGTGCCTCCTGTCACACTAATGAGAAGCATGCCTGCCTGCTGGGTTCCCCAAGGGCTCCGCTGGGAGAGAGGCTGCCTGAGAAAGAACGTGTACTCATGGGAAGAGAACTGCAGGACGCAGAGGCCTTGCTCTAGAAAGTCTCTACTTCCTTCATTCTGGAACAATTAAACATCAATTTCTCTTGATAGTGAAAGAGCCCAGAACATGCCACTCCAAAACATGTCGTTTACACATATTGATGACTTGAACTGAAGGCATTTGAGCGATCATAGATACAGAGAGGGTTCTCTGCCTCCCCACTTTCTCCCTAAAAAGATCATAAAATTTCCTATGAGAACAGTGCCCTTCCTGTGCCAGAAAGAGAAGAACATTCTTATCACCAGAGATGGGAATCAATGCCAACATAGACATGTACAAACAAACTTACTAAAATAACCCTTATCGCCCATTGGTTTCCCCACATACACTTCCTAGACAATGTTCCACAATTTGGAGCCACTAGCCAATCCCCTTTGCCTTATCACATCCCCATAATTTATTGTTTTTTGTGTAAAACAGTATATAAGATTTTGGTCCCCATGGCTTCATTGTATCTCAATTTTCTTTCTGAAGACTCCCAATACACATAAAAATATTAAAATTTCCCCCTATTACTCTGCCTTATGCCATTTAATTCTTAGACCAGCTACAGAGGGTAGGAGAAGTTCCTCCTCCCCATCAATGGCAATGAGAGGCATCCTGATGCTTTATAGGTTACAAAGCACTTTCACTGGTGTGAGCCCATTTAATGCAATATGCACAGTATCCCTGGGAGATAAATTATACTATCCCCATTTCCTACATGGAGAAACTGAGTTCTCTCAAGTGGGAAATACTTGATTCAAATGAAATTCTCCACCTGGACATCCAGTGTAATTTCTCAGGGCCAGAGCCTGCAACACCCAGCAGAAAGGGATATCATGGAAACTGGTGCACATGGCTCTGACAATCAGCCTGCCCTAGCATCTGACTTGCTACCTCTCTAACATTAGCACCTCCTCTCACTCAGTCCTTCTACTCCACTCACATGGTTTCCTGCAGTTCCTCCAACACACCAGTCACATTCTGGCCTCAGAACTTTTGCCCCTTACTGGAATCATCCTCCCCAGGGGGTGGCACAGCTCTTTCCCTCTTCCTTCAGTTCCCTGCTCATTAGAGGCAACTTCCCTGGGTACCCTCTCACCTCTCCCTGTCTCCTTCACCTTGGTGCACCAGGGATGGCGTGGAATGTGCCCAGGCTCAGACCAACCATATCAAATTTACTAAAATCCAGTCTGCTTTCTGTTATCACCATGCACCAGGAATTTAAATGTCTGTAGTGAAATAGTACTCTCCAAGAGAAAAAACAAAAACACTTTTTTTGTTGGTTTAAGCTCTAAAAATTGTTGCAATTACTTTTAATTTTTTTTAAAAAAATCTAGATGCATTTTAAATTAGCATATTTTATCGCTTACTTTCTTAAATACATGATGGTATTTTGCTTGAAAGTTAATTCAGAGAATTTTAAACGATATAGTCAGCCCCTAACAAAGGGGTCATTTACACAGGTTTGTTTGGAAAGTAAGTTCCTACTCTTCAGAATCATTCAGGTTTTCTTTCTTAAAAAAAGTTGTTGATAGACCTTTTATTTTATTTTATTTATTTATACATGGTGCCAAGAATCCAACCCAGTGCCTCACATATGCCAGGCAAGTGAGCTACCGCTGAGTCATAACCCCAGCCCCATCATTCAGGTTTTCTTAGGGTATAGTTGGCATTCCAGACTCTTGTGGTATGGCATAGTCCCATATAAGGATCAACTGTGAATGTGGGCAACATAAGTTGACCAATATAGCTACACTCTTAATTGAACATGAATATGGAAAAAGGATCAGTTTGATGAAGTCTTTGGAAAATTTGCAGAAGGTTTAAAACCAGAAACTACAATGTTTTCCATTTATATTACAGACTAATAAGTAGATGCGTTTTCTTCTTTTTCAAGAAAAAAATGAATTAATATGTTTTCAAAAATTTAATCCATTGTCCCCGTCTCAATCTTTATTTATTTTTATTTTCAACATTTTTAAGAGACCAGGGATGCTGTTAAATAGTGAATTTTTTATTGGAATTTTTTACCGGCCCGACTATAAATCAACAAAACAAAAATTTCACTTTCTGCTTTTCTTTTCTGGACATTATCGATATGTACTTTGTATTAATTATCTATTGCTGTATAACAATATTATCACAAACTTAGCAGCCTAATGGAACAGATATTTATCATCTCACAGTTCCTGTGATGAGGAGTCAGGCCTGACTCGATTGGGGACCTTGGTTTCAGGTTCAATCAGTGTCAGCAGAGGTAGAAACAGAAGGATCTATTTCCACGCTCAAGTGGCTGTTGGCAGGATGCAGTAACTCAGGGCTGTTAGACTGAGGGCCTCAGCCCCTTGTTAAATGTCAGCCAATGACCACCCTCACCTCCTTGCCTCATGGGCCTTCCCAACATGGTTCTCTATCTTAAAGTCAGCAGGAGACAGAGTCCCCAAGAAGATGGGGTTCAATATTTTTTTGTCTGATCCTTACCTATGCTGATGAGAGGATGTACCTGTCCCTAGAGAGACAGAGAAAATTTTCCGGGTGGGAAGTTTTTAGGACATCTGGTATAACCCATAATAGTTGCCCTGAAGAGACATACACAGCTATACCCAAGGGACGTGGTGAAGCTTGTGAGCTGATTACCCAATATCTGTTCTTCCATTTTTACCTACCAATCCTGATTTTGTATATGATAACATACCCAACAAATCAAACCAAACTGAATCAACAAAAATATTTCTTAATGTCTTTTGCAGCTAGGAAAGTTTAAACTTTGGCCAATGGAATGCAAGTAAAGTCACCAAGTAAGACTTCTAGAAAAACTCTTTAAAGAGAACTGAATCACTTGTCATGGGCCTTTTTGTCTCCTGGGCCTTTTCCCTTCTGCTGGGAACTTGCAGATGCTCACTGAAGCTCAGCAGCTTACATGTGAACACAAAACATATGCAAAGGGTTGGGGGGGGGGCAGGATAGCAAAAGCCCAGGCCCATCAGATTCCTTCTGGACTGCCTGCTTTAGTTTTTGTGTTATGCAAAAATAAGAACAACAACAATAACAATATATAGTCTCTTTCCCCACTCCCCATTCTCTCTCTCTCTCTCTCTCTCTCTCATACACATACACACACACACACATACACACACACACACATACACACACACACAGAAACTAGGGATTGAACCCATGGGCACTTTACCACTGAGCTACATCCCCCACCCTTTTTTATTTTGAGACAGGGTCTCACTAAATTGCTGAGACTGGTGTCCATCTGCCAGATCCTCCTGCCATAGCCTCCCTAGTTGCTGGGATTATAGGCAAGTGTCACCTCATCATCTCTAATAACTTCTTGATTAGAGTAGTGGTGAAAAAGTGTTTTGGGACTGATACCATATTTGTCTACTTAGCGTAAAAGTATCTTACAAACATCAATTATATGTATATGGAAAGAAAGTCATCAAAATGTTAGCAATAATGGGATTGTCTATTTTCCAGATTTTCTACCCTTGACATGGGTAACTTTTGTAACTAGAGAAATGATTCATCCTTTTAAAAAAAACTACTTATATAGAGAACAGAGTTTGGTTCAAATTGACTTCTCAGTAATTTTTATTGTGCGTTGTGCTTTCCTAAAAACAGAGTGTCCTAATAAAAGTGAGTTTGAAAGTCTCGGTAAATTAGCATATGCTTATTATTATATTAACAAGAATGGAGGTGCAAATTTTGATCTAGAAAGTACACATCCAATTATTGTCAGAGAAATGAACATCATCAGAGAAATGAACATCATCTTTTCTTTTTTAAACCAGGTCTTTTTTAAAAAAAATATTTTTTAGTTGTTGATAGATCTTTATTTTATTTACTTATTTATTTGTGGTGCTGAGAATTGAACCCAGTGCCTCCCATGTGCTAGGCAAGCACTCTACCTCTGAGCTACAACTCCAGCCCTGAACATCATCTTTTCTACAGTAAACAGCACACAGCTGTTTCCACCAGGCTGACTGTTAAGAAGATTACTATACTCAAAAAAGAAATTCCAGAAACCTGCATTCTAATTAACATGGAAATGAAATCCACAAAATAAATATATATTCAAAGTTTATGCAATCCCAGGGAACAATGGAGACAGATGCAGATTGATCTAATCTAGTTGCATTAGGAACATGAGTGTTTGTCGGGAAACATCAAGTGGAAAGTTGACATTCAGTTCAATTAAGAAAAGCAAAGCAAAGACGATGAAAGCAATTTCCTTTGTCCAGTTACATTAGGCATCAAAATAACAGGCTACTCTTTGACCTTCCTGGGAAGGGCCAGGAGGACTTCCAATGACGATTAAATAAACAGCCAGCCTACTCTCGCAAACATTACAACAAATAAAATTTAGGAAAACCTATTCTAGACTGAAAATCAGCCAATGAAGAATCTACAAGAATTTCTGTAACAGATTTTTCTTGTTTCTAGGTATCCATTTTTAATTTGGAGAAACAGGAAGAACTGGTAAGAGCACCAGATCAGACTGAACATGGGGTTTATTGAACAAAATTAAGAGGCCACTCTCTGTGTCTTGCTAATTTGTGTTGCAGCTGCTGAAGAAAGAACGTTTTTAAAAAATAGCTCTTTTGGGTGCTTCTCCAAGGCCCCAATTGACATAGATGAGGAGCACCCCAGCATTTCTAAAGATTCGTGGTTTCTTGTTTAGATTGGTGACTTGCAGCCCTAGAGTTTAAGAACACGGTTGATTCTGCCCTGGGCCATAATTCCCAGCTATCGTGGCAGCAGTGGGCACCTCTGTTATTTCATGCCACAGTCCACGCTACAAGTGTGTGGGAGTTTAATCTTTTTTTTCTTGCTCACTGAAGTTCAACTTGCCATGATAAAACTTGGTTATAAACAGTAAACTAATAGAAGAAAATTTTAGGACTGTTTTCCTTTATTCCTACGTCTTTTTCTGCTCCCATCTTCTCATTCAGATCCAGATTCATTCAACATTCATTAAGGACTTATCACATGCCAAGCTGGAAGTTTTCATTGCAACCT
Source organism: Marmota monax (assembly GCF_021218885.2). NCBI lineage: Eukaryota > Metazoa > Chordata > Mammalia > Rodentia > Sciuridae > Marmota > Marmota monax. Next base: position 28,640,197 of record NW_026695227.1, read on the forward strand.
GACATTTTTTTGGTCTTAAAATTACAAGAGGTCCAAAGACATACCCTGAATTAGGTGTTTGAATTCAATCATGGCTTCTTCAAAGCCAGGTGGGGTGGTGCTAATGTAACCTCAGCTACTTGGTAGGCCAAGGCAGGAGGATCACAAGATCAAGGCCAGCCTGGGCTACTTAGTGAGATCCGGTCTTCAAATAAAATAAAAAGGACTGGGGAAGTAGTTCAGTGGCAGAGGGCTTGCCTGGCATCACAAGACTTTGGGCTGAGTTCTGAGTATCGCCCCCCCACACACACACACCAAAAAAAATAAGAAGAAGAAAGAAAGAAAAAGAAAAAAGTAGGGGCTGGGGTTGTGGCACAGTGGTAGAGTGCTCGGCTAGCATAAATGAGGTACTAGGTTCGATCCTCAGCACCACATATAAATGAAATATAGATATATAATAAAAAGTGGATTAGATTATGAATTATGTTATTATCTCAATGTGTAACTAAAGTAATAGACATGTTTGGTATCATATTTTAATATTATTGTTATGGTTTGGATCTTAAATGTCTCTCAAAGCCTCAGGTCTTAAAGACTTGGTTGCCAAATTGTTGCACTGTTGCCTAGTGGGAGGAAGGTCACTGAGGGTGTACCTTTCAAAGGCACATTGGTAGCCCAGCCGTTCCCCTCTCTCTTTGCTTCCTGGCTACCAGGAGGTGAGCCACTCTGCTCTGCCACAAGCTCCCCATCAAGATGTTCTGCCTTACTACAGACCCAAAGCAATAGGATCAAAGGACCATGGACTGAAATTTCTGAAACCATGAGCCAAAATAAAACCTTTTTCCTTTATAAATTGATTTTCTCAAGTATATTATCATGGCAATGGAAAGCTGACCCAAACAATTACTATCATTATTATAGAAGTAACATACATGAATTTAAAAATTCCAACAAAATGGTATGATACAAATGAAAAGTAAAAGTTGTCTATTTCTTTCCTCCTCTACTTTCAGTTTTTCTCCTGAAATATGGTGCATTATAAAATTGACCATAATATTGTGCAGTTCCTTCATGAAGAGGTGGGGTTCCCTTGAATCTTGCAATGTGTTTTGATAAATAGAATATGGTAGAAGGGACAGCGAACATGTTCAATGCTAGACCTCAAGAGGTCTTTCAGTTTCTAATCTTATACTCTTGGAACAACATAGTCACTATGTCACTATTCCCAGGAGAGCCTGCTAGAAAATGAAAAGCCATGTAAAGTAGAGATAGGCTGTCTCAACCAAGCTCTACCCCCAGCCAAATCCCAGGCCACCTGGCCAGAACTGCCTGGATGAACCCAGTTTGAATTGCTGAAATCTAGAGTCATAAACTAAAAAATGGTTGCTATTTTAAGTCATTGAATTTGAGGGCGGCTTATTATGCAGCAAAAGCTGAATGATACAAGATGGGAACACTTGAATAGTTTCTGCCATCTGTAGATTATCAGGATATAGCCTAAAACCCCATGGAATAATGAAATGATAATGGAAGGAACCAGAAGTACAAGCCTAATGTGATCCCAGGGTAGAGGCCGTCATCATTATCCCCTACAATACAAGGGAAATTTTGGAGAGTAGAGAAAGAGAACAAAAGAGAGGGATTTTGATTTTGTAAAAATATGTAAACTTAAGCTCACATGCTTAAGAGTTTCTCAGTCATAAGGCCTGATCACCAGTGTTTGCTCTCTGCCTAAGTAGATCCTTGCTCTCTCTTCACAGCTCGATAGTACTAAGGTATGGATGGGTCTATTGTGTGGGAATCAGCAGAATTCTCATATGGTGTTTCTAGGTTAAATCAATATTTTGTGTTTGTAGAAGTTGCTACCTGACTGATATTATCATCTCCTTCTATCACCAGAGGGGGCAGAGATGGCTCCAAGCAGGAGGAAGACTTGTCAATAGTGTCTGCAGAGATTCTGGTAACTGAGGTCCACTGGTATGTACTGAGGAAATCCACACTCGACCACCACCCTGTTCAGATGATGTTTGAAGAGATGGCTGGGAGGCAAGTCCAGGTCCTGTATACACTCTTCTGACACAGTGTCGGATGTGGAAATGAGTTAAGGAGAGAAGAGATTGTTTTGAATATGATGTGATAGAACTTTCTAGGAATGTCTTCAATAGGCAGAGCAAGAGAGGTTGTGAGGGAAGAATTCAGGGATAAAACTCAGAAAGTGAGCCTTCATGAGAAAGGAAGCCTCAATCAGAAGAAAAAAATCTCCATGAGCATTCCAAGGGCCACATACAATGCCCTTCTTATGCCCAGCCATTTTGCGTGATTTGATTTTCTCCTTCTCACTCTTGTTGCTTTTGGAATCCTCTCTTTATATCTGGGGTTTTGAAATTTCACAATGATATGGCTTTTTGGTAGACACACTTTTTATTCACTGAGCTGGGCATACATACACATACACATACACATACATACACATCCTGTATTTCAAGAAATTTTCTTTGTATTGTTTCTTTGATAAATTTACCCCACTGGTTCTCTCTCCCTTGAACTCCCATTATCCAGGTGTTGGGCCTCCCATATTTTCCTTCTTCTACTATTCATCCATCTTTTATTCTACTTTCTAGGAAATTTCCACATTTTTTTTCAGTTCTCCTGGATTTTTCTTTTCCTTTTAGGATGCTGGGATTCCTCCTTCTGCTCTTTCATGTTGGTCTGAAATTCTGGATAGTTCTTGGTTGACGACATACTTGGACATGACTCATTATCCAGTGGGTTTCATGGTAAGCAGGAGACAGCTCTTCATGGGAGTTCCCCAGATGTTAGGATCTGTGAGTTTTTATTCTGGGATGAGTCTGTTTTCCTAGGAAAGAATCCTTTAATCTTTTGCCTGAGTGATTTAAACCAGTTATTGCCTGTGCTCTATAGCGGTGAGGTGAGATGGTAGGGGGTGACTGTGGCTATTAATCTTTAATATGCCAATTTTTAGGTTTTGAATTTTTGAAAAATGCCAGATGTACATCAAAAGTTTTACAAACCTCCATCTTCCTTCTACTTGCTGTCTCTGGGCTTGGAGTTCCTGAGCCCAGGACCTGCCTGGTTCCGTTTTCTCTTACTACAGATAGGAAGAATAGAAGTGGAGACTTAGGGTATAACCCACCTCTTTTTCAAACTTTCAATGTTCCCTTAGGACCCCACTTGCTTCCCAGTGGGGCCTCTTTGGAGGCAATCTTGTCATTGATTCCTGTGTCATCCATCTTCCTTCTTAGGCTTATTATTACCCATATCTTCTCTCCAGTGTTGTCAGAGTTGGGGCTTGTATTTCTTCTTCTTTTTGTTGCTTTGGGTGATTACTGAGAAAAGAAAAGGTATAGAAATGTCTTTCCCTGCCACCTTAAAATTATAAGTCCTTCATCTCTACTTATTGACTCATTTATAATAGTCTGGGTTTTGACCCTTGACTGTGTAAGAGGAAGAAATTAGCCCTCCTGCATTTTCCCATTCTTCTTCTTCCTTCTCCCCTTCAACTGCTCTCACCTATATACACATTTTAAAATTTCAACATTTAGATTTATTTATATTCTGTTCTTCATACCAACTTTGTGAGCTGGCTCTGAAGAATGAAAAGAGAACTCATCATTCACAATTTATGAATATTACTCATTGAAGATTCAAGTAACATGGTTTGACTTACTTAAAGAAAGGAAGTACAACTTTTCGTTTGACACTTCTGCAATTTCAAGGAAAATGCAGTCTGTTTTTCTTATACTCTACGAGCTGCTCAAGATCCTATTGTCTTGTAGTTTGACCTATCTTTGGACCAATACTTTCTTATAAGCTTTATAATTTTCTTAGATCTTCTATAGTCGAATTTACTAGAAGAGTTTCTATTATCCAAATGATATGTTTGCTAGAATATGTGAACTAAAATACTAATAACATTTTTAAATACCAAGAATTAATGACCTAATATTTTTTTTCAAGAAAATTTCCTATTTGCCATGTCTTGCTTGTTATTTCAATTTAGATGAGAATTTGGGTAGAATTCTGACCCTATTCTCAACCTAACACTCAGATCTGTGTAGTTAAATATAAACTGTCAAGTTCAGATCTCCTAACAACCTCAGGAAGAGTGCTTGGAGGCAGAATGTCTTTGAGAATCAATTTCTTATTTGATATTACACATACAAAGCATCAGAAAACATAACAAGGACAGTGTTGGGATGAGCTCTTCTAAGGTATTTCTCTGTGAGCATCTGTCCTGTACACACATCATAGAAATCTCCCTAGGACCTTGCCTTATTGTCTACTCAGCTGGTAAAATCTTTAGAGAAGTTGATTAGAAGATGTCTAAGTAGTACTTCAACTGTATCGCAATTCAAGGGGAGAGGAAAAACAGCCTACTATGTACCATGTGCCATCTTGGTACTTTCATGTATTGATATTATTTGATAAAACATACATTATCATGTATTATTAATTATATTCATTAGTGTTATTTTGTTTTTACTACTTTATTATATAATGTGGCTAAGGCCAGAAGAATTATTTCACCTTGCCTGGGAGTGGAGGTCACCTCCTCGGCCTTCCTTCTGTTGGCGATCATGATAGGATCCATATTACATAAACCTGCTTCTCACTGGGTCACCCCACTGCCTCCCACTCCTATTAGTATTGACTTTTCCTTCCATCTTCACTCTCAGCTTAGATTCTGAAACCCTGGAACCTGTCTTAATAAATTTCTCTTGAAAATTTCTAGTGCCATATCTTGGATCTTGTCAGCTTTCTTCTTGAATAAGTGAATGTTTTCTAAGGACCTCAAATTCTCCTGACTTGAATCCCAGAATATCAGAGCCAGAAGAAGTCTTAAAGTCAGCTACAGCTGTGGTTTCATCCTGCATTATTTGGACTCATGTGGAGTTAACCTCAAGAGTCTTGGACTCCATATATTCTTACAGGATTTTTTCCTTTCACTGAGCAACAAACTTTACACCATTATCATGTGGAACGGATGATTCAGCCCAGAAAATGATATCATTTTCCCAAGGTCACAAAGTGAGTTGGGATCATGTTGGGCCTTATAATCATTGGATTTATAACCTTCAACCCATTGCTCTTTCCTTCACCCTAACTCTGCCCAATACCATGATCCTCACAGTTACATAGCAGCTCCCATAAGACTCTGCTACAGGAGGATGAAGGATCAGGCTGAATTGTGAGGAAGTATCCTCTCTCTCCATGATAAAGTTTAAGCTTTATTTGAACATATTGCAGGATATAATAATTGAACAAGCAAATATTTTGAAAAAAGTACTCCATTACGTTCAGGTAATCTTATCTTACCCATAGCACCTGCCACAGGTGAGGGAGAAACCCTAGATCTCAGAGGGCCACTGATGAGATCCATTTTCCAGAAATCTAGAGTTAGCTCTTATGGAGAGTATCAGGACTAATTTTTTTTTTCCTCAGAGATTTAGGAATTAAACTCCCAAGACATGGAGCAGGCTGTGTAGAAAGATGATGATAAAAAGTTGGGGCTGGTAGACATTTAGAACAATAAGCCTAGAGTGAATGACAAGGTGGGATGGGGGAGGGAAGAGGAGCATGCACGTGGGAGAATGGACAGGAAGGACCAAGTGGTTAGAAAGAGAAAGGGAGACAGAGAAAAGGGAGAGGGGGAAGACTTGGAGAAAGCAACTGACATTTAACATTTCTGGTTCCCAGTTTCTCTTACAGGAAGTCTAGGATTCCAGAAGTTCTCTGGATTTTAAAATAAGCTCTTTACACACACTGATTTAAGTGGGGGTTTTACTCTCAATCACAGTTGGCTCTGGGGAACCAAATTCAGATCTCATGAATACCTCAGAGCTCTCACAGCTCGAGCCACATGGTAATCCAAGACTTTGATGGCTGAGTCCGTCTCATTAGGAAAGCAAAGAACAAGACCACTTAAATTGCACCAGCACCTCCCCACCCACACAGGTGCTCACAGTGGGCACTGGGTGGGCATCTATGAACGTCATTGAACCCAACAGTCTCAGCATACAGCAGCATCTGTGATACCAGCCACAGGACTCCAGAGAGACCTCATCTTAATCCCAAATATTTCTAAATTTCACTCCTTTTTATAAGAAGCCTCTCTCTAAGCATTTAAAGATAGGAATGAAGATTCCATATAATCACTCAGGCATCCTTCACATCATCACATCAATGAAAAAGAAATGACTGAGATTCTACAAAGCACTTGACACCAACCATCTAGCTCTGTGGAGATTTTTTTTTTTTTTTTAAGAAGAAAGTGCACAGCGAAGTGGAAATCTATCTATTATTTTATTTCCAAGGCAAGAAATAAAAATGATAAGAAATAGTTTGCCTCCCCTGTGGGGACAGAAAGAGGGTATCTGTCAAATCCCATGGTTAAAATAAACAGGGAAAGAGAAGACGAAGCAAGATTGTAGCTTGAGTAAAATGTGAAAGAAAGATATAATCAGAATGGAAAACAGAAGATTGTTGATGACAGCAGGGATTTCTTAAAGAGTCCGTCTTAGTTCATCTATAGGAAGAGGAAACAGGCAAAAAAGAGTAAGTGATGTGTACCACAATGCCGTGATTGGAATCTCAGAGGTACAAGATGGTAATTAAGTCTGTCCTTGGCTTGGACACGATTGGGAAAAGAAATATGAGGCATTTCTGGGGAAATTGTGTGAAATGAATATTGATTTTTAAGGAAGCACGTATGTGAGAAACATTGAAGTGTCTTTAAGCCTTTATAACATACACCCTAACTAATATTTGGTTAATGGGTTTAGAGAAATTCTTTTTTAAAAAAAAAAAATTATTTTTTAGTGTTAGGTGGACACAATATCTTTATTTTATTTTTTATGTGGTGCTGAGAATCGAACCCAGTGCCTCACACACGCCCGGCGAGCGCGCTACCACTTGAGCCACATCCCCAGCCCTAGAGAAATTCTTATCATTATATTCAAATAAGTTAGATGCAATATTTCAGAATAAATTTAGTTTTTCAAGATATTAGAGGAAGAAAGGAGGAAGGTGGGTACACATTGGTACTACTATTCTCCAGTCCCCAACCCCAGCTCCTCCTCAAGTCCTGGTGATCTGACTCCATAGTGTTGCTCAGAGTTCATGCCTTCTCAGTGTGACAGTCACCCCCAGGCTGCAACAATGGTCAATGGTGGAGCTCAGGAGCATGGTCTAGAATAAGACAGGCACCTCCATGATATATAAGTAGCGCCCTTTATGGTGAATTATTTGTATACTACAGAGCACTTTTAAATTAATATTTTTTAAATTTTTGAGATAATTGTAATTTATATGCAGTGGTAAGAAAATAAAGCAGAAAGAGCCTCAGACCCTGTACCTGACTTCTCTCAATGGTAACAACTTGAAAAAGTATACCATATATACTATATTGCAAATAGACATTGATAGTGTCAAAATAAAAAACATCACCACAAGGATCTCTCAGGTTGCCCATTGATAACCATTTCCCTGCCACCCACACTCCCTCCTTAACCCCTAGCAACCACTGATCTGCACTCTGTTTTATAACCTTGTTGTGTTAAAAATGTCATTTAAATCAGTGTCATTAAATCACACTGTATTTAATTCTTTGAGATCTGTTCTTATGACTCTGCATAGTTCTCTGGAGACTCCTCCAGGCTGTTGCATGTGTGAATACTTTTTTCCTTTTTAGAGCTGAGGAGTATTTCATGGTAAGGATGAAGGAAATGAGGTTTGTTTCTAGTGTTGGGCTATTAGGGATAAAATTGCTACAGACATTCATGCACACGTTTTTATGTGAACATGTTTTCATTACTGTGAAATAAATGTCTAGGAATGTAATTTCTGAGTCATACAGTAGTTGCATATTTAGTTTTTAAAGAAATTGCCAAAAGATGATGTTCTGAATTGGAGTTACTGCTTTCCATTCCCAGCACCACGTATGAATGATCGGTTTCTCTTAATCTGCTCAGCGGTTGCTGTCATCATGACTTTTCCATTTCGGCTGTTCTGATAGGTGTACAGTCGTATCTCACTGTGGTTCTCATTTGCATTTCCCTGATGACTAATGAGGTTGAGCAGCAATTCACTGCTCATTGCCATGTACAGATCCTCTTCATTGAAGCATCTCTTTCTGTCTTTTGCCTGTTTTCTAATTGGAAAGTTTACTTTTCTAATGTTTAGTTTTGAGATTTACTTATGGAGTCTAAATACTAATAGCAATATATATAATTAATAGCGTTACGTGTATTTATATAATGGTCTGTATGTATTTCTCCAATAGTTTGTCTTTTCATCCTCTTAAAAGAATCTTTTCCATGGGAACTTTTTAATTGTGATCAAGTTCATTTTTATCATTGTTACATGAAGGACAGGCTGAGTAAGCTGTCTGCAGGGCATGCCAAAGTTAGCTGCAGGATGACCTGGCTTCTGTAACCCTCTGTCTGGTTCTTTATCACCTGTTTGCTTAAAGCCCAAACGCCCAAGCCCTTACTCAAGGCTGAGCGCTTGGTCCCCCTGCTCAAAGCTGAACACGCAGCCTGCTGCTCAAGGCCAAGCACTTAACCCCCTTGTGTGCCAACAAAGCAGTTTGCAAACCCAGAGACCCTGTTAGATTTAGGCAGCACAGAAGAAGGGCTATAAAAGCCTTCCCCAGCTGGGCCCTCCCCACTTCTTTTTCTTTCTTTTCTCTTCTGTTGCACTGCTGCAATAAAGATCTCTTGGTCACTCCGAGTGTTGTGGTCACTTTCCTTTCAATCATTTTCCTATTTTATCAGTTATAGGTTTTTTTCTTGGTTTTGTTTGTTTAGTTTGGGATATGTACATGTGTGTATGTGGCAGTAAGGATTGAACCCCAGAGCCTTATACATGCCAGGCAAGGCTCTCCAACTAAACAACATTCCCAACCCTTTCTGTTTTTAATTTCAAGACAAAGAGTTCCTTAAGTTGCTCTTGCTGGCCTTGAACTTATGATCCTCCTACCGCTGTGTCCCAAATAGTGGAATGACAGGTAGGTACCACTGTGCCTGACTTTCATTGTTTTTTATGTCAACTCTAAGAACTTTTTGATTAATTCTAGATCCCAAAGATTTTCTTTGCTCTTTTCCAAAAAGTTTTACATTTTTATGCTTTATATTTAAGATAATCATCCATTTTGAATAATTTTTTATTAAGATGTGAGATTTAGGTGGAGGTTCATGTTCTTGACAATGGAGAACCAACTGTTCAGCTTCATTTGTTATAATGGCTCTTTCCCCCTTGAATTTTTTCTGTGCTTTGTCAAAAATCAGTTGGGCATAATTGTGTGGATCTATTTCTGGGTTCTCTGTTCTTTTCTACTGATCTATGTGTCTACTGCTCCATTGATACCACACAGTCTTGATTAATGTAGCTATATAATTATTCTTGAAATCAAGTAAACTGATTTTTTCCACTTTGTCTTTTCAAAATATGTTAGCTATTCTGATTATTTTGGCTTTTCATATAAATTTTAGAATTATCTTGTCTAGATCTATCAAAATTCTTGCTGAGATTTTGATAGAAATTAAATTAAACCTATATATACATTGGGAGGAAACTGATATCTTTATTATGTTCAGTCTCCTGATCTAGGAACATGGTACATCTTTCCATTTCTTTAGATTTTCTTGATTTCTTTCATTAGTGTTTTCAGCATGCAAGTGTTCTACACATTTTGTTAGATTTATACCTTATTATTTCAATTTTTGTGAACTATAAATGTTATTTATTTCTAATTTCTCTGTTCATGTCCTCATGACTAACACACAGAAATATAATTGATTTTTGTATGCTTATCTTATATCGTGAGATTATCTGAGGGGTTTTTGTAGATTTTGGGGGGGATTTTCTATGTAAAAAATCACATCATCTTCATATAGGAATAATTTCATTTCTTCTGTTTCAACTTACGTTCCCTTACCTCCTGCCTTCACCTCCTGCTCTGGACTTACTGCAAGGTCTAGAACTTCCAACACTATTGAATTAAAGCAGTGGGAGTGTTCTTTGCTCCCCTCAGAAAAAATGTATTCAAATTTTTACCATTAAATACAATGTTAGAGGCATGATTGATATTTAAGTACGATGTTAGCTCTTTTAGATTAATTTTATTCATTGACTTCTGAATATTAAATCAGCCTTGCATCTTTAGATTAAACTCTGCTTGGATATAGTGTGTACTACTTTTTAGATATTGTTGAACTCTGTTAATATTCTGTTAATACTTTCACATGTATATTAAACAGGGATATTGGTCTGTAGTTTTCTTTCTTTGTTTCTTCTTTTTTATTTTTATTTATTTATGTATTTATTTTTGTATTGTTTTGTATTTTTTTATTGTTTTGGTATCAGGGTGACATTAGCTTCATAAAGGTATGGAAAATTACCCAATTTGTTTTTTTCTGCAAAAATTGTGTAGAATTTGTGTGTGTTCTTCTTAGAATATTTGGTTGAATTCTTCAATGAAACTGTCTACGCCTGAAGTTCTCTTTTCTGGGAGTAAATTGTTAATTCAATTTCCTCAGTAATCATAGGGCTGAACAAGTTATCTATTTATTTATTTATTTATTTATTTATTTATTTATTTTAATATTTATTTTTTTAGTTTTCTGCGGACACAACATCTTTGTTTGTATGTGGTGCTGAGGATGGAACCTGGGCCGCACGCATGCCAGGCGAGCGCGCTACCGCTTGAGCCACATCCCCAGCCCCAAGTTATCTATTTAATATTGCATGAGATATGGTAAGTTTGTATTTTTTTGAAGAATTTGTTCATATCATCCAAGTTGTGGAGGTTATGTGCATATAGATGTTTGTTGTTTTCTCTTATTATCCTTCTGATGTCTATAGGATCTGTATGATATGTCCTGTTTTGTTCATAAAATTACTTATTTGTTTTCCCTTTTTTTTCTCTTTGTCAGTCTTGCTAGAGGTTTATGAATTTCATTAACCTTTTCAAAGAAACAGGTTTTTTTTTCTGTCATTGACTATTGTTTTTCTGTTTTTAACTTTATTGATTTCTACTCTCATTTTTAGTATTTCCATTTCCTCCTTATACCTGCTTTAGGTTTAGTGTGCTATTTTTCTTTTTCTTTTCTTTCTTTCTTTTTTTAATTCTTGAAGTAAAAACATAAATTATCTATTTGAGCTTTAACCTATTTCTGAAGTATTCAGTCTTTAAATTTCACCGTCAGCACTGTTTTACCTGTGTTCCACAAATTTTGACCTGTTGCATATCCATTTTTATTAAGTGTGATGTATTTTTTAAAATTTCCCTTGTTACTACTTCCTCTTTGGTCCATGAATTATATTTATAAGTGTGTTTACTTGCCATGTATTTGGGAATTTTCCTGTTATTGTGCTATTGGTTTCTAGTTTTATTCTGTTGTAAACAGACAATTAACTTCATGTTTTTCATTTTTAAAAACTGTTGATATATTTTTTTATGGCACAAGAGATCATCTGTCTTAGTATATGTCTTGTGGCCATTCAAAAGAACATGCATTCTGCAATTGTTGACTGTGGTGTTCTGTCCTGGTATTGACACAAAGAAAAACTACTTCCTGGATTGCCGTGGAAATGATGGGAAGAAAAACTAACTCATGAAGTAAACCACGAAGAGCAGAGCATTCTTGAGTTCTGCTCCTCATTCTTTTATCATCAGCAGCAAGCAGCCCTATGTACCAGCAGGCAGGAACTCTATTATAATATGTTAATATTTTGTAACTAATAACTTCCCAGGACACTTAACTTCCTGGAATGTTCTGTTTGTTGAGCTCAGATAACTATTTTCTGTGTGCAACATTTACTGTGTGCAGCATATATTGTAATTCTCTGTTTGCAGAGCTCAGATAACTATTTTCTGTGTACAGTATATATTGTTTTTCCCTAATCACAACTTCCTTTAACCTAATGTAACCTTTTCCCTGTGTGCTACTTTCCACAAAATGTTCCCACATGATGGAGTCACTTCTGGCAAGCAATCTGCCTCACTGTGACTGCAACAGTATTATTTACTTGGTAGATGGTGTTTGCTGAGTTACATATCATACATATTCTTTCTGGTTGTTCTACCAGTTTTTGAGAGATGGGTATTGAAGTCTTCAACTATAACTGTGGATTTATCTCTTTATCTTTTAATTCTGTCAATTTTTGCTTCACATGTTTTGTAGCTCTGTTTTTTAGTATATATATGCTTGGATTGCTATGTCTTCTTGGCGGACTGACACTTTCATCATTCTATAATATTCTCTGTCTCTATAAATTTTAGTTTTTCTAACTAAAGCCTACTTTATCTAATGTTAATATATTTATTTTTTTCTGTTTGTAGATTAATGCTTGCATGTTTTCCATACTTTTATTTATTTTTCACCTTGCATGTTATTATATTTGAAGTGAGTTTCTTATAGACAGCATATAGGTGAATCATTTTTATAGTCCATAGTAAGATCTCTGTCTTTTAACTGACATATTTAGATCACTTACATGTACTGTAATTTTTTTATTTATTAGGGCATAAGTCTGTCTTTTTAAATATTTTGTGTGAATTAAATCTCAATTTAATTTTTAATCTTTATATGTTTATCTACATATTAAATACATTTGCCATTATACTAACATGTTATATATATATTAAAAACATTCACAGTAATTAAAATATAAGCTCAAAAAAATTAGTCCAAATATCTTGCCAGAGTATTATCCATTTTTTTTGTTTGATCTGATCTGTTTTCATTTCTCTGCCTTTATGTAACTAGCACTTTATTAAAATTTAGTTTTTATTTACCTATAGTGTTTTTTTTTAAAGAGAGAGAGAGAGAGAGAGAGAGAGAGAGAGAGAATTTTTTAATATTTATTTTTTATTTTTTGGCGGACACAACATCTTTGTTTGTATGTGGTGCTGAGGATCGAACCTGGGCCGCATGCATGCCAGGCGAGCGCGCTACCACTTGAGCCACATCCCCAGCCCAACCTATAGTGTTTTTGAGTGTATCTATTTGTATAATGAACTTATTTTGGAGTGTTTATTACATTATTACCATCTACTGGAATTGCCATTTTACCAGTTTGAATGAAGTAAAGAAATTATCTCTCCCTTCATCCTCTTGTGCTTCTAAAAGTATTAAATATTTTCTCTATAAATATTTGGAACAATATTACAATATTCAGACAGTATTATAATTTTGCTTCACTAATCAATCATAAATTATAAAATTCAAAAGAAAAAGGAAATTCTACAGTCTTTACCCATAGTTTGGTTTTCCATGTTCTTCCTTCTTTCCTAATGGTCCAAGATTCCTTCTTTAATTATTTTCTGTTTAGAGAATTTCAGGTCATTCTTTTAGGACTTCTGGCAACAAATTCTTTTGGTTTACTTCACTTGTTACTTTGTTTCCAGAAGACCTAAAATAGTTTATTCAGGTAAACTTTAGGATACTATACTTTATTAAAAGTGAGAGTTTTTCAAAACAGTTTTAGCTTAAACTAGAAAGATGATATGGAAATGAAGTAATCCAGAAGGCCCCAGCATGCCCAGGCACAGTCCTGGTATCATCAATACTTCTTAACCCCTTAACCTTCTTATCCCCTTTTCCCACCTCTTCTGTGCTCCCCAAATCCATGGCAAAATTCACAGAAAAAACATTTAGATGACTCCCTGCCAATCTTCCATCCCATCAAGAAATAATCATCCTTATAAACATGAAAGATGGCTGTGCAAGTCTTTCCATCATTTGGGGGCAGCAGTGCATACTAAAACACTAACTACTAACTAAGAGATCTGAATCACAGTCCCAGTTCTGCAATTTCCCAACTTTGTGACCTTAGATAAGGCATTGAATCATTCTGAGTTCCAGCTGCCTTTGCTGTTCTTCCTGAAAGGAAAGGGACCACAACACTTGGAGAGACCAAGAGATCTTTATTGTGGCAGTATCTGATTAACAGGGAAGGAAGAGAAAAGGGTGGGGGGGAGAAGAGAGAGAGAGAGAGAGAGCAAGAGACGGGGGCCTGGCAGGAGAGAGTTTTTATAACCAAAATCTAATGGGCTGTCTGGGCCTGCAAGCTGCCTTGTTGGCGTACAGTGATTGGATCATAAAGTAGTTGCTAAGAGGGTCATCTTCTGCCTTCAGGAAGACGGGGCGGGGGTCAGATATGAGTTTCTGTTTCACCATACAGGTTTAGCCTTGAGTGGGGTCAAGTGTTCAGCCTTGAGAGGGGTTAAGTGTTCAGACTTGAGGCAAACAAGCGATAAGGAACCAGACGGGTGAGGGTGAGAGTCAAGTGTTCAGACCACCCTGCAGACAACGTTAGTTCAGCCTGCCCTGCACCTAACACTTCCTGAACTATAATCTTCTCCACCCATGAGGTGTAGCAAATGCATGGATGTTGAAAGAATAGGTGACCTAAAATATTACCTTCTCTCTCTGATTTGGGGCAAGTTTCTCAAACATACATAACTCAAGATATCCCACCATTGTTATTTTTTGAGTCGCTAAGATGTGGCCCTTGTGATGATCTGGTTTCAGAGGTATTGAACAGAGTAGGTTAATAACCTCCAGCAAGCTTCTCATGGCTATCTTCTCCCTGTGTAAATGCTCATAATTGATCACTTAGCCACCATTCTAGAATCTTGGTGTAAATCTAATTGGTTTGTTTTTTATAAAAATCACCTTCAAAACTTGGAACAATTTTACCAATCTCTATCATTTAGGCCATTTGTTTATATGTTCTTAGTTTCTCCTCTTATGTGCTCTGCTCTCTTGCAAAGGGTTGGGATCGTACCATTAAACAAAAATGACAGGAGGCCCTTGTTTTCAACTAAACTCCTGTACGCGGCCCCAACCAAACCAAAATGGAGTCACTCGAGATAAACACCACATAATTAAAATGAAATTTTAAAGAAACAGATCCCCAAACAGAGCAGTTTTTCTTGGAAACAAGAGATTCCAGCCTATCTGTGTCAGCATAATTAGAAAGTCCCCTCGGCTTCAACCCTTACCAAAAAGTAACTTGGTGTTAACATATTGGGGTTTTCCCCATGTTGTTCTGTTTCTTTGCTCCCAGCTTATAAAACCAACTGTTCCACAAGTGTCCCGTGGGAACTTTTATTCTATTTATATAACAGAGGCAGCTTCCCAATTTATGAGTTGCTAATAAAAGCCACCAATTAAATCTACAAATTGGTTGTAGCTTTGTCTCTTACCATCTCGAACTGCTTTGTCCAGGTCACCTTGCTCCTTGGTTCCCCAAAGGATTAAAGCAAGAAGAGGCAAGAAGTGACTCCATCCCTCCCTTTCTTCCTGCCTATGGGTGTCAGTTTGGGGTGAAAGCAGCCACACCCATAGTGACCATGGTAATAATGGCAGCAGCAGCATGACGGAGGCTGTTAGTAACAGCAACGGTATTGGCAGTGGCTTGAGTGTGACAGAGGCTGTAGTGGCAGCCTTATTCACAGCACTGGCAGTGGGGATGGTGACTGCGTGCAGTGTGGTGAGCAGAGCCGGCCCCTGAGTTTCTGTTCCTGGTTCTGAGTCGGTTACACTAGTTCAGGGAGGAATCAGTTTCTTGTAGTTACCAATCTGTCACTAATCTTTTTTGTCTTGGTCCTCCAGCCTTTCCAACGCCCATGGAACCAATCTTTGTGTTACATTCTCTCTGCTTAAAATATCTAGAATGGTTTCTCTTTTCTTAAATAGACCCTGACTAATACTGTATATGTAACTTTTCAAATCTTAAATCTTTAATTTAAAGCAGCTCTAGAATCTTATTTTGAAACCAGGAGCTTTAAAAGTCTGGATACAACCAGCTGCTCATTTCATAGAATCGAACCAACAGAATGTAAGATCGAGAAGTGTTCTTGTCAAGCTGCAATAAACTTTTGAGATAGGATCTAAATTATTTAATGCATTGAAAACTGTTAGTGGTTTCTCGTTTGCAGGTTGATAATATATTAGTTGTTAAGATATTTCACTGTGACAATACTATGAGGAAATTTTGATCTACAAACAACTTTCTTCAGGGTATTTTTTAAATCTGAGGATTATACAAAACCACCTGATAAAAATAGACACACTAATTCTTGGGCTTTTAGTTTCAAAGTCTGTTTTCCCATCTGTTTTCCAAAGTCTAGGTCTACACAACCAAGCAAAATGGAGGATTGTGTAATTATCCTTTGACTCGGAGACAAATTGAATATCAGAGCAGAGAAGGGACATCTGTTCTGATCTGATTCAACACTGGTCAGAAATATGATTCCTTGGAAACATGCAGCCATAGAGTGTCTCTCTATGATCTGTGTGAATCCCCTCAGTTATGAGGAGTCATTACTTTTGCAGGCAGCCCATTCAATCACCAGAAATGTGTCCCTTTTATTCAGCCCAAGGAAAGCACTGCCACAACTTTAGCTTCTGCTTATAAATCTATCAAAAAATCCACTTAGATTTATACAGAGTAAATGGATTCCCTATTCAACATGAAAGCTCTTCAAACCATATAAGACAGCCATGGTATCTCTCTATGGGAATAAACCCAGCATCGAAGATGCAGACCCAATGACAAGGGGAAGTTCTCAGTGCCAGCAAAGCCTGACTATATGCTGCAGCTTACCTCTTCCCTGGAAATGATGAACATGGACATATCAGTTTTTCATTCATACATCTGTACAAGACCCTTCAGATGGCACAGCTCTACCCTTTCAAAGAGGCAAACTTGCACAAAGTGAGGTCATGAGATACACTGTCTCTAAGGACCCTCTCTTCTCCCCAGGAACAGGAGGACTCTGTAAAACCAAGAAAAACATACATTCATATATTCAAAATACTTGTTGCATATCACCATGCTAATGTGAATGGTGGTGGCAGAACACTATGGAAATCAAAGCAGAAATGACAAGAAATAAATTTTATGGGTTTTTGTTTTGTTTTGTTTTGTTTGTTTTGCCATGCTTGGGATCAAACCCAGGGCCTTGTGCATGCTAGGCAAGTGCTCTACCACTGAGCTACATCCCAAGCCTGTGTGCTGTATCTAGATGCTTAGATATTACCTACAGAAAAGAGGAGCCATTGCTTCATGCAATAAAAAGTGATTGCAATTGTATTATTAAAAGATTTCCTTCGTGGCAGGGTAGAGCATGAATTGGTAGGAGACAAAATTGATAGTAAGGCAACAGTCAGAGGAAATAATTTGGAAAATAATTATAAACAAATGAGTATTATGAAGTCTGTGGGGAAGCACAGGATGGGGGCAGAGTCACAAGGGTAGAATCAGCAGCATTTGGTAATGAAAGGAATATGGAGGGTAAAGGGAAAGCATGAAGTTTGTGGCTTGGGCAACTGGATGGATCATACAGTCATTCAAAAAAGAGAAGAACACAAGAAAAACAGCAGGTTTAAGTGTGTTTGTGAGGGGGTTGATGAGTTCCTTTTGGAGCATGTTAAATCTATGTGCTCCTAGGCCACACCAGCAGAGGCAACAAACAAGAAGTTGAATAAGTGAATCTGGCATTCAGAAGAGAGAAGGCAGAAAGTGTAGACTTGAAGTCATAACATGTGGTCAAGAGCTAAATCCATTTCATCATTCATTCATTCACTCACTCATTCATTCATTCAAGAATTCATTCACCTACCCAATAAGGGAATATGACCTACTTTGTGCCAGTAACATTATATGAATGGCTGAATATTTGTGCAGCAGTGACAAAGGTTTTGACATCATGGAACTCATTATAGGGGGAAGATATAATAAACCAAGAAATGTAATGCAATGCCAGGTCATATTAGAGCTCTTAAGCAATATAAAAGATAATAAAGGAACAGTGGGTAATAAATGGCCAGAAGATCTCTCTGAAAAGTTCACGTTTAAGTAGAAATCTAAAAGAGAGAGAAAAGTGCACCAGGTGCCCTTCTCTGTCTCTATAGAGGGACATAGAAGGGCAAGGGCCCTGGAGTGGAAGCATGTCAGACCTGTCTGCGGAACATGGAGAATCATCTAGAGAAAAATATACACATATGAATGAAGGAGAGCCAAGACCAAGGATAGAGTTATGAGTGAGCATCAACCTTCAAAGGGTGAGCAAAGAAAGGAGATGAAGAACTATAGGAGAAAGAGTGGCTAATTTGGTATTCCATGAATTTAACACCATTCTTTGATAGTTGTCTTCCCAAATCTCCATCACCCCTGGTTATAACTGTGTTTAAACACTCAGCAGTACCATAAACCCAAGAGCTCCTCTCTCCTTTGGCTACGAGGCCTTCCAGAAGTTTGGTATCTGCCTGCCTTGAAGCCTTTGTGTATTTTGTTGCCCCTTCTTCAAAGTTCTGGAGAGGGGTGGGGTAGGGACCACCAATTTGTCCTTCACCTTCAGGATCTGCAGCATGGCAACATCCTCAGGGAAGCTTACCTTGAGCCTGGAGACAGAGATAGTTCTTCATTCAGTTTTTCATTAAAACAATCTGTTCTTCCCTGTACCTAATCTAGTTGGAATTAAATATTTAATGTTTGTTCTCCTCCTGGACAATGAAATCAACCAGGGTCAAAAAGCATGTCTACGTCATTCACTGCATGTTTTAGTCAAGGTTCTCAGAGAAACAAGACCCATAGGAGATGGAAATATATATATGGAGAGAGAGAGAGAGAGAGAGAGAGAGAGAGAGAGAGAGAGAGAAAGCTAATTTGAGAAATTTTCTCATGCAATTATGGAGGCAGAGACATCCCACGATCTGCCATCTGCAAGCTGGAGACCCAGGACAGCCAATAGTGTTGTTCAGTCTGAGTCTAAAGGCCTGAGAACCAAGTCTGCGAAACATGGAGAATCATTTAGCTGATGGCCTAAGTGTCTGTCTGGGGACAGGAGAAGACGAGATATTCCAACTCAACATTCAGTCAGAAAAGGGAGACTGATTCTTCCATCCTTCACCTTCTGTACTACTCCAACCTTCAACAGATTGGATGACACCCATCCACATGGAAAAGGGCAATTTGTTTTACAAAATCTACTGATTCTAATCTCATCTGGAAACACCTGTACAGATACATCCAGAAATAATGTTTAGCCAAATATTTGAGCAGCCCTGGCCCAGTCAAGTTGACACATAAAATTAAATACCACATCTTATATCTCTAAAGCCTTTGCAGCACCTGATATGAAGAAGGTTCTCAATAAATGTCTTTCGAATAAGTGAATAAATGAGTGAAGTTATATTTTTTAACCTTATTTATTAATTAATTTATTTATTTTTGCATTACAATTCTTAATACATCTTTATACCACAATTTATCATATCTCTGATTATATATAAGGTATGTTGACATAAATTCACATCTTCATACATGTATTTTGTATAATGATGCGGGTGAGTGAAGTTTTATTATTTTCTGAGAAATCAGAAGAGTGACTACAGACTAGGTGACTGCAAAGTTGCTAAATGATGATTTTTGACCGCCCTTTATTAAAGTTCTGGAGAAGAGATGGGGCTGCGAACGCCAACTGGTCCTTTATCTTCAGGAGAAAGCAAGGTGATCACTCTTAGCATGCTAGCCTGTTGCCAGATTGTGCTAATTAAGTTTGATTGACAGTCACTCTCAGGGTAGACCCAGAAATACTCCATCTGTCTATATGTGGGAGATTCCTCTTCAGTCTCATTGATCTTTGCAGAAGAATCTCAAAATAAAAGGACTGTGAGTTCAGTTAGATCCAGTCTAGACAATATTTGAATCTTTTGCTTTGGTTCTAGTTCAGCACTTCTTTAGCAAAGTAAAAAAAAAAAGCAAGAAAAGGAGAAGGAAGTGGAAGTGAAGAAGGGAAAATTAAGTTAAATGGCTTATTAATGCTATAAATTTGTTTAATGTTTGTTCTGGTTGCTAATTTGTTTAAAAAATAAATTAAAAGGCAATGTTTTAGTTGTAATCATTGGACTCTCGTAATTTACCCTGATTTTTATACACTGATTTATTTATTTCAAATGACCACTTTGAAAAGTTCACAATGGTTTTCAAATTATGGATAGAGGAACTGAGTAATATATCTACAATAATACTCCTTATAAATACTGAGAAACACTGGTTTTCATTTAATTTTTTTTAATTTAAATGTCCTTGTCATTAGTCATAAAATTTACTAGGCCTTTTCAGATTTCATAAGTGTTATTAATTTCACATATTTTACCAGCGATATATGTTGCCTTGGGGTTTTGGCTTTGGCCACTACTTTATGCAGAATGGTGCTATTTACTAGCAGTTTGGCACACACTTTTTTTTCCCCCGTCAAGAATGGATATATCAATATTCAGGGAGCAGAAGTTTTGCAGATAGTGGCTATGATATTAATGGACAAGAAATATGCTGATAAAAGGTGTTCACCCAACAGCATTAGCTTTTGCATATAACCCATATATTTGCAAGAAGATTTTCTCAATGTAAGAATGTGCAGTTTATCTATTTATCAATGTTATACATGCATTGAAATGTGTTTTCAGAAGAAAGATTCTGGAAGTGATACAAACTAATGTTAATGGTATACTAGAATCATAGATGTTTTTAAATTTTCTTCTTTTTATTTAACTGTATTTTCTAATATTTCAAACAACAAAAACATATTACAAAATTATATTTACAAAAGAAGTAGAAGCTGCCGATAACAATGTAATTTTTCTTAGTTCTTAAAAGGTAGCAGCTGTAGAGAATAACCCAGATTCACCACTGTGTAGAATGTTGCATAGACAAAGAAGACTTTATGTATTTTTAACAAAGAAGATTTGATAAGTCAGATCTGTGGGAATTTATCAATTATTAAGACTATTACAATGGGGTTGAATTGTACTTCAGGACTGCTGGTTCTCATTTTGGTACTTCATCATTGAATCCCATCTCTGGTTTATTGGGAGGAACGGACAGGATATAACCATGACACCTAATTCTGACAATTGAAGAGCAGGAGAGTTGAACACCATCTGCCACACCCTAGTAAGAATGGCAGCAGCACAGACAATGACTGGGCAGGTGATTTTCTGGCATGGTGTCAATGATCTATGACAAGAAAAAAAAGGGGGTGGTGGTGGTAATTACAATGTTACTCCTAACAATAGAAGTAATTTAAAAGAGTAAAGAAACAAGTTGCATTGTGCTCTTCCAAGGGAAGGAGCCAAGGGGAAGATGGCCAGAACCTCACCCCCAGCTCTCCAGGATGGTGCTGACCCGTGGAAGCTGGATTCCTGCCAGCGTCTGAGTCATTTTCCTGGCTTTGCCTTCATAGAACTTACTTTTCCCGCCAATGTTAATGCAAAAACTGGCTCAGCTTCCAATTCACTCAATTCTTCAATTCATTCATCCATATACACTTACTTAGTCATTCGAAAAGTAACTTTTGAGCACCAACCATGTGGCAGACAATGTTCTAGGTGGTGGGGACACTGGAATGAACAAAAATGTCTGAGTCTTACTCTCATGAAGCCTACATTTGTGTGGAGGACGCAGAGAATAAGCAAATAAATACATAACAAGGCCAGGGAGTGAAAGTCAAGAAGAACTAAAAATAAATCAATAGAGGTATAGGTAACGAAAGTGATGCTTTAGATAAAGTTTCTAAGGTCTCTCTGAAAAAGGTGACATTTGAATGATCTGAAGAGTGAACCTTGTGGAAAACCATGAATTGCACATTCTAGGCAGAGGAAGCAACCAGGGCGAAGCCCCTGAGATGGAAACATGTGAGAGAGACTGCAAGGTGTGGTGCAGGGGACGTGCAGAGAGCATGGGGAAAAGGTGAGAAGGGGTTCAGAGCAATGGCCAGGGAGAGATCAGGGAGGACCTTGCACAGCATGGTAAGGACTCTCGATTTATGGTGTGATCAAAAAGGTCTTGAGGGTCTTGAGTAAGGCAGTAACTTAATCTGTCAAATGTTTGTAACAGAATCCATTTGGCTGCGGTTCAGAGAAGTGACTGGTTGAGGGAAGTGGGCAAGCCAGGACATACAGGAGCCTGTGACTGGCATGTGGGATCCAATGGCCTGTGCCAGATGGGGTTAAAGGTGAGAAGCTGCCTAATCCTGTATGCATTTGTGATAGAATGGATGTGGACAGTGAGAGACAGGAGCAGTCAAGAATGATTCCAAAGTTCTGGGTCTGAGCAACTGAATAAAAAGAGTGGTATTTTTACTGAGACAGGAGAAATTGGAGAGGAATAGATAGGGTAAGGAAAGTCCTGAAATTCCATTTGGGAGCTATTAAGTTTGAAATGCCTATGATACAGCAAAGTGGGTATGTCAGGCAGGCATTTGCATGTGAAACCTGGGGTTTAGGAGAGTTTGAGGCTGGGTATATAAATTTGGGAGTTGTCAATGTTAGAGGCATCCAGTAGAAATGTAAGTTACATGTATTTCCTAATAGCTATATTTTTTTAAAGTGGAAAAAATAGAAAAAGTTAATTTTAGTAATATTTTTATTTAACCCAAAACATCCAAAATCGTATTTTATCATGCAGTCAATGTAAAAATATCAATTAGCTATTTTATATCCTTTTCTAAAAAAGTGTAACTGATACATAAAAATTTGTTATAAATATATGTAGCGTCTTTATGGCACTAAAGGACAAGTTGAAATTATCAAACAAAAATTAAAATTGTCCCTATTGTAAATATATGTACCAAATGATGCTTTAATACACGCAGTCTTTGAACTCCAGTCTGTAGTTTCCATTCATAGCAAAACTCAATTCAAATGTGATAGCTACATGGAGCTAGTGGTTACTGTATGGACAGCACAAGTCTAAATGGTACAGAAAGCCAAGGGATTAAATATTGAAAGACAACATAGATAGAATCACGGGAGGCCCAAGGACTGAGCCCCTTGGGAACTCCAACATTTAACAGTCAGGTAAAGGAAGAGGAGGATCCCCAGTAGAAGAAAATAAGAATGTCAATGTTCTCCATCCTGCTTGGGGTGTGAGTTAATGGTATATGCATTTACTGAACTAATTGAATTGTGCACTTAAGATTTGTGTATTTTACTCTATTTAAATTATAACTTAATTTTTTAAAGTGCATTCAAAATATAGGAGAGGGAAAGAATGCCAAATGTAGAAAATAGTGAGAATGGTGAGGGGTTCCAAAAGCCATTGATCAACCACGTGAATCCTACAAAGTGGTCAAATGAGATAAGAACTGAGAATAGACCACAGAACAGGCAATGGGAAGGCCTCGCGTTACTGTGGCAAACGTAGATTTGGTAGAGGATGAAAACTTGCTTAGAATCTCATTCAAATAGGAATGAGGAAGCGTCTGGTTACAGATGGCTGATCTCACACATGCTTTTACTTCTGCTTCCTCTAAAACCTCACTAAATCTGAGACCAAAAAAGTATTTTTAATGACAGCACACATGCCCCTCCCCCTAACATGCACATGTAGAAGCTAGAGAGCAATACGGCAACATACCTGATTGAGAAGATCAGTGAGGCTCTTGGGAAGGACTAGAAGTGATCTGGATGGCACCACAGAGACATCAAAAGGCTCAGGATTTGTGATACGGGATCACCTGGGAGTAAGGGGTGAAGATGGGCCTGATGGACCTGAAAATTATCGGAAAACCAGTTCACCAACCAGGCCCTGCCATCTTTCACAGCTGGAAACTTGACCCTCCCCTCCAGGCATAAGATTGAGGGAAGATAAACCAGAAGGTCATTGGACTTTAAAAAAGCACTGTTGCTTTGGCCCCTATCCCTCTATGACGCCCATTTCCCTTTATAGCAAAACTGAGTGCTCTATATTTTGGCTGTCCTGCACAGCAGCCACTAGCCACATGTGGCTTATGGCTTTGTGATAGAGAGATGGACATTGCTATCACCATAGAAGACCCTGTTGGACAGCACTGATAGGAGCAGGATGCAGGGCAGAGGACACGGGCATGGTGCAATTAGTTTTGCAGATTTGGCAAAGGATACGACAGTTATGTCTGGCCATCAGACAGTTATGTCTGGTCTCAGTGGAATCAGAAGGATGTTCTTCAGCTGACAGTAAAAAAGGGTGGGAGATGTTACAGGTGTTAGAAGAAAGGAGATGATAGAAAATAATCTTCCCAGAAAGCAGAACTGAATTGATAAGAAAGATAAAGAAGAGAGTTTCTTCTTAGCCCAATTAAGAAATTAAGGATAATTGGAATTATCCATGTTTTACTTTATCATATTATTGCTGTTCTCAATATTACTAAAGATGCCATCCTTAAGCCTGGACAGTCTAGGTGGGGATGGAAGCATAAACCAATTCTCCAGTTACTCCTCTTGCCCGATAATAATTTAAACCCAGAGCATGCTGAAGAGAAATCTCACTGCTATGCTGTAACCACAGCCAGTGCAGCAGGAAGGAAGGGGCCAGCCCTTCCTGGAGAGGTTTTGCAGTGATAAGGTATGAGAACTGTCTCAGTCGAGGTTCTTTTGATTTAAAGAAACAGAAACCCATTCAATCATACTTAAATAATAAAAGGAGATAGACTGCCATGACGCTTGGGAGTCTCCTGATGCCCACAGGAAAGCAGCTGGTGCTCAAGGAGATTCGACCAAGGGGAGCCCGAGAGACTAGAAAGCTTGCAGGACACAGGCAGAAACACACTTCTCTCTTTCTTTTCATCTTCTCCCTTTAAACATGATTGTTCCTCTCTTGTTCTCCACAAGATGCATTTTTTTCTGTTCTCTACAGAGAAGACCAGCTTTCTCTATAGAATTCTCGGCACACTTGTTGGGTGAGGATGACCCTCCCCATGATGTCCTTAGTTCTGATGACTCAGAACAAGGCAACATCTCAGCCTCCATCTCGAGTTTCTCAGAGAATCTGATCAGTCAGATTTCGGACATCTGCCCCACACTGGCTCAAACCACTCCAATGGAGGTTGGGCCTGGAGCATATCTTGAGTTCTGGGACTGTCCCCCCAGGCATGGGGCACTTCTCAGAGCTTTTTGGCTCTGCTCTCTGGAGAGTCCTTCCTCTCCGTTGCCTTACTTGGTCTCACCTGAGTACTGAGCTACACAGCTTTCCCAGCCTGTGTCCTGCCCTGAATTAGAGCTGGTGCCTTGGGATTTTTCAACTGGGCTCTTGGTTTCTTTGCACTGCTCACAACTCTTGAAACCATTAGGCCCCTCTGTCTGCTTCCAGATATTTCTATG
Organism: Marmota monax; assembly: GCF_021218885.2. Lineage (NCBI taxonomy): Eukaryota > Metazoa > Chordata > Mammalia > Rodentia > Sciuridae > Marmota > Marmota monax. The sequence continues at coordinate 28,665,351 of NW_026695227.1, forward strand.
AGCAACCAACCATGTTTAGAGTTCTCCTTGAGGGATGATTGTATTTCTCAATGTGCTTTGTCCCTTTGTTTGCTTGTCACTGAAACAACTTCTTTTTCTTCTTCCCCTCTGTTGGGTGTGTGGGAGACTCCCCGCTGAAATTAAGTTTCTGTCTTGTGAGAACATCACGGGTAATCCCTTACACCTCCCCCTCCTCTCCAAAGGGCTCCAGATTCAAAAGTTTTCTCGACCAATCCCCACGGAACACAGTGTCCTGAGTCACCCTGCCAATCAGCACCTGCTATGTGGCCTATGCAACCCTTCTTAAACCGAAGCTTGCAAGCTCACTCTTTCTGCCCTCCTCCTCTCCTCTCTCTGCTCTCTGCCTCTGCTTTTCTTCCCCCTTGGGCAGCCCCCCAATAAAATCCCTTGGTTGAATCTCTGTCTCGGGTGAGTCACTCGCCTTTCACCCTCTTTCTTCTTTTGTCCTCCTCCTCCTCTTGTTTTTTTCTTCTTCTCCCCATTCCCCAACCTTTTGTCAGATACAGCCAGTAGCAACCACATAGGTCAGCACTCAGGTTTTGATTTCTGACATCTTCCCCTGAAACACCAGTTCAATAGGTACAGGTGTCATGGAAAAGCAGGGACAGAGGTCAGCCCAAACTCTGACCTCTGTTCTTGTGTTCTGATGAAAGGAAATTCAAAGTCAGACACCAAAAGCCATGCAAGAGAACTGTATTATAGGTGAAACAAAGTAAAAGCAAAGTGAAGCTTAAGCAGACAGCACGAGAGAGAGAGAGAGAGAGAGAGAGAGAGAGAGAGAGAGAGAGCTGTCCCCAGCAGACAATGACAAAGGAGACAAGGCTATCTCCAAGTTTATTACTGTTTGATGTCTACCAGGAGAACTGGTGACCATTTTCTGTACTCTTTGCCAATTAGGTGTTCAACTCCTCCTTCACTTCAGGAAGTGGAGTTTTTTGTTTGTTTGTTTTGCTGGTTGTAGATGGACACAATGTCTTTACTTTTTTCATTTATTTATTTTTATGTGGTGGCTGAGGATTGAACCCAGGACCTCATGCATGTGAGACAAGCACTCTACAACTGAGCTACAACCCCAGCCCCATGGAAGTGGAGTTTTTTTTTATCTTAGTTGGTCCTCTCTGCAACTATCATGGTGGCCATTCTATTTAGGGGGGCGGGGCTTCATCTACAAATCAATTCTGTGGTAATGTAGGCACTGGGGTCAATAGCTGGTCAGAAGTTACCTTAGTGCGCCCGTGCTATTAAAGGAATTTTCTTTCCCAGACTATTGGAGACACTTACTGCCATAATTCCTAGCTTTACATCAATATCAAGGGACCCTGTCAAGAGTTAGTCCCATTAATCCTTTTCCCTTGATGTGATTTCCAACTAGCTCCCTTGCTTCTGTTTATTTTCTACAAATTAGCTACCACCCTTTGATTTCTTGTCTACTTTGGAAGTTGTTTCAAGAAGACCCTAAAGTATTTTAAAGAATGCTTGTGACCTTGCCTGCATTTCACTGCTCATTGCTACCTACTACTTCACACAAGGTCTGCCTTTGAGGTCATCTCAATCAAACCTTTTGTTTTCTGTTTTTATCCCAGCTCGGTTTCCATGTTGCCATCACCTGACTGTTAAGTCAATATTTTAATTTTTTTCTCTGCAGCTTCCCAGGAAAGTTTTTTTGTAATTTTTTTAACATTACAATAATGACTTAACTGGACACTCAGTGGCCTGAACACAATAAAGATATTTTCAAAATCACAGCTGCTCTGATGTGATCCAAGTGGGTCTCCAGGGCAGCTGACCTATGACGAAGGGGTTCAGCTATTGAGGAAATATCTGTTTTCAGCTCTGTCATCTCAACTCATGACCTCAGCAACCCAATGACAAGGGAAGATTTAAACACGCTCTTTTAAGCTTTGATCCTGAAAGTGATATATCACTGCTGCTCCAGATCATTTGGTCAGAATAGTCTTACTTATGGCCCACCTGACTACAAGGGGGCTAGAAATTCCAGGGAGCTCATAGGTAATTGTTAAGCAGTCACAATCTCTTCCACTGTTCCCAGAGGCCTCTGTTGATCATGCAGAGCTATAAGATCAAAATAGTCTGCCCAGGGCAGCCCCCACCACATTAGAATTGGCACAAAATTATGTTGAGTTAAACTGTGAGATCTGGGGACTTCATTATTCTTGCAGAATTGTCCACCCCATCCTGATTGATACAGGAACATAAAAGAACAGGAGAAAGTAAGATAATATTACCTTCCCCAGAAGCAATTGTAATTCTCATCCAAATACTAGACAGTTTGTAGGATTTTGGGGGGACTTTGACAAAATGATATAAAGCTCATATGCAATAATAGAGGTGTGAGAATAGCCAACACAACTATAAACAGGGAAACAAGACAGAACTAGTTTTACTCAATATTAAGATATTTTACCTGAGTGCAGTGGCGCACATCTGTAATCTTGTGGCTCAGAAGGCTGAGGCAGGAGGATCGCAAGTTCAAAGCCAGCTTCAGAAATTTAGCAAGGCCCTAAGCAACTTAGTGAGACCCTGTCTCAAATAAAGAATAAAAAGGGCTGGGATGTGGCTCTTTTTAATAATTAAGTACCCCTGGGTTCAATCTCTGGTACCACCCCCCCCAAAAATATATTTTAAAGATAGAGAAATAATAAGAAATACAGATTTACATTACAGAGAAATTATAGGAAATATAAAGTTATAAAGTCATTAGTGGAGAACTAAGAGCCCAGAAATAGACTCAAATATATTTGAGAATTTAAAAAATAAATAAAGTGGTATTTTAAGTCACTTGAAGAATGTGAATAATTCAAAAATGCTGTCGTGACAAGCAAGTCAGGGGAGTAGAGAAGTGTTGAAGTGCTTTACTTCTTATACCGAAATAAATTCTAGGTGGACCAATAACTTAAATGTGAAACAATCCTAGACACCAAAACAATCCTAGAAAAACCATTGGTAATTTTTTTTTCATAATTTTGAACTGGGGAAGGTCAGGAGATATATGAGACAAGAATGACCAATTTACTCACATAAAAGTTAAAACTTTTGCAAGACAATACTATAAACAACATCAAGAAATAAACCGCAAGATAGAAAAAAATGTTTGTGATTTATATAACAGGAAAGAGAATAAATTGGGATTGTTTTTGGACACACAAAAAGATCTAAAAATCAACAACAGAAAAGTGAATAATTCTATGAAAAATAGGTAAAAGGTAGATAGTTTGCAGGGGGAAAGAAAAGCAAAAAGCCAATAAATATAGAAAAAAAAAGTTTCAGGTTTTTAGATAATTTAAAAAGTGTAAGTTAAAACAAGATACTATTTTTCATTTAGTATATTTGCAGAAATAAAATTTGATTGTACTCAAGAGTACGGGAAACAGGAACTCTCATGTACCATTAATGAAATGTAAATTGGTATAACCTCTTTGGAAAACAATTTGACAATAGCTATTAAAATTTAAAAAGCACATTTGCTTTAATTCAGCAACTCCCCTACTAGGAATTTTCCCCATAGAAACACCTGTGCAAGGAGCTAAATATATACTGTATAGAGATAGCATGATTCTATTGTTCGTAATAGTAACAAGCTAGAGGAAGCTTAAATGCCCATTAAGAAATGATTAAATAAACAACAGTGGCTCTACAAAATGGAATACTATATAGCCATTCAGAAGAGACTGTTTTGAGTTTAAAAAAATATATAGAATACAGTATCATTATAAGGGAGTATTCCAAAGATTTTATTTTATACACATATTTATATAATATATGTGTACTTGTACATATTTTCTGGGAAAAAAATAATGGTTATGATTATGCTCAACTATAATTATATATGGATGCATAAGAAGACAGCTTTTACATCTCATGTTATACTCATTTGTGTTGTTAGAATTTTTTTAAAATGTCGTTGTATTTTTTGGTACCTTTATTTTATTCATTTATTTTCATGTGATGCTGATTATTGAACCCAGAGCTTCACACATGGTAAGCAAGCACTCTATCACTGAGCCACAAACCCAGCCTGTAAAATTTTTTAAACAAGCGCATGTATTACTTTCTCAAGGAAGAATTTAAACCATTAATCTTTCCATGTAATTATCAATTCTATATTTTTACCTTTTAATAATAGCAAATAAAAAACAACCGAAGTTGGACATTCAGAGCATGTTCTAAGTGGATAAATTAATACAGCAATCATAAAGAAGGAGGGAAGAGGGGACCCATGGCCATCGGGAACAGTCAAGTCCTGTTTTCACTGCAAGGAAAAGGTCCCAGGTTTTAAAGGCAGTCTTTCTCTATCAACATTCCAAAAGGAAAATCAGTAATGCTAGTGATAGGGCCTGATATTTTCTGAGTACTAAGCTGGCTTCAGTGCTGTTATGGTTTAAAAGCTCATGTGTGAGAGAATGAAAGTAAGTTTTAGAGGTGAAACGATGGAGTTATGAGAGCCTTCACCTGATAAGTGGGTCAATCCGCTGATATGGATTAACTAGGTGATAACCGTAGGCAGGTAGGGTGTGGCTGGAGGAGGTGGGTCACATGGTGTCTGCTTTTGGGGTTTATGTTTTGTCCCCATGAGTGGAGTTCGCTTCTGCTTCCTGGCTGTCCTGTGCTGAGCGGCTCTCCTCCACCACTCTTCCACCAGGATGTTCCGCCTCACCACAAGCCCAGAACAATGGAGTTGGCTGCCTATGGACAGAGATCTCTGAAACTCTGAGCCCCAAATAAGCTTTTCCTCTTCTAAGTTATCGTTGTCAGGTCTTTTGGTTACAGTGAGGAAAAAAGCTGACTAAAACAAGTGCTGAGCGCTTTGACACGAATGCTCTTGTTGGGTCCTCAGACTCCACGTTTTAAGGGCACCATTATCAGTGAGGAAATTGGGAAATAATGGCTTCCATTCTGACTCCACCACTTACTGACTCTGTCCTCACACAGACAAACCTGCTTCCCCGGTTAGCACTTACTTATATTCAAGACTTAATGGAGGCAGCACTTCACCCAGAAGCCTTCCTTGATCTCATCTTTCTGAGGTAGGTGCTCCTCCTGAGCTCCAATATCATCCTGTGCTTTCCCTTCTCTGTTGCATTTATCAGACAGCAACTGTCACGGTCTAAGTTCTCAGCTTGCCACCCACTAGTTGAGTTCTGAAGTCGAGCTCTGTGTTTTCTCTACCTGGGATCGTCTGGTGCTTAGCACACAACCTGACAAGACACATTTGCTAAAGGAGTCAAGTGGTAACAGAAAGAAGAGCAGGTGACCCCCGTGGCTACTCGTCCTGGGACTTCTATTGACCACACTCCAGGAGGTCATTCCTTTCGGAAAGTGAACTGTCAGTGGGGCAAACAACATTACTCATTTATTGATTTATGGTTATTATTTGCTCTTGTTATTGTTGTTGATGCTGAAACCACCAAAATTACAATTTAAAGATCGAACTGGCTTTTGTTTGTAGTTCCAGAATCAGACAACATCTCATTTTACAAAATAGAATGAATTTCCTGATGTCCTGATGAGAAGTTTGATTTCTGAGGCAGAAAAGGGCTGAAGAAAACAGAAACAGGGAACAAAAAGGGAATGGGTTGTTTTGTGGTCACTCTCTCACTAGGGCTACAACCGTGGGCATTTCCTTACCATGCCAGCCAGCCAAGGTAGACTGGGTCTGTGGGTCTGTGAAAAGTGTATTTGGTCTTCATCCCATTTCCTGGCAGACAACTCCTAAAATTCCTGGAATCTCTGAAGTGTGATGAGTTGACTGGTGGCCAACACAGGAATGGGGGCTGGTCACCAGAAAGACCCAGGCAGGAATAGAGGGTCGGGATTTTTATTTACCTCCCTGGAAGGAAAGAGGTGGTAAAAGTTAAGTCAATTACTATAATTTAGTCAATCATGCTTCTGTAATGAAGCCTCCATAAAAACCCAAAGGGACCAGGCTCAGGAAGCTTCCACATAGAAACCTGGAGGTAGGCGCTCCTCCTGAGCTCTAATATCATCATGCGCTTTCCCTTTTCTGTTGCATTTATCAGAGAGCAACCTGGAGGGTGGCACACCTGGCTTGGGCTTGGAAACCCCATGTCCTTTCCCCCATATCTTGCCCTGCGCATCTCTTCATCTGGATCCTTTGTCATATTCTTTATGATAAACTGGTAAAAAAAAAATAAAAAAGTGTTTCCCCGAGTTCTGTGGGCCACTTGAGCAAACTAATGGAACTGGAGGAAGTGATAGAAACACCAATTTATAGTTAGTCAGAAGCACAAGTAGAACAACCTGGGGTTTGTGATTGGCTTCCAAAGTGTGGGAGCTGAGGTCAGTCTTGGGGGCCAAACCCTCAACCTGTGGATCTGCCACAGAACTGATTTCTTGCTTATTGGCGGGGAGAATCCCCATACTTTTTGAGATCACAGAAACACTGTAGTGAGTGTACAGTAAGGAAAACAGCCTGATGTTGTTCTTCCCAGACCCCTTCTGCCTGGTTGCTGTGAGCCTCCTGGGGTTTTCTTTGTTCAGTTTGGGTATGTGGCACCCAGTACAAGTGACTGCACTTTGGTCTGCAGGGTCTAGTATAGGAATTCAGTTCAAAACAATGGGCTCCTATAAATTTTGTTTAACAATAAAAACAAGACCAAGAATCCTGCCTCCCTGGTAATTACCGTCTGGAAACGGACGGTGAAATAATTAAAATAGCAATAGTTCTAGAACAAATGTTAAACAGGATTAAAGGTAGACTAATGGAGGGCGAGAGACCAATTTAGACTGGGCAGCCGGGGCAGGGGGGCTTCTGTGGCAGTGAGTTGAGTTGAAGCTTGAATAACAACAAAGATCAAATCATGCAGAGCAACTTGGAAGGCCCCAAGTGGGAACGAGTGGGAAGGAGTGGGAGGCAGCCTGTATTTTCAGAGGCAGGAAGAGGCTCAAAATGCCTTGGGCCTGATTTCACCAGACTGGGTCAGAAGGGGTCACATCAGATCTGTTAAAACCTCTTAGGCTCTGATAAGTATCTTAATTTTGTTCTGCCCACAACAGGAAACCATTGAAAGGTTTTATACAAGGGAGTAAAATGATCTAACTTCATATTTTGATTAGTTGGCCTCTGAGCAGAGGGTGAGAATAGAAGCTGTATCAGGTTATCGCAATAGTCAGTGAGCTTCTCGTTGCTGTATCAAAATACCTAATATGAGTAACCTAAAGGAGAAAAGATTTATTTGGGCTCAGAATTTCAGAGATTTCAGTCCATGGTTAGCTGCCTTTGTTGCTATGGACCTGTGGTAAAGCAGAATATCAGGGTAGACGGGCATGGTGGAAGAAAGCTGTACTTCATGGTGCCTGGGAAAGGGAGTGGGGAGCTCACCAAGGGGCCAGGAACAAGGTATAGTCCCCTAGTGACCTACTTCCTCCAACCATGCTCCACTTCCTACAGATTCTACCATCTCCCCCAAATCACATCAAATTATGACTCTATACCAATTACTTCCCTAATGTCCCACTCGTGACGCTGCTGCATTGGGGACCCAGACTTTAACAAATGGTTTGGACACCCCAGATCCAAACCATAATAAGATAAATGCAGCTTGGTGCTAGAGATGGAAAATGAGTGGATTTAGGATGTCTTAGAGGAGAGGTGCCAGGACTTGGCTGATATGAGGACAGGAGCATGGGACTAAAGAAGACAAAACTGATTCCAAGTTAGACTGGGGCAATGGTATAGACTGTGGCACCGTTTACCAAGCTGGTAAAGACTAGGTTTGAGGGACAGAGGCTGAAAGGAACCAAAAGTCCCATGTAGAGCATGTGAGGGTGGAGATGCTACTAGATATCCCAATAGGGACCGAGGCAGCTGGTTGTCTGTGTGAGCCTGGAGCTGTGGACAGGTTAGGGTTGGAACGCTAAATCTGCCAATCATCTGCTAACCAGGCTCTTAATCAGGGTTAAGACAACCAGATAAGTATGTGTTAAAAGAAGACTGAAGGTGGGAAGAAAGGGGAAGAGATATTAGGGAAGAGAAAGGAGGGGAAGAAAGGGGGGAAAGAAGGTCCCAAATCAAGTTTGGGTGTCCCCAAAAATAGGAGATTGAGAAACAGCAAGTGATTTAGGAGGCAAATCTGCATAGGAAGGGGTGTGCTTATAGAAGGTGAGAGGAGAAAGCAAGAAGTTGGAGAAAGTGCCCAGTGGTCAAGTCAAACAAATGCAGTAAAGTCAAGAGTCGCTTTGATTAGAAACTTTAGAGGTGTGGTAGGGCAAGCAGCTCACTACAGTGAGGTGGGATGACCAGGCCTGGGAAAGAGGAGATTCCAGATAACACTCTAAAGACGTTTTGCTGTGGGAGAGCAAGACTCTTCTAGGAGGGAAAAGGTCATAGAACAGGTTTTTGTGGGTTTTTGAAGATGCAGGATTCTAGTTCCTTTTTATGCTGATAGAGATGGAGAAATAAGGATGGATGCCAGATAGGGTCCGAGAAGTGAGTGGGGCTGGGGTCCCAGCACAAGTGGAAGGCAAGTTGGGCCTGAGGGAGGAGCCAGGCCACCCACGGGGACAGAGGGAAGGCAGAGTCTGTGATGAGGGAGGATCTAGTCCACGGCTTCTACTTCCTCAGTGAAGTTTGAGAGAAAGACACCAGTGAGAGCATGAGAAGAGGAAGCAGGGACTGGAGCTTCGAGGGGACAGATCTGTGAAACGCTTCCTTCCTTGCAGAACAACAAACAAGGGAAATGGAGACAGGTCTCCTGGGACCTGGGAGAGCCCATCACATTTGTGGTTGTGAACTAAAGTGAGACTAGTTTCTGCAGTTTCATTTTGTCACTTTTTTTCAAAAAAATATTTTATTCTTTTTTTAGTTGTAGATGGACACAATATCTTTATTTTATTTTTATGTGATGCTAAGGATCGAACCCAGGGCCTTGCATGTCCTAGGCGAGCAATCTACAGCTGAGCCACAACCCCAGCCCTCATTTTATCCCTTTTAGCTGCACAGAGTAGGTGGGTGATACCATGTTGACCAAGAAGATTGTCTGGAGATGGACATTCCCGGCCTCTGAGGGGACAGGGTCAGCTTGGGGCCATGATGAAGTGAGGAGAGCTTATTATTACAGGAGCCACTATCTTTTCCTCCCTTTTTCCTCCACCGAGGACCTGGCTTTGTTCAGGCATTCACACAGCTCATGAGAGCCACAGGACTGGGAAACAGTGCCCATCCCCAGTTCCAGGAAAGGACACTAATATTCTAAACCAATTGGCACATGCCATTCCCTTGGTGATGAGGATTGATTGCTCTAGGAGTGAGCATGGGGCCCAACGTGGGCCAAGCAGATAGAAGGGAAGGATGGATTCCATGGGTGACACCTGTTTTTCCTCGTGCATCCTACACGAGGAAAAGGGAAGGAGTTAGCCCTAGTCCTGGGACAAAGCTGATGCTGAGGACGAAAAGTAGAGATGTGGAGATCATCTGGGACTTGATGATGCTGTCGAAACTTTGAATCAACTCTCAAGACTCTTTTAGCTTTAACCTTCCTGTTATTTGAAATGATACATCTCCTTATCTGAAGAGACACATACACAAGAAGAAAATTAAAACACACACACACACACACACACATACACACTTCAGTCAGGGTTTTGTTACTTGCAGCCAAGCACGTAATGGACACCATTTTTTTTTTTTTGCAGCATATGAGCAATCCTTGAGACTGGGTTGACAATGTGCCTGGCTTTCAATTCAACATGTGCTGAGGGGCAAAGGGAGGGCAGTGGCCAGGGGGCGGGTCTAATGTCCCAGGGGCACTTCTGCTCCCACAGTTTATGTTTACCAAAAGGCAGATCTGTTTGTCCACAAACTAGTTTTGCCAGTTGTACTTGTTTTTGTAATTATGTAAACCAATGAAATATGACTAAGAAAGGACCATTGTATAAAACCAAATTGCCATTGTATAAAACCCGATGAGCAGGAAAGGAAAGAAACTTTACAAACAAAACAAAACAGAATCTTACAGCTGGTTATGGATAAGACAAGTATAAAAATAATTGGGAATTCTGTTAAATGTAGACTAATTCTGAACTCAGATGGTTCCCCAACTGTCTTTGCATTCTGGCCCTACTTTAACCACTTTGGAACTAGACACCTATGATGCTGAGTCAATTTTTACTCTCTAAATATCCACACAGAACTCCTATTAGGTGTCACATATGTTAAGAGACCTCACCCCTTTAAAATACTGTCAAATGAAAGTACATATAACTTTAGTAAAGTATTCAAAGTATTTTCTATATTTTTCCTGCTTTATCTGACTTCCCACCTAGCTGCCAGCTTGGTGGCTTAAGAGTAGATCTGTCCACTTCTTCCCTTCAACCTACCGTTCTTGGCAACCTATTGCCTTTGAACTCTCTCACTGCTCCACTTCATCAGCCCAGCATCAGTAAAAATCAGTCTTACAAAATTATAGGTAAAAAAACAAAAGCATCCTTCATTTTAATCAGAGGTCTGGAAGGATTTCCATGAAAGTATGAAACTCTACTTCTACATGAAGAGGTTATGGATCTCTTTCCTATCATCATGCATGTGAATAATGATGATGTAAACTATTATTGATATGGTTAAAAAAATTGAAATAAAAGATTCTCCCCCCCCCATGACAATGAATACTTTATCTTTTTATGTGAGTTTACTCTTTACAAGGAACTTTTAGGCTTATTTTATCAATATAACTTCATAACCAAGCCACAGAGAAATCATTGATTACTATTTACAGATGAAGAAACATTGTCTCTCCATTTGGAGAAAAGCAAATTCTTTGACTGCAGATGCCAAACTAGCAAAAAATAGAACCTGTTAAGAGGCCCAGGTTCCTGACGCCTATTTCAAATGGTTTCTGCTTTCCTCTGAATCATAAAGATTTAACAAAAAGTTTGACCAATACTAAATATTTGTTACCACAATGGAGAATGATTCAGCAATATAAAAAAACCTGGTTTTAAATGATGGAAGCACAAGTCCAGAGAGGAAACTGGAGGAGAAGTTTTCCCCATCACTGATGGCTGCAGCCGTGCAAGATCAGTGTCACCCTTTCTTGTCCATCTCCCACTTTTAGACTTTGAGGTCAGCTCCACAGGTCTTTACTGGAAAATTTGGGGCCAATGTTGAACCTCTTTGGCCTCTAACCTTGTAAGACAGAATGATAATGCCTATTTGTAATACTGTTATAGTATTCAAAATGTGAACATATAGAAAGTCCTTAACACAGCAGCTGAGGGATTCTAGCATCCTCATCGTCGTCATCAGCAACAGCAGTAGCAGTATTAATACTGCTAATGGTAATTGCACTACTATTTTCACAGAAGGTAAAGGATGCTGGGTGCCACCTGGTTAATGGCCATTAGAGCCAAAAAATTACGAATCAGAACAACACTCATTAGAACTACTAGGATTCATTTCTGCTTGTCTCAAGTTTTTTCATTCTCATGCTGAGAATTTGACCTGTTAAAATTTTTTGGAGCAACCTTTAATCACCCATAACAGTTATCACCACTACTTTAGCCTCCTGAACCCTCTAAAAATGAGAAAATTAGTTTCTTTGTGGAGAAATGACATGGGTCCACAGTTCCTTCCCCACTGTCCCCTTATGGAGACTCACAGAAAACAGCAAATGGAGATAGGACCATCTCGCCCTGGGCTCTCATGCACAAAAGGTCTGAGCTGACCTAGCGCTGTGTGATCCATCTGGCTAGCAGGCCCCACCTGCCCACAGTCCTCTCACCAGCTGACCACGCCCACCACATGCTGACATGAATGACAGACGGTATGCAAAGAATTTCCCACAATCCTCCACTTTTCGCTGCAACTTTGTAAGGAGTTATTAGCTATCCCATTGTTCAGTTGAAAGAACCAGGCTTTGAAAGCCAGCTTTGAAGAAAACCTTCACAGTTAGTCTAACCAACCCCTTTCTTTTTCAGATGAGGACGCTAAAAGGTTAAGTGTCTTACTCAAAATCACAGTGACGCGATGACAACAAGGAGACAGGCACTTGACATATGTACTGTCATTTTTTTTTTCTCACAATCTTACCAAGAAGGACACACTGCTGGGTTTCTGTTCGTGACTAAAAGGCTCAGGGGTCACTCCGGTTGAACTGGGCTAACTGGGCTGCGCAAAATAACCACACAAGAGACACAAGTACCTTTATCTTTGGGGTCACTGTGACGGCTCCTCTGACCTTAAGGGTCCACAGGAAGAGAGAGAGCAAGAGCACGCGCTGACCTCTTTTACTGAGGAGAAGCTATTCAGATGAGGCAAGTGGTCAGGTTTCAGGGGGCTGAGTCTATCTTCATGATGTCCACTGTCAGCAGGTTGACTGACATCTAGGTAGGCCACACCCAAGGGCACAGTAAGAGAAGGGGACACACCAAGGCACTTCCATGGAAGATTCTATCCTAAACAGGGCAAGGGGTTATATTACAAAAGAACAGGTGAGCATAGCTCCACCCATGGGACTGTAGCAAGACACATCCATGCACGAGACACCAACCCAAGAATGGTGGGGAAAGCTCTGCCACATTTCTGTGACTGAGCGCCTCAGCACCCAGCTGGGGAGTATAACTCAGTCACGTGTGAGGTTGGTCTCCCACAACACAACAATTTCAAGACAAGGGAACCAGGCTTTCTGTGCAAGTGCAATGCTGCCTCCAGTCCCAGGACAGTACTCTCAGGTGGCTCCTCTCCACCTCTGACATTAGGGTTACCCAGAGAGAGGACATGGCTGTCAACAGGCAAGAGAGAAATGGGCAAGGGCTGCCCTATGACAGGATGGAGTCAGGACAGGGGTCTAGGGAGCAGGTATGCTGGTGAGTCACCAGAAAGCCAGGCTGGATGTCTCAGGAAACTTCAGCCATCACTGCAGCCTCTTACTCTGTCCCCAGGATTTCTCTCTACAGGGTTGCAGCATGAGTGAGGCTGAGCTGCAGCAAGGGTCAGGAACAAGCCAGAGATTTTTTTTTTTTTTTAAATCAGGATTCTTTGGTTTTTCTCATGAACTTCTCAGACTCCAAGTCCGGTCCTACAAACAGGTAAGGCAAAGATTCAAAAGAAAAATCTGCTCTGAGTACATGAATTTTCACCAAGAGTAAATCAATGGTTCTTAACTGTGGCTGACTGTGTCTCCCAAGAGACATTTGGCAATGTCTGGATCTACCTGAGGCTGTCACACAGGGGGCTGGGGATGACTGTCCAGGGATGCTGCTGGACATCCGACAACACACAGGACAGCCTGCTTCAGCAAAGAACTATCCTGCCCGAATGCCTGCAGTGCTGAGGGTGAGAAACGGAGGCCTGAGCCCAGCTGAGCCGCATGGAACCCTGACCTTACTGGTACAACAAGTACAACGGCTCTCAGTGCAGTAAGGCAAAGGACACCGGAGCAGCAGAGGCTTGACACTTGATTTCCAGTTCTGACTTGATGAAGGGTTTGGAGCTTGTGGAAAGTCATTTGCCATCTATAGTCCCTTTTCCTTCCTTGAACTAGAGCAGCCATGTGATGGGACCAGGTCTTCCTGGAATTGGCCCATGGCCCACAGGAAACGGTAGGGCTTCCCACCCTGAGGAACCTTGTCAAATATCATTTACGCAAGCATCTCAGATGTTTGCATACCATCTGCTGATGTAATAGATCCTCAGCACGTTCTCCTCCAATTATAAAGGCCATCCATAATCATAGAAATTTGAGGAAGATACAGAGGAACACAAAGAAAAGGAAATGAAATATCCCTTATTTCCGCCACTTAGAAAGGACTTCAGTGCTGCAGGCATCCAAATGCTGAACTCTATGCTACTTTTAAATATATTTTTATTTTTAATTGACACATAATAATTATACATGTTTATGGGGACACAGTGTGACATTTCAATATACTAATACAGTGTCAGGTAGCATCACTTTAAATGTTTATCATTTCTTTAGCCACTATTTTGAAAATGTGGAACAAAGGAAGATGGAGTCACTGTAGTCCTTCTTTTTGTGTTGTTGTTATTTTCCCCCTTTTCAATTCTGCATATGCAATGGAGCCAGCTGCCTTTAAGTCACAAGTGCCATTCAGATATATGAACCCTGATTCTTTGACTTTGCACTAGTGTTTTTTTTTTTTGGGGGGGGTTAAAATTTTTGTTTCTACTTGTGATAAAAATCCAAGTAACAGGAAACTAACCATCTCACACCTTTCTGGGGCTAAGATCAGTAGTGTTAAGTATCTTCACACTGTTGTACAGCCAAGTCTAGGACTTTTTCATCTTGTAAAAGGGAAATTCTGCATCCATTAAAACAACTCCTCATAAATCCCCTGCCTGCCCCTATTTTGATCTGTTTTATGAATTTGATTATTCTAGACCCTTCATATAAGTGGCATCATACAGCACTTGTCTTTTTTGTAACTAGCACAGTTTCTTTAAGCATAAAAGTTTTATCTATGTGGTAGCATATGTCAGAATGTCCTTCTTTTTCAAGGCTGAGTAATATATAATGCATGTACTACTTTTTAAAAAAAAAATCCGTTTGCCTATCAATGAGCACCTGGGTTGTTTTTATCTTTTGCTTACAGTGAGCAAATGCTGCTCTGAATATAGGTATACAAATATTTTTTTGAGATCCTGTTTTTTTTAGAGAGAGAGAGAGAGAGAATTTTAATATTTATTTTTTAGTTTTCGGCAGACACAACATCTTTGTATGTGGTGCTGAGGATCGAACCCAGGGCCGCACGCATGGCAGGAGAGCATGCTACCGCTTGAGCCACATCCCCAGCCCTCAAGATCCCGCTTTTAGTGTCTGTTTTGGTTTAGAGATGAGGTGTCCCCCAAAAGTTCATACATAAGACAGTGCAAGAAAGTTTAGAGATCAAATGGTTGGGTTATGAAAGCCTTAACCTGATTCATGCATTAATTCACATGAATAGATTAACTGGGCAGTAATTGTAAGCAGATGGGTATATCTGGAAGAGGTAGATCACTGGGGGTGAGCATTTGGAGGTATATATTTTGCCCCTGGTGAGCTGAATTTGTCTCTCTCTGCTTCCTGATTGCCATGTCCTGAGCTGCTTTCCTCTGCCACACCCTTCTGCATAATGTTCTGCCTAATCTCGGTCCCTGAGCAATGGATTCAGCCATGCATGGACTGAGACCTCTGAAACTGTGAGCCCCAAATAAACTCTTCTTCCCCCAAAATTGTTCTTGTCAGTTCTTTGGCTCACAGCAACAAAAAAATTGACTACCACAGTGTATTTTCTACCTTCTTGTGTCATAAAATGGGGAAAAGAAGAGTCCCTTGCCCATCTTCTGGGGGAGTGCTAGATAAAACGGTGAAGGGGTAACAGCAGTAATATTTTCACTGAACACTACTGCACGGGAGGAAGGATTGGATAGGGAAAACTGACCCACACTGGAAATTCTGAGCAGGGTCAGTGAGGCCTGTGGAGGACACAGCCTGAGGCCTGAGGCTTCTCCTAAGTGAGTATCCTTCTTCACCCAAACCCACAGTGGCCTGGTCTTCCTACTGTTGCCGTTTTCCTCCTTATCTTTGATTTGGATTCTCAGTAAAGCTTGGAAAATGCCTATTGCATTTAAAGATCCCCTTAAGCAAGTATCCTGCCCATGAAGCAGCTAAGAACTCTGGAACATTTTGTTTCACGTACTATGAAGTAAAGCCATTCCTATGAGTAATGTAAAATTAGATTGTCTCTGTGTTGAGCAATTCCTCTACTGTAGGTGATGAAGTTTTGGTAACAATTCTCTGAGAACTAAAGAGACATAAGCCTGTACTTCAGAATTCCAAATCCAATCCTGTTGATCCAAAGAGACAGATCTTTCTTTAAGTCACCCTGGGTTCTTCCAGAATTCTACTTGCTCCCAGAAGATTTGGGCCAGCAATTCTCCCCCACAAAAAAACCATCATATGCCTTTGACCACACACACATTTACTGTGATGTCTTTCGTGGTGAAACACTTGCTAGTTGACAAACAACTTTCCCATGTACTGTCGTATGTGATTCTCATAATCCTATGAGGAGGCCAGGCAGGGATCAGCACATCTGTTTCAGAGATAAGGAATGGGAGCTCAGCACATGGCCAGGACCTAGGAGAGATGGAGCCCTCTGACTTCCGCTGCTGTGACCCTTCTATTTCCCACCAGGGCAGGGATGTAAGTGATAACTGAAGGACACCAAGGCCATGTCTTAGAACCCCCAACTCAAAGAGATGGAGGGAATTGGAATGGCTCAGTCTTTTTAGTTATTTTCCATTCTAACTTAGGACAAAACAAAGACATAGAGAAACTACTAGCACACGTATACACCTACATGAGAAGAAGAAACAAAGACACTTAAGATAGGAGAAAAAATAAAAACCATTAATGCATAATTGATTATGGATTAGTAATATCAGATAGATCTTGGAGTGAAATAAATAAGTGGACCTACTTTAAAGGATCTCTTTCAGATTTTTTAATCGAGACCTGAAAAGCATGCTTCAACTATTAACAAATGATACATTGACCTGCTGGAGATAAATTCATCACCTGATTGCAGCTTATGGCATCGCCATTAGGAAGAGTTCTTGCTGTGAGGAAAATATAATTATGGAAGCTCTGTGGATGTGACCTTTTAGAAACCCCTTGGAATTAACGGATGTGAAAAGGATTTCACCACATCACTAATATGCTTGCTGCTATTGTTTCTGTTCTGCTCCATTCATTACAACTAACTACCTGCATGTAAATAAATAGTAATAGATTCAGGCCTTTTGGATGGTGTATTGCAATAGTCACTTCTCAACTGTGTATGTCCTTAGATCCTTTTCCTGTGGCTATTTTACTGAAGCAGTACATTTCTCTTGATTTCCTATAGAACAGAAGCATCATTTTCCTTCTTTAATTGCTTTGCACAATGGCAAGACTAGCCCTTTTACAAAAGGGTGACATCTACAAATGCCTTTGTCTTCAGGCTCAGCCTCTGTCCAAATGTAAGGAAAATGAAATCTCTTAAGTTTTCCTTGAGAAGAACTAAGGGATTTAGGATCCTAGGAGTGAAAAACGTTTTTTCCCCTCTACCCTCTGAGGTCCATTGCCTGGGCCCCTACAAAGTAGACTGGGGAAAAGAGGAAAAGACAAATTAATAGGAGAAAGGCATGCACATTTTATTGTATGTCAATTTCTACAGGAGGGTGAGTCTGCTCCAGAAAATAAGTGAAGACCCAGAGAAGCAGATAGGCTCGAGAGCTTACATGAAATTTTTAACACAGAAGAATAAACAGTGGGAATGTCACACAGCAAAGGAAAAGAGCTTTGGGTTTCCACAAGCAGCAGACTATGAGGAAGTAAATCTATGGGGGAAACCACTGGCAGATAAAGGCTATTTTAGTAACTTTTATTTACACATGTCCATTTTGGTACCAACTTCCCAGCTTCTTTGTGTCCATACAACTTGGGCAGGAGAGAGCATTTAGTGCAGCTCTTGTTTCTCAGGAGTTTCTGCTTTTAGTAAAGGAAATTCCAAAAAAAGAAAGAAAGAAAGAAAGAAAGAAAGAAAGAAAAAGAAAAGAAAAAAACCCACAAACAACAACAAAAACCTTCTTTCTGTATTTATTGAATCTTGAATGCTTTCAACTCCAAATAATCCTATGCCAAAGTGACATAATTTGGTGTGACATTTTATGGTCTACTTCTCTAGGTTCTGTAGACCTTCAGTTGATTAGAAATTTTCCCATTGTATGCATGATTTTTAAGTGGTCCCTGTTCAGATGAAATTAAATGTTCCAAATTATGTATATTGCTCTGCTTGGAGAATCAGGCCCTGGAGAGTGCTGCAGAGTTGTCCGTGGAGATGCCTGTAATGGATGAAACCAGCAACTGCTTCCAGACCACAGAAAGTCTAGCTTTACTTGCCCCAGGGATATTTGGTGACTTCTGGAGGCATTTTGGGTTGTCTTAAGTGGATACAAGGAGATGCTACTGCATCTAGTAGGTCAGGACAGAAACTCTGCTAAACATCTTATAATGCACAGGATGGACCCACCCCACCCACCTGCAAAGAGTTATCTTGCCCGTTTTGGTCTTCTAGGGCTGCCAAAACAAAGTTCTACAGTTTGGTTGACTTTAGCAATAAAAAATTATTGTCTCACTGTTCTGCCTCTCTCTTTGGCTTGTAGGTGGCTATTTTCTTCTGTACTTTCATGTCACTTTCCTGTGTGTTTCTGTGTCCAAATCTCCTCTTTTTATAAGGACACTTTTTTTTTTTTTGGTCCCAGGGATTGAACTCAGGGGCACTCAACCACTGAGCCCCATCCTCACCCCTATTTTGTATTTTATTTAGAGACAGGGTCTCACTGAGTTGCTTAGAGCCTCACTGTTGATGAGGTTGGCTTGAACTCAAGATCCCCCTATCTCACCCTCCCTAGCTACTGGGATTACAGGTGTGTGCCACTGTACCCCCGCCTAATGACTTCTTTTTAATTTGATTTCCCCTCTAAAGATCCTATTTGTAAATAAGGTTACATTCTGAGTTATTGAGGGTTAGGACTTCAACATATGAATTTTAGGGGAGCACAATTCAACCATAACACAACCTAGAATATCAATAGCACCGAGGCTGAGATGCTTTGGTTTGAATGGTTGCTTAAATTCTCATTTTTTTTTCTTTTTATCCTTGATTTGCTCAAATCGTTGGATCAGCATTCACCTAGAAAAACAATGGGCATTTTTATTTATCATCAGTGTATACTCACTGGAGAGCTTAGGGATGCATTTCTAGGAATGTCATAATGATTAGATCACAATTTCACTTTCATTTCCACCTAGCACCAAAGACACCACTTTTTTTTCATCTGTGTGTGTGTGTGTGTGTGTGTGTCTCCCTGGTTTCCTACACGTGTTCCCTACCCTTAGCCTGGCTTCAGTTTCCAGGCCACTTGCCAGGTGTTATGTCCACAGGGTGCAGCCATGCATGTCCTACATGGAAAGAACACTAGTAGAGGATCTTTTTAATCAGTTTCAAGTTAGGGTGAACTGAAATGCCTTAGCAAGGGAGAATTACATTAAAATACAGACTTCCAAGCTAATTAGCTATGGGTTTGTGATTGCTTCTAACCTTGGAAGAGCTAATTTACTTAAATCTCTGATAATTTTCTTACAGATAAAAGGGAAGACAATATTATACAATACTTACAATTATCAAAACTTCAACATGGTACCCCATAAATAAGTACAATTTTTATGTTTTATGTATCAGCTAAAAATAAATTTATATAAAAATGAAAAATACATAGTCAATAAATATATTACATTGTTAATAAATATATTAGATTGTACTATGGAAAGACCTCCAGTGAGATTATGAAATAACTATGAAGAGAGGTTGGCTTACTGTTGTCCCAAAGAATGTAGTCATGAGCATGAGTTGTTGGTCCAGAAATCTCCCCTACCCATGGGGAATATGTTCCAAGACCCCTAGTGGATATCTGAAACCTCAGACAGTACCAAACTTCATATGTACCATGCTTTTTCTTATACATATAAGCCTGTGATAAAATTTAATTAGTAAATTAAGAGATTAGCAACAATAATAATAAAATAAAACAATTTTAACAATGTGCTGTAATAGAAGTTATTTAAGTCATGAATTTGATCTTTTCAAATTGTAGTTGACTACAGGTAACTGAAATTGCAGGAGGTCAGATACTGGGCAATGGGGGAATAGTAAATTATTGTTAAAAGGGAGATGAAAGTGGCACCTTGAACTCACTCCTTCACTGAGTGACACTGATCAAGCGTCCACAGTGTGCTAGACCCTGGGTTACAGATGCAAGATATTCGTATTCTAGTGAAGAAAGGAAACAAGTGACACTAACAGGTGTGTGTGGAGTGCTCTCAAGAACTATGCACATTTCTCTACAGGAACAGGAAAAGAGGCTGCATAGAAAAGGCCTTTGGGAAAATGTCCAGAAAATATTTATAGAAATCTGAAATCATCATCTTGATTCATCTAAATGAGACTTGGGCTTTACATCAGCAGCTTTTCCATATTTCATTATGACAAAATCCTGCCCTCTTCATTACTACAAGAACCAATACAGCATTTTCAAATATTAAATGAAAAATGCAAAAGGCAAGGGAGAGTCGAACAAAATTTAAAAGGTTAATAAATAATTCATTTCTGTGCAAACAGAAATGAGAAAACATGTGAAGCAATGATGAATTATTTCTGAGTATTCATGGATGAACTGAGCAATTAAAAAAAATTTTTTAATGTATTTCAGCAATAAATAGAAAGGATAGCCCGGGAAATTCCATTCATGTTATACATATGGGAGACATTTAAAAATATAGGAGTAGTTATTTCCCATAACGTTATTTTTGGAAAGAAAACAGAAATAAAAGACGTTATGAAATATAATGTTCATAAATAAAGTTTGTCTGCTTGGTTCACAAAGTAATTGGTCCTGTTGCTTAGGATGGTGACATGAAGCAGGTCCGGAAAAAGCCATTGAAGAAATTGGTTGCCTATCAGCCAAAAGATAAGAGCTAAAACAATAATTTGAATGGGAATAAGTCTCCATCCAAAAAGATCTTTATACTTAAAAAGGAGTTTGGAATGTCACTGTGATGGGACTGTATACAAAGAATTGCTTTCTGATCTTTGGGGGCTCACTTTAGGTCATTAAGTAGTTAGGTCACCATGTGCTGAGGGCTCACTGCTGCTGGGGAGGGGGGTGGGGGTGGGGATGTAGCGGTGAAGAGCCCCCCTGGCTTTAGTGAGGAGAGGTGGACAAGGAAACAGGTGTGATTTTGCCACAGTGGAGGGAAGCACAGGAACACTGAACACAGATGGAAGAAGCCAGGAATAAACTCCTGGAGAAATGACTTTTTTTTTTTTTTTAAGTCTGTTGCTCATCCATCCATTCATTCAATGAACGCTGCAAGCACTAAGCTCAGTGGTAGGGAGAAAAAGTTGGATAAGGGACTGTCGTTGCCCAAGAAAATTAAGGTCCGGGTGATGGAGACAAACAGAGACACAGCTGCAACTGAAGTGTCGGATCTGTGCCAGAAGCACTCCTGGGACGGGAGGGTACACGGAGGGAGAGGTTCACCCTTAGGAGAGACCACACCTCTCCCTGGAAAACTGCCCAGGCACCTCCAGTTCACCAGCAGCAGAGCCCAGAAACGAGCAGAGAAACAAGGGCAGCCCTTGCCTTCCCTTCCCGACACACTGAGTCCCCGTGTGTCCTACTAGAAAGCCCCATTGCCAAGGGAGGCAGGACAGGTTATTGAAGCTCAAATAATGGAGAGCCCGGCTTGCCAAAAAGCCATTTGTCAAATCCATCACTTCACCAAATGTATCATTTTACTTTAAAAAGTTGCTTCTTCTACTTAGTTATGAATTTGTAGTAATTTGTCTCCAATGTGCCAGTTTTAGTTGTTTGGGAGGACATTACCTGTTTCTATAGCTTTCACTGATAAGGTTTCATTTTCTCTTTGCAGCAGCAACAGGTTAAATGAATCTTTCAGTGTTTTTAAACTGTATTAACAACTCAAAAATTATTTCATAACTCAAATATCAGTGCTCACTTTGGTTTGGCCAACATTTTATCATATTTGTGGCTACTCTGTCCGTTTTTCAAGTTGGCTGTTATATTGCAGTATTTTATCAGCCTAACTTTTCTAATAGTTGAAGAATTCGAACTTACTGTGTGATATGGTTGCACCTAAAGCTTCCTGTTCATTCTTACTTTACTAGTCTTTTTAGCTTTTTTAGGATGTTCAAAAATCATTAAAACAAAATCCTTTTATGACAATTTTACATTTACATTCAGAGACTGTGCAACTGGAGGATGAACATAAAAAATCATTATAATTCAGTCTTCTAGGATCGTGACTGCCCTTATACTGCCTCTGCTCATTTTATCCCAAATCGATTCTTGTTAAAAATTTAAAATGTCATCATTTATAACAGGATGGTTTGGCTTCTAACGATTTTGGGGGGTATTTTTTTAAAAATTTAATTTAAAAACAGCCCCATTACCTGTTTCTTACTTGAAAGTTCCTGGTTAGAACTGCATCCCTTGGTCTTAGCCTTTACGATTTTAATCTAATTTGACCTAATAGGATTTAATTTGTTTGATTCAATTTAAAATCGCTAAAATTTCAAAATTAAGGCTGATAAACCACTTAAGGAATCCACAAGAGATACTATGAATTGAAAAAAAAAATTAAATGACATTAAAAGCATTCAAAAAACAAGCTTTGAATACTATTAAAATATAGAAATTGGGTAAATTGATCATTAGGAAATTAAAATGAGGTGACCTGGCCTGGAGCCTCTTTGCTGTCTTGAAGACTCCATTCTGCTCTTATTGGTCAGTTCTTTCTCCTGCTCTTCTGCCAGCAAGTAAAGGGTATGTTGTGTGATGGGTGAGTAACAGCCTCCCAAATAAGTCCAAGTCCTACTCTCTGGAATGTTGCCTGCAAATGGGCCTTTATAGGTTTAATTCAATTAAGGACGTTGAGAGTAGGAGATTATCCTGGATTATCCAGACAACCCAGTGTCGTCACAGAGTCCTTTAAAGAAGGACACAGAGGGGTCAGAGGCAGAGGAGATGTAATCATGGAAGCAGAGATTGGAGGGCTGCACTTTGGAGGTGGAGGAGGGAGAGAGAAGTCAAGGCAGCACCAGAACCTGTGTAACAGGGCACAGGAGTGGACTCTCCCCTCCCAGCTTCTGGAAGGAGCCAGTCCTGCTGACACCTTGACATTCGTCCAGGGAAACTGACTTAGGATTTATCCCTTCCAAAGCTGCAAGAGAATAAATTTGTACTGTTTAGCATACCAACTTTCTAATAATTTGTTACAGCAGCTGTAAGAAGTGAATACAGGGTGTTTCTAGCACTCCCCATCTGGCTTTCATCCTGTCTGTGCCCAGGTTTTAGCAACAGGCCTGTGATCGCCAAGGATGTTGTTCCCCTTCTCAAAGAATAGCAGAGAACCCCTGCCTGGACCTCTGAGACTATTTGTCTCAACCCATTTCCCAGCTCTTACATACCTATCTGGAACCAATGAAATGAACAATTACACAGAGCCTTTTATGTTTTATCTTAGTGTTGTCCTTAGAAGTCACCAAAATGCATCATGGAATTATCTCAATTAAGCCGCTGTGTACAATATCCTGCTCATTCTATTTCCCATCTCCAGCCATGCTGGGCTATATTTTCCCACAATGCTCACCAGTCAGAATGTGCAGCAGATAATAGTGCTAAATGATTCAAATAGAATATGGTCAGCATTACAAAAAGCACCCAATTTGCACATATACACCCCTGCAAAATTCATCTCCACAGATTTCCTTTTTTTCCTTAAATAGTTCCTGTTACCTCCCCAGCAATCCATGAGAAAGGCAGAAGCTGTCTAGCCCCAATGAACTCTTGAGAGTCCCCAAGATCTTAGCAATGGGAGAGATTGGCCAGGGTTCCAAACTTAGGACTCCAGAGTAGCTCAGCTCTTCAGTTTTGCACCTGTGATTCCTCAGAGGAGAGGTGCACACAGGTGGAATAGGTAATTTAAGCAGTGCTGCTACCAGAAGGAATGCAATGCCCCCTGCTGGTTCTAGCTGAGATGCCCCGTTAGAACCTGATCCCCATAGCTGAGGTTTGGGTCCCTCTTAAAATTCAAACCTCCTGGAGAGAGAAACCTCAGGGCATCCATGCTCCCTCCAATCCCAGTGTCCACACCCTGCAGTCAGGAGGCCAGTTATTACCAGGACTCAGGCACATTGCTACACCTGATCCTCTAAGCTTCTGGAAAAGTCCAGGATTTCCTGTACTGACTATTGTCCTCTCAGCCAGGCTACAGCCAGCTGTCATCTGGGAACTGGTCTCTGCACAATGGAAATGAATTGTCCTGGGATTCCTTAAAATTTTAGGACTGAGAAGAAAGATTGTGTCTGAATCCTGCCCACAGGGAACTCTCAGAGATGAGACACTGAAAAATCCCACAACCTGGGCCTCACTGGCATTTCCAGTCACCTAAATGCTGTGATTTCTAAATTGCGAGAACACTGAATCCTGGGGCTTTCCCAAAGAGCTAAGGAGAGAGTTTCTGATACTGATCCACCCAAGCCTTGATGTTGTTAGGATTTCTGATCCACTGTGTCAGATGTCAACCCTGAGACCAAGAAGGAGCCACTGCTGCAGAATATGTGTCTATGCAGCAGAGAATGTGAGCCAGACCATCAGAGGGTCCCTTTAAGGTAAAAGCTGCTTAGAAAGACAGCAGAAGGGTAAAAAGCAGAAAAAGTTCCTTCCCAGGCAGGAGCTTCCTGCACAGCAGAGGTCAGCCAAGAAAAGTCCCCACCAGAAAATATTGAGACAAAACACTGGAGGAAAAAATGTCAACATTCTGAAAGGAAGACCCTATAAGAAATTTTTAAATGTTGTTATTAATGTATTATAATTCTACATAATAATAGGGTTCATTTTGACATAATCATATATTCATGGAATATAATTTGCTCTATTTCACTTCCCAGTGTTTCTCCTTCTCTTTTCTTCTTCCTATTCTCTGTTCCCCTTCTACTTTACTGGTCTTCCTTCTATTTATCTATTGATTTTAAATTTGTTATATATGTATGTAAAATTCACTGTAGTATATTCATATATGTAAATAGCATAATTCTGTCGGTTTCATTCCATGGTCCTTCCCTTTTCCCATCTCTCTTCCCTTTCCCTCTACTCCTTTCCTCTACTCCGCTGTTCTCCTTTCTATTTTCATGGACTCCCTCTCCACCACCACCCCTATTTTGTTCTAGCCTCCACATATGGGAGAAATCTTTTGACCCTGACTTTCTGAGTCTGGCTTATTTCACCCAGCATGACGCTCTCCATTTCCATCCATTTACCAGCAAATTCCATGATTTCATTCTTTTTTAAGGCTGAGTATAATCATAATTTTTAATGTGTGTCCCTATCAGAAAATGTCAGAATTTGAGAAAATGAAGTAATCTTATGTGTGTAATGAATGTGGAAATTCATGCTGAAAAAAATCCCGTCATAAAAAGCATATGAAAATGTACACCTACCTAATTGTGTCATGAGCATGGGAAAGCTTTTATAAGAATTTTATCTTTGTTCAACATCAAAAATTATCAGCTGGGCAGGAACTATTTAAATGTGATCTCTCTGGGAAAGCCTTTAGGCAGACCTCTCACCTAACTGGACATTAGAAAATTCTTACCACAGAGAAACCATTTAAACTTACGAATGGGGAAAAAAATGGTCAGTTACAAAGCATATCTTACTGAGCAAAAGAGTGGGCAGTGGAGAAGGCTGGCTTCTATGAAGAGGGAGGCAGCCCTGGTACCCACAGGGCAAGTATTACAAATGAGCCAGCAGTGTGGGGAAGCCTTGGGTTACATGGCAAATCTACAGATGATCTGGGACAGAAAGCCATGCCCTAGTACATAAATCCCAGCAGACACCAAAAATCCACCAAAAAAGAGAAGTCTTTAGACATACAGTAATGTGGGAAATCCCTTTTGAGAGTTCAAATTTTTACCACATAGCCGATCATACCAAAGTGGTGATCAGTATGAGAGAAACTTCCTTTGCAAGAATTCTTGCATACGCCGCACACATGAGATAGATCCGATAACAAAAGAAGATACACGTTTTAAAAGATAAACTTGGGCATAAGAAAACTTTGAAGTGTTTATTTGAGCATGCAATGATTTATGAAGTGAGCAGCACCCAGCCACAGTGGTTCGTCATTCTACAGAGGGGGCAAGAGAAACTTTGATAAGGTGTTTTAGAAGCAGGGCAAAGAAAATTTACTTGTTTGATTAAAGTGGAAAATCCCCAATTCAAGAACAGTTGGGTGGTTTCGGATTGCTTAAGCCTAAGTTTCCTTTGACTGTACACTGAGTTGGGCTTCAGCTTGCTTATGTAGGAGCTAAGGTCCAGAGCCAGCTCATCCTCGTGGTCTCCCAATTATTACCATACTTTTTATAGATGGACACAATACCTTTATTTATTTTTTTTTAAAATGTGGTCCTAAGGATGGAACCCAGTGCCTCACACATACTGAGCAAGTGCTCTACCACTGAGCCACAACCCCAGCCCCCAAATTAATTGTTTATAACACGGGAAAGAGAGTGAGAAGGCCAGAGGGAGAGACAAGGGAGAAAGAAGACAAAGAACGGAAGGAAAGAGGGAAGGGAGAAAGGGAGGGAGGGTAACAAGGAAAAAGGAAAGAAACCTTTGGGCAGAGCAAAACTCAAAGGTATTCTCTGTTCTTCAATCTGAAAATCCTACAATCAGATCGGACAAGGGAGAGCATCTGAAATCGTGGGCACTGGATCCTTGAGGGAGTGAGAAGGGTGAAGAGGGGATTCTGGAGGTTTCTGACAGAAAAGCAACTTCAGGCCTTGCAGGATCAGGCCAGCACTGAGTCAATAACCCAGTCCCCCTGCTGTAGGCCTGGTCAGTGTGTTGCGCCCTCAGGGATCCCACTTCCTTGCCCTCACACACCCACACACAGGCATTAGGTGCTCCCCAGCAGGGCTCAGAGAGCCCAGAGGCCAGCCGTAACAGCAATGCCTAATTCTGACTAGACTTGAGAGCTAAAGCCAGACACCATTCAAGGACATGGGTTTCCTGAGGTCTGGTGAGGAGCTCTGACAGTGTTACCTTGTTTGTAAGGATAGTTGTGTGTCACAGGCCAGCTTCTGGCAAAAATGCTGTGACCACCCAGGCTGTGGACTTGGTCTTCCCTGAAGAACCTGCTTTTATATTCCTCCCATCTGGTCTCTCATTTGTCCTTTTACTGCCCCCCATCCCTGTTCTCAGGATCTGTTCTCTGGTAAAGCTGGTGATGAATAAGCCAAGGCTCATGGAGGACCAACCTGGCAATCATGTCCCCATCTTTGACAGGAGCCTTCAAAGGCCTTGGCTGGGTTGGAATACAAGGAGGATCCAGGCAGTAACCCCAGCTATACCACGTGTAAGAAGCTCCAGCTCTGTCAAGGACTTTAGCTCAGAGCATGGCACACAAGGACACTTCACAGCCATGAGCCAAAGTATGCAAAAGTATAGTTTAACACAATAGTTGTAATAGTGGAATCAGCAACACCAATCAAGTGTAAGGCATTCCTAACATTATTCTCAGGTAGAAATTTTAGTCTCAGAAGCAGAGGACATAGGAGATTTAGTTTAGGGTTTGGGCCACTTAGTCCCCATCTATGAGTAAAGCTTGTCCTAGTTCAATCTGAGAGTCTAAAGTTTACAACTGTGTGTGTGTGTGTGTGTGTGTGTGTGTGTGTGAGTGTGTGTCCTGAAGGAAAGGCAGCTACCCTGTCCTCATCTTGATGATCAGGAATCGACTTGCTTAGGGCCCCTCAACTTGTCAATCTGTTCTTGTGCTGGCTAAATTAATCATTTCTTTTTATAATGTGGTCTTACTTCACAGCACTGTCCTCAGGAAATGTGAAAATAAAAGTATAAAGGAAAGAGAAAGAGCCATCCAGGCGGAGATGAGAGAATGGAGGGACTCAAGTTGGGGCAAAGCAAAGAGATTGAAAGAGGTGGGAGGAGGGTGAGGAAATGAGCGAACAGACATGCTGGAGGGTGTCCAAGTCCAAGCTGTAGACTCCTGGGGAGGCTGTCGGTCTGCGGATGAGCCGTTTCATTTGCATTTCTGTTTCTTCTTAAGGCAATGATGTATATTTAATTTCATCTTTTATTTTGTTTATGGTTTAATTATGAGAAGATGCAGAATCGAGGCATGAAGGAAGAGTTATTTTCCCCCAAGTGCTGCATCTGTTGGAGATTGAATATAAGTGAATTAATTGCCAAAAATATCTGAGGGGGAAGCACATGTGTGTCCTTTAGTTTAGTCACCAGGGACTGCCAGGGCCTCATTCCAGCATCCTATCCTTGGTTGGAAAAACAAGTGCTCACCAGAGATGTGGCCAACACTTAAGCAATGAAAAGCGGGTTTCATCTGAAATGAGTCTTTTTTTCCACTCCAAACACCATTGTTTTTCCAATATAGGAGATTATTCTCTCTCTCTCTCTCTCTCTCTCTCACACACACACACACACACACACACACACACACACACACACACCAGTAGTTCAGTAAGCATTTACCTTACAATCAGCAAATTGCTAAGTATTGGAATAAATATATATAGATAAATGATTAAGTTCTTTGGGTGAAAAGAAAATTTATACATGAATATATTTTGTTAAACTATCTGGTTTACACATTCTCTAGAAACTCAAAAAGGAATTTCTTGCTTTCAAGAAAATTCCAAGGACAGCACATTATGAATAACCACAATGAAAATGTGATAAGCAAAAGCATTACTAGGTGCACTGGTACTAACTGGCTTGTATACTAAGTCTTTGTTTTTCCTTTTGTAGCCAAAGAGAATTTCCCAGCAGCTAGTCCCACCACCCTTCCACCCACCATTCCCACCTTCCCCCTTTCTCAGTAAGATTCTCTCTTCCCAATTATTTGAGCTTTTGTGATACCAACTAAAGGGAAGGAGAAGGACTGAAGAGGAAGGAGAAAATGGGGAGGACTTGGACTTAGCGGCTGAGTTGATGCTCCTTAATGACATTTCATGTCCCTATAAGACTAGAGACATTCTGATGGTGCCTGAATTGCTATCTTAGGCTTTGACCACTGCCCAGAGCTCTAGTCCCACTTGGATTTGGTTTAAGAAGCATTTCCGACTTAATATGTGCAAAACAAACCATCTGATTAACACCCCCAAATGCTGGTTTCTCCCCAGTCTTCCCAGTAAATAGCAGCAGCCCAGCATCTAAGACCTGAAGTTCATCCTTGATTCCACCCTTTGTCTCTCTGCATTGTACTCCTTCAATGAGTCCCACCAACTGGACTTCCAAATATAATCAAAAGGGCACTGGGGAAGTGGAGCAGGTTGGAGTATCTACTACAGGAATAATAGAGATCCGGGCATCTTTGCCGCCATCTTTCTTAACTCCCTGGAGGCCCTGCTGCTGGGCCTGAGGCATTCCTGTCTGAACCCCAGGTATAGTAGCCTTCAGAACCTACACTTATCTTTCCAAATGTGTTGCACAATGACAGGGATACTTCTGAGAAGCATGTCTGTAGGTGCCTTTGTCATTGTGGAACATCACAGGGTGTAGTTACACAGCTGGATGGTATAGTCCACTGCATACCTGGGCTCATCCATCTACATATGGTCCATCAGTGACTGATCCATTATGTGGTTCAAAACTGCATATTGTTGAGCAAAAGAATCTGACACAAAAGAGTTCATCTTGTCTGACTGAATTATTTTAAAGTTCAAAAACAGGCCAAGCTGCTACAACCCCGGAAGTAATGGAGTGAGGGTGGGAAGCAACCAGAAGGAGTTTTAAGAGGGATTCTAGTGAGCTGGTCATATTGTTTCTTGATCCAGATACTATGACACAAATATGGTCACTTCATGAAAATTGATTAGGCTGCACACTTAGGATTTGTGCTCAATTTTGAATGCATGTTATTTTTCAATTAAAAAATTTTACATAAACATCCAGTCATGGTGCATGCTTGTAATTCCAGCTACTCCTGAAGCTGAGGCAGGAAGATCACAAGTTCCAGGCCCTGTCTCAAAGTTAAAGGACTGGTGATGTAGCTCAGTGGTAGAACTACTGGCTAGTATGTGCAGGACCTGGGTTCAATCCCTAGAACTATAAATAAAAAAGGAAAGAAAGAAACTCTCACATAATTAAAATTTGGAAAAGAGTAAGTAGTTATTTCGGGGCTGAGAGTGTTTACACACACTTAGGAGCATCATAGTTATTCTGCATTTTGAAAATATGTGATTTAATCTTTGGTGTCCACAGAGATGCAGGATGCATCCTCTTTCAACACAAATGAATCTTTTCTCTTGTGGTACAAAATCACTCCAACTTTTAATTTGACTAAAAGAAAAATAGGAATCAAATCACTGCTAAATGTTGAGAAGTTAGGAAAACATCTGAAATGTGAGGAATTTACAAAAAATTGAGAAGAAACTGGGGTAGAAATCATGATGCGGGGAACAGAAACCAGTACTCAGCCCAGTCTTTCAAAATTGTCCTGGGACTTCCACTGAAACAGACTTTTCTTCTTTCTTTAAAAACAAAAAAGTAACAACAAATTCCACCATTATATACAACTATAATGCACCAATAAAAAAGTGTGGGGAAAAAAAACAAAGTAACTGCATCTCACCATACATATTCTCCCACCCTCTCTCTTTCGTTGTTTAAAATGGAAAGAATGGCTCTCTGATATGTGGATGCTAACACAAATAGTGTGGAGGGAAGAGGGTTATGGGATTTGAAGGGAAGGGAGGAGAAATGGGAATAGGAAAGACAGCAGAATGAATTGGCCAGAACTTTTCTATGTTCATGTATGAATATACAACCAGTGTAACTCCACATCATGTACAACCAACTCCATGTGTGTATAATATGTCAAAATACACTCTTTTGTCATCTATATCTAAAAAGAACAATTAAAAAAAAAGTAAAATGGAAAGAATGGAACCCAGAGACATCCTAACCAGAGATTCCCTATCTCCCTATATGCAGTTTGTGGGCATCTCTAGCGAGGCTGGTTTGCTAGAGGTGGACACCCACCCTCTGAGCCTCAAAGGCTGGCTGGGCTGCCAGTAACAAAATGAAAACTCTCCGACCTGGAAGCCAGCAGGCATGCTAAGCAATTGTTCATGGGGTGTAATTTACAAAGGCCAGACTAGTGCCTAACCTAAATAGACCACCATCATCACAGTACTTTTCTTTCAGGCCCAGCCTGGCCCTCACTTCTGTAGCACCCTTCAGCCTCCCAAGCCAGGAGCCACGAGGTCTGCTCCTGGCTTCCATGTGCCCAGAACTGTGAGCTGAGGCAGTGCTGGATTCCCCACCCAGCAGCTGAAACTTGTGTGTTCAGAGTATCTGCAAAACTGAAAGAAAAGAAGCAGGGAGAGAATTTTATGTCTGATTTATTCATTCAATAAATATTTATGGAGCTCTCCTTTGTCAGGCATTGTTCTAGTTGCTGGGGACACAGCAATAAATTTGTGCCATTAGATTTTAATAATGGGAGACAGACATGGAATAAAACAGTGAACACACTGTGTAGCATATTATATGGTAATATTAGAAGGTGATGACGTATAGCAGGAAAGGGGGTGAGGAATGTGGGTTAAGGGGAAAGTTGAAAACTTTGCTGGTATATTTTTAAAAATAATGTCATTGTGGAAAAAAATCAGAATTTTGTTAGTCTTTTGCACACTCATTATAAGGATTAGTATTGTTGATAATTTGAAGTTTTTTACATATAGGGATAGGGGAGGCTGGCATTTAGAACTTCTAGTCAGGTAGGACCTGACACAGGGACGTTAAATGCTTGCAGCCTCAGCTGAGGCCTAGCATGGTCACTGACTCTAGTCACTTGCATCCCAGTTGGGATCATTGGCACCTGCCATCTTTTGGTGCCTGATCATACCCCTTCACCCCTGGCCCCAGGGCTGGTGAGGATCTTCAGACACCCTGATTTTGAACACCTGTTCTGATGCCCTCGCAGAGTCCAGCTGTGTCCTGATGTTCCAGTTCTTACAGTAGGGATTCTGCCTTGGTGGCTTTTCTTTAGCTATAAGCCTGGTCTCCTACTTAATGGAACACGAAGCCAGGGCTGAGCTTTGTTCTTGACAGTAGCCATCCCCAAGGCTGCAAGACCCTCCTGAGTTCAGTCCAAAGCAAGCACCTTAGGATCCATGGCCTGAACTCCCAGTCTGTCCGCCTGATCACAGAGTGAGTTAGGCCAAGACATCCGTCCCCAGGGTTTTCCAGCTTCTGGACCAGAACTTGCCACTCCCTGGGAACCTAACCTTGCTCCTCACAGTTCATGGAAGCTGGCTGGGGAGCTCTCAGCTCCTGGCCAGCTCTCAGCTTTCTGGCATCTATGTGAATGCTGGATTTCAGGCTCCAACCCTCCTTTTGACCCTGCTTGGCAAGAACTGGCCTTTCAAATGCTCATCTATTGTCATCTATACTCCCTTCAGATTTCTTCTCTTTTTTTTTTCTTCAGAGTTTTATTGAAGTACTTACTTACATGCAATGATTTTTCTGGCATATTTAGACCTGTGTACTATCACCACATTCCAGTGTTAGAGCATTTCCTTCACTCCCCCACAAAAAAATCCTCATATCCATTCCTATCTTCTGCCCCAGGCAACAGCTAACCTACTTTCTGTCTCTGTAGATTTACTTTTCTGGACATTTCACATACATAGAGTCATACAATATGTGGTCTCTTGCCCCTGGCTTCTGCCACATAACAGACTTCTTTATGCTTATCCATGTGTGGCATGCATCCAGAGTTCATTTCCTTTATTGAAGATACGCCGTGTTCTATTTATTCATTCCCCTGCCAATGGACATTTGGATTGCTTCTCTGTGGACCTTCCTGGACAAGTCTTTGCATGAACTTTTTAATATTTTTTTTCAGTATTTATTTTTTCAGTGCAAATTTTCTTCTAAGTGGGAATGGAATTAGTCAATAATGAGTTGAATTAAATTCTTGCAGCATAAGAACTAAGAAGCCATAGGATAAAAAAAAAAAATGGTAGCTGAAAGAATAGAAAGGGTCATAGCAATGAATTCATTTCTCAGGGGGAAAAGGAGGGAAAACCATCCTTGGTTTAAACAACAGAAAAATAAGTGGCCTTCAGGGCATTGTAGCACATGCACTTGTTACATTTGATGAAAAAAGCCAATAGGTTGTTGAAATGTTTTCAAATATGTGAATGTGTGGATGGCAGATCTGGTGCCTCCTGATTGGATTCTGGTTTTGCCCTATCAGACACTTTTTTTTAAAGAAACTTAAAAAAAATATATTTTCTTAGTTGTAGATGGACACAATACCTTTATTTTATTTGTTTTTATTTTTATGTGGTTCTGAGGACCAAACCCAGTGCCTCACACATGCTAGGCAAGTGCTCTACCTCTGAGCCACAATCCCAGCCCTACCCTATCAGATATTTAAGGGTTTAAATTCTAGTATGTTCCATCCCCCATCCCCCAAGCATCACACAAACACCCCAACCCCTTAGGTAATCCCACAACCTCAACTTCACAGAAAATTCCATCCAAGCAAATAGTTGCATCCAGGAGAATTTAGAGAAGCGTAACACAGGCTCCTCCATGAGCACATGCGCCCTCACCAGAGTTCTCTGCAAAACAAAACCTCTCATTTCAGGAGCCAATCAAAAACAAAAAGCTCACCCAAAATTCTGCACTGAGATAATAATAATATATTTTATTATCCTCTAAAGACAGATTGTAGATGTGCTGCATGTTAATTTACTGTCAACTTATTCTTTTTTTATATAATCTCCTCCAGTCAAGGTAGATCTAATTCCATTTTCATCTTGTGTACTTCCTTTCAAAGCTTGGTAATTTCTATTTTTACCCATTCCACTTTTGCTTCCTGTCAATTTTTATATCAAAATCTGCTTCAATTTCATTTGGCAAGGTGCAGTAATAAAAATATTCCTCATGCTTGAATGTTTAAATTTGCCGTTGCACTTTAAAGTGCTTCTGTTTCTGCCAATAGCAGAACGTCAACTCCTTTACCTGGCACAACTCCCGGACTTGCAGAAGGCAGGAGCTCAATTTCTATAATGGTTTTGATCATTGTCTGAAATTATCTCTTTTTTTTTCTATTTATTGACCTTGCATTGAGCACCTACTATGTGTCAGACACTGTGTCCGCGGCATGAACATACCTCATACTAGAGGCAAAATGAGACAGCACTTGGGTAGAAACTGGTGCGTGATGACAGCACAGGTGTGCTGAGGAGGAAAGTGGCCCTGCTCTCATGTAGAGGAGGAGGAAAGGGAGATACCAGTCATCCAAACTCATGCTTTTTGCTTATCCAGAAGAAGAATGTAAGGGTGCTAGGAGTGTAGTTCAGTGATAGAATGCTTGCTTGGCATGTGTGAGGCCCTGGGTTTGATTCCCAGCATCATTAAAAAAAAAAAAAAAAACCTAGAAAAAGAATGTAAAAGCAGTGTGTCACAAATTGGCCTCTGAAACTACAAGGTTGTGGGATAGCAGGCCAAAGGACCCAGGTGCAAGGGATACTAGGGCACCCCTCAAGACCACAAGTATAGATGCAGATTTTTTTCCCCTTCCCATTTTTCAGGGTAGGTAGCTAAGAGCTTAGGCTCTGGAGCCAAGCTCCAGGGGTTCAAATTCCACTTACCCCCCATGTGCCATAGGGTGAGTTATTTAACCTTTGTTATTCAATTCCTTCACCCAGAAAGTAGGTTTTCATGGTCCATAATTGAGTTAATTGATATGAGTAATGCTTAGAACAGTGCCTGGTACATAATAAGCACGTGGTATATTTGTTATTATCCCTATCCCTGGTTTTGGACTCTCAGGAATCAGAACCCACAAGTTCTGTGGTTCTGTGTTTCCCTTCCTAGGATACTCTTGTTGATGTTCAGCATTGGCTCAAGGTGCAGGTGGGATGAAGCTGGGAATTTAACTGGTGTCAAACACAACTGCACCATCAAAGATGCCTGTCTTAATCTAAAGGCATAAAACCTTTCTCTGTTACCAGGGCAGGACTGCTGCTTCTCACATTGGAAGGGAAACACAGACAAGGGTAACTTCCTCACAGAAAATACTTACAAGCAAGTTTTGAGGTTGGGATGGTGGTTTTAAAATAACTTACTCAAAAGCATCCATCTGGCACAGGCAAGAAGAAGAATTAGACCCAGGCCTGCCCAACTTCAAATGTCTGCTTTCCCCATCCTTCGCCATCCTCAAGGTGAGATATACATATATTCCCACGCTCCAGGGACAGACTTAGTGTTTACGGACATTACGTTGCACCTGTATCTAATGCGAGGCTGCTAGAGGACAGCACAGGGAATCATAATATCCCTGTGGCCTCAGATGCAGCTAGAAAAGAGTTACCAAATGTCCTACTATTTCCTACTTTGTCACCCTCTCATGTACCACAGATGCCCCTCTCAAGGCTCAGTTATGTAAATGAACAAGCACATTCACTTATTCATCCCACAAAGGATTTTTAATGACCACAATGTGCCAGGTACTGTCTTAGACACCTGCGTGGACCACACTGAACAAAATAGACAAAACTGTCACTGTAGGATTTTGCATTCTGTTGGAGTGGGGTGGAGGGGACAGACTACAAGCAAGTAAATACCCATGCTGGCAAGTTCTTTCCAGAGTGCGATGAGTACTATTAAGAAGATAAAGCAGGGCAATGGCATAGAGCTGGTCCTCAGTCAACCACGTGACCTTCTAAAAATGATCTTCAAATTATTTCACACCAGCTTCAAACCAGTCGCTTTCTCATTTTGTTTGGAATAAAATCTAGACTCCTTCCCAGGCCTTTCGTGATCTGGCCTCATTCCAACTTTGTCTCCTACCCTCTGCTCTTTCCCTCAGGCATTCTGGCCTTCTTTCTGCACCTCAAAAATGTAAAGCCCCATCCCCTCTCCAGGCTTCCCAGTTGCTGCTCCCCCTTTCCAGGACTGGGACTCCTTCTGGGCCCAGTGGGGACTCTCCTCATTGGGACTCCTTCAGGACCCTGGGTCTTTGAATGGTCAATTTGTGCTCATTTTTCTGCTAGAATACCACCAGTGGATGACTCTGCAACTACATAGTTCATCCCCCTTTCCTTTATTTCTCTGTTCTTTCTCTTTACAACACCAACCATTGTCTGAAAGTATCTGATTTACTAACTGTGCACTGTCTCCCCTCCTGCACAGGCATGTGGATTGTAAACTCCAAGAGGGCAGAGACTCTGTCTTGTTCACAGTCCTAGCCCTCTGTGCCTAGAACAGCACTGGGTATGTAGCAAGTGCCAGCTCAATGTTTTTAAGAAAAAAAAATTATTTGTTCTTTTTAGACATACATGACAATAGAGTGTATTTTGACATATTATACATACATGTAGTATAACTAATTCTAATTAGGATTCCATTCTTGAGGTAGGGTCAATGTTGAATGAATGAATGAAAGCAAGTTCATACAGCCACCAGGGAATTCTGACAATCAGCATGGAAGATAAACTTCAAAAGACTGTCCTTCAGACATCAAAAGTCTTTGATTTAATAAGCCTGGGAAACCAAGCTGTTGAGATGAAGACTAGGTGAGACTACTAAACCAATGGTACAGTTAATCTTCAGACTCCAAAGGCTCTGAAATTGGTGATAATTTGGAAAGCAACTATCTTGGGGTTTTTCAAAGGATGTTTACAAACCAGTTTTTCCATCCTTAAGCTGGAAAGTAATTGACATTCTGGACAATAGATGCTAATAGATGTCAAAATAAACGCAAAACAACACTAAAAACCAAGCATTGCTTTTCTAACACAATTTATTTACATATTTTTTTCTTCCCAGAAAGAAAGATAAAGTGAAATTACATAATTGAATATTCAAGGGAGCCAGTGGATTTTGAGAAGAGTTCCAGAGATAAAAGGATTTTTTTTAATAATTTTTTTTTTAGTAGCAGAATCTTTGTTCAAGCAAGGTCTTATGCAGATCACATAAATACATGCACAGGAGATGAAAGCAGAGGTGATCTGGTTGGAGTCTGGGAGCCCCATCTTCCCACCTGGTTATCCCCTGGGACCCAGGTACCAGAAGCGTAGAGTGAAACCTACAGACCTGGCCTAACCATCTTGATTCGAAGCTCATGAGAAGGAAATTGACACCCCATATCACAAAGGCAAATAAGAACATTTCAAAGCTGAGACTCAAAGCTAAGCTGTACATCTTTTCAGCTAAACCCCCTTTCAAAACAGTTGAATAATATACCTAAAGAGAATTTTCTGGTGTGGGCTCACTGGGCTTCTTTGGAGTACAATCACATCTTTTTATTTATTTTTTATTTTTTTAGTTGTAGATGGACACAATATCTTTCTTTTTTTATTTACTTAATATTTTTTGTGTGGTGCTGAGAATTGAACCCAGGGCTTCACACGACGGAGGAAAGTGCTCTACCACCGAGCTACAACCCCAGCCCACAATCACATCTTGTCAGAAACAATTTCACCTTCTTGTGGTGGTCACATTGCATCTGCTCCAGTGTGGTTGGTCCTCCCAGCCTACCTCATTCTGGGATCCACCACCTTCCCTATGCTTTCCTCATGTTTGTACAAACTCATGCTTGTCTATGAAGTCTGGGGTTCATGTTAGTCTTCTTTTCTTAACTCATATGAATACAAAATTTCAATGCAAAACCACCCTGTACCATCCAGCTTGCAAGATTCAAATATCCACTAAAAGCAGTGAGTTGAGATATGATGCAGAGACTTGTAAAGCTATGGCAAATGCAGACAGAGCTTAGCTGAAGGCACTTCTTTCTGTATATGTTGACACCTTACACCTGGCTCAGAAAGGAGGCAGTGTAGGAATTAGAGATATCTCCCAGCAATGATTGGAGTATGCTACTCAACATATCCATTACTTTGTTCATTCATCCAGTGCATATTCCTGGGCTGACCAGGTAATATGCTGGCCACTGAGGATACTTAGATCCAATTTAACCCCTGGCACTTAAAGACTGATAATAAACTAGCAATTACAGAATAGAGTGATACCATTGAAAGATGAGCAAAAAGAACCATTTGGTGGTCCCCCTCCAAAAATTATGCCTTTCATATTCACACTTTTGTCTAGGCCCTGCCAACACTGTCTATGGCCGATGATGAAGTAGCAATTACGATGCAAGCAGAGGATTGACAAATGTGTGCATTTGAAGGCCTTTTCATCATGTTAAGAAATCCAAGTTAGTTATACATAGAAAGTAACAGAGAGAGAGAGTCAGAGAGAGAGAGAGAAAGAGAAATTTCCAGCCTTCCCGCTGAACTCACCAAGGTTTCAGACATGTGATGTAACCATCTTGAATATTCCTGCCCCATCAGGATGATCACCACAACAGTATGTATGATCCCCAGCACAACACCTCCTGCCGAGTACCAACCAACCCTCAGACTCAGAACAAAAAAGTTGTTTGAAGTCAGTAAATTTGGGAGTAGTTTGTTAGGTGGCAATAAAACCACAGTCAGATACATTTTTTAAAAAAGAGAACCTCTTGTGTTAAAAGTATTTTTTTTTACCAATTGGTTTTTCCATCATGATCTCCCCCTTAAATTATAATTTCCAAGTGATTATTGATATAGCATAATATAGTATGCATGCACATTTACTCACATGAGAAAGAATAATCAATAGACTGTTGAAGGAAAAAAAACAGAATTTAGAAAAAGAAGGAGAGAGAAAAAAACTGAAGATATTCAGGGAGATAGAATCTGGTTTGCTTGTTTTCTAGGTAAACTGATTGTCTAACAAATAAGTCTGTCTGCAGAGTGTCCTTAAGTAGGCTGAGGAGGGGTAATCAAAGGAAAGAACTGAACTGCTTAGAGATTCTCCCTAAATCCCAGAGAGCTGTCAGGGAGCCTCTATGGCAGGCCACCCCTGGTCACTGGCTGACCATGTCCTTCTTCTGAGCTTGTCATCATGGTGGGGCCAAGCCTGCATCATTTTCCTCCTTGTCATTTTACATGCTTGTTTTAATGTATTTAATCACTTTATTCCAACATCTTACTTTATGTTTTTTAGATTATCTTAGTGTAAAATTAGGTCATCCATTAATGATCATTTTGACACTTCACTTCCTTTAATCTATAAGTACTGACATACTGCAACTTGGGATAAAAACACAAACTACCAAAGCACTGAGAACACACACCACTCGGTGTTGACAACTTCCAAGGTCTTTTCTCAGAGGTATATATGATTAGTGTGACCGAGGCAGCTCTAATTTGGAACAGAGAATGTCAGCAGATGGGCCATTTAGAGTTAATTCTCATCATAAAAATTCTTCTGAAATCATCTGAATCTACGGGAAGCTCTGTCTTAGAATCTGGGCAGTAACAATTCTTGCTTAGATATTCAGCAGATGGTTAATTTTTATCACAGTAGCAACCCACAATTCCCCAACTCTATGGGATGCTGAGTTTATTTCCTGTAAAATCAAAGTGCTATTTGGCTGAAAATGGTTGGATTAGGATCCAACAAAATAAAGTTGTTTTTTGGTTTTCTGTGTGTGGTTTTTTTTTTTTTTTTTTTTTTTAGAGATAAATTTTATAGCTCAATGAATGTAAATACATGGTGAGCTAACTCATTCCACTGTCTCTCTTTTCTTTCTGATTCTGACAGTGCTTATACACACACATTTACGCTGCACCATTACCATTGCCGCTGCAACACCACCCACCCTACACTAGACAACACACAGTCCTTGTATGAGAATCAGATTTATACTCTGTAAATGTTTCCCCCAAGGATCTGCCTGTAACTCTGACTATTCTCTATTCAGCCTAGGAAATCTGCTGTGGTGCCAGGCTAGGAGGCGGGGTTTTCTGTGGAAGAGACGCAAAGCTGCTTACTCTATTCAAAGAAAGTTCAAGTTTATTGCACAGATCAGTTGTTAAAAACTCTTAAATGTAACCTTTTTTATTCCTTCAATCCTTGGCACTTATTTCTACAAGTCAGGGGAGTATGACTCTCCCTTAAGTGGGCTACATGGATGTTCAGGTGTCAAGTTTTTGGGGGACAACAAAGTTGAAAACAACCTGCCTGTGTGGTACAATCAGAAATATCTAGAGAGTCATCTTAATTATTGTCATTCACATTGATGCCTTGCAGTATGGAAAAGGACAGAAATCTATTTTAAAGACTCTTAAGTGATTCTAAAACAATACTTTGGGGGGCTGGGAATGTGGCTCAAGCGGTAGCACACTCGCCTGGCATGCGTGCGGCCCGGGTTCGATCCTCAGCACCACATACAAACAAAGATGTTGTGTCCGCCG
Source organism: Marmota monax (assembly GCF_021218885.2). Lineage (NCBI taxonomy): Eukaryota > Metazoa > Chordata > Mammalia > Rodentia > Sciuridae > Marmota > Marmota monax. Next base: position 28,705,332 of record NW_026695227.1, read on the forward strand.
ATAACTAAAAAAAAATAAAAATATTAAAAAAAAATAAATAAATAAAATAAAACAATTCTTTGGGGATCCAGTACCAACCATTGTCATGGTGTATTAAAGATCTGAAGGGAAGAGACATGGGATGGATGCTTCTTATCTGGGGAGAAGGGAGCAGAAGTTGAAAGCTGTGAGATAATACCTCGGGGACCTAAGGCACCCACAAGCTAAAAATTTACATACAAGGAGGCACAGGGAGAAGGAAGGAGGAAGACAAGCACAGGGGAAAACGCCATGGCAACAAAAGGCAGATTTTGCCGCACTTTTCAATTTCTCTGGCTGCTAACCTTCACTGCAGCACCTATCTCCTATTGAGCACTTAGGTACCAGGCACTGGAGCTCTTTGCAAGTGTTAGTCTTTTCCTGGTAGGTTCAGCATCAGCTTGGGCTGCTGATGAAAATGTTCTACTTTACAGGGTTGTTTGATGATAAAGTGCGACAAGAAATGGCTTTGCAAACTATAAATCATCAATTATGAAAGGTGATATTTATTTTTAATGTTTTCCAGCATTTCATCTCCTGCATCTGTCTTCAATGTCTCTGAGAGAGGGTGATAGTCTATTCCCATAATTCTTAGTCTTCATCTTGCTGGCTAGGCTCAGTAGAAGAGGCAACGGAGAGATGCAGTTGATCACCACCCTGAAGAAAATTGATTACATGTCGTTAAAAATAAAATTGACTACCATCAATGTCCAGGATGAACTTAGCACAAAGAAGATGGGCAGTCACACTTACTGGTTGGCTAAATGTCAAACTGAGTTTTTTGTGTACCTGTTGATAGGAGAAGACATCAGGCTCACTCCATACCACTCCAACCCTCTTTCAATTATCTGCTTAGAGCATGGACATTTTTTATTTTTATTTTTTTATTGGTTTTAAAAAAAACGACAGCGGAATGCATGACAATTCTTATTACACATATATACCACAATTTTTCATATCTCTGTTTGTATGTAAAGACAGTATTTTGACACCCAATTCATGTCTTTATACATGTAGTTTGGATAAGTGGTTTCTTTTTTGTAGAGTTCTCTTCTGTTCTCTGCATTTTCACTCTTTTCATTGAGTCCACCCGCCTCTGGCCCCCTGCTATCTGAGGGCTCCTTCACATGTGTTAGAATCCTTGTTTGGCTGTTCACATTTCAGAGTAGTGCAGTGAAAAGCTGATCTGAAACTCTACATCTGAAAGATTTCTGAGTTGCTACAGTTTGCTTTATCAAGTAGGAAACTATCTTTTATGTGAGGAGACTTCTGGTGCTAGACTTCATACTTCCCCAAGAGTCATTAATTCCACCTCCCACACCCAAGAAGAAACTCCAGTCTCTAGCCTGGGAGAGATACTTAGTTGCCTACACTGGGTCTTCAAGTGTCAAGGGTGGGCTAGAGAGAGCAGAGTTTGTCTCTTCCATACCTTGTCAACTAATCCCCTGTTCTCAGTTCCAAGCTTTATTCCTTCCTTTCACCATAGGTGACATCTCCAATTTGGCAGTTCTCCAAGGTTTTGTGAGGGTAAACCATCTTCGATGTTGTCTATGTGCCCCTATATGAAAGCATGACTTCCCCATCCATTTTACATCCTCCATTCACTTGACATATTTAGAATGTTAAATAGTTCTTCTACTGAGCCTGACTCCCATCCTCTTTGTTGTGGGTTTAGCATATGGTTTCTCTTCTTTATTTTACTTTAGTAGACTCTAAGAAGGGAGTGGATACACTATCCCCAATCTGAAAACTTCCAAATACAGATTTAGACTTGTGTGGGCCATGGAAGACCATCTGCCCTTGTGCGTTCCAAGGCTGGAGAGGGAGCATGGGAGGAGTTTCTCATGAAGAAACTGTCTTGCTCATGTAGTTGTTTGTGCCTTGGAAGGGAAGCAGGGAACAGAGGGGTTGAGGTTTCTCGCTGAGGACAAGCTTTTCCCTAGGCCATATGGGAGCCTGCCAGGAACCAGATACCAGGCATGAGGTTAAACTCAGGGCTGAGAGTCCCAAGAACAAGCATTCCTGAACATTTGGTAAGATGTTGCCAATGTTCTTGTCTGAACATAAAGAACAGGGAACTTTTGAAATTCCAATTCAATTGTTATGGGAAACAAAATAGCCTTGAGGAACAATTTCAGAGACAGTACAAGAAAATCAAGGGAGGATCACAGAATGCACCTCTGGTAGTAATGACCAGTAACCAAGCACCAGAATAGAATTGAAGGATCCCAAAATCAATCCAGGATGGAAACCCTAGGAGAGAGATTGGTCTTTTTGATCTAAAAGTATTCTTTTCAATTGTTTTGGTTTTAATGTTAAAATAAATATGATCTCATTTTATGAAAGAAATTGGCTCTAGAAAATTCATTGTTTGGGAAATTTTTAAAATCTGTATTTTTACTGTATGACAGATGATTGTGTTTTATTTCAATGTTCTAGTTTGTGTTTAGCTTGAAGGACATTCTTGAGGCAGCTTTCCATAGAATTTCAAAGCTAAAAGGAACAAGAGAGATTGTTTAGGTAGAGAGGATTCTGTTTGGATTTGCTTTGCCCTTCTCTGTGACATGGGGTGTGGATCAGCAACACATGGGGCACAGGTTCTGATGTCCTCTTCTGTGCTGGTGGGTGAGAAGGCACTGATGCCACTTGTCCTTGACCTCTCCCTTAGACAAGTTGCGAATGAAAACTGAGGGGGTCGGGGTGGAGTAGCTATGGAAACCCTGAGGGAAAGATTTTTTTTTTTTTAATGCACATGTTTAAGAACAAAATGACTGGCATGCCTTTTTCTCTTTCCATCTGCAACAAAAGTTCTGTGTCCTGGTTTCTACCTTCATTTAGAGTAAATTATGGGGAGAACATCATGAAGATGTGCTATTGTCGCAGTGGCATTTCCTGCTTCCTTCTTTCTGCAGTTTAATTTTAAAGCCATTTGATAGAATGAACCATAATTGTCATTCCCATCCTCCCAGGGATGTTCACCTTCATGCAGGTAATTTTGTAGAGAGAAATTTCTCCAAGAAAGGAGAGCTTTTCATCTATCTCTATGAACGTCAGAGCTTCCGCTGTGGAAGCTCAGATCTAGAGAGACAAAGTCACTTTCTCCAATGCCTGTTGGTCTACACTTACGTATGCATTCCTAGTTCCAGGCCTGTCTTACTGGTATAGCACCTGAAACTTTCATGAGGCTACCTGACTTTAAAAGTTTCTTTCTTTTTATTCTTTTATTTTTCTTTTGTTTCTTTTTCTTTCTTTCTTTTTTTTTTTAACTTATATTGACTCTTCCGGCCTCAACTGGAAATACACATCTCCTGAGTTCCTGATATTTATAATCTACATGACTTTAGCAACAACTTTCTGCCCTTTGTTCTTTTGTAGGCCAGATATTAGCTCTTGGACTCTGAGCTTTTAAGTGATATAATTTTTGTTTGGCTCCAGGCAATGATGGCTCTACTTTGCGTCTGAGTCTCCTGTCATCAGCTGTCATTCTGTGCCTACTTTTTCTATTAAAGAGTCATCAGGAAGGCATGCAATTGATCTGGGATAAAGAATTCTGCTCCAGCAGCAAATGAATCATTCAATTGTTGTGAGTCCACTGGGGGGGGGGAACCCAACTCCACATGGCATATTCAGTTTTGTAATTATTATGTACTACCATAAAGAGATATTGTTATTAATTTGCTGTTCCCAGAGATGTTCCCAACCCACTTCAAAGACTGCAATCCTAATTACTGTAGGCATCATTGCACTCCTTTGTTTCACTCTGCTCTATCTTTTTTTAAAGTATTTTTTTATTAGTTGTTGATGGACTTTTATTTATTTATTTACATGTGGTGCTGAGGATTGAACCCAGTGCCTTGAATATGCTAGGCAAGTGTTCTACCATTGAGTCACAACCCCAGCCCATCTGCTCTATCTTTTAAGACAGAGCACACCCGACACCATTCACACTTTCTTCTGTCAATGGCCATGCCAGGGATGGAGAAACTTTTATACCTGTAACTTTGGCCAATACAGGTATAGTACATAAGGTTCCCTCAGATGTGGTAAATACACTCATGGTCTGTAGCACAGACCAGGGAGCTGGCATCTCACTCATATAAAAACAAAAAACAAAACAAGAGAGAGATGCTTGGCTCCACCATCTCCTTGGACTTCATGGAGTGGAGAACTGAGGTTGTCCTTCCCGGAAGACATGGGCATTTTAATTCTGAGTAGGTGATTAGAAGAAGAGAAAAGCAGCTTAATTTGGAGAACAGTTTGAAATAGGTGTTCATGCTTTGGATGGGTTTCAAAGTATCAATGAAGGATTTAGAAATAAAAATTATTGTAAATCTGTACCATGATTATCCTGAAAGAGCAGTCCACATTTAATTAAGGTTCTCAGGCACATATATATAGGACTATAAATAACAATTTACAGAATAAATTAATAATTGGACCCTCCTATCGCCTGAATGTTTGTGTCTCCCACAAATTCATTTATCAAAATCCTTACTCCAATGTAATGGTATTAGGAGGTGGGGGTAATTAAGTCATGAGAGCAGAACCTTCATGCAGGGATCAATGAGAAACCCCAGAGAGCCCTCCACCCCTCCACCACGTGAGGATGAAGCCAGAAGGTACTAACTGAGCAGGAAAATGGACTCTCACCAGACTCTGACTCTGTATTGACCTTAAGCTTCCTTCAGACTTTGAGAAATAAATTTCTATAGTTTATAAGCTATCCAGTTTATTTTATTTTGTTATAGCAGTACAAACAGACTAATACCAACCTCTTGATCTTATATTCAGGAATGGCAAAAGCAGTGACCAAGATTATAGACAGGAATCAAATATTTATCTGGGTTTTAATCAGATTTAAATATGTACTAGCTAACCAATACTGTACATATTACCTAACCATGACCGCTCTCAACATTCATAGGAATGGGGGGATTCTAGCACCTAGTCCATTGGGGTATACATACTTCTGTGTTGGTGCCAGTGCTCAGTGGTAGCTGTTATTTTACTCTAGGATATTACTAAAGTATTCAAAACCTTATCTAGACTCTGATCAAACGCCCTCCACAGTGTTTCTGAAAATTCCCAGGGAATGTACATTTCCACGTCCCTGGTTTAGGCAGTATACCTTTTTTACAACTCTTACAAGATAATGTATTTCAGAATAAAGAACATGGAAGATCTAATTCCTACTGAATATAGAATGCTGGATCTTCCTTAATACTGAACTTAAATTTGCCATGATAAATTTTTAAATCTACATTTTAAATCCTTACACTATATTCAATTGTTGACATTTGCAGTTCTCTATTTTGTAGAATAAGAACAGCATTAAATAAAAAATGAATAAAATGAAAAACATGTCTCTGGATTGTATACCAGCTTTAGAGTTTTCTAAGGACAATGTCACAAAATATGCCCCCAGTGTCACAAGAACTTTCAGGCCATCTGGGGACCAAGACACATCACAGATATCTGAAGGTAGGGGGAAGGCAGAAGGCAGCAATGGCAGGATGGGAGGAGAGCATGGCGAAGCATCTCTAAGTCCCCTGGGGGGCTGTGTCTACTTCTGCAAATGTTAATCAATTTTGTCACAATATTGTGCCATTCCTCCTCCTAGGCAGCCCTGTCAGAGCACTTAGAACACTAACAGTGAGAGAAATGCAATAACAGCCACCCTTCATCCCCAACCACTTCATGACAAGGTGACAGGGTCTCATTCACGAGGGTTCCTTACAGTTCTGATGAAGTGTTCCACAGTGTCCACTCCCAGGAGGATCTGAATGCTGTATGTTCTGATATGTTCAGTAATCTGCAGGGATTGGGCATTTTATAAAGTGGCAGATTCAAAGGCACGAAGCTATAGTTCTTTTTTTTTTAAAGAGAGAGAGGGAGAATTTTTTAATATTTATTTTTCATTTATCGGTGGACACAACATCTTTCTATTTGTATGTGGTGCTGAGGATCGAACCTAGAGCCCCGCGCATGCCAGGCAAGCACGCCACTGCTTGAGCCACATCCCCAGCCCAAAGCTATGGTTCTTAAGAGCTGGACTTGCCATTTTAGGGGTTAGATATATCAAGCCCCAAAATAAAAACTCACTGAGGGTAAGCACCTTTTAAACTTCTTTCTATCCCTAGACAAGACTTGTCTCAGGGTCCTAAGCATTATGGGTTCACTGCGTTTACAGTTGATTCTGTTTACTAAAGTATCATACAAGTTCTTAATTATTTCACCAACTCTTCACATTGTCCACAGAGCTGTGTCCATCTCATCCAACAGATCTTTTCTGACTGTTCCAATTCATGATAAGGTCTTCTTCCTCTGAACTATGCCATCCCTCTGACACTAAAGAGAACATGCTCACAACTTGCAAAGTGCCTCTCTCACAATGAATGAACATGCTACATTATTACATGGACTTGTATTAGTTTCTTTCCTTTATTCTCTGCTTTTAAATTGTGTTCTTTGAAAGCCTGCAAGAATAAAAATGATTTTATTAGAGAATCCTGCCAAATATTTTAAAAAGAATTAATACCAGTTCAACACAATCTTTTTGCAAAAAATATAAGGGAAATGTAACACTTCAGAATTTACTGATAAAGCCAGTGTTATCTGATACTCAATAAAGATGGTGGGGAAAAAAACCTACAGACTACCCCCCATGCATACAGATGCAAAAATTTTTAACAAAATATTAGCAAGTAGAATGCAGCAACATATAAAAAGAATTATATACTACATTCAAGTGGGATTTATTTCAGAGAGGCAAGGATGGTTCAATATTCAAAAATCTGTGAGTGTGATCTTACCATGTTAACAGACTGAAGAAGAAAAACTACACAATTTTATCAATAAATAAAAAGTTGACTTTTAAAAACTAGGAATACAAGAGTTTCCTCATCTTAATAAAAATAATCTACAAAATGTGTATAGTTACCATGGTACATTTTATGGCAAAAAAAATGAATACTTTCTTCCTAAAAGCAGACATAATGTGAGAATATCCACTCTTATCATTGAAATTCAACAGAGTGTTAGAAGTTTTAGACTATGGCAAGGCAAGAAAGGGAAATAAAGTTTATATGAACTGAAAAGGAAAAAATAAATCTGTTCTTATTTGCAGGTGACATGATGGTCTACACAGAAAACCCCAAGGAATCTACAAAAATAATCTTAGAACTAATAAGCAAGTTCAACAAGTCACAGAACACAAGATCAACATGCAAAAATCAATTGTGTTTCCATATACTGTAGCAAATTTCTGAAAACTAAAATTTAAAAATCTAAAATTATAATCGTTCAAAGAAGTGAGTTATTTAGGTATGAATCTACTAATACATAATTATGTACTGAAAGTTCATGAAAGAAATCAAAGATGAAAATAGATAGACCAACTTTCTGAATTGAAAGAAGACTCAACATAGTACAGAAATCCATTCTTCCAAGTTGGTACACAGATGAACATTACCCTTATTAATCTCTCAGAAATGTTTTTTTTTTAGAAACAGACAAAATTATTCTAAAATCCACATGGAAAGATAAAGAAACTGGAATAGTTCAGACCTGATTTTTTAAAAAACAATGAAGTGAGAGGAATCAGTTCACCTGATCTCAAGGCTTGCTCTATAATTAAAGTAATCAAGGATGTGTGATATTGGCAGAGGAATAAATACATAAATTAATAGAACAATATAGAGAACAAATAAATTGGTGCATATATTTATGGCTACTTGATTTTTGACAAAGGTGTGAAAGTAACTCAATGGACAGAATTTTCAAAAAATATGCCAAAATAATTTGATATCCATCAGCAAAAACATTGATCTAATCTCCCATGATATAAAGTTAGCTCAAAATAGATCCTAGGTTTACATGTAGAATTAAATTTATGAAAGATTTACAAAATTATACAGGAGAAAATTTGGGGGACTTAGTAAAGAGTTCTTTGACATGACTACACAATAAAAGAAAATATTTCCACACCATATGTCTGAATTTATATCTAGAATATCTAGGATTTTTAAAAATCTAAACTCAACATCAAAAAAAACAGTGATCAATTATAAAATGGGCAAAATACATGAAGAAACATTTAGATAAAGAGGATATACAGATGTAAAATAAGCATACAAAGACATGTTCAAGATGATTAGTCATTAAGGAAATGCAAATTAAGGTTATAATGATATATCACTATGTCCCCATTAGCACAACTAACAAAAAATAGAATGACAATACCAAATGCTGGTGAAGATACTGAAAAATTGAATCTTTTATATTACTATTGGGATTATAAAATGGCCACTCTGAAAATCAATTTTTCAGTTTCTTAAAAAAAATTAAACATGCAGGCTGGGGCTGTAGCTCAGTGGCAGAGCACTTGCTTAACATAAAAATAAACAAAATAAAGGCATTTTATCTATCTACAACTACAAAAAAATTTTTAAATAAAATAAATATGCAACTACCATAAGGCCTGGCAATTGTATTCCTAGTCATTTATCTCAGAGGATGAAAACTTATATACATGTTTGTTTATAGCATCTTTATTTGTAATAGCCACAATCTGGAAACAAATATCCTTTGTCCTTTAAATATTCTCCAATGAGTAAATGGTTAAACAAACCATGGTACCCCCATACCATGGAATACTATTCAGCAATATTTTTTAAAAAGTCCCATCTGATGGGTGCATTGGCATACACCAGTGGTTTCAACATTCAGAAGTCTGAAGTAGAAGGATCACTGAGCCCAGAAATTTGAGACCAGCCTGGGCAACTTAAGGCAAGACAAGATGAAAAGGTATACTAAATGTCTCCTGCCACTCTGAGAACTTTCCTGGTTTTCTGTTACCCCAAAGGGTATAAAGATGCTAATCTATAAAATTTATTTATTTTACTTAAAGAAGTCTGGTGGAAATCCAAGATAGATATGGCAGTCCATCAGTTATAAGAGATCAAGTTTCTTCCAGTTCTGCCCTTCACCATCCCTAGCATGGGTCTTTCATTCCAGTGGTCTAAGATGCTCACTAAAGCTCCAGTCATTGCACTCATGTTCCAAGCAGCTGGATGGGGAGAAGAACAAAGAAGGTTTGTCCTCTGTTCTTTATTTAGAAAAATTCCTGTTGGCTTACGTACCATGAGCCAGAACTGATCATGTAGCCATACCTGCAAGGAATACAGGCAAATGTAGTCTTCTGGTTGGGTGGCAATGTACCTAGCTAAAAATCAAGGCTCTGCTAGTGACAAAGACAGGTTGTGGAGTCTGAGGCTTATACAGTTTGGGGGTGTAGACTATAACTCAATCTTTTTGCTAGCAAATTCTACAAAAACATACAAATCAGTCCAAGGGTGCTGTTGGAGCCTAGAGAATAGAAAGAACTGACTGTGGGTTTTTTAAAGAAGTGGAGATATTTGAGATGCTGTAAACACATCATGGAGTTCCCTCCAATGGCTTTAAAAGACCATTTAAGTGAAGGGCCTTCAGACTTGGGCTTGTTCAGCTCATGGTGAATCAAATCTCTGGGAGGCAAATTACAACATTCAACACTGGTATTTTTAAGGCAATGACATTTTAAAAAGAAGAAATAGGATGTCCCCTCTACCTCTTCATTCCTAATTTATTAATCAAGAAATTCAAGTATGAGTTATTCACCAATAGCAAATCAGTTCTCTGAGGTTCAGTTTTACCATCTGAAAAACAGACATTAAAAATAACCACCTGCTTGGATTTGTGTGATGCACAAATGAAAAGATACACTTACAATTGCTTTCCATACCTTCCTATGGAAGGAACTATCATTTTCCATGACCAAAAGCTCATCCCTTAAAAATGCTGTCAGAAGGTGGGGAAGAGGGAATAAAGGGGCAACTTTGGAAATAACTGCAACATTGGCCAAGCAAATGAGAAAGGAAAGATTTCTGAGCACCTACTATGTGCCAGTTTTTGATATAAATGCCTTCACCCTTGACAGGCACTCATAAATATGTTTAATGAATCCCATTTAATCAGAAGAGCAGGTTTTTGAAGCTGGCAGTCATGAAAAATTGCCCAACTTTGTAGAGCTGTCAATGGAAATGGATCACTCTGAGCATACCAAGTGATGGCATATTTATCACCTCCGTTCTCCCAGAGTTTCTTGGACTTGGCATAACTCCTGCTGATTTCATATCTAGCTCATAGCAAAAAACGAGCCACCTTGGCTTCCACCAGGTTTACACTGGCTTGCACACAGTCCTCCATCACCCTCAGTAAAGCATTGCTGTGAAGGGACCAGCTACTGTCTGGTGTCTTGCAATGTCACTTTAATCAATAAATCAATCCAGGGCTTGGGTTGTAGCTCAGTGGTAGAGCGCTCGCCTAGTACATGCAAGGCCCTGGATTTGATCCTTAGCACCACATAAAAAATAAACAAATAAAATAAAGGTATTATGTCCAACTACAATCGAAAAACAAATATTGAAAAATAATAAGTCACAATAAAAATAAATAAATAAATAAATAAATAAATAAATAAATCCAGCCAGTACCTACTTTTTTTCCAGGTGCTCTTCTTCTACTACCTGGATGGAGACAAAGAGGGAGTCATTAAGCACTAGAATGAGTTCATGAGGGCAAAGTCCCATAGAGCTCTGTTCTGCAAACCATTACAATCTTTTGAGGATGTAGTGGTCTATATCCATGCCCAGCATTATGTGATAGTGCCAGAAGTAAATGACAGCTACACAAGGACAGCCTACTTGATCAACGAGAAATCAGACCAAGGGTGCTATTGAGCCTAGAGAATAGAAAGAGCTGAACTCTCTGTGAAATTTTTTTATGGAAGAGGAGGTATTTGAGACAAGTCTTCACAAGTAGTTTGAGAATTACATGGGAGGAGAAAAAGAAGGAAGGACAATGTGGAAAGACGCAGAGTAGATTACTATGGGTGATGAGAAGAAAGGAGGACTGTGAAATAAGTGGGCGTTAAGATTTTTAAAAAGAGATTAGCATCTAATAATGAAGGAATCTGAATGACAGAATGAAGTAGAATTTCTGTACGAGACTGAACTGAATCGTTTTGGTCTATTTTGTTTGTTAGCTTTTTTGAAAATTCATTTCAAATTTTCAATATCAAAATTTAATTGCTTAGTCTTTCCTTGTGCTCTTAGAACAAGGCCACTAGAGGAATATGAAATGTCACCAAGACGAAGATTTTTCATGACAAAATCCAACAAAGAATAAATAACTTCCTCAATTAGTTTTAATAGACGTTGATGGTTTAAAACTGACTTTCTTTATTTTGCTTTTTTTAGTGCATATTAATTATACAGAATAATTGTGGCATATTCATACATGCATATTATGTACTTTGATCATTTTAACCCCCCACTACCCCATTTCCCTGTCTCCTTCTCTGTTTCCCTTCTACTTTCATGTTATCTTTTTTTCTAGATTCTACTTATGAAAGAAAACATATGATATTTTCTGAGTCCAGCTTATTTCATTTAACATGATGATCTCCAATTCTACCCATTTTTATTCCTTTGTCAAATGACATTATTTCATTCTTCTTTATGGCTGAATAGTTCCCCATTGTGCACATATACCATATTTTGTTAATCCATTCATCTGTTGATGGGTACCTAGGCTTGGTTATTGTGAATTATGCTGCTAAAAACATGGGTAAGCATGTATCTTTAGAATATGCTCATTCCTTCAGGAATATACAAAAAGTTGTGATTTTCTTGATGACTTGAATCTTGGCATACGTCTGAACAGCAAAATCTGTTTGCCCTCAATACTTAACTTTTCTCAACATAATTCTCTTTGCATGTAAAAACGCCTTCTAAGAGAACTATTTGCAAAGGGGTTGGACTTTAGAACTGTGCTTTTCTGAGTTTCTTTGTAACATTTATCATTCTACTCCTCTGTGGCTATGAGGAATTCCAGCAATGTAGATCTCCATCTGCGTGATCTAACTCCTAAACTGGAATCTCTTGTACCATTTCTTGGTCAATCACCTCTCATCATTTATGTACCCAAAGACACCTCTTGGAAATTGTTTTTCTGTTTTTTTCTTAAGATAATTAAGCTTTATGCCAACTTTTAGGGATCAACTCAGTCTGATCCTGATTTCTCCCATAATTTGCTCTGGACTATGCCATAAGGAACATGTTCCCCATGAAGGCCCCTTTCACATTATCTGACCTTGTCTACTTTTATGAACTGCTACATCCTATTGTGGCATCCCTGCCTCCTGGTATATGTGCTTATAGATTGTCCCTTTCCACTCATAGAAGGGTATTTTGATCATTTCAGTTTTAGTTTTGCCTTATATGTGTCATGTTGAGAAATTTTTAACCTACCTCAGTATTCTCAATAAATATAACCTCATGCATTTTCTTTCATTAATTTTTTTCTTTAAAATATCAAAATCAAAATCATCTGAAATTCATTTCAGGTGTGGTATGAAGTGGGAATCTGATTTTTTTTTTCAGTTTTGTTTTTGGGCTTCTATTAACTTCATATCCAATTATTAAGACATAATTCTGTATTATTTAAATACCCAATACTTACAAAAATCTGTTCATCAAGTTCTTCATGATGAAAATATAAGCTAAGCAAGGTTTTAAAGTTTCTCCTGGATCTTCTATCTCAAGACTATGGTCTTCTGTATAGATAAGGACATTTAGTATGTTGGTCAGACATGGACACAACTACTAATTTAGGGGGTAATTATATAGAGAGCCCCATCTCTAAGCTTCATTCCACCACTGATGTTTGGCAGTGAATCTTTTCTTCTGTCTGCATATGTCCCCCACAGCTTCCCAGAGGCTCTCCTTCCATACCATACCCTGAGAAATAGATTTTCATTGAGGAAATGAATCCTGTGAAATAGCAACTGAGTTAATCAATAAATCAATTCAAGATAAAATATCACTTGTTGATAATGGCTTGACATGCCTCCTCTCAACCATACCTCCCTCTCACAGGTCACTCCTAAGATACCATTTATACCCCAATTCAAAGAGGAGAGCATGTTAAGAGGTTTGAGTAGTGAGGTCTTCTTGACCCTCAACTAAAATTATACAGCTGATGCCAGACTCACTTGTGCATAAAACAGAACTTTTACTTGATTCCAGAGAGAGGCTGAGTGTATAAGTCAAAGGTAGAAGATGGAGAATGGCTAAGTGTTCTGCATAGGCAGGAACAATAAGTCAGAGTGGGGAAAGGAACATGGTAAAAGGAGCAGGACCCAGAGAGGGGTTCTACTATGGGGAGAAGAACCCCCACACTCTGCAAGTTCAGGGAAGAAGAAGGAACCTGGAGAGCAGAAAGGTTGAACAAGAGTTGTCAATAGCTTGTTGTGCAGTGTGCAACTGACCCCTCCTCCTCTGTGCCTTCCATAAAGTCTTTGGTGAAATCTACATTTTCTTACTAATCCTTTGGTGCCAGCGAATCATGTCTAGGGAATGTGGAGGGGTTTAATGTCCTTTATAAAAAATATACAGTATATGAAAATAAATTATTACTATTCATGCACGTTGAATGATTCAATGTAATTGGATAAAGAAAGCAAAGAAATCCAAAATTTAGAGTATGTATTAATCTAGTCTGCTGAGAACATACTACCTGCGTAACCATGGGGAGGGGCTTATGTCTAGAAAAATTATCATATTCTGGTCAGAAGCTTGGACTTCAGCATAAGGCAGATCCAAATCGTGAACTAGGTCTTTTCACTCACCAGCTTTTTTGACTTTCATAGTCTCGTCTGTAAAATGGGGACCATAATAGATAAGTGAGGCAACAGGAGTGAAGTGTTTAGCACAGCGAGTCATTCAGTACTAGCAGTTACCCCCTCATGGTCATCAGTCGGCTCTTCAGTTTTTCCGTGGTCCCTGCTGCTAACTCTCGGGGTTCACAGCATCTCCAATTCCTTCTCATTATTATAGAAAACTATCTTCTGTGATTTACTACATGTAAAGTGCTAGGTGTGATACACTATTTGTATACTATGTATAGTACTCATAGCATCCCACCAGGTGGCTATTATTATTTATATTTTTCACACAAGGAATTTTAGTCTCCATACAATTAAATGAATCCATCTAAAGACAGACAGATTTGTCTGACTTCACTGCCAATGTTCCTTCCTATCAGTCTAGTCACAACATTTTAGTGTTAAATGGAACATACTCCCTTACATAATCAATGCGGATATGACATAAATTCTGTTCTCCAATTTATATGTCATATCCCCACTACAATCTCAGGCTATCTGTGCTTTCCAATGTGTTTGCTCTCTTGTCCTCTTCTTGGTCCTTCCTCCCTGCTTAATGGAGGACATGGCACAAGGTACAGGAGAGGACCAGAAGTCAGAAGAAAATGCTGGATGGAATGACAGGCAGATGTGGTGGCCCTAGTGATTTATACCATGTGATCGGTCAGTTATAAACATTTTATCTTCTTTGTCAAAACCTGGCCCAAGAATAGCCAATTCTGACCAAGAAACATGAAGAGAAGTTTGCTAAAGAGTCCTAGAAGATGTTTCCTCCCTTCCAAGGAGACTTGGGAAGAAGCGGCCATTCTTCTTCTTCCTCAGGATTTTATCCTATCTGGATATGGACCAGATCTTGCTTACAGACTGAGATTGAAACAAGTTCTAGATGGTCAAGGGAAGATGAAAATATGTGCATCCTCAAAGATATTCTTGAGTCAAAAACCAAACAACCCCAGAGCCCACCTGACAGACTTGCTGTAAAGAGAGATGATAAGTTTGTTGACTCAAAGTCCATTTGAATCCATTTCTTTTGGAGGCAGCTAAAGGCATTCCAATATGAAGATGTGGTTTTATGGATGGTGTTGTCCAGGTTTAGAAGAAGGCAAAGGACTTTGGTGGAAACATGAGGTCCTTAGAGAACACAAGAAAAGGAAGTTCCAGAAGGTTGCTATACAGTGAAATGAGTTACCAATGGAGATTTATTTTCTAGGATTTTAAAAATAGGACAGATTCTCATTCTTCTGACTTGTTTCAATTACTCCAGATGAAAGAGAGAGAAGGATTAGAATGGTTGACCTCTAAAAGGTCTAATTTTGAGAGGTCAAAAATATCTGCTTAAATAACACTGTGAAGCCTGAACTTTATCTTCTTAATCTTTCAGCAATAGATTCTCTTGAAATTGTGCTTTTTTTTTTTTTGAGATGCAAAGACAAAAGAAAACAAGACAGGAATAAGTGTATTCCTACCATTATGTAACCTAATGCTAGGGAAGTATTAAAGTTTTTGCTACATATTTAAACACTAGAGTCTGACTTAGGTAGTGCTCTTCATAAATTTCCACTACAGACTAATTTGGCTTCAAGATTATGTAATCTACTTCTTTTCCCTCCTCATATCTTATCCGTGATGGATTAGGGCTGGGTTATATAAGCAATTTTCTTTAAAAATTATATTAATAAAAATGTGGAGTCTTCACAGAGAACGTTTTCTTAGATTTCAAGGTACAATCTGTAGCTGGGGGAACTTTGACAAACACTAAATTAATTTAATTGAAATGATGGAGCTCTGAACTTCCAAAAATGGGGTGAGTACAATTTTTTTTCCTAGTGTAAAGAACTAGCTGTGTGACTCATGATTTTGAGCCCCAAGTAAATGGTTGGAAACAGCCTCTGGTGAATCATAAAACAGAACAATCACCAGTGACCCATAACCTGGGAATAATGGAGCAGTGTGTTCCCCCAGAACATGAAGGTGAGAGCCAGGTAAGTAGTTATCCCTGACTTTAAGTAAGTAAGTAGTTCCCCAATAAACAGAAAATTTTGTTGAAGTAGAGTCAATATAGAAATGCAGACTCTCATGAAAACTTTGACGTCTTGCTTTCTGAGTGTAGTTACAGGTTTCTCATAAGAACTAAGTGCTCTACACGGCACTGGGAACGTTTAAAAAAAAGGCACAGCTCCCACTCTTAAGGATTGTGCAGTTATTGATGTCATAATACTAATATAAGCAATTGCAATACAAATAGTGCTATAATTGAGATATATAAGTTTTAGGGCAGTAGAATGGGAAATACTTACTTATTCTGTTTAAGGGAAGTCAAGGAAGACTTTCACAGAGAAGATAACTCTGGAATTGAGTTCTGTATACTGAGAAGTGTTAGGAGAACGATGTAGAGAGAAGTATTTCCACCAGAGTGAATAGCAGCAGCCAAAGTAACTACGTGGAGGTAGGGCTCGGGGGAGCATGCACATTAGAAGCAGTTCATTGGGGTACAGCTCAGGATGTATGGGAGATAAGCTGGTGGGGTGCTGGGAGCCATTAGCCAAGTAGGTATGACAATTTCCTTGCCAGCGTACCCCATGTTGCTGACATGTTGCAGTGACATTGAATGTAGGTGACCTTGCTCAAGGACCAAGGCAGATTAGGGTGTTCCCGGTTTTAAGATAATCGTGTTTAGGGCGTTCCCAGTTTAGGTTCCAGGTTTAAGGTTTAAGATTATTCCTGCTGGGAATAGGGCGTATCCTGCTGCCTGAGTTCCCCTTGAGTTCTCACGGGATTCAGACAGTATATTTTGGAGATAGAAGCCCAGTGGAGGGGGATTTGGGAAGAGAACGTGGATTTCCCCAGAACGTGATTGTAGACGGCTGGTGTGAGTTCGGGAATAAAGAGTTGCTGTTTGAATCTACAAGCTGTGTGGTGGCTCGTGATTGTGTGCCCAGCCAGACTGCGGCATTTGTGCCCAGCCAGACTGCGGCAGTGGGGAGCAAAATTTCAGGTGAAAAAGGGCCTCATAATAAATTAAGGATTTAGAATAAATTCTATGGGAAATGGAAAGCCATTGCCTAGTTTTAAGCTAGTATGTGACTGATAGTATTTACACTTTTAGAGGGATAACCCACTCTGGTAATAGCAATAAGCATGGATTGTGAGAAACTTAATTGAGATGCAAAGGGATCCTTCCAGAAACAGTCATCAGTTTTGCGGGGAAGAGGACATATTACAAAATCCACAGGGGAAAGAATCAGTAGGACTTCAGTGCCGATCCACAGCACATGGCCCAGCACAGGACTTTCCTTAAAGCACTTGTCTAGGTATTAAACTCGTAGTTGCTCATTTCAATCTCTTTGCTGGCTCTCTTCCTTTTCCTGACTTCTAGATGTTAGAGGACACTTGGGCCCAATTCTAGGCCCTCTTCTCTTCTTCCTCCAGTCTCCCTTTCTGAAACATCTCATTCAATCCCATGGCATTAAGGATTCTGTATGCACTGATAACTCCCCAAATTTACCTCTAGCTTCAACCTTTCCCCTTAGCTTTAACCTAGTGTATCCAATGGCATCCTCAACTTCTCAAACTTGACCTCCCCATAGAAAACTCTTGGTTACTGCCCTGCCCCAAATGTCATTCCTTCCCTAATATTTTGTATCTCTCTAAATGGTACCATCATCCACTCAGTTGCTCAGAAAAGCAAACAAACCAGAATCATCATATGCCTGAGTCTAGAAGATTGTCAGTGTTTCTCCAAATTCAGTGAAGGCTGCCCTTTTGTGCAAATCCAGTGGACACCATTTGCAATCCATGTAAATGGCACCCCTTTTTCTTATGCAACATAATTGCCCTACAATGCTTCTCTTCATCCTATTTATTCAAAAAACTAGAGATTTTCTAAAAGGAAATTTCAGGCCCCAATATTTTTCTGAAATGTCTTCTTTCCAATAAGATGTTACCTGACACATTCCAATTGACATTTACCTCTTTCTGAAAGAGGCTAAAGCTACCTGTGACACAGTCATACATCAGGAAGTCCTGAGCATCTCTGAAAAAACTGAACTCCTTTTTGCTAAGGATTATAATATGGGGCTCTGCTTATGTTGGCATTTCAATAAACACTGAAGGATAGACTCTCACATCCCAGGCCTTAGTCTCATTTAGTTAATAAGAAATATCTTCTCTCCTTTCCACATAATATTGTTTCTATTTATCACCATTCTACTTCTTTTCATCAGGGCCTGCCTTTCCACAACTGCCTTAACTATAATAGACAGCCAGAGTCTTCTAGAATACAAATATTGAAAATACTAAACTCACAGGCACAAGCAAAAATATACCATCCCATGTGGCTTTTTGACTGGTGATACAGCATTGTTTAGTGTGTGGATTTCTGGCTAAGAATCAGTCTGACTCAGATTTGCATCTTAGCTCCAGCACTGAGGGCTGTTTGTGTTACATAAGCAAGTTAATCTCTGAAACAAGTTCCTTCATCCGAAAACAAAAGCAAACTCACAGGGTTGTTGTGCAGATTAGATGAGGTTAATATATGCAAAATGCCTAGAATCTAGTAGACACTTAAGAAATGCTAGTGGTTTTGTTGCATTATTATTATTTCTTTTCTCTGCATCATTTAGAATTCTCAGTCTGCCTAATAAATCAGAAGTGGTTTCATCAAAGTTGATCTTTATAGAACATCTTATCCTGTAACACTTAGATTGAAAAATGGTCAAACTCCAACTCTCAAAGGCCAGATTTTGTGATCTGCTTTCAAGAGAAGCCAGGCATGACTCAGGAATTAATCTGAATGTGTGGGTAATAAAGTTGCTTCCAATCTGAGAATGAATCTACACAGGAAATAGAAAATTGAGCAAGCATCAAGTGAATTTAGAGGCACACACTGCTCCCAAACTATTAAAAACAGTGTGTGTACCATTTGGGCTCTTTTTCTCCATCTTTCTAAAGAGCAGGGACAGCACACGCTTTACAGCAGAGAGTGTTCCTCTTGTCAGAACATGGGGGAGCTCTACATGGTTCGAATTAGAATTGGCATTTCTGAAAGAGGCTAAAGCTACCTGTGACACAGGCAAACATCAGGAAGTCCTGAGCATCTCTGAACCAAAACTTCCTTGTTTACTAACATTCCAAAGAAAGTACCTAATTCAAAATCATGAGTAGTTTCCAGCTTGGGAGGCTGAGACAGGAGGATCGCAAGTTCAAAGCCAGCCTTAGAAATGGTGAGGCACTAAGCAACTAACTCAGTGAGACCATATCTTTGAATAAAAACATACAAAATAGGGCTGGGGATGTGGCTCAGTGGTTGAGTGCTCCTGAGTTCAATCCCTGGTATCCTCCCTCTCAAAAAAATTATAAATAGTTCCAACATATCATCGTTTTTACAACAAGATATATTTTCTATCATTCTACCTGCACCCAAACCATGCTGGGATTTCCAAACCAGACCACACAAACATTTTGCTTCAATCATATCCGGTACAAGGAAATTCAGCTTAGTAGGACTGGTAATTGTAGCTGATCCATGAGAAAATGTTCAGAGTTTACCATCCCACTGTTTTTCTGAGAACAGGGGGTACCTGGAGGTCATAATTATCACACATTGGGAGGTAGAGGAAGAAAAACTGAATGACATTACACATTATAGAGTTTATTCCTCTTGTTGTGTATCAAATGAAAGCTATTCCTGGTTGTAACAGTGTTAGAACCAGCAATGCATTTGGAGGCTACCATTCATTTGTTTATTCTTAAGTATTTTTTTAGTTGTAGATGAACATAATACATTTATTTATTTATTTATTTTTATGTAGTACTGAGGATCAAACCCAGTGCCTCACACATGCCAGGCAAGCGCTCTATCACTGAGCTACAACCCTAGCCCCCATTTCTGTTTATTCTTCAAACCATCTTATAAGGCTAGTTTCCAGAGTTCTGAGAACAGGTACTCCAAAATATGAAATGGTAAGTGCTTTAGATCTTCACCATTTCAGACCCAGCCATACATTGCTCAGGAACCTCTAGTGATGTCCCAAGGGAACCTATTCTCACTAGACTCCACAACTCTGCAAACACCCAGGTTGGCTTTATAACAGAGGAAGAAACCTACAGTAACCTCAAATAGTGTTAAAACTATTTAAAACCCCAAATGTTACTTCATTTCTACTCAAAGTTGAAAAATATAATGATTATTGGTTTGTAAAACCCCACGATGACAGTTAAATTAATATTGGGGGAGACATGGCATTTCCCAGTTGTCATGACAACCCTGATGCTTCTCTCAGTGTGCACGCTTTTTTAGGTGTTGCATCTAATTTAGGATTTGACTCGGAAACTGACAAAACAACTCAGAGATCTAGAAAGATATACCTGTTCTATCAATTAAGATGACATGCTAATGTGTAGAGGATTCTCAGTCACAGGGAAGGGTTCACCTAGGCAGTGGTTTCTATAGAGATGCAACTCCCAAACCAGCATTGCCAAAAATAAGGCTTTACTCATCCAGAAAGACCAAAGGAGGGGAATTCTGTGATGCAGGTGTGAATAGGGCTTCAGTGATTAGAAGTGTGTCGAGTTTCCATTAGTGCCCAGCTGAACTGAAAATAATTAAGTTCATTTTTTTAACTGAAAGGTAGGATTGGAATTAGTAATTAAGAAGCAAAATTTTGAGAAGGGCTTACAAAGGAATTGTTATGGTTTGGATATGTGGTTCCCCCCAAAAAAGATCATGCATGAGACAATGGCAGAAAGTTTATAGGTGAAATGAATAGATTGAGAGTTGTAACCTGATCGATGGATTAATCCACTGATATGGATTAACTGGGTGGTAACTGTAAGCAGATAGAGTGTGGCTGGAGAAGGTAGGTCACTGGGGGCAAGACTTTAAGGATTATATTTTATCCCTAGTGAGCAGAGCACTGGTGCTCCACCCCTCTTTCCTGGTGGCCATATCCTGAGCTGCTTTCCTCTGCCAAGCCCCGCCCCCCGTAATATTCTGCCTCAGGCCCAGAGCTACAGAGTCAGACAACCAGGAGCTAAACCTCTGAAACTGTGAACCAAAATGAACTTTTCCCTAATTGTTCAGGTGTTTTGGTGACAGCAACAGAAAGCTGGCCAAAACAATTTCTGGATGGAAGCTTATTTTTCAGATGAGGAAACTGAATGACCTGGGAAGGAGACAACTAGCTCAAGTCACTGCATTCTACCAAGGTCAGAGGGGAATGCATTGTCCTCCCCCAACCCAGTAGACTCTCAAGTCCTCAACCTCCAAGTTTTGTCTTTTATTTTAAGATTTTTAATTCATTTATTTATTTTAATTAGATATTTATGATAGCAGAATGCATTTTGATTTGTTGTATACAATTGCAGCATGACTTTTCATTTCTCTGGTTGTACATGATGTAGTGTTGCGCCATATGTGCAGTCATACATACATACATGTACCTAGGGTAATGATGTCCATCCCATTCCACCATCTTTTCCACCCCCATGCCCCTTCCCCACCCTCCCTCCCCTTGGCCCAGTCAAAGTTCCTCCATTTTTCCTATGGATGATCAGCATCCACTTATCAGAGAGAACATTCAGCCTTTGGGGATTGGCTTACTTCACTTAGCATTTGCAACTGATACAAAGAAGCAGTTTCCATGAAAAAGATTTTACTTTTATTCTTTCTGTGCCTAACCTTCATTTGGTTAGCCAGATACCTTACACTTATTAATTAGGGATAAAAATAATACTAGCTGCCTATAATCTCCTCTCACTTAGAAGATTCACTACTTTACCTTTGGGTTTTTAAATAAAAATTATTCTGATAGAATTTCAGATAACAAATAGAAAGATTTCTCAGTGTCTCAGAAATTATCTTGGTTTGTATGTTATTTTATTATTATTTCAAAAACAAACATGAATATTTCAAGACAATAATAATTCTGTCTAAAAGAGAAGCTCATTTCCTTAACAGGGAACATAATGTTACAGTTAGAAATTCAAAACTGAAAATCTCCAAACTGAACTTACACCTTTACTAGATATAACTTGGGGCAAGGTTTGATTGAGGCTTTATTTTTGTTGTGGCTAGGATTTAAGATCACACATCAAACAGAAAAGGAAAGGTTATAAATGTGGTAAAAACTGGGGAAAAGAAGGAAAATAAAGAAAAAGATACACAAAAAGTACTGGGTACTTGTTACAAGAACAGTCACAATTTATGTAAGCTCTTGACATACTGCAGAGAATATATGAAATTTGGGAAGACTAGTCAGCATTGAAACCTTCATCATTTGGGGGAGAATCCTCCAACTGTTTCAGTGTTGGTAAGAGAGAGGTTCTCTTTCTCGATGGCCTAAAAGTCTTAAAAGGCCAAGCTCTCACTTCCCAATCCCCTTGAAGCTTAAACACAGTCACATATCTTAGACACAGCAAGTAGGTGCTCATACCCAAGGTTTGGTACCCGAGGCAGTAGTGTGCTGATAAACTGGCTTTCTGGGAAAACAAAAACCAGTCCTGATTTGTAGGTTTGCCAATTTTCATGATGAAAGTAACTCCTACTGTAGATGATTTCAAACTAAAAACTTCTCAGCTTGCAAAACTCATGCACATTTAATAGTTGTCTCTCGTAAGCAGGTTCAATTCAGCTTCAGGACTTCATGCAGAGGGGAAGGATGCTGAGGCAGGGCAGCTAAGTAAGAGTTCCATGGCATTATGACAGGACCAGGCCACAGCAGTAACTAAGACCAGCGGTAGAGGAGCCATTGGGGTCACCCAAGTAACTATTCCTCCTGTTGGCCTTGTTCTCTCTTCTTTCCCTTGGCTTCCCTTAGCACCTGCTCATTTTCCTATCCTGGTTCTTTCACCTTCCTCAATTCTGTAAGCATCTCAGTCACCCCCCCAAAAAACCTTTTTCTGATCATGTAAGTCAGAATTGGTTTCAATGCCTACAACAAAGAGCCATTAAATGCTTTTAATTAGGCCTGATGACAGTCCAGTGAAGAAGGCCCTGCCATTATTATCCCCAGGTTGCAGAGGAGGAAGTGGAGCTCAGAGAAGTTGGAGAACTTGCTTACAGTCACACATAGCTGGCAAGTAACAACTCAAATGCTATTTGCCCTGTGCTAAGTTTCCTCTCACAAACCAAGACCATCTCTCTTCTCTTGTCCTGTCCTGATGGCGTGCTCTTGATCTCTGTCCCTGTTAAGCCTATATTATACTAGGAACATGATTTGGGTTATAAAAATTTTAATGAAAATACATAACTTCTTGAAACATTAGCCTCAAATAATCATTAACTCTAGAACAAACAATAAAATTTGAGATATTCATTTATAAAGAGAAGGTGATTTCTTTTCATAGTCTTATCTCTGCAGGAATTTTCCTCCTTGGTTAAATTCCAGTCCAGAAGCTTCAGGCTTTAACTCCAAAGGAGAACTCTCCAGTGTGGAGGGGCAGCTGCACCAGTGGAACTAAACTAGCACATTCTCCTGAAATTCACCACCTGCTTCAGGTTCTCCTACTTGAATAATTCCCAAAAAACCATACTGCTTCCAAGTGCATTCTGCTCTAGCTTTAATATTCCACACAATGTAGACAGAAATTTTCATCTGCACGCTTTAGCACAGCACTGTTAACAAATGTGAGTGGGGAAAGAAAATGTGAGTAAAGAGTTTGAGAAAGGGAAATAGTTCTACATGCAAAGAAATGAGTTCTGATTTTACTACAGCTACCTGGTTCTTTATATTGGTCAAAGCTCTTAATTGAAGACAATGTCATTCATTCTAGTTAGTTGAAAAAGAAATTTAAGGAATATTAGAAACTCACCGAAATACTGGAAGGCCCTGGGGGAAAGCATTTGGACTTAGCTACCAGGGAAAGTGCCCAGAACTAGTCCACAGGACTGGCCAGGTAAAGAAGTAGGTGCTGCCATCAGCTCTGGAACTACTAATTCTTTTCTGTGATCTGGAGCTGTCCTCTATTACTGTCAGTCTCACAAATGCCCCCATCTTGGCCACTCCCAACCAGCAACCCAGATGCCCCAGTGATCCCTTTGGTAGCTTGCTTCCACATCACAATTTCATGAATTGTTTGGAAAAATCTAAGGCACATATCTGCATCCTGTGGCATTAAAAATATATGAGAATGTCCACTCACTCTCACAAATGGCACGATTTGTCCACATACAAGAAGAGAGAAGCTTCTAGTACTTGCTGGCATAATTTTATAGATACGTTGCTTGGGTTCCTCACTTTCATGTGAGGAACTATTTTTAAAGCACCTCAACTTTTGTTTTTAGTCAATTCTTAAAGGAAAAAAAAGTAAAAGACAGATGGCCATGGATCATCCTCTGCCTTTAACCATTTTATTTCACTTCTCACTTTCGAATACTAACCAGCATCTTCCCCCAGGATATTAATACTATAAATGGCCCCACCCCTCTTCTGAGATCTGTTGCCCTACCTGTGGTGGTGTGGTAAATGGGGAGGGATCTATGTTTCTCCTTCAGGTCCAGAGAATAACAATATCCATGCCAGAAATAGCTGCCTGCTCACAAAAATCCACCATCTTCTTTTCTTCCTGGACCCATAGGGAAACCACAGCTCCTAGGATCCTTTGCAGTTAGTCTGAGCCATCATTCATTTGGGAGTCTATTCTTGAACTTAATCTACTTTAAGAATACATTAAGAACACAGAGAATTTTAATCCTCACCTTGTAAGAATTATACACATGTAGACAATAATTCTTTCTTTATTACATCAAATGTAAATACAGTTTTTACCCTTGGCTGCATCTAATGAAATGCCACACTTTCATTTCTGAATTTTTGTTACAGGCTCACTGGTTTAATGTGATAAGGCCTCAGAGGTCAAGACTGAAGATCGGTAGCTATCATGGACCCATTAGTTCACTCAGATCCTGGCTAAATGCCCTGATGCCTTTCAGCTGTCATGCAAAAATGTTCCTTTGTCCATCCTTAGCCATTAGAGGAAAAGCAGGAATAGAATATTACAAACCCATTACAACTTTTGAGAAAATTTCCTGAAGTTCTCATGCTAATATTAAGTTAGTGGCATCATTTTTTACCAAATGGATGGCCATCCTTTTCCTATAATAATGTAATCCTTATCTAGCAATCTTAGCCAATGAATAGCAAAATATAGAAAAACAGCTGGAAAAAATGCATTATGGTTCTCATCATACTTATGATGGAAAAGAACTGAACTATTTCAGTTCTTTATGGAAAAGAACTGAACTATTTCCCTTTTGAAGCTGCATTAACTTGGTCAGACTAATGGGATGCTATTCAATGTGTTGAAAGAGGTAGATTATTGAGTAGACTCAAGTAGACTTTCCCCAACAGACTTAATGCACCTACAAAAAAAAAGGGAGCAATTTTCTCCCTTTTTATAAAGAGCAAAGCTCTTTTGAGAACTAATTTCTTCACTTCTAAAAAATGGAAGAAACACCAGCCATTAGCAATATTCTCAATATTCTCTTGATTATACCTGTGTGGATTTTATAATATATAGCAAGATGGACAAATACACTCTATTCTCATTTATATGCAAACATGTATGTGTACCTTTTTCAAGATATGTCTGTGTGTATGTGCATTTACAAATGTAGTAGGCAATTCTCATCATTCATGGAAGTTATTTCTACAAAGTTATGAATACCAGGTTAGTAAAAACTGAACAACTACACCTTGGTGTATATGTATGTATATACTTATATTTATACATATGTACATATGAATATATATATAAATATACATTTATATATACATTTGTATATATCATATATATCATTTCTTTTCTTTCTGTTTTGCTTTGTTTGGGGTTTTTAATTTGTTTTGTTTTGTTTATATGGAGTCTCACTATGTTGCCCAGGCTGATCTTGAACTCCTGGAATCAAGGGATCTCTTACCTCAATCTCCCAAGTGCTGAGACTATATGCATGTACCACCATCCTGATCTGAAACAAAGGAGTAGAGGAATTGCCTTGTTAAACTTCATCTGGGAATGTGAATACCCAGGAGACCCAAATTTTTCATAATTCACACATTTTGAATGATGGATGTCTTACTCCACTTATTGATGCTGTAACCAGAAGAGTCTAATGTATTGCCCATAGACTGTGTTATTTATAGACAACAGAAATATATTTGGTTTGTGGTTCTGGAGGTGGCTGGGAAGTCCAAGATCAAGGGCCTGCACCTAGCGAGGGCCTTCTTGCTGCATCATAATAGTGTGGAAGGCATTACATGGTGAGAGAGTGACAGACAGAGAAAAAGATAAAAGGAGGGAGAAAAGAGGAGAGCCGGGGGAGGGAGAGAGAGAAGGGGTTGGGGAGAGTAGGAAGGGAAAGAAAAAGAGAGGCTGAACTCACCCTTCATAAGGACGCCATGTGATTGTGAACCCACTAGAAGATAACAGTATTAATCCATTCATGGGGGCAGAATCCTCATGATCTAATCACCTCTTAAGTGCTCACCTCTGGACAATATTGTGCTGCAGTCTGACTGGGCACAATTCACGAGCCACTTATCAAGCAGGAACGAACTCATCAGGAATTCCCTCAGAGCCCAACTACCACGACCGGCTTCCCACAAGCCTCTCCCACAAGCCTCTCAACCCCCCACTCCTCCTGCTCTTGAGGCCGATTGTCTGGGTTGGGTGGGCAGAGCCAAAAAAGTCCCCCAATGAGCAGCTCCGTGGTCTGAAAGGGCAGGGAAACAGCCCAATGAGCATCACCGCAGAGGAGCCAATCAGCTGGCAGCTGGAAGTTTGCTGGGGCCCCTTTAGCTGTGGCTCTTAACAATATTGCAATGGGGATTACATTTCCAGCACTTGAACTGTGAGGGACACATTTAAACTGTAGTACTTGGCAAGCACTGAGAGTATTGATTTGGGGGTTACAATACAGAATTTGTGAATGGTGAAGATTGACTTTGTATAAACATTTTATAAACTCTCATACCTGAATTTGTAAACCATATGCTTTTATTCATACTGATATGTATGTATGCACACTCATAGTTTTATGTGTTTTAATTCTCCTGAGTGGCAGGAGAACCCACTCTAACAACCGATGATGATTCAGCTGGTGCAATAAAAGCTGAATAAGTAATGAGCCACATTTGGAAGGAACTGTTCAATTGGCACTCCAAGGCTTTTGAAACATCAGCAGCTATTTCCTTCATGGTTAAGCAAGTGATTAGTGGTTCAGCAACTTATTTCTTATGCAATTTATTTGGCTACCTAATGAATTTTTAGACTTACTTTACTATAAAGATATTTTATTGCTTATACTTTGCCTTGTAACTATTTTTACTCTATGATAACCATTATTAAAATTGTGTACCTTCTTTCGTGTCAACTTCTGAGAAGTAACAATCAACCAATTTGAATGCAATTGGTCGTTAACTTTTATGGTTTAGATATGAGGTGTCCACCAAAAGCTCATGCGTGAGGCAATGCAGGAATATTCAGAGGTAAAATGATTGGGTTATGAGAATCTTAACTTAATCAGTGCATTAATCCACTGATAGGGAATAACTGGGTGGTAATATAGACAGGTAGAGTGTGACTGGAGAAGGTGGGTTTCTGGGGGTGTTACTTCGGGGTTTATATTTTGTCCTTGTTGAGCAGAGCGCTCTCTCTCTCTCTCTCTCTCTCTCTCTCTCTCTCTCTCTCTCTCTCTCTCTCTCTCTCTCTCCTTCCTGGTACCATGTTCTGAGCCACTTTCCTCTGACACACTCTTCTGCCATGATGTTCTGCCTCACCTTGGGCCCCAAAGAATGGAGTCAGCCATCTATGAACTAAGACCTCTGAAACCGTGAGCCCCCAAATAAACTTTTCCTCCACTAATTGTTCTTGTCAGGTTTTTTGGTCACAGCAGTGAAAAAGTGACTAAAGCATTAGCCGTAGGCAGAAGTGGTATTATCTTTGAAGTGTGATGTAAAGTCACAACTAGACCCTGCCTTCTCCACAAGCTCTCTCCCTGAGCCCCTATAGTATGAAAAAGAGAGGTACAGATAGATCAGCAAACAAGGCAAGAGGAATAAGAAGGATTTTCCCCTCCTTCGTTCTTCCTGCCAACTCTTAATCATCACGTAAGACAATTAGAAAGTGTCAGCCTCCCGGAGGCCATCATGGCAGCTCTTGCCCAAAGCTCTTACCCCTTAGACTGGGTGTCTACAGTTCTCCTCACCACTAACCCTTATGTGGATCACATGGGTCCATGTCTCCTTATAGACCCTGAGCTTCTCCATAATGAAGACCCTGCCTTTTAGGGAAATGAGCCCAGTGCCTCTACCTCTGCTGTTTGAAAGTAAGTATTCTGTGTCCCTCCTCACTCCATTGCAGTGTCTTCATACCTGCATCCAGTGCAGTGTGTCCCAGTGTCATCTGGGGCTCTCCCACCTTAGGAAATCTGAATTAGATAGGCTCAACTCTAATTCCATGCCTTGGTTAAGACCAAAGCTCTCCCTCCTTTTCTACCCATTCTGGAGCATGGGGTGAAGGATGACGTTCTTATAGCCTCTATGTCTTGGTTCCTAGTCACACATCTGCAATTTCTTTCCCAAGTCACATCTGCCTGAGCTAAAAACTAATCTCCTGACATAGTTTCCAAAACAAGTCAGAAAAATACTATGTTCTCAAAACACCCCTGAGTACAGTTGACATTTCTGAGGACTTGGGCATCACAAGAAGGAATTCACATGACATGACACAGAGCAAATAAAACACAAACCAGCAATTTCTGTTTTTAAGAACTTTCAGAGCTTCCCTGTTTTCAGATGCCACCTTTGAACATAGTGTCCCAGGTTTTCCCTGTTCATACTCTCCTCTTCAGGAAAATAAAAAAATAAAGCCACGTCTTCCTCTCCTGACACACAAAAAGCAGCTAAGCATTCACGTGTGTTCCCTCAGCTACTGCCCACAGCGGTCTGGAGCCTGTGCCTGTCACCCAGCGGCCACATCAAGCTCTAGAGACTCAACAAAGACAGTAACTCTTATTGCCAGCAGCCAAGTCCCTCCATTTCCTATTAGTCCCATTATCCCTGTAATAGTTTACAAAGACTTGTCACATCAATTGTCTTGTTTAATCTTAACAGCCCTGTGAGGTAGTGAGGGCAAGTGTCACTATCAACCTCCACTTAGAAATGAAGGAGATGAGGCTCAAAAAAGATCAGATCTGGAAAATGTACCACTCACATCTTTATCTGTGGTTGCTTAGAGGATTGAATGGTATCCCCCAAATTTGTGTCCACCCAGAACCTCAGAATATGACCTTATTTGGAAACAGGGCCTTTGCATATGTAAGTAGTTGAGAAAATCTGGATGAAATCCTCTTGGACTTCAGGTGGACCCCAGATCTAATGATTGGCATCTTTGTGAGAGAAAAGGGGGAAAGATTTAGATACACAGAGACACAGGGGTGGGGGAGACCATGTGAAGACTGGTAGAATTTGGAGTGAGTCAACCATAGTCAGCGAATGCCTGGAAGAGTTGAGAAAAGATTCTCAAGCCTTTGAAGGAAATGTGGCCCTGCTGACATGCTGGTCTCTCTATCCTCCAGAATCATGATGGATTTTTCTTTATTTGTTGCTTCCTCCCTATGAGCATGGTGGCCACAGTTCAAGGATGTTCCATAAAACCACCCTCCATTAAGAATGGGACAGAGACCAGTTGTGACTTCTGCAGCTTTCAACAGAAATCACCTCTGCTTTCCCTGCTATAAAGAACGAGACAGTTCTGCTGCAACTTCTTTAAGACCAGGCATCTGTGTTATTTCATCTCCCAGGGAAATGGATGAGAGTGCCCACCCTGCTCAGGAACTCAAATGTCCAGAGGCATGATACTTTTGAGAAACTTGCACTGGCTAAGAAGGGAAAATTTCTTCAGATCTTCAGAATTCCTTTCATAGGACCACATGTGGAGTGACTATAACTTTGGAACTCTGAGAGTAGGAAAATACTCTGGGAGGGATCTTGTGTTGAAGGTAGAACTGCTATTCATGTGGAGGCAAACAGGCAGATTGGAGCTTAGTGTAGATGAAATGCAGAACACTGTTCAATTAAACTATTAATGTAAAGAAAAGTTTAATGTGTATAATTCTTGCTGCATGGCATGACAAACCTTAGAGTTCTGAAACGAGAAGGCATATGTTTCCTGAACCAGTGATTATAAAATTGACACACATCTCCATCTTAATTGCATTTTACACATTCTGTGCGTAACTGTCTATTACTTAAAGCACAAGATGAACATGATCTGAGAGGGATCACAGAATCCTTACCCAGTTGTTTTCTTTCTGAAGATTCTTAACCCAGCTCCCAGCATCCTGGATGCCTGGTTTTCTTTGTCACATATCTGATATTAAGAAGAAAATGTATCCCGTGGCCTGGACTTACTGATCACATACAGTGAGTTTCTCCCTTATTCATCCCAGCATGCATACATGGTTATATCCACCAGAGGAAATGGAAAATAGTTACTGAAGGGAATTTCATTTTCCCCCATCTAAATACAAAACATAAAAATACCAAATCTTAAGAAAGATAAATTAAAGAGTGGTCATATGCTTTGCAAATGAGTATTCTTTCCCACTTAACAGAAGAAATACGATCAGTCAACAAATTAGATGAAAAAATGTTCAACATCACTAGCAATTAGAGAAATGCAAATTAAAACTACACTGAGATTTCATCTCACTCCAGTGAGAATGGAAATTTTCAAGAATACAAGTAACAATAAATTTAATTTGATGTGGGGGAAAATGTGCACTAATGCATTGCTGGTGGGACTGCAAATGGGAGCAACCGCTCTGGAAAGCAGTATGGAGATTCCTCAGAAAACTTGGAATGAAACCAACATTTGATCCAGTTATCCCACTCCTCAGACTTAAAATCAGCATACTATCATGACACGGCCACATCAAAGTTCATAGAGGCTCAAATCACAATAGCTAAGCTATGGAACCAACCTAGGTGCCCTTCAACAGATGAATGGATAAAGAAAATGTGGTACATATACACAATTGAGTATTACTCAGCCATAAATAAAAATGAAATTATGGCATTTGCCAGTAAATAGATGGAACTGGAGACTATCATGCTAAGTGAAATAAGCCAATCCTCAAAAAACAAAGGCTGAATGTTCTCTCTGATATGCAAATACTGACTCACAATAAGTGGGGGGGGCAGTGAGGGGGTTCACCTGATTGGACAGGGTGGAGTGGGGGAATGGGAATGACAAAGTAGAATAAATAGGACATAACTTTCTTATGTTCATGTATGAATATACAACCAGTGTAACTCCACATCATGTACAACCACAAAAATAGGACGTTATACTCCATGTGTATGATATGTCAAAATACATTCTACTGTCATGTGTAACTAAAAAGAACAAAGAAAAAAAGAGTGGTCTTCTTGCCATGACTGAGATAGTAATTCCCATTCAAATCTCATAAGTTCAGGCTGAGTCCTCCACTTGAATGCCTTCACTTTGGGACACTAGCTGCAAATTTGGGATCCCTAGGGTTGCCTCACTTCTGATCAGCTGACTACAAATTCAGGAGTCCTCATGACGAACCCCCAACTGTTCAATAATTACTAGAATGATTCATAGAACTCAAGGAAACACTGCTCTTACAATTGTAATTTTGTAAAAGAGAGATATAAGTCAGAACAGGCCAAAGGTAGAGGCACATAGGGAGAGTTCTTGGAATGTCCCAGACATGAAGCTTCCAGTCCTGATCTCCGAGATGTATTGCCTCCTCCAGCCCATAATGTGTGGTAACACTCACTTTTGCCAACCAGAGAAGCTCACCCCAATTTTTTGTTGTTGTTGTTTGTGTGCGTGTGTGTGTGTGTGTGTGTGTTGCTGGGAATTGAACCCAGGGCCTTGTTCATGTGAGGCAAGCACTCTATCAACTGAGCTATATCCCCAGTCCCTCACCCAAATTTTAGTGGGCAGTTTTTATTGAACTTTCATTGTATGGGCTTGACTGACCAAATCATTGGCAATGTTATTTAACTCAATTTCTAATCCCTCTCCCTTCTCTGAAGGCTGGGCTGACATCACATGGCTCAAAGTCCCAACCATCTAATCATGATTGGTCTAATGATAATATAAATATAATATAAGCTATCTAATGTAAAACATAAAACATTTGTTTATCTTGACAAAAAACATTTCTGTTATAAAAAATATTTGAAAGACACTGTCATTTCCTATACACACTTACAAAAAAAGTAATATCTAGGGGTCTGCCATAATTATCAAACATGAGCTGAGGGGTACACAAAGAATAACAAAGATTCTTCTGGCACTACAGGCCCCCTCCCAGGAATAGGGGACAAAGGCAGCCAAATTCTTTATTATACACTCTTACACACAGAGGATTCATCTCTAAAATGGGAATGATAATAACCTTCCAGCATAGAGGTTTTCTAAGCATTAAATAATATAATACGTGTTTCCAGCATGTAGTGCTTGTTCCTTGAGTGCTAGCTACTATGGTCTTACTGAAGTTTTGGCCACTGAACTTCTCGAGAATATATTTACTGCTAGCCCTACTGTAAGTTCCTAAGGGCTGCTGCAGTATACCATACATTTTTATATGTTTCACAGTAACTGTCTTGCACAAAAATTTTTCCATGCAAATTTACTGGTCTCTTTTTTAAAAAAAAAAAATCTACATTTAAGATTAGAGAATTTGAGATTAGTATCTATTTGGCCTTATTTGATTTAAATGTCAGAAATCTTTTGTGGGTGGGGAGGGTAAAAGGAGTAGCGGAAGCTGCTTGTGAAATAGTTAGAACAATAGGTAACTTCAGGTTATCTAAGCATGGGTGAGAGTAGACCACACATCTTGATGAAAAAGAAAAAAAAAAAAACCTGTGTGTATTCTTGTTCACTCTTTTAAAGCTTTAAAGATTTTTTTTTATCAACATTGAAGAGTAAGAGTTCTTGACATATTTTAAAAAATGATTTGAATGGTACTACTGTTTCCTATATGTATACCTACTAAAAAGTAATTGAAAAGTATGCCATTCACAGCAATAACAAAACCATAAAGTAGAACAAGTGAATCTACCAAAATGTACAAGACCCTTTTAGAGAAATTCATAAAATATTACTGAGAAATATTTCAGATTGTGAATGAGAAGATTCACTATTTGTAAACATTCAATTCTTCACAAATTAATCTGTAATTCGATGCAGTCCTAATTAAAATCCCTATTACTTTTTTATACAATGAGGCAAATCAAGTTAAAATTCATATAGAAGAGTAAAGACAGAGCAAGGATCAAGGTTATTTAGGAAATTAAGAACAAATTCTGGGTCATTAATTTCCAATATCAATTTTTATTATAAGCTACAGTAACTTAAACAATGTAGTATTACATCAGGAATTAGACAAGTAGATGTTTGGAATAAAAAAAATATCTACATATACATGAAAATTTGGATATGCTAAAGGTGGCATTTTAAGTTGGCAAGCTGGTGAGCTGTGTAACCATTGATATGAAGAAATAAGGTCTATCTCTATCTCACGCTAGTTACAAAATAAATTCCAACTGGATTAAAGCTCTAGAGGTAAGGTTTAAAAGTATGCAGAACAAATAAATGAAAATACATGTGTTTTGAGTAGTTAGGTCCTTCTTAGGACTTTTTTTTGAAAAGTCATAAGAGAAGTTGACTTCTTCAAAATTAAAACTTTTATACAACAAATGATTTAAAAAATAGTGGAAGACTAGTAGAATATACATCAATACATATAATGGATAATTGATTTCTAGAATAGATGAATAAAATTTTCTAAAAATGAGAGGAAATGCAAATAATTCAAAATCAAAATGGATCCAAAAAGTCCAAGCAGGAAATTTACGGAAGGAATATGCAAATAGGTGATTAAGCGTATGGAAAACAATGCTTGGCTCCATTAGAAATCAAGAAAATAAAAATTAAAACAACATGCCATTTTTTTTTTACCCATAAGATGGGCAAACATTTAAACATTTGATAGTATCATCTGTAAGTAGAGAATGTGGGTAAATGTGTATTCCCATAGCCAGCTAACAGGATTCCCAATGTCACATATTTTATGTCTCAGTTTTTCTGGGTTTTAGTATTTTCCTTAAAGAAACATGTCCACATATAGCCAAGAAGGCATATTCGAAGTATGTAAGAGTAAAACTGGAAACACTCCAAATATCCATCTACAGTGGAATGGTTAAATAACCTAAGCAGATCTTCACTATGATATATTATACCTCAGTTAAAAAGTAGTAACTGCTGCTTATGTGTGTAATATCAGGTGTAGCTATGTAAGGAAGACATATGCACTTTTTTTTTTTTGATACTGGGGACTGAACCCAGGAGTGCATTGCCACCGAGCCACATCTTCAGCTCTTTTTATTTCTTATATTGAGACAGGGTATGGCTAAGTTGCTTAGGGCCTTGCTAAGTTGCTGAGGCTGACTTTGAATTTGGAATCCTCCTGCTTCAGACTCCCAAGTCACTGGAGTTACAGGTGTGCACCACAGCACCCAGCACACTGACATGAATCTTGAAGATGTATTGTTGATGGAAAAAAGCAGTTGCAGAACTGTGCATAGAGAATGTTAACATTTGTGTTTTTTAAAAAATATATATAGTCATCAAAAATAGTTCAGATTTTCTATAGATAATAAATGTTTATAAATACATAATTTAATATATTCAAGAATACACACAAATTTCCTATGCAGAGGACACCAGGATTTGGAGATGGTAGAGAAAAAAAGAATTTAGCCTTATCTGTAACATTACTTTCAACAATTAGTGAATGGATGAATTAATTTTGTGTGTATATATATATAATTTTATATAAATATAATTTTATAATATAAATATATAATATAGTTATATATTAATTTTATGTACACACACACACATATACTAGCAATGCCTGGAGAAAATATATCCTGTCTCCTGCCTGGTCCTCAGGACACCATTCTTTGTTCATTATGATCTTGATTCCTGGCATCCTTGGTTCATTATGATCTTACACATTTTAAAAATCTGTGGACTTGGTTCTACAATTCTCTGTGGATAACCAGATATTGGTTTATATTGAGCTTCACTGTCTTCCAATTCCATTTTGCAAGTTCTCTGCATTATGTTTAATATATTCCATATGAGATTGTGTATCTGGTATTCTATTTTAGTAAGTCAGAATGCCAGTAACGTCTTTAATGCCTAATTTTCTCCTTAACCTCAATATAGTCAAATAATTCTCTCTATATATATATCTATCTTTATCTCTCTTTTTTTCTCCCTCTCATTTTATGATCCAACTGGATTTTTCTCAAGAAATAATCTTGAGAAAAAATGAAATTATTTTCTGCATCTCAAGAGACTTCAGCAGAAATATCATTATTTTGTTGTTTTCTCCTGTTTTATATTTGTACCTCAAATATTTCACAGTTGTCTTCAAAAAACATTGTGTACTTTAGGGGTTTAGCAAATATAGAGGCAGGGGACTGGCATTGCCTGTTTTTTTCTATCGTAGACCTAGGTGAAATCTATTTGTTCCCATGCTCTTAAAATGGGGACCCTTCTGATCAGAATGCAGTTTCTCTCTGAACATTATTTTCCATCTCTCTAATTTATTTTCTTGCATTTGTCACTATAGAGACTTATCTGAAATCATAAAGCTCTATTTTTATATATCTGAAAAAATATTGGGATATCATTGAGCCCTATCCACAGGTAAAGAATAAAATAAGCCCCCAAGTTTAGGCATAACACTGGAAAGGGAATGAGATACGGCTCTGTTTCTCATTACTTTGGAAAATGCTATAAGCAGAAAGCAGCATGCAAAAAAACGAGGTAAGGAGGCATGAATCATTCCCAGGGTCTTTTATCTCCAGGGAGAAGGCTGCACAAATCTCTGAGCTTCTGCCCATTAGTAGGGAGAATCTGGGGTGTGGGAAAGTAGGGAGACAGAGAACAGCATTATAAGCACTGAGAAGTGCCCTCTGATGGTCTGCGGATGAGCCTGCTATTCTCCCTCTCCCAGGGTCCTGATACTTAAAAATCTAACAAACTGTGCTATAGTTATCCATCCTAATCCATTTCAGAGTCACAGTCTTCACAGCCACCTCAGCATCTATTACCCACTAATGTTCCATGTCTGGTCACTTAGATGGCTGGATACAGTAGTGAAATGCCTTTTTTTTCCCTTTCAAGCCAACTCAAGTTCTCAGATCTGCGACAATAGAAGCAATTCTTTTTAAAGTAGGAATCCTCCAACTAAGTTTTCTCTGCCCATCCATCAAACCAGTCTTGAGGTTTAGCTAGCTCAGGTCTCTACTCCAGCCAAAGTCTGAAGAACAGAGTATCTATACCCTGCAGCCATGGTCAAAGCAGGCCTTGCCAGTCAACCAGGCCAGCACACTTTCCCATGTCACAGCAGCCCTGCAGGGGCTGATGTATGCTAGCAAGGGTCTCCTGTCCAAATGCTCTGTCCTACTTCCCACTGCTTAAATTCTACAATTATTCCGCCTCTTGTTTAAAAGTCCAAACAAACCCATGAAAAAATGACACATTGAGCTCTGGTTGGTCTTTAACTTTTGTGACCATAATGGATTAATTCTGCAGGAAAGCAATTTGAGAGCACTGCCCTCCTTCCTGGCAAGATCCAGGAAGCAAATTTTGCCTGAGGCTATATGTTAAATGTCTAAATGTGGGCATGGGCACAGAGAGGACTAGAGGCAGAGATCAAAGAAATGAAAGAAGAGGAACAGAAAATTGAAGACATCATAGTACTGCCCAAGATTGGCCCTGGAAAACCGCTGCGTGGGGGGGATTCTCCTAGGGAAAGAGGACTTTAGGAGGTAATGTCAAAGAGGAACCACAGATCTTTAGAGTCAGACAATGCTGGGCTCAGTCCCAACTGCCTCTCTTTAAAATCTGACAAACTCATAGATGTTCTTGTATGACAATCTAATGCCCTTGTGAGACCACTGTGAGGAAGGGAGGAGAGTGTTGTTATGGTTTGGATCTTCAATGTCCCAAAGTCTCATGTGTTAAAGGCTTTGGTCCACAGATGATGGTGCTGTTAGGAGCTTGTGGGGCCTGGTGAAAAGAAGTGAGTTCACTGGGGATCTGCTTTGAAAGGGACCCTGAGATCTCAGCCCTTCCTCTGCCCACTCTTTGCTTTCTGGCTGCCATGAGGTGAGCAGCTTTGCTGCACAAGGTGCCACCTGCTGCAGGCCCAAAGCAACAAGACCAAGTAACCGTAGACCCAAACCTCAGAAATCAGAGGTTTCCTCCTTTGAGTTGCTCTATGGCAGGTACTTTGTCACAGTGATGAGAATCTGACCGATGCAACTGTGCCTGCAGGGCTATCACAAGTCCAAGCCACAGTGAAACTGTTGCCATTACTTTCACTAAGGAAAGGTAAGAGGGTTTCTGAGGGTCTCTTCCCCTCAAAAGGAACGTAGCATAAATGAACTTTCTCAAATTACCAGGTTTTTTTTCCCCTCCCTTGTGTTTTAGTGGACTTGATTATTTTATGTAAGCTCACCTTTTTAGAGAACCTTAAAACAAGGAGTTCATTGCCAGACTTTTAATATTGGATTATGGGACTTGTCTTCAATCTGTAGTCAGAGAACGTTTATGCACAGCAACAAACTTTCTGTGTAAGCTTTAAAAGGAGCAGTCTGATCTCCAGTGCAAGTAGAGACTTCACCAAGGACTGTTCTCTCTTCTCATTTCTGAGAAAACCATCAGAGTGCCACCCATTAGGCCAGGAGTGGCTCATCTTTCAGCACATTTTTATGAACAAAGGAAAATAAAGGTCAGGGGAAGACAGTTACAGAGCACTATTTGTGGTAGTAAAATATTAATGATGTCTGGAGATATGACTGTAGTGTCTAAACATAGAGGAAAGGAAAGGGGTAAAGGAAGCATTGTAAAGACAGAGACAAATTGTTCGCCATATAACATTTACTTCCTTCCAATTGGGTTGCAAACAGATAGTAAAGAGACCTTTTGGGAACCACTGGCTTGGAGGCCCAGGTTTTGAACTTACTGTGTTGGAAGAATGTTGTAGTTCATATTTTTCAACAGGAAAAGTCAGTCTACTACTAATGAATGTATGCTCTGTTGTAGCGACATCCTTGTTTACATGTGTCCTTATCTCCCAACATCCTATGATGCTAATTTTGCAAAGAAGGAAACTGGGACTTAGAAAGCTAAATGACTTGTTAAGAGTACCCAAATACCCCTTGATTATTTTTATCGTCTTGATTATTTTATCATCTCATCTTTTTAGAGAACCTTAAAACAAGTCATTGTCAGACTTTAAATATTAGATTATGGGAATTATCTTCAATCTGTAATCAGTGAATGTTTATGCACAGCAACAAACTTTCTGTGTAAGCTTTAAAAGGAGCAGTATGATCTCCAGTGCAAATAGACTTCACTCATTATGCTATGAGATGAGCTCTGCAACTGACTGGAGTATGCACTCTGTCGTTCAAATAGAGTTGTTAGACGGTCACCACGCAATCACAGGTACCAATGGTGCCTAAACATATTCCCATGATGCTTTGCTTTATAAAAAGCAGAACTTCACAATAGCATCAGTAATAAAGCATAGTCTCTGTTAGCTTTACAGCCCTACCCTCCTTTTTTTTCCAATAGTGTTGACAGTTCTGAAAGATTAATTTAGCAAAATAAACAATTAACATTTGTATAGCACTTTATACCATACCGAGCATTTGAAATATGTGAATTCATTGGATTCACTTAGTGAATTGAGTTATGAGGGGAGTCTACAATGTTCAGGTCTCTGTGAGTGTTGTGTGGATCTGTAAACTTCCTAATCCCATGCTTTGGGATTCTAATATAATTTTTCTGGAACAGAAGAGACACTTTTCTCCAATATGCTAATATTTACAAGGGTTTCATACCCGTAAAAACCCACTAATCCCTACTGTGGCTTAAGTCTCACACACATACAGAGAAAATTGGTAGTGATTTAAAATATTAGGAAGTAGAAGATGATGGTACTCAATGTGAAAGTAGTCTAATGATTACACCTTTTCCTTTTAGCTTCACAGCTTACAAATTACAGTTAAAATAAACAAAGCAGTACTTATAGAGTGTTTTGTTAAGAATGTGAGCTCTTGGTTAAGAATCCAGGTTTCTTGAGCTACTCAGGAGGCTGAAGTAGGAGGCTCACTTGAGCTCATCGGTTTGAAATGACCCTGACCAACATAGTAAGACCCTGTCTCGAAAAAGAAAAAAAAAAATTCCAGGCTTCTTGAATTTTAATCCCAGTTTCACCACTTTTAAATTTTTTTTTCTTTTTAAATATTTTTTTAGTTGTCAGTAGACCTTTATTTTATTTGTTTATATGTGGTGCTGAGAATCAAACCCAGGGCCTCACACATGCTAGGCAAAGGCTCTACCACTGAGCCACAACCCCGGCCCCAATTTTACCACTTTATTAGTTAAACATTCTCAAGGACAAATTGTTTTGGCACTTTATTTATTTATATATTATAATGCTGGGGATTGAACCCAGGGCCTCACATATGCTAGGCAAGTGCCCTACTGCTGAGCCACATCCTCAGATAAATAGAACAGAGTATACTTACACAAACTAAGATGGCTATGATGTCACTAGACACCATAATCTTATAGTACCACCATCATATAGGTAGCTCATCATTGACTGAAACATCATTACATAGAGCATGACTATAACCACCTATTAGCTCATGATTCTGTATTGAGTAATTTGGGCTGGGTGATGTTAAACAGTTCCTCAACTGCGCGACCAGCACGCTAGCTTCATACTAGAGGTTCTAAGCATAGAAGTTAACTAGTGAGATCAAAATAAACACACATAAACTCAATTTACCTTTTTCTTTGACCAGGTCTGAGACAGCCCCCGCTCTGGCTCCTGCCTCGAGCCACCCGGTGGGGTAGCGAGGTTTACACAAGAGACTAGCAGGAGAGAGAGGCAGGGCACGCCAGAGAGTGGCCTTTATTGGGGAACAAGAAATTCAGGGGAAAATTCCATCCAATGAAGGTCGAGGGGGACAGCATTCCAAGGTCAGGGTCAGTGATTGGTCTCAGGGTCAATGGTCAGTCACACCCCCACACAGATGGGCTCTCGCACCTAAAAAGGGAGGGGATTAGTTCTGACACAGCTTGGCCGGAAGGCCTCACACCCAGTCAAGGGAGGTGCCCAATCACATGCGAGAACGTCTTCCCACAAGTTCCTATACTGGTCTCTGCTGGGCTCACCCAGACCATTGCAGTCGACTGGGGACTGGCTAGGAGGGTGGATGATCCTAGATAGCCTCACTTATGTGGTATCTGGTAGTAGGTTAGAGGAACAGAGAGACTGGGTCACCTATCTTCAGGGTCTAGCTGGGCTTTTCCACATGGCAACTGAGTTCCAAAAGCAATAAGAGAACAAGTCTCAATAAGAAAGACAGTAGAATGAAGCAGACATTATTACTTTATGTATGTATGTGACTGTGTGACCCATGTGATTCTACAAAATGTACACTCAGAAAAACGAGAAATTATATCCCATCTATGTATGATATATCAAAGTATATAAGTGCATTCTACTGTCATGTATAACTAATTAGAACAAATAAAAAATTTAAAAAAGAGAGAGAGAACAAGTCCCATGCACAAGCACTTGTCAGCCTTCAGCTTATGCCAGGCTTGCTAACGTCCCATTAGCCAAGAAAATCATACGGCTAAGCTAAGATTCAAGGAACAGAGAATAGACTCCACCACTTTGTGGGAGGAACTGAAAAAAAAATAGGATTGCCATTTATTCCTTTGTATTAAATTATTATATTCTTTAGGGACAATTAAAACCATCTGTTGCAGATAATATGGGATGTAGGAAGAAATAAAAAGGCTGAAATTTTTGTCTTTGGTTTCTGACTACAGTGAAGAGACTGACATAACATGTAGGTGGGAGCAAAGAGGGGAACAGTTGATGTGTACACATGTTACATCCATCAAGCTGAGGTATCACATGGAACTTGACAGTGGGGTGAAGGTTGTCTTCAATTCATGCAAGCCATACTCCTTTTACTCAAGGACTTTGTAACCCATTGATTCCAGGGATAATATAAATGCAAGAAGAAGCTCATACTACAAGACAGTTTGTGATATGCACTATGGGAATGACCTAGCTGAGTTATTGGAGTCTTCCCCAGAAAGAGACCACTATGGACTATGTGTTAGGGAATAAGAACGCTCTTTGGAGGAGGTGAGGCTCACAGATTTAAAGAAATGGGAAGATTCACGAATAAAAATCCTATTGTGTTTCAAGGAGTGAGGGTCAAGTTCAGGGCGTTAGCAAGGGCATGAGTTCTACGTGCTTGGAAACAGTGAGGATACCCTAACAAGCTGGAAGAGGTGACCTTAGGGCAGACTGTGATTCATGGTAGACCAGATGCTTTCCATGCCTAAGTTAAACCTAGTACTAATACTAAGGACTTGAAGTCGCCAAAATCCAGGCTCTACCTATATCCCATTCCTCTTTTGCTCATTGTAAACATCTGATGGCTATTCTTTGCACATTGACTAAAGCTTCTATCATGGGACTTAATGTTTGTAAGTTGGACTTATTTCTTTTTTTTTCACAAGATTTGAACCCAGGGGCGTTTACCACCGAGCCACATCCCCAGCCCTAAATAATATATATCCTAAATTATATATATTCATATATGTAATGATGATGATGACGATGATGATTTAGAGACAGGATCTCTCAGAGTTGCTTAGGGCTCCACTGGGATTATAGGTGAGTGCAACCACATCCAACAGATGTGCTTTTATGATATGTCTCAAATCTCATTTCTATACTTCTGTCCTGCCACTCCCCTATTTTAAGTCTTACATTTCTCTGGAGTGGAGTTGTATCCATTAAAAATTTAGTGTGGAATGTCTCCTTACCCAGTTAAAAAAATTAAGGCCCTTTTCAGAGTTAATAGGTTGGATTTTGAATAATAACAATAGTGAGTTCTAGTCCTCTAAAAGCAGAATTTAAAATGAAATCAAAATGTTCTTTGAGAAAAGTAATCAAAGGAACATTAGCCATGTAGTCTTTATTTTGTATTTTAAGTGTTTTGCTTAAATGTTTCTTTTCTTACCTAGGTTCCAACAAAGCATGGTCTACCATCAATGCATATTGAGTTTCCCACTGAGTACCCAGCACAGTCTAGGAGTTACTTTTAAATTCTGTCCAGACCCTCTGATCCTTTATCACAGGAGAGAGGAGAAGGAGGAAGAAGAGAGAGAAAGAGAACTTTCACTGCTCCAGATACACTCCAGAAACAAAATATGTGTTGAACTTATTCTAGTATTTAGGCAGTTTGTGGCGGGATGTATCCCCTTAATTATACAGTGCAGCAAAAACAAAATAAAACAACAATAAAAAAAACTTTAATTAGTGAATACTTTCCAAATTAAGCAGAAAAGCAAATGGAATTTTTTTATAATGCTCAAAGTTGTGAGATATTTCTTGATGGGAAATGTTTAGCTTTTTAAAAATAATATCCTTGCCCCCAAGAACCAAAACAATTTGATAAAGCAGTCTCTTGTTTTATTCATGAGTTTGAGTTGGGCAGTGGGATTTTTTTTGGTGTGAAGCTTATCAAAATAATGTTCATTTTCTATGATTTCTCAAAGTACTTGAATGGAAGAAGGTTTGTATATAAATTTAAATTTGTTTCCTATTTCTGAACAAATCAGGAAATACCAAAGACTGTTTCCTAAGAGTAGATACCCCAAGCCTCCACATGACCTCTACCTTTTCTCCAAATAGTTGTGAAATTACTTGGTCTGAGAGAAGCTGTGTGCATACAACCCTGTTGCTCTTTTTTTTTTTTTTTAACATAAAAGTCCCAGATATTTCAGTTCAATTTATTCTGGACTTCCCAGGAAACTGGATTCATTGCCTTTAAAAGGAAAATAAATTTGGAAACCCAGTTCTTTGGAAAAGTTCAGCTATATCCAGTATCACGTGTTTGGGACCCAACCAAAGGAGCTGAAAAGTCGATTAGTGTGAGTCCCTCGCAGCTGGGATGCTTTACAGGCTAACTGAATCTCCACAGTGCATCATGCTTAATGGGAAGCTAGAAATAATAGCACCAAAGGCATTGGCCAAGGGCCCTTCTTTTTTTATTACTAGTTCAAAAACCATGTCTTCCTTTGTAAAGTTCTATTTTATTTAATCATTCTTTTCTCTACTGTTTAACTTAGCCAACATGCCTTTTTGTTGTGAATCATAGACATTAAGGGTAAAGAGAGGCTCCCAGTTTTGAAATCTGATTTGTTGAACAAAGATTTAACTGTTATATTTTCTCTCCTTCTCTGATACTGTAAGAGAGATAACAATGTGATGGTTTTTTGTTTGTTTGTGGTGGAGGAAGAGGAGATTTGAAAAAACAAAATGGCAAACAAAAATTT
This sequence comes from Marmota monax, assembly GCF_021218885.2. Lineage (NCBI taxonomy): Eukaryota > Metazoa > Chordata > Mammalia > Rodentia > Sciuridae > Marmota > Marmota monax. The sequence goes on from NW_026695227.1 coordinate 28,748,620, forward strand.
TAACCTTTTGTTATTAAACTAGATCAACAGTATTAAAGGCTTGATTTTAGCCCCAAGCATGTATATTTATTTCATCGTTTGGTCATGCATTTATCAGATATGGTGACTCATTCTGCGTTAAAAAAAGTTTGTGCTTTTTAAATCTTGTTTGGTTTTCCCACAAATAAACCAAGCTGTGGCCAGTTATATAAATGAAAATTATTGGCACAAGTTAAAAACAAAGTTGTCCAGCAGCAACATAGACCTGTGCATTTGACACAAAGTGGCAAAGAAAGTGTAACTTCTATGTTTCTCATAATTGATCCGGTTTATTCCCATGAATTCCTACTCCACTGGATAGCAAAAGAAAAGATGATTTAGCCAATCTGGTAAATTCAGTTCTATCTAATACTTCATCAGTCTCTTAAAGAAACTGAACATCATCAGGATAAATGCCCAGACCTTTAGATTTCCTTCTCCTCCCCAACTCCTCTTCAGGAAGTCACCTAGGTACTTAAGAAGGGGACTCTGTATAATGTCATGATGGTTTCCAGGAGGGGACTTACATTTAGTTTTGGTACAACCAGCCTCCTTTGTTCTCTACAGTGATATCCTCTTGCCTGCCTGGTTCCTGGGTACTATAAGGGCAAAACCAAAAAACAAACAAAAAACACTCAGAACTATCTTTGTTGCCAAAAAGAAAAGAAGCTTCACATCCCCTCTCTTTTTTAGAGCATTTTCATGACAAACCCAATGTTTGTGTGATCGTCCTCTCTACCTTTGACATATGAATGTATAAATGGTCTAGATAAAGATGCTTGCCGAGGTGTTTTGCAGAAGCTAGGTAAGGTTTTTGCCGAACTTGCAACCCAGAAATGTTTTTCTCAAGGCCCTGAGAGCCATCTCTCTTGAAACATACACATCAAGAAACACAGCAACCCTATCTCCCTGCCACTGTGGGAGTTTAGCTTAGCGGTCTTAGTCTAAGAAAGCTTAGTCACAGAAAGCTTAGACTCTAAAACAAAGAATCTAAGCAGAGATGACTTTAAGAAACCAGACAAAAAAACTTTGCATTTCTCAATTTTATGCATTTGCATGAAATTCAGACAGTTATTTCATTGTGAACTGGAAAAGTAGTGTAGGTACCAGAGTGTGCTCCATAATAGTTTTCTCCTCGACTCTTCAACCCAAGGAGAATGTGATATGGGAAGTAGAAAGTGTATCATATTTGGTTACTTATATTATCTGCCATTCCTCAGAATGCAGGAATAGCATTTGTGACTGAGAATAATATTCAGATAACATATGCTAAGTAGCTAAAACTTAGAAGATTTATCTTTTATCTAGATTATAGTAAAATGCATATATTAACATAGAGACCACTATTCTTGAGTCTTGAGTTTCATAAATGTGACTGATCCACATGTTTCACAGTTTATTTCATTTTAAAATCAATGTTATTGCTTCACTAAAAATATCTGATCAAAAGACCTAACAAAAAAAATCATCTTGCTTCAAGTGTATAAGGTTAAAAGGGGGGTGGGGAAGAATGGCTAAATTTCTACTTAGTTAACACATTTCAGATCCCTAACAAAAAGCTCTACCTTCTAGAGAACACTACTATGGTGTTTGTGTGAAAAACTCCGATGAGCCTTCTTAAACACCAAAATGATAAACTGGTCAGTTGTACATAGTAATCCTTCTTCAACAAATGCCTTCACTACCTTCATATCATCCTTTACATCCAGTGTGAGATGGTGATGAATCCCCTCATGAGCAGAGCACGGTGGTGCATGCCTGTAATCCCAGGGACTCAAGAAGCTAAAGCAAGAGGATTGTGAGTTCTAGGCCAGCCTCAGCAACTTAGTGAGTCCCTAAGCAAATTAGCAAGATCCTGTCTCAAAATAAAAGATAAAAAAGGGCTAGAGATGTGGCTCAGTGATTAAGCATCCCTTGATTCCATCCTTGAGCAACAACAACAACAACAAAACCCTCAGGAATAATTTTGTCTCCTTACTTGATACAAATCTGAATCAATTTATCCTCTTTATTCCTTACATGGGACTATCCACTTCCATCGAAGATATACAGGTTCAGCGTCCCTTATCCAAAATGCCTAGGACCAGTAGCTTCAGACTGATGGAGCACCTTGATTCTCCTCATTTAGTTCAAAGAATGGGCACTATTCCATAACTCTGGGATTTTGTGGGGACAGATGACCTACTTGCCCTAGAGAAACCTCTGCAAATCCCAAGAGGCATGGCCTCTTCTTTTACTTTTAACCTATTTGTCTTTATGTTTAAAGTGAGTCTTGCAGGGAATGTATATAGTTGGATTTTGCTTTTTCTACCCAATCTGACAATCAATTAATATTGTTAACTGTGGTATTAAGACCATTAACATTTAATATGATTATTGATGTTTTTGGAATTAAATCTACTACTTTGCTATTTGTTCTCTGTCCATCTGTTCTTCAGGCCCTTTTCTCTTTTTCTGACTTATTTTATGTTAGTATTTTTATACCAATTTATCTTGACTTGTTAGCTATAACATAGTATGGTTATTTTTAGTAGTTTATTTATGTTTGACATATTTTTAATGTAATACTGTCTAACTTCAAGCAACTTTATACCACTTCATAGTCAAGGACAAGAATGTTAGGACACTATGCTTCCATTTCTTCTCTCTATCTTCCAATTCTTTTCAACCTTTGTGCTAACATTGCCATGCATTTTAGTTGTTCATATGTTATATTAACCCTACAATTCGTTGCTATTAATTTTGCACTAAAAATCAACCATCTTTAATGAGATTTAAATAATAAGAAATTTTTCAATTTTACCTTTACAATTACTGTTTTGGGTGCTCCTTACTCCTTTAGTTGATCCAGATTTCCATCTCATGCCATTTTTGTCCTGCTTAGAGGACTTCCTTTAACATTTCATGTAGTATATGTCTACTTGTGATAAATTCTCTCAGCTTTTGTAAGTCCCCATCATTTCATTATTTTTAAGAGAGAGGGAGAGAGGGAGAGAGAGAGAGAGAGAGAGAAAGAGAGAGAGAACTTTTTTTATTGGTTGTTCAAAACATTACAAAACTCTTGACATATCATATTTCATACATTAGATTCAAGTGGGTTATGAACTCCCATTTTTACCCCAAATACAGATTGCAGAATCACATCGGTTACACATCCACATTTTTACATAATGCCATATTAGTAACTGTTATATTCTACTACCTTTCCTATCCTCTGCTATCCCCCCCTCTCCTCCCCTCCCATCTTCTCTCTCTACCCCATCTACTGTAATTCATTTCTCTCCTTGTTTTTTTTTTCCCATTCCCCTCATAACCTCTTATTTGTAATTTTGTATTACAATGAGGGTCTCCTTCCATTTCCATGCAATTTCCCTTTTCTCTACCTTTCCCTCCCACCTCATGTCTCTGTTTAATGTTAATCTTTTCCTCCTGCTCTTCCTCCCTGCTCTGTTCTTAGTTGCTCTCTTTATATCAAAGAAGACATTTGGCATTTGTTTTTTAAGGATTGGCTAGCTTCACTTAGCATAATCTGCTCTAGTGCCATCCATTTCCCTGCAAATTCCATGATTTTGTCATTTTTTAGTGCTGCGTAATACTCCATTGTGTATAAATGCCACTTTTTTTTTATCCATTCATCTATTGAAGGGCATCTGGGTTGGTTCCACAGTCTAGCTATTATGTATTGTGCTGCTATGAACATCCATGTGGCAGTATCCCTGTAGTACGCTCTTTTAAGGTCTTCAGGGAATAGTCCGAGAAGGGCAATAGCTGGGTCAAATGGTGGTTCCATTCCCAGCTTTCCCAGGAATCTCCATATTGTTTTCCAAATTGGCCGCACCAATTTGCAGTCCCACCAGCAATGTACAAGAGTACCCTTTTCACCACATCCTCGCCAGCACTTGTTGTTGTTTGACTTCATAATGGCTGCCAATCCTACTGGAGTGAGATGGTATCTTAGGGTGGTTTTGATTTGCATTTCTCTGACTGCTAGAGATGGTGAGCATTTTTTCATGTACTTGTTGATTGACTGTATGTCCTCCTCTGAGAAGTGTCTGTTCAGGTCCTTGGCCCATTTGTTGATTGGGTTATTTGTTATCTTATTGTTTAATTTTTTGAGTTCTTTGTATACTCTGGATATTAGGCCTCTATCTGAAGTGTGAGGAGTAAAAATTTGTTCCCATGACGTAGGCTCCCTATTTACCTCTCTTATTGTTTCTCTTGCTGAGAAAAAACTTTTTAGTTTAAGTAAGTCCCATTTGTTGATTCTTGTTATTAACTCTTGTGCTATGGGTGTCCTATTAAGGAATTTGGAGCCTGACCCCACAATATGTAGATCGGAGCCAACTTTTTCTTCTATCAGATGCAGAGTCTCTGATTTGATATCAAGCTCCTTGATCCATTTTGAGTTAACTTTTGTGCATGGTTGGAGGAGGGGATTCAGTTTCATTTTGTTGCATATGGATTTCCAGTTTTCCCAGCACCATTTGTTGAAGATGCTATCCTTCCTCCATTGCATGCTTTTAGCCCCTTTATCAAATATAAGATAGTTGTAATATTGTGGATTGGTTTCTGTGTCCTCTATTCTGTACCATTGGTCCACCCACCTGTTTTGGTACCAGTACCATGCTGTTTTTATTACTATTGCTCTGTAATATAGTTTGAAATCTGGTATCGCTATACCGCCTGATTCGCACTTCCTGCTTAGAGTTGCTTTTGCTATTCTGGGTCTTTTATTTTTCCATATGAATTTCATGATTGCTTTATCTATTTCTACAAGAAATGCCATTGGGATTTTGATTGGCATTGCATTAAACCTATAGAGAACTTTTGGTAATATCGCCATTTTGATGATGTTAGTTCTGCCTATCCATGAACAGGGTATATTTTTTCATCTTCTAAGATCTTCTTCTATTTCTCTCTTTGGGGTTCTGTAGTTTTCATTGTATAAATTTTTCACCTCTTTTGTTAGGTTGATTCCCAAATATTTTATTTTTTTTGAGGATATTGTGAATGGGGTGTTTTTCCTCATTTCCGTTTCAGAAGTTTTGTCGCTGATATACAGAAATGCCTTTGATTTATGCATGTTGATTTTATATCCTGCCACTTTGCTGAATTCATTTATTAGTTCTAGTAGTTTTTTTGTAGACCCTTTTGGGTCTTCTAGGTATAGAATCATGTTGTCCGCAAATAGTGATAATTTAAGTTCTTCTTTTCCTATTTTTATGCCTTTAATTTCTTTCATCTGTCTAATTGCTCTGGCCAGTGTTTCGAGAACTACATTGAATAGAAGTGGTGATAGAGGGCATCCTTGTCTTGTTCCAGATTTTAGAGGGAATGCCTTCAATTTTTCTCGATTCAGAATGATGCTAGCCTGAGGCTTAGCATAGATAGCTTTTACAATGTTGAGGTAAGTTCCTGTTATCCCTAGTTTTTCTAATGTTTTGAACATAAAGGGATGCTGTACTTTGTCGAATGCTTTTTCTGCGTCTATTGAGATGATCATATGGTTCTTATCTTTAAGTCCATTGATGTGGTGAATAACATTTATTGATTTCTGTATATTGAACCAGCCTTGCATCCCAGGGATGAATCCTACTTGATCATGGTGCACAATTTTTTTTAATGTGTTTTTGTATCTGATTTGCCAGAATTTTATTGAGGATTTTTGCATCTAGGTTCATTAGAGATATTGGTCTGTAGTTTTCTTTCTTTGAAGTGTCTTTGTCTGGTTTCGGAATCAGGGTGATGTTGGCCTCATAGAATGAATTTGAAAGAGCTCCCTCTTTTTCTATTTCCTGAAATAACTTGAAAAGTATTGGTATTAATTCTTCTTTAAAGGTTTTGTAAAACTCTGCTGTATACCCATCCGGTCCTAGGCTTTTCTTGGTTGGTAGTCTTTTGATTGCTTCTTCTATTTCATCCATTGATATTGGTCTGTTCAAATTGTGTGTATCCTCCTGACTCAGTCTGGGCAAATCATATGACTTAAGAAATTTATCGATGTCTTCACTACCTTCTATTTTATTGGAATATAGGTTTTCAAAATAATTCCTAATTATCTTCTGTAATTCTGTAGTATCTGTTGTGATGTTGCCTTTTTCATCCCGTATGTTAGTAATTTGAGTTCTCTCTCTTCTTCTCTTCGTTAGCATGGCTAAGGGTCTGTCGATATTATTTATTTTTTTGAAGAACCAACTTTTAGTTTTGTCAATTTTTTCAATAGTTTCTTTTGTTTCCATTTCATTGATTTCCGCTCTGATTTTAATTATTTCTTGCCTTCTGCTACATTTGCTGTTGTTTTGCTCTTCCTTTTCTAGGGCTTTGAGATGAAGTGTGAGCTCATTTATTTGTTGGGTTTTCCTTCTTTTGAGGAATGACCTCCAGGCGATGAATTTCCCTCTTAAAACTGCTTTCATTGTGTCCCGTAGATTGCGATATGTTGTGTCTGTATTTTCATTTATCTCTAAGAATTTTTTGATTTCCTCCTTTATGTCTTCTGTAACCCATTGATCATTCAGTAACATATTGTTCATTTTCCATGTGATGTAGGATTTTTCCTTCCGTCTTTTATCATTGATTTCCAGTTTCATTCCATTATGATCAGATAAAATGCATGGTATTATCTCCACCCCTTTATATTTACTGAGGGTTGCCCTATGGCATAATATATGGTCTATTTTTGAGAAGGATCCATGTGCTGCTGAGAAAAAAGTATATCCACTTGATGATGGTTGATATATTCTATATATATCAGTTATCTAGGTTATTGATTGTGATATTGAGTTCTATAGTTTCTTTATTCAACTTCTGTTTGGAGGATCTGTCCAATGGTGAGAGAGGTGTGTTGAAGTCACCCATAATTATTGTGTTGTGGTCTATTTGATTCTTGAACTTGAGGAGAATTTGTTTTATGAACATCGCTGCACCATTATTTGGTGCATAAATATTGATAATTGTTATGTCTTGTTGGTGAATGGTTCCTTTTAACAGTATATAATGTCATTCCTTATCCCTTTTGATTAACTTAGTCTTGAAGTCGATTTTATTCGCTATGAGGATGGCCACCCCGCTTGCTTACGAGGACCGTGTGCATGGTGTATTTTTTCCCAACCTTTCACTTTCAGCCTGTGTATGTCTTTTCCAATCAGATGTGTCTCCTGGAGGCAGCATATTGTTGGATTTGTTTTTTTAATCCATGTTACCAGCCTATGTCGCTTTATTGGAGAGTTTAGGCCATTAACGCTTAGAGTTACTATTGATAGATGGTTTGTACTTCCAGCCATGTTTGATTATTTATATATTTTTTAAATTTAATTTGTTTCTCCATGATTAGTTTTCCCCCCGCCCTCTGTCTTTACTGAGGCTCTTCCCACTGATGGTTTTGGTTATTGTTTTTCATTTCTTCCTCGTGTAGTGTTTTGCTCAAGATGCTTTGCAATGCTGGTTTTCTGGATGCAAATTCTTTTAACTTTTGTTTATCATGAAAGATTTTTATTTCGTTGTCGTACCTGAAGCTTAATTTTGCTGGATACAGAATTATTGGTTGGCATCCATTGTCTTTCAGTGTTTGAAATACGTTGTTCCAGGATCTTCTCGCTTTCAGCGTCTGTGATGAAAAATCCGTTGTTAACCTTATTGGTTTACCCCTGAATGTAATCTGCCTCCTTTCTCTTGTAGCATTTAATATTTTCTCTTTGTTCTGTATATTGGATATCTTCATAACAATGTGTCTTGGCGTTGGTCTACTGTGATTTTGTATGCTCGGTGTCTTGTATGCATCTACAATTTGTATATCCGTTTCCTTTTTTATTTCTGGAAAGTTTTCTATAATTATTTCATTCAGCAGGTTGCTCATTCCCTTGGTTTGAAGCTCTATACCTTCCTCTATCCCGATGACTCTTAAGTCTGTTTTTTTTATGTTATCCCATATCTCTTGGATGTTTTTCTCATGATTTTTTACCAGCCTTTCTGAGTTGGCTAGACTCTTTTCAAGATGATATATTTTGTCTTCATTATCTGACGTTCTGGCTTCTACTTGCTCCACTCTGTTAGTGATGCTCTCATTTGAGTTTTTAAGTTGGTTTATAGTTTCTAGAATTATTTCTAGAATTATTGTTTGATTTTTTTAATAATCTCTATCTCCTGATAAAGATGCTTAATTTCTTCTTTTATCTGTTTATGTAATTCATTTTTAATGTGTTCTTTCACTGTTTGAATTTGCTGTCTCATATCCTCTTTAAGGTTCCATTCCATCTGTCTAAGGTAATCCTTGAGTTCTTTATTTGACCATTTTTCTGATGCCTCTAGGTCCTCCTGAATATTTAGGCTGTCCTTCATTGTTTGTACTCCTTTTCTTCCTTGCTTTTTCATGCTGCTCATGTTATTTCTTGTTCTGTTTGACTGCTGAGTTACTGTTTACTCCTATAAATTTATTTGATGCTTGGGAGGAAAGGTATTAAAAGGGAAGGGAAGAAGTCACTAAAGAGAATGAGAGTAAGCAGGTAGAATTCAAGGAAGGGGGAATAAGGAAATTGAAAGAAATGAAAAGACAAAAGAAAAAAATAGAAAATAAAAAAAGAAAAGAAATTTAAAAAATTAAAATTAAAATTAAAAAAATAATAAAAAAATTTAAAAAACAACAAAAAATGAAAATGAAAAAAAACCCAAATTAAAAAAAAATTAATAAATGCAGTCTTAGAGTCTGATTAACTTCTCTTCCAGTAGGTGGAGCTGTTCCCACCGGGCCAAGCTTCTCCTCTCAATATGCGGGAACCAATCACTGTGCAGCAGCGCCTCCTCCCAGACTGGGCGGGTCTCCAATCCTGAGTGCCTAGAGCATTCTCTTGTGTCTAGTCACTTCCCCACTTTTCCTCAAGCCAGGCCCTGCTCACCGGTGACGCTCACCACAATACTGGCTACACGCCAGGTCTGCTGCTCTCGGGATCCCTATTTTCATGAACGACTGGGCACACTCTCCCTGTTTGCCATTCCCTCAGACCCTAAGTTTGTAGAGCTTGGGGCTGAGAACCCTCAGCGAATTTTGCTTGCCCTCCGGTAGCCACGCCCCCGGTAGCTGGCGCAAGAGACCTCAGTTGTCAGCACTGGTGGGAGCGGTAGCCGGGAGTTCCGCGCCGCGGGTCCCGCGCCACTCCTGATTCCCTCAGTCTGGCTGTCGCGCTCACGGGAGAGCTGGGAGGGGCCCTTATGGGAGAGCTGGGAGGGGCCCTTAAGGTTTCCCCGCTATGTGGAGAGGGAAGGCTAGGGGGTTACACACCTGTCGCCGCAGGTTTCAATGGAGTTATCTCCTCCGCCGCATTCTGGTGACGTCAGTTCTCTGCCATGGTGGTATCCCATGCAAATGGCGACAGTTCGTTCCCTTTGCCGGGTGACCAATGCAATGGGTGGGTCCTGACTGTCTCTCCCAAGCCCCGTTTCAATCCTGTGGCCACTGCCTATGAAGGCTCGGTTGGCATTAACCTCCGTATGTTCAGAAGGGCCAACCAGTTGTTTCAGCAGGATCGTTTAGTGCTGAGTCACAGCAGTTTGTCTGCGAGAAGCAGGCGAACGGGAGCTTGAATTCAGCCGATCCGGGCTCGGTGTGTGTTCTGAGAGGCCCAGACTGTTCGCCCCAGATCCACGTCAGCTCAGCATTGCCTAGTGATCCCGAGCAAACTGCATTTAGTCGGTTTACGACTCCCTATGCCCGCACAGCTGAAGAGGTCAGAGACTTGATCTCTCTGTGCCCGCCGCCATGTTGGATCTCGAGAGAGAATTTTTTAATATTTATTTTTTAGTTATCTGCAGACACAACATCTTTGATTGTATGTGGTGCTGAGGATCGAACCCGGGCCGCACACATGCCAGGCAAGGGCGCTACCACTTGAGCCACATCCCCAGCCCCCCCTTCATTTTCTTAAATTTTTTATTTGGGTATAGAATTTCAGGCTGACCTCCCCTCTTTTGGTACTTTAAAGATGCTGCTCGAGGGCCTTCTAGTGTACATCATTTCTACTGAGTAGTCATTGTCATCTTATCCTTATCCTTTACACTTAGTGTTTTTTTTAATCTCTGAATACTTATAAGATTTTCTTTTTATTGTCATTTATAAGCAAATGTATTGTGGTGTCTCTTATATATTGGATTTGTTGCACTTCTTAGAATTGGGGTCATAGTTTCCATTAAATTTGGGAATTTTTTGTTTCTTTAAATTTTCTTTTTATCCCAATCATTTGGGAACTCCAATTCCATTTCTATTAGGCACTTGAAGTTTTTCCACAGCTTAATGTTTCTCTGATCATTTTCTTTCCATCTTTTTTCTCTGTGTGTTTAATTTTGGAGAGTTATATTTCTGTGTTCTTTAAGTCTCTAATCTTTTCTTCTGCAGTGTCTAAGATGATGTTAATGTTATTTAATATGTTTTACATCAGACACTGTAGGTTTCATCCCTGTAACTTGGTTGGAGTCTTTTTATCCTTCTAAATAAAGTGTCAAATCTTTCCTCTAAGTGTCTTGAGGATATGGAAACCATTAGTTAACTATTTTAATGCCTCTGTCTACTGATTCTATATCTGTTCTGGCTTTACTTCACTAGATTGATTTTTTTCCTCTTCATGGCTGACAGCTTTCTTTTTCTTTGTGTGGTAACAAGTTTCCATTGAGTGTTGCACTTTGAATATTATCTTGTTGAGTGCTGGATATTTTTGTATTCCTCTAAAAATTCTTGAACTTTGTTTTGGGACAGAAGTAAAGTTCTTGAAACAGTTTGAGCCTTTTGAATCTCACTTTTAAGCTGTTTTGTTAGGTGGAACCAGAAAAAAATTACTTGGTTCCACTACTGAGGCAAAATCTCCTGACTGCTCTACATTGGTGTTTGTTTCCTTGCCTACATGCACTAATCAGTAGTCAGGTGGAAACTCAAGAAGGACGTACTAAAGATCTCCTCAGCATTCTCCACCCCCCTCCTCCTCCTCTTCCTCCTCGGTACTCTGTCCTGTGAACTTGAGCTGCCTTGCCCTGTACTCCCAGCAGTGCCTTCTCTCCTCAAGGAAACCACCTATCCCCACTTCCCTGTGTTGGGACTAGAAACTCTCTCCAGGCGGTATCCAGGCAGTAATATGGGATAATTGTAGGGTCCACCTATTTGCTTCCCGCCTCTCAGAGACACCTGCGCCTTGTCATCTGATGTCTTCTGTCTTGAAAACTGTTGTTTCATATGTTTTATTTGACTGCTTAGTTTTTTGGGGTGAGAGGATAAATTCAATTCTTGTTGATCCTTCTCGGCCTGCGTGGGAGTTCTATGTACTTATGAAGAGTTTCCTTATCACCCTCAAAAGCACCTTGGTTAGTACAATACATTACATTACCACTTTATTTATACGTAATGTGTAAGAACATTGCAAATTGGTTTGATTGTGAATGTGTTTGCTTTTTATAACATTTCCCATAACGTTCAGACAAAAGCCTTTCTTCTAGTAGGACGTTTCCATTGATGTGAGAAAGGCACATCCTTCCAAATAATGAGTGGAAAATAGGTGGGAAATATGGCACTTGGAGAGTTATTTTTATCTCAAATCTCTCATTTGTTCCTAAGGCTGTCTCTCTACAGGGAAACTAAATATGTCCTCAGACTTCAGTCTTATCCTAAAGGGTAAGCAATTCAGACTACAGAGACGGTAGAAGGAAGAATTTCAGATTCTGTGTCAAGGGAAAATTCCTATCTCTTTTCTTTAACCTGAATATTAAGAGAACAGAAGATGATTAACATGGCTAGTAAATGAAAAAAGATCCGATCAACCAGAATCCACAAATTTTCAGGCAATGTAATGAAATCTTATTTCAGTTAAACTCTAAAAATGTAACTAAAAGTATTTAAAAACAAAAATGCATCCTCCGTTCAGCCTCCTCAAATAAAAATTAGGGAAAAGGATGACCTTGTAGGAAAAGCAATCAGGACTTTACAAGTTATAATTCTGAAATTTTAACTTCCGTGGAGTTTAAGAAACAGTCATTAAGAAGTCAGTATGTGGTTTAGTAATGGCTCAATTTCTTATTTCATATGCATCTGAAGAGAGTTGAGATGTTGGTAAATATGATGTACTAATACAGCTGTATACAATAATATGTAGAGGTCTCCATTCTTCCCTTGCCTCCCTCACCCCCCCGCCATTGTGGATCAGCATCCACTTATCAGAGAAAACATTTGGCCTTTGTTTTTTTGGGGATTGGCTTACTTTGCTTAGCATGATATTAACCAACTCCATCCATTTACCTGTAAATGCCATAATTCTATTCTTCTTTAAGGCTGAATAATATTCCATTGGGTGGGGGAATGGTGGCGGAATGAGATGTACTACTCTATGTACAGGTATGATTGCACGAATGGTGTGACTCTACACCAGGTACAACCACAGAAATGAAAAGTTGTGCTCCATTTGTGTAAAAAAATAAAATAAAATTTGAAAAATTAAGTAAGCAAATAAATAATATCAAGAGGCAAATGTTTCTGTGGGCAACAGTGCCTTACAGACTATGGGGCACTTGGAACAATATTTTTCACACTTCTTAAAAATGATAGTGAGATTATTGCATTTAAGAGTTGAAATTTTCCTTTCTGGAGAAGTATATTTGGTGAGAGAGTGACTGTGATACTTCAGTTCTTAGTTGGACTATTAGAAAACACAGACACTATCATTAGGACACTGTGTCATAAACAATAGAAAACACGATTCAAACCAGCTTAAACCATAAAGGAAACTTATTGTCTCACAGAATTAAACTGTCCAGGGAGGCTCAGACACAGCTTCATCTAGAACCCAAGGGGGTCTCTCTCTCTCTCTCTCTCTCTCTCTCTCTCTCTCTCTCTCTCTCTCTCTCTCCCCCCCTCCCTACCAACTCTCCCCCCCCCCGTGTGTGTGTGTGTGTGTGTGTGTGTTTAAGTCTGTGTGTCTGTGTTCTTGTTTCTTTGATGCAGCACTATCCTCAAGCAGGATGTGCTCTCCTGGCTCCAAGACAGATGTAGTACCTACAGGGCTACACTATTCCTCACATAGGTCCAGTAGGGAGGAAGATTATGCAAATAAAGTCACTTCAGGAATCTCCTGCAAAAGAAACCACTGTTACCAGAAGCCCCAGCAATTGTCTTCTTTTGGCTCATTTGTCTCATTGTTTGTGATTGGCTATGTTGAGCTTCACTCGAACCAATCACCAGAGCCAGGGATGTAGAATAGGCTTATTCTCCAGAATTAGGGAAGAGAGAATCCTACCCCAGTTTCATAGCTAAGCATTGGTAAGGACTGACTCTTCCAACCAGAAATCGGTGTAGTATTGTGGGAGGAGAAAAGACAGGTGGGGACACAGCCAGCAAATATTTCTTAGAGAGGCATATTTGGTAAGAAGACTTTGCAGAAGACATGAAGAACTGCCCGAGCCCAACAGGTACCATGCTACTGATGGTCCCAGATATTATTCTGGACTAGAAAGTTCAGTCTGGGGAAATATTCGATTGGGAAAGCAGGATGAATTGAGAAGGGAGAGTTCTCTGAGGGGAAAAATGAAATTTTCTGCAAAATAGGGAGCAGGAGGAGATAGGGAAACCAAAGAAATTAAAGCAGCAGTGCCTTGAGAAAAGACAGAACCTCAATGAGAGAGGAAGGTCAGGGAGTGAACTGTGTCCTTTAATCCCTGGCGGGATTTTTCCTTAAGTCTTGGGAAAATCTGATTTTGTTTGGCAGTTTTAAATTCCCCATTTTAAAATTCCACTTGGTTTTCTCTAATTGTCTCATAAAATTTTATGCATTTCAACGACTTTGGGTGGTGCTGCTGCAGGAGGTATATGAGACTGGAGCTAGAAATGATAACAAGAGACAAAGCTGGGACTAACAGAGTGTTCACCAGGTGCCAGGGATGCTCTTTGTGGCTTACTTGCATTAACTAAGAACAATTCTGCAAAGTGGGTTATATTCTTAGCATCCCTTTTACAAATGAAGAAACTGAGGCACAAAGAAATAAAGTAGCAGGTACAGCTCCAGACGTTATGCTCTTTGTCACTGTGTATACAAAATGCCACCAAGTACCACCAAACTGATAAAGTTCAGACCCCATCTCATCACGGGGAATAATTTCAGGATATGGTGGGTCTCAGAATAAAGGCTAGTGCAGATCAGCCCCAGAAGAAACTCAACCTCAGAAGAAATGCCTCCTTACACTTTTTTCCTTAGCTGCCTGGCCCATCGCACCCCCCATCCCAATCCCAATGGCAGGAAAAAGAGAAGCAGCCCACGGGAAGCTGCAGTGTCAATCACATGATGCAGAGAACTGGCTGTCACTGATAAGGCTAGAAGAAGCACATGACAAAATCCCCATTTACCAACTACACCAAAAGGAGGGATTCTTTAAAAGGGAAGGAAGAAACATTGACACTTGAGATCTCCATAAATAAACAGAGATTGCCTCCTATTAGGAAGATCAAAGAAGCCTTCCTTGGAAAGAGGACACAGAAACTGGGACTTGAGGATTTAGACAATTATTTTCTGGTTGATCACAAAACCTTTATCTCATCAATGCTTAAGTGTGAAGTAGCCGATCAAATGCTCTTTGGAATTGGATGGAGAATAAATTATAAATATAGGTTACATTCCACAAACAAGGACAGGACCTCTGCCAATCTAAATTGGGGCTTATTAGTCCACAATTTGGTTTACAAATTAGAGCAAATCCTGCTGTAAGACTCAAGAAATTTCCAAACATCCCATATAAAAGTGATCAAAAGGGTCTCCAGAAAGTCATTACATTTTGTTTAAGTACTGTTCCCTGCCACTGTCTTTTCTGGTGTTTTTGTGAACTTCATGGTTCTTCTCAATTGAATTCCGTGATCCTATCAGATCTAACAAGAGGGGATTTGAACCATAATCTGTGCACATAAAGCAGCTGTAAGTGTATTTGAAGAATAAATTCAGCTATGGAAGAACACTGTGGGAAGAATAAACCTAATATCACGACCTAGAGAGGACACTCGTTTTTTTTTTTGTGAAATTCCCAAGTCGTTTTCAGAGAAGTGATTTCACATTGTGCTTCAAGCAGATTACTTTGTAAGGAACAAAAACAAGAATCAAAATGCAATCATGACACATGAAGCAGAAAGATCAGCATGAGGAGGAGGGGAGGCAGGGTTTCTGTGACAATCAGCACATCATGTATGTGAGCTGCAGGCCTGTCAACAGCTCTTAAAGTTCCCAGTGCTGACCCCAACCCTCCATGACACTTTTCAGAATATAAAAAATTTTAAGATCCTTTTTATTGTGTTTTCAATTACAGAATCAGAGAAGACTTGGAAGTAAAGACCTACCACGGACAGGAGCAGTCAAGAAGGAAAAGCTCTGGACTCAGAATGCTCAGTGTGAAACCTGGCCCTGTTGCTCACTGGTCGTGTTTAGGATGAATTACTTTATCTCCTTTGGCCTCAATTTTCTCACCTCTAAAATGGGGATTAAACAATAGCACCTGTCTCTTGGGATGTTAGTGCCTGAACTAAGGTAATGCTTACAAAGTACTTTGTCTGAAGTGTCTGAAGGCAGTAAGTGCTCCATAAATGCTAACTTTCAAAATTATTTTATTGTTATCAAAATTAAAAGTAAAAAATTTCTAAATGTTGTTAGTTCTTAAAATTGAGAAACACAGGGGGCTGGGGTCGTGGCTCAGCGGTAGAATGCTCGCCTCGCACGTGTGAGGCCCTGGGTTCGATCCTCAGCACCACATAAAAATAAATGAATAAAGGTATTGTGTCCAACTACAACTACAAAATAAATATTTTAAAAAATTGAGAAACTCAGTAAATATTAAAGCTATATAGCCAGCTACATTGCAATTTAAGCACCCTGGAGCATTTGGTAACCACGGATAAGGCACTTCTGTCTGACATTAAAATAAAACCAGGATTTCCTTTGTGGGTCTTGGATCCCTTCGCCTTTAGCTCTGTGTGTGCTGTGTGCTCATTAGTGTGCATAATTGATCTAAGTTTTATCTGCTACAGTTCACCCAGTAATTTATTTATACAAGCTGCCTTACTATGATGCACATTATGAGACAGTTGTTATAGATACATAGACTTCTGGATCTGCTTTAGTGGCAAAAAGCTGCTACTTAATTTTACCAATACTCTCAATTTCTCAAATATTCATAGCGACACTGACTAGAACAAAAGAATGAAGATAACCTAAGCATCATGTTTAAATAAACTGTGGTACTAATGGTGGAATTCTATGGAGCTATAAAAGAAGAGTGAGGACACATGCCACTGTAATGCCAGATTCGTGGGACCTCAATAGACCTCCAGGAGCCAAATCCGATGCAATCACACAAGAGTCTTTATTGCAAGCTCAAATCTGGACTCACAACTGTTTAAGATGCAGTGGTCCCAGTGAGTGAGTCCCGGTCCTTAGTTCAGTGAAATTTTATAGGTTTGGGGGGGATACGCTATGCGTCACAACATCACACAGCAAATCATTTCACACCACAGGAAAGTCAAACAACAACTCTTAACATTGATTAGCACATTCACTGGCAGGAACAAGTTGGGTAAGTGTGATTGGTTAGTACAAGAGAGGGTGTACGTGCTAAACTACATGGTTTCCCAACATGTTATCAACCACCATAAACTACTGGGGGGTCATCTGGCATCCCAAGTATTTTCCCTGTCTCATGCTGATTGGTGGTTGCTAGGGGGGTTGCTATGGGTCCTCACCTAGCTTAACTGAGTCAGGGACACCTGGCGCCTCATATCTCTCCTGTTATTTGCAGACAAACAACTCAGCAGGGTGGGTATGTGCTTAGGAGTGTTCTTTGGGTTTTTCCAAGGACAAGGGTCACACCCCTTCCTTAGGACAGGCCTTGAGGTAGAGGCTGGTTTCTCAAAAATGGAATCACATCAGTTTCTCACCACAAACCCATAATGCACTCTTACCAAGATGTGCTTTTCAGTGCCAAGAGCATAATGCATAACAAAGTGCGTTCATAGCCACTCATGTGGGAAGAAAAGCAAGGGAAACACCCACATGATATAACTTGGCTACTTGGAGACAAGTAGTTTGAAGGGAGTACTTTTCACCTCAGATCCTTTGATCTCTGAAGTTTGTGCCAGGTGACTATATTACCTAATTAAAAGGCAGATAATATTGGTATAAATAAAACTTAATACATGAGTTTGGATGCAGAAGCCAAACCAAAATATGAGGAATGGAGGGAAGGAATCCCATAAAAATTGAAGGCAGATCAATGGAGTAGAGGAAGAGGATTAAGGAGGAGGGAGAAGGATAGGGAAAGGGAGGATCAGTGGAATGATATGACATATTGTACTATATATATATATTATATATATATATATAAACATGCCACATTGAACTTCACCTTTACATGTATCTACAAAACACCAATTTAAGGGAAAAACGAGGAAGACCAGTATAGCAGAAGAAGGGGAGTGGGGGACGCAGGAGGGAATGGGGGAGGGAAAGAGGAAGCCCTGGGAGCTGAAAAGGAGCCAATTAAATTCCATGCATGTATGATTATGTCCAAATAAACCCCACTGCAATGTGTAACTATAACAAAAAGGAAAGAATTGAATGGCAGGTAATGGCAAATGAGCTCAGAGACAAATTCTGAATTTTATCAGTAACTAACATGCTGAAGGGTCTTTAATCTGAGGAGTTAAGACGGTTCTTGCAGGTTACACAAATGGTTGCCCCAAAAGCAGCCTGGCCATAGAAAGTGGGGGCTGAGGTGCTCACTGTCAGCAACCTCTCTTTCCTTTCCTCCCTGTTTACCAGTTGAGAAGGGTCAACAGAAGGACTGATCCAAGGTCATTGGGTGGCTTCTCTGTCATCCAGGTCGGAAGGTGACTTTGGTGAGTTAGCCATGAACAGGTGGGTAGAGGGAAAGGACAATGAGGGACAGACATCAGGCCTATGCACCAAGACAAATCCAGGAGCCATAAAACAGAAACCACAGGGAACCTGATCTAAACAGGCAAGCATTTGGGAATAAGATCCTAAATGACTACCCTTCCCCAAGCTGTGAAGAACTATAATCCCTTGAGGGAATCATTAGTTAAAAATCTTGGGGACCTTAATTAAAACAGATATGTTTACTATGGTTTCCAGGTAAAATGTCATCCCCTCTTTTTACAATCAACCCTCTCTTATTAGCAAAAGGATGAGACTAGGTCACAACCACCCTCACAAAGGAAGTTTTCTGAGGTACAACTAAAGGGTAATAAACCAATTAAGGGGACAGGAAACTAAGGCAAGAACAAAAGATTCCGGTTCCTTACAGCCCCAGGCCGTCATCTCTTTGAGATGGCCCCTCGCCTCTCACTCTATTAAACTTTTCTCATTGCTCTTTTGAATCCTTTCTGGTGGAGTCACAAGAACCAGCACCCCAGGACTGTGGTAGCTACCCAGGCCCAACCCAACGTGAGGAGGTCCCAGGCTCTCTGGATTGAGTAAAGTTTTCTCCCAGATTGAACTTCTGGGAACCTTAATATGTGAACTCTGTTTCCTTTTACTCTCAAACTGGGAGTGGCCCTCAAGTTGTGGCCTCTTCTCGTTGTTCTTTCTCCATAGTTACTCTCAAGTGTGATCATCCTGTCATGCACCATTAAGTCCTTTTCAAGGACTGCTTCCCAAAGGAAGCCACCTCTCCAGCTGCCTCCAGCTTGACTTCACTTCTCAGCCTTCACCATCAACCCACTCAACTCAGTAAGCATTCACCTGCTTTGTGCTGGTGCTGGAGATGCTAAGGCTAACAAGACAAAAAAAAAAGTCCTTGTCCTCATGACAGCTACAGCCCATCAGGGAGATGTTAGGTTGATAGTTAAATAGATGACATTGATCTGGACTGAACAGTTCCAAAGCAAAATTTAGCTACTACACAAATGGACACAATTGCCAAAATACCAGCTTGCTACCATGGACAGTTCCTTTTCTTTGTTCCTGCATAACAAGGGCCAGCAGCAGCCACGGTCCTCTCATCCTCAGTCTCTAAATCAAAATGGACACAAAGCTCCTTTGTTTCCTCTGGGAAAATGCTGCTAAGAAAATGTCCCTTTACTCCTTTACAGCTTGAGTCCCCTTTCCCTGCTCCCCACCATATGCCTACCTGCCTCTCACATCTGGAGAGGCAGATCCTGGACCAGTATTTTCAAAACGTCACTTCCATAACATCACTGTTTCAAGAACATTAAATGACTCACCCCAGGCTCCCAACCCCATTCAATCTAAACTGTTCTTCGTGGTTTTCTTCATTTATGCCAAATATATATTTTTTAATTTCTCTAAGTAACGGCAGTAATGTTTACTAAATTTATTGAGCGCTTACTATGTAGCTGGCATGAGAGTTAGCTCTTTTATTTGCTTTCATTAAATTCATTTGAAAGTCCCATGAAATAGAATAATTATCCTATTTTTATAGACAAGAGAACTAAGGCTTATCGAGGTTGTGTAAATCCAAGGTCAAATAGTAAGTGGTTTCAAAGTTAGGTGCCAAATTTTGTTCTTTTCTGTAACGAGAGAACAAAGATCATATTTCTTTTAAACTGCCAGTTTTGAGCACAGTACAAGGCAAACATTATGTTTGTAATAGTTATTGATTGACTAACATATTCTTTCTAATCTATTCTGGTAAAGGAAGAGGTATTCTTAGATTCTGAGATCACCTCTGTGGGGAATACTGTTTCAAAGAAATATATGTTGATTTTTTTTCCCTGCCAAGGCCAAAAGCCCATGAGAGATCAGGAAGGATAGGTGTGAGCCACTAGCCTTAAAGTAAAAGAATAAAAAATGCCAACATAAACATAAAAGAGCCTAAGTTAATTTGAACTCTCAAGATTTTTTAATATTAAGAGATTTTTACATATCAGAAAATATCCTGGAAAATTGCAATGAGGGGAGCTTCGGGGGGGCTGTTAACAGGGACTGATTGACAAAGAGGTGGGAAAAGCAGGAAAGAGAAATATGGCCCTACCAGTGCCTGCGAGTCTTAAAACCCAGATGTAGTTCTTAAAAAGCATACACTGCAGTCCAAGGGCTACTGTCACTCTGACCCACACTGCCTCATTAATTAATTAAAAAAAAAATAGTTTTCTAAGAGTTTCAAGAAGGATTTGCAACACGGAGGAACAAAGCATTTCCTGCCTCAAAGAAGAGGCACTAGGAGTTCCCATGAGGAAAATTAAGGAGCGGGGACAGAGCAGAAAAGCAGGTGTGAGGAATCTCAAAAATACCTTCTAAACCAGCCCCATAGAGTAAGACTGAAGTGAGGTTCAATTGGGAATATTGGTAGCTCCCAAGAGCAGCCAGTTTTCCAGACTTGGGATACAATGGTATGAATCTAACACTCCACATGGTTTTATCTTCTAGTTTCTTGGGTCATCACTAGAAACATCAGCTATCCTGATATAACTAAACCATGAACGTGGCAGGTAACAGTGATTCCTATTTAATGGCTGCTGAACAGCATGGTCAGGGCAGTGAGGAAGAAAGTAGCTGGACTTGGAGAACTCCAGTATGTCTAGCTGTTAGACAGTCTCTGCCTGTCTCCCAAAGACATGGATTTCAGTCATGGGAAGCAAGAGGACTGAACAGTCTCCAATGTCTTCTCCCTTCCAATTCAAAGAGTACAGCATGTTATTTTAAAACACACTTTTTAAAAAAAATTAAAGGAACTAAGATTGCAAATTAAAATAGGTATAGAACATTTTGAGCCCCCTTTTTTATTTCCTAAGTTAGTTAATACCATTTAAGGAAGAATTTTTTTTTAATTTCTGGAATCTTCTTAAGCATTATTGGATTGACATGTAATAATTGTACATACCAGTGGGGTACAGTGTGATATTTCATGGCATGCATACAGCCTGCACTGATCCAATTAGGGAAAATAGCACTTCCCTTTCCTTATCATATCTTTATGTTTGGAGCCTGTGAGCTCTTTTTTCCAGATCTTCATAAAATACACAATAGGTTAGTGCGGACTATAGTCATCCCTCTGTGCTGCAGAACATCAGAACTCATTCCTTTCGTCTCTTTTTACGTAACCTTTATCCAACCTTCCTTTATTCCTCCTTTCTCCAAGGCCTTCTCAGCCTCTTATAACCACTGTTCTACAACCAGGTTGACTTTTTTTTTAGTTTCCTTATGTAGGAAAGAACACATTAGAAAATTCCAAAGTACAATATATTCATGTATTATTACAAACTTACTTTAGATTTTATGAACAGATACATAAAACATTCTGGAAAGGAAAGCACTAGTCATTAGCCATGCACATTTACAGGTACTCTCAGTGCCCACAGGCATCCAGGTGACCTGTGACTCTTCCACCAGCCCTACATCACAGGCTTACCTGAAGAGTAGAGGGGCAGCACCCTCCAATCAACAGCTCATGTTGACAGGTGAAGTTTTGTCCTGTGAGTGATCAGAGGTGGAGGCTTCCCTAGCATGTGTAAGGTCCTGGGTTCCATCCCCAGCACTGGGGGAAAAAAGAGAAAAAAAGAAGACTTGCCTTTTGATACCATTCTCTAAGAAAGTGTGCTAGGTGGGCTTGAGATGACCCAGAAAGCTCCGTGTGTTTACCAGTGGGAATATCTGTGCCCATTTTATATCTATCTTACATCGACACAGAACTTTTTATTACTTATTGATGGAAACAAGACTTAGAAGTTAGAAGATAATTCTATGACTTCTCAGAATTAATCATTATTACAGAATTTTAAATTGTTACCTTGTCAGTACATACTCTACGCAGATGCTATATCCCAAACATCACATGCACAGTCTCAGCTTTCAGTTGTTTAATTCCTTATCCATTCATTTTTTTTTAAAAAATTTAATGGGCACATATAACAAGGTAAACACAGACTAGACCCTACGGACAGTGTGATTTTCTTATAACATAAAGGGAGATTCACATCAACTAGTCATATAAATATATTGTTAAAAGCACTAAGTGCTGTGAGGGAAAAGCACAGGCATTAACCATGCACTGCACCTGGTCTGGAGAGGAAGCCCGGAAAGGTCTCTTGAGAAGGTGATGTGATAGCTGAAATGTGCAGAGGAGGTGAGGGTACCCCAGGCAAAAAGGGAGGAAAAGAGCCTCTCAAATAGGAAGAACAGCATGTACAAGTACCTCGTGGCAGGAGACAGCACGGTGGGTTTAAGGAATGTAATGAAGGACAGTGCGGCTTTCCCTGGGGCACCTCTTCTACAGCCAAAGCTCTCCTAGCAGGACAGAGCATGCACTTTTTATATTTTTCAGCCTTGAAAAGAGGTTCTGAATTTATTCGTCATGAAAACCCTTAGGAAGGTTTTTCAGCAAGGTCCAGGAGAGGGAGGTTGTTATTGGTGCCAAGTTGGATTTTCATTTCCAAAAGATCACTGACTTCAGAGCAGACCCCAGCCAGAGTGGGTGCACAGAGATGGGTGAGGGTTAGGGAAAGCAGATGACTCCCAGGCCTGGGGACGTGGCAGTAAAGAAAAACCCACGTGTGTGGACATGAGAGAAGATTAGGAGGTAGAATCCATAGGGTTTTCTGGTAGGCTAAGGTGAGGGGATGCCGAGGAAGACTCCCAGTTTCTGACTTGAAGGATTTCTTGGTCCTGCTGCAACTCACTGTTACAGCAAACACCACAAGATCCGGCTTTGTGTAAAAAGACCCTGGGTAGATTTTAGAAGTGCTGAAATTTAAATGCCTTTGAGGTCATCAAGTAGGCTCATTAAATGTCTGCTTAATGAATGAATAAACCAGCCAGCCAGTGCTGAAGGGGCGTGGGATTCAACAGTAGTGCTTCTTACACTTTTTTGGGTTATGGATTGTCTTGTGAATGTATAGAAAGCTACATGTTCTCATTCTCATATAAACATGGTTTCATATATGACTTCAGGTCGACTCACAGGATCCCTGGGGATACTTAGAGTTAGGTGAAGAACTTTTAGTGCCTTTTATTATAACAATAATATCTTCTTTATTCAAACTTTGTAACTCTCTACAAAATGCAAATAGTGGGTATTTTGAATGCTTTTAATTGCCTTTCTTCTTCTTTGTGCTCTAACATAACATAAATCTCAAAAATTAAGGGAAGGGTACAGTCTTCCCCTTGTTCTTTTATCAAATAACACAGTTACTGAAGATTGACCCAAACATAAGCTATTCAACTTGCTTCTCAAGCCAGCCACTCTTGTACTACTATTAAGAAAGAGAATGTACTAGAATAGGAGTGAGGAGATTTTGGTTCACTGGCTCTGTGACCTTAGACAGTTTGCTTGTTCTTCCTGTGCTTGGTGAGATGAAGACACCACCCGTCTTGCTGTAGGCTTTGAAGGACACCCTGGTCAACCTGGTCACAGGATAGATAGCTAGAGTCATTTCTGCACTAATGGCTGAGGTGGTTTATTTTCACTCTTGGATTTAGTAAGAGTATGTGGGTCTTATCCATGAACTTCTCCATCATGGGATAAACAATCTTTTGAATCAACCAGGAGAAGCCCTTCTTTGCCCACACCTTGTTGAGTTGCCCAACCATCAGTAAACCAAACTTATATTGGTTTTTAAATTGTCAAAGCACATGAGAGCATGTGGTCATCTGTGTAGCGGGTCAGACCTGGCCTGCTCTCATGGGTCTTTCTGCAGCACCAGCCTGGCCCAGACCTCTACCTGGCCTTTTGTCTGTGCTTCCTGGCTCTTCACCAGCAGTAGCACTCCTGAGCTAGCTTCCATTAAACTCCCAACACAATGCTCATTTCTTCTCAATTCTAATGACCGCTTCCATACTCCACTTAGACAAAAGGCTAGATGGTTTGAACTTTCTTCGTGTATTCCCTGTAGTCCGCTCTCATTGATTCTGGAGATTTGGGATGTCGCTCTGCTCTGCCATATCAATAGCAACTACAGTAGTTATAATAATGCATGTTTAGTAAGTGCTTACTTACTATGAGCCAGGTATACTAAATTTTTATTACACATTATCTTCATAAAATCTCCATGACATGGATGTTATTTTTAGCTCAATTTTATGAATGTGAAATCTAAGGCTTGAAAGTTTAGGTAACTTGTTCAATGCTGCGCAACAAAGAACTGATAGAGATAGAATTTGAAATAAAAGTCTAACCCTATATTTAACTACTAAGCTACTCTTACTTTTCCCAGATTGGGAAAACAGAATCCTTTTCAGTATCCATGCACAAAGAAACTTACCACAGGGAACTATGCGCTCACATCTGCTAGCAGGACTGGAAGAGTAAGTTCAGGGTGCTGCCAACAGGTTGTTTGGGTCATGTGGCCACAAGCTAAGGTCCAGAGTTCAAGAAGCTGCTATAACCAGTGAGAGATGTGAAATCACTGCTTCCCCCATGCTGCCTCTAGCCTCCCAAGCAGTGACTGTAGTGGGACGCAGAGTCTGGGAGACACTGACCAACTCATATCCATTGAAGCCTGTAATGTCAGCCACCACTAATGTTGCAAGATGAATGGCCTCTACTTCCTTCTGCCTCCCAAATATCTCATTACCCAAATCTAAACCCATCTCTAGAGCCCTGATGAGAAGGGAGTCTGAGAAATGTAGTTCCCAGTCTTATAGCCTCTATGATACAGGAAGGAGCAGAGAAAGGAATGGAAACAGATCAA
This sequence comes from Marmota monax, assembly GCF_021218885.2. NCBI lineage: Eukaryota > Metazoa > Chordata > Mammalia > Rodentia > Sciuridae > Marmota > Marmota monax. The sequence goes on from NW_026695227.1 coordinate 28,773,302, forward strand.
AGGAAACCTAATATAAAATATCTAGTACTTCCAGAGATGATGTGGCAGCCAGCCTCCACACTGTCCCCTAACAATCTCTTGCTTCTTGGTATTCACATGTTTCTGTAGACCATACACACATAGCCCACATGCCAGGGTTAGTTCCCACAACCAATAAAATATGGCAAAAATGATGTGTTACTTCTGAGATGAGTTTATAAAAAGACTATGGGTTTTGTCTTGAGCCTCTTTCTCTTTCATGTCTGGTTCTGGGAAAAGCAGCTGCCATGTTGGCTCAGAGTCCTGGAACTGGGAAAACACCCCAGTGAGGGCCAAAAAACCCTATTGCTTGCATCTTTACATCCCTGAGTGGATGTGTGTAGTCTGAGAGACCTCTGGTCACATGTGCTACTGGATAGTGTTTGTTCTAACCTATTTCAGTGACCATGTGGCTTGGACATATGACTGATCCCTAATTCTCCCTAGACGCAAATTCCCCGTGACTTGAGGTAGCATGAGTTGGCTCCTTGCAACAGGACAGCCTGACCAGCACATACTGTTGATGTCACTGCTTTCCATAGTTACACATTCAGAAGAATCTCCAGGCCTCGGAGACTTGGTCAGGAAAGAAGTCATACTTAGAACCCTTGTAATTGAGATATGCTTCCTTTGTTGCTGGCATGAAGTGAAAGGCCCTTGTTGGAAGAGTTGCCTGGTTTCTTCAGAAGTTAAATTCCAAATGCATACCTATACAAAACAGAGATTGACTGACCCCTGACAAGTTAGAGAAAAGAACCCAGATCAGCATCAACAACCAGAAGAGCATTCCAGCCTCTAACTTTATTGCATCATTCACTTATTTTTTTACCAGAAGCTCAAATTAGTACAAAAGTGACCTTGATGAAAATCTTTACAATTGCACATTAGTCTTCCCCAAGGCTTGGTCAGTACATTTGCCCTGGCAATTCTCATTCTTTAAGAGATCTGGCCTCTTATTATTGATTTTTTTTTTCTGTGAACATTTTTAGAAAATCTGAGGTGAAATTTTTCCTGCTTTTCTTTTTAAACCAGGTGTCTCAGCTTTTGACCCAAATTTGCTCTCATTCTTCCTTCCATCTCTGTTTTACTGCTACACAGGCCTGTTGAAATAACCATTCTATTTATGTGCCGGGAGCCTTACCTACAGGAAGATGAATGCTTGTAGTACCATCTGTAGATCTGGTGTGAAGAATACTGGGTAAGAACAAAAGTAAGGAAAACAGGGCAAAGACATTGAAGGGACAGAAGATGGAGACAGGGGGAAAGGAGAGAAGAAGGTAAATTTCTCAGCCCAAGCCACACTGCCCAAGAGCAACTCCCAAGATGCCCTCATGTCCATGTTAGTGGTACATTTGTTTCAGGTGGGACTTCTCAAAGGTCACCCCTTGCCAATGTTGAAAATGCTTTTACAACCTCTGATCCTGACTTGTAAAGCAGAAATAGCCATAGTAACAATCATTCTCATCTTTCAACCTGATAATGCTGTTTCCTTGTTATTTCTCAAGGCAGGTTCAAAAGTATTGAAGGACTTAGGCTCCCAAGGAAGCTCTGCGCGTGCATATCTGACCTGCACCTCCAACAGATCTGGCTTTAGAATCATCAGAAACAAGTTGAAACAGTCACTTATTCAGAAATCTGTGATTAGTGTGGAAGGAACGCGGGGACCTCTCTGTGGGGCTCAGTGGTGAACAGCACCTCTAGTTGTGCTCGGAGTCTAGTGTCTGTTTTGGTGGCACAGCTGCCTGCCTCAGCTTAGAGAGTGGGTGATTATCTTGGAAACTGCCTATTTTCGTAATTATACTGTGTTTTCAGTGTATTAATTTTGTTTTCCACATGTTCAACTTATACATCGGGTTATAAATTTGCAGACTTATAAATACACATAATTTTAAACACATTCCTTTGCTAATGCATTTTTTTTCCTTTTTACTTCAAAGAGTAACCAGCCTGATTTAGGGAGACCCAGGAAGATGGATAATATGATGCCCCCCCGCCCCAAACCACAGAAGAGATTACTGCAGGGCAGAACCAATTATCCCTCTTAGATTGAAGGGGTGGCACGAGCATCAGACACCTCATGAGGAGTGGCCCAGCCTGGTGCTGGGCGGGGCTGCCAGCTGGGATGGGGAGGAACCACAAGCTCATGCCTTGTCATTGCAGTGCACCCAGAAGGGGGCCTGAAGCAGCAGGCCAGCTTACAGTTTGAGCCCTGGTCTCATCATTGTGGCAGATGCAGGCAGAGCAACCCAGGGGGTACCAAAAAAGAGGCACATCTGCAGCTCAACGGTAGGCAGAGATTCTTAAGGAATGAGAAGCTGGAAGAGATCTTCATCCTGGAGCAATGGCTCTTTAGGACAGATGAGGTGTCATGGAGGAGAGGGACAGTGACTGGAGAAGGGGACTTTGGGGCAGCATGTCACAAAGCAGTGGGAGCTGGCCCAGGAAGGCCTACACTTCACAAAAGTGCAGTGAAGCAAAGGCCAGGGATCCTGTCAATCGTCTAACTTCATGCTTAATATGTGCCTTTTTTTTTGGGGGGGGGGGGGAGTAAGTCTTATGTTATTTTATTCCAGAAAATTAGAAATTCAATGCACTTTTCTCTTGCATTCTGCTGGGGCCTAGATCTCTACCTCCTTGTTCCCATGTCATCTGGTTCTGTGCCAATGACTATCCTTTTTTATCAGTTTTCACATTAAAAATCCAATCATTTTTGGTCCTTTTTATATTTTGTTAGAATTCACTGAAGATTGGGTGGGGGAGGTCACAGGAGTGTGCACATGGCCCAGCACACATCATCTTCGTTCTAAAAAAATACTCCCTCTCACCCCACCAACCCCCCAACTCCACTCCATGATGCACTCCCTGCTTCTTTGGAACTGTAAGAGACAATCCAGCCTGTGCTATGCTCAGACGTCCCAGATCCCTCACCAAATGTGGGTGTCTCTGTAAAGAGACTCACAAACCATGTGTGAAGAGGATAAAGATTTCTTCATCATTTTACATTTCCAATAATCTTGAGATAAGAGTTACAACAGTTGAGTTTGGTGTTCTCTGACTATTCCACACTTTGGAAGTCTCCAGGAGTATAGGGAAAGAAGAAAAATATATCTGCAATGATAATATCCCATGCAAGAATTACCTGAAAAATTTATGTATCGACATAGGTTCAAGACATGGGAGGGGCGGTAATGTAAGGTTGAGATTAAAAAACCAGGGGTCTTGAACAGACACTTCTCAGAGGAGGACATACAATCAATCAACAAGTACATGAAAAAATGCTCACCATCTCTAGCAGTCAGAGAAATGCAAATCAAAACCACCCTAAGATACCATCTCACTCCAGTTAGATTGGCAGCCATTATGAAGTCAAACAACAACAAGTGCTGGCGAGGATGTGGGGAAAAGGGTACACTTGTACATTGCTGGTGGGACTGCAAATTGGTGCAGCCAATTTGGAAAGCAGTATGGAGATTTCTTGGAAAGCTGGGAATGGAGCCACCATTTGACCCAGCTATTCCCCTTCTCGGTCTATTCCCTAAAGACCTAAAAAGAGCATGCTACAGGGACACTGCTACATCGATGTTCATAGCAGCACAATTCACAATAGCAAGACTGTGGAACCAACCTAGATGCCCTTCAATAGATGAATGGATTAAAAAACTGTGGCATTTATACACAATGGAGTATTACTCTGCATTAAAAAATGACAAAATCATAGAATTTACAGGGAAATGGATGGCATTAGAGCAGATTATGCTAAGTGAAGCTAGCCAATCCCTAAAAAACAAATGCCAAATGTCTTCTTTGATATAAGGAGAGTAACTAAGAACAGAGTAGGGTCGAAGAGCATGAGAAGAAGATTAATATTAAACAGGGATGAAAGGTGGGAGGGAAAGGGAGAGAGAAGGGAAATTGCATGGAAATGGAAGGAGACCCTCAGAGTTATACAAAAGTACATACAAGAGGAAGTGAGGGGAAAGGGAAAAATAATACAAGGGGGACAAATGAATGTCAGTAGAGGGGGCAAAGAGAGAAGAGGGGAGGGGAGGGGAGGGGAGGGGGGTAGTAGAGGATAGGAAAGGCAGCAGAACACAACAGACACTAGTATGGCAATATGTAAATCAATGGATGTGTAACTGATGTAATTCTGCAATCTGTATATGGGATAAAAATGGGAGCTCATAACCCACTTGAATCAAAGTGTGAAATATGATATATCAAGAACTATGTAATGTTTTGAACAGCCAACAATAAAAAATAAAAAAAATAAATAAATGCAATGTAAAAATTAAAAAAAAAAAACAAAAAAACAAAAAACCAGGGGTCAAATGCTCATCGTGTCCCCTACTACCTGCACAATGTTGACAAGTTATGTAACTTCTTTGTCTCAGTTTCCTCAACAGTCAATTGGGGATTGTATGAGTCAGAGTTTTCCAGAGGAATAGAACCAACAGAATGCAAGTATAGTTACAAGAGGGGGTTGATATGGTTTGAATGTGATGTGTCCCCCAAAAGCTCATCCCTGATGGGAACTAACTAGTGATAACTGAAGGCAGGTGGGGTGTGGCTGGACAAGGTAGGTCATTGCAGGTGGGGCTTCCGGGTATATATTTTTTATCTGGCAAGTGGAGTCTTCTCTCTCTCTCTCTCTCTCTCTCTCTCTCTCTCTCTCTCTCTCTCTCTCTCTCTCTCTCATCAGAAAGAAATCATATGAGCTGCTTCCCTCCACCATGCTGTTCTGCCTTGATGTTAAGCCTTACCTCAAGCTCCAAGGAATAGAGCTGGCTGTCTATGGATAGAGACCCCTGAATCTGTGCACGCACCCCAAAATAAACTTTTCCTCCTCTAAAATTGCTTCTGTCAGGTCTTTTAGTCACAGCAGCAAAAACAAAAAAGCTGACTAAAACAGAATTTATTAGGTTGGCTTACATGATCAGAAACTGGATAGTCCCACACTGGGCTTCTGTAAGCTGGAGACCTAGAGATCCAGGAGCATGCTCAGTCCAAGAAGCTGGAAGGCCTGGGAGTTCCCTAGAGAGTCACTGACATGAGTCTAATTCAAACACTGAAAAGTCTGAAATATGATGATAGCAGCAGCAGAAAAGCATACCTACTCAAGAGCCAACCTGCGCAAGCATGGCAGTTGCCCCTTTCTGTTTTTGTTCCATCCAGTCCCCAGGCTATAGGACCATGTCACCCACATTCAGGATGGGTCTTCCTTACTCAGCTGTATGGACCCACATGCCAGCCTTCTCTGGAAACACCCTCACTGACACACCTAGAAGTGTGCTTTACCAATTTTCCAGGCCTCTCTCAATTTAGTCAAGATGACAACAAAGATTACCTTCTACATAGGTTTATGAGAACTGAGTGATAAATGTGATATGTTTAGAATATTGCCTGACACATAGTAAATAGATGTTGTTGTTGTTGTTATTATTATTATTATTAGTCACAATTTCTTCTAGACTATGTTACATACATTTGCTGGGGTATACAAAGGAGTGTGGAGTGACAGGGGTAACCATATTTGGTCAACTGTCACATGAAGCAGGATTAGTTGGACTCACACCACACCACAGCAGGTAGGCCTGGTAAGCAACCCTGACCCCTCACACAGGTGGCTTTGATGATAGGATACACTGAGGTCTGGCATCAGAGAACTGACTAAAACAAGTGAAAGATAAAAGTTAATAAGTTACAACGTTGTCAAACACTTCTATAACCTTTCTGGAACAACAACAACAAAAAAAAATCTGAAAGCAGCCTACTTCTTCAACTGTCTTCTGAGAAAGCTACAACTCCTGGTGGTTAATGGAGTTTCCCATGGGTAAGAAAAATAAGGACAAGTCAACCATCCTTGCATTCGCCAAGGCTAAATACGGTTCAAAGGTATCCCATGTTAAATGAGTGCCCTTTGTCAACTGTGATGCAATACAAGTGTTTCAACCAATGTTGTGTAGTGGAATGTCTTCCCTATCATCTTCTGTAAGTGAGGAGAAGTACAGCTCTTCTCTCACTACTCTTGCCAGGTGCCTCCTCTGGGCTTGATGGACATTTTCACTGGTTCTCCATCCCTCTCCCACCTTGAACCCCTAGCAACACCCAGCCAGTAGCCTAGCTTAAACAGCTTCTTCTCTGGGAAGCCTTTACAGTAACACCTTGGAGGTTAGCCAGTCTCCCATTGAGCCGCCACTGTACTGGGCGGAACTATTCCCTCACCTAAACAGTTCCTTCTATGCCCAACTCTTACCAGTAGGTGGCTCATTTCTGTGAAACTGGCCCTGGTCTGACATTTCACTTTAGATGGCTTGTCTATGAAAATGACATTGGCTATGCTTCCTTCAGGCCTGAAGATGATTCCATGAGCTATGTTCATTTGGTCATTTGACAAATGGGAATTTGAGGTGTCGTGGTATTTTAATTTATATATAATCATCTAATTTTCCTGTGTCACTTTTAGAAGATGTTGTTAGGGTTTCTGGGAAGTTTGAAGCCAATCTCAGTAATTTAGTGAGGCCCTGTCTCAAAATAAAAAATATTAAAAAAGGAGAGGGATGTAACTCAGTGGTAGAGGTTCAATTAAAAATAGAAGATAAAGAATTCATTTTTTAAAAAATAAGCAAATGCCTTCAATGTTTTACAGCCACGTGTAGGGGTACAACATCACTGTTTATAAGCAGTACCTCTCAATGCCCACTAGGATGACGAAAATCAAAAAGACAGATAAAGGACTGGAGTTGTGGCTCAGAGGTAGAGCGCTCACCTAACATGCGTAAGGCACTGGTCCTCAGCACCACATAAAAATAAAATAAAGGTACTGTGTCCACGTACAACTAAAAAATAAATATTTAAAACAAGTCAGATAAGAACAAGTATCAACAAGGATGTTTAGAAATTGGAACTCTTGTACATTACTGAAAGGAGTATAAATGGTTTTGCCACAGTGAAAAGCAGCTCAGCTGTTCCTCAAAAAGTTAAACATGAAAATTTCCACAACTCTACTCCTAGGGATCTATCTGTGGAGAGAGAATACAGATTGCTGGAGGAAGAGGAGTCTGGGGAGAAACTGCTAAACAGGTGAGGGGTTTTGCTTTAGATTGATGAAAATGTTTTGAACCCAGCTAGAAGTGGGGATTGCACAACATTCTGAATGTACTAATCCCACGGGATCATTCACTTTCAAATGGTTAATATTATGCCATATAGATTTCACCTGAACAAATTTTAAAATATTTTGATGGCATATTTTCCCAGACTCACCTTCCCGCTGTAGATGAAAAAAGATCCAGAGAGTTCATGCAATTTTACCCACAGCCAGGAATAACTTTAGCTCAAGAATCTTAAAACTAAGACCACGTAAAAGTCTTCTGACTCCTCAAACTCCTTACCTTCCATTTATTCCTGAATCCTAAAGGGTCACTATTAGACACTTATTCCTACTAGCTAACAATAAAAGATGAAACAAAGTTGTTATGTTGAAAATATGATGTTAAGACTCTACACAATCTTTTGGGAGGAGATGACTTTAAATGTCACCTTGCACCTTCCATGTTTAATCACCATGAGGAAGACACCATTCCTTCCTGCAATTGGAGTCCACCTCCCCTTAGGCTTCTGCTAAGGGAGAGAACCATGGCAGTGAGACAACTACTAAATTACTTCCAATCCTCCTCTTCTCCAGGCTAAAGAACTTCAAGCCCTTTATCTTTTTTCAAAGGATTGATGTTCTGGCCTCTTAATTAGTGCCATTACATATCTCTGGTCCTCACTCCTGTTTCTCCTCACCTGTCAAATTATGAGGCTTAAAACTATACAAAGTACTCATGTAAGGACCAGACTTACGTTGAGTCAAGTGGGCAGAGCATTTCCCAGCTCCTTCATGTTAAGTTCCTCTTGGTACAAGCCAGTAAGTCTTGGACTTAAAATATAATTATCTTCCCTTGGCTTTCAACCTAAGCATCAAGTCCAGATGGCCTTGCAGCACAGGGCAAGAGTTCTGCCCTGAGGTGTCAGTCACTGGACTCCTTAACAGAGAGGGTTAGTTGTTGTTGTGATTGAACACACCAAATGTTGGTATCACAGACCTGAAAAGAAAAGTGGTGAGTCACAAGTGCATTTAAGAGGAATTTCCACTCTGATTTCTGAAAGAGCTCAAACTAAGTCCTTGGTTTTATGTATTGGGTTAAACAATTTGGATTTTTGTAGGTAAAAAATGGTCAAATAGTAGCAATATAATACCATTCAACCTAATCAGATAAAATATGAGCAATAATTCATAAGCAGCAACATAGACTGTGTATGGTGATTCTTCAGAAGCACAGTCAGAGTTGACTGGAAGAGCAAAGAGGTGCCATAGTGGTTCAGTCACAAAGCTTCTGAGAAGCCTCCTACCCCTCAGAAAACCTTCCCATACCTTCATCTATCAGGCCAAAATTCAACTTAACCTTCTGGAGATGACTGAACCCTCGAGAACCTGCTGAAAGCTGTGAAACCTCTTCATAGCAACTACTTTGAAAACATAATCACCACTGAAATGAGTAGTCCACATTTAGCCAATACATAAATCATTCAGTTACAGCTTGAATTTTCCCTCCAACATTCATGTTAATTTAATCATCATGTTAATTTATACATCATCACTGTGATGATATTGGGAGGTGGAACCTCTAAGAGTGGATGGAGTCACCAAGTCTCCACCTTCATTAGTAGATTAATGCTATTATCGTGGGAGTGATTTGGTTATTGTGGGAGTGACTATGTTATTAAAGCGAACTCTCTCAGGGACTCTCCTGTGACTTTTCTCTTGTGGAAAAAACTGAATCATAGGGCAAAGTAGATTGAGGCACCCACAAAATTTCAGGTCTAGGTGACCTGGGAGACTAGATTTCATTCACTTCTACCTCAGAGAACTTTTGACCCCATGTAGATGTTTGTCCTTTTCCCAGAATACACTGCAATCCACTAGGCCCAACCTCTTCACATCCTGTAGTGGACGTGTTAGAGTTATGGTTTTCACAAGAGCAGAACATTCTAGTCCTATAGATATTCACCAGGGTCATCTTGCCCCTGACTCCCTTCCTTTCTCAGGAATTTCTTTGTTCTTGTCCTTTCTCCCTTTGTCTTTTAGGGCTGTTTACATAAATTCTTTAAGGTGCCCAATCCTATTCTTTCAAGACATCTATCCTGCCTACAGTAATCCATATTCCTGACAAATGACTGATGTAATCCCTCTCTCTACTTGTGGTTTTGACCTTGTTTGAAATCTATAAGACCCCAGAGCACACATTCAAAGCAGCTTGACTCTGTTTTCTCAAGTTGTAACTTCAATCAGCCCAAATACAATCTCTGTTTCTTAATGAATTTGTGCCTCAGTTTCTCTAAACTCACACTTTCTTGCATACACACTTTTTCTTGACATCTTCCATTACATTATGATGCAGCAAAATGGTTTTCACCAGAGGTAGCACTTTCATCTTGGACTTCCCAGCCTCCAGAACTTCAGGAAAGAAATCTCTTCTCTTTGTAAATTACCCAGTTTGTGGTATTCTGTTACAGGATCAGAAAATGGACCAAGACGTACGTATAATACATGATACTCATAATCCTAATATTTATTGTAAACAAGAAAGACAAAATATATTTTTAAAAGTTGATCCATAAGACAATCATTATTGTGAACTAAAAGCTATCAAGGCTCTAAGAACAGATCTTCGTGTAAAGACAAACCGAATATATAACTATGGAGAAGACAGCATGATGACTCACACTTCCGGGCATTCAGCAACTCACAAAGCTTGCAAATACAAATTGGTCTTCACAAATACTAAGAAATTGCCTCTTCAGCCACAATAGAAGGCTTAAGTAATAATTTCTATAAATTAGTTTTTTCAACCCAAATAAACATATTTTTGGGTACAACTGAACGGGTCAAACTAGGAAACAGAAGAGCTTCCTACAGTCCTATATGCTAAGCTCAGAAATAAAACCTCTTAATATTCACTGCCCCATAAGACTAGCCCCTAACACCTGTGAGATCTAGAAATTGGTAGAGTGGAGTCAGGATCAGGACTGGAAAGCATAAGGCAAGGGAAGATCCTCTCCTCTTCTTTATATCAACCCCACCCTGAAGAGGTACCACCTTCAATAGCAAAATCTAAATTGTATATTTTAACTTGCTTTAGTCTTATGAATTTATAATACAAGAAAGGAAACATAAAGTTGATTTTTTTTATGCAGCAAATTTTCCCTTTAAGACTCACTTTAAATTTTGTTTCTCTTTCTCAGCACTTGCTTCTTATTTTATTAGGGCTGTCTGTCTGTCTGATGGTCTTCTCCAGATATAATTTCCTGTGGACTACAACCATATCTTACTATCTTTACTGCTTACTCATCTCGGGCATAAACTGGATGCTAAAAACTGTCTTTTGAGTGAATAAATAAATGTGTCAAAGATTAAGTATTAAAGTTGTACATCTTGAAGCTATAATTGCTATTGAGAGTAGGATTTAAGTATGAAATTTTAATCTATGCATGTCAATTAAAGATTTGGCTTCAACAGCAAGTATTGGCTTAGTATTATTTTTCAGTCTTAAACATTAAAAACACTAATTTCTGCTAATATGATTTAGTCACGTGTAGCTATAAACTCTAGGATCACCCGCCTCTGCTTCACAAATCTTAAGGAGTTTACCAAAATAAGCATTAGAAAAATGCAAAATCTTTCTTATAGTCTTGTCATGCTAAGACTTCCTTGAAAGATTTCATTTCAGGAAACAAAGGCATCTACATTTTAAATGATTTTAATGTTTTTAGTGATTTCCGTTCTTAGCCAGAAGTGTCATCTGGCTGGCAATGGAACATCCCACTCCCTCTTTGCCTAATTAAAATGTGTGACTCTCCTGAGAAGAAAAGTAACATTTGGCAACACATTGCAGGATTTAAGCACCAACAAATAGAAATGGTACCTGAATAAGTCTCCAGCACCCACCCGTCCCTTGTTTATTAATTGATAGCTGTGTTGCACTCCAAAACGTACAGCTGCTAAAGGTCTTTCAGGTTAATCACAATGTTTGTGATCTTTGCCATTTTTTCATTCAACAGTAACTTGATTCCAGCCATAACAGCACATCGAAATCCTACTTCTAGAAAACAATTTCTTTCTGCAACTTTTTTCTCTCCAAGGTGCTCATCATGGCTGCCATAGTCATAAATAGACCTATTATAACCAAATCCTCCAGACCTCATGGTCCATTGAAACTAGTCTAACTAAACACTGTATGTTGGAAAGTGCATTTGGCCAAACTTGTAGTTAAAATCATCCAAAAGAATGAATCAGCATACTACAGTGACACATGCATACCAATGTTTATAGCAGTGCAATTCACAATAGTTGAGTTATGGAACAAGTGTAGCTGCCCATCAACAGATAAATGTATAAAGAAAATGAGGTATACATACACAGTGAAGTTTTATTCAGCAACTAAGAAGAATTAAATTATGTCATTTTTCTGGTAAATGGACGAACGGGAGAACATCATGCTAAGTGAAATAAGCCAGGCTAAGAAAGTCAAAAGTTGAATATTTTCTCTCATATGTGGAATCTAAAGAGAAAAAAAAGAAAAAAATTAAAAAGAGATCTCACAAACATACAGGGAGACCAATTAAGTAGAGGAAAGGGATAGAGAAGGAAGGAGGAAGGGCTGGGGTTGTGGCTCAGCAATAGAGCGCTCGTCTCGCACGTGTGAGACCCTGGATTCAATCCTCAGCACCGCATAAAAAAATAAAGATAATAAACAAAATTAAGATATGTATTTTAAAAAAAGACAAGGAGGTAGGAAGGGAGGACATGGGGCAGTACCAGGGAACAACATCTGCCAGCTTAGGCTATGTTCATGTATGAATATACCACAAAGAATCCTGATTATATGTAATTATAATGCATTAATTGAAATAATAATAAAAGGGATATCAGTAGAGTAGAACAAGCAGGTCAAGGTTGAGAGGAGGGGAGAGGGAAAAAGGTACTAGGGAATAAGATTGATCAAAGTACATGATGTGTATGTTCAAATATGGCATGAGGAATCCCACTATTGCATATAACTGTAATGCATTAATTTAAATAATCATAATAATAAAATAAGTGCATTTTACCCATGAACACACATTTTTCAATTCAACCTCATTTTAACTATTGAAATACTAAATAAAATGAGATCATATATAGACCTACTAAAATGTTAGGAAAAAATAAATTATTATATGTAGAGTTATTTGAGAATTTGGGAAGTTAAATTGATATAGTATTTGTGGCAGATAATTTATAAATACTGACAAAAGCCTTTTGAAGACCACATGCCTTTTGACCAGCAACTACAGGAATTCATCATGAGAAATCTATTAAGAATGTGACTAAGAGACTTAACTGTTAAGAGTGATCATTTCAGCACTATAGCAGAGGAAGGGAATCCACCTCAATATCCAATAACAGAGAATTTATTGAATGAATGATGGCACAATGAAGCACCATGTAGCCATTGGAGATATGTTACAGTAGTATCTTTATTGACTTGGAAAGATATTTATGCTGTATCTTTTTTTTTTTCCTTTAATGCTGTATCTTGAACATAGAAACCAATTCACAGAAAATTCTGTGAGGTCATGTGTGTGTGTGTGTGTGTGTGTTATACTACAAAATAAATACAGTGACAATATAGCTCTGAGATGGTATTATGGCTGTTTTTATCTAATTTTGGCTTATTGGATTACATGATTTTTCTACAATAAATATGAATCAGTTGTATAATAAAAATTATTAAACAAAATGCCTTATTATGCAGCTCACATGTCCTGGAATAGCCCAATAAGCCAAAGAACTTCAGAGCCATTGAATCTCATCATGATTAAGCACATTCCACAAAATCCTCTATGTTAGGGAGGATGACATTATCTGGAACAGTCAGTTGCAGAATCCATGTGAGCCAGCTCTGCCCTTGTTATCAAGGCCAAACCCTGGGAATAATCAGCGGCTTCCAGGGTGCTGTTTGAGGGTGAGCCTTTCTGTGCTCTCTGAAGCACTGTATTTGTTAATCCTTTCAGTTAAAACCTTGAAAGCTACTCTTTAAAAACTCAATAATGCTTATGTTTTTACATCTGAAAAATCCACAATTTTGAGTAGGCAGATAATCACACCTTACACTGACAGAGCAGAGGTGAACTACAAACTCATGCTGCTGACAACTACAACACTATACATCCAGTTGGGGAAAGAGTTTAGTAAATATCTATACTGTATGAGGAGGGACTGGGTCGCCTAAGGGGAAGTCCATGAATATTGAAGTCAGAATAAATTCAACCCAGGTTGAGTCTCAGCTTGGCCTCTTATCAGTTATATGATATTGAACAAACTACTTAGCTTCTCTCAGCTTCAGTTTTCTCATCAGCAAAATAGGAAGGTAGTAATATTTTCCTCCACGGTAATAGTGAGAAATTAAAATAAAATATGCAAACACCTGTTAGTATAATGCCTGACATTAAACCCTGAACAAATATGGGTGATTATTAAATCAGATATTTTTTCCACTAGATATTGATTTTATTGACTGCTAGCTCTGTGACTTTCATCTGGAAGAATTCAGAGCCGAGCCCAGAATTAGCTAAAAAATAATAATAATTAATTTTTTAAAATTGCACATCCCAACAATTGTTCTTATCCTTTGATTCACTAATCCAGTTCTTTTGAATCTATTCTGTGGGAATCATTCAAAAGAAGAAGAGAACTAAAGGTATCCATTTTTCAAAGCAATATTTCTGGTAATGGAGGAAAATCAAAAATAATCCACACAAAAAAAACTGGGAGAATGGTTAAATGGTGATATAGCAATGGTATGAAACATTATGTGATTGTTAAGTATAATGACTCTGAAATCTAGGCAGTGGCATGGTGAATTAATGGAATGTTCCAGATAAAAACAGAGGGCCGAATTGTAAATGTACTATGAGTTACTACTCAGCCAAACACACGGCATATGGACAAAGAGCAGCAGGGAACTCAGAAGATGAAACAGTGGGCATGTTAAAGGGCGAAACAGGGGGCAACTTTTTCATTTACTGTTGTCATTAAATGGTTTGACAATCAATAAAATGCACCAGAGCCATTTGCAGAGTTATCACATGGAACAATAAAGACATTGAACCATCATCGTCCTTAACGTCTCAGAGTCTGGGAACAAGCAGAGCCCTTTAGAAGCTGGTGATGAGGGACTGCACATTCACACAAAGAAAAGGAGCTGGGAGAGGTTTGAATCTATAAAAGCTTCTCATGATATTGTCTCAGGGTGACAAGGCAACATCAAATGAGTTCAGGATGGAAGAGAGAAGAGAAGGCAGCAACACTGCAGAGAAAGCAAACCACTTGGAAAGAGGCCCCAAGACCAACTCATTCTTTATCATAGTCTTGCCGAGGCCTATCCTTTCCACCTTGTCTCAAGAGGGGTGGGGTGGAGGACCCACCAATATTCTGCCAAGAAAACACTTTACCTATTAGAAATGCCTTAAAAACACCTCATGGTGTAAGTGCTAGGTGGCTGGCCTTGACAGCACTTTAGTGGCTCTTAGATATAAGTTTATAAGGAGAGTTGGCCTGGGCTACTCACCTTCCCCCAAAGATGAACCAGAAACCCCAGCTGTGCAGATGGAGGGAAGAGCGTAGAACTGAGCATCAGGCAACCTGCCAGCTAGGCCTCACTCTGCCTGGTCTGGGGCTTTGCTCTGGGACACTTACTGTCTCTGTTTTCCCACCCATAAAATGAGGTGGGAGGACTCATCTTATTTGATGATCTCCAAGGAATCTGCCAGATCCACTCTTCTGGGATTTAAATGTTTTCTGAATCTTCAAAACCCCAATTCTTACATACCTATTCAGAGGCCCAGAGGTGGCATATGACGAAGTCGAAATCACAGCAAGAGAGGCTGTGCACTTGAATGCTTAAGTTCATGTCGCTCCCTTGCATTGCTATAGCTCTTAGAATTTATGAAGCACATCCAGACACAAACTCCACCCTTTGTCATCCCAAGGACTATAACTGTTCTTGCTTTCCAGTTGAGAACATGAAAGATAAAGCCATTTGAATGGCAAAGCCCAAGCTCAAACTCAGGCTTTCAACTCCAAATGGAACCATCTGCTTTTAGTAATTGGGATCTTAGGAATTAGGGCAATAGGTGAGTTTCTAGACGAGGACTTGAGAGGAAGACCAAGAGTACAAAAGGGAGGGGAATCTGAGCCAAGGGGAGAGTCCAGAGAAGAAACCAAAGTGGGGCCCAGTAACAGACCTCAGCTAACCTCAAGCTGACTTTTGACAGCACAAGACAGAGCTCCTAATGACTGGGGGATGATATTGCAGAGGCCTCCTGTTGATGGAAAATTGGGCACTCTGTTTAAAAGCCTGAATCTTTTTCCTTTCACATTTAATTTAACAACCATGCAACATGTTCTGATCCATCAGATGCCTCTTTGTCCCTTTGTTCAAAGGAGGAAATTAAAGTCTAGAAGAAAAGACAGGCTCTGTCTGGGTCTACTAATGTGTTTTTTACTTGGCCATAGAAAGGTCATTAAAATACACTTCCAGGTCCTTCAGGGACATTTACATTTGAAGCAAAGTTAATTTACTTATCTGCCCAGTGATATCCACTTATTCTCATCTATGAATGAGCTGAACCCTTGTGTTTTGGACTGGCACCTCACTCACTCGTATCAGAAAGTTTTAATGCACTCACTCTTAAACTGACAGAGGGAGATGTCTAAGAGAGAATGTGAGGGGGAAACACTAGGGTGCAGAGCTGTGTGTGTCACATAATCCCATTTGAAGCAGGCACTGCAACTGTCCCCACTTCCCTAGCCTTCTTTGACATCCAAATAGAATAATTCAATAGAATAATTCAAACCTTCCTCCTCTAGGATGGTAGGCTCCCAATCCCAGTAACCTCCCTGGTAGGTCTGAAGATTCTTAGGGAATCTAGGGTTATCCCAGTCTCCACCCACAAAGGGCAGCAGGCCAAGCTTCCTAGTGCTTCCTGGTCTCAACCTCCCTGCTGTGGATTAGGCTTTTCACCTGGTCTCTGCCATTTCAAAAAGCTTACGCAAGTGTTTTGTTTTCCAACAAAAGAGTAGTCTCTTCCTAGAAAAACAGGCACACACTGCTGACAGATCCTGAAAGATCAATTTTTTCCATCTCTGCTCAAACTATATACAAAGCTAGAAGCTGAAAATTACATTTGAATAAAGGAAAGTTTGGAAGGTTCCAAGGCCACCTTTTGAAAGAGTCTTTTACATCTGGTGAATGAGATTGAGGGACAAAAGGGCAGGGATGAGTGTTAATATTTTATTTTGGACTTCTGTATTGTTTGAATTGTAATAGAAAAAGATAATAAATCACAAATACATTATTTACCATTCTTTCTCCCCTCTCTTTTAAGAAGACTGGGCTCAGAAATTGCACTATTTAGGGGGGGAAATGTCTCAGCACAGGAAAGGACGGTGGGGGAGGAGGTTGCTGGGAGATGACAAAGAAGAGAATGTGGGAGAGAATCTGGGGGCAGCTTCCATGAGAACTTTGTGGGGGAGAGAGAGCACTTTAGGTGTGATTTGGGGACAATGAAGCCATGTGTTGTACTATGTCACATCCTGCTCTGGACCTTCCACACAGATCTTTTTCTTTTTTCCAAGAGCAGACCCATATACTCTTAAAAGTGCTCAAACCCTAGGTTTGTCTGTAGTAAGTGGCAGGGAGGTCACCAGGACAGGCTGGCAGAACCCCTGCACCCTCCAGGAGCTGATAGCCCGTGTCCACTCTGCTGTGTGGGAGGGTGCTGTGCTCTATTCCCATTGCTTCATGAGGTGAGCTTGCAAGTCCTGAACGGATCCCTAGGACAGAAACAGACAAAGGGGGACGTGACTCAAAACAGAGTTGAGTTGGCCAATCCGACTGCCTGTTGTATCATCAACACCTTGGACATTTGAAAATGGAAGCTTTGCTCAGATTCAAACTCCCTTTCTTGTTACATGGAACTTTATTTCCTTGACTGTTATTTTTATAACCCTAAGACTACTTTTCTCTTACTGGAGAAACCTTTCCCCACCCAATAAGTCTCTGACCCTTTGAATCTCAATGGAGCACTGTGGGCTGTGGGGTCTATTTCTGTTGGATGAAGAAGAGAAGAGTAATTTCTTAGATTTACTCAGCCTTTTTTATTTTTTCTTTCTTTCTTTTTCTTTTCTTTCTTTTTTTTTTTTTTTTTTTTTTTTTTTTTTTGGTACTAGGAATTGAACCCAGGGGCACTTTAACACTGAACCACATTTCTCAGGCCTATTTTGTGTTTTATTTAGAGACAGGGTCTCACTGAGTTGCTTAGTGCCTCGCTTTTGCTGAAATTGGCTTTGAAGTCACAATCCTGCCTCAGCCTCCGGGGCTGCTGGGATTATAGGCATGTGCAAACGTGCCCAGTTTATGCAGACTTTTATAACTTATAAGTTATAAATAGTAATTTCTCAGGTTTATATCACCTTTTATAACTTATAAGGCATGACCATTCCTGTAAATACAGAGAGAACAGAGAAGGACACAGCTCCGAATCAGCATGTGAATTAAAAAACAGGGAACAGTGCAAACACCCAAGTTGATACCTGACACCCAAAATCTTTGCTCATGTATATCAGAGGACCCTTCACACTTACCCAGATCACTCTGCTTTCCAAGGCAGGGCTTGAGCCAAGCAGTCCTACTGTATACCTACTACACCATTCTCCTTTCCTGCATTTACCTCCCAGTGAGCCAAGACCCCATTTCCCCATATAAAAGGATCTAGTAAAGAGCTAATCCACCAAATCACTCCTATGTTTAATCCCCAAAATCCCAGAGCTAATAAATATCTCTAGAATGTGATGAGGCTGTCAATGTTTTAGTGGGTACTCTCATTGTTTAAATGTCAGACCTATTAAAAAAAAAAACAAACAAACAAATCCTTCTACTCAGGCCTCAAAATGCCTCTGTGATTAATAGCCTCCCATGTGAGCTACCAAGACACAGTCAAGATAAAGTAGCCTGTACATAGTAATGAACCATTGTTACAACTCAAGTCTGAACAAGGAAGAGGAATTGTATTTAACCATGTGGAAAGTACTTTTTAGTGCCTCATCTTAAAGACTCAGGCTGTCAAATCAACTGTTAATTTTCCCCACCGCCCCCGACCACTGCTTGAAGTGGACGCTGTACAGATGTTTTACAAAACTGCTACCCTTCTGCTCTTGGTTGTCAGTGCTTTACATGATTCAGGCAATGACTTCCAAAGAAACAGCTGAGAAGGGAATTGCCCAGCACTGAAGAAGATGTACCTGAGCCTTTTGTGGGCCTGCCTCTGAAACAATGTGCCCTTTTTATAAAATCGAGGGCACAGGAAGCCCAAACCACTCTTGAGTCTTTTCCTACAATCTCCACAGCCAGAAGCCTGGTACATTTACTTTTTTTTTTTTTTAAGACAGCCCCTTAGGTCCAGAGCTAGAAGTGAGAGCATGTTTTTTCTAAGCTATTACTGAACCTCGGTCCTCACATAAGAGCTGCCCTACTTAAAACTCTAGACCTAGGCAACCTCAACCAGATTATGTGAACAAGTCAGCAAATGGTCCCCTGAGCACAGTTAATAATCCTTTCGGATTTAGCCAGACACAGTTAGCATTGAAAAGTAATTGTGAAGATGTCCGTCTCAACTAGGTCTCTCCACCAGAACAGAGTTTTGACAGAGGGAGGGAGGGAAAAGGGGAGAGAGGAAGAGAGGAAAGCAGTGGCACTTACTATTTGTTACCTATTTACTGATATACCTACAGCAAGTATGTGGCAAACCCACGTCTTTCGGACCCAGACCCCAGCCTTTCAACCACCCTAAAATAGAGTACTATGATTTAAACTAAATGATTAAGAATGTGTATTAGTTTAGTAGGTTAAAAAAAAAATATTTACCACTACACCCCAGCCTCGTATTGTTAAATAATACAGAAAATAGAAGTCTCCACTACAAATACTATTGTATCTTACCCAAGAAACCAACATTAAGCCAGAGTCTTATGGGGTATTCATCTGTAATCTTTCTTTAAGACGTATGTCCCCTTCTGATGAACTAGAGACTGCTAGTTGCCCAGATACCTGTCCTTCCCTAATAATGGTACCCTGTCTGTCTCAAAAAATCAAAATATGGCTGGGGAAGTGGCTCAGTAGTTAAGTGCCCTTGAGTTCAATCCCTGGTACCAAAAAAAAGGTGGAGTCTCTTTAGCATGTCTTGAACATGAGATCGACTTGTGATTTGCTTTGACTAAAAGAATGAGATAGAAGTGTTTTATTGGGAACATTACCACCAGCTCAGATCACAGTGTCTAGCCTCCCTTGCAGATAATGGTGGTGATGTAATTAATTTTTGGCCATGAGATGCAAGAAGCATTATGTGCTCTTTTCAGGGAGTCTCCTTATTAAGGAAAAAGACCTTCTCTTGCTCTTTCTCGTCCTGCTCCTGGAAAACAGATAAGATGGCTAAAATTTTGGTAGCCCTAGGAACAAGCGCCAAACCCTCGGAACAACAGAAGGTAGGGCTGCTCAGTAACTGACTCTTTCTAGTCTTTTTTTTATACATGGAAATAAAATCCAAAGTGTTGAAACCATTATTATTTTGACTAGTGTAGTTCTATTTAATAGAAAAAGCTAGTGAAAACATGTTTTCTGGGTGAAATCATTTTATCTTGGGATGAAAGCACATTAAATAACTATTCCATAAAAATCTCTTAAGGCAAGATAAGCACAAAATGATCTGATTGTAGTTTATGCATCAGCAAGCAACACCAGCTAGTGGGGGGTGGCGGCTCCTGGTGGGATACACAGGATCATAAAAAGGCTCTGAGTGGTCACCTGATCCAGGCCAGTAGGAAGGAGCTTTCATTTCCTGTTCTGTGGCTCATGGCCTTCTGGCTTCTTTCTTTACATTCATTCTTCCTGCAAGAGGAAGCCTTATCTGATTGGAGATTTGGAAGCAAGACCTGACCATGCTCAGGGCAGGGTTGTCATTCCCTTAGGAACTGTCCATGAGGAGGTTGCATTCCAGATGGCCCTCGCCAGGTGTGGTGAACTTAGCAGGGGGGCTTGCCCCATGGAGAAGGGCTTCAGCATGCAGTTTCACACATACATGGATCAAAATATGCTCCGGGGGAGTATCCGCTGACTCCAATTCCCTGCATCCTTCCAGGCAGGCCAGAAATCCTAGAATCATCTCAATTCCATTTTCTCTAATATCACATGTGAGATCTGACTGGAAATCCTGTTGACTTTATCTTCAAATTTTATCTAGAACTCAACTAATTCTCACCTCATAGCTCTCCTTCTGCTCCAAACCATTCTAACCTCTTGCCTGAATTACTGCACAGTAGGTATAAAATGACCACAAACTATTGGCAACTTCTTTCTTCAAAAGGCGGAATCTAGCCAGGCATGGTGGCGCACACCTGTAATCTCAGCAGCTCAGGAGGCAGAGGCAGGAGGATTGCAAGTTCAAACCCAACCTCTGCAACTTGGCAAGGCACTCAGCAACATGGTGAGACCCTGCCTGTCTCAAAATAAAATTCAAAATATGGCTGGGGAAGTGGCTCAGTAGTCTTTAGCATGTCTTGAAGATGAGATCGACTTGTGATTTGCTTTGACTAAAAGAATGAGATGGAAGTGATGCTACATGAGTTCTGAGCACAGGTACTGGCACTTCCTCTCCAGTTAGAATGCTGCTACCGTGTGGGTGAGCAGGGGCAACCTCTTTTAGGATGAGAGACCACCTGGACAGAGAGATCCAGTCATCTCAGCCTTCCCAGCTGAGGTCCTGGCCCTGAAAATAGGCCCAGACAAAAAACATGTGCAACAAACACAAGCCACTACAGTCCAAACCACCAGCCCACAGGAAGGTGAACAAACAAAAGATTGTTTTAAATAAATAAATATAGCTATATTAAACATATGGATATATTTTATTTTTAAGTTGTTGATGGACCTTTATTTTATTTATTTACTTATATGTGGTGCTGAGGATCGAACCCAGTGCCTCACATGTGCCAGGCAAGTGCTCTACCACTGAGCTACAGCCCCATCCCCAAAAGATTGTTATTTTAAAGCAGCTAAGTTTAAGGTGGTTTGTCACACAGCAAAAGCTTTCTGTGACAGGCTCCTCATTTGTATCCATGCTTCTCTCCTTCCCTCCAACAATCTATATTCAACCAGCAAACAGAATGATCCTGTTAAAACATGTCAGCTTATTAAAATTTGTCAAAGCCTCCTGTCCCATTTTATTCAAAATAAAAAGTTTTATCATGGTCCCAAGGTTGTCCCCCATCTGCCGTCTCAGACACCAGATCCAACTCATTGTCCCCTCACTCACCTTGCAACCCTTATGCTGACTTCCTACCTCTTATGTAAACATGGAAGGCAAGGTTTTATGCTTACAGTTACTTCTGTCTAGAATGCTTTTCCTCAGGATATGCTCATGGCTATGTCCCTTAGCTCCTTCACAGTCCTATACAAATGTCATCTTGCGGTGAGGAGCACCTGATATACTGAGCTTCCCTCATCCCCACACCATTGATCCACCTTACCCGGCTTTTTTCTTTTCTTTTCTTTGCATAACAACTTTTACCTTGTTTACACTCTATAACTTACTCAGGCATTAAGCCTGCTTATTATGCATTGCCCTCTCTGCAGATTTTAAGCTCCATGGAGGCAGGGAGTTTGTGGCTAAAATAATGTAGTGCTCTATATACAGGTTTCAAAAAAAAAAAAAGCCCTTCTCAGAAGACTGAATCTAATACCAACCATTACAATTCAGACTTTATGACTAATATTTTTATAGCTAATATTTTTATTCCATCCCCTTGGGCTCCTGATGATCTTTCAATTGGTTCCAAGGGGAGAGAGGATTCTTTGTTCCTTGCTCCAAGGCTCCCACATAACCTACACCTGGTTGTGAATAAGACACTGAGTATGAGAGGTTTTTGTCCCTGGGCCTTGGCAGGGGTATTTACACTATTGGAGACTGTCCTCATATCCAGTTGATAAAGGAAATCACCTTGTCCTCGAGGGCATAACCCCTTCTCTCTTGAGTTTGCTTGAATTTCTTATTAGATACAATGTTTTAAAGTGTTTTTTCTTAATTCTGGTACAGTTAAAAGAAGTATGGGTATTTACCAATGGCCTTATCTATAGAATCATTGATGAAAACTAGGAAATAAATGGCAGATGTTTCATGATGATCCTGAAGCATCAATTTGGAATAAACATGGTGGTCTTGAAAATTTAGTAGGACTGGAGCTGGAGAGATGTTGACTTTGTTCTTTCACTTATTTTTCCATTGTTTAAAAAAAAATCAGTCTGGTCTGCAAATAGGCTATGCAAATTTTTTTTTTTTTTTGCTACTTATATATTATTATTTCCCTGGGGCACTGTGGTAGAAAGGAATAGGAATTCTATTAATTAGTAGAATTAATTCATTATGGAGCTCAAAATTTCTAGAGGGAATAGACATTATATACCAAAAACAATCATACAAATAACCAATTATGAAACTTATTTATCTCAAGGCAAGGTGAAGAGGTTCAAACCTAGACCACATTTAAAAAAAAAAATTACTTAGCCTGTCAATACTTATTTTCATTGTTTGTAAATTATACAATACATCTCCCAGAGATGTTGTACATTAAAACATAAATGAGTTTCATGTTATGTGCTTGGTGAATGACATATACTTAACATGCAGTTGTTTGATGTTTTTATAATCTAAGGCAAAACAAAATTTCTGCCTCAAGTCATATCTTTAAGATGGATACCAAAAAAAAAATACTATCTCATATACTCAAAGGAGTGAAATGGGGATGGTGGAGGGTGAACTATCACTTTGGGTAGCATTTTAATGCCTTTATTCCATTTATTGTTATTGAAAATACTAACAATGGAATCTAATAAGCAAACTGATCCTGTACCTCCAGCCCACTCCCCCACCCACCCACACACACACACACACATGAACACCCACACTTCTTTTAACTGTACCAGAAAGAAGGAAAAAAAACTTTTAAAAATATTTTATCTAATAAGACATTAAAGCAAACTCAAGCGAGAAGGGGTTATGCCCTTGAGGACAAGGTGATTTCCTTTATCAACTGGATATGAGGACAGTCTCCATATCCATCCAAAATCTAGATGCAATTAAAAAAAAAAACATGATTGATCCTATTTTAAAAAACCTGATACACACACACACACACACACACACACCATAAGCAAAGTCAATAGACAAATGACAAGCTGAGATTTGGGCAATAGATAGGTCAGTAAAGGGCGAATCTTCCTAACCTAAAAGAGCTCTGAAAAGTCAAGGGGGAGTGAAGACTAATAACCCAATAAACTGGGCAAAAGACACAGTTTACACACACACACACACACACACACGCACGCACGCACATTTACTCTCATAAAGATAAATACAAGTGAAAGCCACCCTGAGATACACTTTCTCATCTGATGGGCAAAATTTCAAACACTCGACAGCACGTGCCATTGGCAAGACCGTAGGACAACGGGCACGCTTCCAAAGCTGGAGGGTGTGCACAATTACATAACTTCTTTGGAAAATTTGAAAGTATCTTAACAAAACTAAAATGCATTTACATTTTGAAGATATAAAGCAGCATTCATGGTCATTCATGGTGGTATCATTTGAAACAGTAAAGTGCTTCCATAATTGCAGAGAAGACTGATTGAATAAACATGGCACATCCAAACAATGGAGGACATACAGACATAAAAAGCATGAGTAAAAATCTGTGAATTTATGTGAAAGGAGTTCCAGGGATTCGTGAGAAAAGTTACAAAGACTATGTTCCATACCCTTCTTCCAAAAAAATCAGAGCTACCTGGCAAGTTGGCAAATTCCAACTCTGGGTTGGGAAAGTACAAGGTGATATGGAAACATCTCTTTTTGTGCCAAAATCAGGAGAGACCTTGAAGACTCATGGTAACATGTCCAAAATACACAGAAGCTGGCTTCAGGGGGCTTCCCCTGAACATGTGGGTCAAAGTGACCACCAAAAACAATGACAGCGGGCTGGGATTATGGCTCAGTGGTAGAGTGCTCGCCTAGCACGTGCAGGGCCCTGGTTCGATCCTCAGCACCACATAAAAATAAAAAAATAAAAGGTATTGTGTCCAATCACAACTAAAAAATGAAATGTTTTAAAAAAAACAATGGGTGAAACCTGTTGGGAACAGGTTATTTACATGGTCTCAAAGTACTGGTCCACACGTTAATTACACACAGAAAAATGGTACATTAATAACGGTGTGATGAACACCAGCTGATCAAATTTAACATTATCAAATATAATACAAGATCCCTAATAGAATCTTGAGTAAACAAAAAAAAAATCATTGTGGGTAGAGGGTAACTGCAGAAATCTGAATATGGATCAATTCTCAGAAAATATTTTATCAATGTACATCATATTTTCTTGCATATGATAATATAATATTGGTGAATCTAGGTGAAGGTGTTCTAGTATTCACTTTATTCTTCTTCCAACTCTACTGCAGTTCCCAATTTTTGATGGAAAAATTGGGTTTTTTCTATTTTCTGGCTATTATGAATCCTACTATTTTGAATATTTCTGTAGAAATTTTTGCTGGACACACATTTTCATATATCTTGGAGGGGAATTGTTGTGTCCTATGGTGTAACTCTATCTTTAACAAGTTGTGGAAATATCAAATTGGTTTCCAAAATGGTGACACCATTTTACATTGCCACCAGCAATATATGATGTTCCAATTTTTTGCATTTTTCCTAAAATTTGTTGTTTGTCTTCTTTAGTATGGCCATTCTAGTGAGTGTAAAATGGTATGTCATTGTAGTCTTTGTTTTGTCTTGTTTTGATTCAGGTGTTTTATTTTATCTATTAATAGATATTAATTTTTATTTTATCTATAAATATATATTAATTTTGTGTGATACTGAGAATTGAACCCAGGATCTCACACATGCTAGGCAAGCACTGAGCTATGTCCAGTCTTCCTTTCAATCTCTTGATACTACATGAAGCACAAACGTTTATAGTTTTGATAATTCTCAATTTATGTTTTGTTTTTGTTTTTGTTTTTGTTTTGTCAATTGTGGGTTTTTGTTTTGTTTTGTTTTGATTTTTGGTACTATGGATTAAACTCAGGGGCACTCAAACACTGAGCCACATCCCTACCCCTATTTTGTATTTTATTTAGAGACAGGGTCTCACTGAATTGCTTAGTGTCTTGCTTTTGCTGAGGCTGGCTTTGAATTTGCAACCCTCCTGCCTCAGCCATTGCACCTGCTTTGCATTTTTTATTTTTGTGTCAAAGAAACTTAAACTCAAGGTCATAAAGATTTTTATTTAAACTCAAGGTCATAAAGATTTTTTTTTTCTTTTTCTAGGAGTTGTACAGTTTTAGCACTTAAATCAACCATTTTGAGTTTACTCTGTCTATGGAGTGAGACAGGGCTCCAGTTCCATTCTTTTGCATATGAATATCCATTTGTCCCAGTACCATTTCTCAGAAAGACTGTTCTTTCTCAATTTAATTGTCTTGGCACTGTTATTGAAAATCAGTTAAGCATTAACATAAGGGATTCTGGGCCTCTCAATTCTATTCCATTTATCTGTATGTCTATCATTATACCAGTGACACTCTATCTTGATTACTGTAGGTTTATAGTAAGTTTTTAAATCTAAAAGTATGAATCCTCCTATTTTGTTCTTTTTCAAAATTATTTGGTTTTTCTAGGTCTTCAATATTTCTATATGAATTTTAGGATCAACTTGTCAATTTCTGCAAGAAAGAAAAGCCAGCTATGATTTTGATACAGATTGTAAGGATTGTGTCGAATCTGTAGATCAATCTTAACATTATTGTCTTCTTATCTATGAATATCTTTCCATTTACTTGGATCTTCAATTTCTTGTATCAGTGTTTTATAGTTTCATTATACAAGTCTTGCTCTTCTTTTGTTAAATGTATTTGTCAATATTCTTGTTAATGTTATTGTAAATGGAATTGCTTTCTTAATTTCATTTTCTGATTGTTCATTGCAAATAAATGTGTAGAAACACAACTGTTTACTGATCTTGTATCCTTGCTATACTCACTGCTATGATTTGAATATGTCCAACAAAAGTTCACATGTTGGAAACTTAATCCCCAAGTTCATATATTGATGATATATTTTTTTAAAGAGAGAGAGAGAGGGAGAGAGAATTTTTTTAATATTTATTTTTTAGTTTTCAATGGGCACAACATCTTTATTTTATTTTTATGTGGTGCTGAGGATCAAACCCAACGCCCCGCGCATGCTAGTCGAGCACGCTACCCCTTGAGCCATATCCCAGCCCATATTGATGATATTTGAAAGTGGGGCTCTTAGGAGATAAAGTTAGAAGAGATCATGAGAGTGGAAGCCCACATGATGGGATTAATGGCTTTATAGAAGAGGAAGAGAAAACTGAATTTGCACCCTTTTCTCTCTTCTACCATGTTATAATACAGCAAAAATATCCTCACCAAATTCAGCCCCTTGATCTTGGGCTTCCAAGCTTCCCAAAACTATGAGAAATAAGTTTCTTTTCTTTGAATTACTTAATCTTTAGTATTCTATTTAGCAATACAAAACAAAATAAGACACTTATTAGTTCTAGTAATTTTTTAGTGGATCCCTTATATTTTCTATATACAAAATCATTTCATCTGCAAATAGAACATCTTATTTCTTCCTTTCCAATGTGGGTGTCCTTTATTTCTTTTACTTCCATAATTTTCCTAACTAGAATCTCCAGTATTATGTTGAATAGAAGTAATGAGAGTGGACATCCTTGTCTTGTTCATGACCTTGAATTTGGAGGAAAAGCATTTGGTTTTTCACCATTAAACATGATATTTGCTGTGGGTTTTTCACAGATATTCTTTATCCAGTGGAGGAAATTCTATTCTAGTCCTAATTTGTTGAGTGTTTTTATCATAACAGAGTGCTGCTAGATTTTTAAAAATGTTTTTCTATGACCTATGTGCTTTTGTATCTGTTAGCTATTGCTGTCTAACAAAGAACCCAAAACTTAGTGACTTAAAATAACATCCCTTTTACTGACTCTTAGTTCTATAGATCAGAAATTTGGGCCAGACTTGGTTACTTTATTCTTTTCCTAGTCTTGCTTGGGAATGGAGCCAGATAGTCTAAGATGACCTCACACATGTGTCTCATAGTTAATGCTGACTATTAGCTGGGTCTCTTTTCATGTGGTCTGTCACCTGCAAGGTGACTATCATGATTTTTTACATGGAAATCTCAGAGAAATATTATAAGAAAGTGAAAGCAGAAGTTACAAGTCCTCTTGAAGCCTCGCTTGGAAATCACACTTGTTTTCCCACATTTTATTGACCAAAGATAGCTGAAAGTATAGCCCAACATAACCCAGAATCATAGGGTGAGGTACTAGGCCCCAATTCCTTATGGGAGGAGTGACACTGTAATTTACCACAGCCATTAGAGATGTGGCCTACTGATTCTTTATTTCTTCTCCTGAGAGTGAGTTATATCTTCTGCTAGTAGTTCTTTTTCACTTTACTTGAACTTCCAAGTGCAGCATTTTTTCGGATAGGTAAGAACCAATAAAGATCATTTTCTCCTTGTATTATAACCTTCCCTTCAAGGGAGAGAAAGATGATAAATAAATTTTGCTCTTAGAAAATAAGTAGAGATGTTAGAAAAAAAAAAAAAGCAATGATAAAGTACAATTTACTGTTTGGTACCAGCTCCCATAAACTCAAAAGAAAAGCAAAATCTGAAATATTGTAAATAGAACTCAGTTTCTTGTTTTCTGTTTGTAGCATGGTATTTCTTCTAACTAATTACATTTACATGATCTGTTTTTTAATTGTTTAGAAGCAGCTGGTTCATAACTAGAGACAATGATAGTAATTTGCATATTTTAAAATTATAATTAAAGTTCCAGAAACAAGTTTGAGTTTTTACAGTATATCAGACTATGTTCTATAGAAAGTGTTCGTGGAAAGTAAAGAATGCTAACACATAGAATTTGTCTATTTATTTAGAATCTGAAAGTTATATGGATTTTCACTACTCTATTGTTGGGGGACAGGAGCAAATCACTGGAAAATAATGACATAATTGACATTAAAAATAAAATAAACCTTTTTCTGTGAAACAGTATACACTTAGTTTCAATTTCTTGCAATTAAAGAGAAGCACTTGAGCCTACAAATTAAAAAAAAAAAGTTTGAACATACAGTTTTAATCAATATAAGGAAAGATAAAACATGTTTAAAAGATCTCAGCATTGGAATGGAAGCAAAGGGTCCTCTGACATTCAGCTAACCAAAGAAATTAATTAACCTGATATTCTTTTTTTTTTTTTTTTACTTTGATACAGCAGGAGTGGGAGCCGTTTATTGTAGGACAGGAGGGGTATATATACATTCCACACAGCTTATCTAATTAACATAAACTATATACAGCAGTCAACCAATAAGGAATCTCCACACTAAATGGCTCCCTGGCGTTACTTCACAAACCACTCCCTCTGCAAAATGCCAGGCGCCATCTTGACTTGTTTACAGACACTAACATTTCCCCCTTTTGTTTAATTTAAATAACGACCATAGTGGTTTTTACACAAACACCATAAATAATCTGCTACAAGCAGAAGGGGAGGATACAAAATGCCACAATACCAAGCCAATTGATGGCTCCATGCAAGAAGCCCTTGGAAAAATTATACCAGCAAAGATACCGAGTTACAATTTGTTGTAGATTACAGTTTGTTGTCTCAGTCCAGGTAAAGCAGTGTCTCAATAGATTAACTCACAGTCCAGGTAAATCACAGTCCAGGTAAGTTCTGCAGGCAGCTAGCTTGATCCGAAGTTCTCAACAACACTGGAAATTCTTCCATCCTCGTCCTCACCGGCACTGGGATGAAGGCAGGAACTCCAGATGGCTAAAGAAAATCCTGTAGCATTCCACTAAGAAAACAACCTTCTGAACAATTTAGTACATTATCTCAAGGTTTTTTACATTTGAAATAAGCCTTAATAGTGCTTATTACTCATTAGCTTCCAGGTGTGGGAGAACCATTGTAGTTACTGGCCTTGGAAATGATCAAACTTCAGGGACCCGGGCAGCCCCAGATGGCCCCGGGGAGAGTCCAGGACTCAAACTGCTTCCGGGCACAGGGAGCAGGAGCCCGAGAGACTGTGCCTCCGGGTCAGGTTTGGATTTGGGCTCTCGCAGTGGCGTCCTGCTCCCCGGGCAGGGGGGCCGGGAAGAGCCCGCTGCCGGCGCTTGGAAAGTCCTTGCTGCGCCTTGACGGGTTCGTGCACGTGGCAGCCGCCACGCCGATTCACGCACCCTCCGGTAACGAAAAGTATTCCGTAATAGCCTTTTGCTGCAACTTTTTTCCTGATAATCCTTCTTCTTCTGAACTTTCTTTTTCTTTCTGACTAGAGTTCCTGGGCTCTTATCAACACATGCCCTAACTGCTCTTGGTTCCACTGGGGTGCCTTCTTCCCTTAGTAATTTACTTCTCACCCCTTCCATATTTTCGTCACAAAGACAATACAACATTTCAAGACAAAACAAGACACAAACATACTGTATCAATCTTCTCCATTTTCTCGAAATGGCCATTTTTCCTCTCGCCCTATCTGCCTAGGGACGAGCAGATTTGCTCCCGTCCTATCTAAGGACAGGCAGCTTTTTTTCGTCACTTACCCCCAAGTGTCCCGGGGCTCCCCGTAATGGGCCACCATCTGCCTCAGTCTGGCTGCAGCAAAATAACCGGGGAATGACGAGCAACTTGTGTACATTGATACAACAGGAGTGGGAACCCTAACCTGATATTCTTAATAATGGAATGATGCACATGAGATAGGGTTTGCCCTTATGTAAAGAACAGTCAACTGTATGGTTATTTGTGAACAATAATTATAGCTGTCATATAATAAATATTTGTATAAGCTTTAGTATATTTTATTTTATTTTTATTGATCTTTTTAAATAAATGACAGCAGAATGCATTACAATTTTTATTACATGTATACAGCACCATTTTTCATATCTCTGGTTGTATATATAGTATGCTGACACCAATTCAGTCTTCATACATGAGCTTTAGTATATTTTATAAATCAGTTTTTTAATCTTCACAATAGCTCTATGGGTTAGTTTGCTAGGGCTGTCGTAACAAAGTACCACAAATTAGGTGGCTTAAAAAAACAAAAATTTATTTTCTCACAGCTCTGGAGATCAAGGTAGTTGTAGGGTCGTTTCCTTTGCAGGGCCATGAGGAAAAAACCTATTCCAGTCTTCTCTTCTTGGTTTGTAGATGTCTGTCTTCTCCCTGTGTCTTCATATAATTTTCGCTCTATGTCCAAATTTCCCCTTTGTATAAGGACACAAATCACATTGGATTAGGTTCCATCATAATCATTTCATTCTAACTTAATTATCTCTTTAAAGACACTATGTCCA
This sequence comes from Marmota monax, assembly GCF_021218885.2. Classification (NCBI taxonomy): domain Eukaryota; kingdom Metazoa; phylum Chordata; class Mammalia; order Rodentia; family Sciuridae; genus Marmota; species Marmota monax. The sequence continues at coordinate 28,803,950 of NW_026695227.1, forward strand.
AATACAGTCACATTCTTATGTATTAAGGGGTTAAGACTTCAGCAAATGAATCCAAGGGGGAGGATGGGATAGCATTCAATAGATGATAGATGGATGGAGAGATGGAGAGATGGATGGATGGATAGGTAGGTAGGTAGGTAGGTAGATAGATAGATAGATGAGATATATCCCCCTTTTACAACTGAGCCAATCAGCTCAGAAGGATTTCTGTTGTCTAAAATCTCCATTTAATTGTGGTAATGCCAAGACAAACCCAGATCTATTGGATTACAAAGCTTGCAACTCATTATGACATACAATCCTGTCCTTAGTAATAATTAGGTGGATCTTTTCCCATCAGTATCCCCACCCAATTTTACTCCCCCAAGTACCACACGCCCTGGGGGTGGTAATATACGTTAACTATTCCTGCACTGGCTCACGACCCCACTCTATCAGCTGAATGTTCTAGTGGGGCCTTTCCTCCCATGAGGGTCCCTGAGTAATGCCCCATTCCCAGGCCTCACCAACCCTGCTCCCAGGACTACCATGGTCACCCTCCAGGGACTTAGAATCAAGATATCACTGACCTTCTTTAATTCTATTTGCATTATATCTCACTCAGTCTCTCTGGGCCTTTCAAGGTCTCCACACACTAGCCAATAAGTTAAGCCAAGATACTGGAGTTGGGAGCACATTTGGGAGTCTACTAAAGTAATGTGCATGTTCACTACACATCCAACTCTCTCTCTCGAGACTCACTTCCTTCAAAAGTCTTTCTTAACAACCACTCCTCCATACCTCTCTTATACCACACAGGACCCACCTAGATTTTTACCAAGCACTAGCAATATCTTATTGTGGGTGTTTATCTGCATATCTGTCTCTCCACCAAAATGTGAGGTGGAAACTGTGTCTCGTCTTAAACTCCAGTGCTTAGCATTTTGCCTGGGACTTATTGGTGCGTATTCAGTAAGTGTTTGATGAATGAATGAACACTCTACCCTATACTTCCAAATACTTTCCCCACTCAGCCAAATGGCACACAAAATTCTAGTATTAAATGTTATAACCTGACGTTTTTCTTCTTTTGGCGTAAGAATGCATGCCTTATTTAAAAAAAAAAAAAGCTGCCTCTGGTGGGGGCAAGGGCAGGAAGGCTCTCCCCTCATTTCAGCCTCAGTGTGAAATACTTCCTTGGGGGAGGTATCTGGTGTATTAGGAGAGATGATCACTTGAGGTACATAACAAGGGCCGGAGGAAGGGGGAGACACAGAAAGATAGATCAAAAGAGCAATGGAGCTTTTCCTCTTCAACTGCTTTTCTGAGGAGCTGCTCAGGTTGTCATAGCAACAGCAGCAATTTGTGGTACCTCCTTCCAAGCTCCCTACCTGCTGGTGAGGAGGAACTGAAAGCCCCAGCTCCTCACCCAGCAGGGCATCCTCCTCCCATCTCTTGAGAGCAGGAGCTGGGATAGGGTTCCAGGAGACAGCAGTCACAGTGGAGCCAACACGGTGGTGACGGAAAGAAGCAAAGAAGTGGAGGGGGGGTGGGAGGGACGTACTACTGCCAGGAGGTGAAGGCTAAAGCGTGGGCACAAGTGACAGAGGAATAAAGGAGGAAGCGCCACCGTTGGCAAATAATCACAGCTGGGCCAACAGTTCTCAGAGCTGATTACCTAGAGATCTTCTGGTTTAATTGATTTTATACAACCTCCTGACTGCGAAATTGGGAGCCTTGAACAAGAAAGGCAATTTTCAAAGGACAGCTGCTTGCTCAAATGGACACCCCACACAGGACTGTTTACTGGAGCTTCTAATGATTTATTCTTCTCAAGTGAGCCAGAAAATATTTTTCTAAACAGGAAATGGGAAGGATGCCAAATGTGTGATAGGAAATTGCACGTGAGGGTGTCGCTACAGTGTGTAATTATTAGTCTTCCTAATCAAATCAGCAGCTTTATGGTAACGTTTGCCCATTTCTGAAGCAGAAATATGATCTGGAAATGCTAACAGACAGTATTATCTTCTAGGTTTTTCTTTCCATCCATTTTAAGTGTCCCCCCACCGGAAGGTTAGAGAAAAGGGGAAAATTATGGGTAATCATAAGTTATACTTGCTAAATTAATCGATTTCATTGATGAAGACATAAAAAAATTTCTGAGTTCAGAAAAAACATATATATATATATATATATATATATATATATATATATATATATAGACATATCAAGGTTTTCTTTTAGGGAGAATTATCTTCTTTCTCAAAATCAAAGTGAAAAGTTATCCAAACAAGTCCTGGAGTCAATCATGGTTCATTAAAGAACAAAACAGCAGAAACATGTAATTTCATGGCAACTCCTACCTTGTGCAGTTGCTCATTACCAGCAACAAACCAAATAATTTACTTAGCAACCCTGCTGCTGGCATTTAGCCTTTGTCTTCTCCACATCTGGTGCTCCAAGTATGAGGCATTTAATAAATATGTTTATAAGCCAGTCATTTATTTCTGGCACTATTTTTGCCTCTTTTTACACCAAACTTCATTCATGGGGAGGAAACCTGTTAATTGTCTCATTGTTAAGTGACCTTTCTTACTATATTGCTATGAGATTTTACAAAGCCTGAAATGAGTCTGATCTTAGAAATCATGTCTAGTATAAGCCATAGGTATCTTTGTTCCCATAAGGCAGAAGTGAAACACGGAGCCAAGGTGGAGTGTCAGGGAGGACCACCTCAAAACATTCCCTTAAGGCTTCCCCAGGGAGTCAAAACAACCTCAAACATCAGGAGTTTGAGGATGACAGTGTTTCCTATTACTACTCCCTATTATAATGGAAAATCAAATAGTTAATGTGATTTTGGTTCATGAAAATATGCAAAAAAGCAGGCAGATGGAGATGCCACATAGTTACAAAACAACCAAAGACGGTCTGATATCGCTTCTAAAATAGACATCCAGTCTCCAAAATTTAAATGAATCTTTTTTGCATAAGAACACTAACACAGGCATCCATGTAGCCACTATTGACCCTGAGGCATCCAAATGCACCAGAGGTTAATTTCAGAAGACAGAGGGTCAGCTGATCAAGGGGAAGACATGTAGATAGGTTCAGCAAGATAGGATAGTAGACAAACACCTTGACCAAGAATAAACAGGTCCTGCACCTAGCTCTGCCACCAGCAAACTTTGCCATTTAACCTAAGTCTTTGAGACTCTGTATCAGTTAGCCATTGCCATATAACAAACCACACCAAAACTCAGAGGCTTAAAATAACAGTCACATATTATTTCTCACAAATCTATGGCTAGGTGGTTCTGCTGATCTGGGCCAGGCTTGCTGATCTCAACTGGGATTGCTCGTCCATCTGTGGTCAGCTAATGGATTACTGGGCCCCTCCATGGTGACAACTCAGTTCTGCTTCATGCAGCTTATCTCAAATCTCCAATAAGTTAATCAAGTATTGTTCTCATGGTGATAGGGAAGGAGGGACTGAGCCGAGAAGGGAGAAGAGAGAGAGAAGGAAGGAGAGAGGAAAGGAGGAGAGAAAAAGAAAGAAGAAGGAAATAAAGGAAGCATGAGAAAGGGAAGAAGGAAGAGAGAAGGAAGAGAGGAGAGAAAAAGAGAGCAGAAGAGTGAAACTATTGATGGGCTTATAAGACATAAGCTCAGAGTTCTTCTGATGTGTCTCCCAAGTTCTTTAAGCCTGCCCTTCTCACAGGGGTGTCACCTTTCCTAAATGAGATGGTTTCTGGGCAGCAGTTTATAAATCATGAAGTGCCTTCAGCAGATACAAAGTAATAAGACTTCCCATGTAATGACATTTGGGGCAGGGATTATCATGTGAGATATTTTGTTTATTTATATCCCTTGCCTTGTTCCATAAGTTGTGAGGCATTGCTACAAAAATAACAACATATTGTAGAAAAAATGTTTGGATAAGAAAAATCAATTTGGTAGTCGGAAATCAAGACCCAGGCTTAGAAGGACAAGCAACCCTACCCCAGATACACAAATATTACCATAAGGACAATATCACAACTATATTGGAGTCTTATATTTCCTCTACGTTTCCTAGGAATAAAATAAAATAGTACACAAAGTGTAATGCATAAGTTGATCTGGGGAGGTTCAAGGCTGCCCAGCACATACCTGCCCTCCTAACCCTCAGCATACTAGTTACTGAGAAGCCCTTTGGTAGCTGCCAAAGAAATGCCCTTCCTGCCCATGGTCTCACCTCACTTCCAAGAATGCTGGGTATTTCTGTGTAATACAGTGGAGTGAGCAAGAAGCAGTATGGCATCCTCAAGCGCAGGGTAAGGACAGCTCAACCACTAGGCTATGTCCAGGCCATGGTAAGAATAGCAAGTGTTTGTGGGACAAGATGAAGGGGGAAATGGTATGGATTTTTCCATTCATGTCAGTGGCTCAATGTTTCCTTTTTAAATAAATTTGTGTTTTTAAAAGGAAGTCAATAGAGATGTTAATATTGACTAAATAGGTGTACAGATAGTAAATAAGGCATATTTATGTTAATATTATGTAAACTCCTAGAGTATGGGGAACAGATCTCATGTGAGACATCAGATGAGACTTAAATATTCCAATTGGCATAAGCACTTCACCTGCTTCACAGCTTGCTGGATGGTTACCTGCCCAGGTTGCCCCTGTAGTTCTCTGGATATTTCCAGGGAAAAGTGGAAGGTTCTTCCCCAAATGGAAGGTTGATAAATTTTTTTGTTCACTTCCACCAAAAAAAAAAAAAACACATGTTGGAATTCATAATTAAGTGGATGCATGAAACATAATGTTAGAAAATTTGAAAGTTGTCAGAAAAAAATGGCGTCAACCTGTGTTAGTTCTACCAAAAAAAAAAAAAAAAAGTAGATTCTACCAAATAAAGTCAGGAGGTTATGAAGAACAGGTTTTGTTGTTGTTTGTTACACTTAACCACTGAGCAACATCCCCAGCCATTTTTTATATTTTATTTAGGGAAAGGGTCTCACTGAGTTGCTTAACACCTCGCTAAATTTCTGAAGCTGGCTTTGAATTTGTGATCCTCCCACCTAAGCCTCCCCAGCTGCTGGGATTACAAGCATGCGCCTGTGCCCCTGGCTTGAAGAAAATGTTCTTAAATGTAATTTTCTAATAGTAACTATCACAAAAGACTCTGTCAGACTACAAGCTCCCACAAGTCCAATGGATCTTCTGCAGAAAGTACTTCTACGAGGACAACTGCCCAACTACCTTTCAACCTCAGACTGCCGCCATTTTATTATTATTCACTATGGCCCAGGATTATTGTTTCAAAATATATAATGTAATCCTCCTTGTTTTTTTCTTTAAAATTATCTCCTTGTCTCAACCCCTTTGAATATGCTCACTGGGATTATAGGCAAGCGCCACCACGCCCAGCTTCTCTCTTGTTTTTGTTTTGTTTTGATGGTTGACAGTAATACCTAGTTTTAATGAAGCTAACTCTTATAAAAAGGAAAGGATTAAAGATATCAGTACTATAAATAGCAAAAAGGAAATGGCAGAGCCCATTCTCTGAATGTTAGAACACAAGTCATTGATCAGCCACATTATGAGGTAAAGCAACAACCTAATCAGATCTGACAAAAGTTGACCTCCAAATTTAAAATTCATAAAATATGGATTTACTTCTACTCATATTAATTATGAGCCTTCAGTATTGTCTATGGGTGTATGAAGCCATAAAGATTAGCAAGACACTTTAAAAACAAAATGGTCAGAACATCATCATGATTAAGTGATATGATTCTGTTAATTAAAAAAATGAGGAAAAAAATCACTCATTTCATCTTTAATTCATCTTTTAGTTGCTGTGTATGCTTTGCTTATGTATGTATTTATGCATGCTTTATAATACAGATAATATGCTATACAATATCATATGCTTGGCATTTATCGACAAATCTATACAGATTGAAAAGGTATGCTGACAATATTTTTCTCTAATGAGGAATGCAGTTAAAACAGTTGGGTTACTGCTGCTTTAAATAACTAAAAAATTAGCTGGTTGAATGGAATTATTAAATGTAGAATCACTACTTTTGGAGAACACCCACCATAATTTAATTACAAAATTGTTATTTTTAGTACAAACATTAGTAGTTATTTTTGAATTATTTTAATTGCAGAATAGTTGATCTGAGGCTAATCTTTCTAGTAATGGTCTAATCATAGAATGAATCATCCACAGAGGCCACTTTCCAGTTATTGATATGTGGGAGGAGACTCATTTGACTATTTTCTATGGCCAGTGAAATTAACCAGGTCATTTTCATATCACTAATATTTAATTTACATAAAAGTGGATAAAGGACACAGAACCCCTTTATGCCACCAGACATTGTAGCTGAACCTTCAAAAGACACAGCAGTTGACGCTGATTCTCACTGTTGAAAGACTGACGTGAATATCAGACACTGTGATTCCATATGGAGCTCGTTCTGCCTCACCCAAAGCTGGTCCCTGTCACATGGTCAAACATTGAAGAGTGGTCAGAAAAGGCTTCCAGCAAGTTGGAGGGCACACAGCGGCCACAATGATAAGCCAAGACTGAGGTTCATGTGCTCCTCATTGTTCATTGTTGAATGATGTGAGGGCCTTGAAAACCCAGACCCCCAAGACAGAGAGAAGAAAGAAAGGTGCAATGCTTTGGTGACTCGGCTTTGCTCCATGACACAATTGTCATTTTCAAAAATTAGGTCTGGCTTATTCATTTTTTGCTGCTACAAAAGAACTCCTGAGTCTGGGAATTTTTTTGAACATTTTACCTACATGAGAAAGTTCATTTTGCTTATTTAATTTATTTTATTATTATTTGTTAAATGTCTGTCCTCCTAGGACTCAAGTACAACTTCATTTTCAACGATTACTCCATATGTTGACTGGTGCCATTAGCCATCTTAGACATAGAAGCAAAATGGCCAGCTTGTTTTGTTTGGAAAAGCAGTTTCTACACATGGGCTGTATTTATTCCTCCATAAATATTTCATAACGTTTTTTAAAACATGGCCTCATCCTTTAGCGCATAATGGAAGGCAAATGAATCTAAACCAAGTGGATGTCCTAGAGCTCAGATTCCAGCATCCTAGACCAAATTCCACTTTTATGGATTATCTCAAATACATGTATGATGAGACCTTGAGTATCATGAATTATTAATTTAAGAAGTAATTTATAGCCGGGCACAGTAGTGCACACCTATAATCCCAGCAGCTTGAGAGGCTGAGGCAGGAGGATTGCAATCAAAGCCAGCCTCAGCAAAACCAAAACACTAAGCAACTCAGTGAGACTCTGATTCTAAATAAAATACAACATAGGGCTGGGGATGTGGCTCACTGGTTGAGTGCCCCTGAGTTCAATACTCAGTGTACACACACACACACACAAAATAAACTTATAATAATTGATAAAAAATAGAGATGTAGTTTTTATAGTTCTGGAAGCTAAAAAGTCCAAAATCGAAAGGCCTTCATCTGTGATGACCATCTTGCCACAGTATCCCACTGCAGAAGGCAGAGAGCAAGAGCCATGTGCTCTCACAGGCACACAAGAGAGAATGGAAGAAGAGGAGGGGGCCAAGTTCATCCTTTTTTCAGGAACACCCATACCCGTCATAGCAGCATTAGTCCATTCATGGGGGTTCACACGCTCACGACCTAGTCTCCCCTTGAAGGCCCATCTCCCACCGATGTTGCATTAATGATCAAGTGTCCAACACAGGAACTGTGGGAACACATGCAGGGTTCAATGTCTTTGGAGTCTAACCAGATAAGACTATGTCTATAAAGTTCCTCAAGGTTTTTATGTTGAAGATTGGTGCTTACCAGCATGAAAAACTTTAGACTAATTCTGATGGCAAAAGGAGTTTATCAGGGATTTTATTTAATTAAGCACTGAGGCAGTATTTCAGGATCTCAGCTGAAAGACGTATGGGAGTCTTACATTTGAAACACTTTCCTATGATGGGCTCTTAGAAAAACCAACGACAACAAAGTTCATGAGTATTAGTCTGTAGCGTTCTAGCCTTGTCATTTACAAGGGAGAGATGATGAAATGAAGGCACTCTCTTGGCAAATGCAAACACAGGTGATGACTCCAGCACACAAGAGAATGAGGACACAATGTAAGAAGTTCTAGCAGTTTTCCAGGATGTTCACGGAAAGGAATTTCTGATATTTTCCTATTCTTTAGACCAAAGATGCATAGATGGATCCTCAGTAAAAACGGTCTTTTAAGAATAATCAGAAATCTTTGCTCTAATTATTTGTTAGGCACTCCCTGGAGGAGCCTTTGGACTCCTGATCCTCTGTGCACCAGGGAGGGATTCCCTTCTCCAGTGGCCAGTGCAGACCTCCCAGGCTCAGTGTAAACAGATAGCCAGAGCAGACCAACCACCAGTGTGTTTGGTTCTGGTGACTTTTCTCCCACATCTGTTTCCCCACACGTACAACTAACTGCAGTGGAGATTTTTGTCCAGCCAGCTGAGGCTCTAAATCATCAAAAGATGCCTGTCTTACCCAATTCCACATTGATCCCGTGCCCACTGTATACCAAGCCCTGTTCTAGATGCTGGAGTGAATGAAATAGACAAAAATCTAGAGACAAACAAAAATAAATAAATAAGTGAATTATATCTAGGGATAAGTAACAGAAATACTATGGAGGAGGTGAACATCAAAGTGGAAACGAGAATGCTTGTTGGGGGGAAAGTATTTTTTGTTTGTTTGTTTATTTGTTTGATACCAGAGCTTGAACCCAGGGACACTTAACCACTGAGCCACATCCCAAACCCTTTTTATTTTATTTTATTTTATTTTAAGACAGAGTCTTGCTTAGTTGTTTAGGGCCTCACTAAGTTGCTGAGGCTGGCTTTGAATTTGTGATCCTTCTGCCTCAGCCTCTATAGCCACCAGGATTATAGATGTGTGCCACTAAGCCTGGCTGGCAATATAATTTTAAATAAAGTGGCCATGGGCTGGGGATATAGCTCAGTTGGCAGAGTACCTGCCTCACATGCACAAGGCCCTGGGTTCAATCCCCAGCACCACAAAAAAAAAAAAAAGAAAAGAAAAAGAAAATTAAATGAAGTATCCAGAGAAATCCTCAGTGAGAAGGACACATTGGAACAAGTTCTTGAAGAAAATGAAAAGGAACAATGTTGTCCTAGAATGCTTGAGGGAAGAACATTTTAGGAACAGGAAGCCATACAAATGCAAAGGCCCTTGGGTAGGTGCACACCAGAAATGTTGGAGGAGAAACTAAACAGACCTGAACAAAGAAGAGCTTCTGCATGAGGCACTGAGGTAATAAAGCCTCGAGAGAGTTGGGTGGCAGTGAGGCAGACTGTGTAGCGCCTGGTAGGTCTCTGCCATCATTTAACCTACACTCAGGGTGAGATGGGACCCCCCTAGAGGGATTAAAATAAGAGTGGCATACAACCAACCAGGCTCACTAATGAAGCAGAGTCAATAGAACCCCAAATAGTTAAGCCTGAACAACTGAAAAGATGGAGGTGCCCTACACTGATAGGGAGGACTGGGAACTGGGCTGAGGCCAGGAGTGCTGTGGACATGTGAAGTTTAAGATGCCTGATGGACATCCAAGTGGTACCGTCAGGTGGACAGGCAACATGTGAGCCTGGAAGGAAGTTCAGGCTGGAGATATAACTTTAGGAGTGTCAGCATCTAGATGGTATGAAAGCCATGGGACAGATAAACTGAAAGGGCATCCCAGCACCTGGGGCCATGACACTAAGAAGAAACCAGAGAAGGAGACTGAAATGGAGCAGCTAATGAGGTGACAGCAAAATCAGGAGCTTGGCCAGGTGAAGTGGCGCACATCCGTGATCCCCATGGCTCAGGAGGCTGAGGCAGGAGGATCGTGAGTTCAAAGCCAGTGTCAGCAATTTAGTGAGGTCTTAAGCAACTTAATGAGACCCTATCTAAAAAAAAAAAAGAAAGAGAGAAAAGAAACGAAAAAAGAAAGAAAGAGAAAAAAGGCTGGGGATGTGGCCCAGTGATTAAGCACACCTGGATTCAATCCCTGGAAACAAGAGGGAAAAAAAATGGAACGTGGTACCCAGAATCCCAACCCTAAGGCACTTCACAGAGGTGGGGACAGCTGTTCCAAAGCCAGATGAGAACTTCTCAGTAGTGCTGCATCTGGCAGTGTGGGGATATAGTGCTCCTGGCAAAAGCTGTACCAGTGAAACAGAGGGAGCGAAAGCCTGATTAGGTCAGAGACTGGAGTACAGTGAGCACCCCAGGGAGTCCTGCTGCACAGGGCTAAGACAGTGGGGAGGAAGGTCAGGAGGGGCAGCTGTGGGAGGCCGCCCTGGGGGATGTTAGTCTTCTGTGTTGATTCTGTTTTTTTAACACAGGAGAGACAACAAATTGTATACCGACCAAAAAATGATCCCACAGAGAGTAAAACTAGTAACTCAAGATGCAGAGAATTGCTGAAATGATGTTTTAAAGAGATTAAAGGAGATGAGGTCCTAATAATACTAACAATAATGAAAATAATACTACTAACAGTTAATGGGTGTGTACCTCGGACCCCACACTTGTAACCACTTTGCCAACATTTTCTCATTCAAGCCTCACAATAACCCTTATGAAATAGAAGTAATTATCTCCCCCACTTTACAGGTGAGGAAATGAAGGCTCAAGTACTTGCTCAAGGTCATGTGCTATGAGGAAAAGCCCAGGATTTCTAAATTCAGAAGTGAAGCCCCAAATCCTCAGACTACCCCACCTCATTTTGGTTTTGCTGTTAAACTACATCATCCAAAGGGGAAAAATGAAACATCATGTCCCTGAATGCTACTTTTCTGTCCCCCAAAACCTAGCCAAGTTAAGGAAATAATGATAGCAGGCCTGGGCGGGGAAGTCCAGAAATATGCTATCTTGTAGGACAATGGTTTTCTCTTATGCACAGTGGGAACTAGGGCAAGGTCATGCTGCCCCTAAAGAGCTATTTTCTCACATGTACACAAGGGTAGCTGTCCCTCAGGGTGCTGGTCATACAAGCCAACTGAAGGAGCTAGCTGCACTGATGACGTCACTGCATCTGCAGCTTGCCATATAAAACCCCTCTCCAAGTGGGAACATGTGCAGAACTCAGGGCACTGTGGAAAGGACACGTTTCACTTGTCCAGCCAGCCACCACTGGGCAGAGTACCATGAAGAAGAAGAGGCGATGCTCAGAAAAATACCACGAGGGACGGAGGTGCTCTCTGTTCAGCCTGTCGCCAATGAACTCTTCTTGGAGCAGTCTCTGATCTCTTGTCATCTTCCTCCATAAAACTGATGTCACCCATCCTGTCTCTGAGCACTCTCTTTGGCCTGTCTGCCACCCACCCCACTGCCCTGACACAAATGGGCTGTAGATGAGACAAATTCTCACATCATAAAGGAACTGGTCCTTATGTAGAGAGGCAAATCCAGCAGGTGGGTGGAAGAGAAATCGGGATGGAAACCTGAGCTGGGTGGTCAGAACCCAGATAGACTCATCACAGGGAAAGAAAGGAAGATGGCTGTGTGTTTGGTGAACAACAATAAGAAAAAGAAAAACAAAAACAAAAAAGATCCAAAGAGAAGCAACCCACTAAGAAGCCACAGTAAATGAATCCAGAAGGAGAGACTGAGCCAGATGACAGAGGAGGCAGCCTTCCAGGCCAGGCTAGAGTCGGCCTGTCATCTGTCAGGCCACAGGCTTGCAAACGTCATTCGTTTTGTTCTGCTTTCTAACATTGCAATTCTTTTGATAAAATGAACTGTTACGTGGAAAGTCCAATGAGTAAAGCTGGCCAGATGTGTTTCCTGCAGATGGATTTCCACCTAATCCCACCCCCAGGGTGGCTCGGGTTCTGCCTATGAAGCCCTGGACATTAGAACAGGGGTAAAGACAGGGAGGGCGGTTGAAAGGGGAAACAGAAATTAAAAGGAGGCTGCTAGAAGCGGATGGTTTTCTTGCTCCTTCCTTCTGCACTCCCTCCCTTCTTCCTTCCTTCCATCCATCCTGCCTAATAATTTGAGCAAGTCCTTTCCAATACCTCTAAAATGCTAAACCCACTGCTCTGGGCATAGAGTGTCAGAAGAAAGGAGTGGTCCTCCCCTCCCCCTTCTCCCCTCCCACCTCTCCCTCCTCCCCCCTCCTCCTCCTCCATCTTCATCTTTTCTTTCTTTTTAAAAAAATATTAGCAAAACATTCAATACCTACCAAAGAACATACCGTCTTTTCAAGGGAAGAAAGTCTTTGAACCTAGACCCAAAAAAATCAAGTTCTCTTTACTCTTTTCTCCAAAAGACTGGGAGGGTGCTTCCCCCCAGGAGGCATCCTGCTGCAAGGCCCCCTCTCTTCAGGAGAATTCGCACTGCTGGCCGGTGCTGCCTCTTCAGCTGCCACTTGCCAAGCACTGGGCTGAGCCCTTGGCACACATTTCTAATCCTCATATGAAACAACTTAGCAATGGTTTGTCCCTTCTACCTGCAGAGTGAAACCTACAGAAAGAACCCTCTGCCCTCTTCCACATCCTTAATTGAACTGCCCTCACTGCTTCTCAACCCTTGCAGAAGCCAGTTCCTCAGTCCCCTCCCCTCAACTTGCCCACCCCAGCCACCTTCCTAAGCCCTGAATGGATGCCCTTTGCTGCTTAGTGCCCTCCAAAACTCCGTGGCCATACAGGACAAACCACTATCCTGAACACTTTGCTGACAAGACTTACCCGACCTCCATCCACTGGCAGAACATTGCTCCCTCCTTGGGGGCCAGTGCCTTGTGGCTATGGGAGAATAATATACAGTTTCAAAACTTAATAATTTCAGATATTAAGTTTCTAGAAATGAAAGAAATAGCAGCAGCATTTTTCAGTCATACAGTTCCTGTTGACTGACTTTAACATTTTCTTGGTCCAATCTTCTAATAATCAGTTCTGCCTGACATCTATAGAATAATGGCCATTCATATTCTTAGTAATGAGCCTGCAGCTCTGCACAGCTCTGAATAAACTATAGGAAAACAAGTTATGCTCAGTGAAATTTCCAGAGCTAGGCATGGCATTTTTCCTGGCATAGCAGACCAAAGACTGAATGACCATCAGAGATCAGTAGAGGAGACCCCCATAGCTGCAGGGCAAGGGAAGAGGAAGACTGTGTTAGTCAGTTTTCTGTCACTGTGACAAAATACCTGAGAAAAATAACTTAAAAGTAGAAAAGATTTGTTTTTTTTTTTTTTTTTGACTCATGGTTTCAGAGGTTTCAGTCCATGGTTGCTTGGCCCCATCACTTTGGGCCTGTGGTGGGGCAGAATATTATAGTGAGGAGCATCTTATGGCAGTCAGGAAACAGAGAAAAAGAAAGAGGAAAGGCCAGAGGCCCCCGTGTCCCCTTCAAGGGTGTGCCATTCATGATTTATCCTTCTTCCACTAGGTCCTACCTGCTAGAGATTGCACACCCGCAAATAGTGCCACAGGCTGGCAGCCAAGCCTTTAGCATGGGCTTGGGAGGGACATTTTAGATCCACACTGTAACACTAGATGGTGTTGTGATCCACTAGTAGAATATTTCATGGTCACAAGTTAGTTTTAAAAGTTATAGGTTTTAAAAATTAGCAATAGGATACAGAGAATTTTACAGCAATAGAAATCTGGTTGAATATCTTCCATTTTCCCCCTGAACTCCATATGAGGAAGGAGGTAAGGCTGTATACATGGACATGGGAAAAGGTTCATGGGCTATTTTTACTGAAAAAGCAAATTACAGGAGCCTGTGTGTACACCCAACGTAATTTAATTTTAAAAATAAATGTGTTTGAGGAAAGACAACAGTTTTAACATTCATAGAAATATCCAATGGCTATATAATGAACACTATTGATGGTAGTGAACTCTGGAGAGTAATACTGAGTGAGGGGGGACAGGCAGTATGGGTGGCTTTCATATTTATACACATTTATAGCACTTGAATTTTTTTAAAGTATGTAGCATTATAAAAATACACAATCGGTCATCCATAGGTGGGTCAGAGTAACTTTCCAGTATCCAGTCTATGAATCTCCTGTTTCCTTCCTGAGAGAGCTGGCTTCTTTTGGAGCAGGAATAATAAATAGCCCAGCCAGAGTCTAGAAACCTTGTCCAGTCCCACTTCTACCCTGACCAGCTGCATGCCCTCAGGCAAGTCTCCTCACTTTCCCACCCTCTGCAAAAGCATGGAACCAAATTTCCTTTCAAATTCTTCCTAAGCTTAAAATTTCTATGTAAAGATGAAGAAAACCTTTATGTAAGTGCTATCACAAGGTTTCCAGCGCCTCACCAGGGGGTCCTTTTGCCTGCCCAGGAGGGTATAAGCCACCGGAGAAGATAAGTCAGAAATAATTACAGAAGAAATAAGAAGCAGACTCAGAATTATAGTTTGGAAGCAGAGAGCCTGATAGGTCCAGCCCACACAGAAGCTGGAGCTGAAGAATTAGAAAATGGCTCCCAAGGTTTATTTAAGGGGGGTACATCAAAGACAGGGATAAAGTTTCAGGGGTGGAGTCTGGCTTCATGATGTCTTGCAGTCAGCAGGTTGATTGGCATCTTGGCAGGTCACACCCATCTCTGAGAAGCTTTATGGCTACACCAGATCACCCCATCTCTGGTGCTGGGTGGGACCTGGAGCAGAACTGAATAAGGCTCACATGCGTCTGGGCGGTCTGGGCCAGAGAAAATTTCCACTGGAAGTTCCCAGACACCAGATTCTCCATTCATTGGCTGCAATGCCAATTTTTGGTCCACACATAGCCCACGGATAGCTCTCCACAAAGTGCCACTGAAAACCCTGGATCATTGGCCACTATTAAAACACACTTCATTCCCTGGTCATACAGTTCAAAAATCTCAAGAAAAAGTAATTCAGTGGGATTTTTATTTTTAATCTGTTGGATTTTTAAGTTCAGTTCTGATTTTTTTTTTTTTTTAATGAGACTAAACTTTTCTCAGTTCTCTGATGGCTGGGATTTCATTTAAACTTTAGAAATCTGGAAATCAGTTCTATTTTAGTAATGTTTTAATAATGAAGCCAGAATTGGACAGGCAGATAAGCAAGGGTCAAATTCAGAGAATAAAGGAATTGGAATGTTCATTCCTTCATAGCCCTTCCTTCACCTTTATCAAGATAACTGCCCCTGCTCCAACCTGTTGCTAAGGTAACTTGTCTCAGGAATTGTCCCTCACTACCTTCCTTCCCAGATCACTCCAACTTGGCCCCTCAGCCCATCTGCTTCTCACCTTTTGGCCATACCACCCAGCATCTCCTGGGCCTAGTCATGTCATCAGGAAGGAGAGATAAGAGGAAGAGAGCAGGAGAACAAAGGAGGCCTAAGACATATAAAAAGGTAGACTATCCTCTCTTCTGGGGATACCAGGATACCAGCTATGGCCCCCTTCTCCCTCCCTGGAGAAGTCTGTTACCCCTTTTTAAAAAACCCTGCTTTATATGCTTGCCTCAGCGTGCTTCTCTAATGTTCTACTTCAACATGTGAGGAGCAGAACTTGTCACCAGTAACTGGCAGTATCAACTATAAATAAATTTTAGTTCAAGATTTTGTTTATTAGCAGGACAAGGTAGCACACGCCTGTAAACCCAGTGGCTCGGGAGGCTGAGACAGGAGGATCGAGAGTTCAAAGCCAGCCTCAGCAACAGCAAAGCACTAAGCAACAGAGACCCTGTCTCTAAATAAAATACAAAATAGGGCTGGGGATGTGGTTCAGTGCCCCCAAGTTCAATCATCCGTAAAATTGTGTTTATTAGCTATAGGAAGCATAAGTAATAAATAAGCCTGTTTAAATGCCCCTTTTAAAACAATTTGAGGAGTCTGTGAAGAAATATGGCCTGGAGCATAGATTCATGCCATAGTCAAAAATAATATTAGCCTGGGCTCCATGAATCTTTTATCAAAAAAAATTTTGTGGGGCTGGGGATGTGGCTCAAGTGGTAGCGCGCTCACCTGGCATGCGTGCGGCCCGGGTTCGATCCTCAGCACCACATACAAACAAAGATGTTGTGTCTGCCAAAAACTAAAAAATAAATATTTTAAAAAAATGTGTGGCTGTTGGAACAATTAGGCTAAGGTTTCACAGCCACACTCCAGCCAAGAACATCTTTGTTAGAGGGAAGTCCTGTTTTGAAAGCCCCTCTGAAAAAGTAAGGGGTTGTGCTCTGTGATTCCTGATAATTCTGTGTTTTAGAGTGAGAGGAGGCAAAGTTTAAATCCATCTCTCCCTCTTACTTGGGAAGATCACGTGACCTTTCTGTACCTCAGTTATCTCATCTTTAAGATGGGACTAATAGATAGCATCATAGGAACGTAGTCACATAAACCAAAAAAATCCAGGTAAAATAACATACTGTTCATGTCAGGGACAGATATGAGCACGACAGCCGTAGTATCCTTCCTTTCAAGTTAAATCCGTATTCCCAACACCTCTGGTTACCAGAGTAGGCTTAGGAACCATCTCACAGTTCTGATCTGATGATTGTGCTGAGACAAAATTGACTATCATGTACTCCTTGGTAAGTTTCTTAAGCTTTCTGAATCTATTTTCTTATTTGCAAAATTGGAATAATATCTCCTTGTTAGCCTACCACATAGACATGTCATGAAGACTGAGACTTTGTTTTCTATTTCTATAAGTAATGAGGGTTTTCTACAAATGCAAGCAGTAACATCGTTATTATAAAGCCCTTCAAATGGAGTGGTAGGTACTGCTGAAAACTTGAAAACAAGAAAGAACTTTATAGAACATGTAACTCTCTTCTAGATTTTGACATTAGAAAACTGGGTCCATAAAAGTGAAGTGACCTATTTAGGATCACACAGCTTTTGAGAGGCCGAGCTAATATTAGAACTTAGCCTGCTGAATCACAGGACAGTATGGGCACCACTGGATCTTAGCCAGGATGGGGAGACAACCCTAATAACCCTTTTCACTCCAAACTTTATCTCAGAGTATACTGAGATGACTCAAGCTATGATACATGGCCACATCCAGATGCTCAGATGATTGAAAAATATAGTGTTTTAGCAGGTAGCCATCCCCTATAGTAGGCTTAGCAAAATCTTTTTTAAAAAATATTTATTTATTTATTTATTTATATGTGGTGCTGAGGATCGAACCCAGTGCCTCATATATGCAAGGCAAGTGCTCTACCACTGAGCTACAGCCCCAGCTCCTTAGCAAAATCTTTAATAGGAGGCATTAAAACATTTATTGAATGAATGAATGAATGAGAAAATGCATGAATGATAAGAAAGAACGGAAAAAGGACAAATTAAATATATTTGTTATATCCATATTTATTCATGTGAGAATATGCATTAATAATCAGAAATATACAAATAAACTCTAAGAAATGCATTCTAATTTCACTTGAAGAAAGAGCAAAGAAAAAGATGATGACAGTTTCAAAATGACTTTATCACATTTGTAAGGAAAGGGAAAAAATTATTGTGACTCATCTTCTATGAAAATTGCTAATCCATCACACAAGTAGTTCAGAAAAGGTGTGCGCTTCTTTGCTTATTTGCTTTTCCCAAAGCAGAGAGCACTTAGGAAAGAAGTTGGCTGTCTGCCAGGAATTTTAATTCCCTGGGACAGAAAGGAGATGAAAGACCTTGTACTTTTCCACCCATTTGACATTCCAGGAAATTTTACAGTGAAAGAGGAAGCAAATAATCTATAAAATGTATTTCACAAAGAGAAGAGCACTTATACTTTTCTCAGTTAAAAAAAAAAAAAAAACAGTTGTCAGACTCAACCTTACATGCTTTGTGGATGAAGTGCACTAGAGCATGGGGGGAGAGGAAGCCTCGTGGGCCTGATGAAACAGGGTTGCAGCCAATCCCCGCATGCTCTCGCGAAGCAAGAGAGAGGCAAGAGAACAGAGCCTCTCAGAGGTGGCATTTCAACAGTAATGCCTGCAGAAAATGGCTAATGACACCACCGTTGGCCAGTGAAGATTTAAGAGGCTCCTGGGAGCATCCTGATGGCCTCTAGTCCTTGGCCACACATCTCCTCATGCACCATGAAGAGAAACAAGTGTAGACAGAATTCAAATTGAGAACAGGTCCAATAGTTTTTTGACACAACAAGCCCCTGGAGAAACTTCCAGAAATTAACAGCCATTGCCTCAAACTTCTGTGAAGAGTTGCTCCTCCCAGTGCGACAGGGGCCAGGAAGCTAGCTCTCTGAAACCCTAGAGCCAAGACCATTTCAATTTGTTTTATTTCATGTCCCACCCAAGACTGACAACATGATACACATTTTTTTTTCCCAGAAAGCAAACAAACGTAAGGCTTTGCACAAAGGGAAGAACAGCCAAATGTGGCTATTATTCCTCATTAAGATTTTAGTGTCAAGCTCTAAACCCCCAGGAAGACACAGAGGTAACAGCTGAGAGATGTTTATTGGCTGGAGGAAGGAAGTGATAGGGTAATACAATCGTGCTTTGCTCATCAAATGTGGTTATTTTCAGCATCCTGTTATGGGAGCCAGGACTGTAGAGTGAGTTTCTATCACAGGTCTCAAGTGACACTTGCTATCTTCCAACCTCAGCTGCTGCATTCAAAAGGGAAGAGATGAAGGTCCTCACCAGAGATGAGGTACCCACAAGCAGCTGTGCCTCAAATTCAAGACCTTTCACAACTTTCCAGACTTGGCACTACCCAAACAAATAAAGATGCCTTATCTCATTTAATTCTCACTACAATCCAATCCATGGTGACACATGCCTGTAATCACAGTGGCTCCGGTGGCTGAGGCAGGAGAATCACAAAGAGACCAGCCTCAGAAACTTAGCAAGATCCTGTCTCAAAATAAATTTTTTTAAAAAAATGTCTGGGGATGTGCCTCTGGGTTCAATCCCTGATACCAAAAATAAAATGAAACGAGGGCCCAAGATGCGATTGAGATGCCTCCTATCTTGATATGAAGGGTGTAAATTGCAAAACTGCCTCCTTTAAAAAAAGCTTATGTATCCTACTCTTCTGCTTGCTTGTGAGTGTCACCAGAGGAGTTCCTGGAGGAACCTCAACTCAGGACAAGTTGAGGCACATGTGATAGAAAAAAATTTCAGCACACACCAGAAACAGATTTATTTAGGAAAGCAGATATTCTTTCAAGGGAGAATACAGGTCATATCCAAAAGGAAAGACAGCAGCCCTTTGGAATGGGGTGCTAATGTTTATAGAGGGAGAATTTCCAGAAGTTGGACTAGAGAAAGAGTAAGGGAGAATCAGGAATTATACAATTTGGGGCTGGTTTTCCCTACCATGCATTGCCCTTATATTACTTTTTTGCAGATGAGGTTATTATGGGTCAAGGGTACAGCTAAGGATGCGGGCTGGGTTGCTCCCCTATGCTTGTTCTGCACTTCAAGGGTTCATGGGCATTTCCTGAATTCCAATCAAGCTTCTCTTCTGAGATTTGATGATTTCTTCTTCTGTATCCTCAAATTCCTATCCCAGAAGGGCAGATACATAGGGAACACATAAAACAATAGATATAAGGAAGCACAGAGACTCACGGTAAGCACTAGGTCAATGGTAGGTATCATCATTAATTCATACAACACCCCTGTATCTTCCCCATTCACCCGTGAGGAGGCTGAGGCTTCATCTAGTCAGGCTGAGCCCAGGCAGTTGAGCTAGAAGTGGAATTGCTGGAAGGAAAGCCCATTTCCCATGACTCTAGACCTCTTCCAGGCCACTCAGCAGACCCCAAATTCTTCCTGCACTTCTGTGTGCCCCAAACTGCACTGTGTGCTTATTACTCTATTTAATATACACAATAACCTGGCAAAGATGGTATCATATTATGGGGATCAAAAGTTACCTAGTAGGAGAGCTTTGAGACTTCAAATTAAATACACATAGCTTAACTTTTCAGTCCTATGTGATGCCAAGATTTGGGCACTCTGAGGACAGTTAGGCAGAGAACACATCACTTGTGTTTGTAATAGTTCAGTTTTGGGTCTGGAAAGACCAAAGTTGAAAGAGTAAGGGAAAGTCATGTAAAATGGGTGGGTAAAATTTCTCTGTGGTACAGAAAAATAAAGACAGAAGGAGAAACTTTATTTCTCATACAATTCAACAAGCCCACATAAGGAGCTCAGGTCACTTTGCCTTACCACTACAGCATAATGGAGCCTACAGACAGTCTCTCAGGATTTTGCTCATTTGAGCTGGTGCTGAAGTTATGTTAAGTAACTTTTTAATTCCTTCATCCCACCGTGACAGAAGTATGTGGAAGTATGTATCTGAACACTCTTTTTGGGGGGAGGTGGGTACCAGGATTCAACCCAGAGGCGCTTAACCGCTGAGCCACATTCCAGCCCTTTTTTATATTTTATTTAGGAACAGGGTCTCACTGAGTTGCTTTCAGCCTCACTAAGTTGCTGAGGCTGTCTTTGAACTCCAGATTCACCTGCCTCAGCCTGGGATTACAGGTGAGCACCACCATGCCCAGCCTCTGAGCATTCTTTATGACACTATGTTTTGAGGATGAGTTGTGACTCAGGAGTGAGACTGCCCTCCAGCTGCTCCATTTACTCAATATCATTGAGTTAAAAATCCCATGTCCAGTAATGCATGTCTCAATTTTTCTCTCTTAGTAAAACTTTGATGCTACAAACCTTTTGAGCCAAGGAAAAAACATGAAATCTCACTTTGGGGAGTAAACTAGACAGCATCTTAAGGGTTCTGAACTTCCTGATCCGTACAACGGCCTTCTTCACAACATATTCTTGCAGGGGAGTTGCAATGGGGGCTGTGCTTGGAGGATTCTGCCTGGCTGGCAGGGTTCTAGGTGGGGGGAAGGACTACAGAGAGGGGGGGATTACTTCCCCACAATTCACTACACGGTCCATTTGTTTTATGCAGCTTTCTGTGTTGGTATTAGCTTACAAAAATTTTTAAGGTTTTATTGTTTTTTTAGAGAGGGCTACTGTGGGCAAGGAAGTACTCCCCATGCCATGGGCTTAAGATACCTGTGTCTGCTTTGTTCATTGCTGAATCTTCAGCACCGAGAAGAGTGCTTGGCACATAGTAGGCACCCAATAATATTTGTGGAATATTGTGAAGATTACTCAGATGGAAAAAGAGATTCATCATTGTGCCTTTGTCAAAACTGCATACAAACAACACCAAGAGTGACCCCTACTAAACTAGGGCAACATGACATGTTGATCCACGCAGCATCATTCACTGTGACAGTTGTACCACTCTCGTACGGGGGTTAAGTGTGGGGGAGGTGGTGCCTGTGTGGGGCAAACATCCTTTCATTTCCCTGCAAACCTAAAATTACTCTAAAATATAAGGTATATTTAAAAATAATATTGAAGACTTCAATCTGTTCATTTTCTCATTGAGATGGGGTATTTATAACTTGATAACAAAGAAGGTTTAGTCATTCAGTAGACCTAGGTCAGGGCCTAGGAATCAGAATTAGTTTTTTTTAATTTATTTTTTAGTTGTAGTTGGACATAATACCTTTATTTTATTTATTTTTATGTGGTACTGAGAATCGAACCCAGGGCCTTGCACGTGCGAGGCGAGCGAACTACTGCTGAGCCACAACCTCAGCCCCAGAAGTAGTTTTTATTTTTATTTTTTAATATTATGAATATGTTCAAACATATAGAGAAAAATGAAGAAAGTGACCATTTATATACCCTTTACCTAAGATTAATCATTGTTATTTTTATCATGTTTGCCTCATCAATTTTTTTGCCAAGATACTTAAATAAGTATATAGACACTGTGAAAATAAGAATATTTCCTTCCTAAAATCAATTCTCTTTATTATCATTATCTGATACCTGATCCACATTCAAATTTTATCAATAAACAAAAATATTTATTACTCCCAGTTATTCCTACTAGGATCTAACCAAGATCCATGCTTTACATTTGGATGTTATGCCTCTGATATCACTTATCACCTTTGACAGAGCTCCCCTTGCCCTGTATTTGGCATGACATCAATATTGTGAAGAGACTAGGCCAGAGCCTAGTTCAACTGTTGGAATTTTTCCAACTGTTGAATTTGTAGTGTCATTTAACTTATTACACTCACTCATGCATTCCAGGTAAACTGGAATTGAGATCTGAGGCTGTTACGTTCCACTCTACACAAGACATCATTGTTGGTGCTGTCTAATATTGCAATACAGCATGAAGCTTGCCACATCTAATTGATCTGCTATCAGTAAGCCTGAGACAGCTTCCATCCTTTTGGTGCAAAATTCTGTTTTTTTATTTATTTTTTTTTCTTTTTTAAACCATTAAA
This sequence comes from Marmota monax, assembly GCF_021218885.2. Taxonomy (NCBI): domain Eukaryota; kingdom Metazoa; phylum Chordata; class Mammalia; order Rodentia; family Sciuridae; genus Marmota; species Marmota monax. The sequence continues at coordinate 28,826,292 of NW_026695227.1, forward strand.
CAATCTGTGGAGTAGCACTTCAGTAGCACTGGAGTACCCAAGATGCTATTCGTATTTCACCTAATGGCTTTATCATCCCCTAAACCATTCTTGCCTCCATCAGTTCCCTCGCTGAGAGTTTCAAAATGGTGATTTTCTTCTATTTCTGTCATTCCATCTATATTTATTAGATAGCAATCTTTAAGAAAGACAGAGCAAGAGAGGGGGGTGGGATTTCTTTCATCAACTCCTACTGAAAAGGCAAGGTAAATGATCATTGATCTTGAATTGTCATTTTTCAGACTAAGGAATAGGTGACAAATGGTGTTTTGTTTCTCTTTTCTGGGTATTACTCTATAGACTTACAGATTTTTATATATTCCATATTTCATTTCATTGCCATCATCTTAAAAGCTCAAATAGTCTCATCTTCAGCCAATAAGAGCCTATCAAACTGACTCTTTTTCTGCAACAAAGCAAGATGTCCCAACTGACTAAAATCCCTCCCACAGACCCAGAATCAGCCATTTCTCTAAAAATCCCTGGTTCCTTTTATTGGAGAATGGTATTTAGAGATCAAAATCTGGGTGTCAGGAATATTCACTACTACTGGTTTCTAGGCCCTTCCAAAGGACAGAGATGAGAGAGAACATGTATGCATATACTATAAAATCACATGTTTATATTGAAATTTCCAATTCAAATTAGCAATGCAGGGGATTTAAACTTAACTTTTTAAATTTTTATTCTTACGTTGCTCTTCTCTTACACTAAAAATCTTAGATGCTAACATTAACATAGTGCCTACTTGCTTTATCTTTCAATATATATAAAATAGTTCCAAAATAAAAATACTAGGATTATAACTTGCTTTAAACCCCTGAATCTTAGATTTAAGATTTATCTTGTCCTGATAACATATCCCACTGAGCACATGCAATTAAAGCATTGTCCTCTAAAGCATTTTTAAATAATTATATTCTTGTTGCTTGTTGCCAATTTGATACATACATTTACTTATTTTCCATTTTAGGAGCTCCTTTTTGAATATTAAAAGTTGTACTTAGTCAAAGAAAATTGAGATCATAGAAACAGAAATGAGTTGCTTCCATCACTAGCTCCTTCATCTCATAATTACATTTTAAAAGTTGACAGGATTCCATTTTTTCATCTTCCTCCTCTTCTTCTCCCCTCCCTTCTCTTTGAACGTCATCCCTAATGCCCTTGGGCAGGTCAGAGTGAAGCAGGTGGCTCTAAGCAGTAAGTGGAGGGAACAGAGGTCTCCACAGCAGGGGCCAGAGCCCAAGCAGAGTAAGAGGGCATTCACAGGCTGGGTACCCAGCATGGGTTGTGAGAGCCAGCGAAGGATGAAGAGGGCTGCCACACAGTGCTTCCACCTGTGCAGGGTCAGTGCATGGGCAAGGAGGAGAACATCTGCATGGGGAGGAAGCAGGGGTGTTGTGGGAGAGGAGGGCCGAGCTCGTGTAATAAGGAAAGTGGGAGCCAGCATCATAGAGTGGCTTTACCAATATGGGAATGAATCTTGCAAAGTTAGAAAGCAGAGGTCTCAGGCAAACCCCGTTTTTGAAATACACACATAGATAGATATAGAAGTAAACATTAAAAAGAAATAAAAAGAAGAAGCAAACATAAATTGGGTGCAGTGGCATGCGCTGGAATTCAGGAGTGGCATGCACAGGTATTCAGGAGGCTGAGACAGGAAGATCACAAGTTTGCAAGCAGCTTCAGGAATTTAGCAAGTCCCCATCTCAAAGTAAAAAGTAAAAAGGGCTGAGGAGGTATCTCAGTAGTAAAGTGATCCTGGGTTCAATCCCTAATACTGAAAAAAAATGCATAAATACAAGCACATACATATATTCACCTATACAGTGAGAAAGCCTGAGATTAGAAACACCCAATAGTAATGAGCACACCCAACACATGAATCTTCCTTTCTAAACACTATTTCCAAGTGAAAGGAAGCAGCCATTCTTGGAGAAACGGCAGAGCCCAGGGCCAGGGCAGAGAAAGCACAACCTTAGTTTAGGACATCTTGTACTAAAACACAAGGAAGTACTCGAAAAATAATGAAATCATCTCGAAAGAACACAGAAGTCAGCATGAATGAGTTCTCAACAGTCAAATATGGGACAAATAAGTATCAATAGTAACATTATAAAGTATAAATGAAATAGTAAATCATATTAATTAATCAAGTGTGCTGAGCAACAGGCTATTGACATGGTCCCAAAGTACCTACCTGCAGAAACTTAAAAGGGAAAAGGAGTAACACAGAGGAGGAGGAGCCTGGCAGATGCTACCTTAATCTAGTGATCATAGTCTCATGATCAGTAATGGGACCACTCAAAATTATACAGCATCTAATAAGATGCAGTAGGAACACACACTTCCTGTAATATTCAAATGTCAAAAATACACAGCCCAAATCTAATCATGAGGAAATATCAGACAAAAACAAACTGAGAGACATGCTTCAACATAACTGGCCTGCAAGCTTCAAAATCTTCAAAAGGTTGAAGTGAAGGAAAGGCTTAGCAACTGGTCCAGATGGTCGGAGACTTTGAAATCTTGACACTAAATGTAACCTGTGAGGTGCCACTCGAGCTCTCTATGCTAAAATATGCTGTGAACATGAGGGGTGAGACTCGAATGGAGTGTGGGGATGGGACTGCAGTCAGGTTTCAGTGTCAATGTCCTGATTTGCTATGTTTCCCCCCAAAAAATGCACACTCAACCTTTTGGGGATGGAAGGAGCATCATTTCAGCAATATACTCAAAATGATTATGAGAAAAGAGTTATTTGCACCAGACTGCAACTTTTCTTTAACTTGAAGAGTATTTTAAAATAGAGGGGTATCTTTGTAAGTTTTAGAAAGATTGGTATTTTTGTCAGCTTCTGATTTAAGCTTCCAGTGATTGGAGGGAAGAAAATATAAGACAAAATAATACATTAAATTCTTATTTCTCTTTTCTTATGCAGAGGTGGTATAGTATATACTATTCCACATCCTCCTTTTTTTTTTTTCTTTTTTTGGTACTAGGGATTAAACTCGGGAGCACTCAACCACTGAGCCACATCCCTAGCCCTTTTTGTATTTTATTTTGACACAGGGTCTCGCTAAGTTGCTTAGGGCCTCGCTAAGTTGCTGAGGCTGGCTTTAAACTTGCGATCCTCCTGCCTCAGCCTCCCAATCCACTGTGATTACAGGCATGTGCCATCACAACCAGCCAGCTTCCTCCTTTTTCAGTGATATATCCTGGATCTCATCCTACATCAACACACGTGGAGCTCTTCCTCGTTCCTGTTTTATGATTCCAGTGTTCTGTTCCTTCAGCTGATGCTCGTTTGAGATATTTTCAATCTTTTCTTAATTTTTTAAGCCACACTGAAAAACATTTGTGCATGTATCATTTCATACTTACCTAGGTGTATAATTAGAACAAATTTCTAGGAGTAGAATTTCTGAGTCAAAAAATTTCTTCCATTTATGGCATTGCCTGCATAGGATCAGTTTGCATTCCCACCACCAAGTTCAAGTGTGGGAGCTCACAGACTCACAAACAGACTGGGTTCTAGATTTTTGCCAATCTGACAATTTGCATTTATTTTATTGTGAGTGTGGCTGAGAGCTTTTCCATATGTTTAAAGATCATAGAAATTTTGTTAAAAAATATTTTTACATCTCCTCCCCCACCCAGGTGAACTTGTTGGGTGCCAGATCGGAAACTGCTTCATTGTCCTCTAAGGTTTGGGTAGCTAAGAAGAAACCCAAACTAGTAAATGTTGCTCTTGTTTATTAGTTTTCATCAAAGCTTAGACAACACAGAAAGATTAGTCTAGTCTACTGAAGTATCATCTTCCCTCTGAAATCTCCCCCAGCTTCCTTGAGTTGGTCTTGACTTTGTTCCCTTAGCGTTTTATACAAACCTCTATAGTATATATCTTACTATAACAAACCTGTTTAAATGACCATTCCCACTGGGGTCTTGAGCTCTGGAAAATGAAACACTACAATCTTTTTATGTTTTAGGCTCAAACCTCACTCCTTGCACACAGTAGACATTCAACAAGTGTGTGACCAAATAAGTGAACAGGTGATGGATAAATAACACTGGTGTTAAATTCACAACTCACACAGGACGCATCACCTCCTAAAACAAATGCAGCAGAAAGGAGATTATTTTTCTTTCTTGGACATTGTGAACTTTGAAGGACTGTTTATTTCAGGTTTCTGATCTCTACCCAGCTTTAGTCTACTTCTCAGAGAACATAAGTCAGTTTCTTCCAGGGTTCCTGATTCCTTTCCTTAGCTGGGGCTGAGTGTGGAAGCCCAGAGCTCCTCACAGAGACAGCTTCTGGTGGTGTTCGCAGAGAAGGTCACAAAATGTGAACCATATCTCCAGAAACTAGAGTGAGTATGGTTATCACAGGAGGCCTCTCTGTTGTGCTTTTTCTTCCTCTCTCCATGGTCTTAGAAGCTGTACTTAATGGCAATTCACTTGGTCTTTGAAATTTTCATCACATTCATGTGATGAAAGCACAAGGTTTGATTTTGATGACTATGGTTCCCTTTCTCTCCCTAAGGAAGGAAGGTCTTAAATGTGAAACACTTGCTTACTGACCATACACCTTAGGAAACTAAACTCTTTTTTGAACAATCTCCTCATATTTATTCTATGTGTATATATGTACATATGTATATATGTACACATGTATATATGTACATATATGTATATGTGTATATATATATATTTTTTTTAATGTGGTGCTGAGGATCTAACCCAGTGCCTCACACATGCTAGGCAAGCACTCTACCACTGTGCCCCAGCCCCAGCCCGGTCATAATTATTCTGAGAAATATTTTAATCTCTTTTGGAAGACAGCATGTTCCCATGACAGAGTTACCAGAAGATGGTTTGTTTAAAATGCCAGGAGCCACAGCTGCAGACCAAGCTGTGATCAGAGTTAGATAAGTGCTTTTACCTCATTGGTAAGGTATCCTAAAAACATGTGAAGGTCATTGCTCTCTGGTCTTCAGGAACATATGGTAAGAATTGCATTTGTTACATCGGTATTGTTTTCTTTCCTGTTCCCCCAAATATATCTGTACACTTCTATTAGAACAGTGCATCAGTTCTAAGCTCTCCACTGCAATTTTATTTGCTTTTTAATTTTATTCAAAATCAAAGATGCTAGCTAGATTTCCAGCTTGGTAATGAAGACTGTCAGGCCATCTCATTTGAGGAGCAAAAGAAATTGGAAATGTGATGAGGTTAAAGAAAGAAGAGGGGCAGGGCAGTTCTGGCTCCTACCTGGCTCAGAGACAGGTGAGCCAACAGAAGGTTCTGAGATGGCTTCCCAGTACTGCTGTGTGCCAGCTCCTGACCAGGCAGCTTTAAATGCCACCTCGAACCAGAGCAGATGCTGCCTGCAAAGCAGAAAGTGCCTGAGCTTAGAGCACAGCAGCTCTTCTGCTCCACTAGTCATGAGGTGTACAGTTTTGTGCACATAACTTGATCTCTTGAATTTCAGGTTCCTCTCCTGTGATATGAAGAAAATATAACTTTGCAAGAGGATCAGTCTGTGTGCTCAGCAGGTATAAATACCAACAACATTAACATTAGCAATCAAGGTCTGAGCTCTTGATATAAAATAGGCATTATGCAAAGTGTTTTGCACAGTAATGCACACCCACCTGTAATTCCAGCAGTTAGGGAGGCTGAGGCAGGAGGATCACAAGTTCAAAGCCAGCCTCAGCAGCTGAGTGATGCCCTAAGCAACTCAGTGAGATCCTGTCTCTAAATCAAATATATTTTTAAAAAGGCTGAGGATGTGGCTCAGTGGTTAAGTGACCCTGGGTTCAAACCCCAGTACCAAAAAAATAAAAAAAGTACTTTCCATCATTCTTTAATTATCTAAGTAAAGCTACAAGGTGAACAGGATTGGATTGAATGACTACTTCATAGCTAAGGAAATGAAGCTGGGACGTGCCATGACTTTTACCCAATTAAAATGCTGTGACTAAAAGACCCCACCAGCACAATTGTAGAGGAGGAAAAGTTTATTTGAGGGCTCACAGTTTCAGACACCTTAGTCCTTAGAAGGCCAGCTCCATTCCTCAGGGCTCAAGGTGAAGCAGAACATCATGGTGGAAGAGTGTGGCGGAGGGAAGCAGCTCACATGTTGATCAGAAAGCAGAGAGAGAAAGACTCCACTCTCTAGATACAAACTATATATCCCCAAGCCATGCCCCAATTCCCACCTCCTCCAGCCACACACTACCACTTCAGTTACCACTTAGTTAATCCCTATCAGGGAGTTAGTTCACTGACTAGGTTAAGGATGTAACCCAATCATTTCTCCTCCAAACCTTCTTGCATTGTCTCACATGTGAGCTTTAGGGAGACACCTCACATCCAAACCATAACACCCAAAGTGGTGTAGCTAGTAAGTAGCAGAGGCTGACTTCAGCCACACTGGTAAACCGGCCATTGTGGGGGTGGCTGGAGGCCTAACTGTATCAATGGTCAATGTCCGTAGTGTAAATATTCCCAACATGGCTGATTTCTAGTTACCAATGGCTTAACAAGCAGCTTGCAAAATCTCCAAATATTAAACTAGACCTGGGCTGGGGATGTGGCTCAAGCGGTAGCGCGCTCGCCTGGCATGCATGTGGCCCGGGTTCGATCCTCAGCACCACATACAAACAAAGATGTTGTGTCCGCCAAATAAATAAATAAATAAATATTAAAAAATTTAAAAAATAAACACTAGACCTCAAGAGCCTGTCCAAGCTGGCTCCTGCCTACGTGGCATTAAAGCCAAGTCTGACTCTGAAGCCCTCTCTGCTCAAGTCTCCTGCTTTCCCTGCCGCCTAACAGTGGCACATTAGAGTGTTTTGTAATCACCTCTCAAGCAGAAAAAGAGGGAGGTTTCTGCACTGAAGAGCAGGCCAGCCAGTCTCCTGTCAGCGATCTCTCCTCTCTGGGTCACCACAGACCCGCCCACATGGTACACAGCTGAGCTTCACCAAAACCTACAAATTCAAGATGTGACTACAACATTATGTGTTTACTATCATTTTTATGTTTGGGTCTATTAAATAAAAAGCATAAGAAACTACATTTTGGACTAAGTTCCTACACTAGGCCCCAACAGACTAGACTAAAATTCAAAGTGAAGTCACTCAGGCTAAAGTTCCACCAATCCAAAATGATGCTGTTGTCCGATCTTCCTAAAAAATCAGGTGAGAGATAATAGCCAGCCAAATTTCCCAAACAGGCCAATTTCAAATGGCATCGTAATTGCATTCCCTCTTTGCTCCCTACAAAAGAAAAGTAAACTGCAGTAACTTGATGTTTACCAGTTACTTATTTTTCCTTGTCCCCACCTTGCAAGAAAAAGAATTTCAAAAGAACCAATCTACTCTTTGTTCTGTTTGTTTTTTTCTTCAACCTCTTCCTGTCTATAAAACCAACCTCTTCCTCTCAGCCAATCAGAACAGTTTTGCCACTTCATGTAATGCAGTGTTGCTCAATTCTAGATTGCAGATGAATGTAATTAAGACCTTTAACTAAATTTGCTGTAATTTTGTCTTTGACATATCAAAATATGAGTGAGGCCCATGTCCTCTTCCCAATGCCCCATAATGTATCTAAGGCCTTTTTCTGACCAACCTTTTCTGCCTTCTTCAGTCTTATTTCTCACTCCCTTCCTGAACATGCATCCTTGCCTCAAACTTAAAGATAAGTGCAGTTGCCCCACACATAACATATCATTTGATTTTTTTTGAGTTCCATATTTGCTGACTATTTTTTCCCTTAGTATCAGACAGGGCAATGAGAGTAAGCAACTTGTTTTTCTTGTATAGAGTGGTATTGCCAACATTTGGAAGAATTCCTCAACATCGGAAAGGCACTTTTGTAAGAATTTGTTGAACAGATGAATGAATGAGTGAACAAATGCCTCATGGCCTTTACTGTAAATGCTGCTTTTAATTTCTATTTAAATGTTCTTCCCCACTGCCTTTCATTTTCTGGGAAGTCTCACTATAATTTCCCTTTCTTGTCCTATCACCCACCTACACTCACTACCCACATACACACTGCACACAGCACACGTGTGCACGTACACACACATACATATATACACACACACAAACTCTCATTATAGCCGTGTCTCATACATGAGTTTTAGAGACAACTGGCTGTCCATCAAAGACTAATGTTTCCTTTCCATAGTTCAGAGCTGTTGCCAGAAAGTGGCTGCCTTAGCCATACCATGACTGGGGCTAATATTATTAAGTTCTGAAAATAAATTATGGACACCTCTTCTAAACCCGGTCCAAAATATCTTCCTATGCAACACTCCATTTTCCTCTTTCTTCCATCCGCTGACAGAGTACAGAGGATCCAGAAGAGAACCCTGAGGCCCTAGAGATTTTTGGAGCCTCCCAAGACGACCTGCCAAGCACCTGCACCACATTAATACAGGAAGGAAACAAATATCTGTAACCCAAGCCGTGGGCTCCGGAGAGGGTCCTTCACAGCAGTCAGCCTTTTCGGCTTACACAGCACACCTTCACCACGGTGCAGTCGCAGTCGGTGCAATTGTCACCACCTGTCAGACTCCTTCTCTGAAGTCCATGCTATAGTCAGGAACTGTGAGTCACTTCTTTGCATTTCCAGGGCCTAGTTCAGGATCTGGCAAACAAATGTGTCATTTAAATGTCTGGCAACTGATGCATGACTCCAGAAAAAAAAAAAAAAAAAAGACAAAGCTCACCTTGCCTTTCTCTTTTCTCCCTAACCAACTTTCTCCTATGAATTTCTAATCCACTTCCACTGTAATTTTTCACCTATGATGCTTTGTCTGGGAACATCTTCCCTTCTGCTGAGAGACCTGCCAAGGACCTCCTCCTGCAGGTTTTATTACCAGGCTGTTCAGGTTTCCAAAGAGCTCATTGATAAGAACTGCTTTTGAAAGAGCAATCTATGCCTGTGATTAATTCTACCCTTCTCTGAAATGTTTTGTTTTGTTTTTGTTTTAAATTGTGCTTCTTCTTGTTAAAAATGAAATAAATGGTGCCCAATTTCTCTTCTCCTTTCCGAATGAAATTAATCACTACTGATTCTGACTTAAGTGAATTTACCCTAGTGAGACCAACATTTCATTGAGATCCTAAAAATCCTAGGTGGGAGTTTATTACATTTTTTAAACAAAGAATAAAACCTAAGTGGAGTCTGGAATGTAGAATGGAAAGGGACTTTCCATTCTGAGCTAGTGTCCACACTCACTAGCCTTATCTCAGTCCATTTTATGGTGCTATAACAGGATACCTGGGTAATTCTTGCAGAACAGAAATTTATTTCTCATAGTTCTGGACCCTGGGGATTCCAGAGTCAAAACACATGCAGGGTAAAGCCTGGGCTCTCTCCTTGCAAGATGGTGCCTGGAACACTGTGTCCTCTGAAGCTAGGAACACTGTGTCCTCCCAGGGCAGAATAGTCAGGTAGAAGAGAAACCCCCCCCATATAAGCCCCTCTAATAGCAGTATTAATATGCACCTCCCCAAAGGCCACACCCAACACTGTGGCACTGAGGATTATGTTTCTGGCACATGAATTTGGGGGGATATATTCAGATTACAGTACATTCCTAATTCCCTTCTAAGACATTGTCAGAATGGTCCTTACGACCCCTATGTCTACCAACATTCTGTTTATATTTATTTAATGGTTCTCTAAGACAAAGCAAACTTTCTCTCCTTCTCTCCTATTTTCCTTCCATCCCCCGAAATCACCTTTAAAAATCCCTTCACAACAACATCAGCATTTCCTCCTTTGCCCCTCAAAACCCATCCAGCCTCTACCCTATAACCAGTTCCAAGGCCACTCCATGTTTGTATTAATTAAAATGGCACTTCACCCCCAGTACCAATTTCTATTTTAGCTAGTTTGAGCTGCTATAACAAATTGCCATAGACTGAGTGGCTTAAAACATAGAAATTTATTTCTCAAGTTCCTGCAAACAAAGTTCAAGATCAGAACACCAACAGGTCAGTGTCTGGTAGAGAGAGCACTTTTCCTGCTTTGAAGATGGTCAACTGGTTATGTCCTCATCTGGGGAAGAGCAGACAGAGAGTAGGCTCTGGTGTCTGTTCTTATAAGAGCACTAATTCCACCAGGCACACACCTGTAATCCCAGGGATTCAAGAGGCTGAGGCAGGAGGATCATGAGCTCAAAGCCAGCCTCAGCAATGGGTTGGGGGGGGGGGGGTGCTAAGCAACTCAGTGAGACCCTGTCTCTAAATAAAATACAAAATAGGGCTGGGAGTGTGGCTCAGTGGTCAAGTGCCCCTGAGTTCAATCTCCAGTATCCCTTCTCCCCCCCCAAAAAAAGAACACTAATTCCATTCATGAGGGCTCCACCTTGTGACAGTGACCTCCCTCAAACCCCATCTCCTAATGCTATCATATTAGGGTTAATATTTCAGCATATGAATTTAGAGGCAGTGATACAAACATTCAGTCCATAACACATTACATATGCAGAAGGGTTTACATAATAGGCTTCCTACATTAGAAAATATTTATCATTAGTTAAGAAAATAAATCTGGCTTCTGTGGACTATACTCCTTCAAAACAACTTCTTTTTAAAGAAATGATTGACTAGCGCATTTTAAATTCCCTGATATGCCTTGATTGCCTCTGAACAAATATAAAAGAAAAAGAAATGACAAATTCTTCAAGCTGGAAAAAAATAATAATCAGTCACTCCCAGGGGCATCTTACACGTCGGTTCAAACTCTGCAGCTTGATTGATGTAAATCTTTTTATCACCCTTCAAGTGCTATCAACAGATATTTACTTCTCCACTCCATACTCTGGCATAGCAGTTCTGTTCAGGAAAAGGCATAATTATTTCAGCAATTAAGCCTACCAAATACTAAAAGTAACTAACAAGACAGCCACATGGAAATTGAATTTTTGAAGTCTTTAGGATGGAATGACTTGGTAAAGAAAACAGAGAAAAATTGAAAAAAAAAAAAAAAAGAAAAACATAAAAACAAGAGAAAGCAGCATAAAGAAACTTGTGATACAAGCCAGGGTGGTTTCCAGGACCACAGAGAGGAGGGACTTTGGAGGAACCTGCTGGCTGGAGAGGCTGACAGCCCCTCCTCACTCTTTACCAGTTTGCTTTTCTATCAAACCTGAGGTCTCTGAAAAAATCAACACTGATAGTCTATGAGATGCAGTTTAACAAAAAAAAAATCATATTTTTTCAACAAATTCAAAAATTGTTTAAAGATCGCTGCTGGCACTACTCATTTCTAGCTCCTGTTTATACCTTTCTGTGGGGTTACATCTTAATGTTTTCCTATTTTAAAAGGTATCAGAGCTGCCCCTGAAACTCCCCTGCCGGGCTTTGTTTGATTAATTCTTTTTTCTCCCTCTGTGCTCAGGGATCTTGAGAGATCTGGCAAGGCCAGCTCACCATTTGCTAATGCTGTGACCTAGATTGGGTCTGTTTCATTTAATAAACAGGGAGAGTTTTAGCCCCAGGCTGTCAATACATCTAAGGTTGCACTGGGCCCACAGTTTGTTTATGAGGGATGTTTTTGCCTGAAGTAAAACATAGGCATCAACTGTTGATTTCTTCTGAGTTCACAGAATTGGGCCGAGATCTGGGCAAATTTTTTAGACTCTTCAAAAATGCTCACAAAGGTGCTATTTCTGTCTTTTTACATACTCAGAAATATTTGTAAATTTCTTCCCTAGATAAACTTGGCAGTCCCTGTCCCCTTCTGACAACTGGAAGAAAAAGATATTACATCAAGATAGCTCTCCCTAAATCATTCTTGGTTCAGTGAATCATTTCCAAATATCTTTGATTCATTTTGATAATGTTAAGAGAATAATTCTACAAACTGTGCCCACTGTACTGACCCCTACATGCCTTCCACAGGATATGTCACGTTCCTCAGTAAACTACCTGTTATGTGCAGGAGAAATGCAGGCCCTAAATGCCATAAAAAGAAAACAAGTTACCCTGCAGGGGAGGACTTTTCTGACCCTGAAACGGACCCTAGAACTCAGAGAGACAAGGATAATTCCCCCTAATTATAAAATCTATAGGATCAGATTCCAGTTAGAACTGGTCTACGTGGGCCAGTGACCTAGAGTTGTCATGCTCAGTGGGGACTTGAAAGTCTGATGTCATCCTGCTGTCAGTCAAAAGTCAAGAGGTGGAGCCCAGCGCAGAGGCACACACCTGTAATCCCAGCAGTTTAGGAGGCTGAGGCAGGAGGATCACAAGTTCAAAACCAGCCTCAGCAAATTAGTGAGGCCCTAAGCAATTTAGCAAGACTCTATCTCAAAATAAAAAAAAATATTTTAAAAGGGCTAGGGATGTGGCTCAGCGGTTAAGCACCGCTGAGTTCAATCCCTGGTACCAAAAAAAAAAAAAAAAATCAAGAGGTAGACATGGGAAAGACTCTCTGGAAACTTTCCTGGGACCCCCAATAAAACTGGAAGGCAGGAGGAGTGTGCCATCTCTCTCCTCTCTGAAAGAACCACTCTCTCTCCCTTGAAAGTGTCCCCTTTTGCCCCTTTTCTATCCCTTCTAAGAAACTCATGCCTGTTACTCTCAGTGACATATCTGAAATCTTTCTGGCATGATTTCAAGAATCAGGATGTGAAGGGGGCCTTCTCATTGCCTCAGTTTTGTGGAATGCCTATGTAAGAATATTACATCATATTTGCACAATGGCAGTGATAACTAAGCTATTATTTATGGAGCATCTATATGAACCATGCTCAGTGCTCAGCCCTTTGCATTCATTAACTCATGTAAGCGTCACAAGTATGCTATGAGATAGACAGCATTGTTGTTCCATTCTACCATTATCTAAGAAATCTCTATGAAGTAGAACAATTTGGTTGACCTTGCTCCACATAGACTTTACTATTATAGCGCTGTTCTAGGAGTAACAGGACTACAGATTCTAAATCACTTTAACCATCGTGATCTCATCTGATCTGTTCTTCAGCACTCCAAAGTAAATATCATCATGTTCTATCCTTCAGATAAAAGAATTCAAGGTTCAAAAGTTTGGATGACTTTTCCAAAGTATGGTTGCCAGATTTAAGGGGAAAACAGAGGACACCCAGTTCAATTTGAAATTTCAGATAGCAAAACACATGTGGGACATACTTATACTAAAAAGTCTGCGTTGCTTATCTGAAATTGAATAAGTAATCTGAAATTGATGGTAAGTACCAAATAATATTTTAGTATAAATATGTCCCAATTATTTTTATTATCTGAAATTCAAATCTAAATGAATAGCCTATATTTATATGACAACCTTATCCTAAAGTCACACTATTGGTATGAGACAATGTTGGGACTTTAAGACAAGTTTTCTCCTCTAAGCCCAAGTGTTTTTCCATCACATCAGATTAAGGAGCCTAACCTCTCCACCCAGATTTACAAATGGAATGTTGAAAACTGCCTCTAATCAGATACTCAAATAGTCATGTAAACCAATATTTTTCATCTTAGCTAAATCAATCGTATAACAGGTATGACTCTCAGGCCATACATGCTGATTAGAATTCTTTTTTTTTTTAACCAGTCCTTGAGAAACCACACTTTTTTTTAGGGGGTAGGGGGGTGTCAGGGCACAACATTCGGGATTAAACCAGGGTTTCTATACTACTGAGATATAGATAGATAGATAGATAGATAGATAGATAGATAAAAATATGTATAAAGGGTCTTACTAAATTGCTGAGGCTGGCCTTAAAATGCCATGCTCCCTCCTCAGCCTCCCTAGTCACTGGGATTACAAGCTTGCGCCATAGCCCTGCTAAGAAATCACACTTCCCTTCAGTTTCAGGAAATGCCATTAATTCTTCAGGATCTTTTTCTCTGTCCCTCAAAGTTTGGATTTTCTAAAATAAAAGCCAGGAGGATTCCCACACTTAAACCTCTCTACCACATTCCCTTCCCTGGGATAAGGAGTACAGCACCAACTAATTGCTTGAATGCATAAGAGACAGAAGGAAATTCAGAGACAGAGAAAAAAAATTACATTAATATCCTAAAGTATTCTCCTGCCACCACAGAAGAGTCATGCTTGTGCAAACAAATGTTGATGTGTTGCAGCCTCTCCATTAAACATACTGCGGTCTACAATTCTGCAATTAAAATTAATATAATCATCCTACACACTGTGGCCAGACCAATGTCCCAAAGGTAGGCTCATCACATTACTTCTTAGCTCAAATCCCTCTAAAGTCTTCCCATTGCTCCAGAAAACAGTGTAGCCCCCTCAGCCTGATGCTTGAGAGTGTTCATAGTTTCCCTGCCATTCTGTTTCCAACTCCATCTTCCACAATTTCTTCACATGGGCAGTCACTCCCACAAACTGCCTTGCCTGCAAAGCCTTCCTTCCTCCCCATCCTGCTCCAAAATTGCCCAACTCTTGCCATAGCTGTTGATTTCATGTGCCACCATCCATCCCCCAGCCACGCCAGCCTGTACCAACCCATTTCCGCTCATGTCAACCATGGCCTCCTCCAAGCACCTTACTGAGTGTCCTTTTGGATCTCCAGGAAGGACTCACTACTACTTAAAACATGAAAAAAAATCACATGTGCAAGGAGAGCATAAGTTAACTAATATGTCCACATTTCTTTGCTTGATGTTGGAGTTGTAGCACCTCTGACATAATGCTGGTTATGTCACAATGACGGATGGCTGACCAACCCCTGGGTCAAGGAAAAGCAAGAAAGCAGTGTTTTGGGGTCTTTTGTTGTTGTTGTTTTAATGTTTTTTGCTAGAACAATAAGAGGCCCACTGAGATATAAAAGATATCAAACATTTGTGCAAACAAATGTTGATGTGTTGCAGCCTCTCCATTAAACATACTGCGGTCTACAATTCTGCAATTAAAATTAATATAATCATCCTACACACTGTGGCCAGTGTGATTTTTAGAGTTAAAAGGTGAAAATCAACCCATCTGAACACTCCACTCCTTCAGCATACATTGAGGAAATACCTTCCACTTCATCCAATAGGTGGAAAAAAGATGATATTCTTCACACTCAATCCAGTGTGGGAAGTCCCCTGCTACAGGCCAAATGTTTGGGTTCCCCCCTAACATTTATATATTAAATCCTAATACCTCCCCCCCATGTGATGGTATTTGGAGGAGATTAGATCTTGACAGTGGAACCCTTGAGGGCACATGAATGGGATTAGAGCCCTTACAAAGGAGTCCAGCAAGCTCCTTTGCCTGAGGTCATGTGAGGATGTGGGGAGAAGATGGCTATGAACCAGAAAGCAGGCCCTCATTAGATACCAAATCTGCTGGTGCCCTGATCTTGGACTTCCAGCCTCCTGAACCATGAGAAATAAATTTCTGTTATCTATAAGCTGCCCAGTTTATGGTATCTTGCTATTCTGTTATAGCCCAAACAGTAAGCTACCTACTTGCTGAGAAATTTTACAAATGCTACCTACAGGCATAATCAGCAACACTCAATAAATGCATGGATATGATGAATGACACCAAAAAATACAGACATTCTGAGAAAGAAGTTAAAGAAGAGGGAAAAGTTTCAAAATTATGTCTTTCTAGGCTTTCATTCCAAATTTCCCCTACTAGAATACCATCTATCAGTGAATTTCTCTAAAAAGCCAAAATGAATAGTTCTCATGGGCAATTTTTTGTGTATGGTTTTATTCTTGGACATGTTGAGAGCAAAGCTGCCTCTACATAGAGAAAAATCTCCTTGGGTGGCTGGAGGAAGGCCCATCTTCACACCAGAATCTAGAACTGAGTGGGAAGTTCTAGGCAAGAGGCAGAATTAGCATTTTTTCCCTGACCTTGACTAGGAAGTACCGAAAGTATCCAGGAAACCAGACAGCAGGACAAATGGTTCTGGCATCAGGGAATAAAGTGCCTTCAACATGGAGGCTGTGTGGGAACTGAGACCAGGGAGACCTATGGTTTGGATGAGTCCCCAAAAAAGCATGCATTGGAAACAGTCCCCCATGCACGAGGGTTAGGAGCTGAGACTTAATAGGAGACGTTAAGGTCGTAAGGACTCCACCATCACAAACAGACTAAATGTAAGGGCATCTTGTACCCTCTCGGGCCATATGATGCCTTCTGCCATATTATGACGCAGCAGAAAGGCTCCCAGAACCGCGAACAAAACAGACTAAGACAGGGACACAGCAAGATGGTGCAGGACCAGGAGTCCTGGGAGGGAGCTACTTGGAATTGGCATCAAAGACCTGGATTGTGTACATTGAACTTCTTGTGCCTCTAGTACCTTCTTCATTTATAGTCTATGTTGCTCTTGAAATTTGGAAAAGTACTCTTGGAAACACCAGCTTTCCAAGCTCTTTTGAAGGAAACAAAAGGAAGAGGTTTGAGTCCACTCACGGAACTGTATTTCCAAAGTTCGATCCCCCTACCCTAAGAATCAGACTCACTGGTGGCACAGCCAGTGCTTTAAGGGAAAACAAGGTCACAAGTCGTTGGTCCCACCACATGTCCCCATCTGTCAGGTCCCTTGAGCCCTACAGGAGAGGCTCTGCACTCTGCCCACAGGAGCACCATCATTTCTCCCAGAACCCCCAACTCTGCTGAAAATGGCACCAGGGTCCTGGACAGTTAACCTCTGACCTTCCCAACAGTCTCTTAATCCATGTGCAAATAAATCTGAGCTTCTAATCCATTTCCTCCGCTTGCAGACCCCAAGCTTGCTATTGCATGTCATTCTTTGCTGAAAATCAATCTACTTATACAAAAATAGAGCCAAACAGTCACGAAAGGCTGAAACTCAATGCCATCTTTGGGACTCAGGCTTCAGAGCCTGTAGGGGAGGTCTGACAGCCCTGGTGGATAAAGGCTTGGCTTGAAGACACCACTGGTGTCACTGGCTGAGCAATTTCCCAGTGGCAAGAGAAAGAAGAAGGCCCCCTCAGAGCCATGGAGGTCTGAGTGAGTACGCAGAGCAGGCCATGCCAGGAGGAGTCCAGTCCACAGAGGCCCTTTTTCAGTAGATCCAAGTCTTGACTATTCCAAAAATAGGACTTAAAGCCAGAGGGCTCCCAAGTGGAGTGGAGATTTAATTTAGATAGAGCATGCAAAAAAGAAGCATGAAATCGGAACTGACAGCAGATAAAGGGCTAGGATATTTCCTCCAATATGTGACCCAGACTCTGAACAAGAGAAAACGATTCTCTACCATATCAGATTTATTGAAGCCACTCATCAGTATCCCTAACCACAGTGGGCTCACTGCCACACAGCTGCTGCCTCCACCATATCCAAGAGCCTAATTCTAGGCTGCAGGGGAGTAGACAAGAGCTGCTGGGCCAAGGCAAATCTGGGTATGATCCTCCTGGTTCAAGGACCCCTGGCACCAATATCCTCCCTTCAGATTGGCTTGTTGATTTGGGTCATGGACTTAAATGGATGGGTCTGGCTCCTTAATGAAATTAGTCTGAAATGGATGTCACTTCTTCTGGAGCAGCTGATGCTCCACTTCCCCTCTGATCCCACTTATATTTTACTGCATTCCTTCACACAGTATATTATGTTCATATTGTATGCTCAGGAATAACAAAAGACAACATTTATTGTCACTATGTTGCAAACCTGACCCAAACACTTCAGATAAATTACCTAATCTTCTCTCTGTGAAGTAGGTGATATACTTATTTTAAAGATGACTGATTTAAAGTTTGGGGACTTTGAGTCTTTAGCTGCAGAGCTGGGACTTAAACCCCCAGTGTCTGATTCTTCCATGTAAGCTCTGGCACTGTACCACCTCTCTAGACTGTAAACACAAAGGCTTGTGGTTCATCCATCCATTCAACAAATATGCAATCAACAATCACTAGAGACTATTCTAAGCTAAAGGGTTAGGAATACAGGAAACAGACATTATTGCTGTTTGTAAGAAGCTAACATTCTAGAGGTGGGAAAACAGAACAGAAACAAGTAACCCAATAAATGAAAAAGACATACCAGCTAATGATAAATACTGATTGTAATCAGACAAGTGGACAGATATGCTGACTGGAGAGTGACCAGGTGGCAGTGTGTGGCTGAGAGGGTGAGCACAGCTTCAGCCAAGACCTCTCTTTGGAGACCATTTGGGCTGAGACTTGTAGAATGATAAGGGAGCAACTGTGTAAAGGTCTGAGGAAAGAGAGTCCCAGGCTAGAACCTGAGGCCTGTGACTGCAGCAAATAAAGAGCGATTTCACCAGACGCTGGCTGGGAGGTTTGATTTTCCGAGCAGCAGTGAGAAGCGTTTGCCTCCGTAATCGCTGCATCTGCAGCCTTGGTGATGCATCCAAGGCTTATGTTACCAGTCACTGAATAAGATGTCTATTGCATGAAGGAGTAAACAATGCAGCTTCCAGCTCTAGGGAAGAAGGAGAGAAGGGGTGTCCCAGAGAAAAATGAGACCCTGACACTGGGCCACGGCTCAGAGTTCTGCCTTCGCCTCTTCTGTGCTCTGTGAAAGCCTGACTGGGCAGCCAGGACTCTGGAGATCTGCAGATCAGAGGCCTCGTCATGAGGCTGCAGCCCTGCAACACAAGCAGTGGATGGCCATTGCCACTGCTGGGGGTGTGCAGGGTGTCCTGACTCACCATCTGCACAGTAGCTTCCTTGCTTGGCTGAATGCATGATCCTCTTCAGTCTCTAGAGGACAAAACAAACAGCACACAGGAGGAGGCCACATCCTTGCAGTCTAAAGTTCTCATTCCTGGGTGACAGATTCCTTTTTTCTTTCTTTCCTTTTTTTTTTTTTTTTTTTTGTATCGGGGAATGAACCCAGGGGTGCTCTACCACTGAACCATATCCCCAGCCCTTTTTATTTTTTGAGAGAGTCTTACTAAGTTGCTTAAGGCCTCACTGAATTGTTGAGGCTGGCTTTGAACTTGTGATCCTCCTGTCTCATCCTCCCCAGTCACTGGGATTACAGGCACGTACTACCACACCCATCTTGGGTAATGGATTCTAAAGAGTCATGCTAGTTGCTTCCAGGGGACCCAGGTATGAGTAAGGAGACAACTTGGCAAAGAATCACAGCAGTTTTCCCAAGGATGATGGACGATAGTCTTATGCCAGTGTATATCTAACACTGTTCACCTGGTTCATATTTTGCTGTCCCTCCTGCTGCTTATGATAGCAAATGAAAAAAAAAGTTTTCAGGAGAGCCATACCAGAACAGAGCTCAGGCTCAGGCCTAGGACCACCTCCACCCAACTGCGCTGGAGCCCAGGCCCAATTTAGGCCCAGGTCCACCCCACCATTAGTAGACCCACACAAGAGCTCAGGCCCAGACCACCGCCATAGCCTTCCCCATGTAGTAACTTCCACCTTGCGAAAACAGATGGTGTAAAAGCAACTGCATCTCGGGACAGGCACCCCAAAGCCAGTGTAAGGCCCACCCTTTCAGCCCATCTCTGAAAGAGGTTGCATCCTGTTGAGAGCCACAGACAAGTCAAGGTGGTGCCTGGCACTTTGCCAAAAGGAGTTGAGAAGTAACGCCATCAAGCCATTAAGATGATGGAGATTCCTTAATAACTGACTGCTGTATCTAATGATGTTAATTAAGTTAAGCTGTGTGTAATTATTAAGATGATGAGGATTCCTTAATGACCAATTGATGTAGCTGGATGATGTTAATTGAAACAAGCTGTGTATAATCAGTTAAGTGTATATATACCTCTACTGTCCGGCAATAAAGCGGCTCCTGCTGTTTCAACCTTCACAAGTTGCTTGTCACACACACACACCCTGTTACTTTGCCCAGCCAGCCAGACTGCAGCAGCATCCATCTTGGGACACCCCACTGCTATCTTAAGTTACCTCTGCTAGTGCTGCCACTACCTTTAGTTGTAGCAGCATCCATCACAGGACACCGGGAGGGTCTGGAAGCCCAACACCAAAGTGAGGTAAAGATAATCTGCACGGACACTACAAGATTATAGAGTAGAAATTATAATATCTTAGATCTGCACTGCAAGAAAGGAAGACTCGTAGACAACATGAAAAAACAAGGGAAGAAAGTGCTCTAAACAAACCAGGACACTACAATAATAGAATCCATGGACAGAGCAGTCGATGAAATGTCAGAGAAGGAGTTCAGAATGTACATAATTAAAATGATATATGAATTAAAGAATGACCTAAATGAGCAAATACAAGCAAATATTGATCACTCCAACAAAGAGATAAGGGAGCAAACACAGGTAGCAAAAGATTACTTTAAGAAAGAGATAGAGATTCTGGAAAAAAAAAATCAGAAATCCTTAAAATGAAGGAAACAATAAACCAAATAAAAAACTCAATAGAAAGCATCACCAACAGACTAGATCACTTGGAAGACAGAATGTCAGATAATGAAGACAAAGTATACAATCTGGAAAATACAGTTGACCACACTGCGAAGATGGTAAGAAACCATGAACAAAGGAAAAAACAGATAGCACACAGGAGGAGGCTACATCCTTGCAGACTAAAGTTCTCATTCCTGAGTGACAGATTCCTCTTTCTTTCTTTCTTTCTTTCTTTCTTTCTTTCTTTAGAATGAAAAGGGAGCAACTGTGTAAAGTTGCTCAGGAATTATTGTATGGCATCAAAAGAACAAATCTAAGATCTATTGGGATAGAGGAAAGCACAAAGATTCAAACCAAAAGAATGCATATTTTCTTCAATGAGATAATATCAGAAAGTTTCCTAAACATAAAGAATGAATTGGAAAATCAAATACAAGAGGCTTATAGGAAACCAAATGTGCAAAATTACAACAGATCTACACCAAGGCACATTATAATGAAAATGACTGGCATACAGAATAAGGATAGACTCTTAAAGGCTGCAGGATAAAGAAATCAGATCACTTATAGGGGGAGACCCATTTGTATCTCAGCAGATTTTTCAACCCAGACCCTCAAAGCCAGGAGATCCTGGAACAACATATACCAAGCTCTGAAAGAAAATGGATGCCAACCAAGAATCTTATATCCAGCAAAATTCAGCCTCAGATTTGATGATGAAATAAAAACTTTTTTAACAAAAGTTAAAAGAATTTAGAGTGGGAAAGCCTGTGCTACAGAGCATCCTCAGCTAAATATTCCAGGAGAAGGAAATTAAAAACAACAAAAATCAGCAAAGGGAAGAACTACACTATAGGAAAGGCCAATCAAAGGAGAAACCAAGCTAAGTTAAAAACCAAAAATAAACCAAGATGTCCAGGAATACAAATCATATTTCAATAATAACCCAGACTGTGAATGGCTTAAATTCATCAATTAAAGACATAGACTAACAGATTGGATTAAAAAAAAGACTCAACAATATGTTGCTTTCAAGAGACTCATCTCACAGGAAAAGACATCTACAAAATGAAGGTGAAAGGCTGGGAAAAAACATACCATTCACATGGACTACATAAACAAACAGGGGTTTCCATCCTCATATCAGATAAAGTGGAATTCAAACCAAAGCTAGTGTAAAGGGATAAAGAAGGACATTTTATACTGTTTAAAGGATTTATACATCAACAAGATATAATAATCATAAATATCTATGGCCCAAACAATGGGGCATCTATGTATGTCAAACAAAACCCTTCTCAAATACAAGAACCAAATAGATCACAACAAAATAATACTGGGTGATTTTAATACACCTCTCTCACCACTTAATAGATCTTCCAAACAAAAACTAAACAAAGAAATTATAGAACTCAATAATACAATCAATAATTTGGATTTAACAGACATATATAGAATATTCCATCCATCAACGAGCAAATATACTTTCTTCTAAGCAGCACATGGATCTTTCTCCAAAATTGAGCATATGTTATGCCACAAAGCAAGTCTTGGCAAATACAAAAAAAAAAAAAAAATAGAGATACTACCCTGCATTCTATCTGACCATAATAGAATGAAATTAGAAATCAATGATAAAATTAAAAAGAGAAGCTACTCCAACACTTGGAGACTAAACAATACACTATTGAAGGACACATGGATAACAGAAGACATCAGGGAGGAGATAAAAACAATTCTTAGAGGTAAATGAGAACTCCAATACAACTTATCAAATCTCTGGGACACTGAGAAGGCAGTGCTAAGAGTAAATTTCCTTGCATTAAGCTCATTCATTAAAAGAAGAAAGTCAACAAATAAACAACCTGACATTACAGCCCTAGAAAAAGAAGAACAAACCAACACCAAAAGTAGTAGAAAACAAGAACTAATTCAAATCAGGGCAGAAATCAATGAAATTGAAACAATTCAAAAAACTGACAAAGCAAAAAGCTGGTTCTTTGAAAAAATAAATAAAATTGACAAACTCTTAGCCACCCTAATGAAAAGAAGGAAGAAGAAAACACAAATTACTAAAATTTGTGATGAAAATGGAAATATCATGACAGACACTATTGAAATAACAGAAGACAATTAGAAACTATTTTGAAAATTTCTACTCCAGTAAAATAGAGAAACTCAAAGACACCAACAAATTTCTAGAGGCATCTGATCAACCCAAACTGAGTCAAGAGGACATACACAATTTAAACAAATCAATTTCAAGCAAGGAAATTGAAGATGCCATCAAAAGTCTAACAACCAAGAAAATCTAGAACCAGACAGATTCACAATTGAGTTCTATGACCTACAAAGAAGAATTAATACCAATACTTCTCAAACTATTCCATGAAATAGAAAAGGAGGGAACCCTTCCAAACTCATTCTATGAAGCTAGTATCATCCTTGATACCAAAACCAGGTAGAGACAAATCAAGGAAAGAAACTTTCAGACCAATATCCCTGATGAACATTGATGCAAAAATTCTCAGTAAAATTCTGACAAATTGCATACAAAAACATACTTAAAAAATAGTGCACCATGACCAACAGGGTTCATTCCAGAGATGCAAGTTTAGTTCAACATATGGAAATCAATAAATATAATTCATTACATCAATAGACTTAAAGATAAGAATCATATGATCATATCAATTGATGCAGAGAAAGCATTTGACAAAATGCAGCACTCTTTCATGTTCAAAACACTATAAAAACTAGGGATACTAGGAACATACCTCAACATTGTAAAAGCTATCTATGCTAAGCCCAACGCCAATATCATTCTAAATGGAGAAAAGTTAGAAGCATTCCCTCTAAAAACTGGAACAAGACAGGGATGCACTCTTTCACCACTTCTAGTCAACATAGTCATTGAAACTCTAGCCAGAGCAATTAGACAGACAAAAGAAATTAAAGGGATACGGATAGGAAAAGAAAAACTCCAACTATCATTATTTGCTGAGAAGAAGCTTTTTAGTGTGAGTCCATCTCATTTATTAATTCTTGGTTTTATTTCTTGTGCTTTAAGGAGTCTTGTTAAGAAAGTCAAGGCCTAATTTGACATGATGAAGATTTGGGCCTACTTTTTCCTCATTATCATTATTTGCTGATTCTATACTTAGAGGATTCAAAAAACTCCACCAGAAACTTCTAGAATTAATGAATGAATTCAGCAAAGTAGCAGGATATAAAATGAATACCCATGAATCAAATGTTTTTCTAAACATTAGTGATGAATCTTCTGAAAGAGAAATTGGGAAAACTACCCCATGCACAATAGCCTTGAAAAAAAAATTAAATACTTAGGAATCAACTTAACAAAAGAGGTGAAAGACTCTACAATGAAAACTACAGAACACTAAAGAAAGAAATTGAAGAAGACCTTAGAAGATGGAAAGTCTCTCATGCTCTTGGATAGGCAAAATTAATATTGTCAAAATGGCCATCTACCCAAAACACTATACAGATTCAATGCAATTCCAATTAAAATCCCACTGTCATTTCTTATAGAAATAGAAAAAGCAACCATGGAATTCATTTGGAAAAGTAAGAGACCCAGAATCACCAAAGCAATCCTTAGCAAAAAGAGTGAAACAGGAGACATCACAACACCAGAACTTAAACTATACTACAAAGCAATAGTAAAAAGGGAAAAAAATAAATAAAACCAGCATGGTATTGGCACCAAAATAGACATGTAGGCAAATGGTACAGAATGGAAGACACAGAGACAAACCCCATAATAACAGTTATCTCATACTAGACAAAGCCACCAAAAACATATATTGGAGAAAAGATAGCCTCTTTAACAAATGGCAGTAAGAGAACTAGAAATCCATATGCATCAAAATGAAAATAAACCCCTGTTTCTCACCATGCACAAAACTCACTCAAAGTGGATCAAGGACCTAGGAATTAGTGCAGAGACACTGCACCTAATGGAGGAAAAAGTAGGCCCAAATCTTCATTACGTCAAATTAGGCCCTAACTTTCTTAATAAGACTCCTAAAGCACAAGAGATAAAATCAAGAATTAATAAATGAGATGGACTCACACTAAAAAGCTTCTTCTCAGCAAAAGAAACAATGAGGTGATGAGAGGACCTACATTTGGGGAGCAAATGTGCCACACGCACATTAGATAGAGCACTAATCTCCAGGATATATAAAGAACTCAAAACACTTAGCACCAAAAAACATACAACCCAATCAATAAATGGGCTAAGGAGTTGAACAGACACTTCTCAGAAGAAGATATTTCAATTTCGATCAATAAATATATGAAAAAATGTTCAACATCTCTAGTAATTAGAGAAATGCAAATCAAAACTACTATTAAGATTTCACCTCACACCAGTCAGAATGGCAGTTATCAAGAATACAGACAACAATAAATGTTGGTGAGAATGTGGAGGAAAAGGCACACTCATACATTGTTGATGGGATTGCAAACTGGGGCAACCAATCTGGAAAGCAGCATAGAGATTCCTCAGAAAACTTGGAATGGAACCACCATTTGACCCAGCTATCTCACTCGTTGGTCTCTACCCCAAACACTTAAAATCAGCAGACTACAGTAACACAGTAAATCAATGTTTATAGCAGCTCAATTCACAATAGCTAAACTGTGGAAGCAACCTAGATGCCCTTCAATAGATGAATGGATAAAGAAACTGTGGTATATTTACACAATGGAATATTATTCAAGCATTAAAAGTTAATAAAATTGTAGCATTTACAGGTAATTGGGTGGAGTTGGAGAATATCATGCTAAGCGAAGTAAACCAATCCCAAAAAACCAAAGGCCAAATGTTCTCTCTGATAAGTGGATACTGATCCATAATGAGGGCAGGGAGGGCATGGGGAAAATGGAGAAACTTTGATGGGGCAAAGGTGAGAGAGGGTAAGGAGGGGACATGGGGACAGGAAAGTGCCGGAGTACAGCTGCAGCAAAATAACCGGGGGGTGACGAAGAACTTGTGTACATTGATACAGTAGGAGTGGGAGCCATTTATTGTAGGACAACAGAGGTATTTATACATTCCACACAGCTTATCTAATTAACATAAACTCGATACAGCAGTCAACCAATAAGGAATCTCCACACTTAATGGCTTGCTGGCGTTACTTCACAAACCACTCCCTCTGGCAAAATGCCAGGTGCCATCCAGACTTGTTTACAGACCTTAACATTAACCACTCCCTCTGGCAAAATGCCAGGCGCCATCCAGACTTGTTTACAGACCCTAACATTTCTCTGGCAAAATGCCAGGCGCCATCCTGACTTGTTTACAGACTCTAACAGGAAAGATGGTGGAATGAGATGGACATCATTACCCTAAGCACACGTATGACTGCACATGTGGTGCAACACTATATCATGTACAACCAGAGAAATGAAAAGTTGTGCTGCAACTGTGTACAATGAATCAAAATGCATTCTGCTGTCATATAAACCTAATTTTAATTAACTAACTAACTAATTAATTAATTTTTAAAAAAATTTTTTTGGATTATCTTCAAGCCACGGATTCACCATAGGAAGCAAGCATGCAGGCCACTTCAAATAGTTGTCAGGCACATTCTTATTTTTCTTATTTCTATCAGCCTATCTAGACAACATTTCTCCCCTCCAAGTGCTGTAGAGAGAGGCAAGGTCAAACATGCAATGCCTGGGCAAGAAAGACAGTTCTGTTCTCAGGGTTGAAGTGTGACCTCCATGCCCTACATATTTTCCATTTTTTTCCTGCTTTGCTCCCACTCCACCTTCCAAGTGACCCCATGCTGCTGCAAGAGGTGGATGAAGAGAGGTAATGTAGCTTCAGAAGCAGACATGCTTTTGAATTCCAGTTTTTCTACTATTAGCAGTGTGCCTCAGTGAGCCAATCTGTAAAATAAAAGACTTGCCTTGAGAAGATTGAAGTTCACAAGCACCAGAGCACCCAGGTCCAAATCTGGCATCTATTTGGCACTCATCCCTCTCCTTCCCATCTTTTTCCCTACAACCAAAGGTCCTGTGGATGTTGGGCAGCACAGAGGGAAGACAAAAATTCTTTCTTTCTTTCTTTTTTTTTTTTTTTGGTACCAGGGATTGAATCCAGGGGCACTTAACCATTTAAGTAGCATTTAAGCCACATCCCCATCCTTTTTGCATTTTATTTTGAGACAGGACCTCACTAAATTGTTGAGGCTAGCTTTGAACTTGTGATTCTCTTGCCTCAGTCTCCTGAGTCACTGAGATTATAGGCATGCGCCTATCAACACAAATTATTTTTTATAAAGATGTTAACCTCCAATAACAATTATATGTGCTTCCCTTCCCAGTGATATTTGTGTTCCAAAAAGTCAGGTTTAATCCACAGTAAAGAAGGCCTCATTCAGGGATTTCATGCCAGGTGGTCATATTGGCACAGAGAAAGAAAGGCTTGTCCAAATACAGCACAAGTAAACTTGGGCCATGTGTGGGTCCACTTGCCAGTACCCCCACTTCACAAAGCTGCCATCACAGTTTATTCAAATACAGAGGTTAATTGAGGGAAAACACATGAAGATCAGGAAGTACAAATATTAATCAAAGCGAACTTTCACTGACTCTTGGAGATAGATCAAAAATTTATTTACTTAGAAAATTAAGTCTATTCATACAGTTCTGCAGCCAGATTCACTTTCATACTGATTTTAATAAATGCTGTGAAAGCCCAGCCTGCTCTCAGACAGCTAACAACCCAGGATGTGTTCTTTCCAGCTTCTCTGTTTTCACATCCTTTTCTCTATATCTGGAAAGCTCTTATCACCTCTTCAGCACCTGGAAAAAATCCTATTCATTGAAGGCCAAGTCAAATGTCACTTCTTCATAAAGCTTTTCAGAATCTCCATCCTACCATTCAGCAAAATTAGTCACATAATTCTTTATCTGTTCCTGTTTTGTTTCCTACCTTTGGAACAAAGCTTGCAACAGTTGATTCACACATGCTGTAATTCAGCTGGTGGTTTATGCTGTGTCTCTCATAGTAGACTGTGATCCATAGGAAGACAAGAGCCCTACTTCATTCAATCTGTGGTCCTGCTGTTCTGCACTGCGCCCAGCATACATATGACCTCAGTCAAGTTGGTGGAATTGAACTCATTACCTTGGGGAAATACTTAATCTTCCCAACCTCAGTTCCCTTCTTATAAAAAGTGACAAAGGTATCTACAACAAAAGTCAGTGTCCATATTTAAGGGTATGTCAAATGTGAAATACTGTCT
The DNA here is from genome assembly GCF_021218885.2 of Marmota monax. Taxonomy (NCBI): domain Eukaryota; kingdom Metazoa; phylum Chordata; class Mammalia; order Rodentia; family Sciuridae; genus Marmota; species Marmota monax. Next base: position 28,853,967 of record NW_026695227.1, read on the forward strand.
TGCACACAATGTAGACCTTTGTATATAATTAGCTCATTAGGAGTTGATTATACTCATCTATTAAGTTAGATTATTTCCAAGCATTTCTCAGTGCATCCCAATAAACAACATAGGTAATGATCTTGATCTGTTGCGTATAAGTCCCTTGTTCATAGTAATTTGTTATAGCCACCCAAAGGAACTAAGTTGTTTTTCAGCGCCCTTGATTCACCATCCTTGACTCTTGATCTCATGAAGTTTGTGACTCAGAGAGAAAAAAAAAATAGCTAATAGCTAGTAAACGATAACTACACCAGAAAATATTAGCAATGAAGACTTTAAAGAAGTTAGACATGGTATTGATAAAGAAAGTTACTTGGGTAAGGGAGGTGAAGTGTAAGCCGTTTCGTCTATATGACTAGAAGTAACCTTATGTGAAGATCTAGGAAGAGAACGGACTAGGCTCTACCATTTTGAGTGCAAAGACCCTGAAGCAAGTATAAGATTGAAGTACTCCAGAGAAAAATGAGGCAGGAGTGATGGGAATGTTACTTAGGGGAGGAGTGGCAGAAATTGGGGGTAGATCATATGAAGATTTAATGGACTGTGATAAAGAGTTCATATTTTATCAAAGTGTAAGGAAACCCCGTTTTAGGGGTTCTTGATAAGGGTGGTAACAAGGATTGATTTATGTTTTTAAAAGTTTACTATGGCCATGATGCAGAGAATGGTTTGTGGGGACAAGAGAGGAAGCAGAGAGACCAATTAGGAGGATCCTGAAGTAGACTATGATGACTTGACCTAGGCTGATGGAAGTGAAGATGAAGAAGAAAACATTTGAAAATGTTTCAATGATACAAGAGGACTTAGCAATGGGAAAGGAGGGAAAGTAAGGAATCGAAGACAATGCAGAGTGTCTTAGTCACTATAAACTGAGTGACTTATAAACAACAGGAATGTATTTCTCATAGTTCTGGAAGCTACAAAGTCCATTATAGAAGTGCTGGTAGATTCCATGTTTGGTGAGAGCCCATTCTCTCAGAGATGGTTCCTTCTCACTGCCTCTCATATGGTGAAAGGAGCAAAGTGAAGTGACTCTCCAGGGCCTCTTTCTAAGGGCATTAATCCCATTCATGAGTGGTCTGCCATTATGATCCAACCACCTCCCAAACTACCTCCTAATGCTATGACCTTGGTGACTCAACATAAGAATGGGGGGGGAGGGGGAACATTCAAAAGATAGTACAAAGTTTAAAAATAAAGTACATAAAACAATTATTAGCAAAGATATACTTTTCCCCATTTCCCTGCTAAATACAATTTTAAAAACCTGGATATTATGTATAAGTCAAATATAAGAAGATTCTGAAAAGCAGAAGGAAGAAGCCAGACTGACCAGGGAATGTGGAACACAAAGAACTGAATTCCTTGGACTTTCTTTTTGCCTCTCATCACAAACAGAGCTATAATAGAGACCAGCAACTTTGAAACACCAATGGGCATCTTCTTCAAAAGAAGCCCCACCAAAGCCTTCTCTCTCTAGATAAAGGATCAGCCTATCATGACAGAAACTTTCAAGTAATAACTTCTCTCCTCCAAACAAACATCACAGAAACATCTGTGGCTCTACTGTCATTCACATTAGCAAAAGTTTATGGGCTCCCACCCTCACAAGTTTCTAATGAAGAACTCCAACACCTAAGGGGGTTGGTATAAGAGAACACCAAGTTAGAAGCACCAAATTTATCCCTGCTGGTAAATAACAAGCACCTCACCCCTCATGGTATCAGTGGAGACCACGTGGGGCACCTGGACTTCCACTCCTTCCCAGCAGTAATGAAGTGCCCATTCCACTCCCACATGGAATGGTATCCAAGGAGGCCTAATGGAGTCGAGACTTTCACCACAGCATCAGTGGAGATCACACAGGGAAATAATCAGTAGGAAGGAGCCTCCAGCCCTTTCCCTGCTGGATGTCAACACAGACTGAATAGAGGCCATGGACATCTACCCTTGCTTGGCAATAAAAACAGGGTGGTGTCTCCCCTACCAAAGAAGTGTCACTTTAAATCAGCTTTTAAAATAATATTTAAGATCCAAATATCATATATAATATGAAAAGGTCCAGGTTCCAATTTTTTAAATCGCTCACTATATAAAGAAATAGGAAATTTTCAAACTATATGATAAAAAGACAATAGATTTAAACTCTGAAATGATAGAGATGTTAGAATGATCTCACAAAGAATTTAAAGCAGCTTGGACAAAAATGCTTCAACAAATCTGCTTAAAACAGATAAAAATAGGAAATAGAAGCCATAACAAAGAACCAAATAGAAATTTCAAAACTGAAAAATAAAATAACTGAAATAAAAATCTCAGTGAATGGAAGAGGAAGAAACATAGGGAGGGGAGACAGTGAATTGAAAGATACAAATACAAATTAATCTGAAAAATACACAGAAAATAGATTGAAGAAAATGAACAGTCTCAAGGGCCTGTGGGACTATTTAAAAGAAAACTAAATTAATTTGTTCAGAGTTTCAGGAGAGGGAAAAGATGGCAAGCCTGAAAAAAATTTTTTTCTTTAAATATGTCTGGAAAATCCCCAAATTTGACAAGAGACTAAGACCTACAAACTCAAGGGGCCAAGCAACCCCAAAACAGGACAAGCAAAAAAAAAAAAAAAAAAAAAAATCCATGCCACCTCACAGCACAATATCTTAAAACTAAATAAAAAATAAAAGTCTTAAAACCAGCCAGAGAAAAATGACAACTTACCTATAGGAAAAAAAAATGATAGATTTCTCACCAGAAACCATGGAAGCCAGAAGGAAGTAGCAAAATACTCTTCCATATTGAAATGAAAGAACTGTCAACCAAGAATTCTATGCCCCATAAAAATGTATTTTAGGATTGACATAAAACCTCAACAAACTTAAAAGAATTTAAATTATACAAAGGAAAAGAAAAGACACAATTTGCCAGTATCGGGAATGAAGCAGTCTATCCCTACAGACTCTACATTAAAGGATAATAAGGGGATAGCAAAAACAATTCTACACACACAAACTTGACAACTAGATCAAATTTAGATTAAAGGCTCAAAATCTCAAGAAATGTAAACTATCATACATCACCTCATATGAAACAGATAATTTGAATAACCCTATAATATCAAGAAAATTGAAATTGCAATTTTAAAACTCAAAAACAAAAATCTATAGGCCTAAATTATTTCACTAGAGATTTGACCTAATGCTTAGATACAAATTAGCATCGATAGGCACACTCACCTGCAATCCCAGCTGCTCAGGAGGCTGAGACAGGAGGCTCTCGAGTACAAAGCCTGCCTCAGAAAGTCAGAGAGGCACTTGGCAACTCAGCAAGATCTTGTCTTTAAATAAAATATAAAAAAGGGCTGAGAATGTTGCTCAGTGGTTAAGCACCCTGGGTTCAATCCTCAATACCAAAGAAGAAGAAGAATTGACATCAATTCTACATAATCTCTACCAAAATATAGAGAATATTTCCTTTTTTTTTTTTAAAATACTGGAGATTGAACCCATGGCTTCATATATGGTAGGTAAACACTCTACCACAGAGTGACATCTGCCACCCTTCTTATTTTATTTTGTTTTGAGACAATAGTCTTGCCAAGTTACTTAGGTGAGCCTCAAACTCACCATCCTCCTGTCTTGGCCTCCCAAATAGCTAGAATTACAGACATGTGCCACCAGGTACCACACTTGACTCCCAATTCATTTTTGAAGATTATTTTACTCTGACATCAAAAACAAATCCACCCCCCAAAAAAACTACAGACCAATATCCTTCATATTCCTTTTAAAATATTCCTTTTAATGTATATAAGAAATAAAAATAAATAAATTTAAAAATATTCCTTTTAAAAAATTAGCAAATTAAATTTAGCATTATAAAATGAAGTATAAACCATGACCCAGTTGGGTTTATTCCAGAAATGCAAGGCTAATTCAGTATCTGAAAATCAATGTAATCCATATAGTAAAGGCTAATTTTAAAAATCAACTGATTATAACAATTTCAGGAAAAGCCTTTGAAACAATGCTTATTCTTAAAAATAATTAAAAATAATAAAGTCTCAGAATAATAGAAATAGGTCTCACCTCAACCTGATAAAGAGTATCTGCAAAAAACTATATCTAGCATTATACTCAATGGTGAAAGAATGAATGCTTCCTCCCTCTAAGATGGGGCACTGTTGAGGGCCACAGACATGTCAAGATGGCGCCTGGCACTTTGCCAGGAGGAGTGGTTTGAGAAGTAACGCCAGCGAGCCATTAAGATGATGGAGATTCCTTAATAACTGACTGCTGTGTCTAGATTATGTCAATTAAGTTAAGCTGTGTATAATTATTAAGATGATGAGGATTCCTTAATGACTGATTGCTGTAACTGGATGATGCTAAATTGAGTCAAGCTGTGTATTCAGTTATGTATACATACCTCTGCTGTCCTACAATAAAGCGGCTCCTGCTGTATCAACCTTCACAAATTGCTTGTCATACCCCCCCACCCCCCCACCCCCGGTTATTTTGCCCAGCCAGACTGCAGCAGAGCACAAGGCAGGATATCTACCCTCACCACTCTTACTAAACAAAATGCTAGAAGATAGAGCCAGAGAGGTTTTCACTAGAATTAACTCAAAATGGATCACAGACCTAAATGTAGGACACAAAACTTCCCAAACTGAAATTCAAAGAAAAAAAAAGAATGAAAAAGACAAAATATTGAAGAACTGTGGAACAATTCAAACAGATAATGACATACACCTAAGAAATACAAGAAAGAGATATAGGAGCAGAGGAAATATTCAAAGCAATAATTACTGGGAATTTCCCAAAATTAATGGTAGACACCCTTTACTGCACCTGGTGTTCCCTAACCAGAGTCTGGAATGTAGAGTACCCTCTGCATTCATCTGCTAGGGCTGCTATAGTACCCCAGGCTTGGTGGCCTAAAGAACAGACATTTATTTTCTCAAAATTCTGGAAGTTATAAGTCTGAGATTGTCAGGCAAAGTGGCGCATACCTGTAATTTAGCAACTCAGGAAGCTGAGGCAAGAGGATCACAAGTTCAAAGCCAGTCTCAGCAACTTAGCAAGGCCATAAGCGACTTAGTGAGATCCTGCTTCAAAATAAAATGTAAAAAGGGATAGAGTATGGCTCAGTGGTTGAGTGCCCATGGGTTCAATCCCTGGTACCAAAAAAAAAGGAGAAGGGGAAGAAGTAGTCTGAGATCAAGGTGTCAGCAGGTCAATTTCTTCTCAAAGCCTCTCTCCTCAGTTTACAGATGGCTGTTTTCTGTCTATATCTTCACATGGTCTTCCCTCTAAACATGGGTGTCCTAGTCTCCTTCTTTCAAGTACAATAATCATATTAGGGTTCACCCACCAACAACCTCATTTTAACTTCATTACTATTTAAAGACTCCATATACAGGGGGTGAGGTTGTAGCTCAGTGGTAGAGCACTTACCTAGCATGTGTGAGGCACTGGGTTTGATTATCAGCACCACACATAAATTAATAAAGGTCCATCAACAACTAAAAAATTTTCTGAGATTAAAAAAAGACTCCATCTACAAATAAAACCACATCCTGGGGTCCTGAGGGTGAGGACCTCAACATATGAATCTGCGGCGAATACGTTTCACCCCATAACACCTTCATTACACTCTTTCATGCAAATCCTTTCTACAACTCCTTCACCTCATCATTTTAAAGTTTGCCACTGTCTTATTTCCTATGTTCTCTTTTTGCTGTTTATGATTTATCCTTTTGTAATCATTTCTATTAATTTAATAGGATCTGAGGAAACAGGAGGAGGAAAATGGATATGCTTACTTCACCATCTTCTGTGAAGGAGTCCTTACCAATCCTCTTAAATGCCACCTGCAGCTCAGAAATCTTGCTGATGTCAGACCACAGTAATCACTCCTTTCTCCTAACTCCTGATTCATTTGACATATTTCTCTTTTTTTTTAACTTTTATTATCCCTTCAAGTCCACATATAGATTTTAAGTAATGATGACGTTTTTTATTTCTATTTTACCTCCTAAATATCTAGTACCATATCATATTCACTATTTGATAAAAATAAGTAACTTTATATGTATAAATCTATTATACAACCACCTTACTATAATTTATACAACCACCTTACTATAATTCAAAAATTCGATTTTTGTTAATGTTCTGATATAGTGGGCCAATAAACACATTACATCATGAAATTCACAATGCACCGCCTTATTCTATACAGCAGCTTCTGGGAGTCAGCAGTGTGAAAATTCACAGCAAAGTCTCAAAATGAAAAGCACAGTGCCATCTCCTGGATCAAAGCTAAAAATACGGCGCTTTAAAAATAATCCAGCTCCAAGCTAAATAAATAGCAATGCCAGGTCTATGAAGAGGAATTAAGACATGAAATTGACTCTTTGCTTTCCTTATGACCTTGTGTATCAAGGGTGATATAGTTAATCAATGTCAATCACAATAGTGATGAAAAATCTTAGTTCTGAATTCAGATCATCTACAGCTGAGCTGAGGATACAGCTCAGTTGGTAGAGTGCTTGTCTCAAATGCCCAAGGCCCTAGGTTCAATCCCAGCACCACACACAAAAAAAGGAAATCTTAGGTTGACCTGTTAATGGATCTTCCAGGTTGAGATCAAAATTCTCCAGTGGCTAATGCTGTCATGTGGTTGGCTAGTGAAAACTTTATGCAGCTTTGTTCTATCAAATGCAGTGACAAATCAAGTGTTGAAAAATAAAATGGCAAACATCAATACCACTTAATATCTCAAGACTGCAAAGGCTGATTTACTCAAGATACCAGAGACCTGATTTGACAGAAACTCTGATTATCCAAATCAGGCTTTCTTAGGTGGAAAAGGTGGTGATAGGATGAGTAAAAAGGGAGAGAAGCAAGATCAATTCCTAGATGCCCACTGTAACAGCATGTGTGAAACAAAACGAAAGCATTAACATAGTGCTTGGGGAATCAGAAGCATTTTCTACATTCTATGTGCACCAGATTTTCTTTCTCCTTTGTTAAGATTCTCCCCTCGTCCTGGGAAACACGGTTTGGTCAAGCAGATCTAAGGTAAATGCCTATCCATTTTCAGCTGAAACCAGGTGCAATCCCAGCAGGGAAGCTACAAAATGATGTTGAGCCTTTAAACATGAAGCCAGTCTTCAAGGAGAGCAGGGGAACTTCTGCAGAGACTATAAAATGGAGGGGAGAAGAGGAGAAGGGAGGGGAAGTGTTGAGAGGGAGGGGGTTTCATTTTATTTAGCCTAGGCCCATTGACTGGGAAGTCTGGTCTTGAGGTGGAGTGAAAAGCAGCAGCCAGTGGACTCCAGGAGCAGCAGTGCCTAGCTCTAAAGTTCTTTTATGTCCCATAATGACTGGATGGCACCCCCAAGTGTTGAGTAAAGGCTGTTCAATGCTGCCTTTTTGTATCATCTGTGCTGGAGAAGTGAGAGGGGCCAGGGCCTGATGTTAAGCAGGTCTGGGAGGAGCAGCCTAAGAAGAAACCACAGGATGACCACAGCAGGGCAGAACATCACCGGGAAGGATGACTCCCTCATACTGGAGCCTTTGAGGATATGCTGGTCATGGCTGTAGAAAGGAATTTGAATCTGCTTCTCTCTCTCTCTGGATTTTGTTTCTGCCTTTCCAACATATTGAGGGCTTCGGATGACCTTGCTATTGCAGATGGGGATTTTCTTATAGCATCATAGGCTCCTGTAGCCTCAATCTATTTATTACTGAAGTAATAATAACCAGACCTATAAGTTAGTTATGAGTATCTAGTATTGAATTAATTCAGGAAAATGCACAGCCTGGAGACTCAAAAATACTGTCGAGGTTGTGAGCCTGGGGCTTCAGCCTCTCTTAGCCCCTGCTCTGGCAAAATTCAGGAGGCAGGCAGATTTGTCTCCCTTTTTCTTCTCCTTCTCCATTTCCCCAGTGAAACACCCACCCTTCTCACTTCTGGATTGCCTCAAATCCTTCTTTGCTTTGGTCTCCCAAGGCTGTCTTTAGACTCCTTCAGGATCCTACTTTCCAAAACATGAGGGTGAAAAAGCTGGATCAGATAAATCAACTCTGCTCATTTTTTGAATTATAGTAATGCCTGGGTCAACTTAAAAATGTTTGTGTCTCTAAGAAGTCTAGGATAGAATCTTCAGGCAGTCCAGCAACAAGTAGGGAAATGTATCTGGCCAAAGGACCTCTGGCACTTCAAGATGGCTAATCTGGAGTCAGAGCTGAGAACACAATCAAGTCTATAGCCAAGGAGAGCTTCCACATTGCCAGACTCTAGTGGCAATACTGCCCTAGGTCTTGAACTGTAGGCTATTAAGGTTAAAATCATTGGCAACTTTGGCGGGAAAATAGATTGGCATCTCTGCCATTGCTACTTACTGGTGGGCACAATTATGGATATCTTTGACTTTAGTTTCTCACCATCCTAATACGTTAATACCTGTCCCACCAGCAGTAACTACTCATAAAGGATGCGCGGATGATCAGCATTCACAAGGGTTGGTTCAAAGAGTAGAAAGGACAGAATTGAGCATAGAAATCAAAACCAATGACCACAAAACTATGACATCTTGGTCAACCTGCCTTTTTGCCATTGAAAATTTACTTCATCATAATTCTAAGCTACCTGGACTTTGATCTGATGTTAGGGAAATGCATATTCAATAATCCCAGTGAGAGTAAATACCAAACTCACCATATTTTATTACTTAAATGGATTCCACAAAGTAAATATCAAAACAGTTTACTGATGTTGAAAACTAAAAAGAAAAGGAAGTACAGCAGAAACTGGTGTCTGTGGGTGTTGGTGTTTAGAACAGACCTAAGTATCAAACCCATTTCCCACCACACATACTTCCTGGCCCTAAAAACGCCCCCTTCTAACTGCATTTTTGTGACAGTTCTTCCCCTTCAAAGTTCAATCTGGTATTTTTTTAACCTCTAGGGCTCATGTACTAAAGTACTGGGAAAAGGAAGAATGTGTCCTACATTCTTTGTCTTAGTTGAAATTGCATTTTTTTTAAGAAAATCAAATGTATTGTGTATTTTTTACTGCTTTAATATTTTTAATAAAAAGCTCATTTTAAAAGATGACATAAACAATGTTACAATAATTTTAGTCCCTGAAAATGGCCAAAGAAGGATGTAAGGCTTCAGATTCTCTCTGAAATGAAGTGTTTGGGAAATAAAAATCTACAACATGAAGAGGTCTATTAAACTTGTTTGTTTGTTTGTTTAAAGAAAAAAAAAAAAAAAGACTGGGTGGCTTATAAAACATTTATTTCTCTCAGTCCTGGACACTGAGAAGTCCAAGATTAGGATACCAGGAGACTCAGTGTCTGGTGAGAGCTCTCTTCTTAGTTTGCAGATGGCCATCTTCTCTTGTATTCTCACATGGTAAAGAGCAAGCTCCAGACTGAGAATGAGAGGGAGAGAGAAAGCTCTCTCCTGTTTCTTCTCCCAGGGGCACTAACTTCATGAGGGCTCTATTATCATTGCCAATCCATCACATTGGGACCTAGAGTTTCAACACATGAATCTGGGGAACATATATTCATTCAGTCCACAGTACCACTGAATTCACAATCCTAAAAAGTCAACTGAATGAAGTCCACAATTTTCATAAGGAGACCTGACAGGTTTCTGGAACCACCAGAGTTTTGAGTTATGTCACTTTCACGTGTCTCTCTAGCAAGTAACTTAGTCTCTCCCAGTCCAAGTAATAACTGCATTAAATATCTCACTGGATGGTTACCAGGGGCAAATAAGATAAACTGAGTAAAAATGTCAATATAACACAGAGGATATTATTGCAACAAAACTCTTTTACTATGGCCCAGATTCTTTGGGACAGTTTCAAATGTATTCTCAATGGTATTGCAAAATTCTAGTACATGCATGATCGGTGGAATGACTCAGCCATCTGCCCTCATGTATTTCCACCACTCTGGCTATAGAACGGCTTTTTTTTTAACCTTCACTATTCACAAATGGTATTTTTTAAATTTGTTCTAATTAGTTATACGTGTGACAGTAGAATGCATTTTGACACATCATACATAAATGAAGTATAACTTCTCATTCTTTTGGTTGTACTTGTTGTAAACTCATACCAATCGTGTAATCATATATGCACATAGGGTAATAATGTCTGATTCATTCTACTATTTTTACTAACCCCATGCCCCCTCCCTCCATTCACGCCCTTCTGCCTAATCCAAAGTACCTCTATTTTTCCAAACACCACCACCACCCCGCACACTTTATTGTGAATCACCATCCACATATCAGAGAAAATATTTGGCCTTTGGTTTTTTGGGATTGGCTTATTTCACATGATAGTCTCCAGCTCCATCCATCTACCTACAAATGCCATAATTTCATTATTCTTTCAGGCCGAGAATAGCTTTTTTTAAAATTCTCTTTAGTTAAAATCAAACTGAGAATTACTTTTGCGTGATGTTCAAGTTCAAATCACTACCATGACTGAGATAATGACACTGTACTCACCTCTCATGTAGTGTACACATCATCTAGAATGCCTATTCCAGACTCTGCCCTGTGCAAACTGGTCTACCTCCTGAGGGAAGAAGGGACTACAGCAAGACTCGTTACCAAAAGAGAACCTGGCCAGGGGTTGGAAAAGCATTTAATATAGTTCAGTCACTTTTAGCAGCTGAGAAACTTTGAATTCATGACATTGTACATGCTTTCCAATATTTCTTATGGCCCTATCCTAATCTGTTCATTTTTTTCCCAATTTCATCTGTTTTACCCACCCAAGGGTTGCCCCTAGTTTTATAAAATGACATTTTCCCCCACCATCGGCCTCAGGGTCATGACTAGTATGTTCACTAGTTGGGGTGATTTAAAATCAGTCAGTAAAGCAAACCACAAGTAGATTAACAAAACCCCTAGAACTCAGCTGTATGTTCCTTATTTACACTCTCTGCTAAAGAAAGAGTAAATGCAAAAGAATCTAATGAGGCCTAAACAGTTAGTTTTAATCTATGTCAATTCCTAGAGTGTCTGATCCCTTTTCTCCCACCTGACTTCTCAGGTCAATATTTCAAAGCACAAAGGTTAAATACTGAAATGTCCTCATACAAAATATAAGATACACCAGGAGACAAACCAAATGACCACAGTTCTCCTCCCCAAGATGTCTCCAGAGCGAATAGATCTGGGCCTTGTATGTGCCACTTGGGAACTGCTGTCACAGCAATTTCCACCCCACCATTTTGCCACACATCTGTGCCGCCTGGCAGTTAAGGTAAATCTCTTGATAGAGAAGCCTTACTTTCCTCCACCTACCCCGATCCTATCTATCCTGCTAGGCCTGCTCAGACCCTACCTCTTCCAAGTCATCTCCAGTCTCTTCCCCTAATCACCAGCTCCAGGATAATCTTCCAAATCCCTCCATAAAGTCTTTCATCAATCACCATCTGGCTCCTTTGCAGTGATCAGTACAGTGCCAGTCACTGCCCAAGCACATGGACCAATTATGTACGCCCCAGGGAATTGATTGTCCTACCTCCTATTTGTTTGATTGGCATGTTATGATCACAGAAGTCAAATAAACTGAAGGAGCACTGTCATGTAAATTATACGAAATACACTTCCTAGACACATTCCAGGATTTTGGTGTAAGAGAAGTCTCCAGGGGCTTGGGATGTGGCTCAAGCAGTAGCGCGCTCGCCTGGCATGCGTGCGGCCCGGGTTCTATCCTCAGCACCACATACAAAGATGTTGTGTCCGCCGAGAACTAAAAAATAAATATTAAAAAAAAAAAATTCTCTCTCTCTCTCTCTCTCTCTAAAAAAAAAAAAAAAAAAAAAAAAAGAGAGAAGTCTCCAATGAACCCAAAAGACCAACTCTTGCGAGGTCCCCTGCAGCACTAACCAGGGCCTCCTCCAAAGCTGCCTACCCATACAAATCCTGCCTTTGTTGATTAGCCTACTACAAAATATGGATATACTAAAGCCTTAATCTGATCAGGCTGCTATAACAAAATATCATAAACTGGGTAGTTTATAAACAACAGAAGTTTATTTCCCAGTTCTGGAGAATGGGAAGTCCAAGATCAAGGCAGATTAGGTATCTGGTTACAACCTTACATAACACATGGGGGTAGGGCAGCTCTCTGGGGCCTCTTTATAAGCGCACAAATCCTGAGCCCTCATGATCTAATCAAAAAAGGCCCCACTTCTAATACCATTACAGTGGTAATTAGATTTCAACATACAGACTTTGGGGAGACAAAGTCTGACTGTGGCAAGCAGATAGATATGAACATTTATTAAATAAAATTATCTAGAGGCCTTTTTTGCTAATTTCAAACTCCACAGTCAGCATCAGCATCAGATTCCCAGATACTTCAGCTGTTCCTATGTTAGACAACAGCATTTTTCAGAGAGGAGGGATGTGAGGAATTCTGACTCCTTGCTGCCACTAGGCTAAAATGAGGACAGCATTTGGACTGCTCCCTGAAATTAAAAGGTATCACCTGCCTTGTTAAAAGCATTGAAGCTAGATGGGCTGCTACTGGGACTAAGCTGAAGTGAGGTTATTCATTCTCACGGTTAAGGGTTAGGGCAGGGGTTGTTTCAAACTTATTAACAATCATGTTAAAATGATTTTTGGCTAAGCCTTCCTACTACCCCAAATTATTCAACAAAATGTCATCAAGTCAATCAAGATAATCTATACCATGTGTAACCTCATCTTTAAGTGATTACACTGAAAAAGTTATGAGAGGTAAAATTCTCCTGCAAATTTGAGTTGAGGATCCTGTATTAAATACCCACAATAAATGATTAGGCTAGATTGTCACCTAATCTAGGGAAAATGGTGGTAATCTAAATAGGTTAATCAATAAACTTAGCTGAGCCTCTGTTGTGGCCAAGGCCAATGTTTACACTAATAGTATATAAGATAATTTCACAACCCTTCAGGAACTTAAAATCTAATTAGGTAGTCAGGGCATATACACAAGAAAAATAAACAAATGAAAAGCAAATGGAAAGAGAATGTAGCCAGTCAACTCAAACCCTACTCCACACATGACCTCCAGCGTGTAACTGCCCACAACTATGGCTAGTCAAGGAGCCCTTAACTACACGAGCTTCACCTGTGCCTTTTTGTGTTCCTGCATCATCTATCTCCAATTTCATATCAATTGCTGCCTCCTCTTCCCTGTCCCATCCAGTCTGACTCAGAATTGCCATTCTGTACTCCAGGGGTGCCCTCTCCAAACCTTATCAGGGCACTCGTGACACTGTTCCACAATTGCTCATGTGACTCCTGACTGCACTGTGAATTATTGGGGAGCAAAACTGTTTTCTCCTGTGTTTAGTCCCCAATGGGCACATTATACGCTCAAGAAATGTCCGAATTGATGAATAAATGCCAATCCTGATCTTCCCTCCTAAACATATTTTAACTTTATTTTAAATCTGCCTTTTCTCTATACCTCCAAGGAGACAATACAGTATAGAATGGTCACTGAGTATTTAGCCTCTGAAATCAGACTGATATAGTAACTTTGTTCCATTACTTGTTAGTAAAGTGATAATGAGCAAATTATATAACCCACATATGCCTCAATTTCCTTATTTGTAAAATGAAGCCCCTGGTTCCCTATCACTTTCAGAAAACTGACCTCTTTTGTCACTTTAAGAAAGCCCTTCATGATTTGGCTCCAATTCCCTCGCCCCTCTGCTTACAGCCAAGCCCCAGACTCTCTACTGCCTACAAATCCCTCAATGTGTCCTATTCTCACAGCCCTCCATTCCAGGCTGTTCTATCAAGACCATGATTTCTGCTTGGTCACCTGGATTATTCTTTCTAATCCTTCATCTCTGAACCTAGATGTCACCTCTTCCATGGTTACATCATGGCCTCAAGTGAAACGAAGGCCTCAGTTTAAATCCTAGCTATATCATTTACAGGTAACATGACCCTGAGGGATTAGTTTGCTTCTCTTGGCTTCCTGTTTGCTACCTGTAAAATGGAAATAGAAAGAACCTACCAGGTAGAGTTGCTGTGAGGATTAAACAAAAAGCATCTCCCCCAAGAAAAGACCATAGAGAGTCTTAATACTTGCTAGTTACTACTATTGGCCCTAGGAACTTTCCTAAGCACTTTTAATACTCACATGATGCCTTATAGGAAATAAGAGGTTTACAGCTGTCAAGTAACTGCCCCAAGCATTAACTTCCAACATCAGAGTCAACACTTGAACCCAGAACCTCACAAGCAGAAAAGGTTTGGAAAACAGGATGAGAGTTAGAGAATGTGTGGGGCTTGCTCAAGGACTCATGATCAGTTACTGCTCTATGCTCAACCAGATCTGATTCTAAAGTGATAGCTGAATTGTGATTTGAAAGTCTTATAAACTACAAGCATCATAAAATAAGATTTGGGGAGATAAAAATGGTAAAGTCCTTCAGAGAAGCTGAGAAACCCGGCTTGGTTCCCACCAGTGGATGAAGGAATTCTTTAATTTAGGCAAAAAAAAGGGCAACTATCTTTTTATCTACCTAATTCCCTGTATATAGCTGTATGAAGCAGCTTTGTCACAGTTACAAAAATTCATGAAAATACAAAAACGTAATATTTATGAACACTAAAGAATATATCTAAATGTAACATTTTAAATGATTTATAAAACAAAATGCTGATTCTTACAAATGTGCCATTATTTATATTTTTATTTTTAGAAAGACTTACAAATAGTTCACCAGAATACAATTCTCACATTTCACTTTATAGTTAATTAATTTATGTCCAAAGTGAGTCCTTTTCTATATGGTTTCTGAAAAAGCAAAACACTTTATATTTTCAGTAGAAAAAAATTTACATGTGGAAGTCAAAAACAATACTTTTAGTAAAAATAGATGTCAACCACCATATCTTTTCTTGAGTTCTTCAACAGAATTATCTTTCAATCCTGATTTGTCTATGTGATTGAACAATACATGTGCAACTGAAAGAGAAAAAAAAATCCATTTTAATCTCATTTTCAAAAAAACTAAGCAAAATGTGAACTACAAGAAGTAATCTGATCTGTCAAATAAAAGTTTTTTATATTTTAAAAGCAATAATTAAAATTACTTATAAATTCCAACTCACATATTTAAAAAGCCAACCTGAGAATGAAAATTACAATAATTCAACAATGTTTCTTTCCAAAATATTTTGTTTTAACAGTACAAAATTTCCCTTATATCGTTAATGATATTAACCTTACAGAATAAACTTAATTTATTCTATAACAGCCTAAAAAGTTTTTGCCCTAACAAATATACTTTTTAAAATATTTCTTTTAGTTGTTGATGGATATTTTATTTATTTATATGTGGTGCTGAGAATCAAACCAGTGCTTCACACATGCTAGGCAAGCACTCTGCCACTGAGCCACAACCTCAGCCCCACAAGTATACTTTTATTTACTTAATATTTTTATTTCAATTTTAGATCTTTTTAAAACTTTATATCATTACTATAAATTGAAAATCAGCAATAATATCTATGAAATCACATTTGATGGGCTAGTAATACATTTTTAGATTAAATAATAAAATACATAAATACTAAAGGTTTAAAAAAAAAAAAAAGATTTGTCTATGAATCATAAAATCATCATTCTTACCTGAGTGGTCTATACTCAACTTTGGAAAACATAGTTCATGTGAGAACTATGAACAGCTATTAACGATAATGGCAATATAAATATGGATAACAGCAGCTATCTTCACGGAATGCTTAATTACATGCCAGAACCATTCCAAATGCTTCTCATGTTTAACTTAGCACACAGTTGTGACCCAACCAAGACACAGTTGGTAGGTTGGTCTAAAGAGCAAGCTTACATTCTTCAAGTACACTCTGAACATAATATCACATTAGAGGGACAAGAAATCATTCAACACTTCTATATTAAAAGGCTATTATGTACTAGCACTGAAGCCTACTGACCAAGGTAAACAAAGTTCCTGCTCTCATGGAGCTTTTGTTCTGTTAGGGAAAAAGAAATAATAAACATATACATGAAACACTCTCAGTTATGTGTTAGGAAAAAAAAAAAATCAAGCAGGATTAGAAAACAAAGTGAGGGGCAATGATGGGAGGTGGACAGTCATTTTAACCAGAGTTGGTGAAGAAAGTGTCTGTGAGGTGAAACTCAAAGAAGCCAGGAAGCACCAAGGTGAAAAAGACACGTAGGAAAGTCTAAATTCTAGGCTGAGGGAACGAATATAAAGTCCCTGAGATTAAAGTAAGTTTGGCAGTTTAACATATTAAAAGATGTAAAGCCAGCAAGTTGGGGGTGGAGTAATAAAAAAAAAAAAACATGGCAGCCCGGCATTGTGGTACACGCCTGTTATCCCATTGGCTCCCAGGCTGAGATAAGAGGAGTTCAAAGCCAGCCTCAGCAATCACAAGGCACTAAGCAACTCAGTGAGACCCTGTCTCAATAAAACACAAAATAGGGCTGGGGATGTGGCTCAGTGGTTGAGTGCCCCTAAGTTCAATCCCTGGTCTCCACCTGCCCACCCCTCGCCAAAAAAAAAAGAACAAATGGCAGATGATGAGGTCAGAACAGCAATAATAGTGACATATCTGGGATTTCACGGAATGGTTTTGGTTAACTAAAAATAAAGCAGAAGCTTTAGGATTAAATTCTATTTTTAAAAAAATCTCTAAATTACATGTCCACTTTCCAAAGTACAAGAGTATTTTTCTTATTAAGAATCATTTATTTCGGGGTAAAAATGGGAGTTCATAACCCACTTGAATCAAAGTGTGAAATATGATATATCAAGAACTATGTAATGTTTTGAACAACCAACAATAAAAATTAAAAAGGAAAAAAAAAAGAATCATTTATTCATTTCTAGAAATAAAGAGTAAGAAAAGGAATCAAGTATGTTTAATATAGGAGTTATCTAAAAATGATACACTGAGCTTTTGCTAATTTTTAAAATTAAAAAAGAAAAAAAACTGATTAGTCCTATATTTGATTTTGCTTTTCCCTGAAACCAGTATATAGCCCAAAATGAAGTTTTCACAGTTCGATTTTACTTTAATTAAGATTTCCCAAAACTGACCCTTCATGCCAAAGACTGACATGTGAAAATAAATAAGAGATGTGAAAATACAAAAGGGACATAATTCTTCAAGCTCATTACCTGCCATTCTTTACCCCTCAAATCTATAATCCAGTCACAGTACATTTTTAATTCTCTGAACTTTGCTCTTTCCTGCCTCAGTACTTCTAGCATGCATCATTCCCTTAGTCCAGAACTCTTCCCTACTCCTTCATCTAACTGACTCCTGAACTTCTTTGAAAATTTAGCTGAAACAAACTCAAGAAAATAAATTATCTCCCTCAAAATGGATTAGACATTAGGCCCATACTGGCCCAACAGTTACATGTTCCATGATGGCAAGAATTCAACTATTATGCCACATACCACACTTCTAAGAAGAGCCCAGAAGTGGACGGTCAGGGTTCAAATCCTGGGTGTTTCTTTAACTATGTGACCTTGGTCAAATTCCTTAACCTCTCTACTGGACAGTTTTTTCTTCTATAAAGAACAAATGGCATATCTTATATACAGACATATGATAAATTGTGGTATAAAGGTGTATTAAGAATTGTAATGCAAAAAATAATAATGAGAGCTCATGTAAAAAAATGTAAAATAGATTTGACTATTTTGACAAATGTAAAATCATTTGACTTAATATTTTCATTACTTGTATATATAAACACTTATATATTTATTCTTAAAGAAAAGAAAGAACAAATGCCTGGCCCATTAATTAAAATTATAATTTTAAAAATGAAAATTAATTAAATTTTTAATTAAAATTAAAAACTAAAAATATAATTTTTAAAAATTAGTTGCCTGTAATCCCAGCAATCCGGGAGACTAAGGCAGGAGGATCACAACTTCAAGGCCAACCTCAGCAACTTGGCTAAGCCCTGTCTCAAAATAAAAAATAAAAAGGTCTGGGGAGGTGGTTTGGTGGTTAAGCACCCCTGGGTTCAATCTCTAGTACAAAAAAAAAAAAAGAAAAAAGAAAAAACACCAGAGAGAACAATAATAGCAATAATAGTACCTACACTTGCTACTACTGTCAGGATTAAAAATACAATTTTAATTGTACTTAATTTAACTGCACTTCAATTAACAACTTAATGTAATTATAATTAACTTACATGTAATTGCATACACCTTGTAAATAAAGTCTGTTGTCATTCTTTGAACAGTAAAGGAACATATAAGAATAACTAGAAATAGAAAAACCTTTTAGAACTTACTCTTTTTCTCAGATTCTGACATAAACATTACTGCCATATCAAACCTTTTTAGTTCAGAAAGTCTTTGTAAGATTTCAAAAATAAGTGATGGCTTTTCTTTCCTGAAATAATCCAAAAAATAAAAACCAATAATCAGTTAAAAGTAACTCATTTAATTCTGTTTACTAATACAATATTTCTAATTATACACAAATAAGATTGTCACTTTTTATATTTTCCCTGGATACTGTTTATATTTTAAGTCCCCAAATGATAAAATTTCTCAAAATCAGCCAAAGAAATTATAATATTCTTAAATGAGAGCTTAGTAGAGAGAAACCATTATTCTAACGCTGGTCATTTCCACATCCTACTTCTCTACAAAAAAAATTAAATCCATGGCTGGAGTTGTGGTTCAGCAGTAAAGTGCTCACCTAGCATGTGCGAGGCACCCTGGGTTTGATCTTCAGTACCATATAAAAATAAATAAAATAAAGGTACTGTGCTCAACTACAACTAAAAAAACAGAAAAAAAAAAAAAAAAAAAAAAAAACACATTTTCCTCCCACTTAAGCTTTCACCCTTTTGTCTATACTTGTCATACCTTTATAACTTCTGTAATGTTAAAATTTACTAGAAAGTTAATTATGCTATGTATAAAATATTAATGTCAAAGAATGAATTTTCCAAATCACAGTATTACAATATGAGAGCATAATTAAAATATTCAACTTACTCAATGTAAAAGTCATGCAGAATTTTAATGATTTGGTTGAATATATCTGGATCTAGATTCTTCTGAAACAACTTAGGATACAATGATGGTTCAATTTGCTTGGGAAAAACAGAAAATTAAATTGTGGCAACATTCACATTGCACAAATTATAAACTGTTTAAATAAAAGTAGTTAGAATAATTATAGGGCTGGGGTTGTGGCTCAGCGGTAGAGCGCTTGCCTAACATGTGCGAGGCCTTGGGTTCGATCCTCAGCACCACATAAAAATAAACAAAATAAAAGTATTATGTACAACTAAAAAATAAATATTAAAAAAAAGAATAATTATAATGCATTAATATCTAATAAATATAAATGGGACCACATTTAAATGCAATTCTGAGAGAACAACAAACGATAATCTGTTTCAGTAACGGGAAAAAAAATAATCAAATGAACATACAGACACCACTCTACAAGGGACAACCTGTACTTTCAAAGAGGAAGAACTAGATAGAACTAGAAATATTTAAAAGGAAAATTAAATGAGATAACAAATTTGAAATGACAGTTTATTACCTAATTCTAAGGGAGCTAGATACTATCATTATACTTGAAAAACACTATGTTAATCTATTATTCAGTTCTATTATTATTAAGTTCTATTCTAATCTATTATTTAGTGCTTTTTAATCATAAGAACTAAAGTTCTTATGATTCAATTCTGTATCTTGGAGCAAGTAAAAACTCATTTGTTTTCAGGAAAATAATTGTCTAAACATTGCGAATTACTTGACACACAGAAGTCATTCAATGTATTTCAGCTTGAAGGATGAAAGATTAAGCATAAGCTATATGAGAAATAAAATTACACTGAGTTATTTTAGACATTAGAATTTAACACAGAACCTATTTCCAAAGTTAAAAACCAAGGTTTCCTGGTTGCAAATATTTTAAAATGTTCTGGCAAGATGATGATATGTATTAAGCAAGGGGAGAAGCATTTTCTAATATTATGTCATTCAAAAAGCAAATATTATAGCACTATTATAAAGTTCTTAGACCTTTTACTTCCAAGAATTACTAGCTTCCTCTCTCTTACCTTTAAATACTGATACAACATATCTGGAGAACCTTTCAGTTGTCTGAAATCAGATTCAAGCTGGAATGAGTTGGCAGGAACTGGAGGCAGAGCAGATGTGACAAACTTAGCAGGTACTTGTTCTCCCTTTATAGAAATCTTCTCACTCAAAGACTGGCTAATGTCCTGTTTCAAACTGACTCGAGGTCTGAAATATTTCAGAGGCACCAATCAAACAATTAGAAATGAATCATAAATAGTCAAAGCTCAATAAAGAAAATTGCACTAGAGATTTTTAAGTTTCTAATGTATTAATGTTATTTATTTGTATTCTACAGGTATTAAATTCTTTTGACTAATAATATATATATAGATTTGAAAAAAAAAAGACTATGCCCTTGCAAATTTTCATATTCTAGCTATACAATGACTATTCTCATCTGTTAGGTCACTAGCCTGGTCAGCCTTTGAGAACACCATCTCTACTGCAGGACTGCATCAAAAAAAATCTCACAACTCAGCCTTTCAGAAATACAAGCATTTCTAAGAAGAAAATGCTTCTTCCTTTTGTTTTACAAAAGCTACCCAATTTATATTCCCACCAATCCATATTATCTCTTCAAGTAAAAGTATCACTAACGTTCAAAGTTTAAAATAAAACAAAAAAGTGAAAATTCACAGGTTTGCTGAATGGCAATGTAAGACTATCTATAAGATCATATGTGGGCTTGGATTATGGCTCTGTGACAGAGCACTTGCCTAGCACCAGGATCCTCAGCACCACATATAAATAAATAAATAAATAAAGGTACATCAACAACTAAAAAAAAAATTATATGTAATACTAAACAGTAACCCAAAATAAACCTAATCAGTCTGTATCATCTATATTTTTATATTCAGGAAACTCATGGAATTATTTAATCCCAAATTTAATTCCAAAATTTAAAGAGTGCCCAACCGTCTTCAATATTAATAGGTATAGAAAATAGGGGCTGGCCTTCATTAGATGAATGTATAAAAAAAAATTGTGGCATATATACACAATGGAATATTACTCAGCAATTAAAAAGAATAAAATCATGACATTTGCAGGTAAATGGATGGAGTTAGAGAAGATAATGCTAAGTGAAGTTAGCCAATACCAAAAAACCTAATGCCGAATGTTTTCTTTGATGTAAGGAAGCTGATTCATAGTGGGATAGGGAGGGGGAGCATGGGAGGAATAGACAAAACTCTAGGTAAGGCAGAGGGGTGGGAGGGGGCATGGGATAATTAATGATGGTTGAATGTGATGATCATTATTATCCAAAGTACATGTATGAGGACACAAATTGGTGTGAGTATACTATGTATACAACCAGAGATAAGAAAAATTGAGCTCTCTATATGTAATAATATTTGTAATGCATTCCGCTGAAAGAAAGAAAGAAAGAAAGAAAGAAAGAGAAAATAGGGGCTGAGACTGGGGCTCAGTGGTAAAGGGCTCGCCTAGCATGTGCGAGGCGCTGGGTTCGATCCTCAGCACCACATAAAAAGAAATAAAAAACAAAGGTATTGTGTCCAACTACAATTAAAAAATATATATTTAAAAAAAAAAAGAAAATAAAGGTAATATCTTGGGCTAGTTTTGTGGCTCAGTGGTATTGCACTTATCTAGCACGTGTGAGGCACTGGGTTTGAACTTCGGTACCACATAAAAAAATAAGTAAACAAAATAAAGGTATTATGTCCAACTACAACTAAAAATATTTTTAAAAAAAGAAAAGTAGAATCTAAATTCTGCATTTTTTTATGGATCTTCCTTTAAAAAATTAAAATTTTTTGTTCAATTAAATAGTAAAATATATACACTGAAGTTCTAGAAAAGAAAATCAACAAAATCAATTTGATTAAGGCACTTTCTTATATCTACATTATCTCTGAAAACTGTGCTCCAATAAAGGAATAAGTGATTACTGTTAAACAAAATGTTTCTCACTGTAAAGACAAATAAAAGAAAATTAGAACCTAAAGTGAGACAGTTCAAAAAACTGCAGTAAGTCAAAAGTCTTCTTAGTAATATCAATTTTCTACTGGAATTACTGTCATTCTAGATGATTAGCAAATAACAGTACTTCTACTCACGGCAAGGCTGAAGTATCATTGATTTCTTCTATTTTCAAAACTTTTGCTCGTGGAGTATCACTTGGGGGCAAAAGGTCATCTTGGCTTGAATTCTTTTTACCAGCAGTGCCTGTGGCTGCTATTACGTTTGCTAGATTAATAGGATTACCCTCTGGAGCAGCAGCAGTAGTGCTATCTGGCACATCAATAGTCTGTATCAAATTACCAGTTTCTTCAATAATAACCTTCTTGAGTGGTTTCTAAAACAATTAAAATCAATTCTTTAAATCAACATATTAGCAGTTTCCCATTTTAAGGTCACAAGTTAAAAGATGCTGTGTTCTTACAGCTAATATCCCAGTTGTAAGTAAATTTAATTTGGTGGCTAAACAGACTTAGGAATTACACTCTGAGAATACAAAGAATAAAAAGCTATGCACCTCTCCTACACAAGATTAAAATGGAAAAGAAAGACACAAATGCATAAGTAATTCCGAGGGAATGGATGTGCATAAAAGAAGAAAGCACAAAATGCCAAGAGAATTCAGAAAGGAAAAGTAAACAGTGGAATCAGGGAAGCCTTCACAGAAGGAAACAGCACAGGGGAATGGCCAAGGGCAAGGCTGCTACAAGTCCAAGGGCAGGGAAGCAGTCCAGTGTGGCTGTCACAAGGGCAGAGGTGGTACAAAAAAAGCCTGAGAGGCTGCTTAAGGACAGTTAATACAGATACCTATGTGCCATGTCAAGGAGTTTGGACTTGATTCTTGAGGCAATAGAGCAAAGAAAATATATTAACACAACACCAGCACGGTTTAACTTGAGGCAAGTAGAACAAGGAAAGACAATAACACATTGTATCTGAAACAGACTAACTACAATCTCTGCATATGTAGTAGATGAATTAAACCAGCCCTGGATTATAGATTTGCCAAATAATACTTACAAAATTGGTCAGTGTTATCCATAATGGTTTTCTAATTTAAAATAAATGGCATTCACTATTTACTTTGATCATTACAAGTATCAAATATTTTCAATTTCTCTTATACTTATGGTATTATTTTATATTTAGTAAAACAAAACACTATTCTTGACTATATCATCACACCAGACATTAAGGAGCTACTACTATACCACGAGGGGTATTTGAAAATAAAAAAGGCAAGAAAGCTCCTTCTAAAATTGACAAATATTGATAAACAGTTGTAGCTATAGTAAAATAGTTCACTCTATTTTTGTATAAATTCCAAATCTGATTTTAAAGAGAAAAACTTAACATGCTCATACTGTTCATTTCAAATGCATAGTTGAATTATAAATGATAAATTATGAGTATTAAAAACTTCTGACAAATTACATTCAATGTCAAAACTAGACATTCCATTAGCATGGCTAAGAGCTAATGGTAGCAACTAAGTGTTTCTACATAAAAAAAAGCTAAAAAGCAAATTTGAAACACAATCCTCTTGGCAATTCTGTTTTAAAGGACAATTATATTAAGGCCTTTTCCTTGATGATAACTGTATCAATCAGTTTTCTATTAAGACATTGACCAAGAATGGACATGTGTTAGTATTAAAAATGTATAAATATACAATAAATTCTACTATGTATAATTATAACATGCTAATTAAAAAGTCGATTTTGAAAAATAAAAGAATAAAAACTAGACAATAATTTCTGACAAGCAACAGTATGAATTAAGTCATTGTGGTCCATTTAAAGCCAAATTCTTTCCTTGACAAGACATGTATAAACATGATTCTAATTAATGTTTTTCTTAATGGTCTCTAACCCATGTAGACCAATAGGTTCTGAGAGTCACTGAGGGCCACTGATGACAGGGGCAGAGGTTGCAGGTAGAGTATGCTGGTTATAGTTGTAAACCATAAGATACTTTTACTGAAAGAAAAAAAAAAAAAAACTAAGAAAATATAAAAGGTTTAATCCACTCCTTTTTAAAAACTATGGCTCAGAAGTATAACATTTATTTAGTTCTGTATTTTGGCCATTTCAAGGGAAAATAAAGAACAAACTGTAAGTCAAAGAGATAATGGGTCCAGGGAGAAAGGTGAACTTTTGACGTGGAGAAACAAAAGTGTTTTTGTTTTTGTTTTTTAAATAACTAAAAAAAAAAAAAATAGTTTAGCAGATCAGGAAAAACTTTGATTTACTACCACCTAATAGGCTCCTGTGGGTCCCTGGTGAGATTTGCTGAAAGTACTCCCAGGCTCCCAGGCCCTGAAGCAAACTCTCCTGGCCTATCCTCTCACTTGAATAACCCAAGGCACACACACTCTCTCTCTCTCTCTCCAACATCCCACACTACTTCCCTTCATATAAACTAATCTGAGTTATTCTACATTTAAGGAGAAAACCCAAAAATAATAGGGTTTAGATAACTTGTTTAAGATTTCAAAGTTTATAAAGTGGGGCTCAAATCAAGTCTCAAAGGTATTATACCAAACTTCTAACTTCTGTTTTTTTAAATAATCATTGCCCATTTATTATCGTAGAGATCTATTATAAAAATAAACGGCAATTATTTCCCTTCTCAGTAGGATACTAATTTTCTTTGTTAGATTATTTATAAAATACTTTACTACCAGCTCTCTTATTTCATAAAGATTTTGAGATACTGTCACAGAATAAATTCATGCTACATTTTCATAATTATTAATATAAACTGATTTTTAAAGTCAAGGAGAGGAGAACCTAACAAATTAATGAAAGTTATTCAGGTATAATCGTCATGAGACATTACATATACTGATACTTGATTTATCCTATGGCAAAATCTTTATAATTATGGACAGCAATACTATCAAAGGACTTTTTTAAGTGTGCAAATTAATTTTCGTGAAAAAGCCTTATAAAGATGTAAGTTTCCAGGAATGGTGGCACACACCTGTAATCCCAACAACTTGGGAAGCTGAAGCAGGAAGATTACAAGTTTCAGGCCATCCTTAACAACTTAGTGAGACCCTCAACAACTTAGCAAAACTCTGTCTCAAAATTCAAAAAATAAAAAGAGCTGGGGATGTAGCTCAGCGGTAAAGCACCTGGGTTTAATCCCCAGTACCAAAAAAGAAAAAAAGATGTGAAAGTTTAAATCATATTTACTAAAAAAGAACAGAATAGCAGCAAATGAATATAATACACGAAACAATTAATACAATATAATACACAGAAACAAAGAATCATGCCTGGCACTTGAAACACATGAAACCAGTATTAGCCAGAAAATACATGAATGCAAACACAGCAGGAACACTGGGAAAGTATTAAATTAAGAAATCAACTATCTGAAGTTTGTTTTGCTATATTCATATAAGATATGAATATAGCAAAACAAACTTCCTGTCCTTTATAAAAGGGGGATAAAAATACCTGCTCAAACTTCCTTATAAAATTATTATTTCTAGCAAAGACTCATCCATGAATAACTGTTACTTCTGTGGGTCAGAGAAAGGATCTTTATCAGTAATGGGCACATAATAAGGTTTTTGGGTAAAGAAACTTTCAATTTCCCTGATCTGGTTGGTGGTTTTATGTGTGTTCACTTTATAATTATTGAGTCTTAATTTTTGTTGTGTGTTTTTTTGTATGTATTTTATATCTTACAATTTTGATTTTACAAACACATATACTAAAAGTACTATATAAATGTTAGAAATTACCACTGAGTCACATCACACATATATAACATATATGTTTGCCTTAAATGAATTCAACTTTAGAGGTTCAATATAGACCTGCTAAATTCATGCTACTCTTTCTGTTCCAATATTACAGGGAAAAACTAGCCTTGTTGGACTTAATGATAAACTACAGTATGCCCAAAATAATGTGCAAGCTATTGCAATGAGAACTCAACCCCAGAAAAAAAGAGTAATAAAATAAAAAACACTTTATTGCTACAAAATGTGAAACTGGCCAGGTGCACTGTAATCCCAGTGGCTGGAGAAGTTGACACAGGAGGATCTCAAGTTCAAAGCCAACCTTAGCAACTCAGCAAGACCCTGTCTCTAAATAAAACACAAAAATGGGCTGGAGATGTGGTTCAGTGGTTAAGCGCCCCTGGATTCCATCCTTAGTACCAAAGAGAAAAAGAAAATATGTAAAATTTTTATAAGAAAATTGTGTAAAGATATTTAAATAAAATACTAAATTAAGTTACTCTAGAAATCTAAACATTTGAATTTTCTCTAATTTTATTATGCCAATAATCCTAGGAAGCATTTCTTTAAGATTCTAAAAATAACTCAGGAAAAAGCTTTCAACATTTTTTTTTTTAGTTTGTTTTTTCAATAGTTTGCTTCTAATTCTATTAATAAAACACAGATATTTAAATGACAAGGAAAAAAAGTGCTTTACTTACAACTGATCCAAGATGAGGTGGATTATCAATGGGTTTTACCACATTTTGTCTTTGTGTGGAATCAAGAAAGACATCATCCCAGTGTCCTTTCTCAATTAATTCCTTCAAAATAAATTTGAATTTTGAGTTAATTATGTAACCAATATATGAACTTGTGTTTCAGAAAATATGACTATACTGAGGTGAAAGAAATACCTTTTTAATTCTAGAAAGTTCAGTTACTGCTTGCTTATTTCCAGGCTCCAGAAGTAACACAGTTTCAAAATCTAAAGTGAATTAAAGAAAAACACAACAAGGGAGTAAAAATATTTAATTAAGTTCAAGACATGATACATTTAGTTAGTAATCCCATTTTTGTCTCAAGAAGTTTTTTTCACTCAGTACACTAGGTAACAGGTGAGCAATAATAAAGACATATTTACTATGTGCTGCTCTATTTATTTTATATGAAATTTCATGTAACCTTCACTATAATTTCATTTTACAGATAATACAACTGAGGCCTAGACAACATTGAATTTACCAAAGCTCATGCTGCTAAAGAAGATAGAGTAACTTACCAAACAAAACAGAATTAGAAAATTCCCTACCCTGAAATGGATGCAGTTAGAAAAGATAATGCTAAGTGAAGTTAGCCAATCCCAAATAAACAAATGCCGAATGTTTTCTCTGATATAAGGAGGCTGATTCATAGTGAAATAGGGAGAGGGAACATGGGAGGAATAGACGAACTCTAGATAGGGCAGAGGGGTTGGAGGGAAAAGGAGGGGGCATGGGGTTAGAAATGATGGTGAAATATGATGGGCATTATTATCCAAAGTACATGTATGAAGACACGAATTGGTGTGAATATACTTTGTATACAACCAGAGATATGAAAAACTGTGCTCTACATGTACAATAAGAATTATAATGCATTCCACTGTCATATATAAATTAAAAAAAAGATAAAAATAGATCATGTTAAGACATTGGTTAGAAAAAAAGCGCTGTTTGCATTTTCAGCACCAGGGACTTCAATATTCCCAAAGCAAAGGGGGTGGGAGGAATTACTAACACTGGCAAAGTAGATTTTGTCAGCAATGTTTGGTGAATACTTTGGAGGAGAAGGAGCTTCCAGCATTGTGACTTCTGTTCTTCTCAGGCAACTCCACTGTTTTCTCTTAAATTAGCATCCATTGCTCTTTTAAATATTATGTGGTGGGGAAAGTGTCTATATTGCATCTGTTCATCTAAAACTATGAATTGCTTTTATCACTGATTTCTAAAATACACCTGCACATAAAAGTTTGGGACAATTATTTTATTTCTGTCTCAACCTTCCATCAGATAAACTCTTCAAACACAAAATCATTACCTTTAAAAAAAATGTCTCTCAACAAGTATGGACTTCTCTGATTTTTAAATTAAATGCTTCTTACAGAAAAAAAGAAACAAAGAAAGAAAATTCCCTACCCTGGATTATCACTCAGCCTTAAGAAGGAATGAAATTCTAATACAAACAACAACATGAATGAAAGATGAAGATGAGTTAAGTTAAATAAGCCAGATGAAAAGAGACGTATACTATTACAATTCTACTACTATCAGAAATTTAAAATAGTTAAATTCATAGAGAAAATAGAACAGTGGTTACTAAAGATAGAGGGTGAGGAGAATGAAGAGCTATTATTTAATGGGTACAGAAGTTTAGAATGGGGTGATAAAAGTTCTAGACATGGACAATGGTGTTAGTTGCATAATACTGTAAATACTTGATGCCAAACTATACACTTAAAATGGTTAAAATAGTAAATCCACTTTTATATATAATTTATTTAAAAAAAAAACAGAAAACACTCATGGGTTGCAGCAAAAGCCAGATTTGAAGAGGAACTGCAATTAAAGTGCACAAATCAGAAAATTGAAAAAAGGCTGAAAATCAATTACAAAAGTATTGACCTCAAGAAGCTAAAAAAACAGCAAATTAAACCCAAAAAATAAAGAGCATAAATAAAAAAATTTAAAAATAAACACAAAGGAATCAAATCAATTCTTTGAAAAGACTAATAAAATGAATATCTGAGACAAGATTATAGAAAAATAAGAGGAAAAAAGCATAAAAAATAAAAAGGAATATCACTAAAGCCCTCACATTATCCTCCATCCCCTATCTACTGATTCTTTTTTTATTATTATTATTCCTGCCTTATTTTTACTTTTCCTTGTCATTTATAATCCAAAATTTTCAATAACATTGATTGGTAATTAGCCAAGAGAGTAGTATAAAGTAAAGACTAATTGGGTGCACTATGGAAGGTATGGTCCTTCAAACCTACTCATAAGCACAACTGTACAGAAAAAAAAAAAAAACAAAACCTTTCTTAAGTTTAGCATCTTTGAACCATGGGAAAGCAACAAAAATCCCTGCTTTACACTTTGGGAGTCTCATCAGGATGAGTGTGTACATAAAGTTTTACCTTGTTTGGCCTCATTTATCTTTCCCAAAAATGTTCTTGCAGTTCCTCTTCTAGCAAAAGCTTTGGAGTAAGAGCCATCTAATAAAATGGCTTGTGTGCAGTCTCTTTCAGCTTCTTCATATCTATTGAACATAATAAAATTATCAACTGGAAAACATGCAGCTTACAGAAAATTTTCATAAAACTGAGTTTCTAATTAAAAAAAAAAAAAACACATATCTAATTTCAATTACGAATTCCCACATCTGTATTTCAGGAGAAAGACTATTTTTTACATTTTTCATTCTCACTGAATCTTGTAACCATCTGGTAAGGAGGGAGAAGGTACCAAATTAAGGGAAAGTTAGAAGAAAGTCTGCTGGAAAGATGGAATTCACAGTGGTAAAATATAAGCTGAAGTAACAAAAGAGTATCACTGCTGGCAGGTCATCTCCTCTCCAACCCTCAATATGCACAGGTACTATGTTATAATTGGCATTAGTTTCCTCGTAAAATTTCACTAACCTTACCCATAATTTGAGTCGCTTAAGGAAAAACAACCCACAAAAAAGATCTATTATGATAGCCTATCATCTGATATTTTGCATAAATACTACTCAGCCACGCAACTAGTAACAACTCAAATTGGGTTTGGTTCTGTAACAAAAAACTAAAAAAAGCTTCACTCACACACACACACACACACAGAAAGAGAACAAAAAACCCTCAGACCTTCCCATATATTCAAATGACATTAATGAATATTAATTTATTACAAATGATAACAGTACTGTGATTATGTATGAAATATCCTTTTCTTTGGAACAAATATCACAATGTCTGTTATTTTCTATATAATAATTAGGTGTGGGTAGGGAGGCTAAAACAAATACAACATAGAACATATGACCTGTTAAAAACTAGATGAGGAAGCCAGGTATTGTGGTGCACACCTATAATGCCAGCAACTCAGAAGACTGAGGCAGGAAGATCAAGTTCAAGGCCAGCCTCAGCAACTTAATAAGACCCTAACTCAAAATTTTAAAAGGCTAAGGATGTAGCTCAGTGATAAAACGGCCCTGAATTCAATCGCCAGTACAAAAAGAAACGAAATATAGATAATGCATACATGAACTTACATTATTTTCATGACACTCTGGAAAGTTTCATATTAAAAAAAAAAATTCCTATGATTATATTCTTCCCAAGGCCTAAATAAATGCCATCTTACCCTCACAACAACATTCATGAATAAAATATGAATTTCTATTTTGGGCCCCACTTTTAAGAATAAAGTCAAACTCCTTTGCAGAGCACAAAGTCAGAGGCCTGATTCTTAGGCTTCTCTTTGACACTGTCCCCTGCATAACAGTCATGAACTTTCCCATTCCCACACCTTTGATGAATCTGTACTGGGACACTCACCCTGTTTATTCTCCTCACTAACCCATACTACTCTGAGAGCTCAGCTGGGTTTGAGCTCTTTAAGTTCTTCCCATGCATTCTTGCACCTGTTGAGAGCCATCCGTGTGCTATATGTGGACTATACCAGTATTGTAGCCTTTGAATAGGAAAATTTGGTATTTGGGAACTTCCTGTGGCAATCCCATAGGCTAAGATTGCCCAAATAGATGTGAATTTCTATTCAGCTCTACCTGGTCCCACACAGCACTGGAGATGGGGTAAGCTGCTGCAGCCACACAACCTCTCAGAGATGGGTATAACCTGCCAAGATGCCAATCAACTTTTGACTGTAAGACATCACGAAGCAAGACTCCTTCCCAGCTGCCACGATGGGGTTTATGTAGCAGATCTTATCACTGATGACAGGACGCAAGGAGGTGAAGATGCCAAGCCCTACTGCTGCTGCAGGCTCGTGCCAGTGTTTTGTCCACCATGAACTCCCATAGAATAAGTCCCTCACAGCATTAACACAGTATATTCTAATAATTATGGTCACTTTTCCTGTCTCTTCCTCCAAACTCCAAGTTGTTTAAAAAAACTGTATATTTAATATCTGCACACTTAATATCTTCCATAGCACCTACCAGGACAACTGACGGATTCTGGCTCAATAATTGTTTGCTAAATAAATCAGAAAACTTCCAAACAGCCCAATGCAAAGACAATTTAGAAGATAAATATTTAGGAAGCCATTTTAATTGCATATTCAAAAAGTATGTTCTATTATACAGCTGAAGAAAATCCAAAAAATATTTTAAAACTGTAAAGTTTCCACACAAGTAAATTGTTTTTTGACAATGAACTGATGTTAAGCTTTTTTTAAATTGTTAAATATCACTTGTGCACTCCAAGTATAACCTGGATTTAAAAAAATCCCATCTATAAACACCTTTTAGAAGATGTCAGAGAAGATAAACTAATCAAAAACAGAAATAGTAAAGATGATTAGTTCAGAAAACAGTCGTTTCCTACTTCCTTCCTAGTTCCTGAGCCCTACACCTCTTCTAACCATAAGTTCTAAGTGTTCACTCTGCTTGCTCTATTTCAACTCCATCCCTAATCAGCAGTAGGTGAACTCTATGCTAAACCATGTCTTAGCCCAGTCTGTTACAGAGCCATGATTCTACCTTATTTCTGTGACCAACCCTCAACACTATTTCCTATAGCAAGTATCTAATACTATTGGATCCTTTTCCTCTAATCCTATCTCTAAATTTAGATTTTGCTCCCTCTAAGAATAGGACCTACACTGGTTCTTGTTAAATCTTCAAGCACTAGCGTCCTATCCCAAACTTCTGAGCCCATTTCTGATTATTTTACTATCTCTTCAGAGCTTCTGAAGCTCACCATCCATCAACCTCCATTTCACAACCTGCCAGCTCACAGACACTCGACCACTGCAACTCAAGGATGTCTTGCTGAGCTCCTTAACACCATTCACCTACTCATGTAGTCTAGCACCTCTGGAAACCATGTTCTCTAGAAACCTTGGCTGCCCTACCTAGGTGAATTTCTCCTTACTCCCTGCTGGCAGATAAGACTGACTTCACTACTAGTTCTCTCCTCCGACTACCAGTCAACCTTATCAGTCTTTTTGACAGAGTTTGAAGGAACCCAAGCTACAGGCTGGATAACTAAAATAAGAATTATTAAAGTTTGAAAAGTTGTTCCTTTTGATGTTCTTCATCTAGCCTATAATACAAGAGACTCCTTGTAGTAGAGAAAATTTCTAATATTAAGTGTGAATCTAATAGACTTTACAAATAAAAGTAATGTAATTCTTTTCTTTTAAAATTATACTCTTTCTAGCTTGTCATAGTATATTCTACTAACATGACTGTCAACTGAAGCAATAAAACTAATACAGTGCTCTTATAAATGCAAATATAATCCCTCAGCTACAAGAAGGTATTTTTATTGGCATTATAATCAAACCAAAGAATTCAGGCCTTACAATTTTTAAACCAATGCACAATTTTTATCAAATTTTCATAAGCTAATAAGAGATATAATGCTCTTTGACTAATCAACAAAACAACCTATCTCGTTTTAATTTAAATGAAACTAAATACATAACCAAAATTACCTCTGTGACAGAATTCCTAACCTGAGATCCTTTGGTAAAAACTTGGATGGGAAAAAAAATGACAACCTTGTTTTCATTAAACTTTTTAAGTAAAATTTAACTTTCTTTCAATTATAAATACAAACAACCAAGCACAGTAGTAAAAGCAGTACTATAACTCTGTCACCTTTAATCACATATTTTTATATCCTGTTGTAACTGTTATAGATACCTGAAAATATTATTTATGTTGACCACCATTTCACAATCATAGTAGTAATCTGACCTGCTATTTTGTTTGTGATTATACTTCCCTGTCTATAGACACTTCTGTGACATAGCTGGCCTACTCCTGGGCAACTCTGACCCTAGTAGATAGTCAGATGCCAAAGAGTCAGGTCATGAGTTATCACACTAGTAACCTAAACATCTATGTTGCTTTTCGGTATTCCTTATCCACACCTCTTTGATGATCACTATGTATCAAAAAAATCACCCAAAGTCTAGTATTCTTATTCAAACCTTCACATATATGCCTTTTATAATTTTTAATCTGTCTACATTTTAAGTGCAATTTCTCATTCTGTAGTGAGTTAATAACCACAAATTTTAATACTCTTAAAACTGTATTTCAATATAATTGGTGTTCTTTGTAATCCTAGTTGTATAATTATGCACTTCAAAATCATATCCTGAGAATAACATGCAGCCTAGGAAGTCCATGGTACTGGGGAAATTTCTAATCTCTACTTATAACATTTATAGACTCTTTTTATAAATTCTGACACTAGTGTATAAAGTATTATTACAAGAGACACAAAGTGTAAGTTTCTTTCTTATAGATATTTTTCTACAGAGCACTTAACCTGGAACCCCACGCACATTAAAAAAAATGGTTAGTATTACAGGACCAAGTTTTAGTTATTAATGTTATCAACTAGCTGTTTCAATGACAGCAGCTCCCTTTTCTTATACATGTGCATATGCATACAAAAACGCCTCCAAATAAGACTTTGTCATAAGGGTTCTAAGGTTAAGAATAATTTTAAAATCAATGATGCATAAGAACATCCATAAATTACATAATGTAAGACTAAATTGTGTAATGTGAGACTATTAAAAGTGAGAAAAATATTAATAAGAACTAACATTTACTGTATAGAACTATGTTCCTAGTACTATGCCACATGTACAATTTCCCTCCCTTTTTTTCTCTCATTTAGCACTCAAAATTAAATAAATTAAACTTAATTTATTGGTTAGCTAACACGCCAAATTATATTTTCATCCTGAAAAGCATTAAAATATAACCAGTACTTACTTCTGAATCTTCAGATAGGCCATTGCTCGGTTAGCAGGAAGAAGGGCATTAGCACCATCTGCTGCTATTCCTCGAGTATAGCATTCGATTGCTCTTTCGTACTTCCCCTCTTTGAAAAATCCATTCCCCTACGATTTTGGACAGAAGTATACAGAAGAATCAAAAAATATGCAAGAAAAAATAATTGAATTCAAATTTTAAGAAACATTCTAAGGATATCCATCAATATTATGTCAGTAATTAAAGTATATTTTAATTGTTAAAAGCCTAGTTCATGGGCTAGGGTTGTGGCTCAGCTAGAGCTCTTGCCTAGCATATGCAAGGCGCTGGATTCAATCCTCAGCACCACATAAAAAATAAGTAAATAAAATAAAAGTATTAAAAAAAAAAATCTAGTTCATGCCGGGCACAGTGGCGCAGGACTGTAATCCCAACGGCTCAGGAGGCTGAGACAGGAGAAATGCAAATTCAAACCAGCCTCAGCAAAAGCGAGGCGCTAAGCAATTCAGTGAGATCCTGTCTCTAAATAAAATTATACAAAACAGGGCTGGAAATGTGACTCAGTGGTCAAGTGCCTCTGAGTTCAATCCTCTGAGTTCAATCCCCCCCCCCAAAAAAATATATATACATATATATAAAATTCATGAGACTTGTTTTAGACTCTAATTAGTATAGGTTTTCTTTTGCACATTAAGCAAAACCTTTTAATGTACTTCAACACCTTTTGTTTAAAACTTCAGCTATTGTTTCAATTGAAATTCTGAAACTTCAACTATACATCCCAATGTTCTTGGTACTAATGACTGAACCTCATTTAAAAGCAACTCTTTTCTCCTATACATATTTTGCCCACGTGGGCAAAATAACCCAAACCAGGATAATTCAAATACAATTAACAATTTAAGAATGAGGCTATTACAAAGAAAACTGCCATGCAGTTCCTAGCATAAAACCCCCAGCAGAGAAAGGTGATCCCAGAAAGTCCCTGGGCAGCTACAGTCCTGTGCAATGCACAAGGACAAACGTTCATGGGCAGCACTCCTCCAGGCACACAGGGTAAAGTTGGGTCACATCCTTTCTGGCCTCTCTGAATCTCAAGGGGATTGCAGAGGATGGGCAGTAATCCTGACTAATGATCATAGCATGAGCAAGTTCACAGTCACCTTTCTTCCCAAAGCCCCAGCATCTCCTTACAGGCGCTTAGCTTCTAGTGAGCAAACTATTGAGCTGGGCAAGGTATGCCATTTCACTCCCCCACTCCACAGGCCAGTCTGGAATTCCCATGCCTACTGCACAGTGACCTTTGTGTCCTTTTCCTCGTTGCCTACTATCAGCTCAATGTGTAAGCTAAAATTATCAAACTTCAACAGCGAACTATAAACTCCCTACAGCAGCCAGGCCCTAGGCCACGGGCAGCAGATGCAGTACAGACCTAAAGCTCTGAAGCCTCATAGCCCTGCCACTGAAAACCAGTAGAGCTTATTTTTTTTAATGGTGTTACTCTCTTTTCAGAAAAAGGAGGGGAAAAATGTATCTACTATATTACTTTACAGCATTCACCATTATTCTAATTAAATATTATACAAAATGTAAATGTAAAAACACATTTTAATAAAGGCCCAAATGTTATACTGTCTTCGATATATCAGAAACTATGTGAAAGAATTTCATCCTCAATTTCTGTGAAAGAACACTTTACCAGAATTGCACAGACCATTCTCCAGTAACATTAATATGCCTAAATATAAATTAAACCTCATTGCAATGTAACATTTATTTATAATCATTCAAATATCATCATCAATCATTCCATAAATACTTATTAGGAATCCTCTGTGGGCCTATGAAAAGCTATAAAGGCATTAAATTAAATCTCCTCAACTCACGATTTGTATAGGAATTTTACTATGAAGTGGCCCTATGTAAATTAATAAGTTCATTACAAGAATGAGCTGAATTTATTTCTGTTACATTTATAACTACCTATATGTAAATCTATGTTAAAATCCTTATAAGTAGTTTGCTCCCTAAACTTAAATGTTTCTATAGTTATTTTAAAATTTACATATTGTCATCAATTACTCAAATTATGAATTAGTAGGCTCCAGAGGTTTTAGTATATTTAATTTCCAGTTCCTACTCAAGAAGAATTCTAATATAACATTAAAGAAAACAGAAACTCAACTGACACACACAAAATATAAGAGTAGCCAGGCATAATGGCGCACATGCGTAATCCCAGGGGCTCAGAAGCCTGAGGTAGGAAGATCACTAGTTCACAGCCAGCCTCAGCAAAAGCAAGGTGCTAAGCAACTCAGTGAGACCCTCTAAATAAAATACAAAATAGTGCTAAGGATGTGATTCTCAGTGGTTAGTGCCCCTGAGATCAATCCCTAGTACCCACCCCAAATACACACACAAAAAATGTTAAGAGGGGCTGGAGATGTGGCTCAAGCAGTAGCGCGCTCGCCTGGCATGCGTGCGGCCCCGGGTTCGATCCTCAGCACCACATACAAATAAAGGTGTCCGCCGAATACTAAAAAAAATAAATATTAAAAAAAATTCTCTCTCTCTCTAAAAAAAAAAAAATGTTAAGAGTAAACACTCAGCAAAACATTCTTTTTGTGTTGGAACCCCTTTGAATTACCAGATCTTTTTCTGTAATGGCCTGCTGCTTATTTTTCTGTTCTTCAATATGTTTTTTTTCTCCATCAGTTGACTCAGTCACTATAGCAGCTTCCTCTGGATATGAGTTTTCTTTGAATGTTAAAGCCTAGAAGACACAGCAGTCAGCTGAAGTAAAACAAATAATACAAAAAGCATACGTACTTGGTTTTAAAATGTAAATTATTCATATACATTAGAATTGCTATTATATTCAAATAATTGACAAAATATTTTCTACTCAAATTCTCTTTCTACTAATTAAAAAAGGAAAAGTATATATATATATATATATATATATATATATATATATATATATATATATATATACACACACACACACACATACATATATACACATACATACACACACTCATGTATAATGCTTCTTATTCCCAATTAAAATATATAGTGTCCACTAAAGATAGTTGTTCAACTATTTATTCAACAAACATTTTCTGAATTTCTAAACTGGTCAAGCACTATTGTAGGAGTCGTTTTCAAACACAAAGCAGTCAAGTAAGACCACATCAGCTGGGTACAATGGCATGACTGTAATTTCAGTTACTCAGGACACTGAGGCAGAAGCATCACAAGTTTGAGGTCACCCTGGACAACTTACTGAAACCCTGGTACTAATAAAGCAGGGAGGCAGACATAGCTCAATGGTATAATGCTTGCCCAGACTGAACCAGGCCATGGATTCAAACCCTAGTACTTGGGGGGATGGGGAGAATCCACCAAATTTTTCAAATTTAATATTCAATTATTACTTGACCTAAGACAATATACACAATAACACAGTTCACAATTATAATGAAGTTGACATATTTACCAGTAGATTTTATTTGTGATAAGTAATGGTAGTATTTAAAAGCAGATTTTCCCCAATCATTATCACTTTTTTCTCAATGTTTCAAAGATGGCAAAAACAACTGTAAGGTTGATTCAAAGGCAAACTGAAAGGAATTTGCAAATGCTCAATACTATAAAACATCAGTTGAATAATATTACAATTACTAATGTTACACTTAATAAACTATTTCCTGTTAAAAATTAGTATTATTTTTGCTAAGATACAAATTATAAAGCTGAAGTAACTTAAAATCAAAGAAATATGCAAAAGTTTAGCACAGAAATCAGAGGACACACCAAAAACAAAACAATTAGATTAAAAAATAATCCTGCCTTTTGGAAAAAAGTAAAGCAGCAGTAGTTCTAAAGACCTCAGCCAGCTTTTAAAAGTGATGATCAAATATGGATCTTGAAATACCATTACACTACCTCTAACTTGCAAATACATTTGGTAAAATTCTATTAGTACAAAAAAAGAAGTTAATAGTAAAAAAATCTCTGCAAAAAACTTTAATTTCATCAAATAAAGGTTATATATAATGCACTTAAATAGCTGTGATTTACCTGATTAATTTTCCTGAGTTCATTCATTGCTTCAAAGTTATTTGGCTCCAATTCTAATACTTTTTCATAATCTTAAGAGAAAGTAAAAGAATTTTTTTAAAAAACTATATAATAATTATTTGTTGCCATGTAACACATAACTACCCTACAGCAAAATGAAAGCAGAACTAAGAAATATTAACATTAGGGCTGGGGATGTGGCTCAAGTGGTAGCGTGCTCGCCTGGCATGCGTGCGGCCTGGGTTCGATCCTCAGCACCACATACAAACAAAGATGTCATGTCTGCCGATAACTAAAAAATAAATGTTAAAATTTTAAAAAAAAAAAAAAAAAAGAAAAAAAAAGAAATATTAACATTAAGCTACTGGACTTTCTTCATTATTCCCTAGAATAGAAATTCTAATAGAACAAATCATCTTCCACCAGCTCCAAGAATATTTGCCATTATAAGATGTACATCATTAAACCAAGAAGCAACAAAATCTATTAGATATCATCTTTATTCAGACTTTGTTATTTATATTATGCAAATCTATTTTTATGGACTAACAGAAGACTTAGGATTTACAAATAAACTAAAACATGTTAAGAGCCTTATATGCAATATCTCTTGCCTCACAACAACCAACAATCATCTATTTCCAGTAAGGAACTGAAAATCACAGAAGATACTGGTCATATATGGTGTGACAGTACATGGTAGAATGAGAATTTGAACCAAAGTCTGACTGATGGCAAATAATGTTCTCTTTCCCAAAACAAGACACCTTTTAAATTACAAAAAGGGCTTTGTTCAAATATTTTATGGAAAGCTCTCTGGATAATTAACTATAATTATTTAGCATTCTTTATTTAAGAGTTTTTAGATAATGACAACCTGAAAAATAATACCTTTTTTAGCATCCTCTAATTTTTGCAGAGCAAATCGAGCAGCACCTCGTCTAGCATAAGCCTTAGTATAACTTCTACTTAAGGCAATTGCTAAATTACAATCAGACTCAGCAACAGCAAATCTGCAATTTAAAAAATTAAAATAAGTGAAGTTAATAAAAATCACTCATTAAACCAACACTTTCAAAGCCTGTGTTTGAAATCCCTAAAAAGGGTTTTCTTCACAATTAAACTCACATTTCCTGCCTCCTTTTACTTAATTAAGACTACTTAAAAGCAGTAATTCTCTTTCCCTCCCTGACACAGAGTACTGGATGTTGAACCACTGACTTACATTACTAGTCCTTTTTTCTTTTTTGTGGAGAGCATTTGAGGATTGAACCAAGGGCAACATACTATTGAGCGACACCAGTCCTTTTCTTTTCTTTTTTAAAGACATGTCTCACTAAATTACCAAGGCTGGCCTTAAACTTACAATCCTCTTACTTCAGCCTCCCCAGAAGCTAGGATTATAGATACACACCACTTCACCTGGCAAGAGCAATAATTCTTAATGGTAAAACTTTAGTACCATACTCTTTTACGCAAGAAAACAAGAAGGTTCAATATTACCCCCTCTTCCCCCAGTCTTTTTTTTTTTTTTTTTTTTTTTAATTTTTTATTGTTGGCTGTTCAAAACATTACACTGGACATCCTCAATGAAATTCCACAAGAAAAAAATACAAGGTAAGAAAACTGGGAAAGAGGGCTAGGATTGTGGCTTAGTAGTAGAGTGCTTGCCTAGCATGTGTAAGGCACTGGGTTCAATCCTCAGCACCACATAAAAATAAATAAATAAAATAAAGGTATTGTGTCCATCTATAACTGAAAAATAAAAAAGAGAAAACTGGGAAGAAGGGGGGAAAAACTGACAGTATTCTCAGATGAGATGATTGACCACACAGAAAACTCAAAACAATCTAGAGACATTGCTAAAAATAATTTACCAAGGTGGCTGCTTAATTATAGCCCACCACCACTACCGACAACAATGAAACAACTAGCAAAGACATACAAGACAGAAATGAAAATTTTAAGGTCATCTTCAAAGACATTAAAGAAGACTTAAGGCCAGAGACGTAAACTCAGTAGCAGAGCACTTGCCTGCCTATTATGCACCAGGCTCTGGGTTCAATGTGTGAAAAAACAGGAAGTCCAGTGGTCCATTATCATAATTAAGAATTTAGCCTTAATTTGATCCAGTTGTAGCCATTTTTCTTATAACCTGACCATTTGCCCACTCCAATTTTAAAATTCGCTAATC
Source organism: Marmota monax (assembly GCF_021218885.2). Taxonomy (NCBI): domain Eukaryota; kingdom Metazoa; phylum Chordata; class Mammalia; order Rodentia; family Sciuridae; genus Marmota; species Marmota monax. The sequence goes on from NW_026695227.1 coordinate 28,894,197, forward strand.
GCATAGATTGTACCCCAAGCTCCTTCAATCAAGGCGTTAAGGATAAAAGCAAGCAGACAGCCCACCCAGACATGCTTGTTGGCCATGTTCCAACAGCAAGCCTTTCTGGCGAGAGTAAATGCTTGTCCACCCACTTTTGAGCACGTGTTTGCAAGCACTAAAAAAAAAAAAAAAAAAAAAAAAAGCACAATTCTAATCAAAATCCCAATAGGATGTTTCAAAGAATTTGAGGCAGTGATTCTAAAATTTAAACCACTGAGCAAGTCCAGGAATACCTAGGACATTGCTGAAGAATAAGGAAGGAGAATATAGCCTACATCAAACATCAAGACTTATAACAGTATAATAATCAAAGGTACTATGGAATGGATACAGAAACAGGAAACAGACCAATGTAAAGAATAGAGATGAGCCAGGTGACAGTAGCACACGCCTGTAATCCCACTGATTTGGGAGGCTGAAGCAGAAGGATCACAAGTTCAAAGATGGCTTCTGCAACTTAGCGATACCCTGTCTCAAAATCAAAAAAAAATATAAGGGGGATGTAGCTCAGTGGTTAAGCACCCCGGGTTCAATCCCCAATGCCAGGGGTAAGAAAAAAGAATGTCTTTCTTCATGGTATTTGTCTTTTAAAAAATTCTTGTGACAGGCCAGTATCCTGCATAAGACAATAACACATTTTATGTTCCTCCACATTAAATATGTCCTTAAAGAATATGATTTAAAGACAGATAAATGTTGGAACATGTTTTAAGTTTATCATAATAAAAGTTCTCTGGGTTAAATATAGATAAGTAGTTTTTCAAATAGAGGGAAATTAATTATCAAACATTGTCACCCAATCAATTTTTTTTTCTTTTATGAATTAGGTAAAGAACATGATTACTCAACTTTTAGAGAACCACCTTAGTAAAGTTAGCAATAGAAGCATGTTTAGAGCACCCAGATATTTACAATGGTATAAAGTCAGTAAAAGAGAGTAAAAACATAAGAGTTCACAGTAGAAAAGAAACATAACACATGTTCAATCTGTCCTATACAATTTACTGTGAAAGACTTTTTTTAAAAAAATCAGTCTCCACATACACATAAGCCATTCACACACTTTATGGAAAGTCCTTACTTTTTCAATCTGAAGTATGCTGATGCTCTATTTGTTGGCAACACAGGATTATATGGATCAGCATCCATGCCTTTTGTGTAGCATTCAATTGCTTCATCATATTTCCCTTGTTTGAAGTATTTATTGCCCTAAAAGAAAAAATTAAGCAAAATGTTCTTTGTATGAGTGCATTCACTATATAGTCATTGTATGGCAACCCAAGCGCCTTGGCAGAAAAACAAATGAAATACCTAGTATACTTTTACTGACAGTATCGATCCAAAGAAACTAACCAAAGAAAGACATCAGAATTTAATCTGAAAAGAATTCCACCACTTTGAAAAGCAAAATTACCAGTTTTACAGAAATTAGGCATCTCTCAGAGGGATTTTGACACTGCAAAAATTAAACAAAGATGGCTGTGAAATGGAGGAGTAATATAATATTTATGCTGAGAATCACACACTGACTTCAAGTTATTTCTGCCTACTACTATGAACCATGTTACAACTTCAGATATGATCCAAGCACTTTCTATACAATTCATTTATTGCTTACAACAATCCATTGAAGTTTAATTAAAATGTTAATCTCACTGTACAGTTGAGAAAACTGAGGTAGAAGCAGTTCAAAGAGCTTGTCATAGATCTAACCAAATAATTAATCTGGATCTAGGGTATGTACTCCTAACTATTATGCACATTGCCTCCCAACAGGGATCTAGCCAATAACAATTTGAAGTTAGAACAAAATCCCTTAGCATGTCGAAGAAGTTTTAGAATTCACATGATTTTCTACTTAACTTGCTTAACTGAAGGAACCTATAGCTAAAACATACCTTTTCTTTTAGAGCAAGAGCCTTTTGTGCATCTACATGAATCCCATCCTCTTCTGACTCTGATTCTTGAGACACAGAATCATGGGTAGTATCTTCTTTATCAAGCTCTTCAAGGATACTGTCCTTAAATTGTAAGAAGGAGAAAAGTGCTCATAACTCCACATCCACTAGGGGAAATAAATTATCCTTAACAGAATTTAACTTATTACAATATAAAGACCTAATAGGCCTCTAAAAGCAGCAATTTGAATAACCTCTCATGTCACATTATACCCAGAGAAAAAGGTGCCCAGGTTTAGAAAATAAAGATCCAAAAAGAATCTTTTAATTCATAAAGCTAAGTCAACAGAATCTACAAATTATCCCTAAGTCACAGTGAGATATTATCACTTAACATAAGAGAAGTCTCAAGTACCTCTAAACTAATGTACATAACACCCAATAGCAGAGAGAAAGAGTTAAAAAAAATTCTTATTTTACAACAACAAAAACCACTTTTAGAGCACAATTAACTCCTGACCCTCATAACAACCTGAGGTAAATTCAATTAGTCATGTTTTTCATTTGAGGGAATAAAACACAAGTTACTCAAAGTCATTCAGCTAATAAATGACTTGAGTAGAGATTTGAATTCAGGCTGCCTGCCTCCTCCAGATCTCACTCCCTATGTTACACAGTTTACCTATGTATTCCAAATATAGTTAACTCTACCAAAGCAAGTATAATTATACACTCTTTTTTATGGTAATAAATAACTTCAAAGACTCCCCTAGGATTTTTCAAAATCACATTTTTATCATTTATGCTAAAAGAATAATTCTACTAAAATATTTTTAAATAATTTTACTTCTATTAGACATATCATAAATGTACATATTTATGAGGTACAGTGTAATATTTCAATACAAGTATGTGTAATGACCCAATTGGACTACGTAGCATAATACTCCAAACAATAGTAGATATCTTAAATCAATAAGCATTAAAGTTCATTTAAGCAAACTTGTTAACCATTATATAAACAAAATCATGTTTGCATCTAACACACATATTATTTAATTATATATGTAAAAAAATACATTGTCAATAAATTGAAAAGCAAAATCAATGCTTGGTTTCACTGAAAGAACATTAAAACAGATTAAAATTCAGCTGTGTTTTAGCATGAAGATTCTAGAAATAACATCAGCCTACTGACACTGTAGCCAAGATTACCCAACCCCCTGCAATGATGACATGTAGAAAACAAAATTGCAGCAGGACACTAAAGCAGCATCTCAGATACAAACTAGAAGAGAAGGGTAATCACCTAAATATTGTATAGATTCACTAAAATGACACTGCAAACAATGCAGTACAATCACAATGGCATTGTCCACACACAGCAAAAGCTTATTCAAAACGTTAAATAAGTAAATGACTGTGGAACGCATCTCTGTAAGAAATCTTTTGAGATGCCTTTCAAGAAAGAGCATTATATGAAGACATTGACTTATGAAAAGGAACCAGCTGTATAATAGAGGGCAAAGTGACACAGACTATATGTCACTCAGATGAGAAAAAATCATATGTTTAGAAAATGTTGTTCCCAACAGTAATAAATACAAGATCCAAAATTGTATTTCTCTTTTATTTGGACAATACTGAAACAGATGGCAAAGTAGTTAATTAAGAGTAATTAACATATTTATGGGTCAATGAGTCTTGATTTCATTAACAAAAATACAACACAACTAATTTGGAAAACAGTTCAGCAAAATCTTCTAAAGTTAAATAAATGTATAAACTATGAATGAGCAAATCCCCTCTTGGTGCTTATCTCCATAAAATGAACTGTACTAGAATGCTCATAGTTTATTAATATAAAATGGCTCCAAACTGGAAACCCAAATGTGTCAACAGCATGGACAAACAGTAAAATATCCACAAAACAGAATTCAGATCAACAACGTAAAAGAATAAAAAACTACTACTCATAATATGGATCAATATCAGAAAATGCAAAAGCAGCCAAACACACGAGTGCATATTGTATACTATATTTATATCAATTCCAAAACTGGCAAAACTAACCTACAATATGAGAATGTATCTGAAGAGTGGCTGCTTTTGAGAGGTTATCAACTGACAAGGTGGCTTCTGGGATGCTAGAAATATTTCTCTCTCTCTCTCTCTGATTCACATGTGTATGCAGAAGTAAAAATTCAGGAGGCTAGCTGGGCACAGTGGCACAGGCCTATAATCCCAGCAGCTCTATAATCCCAGTTGCTGAGGCTGCTGCTGAGCCAGCCCTAAGCAACTCAGCAAGACCCTGTCTCTAAATAAAATATTAAAAAGGGCAAATGTGAATCAGTGGTTAAGTGTCCCTGGGTTCAATCTCCAGTACCAAAAAATTTTAAAAATTCAGGAGGCTATATATATCGATTTAAGGAATTCATGTATATTATACTTCAGTAAAAAAGTTAAACCAGAAAGTACAGAAAAAATAATAAGCATAAGAATAAAAACTGTCATTGTCTCTGGGGGTATGGTAAAAAAAGAAAATGGGATAGGGAAGGAGCACATTTATAGCTTCAACAGTACTGGGGAAATTATCTTTTAGATGATGAGCTCATATTTCTTTTTATGCTTCAGAACATGAAATAATAATCAAGTATCACATAATAAACACCAAAAAGGAATGTATCTTTGGTTACACACACTTCCCTTCCACACACGCCTCCAACCAAATCAACCCTTAAAGTGAGTAAGAGTCCAGAATAAGGTGGACCAACCAATAGTTTTCCTTTCACAGACTGACATGACTGTGGCTACTTGGAGCTCTGAGCAGAAGGTTCTTAGGTAGAGTACACACTTGTAATAATTCTCAACTACACTGTGTGTTATGTGTTGGAGATGGGAGGCACATATAACCCACTTAGGATTAGAAGGGTGAAATATACCTTTTTGGGATTAGATTTTATTGTCACACAACCTCAGCTCTAAATCTAGACACAAAGGCATCTCTCAGCAGTGTTCTACAGGTCCTTCAGTATATTAAAAAAAAGTACTGCCAGAGTCATTCTTTTCTGGAAGTATCACTAGCTTAGAATCCTGGCTGTTCAGAAGTTAGAGATGGCAGGAAGAATGGGTAGCTGGTCTAACTATAAAGAAGTAAGCATAAGGAGATCTTTGTGGTGGTATTTCTGTACCTTAGTTGCAATGGAGGCCACCTAGATCTAAACACAATAAAATGTCACAGAACTATTTACACATTATACCAACATTGATTTCCTGGTTTTGATTCTATACTTATATATAGTTAATAAAATGTAAATAGTGAAAAAAACTGAGTGAAGAATACAGTGGGCCTCTACATGCTTTTTTTTTTTTTTTTCTTAAAGAGAGAGAGAATTTTTTAATATTTATTTTTAGTTTTCGGTGGACACACATCTTTATTTTATTTTTATGTGGTGCTGAGGATCGAACCCAGCGCCTCGCACATGCCAGGTGAGTGCACTACCGCCTGAGCTACATCCCCAGCCCAACATGCTATTTTTGCAAAAAGATAAAACATAAAAAAAGAAAAGAATCCTGGCTGTTTTAGTCACCATTCACTAAAGGAGGATTAGAAAAGAAAAATTAATCTACATAACTAAAAAGACTTGTAATTAAATTTTAATTCCCACATAAAAGAATCTATAATAGAAGACACAAGCCACAAGGACTCTATTTTTTTTTCATTTAATCTGTAACTGTTAGCTAACTCCAACAAGATTTTATTCAAATATATCAAGAAGCACATGACTAAATTAACTTACCACATCAAGTTTTGCCCATGCCTCATAATCATAAGATTTTATCCTATTTTTTGTGTTTTCCTCCTTGGTTTTTTTAGAAGACTCTTTAACTTTGCCTTTCTTCTTTTTCCTAAAATTCCCATTTCGAATAGGAGGTAAATTCTAGGGAGAAAAATAAGTTTTAAACTCAACTAGCAATATATAAAATTCTCATTAAATGATATTTTCATGTAAGAAGTAATTTTTCTATTTAATTTCAAGTGCTTCAATATACCAATTTACCATCTTTACTTATAATGATAATTATGCTTAAAAAGTTTAATTCATCCTATGATGAATGTTGAACATTGTTCAGTTACAAGTAAAGTATTATTACCTGAATATCCTAATTATACCTTAATTTATAATCCTAGATTCAGACTTCAAAAACTATCTGATCTCCAGACTTAGGACATTAAATGAGCAGTCATTCAAAGGCAAACTGAAGTCTTTCCACCTCATTATATGCAATATAAAAAAAACCTAATATATTTAAATACGTTGTCTTAATAAAATACTTGGGAATCAACCTAACAAAAGAGGTGAAAAATTTATACAATGAAAACTACAGAACCCTAAAGAGAGAGATAGAAGATCTTAGAAGATGGAAAAATGTACCCTGTACATGGATAGGCAGAACCAACATCATCAAAATGGCGATATTACCCAAAGTTCTCTACAGGTTCAACGCAATGCCAATCAAAATCCCAACGGCATTTCTGGTAGAAATAGATAAAGCTATCATGAAATTCATATGGAAAAACAAAAGACCCAGAATAGCAAAAGCAATTCTAAGCAGGAAGTGTGAATCGGGAGGTATAGCGATACCAGATTTCAAACTGTACTACAGAGCAATAGTAACAAAAACAGCATGGTACTGGTACCAAAACAGGCAGGTGGACCAATGGTACAGAATAGAGGACACAGAGACCAATCCACAAAATTACAACTTTCTTATATTTGATAAAGGCGCTAAAAGCATGCAATGGAGAAAGGATAGCATCTTCAACAAATGGTGCTGGGAAAACTGGAAATCCATATACAACAAAATGAAGCTGAACCCCTTTCTCTCGCCATGCACAAAAGTTAATTCAAAATGGATCAAGGAGCTAGATATCAAATCAGAGACTCTGCACCTGATAGAAGAAAAAGTTGGCTCCGATCTACACATTGTGGGGTCGGGCTCCAAATTCCTTAATAGGACGCCCATAGCACAAAAGTTAATAACTAGAATCAACAAATGGGACTTACTCAAACTAAAAAGTTTTTTCTCAGCAAGAGAAACAATAAGAGAGGTAAATAGGGAACCTACATCCTGGGAACAAATCTTTACTCCTCACACTTCAGATAGAGCCCTAATATCCAGAATATACAAAGAACTCAAAAAATTAAACAACAAGATAACAAACAACCCTATCAACAAATGGGCCAAGGACCTGAACAGACACTTCTCAGAGGAGGACATACAATCTATCAATAAGTACATGAAAAAATGCTCACCATCTCTAGCAGTCAGAGAAATGCAAATCAAAACCACCCTAAGATACCATCTCACTCCAGTAAGATTGGCAGCCATTATGAAGTCAAGCAACAATAAGTGCTGGCGAGGATGTGGGGAAAAGGGTACACTTGTACATTGCTGGTGGAACTGCAAACTGGTGCGGCCAATATGGAAAGCAGTATGGAGATTCCTAGGAAAGCTGGGAATGGAACCACCATTTGACCCAGCTATCGCCCTTCTCGGTCTATTCCCTGAGGACCTTAAAAGAGCATACTATAGGGATACTGCCACATCAATGATCATGGCAGCACAATTCACAATAGCTAGACTTTGGAATCAACCCAGATGCCCTTCAATAGAGGAATGGATTAAAAAACTGTGGCATTTATACACAATGGAGTATTACGCAGCACTAAAAAATGACAAAATCATGGATTTTGCAGGGAAATGGATGGCATTAGAGCAGATTATGCTAAGTGAAGCTAGCCAATCCTTAAAAAACAAATGCCAAATGTCTTCTTTGATATAAAGAGAGCAACTAAGATCAGAACAGGGAAGAAGAGCATGAGGAAAAGATTAACATTAAACAGAGACGAGTGGGGGGAGAGAAAGGGAGAGAGAAGGGAAACTATGGAAATGGAAGGAGACCCTCATTGTTACACAAAATTACATATAAGAGTTTGTGAGGGGAAAGGGGGAAAAAAAAACAAGGGAGAGAATTAAACAACAGCAGATGGGGTAGAGAGGGAAGATGAGAGGGAAGGGGAGGGGGGATAGTAGGGGATAGGAAAGGTAGCAGAATACAACAGTCATTAATATGGTATTATGTAAAAATGTGGATGTGTAACCGATGTGATTCTGCAACTTGTATTTGGGGTAAAAAATGGGAGTCATAACCCATTTGAATCAAATGTATGGAAGATGATATGTCATGAGCTTTGTAATGTTTTGAACAACCAATTAAAAAAAATAATAATAATAAAAAAAAAAAAAAAAAGAAATGCGAAAAAAAAAAGAATTAACTATCTAGGTAATATCTTCATTTTTATGCCAATAATGTATACTAATATGTCATTAAATATGTAACCTATATGTCATTTTCATATGTGTACACACCTATCCCTACATATTTTATGATGCTATTTCTTTAAGTATTATCACATGGTCATCCTTTCAGTCACTATTCACTAAGATTTAAAATATAACAGTAATACAAATTACAAATACTTTTTAAAAAACACAGAATTTCTAAAAGAAAATGTTGATAATGAAGCAAATCACTTCAATTTCAGTATTTTCACAAAACATTTTAAAAAGCCATGCTTTATTTGAGAAATAAAGTTTTAGTAGATACCAAATTAGGAATTCTTACTTTACCTCTTCAAGAATACCACTCTGTCTTCTTAGTTCCATATCCTTTTGTTTAATGTCTTTTTCCCAGTTTTCTAAATCCCTCATAAAGTCTTGTAATTCTTCTGCATTTTGTTTCACTTGCAGTTGTAATTCAATTGCTTTACTGGAAGTCATTATGGCCTGTAGAGCTTTGAACAACCAACTTCTGAGAAGAATTAAATAATACATTATGACAGTTGCACCTCAACTTACAATAGGGTTACATCCCCACACCCATCATGAATTGAAAATACTGTTAAATCAAATGTACTTCACCCTCTAAATTCCAAATTTTCAATTTTGCAAATATTTCTATGAAACTGACACAAGTATATTAAAATAAGTTGGAAATCATAATCAGAAGAGCTTAGATGTCCTTTGTATGTTTTTATGTATATTTTTTCAAACTCTAATCATTCCCCTATTTTCTCTGAAAACAGAACTCTGAAAAACTAGAATTTCACAAAAATTGTTGCTCAATTTAAGTTTTTTTTTTAATAGTTATTCCACATCTGCAATGGTGGAACTTCATAGGTTAATAAACCTAACCTACTAAAGTAGCTTAGCAACATAGTACATTAATAAGTATCAATTCTTTAACCTCCTGGTGATTGTTTACTCTCCTGGTTGTTCACTGATCTGATACCATGGCTGAGTGGGAGTTACAGCTCACTGTCACCACCCAGTATCACCATATTGTACCACATATGCCACACCATTTAAAAAAAAAAAAAATTCAAACTATGCATATTCCTTCATCTACATTATAAAGTTGAGAAATCCTAAGTCAAACCATCATAAGTTGGGGACTCTATTTCGTTTATTCTTCTAAAACCTGACTAGTTCATGATTGTCCACTATTTCATAATGACCAACATACTTGGACAGAAAACAGTCTAAAGAGATGTTGAATAAAGTATCAGTATAACATTTTTAAATAATGTATCAACTGTTTGATAAATAAACAAGAGAAGTTTGGTCATCCTTAAACAACAATGAAAGGTGATGAGGGTGGGGGGAATCACTGAAATTAGCAAGTAGCCCATGGTAGCATATTGGCTATTGATCGCTAGTTTCTAATTATATCTCAATTATTTCCTTTACACCTTTTTCTTCCAACATTTACTGCACTTCTACTATGTGACAAATCCCACATGGAGATTTAAGGATGTAAAATCAAGCACAAAAAGGTGTCTTGTCTAGTGAAGGGGAAAAAAAAAATCAAAGTACTAAGGAACAAAATACTATGTTAGACAGGGATTCTCAACCATGGGACTACTGACATTTTGGACCAGAAAATTCATTGTCATGAGGGTGCTGTTCATCATAAAAAGGCTGGCAACATCCCTGCCCTCTGGATTGTTTCCAGACACTGCCAAAGGCCCACAGGAGGCAAAAATAACCTCTATGGTGAACCATGTACAGATGTTATGGATGGTTAAAAATCAGATGGTAAGCTGAAGCTGGACACCATGGCACATGCCTGTAATCCCAGCGGTATGGAAGGCTAAGGCAGGATTGCATGTTCAAAGGTAGCCTCAGAAATTCAGTAAGGCCCTAAGCAACAGAGAAAGACACTATCTACATAAAATATGTAAAGAAAAAGGGATGGGGATGTGACACAGTGGTTAAGAACCTCTTGGGTTCAAACCCTAATACCAAAACACACACACACACACAGAGACACACACACACACACACACAGATGGTAGGCTGATAAAGTCAAGACAGGAGTCTTGTCCAGAGGCTTTAAAACTTAATCTGTTTCATAAAGGACCAGTCAAGCAGCTAACAGGGAGGAATAGGATGGCAGAGTAAGGAACTATGAGGGACAACGAAGGTTAAAGAGGTATATATAGAAAAGATCTTGAAATGCCAGGCCATGAGATTTCACCTATATTCTGAAAGCCCCATGAAGGTACTAAGATGGTAAAACAAAAAAGAATTGTTGACTGGTTAGATTGGGAAACTGGGGAGGAAAGAAGATTCAAATGTCCTAGATTTCTGGCTTAGGAGTCATTTTGAGTCAGAAAACACAATTTTTTTAAGTTCTAGATGGACACAATATATTCATTTATTTATTTATATGTGGTACTGAGGATTGAACCCAGTGCCTCACATGTGCGAGATAAGCGCTTTACCACTGAGCTACAGCCTGTGTTAGACCAGGACACAAAGAAAAGACCACCAACTCCAACTAAAATCAAATTAAAGAAAGCTTATAATTTCAACTGGCCGGGCTGCCTCTCCCAAAAACCATGGGAACAGAAGACAGTCCCACAGCTCTCTAGGAGTGCAGCTTTATAGCACAGAAAGTTACACAAAGGGGGGTTTGAGAACTTGCAGATAACAAAATTTTGATAAACATAGCACAAAGGCTTGTTAATATTTTAGCTGGACCTGACATCAGAATTTATGAGGGTCAATAGAGCTTCAAAGAAGGCTGTTATCTGGTCATGGGTGAGTTCAAGGCACAGGTGGGCATTCCAAGCAAGTTTAGAAATCACAATAATTTATAGTAAAGCAGAAATTAGCTTTTCATGCCTTTGTGGTGTGAGATGGCTCCCAATCTTAAGAGGGAATTAGGCTGGGTTTATCATCAGACCAGAAAACACAATTTTTAAAAAAGAAAAGGGATTTCAATATGTCAAGATCATTGTATTGTCTTGAACAACTAATAAAAATAAATTTAAAAAAAAAAGAAAAAGAAAAGGGATTTCAGAGTTGGAGGGCCAATGGACCCCAAGATTATTTCAGTTTGAGATACGCTAATTTTGAGTGCTCAAAGGATATCAGAAGAAAATACACAGTAGATATGAGCCAGGCGAGGTGGCGCACGCCTGTAATCCCAGTGGCGCAGGAAGCTGAGACAGGAGGATCATTAGTGCAAAGCCAGCCTCAGCAACTTAGGCACTAACCTTGTCTCTAAATAAAATACAAAATAGGGCAGGGGGTGTGGCTCAGTGGTTGAGTACTCCTGAGTTCAATCACTGGTATTAGAGAAAGAAAGAAAGAAAGAAAAATCCAGTAGATAGCAATAAAGCACTAGGGATAAATATGGATGTCACCAGCACAAAGGTGAAAACTAGAATTATAGATTTGAACACATTTAGCCACTGTGACAACCAGGAGATTGGGAGGAGACTGTTCCCTAAGGAACAGAGAAAGAGGTGACAACATAGGAAAACCAGGTAGAGCACCTGGAGAGCTGGAAGGAAAATAGTACTGTCACAGAAGACCAAAGAAAATAAGCTCAAGAAAATGGAAGAGATTAGCAGTGCCCAATGTACAAAAGGCATACAGAGAAAAAGAAAGTACATTACAGTTAGTTGTATAAAATTGCTGAGAATTTTAATGGGATTTTTAAAGGGTGGAAATGAGTTAAATAAATGATTACCGGGGATTAGAGTAAATTTGCCTTTAATGAAGAACTGCTCTTAAGTACTATCCGGGCACTGGAAGTACAAGGAACAAGAACACAGAGGAGAGAGGATGAGTGATAGGGAAAGTCTTCCAAAAGGTGAAGGGAGAGTCAAAACTTAACGGGCAGGAGAAGGAACTAAGGTTGGAGAAAGAAAATGGGATTGGAAAGGAATTTTGAACACTTAAAAAAATATTTCACTTTATAGGGAAAGAGGAAGAGTTACAGATTCAGATGGGTCTTCTGACCCTAGCCTCAACAACTAAACTAAGCCTAAACTTTCAAGCAGTGTCCATGTTTGGTTATACAGGTGCACCTCACTCAAAAGCAAACTAGTACAATATTTTGCTGGGGACTCAAAAAATGTCAAGCGCAGCAAGCCCCTGAGATGCTGTAGAGGGGAGGCCTATCTGCCCTTGCTGCTCCCGCAAGCACAACTGCTCATACCGAACCTGAGGCGGAGCTGGGTTCCAGCAGGCAATCAGAAACTTCCAGCGCTCCGGGTATCACTTTCACACCTAGTAACTGGGCGAACCCTGCACACCCTGCCAAAAGAAGTCAGGCCCCTCCGTGGTCTTGTCGGGAGGATGACCCTGACGTTCCGACCCCTGCAAATCTCCCAATGCCGGGGCGGGGCTGGGCAGGACCTGCAGCAAAACGGAACGCCCATCCCGGGTCGCGCGCAAGGAGCCCCTCCCGGGAACGCGCTCCCAGGGACGCCGCTACCCCGGACACCGCCGCGCCGCGCCGCGCTGCCCCTACGCCGCGCGGCGGTCGCCCGCTTCGCCTCGCCCAGACCCACAGCGCGCCCCTCCTCGCGCTAGGAGATTCCAGAGGGTCCCGCAGTGACAGCAGTGTCCGCTCACCTGCCAGGCCGTACTCACCTAACAGCAGCCGCTCAGACGCGCCGCCACTCGCGCCGCCCCGCCTCCCTGGACCTTCCCACAAGGCCCCGCGGGCCCTCGCCCCGCCCCCGGGGCCTGGCCGGAGCGTGCGCAGAAGTCAGGTCAGCGACCTGACGCCCGGGGACTGACAGGTTGGGGATTGATGGCGTGTAAAAGTGAAGTCTGGCCTTTTGCGTCCTTCCAGTGTGACTAAACTAAACACGAGAGAATCTCCAAACTGCAGAGTCATCCTGACCTAATCCGATCCCAAAACAATAAAGCCTTCAACATTTCCTTGGACCTCCCTCAAATGTAGCCCTAGTATTTGCCTTGCTTTTATCCAACGTTATGTCATGACAATCATGAGAAAGTTACTGTCTCTATATCGTGAAAGGACCGACGTAAACTGGTAACCCTAGCAGCATCCTGGGGTTTGCGTTTTCCTCTAAGCTGTGTGTCAGCACCCTCTATGATGTGTGTCAGTATTAAGGTCTGTCTTTATGCTCTGGCTAAGAAGAAATAGGAAGCTTTTAACAGTTTTCGCTTCTGCTTCCTTTGTGAGTAAGCCATTTTTCACTGCCATGCTAACTCTAGAATTGTAAAATAAAACAAAAATAATTTTTGGAAGTCCACACAAACAAGCCAGTCCCGGTGTCTGTGATCCCAGCTACTTGGGAGGCTGAGGCAGGACGATTGCAAATTGGAGACCAGCCTGGGGAAAATTAGTGAAACCCTGCTTCAAAATAGAAAGGGCTGGGGATGAAGCTCAGGTAGAACGCTTGCCTAAGGTATTCCAGACCCTGGATTCAACGCCTACTATGGAGGGAAAGGGCAGGATTAGAAGGCCACAAAAAAGTCACAATCAAACCAAGCTTTCAAATTGAATCAGCTCTCTGATTTCAAACATTATCCCCAAAATTCAGATCAGTGATTCTCAAGCTTTATTAAACATTGTGATCACTTAGGGACCGACAGATGGATGGATGGATGGGTGGATGAATAGATAGACCAACCCACCAACCTATATAGATAGATATCCTCCCTCTCCCTCCCTCCCTCCCCCCCCCTCTCTCTCTCTCTCACACACACACACACACACACCACAACACATTGATGAATTCTATCCCAGAGGTTCTGATTTAATTAGTCTGGAATGTAGCCTCAGCATCACAGATTTTTAAAGCATGCCATATTGCTGTGCCATTTAGGCTAGGAAACATTAACCTAGGACCTGGTCAATAAAAAAACCACCTTAGGGTCCTCCCTCACAAGGTCACCTGTTTCATGTTGTTTAATTGTTGGGTATCTTTGTATTTAAAAGTTTTAGAAGTCAAATCATTAAATGCATTACCAAAATATTTACTAATGGAATGATTTTGTTGTTGTGTTTGGAGATAGATAAGTAATTTTTAACATCATACTGTATTTTAAAACTAGTAATAAGTCAATTTAAAGAAGATATAGATTTATTAATGTTCTTAACAAAGCAATTACCTTCTCTTCATTAATGCTTCGCAAAGTTGATTGAGATGAGAGAAAAGAGGACCAACTACCTGTTTTAGTAAAACTTCATGGGACTCTTAGGTGATGAAACCTCTCTCTTTCTCCTTCTCCCTTTCTTTTCACATACTATTAAAAGGTTGCTTAGTGAATACAGAATCAAAGGGAGAAAAGTTAACTAAATGGTTTTGATGCTTGATAGCTATCATCACCAACTTCTGAGGCTCCCAAAGTGGGGAGGATGTCTATAATGGCAACCTTCTCCCCTGTGAATTCAGACATGGGCCTTCTTCTTTTATTTATTTATTTTTACCAAGAATAAACCCCAGTCCTCTCAAATGAAGTTACTGTTAACAACTGAACAGCCACTTTCAAAGAAACAGTCTCTTTATGAGATTTACATGTTGAAATCAAATTGTCAGTGGAAATAAACATAAATGTTGATTATTGCAACAGTAAAATGCCGCAATTAATGATGGTAAATTAATTTTATGCCAAAAATAATTACTAAACTCTTTCAAATAGTTTACTATGGGAAGGTTCTGATAGTTAATATAAATCTTCAGAAGAGGGTATTAGCTAAGTAACTTTAGGAAGAAAATTTATGCACCTTGACACTTCCTATTACAGAAATAGCATATATCGTTTGGGGGGTTTTTTGTTTTTTGTTTTTGCATATGACAGAAGACCAAAGTAAAGGTGGTTTAAACATAACAGAAGATTATTTCTGTCTTATATAAGACTGAACATAAGCAGTGCAGGACTGGTATGACAATCCAGTGTTAGGCCCAGGCTCCTAATACCTTCCTGCTCTACCATCTTCAATTATGATGCAATATGGCTGCTCAAGCTCCAGCAATCTTATCTGAAATCAAGTGAGCAGGAAAAGGACAAGAACAAGAAAATCGTGTTTCCTGTCCTTTAAGATATGCCTCCTCTTACATGCCATTGACCAGGACTTAGGCACATGGCCCCTCCTGGCTACAAGAGAAGCTGAGTTTTTATTCTTGGAAGTCATGTGCTCTTCTAAAAACTGGGAATTCCATGAATAAGGAAGAAAAGGAAGAGATCAGGTCTTGAGGGGCAACCAGCAGCCTCTGTCACAAGCTTTAAAAGAATAATGAATGAAGCCAGGAATGATGGTTCATGCCTGTAATCCCAGCTACTCGCTAGGCAGGAGGATAGCAAGCTCAAGACAAACTTCAGCAACTTAGTGAGATTCTGTCTCAAAATAAAAATAAAAAGAGCTGGGTATGTAGCTCAGTAGTAGAGTGCCCCTGAGCTCAATACACAGTACCACAAAAAAAAAAGGAATAATGAATGAATGAGTAGATTCTGCTAGAAATCCAGCTCACTACAACATGAGGAAAAGGTTGGATTTTGAAATCCTAATTTGCTACTTAATAAGAAAGTGACTTAATCTGAATCTCAAATGTCTAAGTAAAATTACAATGGTAAAGATAAAAATACCTACCAAATGTACATTAAATTGTATATTAATGGACTATTTAGCACAACTTGGGACATGGTAAGAGATTAACAAATGTTAGTTTCTACCTCTCTGTCTTGCAAAGCTAAGGTCCAGAACCTGGGGTACAGTACTCTCTCCTACATTTTTGTTTCTCTGCCTCCTGTTTATCTATCTGGAAGACCCCTGAAGAGGTCAGTAAGGAGTAACAAGTACTGACATTGGTAGATGAAAATTAAGACTAATCACAGGGAAGAGGAATTGCCTCTCCTAGTAAAAAATGAAATCTATATATAAGTGAGACAAGTAAGAATGATGAGGTGAGTGTGATGGTGTACTGAAGCAGGAGGATCACTTGAGCCCACAAGTTCAAGACCAGCCTAGACAACATAGGGAAACTCAGTCTCAAAAAACAAAACCACAACAACATAAAGAATGATGAAAAGAATAGCCGGCACATTATTTTACATTCCTTACCTTACAACAGTGGTACTATTATCCCAATATTACTGATAAGGATACTGATTGAATAAGAAAGTTACCCATGTAACCAGCAAGTAACTGACTAGATCAGAGGTTGCACCTAGACTATGTACTCCTGACCCCTTGTCCTGTCCACTGGACTGTGAACACCACAGGATAGGATAGAACAAGTTCCTGTTTGATTTGTCTGAGCTCTCAAATTTGTTATAGGTTCCCTTCTTGGCTGGTTTCTTCCTAGAATTGTGTCCTAAATAATCCGACAACAGGTGAGAATTCTTTTTAATATCTCTCAGTTTGGTCAACCTCTGCAGTCACAGAAGCTGCATCCAGGATGTCCTTCTGTTCCCTGTATATGTGATAGAAGGGGCTGGTTACTGGTACTGGAGCCAAGAGTCGCCCACCACTCACCTCCCCGTTGTTTGCTTGTGATGCTCTTTCCATGTTTCACATTGCACCTGGAAGATTTCTCTCCCTCTCTTAGAGGACTTGGTGAGCCTTCAAGCACTTCACCAAGATACCACTTTCCCCTGAAAGGACTTGAAAGGAGGAGTATCATTCCCAGCCCTGCTCCAGGGAAAATGCAGGGAGACCAACAGTCAAGGGATCCATAAACAAAGAAGAGACACGTTTCTGTTTTTTGTTTTTAATAACTTTAATTGGAGACCTGACCTCTCTAAGTCAGGGAGCAGGACTGACTCTGTGGAGCCCCATCTGGCTCCAAGCAGGCCCAGGGGAGAAAAGCACCACTGTGGTGGAGATAGGGAGCAGTCTCCCTGGTCTCCCATCTAGAGTGATTCAAAATATTGCAGCTGGCTAAGCCTTAATAGAGAATAAGTTATAGTTGCCTTTCTTTTTCTGATGCTAAATCTTCCTCCTCTTATGGGAATTCTATTTAAAAAAAAAAAACTATTTGGGATCAAAACATAAGAGTGCAGATGCACTAAACATCTATAATCAGGAAGCTTCTGGAAACAGATACTGAGTTGACCACAAAACACTCAGGCCTGGGGAAGCCACCCTGCCCCAGCCCATTTGCTGTCCCAACCATTACCCAGCTCTGTTCAATGACAGAGTTCTCCCAGACTCTGTTCCAAAAGGATCTTACTGTACAAAAGACTAAAGGCCCACTGGTTAGTTTCTGTGGCCTGACTTCTTTGAAGCCCCTGACACAGAGCCAAATTGCAGTTTGCAGAGCTGTAAACAATAACAGCCATTATAGTAATCTTATATTTCTATTAGCAGTTCTTCCTAAGAACATTTGAAAAGACCTCAGTAAATGTATCATCAGGTTTGTCCTCTCGCCAACCCCCAAAACAGGAAAAGGGGTAGACCTCTTCCCATTATGTTAGAGGGAAGCAGGAGGCACTGTGAGGCCAGAGGACTTGCTCACAGTTCCACCACGCATCAGAGCAAGGAACCATCAAGGCCCTCCACCTCCTCCACCTGGACTTTGTTTCTTAGTCGATATTGTTAAAATACTGGATGACAAATGTTTGACTGCTTCTCTGCATTTTCTAATTTGTTTCTTTCCTCCTGTATAGGCATTTTTGGTTTGGGGGTTCTGTTTCACTGATGTGGGATTTCCTCCGAGCCTCCTCCCTCCCTTTTCCAGTCCAGAGTAGACAGCACCTCAGTCCTGCAAGAGTCCTCCCTGCCCTCATGGCCCTTTCTGGCTCAAAGTTCTGTTCTAATGGGTGGAAGACACCACGTAGGCTGTGGCAATGTACTTCTTGCCATTTCCATAGGTAATCTTGTCCCAGGGATAGGTCTGGATAGCCAAGGGATAACCACCCAGGCTTAACTGGCACCTGTGGGAAAAGATCATGAAATCAGAGGGGCCCACCACTCCACCTTGCCTCTTTCCCCCAGGCTGCAAGGATCCAGCCCCCTCCCCGCTCAAAAAAAAAAGGGTTCTGTCCTTTATGACAGAGCTGCCACAGATTTCTGCTGCCACAGATTTCTGCAGCCACTGAGGCATCTGGACCTTATTTTCTGTCTTCGGAAAGAGGAGCTTTCCTCATCTTTCCCAGAGCAATATTTTAAAACCCCAGATTCTAGAACTGAAGTTCTCAGAATGAATATTTGTTTCATCTTTCAGAAGCATAGAACCCTGCCAGGTGGTGGCGCACACCTATAATTCCAGTGACTCATGAATTTGAGGCAAGAAGATTGCAAGTTGAGGCCAACCTCAGCAACTTACAAGACCTTGTCTCAAAATAAAATGTAAAAAGAGGATGGGGTGGGTGGCTCAGTAGTAGAGCACTCCTTGGTTCAAACCCAGTATTAAAAATAGTAGAACCCAAAGTTTCCAACTGATACAGAACAGGAAGGCCAGTTGTTACCAACTGTTCAGTTTCCCTCAAACAGCCTCAAGAACAAAAATAGAGGCTTACAGTCCCCAAGACAACCTATTTCTAACTTCTGTGAATAGTAAGATCCTGCATAAAATTGCACTTGAGGGGAAAGAAGGGAGATGGGTTCTACAGCTAAGATGAAGTTTGGCAGCCTCCAATCTAATCTAACCACTGCTCGAGGGATAAAATGGAGGCACAGCACAATGATCTGTCCAAGCCCTCTCAGCCCCTGAGTGGCAGACTCCAGATGTCTGTGGCTGGCCCAGTACTTACACTTTGCCTGGCCGGGCAATGAAGCACAAGGAGTAGAGTGCAAACTCAAACTCAGGGCTGCTGCCAATGAAAGCTGAGCCCACTTCCTTATAGTAGCCGTCCCAGTTGAACTGCATCGCTAACACATCAGGGTAGGAATCCCACTGCAAAGAAAAGGGCAGAAAGGGGGGTTTGGTGAAGGCCACAGAGTAGCATTAGAGAGGTGCCAAATGCCAGCAGTTGGTCAGTAGTTGTTGAAGGTCCATGAGGAGCCTTCTTGGGCTGGGTTGTGGCTCAGTGGTAGAGCAACCTTAGCATGAGGAGCCTTCAGGGAGACCGGCTTCCTTAAGTAGAAGTACCTGAGCCCCACTCAGACCCTCTGTGTGGTGTTGACAGTGCCAAGGAGGCCAGAGTCAGCAGCCATAAGACCCAGACCAGAATGCCAGGGATGCAATTGTTCCTTATTGCCCCTATACCTGGAAGAGGATGGTTCATTTCCCCCAAATTATTTGCTGGTACAGGACAGCAAAGGTTTCTTTTTTGTAAATTGTATGTAGTTTAGCTCAGACTATCCAGGTTCAAACTCTCAGCCACATTTGAAAGACATTCGGGCGGGGGTGGGGAGGCGGATAATTGTATGTCATTGGTTCTTCTCCCTCAAAATCCTCCTCTGACCTCAACCTCCCACCCAGATATGGTGTCCTCTGCCCTCTGACCATGCAGTTCTAGAGCCTTCCCTGGAAGGGAATACCATCTCTTGGGTGGCTAAACTTGCTGTCCAGCAAGGGAGGACACCACGTTCACAATCCCCACTGGGCTGCAGATGAGTCAGGGGGAGGAACAAGTCTGACTGTTCCAAACACAAGGATAGAAAGTGTGGCCACCAACAGGGCTTTTCCAGCACAGGTACTCACAGGTCCATCATAGTTATGGCTGTAATAGTCAACCAGGCCCTCCTTCTCCTGCAGATAGAAGCGGATCCAGTTATGGAAGCCAGTGACCTTGCCCTTTTTGATTTCACCTATAAAACAGAGCACAAGGTAAGTGATCTGGGCTTCTGGAACCATCCTGTCCCTCCAGTCCCCTTTCTCTCACCCCACACCAAGGCTGCCTCCTTCTCTGGGATCTGAATGTTCACCAGCTCAGTCCCTTACCTCACTCCCCAGAGTCCCTCACATCCCTGTCCTCTCCTCTCAGTTCAGCCAGAATGATTCTTCCCCCTAGCTGATACTAGAGACCACTCTGGAATATTCTTCTCAGCTCTTTCTCCAGGAGCAAGCCTGGCCTGGTGGGAGCCTTATGGGACAGGGCAGTGGGGAACAGACTGTGAACCTCTCAGGAAGCAGCTGACCAAGCTCTGGAAGCAAAGGACTGCTCAGAGGCTAACTACCTTGCCCCCAAACACTTGTTCATTCAAGATGTAGCCCCTTGAGAGCTCCAGTATCTGGTCTTCTCTCCCTCTTAGGTACTCGAGAGAGACTACCCCTCAAAATGGCTTCTCAGACCCGTCCCTCTTGGCCTGATAGTAGAATGTCCCTCCCTGACAGCCAAGTTGGCTGTCTATTCTTCAGGGTCAGGGCTGCCCTGCTCCTGAGCAAAGTCATTCCTTTTCACCCCTTCCACCCTTCCTTTCTAAGCAGGGTGCCCCACCTGAGAAGACATGTTCAAAGCCACTGGAGTCCGCCTCCTCATTGCCTCTTGAATAGAGCCCAAACCACATATTCTTCAAGTCGTCAACGAATTCTTGTTCAGAGACATAGCGGTCTGCAGAGAGGAACACAGAGGACGTTGGAGAGGGGAAGAGAGGTCGGGTCCTGGGAAACAGAAAAGGGCCACCTGCTTCAGGACATCAAGAGAGACATGGGGGCGCTGGGGTTGTGGCTTGGCAGTAGAGTGCTTGCCTAGCATGTGTGAAGCACTGGGTTCAATCCTCAGCACCACATAAAAATAAATAAAATAAAGGTATTGTGTCCATCTACAACTGAAAATATTAAAAAAAAAAAAAAAAGAGGAGAGACATGGGTTTAATCAATCAACAAATGTGTTCAACTGCCCATTTAGCAATGATCAGCAGGACACCCACTGTGTGCTAGGCCCAGACCTAAAGGCTGAGCATTCAGCAGAGAAAAATAAGGACAGGGTCTCTATCTTAGAGTTTACATTACAGAGAGAGAGACAAATAAACAAACATGGAAACACTAAAGAAATCATGTGATTTCAGACACGAGAGTAGCCTGTGATGACTAGCTAGATGGGGTTGGAGTGTGCTGTTTTGAAGTATCCCCCCCCAAAAAAAAAATATGTTAGGAATACCCACTGTGACATGATTAAGAGGTAGGATCTTAAAATTATGCTCCATTTGTGTACAATGAATCAAAGAGCTTTCTACTGTCACGTAATACTGATTAAAACTAATAAATAATAAAAAAAAGAAGAAGTGGGATCTTTAAGAGGTGATTACGCCAGGAGGGCTCTATCCTCATGAACTGATTAATGTCATTTTCACAGAAAAGGGTTCCTTATCGAAGGGATGGTTTCCTTAAAAAAAAAAAAACAAAAAACAAGTTTGGCCTTCTTTTGCCTTTTTCTCACTCTTTGTCTCTGCCTCTGCCATGGGGTGACGCAGCAAGAAGGCCATCATTAGATACAGTCCTGCGATCTTGGACTTCCCAGCCTCCAGAACCACAAGTCAATAAATTTCTGTTCATTATAAATTACTCAGTCTGTGGTATTCTGTTCTAGCAGCATAAAACATACTAAGACAGAGGACTTCTGAAAAGGAAGACCAGAAAAACCTTTTTGAGAAAGTAGCGCTAATCAAGAGACCTGAAGGATAAGGAGTTCACCACACAAACATCTGGGGAGAAGAATTCTATTAAAAGGGAACTGTAAGTGCCAAGGCTCCAGGTAGAGAGTTTATATTCAAAGAACTGAAAGAAGTTCACTGTGGCTGGAGCAAAGTAAGCAGCAGGAGAGGGGGCCTGAGAGGTAGGCAGGGACCAGATCCTGTAAGCCATGGCAAGAAGGCCAGATCCCAATCAAATAGTAATAGTAACAAAAATATCTTAGATTGATTGAGGACTTTATGTGTGCCCAGCACCATTTTAAAGGGTTCCATATAATAATATTGAATCCTCAAGCCAGGTGCGTTGGTGCGTGCCTGTAATCCCCGTGGCTCAGGTGGCTGAGGCAGGAGGATCATGAGTTCAAAGTCAGCCTCAGCAACTTAGCAAGGCTTTAAGTAACTCAATGAGGCCCTGTCTCTAAATAAAATATTACAAAAGGCTGGGGATGTGGCTCAGTGATTAAGTGCCCCTGGGTTCAATCCCTGGTACCAAATAATTATTATTATTATTCCTCACATTGAATCTTTACATTAGTACTAGCCTCATGTTAGTAAGAAAGGTACTTATTATTTCCAATTTAGAGAGAAGTAAACTGAAGCAGACATAGGTTATGAAACCAAGGCCAGATGGCATAACTCATAAGAGGTAGACACAGCACTCAAACCTACACAGCCTGGCTCCACAGACCTATCTCTTAACAACTCTACAGCTTTGGGCATAGAGAGACACTGAGGTGTTATGGTTTGAAGATGAGATGTACCCCAAAAGCTCCTGTGTTAATGCAGGAATATTCAGAAGTGAATTGATTAGATGAGGATAGCTGCAACCTAATTAGCCCATTCTAGTTTGAGTAGATTGACTGGGTGATAGCTATAAGCAAGTGGGATATGGCTGAAGGAGGTGGGTCACTGAGGTCATACCCTGGAAGGGTGCATCTTCTCTGTGGCCCTTTTCCCTCATCCCTCTCTCTCTGCTCTCTCGCTGCCAGTAGTGGAGCAGTGCTCCTCCGCCTCTCCCTTCCACCACGGTCTTCTGGACATAAAGCAATGGACTTACCCACCAAGGACTGAACCTCTAAAACCATGAGCCAAAATAAAGTTTTCCTCCTCTAAGTTGTTCTTGTCAGGTATTTTGGTCAGAGCAACACAAAGCTGACTAACACAGAAGGAATTTGGGCAGAGAAATTATGTGATAAGAGCTTTGCTTTTAAAAGATCATTCTGATTGCCTAAGTAAAAAGGTCCATGCAGTTTTAAGAGTGGAAGTAGAGAGGCCAATTTTGAAGCTAATGCTATCCAGGTGAACAGTTGGAGATGGCGTACACTAAGTGGTAGTTGAGGAGAAGGTGTTTTGGCTTAGATCTGAAGTGTTCCCCTAAAGCTCATGTGTGAGACAATGCAAGAAAGTTTAGAGGTGAAATGACTGGGTTATGAGAGCCTTCACCTAATCAGTGCGTTAATCAACTTGAATGGATTAATTGGGTGGGTAGTGGCTGTAGGCCAGTAGGGTGTGACTGAAGGAGGTGGGTCTCTGGGGGTGTGATTTTAGGGTTTACATTTAATGAGTGAGAGCTCTCTTTGATTCCTGATTGTCCTGTTCTGAGATGCTCTCATCCTCCATGATGTGCAGCAGCAATGGCACCATCCATCTATGGACTGAGACCTCTGAAACTGTAAACCCCAAATAAACTTTTCTTCCCCTACATTGTTCCTGTCAGATCTTTTGGTCATAGCAGTGAAACTGCTGACTAAAACAGAAGGGATGAAAAGCAGGAAGATCTGGGATATATTTTGAAGGTGGGAGTTATGGATGACAGTGGGGAGGGGTGGGGGAAAAAGAATCAAATCTAACTCCTGGGTTTTGGCCTGAACAGCTAGATGGATTCTATTGTCATTTATGAGATGGGAAAGACCCAAGGAGAAGCAGGTCAGGAGGAAAAGTGAGAACTGTGAGTTCTCTTTACACTAAATTTTGTGTAGATACCAGATAGATAGCCAAGTGGAGATGTTGAAATGGCCATTGGGAAAAAAGGGAAAGGTGAGGACTGGAGATTTAAATCAGAGAGTCAGGGCTGGGGATGTGGTTCAAGCGGTAGGGCGCTCGCCTGGCATGTGGGTAGCCCGGGTTCAATCCTCAGCACCACATACAAACAAAGATGTTGTGTCTGCCAAAAAATAAAAATAAATAAATATTAAAATTCTCTCTCTCTTAAAAAAAAAATAAATAAATCAGAGAGTCATCAAATACTGACTATTTATGGCCCAGAATTGTGTGTAGAGGATCTAAAAAGAGACACCAGAAATATTCTCTCCTTTCAAGGACTTAAATGCAGTTGGAAAATAAGTCTGAATACATAAAAAAAAAAAAATAACAGATTAGTTTCACAAGCTGAATAGTTGCCCTTACTAGCACTTACTTGGGGCCAAATTTTCCACTGGGTGCTTTACAAATATTAATCCTCAAAGACATCATTTCACAGATGAGACTCAGCAAGGTAAATAACTTTCTTAGGAGTCTTAGTTCATTTTCGATTGCTATAACTAAACACCTGAGACTCCGTAGTTTATAAAGAGTAGAGGTTTAGTTTGCTTATAGTTCTGGAGTCTAGGAAGTCCAACATCTAGGTGCTGGCATCTGGTGAATACCTTCTTGCTGAATCATAATATGGTAAAAGGCATCACAGGGCAAGACAGAGCAAGTACACCAGAGAGAACTCACTTTTATAACAGAGCTACTCCTTGGACAATCCATTAATCCATTAACTGATTAACTATTCATGAGGGCAATCCCCCAAGACCCAGTTGCTTCGCACAGCTCTCACATCCAATTACCATTAATATATAATATTAGGAATTAAGTTTCCAGCACATGAAATTTGGAGGACATGTTCAAACTGTAGCACAAGAGTCATACCACTAGTCAGTATCAGAACCAGGAGAAAACCAAGTCTCTCTGGCCCTAGGTTATTCTGGGTCATAGCCTAATCTCTCAGTCTCCAAAGGGATGCTGAAAGCCAGCAAGAACTGAAGCAATTGAAATCTTCATAGAGGTGGTGAGACCTGAGCAAGAACCTAAAGAATAAAGAATAAAGGCTGGGCATGGTGGTGCAGACCTATAATTCCTGCAGCTTGGGAGGCTGAGGGAGGAGGATCACAAGTTCAAGGCCAACCTCAGCAACTTAGACCCTAAGCAAATTAGCAAGACATCATCTTTAAAAATAAATAAATAAAAATAAAAAGGAGTGGAGATATGGATCATTGGTTGAGCACCCCTGGGTTCAATCCCCAGTAGCAAAAAAAAAAAAAAAAGTGGCATTTGGACAAGGAGGGAAAGAGAAATGAGAAAAAGTGAGTAATGAAGAACCTGGCCTCATATTGGAACCAAGGTTCCAGAGCCAGCTCTGCTTCCAACTCTTTTGTGGCCTGGGTCCCATCTAGCCTGGCTCGGCCTCCATTTCTCTCACTGAAAAGCAGACGGCTCACTCCATTCTCATGCGTTTACCACAGAGAGAACACCAGGGGGCGACACAGGACTGCATCATCTCATGGAATCACTCCTGTGTCACCTAAAAACAGCAGAGCTGTGGAGGCCATCCCACAGCCAGTGAGAGGAGACCTGGACAGCGCCACTCCTGAGACAAAGCCCAGCTGCCTGGAATTCGGGGAAGGAATCTGGAGGACACTGACAAACACAACCGGAGCCAAAAAGTCCTGCTGTCAAAACCTTTTTTGGTCTGACTTGAATGTATCTGTATCTGGAGACATTCCCACCAGAACTCTTCCCGGTAGGACATCCTCCCTGAACCTTTGTTGATTTTCTGTAGCTGTTCCCCACAAAAAAAAAAAAAAAGAAGAAGAAGAAGAAGAAGTAAGCCAAGCCCTTCCTGGACTTAGTGCAGAAAAGGCAAAAGAGTTGGGGACTATATCTGCCTGATCCATAAAGCGACTTGGATCCATAGAGGTGGCTAAGAAGTGCCCCGGGGTGAGGGAGTCTCATAACCCTGCAGAGGACCCTGAGACTGAAGCAGAGGCTGAGGGATCCACAAGGCTGCTAACATTCAGTCAAAAGATGGGGTGACCCAGGTATGGTAGCACACAACTGTGATCCCATCTATTTGGGAGACTAAGGCAGGAGGATTGCAAAATTGAGTTCAGGCTTCATGACTTACCAAGATCCTGTCTCAAAATAAAGTGAAAAGGACTGGGGATATAACTCAGTGGTAGAGCACTTGCCTAGCATGCCCTGGGTTCAATCCCTAGCATAGAAGAAGGGGAAGAAGAGGAAAAAGGAGGTGATCTCCAAGCCAAACAGAGGATTCTGCAGCCCCTAGTAGGGCCCATAATCTCTCCATGACTCCCCTCTGGCCTTAACTCTGTCCCTCCCAGGTGTGCACTTGCCTCTGTGTGGTCCTCTGCTTCCTCACCTGCTCTCACAACGCCCCATTGTGCAGCCCTCAGAGGTGTCTGGCTCTCCTGCAGACAGACCCGCATCCTCAACAGTGCCTCACGGGGCCTGGGAATGGCTCACTCACTCTGGTGATGGAGAAAGCTGTAGAGCTCCTTCATCACTGCTGTCTTCATGATCTCTCTGAGGAAGACACCCTGTTCGGCCAGCTGCTGGGCATTGAAGTGCTCCCCATGGCCCGTCGCCCGCTGGTAGTTGTTGAGCAGGTTAATGAAGGCTGCGTAGGTGGGCTTGGAGAACAGCTGCTCATTGACATACGTGAAGAGCCTGGGGCAGGAGGAGGGACACCCACAGAGGGGCCTGAACATGCAGCAAAAACTCTTCCAGAAACTTCCAGAGAGCCCAGGGGCAGCACATGAGGATTGGAGGGGGACTTCAGGTGCTCTTGAAGGTTATGCATGAAGCCACTTTTATTCCACTCCATCTCCTAGAAGATCTTCCCTGTCCTCAACCCAACCAATTCCAGAAACCCTCCCAAATGTATACCCACAGTCCTTCAAGGAGGCTTCCTTGTCTCTGAAGAACTATTTTTTCCCCTCTCCCTTTCCTCCTGCTGATTTGAGGAGAAAAGAGTAGGAGCATCAAAGAAGGAAGGATTGAGGAGAGACTCTGTGGGGACCAGGGGGACTCACGGCTCTGGGCAGCGATCCACTTGGTCTCCCGTCTCTGAAGGGGAGATGCGGTTTTGACTGTTGAGAACGATGTCTTCCTTCTGGGCTTTGTTGGTGTCTGCCTTGTAGATCTTCTCAGAGATGCTCTGAAGCTCCTCTTTGGTTATGGCATCACTGCTGTGGGAGAAGCCCTCTGGGAGGAAATGGAGAAGGGGTGATCTCAGGGCCAGAGGGAAGGCAAGACAGGCCAACGTCTGTGTGCATCCCCTCCTGAGCACCTTGGAGAAGCCTGCAGGAGGTGGTTGGAGGGCAGGGGCCTAAGGACCCTTAAAATCAACCCATGTCGTTGCCATGAATGTCCACAGAATGTCCACCCTGCCCCTTCCCTCTAGGAAGATTCTCAAACTGTAGCAGGCATCAGAATCACCCAGAAGACTTGTTAAAACAGAGGGGTGAGCTCACCCCCAAAGTTTCTATCAATAGGTCTGGGGTGAGACCCTAGCGTTTGCGTTTCTTATAGATTCTCAGATGCTGGTGCTGCTGGTCCAGGGACCACACTTTGAAAACCACTGCATGAGAGTCCTTGTGTATCTGGGGCTATGCGGAGGGAGCAGACTGACCGTGGTCGCCACACAGGCTCTCGAAATCCTTGCAGCAGTTCCCAAACTCTTGGCAGCGGTCATTGCAGTGGCAGGGGTGGTGCTTGTCGAAGGCTTCGCGGCAGCGGCCCTGGCAGGAGCTGGGTGCCGAGTACAAGCCTGAGAGCCGAGGAGAGGCGAGTCCCCATCTGACCGCTAGAGGGCGAGCCGAGCGCCCGTGCCGCTCCCTCCCTCCCCGCCGGCTCCTGATCCTCCTCACTAGGTCTCCAGGGAAGGAAAACAAACAGGTCCAGTTCCTGCACGCCCTTCACAGTCAGGAAGTCCTTTCTGATGCTGAACTTTATTTTCTGGCCTGTTGTTTTTATAATCTTCCCACTCTAAAAATAAAACCTCTTCCACTTCCCTCCCCAGGCCTCGGACTCTTTCCTGGTTACCCCTCCCCTTCCCTGGCAACAGGCCCCTCTCCCTCTGAGGCTAGGGAGTCCTGCCAACCTCTCTCTTGGAGCCAGGCCTGGCCCTTAGGCCTGGCAGAGCCCTCCCCTCATCGCCCCTGGTGTCCCATCTTTATCCTGAAGGTCCCATTTGGGAAGGCAGGCTCACTATTATCCGGGGCCTCTTCTTCCAGCTCCAAGAATTCCTCTGGCTCCTCCTCCGCTGCAATTAGAAAAATAAAGTTACCCGCCATCCCTAAGGACTTCCATCCCTTACTGGGCATGGTGGCCCATTGCTGTAATCCCCATGACTTGGGAGGCTGAGATGGGAGGCTCACAATCTCTGGGACAGTCTGAGCAACTTAGGGAGACCCTCAGCAACTTAACCAGACTGTGTCTCAAAATATAAAAAACTGACTGAGGGTGCTCAGTGGTAAAGCAACCCTGGGTTCAATCCCCAATACCTAAACACACACACACACACACAAAGAAAAATATTTCCCTCCTCCTTTTTTCCTGGTTCTGAAGTCTCCCAGCCTCAGGGACAACCATGTGCACTGGAAGCAGATAGTAAACAAGGGCTGCAGTACAAAGGACTAGGCCCACATCAAAGAGGATGAAAACTGCATTTCCAGTAGAAGGAGTTTATTGAAAGCTGTTATCAAAAAACTAAAATAAGCTGGGCACAGTGAGGTAGCCCTGTAATCCCAGTGGTTTGGGAGGCTAAGGCAGGAGGATTGCAAGTTCAAAGCCAGCCTCAGCAAAAGCAAGGCTCTAAACAACTCAGTGAGACCCTGTCTCTAAATAAAATACAAAATAGGGCTGGGGATAGGGCTCAGTTCAAGTACTCCTGAGTCCAATCCCAGTACCAAAAAACAAAAAGCTGTTTGCAGGAAAAACATGTTCAGGAAAGCACTACTGCAACCTGAGTGACCACCTCCTGTGCTCTGGTAGAGAAGGGTGTGGTGGGAGTGAGGGGGAGAGGAAGGAATGTTCCCAGGAATCTGAGCTCCTCTACCATCACACGTAGAATAGCCCACCTCCACGGCTGTCCCAAAGAAACGGCCATGGTACAGAGTGACTCAGAAGCTTTTAGTGAGGCTGCTGGATAGGATTGTGATATCACAATCAGAACCACTAGTCAGGTTATTTGCTCAGTCAACAACCTCTTCTGATCTCTTACTTTGTGCCGGACTGTGTTCTAAGGGTTAGAAATCCATAAACTGTTCTGGGGATATAGCTCAGTTGGTAAAGTGCTTGCCTAGCATGCACAAGGCCCTGGGTTCAATCCCCAGCACCACCAAAAAAACAAAAAAACAAAGCAAAAAACACACACACACAATATAAACAAAACTGAATCTATATCAAATCAAAGACCAAAAAAAGGGCTGAGGCTGTAGCCCAGTTGTAGAGCATTTGCCTGGCACATAAAAATAAATAAAATAAAGGCATGTGTCCATCTACTACTAAAAATACTTTTTTTTAGAAAAGAAAAGAAATCCATAAACTCCTTAATTCAGCCACAGTTGATATTCATGGACTTTTGTGAGCTGAGCTAGAGTTACATCATTTACAATATTTTTTTTCCTGTAGGAAAGAGGTTCTGAGTTGCAAATCAGAAACTTAGAGATGAAGTGTTTCCAAGACTGGGTATGGCTACTATCTTGGAGTGTCAGTATGATCAGGCCTTCCTGTGTCTGCTGAATGATAAGAAAGGAGAGGGCACAGAGGCAGCAGAAAATAGTGGGCTCTGATTCTGGCTCTGAGCACTGGGTTGGTGTTTTTGTGTAAATTGAATAAAGGGTCCGTGTGAGTGGAAGCAGTTCCATGAACACACAGCTGGTCAGCAGATACTACCTTTGGGCAAATTAGGAAAGACTCTCCTTTCTCTCAGCAGATATAGGTCTGCACCAGAGAACACAATTTGGTGAGAAGGGTACATATTAAATTTTAGGCCACTCAGCCAGGTGCCTTGTTCACTGGACAATCTGTACCACCAGATGTGGTATTTTGCTGACCATTACCTTCTATGGTTTCCTTGATCATGTGTTCCAAACTGGGAGTTAGGGCACATGATTTGACAATGAACTCAGCAAGTCTTCATGTCACAAAGCAAAAGATCATTTCCTAAGAGTTTGTTAAATTGCAAGCATCCGAAAAAGAAGATTATTCAAAAATGATTGTTCAAAAACTATTCACTTAGCCGGGCCTGGTGATGCACACCTGTAATCTCAGCTACTTGGAAGGCTGAGGCAGAAAGATTGCAAGTTCAAGGTCAACATCTGCAACTTAGCAAAACCCTAAGCAACTTAACGAGACTCTGTCTCAAAATAAAAGTTAAAAGGGCTAGGTTAAGTGGCTCTGGGTTCAACCCCCAACACCAAAATAATAATAATAATAATAATAATTATTATTATTATTATTATTCATTTAAGGCTGAATCATGGGAACAGTGGAGGAACAATTGGCCTTTGCAGGTAGTGCATGTCCTGTTTTAATCAGTAGTCTGAGAATAAAAGTTTGAAGATGTGGCTGCTCTGTCCGCTCATTAGAACAGAGGGGTGCATTGTGACAGTCACAATGACACCTGCAGCCTTCCTGGTAGCAAACAGATTGTGAGAGAGCTCATTGCCATTTTTATAATTTTGCGATTTAAGGTGTTGAATAGGGTCTGAGCATGTAGCTCATTGTTACAGTGCTTGCTTAAGGTTCACAAGACTCTGGGTTCATCCCCAGCACCAAAAAACAAAAAAGAAAGAAAAAAAAAAGTGTTGAATAACAATTGGTAATGTCACGATGCTAAAATAGAGTTTTACCATTTTGCACAAACTTTCATGACATTGTTAATCCTGATCATTCAGATATTCCAGGTAAATGGCATCTACCATATTTTAAATTGGGGACTTCTTAGAAAACCTGAGACAAGTGATAGCCAAATACCTGCCCCCTGGCCCTGCCCCTTCCCCTCAGTGCACTCATCACCTCCGCCCACCCCCAGCCCTGAGCCCCACGCCAGACTGCTGCACACCCAGGTCAGTGGCCCCTCAGGCAGGCTAGACTTGCACCCTGGTCCTGCCTTCCACAGGAGACGCACCAGTACACAGATGTTCGTAGTCTTCACAGCAGTCCCCGTGACGGGAACACCGGCGGTCACATTGGCAAGTAGCATCTCGGTTAAACTTCTCATTACAGCGAGATGCACATGATTCCAGGTTTCCTAGGGGCAGTAAATATTACAGACTCAGCTCTCTGGGGATCCTGTGCTCCTCCTAAGGGTGCTCCCTGAGGGAGAGTTCACAGACAAGGATGGGGGGCCCCCTGGTAGGTAAAGTTATTGCTATCTGCAGGAAAGAAGCACATCCAGATCCTTCCATGCGCAGCATAAGCCTCCTCCTAGCACCGGCCAGATGCTACAGGGCTCATAGCACTGACCAGACTCAAACGACTTTTGGGGTAAGACCTGTGACATACACAAGAAAAGGAGCAGATATGAGGCCAGAGGAAGAGTTGCAGACTGTGAGAAATGAGTGATGCCCTGTCTGAAATTTGCATCCATTTCTCAGTTCCAGCCAACTGCAACTTGGTGTTACCAGAGGCTCCTGATTTTCAAGAGAAACCTTTTTTTTTTTTTAACTGAGGTTAAGCAAGGGGTTGCTTAACCACTGAGTCATATCCCCAGCCCTTTTTAAAAAAATTATTTAGAGACAGGGTCTTGCTGAGTTGCTTAGGGCCTTGCTAAGTTGCTGAGGCTGGCTTTGAACTCATAATCCTCCTGCCTCAGCCTCCCAAGCGGCTGGGATTGCAGGCATGTGCCATCACATCCAGATGGAACCTTCATCTTTATGTGAAAATTTGCCAGTTTTTAAAACTTCAGGCAGTCCCATGAAAAGGTCTGTGGACTGGACATGGCCCACTGGCCACCATTCACCTGTCACGTAAAAGGGAAGTACTGTGTTCCAGTGGTGTCCCCTACCCTTTTCTCTCTGACCTACCTCCTTGTTCCCATTCTGTTCCTTTTATGCTCTTTGATTCTGGTTCTTCCCTCTGCCCCAGTCTGGTCTTGGTTGCATCCACTTGTCCCTGTGTCACATCTTTCTGTTTCTTCCAGTCTTTGGAATGCATTCAGATGAGTTTAGGCTCAGGGTGGTGAATGGGGCATTGTGGGTGAGAATGGGGCTTTGGACAGGATCCTGTTCTGTAACCACAGACCACATCCCTCACTCCAGCCAAATGGTTCATGGTTCACAGAAGCAAGCTTCTGGTTACAAGGGGAGTAAAAATTTTTGAAAGGAATAGTACAAATTCACTACCATTCTTTTAAAAAACAAATTAAAATAGAAAGCCCCACCACAAAGACAACTCAGCAAAGACAGTGCCGATGAACGTCAGGAACCATTTCTTTCCACTCAGGGCTTTAAGGGCCACGACAGAGTCTGTTTCCATTTGACGTTCCTGAGGTTTAGATGTTGAGAATGCTGGGTTTAGGGGTCAGGCCGAGAGCATTGCACAAAATGTCAAGATCAAAGTCAGAGTTACCATGAGCATCGGAATCATATCAGTGAGGAAACTGAAACCTAACTTGGTTTTAGTTCACAGTTGGAGTTAGGTTTCAATTAAGGGCTATAGCTAAGAAGTGCCCTTGCATCAAATTTATTGATAAAGTAACAATTTTGTATTGATATTTGGATAAGGAATGAGGTAAGATTGACGGTGATGTTTAGGGTTGACAAATATATCAGGATTAGAAGGAGAGAACTAACTCCAGTTTGGAGCTTGACTCTGGCTGGGATTCAACAGGGATCTAGTATGCATATTTAAGCCTGGCTTGGATCAGAGGTAAATATTAGGAATATGAGTTTAGTAACTGTTTTGAATCCTTGGATTTATACTGTGTCTAATGGGAGATGGCATAGCAGAGAGGTGAGAACCTGTACCCTCACCAAGTTGCTTAGGACTAGAATTCTAGTTCTGCTGTTTTCTAGCTATTTGATCTGGGGAAAGTTATTTAAATTTCTTTGCCTTGTTTCCTTATTTGTAAAAGTGGAGGTATAGCTGAATAATACAGCACTTGCCTAGCATGTATGAAGTCCTGGTACTTAAAAACAAATAAATAATGAAGCTGGGCTCCTGTGGCACATGCCTGTAATCCCAGCAGCTCAGGAGGCTGAGGCAGGAGTTCAAAACCCGCCTCAACAACTTTAGCAAGGCCCTAAGCAACTCAGTGAAATCCTGCCTCAAAATAAAAAAGATATGGGGTGTGGCTCAGTGGTTAAGCAGCCCTGGTACCAAAAGAAAAAAAAAGAAAGAAAGGTGATAAAATAGTGAAGCCTATCTCATAGAATATTTTTAAGAATTAAATGAAATAAAGGGGCACTATTTTATCATTAAAAAAAAAAAAGAACTAAATGAAAGCCAGGTACATCAGCGTACATCTATAATCCCAACTACTGAGGAGACTGACACAGGAGGATCACAGGTTCAAGGCAAGTCTGCAACTTAGTGAAACCCTGTCTCAAATAAAATATATAAGGCTAGGGTTATATATAACTCAGTGGGAGAACACCCATGGATTCAAGACCTAGTACGGTGACATTAATAATGAGGACAATTAAATGAGTTAAAGTTTGTAAGGCACTTAGAACAATGCATGACACATAATACAGCCATGTATTTGTTAAGCAAATAAACAGCGGGAACATTCCATGCCCATCTTCAAGGTGGCAAGTGTTTAGACTGGCTGGAGTTATTGTCCTTGCACAGGGACCCTGCCCACATACTCCATCTAGCCGACTCCCTCCCCAGGTTCAGCTGGGCCAAGGGCTGTGCTGTCAGCACACACATGTTGCTCTTGGTTTCCTGGCTGACATAATCACGAGTGTGTTTTCTTTACATTAGAGAGGTGACAGGTCAAGGTTAACCCAGGTCTTAATACAACTTATTGTGTGCAGGGCTTCCAAGGCATCCAAGAAGACAGGACTGTGGTCCAGGGAATTGTCCCTAAAAGAGACCAAGCTCCGGGGCCCCTTGTTCCTGCAACCCCACAGGAACTCCTCTGGAATCTTAAATGATGCTTTTGGCACTTGAATGCAAAGGTCTTAAGGAGAAATTTTCATCCCAGGAGGAAGGCTCCGCCAGCGGCCCACTCAGTCAGCCTGGCAGTACACCCAGAATCCAAGGGAGAGAATGCAGATGAATCAGGGCAGTGCTTTAATGGGCCAGATCAGCAGAGTGCAAGGAAGGAATTCACTCCATTCCAGCGCTGGCCCTGGTTGAGAAGGGCAACCAGGGAACAGTCAACTGTGGAGTGAGGAGAACTCCCCACCAAACTGCCCGGACTTTTTCCTGTCCCTAGTAAGAACCCCTCACCGAGGGGTCCTCGAATGTCTCTGTGAACTAGTTCTGCTTCAAGGTGACCTTGGGATGTGAAGGTGGAGGGCAGGGTGGGAGGGACTTTTCTTCATAGGCGCCTTGCTGTGCTGCTCTGGGGACACTCAGATGACCAGTCACCCAGACTACCCACTCCAGGGCACCCACCCAGCACCTCCTGTTGACACAGACGCTTTGTGTAAGCCTCACAACCAAGCCAGGAGCCTGAATCACCGTCCAGCAGCTTTCCACCCTGTCCCTTTGCCTCATCTCTGGCGCTTGCTTTTCTTCACTTTGGCCTTTCTTCTCTTGGTCCTGCGTTCTCCCACCATTCCCCACAAAGAGCTGTGGTTTCCCCCTCCCTCCATGAAGTACGAAATTTCCCTTCACCCTCTAAGACTTTAATATGCCACAGCTTTTACTCCCTATCCCTGCATGAACACAGAGTCCCTATAGGCCCACCCTCATTGCCTCTGATGGCTGAGGAGTCCCATGTATGCCTCTTGAGGCTCCAGATTTCCATGGAGACCTAGTCAGCCAAAAAATCTTTATCCCCAGGACCAGCTTTGCAAGCTTCTGTTCGTTTGAAACAACCAAGGTCCTTGGCACACACCCAGCTCATTCGTGATGACCTGAGGCTGCCCCCCACTTCACCCAGTGATCCCCATTCTGGCATCCTGGTCCCAAGGTATTGGGGTGGAAGAGACGTGAGCAGAGCCTCTTTCTTCCCATCTTCAGAGGCCTCATTGCTCCGGCCTCACGGCCCCACTCATGCTTCCCCATCAGTCCCACAGCCAGGTGTGATCACTGCCGGCCCCCAGCAGGCAGTTCTGAAGCAACTGCTGCCTTGCTCTCAGGGACATCCCCTGCGGACTGGATCTCTAGTGCCCTCTCCTGAGACTGAGATATCATGAGCCACCACACCAGGCCCAGGAACTCCCCTTTCTCCTCCATACCAGCTGGCCTGAGGCTGAGGTTCCCAAACCCCCTAACCCTCTCCACCACCCAGGGCCAGACAGAGTTGGGTCCTGGGCAGAGGTACATAGTCCCATCCAGTGTTGAGGGCCTGGGGCTTTTTCCTCCCAGGGTTTTCCATTCAGGCATCCCATTAGGGGACTTCTTATCCATAGCCTGATTGAAAATGCCCCAAGAGTCAGTTCCTCACAGAAATATTTATAGTCACGATGCTAACTGAAGTCAAATTCTCTGAGAGCTCACCTCTCCTTGGGTGTTTCTCCACATTATTTTATTTGATCCAGGCAGGAGCAACCTGGGTGGGTGGAATGGGCATCAAGCTCTGACTCTTTCACCTCGGGCAGAGGAGGATTCTGCCCAAACCTCTCAGATGGGCCTCCTCCCTCGACACTTCTCCCTCCCCACCCATTAACTATCAGTTAACACACCAGTAGCAGACCTTTGCATGGTTACTAACAGCAAAGTGCTCTCTTCCTCCCTGGTGCCATCCCTTACACCGCTAGCAACTGTGGGCCAGGCCCCTTCTCTACTCCTAAGGCCCCCTAACACTGGGACCAAGAGCCATTCCTCTGACCAGCCCCAGATGGGATATGACCCACCTTCAGGTCAGGGGCCCTCGGGGTGAAGCCCATCTCCTAAGGCTTTACCCACAGAAAGTTCACACTCTGATAACCTCACTGGCTCTCCAGGAGCAGTAGAGGGAATGACCAAGGTCAGACAGTCAAGCCACCCAAATTCAGCAACCACAGCCCCAGTTTTACATCATATAGTGGCCCCAGAAGATATAGTCTTTGTG
The DNA here is from genome assembly GCF_021218885.2 of Marmota monax. Classification (NCBI taxonomy): domain Eukaryota; kingdom Metazoa; phylum Chordata; class Mammalia; order Rodentia; family Sciuridae; genus Marmota; species Marmota monax. Next base: position 28,930,297 of record NW_026695227.1, read on the forward strand.
AGATCCAAAATCTACCCCAACTACTGATGTTTGGAACTGATCCTTCTGGGTGTCAAGAAGGAGCCACCATGAAATGGGTCCATCATTCCTGCAACTTTCCCCACACGGCCTAGCCCACTCCAGAGACAGCTCCTGCACTCGACAGACCAAAAGTGCTGCATGGCTCTAGGACAGAGTTCACCCTCCCTTGTCCCACTTCCCTCACCCACTGCCAAGTTCTCCAACCCTCTGTTCTTTAGGCAAGACCCTTACCACCAAACTCCCATGTTGAACAGATAATGACTCACCAGCCCAGGCCAGGCCACAGAGCACAGCCACCGTCAGGGGGACACAGGCCCTCATGGTGCCCAGTTGTAGGCCAACAGGGGACTGGCTATTGGACTTCCACTAGAGTCAAGGTGGATGTCACAACCCTCAGATGAGCCTTAGTACCCAGGATGATTCTTTTAAAGACATCAGGACTTGTGGATCTGGTGCATCCTGATCTGTCCAGGAAGAAAATGGGAAGGGAGGGATCCCAAATGGATGGGCGGTGGAGAGAAGGTGGGGCCTCACTGCTGTTTGAAGCCAAAGAGAAGGTGATTAAGCAGGCAGTTAGTGCCAGATGTTTAGAACAGGTCATGCTAGCTGTTAGTAGCTGGAAAATAGGCCAGATGAGCAGGCACAGCAAGATGGACCTAGTTCGGCAGGTTCTTTATTCAAACTAGGGATACCCATGGGCTATCTTTGAGTAACCCCCTAAATACTCACCCATCTGTGGTCACTTGTAACCATGAGGCTACAAGTCTAGGTTCAGATTCGGTGCGATTAAAGAAACCTCTGCTTTTTATATGATGCTATAACACTCTCCACGAGTTCAAGTTGTTGTCTTGCCTCCACTTGAATCCTCTGGTATTGGGGAGGGATGGGATTCACCTTCTGAGGGTCCCTTCACAGACCTGATTCCCAGCCCCTGGGACTATACAACCCAAGGCATGCTGGTGGAGGCAAAAGTAGAGAGTATGGGAAAAAAATCCATTAAGTGACATATATCAGCACATACACGCAACAGTGACTCACAGATAAACTTAGATACCAGTACCTATACATACACAGATAAATTATACTGTATTTCAAGCAGCTTTCTCTACCCTGCCAGCCTGTCTGGACAGAGAACTCCACTGTTCTAATTCTCCCCAGTCAGGGTCCACATGGGTTTTCTCCCCTTCTAAGCTCTTCCCAGAGAGCCACAGTGGGGACCAGCCAGGAAGGTGGGAGTCCCAGTAGGTGGGGTACTGGAGACCTGGGGTGGGGAAAGGGTGGAGGGAGATGCATGGAGGAAGGTGGAGGGGCCCAGAATGAGGATACTAACGGGGATGGCTCCTCCAGAGCCCCAGAGGAGAGATGGTGCAGTTGTGGTACAGAGGATTGGAGGGTGGGGAAGAAGCTCCAAATATTTATTGAGTGCTCATTATATGCTGGATGTTACACTGTAATTGAACAACAGGGTTCAGGCCAGCCTGGAAAATTCTTTTTGGAATGGATTGTTTTCTGGTGGGACAGAGGACAGATAAGCCCAGCATTAGACAGCTGTTTGAAGTAGGCCCCACATGTCACTGGACTACTACTGGTGGCCAAAGGCCTGACAGGATCAAGAGACTGAGGGAGAGACTGGCCCAAGGAATTTGTTCCCAGGACAGCTTATTCTACCACTCATGTCTTCCTGAGAAACCAAGGTCAAGTCTTTTCAGCAGAGAACCACAGCCTGGAAGGGCTCTGCAACTGGCCCAGCACAGCTAGGCCTGGATTCACCTCCCAAGGGGACCTCGGCACCTGAAGATGATGCATCTCCATCCTCCATCCTAGGGATTCTCTCCTGGCCTCAGGAGCAAGGCCTAGGGTGGTCACTCATACCTGATCTGACTGAATGTGTCTTAGAAATGGCCGAGTGTAATTTCTTTCTCCACATTGGTTTGAAGGCCAAATGCTACATTGTCTTTCCAGGCTTTCTGTTTTGAAGTTTGTGGCAGCCTTGACATCCAGCGTCACACACTCACTGCCTGGCCTGCCTGGGCACATTGGTCAGAACTGCCAGCTGAGCCCATTCATCACAAAGTCCCAGACTACGCATCCAGTTCTGCCGGTCCTCTGCCTGGAATACCCTCTGCCCACCATCCTTGATGGCTGGATGGCCATCTACTGCTCACCTCCAGACCACAGGAGCCCTGTCCATGGACTTAGTCCTAGATATTTGTCCCATGTGCCTTTGACACATCAAAGCCATCACTGATGGTCTGTTGCTGCCAACACAGCTTCGTTAACCCCAGCACTGCCATTTAACTTTCCATCCAGTTATTTCTTTAGCTCCCGTCTGAAATTCCTTAAGACAAGGATCGTGCCTCCTGAGTCCCCGCCACCAGCTGCTTCAGATTGCCATCCAATGGGTAGATGAACTGTCAACACGTGTCTGGGACAAGTAGTAATCAATGAGGACGAGGGAACCTGGTAGCCCTACAATGCCACTCGTTACTTAAGACGTGAGTGACAGCGATTAGCAAAGCAGAGGTGACTGGATGGACCCCGTTGAGTTGTCGAGTTTGTGTGTAGCACAGTTTGTATGTAGGGGACCGGCAGGCAATGGATGGAAGTAAGGCCTAGGAATTCATCTTAAAGTTGTGTTTTCATGGCAAACAAGTTATTTTTGGCTATGTATGTATGTGCATTTGGGGCCAATGGAAATTTGGGTGGGGACCTAAATCCCAGAACCACCTGCTACAGTTTGGATGTGGTATATCCCCCAAGGATTTTTGTGTTGGAAGCTTGGTCCTCCATGTGATGGTGTAGAGCTGGGCCTAATGAGAGGTCACTGGGAACAATGCCCTCAGAGAGGATTGAAGAAGTTTTCCTGGGACCCCTGGGTTAGTTCTCCTCCTGGTTCTGTCTTCTTGTCTGATGATATAATCTCTTATTCTCCAATGTTCTCCTGCTAAGATGCCATAGCTGTTAGGCCCTCACCAAGGAAGCCACTGATCTTGGACTTTCAGCCTCCAAAATTATGAGAAAAAGAAACCTGTTTTCTTTATAAAGCTAGCCAGCTTCCAATATTTTGTTATAGTAACACAAAACATACTAATACACCATTCTTCGGCACCACCACAGGCATCAGGCAGAACCCAGGATTCCAGCAGCCTCTGAAGCCACATGAAAAAGATGATTCAACTTCATCCTGCTTCTCTAGGATTCCAGAGTAACCACCTGCCTACACTTTTGCCAGCTATGCTAATGTTTATTTTAAATTGCCCAATAGTGATGATAAAGTAAATTTGCTATTGCAGGTCCTCAAACTTCAGCAGCTTCGGAGAGCATCTAGAGGCAAGGCATGAACAAAGACAAGTGAACGAGACAGGCAGACAGTGACAAGGAGACCTGGAGAGACAGCAAGGGAGCGAGCAAAGAGGAGATGGAGAGAGTGAGACCTGAGGAGGCCAACCAGGAGCCAGGCTCTGAGAGAGGCACCTGGCTGACCTCTTGCCCTAGGTGTGCTGGCACAACTGGGCTTTCCTGTCTTACAATGACAAGACAACAGGACTTGGAAGAGCAGTTCCCGACCTATGTGTGAAATTCTGCAATCTGTCAAAATTCTCATAATTATCATGCAAGGTAGTCAGGTTGTGGGAAGCTTCCCCCTTTCTCATGAATTCATTCATTCACCTGACAAACAGGAACTGAGCACCTGTGCGCCAGGTGCTATGCTGGGCAAGGTGGATACCAGGGTGAGAGGCTCAGCATCTGGGAGAAAGATGACCAGCAAAATGCACCTAAAGAGGTGATTGGGGGCAGCAGGGTATGATGTGTATACTGTTGATTCTGAAGCCACACTCCTTGGGTTCCAATTCCAGCTCTGCCACTTACAGCTGTACAACCCTAGGAAAGTTCCCTGACCCCTCTGTGCCTCAGTCTCCCCTACAGATGTAAAATAGAGCCAGTAAGAAGACCTAACAAAGCTCTTGTGAGGACTGAGTGAGTTAATGCTCACAACATTTAGAATAGTGCCTAGCACATGAAAAGACCGGGTAAGTGTTTGTTAAAAAATAGGAACACAAAGGGTCCAATTTAAAAGGGTATGGGCTGGGGATGTGGCTCAAGTGGTAGCGGGCTCGCCTGGCATGCGTGCGGCCCGGGTTCGATCCTCAGCACCACATACAAAGATGTTGTGTCCGCCAATAACTAAAAAATAAATATTAAAAGAATAAATAAATAAAAGGGTAGTTAAGGAAAGCCTCCCTGGAAAAAATGGCATTTAAAACAGAGACATGAAGCATGAGAAGATGGCATCTTCTTTAAACTCTCCGTAATGTAATATTTCTTCCATACTTCCCCAAATCAAGTTAAAAACGTGCATTCAGTTTTTTTCAGTCCTTTGAGTCGGATGATCCTTCCTTGAGTCGCACTGCCTAACTCACCTGGTTTGATGCCAAAGGTAACCAGCTGGTTTCTGGGGGTGTGGCCTGTGGCCTGAGGCACTGTGCTTTGCTGGGGAAAATTAAGAGCTTCAGTGGGGAGCAAATCCGGGGTTCCAGCCTCCCAAGCCTTGGGCTATTAGATGAGATCACCTGCAGCTGACCTATGGGAACCCAAGAATCAAGAGAACAGAGGTGGCTGACCTCTGCTGTGAGCCACCAGGAAACCCCGCTCGCACATGCAGCCGCTCTGTGTAGTACACAGGTGTTCCTACAAGACTCAGTCCTAGCAAAGCTAAGCAGGTGAAACTGGCCCCCTACCTCTCCTTCTGATTCCCAGCTTGGGGTGCCATGTGATCCCCAGGCCACTGCAAAATCCTGTAGGTAACACTCAGGACCTTGTCACCTTGCCCTGCCATAAAAATTTCCTTCATGCCTTTGGCTTGGGTCTTCTTCTTCTGTTTTTCTCCTTAAAGTGACCAATAGAAGTATTCCTGAGAATCTTTCCAAGTTGTGCTGCTACATAACAGGGTCCTTGAGCTCAGACAACTAGAGCTCAGAAGAAGGTGAGCAGTCATGCACCTGGGCAGATTTATGAGTAGAGAGCCCTTTAAGCAAAACTGCGTGTAGTGGACTAGCCCTCCCATAGGCATCCCTGGCTAGAGGTCACCCTGGGAAAGTGCTCAGCGGGATCTGCTCTGCCTCAGCCTTGTGACACACTGAGCTGCCTAAGAGAAGGAAACTAACGCTAAACACTTCTAATTCGAATCCCTGGATCTCATTGAGAAAACTGAGGCCCAGGGAGAGAAGAGATTTGCCCAAGGCCGCATAGCTTTTAAGGACTGAGGCTCTGCCCACCTATGCACGTTGCCCATTGCCCACCTGTACTGCCACAGCTCTAGTGGATGGGGGATTTTCTAGGTGGTTGAGGAAGGTTTAAATGTCCTGTGGTCAAGGTCCTAGCAAAATGTCACTCTCCCCACTGGTCTGTGGCTGGAGTCCTCTAAATGCCAGGAAAGCGAGAGCTGCCCTCTCTTCAGCAACCCAGAAACGGCTCCAGCTAAGTACGAATCACACCCCAGTGAGAAAACTGAGACTCTGAGCACTTTCCAGTGGCCAAGAGCAAGATGGGCATGTCAGGGCAATGCCCTAAGTGTCCAGCTCCCTGGCCCAGGGTCCACACCAGCCAGTCTCCATACAAACAAGCAACCAGAATCCCACATCTCCCAGCACACTGAGCTCAGCCTTCTTCCTGCTTCTGGGCTCCTTCTTGGTGTTCCACCTACCCCAGGACCCCATCAAGGTCACCTGCTCCAGGAAGACCCCCAGGCATGGGAGAGAAGATGCTCAGGAGCAGCTGAGTCAGACTTGGCTTCTTAGAGTAATCCAGTTTCATCATCAGTGGGAGTGAAGGTAGCCTTCCATCTCCTGGGCCACAAGCTCCTCAAACCTCAGGTATCATCAGACTAGCTGCAAGGGGGCTGCCCCACAGGTCTTGAAGACTCTGGGAGGATCTGAGAGAAGGATGCCTGAATTGTTGGTGCAGACCACCCTGAACATCTAGCTGGGCAGGCCCAAGAGGGTACTTAGTGTAAGCCCATGGCCTTGGCAGATGCACAAGGAGACCAATACTTTGTATATTGGCAGGGTATAAGAACATGTTTTGGAAACATAAGTACCTTCCAGGCTATAGATTTGTGGGAAAGAGGGAATAATTAAAAATGACTACAAGGTCAAAGTTAGCTCCAACCACCTGCTGCCCTAACTATCTGATACTTGGGTGGTTTATACCAGTGGTCAGCTGGGAGCGTCCCAACAAGAGAGGCAGAGCTGTGCAGATTGATGAGGGGGATGCTTGGCTGGGGCTCTGGACCTGCATTCCAACATGGGAGCAGCTCTAGGCCTTGATGTTTGGGGGTGAGGGGGAGACATGACAACCCAAGGTTTCTACCACTCTCTGGATTTGACCCTGAAGCATGACTCCGTGAGGGCTAGGACTACCTGTCTTGTTCACAGAACCCCTACCAAGCCCATAGGTTAATCTTTGAAAACAAAGAGTTCTGGGAATGGAGAGAGGAATATCTCTGCCTGGATCTATTCCTACAAGAGAAGAAAATGTTGGGGTTCAGGGAGATAATACTGAGAGTGCCAGGACATTCCCAGGGCATGGCTGATACACATCCAATTACACCAGCCACCCAGTTATTAAGAAGCAGTTATGTGACCATAAGCAAATCTTCCTGTACTTCCATTCCTTAGTAAATATCAGCAGCACTTATTCTATCATCCGGATAAAAGTGACACAATAGATGGGAAAGTGTGAGGATGGGAAAGGGTGGACGCACTGTTCAAATCTCAGTCTATCATTGTAAGACCTGTGAATAACAGAAACGTCAAGATGAATCTGTGTGCTTGGGAAGCAGAGTGGCCACAGCTGTGAGGCCCGAGAGAGCAGGCCTGTCCCCTGCGGGCTCTGACTCAGTTGAAGCGGGGCTGGTGCTAGGGCTCTGTCTCTGTACTGATGGAGTTTCAGGGAGAGGGCAGGGCTGGCTCCCGGGAGAGAAGCTGGAGCAGCCCAAGGGTCAGGAGCCCCCCAAACTGTTCCAGCCCTTCATCAGGCTCTGTCCAGCCTCCCAGAGAAGCATGAACCTCCCTAGTAGGATACTAACCTGGCACTGCTTGCCTCCATCATCACAGGGAAACCAAGCCAAAGGAAAAGGGAGGAGTGTGTGTGTGTGCACACATGCACATACACACATACACACACACACACAGGTACAAGAATGACATTCTATGCCCTGTTCTCCCAATGTATACACCACACACACACACACACACACACACACACACTCCCTGTTTTCCCTCTTTTTAGGAAATGGGTAATTTCAAGGATGGATCTCAGACTATACTCCCTCCCTCATTCTTCCCTCTCAGTCAGCCCCTGAATTCTTCCACCCACTGTGGCTTTCCTAAAGTTGGGACAAAAATGGGACCCCTACACACAACCCGGACTGATAGGAAGCAGAAGGGGATGCCTCCCCTCCTTGCCCACACCTGGGCAATCACAAGGCTGCCATAACCGAGAGCCTTGTCCTCCTCCTCAGCCTCCTGTCCTTGAGTGCTGACCCACCCCTGCTTCTCCTGCTCCTGAGTGGGTCCTCCTGCCAACCCTGAGCACTGTTTCCTGACAAGTCCCCTGCACACAGCTCTGTGCCCTGTCTGAGAAGCTGAGGCAGCTCAGAGTTTCCAGAGTTGGTCAAGGTGGAAGGAAGACCCACCTGTAGCCCAGAAATTCTATCAGGACATAGGTGTGACTCAAGAAACTGGGGAAAGACAAAAGCCTGTCACATGGTTGGACTGCTATAGCATTGCCACGCTGGTCTCACCCTGGAGTCTGAGAGGATGGCAAAGAGCCATGGCTTGGTGACTGTCGTGGGCTTGGCTGAAACATGGACAGACAATGGGCTCAGAAGGGAAGGCTCCTGGTACTCCTGACTCACCGATGCCTGGTCCTCAAGTCACAATTGCTCAGCTGGGAAAGCTCCGGCGCCTGTCAGCCTCCATCCCTTCCTTCAGGCAAGGGAACTGGCTGGGTTACCTGTGCACTGGCTCCACCTCAGAAGCTACCTTGGACATCACCCAAGGTGATGCTGCCCCTCTATGGGACTGTTCTCCACAGTCATTTCTGCCACAGAGGCAGGAGCTGCTGTTTTTTTTGTGTGTGTGCGTCATTAACAGATAGATGACAGTCATCATAGCCATCTTGCAAATGGAGAAGTGAAGGCAGAGAACTGTTAATTGATTTAGATTCATTAGAAATCCGCGGTATGATCCCTGCTGTGCTGCCTCCCCCATCAAGGACTCTTATCCTTTCTGGGAGCAGCTGGCATGCGTATCCATGACCTCAGGGCTGAAAGGAGGCTGGCCATGTGGAGGTCAGGAGGAGGTGGGGCATGTCAGGGTGTCCAGCCTGAGCCTGGTTGGCTGGATCTGCTGAGCAGGTTTGGGAGCCACACCAGCACCTCCTCTCCTGCTGCTGTGGGCCTGCTGCCTCAGAAGCCTACTCTGGGTCATCCTGGAGGCCTGAGTCTCTCTCGGGCCAGACAGTGTGGCTCCTGCTGCCAGGCTCCAAGGCAGAGGGTAGGGTCCTTGTCTGGAGCTTGCTGGCATGGGTTCTGCCCCACAGGCAGGTTCACAGGGGATGTGCTGCAGGGGAGGGAAGACAGGACAGAACTGAACAGAGCTTGCAAGGCCCTTCTCATCACTGATCATAAATCCTGATTTCTGGAAGACTGTTAGTCCTCAGAAGGGATCAGCTGTCCTCAGGAGCCTTTGCCCAGCATCTTCTCTATCCCTAGCCACCAAGATGTGTTCAACGGCAGAGGATTGGGGATTGGAGTTATGAGGAAGAGGGAAGAAGATGCTAGTTACATCTGGTCTATAGTAGTCTCTACAGTGGAGAATTGGTGGTTTCCCCTGACTGGCTGAGACAGAGCCTCCTTGCCTGGGAGGCACATCTGGGGAGCAGCCAGCCAGCCTGGAGCCCTGCTGTGGTCCCAGAGACCATGCAGGGGCAGTGGGGTTGCTTTCAGCCACTCTGGGAGCAAGCTCCTCCATAGCTCCTTCCCAAGGGGCAGGGTCTGGCTTTCTCTGCCACACCCCCACACGCTGGCCTCGGAACACACATATCTTTGTTAATTTATGGGAACAATAAGGCTCCTCAGGGACCACCACTCCCAGCCAAACAGTCCTGCCCACACCCAGCTGTTTATCTCAGCTGCTGTGGAAAGAAAAGCAGGGCTCCCCGCCCCCATGCAACCAGGGCAAGGCCCCAACGCTGCCACACACATGCCATACATATGCAGTCTCTCTCGGTTCACTGTGAAAACAAATGCCAGGGCCTGGAGATGGCTGGACAACAGAGCCGTGAGGACAGAAGCTGGAAGAGGCCTGGTGTGGAGAGCTCTCTATTGAACACAGAGTCCTGCCTCTGCCCGGCTCTCCCACCCACTCCCAGGGCCTCACTGTCCCCCGTTCCTCAGCCTTGGGCCCCAGCGCAGATCCACTCCGAGGTCCTCCTTAGCCACCGGTCATCACAGGGGACAGGTGCCTCCATGCTGCCCGCTCCAGGGCCTCGAGTTACTCCACGGAGAGCCCTGCCCTGCAGGCCTCTTGGCCCAGGCTTGCTCTGGCTTTCCCCGCAGGAAGTGCCTGCTCCAGCCTCAGCCCCTCCTCACGGCTCCAGCTCCCGGGAGAGGCGGGAGAGTTCACGCTGGTTGTCGATGACCTTCAGCTGCTGGACATAAGCCCAGGTGCTGGCTGGACTCCGGGTGCTCAGGGACTGCTCCGAGCCTGGTAGGGGGAGAGCTGTCAGGGAGGTACCACTGCCACTTCACAGAACCCACCCTGAACCCCTCCACGGAGCTTTCCTGCCTCCACCACCACCTGCCAGAACTCGTCACCAGTGCCCAGGACTGCCAACCCTGCACACACCCCCCACAGATTTGGAGGACAAACTAACACTACAGCTAAGAGTACAGTCTGAAGAAAACAGATTAAAGGTTTCATACAGCATAATACCTCTTTACTAAGTTCAATGAGAACTAAAACTAAAAAAGATTTTGTCATTTTATACACACACACATACATATTTGATTTCAAAGGTGTGTATATGAGAGAGAGATAAAGCTATTCTGAAAAACAATGAATGACTTAAAATTCAGGATAGAGGTTACCTTGAGTGGGGAGAGGCAAGAGGACGGGGTATGTAAGTCATCGTTGATGTTCTCATACTTGACTTGGGCCCAGAGTAAATGTATACATAAGACAAGGGGCAAGGATGGCACTGTTGTATGGACCATGGGTTATGATTGACCCCACTTAATGCAACTAGGGTCCAATCAAACAGATGCAGGCTGGAGTCAAGGGCTTGGGTCCAGCTCCATCACCCCCACTCTGTCCTTCAGCAAGCTGTTTCAATGCTCCAGCTGTTTCCTCATGTTTAAGTTGGGACAACAGCATCACCTGTCTTGCGGATGTTGTGAAGAGGTCCCCATATCAGGAATACAAAGGCTTGGCTCTGTCCTGGCACATGGCCAGTGCCCAGAGAATGTCCGCCATGCTAACTATGGTCAGCGTTCACCCCTGCCCCACCCTTACATGTGGAAATCCTCGATGCCTGGCTGTCCTCGTGAAAGTGGGACACTCGGCTTCTGAGTGGTGAGAGAGGCACTGGGTGGGGAGAGAGGTAGGAGTCAGGGAGATGGGCCATGCCAGAGCCTTACAGGGGACACGAGGCGGGGAGGGGTCCCGCCCAGGGGAACCAGCCCTCTCACCGGTGCTGTGGCTTCGGCAGTGGTGCAGCATCCTCACAGCTCTGGCCATCATTCGCTGTGGGCAACACAAGGGCATGAGGTCAGGCTGCAGGATGGCAGCCCATCTTGCCCATGGGGAAGCTAGGAATCTGAGCTCCCTTGAACTGGGTGCTCCTTGGGACTAGTGGGTGGTAAGAGATGGGGTCTTGGCTGCTTCACCCTGGTACACCAGAGAAGGGACCGGGCAGAGGATGCAAGACAGCTCAGGAAGGACGTAGAGAGAGGGGACTGGAAAAGGCTCTTGTATGTTTGAGGCTGATCCCTAGCAGCCCCCAATGGAGAGCAGGCCCCCCAGTGGGCTGTGGAGTGAGGCAGGGGCTACTTAACAGGCATTCATATTGCTATTATTAATAACAAGTCTCAGGCACCTCCCATGCTGCCCCTTCCTGGACCATCATCATACACGCCAATCACGCCAGTGGCAGATGCTCCTTCTGCCTGAACTCACCATCTTCTCAAAGTTGATGAGATTCTCCACTAGTGTATGGTTTCCCTCGTGGATGAAGGTCATGTCTGCAAAGGGATGGTTTTGCTTGAAGGTCCCCAGACTCCGTTCCCCTCCTGTAGCCCAGGAAAGGGGAAGGGATAATAACGGGGAACCTGGCCTGTTCCACCCACATGGGCCTTTGCTTCTAGCTCCTCTCCAATCTGCAGCTATTCCCAGGTTCCAGGGCCTCAGATCATGGCCCCCCAGCATCACCCTATTTGCCTTTCCATCTTAACTCTTCTTCTGCCTGAGAGCTCCTAACTCATGCTCCCTGGGGCATCAACACAAAAGTGCTGGAAGGTCCCTGATGACTCAGGCATGAGGAGCTGGCCCCCTTACCTTTGAGGAGAAGGGGCATGAAGGGGATGACGGGAGGGGAGAGCTTGGTGAGGGCCAGTCGATACACTCGGTGGTTCCACGAGGGGTCCTGATGCGGGGGAAGCCATAGAGAGAGTCCTGCACACCACAAGCCACCACAACTCCCAACAACAAAACATCCCACCCCACCCAGAAGGGGCAGAACTCCCATCCACATGGCCACAGCAAGAGGCTCCATGTGCAGCTTCTCCTTGGACCCAGATGCCACTGAGTGGCACTCTGTGGCAGGCTGGAGAGGGCCCGAGGCCACTAACACTGCCAGTCTGCATGCATGTGGCTTCCCAGTCTCCCACTGGTCCCCAAGGAACTTCATGGCTATTAGTCACAGGGCCCTGAGGGTTCTGGGAAACCTCTGTGTGTCTCTCTGGTGAGTAAATTCCTCTAAACCTCTTGAGCCCCATGAGGTGAATTGTTTTCTCAAGAGCTCTAGGGCTATGCCAATACTACCTTGGCTCCATTCTTTCCTGAACACTTCAAAACCCTCAAAAATTCCAGGAGGTGGAGAGTTCAGCCTCTCAATTTATTCCTTACCCTATCCTTGAGGGTCCTGCAGGGGCCTCTGCCCAGGCCTGGCTCACAGAGGGCATTTAGCACCAGGCCCACTTCCTGGGTCTTTAAACAAAAGACCTGGAGCCCAATGTCTCCCTGACACTCCCTAGCAATTAAGACCCAGGCCACCCCATATGCCCTGTCCTGGTCTCATATCCTACATATATCGAGTGGTATGGCAAAGCACACAAACTCAACAACAACACTACACACCCCATCCCTAGCCATCTCCCCAGACTCACACACCAGGGGGAACTAGGCCCTAGGTCAGCATTAGGAACTCCGAAAGTGACCGAAGACAGGCAGAAAGGCTACTGAGAAGCCGACCAGGGTTTCTGAGGGAAGGAACAGAGCCCAGCACTCACCAGCAGCCTCTCCAGGGCTGAGTATAACTTCCGGACTTTGTGGGGCAGTCGCTGTGGAGGAGAAATGGGTGAGCTGCCACCATGGGATGGGACTCCAAAAGTGAGATCCCCACCCCCAATCAGGACTCCCAGGATAGGAAGGAGGCCTGACCTCAGGACAGGGATCCTCCAGGGGTACCTACCTCCCAGGTGTGGGCCAGGCGACTGATGGCTGAGTTGCTAAGGCCAAACATGATGGCAAAGAAGGAATTGAGATTCTTTTGCTCCTTGAGGCTGTGAACAGAAGACCCAGAGACCTTCAGGGCAATCAGCACACCCACAAGGCCCCCAAACAACAGCCAGGCCTGGGCCCAGGACCAAGCAGGCCAGCACTGCCTCTGCAGTGGGGTGGGAGGCAGAGCCTTTGGGGGACCCAGGAATAGAAGGGATGACAGATTTGGCAACACAGTGAGCAGGAAGGGGGCGTTTAAGAAACGGGGGCCTCAGGGCTCCGACCACACACCCAACAGACACTCACTGAGCCGCGAGCTTGATAAACTTCCTGAGCAGCTGGGTCCTCAGGCCGGGCACAGGGCAGAGACAGAGCTCCGTAGCCACCCAGTACTGCAGCTCATTGAAGCGGCGCATGAAGCGCTCCAGGTTGGCAGTGGTGACATCCCGCAGATGCTGGGGGCCCAGTACATAGTGGATCAGCTCCACCTGGATGGGACAGAGAAGAGGTTCAGCGTATGCCAGGCCGGGCACCCCGCCACAACCTCTCCTCCCTGCAGCTCTGCCTCCTGCACCTGGTGGATACTGTTGAAGAGGTTCCAGTCGTGGTCTGTCAGCTGGCCTGCCAGGTCCTTGGCGCTCACTGACTCCAGCCCCTCAGCAGAGCCCACAGTGGGTCCCAGCTGCTCTGGGTGTGGGGTCTGCAGGTAGGAGAGTGCTCAGGGGGTGCCTGAGGAATCCAGGGAGAGGGGTGGGGTGGGGAGAGAGGGCTTGGGGCAAAGACTCTGTGGCTATGTTCAGAAGGACTGTGGGACAGGCAGGGGACGGCAGGAAGTGGAGGGGGCTCTTTGGGATTTAGTAGCTACCTAAGGGGGCTTCCCAAGGAGGCATCTTTCTGTCATTTTCCCCAATGCTGCAGCCCCTCTCTGTGGAGTTCCTGTTCCCAAGGGGTGCCCTGATTACGGCAGGTTCTCTTTCTCCTTGGGAGCTGCTCCCATTCAGCATTATCATCCCCTCAATATTTGGAATCTTCCCATGAGCTGAAGCCCCCCTCCTTTCTCTTTTCCCTGAAGACCTAACAGCAACCAGAGCTAGACCTCTCCTTCTTTTCCCTAAGGCCCTCCCACAGAACCCACCCCTTCCACCCCCAAAACAGAGTTCCTCCCTAGGCTCTGGCTCCTTGCCTGGTCCCTACCAGCTCATGCACTTCCTGTGGGTCGACAACAAAGAGCCGCTCGTTGAGCCCCAGGGATGTGGCCACACCACGGGCATCTGGCTGCAGGCCAATGGCATCTGCAAAGACAGCAGAGGCTGCACTGAGTGGGGGCAGAGAGGGAGGCCCCGCAGAAGCCTGCTGGGGAGCTTCCTTCTCCCCATAGTGGCTAAAGCAGGGCATGTTGTTAATGCACAGGTGCACGTGCCTTCTCTCCACACCACCCCTGGCAGAACGCCCAAGGAGGCAACAAAGAGACTCGTCCAGACAGGCTGACCTTGGGCAAGGTTTCAACTTCCCTGGGCCTCAGTTTCCTCCTCTGTAAAATGGAGACAATAAGACTTGCCAAGTCAGATGAGTTGACTTATGTAAATATGGCTGTAAGTAGGTGATGCAGATAAAAATCCCGTTGAAAATTGGGAAATATCATATATGTCTTGGTGTTAATTTTTTTATTACTTTTATTTATTTATCTATTTTTTAAAATATTTTATTTACATTTTAGTTTTCGGCGAACACAACATCTTTGTATGTGGTGCTGAGGATCGAATCCGGGCCGCACGCATGCCAGGCAAGCGCGTTACTGCTTGAGCCACATCCCCAGCCCTTATTTATCTATTTATTTATTTATTTATTTATATGCAGTGCTAAGGATTGAACTCAGTGCCCCACACATGCTAGGCAAGCACTCCGCTGCTGAGCTGCACTACTGGCCCTTGGCCTTGATTTTATCAGCTCCTGGTGGACTGGGACTGTATTTTTAGTCATGTTTGAGTCTTCAGTCCCTAGACCACCAAAGTAAAGAAGACTTTGTGTACAAGGAAAACATTAGCTCTTATATTTATTGTTCTCATCTGTTTTACATTTCTTTTTGTGTATAGCTTTATAATTACATAATATTGATGAGATGATAAGTACATATAATTTATAAACAAATATATACTCAATGGGAGATTGGTTATAAAATGTTGATTACTGACATGGGGGTCAATCAGTGGTCTAAAATGTGTCTGGCACATAGTAGGGTCTCAATAAATGTGGACTTTGGGAAATTGCAACTCACCAGGTGGCCACCAGAGGGCAGTGCTTCCCATAGCAGAGCACACAGGTGACCTCATTGGTCTTTCCTCACTTCCTAAAGGGAGAAGGCTTTTCTCATCTCCACCCCTTACCATTATTCCCTGACTGCCCCAATTCCTATCACCCTGGACTCTAGCTGTCTGTTCTGGGATGCACCTTTCACAGAGAACAGTGTTTTTCAATGTCCCAAGTTCTCCAATGGCAGGTCACGGTAATCCTCATGCCACCAGAGACTAGATACCGACTTTGCCAGGCCCCCTGCTGCTTGCTCCACACACATTACCTTTAGTTTAATACCCACCACAATACCAATTGATAGGTACGATAATAGTGCCCATTTGACAGACAAGAAAATGGAGGTTCAGAGAGGTGAAGCAACTTGCCCAGTTAGCAGTTGATCTGGGATTCCAACCCAGACATGGCATTGGGCCTACACTCTCAACCATCCAGCTGATCTATCTTATCTGCCCATGGTACCTCTGACTCCATTGCTGACCCTCAAGAATATTTGCTGAATGTCTAAATGAACGAGGACTACCTAAGTCCAAAGGCCAGCTACCTTCTCACTGTAGAGCTTGGGAGAAACCACTGAGTTCCCTTGACCTTCAGTTTCCCTGTCTAAATATAGGATAAGGACCTATGTCACAGGCTTGTTATTAGGAGTAAATGAATAAATACATGAGAATGAGAACACTAGCAGCCAATACTCATGTGGTGCTGACAGTATGCCACAGACCATCCTGAACACATTACAGATGAGCTCATTTGATCCTCACAGTTCCTCTAGGAGGCAAGAACTCTTATTATCCCCATTTACAGATGATGAGATTGATCACAGAGAGTTTAAGTGGCCTGCTCCAGGACACGCCGCTAGTGAGCTGAAGGTCTAGTATCAGTCACGGGCAGCGGGCTCCAGAGTTCCTGCTCCTGAGCATTCCGTGCAAAGCAGAGAAGAGGGGAAAGAGAGGAGATGAACCTCTGGAAATGCTGCCCGTCACTAACCCTGACGGCGATGGTAAGATGATGATCTTAATTCGGAAAATCTGGACGTAGATCTGAGGGGGACCCTCCCTTGAGGTCCCTCCAGAGACGACTCACCACCTGCAGAATTGACCTTCACCAGCACCTGCCCCTTGGTCCAGCCGTCCTTCTGGGCCAATGCTGCCATCACCTCTCTCACAGAGGCTGTCACAGGTAGCTGCAGGGTCAGCACGGAATGGTCCGGGCGGCAAATGTCATAGGGGACTGGAGAGGAGGATGGGGCTGAGCTGTGGGAGAGGTCGCCTCATCCCCTGCCCCAGGAGGGAGAAGGCAGCAATTGCCTCGGAGGGAGGGACCCCGAGGGGTGGGGAAGGGCGAGTGATGGAGAACGTGGTGGGTAAGCTGAGTGCAGCCAGGTGTGGAGTCCAGGAGGCAGATGTGCCAGGCAGCCTGGAACCCCCTCAACCCAGGCACCCTGAGGTCGAGGAGAAGGGAGGCAGAGACACTAGGGGCAGATTCAGGCTCAGATCACCAACCTTTGTCTCCAGCTCGAATAGCACAGTTGCTACTGGGGAGCGGCTCTTCCTGGCTGGGGAGCCAAGCAGGCATATTCCGGGCCTGGGAGAAACAGAAAGTAAGGCTTGGAGGACACTAGGAAAGAGTGGCGGGGAGGGGACAGCGAAGGGTGTCACTGGGAGCAGGAATGACAACACATACCACCAGAGGGGTCTGCTTGTCACATTAACCTGAGCCCAGATAAGGCACTGGGGCTCCAGAGAAGAGACAAAACAGGTCTCAGGGTGGACATGTGTGTGCCTCACACACTGTAAGTTCTTCCCTCTCTGGCAAATAGGTCAGACTGGGCTGGGGCTGGGGCTCAGTGGTGGAGTGCTTGCCTAGCATGTGTAAGGCCCTGAGTTCGATCCTCAGCACCACATAAAAAATTAAATAAAGTTATCGTGTTCATCTACAACTAAAAATATTTTTTTTAATGTAGCTCTAGAGCTTTTCCAAGATGGAAAGACCTCAGCAATTGACCCTACTTTCTCTTCCTTTCCCTTCTTCAGCTGCCATCTGCCATGAACGAGGCATTGTTCTAAGTATTCTCAACAGTCCTTTAACAAAAGCATTATTCTCATTTTACGGATGAGACAACTGAGGCTCAGAGGGGTTAAGTAACATGTCCAAGGCTACACATCTGCTACAGTGGCAGAGTTGGAATCCTAACTTGCCCCTTCCTCCCTCTGTGCTCTCATCTCCTGTCAAGCCCCATAGCAGGCCCACCGTGGGCTGCTACTAGTATGGAACTTCTGCTGATGGAGCTTCCCTGTCATGGGTTCCTTTTCCCACCCCTGACTGTTTTTCCCAACTCTGGCACTAACTCTTTCTCCTCCCAGCTCCAAGGTTCAGAATTCTGTCCACTGCTCTTCCCTGGACTTCCTCCCAGCCCCTTATGCCTGCTGCACATGGATGACACAACACGCTGCCACCAGGGCTGGACTCTCCCGGGCCCTGGTCTGGAAACCTCCCATACTGCTCCACAACCATGATCCGTTGCCCCAACCTCACACCCCCCCCCCCCGCATGGCATCCCCCCACCAGCCTTCCAGACCACGGCCCCCTGGCCACTCTCCTGGGTCCCAGGCTGCTCCCCAGCCATGAGACCAAGCTGACTCCAGCTCCAGCTGCCCAGGCCTCACTCTGGCCTACCATGATGGCCCAGCTATTCTCCTCCCAGCTCACCTCTTGGGTCCCTCCATCCCTCCTGCTCCAATCTGCCTGACCAGGGCAAGCTTAAGCTCCTAACTGGCTTAGATGACCATCACTTCTGCTGGGAAAGCCCAGGTTATTCAGCTGACCTATTCAATCGCAAAGTAGATCTTGTCAATCCTTGGCTCCTACCCCTCTGTCATCTGCATTGATCCTAGGACAAAGACCACGCCCATTACCATGGCCCAAGGAGTCCCTCAGGCTCCGGCTTCTGCTTCTCCAGCCTCCCCTGCTGTCCCCGCTCTGTCTCCCTCCTCCAGGGCCACCTTGGGTCCTCTTTCTCCTCAACCCTCAGCCTCTGCAGCTCTCAGCTTCAAGGGTCACTTCTCCAAGGACCCTTTCCCTAATCCTGGGCACTCATTCAGCTCTTCCCCATCTCTGCTTTCAGAGACTTCAGTCTTTGTCTTTATACATCATGAGGTTGTTTCTCGGTTCTGCCCTCACCCGACTGTGAGCCCCGGGGCCAACACCACATCAATGGCAGCTAGCACAGTGCCTGGTGCTGGGAGTGTGAGGCAGTTCCTAAATGTCAGCCAGGAGTCGGGCAGAGCATGAACACAGAGGAAGCAGAGGCAGAGACCCCAATCATGAGGCTGACGTTCCCCTGGGATGTGATAAGTTAACCGGCAACAGGTAAGTAACAAACAAAGTGATTGGACAAGGTAGTGTGCCTCAAAGAAAATCATACAGGACACCTTGCAGGGCACAGGAAAGGGAAGGAGTGCTCTGGGCAGGGAAATGGGAGGGGCCCTCTCGGTGAACTCAACGTTTTTGGCTGAGATTTGAAAGAGAAGGATCTACTTAGGTCAAAGAACGTTCCATGCAGGGGAGTATACAAAGGCCCTGAGGTGAGACCAAGGGAAGAGGAGGCAGGCCAACAGGCATGGTGGTGCACGCCTGTAATCCCAGTGACTCAGAAGGCTGAGGCAGGAGGATCACAAGTTTGAGACTAGCCTCAGCAATTGAGTGAGGCCCTAAGTAACTTAGTAAGACTCTGGCTCAAAATAAAAAAAAAAAAAATATATATATATATATATATATATATATATATTTTAAAAAGGGCTGGGGATAGAACTCAGAGGTAAAGTGTGACTGGGTTCAATCCCCAGTAAACACCGCCCCCCCCCAAAAAAAAGAGAAGGAGGCAGAAGAAGCCTGAAGCAAGCAGGTGGGCGGGACAGATGAGATGGGGCAGGCGAGGCGAGGCAACCTTTCCAGCCCTTTTCCCACTACTCTTCATCAACATCTCAGCTCCAGTCACATTGTATGCCCCTCTGCTCCCCCATCCACAGTGAGAATGACATTGACCACCTCTTCTTCCTGGGGAGGGAGTGTCAGCTTCCTCTGGGCTCCTGTATAGCTACCAGGAACCTTAGGGCCTCAGGGGCAAACTCAGCCATCACATTGCATCTCCCGGCTCACCACGAGCATGAATAATCTCTCAAAGGAAAAAAAAAGCCCCTCAGAGCCCAGCGTGATGGCACATGCCTGTAATTCCAGTGGCTCGGGAGGCTGAGGCAGGAGGAACATGAGTTCAAAGCCAGCCTCAGCAACTTAGCAAGGCCTTACGCATCTCAGAGAGATTCTGTCTCTAAATAAAAAATAAAAAAGGACTGGGAATGTGGCTCAGTGGTTAAGTGCCTCTGGGTTCAATCCCCAGTACCCTAAAAAAAAAAAAAGCCCCTCAGAGTGGTGGGGGGGTGCCTCCTTATAACTCAGTGTCTCCCCAGGGCCCAGCTTGGGTGTCACACACAGCAAGGGCCTCAGGAATGTCCATCACAGACTCAAGGGCTGATCTTTGGGTGGGGAACCCTCCCACATGGGCCCCTCCAGGTGAGGGAGCTAGATGGGCAGAGGGAAGAAGGAGGAGCCCTGCTGAGACTGGGCAGTTACCTTCATCATAGGAGAAGCGTTCCCACAACCATTTTCCAACCTGTGGAGAGAAAGAGAGAAGGAAGGTGAGAGAGAGGCAAGGCATTCCTGGGAACAGGGAGTCTTGCAGAGTCAGGAGCAGACGGCCCCAGGCTCTGGACTCCACCCCTCCCCCACCAGCAGCTCAGAGGGAAGTCTCTGTGAGTAGCCCAGAGTGGGTCAAAATGGGCTTGAAATCAGAACCCTGGATTCTGTGACTTTCCCAGGCCAGCTGGGGAGGAGCAAAACCAGAGGGAGACTCAGGCCCAGGGTTCCAGATGGAGCACTGTTTCAAGTGAACTCTCACCCATCCACCAACCCTAGCCATCCACGGGAACATCTGGGAAATTTGCCAGGTGGGGCTGGTGAGGCCGGGCACAGAGGGGTAATAAATGTGTACTGAATAGAGGAAGCGAGAACTACAGGTGCACGCTGGGCAGAAGGAGCAAATGAAGAATTGCATGTTGCTTGAGAACGGATGGTGAGCTGAACAGCAGAGTGACTGACAAGAACAACTAATTGAAGCTGGGCGCTGTAGCCTGTAATCCTAGCAGCTCAGGAGGCTGAGACAGGAGGATGGCAAGTTCAAAGCCAGCCTAGCCTCAGCCATGGAGAAGCACTTAGCAACTCAGTGAGACCCTGTCTCTAAACAAAATACAAAATAGGGCTGGGGATGTGGCTCAGTGGTTGAGTGCCCCTGAGTTCAATCCCTGGTACCAAATAAATAAATAAATAAAAATGAAAAAGGCTTGGGGATGTGGCTCAGTGGTTGAGTACCACTGGGTTCGATCCCCAGTATTTAAAAAAAAAAGAACAAGTAATTGAAGTTGGTGGTGCTGCCTAGACTTCAAAATCCAGGTGCTCGCCCGGAGTGTTCACTCCCAGTTCCCATTGCAATGCCAGGTACGAACAGGACAAAGTAAATTAAGTCAAAGGGCACCTGTGGTGTCGCCGCCTCTCTGGCCACTGCTCCCTCAGCAGGTTGATAAGTCGGGCGTCCCTGCTCACCAGGTCTGAGAGTTTCTGTAAAGAATCAAGATTCCCTAAGATGGCTGTAGCTGTGCCAACCCTGAGCAGCTTGGCCAGTCCTTGCCTCACGCCCAGGTACCTGGAGGAAGTTGGTGGCCACAGGGTCTGTGTGGAGCATGGGGCCATAGAGGGCCACCCACTGGCTGACTAGACGCAGAATCTGCTGCCTCTTATTGCAGATGTAAGTGCTGCGCTCCTGCTCGCTGCCTCCCGCAGGCTCTGCGGGCTCCACATGGAAGGTGGGCACCAGTCAAGGGAACCAGAACTGGCAGGCAGGACCACCCACCACACCTGAGGCAAAGGAGCGGCAGGATGCCCAGGGTCCACCCACAAGCTGGGCCTGGCATGAGGCTGGTGCTGGGGGTTCACCACAGCCAAGCTGATGGGGAGCTCATCCCTCAGCTCCACGTACCATCCCACCCTCGACACACATCACCCTGGGGCTGGAAGGATATTGGTGCAGGAGGGCAGCACAGAGCTGGGCGCTGGGCATGAAGACGCTGTGGGTCAGGAGGAAGTCACTGAGGAATGTCTCTGTTGGACAGGTAGGGGGACATGAGGAGCTTCAGAGGCCAAGTCCACTGATCACAGGTGTACGCACAGCTGGAGTCTCCCTTCCCCAAGTTCCAGCACTGGCAAGGTACCAGCAATGCCCAGTCCCTGAGACAGCACTCCCTGCCCAAGCCAAGAGCGTGGGGAAGAGGACTTCCTGCCAACTGGCTGTGTGGACCAATCCTGCTCCCAGTCAGGTCAGATGCTAGGTGCCTGGCCCCCTCCCAGGCTGCGCTGACCACCCAGTGAGTCAGAGAATAGGCAGGGTGTCTCCTGCCCTACCTGTTGGGTCATGAGCACTGGAATCCGGCCGCATGGCTTCTAAGAGAAGTTCTAGGATCTTCTCTGGGGTGCCAGACATCACTGTGTACCTAGCAGAAACAGCTCATCTATAGTGCTTTTGTGCCACTCCTCTCCATTCCCACACCCAGGACAGACATCAGTAGTAAATCATATGACTCTTCTTAATTTACCAACCCTGTCCCACCTTGGGATGCGGGTGAGGCTGATTCAGGGGCTACATCCTAGTTCCTTGATACTTCCCCACTCCCAGGGGCAGGAGGGCAGGGATATGACACAGGGAAAGGGGAGAAGCGTGGAGAGGGCACCACAGTGCTTCTGTTACCGGTTCCTGCCAGGGGTCGGGGGGCGAGAAGGGCCAGTGCCCTGAGAGGTTCTCTCCAACACCAACACTACTTTGCCGTGTTCTTCCAGTCTCATGGTCTTCGCTTCCACATCCTGGAAACAAGCCACATCTGGCATTTAACACAACCAGAGCTCCTCTCTGGACCCTCCCCACACCTCCTCCCTCCAGACCCTGAGCCCAGGAAGTTTCCACAAGGCTCCTCAGCTGCCCAGCCCCCAGCCTGAACCCCCTCCTCCACCCTTTTCCTATATGGACCCTGCTTCTCCATGGCACTGCCTTCCCTGGCACCCTAGTCTCCCACTTGTGCACCCACCACTCCCCTCCCTCCCACATCAAGCCGGAGGTCTCACTGAGCCCCTCAGCATGCCATGGGCATTCACCTTCTCACACACACCTGAGGTCCCCACTCCCAGTCACATATCCCAGCATCTCCCTGTAGGCTCTCTCTGGTCCCTACCCTTTGCCCCATACCACCTCCCTAGGCCTCTGTCACCTGCTTTCCCCACCCCCATATTGGCACCTTGACAATGCGGTTGAAATCCTGCTTGTCCACACGTAGGAAGTGACAGTTATTTTCTCTCAGGATGATGGTGGCCGCCCGGGGTGCATCATTTACCAGAGCCAACTGTCCAAAGTCATCTCCCTCATGCAGTGTGGTCACCAGTCCCTGTAGCCAGGTCTCAGTCACAGCCCACCCCACTCCCAGCCCTTGGGACAGACCCAGAAAGGAGACATGGGGAATCAGCAGCCTTGGGACTTGCAAAGGCACTGCCCACAGGACAGGAACCTAGGAATAGTCACAACCAGGATGCTGAGGTGGTCAGGAGGGAGGACTCACCTTGCCATGGGTCACCACGTTGACAGACCCCTTCCAGATAATGTACCATGAGGTGCCTTTGTCCCCCTGGCTGAACACTGACAGAGGCACAGATCAGACACAGCCCCTTCTGTCACCCACCACTCCTCCATGGCTCCCGCCCCCGTCCAGGCCCCTGTGCCCAGCCTGACTTACACACAGTCCCTGCCTTGCTATGTGGTTCAAAGAGCAGAACTGCTGCTAATTCCCGCTTCACCTATGAGTAGGGAGAAGAGGGTCAGTGGGGGAAAGCTCAGGTGGAGGGTCAGGCTCGGGGAGAGGCGAGTACTGGGTGACAAATGTGGCCAGGCCTCCACTCATCCCTGGGATACAGCAGGAGATACAGCAAGGAGAAGAAGTGACCAAGAGAGACGGGAGTATATTCAGACTGAAGGCTGGGGCCAGAAATTAGACCGAAAACCAAGCCACAGACAGAGGAGAGCAGGCTGTCTCCTGGCCAAGCAGTGGAAGTCACAGAAGAGGAGATTCTGGGGAAAGAGCTAGCCCAGCGGGACAGACTGGGGGAGGTGGACTGACCGAGTTGGAGAGGTGGGCCACAGCCTTGATGTGCAGGAGCTCCTCGAAGATGAGGTCCAACTCCTCATCTGTGCGCTGACCGGGGCTGCGGGCACAGGAGTGACAGGAACACAGGCTGAACTGTGGCCCGGGGCCAAGAAGGGAACCACCCCACCCAGCCAGCTTGCTTGCAGGGCCAGATGGCACCTCCGTCATGATCGTTATCAATAACGGGCTAACCTTTGCGGAGTGTGCCCCGGGTGCCGGACACTGTGCTAAGCACCTTACACGCGTGATTTCATTCTGTCCTCATAACAGCCCTGTGATGCGAATACTGTTATCCTCTCTTGACAGAAGAGGAAGCTGGCATCGAGAGGCCTGAGGCCACTTGGCTAGTAGCTGGTCAAGCTGGAATTTGAACCCCAACCTGCCTGCAGATATCAAAGCCCACCCTCCCTCAGCCATGACTGCGTCTCAGAGTGGGACGGGTCCTCCAGAGATCCTCTGGCATTGAGAGAGAAAGAAATAAGGTGGGGGGGGGGGGTGTCTCAAGATCAAACAGCAAATTCATGGCAGAATGTGGGTCAGAGCTCAGGTCTTCTGGGTTCCTTCCCTCAGAGATGAATCTGAGAGCCTTTGGGGTCTGAATGCAGTGTGGGTCCTGGCATTGGGGGGTGCAGGGCTCCCGACTTACGGCTTTCGAAGTGCTACAGTGAGCAGGGCATCGGGCCCCCGCTGGGAGAGCAGCGCCATTGCCTCCACCAACTCCTCCTCCATCTCATGAGCTCCTGTGGGCTCTGGCTCTGGCCCAGGGAACCGGTAAAACTGGGCATCTCGGTCCTGGAAGGTCCAGTCGTGTTTCACTGGGGAGCCGAGGCCCAAGCATGGAGAAGGAGAAGAAATTGAGGCCATGTAGGTATGAGATCCACACGTTGATGCCAGCCTCCTCTGTAATCCCCACTGGTGCCTGATCCCCAGGTCTGCCCTGTCCCCTTTCACCAGCCCTAGATGCCCTGTCCTAGGCTCAAGCTCACCATGGCAGAGGGCACCTTCATCCAGCAGCACCTGGCAGATGCCCACAGCCTGGCTCCGAGAGTGGACCCCAAGCCCCAGGGCCAAGACCCAGTCCACCAGCTCCCGACCAGAACAGCACTGCCTGTGGGAAGTGGAAGGAGACCAGAAAATCAGATGGAAGGCAGGGTGGGCGGAGGCTCTCCATCCAGACAGGCACCATTGGATGCCCAAGCCTAGTGCTTCTCCCAGAAGCAGGGGTAGGAATAAAGTAGGAAAAGAGAGAAAACAGCAGGCACCCCAGGGCCTCCACTCACCGGTAGAGCCTGAGATGATACTTTCGGTCACGGATGAGGGTTGGGCAGGTGGCCAGGAGATGTCGGTGCAGGTGCTTTCCAGCCCTGAGCACCCGCTCTGTGGAAGCCTTGGAGGGAGGAAGAGCATGACAGCCTCAGATCCTGAACCCCTCAGCTGGTGGCTCTCTTCCAGGTCTGCCCCTCCCCCTCTCATACCTGCTCCAGGCTCACACTGAAATCCAGGGACTCCTCGCTGTTGGTGAGCGGCGTCTGAGGGCAGTGGGGAGAGTCTGTGGGTCAGCGCAAGACTTTCAAACAGCTCTGGAGCCCCTCACTGCTCCCCTAGCTCCCGCTCTTGCCCAGTCCCCAGCCCCAGATGCATTCAGTTAGCCACTCATGCAACAATTAAACATTTGCTGCACACCTTGTGCACCAGGAATCACCTCTCCTCACACCGCCACCCCTATCACTAGACCCTTCTCTTTCTTGCACACCCAAGCACTGTGATCCTACTGATGAGACCCCAAAATCTCCATTCTGAGCTGGGTGTGGTGGTACACACCTATAATCCCAGCAGCTCAGAAGGCTGAGCCAAGAAGAAAACAAGTTCAAGACCAGTCTCAGCAACTTAGCTAGGCCCTTAGCAGCTTAGTGAGACCCTGTCTCAACAAAACAAAACAAAACAAACAAAAAAAAAAAAAACGATGCTATATAGGGGAAAGAGCAATAGAGCTGGAAGAGCATAAGGATGTGATATAAGAAGACATGAGACTGGACAGGACAGGAGCAGCTCAGGGGACCTAGGAACAAATTTTGAGCTGTAGCTGCAGGCTGATCTCAAGCCCTGGTTCTTTGCCCAACCACAGGATGGTAGGCAGGTTTTATGCTTTCTGTGGGCTTTGGTTCAGCATACTCATTAAAAACAGAAACCCCCAAGCCAAACTGTTGGATTCAAATTCCTACTCCTCCATTCACAGGTTGTGTTATCTTGAACAAGTGATTTACCCTCTCCCTGCCTCAGTTTCCTTATGTGTAAAGTCTATAAAGCACTAATATTACCAGTGTACAAGCCTTTGGAAGGACTACATGAGTTAATACATATTGAATGTTGAAGCCATTGTCCGGTATGTAGTTGTGTATACATGTTAGCTATTATTATTCATCTGTGAAGCACAGGGTGGGGCTGCTTGCTCGAAGGCTTCTGCAAGATGCTGCGAGTCCATAACCCTGTAAAAGCGAGTGCAGCCTTGGCAGTACACAGGACTGCTCAGAAAGATGGGGCTTATTGTAGACGCACTGGTTAACAAGGTTTCCCTGTCCTTGGTATCAGTTGAGCTCCCCAGACTCTAGATCCTGGATACCCTGGGATATCAGTCATGAAAGCCCCTCACAACCCTTCTTTTCCAGTCTCCTGAGAACGGGAGTTTGTAAACAGCTCTGGACAGGATGCTCTGCCCTCTATGAGCCCTCCCAAAGGCAGAGCACTTCACAGTTTACAAAATATATCCACCTCCTTGATGTCATTAGATCCTAGGTAACATAGGATCCGGGGTGAAATAGGCATAGCAGATATTATCTGTCCTGTGTGACTTACAGGGAAACAATGTCTTGAGGTAAAATGCCCTGTGTAACTGCCATGCAGGCTCAGGACCACCAGCCAGCCATGGATAAACCGAGTTCTACCCACAGTGCTCACATTCTTGGTCTCACTCCACCCACCACAGTGCCTGTTTCCTCTTCCCCACTCCCCCTTCCTCTCAGCAGCAACACCTCTCCTGCTTTCCCACCTGCACTCTGGGCCCTGGGAAAGACCTGGTCAGGGAGCTAGGACCTAAGCCCTCTCCCCTGAGCTGGCAGGTCCCTTGTCGCAGGCATCTTGCCACTGTGCCCAGGCAGAGGCCTGAGGTCTGGCATGCTTGGGTGCCTGGCGCAAAGCTGGGCGGAAGTCACTAGGTGTCCCAAGGGTATCCCTGCCCGGGTCATGGGGC
Source organism: Marmota monax (assembly GCF_021218885.2). Lineage (NCBI taxonomy): Eukaryota > Metazoa > Chordata > Mammalia > Rodentia > Sciuridae > Marmota > Marmota monax. The sequence goes on from NW_026695227.1 coordinate 28,956,948, forward strand.
CCAGTCCAGTGCCAGACACAGAGCCCTGGAGACTTAATGACAGGAAATGAGGAGGAGGAGGAGCCAGGAAAGGAGGAAGGGCAGGAATGCTACCCGGCCAGACCCCTGTGTCGGAACAAACAGTGCCTAAGTGCTGATGACTTCTTGTTGTTCATGTCAAAATGCCCAGGTCGTCCCAGTCCCTGCCCCAGCTCCCTTTGGTGCCCACAACCCAGGTTTCAGCACTGGCTCCTTCCTGGTATTATTCTGACTTAGGAGGGCACATTGCAGGGGGGCCATGTTCCAGGCCACGTGAGCAGGCTGGTCTTTCCTGTTCTACCCCAGGGGATGAGCACAATGGTCAGAAAATTCCCCTCCATGCCCGCATGCAGGGGCTCAGGACAGGATCTTAAGGCCTCTCTGTCATTTCACCAAGGAAAGCAGAAGCCCAGAGAGCTGAAGTAACTTACCAGAGGCACACAAGCACTTAGGAATAGAAGATTCTACTGATTGACTGCTCCCAATGCTGACCCTAGAAGTAGGTATTTGTATCCTATTTCACTGCTAGAGAAAAGGAGGCTCAGAGGTTGCATAACCTGCCCTACAGTTGGTAATCACACTTGGCTCCAAAGTTCTCAGCACTGCGCCCCACTGTCTCCTGTGACGCCTACCCCCAGCTTCCCCTGCTGTGTGGATACAGAGATAGCAGAAGTATTCTGCCCTCAGGAATGTTCCATGGGTAGGTAAGTTTGGAAAACATGGTGTTAAACAAAATTAGACAGCCTTGTTATGAGCTCCTCTATGCCCCGGGAATGTTCATGTGCATGGGAACCTCAGGGATGGGGCGAGGAGGGGCAGTGAGTGTCAAGTGTGTGTGCTCCTGAACCAGACATCTGAGTTCAAATTCTCCATCTTGCATTATTATCTGGTTGTGTGATCTTGTGCTGATTATTTAAACTCTCAGTGCTCTAGTTTCCTCATCTGTAAAATGGATTTGATAATAACAATACCCATCCCCTAAGGTAATTATGAGATCAAATGAGTTAATGATGTCAAGCATGCAGAGCAGTGCCCAGCACACAGTAACTGCTTAGTAAATGTTAAGTACAGTAACCTGACCAATAATTTCATGATGGGCACCTATTACCTGGACACAGTGCAAAAAATTAAAAAAAATAAAAACGCAGTTCTATGGCTGGCCCTGCACCTGATCGGATCACCCTGAGTGTCAGTTTAGTGGTTCTTAGTTGGAAAGAAGTGCAGGTCAAGGTCCTTGCCCTCCTCCTCCTCTCAGTCCTGAACAAGAAGGATTCATGGTGGAAGAGGAGGTGCTAGGTCCCCTGGCACTAACACAGTCGCCTACCCCACCCTCCCTCCCTGTCACTGAGTGTCAGAGCAGGGCTGGAGGGACAGGCACAGAGCCAGACAGCATGGGGACCTGTCAAACCAGTTCCCTTGGGCCATGGCTAAGGTCCCAGACCAGGCTGTGCATAGTGGCCAGGGAAAGAGTGCATGGGGCGGGGATGCCATGGAGGTCAGTGCTGGACTCAGCAACTGGAGAAAAGTACTGCGGGGCAGTATGAGCATGGAATCCACAGCTGGACTGCCAGAATACAGTGCCCAGCTCTGCCACTTAGCAGCTATGCAACCCTCCCCTGTCACTCAACCTCTCTGGGCCTCCATTTTCACATCTATAAAATGGGGACAATGACATTAGGACCCATTCCACAGGGCTGTTGTGAGCATCATTTGATATAATAAAGGTAAGGCTCGTAGTACCTAGGACATAAACACTACGTTACTATAAGCTACCACCATTATTTGCACAGGTTGGATGAAGTATGTTTTCTGTCTTAGACAAGAGGGCCACCTTCCCCCACGCAGTCACTCCTGGGCTTCCCTGAGCCTACGGAACCCACCAGAGGTCACCCTGATCTTGCCCTGCCCCCAGATATCAGATGAGATCTCATTTCCCCCTTATAATTTCCGAAGATGTTCTTCATCCCATTCTAGTGTCATCTTTGCCATAGTTGGTAAGTTCTTTCTGTATATAACCTCAAGTCCTCTTGTTGTTTTCATTTCTACTTGTCCTGGTTTAGAGACAGAAACAGCTGTCTTCAGACCTCTTCTTTGAGAGGTTGATGGATTTTCCCCTGGGCTTTGTGAGAGGTAGGCGTGTTCCAAATAATTCCCAGCCTTGTCCTGAAGCTGTAGTCTTAACCTCCTTCAACCAGTGTGTGCACACTCCCTGTGGGTACTTGTCCCCTCATGGGAGCCCTCCAAGAGCCAAAGGCATCATTGAGAGGTGCAGCTTTACAGGCACCCAGAGCCCCTTAAACCTGGGCACAATGGACTGAAACCACCCCATCCCCCGTCCCTAGGGATGGCCATCAGGAGAGGGTGAGCCTCTAACAATTTAAGCTCCCTCGAGTCACCAACTCCCACTACCCCCCACACCCACCTGGCATGGGAGAGGCCTTGATTCTGTGCCTTTGACCCCATTTACACTCCAGCAACCCTCACCCCCACCCTTCCGGCTTCCCCAGCAGGCCAGCCCTTCAATTCTGGGGCCTCAGGAGACAGTGTGGCGGCCTCCTCTGCTCCCTCCCAGACTTTGGATCCCAGGAGATCCTCCAGTGACCTCATTGTCCTGGTACCTGACCTTCCCCCTCCCATCCCCTACCTTGCCTCTACAAGCTGGGAAGGGGACAGGAAATGCACAAGTAATTATAGCCTGAGAGGGAAGGAGGGAGGGAGGGTTCCAGCCCACTGACTCCAAGCAGTAGCTGTTGCTGTGACGGAGAGCCAAGGGGTAGGGGAGCACGACCAATGGCCCCAGAGGCACCTATCAGGAAGTTCAGGGACAGAGGAGCTGGGGGAGAACTGGGATGGACACTCTCTCAATTCTGATTGCAAAGAGGACCCCCTCATCTTGAAAGGCCTTGGTTTTCTCAACTCAGCCTCATGTTTTGGTAAATAGAAATGGCACTTAGGCAAGGTAGGAGGAGGGAGAAGATGGTGGCGGTTCTCCATGAAGGGCCTTGCTGATAAGAGATGAGATCTCCCGGGTTTGTCACCCACTCCTGCTTCCCCTAGACCCCTTTACCTGGTACCATCCTCCCTGCCTACCCTGCCATACATACAAGTGGGAACATGCAGTGGTCACACAACTGACTCTCAGGTGAAGGGACGCTATTAAGCCTGGGTGGTTGGAGAAAGCTTCCAACTGAACAGACTCTACAGTCATTATCCAGCCCCCTTTTCTCCCTAGCACCCCATTTCCCTGCTCCTGGTCCCTCTTTCATTCTTTTAGCTCAAGAGATTTTTTTCCCACTGGCAAAAAGAACTTCAGGATCCTTGATTATCCATATTTCTTAGAATCCTCCTGAGTGCCCCCAAAGTCAGATGCCTGGCATTGTCCACATGATCCCAAGATCAAAAAGCAGAATCAGCCCAGTTCAATTGCTCACTAAAGGAGAATGTTGCCACGGTGACATGTCAAGAGCAGTAACCAAGCTTACTTCACCTCCCACTTGAGCCCGCCCCCATATTTCCCACCCCCACCTGGAGAGAACACACAAGCACCTACTCAATGCTTGGCACACACAGGTGACAGATATTTTATAAGCTTTTTTTCTCTTTCCCTGTGCCCCGGTGGGGGTACTTGAGCACCACAGGCACACAGATACACAGGGTGCCGCTGTGTGAGCCACCCACACACACTGCAGCCACACTTCTCCACTCTCCATCCACACCAGCTGCACCACACTGCACCCCCAGAGCAAGCTGGACCACCAGCAGCACCTGATATTACAGTACAGGCTCCCTCCAGTCCTGGTGACCTGGACAGGCAGAGGACACTCACCCATCGAAGCCCCTGGATGCGGCTGGGGCGCCGGTGCTCAAGCAGCAGCTGGTAGGAGCAGCTTCTGGGTCGATGCATCCTCTTCAGCACCATGTTGAGCAGTGTCCCCTCTGGCACCAAGTCAGGGAGGCCTCCCACTTGCGGTGCTCCCAGAGCCAGGTTATCCTCCACAGCCGGGCCCACCTGCCAGCGGCTCTCACCTGGCAAGCCCACCTGTGAGGGGGGGAGGAAGGTGGACAGCCATAGGCAGTGACTAGGGCAGCTGGATAGCCACACAACTGCCCCAGGCAGAAGAAACACTTCCTTAGAGTCCTCTGGACTGGTCAGGCGGAGGTGCTGCTCCCCTGCCAGGAGCCGGGGGAGGGACAGGAAGACCTTCACCGGAGCCTGCTGGTCTGGCGCACTTAGGGGTCTCCAGCTGGCTTACTGAGAAGACCAGGCCCTTCTTCTCAGTCTCTCTGGAATTCTGCCCCACCTCACTGCTCGTGCCCTTGCAGGAATCTCCACTCCTTCCAGCCCGAGGCTATAGGCTCATGGATCCCCCAGAATTGCAGCTTCGGCTCAGATCCTCCTCCCCATTTCCCTCCCCCTCCAAAACTCTCCCCCCTTAAACTCCCCACGGTGTTGGCTTCCTCTCCCGCCCACTCCTGCTCCTCCTCCCTGACCCTGACCCCACCTCACCCACCTTCATGTTCCTTCTCTAGATCGCACAGCCTTGCAGCCTCTAGCCGAGATTGGGGGATCCCGAGTCAGCCCCCCGTCAGTTCCACAGGGGTACCCTGGACGGGTGCCGGGTGCCGGCGTAAGTCCCAGGGGCAGTGAACAGGGCTAGTTCCGACCGGAACCGGCTCTGAGGACAGCAAAATGCAGGACTGGGTGCAGAGGCTCGTCTTGGGTGAGTAGAGGGTAGAGGGTGTGGGGGGAGCACCCCCCACACACACCCGGGCCCAGCGACTAGGAGCCCCGAGCCTCCGCCTTCGTCCCAGACGAAAGAGCCAGCTGGCACAGGGCGCTGAAGCGAGGCTGCCGCTGGCACTGGTCCGGGAGGGAGCTGTCACACCCCCTGCGCTGCCCGCCCCCTTCCCCTCCCTGGACTGGCCGAAGGGGTGGGGAGCAGCCGCTGGGCCTGACCGTAAGGGAGGGCGTAGGGGAAGGGGGCGGGCACTGGCGGGGGCGGGGTGGAGTCGGCACCCAGGGGTAAGTACAGTGGGCACCATCTGGAGCCCGGAGAAACCCCAGTGGGTAGGAAGGCTCTAGGGTGTGTGCAGGGGCAGCAGAGGCCGGGGTGTCGAGGTTAGGGCGGTGAGTAGCTGCACCGATCGCCACGTGGCCGGGAGGAGAAATGCAAACAAGGAAACCGAGGGAAGGGGGAGGGGGTGAGTCATTGCTGCCCCACCCGGGAGGGAAATCCGGGCTGGGGCCGCTTCCCGGCCGGGGGCGTCCTGCCTCCTGTTTCGGTTCAGGGTCTCTAGCATCCCCGGGGAGGGACTGGGCGACTTTCCCATGGGGAATCCCGCTACTGAGCTTCACACCGTTGTGTTCCCAGACACACGCAGCCGGAGCGGCGCGGGTAAGGAAATTGTGGCTGGAGAGGAAGGAGCGCGCTCCAGTTTTTCATGGATGCGTGGTGAGGGACAGAGTTAAGGCCCCAGTGGGGAGGTTGCGTTTCTGGCAGAGCTTTGTGGAAAGTGGGTTTAAGAGAGCCACGCCCCCCCCCCCCCCACCGCCGGCTTCCTTGTGGCAGGACAGGTGGAAGCAGAGACCTAGATTCCATCCTGCCAGACCGGCTGCGGACTAAGTACAGAAGTCCTCCACCTCTCCAGGCCTCAGTTTCCCCAGCCGCACAGATAGCCAAACGCCACCCTCTGTTGCACTCATGCTCTGGAGAGGACAGAAACTGTGACCCTGGGACAGCGACTTCCGTGGCGCCCCATAATTGTAATTGCTCAGGACGATAATAAGGGTTTAGAAGAAGGCTCACAACCCGCCCCCAGCTTTCTAGGACTTACTCCCTTTTTACCCCCTCTCAACTTCTTTCCCATTGCTGTTGAGCCTGTCGGTATTGGAGGAGAAACATGGCAGCAGGCAGATCCCCTCTGCTTTTGAATGCTGAGCTCCCATCCTCCACTGAAGATTATTTTCTTGAAACAGAGAGGGGAATTTTAATTGTAATTAAAATCCCAGTTTTAATGTGCATGTATATAAGTTTTTCCTCAGGAGCTTATTAAAATGCATGTTCCAACTCCCAAATTTAAATTCAGTTTTATTGGCATGAAATGGAAAATCTGTGTTTTGGACAAACATATGAGGTCATCTGCAGGGTCCACACTTTAAGAAACATTAGTAGAGTTTTTAATGCCCCTCCAGGGAGTGATGGAAGCCTGAAAATATCTCTCCACAGATCCAAATCAACCCAACTACCTGGAATTTGGATGAAGGAAGACTAGCTTGGATACTGGGAGTCTCAGGTAGGAATGGGGAAAAGAGTTGGGAAGGGAGGGGGTAAAGTAATGAAGTTTCAGGTTGCTGGTGACAAAGACCTGGACTAGAAGTTCTTGCAGGAGTTGCCTGAGATTGTCAATGGAGTCATAAAGTGTCCTATTCCCTATTTCTGCTGCCCCTGCTTTGGGCAAGTGGAAAAGATACCAGGGAAGTGAGGCAGGACACCTACTTACCTGTAGACCTTTCAGTAGAGCCACAAAAGCCAATCATGTCCCTTACAGTCTTCCCAAGTGCTTTCCCTAACACTATCGTATAAAGTAGATACTACTACCATCACCTCCTTACATATGGAAAAACTGAGGCTCAGAAATATTAAGTAACTTGTCGAGGTCACATGGCTAGTGAATGGTAGAGCTGAGGCTAGAAATCAGGTTGTCTGGTTATACTTAACCCCATGAGCTCTGTATGCACTCTATTCAATCTTCTAGACTTTACTGCCTAGGAGAGGATGCTAAAGAATGGTAAATGGAACGTGTGCATGGCAGGGAGGCCTGGCTGGGGACAAGCATCTGAAGAAAACCATTCAAATAGATAAAAATGAAACTGTTCCAAACCTACACACATACACACACACGCACACACACACACAGTCCTCTCTCCTGGGAGACTTAGAAGATGGCTTGAGTACTCAGGTGGCCTGGGGACACCATAGGGATTGAACCTCCCATTTGTGTCACTTTTCTTGCAGCAGGCAAGGCCCTCAGCCTCCTGCCAAGGCAGGTGATGGGGCAGGGCTTTCCTTCTCTGCATGAGGACTGGACAATGGAGTTATTGCTCAGTCGATATTTGATTGAGGCTGAGACCTGGAGAAAAGCAAGAGACTGGGAAATATGTCTGAGAAAGACATCCAAGTCAGATGGTAAATCATCTTGGGGACCATCATACCATGTCCTAGTGTAGCCTCCACCCTAAGCTGACTGTCATTAAATGTCTGGCAGGTGTGTTAGACAGAAAAGAAATAATAACACTAGTAACATTTGCCAGGCCCTGTTCTTGATACTTTCTATGCATTCACGGATTTAATTGTCACAACCAAATGTGATAGGTATTATTGTGATCCCAATTTACAGATGGGGAAGCTGAGCCTCAAAGAGATTAAATGACCTGCCCCATGGAAGTAATGGAGCAGTGAGTGATTCTAACCAAGTGGTTTTGAGTCTGTGTGCTTTACCACTTTATAGTGCTACTTCAGAAACATTCTGACAGCTCCTACAGAGAAAAGCCCACAAATGGATAATGTCTCCACGCCTGAGTGCACTAGCTCCACAGGTAGGAGATGAATAAGCAGATAGTGGAAGCTATACAACACGCCCCCCCCACACACACACACAGTTTGTCCATGCAGTGAGCTCCTGTCAGAGCATGACTGTCCTCAACCCCTTCCTATCCCTTCAGGCAAGTGACAAGGGCCCATGGAATAGTCAAGAGAATGGAATGAGGAGGAGGACTAACAGGACCCTGGCTTTGACTCTGGACTACATTTCTCCCACCTTGGCCTCTTTGCTCAGCTCTACACACATTAAACCCATAATTTCCTGGATTTCCACAGGAGCCTTTAACTCCATTTGTCCAGAACTCCCTTCGGGCCCAAGGCCCCCTCCACCTGCCTCACTTCTCTTAGCTCTTGGAGACCCCCACTGCCTAAGCAAAGAACCTGATGGCCTGTCCCTCCTCCCACATCTAATCAGGTGCTAAGCCTGATTGATTCAACCAATGGAACGTCTCTTGGGTACCTCTATTGTGCCGTTTTCCACTGAAAGTGCTATAGCCCAGTTGTGGTCTCTTCCAGCACTTTCTATCTACAGCCTGCTGTGTTACTCTGAGGTACTTTATGGACACCTTTTTATCCTCAGAACAACTTATTTGCAAGTGAGGAAACTAAGGCACAAAGCAGTGAAGTAACCTGCCCAAAGTCACACAACTAGTAAGCAGTAGAGTCACACTCAGGGAATCTGACTGCATAGTCATGTACTTCACCACAATTTTGTACCACAACCTCTCCCACTTTCATCCCTGATTGCTACTCTCAATCTTGCCTCCCCCAGTCATTCCCATGCCACACCACAGCATCTCTAAAGAATCTTTAATCTATTCAACAATATTTACTGTAGGTGCCAGGAACTCTGCTGAAAAACTGGGCAGGAAGATCCCATCCTGAAGTTTCAGGAGCATAGAGCCTAAAGGAATTATCTTTATCCCAGTAACACACCAATCTCCCTCCCCAGTAGAGCGTCTTGCATAAAATAGGTGTTTCACTGCTATGAGTGGAATGAAATGAAGAGGAGCTACGAAAGTCAGCTGGTGCCTTGGTGGGCCTACAGACAGGCCGTGGAGAAGGGAGAAGGACTAGTTTTCCAGTTCATTTTCAAGCTGTTTCCCTCCATCTCCCTCATTCCTTGCTACTTCCTTGCCTCCTATTCTTTTCTCTTTCTGTCCTGTGCTGCAGACTTTGCTCACAAAGTTCAGACGAGTCATTTGAGGTTGGTTGCTGGGATGGAGAGAGAGGTTGGGGGAAGCTTTAACTAATAGGCCTCTGGTGCGACTGCAAAGAGTGAGTTTGGAGATAGAGGATGAAAGACCTGCTGCCAGCCTTTCCCCCTTATCCCTAACCTTCCCTCTTGACCAGGGTTGAACAATGATGGGGAGAAACTGAGATGAGAAGCCAGGTATCCTCATCTGGACTCTACCTCCTGGCGACCTGGTCTAAAGCGCTCTGACTTTTGCCCAGGTTCCGGTTCACTTCATCTCCTCCCCTGCTCATTCCTGGGGTGGGGAGCAAAGGCAGGGAGCAGGTGTTGATGGGCATCAAGCCAAACCTTCCTAGGGATAACAGGCCACAGCCAGCCACTCACAAGCCACTGGTGACAGTGATCAGTAGCAGAGGAACCTGGGTTCCTGCCTTTTCTTGGTGGGGGAGTGGGCAGGCTGGGGCTCATGGTGAGGGTTGAGGGCCAGCTGGGAGTTTGCTGAGGCCAGAGTGGGGAGGCAGTACAAGAAGCCACTTTCCTGTAGACGCATTCTTCTGGCTGGTATGCAAGCTACCCATGTATGACAGGGGCAAGGATACAATCGCTGAATAGATCTATGGTGGTTATGGTGGTGGCTGGAGGGCGGGAGAGCAGGAAAGAGGACCAGGTCTGGAGGTGCCCAAAAGGGGGAGCAGGCCTACCCCCTATGCAAATTTGGTGTTATGTGAAGGTGCAGATATTAATCACCACTTTCTCTTCCCAGCTTTTGCTTCTCAAGTAGTACGTGTGTGTGTGTGTGTGTGTGTGTGTGTGTCTCCCAAGTACCCAGGAGCCACTGCAACTGACCTTGAGTGGTCAGTTCTCTGAAACAGCTACTTCATTCCAGCTATGGCCACTGTCCCTTACACTCACTCCTAGCCTTCCATGCCCTTCCCCAGCCTATACCAGTCCCCAGCCTCTCCTGCAGCTGATGTACTACCTGTGTTACCAACTAACTCTTTACAAGGATCCCCCCTTCCCCCAGCATTGCACTCAAGCACTTCTATCCTCCAATCCATCCTGGGCCAGCAGCATCTGTTCAGGATGCAAATTCTGCACCCTCCTGGCCTTCTAATTTCAGAGTCATGGCAGAGATGGCCACAGGAGCCTGGGGGAGGGATCCCAGTAGGGTCCTGGCCCCAGCTCATGAGATACCCAGTTCTGTCTTCCAGGATCCGTGGGTCACTCTCTCTGTATCCAGAGCACTGGTGGAGGTGTGGGGAAAGGACATGATTATCAGACAATCAGGCCAGGAATAAGGGTCCCTTCCTAGCATCACAGCAGACCCCAATCCCATCCCCAAATCCCACTTGGGAATTGCTGAGGCCAGAGAGGAAGCTGCGCAGTCCAAAGACTTCCTGGCACCAGACTCACTGCCTATTTCTTCCTTCCAGAGAGGACCTTGTGAAAGATCAGGGGAGAGTGCAAAGAATGGGGAACAGGGGGGCTGGGGATAGAGCTCAGTTGGTAGAGCGCTTGCCATGCATGCACAAGGCTTCATGTATAATCTCCAGCACCACAAAAAAAAAAAGAAAAAAAAAAGAATGTGGATATAGAGAGGGAAACAAAAAATAGTGGCCCAAAGAGGGAAGCAGATTCAGGAGGGGAAGTAAATCTACAGTTCTGACTGAGAGACCTAGGCCACTCTTTCAGTCTTTGTCTTGGGATGGAGAGGCAGCCCCAGCTGCTTAGACTTCTGACCCAGGGGGGAAGGAAATCCTTCCTGATCCCCAGCCTCCACCCTTCTCCTCAGGGCCTTCACCTCCAGTGGAAGTGGAGAATCTGGTCTATGTGCCCCACTTAGGCACTGCAGGAGTGGCCTGAATCCTGGTCTAACCTTCCCTGCCTGCTCCAGTTCTGCCCAGACCTGGCTTTAGTGGAGGGGTCTGCTGGGCCTGAGAGCTAAGCAGCAGTAGCCAGCCTGGCTCCTCTCCCCATACAAGGCCAAGCCTGTGTCACAATTCCCCCACAGGGTCCTATTTCCCTGCCTCATGTCTGGCACTCACCACACTGAAATTAAATGCTTGTGCACTATCATCTAGCAAATCCTTTCTGAGAATGTAAGCAGCCAGCAGGCAGAAACCGGCTCTGCTTTGCTTGAGGTTGCATATCTGATTGGTCATTGCCTTTGTACGTTGAAGTCTGCAGGTAAGGTTTCCTGAATTATAGGTCAACAGATTTCCCCTCTCCTGCCACAGGTCTTTCTCACCTCCCTGGTGGCTCCCTCAAGACCTGTCTTTCTTCCTGCTATTTTTCCACCCACTTCTTGGCCCATCTCCATTTCTTGTACTGCCTTAAGCCATCACTGGTCCATCCCTTTCTCCTCCAGGAAGTACCATGAGGTGTGGCCACCTGAACTATACCTCTGGGGTGCTGTTCTTGGATGATGTAGCTAGTCTTTTTTTTTGTTTTGTTTTCTTTTTGGTACCACAGATTGAACTCAGGGGCACTCACCCACTGAGCCACATCCCCAGCCCTATTTTGTATTTTATTTAGAGACAGGGTCTCACTGAGTTGCTTAGTGCCTCCTGTTGCTAAGGCTGGCTTTGAATTCGTGTTCCTCCTGTCTCAGCTTCCCGAGCCACTGGGATTGCAGGCGTGCACCACGACACCTGGCTATTGCTAGTCTTTTATTTCACCCAGTGCCCTAGCAACTGGACTCCAAGGGTATCAACCTATACTGAGGAAGCCCCTGCAATGACTTTCTCATTCAATAAACCCCAACCCAAATTCTCATCTAAAAGCCAACATTTATTAACCCCTGTGCCAGGCTTTGCCCTTTGGAAAGAGTTAATGTTGTTCCCTCCTACACTCACACCTTGGTGTGTAGCCTGCCTTTCTTCACCCCCTTGTAGCCTCCAAGGAGTCACCTGCCCCAGGCTCAAGTCCTTGCTGAAGTGAACTGCCAGCTCTTCCTGTCCCCTCCTTTCCCCATCCAGCAACAACCACCCAGTGAGGGAGGAAGAGAACTGGATGACAGGTGAACCTATGATTGGAAGATTCAGGCCAGGAGAAGAAGGTTCCCCACAGAACTCCAGGAGAGGGGGTGCAGTTCTGGGCCCTAGCTTCTTCAAGCTGCTCTCCCTAGGCTGTAACTACGACTGTGATAGTATCCCCTTCCCTCTGATACTCTTCTAGCTGTTGCTCAAAGACCTGTTGCCTCTGCCCAGCATCTTTATACTCAGCATCATACCCTCTTCATGGACCCTAGGCTGTCAGTGGACAGGCAGAGGAAGTGGGAGCTCAGCAAGAAACCAGACTCCCAACAGTTTCACTCTATCCCTGAGAAGTGAGGAAATCCCCTTTTAGGGGCAGAAGGCAACCCTAGTTCTGGGGAGGCACATTCTGGGGCCAAGGTAACCCCTAGATCTGGGTTCTTTCTGCAGCCTCAGAAGCTGAGATGCATGGTGATGGAGGATTCCCTGCAGCCATCCAACTGCTGCTTCCCTCTGGGACAGTCCTTTCTGCTCTGTGGCCTACAGTTCTGACCTGAGGAGGAAGATGAACATGCAGAAGGGGAGAAGATCTGCTGGGAGGAGGCTCTACCTATGAGTCAGGCATAGCCTCAGGCCACCACATCCAGGCTACTCTGCCTTGAACTCTACAAGGGTTGGGGAAGGACCAATGACCAGGTAAGGTGTAGGGAGAATATTGTGGAACTTATTAGCTAAATTTACACAGATTTTAGCCCAGCCTGCACAGCTGAGTTTGAAGGCACAAGGTTAGGAAATGCTGCCCCCTAGAGACAGGATCAAAGAATTTTTATGGACTGCCTGCCATTATTTATTGCAGGGATATTTATTGGATTATCTACCTACGCATCCACCCTGACATCCTTGGTACTCGAACTACAGAAGTGATTAAGGCAGGCCACATGGGGACTAACCATAACGATTTGCCTTAGAATGAGGGAGTTCCTGAGATATGAGATTTTCATGGTAAAACTGGAAAAGCTTTCAAGGAGGTTGCAATATGATGCAGATGGTGGGCTGGGTGGAAAGAAGAAATTTCCAAGACAGTTTCACAGAGTGGTGAGTGCTGTGGAGAGAGAACAAGGATAGCCTCTTTAGGGGGGAACCTTTGAGCTGAGACTTGAATGATGAGAGACCAATCTTATAAGCCCTCAGAAAAGAGCTTTCCAGACACAAAGTACAAAGAGCCTGGTGCAGGAACAAGTGTGGCACATTTGTGTGCCTGAAGTGAAAAGCAGGGTGAGGCTGGTTGGAGTGGGCAAGATGCTGATCAGTTTTCACTAAGAGGTATGAGAAGCTCTGCAGGGATGGAAGCAGGGGAGTTCCATGTTCTGAATGTAATTTTCGAAAGATCAGGCCATCTTCTGGGTGAGATGGAACTGGAGGGGAGGGAATGAGCAGAAGGACCAGGTAGGAGGCTGTTGCAAGTGGGCAGGTGATGATGTGACTGGATGAAGTTGGCAGTGGGTATAGAGAAAAAGGACAGGGAAGATCATCTGGATTTACCAGGGCATTGGATGCGGCATGTGAAGGAATGGGAGGACTCAGGGATGGAGCCTGGTTTGAACCTGTGGTCATGGTGAATAAGGACATGCCTCAGGGGATATCAGCAGTCCTTCTGTGTGGTATGAAGGAAGAGAGAGGGGGAAGTTCTGACAAGTCAAATAAACTCAATCAACAAGAAGATAGCTCAGGGCAGGTGTCCTTGACGTAACACTATGGGAGAAGATAGATGTTTGGAATGTGGCTTTTTTTGTGGGGAGTGAGGAAGGAATTTCTTAGGAGGCAGAATGTCTGCAAATGGGAGTTAGAAATCTGTTTTAATGGGATGAGGACATAGCTCAGTGGTAGAAGTGTCTGCCTAGCATGCACAAAGCCCTAGGTTCCATCTCCAGCACTATTTAAAAAAAAAAAAAATCTGTGTTAATATTGGTGAGGCCCAATTCAACTCTTTTTTTTTTTTGTGGGGAGGGGTACCGGGGGTTGAACTCAGGGGCACTCAACCCTAGAGCCATATTCCCAGCCCTTTTTTGCATTTTATTTAGAAACAGGGTCTCACTGAGTTGCTTAGCGCCTCACCTGGCTGTTACTGCAGCTGGCTTTGAACTTGAGATCCTCCTGCCTCAGCCTCCTGAGCTGCTGGGATTACAGGGGTGCACTACCATGCCCAGCTGGTGAAGCCCAATTCAAAAGTGACTTCAGAAGGATTGCCGATTCAGTTAATCTATATAGAACCTGTTTAGATGACTTGAAATGGAATGAGGGATAATATTATAGGATAACAAGTTAGCTGTAACAAACAACACCCAAATCACAGGGTCTTAACACAACAGAAGTTCATTACTCATTCAAGTTACAGTTCAATGCGGTTCTAGGGAATGAAAGGGGGTGGTTCCGCTCCATTCATTTGTTTATTCAGGGCTCTTAGACTCTTTCCATCCTGTGCTACCACCATCTTCAACATATGGCCTCTTTAAAATCATCACACATTGAAAAGAGGGACTGCAGGACATAAGGGAAATTGTCATGAATCCAGCTGGAAATGGCACATATTGCTTCTGCCTTCATTCTATTTCTCAGAGCTCAGTCCTGTGGCATCCATTCAACTACAAGGAGGCTTGTAAGTGGAGTTCAAATTTAGTAGGTCACATGCCCAGAAGATATCCACAGATATTGGTGAGTATTAATGGTCTCTGCTACAGACAGGGACAGTTGCTGTCATGTAGGGGATGCAGGGATATCTACCCTGGGATGGGATAGGTGTGTGCTCTTAGGAAAGGAGGTTGATGTGAGAAGACTCGTATGTGTGATAGCTCCACAGTCCATTCTTTCCCATTCCCATGGTCTCTCTCCAGATAAGATCTTAATTATCCCAAATGGCCTTGTAAAGGCTTTCTCCTCTATAATCTTCTTTTCCCATCAAATCTAACCAGGATGTCACAGTCTAGCTAATCTTCTGAAGACATTGCTTATTCCTGGTATAATAAGGAATATTATACCAGAAAGTATGTGGCTAGACACTCAGGTTTCCAGTGGTGGGTTTGAGATTAGAAAGGCTCTTGTTTGGCCTCTGCCCCTGCCTTCCCTCCAACCCCCAACACCTACAAGAATGTCTGGCACATAATAATCCCTTAATAAACATTTGTTGAATAGGTGAGTATGAGTGAACAGGGATCAAACCCAGGGCTGGGTTGGATGTGGTAGTGGAGGGAGGCTTGGAAGTGGAGTTCAAATTTAGTAGGTCACATACCCAATTGACAATAAACAATTTCAACAACAGCATTAATAATTTGTTGAGCCAGGTGTAGTGGCACACACCTGTAATCCCAGTGGCGTGGGAGGCTGAGACAGGCAGATCTCAAATTCAAAACCAGCCTCAGCAATGGCAAAGTGTTTAACAACTCAGTGAGACCCTGTCTCTAAATAAAATACAAAATAGGGCTGGGGGTGTGGCTCAGTGGTTGAGTGCCCCTGAGTTCAAGCCCCAGTACCCAAAATAATAATAATAATAATAATAATAATAATAATAATAAATGCAATAAAAAAAATGAGCTCCACAGTCACATTAGCCACATATCATGCACTCAGTAGCCGCATGTGACTAGTGTAGAATGCAGATATAAACTGTTTCCTTTGTGGCAGAAAGTTCCACTGGGCAGCTCTGAGTTAGGGAAATCTGTCCAGGGTCATACAGTAAATGGTGAAAATGGGCCTCTGATCCCATTTGAATCTCAAGCCTTTTAATAGCTGCTTTCTGTTTCCACAATTTAAAAAAAAAAATCTAAAATACAAAATTGATCATGTACAACCTGAGCCTAAACTACTGTTACATAATTGTCTTTTTTCTTGCACAATCTCACTCTCCAGCTCGTTTGCTCTCTCACTGCCCTCTGATACTCCTACTATGTCCACTCAATATTTTTGCTGTCCTCCTTTCTGTTGGCCCAGCTAATGAATTCCTGCCTGACCTTTAGGTTCAAATAGCTTAAGTGTTTCTGGAATTGGCTCCCTCTCTCCCTTCTCTCCACCTCCACCTAATCAATTCTGAGGCCCCTTGTCACCTCTCGATATGACAGCCTTCTGCTACTACTAATTACACTTTCTGGCTTTTGTCAAGTACCTCTGACGTGCAAGGCAGTCTTCTCAGCACCCACTCCTCGTCACAACAACTTGAGGAGATATCACAGCTGTCTTCATCTAAGAAATGCAGTAACTTGTGCACCAGGAGTTGATCAGGTGTCCTACTACCCTCTGCATCTAGTCTTTTCTGGGCACTCTGCCCTCGCACTGTTACTCTCTTCAGTATTTCTAAAGCACAGAGTTGTTACTCCCTCCACTACCACATCCTACCCAGCCCTGGGTTTGATCCCTGTTCACTCATACTCACCTATTCAACAAATGTTTATTAAGGGATTATTATGTGCCAGACATTCTTGTAGGTGTTGGGGGTTGGGGGGAAGGCAGGGGCAGAGGCCAAACAAGAGCCTTTCTAATCTCAAACCCACCACTGGAAACCTGAGTGTCTAGCCACATACTTTCTGATAGTTCCTGAACCTGCCCTGTTATTCCTTCCCTCTGGGAGATCATCACATGTGCCGTTCTTTTTGCCTATATTGTCGTCCATCCTGGCCAGCTCAGAAGGCATCCATGCAATGTGCTCTGGACGATGGAGTTCACCCTCACTTCTGAATAACCAGTAGCTCAGCTCCTAAAGGAGCGCTGAGTGCTCAGCTTGTTGCCTTAAAATAGCTTCTTATTAAAAAAAAAATACACTCTCAGATTCAATATGTAATAGGCAGAAATAGGATTTGGACTTAATGTTTTTATTTTTTGTTTTATTCTATTTATTTATTTTTGGTATCCAGGAATCGAACCCAGGGAGGCTTAATAACTGAGCCATATCCCCAGCCCTTTTTATATTTTATTTTGAGATAGTGCCTTGTTAAGTTACTTTGGGCCTTGCTAAATTGCTGAGGCTGGCTTTGAACTTGTGATCCTTCTGCTTCAGCCTCTGGAGTTACTGGGATTACAGGTGTATGCCACCATGCCTGGCTAATTTTTTTTTTTTAAAGACAATCTTCAAATTAATCTGAAGTAATGCAAAGGTAATTTTCACTAGTTTATATCACTCATTTGACAATTAAGCATGTCCAACTAGGTTCCCTGTGTGTAATCCCCTTTATTATTATTTAATTCTTTATTCACTCATACTCACCTATTCAACAAATGTTTATTAAGGGATTATTAAGTGCCAGACATTCTTGTAGGTGTTGGGGGTGGATGAAACTAGCATCGTCCTGGCTCATGGAATTTACATTCCAGAAAGATATGGTAAGCAGAATAATGGCTCCCCCAAGATGTCAACATTCTGATCCCCACAACCTGGGAATGTGTTATCTTAACTGGCAAAGGGATTTTGTTAATATGATAAAGTTAAGGATCTTGAGATGTGGAGCTTTTCCTGGATTACTGGGGTCCTCAATCACAAGGAAAGGTGGGAAGAAGACAGCCCCAAGTCAAGGCCCGTGGGCAGCCTCCAGAAGCTGCTGAAGGCAAGGAAACAGATTCTCCCCCAGGGCCTCCAGAAGTAAGGCAACCTGACAGTCCCTTGATTTTAGTCCAGTGAGACTCCTATTTGTATTTCTAACCTACAGGATGATAAAAGTTTGTGTTGTTTTAAGCCACTATATCTGTGGTAATCTGTTAAAGCAGCAAGAGGAAATGAGGCCAAGGAGTACTGGTTACCTATTTTGTGCAGGTCTGTGATGAGCCTCCCCAAGTAGACTTCAAGTATTCCATGGCCCAGCCCTGGTTACGCTTTGACTCTCCCGCCAGCTCCCAGCATGAGCTGGGCCCACAGTGAGAGATCAGGATACTGCTGCAGATTCAGGCTCTACTCGGGCATCCTCTGATTCCAAGTGTTGGGGGATGTTTAGTGGGATTTGGAGGATGAGAATTGTGAAGACAAAAGGAAAGGGGAACTTAAGTGAAGATAATGTGTTTGGGGTTAAAAGGTGACTTTGGTGTGTGGAGGAATCTTCTGAAATGTACAAAAAGTCTGTGGGAAGGGATTGGTTGATAGGAATGTGGGTGGGATAAATTACTACTATATTCACTAATTTTTCTTTTTCTTTTTTTTTTGGGGGGGGGGGAGGGAGTGTAGATTATTGAACCCAGGGTCTCACACACTGAGCTCTACCACTGAGCTGCAACCCAGACTTCCATATGTAAATCCCAGCACTACCCCCAGATGTGTGTGTGTGTGTGTGTGTGTGTGTACATACACACTCATAACACATATATGCTGGGAATGGAACCCAGAGCCTTGCATGCTAGGCGAGTGCTCTACCACTTAGTTACACCCCCAGCTATTTAGTTACTTAGTTAGTTAGTTAGTAAGTTTGTTCGTTATTTTTGAGACAGGAACTGACTAAATTGCTGAAGCTGCCTCAGCCTCCCTAGTTGCTGGGATTACAGGCATGTAACACCACGACCGGCTCTGTATACATTAATTCTTAACGAGAAACTGCCGTCTTAAACTTTAAATGAGAATGCACCTCCTATTCAGAGATATTTGTAATTTAAAACGTAATCACCGAAGCTGGTTTGTTCAAAGGCATATTGGGCGCCGCCAAGGCCCAACTATCCTAACTCGGTAGCTCTGTCTGGGAATGAGCCGAGGAACCTGCCCTTCCAGCAGACACCCCCAAGCCATCAGGTGGTTTGTCAAATCCCGGGTGATGCGGTCGCCGATCGCGGCGCGGGCGGCCTCCGGCCGGGGAGGGCGCTGTGCCGGCGGCGCCGGGGGCGGGCTGGGGCGGAGCGCCGGGTGCCCGTGGCTCGGGCTCCGGCTGGGGCTCCGGACCCTGCACCTGTGACTCGGCGACGTTCGCGCTCGGTCCTTCTGGCGCCGCAGCCCCATGGCCCCGTCCCGGCTGCAGCTTGGCCTCCGTGCCGCCTACTCGGGCATCAGCTCGGTGGCCGGCTTCTCCATCTTCCTGGTCTGGACGGTGGTCTACAGAGAGCCAGGAACTGCGGCGATGGGGGGTCTCGCAGGTACCCCGGGGCGCTTGGGGGGACGCGCGGGGGGAGCGGGCCCCGACTCGGGGCAGGGCGGGCGCTGTCAGCGGCTCTCCGCGGCTCCTCCTCGATGGCAGCCGCCGCCACAGGAGCTGGCAGGGTGTTTACTCAAAAGCTGCCGTTGGCAGCGCAGGCCCCGTGCGGCCCGGGCTCCCGGGCATCTCTGGTGCCTCTGGGACCCGATGTCCGCCAAGCCGGCGCAACCCGGGGGTGCCAATGGCCCACCCCTGCCGATGGCACGATCCTGCTCCCTACCCCTCAGCTCTCCTCCCAGTTGCCCCACGACAGCGTTCTTTGCGCGCCGGGCTTAGCTGGCCACTGCCTTCCACCGCTGAATGGGAAGACCCCTTGCCCCGCAGCACACAGACACTCATCCTGGAGGATCCTCGCTGCTCCTGCGCTCTTTATAATAAGTGGGAAAGGAAGAGGGCTGGGCGAGGACGCGCTTTCCTGGGGAAGCTCTGCTTCTTTCCAGTGTGGATCCCCAACCCAGCAGAGCCCCAGCTCAGCGGAGAGCAAGAGTACTGTTTTAGGGATCTGATGCTAACTGGACATTTTCTTTCCACCCACATTGGTGCCTCTTTGCCACCGCTTGTGGGTTCCTTGGCCAAGGTCTGCCAAACCCCTGCAGACCCCATTTTTTTGTGTCTCAGGCTATCAATGTGCTGGTAGAGGCCCTGTGCTCAACACTGCTCTGTTCTTAACTGTGCAACTTTGGGTATGTGATTTAATCTCTCTGTGTCACAGAATTGGTGTGAAAATGAAAAATATTATTTCTATTTGCTAACTTTTTTTTTGATGCTTTCTTTGTGCCAGGCATTGTGTTAAGCAGTCTAACTCCATAATCTCATCTAATCCTTACATTTGTCCAATGATGAAGCTTTAGTGTTATACCCATTTTACAGATAAGAAAACAGGCTTAGAGTAAATCTCTTAACTAATGTTATAACAATTACATGAAATAATACGTGTGGGAAAAGGACTCTGGAAAAACGTACACACAGGATAATACTTTTACATATGATGAACTTATTCCATTATGAAAATCCTCTGCCAAAGTCTTTAAATGGAATAACTAAAAATAATAATTTACTCACTACCACTGAGCTTTCACTGAGCGCGATCCTTGGGTAGAGAAGGAACATTTTTTATAAGAGGGTCATATGTTGTCAGGCCTAGGCCATGGCAAGCAAGGCACTGGGGTCACCAGGAAGGGGCAGGTGGATTCCGTGGCAGGGATGTTCACATGCCTATCTGGATACCCTACCTAAGGGGTCCTGTCCCTCAGTTATCCACAAAACCCTGGCTCCTCTCTCCCTCCCCCCACCTCCTCCCCATATTTCCTATTGGTCCTGCTGATCTCTCCTTTAGAAGGCTCTGCCAGCCCCCAATGACTGTGTTGCTGAGACCTCAGATAAGCAGAATGTTTGGCAGAAGGAGGGAGGACCATTCCAGGGATCCAAGCTGAGTGTGTTGAGAGTTTGGCCTGTGAAAGTGGAGGTGAGCCCTATCTAGCCATGTGACCTTGGGATGTCAATGCCTCCTGGGCCTGGGTTTCCTCATATGGGAGGAGTGGGAGGAGATGCCACTGAAATACATATCTGACTCCCCTCTAGGTCTAAAATGGTACAATGCTGCTGTCCCCTCCCTGAAGCTTTCATCTCCCAGCTGTGGAAAAGACTCTATCTTACTCCACAGGGAGTCGCCCAGGGTTTCCTTCTGACCCAACCGCTGCTCTCTCCCTCACCCCAGGCTTCACTGGGCCTCCGAGGCAGGTGTGGAGCTGCGTTCAGGGAAGGGCGCCAGGGCAGCAGTAGCTGGAGTAGGGTCCGTCTCCCTGGCAGTCAGAACTTTGACAACCAAAGGTGGCCACGTAAGAGCCAAACTGCTTGATGACAGCTGCAGAGGCTGATAGAGGGGTGGAGGCCACACCTTCCCCACCCTGAGTGGGTTCTGAGAGGTCTGCAGCTAGCCAGCCTTCTTCCTCTTTTGGGGTGAAGTGTCAGCGGGTTTCTGACTGGATGTACTCCACTTCTGACTTGATGTTTTGTGGCCCAAAAAGTTGCTGAGTCACTGGAGAGCAGCCTCAGGGTTCTCTGACCTGTGCTGGGCCAGGCGGGGCTGATTGGGCATGCCAGCTTTTGGGCCTAGTGGGCAGAGGGTTTGGGGATGGGGAGACACTGATGCTGTTTTCCTGGAGAGGCCGTTGGACTCACCTGCTCCTGCTTTGCTGTATAAACCCCAGGGAAACACACTGGTGCTTGCCCGAGGTCTGCTGGACCAAGTGAAAAGAAAGGAAAAAATTTGCCACAGGGATCTAAAACAGCTGGTGTGCTTCCCACTTGACCTGAGTGAGAGGAGCCCTGGGCTCTGGGCCTCTTTTCTCCCCAGGGCAAGGAGAGAGAGCTGGAGTGCGTAAACAGGCCCTGACCCTGGTCATGTCCTACCTGTCTGAGTGTACCTATGACCTTCCTTGATGTCTCCTGGGTCCTCACCTCCAGCCCTGAAACTGGGGATACTTTCACTGAACACCCCTGTGAGCCCAGGGGCCAGGCAGGAATAAGAGTCATGTCTCCCAAGGGCTTGCACTCATGTGGGGTTGGGGACTTATCCCAAATCTTCCCTGACTTGTGCAGATGAGGCTCTCTGTGGTCCCAGAGTATCCTAGGGAAGTGTGCAGGGTGGAGGTGCCTCCTGCCTGAGAGGGGACCAGGGAGGGACACTATCTTTTGAGGACCACTCAGGGAGACTTGATGGGGATAGTCTTTCTTCAAGAAGGGTGGTGAGGCGGGGCACAGTGGTGAATGCCTGTAATCCCAGCACCTCAGGAGGCTGAGACAGGAGGATCATGGGTTTAAAGCCAGCCTCAGCAATAACGAGCCACTAAGCAACTCAGTAAGACCCTGTCTCTAAATAAAATACAAAACACACCTGGGGATGCGGCTCAGTGGTTGAGTACCCCTGAGCTCAATCCCTAGTAACCCCCCATAAAAAAAAAAAGGAAAAAGTGAGAGCCAGGGTGGGTGGGAACGGGCCTGCCTCCAGGATCAGCATGTGCTTATCTGCGGAGGGTCTGTATGCAGGGCTGGAGCAGGGTTGAGGGGAGATGGCATGTGGATAAAGTTGTGTGTGCTTATTAACAAAGAACACCCCAAAACAGCCATCTTCCTTTTCTTCCTGCTGTCTGCCCTTTTTGGTATATAAGGGGTAGGACTTTGCAGCGACCTGCTGGTCATGGTCAGTGAACTAAGAGATGGCATCCTCACAGTTCCCTGCTTCAGCATTTTCTAACCCAGAAATTGCTGAGTCACAGAGGATTTGCTCTGACCTCCTTATTTCCTCCTTAAGCTGACTTCCAGAATTTTCTAGTGGGAAAGGGTATTAGAGCTCATCTATTGCCTGCATGGCATGAGGAGAGAGGATATATGGGCCTGTTACACAGGGGTGCCCTTCTGATACTTTTTGAATGTGCTTAGTGTCAACACGCCTCATCCCTGGGGCCCTTAGAGAAACCAAAGAGCTTCCCCAAATGAGGCCTTTGGGTGTCTGTGCGAGGAGCCAGAGAGACTTCTGGGACAGATGGCTGCCAGAAATCCAATCACGTAGGATGAAGCCAAAGCCATGGATTATTATTCTATCTATTGCAAGCCTATCCAGCCTCCTGTGTAGGCAGGATGGAGAGCTGCTGATCGTGATTCACCTTGATCTCAGGGGTGGAGAAGGCCATGTTCCAGGCCCCCAACCCTGGAGAAGGTTGAAGGTAGACAGGGGCAGCACTGAAAGTTTATTGAGTCAACAGGGTGGGAGGGGAAGCTGCAGAGTAGGTGGGTCTCCACCCTCCTACGGTGGAACCCTGGGGCCCCCCTTTTATCCAAACTGGCAGGACCACAGGGTTTACCCATTTTTAGAAGTGGGAATACCGAAGCTCTGGGGCACTAGAGCACCAGGCCCCAGTTTTCTTGGCTTGCAGTCTCATAGAGTTTTATCCCTCACTAGGCTGCCCAAATCTTGACAGACAGCTGAATTGGTTACCACAGCATAGCTCCAGGATAACTAGCTTTGCCCTGCCTTTCTCCTCTAACTTAAAAAAAATGTGAAATATTTCAGGCACATAAAAAAGGATAGCTCATTTAATAAACACCATTACACTCCCCACCCAGCCTAAGAAATGAAGTATCAGCTAGAGATAATCACTTTCCCAGTCAGATGCCTGGCTTTCCTGTGTGCATGCGGGAGACTGCTATGCATGAAATGCGTGCTGCTCCCTGTTTGAAAGGTCTCCTGCCTCAGCTGACTCTCTCGGGCCAGCCATCTGAGTGCTTGGCAGCTGGTTCTGTCTTCCATTGCTAGGACCCCATGGCCCTGCTCTGGACCCTTGCCAGTGGAATTGATATTTGTTCCACTCTTTGGGTCATGCCAGCAGGCACTGCCTGGTACAGAGGCTTGCTGTGTTCTATTGTATTGGCTGAGTAGCAGATGGCCTCCTTGAGGGAAACTGGAAGGACATCCAGGCCAGAGGGCAAGCCCAGGATAGGCTCCAGAGTGTTGGGCCTGCCCTTTGCTGCAAACTGAAAAAAAAAAAAAAAAATGGACCTAGCCAAGATCAAGAAGGTCTCTTGGGTGCTAGGTGGCCCTGGGAGCCTCCTGGCTGGACTTCCTCTAGGAATGCAGAAAGTCTGGGAAGATCCCTGCTGCCCAAGAGCTCTGCTATAGGTCCTGAGCCTTGGTGATCAAGATGCAGGAAGAGCATGGGAGGGGGTGGTGAGGGACTCCTTACCCCTCTCTGTAGCCTCTGGGTAAGTAGTGGGAAATGCTCAGAAAGCAGGCTGGACTGCCACAGTTCTCAAACTTTCTGGTGTTCAGATCCCTTTATTTAAAACTCTTGAAGTAAAACTCAGAGCAAATTGTGAGTTCTATCTATTGATATGTACCATATTGGAAATCAAAGCAAATGTTTTTATGCACTTTAAAGTCATATTAAAAAAAACATTTTTCAGAAAGATACTCATGTTTGAAAAAAAAAGAGGAATGGCATTGATTCATATTTTCACAAATATCTTTACTGTCTGGCTTCTTAGAAAGCAGCAAGAGTTTCATGTACTTCTGCATTAAAGTTGTGATGTCACACTCCAGGGAAGACTCCACAGTCATGGGGTTGTGAGAGCAGGAAGATCTGTCCTTTCAGTATTATGCAAATAGGTCTGGCCTAGTGAAACGGAAGACTCCTAGGATCCTGGAGTCACTGGGCTGGAGTAGGGTGAGGAGAGGGGGCCGCATCATGGTGGGCAGGTTCGCAGGTCATTCTGACAGAGTTTGTCCCCCAGGTGTGCTGGCGCTATGGGTCCTGGTGACGCATGTGATGTACATGCAGGATTACTGGAGGACCTGGCTTAAGGGACTACGTGGCTTCTTCCTTGTGGGCATTCTCTTCTCGGCCGTCTCCATTGCTGCCTTCTGCACCTTCCTCACGTTGGCCATTACCCGGCACCAGAGTAAGGGTCCCCCAGGGAGAGCAGGGTGGGTATGGATGGAGAAAGCCTAGGAGTAGACCCTGAGGTTCCGATCTTGGTTCCACAATTTATATCCAACGGACTGGGCAAATCACTTAACCTTCCCATGCCTGGGTTTTCTTATGTTTAATGTGAGGAGAATGAAAGTCCCTGCCCCTGAGGGAGAAGGTGTGAAGTGTTGAGCATAGAGCATGGCCCATGTAAGTATCCTCCAGAATGGTTATTGACACCATTTAGTCTCCGCCCATCTCTGAGAAGGGTGCGCCCTCTAGTAGCTGTAACAGGAAGTGGACAGAGGCCCCGCCCCCTGCCCCTCTACAGGCTGATGCACAAACAACTTGCAAGTGGCCTGGGGTACATACATGATACAAAAGCAGAGTGTCAGATACAGACCTGTGACTGGCCAGTCCTGGCCTTCTCTCATCTCCATGGCTTCCTGCCTGCAAACACTGGAGAACTCTTAAGACTTCCTACCCGCTTCAGTCTTCCTATAGGACTGGAGTGGCAAGAGGTACAGGGATGTTTAGTGGGAAGGGTGACCAGCTGGGGAGTAGTCATCTAGTCACAATTGGGCTCTTCTCTTCTGCAGGCCCCACAGACCCAACCAGCTACTACCTCTCCTGCGTCTGGAGCTTCATTTCCTTCAAGTGGGCCTTCTTGCTCAGCCTCTACGCCCACCGATACAGGGCCGACTTTGCCGACATCAGCATCCTCAGTGATTTCTGACCCAGGGAGTGAGGTCACTGTGGTCCGGGGGGGCCCTCAGGACCTGGACTTGGCCTTTGAGGCATCAGGAGGCCCTGCCCCTACCCCCTGGGGACCCAGAACTGTGTCAAAAGGAACATAGCAGTTTGAGTGCAGTTTCCCGGGAAACTGCCTGGTCCCTTTGGGGGGAGACCTGGGTGCAGTGGAAAGGAGGTCCAGCCAGGTAGCTCATCGGCCTGGCTGGAGGGCAGCTTTAGACCTTTTCAAATGGATCTATTTTCTTAGCACTTGGTGAGCAATCTTTGTAAGTAGGACCAGGGCAACAAAGTCAAAGGGTCAAGGGTAGGACTGTGAGGCCTTGACCTATGCCTGGTGCCAGGGGCTAGGGGCAGGTGGTTTGGTCCCTGCCACTCCAGGCCCTCTCCCTGAGGCTGGGGTGGGAACCTGGTGAGGTCACATCAAGGGAGAAATCGCTAACGGAGACCTCTCACTTCCCACCTCAGCACCCCAACCTGTTATTCATCAAGGGTCAGGTAGCTGAAGTCATCAGTCATAGGCAACTTTTGGCTCTTTCCCCAAAGCCTGGGGAGTTGAGTGGAGAGTTCTGTGACCTTCTTCCCACCCTTTCTCCCAGAGCTGGACTTCTGAAAGTACACTATGGCCAGACAGCCATTCTCCCCTCCACCCCCTGTCACATGCACACATCTACACACCCCAGAGCAGGCCTGTTTAAACTAAGGGCCACGGGGATCACACTCCTACCCCCAGAAGGGTATTGGGAAGTGGGTAACACGGTGCAGGCTGAAAAGGAGCCCTAGGCCTTGTGATTCCGCCTGTTCCTCATTGCACCAGACCAGCCCCAGCCATGAGACCTTCTCCCCCAACTCCAGCCCCTGCTCACTGCCCTTCAACTAGAGCTTTTATCTTTCCAAATCTCCCTCCTGAATCTCCCTACACTGGCCCAAGGGCTCACCTAACTTGGGAGGGAAGGGGCTGTTACATGTATCTTTTTTATATTAGGTTGCCATTTTGCACGTCTCCTTCTCCACTGCCCCCAGCTCTTTGCCTTATCTGTGTCACTGTCACTTTAGCGGAAATACAGCGGCCATTTATATCAAACAGTCTCTGCTTGGTTCTTGGGAGGCAATCATGGGGGCTGTAGGAGTGGTAGAAGGGTTTCTCTAGCTGAGTAAATCATTTCCTAGCATGCCCAGCCAGGGAAAGGAAGCCCAAGGTAGAGCCTCAGCAGCCCCTTCAGGGACCCGTGTCCTCTCCCAAGCCAGGACAGGTGGGAAAGGGTTGAGCACTTCTTCCCTCCACCCCTGCCAGGCTGCTCAGGGCTAGGGGCCAGGCTGGGAAGAATGGTGGACTCAAAGCCAGGAAGGCAGGCACTGGCGCCTCCCTTTGCTTACACTGGATGGGCTTGTCCTGGCCTGTTGCCTCGCCCATTCTTTCTTCTCATCTCATATATGCTAAAGAAGTCAGGGCACATTAGAGCAGGAAGGAACCAGAAACAATGCTACTTCTGGAGACTTGTACTGATAAACAGAGGTCTCAGGAGGTGATGTGACAGCTGAGCTCCCAGACGGGACTCAAGCCTGGGTGTGTCTGCTTCAGGACCCTTTGGGGGTGCACTGGCTAGCTATGTCTGAACACACTCCCTCTTCCTCCTACCTAGTTCCTGGATCCATGTTTCCACCCAGGGCTGCTTCCTCTTTCTCACCCTGTGGTGGAGAAAGCAGGGGCAGCTACAGTGTGTTCAGAGGGCTTCTTCCTGCAGGGCAGTAGCCATGTAAGGGCAAAGGGCTGGAGAGGAGGCTGAGCCCAACCTAACTGTGCCCCTTCTTGGCCTTGATTGAATCAGATGCACATTGTGCTTTAGAGCCATGTACCACGTGCTTACCCACTGACGGCCACTAGTCATCTCCAGGAACCCTCTCACAGGTACTTTAAAGCAAATAGAACATTTATTGTTCAGATTTTTTTTCCTTTTTTTTTTTTCTTTTTTACAAAAACATGCAGACATACACAAGGTATGGTGGGTCCCGGGGAAGACATGCATGCACACGCATGCGTGCATGCGCGCGCGCGCGCACACACACACACACACTCACACATACACACACACACTCACACATACACAAATACTTCCTTCTTGGCCCCAGGCAGGGATCCCAAAAGCCTTGAAGATTTTGCCAGGGCAGTCTGTGTCTAGTCTCCTGCCCTCTTCCCCCTCAGCCAAGCCAGTTCTACATGGGGCAGAAGTCAGAGCTGGGGCAGGAGAGACCCCAGAAATAGGCTCATGAAGGAGGGCAGTGACTGAGGGATCCCTGGGGGTTGTGTTGTGCTTCTGAGGGGAGATGAAAGTTTGGCACCATTGGATCAGGAAGCACAGGGCTCTGACAGCACCTGTCTACTCCACCAGGGCACTGAGATGGTTGGTATAGGGTGGCCTCTGGCAGGGACAGTGACCAAATGGGAGGTCTGCAGGTGACTGCTCTCAGAGAGTTTTCAGAGGAGCTTTCAGTGCCCAGTGGTGCAGGAAAGCTTCCAGAGGCACTGGAGGAAGTAGGTGAGAGACAGAACTCCCTTTGTACTCAAAGATAGGGGCCTCCTTGCCACCCACCTCCAGCCCACAGAACCTAGGAAGGGCCACCCTAGCTGAGGTCAAGTTCACATTTCTGCATGGAGCCTGGGACTGTGTGCAAAGTCTGGGGTCTGGAGAGCCAAGAATAGTGGTTAAGGGCAGGCCCACTTATGCCAGTCCTCCTCTGTGCAGTCCTGAGGCATGGAGGCCACAGCTGAGGGCCCAGACACAGGAGGGTTAGACTCCATTCATAAGAGCCCTGCTAGGGCCTGGCGCACAGCCTGTCTGCTTTTAGGGTCTTCTCTGGTCCCCATGCAGTAATCGTCAAGGCAGTTCTCAAGCCTTGATCTTCTCAAGCCTCAGGCCTTCTCAAGCACCCATGCTGTAACTGTCAAGGCAGGCTGTTCTCTGGCCCCAACAATCTGTGCACAGGATCTAAGAAGACACAGGAATAGGGCTGGTGGCAGAAGTTAGGAGAGCCATGTCCGAAGGGTAGAATGGGTGAGCGGATGTGTTCCAAAGTCTTAGAGATTCATAGGTTCTTCCTCTTCCACCAGCTGTTCTGAGGGCCTGAGGGAGGGACAAGGGCTTCAGGCACAGCCTTAGCAGAGCTTCCCTCACAACCCTGGTAGTTGGGTAGCTGCATGGGGTTTTGGGGTCTTCAAGTTGGGAGGATCTGACGGGGTGAAGAGACCATGGGACCAGGAGCAGGGGTCTGGCATTACCTCTCCTCCGTGAGGAGGCCCACAGAGAGGGACGCCAGCGCAGTCACAGCTTCTACTTCTTCTGCATCGGCCCCTGGCACTCTGGGCACCCAGGAGTCTGGACAGGAGGCCAGGCGCTGCATGCAGCCCCAATATTTACCTGAGACAAGAAGCCAGGTCAGAAAGGTTGGGGAAAACAGTCCCCCCACCCTGCATCCCAGATCAGACATGATGCTAGTGGCTTGGGCCCAAAGCCCAATAGTGAATGAATCCTCAGCTTGGTATTGGCTCTCTTCTTGGCCCCTTCCCCCAACCCACCCCTCCCTCCATAGCTCTGAAGGGTGAGAAGAGCAGGTTCAACATGGCTATGAGGTGTCCTTGAAGTTGCCCAAATCTTTCCCATCCCCACTGACTAAAAGGCTACCTCCCACCATTCCCCATATGTATGGAGATCTTGGAAAGCACCAGAAGGGCCCACTTGCCACTAGATGGGGTCTCTGTCAATTATCTCATATGTCCCTGAGCTCTGGCCTCCTGGAGCACAAGGTCTCATACAACCATCACCTGTGCTCAGCCCCACCCCCAGGACAAGGGAGTGTGGACTTGGGAACACGGCAGCCCTATCTGGACATGGGAATGCTCATCCTGCCCACAGCTGTGAGCAACACTAGACATGGAACAGTCTAGCACAAAAACTTAGGAAAAGTTTTGGCACTTAGGAAAGCTCCGCAAAGGCTCAGCCATGTCTATACTATTTTGTACACCTCTTTGGCCAAGTCCTTGATGTGGGGACTCTATTTTATTCATTTTTTTTATCCCTAGCATAGATCATGAAGTGCTCAACGTATGTTATGTTGAAGTTGAAACTTTAAAGTGCTTTCCAAATATGGGGGTTATTCTAAAACCCCAGCTCTAAGCATGTAGAACTCCCAAGAACCCTATGGCCAGAACTGAAGGGGAGGGATAGGAACCAGCCTTTCAGCAAATAAGGCCTGAGTGTTGCTGTCAGCCTGGCCCTGGTGCAGGGCTGTGGCGAGAGATGTGAGGCCAGTCCTCTCCTTGAGGAGGTCACTATCTGGTGGTCCCTGCTGGGTCCATCTGGAGAGCTAATGGGAGGCTGCCCACCAATACTGCTGAGTGTTTTGCAGGAATCCCTAGGATTCTGGTGTCTAGAGTCATTGGAATCCTTGGGATCCTTTCCCCTGCGGGTAGTAGATCGCTGAGTTTCTCCCAGGTTTGAGATCAGCAGGTGTCCTGTCACACACTCACTGTGCACCCGGATCACGGCTTCCAGAGAGCGGATTGCATTAAGGTTGGGTTT
The DNA here is from genome assembly GCF_021218885.2 of Marmota monax. Lineage (NCBI taxonomy): Eukaryota > Metazoa > Chordata > Mammalia > Rodentia > Sciuridae > Marmota > Marmota monax. The sequence goes on from NW_026695227.1 coordinate 28,986,680, forward strand.
CTGTTTCCAGCCTTCTTCTGAAAGGGGATCCACCTACAGAAAACAGTCCACCAGTCACCAGTCTCTCAAGGACTTACAGGCCCAGCTCTCTCCAGAAGGGCCCTCGCCTTCTGGACAAAAACAGGTATGTGCTCCTGGCTCTGCCCAAGTCAGGAGATGCTGACCCCAGATCTGACTTGGAAAGAGGTGTCCACTGTGCCTACCTCATTCCCCTGCCTTATCTGTCTGCCTACTCTTGAGAGCAGGCCTGTGAGAGCTGGCTCACCTGTCCTATAGCAGCAAGGGGCAGGGGCAAGGGGCAGCTCACCTTGTTGCCTAGAAGAGCAGCCACACAGGCCTCAGAGGCGTCACAGATGGCTGTGAGGTCATGGCCACCCTCCAAGGCCAGCACCACTGCACCTCCTGCCAGGTTCATCAGTTGCTGCGTCATGTACCCAAAACCTAGATGGTTGGTTAGTGGGGAGAAATAGGAGGGAACAGGGATGAAGGAGAGGTGGACCCACTCTCCATGTCTGATGTTTCTCTGCTTGCTTCCTCCATAAATAAGGACTCAAAGGCAAAGTGCTTTCACGTGGAATCCCATACAAAGCCTATCACGGTGCCTCATCCAAGGCTCAGAGCAATTAAGAGACTTGCACAAGACCCTATGGCAGTAAGTCACAGGGCTAGGGCTCGAACCTGGGGCATCAACTCCAGCCTGAGCCTTTTTCATTGAGCCACACCACCTCTTCTCTGTCCCCAGGGCCCATGACCCATCAGGCTGCATGGGTACCCTCTGTTCTCAGGACACTGCTCCTCCCCATCCTCCCTCTAGAGGAACTGCCAGCCCTGCTTGGAAACCAGAGTTGGGGCGGGGAGTTCTTTGGCTGAATTTCCATCTGTTAGATGTAAATCTCCAGAGTCAAGGCCTCCATAGTAAACTGACCTGGTCCTGAGAAGGGATCTGGGCTATGCTAGGCTGGGAGATCCCAGTGAATTCCAGGGCCAGCTGCCATACTCTAGTCTTCACACTCAGCTCTGGGCTGGCCACTGCCACCTTCCCCTTTAGATGTGGGAAGTGCATCCCCCCCACCCCCTCCATCCCATACAGCCTGGCTCTCATTCCCTACACACCCTGCTGGCTGGGGCCCCCTTACATTTGGCAGAAACATGATAGCCACCCAGTGGAGCTGGGTGACCCTCAGCAGCATCAAACCCAGCAGACACCAGGACCAGGTCTGGAGAGAACTCACGGGCGATGGGCATCACGACTGTCCTGTGAGGTTGCAAGGAGAAGAGGGGCCTGGCACACAGCACAGAGAAGCCAGGGCCAAGGCCGAGGCCCTGCCTATGCCAGCCCTCTCCTGCCAACTGTGCTGGGGGCATCCTGCTTTCAGGATTCCAAGACACTCAATCTCCTAGCAGGATTTAACGGATCCCTCTGATTTCTTTGATCTTGGCTGGCCACCATGTCCCTGTTATACACAGCCTGAGAACTCAGTCACACAGGGAAGTTAGCTAGCAAGAGGCAGAAAGGGAGGATGGGCACCAGATGGGAAAAAAGCATAGTGTGTGTGTGTGTGTGTGTGTGTATGTGAGAGAGAGAGAGAACCTTTAGAGGGCAATGGGCAGGGCCATAGGGAAGGGACAATCTCACAGCCAATTGAGCAGGACTCTGGTCACTAAGCCTTGGGCACTGAAAATAATCAACACCCCACTACTTGCCACTGGAGAGCTGACCTGGGCAACTCAGGTACTGGGCCACCAAATTCCCCGTATCCTTTCTCTTGGAAGACTCCCAACAGCTACACCCCCCCTAGCCCTAATGCAACTCTGGGGTCCATTTTGGTCCATTCTTTAAAAAGCCCTGGGCACAGATGCCAGGAAGTCCACCCAGGGCTCCTATGGAATTAGCTCTCATGGAGAATATCTCTAAAATGTCTAGAGATCTACTTCCCAGATCCCTTTCCCTGAAGGAAGTACAGGGGCCCAGAGTGAAAGAGGTAAGGGCTCCTGACAGAGCCTGAAGCTCTTCTATCTAGTTTTTTGAAGTAGCTCCTTCAATATGGCCATCAGCTCTTTTCTCTTTTTCCATAGTTTTTCTCCTCTCTTGCTCAATGCCCACCTCCTCCAGGCAGCCTTCTTTGAATATGATGTCTCTGCTCCCTACACTCTGACCATCTCCTGACACTCAGCTCAACACTGGCTCTTGGTAGTGTGTGACTTTTTTAAGTACTCTTAGACTTTCTCATTGTGTGCATCTCATCTTCCCATTAGCGCTAGCCTACAGCGTCTAGTAACGGAGTAAGAACAGGCGGACATGCCAGCTGATCACCTCCAACCTGGTGCTGGAGAAGAAGGGGCAGGGCAGGGTGGCCTTGCTGAGCTGGGCCTCCTCTGGGTTCCTAGAGTATTTTTACCTGAAGGCAGCCAGGTACTCAGGATCCCCTATGGGGGGTTCCAGGCCTCCAGCCCAGGCCACGTTGACATTGAAGCCCTCACCACTGCCAGCCCCCACCTGGGAAACAGGACAAGAGAGACATGAGGAGAGCAGAGGCCCAGAAGAGGAATCTCAGGATGCTGGTGCTGCAGGAAGAGCTCATCAAGACTCTTCACTTCCAGATGGGGAAACTGAGGAATGGAGAGGTTAAGCAATCTGCCCAGGATCACATAGCTCCCATGGCAGGGACAGGGCAAGGGCAGGAGGAGAGTCCTGATGTGTGTTTACCTCTTCTACAGCCCCACTGCCTGGGAAGAAGTTGCCGTCATCGTGGCGATGCAGGGAGATGTAGAGTACACTGGGATCCTGATAGAAGGTTTTCTGGGTGCCATTGCCATGGTGAACATCCTGTGCAGGGTGGTGGAGATTAGGGAAGGTCCAAAAGCAGAGAAATGGAGGCCAGGATGTGTTGGAAGGATTTCAAGGTTGGTGACCATTCTGAAGGTCAGAAACCTAGACCGGAGGTTAGGAAACTAGGGTTCCTAGAGCTACATGGTTGAGTAGCCCCAATTACTCTATGGAACCTTATCTCTCCATGTGGAAAGACATTCTCTATGTATACATATATATGAGTAATGTATAAATCATTTCTCTCTACCTATCTGCCTTTCTATCAATCCATCTAGATAGCTAGATATCAAGATAGCTAGCTAGGGTAGGCCAGACCACAGGAGAGAGGAGTGTGTGGGGGTGAACCAGTATCAGGTAAGGAAAAAGTACAGAATCATGCTCATAGTCCTTCTACTGCATCTTGTCCAAGTGTGTGATCAGAAACCAAGCTCAGTGACAGAGGGTCAGGTACATGAGCCCAGTCCCATCCCTCCTAAGAAGAACTGGGTCCTGCACTTGACTCACGGGACCATGCATGGGGTCAAGTGTGCAAAGTTCCTCCACTGTTCTCAACTTCTACTTTCACGGCTGTCGGTGCAGAAGAAATGTAGCTTAGTTGTTAAATGCATGTACTCTAGAGCTAATAGGCCTGGGTTCAAATCCTAGCCTCACATATCATGAGGCGAGTGAGTGTGCAAGTTACTTCACCTCTCTGTGTTCACTTTCCTCATCTGTGAAATGGGTTATGGTCAGGATCAGATGTAAAACCAGTGTTTGGATGGGATTAGTGAAATAATGATGTTCTCTGATGTTATTGTTATTGTCACTACACATAGGGAAAATGCAGAAATCACTAGATCTGCCAAAAGAAGCCAACAGAGACCAAAAGACAACACTCAAATGGAGCTCCTATCCACTGTGGGAGTTTGTATGCTTAATGCAGGACCAAGGCATGCAGCCACAGTTCTCATGCCAGGCTCAGGGCTCTTGAATCTAAAGGTGCAAGGAGCCAAGACCTACCCAGTCTACAATGAGAATCTTGCTGGCCTTGCCCTGTTGTTGCAGCTGCCGGCAGGCTATAGCCACTGAGTTGAAGAAGCAGAAGCCCCTGTGAAAAGCAAAGCGGGTCCTGTCAGCCCATTCATTCCCCATGCTGGCATCTGTCCAGTTCCCTAACCCCCAGTACCTAGCATGGCCCAGCCTATGAGAAGGCTCTGAGGGCCTGTCCCCACTTCATCCCACCCAGACTTCTCCCAGTCCTTACATAGCTGTGGAATGATCTGCATGGTGTCCTGGGGGCCGCACCACAGCAAAACCATTCTGGAAAGGGAAAGAGTGCTTGTCACCAAACAGCCAGTCCTTGACCTGCATCTGCATGAACCTTCCCCCAGGGCCCAGTCTCCTCTTCTGAGAAGTGGCCACAGTGCAACAGCTGCCAACATGTCTAACAATGTCCTGGCTGGTGCTGAGTGGCCCAGGCCTTGGCCCCCATGCTGGGTGTCCACTGCTTTTAGGCTGAACTTGAACAGAGAATCCTTCCCTCTTGTGTTCTGGTGGTAATCACTTGGCAGTGACAGCTACTGAGTGTTATGTAAAAATTACACACCTGGCCCTGTGCTAAACACTTTCTATGTGAGCCATAGGATAAACATTATCACCATTTCCAGTTCATAGATGAGGAGGAATCCAGAACTTAGGTAAGTTAAGTAACATGTCCCAAGATGCCTGGTTGTAAATGGTGGAGCCAGGATTTTAATACCAGAGCTGTGCTAACTGCAAAGCTTGGCCAAGGAGAGCTGACACTGAGCACACTGTGAACACACTGGGCTATAAGGTCCTACATGACAGGCATGTACACTTCAGGACAAATCCCTAGAAGGTGCCCCGCTTAGAGCAAACAAGCATGACACCAACAGCTGTAGAGCCCCTTGGCCCTACATAAAAGCAACAGGCTAATGCATGAGGTCCAGAGATGGCCTATGATTTATCTACAGCCATGCAGTGGGTCTTAAATGGTCCTGGATGATCAGGACCCTGTGTCTCTAAGAAACCAGAGTCCAGGGGCAGAGTGGCTTGATTCCCCAAGTAACACAAATCTCAGGTTCAAATCTTACCCTGCTCCTCAGAGCCCTCGATTTTGCCTCCCAAACCTTGCGGCAATATCCAAGAGGAATGAGAGGTCAGGGATTTGGGCTCTGAATCCCGCTTCCCCATCCTCTGCCTCCTCCAAGGTGTGCCTGCCTTCAATCAAAACCTCCTACCTTTAGCTCACGGGAAGCCACTTTGAAGGCGAGGTCAGTGACGCTGCCAGAGGCCCAGCGGGCTGCATTGGAGGAATGCAGCTCGTTCCAGATGGTGTCAGTATCCACCTGTGGGGGCCAGAGTCAGAGCCCGCATCATCCAAGGCTTCCCACAGGAGCTAGCACCCAGTGGGGTGGTACCCATCCCATGGCCAGGACCCCAGGGGCAGGGAGCTGGGCAGACGGCGCTGCCTCCCCAGTGCCCCACCGCCCAAAGGCAAGGCCTCCTGTGTCCCCCAATCCCAGCAGGGCTTCTCCTTCCCAGCATAAGTCCCAGCACCAGCCTATTTGTGGCCAGCATTCTGCTGGCAGCATCACGCCTGCCTCCCCGGTCAGGGGAGGGGGCATGGCGTTACCTGGGCGGGATTGGGGTTTGGGCCGGGAGGGGGTTTTAAGCCCCAGCTGACTCTGCTCAGGCCCTGCGGGACGGTCGGAGCTGGAGGGGCCGTCTGCACCACTGTCTTCCACTCAGGGCCCCTAGCCCAGGCTGGGAGGCCCCCCAAACCCAGTCCCTGGGCCTCAAGGCTAGGGAGGGGCCGGGGGGCATGATGGGGAGATGGGGAGGGCGAGGCGGACCAAGAGAGGCGAGGAAGGCAGAGAGAGTCGCAAGAGGCTGGAGAGAGAGAGAGAGAGAAGGACAGAGAGGGAGAGGAGGGAGGAGAAAACAGAAGCAACAACAGTTGGAAAAACCAGAAAGTGGCAAGAAATGGGGAGTTGTGAACAGGGCACTGACTGGCTCCCAAACAGCCCCCCACTACAGCTCCCATTTTCGCTGAACTTGACCTCCATCCCCTGCCTTCACACACCATGCTTGATACCACCACAGGGAGAGCCTTGCCAGAGCAGGCAGGAAGCCCTTGACAGGTGAGGAGTGAAGAAGCAAAGCTGGGGGTTGGGAGGCTGGGTCCCAGCTAGGGAAGTTCCTGGATCTCCAAGGACACAGGGAGAACCACCTCAGCCCCACACTAGGCAGCCCAAGGACGGGGACCAGCCTGAGGCCACTGTGACTGCTGACAGGGCCACTGCAGGGCAGACAAAGGAGCCTGGGGGCTGGCGTGGAATGGCCCATGCCCAGCCACTGGCGCCTTAATGAGAGGGGACAATCTTAAGCCCCAATTTTGGCCTTGCTCTTTGGGCCTCAGTTAATATCTACCAGACATCTTCTAAATAGGTGGAGGCACTGGACTCCACAATCAGGGACACTGATGGACCCAGGATACACCCATCCACAAGGAGATTCCAGCCAGCAGAGGGGCATCATGGGAAAGTCCCTGGCCCACCAGGTCTGGCAGAACCACAAGAACAGCCAGTGGGGGCTGGGCCTGGGAAAACTGAAGGGAGGAGAGTCGAGAACACTAAGCAATGCCCACTGGAGACCTCTGGGCACACTTACCCCAACCCCACCACAGGGCAGCATCACAAACATCCGCTGTGCCAGGAGCCCTGTGGGGAGAGGCCCAGAAGAGGCCAGGTAGGTGTTGAGGGAGAGAAACCGGGTAGGGAGAGGAGTAGCTGGGCAGCAGAGGGATGGGAGCAGTGAGTTCAAGCGGGGATGTCCAGGAGGCTGGAGGAGGCTGGCCCGGCAGGACGGAGAAAAGAGCATGGGAGCGGGTAAGGTGGGTGTGCTCGGGGATATCTGGGGCCAAGCACCATCCATCTCCTACCTTCTAGCTTCCCATTGTCCAGTTTGAGGCGGCTGAGTGGGTTGGTGCCATAGAGGAGCACATGTCGCTCAGAGTGGACTGACTGCAGTTCCTCCAAGGAGGCCTTCCGGCCCCGGAGACACTGAGGAAGAGCCCACAGAGCTCCTAAGCCTTTGTCTACCCCTCCGCTTCCATCTCTCACCTTTTCTTCCCTCCCATTACCTTTACCTCCACGGGCTCTGAGACCCCCACCCAGCCTCCTCACCTCACACTGGCTCCGGAGGCCCCGCTCCTGCAGCCGGGACCAGATGCTCTGGATGCGGCCAGCGTGCTCAGGGTGCCTGCTGTTGTCTCCACAGGAGCACTGATGCTTCAGCATGACTGAGTCATAGACCAGCCCTGCCAGGAGCAGGGTTCAGGGCAGGAGTGCCAGAGAGCACCCCAACCCCCCAACAGTGAACTACTGACAGACCACCCGGTGCCCACATGGATCCACCTAGAGTCAGGCATGGCACCACACACCCCATACAGACCAGCATTCCTCATCCTGCTGCTCCGCTGCTGAGCCCTAACCCTGCACTTCCGTATGTACAACTCCACGAGTGCCAGGGCAACTGGACAGCCTGATGGACACATCAACACAGGGCCAGCCAACAGAGCTGCCACACGGCCGCTGTCTCCCCACATGGCCCATCACATCTACCGTGCCCTCAAGGGCTCGGGGAATAAACAGCCGGCCTGACACCAGGCATTTCCCTCTGTAAAATGTATCATGAACCCAAAGGCCACTAACGGGGAGCAAGAGGAGAAAGAATTCCTAGAGAACCCCCAAACTGGGAGCTAGGTACTCCACAATATCACAAGGCCATATCATACAATGACCATAGCTCTGGAGAGTGACTATAGCCAGCTCAGCCAGCTCTCCCAACTGGGAATCAAAGTATTCAGAAAAAAAAAAAAAATTCCTAGGTACTAAACATGTACAGACATTTCTTCCTTGTCATTATTCCCTAAACAATATAATTATATAACTATTTGCACAGCATTTACATTGCAGTAGGCATTATAAATACTCTAAAGATGATTTAAAGTATACTGGGAAGGGCCGGGGATATAGTTGAGTGGTAAAGCGCTTGCCCAGGATGCATGAGGCCCTGGGGTTCAATCCACAGCACCACACACAAAAGAAAAAAAAAAGAAAAGTAGGTGTGAGGATGTGTACAGGTCATATGAAAATCCTATACCATTTTATATAAAGGTCTGGAGCATCTGTGGACTTTAGTATTCTTGTAGGGTACGAGGTAGGTTTCTGGAACCACTCCACAGGGACCAAAGAATTATTTCAGCCTGTCCCAGGGGAAGCTTCTAGAGGTCAGTAGAGTACACTTCTATGGCAGGGTATCTGCATATCTTGGGACACCACAGACCTTCAAAATGCTCAGACCGTTTGACCCAGGAATGCTACTCCTTAAGAATGACCCTCAGAAAATAATCCCAGGATGAGTAAAGACTTATGCATAAGAGAATTAAAATGAGGAAAAATGAATAACAATCTAAACATCCAACCAATAAGAAATAAAATAAAAATAAAACCCTGAGATGAAATAAAAGAATCTCAGTTTTGAAGGTTAATTATATCAAGACTAATAAAGCGGGGTACAAAATCTAGTCAATGTATTCATGGCATCTGCACAAGTGCATCTAGCTAGAACACAGCCTGTACTGACTTACAGCAGAATTTAAGATGAGTGACTTCTGGGTGGTGGGATACTACTTAGTGACTTTTATTTTATTATTATGCTTTTCTATATTTTTCAAAATTTCTGAAATGCTTTTGAGCTTTTTAGAAACAAAACAACAGTAATAAATAACATTTTTTAAAAGGGGTAGACATGGTGGCAGGGGACTCAAATTCTTATACTGGCCAACTTGTTACATTACCAGAGGCTTGTCACAGGTTCCCTGAGTCTTGGTGTCCATGTGTAAAACAATAACTTATCTATCCACCTGCTTCATGGGATACTGTAGGGGTCCAGTAAGACTAGGAAAGCACTCTGAAGTCTCTTAAAAATGTACCAAGTGCCATCATGTACAGACCAAGACTTGTGTTCCCAGGCCCTTCCTTCTGCCCCGCACTCTAATCCTGGCTTACCTGTGGTGAAGGGCAGGGTCCTGGGGGGTGCCTCTGGATTGGTGAGGACTCGGGCCTGGCAGGTGGGCTCTGGGGTCGGTAGAGAGGCAGGTGCAGCTGGGGAAGACTGAGCCCTGGACAAGGGCCGGTGTCTGCCCTGGGCCAGAGGAAGCAGCACAGAGTCCCCGATGCTTCCCCGGGAAAGCCGCCCAGCCAGACGCTGCTGTTCCCAGAGCAACACCTGAGGGAAAACAGGGGCCTCAGTCTCTAGTTTCTCAGAATCTGCTCCATCTTCTCCTAACCAAAGTCTTAGGAACCTCCAGGCATACCCCTTTCCTGAAGAGATTCCAGGATGCATCTAGCCCTGCTTCCCACCTAGGCTCTGGCCTTTAACTCTCTGAGACTCCTGCCCTCAACAGGCCCTTTAAAGACCTACACCCGAGATTGACCACCCTGTTCCACCAGAGCTCCCTAGGCACTTCAGCTAACTCTGACCAGGATCTCCTCATCTACAAGAGCTATGCTAGAACACAGGAACTTGCAGAGGCACTGTATATATATGGACTATTATCAAGTATTATCATGAAATTGTGTCCTCCACCAAATTCATACACTGAAGTCCTAACCCCCAGGACTTCAGAAAGTAGCCTTATTTAGAGACAGGCAGGATCTTTGCAGAGAAAATCAAGTTAAAATAAGGCCATTAGGGTGAGCCCTAATACAATAGAACTGTCGTTGTTATTAAAAGAAAAAAATTTGAACACAGACTGGGGGAAGACAGTGTACAGGGAGAAGACCACTGTCTGTAAGCTAAGGAGAAAGTCCTAGAACAGATTCTCCCTCATGGCCCTCAGAAGGAAACAATCCTGCAAAGACCTCCAGGTCAGACTTCCATGATTGCGTATCTACCTCCCTTCCCCATCTTAGGCCAGGCTGTAGTCCTTCTGATTACACTTTCTGACGGGCAACTTGGGCACAGCCATACCTGCTGGTGCTGTGGGAGAGAAACGGGGCCTCTGGCTTCAGGCTGCCCATGGCTTGACTCCCTGTGTTCCAGGACATCATCCACCACCTGCCCTACTCCCCGGCCATCGGTCTCTAGGTCCTCAGCTGAGGGTATCTGTTGCAGTCGGGGCTTCTCACTCATCTTGGCTGGTCTCTGGGGAGGTGAGATGGCTGGCTAAGAAGCCAGGTGGAGCAATAGGGGTGAGGTGGGAGGTGGTGAGCTGGGCAGGGCAGCCATTCATCTTGCTAGAACTCTGGTAGTCATTTTCTCTTTTGCCTCCCAGGTTCCTGCCCTCCATAAGCCCCCTTCTTCTTTCCCAGGATCCCAGTTAAGCATCCCCTCAGTCCCTCCTCTACCCAGTTCCTCTCACCTTGATCAGCTGGATGTGAGGTTTGAGCCGCTCCGGGCGGGTCTGCAGGGGGCCCAGCAATGGGGAAGCAGTGGCACTGGGGGGCAGGGGCTCTGAGCGGGTCCAGCTCAGAGGCCAATGGAGGCCTGACCCAGAGAGCCGCTCGGTGGTCAGTAGGGACTGGGCTAAGTGGAAGGGCAAGGGCCCAAGCCCGGGCACTGGAAAGAATGGGGTGGGGCATAAGGAGGGAACCATGGGGAGCCAGGGAAGGAAGCAAGGGCTTGGTGGGGGCAGGGGCTTGGCAGGGAGACGCACAGGACTAAGTCTGGAAGGATGGATTCCCTCCTCAAGCGTGGCCCTTGGCAGGGTGCAAGATCCAGCCCCTTCCCAGGAGAAGCCGTAGGACTCACCAGTCAGCAGAGGGGTGTGAGAGACTGAGGGATCCAGAAGGAGAATGGGCTGCAGGCGAGAGGGCAAGGTGCCCCCAGCCTCCGGCTCCAGACCGTGGGGCAGGAAGAGGGGAGCATGGGGGCTCCCCAGGACTGGACGAGGGCCCAGAGCTGGATGGGTCCTGCGGTCACCATCACCCTAGGGGAGAGGCAGGGAGAAGTCATGGGGAGAAGATTCCAGCAGAGGACTGTGAAGGTGATGGGGTCAGACAGTAGGACAAGGGTGTGAATGAGGCTGGATGAGCTTGGAGTGGGGGAGGGGCGCCCAGCCACTCACCCTGGCAGGGGCGGGCAGCCCCAACGTGATTGTGGGCAGCAAGGACACTGTCGGCAAGGCGAACGGGGCCAGAGAAGTCTCCTGCAGCCGCAGCCTCTGGCCCAAGAGCGCCTGCCATGGGGAGCAGGGCGACGGGTCACCGGTCCCAGACCTCTACCCCTGGCACGCCTTTCCCAGAACACCCAGGAGGCCCTGGTGGGGGCCGCCCAGACCCTGTGGCCCCAGGCCAGATTGGGCCACATGCTGGAAAAAGGCTGAACCTCAGAAGTGCCCCAGGAAGCCCAGTCCCCACAAGGCCTTACCTCCGAGCCCAAGACAGGGTTGGGGCCATGCTCGCTGTCATTGGGGGAGCTGCACCCTGACGCAGGCGTGCTGCTACTACTAGGGGAGGAGTCTGAGGGTTGGGAAGAAAGGGAGGTGTAATCAGGGCCAAAGGGTAGATGCAAAGGCATAGTGTCCCCTGGTGCAGGATTCCCAGGCACAACCCCTTCCCCAACAGGTTGCCTCTGCTTCCTGACTTATTCCCTGACGAGCAGGAAGATGGCAGGCCACAGCTAGGCTATAGCATCTTGGGCAATTTTTTTTAAAGGTGCTCCCTTTTCAGACAAATGTCAGTTTGCCCAGTAGGAGCTGCCTATCAGCCCCAACTCACCTCACAGTGGGTGTGTGGGATATAGTACAACACACTTGGTAGCCCCCAAAGGGAGACTCCTGTCTACTAGGGGTAGGGGGGACCCAAAGGGTCAAGACCAACTAGGGCCTAGGACAACCCCACCCACTCTGCTGGCCCTCACCTCCGAAGGTCTCTGCCGGCCGGCGCCGGAGACTCGGCGGCGCACTCTCTTTTCTAAGCAGTGGGTTCTTCCTCCGCTCCAGGGACTTCTTAGGTTTGTAGCGTAGTTTCAGGTTGGGCTCAGAGACTGGAGGGGAGTACCAGCATTACTCAAGCCCCATGGCAGCCACCCTTCTCTCCTCTGCCCTTAGGTCCCTCCCCTTCCGGTCATCTCTGAGAGCTATGTAAGAGAAAACCCCACAGCATGCTGTTCCTGCCCAACCCAGCACTCCCAGCCCTCCTGGCTCTGCACTACTGACCCAAATTCAAGGCCCTTCCCCTAACCCTAATCTGAAGAGTTCCTGTCTGTCCAGCTCACCTGTCTTACGCAGGGGGAAGTGTTCTGGGGGGTCACTGGGCAGGCTGGGAACAGGAGGCAAAAAGCTGCTGAGCATGGAGCGGGCAGCTCCTTCTGTATCCAATGGTTCAAGGGTTCTGTGGAGTGAGTGCCAAGGTGCTTCAGAGGGGCGGACACCCAAAGGCCCACAGAGACCTCACACTGCACAGCCGCCTTCCTGAATGTGGGCCCTGGGACCTGCCAGGGAGGCAGAGATGACAGGGCCAGGCAAGAATGGGAGCCATCTCCAGGTGGCAGCAGTGGGCTACCCATGCTACCCAGCAGCCATAATGCAGACCTCCAATCTAGGCATAGAAGCCAGAGTCTGGGTGCTTGGTAACAGGCCCACTAGGGACTTAGTCCCCTGCAATAGAAACCTGCTCTAGGAACTAGGATATTTTTGTGCTTAGGGGAAAACAAAGAGAGAGAGTCTCATGTGCAAAAGAAAGCCAGGATGGGGGGTGAGTATGTGTACAGGAAGGGTCTCAGGTGAGAGAAGGAGAGAGAATGAATGGAGAGAAGGCAGACATTGGTTGAGGTGTGTTTGGAGGTGCATTATGTGTATAGGAAGGGCGATGGGCCCTGGGGAAGAAAGGGGGCTGACAGGGTAATATGGGGGTGGGGGGGGAACGTATGTGGGAAGAACCCGAGGGACAGGTGGGGACAGGGAGCTACCTGTAGGGAATGCTGGGGCTATTGGGATGGACTGTTCTCTCCAGGGCTGCTTGCTGTTTCTTCAGGATCACTTCTGCCAATTTCTGCTTGACCACGCTGCTGGCTACAGCACCTGTGGGGCAAAGGGTCAGAAGTGGGCTGGGAGAGGGGAAACAAGTGGCCTCCCAGAACATTCTCTGCCATTGCCCTGTCCACATCTCCAGTACACAGTGTCCCAGGGACTCCTCAGGCAAGAGCCAAGCCTAAGGCCTCACCTCTCCCATGAAGCCTACAGACACCCCCACACCCACCTCCATTTACAGGCACGCAGAGAATGACCCAGCAGCTGTGACCCTCCCATTTAATGCTTCCCAGACCCAAGGGCAATCACAGACACCCAAGTGGGGGCAGGCAGAGATCCCATCCTTACTTCGCTTGCTCTTGTCCTTATTGAGAAGCTGCCGCAACTCTTGCTCCTGCTGTGCCCCCTGCAATTCGGGCATCATCGGTGGGTCCATTGAGAGCTGTGGGTGGGGCCAGCAGCCCAAGAAGAAGCAGGAGTGGAGGCCTGAGACTGGGGTGGAGGAGGCTGCAGGGAGAGAGGGAGGGAAGGCATGTGCAGGGAGCTCCGTCTTTACCCTCATGGGCTCGGCTGTGCGCTGCTGCTGCTGCTGCTGCTGCTGCTGTTGCTGCTGCTGCTGCTGTTGCTGCAGGCCTGCTAGGAAGAGGTGGCGATGAAGGCGCTGAGGATGCTGCAAGGCCAGCAGTGTGGGCTCTGGCTGGGGCTCCACTGCGGGCCGCTGGCCCACTCGCAGGTCCATGGGCTGGAGCTGAGGGCTTGGCGTGTCTGCACGGGGCGTGGGGCAGCCTGTGAACAGAGGGGCAGGGTCACTGGAAAGCTGATCTCCAGGGACTTGAGCACAGGCAAACTCAGCAACAGCAAAACACCTCCAATGGGCCTTTTCTCTTCTTAATCCTGGCCTGCAAGTAAGTGCTATCAATTCTATTTTGCCTGTAGGAAAGGCAGTCATAAAATTACAAAGCCCCTCTACCACTGCATTGACCACTCCTCCCCAGGCCTGGGCTGAGGGCTATGGGGATTTACTCACACTGCATCACTGCTGCAGCGGTACATTCTAGGCTCCACCCTCTCCTTTCCTTCCTTCCCTCTGGAATGAGGGGGTTTGCCCAGCTACCCTCTAATGGGTTAGGCTCACCAGCAGAGATCAGACAACAGACCCTAAATTGTGACCTCTTGTACTCTGTCGTGAGTTCTGGGATTCAGAAGTGATGGCTGGGGCCCATAGCCAGCCCTAGTTGATCACCCTGGACCTGTTCCCAGTGTGGAACACTATTCCCAATGCAGCTTCCCTCAGCTCATCAAACCCACATGCTCACGGAGGCTGCTCCCAGCCCCTCCAGGCCAGCTCTGGGCCTGGCCTGGTGAGGACAGCAGGCTCAGCTGCCTCTTCTCCAGTGTCCTCTGCACCCACGCCAGAAGCACCCTGCCAAGCCCGTGGGTGCAGGGGTTATTTATAGTTAGCCACCAGACCAGGGTCCATGCCAGCACAGCCAGCTGGGCCAGGCTGCACTGAGCAGCCAGAGACTTGGAGATACTGGGAGGTGGAGCTGCAACAGGGGATTATCCTGGGGAAGGGAAAGCAGGAGGAGGTGGGAGCAGGCCATTCCCACTACAGGACACACCATGAGGGAAACTTCCCCAGAGAGCCTCCTTCAGGCATCTCTTTATGGAGCAGCCGCAGCTGTCCTCTGGGCCTGGAGCTGAGGGGACTGGAAAAGCATCCTGGCAAAGTACCAGTTAGGGAAGCAGGAAATGCAGCCTCTAGGACCAACACAACCACTAATCACCATCTTAACATCTATAGTGCACCATGTGCACAAGAGTCTGCAAAATCTGTCATCTCATCACCTCCACCTGTCCTGGGAGGTCATTATTACTATTCTGATATGCTACATGAAGAAACTGAGGCCCAAACATAAAAGGCCTGTTCAAGGTCACCCAGCTAGGAGCACGGTGAGCATGGTTCCCAGTCTTACAGAAGTCAGTGCTCTATTTTCCACCAACTTCCAGGAAGTCACCTCCTTTGGAGGGGGTTTCTTGCTGCGCAAAGGAAGAGAGGCTGACAATAGGTTGTCACTAAGGGAAATCACTCCAACACTATGACATAGACTCAAGAGGGGCAAAGCAAATAGATATCCACCGCGACTCTCCAGATATCAAGAAACCTGAGGAGATGGGTGTGCATCCAGATGTGGCCACAGTAGACAATGCACAGCTCTGTCCCACCTCCTCCTGCTTTCCCTTCCCCAGGATAATCCCCTGCTGCAGCTGTGTCCTCACTCCTCATTCATGTGGCTACTTAGGAGTCTAGAGTCCCATTCTGGTTGAGTCTGGGTCTCCAATGCCAACACACTCCTGCTCTATGAAAGGTCTCAGTCCTCCAAGGTTCTGGTTTACTGGCTTCCTGGGATGACTCCCCTAATGATACAGGGCTTAGGGGAAACCAAGGTTGGTCACCCAGAACTAAGGACAGTCACTTCAGCCACACACAGGCTAGGAGCAGTTCCCCAACAGTCGCCCCATTCCTTACTCTCAATACCACCACCACCTAATGAGCAGGAGGCTGCTGAGAACTTAGGGAGGGCTCTGCCTGGAGTCCTGCGGAGCCTGTCAGGGTGATTTAGCATTTGAAGACTCGATAATCTGGTCCTAACTCGGCTTCTCTCAACTTGGTCTCCTACATCTGAACACAAACCTTCCTCCTCAGCTATCAGCTTCCACCCAGTAACAAGCCCACGTACAGAATGTCCTCTGAATTTTTTCACAATGTCCTCCTACTAGTGCTGTCCTCACACTTCTACTTCTACCTTTTCAAATCCTACCCATTGCTTAAAGCCCAACCAGTGTCTTTCCTCTTCCCTGGACCCAGTGCAGAGCCCAGAGTCCCTCCCTCTCAGATTTTATGTTCACTGCTCCCTGGCATGATAGGCACTTTGTGGGCAGTCCCATACCTGAGTTAAGCTCCAAGGGCAGGACTTGGTTTTGTGAATTGCTCATTTTATTCCCAGGCCTAAAATAGTACCTGGCAAATGATAAATTCAACAAACATGGAATCAATGAATAAATCTCTGTATCCCTCCTAAAATGCTTCAGAAGGTACCCTGGCACAGTGATGGGGCTCATTAAAGATTCTGGAATGAATGGATGAACTCATGAATCAGACACCTCTCATTGGATATTCGTCACATATTGCATTGTACTATTTTTTCTCTCCTTTCATTTGTGTGTTCTGTCTCCCCAAACAGCCTATAAGCTTTAGGACAGCTGGGACTGAAACAAAGATCCTGAGTTCCATTCTCCCTTCCATACCAAATTACTAGGCATCAGGCTGTGCATTCTGAGGTGTCATTAAGGAAGAGAAAGCCTCAGACCTCTAGTCCCAAACTAGCCCTGTGGGCGTGTCCTAAACCAATGCAGCAACAGAAAGTCCACTCGGATTTTTTTCCCAGAGTGGCCTAATAACAGAGGAGGTGTGGGCCAGCAGGGAGGACAAGGAAGAGAACCTTCTCACCAAGGCAGAGGAGTCTTTTCTGTTCCACTGGAGGAGCCTGGGGCATCTTCCCACCCCTCAAGGTCTACCATGCCCTCCCTGCAGGGTCAGCTGGGAACTGAACAAGTCAACAAACAAGGATACACCTCGCCCAGTGCCTGACGTGGGGCAGGGGTCTGAGAATAAATATTAGCTTCCTACTTTCTTTCCTGTTTCACTAAACCCTGCCAGGACAAGAGGAGCATCCCGTCTTTCCTTTTCCTGTTGTGCTTCCCAGCACTGCAAGCAGCCTGGACCCAGAGGTGCCTCTGATTCCATTCCTCCCCTTCAGCTAGAACCCCAACTTTGTCCCCTCCACTGGAACCCCAACTTCCCAACTCCGGCCCATCAGCCAGATCTCTGCTTTTCCAACCCTGAGTCCTCACGCCTCTTATGTCCCTTCCATCCACTTCTACCTCCCACCACAGTGTCCCTCAGGCCTGACTCTTACCTGTGCCAGGAGGACTGGGGCAGTGGGCACCCGGGCTCACCTGGGTCCCATCTGTAGAGAGAAGAGAGACGGAGTAAAGGAGTGCTGAGAGGGGACAGGGAAGGGACAAGGGAGTAGAGAGGTCCACGCCAGACAGGCTCCCTGCTGCTGCATGCTGACTGAGAAGATCTCCAGCTCCCTCTTCTTCAGTCAACTACCGAGAGTAACTCAGATACCTCAGTCGCTTGGACCCGGTCCACAGCAAGAACTGAAGGAGGTCCCGGCTCACCCAGCAATGCCCTCAGCCTGCCCTGATTCAGTCAGATACAATCTTCCCTGGGCAGCCACACCAGGCTCCCATAGCCTGAAGGGAAAGAAACAGACTGGGGGGAGAGATAGGAGCACAGGGTGAGGAAGTCAGCAGGGAGTAGGGGAGACCAGGCCTGGAGAGGAGAAGCAGGAGCTAACAGGCCTTCCAGGTTCGAAAAGAAAGGAGCAGGCGGGAAGAAAAAGGTTTCTACAGTTGGGGACTGGGTTATGGCCTGGAGGGCCGCCTCTGGTGGAACCTGTAAAGTGGTTGGATCTGGAACTGAGGACCCCACAGTGAGGACCCCTTTCCTCCTACTGCCCCATCCTATGTCCAGCTGCCTCTGTTGTCCTAGAGAAGAGACCCACCTCATTCTCCTTCTTGGATAATCTGAGCTCCTAGGCTCCTAAGTCTAACTCTGGCCTCCTATCCCATCAGAACCTAGGAATCTAGAGTAGGGCCCGGGGTTGATTGGCAACAGAAATACCCCTGAGTTGGGCTGATAGGAGAAGACAGAGGTGAGTCCTAAGGCCACCTGTCCAAGGTGGACATCTTTCCCTCCTGCCATCCCAATTCAGGGACAAGGACCAAGAGGCCAGCTGGAAGAGGCATTTGGGGGAAACCTGGGCCAAAGTTGGAGGAAATATTCCCTTTTTTTTAATATTCTTTTTTTTTAAGTTATAGATGGACACAATAGCTTTATTTTATTTGTTTATTTTTATGTGGTGCCAGGGATTGAACCTAGTGTCTCATGCATACTAGGCAAGTGCTCTACCACTGAGCCACAACTCAGGCCTCAGAAGATATATTTTCTGAAGCGCAAGCAGAAGGTGGTATGCTCTAGACCTGAGCTTCAGGGACACTCACAGTTCCTCTTCCAGAGCTGAGAAAGGAGTACTCCATGTAGGCAGGCACTGTGGGGGAGGGGAAGCTCCAAGCACAGGGACTCCCACACTTGTGCCCTCAAACACTAGTGCCCCATTTGCTTTGGTTGGTTGATGAGAAAGTTCAGTCAGGACATGTCATCCCACCTATTCAAATTCTGCCCAAGCCCATCCCCTCTTGAGGATCACCCTGACCTCTTCTCACTTCCCACAGATTTGCTCTTTGTCCATCGCTTCACTAATCATGGTCTTGGTGGTGTGATTTGTCAGAATATCTGCCCCTGATAGCTTGCTGTGCACAAGGCAGGCCCTGATGGTGATGGGTGAATTGAACATATGATGGTCTCCTGACTCCCTACCTAAAACATGGCATGAATATTTCTCAAAGTTTGTGATCCCCAAGGAACACTTATGCTAGAGGCAGACTGCCCTCCCCCTGTCATGGTAACCCTCAGGCTGGGTGTCCTACGACCTTTTCTTTCTTCTGTGGTACCTGGTTCCCCCAAGAGAGGTCTCTGGTCTGGCTCCCAGTGTACTCCCAGAGACCATGTCAGCCCTCGCGTCCCCTGCCTTCTGAGAATTCTGTCCCACTTTCCCTTTAGTCCCTGCCCAAGGACTGGTTAGCAGCCTTCACACTTGGGAGCAGAGCCAGGTTCTCTGTGCCTCTCTCCCTGGTAACCACAGATTCTGGACACCAAGCACTCTCTGGATAGAAGAAAAATTAATGACCCTGAAATGTGTGTTGTCAAAGGAACTATTTCCAAAAGCACTTCCTAGAAAAAAAGTCTTGCTTCTCCTTCCATTCCCTGGCTCTGTGCTGAGAGCCTTCAAGTTCAGAGGAGCACAGCAACTGAGACAAGACCTTAGGAACAGCTCTCTTTGTGTCCCAGAAAGACAAAAAGCATCTCATGGCACCCATCAGTAGACAAACTGAAATAAGAAAGCAAAACCTGCATTCAGGTTCTGGCTTGAGTTTAGGAACAACCCCCCACCCCTTCTCATTGACCTCACTGCCTCTCTTAGAGGGCTGTTAATCACTCATTTGGGGTCAGACCAAAATAAAATGAGGAGTAAATGGACCCAAGGGACCAAGAACACTCACTGCCCAGGGTTGGACTCTTCTCCACACAGCTCTCTGCAGGTTGAAGAGCTCTCTTTCTTAGAATCCTGGCTACTCCCCATTTCTATCTTCTTTGGAAGCAACTGTGTACAGTTTAAGAAGTAGTTTACTCAGTATTGGGCATCTGGGCCTACTAAGTCACCTTCCTAAATAAACCAGAGAACCTGATCTCACCCAGAACCAAGAGTCACAGAGTCCCTGACCTGCAAGTTTCCCAGCCCTTGGTTACCTTCAGAGTAGACATAAACACCACAATCTACCCCATGAGCACCTAAAACAAGCTAGGTTCCCCACTACTCCTACCTTATTGCCTCAAGCCCCAGCCATGGGCTTACTTGCCCAGCAGTTGTGACTTTACCCCCTACAAGCCTACACCAGATGGCCAGAAGACTGAGACTTGGTGATCCCTTATCTCCCAGGGGCTTCTGGCCTTGTGTTGGGGTACAGTCTTTTCCAGGATCATTGTCACCCAAATGCCTTCTCCCAATGTCTCTGATGTCATTGTTCAAGATGTTCCCACCTCCCAGGACTCCTGACTAGCTGAAAAGGAAGCAACAGAAAGGCTGGGAGAAAGCAGGCAGTAGTAGGAAGTCAGCATTCAGGGCTGACTCCTTTCCCAGCCTGTGTTGCAGCCTTGGATTCTCTGTCCCTGACCAGGAGGGGAAGTTTGACTCTACAAGGTGGCTGGCAGAGAAGGTGATATGGCTTCAGGAAGATTCAAAAATAAACTAAACAGTAGAAGAACACTGTGACGGCCAGGCCCCTGAGACCCAGCGAGGGCTGAGCATGGAGAAACTGCTCCTCTTCTAGGCATCTGCCTCTCAGAACCCAAGCTCACTAAGAGCTGATGGGGCCTTAGAGGTCATTCAGGCTGATGTTCTCTCACTTGGCAGAGGAGTAAAGAAAAAGGGGGAAGATGCTAGGTCATGACCTCCCAGAAGGCCAGAGGTCTAGCCAGGCCAGGCCAGTGCAAGAAGTGGATGCAAAATAATAGGTGCTTGGGCTGGGGTTGTGGCTCAGTGGTAGAGTGCTCGCCTAGCACATGTGAGGCCCTGGGTTCGATTCCCAGCACCACATATAAGTAAATAAAATAAATGTATTATGTCCACCTACAACTAAAAAATAAATATTAAAAATATATATATATGCTAACTCCCTTCACAGGAGGCCACTGATGTTGGGGCTGAAGAGAAGAAAATATGAATGAAACTTGTTTCTTACTCTCAAGAAATTTCAAATATAGCCCTTAATTTTTTAAGGGGTACTACTTAGAGATACTTAGAAAACTCTAATAATAATAATAATAATAAAAGGGAGATCAGTAGAGTAGACAAAGAGAATCAGGGGGAGGGAGGAGGGGAGGGAAAGGGAGGGTAACTGGGGAATGAGATTGATCAAATTATATTATATACATTTATAAATATGGCATACTATTATGTATAATTATCATGCAACCAAAACCAAAAAAATTCAAAGAGTCCAAAAGTATAAGACAAAATCTCAGTTCCTCACTCATCCCAGACTCCCTAGAACCAGCCCTTCATAACAGCATCTTTCTTTCTTTTTTGTTTTAAACAGTAGTAGGGATCAAACCTAGGGCCTCGAACATGCTAGGCAAATATTCTGCCACTGAGCTACACCTCTAGCCCAAACAGTGTCTTGTGATCCTCCTCCAAAAACTTCTATATCACTATCTTAGTACTAAACTACTTTTTTTTTTAATTCATAACACAATTTCTATTTCCAAAATTCTGAATAAAAAACAAAGAAATTTAACAACTGATTCTCAATTTATTAAAACAGTTAACTTACATATCTGCAATGGTGACTTCAACCTCCAATCCTGACTTAATACTGATGGAAGTAATCTGCTTAAAGATCTCAAGAGGGCTGTGCAAATCAATGAGTACTTGTGGATTCTCATCTGGAAATGTTCCCATGCCTTGGAACCTTCACCATAAGGTGTTTTCTAAACTGCTTCGTGTTCAGATTTATCCAGAACCCAGGGGCTGAGACTGAGCTGGAAACCTCTGCCACGTGAAACCTGGTAGGCCACAAACTGTGAGAAAAGTGAGGGTCCAATGCATAGAGGTCACTGGTTTTGAGGTCAGGCAGGAGTGCCAGAAACACACTTTAACCTGGTCAAGCCCGGCAGCCCTATCTGCCATCAGGAGATAAGAACACCTACTGGAAGAGGCCAGCTGAGCTCAGCAGTGCCGGCTGAGAGGTACCCAGCAGGTGAGGCTGTTCCCTCAAAGCTAGTGATCCTCACGGTTTGCCTCCCAAACCTGTGTGCAGCCTCCGTCTGCCATTAGTTATGGAGTGTCTGGTCCCCACTATCCTGCCTCCTCAACCACAGACCATTTTCTCCTGGATGACTCCCCCACCCAATCTCTTCTCCCCAATCTCTCTTAAGTACAGCCTCTTCCCTTTCTCATCCACCTGAACTTTTGTTTTGGTGATGGGGACTGAACATGCTAAACTAAGCATGTGCCCTAGCTACCCTCCAGCCCTAACGAACCTCCATAGGCTAAAATTTCATCATGTGCCACAAGCTGTTCCAGGTGCCTTACACTTGCTCGGTTGTCTAACACTTATGACAAGCCTATGAGGTGGTTACTGGTTTTATCCCCATTATATACATGAGCAGACTGACACCCAGTAGCATTAAATAACTTGTCTGAGGTGACACAGAGCAGCTCCAGAATCCCTGCTCTCAAGCAAAACATCCCACTGCTCTCTCCAGCATTTACACTTCTCTCTGGTGGGCCAGCATAGGGCAGTTGCTGGCCCTTAATAGGCATGAGGAAAGATGGGAAGATCTCAGAGCAGAGCCCCCAAAACTAAGTGCCGGTGGTAATCCCTAGGCCTGCTGCAGGTGAGAGGGCAGCAGCTGCCCTTCTGGTCTCTGGGCGCCCTTGAAGGCAACCTTGAAGAAACACTTATAGCAACTGCTGACTTGCAGAAACCGAGCAGTGATTTGGGACTGCATGCTAAAAACAAGAGCTGGCAACAGGTTGGGTCTTAGAAGAGCATCAGCTCCATATTCCCTGCTCTTGGTGCCCTGCCAGGTGCTTTTTCTAGAAGATCCCAAGTCCTTCTGAGACTCTCATTAGTATCCCAAAGCAAGCTGCATGGTTTCTGTGTACAGACAGAGGGGCCAGCTGGCCCTTGGGGCAGAAGCTCAGCTGGCAGGTGAGCAGCCTGGAATGTCAGTCTGCCCAGATGGAAGCTTCCGGTCATCCAAAGCAAGGGGACAAGAGGCCCTGTAGGTTCAGCAGCTGTGCACCCAGAGGGCAGAGGCTGGATATGCAGACTACAGACTGCCCTCCAGCCTCCACAGTGAGCATGCCCCTTTCCCCGTCACCTCTGGGTGGCTGGGGCCCTGTAGCAGCTATTTTTAGCTCTTGACACCTGGGTATTTTGCAGCCGCAGGATGTCCGGTTTGGAGTCTCTTTCTGGGAATCCCACATGCGGCTGTTGTAAACAGCCCCACGCAGCGGTGGCCTGAGCTGGGAGCCAGTACCCACCCCCCTCACTTCTGCTGTTTGAGATGAATCAAACAGGAAGCAGAGGTAACCATGGCAGTGGCAGCTTGAGCTCCCCAGGGGTGGGAAAGCATTCTTCCTAGCTTCTTGTCCCCCACCCCAGATCTGTCCCACTCTGGTGGCCTCGCCTCATGGGAGGAGACCTGGCTAGATCCTGGGACCAGGGGCCCTGGGCCTTATCTCAGTTACATGTGGACGTGGTTCCTGGGCCTGGCACTCTCTGGAGAGTGCCGGGTCCTTCAGGCCCTGCCACCTCACCTCTCAGACCACCCCTCAGCCTTCCCTACATTGTGGAGGGAGGGCACAGATGCTTCTTCAGGGTGCCAGACCTGGCAAGCCTGCATCCAGTTCCTATGACCACAGTTGCCTCCTTACAGCTAGGCCTGCTCCCCACTGCCCTGCTCACTTAGGGAATTCCTGAGCAAGCAGGCTTCCCTTGAATCTGAAGTTCCTAGATTCAAACCCTCAAATACGTAAGTTCCACATTCACCCTCAACTCCCCCACTCCAGTGTTTTCAATCCCTAAGATAATAAGTTCCCCCACAAAGTCTAACCACCATCTTTCCTATCATAAGCAAAACATCCTGAGCAGGCAAGATTTGAGGCCCCATGGTAATATAGGGATAAGAGTTTAGGTCCTGTCAGCTTCTGCCTTAGTCTATTCCCCCTCCCCCACCCCATGGCGCCCCACTTAGACCAGCTGCTCCCTCTTAGCAGCCAGTCTGAGCCAGTCTTTCTCAAGTGCTTGCCCCAACAGGAAGCACAGTCACCGCCCTAGGGCTGCCTCTCAGGGCGGCTCCTTCTCCCCTCTGAGGTCTCACAGGCATTCCCTTGCTCTCTCAGTTGGCTCCCCCTGGGCCAGACCCTGTTTCCCGGTATATCCTACTCCTGTCTGCCTCTCCCAGATACACCATGAGCCAAGAGATGTCCTCCTTTGGCTCCTCTTGCCTATGCCACCCAAAAACAAGCCAGCCCATTCACAAGACTGTGACTATTATAACCAGCAAGTTATAATATTAATAATGATAATATTATCCTAATTATTAATTAAGAAGATCAATATTAATGGCATGTGTTAATTGCTAACAGTGTGCTGGTTACCATACTAAGCATTTCACTCTAACCATCTCATGTAGTTCTCACAACAGCCTGTAAGGTGGAAACTGTTATTACAAAGGAGGAAACTGAGGCTTAGAGAGAGAGGTTAAGTAACTTGCAATGGTTGGGGGTGTAACTCAGTGGTAAAGTGTTTACTTAGTATGCACAAGGCTTGGGGTTCAAACGCTAGCACTACAAAAAATAAAAATGAAAGAGAGAGAGACTTGCAAGGTCACATGGATGGTACATGGGGCAACTGGGACTCGAGAACCTAAGGTCATAATCAATACACTGGTGTGTATAGTTAACTCAGCCTACCTCCTAGTAGATGGTGATATGAGGCCACAGAAGGGACAATATAACCCAAGGGTGTGATTCCCAGCATCAGCATGTTCCTACAAAGTGTGCTGTGCTCCATCCAAAAGATATCAACAATAACAAAAATAAAAACAGATCATGATCTTGGTCTGTGTCCCTCACTGGCCTCCTGTCTCCAGGAGGCCACCCCCCATCTTCACTTCCTTTTTCATCTTGTATTTTCCCTGCTTTTCAAATGTACATTTTACCATTTTATTGTGTTTCCTGTGGCTGCCTCCAGTAGGGTATAAGTAAACTAGCAGACCTCCCAGGGCTGCTTTGGAAGATCACACGCTGGGCAAGCACTCTGGAAACTGTCAAGCCCTGTAGAAAATTTGAGTTGCATAACCAGAGCAAGTCACCAGTGGAGTGGTACTCGGGGTGAGTTCCCTTGGAAAGAGATAGTCTCTCCCTCACTCCCAGGCCTCACATCCGGGCAGATCTTGGGCAGGTGGATGAGGTAGAGGCAGAAGGAAGCACCCACCTACAGGGTGGCTTCCTGAAGACTAGGTACACAGCCAGATGGCATAAAAAGTCAGAGGCTATCCTGAAGACCCTGGCCTTGGGGTGGGACACTCAGTAAAAACAGGCAAACTGAGGCATCTGAATGAGTCCAGGAATTGCAACAAGCTCAGAATACTAGCACTCACAAGGATGTCACTAATATTAATGACAGTTAATACCCTAGAGATCCCAATCTAGTCATGTCTTAATATCCCCTCTTTTTGCCTATTTTTGGAAAATGGAAGAAGTCTTTTGGGGAGATTCTCCAGGTGCCCCACTTCCCTTGTGCAGCTAGGATTGCCCTTGACACTTAGTCCGAGATTTTTCCAGATCACAAATCCAGCCGGGGTGCTTACACAGCTTTCAGGGAATTCAACAGACAGATGCATGATCCTGGCACCAATTGGAAAAACCAACTGTAATAAAAAATATATGGCCAACTGAGGACCTGATGAGATGAAAGTTAACTGCAATGAGAAGAGATCCTTGACTGAAAAACAAAAACAGTATGTGCAGTGTGATCTCATGTTGATAAAAAGGGATGTGAGGAATGTAAAGGTATGCACTGTGGGCCTATGGTAGTCTCTCTGACTGCGGTGTTACGGTTTTTATTTTTTAAGGTTTGCGGCTCTGTATTGTCTGCTATCTTCAATGCCCATAAAGTACCTCTGCAATAAGTGCAGTGTATACATGCATGCACATGCACACAAAGATGGTACAACCTATGGGAGCAAACATCTGACCCCAGGTTCCTGTGAGAACTAGGCCACAGGACTTTCTTCACCTCCATGTTTTCTTGGACCCAGAATTCTCTGAGGTTCCATGTTATCTACAACCTAGAGTCCTCTGCCTCTTCTGAATCATGCTAAGGGCCTAGCCCAGGCTAGGCATAAAGTCAGGCCTTCCATTAAGAATGCCTGTTGGCTGAATAATGATCATTTCCTGAAAGAAATGCCTCATGCCTCTTCCAGGGCTGCTGTGCTGGGAATACTCACTGCTGACGTCACTAACCTGCCCACCCTCCGCTGCTTCATGTTCTTCTTAGGAGCTGTCACCAAGGAGCTAAAATAAAGGTCACTGCAGCAGAGGCTGGCAATGAACCCCATAGCAAGGCCATTGGGGTGGCCTGTCCCAGCCCCTCCCCTGGCTGACATAGCAGCCCCTCCCAAGGGCCAGCTGGCTGCATGCTGGGGTCTCCCCTCACCCTGCCCCACTGGGAAGGGAGTTAACAAGAGAAGTAAGGGTCCACCCTGTGACTTCTGGCTACAGATTCCTGCTGTTCCAGGCCCTTATGGGTGGAGGAATCTGGAGCAGGGAGTTTGGCCTGGTTTATTCTGTGAACTGGGGCTGGGCCCAAGTTTCTGTTCTTCATGTCTTCAACATTCCCTATCCCTGACCTTCACAAATATGAACAATAACATCAATAATAATGATGAGTATTCAGTGTGCACTGACTTCATACCAGGCAACCAGGCATAGAACTAACTTTACTTACACTAAGTCCTTTAATCTTAAGTGGGTTTTTGTTTGTTTTTTGGTACTGGGAATTGAGCCCAGGGGCACTTTACCTCTGAGTTAGATCCCCAATCCTTTTTCTTTTTTTTTTTTTTAAGGCTGACCTTGAACTTTCAATCCTCCTGCCTCAGCTGGGATCAGAGGCCTGCACCACCACACCCAGCTCCTTTAATCTTTACAGCAACTCCATGAGATTGAGACTATAATTATTTTCACATTACTGATGAAGAAACTGAGGCACAGTGAGGAAGGTGCCCAAGGTCATGTTTAACTGCTTGCAGGAAGAAACAGGGATTATGCCAAGGCCATCCATTCCTCCCCATCCCTTATAGGATGAGCCTATTAGACTCTGCAATGGGCACACAGGGGTCTAAGGTGATAATTAACCTCTGTAGGGTACTTTAGAATCCACCAAGTGTTCATGTTGGCAAATGGGGGGGCGGGGGGGCTGGACACTGAGTGCTCTCAGCATCCTTGTGCACCCATTCCACTGGGATTCAAACCCAGGTCCTGGGCCACTTCTTCCCCCATATCACACAATGCCCCGCGGCCAAGCTCTCAAGACAGCCCTGAAGTCCCAGAAGGGAGAGTCATAAACCCCTTTAGCTCTGGGCCTCTGGGGACCCGGCCTGCGCACGCAGCCCCTTGCCAGGCCCGGCCGGGTGGGGTGCTGTGCTGTGCCCTCACCTCCGCAGCGTCTCCACCGTGACTCACTCCCGAGACCCGGGGAAGCACAGCTCTGTTTGCTGCTGCCGCCCCGCCTCCAGCTCCCCGCCTCCACATTTGCTAACCGAAACCCGGCTGCTGCTATTTTTAACCCTCCAGCTCCCCCTTGCCTGGGGCTCCCCCCTTCACCCTCCCACCCCCTGTCCCAACCGGGTGCCACCAGTCTGTCATTCTGAGAGCAGTTCTACAACCTGAATGCCCCGGAGGGTGCAGCGGATGCCCCGGACGTGCAGGTTTGTGGGGCAAGCAAAACAAGACGGTTGCAGCCCTGTCGCCGAATTCCCCCACCCCGGACTCTTTCCGAACCTGTAACTCCCAGCCTGCCCTGCTCCTCCCGGCCATCCTGGGGAGCGGCGGTGGGAGGGTTGGGGACTTCTGGGGGCGGGCGCGGGGGATGTTGCTGTAGGACCCAGAGCTGGACTTCTTGGAATGGGCACTACTGGGAGTTAAGCGGAACCCAAGGGGAATGGGGTCCACGCATTATTCCTAGCTTGTGAGGCTGGCTCTGAAGGCCCAAGGTTTCTGACCATCAGGGTTTCCATTCCCTGTAAGAACATAGGGGAAAAGTTAAGTGGTGTGGAGACAGGGTGGGGATGGAATTGTAGCCCAGAGCCTTCCTCATAGGAGCCTGCTGTGCTGCTCCTGCAGGGAAGGACTGGGAGGGCACCCAGCAGTCTGAAGAAAGGCCCAAGGAGAAGACAGACCTGGCAGCTAGGAAGAGGAGGAAAGCAGACCCTGCCCCCTTCTCTTACTTGAGGGCTCCTCTAAGGAAAGGGCTGCACTTCCCTGCTGGAAGCTCTGGGTCTCCCAGGGAAAACTTCCACAGAGGAGAGGTTGGAGGCCAGAGAGTCTGAAGGCTGCTTGCTGACCTAGAGGAGGAACTTTTCACCCAAGTTGCTAATGTGAAAGTTAACCCCCTGAGAGAGGATGCAGGGGCAGGGCTGCAGGTGGACCCAAGGGGGCATTTCCTTCTAGCAGATGTAGAGCAGGTGGCTCCAATCAGATCCTTCTGCCCCTCTTATCTCAGAGGCTCACCCAGTTTGAAAAGCAGATGCCAAGGGCCTACAAGAGGCTTTGGAGAGCCCAACCAAGGGTCATCTGGGTTCAGACCTCTCCATACTCTCTACTATTCTGGGCCCTGCAGGGCCAACCTCAGCCCTCTCTTGAACCCTGTCCTCTTTCTCAGGGCCCAGGTCCTCTCTAAGCCTTGACTCCCTCTAATTCCTGAGCCAGGTAAATAAATCCCAGTGGCCAGAGGTAGCCAGGGTAGGCTCAGAGGGGAGGGACTGGGTACAGTGGTTCCCAGGCACAGCAGTTCCCAGGTGGGGAGACCTGGAGGAAGGGAATGAAATGAGAGGAAAGGAAAGTCAGGAATGAGGTGGTGCTTGGGAGCTCCAGCAGGGAGGCTGGCTCCTTTCTAACAATTCTATATGGCCACAAGGTCCTGCACTCGACCTCCACCCCAAGCAAGGGAGCAACCTGGATTTTGGCTTCTTTCTGCTCCCCCTGATTTCCCCCTGCTCTGTCCCAAAGGAGCTGCTTAAGTAGAGGAGACTACTGTCCTCCATGCCAGGAGAGAGGCCAGCAATTCAGCACCAGTCCTCAGCCCAAATCCCCCACCTGGGTCCAGGAAGTCCTCAAGCACGACTCAGCAGGCTTTGGGGGCACATTGTCAGTCCAAGGAGGTAGGAGAAGTAATCAGTGTTTCAGCTGGGCCTTCCATGGCCCTATCTAAGGAAGTTCCACCTTGTTATTTTTTATTGCTATAGCTAGTCATTTCTATGTAGGGCTTATCACAATGTGTAACTAATCACATATACTCATTCCTTTTTTTATTTTTATATTTTTTTCTGTTGGTGCTGGGAATTGAACCCAAAGCTTTGGCATGTGAGGCAAGCACTCTATTAACTGAGCTATGCCCTCATATACTCATTCCTTTACTTGCTTTCTTGCTTCTATTTGTCTCCTTCACTAAAGGGGAAGTTCCCTGAAGTTAGATGGTGTGCCTTTGTGTCCATTGCACATCTGTGCCCAGGCTGGCTGGCACACATAAGGCTCAGCAAGCATCCAATGAATGGATGAATTGCTGATTGACCAGCTGGGTAAAGTGTCCCTGGCTGCCAACATCAACCTTTAGGACTGATATGCAACAGTTCCAGGATTTCCCCCAGGAGGAAACAATGTAACAAGAAGAACAAGGTCAAGAAGGCTGGGACCCCAGAAGAAAGTTCATCCCCCATCAGAGTCAGAATCTTCACCAGCCCGGTCTGGTCTCCTTTAACACACCATGTGTGGGTGTGTGCACATACAGGATTCATGGTTGAGCACTAAGTCCTGGACAAGTTTTGGAAGACTTGCATCATATCTTGGTTCTTCCTTTTAATAACCCTCTGACCTTGGACAAATTATATATCTTATGCAGTTCTGTTTCTTTAAAGAAAAAATGAAGAGGTTGGCCCAGATTGGGTTTTCTCAAACAGCTTTGCACCAAAATTACCTGAGGTACACGTTAAAATCTAGATTCCAAGGCCCCCAACCCTGCAGATTCTGACAGATTCTGGAATAGGGCCTAAGGATGTTTATAACACATTCCTCATGTGATTCTGAAGCAAATGGTCTAGGAACTGGCATTTGAGGACCATGGATGAAATGGTGCTTTACAAGTCAACATCTGGACTTTCATTTAAAAGCCACTGCTACACAGGTATTCATTCCCCCAAACATGTCCATATACCCCACACAGAGCCACAGATTGCAAAGGTATATACTATACAGATGACACACATCTGTACTATATGTGAGCATACCCCCCTCCCAAATACCCAGCACAGAGCCACAACATTGGTCACAAGATGCCATGGAACCACAACATCCATATTCACAGCTCACAGCTGGGGCAAACAGACACCTACCCACCACACACCCAGTGTGTGTGCACATACACATCATATGGAGACTCACACTTTAGAGATGCTATCCTGAATTTATTTTGCCTCTGGGAACTGGTCCAGAACCAAAGGAGCTATGCTCTGCTGATGAAAACATCCCTCCCACCTCTGCCACCCACACCTCTCCCCCTTGCCCCAGGCAACATGCTGTTCACCTCCCCCTTGTGTGGCTAGAGGAGGGCAGTAGAGAGAGGTGGGATGAGGAGAGGCAGAGACTGAGACTGATGACTCAAGTTTCTAGGAGCCCTCCCATATCCAGCACCCTTTCTGTTCCACGGCCCCCCAAGAGATGACAGAGGGCCACCACTGAGCCTCCAAATCAATGCTCCCTCAGGCTACTTGCCTGGATTCCCAGGCCCTGGTCCTAGGAAGCCAAAAGGGTTAATAGGTGGCTAGATCTGGGGACTCCTCCTAATACGTGTAGGCCTCTAAGGAAAGGGCTGTCTGGGGGCACTTTCCTGCAGCCCTAAGGCCTAGGTCCCCCAGGGAAGGTTACCACAGAAACAGGAGAAAATATTATAAAGGAAACACAATACCCGGCAGGGTCACCTGCTGACCGGGCTTCCTGCTGTGTTGCCCACCCCCATCTCATTGGCCTCATAGCCTCCTTCTCCAGCCTCAGCCTGGGCCTCCTGGCCAGCATCTCTTTCCTGCCTCCCCTGGATTGGCGGAAGCAGCCTCAAGGAGAAACTCTTTGTGGTCCCAAACATCAGGGATAGCCCAAAGCTGAGCCCCCCATTCCTAATCCCTACCAACCTCCCCACCACCACTACCACCACAGGAAATCAATGCTTCCTGCCCCAGAGGAAGTGCCCATCCACCTAACAAATCCAACACACACAAATTCATAGTCTAGGAGCTTGAGCCTCCAGGGGACATATGTCCTCCCCCAGTCCCAGGTCTTCCTGGGGCCCTGTTCCAGCAATATCCTGCACTTCACTGGAAGCCCCAGCTCCACATCTACGCATGCACCAGGGTCAGGAGAATAGGCACCAGCAGAGGCAGAAAGCCTGGTCCCAGCGCATTCAGGCTGCCTGCCATTCCCTGGCTGGTTGACCCTGGCCCTTGCATTAGTTCATCTTGTCTCAGGCCTCTGCCAACTTCAAAACTACCAGTTCTTAATGAAAGGTCAGGGGAAAGAAGACAAAGAGGAGGTGGGATTACAGAGGCTTCTGTCTTCCAGTGAGTCTTACAAGAGGGTCTCCATCCCCCCCCCATCACCACCACATACAAGTTTCTCAATTGCCCAAAAGTTTTATATCACAGTTGTGAAAGTTTCAACTCTGATGTCCAAACACCAAAGCTGAGGTCCACTATTCCTAATGGAAGTCGGGGGTTATAATACACACACACACACACACACACCTAGTTAGACACTGACTTATGTCTTTATGGTCAGCCACTCTTGCTCTGGGCTCTGGATAGTGCACTTGGAATTTCTGCCCCATTTAGTGACAAGGAATCTGAGCTTGAAATAAAAGTGGTTAGAAATTAAAATGTCCCTGCCTCTACAACCCAAAGTAAGCCTTGGTGGCCAGGGAGATACCCACACAATAGGTTGAACTAAGGGACAGAATGCTCCTTATAGGAGCACTACCCTCAACCATTCCAGGTGCAACACCAAGGGGTAGCTCTGAGTTTGACTCTGCTCCTGATGCTGCTAGGCAGGAAGGAGCTAAAGGCAGGGGACTAAAGGCAGGGGACAAGTCACAAATGGGTCCAGGACTTGTTCCAGTTTCAGTTCACTGGGTACCATACAGTGAAACTGCTGTGTGCCTCAGTTTCCCTCAGCAGTGACTGAAAAGAAAAATTAGGGAATGAGGGCAGAAGGCAAGGAAACAGCAGGGAGGGTGAGGGAAATGCTAAGCAATGAGAAGCCCAGAGATGGTTTGCAGAAGCTGCAGAAGGGCTTGGAATGTATAAGAGGGTCAGGATGAGGAGGGAAGTATGTGTGTCAGCCCAGAAGCCTGTGGGATCCTGTCATGGAGAAATGGGCCACCAAAGTGCCCCATTAGAGCACAGTAACCTGAGTCATAGTCTCCTTTCTTTCGGCCCAATGGCTGGATGGGGACTTGAAGGAAGGTACCCATGGGTTCAGGTGCAAGTCTGGGAACAGGCTGATGGTTCGGATGTTGAGCTCCCATCATGGTTGTTGAGAACCAATGCCCATTCACACCTTAGAAACTGGCAGGCAGTGGGGGCTTGAAGTAGATGTTGAAGAGGGGTGTGGGAGGGATGGTTAGCAGCAAGACGGCCAGTGTTCATTGCAGGAGGCCTTCTGGTATATCGTACAGTCAATAAGGACAAGGAATGAGGCGCAGCAATGGCTGGTCGAGGTCAGACACAAATGGGCAGCCAGAGGGAAGGAAATGGGGGGACGCACGCAAGGTGGCCTGCAGGCCTCAGATAGCTGTCCCCTAACCTGCACGCCTAAAAATTGGTAATCGGAATCCAGCTTAGTTTGCCAGATTTGCCTCTGCCCTGCTCTCACATTCACCGGCACCAACAGACCCTAGGACTAGAGATCACATATTCAGGTCCCCAGCCTTCAGTATACAGCCAGTGGTCCCCACCTTCCGGTTCTCCTGCAGGTACTGCCCTTCCCAGCTCTCTTGGGCGCAGGTGTCTCTTTACCCTGATGGGTGAGCAAGAGTCAGTGCTCGGATAAGTCTCCCAACCCGAGACCCCTCCAGAGGACCGTTTTCTCCACCCAAAAATCTGAGTAGGGCCCTGCCGGACTCCGCGGGATGAGGGCGCTGATGTCCAGCCCCAACAAGCTGGGCTCCAACTTAGTGGGTCCTGCCCTTTGCCCCTGAACTTCCAAACCTTCCACTTCGGAGTACCGCCCCCTCCTCGGGCCACGGCAGCCGTCCCTGCTTCCCCGGTCTCCCAGCTTGTCCTCCCCGGGAATAGGGGTGATGGAACGCAGGGCCCGGGCACCCACGGCCCGGGGCCTCCCAGCTCCCTCCCTCGGGCCTGTCGCTGCCCCGGGCAGGCGGATGTGGGCGCCCCGCAGGAGGCCCGAGCCCTCCGGCCCCGGAACCAGCTCCGGCCCTGAGGCTGCCCGAGCTCCGCGGAGCCAGGCAGGGCGGGTGCGGTCGCGGGGCGCAAACCCGGCCCGGGCCGCGGAGCTGGTCGGAGCCCGAGCTGGAGCCGGAGCCGGAGCCCGAGCCTGGGCGGGCGCCGCTGGGTGCCGCACAGGGCGGGGCGGGCGGGGCGGGGGGCGGCCGCCCAGTACTCACCAGCGCCGGGGCTGTGCATCCAGGGACCGGGGCCCTCAGAGCGGGGGGCTCATGGCGGAGCGGGGGGCTGGGGCGCCGGCCTCACATCCCCCCAGTCGCCGGAGGCTGCAGAGCGACTGAGAAACGGCGAGAGGAAGGGAGGGGGCCGGGAGGGGGAGGGCCCTGGCAGCCCGGCCGGCCGGGTAGGATGACAATGGAAGGAAATGCTTTATCTGAGTCTGAGAGCGGGCCAAGGGGGAGGGGAGGGAGGGGGCAGGCGCTCGCGGCCCTGGGACACACCACCCCGGCAGACACTGCACTGCGCGGCGCACAGGCGGGCCGCAGACACTGCGCGCCGCCTGATCGCGGCGGGGAGCGGTGCACCGCCTGGCCTGCAGCGCCGAACCCGGAACGCGGGACGCGGTCCGACCCGCGCGCTGCTGCCGAGCCCCAGCCGCCGCGCGGCGCTCCGACCGGAGCACAATTCCCGGAAACCCAGATACCTGAGCGCACGCACCCTTGCATACAAAACGAGCATACATCCATGTTTACACAGGGGCAGGATCATTTACACAGACACACGCTTCAGGGAAGGACCCCCGTGCACACACCTATGTACACATACAGTCCACGAGCAAATAGCCGCATACAGGGACAGATGGACACGCTTGGAGTCCCATGCAAAGTCCCACGCAAGGATTCCCAAACGGACACCCCCAATCTCTCTCTCTCTCTCTCTCTCTCTCTCTCTCACACACACACACACACACACACACACACACACTCTCTCTCTCTCTCTCTCTCTCTCTCGCCTCGGGAAAGTTCCAGGATCTGATTTGAATCACTGCCAGCCCTCCCCCACTGGCAACCCCCCCCCATTTCTGCTGAAGGGAATAGAAGGGTCCAGCCTGTTCCTATTAAAAGAAAAAGGGGATGGGGGTGGTGCAGATTTTGAAAGTTTTCTTTTCTTTCTTTTTTTTTAAAAGAAATTTCTCAAGGGATTTCCTTCCCTCCTCTCCTCTTCCTCTCTTTCTCCCATTCCTCTCCCTCTACAACCCCCCCTCCTTTCCCCCTCCCGGTCCCTATGAGTCAAACTTCAGCAATGTGCCCAGTGTCCCCCAGTGCATTACAGCGGATCACAGAAATGTTCCAGTCTGTGAGTCGGAATGTAGCCGCCTCCAGCCCTCCCTCAGCTAATAAACTCAGCTCAGGGCAGGCTTTGCAAAGCGGCCCTCCCTGCCTCTACCCTCCTCCCACCCACTCACTACCCCTCTTTGGGCTGGAGAGAAGGTCAGATTCAGAGGTCAGGGGCTGAGGACCTCCCCGTTGTACTTCCTGGCCTACTATCAGCAGTGTCAGCCTCCAGCAATATGCTGGGTCAGAAAGCTCCTGGGAAGGCCAGAGGTCCCTGACCCAGAAAACAGGGCTCTCCTATAGTGTGGGTGAGGTGCCACTGGAAAGCAGGGAGGAGTTAGTTTCCTTCTGACCTGAACCTACTCCCTCAACCTAGGACCTCCAGAGTTTACAGAAGTTGAGGCAGACGCAGTGGTGGAACCATGTTGGATTGGAAGCAAGAGTCTATAGGGGCCTAGAAGTGTTTAGCCATGCTGAAGAAAAACTCTGACCACAGACTTATTCCCTCAGTCACTGCTCTGGCCTGTGATGCTTAGCTGCTGACTTCCTATTTCAGGTGCTTTTCTTGTCCCAGTGCTCACTGGCAGGTAGATAGAACCCCTCTGAACTTGTTAACTTATATTCACAAACTCCTTTCCTGATATTCAAGTTCTCCTATAACATGGTACCATGCTACACACCCCTGTCCTTGCCCAGTGCTTCCTGATACTTAGTGATTAATGATTTTATTTACTATTGGTACTATTATTTTTTTAGTAGACTGAAATAATAGCAGACCATACCCCTCCTGTCTTCATGCTTTCTCACTCCATGCCTTTGGCTCATTGTTCTCCCTCCAAAAATAAATGTCCTCACCAGTCTCTTTCTCCTATTGAAATCTTTCTACTTCTTGCCGGGCGTGGTGGTACACACCTGTAATCCCAGTGGCTGGGGAGGATCACAATTTCAAAGCCAGCCTCAGCAAAAGCAAAGTGCTAAGCAACTCAGGGAGACCCTGTCCCTAAGTAAAATACAAAATAGGGCTGGGGATGTGGCTCAGTGGTTGAGTGCCCCTGAGTTCAATTCCGGGTACAAAAAAAAAAAAAGCTTTCTGCTTCTCAAAACCCATAGTCTTCTCCAGGAAGGCAGATTCCATTGCCAGTAGGATTTTTCCCTTCCCTGAAAGGACCCGCCCCCAGTGTATTGGTTTTTCTCTCTGACCTTCACCCACCTCATCAACTAGTTTCAACTCTTCCTTCTTCCCCAAGAGCTTCAAGAGTAGATATCTGGCTTGAATGCTGCAACTACTGCCAGCTACTAGCTGAGTCATGGCTGCATTTCTGATAGTGCTTTGAACAGAAATCAAACTCCATGTGGGTTTTTTGTTGAACTGGGACAGATGTTCATGGCCTTCAGGAACCTTCTTTAGCTGGTCACCCCCAAATACACTCTTCTGTCACATGAGTATCCATGCTAGCTCTGCAAGACACCTGCTCTTACATCTCCCCAATGCTCACTTCCTAACCAGATCAACCTCTTCCAATCCCTCCTGGAGGCCCACAGCCCCCAGCAAAATTCCTGTTTACTGCAGACTCCAGTAACCCCAGTTACTACAGACAGCCCCTATTATCTCCCTCCTGTATCCCCACTATACACCCGCCCCCCCCATAACACATGTACCTCTCGCTCTGCTATGTCTATTTCTGTACTGAAGTTGGGTCCTTTTTTGCTCATTTCTACCAGATGCATCATTCACATATTTACCTATAAATCTGCTTTTTCTTTTCAACCTGATCACTGACTTGTGAGTGACCCGAACAGAGATGTCTTGCTGCCTGTCTGTCCTTACAGTGTTCAACATGTGGCTTTCTATACACACCAGGACTCACTGCCTGCCAAATACAGGCAGACAGTGTGTGTGACCTGCAGCTGAGAGGCTGGACTGTGTCCCTCTTTCCCCCACTAGATTTACCTACCACTCCACCAGCCCCTGCCCTATTGTGGAGTCCTAAGACAGTTTCTAAGTCACATGTGCCCTGCTGGGATATGTTAGAGAGCCTCCATGAACCCTAGAGACATGAGACTATAAAATGCAGGCTATCTCTCTCTCCTCTACCCTGGTTACCATGGGGAGCTTCTATAAAGTCTCTCAAGTCCAGGCCTTTCACAGCCTGCTGAGCTAAACACCTAGCATAAGAGATTGGCCCCAAAGGACTTGCCTCAAGTCTTCCCTGGGGTCTCTGGCCCACACAAAGCCTGAGCACACCCCTCTCGGCTTCCCTTTGGGGCTCTGGGACTACTTGACCTTCTCTTTATCCTTCTTCTTTCTTCCCTTAGTTAGCTACCCTTTACTGACTATTTACCATGTAGCAGACCTACGCTAGCCCTTAGACAAACATTAGATCATTTATTCTTAACAATAATCCTTGTTATGCTCGTGAATAAAGTATGGCCCATAAAGATGAAGAAACCTGACCAAAGTTGCACAATGGGTAAGTTATAGGGCCATTCATTCATTCAATAAATATTATTGGGTGCCTACTTTGTGCCAGGATTCAAAGTTCCAGAAAGTCCTCAAGTCTAAACCTCAAGATCACTCCTGTCCCAGCCTTCTCAATGTGGCAGCTTCAGCAACAAGTCCTCCCATAACTGTGCACTTACTACAGACAACCTCTTCCCACAGAGGCATGCTCACTCCCCAGGGTCTCAGTGGACAGCCATTGCATGGGATTGGGCCAGGCCTTGTGCTCCAGTTTCTGGGCCTGGGATCGAATGCCAATGCATAGAGTTTCAGACTTGTAAATTAATAGGGGAGGTTAAATCCCCAACTCCAAGTAAAGGGGTTTCATGGGACAGAGAGAAGAAGGAGAAGGAAGGAAGAGAGTGGGAGAGGCAGGGAGGGGAAAAAAATTGAAGATTTCTTGAGCATCTCCTATGTTTCACATGTTGTTCAAGGTCCTTTTGCTTACACCTCATTATCATCCCCATTGTTTTAGTGAGCAAACTACAGTTCAGAAAGACAAAATGATTCGCCTAAGGCCACAGAGACAGTAAGTGACTTGATCTCAAGTATATTCTGATTCAGAGCCTGTGTTACTTCTCCTAGCAGGTCAGAACAGTGGCCAAGCTTTGTCAGGGTCTCCTATTCCTGAGCAGCCTGATTCCTTGAGTTCCCTGTTGACCTGTGCATATCGTTCCTGATGCCAAGTCTCCTGTCTTGCTGGCTCCAGTCATGTGGTCATATCCTTGTTCCCTCTGCCCCCTTTCTCTGTTGCTTTGCACAGGATTAAGGAGCTAAGTAAGCATCCTGGGTATGGCTTTGGGCTGCAGGCAGGCAGACACTCATCTAAGATTTCAGGGTCTAAGACAAGAGGTGCCAGGTGCTTCTGGACCAGAAGTGAATGAATAAATCAGGAAGAGGCTGCAGCATGGCTGCCAGTCTAGATGGCCCAGGTTGGCAGGGGAGATGACCATGGGATCTTGAGTTGGTGGAGAACTAAGCAAGTCCCTTCCCCCGGCGTGCCCTTACCTCCTTTAGAGTCAACAAAGGTGGTGTGGTTTACCCTGTGGTCTGTTGCCCTAGACACCTGCAGTTCTGAGTAAGCTTGTATGTGTCTAGGTGCCAGCAGTGTGGTGGGGGGACATGAGGAGAAAGCACTGGGACAGGATGGGGAGGGGCAGGAAGTCAAAGACAGGGTCTCTTCAACCCCAAAATGAAAAAGGTACAGCCAATGAAAAAGATGACAGAGGTCACTACCTTGATAACTACATCCAAGCACATAAGGAAAGAGCCAGGAGAGAGGCATTGTGGGTATCAGGGCCCTGGATTGGAAGTCAGGGAGCCTGAGTTCTACACTCAGTTCTGCCACAAACCTCCTGGGTGATATCTTTTTGTTTGTTTGTTTCTAGAGATTAAACCCAGTGGCACTCTATCACTGAGCTACATCCCAGCCCTTTTTAAATTTTAAAACAGTCTCGCTAAGTTGTTCAAGTTGGCCTCAAACTTATGATCCTCCTACCTCTGCACCCCCAGTAGCTGGAATTACAGGCATGAGCTACCACGCCTAGCTTGAGTGATACCTAAATCTAAGTTTTCTGTGTAATAGCAATATCTTGGCTATCTACCTCACAGAGCTGCTCTGAAATTATACGAATAATATATGCAAAATTTTGTACCACTGTTTTTTGCTTTTTGATGTCTCTGTGTGGCTAAACAGCACCACTATGAGTAGTAGTAGAATTTTTGCCCTGATACCATGTGAAATACCTTGATGTCTCTCTCTCTCCTTCTCTCTCTCTCTCTCTCTCACACACACACACACACACACACACACACAGCCCTCCCCAGAGTATGGGAATAAAGAACATTAAAGATAAAAACACAAACACAGCCGCTGCCCTCACATTAATCACGATGTGTTGAGGAAACCAAACAAGCATAGAATATACTTGAAACCCTCTTAGAAAGCCAACTATTCAAGAAATCTCACAATCTGGGTGATCTTAGCCAAGTCACAGCCTCTCTAGTCCTGAATTTTCTCATCTACCACAGGAAGGGGGTTGATTTAGATCATCCCTACTTATTTTTCCTAGTCTATAGGCATTTTTCTGATTCTATTATTCTAAGTGTAAATAAGCCTATGACGAAGAGGAGAGAGCTGAGCAGATCAAGGCAGAACAGGGCCTGGATGAAGTGGGCGAATGTTGAGCTGGATTTTGAAGGAACCCAGAAATGTGAATCAGTGCAGGGAGAGCAGGGGGGTGACATTCCAGGTAGGGAGAATGGCATGTGCAAGGGCGAGGCAAGAAAGCAGAGGGGTGGCAGACAGATTAGCAGGCTCAAGAATGAGGTTGGCAAGGGCTCCAGGGAACCTGGGGAGGAAGTCAGGAAAGGAAGGGTAGAAGGGGCAGTCCCCAGAGCTGAGCAGCTAGCTGGGAAAATGGGGGAGGAACATGGGTGGGGAGAGACTCTCTCAGCACCAGAGGTTGGTGCCAAAGCCCATGTAGCCAAACTCCACCCAGAAGAGAGGGAAAGCAGAAGTTCCTTGCCAAGAGGCTCCACCCACCAGAGAAGGCCCTTCCCACCCTTCCCTCCTCTCCAAAGCCCACTCCCAACCCTGAAGTAACCCAAGACCCCCTTAGGCCAGGGCCTTGTTCATGGCTGAACCCACAGATGGGGCACCACCACATCCCTCTGTGACACTAGAATAGCAGCAAAGTAATAATAATGATAACATTAATGATGGTGATAATGACCAAAAAAATACCTACCCAGGCTGGGAATGTGTCTCAGTGGTTAAGTGCCTCTGGGTATAATCCCTGGTAGGTAGGTAGATAGATAGATAGATAGATAGATAGATAGATAGATAGATAAAATAAACTAGCCACCACCTGCCCTCTGATAAAACTCCACAACAGCAGAACCTTGACATGGGACCATTCTGTTTACTAGAATCTGCTTCCAAGAGTTGCAAGTGATTTATAAGATTATCTAGTTTACAGGGTCCCCCAAACCTAACAAAACTACTTAAGAAAACCTGTGAAAAGCAGCTTCCTGGGGCCCCATCACAGATGCAATCTGACTCTGCAACTCCCCAGGTCATTCCAAGGCATGGTCAGGTTTGGAGCTCCTTGATCTAATCCAAATCACTTCTCTTACAGGAGAAGAAACTGAGGACACAGGAAGAAATAGCTTGCCAGAGATGACACAGTTAATCAGAGATAGGAGCAGGCAGAGAACTCAGGCCTCCCAGCTTCTAGGTCAGTGCTCCTTCCGAATGAAGCCTGGTGGCCCAGCCCAGAGATGCCTGTGCCAGCTGAGATTATGGTCAGGGAGGCAGCCACTGGGCCATGCTCTAATCGTGAACGAGAAGAAATTCATCTGAGTTGCAAAATGCCTTTCTGCAGCCAGATCATGATTATTTGCTCCAGTGGGCCCCTGCAGGGATGCAGTGGTCCACCACTTGCCCTATCCCCCAGCATGACCCTCTGTTGCCCCAATGGCTGTATTGGTTGGTGGGCAGGATTCCATTCTGCTACAAATCTCAATGGTTCCTCTTTGAATGCATGAATATATGGCCCCTGGAATCTCCAAGAGAGACCATTGAGAAGGTCCTGGCCAAAGAACACCCACCCATTTCCCCTAGGAGTGCCTTT
This sequence comes from Marmota monax, assembly GCF_021218885.2. NCBI lineage: Eukaryota > Metazoa > Chordata > Mammalia > Rodentia > Sciuridae > Marmota > Marmota monax. The sequence continues at coordinate 29,027,005 of NW_026695227.1, forward strand.
TAGGGTGGTTTGGATTATGTCTCTGTGTGTCAGGGGAGAGGAGGCCGCAAAAAGAGCAAGGAGCTGAGACAAGGGTGAAATGGGCTTGAGGGTGGCTAAGCTCAAGAGGGGGTGTCCTGGCTGAGATGGCAGGATTCAGCACATTCCTCTTCATCAGCTCATATTTATTGAGTCCCTATTCTGGACCAGACACCATTGCCAGGCTCCTGAATACAAAGACAAAATAAGCCACAGTCTCTGCCATGCAGGAATTCATTGTCTTTTGGGGGGCAGGGTGCAGTCTAAGAAAATAATCTGGAGTACTGACAACTGTCCAACCAGGGACTCCAACAGCACAGGCTGCAGAGGACACGGTGTTTCCCATTAGAAGGGACCTGACAGGCCACTGTCTACTGAGGCAGGGATTCTGCTTTCACCCGCCTTCTGGGTGCTGGATATCAGAGGAAACCAATTCTACACGTCTCTACCCCATTGGATCCCTCACTCCAGCTTGGCCTGGATGGCCAGGGATAGGAGGGCAGAGGAAGCCCACAAGGTGCAGACTGCACATCTTCCCCTTGGGCAGCCCCTGAGGCTGGGCTGCAGGGCTCTCTCCCGGGCTTTCAGGAGGTCGTTTAAAAACTTGCAGCAGAACACAACAGACACTAGTATGGCAATATGTAAATCAATGGATGTGTAACTGATGTGATTCTGCAATCTGTATATGGGGTAAAAATGGGAGTTCATAACCCACTTGAATCAAAGTGTGAAATATGATATATCAAGAACTATGTAATGTTTTGAACAACCAACAATAAAAAATTAAAAAAAAAAAAACTTGCAGAGGAATGGACCAGGGAGGTGGTGTTCATTGTGGCTAAGAACAAGTATTAGGAGTCTGTGGCCAGGGCTGGAGTTTGTAACTTCCCCACTGTGTAATCTTAGGCACATTATTTAACCTGGGGGAGGCTTGATTTTCTCCTCTGCAGATGAGGGTATGAAGGGCTTGCCGTATTAGGGTTGCTGGGAGGGTTGCTGAGACCAGGACATGCAGTGCTTAGCACAGTGCCTGACGCAAGCTGGGCTCTGTTAGAGATAGAGCTCAGATGCCAACATTGGGAGTAGAAGAAAGTGTCCTGTCTCTTCTATCTCTCTAAGCCTGTTTCTTTACAAATTAAGTTTCAAAGTGAGCACTGACCTAATTTATGCAAATGAATCCAATCAGTTTGGTGTCATCCTAGCTGACTGGATAGCCTGACCAGGCGATGGAAAAAGGGAAAATAAGTTCAAACTTCTTTCAGCCTCCTGAGATACTCAGGTATGGTCTCAGAGTCAAGAGACGCCTGGGCCAGGCTGCAGGGGATGCCATATGAACTTCACAAAGGGCCTGATGTCCTCTTCCAAATCTTGGCACTACACATCTGGAGTGATCTGCACATCTGGCTGCATCCCTGGGGCGATGGCCACAGCTGCTGACATATGAGGGAGGAGAGCGCCAGCTCCTCAGCAGGGCCTAGGGGGGCTATAAATAACTAACTAAGAGGACCCCGGGGGATGAAGTTGACCTTTGGGGGGCGGGAGCTACAGGCGACTTCCCCCTCCCCCCTCGGGTCCAAAGCCAGAGTTTTAGCAAAACAGGAAGAGGCAGTGGCAGCTGCTGGGAAAGTAGGAGAGGTTGCCCCTCCCCCACTTGCCTGGGGCCTTCGGATCACAGCCAGGACCTGGGAGAGGTGGAGTCTGCTAGGCACAGAGAAGGAGGGCTGGCCCACAGACTAGGCCCCTCCTCTGTGCCCCGCTGCGGCTTAGCTGGGGCACAAGAAAGGGCGAATGAGATGAGAACCCCCCAGCCCTTCCCTCCTCATGTTCTCTTTCTTTTTCCCTGTCAGTGGGACAATAAGATAGTTTTAAGGCTTTAGAAATGGAACACAAAACGTGCTGAATACTAAGGCAGAGTACCTGGAGGACCAGGTCAAGGTGAGCCTCCTTCTATTTATCACCCTTTAGGTGGGCTGAGCCTAAGCCCAATTCCGAGGCTGTGAAGTCTCACGGGAGGAGCGTTGCCCCGGGAAAAGATTCCAGGGCCTGGCGCAAGAAGAATGTGCACCTCCTGGTAAGCTATTGAGATGAGGTGACCCAACACTCTAAGTGGTCCTTGGAGACTATTTCTCCAGAAGAAGAACAGGGCATCTGTAGGACAAGGTCAGGAGAGCTAAGGCCCAGCTTAGAGGATGGCATGAAGTCAAGACTTGAAGGAATTATTCAGAAAATGTTGCTTTGCTTGGCCTGGGAGACAGGCCACTCTGGTTGGCACTTCAGTTTGCCCACAGTTCCAGTGGGGGTTGTACCTGCATCTGGCCATTGCTTTCTCAGCTTGCAGCCCCAGGTTTCATCTTTTGGAAGAGTCTAGACCAGAACTATCCAGTAGAAACAGAATATGAGGCCCATGCAATTTTAAGTTTTTTAGTAGCCATCCCCCAAAAGTAAAAATAAATAGATTAAATTAGGCTGGGCATGGTGGCGCTGGAGTACTGGGACTCAAATCCAAGTACACAAGGCAAGCACTCTACTACTCAGCTGCATCCTCTGTCCTTTTTATTTTATTTTGAGACAGGGTCTTGCTAAGTAGCCCAGGCTAGTCTTGAAATTGCAAGACTGAGATAGGAGGATTGGAAGTTCAAAGCCAGCCTCAGCAAAAGCAAAGTACTAAGCAAAGTACTAAGCAACACTAAGACCCTGTCTCTAAATAAAATACAAAATAGGGCTGGGGATGTGGCTCAGTGGGTGCCCCTGAGTTCCATCCCTGGCACCAAAAAATAAAATAAATGACAGAACAGAGAGAGAGAGAGACAGGCTAGTGTCTTGTTCCTTTCATAGATCTTAGGTTTCCTTTCCCCTCCTGATCCCTCTTCCTCTTACCTTGACTACAAGAGGAGCTGCCCAGGGGATACCTCTCTTTATTTTGCATATCTTCCCAGAAAGGAAGGGAGCCACCCAGGAGGTATTCATTAACAGCTCCTTTTTGAGAGGAACAATTCCCTGCAGCAGGTGACCTTGGCAACTGGTGGCTGAGGAGGGGAAGTGTCCTAGCAGTATTAGCATTTTATTTCCTTTTGAACTAGCCACCACCTTCCCAAACCAATCAATCATTCATCATCACACTTACTGTCCTTTTTGTCCCATCTCAACAGCAGCATTCCCCACCCCCCCACCCCACCCCCACCCCCTGCTGAAGATTGAACCCAGTGCTTAACCACTGGGCCACATCCCCAGCTGTTTTTTTTTTTTTTTTTTTTGAGACAGGGTTGCTTAGGGCCTTGCTACATTTCTGAGGCTAGCTTTGAATTTGCAATCCTCCTGCCTCAAGACTCCCAAACCACTGGGATTACACGTGTGCACCACTGCAGTCAACTCACAGCGGCATCTTGCATTAACCATGAAGCTAGCATTCTCCCCATCTTCCCAGGCCTCTTCCTCTGAGTCGAAGGTTAGTAGAATCCTGCTTCCTCTTCAAGTGCTTCTACCTCCTTTTTCTCAAACAACCCAAGATCCAAAGGCATTCAGGTAACAGAGTTAGGACATATGGGAGGAGAAGCAAATTTGGAGGGAAACGCAGAATCAAGCTGTGGACAGGTAAATTTTGAAGTGCTAGTGGGGCATTTAGAAGATGTGGGACAGTTTACCCTCTGGAGTTCAGAAGAGGGGAAAAGACAAGTAAAGACCCAGAAATTGGACTGGCATGGTGGTGCACATCTACAGCCTCAGAGACTCAGGAAGCTGAGGTAGGAGGATTGCAAGTTCAAGACTAGCCTGGGCTTCTTAGCAAGACCCTGTCTCAAAATAAAATAAAAAGGACAGAGGATGCAGCTGAGTAGTAGAGTGCTTGCCTTGTGTACTTGGATTTGAGTCCCAGTACTTCAGGAACTTTTTTTTTTTTTTTTTTTTTTTGGTACTGGGGATTGAACCCAAAGGTGCTTAACCTCTGAGCCACATCTCCAGCCCTTTTTTCTTTTAATTTTTTAATGTGAGACAGGGTCTCACTAAGTTGGTTAGGGCTTTTCTAATTGGCTGAGACTGGCTTTGAACTTGCAATTCTCCTGCCTCAGCCTCCTGAGTCACTGATATTACAGGTGAGCACCAGTGTACCTGGCTCCTCAAGAACATTTTAAAAGGTAAAAATAAATGAACCATAATAGACATCTCTCATCAGTGAGAAAATGGTGAAGTGTGCATACTGTCAGTGATGGCATAACTGCTTTTGAAGTCAACTTGACAATATTTATATATCTATAGATATAGACATATATCTATATATCTCTATCTATCTGTAGTAAGAGCTATAAAATGTTTTTACTCTTTGCCCAATACCCCATCCAGCATATCTTAAAGTAGATTTCTAGTTAAAAAATTAGGGATGGGGGCAAAATACGTGCATAATGACATTTACCATCACACTCTTTTGTAATATGGAAAATCAGAAATAATTTTAACACCTACAATTGGAAAATTGTGAGATAAATTATGGTAGTTCCACTTAACAGAAAATTATGAAGCTGTTAAAAAGATGTTTATGAATGTAAGAGCATCAAAGAAAATATAGATTTGTGCATGCCCAGTGATGGTAACTAAATTTAAAAACATGAACAGAAGAAAAAAATTAAAAGGAAATATGCACAACAGGTAATGATTATGTAGGATGGTATGAGTATACATGTTTTTCTTTCTTTTCTTTTTTTTTTTTTTTTTTGGTACCAGGGATTGAACTCAGGGGCACTTGATCACTGAGCCACATCCCCAGCCCTATTTTGTATTTTATTTAGAGGCAGGGTTTCGCTGAGTTGCTTAGCACCTTGCCACTGCCGAGGCTGGCTTTGAACTTTCAATCTTCCAGTCTCAGCCTCCAGAGTATTACAGTTGTACGCCACCGAGCCTGGCTGAGTATACATGTTTTTCTGTCATTTAATAATTGTTAACATTGTGGAAAGCAGGGACGAAATCTCACCTAAAGCCTAGACTTGGCTATGAAGAGGTCCCTGACAACCTTGAGAGATCACATGTTCATTTATCTAGCAAGTCGGCTTCCTGAGCTCAGTCCATGTGCTGTGTCGCTGTGAGTATTGGCTCAGCACACTCCTGATGGAAGAAAGCTTGTGGTGGGGGCAATGGCCAGGTGCTCACCCCCACCCCATTCCCTGCCAGGCTCCTAGAGCTCTGTTGTCTCATCTGCTACTGCTGAGGACAAAGCCATAGCCTAAGAGTAAAGGGACAGGGTCCAGGATGTGGAGAGCAGGCCCAGGAGGAATGGTGTGCTACATGTCTGTAGGAGTGGCCACAGCGAGGTTGGGGAGGGTTGGGGGGAATCACCAAGATGCTGAGAGGATGTGAGGTCTATGTGCTCTGGGGGGAGGGCTGGTGGGCTGTGGTCGGCCACCTGCTGTTTCACATCGCCCTGAAGGTGACATGACATGTGAGTGGGCCATTACTTCCATCACTCCCCACAGGAACTCTACCTGAGCCCCCACCTACAGGCACCATCCGGCCTGGACAGCCTCTAGCTCTTCCCCCACTCTCTTCTCTTCCTACAATGACACACTGAAGCCTTGAAATAACACATCTTTATTTACGACATCATTTCCACATCATTTGCCTATGATTCATTTGTTGTCAAGAGGCATTAAAACCTCCAACCCCAGCTCTCAGGCACCCACTAGTCTTTGTCCCCCTCCCTCTTCCTAGGACCCACAACTCCCCTTCCCACGGTGCCTTACACAGCTGTCAACATGCCCTGTCTCAACTCCTCTTCTGCGGCCACCATCACCCCTATGTGGCTTCCACTGGAGGCTGGGGCTGGTCCAGATCATACCCACCCATCTCCCTAGCCCAGACCCTGGCCTGAGGAGGGTCCTACTGGGAAGGCCTCTAGTCCTCAGACTAGATATGACCTCATACAAGCAGGAAACCCTGGAAAAGGGGAAGAAGCTTGCTTCTCTTTGCCTAGAAACAGGAAATGGCAGAACTCCCAGCCCCAGAGGCTGTACCTTTCTGAGACCCCCCACCTCCTCACTTTGTCAGACTGGATTTTCCTAGTATCTCAAGGCCTGGTCCTGGTCACTCCCCTATCACTGTTTCCGACTAGGCACAGGGGTATAGTTTCCATTGTGTGTGTGTGTGTGTGTGTGTTTGCAGCACACACATGCTGGGGGTAGGAAGGGTTGTCTCTCACACCCTCATTCCCCAGCAGGGCTTTGGGTGCCCCCCTCCCCTGGCCCTGGTTCAAGGAGATAGAAGGGGGGGAGGCAGGGGAGGAAGAGGATGAGGGGCGAGGAGGGGCTGCTGGGAGCTGTGGTTGGGTTATCTGATGTGGGACCAGGTGTGCAGCTTCAGGGCTCTGAGGTGGGGGAAAGTCAGCTTAAGAGAGAAGGAGACACTGCGGAAGCAGCCTGGAGACCAGCAATGAGGCAGAGATAGGAAGACCCGAGTTGGAGAGAGGATGACCCCGAATATTGCCATTTCCGGACAGATGCCTGGGTTCTCCTGGTTACACCTGGTTCAAGGAGCCTCTGGGGTGCCCCTGCTCCCAGAGAGGAAGGCAGACTCCTGTCAATGTGTGGCATGGGGAGGGGTGGCCATGGGGTCTGTGGCACTGGGGACGGGGTCCAGCCTTATCCCTGAATCAGAGCAGTTGGAGACAGTTGCGGGTCTGTAATCTCGGTTGGGAGTTGATGGGTGGAGAAGGCTTTGCAGGAGGAGATAATGGAACTGAGATGATGGTGCCCTCGCACTAGACACCCTCAGCCTCAGCACTCTCCACCACCAGGTCTCCTGCCTCCTTAGAAGCTGCCCCTATCTCCCCTCGGAACTGGGGAACTGAGCAGGGTTGGAAACACTATAGGTCAGCATGGAGTGTACCCCAGCTTTTGAACCTCATTGGGGTTCCAGCTTCCAACTCCTATCTCCTCCAACCTGGCTTGGGTGTGGGGGTAGGGCTGGTTCTAAAGAAGACCAAGTCTGGATAGAAGTTGGGATCCCCAGAAGATGATAAAAAGATAATAATAATGGCTAATATTTGTTCAGCACTTAGCAACAGGCAGGCACAATTTTTAAAACTATATATTAACAGGGTTGGGGATGTGGCTCAGTGGTAGAGTGCTTGCCTGGCATGTGTGAGGCACTGCGTTCGCTTCTCAGAGCCACATGAAAATGAATATATTAAATAAAAGTATTATGTCCATCTACAACTAAAAATTTTTTTAAAAAACCTATATATTAACAAATTTAGTCTTCATACCTTTGAGTAAAGTACCACTATCATCTTCAATTCACAGAAGAGAGACACAGAGTACAGGTAAGAATCAGCCTGCTACTTCTGGATACAGTGTCTGCTGCTCTTGTTTTGTTTGTGTTTTGTACCCAGAAGTGCTTCATGATTGAGTCATATCCCCAGCCCTTTCTATATTTTATTTGAGACAGGGTCTCCCTAAGTTGCTCAGGCACCAGCAATTTAGTGAACTTGTGATTCTCCTGCCTGAGCCTCCTCCAATAGCTGGGATTACAGGTATGTGCAGTGTGCCTGACATCTCTCTTATTCTTAACTGTTACTCCCCGACAAGGCCCTGTCAAGGAGGCTTGCTGCAAGCTTTCCCTGGTGTTATCTTTACAAAGACTTTATGTTGTCATTCATGGATGAGGAAACAGAGGCCCAGAGAGCTCAAACCATTTCCCCTGAAGTTACCCAGCCAATGAGAGACACTACCTGGATTTGGGATGACGCGGGCTTTTCTCTCTTTTTCTTTGTTTCTTTTTTTTTTTTTTTTTTTTGGTACTAGAGATTGAACCTAGGAGTGCCAGGAGTGATTTACCACTAAGTTACACCCCCAGCCCTTTTTATTTTTTATTTTGTTGTTAAGGGCCTTGCTAAATTGCTGACATTGGCCTTGACTTGATATCCTCCTGCCTCAGCCTCCTGAGTCATGGGGATTACAGACATGCCCTGTGGTGCCCAGCTGAGATGACCTATTCTTGAAGTCCATGCTCTTACTCTCTAATTGGCTGCTTTGCTTAAGGTGGACAGGAAAGTGGAATAGCTGCAGAGCTTAATTTGCCTTTGTGGCCCTCACAGCCTAGCATTGCACTGGGCCTGTGGTAGGAGGAGTTGTGGTTGGTATTTGCTGAGTGAATGAACAATGAACAGTCATCTTCCAGGGCAAGGACAACAGAAGCCACTGATACCCTATTTATTATCCTCCCCATCCCCTCCTCAGCCACCTCAGGCTCTTCCTGTAAACACAGCCTAAGGCAGGGAGCCTCTTGGGGTGGGGTCCCTATCAGAGAGGAAGTGAAGCTAGCTTCTCCCCCTTTCCCTTTATCACTTCTCCCCCATCCACTCTTTATCACCCAGGGCTGCTTCATAAGCTATCCTGTGACTCTTCTCGGCTTCTGTGTAGCAAAGGGTAAGAAATTTAAATCAGTGGGACTGGAGGTGAGAAGGCCAAGCCTTTTCTGATAGCCTCTGATCAAGATAGCTCCATCTATCAGGCCATCCTGTTAGACGGTGGGAGAAATGGCACTAACCAGGCACTGACCAAGTTTTGGGCACCTGCCCTGGCCTCAGCCCAGCGGCCACAGATGTTCACAGATGTCTGCAGGAGTCTTAGATGGGTTTGCGTCATGGTGGCACAGGCCTTTGCATGTAGACTCTGAGTACAAGTGAAAAGAGCAGAAGGAAGACCCCATGAGGACAACTGAGGGCTGTCAGGTTGGTTATGTAAGATTTCTCCATTCCCCTTCAAGGTCTGGATGCCTAAGAAGCATTCTGCTTACCATCCCCAATGCTGACTGGAACTTCTCCCCGTCTTCCCTCTTTCAGCAACCAGGATCTAGGAGGTCATGCCTTCTTCCCTGAGTCCAGCTCAGATGGAATTTGCAGAACAATCCAGCTTGGAATTTGATACTTGATCCACCCCTTCCTGCATTCCCTAGATCAGATAACCCTGGGCTCAGATCTGGTCTAATTCTGCAGGAATCTCTTCAGACTTGGGGTGGAATATTGTGTCCTGAGAAGCACTGACAAGTTCCCCCACATTCCTGTGAATGACCCAATCTTTCCAACTGCTCCCTTCACAGGAGACAACCTCTCATTACCCACTTCTTTCCCTTCCTTACCGGCTGGGTCTTCAACCCTGAACAAAAGAGTTTCTGAGCCAGGCACAGTGATACATGCCTGGGTTCAATCACTGGTACCAAAAAAAAAAAAAAAAAAAAGTTTCTGGGTAATTTGCTAAGGTCAACCTGCAGGAAGGTTAGATAATCTTTGCATCTATCTTCATCAACTATGAACATGGGTTTACAGACCTAAATTTTGGAAGATACAAGGCCAGAAGAGATAGTGAGAATATTGAGTGACAAAAAGAGGATTCAAAAGATTTGAATAGGCTAATGGGGCATAAATCAAATCAAATAAATGTCAGTAGGGATAAGTGCTAAGTTCTGCATTTTGGCCCCAAAAGCAAATTGGACCAAAGAATGAGGGAGATACGGCCCATACTTTAGGGAGAGGGAGTTACCATGTGGGTTCTGAAGCCACATGAACTTATCAGTTTCCAAAGTTCAGGGGAAGGGTTTGCATTTGCATAAGTCTGTTTGCATTCATTTTCTAGCGGGGGACTGTGACAGAACTAACTTTTTTTTTCTTTTATTTTTAATTGTTAATGTCTCTTTATTTTTTAGTTATTTATATGTGCTGCTGAGAATAGAACCCAGGGCCTCACATGTGCTAGCCAAGTACTCTACCACTGAGCCACAACCCTAGCTCCCCTGACAGAACTAACTTTTTAAACTTAACATTTATTGCCAAGACCAGATCTTTGAGATGCTAACAGAAGTAAGTGGTTAGTACATTGTGTCATATTCAATCATCCATCCATGTATTCAGCTACATCTATGGAATCCCTACTTTGTTCCAGTCTGGTAAACAGAAATTTAAAACACACAATGTACTTCATTCTAGAATAGAGAGCATAGTTCTACCCAAATGGGGCAAGCAGAGGGTAGAGAGCGGTGAAGGTCAGGGGAGAGTTCATGAAAGACAACAAGGCTGAGCTGGAAATTTAAGCCTGATCAGTAGGAGTTAGTCTCATTGAGAAAACTGAAGGAACCATGCAAGGGCATTTGGGGCCAAGAAAACAACAAGTAGAAAGGTAGTTAGCGTGGGTTTCAGAGTTTAGTCTGCAGACCCATGTGGATCCCTGAGACCCTTCAGGGAATCTGCACAATCCAAACTATTTTCAAAATAATACTAAGATATTATTTGCCTTTATTACTCTCAGTTTCTCACAAGTATATGGTGGAATTTTCCAGAGGCTCCATGAAGACCTATGATATCATACCAGCTTGAATACAGAAGCTGATATGAGAATCTAGTTGCCTCCTACTAAGCCAGACATAAAAAAGATTTGCAAAGCAATACTCTCTGTTGTTTAATCAGTTCTCCTTTGAAGAATGGTCATTTTAATAAAAAAAAATTGTGTTGATGTTAATTTCTAATAGATTTTTTTGGGGGGAGGGTACTGGGAATTGAACTCAGGGGCACTTGACCACTGAACCACATCCCCAGCCCTATTTTGTATTTTATTTAGAGACAGGGTCTCACTGAGTTGCTTAGTGCCTGGCTGTTGATGAGACTGGCTTTGAACTCGTGATTCTCATGTCTCAGCCTCCTGAGCTGCTGGGATTACAGTCATGCACCACAGTGCCCGGCTTTTACTAGGTTTGATATTGTTTATGTTTTAAAAAATCAATACATATGCCAGATGTAAAAATTTAATAAATACCTCCAGCAACTCAGAAGGCTGAGGCAGCAGGAACGCAAATTGGATACCAACCTGGGCAACTTAGTAAGACGCTGTCTCAGAATAAAAAATAAAAAGGGTTGAGAATGTAGCTCTGCAGTAGAGTACCCCTGGGTTCAATCACTAGTACTGAAAAAGAAAATTAATAAACACATCTTAACAATGTTTTCAGTTTTAATTTTGAACATGGTAAATTTTGCTAGATATAACCTACATAAAAAGAAGTCCTTATTTTTTAGGAAAGTAAAAGGATCCTAAGACCAAAACATTTGAGAGCTGCTGATCTAGAGGCAGGGCCTGAGATGCATGCTCAGAGAGCTGGGAGTAGGTGAACACAGTGGGGACTGGAGTTCTAACATCAAAAACAGTGACCAGGACCCAGGAGAGATCACGCTGGGATGCGCGGGTGCTCCAAAGGAGCAGGTTCTACTAAATTGTGGGATAAATGAATGAGGAACCATGATATGCCAAATAATAGATCCAAACTGATTCTTTTTTTAAAAATTTTTTATTAGTTTTTGATGAACTTTTATTTATTTATTTGTAGTGCTGAGGCTTGAACCCAGGGCCTCATGCATGCTAGGCAAGCACTCTACCATTGAGCCAAAACCCCAGCCCCAACCTGATTCTTGAAATCTGTATTGGTTCTCCTTTCTGTAAGCATAAGCCCCTCTTCCTTTACCAGAAAATACTGACATTAACTAGGGTCAGTGATACCTGTGTAGTAGTTTCGGTGGTAGTTTTTTACTGAGGGGGGGCTAAAGCTTGCAAAGAAAGAAGCCTGGGGCAGTAGTTACTACAGTTCTGTGTATTTCAGATTTACCTTCCTACCTTCCCATCTCTTTCCTGAAAATGTTCTTCCCAGGCAGGACTGATTCAGCTGGGGCCAATTTGGTTTATTAAGTGGCACACCTGTCCCCTGGTGGCCAAATGGCCCGATGACACTTCCTCCAGTTCTCAAAGATATTCATGCAGCAACAGTCCCTAGCAGCAGAGGCTGAGATCCAGAGGTGGGAATTGTGGGACAAAGAGATCAGATTGGGGACACCCAGGATCAGTGGTCAAGCATGGAGACAAAGTCACCTCCTTGGCGAACACTTATTTGTAACAATTCCTCCACACTGCAGCCCAGTAGTGAAGCTGGCTAGCTTTTCTGATTGATGGGTAGTGTAATTTAATACTTTATGTGGAACAAGGCAGAACAGCAAGGCTATGAGGTAGCTACAATCATTGTTGCCATTTAATAGAGAAAGCAACTGAGGCTCAAAAACATTAAGTAACTTGCGCAAGGTCATCCAAGAAGCCAAGGACCCAGCAATTTATGCTGTTAACTGTTAACATTTTGTGGTTTCTACTGTTACTGCCTTGTAATCTGTCTGTTTGTGGGTCTGTCTTTTCCTATTGGACTGTGTCTTTCTTGGGGGCAGTGACTCTTATTGCTCTGTCCCCAGCACTGAGCTCAGGGTGTGTCTGGGTATTTAGAAAGCACTAGTCAGCTGGGCCTCAAAAGGAACCTGCAGCCCCTCTCACTGCCAGCATGGATGGTGCTCACTGGCCCCAGGCACAGATCTCTGACTTGGAAGGCCCCTGGCTGAGGTGTATATCAGCTATTCCTATCGCTGGGACTCCTCTGGAGGTGGCCCAGAAAGCCCCAGAGCATGAGGAAAGGTGAATACCACCAGGTGCCCTCAGTAGCAGGGACTTGGGACCTTGTTGGATTTGTCAGCATCACAGAGATAGAGGGTAGGAGGCCAGTTCGCTCAAGCCCATCCCTATAGGGCAGTAGCACCCTCTAGTGGGGAAACTCAAGATGATTTTGGAAGAAAACAGATGGTTCATAGCTGGGGAGGCTGGAGATACCCTCTTCAGGAGGTAGTTTCAGAAACAGTTGCTATCCCTCACCCCAGAGCCGCAAAGAAGAGTCTGGGACTCTTCTAGATCCCCCCAGGCCAGAGTGGTCCACTGCCAAAGGGCTTGCCCAGTTACCCAAAATGTGAAGAAACACTTCCTAGTCCCATTGGCTCTTTGCTGAAAAGAACAGCCTAGTTCAAGGTCACATTTTCTTGTGAAGACTGCATTCAATGACTATCTGATGTAGAAATAGAAAAGCCAGTCTTCCTCATCTCAACTCAGGACAATCCAAAGGCCATCCTGGTTTCAGAGTTCCTGGCCAGGGTTTATTGAAACCCTTGTTAGACTGTGTTTCAGCCCAACTCTTCCCTCTATCTGATCTTACTTCCTTCCCTTTCACCATAGCTGATGGTCCTGAGACCTCTTTCCAATAAGTCCCCTGTATTTCAATCTCTATTTCAGTCTACTTCTCCAGAACCCATTTTGGAACACTTTTTAGAATGTCATATATGCCATATGTGAATACAGAGATTCAGAGCAGCTCTCTGGGACAGAGAGTTCTAGAATCCCCCCGCCATCCACCAGCTCTGCACCCTGGAGTGCTTCCTGGTCCTCAGAGCACAGAGTCCCCCAAAAGCCTCACAGGCTCCTTTCCCACAATGAGAACTAGTTACCATCAGGATGTCAGCACATCATTACCTCCTTGGTCATACTGGGAATGCCAGATGGCACTTACCCTTCTTGTCACCTGCAGGGGCCAGGAGGAAGGCACAAATCCCATGCTGAATAGGCAGCCTCCAAGGTGTTGCCATAGAAGCTGGAGAAATAGACCTGAGGGCTCTGGCCACTCCAGGCAGGCCTTGTTTGCTTGTCCCCAGGGCTGAAGCAGTCAATATTTCCCCACACACCAATGACCTATGTATGTCACATAATGCTCTGAGCCTGTGAACCTCATGGTCTTTGAGGTATTTCTCCTTTATGATTCTTGAGGAGCATATCTCAGCATATCTCAGCATATCCCAGTAGCCCAGCTTGAGGAAGGGGAAGATGTTCCCTATACTGCTTTGTCACTGTGTGATGTCAAACACGCAGTGTCTACTGCCCCAAAGGTCAGCAGAAGCATGTTAGGGTCACATCCTCAGTCAGTCACCCACAGTGATATCAGAGAAGAATGCATGATGTAGACTAGACCAGTGCTATCCAGCAGAACTTTCTATGATGATGAAAATGTCCTGTATCTACACCGTCCCTCATGGTAGCCCGAAGATGACTGAGTACTGGAGCTGTGGCTTGTGTAGCCTAGGAGCTGAAAGTTTACTTTTATTTAATTTTCATTTAAATTAGTTTATATATATGTGTGTATATATATATATACACACACACACATACACACACATACATACAAACACATATATTTTTGGTTCTGGGAGACTGAACCCAAGGATGCTCTACCCCTGAACTACACCCTCAGCCCTTTCATTTTATTTTGAGAGGAGTCTTGCTAAGTTGCCCAGCTTGACCTTAAACTTGTGACCCTCCGGCCTCAGCCTCCTGAGTAGCTGGGATTATAATTACATCCCATTGTGCCCAGCTCATTTCAATTATTTCAAATATAAATAGTTAGATATGGCTAGTGGCTACCTCATTGAACAGTTACAGATACGGAACCAAAACATGGGATGCAAAAACTCAAAATCACTTTGTCCTAATTATAAGATTTTCCCGAGTTTACCTGGAAAAGTCAGTTATAACACACAGCTTTGGAGATTTTTGTGTTCCCCCTTGATCATCTATAAAAATACTAAGTAAGGCCCAGCACAGTTGTGTAATCCCAGAGACTTGGGAGGTTGAGGCAGAATGATTACAAGTTCAAGGCTAGCTCAGTAACCTAGTGAGATCCTGTGTCAAAATGAGTAATAAAAAGGGCTGGGGATGTGACTCAGTTGTAAGGTGCCCCTGGGTTCAATCCCCAGTACAAAACAGCAACAACAACTAAGTCTGAATCTTCTAGTAATTTCTCAGATTCATGCTTTTTTAGCTAGAGACATGCCAATTTATGTAGTTGTTGGTTTCTTTTCTCTACTTTTATTCATTTTTCATGATCAAATAACCCCCAAGTCCAATTCTCAATTTCTCATCCCCCCGTGACACGTTTTAGCCTATGGTTTGAAATTTTTTGCAGATCTTTCTGAAAACTCAATCACATTTGCAAGTTCCGAGGCCAACTTATCCTAAATAAATACATTGTTTGGGCATGATTACTCCATTTACAGATCCCAATGCTGTGTCCTCAGTGGGTGGTTCTTGTTTGCTGTGTTTAGCAATGCTAACCTTCATCATGAGCCACGCTTCATTGCAGAAGAGGGTGCATAGGCTTTCACTCTTCAGGGCCCCTAGGGAGTCCTACTTGTACATAGGCGTCATTTGCAATCCTCCTGGTCACCAGGGCAGCAGCGATCTTTTTTGCCAACAGTTGTCTGCTTTTCATTCTTGAGGTTTTTAGGTAAGTGCCACACTGGAACTTCCACAACACATCTGACCAAACACTTTTTTTTTTTTTTGTACCAGGGATTGAATTCAGGGGCACTTGACTACTGAACCACATCCATAGAATTATTTTATATTTTATTTAGAGACAAGGGCTCACTGAGTTGCTTGGTACCTTGCTGTTGCTGAGGCTGGCTTTGAACTCTTGATCCTCCTGTCTCAGCCTCCGGAGCCGCTGGGATTACAAGCATGTGCCACCGTACCCGGCTTGACCAAATACTTCTGAGAGTAGAGCATTTTGGTCTAACATCTCTAATTTCCCCATCTCAGGGCCCATTTTAGGAAAGGGAACCTCCCCTCTATCCACTTTAGGAAAGTGCTAGCAAGACTGTCAAACCCAGTAGGAAGCAATACAATAATGTAGCAGTTAATCAATGGCTTCTGAAGGGTCCAAATCTCATCCCTCTCATCACCAATGTAGCTTTCAGCAAGTTATTCTCTCTGTCAAGTGGGGGTAATAATAGCCCATCTCCCATAGGGTCCTTATAAGGATAAAGCAAGTTGGTTTTCATAAAGCATTTATTTACAGCAGTATTTGCCACAAAGTTAAGTGCTATGTAAGTATGAGCCAGCTTTATTACCATAAGCAGAGCTTTTTTTTTTTTTTTCCCATTGGTTTACTTGACAATTTCTGGCAAACTTTTTTTTTTTTTTTCTATTTGGAAATCAGTTGGGAGGCACCCTTTAAAGCTTTCTTCTGCTGCTTAATGTCTGACTTTCACCAAATTTGTCATACATTCCAACCTCTTCTGTTGGCCTCACTTGGATTCCCCCTACTTGCTTCCGGTTAGCCAGCAGAAGGATCTCCCTATGCCTGGAATCTTGTTTATTTTCCACTTTGGTGTGTGCTTTCCTTCACTTCTAATATATACTTTAAAAGTTTTCGCTTTATACATGTCCACCTTCACACTTTCATTCTAACACACTAGACAATACAGTTTTCTCCCAATTCAGATCCCTAAATCTTCACTTGTTTCTTTTTTCTTTTCCTCCCAGCTCCTAGACTTCCCTTTTGGAGTCCTGGTTATTTGCCCCTGGACTGAATAACTGTTGTTCCCAGGGGGTCCCCTTGAGTTCCCAAGAGAGGGCAGGGTCAGAGGGAGAGCTAGGGAAGTGCAGACATTACAAAGATCAAGGTACTTTATTGATAAGGCAACAACAGCATTATACTGGGCTGAGGCAGAGACCAAAGGCCAGGGCCACCAGAGGGGAGGGGTTGATTCACATTGAGACACAGGCTGAATGTCCTTCCCCCTCCTTCTTCTGATGGGTCAGTGGGGCTACAACCCAGGGAAAAAAGGAAGGGGTTCCAGATCTAGACATGCTCTGTTTAAATTTGGGTCAGTCATCAGGGAAACGGAAAATAGGGTCTGAGCTTAAGTGTTTTATATTGAAAAGGGCACTGGACTATAAGTCCAAATTCTTGTCCAGCCCTGGAGTGACTTATTTGCTTGTTTGTTTAGTTTTTTTCTTTTGTACCAGGGATTGAACCCAAGAGTGCTAACCACATCCCCAACCCCTTTTATGTTTTATTTTGAGATAGGATCTCTTTAAGTTGCTCAGGGGCTCACTAAGTTGCTGAGGCTGGCTTTGAACTTGTGATCCTTCTGCCTCAGCCTCAGCTCCTGGAGCAACTTAAAAATAGTTATTTGATCATGGGTAAGTCATACCCTCCTCTAAGTGTCAGTTTCCTTTAACAAGGGGGTTGAACTACTTTAACAATTTTTAAGCTTTCTTCCCCGACTGAATAGAAAGTTAGATCAATGCATTCTACAGCTAAAAACATTCTACAGCTAAAATCAAAGGTCTTTCCCTAGACCCTTATACAATAATAACAATATTCACTAATGTACAGTATTTTCACAATGTAAGTTTTCCCCCCATAAATGGCTCTGCCTGGTACCCTCAATATTAGAACATAGTGGAGTCTGATTCTGAAAGCAACTCATATCTAATGAGATGAAGCCATAGGTATGCTATTCTGTAATATGGAATGTGGCCTTCAGAATGTTTTCACCTGAAGAATTCTGGGAAATGCAGGGCCAGGAGGACACTGACAGCTCTTGCCACGTTAAGTCTGATTCCTCCCAGTTTTCAGGAAATGACAGATGTAGGTGGAGGGGTGCATCTTCTTGGGATTCGGGTGGCCATATTCCTACTGATCTTACCTCCAAGTTGATGCAGAAATACTCCCCTAATTCAAGCAGTCATCTCAAAGACCCTCCATGAGTCCCTCCATGAGTCCCTCTGGAAGAAGCCCCTCTGTGTGGCCCACACACCCACAACCCATTCAGCAGGGAGGGTTCCCATATCCTGGGTGTGGCCACTAGAGGAGGAAATGGAGTCTGAAGTTATGCATTCCCCCCCTGGCCATGCTCCCTGTGAGTTCTGGGTGGTAGAGTGATGAGAAGGGAACCAGCCCCACCCTGCTGGATCCCCCCATGCTCTGACCAGCCCCTGGATCTACCAGCTCCCCCCACCAAGCCCCGAGGTGCAGGTGCTGGCTTCTTTTTTTTTTTAAATATTTCTTTTTCAGTTGGACACAACACCTTTATTCATTTTTTTTTTAAAGATAGAGTGAGGGAGGGAGGGAGGGAGAGAGAGAGAGAGAATTTTTAATATTTATTTTTTAGTTTTCGGCGGACACAACATCTTTGTTTGTATGTGGTGCTGAGGATCGAACCCGGGCCGCACGCATGCCAGGCGAGCGCGCTACGGCTTGAGCCACATCCCCAGCCCATGGTGCTGGCTTCTTGTTCTGCATCTGGGTAGCTATCTTGGAGTTACATGTGGGCAGTCCTCTATCCCACCCTGTCAGGGGAAGAAGATGCAAGCCCTATGTACTTGTCAGAGGGAGGCCCTATTGTTCCAGACTGGGGCAAGAGGAGATTGGGACAACTTCCTTGCCACCGTTGGTGATCAGAGAGGGTGAGGTCCCCTTGGGGGTCAAGGTAGGAGGGCCTGCCCTCCTGGGTGGGAGGTAAGGCACTGGCAGGGTGAGGAGGAGGACAGTGGCAGGCAGGCCTTCTTTGCAATCCGAGGGTAATTCCATCTTGCCATGTGGATGGTTGGAAGGAGAGCTCCCTCTCAACCAACCCTGGACTTTGTGACAGAGACAGCCTTGGACCAGCATCCATTGCCATTCTGGGAGGCTGGTTTGCCTGTTGTCCACTGCCTGACCCTGTGTTCTGCTCTCCTGGGGCTTCTCAGTGGGTGGGTTCTGAGCCAGCAGCTCCTGCCATAGGCAGGAAGCCCAGCATACCACAGCTACTGCCCATGAGAGGATTGCCATGGCAAAGGGATGGAGGTGGGCATACCAAGACTGGGAGAGTACCCTTTGGCCAGCAGGGTGGGTGAAGGGGTATCATGACCTTAGTTTTTTCTTGGATTTGCTCATTCTTGGCAGTGAGTGCCCCAGGCAGGCCAGGGGAAGGAAGGCAGAGGGAGGAGGCACTATTGTGGATGGGACAGAACAGCACAGATAGGTAGCAGGATAAGATGGAGTGGGGTAAGGATTGTGGGTCAGTTATGTATTCTGTGTGGGCAGGGGGAGGGGTCTCCTCACCAGGCTCTGGACATATGGGCTAGGGGAGGTACAAGTATCTCTGTCCCTGAGGAGTGGGTGCATTTGTCCTGCCTGCCTTCCTTTGCATTAGCAGCAGCCACTTAGGGAGTGGTGGGGACATCCTTGGGCAAGGCCCCTCCTCCAGCCTCTGCCCTCTGTCTCCACTTGATTTTTCTTTGTCAAATAAACAGTAACTCATGACTGAGGTCTCATGGGTCAGGGGGCAACCTGTGGCCTGCAGAGAAGGGGGACCTGGTGTTAGACTGGACAGGAGACAGGATGGGCCAGACAGACAAGGGAGATGGCAGAGGTGGGGTTGAACTCCAGGAGGGGTGGGAGGGGTTGCTGGGCTGCAGCCAGTCTGGGGCCTGGGCACCAGGCCCTGGAGGAGCAACCCCGCCCAGGCGCCACCACAGGCCACCCTAGTCAGGAGATCTCATTGCCAAACACCTCAAGCACAAGGGGCGTGAGCTTCATGCTGCTGTCAGGCTGGAAGGAGAGGGAGCGATACTGCTTGGAATGTTCCTCGTTGAGGCTACGCAGGTCCGCCAGCTTCTGGATCATCTTAGCATAGAGTAGGTGGCTGCCTGGGGGTGGGTGGCGGCAGCGAATATAGGTCTGCAGCGTGTTGGACAGGCGATCCTGGATGGCCTCCACCAGCTTGGCGTCCTGCACCCCAGGTCGGTCTGTGGCACAGGGGATAGGAGGAGAAGACACAGGGGCTCCAAGCTGACTCCCTCGCTGCTCAGTCTCACTCATATGGATACCTTGTGAGGCACTGCCCAGGCCACCCTGTATGATTGCTGACCTGAGACACCTGCCTTAAGTCCCTCAACAACTTCCCACTGCATGGAGGACGTTGTCTTTTCAGGAGCCCATCTGGTCCTGTCCCCACCTCACCTCACTTCCTCTGTCTGTACATTGTGCCTGCATCAGTGTCCGGAGCAATGCACTCTCTGGCCTCCGGGCTTTGCTTTTGTGTTTCCTCAGCTTGGAACTCAGCTATTCTATCTTTGCCTGACTGACTGATCCTGTGGGTAACAGCTTACAAGACCTTCCTCAAGAGGGCCATTCCTGATGGCTCTTCAGCTCCATGTCTTAATCAGGCGCCCTGCTGCTGTCATATATTCTATAGATCCACAAATTTGGGCTTCATCACCAAGAGAACATCCCCAGGGCCACAACAACTTCCTCCTTGGCCTTTTTGCCCTCTTCCCACCCCAAACAAACAGAAAAGGTCAAGGGTCAAAACACACTGCCTCCAGAACCATCCAGGTAAATGCAGAATCATTCATCATCCTCAAGGTTTTGTGTTCTTCTGAGGAACCTCAAGTGACAGAAAAGTTCATTCCAGTTCACACAGAAGAGAGCCCAAGTATTGGGAACACCCAGGCCTGTCTGTGGCCTGAGAAACCCTGTTTATCTGGTTTCTCAGAATCCTGTGAATCACCTACTGTCTCTAGAAGAAAAAGCCAAGGGCAGTGAGGGATGAGGGACCCCTCAACCATTATACACCCTAAGGGCCATACAAAGCCAGCAAAGCGATGTTTCTCTATTTCCCTATTTGCCTTTCCTTTTGATCAATTTTCCCTCCAGATTGCCCTGCTGGCCCTCCGCAGGTCATTGTCTTTCACCACTTCCTAGAGAGTTCCTCACTCCTGGGCTCCATACCTGGGGAGACGATGCAGATAGCCATGAGCAGGACATGTTCTTCCTCATGCAAATTCAGCTTCTTCAGCCCCACTTGGAATTTGATGAGGGGTTCAATCAGCTCCTGGGTGTGCCCAGCTATCAGAAAGAATGACCAGGAACTGTGGATAGAACCCAGGAGCTACCCACCCCACCTCCAACCCCTGCCTGTCCTTGCACTCCTCTCCCTGTTGTTGCCTAGCTCCACCCCCCACTGTCTTCCATGTGCCTGATGGGAACCCAAGACCTCAAGTGGGATGGAACCAGAGTCTGGGAGTTGGAAAAGGTGGAAGCAGAATCTAGACACACCTTTGGTCACATCAGTAACATCATACTTATAGTCCTGGTTGCCGCAGTTCCAGGACATGTCATCCATAGTGAAGGACTGGTTGGAGCGCAGCATGATCACCTCGATGGCACTCGACTTCAGCAGCACGATCTGGTCCTCAGAGGTGAGATCTCTGTGGTGGTTGGGGAGGTGAGGAGATCAGGCCACCAGTCAAGACCTTCAAGTCACACCAATCAGTTTAGGGTTACACCTGCTAGGTGACCATTGTGTGCCTCTGTCCTCCACTGAGGGGTTTGCTGCCTGGTTGGAGAGGGCAAGAATGTTCCTCGAGGGAGAACAACTCAACACTGACCATATGCCAAGGTGAAAATTGAAGTAGCTCAGTTAATAAGAGAAGTAAAATCCAGTGACTACGCAGCCAGAGCTATTAGTGATGGGAAGAGAAAGCCAAAGGAAGCTCCCCATACTGTGGCGTGGATAGGATGGTCTGCAAATGCTTTGGCCCAAGTCATCTTCAACAAATCCCCTGTTTTCATTTCTTCTCCCTCTTCCTGTCCACCTGTCCTTCTCAGTAGTAAGCTCTGCCTCCAGGACCTTTCTCAAGCCCTTGACCTTATTCCTACTCTCACCAGGACTGCTCCATCAAGAGCTCCATCATCTCTTAAAATAGCCTCCTCTTGGGGTTCTGGACTCATCTCTTAGAGCTCTCATTCATCTTTCCTCCTGCTCTTCCAGGTAAATGTCACTTTTGTGCTCAGAAAACCTCACTGATTCTCAAACACCCATAACTTGGATCCAATCTGTCTTTCCAGCCCACCCCTCCCAACTCAAATGCCATCAACCCTCCATTTCTAGCAACACTAGGCCACTCTGTATTCAGATGCTGTGTGCTTTCAGACCTTAGAGCATACTCCAGCTCCAGTGAGGAACACCCTTCTTCTAATGTTCCATCATACTGTCCTTATCCTGAATCCAGTGTTATCTCTTGGACCTCCCTCCCCCATTCTCTTTAGCAGAAGCCATTTCTTTATGACCCACTGCACATCGCTTGGCTCTTATTTTGTCCTTTCGCCTTCAGTTCTGTTCATGCTAGTCTCTGGCTCTTATTTGTAAGTTACTTGAGGGCCAATACCATCTTTTAATTACCTTACTGTTGCCCATACTCTGACCATCAAGCCTTGAGTACAAGAGGATCAATAAATGTGTTTATGTGATAAGAGCCCAACAATTAGTTCCACTGTTCTGAGTCATAAGCTGGGCTTGTCTGAATAATGGCAAGGCAAAACCAGAGACCATGGACCCACTTGCTTTTGGCTTTTTCCTCCTTTTTCTTCCTGACTGTCAGTTTTCTCCTGGAAATCATGTAGATAGGCTGGCATCTTCTCTATGGCTGCTCTTCAGTATATAAATAAGGAAGCAGATATTAACTGATGGGAGTTCTATATCAACAGGTGATAGATGATGGGGAATAAAAGGGCTTGCATGATTAGGATGGTAGGCAAAGGATTGGTATTGAGCAATACACAAAATGCAAGAGTTGGAAAGCCTCTTGGAGACCAAGTGGGCCAATTCCTCTTCCTGCATGCCTGACAGATAGCGCTTACATAGCCTCCACAGTATGCTCCTGATGTAGGGAGCTCATAGTCTCTGGACTCAGCCATCAGGTTGTTAGATAGTTCCTGCCTTGATGGCCTCTTCTTCTGTTCAGCTTCAACCCACATGCAGAGATATTCACCCAATGCTTGTAGTTTTGCACTCGGAAGAATCAGAATTCTCCCTTATCCTTGAGACGGCCCTTTAACCATGCTAGTGGAATTTAAAAAAAATTTATTTATTCATTTTTTCCCATTCATTTGTTTGGTTGATTTTGGGGTATTGAATTTTGTCAACTGATTTTCTCTGACAACTGATGACTATGATTTCTCTTCTTAAGCCTGGGTATGCTTTTCCTGGCTGTTGTAACAAATGACCACAAATCTTAGAGACTTACAACAGCAGGAATGTTTTATCTTACAGTTTTATAGAAGTCCCAGGTAAACCTCGGGGGTCAACTCCTGATGTTGGCACAACCACATCCTTTTCTTTTCTTGGTACCAGGGATTGAACTCAGGGGCACTCGATCACTGAGCCACATCCCCAGCCCTATTTTGTATTTTATTTAGAGACAAGGTCTCACTAAGTTGCTTAGTGCCTTGCCATTTTTGAAGCTGGCTTTAAACTCGCAATCCTCCTGACTCAGCCTCCTGAGCTGCTGGGATTATAGGCATGCACCATCATGCCTGGTGGAATTTTTTTTTTTAAAAAAGAAAAAATTAGCATGTCCTCTTTCTATATTCTCTAGGAAAGATGGGCTAATAACTGTCTAAGTCTAAATGTTTCCTTATCTTTGTCACTTTTCTCTAGCTGTTCACTCTACATTTAAAAAATAAAAATTAGGGGCTGGGGTTATGGCTCAGCGGTAGAGCACTTGCCTCACACATGCAAGGCCCTGGGTTCAATCCTCAGCACCACATAAAAATAATAAAAATAAAAAGTTATTAAATTAAAAAAAAGATAAAAATAAAAATTAACATCACCTCCATTGTGTTTTGGTTTTTTAACTCATCATACAAGTAAAACATATGTATAATTAAATCTTTGGAAAACAAATGTATAAAAGCAAATAAAATTACTTATAATCACAACTAACATATACATACACACACACACACACATACACACACACACACACACACACACACACACACACACACATATATATATATATATATATATATATATATATATATATATATTTTTTTTTAAACATACTTGAGTTCATACTAATTCCAGCTTCCCATATCACTGAAAATTCTTTCACCCAGTTCTTAGTGGGCTGGGTAATCTTACATCAGTACACTCAATGTTATTTAAGCAGTCTCCCATTTACCTATTTTGGGATGTTATGGTAGCTTCTAACTTTTGCTACAATAGGTAATTTTGCGAGGACTATCTGTTCAGTGCCCCAGTCAGGATGGATGGCATAAGTGAACACACATCCTCTGGGTGGTTGGCCAGGGGATTTCAGTAGGGTTGCTGCTTGTTGTGACCCAGACATGCTACTGCTATGAAGCAAACCTCTGATGACCCTACATTACCACCCACAGCCAGGAAAGACAGGGACTTTCTAAGTGCGGTTCACAGCCAGAACTGGGGATGGTGGTGGGTGGGAATAGACATAGAGTTTAAGGAAACCAGTAAGAGGGCTGCTCTGTGACAACTGGAGCCTGCTCTGGCTCTGCCTCCTCCCTGACCTGTGTGATATTTATACCCTTGTTATCGTCACACCTGTGGCCACTTCTGAGTACCTGAGGCGTGCCTGGTATGATGTTGCTGTCTGGTCTTTCCCACCCCCAAGGGCAGAGTCCAGCCCCTCCTCGCCTGAATTCCCAAGGTATCTCTAGCAGGTTTCCAGGAGAGCTCTTATCTCTCTACAGCAATTGCTCACATGCCTATCTCTTCCATCAGACACTCAGTACCTGGAGGCAGGGACTGTGTCCTAGTCAACTTTTATCCCTCACAGTTTATATAAGAAAGTTGTTTGGGGCTGGGGATGTGGCTCAAGCGGTAGCGCGCTCGCCTGGCAGGTGTGCAGCCCGGGTTCGATCCTCAGCACCACATACAAACAAAGATGTTGTGTCCGCCGAAAACTAAAAAATAAATATTAAAAATTAAAAAAAAAAAGAAAGTTGTTTGTTTGATGGATGGGTAAATGAATGTGGAGGAAAGGGCACAGGACAAAGGAAGTACCACGACCCCTGAGCCTTTGTCTCAAGAAGGAGTCCCTGGAAATGGAAGTGGCAGTAAGGTTGAAAGGTTTTAGCCCACACATCTGGGCTCCAGCTGGAGTGGCCTAGTCCCTTGTGCACCCACTTGGCTGTGGAATCTCAGGGTGCTTGGTCCTCACATCCAAGGCTCTTCCTGGATGTAAGGACCAAGCACCCTCAGATTTGCAACACTTCTTCTATGCATTTCTTTTGCAGTACCAAGAAAGAGGGAGGTTTGTGGGGTAAGTCTGAAAGGATGAAAGAGAGGCGGTGGGAGGAGGGAGTGGGGCCAAGCGTTCACTACAGTGCAGTTCAAGCCCAGAGCAACCCATCCAGTTCCGCCCCATACTGGTCCCATGCCCAAGCTGGAGTCTCATCCAGACCCCCCACTCCCCTCACCTACACAGAAGTCTCATCCTGCCTTCCCCACACCCACCACCCCCCGCCTACAGGCAGCAAGATCAAAGCCACCAGGGACCACGGCCACTGTTCTTCCACTTCTTGAGAAATCAAAACCCTTAGCATGGAAACCAGAAAGACCAGGGAGCTGCTGGACTGGCCCTGACTGGCCCCTGGAAGTTGCTCCCATCTGAGCTCAGCACCCTCTCCATCTGGTCACAGTGTGTCCACATCAGTGTCCCCCCATGCTCTTGCCAAAGTCTGCTCCATTTATATGGAAAAACATTCTGCTCTGAAACTTCTCAAGTCACGCTACAGAAAGAGAAGTTAACCCAAGGACATTCAGGATGAGTTTAACACATTTTGTATCAATGGTTTGGTACCCCTATTACCTGCTCACATGTACCTCCCTTTAGCCATGACTACAGAACCAGACTAACGAACCCTAGGGAAGATAAGACTTGAAAAGAAGAGGGCAGACTTCAGCTCAGACTTGGGGAGAAAAATTGAGGGGGAGGTAAG
Organism: Marmota monax; assembly: GCF_021218885.2. Classification (NCBI taxonomy): domain Eukaryota; kingdom Metazoa; phylum Chordata; class Mammalia; order Rodentia; family Sciuridae; genus Marmota; species Marmota monax. The sequence goes on from NW_026695227.1 coordinate 29,052,496, forward strand.
GAACAGGTACCAAAGGACACTGGAGAAAAACGGAGGCTGGGGACACTTAGGGAAAAGGAATAGTGCTGAGAGATGCATTTTAATGAGTAATTTCCTTGCAGGATGGTTTCCCATGTGCACAATCCTAGCCACCACTTAGAACACCACAACTTAGCCTCTGGAGAGAGCCTCAGGCCATCTGTCCAACTCCCCACTAGAGCAGGGAAGAATGAATCCTGTGCAGATGAGGATGGAAGCCAGGTGCTTCAGAGTAGACTTTGGCACCTTGAAGTGTTTTTTCTCTATTTACACAAAACAAGACTTTGGAAGAGATGGAGTTTGCAAACAGTAACATGAAGCATGGAGGAGGGAGTTGAAACTTGTGTTCAACGGAATGTGTTTTTGGTTCCAAGGGAAGGCTCTGGAGGTTAAACCCAGGGACTCACAGGAGACTCAGTCACTTGTCCTGTCTGACTGCCAGCGTGGCCCTTGCTCCTGTTGCGGCAACCCAAATGTGCATGTGGCAAGAGTGTCTCAACATTGTTTGACATTCTTTTTTTTTTTTTTTTAATATTTTTAGTTGTCGGTGGACCTTATTTTATTTATTTGTATGCGGTGCTGAGAATTGAACCTAGTGCCTCATGCATGCTAGGCAAGCGCGCTACCACAGAGCCTCAACCCCGGCCCCCTGACGTTCTTTTCTTTACAATTTTCACATTAATTTCAGGGCAAGAGCATTGGAGAGTTTCTGGCATTTGGGTTGGTGAGAGGCATAAAATAAAGCAGGGCTAGTTGTCTCAGCACAGAAACAAACTGGAAAGCGTTGAAGCACCTGACTTCCATCCTAATTCTGAAGAGCAATCCTCATCTATACATTGCCATTAAGCAGGGCAATGTGGTAATTTAGACAATAACTAATTGATGGCTTCCGTATGCAGCAGAGAGATCCACAAAACAAATAATGGCAGTTCATGTTAGTTCCATCCAGAGCTGTCCAACAATGACTTATTTTCCAGCTTACAGGATCCTATTATGTATTTATTTATTTTGGTATTGGGGATTGAATCCAGTGGTGCTTAACCACTGAGCCACATACCCAGCCCCCTTTTTAAAAAAATATTTTTAATTTTTTTAGTTGTTAGTGTACCTTTATTTCATTTATTTACTTATATGTGGTGCTGAGAATTGAACTCAGTGCTTCACATATGCTAGGCAAGTGCTCTACCACTGAGCCACAAACCCAGCCCTCCCCAGCCCTTTTTTGTATTTTATTTAGAGACAGGGTCTCACTGAGTTTCTTAGTGCCTCACCATTGCTGAGGCCAGCTTTGAATTCATGATCCTACTGCCTTAGCCCCCTGAGCCTCTGGGATTACAGGTGTACACCACTGCACCCAGCTACATTATATATATATTTTAAAGCAAGATACACAGTGAAGTTTTGGAAAGAATGAACATTTAATATACATAAATATGGATGTAGTTATCTCCCAATATATTTATTAAAAATGACAACTTGGTATTGCTGGCTCATAAAGCAGTGCTGGATGGGCTACATTTCCTAAAATACAGATTCCTGGGCCTCCACCAATGATTCTGATTCTGGAGGTCTGAGGTAGAGCCCAATCTCTGTTTTGAGGAAGCAGTGGGTTGGTAACCTCCAAACCTTCTACCTCCATCTAGGATTCTGACTGATCCCCAGACATTGCAGAAACTTCTTACCTGAATCCTGGGATCATCTTGGCAAAGCCGATCACCTTTTGGATGCTGTAACTGACCAGGTCAGCTAGGTGGGGCAGCATGGATAGTTGGGACAGGTCCAAAGTCACAGAAGGATCATCTGGGTCTTCTTCACTTAGATCCAGGTTGGAGAAGTTAGATGGCTCCATCATGTCTGGGGAAAAGGAGGAAAGAGTAGGAACTATTTAAGAATACTCAGACCAGAGCCAGGCATGGTGGTGCATACCTGTAATCCCAATGGCTCTGGAGTCAGAAGCATGAGGATTGTGAGTTCAAAGGCAGCTTCAGCAACTTAGTGAGGCCCTAAGCAACTTAGCAAGAACCTGTCTCAAAAAATAAAAAGGGCTGGGAATGAGGCTCAGTGGCTACGCATCCCGGGTTTAATCCTTAATACTTCCCCACAAGAAAAGAATACTCAGGTCAGGTCCCTCTTGCCTGCCCCTACAAGGACCTCATGTGCCCTGGAAGCAAAGCCAACAAGGGACCCCACAGTGACAGCCTCCCTCCAAAGGCCACACTGCAGCTCCAGGATTCCCTCTGGGTCTCTTCTGGTCTCTTCTAGCAGTGTGAGGTGTGAAGCAGTAAAATCAAAGAGCTGGAAATACTTAGAGAAACAAGACTTCCTTGAGCCATGATTTTGCAGACCACGTGATTTTGCAGAGCATGGATCAGATGGTCCTTTCCACACAGCCTGCATCAGAACTTGGCCTCTCCCTCAGCATGGGCCCAGTACAAGTCAGTGCCCTTCTGTGATCTCCATTAAAAATGAATTTGGGACCAATCAACTTGTGTGTGTGTGTGGGGGGGGGGATGTTCAACCTCCCTAGTGATGAAAGAACTACAAAGTAGAACATCTACACTATTCACCTATAAACTGCAAACAAATGTTTAAATGTTGATACCAGTATTTGTAAAGATACAGAGAATTAGGCAATTATCATGCAGAGCTACAGGTGTACATTTGTACAGGTGATCTAAGCTATTTGACAATAGGGGTCAAAGTCTGTAATTAAGTATACTTTTTGACCAGTAATCCCACTTTCATGAATTCACCATAAGGAAAGAATTCAGAATATAACTGTAAATATTTATCTACAAGCAAAGTATTATCCTTCTGAAAAGCTGGGAAATAATCTAGCTATCCAGGTGGCAGGGGATTTAGATATGTTATATCTCCGAATACTATGCAGCCTTTAAATACTAATACTATATTATAGATGAATAGTGAAAGACATGGAAATATGATACAATATACTATTTCAATTTTTTTGGAAGTACTAGGGATTGAACCCATGGGTGCTTTTACTACTGAGCTTCATCTACAGTTCTTTATATTTTGAGACAGAGTCTTGCCAAATTGACCAGGCTAGCCTCAAATTTGCAATCGCCAAGTCTCAGCCTCCTGAGTCACTGGGATCACAGTCATGTGCCACTGCACCTGACATACGTATACTATTAAGAGGAAAAAAAAAGCAGTGATCTGACTTAGGGCACAATTCCATTTCTGAATACAAGGGATCCCATAGTGACAGCCTCCCTTCAAACATATGTGTTTTTTAAAAAAAAGATGAAGAAGAGATACTTCCTAATGTTAATGGTAATTTTCTTGGCTCAGGAAGATTAAAGATTATACATAAAATAAGTTTTATAGATAATGCCCTTTAACAATGTATGCTCCAACAGTTACCTCTGTCCTGCTGGCCCTGGAACCCCTTCCGTCTATTCTGGATCCATGCACAGATCCATCACTGAGTCTGAAAATTCCTTATCTAAGGGATGTAGTTATCCAGAGGGAAGATAGGGTTTCTATCCCTGCCCTCAAATAGGCCCTAAGTGGAGGACACCAGAGCTGGGTGAGGGGTGGAGGGAGAAAGGACAAGGGCAGGGGAGGATGAGGAGGAGGATGAGGAGAAAGGTATAAAAAGGCCATAAGAAGGAAAGACTGTGCCTCCCAGGCTCTTGGGTGAACTGGAGGTGGCCGATCCTCCAGGGCTATAGTGCTCTCCCAGAGCTCAGGAACATGTCTGCTTTCCACTCTGATTTCACCTCCCCAAACAGCCCAGAATCAAAACATCATTTAAAGGAATCAGGTCACCCCCAGGGAGGGAGCCAGAACCTGGCTTAGAGGAAAGAGCATGAATCAGATGGTCCTTTCCACACAGGCTGCATCAGAGCTTGAACTCTCCCTCAGCATGGGCCCCATGCAAGTCAGTGCCCTTCTGTGAAAATGAGGTTGTTTTGAGGACACTGTGTGGTGCACAGTATGCAAATGCTGGTCACAGTAGGGAGCTTTCTGCCTCTTGTCATCCAGCAGCTCAAGGACAGGTGGGTGGGCTCCCCTCCCCTGTTGGCCTGGCAGTGGTGGGAAGTCCGGCTTACCTAGAGAGGTGGTGTAGAGATCTGAGCCAGAGGAAGAGGAATTCCTGGAAAAGCTGGGAGTGTGCCCTGCAGGATAACTCCCTTCTCTCTCATGGTCTCGAACTGGAGGCTGGAAGGGAAAGATGGGGTCTCAGAGGCCCCTATTTTCAGGAATGCCTTTTTGTTTTGGTCCTGATCTCTGTCAGCAATGCTTTCAAGGAAGATCTACAGGAATGGAAGGCCTCCCAATGCCAGAGGGGCAGAGCAGCTTCTGTCCCTTCCCTGATTCCATGCCAGCAGGCCCATGGCCCCCCATTCCTGCTCCCAGCCCAGCTCATTTCTGGTTCTCCACTAGCTCTTGCTCATACTCCCTGGCTGGAGGACATACCCGGAACTGGTCAAAGTCGGCATAGGTGGGATCATAGGTCTTGTGGTGGGCGTCCAGCAGGATGGCAATGATGTGCTGCTGTTCCTCAGATAGCTTGGGCCGCAGACTATCCTTCAAGGCCTCTTCCTCCTTCCGCTTTAGGATCATCTCCCGCTTGCGCTGCACCTCCTCATCTGTCAGTATGACTGTGGGAGCAGGAAGGGGAGTCAGGAGGGCTGGTCCACAGCTCCTCCAGGAAATGTTCATCCAGTATTAAAGGACCAGCATGGGAGGAACTGGCTGTCTCCTCACACTTGGGGCTCCCTGGGGCTCCAATGCCACAATATGGAAATAAATTAGGTTAGCTCTGATGAAAAGGCAGGACATCCAAGAAGAAGAAAGAGGATCTGGGAGGCAAGATGGGCTGGCATTAGGGAGTCTGGATTCCCAAGAACAAGTTGTGGGATCTTTAGCAAACTGCTCAAACTCTAGGCTTTTGCCAGGTGCAGTGGCGCACACTTGTAATCCTAACGGCTTGGAAAGCTGAGACTGGAGGATCACGAGTTCAAAGCCAGCCTCAGCAATAGCGAAGTACTAATCAACTCGGTGAGACCCTGTCTCTAAATAAAATACAAAAAAAGGGCTGGGGATGTGGCTCAGTGGTTGAGTGGCCCCAATCCCAGTACCCTAAAAAACAATTCTAGGCTTTTGTTCTTCCATTTATAGAATGAGAAGTTGGACCATATAACTTGTTTCTTGTTATTTTCTCCATAATGTGTGTGTGTATGTGTGTGTAGGTGGGGGAGTTTTAGGACCCAGATGCAAGGCTGACACTGTGCAGGTGCTCATGAAGCATTAGTCTTCCTCCACCCTCCCATCCCATGGCCTATGGTCCTGAAGAAGAGAGATATGAAGGTAACGTTACAGTGAATGAACAACTGTGTGGACACTCACAGTTGGAGTGATGGATGATAAGAGATGCCAAAAAGATCCCTCTTCATAGTCATTCTCACATCCATTTCCCAGCAGGAAACTCAGGCATCTGGTCTACCCTGACCAACTTCTTTGGTTATCTGCAAAACTACCCATCTTCCAGTCTGTCCAGTCTTGATATTTCTACTTAAGGAAGTTTTTGAGCTCTCTTAGAGTCTCTGAAGGCTGACACCTCACATCTCTAATCTGGGATGTTCTCTCCAAGTTGCTAGTGGATGACTGGCCATGAGACCCTCTGTCACTTGCAGGTTTGGGCAAGGATGACCTGCCACACTGTGCTGGGATGGCTGCCCTGGAGGGTGGGGCTGTAGCAGGGATGCCTGGCACAACAGCCAGGCAAACAGACCTCCTGGCCAGGGCTTGCAGAGCGCTGATGGCAGGAGTGGGCACTGGGGCATCCTGTAGCTACTTGCTCTTCACTGGAGCTGCCAGGCATCTGCCCACAGTGCTGGGGAGTTTCACAAGAGCAGGGAAAGGATCAATAACCTCAGAGTGGGTGGGTTCCAGGCTTCAAGAAAGGCCAATTGACCCAGGTCCCCTAGGTAAGGGGATAATGAGAGAAGTTGGTGGGGCCTGAAGAAGAACCTAAGGCTGGTGGGAGGATACAACTAGGGCCACAGGCATAGCAGGAAAAGTAAGCCTACGGCAAAAGATGGAGCCTTCCCTTCACGCTGAGCTAAGCCATACCAAGAGGAGGGCTGGGAGGAGGCCATGCCCAGGTGATTGACTCAACCACCCAGAGCTGCCAATCTCCTCCCACAGAGGGTGTCTACTCAGACTCTAAGAGATCAAGAAGGGTGGGGAGAAAGGAGCAGAGCAGGGAAAGGCAGGATATAAGGCCCTGGCCTGGGGAATCCCAGATTAGGTGTCTGTTCTTTCTTGCTCATCTGAAGGGTGGATAAAGGGGGTAATGTGATCAGAACTAAGTAGGCCAGGCTCTGCCAGGCACACTGTGGATATCCACAGGCATGTTTCTCAGTCTTAATGGACTTTGGCATCCCTCCTGTGATTCTATGATGTTATTCTCCTGCTTAGAAATGTTTCTTAGCTCCTTCCTGCTTACCAGGCTCAAACCAAAGTCAAGGATCTCCAAGATCTGGCTTCTTTCTAACTTTCCAACCTCATTTCCCAGCACCTCTGGACACTGCTTCTGCTGTAGGCATGTTGGCATTGCTGACCTGTGAACATGACCTGCGCACACCTCCCCCTGAATTTCCACCTGTGCTGGATGTTTGTCCAGTTGGGTCTTCCCTCCCCAGTAGCTGTATAAGTTTTATCACTTTCTCAATGCCCAGCTTAACACCCTCCTTTTTTGACTGCCCTGATCTGCACTGTGCTCTCGTTTCTTGTGGCTGACACGTATTTAATCTTTCCCATTCACATTGACCCCTAATCATCTTCCATTCTTTTTTTTTTTTTGGCACCAGGGACTGAACTCAATGCACTTAGACATTGAACCACATCCTGGCTCTTTTTAAAATATTTTATTTAGAGACAGGGTGTCATTGAGTTGCTTAGGGTCTTGCTAAGTTGCTGAGACTGGCTTTGAACTTGCAATCCTCCTGCCCCAGCCTCCTGAGCCACTAGAATTACATGCATTAGCCATGTTGCCAGGCTTCAACTTCCATTCTTTAATACTAATGGTTAGTATAGGTTTTAATAAATGCCTACAGAGAAAACCTAAGAAGTGAAAGTCTCCTTCACTAGACTGTAGTTTACTTAAGGACAGGGGCCCTGTCTTAGAATTCTTGCCTTTCCCAACACAGGCTCAACCAGAGGGGCTTTCTGGCCATGGTGCTTGCCAGAAAGTCTGACACCAAACATTGAGCACATCAACACAGACTGCACCTACTATGTGCAAGTCATTTTCCTGGGCTTGGGGAAGGACAGTAAGGAATGCATCAAGTCATACATCCCCTGAAATGTTGGAAATGGCACACATGGCACACCTGGCCACTGCATAACTGAGCGAAGCTAAACTCTTTGATTAAATAATTGTGATTGAAATATTTTTCAGAAAGACTATCTTGTAATGGCATCCTTGTACATCCTAAAACCTTTTCTCAATGATTCAGAGACCTCATTCTGAATACTCTTCAAACATTCAGGTCAAGGTCATGACCTCAGGGTTGTGCACTTTGGAGTGTTGTGCTCCTTCTCACAGCTTGGTCTGTGCCTTTCTGCTAAGCTATGCATTGCCTCCTCTTGTCAGTATCTGCCTCTAGAAGTGTGCTTTTCTTCCCTCCAGTGTTACTTCTGATCTGTTGGGAGCTAGAAATCTTGGCAATCAAGTCTGGTATAATAAAAAGATAGCATTAATAGTAATGTATAACATACATAATTTCTTGTTGTATACCAGGCACTGTTCTAAGTGCTTTTTGTACATGCACTTATATATATTTAGTCCTCTCTTAACAATCCTTAAAGGCAGGCACTATTAGTATGCCCATTTTGCAGAAGAGGGAACAGAGTCTCAAGTCACACAGCTAACAAATGGTAGAGCTGATGTTCAGACCTGGGCAGTCTGGTTCTGGAGTCAATGGCTATAATCATAACCCCATACTGCCTCTGACCCTAGCCAGCTATGACTGCTCAGTAGGACTCTGGCTCTCAGCCATCAATTCTGACAAACAAGGTGCTCCAATCCATCTGAAGAGTATAAAGAATTCAATAAAGTAGCAAAGAATGTCAATGGCTTACTTTAAAAAGACAAAAAGGATTCATGGTTAACTCTAAAACAGTGTTCTTCCCAACTATTGCCTCAGATAGCAACCACCATCTTTGGGCGAGTGGGAGACTGGACAAAGAAACCTAAGAAACTCTGTTTTACCCAAGGTGCCCAATCCAGGAACCTCCCTCCCACAAGGCCATGTAGTTTAGGGACTGAATAAGCCATAAGCCTCTCACATATACAGATACTATTATGATTTATGAAATAATTTTTAAAGGGGTTATTAATTTCATTGGTTTCTGAAGTTGTCCTTGAACCTGTGATCCTCCTGCCTCAAACTTCTGAGTCACTGGGATTACAGGCAAGTGCCTCCATTCCTGGCAAGAGACACGTTTTGAAGAGAAAAGCCACTGAGCTAGAATAAGGGTAAATAGGTCTGAAAGAGCTGCATTTGAGGGGCTCTCCAGTGAATAAAGCTATGAGCTTTGGTCCCTGCTCATTGTGAAACACTGTGAAAACTACACTGCTGCTCAACAGCTTTTTTGACATCTCCCAAGTTCCTAGCTAGATGTGACTTTGTGCAAGTTATTTCCTTGTAAGCCATGTTCTCTGTCAACAAAGCCTAGACTCGAGTTGGGAAATCAGATCCGCAAACATAAATGATTTAAAAACATTTCACGATGGCCATGGGTATCAAAGGAAGTGGACAAAATATTTTTCCAAATGAATGACAGAGACAATTATCAGGTTTGGAATAATCTTTTTGGCTTCTATAGACAAGTGGCGATATAGAGACCTAAGAAGTATAGTGTGGAGCTATGTGCTTCATGTGGGGACATGGAGAGGTCTAGGAGGGGACATGGGTTGGATGCAACCCATAATAAGTAAGTAAAGCTGGAGGCTATAAAGGAAGGGTTCTTGGGTAGGAGTGCCAAATAATAACAATCACAAAGGACTCTGGAGTTGCATGTTTGTCCTGAGTTGAGTTGAGCCTGATCTCAGACCTACAAATCTTCCTAACCTCCTACATTGATAAACTCCATCTGTTTGTAGAAATTCACACTGGGGAAATGTAACAATCATCCACTTTATGCTTTGAATATAGCTGTATTCCAGCTTAGCCACCAAATTGTTCTCAACACAGATTTATTGAGCACCTACTATGTGCCAGGCACTGTGCTAACACTGGAGAGAAAACATATATATTTGCAAAAAAAAAAAACTGAGGTTTACATAATAGGTGGTTCTGTGTAGGATGAGTATAGAATAAGCAACATGCAAGAGCTCAACTATGGAATGTCTTGGGTTCCAAGGACATACAGTCAACAAGAATTGGAAGAGAAAGAAGAGGACTCTTGGTGGGGACAAAGCTCTCTTTAGCTTGTCCGCAGGCAGTATCTGGAAAGGTAAAATGGAGAGAGCTCTGACTATTAGAAGCACCCGAGAGGCTGCCCTGGGGTGGACCCCATAAGCCTGGCCTTTGGAAGCAGACAGACCTATGTTAGAATGAATGTTGAACGTTGATACCATCATCTTATTAGCTCAGAGGCATATTTTAATTCCTTCAATCTTTCTTAGTTTTTTTTTTTTTTGTACCAGGGATTGAACCCAGGGGCGCTTAGCCAGTGAGCTACATCCTCAGCCCTTTCTATCTTGTATTTAGAGACGGGGTCTTACTAAGTTGCTTAGGGCCTTGCTAAGTTGCTGAGACTGGCTTTGAACTCCTGCCTCATTCTCCTGAGCCACTAGGATTACTGGTGTGCTCTACCATGACTGGCTTTTCTTAGCTATTAAAAAAAAAATAGAAGTATTTACATATTTAGGGGTTGTTGTAAGAGTTTAAGAAGAAAATGCATGTCTGACACAGTATCTTGTATCAATAAACACTGGCTTCTGCTAAAGGAGCCAAGAGGCTTTGCACACATCCCCAAGAGTGACCTCTGAGGAATCTCAGCTGACCCTTAAGAGTAGATAGGAACAAGGTCAGTTTTGACCAACTTGGTCTTAAATACCTGGCAGGAGAGTGGTATTTAAGACCAAGTTGGTCAAAACTGATCTTGTTCCTAGCCTAAGCACAGTCCTACATGGACATTTAAAAGGAAAAACAATGTTTTTTTATATATAACTAAAGATGTATACTTGTGTCAGCCCTACCAAGAGTGAGTAAAGCTGGAGGCTATAAAGGAAGGGTTCTTGTGTGGGAATGCATAATAATAATGATCACAAAGAACTCATGTTTGTCCTGAGTTGATTTGATCCTGATCTCATAGACCTACAAATATTACTAACCTTCTATATCCATAAACTTCATCTATTTTTCACTGACATGACCATGAGTTACTGTCTTCATGGTTTTCAGAGACTGGCTGAAATACTAATTGTTTTTGTGCCAATTGTTTACAAAAAAGTAATCTTTGCTGTCTTGTTTATAGTTGTCTCAGCATGATCCCTGTCCTATGTATGCCTTGTCCAGTCACCTGCCATCTGCCACTGTGGACCTCTGGACTGCTCTGATATTGAATACTCTTAAACGTCCATATCCCACATGATAGAGAACAAGAACTTTGGGTTACTTCCCTTAACTTTGCTCCCTTTCAGAAGGAAGCAGTTTAGAGATGTTGTTGCCCATTTTCCCATAGAAATGGAATGCAGGAATTCACAGTGGGGAAATGTAACAGTGGTCCACTTTATGCTTTGAATATAGCCCTTGCTGCTCTGCCACTGCAACTGATTTATTTGTTTGTTTGTTTGTTTGTGTGGTGCTGGGGATTGAACCCAAAGCCTTGTGCATGCAAGGCAAGCACTCTCCCAACTGAGCTATATTCCCAGCCCAGCAACTGATTTAAACTTTTTTTTTTTTTTAGTTGTTGAAGGACCTTTATTGTATTTATGTATATGCACTGCTGAGAATTGAACACAGTGCCTCACATACGTGAGGCAAGCGCTCCACCACCGAGCTACAACCCCAGCCCCCCTGCAACTGATTTTTTAAATGAACATGTTTCTTTCTCTTCCTCTCTCCTTGCTCCTCTTTAATCTCTCCTCCTCCCTAATCTCAGGATAAATTGGATTTTTTTCCCCATTTAGGGAGATTTATCTGTATTTGAGTACACACTCACCATAGGAATAAAGTAACCCAGACTTTGGGGATGGTACCAGAAGACCTCAGAAATGACTATCTCCCAAATTAACACATGAATTACAACTCCAACAGAGAACATGTGGAAGGTAGCTTTTAAATGAGCTCTTTCAAAGCACCCTGTTCCTGCTGATGGGCAGAATCACAGCCTCTGGGACAGGAGTTCCCTGTGTTTCTCCTTTGCTAGCAAAGTAATAAACCTTCTTTTTCATTTTTCTCAAAAACAAAATCAAAGCAGGGCACAGCAGTGTATGCCTGTAATCCCAGAGGCTTGGGAGACTGAGGCAGGAGGATAAAGAGTTCAAAGCCAGCCTCAGCAAAAGCAAGGTGCTAAGCAACTCAGTGAGACCCTGTCTCTAAATCAAACTCAAAATAGGTCTGTGGATGTGGCTCAGTGATTGAGTGCCCCTGAGTTCAATCCCCAGTACTTCCCCAACTCCCAGGAAAAAAAAAAAAAAGAAAAAAAACACTAATTTCTATCTTCACCCCCTTTCCCTTTCTATGTCTCCTCTGTAGAGGGCCTATCTATCTGCTCTGGCCAGAAGGGAGCCTGGGTTTTTAGCTCCTTTCCTATGGTTTTACAAATTTTGAGTCACTTGATTGTTTTAGGGAGGCTAGGCCCTGGGACAACAGCTTGCCAATCAGGGAACAGCTCTCCTAGGACTCTGAGCTAGGGACTCTGGGCCCGGACACACGTCAGCTGAGCTGACGTGAGCAGGAACTAAATCTCTTCGGGGACAACCTACCCTTCAGGGCAGTGAAAAAGATGGGCTTGTGCTGGCCCAGTGCTTCAGTTCTAACTACAGCTCATCCACAGCTCAGTACAGCCGCCTGCCCTGGAGGCACAAGAGCTTGTGGGCAGGACAGGGCACAGGGCTCCATAGGGCAGGTCTAGGCAGAGGCACAAAGCTGATTGGTGTGGGCATTCAGTTTTGGATGACTGGACCCACTATGTGGTGTGGTGTTCATGACCAGGGGCTCCTGATTTAGCTCCTGGGACCTGGTATTGCTCCTCACCGTAGTTTCTGTGCTCCTTGGGGGATCTGGAGGGGTTTAGGAGGGGACATGGGTTGGATGCTATTCTAGTCTAGCCACTAAATTATTTTCTGACCCTAATCCTGATGTTTTTACTTTTTTGGGTTTCAGAGGATCTCTGTCTTCCTCCTCTAACAGGCTAACAGGACATCCCCTTTCCCTAAGGAACAGGCCAAAGGCTCCTGGGCCATCAGCAAAGTTGACCTAACTCCTGAGACAAGTGTCTTACTGAATGCCAAGATGGAGCCCAGGCCATTCTTGGGTGGCTGAAGCTCCCTGCCCTGAAGGGCAATGTGCTTCACAGAGGCAGGGCAGGTGCTGCACCTTGTTTATGCCCACAGAGCAGACCTCACTAAGATGGGGTGCAAAGGCTCATAGGTCCCCAGACCTTGGGACTGCATGTTCTCACTCTCTCCAGCATAAAAACAGGAGCTGGGGTGGGGCAGGGACTGGGTAGAGTGATCAGCATGTCTAGGCCTGCACCCTCCTGTAGGGGTGAGGAACCACAGCCTGGAAACTCCTCCCAGAGCTGCCAGTGTTGGCTGGGGAGCTGGGATCAAGGTGATGAGCCTTAGTCAAGGCCTAGGAGGAAGCCCAAGGTAGGGCTCAAACACTGCCTGTTTCCTAGCAATGGTGAATTTTATTCCCATTGAGGAAGACATTTCTCATCACCTAAGGCCTTTCCTATTACTTTCTCAGCTGTTACTGGCATATCTTTCCTTACCTACCCCCAAAATGGTCCCAAAGCCAGGAGGGCTTCTGGGATTCTTGTGTTTGAAAGCCCACCTCCCACCCCAGACTCCCCAGGCCACAGCTTGGCAGGGCATGGGTTCTGTTCTGGGGCTGGGGTAGAGGTCTGCCAGCCAACTGCAGACCAGAGTGCTCAGCGGGAGTAGAGTGAGAATAAAAAGTGCACCAGCCTCCTATGGCTGGGCTGGTCTAGCCCCCTTGCTCCAGCCTAGGGGGCGCTATAAGCAAGCCTCTCCCAGCATTGGCTGAATTCAACAGCATTCAAGTCAAGGGCTTGTTTTTGTTTTGGGTTTCTTTTTCTTTTTCGGTACTGGGGACTTAACTCAGGGGTACTTTACTGCTGAGCCACATCCCAGCCCTTTTTATTTTTTATTTTGAGACAGGATCTCACTAAATTGCTGAGGCTAGCCTCCAACTTGTGATCCTAATGCATCAGCCTCCCAAGTTGCTGGGATTACAGGTGTGTACCACTATGCCCTACTCCAGGGCTTATTTTTAATGGTGGGTCAGAATATCCCTGTAAATCAGCCACGGTGGTCTTCTTCTCCAACCCTAGAGTTGTATAGGAAGTGCTATAGGAAGTGAGGGTCATCCTAGAGCCTTGGTGCTTCACCTAGCAGAATCTTCCCCCAGCCTTCCCAGGGCACCAGCCCTCAGATTGATCACAGGACCTACATGGCTGAAGGCCAGGGTGGGGACCCCTTCCTGCTAGGCTCTGCATATTTCTTCTCCCCACCACCTGCCCCTCCTCACCACAGCTGCTCTCCCTCCAAAGTCCAGAGAAGTCTGAGCCTCATCTTTTCCTCTAGGTCTAGGGAATAAACAGGGAGCAGTGAGACTATGATGATATCCTGGAGAAAGACTGTGACCTGGGGGTCATGAAAGCAGTGCCCCCTCTCCCTCTCTCTGCTCACTCTGAGGGATCCTCCAGGGGTCTCAGGACAAAAGCACAGGACCTAGAGAGGCTCAAGGGCTCCTTGGTGCATTTGGCCCTACCGCTCCAACAGTCCTACCCTAGCAGCTGGTCATACAGAGAAAAGGCAGACAGAACTCTCAGGCAAAACTTGCATGATGGTGGTCAAAGCCTTCACGCGATTCCAGTTCATCCTCCACCCCTGCCTCGCGCCCTAGGCACTCACATTCCTTCATCATGCCAATTTCCACACAGCGCTTGAGCCGGCAGGCCTGGCAGTGGCGTCGGTTGTCCTTGGTGATGCGACAGTCCCCACTGAAGGGACAGGTGAAGAGCGCCTTCCGTTTCATGCTCCGCCTGCAGAGAAAGCACATGCCTGCACTAGGTCACTGACCTTCTGATTCCTTAGTGCTGGCTATGAATAGCCTGCCAGGTCCATTCCACCCCTGCCCCCCTCCAGGATGCAGGGCCCATCCCAGCCCCTAGGCCACCGTCAGTGACCCCAGTTCCCTATGCCCTGCCCTAGCTTCATGTACCAACCAGTCCCTCCTCCTTCATTTATTGCCTCCTTAGCTCTCATCATTGCTTTTACTTACTTTTACAGCCTTTAGTTCCCCTCTCTTTTTAAAATGACACAGGAAATACACAAGTGAATTTTTCCAGTAAAATTTTCTAAATCCCTAAAATCTGCAGAGTAGCCCTCATAATGAGGCTTTTAATGAGAGGCAAGGATGCCAGTCTCAGCTTTCAGTCTTCTAGAGTTTAGAGGTCTGTGACTAGGACAGTCTAGATGTCTGTGTCTAGGACATCCTGTGATCCAGGGATGGATTTGTGCACAGGAACGTAGAGAAGGGAGAAAAGGCCCAACCCCAAACCATAGCTCTATTCACCTGAACAGCCTGCCCAGAAAGGGAGGAGCAGGTAGGAGCAATGGCCTCCTGGAAGGCAGAGGAAGCCAGGGAAAACTATAAGAACTGAAAACTATCAAAGAGTTTTGAGCTAGGGAGCTGCCCTCCCCTGTGGGGTGTAGTATGGAATATTCTCTGTGTGTGATAGTGTGTGTGTGTGTGTGTGTGTGTGTGTAGTATGCACACATATGCCCTTGCTTGCTTGTGCAAGCTTGAGGGCTCATTTTCCTAATTTGATGTTCTCTCCCATGCCAACCACACCGTGTAGACTTTGGAGGCTGCATAAAGAACACCTCCCTCAAAGACTCTCCCTATCCCTGTCCTAGAGGCTTCTCACCATCCCTTCATGTGCCTCTCACCCCCCAGCAGGCCAGCCCAGGCTTATGCACATAGTGAGGGAGGGTGGAAGTCCTCTAGCTTATAGCTCTGCGCAAAAATGTCCATACACTCTATGGATCAAAACAAGTTACCAATCAGTTTAGATTCAAGGAGTGGAGAAAGATGGCTCCATTTCATGAGAGGAACTTCAAAGTCACACTGCAAAGAGCCTGGGCTCAGGAATGGGTAAAACTTATAATCAATGTATGCCTTCCAGCCCCAACATGATCAGGCCCCACTTTTCCCCCCAGGGAAGGTGACAAAATTTAGCTAAAGAAAAATGGTGACAGAATCTCTTTTTTGTGTGAGTAGTAGCATCTTCCAGAGAACTTCTGAGTATGGAGATAACAGAACCTCAAAAAGTCCCAGTCCCAGCCCTTTCTCTCCCAAAGATGAGCAAGTAGCATCATTCTCTCCAGATGACAAGACACTAATTAGGATTCTTGGGTTAAAAAAAAAAAAAAGACTCACTGATCATGTTCCCTGGAACACGTATGGGGTTTAGGACAATCACACTCATCAGTTGACAGACTCGGTCCAATAAACAGACAGATGGGGACCAGACCAATCTGGCCATGGGATGGGGGAGAAGAGATCGGAGTGAGACTCTGCAGCAGCCCAGTTAGTCACAGATCCTCATATCCACAGGTGACCAGAGACCATTAGTGTGACCCCTTCATTTAATTAATGTGACCACTGAGGTTAGGAAACTTATCAATAAGACTATTTAGCAAAAGTTAAGGCTTTCAGATCTGGAAGTTGGGAATCTGAGACTCAGTTTCCAGATTCTTGGATTATTTTCAACTCCAGAAACTCAAAGTACTGGGTAAAACTGAGCCCACATGCAAACAGTCCCAGGAAGCAAGCCCTTGAGTGCATCTCAAGACCAAGAAGGACCCAGTGGTAGAGGAAGTAGCTGCTATTGGTTTTTAGACACTAGCTCTGGTATGCTTTTGTGATGACCCTCATTACCCCAGGGGACAGGAGCAGACCCAGGGTTGTGAGGGGAGGTGGAGCAGTGCCAGTCTATTAGGGGTGCCTTAGATCCATGCCCAGCCCAGCTATGGCCCAGCCTGTCCTGTAGTTACTGCCCAGAGAGTGATACAATATCGAGCCATTGTCCACCACTGTCCAACTTTTCAACTTAGCCTCAAGACCCCGATTGCAGGGATAGTTCTTTCCTGAGCAACAGCAGAATATGGAAACTGTTGGGCTACCCAGAGATCAGACAGCCACCACCACAGGCTTGGCTCTACTGCAGGACGGGCGCCCCTCCCTCGCTCCTTTCCCTCCTTCCACTCAGTGGTTTTTGAGGCTTCACCTGTTACCACAAATGCCCACAATTCTCTAAACCCACTCAAAGACCAAACATTTCTAATTCAGAGAAAACTCTCATTTCCTTTTTTTTTTTTTCTTCAAAACCAGGCATTTAGCCCAGGGGTCCAAGGAACCACTCTGTCCTCCACCCACTGTCTTGTCTGGCTCTGACCTCTTCCTGTGAAGCTTCTAGGGCCATGGGCACCAAGAAGAGCTCACAGGTGGGCTGTTGGCCTGGCCAGTGACCTGAGTCAAAGCCTCATCTGTCCCTAGCTAGGGCTGAGAGCTTGCTGAGACCCCAAAAGGGGGCATCTGGAGCCCTTCAGAGGCTCCCCTGTCCTTCCTTGGGCTTTAGGGAGCCTGCCTCTGAGCCTCACCAGGGGATAGCCTCCAAAAGCGAGGTTGCCTGAAAAGAGACTTTGGCACTTCACTCTTTTTAAAAAATTGTTCTCATGTAGTTTTAAACCTGAAGCCCAATATCAGGCTTCCACACAGAAGACGTTGTAGGTAGCCACTCAGCCAAACTTCACCTTATTGCAAGAATGGACTCTACTGAGGCTGGGTTAGGAATACAAGGATTACAGAGCTGGGTTAACAGAAAACACTATACAAAGTGTAGTATGAAACTCAAGAGTATTACAAAGGATAAAGAGAGGAAGGAAGAGGAAGAAAATGAGATAGAGAAAGAGGGAAGGGAGGAGAAGGAGAATTATAAAGTTCTGGCACTTTCTAGGGGCAGGCACACAATCTCACAGTAGGACTAGAACTGGGAAGAATATAGCCTGTGCTCTTGGCCCTTTTTTTTTTAAAAAATTTAGTTGTAGATGGACACAATGCCTTTATTTTATTTGTTTATTTTATGTGATGCCGGGGATGGAACCCAGTGCCTCACACTTTAGGAAAGCGCTCTACCACTGAGCCACAACTCCGACCCTCTTGGCCCTTTTTTAGGCAATGCAAAAAAAGCAGCTTATACATTTTATGGAAAGTTTTTTGTTTGTTTGTTTTTTGTTTTTGTTTTTGGTGCTAAAGATTGAACCCAGGGCTTTGCACATGCTAGGCAAGCACACTATCAGTGAGCCACACCCCATCTCTGGTGCTTTTCAATTATTATTATCATTGTTTAAAAATACAGTGACCAGGTCTTCTAAATGCAGAACCAGAGGAAGGCCTGGAAGATGGAGATTGGACACATGTTCTGGAGTGTGGGGTCAATGTTCAGGGAGGGTTCAGAAAGCCCACTTGCTGATTCCAGCAACCAACCTTGGGTCCTTCATGGAATCCTGACCCAGATCCCAGGGTGACCTTTCACATGTGTCTGGTCCAATATGGATGTTTGTGGGGCCACACTCCTCTTGGCTGAGAGGCCAACTTTTTCCCTGTCCTTCCACCTTCTTTTCTTTTTTTTTGTGGTGTTGGGGATTGAACCAAAGGCCTTGCTCATGCTAGGCAAGCACCTTACCACTGAGCTACACCCTCAATCCTGCCCTCCCACTTCCACACATGTGGCTGTCATCTAGTCTCTGCCCACAAGGAGTCAGGGCAGCCAGACCGCCCAGTCCTGGCTCTGTGCTTTGTCCTACAGATCCACACCCTACTCCGCCTTTCTCCCAACACTAATTGCTGAGCTGGTTTGGTTTGAGAAACAAGAGCTTTGGGATTCCGCAGGAGCCTGATGCCTCGGCTGCTCTCTGAGCTGAACCCTGTCATCCCCTGGATGGTTGGCAATTATACCCCAGCTCAGGAAGGGGGGCAGGGGTGGTGCAACAAAGCTAAATATAGACACAGTTTCTAGAAAGCCAGGGGTGAGAGAGGACATTGACCGATTCTCATGCCAGAAACCAATTCATCAAAACATGAGGAAGACAGAAAGTTCATGAAAGCGTCAAGCATAGGGGGCTGGGGCCTCAAGCCTGGGGCAGAAGGCCCTGCTCATGTAGCTGTCTCTGCCAGCAGTGTGGAGTCAAATGCCCCCTGTGGGCTCTGCTGCCGCTGAGTGTCACAGAGATCCCATGCTTGGTAAGGACACAGGAGCTGGATGGAGCCCCTGATATGAAAGACTCGGGTGAGGTGATAGAAATGTCACCTAGCTTGGGGCTGGGATTGTGGCTCAGCAGTAGAGTGCTGGCCTCACATGGCGAGGTCCTAGGTTGGATCCTCAGTACCACATAAAAATAAATAAATAAAATAAAGGTATTGTTTCTATCTATAACTAAAAAATAAGTATTAAAAAAAAAAAGAAATGTCACCTAGCTTGACTATGGTGGTCAATACACAATGCATATGCACAACAAAACACTGAGTTGTATCCCCTAAATACAGACTATTTCTATTTGTCAAGCATAATCAAAGGGGAAAAAAGACCAATGTCATCTGATAGGGGTCTACATGGCAGGTTTATAAGTGGTGGCATTAAGGGGTTCTGAGCAGGTAGACTTTTACATTTTAAAGGAAGGTTAACACTGTGAGAAAGAGCTCAGACCTCTTTTCTAGAAGGCAATTTGGCAACATAAACCAAATATGTTAAATGCACAGATCTTTTTTTTAATATATATATATTTTTAGTTATAGATGGACAAAATACCTTTATTTTATTTGTTTGTTTTTATGTGGTGCTGGGGATCGAACCCAGCATCTCACGTATGCTAGGCAAGCGCTCTACCACTGAGCCACAATCCCAGCCCTGCACAGATCTTTTAACACATTAAATCCAATTCCAGGGGTCCATCCTGCAGGTAGATCAGGGCCTGGGCTCAAGACACTGCAAAAGTGCCTGGAGACACCAGACAGAACCTACATGCCCATCATAGAGGACTTGCTTATTACACCACAGAACCTCAATACAACACCGCATGACTAAGAATGTTAAAATGGGAACAAACTTGAAGAAATATTCTTTAGTAGATGAAAGCAAGATGCAGAGCAGTGACGACAGCATCACTCCTCTGCATGTGTCACATGTATGCACGTGCGCAAGCGCACACACACACATACACACACACACTGTATTTTCATGCAAAGAATCCAGAAGCAAACACAAGGGGTAACAGCAATAGCTTGTGGGAGGAGGTAGGGAACTTGAGAATTGGGTTGGGCGAAAAACCTAGGTTTTGCTTTTATATACTTTTGAACTATTAGCTTTTTAAAAAAAATTATGGACATCACTTTTTAAAAACCCTTTCCCAACATAACTATATCAAAACTAAAAATGAAAAACAGGCTTTGGCTTGATTGATCTAGGTAGTTTAAACCCTAATGCATAACCTTGGGCAAGTTACTTAACCTCTCATGCCTTAGTTTCCACATCTGTAAAACAAAACAGCCCTACAGAGGGAGTTATTATCAGGATTAAATAAAGGAACAGAGAATCAGACCTGGACAAAGTCAATACCAAATAAAGGAAAGGGAGAGAATCTAGCAGGGAGAGGCAATGGGAGGCAGTGCTGGCAGGGGATTAAAGAGAGTTAGATTTTAACCATCCCATTGAGAATCTGAGACCCTGGAAGCAGGCATCATGTCCTACACCAATCCTCTAGTTCCTAGAGCAGGATTCTGCAGGCAGAAGAGGTTCAAAACATATTGATGCTTTATATATATATATATATATATATATATATATATATATATATATATATACATATACATATACATACACACACACACACACATATATATAAATATATACATCTATATACATACACACATATATATACACATACATATATATACATACATATATACACATACATATATATAGATATAGAGACAGATAGATAGATAGTACCAGGGATTGAGTTAAATGCTCCTGAGCCACATCCCCAGACTTTTTTTTTTTTTTAATTTATTTATATGCAGTGCTGAGAATTGAACCTAGTGCCTCACACATACCAGGCAAGTGCACTACCAATGAGCCCCAGCTTCAGACCCATCCCCAGACTTTTTATATTTTATTTTGAGACAGGGTCTTGCTACATTGCTTAAGGCCTTGCTAAATTGCTGAGGCTGGCTTTGAACTTTCAATCCTCTTGCCTCAGCCTCCCCAGCTGCTGGAATTACAGGTGTGTACCACCACGCCAAGCTCATATTTATTCATCATTGCTCCTGATGTTTATTGCCCCAGACCTTGTGCCGGTTACAGTAACCATTCCCTAGTTCCACTGAGCACCAACCAGTTCCCAGGGAGACTTTAATGGATAGGACAGTCTCCCAGAACCCACCGGGCCACCTCTTCCTTTTTCATATCTGATATTTAATTCTTTCTGTGCAGGGACTTCTTTTCAGAGGCCCCTGCCAACACATCATCTTCATATCTGAGCTTCCATAGTAGAGAAGGGGAGGAACAGATAGTCTGTCCTCAAAGACACTACCAAGGAATACCAGCTATCTCCACTGAAGGCCTTCTATATCAATACTCACACATTCTCTCCAATACCTTCAACAACCTTCGGGGAAGGTATTATTCCTATTTTACAAGTGAAACAAAAAGCCACAGGAAAGTTGAATAACTTGGCTAATGTCCTACAGCTAATAAGTATGAAAGGTGGGATTAGAATGAAGATCTGTTCGACTCTAAAGCTTCTTGTCTTACATTCAAAGGTTTTCATCATGAATGTACCATTTCTCAATCTGGAGCACAGGTCAAAAGCATGACCCCCTCCAACTCCTGCAAAGTCCAGAAGCAGGAGCAGAGGTTGTTTGAAGGACTTCTTGAGAATGAAGAAGCCATTGGAATATAGGCAGTCCCTAGATGGATGGTTTGGAAGTGCTGGGTAACATCTGGCCACATGTTGCACTGGCCCTACATTGCCCAAGCAGAGAGGATCCCCAGAGCATGCTGAGGGTGAATTCATGAAAATGAACTCAGATTAAAGGGCTAAATTCCTAAAGAAATAAAACAATGACCAAAAGGAACTATGAGATATTCTTCATATCTTTGCAACTCTTTCTTGACAACGCTAGTGACTTTTCCTTTCCAGATAAATGTTCTCCCAGGCTTTTGCAGGTTACCCTTGTGCCATTCATAGCTAACTGTGCTCATCCTCTTTCAACCACATCTTGGAGCACCTGAGGAGGGAGACCAGTTGACTTGGACAGGGTTCTTTCCAGTAGCAATGACTTCCTGGTGAGCCATTTACTTATGCCCATGGAATGCTCTGTGTGGCCTTTCCTAAAAATTTTTTTTCCCTATTTCCTCTGCTGCCTGCAAGCACTTTGGGTTTTAATTACCTGGAAATTTGCCCTATTTCTCTGTGTTTCCCTTCATGTCAACATTCCTTTTTTTAAAAAAAAATTAATATTTATTTTTAGTTTTAGGTGGACACAAAATATCTTTATTTTACATTTTGGTTCTCAGGATCGAATCCAGTGCCTGATGCATCATGCTAGGGGAACACTTTACCACTGAGCCATAACTCCAGCCCCCATGTCAACATTCTTAAAGAGCTACACCTATCAACTGGGTGAACTTCCTGAAAGCTAGAACATTCCTCATGTTTCTGGATACTTACCAGTCTGCTTTTTAGACCCTGCTCTCCACAGGACCAGTAATTAACAAGGTCCCTGAGGACTTTGAGCTAGCAAACAAGAACATATTTCTCCACCCTGTTATCTTAGAGCTTGCAGAAAACAGCTTCACAGTGTCTTAATTAAGGAGGTAACAACAGGGAGGAAGAAGACAAGATAGAGAGGCAAACAATGAATTGTTTCTCAACCTACCTCCCAAGATCACCTCTTAGACTTCACCATCAATCTTGATTCATTTACATCCATATATATGGATCATCCACTATATATAATTTGTAATAGATCTACATATTTTTGTCCTTCCTCTTGCTATCTGCGCTGGTTAATGCATAGCTAAGAAGTTCTCAACCATCTACAAGCTTATCTGGACAGACCTTTTATTCATGTTGGAAATATCATCTTTCTCTGACAAAGTCCACGTACTCCAGAAGAGTAGGAAGCAGATGCAACAGGAAATAGCTTACAGGAGGAATTGACCAGCAATGACCTCTAATTCCTGACCACAAATCAATAGAACAATGGTCCAATCTTCTAATCTTCATTATTGCCCTTTGGTTTGATTAGGTTGAGACTTGGACTTAGCTTGGGATGAACTAGCTCCTAGAGCAATTTAGCTTGACTATCTTAGAAGCTAAACCAAACACTAAAATGATCAAATAGGATGGCCAGTCTCCAGAGCTTGGAAACCAGCCAGTGACCCACCATTAAAGCAATGTTTCCCAAGAGTTTCCATGATAAGGGTTGAGTCTCCTTAAGAACAAGGACTTGGTGTCACTCATTTTTGAGTCCCTGAGGAGGGGGTGCCTGACACAGAGAAGGTACCAGCTACTTCCTGGGACCCAAACTGCATAAACAGACAAAAGTGACAACAAGATTCTTAGGCAACTATCTCAACTGGCTAATGTGAAAAAATTCCAAATAAAGTTTGAATAAAGCAAAGGAGGAGAAGCAAAGGGGGTGGGGAAGAAGGGACATGATGGAGATAAAATCAATTCTTGTTATTCACAGTCATTATGATCTATAAGTCACTGTGAACACTGGGTTAGTGAATATTGGGGGAAATACTGGGTTAGGTGCTGGTCACATTTTCATCAACTGACGAACCTTGATTTACATGTACTTTCTGTCTAAAGGTGCCTTACTTAATATACAGTTGATTTATTAATATTGAGCCAACATTCAACAGCTCATGTCTGAAGGAAGCTTGTCTAACATACGTGATCTTTCCTTAGGACACTTCATGGCTTTCTTGTGCTTAAAAATACTTAGCAGCACTTCAGCGCTGTGTGTGGGAACCATTTTAAGTCCTGAAATCACCAAAAACAAAGAATTCAAAAAGATATAGCACTAAGTGAATTGCTAAAACAAACAAACAAACAAAATCCCACTTGTTTATAGTATGAGAACTGAAATAGCATCAGGTGACTCATTTCTGCACAGATCCGTAAGTGCCATAAAAGTACTTCAAGTACTGATTATGGTAACTTTTAGCAAGTGGGCAAATTTTCAAGCACAAATCCACAAATAAGGAAGATCAGCTGTATATATATCTGTGTGTTTGTGGGCTTATTTATTTACTTTTATTTGTAGATTAAACAATATTCAAGACAAACTCAAAGATGTTGGCTATTTATTTATTTTTGTGTTCCTGGGAATTAAGTCCTGGGGTGCTCTACCACTGAGCTACATCTCAGCCCCCTTCTTTGTATTTTTTGAGATAGAGTCTAAGTTGCTGAGGCTGGCCTTGAACTTATTATCCTTCTACCTCAGCCTCCCAAGTTGTTGGATTACAGGTGTGAGCCACCATGCCCAGCAAGAGATGTTGTTGCCTCTTTAAAAAGTGCAGCCTGGCTTAGTCACCAAGACACGGAGAGTGAAGCTAGAAGGTAGAGAGAAGAGTAACAAGACAAAAGCAACTTGTTCCCCACAATGGCAGCCCCTGAAAGCAGTGGTGGTAGTAATCAGCTAGCAGCAGACCCTAAGGGGTCCAGTCTAGAAGGGCTGAGGGGGTTATGTGCTCTCAAGCAAAACAATTGTATTGTTGGTCTACAGTGACATGCATGTGATGCATGTGCAAATGTAGCACCCCTGTCCATTCTGCCATCTCCCACACTTGGCCTTGGGCATGTCAGGACCAGTCCTCTCACCACCTGGAGGCCTCACACAGTCCTATCCTGAGGTTCCTGCATTCAGTGTTCTATCCCAGGGCAGCAACCACAGGTACATGGGAGTTAGAGCTACCCTAGTGAGGGACAGACCTCCAATATGTCATAATCCAACAAGTGATCATCTACGGGCTCCATTTTGAGAGCTGGATCCCAGGGGAAGAGAGAGATGGAAAGAGTCAGGTGATTTGGGGGTAGAAGCTTCATAAATTAAACAAGCAGCCCAAAGAGCTGTTGGGGACATTTTCTTTACAGATTGGTGACATATGCTATTTGGTGAGAATCTCCATTTTGGCAGCTCCTACCCAATGTCTTTTCAAATCTGGTGAAGAAGTGAGTGAAAACAAAACAAAACACAAGGAGCATGGCCAGAGAATGAATGGCCATGGAGACATTAGTGGATGCTTAAGGGCATCAGTATTGGCTCATCAGGCTCAAAAATTATATCCTTATATTGAGATTCGTATTTTTCAAAGCACTTTTATATAAGTCATCTCATTAATTTCCAGATTAAATTTGTATCATTGAGGCGTCAGATATTAATACACACATATAATCAGTTAACTGAAACACAGGGAAGTCAAGTTATCTGAGCAAGGACATACAATGAATGGCACCAGCCAGCCCTGCAGCCCATGATTTCCTGACTGACTGCATGCCAGGAAGCGGCTCTCAAGTGTGGACCTAGACCCCTCAATTATCTCTTCCAAGGCAGTCCCCCCCATTCACAGCCCCTGGCAGGAAGGGGTGTAGGTAGTACCTAGTACAAAGGGCCCAAGCTCTAGAAGGCCCACCTAGGGGAAGTGTGGGCTTCCGCCCTAAGGACTGACAGATGTGGCAACAGGACCCAGAGCCAGTGATGCTGCTGGTCTGGTTCCCCGAGTTGGGGAACAGCCTGCCAGGAAGGCAAGCCGGCAACCTGTGCCAGGCCAAACAGGCAATTAGCACCCACAGAAACCCTGCTGCCCAGTGACTGCTCAGGGCCATGAAACCCTGGGCCTGCTGGTTCCTGGGCAGAGGGTAGGTGAGTGGGGAGCTGGAGGAGAGTCCCACACAAGGGCCCTGCACTTGGTTTTACTCTGCCCCCAAGGTCAGGTGAGTTTGTCAGTTCAGGCAGGGGCCAGGTGGGCCTCAGAATACTGTCCTTTTTCCAGAATCGATTTGCTCTTGCCTCTCTTGGTGGTTAGAGCCCTGTTCTCCTCTTTACCCACCTCCAGTCAAGGTGATTTTTCTGGCTGCTTGTTTTCTAATATTTGCCAAATGCTAATTTTTTATAGTTCCCACTTCCACCAAACAATTCATCACTTTCCCATCTTCCCTCTGTGCCTTTAGATAGAAGCATCCTTCAGTCTTCCTAGCACTTTCCCCAGATTGTCTGCACTTGTAATCCCAAGAAGAGCAGAGGCTGCTGGAAGAGACACCAGCCCTGATTGACCCAATTGGGAGTGCTGGTACATTCCTGGCACTGCCTATACACTCAACCTGGGACAAGCCAGCCATGGATAAGGAGCTGGGTGCAAATCAGACGCAGTGGCCCAGCCAGGGGTGCATTCTCCCTTGTTCCAAGGAACAGTTTGGATTGGATGGGAAGGTAAGCTCTGAAGCCAAGCTCTGGGGCTTCCTCAAAGTCATTGTCTGACTTTTAGATTTGGAAGCTTCAATCCATCAACCAAGGAGAAAAAGGACAGACCCACATGAGTCAGTGCAGGTGTCTGGGTCAAGGGCTAGAGGACAGAAACACAACCATCTTAGGAAAGCAACTTCTGAGGGGTTAGAGACCACAGCTGGAGCTGAGAGGAGGTGGGAAGAAGAAACCTCTCACCAAAGCCCTATTGCTACCAGTGACTGTGAGGGCTGGCATGTTCCATGGACACGATGAGGAAGGAGAATTGGAAAGTGCAGGGGTCTTCTTCAAGGGAAAATCTTGCTCATCTTTTCTTGCCCTCAGGGGAACCTGGTAAGAGACTCACCTGAAGAAGCCTTTACAGCCTTCACAGGTCATAGCATTGAAGTGGAAGCCTGTGGCTCGGTCTCCACACACCCCACAGATCCGGGGCACATTCCGGTCAAAGTCACCAGGGTCAGGCAGGGAAGTGCTGGCTGCCATCGCCTCCATCCCTGCAAGAATGGTAGTCAGGCCACAGCTAGGGTCAGAGTCAGTTCCAGGGCCAGCTGGCATCCTTTTGCATCACCATCCTACCAGAGAGCTCAGCAAAGCCTGGCAGCTCCCTGGGGCCCAAGACAGAGCGTGAGTTCTTTGGAGCTCTCACTGTGTGGCTCTCCTTCCCCAGCTAGCTCAGAGCAAGGCTGGGAATCAAACTGCCTGGGTTCAAATACTGTTATCAGCAGGGCTCCTTTAGGTGAGGTACTTGGCCTCTTTATGGCCCCACGGTCCTCATCTAAAGGCATTTTACTTCATAGGGTGCACAGAAAGGTGACCCCAGTGAACACATACATGATGCTGGTACCAGCTGCAACTCAGTAGCAGATGCCCCCATCTTTTCCACTGTGCCCTTCAAGAGAAAAATGGGAGTCCCCTAATGCCCAACCCTGAACCCTTGTCATTCCAGATCTTGCTCCTTGCAGCATGTCCTGATATGAAGGTAAGAAAAATCTTTCCCCCTGTTTTTTTTTTTTTGCAATAACATTTAACATTATATTGAACGTCCTTCTGAGTAATGTGAGTCATATACAATTAACTAATTTTGTTTTCAGAGATGGCTTTTATAAATAGACACTATCATCTAGAGATGGATTTCACACTTGAGGAAAGGGGAGAGGGAACAAAATGTCACAACGCTGGGAAGCCCTTCTCAGGAAGTGGCTAACCACTCTTCCATTAGGCAGATTGGGCCCTTGGCTTCGCCTGCCACTTCCACGATCCGACAGCTGTTAGGCTCAGAGCCAATTCTGGGACACTAAGCCCTCCCCCAAATGCTTTCAGACTCTGCTACCTTCCAGTTTTCCCCATTATATCTTTTTTTTGGGGGGGGGAGGGGATGGTACCAGGGATTGAACCCAAGGGCACTTAACACTGAACCACACCCCAGCTCCTTTTTTAAAAAAAATCTTGAGACAGGGTCTCACTAGATTTCGTACAGCTTCGCTAAGTTGCTGAGGCTGGCTTTGAACTTGTGATCCTCCTACTTCAGCCTCCCAAGCTGCTGGGATTTTAGGCTTACGGCTTCCCCATTTTATCTGAATCCTTATAAGGGCCATCACAGGTTTAAGTGGCTCCTCTGCCCCAACACAAGAGGGTTACTCAGGATTAGAAAAAAAGTAAGAGAGAAAGCCAGAAAGAAGGGATGAGTATCCCTATTCCTACCCAGGCCACCATTTTTTCCCATTCCCCCAGGGGAAAGGGGTAGATTCTGGGTCTCTCAAGGTGGGGTGCTGAGCTGCTTTTCAATGACTAGTCTCTGAACCAGGTTTGGAATAGGAAGGCTCATTAGAGTCTAATTTCACTGCATCCTCATGCGCTCCTCCCAGGTAGGTGCTGCTGCTCCCACCGCCTTATAAGCGAGACCCAGAGAAGCCCAGACCTGGAGGCATCTCCAGCAACTACTACCTACTGCCAAATGGACAAAAAAAATCCATATTTTCTCTCTCTCTCTCTCTCTCTCTCTCTCTCTCTCTCTCTCTCTCTCTCAATTTTGCAAAGAGCTTTGTGCTCAGGGAAGGAAATTGGGCAGATAAGCAAGGATATGTCATTGTCAGTCCCAAAGGGATGGAGGGAATCCTGATCAGACTAACAACGATCCCTTAATCTTTTCTTTCAGCTTTTCTTTTTCTGGGAACTTTAATGTAATAACGATGACACTATTACCCATCCATTTTATAGTTAGATTTATATTTGTTAAACTCCTCTCTCTCTCTACTAAAACACAATGTCTAGTTTTATTTTATTATTTTATTTTTGGTATTAGGATTGAGTCCAGGGCACTTTACCACTGAGCTATGTATCCAGCTCATTTTATTGTTTTATTTTGAGTCAGGGCCTCACTAAGTTGCTTAGGGCCTTGTTAAATTTCTGAAACTGGCCTCAAATTTGGGATCCTCCTGTCTCAGCCTCCTGAGTCATTAGAATTACAGGTTTATGCCACTGTGCCTAGCAATATCTATGCCATATATGCCCATCTACACATACATAAAATATTTTTAAATTTTAAAACAATTAAAAATAAAAGAAAAATTGCCTCTGGGTCTGTCAACAACATCCCCATAGATTATTCCAAGTCCAAGCTGACTTCTGTAAGTTTCTAGGACATCTAGGCATCCAAGAGGTAGGCAGGGATCCCAGAGCCCGGTACCATAGTGGGGTAATAGGAGAAACTGTCTAGGATGCTTGTGGCTTAACTTTGGTCGACTGACATGAAGAAGCTCAGAATCATCAGGATGTTGCTACAGAGTCTGGGTCATCCAGACTCACCAACATCCGGTGGATTTGGTGTAAACAAAAAAATAGGAGGTGGAGAGGAATACTAACCAAATCATTTCAACAAGGGTTCAGCAGCACATGGCCTCATTGGAGACATTATGACTCAAGCGAGTTGGAACTGCACAATGCCATGGTATGTCAAGCTGCAGTCCTGCAGGGGCTGAGGCACTGTCTGAGAGTCAGGAGGTCTCCTGGCATGGGGGCAAGGGCCTAGGCACTGGGCTAGGTTGCACAGAAAGGCTGGATCAGCTGCTAGAGAGCCACAGTGATTAGGACCATTTCAACAGAGCTGAGAGCAGCCCCAGCCCTGCTTGGGGTTACCTGCTGCCATAGAAAGCCAGCGCCCAAGGCCTGAGTCCAGGTGTGAAGGGGCCCAGAGTTCTGTGGCTTGAGAACTTAAAGTACCAGAAGAGATAGGCAGAGACTACAGGGGGCAGGAGAAAGAGGAGATAGGAGCTAGCTAGGAAATGTCAAACATAGACGCCCTGGGGTTCCCCTCCTTGCCAAGCCACTCTCTGAACTGCCACCACGCCCCATGTGCTTGTGGGTCTCAGCTGCACATTCTGTTGACCCCCATTTGCAAAGGCCCAGACAGTATACTCCCTTCCTTCTCCTCCCCACCCGCTTCCTATAACATATCCCTGCCCCTTGAAAACAGCAATCCAGGGAGGTTGCAGCTAATGAGGCCATACCTACCTGAAAGAGCAGGGAGCAGGTTCGTGGAGCCCAAGAGTACTCCTCTGTGAGGTCTCACAGATGCGTCCAACCAAGGACCCTAAAATGAAGAAGGGGAGACATTTTATCTAGTCTTGTGCTAATCTCCCAGGCAGTCTTCCAAGGAGCACAAGGTACAGATTCTTTCCAGGGATGTTAGGCCTCAAACCAGGGACTGAAAACTTGAGACTGACATGGGGGCAGATATGCCATGTTGTCATTGGAAGAGGTGATGGGGTGGGAGGTGAGTGGCACCCAGAGGCAGGGAGCAGCATGAAGGAGTGGGAAGGGTTGAGGGTGGCAACTAGAACTGGGCAGATGTGGACTGGGGATGTAGCTCAGTGATAGAGCACTTGCCTGTATGCGTGAGGTACTGGGTTTAATCCCTAGCACCACAATAAACAAATAAATAATCAAACAAACAAATAAATGAATGAATGAATGAACAAACTGGGCAAATGCAAACAGCCCCCCCCCACTTAGGCCCTCCTCCTCAACTCATAGCTAAGGGAGGAAGGACCTTTTTCTAAAGGAGATCTGTTCATTCCACTGCTCCCATCCCTAGGTTTTGAGGATGCCCTGAGAAGCAGAGCCATAGGGTGGCCTGGCACACTGCTGAGAGGGGGAAGGAGATTGTTTCCCAAGCAGGATGGCAGAGGAGTCTCCAGAAGCTAGGAACCACTAGGGCTGAGATGGCTGCCCGGGGTCCTGGCCTCTTGGGATGGCTTCAAAGGCAGGTGTCTGGGTCTCCTGTCTGTGGAGCCTGGGTGTAGGCGGAGCAGATGCTGCAGGGGTTAAAAACAGCAACATATTGCTTTCAAACAGGATGTTTCCTGCCACTTTTAGCTCTTTCCCAGACATGCCTAACACTCCAGCCTTAGTAAAGGCTGAGGGAGGGCTGATTCTGGTGCCCAGACTCTGGGTCTTAGTGGCATGACAAGTCACCAAGGTGGAGCTGGCAGAATTTCACCCTCCCCACTTCTACCCATGAGACAGACAGATACACGCGCGCGCACACACACACACACACACACACACACACACACACACACTTCCTCCCTTTCTTGATGTATTACTGGGGAAATACATAGCTATGTAACCCAACCCTGAACCTTGGCAAAGGCCTTTGAGCCAAACCGCAGGTGGGGAGGGTCTTGTCACTCAGGTTTTGCTTCCCTTCAGAAACCTCTCTCTCCTAGTGACCTGACTAGACAGGGAAGGGGAGAGCTCCAAGGGGCTTCCAAGACTTGGGGACAATCCTAGAACTGCTAGCCACTGAGCCCATTTTCCACCTGTCAGGTACTGCCAGCCCCCAGGGAACATCCAAGGAAAATGCCAGTGGAGCCCAAGAGTACTCCTCTGTGAGGATGACTGACGAGCTGAGTGGGTTGGATTACTACTTCCCAGGGCCATGGGTGGTGGGAGGTATGCCTGCTAGGGACATGCTCTCCTTTGCTCCCTCTGCTCACATGACCCATGTCCCCTGGCTGACCATGCTCTTCTGGATTCTACTCAATATCCTTATGGATTTCTTGGGCTCTCTACCCAATCTTCAGGAAGACTGGGGTGAGAACAAAGTGGGAACAGAGAGGACCACTGCTTTCCTGTCCTCAGATCCTAAGGTTTTTAGAGGTCAGAGGTGATAACTACTCTTGAACTTAAAAAAAAAAAAAAGTTACAAAGTATCCACAGTGTGCCTGCCAAGCCTGGTAAGTGCTGCACCCTTTATTACAATTAACGCTTACAACAGTTCTGGGAGGTACAGAGTAGTCCCATTTCAAAGGCGGCAAAATCAAAGTTTGGGGCACTTTGAGTGACTTGCCAGTCCCAGGGCCAGGCAAGTGGTGGTACCAGGCAAGGCCAAATGAGGGCAGGCTGATGGTAACACCAAAGTTCTTCCTTGGCCTCCCATTTCCATTGATGATCATCAGAGCAGGCACCTATTGCTCTGTACTGGGTCCTGCTCCAAGTTC
Organism: Marmota monax; assembly: GCF_021218885.2. Lineage (NCBI taxonomy): Eukaryota > Metazoa > Chordata > Mammalia > Rodentia > Sciuridae > Marmota > Marmota monax. The sequence goes on from NW_026695227.1 coordinate 29,083,856, forward strand.
TTCATGCATACTTACTCATTTAACCCTCACCACAACCTCATCAGGAGGGTCCTGTTATTATCTCTATCTTAGGGATGGAAAATGGAAGCATGGGAAAGTGGATCATCTTTGGAGCCAGAGTTTGAAACAAGGCAGCTTAGCTCTGAGTCTCCACTCTGCTACATTTCCTAAGAGAAATATTTTAATCATTTCCCCAGCCCCAATCCCTGGACACCCTTCACCTCCACGAAGTCAGGGAACAATGCAGAGAACAATCTCCCGGTCATGAGGGAAGAATGTTGTGGCTCTTTTCCTTCCAAGGATCCCCAGGCCAGGGGATGGCAGGCTTCAGTCAGGATCTGCTTTCCACCAATCAGCCCCTCATCTGGGGAAGCTCTGTTCAACAGATGGTCCCTTCCTTCCCACTCAACTTTTCAGTACTGGATGACTCTTTTAGGAGCGATTACCGTAGATTGAACTTCCAGATTCAAGTGCAGATTGATAAGAAAGTAGAGCAAAGACACAGAATTGAAAAGAGGACAGGTCATAAAAATCACTTCATGTTCCCCTAATCACGTCATGCGCTCTCCCACACCCACCAGCAATCATGTTCTGAGTACAGAAAATATCCCACTGCTTTTGCAACCCCTTCCTGACCCTGCTTTAGAAATACTGAAACCCTCAGCACTGAGCTTTGGAGAAGCAGGAGGAAGGAGCCCAACTCTGCAGAAAGTCTCTTGCTTCCATTCCTCCAGAGACTAAATCTCACGTCCAAACCTCTCTGTGACCCTGGCCTTGACCCCAGTCCTGGCAAGAAATGAGAAGATCATGTTGTTCCTTCCAGTCACGGAAACCACAACCACTGCCTGCCAACTCACACAGCAGGCACCCGTCTTCCGGCAGCTTCTGTTCAATGGGCATCCTTGGGAAGAGCCTTGCCCAAGATTTTTTTTTCCAGAAGTGGTTTTAGGGTGTCCTGAGAAGACAAGGATCAAAATCTTCATCTCCTTCCTGCCCTGGGCTCATTTTAACTCTACCACATTGATTGGACCTGCCTCTGAGTCCTGAGGATGGTATGGCTATGACTCTGAGGAGGACCCAGGGGTGGACAAGAGGCTTACCACTAATGTCTTTTCCAGCTCTGAAAGTGTGTGACTCCAAGACCAGAATTCCCATCATGATGAGGACTTCAATGAAATGCATTCACGGAGCTTTCTCCCTGACGCCTCAGACGAGACCCAACACACCTGTCTGAGCAACTGAGAACTACTATCCTCAGACGCTAATAACCAGGAAAGGCATGAAAGATGTGGCCCCAATGAACCCCAGTGGATAATGGGTACCCAGGAGTAGGGTTCTCAGTCAGGACGGGACCTGAGTAATCAAAACTGGAATTTCTAATTGTTGACATTGGCTCAAAGTTCCCACTCCTTCTAGAAAGAAATAGAAAGCTAAGCAATTTCACTACAGAGAAAGAGTTTTTTTTTTTTTTTTTCCTTAAAATTGGCACACACAGGGGCTGGGGTTGTGGCTCAGCAGTAGAGTGCCTAGCAAGTGCGGCGCTCTGAGTTCAATCCTCAGTACCACATAAAAATAAAATAAAGGTATTGTGTCCAACTACAACTAAAACAGAATATTTTTTTAAAAAAAATTGGCACACACAGAGGGAACCACATGTGGGACTCTCTCTGGAGCAGACAGGTCTGCGTGTCCACCCTTCTTGACAATTTTCATTTCATCATCCTTTTGGCTTGGCCCATGGCATGCTGAGCACTGTGTGACCTACCCAGCTCTTCATCTTTCATCTCTTTATTCTATCATGTAACTGAAGCATAGTGTTATCATGGCTAGCTAAGGTGATGCCCTTTCTTCCTTCTCTACCCCTCCCCCGCCAGCATGTGCCCATTTTCTTTTCCAGAACAATCTCAGCATTATTTCCCCCACCAAAAAAAAAAAAAAAAAAAAAAAAAACTGGCAGGGGGATGCTGTGGGCAGAGAAAAAATAAGGGAAAGAGGGGAGAGGATGTACTGTATAAATAGTCAGTCGTATGTAAGCTCCTACTTTGTCCTACTGTCTCCCCAGCTCCTCCATACATATATATTTTTAGACATGGGTGAGAATGGTTGAAAATCATTTTCTACAGGCTACAAGATCCAAAGCAAAAACAACAGATATTAGTCATTCCAGGAAATAGCAAGATTAGAAGACAATTTAGCACTACCTTTTCCAACCATCTTAAAATCCCTTCTTATTCTAAACAAAGGGTTTCCTGGCCTGTGCTTGAATATGTGTCCTAATGGAGAGCCATCTCCCATGGCAATCCACTCTCTCTGAATGACTGTATGCTTATAAAATGCATCACTATGCACAGCTGAAATATTCCCTGTAGCTTTCAGTTGCTGGTCCTAGACCAGCTCTGTATAGCTACAGAAGATGAACCTACTAGGCCATTTACACAAGGCCTCTAGAGGAGCACTTGGAGGGGCCACCAATTGGTATCACTGTGAAAATTAGAAAAAGAAGCTTAGTCCTCAGTACACTTTTCTCCCATCAGTCAGAAAGTTGTCATTAAAAAATACAAAAATCTGCGGGGCACGATGGCACACACCTGTAATCCCAGCAGCTTGGGTATCTGAGGCAGGAGGATCACAAGTTCAAAGCCAGCCCCAGCAAAAGCAAGGTTCTAAGCAACTCTGTGAGATCCTATCTCTAAATAAAATACAAAATAGGGGTGGGGATGTGGCTCAGTAGTTGAGTGCCCCTGAGTTCAATCTCTTTTTACCCACCCCCACCCCAAAATCTACAATGCCCATGTTTGTAGTAGGGGGAGAAGGAGAAGATGGAAGATAGCCTGGGCTATCATTAATTTTGAATGAGTAAGGCAGTTAAGTGCAGACCACATCGGCCACAGCAGCCTTCACCTGGGAAGCAGCTCCCAGCACAGGGAAAGGGCTCTTGGAAGCATGTACATAGCTGCCTGTGCTCCTGCCAATGCTCCCTGTCTCCTCTATCTGCAGTTCTGTGGTTTCCGGGGAAGATGGCCCTCAGTACCACAGCCCAAAGCACATTTGTAAGGCCTACCAAACATACTTACCCACCAGCTGAGCAATGGGAAAGTATGCGGCAGATGGTTCAGTAGTGGCAGGAGGGAGTTAACTCCTGAAGGCGGTTCTTAATCAACCCTTTTGGGTCTATGCATCACCTTTGATGATCTGTTAAAGTCATGGACTGACACCATACAGTGTCAGAGGCTAGTGGGTCACTCCATAGAAAAGGGCTCTAAACTCCCATTCACCAAGACTCTTTCTTGGCTGACTGTCCCATCATTCTTGGGTATAGAGTAGCATCTTGGAGCTGAGCAGAACTCAGAGGCAGGAGGCCCCAGGCAGTGGGGCAGTAGACACATGGCTTCCTTAAGTAGTTTCCACTTCTTATCAGCAACAATTATTCCTGCAAGCTGCTTTTTTCCAGTGGAAACTCTGCCCTCAGCTTTGTCAACAAGATTTCTGGGCTGATTACTGCTCTCCAGGTAACAGGCAGGCTATGCCCTGTCACTGCTGGAAAGTATGGGCAGCCACCACAGTGGCCAGTAAGGCATAGGGAATTGACCCCATCATAAACTGTAAAACCAATCACTCTGGTTTTACAGCCGAGGAAACCGAAGCCATCAGAGGGAAAGTGACTTGTTCAAGGCCACATAATAGGGGAATGTGTTTCCCCATTTTGCACTCTGGTCAAGTTTGGAGGACTCTAATTGCTGGCCTCAGATGCTTCTAGAAGAGTGTGGCATGGGGGAGAAATGGCTATGGGGCCCTGTATGTATTTCACTATTCAGCAGAGGAGAGTTGTGGAAAGGCCTGATGAGAGGCCCTGATGAAGATTTAATGGGAACTACCCAACACTGACTCCTTCCTTACAACCAATACAGAGAATCAGAAAGGATGAGATCACTCGCTCCCATCTGACCAAGTCCAGCTTCTGGCTCCAGTCTTGAAGGCCAAAGACATGGATAAGAACTCAAGACAGCCATAAAGTATTTTAGAGAGAAGTGGGATTTGCCTGGCTTTGTCTTTCCCTACTCTAGATGGATTTTCCTGAGATACTAGGATGGAAGTATTTCTCAAGTATATCTGCTACGGGCAAAAGTCAATGGGACTAAGGAGGTTATTTGTCAGTGACTTGGGGACCAAGAAATAGAGACTAGGCAGCCTCACAGGGAAAGCATCAAAAATACAGGGAAAGAAGGTCCAGCCTTCTCTGAGAATTCAAAAACTGCTATTGCTGGTACAGCTGATGACTAAATGATATTTTCATTAAATTTTTTTCAAAGCCTTTGAGACAATAGCAAAGAGTTTTGCTTTCTTCCAGGACACTCTCAAGCCCACCTTTGGCATCCCTGTGTGCCTGTCTCCAGGCTAAGCATTTGTCTTAATGCTGTGACCTCTAAGGCTTGAGTTCCCATCTGTCTCAGACAGATTACTCCAAGGCCCTCCCCTGTCTATCCAATCCACCCTGGCCACTCACTTTCCTTGTAGGACCCTTGCAATCTCTGAATAACTCACTCTTCCTGCATTGTGTAACAGGTCAGTATCCCCATCTTGGGTCTTGGCAGCTCCTAGGACTGGTGATCCTTGGCCTGAGATCCCTTGCTTACATCTAGTCACCTTGACCAGCTGGGTACCCTTGGCTACCAACCACAGTCCAGCTTCCCCAAGTCCATTCCTGTTTCCTTGTCTATAAACTGGGATATGACAGTAACTGATTCTCAGGGCTGCTGTGGGCTGACCTCTGAGGAACACTCACACAGGGGCCTCGTACCTGCAAACTAATAAAGTTAGCTATCACTGCCAGAATTGTGTTGCAGAGTATCACTGGAGAACCCAGGACAATGAGGAGAAAAGCTGCAGGCCCCAGAGAAGCACTGTGAAGGATCAGAAATCTGCTGTTGGTCCTAAAAGGTCCACCCCACACAAACATTTCCCAGAAAGCCACATTTTTGCTGATCTGAGAAAAAATTGACCACCCCATATGCTGTGGCTTCCAAAATTCTGGCTGCTCCAAGTGGATGGAAATGGGTCATTTTAATCTTTCTCCCCAAAAGCAGAATCTCGACTTTCCTTCCCCAAGGAAGATAAGGCCTGTGGTCCTCAAGGTGTTACTGATACTAACCCTTTGTGCCCATCATTCTTTCTCTCCCCCTCTCCTCTAGTGTCACCTCCTCCCACTTCCCCGATCATCTTGTGCTTGTCCCCTATTATGCATCTGTTCTCACTCTAGCAGCACCTGAAACATGACAACCTCTGAAAGGCCCCAGTATGTCATCAGGGCAACAGCAGCCCTCACCTGACTCCTGCCGACCAGCGCATGCAGCAGAAAGCAGAGGACAGGGAAAGGCTGAGGTGGGTGCCAAGGGGCTGGAGCTGGCAGGTGGCAGGAAGTAGCTTGACCTAGACACTAGGCTTGTTCTGAACTCCTGGATACTTCAGCTCTTAGAGGCCTGAGAAGGCCATTTGGTTATTCTGGGGTAGATTCTGAGGCCTATGTCAGAATCAGAGAAGGGTACCTGGGGTCCTCTGAGATGGACAGGGAACTTCAGACCCAAATGGGGTTGATTTACCCAAAGGTATCATCTCCTTCTTCTGGATTATTAGTGAGGGTGTGGATACTTCCCATATTCATGAAGTGTCTCAGGGCCTAGGTCAAGTGAGAGGTTCCCTTTTACTTTAGAGTGCAGCAGCAGTCACCCCAAGTCAATTCTAGCTTCTACCCACTTTCTGATTAGAATGATTTTCCCCCTAAAGAGCTTTTTCAGATCTTCTGTTTCACTGGGTTTCTGGGTTTCTGGTTATCCTATGGTGGATTTCCTATTGGGGACCTCCTTGGAGGGCAGAGAGGCTGCTGCATTTCTTCTTGTAAGGTCTCCTCGGCCTTACACTGTGATTGGCATTAGTTATAGCAGGGGCAATTAACCACTGGACCATACCTCCAGCCCTTTTTATTTTTTATTTCGAGACAGGGTCTCAGTAAGTTTCTTAAAGCTTTGCTAAATTGCTGAAGCTGCCTTGAACTTGTGATCTTTCTACCTTAGCCTCCCAAGCTGTTGGGATTACAGGTGTGCACCACCAGCCTGGCTGCTGTCTGATCTTTTTAATTTTTTTAGTTACAGGTCGACACAATGTCTTTATTTTATTTTTAAGTGGTGCTGAGTATCAAACCCAGTACCTCACGCATGCTAGGCAAGCACTCTACCTCTGAGCCACAACCCAGCCCCTGATGTCTGATCTTTGATGATGATCTCTACCTAGCTTAAGCACCAACTACATGGCAATGTATATACTAGAAGCAGGAATCACAATAGCATGCAGGACACAGGCCCTGGCCTCTTGGAATTTATTGTCTACAGGGGAAGAAAATCAGACCCCTCCAATTCAGTGTGACACATGCTATGATGCAAAGGAAAGGAAAATTGGAGCTTACAGGAGAGCCCCTGGCCTTGTCTTGGTAAGAAGAGATAAGAGCAGGCTTTTTGGAGGAGGTCTTATCCCAACCTGTCGGCAAGGACTGGAAGGAGCAGGAGAGTTTAGTGTGAGAGTGGTAAGAGGCTAACAAAGTTCCAATATTAGGAATACTATGCGTGCGAAGGCTGAGAGGCAAAAGGGAAAGGGCACCTTTGAAGTGGAGAGACTAGTCCAATATGGCTGGAACACGTAGGAAGGCACCAGGAAGAGATGAATCAACCAGTCACATGCATTTTAAAAACCTGTAGGAAGAATATTCCATTCTTTTCTCTACTGAGAACTTCTAGTAAACCCACAGAGTCTTAAATTCCAGGAATTTAAAATTACTGTAATAACATTTTGGAACTGAAGACTTTTAGAGCCCATTCAGATTCCAGTATCAGTGTTGTGAAGAAAATAAAAATGGGGCCTCTCTCTCATTGGTCCATTGAGAAATGATCCCAGAGTTCAGCAGAGCAGCTGGTCTCTTCTGCAGCACAACTGAGAGTCTTATGGGTGTACACCTAGAGCCATTAATCTGGGACTAGAACCATTAGTAATTGAGTTGAAAGGAAGGGGCAGAGGACAGAGTTCTTGAAACTTCAGTCCAGCTCAACAAGAAAAAAAAAAAAAAGTTTCATGAGAGAAAAGAAAAGAAAAAAAAAATAGGTTCAACAAGGGCAGGTGGAAGTTGGAAAACTGGTCAACCATTATATCGCCAGTCAATCCTTTCTTCATTCATCAGTCTGTCCAGGGTGCCCAGATATGGTTGCTGGGTACATGATTGCTGACACCAAACAGCCTCCAGGTTCCCAAACCTGCCGTCACCAGGCCACTCAGCCCACTCTACTCTCCTGGCCAACAAGGTCACTTCCTTGTTGCTAGGACTTGCTCTAAGGAAGGGTACCAGGCACAAATTCACGATGCTCATAAAAAACTTGCACCATGGACACAGGTGGAAAGTCCCATATATATATAGGAAAATCCCAATCCATTCCCTGAGACCTGAAATCCAAATTCATTGTTGGCTAACATTATACAAGACTTTCACCTTATCCTCAAAGCTATAATTGAAGGTAATCCTCTTATTTCAACATATGAAGCCAAGCACCATAATCTGTCTGGAGGATTCTTCCCCAGAGCCACAAAGTGATAGAAGAGCTGCCTCTGTCCTGACCCATGAATCCTCCCCAAACTATAATCCACCTTCCCTGGCACTATCCATTCACCATCTTTCTCTTGCTCCTCCTCCTTGTTTTTCTTTGGTACCCAGAGGTCAAGAGAGAGCAGATTTAATTCACAGAGCAGTTTTCAATGAATGCTGCCCTAGGACAGAGGAGGAGCTAAACCCTGGGTCTCTAGAGAAAGGACCTCTGTCCCTCCTAGCAGTCAGCTTCCTGAAGTCCCCAGCTCCTTGAGTTAGGCCTGCTGCCCACCTGGCCTCTGTCCCAGGAAATAGAACTTTCATTCTCATCACTCAAACTCTTCCCAGCAGAGGCAAACATCCCTAAAGAGGGAAATTGATGGAGTAGCTCAGAGCAGAGCTCAGATAAAGGACTTGTGAGTGAAAGCCAGCTCCAGCTGCTGGGCTAGGCCACCATGTCAGCCAGACCTTCTGCCAGTCAGCAGCCAAGGGGGAACAGCTTATGAGAGGAAGCCAGAGGCTGTGGCACCTTCCTCTGCCCCTGGGGGAGAAGCAGCAGCCCCTCCACCCACTGCTTCCCCTTCTTTTCCCAGAACTCTCCCTGACCTGAAAAACAACTCTCCAACTCGGTTCTTCAGGAGCCCTGGATTGAAGTTTAACAGACAAAAATAATTCCCTTGAGTGAGCTATTTTCTGCCCAGCATTTGGAATAATAGCTCAGGGTGACAGGCACTGGGGGTAGGCTTGGGAGAAGGCTGGCCACAGGCCACCATCTGCTTAGGGCCCTTCCCATGCTCACTCCCTACTCTCCCTGGAGCCAGGATTTTCAGGGAGGTGGGGACCTTAATCCAGGGCTCAAACACTTAAGTATCTGCTACCACCTGTAGATTCCAGGGTGGGCACTGAGGGTGGCAGGATAGGGAAAGCCTGAGGGGGCCAAGGGTTTTAAGTCTCCATAGTTCCTATTCTCTTATAGAATGGAAAGAAGAGGGGGAAAAAATCCCTGCTACTTTACCACACCTCAAACAAAGCATAACATTTGCCTGTCTATAGATACAAGATTATTGTATCAGCTGAGAAAAATACTTAAAAGGTGTTACAAAAAATGTTACACTCTATAAAAATGTTAGCTATTATGTTACTTTGATTCTCCCTGGGTGTTTAAGAGCAATGGGAGGATAGTATCATATATAAAGTGGAAGCTGTGAAAAAACAACTTGAAGAATTCTATGGATCATGATCCTCTCCGCCAGTCTGAGGTCCTCATTGCCTAGGCGAGCCAAGTGCAGCGCGGGGGCTGGGGTGCAGTTTGGTGGTGGAGGGCTTTCCCAGCACTCCTGAGGCCCTGGCTTCCATCCCCAGCACCATGTGGGGCAGGAGGTGGACAGAGGGCAAGAAGGACTTCCCTAGAGTGCAAGTTGTGCACCAAGCACATTCCAAAAACTTCCCTGGGCTGTTGATCTTTTTTTTTTTTTTTTTTTTTTGCTATGCCTAGAGACCCTTTCCCTTTTGATTTCTCTCACATGACCTTCCCTCTAATATCTCTGGGGAAATCCCTGACTGGAAACACCAAGTATTAAAGGAAGAAAGAGGGAGGAAAGGGAAGGAGAAAGGGGTGGGAAGGGATTGGGGTTGTAAAGAGAAGTCATTCAGGGGATTTCATTCTGAAAAGTTTCTTGATAACTCACCAGAGAGAAACCCTCTGCATTATAATGTGTGGTGATCATTGATTCCTCTAGTGAGGAATTCTCACTAAAGGGGTTTTCCCTGTTTTGATATAGCATTTACGTAAACAACAACAAAACCATCCAGAGGACACTGTAGAGGCTTGCAAGCTAACCTGGCTGAGATGTGTTCTGTTTACCCCCATCACCAACAGAGATTACAAATACAGATTTCACTTTTGAAAAAAAAAAGTCCTATATATATATTAAAACAAAACAAAACAGATCATGCAACCACAATGGACTGCAGTCCTAGCAGCAAATCCTCTGGCTCAAGACCAGGCTCTTGCCCCCCAGTTCATCTCATCAGGGTTTGTACCTCTCTAGCCTCACTCCCTCTCCCTGGCCTTGGTCCCCTGAACCTGGCCATAGTGACAGAGGTCTGTGGTCAGGAACATGTATTTAAAAGAACAGGCTCTGGAGGAAGCCTGCCTAGTTGGCTCCAATTCCTGATTTCTCCCTGACATTAGCTATGGAACCAGAACCAATTACCTGTGCTCTCTAAGCTTCTGTTTCCTCAAATGTTAAGTAAGAAAAATAATAGCACTTACCTTCTTGGTGTGTGAGGATTCAACAAGATAATGCATATCAAATGCTCAGCACAGCACCTGGCACATAGTACCTGCTCAGTAAATGTTATACTTGTTATTGTGCACAATTGGTACAAACACTGGAAAGAATCCATCTGAGCTCAGCCCAGCTGTGCGAGATGATCTAACCTCACAGAGCAATTTCCCTTCAATCTTCCTTTCTAGCTCAGGGGATGGATCCCAGTCTACGTACAAACACATCTTCATCCATAAACATCTTTTGAGCACATTCGTAAGGTATTGTGAAGTGACGGGATGGGATTCAGATCTGTTCTCAGGGGCTCACAGTAGAGTGGGAACAATGAACAGTTGAACACACAGTCAAAAATTGTCAAGTGGAGCGAAGTACTACTCTCTCCATGCCAGCCCTGCCCAGAATGTCAAGCAGTTGGCATTCCAGGAGGACCCAGGGTGAGTGACTTCTCTTTCTAGCCTCCAAACCTTCCAGGGCTTCACCAAGAGACAACCAATGGCAAAGTAGCTCTGCTTCGCCTCCGGTTTCCCAGGCTGCACACTGGATTTCAACAAAGTCGGTCAGATCTCGAATGGAGTTCGTGACAATGGAATTTTACCTGAGGCTGCCCATCCTCCATTTCTTAACATCATGGCACCCAAGATGTGGGTGTGCTTGCCAAATAGGCTGGGCAGAGGTAACTTCCCACCCCTGGCAGAAGCCCGGAAATTCAGAGCCATTTGGAACAAAGAACTCTGCCCTAAAGGTGTTTTCCAGTATCTCGTGGCCAGCTTGGAACTGCCCTGTTCACCCTGCACAGCCACCACATGCTGCCTTCTTTTCAGCCTTCCTCAGACAAGGAGGGAAGGGCAAAGGCTGAGCTGTTGATCGGGATACTACAGGCAAAGACAGGGGACAAGTGAAGAAGGGAGCCATCCACACTGGACTTAGAAAAACCTGAATTGAAGTTCTGGTTCTGACTTAGTACCTCAATGACTTTGGGCATGCAATTTAGCCTCTTTTGGGGGGGGCGGGGGGTGGGGTGGTACTAGAGATTGAACCCATGGGGACTCAAACAATGAACCACATCCCCAGCCCTTGTTTTGCATTTTATTTAGAGTCAAGAACTTCGGTTTCCTCTTCCTAAAATAGGGATAATATCTACCTCGTAGGATTATTGAGAGGCATAAATTTAAAAATGTATGGAAAACATTTAACACAGTTCCTGGAACATAGTAAGTTATACATAATCATTGGTAATACAACTTTCAGCTATTACATAATACAGTAACCTCATAAGGGTCAAAGGTTGGTGCAGAGAGAAAGAGAGAGAGAGAGAGAGAGACACTGGGTGGAGCAGGGGGTAGAAATGGGGGCAGAAGACTAGGCAGGGCCCTGCCTCTGAACCTGGCATGGGCCTGGTAGCCAAGGTGAGGCTCAGGGCAGAGGCACTTGCCAGCCCCTGGAGCTGACAGGCACAGACTGGCTGGATAATTACAGAGTTGAGAGCTGGGGTGGCCCAAGCAACTGCCCAGCCAGCCACATTCTTTTGTTGCGTGGGTGGCTGAGTGGGTGGGCAGTTAGCTGTTTATGTGACTACCAGGATGCTGGGTATATCTAACACCTCCTTTCCCCAGCACCCCCAGGTAGTATGTTCAACCCAAGGAGGGAGATTCTCTGGAAGGATTCTCCACTTTTCCATGGCACTTCCCTTGTTCCCTCATCTCAACCCTCCAGCTTCTCAGCTGGGACAAGACAGAACACCAGAGAACAAGGCCCTACTCTGAATAGTTGGCTAGTGGATTACCTTCCATCTAGCCCTTAAATGATCAAGAAGCTCTGGGCGGGCAAGTCGTGGTGGCACACACCTATAATCCCCAGAACTTGGGAGGCTGAGGCAGGAGGATAACAAGTTAAATGCCAATCTCAACAATTTAGGGAGACCCTGTCTCAAATATAAAACAATAAGGACTTGGGATGCATCTCAGTGCTAAAGTGCTCCTGGGTTCAGTCACCAACACCACACACATACAAAAGCCCTGGATGGATGGGAATCCCCTCATATATCCAGCTCCATGTACTTTGATTTAGCTAGCACACACGTGGTTCTGATACTTCATGTCCTTTTCTCAAATTGATGCCCAAGGAAAATTTATCTCCCTTCCAATCCACTTGTCAAGAAACAATTCATTAGGTATTAATTGAGTATCTAGTATGAGCTCAGCACTGACACCTGACACTCTTGGCCCAACTGAAGAAGTCACCAAATGTCATGGGATTCCTCATTCACTGCTGATGAAAGCCCAGAGAGGAAGGGCTTCAACTGCACCTGGAGGCACAGAGCTCTCAGAGTCAGGTTGAGGCATGAAGGGGGTTACTTTTGCACAACGTATCAGCCAGACACCAGGTACTGGATCCATGGACAATTCTTTTTTGTGTGTGTGGTTTTGGGGATTGAACCCAGGGCTTTATGCATTCAAGGCAAGCACTCTACCAACTGAGCTATATCCCACCCCTAGACAATTCTATTACAGCTAAAAGGGGCTACAGAAACTCATCTAATACAACTTTTTCATTTTAGAAATGAAGTCTATGGCAAACATGAAAAAGGATGATGGAAAAAATGTGACCTTTCATCCACTACTCAAAGGAGTGCTTTTTGGTATAACTACTGTGGAGAACAGTTTGGCATTGTTTAGTAATGCCAAACACAGAATTCCATGTAAGCCAGCAATTCCATTCCTAGGTATATGCCTTACAGAGATTCTTACATGTGCCTCAGGAGAAAAGCATACCATGTTCCTCACTCACAGTATTGTCACATCATAATAGCCCTTTAACTGGAAATGACCCAAATGTCCATTAAAAAGAGGGAGAACATAGAAGTTGTGGTATTCATACGACAGAATACTACACAGCAGTGCAAATGAATGTGCTGCACCAATGTGCATCATATGAACAAACCTCAGAAATATAACACCGAGATTGGGCATAGGGGTGCCCACCTGTAATCCCAGAAACTCAGGAGGCTGAGGCAGGAGAATTGCAAGTTCAAAGCCAGCCTTGGCAACTTAGTAAGACCCTGTCTCAAAATAAAAAATTAAAGGGGCTGGGGATGTAGTTCGGGGGTAAAGTGCCCCTGGGTTCAATCCCAAGTTCTAGAAAGAAATACAATACTCAGTGAAAGAAGAGCATCACAGAGAGCACAAGTGTGTAAACTTCAAAGCCATGTATAACAAAACAAACATGTTGTTCTGTAAAACATACAGAGATGGTACCTACAAAGAAAAGCCAGGAAATAATTAACCAAAATTCACCTTGGGGTGGGGAAACCAGGAAGGGGGATGCAAATGGGAAGAGAGAAAGGGGCTTTTAAGATATTGTAAATGTTCCATTCCTAACTTAGTGGTGAGTATAGCGCTATATGATATTATACTATAATCCATCTATAAGCATATTATATTCTCTCGTATGTCAGATGTATTTATTTCACAGTTAAAAAAAAAACAATAAACAAAAAGAATTGAAGAACTAAGTCCCAGAGAAGACAAGTAACCTTTCCAAGCTTATCATCTAACAAATGGCAGAAAGAGAAATCAATTTACTGAATCTGAGTTTAGCCAGGTACCAGGACACCATTCCTGAGTCCATGTGGGGCTTCTCACAATGACAGGTTTAGGGGATACTCGATTTAAAAACATTTGCAAGAGCCCCCTGCCCCCTACCATTAAATTCCAAGTATCTTGAGTAGTGCTGACACATAGTAGGACTTCATCCCACATCTGCTGAATAACTGCACATGATTTCAAGGGCCCAGTTTATGCCAAGAAACTGACTTATTTTATCTAATCTTCATAAATCCAACAAGGGAGCTATTATTATCCCCTATTTACAGATAAGGAAACTAAGATTTTGGAGAGATTAAGAAATTTGCCCAAGTTTGCCAGCTAGAAAGTGACAGAGCCAAGACTTGAACCCAAGAGTTGAACTTAGACTCTGTACTTCTCCTGTTCTGCCAGACTGCTGGCACAGCTTCTAGCAGCATTACCTAAAATCTCCCCAAACTACACACTAAAGAGAATGATAGGAGGGGGGAGAGGGGGGAAGAGAGAGAGAGAGAGAGAGAGAGAGAGAGAGAGAGAGAGAAATTATAATACCCCAAAACAACGCTGTGTAGATTAAAAGAGAATAGAGATCAGCACAGGACCTGGCAGGAGGCTGTCATAAGAAGTTAGAGTCCATTTCTCCTTCTAGGAGAACTAGGTTTGGGAGCCCTTTAGGAACAACCAGGAGGGGAGAAAAGGTGGGCAAGTGGAGAATAGCTCCCTATTAATGGGTGGGATGACGGGCTTTTTCCCTGTTGCACTTAGCGCATAGGAGGCTATCAGTAGAGTGCTTTGTTTGAAATGGGAAGAGTTTCACATTTCCCTCCCATGTCATTCAAGTCTTATTTGATTCCTCAACATTAACCTCTCTGTACAATGTTACATCTCTCGGATTCTTTTTTATGCCTCATATTAATCCAAGGACTATGCCTAAGACTGCCAGAGAGACACTCACGTCTAAAGGTGCTGGCAGAGGTAGCCTTCTGAGATGCCACCATCCCCAGAGTAACCTTTGGGCCAACTGAGCTTGCTCTCAGGTCAACTTGTTCAAACTAGTTAGTAAATCTAACTCTGCTGCTCACAAATATTTATTGCAGGCCTGTAATAGGCATGACACGGCACTGAGTGCCCTGTGGCTGTCTTGTGAATGCAGAGGTGGTAGAGTTCTGTGGAGGCTTTGGCAGCCTGCAGACCTGCATGTGAGTCCTGACTCTCCTTCTTACACGTTATGTCACTTTGGCAATTGCTTAACCTCTCCAGCCTCAGTTTCCTCATTTGTAAGGTGAACATAGCAGTGATTCCTGACTCACTGGAACCGCGGCTGATGGGTCTGGGAGGCTGCGCTTGCAATGTTCTTAGCACTGCAATTGCCACCAAATGAGTGCCCAGTAAGCCACTGTTCCTAGAGCTATAACTCTGGCGCCAGCAGGTGGCACACACTGGATATGCCACTAGTAAACCCTTGAGCTTCCTTGGTGCTCCATAGTGTCTGGAATGTCACACCTTGCATAACACTTCAAAGCTTGTCATCAAAAGGCCAGCAAGAGGCAGCAGCTTCCCAGGAACTGGCCTTGGGTCCTGCCCCAACTCCACTTTCCCGCTGGTGCAGCTGTCCACACCCTGTGCAGGACCAGGACTCTCCCCTGTGCAGAATGAGGACTTTGTGTGGCATTTGGTTCTGGGAACACTGCTTAGTCTATTCCTTGGCATGGGACCTGTAGGGCAGGTTTGCAAAGGCATGACACACACTCAGACTCACAGAGCGCCTACTGATTCTGCTTCTCCTTCCTGCCATTTACCCACTAGTCACCCCAGCCCTCCCTCACCAGTCCAAAGTTCTGTCACCTTCCCCTCTCCACAAATTGCTTCCCAGGTGGGATTTCCCAAGAGGACTTCACTTGCCCTTTCGTGTGTTACAATGAGAATGACTTCCTTCCTGCCACAGCACAGGAGTCACTACACAGTCACAGAGGAGACTCGGCTCCCGCCATGCCTTATGCTCTAATCACTCAGAAGCTAGACCTCTGGGGACTCTCCAAAGAGCCTTCCCCGAGCATCTGGACCACAAAGTGCAAGGACTCTGAAGCGAGGGCAGTTTATCTTCCTGTGTCACCACCACAGGATGCTGTTGCTGCCACCAACGCCTAAAGCTTGGGTTGAGCAAGAACTATCTGTCCCCACCCTGGACCATTTCCCCAACAGTCAGGACTCTCAACAGTCCTAACTGGGGAATCAAACTCTAGTGTTCAAGGGGACTGACTCCATCTCCTGCTAAGCAGCTTCTCTCCGGTTTTAGTCTCCATCTTGGTTGTCATTTCCCTGGATCACAATTACAAGTGACTTTCGTTCTTTATCTATACAGACAAGGTTGACTACCCTTTCCTTCCTGGTTGTTTACCCACTGAGAGCTGGACTTTCCTGTGGGGTGGTATGGTCCTCAGAGGTCTGGGAAGCTAGAAGGACAAAATGAAGAGATGGCAGAAGGGGAAAAGAGGGGAGAGGAAGCATGAAGCCCAGTGAGTCTTGGCCCTACTATAATTCCCAGTTCCCCCAGGGGAAGCGGAAGAGGAGTTGGCAGGTCTTCCAGTCCCTGTCTGAGGTAGGGGTGGGGCAGAAAAACCTAAGGTGAGGCCAATCATAAGCCAAGGGTGAAGGGAAGTTACATAGGTGGTGGGTTGGGTCCTGAGAGAAGGTGACTGGGAGCAGTGCTACCTTTGGGAAGAAGACTGGAATTGGCTGATAATCCCAGGGAGCAGACTGGGGTGTTTATTAAAATTAAACTACCCCCATCTTCCCCTCAACATTAAGCCTCCATTGTCCCCTCATCACTGTGTGTGACCTCTGCTGGGTTTGGAATGGCATTTACTAGGATGATTAAAATTTCTTGTTTGCCCTGGACAGTCTTGGTTTATGTGCATTACCCTGGCAAAAATCATGCAGAACATCCCAGTCACTCCCAAAAATATCCTAGTTTGAATGATAAATTATACAACCACTCTAGCATCTTCAGTGGGACACTGACACTAGGGAAAGCGATGATGAAATCAGAGAGGAGCCTAATTAGAAATGAAGCCCTCATGGTTTAGAGCAACAGCCAAGAAGGCTTCAGTCCAGCTGGATCCCTCCAGATCTGGAAAGTAGTGAAGGGAGAGACAGAGGGCTGCTGCCCCTCCTGAGGCTCTGATTGTCTTGGCGGCAGGAGCCTGGTCTGCTGGGATCTGCTTCCTTTCATTCCTCAGATGGCCTGGCACCACGCTGGGCACACAGAGGCTCTTCATCAATCATTTCCTTACTTCTCTCTACCTGCCTTCCAAATGGACCTGCAGCAAAAGCTAATGGAAGCTAGAGCCAAATAAGTTCCTATCCAGAATAAATCTGAATGTTATTCAGGTTCTTCCTGGTCCTACTCTGTAGCCAGGAGAACCCCATTGCTGCATAGACAACAGCAGGTTTCTAGCAGAGGTTCCAGAAGCTGATCTCAACTAGGATGTTCATGGTTTCCTTAGGATATGGGGCAAAGAAGTGAAAAACCAGAACTCTTTCTCATGTCTTGGATAACAACTTGGTCTAGCCCTTCAGGCCTCACCTTCTTTATGTGCTGAGTAGAGGGTAGAGGCCCAGGAGATGGATTGGAGCTTCCTTTACAACTCAGTCCCAAAAGGTATCAGTTCTGAGACCAAAGAGAGGAAGAAGACTGGAGAACCATAAAACCAAATAGCCAAAGCACCCAAAGAGCACCTGGACCTACCACAATGTACAAACAAAGTCTGATGGTCTTGGCTTAAGAAAAGTGAGGGGTCAAGAGAGCTTCCCCACTGTCTTCCTTTCCCTCCTTTCTTACTCTATTTTCAGTCTTGGTAAGGGACCAAGTCATAGCTAATCAGGACCAGCCAAACCCAAAGACATGGGACCCAGCCAGAGCACAGACCATGAATTCCCCAGCTTTTTGCAGTTTGAGTCAGCCCAGCAGCCTTGTTGGCCTCCCTGAATTCCTCTCAAACAGGTCTAGAAAGGCTACTGAGTGGGGGGCCATGGGCTCTGGGGCACCTATTTCTGCTCATGGATCTTCAGCACCCACAACAAAAGCCAGGGAGAAATTTTCACTTTTACTACCTCCTGGTCTGGCTACATGGCAGTCCTGAAACTACTCCAGAGTGACCCACAATTCCCTCCAGCACTCCAATGGCGAGGGGATAGAGGAAGGGCCCCCAATACACAACATTCTCAGTTCATAGCATTGAGGCTCCTGTGTACAGACAACCCATCCCCACCTCAGCAAACCACCCCCAACTCTCTAGACTGGGTTAAAGCATTATTTGCATTTTGTGGTTCCAGAATCCTCCCAATTTCTTCTTCATGCCTACCTCAGTAGCAGAGATGGGCAGCTACAAGACCACAGAGAACAAATGGGATGAGAAGCTGGAAAATTCTGCAGTGCTGGGGTGTACCTCTCAGTTCTAGAGAAGGATAAGAGATGTGGACTTACCACAAAGCCACAATCCCTTCACAGTCAACTCCTTCTAGAATCATCCCATAGCCATCAAATAACCACTGCTGTGTTGGGTGTCTGAACCCCTGCCCACTGCCCAATAGCCATGGGAAGACTGCCTTCCAGCAGGGAGCCACAGCAGAGCTGAACTCTGCCCAGGAGAACTTCTGCAATGCTCAGAAAATGCCTGCCCAACTGCTTGCCTGGGCTCTGGCCCCTCTGGCTGCAGCTGAGCCCAGACAGGAGGCTGACTCACTCACCACAAGGAGGAGGAGGAGGAGGAGGAGGAGGAAGAGAAGGGCCTAGGTACAGAGATTCAAGGTCCCCCTAGCCCAAGCAGACTGTCTTAGCCTCTGGTCCATGGGAGAGGGCACAGCTGTCCGCTGACCCTGGCCACCACACAAAATTCCTTCCTAGATACTTCCTTTGAATTCTCTCCCACCACCAACAAATTCGGGGCCCCTCACTCTCCAAGCAGAAACAGCTCCTCAGGCCCCCACCGGGCTTATATGCTTGCCCTTGTGTTCCTCTGGACATCTATGGATTGGCTCTCCTGAAAAGTTAATCCACTGCACCAGTCAATTACGTCTCAAATAATTGGTGGCTAAAGTCAAGAAAAGAAAAATACTCTACGTAAAAGATCCAACTTCACCATCACAGGTGGCCATACTAGGGCTCTACAGGATAATAAATAAAGCTACACACACTCCACCCCCAGAAGTCCTTAGTACCATCGACAGCCAATCGCACCCTTCCTTATTCTTCCCCTCCATGCCAAGGCGCCCGATGGAGGAAGAAACAAATGGGTCTAGTAACCCAAATGCTAAGCCCTGTCCTAGCTGAGCACTTTCTACGCTGAATTGCCTGAATGAACATCGAGGAGGTGGCTGCCCCCTCGCCAGCTTGGCACAAACTTCAACTTTTTCAAACCTCAGTGCCCCCTCAGTGTCCCAACCTCATGGCACAACAGCCCGGATCTCAGTCGCCAAGTTTTGTTCCTGAGACTTACACTCAAGTGCTTGCACACGGGCACTCAGATCTCCGGACCTCCGAAGCCCCGAGCCAGGATTCAGTCCCTATCCTAGAACCCCCTTCCCCGCAGCTCCCAGGTCCGCACCTGGTCCGGCGGGTGAACACGCAGCCTGGCGCTCCCGACTCCCCTGCTGCCTTTTGACAAGCACGGACTGCCCAGCACCTGGCCCCGCCCCCGGCCCCGCCCCGCCCACTGGTCCCGCCCACAGCCTCTGTCCCCTGTTGCCAAGCGCTCCCTCCGCGCTGCAACCATCTTGACTTGGAATCAACCACTGCACGGCCGCCTTGGAGTCCTTGCCTGGTGAAACCTCTCACGGCTGCCTCGATAGAGTTAGGCATACCCTGCCCCGTGTGGGACGGAGTTTTCAATGATTTCGTATGTGCAGATCCACGCTTCTGCCTGCGATAATAGAGGATGCCTCCCCGCTACCCCTGCTGCCGTGGTTCTACCCAGCCTGCTGCGGACGCCTCAGCCAGGTGCGTCACCCCCACCTAGGCTGACCCGGCCTGGGCCTTGTCCCCCGCAGGTCGCTGGGGGGCGCCTGCCGAACCAGAGCCATTCTCTCCGCGTTCGTGGGGAATCCCGAGCGCCGCTTACAGCGGTGTTACTTCTGCAGAACGCCAGGAACCTCAACCCTATTCCAAGAATTAGGATAAAACAGCACACCCTGTCGAAGTGGAGCCTGGAGTTGCATCATTGCTACCACCGACGTCCCCTTGGCAGCGACAGCCCTAAGCACGTTCCTGGCCCATCGCTAATCTCATTCCCGCGCGCTTAGTCTTAGCTGCTCTGATCCCCTGTCCCCCCTGCCCCCCAGCCCCGCTTCCCACCGTGACGTTGCTGTAAGGGAAGGGAGGAGATAAAAAGGGAAAAAGTGCATTCTGAGTCCAGGATTAGTGGATGATTGTGGAAAATTCACCACATAAATTTTTGGCTAAAAATTAACTTCACTCTGCTTACCAATATAAGCACTCAATGCTAGAAGAGAGGTGAAAAAGACGGGGTCCCCCGCCCCCTTAGAGGGGAACTGTCCAGTAGGAGAATGTTTAAATATATATAGTAATCACAACAAAATCGCAACAGCATGTTCCAGAATAGAGATACCCACAAAGTCATCCAGCAGATGGTGACCTCCTTTAGGTAGGGAAGATATTGCTGTTTGCCTCTTGCAGAGGAGAAAGCCTGCGCTGAGGGAACAAGTGCAATAGGCAAGAAATTGAGGCATAGAAAGGGTGAGTGATTTGCCCTCCATGACCCAGCACTGCAGCAATGCAGCAAAGGACTAGTACCAGAGCCCAGCAAGTTTGCTGGTGCAATGAACCAATTTGGAGACAGCTATTCCAGACTGATAACCAGCCTTTCCCAGATCTCAACAATATGATCCCAAGAAATGGACTGAAGCTAAACAGAAGGAAGTTCAAATGGTGAAGTTGTGAGGTGAAGCTGAAGCAGTTCATTAAGGCACTTTCTCTGGCAAGGCTTAAAAGGAGGCAGGGCGGGAAAGGGAGAGAGATACCCATTGTTTAGCTTGGGAATAGATCATCAGTTCCCCCAAGAAACAGATAGATGGAAGTGTCCCTTTGAAGGTTCTATCTATCTAATGGACAGATTCTCTATTTTAAGAAAAGTAAAGAAATACCTCCCTTGCTCAAAGCATCCTGAGAAAGCTAGCAGTGATTCTCATGGGAAGAAAAGTATAAGAGATATCTCTAACAGCCAACACCTGAGGAAGTCCCATGAGCCTCTGGAAGAGGTTGATCACTCAGAAGTCACTTTTGTGGTGTTTAAAGGGCATAGCATCTTGCAAATAAACCTTAAAAAAAGGTAATGAAAGATGAGTAATAAGAATTCCATAGTTGTTGACTATGAGTCTTTTTTCACAGCTTTTGGTTGAAGCAGTGAAACTAGTATTTAACATGTATAAAACATTTTAGAGTATAAAAGGATTCTTTGGAATATCTTTTCTTTCTTTCTTTTCTTTTCTTTTTTTGGTACTGGAGATGGAATTCTTTACCACTCAGCTATATCCCCAGTCCTTTTACTTGCTAAGTTGCTGAGAGTCTTGCTTAGATATCGAGGCTGCCTTCAAACTTGCAACCCACCTGCTCTCTATCTTTAATCTCGCTGGGATTGAAGGCATGTACCACCACAGCCAGTTGAAATATTTTATTCAGCCTTTATTATAACTTTTTGGGACAGGCAGATTAGAAAATACTCTCCCTATTGTACAACAGATGTGCAGAATTGTCAATATTTTTACAGCTAGGAAATGATAGAGCCACTTGAACACAGGTCTTCTCTCTGAACATCCTTACTGTTCCATGCTGCCTCTCAAAAAATAAAAAATATTCCCATGTACTTTTCACCAGTTGTCTAGCTAAACCAGCCTTCTCCAAGATTATAAGATTATAAATATTGTCACTGTGTTAACATATATCCTATCATAGTCATATCACTATGTCCCTAACCATTTTCTTATCAACCTCCCCATACCTGAATGACTGTCTCTCATCTGTCTCTCCAGACCTGTCCTTTAGATCCTGTATGTTTTTTTTTTTGAATTTTTTAATATTTATTTTTTAGTTTTTTCAGCGGACACAACATCTTTGTTTGTATGTGGTGCTGAGGATCGAACCCCGGGCTGCATGCATGCCAGGCGAGCGCGCTACCGCTTGAGCCACATCCCCAGCCCAGATCCTGTATGTTCCATCAAATCTTCTGCAACATCTCCAGGCCAAAATGACCCATCATTTCTCTAGTCTTTCTATTATGAATTGCTGTATTGCATAGTTTGTCACCTGATAACAAGCCTCTTATATCTACATTGAAAACAAATGGATTTTTTTCACCTCAGCTTTATTCTTATGAGAAAGGTTATTTTGCAAAAATAAAAAAGCAAGAATACATGAGTTGCACTTTTCCCTGTTCAGTTGTAATCACTAATTGTCTCCTGATCCTGCTTCTTTCTAGCCAGGTACCAGAAAGGCTAGTGAGAAAGAGAGTCCCCTTCTCTCAAAGCCTGATGACAGGTGGCATTTCTGCAGTATAGATTTGGGTTGGGGCAGTAGCCCAGTGTTAGAACACTTATTGTATAGTGTTTATGAAACCCCAGGTTCAATCCCCAGCAACTCAAAAACAAACAAAAACCCTGCAGATTTAGTAGCTTAGAATTCCTTTAGTTAGACTGCTATGTAGACCATTTACCAGATCCTCTACAGAAAACATGAATTTTCCCCCTTTCCCCTCTAAAGTTAACATTTCTTGTATTTTCACTTGTCTTTAGGAGGGATAGTGGTGGTTACTAGGGGAATGTTCAGATTGGTTTTGGTCAGTACCTATCTCTAATCAATTGCAACAGGGGATATTTACTAAGTGCTTGCTATGTTTGAGATGCCACACTCCAGTGCTAGAGACTCAAAGATGTGTATCAAAACAAAAGAGCCCTGCCAGGTGCATGCCACCCTTGTGAGGTGAGGCCACCCTTGTGGGCTTTATTCTACAGAATCCAGGGGAAAGCAGAACCTGGCCTCTTAACCTCTCTGACAGGCTCTGGGAGCCTGCAGGTGCCCAGACAGGTGGGGCTGTAGTCAGGGTACAGGGCTGCAGCCTACACTCAGCTGATGGGCTCCTCTTTTCTGTAGCCTGGATACTGCCTTCAAGGCTGATGGACACTCTCTGAACCTCTTGCCATGATGCCAAGACTTTGAATGGATCACCTTGTCCCTTTAAGGTTCACAGGGACCCTGTCTCCATGGACAGAGGGTCTAAGCTGTCCAGAAGCTGCTCACCAGGTAAAAGTGTGCCCTTTGAACTCTCTGTAGAACACTCCCATCTGACTGTTTGCTTTTGCCTTTTTTAGGGCCCCCTTTTCCCCTTAAATATTTTATGGTTATGGGCATGGGAGGACTGAAGAGAAGACTGTCAGTAAACTCAAAGAACATTGGGAGAGACAGACATAGGGACAAGGCTTCTCATTTAGTTCTCTTTATATATATATATATATATATATATATATATATATATATATATATATAAAATATAAATTTTTTAATCTTTATTTTGTTGATTTATTTTTATGTGGTGCTGAGGATCGAACCCAGTGCCTCACATGTGCAAGGCAAGTGCTCTGACACTGAGCCACAACCCCAGCCCCATCATATATATATTTATATAAATATTTATATAAATATATAAATATTTATTTCAGTTTTAGGTGGGCACAATATCTTTATTTTATTTTTATGTGGTGCTGAGGATCTAACCCAGTGCCTCATGCATGCTAGGCGAGCACTCTACCAGAGCCACAACCCTAGCCCATTGTTTTATATTTTTAAAAAATTAAGTCCAGAAAGGTTAGCTAATTTATCTTTCAGGACAAAAAGGATCTGGAACTGTTCTCTCTGTTTATGTTCCAGATGGTGAAAATGAAATGAATAAATGGAAAAAGCTGTAAGCAATGAAGGCAAACCAAACAAAAGGTCTTTCCAGGACAGTGTTTTTTGAAATTTTAACTCAACCCATAGTAACAAATGAGTTTTTATCATAACTTAGTATACTAATGCATATAGATAAAGTTCAAGAAATGAGAGGTTTCCCTACAATGTTTTCTATTTTTCCCCTTCCTCCCCTCTTCCCTCCCTTCTCCTTCCTTCCTTTTTTTCTTCCTCCCCTTCTTTCAGTTTGGGGTCCAGCAAACTGATTTCACAAATCATTCATGGGTTGTGACCCAGAGTTTTAAAAATCCTGCAGTAGGTCATGGGCTATGCTGAACTTATTGTTTGACTAACCAATAGATAGAAGGGTCTATCCAGGCATTCGATTGAATTTCGCCTTTCTGAATGACCTGCACAAGTCCATGTCACCATGGGATTCCCTTAGTTAGAACCTGAAATAAGATCGACAGAAAGGCATTTGAGAGACCAGCATGCTTATAAGGAGCAACCTCAGAACCCTACAGTGGTTCCATGGTGGCTTCAGGCCTTTCAAGGATCCTCCCTCCAAAGTCATACAGTCAGGGCAAGGTCACTGAGGAAGTGACCCAGTGTCACTGTATCCACTCAGTGTTGGCTTTTGTGGCCTTAATTCTGTTGTGATCTTATCAGCCTCTTGCATATTCCAGTTTGTGGAGGTTTTTTCAGCCTTGGGAAGCTTTATGGCATCTCAGAAATCCTGACTTCTCTAGAACTAGAACTTCTTTAGTTCTGGGGAGTCGCATGCCATGCCATGAGAAGTGACAGCCTGCAGACTCAGCTTGCCCTAGAAAGAGTTGGGCACTGCCAGATATTCACTCCAAATCCATCTGGCTCCAGGGCTTCATTCCCAGTAGCCCAGCTCATGTCTCCATCCTTGGGGCTTTTGGCACTAGTCTTTCCCACCTGCTTCCATATCCTAGAGCCCCAGGTTGCCAGACTGCTGGCCCACACACAGTGTGTGCTGGCATGGTAATGCAGAGCCTGGGGGCTGGACGAAGGAAGGTACAGACTCCCACCTGCACCTCCAAGCATTGGCAGCTCAGAGCTCTCCCAGGCTCCCAGGTATTTGCTGGGCTTCTGTCCAAACCCCAGCAGACAGTGATGACTTCTTTCCAAGCCCCAACCCCAACCATTGAGACCAATGGAATAAACTAGAGGCTTGGAGTCCTTTCCCATTTGTGGCTATTTAGGGTTATGGGTTTTGCAACAACCATGATCACTCTTGCAGGAGACAAGAGAACAACATCCCATTACCTTTGGGGAATTCCTGTTTCGCTCCTCTAGGGAAGGGTGTCTTGTGGAAGAGCCTAGTGATAAAGATAAGTGGAGAGGCTCTGTGACATGAGATTAAGCACCTCAGGAACAGGTGAGAGTAGAGTTAGTGTTACATTGCTACTCAAAAGGTCAGTAGGGAAAAGCTACTGACAAAAGAAGCCCTCCCTCTTCAGAGGAAAGTCTCCAGGGAGCATGATTGGGCAATGAGCTCCTTTTCTTCATACCAATAAGCCAAAGCTCTACAAGCCTCATCCTGGGCACGCCTGCTTGTTTCTCCAGAACAGGAAGGACATTCCGTAAGCAGCCCAGGAATGTGTTAAGCATCTCTCCCCTGGGGCCCCAACTCCAGAAAGATGTGGCTGTTGACAGCTCATCTCCTTTGCCTTTGGCCTCTGGCCTGGGACAAACACTACAAAGCATGGCTTCCCCTTTCTGTTGCATTTGCCTCATTGTTCTGTGCCATTAAAAATGTTGCCATTGTTAATATTGTTGTTTCTGGCCTCCATCTCCTCTTGCAATGGGAGTCACCCTGGACTGAAACAGTGGTGTGGTGATGCTTTGTATCATCCACATGTCCTACAGCTGAGAAGTGGTCTCAAAATATTTGTGATGTAAAACCCTATTTTCAAAATGGAAAATTGTCATCTGCATATGTGAATATTATTTTTAAAGTACTATCATTGGCTAATATCTCAAGTCACATTACATTTTCTAGGTGAGAGTTATCATTAACAGTAATAACCATTACTTCTTGGGCTGGGGATGTGGCTCAAGCGGTAGCGCGCTCGCCTGGCATGCGTGCAGCCCGGGTTTGATCCTCAGCACCACATACAAACAAAGATGTTGTGTCCGCCAAAAACTAAAAAATAAATATTAAAAATTCTCTCTCTCTCTCTCTCTCTCTCTCTTTTAAAAAAAAATAACCATTACTTTTAATTTCAAATGACATCCTTGATACTTTTTGGAACATTTTACTGACTTCTCTGACATTACTTCTTTGCATTCAGATACTTCACCCAACATGCTTGACATATGGCCATCTTTGCTGGTGATGCTGGTGTCCCTCTGTTAACTAAAGCTAAAGCTCAAATTTTCAAAGATAAAAAACAAATAAAAAAGGAAGTCACCTCAGGGGTGGTGGTGTACACCTGTAATCCAACTGGCTCCGGAAGCTGAGGCAGGAGGATCACGAGTTCAAAGCCAACCTCAGAAACAGCGGGACACTAAGCAACTCAGTGAGACCTTATCTCTAATAAAATATAAAATAGGGCTGGGGATGTGGCTCAGTGGTTGAGAGCCCTAAGTTCAATCCCTGGTAACAGCCCCCCCTCCTACCCAGCCAAAAAAAAGGAAGTCACAATATTGCCTTCTCTTGCTCAAGAAATCCTATAGCGTATCCCCTCTTGGAGGCCACTGCTCTAGAGAACAGAAAGATTCAGCAAGTTTAGGCAACCCATCCAAGTTTATGGTCAGTGAGCCACCAAGCAGGGACTTAGAGGCTGTCTCCTGCCTTGAAACAGGGGTCTTGCTCTTCTCATTACCCTGCCCTTCCTCTGCCTTCTGGAGAAATGGCAACACTCACCTTAGGGAAGGTAGCTAGAAGGCTGCCTGAGAGCTACCACACTCTATACTCTTCCCCTTTGGAAGTTCTTCCCTGGGAGCTATAGCTCCCATATTTAGAATAGTCTGGTGAGGGGACTTATCTTTAGTCTGGATCTCTATACCCCAAATAGAGTTACCTTTTTTTTTTTTAGACTTTCCTTTGAAATATGAAAAAATTTGGATTAGTGATCTCCATGTGCCTAGTAAGGTCCCTGACACATTTCTACAAGGTTCCAGGGATTGATACTGGAGGGAGAGTGGGGAGGTAAAGCATTTGGGCTTGCACTGTTTCTTAGTGTCTAAGTGACTTGGGGAAAAGTACTTAATCTTTCTGAACCATCTTACTGATGGTTTTGCCATCAGCAGAATGGGGAAAGTAATACTCACAGGGTTGTTGACTTCATAGGGTTGTTAATTATGTGCCAGGCACATAATAAACATTAGATGAATATTAACTTAATAGCTGATATCAGTTCTTTGTAATCATTTTGCAAATTCCCTTAAAATTGTCATAGCCTCTGGAGTCTCAACAGGGTATTTCCCTTTTCTTTGCTCTTTAATTCTTATCTCACTGATTAGGAAGAAAAGGATGATTGAAGGGAGGGAAGAAAGAAAGGAAGTATGAAAGGAAAAAAGAAAAGGAGCACTGAACTTTACTGTGATTAAAAAAAAAATCTGTAGGTCTATCAGCAGTATTGCCATCTATTCTTAAAATGGTGGCACATAACACCATTAAAAGTATATTAAACCCCCAGATACACATAACTAATTTTTTTTTGCCTTTTGCCCAATATATTTTAGATTTGAACTAACTTCTTGAGATCTTGACTGGAAGTGGAAAATTTTGATCCAATGAGAGAAGCAGTAGGCTCCAGACTGTGGGGTTTTGTGGGGTATTGATATTATAAAGCCTTGCTCGATTGCCTCCAAGAGGCCACTTCCTCTTTGAGAGCTGGGAGGAAAGGGAATTTAATCTACCTCACGAGACCAAGAAGAGAATCACCTGGAAAGAATTGCCCAGATTGTAGCTAATGTGCATTTCAGGAGGTCTGGAGGCCTACCCTCTAAGATCTGGGCTGCCATTGCTGTTTGAGGCACAAAATTCAAACCTAAGAATGGGAGCTGTTTGTGCCAGGGCTTTCCAGGCCAGAGCTGGAAAGGAATATTTGGGATTTTTAGAGTAAAACAATTAAGATGATAATACTTTTGTGCTAGTTGTACTCCTTATATAGAAAGGACTCATCCCTTTGAGGGAACTAATTTCTTGGTTTCCAGAAGTGCATGACATTTATAGTCTCCTTTTTGCAGGTGAAGATGAAAGTTAAGACCTCAGGGTATATGAAATGTGGATTGTACTGCAGAAAAATGGTATTTCTTCCAACTCACTGAAGAATTCAGATTGCATTTCTATCTTTTTTTTTTTTTTTTTTTTTTTTTTGTTACTGGAGACCGGACCCAGGGGTACCCCTGAGCTACATTCCCAACCCTTTTTATTTTTTATTTCAAGACAGGGCCTCACTAAGTTGCTTAGGGCTTCATATGTTGCTGAAGCTGGCCTTGAACTTGAGATCTTCCTGCCTCAGGCTCCTGAGTCGTTGAGATTACAGGCATGTGACATCGTGCCTGGCTTTATGATTACTTTTTAAAAACAGTTTGCAAGTATCTGTTAGGACTTTAAGTCACATGCTGAGGCTGTGATTCTGAGCAGTTAGTATCCAAAGTTAGCATCTTGTCAAGATGGCTCCTCTCAAGCAAAAGGAGTCCTCTTTGGAATCAGGGTCAGTTTGCTGTGTCCTGGACCTGTAATGGTGAAGACCCTTATGCTTCTATTGCTCAGTCCCACAAATATGTACACTGAATCTTTAAGCAGTTCTAGGCTGCAAGCTAAGGGACCCACCAGGGACTTGTGGAGCCCCTGCTGATGTCCTAGGGTGGTGAGTAGATTCAGGTGGCATTCATGGATTCTAATGGGAGGCAGGATGCTTATATCCATGACATCACAGACCCAGACTGTCTCACCATGTGTTAGACCTCTCACTTTTGGGGAAAATGCTTGAAATATACCCCCAGAAACATAGATTTTGGATCTGTAAAGGAGATCTCACAAATTAGAAAAATGGTATCCTTTGATTTTGCTGTATGTGGCACATACCAACTCAAGTTAACCTTCAGGTTCAGTTTAAAAGCTAGTCTGCAAATCTCTAGGGTTAGAAGTCAGAACAGGGATACCTTTGGGAAGGAGGCTGGAGATGATGGCATGACTAAGAGAGGCACATGGGGGCTTCCATGGTGTTGGTCATATTATTGGCATATTGACAGCTGGATCAGAAGCTCCCCTAGGGCAAACACCACATCTTTGTGTGTTCCATTGCCTAAGGCAGTATACATAACAAGTATGTGTGTGTGTGTGTGTGTATGCATATATATATATATATATATTGCAAAGTCTCCAGAAATGACTTGGAGGTCAAGACAGATTCTCTTTAAGACACCTGAGGGAGCTAAATCCACTTGGACCTGCTTGGCTTATTTAAGTTGAACCTATAGAAGGATGAAGGTAAAAGTCAAACTATGGTTTGCTTCTGGGATGACAGCTACCAAATCTCTAATGCCACAGATCCCCGTCCAGATTATACCAGAGGACAGGCTCTCCTGAAAGTGGCTATCTGAAGAGGGTGTGGTAGCTACTTAAGGGTAGTCAGGAGCAGGAGAGTAGCCTATTCATTTTTAGCTTGGCCACTGCCAAGAACCTTCCTTCAACCAACATTCTCAAAGACAGCTGTCACTCAGTTAGGGTTCCTGAAACCCCTCAAAAGGAGGAGGGTCCAGCTTGGCTGACCTCTGAGTAGCAGCTACCAAGTCCAAAAAGAATGTGATGAGGAGGCCCATACCATGAGGGGTTTCCAATCCTTCTTTCAGGACCTCACTCCACTCAAACTTTTTCCTGGTAAGCTTTCCTTCCCCCATGCTTCTGCTCTATAAAGACAAGCCAGGTACTCCTTAGAGCTTCCCCTTCTGCCCCTCTGTTCCCAGTTTACCTCATGTTCCTCTGTTCCTTCCATTAACAGGCTCCTCATCTGTCCCATGGTGGGCAGCTTGAGGGCCATCCAGAGCATGTGGTCCGTGAGTCTAAGACTGACCAGAACAGGTAGGAGAAAAATATGTCAGTTGCCAATATTGTCTACCCATTCTCCTTCCTTTTCCTGCAGTGAAATCTAAAACATGGTTGAATAGGGGTGACAAAGAACATTTAAGCAAGTAGTTCAGGTTCTCAGATGTGAAAACACAGGCTGGCAATACCTCACAGGGCTGGAATGGAGGTTCTGAGAAGGATGATGGACCAAGAACAACTCCACAGATAATTTTTTTTTCTATAGAAATCTTGTTATTTTTGTCTTTCCCACCTTTTTCTCTCTTGTTCTTTTTTTTTTTTTTTTTTTTTCTCTCTTCCCAGGAACCTTACACTTGATCTGGATGGGAATTAGAAGTGAATACTAGAGGTAAATGTTAAAACTCCACTTTCACTTCCTAGAGATAACTGAAGTGAGTCCACCATTTCCACCATGTTGGGAGCTCAAACTTTACAGAATCAAATGTCTCTACATTCTTAGCTTCCCCTCACCTTCTCCCTGATTCCCAGAGTCTTAAACTTTGAACTGACATAGTAAACCCTGTAGGTTGTACCAGTGCACTCCAGTCCAATAGAAAGGCTCCTTTTGGTGCCCACTGCCAGTATATTTCCTTATCAAAGCTCCAAATGAGAGGAGACACAAAACCTGCTTTGTGGTTAATAATGTCTCCCTTCTAATCACTTGTTATTTTACTGCATTAGATGATCAATTAACATTTGATCCTCAGTAATCAAGGATTTATTGCCATGTTTCTTTCTCCCAAGTTGCACACACCCTGTAAGTAGAGGGCATCTGGGGGCAGGTGGTGTTAGAACAGAACAACTGACAACGAATGGTATGTGTCAACATTGCATTACCTTCCTCTTAATCATGGTTTTGAAAAAAAAAATGTCTTTTGCAACAGTACAATGGATTAGATATCATAAATGATCCTCCCACTTAAAACAACAATTTTCTAAAATCTTAAATCTATCATCAAACTGGCAGTAAAGAAAGAAATCTGCAGAATTCAAAGTACAAGTAAGAACACAGATTGGTAAGCCAGAACCAATAGTCACCTTCACCCTCAGAGTTTCTATAGAACTCTGGTAACCCTGAGCTTTCACTTTGATGGCTTCACAGGGTGTAGGGACAGGAGGTAAAGCCAAGGAATCATCTTGCATAAAGCTGTACCCTCTAAAGGTATTTGCCAAGACTCTTTGTATAAGGTTAATGAGAAATAAACCTCCATGTAAAAGATAACAGCAGGGAAACTGGCTTGAGTCATTCTAGATGGTAGGAAAAATAATAAATATCCCTTTAGAATTCACAACCACAAGTCAATGTGACTCTGAGTTTGTAGTCTAAATTCATATGCTATGTAATCCAAAAAACACAACAAAAAACAAAAATAAACAAACAAAACTCTCAAGCATAAAATTTAAAGTGATTCCAGGTTGGTACTACTCAGGTAACTGAGCAAAATCAAACATAACTCGTCTCCACAGGAACACCCAACCTCATCTTAGTACCCAAAGATATGTCAAAGATGAAATGCCAAGGAAAATTGTAGCTCAAAAAATACACCTGGAAATAAAACACATTGAGTGAGAATTAGCAGAAAGTTTCCCAAAGGCTTCAGATGTTAAAATTCTGAGACATAACACAGTTAAGTTTAATAGGCTTAAAGAAATTTTAAAAAAGGGGGGAAGATGGGGTTGTGGCTCAGTGGCAGAGCGCTTGCCTAGGATGTGTGAGGCACTGGGTTCGATTCTCAGCACCACATATAAACAAAATAAAGGTCCATTTACAACTAAAAAAGAAAAAAGAAAAAGGAAGCTAAAAAATACACAGATAACAAGTGATTATGGATAATTAAGAAGACTTGGGAAAGAATTAAAAAATTTTCTGCTTTAAAAAATAATTACTTGAGGGGGCTGGGGATGTGGCTCAAGCGGTAGCGCGCTCGCCTGGCATGTGTGCGGCCCGGGTTCGATCCTCAGCACCACATACAAACAAAGATGTTGTGTCTGCGGAGAACTAAAATAAATAAATATTAAAAAAATAATAATAATTACTTGAGGCTTAACGTTCAGTGGACAGATTAAGTAGTAGGTTAGACATAGCTGAGGAAAGCATTAATAAACTGGAAGTTAGAGCTGAAAAAATTACAAAGAATATAGATGAAAAAGATAAAGACATAAAAATATGAAAGGCTAGGGGATACAAAAAAGAGAGTACAAAAACTGAACTGTGTTTAATTAGGGCTCTAGAAGGAAATAGAAGAATAAGAAAGAGAAAATGTCTTCAAAAAGACAATGACTGAGATGTTTCCAGAACTGTGGAAAATATGAATCTTTAACTAGTGAATGCCGAAAAGATAATATTTTTAAAAAATCACATCTAGGAATATCATGGGAAACTTGCCATCAAAGGAAAAAGAAGAGATTATGTCAAGCTTCCAAGGAGAAAGTTCCCCTACCATGGAACTGTGGCTAGAGGTAAAACTGGATTCTCAAGAGCAATAAGAAACAGATACAAAATCAGGACAAAGTGCTTAATAAAGTGGTAGCAGTAAACCAAAGTATGTCAACAACCACAATAAGTTGTAATTAAATAGATAAGTGATGAAAACAGTCAGATTGGATTTTTAAAATTCCAGATATATGCTAATAGTCTTTAAGGCAGCTGAAATAATTCTAAACTTGTATGCATCCAACCACATAGCCTCAAAAAAAAATGTAGTAAAATGGTAGGATGATAAGTTTCTCACTATCACAGTGAGAAATTTCAACATGACTCTAGAGAAGTGACAGATTAAGTGAACAAAAAACTAAGTGATAAAAAAGACAATTAATGAGTTTAATATTCATATGCAGAACATTCCACTTAGTAGAGAATAAGTACTTTTTAAAATGTTTTATTTGTTCTTTTTAGACATACATTGACAGTATTTTGACATATCATACATACACAGAGTATGACTTATTCTAATTAGGATCCCATTCTTGGGGTTGTACATGACGTGAAGTATCACTGGTGGTGTATTCACATATGAACATAGAAAAGTTATGTCACACTCATTCTACTGCCTTTCCTATTCCCATCCTCTCTTCCTTCCCTTCATTCCCCTTTGTCTAATTCACTGAACCCCAGAATAAGTATTATTGAGCACTACATGGGATGTTTATGAAAATTGGCCACACGTTATCCCTTAAGCTAGCCTCAACAGGTTTAAAGGACTGCTTTTATACCAATAGGAATATTTGACCACAATTCAACTAAAAAGAAGTAATATCAATCAGGAAAGGGTAAGTTATGCTGTGGTAACAACATCAAAACTCGAATAGCAGGTCTAGCATAGTGGCATAGACCTGTGATCCCAGCGACTAGGGAAGCTAGAGAGGAGGATTAAAAGCTGGAGGCCAACCTAGGCAACTTAACAAGACACTGTCTCAAAATAAAAGATAAAAGGGCTCAGTGGTAGAGTGCCCTGGTTCAATCCCTAGTGTGAGAAACAAGCAAACAACAACAACAAAAGCCTTGAGTAACCTGATAGGACAAAAATTTATTATTACTTTTATTATTATTATTTGCTCAAGGTGTAGACAACCCTCCAGAGTAGCTGCTCTCTGTGTGGTTCTGTGTTCTAGACTACTCTGATCTAGTGCATCTTCACCCGTGTTTTCCCAGTCCTTGTGGAAAGAGAAAGAGTGTGTAGAATGCTGCTTTCATAAATACCTTCATTGCATTTCACTGGCCAGAGAAAAATCACGTGACCACAACTTCAGGAGTCAGTGAAGGACAACCTTCCCCCAGGTCCAGGAAAGGAGGGTAACTGGAAATACTAAAGAATACCCCAGTGTCAATAACAAGGAGCCCAAGAAAAGCCCTTAACAATAGGGAATTCTAAAACATGTGTCTGAAAACAAACTATTATGTAAAAGAGAAAATACCTAGAACTTAATAGCAATACTATATATTGAAATTTATGGATGAAGCTAAAATAATACTTACACAGAGAAGTATAATACTAATATTTACCTAGACTGTACCTTGTGGCAGGTGTTGTTTTATGCACAAGGAACAGAATCAAAATCAGGACAAAGTGCTTAATAAAATGGTAGCAGTAAACCAAAGTATGTCAACAATATGTATATCTTACTCATTTAATTTTCATAACAACTTTCAGACAGGTATAAATGAACAAGTTGAAGCTCAAAGAGGCTAATGACATGGCACAACCAGTAATAGCAAAGGCAGGAAGTGGGCCCAGGCATCTGATGGTGGAGCCCATGTGTTATAGCTGCAAATGGTTGCACTTTTTTTTCTATTTTTTCAGTACTGGAGATTGAACCCAGGGGTGCTCTACCACTGGGCTACATCCCCAGCCATTTTCATTTTTAAAAATTTTCAGAGAGGGTCTACTAACATTGCCCAGAAAGGCCTTGAATTTGCGATCCTCCTGCCTCAGCCTCCTGAGTAGCTGGGGTTACAGGTGTGTGTCACCACACCCGGTGCAGTAAAATACTTCTAATGTTCAAAATTAATGTGCTAAGTATTCTATTTAAGAAGTCAGGGGAGGGCTGGGGTTGTGGCTCAGCAGTAGAGCACTCACCTGGCACATGTGAGGCACTGGGTTTGACCCTCAGCACCACAGAAAAATAAATAAATGAAGTAAAGATATTTAAAAAAAAAAGAAGTTAGGGGATAGGGGAAAAGCATATGAGTTCAAAAAACAGTAAGAAAAGGAAAAATAAAGAGAATGGAAATTAAATTACTGGAAATAAAGTATAAGAAAAGGTGTTCAAGTTCTTCATGGAGAAAATTACACATCTCTATTACAGTTGTGTAACATATTAGAGAAGATCAAATAAATGAAGAGATACATTGTGTTCTTGGCTAAGGAGACACATGTAATAAAAATGCCATTTATTTACAAAATTGAATTATGTGCCAGGCTCATACCTATAGGTACATACCTATAATTTCTGAGACTTAGGAGGCTAAGGCAGAAGGATCACAAATTCAAGTCCAGCCTTGTCTATTAGTGAGATCATGTCTCAAAATAGAAAATAAAAAGGGTTGGGGATTTAGCTCAGTGGTAAAGGGCCCCTGTGTTCAATCTCTAGTACCACAAAATTGAATTGTGAATTCAATGCAATTACAATAAAAATTCTAACAATTTTTCTTGGAAGTGCTATTTCTAAGATTGTTTGGGAAAATTAAGGGTCAAATACAGACAAAATACTCCTGATTTGAAAAGAGAAGAAGTACAAGGTGGGTAATTCCTCTGCCCAGTACCAAGTCATAGTATAAAATTATAATAATTTATGAAATAACAAAACACAGAAAGGCAATAGACCAATAAATCAGAATTGAAACACAGACCCACGTGCATGTGGATATTTATTTGTAACAGAATAGGTATCGCATATTAGTGGGGGGAGAGGGGCTGTCAAATACATAAGGCTAGTTATCATATGGAAGGAGATGAAACTGGATCTTACTCCAAACAGTACACACAAACTACCTATAGTTTGACAAGAGACTTAAAAGGGGAAATTCAAAATTAAGAAAAACTCTTAGAAGATAGCGTAGAATACTGATAGAACTCCATGAAGATTATTTTAGGTTATAATCCAATATTCCATTATTTATTGGGGGCTCAAATTATTCCAACTTTGGCCATAAAGACCTCTTTTATTTGACTCCTGTATCCCTTTGATGCTATCACCACCCCCATCATTTTGTGTGTGTGTTTGTGTGTGTGTGTGTGTATTTCTGATTAACTTCTTAGTTGCTGGCATTACGAAATGCTCCATGTTTGTCCCTAGAATCAGCCACTTCTCCAAAGAGCTCTGGTTCCTTTTACTGAAGAATGGTATTAGAAATTGAGATCTGTGCACCAGGCATGCTATTGGGGTATCTTGTTTCTAGACCCTCTCAGCAAACCAAGCTAGGAAATATGTGTGTATGTGTACTATATATGTGTGTATATACATATCTATAATTATTTCTGTACCTATTCATCGGGATCTTTATTAAGCTAAACATGAGTTTGTATTAAAGTCATCAATTCTCTTTTAAAGCCACAAAGTTCATTCCAGCCTCCTCCCTTGCTCATCTGTAACATACCCCTCTAACAGGGAGAAACTTGAATTACACCCTTTGTTATGGTTTGGATCTGGAATGTAGCCTCAAAGAACATCAGGGACAGCATGGTCCCCAATGCAGCAAGATTCCCAGATGGGATTTTTAGGTAATGATTTGATCATGAAAATTCTGACCTTATCAGTGGATTAATTCATTGCTAGCTAAATATACTAGCAGGAAGTGGGACCTAGTTGGAAGAAGTAGGTCATTGGAGGCATCCCTGGGGTGGGTTTATCTCTCCCTAGACTATTCTCTGCTTCTTGGCTACCATGAGATGAGCATCTTTACTCTACCACATCCATCCACCATGATGTTTCTGTCTTGGAGTCAACCAGTCATGGACTGAATCCTCTGAAACCATGAACCAAAATAAATCTTTCTTCCTCTGAGTTGTTCTTGTTGGATATTTTGGTCACAGCAATAAAAAGCTAATAACACAATTTCCACATATGATAAATAAAAACTCATGATAAACAGAATAGAATAAGTAGAATAAGTAAATAAGCAGAGAAGAGTAGACAAATTTCCTATAAGAAGAATTCTAAATAATTTGCACAGATACCATCCACTCAAGGAGGTGATGCATGACTCCTTACTCATCAGTGCAGCATGTACCTTGAGATTTTCTTCTAACATGCACAGTTTGGAAAGGGATGGGAAACTTAACTCCACAGTGGAGACACCTGACAGTCTTACTTAGCCAGGTGAGCAAACTTAACAATATCAGTGGTAAATAATTATTAATGGTATATACGTTTGATATGATTGGATGAAAATGGGATTTACCTTTGTAGTGTTCTTCCCTAAAACCCATAATTTCTGAAAAGAAGAAGAGAGAAACTTAAATTGAAGGACATTGCCAGGTGGGGTGGCACATGCCTGTAATCCCAGCAGCTCAGGAGGCTGAGGCAGGATGGTTGCAAGTTCAAAGCCAGCCTCAGCAACTTAGTGAGGCCCCAAGCAGCTTAGCAAGACCCTGTCTCAAAATAAAACAAAAAAGGGTTGTGGATGTGGCTCAATGGTTAAGCACCCCTGGGTTCAATCCCAGTACCAAAAACAAAACAACTACAATAACAACAAAAACAAATTAAAGAACATTCTACAAAATATCTGACCAGTTCTCCTCAAAAACTGTAAGAGCACCCAAAATAAGGAAGTTTAAAGAGACAGTGTGACATCCTAGATGGAATCCAGGAGCAGGCAAACTAAACAAATCTAAATGATTTTTTTATACTTTATATTTAGATAATAGTATTTAGCAATATTTTTATTCATTAGTGTGGTGAGTGTAGGGAAACTGGGTGTGGAGTAAAAACCCTGTAATGCTCTTACAACTTTTCTATATACTTAAAACTATCCTAAAATAAAAGATTTATTGAATGTTCAAAAAGGAAGATTTTCTTAAGAAAGATAAGGGGGTAAACTCAAAGGAAGTGATGAACACATTTGACTGTAGTGCAATGAAGAATTTCTGTTATAAAAAGACCACAACCAAATACTAGAACAAGACCAAGAGAAGAGCAAGATGTTTGCCACACAGGTAACCAACAAAAACTAGCATCAGAGGTCAAGAACAGCTCTGAGTCAATGAGAGAAATAGAAGCTATCACATAAAAGATGAGCAGAAGATCTGAACATGCATTTCACAGAAGATACAGAAATGGTCCATAAACATATAGGGGAAAATGTCCAACCTGATTAGTAGTTAGACAAATACAAATTGAAACCACTATTTCACACCTCCAACATTCAAAAGTCACTGTGAGTTTTAGCAAAGATGTGGAGCATTTGGAAGTACTACCCACATTGCTGAAGGTAGGGCAAATTGGAGCCACCATAAAGAATGGCTTATCACTTCCTAGTTAAGTTTAACATGCTCCGACCTCATCACCCAGCAATTCCGCTCCTAGATATGCACTCCAGAGAAGCTTGTTCGTGGGCACCAAGAGATGAGTGCTGGGAGCCATTAGCCAAGTAGGTATGACAATTTCCTTGCCAGCGTACCCCATGTTGCTGACATGTTGCAGTGACATTGAATGTACGTGACCTTGCTCAAGGACCAAGGCAGATTAGGGTGTTCCCGGTTTTAAGATAATCTTGTTTAGGGTGTTCCCAGTTTAGGTTCCAGGTTTAAGGTTTAAGATTATTCCTGCTGGGAATAGGGCGTATCCTGCTGCCTGAGTTCCCCTTGAGTTCTCACGGGATTCAGACAGTATATTTTGGAGATAGAAGCCCAGTGGAGGTGAATTTGGGAGAGAAGGTGGATTTGGGCAGAGAACGTGGATTTCCCCAGAACGTGATTGTAGACGGCTGGTGTGAGTTCGGGAATAAAGAGTTGCTGTTTGAATCTACAAGCTGTGTGGTGGCTCGTGATTGTGTGCCCAGCCAGACTGCGGCATTTGTGCCCAGCCAGACTGTGGCATTTGGTGGCCCGTATGGGGAACTTCTGAATCTTAGAGGTAAGTGAAATTTCTCACCCTTGAGGAAGAGAGAAAGAATGGGTGAACATTTCAAAAAACAACGTGTTATTGTTTTGATTTATTTTGTTTTTATTTCAAGTTGCCTGTTCCTAGAACTTTCTCAGGCAAACTGGGGAAAATGGTTGACTCAAGGTTTGAAGTTGTTCGCCTCCGAGCAAGAGAAATTGTTAGAGGAAGGAGGCACCCCAGTAAGACCAAGAACAGTTAAGGCATATGTTGATACAATACAAAAATGTAGCCCATGGCTTTTTAAAGACGAGTTATTAAGTATATCAATGGGACCACCATGGTATCCTGTAGAAGGATTTTTCTTCAAGAAAGAGATGGCTAGTTCTGTTTACTACACTTGTCTAAGATCTTGGTTTTTACAGACATCTAATTAATTTACAAAGCTAAAGTGTTAAAATATCAACCACTAAATATAAGATCAAGTACTCTTTACTTATTAAGTTCCATAAGGTAATATATTTAAACATTATGTGTGTTTTCATAAATTGGTGAATGGAAAAAAGGTTTAATATTGCTTTGGTCTGTGTCTTTGTTAAAACAAGGTTACTAAGTGTTAAGATTCTATCATGTGTAATTTATATACAAAGAGTAAAAAAAATTTCAGTTGGTTTCAATTATAGTATTATAGTATCATAAAAAACATGAAAGTCTTTCATCTTATTAAAGTGGAGTAATTTGTCTAAATCAGAAATTTTATAAGAGTTGTTTCAAATGTGAATTTATAAAAAGGGTTAACGGTTAAAAAAGAGATAGAAAAAGATTCAAGATGTGGAAATATATTTTAATATAAAAGGTTAAAGGAAAAAGAAATGTTTCTAGATGAGATAATCTCTGTGTGGTAAAGTAAAAAGTTGTAAATGCCATTTAAAAAGAATTTGAGGAAACTAGACTTACTTTAAAAGCTTGAGAAAGGAAGAAAGAAGAAAAAGGTATTTGTACATGGCAGATTGAGACAAAGCTTCTCAATGGAGTTAAAAAAAAAAAAAGCCTTTGGTTGAAGGGCAGCCATGTAAACTAACATTGAAGCGATTTAAACAGAATCTAAGCCTCGTTTAAAAGAGTGAAGTTGTAGGTGGTGAAAAAGTACATTTAAAAGTACAGTATAGATGATAATTAAAAGGCTTTAAAAGGTTAAATTGAAGGTGGTCGAGATACCTTCATGTCGGAAAAAAGATTGCTTTATTGCATCATTCGAAGCCTAGTTAATCTTAAAGGCATTACTTAAAAAAAATGGGAAGATAATAGGATAAAAGATATTTAGATAAAGGATTAAAAATTTAAAGTGAAAAACTTTAAAGACAGAAGTATAGAAAGTTAAAAAAAAGAAAAAGAAGATGTAGAAAAAAAAATGTAGGAAGACAAGAATTTTAAACCCACAAAAAAAAAAAAAAAAAAAAAAAACTAGGAGGAAAATAAGCAACTAAGGGTAAATATACAAACCTTAGAAAAAAAAACTAGAAGATAGAAATAAGATAAAAAATGGTTGAAAATGTCAAGTAAGGTATTTCAGATAGAAAATGCAAAAAGCTAAGACAACTATTAGATACAGACATATACTTATTAAAGCAAAAAGAGGGAATTGGAAGGGGGTATATATCCCCCAAAGATAAACTTAAAATAATGCTTTTTACTCTAAACTTTTTAAATTTGGATTCATCAGGACTTAGTGCTGCGGAAAGGCATATGTATCCAAAAAATGTACATAAGCCTAAAGTACTTTGGAAAGATATTCTAACAGGACAATGGAAAGGTCCTGACCCAGTGATTGTCTGGAGTCGGGGGTCTGTTTGTGTTTTTCCACAGGGAGAACAGCAGCCCATTTGGATTCCAGAGAGATTAACTAAAACAGTTTCTACAGATCGAAAAGAAGATGATTTGACTCAAATCCATAACAGCTGATATCCAGAACTCCAGCTTGGCCATTCTTACATCTGCGACAGTGATTAACCAGGATGCTTTTTTCAATAGCTATTTTATTATTGCATTTTTCCACATCATAAGGTTCTATTTTTATTTTTTGAGCTCATACAAACCTAGGTTAATGTTTTTCTGATCAGTTTTATTTTTTGACTGTGGAGTTTTTAAACATTGCAATGGAGATTTCACCTAGGTAAAGCTACAAGGCCTTTACTATTTTCTTATGTGTTGTACGTTTGTGTACACTCTTGTGTTTTGTGTTGTATGTCTGTATGTGCGTATGTCCATATTTCTTATATGAGGAGCGCTCATGAAAAAATGGATCCGAATTATTATTATTTTTTTATTCACGTGATTTAAATGGTTTAATTTAAATTATGTAAACAGCTGTTAAGGATTGTTTTTAAAGGTGGTTAACAGATCTGTTTGTTTACTAATTTAAATTAGGTAAAAAGCTGTTAAGGATTGTTTTTAAAGTAGGTTAACAGATCTGTTTGTTTACTTTCACCTTTCCTTTTCATTATATTTAATAATTCTTTTCAGGATAATGTCTCTTTAGCATCATTGCCAGAATTCCTATCTCCATCCCAGTGCCGGTGAAGAACTCAACAAGTAATGCTCAATCAAAGAGTCAACTTACTTTGGGAGGAAACAGATTTTGGGAGGAAATGGACATATTGATAGATTCCTCTGCTTTGAACTGCTTGCAGAACTTGCCTGGACTATGTAACTATCGTTTGGTGCAGCGAATTGTGGTAATGCTGGCATATCTTTGCTGATGGTGTCACTAGTGATGCAATTTTTATTTCCTTGCCAGCGCACCCCATGTTAATTGTGGTAGTGCTGACATATCTTTGCTGATGGTGTCACCAGTGATGCAATTTTTCCCAAGGAGCCGTCAATTGGCTTGGTGTCGTGGCATTTCTGTATCCTCCTCCCTTCTGCTAGTGATGGTCTAAAATTTGGGGGCCAATGGCTTATGCTGGACCGGTAGTCAGTGACGGGTATGATCCAATTGCAGTGGTATCAACCTAAGACAGGAGGCTGACGCCTAAAGGTCAGTTTTCCGATGACGGGTAAGAACCATATGTTGAATTGGACAACCTACCAGGCACGGTCCATAAGCCACATTAACCTCACTCCCCCACTGGCACCAAGGCCAAATTTGGGGGCCAACAGAGGTGAGGCAAAGAACCTCACCCCCCCACTGGTGCATAGACCTATCCACAAGTATGGCTGTATGCTGGACCGGTAGTCAGTGACGGGTATGATTCAATTGCAGTGGTATCAACCTAAGACAGGAGGCTGACGCCTAAAGGTCAGTTTTCCGATGACGGGTAAGAACCATATGTTGAATTGGACAACCTACCAGGCACGGTCCTTAAGCCACATTGCTTGTTGTTTAATTAATCAGAAGGGGGGAGATGCTGGGAGCCATTAGCCAAGTAGGTATGACAATTTCCTTGCCAGCGTACCCCATGTTGCTGACATGTTGCAGTGACATTGAATGTACGTGACCTTGCTCAAGGACCAAGGCAGATTAGGGTGTTCCCGGTTTTAAGATAATCTTGTTTAGGGTGTTCCCAGTTTAGGTTCCAGGTTTAAGGTTTAAGATTATTCCTGCTGGGAATAGGGCGTATCCTGCTGCCTGAGTTCCCCTTGAGTTCTCACGGGATTCAGACAGTATATTTTGGAGATAGAAGCCCAGTGGAGGTGAATTTGGGAGAGAAGGTGGATTTGGGCAGAGAACGTGGATTTCCCCAGAACGTGATTGTAGACGGCTGGTGTGAGTTCGGGAATAAAGAGTTGCTGTTTGAATCTACAAGCTGTGTGGTGGCTCGTGATTGTGTGCCCAGCCAGACTGCGGCATTTGTGCCCAGCCAGACTGCGGCAGATGAGTACCAAATATTCCCTTAAAATTATTTAAAATAACAAAAAGAACCTCTGGGAAAAAATGACTATCCTTCAATGGAATCACGAATAGGTAAACTGTGGCATGTTCCAAAACATGGGATGCTACATGGCAGTGAAAAATGAAGGAATTACGACAATGTTCATTCACACGGTACATTTCAAAAACAGGAAATTAAGGTAAGGAGGCAAGTGACCGAATGTATACAGGATAGTTTCATTTATTTAATGTTCAAAACCTGTAAAATTAAGTAATCTAATGTTTAGATATAAACACACAGATGATAAAAGGGAATGATCTAACATGAAGTCTGGGAGAATGGTGAACTGGGAGGGGATAACATTGCCTTTCTTAATCTAGGTTATTGGGTATTTTTTGCAGTGTAATATTTATGTGTGGGTAACCACAGTAAAACCTTTGCATATCATATCTGTGCCTCAATAATCAATAAAAACTAACATGGTAAATAAAGGAGGTATTGATAGGTGAGCTATATAGAGACAGATAGCTGATGGTGGATGTGAGCTGGGAACTCAGTAGGTAAAAACCTCTTCCCACTTCTCCTTGCTAAGGTGGATTCCAGTGACCAGTTCACCCAATCTCTCAATGGGGTGGGGCAGGTACTGGGGTTTGAACCTGGGGCACTTAACCACTGAGCCACATCCCCAGCCCTTTGTTTGCTTTTTTTTTTTTTTTTAATATTTTATTCAGAGATAGGGTCTCGCTGAGTTGCTTAGGGCCTCATTAAATTGCTGAGGCTGTTTTGAACTCATGATCCTCCTGCCTCAGCCTCCTGAGCTGTCACCATACCACACCCAATTTCTCGTTTTAATTTTTCATTTAGTCATTTCAGGTAGTTGTGTGGGCCTCTCGTCTGCCATCCTCTGGCCTTCCCTGCCATGCACATGCTTCCTCCAGAGCCTGCATGATCATATCTGCTCTTCTCTGTCTCTATAGGGAGTACCTTTGCCAATACCTGTACCTTTCTCCAAGTTCCCAGGCCCTGGGCTCTGCTTTACAAATCTGTCCTGTTATCCAGGACTGAAAGAGCGTTGTGAAATCTTGCCCATTCACAGGCATTCCAATCTTCTTGTTGTGCTATCTCTGTTCTGTTTTTTTTTTTTTTTTGTTTTTGGTATTGGGAATCAAATCCAGGCATGCTTACCCACTGAGC
Organism: Marmota monax; assembly: GCF_021218885.2. Taxonomy (NCBI): domain Eukaryota; kingdom Metazoa; phylum Chordata; class Mammalia; order Rodentia; family Sciuridae; genus Marmota; species Marmota monax. Next base: position 29,126,978 of record NW_026695227.1, read on the forward strand.
TACACCCAGCCCTTTTCTGTACTTTATTTAGAGACAGGGTCTCATTGAGTTACTTATAAGGGCCTCACTAAATTGCTGAGGCTGGCTTTGAACTCGTGATCTTCCTGCCTCTGCCTCCTGAGCTGCTGGGATTACAGATGTGTGCTACTGCGCCCGGCTTCTGTTCTTTTTAGCTCAAAAAAAAAAAAAAAAAAAAGAAAAGAAAAATCCGGTTAACAACTTTGTATCCAGACTTAGGATAAAAAAGAGTCCTTTCCCCCCTCAATATCTTCAAACTCAACAAGGTAGTGATCAATGTTTTGCCTCCATATTTTGGCAATATAGAGTAAGGTCTAAGTGCTATGCCTCCAGATTAAAACTGACCTGAGTTTGAATCTCAGGCCTGTCCTTTAATCACTGCGTGACTTTGAGTTAGTTATTTAACCACTCAAGTCCCCAGCTTCTTCATCTTACATAATAGAGATCATTTGTTTTTTACCTCACAGAGGTGTTGTGAAGATTAAATAATGCACAAAAAGCAACTAGTAGGTCGTCTGAAATGTAGGAAGCATTCAATAAATGTCAATTTTTATCCCTTTTTAAAAAATCTTAGCTATTATTAATTTGTTTGGAAGCTGACTTCACATGACAAAACCATTTCTTGTTAACTTTCCTAGACTCTGTGACTAATTTCCTAACCCTCCTATTTTCACTTCCACTGCCTTGAATCAAAATGAGATTCCAGGAAGTTAACCTAAAATCTCTCCAGGCAGATGAGTTTGTCCACGTTCTAAAAGGTTCCTGAAGATTTCATACCACTTCTCAGTAACTCCTTGCAGTCTTACATTTTTCTCCAGTCTTGAGGTTCTTCCTGATTTCTGATTTCAATTCCTCTTACCAGGCTCATGCCCATTTGCTTACACTCTCCAGAGAGGATAAGAAATAACTAAGTGGCCTGTATCTTTAACTCCATCATAGTGGCCCAAAGATACTCATACCCCTTGCTCTTCTCTTTTCCCCACAGAAGTATCTTAAACTTGTTTGCCCTTCCCTTCTTTCTGTCATTCAATCCTGCTGATTTCGAAACTTTTTTAGGATGTAATAAAAAAGCCAACAGTCGAGAAACATATTGGCAATAAAATATTTAAAACTTACAAAAACAATAGTCTATACAAATAAACTTTTAAAGTTTTTAAAATAACTTATGACCACGAGGGCACGTTTTATGATTCAAAATAAAAATCAAAAGAGGAAAGGAAGGATGATCATCCTCTCCCATCTGCTAGCTGAAGCCTTCAAATATACATTGGTGTTCTATTCTGTTTAACCCCTGTCAGAATGCAAATTCCTCCAAGAGGATGTCAACACTTTGAGGGGGTAACACTTCAGATCTGGGTGTTGCAAACTGTGTTCCACAGCATACTAATTCTATGGGATGTTAATAGATACTTTCACACTGGAAAAAAAAGTTCTATGACCAACTACGTTTGGCAAATGCTGCATAAAGTAAATGCCTTGCTATAACCAACAGGGTCCTGAATGACATGGCTCCTTCCTACCTATCAGATCTCACCAAACATGAGAGGTTCACTCCAACCTCAGGATCAGCATCTTCTAGTCCCTCTGCCTGCAGTACCCTTCCCCATACCTTCACATGGCTGGCTTCTTTTTGTCATTTAAGTCTCAGATCAAATGTCTTGTCCTAGAGAGGGACTTCCCTGTCTACCTCATCTAAAGTACATACCCTCACCACATCACTCTTTATGACCATCTTTAGAACTGTTTGAAATTTTAAGTTTCATTTGTATATTATCTGCTCTTCAGATTAAAATTAAAAGCCATATTTATCCTACTCATTGCTAAAGCTCCGGTAAAGCCAATAGTCGAGAAACAATTGGCAATAAAATATTTAAAAATTACAAAACAATAATCTACATGAATAAAATTTTAAAGTTTTAAAATAACTTATGACCACAAGGGCATGTTTTATGATTCAAAAACATGAATAACATATCATATGGTAGGAACTTGAATATTTGAATGAATGAAAGAATCAACATCAAATAGATTTCTTCAATACAGGACTTCTCAGGGCCTTTCATGTGTGAATCTGTATTGGAATTCTTTTAACCAAAGAACAGCATGCAGGGTTTTTAAAAATCTATTGAAAGTATTCCTTCAAGCATACAGTGGACATTTCTTACATTGTTCAGACTTTTGGAGACATTGCTCTAGGTTTTATAAACGGCTTCACACTCAGTGAGTTTTAGATTGTTTGAAAGTCCTGTAGCAAATTGGAGAGTCAGGAGGATCTCCCAGGCTTTAAGTAGAAGGTGTATAAATAATAGAAGTGGGGATGGAAATGATCCTGGAAGTAAGTGGTAGTAAGAAGATGGAGACCTTTGCCCAAGGTTGTCCCAAAATCTAGGTGACAGATCTCTTAAGGTGTTTTTAAATTAAGGTCTTAGTCCAGTTGTTCCTAGCATTGGACTCTTTTGGCTCTCTTTATAAACAGAAAAATTAGCACCCTCAATAAACACACAGGCACACAAAACATATACAACGTCAATAAGTGCTCAAAATTACATCCTAACAGGTTAATTAGAATGTAACTAACAAGGATGTTATTTTGTAGCTAGCAAGGATTCCTGTGCCAGGACCTTCTGGCCGTTCCCTGTTTGCATTGCCTTGTGCTGCATCCATGAAGGGCTGAAGCCAGGGTAGGCTGGCGGAGCAGGAAGGAGGCGGTTTTGTCCACTCACTTACTTCCTGGAGGAAATATTGCTAGGTCTTTGCAACTGTCTTCCTGAACTTTTTGACTGCTTTCATCTGGGCAAGAGAAGATGAGGTGGGAAGTGATTAGGGAACAGAGTCGGGGAGAAGAGGCGGCTGTTATGTGAGGGAATTAAAATAATATCTCATCTTCGTCTTGGATGAACTGCAAACAAGTTCAATACTTTAATTTGCTTGGCAAATAGTTTTGCTAAATGCTTCTAAATTGGCTTAATAGTTCAGAAGAAAGAAAAATTATCTTTACAGAAATAAGGTGTCACTTAAACTGTGTACTAGCTGCAGAAGTATGATTGAGATTAGAATGCAGGTTTCAGGAAACTTTTTTTCTGAAGGAGAGGTAAGAAACTGTTAAGAGTAAGTCTTTGGAGAAAGAGCTTGGGTTGGGTGAGGGATGTGTGGAAGGAGATTTTCACTTTTCTTCTTCCTTTTTTGCTTGGGGTTTTACCATATACACATCTTACTTTAAAAAATGTGCCCGGCATGGTGGTGCACGACTGTAATCCCAGTGGCGGGGGAGGCTGAGGCTGAGGATTGCAAGTTCAAAGCTCAGCCCCAGCAAAAGCAAGGTGCTAAGCAACTCAGTGAGACCCTATCTCTAAATAAAATACAAAATAGGGCTGGGGATGTGGCTCAGTGGTCGAGTGCTCCTCAGTTCAATCTCCAGTACAAAAAAAATGTTAATGTACCCCAAATCTGCATTTCCTTACTTGGGTCACCAGTCTCCATTTTAGTACCTGGCTCTGGATTAGGAAGAGAAGAAATGAAAAACATGGGAGATGACAGAGAGGGGGCCAACCCAGAACTCCTGCAAGAGAGGTTATGGGGCCTGGGGGAGCCACTAGGCTGGGAGCACTTGCCTTACCTGAGGTGAATGGCTAACCACGCCTTATTCCTAAAGAAAGAGAAGGACTAGATGGGATCATCTAGTCATCATCAACTCCTCAGTTGCTTTAAACATTTAAACATTTAATAATGGTAGGCGCCTACTTTGGTTCTTCAATGAATAGACCATGCTTTTTGCTAGGAAACAAACGTATAAAATGTTACCTTTTGCCTCTGGGGTAATAAGCAAGTGCTGAACCTGAAAGTTTTCCAAATATAATTTGAAGAAGAAATAGAATAGAGGAGGAAGAGAAGGAGAAAGAAACTAAAAACATTTAGTGATCCTACACTCTCCATTTTTTATGGAAATGCGATCCTTCCAACCAGGTGACTTCAGGTGCTTGTCATTAAATCTTTAACTTCTCCCTTCCACCCCTGCTTCCTCCCTTCTTTCTTTCTTGTCTTTTGACAAATGTTTATTGAGTACTTACTAAGTGAAAGGCATTGGTACAATAGAAGACACAAAGATGAGTTTTTGTTCTCAAGGAGCTCTTGAATACTGTAGCATAAGAAATCCAACCAAGGGTCAGAGAAGAGCTAACGACAGGGGAATACTCAGCAGCCTTGGGAGGGAGCAAGTAGCTCAGCAACTTGGAGGGAATGAGTGTGAAGGGATGCACAGAAAGTCTGCAAAATTGAGTTTCAGCCAGAGAAGAGTTAATTCTTTTTTTTTTTTTTAATGCCTCAGTGTAAGGTATTTTGCTATAGCAACCCAGATGGACTAAGAAAACATGATACAACTTCAGAGAAGAGTTAATTCTGAATGATGAGACTGAGAAGGTTTTACAGTGGTAGTGACGGTTGTAGCAGAGAAGGTATAGTGAGTAGCATGCCTCATGCATGCTAGGCGAGCGCTCTACTTCTGAGCCACAACCCCAGCCCAATACACAGATTATCTTGAGGACCTATGACAGACCCAGCTGACAGCCAGCAAGAAACATAGGGATTTCAGTCCCTGAATTCTGATGACCTAATGAGTTCAGAAGCAGATTCTGTCCCAGAGACTTCAGATAATAAACCACATGGCCAACACATTGACTTTGGCCTGTGAGATGCTAAGCAGAGAATCTTGTGCACCTGCCTGGACTTCTGACCTATAGAGCAGTGAGACAGCAGGTGGGTGTTGTTCAAAGCCATTCCATGTGTGGTACATATTACACAGCACTGGAAAACCAGTGCAGAAGGGTTTTCTCTTCAGAGGGAGTGCGAGTGTGATGACAGGGAAGTACTCAGAAGCTTTGGGGGAGAGCAAGAAGCTCAGCAACTTGGAGGGCTCAAGTGAGAAGCGATGGCACAGAAAGTCTGCAAAATTGAGTTTCAGCCAGATTGGGAAAATCATTGATTTTCATACTTGTCAAGGAATATAGCCTTTATCCTTGAGGACCATGTTCTACATCCTTTTCCCCACTAGTACCTCAGACATCTTCTGGCCAGCACGGGAATATTTCTCTTATTTGATTAATATCTGGAAGTAGTTTTTCTGAAGGGGGGGGTGGTACTGGGGATTGAACTCAGGGGCACTAAACCTTTGATCCCCATCCCCAGCCCTATTTTGTATTTTATTTAGAGACAGGGTCTCACTGAGTTGCTTAGCACCTCGCCTTTACTGAGGCTGGCTTTGAACTTGTGATCCTCCCATCTCAACCTCCCAAGCCACTGGGATTATAGGCATGTGCCACTGTGCCCAGCTGGGAGTAGTTTTTAATGCACTTGCCTTTCTTTTCTCTTCTCTTCTTGGTGCTTAATATGATTCCTGCTCTTCTTTCTTAGAACTGTTCCCCTTAAGGTAGGAGGATGCCCAGGAGTCTTGATGTTGTGCCAGAACAAAGTTGTGGTGGAGACAATTCTGTGTCCATGGCCTCGATAATGTCCTCCTGCCCAAGTCTACCAACACCCACCACCAGGTCCTTAAGATGGACTGACCAAGGGTGAGAGAGAGTGGGATCAGCTTTTCTAAGTAGGAGAACACAGTGGGCCAGAGCTGCAGCCTCTTATTAGGCTTTGAATGAAGCTTCAAATGAAGTTTTGAGAACCTGCCCAAGGATCCCCTTGGTCACAGAAGCACTATCTGGGAAATGAAGGAGGTGATATGTATTAGTCAGGGCCCTAAAGAAAATATAATTCATCCCAGAGGATTCACATGAAGAGATTTTGAAGAAAGATCAGTTGACAGAAGTGTTGGCAAGGATAAGGTCATAAAAAGGGAGTGTGGGAATGACAGTGAATCCCTACCACCTTGACCTGGGTGGCCTGAGGGATAAAGGAAGAAGTAGTAACCTAACCCAATGACAGCTGGAACCATGGAAAGCAGGGCACCTCCCAGGAACTGTAGTCACAGCAGCAGAGAAGGGCCCTGAAACAAGGAGCAGCCAGGAGGAATACTTGAAAACTCTCCCTCCCTTGGCCCTCAGATCCCGTGAACATGTCTCCTCTGCTGGACCCAATTAGAAGTCATTCAGCAAGGGAGCACAGGGAGATGAGTCCAGAAGTGAGAGGTTCCTGTGACATGGAAAAGGGCACTGAAAGGTAGAGAATGGGTCTGGAGGTGTGAAGGTAGGAGTAAGGTTCAGAGAATACTCCATTTATAAGGAAAACAGGAGACTCATTCACCTTGCCATGATGTTGACCTTGACATGACCTGGGTCATGTATGGACTCAACCAGGATGATGTTTAACCCTGAGACCTTTGCCATGACTATTCCCCTGCTGGTGGGGACTATAGAGGAAACAATTCCAAGAGGGAAATCTTTCCATGAAAGCAAAGCTCACCTCCTGCCTCCCCAGTTCAGAGACCCTCCATGAATACAGTCACTTCCCATGACTGCACAGGGCTTGGAGGAATATCATATCATTAGGCATATCATATGTCTTTGTGGGAGCATCTAGCCCAGGGACATTAGGGGCTTCCCAGAGACTGGAGCCTGAACTATTTAGGGTCTATGTATCAGAGTGGTGGGAAACCATGCCTGGAATTGTGGCTGACTGACCACTTCTGCCAGGGCTGTGAGGCTGGGTTTGGAGGAAAAGGAGGAGCAAAGAGATCACACACAGGGGAAGGATGTGGTTGAGCCCTTATTTAAGAGCTCAGCTTATTATCTTTTGGGTCAAGAAAATTATAGGGGATTGATAAATTTACTAGAACAGCAAGAATCACGCTGGTTTTTTCAGCTTTAAATAAGGACATTCTTTTCCCAAAATATCCTCTTTAGTCTTAGAATGATCCTAGGAAAGCTTTAGAACAACCAAACACTTCGAAGTTAGTTTCTGGGGAAGAGCTGGAGTTAGTGCTATTAGGAATAATGAGGCCCCAGAGTGACCTAAATCCCACAACATGCCCCATGAGGCTTCTTTGTCCACTCTTTACTCCTTATCAACCTTTTCATTCAAGAAAGTTAAGTATTATTTCTCACCTCTGGCCCAACCCCACAGCTGGCCCAGCCCTGGGAATGCTAGAGTAAAGCTTCTCTATTTCTATGGAAATTTAAGGACCAGGTAACTGATTGTTAGTAAAAATAAGGTAGACTGAAGCCCCAGACAAAGTGTCCAGGGAAACATCCTTTTGCTAAGCTGCCTTCTTCTTCCAAATGATTCTGTGTGGCTTGGCCCTGGACACTGGGGCTTCTCCTTTAACCTCAAGCAGCTAGCTGGTCAGGGCAGTTCTTCCCAGAGACTCAGTTTGTTTAGCCCATGGCCCAAACTCCCTCTCAAGCCCAGAGCAAGCCCCCACAACAGAGGTCTGGTCCCAAATTGCACAATCAGGTCCTCTACCCTGATTGTCTGGTCCCCAGACAAAAGAGACCAGGCCAAGATTGGATAGGAGACCCAGGTCAACATGGTGAGTGCAGAGGGGGAAACTGAACCCAAAGTCCATGCTGCCCTGCAGCCCGCCTGAGCCCACAGGCGAGAAACACATAGGCGTCACAGCCCAGGCCATACAGTCCTCCATGGCTCCAGAAGCTCATAAGCCTGGCCTGAAGCCCTCAGCAAGACCTTTGAACCCATTCATGCACACTGGAGAGATAGCTGGAGGCATGGGCTCAAATGGGGATCTGTTGCCAACATCAGGCCCTCCCTGATTTGATGTCCAAAGACAAACTCAAGATCTGACTTAGAGATTATTAGTGTCACTGTCAGCCAGAAAAACCCACTGTAAGCTGACCCACAGTTGGGAATATCTGCCCAATGTCAGTACTCCATCCTTGCTCTAATGCCCAACCCCAGACCCCAAGGCGCCCCCAGAACAGATTCTTTCTCCTGAGGCACCAGGTGCAGGAAGACTTCCTGTCAACAAGCCAGCTTTCAATTCCATAAACTTGCTTTGTTAGATTCAGGTCTCCCCCCTGTTCTCCCCACCAAGTGCAATTACACAGCTCACCTGCCATGGTGGTAATCAGAAATTGGAACAATTACTCTAACTGCCGGGTGCTGGGGAGGAAGGGACCCACCCACACAGTACTACTGGGAGACTTAATCCAGAGCTGTTTGCCTATCTTGAGTGCACTGCTTCCAGGGTGCCCTCAGGGACCTCAGTACACCCACTACTCCAACGACTCCCCACCTGAGGAGATAGAGCTGAGGCAAGTCAAGGGGGGCAGAGAGTACCTCCACATCTCCTGGTTCTACAGATGAGCCTCAAGTCTGTTCTCGTGTGTGACCAGGGTGATAGTGCAGAGTTTGTTTAAAGATTTGCTTTCTGTCCTAAACTAATGGAAGAAAACCTGAATCAGGGGAGGGGGATGTCAAAGGATCCTGGAATTCAGGCCCATGCCCCCCTATACTATGGACTGCCACCCCCAACTTTGTGTTCCTACTGCCCTGCTCCCAAGGCTGAGTGCTGTTCACACCCAGCTCTGTCCATCTGGGCCAGACTTGACCTGCTAATGCTACCTGGGTTGATTATATCTGGACATGCTTGGGGATGAACCAAAGTAAAGGAGAAAGTTTCCAAGAGAGAAGATCACCTGGTTGCTTTGTCAAATGCAGGGGCTAAAAAGCCCACACTTCAGGCATCAGCATATGTGGATTTCTTAGCTTTGACCTCTTAGCTTAAGCAGTAGAAGGTGTTGTACAGATGTGCCCCCCTTCTTGGCTACTGCCTTTCATCCTAATCATTTATATCGAAAGCTAATATGATTGGCCACAGGATACTGTAGAAATTATTTCAATGCATCATTTTTGGTCAGTGATTTGCATGGAAATATATTTTTAATGGAGCTGTTTGAGCATAACTTATAGTTTCTGAGAACTCTCTTGTTACAGAGAAAATCTGGTCCCTCCTATCACTTCCCACCAGTAGGAAGGCTAATAAGCTATGAAGCCAACACTGCCCTTGAGGGGGGTCTCTGATGAGCTGGCCTTCAGAGACTGTCATTTAGCAAAGGCTGGAATGGTAGAGATTAACTTAACCACACTCACAATGTCCCAGTGTCATCACACTCCTCAAATCATTCCCACCCTCAGGCTCTGTCACCCATGTCTCCCTGGGTCCCTGCACTCTACCTGGCACCTGATCAGGTCCTAAAAGAACTCCCTCTTGCTGGGCCAGAAGGTAGCATAGCATAGGGAACAGACTGTATGTCCTATTACTCGTAACCTCCCTTGATGACTCATGTTGCATTCCTCAGACTCATAGGTGCACAGGCACATTAGGACGCTTGCCTCCTACCTTCCAGGATGTTACCCCTCAGTTTCCAGAGCACATCCCCCACAGTTTCCAACCCCCAACCAACTAGGCTGGAAATTTCAGAAAGTATACAGCCTCCTCTGTTCAAGCCCAGTCTACCCTTGTGAAGTGTAACCTCGGGCTGGATGGGGAGAGAGAATGCAGTCTCCAAAATTAACCCTGTCATGTGCAGGAAACAGACTCACAACTGAGTGACTACAGATGCTTCTTAAATCTTCTCCAGTGACACCATTTGGCCACCTGATTGATGTAGCCACCTACCCCTCCAAAAACATCTACTTTGATGACTTCAAAGAAATGCAGAGACATTCCTGCCAATGTAACTCTTCAAGAGAAAATTCCTCCTTATCCAGTTTATCCTGGAACCAATATAGAAATCTGTCCGTGTGTGTGTGTGTGTGTGTGTGCATGCACGCACATGTGTGAGGGGTAGTGGGTGTCTGCCTATGAGTACAAGGAAGGAGAGTGGGAGAGGGATCCATGGGACAGGAGAGACCACAGCAACATGGGGAGAAGAGGAGGGAGGAAAGTGCAGATGAGAACAAAGGGTTTGGCTCAGACTCGTGGATGCCAATGGGGCTCCGTGTGGCTGAACTTGTGTGCATCCATCCTATCTGCTGAAGGAAATGGATGCCAAGTTAAATACCCTCCTGTGGATTGGGCAATGGGGAACAGAGGTACATAGGACCCATCCAGGTCACATACAGAGGGATGATTGCATGGTAAGTGTAGGATAAAACAAGTTCATGGCTAGAACTCCAGAGAATTGTAGGCGAATAATTCAAGTTCATTCTCCTGGGAATGACAATGGTGCCCTCAGTCTCTCTAATACCTCCTGCTCAAAACCCAGGGATACTAAAAAAGTAAATGTGTATGATGCTAATGGATTTGTGTATCTACTAAAGGACTGAGATTTTCAGACTGGATTTTTTTTTAAAGTCCATCTATAGCTTGTTAATAATTTGTAATAACACCAAAATGCTGAAAGTGAAGCATTATTTTACAAGTTAGGATAGCAACGTTCATATCAGATGAAATAGAGTTTAACACAAAAACAAAAATTGACAAAAATCCCACAAGCATTATAGAGATAAAAAGGATTAAAGATATACCTTGAAGGGCTGGGGTTGGGGCTCAGTGGTAGAGTGCTCGTCTAGCACGTGTAAGGCCTTGGGTTCGATCCTCAGCACCACATAAAAAACAAATAAATAAATAAAGGTATTTTGTCCAACTACAACTAAAAAAATATTTTAAAAAAAAGATATACCATGAAGACATAATAATACTAAATATTCATGAATTTAGCAATATAGTTTTGAAATATAGAAAGCAAAAATTAACAAAATTACAAAAAGAAATCAATGAACATATAGTCAGAGCGGAAGCTTTCCATTCACCTTTTTTAGAAACACAAATTTAAAAAGTCAAAAACTGAATAAGAATATAAATTTTCTTACAAAAATTTATAATTAAGTTCTATCTGATGGATGTATGAAAATTTTACCCCTAACTATAAAAGGCAAATATTTTTTTAAGAATAAATGACAAGGGGCTGGGGTTATGGCTCAGTGGTAATGTATTCATCTGGCATGTGTGAGGCACTGGGTTCAATCCTCTGGACCATACAAAAACAAATAAATAAATAAATAAATGTATCCATCTACAACTAAAAAAAATATTTTTTCAAAAAAGAATAAATGACAAAATCTTCATAAAAGTAATCATATAGTAGATCACAAAATGATTTAAAAAATTATATATCCTGTGACCATAATGAAGTAGAATAAAAATATAATTTCAAGAAAATAAATGAAATATTTAATGGGAAAACTTCAATTGCTCTCGCTAAAGCATTTACAGGTCAAAGAAAAATAACTCTGCTTGAGAAATAGTTACAACCAAATAATAATAAAAACAATGTACCTCAAGAGTTGTGAATTCAGTGAACACAACTCTTATTGGAAAATGTGCAATTTTGAATATATTGGTTAGAAAATAAGAGTAAACATTAAAAAATAATAAGAGAATATTAAAAAAAGTAGAAACAAAAAATGAAAGCAAAAATTAATCAATCAAGAAGCAAATAATAATCAATAAACCTAAAAGCCAGTTTTTGATAAGATTAGTAAGACTGATGAGGTTTTAAAAGAAAGAGCAACATTCATCTAGATAGAAAAAGGAAATAAAAGAGGAGACAGAAATCCTCAAAGGTGTTGATATGATAAAAGCCTGAGAAAATATACTGTTCTCAGGAAACCAGTCTCCCTCCTCTTTCCATTAGGAAACACAGGCTAATGTCTTATTTATCTTTGTATTTTCCAAGGCTGGCAGCCTGATACATAATAGATATTCAGTGGTTTGTTTATAAAACCAAATCCCCTAGTTGAGCATGCAGTCTGTGGCCCTCACACTGGAGCAAACAGAGAATGTGTGGACAGAAATCTTCAACCAGCATTATATGTTGCTATTTATTACTGATTATAAGTAAAGAACCAAGTTTTGGAACCCTTAAAAAATAATAAAATCAAGAAAATCAAGGTCATCCTTATAACAGTAGTTTTCTCATTTAACTTGGATGAGATTTACTTGAATAAGAGAGAAAAGGTTAGTTACAGCTGAGACAGGAGTGTTCATTGCCCAGGGCACACCAAGGACACTGTGTCCCACACATGAGAATTACCTGTCATGGTCACTGCAGGCAGGAAGCAGGCTGAGATCCTTTGGATGATAATGATGGCTCTGCCCAAGCTTCTATGTGGCCAATAGGCCAGACCTGCCTGATTTTCACATAGACTGATCAGCCTATGAAATCACAGGAGTTGGTCTCCGGTTTTACAAACATACCCAATTGGGTCAGAAGCAAATCAGGAACACGGCAAGGTTTGAAGGTTGCCTACTGAGAATGGAAAATGAGAAGGCATACAGAGCAGGACACTGAAGTCTAGGATTTCCAAAACACTGCCTTTCCAAGGCTCCAGGGCTTGAAATTGTGTGTTCTGACTCCCATCTTGACTGTGTTCATAAAGGAGATCACCGCTAAGTCTTATGAGTTATTGCTAACTTATTCTGATTTGTATATCAAATGCTTTTAAGAGGGGAGAGTTGAGCGGACTGAGGGCATGGGATTGAGGGGTGGTGAGCATGAGGGCATAAGGACACTGGCTGCTTGAGGGGGAAAATGAAGAAGGAAAAGTGCCCAGTGCAGGGTTGGGCCCAGGGCCAGAGTAGAATGTGTGGTTAGCTAATGGGAGAGCCCATAAGCTGGGAGAGCAAAGAAGGCATCCTGGATGCCCCAGCACAGCTGGGAGCCATGTGGCCTCTCTGGGTCAGGGTCAGGAGCACATGCAGACTAGTAATCTGAGGGTGGAGGGAGAGATACAGAGCATCTAGCTCTGCAAATAACAGCTTCCAGGGAAACTGCTTCATGTGAATGTTCCATTGAATGCAAGCTGCTATCATTCCATCAGTCCTGCCTGCTAGGTCAGCAGTGCCTGTCCCAGAGTCTTTGAAGGCAAAGCCAGGCAACCCCAAAACAGTACTAACAAACACGTGCAAGGCATTTCACAGTATAAAGAGGGTTTTCAGATATGTTATCTCCTAAAAGCCTCACAACACCCTCTAGGAAGTCTGTACTCAATATTATTTTTCTTTTGCAAAAGAAGAAACTGAGGGTCAGCAAAGATAAGAAACTATGAACAGACCTTGGACCTCTAACTCCAGGCCCAGTATGTTTTATACCTTTGCTTCTGAAAGTGTGGCCTATGGACCAGCAAGATGAGACTACCCTGGGAGCTTGTTAGAAATATAGAATTTCAAACACAGACCTAGTGAATTAGTGTCTGCATTTTACCAAGATTCCTCGCAATTCACATTTTATATGCACATTAAAATTTAAAAAGCACTATTTCTACCACATCAGACCACCACTCATCAGCACCTAAAGAATTGCTTAAGTGATACACTCTTGGAGGGTCTAAGTATTATAGACTGGAAAGAACCTCTCAAGAGTACAAGTGTGCAGTGGTGCACACCTGTAGTCCCAGTGATTTGGGAGGCTGAGACAGGAGGAGTGCAAGTTTGAGGCCAGCCTCAGCAGCTTAGCAGGGCCCTAAGCAACTTAGCGAGACCCTGTCTCAAAAAGGGCTGGGGACATAGCTCAGTGGTTAAGCACCCCTGGGTTGAATCCCTAGTACCAAATACAGAAAAAGAGTACATAGGCATACCCCATCACAGCACAATGGAGCAGGGACGAATGTTGAAAGCACATCCCTAAGGCAATTGAGGGAGGGGAAATATATATATATATACATATATATATATATATATATATATATATATATATATATATATATATATCCTTTTGACTACCTTATACTTGCCCTCTTGCTTTTTGTTTTCATATTCATATTTGATGTTTTTACCTGGGATTCTGTTGAAAATCAGGCTTTCTCTGCCAATTATTACAATTTAGACTAATAGTAAATATCACTACATCTTCTGAACACATGTTAATAGAGAATGGAAACAAGAACAGATGTAATAACGGCCTTTCTAGTTTGCCTCCCTTCCCATCTTTTATCCCTGTGGTTCACTCACATGATAGGGAGCTGCAGAAAACCAGCCTGGTATGAAAGATTAATCTAGATAATCTGGGACAATCATTGAGTTGGTAATAAATATGTATTAGATGTAATAATATGTGGAGAGATATATTTAATAACAAGGTGTAGAGCACTATCTATGTATCTGCAAGGATGCAGGCCACCGGAAAAGTGTGCCTATCCAGCACAAGTTCAGGGCTTTGGCAATTTTCTGGTTAATTTGCTAGGTATAGGTGGCCAAACCAGACAATTCAAGCCAGTGGGAGATTTTTGTATCTAAATATTCTGGTTTGGCTGTCTTCATTCATGAAGTTAACCTGATACTTGCCCAATGACTGCCTCATTCATGTTCTATGAAGGGGAAAGAAATGTAAGTGAACACGTTTTAATATGTGCATGTACATGTAACTCAGATTTGTTGAGATGAGATCATATGGATTTTCACATTCATCCCAAGAGTGATTCCTATAAATATTTCTAGGGATGTTTGGGATGAGAATGGCATTAGACTTTCTTCAAGTCACCTCTGGCTGTTAAGTTCCTGCTTTTGTGGACAGCACATCTTTGCATGTGTGTGAAAGTACAGCTATGATGGGTGATGTCTGGGAGACTTCAAGTAGAAAGTCCAGTAGGAACTTTTTCTGGAGGGATGGGCTGCAGTAAGAAACATGGGGCTTCTAGCTTATGGGTAGTGTCTAGAGCCAGGAAAACCCAGAACCAATTCCAAGGAGCACTTGTATTAGAGTCACTCTGAGGAGGAACCTGCCAAGAAGTCTGAGAAGGACCTGGTATTAAGGAGGAAAGAAGCCCGCAAGGAGAACACCATGGGGAACCCAGGTCACAGAGGGCCTCAGATGGAAGGCAGCCAAGCTGGGCTGCTGAGAGGGGCAGACACAGCAAAGAAGTGTTCCTGAGATTTGACAGATTGAATATGAATAGTTGCAGTACAGTGTTGGTGTAGGTGGTGGGGGCAGAAGCCAGTCTGGAGGGTAAAGGAGAAAATGGCTGGGGGTTGGGAAGCAGAAACAGCCAGTGTCCCCTCTCTTGTGAGGAGGGCAGTTGTGAAAGGATCAGAGCAATGAGGCTGGCTGGCAGAGGGCATGGATCTTGGAGAGGGACACTTTGAAAGGTGAGAGGTAGAACATGCTGTGTGCTTCTGGGAATGGCCTGGGAGATCACTGAAAAGTGCAGATGGGAAGGAGAGCAGGGTTAGCCCTCTCCTCAGATGCCCCTGTCCTCTCTACCTTGGACCTGGCCCTGGGCCCCAGCCCCTCCCTAGGCTGGATGGAGGGGAAGTGCCAGGCCCTCAGGTGGAGGAAGCCCTGCAGGGAGGACCCGCCTTTGCTCTGGAAATAGAAAACCTATGCTGGTAACTGAGTAACTCCTGGAGAGGGGGGCAAAGGCACTGGCCGGGTCTGAAGAAACAAAAATAATCTGTTCCGCTTGGGCAGTGAATCGGATGTGGGGGGTGCAGTGCCCTGACCTACAGGGCCCAGAATGGCTCTCCTCAGTCTTACCCTTCCACTGGCTGGGAGCAATGGTTTCTAATAGAGCATCACCAAGAGGAAGTCATGGGTTCAGTGCTCAGGCTGGCAAGGTCCATTCCTCTGCCCCATAGCCACCTGCTCCAGTGGTCGAGTCCATTGCTCAGACAGACCAACAGGGCCCCTCTGAGCCCCTGCCACACAGAGGAGGCCTATTCATGGGAATCCAGAGGCAGCTCCCCTACTCCTCAATCCTACTTCCTTCTTCCTCTCTGATGACCCCTGCAGGTCAGCCTCAGCTTTCTTCCCATCCCCAGGAAGTAGGCCTTGGTGGCAACCAGCCTCTCAGGTGTCCCTCTCCTGAGGTCCAAACATGAACCATATCTGCCCCGAAAACACACAACTCCACATACCAGATTACAAGTTTCTCACAGTGGTGCTGGGTTTTTTGTTTCTTGTTTTTTCTTCTTCTTTTTTTTTTTTAACCAGGGATTGAACCCAGGGACACTTTACCATCGAACCACATCCCCAGCCCTTTAAAAATTTTTTTATTTTGAGACTGGGTCTCAGTAAGTTGCTTAGGGCCTCACTAAATTGCTGAGGCTGGCTTTGAATTTAGGATCCTGCTACCTCAGCCTCCAGAGTCGCTGGGATTACAGGTGTGCACCACCACACTCAGCGATGCTAGTTTTCTAACAGCATCTTTGCATCCATTGAGTAAGTGGTTAGTTTTGAGTGTAAAAGCTGGTGGGCAAGGATTGGGGCCTTCTGGCTTTGGGCTTCAGCACCACCAACTTTCCTTACCTGGAGCTGGGGCTCCTGCTTCCCTTTCTGCTTCTCCTTCTGCCCCCAGGTTTACCTGTCAAGTCACAGGGAACAGAGGAACACCTCCTTCAACAGCAGGTGATGACAGAAGTCAGTGAGGCCCTGCTTTGGGTTCATCCCTAGGCAGGCCCTCCTCCCCCACAGGGAGGACAGCTGGGCTGTGAGGGAAAGAAAGTGCCAGGCCAGTGGAGGGGGGTTGGGTCCTGCTCTCCTGAGCAGGAAAGGAAGGATAGTCATTGACCCAAGAAGTTTCCATGAACTCTGGCCATGAGGGAGAGAGGAGGGGAGGGGTCACTAGGAGGCTGGGCTTGTTCAGGAGGAGGGAGAAACCTCACAAAGTTCTAATTGTAAAACTTCTAATTGTATCCCACAGTAAACAGACATACTAGACCTGCCGTGAGGAAGGAGAAGGGCTGGGAACCGCATGCCACCTGGGCATAAGAGAAATTGGAGGTGTCTGGAGCAAAGGGAATTGGGGCAAGACGAGAAGGGATGGCATGCTCAGGAAGGCCCTGCTTTCAGGGCCTCCCAGTCGGAAGCTCAGATTGCTGATAGGTAAACCGTGAGTGGAGAGAGAGAAGGGGTCACCGCTAGTCTAAGGAAGTTCCAACTACTGCTGACTCAGCCACCTCCCCTCTCCCCACCCTCAACCCTCCCTCTCAAGCTGATGGGAACAAAGACTCCGAGAGTTTCCAGTTATAAAAATCCAGAAGGAACAATCAAGAACAAAGATCAAGGTCTCAGATTTTCCATGACATTGGTACGGGGCGGGGGCACCATGCCTATCTGGCACAGTCCCCATCCCCAATGCCCTCTGGGAAGCAGGAAACTGCCATCTGGGCATGGGCAGTGCCAGTTAGCATGACACCTCCCTTGGGTCAGCCTGGGTAGGAGGCGTGCTCACTGCCAGGCCAGAGCCTCCTATGCTCAGGGTCCCTTAAGGCCTAATTCCTCCCAACTCTGAGATCAGACAGCCTCAGAGGCCAAGTGCTGGGAGGCAAGGAGCTCACCCCGAAGACCCCAGACCCTCAGCACTCTGAAGAAGTCACGGTGAGGAGGAGAAGGGCAGGGGGACTGAAGACATAGGACAGGTAGAGGAAATGTGGACTTTGGGTGGGTGGAGCTGTAGGGATGGTGAGAGGGGCAGAGACCTGAAATCTATTTGTAGGAGGTCAAAAGGCAGCTGGCTCAAGGGTGGGGCTGACAGTCTGGAACCAGTCTTCTGGTCCTCCCCCATTCCCTTGGCACTCCTACTGTCTCAGCTTCTGGAAGACTAGGGGAGCTCGGACACAGGGAGGTGAACCCACCCAGTTAAGCATACATACACTCATTGAATGGAATGCTCTTTAGCTGTTAAAAGTGAAAGAAATCCACTCATACTGATGGTGAAGAAGAAGAAAGTATATTAAATGGGGGGGGGGATGGTGAAAAAGGCTGTAGATCCTGAAATCGTTGTTAAAAATAGACTCAATTCCACTACATTTGGATATGTATGTCTAAATAATGTAACTATATATTTCAATGTGCTTAGAAAGAAGAATAGAAGGATAAGTGCTAAATTAGAAAAAGAAATTATAGCTGAGATTTGGGTTTGAATCAGGAGAGACTTTGATATTTGAACTTTTTATAATAAGCTCGTACAGTTTTATAATTTAAAAGATAAAGAGGTGAGGGTGGGTGAGATGGTTCAGAACAATGCAAGTCTGTAGCCTAAGCCAGGCATCTGCACACACACACCAAGCACACCTGCCCGACAAGGAGAGCACACCTGGTAAATCTGGCAAAGCATGGGAAACACCTGGCTCAGGCACATACCCATAGTCCTGGGTTCCCTTGGCTTATGCCAGCCCAGGCCCAAGGTTCTCTCTAGGCATAGATCCCATCCCAGATCAGCCCCAGCCCCTGTGCTTCCCAACCTCCCATTTATTGCCCTGTGCCTCCTCTATTCCTAACCAGGTACTCACAAAGCAATACCCTTGGGAGCCTAGAAAATCAACAATGCTGAAGGGAGGCACCAGCCTGGCCATGAAGATGGTCTCCTCCTTTCTAGGGCACTGGGATTCCTGTCTCCACTGCTATGGATGGCCCAGGGTTTCCTGTGGATTCTTATTTGAGCAAGGGACCACTCCAGGACATCAGCCAATCCAAACTATGACCCTGCTTCCACCATTTACTTGGAGGCTGGCCTTGGACTAGTTATTTTAACCTTTCTAAGCCTCAGTTCCCTCATCTGTAAGATGGGAATAATAAGGCCATTGTAAAACTCAAAAGCTGATAATATCTAAGGAACTCTAAATGCTTCGGAAGATAAACAAGGAAATTACGATTATGGGAGTCAGGATACCAGTTCTTTCTGGGGTAAGGGATGGGGCTGGAACCAGAGGTGACAGGAACTTCTGGGGTGCTGGAAATACTCTACTTTGACCTCACTGTAGAAACACAGGTGTTTGATTTGTACTTGTTTATTAAACTGTCCATATGTATTTAATACACATATGATCTGTTTCACAGTAAGAGGAGAAAAGGTACGTACTTTGGAAATTTTCATGCTCAGTACAAAGTAAAATGGTATCGGGCAGTGCAGAATCCCATTTTTGCACCCTCTGAGGCTCTCCAATTTGCCTGGTTTCCCTGGGGAATGGAAGAGGGTGGAGAGCAGCAGGGCTGTAGTGTGAATTAGCAAGGCGGCAAGGATCTGCTAAGTACAGATTTCAGGCAAAAATTCAGACCAATGTCGTTTTCCTTGCTGGGGGATGCCTAGCAGGGCAGAGGTGCCTAAGGGGTGCAGATCACTTGGGGAATTTTTTTTTTTTTTTTTTTTGTGGTGCCAGGGTTGGAACCCTGGGCCTTGAGCATGCTAGGCAAGCACTCTAACACGGAGCTATACCCCCGGGCCCACTTAGGGAAATTCTTGAAGAAGGCTGTCAATACACTCAGAAGAGCTTTGCCTTCCCCAGGTCTCCCAACCCCCACCCCTGCCCATAGACTTCTGGGAGCAGCAGGCCCATCTTCCCACCCTGACTTCCTGACTGGTATCATCCTCAGCCCTGCCAAGCTGCCTGGACCCTGGAAGGCCTCGTTGCCACACCTGCCCACCACTCTGTAGGCTCCAACAGCGTGACCCCTTCCTGGTCCTCAGTCCAGCACCTTTCTGTCCCACTGACATCCCTCCTTGCTCTGGCTCCACAGTCTCCCCACAGTGCAGAGGAGGGAACCCCCAGGAGAAGCCAGGACGTGGAGGTCAGGCCCTCCCTGCCGCCCAGGCCCAAGACCCCATGCTGGGCCCCCCCAACGCTGGCACCAGGGATCCCTCAGGGCTGAGCCCACCCTGCCATCAGAAGCCACAGGAATGTCCATGTGGGCCTGGCCAGGGCACTGCTGGTGACCGTCTGCTCCCTCCCTCCAAGTCTGACTTTCTCCCTGTCTCTCTCTGACTTGGCTTTTGTTGGACTCTGTGATTTAGCTTCTCTCCTGTCCTGAGTTTTCTGTGACTCTCTATCTCTACAATCTGCCTCAGCCACACAGGACAGCATGAATCTTCCTTCTGCGTGTGGGGTGTCTGGGGGGCCTCCCGTCCTGGCTGTCGCCTGTCCTGCTGCCAACCCTGGAGCTCTCTGCCCAGGCTGAGGGGACGATTCCTCAGAAAGCTCCAAAGCCTGAGGGCTGCAGTGGTAGAGCAGGGCTGAGGGAAGAAAAAGAGGAAACCGTGCAGGAGGATGGCAGAATGGAAGAGGATAGTGGGAAGTGAGATGTTGGGTAAGAGCCTCCAAGGCAGAGTCTCGGGTGAAATAAAGGTGGATTGCAGGGATGGGTTCTGTATTAGGAAGCTCTTTCCAGTGTCTAACCTCAATCCTGCCTGCTGCACACCCAGCTCTATCCCATGTGTTTATTTCTTTTATTCTCAGAATTCAAGAAGGGCACAACGTGAAAGAAAGCACAAGGGGTATTTGTGACAGGCACAGAGGCTCTCTCCTTAACCTGTGAAGCCACCAGAGGGTGGCTTCCCACCCCCAACCACCTGATAGCCCTTGTCATGAGACCAAGCTGTGGGCAGTAGTAGCTTCAGGCCATATAGACAATCTTCCTTTCACAAGCTTATTTGTTATTCTTTTCCCACCTCTCCACCCCTTCCCCACCAGCTGCTTAAAATATTTTTCAAACAGAAAAATCCAACCACAGCTGGAAACCAACCCTAAAGTTAGTCCAGAACGTGGGAGCTGCCAGGGAAAATTGCTGGGGCACAGGCGGGGCTGTGGGAGGAAGAGCCTCAGCCACAGAGACAGGCCGCTCTGCAGGGGCCTGCAGGGGCACGAAGACCAGGGGAGAGGACACAAGAATCCCATGCTTGTTCCACAAATGGTCAGTAGGGCCCTGCACTGGGACGGTGCGGGACACAAATGGCCTTAGGGTATGACCCAGGCGCAAACTCTCTCATGACTACAACAGCAGACAAGATGGAATGTTTAAATGCTGGCGCTTTCTATTCAGTGACCTGTTTCAAACCCCTGCAAGAAAGGTACTACTATTATTATCCCTATCTTATAGAGAAAGAAATTGAGGCACACAGAAGGTAAGAAACTCTCACACCACCATACACCAAGGAAGCAGTGGAGTTGGGGGCTGGGCCCAAGGAGTTAGTGCAGTATCCACCTTGGTCGCTGGGCTGTTCTGCCTCTGAGCACTCAGGCAGGGTGAGACACAAGCTCCAGGACAGAAATGCAGCCAGCCCTGGCCTTCCATATCCAAAAGGGAGGATTTTAGGACTCTCCACTGTATGAAGACTAAAACCCAAGGATGCTCAAGTCCTTTAGTACTTACATATATAACCTGCACACAATCTTCCTGGATACTTCAGATATTCTTTAGATTACTTATACCTACTATGAGGTAAATGCTGTGGAGAGTTGTCATGCTGTATTGTCTAGGAAATAATGACAAGGAGAAAAGTCTGCATGTATTCAGAATCGATGAAAATTTTTTTAAAAAATATTTTTGGTCTGCAGTGGGTTGAATTCTCAGACACAGAACCCACGGATACTGAGGGCCAACTGTATTTGGAGAAAAAAAAAAACTGTGTCTGTACTGAATGTGTGCAGACTCTTTTCCTTATTATCATTCCCCAAACAATACAGTATAGCAATTATTTGCATAGCACTTACATTGCATTAGGTAGTATAATTAACCTAGAGATGGCTTGAAGTATACATAAGGACATACGTAGGTTACATGCAATTACTATGCCATTTCATATAAGGAAATTGGGCTTTCCTGAGTCTTGTATCTGCAGAAGTCCTGGAACTAATCCCCAGCAGACACTGAAAACCAAATGTGTAAACAATGGGAGAATTCAGAGAGAGATTGTCCCCAGTAGAGAGTCAGAGTTCCTCCAGGATCATCATGGAGAAGTCACAGAGCTGCATCTGGAAGGCTTCTGAGCCTCTACTCAGGGCAGGGACAAAAGCCATATAGCAAAGAAAGATAAAGCAGAGCAGAGACAGGACCCAAGAGGCCAGCATCCAAAATGTGGTGCCCACCATTTCAGAGTACCTACAGGGGACAGGACCCAGCCATGGTGGCACAGTGATTTACATTCATGTTCCCTCTCTCCAGTGTCCTGGCCTGCTTCTCATCTCCCTGGCACCTTCCTACCTGCTCAGTTCTCTCCCTCACTGTTTATCCAGGTCCCCTTGCAACCCTGTTCACAGAAGGGAAGACAAAAGCCCAGTGCTCCAAAAAATTAAGATTATAAAAATGTCTGTGACCTCTAATTTGACAGAAACCTCCAAACTATCTTGTTTGGAATGGGTGGGTCCAGCCAGGTGGTCTCACAGCCTTGAGCCCTAGGACCCCAGGAGACAAGGGGTAGGTTGGGGGACTGGACTCTTCCTCTCCCTGACTGTGTCTCCTTTCCTCTGTGAACTTTCCCAGGCATTTGGCACCTCTGGGCCTGTACTCTCTGGTTGGCTTTCTTTGTTCCTTTTCAGTCCTAAAAGGTCAGGGCACTCAGTACTCTTTTGCCACAATGACCTGCTGAATGGATGCCCAAGACTAACCAAAAAATGGTATCAGGAGTGCCAGGACACTAGTTCAGCCAGTCTCACATGTGCTCTCTGATGCAAGGTTCTGCTGCTGATAGAGAATCAGCATCGTGGTCACAGCTGACATGTACTGAATGTCTATTTCTTGACTGACACTACTCTAAAACTCAGCTAAAGGCTTTCATAGATCAACTTATTTACGTTTTTTTAAAAACCCCACCAATGAGGAAACTGAGTCAGGGAAAAATTAAGGATTATGCCCAAGTCATACAGCCAGTGAGGGGCTGAGCCAGGACTCATACCCAGGCCTCCAGGCTCCAGAGCCCGCTCTCTTAACCACCTGCAGGGTGCTGGCTGTCTCCGTCAGAGGGAAGTAGCTGGAGGGCAGGGACCATGTCCTGCCCATCACTGTGCCATGGAGCCCAACATCAGTCCTGGCACTGGTGGTACCTGGAACTAAAGCCAAGGCTCCTGGCAAATTGGGTTGGCCTTGACTGGAAGGGGGACAGGATGTGAATTCTCAAGAGTTGCCAGTGTCCAGGAATTTGTGCAAACGACCTCCCTTCGTGCTCATGATGTAATGGCTGAAGGAATTTAAGCCCTTTTCTGGCTCTGAACTAACTCAGCTCTAGTCATAGCCTCCAGCTGAGAGCATCTACCTGTTCCAAGGTGAACCTGGCCTGGGGGCATCCAGATCCCTTCCTGTCCCAGCAAACAAGATCAGGCCAGGCCATCCAGGGCCTGCTGCTGCAGGTGAACCAGCTTTGGGTGGGCTCCTTCTCTGATCTCAGCTGCCTCCTGAACCCTTCTGCAAAAGGGAACAAACAACCCCAAAGCTTCTGTGGGTTTTAAGAGGGCCCTTGAGTCTGGAGGCTGGCTGCTGGTCTCCTGCGCCCCCTGGTGGAAGGAAGAGAGATGCATCTTCCCTGCACAGAAGTCCCAAGCCCCCATGCCTCCCCAGCCTCCTCCCCTAAGTTCCCCTCTCTTCCTCTTGTCTTTATTCATTCATCCTAACTGAATTCTTGTCCACTAGGTGATGGGCACATGCCACATGACAGGGACACAGAAGATTGATGCTGTCCCTGCTCCAAGATACTTTCCAATCATTCACTCAACTCATTCATTCAACAAATATTTAAGGAGCTCCTACTGTCTGTCAGGCTTTTCTCAAAGCCCCCACAGAGTTCACAGACTAACAGGACATACAGCCTGGTGGAAAAACAGTGGCTATATGATGGGGGAGACTTAGGTGCTAGAGGGACCCCACCAGATAACCACAACAGAGGCCCTAAATGGAGCAGTGGCAGTAGAAGAGCAGAATGAGTGTGTGGGGTCAGGGTAGTAGGGGGAGGGGTATCAAGAGAGAGGGTTAAGGGGGACTGTCTGTTCATGCGTGTGTCTGTGGGTGTCTGTGTGTATGCGCTTGTTACTATGCATCTGTGTATGTGTGTGGGCAGCCAGTCTGAATGATTCGCATTCTCCATCCCAGAGTGGAGAGGCTTTGACTACATCTCATAGTGACCTGGACATTGCCCCGTCCCAGAACTCTGAGGACGCATCTTCAGACTTGTCGCCCCATGGATTGAGTTACACTCACCTGTTCCTTTGTGATGTTACCCCTTTGCCCTGTTTGGGATTGAATGTTCCATGGAAATGCCCTTTGTGTGTCCCCTTTTCTTGCTCTTCCTTTGGGTGTGGCCTTCCTAGATGTCAGTCAACCTGCTGACAGCAGACATCACAAAGCTACATTCAACTCCTGACCCTTTGCCTCATTTGAATGGCTTCTCCTCGATAAAAGGGTTCAGCGTGTGCTCTCTCTTTCTCTTTCTGTGGAACCTTAAGGTCAGAGGAGCCATCACAGGACCCCAAAGAAAAAGGTATCTCTGTCTCTTGTGTGATTATTTCGTGCAGCCCAGTTCACCTGGAGTGACCCTGAATGTTTTAGTCATGAGGAACGCGACATGTGTGCGTGTGTACATGCATGTGGGGTGGGGCAGAACGTGGTTTTGCAAAAAAATGTTGAAGCAACATCTGGGCTGGGCTTGGATAGCTGTGTAGGGTCTGTCCGAGTGTAGGAAATGGGGTGTGGAGTGGGGTGGGGCAGAGAGAAAAGAACATCCTATCCAGAGAGGCTGGAACAAACAAGCACATGCAGTACGGGCATGTTTAGGAAGCTACAAATAGTCTTCTGTGGCTCAAGTGTGTGGTTAGCAGGAAGAAGGCAGCAGGAGAGAGGAAAAAGCCTGGCGAGTTGGGGTGGGGGAGTCTTACCCTGGGGCTGAAAGGAGCCATAGAGGCTTTAAGAAACAGAATGATATACCCACATTTGCATTTTAGAAAAGGGCCATTAGACTAGGCCACTGGATCCATGGATGGAGGAAGGACTGGGAGGGCGAGAGGCCAGAGCTGCTGTGTGCTTGTAACCCAGCGGTGTGATGCTGGGCAAGCCACGTCACTTCTGTGAGTCACAGATACCTCATCTGTCAAATGGGGATGATGGTATTAAGCCTGTAGAGTTAGAAAGATTAAATGGAATAACGTTCAGGAACCATATACTACTGTGCCTGACACATATTAGGAAATTATAATATTTAATTAAATTAGAAAGTCAACCAGGAAAGCAATTGTAATTGCCTACGCAAAAGGTAGGAAGGCATGGCTGGGGTTATGGCTCAGTGACAGAGCGCTTGCCCTCATGTATGAGGCACTGGGTTCGAGCCTCAACACCACATAAAAATAAATAAATAAAATAAAGGTATTGTGTCCAACTACAACTAGAAATTTTTTTTTTTTAAATGGGAAGGGCCTAAATGCAACCATTGACCATGGAGGGAGAGGGGAAGAGGACACGGAGCTGTTTCACACATCTGACTTTGTGGCTGTGTGCTGTTCTTAAATGCAAGAGAACTTTCTTTCCCCCTTCTTTCTTTAGACTTTTCTTCCCTTAGAGAACTGAACCTGGAACTTTCTTGCAGTAGAAACCCATAGGCCAGAGCTTTGGGTTCTGGGATCCCTGATTCACGAGAGAATAAACACAGACTCCATTAAATAAAAAGGTTTCTTGTGCAAAGGGATTTAGCAGATCATCAGGTCCTTCCGTAAAGTATACCAAAGAAGGAGACAGAGTACTTGGTTCTGGTGTTGGTGTTTCCACTTATTGGGTGCCATTTAATCTCAAGCAGTTTTATCATCTATGGAATAAATAAAGGGGGCAGAATAAAGACTTCCAAGTGTAAATCTCAGCTGACAAAGGGAGGACAGAGTTGAGCAGAGCTCATCCCTGACCTCCTGTTCCTCCTCAGGGCCTTTTAGGATCAGCAGCTCTATCAGGGCTCTCCTGCCTTCAGCCTATGGGGCCCTAGTACATAATGGCCATGGAGGAGGTTGGAAGGATAGGGATGCCCAATTGGCCCCACTCTGCCCTGGCTCACCCGGAGAGCCCCAGTGAGCTCATGTCTGCAGTAACTTCACTGCTCATAACCAGGATGGTGAGACAAACCTGGAAGCCATGCACAAGTGAGAAGTGATGGCTGTCTCCTTAGGAATGTACTGCCCAATTAAAACTGTCTCCCATATGGCTCCAGAGGATGTTGGGACTACTCCGCAGGCCATCTTGGCCAACCTCCAGGCTGTGTGGTTCTGCAAGCATTTATTGAGGGCCTACTATGCATCAGACATCAAGCTGGGTGTCAGGGAGAAAAGGAGCAATAAAAGTTACACTAAAAAGTAAAATCTATCTGTCCCAAGACACACTTTTGGAAGCAGACTGTCAGAGAGCTTCGGGTTGTGCTGGTGATGCCCTGGACTCCTTTCCAGTCTCCCATCAACCCCAAGGCCTGTCTCTCCCTGACCACAGATTCCAAGCCCTTAGACTATTTCCTTCCCTTTAGAAAGCATCCCAAGCTCCCTACCTTCTTCTGGCCTCCTCTTCCTCCTCAGTTGATATGGATCAGGCAGCTGACTCATTTCTCCTACTTCTGGTATAGTCTGAAATTCCTCTGTAATGTCCATCCATAATGCAGATGTTAGGTTTATTGCATCCTGTCCTGGGCAGGGTGTCCAGCAGAGGTCATGAACTGAAGTGACACCCATGCAGTAAGAGAGGATGGGGTCTCAGTAGAGGTCATTCTCCAAGTGAAACACCTGAAGGAGGCAAGTCCTCAGACAGGAAAGACTAACTTGGAAGACTGGTGTCTTCCTCTTTCAAAGGGTGAGAATCTTGAGGGCTAGACTTGGGAGAGGATGGAAACCTAAGTGTGGCCTACGTGGCATGTGGTTAAAATAGGCTGTCCTGGGGCTGAGGCTGTGGCTCAGTGGTAGAGCACTTGCCTAGCATGTGTGAGGCACCAGGTTCGATTCTTAGCACCACAAATGAATAAAATAAAGGTTCATACATCTAAATATGTGTGTGTATGTATGTGTGTGTGTATGTATATATATATAAAAGGCTGCCTGCTTGTGTTTTCCCTTAAGTAGCTCTGTGTCTATATTTGTTAGGATAGTATTCCACTATGAAAAGACACCCCCAAAGCTGGCTTACAGTTATTTTTCTCACATAATGAGAACTCGGAAGACAATCAGTCCAGGACCTGATCATGGACTTTTATCCTGATACCTAGCCTTCCTTAGCATGCACTTCCCGCCTCATGGTCAAAGGTGGCTTCCCTGTCTCCAACATCAAGTCCAAATTCCAAATAGGAAAAAGAAGATCAAAAGACCACTTGAGTCTCCTTTCCTTTTAAAGTGCTTTCCCAAAAGTTCCATACAACTTCTTTCACCTCATTGGCCAAAACAGTGTCACATGGCCACTTCTATCTGCAAAAGAAGCTGGGGAATGTTTTTTGTTTTTGTTTTTTAGGTGTTTGATGACTTTATTTTCCATTAATTATTTATGCCCTGTCCATATAAATTCTAATATATGAAAATTATTTCTGCAGAATTTCCCAAGGTGGCCTCTGGTATGGAGGTGAGGGAGAATGACCACAAGAAACTGCAGTGCAGTCTCTCCATCAACCAGGAGCCATACACTGAAAATTAGCAACTGCTACACTACCATAAGTGTGGGGGCCGATAAGGAGAAAAGCCACCAAGGGCAAAACTTCAGAGAACCTTACAGTTTTTGGAGGCTGAAAGTCCAAGATTGGGCTCTGGTGAAGATTGTTTCACAACATGGTGGATGGCATCATGGTGGGAGTGCATGTGAGAAGAAGAGATCTCATGGTAAGACAGGAAGCTGGAAAGAGGGTACAGGTGTGTCTTCTTTTTATGAAAACCCATTTCTGGAAGAATGAACCAGGTTTCCCCCCAAAATTATATTAATCTCTTCTTAGGGCAGTGCCCCCAATGACTTTGCACTAAGCCTGATGTGGTAAGGGTTCCACCACTTCTCACATCATCTCTCCAGAGACTGAGCATCCAGTACTTGAACCTTTGGGAAACGAGAAACATACAACAGCACCAAGTAACACATTGTATATATGTTAATGGGCACCTGTGGTCACAAACATTTTTATCAGCTATTTTTTCCCAAAAAATTATTTACCAAAATAGAGAATATTCAACTTATCTGATATTTATGTTCTTATAGAAAAAAGTTAAATAAATAGAATAAGTCTAGTTTTTTACGTGGTCTTAATAAAGGTATTTTATGGTTTCATTCAATTTGGACTTGCTTACTTTTACCTTACCAATTTAATATGGCGATTGGAAAGCTTTAGTTTTATGGGGAATGTGTCTTAAGTTGAGCATCTGCTTTCCCCCAACAACATAGATTTGTTTAAATAAGAACTGTAAACTACAAGGAGAAGGAAAAAAAACAGATTTCAGGAAGGAGAAGGTGTAGCTTAGGGGTGGAAGAAGGGGAGCAATGGCTCAGTGGGCTGATGGCGGGCAGCAGTTGGCAGGTGCCTAGACAGCAGCAGGCGAATAAAGAGAATATGGAAGTAGCAGAAATCAGGTGCCCAACCTCGCTCTTCATTGCCAAGTGGGTCCCTCATTCATACAATCTCAGAATATCTCCTCTCCGCACATCATCTTTAGTGACTTCAGCTGTTTAATGTGTGCCTCAGCCTTCCTTCTGCTGCGGGCTAAGCTCAGCCTGGAAGCATGTACAACTCCATCTGTTAGAAAAGAACCCTCTGGTCTTTTACGTGCACGCCAGTGTTGTGGAAGGCTGGGACGGCGAGGTCCTGAAGAGAATCAGTCTACATCCCAGCGCATCCTACTTTCAGAGCTCAGCGCTTGGGTTTGTTCCGGAAAGAAACTGACAGGACGCTTCCTGGAAGTTTCCCTATGCTGCGCTAAGGGACTATTTGTGCGTCCTCCTGCCGCACTGTTATCTACAACACCAGAGTGTCTGGAGCCTCTACCCGACCGAGGGCAGGGTCTGGGTGTTTGGCTTTACGACCTCAACGTCTACAAGGCCCCGGGCAAAGCGAACGACCTTGGTCGCCGTGGCGCCTTCCTTCTCCTGCAACAAAGTCGCCCAAGTTTCAGGGAGCAGGGAAGCACCGCCCTCTCGCTGGGGTAGGCCCTCCCCAGCCTCCAGGGTCACCATCCTCCTCTGCTCTGTGCTGCCGTCTACCAGTGAGCGGGAGCGCGACAGCGACATAGTAGAAAGGAAGTGCCTGAGTTTCGAGGGCGCAGACGCGAGTGCACGCTGCCGTCCCCAGCGCCTCCTAGCCGTTCTGCGCCTGCGCACCGACTGCCAGCTGCAAGGACCGAAGAGGCAGGTATAAACCCGCTGAAGCGATTAGGTGGCTGAGGGAGCCGCCCAGGAAGTAGCTTCCGGGGTTCGAGCCCTGAAGGTTCGGGGACGCCGGAGTTCGCTCCGCCTGGGTGACTCTGATGAGATCGAAACATCGCTTTTTCAGGGGGGCGTGACCTGAGCCCACCTCTTGGGGCTGGGAGTGGAGGAGGAGGGGGTTCGCTAAGGCCTGTTATTAATTTGGTTCACCTGTTTGTTCAGGAAGGTTTTTCTCGAGGAAGATACAGAGTCTGCAGATAGTGGAGAGTAAGGGGCGAACTGGACCAGGTGGCTGGGGCAAGTCCCAGGGCGGTGAGGAGCTGGACAGATTGGCAGAAGGCAGGCCCATTACCCCCACTGTATGTAAAGGGGAGAGCAGTGCTGCTACAAAGTGAGTGTCCCGGTAGACATTGTGAGGTTGTTGGTCTCACACTCAGGATGGCAACCCCTAATTTGTGTGTGTATTCACTTTTCTTACAGAAAGAAGCAATGTCTTCTGTCGTGGCCCAGTGTGGACTCTAACATGCACTCACTTGACTCTTTTTATCTAGGACATGACACGCGTGGCACATCACGGCCATGGGATCTCAGCATTCTCCTTTGCACATGCTCCCTCCTGCAAGCGAAAGAAAGAAGATGACAGGGAGGCTTTGCTGACTGATCTAGAACAGGAAGAAGCCATTGCTCAGTTCCCATATGTGGAGTTCACAGGGAGAGATAGCATCACCTGTCTCACGTGCCAAGGAACAGGCTATATCCCAACAGGTTTGAATCTGGTGATCAGGGAAGGACTGATTCCTGGTTAAGGCAGGGGTTCTTATGTCTGCCCTAACAGCTTATCTCTGAGGCATTAGTACTTTTATAGTCCCAGAGTGCCCTGATTTGAAACCAGCTCAGCTGACTTGATACACTTGGGCAGATTCCACAACTTCTCTTGGTCTCTTTATATTTGAAACCCTTTCTTTTCTTTACTTCCATTCTTTTATCCCCATGCTCCCCGACTCTACTGTGGTTTGGAATATTCTTCTCATTCTATGTTATGGGGTTGTTTAGTACATATCTTATTGTTCTTGTGCATAAGGACTGGCACAGCTTTGTAGGCGGACCATCTTGGAAGCTTCTTAATAAAGAAGCAGTTAGTGAATTAATAGCCCAATGTCAGCAAAATGTATCAGGTGAGGAGAAATAAACAAATGTTCAGAAGAGGAGCCTGGGCTACCTTCAGGATTATCTATTATTAAGAAAGCACTCAGAGAGTCTTTTAGAGTTTAGATGGAGAGTCACAAAGAGCTTAAAAAACATTTACTCTAACCCTTTATATTAAAGGTGAGTAAACAGTGGCTCTGAGAGGTTGATGACTTTGCCAAGTTGGCCATGCATTAAAACAGAATAAGATCCCAGGTTTCTCAACTTTATGCCACTGACCTGAAAGTACTTACAGGTGTTTTGTAATTTATAATATTCTTTATTAATTTATTTATTCTTGTTCATTAAACCTACCATATGAAATTAGTACTTTTTAAATATCTAATCCCAGGAAAATATTTGCTGTGGCAGGCTGCAGTGAAGTGCTAAGAAAAGTATTGCCAAGTAGGTGGGATTTACAAAATATGTGTTTCATTCTTTTCCAGAGCAAGTCAATGAATTGGTGGCTTTGATCCCACATAGTGATCAGAGATTGCGCCCTCAGAGAACGTGAGTTAATTGCCTCCTACCTGCTAATACCTACTCCTGTCCCTATTTCTTTTTATATGTTATGACTGTAAGTTAATTCTGTGAAAACTACATCTGTTCTTGTAAATGACCCATTTCCTTTATTACAATTTGCTCAAGAAGGATATTTCTGCCCCATCACAATCTGGGGAAAGAAACTTGAAGCTAGAAATGTTCTGAGAGCCAAGTGAAGGGGTGAGATTGAAAGGAATTGGAGAAGTAGGGTGTCCTAGGAGTGAGGAAATTCTTTGTCCACGTAGCTCCTCCCAGGCTTCACTTAACAGTGTCCAAACTGGTTTTAAAAGGCTTCTTCTGCTCCATCCCTTCTTGCTTGGTTTCTGGTTCCTGGCTATTTGTATTCTCCTTTCACTCTCACCTTTGTTCCCTATTTTTACATTTAATCTCTGTCAGTTGCACCTTGATCTGACTGCTCATTGGGGCATTTGTTATGTCATTTGCAGTAAGCAGTATGTCCTTCTGTCGGTCCTACTCTGTCTCCTGGCATCTGGTTTGGTGGTTTTCTTCCTGTTTCCACATTCAGTCCTCGTGGGTGATGATGGCATCAAAGTGGTGAAAGTCACATTTAATAAGCAGGACTCACTTGTAATTCTCGCCATCACGGTAAGGCTTAGGGCTTCACTGCCTGGATTGTGCACCTGCTGGTCTTGGACCAGGATGCTTACACTTGTTTCCTCATTTGCCCTGATGCAGGCCACCCTGAAAATCAGAAACTCCAACTTCTATCCTGTGACAGTGACCAGACTGTCCAGCCAGGTTCAGTACATGAACACAGTGGTTGGCACATATGTGACCACTAACATCTCCCCCATTCCACCGCGGAGTGAGCAACTGGTAAGCTGTTTTTTGGGAGTCCCTGTCCCACAGTGTGGGAGCAAAGTAAGTGCTGTGAGGACACACAGCTTATTTTAGTCAGCTTTTCCACTGCTGTGTCTAAAGGATCTGACCAGAACAACTACAGAGAAGTCTATCTGAGGGCTCATGGTTTCATAAGTCTTAGTCCATAAAAGGCAGCTCCATTCCTCAGGACTAGAGGTGAGGCTGAACATCATGGCAGGAGAGAGTGGCGGAGGGAAGCAGCTCACATCATGGTGATCAAAAAGAAAAGCAAGATTCTACTCTCCAGATACAAAATATATACACCCAAGCCATGCCCCAATTCCCACCCTCTCCAGCCACACCCTACCACTTCAGTTAATCCCATAAAGGATTGACTGGCTGATTTGGCTAAGGCTATAACCCAATCATTTCTCCTCCAAACCTTCTTGCATTGTCTCACAGGTGAGCTTTTGGGGAATACCACATCTAAACCATAACACAGCTGCATTACTTTTCTTCTCCTGGTTTCCACACATAGGCACTGATTGATGAGAAAGATCTAATGGGCTCTGTAATTATGAACAATTGTGGAGAAGGATGGAGAAAATAGTTAGCATTTAAGAATTTGAGGAGCAAAAGAATTTGTAAGAGAAAGACTTGCTACATATCAAGAAGAGGCAGTATTATAATCTGAAATCCATTGACCTCTCAAAGGGGAAGAGGTCAGAGTAGTAATTAGAAGCTCATAGGCTAGATCAAGGATAGTCTCGGGGACATATTTTATATGTGATGGAACCATGGTCCAGGGTCTGAGGGTTTCTGATAATAGTGCTGTCCTTGACCACTGTCTGACTCCAAGTATCTTGTTTTCAGGTGAATTTTACGGTGAAGGCAGAGATGGGAGGACCATTTTCTTATGTGTAGTAAGGACAATGCTTTTTATATGTGTGGTCTTTATCAGAGGAAAGGAATTCAGAGCCGTACTCAGTTGTCTGGTGCCAGGTTCTGCCTTAAGTCTTAGCCTTTGCCCTGTAGGCTTCCTAGCTTTGGCTATCTTAAGTTTTATTTGGAAGAGATATTGTTTTATCTGTGATTGAAGTGCTGGAATTTCTAAAAGAAATCATTAACCCACTAGAAACATTACCAAGCTCCAGCACTTTGGAAAAACAGAAAAGGATCACAACGGGGAACGATGAGAATGACCCTTGTTGGTGGCTTAGAACTGGTGGGCCTTAGCAGCATTTGGGTCAGAAGGGTGGGTGTTGGGAATCACCCTAAATAATTTAATACTCTTCTATTGATTCTTCTATTTTTTTTTCCTGTTTTAAATCAAACTGCCTGTCTCTGTATTGCTGCTTGGTAGCTTCTTCTGTACATTACCTGACATCCTGGTGCACAACATAGTGATCTTCATGCGGTATGTCCCTTGCTTCCTTACCCTGATGGCTTGAACTATTGGACCTTGTGAGCTTACTGCCCTTACTCAGAGACACATAGCCAGAGAGATCTCAAAGCCCCTTGGTGTTCTCTAGATGTGGAGCTCAGATCCCCTACACAAGTCACCAGGTTCACAGTGAACTGTTGAATATGTCATTTTCTCTATGAAGTGGGATCTAGTTTAACTAAGAACACGCGATCGCTTTAGAATCCTAATGAGACCAGTAAAGAACAGAAAAGCTTTCTCAAGGTATAAGTACTAGGTATTTGACCAGACTTACTCTCTAGCCACACAAATTATCATGTGTCATGAAACTTCAGGATTATTCATGAACCCGTGACTGTCACATTTGCAGGTGACAGGTTCTGCTACTGACATCTGAAATGTGAGGATTAGAGCAAGGGTTCTCAGCGTGGCACTGGTGATATTTTGTGCCAGAAACAATTTTTGTTTTTGATGTTTAACAGCATCCCTGGTCTGTACCAACTAGCTACTGGTACACTCAGCCCCATACTTGGTTGAAACAACCCAAAATGTCTCCAACATTGCCATAGTTTCCACAGGGGAAAATCATCCCTGGTTCAGAACCACTTATTTAGAAGATCACCTCACAACACAGTATCTTCGGGTATAGAAAGATCCTCTGACTTCCTAGTTGCATAACAATGAAGATATGTGTCTCGGGGGTATTGTTGCTTGAACTTGCAAGAAACTACTTGGGCAAATTTCCTTGCTTATTTCATTTCTTCTTGGTTTTCTTTTTCCTAGAACTTCAGTGAAGATTTTATATATTGGTCACATGACCCAGAGCTCCTTGGAGACACATCACTATGTAGATTGTGGAGCAAATTCCACAGCTGTTTAGCATCTGCTCATGGTTCTCCAGTGGCAATACCTATAAAAGAGAGCCCAGCATCTGTTCCTGAGTTCCATACTGATCCCAGGTGGTATAAGAAGAGGACAAATTTTTTTTCTTAGCCCACAGCAAACCTCCCTCCTACCCCTTAGGGGGAACCTCCTTCCTATAGCACCATGTATGTTTCTCAGAACCAGCAGAATCACTGCCCAGTGCCTCGCTTGTGCCCAGCAAATAGTTGGCACTCAATAAAGTTTGAAGAATTTAATTTAGATCTTTTTAGCTGTTCTTGAGGCATTATAAGCTGAATCTATACCATGCTTCTGGGTTATCAAACCACAGAGTGGCATGAAGATAGGACTGTTAGTGCATCTGCAGATATGTCAGTGCCTCATCTGCACAGAGTGGCATCAGGGTACCCTTGAAATACCTAAAAGAAGAGGGCATGGAACCACTCAATGTGTGCATTTGTTTGATCTGTTTCCAAATGCCTAGAAGCTTTTAAAAGAAAGATTTTCTTTCTTTCTTTTTTTTTTTCCTGTAGAAAGTCACACTTGTTTCTACCCAAAGTCTATGTGGGGCTTGGTTTACCCTTCATCCATTGGCTGGAACATGGATTGGGGGTTTGATTAAAAAAATAAATAAACTCTGTTTTTGATTCCTCTGTGTCTCTAATTGTCTAGATGCCTTTGTAGGTAACCCTGAGGAAACCATAGAATAGTAAGTGAGTCAGCACAGGGTCCACTATGGGAAGGAAATAAAAGGAACCCAGACAACTTGCTGTCCCCATGAGTGTTGTCACAGCAAACAGCCTCACTTCATCTGCCTCTGCAGGCAACTGACTGCCCTATTACTCTTCCAGAATAAAGCACACAGCGCCCCCTGGAGGCTGAAAAAGTCAGATATGCCAGAGAGTGAGAAACTGCTTCCTGTGGGGGTACCCCCAGTGTGGCTTTTGTCTTTACTAAGAGGAATTGGTTTGAGGTTGGAAGTTTCCTCAACTGTCTCCACCCTCTGAACCACCAGAGGATGGGCTGCAGAGGATCTATCAAATTATGGCTAAATTTCATGACTGGCTGAGACTGACCACCATCAAGGGTTGAACACTGGAGTTTCAGAAATAACCAGGTGGTATGAAGGGTGTACACATTAGTGGTGACAGTGATAGATCTTAGTGAAGGAATATCACTACTTGGACAGGGGCAAGTCATTTCTGAAAATGTTGCCCTAATCAGAACATGCCTGAACTCCTGATGATGTTCACTCTCTGTATCATCTCTTTAGTTTTTCCATTTTCCAAATAGCCTCTGTAGCATATTTTCTTAATGATTTTGGAAAAGCTACTCATATTGGTACTTTAGTTTCGACTAATTTATTTTTTGTGACCTTGTGCCTCAGAAACATTTCTTGCTTCTTGATATTAACTTAAAATCCAGTTAATAATATTTAAGTGAGAGCAGTTAAATTTTCTAAACATATAGCAATGAGTCTGGTCTTGGTGTTACGAGCTCTCATACCTAATTTTATTCTTAGCATCTCATAGCACTTTGGGATGCCCTGCATAATTTTATTGTGGAATCTGTCCATTCTTGGAACAAATATCCAGAATTTTTCTCTCAGCAATCCAAAATTAGGGGAAGTTTTTGGCTTAGATGTCATTATCATCACCATTGTTTCCAGTGGATTGAAATTTGCAAAGATTATTTCTTAGAGATGAGGCTTGCTGGAGATCATTTCTCTGTAGCTTCCTCTTGACCTATACTGTGACCTATAGATCTCTAACTATTTATATCATGTCGCTTGGTTGAAGAGTTGCTACCTATAGGAATCTCCATTTATTTGTAATTTATTCATTCCAGAAAAAGCATTGAACACCTGCTGTATGCCAAAGATTGCAATTTTTGATGCATTTTTTTGAGTGATATAGCTGGAAGTCTACACAAGCCTTGAATCTTTATCAGTCCCATGTAGACCACAGGTAACTTCATTCAACTAAGTTACATCATAAGTTAAGTATAAATATCAATAAATCCAGCAAAAGTGTCTTTTATTTATTTGTAGTATTTCTTTTTTATTTATTTGTAGTATGTCGACCTTAATCTAGAGGAAGGGGGCAGGGATGTTAGAAGTGGGTAGAGAAAGCCTTGGCTCTCTGGTTTGTTAGCCATGCCAGATCTTTTAAAATTGGTTTTATAAAAATCATCCCGGTGACTTGGGGGCTGAGGCAAGAGGATCACAAGTTCAAGGCCAGCCTGGGCAACTTAGTGAGACCCTGTCTCAAAAATTTAAAAATTAATAAGAAGTAAAAATAAGGATAGGGGATATAGCTCAGCAGTAGAGTGCCCTCCAGTACTACAGGAAAAAAAAGAAAAAGAAAAAAAAAATTGTCATGGATTCTGATTGGTTTCCTATCTGCTGTCCACTTCACACATCACCACCACTGGGGCCCTCTAGTGGAGAAGGGAACAACTTGCTTACCTCTATACTATCTGAGGCACTGGAAAGCAAGGGAGACCTGGTAATAATGAGAAAGGGAATGCTGTCCATCTAAGATGGAGGTCACAATCTTACATCTGGTGTTCAGAGGAGATGAGTGGAAGCTTTAAGTGCAGGTCCAGGAAGTGAAGAATGGGGGCCAGAAGGAAGGGTGGGAAAGAGGAATAAGGAGGAGCAGGAGGGGTGGAGATTAATAACCCACTTCTCCTTGACCTAAAATTTGTACTGAAAGATGCAAATAACCACCCTGATTACTCATGTGCACTTGTCAGGGGTCCCTTCTTGCCCTCCTTCCTGCTTTTTCACCCCACCTTCTCTCCCACTCAGCAGTTTGGCCCACACATGGCCTTGCTCTCTAAGTTCATGGTGCACCATGCCTCTTGCTTTACAACTTGTGTTCATTGGTTGCTTTCAAGAACAAGGCAATCCCTCTAGGGTGTCTCCCTTCCCAAACTGTCATGCTATGGTTTGAATATGTACAGTGGCCCTCAAAGTTCCACATGTTAAAGGCTTGGTCCCCAGACTAATGCTACTGGGGGCGGGGTGGAAGCTTGGAGAGGTGGGGCCTCATGGGAGATCCTCAGATCATTGGGGTGTGCACTCAGAAGGGACTGTGGGCCGGATGTCTTCCTCTCACTCTGCTTCCTGGCTCATAATGTGGGAACTCACTCTGAGACACACTACTGCCATGATGTGCTGCCCTCATCAGATGCCCAGACCAAGAGGGCTGCCTGATCTTGGATTTGAACCTCCAGAACTATGAGCCAAAATAAGCCTCACTTTACCTCATAAATAGCCTGTGTCTGGTGTTTTTATTGTAGTAACACAAAGCTGACTAACAGACTTAGTCTCTGATCCTGGTTTACCACTGGGTTCCATACAGTGCCAAGTTGACAAAAGAGGCATGTGGGAGGTCACTAAACCAGGCAGTGTGGCTTCAACCTTGCTCTCAGTTGAAAAGTCCACAGAAGGCAGCCCCAGGACCACATGCAGAATCAAGGACTAATGGAAAACAAACTAAAGAACAAAGCACAAGGCAATGTGTACTTTCCAATAATTTTTTAATTTTTAATATCAATTGATGTTTTAAAAAATACAGAGGTGTTTGACACAGAATAGCACCATTGTGTAGGACACACACAGTTCCTGCGCCCGGCACCTTCAGGGGGTCTTTTTGCCTGGGCTGGGGGCAGTCACTCAGGGGGCATTTGACTCACACCAGTTAGTTTCCTGTCTCTGCCTTGACCCAAAGGTCTTACAGGAAGACAATAAATAAATAGAACATGAGATTTTATTTTGCAGTCTGCCCAGTTCAGGTCTCTTAGAGAGGGGAGAACAGTCCAAACTGTGAGAGGGGAAGATGAATGGTCATCAGGTCAGGTCAGCCATTCAGTGCAGAATCCTAGAGTGACTGGGATTGGAAAGTACTTGGGTCCTTTGGGTTTGCAATGGATTGTGTTGTTTCTGGGTTTGGGTTTTTACAAGAAGCAGACAGGCCCTATGTCCACACCAAATTCTTGCTCAGGCCCTCCTATGTCCATGGGTGCAATGTCAATGATGGGGAGGCGTGAAGTCTTCTGTGACCGGTACTCGATGACAGTGTTGCCCCACTTACCGGTGTGTTTCTAGAAGGAAAGAGAAGAGATGCTATCCAGTAGATGTTTTGCAATCCAGTGATAACTTCCTAGGAACCCCAAATCGAACAACTACAGTGTGAAAGATACTCATGAGGCTCCCTAGACCTGTTCTTGGCTTGCTCAAGCCCTCTCTGCTTCAACTCCTATCCTTAGCAGCAGAGATCTCCTCCACCTTCCTGTCCTGTCCCTTCCTTCTCCACACCACAGTGGATTCCCACCTGTGATTCCCTCTTTACTTGCTCTTGTAGGGATGCCTATATACATTACGTGAGCACTTCTGCAAAAGTCACTGAGCAGGCCAGATAGGGCCTTATTTCTCCTAAGCCAGGAAGTAGACAAGCTGATAGAACAATATGTACCTTTCCCTCACTTGTCACTCAATTTGTCTTCTCAATACAACCCCTCAAACTCACACTTCTGATAATCTGTCACTTTAGGACTAGGACACCTGTGATAGGCCAACCCTCCATCTCACAAAGGCAACTTCCAGGTTCTGGGTAGCTCTTCTCTCTGGCAGGTCCAGTCAGCCCCACTCACCGTGCAGCCATCCTTCAGGGCAGTGTACGTGAACCTGCTGTTGCCCTCAGCCCGGATCTCCACATCATTGGAGCCCTGGATGAGCAAGGCCTTCTTGAGGTTGCCAGCTGCTTCGTCCAGGTAGGCGATGCTGTTCTTGCAGTGGTAGGTGATGTTCTGGGAGCCCTCAGTTGACAGGAGACGTAGGAAGGTCATCTGGACGCTGGCAGTGTTGGGAGCCAGGTTGTCATCTCCATAGCTGAACTGTGGGGCAGAGAGCCAAGGTATGAGGCCTGTGAGCTGGCATTTACTGGGGTCAGGGGCTTTAGAGATGTTAACTATTCAGGGATCAGAGGAGCTGAGGGGGATGTTGGGTGGCGGGAAGCTGAGAGGACATTTCTGCTTCCAGGGAATGGAGCAAGCTCAGAGGATCTATTTTCAACTCCAAATAGAAAAAAAATACTCTTTTTCTTCTCTCCTTTCCCCCCAAGCCCAGAGAAAAACTGATGAATGTGGGGAAGGTGCTGACAACATCCAGGGAAAAAGAAAGACCAAGGAGCCAGCTCAGGCCTGGAGCACCCAGATACTCACATGGAAGCCACCATTGATGGTTTCTCCAAACCAGATGTGCTTCTTGTCCTTGCTCTTGCTGCTCCACCAGTTCTTCTTGGGTACATTTGCTGGGTTGGGGTAGACGCAGGTTTCGCCTGTCTCCATGTTGCAGAAAACCTTCATGGCGTCCAAGGTGCAGCCCTGATTGGGGTCAATCCAGTAGTCTCCTACAAGAGAAGAGGCAGTACCCCATCAGGCTCAGCAGACTCAGACTCAAAAACCCAGGAGGGCCAGACTGACTGGGAGAGACAGAGGGCCTACAGGGAAATCGGGAGTTGGTGGGGAGGCTTGTGTGTGGCCTAAAGGGAGGGGAGACAGAAGAACATGTGAGGCAAGGAGATTGGGATGGGCCATCTAATAGTAAAGAAGTTTACAGGCATAAAAGTCAAGACCAGAGCAGGATGGAGTCCACCCTGAAGTCACTTCTGCCATGGTAGGACAAGTGCCAGGGCTGTAGCTTCTCTGCTGAGAAATGGGAGAGCAACCATCTGCCAGAACCTTCCAGGCCTAGTTCTGCCCTGCACCAAGGGATGTCTCTGCCTTGCCACTGAAGTGGGCTGACTCTTCACTCTCTGGGGCAGGGGACCCTGTTGTCCAGGCTCACCGCTCTTCCATTCAGGGTGGCAGAGTTTCAGGTCCCGGCAGGTACGAGCAGGGTTCTTGCGGGAACCCTCGGGGCTGCGGATGCTCTCAATCTGGTTGTTGAGGGACTTGAGTGTGGCATCCACCTCGGCGTCATGCTGTCTTAAGGTTCCAGCTGCCTGGTCAGCCCGCATGTACTGCAGGGGGTCAGGGCCCTTCTCTCTCTGGCCTAGGCCAGCAAAGGCAGACATGTCGATGCCAGGGCCAGGGGGACCTGGAGGGCCAGGGGGTCCAGGATTTCCAGGAGGACCCTGCAGTAGGGAACAGAAAGATCAGCCAGGAACCCAGGGGAGGAGTTTCGTGTCTGTCTCTATTTGCAAAAGTAGACGAGAGCGTCCTCTTCCCAGTCCTGTGGCAGGGGTAAGGGAAGAAACCCAGGACCAAGAAAACTGTAGCCTCTTCTAAGCCTCTTCCCCATTTCTTCCTTAGCCCCTACCTTTTGTTTCCCAGCACCCACCATTGGTTCCTTGAGCCCCCCAGGAAACTCTGAATAAAGGATGACTTCACCACTACTTAGAGGCTAATGCCCCCAAAGAGACTCTGAGCACCAAAGAGATGCTGGGAATACCTCAGACCATAAGGAACGAGTCAAGACACTTACAGCAGGACCAGTTTCGCCTGAACGTCCACGGGGACCAGGAGGCCCAATGGGGCCAGGGATTCCATTAGCACCATCTTTGCCAGAGGGACCAACAGGGCCAGGTGGACCCTGCAGGCCAGGAGAGAGAAGAAGTGGTGAGAAAGAAATGGACTTCACAGAGAAGGCTGAAGAGTAGCTGTAGCTAGTTAGGTGGCCATCATGATGGCACCAGCCATTCAGCCCCTAATTCTTCACATTGCTCAGCTGTATCGCCCCAAATTGGCCTCTGTTTGGCCAAGGACCAGCAGATTAACACCATGGCTCTCTTATCCCCCTTAACTCCTGTTTTAAAGCCAATACTTAAGAGTCTGTCTGACAGCTGTGAGCTGCTCTTGTGATCATCATCACAAGTGTTTTTGTGGCCATAGTGATGCCAAGCTGGTCCTACCTCCCTCGGGGTACCTCCTGAGTGAGGACCCCTAAGCCCAAGGCTCCTCCACCAACCATTGAAAACCCTGGTCAGTACAATGGCCCACCCCTCCAGAAAGGCTCTCTCCATCCCCCAACTCCATCTCACTTACTCTAGGGCCAGAAGGACCAGCAGGACCAGAAGCACCTTGGTCTCCAGAAGGACCCTGTGTGGAAGGAAGTGGCAAAAGGCAGAGGTCAGCACACAAACACACACACACACGCGCGCGCACATATTCCCTTTCTACCTCCTCAGTCACCCTGAGTTTGCCCAGGGAATTTCTGAGGATGACCCCAAGCTATCACAGCAGCAAGGGAAGTCCTGCTGCTTAGGCCTCTGAGCAGCAGGAGGCTTTGAGCAGACTTTTGCAGACAGTGACACTCACAGGAGGACCGGGAAGGCCTTGCAGACCAGTGAAGCCACGGTGTCCCTTCAATCCCCTCTCGCCAGGCTCTCCAGATTCTCCTTTGTCACCTCGGGGACCTTGAGGGCCCTAGGAACAAGATAGACATAGATTAGGCCAGGTCAGGGCCAGCAGAGCCCTATGTTTGTTCCACCTAAGCCAAGAAGTCTCAGTAACAACAGTGTCCCTGTTTTCTTCCAGGACCACCCCTGTCATGGACCTAGCACAGGAGATTCTAATACTCACTGGGATTCCCCGGGCTCCAGCCGGTCCTGAAGGTCCCATGGGGCCTTGTGCACCCTGTGAGGAAAGAGTGAGAGCAGAGTCAAGGAAAAGCCAGGACAGGGACTTCGCTCCTCCACATTTACCACTGGGCTGGGCACCAAGGCTGCTGCCCCCATGGTCCAGAGACCCCTGGATCCAGGGAGTTCCTCCAGACCGGTGGCATGAGGGAAGGCCATCATGGAATCACTCCCTGATCACTCAGCTCACTACCAGTTCTGCTGAATGAAGGATACTCACAGCTTCTCCTCTGTCTCCCTGCTTGCCAGTTGGGCCAGCTGGGCCAGGAGAACCAGGGGGTCCAGGTGCTCCGGGAGCACCCACGGCACCAGTCTCACCACGATCACCCTGTCAGGAGAGAGGGCTCAGACTCAGAGAAGAACATTCCAGAAGAGGTAGGGACAGAAGCTCCTTTCAGATTGAGGCAAGGCTGATTCTAGCCTGCCAACCAGACCAACCTATCATACTAAGTCAATGTCCTCTCCACCCAGCACAATCAGAAGACACCAGATACTCACCTTGACTCCAGCTGCACCATCTCTGCCAGGTGGACCATCAGCACCTGGGCTTCCCTGGGCAAAGGAAAAAAGAATGTGCTCAGAGCTCTCTCTGCCATCTCCCCTTGGCCCTCTCACCTTCCCTCTTCTCTGCTTGTCCATCTCATAGTCTCTGTGCTGTCCCCCTGCCCACCACATACACACACACAACTGCACCAGGCTCTTGGGCCCATCAGTCTATCCTGCCACTCACTTTTCCAGCGCCCCAGGACTTGGCTGGACTGGAAAGAGATGCATCAACCCCACTCCCTGGTCAGGACCACCCCAGAGAGATTCCCCACTTACCTCCCGTCCAGGTTCACCTGCAGGACCAGTCAGACCAGGAGGCCCCACAGGACCAGGAGGACCTCGATCTCCAGATGCACCAGGCGCACCCTGCTTGCCGGGCTCACCCTGCAGGGATGGACAAAGACCATGAGTGTACATGCTAAGCATCCCTGCCCAGGGACCCACCGCTCATTTTAGGGGATATCCATGACTCAGGGACAATTCTGAGAGTGCTGAGTGGGTGTAAGCCTAGGACGGTAACCCACACTCACCCTGAGCCAGGCAGGGCCTAGCTAGGCTGGAGTGAAAAGCCTCTCTCACTCACCGATGGGCCAGGCAGGCCAGGGAATCCTCTCTCACCACGCTGTCCAGGTAGACCAACGATGCCCCTCTGACCAGCCAGACCCTGGGGACCTGGAGGACCGTCGACACCCTGAGAGGAGAGGTGGAAAATGAGAACTGACCCAGTGGCTCCACCTGGCCATGATTTTTCCTGCCCACAGGAGCTTCTTACACTCCTGTGCTTGGGGACCTTGGCACAGGCCTGGTGAGGGACTTACAGCAGGACCATCATCACCAGGCTCTCCCTTCTCGCCAGGGGGTCCTGCAGGACCTTGGAGGCCAGGATCACCAGCTCTGCCAGGTGGACCAATGTCTCCTCGAACACCTTTGGGACCATCTTTTCCAGAAGGACCAGGGGGACCAGGGGGTCCAGGATTGCCCTAGGAGGAACAAATGCAGAAAGTGAGAATTTACCTCACCCTTATCATCCAGGCTGCCAAAGCTACTGCAGCCTCAGAGACAGCGGCTCCTTTGAGGGACTTCCCTGTTCCCCCACTCCATACACACTAAGGGAAGCTTAATACCTCTTTTTTCCCCATGGAATCCCTCCTGCTTTGTCCTTCATCCTCAATTCCCCATTTCTAAAGAAATAGCCTCAACCTTGCTCCTTGGACCCCATGTCTTCTGCTTGACCAAGCCCCACTTCTTATTCTATTTTTTTTTTTCTGGTTGTATACAAAGTATGTTGACACCAATTCATGTCTCCATATATGTACTTTGGATAATGATGACTATCACATTCCACCATCCTTGCTAACCCCATGCCCCCCTCCCTTCCCTTCCCACTCCTCTGCCCTATCCAGAGTTTGTCTATTCCTCCCATGCTCCCTCTCCCTACCCCACTATGAATCAGTTTCCTTATATCAGAGAAAACATCCGCTGAGCCCCACTTCTTCTGCACTTGGCATTGGTGCACTGACTGACTCTTCCTTGTAACTGATGTCTCCCTGCAGCCCCTACGTGTCAGATTTGGGATCTGCTGGCTTCCTTATAAAGCATGGAGCCAGGTACACAGAGCTTGCTCAAGAAATGTGTCCAGATTGAAGGCAATTATGCCAACTTTCCTGCCCACTGAACCAAATATTTGAGGGGTGAGACCAGGCCTGTGTGGAAGATGTATGGTCCCAACCCTGCTCCCAGCTGTTTACGGGGACAGACCCTCATGGTCAATGAGCTCCTTCTCAGAAGAATGGGAATGAGCAAAGAGAAATGGGAACCAGCCTGGAGATCTCTTGATTCAGACAACTCCACCCCTGCCTGGGCCTCCTGGGCTAGGAGTGGGGTAGATGCCTGCCAGGAGTGACACTCACATTGGAGCCTGGGGGTCCAACACGGCCAGCAGCTCCAGGGAATCCAGTGGCTCCCTATGTGAGGAGAGAAGAAGAGAGGAAAGCCCCTGAATACCTCAGTCCTCAGGAAGGTCAAGAGTCAAACTGGCAGGGTAGATAGGGGGTGTCTCAGAACTGGGGGTGGGCAATGGGTGAGGGGTCACAAAACATCAAGAAGGGATTAGAGGGAGAAAGGGCCCCACTGGGTCTGGCCATGGAATCAGGTAGGTGTGGCTCCTTGGTCTCCTGCCCATGAGGGCCATTCAGTGCTTCAGTGAGCCTAGGGCACCCTCTCTCCCACCTGAGTGGGGGATAGTCTTAGGCTGTGGCATAAGCAGTACTGAGAAAGGAAGAGGTGGGGACTCTTGAACACTGGCTGCTCCAGGAGCCTAGGGCCTAGCCTTCTTTGTAATTCAGGGGAGAGGAGACCTCACTTACCGGGGGACCTTGGGCACCTCGGGCTCCTTTAGGACCAGTCACTCCAGTAGGACCCTGAGAAGGAAAGAAGGAAACAATGAGGCCTGTAGCCCGGGGAGAACATTAGGCTTCTACCTGAGACCCAACATCAGACTCCTGAGGGCTCGGTTTTCAAAGCACAGCTTCTTGCCAATATGATCCCATCCTGAAAAAGCTGTAACAGGCAGGCTTGTCCACCCTGCCAACACATGAAGCCCTCCAGGCACCTATGGAGTTAGTTCCAGGTCTCACCTCCCAGGAAGCCCTTCCTGCCCTCTCACCCCTCTCCTCAAGAGACCAGCTGCTTGGTCCTGGCTGTCTGTGGCCAGTGGAGATACAGTCTGTACTTTGTGCAGGTCCCTGAAGACCCCCACCCAAGTACTTCACCCACCACACCCAAGACAGTGAAAATCCCTTCCAATAACAGACAGACTCTGCCTGTCCAATCTACAGGACCTCTCCCCTGCACCCAGCAACCCTGCCTCTCAGAGACAGTTCTTGGGGAGCT
Source organism: Marmota monax (assembly GCF_021218885.2). Lineage (NCBI taxonomy): Eukaryota > Metazoa > Chordata > Mammalia > Rodentia > Sciuridae > Marmota > Marmota monax. The sequence continues at coordinate 29,171,947 of NW_026695227.1, forward strand.
CAGCTTTACCTACCTGAGGCCCAGGAGCTCCAGAGGGTCCCTGGGGACCAGGGGCACCAGCATCGCCTTTCTGTCCAGCCTCTCCTTGCTCACCCTTGGCACCTGGTTGGCCATCAGCACCCTGGAATGGGAGAAGGGGGTGAATAAAGGAAGGGCAAGCCAAACACTTGAGGTTCTGCCAAAAGGGCCAGAGACTCTGGGAGTATGTGAGTGTGCATGTCTGCCTGTGTGTGTTTGTGTGTAGGTGTGTGTGTCCACTCTGAACCTGAAAAAGGGTCTGAGCCAGGATTGCTATAGTCACAAGGAAGTGTGAACGGAGAGAAGGAGAGAGAACATTTCCCTCTTCCATAAACTCTCTGTCTCCCTCTCTCCCCAAAAGGCTAAAAGATGCCATTGAGTGCTGGATGGGGAGCTGGCCTGCATGCAGGGGGGCTGAGAGTGGGGTGGACAGAGATTCTCACAGGAGGTCCAGCGAATCCAGCAGGTCCAGGGGGCCCAGTCTCTCCACGTTCACCCTGTGAAAAGAGCAGACCCAGGGAAGATCAGTCCCCACTGCTTGCCTGATTCTGTTCCCTCCTAAGAGCGCAGAGCTCTCTGCCCTGTCCAGCCCAACTTCATGTCCAGTCACCCCCTGAGAGAAGGCATCTGAAAGTTGTCTGATCCTAAACAAATGGACCAAGGGCAGAAAACCTTTCTTGACCAAAGGGTCTGCTGACTCAAAGGCCCTGTGCCCTGATCACATCCATATCACTTCTCCCATATCACTTCTCCCTTCCCTTCCCATCTCTCCTCCCACCCTTGAACTCAAAGGGCAAGGAGGGAGTTGGCACTGGACAGCCTGCAGGGTGAGGCTGAGGGATGGAGCTGGCATCCAGGCTCCTGGAGGCTGCAGGCCCAGCTCTGAGGGGCAGATACTCACCGGGGCACCTCGAGCACCAGCACTTCCTGCAGGGCCAGGAGGGCCAACTTCTCCCTGTGGGGGAAGCCAGGAATGAGGAGGTGGGAAACCAAAGTGGGGTCTTCCGAGAGCCAAGCACATCCAGGAAGCCCTGATGTTGGGAAGGGGACTCTGGGGGCCTAGTATACCCCAGCATATTTTCTCCCTGTGATTTCAGGCACCTCTACAGCCTCTTCAGGGCCTTCACCGAGGGCATTCTACCCCCAGTCCCACTGTCCCACCCCCCAGGGCACATAGCCAATGGCTTCCCTACTGAGAAGACCCCCACCCTTCACTCCTCCAGCCCTGGTGGCTTGTTGATGAGTGAGGAGGAGACACAGCATCTCTGGCAGGAGATGAGAAGATGGCTTGCTGGGAGAGGGAAGGCAGAGCGAGGAAGGCCAGCCGCGACTCACCTTCTCACCATTTGCACCGGCCGGGCCAGGGGGGCCAATGGGACCAGTCAGACCCTGGGAGAGAGGAAGCAAAGGTTAAGGAGGCAGGAAGGCAGGGCCAGACACATAGGGGCCCCACAGGGACTCTGGGGCCCACCCCAGTGGACCTTGGTATACTCCTAAGATTCCCAGAGTTCCCGCTCACTGTCTGGCCCCCCGCCTTTGACAGAAAGTCTCTGTGGGTTCTCTGTCCCAGCTTCTTCCCTCCTCTATGACAGAGACTTATGAGGTCCCCTGTATCTGTCCCCACCCCAATTCTCAAGTCTCACAACTAGCATTTACTTACTCGTCCACCGTCCTTTCCAGGGGCTCCCTCAGGACCTTTCTCACCAACATCACCCTAGGGGAAGAGAAAACCAGCTGTCTCAGATGGGCACTCCAGGACCCCTTGGCCATCTTAGTCCCAGCCTGGCTGGAGCTCCAGGACTCAGTTCCTGCCCAAGAGGGATTTGCTATGGTCTCAGGGTGCATGACAGGGAGTAACAGGACTAAGATGAGGAGATGGGGAAAGGGTGGCCCTAAAAGGCAGAGTTTGGAAGTGACGTCTCCAAGTTCTTCAAGAAGAGGGAACCAAGACTCTCATCCAGAGGGAATGGGAAATGAGTATGAGGGGCAGGAATGGGGCAAAGTCATGGCTCTGGAGAGAGGTACTTAGACCTGGTACTTACCCTGTCTCCCTTGGGCCCAGCAATACCAGCTGCTCCCCTCTCACCAGGCATTCCCTGTAGACCTGGAGGGCCCTGAGCCCCAGGGGGGCCAGCTGGGCCAGATGCACCCTGGGAAGAAGGCAAGAGGAATCTGTAGTGGGCAGCACTTCCCCAGGGCCTCAGTGTGTAGCTGAGAACCAGTGTCCCAAAGTCCTGTTTCCTTGCCTTCCTCCTGCCCAGACCTCCTTTCTAGTTCCATCTTCCACTTGCCTCTGCTACTCTGCATTCCCTCTGAGTGTCTCTCCTTCCTCTCCACCCTCGGTGGGCCCTCCCCAGGCTCCCAGAAGATCCCTGCAGGAACCAGCCTCACTTACTTTGGGACCATCAGTGCCAGGAGTGCCAGGGAGGCCACGGGCACCCTGGAGTCCCTGGGCACCAGGAGAGCCACGTTCACCTGGGAAACCTCGTTCACCCTGGGAGAAAGACACCAAGATGCCATCAGGCAAGAGTGGTGGGAAGGAGGCCAAGGCAAAGCAGGGATGCAGGAAGGGGAGTAGGACTCTCCAGAGCAGGATGTGGTCTGGGAAGCGTTGGCAGAACTGTACAGAGAGGGTAGACCCAAGGAGGCCCCAGTAATGGCCAACAGGATACTCACCCTGGGACCCACAAGGCCGGGGGCTCCAGCTTCACCAGGAACACCCTGGAGAACAAAGAAGGATGAGAAAGAATGAAGACAGCATGATCCAGAGCCTGGGTCATCCCTCCCCTGGGGATAGCCCTCCCATAAGAGGGCTGAACTCAGAATGTGTCGTCTGTGGAGAGTTGGGATGTGCATCTGGGACATTCACATGTCTCTTGTTATCAGTTTATAGGCTCAGGTTATAGGCTCAGAAAGCTGCATACTCACCTGCTCTCCTGGTTTTCCACCTTCACCTGGGGGACCAGGAGGGCCAGGAAGTCCCTAAAAGTCAAAGTGACAGGGTTAGCAAATGAGTGACTTTTCTGCCTCTGTCCTCCAAGGAGGCATAGCACTGGGCAGACCCAAAGGAAGAAGCAACAAGAACCAGGGTATCAGCAAAGCTGCAGTTCCCTGGCACCCCTTGACAGGGGTAGGTCCTCTATCCATGGTGCCTACTGCTACCCCAGAGAGCCCAAGGTGTAGGAAGGAGCTGGACAGCTACCTACCTGGAACCCAGATGGCCCAGGAGCACCCTGCTCGCCTCGTTCACCAGCAGGTCCCTGCAGAGGAAAAGAAAAGGTAGGCTAAGCTAGTGCTCCTGAGAACCCAAGAGCTGAGGCTGGCGGGGCCCTAGGGCGGTTAGCAAGGTGGACAGGATCAACGCCTCCCTGCATGGTCCCGTCAATGTGAGCACCATTTCCATCAACTACCTATTCCCCTGCACCAGGGTGGGGTCCAAACTGCCTCCTGGGACACCCCATCTCAGCTTCTGGGTCTGGTATCCTGGTTTAACCCAGATCTGAGTCTGTCAGCTCCATTAGTGGATGAGCCTGAGGATCCCCTGCTCCACCCCACAAGCCCCTGCCCACAGGGCCACTGAGAGAGGCTGGCAGGTACTTACAGCAGGGCCAGGGGGTCCTGCAGCGCCTGTCTCACCATCTTTGCCAGGAAGACCCTAGAGGACAGAAAAAAAAGTGAAATAATGACTTACACTCTCCTTCAGTTCCATAGCCCCCCCAGGACTGGGCAGATGCATTTTTTGACCCATAGTTTCCAGACCTCCATGATTTCCCAGTTGAATTCATTTCCACCTCTTTCTGTCCCTCCCCACTGGCCCCCACCTTTTCTTTACTGTCTCCTCATAGAAGCCTTCCCTATTTTCCCAGCCTGCTGACCTACAGCAGCCATGATCCCAAAAGGCCCATCCCAGCATCGGCTCAGCCACATGGGATCCCAAGATTACACCTAAGGGAGTCACCCCCATACCTAGCAGGTGTCCAGCAACACAAAGGTACAGGCGGTAGGGTGGGTACTTACTCTTAGACCAGGAGCACCAGGCAGACCCTTCTCACCAGCTTTGCCAGGCTCACCCTGGAGAAAGAAGAGAGCAGAACCACGAAGTGGTGTGTTATAGAGAGTGTAGCCAAGAGGGTTTGGTAGCTCTGGCTGGGGAGAATGGGGCTTGGGGCCATATCCTGATGAACAACAGAGGATGAGATCAGGTATCAGCTCTTCCCTTGTATTCGGAGACAGCTAGGCCATGGGCACTGCCCAGGGCACAATGTCATGGCCGTGACATCCTGAGGTCTAAGAGGCTCTGGGTCTCCCCCATATCACACATTCTCCTGCAGGATGTGGAGGCCAGAACAGCCCATGGCACAGAGATCCCACTCATTACTTCTTTGAGTTAGCTTTGTTTGAGTTCTAGTGCTTTCTCTAAGAGGCAAGGAGGGAGACCACACCACATGGAAGGAAATGGAAGAGCAAATTATTACTTACATTGGCACCTTTGGGGCCAGGGAAACCCATGACACCAGGCTGTCCACGGGCCCCCTGAGGACCTGGAGGTCCAGGACGGCCATCTTCACCAGGGGCTCCCTGAAAGAGGAAATGCCATTCTCAGAATACAGACCTCTGACCCTGTAAATTCATCAATATCTACCACTCGCTTGCTATGGGGCAGGCACAGAATGAGGCACCAGCCATATACAGGATTGACCAAGGCTGCAACCAACAGGTCACACCATATACATGGGCTCATCTGTAACAAGGTGCTGCTAAGTTCAGAAGTCTGTCCCTGAAAGTACACACTGGACATTGTCTCATGCCCCCAGGAGAGACCCAAATGCATGAAGGGGTGGTATTTTTCAAAGCTCATGGTTACTGCACAGGCCACACATGCCTGAACCTATCATCTATTCCCTGACCCAAATCTCAAATTTCAGGGTATTCCAGGCTTCCTTCACCCACACTGCTGTCTCTCTTCCCACTACATCCCCAAAGATACCCTCCACTCTCCAAATAGTCCCAGGATGATGGACTTACTGAAGGGCCAACTTTGCCTTGAGGACCAGCATCACCAGGGCGACCAGTAAGACCCTATGTTCAAGAGAGAGAAGAGGGTAGTGTCAGGGACAGGCCCAAGACCTCCCAATCCTGGCAGCACAGGAGGGAGGGAGGCAGAGTGTGAGGTTCAGGGTCTGAAGCCAAGGGCAACAGAAGTTCCCCTACTTACCCGAGCTCCAGGGAGACCAGGTTCTCCAGGACGGCCAGGGTCACCGTTGGCTCCCTTGGGACCAGCAAGGCCACTGGGCCCTCGCTCTCCAGGGGCTCCCTATACCAGAGGAGATGGAATAAGTAGGATGTCTTGTAACCAGAGATGCAGGAAGAGCCCAACCCTTCTTTCTCCACTCACCTTGGGACCTGCTAGACCATCCTGACCTGGGAAACCACGGTTTCCAGGAGCACCCTGGAAAGAAGCAGGAAGGAGGCAGTGAGTGAGAATATTCCTAACACAACAGTACCTGGAGAGAGCCCAGCCAGGCTCCAGGGGGTCCATCCCATCAACCCACCGAGACAATTTCTTTGGAGCAAGATTCTGAAAGTTCAACTTCTTGTCCCTGACCCTGCCTTTTGAGGAAGGAGCTCACTATTTTGTGTCATCCTGTTGTACAGGGCACAAATAGAATAAGGATCCATGTCACTCTGGTGGTGAATGGAGTAAAGAGGAGTTTGCTTTCAGTAAGAGTCACAGGACTTGGTAAGAACACAGGGCCAAATCTGAGATGGGGACTTCTCGCCCACTTACTCTTTCTCCGGGGGGACCAATGGGCCCAGCACCACCAGGCTCTCCACGAGCACCTCTTTTGCCTTCTTCACCAGCAGGACCAGGGGCTCCCTGGGGGCCAGCGGGACCCTGAGAACAGACACAAAGAGAAACAGGGTGAGTCTTCACTGACGCTGGGGCAAGTTCCGGCCCCCAAGTGGAGGAAGTGACCCTGGAAATGTTCTAGGGCTGGGGCACCTGAGAAAGAGAGGCCATACAGGAAGGGGAAAGTGGCCCAGGAGAGAGATAGTATAAAATTCAAATTGGGAGCAGAAACTTCTTCAGGGTTCTTTAAGCCCTGTTAACTCCTCCAGGCACATGGGAGAGGGCCTGGAAGGGGGATGGGCTCTGGGGGAGGGACATAGGGCTGAGGGGATGCTCCCACCCCAGGACAGTAGCAAGGAAGACAAGCACTTGCGGGCATATACTCACAGGTTCTCCCTTGGGGCCTTGTTCACCTTTGAAGCCAGCAATACCAGGCTCACCCTAAATGAAAGAGAGAGGCAAGTACTCACGCTGGGTTCTCTCCCATCTGCAGAACCCTGCCAGAGGACACTGAGGTAAGGTTAGGCCTGGAAAGCACAGGAAGGACAGGCTCGGGATCTGACTCCAGGAATGTAGGTAGGACTTGGTGGTTACTTCAGGTTCTTACCGTCTGACCTTTTGGACCAAGAGGACCAGTTGCACCTTGAGGGCCAGGAGGACCACGGGGTCCAGGGAAGCCAGGAGCACCAGCAATCCCAGGAGCACCCTGTCAACGTGAGCAGAAGAGGAGTGTCAGGGGAAGGCTGAGGAAGAACTGAACCCACCAGAAGCAGCCCCAGGGCAGCACTCACAGCAGATCCTTTGGCTCCAGGAATGCCGTCAGTTCCAGGGTTACCCTGAACAAGAAGATAGTGTCATTGTGAAATAAGCAGCAAAGAATGAATCCTAAATGCCTCCCAGCCCGCCAGGTCCCCTTTCGGGGGTCTGGGACAGGTCCACTTCAGGGGTACATTGTTTCAAGGGAAAGACTAAAGACACAGACGTGTCTGGAGGTGAGAGGGCAGGCATTAGGCTAGAAAAAAGTTCTGGTGACTGGGGTCCTCACCACTCAGAGGGCCCCATGGAGTCAGGATTTACAAGGCTATAGACCCTGGACCCTCCAGGCCAACAAGGAGCTGCACTTACGGAAGCACCAGCAGGCCCAGGGGACCCAGGAGTACCAGGTTCACCTCGAGGGCCTTGAGCACCTTCAGGACCACGGGCACCGGTTGGGCCGGCCTCACCCTGGAAAGAGAGCAGGAGGATGAAGAGAAGAGGATACCACAGCAGGTCAAGGCCAGCTGTGTGTACCCACCCTTGTGTGTGAGCACACATGTCCATACCTGCTCACATATGGGCTTTGTTGTCATTTTTGTCCCCACCTGACTGAGCTTGATGACTTGATGACCTCCCACCTCCTATCTCCACATTGTCACAATCACACAAGTGCCTGCTTGGTTACAGCAAAAGGCAGCTTGCTGGGTCTGTCTGCACCCATCAGAGAAGCCTGGGTTAGAGGAGCTGCCTTCTAGGATGATGGACAGAGGGTCTGGATGGAGAGGCACTGCTGTCTCTTCCATCACCTTCTAGTTTTCTATTCCATGAAGGAAAGGAGTCTTAGGGAGGTGAATTTCCAGTTACCAGGATCTCTGCTTCCTTGAGCATCTTAGCTCAAAATGCTGTTGGCTTCTACCTGGCTGCTGGGGGGCCAGTGCAGCCCAGGTTCTGGCCCAAGCCTGTTTGAAGTACCAGAAAGGCAGGGCAGAAGCAAGCTGGGACAGGAGACCCAACTCGCCTTTTTCCAGCCCTAACAGCAGCCTAGCCCCCTCCCCTGCAAAAATAGCCTCTGTTTTTATTTTCATTTTTTTTTTCCTGAAAGTCACAACTTGCTGAGATCTGGGCTGTCTAGATGGGGAGTCCCTGGGGAGCGCTGCTGACCTGGAGAGAGGTCAGAACTGCCTCAGGTTTCTTCTCAACATTCTTGCTTCACTTTTGTAATTATTGTTTTCTAAAGGTCAGGCCCCCTCACCTTCCGCTGTCCCTCTTCACAATGGGTCTCCTTCACCGGGCTCCCAGGGCCTCAGACACTGTCTGGTTGCCATGGAAACCCCCAGGAGGGGAAAAGCAACCTGATGCCAGTGACACATGGAGGCTCCTTATTCATTCCCAGGGACGTTCACACTGGAATCCCTCCTGGGCTGCTGGGCCTTTCCCTGAACTGGCTGGCCTCCCACTGGCCTCTATTCATCTTTGGAAGAACTCCATTAACATGGCTTAGAAGAGCCCAGCGCCCCAAGAGAAGCAGAAACAAGAGGGGCCAGAGGACAGCAAGGAGCAGTCTACTTTGCTGGTGTCCTCTTCCCCTGCCCATTTCCCTCCAGCAACCCCTGGGTCTGCCTAGCTTTTGGACCCCTCCACCCTTCTTTCCCTACTGTTCTTCTTCCTCCCGGGATTCTGGGGTCCCCCCATCTTTCTCTTCTGTCTGCCTTTCCCCACTCTGAAGCTGCGACAGGACCTCCAGCTTCCATCACCCCATCTTCCTCTCTCTTCCAGTTGGTCACTAGGTAGATACTGGGCCTTCTTCCTTGCTTTGGTGGGGAGCCACAGTGGATGGGGTGGGGGAGACTTCTCAGAAGGGAAGAGGCATTGTTAAAGGGTTCCTTGCACGGGTAATGGGAAAGGGAGTTTCTCAGCCCTCCAGACTCCCAGCAGGGCACACACCTTGGCACCAGGAGCACCAGGGAATCCAGGACCACCAGCAGGACCAACGGGACCCTGGAGAGAAGAAGCAGGAGAGGCGGGGGAGGAGAGGTGAATGCAAATCCATCTGGGCAGAATCTCTTCAGCCCCCAAAGGGAGATACCCCACCTCAGACTCCTTTCCCACTTTGTACTGATTTTGCTCTGTGTCCATTGTGGCTAAAAGTTCCTGGATAGAAATTATCCCCACTGCCTATGTCCCCTATGAAATCCACAGAGATGCCTTGCTTTGCTTATCTTTAGAAGGCAAAGCAAGTTTCTGAGCATATACGTGGTGAGAAAGCAGTCATTTCTTTGATCTCCTAGCTTAAAAAAGTTTGCTGGAAAGTGGCAGAGAAAAGTGGAGCTTCTAAGCTTGATCAAGTTGCTCAAAGAAGATTCCTTCTCCCTCTCCCTCCTTTCCTACAATAGTCAGCTGCTGCTGTAGTTACACCAGGACAATGTGCACCCTGCAGTCTTCGTGGGCTACTCAATGGGACTGAACAGGCTCAGCCTCCTACTGAGGACAAAATGAACTTACCGGAGGCCCAGCGGGGCCTGGCTGGCCATCATTGCCCCGGGCACCCTGCAAGTAAGGAGAAAGAGGCAGCCATGTGAGAAGTGCCCATAGGTCCAGTTGTTCCACTCACAGAAAACATGCGAGACAAGTACAGGGGCATCACAGGGCTGAGCATGAGGAAGGCTAGGTATGAGCTACAGGAAGCCTGTGAGGGATCCCCTCTATGTCATCTGCACCCGTGGGTGTCAGAGGGCAGTTGTGAGCTTATTCTCATGTTAATGAAGCTTAGGTGACTTCCCAAGTAGCCCATCATTTCTTCATCACCGGCTTATAACCCAAATATCCCCAGCTTTAAGTCTGAGTTATCAACAACATACTTGGTGAATTGGGTAAAGGGAAATGAAATAGCCCAGCAGTGCCCTTGACTCAGTCTGTGCTGCCTGTGCACAGAGGAAGCACTTGCAAGGCTTGATTAGGCATGGTTAAGACATGTTTAGGTCTTGGTTAAGGTCTCCTCTTGGTAAACTCCAGGCTGCTGCTGTGCTCTGGCCCCTCCCCACATTACCTGATCTTAAGAAAAAGGGAGCTCAAAGGATGTCTCCTGGTGGCCCAGGAAGCAGCAGCTCCATGATGGAGACAAAGCACCAGACTCACTGAGCTCTTGCCCTTGGAAGACTCAGCTTTGCAGAGCAAGGCAAGGCTGCCAGTTCCTTCTCTACAGCACTTGCAATTTGAGGGTTTCCCAGGTAAAGAACACCTTCTAGATCCTCTCTGTCAAGGCCTCATAGGGTCCAGGGAACTTGATCCTAACTCCAGGAGCCATCTAACTAGGCAGAGCCAGGCCTGGGACCTGGTCCTTGGCAGGGGCCCCCAGCAGGTCAGGAGGAGACCTTGCCCTAGCTGAGCATTGCCTGCCAGTCTCTGTCTCTCTTCAGAAGCCAAAGGAGAAGGATGCTTTGTGAGGAGCTCTGCTGTAAATAAGACTCAATCTTCCTCCTGACTATGGTACATTTCTCCTGCCTGAGACTCTGGACTGACAGTCAACAGGAAAACAAGACAAGACTTAACCAAAGAGATGTCAGAGGGAACACACAGCCTCAGGATTCCTGTAGCTCTTTGGGCTGCCTGGCTGCTTTGGAAAACTGTGTCCCTGGGGAAGCCATGGGACACTCTTCCTCCAGGGGTCAGCCAGCAGAGCCCAGGGCATTAGCAGAAGGGAGCTGCCTCACTGTCCTGAGAGGCCAAAGCTAGGCCAGAACCTGCCAGCTTTCCTTGCAGCAGGGCTGGGAAAAAGGTACCATCTGGCCCAAGGAAGGGAACTCATGAGACAGCATGCCACCTTCTGGAAGCCCAGGCTCAGAAAGCCACTGGGATGCCTCAGAGTGGAGGCGTAGGCAGTGGGAGGCGGGACAAGGAAGGGCTCAAAAATAATGGTAGTCAATCTTCTAAGCCAAATCTTAAACACTCACTGCCAGTCTGACTATTGTGGGTACCAGAAACAGCAAGGAGAACAGAGACGCAAGGCCCACTATACCCAGCAAAGAGGGAGAACAATATCAGGGGATGTCATCTTTATCCCTCATGGTTGAGTCACTGTGGCTCAGAATCTTGCTTAAAAGCCCCCAGCCAGAATTCTGCTAGTCTGTTAAGCCACAGGGTTTCTTGGCAAGCCTGATACCTTCTCATCTTCTTACTCAAAGTAACCCTGGGTAGAGGCACTTGAGCACCTCTGACTGACCAGTGGGGATCAAGATGGCTTGTTATTTCACCCATCTGCAATTAAGGGAAGTTTCTGCCAAATAAATACATCGTACGGACAGCAGCACCACTGAGTGAAGCCATGTATTTTGGCTAGCCCTGGGAGGAGGGGCCTCTGAGCTTGGGTGGCTGGGGTAGGAACCAACAGAAAGCTTAATCTTTCCTAAACACGGCTTTCATCACATCACTCGCCTGACCAAGCACCTACAAGGCCTCTCTATTGCAAAGGGATCCAAGCTAACCGCCTCCATCTGGCACCTGCGCCCTCCATTGACTGCCAATCCCCTTGCTAGTAATTTCCCACATTAACTAGAGGCCAGCAGAGTCTGAGGCTGCAAAGCACCATTTGTCTTAAGCTATTTAACCTTTCTGTTTCCTCTTGAATAAAATAAGGAGAAGAATAGAACCTACCTCACAGGATGTGGGGGAAAATTAGATGAAGAAAAGCATAAAAGGTATTAAACATAAGAAGGGCCCAGAAGATGGGAGGCCACCAGTATCATATAGCATCACTAGTGGCACTATCAAGTGCACATGCCCATGAGTCAAAGCGGGACTCTTGTTACTCTTTTCTAAGATACCATCATCTGAGCAACCAGGAACAGCAGAGCTAGTTAAGTTTCTCCATAAATTCCAATTGGAATGATTGGGGAGGGGTGGGGGATGCTGAGGGGTTACCTGAATAATCCAGACTGGTTAAGAGAGAACCCTGCTCTCACCAACCAACCCTCCTATATTCCTCCCTGTCCTCCCACTGTGCAGGCCCAGCCTGGAGATTTTTTTATGGGCACAATCAGGATGAATTCTTCTGGGATTACAATACTCCCTATACCTTGCCAAGTTGTTTTGAGGGTCAAGTGTAATAAGCCTGTAAACTCTAAAGTGTTGGCATATGGTGGCATTTGGCTTTGTTGATTACTTACTGCAGCACCAGCAGGGCCAGTTCGTCCTCTCTCACCAGGCAGGCCGCGGGGACCCTGGAAAACATAGCCCAAGTGGGAGTTGGCTTAATAGTGCTCTGTGTGATGACTTCTGCCTGCAACGTCTGTCCACGTCCAGGAGGCTAAGGTGAGGAATTGCTGATGGCACTCCCTTCCTGGCCAGCCCACAACTCCCCAGAGCACCCACAGGGTTTTCTGCCATGTGGAACTCAGGAGTGCTCCTGTTGCTATCTATAGAGAACCTTGTTATGGGCACTTCTTCTTAGAATAGATGAGCTTCCAAAATGGTGAGAATAAATAGAATTTTAAAAATTGAAATATAATTTGAGTGTGTATTCACAGTGCTATTACAAGGAAATGCTGGTGAAACCTTGAACAAGCCATCTATCTAGTACGTGTTTCTTTTTGCTCATAATCAGATCAAATCTACAAAGCTGGGATATCTACTTTGCACAAAGGGAAAACTGGTGTTTGAAGTAAAGCCATCTGATAGGTATTAGGAAGGCCCTGAGAATATCTGGTGGCCTTCCTGCCAGTGACGTTCATACTCACCATTGGACCTGGAGAACCATTCTCGCCAGGGGAACCACTCTCACCCTGAAAAAAAGACACACAGGGTCAATGTCTGGAGCCTCGGCTTCCAGAAAACTCCCAAGAAAGCCACTGAAAAGCCTAGTCATCTCAGCTAGCACTGACATACTGTAACAACTTCAGTCTTATGAGGGACAATTCTCAAGCCGGAGAGCCTACTGTTCACCCACCGGGAAGCAAACCTGGGTATTCCCAACCAACACTATTCTAATGTTCTAGCTCCGTAAATTCTGCAGCATCTCCTTGGCTGGAAAGAAAGGCTTTGTGTTTTGGCTATCCCTGGCTATGTACTTTCTAGTCCCTTACCTTTACACCCGGAGCACCAGCTTCTCCCTTAGCACCATCCAGGCCTGGGTAACCCTAAAGAATGAAAGAAAGCATTCAATCACACTTACAGGAACTCAGGCAAGAAGAAATGCACATTCTTTTCTCCCAGGCAACCCTTTTCTTGCAACTCCCACATCCCTGATACTTACTCTGTGACCTTTGACACCAGGAAGGCCTGGAGTTCCTGGGAAGCCTCGAGCACCCTGCAATCCAAGGAGGAGATGCTCAGCACAGAGTAGAATGGGTGAAGGCTACCCTGGACTGCTAAGAGCCTGCAAAGCCAGCCCATTCCAGCCACCAAAGAGGCGCATGCACCTCAGCATCTGGATGGCTCATTCAACCAGACCCTGAGCCCTCACCCTTGCCTCCCCATCTGTGTTCACACAAACAAGATTGTAAGCATAAATGTGTGACACAGGCAGGCACCACCAGTACTTGATTTTAGTTGGAGATAATTGAGTTGTATGTGCTGGATGGTGCAAGAAGGGAGACTCTGGGAAAGATGTTTGAGGCCAGGAGAGGTGGGGCTTTACCTGAGGGCCAGGAAGACCTCTTTCACCAGATTTTCCAGGTTTTCCAGCTTCTCCCTGAATGAAGAGAGAGGACTTCATTTTTCTTGGAAGACATGTTAGCACAGCTGGACTACCCCAGAGCAGCATCTCTCCCTAGCCTTCCATGCCTTTGCCCACCAACTTATTCATGTCACCCACTTTCCTCAGATTCCCATTCCTCAGATGCCTCTCATGGTCACAGTTTATTCTTTTGCAAGCTCCTTGGTCCTTGTCAGCCTCCAACTTCTCCTGGCTGGCTCTCTTTCTTCCCCTGGCTGGGCTCTGCTGGCTGAGCTGGTATGCCCTAACCTCAAGAGATGTTACTATCTAATGCAATTCATAAAAGCAGCTTGAAAGCACCAACTCTTGTCTCTTCACTTTATTTGCATCCTTTGTAGACATCCTGACTCAGGCTGAGCTTTTTCTAACTCATTTACAATTGAGATAATGTTGGGGTGTTGAATGATTCTCTCTTTGTTTGTTCTTCTCTACATCTTTCCGCCTTGTGTTTTTCCTCTCCCTTCTCAATTTCCCTTCCTGAGGCTAATGATGTTTTCATTATTTCCTTTCTCATTGGATCCAAACAGTCTCCAGGAAACTTGAAAGCTAAGTCTCAAGTGGGCATGCACAAGGAAAGTAGAATCAGAGTTTTGGACTGACTCTTCTTGTTCCTCAAGATGCTTCCACCCAAGTGCCTCCCTATCACCCTCCAGAACACACCCTGTCGGGGCCTTTTCAAAGGAGGCAAATTCCCATTTGACTACCCGGGTATACTCACATCATCACCAGGTTTCCCAGGGGGGCCAGGAGGACCACGGGGACCCATGGGACCCTACAAACAAAGTAAAGATGGTTAGAGGGGGAGTCACCTAATGGTGGACAAAACTCAGGGATAGTAGTTTTGAAAAACCATTCTCCTATACAGAAGAAAGATCAGAGCCAAGGTGCAGAACAGATCATTGTCCAGGAAGTGATGGACAATGCAGGCTAGGGCAACCCCCAGAAAGAGGACTGTCATGTCAGAGTTCCTGATGGTCTGGCCATAGAGTTCTTCCATAGCCAGGAAGTGACATCTTAATTTTCCCTGGGCCATCTCACTGTGGGAAAGAGCTGGCAGAACCCAAAAGGGGATGGCAGCTAGGGTCCGAGGGGTTTATCATCAGAGGCTTTCCAGGGTACAGTGGGGCCCCTGCTGCTACTCACAGAGACACCAGGTTCACCGGGTTCACCAGGGTTGCCTTGAAATCCTTGAGGACCCTAAAAAAGAAAGTGAGGATATCAGGCTGACCCCCACAAACTGTGCTAAGATACCAGAGAGTTTGACAGGCATCTACAACACCCCCAAGAGGAAAAAACTCAATACTTACAGGAGCACCAGCAGGACCTGGAGGTCCTCGAGGTCCCATGGGGCCCTGCATTAGAACAGAAAATCAGAGGTTTACTTATATATACTTCACCGGTGGCCTCCAAGATGCCACCTTCTCCCAGTCAAACGCCTGGACAAAAGAAGATACTCTATGGGCAGGGGCCCTACAGTGGCTGCTCCCTCTTATTTCCCACTCCTCACAAAACCATCCGTTTTTATTTATAGGCACCATTTGGATAGAGAAGTTGGCCTTGCTTTCTCCTGGACAGGAGCCATGTTTACTAAAGTCTGAGTTTCATTTAGCATGTGCCAAGTCAGGACTGCAGGGCTGATATTTCCTGCTGGAAGTCTTGTGGATGCTGGAGAACAGTGGCTGCTGTCTGCATTCTTCAGTTCTCATTCCAAGGGCAATAGTGACTGGCCTTCTAACACATCAACTATATGTATCTCTCCATCCTCCTTTTTCTTAGTCACTCCAGTGCATCATTAAAACTGGCATCCATCACCATTAAAAAACAAATATGTTGGGCTAACTAAAGGGTCGGTTACATAACTGAAGGAGAAGAGCTGCTCTAAGCAATTATCTACAAAACAGAGATTGTCAGACTCTCTGGCTCTGCTAAGGGCCACCTCCTGCCATTTGGGCTGCAAAGAACTATTGTCTTTTCTTACCATTGGTCCTTGCATTACTCCCATCTGGGCACCACCAGCCTTCTCATCAAATCCTCCAGCCATCTGGGCAGCGAAGTTCTGCAAATCAACCCAAAAACATTAGGAGGTTGAGAGGAAGTAGGCTCTTCCCACTTGCTGGGCAAGTATCAAGAGATAAAGAAATCTACTTGGATAATCTCTGTTAGAGACTAATCTGGCATTAATCAGAATTACCAATGATGCCTGAGAAATAGTTTTGGAATGTTACTAAATGATAGTGGCAACACTTGATTAAATCCTATTCTTTTTACACTTGAAAAAAATTACAGTGGCAAAAACATTTCACTAGAAGACGAAGTATTTGGAGGAGTGTCAGTTCCTTGTATTTCATTGTATAGAATTATTTGTATGCCCTAAAACATTACCTACACTATTTAACATATATTGAGAAATATAGCTAAAACATCACGTTTAAAGGTGGTCTTTGTTCTCTAAAACTTTATTGCCTGGCAAAGGACTAAAATCAACAGTCTTGAAATATTTCAGTAAGGGATGTAGTAGGCGTCTGTGAGCCCGTTTAAGTTTGAAACACAGCAAACATCAAAATGGCAAACCTGCAAAAACTGGGCAATAATATAATTTGTTGATTGGTTTAATTCCAAGCATGAGTTTAGCCACACACCTTTACTCAGTGGGGCTCTTTCATGCGAATGAATAGTTGCTTGGAATGTACTTGGCAAGGACCAAGAATAAATGTCTTCCAAGGACAGTGGTCACTCCTCTTCCAAAAAAATACAAGTGCCCAGTCATCCTTTCCCTAAGCCCCTAAACCCACCCCCAAGAATCAACCACATGGCACAGACATCAGGAAGCCAGGTAACTGAAAACTTTCTTTACAGAAACCCGGTGTGTGTCGGGGGGGTGTCAGCCTGTAGCACCGCAGTCTCATTCCTAATATGTGATTCCATGCAATTATAGGGCTGGGGGCAAAGCCCAAGGACAAGCTATGTACACACTACTGGCAGCCCTGGGAGCCAGCCAGGTAAGTGCAAGTAGCAATTTAGAAGCCACATTTCTGGAGGGACAGCCTGAGGGAAGGGGAAATAAGGATACTTACTCCACCGAGGCCAGAGGGACCAGGAGGGCCAGGAGGACCAGGGGGGCCAGGATTTCCAGGGGTTCCAGGCTCTCCATCTCTGCCACGAGGTCCAGGAGCACCCTTGGCAGAAAAAAAAAGGCATCAATGGAAAGCAGTGTATCTTCAAGAGCCATCTGATTATAGGCAGCTCTTAAGGACATAGTCAGGCACACATAGGCCTTGGACGACATGGGGAGTCTACAGAGGTCAAGCAGTGTTGTTCTCTACTCACTTTTTCACCTTTGTCACCACGATCACCTCTGGGTCCTTGTTCTCCTGCAGGTCCCTGAAGGTAAAGAACATAGATGACCACAAGTTCAGGAACCTGCAGATCAGTAACCCAGATGCAGCTAGGGAGGGATGGGAGAAGAAACGTCTTTCTTTCTTACCTGAGGCCCAGGAGGTCCTCTGGGTCCTACGATCTGTGAAAGACCCACAGGATGGCCAGTTAGAGGAGTGTACAGGCAACAACCACTTAGAGCAGCAGATGCTCATGATACGAGAATAATTTGTACTTACATCCTTGATGTCTCCTGGTTCTCCTTTCTGTCCCTGAAACATCAAACATTCACAGGATTAAGCTGAGTAAACCACTAAACCCCATCTAAAACCATGCCCAGCAGTCCCAGTGTTGAGGTGCCCTCTGAAACAGACATCTTCTGATGTCTAAAGAAATAACCAGGACTGGGGATGCAGCTCAGGAGTAGAGCAAAACCCTGGGTTTGATCGCTAGTACCATTAAATAAATAAGTAAGTAGATAATCTCAGACTGGATCAGCCTAGCATTGCTTCTGAAGAAGTACAAAAGCAAATGAAAAAAGCCTTTACCTTTGGTCCTGGTTTTCCTGCAAAGGAAAAAAAAATACAGGAGATGGTAAGATTCTTCAGATGGATAAGTTCTTGTACTCAAACACTCTTTTTAGAGGATCAAAGGACATAACCAAGGAAAAAGACTGCTTCTTGTTACTTCACTGAACCTTTCTATTGGAATGTTAAGGTCACAGTGTCCCTAGGGTTGTTGAGAACCCACGAAGAATAAAGACTTTGCTATTCAAAAAGCAGGCAGCATGCAAAAGAACCAGCAGGGCAAAGAGAAAAGAAAGAGCCCAAGATGGAATCAGCCACCAAGGAAGAAAGTATGAAAAATTCTCTTTCCCCCAGAGGGCCAGAAGCCCTTCTCAATGCTAAACCCTCCCAGAAGAAGAGTTAGGGACTTAAAAAGTCTTACATTAGAGTCGTGTCTCCTTGAAGCAAGCACAAAAAACAGTAGGACACAGAAGTTACCAAAAGCACTGCAGCCAGGGCCATCCCAAATCCCAAGTCAATCCCCCTCCCACACCACAGCAGCAAAATCCTAGGGCAATCAACACTTCACTGGCCTGGACCCCTCAGAAATGATGGGAAGTCTGTACATACAAGGAGCCTGTGGTAGGGAAGTGTTAAGGAAAGGCAACTTCTCGCTCCCTTTTCAACTGTCCTTTCTGAAAGGAACAGTGAGGGCTACCCAAGAAGCCTAGACATGTGTCACCACTCACTCTGCAGTGAGCCAGGACATTTGTTTGAGTGCTAGGGAGGGGTCCCCTGCACATATCATCATCCACCAGCACTGGTTTGAGCGGGGAGTAAATAACTACCCACCAGAGTGCAGGCACATGGGGTTCTACCCTAGATCCATCTTCACCCTTTACCACTGAACTCCAGAACCCAGCCCCTCCTGCTCCTGTTAACTTTTTCATTGGTGGTCAAGTCCAAGGGAGTTAAAAGCAAAGAGGAAATACCACCAATGTTCCATACCTCAAAATAGAATCCTCCTCCTCTGTCTCCCTACTCATCCACAGAGGTTTCTCCATACAGAGGACCATATGCATGGAGGTCTATAGAGATACAAGGTGTAGGTGACAGAGGAGAAATTAACTCATGGTTTGGCTAGAGTATTTGCTCTCCATTGTGGCTCCAGTAATTGACAGATATGATTTCAGAGAAGGTATTTTTGTGGAATTACATCTGTATTTCCATATGTGTCAGAAGCATAGTTTTTGGAGATGTTGAGTGAGGAAGGACGCCTCTAGTGTCCCGGACTCACTGGGTTTCAACCTGCAAATGAGAAGTGGCCTTTCCTTTCTGCCCCTTTCTGCTGCTGGGGTCCCATGGATAACCAGCCCTTCTGCTTTGCAGAGGTGACCAACATCCATGGCAGGGTGTGTGGGGGGTGGTATTTGCTGTGCCTGCAAGTAATTTATTTATGTTAAACAATAAATAAATAAATTACGACCACTGGTAGTGGCGAGGTCAGCTGGGCAGATGGGGCAGCACTCTCCGAAGGGGATCTCAGGGCTGAGGCAGTCTTTCACGTCTTCACAGATTATGTCATCGCAGAGGACAGTCCCAGTGTCACAGACACAGATCCGGCAGGGCTCAGGCTTCCATACATCCTTATCATTATACCTCTGCCCATCCTGCAAACAGCTGCCAGCCTCCTCTGCACCAAGTGGGGTGGAGCAAGCAGAGAGCGAAGGGCAGGTGGGGTGGAGAGCCAGAAGAGAAAGAGAAAGAGGTTGCAGTCAACTTGACATCACTCAAATGCTGAAGAATGTGGACCACAACTAAGAGAGAATTTACAAATTATTTTTTCGAACATATCATTCATTCTTCCATGTATTCCACAAATATTTAGTATGTGCCTTGTAACTCTGCTGTTTATTCACAGTGAAAATTCTGACCCAGCAATTAAGATAGAGGGGGTGGGGAGCTCAATGTGCTATATTCTTTTCATCCATCCAGTATGGGGGAGATCTGGTGATGAGGGTGATTTGGAAGGTGTGCAGGAAGAGGACTCTGAGCAGTAAGCCAAGGAATTTAAAAGTAGAGAAGACTGAAAAATGGTGAGAACACAAAGCCAAAGTACAGAGAGGTCTTCTTTTTCACCTTCCTCTAGGAATTGTGGAATTTGCTAAATACAACTGACAGCTAAAATTCAGTGAGAATGTAGAAAATTCGATCCACAAAAATTAGAATCTATGAACAGCCAGGCTTCACAAAATGTAAGGGGAAAGGGTCAGGGAAAGGAGGGGCTATTAGAATTAGAATATTGTCACATTGTTTACACCATGTTAGCATTAGGACCAATTTAGGAAGAAAAACAGGCACATTTGAATAACACACTTGGGGCCAGGGCAGACAAATAAATGACTTGAAAGATAAGCCCGGCTGAAGGGACCCCACACACACACCCCAGTGCTGACCTCTGGAGTGCCCCCCCCCAGAGGCCCTGTCTCTATCTTCAGACAGCACCCCAATTTGTGGACAGGAGGCTTTAAATGCTGGGCCTGGGCTAAGATTGGCCAGTCCGGTCTTGGCCTCCTCCAAGAATGCAGACAAAGAATAGCACCGGACTGGTCCCTCTCCACCAGTGCCCTGCCGTCTGGAATTCATGCTGCAAATGAAACCTGTGCTGACAAGAGCAGTCCTTAGAGCGCCAAGGGCTGAAGAGCCCGCACCACGTGCTAGGGAGCGCCCAGCGCTGTTTTTCTCATCAAAATCCCCAAAGCAAAGGCAACAGCAGTGGATGAATAATAGGATAGAGCCACAAACCCAGTAAGCGTGGAGAGCTACGGACCTGCCCACTGCTCTTGAAGGAGAGAGCAAATCTCAAGATAAATGTTTCTCTTTTCTTTTTCACTAGAAGAAATCCATTTACCCTTTAGGTAAGATAGTCATCGGGATGATGAGGGGATCCCAAAGGAAACATCGAAGCTGCTGGGTCACACCCACCGCTAAAATGAAGGAGATGAGCAAGGTGAAAGAGGAGAGGGGGCGTCGGTAATGGTGCCCATTCTAGACTATGGAAGAGCCCACTCCCACCCTGGAAGGCTGGGGAAGGAAAGGGGGCGATGCCTGGAGAGGCGGGTGCGTCGAAAAAGCGGATCAAATTTCTCCAGGAAGAGCCGCCCGCGGGATGCGCGGGAGCAGGGGCGGGGCCGGGCAGAGTTGGGTGTGAGAGCCACTGGCTGACTCTTTGTGGCTGAGGTTTTGGACGCGGCTCACCCGCAGACACTGGGAGAGTAAAAAGTGGGATTAAATGACTGCCCCTGAAAGGAGCCAGCACCGTAACTGGATCCCTTAGGTGTGGACGGAGAAGAACAGCACTACCATAATTGCTGCACGAAAACGGCTGCAGATAGCATCCCAGCGCGCCTGATCCGGTTCCCTTCATTACCCAAGCGCTCTATAAGTGATTCTTTGTGGCAGGCCAATTAAAAAGCTACCTCTTTCGGGGAACTGTTTGCTTTGCCGCCTCTTCGCACAGGGCTGGAACCCGGGAGGTGGCGGCGGGCTGGCACAGGGGGGCATTGTGGGAGAGGGGGTCGGGGAGTCCCGGGGAACCCACCGGACCTAGCCTCTCATGAATGGGGCTTTTCTCGAGCGCATACAGAGCCCAATTCACAGGTCTCCGCGAGGAACCAGTTTAAATAAATACGGGCAGGGTTTCAGCCCCATCTGGAAGCCATCGCTGCCAATCTCCTAACTCAAACAGCCTTACAAAGGAGGATTGAGGTCTCTCCCCTGAGCCAGGGGCACTTTCAGAGGCGAGGGCTGTGAAATGCAGATGTGGGTCAAAGAAGCCGACGCCAAGAAGTTTCTCAAACTCGTGGAAAGATGGGGAGGAGGGGCGTGGCAGATTCGAGGTTTCTGACATTCCTGACGTCCACGCAGGCTGCGCTTTTCCCCCACGTCACATCTTTGGATCTGGGGACCTCAGGCGGCGCCGAGGTCGGGGGTGCGCCCTGAGTAAACGGGACGAGGCTGTGTGTAAAATCAGTGGTTCAGATGCTGAATAACTTCCCTTGGGAGAAGGAGCGGCGAATGGAAGGTTTGGACCCAAAGAGCTACGGAATTCACTCTATGCCTGAAAAGATGCGGCAGTGAACGCTCTGCAGCTTAACGGAGCCCCTGTGATCTCAAATGAAAACTTGGGGAATTATTTTAGTCACCCTGTTAAATCTCATTGGGCACTAAAGCGAGGTCAGTCAGGAAGACAGATTTGTTGGATGTGTGCTTGCAAATTTTGTAAAAAAAATAAATAAATAAATAAATACAGTCAGTCTGAGCCTAGACGACGTCCAGACACGCCGTATTCCCCAAATGATTCGGAGCGGGACTCAGCTTAGTAAACTACCGGGCGATGCAGCCAGCCTTCTGCCCCTGGCTTCCTGCTGCATCGCGGACTCCAGCCCTGCCCCCGCCGGAATCAGTAGTTCTAATGAACGGAAAGTCCGCCTGGGTCCGCCGCCTTCCAAATCATCTCTGGCGACAGCCTGGTGGCAGGCGAGAGCGCACAAAGCCTATAAGGCAGAGAGACTTTGATCTCCCCTCCCCCCAAAAAAGTTTCACCTGCGATTGATTTACAATCTGTAACATACAAAGACGGGGCTGGAATTCCAGCCATCGGAAACGTGCCCAAACACGTGGAAAAAAATCCTCTTTACCTAATACACTTTCCAGGCTTCGTTTGTCCTGAATATAATCCCAGACAGTGGACTTTTTGAAAGGGGGCAGTGGAAAGGTGCGGTCCGAACTGCCTTTGGACCAAACTGTAAAACTGCCATCTCTAACTATATTCCGCTGAAACAGTCACAGCAACCAACCAGCCATATCCCCTTACACACACACACACACACACACACACACACACACACACACCAGCTCAGTGAGTTCCAAAAGCTTAGAAAAGTATCTCATTGTAGTACCTCTTGAAGGAATAGGGGAAGAAGACCTCAGTCTTCTGGGGTGCTATTTTCAGGGCCATTTGA
This sequence comes from Marmota monax, assembly GCF_021218885.2. Taxonomy (NCBI): domain Eukaryota; kingdom Metazoa; phylum Chordata; class Mammalia; order Rodentia; family Sciuridae; genus Marmota; species Marmota monax. The sequence continues at coordinate 29,194,186 of NW_026695227.1, forward strand.
AAAGCTGGTCTGGTTCGAATGTTATTGCCTTTCAGAAGGCCTCTCCTACGGGAAGTTTCTGTAGCCTTCACCAGAAGAGGGAAGGGAGGAACCCGAGAGGAGGGCTGCACCTTACTCTGAGTCCAGCCGGGAGGGGAGGGAACTCAAGAAATGCGCCGAGGTCCCCTAGCGCCTCTCCGCAGCCTTTCTTTGTGGCCTCAGATTTCAGCCCACCAGTGTCAGAGTTAGTCCTCTTTGTCTAACTTCTCTTTGAACCTCTTAACCTCCAACCCCTGGAAGGCTACGAAGTCATCCTTTTCGCTTCCTCGATCGATCTCTTTCTTAGTTCTTCTAAATTCGATGGGCCATAATCTGTTTTGCTGAATTCTGAAGTGCATTAGTAAGGCGAGTTGAACGCTTGTGGACCTATCAGAACTGACGGAAAAGAGCACGTTTATATCGGTGCGCAAACTTCTCGAATCCGACAATTTACAAGTTCAATATTCTCACTCAATGTAGAGACCTCCAATTGCCTCCAGCCGCGATCCGCACTGAGGACGCTGGAACAGAGCCCTTCACTTGCAGAACTCGGCTTAGTGAGTCGCTCATATCCTGCGCCTAAATCTCGAGGCTCAACCACTCTGAGAGCCTTTCTAACACAGACTCATCCGCTCCGGAGCCACAGCAGACTGGGGACGAGGATGAGAAAGGACGCATTGAAGGGAAGCAGGCAGGGACTTGTGGGCTACTTACGGACATCCTGGCCCTGACACCGAAGGACAGCGGCAACGAGCAGCGTCAGCAGTACCAGCGTCTGGGGAGCCCCGAGGCGGATCATGGCTCACCGCGGGGCCTGGCGGAGCCGGGCCCGGGCGGAGAGCGGCGAGGCGGCAGGAGCGCGGCGCGGGTCCGGGTCTCTACCGCGCCCTCATGCAGAAGGCTCTTGGTTTAGAAGGAGAAGGCGGGAGACCCGGCAGCCCAGCAGCGCTCTGCGTCTTCTCCCTGCAGCGGCGCCCGTTATATGCACCCGGTCCCTCTCCAGGCTGGCAAATTCACCCAAACCGCGGGCCGCCCCCTGGCCCCCTGCGGGGCTGTAACCTGAGACCCCGCCCCCGGAGCCCGCCCGGGCCCAGCCAGAGCCCGCACCTGCCGGGGCCGGATCCCCCTCTGCGCCCCCCAGGCTTCTTGCCCCCCACCTCTGTGTGCCCAGTGGCCTGATCGGGCGGGGCGATGAGATGGTCCCCAGCCCCCCCCCCTCCACCTGGGACTGTGACACTGCCCTCTCCATCCACAGGCTGGAAGGGGGGGCCTCTCGGCCCTCCCCTCGGAGTTCTACCGGGGTTGGAGGGGAGGGGGTTGTTTGCAGAGGCACATGCCACGAGCCCTAGACCAGGACCGAAAGGACAGGGAGGAAAGTGGAAAGCAATAGCAGTAGTGGGAGAGGGGCACCGCGTTGGCGTTTGGAAGTGGTGGAGGAGGGGAGCCTACGAATTGTCCGGGGTCCTAAATCTTGAAGACGGGTTGGTAGAGCCACTTTTGGAGATTGCCCCGACCTATCTTCTAGCACTTTCCGGGTGTACCTGGCTCTGGACTCCCACCTGGAGATTCAGAGCGATGCCCCCCTCCCCAATCCCTCCCCCATCTAGCTAAGCGATGAAAGAGTGTCCTCGGGAGACTAGGCAGACATTGGCCTGAGCAGACGGCCAGGAAAGGGGCCTGTGTGTTCCTGCACAGAGAGACCTGTGTGAAGGTGTGGGGGCAGGGGCAGGCTCTAGGAAGGGGCTGAAGGAGCCGCAAAGAACCTAGGGAGCTGAGACAAAACGGTGCACGGTGCACGCTGCCCGGATGGAGGAGGGGGCACTGTCTACTTCCAGGCTCAGACGTGGTGTCTACTGTTCCTGGCGGGGGTCCGGGAGTCCCCGCGGGGGAGTGGGCGCTTCTAGTAGGACTGGCCAGGGGCGGTTGGTCAATGTGTGTCCCAAGCCAGGGAGCCAGGAGGCCGCTCCAGCTGGACCAAGTTCTGTGAGCTAGGGGAGAATCGCCAGAATTTCCTAGTTGGTCCCTTGGCCCTCTGTTTCCTACTTCACCTCGCCTCCCCCCAGTGACTGCCTTCCCGCAGCTTAGCCCAAACAGCTTTCTCCCCAGCCCAGCTGATTTCCTCTTTCGGTCCTTGGTGTCTCCTTTGCTACCAACGAGGAACATTTCCCATACAGACCTTCTTCCTCATGAATGAGATGGTGCCCAAAGAACTTAAAGCAAAAATGAAACTCAGAGTTTAGGGTCTGACTAAAGCAGACCTTTCCTCTCGGGGGAACTGGGTTCTGTGGAGGTTTACTCCTAGACATCACCAACAGGGTTCACGTTTGCAGGAGGGTTTGGGCTTCCCCCCTCCCCACCTCACCCTTTGAAGATTCTCAAAGTAGAAACAGAAGTTCCAAGTGTGTGACAACTTAATTTCTGTGCAAGTATGCTGGCTGGAGAGGGGAAAAAAGAATTCTATTATTTAAAAGATGATTCCATGTTTTGTACAGTCTGGATGGAGAAGTTGAAGGATTAGACCACTGTGGAACATCTCCTTTATCTGCCATGAACCTTCCTTGCCTCCCAATCCTTCTATCTTCAAGTCTTGCATTCAGCTCTAGGCCCTTCCCCAGTCCCAGCCTCTGCTAGAAGAAAGCTCACTTCAAGCTGCAGGGTCCCATGTTCTTCTTGGGGCCATGGGTCCCATCTTCTCCACCTAGAAGGTAGCATAACCAAATTCTGCATACTTGTTAAGAGAAGGCTTTCCCAGTATCTATCTGTAGAATGCCTTGTTTCCATCCTTCCTGGTTCCCTCTGGCATCTATATCCTATATCCACACCTGTACTCTAAGCTACATACATTTTTTGTGTGGTTTTCATTCCCTCCTCTTATTTTCACTGGTCTTGTCTCACCAGTGATCATGGAAGCTCCTTGGGGACAAGGACTGTACCTAACACAATTTTAGCACATAGTTAAGACCTTTTGGTTTTATTAGCACATAGGTAAGAACTTGTGGGCTAATTAATTTAGATGCAAAGTAGAATTTATCTTATGATACAACCAATACATAAGCAACTATAAGCCAGGTGTGGTGGTGCACACTTGTAATCCCAGCAGCTCAGGAGTCTGAGGCAGGAGAATAGCAAGTTCAAATCCATACTCAGCAACTTGGTGAGGCCCTGTCTTAAAAAACAAAAACAAATATAAAGAAGGGCCAGGGACGTGGCTCAGTGGTTAAGTGCCCCTAGATTCAATCTCTGATATAAATAAATAAATAAGCAACTTCAAATATAGACATTCAAGCAATTGTTCTTAAATACAAATGGTCAAAAAAAATCATCAGGAAAAGAAAAAAGAATTTGGGAGAAAACACTAAAATATATGAAAAAAATGGAAATTTACCCCCAAACAACTTAGGTTATTGAGCAGCAGAGTGATACATACTTGCATTACTAATGTGCTCTTAATTTCCTTTTTTAACTCTGTAATTCATCTTTGCCAATAGGCTGGACTACATATAAGTGCTCTGGATTCTTTCCAATAATCATAGTCCATCTGTAAAAGTCAAGTTTAGTTTCCTACTTCTTCATTGTAAGATGAGAACCCTGGGGACTATAGAGTCATTAATTCTGTATCCTGTTGACCCTAAGCTCCTATATTCCAGATTCATTGGAGATGGGAATTGACAAGAGCAAAAAAAAAATAAAATAAGTTGAAAAAGTCAAAATAAACTATTGAAATTACTTAAATTCTAAAGCCAACTAAACATCAGTATTAATGTTATCTATCCATGAATTCAAGCAACTACAATTTTAAAACCTCTAATTTGTGATTCAAACTAGAATTAAGCCTATGTGTAGCAAAAAGAAAAAAGAAAAGAAAAAGAAAGAAAAATGAAAAATCACTGATTTACTGATTTGAAGATGTTTTATCTAACCATTTCATTATCCAGTGCATTTCCATGAGATCTAAAAGAAGGGGGAAATAATCCTCTGAGTAGCCAGAATTTATGTTACACGCTAAAGCTTATGCTTATGCATTTTATAGAATAAGTAGCATAACTTTTACTGTGTCTGTGAGTCCATAGTTCACAAAATGTATTAACAAGTAGCATCATCTGATCTCACTGATTTGAGGCAGACAATAGACAAAAGATAAGAGAGCAGTTGTTGGAAGACAGTACACTAAAAATGGGAAGGAGGGACCAAAAGAGAGGAGACAGAGGAGCAATATGAGATTGACATGATGAACACGAGAAATGGAAGCCTAGGGTCAATAGGGCACAGAGTCAAAGGCCCTATCGTCCTCATTTACAGCATCTGCTACAGTCCCTGTGGCTGATAATGATGAACTTAAATGTTCAGTAAAGTGTTAATTTAGGCTTAATATGGTCTCTCAGAGGAGACAGGGGAATATGATTCCATTTTAAACATTATGAAATTAGAAGGGCGGTCAGTAGAGTAGAGGAAGGGAATGAGCGGAGGAAGCAGGAGGAAAAGGGAAGGTACTGGGGACTGAAATTGACCCAATTATGTTATATGCATATAAGAATTGTCACAGTGAATCCCATTATTATGCATAATTATAATGCCCCAATAAAAGTTAATTAAAAACATAATGAAAATAAGTGTTCGTTCATCTAATGTGCAAAACCTTATACGAGGGTCAGATAGTTGAGGAAGTGCCACAACCTCTGGAGCTATTGTACTTAAAATAAAGCTCTCTGTCTTCCCTGCTTGGTAGAAAATGGGCATGAATGTCTGAGGAGAAGATCCAGATGACCATGATCATTCACTTATCTCTAAGCCCAACATGCATAACAGTGAGTACAACAGTTAGCAGTTAAACAGATACGATCAGTGTCAAATCAGACAAACTCAGCAAAACAGATGGATTAAATCACTAATTTTGTGATGTGTAGACAAAAATAACCATTTCACGATTTTTTTCTCTTTTATAGGCATATTAAATTTAGACTCTCGTAGACACAGTCTTATTGAGAAAGATTTTTGTAGGCAGACCCTAAAGAAAAGATCTCTTTCTCTTCCTCTACATAAACCCCATTTAAAAATAGTGATAAAGTGAGGAAGGATTCACATTCCAAAGACTTAAAACCACCCCAAATATGGCAGGTGGTGAATGCACACACTTCACACAGACAGCCCAGGAGAGGGGGTGGGCACAGTTCCCTCTGTGACACCCAGACTCTGTTGGTTGGGCTGGATTCAGACAGCCTTTCAAGCTGTGTTTATGTTTTCCTTTGGCATTTTTGGGGCAGAGTAACAGGATCAGGACTGTCCAGGATAGGGTTTTTCCAGATTTATGGCGTACATTCCATTCCATAGGAGCATAAATGTGTTACTATGTATTCTCAAATGCAAACAGCATTAAGAATCCCACCCAGTCTCTTTAGTCCTGTCCCAGTGCCATACAAATTCATTTAGCATTTGTACTAAACACCCACTTCTGTGTGAAGTGGGGAAACAGAGAGTATTCAGATGCTACCTCCAAATCTCTAGAGGATATAAGAGGAAAATGTTGATGAAAAATATTGCAAGAAAGATACTCTGTGTGAGAGAGAGGGAGAAGAGAAGAGGAGAGAAGGCATTGATGGTTAAAGAAAAGGAAAGAAAGGAAACAGAGGGGAGAGAAGGCTAGAGGAGGGGTGAAAAAGAGAAGCAGGGAGGAAGGAAGGGGGAGGGGAAGAATAAACTGAGGAAAGTTTTCTGCGAGAGACTCCAAGGATGAGTGGGGTTTGCAAAGGCAGAGATATATTGAGAGGGTAAAACAGGTCCTGTTGGAGTCCAAACAAGTGCCAGTGAATGAGAAGACATGGCAGGGGTTCCAGAACAGTGCAGAGTCAGCATCAAGGCCCCTGGGAATAAGACACAGAAGTAAGGATGAAATCAAGGCCAGACATGTAAGACTCCTTGAAGGGTGCTAGTTGTCACTGCATCTGGCTCAGACCTGCCTTACTTCTTGCTTTTCCCTTTTCCTTATCTCCTATTAGGTAGGCTTTTGGGGGCTATGAATAATGATGTCTGGGTTTGTCAGATTTACTTTTTGAAAACTGGCTATATTTTTATCCATAAATGATCTCCCCATTTCATTAAAAAAATCTTTCCAGGCAAAATCTTGCAATTTCTTGAAGTTCATAGTTTCTGGCTTTAAGGAATGTGTCAGCTTTTAATGGTTCTGAGGTTCAGGGAAGAAAATAAATGCCTCAATGCAGAGATGTTCAAGCACTCTCAGCAGAGTTCCATATGAAGCAATGGGTTCCACATCAGACTATAGCCATTTCCAAGAGCCAGAGAGCACCAAGCAATGGCACAGTGAACACCTTTGAGGGGTCAATTACTTGTGAGACATGGCAAGATGAGTGGCTTCTACCTCCTATCTGTCTGGCTTTTTCTCTTAATGAACTTGTGCACAACCAGTACCATGAAGTTGTGCCTTAAGTCATTCATGCATCTATCCATCCATCCCTCAAATGTGTAAGAAACCCCATGTGAGTCTATTTGATTACCTCCTGGAGAGCAGGGTCCATAACTTAGAAACCAAAATTTACCCTACAAAGTCTATCTGCACAGTGCTGTCACCTAGTGAGTGCTCTAAGTTCTGCAAATGGAAGTTTGGTCCATGGACCAGCAGCATCAAACTACCCCGGGTTAGAAAAACAGAAGCTACTAAATCAGAATTAGCTTTTACCACGTTTTCCAGATAGCTCTTCTGTGCATTAAGACTAGAGAAATCATAGGCACCATGGCACACACCTCTAATCCCAGCCTTTTGGGAGGCTAAGACAGAAGGATCAAAAGTTCAAGGCCAGCTTCAGAAAGTTAGTGAGGGCCTGAGCAACTTAGTGAGACCCTGCCTCAAAATAAAAAACAAAAAGGGCTGGGGACATGGCTCAGTGGTAAAGCACCCCTGGGTTTAATCCCTGATACCAAAACACAAAGACTCAAGAAATCTAACTGCTGGTGGATGAATAGATAATATCTAGCTTTAAATAGAAAGAGTGTGGTTGACATGGCCAGCAGTTAGGGTGCTTGGGCTCATGAGCCCTAGATGCAGGCAGCTCAAACAGGGGGCCTGGGTTTAAGGTAGCAGAAGGGAGATAGGAGTTAGGGAGAGTGCTATGTTTTGAATATGGCTTCCCTGACTCCCTTGAAATTTCATGTTGAAATTTGCCATATAAAGGAGTTGGGAGATGAAGACTTAGGAGGTGATTATGTCAGTAAGTGGATTAAATGTCTTTCTTGCAGAAAGGAGTTCATTCTTGCAAGTGGGTCTTCTTCTTCTTCCTCCTCCTCCTCCTCTTCTTCTTCTTCTTCTTCTTCTTCTTCTTCTTCTTCTTCTCCTTCTCCTTCTCCTTCTCCTTCTTCTACAGTCTTTAAAGCGAGACTGGCTCATTTGTTCATTCTCTTCCACATACCCCTACTTGCCTTTTCCTTTTCCACCATGAGATGAAGCAACGTAATGCCCTCACTAGCACCATGCTCTTGGACTTCCCAGTCTCCAGAATCGTGAGTCAAAATATACTTTTTCCTTATAAATAACCCAGTCTCAGATATTTTGTTACAGCTCCAGAAAACAGACTAAGACAGAGAGGAATGGAAAAGCCTGCTGTTGCTGTGTGTGTGAATGTGTTAACTCTCAGGAGATTGGCTCCTTCTGAAGTAGGTAGGAGGTTGCTTTCCTACATTTCATTTCTCCATTAGGAAATGGGATTATACTAGGAAGAGACTGGCCCACAATTAGAACTTGACATCTGGATTCCATGGGAAGTGTCAAGGCAAAGCTGGGAGGGAAGTGGATTTGCTACCTTTCCCTCCTTCCTACTACCACCTTAATTAATGTGAAGTGGTGCCCTTCAGGGACTCCTGACAGTTGAGTGCTCCTGAGGGCAGTATCATTGAAGGCATGGAGTTGATTGGATCTTCTTTGGTTCTTGCAGGTTATTCACTACTCAGAGAAAGCCAGCTGGCCCCTGGAAACCAAGTTTATCCTGCTCTGTGGGGTGGGCCTGCCCTCCAGGAAGTCCCTGAAAAGCTCAAGGGAACATGTGAGAAGTTTCTAGTTGGCTCTGCTGCCAAAAACAATCTGGAGAGGGACTAGAAGGACAGTGTGTGCCACAAACTCAGTGAGGGACCTTGTCTGCCCCCACCAGAGACACCTGTGTGGGGCAGCCAGGTCATCGCTGTCCTTTGCACCCCCATGCCCCGACTCCAGCCTGCGGGCCAGCCCCTCAGCTCACAACCCACCCAGTACCCTCACTCCTTCTCTTTGTCTCTCCCACTTCCCTCCTGTCCCCTTCCCCGTCTCATTCCTAGGCCAGCATTCCTTTAGCTCCGCTGTGCAGAGCACCCTGTGAACCAGTAATTGAAGTAACATGAGTGAAGCCTCAGCAGAATGCTTTACCTGGGAGGCTCAGAGTATAGGTTTATTGTCATTAGTGTCTCATTCCTGGGTCTCCACCCTATATATTTACTACATGCCTACCATAACATAAGGAGACAATCTCACACAGACACACACACACAGACACAGACACACACACACACACACAACAATCTCACTTCTCTGTTTTTAATTATTTGGGTCCTGTTAAAATTTTTGTCTGAACAGTTATGTTTTATGAATTTGGATTACAACTGATAGGCTCTGGGTTGATTGATGGATATCCTGGAATTTAAGGTATGAAGTTGAAGACGTTTTAATTATTGTGAAGTCAGTAACCCAAACTCTGGATTCACAAACTTTCAATATTACCTGGGAAGGAAACTTGGCACTGAAGATAAATAGACCCAATATTTCAGCATGTCTTTTCCCCAATTAGGAAAACAGGACCTCCTAAGTTTATCAGGAAGCTTAGTAGGGAGACAGATAGCTATCAATAACTATCAGCTTAAACCAACGGACAAGTTGGATATATTGTGGAAAGACCAGTATTTGGAAGAAAACTACCTGCAAGCCTTTTTTTTTTTTTTTTTTTTGTGGGGTGGGTACCAGGAATTGAACTCAGAGGCACTTGACCACTGAGCCACATCCCTTATTTTTTATCTTATTTAGAGACAGGGTCCCACTAAGTATCTTAGCACCTTGCCATTGCAGAGGCTGGCTTTAAACTCGTAGTTCTCCTGTCTCAGCTTCCTATAATTCCAGGAGCTCAGGAGGCTGAGGCAGGAGGATCACAAGTTCAAAGCCAGCCTCCGCAAAAATCAAGGGAGACCTTAGTTAAGCAACTCAGTGATACCCTGTCTCTAAATGAAATATGAAAAAGGCTGGGGATATGACTTAGTGGTTGAGTGTCCCTGAGTTCAATCCCTGGTACCCCCCCAAAAAGGGGGGGGGGTGAGACCATTATGTAAAGCTTTTTTAAAAATAAAAAAATTATTACTTAACAGTCTTTGTTGCCAGATTAAAATGCACAGAATAGCTGGGCACAGTGGTGCATGCCTGTAATCCTAGTATCTCAGGAGGCTGAGACATGAGAATAATGAGTTTAAAGCCAGCCTCAGCAAAAATGAGGTGCTAAGCAATGCAGTGAGACTCTGTCTCTAAATAAAATACAAAATAGGGCTGGGGATGTGGCTCAGTGGTTAAGTGCCCCTGAGTTCAATCCCCAGTACTCCTTCCCCTCCAAAAAAGATACACAAAATATTCATGAATATATGCTAAAATTAAATAGTCCAAATCAAGGCATGTCATTTCTTCATGAGTTTAGTGAACAATTTTCTGATCTGACATATTAACATATTGGTTGTTAATGATTTATGCATTGTAGTTGAAATATTACACTTAAGAAGATTTACTACGTTGTTGAAAACTATGGATTTGCAAAATTTAATCTTGCGTGTCTGAAGATTCTGTATGCCACCTGGTTTTCTGATCTGGCGTGCTGTACTCAGCGCCATGCATACAAGATGTGTTTGCATTAGTTCTGCAGAGCACTAAACAAGTCATGCAAGTCAGCTTTCAGAATCTGACAACGCTGAGAATTCTGGGGCTGGGGTCTTGCAGTATACAAGAAATCATGTGTGTTATATGCTACTGGTGAACACATTGCTGCTGTTTACCTTTTAAATGGCATGATGAACAGAATCATACCATGTGATGATAACTTGATGAAAAGTCATAAACCAATTTTTGGACTGAAAAAACAAGGTGCAACAATTATGCCATAGTGACAATAATGCAGTGAAATATAATACAAATTTATATAAAATTCTATTTTTATTTCTATTCTACTTGAGTGTTTATACATTCTTGAAAATCTCTTGGGCATAGAGTAGCGAAAAGAACACTGTCCCCCGGGGTCAGGAAACCTCGATTTCACACGTAACCTGCTACGTGATCTTGATCATATTGCTTTCTTCTGTGGACTCCAGTTTGTCATCAGTAAAATGGGTTGGCTACTTGTGATGAGAAATACCAGCTCTAGTTTCCTTTCTACTACTTCTCTGATCCTAGCAGAATTTAGTTTTATACCAATGATCCATGATTGAACCACTGTGAAGTTAAAACGAGGGATCACTTGGCTGAAGGTGTAACTTTCCCACCCAGTATGACTACAACAGACGGAGTCTCCCTGTGCTTCCTGGGACTCAGCATCCTTGTCCAGATATATCTGTGTCCAGTTGCCCAAGAAGAGAGTACAGTTACCCAGGAATGGAAGCAAGCCTTCTCCAGGCATTTCCCTTTCCCAAGGCCCAGGAAAAATGCCGTGAGAGACACAGAGAGAGGGAATGTCTCAGTTTTTCTCTTCTGAATTGGACTTGAGAGATGAAGCTGAACCTTGGCAACTTAGCCACTTCCAGAGCTATAAAATGATGAATGGTGGGCAGATGATCTGGTAGGGGAGACCTCATGAAGCCCTCCTTATTCTTGCCTGAATCCTGGGAAAGCTAGGTGTAAGGGAAACATTCCCATTGCAATATAGTCACTTACTGGTTTGGGGTGCAGTTACAGTGTTGCTTTATAATAGTTATCTAATATGCAGTCAACTTCAAAACTGCTGTTTGCCAAGAAAACAGGTCCATTGAACTTTCCTGAGTACTACTCCATGGGAATGCTGATACCCAAACAGACATCAGTTAATCAGCTAGTGCTTACTTTGACAGTAGTTCCTGCCAAACATAAATGCCCTAACCTGATCTAGTATTAACTGAGCATCTATTATAGTATATAGTGTATAGTGTACAGGCACTATGTGATCAGTACAAAAAATAAAAACTGTTTTATATTCCCTGCCACCAAGAAAGCTTCCATTCACATTCCAAGATGTGGCAACTTGAATAGAAGTTCAGAGACAAGCAGCTGCTCTAAGGTCTGCCTAACAGAACTTTCTGGAATGATGAAAATATTCTCTATGTGTGCTGCGAAATATTGTGGCTTCAACCACATGTGGCTGTGAGCACTTGAAGTGTGGCTAAGGCAGTTTAGGAAATGAATTTTTAAAGTTTACTTAAATTTAATTGCTTTTAATTTTAATTAAGTAGCTATATATGGTTGGTAGCTACCATATTGGACTATGCAGCATGTCCTTGCTACTCAAAGTTTAGTCTGCAAACCAGCTGCATTACATCACCTGGAGCTAGTCAGACATACACAAGTTCTGGTTCCTCCTCAGACCTACTGAATCATAATCTACATTTTAACAAGATCCTGAGATCATTTGTTTGTACATTGAGGTTTGAGAAGCGTGGATCTAAGATAGTGGTTCCCAAAGTTGACTGCATATTTGGATCTCTTGGAGAACTTAAAAAAAATCCCAATGCTGTGACTGCACCCCAAACCTGATAAATCAGGATTTCTGGGAGGGGGGACCCAGGTATCAACAGTTTTTATGCCCCCCAGGTGAATCCAACATATGCCCAAGGTTGAGAACTGATACTCTCGGGCTCTGCAGCCAGCTAGGGTCACACTCTGATGGATGAGTCCCTGTGAAGGCCAAGGACTCACTTCTCAGTCTCTAACTTCACTTGTTGGGCCTGGCTGGTTGGGAAGCCAGAGGGACTTATTCATCCCTTAGCAAGTGTAAGAATTGGCTGCGGCTTATGTTTGTTTCCAGCGTCTAAGCGAGATGTTCATTAGTTTTTGACAAAATATGTCCAAATACCACACCACCAAAGGGGACTGAAGGGGCCTGGGTGGCTGAAGGTCGGGAAGGGCTGATTCACTTCCTCGCTCTGGGACCTGCAGAACCCTGGCTCCCAGTGCAGTCCCCATGAAGGGAGCTATTCTTCCCATCCAGGGTGGAGGCCACTGCTTTTTCCAATGCCATGTGTCTTTAGCTGCCCCTCCTACATACAGCTCAGCAAGCAGCTGAGAAACACTAGGGCCAAAGAGAAGAGGTGGGTTTTCCTGAAGAGTTAGATACTCTTGCTGTTCTAAAGAGGACCATCAAATGTGATGTGATGAATGACATTGCAGAGTTGAGTCTTCATCTCTCAGCTTGTGAAGGTTCAGGAAATGTGTACATCTGAAATAGGCTCTAAGGAAATTGAGTCCCACGGGCAACAAGGCTGTCCCAATGGGTGGAGCATCAATTTACAGAGTCTCACTGAGAACTTCTTCTTGACTTGGGTGATGTGGAGGTGCAAGTGATTCACTTTGAAAATGGGATTCCCCAACTACGTGATTATTAGCTGATTTGTCTTGACATAGCCATAGAATTTCGTAAGCTTTGTGCTCACAGATCTTCTCATGTATTCATGTCATGCCAAACTTAGAAGGTTCAGTACAGAAAGCAGTGTGTTCAGGAAGGTTATATGAGAGTAAGCCATGATGCTTTGGCCATCCCTGGGCAAAGGAGGAGGGTGGACAAGTACTGGTTGCGTCTCAGGATATCAGAGCAAGTTACCTCTGCAGCTGCCCCTCCATGGGCAGATTACAAGCACCCTGCAGATAAGCTTGGAAAGCTTTGTTAGCCATAGGCCCTGGGTCACAAGCCACACCTGAATGAACCTTCTCTGGGTTTAGACTGGATATAAGCCCAGCTCCAGAGCAGAGTCAGAAAAGGACAGCGAATCGTCTCCCTCCCATTGTTGGTAACCTGTGCCCAGTGGGAAACAGCAAGAGAAAGCTGGCCAAATGTCTTTATCTCCTCCAGCTGCCTCAACCCTGTTGCTGTCCCTTGTCTCCACTAAGATGCTCTGTCACCCCACCAGCACTGTTGTCCAGGCTACACAATTAGCACTTTGTTAAATGCTCTCTCATTATTCAGTGGCACTTCATTACCAAGCCATAAACATTAGGGCCCAGCAGGCTCCTTAGTGGTCAAATGCCTTAATCCTCTTGACTTAGAGATGGGGAAAATGAGACACTGGGTTGGTGGAGAGGCATTGCTATGTCCAGCCAAACTGGAGCCCAAGCAAAAGGAAAAATCAGTAACACTGACCTGTCTTTATTTAAAATGTTGATATTTCGTTCATCATGGATTTTATGCATTCGTTTTTATCTTTGAAATGTTACAATAAAATCCTCTTAATCTTGATCACTGAGCTTTTCGGTGCCCCTTAAAGTTTCCACTCTGGGCCCTGCCCTGGCGGGACTCTTGTCCAAGGGGTACCTAGTTTGGGCCAGAGATAAAGGAGAGCTGGGGCCTTCCAGTTCGTCCACTTTCTTTTTCTCTGTCCGCTTCAAGTGCAAAGTCGTGTTTCTCCAGGTAAATGGAGTGCTCTGAACTGGTGGAATGGTAACACTCGTGCATGATTACTGCCCAGCCACAGAAACAACTATGTATAAAAATTCAATAAGGGGCAAATATATTCCCTGAATAAGACATTGATGATAAATTATCGAGCTAACAAGAGACCTAGAACACATGCCAAAATGTGGACCAGTTCCCAGCTGAACCCTCTGTCACCAGCACCACTTTGGAAATGAGGAAGTCCCTTCTATTCCTGCCAAACCCAGTTAACATCCTCCAAAGAGCTTTGTTTCTTTGATCAAAATTTATACACTTGTGTTTCTTCTACACACCTGCTGCTCACGGCAAGGGCACAGTATATACAGGGTGAAGAACAGTCAATGACAGATCACAAAGATCCCCTCCTTTTCTAAGTAATGGCCGCACAGCCTGGCCTTCCTCATGAACCATAATTTACCAGTGGCCTGTTGGTGGATTTCCCGTTGCTTTTTTGGCATTTTCCCTATCTCTCCTTAACTTTTGGACCATGCCCTCTCTTTTTCCTCCTCATGGGTTCTCCATGGCAAAGCTGGTTCAATCCTCCCAGTTTTCAGAGGGGGTACAGTGCAAATACTTTCTGCTTTAAATGGTCATATTTACCATTTTATTTTATTGTTTATGGTTTCATTCATAGACATTTTGAAAATTTTCATTTTTTTGGTTGTAGATGGACAAATACTTTTATTTTGTTTATTTTTTTGTAGTGCTGAGGTTCAAACCCAGTGCCTCCCACATGTGAGGAAAGTTCTCTACTGATGAGCCCGAAAAAAATTCTCATAGTTCTTTTAATTAAAGGGTTTAATTTTTCTATTTCAACCTTTGATCCACATACAATTGATTTTATTTTATGACATGAGGGATGAATATGAATTTACACCACCCCACCACCATCGTCATGTCTATTCAGTTGTTCTGGGATTTTTTGGAAAGTTTCTTTCTTTTCTGGATGATGTGCTCTTCACTCGATGACAATTCCAGAGTGTGTCAATGCACATCAATGGCATTTCCTCATGTGGCATTGCCCCACATATCCCTGCACCAGCTCCACACTTTCTTTCTCTTTAGGCACCATGTGGACTTGTCCCTGAAGCTAAGGCAGGAGGATTTCAAGTTTGAGGCATGAAGTTTACAGGCTCTGGGGGTAGGATGTCAATGGGGAATAGCCAAAGGAGTGGGCATTCAGGTGGGATCACTGCTTTACTGTCTTAGAAGAACCCCACACTTCTAAAACAGCATTGTTCCCATATATTGTCTCAAAAGAAAAACAAAACCCAGAAGTTCATTTCCTCGTTAAAAAATCTGACTATTATCCAGGCTTGAGGGAACCCCTCTCCTTTCCTGGTCCATCTTGGGCACCCATGAAGGCCTTGAAGGCCTCAGAGCTGTGGCTTTGTTCACTTATTGAAAAGGCATCTCAAACAGCTCCTTGCACTCACTCCCAACCACACTTGAAGGTCATGGGTAAATCCACCATCTTTGTCTTAAAGACTTTATGAGGACCTTAAACAAACACCTTAGCAGCTGCTGAGAGCTCTCACTAAAGCCGGTCAATAGAAAACTCAGGAGAGCTGCCACGGAAGAGGTCTCCTTACTGGTGCTCACCCAGTGGGCTGATGGCTGTGAGTGCATTGGGATCACTGCTGGCCTTGACCTGCTTTCACCATTCCCCAGGATTGCCCAGGACAGTCACTGCACAGTCAGTAAATACTAATTGCAACTAAAATAAGAAAGACATTTCCTTCGAAGGCACAGCTAACAGCTCTAAAAGATGGAAAGGAATGCTTTTCTCAAGAGCTAGTGATTCCCTATGGGCCTGCAGTTTTAAATCTCAAGTCAGTGGGTGAACTTCAGAGGTTCCCTGAGTCCCTGCAATGATTTGAAATTTACAGCTAGGCTCAGGTGCCTAGCTGGGGTGGCTATTGGTGAGGTGGCCCATGCCTGAAAAAGCTAAGGCAGGAGGATTTCAAGTTTGAGGCCAACAACTTAGCAAGGACCTACATAAAAATTTTTAAAATTTGAATAGGTCTGAGGATGTTGCACAGTGGTAAACACCCTGGTTTCAATCCCCAGCAGGGGAGATTATCTATCTATCTATATCTATATCTATATATAGAGAGAGAGCAAAAGCGCACTATGTCTAGAGGGACATTTTTTCTAAGTATGTAGAGATGTAGAGTGGGGGAGTTTCCTTAGAGTTCATGAATTCAACACTGAAACAAAAACTCATATCTGTGGATTAAATGATATGATGGCTGGGATTTGCTGCAAATATTCCAGGTGGGGGCTGGGAATGGGGTGGGTGCAACTGTAGATTGAATAGGATTGTTCATGAGTTGACTTCTATTGAACTAGTAATGGGTATTTGGGAGTTCATTATATTAGTTTCTCCTAAAAAAAAAATAGTATAAGCTGGAGGGACAGAGGAAAGAGGGAAGGAAAGAAGAAAGAGGGAGGAAGGTATATATATAAAGGTGCTAGACTGCACCTTTACATATATATATAATATATATATATATATTTAGTTGTAGATGGGCACAATGCTTTTTATTTATTTATTTATTTTTATGTGGTGCTGAGGATTGAACCCAGTGCCTCACATGTGCTAGGCAAACACTCCACCACTGAGCCACAACCCAAACCCCTAACCTGTACCTTTAAGAATCTCCCATTCGCTTGGTTCTGGCTTTATAAGAACAACTGTCCAGTGGTCTCCCTGATTAGTGTCTAAAACATGGAAAATTTGCAGGTGCGAAGGCAAATTCTTTCCTTCACTATCACCCTATGGTTCTATCCTCAGCATCACCCAGAGAGAAGAACCAGAGCCCCTGAGGCCATCTTTGACCATCTGCACCCTCTCTGTTAAACCTCTATCACGCCCACTCCAGGGCTACATGGAGGCAGGGAGGTGGTCATCTGAGGTCTTTGCCCTGTGTGAGGGCACAGAACCTCCACTGCCTGGGTGAGCTTGGGCAGAAGGGGCTAGGGCTGCACCTTTAGAATGTGCTTGGAGTAGAAAATTCACAAATTCCAAGCTCTGCTCCCAAAGCAAACCTCCCCAGCCCAGGTGGCTGCATCCCTCTCTTTCCCTCCAACAGCTCCCAGGCCTGGGCCGCGGAGCCAGAGGCTTTGAAAACCCACTTGTGTTTGAGCTGTGAAAGCCCCAATGTCTTCAGTGTTTGTCCAGCAGAGAAGAGGCATATTTTCTCCCTTCCAAATGCAAACTCAGAAGATGCTCCATGGGTTTTTCTTCAGACTTTCCACAGGAAACATAAATAAGGAAGAAAAATGACTGTAGGTGCTGAGACCTGAAGCGGAATTTCAACCCTGAAGGAATTGCTTGGAACAAGCGCTGTCTGTCCTGGTGAAGCCTTTGAGGGCCTGGGTCTGAGCTGCTTTCCCTCCCAGCAGCCTCCACAGAGAAGGCAATAGGAGTAACGGGACCAATTCTTAGGTCTGATTCTCAGCCAGGTCTTCACCCCATCCAGTGGATGGCCTGTGCCTGGGTTCATCAGCTCCTGAGATTCCTTAAGAGCTTCTATTTTATCTTTCTTGATTGGGTTAGAATTAAAAAACAAAACAAAACACTGGAGTGCCCCCAACTCAGAGGCCCAGCAGCACTGCTAGCCCAATGTGAAGTATGGACAAGTACCTAGTGGAGCCTGAGGCCTGCACTCCCCACCTGGGCCGGGGAGGTTGTTGAAAAGGTGTTCTGGTTTATGATCTTTGCCCTCAGGGGGAAAACCCAACATAGGAGTCGTCATAAGGCAGAGTTTGAGTGACATACATATCTGCACCTGTGATTCAGGGTTTCGAGAAATTTTAATGGGCAGAGAATCACTTGTTCATAAGTGCCAATTGATTGCTTCTGGGTTGGATGTTTTCAAATTATATATCAATAGACCAACATAACTTGACAAAAAGCTCCAGAGTTAAGAAATATGGAGTTGAAGTCAGTATGGCTAGTTCTGGTGGTTGAATGCAGTAGGCTGATTGATTCATTGTGAGCTACGCAGACAGAATGAATGCTCCAGGCTACCACTTCTGTCTCTCAATCACTGAAGAACTTTCTCCTTGAGGCATTTTTCCTTTCCTAGAACATTCTGTCTTTGTATAGACCCAAGAAGATCTTTGAGTGTCTTCCGTTCTTTTAAAAAATATTATCAATACATAGAGTCCTTGTGATAGGTCAACCAAACAAAGCAAGGAACACTGTTTAAAGGTGCTTCGGAGAAATTCATGCTTCCAGCTAGAACTTGACTTGATGTGTCATTCTGAGAAAGACCCCAGAAGCTACTGCCTTTTTGGCTGAGGTTTATTTATCCTGTTTATCTGAAGCCAGGCCAATAATCCAAGTGGCTTTCAATGGCTGTATTAGACTAATCAATCTGTCTCATTACAGGACAGTCAACTGATATGAGAACAACCTGCACTATTCATGAGTAGGGCTGCTCATGGGGGGGTGTTGACCTGTTGAGAGGCATTCCCAGAGGGAGAGGCACTAGCTGAGGTTAGCTTTGAGAAGAGATGCAGAAGATGAACAAGAAGTGGGGTGTACTGAGGAGGGTGAGGGAGAGTGTGATATAGCAGGAGTTGCCAGGGTGCAAGTAGCTCAGAGCTTGGGCTTCATAGTCACACAGATCTGGGTCCATGAGACTAGTGAGGCCCTTCTACTTTTTTACTGTGCAATTGGATGTGTTTACATGTTTCCTGATGTGTGAAAGTGACACGGTACTAATACAGGTTGAGTATGTCTTGTTAAAACAATTCTTGGGAGCTGAAGTGTTTTTGATTTTGAAATTTTTCAGATTTTGGAATATTTACATATACATAATGAGACATCTTGAGACTCAAGTCTAAACATGAAATTTATTATTTCATATAGACCTATATGCATAGGTAATTTTTTTTTCAGTGTTTGCAATTGAACCCAGGTCCTTGCACATACTAGGCAAATGCTCTACCACTGAGCCATACTCCTAGCCTCCTGAAGATGATCTTATATTCTATTTTTAGCACACTTGAATTATGACTGCTACCTATCACATGAGATCAGGTGTGAAATTTTTCACATGTGGCATCAGCTCGGAGCTCAAAAATTTTTCAGATTTGGAAGCATTGCTGATTTGGGATTTTGGGATTAGGAATGCTCAACCCATATCCACCTTTTGTTTGTGTCTTTTATTTGCTTGTTTTTTGATTCTTTCCTTTGTTTGCTTTTGTTCCTACTTTTTTGAAGTGCTTGTAAAGATTAAGTTAAAACAGAGAAAAAAACTTAATATAGTGTCAAACTCACAGAAAGCACTCAGCAATTGGAAGCTGTTCTAATCATGATAAAAAGAAAGGGCAAAGGGATGGGAGGGCAAAAAGTAAGGGATGCTGGGGGGGAGGTGCAGAACCCTGCCCTGCAGCAGCCCCGTTGTCCAACTCCCTCTAGGTGCCTGGGACAACACAGCTCCCAGTGCAGACAGACTGCTCTGATATTTATGAAGAAACCATCCATAAAAGTTATGGGGAGCTTCACATCTGTAGTGTATCTCTGCACACCGCCTGGCAGCCACAGCCTCAATAGGGCCTCATTTACTTCTCCAGACTACACTCTCAGCTTCCCTATCCTCTCAGGCTCACACCCACCCAGGTCCCCCAGGACCTTGTTTACTAGCCCCCCACCCCACAGTGCCTGCCCTCCTCCCCCATCCCCTTGCACTAAGCAACTTGCCCTTTCCTAAAGTGAAATCTTCAAATGAGGTCACTTCAACTAAAAGAGCGAGTGACCAGTCACAAGGCAACTTTTCAATACAGAGGTCCCTGGGTGATTTGGCATGGATTCTGGATGGCAGTTTCTCATTTTAATAGTTATGGTAAAGCAGAAGTGAATAAGAAAGTTGATTTAAGGAAACTACTAAGTCAAGAGCAATCTAAGTAGTCCTTGGATCTGGCAGATGGATCTGGGAACATGGCCCACTTGGTTTCAGCCCTCAGTTGAAGATGCCTGGACATGGTAGTCTGATGGACAGATGCAGTTTTGATCTAAACAGGAAGGGACTGCCCTGGGCTTCCCAGAGAGAAGGGCTGCTGAACTTCTAAAGAGCTCTAGTGATTTGTCCTACCTCACTCTGCCATGGTTGTCCTATCTGCAGCAGCCAGCCTGCTCCCCTAAAACACTGTGCTTATTGCTATCAGGAGAGAGGGCAACTCCTCAGACCAGGCTGGCCCTTCTACTAGGTCTAGGGCATGACCTGCACAGGACAGGGGGCTCCTGCCTCTGGCGAGACCTCTGCTCAGATCGCTCTGTTAGTGTGAATTGTCCAACAGCCTTTTCCTACTCCATCTTGACTTTCTCCCTGCAAGTGGGACAGCTAGTACAGCACATGCTCAAAGCCATCTGTGAGTGTGATCCTAGCGCTACTGCTTGCCAGCCATGTGTCCTCTCTGTTACTCTGTTGCCTCATCTGTAATGAGGAGTAACGGTAGCAACATCTACCTCCTCCCAGGTTTCTTAGGAGACCAGAATGACATGATGCTCCTGGCATAGAACCCAATACACAGCCAAAGCAGGCAAACGGAGGAGGTTGTGCCTTCATTGAACTTAGAGTTTAGCTTTTGCCAAATGCAGCCTTTTAAAACTCATTTTTCAGAGAGCAGGTATTTGATAAACACTTGTTGACTGCTTGTGGAATTGTGATGCATTTTCTACATATGTTCTCTTGTCAGAGGCTCCATGGAACCTGACAGCAAACTCCATTTCCTGGGTCTAATGGCCCTTTGGAGACTTGAAGAATATCTATTCCATGCCACTCACAGTCTTCTGTCCTCTGGGCACAACTATGTTTGTTCTTCAAGGCTCTTTCTGGAGCTGCTTCTTCCATCAAGTTTAACCTAATAGCCAGAGTCTTCCCAGGAGCAGGCATGGCTGGTGGAGGTGGTGTGTGAAACTTCCCCAGTGCAGAGGGACAGAGATGGTACCTGCGGATGCACAGAGCCATGGGCTCTGAAGCCACCTGCATGGGTAGAATAGAGAGAGGCTATCACACATACTTACCCAGCATCTCCTTGTGCCAGGCACTGAGCTAGGTGTGTCCCACAAGGACAGGCCCTGCTTGGTCCCGGCTCTTCAGCCTTTACAAAGTGTGGGGGTTGGGATGAGTTTTCCAGGTACCAACCCGTGGCCACCCTGGAACATGCCAGAAGGAAAGCAGGGCTTGCCACATACATTCCCTCCCCCACCCAGCTCCCAGCCTTTTCTGAAAGAAACTTTGTGTCCCTCCCTTCCCCCTTGCCACATCCCCTTCCTCCCACAGAGCCCAGGTCCCCCAGGCTGCAGTCCAGCAGTTCCTCTGTGAGCAGACTTCCAGTGACACATGGCTTTGTTAGAAACCTCATTAGCAGAGACAGAAACGGGGGAGGCAGCTCAGCGAGGCAATGCAAAAGCTAAGAGGGACAGCAGGAGGAAAGGCCATTAAAGCAAAGCTAAGGTCAGCTCCCAGTAGAACAAAACATAATAAACCGAGACCTGGGAGAAGGTGGAAGGTAACTGGAGAGTTAACATGGGGTGTTGCCCCCTGCTCGGGTCTGGGAAGGAAAGAATCCGGATTCTCAGGAATGGGGAGGGGCTGCCAGCTTCTCTTGCCTGATTCTGTCAGTCCTGGAGGCAAGATCTGACCAGCTTCCATGGTGGAAACCCCAGAGGATGGTGTAGGCCCAGGAGACTCTCCAGCACCCAGCCCAAATTCAGCATAGGCACCCCCAAATCTTGAAGAACGAGGATTAAGCTGAGACTCGGGAAGGTAGGCCAATAGTTCTGACACGCTGAGCACTCAGGTCAGACCCTGTGTTTAGCACTGCCTATCTCTAAGCTCTTAGTAGCTCAAAGATGTATTATTAGCTCCATTTTAAAGATAAAGAAATGTAGATACCAGAAGGTTATTTTGGGGCTCCATTGACTCTTGGAGAATTCACTGAAACTCTACCTACTGATGATACTTGGAATTTCTGAAGCAGGGACACATTCCTTCATTCTATGATTAGTCATAAAAAAGGCCGAATGTGTGTTGGGACGGAGGCCACACATTAAAACTTACTCCTATTGAAGGGCAATTAGTGTGAATGTCTGGGATCTGGAATGCCTTGTCCTGCCGAGGAAGAGGGGAGGAGGGCTCTCTGGAGTGAGGGGACAATCCTGGCTGAGGGAGGCTGAGGACAGTGGCCAGTCTGTGTGAACTCCCAGGTTGCTCCAGGGATCTCTGTTTGCCTTAGCTGGGCAGGGCCCACAGGGGCTGGGTATTTTTGTCCTGCCTGACGGGGAATGCACATAATTTATGAAGTTTTTTTTTTTTTTTTTTTTAAACTCAAGGCTTCCTCATAAAGGAGCTTTGAGAAGACTACAGTAAAGTTAGTTATGAAAGGCCTTCCTTTCTGGGACTCTGAGAGGAGGTTTTGCTGACTGCCCACGCTCAGGATTAGGGAGAGAACTGTGTGGGCCCCACCTAAGTCCGCAATGTCTGGAGAGCCCAAGAAAATTGCACTTGGGTTTGTGCTCTTTCCCCTATCCTCCTCTCAATCTTCCTATCCCCCATTCCCTCAGCTGAAATTCCTACCCCAAGAAACCTGACTCAAGACATCTCTGATCCCAGACCCCTTAGCTTCACAGGCATGAGCTTCCCTGGACAAGTCACTTAGCCTAAAGTCTCAGTTTTCTCAACTACAAAATGAGGATAAAATTACCTGCCTCTATTTCTTGTACTGCTGTATAGAGTCAAGGCCTCTCCCACCAGTTGGGAAGCTCTCCGAGGACAGCCCTCCCTGTTTTGTTGATTCTTGTCTCTGGTACCTACAAGAGTGCCAGGAGCATAGCAGTGACTACTAAATAGCAATTTGTAGAGCTGAATTCTACTGAAGTCAGTGGATGAGGAATATATGATATGTATTTGAAAGCTCTTACAGTGCCTGGCCCTTGGTCAGCATTTAGAAAATTTGGGTTAAGATTGCATGTGAATATGACTCTCCCCTACAGAGGCAGAACTTGGTCCAGACTGTGAGGTGCCCCCCGAGGTCCGAGGTCCTGAGTCCGGCTGTCTCCTCCAGCCTGCGAGGGGAAAGCAGACTCCCCACTCAGGTTCCCCTCCCCCAGCCTGGACCTCCTGGCCTCTGGGAGCAGCAGCCCGCATGGCCCCTCTGGGGCAGTGGGCGTCCCTATGTCGGCTCAGTCAGGCTGGGCCCCTTTCCAGGGAAGGGGCTGAAGGGTGTGAAGGACTGGTGTGTGTGACTTTGTTTATTTTCTCTGAAGGATCCTGCCTGAGCCCTGCTATAAAAATAACCTGCCTGGAAACCTCATCTCTGAGGGGGAGAAAGAAGCTTTTGTATCCAGGGAAGTGGCTCTGACAGCCTCCCTGTGCCTGCCTCAGCCCCAGGCATCAAGGAGGGGCGCCTAAGGTGATGAGGGCAGGCCCAGGGAGTGGGCTGCAGAGGGGGAGGAGCTCTTGGGAAGACTGCACAGAAGCCCCTCTTTAGATCCAGAGGGTCCAAAGGAGGAACTGAGGGAGGGAGAAGAAGAGAGAAAGGCGAAGCCAAAAGAGATAACAGCCCAGACACTGAATGTCAAAAGAGGCCAGGAGGCAAAGACAGTCAAGTTCAACAGAAAGAACAGACGTGGGGAGGGTCAGTGGGAGACTGAAGGCAGAGGAGAAAGAAAACCCTGAGATGTGTACACCCAGAGACAGGGAGAGACTTGGTGCTCAAGGACAGAAAGAGACTCAGGCCATGTTTATAGGTGTGGCTAAGGATTTAATCCAATTTCTGGGAACCCTGCTGAGTCCCTGTGACTGAGGAGAAGGCAAGGCAGGGGCAGGGTGCTCCCACTGCCCACTGGGTTCCTGCTCTGCTGCACCACCCAGCTCTTGGAAAGCTCAGGCTCAGACAGAAAAGACAAAGATCCCCAAGTACCAGGCCAGGACCAGGGCTAGGCATGAGATGCCACTGACTCGGTTTCACAAGTTTCTCCTTTCCAGGAACCAGACCCAACAACATTGGATCCAGAAGACCTAGATTTGAGTCCCAATTCTGGGTGTTCTTTTTTTTTTTTTTTTTCCCAATGCTGGGGATGGAACCAAGGGACTTGAACATGCTAAGCATGTGTTCACCACTGAACGACCAGCTGCTCTAGTTGGGTGATCTTGAACAAACCACTCAAAGCTTTCCAGCCTGGTTTTCTTATCTGTTACTATAAATAATAATTCCTTGCCTACTCACTGGGAAGATCTGTGTCAAGGTCTACATGGAGTAAGTTGTACGTTGCCAATAAGACAAGAGGGATTGCCCCACTCAGCTGTATTTCTCTAGACGCTGGCAATGAGCTGTGCCAGCCTAGAAGCTTAAGATACCTGTGCTACTTGTGCCCTCAGAAAGCTGCAGGACAGGCTGACTCTGATATACAAGAAGACCAAAGAGAAGGCCACAGAATCACCATCTGGAAAAGAGTGGGTTCAACATTAACTATGTACATGATTTCTTTGCTTATAGAACTCTTCCATAGTTTTCCACCTCCAAAACTTGAGAGGGAGCCATATAGAATTAGAGGTTGATAAGGCATGTAACCTATGCTCCTGAAACTTCTGTCTAGAAAAGGTTAATCTCCCCCTTGGAGACAGTGGGACCAGCAGAGGGTGGGGCTTGGAGCTGGGTCTCAGTGACACAAACTAAAGGAGAGAACAGAGCTGGGGCTTGGGATGCCTTAAAGCAGTTCTAGGAGGCAGAAATTAAAATTTTGAGAGACTATAAAGGAAGCTACTTTGAGGGTACACACACAGGCAGCACCACTGTCCACTGAATATGCAGAGGGCTTGGGGGTTTCAGAAATCATGATCAAGAGTGGGCTGGTAGAGCCAGGAGCAATGGTACACACCTGTAAGCCCAGTGGCTCAGGAGGCTGATGCAGGGGGATTGCAAGTTCAAAGCCAGCTTCAGCAAAAGTGAGGTGCTAAGCAACTCAGTGAAACCCTGTCTCTAAATAAAATAAAAATAGAGCTGGGGATGTGGCTCAGTAGTCAAGTGGTCCTGAGTTCAATCCCTGATAGCCCCCCTCCAAAAAAAAAAAAAAAAAAGAGTGGGCTGGTAGAGCCACAGACCTAAAGGGTTTCCAATGGCCTGAGGCTGTGCAGATGGCCAAAAGAGAAAGAAATAGGGAGGGAGTTGCAACAATAGGCTTCTATGAAATAGAAAGGTGACCATAAGAGGATGAAGGGATGAAGAAAATGTGGTATCTACACATAATGGAGTATTAATCAACCAGAAAAAGAACAACATCTGGTCATTTACAGTAATTTAGAGGAATTATGTTAACTGAAATAAGTCAAGCACAGGGTAAGGTCCTTGCTTCGCATCTGGACAGCCATCTTAAGTGACAGCCGCCATTTTTTTAAAAATTTCTTTCTGAGAAAGGCTCACCGCTCCCTCATACCAACCCCACTCACCCTTAACCACCTGCATTAGGACCCACCTGGCTCTAATTCCCTGAGCCTGCCCCATAAAAGTCCCAGAATCCCAAGCCTGTTTTGCCTCTCTCTGTCTATGGAGAGATGTGCCTCTGTCAAATAAACTCTCGTGTGTATCTCTCCCTGGTCTCCGTCTTCCATTTCTTGCTTGCCCATCTTGCAGTTTCTCACTTTCCTTTCATTGGTGCCAAAACCCAGGTTAGGGTTCTGGGTGTACCCGCTTCCATCTTTGAGGGTCACTGAGCCTCGAATCCAGATTCCACTGTGGGACCAGGCCCTCCATCCTGCCAAACACCCTCTCTGCACCCACCACTGGACATTCCAGGTAAGACCCCTGTCTCCGGTCGACCTAAACAACCTATGGGTCCTGGGAAGTGACTGTTGATCATCTGGCACTCCTAGGGTTACTATGTGGTTGGGGGCACCCTCAGCCACAGCTTTCACAGCTACAGCTGATCCCTACTGTCAACCAGGTCTATAGGTGGTCTTTTATTTGGGTCCTGGGTTATGAGAAAAACCACTGAAGGTAAATCCTCTAGGCTGTTTCTTGGCTAACCTAAGATGTCTCTCTCTCTCACCCTGGCAATCAGATCTGGTCTCAATATTCTTTGGGCTCTAAATGGCCACTTAATGGCACTCTAGATGGCAATATTATCAGGGATTTTTTTCAACTATTGTTAAGTGTTTGGGAAAATGGAAAGAGATATCATACGTCTATGTTCTAAGCCCTCTCTCTGCAACTCTTGCTCTCCCAAACAAGTCCTCTCAGCTCTCACCTCCTCTATGCCTGCTTTCAGAGGAACAGAAAATCCTACCCAGGACTCCTTTTCTCCTTTGACCCAGAAGATGAGTCCCCACCACACCACAATTCTCTTTCTGATGAAGCCGTCACAGCAACTGTCCCCTTGGCCCCTCCACCCTTCTCTCCTCCTGCTACATGCTCACAAGTTGCCATTGCCCAACCTGCATCTCTGTGTCCTCTATGTGAGGTGGCTGGGGTAGATGGTATAATCTGGGTTCATGTGCCTTTCTCTTCATCAGATCTTTCACAGATAGAAAAGTAGCTTGGGTCCTATACTTCAAGCCCCACCACATATATCAAAGAGTTTCAATATCTGACCCAATCATATGATTTGACCCTCCTTGATGTTCATATGATCTTGTCTAACACCCTCCTGCCCAAGGAGTGCAGGCAAGTTTGGGAGCAAGATAGAAATTATGCTGATGAGGTAACAACAGTCCTTTTCTGTCCATCCAATTGGCACTGAAGTGGTCCCTGATCAGAACCCCAACTGGGATTATAAGTCACCTGGAGGAGTAACTAGTAGAAACCAATTCATTGCTTGCCTCATGGCAGGACTTATAAAGGCAGCCTATAAGGCTATCAATTATGGAAACTCCAGGAAGTCATCCAAGATAAAAATGAAAACTCTTCAGCATTTTTATATTGCCTGACCAAGGCTTTATTACAATATACTAATATGGACCCTGAGACAACTACTAATGACCCCAAACTCCCAGGGTTTCTTTGTTATTAAGGCCAAACTAAGATGTCTCAAGCTGAGGTTCTGGGAGTGGCTTTTAAGGTATATAATGGGAGAGATGAGAAGTCCCAGAAGCAGAAATATCAGATGCTCGCTCAAGCGATCCATGCAGCCTCAGCATCTGTCCCTGGCCTATGGAAGGGTCCCTCAGGACCACCTGGACCCTGTTTTAAATGTGGTCAGATGAGTCACTGGGCTCTTACATGTCCCAAGCCTTGCAAGCTTCCGGGCCCTTGTCCTAAATGCCATCAGGAGGGACACTGGGCCATTGTCTGTCCCCGAGCCCATAGTGTCCCCCAGCCATCCAGCCCTTCTGGTTCCCCTTTCCAACTCTTGGAACTGGCTGCAGAGGACTGACGGGACCCATGTCCCCATCACCTGACCACTACCATCACTCCATGGGAACCCAGGGTAACTGCATATTTCGGGTGGGTCTGTCTCTTTCCTCCTAGACACCAGGGCTACATGTTCAGCTCTCAAGGAGTTCTGGGGGCCTACTACCAATCCTTACAGACACCTAGCCTTGTTTGCACTTTTGGCTCTCTAATTTTTACCCACTCCTTTTTGGTCATTCCACAGTGCCCTGTTCCCCCTTATGGGAAGGGACATAGTTGGAGGCTATGCTTTCCTTCTCCCCTCATAAATGCTTCCATCCAGACTCACTTGCTGCTCCCCTGATCCTCACCCTTACCTTAGGACCATCCCCTATTCTGTCTGCCAGTGCCTTCCCATCACCCCCTTTTAAGGTGGACCCCTAATGTCTGGAGATGTTTCAAGTCCTTCCATCGCCTCACATCACGAGCCCGTTCACATCCGTCTCAAAACCCCCTCCATTTTCTGGCCCAATCACAATACCAGCTGTCCCTGCTTGCTGCTGCTGTCTTTGTCTTTTTGTGGAGCAGCCTTGTCAGGCTCCTGACAATAAACCCGCTTCGTATCCCAGGTATGTGTGTGATTAGTCCTGCGCCACTTGTCTTTCATTGGTGCCAGTGACTCCATCACATTCTCCCATCAGCTTTGCTCTCCCCTCTGGGGATTTGAGCTGCTTTGGGATCCTGGCCTGAGGGCCCAGGATAATGACCACACACCTTCTTCTATTCACCCAGCGCTCTTCTTCTTCATCCACACTCCGGCCTCATTTGGGTACAAGTCTCCTCTCTAGAACTTAGATCTTGGCCCAGTACCAAGATCCCCACCCATCCCTTCCCCTTGGCAAGTTCACTCTTACTCTCCATGGGGAACTCCCAATCCTTTCCCCTTGGTGAGTTCACTCTCAGGTCTTGGTTCTCAGCTCCTCAGCAGAACTCACGAAAGCCCTGGCCAGGCAACCAAGACTTTGGGCTGCCTGGGACTAGGGAAGTAGTGGGTGACTCCCTTCTCTCAGTCCCAGACTCCAACTTGCCATGGGGAACTCCCAAATGCCATCTGACTCACCTCTCGGCTGCCTCCTCACCCACTTATCCCCACTCCATTTGGCTCCCGATCTAAAGGCCCATCGACCAATTCAATCTTCCAATATAACTTTTGCGAGGGCTCAGGAAAATGGAAGAAAATCCCATATGTGCAGGCTTTCTCCTTTCTCCATTCTAAGCCTCCCCTTTGCTCTTCTTGCTGCCTTGCCCAGCTTCTACTAAAGCTTTGGATTCCTCCAGAGACCCTACTTCTAGACAAACAAGGGACCCAGAACTCTCCTACATTGTAAAGCCCTAGGCAGCGGTCTCCCTGGCCAAGGCCACACTGAAGCTAACGTTGAAATAAAAAGGACAGACTCAGCAGGCTTGATAAGAGGCCTAAGGTAAAAGAAAAAAAAAGTGTCAATTTAACTTTTCCCTTGGCTACATCCCATGACTTCAAAACTTTCTCTCTCTCTATCTCCCAGATCTCACACACCCATTTCACCTTTATGCAACTGAAAAGCAGGGATTTGCTCTAGGGGTCCTCAGACACATGCTGGGGCCAACCTTTTCCCCTGTGGCTTATCTATCAAAGGGTCTTGACCCTACTGTTCAGGGATGGTCCCCCTGACCACGAACATTGGCCATAGCCTCTCTACTCATTAAGGAGTCAAAGAAACTCACCTTTGGGACCCCACTCATCATCCTGGCTCCCCATCACATAAAGAAACTCCTCACTTACAAGGGTTTACATTCCTTACCCATCTGTTACCTTTTATCTCTACAGGTTTCCCTGGTGGAAGATCCCACCTTTGAATCCTGCTACTCTCCTTCCTGCTCCTCAGGACTCTTCCACCTCTTCTCCTCTTACCCATTCATGCACTAAAACTCTAGAGGAGTTTCTTCCACATCTCTCCCACATACAGAAAGGCCCTTTGCTCCAGGCATCATACACATGGTTCACAGATGGCTCCTCCTTACTTCAGGAGGGAGTTTGTGGGGAAGGGTATGCTATAGTCTTTCTATCCTTGGTTTGTGGAAGCAGCTCACCTCCCCAATAATATATCCAATCAGCAGGCTGAACTTGTTGCTCTCATAAGGAGCCTCCCTCAATGTCTACACTGACTCTAAATATGCTTTCCACATACTTCTTTCCCACTCTGCTATTTGGAAGGAGCGCGGATTCCTTACCACCAAGGAAACTTCAACTACTAATGCCCCCTTTATCTCTTCAGGCCTCAAAGCTTCCCACTGCCATTGGAACTGAAGGATGGCAGCTAAGTAACCCCCTTCTCCAGTGGGCACTTCCTTTCCTGACCTCTCTCCTTGTCATAGGCCTTTTGCTAATGCTTGCCCCCTGCATCATTAGATTTATTCAAGACCAGATTCAAAGGATCTCTAACCAAACTGTGAACCAGCTTCTGTTACAGGATTTCCAACCCCTCACCAAATTTGGGCCATCTGGAGTCAGCATTGCCCAGCACCTCCTGATCATCACAATTGCCTCAATACACCACACGCACCTAACAAGAGTCCAGATGCCACCCCTTCCCAGCAGGAAGAAGCTACAGAAGATTGATCTACTCCCCTGTCCCTTAAGGGGCCCAATAACAAACAAAAAAGGGGGGAATGTAAGGTCCTTGCTTAGCATCTGGATGGCCATTTTTAAGTGACAGCTGCCATTTTAAGAAAAATTTCTCTTTCTCACCCAAGGGCCTTTCTGAGAAAGGCTCACCACTCCCTCATACCAACCCCACCCTTAACCACCTGCATTAGGACCCGCCAGCTCTAATCCCTGAGTCTACCGGATAAATGTCTCGAATCCCAAGCTTGTTTTGCCTCTCTCTGTCTATGGAGAGATGCGCCTTTATTCATCAGCTCTGACAAATAAACTCGTGTGTATCTCTGTCTGGTCTCTGTCTTTCATTTCTTGCACCTCCCAGTTCTTTGCTTTCCTTTCACACAGAAAGACAAATACTCCATGTTGTCACTCATTTGTGGAAGCTAAAAATGTCAATCTCGTAGAAAAGAAAGAAAAATAGTGGTCACCAGAGATGAGGAAGGGAGTGCAAGGAGGGTACAGAGAGATTAACTAATAGGTACCAAGATACAATTAGATTAAAAGAATTAGCTTTTATGTTCTATATAGCACAGTAGAATTTTTGATAGTAGTATCAATTTGATGTATTTCAAAATAACTAGAAAAGAACCCAAAGTTTCTCATTATATGCAAATGATAAATGTTTGAGGAACTGCAATGCTAATTATCCTGATTTGATCATTATATGTTGTGTACATATGGTAATTCTACTGTACCACATAATTATGCACAAATATATATACTCAAAATGACCTCCAGCAAACGTTAAAACTAGTTTATGGTGTGTGCCCAGGACACCAGTAGCAATACTGGTTAATAAAAATGGTTAGCATTCACTGTGTATGAGGCACTGCTCTAAACGCAGAATGCCTTAGCTCATGTAGCCCTTATGAATGTCCTCTGCAAATAATTCTGTGGTTCCCATCTGTCACACTCCAACCTCCATTGGGCAGCAAGCTGGACAAAGTCAGCCTTAGTCCCAGTTCCCAGGTAGGCCCTGGTTGATCTGGGCCAATCAGGCTAATTCCATTGCTCATAGTACAAAAGTTCCTTCAGATGTTCCCATATGAAGTATAGGACAAACCTGGTGTAATGATAAGAGAAGATCTTGTCTTTTTGTGCAAGACTGTGATATATGTATCTGTAAGACCCGGAACTGCTGGTGGCCATTTTCAGATTATAGGTGAGTCATATTGAGATGAATTAACATACCAGAAGACAGAGCCAAAAGATTTGCAGAGAACAAGCTGAAGCTTGATCAAACCACTTCTGCACTCAGAAGACCTTCAGATTTTCAGATCTGTGAATAAAGTCCATTATTGTTTAAGTCAATTGAGTTGGATTTTTTTATAACTTCAAACTGAATTGATTCGAATTGGCAGAGAATAAGAGGTCCAGCCGGGCGTGGTGGCGCACGCCTGTAATCCCAGAGGCTTGGGAGGCTGAGACAGGAGAATCACAAGTTCAAAGCAAGCCTCAGCAACTACAAGGCACTAAGCAACTCAGTGAGACCCCGTCTCTAAATAAAATATAAAATAGGACTGGGGATGTGGCTCAGTGATTGAGTGCCTCTGAGTTCAATCCCCAATACCAAAAAAAAAAAAAAAGAATAAGAGTCCCAGGGTAGTTAAATAAATTGTGTAAGGAGATGGAATTGGGGTTCAAAGCAGGGCAATATGAATCCAGAGCCTAAGCTCTTGCAACAGCATTATTTAGGTCAACATCAACCACACGTGGACCATAAACCAGTTCATCATTTTTCAGCTTATCTCACTGTACCCTTACCTGGCCTTTGGAGGTGGAAGCTACCAGTATCCCTGTTTTTTTCAGATGCAGGTATAGCACTTAAACAAAGTCTGTGCTTACCACCAGGTAGCAATTAAGCAATACAGCAGGATTGAAATCCAGGTCTCTATGTTCAGAGTCTGAGACCGAGGGTATGGGGCCTTCTCTCCAGTCTGGTGGGCAGAGGCTCCCCGGGAATAATTCAGAACAATCTGTGCCACTCCCTTTGAGGGCGCCTTGATTCTCTAAGAGGCTGTATCCTATCTTTCCTTGAAACTGCACAAAGAAATAAGCAATAAAGGAAGGCAGGAGACTGGGCACAACATTAGGAAGAACATTCCTATTACTCCAGCAATGGAGTGAGCTGCCTGAGAGGGTCCGAGCTCTCCAAGGCTGAGGCCAACACCACAGGAGACAACTTGTGGAGACACCTGATGCCCACACAAGGCAATGCTGAACCTAACAAAAGAAAGCCTGATATTTCATGCTCCTTAAGTCTCCCCCTCTCTAGACCTCAGTTTCCCCATGTGCAGGGTGGTTGGGGCAGGGCCAGGTGAGGGCTGATGTCCTGTCCAGCCCTAACATTCTAACTCTCTGGAATTCCTGGCAGGACTCCAGGCCCCATGGGCTGGCCAGGAGCACAGAGCCACGCTGTTTGGCCAGCCTGTAAGAACAGTGGAGCTTATTGAACTCACAGTTCCCTGAAACAGGAACAGCCAAAGGGCGCACACAGAGAAGATAAATTCATCTGTGGGGCTGGGTAGAGTCACTAAAATAAAAAATGCAGTGCTTGAGAGGCATCCAAGGAGAGCCAATTTTCAACTCACTGGCTGCAACCATGGTGTGCCCAAAGAGGAGCACATTGGACTTTGTATTGCCTTGGCCAGAGAGAAGATGGTGGTCGGTGGTCGTGTGATGACAGTTCTTATCAACGCCACACTGACCAAGCAGCCCTGCAACATTGCAGGGGCTCCTTAAAGCGGCCCCACTCCCCTGTAGGCCTACTTAATGTTTGTAAAGCTACAGGAATCCTTGTAGAAACTTGCCTTGAATTACATTTAAAGCATCACTGGTCACGTGACCAAAAGCTGTTCTTCTCAACAACAGGAATATCACCTTCACCAAGATCTGAGCCCAGAATTGGAGTGAGGACATCTGGGCTCTTCTGCCCTGGGTATCTTTGGGTCGGACTGGAGGCTGAGAGGTTGACAAGATGTTTCCAGTGTCACTCCAGGATTTGCCCTCTTTTCTTTGCTCTAACAGTGACTAATGTTGATACACTGTTTTTAATGTGCTTGACATCTGCCATCCCATTTGCCATCATTGCAATTTGCTAAAGTAACCTGATAATAATATCATGTAGATAGAAGAAAGCTGGATATTATTATGCCTATCTCAGAGGATAAAATGGAGGTAACAGAGCCAAGCCTGGTGGCCCATGCTGGTAATTCCAGCAGTTTGGGAGGTTGAAGCAGGAAGATCGAGAGTTCAAAGCCAGCTTCAGCACTTAGTGAGACCCTAAGCAATTTAGCCAGACTCTGTCTCAAAATAAAAGAATTTTAAAAGGGTTGGGGATATGGCTCAGTGGCTAAGCAACCCTGGGTTTAATCCCTTTTCCAGGCTGCTTCTTTTCTTATTTAGGGACAATGAAGAGTCCTTGGTGTGTGTTTTAAATCTTTACAAGTGTCCAGCTTTGAAAAGATTGGTATTCAAAATAAAAACAATTGCAATGAGAAAAGTGTAAAGAAGTCCAAAGTTCTGACTTTTGCAACAATGATTATTTCGATGCTAAAAATATCAAATATTGAAAGAGAGCAATTTTTTCACATAGCACCCCTACCTTCCTGGTGTCTTACGTAGTTTCTAGCCTGCCTTTGGATCATCCAGTCCCAAATTTCCTGCCATTACAAGCCCCCAGGGTCCTCAGTTACACTACTCTGCACTGAAAGGGAGTCTCTGGAATTATGCATAAAACTGGGCCAGGATGCCAGAGTATGAAGACAGGTTGTGCTGGAGCAGGAACAGACACCAGGACACCTCAGAGGCACTTGGTGAGAGGGGCCAGGTGAGCAGGCCCCTATCTAGAAGCAGCCCTATGCTCACTCCTGCAAAAGCAGGGAATGGGACAAGGAAAGAAAGGCTCCCAAAGGGTTATACATTTCCCACAGGCTTGGGAACTGCAACAATGACTACCATCCCTACCCTCAGGAGGGAGGAAGAGCCCAAATTCAAATGGGCGGGGTACACGCCTGTAATCTCAGCAGCTTGGAAGGGTGAGGCAGGAGGACTGCCGAATTCAAAGCCAGCCTCAGCAATTTAGCAAGGTCCTAAGCAACTTGGAGAGACCCTGTCTCTCAAAAGATATATAAAAGGGGGTTGGGAATGTTGCTCAGTGATTAGGTGCCCCTGGGTTCAATTCCCAGTAGCAAAAAAAAAAAAAAAAAGCCCAAATCCAGAAGGGCCAACTCACAAAAGAATAAGAAAAGAATGGAGTTTGGGGGTGTGTCCAGCAGGAGGACCAACAAAGGAGTTGGAAGTTTCCCAACTTCCTTCCCACTGATGGAGTTGGGCTTCATCCCTCAGAGCTCCTTGGGGCTACCGGCTCCATCCTGCACATTCTGGTTCCTTTTAGGTTCCAGTCTGAGATGAGTAGTGTTGGAGTTAGATTCAAAGGTGTCCATCAGTTGGCATATTTTCCAGTCATCCTCACTCTTTCTGATGCTGCAGAGGTTGGAATGGGAGAATGGGGGAATTACAGGGAGTAGAGGAGAGGGGAAGGGGATCAGAAAGGGACTGGGGATATCCTAATTTAAAAAAATTAATAATAATTAACAATTAAATAGACAAATAAAATAGCAATTAATATTTAATATTTGCTAATAATTTAAAATTAATAATAATTTGCAAAACTTATTTTTTCCCCTGTACTAGGGACTGCATACAGGGGCACTATACCACAGAGCTACATGCTCAGCCCTTTTTATTTTTTGAAACAAGGTCTTGAGTTTGAGATCCTCCTGCCTCAGCCACCTTCGTAGCTGGAATTTACCAGTAGGCACCATCACGCCCACTACAAACTCTTTAAAGTAATATAAAAATAAAAGTTGATAACACTTTAATTCTCTGTCTCTGAGGAAGTAAATTGTGCTTGATTTTGGACGGAACAAGAGTTTGCAGATCCTTTCTAATTCTCTCTGGCACGGCCCTCCTCCCACCCAGTAATTGTAGCAATCCTGCTTTTTGTCCCTGAGCCACCCACACTTTCAGAAAACCTGTGGCATGATGGAGGCTGGCTGTTCTGTAGCTGAGGGTGGAGGGACTGGAGACCCTCATATACTTGTGGTGCAGCCCAAGGTGCCTGAGGACCCAGGGAATGGAAAGCTCCTCATAGAAACCTGAGCAGTGAACAAAGAGGGCTTTGAGCCAGGCCTTGGCAAGCACTAGGAAAAGCTGGGGCCTCTGGCCCCGCCTCTTCACTGCCTTCAACCCCCAGGGACTGGCTCAGGCAGACTGTGGGCGCCACCTTCTTCTCCCGGAAGGAGACTCCTCATACAGTGTTGGGCCCCAAATTCTGCAGCACAGTGCCCAACTCATCTTCAACATCACCAGGAATGGGGTCATCTCCTCAATGTCCTCTCATTCCTTCTCTTCCAAGAGTGAAGACATTGGAGTCACAGACCTGTGTCAATGCTAATTTCTACCACTTACTGGATGAGTGAGCCTGACAATCATCCCAAGCCAGCTTCCTCATCTGGATGACTTTATTGGTTAGTGGCACAAGTCTGGCATGTAGTAAACACACAATTGACATTAGTTATATCATTGTCATTGTTTCTAATATCTACCATCTCCTATTGGCCTCTGCTGGGCTTGATCCCATCCAACAAAAGGGTCCATTAGATGGGAGAGTGTCAGTCTGAGCCTAATAGGCTTTTGGTGGAAGTGATGGGGGAGTGTGGTTCCACAGCCTGGGATTATAGGAATGGGGGTCATCAGGGAGAACTCCAGTCAGTAGGGTCAGAATGTGGTTGATACTAGCCTTAGATAACTGAGTGGACTATAATGGCCACATTTGCATCACTTAGAAATAATTCAACTCACATAGAGTCCTAAGAATATTCAGGAAATTCACTGGTTCTTAAGTTCTGAGAGGCTCCCAGGACCTGTGAGATCCTGGCTAAAATTTATAAAAACACTTCCAGCAAATTGTGGAATTCCACATGCATTGCACATCATTTCAGTTTACCTATTGGCCCTCAGGGAGCCCCCCACTCAAGCTCTTCTCTCTTGTCTCACAGTTCACAGGTGCAAACTAGAGGGGTTAAACAGCTTGCATGTGGTCTCATGGCATGCAGTGGCATAGCTGTGACTCAAACCAGACATTAAGAGTTATCTCTCGCTGAGCACTGTGGTGTATGCCTATAATCCTAGCGGCTCAGGAGGCTGAGGCAGGAGGATCACAAGTTCAAAGCCAGCCTCAGCAACTTAGTGAGGCCCTAAGCAACTTAGCAAAACCCTGTCTCAAAATAAAAAATTAAAAGGGCTGGGGATATGGCTCAGTAGTTAAGCACCCCCGGGTTCAATCCTGATACAAAAAAAACAAAGAAAAGAAAAGAAAAGAAAAGAAAGAAAGAAAGAAAGTCAATCTGTCTTTCTCCATCGGAAGGTAATGTCTCCATGCTATTCTTTGGCTAAGATTGTGTTTAGTTCTCTTCCCAGACCTCTGGAAGCTTTGCAAACCGAAGGTGAGCTGCTTGGGGTCCTGAAGAGGTTTTTTAAGGGTTGGCTCTGGTGGGTACACAGTTGGGTAAAAGGGACCAATAAAGGCAAAGCCAGAGCCCAAGCCAAGATCCACCCTGCCTGTGGTGGTGAAGGGTTAAAAGAACTTGAGTGTGACTTTGTGTGCTGTGCTCAAGAGCAAGGCTGCCTGTGCAAGAGCGCACGTCGCTCACTTGTGCATGTTAGTGGTTCAGGACCAGGACTGCGGGCCAGCTTGAGAGAGGGGCCCAGTGCTCCTGGAATGAATGGGCCTCTGTCTCCAAGGCTGGGTGAGCCTGTGTGTGCTGGTCCTATTAACTCACCCTCAGCCACATGTGGAAAGGGGAGGAGCAGCTCAGAGAAGCCCAGACCTCTCAGAGTCCTTCTGATTTTAGAATGAAGTAATAGATGCAAAAGAAAGACATCACACAGACCCTGACCCGTGTATAGAATAGCATGAGCACCCAGTGCATACACATACACACCACCTGTCTGGTGTCCCATCATTACCTTCTCTTCTCAACCCTATTGCCAACCTCCAGCTGGCACTTTGGGGGAAGAATCTTCAGCTAATATTCTAAGACAGTCCAGCAAGCAGCTCCTATTTGCTTGTGTCCTTGTCAGGTTCACACCATATTTATCTGCCTTCTCTGTGCCATTGAGTCTGGATGCAACTCTCCCCTGCCTCACCTGCTGCCTCTGCTGTGCACGTTCACACCTCCAGCCAGCCAACAGGCTACACTTGCACCATTGTGCCTGTGATGGACAGTCTGGCTCAAATCCTGTCCTGGGCCCTATGTTCCCACTCCTCCTTCTAATCCTTTCTTGGTCTGGGCCTCTGCTGCCCTTGGCTGTGGTTTGTTTAATGGAGTAACTCCTGTCTGGGAGCAACCCAGAGCTCAGGATACAGGGAGACAGTTGTCCAAGCTTGGTATTTTTTCACCAGCAGAGCCAAACCACAGTGATGGGTTCAGTGGCCTGGCTGGACACCTTCCTCCTTCCTCCAACCACCATCCTGGCCTCCATTCTCCTGGCTGGCCCCAATTACCAGTGGCCTATGGTTCAGGACTCCTAGTTACCCACCTGGAGGCCTCCTGGGTTGGAGTATGGTCCCCGCATGAGGGAGAAGGGAGATCTGGGTTCTGAGGAAATATCTGAGGCTCAGTGAGGTACCCTGGGAGACCACAGGCAACAGAAACCATATCTTATCCACTCCGCAGTGCTTGGCACAGAGTAGATTCTAAAAAGCGTGTAGGCCGGGCATGATGGCACATGCCTGTAATACTAGTGGCCCTCGAGGCTGAGGCAGTAGGCTCATAAGTTTAAAACTAGCCTCAGCAATTTAGTGAGGCCCTAAGCAACTTAGCAAAACCCTGTCTCAAAATTTAAAATATGGCTCAGTAGTTAAGCACACCTGGGTTCAATCCCAGGTTGAAGAAAAAAATAAAATAAAAACCAAAGAAAAAAAGAAAGGAAATAGTGAGTAAATGAATGAAATTGGTAGATGGATGGGTAGAAGGGTAGAGGCGTGGGTAGGTAAATAAGAGAAGACTCTTACACCCATGTGGACTTTCTGATAAAAATTTAATGATAGCTTGACCGAAACATGGGAAAACCTTAGGTCAGGAAGCTGCAACCATGCTGTCCCTGAATCTAAGAGAAATTTCTAGGCCAGATCCTTTAGGGCTTGTCTTTGAGACTCCCCTGGGGGTCTGGGGTGGGTGAAACTGGCATTTTCTATATCCTCATGTCTACTTCCCAGGTCCCCTCTTGCTGTGCCTCCACAAAAATTGCTCTGCAGCTGACTGAAGCAGCAATGAGTTGGGGTCAAATGAGTAGGAGATGAGCTAAGATGCAACTCAGGCTGCCAGGGGCCATGGAATTGGGCATGATACTTTAGGCTGTGGCTATAGAAAGGTTGTTACATGCTTGGACCAGGACATGGAAGTAGTTTCTTGTATCTAACACAGGGGCCTGGCATACAGTAGGCATTCAGTAAATATTTATTGATGGAATGAATGAATGAACGAAACATTTTTTATGTCCTCTTATCTCTGGCTGACATCCCCAAATCCTTTTCCAAGGGGTAGATAAGACTCTTGAGGGCCCTTTCCTTGGGGTTGAATGAATCAGGATCAGCAGCCCTTGGAAGGAGAAAGGTGTCTCACCCTGCAGGCTCTCCTCATTCTGCACTATCCACGGTCCTACAACCTCACTCTCCATCCCCAGCCTACCACTAGTCACCCTGGCATTGATCCAGAAGCTGCAGGTACCAGGAGACAGCAACACAAAGGTACCCTGTGTGTGTACATGAGTGTGTATGCATGAGAGAGAAGTGGGGGAGGTTGTGATGGTCTCAAGCTCTGAGCAAAGGCCTCCTTGCCTCATCAGCTGGGGAGTAGAGTGGCATGTGGGACTGGGGCTGGGCAGGGGTGATGGGTAGTCCTCTGGTAGGCTGATGAGAGAGAGGCAGCTCTTCACCACCAAGGTCAGAGTAATGGGGCTTGAAGGCTCCATTGAGAAGTCCTGTCCCTTCCCCAGCCAGACCCCAGAGATCTCTGTGGCTGAGATCTCAGAGGTCCTCAGGGGGACTTGCTCCTCAACTTTGATCACTATTCTCTGCAGCAATTATCCTTTGGGAGAGTCCAAATGGGAGCCTTCCCTCTGCATTAGATCTAGAAAGCCAGGGGTTTGAGGCCCAAAGAGACTTGCGTCTTTTTTCACTCTGAGTTAAGCCCATTTTCTAAGCAGACACAGGAGAGCTGTTGGCCCAATGCAGGCTAGGACAGGCTTCTGAGCCAAGGGAAAACAATTAGGAGTAATTACCATCAAGAGAGGCCTCCAGTGAGGGTGAGGGTGGGAAAGGCCATCTGTTTGAGAGGAAGATGAAAGTGGCAGGCTGATTTCAGGCAAGGAATAAGCAAGAGGGTGGGAGGAAAGGCTGAGCGTGCCCAGTCTTTCTTTCCCCCTCAGCCCCTTGCCTGAGCTAAGTTCCGCCTCTACAGGGCAGAGGGGTTCATTGTAGGGGGGCAGGAGGTGGAGCACAGAGGGAGGGCACTGGGCTTTGCATTCCTGAGATTCTTGAACCAGTAGGAATGGCAGAGGAAACTCCACACCACACCAAGGAGACTGAGTGTGAAACACAGAGGTGAAAAGAGAGAATGGACCACTAGAAATGTCCTCAAGTGTGGTGGAGGCTCCTATCCACACACACACCTCACCTGCAAACCTGATTTTGAGTCCCCTTGTGAGGATGGGCAGGGTCTGCTTGATGTTTCCCTACCTAACCACCCTCAATCCTCAGGCTTCTTCTTTCTAGGTTAGGACTGAGACTTTGAAAGAAAAGAGTTTTGCTAAGAGCTGAGGGTGAAAGGGGGAGATGAAAGATAGAGGACAGCTGGGGAAAGTTGCCATGGGAGAGGTAAAGAGAATTCCTTTTACCTCCTGTCTAGGGAAGTCAAGAGATCAATCCAAAGGCAGTGACCCTACTATTCCTTAGTTTAGCCCTCCAAACTAAGGTGAAAAGATTAATAAGAACCCCAATTCTACTGATGAGAGAAGATGGCCAAGTGGGCTTCATGGAAGAGTCTCTTATTTTGTTTCACTCTAGGAGAGCCCCATGAAATCTGTCAGGCATTTTCTGTGGGAATGAAATAGTGGTCATGTGGAAGCAACAGATCTTAGTACTTTTTAAGGGCTTTGGAGTCATGTGCTCTTGACTTGGAGACCCTGTTCTATAACTACTGATCCGTGAGATTTGGGACAGGTTGTCCAATCTCTTTACTATTATTATTTTCTTATCTGTGAAACTGGAATACCGATACCTACATCGCAGACTAGTGAGGATCAAAGAAATAACGCATATGATGTGTTTAGCATATAAGACTGTAAGACTGGGGACAGGGCCTCAATAAATGTTCAGTGTTTTTATGAATACTCTTGGGGAAAGATGGCTCTAACTGCAAAGTGGAACATGAATTTGAAGCCAGAGACCCTGAGATAGGAAGCACTATAAACCAGGCATGAGTAAGTGAGAATTTGGAATAGGATGAAAGCTATTCACTTCAAAAAAGTGAAGCACAGCTCAGAGATGCTAAAAAAATAATGGTAATTCAATTCACTCCTTTAATTATTCTCTCCTTCACTGTTCTAGGTATTTGGATGAACAGACATTTTAACAAGAGACAGATGAAACAAAACAGTAAATAATGCACTCAGATACTAATAAGTATTATGGAGAAAAAAATGTATGTAAGGGAGCTAGATAAGTGTGAAAATTGGAGTGTGGGTTGATATTCCACCAGAACCCCAAGGAATCAGTAAGTAGACAGACCCTAGTTAGACGAAAGCAGCTGGGCTTGTTAGACCAACAGCAGAGGACAGGACAGAGAAGCAGTCAGGAGAAGTGGGTGACTGCTGGAGATGTGGTGGGCTGTTAAGGGCCTGACAGGCCATCATTGATATAGATCATTGGCTGGTGATGGGCTGATGGGAAATGGGCAGCTGTAGGCAAGGAAGTAAAACATTTTTCCTGGTGTTTAGGAAGAGTGTCAGGAGAGTATTTCTTAAGAAACAGGTACCCACCTTTCCTTTGGACATTTCTGCAGATTCAAGATTGGAGCAGGCTCTCACAGAGTAGTGGAGGAGAGCTAGAAGACACACTTGGGTTCTTGTCTCTGCTTTGAGAGAGTCTTTTCTCTGTTATGTGACAGAACAGACCCAGGTGATCTTCAGCTACCTTCAACTACATTCAGGAATTAGAACAAAGGGGTGGCCTGAAGGTTTCCCTCCTCACTCCAACCACTGTCAGAAGGCTAAAAAAATCTTCATCATGCCTAAAAATAAGTTAGAAATCAAAAACATCCCAGGGAGAAAAACTCCCCTAGCCCAACATAGATAGAACGTTTCTCTATCACAGTAGTTATTTGAGAAGTTGGTATTTGTTTCACTCTTGTGAGCGTGAATTTTACAGGTAGGGCAGTGGGAAGCACTTTGGTGATATGTTGAGGGGAATGGGGTGAAGGAGAGGAGAAAGGAGACAAGGGACGCAGTCAGCCAGGGGCTGGAAGTCCTGATTGGCATGGCTGGCCTCAGGAGGGTTCTCTGGCAGGCTCCAGACAGGTTTGGTTTTTAAAAGTGCCAGAAAGTCACAGATTTGCATGTTATTTGCGTTCCAGGCTTCACTTCCAGGTATGTGGAATGAAATGAATGAATGAACAGTATTCAGACTCCTGGTTAAGGGGTGGACTCAGAAATCCAGACCACACTGAGGATCCAATCACTAGTCCAGCTCAGATCAGGAGACAGACATTGACAGAGACAGAAAAAACAGTCACAGAGACAGAGTCTTAGAGAGACAAACATCAAGTCCTTACCAGGGAGTTTCCAGTCAAAAGCAAGGAGGCAAAATCCACAGAATTTATTTTTAAATAAAACAGCTTTTAAAAAACTAGGGAGAGTCACACATAGATGGGCAGATAAAGGCAACATCATCCCTGACTTATCTCCACCTCTGCCCCACCATCCACTCCCAGATTCATGTTGCACTGTCTTGAGACTGACCTTTCCATAAGGTGCATCACTTGGATGTCCAATTATTGTCCTCCCAAATAAGCCAAACTATGCTGTACAGACTGTGAGACCCTGAGTATAGATGTTTTTATTTCCTTGGTCAAATATCTCTTAATTCCATATTTCACGGATCCCCAAGCTCAGTGCTTAAATACATGCTTAGGAAAACACCCAGCCTACCGGATGCCCTGTAAGTTCCAGGTAAGTGCCATTATAGGACCAAACAGCCCCGGAGTCTCATTCTAGAAAGGACTGACTGTAAAATCTCTTTGGCAATAAAAAGAATGGAGAAAAAACCCCACCAAATGATTAAACAGAAGATGTGTGGTTAGAATAAGTACTGATAAGCCCCTGGGGATGGAGCTGGAATGTTCCATAAGGCATGGAAATTGTTTCTGTCAAAGGCAGAATAGGGCACTGGGGGTTTAAGATCAGAGAAGAAATGTTTGGGAAAACAAAGGAGGTTGCAGCCTGCCATGAGTAGTCCTTCTTCCTTCTACTTCCACAATCTTGTCATTCAAATCAGTGTTCAATTGATTTGACCCCCACCTCAGCACTGGCAGGACAGAAAGCAGCGGCTTGTACTCCTAGTTTGAAAGAAGCAACAAATCATTCACCTGTTCTGAGTAGCTTCACGTCTAGTCCATTCCTGATGTAAAAGGTGGATGCTAGCACAAACACCACAGGGAATCATATTATTCCCTGACAGACCTCCAGATAAGAGATTTTAAGATAACATGACTAGGAAGGCTACTCTGATGTATATCTTAATTCTAAAACCAAGCCAGTTGTACATCTGGCCTTAAATTTTGACATAAACCTCTACTTGGACAGGTTTCTATTCCTGGTGACCATTACATCCCTTAATTCCATTTCAAAATCCTGGAGTTTAACAAGGCCCTGGACATCTGGTCCAACCACCCACACAACTGCAATTATTCCCATCATCTTCCCGGCAGACCAGAGAGGAAGCCTGCACTAATATTTCCTCAAGGTTCACCTTTAAGCTCAAAGTTCCCTGGTTTCTCTTAACTTTCTCACAGGGATGTGTGTGTGCATCACTTCTCCCTCCTTTTAATGAGTGACATTTCCCTCTCTATTTCCAAAGAATGGTAGTTATATGTCCTTCACAACAGTTGTTAGAGTTCAGCATAGGTGTAATAAGAACCTAGACTCTAAGGAAGGATATTGAGCTGAGCTTAGTTATCCCATTCCAAATTTTGGGATGAATTTGAAGCTGTGACTACATTGCTCCTGGGCAGGGAGATATGGCATCTTTCCCAGGAGCTTAGCATGTAGCTTCTTTAACAGGGCCCGAGAGCCTAACACTTTTCTGACTCATTTCAATATATGATCTCCCAGAGAGAACACATCTCACTCCATCTTACTTTAGCCCATCCACGTGGAACAAGGGAAAAGATAAACCCCAAGGGTCCGTCATTTCTCTTACTCTGGCATTTTCAGAGCTAGAGGGATGGCATTGGACCAGAAGTTAAGATATAACAAACACTGATGCTCTTTAATGAGTCCTCCCTCTCTGTACCTAACACAGCCTTTCATGGACCATGTAAAATAATGGGCAGGCTGTGGGATGGGGTTGGTAAGTACTTTTTCAGGTTTTCTGTTTCTATTC
Source organism: Marmota monax (assembly GCF_021218885.2). Lineage (NCBI taxonomy): Eukaryota > Metazoa > Chordata > Mammalia > Rodentia > Sciuridae > Marmota > Marmota monax. Next base: position 29,237,651 of record NW_026695227.1, read on the forward strand.
CAGGACCACCAAAACTTAGGGCTAACAGTACTGGAGGTAGTAGATAGAAGATACTAGTATGATTTTACAGTGGCTTAAGAAGCTGATGCCACATAGAAGTGTGAAGTACCTCAAACACAGAGGAGTAAACTGACACCAGTCTCCAGGCTAGATGAAGAAAAAGTACTCCTACAGTCAATCTACACAGGACGTCTTGGAATAACAGTGTCCCAAACAGGATAAAAACTAGCCTTCCTGCCTCATACCATGTGTTCTCAGATGGGCAAGAACAGTCTAATTTTCTTTGTCTAAGGTTCAGGAATGATTGTTGGAAATGTGGCATCTGTGAAGGATCTATATATGGCATCTCATGTTTATCCTTCAAACATCCCTTATTAAAGGGGAGTAGGTGACTGTGAGCACTCAGCATAGGGGAAAGGGAAAGACAGGAGAAAATAAAAACAGTATGTTTAAAGTAAGTAAAACAAGATCTTGGTAACAGGCCCTAAGCCATGAATGTAGAAACATATTTTTTTAGTTCTGGTTATCAAAGCTCAGCCCTATAAGAAGGTTTCCATACACTAGTCCTGCTCTTGCAGGTTAGCTCTCTTGGATGAATGGTCCATTCTAGAAGTCTGTATATGGCTCCTACTGAGCCACCCTGAGCCATACCTTGGCCCACTCCTACCAGTTCTGGGAGGTAGGGTGGCCTCAGAATCACTAACTTCTACCTTGTACAAAACTGCACTGGAGAAAGTGGGGGCAAGTTCAGACAGGCTCTGTAATTCCTTATATATTTTGCAAAGTGCTTTTGTTGCATGTTTCATTTTCTGCTATACATGGCAATAAATATTTGTTGCTTTGGTCTGTACAAAAAGTCTCTGAGAAAGACAAGACAGATGTTATCTAAATAAACAAACAATAAATACAGAGAACTATCTTGTATAAGCTCCCGGACAATGGTGAGAGAGCCTGAAAAACTTAAGTCTTTTGATTTATAGTTCAAATATACACATATTGCCACCTTTCAAGTTGTCACTTAAATACAGTAAGTACCAAGAATCAGACAATATTCCAGGAGTCCTACATTGAGTCTGCGTGCCATAGCTTTCTAAAAGAGAATGTGAAAGGTCCCAGCAACTCATATATAGAAAGCTATTTATTTCCTATAGAAAACAGAGAGAGACAGAGAAAGAGAGAGGGAGGGAGAGAGAGAGAGGGAGAGCAAGAGATAGAAAAGAGAACAAACACACAAAAGGTGGTCTTCCCCCAAAAGGCAGGCAGTTATGAAAAAGTTAGGACAACTGGTTGCTGGAGTGGAAACAGTAACATTCAATTAACAATGGAATATTTAAAAAAAATAGTTTTCTTTTCAAATTGTAACTTGTGGTAAAACATAGAAAATGTACTAAACAAGCCTGGTATAAAACAGAGTAAAATTTTCAAATAAGCCCACGGAGAAAGCACAATGCTGGAAAGGATGGGGTACAAGGGAAGAGGAGAAAAGATTTTATACAAAACTACCTATTACAATACAGAAAAAAGTATAAAATGTTCCTATTTTGGAACTTAAGTACAAAATGACACTGGCATTGGATCATTTCACTATCTAAGCCATAGGAGCTCTCAGAGGGTGGGAGAGATGCTAGAAAGAACAAAAGGAATTGCAGTTTTTAAATCCCAAGTTGATCAGCCCAAATTCCACCCGTTTTTCAGCTGAAAAACCTCACTTTCATCGATAACCTCTACCCCTAACCAAAGTTCATCCAGGCCTCAAAATATTCTGTTAGGAAGTCTACAAGCCCCCTACACAGAGGAGGCTGGGATCTCTGTGTGCTGGAATTTGGAAAAATGAAAATAAATCTACAGGCTAAATGGTGAACACATTCAGTCTTTTTCTTTTTTAAAAAAAATCTCCCTGTGAAATATATATATGTATATATATATATATTAAATCCTCTGTGGTTAGAAACATATTTAAACTAACTAGCCACAGACCAACTAGACCTGCACTCATCCAACACTGGAGTTTTATACTAAAGACTGAGGTCCTTCTTCTTGGTCAGAAGTAGGCAACTGTAGAAGTGGGGCTTTGTGGCTCCACTGACCCCTCCCTGGGTTGATCTTCCCCACAGCATGTGTTATTAGCACATGTAAACCCCTGCTCTTAAGGACTGCTCAGGACTTTGGGGCCTGCCTAGGGCTTGTGTGCTGTGCCTCAGGATGGGACAAAGCTACTGATGATAAAAGAGCCTTGTAGAGAAGCAGTTACATTTTGCACAGGACATAAAAAATAGGAAGGGTCCTGGAGGAAGGGACTTATGCATGTACCCCAAAGTCCAGTTTACAGTCATATTCCTGACCACACATCTTGAAAATCAAGTGTGTATGTATATGTGCATGTGTATGCTGGTGGTTTTCATCCCTACCTTTTGTCCATGCCCTATCCTACTTCTTAGGAAGGCCCAGCAACAAGAGTTTACATGAAACCAAGATTCTTCCCAAGCTTTTCTCAGTCCCCTACCTAATCAGGGACTGAATGAGGCTAGAGCCCTTTGAAAACAAGATGGCAGAACTGAAGAACTGAAAAGCAGTCTCTCTCTTCAGCTTAGGGATGCCCCTCACCCCTTTCACAGCACCAAAGTTTCTTTGCAAAAATAGTATCTGAGATACAAAAGGAAAGGCAGATGTGCTTGTGAATGCATCTTGCCAGGGCCTGGTCCAGGATCAAGGGCGTTACAAGAACAGAGGGCTGGGAGCAGCTGTTTCCAAGGTCTCTGGCTGTAGACAACAAAGGGCTGGTCCCCCAGAGTTAGGTGTTTGTTCACTGAGACAAATCTTCACAATAGCTTTCGGTGGAGGATCTCCCAGACCATTCGCTTCCGGAAGTATGGCATGTGTTGCTGTAGAAACATAGAGACACCTTAATTTTAAATTATCTAGACCCAACATTCTTTTCCTTAAACTCCTTTTCTTCTCAAGGTTCTCAACTAACATAGTTTCCATGGTGTATCTAGTCTTTCAATCTGTTCGTTCTTTTTTTTTTTTTTGGACTGCTATTTCTATTGCTATTTCCCATTCTGTAACCTCAGAAGTTATACGGGGCATCATTAGGAATCCCCAAAAGTCCCCAAGAATTTTGAGAATGGGGCTAGAAAGCATTCTATGTTGAACTTGTAATATCAGACTGAGGACTGAAAGTAAAAAACTCAACCTTTATGGGGAAAAGTTGAGGGGACCTTCAAGAGTTAGCTCAGTCTGGTTTATTTTTAATATTTGGTACTGGGCACTGAACCCAAGGGAACTCACATAACAGATAAATCCTCAATCCTTTTTTTGGCGGGGGAGGGGTGGGGGAGGTACCAGAGACTGAACTCAGGAGCACTCCACCACTTAGCCACATCCCCAGCCCTATTTTGTATTTTTAATTTAGAGACAGGGTTTCACTGAGTTGCTCAGCACCTCACTTTGAACTCAAAATCCTCCTGCCTCAGCCTCCTGAGCCACTGGGATTACAGGTATGCATCACTTATGCCCAGATCAATCCTTTTTATTTATTTATTTTTAAAATATTTTGTTTTTTAGTTGTATTTGGAACAATACCTTTATTTTATTTTTATGTGGTGCTGAGGATCGAACCCAGTGCCCTGCATGTACTAGGCGAGCGCTGTATCTCTGAGCCACAAACCCCAGCCCCAATCCTTTTCATTTTTGAGGTAGATTCTCATTAAGTTGCTGAAGCTGGCCTCAAATTTTTGATCCTCCTATCTCAGCCTCCCAAACTGGTAGGATTACAGGTATGTGCCACAATGCCCCGCTTCAGTCTGGTTTGAATAAAGGGTTATGATGGAAAAGGCATTGATTCAAACAGAAGAGTCAAGTGGAAACACTGATAAGCCACATTCTCTAGTCTCAATCTACTTTGGTCTCTGAAGGGCATATGAACAGAAATGACCAATCATACAGAGAAGATTGACCAGCTGCATTAAGTAAGCGGACAGGGGAGGTAACAAATTACACTAAGAGATCAAGATATAACCTACTCCAAAACCTGGAAGCGGACTAAAATTCAGGGAAATGGAAGAAAATTTGCTCATGTCCCAGTTTTCTGTTTCCTATAGGATTTGAAGTAAGTGGGGGAGATGGGTAGAGAATAAGGCTTTGCTTTTTTTACCCAGGATTCCTTCGCTATCATATGTGTCCTATGATAACTCAGGAGGTGGCTTTTTTGTGTGTATGTGATGTGTCACAGGCAGTAACTACCAATGGTATGAGTCATAACCTGAAGCATGCTAAAGGTCAGGACACAGTCCACAGGGGAGAGAAGTGGAGAGAAAAACACCTATGTGCAGCTTAAAGACAAGGTGTGCATATTGCTCCCTCCTGAAGGCCCAGCTCACCTGTGTGAAGTTGATTGGTCTGTCTTTGGTAATACAGTCAGCATATTTGCAGGCAAACATCCCACAGTCACTACCATTCATCTGCTGTGGAATTTCCTGAAAGACCAATAACAACAACAAAGCAATAGCTTTTCTTCTACTTTGATTAAAAATAAAAACCAAAGGATACAAATATTACAGGTTTTCCTGAATTTCAACAGGTGGCTCTGGGCCCCCATTAAGAACAATAGAAGCTAAAACAAAACAGCATTTCATCAGGTCTATGTCTTTCATATTAACCACACAGGAAAATATCTTAGACTTCCATGGCATCTAAAGGTATAAAAACTGGCCCCTTCCCCAAGTGCCAAATAAACAGCAAAAGTTTCCCACAGGAGCAACAAACTTAGAAAAATAGCTAGGCATTTAGAAAACTTTTTTCTACCAAGAAACACATTACAAGTTTTCCCACAAAAGAAGTTAATCTATCTTCCCCGAAGAACCAAACAACCAAACTAAAGTCATGCTAGACACTAAGACTGAAGTGGGAATCTTTCCTAAAATTCTTTCCTCCACAGAGAGCCTACTTTTAGGACATGTACCGCATCAAGATGAAATGTACCTGGCTTTTCTTGCTGAAGAGCTGCCAGCCATTAGTGTCAAACTCTTTCCTTTTCTTGTCAATACTTTCTTGCTTTAGGTATTGCCTAAAGGTATTAGAAGACAATGAGATAAGCTGTCAGGAATGCTGATGACATTGTAATCATAAGAATGGGGCTGATAATCCTCAAGTGTTTCATCTTCTGAGAAGAATAGGATATGGGGGGGTAGGGAATCCTTGGACTGTTGAGCTTCTGGAGCTGAGCCAGTTTCTCACAACTCCCTCCATTAACTTACTCTGTCAACCCAACAGAGACATGACTTCTGCCTCTGATAAACCAGACTCCTTTGACCTACTATTTCTGCTGAGAAACAATTTTTGATGGTTGGTTTATATGGTCTTAAAAAACTTAATCTAATGGATAAAATGTTTCTCTAGCAGTAAGGAGATTTTTATTTACTATTGTTAGGTTCTTCTGTGTGAATATTCAAACCATGTCAACAATTTATTGAATGCATACCTCACATAGAGCACTCTTTTAAAGTATAAACTGCTTGACATTTTGGAACCTATCTTCTCCCAGCCATCAGAATAGTAAAGAATAGGTGTTTTGGAAAGACAAAGAAGCAGAGCATAAAGAGATTTGAATTCTGGTTCTCAGCTGAGCCTCAAACTAGTAGGACCTGGGCAAATGAAAATCACCTCTGTGGGTTAGATGAAGAAAAATTAGAAGGCTGCATTAAATGATTAGTGACTGCGTCTCTATCTTTATGTCCACTCTATTTTAGTGTACTAGGACAGTAATTGTCCCATTAAGGAATATTTTTGGTATTATTGCATTATCATCATATTTTATTTGGATTTAAATAAAGGTGGTTAAGGTGGTTATAGGGGTTAAGGTTACTTAATATGAAAAATTCACTGCTTGCTCTTCTGAAGGTATCAAACAACTGAGATTAACTAGTGAAAAAACATAGCATATACCCAACATCAAACTCTTCCATCCTCAACTTCCTACTTACAAAAGGATTCTGCAGGCTTCATTGTTTATTCCACCCATAGAATCATAATAAGTGATATTCTTCTTTCTAAAATCCACAACCTGGAGATAAGAAAAAAATCTGTTTATAAAGTGAAGAAAATTCATTTCTCAGCTTTTCCTTCCCTTAACATTGGAGCTTTTCCCCAGGCTTTCTGTGCAATAGTGAGAAATTTGATTGATACTTTATATTATATTATGCTTAATCTGCACAGGAAAGAAGGAGAGATTTACATAGAATTATGAGGGTATACCCATCCATTGCTATACTCATTATTGTCCTAAAACCTTTTTCTGTTGTTTATTTTCTTTCTGCAGGATGGGCAACAGTAAAGAAACAGCATGCACTTGAGAAAATATAAGGTGAGTATGTCAAGATCATTTTCACAGTTTCAGAAAAATGGTGAAAGGATTCTGGTTTTTTTTTTTTTTTTTAGTTGTAGATAGACACAATACCTTTATTTATTTATTTTTATGTGGTGCTGAGGATTGAACCCAGCGCCTCACATGTGCTAGGCAAGTACTCTAACACTGAGCCACAACACCAGCCCCTGGATTGTGTTTCACTGAGAATTTCCTTTTGGATTTACACTTATTAAGTATAATTCAAAATAGACTGTGAAATAACTTTTATTAACACATTGAACTAATGCATCATGCTCTCAGAATCATAAAAAAAAATTACATTAACACATATGCAAGGCAAGCCATTCTTAGGCAGAAAATAATTGTCACAGAACCTGAGTTGGCAGCACCATTAAGAAGTCACTTTTTTTTCTCCATGCCCTGCCATAAGGCTGTTTAGATACCCTATAATTCCCTTTTATATTTCCAAAAAGAGTAAATTCTTCAGCTTTCCCCAAAGTTTAAGTATCTCCTACTCTAGACAGGAATTCCATTGACTATCTGATTTTTAGCTAATCTACTACTAAATAATACTTTCTCTCAATAATCAAGTGAAGATGTAAAAATACTACTCATGACCTTCTCTATGTTCTATAATTATGTATATTTCTTCTGAATTTTATCAAAAATAAAGTACTATAAGGCTAATTTACTATATCTGCCAACAATTTCTATTGATAAAAAAGGTTACTTTTACATATGAAAATAAAACAACACATTTAAAAAAGGGGAGGAAAAAAAAAAAAAAAGAAGGTACTCACAGCTAGACACCAGTGCACTCCCAGGTGAATGGGCACGAGAAGAATGTCAACAGAAAATACATCCACTTTCTTTGTCCAACGCTTCACTGCCTGATAACCAGCTGTTTTTAACTTAGTGAAGAAAAAGGTATTAAATGCATGCACACTTGGCAATCCCTTCTCTTTACTTCGCTCCATTAACATATTCATGTAGAAATTGATGATCTGTGGGAAGAAATCATACTTGTTAAAACAGCTGTTATATAAGGAAAAGCAGTTGTCTGCTGAATAGCAGATATTAGTGTTTCTTAATCAATTTAATACTTCAACACCCAACAGCCTCATTTACCTATATCAACTTGTGACTAGAAAGGAGAGGGTTAAAGTGGTTAAAACCACTAAAAAGAGAAAAAGCTGGTGTATGTATATATGTGGGTACACATATGTGTGTGCCACGTAGATATGGCTTTAAGGATACAAATGGGCAGATGATGGCCAGACTTGTAGAAAACTAAGGGTTAGGTCAAGCGACTGGAAAATAAGGAGAAAGTGAAGTTAGTAGGCAAGGCTTAGAGAAAAGGAAAGGAAGGAGTGCAAGCAGTTTAATAAGGCACATTAGCAGTTACCTCAATCATTGAGACTATGTGAGCAATTTAAATAGATCCTGGGCTCAGAGTTCAATGTTAATCAAGCTAAGATCAAGAGTCCAAACCTTACCTAAGGGTTACCTGATTTTGTACAAAATAGAACACTGTGTTCTATGGCTAATGATGGCCTTTTCAGCTTCATTAGCCATACTGAAGAGACCAAACTGTTTTGGTCTCAAGTAGAACTAAGTAATAGGGCAAAGCATTAATGGTATTAGAAAAGCACCTACAAACTTACAATTGCTCTGCAATGTCACTTTATGGAGGTAGACATGGATGTAGAATAAATACCTAGATTACATGAAATCTATAAGTAAGTTATAAACATGAAGGATAAAGGTCTCCTTCAGAATCTATATGCTTAGCTTCCTCAGTTTTTCTGGTTCCATTTACTCCTTCAATATAAAGTGTGAGTGAAAGAAATTAAAATGCGTGATAGAAGAGGTATAATTCTTTCTGTTAATAAAACAATGTCTTCTCTTAAGAAGAGACTTAAGTGTGACTACACTGTCTATGGTTTCTTTAGGTCCAGGACTACCTGGTATTAAAGTTTGAAAGTTACTATGCCAAAAGTTATTGCTACTTAACTTTATGTGGCCAGCTGAGGCCAGGCCAATGTTTCTCAACGGCAAGGAATGAATGGGCTAACTGAGCCACAGTTTAAAATATGACTAAGAAAACAGGCACATTTTTCAGAATGCTTTTTGAGGAATGGGAAAATGCCCCCATCCTTTGACAAATATTTACACTCCAGGATGCCAAAGAAATGAGCTACTGCCCGACAGTAGGCAACTACATGCTGGGTAGGCAGCAGGGAACACTGCCAGGAACATACCAGAGCATGGTCTAGACTAGAGAAAGGGCCTATAGATGAGGATGCCTAGGCAGCTGCAGGGAAACCACATACACCATAAGGCAGACTCTGAGGTCGGGAACTAGGTCTGAAGAAAGACACTGTTCTGCCTACAGCTCTGACAACTGAGCAATAAGCCCAGAGGACTCAAGTTGTAGCTAATTCTCTGCCTAGAATATGAAGCCCTTAGCTACTTAGAGCTCAGTTGATTTAAATGTTAATGAATCCTTACATTACATTCTAATATATAGTGATATTAGAATAACATATTACTCAAATCTAGGTTTTCCTAGATTTGATCTAACTCTGCCCAAGGATAATGCTAAAGGTGCCCTTAGTTGTAAAAACAGCTACTAATGCAGGAGGAACTGCCCAGCAAGAACAGAGTTCTAAACTCTAAGCTATGTTCTGTAGTGAGAGAAAATTGTCCAGAAGAGATTGATGATTCCTCTGGCATTCTACCTATCCCAAAATATTAGCCATGTTATAAGGCTAAACCCTTCAATCCAAGAGGTAAAGTGAACAGGCAGATGACCCACCAGTCACTATAAGCAATCCTTCCACGGGACAGATTACATATTTTTAAATGGAATAAAAACTAAAGAAAAAGAGGTAAGGACAGTCAAGAACATGAATGTCATGGAGATATATCTTCTTCAAGTAACTATCAGAGAGATACTAACTCTAGAATAAGCTTGAAGTAAAAAAATAAAACAAAGGATGACTTAAATGAGTATCATGTTATAGATCCTGTTTTTCAGGAGGAAAAAGTTCCAGAAACTAAAGAAATTTAGCTGGACTTACACAGTCTGAGATTCACATGCTCTCACCCAAGGATGAACTATAAAGACTAGCACAGGTAAACAAGAACAGAGAACTAGCAATTGGCTATCACAGTATCTTTCCTTTGAGAATTCCTCCTCCACTGCTTCTGACCTCCTTCAACCAAAGTTTTTTCATTAAGAGGCAAATGGCTTCCTCCAGAGTTGAAGAATTAATTAGGTCTAAGAGAGCTCTGGGTTCTTTTTAATTTCCCCTATATCCTAGTAGGAGGGAGTTTGGTGACTTCAATGTTCCTTTCCATTAGCTAAGGATGTGTAATCTGACATGTGAGACAGAGTTTAGATCCAATTCTTTCTCTTCAGTTTTTCAGCTATTACTCCATCCAAAAACTGCCATGAGAAAAACAGCCATAGTTCAGCCAAGACATAATCATACCCCAAATAAGCTAAGAATTAGAGAACAAAAAGAATACTACATGCTATCACACAGGACAGCTGAAGATGAAGGAAAAGGAAAAGAGAAAAGGGATCACAGTGTTCAAGATGAAAGGGAAGCAGTGATGGCCACAGCATTTGCTTGTATTTTGTGAAGATAAGGGTCCCCTCTTTCCCACTGGCAATAGTCCTTTCTTCACATAAGATTCTCCTAGTTCCAGAAGACCCTAATTTCCCCCTTTGAAACAGGGGGCTAAAAGTAGGTCAGTTTGTGCCTACTGTTTTGACTTACCACTACTAATATCACCATCTGAAGACTACTGCCAATGTTAGCCTTTCTTGTTACCCTTTCTGAGACCCACATTGAGCTTCTGTATGCTCACTGTGACTCCTGCTGCCTTCACTGTCTTGGCCATGAGCGTCTGCTTATCTATGCAGTCCTGCTTAGGGATGGGAGGGTTGTTTATAGTGTCTTTGTTCCTTTTTTATTTGAAGAGCTGCCAGGCTGAAGCTAAAAAAAAACATCTCTTTAAAGGAAAAGCCCACAATATTTTCACACTCAGGATTAAATCTATTTTTTTTATGTTTTTATTTTTTTTTAAATACGTTTGCTACAATGACAGAAATGACCAGTGCTATCTGTATCTTCCTTCTTGTCTAGTGAACCACACAAACTTATTTTCTCATGCATCTAAAGTACAACATTCCCTAACAGTAAGGTGTTGATTCCATTCCCTCACTCCAGGCCCTCAGTATGGAGGACAGGATGTAGGGCCTTGTACATGCTAAACAAGGGCTCTATCACTGAACTATATCTCCATCCCTTTTTAAATTTTGAGACAGTCTTGGTAAGTTGCTGAGGTTGGCCTTGAACTTGCAATCCTCCTGCCTCAGCCTCCATAGCCACTGGAATTACAGGCATGTGCTACCATGCCTGGCTTAAAGTCTTGACTTTGAACCTTTCCCACATTTACACCCTAAACCCTTCTATTTCGCTCAGGAAAAAAGGTTCCAAAAGTTTTAAGCATGACAGTACTCCCAGGAAGAGACCAAGAAAATTGGTAGGGGGACAAAAGCCATTTTTGCATCTTATTTCTTGACCTTCCATTCAGATTTTTAAATTATATTTAAAGCTTATCAAATTTGTGGCTTGTTAACCACAAAGTCCAAAGACTAACCAGACTGAAGCACTTGACTATTTTGATGGTTCAAAAGGTTACTCAATCGTAAGATCTGACCCAATAGTATTACAGAAACCAAAAGGCAGGCTTCCCTATGAATATGCACACTGGGTTTTTCTCATATGTAAATTAAAGTAACAAACTGTTAGGATTACTGCTAAAGCTTTTGAGAAAGGCAGGCAAGACCTGCCTTTTTAAGGAGGCTATTTATTAATAATTATTACTATTCTCCATATGACTTTACATAAATTTCTGGGTTATTGGGATTAGTTCTATAACGAAACTCTTACAAAGCTGGACACAGAGGTGCATGCCTGTAAACCCAATGGCTCGGGAGGCTGAGGCAGGCAGGAAGATAACGGGTTCAAAGCCAGTCTCAGTAATTTAGCCATTCTCTAAGTAACTCAGCAGGGTTGTCTCTAAATAAAATAACACAGAAAGGTGTCTAAAATTTCACTCTTTTATTTCATTCAAGCACATTGTATATAAATCCATCATATTCATTTATCTCATTTTGCTTATATTTTTCCCTTTTTATGTAATCAGGTTAAGGAAAACCTATTCCCAGTATTAGGTTTTTCTAGTTAGACTAAATGTTTTGCAGGCTATTTCCTCTCTCAACTGAGCATCACTCAAATTTACTCCTTGGAAATAATTATCAAGTTATGACCACTACCCATTCCCCATTTCCAGTAGACATTTGTGTTCTGAGAGCTAGAATGCTTGACAAAAAAAGTATGTGCTTTGACTCCAAATATTGATTCTGTGATAAAAATCAGATGACCATGATTATTGCTTTATAATTCTTACTTTCCCACTACCAATCAAGTTGAAAAACTATCTACATAGGCTACTGTGGAGTTGCCAGGATTACAGGTGTGCACCACCTTGCCTGGCTATTGTGATGCAGATAACTAAAAACACCTTTTTTCTTTGAGAGATTAGGCTTACAAAATATTTAATCTGTTTGGTAAATCATCACTTCAGTGAAGTTAGAGTGCTATGTTGATTCTCTTTTTTTTTTTCCAATATATATTTTTTAGTTGTAGGTGGACACAATACCTTTATTTTATTTTTATGTGGTGCTGAGGATCAAACCCAGTGCCTCATGCATGCCAGATGAGTGCTCTACCACTGAGCCACAAACCCAGCCCCTCGATTCTATCCTTAATCCCTCCTTTACCTCTCCCCTCTCTCTCGTTTGCTATGAGACTTTTCCCTCATGATTTTCCTCCACAGTTTTAAGTTAGAAACACAGTATTCCAACAGTCCAATACTTTTCCATTTTGGAAACAACTAGTAATGATTAATATGGGTTTGCAAAGAAGAACCAAAAGAAGATATGTCCGCTTGTTATTTTTTCAGTTTACCTGTGTAAATTAGTAGTAAGGAATGATAGAGAGATTAGGTCCTGAAAGGAAAACAAAGACTGGAAATGCTGCAGTCATTCTGCTTCTCCATATGGGATAGGGTATATAGGGTTATAAAGGAGAAAGTGCTTTTAGTCATGTTTATTAACATGTGGGTACATGGAATCTGCCCACCTATTCCAAACTGTATCCTAATGATTTTTTACTTATCAGGTATTGAGAGAGAGGGGTTGAAAGTTCCAACAGTAATTATAGATTTGTCTATTTCTCCTTTGCTTCATGTACTCTGAAGCTGTGCTTAAAAATGTGTATATATTTAGGCTGTGAGGCATTCTGAATGAACTAACCTCTTCATCATTATAAAGTGTCTTGATCACTAAGAATATTTTTTGCTCTGAAAATATACTTAGTGTAAGTTAATATGGCCACTTTATTTTTCTTTTGATTAGTGCTTACATGGTATGCTTTTTCCATCCTTTTACTTCTGAAAAGTTGTGTCTATCTTCAAAATGCTTTACTGTATGGTTAGCAATATTGTTCAGCGTACTTGCCCAGCATGCCCAAGGCCCTGAGTTTAATCTCCAGCAACATCCCCCTCAACCCCCCATATTTTTTTTTTTGCAGATACCTTTTTTACCCAATCTGATAATCTCTATCTTTTAACTGGTCATTTAACTCATACTATTCAATATAGTAAACACTAGCCAATTGGACTATCAAGCACTTAAAACTGTGGCCAATCCAAGCTGAGATCAGCTATAAGTATAAAATGTATATCACATTTCAAAGAGAAGGCAAAACATTTCATTAATATTTTAATACTGACTACATGCCAAAATAATAACACATAAGATGTTATTAAAATTCACTTATTTCTTTTTTTTTTAAATGTTAACTACTACTAGACAATTTAAAATTAGGTATGTTGGTCACATATTTTTACTGGACAGTACTGGTGTACATCATTTACATTTAATATTGGTGTAGTTGAATTTAAATAATCTACCATCTTTCTCTTTTTTCCTGTCTCATTTATTCTTTGCATTTTTTTTCTTCTTGCCTTCTTTTTGACTCTATTTTTTATTTTATTTTATCTCCATTACTGCCTTATTAACTATATCTTTGGTTTTTATTTTTTAGTGGCTGCACTAACTTTATATTATGTCTAACTTATCAGAGTCTACTTTCATATGACATTATACCACTTCAGGTAGAAAGGAATAATCTTACAACAGTCCTATATACTTCCATTTTGTTCTCTCCTTTGTGCTGTGACTGTCAAATATTTTACTTTTACTTCTATATGTTGTTAAGCCCCACACTACATTGTTTTAGACAACTGTCTGAGATATTTAAAAAAAAGCATTTACACTGCTGTTTATTTCTTTGTATAGAATGACATTTCCATGTTTTTCTTTTGCCTAAAGAATGTTGTCATTTTTTTTTTTTTTTTTCTGTACTGGGGATTGAACCCAGGACTTTGCATGAGCTAAGCTATACCCTCAGCCCAGAACATGTCACAATATTTGTTACAGTACAGGTCTGTTGGTGATAAATTCTATCAGCATTTGTCTGAAAAAGTATAGCTTATTTTTGAAAGATGTATTTACTGGGTATACAATCTTATATTGACAAAATTTTTTTCTTCTTCAGTACTTTAAAATGTAGATACACTGTCTTCTGGCCTACATGATTTTAGACAAACAGAATTATTCTTATCTTTAATCCTCCATACCTGATGTATTTTCCCCCTTTGGCTGTACTTATTATTTTTCTCTTTATCACTAATTTTTGGTAATTTATTATTATTTTAGTATGGTGCTTCTTCTGCCTGATTTGATTAGCACTTCCTGGGGTGTGCTAAATTTCTTCAATTTATTCAGTTAACAGTTTTCAAATTTGAGAACTCTTCCACCATTAATTTTATTTTTTGGCGGGGGGGGGGGTGTGTACTGGGGATTGAACTTGGGGGCATTCACATACTGAGTCACGTCCCCAGCCCTATTTTGTATTTTATTTAGAGATGGGGTCTCAATGAGTTGCTTAGTGCCTTGCCTTTGCTGAGGCTGGCTTTGAACTCACAATCCTCCAGTCTCAGCCTGCAGAGCCACTGGGATTACAGGCGTGAGCCACCGTGCTGGCTCTACCATTAATTTTTCAAATACTTTGTTGACATTACCTATGTTCCCACCTTTCTTTTTGAGACTATAATTATATGCTGACTGATAACTGTCCCATGGTTCACTGATGGTCTGTCATCCTTCTTCAGCCTTTTAAATTTTATTTTATTGATACTGAGGCTTTAACCCAGGGGCACTTTACCACTGAGACACATCCCCAGCCCTATTTATTTTTTAGTTGTAGGTGGTAGACACAATATCTTTATTTCATTCTTATGTGGTGCTGAGGCTTGAACTCAGTCCCTCACATGTGCTAGGCAAGCACTCTACCACTGAGTCACAACCCAAGTCCCTCTTTTTATTTTTTGAGACAGGGTCTAACTACGTTGCTTAGAACCTAAGTTGCTAATACTGACCTCAAACTTCCAATCTTCATGACTCGGCCTCCTGAGATGCTGGGATTACAGGTGTGTGCCACTGTGCCTGGCTATCTTCAGCATTTTTTCTGTTTACTTCTGGATGGTTTCTATTGCTATATTTTTTTTGGGGGGGGTACTGGGGATTGAACTCAGGGGCACTCAACCACTGAGCAACATCCCCAGCCCTGTTTTGTATTTTCTTTAGAGACAGAGTGTGTCACTGACTTGCTTAGTGCTTCCCTTTTGCTGAGGCCGGCTCTGTCTGAACTAGTGATCCTCCTGCCTCAGCCTCCCAAGCCGCCTGGATTACAGGTGTGCACCACCATGCCAGCTTCTATTGCTATATCTTTAAGTTCACAAATGCTTTTCTTCTGACGTGTCTAATCTACTATAGCACCAGCCTGTGTATGTTTTATTTCAGATACATTCTCATTTCTATAAGTTCAATTTGGACCTTTTAAAAAATATCTCCATTTCTCTCCACAGAATGTCCATTTTTCTCTACTTTTCTGAATATAATTAATACCTGTTTTAACATATTTGTTTGCTAATTTTATCATTTTGTTCATTTCTGGGTGTTTGTAGTGACTGCTTTTCTCCTTTGTCATTAGCTGTATTTTCTTTTCTCTTTGTATAGCTGGAAATTAAAACAATTTTTTATTAACATGTATTATTGGACAGTTTCAGGCAATTTTTGATGTGATATTGGACACTGTGAACTCTTATAAGGATTCTATTCATACACCCTCTCACTTCGGAGATTTTTTCCACTTTAACTGGCTGGAACATGACTACTCTTGGTGTGTGTGTGGGCCCTGAGATTGTTCTGGTTCCGTCTTTCTGGCAATTCTTCTCCTAGCCTTTAGTAGTGTCTTTTCACAAACACCCAGGTCAGTATTCAACCTAAGACTTGAGAGAAGCTCCTGTATTTAAAATCTACCAGCCCCTGCCCTGAATTTCAGTAAGCTAAGGCAACTATAGGGGATATCCTCTTTAGTCCCCTTCTCTCAGGCACAACTGTCCTGTACTGCCTGTTAGGCAGTGTCTGAAAACTGTTGTTCCATATGTTTTATTTAGTCTTCCAGTTAAGATGAAAGGGTAAATCTTGCCATTTTATTCTATTATGACCAGAAGCAAGATTTAGTTCTATTTATCTAAATCATTTCCATGTATTTGAAGTTTGTTTTTTGTTTTTTTGGTTCTAGTCCTGGGGATAAAATCTGGGACCCTGTGTCCTTAGGCAAATGCTCTACCACGAGTAATATCTCCGGCCTGTTTTGTTTTATTTTTGCTAAGTTGCCCAAATTAGCCTCAAACTTGTGATCCTCCTGCCTTAGCCTCTTGAATAGCTGAAATTACAGGTGTGCATTACCACTCTTGGCTAAAATATTTGTTTCTTGATTGTGACTTTCAATCTATTTTTACAACTAATTCTTCCTTTAACTCTTGTCTTCCCCTTCCTTTAACTGGGTATTTTTATCAATAACTAATCTCCTGACCTAATTCCTACAATGTCCCTAATTTTATCAGTCTTCTACTTCTTTATGTATTGTTTATAAGGTAGCCAGTTCCAACATTCCATTTTTGAGAAGTTTAATTTTCTTATGTGAAGGTAAAGCATCCATTCTTTCAATTATTAATCTTTTGAAACTATATATAATTTAACAAAATTCACCTATAAATAAATCTATTCATGAAAATATTTTTTGAAAGGCTATTATATGAACAGACATTGAAGTCTATTTTCCTTTCAGGAAAGCACCAGGGGAAGGGTAGCCAAATGTTTTTCTATACATATCCAAAATAGAGCATTTCCAGATTTTTTTTTTTTTTTAATACAAACTAAATCGATTCCTTTCATTTCCTGGCTGTTACATTCCTTGTCAATTATAAAAATAATTAATCATCATCTTATTTTGAAAAAAGTTTTAATATATCCTATAAAACTGATAGGACATATAAAAAGAAGAGAAACGATTATGAATAAAAATATCTATTTGAAGTAAAGAACACAATTGGAAAGGACAAATTACTTGCAAAAGACTGCTCAAAAATTGAGAAACAGAATTTTTCAAAAGGAATATAGACATTTTAGGCTGTGTACTAACACTTCAGAATACTGACTTCACAAGGACAATAACTTTAAAAGCCTGAGAAGTATGCTGCTTTGAAAATGATGCTTTTTATTTAAAATAGTTTTCATCATCATCATAGACATATGAACTGGCACCCATTTTTGAGGTTAACATTATTTTGAACTCAAAAGAAAAGCACTTCCTATAAAGTTATAGGTAGGGCTGGGTCTGTAGCTCAGTGGTAGAGCACCTGCCTAGCACATGTGAGACATTGGGTTCGATCCTCAGCACCACATAAAAATAAAATAATGGTATTGTGACCATCTATAACTAAAAAAAATATTTAAAAAAAAAGATATAGGTAAGTGTGGTAAGATAAAAGAGACAAAGAATATTTCCTTCTCATCTCTAAATAATAATTTCTATTAACTTTGCTTGCTAAAAATTCAGCTTCTGATGGGCCCAGGGAATGGAAAATATGTCCTGATGAATGCTGCTTCTGTAAGGGATCTCACTGAGGTAACCGCCACAGTCAACAGCAAAACTCTTAGTTCATATCCTACTCACTGCTGCCCCCTACAAGGCTGTGTATAATTTACAACAGGCACAGTCCCTTTGGAGAAACCATTTTCTCCTCTAGCAGTGGCAGGCAAAAATGGCAAAAGACCAAAGATCAAAACCAATATATCAGTGGATATTTTTGCTTATTCTTGATTTTCATTTCACCCTTTGATTTTGAGGTCTTTTATCCTCTCCCCCATTATTTGATTCAATGTTCTAATTCTGAGGAGCTAAAAGTAGTAAAGGGATTCTGTATTCCCTAAATACAGTGTCAAATCACATATTCCTTACTATTCTAGGTCAAAGAATATTACAGGGACTAAAGAACTTCTGAAATTTTATTTTATAAACTGAAGAGGCAGTGGGGCTAGTCCAGCTGCCTCCAGAGAAAAATCTGGGCATGATACCTAACTCCTAACTTTATATACCTAATCCTAAGACAGGACCCAATTTAAGATTCTGAGGTGGTATGATACAGTAGATAAGACTCAATGCTTGGGTCTGAACCTTGGCTGTGCTATTTAACAGTTATAATAGCTAGAAGTTTCTTAACCTTCTTATGCCTTATTTTTTTATGTATAGAATGGGGATGATAAAACTATAGCATCTACTTCCAAGGGTATAGTAAATCTTACGTGAGTAGAACATATAAAACACTTAGAACAGTGCCTAACATGAGCTAAATGCTCAACAGATGTTCCAATATTATTATTTGGAAAGTCTTCAGCATACAAGAACAGATATTGGTACCTAAAATATATAATGTTCAATCCCAATTCTCGTCTTTGGCTGTGGAAACATTCTTTTGAAATGAAACAGATATCTATAGGTTTAGGAACAGGATAGATCAGTTTAAAGTTCACAGTGCAACTAATATACTTAGCTGGAATTGGGAGGTGAGGGCAATAACTTTTTCCCCTAATATATCAAACTTCTTCAGCATCAGTTTTTAAAATATTATGTACCAATGAAGACTATTCTAGAAAGCTTATCATTTATAATGTAAGTGACTTAAAACAAGTAGATGCAGAAAGGGAGATAATGTGACATAATGTCTTAATGTTCATCTACTATTTTTATATAAAATAAATTCTATATAAAATATTTCTATATAAAAAATTTAAGATTACCTCATCATTGAGCCAATTTAGATGATTTAGAGTTTGAATATCTTTGCGTGTAATGGTCAAGCGGAATGCTTCACTGAGAACTTCATCTTGGTTCCCATTACGAAATACATTCTTTATTTCTTTCTCCATTTCCTAGGAAAACAAAGGGTGTTAGAGATCAAACACACATGGCTTCAGACAAAATCAGACTGCTCACCAATTCCCCATGCTATATATTAGTCAACCGTTTTACCAATTTACTGTTAATCATTTTGCTTCTATCTAACATTTTAGTTTCTATTCCATTCCAACATTGATTACTTCCTTCCATCCTATTTAGTTCTCCATTCTTACAATATCCAGATACTTGTTTTTTATATTAATTCCTAAAATCTGAAACAATCTTTTGTTATCAAATTTCCTAAGACTATGAAAAAGTTCTCCCCCGTGGCTGGGGTTGTGGCTCAGTGGTAGAGCGCTTGCTTTGCACATGTGAGGCACTGGATTTGATCCTCAGCATCACATAAAAATAAATAAAGATATTGTGTCTGTGTAGCTAAAAAATATTTAAAAAAAAGAAAAGAAAAGAAAAGCCCTCCCCCTATATTTTATATTTCTGGTCCAAATGATTTCCTAAGAAAAAGCTTTCACAAAAGGTAGCAATGGAGTAAAAGCAGTGTACTTTAGACACTATTTTCCTAGAAAAATTTGTGTTTTAATTTTTTTTTTTTTAATTTTTAGTTGTAGATGGACATAATACCTTTATTTTATTTATTTATTTTTATGTGCTTTGGAGGATAGAACTCAGGGCCTCACACGTGAAGCAAGCACTCCACCACTGAACTACAACCCAGCCCTGTGTTTTACTTTTTAAAATATAAAATATGTACTCCAGGGCAACTACAGTAACTGTGTTATGCTCACCAGGTACATAATTTTTTCTGGTTTTGTTTTGCTTATAATGCTAAGGATTGAACCCAAGGCCTTGTATATGCTAGCATTCTACCAATGAGCTATACCCTCAACCCCCCAATTTTTTCATCAAATTTCAATAATCCTTTAAAAATAAAGATTGATGTATAATAAAATCAGTGAAGTATGCAATAAAATTTAATACCACATATTCTATTACTTTATGTTTAAAAGTGTCCAGAGCATTCTTTCTAAATATAATACTTATTAGTGCAGGAATTTACAGCATGTACTTTACCTCTGTAATTTCAGGGAATTCATCTTCACTATCAGTTAATTTATGACTTTTTTTTTCTGTTTCTTGGGAGATTGTGACAGGGATCTCCTTTTCAAGAGGTACACGAAGATGCAGTTCTACTGAATCATGTAATGAATGTTCCTGTTCCTGCAATCTCTGAAAACCAGAACAGCAGAATAGTGCAATAAGGAAATCTACTATTTGACTTATGTATACTGAGTAGTTCTAGTTGGAAAGACCAAGAACATATACCACTCATCATAAAATGCTATGCCACCACATACAATCTTGCAATCACAACAGCAGTTACCCAAATCCAGATAACCTTCTAAACTAGTTTCAATTTGGACATGCTATTTATTTATAATCTTTTTTAAAGATTTTTTTTTAGTTGTAGATGGACACAATACCTTTATTTATTTATTGTTATGTGGTGCTGAGAATTGAACCCAGTGCATCACCCATTCAAGGCAAGCACTACACCACTGACTTACAACCCTAGCCCCTATAATTTTTACCTGATTTTGAAGCTGTAATGCCAGTGCTTTCTGCTCTTCAATCTGGCGCAATCTTTCCCGAGCACGAGAATCATAAACACTAGTTCTATAAAGTGAAAACAAAAATGACACAAATGGAGATCACCCTCTTGGGATCAAAACACTGTTGACATGCAGTGAATATCAAATACAAAACCCTCACACAGAAAGACCTTACACTAACTTATGCCTCATCACATTTATATTTTAAGACACAGAGTAAAACGACAGAGTTAGTTAATGAAATTATCTCACCACTTTGACTGAAATGATTGTCTCCTAGTGTACTGCTCAATGTGAACAGGTGACTTTTGTAAATATTTATAATTGTGTAGCCACCTTTTTTTAATATTTATTTTTTTAGTTGTAATTAGACACAATACCTTTATTTTGTTTATTTATTTTTATATGGTGCTAAGGATCAAACCTAGGGCCTTGCACATGCTAGACGAGTGCTCTATCACTGAGACACAACCCAAGTCCATGAGCCCCTTTCTAACATGCTTCTAAAATTATGTGAAAGTGAAACTTCATTCTGAATCCCAAATAAGACATTAATTTTTAGTTAAAACACATTGTTGTATTAAAATACATACACATTGTATTTAAAGTATTGTAAAAAGTCACAAAGAGCAGAGGGTTTAAAAAACTAAAAGTTAGTTCTTGGAACTGGAAACTAAATGCCTTCAGTAAATAAGTCAGTTTTACCAGTGTCAAAATTAAAACATATATTTTCCTTTATATATAATGTCTAACTTTGAAATATTTTTCCAATTCAATTTAGTTTCAACAATTGCTATAATTTAGTAAACATAAAAATAGAAATATCCCAATTATAAGAGAATTTCTAAAACTCAGTAAACTTTGGAGTTCAAATAGGTAATTCTTAATGACCAAAAAAAAAAAAAAAGATAATCAGGATGATTAGCTAATTGTTTCTCTTCTTCTAACTGAAAATGAAGTGACTGAGAAAGAAAAATCATACTAAAAACAAATAACTTACAATTCTTTGATCCACAGCTCTGCCTGGAAGAAAGCAGGACTATAGGTGGAAGGAAAAAATGAGCCAGAGAGATTTATGAGAAAACTTAAATATTTTTATCAACAAAAGCAATCATTTATATAGTTTATAATAATACTTTATAGAATAAGTATAAGGTACCTAATTAATATAACTATAATATTATCTGAGAATAAAGTTGTAAAATATTATCTGAGAATAAAAGAACACAAATGAGTCATCTGCTTACACATTTCTTAAAAAGATCACCCAATTAAGTTTAGCATAGTTCCCCAATTGCATGAGAGGACAGTATGTGAAAAAGCACATTACTAGTCAAGATAATATATTAAGCTAGAACTTTACTCTTATTAAATGGTTTATGCTGACAGATTTATTAATGATTTACTCAAATCTTAGGGATTCTTGGATTTCTTGTCAGTCAAAGTCAAAAAGTATCCATCCAAATCATAATAGTTGCTGAACATTCCCATCCACCAAATATTCCCTATCAAATGGCTAATAAGTCAATGAGCGCCAAAGCAGAGAAGAACAATGCAAATCCATTCCAGAGCTAAAAGATCAATTCCACTGTAGTTCCTACTGCCATTCTAAGTGAATAATGCTTAATGGTGTCACAGGCATGTTAACTGTCCCAACTGCTTCTTGTTTTTCTTGACTTCAACTCCTTGAAAACCCCTAACTAAGGAATCTATCACAGAAACAACTGAAAGAAAAGTGAACACTTTTCTGAAGAAACAGAAAAAGTAAAAAGAGCTTTAAATAAGGAGTTAAGAGACCTATATCTCCTGGAGCAGTCCCCATTTAGTTTTATAATTTTGAGTAAGAGACATGGGCATTGTTTTCAAGATTTATAAAATTCAGTGTGATATAGAGTCTCTTTCAGTCCTTAAATCTCTATAATCTCTCCTAGTAAGGGTACTAACAAGGGCTCAGAGGATAACCCTTGCCCCTTAGTCTAACTTTGGAGAGTTTGTATCCCCAGTAATCCTTAGGTTGCTATTCCACTGCCTCTGCATTGTCATTGTCATTAATAACAGCCTATCCCCTTGGCACAATGAACACCTGATAAAGACCAAGATAGAAAGCCACAGAGAACAGTGGTAGCACTGTGAGGGCTGTTTAGTGTATGGTACTAAAAATAAATGAACATGAGAAGGTGCTTATTACACAATATAAAGAAATTTCACAGTCATGGATCATGCTATTAAAATCTGGCTTTCCTTATTAAAACAAAAACTTGATAAAGACAGAAAAGTACTTTTTATTTTGTAAACTACCACATCTTCTGCAACTAGAATAGTTCCTTGCACACAGTAGAGACTTAATATTTGAATGAAAGAATAATGCAGGGGCAAGTACTTCTCTTCAATGGATTAAGGTATCTACTGTCTCAGGAAAGCCAAATAGGGGAAATTTCCTTTTCCAAAGAGATTATATATTACTTCTCATAGAAATGAAGCATACAGTAATAGTAATAACTACAACTATATGTGTATGTGTGTACATGTGTGTTTATACATACACACACACACACACACACACACACACATATATATATTTTGAGACAGGGTCTCACTAAGTTGCTGAGACTGACTTTGAACCCACCATTCTCCTGCCTCTCCTTCTGAGCTGCTGGGATTACACGCATGCGCCACTGTGCCTGGCTAACTACAACTATATTTTGAACACTGACTTGGTGCTCCATATGTAAAACTTTGCTCTAGGTGTTTTACATACTAGTGAAGCTTCATGATAAGCCCCATATTATTTAATCCTTAATATATATGTAATATATATATATACACACACACACACACACACACACACACACACACACAGAAAAGGAAACTCAGGTTCAGAAGGATAATTTGACTTGGAATAGCCAGGATTAGAAATCTTATCTAATTCCGAAGACTGTGTTCTTTATACTTGTAGTTAAATGCCTTTCAGTAGACTGATTCATTAAGCAAAAAGGGAAAAAAATGAGTACTAGGGCTACTTAGAGTATTTCAGGTTCTCTAGGATATTCATTTATTTAGCAAAGATTTATTTTCTAAGCACCCATCACATGTCAGGCACTATGATCAGTACTGGGTGATGACTAGGTTCCATTTTCAACAAATAGTATCACGTAATCAATCTTACCCAACAGACCATTTCTCCTTCATCTCATCCTTTAGTTGTCACTAGATGTCCTCCATAAAGGAAAAGACTTAGTAAAGAATCATTGAGGAAGTCTTTTTACATTTCTAGCAGTGCTAGGGATCGACCCCAAGACTTTACACATGCTAAGGAAGCGTGCTACCACTAAACCACACCTTCAGCCTAGTGAGAGCACTCTATCTTTGAGTAATTTCTTCCTGAGAGAGAAAACCTACTTCTTTTGGGGTACCAGGGATTGAACTCAAGGGCACCTGACCACTGAGCCACATCCCCAGCACTATTTTGCATTTTCTTTAGAGACAGTCTCACTGAGTTGCTTAATGCGTTGCTTTTGCTGAAGCTGGCTTTGAATTTGAGATCTTCCTGTCTCAGCCTCCTGAGTGGCTGGGATTACAGGCATGTGCCACCATGCCTGGCTGTGAAACACTTTTAAAATGCTTTATCTGTAAGTTCTTCTTCACATAATTCAATGGTAGAGTACTAATACTGGCATTTTATTTATAAGTAATATGAGGTTCAGAAGAATAACTTCAAAGTTACAGGAAGCCTGAAAGAGCCAAGATCAGAAGTCAGGTCCGACTCTGAAAAACTAAGAAATAAAGAACCCAAACTACAAAGTCTCCCTGAGTCACTCAACAGAAAATTTTAATGAATACTCAAAGCTTAGAATGAATGGGGGAGCTGCAAAGAAGTAGTGGAAATTAAATGAGAAAGAACATTTTATTATCTCTAATCTCCTCAATGGAAAACTAAAACTGCCATTCTAGCAACTGAAATGCCAAGACCATAATACGGCAAAGAAATCTAAGTAATAACCTAGTGAATTACAGAGGGAGATGTACTTGACACCTCCCAGAGAAGTATTGACACCTCCCAGAAGTAAAGTTTCATATGTAAGTCACTCTTGAAATGAAATTTAAAGATAAAAGAGACTACTGTTAGATCAGTTGACAGAATATTCAAGGCAGAAAAAAAATTGGCAAAAAAAAGCATATCATATTTAAAAACTAAAACAAATTCAGCATTTGAAAATACATGAAAAGAGTCTCATATTTCCACATGGCTTCCTCTCACTTTCATTATGTCTCTACTCAGCTGGCACTTGACTGAAGACTTGCCTCAACTACCCTATACATGTAATTTTTCTCCAACCCTAGCCTACATATTAGTCCCTTTTTCTTTACAACATTTATAACTACTAGACATATATGTTTATGTGCTCCCTACTTGTCTCCTATCACTTCCCTCATCTAAAATACAACTCCTTGAGGGCAGAGACTTTTTTTCTCTGCTGTTATCCCCATTGTCTATTCCGGTACCTGGCACATAGTAGACTCTTAATATTTAAATACTTGTTAAAGAAATGTGCAATGGAAGGTAAGGCTTATGGAGGAAGTGCTCACTATACAATACTAAGGAGTTTGGGTTTAATTCTATGTCTAATAAACCACCCTTGAAAGAGTTTAATAAATGGTCATAAATTCCTTTAATGAATGATCAGATATTTTAGAAAGATCACTCTGGCTATAGGATGGAAAATGAACTGAAGAATAAAGTAGAAGAATTTTAGAAAGATCACTTTGGTTGCAGCATGAAAATGGATGAAAGAATAAGGTTGAAAATGAATTAACATAGTATGGTGGAAGATGAAATGAAGAACAAAAGGAAGGCTGGAGGAAAGATGATCAATTAGGAAGTCACTGAAATTCAAATAATACATGAGAAAGGTTTGAATTGAGGCAATTTTGTGTTACACAACTCTTAGTAAAGAAATTTTGGTTAAACAAAGGGAAAATTATATGTTAAGAATGACCTTTTCACTCTTCATTGTGTATAAGAGAAATGAAAAGTTGTGCTCCATTTGTATACAATGAATCGAACGCACTCTGCTGTCATGTATAACTAATTAGAATAGAGAGAGAGAAAGAGAGAGAGAACGACCTTTTTCCTAAGTTTACCTGGGAGTTGGAGTCTGAGACTCTTTCACTTTGAGTAAAATCACAGAGTCTGAGCCTAAACAAAGAAACACAAGAGCATTTCCTGATTAATAAAATTCCACCGTTATATTTTCTATTTGTCTTAGTTCAAATTCCTAAACTTTATTATATTCTATTTCCCCAAAAATAACAGCATTAGGACAAAGATATTAAGAAAGAGAAAGAGAGACGGGTCTCTTTCACTGAGACCATTAATAGGTCTTAGTGAAGAGCTTGTCTTACAAATAAGAAGTCACTCTGAAATACAAGCATATTTGCCCTTTTGCATCCACCCTTGGGATGTGTTTACTCCCTGTGCTTTCTTTTAATAATCAATCCAGATAAAGTTAACTGGCTGTTAAAATTAAAAATACAATTATACTTGGAAAATAAGAACATGCAGTCTTGAGCTCGTGATGGACCCATGAAAATGAATTAGGTGAAAGGAAGGGAAGGGAAAGGGGAGGGAAAGATATAGTACTGTAGGAGGACTCTATAACATACAAATTTTATCATTATATCATTTGTTTCTGGAATAAATACTCCTCTAGGGCAGCAACCATATCCTTATAAAGTGCTATGATTAGAACCTCATTTAGAGTATTTATTAAGTGGTACAAGGAGAGAATTAAACAGGGCAATGTAGTATATTTGTTCCAATCTAATTGTATCTAAGTATCTGCCACACAATGTATGATTCTGAGGTTAAATTTTATTTTGTTTTGACTTTTTTGTGCAGTCCTAGGGATGAAACCCCAGGTCTCACCCACACTACACAAGCACACCACCACTGAGCCACTTCCCTAGCTCTGCCCCACCTTCTATTAAATAAATAACTTCAAAAATGTAATACAAGTTTTCATGGGTATGTGTAACTATATAATGATGCCACCATGGTGATGTCACCAGAATTTTTTTTTTCATATTTTTTTGGCTGTAGATGAACATAATACTTTATTTATTTTTTATGTGGTGCTGAGAATCAAACCCAGTACCTCACATGTGCAAGGCAAACGTCTACCACTGAGCCACAATCCCAGCCCCCATGATGTCACCAAAAATTTTAATCCTCAAGTGAGAATTAAAACCAAAAAAAAAAAAAAAAAAGATTAAAAAAAAAATCAAATGAATTGAGGAAGGAGGAAAAGTCTTGTGCTCAATCTATCAAGATTCCTAATGTCAAAAAAAAAAAAAAAAAAAGATTCCTAACGTCTGACCATTTAACCCACAATTTGTTTTAAGTTACATACCTAAATATGTACAAGTGTACCATAATACATACCAAAAAATGGAGAGAACTATTATAGCAAAACCTTAAAGGACCAATGCCAAAAGTTAGGAAAAAAAACTCTCTCCAAAACTTGCTGACAATCATTCTAAAATGCATAAACCTATAATGGCTTAGTATTATATGTTAAATACTTATATTTCAATACATTTTTGATATATCTCAAAACTCCTAGAACTTCAGTTTACTTGATTTTCATTGCAAAGTAATTAAGAAACAGGGAAAGTGCTGAAGCAACTGGGCTGGATATACTCTGATTCTAGGTTCTGCCTCAGGCAATTAGTCATTTAGATATTATATCAAATCATTTACAATTTGATGTAAGAAAAGAGTACCACCTCCCCCAAAAAAAGGAAAAAGTAGTATTTCATTATTTTACTTGTATGTTTAGCTTGCTCATGGCATGATTAGTTGAATTATGTTTTTAAAGTCTCATATATGTATATATAGTGTATATGTATGTTATGTGTGCATTACAATGTTGCCAATAATCAATCCAGATAAAGTTAACTGGCTGTTAGAATTAAAAATACAGTTATACAATATCATTTTTACCTTCAGATTGTGTGTTTGATGCTGGTAAATTATCTGGTTGATGTGGAAGAGAGTGGTGATGATGGGGTTGATGGCAAGGATCAGAATCTGTGGATCCAAATGGAACATCTGGGGTATATGACGGTAAGGAATATGCACTGTGAGACCGCTGTTCCTGGGTAGTTAAAATGCTGGCAGATCCAGATGATGAAGTATCAGAACCAATGACATGAGATGCACAAGAATTTCCATTTTTAAACAGTGAGTCTTTCAAAGTATTCTTACTGGAGCTAAGACATCGAGACCTAGCAAGAGAACGATATAGTTTGAATATCAAATAGCAAATTGTAGAATTAAATTAATCTAAAAAGATGCTTCTGTAACTCACAGGTGTAAAGGAAAATGTGTGGTGGGTTTGGCTACAGAGAACTGTTTCCCTGTGACCATCTGTAGCAGTTGTCTGTAGATCTCTTTTTCTTCTTCTTGAACTGTCTATAAGACAAAAAAATAAAGATCTTAAATACATTCAATGAGACAAGTATTTCTCAAAGTAGCATCTAGATGAGATCCCAGAAGTTCAAATTTCTTTTTTTTTTTTTGTTTAAAGAGAGAGAGAGAGAGAGAATTTTTTAATATTTATTTTTTAGTTCTCGGCGGACACAACATCTTTGTTTGTATGTGGTGCTGAGGATCGAACCCGGGCCGCACGCATGCTAGGCGAGCGCATTACCACTTGAGCCACATCCCCAGCCCCAGTTCAGTCAAATTTCAAGCAGACTCCTAAAGGTAATTAAGAACTGTTGTACATTAGGCTGAGAGGTAATACACCTGTAATTCCAATGACTTGGGAGACTGAAGCACAAGGATGGCAAGTCTGAGGCCAGCCTCAGCAACTTTGCAAGACCCTCAATAACTGAACAAAACCCTGTCTCAAAATTTTAAAAAAATAATAATAAAAAAGGGCTGGGGATAGTGGTAAAGTACCCCTGGGTTCAACTCCTTCCCCAAATCTATATGTAAAAGAATATTCCAGATAGAGGAACAGCAAATGCAAAACCCTGAAATAGGAATGTGCCTGACGTATTCAAGAAGTAGTAAGGTCAGTGTGAATGATGGGAAGGGTAGAAAGAAATACAGTCACCTAGCCAAGAACTACACTGCATAAGAATAAAATAATATTAGTGATATTACTATGTCAGTTCATTACATCATTATTTACTGTAACCATATAAAACATCTACTCTATACAGATCCCCTGAAGCAATGGACTGTGTTCAAGAAGTTTCAGTTATTTTTTTTTTAAATCTTACAAACTGTGTAATATAACTACACAATAATTTCAAACACGGTGGTAGGGTTAGCAGCACCTTGCAGTGACATACAATACGTGCATAAGTATTTTATTCAATTACAAATATTTGTTAAAAGCCAAATGAATTAAATGATTAATTACAAAGGCAAATAAATACTTATTTTTTCTTCTTGAATCTTTAGTTGTTGCTACAGAGTAAATTATAATTACATTGCCAATATAATGTTACTCATCTACTAGAATATACTTAAACTGTGAGGCATGACAACTCCCTTTGAGGAAAAAAAAAAACTATCCTTAAAGGTGTATAGCTAAGTTAGAAAAGAAAGAACAGACCCAAGAGGAAAAACAACAACAAAAACAAAGAAAGAAACAAAAAACCCACAACAACAAAATCTTGCAATGCTCTATGTGGGAGGAAAAAAAAAAACCTCCATTATTTTATCCCTTAGATATTAATACTGTATTCAAGATGATGGTGACCTCCTGTTCCACAGTTTGTGAAAATACTATTTACAGTACTGGGCTGGCACCTCCATGATGGCACAAAAATAAGGCTAGAAACAGACATTACCAGGTATAAAGTAATATCAATAACCAAATCTGTTATTTTTGGCTATTCTACTGAAAAGAAAACACTTGAAAAACTTTTGTCTGTATAATCTTAAATTACCATTATGAAGATTCTTTAAGAGCAGAATGAAAACACATTATTATAGATTATTAGATGGTAAGAACAGTCTGTTGATCAACTCAACAGTGATCTTCTATATGCAGGAAATCTGTGTTAGCTGGCATTTTATGGACCAGGAGTTTCTGTATATCCTAAATTTAAGTGTTAACTCTTCTAGTATACCGAATAACCTAATCAACATACATTAAAGTTATCAATAGACTGTTTCCAAGAGTAGTTAAGATGAAAGGAGGGAAGGGAAATCAGGCCACCTGGGTCATAAAATTAAATCTTAATTAACCAACACTTTTAGTACATATCCACTGTCCCACCAAACTGGATTTTAAAAACCTTTGTTTATTACATCATAGAGGGAAACAATGTATATACCCCAGTATGAGACGTTACTTTGCAGAGCATCTCTTGATACCAAGGGAATGTTTTAAAAAAAAAAATCATTTCCATCACATGAAGATCTCAAAAGAACATGGAGTAAAATGAAACAGAAAAGATATTTGTTCCAAAGGTATCAACCACCAAAGTTAAAAACACTTCTTTCTCACATCACAGAGCCAACTATTTTCTCAGAATAAACTTTTATATTTATAAGATACAAAGAACCAAGGGATCATAAAGTAACTTTACTAACACAAATTAAGAGAAATCTAGATTAATTCAATGTAAAGATCTAATTAAAAAGTAATTTAACACACACTAGTCCCCTATAAATCATTTTCTCAATAAATGTAACTTCAAAGAAAAGATTTTGACCCTGAATAATCTCATACTTACTAGTGGACATAAAATAAAAAAGAATAGATTATCCTTATTCCAAACCCTTAAAGCCTCATGTTTCCAGTTTAAACTAATTTATGGTTTTAAAAGTTTAAAGTTTTCATTGTTTTACATATTATTTTGGAGGTCACAAGGACTTTTTTTTTTTAAATGATGGTAGGTACTTTTTCTTTCATTAAAACAAAAAAAATGAACGTTACGTTCTATTTGGAACCATTTCTGTCAAAGAAAAGATAGTTTAGGAAACATTCAAAAGAACATACATAACACTTGGTTTTACCAAATAATGCACAAAAACGGTAAGTCACTTGAAACATCAAATACACTCCTGTTTTAAAGCATCTAGTACTAAAAAATTTTTTAAAAACCACATCTTTCTCTCTATATTATTAAAGTGTTTTTATACTTAAATAAGAAATTAGGAAATGAAGAGGAAAAGAAGCAATAATTAGATAATATGTTGAAATTCAGGAGGCTGTCTAACATTACATTTAAAAAACTTAGTTTAGGACCAAATTTTAAACAGTGTAAGATTAATTAAGGTGCTGAATTCTACTAAGAAAAATATGTGACATATTCCTGCAATTAGGTGATATTTCTGCAAGAGGCTCCATCAAAAAATTGAACTGTAAGAGTATAACAATTTTTAGAGTGCACAAAATGAACCTTAACAAACAAGCCAATTATTTTTACAAATTATCCAAATAACTTTGTAATCTCCCTAACTTTTATTTTGCTTAAATAACTTTTAAAACATACAAATAAATTTCAAGTACAAAATGTATATCACTCAATAATTTTCTATTAAATTCAAATGCTTTGTTTATGACAAAACTGTAAAGCATTGAAGAGAAAGGAATAAAACTATCCTTGCCATTTATATAAAATCTAACATCTTAAAATGCTCAATAAGTTACAGAGAAGCATGTCTGGAAGTAATATGTAATTGTTCTTACCCTTTAAATTTTGTATTGTTGCTAGTATTTTCTCTTTTTCTAACAGAAATTTACATCCTCTATAACAAAAACTGGAAATGTTCTATAACTGTGCTGTGCAATATAGTAGCCACTACCCACATGTGACTAATGAATGCTTGAAATGTGGCTTGTGACTAAGAAACTAAATTTTTAATTTCATTTAATTTGAATTAATTTAAATAACACTTGTGGCTACTGGTTATCCCAACTGAACAGCACAGCTCCTCAATGCTACACTCTCAATCAGTTATTCTGTATAGCCACAACTTGGAGATTTCCAAATTCTTTCAAATCCCTGTGGTAAGTCTGAACAAACAGTTCAGAGGCAGCATTTTTTGTAAATATCTTCATATTTCTAAATTTGACAGACAAATCCAGCATTGATACCCAATCTTCATATTTTCTATTTTTTTAATTATACATGAAAATAGAATGTATTTTGACATATTATACATACATGGAGTATAACTTCTAATTCTTGTGGTTATACATGATGTGGAGTTACACTGGTCATGTATTCATATATGAACATAGGAGTTATGTCCAATTCCTTTTACTGTCTTTCCTATTCCCACCGCCCCTTCCCTTCATTCCCCTTTGTCTAACCCAATGAACTTCTATTCTCCCCCTCCACCTTTATTGTGTGTTAGCATCCACATATCAAAAAGAATATTCAGCTTTTGATTTTGGGGGATTGGCTTATTTTACTTAGCACAATAGTCTCTAGTTCCATCCATTTACTGGCAAATGCCATAATTTCATTCTTCTTTATGGCTGAGTAATATTCCCTTGTGTATATATACCACATTTTCTTTATCCATTCATCTGTTGAAGGACACCTAGGTTGGTTCCATAACTTAGCTATTGTGAATTGAGCTGCTATATACATTAATGTGGCTATGTCACTGTAGTATGCTGCCAATTTTCATTCTTTAAACAGAAGCAAATATATCTCTCTTGGAGATCCCAACATTCCCATGGAAATAACATTTTCTCCAGTTCATAAGTTTCCATCAATTAATTCTCTATTCATAAGGAGAAAATGTATTATTTCTGTATTACTGGTAATGCCAGAGATTCAATATTTAAATAATTTGCTCTAAGTTAGATACTAAAGTTGTTTCAATATTTGTCTACTCCTATGGATTATTCTATAGTACAAGTGGCTTGCTTTTCATAGTAGATACAGATCAAAAATCAACTGAGGAAAGATTTCCTGCACTTCATTTCATTACTTAGGTTCAATCCTTAGCATCTTCTTTGCACTGTAGTAGGAAGGAGAAACTACAGCCTCAAGTCCTGATTTAGCCTGTGCCTTGAAGGGTTGGCTGGAGGGATAAATAGTCAGTCCAAGGGGAGCATGGGTGGTCCAAAGGAGTAGCTGATGGGTGAATGTCAATCTTATGTTGATCATATGGAGATTACTCAGCTGCTATGCTGCTGCAGTTTCCTTCCCGAATCTTTCTGTACTCTTTAAGCTCTGGCATAAGCACAAGCCCCGTAAGTTCAGTAACTAAGAAAACATTATTTAGTTTGTAATAACTAATACATATGATACAAAATTCAATAGTACAAAAATATAATAAAAAATAAATCACCCTTTCATCATTGTTGCCCAGCTCTTATCATCAAAGGTAAATGTTGCCAGTTTCTTGTTTAGCTTTTGCCCTATGAAATGAGTTACTAGTTCTGCCATTCTTCCCTTGAATATTTTAGATGAACTAAAACTTTTAAAATGCACATTTTTACTAAACATTTGCTAAACTACTTCACAATAATCAGGTTTTGTTACTTGAGAGGCCCACTTGCCCCCAAAAACCAAATGGAAAAAGTAATGGGAAAGGCAGAAAAGAGACTTTAATCAGTATAGGTTACACCATAAGACAAGGGGACTGGCATCTTTTATCGTGTCTTCAGGGATACTGACCTGAGCTTCCATACAGACAAGTAAACACAGAAATATGCATAAGCAAACACTATTGGTCAAACTGATTGATCATTATCTCAGAATGGGAAAGAACCTTATCAGAGATAAGTTGCTATTATGAGGGGGTAGTTTCTATACCTTTATGGATCATATCTATTATTCCTGGAATCCAAGTGATTTGTGCTTATGCCAGAGCAAAGAAGACAGACGAAAAATGGAAGCAGAGATGCAAAGTCTTTTATCCTGCTTTTAATTACCCATTGGACATTTGTAAATCCAAGTAAAAAGTCTAAGTCCTTATTAAAGTTTTGACACCTAAGAAATCTTCAATTACCAAATTTTGCAATTATTTAGCAAATAATACTATAATCTTGTGTCCATGCTCAGTAATCTCCACTAGGCAAGAATCATATCACTATGTTGTATAAAAGAAGGCATACCAGAGGAGACTTACTCACAAGAGCTGGGTTCTAGGCCTGCCATTACTAGATGTGTGATCTCTGACTTTTACTTTCCAAATCTGGAAAATATGGATACTAACTCACTTTCACCTATTTCACTGGGTTAATGAACTCAGCATAATAATACATGTAGGAAGCACACTATAAACATTAATCCAGTATAAATGTAAAGTTATTATTATTCATTTCTATTTTCACAATAACCAGTTAATTAGATGTGTAATAAATTAGATGCTAAACAGATATATAGTAAATATGCAACTGAACAGGAAAAACCCTGATTCCTATTGTACAAATTACATGCGGTACTGTATTTACAAAATTTTATTTTTTTCTTTAGGTTTACTGGATGAATATAACAACTTAAGTGTCACCAAAACATCTTTTTTTTTTCTTTTTCTTTTTGCAGGGGATGGGGGAAATCTAGCACCTCAAAGATCTTACCCAAAATAAAAAGCTATAAATCATTTCATAGTCTTTTTTTTTTCTTTCATATTTAGGAAAAATTCATCCTAGTGGGAAGGACAGGTGTTCTATCAAATTTTATCAAAACAAAAACTGTTTAGCAAGTTAATAGTTTTGCCACTGGAAATAAAAATTTAAGGAGTCTCCAGGGAAAAAAGAGAAAGAACGAGCAAGAAAGAGTGACAGATTGATATATGAGAAGCCATTCGGGTAATAAGGAAATTAAAGCCAGTCACACAACAGAAACAGAAGATGGGAAGAAAAATAATGAAATTCTGATAAAATAGGTCTTTAATTCCTTTAGTCGAGATGTCAGAATTCAAGAAGAGTAAATAAGAAGAAAAAACACAGAAAGGATTAAGTAAATAGAGTAAGTATAAACACCTTATCAGAGGTAACAAAAGATCCTAACTTTTAGCAGCTTTTGATTCAGGTTTTCCTTACCTCTTCTGCTGTACTAACATGTCGCCTCTGAGTTTTCTTAGGGCTTAAAAGGCTTCGACGACATGAACCACTCCAAGATGGACTTGGAACAGGCTTAATAGGAAAAGATTTTTCATACGCAGACATGTGGCAGTGATGGTTTGACTTTCCTGTAAAAGTGTTTGATATTCCACTAAAAAATAAAAAGTTTGTAAGAAAGATAAAAACAGTTAAAATAAATCTAAACTAGTCATTATTCACTTTCTAGAAACAACTAAAACAGAATGATAAATTGACAACAAGGGGTCGTAGCCACTTAAAAGGTCTGCCCTTAAAAAAGGTCTTAAACTACCAA
This sequence comes from Marmota monax, assembly GCF_021218885.2. NCBI lineage: Eukaryota > Metazoa > Chordata > Mammalia > Rodentia > Sciuridae > Marmota > Marmota monax. The sequence goes on from NW_026695227.1 coordinate 29,272,465, forward strand.
AACATACATAATCATCAAACATAATCATGTTTCTTAGATCCATAATATAGAACTTCCTTCAATTAAGAACCACATAGTGGTGTGGTATGACAGACAGCAAATCAGACTAGATTTCTTTGGAAAATCTGAATTTCAGATATGCTAAACATACATAAACATACATGAACCAAGGGCAATGTGCATGCTAGGCAAATGTTCTACCACTGAGCTATACCTCCAGCCCTATACATACATGTTCTATTACTCTACAACCCTGTGTCCCAAGCCCTTTTGATGGATTTACTTTAAATATTTAAAAATGGAGAGCTAAAACCTCACAATTAACTTTTAAACTGACTTTTTAAATTTCCTGAAAGACCAACAGGGGGCTCCCATCCTTCATTAAAAATAGAACACTTTTTATTAGGCTACAATACTGTGAATTCTTTTGGTTTCACCAGTCTCTGAAAATTTTGGTTTTGTTTCTTTTTATTACTTGTGCCCTTTATGGGAAAAAGTGGCAAGAAAAATTTCTGTGAACTCAAAAGCCCAGTCAAATCTCTAAGGCTTAATAAATTTAAGTTTTTTCTATGTGATATTTTTTATCTATCATTACCCAGCAAGTTTGTGGTACTATTACCATAATTAATTTTTCTTTTTCTTTTTTTCCTGCTGACGACTCAGAATAGTGTTACACCACTGAATTCAATGCAATCAACTCTTTACATCATTACATGTGGTCTGAATCCAAGTGGAATGAATAGGTCTAATGAAAATCAAAAAACACATAATAATACTCTCTTAACTTTTCAAGCTTTTTTTTTTTTTTTTTTAAGAGTGCTAGAATGGGGAAATGAGCAAGAACTTGGGATGGGAATGTAGCTCAGTGATAGAGCAAGCACTTGCCTAGCATGTGTGAGGCCCTGGGTTCAATCCTCTATAACACAAGAGAAGGGAAGTGGGAGCAAAGACTCAATTTCAGGAACAGGCTTATTTTCTTAGGCTTGGGAGGTACCACTATAAAAAGATGACAAAGGCAATATAATTGTTTACAAAGGATATAATGGTCTGGTATGGTGGTGCACGCTTATAATCCCGGCAGCTTGGGAGGTTGAGGCAGGAGGATTCTAAGTTCAAAGCCTGCCTCAGGGGGGATGGGGTTGTGGCTCAGAGGTAGAGTGCTTGTCTGGCATCTGCAAGGCACTGGCTTCAGATTCTCAGCACCACATAAAAATAAATAAAGTATACAATTTGATGTTTAAAAAAAAAAGCCAGCCTCAGCAATGGTGAGGCGCTAAGCAACTCAGTGAAACCCTATCTCTAATACAATAAAAAATTAGGCTGAGGATGTGGCTCAGTGATTGAGTGCCCCTGAGTTCAATCCCTGGTACCCCCCCCCAAAAAGGATATAACGGATTCTTCACAAGTCTTTTGTTATTTGTGCCTACTAGAATGTGCATGTTTTTAATATAAAAGATTCTTTTTTCTAAAAAACCAATATGAGGGTGTCATGCAATGCCAGAATGCCAGAAAACAAGGGTGCTATGAAAAACTAATGAAGTTGGGACAAATAGAGACAGACAGAAGCAAGCTTGAAGGGAATCCCACTCCCAAGTTGTGAGAATGGGAGCATTAAAAGCATAAAAATTGTAGTGACTTAAAACACACTGTACCTATGATACTCAAAATAGAACAGAAAAAAATTTACACAATGTGAAGTGACTATTATAATTTATCTTGTCTTTTCCATAGGTAATACATTTCATGGTAATCAAATAACTGAAAATTCAAACTGCCAATGATATAAAAAAAAAGAAATAATAAAATTAGAGAAAATATTACTTCATTAACTACAATAAAATAACTGTCAGATACAGATTATCAATTGATAATAATAACTATTAGCTAAATGGCTAATGTGAAAATGATTCTTCCTACAATGATAAAATAACATCATTTGGATTACATTTCTAATTACAAAGGGAAAACCTTAACTATACAATTAGGGACCACACTGCCATATCCCTAACTCCAAAGTCAATCTAGTATCACTAATGATATGAAAACCAACATAAGATACTATTGTTTTCTAATGTGTCATAATATAGCATCATCTTTTCTTCAAGCCAAAATCGAGTTTACAAGCTATATTTTTTGTAAATATAGCAGGGACAAAGAACAAAATAAGGATACCATAAGGAAGCAACATGTCAAATCCAAAAGGTGGAACAGAAAAATGTCATGACATTTAAAAAAAAAAAAAAAAAAGCGGCTGTCACAGACAACCAGAGACTTACAGGAAATAACTACCACATGCAATCTTAGATTAGATATTGATTTGGACTAACTTGATATAAAAGATACTTTGGGGTTAACTGAGAAAATTAAAATAAAATTTAGTGTATAAGACCAAATTGGAAAGGAAGAGAAGATTGACCAAAAAAGCAGATTATATTCCCAGCAACTTGGGAGGATAAGGCAGGAGGATTGCAAGTTTGAGAACAGCCTCAACAACTTAGTGAGGCCCTAAGCAACTTACTGAGACCCTGTACCAAAGTAAAAAAGGTTGGGGGGGTGATATAGTTCAGTGGTAAAGCACCCCTGGATTAAATTCTCAGTTCCAAAAAAAAAAAAAAAAAGAGAGAGAGAGAACAGAATACAGAAGGATATGTACAATATGAACTAATTTAAGATTATCTATGTAAAGGCAGAGAAAATATCTGAACAAAAATATTACAGAGTTGCTTTCAAGCTGGTGGAGATGTCATATTTTGTTTTTTATTTTTGCTTAGCTATATTTTCTAATTTTTTACTAAGCATATGTATTGTTTCTGTAACAATTAATTTTTTAAAGTTATCAGTATGGCATTATTCCATTAGAAAACCAACTTACTGAATAATATATATAGGAATCTTTAATGAAGATAACAATCAAACATTTCCATAGTATACATATCACATACATCATGCTATATATGAGTGAGAAACAGTGAGAGAGAAATAAGCACAGGAAAAGGTCTGGAAGGAAACACTAATTTGGAAAAATGAGATTGTGGGTGGTGGTCACTAATTTTTATTGGTAATGTTTTGATTTTTTACACTATAATGTAATTAATTTTTTAAAATATTTTTTTAGTTGTTGATGGACTTTATTCATTTATTTATTTGTGGTGCTGAGAATTGAACCCAGTGCCTCACACATGTGAAGCAAGTGCTCTACCACTGAGCCACAACCCCAGCGTGGTAATTAATTTTTATATTAAAAAAAATTAAAAAGTAGTAAAGCACTTGAGACCTGTTCCCAAAGTCCATGTGCTGATAATCATAAAGTTAAAAAAAAAAAAAAAAATCATGCCAGGCACAGTGGCACACACCTGTAATCCCAGCAGCTCAGGAGGCTCAGACAGAAGGATCGAGAGTTCAAAGCCAGCCTCAGCAAAATCGAGACACTAAACAACTCAGTGAGACAATGTCTCTAAATAAAATACAAAATAGGAAAGGGGATGTGGCTCAGTGTTCAAGTGCCCCTGAGTTCAATCCCTAGTGTAAAAAAATAAAAATAAAAATATTATCTTTTTGGTTTCAATCAACATCAGAAAGCCTTGATTAAACAGAAAATTAAATGATCTCACATTCCTGAAATTTGTTACCCGAAAGTTTAAGAAGTCCTAAATACTGTTAAAAAAGACATACGTGGGCTGGGGTTGTGGCTCCGCGGTAGAACACTTCCCTATCATGTGTGAGGCACTGGGCTCGATCCTCAGCACCACATAAAAATAAATAAAATAAAGGTATTGTGTCCAACTACAACTAAAAAAACAAAAAAAGTTTTTAAAGACATACTTTACAAATATAATAAAGTACCTGCGGTAAAATTTCTAAACTAAACTTCATCTGCCTTTAATAACTAGTATAAGTTTGGTAAGGGAATAGGTGGGCTTATACACTAGGATAAAGTTCTCTGTGATTCTCTAACAGAAGTTAGTTTAGGTGTAGTTGACTAATGCATAAGGTGTAGATCTGCTTTAGTTTGTCATGCCTCTGCTCATTTCATTGAACTGTAAAATGTGCTGGTTTCTTTGCTATTCAAGTTGCAGAAACTGATTTTCACTTTAAAATTCCTATTAGCCATATTTATCTCAAAGGATACTAAAATGCTCATATCCATTAAGATTTACCTTAAAAATCTCATCTAATGAAAAGATTTGGCTATCACCAAAATTCAGCACCAAATAAACTAAAAGTTGAAAGTTTAAAATGGATTTGAACATATAAATCCAAAAATGGCACTACTCATTTAAAATGCCAATAATAACGACTATCTTATAGCCATTTTCCCTTATATCTAAGGAAAGGATTAAAAATGAGATAAACAAAATACCAACCATGAGGCCTTTCGGGTTTCGAGGTAAAGACTTCGGCTGTTTCTGGATTTCTGTAAAGTTGAGCTTGATGCTGGAGTGGAATTTCTCCACTGGCCATTTGCACTCTGGCCAAAGGTTCTTAAGTCGCCTGAGCCAAGAAAACTGTCTGAGGAAGGGTTGTCTAAAAAAAAAATAAATAAAAGTTTGAATAAATTAAACCAATAACTACAGCTGGTTCTCTTTATGACTGCAACCATGTCCATCATTGTATTCCAAAGTAATGTGGCTTATCACCATGTCTCTCATGGACGAAAGATCCCAGTCTCAACTGCCAGTACAGTCTGCAGTAAGGAAACTTCTACAAACTATAATTGATTCAGCCATACTAACCTGAAAATTGATGAAGGAGCTGAATCCTGCCACAGCCATGTGCCTTATCTGCATCAATGTGACTCCGTGGTGTCCACCAAAAGTCAACATTTTACCCCAACTATATCTTGCAAGCACTCCCAGGCCTGGGCCTGAAAGAAGGTAGGCCAGACCAGTAAGAAAGCAGGTGGAGGGCCAAGGAGAATTGTAATTCAAATGAACAACAGTTATTGCTCAATAGCAGCTGGTGTCACTTTCCTCTTTCTAGTTACCATTTTTAAGACTCAGGGACTCTCAAAAAACACAGATAACCTAATTGCTGCTTATACTGGCCGGCTAGTTTCAGGTAGAATAATTTTATACCCTCCTCTATCAGCAAGATTGTAAAATATAAAATAGCTCCTTTAAAATAATTTCAAACATTAGGCTATGGAACTCGGAGGAGCTTCAGTGAAAAAACAGGAATGACAATTCTCTTTTTCCAGAATTTTTCTCTAATGCTCATATCATTTTGAAGATCCCCTTTCAAAGCATATTACTATAGAACTTTGCACAATACTGTGTATTTATGGCATTTAAAATATTTAACATGTCTTTTTATACTCTACCTAAAAAGCAAGCTAGCCCTTCAAAAATAAAATTTTGTGTTTTCTTAAGTTAAACAAGAAATCAGGATTCAGAGTAAATAGGGAGGAAAAAAGGTAAGCAGGAGTGGTGTTGGTACTCACTGATCAACCAATACATGAACTTAGTCTCAAAATTAACATAGGTTAAATTTACTTTCAAAACGAATAACTTTTTTCCTTTGTAATCACTATCCATGCTTAACATCTACTATTATTACTTTAAAGATAGAGACATAAGATACTGCAAATGAGTCTCAGTAAAAAAAACAGAAAATTATGATCTTTAAATGAAAAGTAATAATAGGAGAAATCTTTTGTTTCTCACAAAATTTGGCTAAATTTTGACTAGAGAATGGTCTACTTAAAGATGTCTATTTGAGGGGCTGGGGTTGTGGCTCAAGTGGTAGAACGCTCACCTAGCACATGTGAGGCACTGGGTTCAATCCTCAGAACCACATAAAAATAAAGATATTGTATCCACCTAAAACTAAAAAATAAATATTAAAAAAAAGATGTCTACTTGAGAAAAAAATCTGCACAAAAAGCAAATTACCCTGACACTGTGAAACTTGAAACCAAAGATGAGTTAAAATAGTCTTTTCAATAGCATGTGACTGTCTTCAGCTTTAAAATGCAAGTGAAATGCATAGGATCAGGCACTCTTAACCAGAATAAGGTGGTTCCATCCACTTAATGATTATCACTAAATAGTTTTCTACTGCTGATGGCATCAAGCTAGAGAGAGAGGGACCAACAGGAGGCTGCAGATATTCTTTTTTAAATGAAGATTTAACCTGATATTCTGTCAGCACCAAGAAATAGAGTTGCAAATGCCACAAATAAGATCACTTTTAATTTGTACATATATACACAAAAAAAAAATTAAATAAAATACACTGAAAATTTAATTGTGGATGTATTATAATGATAAAAGATGGGCTTTTGTAGTTTTCTCTACCAATTTTCTGTAGCGACAGGTTATACTTCCATAGTCATAATAAACTTTGTATTAAAAATAAGAGTGTCAGATAATCATTTACTATAAAAGTAATCATCGATAGCTCGTGTTAACTTTAGGATTTATTTAACTACTATAAGTAACAGGACAGTTGAAATTAAATTTTACCTACTAATGCTGGAGATTCTAAGCATTAGCAAAATCATTTCTTTTCATCTTAATATATTCGTTTGTTTTGTTGTTCAGGGCTAAAAATAAGACTTTTCATTGTGCTCTTGGTAAAAGTAAAGGTTTTGAAGCTTGACCACCACTAGTTTTTAAAGTGAAACAATGCTAGAATTTTGCATTCTAAAAATTCTTTTTAAATTCTATTTATTTATTTATTTTTATAAATATTTTTTAGTTGTTGTTGATACAGTACCTTTATTTTATTTATTTATTTTCATGTGGTACTGAGGATTGAACCCAGGGCTTCGCACATGGTAGGTGAGCACTTTACTGCTGAGCCACAACCCCAGCCCCCAAAATCTATTTTTTAATAGTCTAACCTTGAATGAACTGAGAATCAGTTTTCTAAAAGGCTTGATCTAGAGATGCATATACAATAAAGTTAATAAAAAAGAAACTCCAGACCCTTGATTTAAATGTTTGAGCTTTCCTGCTCATTTTCATCTTGGTGGAAGAGAGACAGTAGAGTGGGACAGGAGATCGAAGACTAAAACAGGTAAACTGGGAGTCCACATCTAGCCCAGTCAAAAGGTTAGACTCAAGGTGACTGACCACATAAATTAATGTGAAGATTATTAGAAACGATTATATCCAAAGGACCCTGTCCATTGAATTGGAATTGGTGTGGCAAAGGAAGAGTTCTCTAAAACTAAATGGTAAAAAATAGCTTTTATTTTCATTTTTGGAATGCTAGGAAGGGGACCCAGAGCCTTGTACATACTAGGTAGTTAGTCCTTCAGTAACTTATACCCCTGGACCCAAAAGCAGCTTTTAATTAAAATTAAAGACTTCAATATATGAAAAGTATCTATACTCTTGGCGTTCTTCTGATTGTTAGGCAGCAACCTTGGAGGTCTGTGACATGATAAAACTTATTTGATCAGGTAGGTACTAGATGAAATTTGGTAAAGGAACAAATTTGAATCCTGTTTCAAGCTGTAAATAATTGAGAAAATGAGTCTAACAGAGAGCTTGGTATTCCCATTTCGGTATGTCTTTATTATTCACTGTTGTTTTCTATATTCATTGTCATGCATCACGTGCATACAATTATGAATTTTTTTCCTAAAAATTTTCTAAGTTCAAGTGAGAAGTACACTTTAGTATAAGAGTTCTGATATGGGAATCAACTTGTGGTATGAAGATGAACACAGAATAGCTGAACAATCACATCACATAACTGAATAGAAAACTGGGAATCTAGTCCAATATTGCCACAGTCGAGAACATGAGGATCTGCAGTGATCTCAGATATATCTTTTATAAATATTAAAGGTCTACTAAAATTTAAGAGAAAAAAAGGTATTTATACAAATGTTTTTAAGTGAAGTTACTAATAACAGCTGAAAATGGCAAGAGTGAAGCAGACCTAATCACGGCAAAAATAATGAAGCAAATGAAGACATAGGCCCATTATCCCAAATCATAAACTCTTGGGGTCTATTGTATTTTTGAATGTAAAAGTTTTGGATTTTAGAAAAATAATCTGATATACAATATAACACTTCCAAGTATAATCTGAAGTAGCACTCTATAAATAAATTTATTGATGTGTCTTCACCAAAATATGTAAATACTCAAAATATGTAAATACTTAAAGAGATAAATAAAGATAGAAACAGCTTATGTCAATTAATATATGCTTTGCCAAGGAATTAATTCAGTTTAAGTCAGGTCAGGTTTTGATGTCAAATGAGTTATAAAAATATTTTTGATTTTCAGGGTTTTTTGGAGTTTGGAACTGCACATAAGGGATTATGGATGTGCTTATCAATTCTATGGATTAGAAATCAATGGAAAATAATAAATATGAGGAAGAATATGTGAAACTTAAAATATGGAAGAATATGGCAGACTAAAAATATAAACATTGATATAAAGAAAGATTTTATGTGTTGAATCATACAATGTGTACCATGAATATATGCAGATAAAAATCATAAGAGGCCTAAGAGAGTGGAGTTAAATAAGAATTAAGGTACAGTCTGGGGACTTTTGAGTACAACTGTCTATTCAACCGGTTATTATTAAGCAATTATTTTAAACCTAACACAAAGGGATTCTATCCAATGGTAAAATGGAATATGAAATTGTAAGCAAACAGGCTGAATTCAAATAGAAATATTAATAATCTAATTTCATTAACCACAACTAGCCTTTCTCTAGGATTATTTAATGAGCTATCAAATTGGATTTCAGGCTCTCTGTTCATAAAGGCCTTTTCAATAATAAAGAGAGGGCTGGGGATGTGGCTCAAGCGGTAGCGCGCTCGCCTGGTTTGCGTGCGGCCCGGGTTCGATCCTCAGCACCACAAACAAAAATAAATAAATAAAAAAATAATAATAAAGAGATATTACGGTAACAATGAATAATAACAACAATTGAGTTAGTTTCTGAGTTAATTAACTGATGGTTCTTTAAAAAACTGATTTTTCTATGCACATATTACGTGGAGGTCACTGCCCACCCAAAGAGAGGAAATCAGTGCCCAGGGTAGATAAAGTACTACATCACATTTAAATATAATATAAATCTAAAAGAGCATCATACTAACGTCTTTTTAGGGGAGGAGATCTCATCTTGGTGACAAAGAATCCTGAGGAAGCCAAATAACAAGAATAATTATTATTTGCAATTCATATTTATCATCTGTTTATCCTTATAATAATCTCATTTATGCAGATTCAATGATATTCTTAGTATTCCCATTTTTGGAGTAAAATGAGGAGACTGAAATATAGAGTGAAAAGACCTTGAGTTATAATGCCAATGGACTAACCAACAAAAAATTTCTTCATTTCTCAAGGCAGAGGCATAAAATCATGGGAAGTCTAACCCCTAGGAAGGAAGATGATAAGTCAGGCAGGTCAGGGATAGGAATAACCTAGAAAATGCTGACTTCTGTCATGGATCACAAGTTGATTAGGTAAGCCCTTGAATATGCAAGCATATGGCTGTGGCAGGTGCTAGACAGAAACATGTAGTTAATATTTCCTGCCCTGATGGAGGACAAGCTTGGGTGGAAATAAATTTTCAGGTACGTTTAGAGCAGAACAGAAATAAATCATCTCTTTGGTTTAAATCAATGCAAAACAGATACCTTTTATGTCACATACACATATCCAAAAAGTCAAAAACAAATAAAGCCATTTTGCTTTCTACAATGCAAAAGAGACAAGTAGAACTGATTCCAAAAAAAAAACCCCTTCCACTAAAAAGTTAGTATCTGGTTGAGACTAGGTCCATAAAGTATTATAATAATCAAATACATACACATAAAATGAAGTTTTAGTGAAGAAAATGCCATTTTGCTTTTGCCAATGCTTTTGTGTGATAAACACAAAAGATTTGCTAGGAAGAAATCTGAAAGGTATAAGTACCTTGACTACAAGTAATGTGTCATACCTGCGTAATAATTTGGACTATAAGCTGCACTTCTTGTGGAACATGTTGTAAAAGATCGGCCCGAATTTCCTTGCCTGGAAGGTAAAATCTAAACAAAGCAGAAAAATTTTCTTAAATCATATTTTCCACAATAAAAAGGAATAAAATTTTATATTAAGAAAAACATAACATTAAACAGGAATATGGCATTTTTTGCAATTTAATTGTATTATATTGTGTTTTTACATTATATATTATAGGGGGCTGGGGATATAGCTCAGTTGATAGAGTGCTTGTCTCACATGCACAAGGCTCTGGGTTCAATCCCCAGCACCGCCCCCCCAAAATTATATATTATAAACTATATACTAATAAAGAAAATACAAACAATCTGGTGAAATAATTCAGGTTCAAGGGGGAAAAATGGATAAAATATCTGCTATAAAACCTAATTTAAAGAACATTCCTTAGAAAATAAATGCATAGAAAGAAGGAACACGTAATCCCAATGACTCTGGAGGCTAAGACAAGATGACTGCAATTTCGAGGCCAGTCTCAGCAACTTAACAAGATCTTGTATCAAAATAAAAAAATAAAAAATAAAAAGGGGTGGGGATGTATCTCGGTGGCAAAGCATCCCTGGGTTTAATCCCTAGAACCCACTCTTCCTCCCCATAAAAAAAAGAAAGAAAAAAAAAATAGAAAGTGAATATGTACTTGGTACCTTCTATCTAAAAGCCACTTGCAACATGTATAACAGAGGCTGAGAAAATCTTTTGAAAATTCTGAAGAGATACTTATTAATCAGGGAGGGTGCTGTATCTCTAGTACAAATCTGAAATGTATAAATACATACTCATTATCTAAACAATTATGGTGGCAGGGTGGATGCTACCAATATTCAGTGGCTTTCCTATTATGCTTAGAACAGCAAAGAACTATCTCATCAAGTTACTAATGGCTTTCCTACTGAAAAAGACAGCTTATTAATAGTGTTCCTCACACTTTAATGTGTATATAAATCAGTTGGAGATATTTTTATTTTTTTTTTTTATTTTTTTTTTTTTTTAATTTTTTATTGTTGGCTGTTCAAAACATTACATAGTTCTTGATATATCATATTTCACAATTTGATTCAAGTGGGTTATGAGCTCCCATTTTTACCCCATATACAGATTGCAGAATCACATCAGTTACACATCCATTGATTTACATATTGCCATACTAGTGTCTGTTGTATTCTGCTGCCTTTCCTATCCTCTACTATCCCCCCTCCCCTCCCCTCCCCTCCCCTCCCCTCCCCTCCCCTCCCCTCCCCTCTTCTCTCTCTGCTCCCTCTACTGACATTCGTAGGAGATATTTTTAAAATGCAGATTCTGATTCAGTGGTAGAGGGTGATACCTCAGATTCTTCATTTCTACCAAGCTCCCAAATAATGCTGATACTGTTGGTTCTGGGTCAGACCTTAAGAAACTAAGATTTATAGCACAGGCAAATCTCAGAGTGGCTGTATTTTGTACACACACAGAAATAATGCTCAGTTATTTTAAAACACTAATTTAAAAAGATTGATCTACATAATGACAGTTATAATATTCAAAGGAACCATGAAAAGTTTTCCAAAAGATATTTTTCTCAAGTAATTCATACATATACTGTCTTTTTAAACTTTGTCTTGTCTTTAATATACCAACCAGAATTCCAAACACTAAAATTATTCATTGTAAAAAGTTTGCATGTTTAGCCAGGCGTGATGGCACATGCCTGTAATCCTAGTGGGCTCGGGAGGCTGAGGCAGGAGAATCCTGAGTTCAAAGCTAGCCTCAGCAACAGCCAGGCGAGGCACTAAGCAACTCAGTGAGACCATGTTTCTAAATAAAATACAAAATAGGGCTGGGGATGTGGCTCAGTGGTTAAGTGTCCCTGAGTTCAATCTCTGGTACAAAAAAAAAATTGCATGTTTATATTTTTGGAGTGAGGCATTTATACTATATCAGATAAAAATTTATAATGAGCAAATTAATTAAAGGAAGAAAATCATTCCTAACCTGCTGGTCAGAAAGTGAAATCTGGTCCTCTGGAAAACCTGATTGTGGCAGGAGGTGGGTTTTGAAGATGGAGTTGTGGTTCACTAATGTTACTTCTCCAGCATCCATCCTCACCCTATCAGCAATATCATCTGGGGAAAGAATCTATATTAGATCAAGTCATATGATTCTTCAATAACTTTTTTTCTATGAACAAATCTTTTCACCTAATGATTCCCAAAGAACAACTCCAGTCAAACAATACCCCTCCTTCATAGCTAACCATTGGCATGAAACTTCAAAATGTCACTGTCAAAGGCGGACCATATGGCAGAAATTGGCTCATGCAGAATTGAGATCACCTACCAAATGGTTCAAAACTTATATAAGAATAAAAACAGTTTGATTTCAAGTTTTAAAATATTAAAATGTCCTCAAAATAAAACTTTTAATGTTTTAACTACAAGAAAATTGAATATTTAAAAAATTTGGAAACCAGGCACAGAAGTGTATACTGGAAGTCCCAGCTAATGGGATGGAGAAAAGAGTATCTTTTTTTTTTTTTAATATTTATTTTTTAGTTGTAGGTTGACACAGTATCTTTATTTCATTTTTATGTGGTGGTAAGGTTTGAACCCAGTTCCTCATGCATGCTAGGCGAGCACTCTACCACTGAGCCACAACTCCAGCCCCAGAAAGATTATCTTTTGAGCACAGGAGTTTATGACCAACCTGGGCAACACAGCAAGACCCTGTTTCTTCAAAAACAGATTGGAGGGCTGGGAATGTAACTTAGTTGGTAGTACACTTGCATACATGCATGGGATCTGGGTTTGATCACCCGCACCACATACATACATAAATTAATTAATTAATTGGAGAGGAGTGTTTCACCACTTAGAAACAAAAACTGCCCACACTGGTTTATTTCATGTTTTAACTCAGAAAAGTGCTTACTTGGCTCTTATAGATATCAGTTCAATTACTGTAATATCATGGCAGAATCTTACTTTAAAAACATTTTTGAGACCTTTTTTATTATAAAAGAGCTAAAACAGGAACAAATAATAGTTAAGGGAACTTAATGACTTACACGGATAACAGCAATGAGAAAGAATGTAAATAAATGACCAGCAAAAGAAGGTTGACTAATCAACAGAAAAGAAAGGAGGAGATAGTAGAGGATAGGAAAGGCAACAGAATACAACAGACACTAGTATGGCAGTATGTAAAAACGTGGATGTGTAACCGATGTGATTCTGCAATCTGTATACGGGGTAAAAATGGGAGTTCATAACCCACTTGAATCAAATGTATGAAATATGATATGTCAAGAGCTATGTAATGTTTTGAACAACTAATAATAAAAATTTTTAAAAAATTATATTATCGTGCTCTGGCAACAAAAAAAAAGAAAAGAAAAAATGGAGGAACTTTGGGCAAAGGGGAGAGAGGGATAGGGAGGAGGCTTGGGGTCAGGAAAGATGGTGAAATGAGATGGACATCATTACTCTAGGTATATGTATGACTACACATATGGTGAGACGCTATATCATGACAACCAGAGAAATGAAAAGGTGTGCTGCAATTATGTATGATGAATCAAAATGCATTCTACTGTCATATATACCTAATTTATATAAATAAATTAATAAAAAATGCAGATAACAAAAAAAAAAAAGAAAGGAGGAGATAAAAGGCCAATGTGAATTTAAAAGAAATATATGTAATGTTATAAGATCTTACTGTATAGCTTTTTCAGTTTATTCCTATATGGGTTATTACTTCTGAACTTATATGGATTTCTTTTACAGACATGAAGTACTATAAATGAAATAGTGGAAAATGTCCTAGTCACAATGAATTCTCAATACCACTAGTTAAATGAAACATTTATCTTAATCAAATTATTTATCACATAGAAGCATTTTAACATAGTATTAAAGAATAGGGTCTCAAGAACCAGAATTATTTAAATCCTGGCTCTACCCTATATGGTACATGACCCTAAGCAAGTTTCTTAATCTATGTGTCTTATTTTCCTTATTTACAGGGAAAATGGCAGTATTTCTGTTGTAGGTATTATTAAGTATCCTTGTAAGGTGGCCAAAATAATTAGATTAACATTTTAAATAATTGGACAGGCACATAGTAAGCACAGCAAATATTTACTAGTGTATGATTGTTTTTTTCAATACAATGAATATGAATGCTCTTAAAGGACTCTAAACAATATCCTATCCAAGAAAAAATTATGAGTGGTATATAGCATTTCATAATTAATATATTAAGTTTTCCCTTAAAATTATTATTACACACAAAGATACAACTATTGAAAATATCAGGAAAACTCATTGTTTCAGTCCAGCTTAACTCATCAGAATAACTAAAACAACTGAATGAGTACTTTATGGTTACTCTTACCCATGTCAGGTCTTTTCACATCACTGACTTTAGCAAAGATACAAAGTCCTATTTGAAAAAAAAAAAAAAGACAAAACAGAAACATTACATAGTGAAACATATATTTATAAAACAGGAAGTCATTAGAAGTGACAATTTGTGTTTTTTAGTGGAGAAAAATCTAAAGTGGTTGAGAGAGTTGACTTGATGGGAAGAGAGTGGAAAATAAAATTGGCCCTAGGTGCTTCCAAACATTTGTGGAAACTGCTACAATCAACAGCAATTAGAACCCAAAGAATCATAGAATATTAAAGCAAAAGTAAGTTGGGCAGCCAGCCCTCAGGAGATTCAGTAATTTGCATAAAGTCTGTGACTACATTGAAATTCTAATCTAGAAATTCTCCCCAATCCATTGCTTTTTCTATTACCTCAAACTAAACCATTTTACAAAAGACAGGCCTTAAAATGATCCTATTAAGGTTTCTCTTTCCATACATCTCATTCAGTGACCAAATATAAAGCTGCCGATTTGTTGAGGACAATGAAGGAATACTTTAGGATCCTATAAAGTACTCCTTTCACAGAATTATCCATCAAACTGCTAAAAACTAGGATTGGGGATATAGCTCAGAGCAGAGTGCTCGCCTAGCATGTGTGAAATCCTAGGTTCAATCCCCAGAGCAGCTAAGAAAAAAAAAAACTGCTACAAACCAAAGCCCCTATACCCATATCATAGTCCCCCTTATCAGCAGAGAGTATGTTCCAAGGCCCCCAGTAGATGCCTGAAGTTGTAGACAGTATTGAACCCTGTATATATACATCTATATATGTATGCAAAAAAACTGTGTGTGTATATATATATATATATATATATATAAAATTCATAATTAATCACATATATACTGAAATTTATAAATTGTGTTATTGGGAATAGTAATAGATTAGCAACAACAATAAAATAGTTAATAACAACAAGCTATAATAAAAGTTACATGAATGCAGTGTTTCTCTCAAAATATGAACTGTTCATTTAATTATTTTGAAACACAGTTGACTATGGGTGACTATAGAAAGTGAAACCACAGATAAGAGGAGACTTTTCTCACTGTCTTCTCTTATATATCTACTTTTTCCAGGAAAAAAAAAAGGGGGGGGGGGAATTTAAGAGTCTAAGTACTTGGAACTAGGTTAATAAACATCCTTGGCACATATGATTTTTTGGCAGACTCTCCAGAGGAGGAAACTAGGGATAGTAATACTCATACCTATATATATTCATAATCTTTATCACCTTATTTTAAAAAAGATTGATCACTTCATCAAGTACACAACAATACTAGAGCTTCAATGTATTTTGAAGACTGGCTGATAGTAGGGATTCTTTGTGGTCACAAGAAGAAGTGCATATGCAGAGTAAGGCTGCTTCGGTTTTTCTTGGCAGAGCTTTCAGACTAGGCAGAGTAATCAACTGATTACCTAGGCTTGCCAGGGAGGAATAGTTTAGGCCTTAGATTTAGCTTTCAAATATTCAAATTGATTTCCAAATGCTCAACAAAGGTTTTCTATCTGGATTTTCTCCAGATTCTCTAAGAGAGAATTTCCTAGGTTCTAGATTAAGGGAGAAAAAACTATATCAACCAATAAATCAGCATGCTTTTTTCACATTTCACTCTTTCAGGTCACTTCCTAATTGCCATCACTAGCTTTTTTTAAAAGAAGAATGACAATTGAAAAGTCTAATGCCCAGTAGAACAACTCCATGTTAATTTCCTTTGCATTTTTCTGAGAAAGAGGGAAACAAGCTAAAACATTCAAAGAATTGTTGAGATTATGTCCAGAAAGGTTAAATGACTTGCCTGAAGACACAGAGGGGGTAAAGGGAAAACAAGAATCCAAAATCCTTGACTCCCCAGCAAATGCACACTTCAAAAATAACATGACTTTATATATATTAACATATCTTCATTCAAAGAATCTCTAGCTAGTTCTGGGGACTCTACAATGACATAATTTAATAGTTAAAGCATCACATTTACATTTTAATACAAATATAACCAGCTTCTTCAATGTGCTTACAATATTTTCTTTAGCAATTACATTAGAAGAAAAGATATTTTATCCTAAGATTCTGCATGAAATGCTGGATCAGGAACCTTTGATGCCACCAAATTCTTGCAAGGATAATAATTTTTTCTTTTAATAAATTAATTTAATAACTCATTTCCTAGTATACACTGCTCATTCAGTTTACTGAAAGAACATAAGCAATTATAGTTATTAAGGTGAATAGAGTTAGTGGCTGAACTCAAGGTAATGGGAAATCTGAAAGGAAAAATAGATGAAAAAGTCCTGACTTTAAAACAAAAAATTAATGTGTGGCAAAACATTTATAAGCTTACCTGCAAAGAGGTGATTATAAAATAAAATGTTTAGGGCTATGATGAAGTTACCAGAAAATTTATATTGAGAGAGGCATTGTACAATGGAGTTAGAACAGTTTGTGATATGAGGAGCCTATAGAAGTAACCATGTGAACCAACCTGAGCTCTGGAAAATAATTAATGATACATTTTGTATTATATATTATGCATTTCAGGTTTTTCCCCTTAGTATTTATATATGTAATCTTTCCCAATTAGACTCTAAAATATTAAGCATCTTAATAATCTATCTTAAACAGCAAATATTTAACTTCTTTCACACACATACATTTATTATGCACTTAAGTGCAGGGTACTGGAGACACAAAGATGAATAATAACTGGTCCCTACCACTGAGAAGCTCACTGTCTAGTAAGGGAAGCCAAACCCATAAACATATTCAATAAGACCGTAAAACTGGTACAACTGGTAAAAGATGTGGAAGTCAGTGGGACAAAAAGGACTGCCAAAGCAGCAGTCGAGTTACAACACTTTAGCCACAAGTAGCAGAACCTGTTTTTGTATCCATCCACTCCAACTTAATTCATCAGATGGGTGATAAGACCATCTTTGCAGTTGTACTATTTAACTGAAATCGCGTAAAAATGAATGAAGTTTCCTAAAAAGGACTGGGTGGGGATGGGGGAGAAACCCTGAAACTGAAAGGTTAAGGGATTGTGCTTAGTGAGATGCTTGAGGTTTCACTGTAATTTCAAAGTCAGTATGATCTATATTTCAGCCCAAGTCCCTAGCACAAATTTTTATGAAGAATAAAGTTTTAGGAGAGATGTAACGTATTTCATTCTGAATATCCAATTACAACAAAGACCTTAAGTCAGTCAGGCAGTTGGTAGTCTATAGAAGGCTTCATATAAATTTTACAAGAATCACCACCACTCCAAATACAATAAGTGTACCAAAGGTGAACTGAAATAACTTTAACAAGTCTGACTTGAAAGTGATAAAGGAGCAAGTTATTGCCAACAAGATAGTGGAAATACTGCAGAGGCACTGATAAACAGAAATCACCAAGCTCAAGACAAGAGAAACTGTGCATATATCCAGAGAGATCACGTTAGGGTATACCAAAAAAGAGACGGTTCAAGGGAATTACCGGGAGGCGATGAGCCAGGTAAGCAAACTGTGGCAATTAAGGGGATTTTCATAACCTGGGCAGGAGGGTCCAGACGTTCTTTCTGGTGGTGGCACTAGCGATATCACATCTCAGGGAGATACCACAGAGTAAAAAAGAGTTGGAGAATTGTTTACGTGAGATGCAGAAGTAGCCGAGAAATACCATTCAGGTCTCAAGGAAGGCGAGAGGTGAAGCAGGTGTGATAGAAAGCTGAGCTTCCCGGTGGAAACAGCTCTCCCTTGAGAGAAGACCCTGCTCTGGCGGGAAAGTCCCGGAATCCCAGCCGGCCTTTTCCCCACGAGTAGAGCTGAGCGTTAAGATGCGGCCTGCTCTAACGGCAGATAGACTGCCTCTCCGCAGCTCAGGAGAAACAGGCCTGAAAGAACGGCCTCAGGAAGCCTAACTAACGGAGACCCGCCAGACCGCGGCCGCCGGACAGCCGGGGGGAGGGGAGGTGGTCCCAGGGGGCGGGGCAGAGGAAAAAGCGCCGTCCCCACAGCGGTCCTCGCTTCCGCCCAGCCCAGCCTAGACTAGCGTGCCCGGTCCGACACAGCCTCCGGGCCCAGGCTCCCTCCATCCTCTCCCCTCCCCCAGCTTCCCGCCGCCACTCACCGAACCGGAACCGGCTGCTTTGCAAAGGGGTTTCCGGCCAGCCGCGGAACGCAAAACCCGGGAACCGCCGCGAACCGGAACCGCCTTCACAACACCGGAAGAGCGCTGGGTGGCTGCCGAGGAGGGGGTGGGGCAGAGGTCAAAGAGCAGAGCTGAGGACCCGTGGAACGCCTGCGCGGTGTGGGCAGGCTGGAGACACCGAGGGAGCGTTTAAGGCTGTAGTCATAATTTCCCTGTTCCCCTTTCAGTCTGAGCTTTTTCTCTTTCTCGTACTCGGAATACCGTTAGTGCGTCCTTCGTCCTTTGCTTTTCCCTGTTCCCTCGGCCCACGTACCCGCTGCCTTCTGGTTCCGCATGTCGATTTTTGCTTAAGCTTAAGTTTCTGTGGTAGCTTTTTGTTGTGGCCCTAGATGTTTGAGAACCTGTGGCTTCCTGAGAGATATCAGCTATCTGCTCATATTTTTATATGAGATTTAAGTTGATCTCAGGCTATATTATAGCTTACTGAGAATCACAGAACGTTAGTGTATGTAGAGGTTATTGGAGATAATTTAGTCTAACAGTTTAGTGGAATGAAGTCATTTCTCAAAGCTAGAAACTGTGTGGCAGATCTAGGACTAGGAAACAAGTTTCTTAACTTGCAGCCTTGTACCCTGCATCATATCTTGCTTGACTGACAATTCAGAGAGAGAGAAAAAAAAAACAACTTGGGGACAATTTAGGTTAGACTTTGACAACACGTAAACCCTTCCTGCACTTTGGAGGAGTTTGAAACACAGGCATGATCTCTAGACCCACAGTGATTTCTGGACCCAACAGAAAGATATACTTTTCTAGATAGAGATAAGAAAGGACCCAAGAGTCTTGACTTCTGAAGTGTTCCTTTCACTATTACAGGGACCCTAATGATTAACCTGTAGTCTGTGCCATATTTTTGGAGAAAATGATGGAAGAAAAATGTTCATTTAGTCTGTTTACCAAGCCCCTCAATTTGTTTGGCCTCTAATGGAGGCCATGTGTAATAAGTCTTGAAGAAACACTCTCGGTAGGCACTCTAGACCCAGAAGACAGCCAACAATTTTAGCCCAATCTTGAAGGGAAGGCTTTGGAAACTCCCAGCCTTTCCATTCTCAACAGCTGGGAAATAGGAAACTTGCTGAGTTCAGAGGATCCTGCCCTATCAAATGTATAAAAGTACACTATCTGTATCACCTCATAGGCTAATTTGAGGGACAGTTATGGGGACAGGAGTACCTCACACCAAGCTACACCCCCCAGCCCTTTTTACATTTTTATTTTGAGGCAGGGTCTCTCCAGGTTGCCCAGCCTGGGCATAAATTTGTGATCCTCCTACCTCAGCCTTCTGAGTAGTTGGAGTTTCAGTACGGTCCACCACACTTGGCTATCTGCTGATATTTTTCTATGTCAAATCTTAAGACCTAGTATATTGAACATACCTAGTCCATATTAGTTATGGACACCTTAATCCTTCCACAGATCTATTCATTTGGATTAAACTCTGTATTTATTTCTAGGAAATAATCATGCATAAAGAAGAATTTCAACTGAAATTTTTCATGTGTGTGATTCAATCTCGCCGAATAGTCAGGACTTCTGAGGAAACAGGTATCATTGTTTCCTGATCATACTTCAGTGACAGGAATTGGGTTCTCTCACAAGGAGCCTCGATACAGGATATGAACTTTACAGATTTAAGGGGTCAGATGCCCTTGTTTATTCCCTTCCAATTATGATATTTGTCACCAACTCATTAAAGGATAGGAAAGAAGTTGACCTGTATGAGAGATAGGGCTCAGGTAGAAAAGAAGGACTTGGAAGTTGAGGGAAACATTATAGCTGATGAAGTGGGTTTTGATTTCTATGTCCTTTGTAAAATATTCCAACTTGACTGGGCTTATCTGTGGAAGTCATGATTGCCGTTATAAATGAAACTTCAAAACCTGTAGGCTAAATCAAACTCATCCTTCCTCAAAATGACCTTCTCTTCTACCGTGGCCCCAAGATAGTAGTAATGTGTTCAGATTTGCCCTTGCTTATGTCAAAGGAATAGAATCTTTTTGAAGTGAAATAGTTGTTGAGAATAGCCTTCACTTCTCTTATTTTCCACTATATTTATTGGAAAGAAGGCTATGGACAGATGAGAGTCATAGAGAAGATGAAAGGAAGTAAGAAGCACTCCCTTCTCTGAATCCCACCTTGATGGTAACCTAGAGCTTTTGCTTCTCAGCTGGGGAAGCTTCAACCTCCAGCATGCTCTTCCCAAAGCCACCAGCAAAGACAGATAGCTTGAAGAATCTAGACACTGTGGAAAATCCAGACACCGTGGGAAGCATACCTATTATGAAATATGGTGAGGCATGTGGGTCAATAAGGGGGAGGAGTGTGGAAAGGAATATTGGAAGATGAAAAGTTTACACATAGTGTTATAAATTAGAGTAGATCTGTAAGAGTGAAGTATGAGTTAAGACACAAATGAGAAAGTGTGTGTGTGTGTGTGTGTGTGTGTGTGTGAGAGAGAGAGAGAGAGAGAGAAGAAAATAATTTCAGAAACTTCAGAAAGAGGAACACTTCTATGAAGAATAGGTTGCTTTACTCAATATTTGTAATTTTTCTATTGCCCTAACAAAATACCTAAAGCTGGATAATGTATAAAGAAGTTTATTTACCTCACAGTTTTGGAGACTGAATGCTGAAGATTGGGCAGCATCATTTGTTCAACCTACAGTGAGGGCTCCCTTTGCTGCATCACATCATGGAGATGATATCATGGCAGCATGTGTGTGAGAGGGAGAGAGCACAAGGTGAAACAGGAAACCAGAGAGTGGGGAAGGGCCATTCTGGCTATTTTATAACAACATTCTGCCATGGGAACTAACTGTGGTCCTGTAAGAACCTACAGTTGAACCAGGGCAGTGCTTCTAGTGACCTAATCACTGGGCTCTACCTCTTAAAGATTTCACCACCTCTTAAAATTCCCACACTGAGAACTAAACTTCCAATCCTTGGGAGACACACACAAACCATATCTAAACCATAGCTATTTAAATCAGTTGGCTCCCTTATTACTGTAAGCTTCTAATGTGGCTTACCCTATTATCAACAACCTTGGTATTGAAAAATGTGGAACTTAACTTAAAAATTGATCAACTAGTGAGTTATGATATTATAAAATGATTCTAAATACTGTTAAAAATTACCTTAGGAATCCATTTAATAAGAAGTATCTCTTGGGGCTGGGGATGTGGCTCCAGCGGTAGCGCGCTTGCCTGGCATGCGTTCGGCCCGGGTTCGATCCTCAGCACCACATACAAACAAAGATGTTGTGTCTGCCAAAAACTGAAAAATAAATATTAAAAATTCTCTCTCTCTCTCTCTCTCTCTCTCTCTCTCACTCTCTCTCTCTTTAAAAAAAAGAAGTATCTCTTGTGTATTTTAAATAATGTTCAATTCACAAGTAAATTTTTTTAGACTTTATTTTTTTCAATATATGAGGTGCTGAGAATCAAACCCAGTTTCTCACACATGCTAGGCAAGTGCTGTACCACTGAGCCCAATACCTACCCAATTCACACATAATTTATATAAACTTTCAGAAAAAAATCTATACATTTCTTCTCAACTTAAATGCATCTATATTGGAATCAGTGCCCTGAAAACACACCTTGAATTCCACCATGTGCCCAGTAATATACTGGAAATAATAGAGATGTTATAAAACTTATGTTTAATTTATATCCTTATCATTGACCCAGTACCTTACAGTTCAAAAATGCTTTAGAGATTATTTATCCCAATTCCCTTATACTTTCAGGAGGAATTAAAGACCAAAAAGGTTTTCCTCAAGAAGTTAAGTTTGCCAGACTGGTGGTTCATGCTTGTAATTCCATCAACCCAGGAGGGTGAGGCAGGAGGATAGCAATTTCCAGGACTTCTCGGGAAGATCAGCAAGATCCTGTCTCCAAATAAAAAATAAAACCCGGTATCTAGGAATATAGGTCAGTAGTAGAGAATCACCAGGTTCAATCCCCAGCCCTTTTTTTCATTTTGAGGCAGGATCTTGCTAAGCTGCTGAGGGTTTCTCTAAGTTGCCCAGGCTGGCCTTGAACTTGCTATCATCCTG
This sequence comes from Marmota monax, assembly GCF_021218885.2. Classification (NCBI taxonomy): domain Eukaryota; kingdom Metazoa; phylum Chordata; class Mammalia; order Rodentia; family Sciuridae; genus Marmota; species Marmota monax. The sequence goes on from NW_026695227.1 coordinate 29,295,112, forward strand.
CTTCAGCCTCCCAAGTTGCTGGAATTATAGGTATGTGCCACCGTGCTGAGCTGAAATTCAACATTTTGAACCAAAGTTATCAAGTTCTTACTTACATTGTCTTATGTTATCTCCCCTCCTCTCCTTGATCATAAGCTCCTGGGGAACATGGGAAGTATCTAGTTCATTTTCTCATCTCCTACTGAGTCTTGTACAATGACTTCAAATAGTAAGTGCTCAAAAAAGTATGAATAAATACTGCTATTTATTTCAGAGTAATTAATTTCTTCGTGTGTGTGTGTGTGTGTGTTGTGTGTGTGTATTTTATGGGGATTGAACTCAGAGGTTCCCTACCACTGAGCTACATCCCCAGCTCCCCTGTTTTATTTTTAATTAGCAAGACAGGGTCTTGCTAATTTGCCCAGGCTGGCCTTGAACTTGCTATCCTCCTGCCTCACTCTCCTCAATTGCTGAAACTATAAGCATGCACTACCACATCTGGCAAATTGTTAACTTCTTGAGGAAAACCTTTTTAGTCCTGAATACCTCTTTTCTGTCCTTGCAAAAAAATTGTTGAGCAAATATATGTTGATTACTCTATTTAATACTGGGAATAGGGCTGGGGCTATAGCTCAGAGGCAGAGTGCTTGCCTAGCATGCCTGAGGCACTGGGTTCCATCCTGAGCACCATGTAAAAATAAATAAAATAAAGGCATTCTGTCCATCTAAAACTACAAAAAAAATTTTTAAAAAAAGCTTAAAAAAATACTGGGAATAAATAGTAAACAAAACAGATACATTGCCCTCATGGAGTTTATATTCTTGGGGAAGTAAAATAGTAACCACATAATCACACATTATATAATTAGAAATCAGAAAAACTCTCAGGAAGACCTGAGGGGATGAGTATTCACTGGCCAGATAAAGGGGAAAGAAGATAATTCCAGATAAAGGAGACCATAGACTCTGAAACAGGAAAGAATTTGACTCATTGGAAAAGTAGAGTGTACTGGTAAGACTTAAGTGCTGGGAAAAATAGCTGAAGAGTAAACTATAAAGAAAGTAAGTATAAGAACCAAATAGTGGTATGTCTTTTAGGTCTTGTTAACACTTTTTCATTATAGAAAAATCACTGAAGAGTGTCAGGATACTGTTTCTATTTTAAAATAATCTTTCTGGCTCCTGGGTAGAGGACGAATTAGAGGAGAACAAGAGTGGTGAGCTACTCTGATGAGGTAGATGGCACTACCTTGCTTCTAGGCAATGAAACCTACAGGGCATCATGAGCAACTGATGTGGTCAAATAACATGGTTAGAAGAGGTGAGCATAGAGGTACTGATACCAAAACATGCAAAAATCCTGGTCTGATGCCCCTCTGATGCTTCTGCCTTCTTGAAAAATTCATAGGGACTCTCTCCAGGGTGTCCTGCTCCTTGCTCTATATGCAGATGCTGAGCTCTAGTCCTCAAGAAAAATGGAACATGTGTTCTTTCTTGTTTCATGCCTGTCAGGGAAGCATCTGCAGCTGCTGCTTTCTTCAACTCCTTGCCCATCAGTGATTGAGGCAAGCTGTGTGTTTGGGTTATGACTGTATAGTCAAAACTACTAACATAAGCTATCTCGTCCTGCAGTGGGGAAGAGCAAAGAAATGAGCCACCAAGGCCTCACCCTTTATTCTTTTGTCCTGGCCCCAAGCCTTTGTAAAGAAAAGTGCCTGGCATTCCAGGATATCTGAAATGCTGCCTTATATTCTGCAATGCATAGGAGTCCCTGACATCAAACAATTATGTGCCCCCAAAATATCAATATTGCTGAGGATGAGAGTAATCTTGGTTATTCCTCAGTTGTTTTCTACAGTAATCCCTCAGTTTTTATGAATCTTGTGAGGAGTCACACTGAGAGAATTTTCTTTTTAGAACTCATAAAATCAACCTGTTCTTTTGGGAAACATGAGAAGTTATACTGCAAGTAATCCCTATAATATGAAATGACTTCAGCCACAGTTCTCTCACTTGTGCCCATGAAAATTCATACTATGAGTTTTTATAAAACTTCAATGGGACTGTCCAATAAATAAAAGACTGTATTTGTCCTGAAAGCAGGTCCCAGCTCATTAATTTTTAGTCTTTATTTTTAAGGTTATACTTCTATAAATAAATCATATGCCTTATCATAAAAGGTTTGTATATAATATTTTTATTATGGCTTCATTCTTTTTTTTTTTTTGGTATCAGGGATTGAACTCAGGGGTACTCAACTACTGAACCACATCCCCAGCCCTGTTTTGTATTTTATTTAGAGACAGTGTCTCACTGAGTTGCTTAGCACCTTGCAGTTGCTGAGGCTGACTTTGAACTCATGATTCTCCTGTCTCAGCCCCCCAAGCCACTGGGATTACCGGTGTGTGCCACTGCCCCCAGTTATAGTTTCATTCTTGAAATGTTTTAATTTCCTTTAGATAATTTGTTTGACCAATGGCATATTTAGAATAGAATTTACGTACCCAGGAAGCATGATATTTCTTAGTACTTGTTTGTTACTGGTGTCTAATTCAAATACATTGTGATCAGAGCAGAATGTCTTCATTACATGGATCTTTTGTTATGTTTGTGATCAATAAAGAGTGGTTTATACTTCTAGTTGCTTTCCCAGCATCTACTCGCATCTTCTCCAATATATAAAGAATCCAGATCTGTCAGATTAGTAAGGTATACTTTTTAAACAATCTCTTAAAGATATTCTTGCCTGGTATAGTCTATGTCCCAAAACCCTGATCATTGACAAATAAGCAGATTTTACTGTGTTCGTTTCTGAGAAAACCCTCTTGACCATCTTGGAAAAGGGTCTTCCTTACCTGAATTCTTCTCTACATGTTTTATTCTTTGCCCTTTCCCCTATTTCTCACCTTGCAAGGAGATCCAGTTACCTCATGTTAAAAGATCCATTTTGTGGAGCTGGGGTTGTGACTCAGTTTTAGAGTGTTTGCCTAGCATGCGTAAAGCCCTGGGTTTGATCCCCAGCACCACATTAAAAAAATAAATAAATAAAATAAAGGTATCATGTCCATCTACAACTAAAAAAAACAAAAAAACACACCACATTTTATGACCATGAGGACAGTCTACAGAGGACACTGCAGAAAAGTCACAATGATCTTGGCTTCCCTTATGGCTTCTTTGAGTGTCTGCACTAGTATTGGATTTGTTACTTCCAGATTTCCTATTACTGAAAAAAAATAAACTTCAGTATTCATTTAAGCTGCAAAAACTAAGAACAAAACAAAATGCCAAGATAGCTGAGACCATAGGACAATAACCTCCAGGACCAAAACTCAAGAGGAGGCAGGCAGCTTTTGGTCAGGCTCTGGTCCAGCAGGTCCAACTACCCACTAAAACTGAAGCCTTCCCTGTGCATGAGGACTTCACTGATAGGCAACCTACCTTGGTAACCAGTGACTCCAAGACTCTTCCTTATTGAGCTGCAAATGGGAAAGCATTCCAAAGGATTAGTGCTTCACCCATCAGCCCTAGGTGCCACTGCTTCTCCCTGGAAGATAAGAACCTAATATTGTGTTCTTCACTTCATCTAGATCACCTGTCACCAGCATTACCCATACCAACTGCTGCCCTTCTGATCCTTTGACAATTATACTCACACATGGGTGGTTTATGCAGCCCAGAACGCAAAGTTATCATAATATTGCCAATGCAACTGATGACTGTTACATATTGCCCAAGTTCCTTCCAAGCAAGTATACTTGCTTTCTGCCTTAGAGACAAGACTTTCCATATATATTCTATGTTGTAGAGACAAGAACCTGGACTCTTGCTGAAGAAAAATCAGCAAGAGGCAGTTCTGCCTCTATGAAGATTGCCTTAATCTCAGCGAGTCACCATTTAATATTGACATCTTAGTATCAGAGTTACAGGATCTGTTTCACAGAACTTAAATCTTCATGGAACTAAAACTGTTAGAGCTGTTATAATGTCAACTGAATTGGAAGGTCATTGGGAAAATACCCAATTACAAGTACTCTTCTTCTGATCAAATATGCAAGGATATGAGTAGGCCTTCTTTCACTGATTCATAGAGATGAGCTTTTATATATATAAAATCACACACCAAGGCAGGCATGGTAATACACACCTGTAATCCCAGTGGCTTGGGAGACTGAGGCAGGAATATCACAAGTTCAAAGCCAGCCTCAGCAACTTAATGAAGTCCTAAGAAATTTAGCAAGACCCTGTCTGAACATAAAAAAATAAAAAAGGGCTGGGGATTTAGCTCAGTGGTTAAAGGCCCTGGATTCAATTCCCAGTACCAAAAAAAAAAAAAAGTGAATTATAAAGTGTTTTAAAAAATGAAACTATGCACCACATTGATGTTTTGGTCAATGATAAACCACATATTATGATGATGGTTACATAAGATTATAAAGGAGCTAAAAAATTACTCTCACTCTTAACCAAGTCCTAGGCCAGAGGCCTGACTCTGTGATTCCAACAAATCAGATTTGGCCACTTGCTCCCAAAAAAACAAATGGGAAAAAATAATGGTGCAAAGGAAACTTCTAATCAGTATAGCTATGCTGAGAAGATCAGTATTTCTAGCCCTGTCTTTAGGGGTGTCAGATCAGTTGGGGCAGGCAATGGCCAAAGGAGGCAGATTTAAAAGGACCGCTGAACAGGCTTTATTGAGATATCACTCCCGGGCAGAACTCGATCAGACCCACAGAGGGGACAGGGGAAGGGTCTGAGGAGAAACCATGTGGAAGCTCGACCGGACTGGACTTTAATGGGGCTTACAGCAGGAAGGGAAGGGCTTGGGACAGGAAAAGGTGTTTCTAGGGTCCCTTGCCCCCTTGAAGTTGGTCAGGGGAGTTGGCTGAACTCCAGGATTGGCCAGGGGGTCCTGTTGATTGACAGGCGTTAGTCAGGAGATGTGGCTGATTGACAGGTGTTTCCGCCGGCATCTGATTGATGTTCTTTTTCGGCGCGGGCTGCTTTGTTCTAAGTTGCCACTAAGTCGCCACCAAGTCGCTGCCACCGACCTAACAAGGGTTACTGACATAAGCTTCCAGATTGCATAGGCAAGGAGGCCCAGAAATATGTACAGTCAAACAGTCTTGGTCAAACTGTGGTCTGGTTGATAATTATCTCAGAATTGATCAGGTAGTGGTTAAAAAAAATGCTTTTGCCTTCAGGGGTAGTTTCTTTTCCTTTTTTTTTTTTTTTTTTTTTTTTTTGGTACTAGGGATTGAACTCAGGGCCTCTCAACCACTGAGCCACATATCTAGCCCTATTTGTATTTTATTTAGAGACAGGGTCTCACTGAGTTGCTTAGTGCCCAAAGTTGTTGAGGCTGGCTTTAAATCCACAATTCTCCTGTCTCAGCCTCCCAAGCCACAGGATAGTATCAACTCATTGGAAGATGTTTATCAGTCACTTTTGTTATTCCTGGAATCCAAGGTGCCTCAGAGCAAAATGGATGTGGAGATGCTACATTTTTTTTTTACATTTGTAGGTCCAAGTGAAGAGCAGTATTTTTAGTAAAAGCAGCCCCTAAGACCTAGTTATATCACTTCCTATTTTTACTGTGCCTTTTCTATGTTTGGATATGTTTACATACACCAATACTTAACATGGTTACAGTTGTCTGCAATATACAGTAGAGTAACATGCTGTACAGGTTTGTGGCATAGGAGTAATAGGCTGTACCACATAACCTACGTGGGTTATAGGTTATATCATCCAGGTTAAAGTAAGTGTAGTTTATGATGTTTGCACAATGACAAACTCCCCTAACAATACATTTCCCAAAATATATCCTCATTACTAAGGGATGTATGATTGATATATTGGCTAACCCTACTCTGAGTAGTTACAAATCAAATCACCTCTCAGTTAGCCAGAGAAATGTGGTTAAGAGCTTAGAGGAATATTCCTTGGTCAGGTACTAAACAGCTAAGGCTTCCATATTATACTTGATGAGGTGTTAGCAGATCTGAAGTGGAAGGGTTCCAAGATTATTATATGGTGATTATCTTCTCAAGCTGATAGCCCTAAAATCTTATTTTTTAAGGAAAGAAAAAGTTTATCTGGTCCTAAATTGAGACTACATATTTCTGCTGATTGGTTTGTTTTCCTCTGTCTTAAGTAAGATTGGAAAGTGGTGACTTCAATATACTATGAAGTCATCTTGCTGCCCATAACTGCTTTCCTGAACTCTGTTTCCCAAGTTGATCCTAGTTAGTATAAATAAACCTATAGAGACCAGCCAAGTTTTCAAGGCTTATAGATTCATTCTTCAGTGATGGTGTTCTTGGACTTCCACAGCTTAGAACAATACTTTTGATTTTGTTTTTGGTACTGGGCTCTCACATGCTAGGCAAGTGCTCTACCACTGAGCTACATATCCCCAATCCCTTTTTAAATTTTTATTTTAAGACAAGCTCTCATTTAATTGCCCAAATTGGCCTCAAACTTGTGCATCAGCCTCTTGAGTAGCTGGAATTAGAGGCAATGAACCACCACATCTGGCTAGAAAATGACTTTGAAACTTTATCTTGTGTCAGAATCACCTTAAGGGAGATTTTTCAAACACATTGTGGCATTCCACTCCAGGATTTTTGGTTCAGCAAGACTCAGGTAAGGCCCAAGAACCTGAATTTCCAATCAGTTTTCAGACCATGCTGATTCTGCTAGACTGGAGCTGAGAACCATTGTGTTAAATCAATTAAGGTACTATGTCAAAAACTTTACTATTAGTGACTAACTATTAGTGGAAGCTGCTCTGTCTCCAGGGATTACCCTATCTCAGCTAGAACTGAAGGTGACTCTCCAACATAGACAGTGCTTTTATGCCTATCCCTGGGGTCTGTCCCGATGTAATTTACATTCTAGTTGGGGAAGGAGGTACTGCACACCCATGAGATCTGGGGCTGTATTTGGAAAGAGAGAGCCAAATAGATATTTGTTTCAATCCAGAAAGAGGCCTGTGCCTAATTGCTACAATTGTTTCACAACAACCCACCAAATTACTGTAGTCCATTTACAAATGTGATTCTAAGCCAGAGAATCTTGGTGGTCACTGCCTCAGATCTTTGCATTTGTTATTCTTCCTTAAAGCTGTACCCCTAGATCTTCCTGGCATGGTTTTCCCCCCTTCATTATTAGAATTCTTTATTTTTAAAAAATTTTATTTATTTATTATTTTTGGCACTAGGAATTGAACTCAGAGGCACTTAACCACTGAGCCATGTCCTCAGCTCTATTTTGTATTTTATTTAAAGACAGGGTCTCACTGAGTTGCTTAGCGTCTCACTAAATTGCTGAGGCTGGCTTTGAATTTATGATCCTCTCACCTCAGCTTCCTGAGCTACTGGGATTATAGGTGTGTGCCACCATGCCTAGCTCTTAGAACTCTTCTTAAATGTCATTTCTTCAGCAAAATTTTTCTGACCACTCTGCTTAAGATAGTATCCTGTCATTCTGCTTCTTTGCCCTAATTTGGTTTTCTTCATAGCACTCACCACTACTTTGTTTATTATGTGCTTTGCTCACTTCTATGTAAGTTTCCTGAAGACATACAAAGTTTCTTTTTGTTTATTTATTCTTTTTTTCCAATTTGGAATCCACTTGAGCCTAGAATAGTGCCTAACATATAATAGGCATTCAGTATTTATTAAAGAGAAACATAAGGGCTGGGGATATGACTCAGTTGATAGAGTGCTTACCTTGAATACACAAAGCCCTGGGTTCAATCCTCAGTACTACCCCCACCACCAAAAACAAATAAACAAACAAACAAAAAAACCACCATATAAATTGTAATACCTTATGTGTTTTCTTTCTTGGATTAGAATCATATCTGGGTGACTATCATACTTATTCTGAAATGTCCTGGCACACCATTTCTTTCTTTCTTTTTTTTTAATTAGTTGCTCAAGGCAATACAATGATCTTGACATACATTTGATTCAAAAGGGTATGAATTCTTATTTTTCCACGTGTACAGATTGCAGGATCACATTGGTTATACGCCACATTTATACATACAGCAATACTAGTGTCTTTTGTATTCTGCTGCCCTTCCTATCCCCCCCTCCCCTTCTTTCCCCTCCAATCACCTCTCTCTACCCAATCTACTGTGACACTTTGGTCTCATGACCTCTGGCTTCAACTGACCACCATCTTACATGTTCAATTATTCATTCAACCCTTTTGTTTTTTCCTCTTACTCCCTGCCAGGTCCATCTCCCCTAAATCCTGAATCTGGCTACCAGCCTTAACAACTGAAGAAAGATGAATATATTTTGGACAAAGTCCTAGCTCTCTAGCAATATTATGGCTAATTCCTGTGCTTCAGTCACATGCCCTCTTGAAAAGCCTATCAGAAGGCCCTAGGCTCATCTTCAGTACAAATCCAGGAACTTTCAGCTTTTTCATCTGGAGGAAGGGTCCAGGGCATCTTTTTCTAGCCCTATTAAACCATATCTGCAATGAAAATAATCTCGGGATCATTTATTCTAGCTATTGGCTCAGTTGGTTGCCTTGAGAAATTGTTAACACCATCTGTTTGTCTATCTAACTTACTGCTTTGCTCTTGTGATCTGTGGTCTTCTAAGTCTGCTGAGCTGTGTACTTTCTCCTGACACTTTTTAAAGTCATCTTAGCTGTATGACAATGTTTAGGTATCTTCTTTAGCACATTTTTCATTGGTCATTACTCTATGTTTACCGGTTGGCTTCATGCTCAAACACCCTGTCCTAAAGAATACTTCTTAGCCTCTCGGTTAAAGGGGACTGGACATACAACATATTTTTTAGAACTGCCCAGATATCAAACATTCTCTCCATCATCTATCTACCATCAAATTATAAATCTAAATTTTGATTGATAAATCAACCATAGCTAGCTAAAGTGCTTCTTTCAAGTTTTTAAGATTCCTGGGAAATTATATTTAAAATTTAAAAGTTGTCAGGGAGGGAGGGGGACAGTTCTGGGGACTGATATTGGCTAAATTATATTGTTATATTGTGTGCATGTACAAATATGTAACAACAAATCCCATCATGTATACAACTTTAAGGCACCAATAAAAATGTAGAAAAAATTAATTTAAAAGTTGTTTGATGAACAAAAAAATTAGGAAAAAGGAGTTTAGGATTAAAAGGAAGGAAAATCCATTTTGTAATGAGCTATCCCTATTTCATCATATCCATTTCTCTAAAGCTGAAATATTTGTATCCATTTGTGTCTTTTCCTTAAATAATATATGATATTTAAGGAAAAGACACATTCTTACTATTCATATCCTTTTTTGCTTTTTCTTTTTACTTCATTTATGCTAACTAATGTGTTCCTGTCTTAAGAATTTGATATATTACAGATGTTAGTGGGTTCACTGATTTCTTCAATTATATTCCAGGTCCAATTAAATATAAGCTTGCCATGAAACGATAGTCCCTCTAGAGTATATACTCTGTGAAAGCTCAGTACCCTGCACAGTGGCTGACATCTAGTTAATTTTCAATAAATATTTGTTGAATGTATAAATGAATTAATAATAAGAATTTTGTAAGATTCTTATCAGAAAAGTATTTACAGCCATTTCTTAGTATGAAGGTTTTCTTTTGTCAGCTACTCTATTTTTTATTTATTTTTTTATAAGTTTAATTTTCATAAACTAACATCTTCAAGTTTGGGAACTACACTGAGATGACCATAAAAAAGGCCTAAGTTTTCCTAAGAAAATTCTCCTTTTCTAATATTCCTACTCCCAATTAAAATGGTTTTTGTCTTCCCCTTTTTTTTTTTTTAATAATAGCCATCTTTCTTTCTTTCTTTCCTTTTCTTTTCTTTTTCTAGGGGGTGGGCAGAGCTGGGGATTGAACCCAGGGACTTGTGTATGCAAGGCAGGCACTGTACAAACTGAACTATATTCCCAGCCCCCAATAACAGCCATCTTAATGGATGTGAAATAGTAGTATCATCACTTCAGATGAAGAGGGTTTGATTTGTACTTCTCTAATGGCTAATTATATTGAACGGTTTTTCATGTGCTTATTGGCCACTGTATATCTTCTTTAGAAAAATATCAATATAAACCTTTGCCCATTTTGGGGGGGTCTTTTTTAATATCACAATTTAATTTGATACTTTACTGATCAGAATATATCTGTTTTTAGCTTTATAAACTTTATTTTTTAGAACAATTTTAGGCTCACAGAAAAGTATCATACAGAAGAGAGGATTCCCATTTGCCGTCTCTCTATGCTGCTCAGTTTCCTCTATTATTCATATTTTGCATTGGTTTGGTACATTTGTTACAATTGATGAACCAATATTGATACATTATTATTCATTAAGGTCAGTAGTTTATATTAGGTTTCATCCTTTATATTGTGTGGTTCTGAGTTTTCAAATGTATAATGTCATGTAGCTACAATCACAGCATTATATAAATGTTTTACTGTCCTAAAAATATCCTTTGTTCTACCTATTCATCCTGCTTTTTCTATCGAAAGCCCTAGATACCACTGGTCTTTTTATTGTCTCCATAGTTTTACCTTTTTCAGAATGTCAGATAATTGGAATCAAACAGTATGCAGCTTTTTTAAACTGCATGTTTCACTAAGCAATATGCACTTAAGGTCCTTCCATGTCTTCATGGCTTGATAGATCATTTTTAAATTGTTGAATAATAGTTCATTGTATAGATGTACCATGGTTTCTTTATTCATTCACCCTTTGAGGGACATCTTGATTTCTTCCAGTTTTGGCAATTATGAATAAAGCTGCTATAAACATTTGTGTGCAGGTTTTTGTGTGGACATAATTTTCAACTTATTAGGTAAAATAAGGATATTATTGTAGCTGGGTGTAGTGGCTCTCCTGTAATTCAAGTTGATTGGGAGAGTAAATGGGGAAGATGATAAATTTGGCCAGCCTGGCAACTTAGTGAGACCCTGTCTCAAAATTAAAAAGTAAAATAAAAAGGGCTGGGGATGTTAGCTCAGTGGTAGAGTACTTCTGGGTTCAATCCTTAGTATCAAGAAATAAAAACAGGAGCTGGATGTAGCTCAGTGGCAGAGCGCTTGCCTAACATGCGTGAGGCACTAGGTTTGATCATCAGCACCACATAAAAATAAACAAAGGCATTCTGTTCATCTACAACTAAAAAAAAAAAAATTAAAAAAACCTATTACTTGATCATGTGGTAATATTATGTTTCGTTTTGTAAGAAACTGTCAAAAGTTTGTCAAGCTGTCTTCTAAAGTGACTGTATCATTGTTCATTCCACTGACAATAAATGAGAGTTCTTGTAGCTTTGCATTCTCATCAGCATTTGATATCGTTAGACTTTATTATTTTAAATTTTAGCCATTCTAATAGGTGTGTAAGAGTATCTCACTGTTTTAATTGGCCATTCCCTAATGACAAATTATGTTGAACATCTTTTTGTATGCTTATTTGCCATCTGTACACCTTTTTTTATTTTAATTTTTTAGTTGTAAATGGACACAATAACTTTATTTTATTAATTTATTTTTATGTGATGCTGAGGATTGAACCCAGTGCCTCATATGTGCTAGGCAAGCACACTCCACCACTGAGCTACAACCCTAGCCCTCTGTGTATCTTCTTTGGTGAGGTATCCAGATCTTTTTGTCCTTTTTGGGTTATTATCTTTTCATTATTGAGTTGCAAGAGTTCTTTATAGATTCTGGATATCAGATCTTTATCACATACATGCTTTGCAAATATTCCCTTCCATTCTGGGGAAAAAAAAAAGTCTTATTTTCTTGAGAAGTCTTTTTACCCCTTAACACACATACACACTGGGGATTGAACCCAGAGGTACCAAGCTACATCCCCAGTCCTTTCTATTAATTTATTAATTAATTAATTATTGAGATAGGGTCTTACTAAGCCACTGAAGCTGGCCTTGAATTTGTAATCCTCCTGAGAGAGCTTCCCAAATCATTGGGATTACAGGTACCACCACACCCTGCCTTTTCATTTTCTTGATGGTATTATTTTTAACACAAAAGTTTTTACTTTTTGTAGTAAAATGGTTTTATCTCCTATTCACTTTCATTCTTATTGCTTGAGGCTGGAATGTATAGGGGCAGAAACAAAAGTAAGCACAAGGAAGGATTGTAGAAAAAGCAAGAACAGATAGAGAGGCACTGGACCAAACATTGAGTAGAACAAGGGATGGAGAGAAGGAGATCTGTGTGAGGAATGCACTTCTTGCTCCTAGAGCATGTATGTGACCCATGTTCCCAGTGTGGATCCTGTTTGCTGAGTCCCACAGACATGCTTTACTTACAGACTGCCAGAATCCTGCACTCCTCCTACTGCAGGTTTTGAAAGGGGCTATCACAGCAGCGTTCTTGTCTTGGCACTTCCTTCTGAGTTAGCTAGCTGAAATTTTCATATTTTCTATGAGAAAGATAATGCAAATATTGAGAAAGTTTTAAGGTTTGTCTGTAGAAAATACCAGTAGTCAGTGTTTCTCAAAGGTAGGGACTCTATTCCATTTATCTTTTCATTTTTCAGCACTCAAGACAAAACTTCAAGGCTCACAGACTCCAAATAAATGTTTGCTGAAAGAGTGATAGAGGTAGGATAGGGCCAGAGGGGAGGTTTTATTATAAGTTGCTGAAGATGTTTGAATGCAGAGTCTCAGGCAGTGTGGGTAGGAAAAAGTTAACTCTGCTGAAAACAAGAGAAGCAATTAAATACTTTCTGATTCTCGTTAGGCACAGGAGCCGATGGCTCCCAAGATTTATATGAGGTCCCCAGGATTTCTTTCGGGAGTGAAGAAACTAAGCCGCTGCCATTTCTGAGCACAGTTCTTAAAGGGAGGAGGAAGAGGAGGAGAAAGGAGAGCAAGGGGAGGCGGAGCCTCCTTGTCAGCATCTGTTAGTGGAGGTTGGGAACTCTCCCCTCTTTCCCCCGCCCTGCTGCCTCCACCTGGCTCCTCCCCGTGTTCGCCAAGTTCCCCTCCCCCTTTCCCCAAGGACAATCTGCAAGAAAGCAGAGACGGAGGAAAGCTAAGACTAAAAGGCAAGAGGGAGGCCTTGGGTGAAGAGCAAAGGAAAAAGCCGAGTTGAGGTGAGAGTGAACGTGCTGGGAGGAGGCGGTGGGGAGAACTGAAGGGAGCAGAGGGGCAAGAAGAAGGGATAGGCATCAGATGCCGGAGTCGAGAGGGGGATGGGTAGCGGGTAGTGGTGAAGAATTCCAGCCTCTTGGTTAATCTCAGCTCGGTTCCGTGGGAATGGGGATGGCTGGTCAGGCGAGGAGTGTCCGACTGCGTTGCCCTTGGCTGCCTGATCCCTTCCCTGGCATTCATCCAACTCAAATCGGGGTACCTATGATGCTGCCTCTCTGTATTCCTGCCCCTCACAGTGCTTATATACACACATGCATGTGTGTGTGCGTGTATTTTGTATATATACACACACACACATGCATAATATCTGTGACTGTCTCTACATGGGTGTCACTTTGGATCTATAAAGGATGCTTATGTATGAGTATGCATGTATTTTTGTGTCCTGTGCCTCTCTTAATTGTCTCAGAGATTCAGGAGAAAATGTGAGCTATTTACAGGTCAGAGCTCCTCATCTTCTAGTTAGGGTGAATTCTCTCCCTTACTGTCACCTCCTTGTGTGGAAGATCCTCGTATGGGTTTCTTTTACCTGTGATGAGCCTTCTGTCCCTGTGATGCGCTCTAAGAATGAATTAGAAGAAAACATTCCGTAAGAGAGATGAGCACATTCAGATGTCTTCTATTCCTTTCTAAATTTGGGGGTTTCTATTTGCTGCAGCCACTCAATCTTTTTTAAGATCAGCAGAAATTTTGATGTTAACATTCTAGCTAAATAAGATAGTGCCTATATTCATGTATGTTTATGTACCTTTCACCATTTGTACTATATGATTTCATATAGTTGTGTGTGAGTGTGTTTTTAGGAGTAGAGAGAATATGGAGGTGTACCTGTATCCAGGGTTACTTGTAATTTTTCATATGGTTGTATTTCTTGTAGTGCATCAGCTCATTAATGCTTTCAACATGTATTTCTTGAGCTCCTTTCGTTTGCACAGATTTCACTAGACTTTGGTAGGTTGTGGGAGGGTTTTAAAAAATGTATGTGATCCCTGTTCTGGAGCAATTTTCAGACTAGTTAGGGAAAGAGACTTTAGCTGTCATCTAGTCCAGTGGTCAGCAAGCTTTTTCTGTTAAAGCTATATAGTATTTTAGGTTTTATAGGCTAGTGGGTCTCTGCTGCAATATCTACACTGTGGTTACAGCAAAGAAACAGCTATAGATAATATGTGAATGAATGAGGATAGTATGGACACTGAATTTATTATTTCTTTTTTCCATACAGGGTCTCTATATGTCACCTAGGTTGGCCTTGACCTCTTGGGTTCAAGGGATTCTCCTGTCTCAGCCTCCCTAGCAGCTAGGCCTATAGGTGTGCACCACTGCACACAGCAACACTGAAATTTGAATTTCTTATATTTTTCACTTGTCGTGAAATACTTTTTGCAACCATTTAAAACCGTAAAAAACCATTCATAGCTTGTTGCCATTCAAAAACAAGAGAATGGCTATATTTAGCTGCAGGCTGCAGTTTGCTGTCCCTTGATCTAGTCCAATCATTTTTTAGTGCAGAAGAAGCAATTAAAATGCCACTAAAGTGGTGTATTTAAGTGCAAAACAGTAATCCAGTTCTGGACAGTATACAGTATGTGATCTAGAGGAGTACAAAGAGAAGCCTTCCTGGATCTTTGGTAATCAGTAAGGTTTAGCAGGTTAGTAAGAGTGCAACTAAGACTGGTCTTAAGTGATGGAGTGGAATATGGATCTGTGGAAAGGACCAGGGTATACTGGACAAGGACAAGAGTGGGGACAAGTAATGCAACATTACTCAAGTTTGGACTTGACTTGTCAGTGCTGATTATGTAGCATGTTTATTAATTTGTGTCTCATAATACTATGTGTGTTTATGTCTATCTTCATATGTGGTCACTGCATGTATTTTATTGACATCTGTGGTCTGTGACCTATGTCTCTAAAAACAACTACCCTGATTTCCCCAGGCACAGGACAGAAACATGAGTTGCCCTTATTGCTAGCTCTTCTTCCTATACTTGAATCCCCTCTCTACTGAAGCCTTAGGGGCCTGTGACCTTCTGATGAAAGGTGTCTCTGATAAAATGAAGAAGGAAACACAGGCAGAGGGAGACCAGCTGTTGTAGTAAGCAATTCAGGCAGAAAGAGGCAGTGAGAATAGAAAAGAGGGAATGGGTATGAAGATAATAAGAAGGGAGAATAAGATTTGGTGTCTGTTTTGATTCTGAGAGGCAAAGAGGAGATGTTTTTTGTTTGTTTGTTTGTTTGATTCCAGGGATTGAACCCAGGGACATTTAACCACTGAGCCACATTCCTAGTCCTTTTTAATTTTAATTTTGAAGCAAGGTCTTGCTAAGTGGCTTGGGGCCTTGCCAAGTTGCTGAGGCTGGCTTTGAACTTACAGTCCTTCTGCCTCAACCTCCTGAGCTCCTGGGATTATAGGCATGTGCCACAGCATCCAGCAGAAGATATGTTTTTAAAATAACAGCTTTTAGCCTGCATAACTAAAAGTGATGATTCTATTGTCATCTTACAGATAGAAAAGTATATCTTATGTGTTCCTTTGAAAGACACAATTCCTAAAAATAAAACTATGAAGGCATCTCCATGACACATGTACATATCTGTGTGTATGTGGCAGTGATTTTTGTGTTAGCTTTCCCATTTGATAGTGTGCAGGTAGAGGGTCAAAACCTGAAGATGAAAGTGAAAGATCAAGAGATGCTCAGGAGGCTGAGCCTGAGAAGGATGGGAAGAACCATACAAAGTCCCTAAGTATTCCTGAGACTGACACCATTAATTTGTAGAAATTCTAATGTGACTTGAATAACCTCAAAGTCTGCTGTCAATTCCATATCATCCAGGCCTGCTCCAGTCAGTCAGTTCCATAACATTCAACCCTAACCTTAAGTCAATTTACCCTTGCTTTTCTGTTTCTACATTGCTGATTCTCAGTCTGCAACCCAAACTTCATCTGATTCCTACCCTTTGCTATAATTCTTCTTTTGATAAAGCGAGAAATCATATTTAGGAATCCTTTTCTCGAGGCCAACTCAGCTTTTTCCCCTCCTTTCTCATTTCTGTTCAGTTTACTGACCTTTTCCCTGGCCTTATCTTATTCTCCAAATAGGTTCCAAATGGGGTGGGAGGGAAAAAGGAGGGATTAGCCAGGACTTCTGCAGTCTTGGGCTTGATTACTGTGACATTTCAGCTTGTCACTCTCTCTGTAAGGGTGTGGCTCTCCTCTGGAAGAAGTCCAAAGCTCCCAGGCTGCACGGCACAGCGTTAGTGTAGTGGGAGAGCCTGACTTGGTAGCTCTAGGCAATCTAATAGAGACACTTCTTGAGTGACCAGCACCTTGATTCAACTGTGTTTTAACTGACCATTATCTTAAATTCTAGAGTGGATCATGACCCACGAAGAGCACCATGCTGCCAAAACCCTGGGGATTGGCAAAGCCATTGCCGTGTTAACCTCTGGTGGAGATGCCCAAGGTAAGGAAGAGGGGGCAAAATATGGCCCCTTGGAATTTCTTGATCCCCTTAACTTGTAGAATAGAACTGTGAGTTCATGGAATTCTGGGTTTTCCTAAAAATTTGTCATATCTAAGTCCCCAAGTATATTTGGATTTTATTTGCTGTACTTTTATTTATTCAAATATTCAAAAAATTTCTTTCAAAGTTTCTCTGAAGATTTAGGGACATTTTGATCTTCTGGTACCTAAAATTGGTGTTTTCTCAAGCAACATTGGAAAGAGACTTAAGAAATAAAATTGTTGGGAAGGCAAAAAGTAGATTCATTTCAAGAACTTGGGAAAGAGTGGGAAAGGGAGGAGACCCAGAGTTGGTATTTCCTGGGCCCCAGATAGACCCTCAGGTATTAACTCTGGTGTCTGGAGAGTTCCTGCACTAACCAGAGCCAGTCAGCACTGCTTTCCCTGGCTTTTCCTCCATTTGCATACATTTAGTCCTTAATCAAATAGGAACAGCAGCAGTTAATAAGTACCAATCCACTGGGGGGATGGAGGGGTAGTAAACAGCCAGAGTGAATCTTTCTCTGGGTTGAGTCTAAGCAACCTAGGTATTATAAAAATCAGATATTTATCAGAGGTGGTGTGATTTTTTAAAAAATCCTTTCCAGTTTGATTTTCTTATATATTCTAGTTTATGATACATAGAAGAGGGGCAGAATCTCTTTGAAAGGGTTACAGGACATGGAGACAGTGATGGAATAAAGAAAGAGATTTCAGCCAGTCTATCCTCCTTGATGCCACTGAACCTAAGCTTTCCTGGTGTGTTAAGTGCCCACTTTGTATACAGTCTATTGTGAAGAAGTGGGTTTCCTTTGAGAACTATAGTTTAATGAGAAAAGATGTTATATATTATTGCAATTCTTATGTAAAGGCACATAAGAAAGAACAAATGAGTGTGCCTTAGCCAAATGGAATCCACTTATATGAGGAAATGATTGGACCCTGGCTGGATTAATCAGGGGAAACTTCATGGAAAAGATAGTTTCAAGAAACTGATTCCTTCATTCAAATACAATGTTTAGAAGAGTGGCTGCCACATCAAAAATGTTCTGTTAATAGAAATGAATTTTTGAGCATCTACTATGCATCAAGCAGGATGATAGGCACTAAGGATGCATCAATGAAAAAGACAATCTTTGCTCTTAAGATATTTCTTATTAGTAAATTAGTAAAGCTAGACTTTGAATATATTTTAAGCTAATGTTTATTTAGTTATATGTTGTGAAGCAGAGAATTATCAAACAAACAAACTGAGCGGGGAGGGCAGTGGCCTGAGTTTAGAAAGTGACCAGATTAGAAATGCAGTGGAGCTGAAGAGACTGCTGGCCTGGTTTCTGTCACTTCTCTCTTCTCCACTGGCAGAACCCCATGCCAGTACTGAGATCTTCAATATAAACTCTTGAATGCTGATGCTGGACCTATGGTAGCTAGGTCCAGGTTTGTTAGGTAGTCAGATCAGGACAAGAGAGCCTGCTAAAAAATTTATGTGACACACACAGTATGAAATGATGAAGGAAAAGAGCTCTTTGGAGAGGGAAAGAGAGAAAAAATGGAAGAAACAAAATGGAAGAAGAAACAAAATAGAAGCCTAGAATTTACCTTGAATCTAAGCACAGACTCAGCCTCTGATCCCAAGCAGTGAAAAATCTCTTATGACTTGCCTGCTATAAGGGAGGAGTCATCTTTCAGTGAAGCAGGGGCTGTAAATAAGCTCATTTCCAGAGGGCTTAGCTGAGCTGAAGTTTGTAAGATTCTGTAATAGATAATACAGTGTAGGAAATATCTCATCTGTGAATCCACATAACATCACAGGAACATGTCCACAGGGACTGAGAGATGTTGAAAATGAAATTCTAGGATGGCAAGGAGGCAAGGTAGAAAACAGCTAGAGGTCCCCACTGAAGGCACAGCTCCACTGTAGAAGTGGCCTGTACAGAGATAAATTTGATGGGCACTAGTTATCCCAGGGAAAAAGCACAGAAATGTGTTTTTTTCCCCTAGAGACTCTGTGCCACCTGGGAAAGTGAGATTGATTCTATAAAATCCATAGAGGCCACAACTCTGAGCTCAGCAAACTAGAAGTAGAGAAATAATCAGACATCCTAAGCTCAAAAAGCAAGATTTCTAGGATGCTGGGCTGATTAAATGCCAAATCCTAATTCTTTCCAACTCAGGAAAGAGAAAGGTTCCAGCCTCCCTAAACCGGGCCACTTTTAGCCTAATGAAATCAGCATATCCTCAGGTACATTGGCACATGCCTGTAATCCCAGCCTGAGGCAGGAGGATTACAAGTTCCAGGTCAGCCCAGACAATTTGGTGAGACTCTATTTGAAAAAAGAGAGAGAGAGAAAGAAAAAAAAAAAAGTGGAGGCAGGGGTGGTGTAGAGCTGAGGATCTAGCTCAGTGTCCTTGGATTCAATCCCTTGTACCAGTCGTAGTCTCACATCAGCATATCCTGCCCCTGGAAAGGACCCCAGTCATCTGCTGTAGCCCTCTGTCTCCAGATAGGCAGTCATTCCAAATGCATGATTATCCTACTTTTAAAGGTTCACAGGAACAGGGATTCCATTACCTCTCTGGATTGCTATTCTAGAGTTATAATTTTTAGTCACATATTTACTAGAAAGTGCAATTCACATCTAACAAACATTTATTCCTAGTAATTTAGAAAATTTTATTCAGAGTGCAGGTAGAAAGAAACTTCTTTAACATCAACTTTCAAAAAAGTTATGATGAAATCCTTTATTGGTTTTTCTTTATCTAGTTGCATAAAGACCCATCACCCATAGCTCTTCTCCCCCAAACTTCTTCCCAATAGGCTGTAATTGGAGACTCCAAACTACGTGCTTATAATGTTCTCCAGAGCCTTTCCTGGCTGTACCCAGGATGCCTTCTGTTTGGTGCCTGTAATCTTATCCTTCGTCTTACTTCTAATAAGTCAGGCAGCTGCTCATAGAGAGTTATTTAGGGCAACATGGAACAGCCAAGGAGAGTTTGGCTAGGATGACTTGGGGCCAGACTAGGCCAGTAAGGTTGGATAGAAGAGACCAAAGAATTGCTGAGTTCCTTGATATAAACTATCTATACAACCCAGTCTGATTTTTAAGGATACAGAGGTTTGAGGCAGATACAGGAGTGAAAAGTGAGTCTTAAAACTATTTCTAAGAAAACTCTCATTCAATATAGAGGCAGGAAGGATGACATCTGGAGGTTGTAAGTTTGAGGTAAAAAGAAGGTAGAGGAGGGAGAGAAGAGAAAGAATCCTCCTTATTGTGGGATTTTTCTTATGCCCAACAGATTTCGATATTTTTGCCCATTATGTATTGTTTGCTTTACACTGAAAACCTTTAAGTCATTTGTTTCTCTTTAGCCACTCCCCTCCCCACCCTTCTACTCATCTTGGGAGAAGAAAACTATATTCCATCCTATACATTTCAGATTAACATTTATTCCCTATTTCCTAAAATTACAGATTCACATTCCAGAACTCCAGGTATCCAATGGAGAATCTCATAGGCCTTGTGATGGGTTCTAAAGCAAACAGTAGTTTCATATGTGTTCTAATCTTAATGAACTGACTTTATTCATCTCTCCTAAAGTATCAGTGGCTTTGTGTTGACTCTTTGTTCCTTTCACACACACAGGGTTTTTCTAAAGCTTTTCAGAAGCCCTCTCCTCCCTCCACAGACTTTTTTGTTTTTCATTCAAACTAAGTATATGAACTCAGATGTCTAAATTTCATAGGGCTTTGCCTTAGTGATGTCATAAGTATGCTGTGACATCCGGGCTCACCAGTGCCTCTTGTTGATAAGCCCAACCATCCAGTCCATATCTGAGATCAATTATCAGAAGCATTTGTCATTGTTCTCACTTCTTAAAACTGCTCCCACTTGACTTTCAAGACATTGCTAAGCCCGGGTTCTCCTTTTGTCTTTGTTTTCTTTATGGAATCCCATATGGTTGATTTTCCTCAGGGTTCAATTCCTTGCCCTTTTCCTTCTGATTCTGTATATTCTCTTGAGACCATCTCTTCAAAGTCCACGGGGATGTCCCATAAGAACATCAAACTTGCATATTCCAATATGAATGCATCATCCCCACTCCTACTTTCCCCAAACAAACCCTGGCTCAGCACAGATAGTGGTACCACAGCTTGACCCTTTGCCTAAGTCAATGTGGGGAAGTTCCTCCTTGGTCTCCAACACCTTGAAGTTTAATCACGTTGCTGATTAGATAGAGTCCTTCCTGTTGTTTCTGTTTCCTAGTTGGCTTCCGTCCCAGTATCTGTTTTGTCCAAACTCTGTTCTAGTGCAGTTCCTCCTCATGTCTTCTGTAGGATGCCAGAGAGCCTCTAATCCTAATGACACCTCTCTCAAGCTGCCTGTCACACTGCTGCCAGAGTTATCTTTCTGATAATGTAGATCTCATCATGTCCCTCTGCTCTCAAAATTCTTCAGAAATTCATTGTCTGCAACTTTTTTTGTGTGTGGGAGAGGAGGGGCCACAGACTTCACTTTAAGAATTAAATGAAAACTATGAACCTTCTCCTAAAAGAAATGTCCATGCTTACAAAACTTTTCATCTAGTTTTGTGGGGTTCACAGATTCCCTGAAACTCCTCATTCAGGGATCCTCAAGCCCTGGCCCACAGAATAAAAAGCCATACTTCTCCATGTGTTATTTGGGGTCTATCCACCTGTGTAGCTTTAATTCTTGCTTCATATCTTACATTTTACTCTTTAATTACTGAATTACCTCAGGTTATTTCTTGACTCTGACCTTTGTTTATGCCTAGAACACTTTTCCTCAAACTGTCTACCTGAGAAAAAGATTTAAAGGGAAATTGTCCCATACATCTCTGGACAAATGTTATATTTTCTGACTTCCTCCTGGCAGGTGTAGATGCTCTTTGTTCTTGTTCCCACTGCACTTTGTAAATATCTCTTTTTTTCAGGATCAGTATGCCATATTATAATTCTTCACATGTTGAGGACCATCATCAGATCCTTTATTTTTGTTTTCCCAGAGGCTGTATTGCTCATTGCCGTATCCCCAGTGCCTAGCATGGTGCCAATTCAGTTAATATTTGTTCATTGAGCAAATGCATCCTCAATTTGATTTGGAGCTAATAGCCATGTAATAATATGTCAGCCTGAAGAGAGAAAGAGAGAGAGAGAAGAAAAAAATAATCTTGTCCTTTTTATTCTGTCCTGGATAGCTTGGGTTATTCAATAGTTTATAATGACTTTGGATTATTCAATAGTTTGTAATACAGTCTAGAGCTGCAGATTTTTCCAATTGCTGCTTCCCTGGTGCTTTTTTTTAAAAAAATTAATTTGTTATATATGACAACAGAATGCATTATAATTCATATTACATATAAAGCACAATTTTTCATATCTCTGGTTGTACACCCTGTTGCTTAATAGTATATTTCTTCAGACAGGGTTTGAGGACCATTTGGATAGATTTTAGATTGAAAAAAAAAAATGTACTAGGATATCTGAGAGAGGGCAGCTAAAATGGTTCATGCAAAGTTGATCCATCATATCTCTAAGATACTTTAGCATCTTCTGGAACCCCTCCTCATATGGCAAGGTAGGACAGGGATGTCTCCCATTTCTTACCAATAAAACTGTGTTCAGCACGGTCCAGTATTCAATAGCATTGTTCCAGATATGGAACACACATATGGGACACCCACTGCATGTTGTGTATTGGTACGGGTTTACTACTCTACAGTGCTTCTAGAAAAAAGTTTTTATCATTGAGCAGCTCTAGGAAAGGGATGCTCCTCATCTGTGAAAAGGGAAAAAACTCTCCTCTCCATTATAAGTGGAAACAGAGAGTGTAAATTGCAGAATATTTTTAAGTTCCCCACACACATCTTAATGTACAGGGCCACAGAAGAAGGTCAGCAAGTCTCTGTTGACTAATTGAGTGAATACCAGAAGAAGGCCATGAAAGAATGAGTTCCCCACGGATTCTGTACATTTGGTCACAAACATCTTCCGGCAGTGTGTGAGCCAGAGGATCACAACTGTGTGCACATATTGAAACGTAGACCAACTCAGATGACACTAAACAGCTCTGTTTGTGTGTGTGTGTGTGTGTGTGTGTGTATCTAGATTGAAAGAATCCACCATCCAATAATAGACATACTCCTGAACAGATTTGATGCATCAAGTCGTGAACCACAGAAAGTCATGTCTTTCCCTGAAAAGCCTACTACAGCTGGATGGATGTCTCAATTCAGTTCAGAGAGCAAGGAGAAGCCTAGTCTAACTATTGAAATTAGTAGGGCATGGCATTGTAGTCAAGAAGATACTATTTAGGACTTGGACTCAAATGTGAACTTTATATAGTATTAGTTCTATGACCTTGAACTGTTAGAGCTTCAGTTTCCAAATCTGTAAAATGGGGACAACTCCAGGGTTGTGGATAGGATTAAACGAGATAATATTTGACCATTTCTTAGTAGTGTCTAACCTATAATATGCATTCAAGAAAGTGCTTGCTTATTGCTGTTTTTATCCCTCAGATTGCCCTGGCATAGAAAAGTCTTGGGAAAGACAGGATTTTTAGGGGGAAAGGCAATAGAATATCTGGAGCTTCATCCACATTAAATGCAATAATTGAAGGCAAGGAGACCAAAAGACTTGGATAAGTAATGTACCTTAGCTTTAGAGAAAAGGGCTTACTCTATTCTTTAGCCAATTGTAGTGTCTTTGGATTCCAGGGCTGCTTGTCTTAGGAGTAACCTCTCTCTGACTTGTCTTCCCTCCTTGCAGGAATGAATGCTGCTGTCAGGGCTGTGGTTCGAGTTGGTATCTTTACTGGTGCCCGTGTCTTCTTTGTCCATGAGGTTGGTTTTCTACTTTGTATCCTGTTTTTCTTTCTCCGTTCCCTACTTTGTACTCTTATTTTTATTTCTCTGTTCCTTGCTTAATCTGCCTCCCACTGCCTTCCCACTTTATTTTTCTTTACCTCCCAGTTACATTGCTATTTTTCTTTTCCTTGGCTCTCTACCTTCATGAGTCACTCCTTCCCACTCTTGGCTCAAATAATGATGCAGGGACCCAGACTTCTGCAAACTGGGTCCTCATGTTGCCTATTCAATTTAAAGGAAGAAGGATGTCTTCCCAAACACTAAGAAAAACCGAAATGGGTAGTATTTATGGGAAATTTAGTGTCTCCAGGGGCAAAGCCCCAGAAGGGGGGAGGTTTTACTATGTTTCTGAATTTGCTTGATTTTCTGACGTTCTCGCTCCTCCTTCATCCCCTTCTCTCAGTTCCCTCTTGTGCTTCAACCACCCTTCTTTCCTATAAAGTCTATCTCCCCTTCTTCTCTCAAACTGTATGGTCTTGTAATAAGTCATATTTCTTCCTTCCCTACTGCCACTATCCCCTTTTTCTTTTCCTCTACTGTTATTCAAACAATCCATTATCTAATTCCCCTTGGGAAGCAGATTTGAAGAAATAGGTTGAGCCCAAAATAAAATAAACTAAGATTCAATATTAGGAAGGACATTCTGATGTTTTAAAATGGGAGAAACTAGAACAGATTATTGAAAAAAATGTACGACTCCTTCCTTGGTCTGTGTTAAATATGATAGCATCTTATACATCAAGGATCACTAATGGGGTAAGATGACTTGATTCCCATAGATCTCTTCCCAAGGGTCTTGTCTTGGTCCTAAAAATTTAGGGGGAAGTCACATAGAGACTGAATGGCTGTAATGTGCTCCACAGGGTTACCAAGGCCTGGTGGATGGTGGAGATCACATCAGGGAGGCCACCTGGGAAAGTGTTTCCATGATGCTTCAGCTGGTATGTTCTAAAGAACTCCTGTCCTTATTTGTCTTTTTCTAGTCTCCCAAATTTCCTGACATGTGGTTTGATGTGAAGGGATTCAGTGACAAGAGAGGGCTTACATTTGCCCTTTACTCCTTGCATTTGAAAACATCACTCTGGTTTCGTGGGGTAGAAAGGGGTGGGAGAATGATCACAGGACAGTTTGCTCTTTAAGGAAAGGTCACAAGCAAGACTTGGAACTGGCACATAAACAAGTTCTACTGTGGGGTCACGGGGAAGGTCTGGCCCTGAAAATAACCTTACTAGAGGACTGGAGCCAGAAGCAGAGCTGAAATCTGCCAGTCCTCATGAGATGAAGAGGTAACCTGAAACCAGGTTTAAGAGGGCAAGAGCCTCTTGGAGCCTTAAAAATAAATAAATAAAAAAAAATAAAAATAAAAAGTCTAGAAACATACCATGTTTTTATATCCATAGCCCTTTATGCTATTTACTTCTAGTCATTTTAGACTTCTTTTAATCTGTCATCCACTGTGGGCTAGCCCAGTAGAAATATAACCATTTACTAAAAAATTGACAAATTACATTTGTATTCCTATTCTTCACCTAAATCCCATAAAAACCCACAGGAAGAAATTTAATGTTCAGTGCCTGGTGAAGGCTCTGTATAGGCAATAGTGCCTGTCATATGGTGGCCTGAGAATGAGCCAGAATTCTCCACCCATTACACCAAAGTCATGGATGCCTGGGAGCATATATATGATTCATGAAAATGCTAAGTCTACTTACCTATCTTGGTGAATCTGTAAGTGTCTGGTAACTTATGACTTTCTGTACCCAGACCTATTTTTTTTTGTGAATACCTGAGTATTATAGCTCCTGGCACTAGCACCATAGATCCCAATTTGCTAAGAGGAATGACATTTCTAATGTCAGTTAGAAATCAGTGTGATAGAGAGGAAAAAAAAAATACTGGAATGGATTCCTAATAATAATTTGGACACGATCCAATAATGTCAGGTCATTGTTGAAAATTTCCAAAGCCAGCTGAGCATGGTAGTACACACTTGTAATCCCAGTGGCTCAGGAGACTGAGAGAGGAGGATCGTGTATTCAAAGCCAGCCTCAGCAATTTAGCAGCCCAAAGCAACTCATCAAGACCCTGCCTCAAAATAAAATATTAAAAAGGGCTGGGATGTAGCTCAGTGGTCTAGAAGTCACCAGATGTATGCATTCCCTTATTCTCTATGAAGATAGATACTTTGATGATAAAGTCTTCAGTAAAATGGGTTAATCTTAGCAGTCTTCTAAGGTGTGTGGCAGAATATAGGAATAGTCCCTTTATGTCTCAGCATCATTTCCCTATTCTTTGGAAGGGACAGATGACTTAGTGATATTAGGGAACTTCCTAGGGAGTCACATAGTTGTGTCAGCACAACACAGCGTTGGAGTGCAGAAAATCTTAGTATTTTGAGTCTAAACTTGGCTGTCATCTGGGGAGCTGACTTCTACCTTTCTCCTCAAGGGAGGCACAGTGATTGGAAGTGCCCGGTGCAAGGATTTTCGGGACCGAGAAGGACGACTCAGAGCTGCCCTCAACCTGGTGAAGCGTGGGATCACCAATCTGTGTGTCATTGGGGGTGATGGCAGCCTCACTGGCGCTGACACTTTCCGTTCCGAGTGGAGTGATTTATTGAGTGACCTCCAGAAAGCTGGTGAGAATTATTTATATCAGCATTACTGTTTGTGTGAGTGTGTGTGTGTGTGTGTGTGTGTGTGTGTGTGCGCGCGCGCGGCATGCATGTACATGTAAGGGGAAGTACCCTTAACCCCCATTGGAGTAAAAGTTAACCAGACACAAATAGGCAATCTTTGCTTTCTTCTCTTTTGCCATTGCTTATAATTCCCAGTGGCCATAGTTTTTTCTCTCCAGTGTTCTACTCTGTGGGCATGCCAAGTATTTTAGCCAGGGGTTCCTGGTTTGCTTCCTACTGTAGGTAAGATCACACCTGAAGAGGCTACAAAGTCCAGCTACCTGAATATCGTGGGCCTGGTTGGCTCAATTGACAATGACTTCTGTGGTACTGATATGACCATTGGCACTGATTCTGCCCTGCACCGAATTGTAGAGATTGTAGATGCCATCACTACTACTGCTCAGAGGTAAAGGAGTATGGTGGTTGGGACAGACAAGGGTTAGAGGCTAGTAAAAATGAAAGTGTTTGGGTTATGGCCAGTTTTCTGGGGGCTAGAACACTGTTTTAACAAAGAATTACCCCTTAGAACACTGGAGTTACATTGCTTCCTAAATGCTCCAAGATTTGCCTTTTGCCACTCTTCAATCTATTATCCAAACATAGCTCTGAGGTCTTGATCATACCTGTGGCTGTCTCCTAAATGTCTGCTGCCCAGGCTGAAACAAATCCAGGGGCCCCAAAACCTGAGCTAACCTCAAGATTGTAGATGCCATAAGCACCACTGCTCGGAGATAAGCTGATGGAAGTGAGGGTAAGGCAGGATAGAAGGATGTGTTTAGAACTAAAGAATACAGTTTGCCTCAGGGTAATCCTGCAGGACTCCAGTTTAGTCTAGTACCTCCTTCCTTCCTTCCTTTCTCCCTCTTTCTCTCTCTCTTTTCTGACCCATCTCTTTTTGGAATAGAAAGACATGGGAGGATACCTTGTAGCTAAAATGTTTTCCCTAGGTCTTCCTGGTCTCTGCAGCATAAATGCATTTCCCAGAGGTTAATTAACCTAGATGTGGGTGGCAACTTGATCATGGCTATAGGGAAACATGGGCTCTATAAATCCTGTGTCTGTCTTTCAGCCACCAGAGGACATTTGTGTTAGAAGTGATGGGTCGCCACTGTGGGTAAGATCCTCATCCTAAACTGCTTATTCCAAGAACCCAGAAATGTACCTTTCCTCTTCCTAGAGAGTCCAGTGAGGTCTCTCAGTAGTAGCATATCTGGAGGTTACAAGCTCCTTGGGAACCCTGGCCCTGCCTTTGCTCTGGCTCCATTACTTACCTAGATATGCATGTGTGCACAGGCTCAGGTACACACTCAGTGGGAAAGGATGGACGATCTCTGAATAGGAAGCCACTGGGGCATCAAGCATGAATAGAAGGTGCTCTTCAGGGACAGCTTCTCATTGATAGGCCCTGTGCTCTTACCTTATCCCAAGAATGGAATGCAGGATCCCCAGACCTTTCACCAGCTATGGGGATTAGGAGACCTTGTTGGGTAAGGGGAGGTTATTTGTGGAGTATAGTTCCTAGTGCCATGCTTCTGGCTCTCATCTCAGATATCTGGCCCTTGTCACCTCTCTCTCCTGTGGGGCTGACTGGGTTTTTATTCCTGAATGTCCACCTGATGATGACTGGGAGGAACACCTTTGTCGCCGGCTTTCCGAGGTACTGGCACTTTATTTTTCTCTTAAAAAAAATCCTTCACCCTATTCCATGGATGGTCCATTTGCCATCCATCAGTTTCATTCCATTGACCACTTCTCCTTCTGTTCTTGACTAGACAAGGACCCGTGGTTCTCGTCTCAACATCATCATTGTGGCTGAGGGTGCAATTGACAAGAATGGGAAACCAATCACCTCAGAAGACATCAAGAATGTTCGTACAAGTGAAACTAGAGGGGCTCAGCACCATAGCCACCCCAACCCATTCCCTTAATGGTTTCCGAGTCTGCTGACACTGCATGTCCCCTTGGTTCTTCTGTATATCTCTCTCCAGGTCCCTGTCCCTATTTTCCTCGCACTAGGAACCATTACAAGACAAAAGAAAAGGTCTTGCACTTTTTTACCTTGGTCCCTGCACCCTTTCTCCCCTTGACTTTGTGTGTCCTTTCAGCTGGTGGTGAAGCGTCTGGGATATGATACTCGTGTGACTGTTTTGGGGCATGTACAGCGGGGTGGAACACCATCAGCCTTTGACCGGATCCTGGTAAGTCACAGGGCCTTGTGGTCCTCATGGGTTAGAGCCCTGCTCTCCTATTCCTATAGGGCTTACACCATTGCTCATGTTGCCCTCTACCAGCCTCTAGCTTACAGTGGCCCTTGACACATTCCCATATGCTGAGATTTCTCATCTGTTAATATTATAACAGCCTATAGCTCCCCTATAAGTTGAGGACCAATATCTTAGAGATCTAGGCATCCGTGAAATATTGAGATCTAACTTCAGACAGTCAGTTTGAACCCTCTATTTTAATTTGAAGAAATGCAGTTAATTTCCTTGTTATATCAATTAAGAAGGGAATCAATTTTAAGCCCCAGTAATTCTGTCAATTACTGTAGTGGAACTGTTTCTCTGGAACCAAATAGAATCCCTGGGGTCCTGATGGCAAGAGGAAAAAGTCATCAAACTTTAGATGAAATCTGGGTGGGGAAGAAAAGCCCAGTAAGTTCTTGGCTGCAGTTCTTAAATGTGGAACTCAACCCTGTGATTTGGAAAGTACCCATATATTCTGACTATCTACACTAATCCAATATGAAGAGGCCTGAACCAGACTGTCTTTGCTGCTTGGGGTCCTGCAGGGAAGCAGGATGGGTGTGGAAGCAGTGATGGCACTCTTGGAGGGGACTCCAGACACCCCGGCCTGTGTGGTGAGCCTCTCTGGTAACCAGGCTGTGCGCCTGCCCCTAATGGAGTGTGTCCAGGTGGTAAGTACTGATCCTAACACCCTTCTCACCCTTCATTTTTTTTGTACTGAGGCTGGCTTTGAACATGCGATCCTCTTATCTCAGCTTCCTGAGCCATTGGGATTACAGGCATTTGCCACTGTGCCTGGCCCAACCCCTTCTTCTTCTTCTTTTTTTTTTAATATCTTTTAGTTGTCAATGGACTTTATGTTTATTTATATGCGGTGCTGAGAATCAAACCCACTGCCTCACACATGCTAAGCAAGAGCTGTACCACTGAGCCAGAACCCCAGCCCCCAACCCCTTTTTAATAGTCCCAAGTCCCTGCCTGGGAGCTCAGAGTGTATGAGACCAACTTCTAAGGCCACTGGTACAAGAGTCAATGGAAAGGCAGGATGGTATAGTAAGAGATTCATGGGGGAAAGAACACAGTGAGCTGTAACCCCTCTAGATGTAGGAGCCGTAATATCTCTAAGTCTCAGTTTTCCCACCTGTAAAACATTCCTAAGGAAGATGGGAGACTCTACATCCTTCCTAGTAATAAGCCCCAATATCTCCTAATATCTGACCTTAAACCCTCTTATGTTTTTATTGGAAGAGAAATACAATATCCCTCCTAGAGTCATTAAAAACAGAGTAGCATTATTAAGTTCTGTTGGGTAACTTTGTCTTTACATGATAGCTACCTTGAATTTGTTTCTGTAAACCAACATGGGTTTAGATCCTCCTGGGGTACAGGTACTCACCTTGAGGTTTATTCTAAGGACTGGAGAAAAGAAATCTAAAGGATCTGATGCAGTACCTGGAAAATGTTGAATGCTCAGGAGATGGCAGCTTTTATTGTAGGGAAATCATCCTTTGATACCAGAGTAACCATTGTGGCTGGGAATGAAGGTGTCACACCTGATTATCGGGGCTGGTCTAAATGCTCCCTGTTTGCTAGCTTGCTTCTCTCAGACTCAGGAGTCCCCATGACTTAAAGCTTTACTTCAGGATATGCATCTCCAAAACCTCAAAAGTTAAAGCTCTGACTCAGAGCAGAAAGCAGTGGTGGAGAAACACATGGCAGGTTTCACTCTTTCTTATTTCTGGGGATATTCTTCATTTACTCAGTAGTTTAGAGGCTGGGGAGGTGGGTGTAGAGTGGAGGAAGATGCTATTAGTCTGTGAATACTCTTCCACTGTCTCCATAATTCTAATAAATAAAACATTGGTGTGGCCCTTTTCTTTTGCTGTTCATTATTCAGAAAATTAAGGAGAAATAAAGATTATTTTTCTGTGAGAGTTTGAAGGACCATAGAAAATGTGGGGTGCACGGTAAGCAGGATTCAGTCCCATGCCCAGAAATAGGCAGGATGAGTACAAATGGAAATCCAACTGTGCAGATTGCTGCGCTGGAGTTGTAATTATTGCTGTATTCCTCCCTCAGACCAAAGATGTGACCAAGGCCATGGATGAGAAGAGATTTGATGAAGCCATGAAGCTGAGAGGCCGGTGAGGAAATGACTAGAAGTTTCCTAACTACAGAAATTAGATACCAGAATGAACCCAAAACTCTACATAGGCCTAAGAACAAAATTTGAGCTTCTGCTTCTTCTTTTTATTGTCTCTGCAACAGTTTCTTTCACAAGAAAATTAGCTGTGAGGTGACTAAGAGGCTCATTTCATCCTAGATGCTTTCCCCATGATTGACCTTTTAACTCTGTGTGGGTCCTGGCTAGACCTTAAGTTTCCCTAGGCAAGGGACAGTCTCCTGTGGTGGTGAGCACAACACCTGGGAGAAGAGTGTGCAGGGAGTGTTTGGTGAATGAGTGGGCCCTTTGCAGCCCCTGCACAGTCCTTGCTCTGCCCTGGTTGTGTCCCTAGAGGTTTGTCCTATGGAACTTCACTCTGGGACCAAAACTTCAGGGCTGAATTTCCATGGCTCTGGCCATAAGGAATGGCCTAAAGACAGCCCTGTCCCTTTGTACTTTTTATAGGAGCTTCATGAACAACTGGGAGGTATACAAGCTTCTAGCTCATGTCAGACCCCCGGTCTCTAAGGTACTGATGACTTGCCTTTTTCCTTGACCCTCTCCCTCCTTCAGTCTCTCTTTATGAGGTGCTACCCTTAATCCATGCAACCTGAGTCTTGCCATTTTCCTTGCCCCACTCTAATCTTCCACGCTGGGTACCTGACCCTACTATGATGATTTTCTGTTAGCCATTACTACTTACTGGCTCTGTGATCTTAGTATATCTTAGATGTCTCTAACCCAAGAACTATACCAAATTCAGGGCTATTTTGTAGTATGCAAAGAATAAGAAAGAGGGCTTATGTATTTTATCCTCTGGAAATAATCACATAAATCTAAGCCACCTTTCCATTGGAATAGTGGTTCTCAATACTTAACTGTGTATCAGAATTATCTGGGTTGCTCATTAAAAATGCAGATTCCTAGGCCCTTCCCCCGGATGGGGTTCATATCTAAGGCAGGAGCAGTAATGTGCAGGGTTAATAAGCTCCAGTTGGATGGTGATACAGATAGTCCAAGGATCACACTTTGGGAAACACTGCTCAGAAGAATCCTTATTTGTTACATAATGATGATATCTGGGATCAGGAAAAACAATCTTTATTTATTTGTTTATGGTAAAGAATTTTGCTTCTGTAGTATGAAGTAGTAGTCTATACTAGCATTCCCTGGGAGAGGGATGTGTATTATCATAAGCACACACCCTGATCTCAGGACAATAAAGGATTAAGGCTCTGCTTCTCTTAATAACCTCCTCCTCACTGTGGGGCTTTCTGTCCCCTGCTTCCTCCTGTACAGAGCGGTTCGCATACAGTGGCTGTGATGAATGTGGGGGCTCCAGCTGCTGGCATGAATGCTGCTGTTCGCTCCACTGTGAGGATTGCCCTTATCCAGGGCAACCGTGTGCTGGTTGTACATGATGGCTTTGAGGGCCTGGCCAAGGGTCAGGTATGGGGACTCAACGGAAGGAGGGCACATTTTGGGGGACAAGGGACAGTCACAGGGAAGATCAGTGTAGCAAGGGTGACAGGTTCATGTGTGCCTCTCTGTTCCATACTACTTCCCTCTCCTTTTCTTGGGTTCAATCAGAAGTAAATATTTAATTTTAGGGCAGTGATAACAGGCAGGAACAAATGGGATGAGCCTTTGCAAATATCATCTTGTTTAATTCTCTATCCCAAAGCTCAGCATGGTACCTGGCATAAGAAGGTACTTGTTATCTAGATGAGCAAAAAGGTGGAAGAAGTTCCATGCATTGCAGGGAAAGCCAATGTCTGGTGTTCCTCTTACAATGAAGGAAGACTCAATGAGAGGGATCAGAGCTCAATAAGTGGCATCAGACCTACACATTCCTCATGGTATTCTAGCTGCAATGCAAAAACATGTTACTTTTTCCTGCAGATTGAGGAAGCTGGCTGGAGCTATGTTGGGGGCTGGACTGGCCAAGGTGGTTCCAAACTTGGGACTAAAAGGTAAGGGGCATTGTAGAGCACCTCTTCCCAGTCACCTCTTTAAGATATCCCTTGAACATGTGCATCAGTTCATTAGGTCAGGGCCTGCTTCCACCACCTGTGGTCCAGGTCATTTCCTTTAATCCAGGTCATTTCCCTTAAAGCTCATAGTGGCTTCAGTGAAGGCAGACAGGGCCATCCCCACCTCATGTAGCAGCTCAGACAATTTAGAGCCCAGTGTGTGTCCTTAGATCCGGATAAGAGGGTGGGGAAAGAAGGGATACAAATCAAGAGATTATAAATAAAGCACCATTGTAACTCTGACTTTCTCTCCTTTGATCTTGCCTGTTACTGATCAAACTAGGACTCTACCCAAGAAGAACTTTGAACAGATCAGTGCCAACATAACTAAGTTTAACATTCAGGGTCTTGTCATCATTGGGGGCTTTGAGGTGAGTGCTCCCCACCATTCTTTCCCTCTCCTTCCCACTTCCCCTCTCTTTTCATTCCTGCCCTTTCTGCTGTCTTCTCAGGCATACACAGGGGGCCTGGAGCTGATGGAGGGCAGGAAGCAATTTGATGAACTCTGCATCCCATTTGTGGTCATTCCTGCTACTGTCTCCAACAATGTCCCTGGCTCAGACTTCAGCATTGGGGCTGACACAGCACTAAATACCATTTGTACGGTGAGAGTCCATCACTACTTCCCTTTTGGCTAGGGTTATAATCTCCAGAATGAATGTAGTCCTGGAAAAGGAGCTATTTTTTGGTACTAAACAAGTGGCAATGTTTGAAAAATGCTTCTTCAAACCCAGGCATTCATATGGATTTTAATGGCATCCATTTTCCTCACTGAGAAATGCATCAAATATTACCAATTTTTTTTTTCATTTTCTCAGGTCACACAGCTTAATTACCCTAATCTCAGCAATGTGAAGGATGATAGAGCTTCCTTCCCAGGAGACAAGTTGTGCAGTGTAGTTGACTAATGTGTGCCCTCCCTGAATGCAAGTCTGATGGGGTCCAGAGGCCCTGCCAGCCTGGGCGGATATTGTTCTGGAGTTAAGATAATAGCAAGGGCCAAAGAAATGACAAGAATCAGGTTCCTGACCCTGTCTTTCTATGACTTTCTATCTTTGCAGACATGTGATCGCATCAAGCAGTCAGCAGCAGGCACCAAACGTCGGGTGTTTATCATTGAGACTATGGGTGGCTACTGTGGCTACCTGGCCACCATGGCAGGACTGGCAGCTGGGGCTGATGCTGCCTACATCTTTGAGGAGCCCTTTACCATTCGAGACCTGCAGGTAGATGGCCATCCAGAGCCTGCTAGGTATCTCTCTCCTGCCCAAATCTGTCCCCCAACAGTCCCCACAGTGATTGGAGCAATGGGATTTCAAGATGAGGATGGAGTTGATTGGTCTGTGGAGCCCTATGAAGAATATAAGGAGTGGGGTGCCATGGCACATACCTATAGTCCCAGTGAGTTGGGAGCCTGAGGCAGGAAGATCACAAAATTGAGGCCAGCCTGGGCACTTAGTGAGGCCATAAGCAGTTTACTGAGACCCTGTCTCAAAATAAGATAAAAAAGGGCTGGGGAGGTAGTTTAGTGGGAAAGTACCTCTGGGTTCAGTCCCCAGTACAAAAAAATAAAAGGAGGAAAAAGACTAGAAGGATCTCTGTACAGCCATTCTCCAGTGCAGCCTCATATACTTGACCTTAGCTTGTGTTTCTGGAGTGCACATTTTGAGACAGGTGGCATGTAGATAAGCCCTTTATGTGTGCTTTTTGCATTTTATCATTGTAACAAACTTGTAAAGAAGGTATTTTCTCTATATTACAGATGAGAAAGGTTTAGAAGGGTTAAAACCCTTTTCTAAACTCCTATGTGAGCAGGTAGTTTAACTGCTTAAGAAAGTCAGTGACCTTTCTCTTATATCATGCCACCCTCCAGATTTCTCTCATTACCAATTCACTTTTTTGTGGGGGGATACTGGGAATCAAACTCAGGGGCACTCGACTACTAAGCCACATTCCCAGTCTTATTTTATATTTTATTTAGAGATAGGGTTTCACTTTAGAGACAGTGCCTCGCTTTTGCTGAAGCTGGCTTTAAATTCATGATCCTCCTGTCTCAGCCTCCCATGCCTCTGGGATTACAGGCGTGTGCCACCACACCTGGCACCAATCCATTTTTTGAGGGAGATATTATTTCACCTCTAGGGTAGGGCTCTGATTTGTATTTCACAGAAGGGCCATATGATCTTATTTTCCCAGATTCCAATTTACTGGAGGAGAAGAGAGCCACAGAGTGGAGGTTTAGCAGCAAGCTGAGGGAACTCCCTAATCCAGGATCCCAGCCAATCCCAGCCAGGAATGAGGGAAAGGACTCTGCCTCCTTCATGCCCAACTCAAAGCTCAAGTGAAGGAGCATATTCTGTCCAGATGAGTCACCACTTTACTACAAGCAACCCATGTAAAGACCAATACTATGAGCAGAATCTGTCCTCTAAGGGAAAGGGAATCCAAAACCCTGGACAGGGAGACCAGTAAGGGTGAGGGCTGAAAACTGACAGTTTTTAATGTGCCTACTCCCAAGTTCTGTCTCATTTCAGGTCTTTGTGGAAATTTTAGTCTACACAAAACTTCCTTAAGGACGTAGGCACAGTTCAGGCCCAGGATTATAAATAACTTTCTTCCATGTCTCTCTCCCTTCTTGGTAGAGGCCCGGTGTAGAAGAAAAGAGATTCATGTGGCTTGCCCAACCTTATCCACTCTCAGCTAGGCTTAGGATTTACTATTTTATTTTCAGGCAAATGTTGAACATCTGGTGCAAAAGATGAAAACAACTGTGAAAAGAGGCTTGGTGCTCAGGTACCTCATTTACAATCTGTTCTTAAGTGAAGGAAGAATTAGTCAGGCTTAGGCCCTAACCCACAGAATGGATCCATGGTTAGGATACCCTGAGGAATTCATAGATACAAAAGGTGGGATCCGTATATCCCCTGGGAGGGGGTAGAAAAGGGAAGAACCAGAGCCTATAAAGTCAGAAAGCAGGGATGGAAAGATAAGAGGAGTCACAAGCTTTTGATGTCCACCTGGCAGGAATGAGAAGTGCAATGAGAACTATACCACTGACTTCATCTTCAACCTGTACTCTGAGGAGGGGAAGGGCATCTTCGATAGCAGGAAGAATGTGCTTGGCCACATGCAGCAGGTAGGGAAGATACCCCAGCCATGCCCTTTGCCAGAAAGCCATCACCCCCAACACCTACAGAGGCTTCTACTGACCTCTAATCTGTTGGAGGCCCAGTGCCACCACAGAGCATGGGCCTGCCAATCTCTTACAGCCACAGAATCAAAACATCTTTATCAAGAAATGACCTTAGAGATGATGTGGTCCATCATCTTCATTTAGGATAGCATTCCTTAACCTTTGCATCATTGCCATTTGGAATAATTCTTTGTCATGGGTGGCTGTTTATACATTGTAGGATGGTTGGGCAGCATTCCTGGACTCTACCCAGGAGATGCCAGTAGCACTTTCCCCTTACCCTCAATTTTAACAAAAATGCCTCCAAATGCTGCTGAATGTCCCCTAAGGGGCAAAATCATCTCTAGTTGAGAGTGAATCATTGAGATGAAGAAAATGAGATCCAAAGAGAAGTAATTTTTTCAGGGCCACTCATAGAGCTAGAATGAACCTAGTTAGTGTTTTTCCCACATTACCATCCTGCCTCTCATGAGCAACCTGTTGAATGAGTATTGGCATTTGATGGTATTGGGCTCCATTTCTACTAAGTGGGGCTTCAGGGAAACAACTTCCTTTCTACTAGTGACACTCACAGGTGGTGCAGTGTTCTGAGACTCTCTTCTATCCCAAATGCCCTCAGCTGATGCCTGTTAAGCCTTGAACCTTTTTCTACCCAAAAATGAATTATGTGTCTCACTTTGAATGAACTTACCAGCCCCTGAAGGATGGGGTGTTATTAGATAAATATGAAACCATTTTCTGTTCTTCCTTCCCCTTTTCACTTTTCCACATACTTTCTCTTAGTTCAAAGAAAATCTATATGGTGTTTTATATTATTCTGAAGTTCTACCAAGGGCAGCTAGATTGGGCCTCGAAGAACACTTCTGACCACCGGTGATGGTGACTGACAAAAGCTGCTAAAGATGGGTGGGGAAATAGGACTAAAAAAGAAAGTTGTGGGATTAATCCTCTTCTTTAATTACTGTTGATAAATAGGTGATTCACTTTGAAACTCCACACTATTTCAAGGTATCCTTTCACAGACTTATGAATTCCTATAAACTCAGGGCCCATTCTTTCCTTTTTATCTGTGTATC
Source organism: Marmota monax (assembly GCF_021218885.2). Taxonomy (NCBI): domain Eukaryota; kingdom Metazoa; phylum Chordata; class Mammalia; order Rodentia; family Sciuridae; genus Marmota; species Marmota monax. The sequence goes on from NW_026695227.1 coordinate 29,332,056, forward strand.
TAGTTATGTCTGCCACTCCATTAGAGTCCTTCCCTCTAATTTTTAATTCTTTTTCCAGGGTGGGAGTCCAACTCCCTTTGACAGGAATTTTGCCACTAAGATGGGAGCTAAGGCTATGAACTGGATGTCTGGGAAAATCAAAGACAGTTACCGTAATGGTAGGTGGGATAGAGGTTAAGCCCCCTCTGTAGAGGTTGGTTCCCCAGTATAAAAGCTGACTGACCATCCCTTATTACAGGGCGGATCTTTGCCAACACTCCAGACTCTGGCTGTGTTCTAGGGATGCGCAAGAGGGCCCTGGTCTTTCAACCAGTGACTGAACTGAAGGACCAGACAGATTTTGAGTGAGTACATCTACTTTCTAGAGTGGTTCTCTCCCTGGGAATTTCAAGTTCTACTCTCCCCAATCTGTTCACTGTCTGCATTGCTTTTCTTTTAAAAATAATACTTGTAGCCTTACCCACTTTAGATCTGATGTCCATGTCCTAAATGCAGTCTCTGCTCACTTTAAGCACATGCCTATATAAGCCCTTAGTAGAAGTTGATTGGGGTGCTAAAGAACTGTATCATCATTTACCTCATTCTTCTGTAGGCACCGAATACCCAAGGAACAGTGGTGGCTGAAGCTGAGGCCCATCCTCAAAATCCTAGCCAAGTACGAGATTGACTTGGACACCTCAGACCACGCCCACTTGGAGCACATCTCTCGGAAGCGGTCTGGAGAAGCTACAGTCTAGATTTCTTTGGAGTAAGGGGAACAGATTTTTCTGATCATGGTCAGCTCTCCTCTTACTAGATCTAAGTCCATGTTTTCTCCTTGTTTCAGCTCTTTTTTCATTAGGTTTCCTTTTATTCTGTACCTGTAACCATGATCAGCTCTGGCCAGGAGTTGGGAAGGGGGCAGTGAGTAGAATCTAGGTAGACTTGATCATTACTTCTACCCCAGCTTCATCTGTCACACAGGCCAGGTTCCTCTAGTGCTACTGCTAGCTTTCAGCCACTCAGAATTTTCCTAAAAATAAGCTCTATTTATTTCTTTGTGATAACAAAGAGCCTTAGTTCCTTTACTACTTTTACTACAGTGGCAACTATAACTACACTAATAAATGCCAACTGGTCACTGTGCTTTTGGTTCTCCTGTTATCATCTTCACAAGTGGAATGTCATCAGCCTCATCCACCAGACCTACCCATATGAATTATCATGTACACTTTTTTCTTCCTTTTGGATTATTTTCCTGCAGCATTTCTTGGTTCTGTACACAAAGTCCCAGAACACAGGACACTGACTCTCATTCCGCACTAGTCTTTCCTGCATCTCCTGTAGCCAAGAGGACACCTTCATCTCTCATATGTACAAAATTGTTTTTCACCTCTCACCATATACCCATGATCCAGGACTGCATTTTTCCAGCCATCCCACAATCTCTGCTCCTCTAACCAAGCATTCTTCCTTCTCAACTTTTCTTTTATACTCCTTCCTGGATGAAAGCCAGGCTCCATTTGACAGAATCTTCATGGAAAAGACATGTACATTTTGAAATCCTGGAAAACAGAGACACCAGTCCTGGACCTGTTTGGGAGTTGGTTGGAATACTTCTTTAGAAAGATGTTAGTTCTTACTCAGTTGCAGTTTTTCTGTTCTTTTTTTTAAAGAGAGAGTGAGAGAGAATTTTTTTTAATATTCATTGTTTTAGTTATTGGCGGACACAACATCTTTGTTTGTATGTGGCGCTGAGGATCGAACCCGGGCCGCACGCATGCCAGGCGAGCACGCTACCGCTTGAGCCACATCCCCAGCCCAGTTTTTCTATTCTATAATAGCTGCTTCTTCCTCATTACTCAAGTGTCCACATAATGCAGTTGGTCCTGAAGATTGGACTAGAGGCAGTACTGCCATTGACAGGAGAGTGCCCTGTCTTAATGCCAGATTAAGATTAGCTTCCAATAACCAGATTATAGCTCTCAGAACAGGTGTGAACCTTCCTTCCAACCCATGTGGTTTACTCACTCGCCTGATGAAGCAGGGAAGATGCTCACTGTGTTATAGGGAATTCTCTTTAATATATCACTTTTGCTGGCTGTCTAAACTGCCATACTCTTTAAAACAGTTCCAAATAGTGACTGAGAAGTCTTGTTTTCAGAGTCAGAAATTAAAGCAGCCAAATACTCTCTCCAGTTCTTGAAGGGGAAGAGAAATTAACAGTAAACATTAATCTCTGGTAGGTATTTTACATGCTATCACTGAATCCTAAAAATAGCTTTTTATAGGGAGTGGTGGCAAGGATACTACCTAAAGGTGATTAAGTAATGTCTCCCAGGTCTTACAGTTCAGCAAAAGTGGTACTCAAACTCAATTGTTTTCAAAGCCCATCCCCATTCTCAATGCCTCTTCTTCCTTACCGTGCTACCTCAAATTCAGGAAACAATCAGCGCTATGAAAGTGAAGTAAAAGTTCCAGCATTCATCAGAACATTTTAAATGCTAACTGCCATTAATTTATAGCTTCTTTTTCTCGTCTTTAATCCTAGAATTGCTTTTTTGAGAAAAATTACGGAGGGTAGCGGTGTTTAGGTAGAAAGGTAATTAAAGAAGAAAAATGTCACTTTGTAAAGAGGAGAAAAAATAGGATCATAATATGATCTGAAAAAACCGAAAAGGTAGTAAAAACCACTTAAAAACAAAAACCAAAACCTATTAAATACATGCCACTTCCCCAAAAGCTAAAAAGATGTATGAAGTTGTCTTTGAGCTGAAACAGAAGTTATTAGCCACCAACTACATAGTGATTATAAAGTAATAAAACAGGTGACGTCTTTTATCACATGGACAAAGTATATTCCCTTTCCAGAATATCAACAGTGTTTATGATGTGAAATAAATAGCATCTAGCTCCGCACAGTGGTGCATGCCTATAACCCCAGAGACTTGGGAGACAGAGGCAGGAGGATTGTAAGTTCAAGGCTAGCCTCAGCAACTTAGTGAGGGCCTAAGCAATGTAGGGAGACCCTGTCTCAAAATAAAATATAAAAAGGGCTGGGGATGTGGCTTAATGGTTAAGTGCCCCTGGGTTCAATTCCTGGTACAGTAACTAAATAAATAACATCTAAAGCAGTGGTTCATACCTAAACTGAATAGTAAAATCACCTGGTGTTGCCTTTAAAAATTGAGACTTGGGGCCCATTTTGGACCAATTAAGTTAGTCTCTGGGGGTGGAGCATGGGCCTTAGTATTTACAATGTTTTCCTAGGTGGTTCTAATTAATAGGTAGGCTGCAGAACCACTGTCTAAAGCAGTGGTTCTCATTCCTGGCAACATACTAGAAGCATCTGACAAAACCTAATCCAGACCTACCCCAGGAAATTCTAAACGACTGGTATGGAGTGAAATCTTGGCATCAATGTTTTTTAAAAGCTTCTTTAGCGATTTAATGTGTTAATGTGCAGCTGAGGTCTTTTTGTTTGTGAGACAGGCAAAGCACTCTACCACCGAGGCACACCCTGCTGTTGCGGTAGAGAACAAAAGCAATGATTTTCAATTTGGGGTTGGGGGGAGGTATAAAGGAAGGGGAAGCTTTTTAAATACTCTGCCCAAGCCCCCCATTCACTCTACCCATGTCCAGAAACACTGTTGTTGAGGGGAAAGAGGTTGACATGGAAAGGTTATGTCTCATAGCCAGGCAGTAAAGAATTTTCCATAAATAGGAGGAGGGAGAGGAGAAAAATGGTGGGAATCACCAAACTTGCGTTTATAACTATTTATTTCTTTTTTTAATGGGCAATAATCACCAACAGCAAATGGACAAAAGCAAGCATACTCCAAATTAGCTGTGTCAGCATATCCCATTCATTTTGTTTGTAGTTCCCAAATAGCTTAAAAAAAGGTTTTCAGATTCACACACAGATCATCAAAGATCAATAACAACTTGATCTAGTTTAGGAACATGAAGAGTATTGTTGACTAAGTATAGTTCGCTAAAACAGGTTTTTGTGGTTTTTTTTTGGTACCCCCATCTCAAAAGCAGCTCTTCTATATTCTTTCCCCATTCCCTTCTCAACTCTACTTTCAACCAATGTCTTCTATAGATCAATAAAAAAATATAGGTTCTAAGACAATGGAAAGAAAAATAACTCAAAAAGGTTTTTAGCAGCACAAGCTTTCCATAGGGAATGAAGAAGTCTCAGGGGGAAGGCAGCCCAGCCCATCCTTTTGCTAGAGGAAATGTCTTTGAGGTGCAGAAAATGCCTGCTAAGCCCATTAGAACAAACTGACTTTCAGGAAGAGAAGTGCTGCATTAGAAAAATGGTACAAGACTCTCAGGAGTTCTTAGGACTGCTTGGAACATGCTCTCTCTTCTATGTGGAAAGCAGTAAGATAGCTTTCTGAAATAACATTGCTGAATTACTATAACCCTGGGGCATATCCATGGAAAAGAAGCAAAAACTGCTGTTTTCTTTAGTAAAAGGAAAGGGGGCCAGGCTTTCTGAATGTCTCACACCATATGGAATATCTTCATCCTTAGGATACAACTATTGTTAGCTAGAATTGTGATTTTCTTAACCTTCTTCACAGATGTCATGCCCCCAAAGGAAAACCACATGTATACCATTTAAATACTTTCCATCTTCCTAGAGAAATTTAGTTGATTTCATTTTCTAAAAGGGAGGGTGGCAAGGAGAACCTCTCCTTTAAAAAGCCAAGTAAGCAATAAACAGCAAACAAAAGTGAGGAATTTTTTTTTTTTTTGGCTGGTTGCTTGGTATGGGGAGGAGGGGCTATGGAGATTACTGTTGTGACATGTTGCCTCAAAATCTAATAACCACACAACAGGGACAAGTGCTTTTCTGTTTTCCACGACAAAGAGTACTGCAGTACCTCACCCGGAGTTAGTCACTTGCATGATGGTGCACAGATCTCCTCCAGGTTATTCTACAAGTAGCAAGTATTCCTTCAAAGAAGCCGGCAGTGGGAGGCCCTTCACTGCATCTGGCAGATACTGGAGTCCCAGGCTACGGCGCACAGCATAGCGAGAGAGTGTTTTTAGAGTTCCTGGGGCTGAGCACAGCACAGTCAGTTTTTCACATAGCTGTTGGTCTTTGGCCACCTCTCGTGGCATGATGCCATTTTTCCTTAATTCAAAGTGTCCAACAGCTCTGTGGAGGAGCTCAAAGCAGGAGTCCTCTTTCTCTGTTCCAAGTCCCCTGACTAATAGAGCCACCAGGCGGGAGATGGGTGTCTGGCCTTTTAGGTTGATGACTCTGACCTCTGCACCATAATCAAGAAGGATGCTGATGCTCTCAAGATTTCCCTTCATGGCAGCCCAGCTGAGTGGCGTATCATTGTTGTAATCCAGGGCATTGACTGAGGCCCCACTCTCTAGGAGAGCCCGCACACACTCAGCATTGTTCTTAAAGGCTGCCCAATGAAGTGGAGTGTCTCTGTTGCCATCCAATGCGTTGGGGTTTGCACCATACTCCAATAGGACCTCCACACAAGCCTCATCTTTCTCTGCTGCATAGTGAAGGGCTGTTCGGTTGTAACCATCAAGGGCATTAACCTGTAAAAAGGGAGGAACTGTATTACAGTAGCTAGCCTACTGGGGAGAGGAAGGAGTGCAGCAATAGAATCCTGCATACCCACTGCCCCACTGCCTTTGCTATACAATGCTCTGAGGAAGGAGTCAATGAGCAATTCCTAGGGAGTCTTGGTGATCACGATGGAGAGATGACAGAAGCTAAAGAAGAAAAAGGAAGGGAACTGTCCCAAGACAACACTATTTGTATTAACTAGCTCGTCTGCATTATTTAGGACCCTGCTGCAATGTTCATGTCTCTATTTACTAGAATCTCTACTGTAGAGTAAGGAGTTAAATAGGAAAAGAAATCTAAAACCTTCAAACTGCTCTGGAAGAAATTCACTGGAAAGTTGCTTGAATATACAGTTAGAGTCCTGGATTTTACTTATCCTGACTCTTCCTGTGGCTAATGGCAATCCGATAGCTTTGCCATGTTCTTTAACCACAGAGAGAAGCTCAAAATATTAAATTAAGTCAGCCCTTTGCAAAAACATGCTGTGGGCTAACAAGAGAGTCCAGAAAAATGCATGTGGAAGGAAGAACACAAATCTTCTAATGCTGAAAAAGCAGCTAACCTAAGCCAAGTGGTGGTGTTGCCTATAACACCAGTGACTTGGGAGGCTGAGGTAGGAGGATCATAAGCTCAAAGCCAGCCTTAGCAATTTAGTGAGACCCTGTCTCAAAAATAAAAAGGGCTGGGGATGGAAATCAGTGTTAAAGCACCTTTGGGTTAAAAGAAAAAGAAAACCCCAACAGCTAGCCTGCTGAAAGTCAGGATTACCTATAATTTTTTACTTCAAATTCTCAAAATTATAATGCATATTATCTTCCATCATAAAATGCAATAAAGAAAAACTTTTTATTTGGTTAAACCTAATCCCCCCAAAGTCACTGAATGACTCAGCAGCTGAGCTAGAATTAGAATGTGATAAAGTTCCTGCTGCTGAGTCTTCTGATCTCACTTTTGCAGAGAACAAGCTAACACTGTATGTAAGCCTTCCTTCTGTATTAAACACTTTAGGGTTACTCACAAAGAAACAGGCTTGGTCACAAAAATTATAGCATAACAAGAAGTGGATCATGATTGTGTGGAGATGAGGATGGTAGGCCTGCCTCTTGGGTCTAGTATCAGACTGCACAGTGGCTCCATGTTTTGACTGATTCAGATCGGCACCCTCAGCATATACATTTTCAAGACTGCTCACAAAGAGTCAAAACTGCCTGTCTTATTCATTTAACATGCACTTAGTAATTACTTCTGGTGTAACAAACACTTTACAACCTTATAAAGAAGATATTATTCCCTTTTTACAGATGGGGAAACTGAGACAAAAGTTAAAGGAATTCATTCTAGCTGGAATTGATCGAGTTGAAATCTGAACCCATTAAATATGGCTCCAGAGTCTATTTTAATTATTCATTATACTATGCTGCTTCATGCTAATGCCAAGGGTCTGTTTTCAAAAATTAATTTTTCATTTTTATCTTCAGATATATTAGAAGACAAGAACAAGCTATACTAAATAAAAATAATTAGCGAGCAAAAACCACACAAGTGGCTCAATCCTAAGGAAGGGACTGCCTTTCAGAATTATATCTCAGAATTGCATACATCTGATAGATGGTAGAGCTCAAATGGTTAGATTTAACCAGAATTGAGAGGCCTCTGCACTTACAGCTCCTGGACAGTCAACAGGCAAGGAGAGGATTCAATGGAAATATAAACAACCCTTAGGAGGTAAGTTAGGAGAGAAGAGGCAGATAAGATACCTTCTTGGAGCCATGAACAGCTTAAATTAAGGAGAAAAAAAAGCAAAGGAATGAAATCCTTGGGATCATTTTATAGATTCACTGTCATATTTTGCTTTAATATTGGCTATGCTACTATAAGAAGATCAGACTGCAAGTGCAAAGAGAAAGTCTAAGAAAATGTGAAGCTCCAGTTTTGGTGAATCATTAATGTAAAGTGTTGAAAACATTACCTCAGCTCCTTTTTCCAGGAGTAACTCCACACAGTCAGCATCGGACACCATACAGGCACAATGCAGGGGCTTCAGTGTGCCATGGGTACAGTTCACATCTGCTCCCTGTAGGAAGGAGGAAACTTGAGTCAGTATGCTCAGCTCTGGCTCACCCAGTAGGCCAAGCCTCAAAACTTAGTCTGGGGGAAAAGAGTCATATCCCTGACTCTACAGTAAATGGTAAAAGTACTATGGGTTCTAGATTTCATGTCTGTTTATTAGACAAATACTATCATAATGCCAATATCCAAACCAAACAAATCTACTAAAGAGAAAAGAAAGGAACCATGAATTCTTTAGATCAAGTTAGCTAGCCTCTCCACAAGATAGCCAGCCAAGAAAGTCATTTGGACATCACTGAAGACATAACCTTATGTGTAAAAGCTGTGGGAATCTTATTGTCAGGCAGAAAGTCTATGGCTACCATGCTCTGATAAAAGAAAAGTGAATCTGTCAGAATGAGACCAAAACTCCCATGCTCTCTTTGCCATTCCACAAATTGTATCTTAATGTTACTTTTGTTTTATAATCTTCAAGGTGGACTCTTCAACTCAACATTCCCTGCTACATATTCCAAATCTGGTGCTTCTATTCCAAATCTGATGAGATGGAGATGCCAGTCAGACCAAAGTCACTGAATGACTCAGCAGCTGAGCTAGAATTAGAATGTGATAAAGGTCCTGCTGCTGAGTCTTCTGATCTCACTTTTGCAGAGAACAAGCTAACACTGTATGTAAGCCTTCCTTCTGTAGCTGTACCATATAACTCGGAAGCAGCTACAGAGCCCTGGGCTATAAAGGAGGATCCTGACATTGTTAGAATTGTTCTGAAGTAATTGGATGCATTTTCCAGTGACAAAAAAAAAAAAAAAAAATCTGTAACTTCTCTTCAACAGGGTTAAAAGAAAAACAAAACTCCAACAGCTAGCCTGCTGAAAAGATCACCTATAATTTTTTTACTTCAAATTCTCAAAATTATAATGTATATAATGCAACAGGAATAATATACAAAAAGGGTATTAAAGCCCTTCTAGGATAACAGTCATTTAGCAGAATTACTGAATGGCAGTAGTTAGATATCAGATAAAGTATTTTCTTAATCTGTAATTACCATGCATTTTAAGGGCTTGTGTCCTCTTCAGAACTAGAACTAGTAGCTGTGATTAAGATAGGAGACAAGTGAAACCTCTCTATGTAATTATAATAGCCCAAGTATGGAGAAAAGGTCACAAAGATTTGAAAACCACCTCTATTTTGCTCACCTCCTACCACTCTCATTAAAACATGTTAGAAGACTTCAAGCTTGAAGGCTTCTGTATGTACCATATCCAGACAGATTTGACAGAAAACATGAGACTAGGGTTATCTAGAACACATTTCATGAAGAAAAATACCAGAAAAAGTGAAAGGGAGAAGGCAAGAAAAGCAAAACACAGGGAAAATGCATTTTAATGATTAAGTTAATACATTTAAGACTGTAAGAAATCCTTGTGATCTTGTGCTAAATCAAGGCTGCAAATTTGATTTGTCAGAAAACTTCCACTTCACCTCCCAAAGGTCTGCCATGTCAACAACAGCACACTCACCCCTCTGATGAGGTCCTCTACATTATCGTGTGGGAAGGAACGGATGGCAGCGATTGTTCGGATTAAGCGCTCTGAGAGAGAGTATTTGCTCTGAATGCTCTGCATAATATACCACATACTGGAACTCATCAAGACTCAGAGTGTGTTCACATGCTCCAAACTGCCTGAAACAAAGAAGTTTTAGGCATATACAATATCACTGAGTACACCTGTCCTTAGGGTTAAGTGTTCTCTGAGGCCTTCCCAATGCTAAAAGCAGATGTCAAGGAGATAAGTGATTAAGACCATTTTTTTGGTAATGAGAGTGAATTAGATTTACAACAAGTGCTAGGATACTGAGTAAACCTATATGAAATGCTGTAACCCTTAAGACCTCCGTTCTAGTCTCTGACCTACTATAATACAAGATTTCCTTAAGAGGTTCTGTACTATGACCCCCATGAAGCTCTGTGGTTTACAAACAAGACTAGTTAAGGAATGGGATTTTCTAAAGGCTGAATTATTGTTATTTTTAATTGTTATTTTAAATTTATTATCAGCACATCTTATGTTATTTATTACATTTGCTTTGCGGTGTAGTTATGTACATATTGTTTCTCCATCTAAATTTAAACTATAAACAACTGGAAGGTAAGGACCTTGTCCTCTCTCTCTCTCTCTCTCTTTTTTTTTTTTTTGGCTGTGTAAGGGATTCACAGAATCTCACAAAATGTAGGTGTTTTATAAATATTGATTGGTTGACTGACTAAAGGGTATAAGTACTTTCTACCTATGAGAAGAGAAGGAGAAGGCTATGGAACAAATACTTCTGTTAACAATGATAAAGCATTTGTGAAATATTTTCAAATGTCTTTAGCAGAGAAAAAAGTAAATAATTGAGGTAACATTCTAAAACATCGAAGAAAGCAAAAATATAACTACTCTGGAGTCATCGATATAAAATTAAAAAAACAAATTTCACACCAATAAAATATACTTTCAGTTTTAGCAAAACGAGGAGATTTAAAATAAATTAAACATTTAAGAAATTTGCTATCATAGAGAACTGAGAAATAGACTTGGGCAAATATATGTTGAAACTACAATATGGCACAGAATTCCAAGATGAAAGATGAAAACAAAGCAATATACACAAATTCAACTATGATAAAAGTTTTGACTATATATGAGGTGACAGCTAGAGAACATTTAAAATTATACAATAAGGCGATGCATTTCTATGCAAAAGTACATATCAAAAACTGTAGATAAACTGTAATATGCAATATAAACTCTTGGTGTAACTGCTTAGGAATCCATATTTTTATTAAAATATAAGCTCCTTAGGATAGTTTTTTTTTTTTCCCCCAACAGTGCCTGGCACATGGAAAAGCCTCAATAAATACTTGTTGAATCAAGGTAAAGGTTATTACTCCAGATCCTAATAAATTCAGTAATTAAGCATATTAATGTATATGATGACTATTAAATGAAAATTCTGAAATTTTTTGGTCATTTCATAATAAGTTAAATTATTGTTTTTGGTGATGGAGCATCGCTTTATACAATACATTACAAATTCTACTAGTTTCTTTCTGTGAATCAGTAGCCATTTGTAGCTGTTAAAAAACACAGAGCTGGGAGTATAGCTCAGTTGGTAGAGCACATGTTTATCATTTGCAAGGCCCTGGGTTCAATCCCCAGAATACATGTGTGCATGTGTACATACACACACAACTCCTCAGAGACAAGGGTCTGTATCTTATACTTCTTTGAAGCAAAGAAGAGGGGAGAAAGGGACAGAGGTGCATTTGAGTCGGAGATTTCAAGAACAGGGCAAAAGACAGCATCTAAAGAGGAGGGTTTGGACAGAAATTATTCTCTTTAAAATTTGTGGGCCATGAGAGCTGATGAAAGAAAACCCTGCACTCATTTTCAGGGTGCTCTTGGACTCCATGCTATGAACTCCTCTAAGCTGAATAGGTCCAGGGGCTGGGGTTGTAGTTCAGTGATAGAGCACTTGCCTAGCATGTGTGAGGCACATAATAATATAAATAATAAAATAAAGGTATTGTGCCACCTACAACTAAAAGAGTGTGTGTGTGTGTGTGTATTGGTTGAATCAAATTAAAGGTTCCCTTGCCGCCTCGAAGCTCCAGGTATAAGAGAGAAACTTTAGGGCAGATTGATAACATTCTCTGTCTAAACCCACCCTCTCCGGTGCACGGTTTGAGCTCTAGGCCTTATTCTCTGATGGGGCTAAAAGGACTCCTACCCCTCGCCTCCCTGTCTTCTTTGCTATGGGATCTGGAAAAAACACCAAAGGATTTGTGTGTTTAGTTATTTAATTGCAAAGCTAAAAGCAAAGTGGAACAGAGAAGACACTCAACAGCCTCAACAGCTCTGGTGCTAGGGAGGCCTGGGCCTCCGTCCCTCGCGGAGACTCTGGGAGGGGAGGGAGGCGCCCCCAACCCCACCGCACCTGCTGCAGGAGGGCTCGCGGCAGCTTCGTCTCGCAGAGGCTAGGGAGCTAAGAACAAAGGCGCGAAATGCAAGGACATGTGGTGTCACTTTCTGCACGGGCTCCCAACAGATCCCAGCAATCTTCGCAGGCTTCCTGGTGAAGGCACTAAACCACAGTCGCGCAATCTGTGTGCCGGGCGCCCCAAACACTGACCAACCTCCGCCCCGATCTTCCCCCAAGGCCCGGAACTATGGCTCAGCCGCGAAGGCTCACGGACCTCGAGCGGGGAATGGAGGAAGCGTTACTAGGAGTGGTATCCCGGACTAGGGGACCTGGCTGCAGACCTTCCCGCACCGACAACCGCACTCACCGAACCGCGGGTCTGAGTTGGGTCTGAAAAGCCGCTGTCAAGGCGTGACCCGGAAGCAGAAGCTGTCGGCAGCGGCCCCTGGGTTTACAGGACAGGAAGACCAAGTGGGAGGGCGCCTGCGCGCTGGCCGTGTCAGGAAGCCGGATGCGCCTGCGCAGACTCGTGAAGCTGCTACTGTCCTACCCAGGCGAAGTTACTTTCTACCTTCGCCCAGAGGCTTAGTGCATGAATTCAATCTCGCGGTGTCGGGCACAGCCCGGGGTCTTGGGTCTTGGACCTACGGTGGGAAAGAAGCTACTAATCTTGGCGCTCAGGCCGATTCTGTCTAATTGCGCTTGCGTGGACCAGGCCAACAGTGGTCCGCCCCACCACCCGATCCTTCCACTGTCTGCCTCTGAGATCCGGCCTGGGCACTTGGTCTCCTCATTATTCTCTATCTCACTAAACTAAAAACTGCTTTTGCCCACTAAGTCTGTACTGGTTCAGTTGCTTGGGAGACTAAACTGATAGGAGTGTCTTTAGGAAACAGAAGATCTTGCAGTATTATTCAAGATGTTGGAATGACTCAGTGCTGCATAGAGCCCTGGTGGATCTCGTTCACCGTCTTTCAAACTGAACTATACCGAAGACAAAGTCAACTACCCAAGAGGTGTAGTATTCCTAATGTTGAGAACCAAAAAGCTGTAAAAGCAAAACCCGACCATAAATAACCCTTTCAGAGGTAACCTTTCAGAGGTAACCTTTTGTACAGTACAAGCACCAACATTTTGAAATCAGGAGTATATGGTGGTGCCTGAACAAAGTGAAATAGACCTCACAGACAGCCTGTTTCCTTGTTTTGTTTTGTTTTCTTTCTTCAGGGCTGAGGTCTGAACTCCGGGCCTTGGCTCTGCCACAGAGCTGAATCCCCAACCCCTAGACAGCCCATTTAACAGAGTGCCCAGCACCTACTCTCCAAACTTGCTCCACGCACAAAATCTAACCAGTAGAGATTAAAGCAGATCGCAAGTGGTTCACGTATATCAGTGAGGGAATAGTGAACTGAAAACTCAGGATCCGTCTTGAGTGCAACTCCTTTGAGTTCCAACTCGAAGGGATTTTTGCCACGCAATAATGTGTCCCTAACTTCCTATCACCATCCCATGTTGAGATTGTCCAATTTTTGAAACCAGCCCAAATCCAGATTTTTATAAAGAAAAGTGAATTCTCCCAAATTTCAAATGGTGGTGACTTTTTTTTTTAAGAGTAATTTTTTTTTGGGAGAGGGAAAGGGGAAATATCGGGTAACCATATTGACCAAATTATATTGTTATAGTGTGTGCACATATGAATATGTAACAACAAGCCCCACCATTATATATAATTATAATTCACCAATTAAAAAATTGGAAAAAAAGAATTATTTTTTAAAGAAGGCAATATTCAGCTTTCAAGTCACTTCTTCCAGACTCTGAATTAAAGACTGTTTTGTTCATTGGCAACTCTTGTTACTTAAAGGGTGTAGTGTAGCCCTCAGAATGAAAGGGGTCTGGAGAGTTGACTTGTAGTTACATATTAACTGCACTCTTTTAATTTAATTCGTAGATTTTTGGGTAATCTTGGAGAAACCCTAATGAAATTACAGAGGTTAGAGCTCCCTACCCCTTTCCACAAGTCATTCTAAGTCATTTGTTTGAATACAATGTATGGCGAACAGTTTGATTATGCACTTTGTTTCTAAGATATGAATCTACATTAGAGTCCAAAAGAACATTAAACCTCCAAACAGGGGGACTAGATATACTTGAATGGGTTCTGATCCAAATGAGAAAATGCATTCTGGGAACCTAAGTCCTTTCTGACCAGTAGCAGGGAAAGTCACAGGAAAATTGAAGCCACTTAGGTTTTATCCAGGTCTAACCTCACTTCAGTCAGTACCTTTCAAAGTGTGTCTAGATCTCTGTGACTCACATGAATAGCCCAATGATATGTTTTCTCCTGACCGCCCCCACTTGTATCCTTTTTGACTGGAAAGAATATAATAAATTCTACCCCATGATGCTACAGGTCCAAGCCTGCCATGATACCTTTTCTTCAGGTCTACTAAGGTAATGCTCTGCTTGGCACCACCCATCAGTCTCCCAAAGTGGAGCACAAGCAGCACAAAATTGATATATTGAAAGTTTGATGGTCGTTATCATATTAAGTCTAGCTTTAGTGAGGCCAGTGCTCTGTCTCTGAGAATCCACTGTGAAACAAAAGGAGGTCTCAACCTATACACAGAAGAGATGATAGAGTCAAAATATTCAGTAGATGGAAGTACTGCACCTGAAGCTGGCATTCATCCCTCTTCTAAGGTTGTGTGTCTTGACAACTCTTGTTCAATGGCATATGCCAACCAGAGTGGTAGAAAGGATATGACCCCAGAGATCAGCTCTAAGATTGGTTAGTTATTTTATTCCATTTTTCTGGATATTAATTTTCTCATTTGTCAAATGAGAATGTTGGCTGAAATTATCTCTAAATATTCTTCTATAAATTTCTATAAATTCTATTTTTACCTAATTTCAAAGCAAAATTTCTTGCTTTCAAAACATTTACTCTCTAATCTAAATACAAATACCTGTAGGTCAATACTATATTAATAGGGCTGTATATTATATTAATGGGGACTGTGTTTAATTATGAGAGCCTGTCTTGGTTGATAAATGCTAAAGCATACAAATTCTGAGAAACCATAAAAGTATCTTATAGATGTAAGAATGACCATAGTCTGTCTTCCAGGAAGTGATAAAATAGGCTCTCCACACAGGTTATTTTAAAGTGTCTTTGAGAATCCACTGCACAATTAAAGTTGGTTGCAGTTTCATTCATCCAATCCACCAAACATTTACTGAGCATCTTCTTTGTTCCAGGCTCTCTGCTCAAGTGGGTAGGTAAGACGGAGATGGAGAGACTTGATGACAGGATTTTTTTTTTTTGTACTAGGGATTGAACCCAGGGCTTCATGCATGCTGGGCAAGTTCTCTACCACTGTGATAGACCCTTCCATTTTTATTTTATTTTGAGACAGTGTCTTGTTAATGCCAGGTTGGCCTTGAACTTGAAATTCTCCTGCCTCTGCCTTCCAGGTTACTAGGATTACAGACATGTGCCACATCAACCAGCCCACAGTTCCATTATCAAGTTTTGGGAAACAAATAAGAACATTGTCAATTACAATTAAAGATGATTACTTCAAAAAAGGTTTTTATGCACAAAGTCATTGTTGAATTGTACTTCATGATGAGATCAGGAGACTGTAGGGAGGGAAAATGGTGAAGAGGTTTTCTTGGGTAGAAACTTGTTTGTGCTTCTGGCTCCCCATCCCACTCCCCACCTCCCAGCCCAAGGGAGAGGAATTGCTAGAGCTACCTCCTTCTCCTCCAGCCTAAGAGGGACGTTTGTGGGATCAGAGAACTTAGAAATTGTTCTCTGTATTTGTAAAATAGAGATCTACAGTGACTCTTGCCTATAAGCTAAAAAAAAAAAAGGCTTTAGTCACAGAGTAGAGGTGGGATTTGCTTTTATACCCAGATCAGCAGGGTCAATGAATTTGTAAGTATTTCTCTGGACAAAACGTGGGTCACATAGAAGGCAGACAACATGGGATTGCCTTGGGTCTATTCAAAAGTGCTGTCTAGAGGTATGAAAGGGTCCAGTTGCCAGAAGCTAGAGGTGAACATGGTAATCCTAGAATCCACAGTCTGTCACAGGTCACCGCTTGCACCTGTCTAGGCCAAAGGGATTCAAGTAAAAGGTCTTTGATGATGGGAATCTTCAAAGAACCTTTAAAAGCCTCCTTCAAGAAAGAAGAATCAAGGCATGTACATGCCTGTAATCTCAGAAATTGAGAGGCTGAAACAGAAGGATCTCAAATTCAAGGCCAACCTTAGCAATTTATCGAGGCCCTAAGCAACATTCAGTGAGATCCTGTCTCAAAAAATAAGAAAGGTCTGGGAATATAGCTCAATGGTAAAGCATCCTTGGATTAAATTATCAGAACCCCCCACCCCGGAAAAAAAAGAAAGAAGAGTCAGCTGGGTATGGTGGCACATGCCTTATAATCCCAGTGACTTGAAAGTCTGAGGCAGGAGTATCATAGGTTCAAGGCCAGCTCAGCAAATTATTGAGGCCCTAAGCAACATAAAAAATAAAAAGGACTAGGGATGTAGCTCAGGGATAAAGTGCCCTTGGGTTCAATGCTTAGTACTGCAAGGAAAGGAAGGAAAGAAGGAAGGAAGGGAGGGAAGAAGGGAGGGAGGGAGGAATAGTCAATCAGCTTTAACCATGGGCTTGATACAGACTTAGCAGAGAATTGGGCTCTTCCTCAGCTGTCCTGCCTCCTCCCACTTTTACACCAGTGGATCAAATAACAGTTAGCTAGTATGGGGGAGTAAGGTGAGGAGAAAGCTGAAGGCAGGCAGCCACCTTCCACAAGCCCTATGAGAGGGAGGCGGAGAGTAGCCTTAGAATGACCAAGTGCCTTAGAATAAAGACTGAAGTATTGGTTACCATTTTAGACTGGAAACATTCTAATTACTAAATGTAGACTGTCTTTTTAAATTTAAAGTGACTGTTACTTATAGAATATCAAAGGGTGAACAAAAAAGTCAGGGATTTGCCCAATTTTCCATTCAGAGGCAAGAGACTACTGCTCTCCCTAATAGAAAGTTTTTAAAAGATGGTACAAGTTGAAAAAATAAAAGTTGTATTTTGGTCACATTCAATTTTGCATCTCTCTCTCTCTCTCTCTCTCTCTCTCTCTCTCTCTTTCTCTCTCTCTCTCATATTTCTATAAAACCAACTATCTTAGTTGGTTACCTCTATTCTCCATATTTTGTTTATTAGTGATTACATGAGGTTTTTTTTTTTTTTTTTGTATGCTGTGTCTCCCAGAAAACTTTCAGATCCTTTTGTTTTCATCTCTTTTCTACTAATTCCAGTTTTGAACTCAAGACATAGATGTTTTTAATGGACAGTATTACTAATGCTCCTATTTTATGACCTTGGCATAAACCTGTATCTGGTAATTTGGTAATGATGTTATGGTTGTAATGATTGCTGCTGTCACTCCTCAACATGTTTTAGTATCCAGACCCCATAGGTGGATGCCATAGAGGTATTCCAGTTTACAGATCTGGTGGATCTTGCTCTTTGAGCTTTGTGGGAATTCCTTCTTAGAGTGAAAAACTCCTTTCTTCTTCTACTAGCTCCAAACCCTTTCCTGATTTTGAGTGACAGTGTGCTGAAGGAGAGGAATTCTGCTTTGTAAACATTTAAGTGGTAATGTGAAGCCTTTCACAACAGTTTTCTGGCCTCTGGCCAGAAGTCATCAAATTCTCTGCTATCTCAAACCTCTACCTTCTTCAAGGGCCACTTGGCTAATTTGATGGAAAAGTTTCTCCGATGCCTTTCTTAGAGAAAGGTGACTTAAGAAGGAAACACTCTCTCCAAATAAAACTCTCCCATTACAGAAGAAGGAGGAGGAGGAGGAGAAGGAGCAGGGGGGCAGGAAGGGGACCAAAAGGAGTTTGAGAGATTCCAAGAGTGAAAGAGAGAGAGGGAATCTGCAAAAATTAACAGAGTAAGGTGAAAAAATAAGATTTAAGTGTCAGACTTGTTGACTAGTGAGGAAAAAAATAGCTTTCCCTTGTTAATAGAATAATGTATATTCCTTTATTTTTGAATTTCTTTAGGATTATCACTTAACAGTACATTCTTTGTATTTAGAAATGATGTTATGCAAACACCATAGAGACCAAGAGTCCAGTTCTGATAGTAGCATTAGTTTTTTTCTTAACCTGTCTAAATAAATTACATTACCTAAGTCTAAGTTTACTGATCTGTACAATGAGATGAGAATAACAACACCTATCCCAATATTTAATTTATAAAACCTAGACTGCATTTGTGAAAAGTGGTTTGTTTTTTTCACCTACACAATTGTTGGTTATTATCTATATCATCTTTACATTAGTCTGTATTTGTTCAAAGAGATTGCTAAAAATCCTCTCACTTATATGGCAAGCACCATTGGAGCAGAAATTTAAATTTCCTGCATTCATCTTCTCCTCCATAGCACGCACAGTCCCAAACATGCAGTAGGTCTAGGTTAAATGCCAACCAAACTGAACTAAACTGATCTTTCAAAGACAAGAATAGTAGTTGCCTATATGTCCTGGTTCCTGAGCTGGGCATAGAAAAAAAAATTGAAAAGGAAGCCTTGGAACTAGAATGAATAAAACAAAAGTTCAAAAGAAATATAATGCAAGCTTCATGAAACTTTTCATATGCTTATGCCTATACAAGAGAAAGTAATTCAGCAAAGAAGAGAACAGTATTAATGTGCAGCAGGGATAGCCTCCCAAAGCATGCCATCAGGATTAAACAAGGGCTTCTTTCAGAAACTGCTCAGAGGCAGACAGGCTCTCAGTGTTCAAGTTCTACTTTTTTGGTCTTTGCTTTTAACTTTTCCCAGTTGGTAGAAATTTGTGAATTTTGAAAAAACATTAAAAAAATTTTTCTTTTTATTGACACTTATTATTTTTTGGTCCTACAGAATCCCACTATTTTTTTTTAACTATCGGAAGAAGTTTAAAACATTTTGAATCTTTATAGAGAAATATTGTTGAGGAATTTTGAAAAAAAAAACAAATAATAATATTAATGATAATATTGAAGTGACACATTCATTCTCTTTCCAAGAATGTAGGCACTTGTAGATTAATTACATAGCAAACCATGAATGAAGTGAACAAACTCTAGCAGGAAAGATTTTAAAATTCTGATCTCAGAATTTTCTTCTCAGCTGCTCATGCTATTTCTAGTAGGAGTATGTCTCCCCCTAGAGGGAAAATGAAACATTGCTCCTTTAGGCTTCTTGCCTAAAGTTCAATAATGAATTCTTTTGTTCATTCACCAATTCATAGACTATTTGATTCTTCTGTTTTGATTGATTGATTCATTCATCCAACAATTCATTCAACAAATACTTACTAAATCCTATTACTGTTCTGTTCATTGTGATAGATGCTGAAGGTCCAGCTGAGAATAAGATAAACATTATCCCTGCCTCCAGGGAAATTACAGTTTAGTGTAAGAAACAAATATTAGAAAAATAATTACCTAAATATCTAAATAATCACAATGCTGATAAGTTCTATAAAGGAAAAGTGCATTGGACTGAATGTTTATGCCCCTTCCCATTCATATTTTGAAATCCTAAACCCCAAGATGATGGTTTTAGGAGGTGAGGCCTCTAGGAAGTCATTAGGTCATGAAGACTCATAAAAGAGATTAGTGTCCTTATAAAAGATATCCCCTCACTCTTGACATGTGACTCTACAGTAAGAAAATGACGATCTGTGAGAAAGTGAGCCCTTACGAGACACTGAATTGGCACCTTGAACTTGGACTAATAATCTCCAGAAATGCAAGAAATAAATCTCACTTGTTTGTAGACCACCCGGTATATGTTATTTTGTTATAGTAGCCCTTGCAGACCAAGAGAGAAAGTGTGTATGGTAATATGACTTTTCAACAAAGAAACTCCATCAGGATGGGAGATCAAAAAGAGCTTACCTGAGCACAGACCTGGAAGATGGGTAAAAAAAGAAAAAAGAAAAAAAGAAAAAGATTGAAGGTTCAAGGAGTGGGTCTTCCAGCAAATGGAGCGAGGTATGCAAAGACCCTGAGAGGGAAAGAGCTCAGGAAGTTGGAAGAGAAGAAAAAGGCCAGAATGGAAAGGAAACAAGGAGTACACACTGAGGCTGGGGATGCAGTGAGGTTCCAGATTGGGCAGGGCCTCAAGGAATGGATGTGTTAGTGATTCTGAATGGAATCCTAAAAGGATGGAAACCTACTGACAGGGTTGATGCAAAATGAATGATCACATCTGTTTTGAAGGATCACTTTAACTTTCTGAGGAAGAATGAATGACAGAGGGACAGGGGAAAATTTAAATGAGGAAACAGCAGCCTAAGTGATTTGGGCAAGAAATGATAGGGACTTGGACTAGGGTGATGGCCACAGAAACGGGAAGATGTGGGTGAATTTGAAATAGTTTAATGTCAGAATTGGTAAGACTTGGTGATTGTTACAAGCTGAAAATGAAGTATAAAGTAGTACAAAAATGAGTCCCACATTTTTAGTGTGAGATTCTGGATGAAATGAGGAGCCACTTACAAAGTTAGGAACTGAAGAAGAAATAGGTGTGTGTGTGTGTGTGTGTGTGTGTGTGTGTGTTGGGGAGTCTGATCCAAGATCATTTCATTAGATATTTATTGAGACTCCCACTATATGTGGGTACTGTGTTGGCACTAGACACTGGAAATGAAAAAGTGAAGGCAATACAGGATCCTTATCCTCAAGAAACTTTTGGCTAATGGAAGATAATGATACTATTAATGGGTTATTCCCATCGTGATGCAGTTACACAAGATTGAACAACATCCAGTAGAAGCCCTGAAAAAAGGCACTTAGCACAACCTGGGGAGTTCAGAGAATAATTTTTAGAAGAGATGATAACTGATAACTGAGCAAAGTCTTGGAAGCTTAGACGAACAAATCAAGTAAAGAAAGGAGTTGTTTTTTGATTCACAGGAAATTTAAGGAATAGTTTATTTAGTTCTGTCATCCTGGTGAAAGCAATTAAAATGCTGGATAGTGCATGTTTTTAAAAATATTTCTTGTAGTGTCCAAGATGGTTTGAAATGGGACTTTTAAGACTCCTACCTCAACTTTACTACAAAGTATAAAAAGGGCAACTTCAAAAAATTTCAGTGAAATAAATATAACACTGAAACTAAAATCTGATGAAGTTTATGCAAAAAAGAACACTATAGACCAGTCTAATTTGTGTATATTAAGGCAAAAATTCTAAATAAAATATTAACAAATAGAATCAAACACCACAATATGTCATCACTAAGTAGGAATTGTTTTAAGAATGTAAAGATGGCTGGTCGTGGTGGCGCACAGCTATAATCCCAGCAACTCTGGAGGCTAAGGCAGGAGGATTCTGAGTTCAAAGCCAGCCTTAGCAATTTAGACAGGCCCTAGGCAAGTTAGCAAGACTCTGTCTCAAATTTTTAAAAAAGTCAGAGAGGGCTGGGGATATGGCTCAGTGATAAAGTGCCCTGGGGTTCAATCCCTAGTACCAAACTAACTAGATAAATAAATATGGTTCAACATTAAGAAATTCATTAATTATGTCTAAAAGAAAAGACTTGATTATCTCCATGGATGCTAGAAAAGCATTTGAAAAATTTAAGATGTATTCTTAATAAAAATAACTTTCAAAAGAGGAATATAAGTATTTTCATAATATCATAATAGATCTTGTCTACCCACAACTTCCTAACCATTTTTATGGGAAAACACTGGAAACATTCCTGCTAATGTCTGAAACAAGGCAAGGATGTTCATCAATATTATAACACTTAATATAGTATTGGAGGTATTTGACAATGTATTTTTATAAAAGCAAGCAACTAGGTACATGAGAATTGCAGATGATATGATGGTGTGCCTTGAAAAGGACAGCAAGACAATGCAAACATTACTGCAACAAAAAGATAGTTCAGTATGGTAGCAGGATATAAAAGTCATCACCAGATGTCAATGGGCTTCATGTATATAAAGAGGAACTAGTTAAAAGATAAAAAAAGGACATGAAGATCCAATTTATAATAACAACTATAAAAAATTACAAAATTCCCAGGCATAAAGTTGAAGAGAAATATGTAAAACCTATGAGAAAAACTATAATATTTCCTCAAAGACACCAAAGCAGACACAAATAAAGACATACCCTAAGTGAATTTGTAAATTTAACATAATTCCAATAAAAATGCCAACAAGTATTTTTGGTTTTGTTTTGATTTTTGGTTACACAAATTGATTCTTCAATTCAAAAATAGGGTAAAAATAAACATACAAGAAAGCCCTGAAAAAAGAGCAATGAGAGAACTCTCTTACCCAACATTTAAACTACTATAAGGACTTCATAAATAAGCTAGTATGGAATTGTTTCATACAGACACAATAATGGAACACAATAGAAAGTCTAGGCACCAATCTGAAAACATACAAATTTAATGTTTAAATCAAATCATCAACTAAAGTAAACTGAAGATGCTAACAATCTCAGAGAAGAGATGAACGAATTGGGCAACCTGGAGCTGTGGATAAATCTCTAAGAGAGAAGAACACAGAAGACTATTCTTCAGGGGACCAAGTGTGATTATTTCTCAGTGAAGCTGATGGTATAGACTACCTGAAGCCAAATATGCAGATGGCTTCTTGATCCTGAGCATTATATTGGTGATATGGCACTAGATGCTTTAAAAGTATAAAATATCATCATTCCAAGGAAACTTTCAAGTCACAGGGGCATGTGAAAGAACACTATTCATGGTTGGTCAAAAGGTCTCTGCATATAATAAGAACATTCTACAGACTTACATCTGGATTATATTCAAGGATCAATGTGCATTTGAATGCAAGATAACTTTTACAGGATGCCTGACTAGGAAAGAAATGGAAATACATTTTACAGAATTTTGTCAATGGTTTGATGGAATTTTGACTACTTAATAGAATTGAGAACTTTTATCTAAAATTCAATCATTCTGTGACTACCCAGAATTCCATCAAAATAGAGGCAAGATCTGTGGACTAATCAAGGGATTGAGGGTGAGGGAGGAGAGACAGGATAAGGCAAAAGCTGTGGAATAAATCTGACCTAACTTTCCTAAGTATTTATATGACTATACCACAATAAATTCCATCATCATGTGTATCCACAAGACACTAATTAAAAAAACTATAATATCAAAAAGATCTCTAGAATAGAGGAAGGGAAAGGGGAAGTACTGGGGACTGAGTGGAGCAAATTATGTTCTATGCTTTATAATTATGTAAAAAAGAATCCTAATGTTATGTTTAACTAAAAAGAACCAATAAAAATCTACTGCAAAAATAAATAAATATTTATTTAAAAAATTCAGAAAATAAGTTGCTTCTGCAAATATTTATGGAATCAAATAATTTCTTTAGAATTTTGGTAAAATTCTTTTGGTTTGTTTTATTTGGCTTGGAACAGAACAAAAGGCAAATTAAGGCAGATTTTAGGCTGCATTATAGAAATGATTCAAAGTGATGTATTATGTAGGTTGGTTTAAATGTTGACTCTGGGTAAATCTTCAGACTTGGTTTGAACACTGCTCTGAAAACCATGTTTTCAGAAAAATTGATAGCAAGTATGTTAGACAGTAGGAATATCTGAATTACATCCAACCAGACAAA
Organism: Marmota monax; assembly: GCF_021218885.2. NCBI lineage: Eukaryota > Metazoa > Chordata > Mammalia > Rodentia > Sciuridae > Marmota > Marmota monax. The sequence continues at coordinate 29,355,377 of NW_026695227.1, forward strand.
AAATAGTATAATTGTTTGTTGGGAGTTGCCACATAAGAGCTGAGCACCTCCTAGCTTTGAGTGATGGAAATGTGGAGACTGGCTTCTCTTACCAGGAGGTGGGTGGATCCCCATTTCCGCTCAGCAGAGGAGCACAGCTTTGGGAGTCAGTGGGAGTGGACTGCCCCTTGTAACATTACCTCTTGGCCTTATATGGATGGAATGTTCTTTTGAACAGCCTCCCCCAATAAAATCTGAGGTGGGCTACGTCTCTTTCTTGCCTGCCTTGCCTCCTTTGTAGGAGCTGGGTCAGAGAGGTTGTCACAGAACACACAGAAAAAGGTATTTCTCTTTGTGTGATTATTTCCTGCCATCCCAGTTCTCCTGGAGTGACCCTGACTGGTTTAGTCGTGTGTCACGACAATTATTTAATGCATTTGGAAGGAATTCACAAGTGTAAAAGAATGGGAAAATTTGGGAACTTACTGCAGATTATTAATTTTAAAAAGAGCTAAAATAAGCCTATTTATGGACAATGGATGCCAAAGAGAATTTCATTCAGTGAAAAATATCACTGACAGAATGAAGCCAAACTTTTTATATAAAGCTGTTATCATAATATCATAAGGGAAGAATTATCTTAAGTAACCAATTTTATAATTGTGTTGAGTTTAAATATACATAGAATTATCTTAAGTAACCAATTTTATAATTGTGTTGAATTTAAATATACATACTATTACTGCAAGTCAAAGTAATATTTTGACAATGTAGCACAAATTTTAAAGTTTAATACTAAATAATGTCAGGGTTACCAAATTTAAAAAATGAATACAGTTTAAAATTTTCACAGGAAGAATTGATTATAAATTATGGACTATGGATGACAAGATCATAGAACTTCTAGATATAGATAAGAAAGAAGGGATAAGAGTAGAAGTGATCTGTGTGACATATTGAACAGTTTAATATGCGTGCATCTGAAATTTCAGAAGAGTCATGGGCTGAAAAAGTATTTGAAGAAATAATGGCTAAAAAGTTTCCAAATTTGAAAGCTCAATGAAATCCAGGTAGAATAAATTTAAAGAAAATCATGTTAAGGTACATCATAATCAAATTAACAAAATCCAAAGGTAAACAAAAAATCTAAAAGCAGTTAGATAAAATGGACACATTATACAGTAAAGAGCAGGGCTGACAAACTGTGGCCCATAGTGTTCAAATCTGGATCACCTCTTGTTTCTGTTAATAGTTTTATTGGGACACAGCCACACATGCTTATTTATGTATTTGTTATGGCCGTTTCTATTTTACAATGGCAGAATTGAATAGCTCCAACAAAGACCACATGCCTGCAGAGCCTAAAAGATTATTATATGACTCTTTACAGAAAAGTTTGCCACCCTCTGATTTAGAACCTCAACAACAATAACAAAAATGTAGCAGATTTCTTATAAAAGCCATACAAGGCAGAGAACAAGGTCAGCTCAGCCCAATTTTTTATCCAGCAGAAACATCTTTCAAAATGAAGGTGAAATAAAGATTTCTTTAGACAAACAAAAAGTTAAATATTAAGGGAAATTCCTCAGGCAGAATAAAGATTATAACAAAATTTGGATCAACATAAGGAATGAAAGTGACAAATATAGGTAAAATATAAATTTCTTTTTTGTTGGATGTTGTGGTGCGCATCTTTAAACCCAGTGACTTCGGAGGTTGAGGCAGGAGAATCACAAGTTCAAAGCCAGCCTCAGTAACTTAAGGCCTTAAGCAACTTAGTGAGAACTTGTCTCAACATAAAAAAAAGCTGGGAATATATCTCTGTGGTTAAGTGTCCCTGGCTTTAATTCTTGATACCTAAATAAATAAATAAATATTTTCTTACTCTTTAATATTTTGAAGTACTTATGGTTTTTATGCATGTAAAAAAAGTATGTATGAGAACAAAAAACAAAGAATATAAGGAAGGAATGGAAAGTTTATTGTTATAAGATTCTTACAGCATTTGAAAGTAGACTATAGAAATTAAAAGTGACTACCATAAACTTTGGAGCTGTGCTGTCCGCTATGCCAGCCACTAGCTGCTTTGGGCTACTTATTTATTTAGTTAAGGATTGGATGGCTTTTATCAAAAATGCACTGATAACTCATACACACTTAATATTTCAAATGAAAGAGCAAAAGTTATTAATGACTAAAGCAAACGGAAACAAGCCAGAATAATTTACTTCCTTTGTTCATTTTAATGAATATTAGTTGCACCTTATATTTTCCTGATGGTTGACTGTCAATTATTTGAGTCATGTACCTATTTTATACATACAGTGCATACTTTATTTAAATTTAAAGTAAAATGAATTAAAATTGGAGAAAGTTAAACATTCATTTCCTTTGTCACAGTAATCGTATTTCAGTATTCAATAACCACATCTGGCTAGTGGCTAAAATATAGGTAAAAATATAGGACAACACAAGTATAAAACAATTCTATCATCACAAAAAAATTTTTCTGGAAAGAACTGCTATAGAGTAAAAGCAACAGAACAAAAAAATCAAAGAAAAGAAAACAGCTAGTAAGCCAATAGAGGAGTTAAAAAGGAATCATTTTAAAATACAATTAATCCAAACAGTGGGTGAAAATAAAAAAAAGGAAACAAAGGACAGGTGGGACAAATAGAAAACAAATAGCAATATGATACAGTGAAGCTTAATCTTACCAATAATTGAAATAAATGTAAATGATATAAACATTCTATTAAAGAATGGAAATGGTTGGGTTGGATACAAAGAGTCAAGTATATACTACACGTAGGAAACCTATTTAAAATATAAAGGCACAATACAACAAATGGAAAAGATATTCCATGCAAACACTAATAAAAAGTGATGAAATGGCTTTGTTGAAAGCAAACTAATAAACTTCACAGCTATGACTATTACCAGGGTAATTTCATAATGATAAAAGGATCAATTCAGCAAAAGGATAAAATAATCCCAAACTGCTGAGCACCTAATAAAAGAGTTTCAAAATATAGGAAGCAAAGCCTAAAAGAAATGAGAAATAGAAAAACCCACAAATATATTTTGAATTCAAATGTCAATTATATTAATATTATAATAAATAAATGGACTAAATACTTTTGTTAAAGACAAAGAAGGTCACTATGGATAAAAAGCAAAACTAAACAAAATTCTATCATAAGTTGTCTGTTGGCTACACACTCAAAACTTAAGGAAACAGAGGTTGAGAGTAAAGGAATGGAAAAGGATAGATCGTGCATCTACATAATAAATAAATAAATCTTAGTGCATCTGTGTTAAAACCAGACAAAAATTGACTTTAAGGCAGAAAACATTAGTAAATGGCAAAACACCTTTAATGAAAAAGTTTCAATCCATCAGAAAAATATGACAGATAAAAGATTTCAATTTGCTAAAAATGTAGATCCAGAATATATGAAGCAAAAATTATCAGAACTATAAGTATAAGCTTACAAATTTAGTGGAAAATCATAATCCTTTCTTATAAGTAGGAAAAATCACTTAGGACATAGAAAAAATTTAAAAACAAAATTTGTTTAAACATTTTTCCTAATAGACATATCTAAGTCTTGTATCCACAAAATGCAATACACATTTTTTTCATGATGCATATGTATGTATTATAAACAAAACTTGTTTATTATGCATGTCTCAACAAATTTCAAAAGGTTAAAAGTGAACAGGAAGTGTTTTTAAATTACAATGAAATTAAGCTATTAATCAATAACAAAATAACAACCAGAAAATTCTCCAGTTTGGAAATGAAGAAATATTCATTTATTCAACATTTAATATGTACCTACTATGAGCCAAACACTATTCCGGGAATTTGGAATCATATAAGAAAGCAAATCAATAATTAATTCTGATAATACCAAGTATTAGAGAGATTATAAAATATTGAGAACTTTTATTCTGTTGGTGGATTGTAAATGATTACAACAACATTGAAAATGATTTGGTATTCTATAGCAGAACTGAAGATAAGCATAGACCATGATTTATCAAATCCATCCCTGTATATAAAGTTCAGAAAAACTGCTACTATGTGCATGATGTATTAGAATAGCATTGCTGAATGTTTAAATTGGATATCAGTGATAACCTAATCTGGAAAATAGCAAGTGCCCATCCACAGTAGAATGCAGATAAATACAACAAGATATATTCATACAACTGAATAAAGAACAATAAAAATGAACAAAACACAGGTGCCCAAAAGACATTGATGACTTTTACAAATATAATGTTATACAAAAGAAGCCAGATAAAAATGTGTGATTCCATTCATGTAAAGTTTAAGTAAAAAAATCATTGTGATTCTACTCATGTGTTATTCAAAACGAAGCAAAATCACATTATTTTTTTTTTAGGAATTTCTTAGAAATAACTGTTCTCAAGTATAAAGAAAAGCAAGGAAATTATTATTGTGAAAATCATGATAGTAGTCACCCATGGGAGGGAAAGATTTGACTCTAGGGCAGGAGTGGGGACTTCAGGGTGAAGGGAATGCAATGCTGACCTGGGTAGTGATAATCAGGTTTTTTCTTTGCTCATTAAAATGTGCATGTATGCTTATTGACTTTTATGTATTTGTATTGTATTTCACAATTAATAAATGTCCAAAAGAAAAGGCAAATGAAGAGGTGAGAAAGGCATTTTAAAATTAGAGACAAGCATGAAAGAAGGGATAGTCACAAAAGAGTGTGTTGGGTGTATACAGGAAGATCTGTGGCAACAGTCAGACAGGTGAGGCTGAAGGCTATGGAAGTCTTCAGAACACAGCACGCTGAGCTGTGGAGAAGCGCAAGTCTGAACTTCAGGTAGAATCTTCTGACTGTTGGGAGGAGATGAAAGCACAGAGAGGAGAAAGACAGCAAGGGAAGTGTGGGAAGGGTGAGGGACTATGAAAGAGGAAGAGTCCTCCAGGCACCAGACAGCAAAAGGTACAGTATTGCTTGTGGAAATGGGGAGGAGGAAATGGATTAGAGAAGTGTCTGGGTAATTAGAGACTGTGGTAATCTTCCTATCTTGAAAAACATACAATTGCTTCAAGACTTATTCAGCTTTCGGTTTGTGGTTAAAATGTGGGCAGTGGGATTACTGAAAACCACAGAGTTGGGCTCAGAGGTAAATAAATCTGTTTCTTCCCAAGCTAAACTCAGATGAGACTCTTTCTTGGTTCTCAAAATCTCCTGGACGGGAGATTCAGGCTCCTTCCTCTCACATGTCCATCACTGTCAAGCTCTTTAGAAATCTCACCTAATTGCTTCATCTTGTATCTTTCCCTCACATATGGAAGTGGGGAATAATGCCGTTTGACTCAGAGTTAAAAATCAATGTTTTTCCCAGATTTTCCTTCTCTTATATCTCTGTTGACCATTACCATTCTTCCTTAGACTTTAGGTCCCATATTACAGCCTAAGATTTCAAATTACATTATGTCTGTGCTCCATCTCCCTCTCTTGAAACCTTTCTCCATAATCACTCTTTTCTATGAAGTTTCCCCAAACACTAATAAAAGCTGCTGAGTATGAAGTGGAGAGGCCTTACGTCCCACAGACCTCGTTGCAATTTAAACATCAGCGATTTCTGTGTAAATTATGTGAAATTGTGGACAGTTTATTATCTACCACCCTGGAGGTATCTTGGTTGAAACTCATTGTTCTGCTGAGCAGCATTAGCCACTAATGCCATTGGCAAGAGGAAACTAATCTTTAATAATATAAGAAGTAACTGGAGATGGTATGTGATAATGACGATAGATCAGCTGGATGAGTACTTGGGATTGCCCTCTGAGGGGAAATCTCATCCCAGTTTAATTCATTCAATCCAGGAGATCGCCAATGAATTTCACTTAAAGTTTCCCTCTGCTTCTTAGAGACCCAGACCACACTGTGGAGAATAACAGGCCCTTACTTAAATTGTCCCATTTAGGCTGTTCAGAGACTAACCTCCATTCCAAGAATATTTTTTTCTGATCCATACTCAGCATTGATTTTAATTTAATTTTAGCAACATGAAAAGATTGGTCTTTATATGTCCTTTGTTATGTACATAGTCAATGTGGGGAGTTTCTATTTGTTTGGTTTGGTATTAGAAGAGAAGCAGAGAAGGGCACGAGCAAGGGAGAAAAGGCCTCGATTTTATTACAGTCAAGAGTGCCCTGAGCTAATATTGCCCTAAATTACTACAGCCTACCAGTTAGGAACACAAGCACTCGGTATAAAGTACAGTAACTTTGCATTCATGATATCCCTTTTTCAGATAGGTTATTCATTTTATAATTAGTAACAGAATGCTTTTTCTGAGACTCTCCAGCAGAATAAGAGTATGCATCTGGAGTTGTCCTTCACACACAGGACAAGGTTATGAGCTTGACATCATCCCACTCAAACAAGGTCGAGGAAGTCAGAGAGCTTATAGTCCTTTGACCCTCTGAAAAAACTTATCTTTGAGACTATGATGGGGACAGTGGAATACAAAAATGGGGGTTAGAGTGGGTGGGGAGGAAGCAGCTGTCTTTTAAATACTGCAAGCACTTTGTTGTTTTGCAAGACAGAGATTTACACATGTTTGTAAAGGAAATATTCCTTTGTTTAAGAATGACTACTACTAGCTGGGTGTGGTGTCACATTCCTGTAATCTCAGCAGCTTGGAGGCTGAGGCAGGAAAATCTCGAGTTAAAGCCAGCCTCAGTAACTTAGTGAGACCCTAAGCAACTTGGCGAGACTCTGTCTCTAAATAAAATACAAAAAAGCGTTGGAGATGTTGTTCAGTGGTTAAGTGCCCCTGGGTTCAATCCCTGGTAAAACAAAACAAAACAAAAACCCAAAACCAAATCAAACCAAACCAAAAAAACCCTATTACTACTAAAGGGCCACTTAATTGTGTGAACATAAACCCTTACTGGAATTATGAAATTGCCCAAAATACTTGACTGAAATTAAAGAAGCTAACTGCTTTCAAAGATAAGGCAGGGTTGGACCTCTGCAGAATACGTGTCCTTAAGGGAAGATGTTTCTTTTCCTAAGCATGGGTTCAGACTTCAATCATGTACTCAGCAAATACTTATGTAGCATCTCACATATGCCAGGCACTATTCTAGGTGCTGGAAATATGGCAGGGAGCAAAGAAAAACCCCTGACCTAATAGAGCTTACTCTCCAGCTGGGGTAGAAAGACAGACAGGAAGGAAGGAAGGAGGGAAGGAAGGAAGGAAGGGAGGGAGGTTGGGAGGAAGGGAGAGAAAATACAGTATAACAGAAGTTGATAACGGATGTGCAAAAGAATAAGGTAAAAGGATTAGAGAGTTATAATCTGAAAGGATCCTTCTTTCTAAAAAGGCATTGGGCCTATAAACTATGAACATGTGATTGACCATGGAAGATGGAGCTGTTTTTATGAAGTATTTCTTCAAATAGGACTTTGTGATCTGGGTGAAAAGTTGGAGAAATGGCCCTTCTCAATTCTGCCTAAAATCTAGCATTTTGAAGACATAGATCAAATTTTGGGGTCCCTGTTCATGATACATCACAAATACTAATTGTTAGACCAGGAAGCAAGAAAAGACCACTGATTCCAATTAAAATCAAATTAAAGCAAGCTTATTATTTCGACCAGCCGGGCTGCCTCTCCCTCCCAAAACTGTGGGAACAAGACAGCAGCAGCAGCTTTCCTGCAGCCCAGCTTTATAGCCCAGAAAGTTACACAAAGGGGGGTTACATATAACAGAACTCTGACAAGCAAACCACAAATGGTAGTTTACATTTTTGCTGGCCCCGACATCAGAATTTATGAAGGTCATTAGAGCCTCAGAGAGAGTCTTTATCTGGCCAGGGATGGCCAAGATTTGTGGGGCGTCACTAAAGTTTCAGAGAGGGCTGCTGTCTGGTCAGAGAGCCAGGCATGGGTGAGTTCAAGGCACGGGCAGGCATTCCAAGCAGGTTCAGAATTTACAGTAATTTATAGTAAAGCAGAAATTAGCTTTTCATGGCTTTGTGGCGAGATGGCTCCCAATTTTAAGAAAAGATCAGGTTGGGTCTATCACTAATGTAGTTGCCATTTGTGGAATAGAAACAGTGCACCCTTGAAGCAGTTGGTAAACTTCAGCTGACAGTGCCTCGCTAGACCTTGGGATACCACCATTAGGCAAAAGGGAAGTGGTAGAAACCCACTTTGATACTATTTTTAGGGCCTTTAAGATGAACAGAGCATGACTAGATATGTTAGTAAAAGTGAGAGCTACAAACTTTGCTATGAATCCTAAAGGATAGAATACTACAGACTTCCTTGAGATATGACAAATGAGAAGGGATCTGGAAGTTTCCATAAGTCAGCATTGAGGGATATTAAACTTCTAAAAATTCCTTGAATGGAAAGGAAGTTTATGGCATACATACCACAGTCTCTACTCTATCCTAGATAGTTGAGCATAATTTCCTCCAAGTTGGACTAAAACATTTTGAGAAGCAATTTCTCAAGAAATATTGCTCTCATCAAGCTGGATATTGTAGGTATTTTCAGGTGTTATAGCACTATCAATGCCTGATTAGGATTCTGACTTGGGCAAACTAGGCTCTGAGCTGTTTCAAGAATGACAACTTTCTGGGGTCAGAAAATATATGGAGAAGATGTGAGGTGCAGGGGCCCTATAGCAGGGATCATAGGTGACCCCTGAGCTCTGAACACTTTGGTGTCTGAGGTTAACTAACACTTGGATTGAACGGGCTATGTCACAGTGGCAGAGGACACAAGTTTGAATATGCACCTGGGAATGGAGGAGTGTTGAAAAGAGAAACTGTTGCAGTATAAAGTGCAGAAAGGGCAGATAGGGTGGACACTGGCAAAACAGGTTTACGTGGAAAGAAGTTTTTGCTTTTTTGGTGCTGAGGATGGAACACAGGGCCTTGCATATGCTAGGTAAGTGTTCTACGATGAGCTATATACTCAGCCCCATACAGGTTGACTTGGAATGAGGCATTGTTTTCAGTGAAGATTCAGACTGCATGAAAAGTTGAAAGGTCGCTTGAATTCCTGCTCTGAGTAAAGTTAATATGGAAGAAAAAGAAAGAGGTGAGTGTGGCCCTAAAGACTCCTAAAAATAGTGTGAGATCATAGAGCAAGCAACTGAAAGTTCAGGATGGGCCTTAAGTGGGGTGTGGGTGAGTCACCCTTGTCTGTGATACTAAAGACTTTTGAGGATATAGGGAGTTGAATTCCCTCTCTTCAGTTAGAGGCTCATGAAGGCCCAGAGTCCTTGTAAACTACCATGCCCATTTCTGTGCAAGCATGGGGGAGATGAACAAAGTAGGCTGGCCATGACATTAAGCAAACCACCCTCTGGTGCTGAAATAATCTAGTCTATGTCACAGATGAGCCCCACATTTAAGTGTTCTCAGCCTCTAGTCTTTTTCACCATTTGAGAAGACCCCTTAATTGACAGCGGCGGCTCCTGGTACTTGTACAGATCAGGGGAATCAGGGACAGAATCAAAGAAGCTGAAACAAGCTGAAACTGATTTATATTAGAAGGACATGGAATTTCTTCCTGCAGGAGAGAAAGGGAATACATACAAAAAATGAAGAGGGGAGGAGAGTAAGAAAACAACAGCTAAGCTTGAGAGAAAGTTTGGGGTGTTTGGGGAGAAGAAAGAGAACAGCAGCAACAGCTACACCACAATGTGTGAGATAAGTACAGAAGGAGGAGGAAAGTTTAAGATGTGTTGCTCTGTACTGGGAATGTAAACCAAATTAGAGTTTTCCTAGGGACTGCAATAAAAATTGAAATTGCTTTTTAATTATTTTTGGCTACTGGATGTGTTTCTTTTGAATATGATATGATGCTGAGATCGGGCCACAAGGCAGCACAGCTTAAGTTCTATTTGGGAAATATTGTCTGGGAGTTTGGACAAAGGTGCAGCAGTCAACTGTGCTTTGATTTAGCTTACTGTTCTAGATCTGAGACAGGTGAGTATCTTCAGTCTGATTTTGAAAAAAGTACACTAACCATATAAAATATATAAGACACAAGAGAGAGGGAAAATGGCAGGGCCTATTTTAGTGAGAATGTGATGTTTGTAATAGGATCATCTGATGGAAATCTATATGTATGCAGCATGGGGTCTCTTCTCCCCTTGGCTCATCAGTGTGAGTAGGAAGAAGGAACAGAACAGCTAAGGTGATTCTTAGAGGATAAAGCAGGAAGAAGAAGAGTGTGTAGGGGTTATATTCTATTTCTGTGTTGCAGTTTCTCTGAATACTCTAGTAGGGTAGCTGGGGTATCCATACAATCTCCTTTTGCTTGGGACAGGACCTGCACAACAAGGCCTTGGTCCTGCAACTCAGTCAGCTGATGAAGGTTTTCCCTTGTCCTCTGCATCTCTCCCCCTTATTTTTCTGAGACTAGAATGTTCTCCTATTTTCCCTTGTCTAATTTTCACATAGAAATTCTGAAATGATTATGATTCTAAATCTGATGCACCAATGTCGCTTCCCTGTATTTTGAAGTCCTGCTACTGGTCCACTCTGCGCGCCCTCCCCACCCCCGTTCTCACCTACCCTCTTAAATGTCTGACCTGGAACTTGATTGCATCAACCACACCCCTGGATCTCTGCACCTGTTTCCCATGGTCTTTGGTGCTTCTTCAATAATTTCCCCTCCCTTTGGGCTCAGACCCCCTGTACTCTCTGTGGACTGCATGCCAGCACCTCTGAGCAGCATGATGTAATCTGATGCTGAATGCCTTGACATACAGGGTATCCTCAACAATAGTGGCAAAGGGCCTTGTATGATGGCATAACCCAGCTCCTACTGTATGGGGGCTATGTTAATGTAAACTTAGGGGATCTTGAAGTTGGGAGGCCTTACCCTGGGAACAAGATTACTCTTTATAGATAAAGGAAGGAACCATCCAAAGAGTGAGAGAAGCTAGTCACGAGATGTAAACAATGGAGCAAGGCAGAAAGCCTGAAAATCATGGCAACCATTTCTTGCTACAGCAGGGCTCTCCTGGGAATAATGAACACCAGGGTTGAACCTATAAGCCCTGGGAATGTATTTGCTATAATTGTGTTTGCTGTTATATGATCAGAAACTTGTGTTGTGTAAGTTCGGTTGTTTTTATGTGTCCTGCCTCTATTTCGAATTTTCCTATAGCTTTTTAAAATAAAGTATTTTTGTAAATATAAGCCTACTTTGGCTATGCTTAGGGATATCAAGGAAAAGCATTTCCATCATTTTTCTGAGCCAGTGCTTTAGGAATAATCTAAATTGTATTAACCATGTGTGGGGCACATGGTGGAGATAGGAATGATAATCTAGGTGAGAGTGCCACAAGTTTGTAGAGGAAAGAAGAAATGCAAAAGCAAATAAGATTGAGTCATTAGTTTTAGAAAGTACAACAGTGTGGGATTTTTAATTTGATTACATACTTTTTTTGGAAATCAAATTTTTAATAACTGCATAATACGTTATTATATCAACAATGCCTTAGATTATTTAAACACTCTGCTGATTGGACACTTAGGATATTCTCAATTTTCTTCTATTTCAAAAGAAGACAGACAAAGGCTAAAAAGTTCTTTGACGCTATAAAATTTTTCCCTGGGCCAGCCTCACTCTTCATTCCCAGAGCATGCAACCAATGTTGTTGAACCACTAGTATACAAAAACATGCACGTACTTAGTTCTTCTCTTCAAATGATAATTTCTTCCCCCTAGATTTATTTGTTCTCATGAACTTCATTTTTGTCTTCTTAACACTTGACTTCTCTGATTTACTAGACTGGTTTTAGTTAGTTTGCTATAGTTTACAGGATGACCGTTTTTCAATCAGTGTCACTTGTAAATATATTAAATCCAATTATTCCTTCTCTGGTTGTCACAAAAGTTGGGGACACTCAGTGAATCTGAACATGAGCACTGGGGGGATGTCCCTCACACACAGTCCTCTGATTCATCCCCCATACACTTGTCAACAGTTTACCCTTTCAGTTATGATGTGATGCAAGAGTGTTATTCAGTTAGAAATAATGTCCAGTCCAATTTCCTAACAGATCAGGAAAAGGATTTAGCCAAGGCCTCTGAATTAACAAGTTGGAAAAATGAAATTGAATTCGGGTCTTTTAAAACCTACTTGATGTGGCCTAGGGTGGTCTGGATGAGGGAATGGAATTTGGTGGTTCTTGTTTAAGAATTCATTCAACAAACGCATTAAGCACATACTAACTACTACGTGCCAAACGCTATTTTAAGGGTTGGGAATTCCGTGGAGGAGGATGCAGGGGAGAAAAGAATATCTGCCCTTATGGAGCTTTCATTCTCAAAATTTAAGCACTTGGCCTCATCATCCTGGACAAACTCCCAGAAACCTGGGTAGAAGCAGTTGAGTCCCATAAGGCAGAGAATCCCGTCCTTTCCCAGCTCATCTGCTTTCCGTTGTGAAAAGACAGATTTACTGCAGGAGCCCCAGGGAGAGGCAAAAACCTCTGTAGTGCCCTCCCCTTGTCTCTGCGCCGCCAGGCACGGCGGGGCCAGCTCCCAGGTACCGCCGCGCCCCAACTCAAGTCTGAGAATTTTTGGCGTCGGCCTCTCTTCCCTCTCCGGTTTCCCGTGGGCCGCTGGGGGTCGAGGAAGTAGGACCCGGTCCCAGAGCCATCCTCTGAGAAAGGAATGCAAGGAACTGGTGAAAATCTTTCCAAGGCAGTCGTTCTCAGTGTCTGATACCCAAGACCGAGGGAGGAACAGACTCTCCCGGGCTTGGGGGTTTATGCAGCAAACTGCTCTCTCATGATTTCCTATTAGACATTGCAGCCACACGCTCTTTCTATTCCCGGCTGAGGCCACTGCAGCGTCCCGGCCCCACCCGCTATTCCAGACAACAGAACCTCACTGCAGCTCCCCAACCATCCTCCCCTTTTTCTTCTCCACTTCCTGGTTACCATGGAGACACACGTCATTTACGTGCCGTGCGTCGCCTTGGAAACGGAGGAGCATCCGCGGCGCCGCCTGGAGACCCGCCCCTGCCGCTCTAGCTACACTCGCGGTCGCTGCTTTTAATGGCCTGGGGGAGTCCCGAGTCGGACGTGCTACCGGTCTCAGACTCCACCCCCACCGTTCTGCGAGCGCTTCTGTGACCCAGGGAACCCGCGGACATTCGGCTCGAGGGTAGCGCCTACTGGGGCTCATTCCAAGAGGTGAAGTAGAGCAGGGCGCTTTGTCCCGGGGCGAGTCCGAAGACGCTGACCCTGGGACCCTCACTGGGTCGTCCTTGTCCCACCGACTCTTCTCTGCTTTCCTGTATCCTCCCCGCGCCTTTTTTTCTATCTTGCTCGGACTCTTCTTCTCACTTCGGCTCCCGCCCCTCTTGGGAGCTTCCTCTTCCATCAGCTCCTCCCCGCCTCTCCGGGGACCTGTCCCCCTTCTTGCCCCTCCTCCACCCCCCGAGGCCGGGCTGGACGCGACCCAGAGCCGCCACTGCCCGCTTCTGCCACTCAATGGAGGACGGTCTGCTGGAGATCATGACCAAGGACGGCGGCGACATGCCGGCGCCTCTTGAGGTGTCCACCGTGCCCGCCGTGGGGGACGTGATCTCCGGGGAGTACAACGGAGGCATGAAGGAGCTGATGGAGCACCTGAAGGCCCAGCTGCAGGCCCTGTTTGAGGACGTGAGGGCCATGCGAGGGGCTCTGGACGAGCAGGCCTCGCACATCCAGGTGCTCTCGGACGACGTGTGCGCCAACCAGCGGGCCATCGTCTCCATGTGCCAGATTATGACCACCGCGCCCCGCCAGGGTGGCTTGGGCGTGGTCGGCGGCAAAGGGAGCTTCCAGGGTGTCCCCCAAGAGCCGGAGACCCCTTCGCCTGGGATCGGGGACAACAGCTTGCTGGGTCAAGATCCCGAGGACGAGGAGGACGAGGACGAAGAGGAGGAGAAAGGGATGCCTAGCCCCGCCACACCCACCAGTCACTGTGAGCGCTCGGAGAGCCCCCGAGCAGGTCTCCTTGGGGGGGACGGGCCACTTGTGGAGCCCCTCGACCTGCCTGACATTACCCTGCTGCAATTGGAGGGCGAGGCCTCCCTGTGAGGGAACTCTGAGGGGGCACTAACTTCCCGGGCTGGCTTTGGGTTTCCCAGTGCATGACGCGAGGGGACTGAACAGCGCGGTGCAGCATGCTTCACTCGGACAGCTGCTCTTGTGGGTCAGGTAGAGAGAGACTCCCTCAAGGAACGATTCGTAGGGTGAATGACTTTGGGAGCATCAAGAGTTCTTTTTGCCCATCCAAGCGTTTAGCAAACTGCGGAAAGGTGAGGTCCCAGGAGAGGAAGTGCCCGACTCTGGACTCTCATCCATCCCTTTCCCTGACCATTCTCCCTCCCCAGGCAACAGGAGAACCCCTGAATTATGTAAATAAAATTCTGCTTTTTCTATTGTGAAAAAGGACTTATCTAGGACTATGGCAAATAATCTCTAATGTTTTACCTAGAAATTAAGGAATTGGGGCATTCTGTTCTGGCAACAGGAAATTTACCCTTCTCCTGAAATCCAAGATATTCAGTGTTCTGCAGAAGCCTCTCCCCCTCACAGATCCCTGCAGCTGCTGATTGGTAAAGGAAGCTTGAGGAGGGAACTGCAGCCCTAGGAATCTGGGTGAATGGGGTTCCAAGGGCCCCTGGGCTGGGAGGAGCTGGCTATGAATGTGCATGAAGACATAATAGCTCAACCTCTAGAATTTTGCATGCAGAGCAGACCCTGCCTTGCCACTCAACTGACTTCATCTGGGATTGCTTTTCCACACACTGGGGCTTAGAAAACAAAGAGCCCAGTTCACAGGCAGAGACTCGGGGTGCTCAGCAACAGCCCAAATTTAGGGGACATTTGAGGGACTCTTGGGGGCTGCAGCCAAAAACTGTCTCTACTGGCTACACCTGTTTCACTTCAGTTCCTTTTTCTGTCAATATGTCCCTGCCCGTTGCCTCTCGGTGTTGCCTCCATTACGTCTTGTGTGTGTTATGCGTGTCCACTTGTGTAGTAGTGTGTGAGCCCTGAGGGGCAGGGCTTTGGCTCTGGTGTTAGGTTCAGTGGGCTTCAGAACCTTCTGTGAGCCCTAAGCTGTCATGGCACTTCCCCCCACCCAGTCCCCGCGTCCCTTACCCAACCAGGGCATGGAGCATGTGGCTGTCCTGAGGTTCCTTAATTGATGTGCCTCCCTCCTACCTTCTGAAGTGGTGACTTTGTGTGCCCTTCCCCTCCTTTATGTATTCCTTCTCAATGCTTTCCTTGGTGTTAATCTTAATAAAAAGGCTTCATTTCCCTCCTTGCTGACTGGTACTAAGGATATGTCAGGGTGGGGCTTCTGGGCCCATTGCATGGACTAGGGCTTAGTGGGAAATGTAGGGACCATGCCTTCCCTCCTCTCTCCTTGCCTCCCAGTTCCGGGGAGTTGACTGTCCCTGCCTAGTTGGGACAGGCATCACCAACTCTGCTGCTTTCCCTTCTGCCTTAGACCTTAATCTAAACCTGGACGGGGGTGGAGGGGTGTATAGGGGGTGAGATGGGGGGAAGAAAGGGGGGTGTATGTTCAGATTCCCAAACTAACAACGGTTTTATAGTCAGCACTCCACATGTGCAAGCGACTTCTTTTCAGCAAAGAATCTCCCCCCTGGGAGATGATTTCTGCGTCTGAGTTCTGGAATGGCAGGCATGACACCTGTTCCATGGAAGAGATGAGGTGGGGGGTATTGTTCTGGAGGGATTGCCCAGGAGTGACACATTATAAAGGGAATCACAATAACTGCCTCAGGCCTCTAGTGGAGGATGCCGGTAAGGTGATTCCCCTGAGAGAGCTTCACCTGACATTAGTTCTAGGCTGTTCCCTTGGGCAACAGAGATTTCCCGAGGCTGCCCTAGAACAAAATTGAGAGCTGCTTGAGCTGGGGTGGTGTGTGTGTGTGTGTGTGTGTGTGTGTGTGTGTATGCATACACCTACTGTTGCTTCTTGCAGAAGTAGAAAGAGCACCGAAGGCACAGATCTGGGCTTGAATTTCTGTTCCAACACTGAATTGACTGCTTGCGACTTAGTTTCTGAATATATAAAATGGGAATAAAAGTTGTTGGGGAGAACAATATATACAACCTCTAGGAAGTCTTGTGCAAACATTAGTTTCCTCATTGTTCTCTTGTGATTGGTGGGGAGGGGGTAAGGGTGACTGACTCCTCTAGGAAAAAAACAAAACTACCTAGGGAAGGTTCTAGACACTCCTAATAGAATCTTTTCACTATAAAGAACCCTTATCCTTCAGGATAGAGTGAAGGAAAGGGCTATGGTGAGATTCCCAAGCTTAAATATCATGTAGCTGTAGCCCAAAAGGTCTTGAGGGCTAGTCCTGTTTGCACAGGATGGCCAGAGGAAGCCTTGAGTTATATAAAGTGGTTGGGAAGTGTGTTTGGGGACTCTAGGGACTAGGAGATATAGATTCCTGTTACAGTTCCAGCATTCAGCACTAATGGCAATAATAGCTATCATTTATTGAGGACTTACTGTATGCCAGATACTGTACCCAATTTTTATCTCCCAACAAGCCTATAAAGTAGGCAATATTATTATTTTGCATTACACTTTAGAAACAGACTTAAAACTTGCTCAAGGTCATAGACTGGTACTTGGCAGAGCCAGGATTTAAACCTGTCTGTCTGATTTAAAGAGCCACTCAGCTAATTGTTCTCTTATTTGGATCTTTAGCAAAGGAGATCCCTAAGTTCCTACTCCAGAGCCTAAAAGGAATTAACCTTAATTTTGTCACTTTTCATCTTTTGGGTTTGAACAAGCAACTGCAGTTAAGAGTTTAGTTAGTGACCCTTCTCAGAGTCCAGTGGGTGATAAATACCCTAGTAGCACTAAGAAGATGACTTTCTGGACCTGCACCCTGAGAAGAAGAAGCCAGTGCTTCCAGGTATCCCCTGACACAGCTATATCTTTGGGATCCTTTCCTGTTCCCTGTAGCTCAGAGTGTCCATTTGTTGACGTGAATTCCAAAGGCTGCTTAGTGCTTTAACATATGTAGATAGTTGGTTGAGTTCTTTAACCTTTGACTCTTCCTGTGCCCACTGTTTTTAAATGTGTCACCAGTTCCTTATATTAAGGCCTTCTCAAAGTTCTCTACTTCCCCCAATTTAGGTACATTTAAAAAAAAATATTTCTGGAAAAGGGAATTCTTTTGCTTTCTTCAGTTGCCTGCATCAATATCCCACTGGGATCCAGTACAGATTGGTCCCACACATCTTCTGTCCTCCCTATTCCCCACTAACCTCTTACATTTTCTCTTTGGAATGCTCCCAATTAGTGGACAGGGGTTACTTTTGGAACCCAGGAGGCTGCAACCCTTTGAAATCAAATGCAAAACTGTGCAAGGATCTTCATTCTTCAGAAAGAAGGTCCATTGCCCCAACCTAATCTTTAAAATGTAAGAATTAAGTAAAATGTAAGAATCACCGAGCTAAATAGTAATGAGACTTTTTAACTTGAAAAATAACTAAAGAAGAAATGACCCTACTTCACCTAGTACTCCTGGAATTTTTGTCTTCTGGAACCTCCAGAATATTTCCCACGCTGAACTGGAAATCTTCATATAAATCTTATTACTCGTCAACTATTCAACGAATTCAAATTATACTGACACCTATCATGTACTAAAAATCCTGTTTCCAGTTGCTTCCAAGTCTGCAGAGCAATGCGTATGTATAAGAAGTGAGGAGATGGTCTCCTCCGTGGCTTCATGTTCTACTTCATGTCTAGGCCCAACACAGCACTGCATGTAACTCATCACAACTCTTAGTTTCTGGCACTCCCATCTCCCACTGGTATAAAGAGTATCTCTCAGGGTTTAGCTCTTAATCTTAAAATGAAAAAAAAAAGTACAATTTCAAGCTACAACTATAGTCTTGTACAAGCAACCAACCAACCAACCAACCAACCAAACAAACAAAAACATCTAATTTTCTAAAAGCACTTAGAGAATTTATTATTTTCCTAAAATGCCGACTGGCATCACCACAGATTATAATCTCTGCTTGATACATGTAAGGAAAGAGCTCACCTTAGTTGCAGAACTAAGCAACAGTTATTCCTCACATACATTTAAGTGTATACTTCTTGAAAGATATAAAATTGCTTGCTTTGAAAGGCAGGCTTTTAAAAGCATCTTTCCTCGTCTACATGCTTAGAAGTAGAAATTCAGCCAAGATATCTTGCTACAGTAAGAAATGATAGAAGCACAAAAGCAGTGTTCTTCACTCTCTGATTCTTGCTATCCCTCACTACCCACTTCTAGATTGTTCTCAGAAGGTGAATTCCTTCAGAATCACACACACACACACACACAAAAAAAAAAAAAATTTCAGCTTTTTCTGCTTGGAAGCCCTTCTGCTTATGGAAGGAACCCTGCTCTGTAAATAATGCTGTAATGGTGCCACCTGTCGAGGAATAGAGACATTACAAGGAGAGCCTCAAAGGGAATTTATGACTTTCACTTCAGCAGGCACTATCAAATGCCTACTAAAGGCCTGGCTCTCTGCCAAATGGTGGGTAGTGAGGAGAGACCAGGAAATAGAATAAACAGAATTCATTTGAAGACTATAACAACTGCAATAAACGCCTAGCTGCTTTCCCACAGCCTCTCTCACAACTCTGATTCAAAGATTCATCTTCCTAAACCAGAGCTCTGAATATTCATTCATTCTCTGCAGTCTGTATCATGTCCCCAGGACTCCCTGAATTAAGTATAAGATCTGGTGTGTGTGTGTGTGTGTGTGTGGTGGGGGAAGTCAAGGTCCTCCCTAATAAGACCTTGGCATACTCCCCATCCCATATATTTAATTTCCCAGCTATATTTTCTAGATGCTATTCCATCAGATCAGAAGCCCATATGATCAAAGTCAGAGCTGTAAACGATGCCTAAGGATATTCCAACTCCGTTAATTCCTAAACGAACATTTTGGATGAGTCCCTCAGGCCCCTGGTTCCATTTCTCTCAGACGCTTTTCTCAAGTGCAGGCAGATGCCAATTTCTTCTCCAGAGAAGGGACTTCTGTAACCATGGTCACTTCTGTCAGCTTCCAGAAAAGTGTCCAGAAGATTCCTTATCCCTCCACCTTCCCTTGTTCCTTTCCTCTCTATTATGATGTAAATGAGAAATCCTCAGAAATAGTATATGAAGCTTTTTGATTGTGAGTTTGTACTTTTAATTCTAGGAACTGGGTTAATAGTTTTCATGAAATTCTTAAAGAGGGCTGCAAAACCAAAAAGGGTGGCAGACCCTGTAGTAAAAATATGATAAAATTCCTCATTTTTCTGTATCTGGTTCTTCCATTTCTTTCTTTCTTTCCTACTCTATCCTGTTGGAATCCTATCCATTCTTCGAGGCCCTTCAACAAACCCTTTAAATGCCTCCTTTAAATGACAAGATCTTTTTTTGTGTGTGTACCTATTTTGGGAACAATAAGCATATTTTGTCTTACTTTTATTATTCTTTAAATACTTTAATTGTCCCTTCTTCCAGATTATGAGTATCTTGATAGTTGAAACTTCTCTCTCTCATGTTTATGGTCTTTGAAGTATCTGCCTTATTTTGACTTTTAGGCATCATTGCTTGTAAGGCACATCACTATTTTAGTACTTCTAAGAAAGGGAAAAAATACCACCAAGTAAATATGCTTTCTTACCATGTATTTTAAAGTTTTTTTTTAATTTAAAAAGTTCTTTTAGACTTATTTAGAAATAGAACTTTGAAAATATCCCTACTGTGTACACAAACATAACTGAATAGCATTATGTTAGTCTAAGTTCTTCATTTTGAATCTGACACTTCTGAGTTTCCTTTTTTTTTTTTTTTTGTGGTGCTGGGGTTTGAACCCAGGTTCTTGTGCATGTGAGGTAAGCACTCTACCAACTGAGCTATATCCTCAGTCCCCTGAGTCACTTTTTGACTCAAAAGTTGTCTGTAAATATTTAAAAAAAAGTTGTCTATCTTTTTCTATGCATTTCTATTCTCTGGGGCCAAGTTGAGTATTAGTGAAGCTGCATTTCTTACAAAGCAAAAAGAATAAGTCCTTCATTATTGTCTCAGGGAATTTCCCCCAGGCCCCAATACCTAATCTGAAAGTTGTAATGCTGACACTCTTTTGATCTTGTAAGAAAATGTTCAGGGAAAGTGTTCAGACAACTGCCAGGACTAATATTCCTTCAAAGAGTACTTTATTGGTTGCTTAAGTGAAACATCAAGGGATTGTAGGCTCCCAGTCATGCCACTTAGAATAACAACTAGGTTCAGGCATGTGCAGGCATGACAATTGTCGCGACTACTGTTTTGTCAACAGTAATTGTGAACTGTCATCAGTTATGAAGGCCTGGCTCATTCTCAGAGATGTTAAAATATGGGGGGAATTTGTGAAAATTGTGAATCTTCAAAAATGTTATTGCTGAAAGAAACCTTAGAGAGGACCATTTAGCTATTTTATATGTAACTCGGTGTCTGAGGGATTTCCCATGTTTGTTAAGAGATCAGATTACATTTGACTCAAATCTCAATTCCCAAACCTGGGAAGTCCACAACCTTCTACATGGTGCAGTGTTTTCCTTTTCCTCTTACTTTTCTCTGCATCCATGCCCCTGAGCACATACAGGTTGCTTCAGTTTGATTGCTTATCAACTCTGAGACACACAAAACAGTGCTTTCACTGGATTTAAGAAATCTAATTCTACTTAGGCTAATTTTTTTTTTTTTTTTTTTTTTTACTGTAGACTTGAAGAATGGGAGTTGGGGCAATCCTCTTAGAAGCGGACTGTTCTTTTTTATGGTAGTTGGAGTGGTGGGGGAAGGAAGTGGTAGGATGGGAGAGTGATCATCAGGAAAGTCCCATGGAAGAGTTTAAGATTTTCACAATTTCCTCTGCCCTATTCTTCCTCTACTCTCTTCTTCCTGCTCCAGAATAATAAGCAAATTCCTTCTCATATTTTGAGAAAAATAGTTCGTTTTATATTTAGCCCTTTGGGTGGGAATAATTTATCTTATTTTTAACCCAAGTACTTTATTAAAAAGAACATTCTGCTTCTAAGAGGACTGCCCCTGAATAAGTATCAATTACATCAGTGCACTTAAGGGACATAGATGGATGATACGCCCAAGGTTGCACAGTTAATGACAGCATTAAGAACAGAATCCTGTTCACCTGAATTAGAGACTGGTAACTTTTCCCCATTAAATACTATTGAACCTTACTCTGCTTTAAATGATTACAGTGTGCTAAGGGAAGTTTATTGTGGCTCCAATTCAGCTTTGAGAATAAAAAGGAAGAGTCAAAATCCCTTTTATGATCCATGCTGGAAAAAGACATCTAAGAAGAGAACCATGCCTGAGTGACCTATCAGCAATTATTTGCCAACTGCCTGTTATGCCTCTTGGAAGATGGTGGGCACTGGAGCAGACTCCAAGCAGTCATAGTTCCTGCCATTATGGAGCTCATAGATGAATGATATGTTCTTGAATTGGGACACAGTCCTTTTCAGAAGATCGAAGGGAAAAATATCTGTTTTCTATGAGCATTGCTAGCTGACTTGAGAACAGGTATGTGAGGGAAAGCAGATGCATATATAGGTAGTACAAGGGAAAATGGAGAAGAGAATAAATAGTACTCAGAAAACTCCCCAAATTTTATACTTCAGAGGACATCCAGAATGACATTGGAAGAAAAGCAGTAGCAGAGGCAGCATTTGGTAATTCTCTAAAAAAGTAAGTAGAGAGGGGTTTGCCAAACAAACAAAAAACAACAAAACAAAATCCCAAGTACAGATGACCTGTACACCAATGCAAAAAGTGCAGGCAATATAAAAATATATTTTGAGATTTTATACAACAGGGAACATAAAGTATCACAGATATAAAGAAACAGTAGGATGGGATTCACTTCTAGAACATGGCAATGAGAAAGGGTCCAGTACACTGTTCCAAAGAAACAGAACTAAGTTCTTATGTGCAGCTGGAAAGTGGTAGCTGGTCATGGGACACACACCAAGTATTTGTGGGGAACTAGCTTTGGGACAGAAGCAGTTTCTTTGCCATGATCTACAAAAAAATTAGCCTCTGCCTCCAGCTTTTGTAAAATTCATGAAGGAAAAAAGGAAGAAAGGGGGCCAGAGGGATGTGATGAGGAAAAAAGGAAAGAGACAAAAAAAAAATAGAAAAGAAAATGATAGAAAAATCAGAACAGCACTTTACATTATGAAGATGATCTTGTATGGGATTTTTATATCCTCGAGGGTGGAAATAAAAAGTGAATCATTCGGGTAAAAATAAAGGGGAAGAAAACAATCAATATCATTATAAAAATGTGCCAGAGACTAACAAAACAGGCAAACTGAATTATAGATCTCAAGAACAAGTCTTAAAACTGTTCCAAAGCCAAATTCCAGAGGGTGGGGGAAGTTGATTTAATGAAAATGTCATTGCTAGCAAGAGGTTGACATGACACACTCTGGATCTAATTCTGTTTCTCAGTGATGGAACTGATTAATGAAAAGGGAGTGAGAAAAAATTTGAGAGAAAGTAACTACATCATCAAGTTCCTGGTAGTCAATGAAGATAAGGTGAAACCAGGGGTGTGGGAAACCTTATTTCAAATAATTAAAAGATGATTTCAATAGCTTGAAACTCTATGGGGTAAAAGACTAAAAGAAGATGACATTTAGTCAATACAATTACTTTCAAATCCAATAAAGAGGAGTGAATGGATTGGCAAGAGGAATCTCATCAATAAATTTAGATAGATTTAGAGTTGCCAGGTACAGAGTAGGCATAACCAAGAGAGTGGTACCCAAATTTTAATGTGTGCAAAAGCACCATAATGAAAAATCTGAGGAGCCTGATTACAGAAAAATTAAGGACTACTAGGCATCAGTATGATGTAACAGATTGAATGTTAACATCCAGGAGGGTGGATGGAGGTGAAAACCACACATTGTGAAAAAGTAATATATGGAATGAGATATTTAACTCAATAACTTTGGAATACATTTTAAAATACATGTCCACAAACAACTATCTGTAGAAGACACATAAAGAAATATATACATTAAACACACTAGAAAATTGTCTACCATAAGGAGAAACATGGGAGTGGAGATGAAAGAAATAAATAAGAAGGTCTTTACTACAGCACCAATGTCAGTGTGCCATGAATTGGAATATGATTAACTCAGTCCTGTGAGGAACCACGACAATTAAAAAACCCAACAAAACAAATACAAATATATCAAATTAACACCTGGAAGATGAAGGGCTGGAATGAGGAAAAAGTTTCTAAAACAAAAACAAAATCCAAATCCCCAAAACAAAACTCTGACGTCAAAATAGACTTGTTATTCCAAATAGGTACAAAGAAGAGATAAGTTTGATGCTTGGGGTACATTGGGTGCTACTAATATTTGGCAGCGGGTGGTAACTCTCCCATAAGTGCTGATGAAAGTGCATAAAATACTTGCTTATTCAATCCTTATAACCATACTAGGACATCATTGTTTTTGTTAAGAGTTTGCTTTCAAGAAACAGAAATCTACTTGAGATAGCTTTAAACAAAAAATGGAGTTTATAATGAGGATGTAGGTTATTTCACAGAACTCACAAGTGAGGATGCAGCTGGGTCTCTAAGGATGATCAAAATCAGGGCAGCCATTATCTCATTCTTTCTCTGGAGGCACAGTATTTTATCTCTGCTTCTTTTGGATCTCTGACTTCAATTTATCATCTCTGTATGCCAACATTTTCTGCTTCTTCATGTACATGGCAGAAGACAGATGCTCCACAGCTTGAGTCTCCACCTGTTCCAGTCAGCAATGGCCTTACCCAATACATACCAATTCAAATTCTTAGGAAAAATGACTGTTATGGTTTAGATATGACATATTTCCCAAAAGCTCACGTGTGAGACAATGCAAGAATGTTCAGAGGTAAAATGATTAGATTATGAGAACCTTAATCAGTGGATTAACCTACTGATATGGATTAATTGGGTAGTAACTGTAGGCAGGTAGGTTGTGGTACAAGTAAGTCGCTGGGGACATGCCTTTGGGGGTTGATATTTTGTCCCTGGTGAGCAGAGAGCTGTCTCTGCTTCCTGGTGCCATGTTCTCAGTAGCTTTCCTTTGTCATGCCCTTCTGCCATGATGTTCTGCCTCATCTCAGTCCAGAGCCATAGGGTCTGCTGACCATAGACTCAATCCCTGAAACTGTGAGCTAAAATAAACTATTCCTCCTCTACATTGTTCTTGTCAGGTATTTTGGTCATAATAATGAAAAAGCTAACTAAAACAATGACTATTTTTTTAAAGAGAGAGAGAGAATACTTTAATATTCATTTTTTAGTTTCCAGGCCGCATGCATGCCAGGTGAGGTGAGGTCGCTACCACTTGAGCCACATCCCCAGCCCCAATGACTATTTTTTGAGCCAGCTTGGCTGTGTCAACTGTGGCAATAGTGGATGGATGGATATATCATGGTATTAACTTGGTTGCCAGAGCCCCCTCCTGTGGTAAAGGAAGAAGATTCTTGGAAAATGGGATGTGTTGCATAACTGACACTTCCAAAATATCTACCACAGCTCATATGTTTATTAAATGAATCACATGAAATTCAATTTTATCTATCTCCAGAGCTCATGCAAATTCTACTACAACACAGCCTTTCACATGTTTACATTCAAGATATCCTTGTCTAGTAAAGAGAAATAGTCTTATATCAGGGTATTCCTATAGAAAAAAGGCATACTCAAATTAGTATAATTTGAAGAGTTTAAAAAAATTATTTACAAAAGTATGGGTGGCTGGCTTATAGGGGAATCACAAGGAATCTAGTATCAGAGCAGCTGTGCATAAAGAGGTAAAAGGAAGACTGGGTTCAAGAACTTGGAAATAGAGTTAGGTGGAGAGTACCACATGAAGGGAGCTGAGATCTTAGGAAAAGGGACCCTACTGAGTTTGTCACAATTCTCTCTCTCTCTCTCACACACACACACACACACACACACACACAAAAAAAAAAAGAGCCAGAGAATTTACTACCCTAATTGCATTTAGGGAAATGCTTCCTTTTGATCTATCTTTGCTATTTATTGGCTGAACGCAATAGAAAGCAGAGGTAAGGAAACCTATTGACAAGGTTCATGCAGGTTAGCCTCTCAAGTCCAGAGCTCTGTGAAGAAGGTGAGTTTTTTTTTTCTTCAGGCAAACAGAAAATACCTGTTTTTAGACCGGAAAAATTAAAACAAATATGCGTAAGCATATTGGAAGCCCCCAAAGATGTGAGTGCTCCTAGAGGTTCTATATAAGTTTAATTTTACGTTCTTGATAAACCATAAGCTAAACTATTTCAGAAAAGGATACTAACAGGTTCCTCAGGGATTTTCTTGGGGGTTCAGGATCTGAACATTCCCCCTCCCGTCAGAAAGCTTTGCTTTATTTGGTTAACACATCAGGATTCTGCTTAAGATTTAATTGAGGAAATAGCACTATAGCATCTGCTATGGCCAGGTATTGTACCACACATTAGCAGAGAAGACAGAAAAGTAAATAAATTTAAAAATTTATACGGGAGTAGATAGGAAAAGGCACAGATTACTATGAGAACTCAAAAGAAAGCCTAGTAAATTCAGAAAAGGGTGGAGGTCAAGGGAGGTTTCCTGTAGCGGGTAATTGGAGAAGAGAGAAGAGGTAAGAGAGCTTAGAGGACACTGCAGTTGTTCGTGGGGGCGGGGGGGAAGAGGAGCTCCACATTACACAACTCGCTAAAAATGGGGTTATCATTTAGGATTAGACTTCAGATCCACGCACAGGACTGAAGGCTACCAAGCCTTGGAGTGACTGGCAGAGGTCTCTGCTCAGGCCGGCCTCCAGCCTTGCTCCGCCCATCTCCCAGTCCTCCGTCAAAGGGGCGCGGCATTTTAGCAATCCCACTCTGCTGGGAGGATATCCCAAGCCTCCAGGTCCGCATTTACAGCTGCAGGAGACCGCAGCCACCGCAATAATTTCCCAAAATAGAACGTGGTTCCCAGAGGTCCACAAATTAGCTCAATTCTACCCGGGCGGGGCAGTCAAGGAGAAGGCGCTCATTGGTTGCCACAGCGAAGATCCTAGAGGCTGAGGAAGGCTGAATGGCCGCAGGCTCCCAGCGCGGGCCACGCCCACCTCTGCGGGTTCTAATCGGGTCAGAGCCCCAGAGCCTCACGGGTAATTACTAAGTCGGGCGGGGAAACATGGTGTCCGCTTCCCCTTTTGTGTGAGGGTGCCGAGGCTCAGGCTACCGCGCGCAGTCGAGAATTTCTGGGTTCCCTTCCCACATTTTCACTCTTAGGCCGGGGCCGTGGTAACTCTCGGCCTCCGGCTTTGCGCCCGAAAATGAAAGGGGACAGGGTAGCTTCTTATTATTGCATTTGTACAGGTTTTCGCAGACTCGGGGTGGGGGGCACTTAGTATCCTTCCAGTGACCAGGTGTGTGGCTACGGACGGGGAGACGCGGCCGGGGCGGTAGCTTCTCAAGCTACCTCTCGCGTCGCTTCCTCCCTGGGCCCGGGACTTGAATAAGAAACTGTTCGTCCTTGAGAAGACAGTTCTAGGTCACTCGGGGCCTGCTTTTCCAGCATTGCGGGCTCCATCTCACCTTCTGTCATCCATATTGAACGCACGATTTCTATAACGAATTAGACGACTCCTCTTGCATGGAATTTTACTCTTTCCTAGCATCCGACCCTCCTCCCCGGTTTTCCACCTGCAACTCCCGCTTATTCTTCAAAGCTTAGCTAATATCCTCGGTATGAAGCCTGCCCCATTCTTTCTAACCTCCCTTAGCAGGCTCTGGAAACAGCGCACATTTTAAAATGCTGTTTATTTTAAGCAAATTACTTAACATCTGTGAGCCTGTTTTTGCATCTCATAAAGTTTTGTGAGATTTAAATGTAAAGTTCTTAGAATATGAATACTTAATAAATGCGAGCGTGCTGTTAGTGTTACCATTATTTTTTCTTGTCTGCCCTGCTAGATGTTGAGATCCTTAAAAGCCACAACTGTCTTGTTTATAATTTTAGTATTACCAGTGCCCAGCAACTGTCAAGTGCAGAAATTATTTCTCAGTTATGTTTTATTGTTTGTTTTTTTCAATTGCTGGGATGGAGCCCAGGGCATTGTTCATGCTAGGCAAACACTTTACTAACCTAGCTACATCCTCAGTATTCAGAAAACTTTTAAAATCACTTTTTTCCCTTTGGCTTTCTTCCTTTCCTTCCTGTTCCCTGCCTCCCCCTCTCCCCGCCTTTTAAAGTCTCCTTGAGATAGAAATTTTTAAGCCTAGGGAAGCTGAGGCCCTAGGGGGAAAGGTAAGTCCCTTTTTATGTTCTACACAGTGACCAGAAGGCTTTAATAATCCTCTATGCTTAACAAACTTTCAACAGGTTTCTTCTTAACTGTAAGTCCTTTTCTTAAGAGTGTTTACTTTAGAAAACTTGTAATTGCTGTTTCTCTGCCCCTTTGATATGTATATAAATCTCCTTATAAGCCTATTGCTATTTTACTGGCCAGGGAATGTCTTTCTCAGGATCTGGAGCCATCCCTTTGAAATGTAATCATTAAGGAAGATAGTTCTCCAGTCTCCCTGAGGGAGGGTAAGACCCTAATATGAAGATTGTAAAGCTATTTGTCATGAAGATACAAGTTAGTTTACTTTTCCATTATGTAAGACCAACTAGCAAGCAAGGGGACCAGATTTTAAATCTCTCCCAACCCCTTGTTTTGTGGACTTGAGTTCAATCTCCTATTGCAATAGTCTTGAATACTTTCTTGCCCGTTTAACTTTGGTACAGTTTTTCTTTGACAGTAGAAATCTTGAGGTTCTGTATTTATTGTTTTTTTCTCCATAACAGTGTTGACTCATTTCTTCCTTCTTGCTTAGAAAATTTCTCACATTCTCTGATTTCTAGAGATTCACTAATTTGCACTCAGAAGAGTGAAGCTACTACTTCAAGTCATTGTAAAGGGTAGTATGTGATGTGCAGGAGGAGGAACTACCCAGGTGGTACATCTCTTTGAGGGTATCCCAAATGCCATATTCCATCCCATAGTATGGAATTAGCTTTGGAAAATAAAGAACAGGCCAACCCTCTTCCCCCTCTTTATTATTACAGGGACATGAGAAAAATGCAGTTATCAAAGAAAGAGAGCTGCTGAGATTGTAGGATCCTGTTAAAGAAGGTGGTTTGGTTAAGGATAGAAGCTAGAGGGAGCCAGAGAGGAAAAGGTTGCAAATAGAAAGGCTTCTGTAAAGGTGGAGATAGTGTGGAAGAGTGTTCCTTAAAGTACAGGGAATGAAATGGATCCATTTAAAATGAGGAAATAAGGTGGAGCATGTTTGAGTAGAGATGAAGTGAAAGATGTAAGAGAAAAAGTCAGTAAGCAGGAAGGGGAGTCATTTGAGGTATGATTAACAGAGAAGGAAATGGGTGGCTTGAAAAGTTTGGTAGAGGCTCTTACAACTTGCATGAAAAGGGAAATACCAGCCAGATAGTCATCTTACTAAAAGAACCTAAAGGATTTAGGAGAAGCATTTTGACTCCCTGACTTTTCTCACCCACCCTTCTCCAAAACACACAAGCACAAACAAGTTGAGTGTAGTGTTGGCATTTAGAGGTACCACAAATGCCCCTTCACTGGCTTATGAGAGTTAAGAAGATTGAGTTCAACTTATTGATCTTTTTTTAAAAAAATATTCTCTTATTAGCTTAATGTCAGCACTGTTCCATAGTTTCCTTTTTCTTACTTCTTCACATATATTTTCTTATATAAAATGAGAGCAGACCTAGGAAATGAAACTAGATTGTGAGAAAGAAAAACAGACTAACAAATTTACTCCTAAATGTATATGCAGGGGGTGGGTATCATGTCAACATATTATACAAATAAAATGCAGTTAAGTGCATTATTTATCAAATCCTATTTGTGAGAACTTAGAAGACAAATTCATAAAAGTCTTAAATTCTCTTGAGGAAGTTGAAGGGAAAACAATGCTGGAAGTGAAGTCAGAGAGAAACACCTTAGACATCAGGAGGGACTTCCAGATCTGAGTCTAGTACCTAGGAAGCTCTCTTGGAACCTTTCAGCATTGGAGAGTTACTCACTTGTCCAGGCTGGGAAAGGAGTAACTTTCCCCACCATAAGGGAAGGAATTTCTTGCTGCTAAACAGACTCTGCCTGGGCCAGGCTGGCTCTCCCAAGAGCCCTCAACATAGCCCCCTTCATTTCCTTGTTACGCAAACTGTAGATGATAGGGTTGCACATGGGGGCAATAATGGTGTAGAGGAGGGAGAAAGGCTTGTCTTTGTCAGGCCCATGTGTACTGCGAGGATTCATGTAGGAGAACATAGCCGAGGTGTACAAAAAGACAACCACAGTCAGGTGTGAGGCACAAGTGGAGAAAGTCTTCCCCCTACCTGAGGAGGAGGCTCTGCCCAGGATGGAGGTCAGGATGCGGGCATAGGAGGTGACAATGAGCACCATGGGGCTGAGCAACACTACAATGGCATCTGCAAAGATCACTTTTAAACTAAATAAACGGTCCCCACAGGAGAGGGCGATCACTATGGGGGCCTCGCAGAAGAAGTTCTCTACATGGTTGCCTCTGCAGAAGGGATTCCTGAATGACATATACTCAAGAAAGATGCCATTGATCATCCCAAAGAACCAGGAAGTACCCACCAGCCTCACACAGACCTGTCGGCTCATGATCTGGGCATAGCTAAGTGGCTGGCAGATAGCAACATAACGGTCATAGGCCATGAATGCCAAGAGGATGCACTCAGCCACTCCCACACCAAAAACCAGATACATCTGGATCAAGCAGGAGGCAAAGGAGACAGTGTGGTTCTTGACTACCAGGTGGATCAACATCTGTGGGATGGTGGTGGTGATGAAGCAGATATCCAGGAAAGACAGGTGGCCAAGGAAGAAGTACATGGGGCTGTTGAGCCTGGGGTCTGTCCAAGTGATGAAGATGATGAGGCCATTCATGGCCATGGCAAGGCCATAGAGGGCTAGGAATAGTGTGAAGAGCAGTGTCTGAGTGGAAGGATAGCTCTGCTCAAAGCCCACGAGGATGAACTCTGTGACTGTGCTGACATTCCTCAGGTCCACCATCTGGGCATGCTTGAGTGGGGAAGACAGGAAAATCACAAGAGAGATAGTTGTATATTATTGTAAGTTACTCACTTGTGCCCAGAAACACCAACCATAAAACAGGGTGGATGAGGGGTGGTAAATGTTTTGGAAATTAGTGAGATCTAACAAGTTGGTGGTGCAGTAGAATAGTGAAAATGCCAGGGTCACCACAGGCTGTGTACATAGACTTATAATATCATACCTGATGATTTTATTTTACTCTCATTTTAACTGGCCTCCACTGAAGTATTGCATCTGTTCCAGGGCCCACAATACTGAAGGATTAGCCACTAATCCGAATACATTCAGAGATTAAGAAATAAATTAGCTGTGCCTGGGACCTTTGTCAATGAGGAAATGTTTAAGGAATTGAAGAATGGAGTATTTGAAGGTTAATTTCATGGTAATTAACTTATAGAAGACCATATTTTGTAAGAATTCAAGACAATAGAACAGGAGGTGACAATGAGCATCACGGGGCTGAGCAACACCACAATGGCATCAGCAAAGATCACTTTTAAACTAAATAAATGGTCCCCACAGGAGAGGGCGATCATTATAGGGACCTTACAGAAGTAGTTCTCTACATGATTGTTTCTGCAGGAGGGATTCCTGAATAACATATACTCAAGAAAAATGCCATTTATCATTTCAAAGAACCAGGAAGTATTTACCATGCTCACATAGAGGTGTGAGAAGAATCAAGACATAATTGAATGAATTTTTCTAGAGGAAAAATATGCTCAGTCTTTATGTACCTAATTTAAGGTGATGAATGGGTTGAAGTTTCAGGAAAATAACAACATTCTGCCAGAATTGTCCCTCAGGTGAGAGTGCTTTGCACATTTCTGAAGACATTCATTT
Organism: Marmota monax; assembly: GCF_021218885.2. NCBI lineage: Eukaryota > Metazoa > Chordata > Mammalia > Rodentia > Sciuridae > Marmota > Marmota monax. The sequence goes on from NW_026695227.1 coordinate 29,386,507, forward strand.
CCAGCTCTTCCTCATCCTCCACATTTTCCATGACTCACTCTCCTGGAAGTTGCTGTGACCACATCAACCATCCATGTTGTACATGCTGGAGATACATACAGCCTGGTTGTGAGGTCTTGAATACTTTCTTTTTTTTTTAATTTTTTATTGTTGGTTGTTCAAAACATTACAAATTTCTTGAAATATCATATTCCACACTTTGATTCAAGTGGGTTATGAACTCCCACCTTCACCCCATACACAGATTGCAGAATCACATCAGTTACACATCCATTGATTTACATATTGCCATACTAGTGTCTGTTGTGCTCCGCTGCCTTTCCCATCCTCCACCATCCCCCCTCCCCACCTCTCCCCTCCCCTCCCCTCCTCTCTCTCTACCCCCTCCACTGTATAACCCTGAGGGTCTCCTTCCATCTCCAAGCAATTTCCCTTCTCTCTCCCTTTCCCTCCCACCTCTCATCCCTGTTAAATGTTAATCTTCTTCTCATGCTCTTCGTCCCTACTCTGTTCTTAGTTACTCTCCTTATATCAAAGAAGACATTTAGCATTTGTTTTTTAGGGATTGGCTAGCTTCACTTAGCATAATCTGCTCTAATGCCATCCATTTCCCTGCAAATTCTATGATTTTGTCATTTTTTAATGCAGAGTAATACTCCATTGTGTATAAATGCCACATTTTTTTATCCATTCGTCTATTGAAGGGCATCTAGGTTGGTTCCACAGTCTTGCTATTGTGAACTGTGCTGCTATGAACATCGATGTAGCAGTGTCCCTGTAGCATGCTCTTTTTAGGTCTTTAGGGAATAGACCAAGAAGGGGAATAGCTGGGTCAAATGGTGGCTCCATTCCCAGCTTTCCAAGAAATCTCCATACTGCTTTCCAAATTGGCTGCACCAATTTGCAGTCCCACCAGCAATGTACAAGTGTACCCTTTTCCCCACATCCTTGCCAGCACTTGTTGTTGTTTGACTTCATAATGGCTGCCAATCTTACTGGAGTGAGATGGTATCTTAGGGTGGTTTTGATTTGCATTTCTCTGACAGCTAGAGATGGTGAGCATTTTTTCATGTACTTGTTGATTGACTGTATGTCCTCCTCTGAGAAGTGTCTGTTCAGGTCCTTGGCCCATTTGTTGATTGGGTTGTTTGTTCTCTTATTGTCTAATTTTTTGAGTTCTTTGTATACTCTGGATATTAGGGCTCTATCTGAAGTGTGAGGAGTAAAGATTTGTTCCCAGGGTGTAGGCTTCCTATTTACCTCTCTTATTGTTTCTTTTGCTGAGAAAAAACTTTTTAGTTTGAGTAAGTCCCATTTGTTGATTCTAGTTATTAACTTTTGTGCTATGGGTGTCCTATTGAGGAATTTGGAGCCCGACCCCACCGAATGTAGATCGTAGCCAACTTTTTCTTCTATCAGACGGCGTGTCTCTGATTTGATATCAAGCTCCTTGATCCATTTTGAATTAACTTTTGTGCATGGCGAGAGAAAGGGATTCAGTTTCATTTTGTTGCATATGGATTTCCAGTTTTCCCAGCACCATTTGTTGAAGATGCTATCCTTCCTCCATTGCATGCTTTTACCCCTTTATCAAATATAAGATAGTTGTAGTTTTGTGGATTGGTTTCTGTGTCCTCTATTCTGTACAATTGGTCCACCCGCCTGTTTTGGTTCCAGTACCATGGTGTTTTTGTTACTATTGCTCTGTAGTATAGTTTGAAGTCTGGTATCGCTATACCGCCTGATTCACACTTCCTGCTTAGCATTGTTTTTGCTATTCTGGGTCTTTTATTTTTCCATATGAATTTCATGATTGCTTTCTCTATTTCTACAAGAAATGCTGTTGGGATTTTGATTGGCATTGCATTAAACCTATAGAGAACTTTTGGTAATATCGCCATTTTGATGATGTTAGTTCTGCCTATCCATGAACAGGGTATATTTTTCCATCTTCTAAGATCTTCTTCTATTTTTCTCTTTAGGGTTCTGTAGTTTTCATTGTATAAGTCTTTCACCTCTTTTGTTAGGTTGATTCCCAAGTATTTTATTTTTTTTGAAGATATTGTGAATGGAGTGGTTGTCCTCATTTCCATTTCAGAGGATTTTTCGCTGATATACAGGAATGCCTTTGATTTATGCATGTTGATTTTATATCCTGCCACTTTGCTGAATTCATTTATTAGCTCTAATAGTTTCTTTGTAGAGCCTTTTGGGTCTGCTAGGTATAGAATCATATCCTCTGCAAATAGTGATAATTTAAGTTCTTCTTTTCCTATTTTTATGCCTTTAATTTCTTTCATCTGTCTAATTGCTCTGGCCAGTGTTTCGAGAACTATGTTGAACAGAAGTGGAGAGAGAGGGCATCCCTGTCTTGTTCCAGATTTTAGAGGGAATGCCTTCAGTTTTTCTCCATTCAGAATGATGCTAGCCTGAGGCTTAGCATAGATTGCTTTTACAATATTGAGGTATGTTCCTGTTATCCCTAGTTTTTCTAGAGTTTTGAACATAAAGGGATGCTGTACTTTGTCGAATGCTTTTTCCACATCTATCGAGATGATCATATGGTTCTTATTTTTAAGTCTATTGATGTGGTGAATAACATTTATTGATTTCCGTATATTGAACCAGCCTTGCATCCCAGGGATGAATCCTACTTGATCATGGTGCACAATTTTTTTGATATGTTTTTGTATCTGATTTGCCAGAATTTTATTGAGGATTTTTGCATCTAGGTTCATTAGAGATATTGGTCTGTAGTTTTCTTTCTTTGAAGTGTCTTTGTCTGGTTTAGGTATCAGGGTGATGTTGGCCTTATAGAATGAATTTGGAAGTTCTCCCTCTTTTTCTATTTCCTGAAGTAGCTTGAAAAGTATTGGTATTAGTTCTTCTTTAAAGGTTTTGTAAAACTCTGCTGTATACCCATCCGGTCCTGGGCTTTTCTTAGTTGGTAGTCTTTTTATGGTTTCTTCTATTTCCTCAATTGATATTGGTCTGTTTACGTTGTCTATATCCTCCTGACTCAATCTGGGCAGATCATATGACTTAAGAAATTTATCTATGCCTTCACTATCTTCTAATTTATTGGAGTATAAGGATTCAAAATAGTTTTTGATTATCTTCTGTATTTCTGAAGTGTCTGTTGTGATATTTCCTTTTTCATCCCGTATGCTAGTAATTTGAGTTCTCTCTCTTCTTCTCTTCGCTAGCATGGCTAAGGGTCTGTCGATTTTGTTTATTTTTTCAAAGAACCAACTTTTAGTTTTGTCAATTTTTTCAATTGTTTCTTTTGTTTCAATTTCATTAATTTCAGCTCTGATTTTATTTATTTCTTGCCTTCTACTTCTTTTGCTGTTGTTTTGCTCTTCTTTTTCAAGGATTTTGAGATGAAGTGTGAGATCATTTATTTATTGGTTTTTTCTTTTTTTAAGGAATGAACTCCAAGCAATGAATTTTCCTCTTAGAACTGCTTTCAATGTGTCCCATAGATTCCGATATGTTGTGTCTGTGTTTTCATTTATCTCTAAGAATTTTTTAATTTCCTCCTTGATGTCTTCTATAACCCATTGATCATTCAGTAACCTATTGTTCATTCTCCAAGTGATGTATGCTTTTTCCTTCCTTCTTTTATCGTTGATTTTCAGTTTCATTCCATTATGATCAGATAAGATGCATGGTATTATCTCTACTCCTTTATATTGTCTAAGAGTTGCCCTGTGACATAATATATGATCTATTTTTGAGAAGGATCCATGTGCTGCTGAGAAAAAAGTGTAACTGCTTGATGTTGGGTGGTATATTCTATATATATCAATTAAGTCTAGGTTATTAATTGTGTTATTGAGTTCTATAGTTTCCTTATTTAACTTTTGTTTGGAAGATCTGTCCAGTGGCGAGAGAGGTGTGTTGAAGTCTCCCATGATTATTGTATGGTGGTCTATTAGACTCTTGAACTTGAGAAGAGTTTGTTTGACGAACATAGCTGCACCATTGTTTGGGGCATAAATATTTATGATTGTTATGTCTTGTTGGTGTATGGTTCCCTTAAGCAGTATGTAGTGTCCCTCTTTATCCCTTTTGATTAACTTTGGCTTGAAATCTATTTTATTTGATATGAGTATGGACACTCCTGCTTGTTTCTGAAGTCCATATGAGTGATATGATTTTTCCCAACCTTTCACCTTCAGCCTATGTATGTCTTTTCCTATCAAATGCGTCTCCTGTAGGCAGCATATTGTTGGGTCTTGTTTTGTGATCCATTCTACTAGCCTGTGTCTCTTAATTGGTGAGTTTAAGCCATTAACATTTAGGGTTATTATTGAGATGTGGGTTGTTCTTCCAGCCATATTTGTTTATTTCTGTTACTAAACATGGTTTGTTTTCCTCTTTGATTATTTTCCCCTCCTTTACTGTCCTACCTCCCACTGTTGGTTTTCATTGTTATTTTCCATTTCCTCTTCCTGTAATGTTTTGGCGAGGATGTTTTGAAGAGATGGTTTTCTAGCTGCGAATTCTTTAAACTTTTGTTTATCGTGGAAGGTTTTAATTTCATCTTCCATCCTGAAGCTTAATTTTGCTGGATACACAATTCTTGGTTGGAACCCATTTTCTTTCAGTGTTTGAAATATGTTATTCCAGGATCTTCTAGCTTTCAGAGTCTGTGTTGAAAGATCAGCTGTTATCCTGATTGGCTTACCCCTAAATGTAATCTGCTTCCTTTCCCTTGTAGCTTTTAAAATTCTCTCCTTATTCTGTATGTTGGGCATCTTCATTATAATGTGTCTAGGTGTGGATCTCTTATGATTTTGCACATTCGGCGTCCTGTAGGCTTCTAGGATTTGGGATTCTGTCTCATTCTTCAAGTCTGGGAAGTTTTCTCGTATTATTTCATTGAATAGACTGCTCATTCCTTTGGTTTGGAGCTCTGTACCTTCCTGTATCCCAATGACTCTTAAGTTTGGTCTCTTAATGTTATCCCATATTTCTTGGATGTTCTGCTCATGGTTTCTTAACAGTCTTGCTGAGCTGTCTATGTTCTTTTCCAGTTGAAATACTTTGTCTTCATTGTCTGATGTTCTATGTTCTAAGTGTTCTACTCTGCTGGTAGTATTCTCCATTGAGTTTTTAAGTTGGTTTATTGCTTCCTGCATTTCTAGGATTTCTGTTTGTTTATTTTTTATAACCTCTATCTCCCTGTATACTTGATCCTTTGCTTCCTGGATTTGTTTGTGTAATTCATTGTCGAAGTGATCTTTCATTGTCTGATTTTGCTGTCTAATGTCTTCCTTGATACTCCAGATCATCTGAAGCATGTATATCCTGAATTCTTTATCTGACATTCCATCTGCTGCAGCTGTTACCTTTTCTAAAGTTGCGTTGACCTGCATTGCTTGTGGTCCTTTCTTTCCTTGTCTTTTCATACTGCTTGCGCTTCTTTCCTGCAGGAGCGGGCGGTGGCTCTGCTCTCTCCTTATTCCAATTGGGGTGTCGTGACTACCACGCCGGCAGGTCACTGGGCCTGTTCTGGGAGCTGGCGGTGGCTCTGTTCTGCCCCTACTCCAATTGGGGTGATGAGTGTACCCCGCCGGCAGGCCACCGGGCCTGATCCGCCGGTCGGTTGCCGGTTTGCCTACCCTGCAAACGCAGGCGGCGGCTCTACTGTGCCCCTACTCCAAATGGGGTGACGTGTCTGTCGTACCAGCAGGCCACTGGGCCTGTCCCGCTGGTCGGTTGCAGATCTGCCCACCTTTCGGGCACGGGTCGTGGCTCTGCTCTGCCCCTACTCCAATTGGGGTGTCGTAACTACCCCGCTGGCAGATCGCTGGGCCTGTTCCTGGCACGGGTGGTGACTCTGCTCTGCCCCTACTCCAATTAGGGTGATGTGTGTACCACGCCGACAGGCTCCTAGGCCTGATCCCCGGGTCTGTCACAGGTCTGCCTACCTTGCAGGCGTGGGCGGCGGCTCTGCCCTGCCCCTCCTACCACGCCTGCGGACCGCTGGGCCTGATCTGCAGGTTGGTCACAGGTCTGCTCACCCTGCGGGCACGGGTGGCGGCTCTGCTCTGCCCCCTGTCCAATTGGGGTCACGCGGTCACCATGCCAGCGAGCCGCTGGGCCTGCTCCGGGCGCCTGCAGTGGCCCGGCTCCTTCCCTCTGGCTCGATGACAAATCGAGAGAGACTCGGGTGTCTGTGCCTCACCCCCCCACCAGGAGACCAACTGTTTCTGTCGCCGCTGGTATTGATGAAGTTCTCTCCTCCGCTGCTTTCTGATGACATCAGATCTCTGCCATGTTGGTATCCTATGCGAATGGCAGCATTTCGTTCCCCTTGCTGGGCAACCAAAGCAACGGGTGAGTCCTGACCGGCCCTCAGCAGGACCCGGACCGAGAAGCAGTTTCCGCGGGCTCCTAGCCCTGGGCCAGGGCAGTTCCGTTAGCCGGAACTCGGCCGCCCCGCGCTCGGTGCTTGCTCCGATAAGAGCAGGCTCTAAGAAGCACCCAGGCACTGAGCCCGAGCAATCTGTCTGCAAGCCGCAGGCGAATGGCAGCCTGAAATTACCTGTTCTATGGCTGAATGAGCTGCGGTCAGTCGAAAACAGGGATGGTGACGTCAGCTTTCCAACATGGTGGCCGCTGGCCTCCTCTGTGGTCTGACCGGTGTGGAGAACCGAGATGGACCACTTCCTTCCCCCGTCTCGAACCCAGAATTCAGCCCTGAGTACGGTGCTTGCACGGCTGGCAGAAACTGCAGCGCTGTATCCCTGCGTCGCTATCTCCTCGTTTCCCAGCGCGCGCTGCAGACTCTAGCCGCGGGGCGATTTGCTGAATAAGCAGTGTTACCCTCCGTGAGACAAACCTCTCGCGTTTGAGTCCCTGTAGCCGATCCTCGTGCGATGGAAATCCTTCCTCCAGGTTCCAGAGCACCCCACTATTGCTGGAAATTCCTAACAAGATAGCGTTTAGCCATCCTGACTTGTCATACTCCCACACAGTGAAGCAGCACACGGGGGCAATGCACTCCCCTCGCCGCCATCTTCCTCTCTCTTGAATACTTTCTTAACAGAAGACAGTTTTCCACCTGGGATTAAAATTTAGGGCTACATACCATTGGGTGGAAAGGACTCAACCATCTCTGTGAGAGAAGGAAATCTATGAGCAGGGCACAAACCCAACCTTTCTGGAATGGAAGGTTCTCCTTTGGAGAAATTTGATTCACCCCTTTGCCTCTAGGAGTAGATCTTTAGAGAATGAGCACTCCCAAATCACACACTCTTATTTCACTACTGGAAGTCATTATATTTATATTAAATCTCTTGATTTTTCTTCTTGATCTTTAGATAATGAGCACTCACAAATCACATGCTCTTATTTCACTACTGGAAGTCTTTATATTTATATTAAATCTCTTGAATTTTCTAACTCTTGTTTTGGAGTTAGGTTTTGTTGGATCACTTCCATTTTCAGATAATTGGAGATGGTCAGTATATCCCTTCTTAACTCCCAATTCTGCCCACCACTCCTTATCTTTCATCTTCTACTTCCTTTTTCTGTATATCTCACACTATCTTCTCTGTGAGTCCCTTTTTCCTTTTTCTGCCTACTTCCAATCCTATTTTCTTCTGTTCCTTCCATCTCATCCTTGGTGATGTGTGCCTGCTATTTATCTAAGTCTGAATGAACTATCCTATCTTACCCATACTTTTTTTTTTTGAGATTTTTTTTAAAGAGAGAGAGAATTTTAATATTTATTTTTTAGTTTTTGGTGGACACAACATCTTTGTTTGTATGTGGTGCTGAGGATCGAACCTGGGCCACACGCATGCTAGGTGAGCATGCTACCACTTGAGCCACATCCCAACCCTTTACCCATACTTTCAAGTTCTCATGTTTTCTATCCACATTTTAGAAGGTATCTACACTATTACTGTTCCTCCTGCTCTTCTCCTCCTTCCTCTTCCTCTTGTCCCTCCTATTCCAGGGGTGCTTAATCACTGAGCCACATCCCAGCCACTTTCATTTATTTATTTTTGGGGACAGGGTCTCACTGAGTTACTTGGGTTGCACTAGGTTGCTGAGACTGGCCTTGAACTTATGATCCTCCTGCCTCAGCCTCCTGAGTCACATGGTGGTTCATGAACCACTTATGTCCAGGAATCACTATTATTCTTTACAGATCTAGATTCCCTCTAGGTGTGATTTCCTGGTAGATCAAGGCAGTGTCTGGACAGTTACTCTATTCCTGTCATCAACACTTTGGGATGTTTTTGTATCTAGGACTTAAAGAAAAGGAAAGGGAAGGATAGAGAGCACTGTTTAAGATGTTACTTGGATACTCAGTGGATTTGTGAGGACTGAAGTCAGAGTTTGGGAAGATTAGTCAGTGAGCTAGACTCCACAGAAGTCTGGGTCTTGTCCAAGAAGAAATTGAGGTTTGACCTGAAGAATCACTAGGAACTGTCAAAAGATAAATGGTTACCTGTGGCTCATGTTCATTGTGCCTAGCATCTAGAGCCTTGTTAGCCACTGTTAAGGGTTAAGTATTTGGCTAAATAAGTGAGATTATATATTGGAAAACACATCCTACCTCATTCTGTTGCTCTTCTGGCAATGATATTTGTCACTGAATTACCATGCCAAGTAACAGAAGATCTCATGGTGTTTGATGAGGAGCTGGTCTAGGGAGGATGGTCTGACTTGGGTGGCCACTCTGTAAGAGAATGGTGTCTGATGACCTTGTTAATTCTTTGACATCTATACTATTACAGACAAATGTCTACTTAAAAATACTACTGAATTACATGTGCATAGCACTTTATAGCATAGGTCTGAAAACTTAGATGTCCCAAATTATCATTTGTTAATACAAAATATTATGTCCCTTGTTTATTATGTCTGGTTTATTTAGATCTTCTCAGGTTCTTAAAATCTTGTCTCTATGTTTGACTTAAAAATGACATCTTGGCTTGGTATGGTGGCACATGTCTATAATCTCAGTGACTTGGGAGGCTGAGGCAGGAGGATTGCAAGTTGAAAGGAGGATTGAAAGTTGAAAACCAGCCTTATCAGCTTAGTGAGGCCCTGAGCAACTTAGTGAGACCCTGTCTCAAAATAGAAAATTAAAAGACTAGTATTGTGGCTCAGTAGTTAAGTTCCCCTATGTTCAATTCCTGATACCAATAAAAAAAATTGCATGTCTTTCTGTTAACTGAAGAAATATCAGCAAGAAAATAAGAAAAAAACTTCTTTAGCTTTAAATAAGCATCTATTATTTTGTAAAATAAAACTGTTCTTACAAAGAATCTTCTAAGAATGCGCTTCAGAAATTGTTGCTGTGTCTTCTAAAACTAATTTTGAACCTCTGAAATGTAATTTTTATTGATTATTCTAATTAATGGCCATAGTGATATTTAAAATTTACCTGTCTTTTCAATGTGAGTGTGTGTGTCTGTGTGTGTGTGTGTGTATGAATTTTCTTTGTTAAACCAGAAGTGAATACTGATATTTTCTTCTTCCAACTGCACATAAAATTAAAAAAAAATCTATACATGATTCCTTGGATTTCCTATTAAAAGAACTGAGGGTCTGTGATCCCATTTAAATTAACAATAATTTACAAAGTAGTTCATATCCATCATGACATTTGAGCCTCCATTTTATTATTGTACCTTAATGATGTAATTTAATCTCATTGAAGAACTGCTGATAATTTAGGTTGCATAATGTAGCTGAACACAGTTTGGCGGGGAGAAAAGAATAGAGAATGAATTTTCAGCTGTGGGTCTATTGTGATGTCATAGTTGATTTAATTAACCTACTGTTCTGACCTATTTTAGAACCATCTGCAAGCAAAATAGAAACAGTCCAACAGTTCCAAGAGCCTCTCAAAAGAACAGTAATTTGTATTAGTGAAGCAGCCACATGATGGTGGAAACAGGACTGTTTTGATTACTACACTCCTTGTTATCCATAGACTTAATAGAGTAAGAGAATAAAATGCTGAATATTATTAGAGGTGGGGTAGGGTGGGAAATGGCTTCTTTCATATTCCTGATGTATTCTTCCAAATGAAGGGAATTTTCATAAGATTACACTCCTGATCTTTGCTTTCTTCCTTAATACCATTACAGGGAAAATCGAGTGGCTTACCTGATGGGTGATTTTAGAAAGGGAAACCAATCACATTCCACCCTTTTCCCTCCGCCTTCCTTTTAGAAGTGAGTGGTCTTTAGGACATCCTCTGCCCCTGTTTGGGAAGACTCTGTTGCTCTCCAGTGCTGCCAGTGACTGGGGAATAAGTCTCAACTCCTGGATTCTATATTAGGAATTCCATGTCTGCTTGTTATTATTAAAGGTGATATTTTGCCTTTATCTGTTGACTCTTTGTGTTATTTTCAGTTGATTCAGAACTAGGGGGGAAGAGTAGTATTATTTAAGGGACCCCCTTAAAGTCCCAAGCAATTATTATAAATAATATCACATATATGTTATAAACAAAGATATGTATAAGAGTGTTGGTTTTAATGAAAAAACATTATAATGTTTGGCAGATTCTGGAGGAAAAAATTCAGTCAATACACATATTTTGAATTCTCACAGTACAGTGTTGGTAAGTTGAGAGAGGTCTACATTCCATGACCAAAGGAGCACAATGAACAAGCATGCTATTGTAGCCCAGACTGATGGGAAAATGTCTCATTATCATGATTCTTGTCCTATTTCCTGAAAAGGAACAGGACATATTCAACAGTACAGTGCTCCTGTTGTTCTTCTGGTATGCTCTGACCATAGGAAATATGCTCTTTTGTAGAGTTTTATTATTAATTCTATGGAAACTGTATTAGGAATGGGGGTTAGTTCACTTGAGTTGTATGTAAACTCACAACCTTGTTTAAATCATGTATTTTTTTTTTTCTTAGAAAGTGTTAGTCTCCTTGAGGTTTGGGGTTTGGCTATTTTCTTTCAGTTCTGCTTTAAATAAAACATGCCTTTCATAATTTCAAATTCTATACCACCTGGAACTGTTTTTTTTTTTTTTTTTTTGTAGTGCTGGGGATTGAACCCAGGGCCTTATGCATGCAAGGCAAGTACTCTACCAACTGAGCTATATCTCCAGCCCTTGAAACTGCATTTCTTTTATGCATACTTAATTTTTTCTCTTTGTATTAAATAATATCATATCATGATACAGAAAATCATTGCTTTTCTGGGGGGAAACTGTGGTAGATTTAACCGGGGGTTCATGCCCCAACAAGGGAATTGATAAATCACCTTTGAAATGTTATAGGAAAAGTTGTGTGCATTATAGTATTTTCTTGGATTGTTCATGATTTATCAGCTTCTAAAAGGAAAAACTTTTGATTTAAAGATTTGAAGTCATTAAGATCCCACAGACTTCTTTTGGCTGAAAATTAAAGTACTCTTGTTTTGCTGAATTGTTTCCTCAATAGTTTCTAGTATGGAGAGTGATACAGAATTGAGCATACAATCCTACCATCAGTAGCTCTTTTTCTCATAGGAATCTTGGCTCTCACAAGTGGGGTAGACCACATGGTAAGCTCTTTTCCTTGGGTCACTCAATGACTTATGGCCTACAATACTAAAAGTTACAGGAAGCCTTTTGGTTGCTTCCCTGAAGGGGCCTACACTCCAATTTGGCTTTCACAATTAAAAGGAACAAACTGATCTATGAACACAGAGAAATGAGTAGCGGTGTGGTAGGATAATTCAATAGTATATGTATGATTTAAGTTCATAAAATGACATTGGTTCTAAATCACCACAGACGCAATACTTCTAACCAGAAAAGTAACTAGGTATTACCTAGAGATATTTCACTCTGAGGAATATTTTTTTTCGTCAGAGTGGAAAGCGAGAAGGGGGGGAGGGGGGACTACTAAACTGAAGCTTCAGAACACTTTAGGGAACTTCATCCTGGGAAATGCCTCTATGGTGACCATGGTGTTGCATTTCCTTCAAGGTCAGAAATGATATTTGGAGGAACTTCCTGTTGTACAAGGGATTTTAGACATTGAAATGATGGGCAAAGGAGTCTCATCCTTCAAACCTGCTCTGCAAGTTTTGAAACTATTTTCATGAAAGTTCCAGAATGTCAGGTCCAGTCTAGAGTTGATCTAGTACCAGGACAAAGGATGGTGGCCTGCACAGTACCAGTGCCTCCAGGAGCATCTATGGCTCTTCCCCTAATCTCCTTTCTTAGTTTATGTAGTAATAATCCTTAGTCACTCAAGTCAGAAACTAAAAAGTACCTTTCAATTCCTCCTTCCTAACCTCCATATTAAATTGTCATTAGTTGCTGGTCAATATTCATCATCTTATACTCTCTCACAGGCACCCTGTATTCCATCTATGACCTGTCTTTTCTTAGCACTTCATACTTTTTTAAGCCTCCAAGTTTCTGCACATATTCTCACCCTCTCCCTGGAATTCGCTCTCTGACTGCTTTCTCCACCTAACAAACTCCTGATTCTACAATACCAACTTGAACTCTTGCATCTACAGTGAAGCCTTTAGTAGTAACTCCTACCCACCTGAGTCCATGTGAAATTGCACTTGTTCCTGCCTCTACTAGAGGCACTTGCTATAATGTCTTCCCCTCTAGATTATGAACTCCTTAAACATAGAGATCTTATATTCCTATATCCTGGCACATTGTCCACTACAGCAATTTTTCAATATATTTGTTAAAAGAATAGTGGAATAATTTTCAATATAATTTAATGCTACCAATTATATCAAATAATCGCCTTCAAACCCGTTTTTCTCATCTGTAAAATGAAAAAAATACATATTTGCCTGATAAGTTTGTTGTAAAGATTAAGAGGGATTTTTTTTTCATTTAACCAAGATGTATGTGTGTGTGTGTGTGTGTGTGTGTGTGTGTAGATCTTATGAACAGTATCTGCATTAGGGAAGGTGCACAATAAATATTAATTTCCTGCCCCTTTTTTCTAGGTCATCAAATAAATGAAAAACCCTAATTAGGTCATTTATTTTTTTGAGTATATATGATGCTGCGGATTAGAATCCAGGGGCTTGTGCACTCAAGGCAAGCATTCTACCAACTGAACTCTATCCCCAGCATGGGGTCACTTGTTTTAAACATTGGTAAACATGAATTCTTTTAAAAATGAAGCCCACCAGTTAAAAATGTATTTCCTAATTATTGTTAAGTGCTATAAATTCTGTGTCCTGGCAGAGCATATAGTACAGCTGAGAGTAGAGATATTTGACAAAGTATAATACAATATAATGAAGAGCTTTAAACAAAGTACTTTCTACAAAGTACTGAGGAATTTCCAGAGTAATGAGATAACAAAATAGGAAAAAAGTACACAAAGAATAAAAAATCATTTGCAAGAAGAAATATCTGCTAATGACTGACAGATTCAACAAGATTGTTATTGGAAAAAATTATCTTTGTAAAAGAAAAAAAAAGAGGCCAATATAAGTGAGAACAATGGTTAAACCCAGAAATGCTTCAGTTTAGTTATAAACCTGGAATAATATCTAAATTTTGTGGAATACCTTAAGAAATAGAAAACAGTCATAAAAGACATTCTTTTAGAATTATTAGTGGATACATAATTTTTGTAATATAAAGGATAGATTCAGTGATAAAAAAAAATGTTCTTTCCTTCTTGATACAGGACAATAAACAGAGATACCTGTACCTAAATTTGATAATGAGGGGACTGACGGGAGGTCAAATTTCATAATTGCCAAAACTTAATAATTTAAGCATCAAATATATAAAATATAAATTCACTGGGGATAGTTTCAGAATTGAATGAAAATTTCCTTTGCAACTAGTGCTAGGTACTAAAATCTAGCACTTAGTATTTACAAGTCTTGTATTCCCTCTTTCTTCTCTGAAAATTTCCCTGGTCCTTAAATTAAGTCAAGAGACAGCCTATAGGAAGAAGGCAAAGGCATCCACCCTTTTGATTCCAGCCCAGAGAGTGTGTAGTTTGCCCTAAAGTGACTAGTAAATTTCTCTCTGTTAACTAAGAATAGGAGACACATAGACTTTTTTATTAAATGGAAAAGCCAATATAATTTAGAAGTCAGATTACTAAAAGAAAAAAAAAGCCACTAATCACTTAAAAATATAGACATGATGGTGTACTCTAGAAACAGATGTGGGATGAGTCCTGAAAGCATCCTTGCTAAAATATAAGGGCAACCAGGATCTTACAGAAGTCCTTATTAGTGAAACTGGGATTATCCACAACCAGAGAGAAAAGGGGAGACAGCACAAATTGCAGTGCTGTTTGAAAGACTTTGCTGCCTATCTATGCAGGGAGAGAATCAGGTAATTGCATTTGATTGGGTAGTGTCTCACATAAGGAATGTCAGAAGGAGAGGAAAGTATAGTGACATCCTTTAACAGGAGCAAAATTAAATTAAAAAATGAATAGACAGATAAATAAATAAAAATTTAAAAGCATGGTCCATAGAATGACCCTGCAAGACTAGAATCCTTCCCTGTCAGGTCTCCCTGAACCTGAAGCCTATCGCAACCCTGTTGTTAGAAAGAAAAAACTAGGTCCTAACCATATACTCAAGTGTCCAGAAAAGAACAGTTGTTTCCCAAATGATTTTACATATTACTGAGGAAGCGTTGGACTTATGGAATTTTTAAAGATTTAAAAACTTGAGAAGTGATTTTGGAATGCTATGATTCTCCCTAACACATCTATGTGAACTTTGAGGAATTTAGGAATAAAATTGGGAGACAACAGTTAATGAACTTTTGCCATGCATTTTCCAATAAAACTATAAAGATAAAAGCATGTGGATTCATGTTTGGACAAATGTTTGGAAGACGCTGTAAATGGTTTTTAAAGAAGGACAAGTATCCTTAGTGTGAGTTCTTGTAGGTTTCTGCTAGCAGCTCTGTTATAATTTAGCAATCCATTCCAGTGTCCCACCAACTCTGTTCAAAACTCTTTCTATAGGCCTACTTACTTATTTTCTTTTTTTAAAAGTTCATTTTCATTTCCTTTCCCCACCAATTTTCTTTTAGCTTCAATTATATAAAAAATACATATACTAGTCTTAATTACTCACAATGCCTTGCCAGTAGCAAATAGAGATTTATCAAATTGAGTTAAATTGTAGAAGTTTTCGAAATTTTCTTATTGTTTCCCTATCAGTTTTTTCTGCTTTCATTTTACTTCTTATGCCTTTTTGCTACTGGATCCACTTCAATTGCTCCCCACAACCCCTGCCCCAGTGTTTTCACCAGTAGTGGAGATTAAACCCAGACAATCCTGCCACTAAGCTACAATGCCCAGCTTTTTGTATTTAGTTATTTTGAGACAGAGTCTCTCTAAGTTGTCTAGGCTGGCCTCAAACTCTCTATCCTCCTGCCTCAGCCTCCTGAGTCACTGGGATTACAGCCATACATCCAGCTCTGCATTCTTGTGATCTCTAAGGTAACTGTGGCCCCTGATGATGACTGGCCAGGACCAAGGGTTATAGATGTGCCCCTACTTGGTATGCCAGACCTGTTAGGAACCAGGCCTCTGTGATGTATAAAAAGTAAATGTAGGCCACAAACAAAGATTTTTCTTATTCAGCTGCATTGATGGGAGATACCATAAGTAATGGAAATATTGAAAATAACTTCAAACTCATTTTATAGGTGACAAGCTAACTCCATATTATGCCTCTCCTCAATCTCATAGGGCTTGATTTCTTTCCTTGGCCCTGATGCTTCTCTAACTGGGTCCTAAAGTGAATCAGCTATTCCATTAGAGAAGCTAAAATAAAACTTGACCAGACTTATTGCTTCTCATCCTTCTCACAGTCACTTTCAAGAGGAAGATTTAAACACAGAGAATAAAACAACCAGAAAACTAAGGGAAAGAGAGAAAATTATATGCAAAGATATTCATGATAATGCTCCTCTGAATATTCAGAATCTGTGTATGTTCAAGTATGTGTGAATAAGAAATAGGGGAAAAGAATTTAGTAATCAAGGAGAACTACTGAATACCAGTGGACTGGAGAATAACTCCAGATGTTTCCTAACAATGATTAATCTGAGCTCTTTTGCTATTTAAATGCCTGAAAAACATTGGAATGACTCTAAATAGCTTAGAGAAGAAAAGAAAGTGAAAGTGAGAGACAATGAGAGAAAGAGAAGGGGAGAGAGAGGTGGAATAAATATTTGAAATGACTTTAAATAGCTTAGAGAAGGTGAGTGAGAGAGACAGACAGACAGATAGACAGGAAAAAACATACCAGAGAGAATTGGTAGTATTAGTATTATCGTCTATACCAACAGGATATCAAGGAGAAAAAGCTGAAATGCAGAGTCCTGGACTAAGAAACAGTCCTTAAAGTAAAAAGTTACATATTCATGAGATTCAAAACCTCAAAACAACTCAATAGCAAGAAAGCAAGTAACCTGATTTAAAAACAGGAAAAGGTTTTGAGTAGGCATTTCTCAAAAGAAGACAGAAAGATAGCCAACAGGCATATGAAAAAATGTTCAACATCTCTAATGATCAGGGAAATGCAAATTAAAATCACAGTGAGTTATCACCTCAAACCTATTATAATGGCTATAATATATATCTGTGTGTGTGTGTGTGTGTATGTGTGTGTGTGTATTTTAAGGCAAGGATATGGAGAAAAGGGAACCCTTTAACCCTGTTGGTGGAAAGGTAAATAAGTTCAGCCATTATGTCAAACATTATCATCAAATTAAAATAGAACTGCCATATCACCCAGCAATCCCACTCTAGGTATATATTCCAAAGGGAATGAACTCAATATGAGAAGGAAAAATTTTCACTCTCATGTTCATTGCTGCATTATACACAATAGCCAAGAGATGGGATCAAATGATGTGCTATCAACACATGAATAGATTTTTAAGAATGTGGCACACCCAACAGAATACTATTCAGCCTTAAAAAGCAGGAAATCCTGTTATTTTGGACAATATGGATGAACCTAGAAGATGTTATGCTAAATGAAACAACTGGGCACAGAGACAAATACTTTATGATCTCACATGTGGAATCTAAAATAATTGGTCTCTGACAGAGAGCAGAAAGGCTGATTACAGAGTCTAGGGGTGGAGGGATTGTTCAAAGGAACAATTTCAATTAATTTCAATTAGGGGCAATAAATTAAAGAGCTCTATTATACAAAATGGTAACTATAATTAATAAGAACCATAATTAATATTATATACTTGAAAATTGCTAAAAAATTAGATTTTAAGTATTCTTACCACAAAAAACAGTTAAGTATATGAAGCAACAGATATGTTAATTAGCTTGATTTTCCTTTTCACAATATATACATATTTCAAAACATCATGTACACAATAAATATATGTAAGAGTTATTTTTCAATAAAAAATTTCACAGATTTAGGACACAAAATGAAATGAGTTTGTTACTTCAAGCTAAATCACTTGCAAAATAATAATTTTATTAATAATTATTTTATTTTTGGGGACCAGCGATTGAACCCAGGGGTGCTTAGCCACTGAATCACTTCCCCAACCCTTTTTGAAATTTTTATTTTGAGACAGGGTCTAACTAAGTTTTTAAGGCCTCGCTAAATTTCTGAGGCTGGCTTTGAAGTTGCAGTTCTGTTTTAGTCTCCAGAGCTATTGGGATTATAGGTGTGTGCCACTGTCCCTGGCCAAGCTATTTTTCCTGAAGACTTAATCCTTTTTTTTTTAAAACCCCAGACCAAATCATTTAAAAATGATTTGTAAAGTCAAAGTATAAATTTAAAGATAAAATACATTAATGTTCATACATTTAAAAAGACACGTCTGAAACTTAATCTCATCATTTGGCCAGTCTCCTACTTGTCAACCCAATTGCTCCTGTAGTAACCCAGAGAGACAAAAGAATCTCTCCCACTCCTTCTAATTTATCCTAATATTTCCTGTCAGGAAATTCTTTACCTCTAACAGGTCTTTTTTCTCATATATTGAAGTCTCCTTTCCTCTTAATCTGCCTTCTAGAAACATTGCAAAACAACAACAAGAAAAAAACATGGAGCCCATTCTTTATATCACAATCTCTAAGAGTAGACCATTCTCAAGTCATTTCTCAACCTTCTTTTCCCTAGGGAACAAGAAAAGAAAATGCCAGAAAAACAGAAGAAAACTGACATGCATAAATTAAAGAACAAGGTCAAGAAAGAAATGAGAAAAAGTTATCAGAGGTCAGGGAGAGAACTCACTATCAAAAAAAGAAAGAAAAATACTAAAGACAGAGAAAGAATTAGACTGAAATAGAGGGAGACAAGGAGATTGTGAAAATGTAAGATAGGTGAATATAGAGAAGTACATTGGGAGACCCAAATACCAAAAGCCCCAACCTAGAGACAAGAAAAATAAAAACAAACAAACAAAAACCAAGGAGACGAAAATTGAAACATGGAAAAAGAGTCTGCAAGGCCTACCATCACACTGCTTGGTGATGTGCAATCAGAACTAGGGATCAGGTGCTCCCCTAGCCCTAGGAACAAGAGGCTGACCTGGGCTGTCTCCCCCTTCCTGGCCTTTGGAGATAGGCAGGATGGCCCTCTCAGTCACACCCAAACCATCTTCCCCTCAACCAGATCCAGGAGGACAGATGGGCAGACTGAGAGATCCTGATGGAAATGTGAAGGGGAGATACAGAGGAAGACATGACCAACAGAAGACAGTTGGGACAATGGACCAAGCTAAATGTCTAGTGAGGAAGAAACTGAGCAAGGGGCTTAACTGAGTCAAGATCTGTGACGTCTCCCCCGTGATAGGAATACATGTAGTCATTGAGGGAGCTGGAGAGTGTTCATCATGTCCACGGAGACAAGGTCAGCTCTCATAGAGGAAATGAGTTCGTTCACTGACCTTGTCCATGTCCACAAGCTGATAAGAACATTGGCTGTGCCAATCTCAAACTCGGAAGAAGAGTCTGAAGCTGCAGAGTGAGGATGCAGTAGTTTTGCTGAAAACTAGCTGCTCATTTATAGGGTTGAGCATATGGGCTCCTTCTCCCTTTGCTCTCCTTTCCAATTCTCTCACTGTGTGCATGTCTGGGAATGCATGCGCAGACACACACCCACACCCACACAAAACACATACGAGCAGGCATTGGGTTCCACCTGGATGCAGTTGGTAGCTAACTGTAATAAGGCCAACTATGTATTTTTGAGGCCTGATTATTCCAATTGTATCTCTGGGGATAGTCTTGTACCAGTCCTTTCTAAGCTCCCTTGTGGGGCCATGTCCATGGCAAGTGGCCCTGGAAGTTTAGCATAGTTCCAGGTATCCCTAGGGAATTTATATTCCCTCTACCAGATAACTTTATAGGTAAGGGTCCTGGCAAATATCATATTCCTTGTCCTCTCAACTTCAAGCCTGGGAATGCTTTAATTCATGTCCATCTATTAATTTTATTTTTTTCAAATATTTTTAGTTGTACATGGACTCTGTAACTTTATTTTATTCATTTATTTATTTTTTTATATTTATTTTTTAGTTGTAGTTGGATACACTACCTTTATTTCACTTATTTATTTTTATGTGGTGCTGAGGATGGAACCATGCGAGGTGAGCACTCTACCGCTGAGCCACAACCGCAGCCCTCATTTATTTTTTTATGTGGTGCTAAGGATTAAACTCAGAACCTCACACATATTAGGCAAGTACTCTACCACTAAGCCACAATCTCAGCCCCCTAATTTTATTTTGAATAAACTTTCTTTTGAGGGTTTCTGCTGACTTAATTACCATTTCTTGTGCCCCCAATGAAACATTTTCTTATTATTATACTATGTTTGACCCAAGAGTAAATACTGGCTGAAAACCCACTCTGTGCTAAGCACTATATTAGCTGTTCTGAGAAGGTGGTAAATAGACAAAAGAGCTCCCTCTGTGGAACATTACATATTTGATAAGTTTCTCCCCCTTCTAATCCATATCCTCTCTACCTCTTCAATGTCAAAATTTTCTTCTTTAAATCTGAAATCTTCTTTCCCCTCCCAGAATCCTGTCCAGTAGTGAATTATCTGCCTTTTACGTTCTATAAAGCCCAAGGAACTGCAGTACTTTTCTTACTCCTTTAATTCTTAGAAGCTCTCTATTCCTGGAAAATTTGTATTGCTATAAAATTGGAGTTTATGATGCTTATGTTATGACATATTCTGAATGTGTCTTTTCCCCAACCCCGCCTATACTTCTACCACTGTCTCCAAGTTTGAGTCTTACCAAATGTAATATATTTGGGATATTTTGGTAGCAACTCAGTTCATGCACAATAATGTACAAAAGTTAAGCATCAAGAAACAGAATTTTTTAGTATAAGATGTCTAATGATCCTTCATGTAGTTACTCAAAATCTCCTGAAAAAAAAAAAAAAACTCTTTAAGCACTTTAAAAGCTACCTTCACATCATGTACAATCATAAGAATGGGAAGTTATATTCCATGTGAATATAATATGTCAAAATACACTCTACTGTCATGTATTTCTAAAAAAAACAAGTAAAATATATTTAAGAAGTATTTATTTCTATACAAACTTTCATTGAAATTTTGGTCAATTAATTGATATGCTAGATAGGAAGCTCATTAGACTGCTTATTTCCCTATAACCTCTGGTCTATATAGTATTTCCTGACAGAATTCCAACTCAAAAATGATATGAAATTCAAATTGTTCCAAATTATACTCTCTTTTTCCCTGAAAGCACTGGATACAGTAAATTAGTGAGTATATTTTGTCTGACATTGCAATGTTGAAAATCATTTCTTATGGTATATTTATTTTGTGTGCTTGTGGGTGGAAAAAGAAATATACCAAGAAAAAATGTTCAAGAAGTGCTATAACTCCAGGAGTCATAAGGGCAAAGAATTGCTGATTTCATGCATGTTCTGTGAGGTAAGTCTGTAGATTCCGTTTATTT
This sequence comes from Marmota monax, assembly GCF_021218885.2. NCBI lineage: Eukaryota > Metazoa > Chordata > Mammalia > Rodentia > Sciuridae > Marmota > Marmota monax. The sequence continues at coordinate 29,407,454 of NW_026695227.1, forward strand.
AGATTTTCACTAGTGGCATGCTATAATTTTGTGTGCTTTTCCCCCCTTTTTCATTAGAATTATTCCATATGCACTTTATATTTTGGATACCATTTAAAATAGTATTTTATCTTAACCATATGTGGAATCTGAAAAATTGACTAAATAGAAGTAGGGAGTAGAATATTTTTACCATTGGGAAAGGGAAAGGAAAGATGGGAGAGGTTGGTCAACAAGTACAAGGTTACAAATGGGAGGAATAAGTGCTAGTGTTCTATTGCACAGTAGGGTGAGGATAGCTAACAACAATGTGTTATATATTCCCAAACAGTTAGAAGAGAGGTTTTGGAATGCTTTCATTAAAAAGAAGTGATAGGTGTATAAGGTAATGATATGATTATTACCCTGATTTGGTCATTACGTGATGTAAATATGTATCAAATCATGACATTATACTCCATAAATATATGCAACAATTGTGTCACTTAAAAATAATAAACAGGATATGGTGGTGCAGGCCTGTAATCTCAGCTCCTAGGAGGCTAAATTGGAGGCTAATCTGGGCAATTTGTGAGATCCTGTTTCAAAATAAAATTGTAAAAAAAAGTGAGGAATATAGCTCAGTGGTAGAGCACTTGCGTAGCACATACAATGCTCATCCTGGGTTCAATCCCCAGTACCACTAAATAAATAAATAAAAATTTAAAAAATGAAATGGTATCTTAAAAATCACATTTTGTTTTGCTGATGATAAAAATGCAATTGGATTTTTGCATATTAACTTTGTATCCAGTGATCTTGGTAAGTACCATGAATTTTGATAAGCCATCAGTGCATTCTTTTAGTTTTTCTGTGAAGACAATCATATCATCTGTAAGTAAAGACAGTTTTGTTTTCTCTTTTCCAGTTCTTATGCCATTTATTTCTCTTCTTGTGCTATTATGTTGCCTAGGATCTTCAATATGATCTTGAATTAAAAATAGGAATAATGGGGGCTGGGGTGGTGGCTCAGCGGTAGAGCACTTGCCTCGCACTCACGAGACCCTGGGTTCGAATCTCAACCACATAAAAATAATAAGTGAAATAAAGGCATTGTGTCCAGCTATAACTAAAACACAATAAATATTAAAAAAATAGGAATAATGATCACCCTAGGCTTATTTATGATCTTAAAGATAATGCTTTTTTTGTGTCATTATTAAAGATGATGTTTGTTATAAGATTTTGAATGTGATCACTCAATAACTTAAGGAAGTTATTTTCCATTCCTGGCCTACTGAGAGTTTTCTTTTTAAATAATAAACAGGCCAGATGCGGTGGCCCATGCCTGTAATCCCAGCAGCTCGGGAGGCTGAGGCAGGAGATCATAAGTTCAAAGCCAGCCTCAGCAACTTAGTGAGGCACTCTCTCAAAATAAAAATAAATAAATAAATAAAAAGGGCTAGTGATGTGGCTCAGTTGTTAAGAGCCCCTGGGTTCAATCCCTGGTAAATAAATAGTAAACAGATGTGAATTTTCAATATAATTTATGGTTTTCCTGTATCTATTGAGATGCTTATGTGTTTTACCTTCATTTATCTGTTAATACAATAATTTACATTAATTCATTTTATAATGTGAAATCAATTTTGAATTACTAGGACAAACTCTATTTTGGTGAAGATATTAACTTTTAGTACATTGTAAGCCACAATTTGTTAAAATTTTATTTAGGAATTTTGCAATTATGTTTGTGAGTAAGAATAGCTTACTTTGTTTTTGTCACATTTTGGTATCAAAAAGTTATGTTAACATCATCAAAAATGCTAATATGTCCCCCTTTTCTGGTATATTTGCATTATTCAGCTTCTTATCACTATAATGAAATATCTGAGAAAATTAACTTATAAAGAAAACAAGTTTATTAGGCCTAAAGCAAGGCAGCACACGATTGCAGGAGTGTGTGGTAAAGCCAAATTGCTCACCTCGTGGCCAGGAAGCAATAGAGAGCAAACAGGGGACCAGGGCTGTACAACCACCTTAAGGGTATTCCCCAATGACCTAAAGGCCTCTCACCAGGCTCCAACTCAGTTTTTACCACCTTCCAATAGCACCAACCAGGGGACCAGTGGGTGTTTAGGGAACATTCAAGATCCAAACTGTACCAATATCCAAATTTAGATTTTGTTTTGATTCTTTGGTAGTATGCATTTGATTAGGAATCAGGTTGCGTTTACTATTTGATGTAGTTACAGTATCAGAGGGCAAAATGTCCTTTAGTGTTACTGTTTTGGCCTTCTTTACTGTCTTTTTGTTTCCTTCCTAGACAGGGTCTAAGACTTGCGGTTCTTTCAGACATAATCCCAGAAATTCTACTGATATGGTGGTGAAATGTCCCTGGGTTCTGACTCTACAAGTGTTTCTCAGCATTTTTTGTCCTTGTTATGATTTGGATCTGAATTGCGCCCCAAAGGCTCATGTGTTTAGAGTTTAGTCTCCAGTGCAGTAGTGTTCAGAGGTGGGGCTTTTAGGAGGTGATTGGATCACGAAGGGTCTAATCTCATCATGGATTAATCCCTTGATGGAGTTATAATTTAATGACATTATTGGGAAGTGATAGAAACTATAGAAGTTGGGGCCTAGCTAGAAGAAGTAGGTCACTGAGATCATGCCCTTGGGAAATGTCTTGTCCCTGACCCCTTTCCACCACCCATTCTTAGCTCTGGTCACTAGGAGGTGAGGAGCTCTATGCTATCATGAACTCTCCACCATGACATTCTGCCTCACCATAGGGGCATAACAATGGAGCCAGTCAACCACGAACTGACTAACACACCCTTTTTAGTTGATACAAGAGAGAGGCTAGGAGGCTGGAGTTGGGTATTTTACTTCTTCCAGGTTATTTAGGCTCTGGCAAAATGGTTTTGAGGGCAGGCTGTTAAGGAGAACAGAGTTGTCTGGGCTTATTTCAGAAAGATTACTTTTTCTCTCCTCTTGCTAAAAGCCCAAGGGGACTTTTCTCTGATCTTCACCCTGAGAACCTGGCGGGGTTCCTGGAGGTCTATAATGTCTACGCAGTTAGAACTCACAAAAGTATAGGAGCTCCCTGAGAGCAGGCCTGTATGAGTATTGGTCTATCAAGCTAGCTTATCCTCCTTAAGTGTTCCTACCAGGCTCTAGCTCCAGCTTCTACTCCCCGCAAACTGTGTTTCTGTGTTTCCCTGTCCCTCGGTTTTGGAATGGTGGTTTGTCCTGTGACTTCAATTCTCTAATGGATCTAAAAACAGTGTTGAAAATAGTGTTGAGTTTCTATTTCTTCCTTTTTCTCCTCCTCCTCTTCTTCCTCTTCCTCTCCTTCTCCACCATCTCTCTCCTCCCCACCCTCCCTCTCTCTCTCTCTCTCTCTAAGATGAAAGGAACAACTACCAAGCTTTTTACTGTTTATAAATGTCAGACTAGACTTATAGTTTATTCTTTATCTGTTGGTTAGTTAGAATATGCCTCTTAATTTCCAAAAATGTGGGTTTCTAATTATCTTTTTTTGCTACTGATTTCTAACTTAATTGCATTTTGGTCAAATAATATGGTCTATATAATTTAATTATTTGAAATGTTTTGAGATTGCTTTATGGACTACTATGTGGACCATTTTGAGAAATTTTCCATTTGTGGTTGGTAATATGTGTCTTTTTCTAGTTACTGAATTAATCACTGTGCTGAGAGGAAATGGATGTTATTCTTAAACAGGACAAATTTAAGGACTTGCAAAAATATAGGTAGGATTAAAGGGAATCAATCAGAAATGGTGAAGCATCCTGGGACTATCTATCAAGAGCAGGGAGTAGGTACCACCTTATGGAGGTCAACAGGGGAGAAGAGATACCTGTGGCTAGAGAAGAAGGTCATAGGATTTGGAAAATCAGGAAAGGAAGAAGGAGAATACATACTCATATACATTGTCCTCATTGATCCTGCAACTTTCACTAGTTGAACCTTAACACAACTACAAGGCAATGAAGTTCATTGAGGCAGTCACTGAAGGATTACCTATCTGGACATAGATCGGAAGGAAAAAGTGGGTATTTGGTCCTAGAGGGGAAAAAGAAAATATCTAGCACACAGAAATGGTAGCATAGACTCTTTCAAGTAGGTGGGGACATATTTTCTATGTAAGAGGTGTTAGGGAGAAGAAAGATAATTGGCAAAATAAATGATTGGCATCCTAATATGGAAGTGGGAGAAGTTAGGCTCCAATAAGAATGTAACTTAAGTTTTGTGTGCCCTGGGGAAAGATAGTCATTGGTGAAAGAAAAGAGATTGAGGAAATGAGAAGAAAAAAAAGTTAAAATTCTAGGAAATATTCCCACAAGAGGGCACATGTTGTACTAAATAGCATTTGATGGGGCCCTCATGCAGAAGACCAGAGGAGACAAGAGGTGGGAGTGAGCCAGACAGGAATGTAAAATTGGTAGGAACAAGGGAAGGAGAGCTGCTAGATAGAAGAGATTTGAAGTAATAGAGGAAAACGGCAGATTTAAGTAGGATAATGCTCGTGGCAGAGAGAAGGGCATGATTGGATAGGAAAAGGGTTATAAGATCAGGAGAAAATTTAGCACTTGTGAAAATCAGGAGAGTAGGGGTAGACTCAGATCCAGACAAACAGAGGTTTTAGAGAAGGTTTTTATCACAGCGATTTACACAGTACTTTGCCATGGCAGTGCTAGCAGAAATCTTGCCCACAGGCAATTGGATGATGGCTTTGCAGACTGAATTCTGTATTCTGTTTTCTTCTTGGTTCCCTTTTTTTGTTTCCTTCCATGTTAACACTTCTAATCATCTTTCTGTTTCTGCCCTTTTAATTCCTCTTTTCAACACCAATACTACCGACACTTAGGCCCTATAACTTTAGTAGGCGCTAAGCTGTTCTGTGTATTTTAGAATGTTCATCAGGTTCTGTGGTCTGTGCCCTGAACATGCCAGTAGCATATTCTCTCCTCCAGTTGGGACGACCAAGAATGTCCTCAGACATTGCCAAATACCCCCTTGGGGGCAAAACTGTCCCTGGTTGAGGATCACTGCTCTAGGCTATGGATAAGGTAGGGGAGGGAAAAAAGAAATTAGAGATGTGAGTAGAGTCCCAGGAATGGGAGTGTATTGTAAATAAAACAAGTCCCAAGAGAGAAAGCGTAAAAAATAATAAATTTAAATCACACAACAAACGTCCAGGCTAAAAATAAAGTCTTCAACTGGAAGCAAATAAATGTGCCAATAAATTAAAGTGCTCTTGTTCTAGTTTTGTATAATGCAGATGTCACTCAAAGATTCTCTGACTCTAACACATGCATTCATACTTCAAACCTCCAATTTACAACCAGGCTTTTTGTTTTTGCTTCTATCCTCCCTCTTCTTCATTAATCCACGTACACTTGCATACATCTCCTCTTGCTGGCTTTGGGAAATAAATACAACTCTGTTGATTAATTCTTGCTTTTTAATTGAAGAATGTTGGTGCCACCATGCAGGGATGGTGTCCCATATCTCACAGCATATTTCTCCAACCTATTGCTTCCACATATCCCCTGTGGTGCTCAATCTATTCCTCCCCCAAAGCCTAGATTCCTACTAATAGTTGACTTTTCCCTGGAAAGTAATGCTCCCCAAAGCATAGCCTGGTTGTCTTTTTTCATTGGTATCTCTGGAGAAGCAGGCCTGCCTTTTCTCAAGTTAGCAATTTATTTCTTCATTTTGTCGCACTTGTTCCTCCAGTCATGAAAGTGTATTACAAAGAGAAGTCTGGGAGGATCAATCCGTGCTGGAAGTGAAGTCAGTTAGATGAGCCTTAGACACCAGGAGGAACGCCCTGCTAAGTTGGGTGCCAAGAAAGACATAACTCTTTTTTTTTTTTTCTGAAGGCTTTCAGCTTTGGAGAGTTATTCCTGTTCAAGGTGGGAAGTGGGTAATCTTCTCCCACTTATGTTCTGCTAGACAGACTCTGCCTGGGCCAGGCTTCCTCTGCCAAGGACCCTCAACATAGCTCCCTTCATTTCCTTGTTGCGCAAACTGTAGATGATAGGGTTGCACATGGGGGTGATGATGGTGTAGAGGAGGGAGAAAGGCTTGTCTTTGTCAGGCCCATGTGTACTGCGAGGATTCATGTAGGAGAACATAGCCGAGGTATAGAAAAAGACAACCACAGTCAGGTGTGAGGCACAAGTGGAGAAAGTCTTCCCCCTACCTGAGGAGGAGGCTCTGCCCAGGATGGAGGTCAGGATGCGGGCATAGGAGGTGACAATGAGCACCATGGGGCTGAGCAGCACCACAATGGCATCAGCAAAAATCACTTTTAAACTAAATAAAGGGTCCCCACAGGAGAGGGAGATCACTATGGGGGCCTCGCAGAAGAAGTTCTCTACATGGTTGTCTCTACAGAATGGACCTCTAAATGTCATGTAATCAAGGAGGATGCCATTGATCATCCCAAAGAACCAGGAAGTACCCACCAGCCTCACACAGACCTGTCGGCTCATGATCTGGGCATAGTTAAGTGGTTGGCAGATAGCAACATAACGGTCATAGGCCATGAATGCCAAGAGGATGCACTCAGCCACTCCCACACCAAAAACCAGATACATCTGGATCAGGCATGAGGCAAAGGAGACAGTGTGGTTCTTGACTACCAGGTGGATCAACATCTGTGGGATGGTGGTGGTGATAAAGCAGATATCCAGGAAAGACAGGTGGCCAAGGAAGAAGTACATGGGGCTGTTGAGCCTGGGGTCTGTCCAAGTGATGAAGATGATGAGGCCATTCATGGCCATGGCAAGGCCATAGAGGGCTAGGAATAGTGTGAAGAGCAGTGTCCGAGTGGAAGGATAGCTCTGCTCAAAGCCCACGAGGATGAACTCTGTGACTGTGCTGATATTCCTTAGGTCCATTGTCTGGGGCCAGCTTGAGGGGCAAAGATAGGAAAAGCACAGGTGAGTTAGCTGTGTCTAGGAGCTACTTTGAATGACTTCTGCAAAAACAGATCAGGGGCAAATGAATGAAAAAGGCAGTAAAGGATAATTCCAGTAAATTCCATGTGAGTCTACAGCATTGTGGGCACAGAAAAATGGCATGCTACTGTAGGCTGCAATAGTGGAACCATATTACAATCCAAGGAAGGTTTTTTTTGGACTTTTTGTCAACCTGTATCTCCCTTGTCCCAACATATTTACTAATCACCTCCCCTCTATAGGCATCCCACACCAGAACAGTACATTTGTTACAACTGGTGAACCTACGTAAGACACATCATGATCATAGTTCACACCAGTGTTCACTCATGCTGTTTTACCTTCTGGAATAAATGTAGAAAAATTTATTGACCATTATAGCATCATCCAGAGTTTCACTGATATGACAGTCCTCGTATTTGCCTATTCATCTTTTCTTCCCACCTAATGCTCTGACTGATCTCTTCACTGTTTCTGTAGTTTTTCTGGATTCTACATTAAATGATTATCCAGCAGTGGAACTGTGTTCAGAGACAGGATAATGAATGACCCAGGAACCATGTAACACACCAGGAAGGAAATTTAAAGGGAAGACTGAGGTAGAATCTGAGAGGTGACTTTAAATGTTAATAGATTTTCCATGAAAAAAAAAGAGAATTTTCTTTTTTTGTGTAACCTCAATGAATGGGAGTGGAAATACCAGAAGAAAAAATGACTGACTTTTGTAATTAAAAATTGTCATTATGTTCTTACCTATGAAAGTAATGTCTGTTATAGAACATCTAGAAAACATCAAAAAGTAAAAGCAAAAATAAATAAACAAATAAAAATAATCACCCAGAGAGAACCCACTTTAGTGTTTTAGTTCATGTCTTTTTCATTTTTGTTTTTCTTTTTTGTGGGGAGGGGGGTAACTGGGGATTGAACTCAGGGGCACTTAACCAATGAGCCACATGCCCAGTCCTATTTTGTATTTTATTTAGAGACAGGGTCTCACTGAGTCCCTTAGCGCCTCACTTTTGCTGAGGCTGGCTTTGAACTTGAGATCCTCTTGCCTCAGCCTCCAGAGCCACTGGGATCTAGTTTTGTGTTTCTATTTTTTTTTTCAAGCTTTTGAAACCAACACAAGAGCTTAAGTGGGGGTGGCAGAAGTGTACCTGCAGGAAGAAGTGTAGCAATTACAGCTGTTTCCAGGCTAGGGGACCTTCTACAAGTCCAGCTGGAAGAAAGGAAAAAGACAAAAATTCACTTTTATTTGAATGGAGCACTGGGGCCAGCTGCACTCCATCCCACTATAGCCCCAGGGAGTGTGAGTTCAGAGGAAGCTGCTTTCTAATCCTTCCCTGAGAGGCAGTGACTTTTTGTAATTAGCCCCAAAATACCACATATGTTTCAGAAGCCCTGCCTGTAAGGAAATTCTGGCCATGAAAATATTTAAATTTTAGCATTTTAGAATTTTTGTCTCAAAAGATAGATGGAGTCTTTAAATGAATAATAAATAAAGCTATGTTTCTCTGGGTGGGTTAAAAATTTTTTTCTCAAAGTGTGGACCATAGATTGGCAGCAGAAACATCACCTGGGAAATTGACAGAAATGCAAATTGTTGAACTTTACCCCATATCTACTGAATTATAAACTCTGGGGATGGAACACATCAATCAGCATTTTAACAAGCCATCCATGTGATTCTGATGCATGGTAAATATTTAAAACCATTGATCTTTTTTTGTTTGTTTAAATCCTGGGGATTAAACCCAAGGGCTGAACTGAATCACTGAGCTTATCTACAACCCCACTCTTTTTCATATTTTATTTTGAGATAGGGTCTCACTAAGTCGCCAAGACTGGCCTTGATTTTGTGATCCTCCTGCCTTAGCCTCCCGAGTTGCTAGGATTAGAGGTATGGGCAACCACGCCCAGCTGAAAACCACTAGTCTAATGCAAGGGTGGGCAAACTATGGCTTTCAAGCCAAACATAACCCACTGCCTATTTTTAAAAATAAAGTTTAATGGGAACACAGCTACATACATTTGTTGATGTATTGTCTATGGTTGTTTTCTCATGACAAAGCTAAGTAGTTGCCACAGAGGCCATATGGTCTGCAAGTAGGTCTGCCAGATGTAGCAAATAAAAAATATATGCTACAAGATGCCCAGTTAAATTTGAGTTTCAGATAAAAAATAAATATTTTTTATTACAGGTATGTGTCATGAAATATTAGTAACAGAGCACCCAAACCCTAAAAATATTGGCTCTTTGACTTTTCACAGAACGACTCTTGCCTATTGCAATGAACTCTGCTTCTGATAGGCATGAACATGAAAGGCAAGCTATGAGAAAGGCATCAGTCCTGGGCACACACCTGGGATTCTGTACTTGACGGGAAAGAATCTGTTTTTTAGGTGTTTCACTGACTCTCAATTACTTCCTTCCCAAAAAGAAGGTTCAAATTGGGAGATAAATATGGGACAGAAAGACAGCTATTATCACTTCTTTTTATGTTTATTGAACTCAACATATGTTGCTTTTCCTATTTTAGGTGCTTGGTGGTAAGCTTGTTCAATTAAGTCATATCAAAGAGAGAGTTTGGAAGGTTTGTACAACTAATTCAGAAATGATTCTGTGACAATAAAATTAGACATGATTAGGAAAATAATCCCAGATCTGGGGTTGTGGCTCAGTGGGAGAGTGCTCGCCTAGCATGTGTGAGACACTGAGTTCGATCCTCAGCACCACAGAAAAATAAAATAAATATATTGTGTCCACCTAAAACTAAAAAATAAATCTTAAAAAATGTCTACTTGAGTTCTTTAAATTGGGTTGTTCATCTTTAAAAGAAAGAAAGAAAGAGAGGAAGAAAGAAAGAAAGAGAGGAAGAAAGAGAGAGAGAGAAAGAAAGAAAGAAAATAATCCCAAGCAAAACTGAAAAAACAAAAAGCCCTCTGAGAGCAAGTCTTAGATCAAACAGGAAATTAAAACAGCTAAGGCTACCTAAAATAACAACTGAAAGTACTATATATTTTTTAAAAATGCTATACCAACATATTTATTAGAGGAAAATTAAATAGCCTGAAATAATTTTTTTACTTAGCAAAATGGAATGATGATAAATGAAGTTAAATGAAATAAACCAAAATGAAATTGTTGAAGAGAAACATACAAACAAAATTAACCTTAGGGAGAACAGAAGAGGAAAATTTTTAAAGATCAAACAATAATTATTGAATAAGAAAAGTCTAGGATTGATAAATAAACTCAGGAACTGACCTTTTGAAAGGGCCAGTATTATAAACTTCTATTTAATAACAATAAAAAAAGGTGAAGGGAAGAAAGCAAAAATACATATATTTAAAAAGGAGAAATAATTATAGCCACAAAGAAAATGAAAATAATTATGCAACAATGCTTTGCAAAATTCTATGATAATCAGTTTAAAGCATGGAGGAGATAGATAATTTTCTAGGTTAATATAAATCATTGAAATTTATCAAAGAAAAGCTAGAGACATAATTAAACTAATATGCTGAGTGAAATTAATGCAATGCTGTGTTTCTGAATCTCAGCTTCACATTATAGTCCCTTGGACAGTTTTAAAATATGCATGTTCCCAGGCTACATACCAGACCATTAAAACAAAAGTATTGGAAGGGACAAAGTCATTAGCATTTAAAAATTTAATTGGAAAATAATAATTGCATATTTTATGGATTACAATGTGATGTTTGGATATATCTTTACATCGTGGAATGATTAAATTGAGCTAATAACATCCATCAGCTCACAGGGGTATATATAGTATTTTAAAAAATTCTCCAGGTCATTCTAATGCATAGCCAAACCTGATAACTATTAAAACAAAGAAATATGACATGTATGGTTAAAAAAAAAAGAAATATGACAAAGATCTATGCTCCAAAATAGTTCCAGACTTTGGTTGTTCCATAGATAAGTTCTTTCTAATCTTGTAGCAATCAGACCTTTTCCAAGGCTAATGAAACTCTTTGTAAGAACAGAAAAAATAAAAGCTATTTGATTACTTTCACAAAATTATCAAACTATTTAAATCAAAACCTGATTTACACACACAAAAAATTATAACCAAGATAATTAATAATGGTGAAGCAGACAAAATAAATTATTAGCAAATATAATTCAGGAATACCTTCAAAGAATAGTGTGTCATGACCAAGTAAAAATTCATTGCAGGGATTTAAAGTTCTTCTAGTAATAGGAATTATACTAATATAACTCACCATATTAATATATCAAAAATAAAGAATTCTAATTAATTATGTAGCAGTGAAAAAGGCACTTGGTAAAAATACCTGATTAAAAATTAATTAATTAAAAATTAATATCTGATTTTTAAAAACTCTTAGACAGGAGTAGAAAGATGCTTCTGAATCATAATGAAAACATTTCTCTAGATCAAAATAAATATACTATGTGTTAAATGTTTGTTCTATATGTATGTAATAACTTTCTTAAGCTTCATAACAATCCTCTGTGGTAGGTAGTTGTTTTTTTTTTAATTCTTTTTTACAAATGCATGGAAAGGGTTATAACTTGCCAAGGTCATATAGTAAGTAATGAAGTTCAAATTCAAACCTGAGGAGTTTGGTTCCAGAAGTTTCATTGTCAGCTATATCTTCATGCTGCTTCAGGCTTTGGGATGCCCTACAAATACTAGCCAAAGTATCTAGACAAAATAAATTAAATGAGTGGTGTGCTGGTAAGTACTTACAGATGACTCAAGGAGTGACAACTTGTTTGTTGCATAGGCCAATTTTCATGGTGTAAATACTCCATCCATGGCCTCTTTCATGCTACTAATATGACACCATTAGCTGGGACACCATTATTATATGGTTTTCTTACCATACAGGTACATTAGATGAAAGTATAGATAATCGTAAAATGCAGTGACAAAATTAGAAAATGATGAGTTTTGAGTGTCCATTACTTTTGCTTTTAAGTAAAAATTATTTAATTGTAAATTTATATAATTTGTTAATAATAGCTGTTTAACTATAATAACTTTTAACTATAATAACTGTTTAACTTTAATAATAGCTGTTTAACAACTAGTTTTCAAAATTCCTGAAAATTTAACAATTGGTTCTTAAAAGCTAGTATAACTGGTGAAATAAAAATGAATGGGCAGAATTATTATATGCAAATGATATTTCTGAGGGTAGAATGCATTTCCCCTTTTCATGTGTCTGCTTGTCAATTTGGAGGCCAGATTTTCTGCCTAAACTTCTCCTAGTAGGAAGAAATAACAGGCAACAGTTCTGATCCCACTATTCATTTTTGACTTAGAAATACTCTAAATCTCTCAACTGAGCATTGGTTACATGTTATAGTTTATGCACAAAATGGAGCAAGAAATCACATCTTACCTCATTCTGTTGCTATGACAGGAAATGATCTGCACAGAATCACTGCAACAGGTAAGAGAAATGATCTTATGGAGCTAGGCCAAGGAGGGCATCTGATATTGGGATCCTCTCTGGAAAAGAAGGTGGCCTATTGACACAAATAGGCCCTCACATGAAATCTCTTAAACCATTCCAGGTAAATAAATGTCTACTCAGAAAAACGCTATTTACCACATAGTGTACAAAGTATGTATTATCCTCTCTAACTCATAATAATCTTATGAAACCGATCCTATCTCTATGCAGACTCAGAAAGCTAAAGTAACTTTTCCAAGATCATATACCTAGTAAATGAAAGGCTTTGTAAGTCCTTAGAATGCTGTTCCAAAGTGTCGAGGGTACAGATACCACCACCTTCTAAGATAGGTTATAATGTTAATTAATGTCCCATTTGGTTGAGAACACACACATATATCTTGGAATTCATACTTTACTATGGTTATATTCCTCATTCGTTTAATTCAATCCATGGTAAATAAGGATTTATCATGGTGGTGGTGAGGCTTTGAGACTTGAAGACAGTCACTACTCATTTTAGTCTTTTTCCCCAGGCTATATACTCATGAGCTCTTTTTATCATGATTGGCAGTTCTTATCTCCTTATAAAAGTTTCCAGAAATGATAAAAGAAACAAATAAGAGAAGAAAAACAAGTAAAAAAGAAATTGGCGACTTGAAGGAAATTATAATAAGAACAACTAAATAAGTATGTAATTTTGTATTTTAACAAAAAAATTATCCCTGAAACAAAGCATTATGTTATGGGCAGGGGGACAACTGAATTAAAAGAATATTGATGAGAGATTTAGGAGGTTAAGAAAAAGCATCTTGGGAAGTATTCCTACTGAAATATTGTAACCAACTGTTCTCCATCTCTCAGGAGACTGAACAGTAGGAAATGAGGGCAGATGCAGTAGGAGTATTAGAGTAGACAAAGGAATATTTCATTGATTTATTTTTCCTTTTTTCGGTGTTGGGGATCAAACCTAGGGCCTCAAGCACAATAGGCATGAGCTCTACCACTGAACGTCATCCTCAGCCCTACTTCATTAATTTTAATGAGGAATTTGAAAGTATCAAAATGGCTGACCAAGGAGTGATGAAAGATATTTTTTTGTGTTCTGCAAAAATAGGTTAGACCCCAGTGTATTGGATCTTTTTTCATTTCAAAATGGTTCGATGGCAAAGAGTAGACGGGAGACTGCCTGTTTTTCTGTGCATTAAAAAAGTCACCTCACTTATTTTTGACAAGTAATTGAGTAGAAAAATATGCAAATACAAGAGGTAACAATGTATTAAACTTTTATGTAAACAGTTCAAGCTAAACAAGATCTTTTTTAAAAAATATTTTTTTTAGTTGTAGATGGACACAATGCCTTTATTTTATTTATTTATTTTTATGTATTGCTGAGGATTGAACCCAGTGCCTCACACATGCTAGGCAAGCGCTCTACCACTGAGCAACAACCCCAGCCCCCAAAACAAGATCTTAAGAGACAAAACGACAAGAATTCAATTTGAAAAAGAGGAAACACCATCCAAAAGCATCCAAAGTCATTAGTAATCAAATAATAGTTTTTAAATAATTAGACACCATTTCTGATCCATAAAGTTAAAAAACATGACAATTATAAAATTAGTGGTGCTCCATTATTGGATGCAAAGCAGTTTGGCAATATATACTAAAAGTTTTTAAAATGTCTATTCCCTTTAATGCAGAATCCCTTTATAATCCAGAAGCCCAAGGATCTGGATTCAAATCCTGGCTACTCCATTTACCAACTGTGATTTAAGGTGATTTAAGTTACCACGTCTTGGCTTCCTTATCTCTAAAATGAGAACTAAGAACACTACCTACATTGTTGGATTATTAAGATAATTAAGTGATTGATACTGATTAAGTTTTTGGAACAGTGCCGGGCATATAGTGGTGCTATAGAAGTTTGCTAAGATTAGATTCATCATTTAAAAAACTTATTCTAAGAAGCTAATTAAGAAAAAACTTTATGTGCAAAATTGCCCACTATTGAATTATTTGTAATAGCAAAAACTTAGGAGCTATAATAAAGGAATGGGTAGCTTTCATAGAGAATGAAGTTAGGAAAATACCATGTAGACATTTAAATTATGTTTTTGAAGTCTAAGTAATGATGCTAAAATATCATTTAAGGTGAAACCAAAAGCAAAATACATACCAGTATATTTAGTATATTCAAGACTATATTAATTGAAAAGAAATTTTCTTTGCATTGGTGAAAAATTGGAAACAAGGTCACCAAAATATTAAAAGAGGCTGTTTATAGATGGGAGAGTTATGAACAATTCAATTTTTAAATTTTTAGTTGTAGATGGACACAATACCCTTATTTTGTTTATTTATATTTATGTGGTGCTGAGGATTGAACCCAGTGCCTCACGTATGCTAGGCAAGTGCTCTACCACTGAACTACAACCCCAGCCCTGAACAATTAATTTTTAATGCTCATCTCTATTTTTAAAAACTCAGCATTCTTTATTCTTGTATATTTAATACACATTTTAATGTGGCAAAGAATTTTATGTTTAAAGATTCAAAAGGGTTAAAATCATGGTATAATTATCCAAAGTACATAAAATTTAATACTTTTAGGTAGACAAATTTCAGATATTCATATTCTGAGATGATCTCTTTAAATATTAAAATTAAGAGAGAGAGATTCCCTAATTATATGAAAAAACGGAAAACTCTAAAAGAGCTGAAATAATCTAATTATGTACAAGATGTTATCAATTTAATAAATGTGAATTCTAGTTGAAACTATTATGGTGAAAATTAAATAGGTTCACAGGAAGATTGGTTTCAGGATACTTAGCTTTCTCCCTTTATCCTTTCAGGATACTTTTTCTCCCTGATGGAAGTAATATTTAAGTAGCTTTTGAGATTGTCGGTGGACTTTAAAGGGATACTGCTATCAAATGCCTGGTTAGGTCTCAACTCCTACTCTTCTGGTACTATTTATTTTGTCAAGGCTTCAGCAAAGGCTGAGATTTATATTTAACCTTTTGTTTACTAGGTAGTAGACACATTTAAAATTTGTTAAATTATAATATTTTCTATTACGTTATCTTTAACATCATTGTTATGTTTCTACTACGTTATCTGCTCTTCCTTTTTCAAGGTAAATGTGGTTGCTTTCCCTTTTTTCCAACCATTCTAGATTCTGCCCTCTTGTAGTTGCGTCCTCTACAAATTCTTTGCATCTTGGCAATTGAGGAGCCCCGCAGTACACTTTGCATCTAATGATAATCTGACTGACATGAGGACTCTTGCGTGGCTTGCCAGATTTTTAATACTACATACAAGAGAAAAGTCCAAGCTAGGCTCACAGGAAAACTTCTCTAGCATCCATATGAGTGGGAGACAGCACAGATGAGCTTACTTTGGATCTTTGTTTCAATCTAGTTTCCTTGTGCTTGATGAATCTTATATCTCCTTATCCTTTCCTTTAAAATACTTGATAGTTTCCATCATCTTCCCATCAGAGTCCAGTCTAAATTATATATAAAGTAAAAAATAAAGCAAATCAGAGGATAGAATTGTTCTCTTGACAATGACCACTCCTAGAAATGTTTTAAATAATTTGGAAAAATTAACAATTAAAAATGAAAGCTCCCAGGGCTGGGGTTGTGGTTCAGTGGTAGAGTGCTGACCTAGCATGTATGAGGCACTGGATTTGATCCTTAGCACCACATTAAAATAAATAAATAAAGTCATTGAATCCATCTACAACTAAAAAAAAAATTTAAAAAAAGAAAGCTCCCACCCTGAAAAATTTTACATCCTAAGAGGTAGAGAGAAAACCTAAGCTGAAAAAAGTGACCAGTTAATCCACACATAAAATTAACCCCTGAATATTAAGGTTTTGATTATTTGTCCAAATTATATTTGTAGGAAATTATACAGAAGGACTATCATTCATGATAGATTGGCTTTTCTCAGCAGTCTCAGCAAGACCATGGTTAATGTGAACTATAGTGTTATTTATGTTGTCTTGAGAAATTATATAGATTGTAAAAATAATCAGAAACACAAAGATAAAAAGAAGAGAGAATCTATGCCCGGTGCAGTGGCACATGCCTGTAATCCCAGAGGCTCTGGAGGCTGAGGCGGGAGGATCCTGAGTTCATAGCCAGACTCAGCAACTGTAAGGCACTAAGCAACTCAGTGAGACCCTGCCTCTAAATAAAATGCAAAATAGGGCCAGGGATATGGCTCAGTTGTCAAGTGCCCCTGAGTTCAATCCCCAGTACCCAAATAAATAATAAGAGATAATCATATCTGAAAGTCTTAGAACTAAGGGGTTAACTGGTCAATGACATAGTATTTGGAACTAAACTATATACATTTTGAGACTCAACTCAAATAGATGTTGAGTCTATCTACCTATGAAACCCACACACATATGGCAGATGTGTACAAAGATTTCTGGGTTTGGAATTAGATATCTGAAATGCTGGAGACCAGAAGTAGTTGGATTACATATTTTTGATTATTTATATATACATAAAATGTGATATCTTCCCAGCTATCCCTCTCTTTGGTCTATATCCAAAGAACTTAAAAACAGCTTACTACAGGGACACAGCCACATCAATGTTTATAGCAGCACAATTCACAATAGCTAAACTGTGGAACCAACCTAGATGCCCTTCAGTACATGAATGAATAAAAAAAATGTGTCATATATATACAATGGAATATTACTCAGCAATAAAATAGAATAAAATAATGGCATTTCGGGTAAATGAATGGAGTTGGAGAATATAATGCTAAATGAGGTTAGCCAATCCTCCCACCAAAAAAACAAATGCCGGATATTTTCTCTGTTATAAGGAGGCTTATTCATAGTGGGGTACGGAGAGGGAGCATGAGAAGACGAACTCTAGATAAGACAGAAAGGTGGGAAGGGAAGGTGGCGCATGGGGTTAGAAATGATGATGGAATGTGATGGACATTATTATCCAAAGTCATGTATGAAGACACATATTGGTATGAATATACTTTGTATACAACCAGAGAGATGAAAAATTTTGCTCTGTATGTGTAATAAGAATTGTAATGCATTCCTCTGTCATATAAATAAAAACATCAATAAAAATGTGATATCTGGAGGTGGGAACCCAAATCTAAACATGAAATTCATTTGTATTTTTTATATAACTTATAAACATAACCTGAAAATGATTTTATACACTATTTTAAATGATTTTGTGCATGAAACAAAGTTTGTGTACATAGAAGCATCAGAAAGCAGAGGTGTCACTCTCTTGGTTACCCATATGGATATGTGTGAAAAAGGTATATTAAGACTGAAGGGTCTTCTTTCCCTCAGGGAATAAACTGTGTGATGCATACCTGCAACTGGTCATACCACGTCTGGTGTGGAGTTTTTCATTTGTGGCATTATATTGACCCTCAAAAAGTTATGGATTTTGAAACATTTTGGATTTAAGGATTTTCAGACTAGGGATGTCCAAGTGTGCTTCCATCTTGGTTTTACCACTTGCTAATAGCACTTTGGTATACTCTTTTTCACTTTTGGATTGGTATAAACATGAACTAATAATGAAATAATACACAATGTGGGTGATGAACAGTAATTTCTTAGTACATCCCCATTACCTTTTTCTTTACTGTTAACCTCCTTTCTTTTCTTCCTTGCACCTCATATGTTGGGGAGATGTATAAAGGTCTTGACCAATATTCCACTGCCACAGGCTGATATTTTAAAAGACCACTAGGCAGAAACTATGGCTTTATTTTCTTCTTTTTCCATTTTTTTTTTACTAGTGCATCATAGTTGTGTGTAATGGCGGTATTCATCATTACATATTCATCAATGCACACAATATAATAATATATTGAAACTACAGTTCTAAAAAGATCACTTTTCCAGACCAGAAAATTGTTTTGTATAGCAAATTAAATTCCCATCTTATCCACAATGCCTCATTCTAGTTCTTTTTAATTCTATTTATTCTCTAGATCTTAAAGAAAGTGGGGGGAGGCCTGGGTCTTCATGTTCTTTATTTCATTTTGTAATATATTCACAAACTTCTTTAAGGCACTTCTGCCATCTTTTCTAAAAGGAGTAGAAAAGAAAAATGCAAAGATGAACAGGGAAACTGTTCCTATAGGCAGATGAATTGAGAGAAGAGCAGAAATGGAAAAGAAGAAGAGGAATAAATTGTGAGGCAGATAAAACAGATAAGCAGAAAACACAAGAGGAAGTTCAACAGGGAAACAGTGAAAGAGTAAGGTTTGAGAGGAGGCAAAAATAGATGATGAAAAATGTAACAACTACAATAATCTCTGATATTTCTGTGACTCTCCGAAGTTTTATATTCCCTCATGTGTTCCCTGCAAGCAATCTGTGAGGAGGTTGGCAGTTTAAAAAGGTTCTTTTAACACAACTTTAGGGTGTGTAATGGGACTTCAGGACAGAGCAAGGGGCCTGACTTGTAGCTAAAGAGAGGAGGAAGCAGGACTCTGATTAAGGTTTTTAGCATCCTCAAAACTTTTTGCATCAAGGCTACTTAACAATAAATTATTAAAAGCAAATTATTACCTGGCTTCTGGGACAGCCTTTGTGTCATTCCTGCTGAAAGAGTATGGAAAATGATAAAACGTAGAGAAAGGGAGATGAGGAACATGGGGAGGCAGACAGAGAGCTAGAACAAAAGATCGGGAAAAACTAGAACAGGGAAAGAGGACCTGAGAGAACCACATGAGCATAATGACACATGTCCTTGGATGATAAGGAATCGACCTCCCAACCCAGGAGTTTGGAATTCTCTCACCTCAGTCAGGTGGCTCTGAGAACACTTTCTTTTCAGGTCACTTCAAAACCAGACTGATTCTTTCAGTCACATGCAAGCCATCTACCTCTCAGCTACAGCCAGGAGGACTGCTGGGTGCAATGAGAGATCTTACAGAGAGAGAGAGATACAGAGAAAGAAGCGACTAACCAGAGAGTGGGGACAAGAAAGACAGAGCTAGATGTCTAGAGAAGGAGAAACAGAGCAAGTGAGGATAAGCAGTTTAGAGTCAAGACCTGTGATATCTCCCCCATGGCCACTATGTGCAGAGTCCCGGTATGATCTGAACACAGGGACCAGAGAGTACTCACCTCTGGGGTGGCACAGAGGCAGGGACAGCTTTCATCACAGAATGAGCACAGAATGACTTTGTCCATAAGCTTTGGCACATGCTGGTGAGAACGCTGGCTGTGTTGATCAGAAGTCCACGGCAAAGATGCAATGAGTTCTGCTGCAAATCAGTTGCTTATTTATAGAATTCTCTGTGGGTATATACATACATATATACATGAACACATATGCAGATAGATAGTAGTCCGTATAATGAGCTCTCAACATCAGGGGGGAAAGAGGCTGTTTCTCACTGGTCACTGATGATAAACTATGACAGATGAACAATCCAATCTTGAAGTCTGCTTAGTCTCCAGGTTTCAGGAGTCTAAGCAGATAGAAACAGTCCTAGGATCTCCAGAGAGACTTCTTCATTGGCAAAGGGCCCTGAAATTTCTGAGTTTTAGATTTCTCAGCTAGAATCTTTCTCCCAAGTAAGCTTGCTGTTTGGAAGAAGCACAGGTCATGCTATTTCTATATTTCCTCTTATGCCAAACAAAGAACTCCCTCTCTAGAAGAAGAACCTACCTATAACTGATCATCCTGATCCCTCATCCAAGGAATCTAAGGAGATTTAATCTAATGAGACCCCAGAAAATGCAAAAAATAGTAAGTTTGCTAATTCATCATCATTTAGTGCTTGCATCTCTCCCTCTGGCTAAAAAGTAGCAGAGCAAAGGAACTGAGAAGACTGTTGCCTGAATAATTCATATCGAGCCTTTCACTTTCCTAATATGTTGCTCCCAACAAACTTTCCTAGCTGGATGGAACTACTAGAGATCTTTGAAGAAGTTACTGTTTAAGTGCCTTTCTTACCAGTTGCCTTGCATATGTCCTGTAATGCTGAAACCAAGATCCAGAAAGACTAAGTAAATATCACACAGCTGAGTAAGAGGTATAGCAAGATTTTGAGTCCAGGTTGGCTATGGGTCTTTCAACCCGGCATGCATAGCTGATTTTCCCTTTTTTCTAGCCTCCAGGAAAGAATCTACAGCTTCCATTAACAACTTTCATGGAACATTGTTTTTATATGTGCTACTTGGATTATTTGCATCAGAATCTAATAATGACACTTGTTGAAAAGGCAGATTCTCTGTTCCAATTTCAGAACTTATTGAATCAGAAATTCAGAGAATGTGACAAGCACAAAATATTAGCAAATTTCCCAAGCAGGAACCAAGCAAGTCACATTTACTGACTACAATGCAATACAATCAGATCACAAAAATAGAATGACAGTTAAAAATAAAAACAGATGGATATGTTTACAACATTGATTGTGGTGATGATTTTACAGATATATAATTGCCTTCAAACTTATCAAGTCATATACATTGTGTACAGATTTTTTTATATCAGTCACACCTCAATAAGGTAGTTTAAGACAAACAAAATAAAGATACTTTGAAACTAATTTATGTCCCAAAAGGGAAATCAAAATAGAGTTTTCAAATTATTCAGAAATGAATGGCCAATATCAAAACCTGGGGGATGCAGAACCTGTACGCATATAAAAATTAGAAAAAATGTAAATTAAATAAAAATTTTTTAAGAAAATATAAATCTTGTAAATGAACTCAAGGACATTTTCAAAACATGTATAGTTCATCAATCACAACAAAAATTAAAAGGTAGTAAAATATGCCCCCCAAAGATGCCAGGCACAAATGTCTTCAGGGAACAGACAATACACTTTAATCACGTGCTTCAAGCACATGCCAAGAGGAAAAGTTTTCTTCTCATATGAGGCTAACATACAGCAAGTACTAATGCTAATATAGAACAAATAATTCATATGAAAGGAAATCTATTTACAACTCATTTCAAACATAAATAGTCAAATATGTCCTGGTTTAGTAGTTTTAATTACTTTTTAATGTAAAAGTAATTAAACATTAGAAAGCATTTAAATGCAATTCATGACATACACTTAGATACATATATATGCCCATATATGTAAGCGTACATAGGGAGAAAAACTAGTCAGCTGATAAATGCCAATACATTGTTAAGTTCAACAGGCATGTAAAACTATCAGACCAGAAAAAGAAAGAAATTTCCTTAACTTAAAGAATATCTAGTAAGAAAAATAGGAAAACATTTTACTCTGAAAACAGAACTAATTTCACTAAGATAGAAATTAGAAGACAAGCAAGACATCATATCTGTCTCAATGTTATTAAATAAGTCAACATTGTATTTGACACTCTAAGCAATGCAATAAGGAAAAAAGAAATAAATATGAGGTAAGTGGATTAAAGAGGGATAAAGCTATTTACCCTGCAAAACCCTAGAAAATCAAGTAAAAAATCATGAAAAAATTATTGGAATAGCCAGGTAGAAGATCAATAGCTTTAATATGCAATAGAGACGAATAGGGCAAGCCTGGCTGACTGTCTTTTGGCAGTTTTTGTGGTTTTATTTAAGCACAGAAAATGTGCCCAGAAACCATATATCCATTTTCTTTGCCGTGCAGCCTGGTATTGGCATTGGTGACTCTGATGGCCAGCTGGGCTGCTCTTTCCATGATGAGTTTGAGGATCTTGAAGGAAGCATGGTGAGCAGTCTCAGCTGTAAGGTTCGTTGCACATTGGCAGCACTTCTAGCTCCCTGACTGTGGACCAGGAACTTCTGGAAGCCACTGGGCAGCATGTGCTTTGTCTTCTTGCTGCTCCCATAACCAATGTTTGTCATAAAGATCTGGGCCTTGAATCTTCTTCATACCCTTTTATCAATATCTCTGAGTTTCCACTAATTATGCTTAATGTTCACATATTAGTCTGACACACAGGTCTGACACTCCTTGGTTCTCTTTTTGACGATTTAAGGTTTCCCAAGAGGTTTGAGGGCAACCATGATGCTGAATAAGAAATGGCTGCCACTACTGTAGGTAGCACCAAGGAAGAGAACCCATGGCATTCTTTAAAAGACAAGTCAGGGCTGGAGGCATAGCTCAGTGGTAGAGCACTTGCCTAGCATATGCAAGGCTCCTTGTTCCCCAGCACCACAAGGGAAAAATAAAATCGCTAGAGAACACGTGCCTACCCAGGTATTAAAAACTATCATAAAACAATGGTAATAAAAACAGAGTAGCTCTGGCAAAGAGAACAATGAACACAATAAAGTGTTCAGATTTGAGAATATAGTTTAAATTCGATAAATGGTGTCAGGGCAATTGGTTATCCAATTAGGAGGAAAAAGTAATATTTCTACAATTTGCAAGGCAAAATCCAAGCCATCCCTTTTCATCCTGAGTATGCATTTAAATACATGCAAAAGACCTGGAAGAACACATACCATTTTGATAAGCGAGCTTGAGTTTGGAGAAGGGACTGAGATTGAACAGATGTTCAAGAGAAATGTTTGCTTCATGTGACTCATTTGAACTCCTCACAAGAATAAATTTCTTGTACATATATTTTTTTTAAATTGGAAAAGGTCAATGAGACAGCAAACATCTGACTCACTGCTTAACATAACCTTCTCACAGCCCACCTGTCTTTTCTCTTCAATGCTTTTCCCCATGAATTCTGTCTTCCTGGGTGTTTGTCATTTAATTGTCCTCCCCACACATTCCCCTCATTCCTAGGAAATTTCAGAATGGTGACAGGGTTCAATATTATGGCTAGACCATGGTTGGGGATAAAACTACTGTATTAAGGAAGTCCAATACTAATTATCTAAAATAAGAATTTAAAAAAAGGACCTGTTGTCATATTGTTATAGAATATTAGATATTTCTTCCAACTATTATTTCTGCATTAGTCAGCTTTTCATTGCTGTGACCATACCTGATAAGGACAGCTTACAGGAGAAAAAGTTTAGTTTGGGCTTAAGTTTTCAGAAGCTCGGTCCATGGTCAACTGGCTCCATTGCCCAAGGCCTGAGGTAAGCCAGAAGGAAGCATGGTGAGCAGTCTCAGCTGTAAGGTATGGCATAAAGGTATGGCAGAGAAAAACCACTCAGAACATGACATCTTGGAATCAGAAAGAGGGAACCTAGAGACAAGATATATAATCCTCAATGTAGGCCCCCAGTGACCTGCTTCCTCCAGCTACTCCCTACCTGCCTAGAGTTATCACCTAGGAATACATTCAAATTATTAATCCATCAAATGGTTTAATCTACTAATTATAGTAAAGCTCTTATAATTGAATCATTTCACCTCCTGCATCAATACAGGAGCTTTTGAGGGACACCTCATATCCAAATTAAAACATTACATACCTTTTGTAGTTCATCCTTCCATCTTCTCCACTAACATAAGAGATTTCCTTCCTATAAAATCTCACACAAGGTCGGGTGCAATGGTTGCAAAAGGAAATACACTGCTTCTTAAAGCTTAAGCTCATAGAAATGTAATTACACTGTGGGTGAAAAGGGCTGGTATTCACAGTTGGATTGTGGGTCATCAAGGGAAGCAACAATAAAGGACCTGGATAGCTTAGATTCTGCTCATTAGGGTCATTTTAGCAAAGTACATTTTCCACATCATAATTCTGCATAATCTTTCAGCAGGATTATTCTTGTCATATGTTGTCATTTCTCTCACCCACATCATCTTAATATTGTGACCCTTACATTTCTCTGATTAAACTATATGTTATATTTGAAGTGAAATAAAAAATTAGGCAGATGCATGTTAACAGCTGTGTCCTAGGCTGTCTCTCTTAACAGCCATGTGGTAAGTAACTAAATTCTCAGCACTTTAGTATTACTATAAATGAAAAGCATAATTGAGCCTGATTCATAGGGTTATTCTGAGAATTAAATAGGTTAACATATGCTAAGACCTGACATGTAATAAGCACTTATTAAGTACTGTTATTGACTTATGCTATGATATTACTCCTACTATTTTGGAATTACTGGTTGGGTAATTGATTTTTAGCATATGCTAAAAAAAGGTGGCCCTGAATAATACTGGAGTGACATTTTCTAAATTCCTGTGCAATGAAATATTAATGAGGGTTATGTGAAGAAAAGATTATAACATAAAATAAGCTTGGGAAATGCTGCATTTTATCTTTTACTTGGAAATCCATAATGCATATTAGCATAGTAAATATTAGAGATGTTTTGCAGCTAACAAACTTTTTAACAAGTTAACCCAGTATTTCCCAAACTTAATTGACCTCATGCCTTCCCCCCTTTTTAATGGACACTCTGAATTAACTTAAATCACAAAGGAATGGATTAGCAGGATACTGGGTATGTCACAGAATTGCAGGAAAATCCAAACAACTAACATTCAGATGAGCTGAGGTGTGAGCAGTTCCAAAGTTCTGTTCCAAAGGAACAAGAGAATTTAAAAAAACCCATTAGGGACCTGTCATAGATTTGATCCAGATCCAACCACCTGTGTTACTTACTCCAGATTTTATTGCATTGATTTTATCATTATTCCACAGCCCTTCTTTTATGTTGCTCATCATTAAAAAGAAATCATAGTCTCAGAACTGGGGGAGACCTTATAGACTCTCTAGCACAAACACTCATTTTATGTGAGAAAATGGCCCTAGAGATAGTAAACAAAGTTCAAATTACACAGGACAGAGGTCAGATCTAATTCTGTCAAACTACCATATATATATTTTTTTCAATTTTGAAATGTATTTTTCAGATTTTGATATTTGTGACTTCAAAATGTACCAGATATTTATGAATATATTTAAGGTAATGCTGCTTTCTTCCTTCCTCCTCTTTCCCTCCTTCCCTCTCTCCTCCCCTCCTCCCTTCTCTCCTACTTCTCTTTTCCTCTTCTTCTTCTCTCTCTTTTTGAAAAATATTACTTTCATCATTTTATAGAAGTGCTCTATAATCAGGAACATTTGTTAACTTCAATATAGAACTGCATTATAGTTCAAGAATGCAAAATAAACACTAGCTAGCATACAAATACAGATGCATACAAGCAAACTAAATGTGAAGTCACAAAGAATATCAGTGACATGATGTAGAAGTCATAATGCACAACATTCCAACAGTATTGGAACATTGGAATCTGTTACAAAGAGTTTTATTAACATTGGAATCTAACAGCAAAGAGAATCAATGATACACACACACTTTTACTGCCACTGTAAGTCAGACATCAGAAGCCTTTGAAAAAATATGTGCTCCTCAATTCTTTTGGGGGAGGTTGCAGGATACATCAGTAGGGTAGAGAATTTACCTTTAGGTACTGCAGTGAGAGTAGAAGGCTGAGTCCTGACTTGTAACACAAGATGGAAAAAGCTTGTAAGGATATCCTTTAAAAGGATAGAAGCCA
The DNA here is from genome assembly GCF_021218885.2 of Marmota monax. Lineage (NCBI taxonomy): Eukaryota > Metazoa > Chordata > Mammalia > Rodentia > Sciuridae > Marmota > Marmota monax. Next base: position 29,433,307 of record NW_026695227.1, read on the forward strand.
CATGAACAGCTCCTCTGTCTAAGCCCTAAAGAACTGGGTTTTAGCTTCTCAAATGAGAAAACTGTAGACCTGAGAGAATAATCTCTTGGAGGCAAGACAGGTAATGCTTGGGAAGAAAATTATGTTACTTAAAAGAAAACCTTTTAAATCAGGAGGAAAGAGGGAAGAGCTGTGGCTTGTTCTGAGGGTAGAGCCAGTTGTGAGGCAAGTGTTCATCACAGAGGCACAGGACTGCAACAGTGGTTGTGGCTGAGGTCCAGAAGGCCATGATGGTGACAGCTAGCTGCTGGAAAGCTGGTTTCTACATAGTGGTGGGAAGTAGCTCTAGAAGATTTCCAGAGAAAGAGAGTGGACTGAGATGAGGTTTATCTGTCCAGGGGGTATGTATCTTGCTATGGAGGAGAGAAGCAGCCCTGCAGGTTACTGGGAGGGGATGCAAGAAGACCTGGAGAACCACCACCCCAACTGCAGTGGGTTGTGTAGCTGAGGTCTCAGTGATGGAAACCAAAGTCTATTTCTCTCTCATGGCTTCTGGGTCTAAAAAAGTAAGGGTTTTGCTAAGATTGACCAATAAGACACCTGGACACTCATTCATTCATTCCACAAATAGCTGTTGTTAATAGCTTCTGTAGTACCTCGTATTAGAGTCCCATCATGTTCTAGCTAGATTTTTGCTGCTATGACCAAAAGAATAATTTTAGTGGAGGAAAAGTTTATTTGATATTCATGATTTCAGAGGTCTCAGTCCATAGATGGTTCCTCCATTGGCCTGGGCCCAAGATTCTGCCCACCAGGAACACAGACTTGTGTTGGTTGGGAATACAAATATTCAGTGACTCAGTTCCTTCCCCCGAGAGACTTATAGACTTCTAGGAGAGTTAGAATACTCTGTTATTTGAATCACTTTACCTCTTTTATGTTCCATTGGCTTACTAAAGGATAAAGTCCTACATTGTTAACAAAGTATGAAAGGCTCTTCACTCTAGCATTGTGGCAAAAGGGATGGACTCTGGAATTCAACTGTTTGGGCTCAAACCCAAGCTGTATCACTCCTCAGATGTGTGAGCCCAAATGAATGACCCCACTCATCCATTTCCTCCGTTCTTCATCTGGCTGAAGACAAATATAGGAACAGCAGCAGTATTGAGGATACAGCACACACAAAATGCTTAACATGGTACAAGGCACATAGTATATAGTCAATAGACAATAATAATTTCCACCCCTCTGTTTTCTTCTTACTGTTTTGTCTTACTCCACAGCACTCACATGTGCCATCCATTTCCTGACATCTTTACCCCACACCATTTATATGTAATATCTGACTCCCTAAGATCCGTTCCTCCAACCTGGAATGTCTGCATCTCAACCATTGTATAGATTACCACCCCTACATGACATTAGCCTGACATCACCTTCTTTGGCAGCATTAAGAGTCCCATCATGTTCTAGCCAGATTTTTGCTGCTATGACCAAAAGAACAATTTTAGTGGAGGAAAAGTTTATTTGGTGTTCATGATTTCAGAGGTCTCAGTCCATAGATGGTTCCTCCATTGGTCTGGGCCCAAGATAAGGCAAAATATTATGGCAGGAAGGTGTAGAGGAGGGAGGCGGTTTAGGACATGGCAAAAAGGAAGCAGAGAGAGATTATGCCCACCAAGAACAAAATATATACCTCAAAGGCATGCCCCTAATGACCCACCTCCTTCAGTCATACCCTCCCTGTCTTAGTTAATCCCTATCAGTTAGTTAACACACTGATTAGGTTAAGGCTCACATAACCCAATCATTACACTTCAGAGTATTCTAATATTGCCTCACATATGGGCTTTTGGGGGACATCTCATATCTAAATCATAACACATCATGACTCCATACTTTATTGTGTTTTTTTCTAGTTGGATCAATTCTTTTATTTGTTTGTTTGTTTGTTTTCCAAACAATATTTCTCTTAATTATGTTTCCTTCATTATAAGAAAAGACCTACTCATAATGAGGAAGTCAAAAAAAAATAGAGATACATAAAATGAAGAACCCCACATCTTAATTCCACCAAGCAGATATACTGTGATGTTAAAGAAGTTTTAGTTTCAGGGGTACTCTTGTACATGGAACTTTCTAATGCTTTGGGAGGAGCCCTGGCAAGGTATAAACTTTCATGAAATTAAAAAAAAAAAGAATTTCATATAACACTACTGGTTATACTTGCTTTCTTTTTCTGCTTTTCCTTCCCCTCATATTGGAAGATGGTGATGTTGTAGCCAGGGTTGTTTTGGGGATCTGACTAACTGGAAGTCAAAATTTACAAATTTACAAAAAAAGACAAATTTAGTTAGCATTTATTTGGGTTTGCAGTAGCTTTGCTGTAGTTAAACTATTGTTAGTTGGAATAGGAATGGCTTCCAGGGATGTTCCTGCTGTCCTGTGAGCCATGAGACCCAGCATCAAGACTCAAAGCCTAAGGTTTTTGGGATAGTTTTCCTAATTTCTCTTTCAGAGGATTCATCACTGATTTATAGAAATGCATTTGATTTATGGGTACTGATTTTATATCCTGCTACCTTGCTGAATTCATGCATTAATCCTAGAAGTTTTCTGGTGGAGTTTTTTGTATCCTCTAAGTATAGAATCATGCCATCAGCAAATAATGATAGCTGGAGTTCTTTTTGTCCTATCCATATTCCTTTAATTTCTTTCTTCTTAGTCCTTTTTTATTTTTTATTTTGAGACAGGGTCTTGCTAAGTTGCTTAGGCCTTCACCGAGTCGCTGAGACTGGCCTTCAACTTGTGTACCTCCTGCCTCAGCCTCCTGAGTTGCTGGGATTATAGGCAATACCACTGTGACCGGTTTGATAAAATGTTTTAGGGGATACAGAGAATTGGGCCCAGGGGTGCTCTAACACTGAGCTACACCCCCAGTCCTTATTTTATTTTATCTTAAGAAGGTCTTACTAGGTTGCACAGGTTGTCATTGAACTTGTGATCCTCTTGCCTCAGTCTCCCAAATTATTGGGATTACAAATATGTGCAACCATGCCCAGTTCCTCTTCTTGATACTTGAATTTTTTTTTAAAATTTAATTTTGTTTTAACTGATACGTAAAAATGTGAGATCATACGTATTTATGGTATGCCATGTGATATTTCAATATATGTATACATTGTGTAATGTTCAAATCAGGTTAAACATATCAATCTTCTTAAATACTTATCATTTCTTTATGGTGAAAACATTCAAACTTCTTTCTTCTAGCTTTTTAAATACACAGAACATTATCATTATCTGTAGCCATCCTACTGTACACCAGGACACCACAACTTCTAACTCCTCTAATTGAAACTCAGGGTCAGTACCTCCTCATCACTCCTCCTGTAATTTTCTCTGCTAACCACCATTCCACTCTCAACTACCATGAGATGGACATTTTTATATTCCACATATGTTTTAGTCAGCTTTTTCATTGTTGTGACTAAAAGGACCCAACTAGAACAACTGTAGAGGAGGAAAGGTCTATTTAGGGGCTCACAGTTTCAGGGGTCTCAATCCATAGACAGGAGGCTTCATTCCTTCCAGCTCCAGGTGAGGCCTGACATCATGGTGGAAGAGCTGCAGAGGGAAGCAGCTCACATGATGATCAGAAAGCAGAGAGATCCTCCATTCACAATTCCCACCTCCTCCAGCCACACCCTACTACTTAAATTACCACTCAATTAATACCTATCAGGATTAAATCACTGATTGGGTTAAGAATCTAACAACCTAATCATTTCTTTTCTGAACCTTGCATTGTCTGACACATGAGCTTTTTGAGGGGGGTGGGGGACATCTCACATCCAAACCACAACATTCTGCCCCGGCCACTAAAAGCTCACAACCATCTCAGAATAAAAACACATTTTTTTCCATTTCCAAGAGTTCCCACAGTCTCAGCAGTTCTGAGATTGCTCAAAGTTCAACTCCAAAGTCTTCTCTGAGGCTCAAGGCAATCTCACATTGTGAGCTCCTGTAAAATTAAAAACAATTTACAAGTATCCAATGGTTCAGAGTGAATATTTCCATTCACAAAATTAAGGGCATAGAAATAAGGGATAGAACTAAAGCAAGACTGAAATCCAGGTCCTATAGTTCTGTTTTTGGTATCTGGAGCCCATGGCATGAAGTCCTCTCCAAAGGACTTGTGTAGCTCCACACACATGGCCTTGTTTGTTGCAGCCCAAGTGGCCTTTCTGTTGGCTTGTCTCTGTTTGATTCCTGTAGCTTTTCTAGGGCAAGTTCTCACATAACTGGCATTTCTTATCTTGGGAGTCTCCACTCCAACTTTAGCTTTTTCCTCACATAGCCACAATTTGATTTCTCAGGGGGTGCCCACAGAGATTCTAACCCTGCTGCACTTTGCCTGGTCTCCCAGGCTTTCCTTTGAAATTTTGGTGGAAGCCTCCATGAACCCCTAACTCCAGGATCCTGAATTCCTGTAGAATCAAGGTCTGCCACCATCTCGAGCAATAGACAAGACTCCAAGGACCCTTGCTGCAGCAGCCTCTGACTGTCTAGGTGGCTGAGCATGTTGAAAAAACTTCCTAGGCCACCTTATGCAAAAAGTGAGCCCCACAGGTCTCTTCTCAAGAGAATTTTCACTTTTGCTCCCCTGAGCTTGTGATGGCTCTGTTTTTGCCAGCTCCTGAGATGCTCTCAAGCCATCTTTCTTATTGTCTCTGGCCAAAGTCTTTAGCATTTTTTTTAGTGGTGGTAATGTCTTTAATAACTGCAACTTCCTTAGCCCTAGTTTTACTCTGGCCTTTTAAGTCTGCAGTTTCCAAATCTTTCTTCTCTGCTTTCTGCTCCTGAATATCACAATAAACTTGACTAAAATCTGCCAGCAATATCTATGCCACTGCCTGAATGCTCTGCTATCTAGAAATTTCCTCCACCAGATTAAGGAGTCCATTGCTTTTAAAATCAGCCCCATAGAAATCTCAGGACATGGACAAAATGCAGACAATTTCTCAGCCAGAACATAACAGGAATGGCCTCTATTCCAATTATTGATAGTGTCCTCTTTTCCTATAAACCCTCTTGAGCCCTGTCTTCACTGTCCATAATCCTATTGGCATTCTGGTCTTCTGAGCTCCCACCAGAATCAGCCATTAAGCTCCATTTACAACCTAAAGGATTTTGAGCTTGCACTGCTAAACATCTCAAAACTCCTCCCACCAATTCCAAAAAGCTCCCAAAACTTATGGACCACAAGGTCAGTTTAATCACAGCAGTGACTGTATTTCTTGGTACCAATTTCAGTTTTAGTCAACTTTTTCACTGCTGTGATTAAAAGGACATGTGAGTGATATTCTTCAGTACTTGTCTTTTTGTGCCTGGCTTATTTTACTTAACAGAATGAGATATTACTTTACTCAAGTGAGAATAGCAATTATCAAAAAGATAAAAAGTTCTGGCAAGAATGCAGAGAAAAAGGAACCCTTGCACACTATTGGTAAGAATGCAAATTAGTACAACCACTATGCAAAATAATATATGTAAGCAAAAATAACCAACATGGTTTTGGCACCATAATGAAAATACAAATAAATGGGATGGAAGCAGATCTCAAATGGATCAGCAAGCTTTCCTTTATTCTGCAGCAAAGTCAATCAGGCAGGGGAGTAATTCTGCATACCTGATTCTGGGTATGGAAATGGCCCATGGGTTATAGAAGGAGTTTGAGTTTTATAGTTTACAATGAGGTTGACTTAATCATTGGAGACTGTGGGATATGCTGTTCAGTCAGTCAGGGACCTAGTTGTGCAGGTTAAAATTTTAACTCAGGAAGGTAGTTGTAAAAAGTTTGAAACTCATTGTCACTGGGAAAAGCTCAGAACTTGAACTTCACTGCATATCTTTCTTCCTCTGGGATTCACTGTTGCCTAGAACTTCACTATTTACTATTCTCCTTCCAGGACTCATCAGCAATGAGAAAGGGTGAAAGTGCAGGGCCCAGCATTTCAGTATTTACGTCCTCCCTTCATGACCTATTGTGGTTGGGAAGGGGTGAATGTTTGATTTTGGTAGGGATGCTGGGGATGAACTCAGGAAGGGATGAAAGTTTGCTTTTTCTCTTGGTAACCATTTTTACTTGGAAAGGATGTGCCAGGAGAGGTTTAATATTTGGTTAATTTCTCTCCCTCCTCCCAAGCCACACTGTTTTTCCATTTTTCCTGGGGGGCTGTCTTGCAGGAATATTATTTTCCATAATCCTTCAATATGCAGTTTGCTGAAAAAGTAAAAATAAAAAATAGAACTACCATATGACCCAGAAATCCCACTTATAAGTATGTATCCAAAGAAATCAGGATACTGAAGAGACATCTGCACTCCCATGTTTACTGCAGCACCCTTCACAATAGCTAACAAGTGGAAAAACCCAAGTGTACATCAGCTGATAAATGGATAAAGAAAATGAAGTACATATACACAATGGAATACTATTCAGCCATAAAAAGAATGATATTCTGTCAGCCACAACAAAATGAATGGAACTAAAGATCATTATGTTAAGTGAAATAATTTTATTTTAAAAAAAGTTTTTAATGGAAATGTTCACTTAAACATAGAATGAAATGATGAACTTCCATATTTCTTTTATTCAACAGTGATCAATGCATAGTGAAAATTATTTCATCTATATCCTCACTTCACTCCCTTATCTCTACTTAATTATTTTGACAAAAATTCCAATCATCAGAATCTCACGCATAAGTACTTCAGTATGTATCAGTAAAAGATAAGAAACTATAAGATTATTGTAACACTATTTCATGTCTAAAAAATAAAAATTCCTCAATACTTTCAAGCATCTAGTTAATGCACATATTTCTAATCATCTTACAAATTATAATTTATTGTTATATCTCTAAGTCATTTTTAATATATTACATTTTCCTGCCATCTTCTCCCACCCCCTTTATAACTTTTGTTGAAAAGTCAGTTATTTTTTAAAAATATTTTATTTTTTAGTTGTAGTTGTACACAATACCTTTATTTTATCTATCTATCTGTCTATCTATCTATCTATTTATTTTATGTGGTACTGAGGATCGAACCCAGGGCCTTGCACATGCTAGGCAAGCACTCTACCACTGAGCCACAATCCCAGCTCAAGAAGTCAGTTATTTTTCCTGAGTGATAGTATACATTCTGGATTTTGTTGTCTGTATCTGTTTGGTGTTGCTTGATATTCTGTTCCTGTATTTTCTATAGATGGACAGTAAGCTCTAGAGGCCTGTTTGATTCCTTCCTTCCGAGACTGCTTAATAATTGGTATTGAGCAATTCCACCAGGAAGTCTTTAATACCATTTTATTTTATTTTTTTGTGATATCAGCTCTTGATGACCATTATTAGGTCTGTGAATTAATTATGTATTATAAAATGATGATATTCTACTTCTAATATATCAGTTTTGTCATTGAAGCAAAACTTTCTTTAATCAATTATTTGATTACTCAACAATCCTTATGTCAAGACCTCGCCCACAATTTTGATCATTTTCTATTGTTCTGTAATAGATTTTTATCAGAAAAATACTCCCTGAGTTCTTGCATATTTATAGCAGCTTGTTGTATGTATTTATATTTCAAAGGTCAGCTTTTATGATTCACACTTTCTATCTTGAGTATTTAAAATGTTATTCATTTGTCTTCTGGAATATAGCTTTACTATTCAAAATCTGGTCACAACCTTATATATTTTGCTTTATAAGAGATTTTGCCTATTTGTATGGATGCCCAATGGATTTATTTTTATTTTGTTTAAAATCTTATAGTTTTAACATATTATGTCTTGATAATTAACCATTCTCTCAGGTATATAATATCTCTTTGAATACAGAAACCCAAGTAACATTTATTTGTTATTGTTGTTGTAGTTTTCAGGATTTGTTATGTTTGATTGTTTTGATTTTCTTTTTTTAATAGTTTTAAAAAATATGTCTTTATTTTATTTATTTTTTTTTATGTGGTGCGGAGGATCGAACCCAGGGCCTCACACGTGCTAGGTGAGCGCTCTACCGCTGAGCCACAATCCCAGCTCCTTGTTTTGATTTTCTAATTTGGGGATTCCTGTTGTGCCAGGAAATTTTGAACTCCTGTTGAAACATATGAACACTTTTTTAGAATAATGTTTTAAATGCATGGATTGTAATACATAGGTTTGCAAAGAAAAGTAATTATATCAAAATTTATTTTTATTAAAACATAAAACACATTGAACAAAAATTTGTATGCCTTTGATTAATAGCAATGCTATTCACAATAATAAATAAATAAATAAATAAATACAAACAACACAAGTTTCCATCAACAGAAGAATGAATAAATAAAATGTGGTAGATATATAATGGAATATTATTCAGTATTAAAAAGGGAGGAAATGCTGACACATGCTACAATATGAATGAAACTTGAAGATGTTATGATAAGAGGCCAGCCACAAAAGAGCAAATGTTTTATGATACCATTTATACAAGGTATATCTATAATAGTTAAATTCATGAAGACAGAAAGAAGAATGGTGATTGCCAGGTGCTAGGGGAAGAGGAAATGGTGAGTTATTCTTTAATGGGCACAGAGTTTCAACTAGGAAGATAAGCAATTTCTAGAGTTGGACAGCAGTAAATTCACAACACTTAATGCAACAGAACTGTAAGCTTAAAAATTGGCTAAAAGGTAAAATTTCATATATTTTACCATAATTTAAAAAACCAGAAAGCACATTTGTATGTGTGGCATGTATGCATTTTTATAAACATTAAATTACAAGACAACATAAACATAGGTATCTACAATAATGTTATCTGGAGGCAGGTCTGATAGCTAACAGACATATGAAGTAGTGATAAATATAAACAATATTTAAAAATATAATGTAAACAAATCTGATGACAAAATTACATGAGATGATAAATTTCAGTTACGTTAAATGAAAATGAATAGGAAATGTTCATCCAAGTTCACAGACCCTCTGTATTCTATCTAACTAATAAGGATGTGTAGACTCCCCAATAACAATCATATATATATATATATATATATATATATATTTTTTTTTTTTTTTTTTGAGAACTGGATCCACTTTATTATTGCATAGGCAGTTTTTTGTTTGTTATGGTGCTGGGGATTGAACCCAGGGCTTTATGCATGTGAGGCAAACACTCTACCAACTGAGCTATATCCCCACGCAAGTTTTTATGTATATCCTGTTACTGGCAGATTCATCTGAGGGTCGAATAACCCAATGAGCTAGCAACATGCTTACAATTGGTGACCAATAGGTTAAAAGGTCAATGGCAGAAAAACAGCAGGAAAGGAACATGCTGAGCACACAAGGGAGGCCCCGTTACAATGGTGATGGGGCCTGGTGTGGTTAGTGTGCCAACTGCAATATCTGGGTTCAGTGTGAGGGTACCTACATAGGCAAAATAGGCTGCTTTTCAACTTATGGGCCCCCAAACCCTTGACTTTCTGAGTATGGTTCATTTCACCTAACATAATACTATACAGTTCCAGCCATATTTCTATAAATGGCATAATTACATTCTTTTTATGGATGAATAAAAGCCAACTGTATATAAAAATCACATTTTCTCATATTCTTGTTGGATCTTTACTATATTTGACATTTATTATTTTTTCTCTTTAAAATTTTTTCACTTCTTTTTAATATTAAGATAAAATACACAGAAATATACAGAAAAATAGTCAAATCTTAAATGAGCAACTCAGTAAGATTTGACAAAATGTATGTAGTTATATAGTCAATATCCTAATTGAGATAAAGAACATTTCCAGCATCCCTGAAAATTTCTTTTTGTTAGTTTCCAATTAATTCCTCCAAAATTATTATAGACAACCATTTTTCTTAAATTTGATGTAAATGTCATAATGTGATAATTTCTCTTTTGTGTCTGACTTTCTTTATCTGAACATAATGTTTTTGAGATTCATCCATGTGATAATGTGTATACATTTTTATTGTTGGTTGGTATTTCATCATAAGAGTATACTACAATTATTTATTCTCTTGTTGATAGACATTTGGGTTATCTCCACTTTTTTCATATTTTTATTAGTTGTTGATGGACCTTTATTTTATTTATTTATATGCAGTGCTGAGAATTGAACCCAGTGCTCACACGTGCTATGCAAGCGCTCTACCATTGAGCCACAACCCAGCCTTTCCACTTTTAACTGAGCCACAATCCAGCCCTTCACTTTTGACTAGTATGAATAAAACTGCTGTAAACATTTGTGGACATGTGGTTTCATCTCTCTTGGGTAAATACCTAGAAATAGAATGAATTGCTGGATCATGGGGTGTGCATATGTTTAAATTTACAGGGAATTGTCAAGCAGTTTTCCAAATATTATTTCCAGTAATATGTCGAAATGGATAAGAAGTGGGTAGTTCACTGACTTTAATTTGCATTTTATTGATGAGTAATATTGAGAATTTTTTTATATGCTTTCTAATTACCTCTACATTTTCTTTTATGACGTGTCTGTTCAGATTTTCTGCCCACATTTTGAAATTGTGTTGTCATTTTAGGACTTCTATGAATATTCTAGGTACAGCTGTTTTATATGATAAATATATTACAAATATTTTCAACTGGCTTGTGATTTGCCTTTTCATTTTCTAAAAGGTATCTTTCAAAGAGCAGAAATTTTTAATTCTGGTAATGTGGATTCAATTTTTAAATTTCTGGTTCTAACTTTTCTATTATAAGAAATGTTTGCCTTCCCCAATTTTGGAAAGCCATTCTCTTAGGTTTACTCTTTAAAGTTTTAATGCTTTGATTTGCTTTATTTCTATGATCCATCTTGAATTTTTATTGTTGATATGATGTAAAGATTGGGTCAAGGCTAATTTTTGTCTGTACATTTATCAAGTTCTTCTAATACCATTTGTTTCAAAAGTTTGCTTTCCCCCGTGAATTGGTTTGAAAACTTTGTTAAAATAAATTGAACAAATATGTGAGGGTTTATTCTTGAATTCTTTGTTCTGTTCCATTGATCCCGTATTGTAAGTTCTTCAATTTTCTTTCTTTTCCAGATTGCCCTAAAAATTCGAGGTTCTTTTACTTTCATATAAATTTAGAATTAGTTATCCATCACAACAAAACATACTGCAGAGATTTTGAGTGGAATGTATTAGAAAAATTGTATTAACAGTTTTGAGTCTTCTAATCCTTAAACATTATATTTTCTCCATTATTTAGATTATATGTCCACTGTGTTCTATAAATAAATGTTGATATTTTATATGTCTTTTGTTAAATATATCTATAAATATATCATGTTATTGGATGATGTAATATATTTTTAAAAAATTAATTTTTCAATTATTTGTGGCTTATATATAAAAATATCCTTGGTGTTTGTACATAGATAATACATTATGTGACTTTATTAAACTCACTTATTACTTCAAATAGCTCTATGTAAATTGTTTTAGGATTTTGTATGTGCACAGTCATGTTGTCTATTATTACATTCAAGTTTTTTAAATGCTTCCAATAGTTATTTAGATTTGTCCATATTTCCCTTTTTGTTTTCTGCATTTTCTTATACTTCAGGCTTACTTCTGGAATATTTTTCTTCTTCCTGAAGGACAAACATGCTTTTTTTCCTTTTCACTGTGGCTTCTACTTGTTTTTTCTTGTCTTAAAACACGAAGTAGACATTCAACAAAATGAATAACAGTGCTAAGAGTGGAATTACTTTTATTTCTCACCCATGAAAGAAGTTTCCAACATTTCATCTTAAGTATGATAGGAATTATAGATTTTTTAAAAATGAAATTTCCTTTTGTAAATTGAGGAAATCTATCTTTAACATTAAAGTTTATATGCCCAAATATGCAATATACCTCCAAAGATTTAAAATTCTGTTTCTTTATTTCACTGATTTTGCTTTTATCTCTATTTCTTATGCTTTGTGTGCTTTTACTTTATTGTTCTGCCTTTTGGGAACTAGGAATTTAATTGATTTATTTTTATTCTTCAATTTTTATTGATACAAGTATTTGAGGCTATGAAAATTTCTCTGATCACTTCTTTAAATGTGAACCATTAGTTCTCAAATTTCATGTTTTTCTTATAATTACTTTTTTGAAATTCTGTTATTTGGGTTTTATGTCTCTTGTGACCCTAGAGTAAATAGAAGTCTTTAACATTTCCTAAAGTAAAGATTTTTTAAATTATTATTTCTAATTTTATTACATTGAGGTTAAAAAGTGATTTTTGTAATATTTATATTCTATATTTGTACTTTTAAACTTTTGGCAATTGTATAATTTTTTATTTCTTGTATAAGATGTTATAAAGTGTACAAATGTATAGTTTTAATAATTGTAGTATTTATTTTTTCTGACTTAAATTCTACTTTATAATAAGGAACACAATCCTGCCTTATTATTTTTCCCATTTGCTTGTTATATATTTTCCCAGCCTTTTATTTTAGCCCTTTGAATCATGTGGTTTTAGTGTATCCCTTACACACAGCGCAGAACTAGGTCTTGCTTCATGAGTCACTTTTAAAAATATTTTTCTTTAGGTCATTTAAGCTCACTCACATTTATTAATAAAGCTGATCAACAAATTATTTTCATGTCTTTTAAAAATACACTATTTTCTGCAGTATGTTTTTTGTACTCTTCATTGAAAAATTACTTTTTATTATTTTTTCAGTTTTTATTATTTTTTGACTCATTTATTGCCTATGTAACTATCAATGAGATTATTCTACTCTCCTTTCTTTTCCTATTCCTTCAATTTCTAAGCATTATTTTTTTCATGTTTGTCCTCTCTTTATCCTTGGTTTTACAATGTAATATATTAAATGTTCACCATCTCAGTTTTTTTGCTGATGTGTTATCATTCATTCTTGCTTGAATAAATCTAAATCCCTAGTTAATTTCTCACAAATGACTGGTGTGTACAACAATACTTCCTGAGATTTTGCATGTTCAAAATGTTTTTCTGAAGCATTGGCACTTGAAGTACAACTTGGTTGCTATAGATCTTTGTTTACATTTTTTTCCTTCAGATTTTGAACATTCTACTCATTTTTGCTTTGCTTTATATATTGTTCTTGAGAAGACTGATGCCTGTCTATTTCTATTTCCTTTGTAGGTTATTTGAAATCCTGCCCCTGGTGGAGGGTCTGACTATTTTCTCTTGATCTTTAAAAGTTTACACTTGTATTATTAGTTGATTATTGGTACTCTACAGGTTTTTTCAGTGTGTAAATGCAAGTTTCTAACCTTCTATGAGGTATTCTTTGATCATCCTTTAAATAAGTGTTCAATTTTATTCTGTTTTCTTTCAGAGACTCAATTTGTATGAATGTTGAACATTCTTTGTCTTCATTCTATTTCATAATTTTATAAATATTGTTATATTTTTCTTTATTTTATTTCAGTCTTCTTGACTATTTTTTTGCCTTGCCTTCTACTAAATTTTATTTGGAGTTATGAAAACCAAGACACTTTGTAATTTAATTTTTACATTTGAGATCATTTTGCCTTTTTCTTATATTCCTTTTCTGAGTTCAATTGACCCTACTTGCCTTTCTCCCTGTGTTTTGTTCATTTCTAAAGTTTTAGAATTTCACATTAAAGTTGCTTTTTTTTAATATTCAAAAATGGTCATTTGAGGATATTTAATTCAGTTTGAAGTATTGTGTTATAGTTTCTCCTGCCTACTTGAAGGGGAAGATTTTCAAAGGTTGAAATGTTTTGGTTTTTGTTTTCTGCTTTCTTCCTAGAGTAATGAGAAATAGATAACTGTGTTTATATTAGATGCTTATTTTCCTAATTAGAGTAATCATAATCAGAAAACAGTACTGTCTCCCTCCTTTCTTTCTTATTTTCTTCCAATGTTACATCTGGAGTATGTGTGGAGAAATTTGGTTTTAAGTAACAATCATTATCCTTGGCTGGCCAGAATCCAGCCATTTTGATTTCAATTTTTTCTACTGAAAATATTTGTTTTGGTATAATTATTGTTGGGGGATGCCATGAACAGGAGCTGAGCATGTAGGAGCTAAGCACATACCCTTAGCCTTGAGTAATGACAGTGTGGAACTGGCTTCTGCTCCTAGCGCCAAAGGAGGTGGACCTTACCTTCACTTGGCAAAGAATTACAGCTCTGGAAGTGGGCGTCACCCAATGGGACTAGGATACACCCCCAGAAACTCAATCCCTTGCCTCATTTGGGTGGAACTTTCTCAAGTGTCTTCCCCCCAATAAATAGGGTTTCAGGCTTGCTCTCTCTTTACCCCCTTGAGGGAGCTGGGGCAGAGGAGCCATCACTGAGCCCCAAGAAATTTTCTGTCTCTGTGTGGTTATTTAGTGCTAGCCCAATTCACCTTAGAATGACCCTGACTGATTTAGTTGCATGTTGCAGCAGATGGCACCCGAACAGAGACCAGGACATTCCAGGGTGAATTTCAAAAATTCAGTGGGTTTAGTTTTCTCTCTAGTAGTGTTACCGCTGTTGACCGGTGACGAGTCCTTGCTTCCCCAATGTTGAAGAATAACACCAAAGAAGCACGCCGAGGCAAGGTCAGAGTAGAAATTAGAAGTTTATTAAAGGACAGCAGAAAAGACTTTTCCCGGAGGAAGAAGGGGACCCAAGAGGTGGAATACGTGGAAGTGCGGTTGTCTCCCCTTTTTATAGTTTTGGTGATGGAATGTAGGTTGGAAGGCCCCAGGGGTGGGACACAGGTGGGCCAAAGAAGTAGTCAGAGCAGGAAGGACTTCATTAACACTTCTTTGGGATGGACTTTGGCCTAGGGCCTTTTCAGGACTTCATTAACATTCCATGAGCTGTCCTGCGTTTCCTGGAATTGTAAGGGTCAGGCGAAGCGTCGGAGAAAGAGACCACCAAGTGACCACTCATGCAATTGGCAGAAGGGGGGATTTATTGAACCAGCATGCTGGGGCTCCGTGCCCACTCAAGAAGGGAAAGCAGCCAGAGCCCCGAGCAGGGGCTGAGCACTGCTTAAGTACACTTTTTGGAGAGGGCGGAGGGCTTTGTATACATCAGAACAAATCATCATGAGGCGCTGGAAAATTGAACAACTCCTAAACATGATTAGTTCATTCATTGGCGGGAACAGGTCAGGCTGGAGTGATAGGTCATTCCTAAGGAGGGGGTTACATTTAAACTGATTGGTCCAGGCCCTGCAATGCCTACGTGCGACCACACAGAGCCCTTATTAAACAACCAAATAGTCAGGGGAAATATTTACTGGGCAGTTCCAAGCATTGTCTTAACAGCTACAGAAATTTCAGGTTTTGCAGGTAGCATAGAAACCTAACAATACCTAATCCTTTACATTTTAACTCAGACCTTGCAGCTTAGAAACTTTACAACACCCGGTCTTTTACCCTTTAACTTTTACGCTTTAACTTCAATTTCTTTTACCCTTACAGAATCATTCTCAGCATGGCCTCCATTTTAGATTTCACTCGGTATTAGACCCGATTTATCTAACTACACTGACTACCTAACTTTAAATCTGGCTTCAGTAGTTAAGTGTGCTTAGGTTTTCAGAGTATTGTAAATTGGTTTATGAAAGTAAGTGAGTTAGACAGAAGAAAGTGACGTTAAACTCATAACATACGGGGAATTTTTTATTTTTAGAGAAAGAAAAATTTTATTTTGCAATTCTGAAGACCATAATTAGGTGTGGAGAATAGGAAATTAGAGAATTGGAGATCCCACTGAGATTATTAAAGTGATTAATAAAATATGTGTTGATAAATTTAGTCCTTTCTCATGGGAAAAGCATGCTTTTGTGGGTTTTTTTGTATTTTAAAATGTTAAGATGAAGATTTTTTGAATTTATGTGCTAGGAATCAGTGTTTGGATAGTGAGAGGTAAAAGGAAAGATTTTTTTTGTGCGTGGTGGGTCTTGATATGGGGGATTCTTTACTTCTAGAGAAGCAAATTTTATTTTTCTGATTTTTAAAAAATACTCAAATAATTTGTATTGCGTCTCTTCACTGCATTCTTGTCCTGTCGGGATCAGGAATAGCTGTAACCCAACTGCTGCTCTGGGGCAGGTGCAGGGCTTGGGTGGCTGTTCCCTATGGCTGCTGTTCACCCCAGCTAATTTTGCTTCTTATGTAACCTAGTCTGACCAAATGCAGACTGCCCTAAGATCTGGTAATAACGCTGGAGTCTGCTGCTGGAACCCAATTTTGAGTTAAAAGATTTTTGAGATGCTCACAGGAGCACACGTGCTGTGAAGAGGAAGTACAAAAGACAGGAGCACAACTGCTCCGTGCCACCGCTTTGAGAGTGCTGGCTGCTCAGAGACACAGCTGTAGCTACCTGAACCTCTGTGGGCCCGGGGCTTGCAGAGTGGGGAACAACAAGAAGCTGATGTGGCCATGGTGGCTCGCAGGGAGCCAGACATGGCTGCAGCCCCCATCCGTGGATCCAGGGCTCTGGCTGGGCACCCTCAGGAGCGCTTGCCCAGAGTGGTGGAAGCCAGGCACAGCATGCCCTGTGGCAGTGGTGGTGGAGGCACCTGCTGCCCACAACTGCACTCTGGGAAGCTGCACAATGGCTAAGACACCTCTGGAGGCTCGTGCTGGGGCATTCATCTCTGGGGTATGGCCAGGAAGTGCCTTCTCCCTAAGCGCCAGCCCTACTCCCGCCAGGCCAACGCAGGCAGGGCAGTGACCTGAAGTCCAAGTCAGCCCAACATGCAGCATCAGTGGTGGCTAATTCCAGTAACCATGATGAGTGCTCCCTGGAATGCCCACATGATGCTACCTCCCAGGGATTCCAAGCAGGGAGTCACAAACAGATCGGACAAGATATGGAAGTCTGGGGAAGGTCTGGAAGTGCATAACAGCTTGCAGAGCTGAGAGTGCTTCCCCCAGGTAATTCTAAGCTGCCACTCTGCGGCTGCTGAGGGACTAGTGAAATGGCCACTGGATGTGGTTGGTAATGGAGATGTTACCGCTGTTCACCTGTGACGAGTCCTTGCTTCCCCGAATGCTGAAGTATAACACCAGAGAAGCATGCTGAGGCAAGTGTAGAGTGGAAAGTAGAAGCTTTATTAAAGGACAGTAGAAAAGACTTCTCCCCAGAGGAAGAAGGGGACTCAAAAGGAGGAATCTGTGGAAGGGGGAGGTCTTCCCTCTTTTATAGCTAAGGTCTACTTTCAGCTTTCCCGCATTCCTGTCCTTTGTTCTCTGTTATCTTGCAGTGATGGAATGTAGGTGGGAAGGCCCAAAGGGTGGGGGATAGATGGGCTGAAGGAGTAATCTGGGCAGGAAGGGCTTTTGGATTAGCATCTCCTTGTTTGCTGAGAGCTGCTTCATTAACATTTCCTTGGGATGGGCTCAGGGCCTTGGGGACATTTTCAATTCCCTCAAGTGCTGCTCTGGTTTCCTGGATTCCATTCTCAATAATGGCCTCCATTTCATCTTCATCTTACTCAACATTAGACCCGATTTACCAAACTACACTAAATACCTATCTTTAAATCTGGCTTCAGAGAGCTCTGGAGTAGAAATTCAGACACACAAGCCTTCGCCAGAGACTCTTGCTAGGTGGGCAGGACAGCGGGCCAGGGACGGGCAGGGTGCAGCCACCCAAAGGGTCCTTTGATAAGCTACAGTGCAAATGCTTGGGACTCCAGGCTACTTTGGCATAACGGTGACAACTGCTCACATAAGCGCGGGGTGGATGGTACAAAGCCGCAGACACATGTTGCTGAGCACGGCTGGTTCAACCAGAACTGCTAATAGTCAGACATGTAAAATGCTCAGGACTGGTGACGCACAGGACCTCAAGCAAAACTTTGGATTATGTTCTGGATCCATGAAGAAAATCAGCCATGTAGCCAGAAAAACATGGCGGATAAATTCCGCCTCTCACACTTCTGTGGACTTCCCTTTGGTCCTTCCTACCACCACTCAAGTGGGGCTTCTGGCCCTGCCTCCCAGCTACTCACCTGTACTTTCTATCTCACACAGGCTGGCAACCAGAATTATTGAACCTGCACCCAGCTGTCACAAAATTTTTCTTCATGTTTTTTAATATGTTCCCATCCACAAAAAAATATTTCTTTTCAGGTAAAATCTAATTTGGCAAACTCCTCCATTGTAGTCCTCAGCCTGACTTGTTCTGAAAGCTGAATAACCTGATTTTGTATCCCTCCGGCATTCCTTTAGGAACCCTCTTCTCAATGGTTGTGTTGCTAAATAATGTTACAGTGATAAGAGATGGTATGCCTGCACTTCTTCATAATTTAACTTTCTTCTTAGAAAAGAAATTAGATAATTAGATAAATTTGACTGTTGTAAAAACAAAAGCTGACATCTAGAGTGTTTAAATACACAGTGTTTTCATGACCAAAAATCCTTATTCTTTTCATTCCTACTATGTAAATACAATAAATAAATAAATATATGCAGATTGAGCAACTAATAAAAAAATTAAAAAAATATATATATATATGCAGAAGGATAACATCACATAGATATAAGAGTGTGCTCCTAGTCAAAAGTAAATTAAAATGGATCCAAATTCTTTTAAGGACCACATGGTTTAATAAGATTTACTTCAAGTTAAATCATTATATAATATTAAGCTATATCTTTATTGTTACTACATACTTTTCCTATTACTTAAGAAATCTGTAATCTTTAATTTACAGGATAATTAATATATGTCTATTTGCTTCTAATTGTTTTCCCTCAACAGGAAACACATAATTTATATTTTTTATACATGCATTTGTCTGATGCTCTGCTTTTTATAGTTAGAGATATTAAGATAAATGTAATTTATTACAAAATAGTTATTTCAAATATACTTATTAAATTATAAAGTTAAGATATAACCATTAAGTAATCTCTAATTCTTAAATTATTGTTTAGGCTTTTATAAAATGATAGATATAATTCTGTAAACAGAGATATCCAAAAGGCTTTGGCTGCATTTCATTTGAAGTATCTCTTCTTATTAAAATATAACAATTTGTCTAGATTCTAAGACTTATAGAAATTATTCCAAAATGTAATCAAGGAAGAATCCTCAAAGGAGAGAAAAAGAAATGCTTTTGCAGAGAGGATAAGAAATTGGAAGAGTCCTAAGAGGAAGAAAGAAATCATATCTGGGTAAAAGAAAAGGTCTTTATATATATTCAAGGTTTTAATGATGGGAAAATTTTCCTAAATAAAGAAATCTTTATATGATTATCTAGACAGTGATATAAACATTTAAAGTAATTGAGAAGCAGATTTATGTATGACTAGACTGACTATAGATCTATAGAGTGATCAATTCTAGGATATTTCAGGCTTTTCTCTGATATTATTATGTTGATATAAATCAAGATTTTTACCCATATTTTGACAAGACAAAAAATTATTTAAACATTAAGTTTATGCCTAGTGATTCTTACTGTTTAAGCAAGGACTAATTTTTAGTGAATTAAAATTCATACATCCTTGATTAAACAATAAATGTCTTCAAATAGTTCCTTGAGTCCCTTTTTTGACACTTCTCTTTAAAGACTACATTTGATTGATTTGAAAACATCAATAATTATGATAATTACTGCTAATACTTACATGTTACTTCTATCTGTTTGTTAAATATATAATTTCTAAAGTATCTATGGAATTTAAGAGTACATTTTATTAAAACTGGTGTTCTCCACATTTAAGCTATATGTTAATTTTGAGCAATAGAAGTTACAATTTTTATTGGGAATTCATTTGTATCATGTGGGGTTCTCTGACAGGACCTATTATCCATAAGATACATTGTAACACTTATATGTTGCTCCCTACACTGGGAAGCAGGCTTGATCATATTTTTTTTTAAAGACAACTGAGAGACACTGACCCATTTAAAGGGTAATATTATGAGATATAGACATATTTTGAGACCTTCTTTCAGAAAGGGATTAAAGGTTCTCTTAATTTGTTCATTTTTTTTTTTTTTTTTGGAAAATCACAGATGATCAAAGGAAAGTTCTCATCTTCATGTGTTGTTAGTTATGGCCTCAGTCACTATCATGAGAGAAGGCCTTAAACAAAAGTAACCTGTCAAATTTAATACAAACCAGAACAAACTCAGAGGGATTTTCAAAGGGTCCAAATATATGTATTGTAATATTTCAAAACTATGCCAGATGTCTGACCTCACCTCAAGAGAGATTATGCTATCACTTAGCTAAACTTTAAAATAGAAGACCACTCTACAAACAATTTTAAAAAGATTTATCTTAACCATGTTCCAATAACACAGAATAGGGACAAACCTCATTGTTTGTCTGGAGCACAGACAATTCCCCAAAACAGATTAAAATCCAACAGATAATAATTATAGTAGGCCTTCAGGAAAATCCTACTGTTTTCATGGAGAGACTCAAGGACACAATACAGCACCTTAAGTCTATAGAGGGCCACCATTTTCAAAGAACGAGTTTATCATCTAGTCAGTCCCAGACATTCCAAAGAAATTACAGAAAATGAACACAACCCTAAGCAAATTTAGGTGTTACCCCACAATTTAGATAAAGATCAAATAAAAAAAAACTAGAGACAGAAAAAAGACTAAACTCCTAGTCTTGACCCCAGAAAGAACAAACTTTCTGGGTAAAGATGTTATTCCTCTTTTAAGTTATAAAAAAGCTTTGAATGTCTCTATAGCATTGAAATAGAGTCTTACTTCGAGCCCCTGTCATCAGTTTATCACTGAGAGAAATAACCCCCCAAAATGGTTGCCCCTAAAATATTTAGTCAGCCAGCCATAAACAAGTCACCTCAACAGCCAATAGTTTATCTCAATTAAAAAACTTAAATGTGATAGCTCATTATCTACTTTAAGTAAAAACAAGGTAATGCCCCACAACATACATTGATATTTTTAAAATTAGTAAAGCCATAAATCATCCATAATTATTAGAGCTAATCTTGCTACATTAAGTAAAGTTATTAAAGGTGTTCATACTGTTTCTTTATATGTAAAGATTGTTTTGACATAAGTCCTTCAAAATGTCGTTACTAACTCAATGTCATATAAAATTCTAAATTAGATCACTGTCTTAAACAATACTGCTGACTTAGTTTTACCCATCAATTTTTGAGTTACTAACTCCCCATACCTGGGTCAACATTAAGTTTGATAGCGATAATAACCATTTTTAGATTGATAAATAAAGGGATATTCATTTTCCTATTCATTTTTTGTTAATGGTAGAAAACAATATCTTTCCTATACTTAATAAACACGTATATTTTCTATTCTGGAAAGATGTCTGTACATATTCCTCATGCCCCTAGTAAAGGCCACCACTCCTAAGTTAAAAACTCTGTCTCTT
This sequence comes from Marmota monax, assembly GCF_021218885.2. NCBI lineage: Eukaryota > Metazoa > Chordata > Mammalia > Rodentia > Sciuridae > Marmota > Marmota monax. The sequence goes on from NW_026695227.1 coordinate 29,454,716, forward strand.
GGCTTCATTCCAAATTAAGATAATCATTTAAAGTTCATCTACAGCTAATTTCAAAATACAAATTTTCATATACAACTTGTTATACTCTTCATTTTGGATAAGGGAAAATAATAACGGAGAAATAGAGACAAGGTGCAGAGACAGGAAAGTGGTTGCTCCTCCAAGTGGCCACATTTACTTATACCAATAAGTTACATTAGGTCATTAGTGCCACAACTACATTATTGTTTAGAGTATCAGTAAGGTTGCTTATTTTGCAGTTACTTTCTACCGTTACAATAAAGGATGTTAGGAACTTCCTGTTACTGTTACACGGACAGATTTAGGTTCAGTGAAACATTGTGGTTTTCTAACAAGAGAGTCCCTATATTCCCAGGAGCTGTGTGCCTGAGATGAGGGTGGAAGCTGACAAGACTCTAACACAGAGCTTCCTTGTGAAGGACATTGCTACAGCAGACAGGCATCCCACGTCTTTACACAGAAGTTTTCCAGCAGCCAGGCATTCTGTGTCTTCACACAGAAACTTTCTAGCCACCAAGGATGCCACAATCACGAAGTTTATCAGAGACCCCAATCCCAAACACAGAACTCCTAAAATTTTGTATTTCTGTTAAAATCAAAATCAAATCAAATATTTGATAAAATTTAAGTTTCTATTTACCATTGTCCCTTTCCAACTCATTAATGTTGGACTTAACAAAGCTAGTAGTTGACCTTTGTCGAGTTTCATGACCAACTAAAGATGATAAATTTTTTCTTGTTGTTGAATACTTGTACTATTCTATTGTCTATTACTTAAAACTAATGACACTATGGCTTATGCCAAGCTTTTATTCAATAAAGAAAGAAAGGGGGAAATAGGACCCTATATGCAAATACTAAATCATACAAAATGTTTCAAAATTTTTTCTTGAATTGTGATATTAAAAGTCTTAAAATTCCAGTCCTGCTTGGGGCTCACAGGTCCTGCTAGCTAACTATTGGCTTACTCGCATGACACCAGCAAAAGTCCCTGAGCTGTGGGTTTTGTCTTTCAATTCTCAAGACATAGGCCCATAAATGGCTGTTCTCTCCCACAGAGCTTCAGTCTCTATGGGTGGGTGACAGTCCCTGGCCAGGTAAATAAAGCTCTCTTTGATTTCAGTTCAGAGAGTGTTTTCTGAAGAGGCTCCTCATAGCACCAGTATAACATAAGGTATTTAGAAATAGTGGATATATTTTAGACTGGTCTCCTAGAATTGACAAAGACAATTACATGAGGATGCCATGACTCCTAGAGGCTTTAGCCCTCAGTGAGATGGCATCCAGAAGGATGTTTTGCATTTAACTTTTGCTCCCAGAATTTTTGCATTACTGACAGACTTAAGAGACTCCCTAAATGTGAGAATTAAGAGAAAGGATGATAAATATCCTGTAGCCTATAAAAAATGCTACTAGTTATAATAGAGGAAAAGGACATTGATCCTTCATCGATCTTCCTTTGTCCTATTGCCAGCTAATATTTGATAACTGTGGAATGCTGAAGTTCACGTTAAGGCTTTAAAACAGGTGCACACCAATTAACCAGACCTAGGCAAGCTCTTGATCTCATGATCCTTGAAGTGACTACTTTAATTTTATTCATTGTTTCTACAATCACAGCCTTTGTGGCTATGTCTCAAAATTACAACATGTGAATTTTCTTAATAATTTGGCTTCAGTTACTCCCAAGATTCTCCATAATAAGATGAATGTTAATGGAAGAATTGAAACTAAGTTGAATGCTCTAGAAGCTGCTGTAATAAATAATGCAAATGAGCTCTTTGCTCTATGGTTTAAGGAAAGGCTTGAATGCCATGCTAATTATAAATATGTCTCTGTTACTATGGCCAGATACAATGCTTCCCCATAAAATTGGGAAAAGATTAAAATTTTCGAGTTAATTAAAATTAAAATTTTAGAGTTAATTTTTAGGCTTTAATCCTAAAAATATGTTGAAACATTCTGCATGGTACATTATTGAAATGATATGTTTTCTACTAATTCTTTTTATATTATAATAATAGATCATGACATCCTCAGACCAAGAATCCAGTGACTGGAAGTTATAATCCCTCAATTGCATTTAGAAATGAATAAAGGGGGATATGTTGGGGGCCAGCATAAACAGGAGCTGAGCATGTGTGAGCTGAGCAGGTACCCTTAGCCTTGAGCAATGAAGGTGTGGATCTGGCTTCCACTCGTAGTGTGAAAGCTGGTAGACCTCATCTACAATAGGCAAGGAATTACAGCTCTGGGCCTGGGCATCACCCAATGGGACAGGTCTACAACCCCCTAAAACCCAATCCCTTGCTTCATTTGGGTGGAACTTTCTCGAGTGTTTTACCCCCAATAAACAGGGTTTGGGGTATGCTTTCTCTCTTTTGCCTGTCTCTCTTGCCTCCCTTGTGGGAACTTGGACAGAGGAGCCATCACTGAACCCCAAGAAAAAGGTATTTTCTGTCTCTTTGTGATTATTTAGTGCTAGCCCAATTAAGCTAGAGTGACTCTGACTGATTTAGTTGCATGTTGTGGCAAATGATCTTTTTTTTGGTTAATGATCAGTTTTTGGTTACTCTTATACACTTCTCTTCGTATTTGGCATTTTGAAATTTCATCAACCTTGTTTGTTTACTTTTATTTATCCTGTTTGGGATTTGTGTTTCTCCTAAATTTAAGGATAGATAATTCTTATGAACTGGAAAAATATCACTTAGTCATTATCTTATATCCCTTGAGATGGATACAAATCCCTTCTGGGGTGGTACCCTCATGATACAATCCTCTTACATTAAGCCCCAACTCTTATAGTTCCACCACCTTTGGTCAGTTTTAGCTCAAGTGGTTACTTCCTCATGTCAGACTTTCTATCCTTCTAAAGTACAACCATCTCCCCAAACAATGGAGCATTTATATACATCAAACAAACCCTTCTCAATTTCAAGAATCAAATAGACCAAAACACATAATACTGGATAACTTTAATACATTTTTTTCTCACCACTGGAGAGATTTCCAAACAAAAACTAAACAAAGAAACTGTAGAACTAAATAAAGCAATCAATAATTTAGACCTAACATATATGCATAGAGTATTTCATCCATTATTGAGTGAATATACTTTCTTCTCAGCAGCACATGGATCCTTCTCTAAAATAGACCATGTTATGCCACAAAGCAATGCTAAGCAAATAAAAAAAAAAAAATAGAAATGCTATCCTGCATTCTATCAGATCATAATGGAATGAAATTAGAAACCAATGATAAAATAAAATATAGAAGCTACTCCAAAACCTGGAGACTAAACAACATGCTATTGAATGTCAAATGGATCACAGAAGAAATTGGGGAAAGAAATTAAAAAAATACTTAAAGGTAAATGAGAACACTGATACAATATATCAAACTCTCTGGGACATTATGAAGGCAGTGCTAAGAGGAAAGTTAATTGAGAGAAATGCAAATCGAAACTACTCTAATATTTCATCTCACTCCAGTCAGAATGGCAGCTATTAAGAATACAAACAAGTGTGGGCAAGGATATGGGGAAAAAGGCACACTCTTACATTTCTGGTGGAACTGGAAATTGGTGCAACCACTGTGGAAAGCAGTATGGAGATTCCTTGGAAAACTGGGAATGAAACCACCATTTGACCCAGCTACCCCAGTCCTCGGTTTATACCCAAAGGACTTAAAAACAACATACTACAGGGACACATCCATATCAATGTTAATAGCAGCACAATTCACAATAGCTAAATTATGGAACCAACCTAGATGCCCTTCAGTAGATGAATAGATAAAGAAAATGTGGTATACATACTCAATGGAACATTATTCAGCATTAAAAGAATAAAATCATGGCATTTTCAGGTAAATGAATGGAGTTGGAGAATATTATGCTGAGTAAAGTAAGCCAATCCCAAAAAACCAAATGCTGAATGTTTTCTTTGATATGAGGATGCTGATCCATAATGGAGATGGAGGAGCGTGGGAGGAATGGAGAATCTTTAGATAAGGCAAATGAGAGGGAGGGGAAGTGCCGCAGTCTGGCTGGGCACAATTCAGGAGCCACTTGTCAAAAGAAACAAACTTTATTTTTAGAACCACACACGCCAAACAAAACAGCTCCTCAGGAAAAACCCTCAGAGCCCAACTGCCACCACCAGCTTCCCACAAGCCTCTCAACCTCCCCCACTCCTCCTGCTCTTGAGGCCGATTGGCTGGGTGGAGTGGGCAGAGCCAAAAAAAGTCCCCCAATGAGCAGCTCCGTAGTCTGAAAGGGCGGGGAAACAGCCCAATGAGCATCACTGCAGAGGAGCCGATCAGCTAGAAGTTGCTGGGGCCGCTGTGAGCCAATCATCAGCTGGCAGTCTGAAAGTTTGCTGGGGCCCCTTTGGCTGTGGCTCTCAACAGGGAAGGAAGGGACCATGGGGGTAGGAAAGACAGTGAAATGAGATGGAAATCATTATCCTCAGTATATGTATGAAGAAACGAATGGTGAGACTCTACTTTGTGTACAACCAGAGACATGAAAAATTGTGCTCTGAAATGCATTCTGCTGTCCTATACAACAAATTAGAATAAATAAATAATTTTTTTAAAAAAAAATAACAAATCCACACCCAAATCAGTAGAAGACAGAAAATAATTAAAATCTGAGCTGAAATAAATGAAATTGAAACAAAAGAAAGAATTGAAAAAGTTGACAAAACAAAAAGTTGGCTCTTTGAAAAAATAAATAAAATTAATAAACCCTTAACTACACTAATGAAGAGAAAGAGAGAAAACTCAACCTACTAAAATTTGTGATGAAAAAGGAAATATCGCAGTGGACACTATGAAATACAGAAGATAATTAGAAATCATTCTGAAAAATTTATACTCCTATAAATAGAAAATCTCAAAGACAATGACAAATTTCTAGAGAGATATATGATCTATCCAAATTGAATCAAGAGGACATACACAATTTAAACAGATCCAATTTCAAGCAATGAAATAGAAGATGCTATCAAAAGTCTACCAATCAAGAAAAGCCCAGGGCCAAACAAATTCTTAGCTGAGTTCTCCAAGACCTTCAAAGAAGAATTAACACCAATTCTCCTCAAATTACTCCATGAAATAAAAAAGAAAGGAACTCTTCCAAACTCATTCTATCAGGCTGGTATCACCCTGATACCAAAATCAAACAAAAACATATCAAGGAAAAAAAACTTCAGATTAATATCCTTGATGAACATAGGTGCAAAATTCTCAATAAAATTCTGGCAAATCACATGCAAAAACATATTTAAAAGATAATGCACCATGATAAGTGGGGTTCATCCCAGGGATGCAAGTTTGGTTCAACTTTTGGAAATCAATAAATGTAATTCATCACATCAATAGACTTAAAGACAAGAATCATATGATCATCTCAATAGATGCAGAAAAAGCATTTGGCAAAATGTATCACATCTTCATGTTCAAAACACTAAAAAAAAAAACTAGGGATAGTAGGAATATACCTCAACATTGTAAAAGCTATTTATGCTAAGCCCAAGACTAACATCATTCCAAATGGAGAAAAATTGGAAGGATTCCCTCTAAAAACTGGAACAAGACAGGGATGCCCTCTGTCACAACTTCTATTCAATATAGTCCTTTAAACTCTAGCCAGAGCAATCAGACAGACAAAAGTTAAAGGGATACAAATAGGAAAAAAAAGAACTCAAACTGTTACTATTTGCCCAGAACATGATTCTATATTTAGAATTTGCAAAAAAATTCCACCAGAAAACTTCTAGAACTATAAATGAATTCAGCAAAGTTGCAGGATATAAAATCAATACCCATATATCAAATGCATTTCTACTTTCTCTGATAAGTGGATACTGATCCATGGGGAAGAGGGGCAGGAAAGAACGAAGGAACTTTGGATTGTGCAGAGGAGAGTGAGAAGAGTGTGGGGAGAGTGGAATGAGATGGACATTATTACCCTATATACATGCATGATTACACTACCTGTGTGACTTTGAACCATGTACAGCCAAAAGAAGGAGAAGTTGTGTTCTGTTTGTGTACAATGTGTCAAAATGCATTCTACTGTCATGTATAACTAATTAGAAGAAATTTTTAAAAATAAATTAATTAAAGAAATTTTTTAAAATAAAGTATCACCTTCTCAATACTGTTATATTAGGCCCTATCGTATGAATCAAACCATAGTAGCTATTTAATATTCCACATATATTTTAGAATAAGCTTTCGGATTTTATCTTTAGAGTCCTTCTATGAGACATGTTGAATTTATAGATCAGTTTGTGAAGAAAGGGCATTTTAATAATATTTAGTTTTCTACTTCCTGAACACAATATATCTTTTCACTCATTTATGTCTTCTATTATATCCTTCCTCAATATTCTATAGTTTTTATCATAAAGGTTATATTTTGTTAGACTTATAATTTAGTATTTCATGATTTTTGCTACTGTTTTAAATGGTGATTTTTTTACATTTCAATTTTCAATTGTTCATATCTAATATATAGAAAGACAATTTAATTTTTATGTTGATCTTGCTAAACTCACTTATTTTGCATATTCTTTGAGATTTTTCTCTGTCAACAAGCATGTTATCTGTGAACAGTTTTCATTTATTTCCTTCTACTCTGGATGTCTTTTCTTCCTTCCTCCCTCCTCTCTCCTCCCTCTTACACTCATTTCTTTCTTTCCGTTTTATTCTTTTTTTTTCTCATTTTGCTTTTTGTTAGTCTTTTTTTAAAAAATTTTTTATTAGTTGCTCAAAACGTTACAATGATCTTGACATATTTTTTCTCTATCTTGGCTTTATTTCACTGGCTAGGGACTCCTATATAATGCTGAATAGGTGCAGTAATAACAAGATTTTTTTTTGTCATTTCTCAATCTTATATGAAAGGATTCAGTCTGTTGTATTAAGTGTGATATTTGTTGTGACTTTTTTTTTGTAGACAATTTAAAAATGTTCCCTTCCAAACATAGTTGCAAATAGGTTTTATAATGAATGAGTGTTCGAATTTTGTCAAATGCCTTTTTGTACCTATTGAGATGACAATATGGTTTTGCTCCTTAGATTCATTGTTTGTTGAATTACATTGATTAATTTAAAAATATTGAACCAGTCTTGCATTCCTAGAATAAATCTCAACCTTTTTACATAATGCTGCTTTCCCTTGTGAATACCTTGTCAAAGATTTTTTTATCCATCCTGATAAGGAGTTTGGTATTAATCCATAGTTTTATTTTTTAGAAATGTGTGTGTCTTTTTATATTCCATGGAAGGTGAAATGAATGAATTCCTAAAATGAATTGGAAAGCAATCCCTCCTTTTCGATTTTCTGGAAGAAATTTTTAAGAATTCACATTATTTGTTCTTTTAAATATTTGTTAGAATTCACCAGTTAACTCATATGGGTTCATGTTTTGTTTTGTTTAAAACATCTTTAACTCTGTATTTAATTCTCTGAGCTTCTTGGGTATGTTGTGTGACCTCTTTCAATTATTTTTAAAAACTCTCACTTCTCATCTCTACAAATATTTTCCCACTCTTTTCTGTCTCTTTAATTGTAATTACATGTATGTTAGACTGTTGATGTTGTTACATTGTTCTTGGATATTCTATTTTTTCCATTTTTTATTTTTGTCTTTCTGTTTTGGTAATTTCTACTGACATATCTTCCACTTCACTGATTTTTTCCATTAGCTATGTATTGTATACTTATGAGCTCACTAAAGGCATTTTTTTCCATCACTATTAACATAGTTTAAAAAAACGTTCCAGCATTTCTTTTGGACTTTTTCTAGTTTCCACTTATGTTCTCAAATTACCAAAATTTGAGTGCTCATCTTTTCAATGAAACTCTTAACATATTAATTCCTTATTTTAAAGTCTCCATATAATAAGCCAAAGATCTGGCTCTATTTTTAATTACTTTTAAATGTATCTCCTAACTTATGATTGAAAGCCAGATATTGGGTGTAAGACAAAAAATATATACTGTTATATTGTAAAATGCCATTCTCTAGTATCTATTAATTTGGAAAAATCCCCAGTTGACCTCACTTTCTTTCTAGTTCTCACCTCAACTATTTGCTCTTTTTCAGTGGAATTTTTATTAAAGGATTGTCTGTCAAGTTATTGCTACTTTTCTGTGTTTCTCAGCATACTACAGTCTGCTTTCATCTCTGTGCTTCTGGACTTCTCAATAAAATCTCTTATACTCATTTTTATTCAATCTTTCAGTTGCTTTTTCTTTCCTTCTTGGTACAACTTTTTATGATAGAGAAAAACACTAGCCAAATATCCAATATTACCCTTCTATTTTTAAAAAATAGCCTAAATCATGTGTAGCAGTGTCTTTTTTTTTTTTTTTTTTTTAAAGTTCCTGGTTCATAGGGATGGTCATTTGACTAAGTCATGGCCAGTGAGAAAGATATAAGCAGAAGCTTCTGATTGGGACTTCCTTTAAAAGGAGTGGGGGCTGACTCAGGTGGTTTCCTGACCCTTCCTCTTTTTCTTGCCTGGAACTGAAATGTCATTATTGAAATCCAGCAGCTGTTTTGAAACTATAAAATGAACTTGAGAATAGTAGCACATTCTATGGGTCAAGGCAAGTCACATCATCAAGTCTAAACTCAATGTGTAGGACTTGATAGTTACACAAAAATAGATAGGGAGTATCCTGTTATAAAAAAGAGGAACTAGTTTATTAAATCAACCTATGTAGTTGCTTATTCAATATTGTGCTTCTGTGATTCTCTGAGCTTCTCGGGTATGTTGTGTGACCTCTTTCAATTACTTTAGAAAACTCTCACTTATCTCCTTAACTCTAGGAATTAGCTTTGATTCCTATATCTTCCTCATTCCCTATATTTTAATCCCATCAAGAATTCCTGGTGAATCTTGTATCAAAGAACATAAACAATCCATGCATTTTTCTCTAATCCAAGATACTGTCATTTCTTGCCTGGGCTCCAATTTCTTGCCTGGGCTACAAGGGCCTCCTGATTGTTCTCACTTTTTTTTCCTATTTTTTCCTCACTGAAACAAGAGCTATCTTAATCCAGATCAGTTCTCATTACTAAATAACTTTTAAAAACTTTCAATTGCACCTCAAATAATATTTAACTTCTAATCACATAGCAAGGCCTTGCATTATCCTTCCCTTGCCTTTTCTCCAACCTCATTTCATCTAATTCTGGCTTCTTCTTTATTCCCTATATTTCAGAAGCTTGATCTTTCCAATATCTTTCCTATTTTATTTCCTTTGTCTGTGCTAGTTCATCTCTTTAGATTGTTCTTCCCCCTTTCCAGTCAAGACTCGTTCATTTTCATTCCTTAAGTCTTACTGTATAAGTTTTCCTTTTTGGTGGTGCTAGGGATTGAACCCAGGGCCTTATGGATGTGTTCTACCACTAAGCTACATCCCCAGCTCAAGGGTCATCTTCTAAAACAGGCACTCTCTGACCCTCTTTCTAAGATTTTCCCCATGCTATTCTCTACCTATTTCTTTCTTTGATTCTGTCATCACCCTCATTTGTCTTATCTCTTCCACTAGAACATAAGCCACCAGGAAGGCAAGGACCATCTCTTTGTTGTTCACTGTTGTATACCTACACCAGGCTTTGATCTTGGTATTTTCTGGGCTTTTGATGAAGTTGATGAATGAAAAGATGATTAAGTTTTGATTTTGGTCAGTGGCCAGGGGGAATAAAGGAGTGAACTTTAAAAACTGGTAAGGTCCAGATTAAATGGCCTCTCTGAGGCCTCTTCATCTGTAGTCAGAAATTGGCTATAGTGTCCCACTGCTGAACATCTTCTAATTTCTGTTTGTGCTCTACCTCTTAGAATGATTGTTTTGAATGGGCTCTCTCTCTCTCTCTCTCTCTCTCTCTCTCTCTCTCTCTCTCTCTCTCTCTCTCTCATCAGATTTCACCTATCTTAAGGCAAAGACCATACTTTACTCACCTGTTCCTCATAGTACTCAGCATCCTGCTTGGCACACAGCAAGCTAATGTATGTTTCAAATAAAATAATGAGAATGATGTGAACACTTTATGATTCTAGAGTGAGGGGAAAGATTCTTCATAGAATAGGTCCCTGGATAACTTCCCTGTGACTCAGCCTTTGGGGGATGGGCCCAACCTACTTAAAAGAAGCTCCAATCTCATTGCTAAAGTTCTCTATCCAGTGTATGAGCTTGCCATACTTCACATCCGAATAACATCAAAGAAAGATACAAATAATGGATTACTCTTTTTCTAGGTTTAATAATTTCAAACAAGAGTTTGCTATTCCCCTAATGAATTATTATGCAGAGCATTGCCTTGCACATGCTAGAAATGACTTTGAACTTCCAAACTTTTCTCCCTGAGGAAGCAAGGTAATAGTGTTGAGCACATTCTGAGAAGGCCCTTGGGTCCCAGCCAGTCTTTGTTTGGGCCCCTCATCCTTCCTCCTTCTCTGGTGTCTGTGGGAATGAACCTAAGGGGAGTGAAAAGGGAGAGTTGAACTGAGACTCTCAGGGCCTCATTAGCATTTGACACATAGATATTCCCAGAGGTTCTAAATGTGGAAATCTCCACAGGCTATTTTACTTCAGATCAATTAAGAGCAGCCTGAGTTTTGCTTTTACTTTAAATGAGTCTCAGGAGATTAGTTAGGAAGATACCCACAGGGACTCTCCAAAGGGTCAGAAGCACCTGGGATTTATTAAAGAAATGAAGGAAGGGCGCATGTTCAGGAGATATTGTTCCAAGCATCCTGATTAAACTGGCAACTCCAGCATCAGTTCTCCTTGTTCTGTGACTTAACGACTGTTCCTGGAAGGCCCTCTCTACTCTCACCCTAAATCTTCTCTTTGCAGTCATTTCTGGATTGGTCAGGAGAGGTTGGTCTCTGACTTTAGGACATACCTCTTAACATACACTTCTCCATTCTGTCCTAATTACCTATAACCAGGTTAAATCCCCTTGTGGCAAAAAAGACTTTCATCTCATTGCACCTTCCATCACAGAATGTTTTCAATAACAAAAAGTGTAAAACAATCTAGTCATTCAACAAGAGACAAACTGTTAAGTGAAAAATGAAACACCTGTAAGATAGCATTTTATGCAATCATTGATCTATTTATGATGTTTATACCATGGGTACATATTTTCCTGTGATTTTAAGTGAAAAATTCTACATATCATATGAAAAAAGTTATGTAAAAAATCACATTTAGGTCAATACCACAATGAAACTGATGGAAGTACTGTGAATATTTTCTAGTTGTTATTGTTCTTTATACTTTTCTGTAGTTTCAATTGCATTTATGAACACCATAATTAGTAAAATAAATTAATTGTTTTGGAGACATTCAGCACAGATTAATTCTTCTTTTTTGATTTTTAAAATTTGTTCTAATTAATTGTACATGACAGTAAATGCATTTTGACACATTGTACATGAATGGAGCCAGCTTCTCATTCCTCTGGCTGTACATGATGCAGAGTCACACTGGTCGTGCAAGTATCTGTGTACCTAGGGTAACAATGTCCATCCAACACAGATTACTCTGACAACGCTAAATAAAAATGGCTGATCAATGTATTCATTTCCTAGGGTCACAGTAACAAATTACTGTGGATAGTTTAAAACAACAGAAATTTATTCTCTCACAGTTCTTGAGACTAGAAGTTCCAAGTCAAGGTGTTGGCAGGATTGGTTCCTTCTAGGATCTCAGAGGGAGAATATCTTTCATGCTTCTCTTGTTCTGGTGGTTGCCAGGCACTATGATTTAGATCTGGAATATCTCCTCAAAAGCTCATGTGCTCAGAGGTAGGGATTTGGGGAAGTGATTAAATCATGAGGGCTCTAATTTCATCTGTAAATCTATCTACTGATGGGAGGTAGGACCTGTCTGGAGGAAGCAGGTCACTTAGGGTGCTGGAATGGTTTGTCTTCTCCCTGGTGTGTGTCTCTCCCCCGCCCCCCTCCTTGAACTCCCTCCCTCCCCTTCCTGGCTGCCACGCCATGCTCTTCTGCCGTGATGTTTCTGCTTCTGCCTTGGAGTCAGCCATCCATGGAATGAACCTCTAATATCATGAGTAAAAATATTTCCTCCTCCAAGTTGTTCTTTCTTGTCAGGTGTTTTGATCATAGAAACAAGACATTCTGGCAACCCTAGATGTTCCTTGGCTTGTCGACACATTTCTCCTGTCTGTGTTTCCATCATCACATGAGGTGCTCGCTGTGCATCTCTTTCTTTCTGTGTTCAAATTTCCAACTTATAAGATGCTAGTTTTGGATTAGGGCCCACCTTCATCTAAGCTTGACTATATCTGCAGAAAACCTATTTCCAAATAAGGTAACATTCACAGAGAGGTTACTGGGAGAATAATCCCTAGATATTAATTTCTTACTCTCTATTTTCCCTTTTTTCTTCAGTCAGTGTTCCCCTTGCTTGAATCCAAATGGAAGCCAGAGGGAAAGAGAGCCCACTGCTCTAGACCACACAGATCAGCACTCAGAGTACTCAGAGGCTGGAGGATGGATTTGTGAGGGCAAAGGGAATCTATCCAGCACACTGGATTGTCATTTAGTGTCATGGATGTTTGCATGTTTGGCTCAGTTCCTCCCTAGTGGTTGACATGGGTTGCCTTCCATTCCTTGCTGTGGGCTGCTCCACTTGGCTTCACCCATGGTAAGCACATAAGGAGAGAGAGAGAAAATGCCAGTGAGACAGAAATCTTGACTTTCTACACAGCTTCCTTTAGTTCTTTGAACATCTTTAAAACAGTTGTTTTAAAATCTTTGCCTACTGGATCTTCCTTAATATCTTTTTCAGAGACAATTTCTGCTGAATAATTCTTTTCCTTTGAACATGTTATACTTTCTTGCTTTTTTTTTTGTTGTTGTTGTATGCCTTGTGATTTGTTGTTATTGTTGAAAACTGAACATTTGAACCTAATAGTGTGGTAGTAACTTGGGAAATCAGATTCTCCCCCTTCCCTAAGGTTTGTTGCTATTTTGTTGTTATAGCCTTTGATGTGTTAAGTGTTGGACGTTATCTCTATGGCATGCATCAGTCTGAGGTATTAAGATCTTCTCCAGGTCTTTTCGAGCCTATTTCTTCCTCTGGTAATGTGTGGTCATTCCAATTTTCTCCACATAAGCAGTTGGTTTTGAATACCATTGTCTTTAATGTCTTTTTCTAAAAGAAGAAAAAGGGAAAATAAGAGGAAAAACAAAGGATTTGCCCTTTAAATCCCTGGTTGCTTCAGCAGGGTGTAGGAGGTAAGACAATTAGCAGCCCACCTTTGTCTGCACCTCTGTGATCAGAAACAGAAATAAGCTATCAAAGCACTCATCCTCTGTATTTGAATGGCAAGATCCTTTTTGGTTTGACCCTGCAAATCTGTGCAAACTGCTCCAGGAACACATACATGGGCACTTGTTACATGGCCAAACCTGGGGTGGGGGTGTGTAGATACTTGCTCCTATGCAAAGAACTGAAATTGATTAAAATTTAATCACACTTTATTATTCAGCCTTTCCCTGGAAGCTTAAAACTTTCAACAGACTCCAAAGTTTCAAAAAGTTACATTAGATTGATTCTGCCAGTGCGATTGTTGTCTAGGAGAACAGAGAGATTCCTGAAGTTTCCTGTTCTACCATATTCCAGAATGTTCCTTGGCCAACTGCTTTTATTGAATGGGCATTCTATATATTGCTAGTTAATAAATTAATTGACAACAAATGAGAGAAGTAAGAATTCGTGGGAACAGAAGATTGTGGCTTGAACATAAACATTTAATTTTTTCTCTTTCCTAAACCCCTTTAAAACCACAGCAAAGTAATCTTTTTTTAAAGACATAAACCTATGGAATAAAAGAAGATAAAAATTGGCATCAAACATTTTGGTAACAGGCAGAAAGCTATGCGAGGTATCTGATTTTGCAGAAATAAGAAAGACAAATTCTAGGTCAGCAGATAGGTAGGGGCATGGACTGAGAAATGACTGTGCCATACACTAAAAAATCCTCTGGCATTGGTAATGAAGGGCATGAAGTGAAGGCTAAAATAGGAAGCACTGATTGAAAGTTATCTTTAAATCATTAAATCCATTCATCCCTTTCCTCATTGCACACAGCTGTGAAACCATCTCTTACTCACCCTAGTAGAAAATTGAAAGAATTATTCTTTGGAGAGAGTAAACCAAGTGATTTAATCTCAGACACACTAGATCAACTTGAAGGTATTAATATTATTCTGAAAATAGAGGGATTAAATAAAATTATGCTTCCTGAATGCTAAAGCTCCCAGATCTCTTTTACTTAACTTTCAGAATGTTGGAAGCTGGGTCTTCAGCCTCCAGGTAGAAGAACACAAGAATCATATCTGGGAAATCAGAGTGGCTCAAGAAGAAAGACCTAATTGCATTGACATCAGAGTTTTCCAGTTAAAGTAACAACCAGATTAATGAATTAAAAACTCAAAGCTAACAACTACTACCAAGCATTCAGAATTTTAATCTATATTTTAATCTTCCATTCTAAATACAGACAACCAAGTATTAGGGAAATGAAGAAATCTTTTAATATGAAAGATAAAGATTAAGCCAAACTAATGGAGGGGGGAGAAATTTGGAGAAAACCCAATATGCAGAGAGAAGAAAACCAAGCTTCAAAACTAAAACTCACTGAGAGATGAACTACATCCATCAACCCAATATGGAATGCATAAAAATTTAAATAATATTCATAAAAAACAAAAAGTAGCTCTTAGAATTAAGCATGATAACAGAAATGAAAATCTCAATAGAGGAGCTAAAGTTAAAAATAGGCCAACCACTAAAGAGACTATCTCATATGGTAGAAAGCTATTATCATAATAATTTTAAAAATTTATTAGGACTGAAGACCATGAATACCAAGGTGGAAAAGGCCCATTAAAAGCTCAATTTAATAAACAAAATATAAATGCAGTAAAATACTCCATTGTAAAATTACAGTACACTAACACAAAGAGAAAATTCTATAGGTTTCCGGATAGATAAATAGATGTACCCCAAAGTAGACAGAGATAATAAGCAATGTAAAAAGAATAAGAAATCACAAATGGTTTTGTACTTCTCAAAAGCAATTTAGAGAATTTAGAAAGCATTGCATAAATTCCAAAAAATTTTATTTCCAATCTAAAATACTATAGCACATCAAGTTAACAACCAAGTGTGAAGTAGAATTTTTAGACATCCAAGTTTCCACAGACACAAATTTCCCATGAACTTTTTCTCAGAAGATACTAAGATATAGTTTACGCCAAAAAGGGGGAGTAAGTGAGAAAAGATAAAAATATGGGATGCAGAAAATAGTAGATCCAACAAGAGACAGAAGTGAAAGAAATACCCAATGATAGAGATCCTAGGATGAGAACTGTGCTCCAGGCCAGAGCAGTGCATCTCAAATGTGATACATAGTAAGGCTGTCACCCTCATTCTTGCATATTCCACTAATATAGAAGAAGAAGTGGGGTCCAGGAAATGGACTTTCAAATCTAGAGAAAGCCAAAGGGAATATCTAGGATGGAAGCAAAAGGAAGCCCTAGGATCATAGTCTTGCAGCAGGATCAAGAAGTAACAGGATAGAATGAATGTCTCTAGGAAGAGCTCCACTCTATACACACACACACTGGAATTGATAGATTAGTTGATGAAAGTGACCTTGGGAAAAATTATAGTGAGAAGTTATTGAAAAAAATATGTGAAGAAATAGCAATTAGCTAAAAAAAAGACATGCAAAATTATGAGAAGGCAAAACTATTTTTGAATGTAGGATTTTTGTAAAAATGTAATCATGGTAACTTATAATAATCTGGTATTAAAATTCAGATAGACAACAATAATGTGAACAATAACCAAAAAGTATATTTTGAGTCTTTGGGGAATAAGGAAAAGAGAAAGAGAACAAAAGTATACTAGAACTAAATCTTCTCCTTCATTCCCAGGACCATAGCAGAAAGTCAAGACAATGTCGACAATAAATGAATGAACCAGATATTTAGAAATTTGTAGATAAGGAAATGGGGGCATATAAAAGCCAGAAGGAATGACCAGAAAGGGAATTAAAAGGTGTTGCCTCTAGGGAAGAGAATGTGGAGAAGTGAGGCAGACAGGCATTATATATACAATAAATATTTTAATACTATTTGCTTTTTTATACATAGTGTGTGTACATTACATTAATCAAAATCAAAAGCAATATTTAACACCCTTGGCTTCCAAGAGAGGCCATAATACCTGATGGTGTTTTATATCTAAATTGAACACTGACCTTGAACATCCAGTTTGCTCTCCCCTTGCATACCCACAGTTTATACCACCATCCTGCTCATTTCCCAAAATGTGCAATGAAATCTCAAGCACTTAGAATGGGAGTGGGAAACAACAGCCCTTAAGGTAAATCAGACCATCACCTGTTTTTGTATAACCTATAAAGTAAGAATACTTTTTGATATATTTTTAATTGTTTGAAAAAGATCACAAGAATGATGATATTTAAGATATAAAAGCATGTGAAATTTATATTTCATTGTTTCAGTTTATTTGCTTATATTTCATCTATAGATGCAATAGTGGGAGATCTGAGTAGTTGTGACAGCGACCATGTGGCCAGGAAAGTAAAGAATATCTGCTGCCGGGCATGGTGGCATACGCCTGTAATCCCGTCAGCTTGGGAGGCTGGGGCAGGAGGATCATGAGGTCAATGACAGCTTCAGCAATGGCGAGGCACTAAGCAACTCAGTGAGACCCTGTCTCTAAATAAAATACAAAAAATGGCTGGAGATGTGGCTCAGTGGTGGAGTTACAGAAAAGTCTTGTTAACCTGTGACTTAGAAGCTGAGTGTGACAGGATGTGTTTATGTAGGACCATTATTTCTTCTTTTAGAACCCTTCTGAAATTATATTTAAAAAATGCATGCACCTGTATGTCACCACATGTAATGAATCAGGTTCACTCCGTGTGAATTGAGCTGGCAACTAAAAACCACACAAATACAGAAAATACCTTTTTGGGGTGCAGTAATGGCTCCTCAGCCTCAGCTCCCAAAAGGGAGGCAAGAGAAAGGCAAGAGAGGCAGGAGAGAGAGAGAGAGAGAGAGAGAGAGAGAGAGAGAGAGAGAGAGAGAGAGAGAGAATGCCCCAACCCTGGTTTTTATTGGGGAAAGCTGTTGGATAGAATATTTCATCCAAATAAGGCAAAGGGGTAATATTACAAGAGAACAAGGGGCCCGGCTTCAGGGGGTCGCTTGGTGATGTTTTGTGGCCAGCAGATTGACTGACATCTTGGAAAGCCACACCCATCTCAGGTGCTATGTGGGATCAAAGGCAGAGTGATAGAAAATGCACACATAGATTGCACAGCCCAATTAGGCAGCAAGGTCAGTTCAGTTCCCTCACACGCTCAAATGCACATAGCTCAGGCACACAGCCCATGGCTGGCTCACTGCACCTATATGGAAACACACACTCTAAACTATCAGAAAACAACCTCCCATAGCCTTTTCATCAAAGATTTTTGTCAAATTTCATCATGGAAATTCCATGGCAGTCCCCATTTTCCATACTTGTGATTTCCAAATCAAGAACTTACAGCCTTTATTTTCTCAGTAGGATCAAGAAAAATTAAAACTCAGAACCTGACTGTAAGAAAATGCTATCTGGGGACGCCCATCTTCTCATTACTGTCAGCAGGAAGAGGGACACTAGGAAGGTGGAAGATGCAGAAAAGATGAAAGTTTAGAAATTAGTAATGCCCTGATTTTCTTCATTACTAGAGACTATCTCCTCTGAGGCAGTACTACCAGCAACTCCAGGAAAATGGAAGCCAAAATGTTTTGGTTTTTTTTTTTTTGTCACTAACTTGAAATCCAGATCTATTTTCCATGAAATTGGTTCTATAAATAATTTGCTTTTGAGTTCTTTATATATCCTAGAGATTAGTGCTCTATCTGATGTGCGTGTGATAAAGATTTGCTCCCAAAATGTAGGCTCTCTATTCACCTCATTGATTGTTTCTTTTGCTGAGAAGAGGCTTTTTAGTTTGCTCCATCTCATGTATTGATTCTTGATTTTAACTCTTGCACTATAGGAGTCTTATTAAGGAAGTCAGGGCCTAATCCGACATGATGGAGGTTTGGGCCTACTTTTTCTTCTAATAGGTACAGAGTCTCTGGTTTAATTCCTAAGTCCTTGATCCACCTTGAGTTGAGTTCTATGCATGGTGAGAGATAGGGTTTTAATTTCATTTTGTTGCATGTGGATTTCCAGTTTTCCCAGCACCATTTGTTGAAGAGGCTATCTTTTCTCCAATGTTTGTTTTTGGTGCCTTTGTCTAATATAAGATAGCTGTAGTTATGTGGGTTTGTCTCTGTGTCCTCTATTCTATACCATTGGTCTATAAAATCTTAACACCAAAAAAACCAAATAACCCAATCAATAAATGAGCCAAGGAATGAACAGACACTTCTCAGAAAGTAATATACAATCAATCAACAAATAAATGAAAAAAATGTTCAACATCTCTAGCAATTAGAGAAATGCAAATCAAAAATATTCTAAGATTTCATCTCATGTCAGTCAGAATGACAGCTATTAAGAATACAAACAAAAATAAGTGTTAGCCAGGATGTGGGGGAAAAGGCACACTCATACATTGCTGGTGGGACTGCAAATATGTGCAGCCAATATGGAAAACAGTATGGAGATTCCTTCGAAAACTTGGAATGGAACTACCTTTTGACCCAGCTATCCCACTCCTGGGTTTATACCCAAAGGACTTAAAAACAGCATACTATAGGAACACAGCCACATCAATGTTTATAGCAGCACAGTTCACAATAGCTAAATCATGGATCCAAACTAGATACCCTTCAGTAGATGAATGGATAAAGAAAATGTGGTATATATACATAACGGAATCCTATTCAGCATTAAAAGAGAATGGCATTTGCAATTAAATGGATGGGGTTGGAGAATATCATGCTAAGTGAAGTTAGCCAGTCCCAAAAAACCAAATGCCAAATGTTTTGTCTGATATAAGGAGGCTGATTCATAATGGGTTGGGTGGGGGAGCATGGGAGGACTAGACAAACTCTAGACAGGGCAAAGGGGAGAGAGGGGAATGGTGGTGGCAAGGGGGTAGGAAAGATGGTGGAATGAGATGGACATCATTACCCTGTTATAGTTAAAGCTTCGTCCCAGGGTTTCATAAACTGACTTCCAGACCACTCACATATAATCGAATCAAGCCTTTATTGAAGCACACCGGTGGCGACTGACCAGAACATAAAGCTGTTCCCCTGATCAGCCCTGAACAATTGCAAGGGCACTCCTTTTAAGCCTGAAAACTGCAAAAGGGATGTTCGGGAGTCTAGCCAATGCAAGCAAGCCAGGTTACAGAAGCGGGAAAGTGCAGTCATGCGGCGGGAAGCCTAACCAATCACAGTTAGCCCAGTCACCCCAGTTACAGAAACAGAGCCCCTGTTACCCTACTTACAGAAACAATGCCCCATTAGGTAGTTCCAGTTCTTAAAGGTTTCTATAGCAAAAGGAAAAGAACATTTTGCCCTGCTCATGACCCTTCTACTTGGCATGATTGTTTTACAGGATGAAGTCATAAAACAAAATGGAGTCACATTTGCTTCTACTATCACAACCCTAAGTACATGTATGAAGACATTAATGGTGTGACTCTACTTTGTGTACAACCAGAGATATGAAAAATTGTCCTCTGTATGTATAATATGAATTATAATGCATTCTGCTGTCATATATAACAAATTAGAATTTTTTAAAAGCTGGGGGGGAAAAAGAATTTGCTTTTGAAGACTTATCTTGCCAGGACTTGAGGACACTAGGACTTAAGTGTGGCTGCAATCTGAACTTGCATCTCATAAAGTGAGATTTAAAAGTTTTGGATAGATGCAGAGGAATAAAGAGGTAAACTGTTCTTTGCTTTGTTAGTCTACTTCAGGCTTACCCTATAGAAATATTGCCCCTTACTTACTTGGCCTTCCTTGTTCCTGGAATCTGGGATACATATAATAAAACTCCTCTTTTTAAGGCAATTCAGGTTATATTTCAGTTTCCTCTAATGTGGACTCAGCTCCACCAAGAATGTCCGGGTTCGGGGCTGGGCACAGTGGTGTATATCTGTAATCCCATGACTCAGGAAGCTAAGGCAGGAGGATAGCAAGTTCAAAGCCAACCTCAGCAATTTAGTGAGGCCCTAAGCAAATTAGTGAGACACAGTCTCAAAATAAAAAATAAAAATGGGTTGAGGATGTGGTTCAATGGTTAAGTGTCCCTTGGTTCAATTGCTGGTGCCAAAACCAAAATTTCTGGGTTGAGACTTGAACACCATTCCTTATTGTAGCATTCAGGATTAAGGCTGCTTGTTAAAATGGGTTAATTTTTTTTTTACAGATTTGAGAAAAAGAGGAGAAAGAGAAGAGTCCTGTTTTCAGGAGTTGTTAGAAATATTAAAGAAAGGTCCAAAAGATTCTGGACTAAAGCCAGAGCTAGGATCCACTGAGATGGGGTACAGAGAGTTAGTTGAAGGGCTTTCCAATCTCATTCAACCTTGCTGATTCTATTTCTATTTCCAGCCCTGGCTTCTATTTAGTTTCATCCACTCCAGACATGACCTTGACTGTGCTGCAATAGTTTATACGTTTAAGCAAAGAGGCAGATCAATATTGGAAGGTATGGAGCTTCAGGAAAGAATCACTAACCCATTTTCCCAAAGCTCAGAGGCATAAAGGAAGTATCAGTCTTCAGAGGACAAAGAAGATATGACTGGTCCAATCATAAATCCCTTTCTCACTGCTCACTGTTTTATTTTCTGGCAGAAAATTAGCAAAATGGCTTACCAGTATTCCACACACTGAATTTCTATGTACTTATATTTATGAGAAACAAAGGAAAAGAGCTCCTTTCCTTCTTTCTGACTCTGCCCTTCTAGACTGTCTCCTTCCTTGCTGTTTTGAATATTGTCTGTCCCCTCCAAAACTCCTATTTAAATTTATTCCCCATTATGAGATGTTCAGTTCACAAAGCTTGCTGTTTTATGACATTTAAGAGATGATTATGGGGCTCTGTCCTCATGAGTGGGTTGGTCCATTGATGCAATTAGTATATTAATGGGATGTTATGGTTTGGATGTGAGGTATCCCCCAAAAGCTTCTGTGTTAATGCAGGCATACACAGAGGTGAAATGACAAGATTATGCGAGCTATAACCTAACTAGTCCATCCTAGCTTAAATGGGCTGATTGGGTGGTAACTATGGTCAGGTAGGGTTTGACTGGAGAAGTTGGGACACTGGGGGTGTGTCCTGGAAGGGTTCATCTTCCCTGATGCCCCTTCCCTCTCTCTGTTCCCTGAGAGGCTTACCATGTCCTGAGAAGCTTTCCTTCTGCCATGATTTGCTGCCTCAGCTGGGACCCAGAGCAATGGAGTCAGCCCATCACGGACTAAAACTCTGAAACCACACACCAGAATAAACTTTCTCTCCTCTAATTTGCTCTTCTTGGGTGTTTTTGTCACAGTGACACCAATCAGACTAACATCTAGAGAGTGGGTCTGCTATAAAAGGCAGCTTGACTCTGTCTCTTGTGCTGTCTCTCACTAGATGATGCCTTGGGACTCTGCCAGAAAGCAGGCCATGATCACATGTGGTCCCCTGATCTTGGACCAGAACCACGAGCCAAAATAAGCCTCTTCTATTACTTACCCAGTCTGGAGTATCATGTTACTAGCCATAGAAAACAAACCAAGACACTCCCTAACCATCTGAGTGCCCCATATCACCTTCTTTGTGAGCTTCCAGAACTGTTTCTCCAAGTTTTCTCTTCTGCCATGCCACAAATTCCTCTTCACTCTTTGAATGCTGCTGCTGAGCTGAGGACTAGATATCCCTAGGCAGAACACTAAGAATTTGCTCCTGTAACTCCAGGATATATTCCTTGATGTAGTCCTGGCTTCAACCCCTTAAAGCATAGCTTCCAGAATTGAGTCAGAACTAACTCAAAAAGCAGCATAAAATATTTAGGGTCAAAAGACTTCCCTCACTTAGGCTGAACTCCTGATTCCAAGAGGTATGTTTCTGAGTTTCACCAGTAGGTTCTCTTTCTGGCTCCCATTTCTGGCCCTGAAAGCATTATATAGCTCAGATTACAACTGCAGTCAAAGATGAAGCCAATTTCTAAGAAAAGAGATACAGATTTTCAGAAGTACAGCCTTGAGCATACAGGAGCTCTGGAGAAATTAAACACCAACCCAGTCTACATGTCAGTTTCTAAATTTCTATTATATATCCTTAATGATCATTCTCTCAGGGAAAAATAACTTTCCCATAATTTCCTCTAAAAGCTTCTATTTGTATTTCTTACTCTTCTAGTTCTTCAAGTACAATTCAAGGACATTTGGAGAACTGAAAGAAACCAACTTCAAAAGCCCTGAAGCCAATGCCCTCCTTATGCCTTCTGGTAAAAAAGACATTCACTTGTGTTTTACCATAGTCTTGAGGTAAATGCTTTATCTTCATTTAATATAAGAATACTTATAGAAGTAATTTGATTATGTTAGATTTAATAATAATCTAGGACTTGAACCAGTCTTTTCTAAGGCCAAAGTCTTTGCTCTTCCATCTCCCCTGCTGTTGGCATTGCTCAATTAGGAATTCCATTTCTAATGGATGCAGGAAGAGAAGAATGAAATCTTCTATCTCTATCATTCCAGAGGCTAATTTAGATCTGACAGTAAACATTGGAAGAAGGAGGAGGGGAGGTGAAATTTGACGGATACTAGTCTTGGGCTGGATTGTAGGATACAGTTGAATATGTCCACTTCACTGATGCATCCATTCGTGGGTCCCAGGCTCCATCTCATTGCAGAATCAGTTATTCATCCCTTCCTGAGGCTCATAGGAAGGGTAAGCTGTCTGCAAGGCTAAGCTACCAACGGATTCCTGAGGGAAAGAAGACTTCAATTTGTCTAGGTTGAAAAGCCAAATTCTGGCATCATGTTTCCCTGGCACTGCTTCCCAACATTTATTTACCCTCAGAGGTGTAAGAAGCTGATATCCATGCTTCTTTCGCTGGCCTGGAGGTAAACCATGGGAGGGAGAGCCATATGACTAGTTTCATTGCTGTTGCTATGTAGTTGAGAAGGAACCTGTATCTCTCAATTATCTCTTCTATAAAATGAGGGAGCTGGCCAAGATATACTATGATGAGTCATTAAGCAATGAGTAAGTACAGACTCATAGAAACTCTGATCCACAACATATATTCCTCTCTCTCAAATATCAGTGTTACTGCAGTTTGAGACCAAACACCTGACTGAAGGTTCCAACAAATCGGGTCTAGTCACTCATCCCCCACCCCCACCCCCAATAAACAGAAAAATTAATAGTAAAAAAGCAAGAAAGGAATTTTAATTGATAGAGCTATATTGAGAAGAAAAATAGGATCAAGTAACTCAGTCCTGTTGTGGGAGTACCAACATGAGCTTTAGGTTTAAATAGAGAAAGAACTGGGGCAGGAGGTGAGAGGTATCAATAATTAAATAGTCTTGGTTAAACTGAAGTCTGATTCTTATTTCTGATTCTGTGAGGTGGCTCTGGAGAACTCCTTATCACTTCATTTGTTGCTCGGATATCTATCTATCAGACCTGTGATCCTGGCAGTGAGTAATTCAGTTTCTCATGAGATGACTGTTTCTATTTTGGGTTGTAGGAAGGGGAGTCTCATGCTGTGGTGATCCATCTGCAAGGCTTTGCTGCTCCTGGAAGGTATAAGGCCAATTCTGGAAATTTCCAGGTGCCATTTCTTTGATCTAGAACAGGAAATTGTAAAAGATGGCAGTTGAACATCCCTGCAAATATTGGAAATACCTTAGTCTATTATCTTGATGTCTTCAGTTTTGAAGGAAGATGAGATAGGCTAGGTAAACTTAGTGTTTTTAGAGAAACACTCCTTAAATGATTAACATGTCTGTGTACAAGGTTAGCAAGAATCCCACCAAAGGTTTAGGGGAAAGAGGACAGATACAAAATGAAGGCAGAGATGCCAAAACTTTATCCTCTTAGCTACCCATCAGGAATCAGCAGACCCAAATAAAGAGCCAGTGCTTTTAGCAAAAGCAGCATCTAATTCTCTGTTACACCAGTACCACAGTGGGGAATCACTTTACTCTCAGAGCCTTTTACCATATTAAATTCAACAAACACTGTACACCTATTGGCTTCTTTGTGTCAAGGACTATACTGAGCCATTCCAAATATTTGGGCTTTCCAGTTGGCGCTCTTGGGGAAACAAACAAACAAACCGAGAGTGAAAAACTAGCCAGATTCTGAAACCCTCCGCAGTTTCAAGGACAGAGAATGAAGGAAAGAGTAGGGTCAGTTCTTCAAGACAGAGAAATTTAGGAGGCAACCGAATTCTAACTAAGATTGTAGCTTCTCACTTATTTCTGGTCTATATCTCATTAATAAAGTGCACAATAGCTTTTTCCCTGAGAGGGAATGATGGCCATACCATTTATAGGCGGAGGTGCCTCTCAAGCTCCAGTACCAAAGAGGCCATGAGACTACATTTCCCAGAAGGCATGACTCAGCCTCTGTCCTCAAAACGCCCTTCCTAGAATTGTGCGCGTCCTTTGGGGGTTAGCGCAAGTCACCCCAGTCTGGGTCTTAGGACCCAACACACCCACCCTGTTTTTAATGTGCGGTGAAGGGATGATCAACGAAATAGAAACTTTCTGCTTTACCCACGGGGCCCCTCGGTGTTTCTCCAGCACCCTCTTGCAGTAGCCCCGGCCCTGCGTGGTCCCTGTGGACCGGGTTCGATTGCCTGCGTCCTCTCAGCCTTTTGGCAAGAAGGGGTCGGAGTCAGGAAAGGGGCTTTGGCGAAATGTATGGAAATTAATCGGGAAGTTTTCATAATTTGAAGTATCTGGGGAGAAAATTGCTAGAGGGCGTGAGGCGAACGTTTTTTTAGCGGATGGTAGGGCACAGGTACTGTTGAGGACCTGGAAAGCCCGCCCGTTGCCATGGCAACCGTCTGAGGACTAAATCTCTGTGTAGTCAATACGCTAGGATGCTGGGAGCCATTAGCCAAGTAAGTATGACAATTTCCTTGCCAGCGTACCCCATGTTGCAGTGACATTGAATGTACTTAACCTTGCTCAAGGACCAAGGCAGATTAGGGTGTTCCCGGTTTTAAGATAATCTTGTTTAGGGCGTTCCCAGTTTAGGTTCCAGGTTTAAGGTTTAAGATTATTCCTGCTGGGAATAGGGCGTATCCTGCTGCCTGAGTTCCCCTTGAGTTCTCACGGGATTCAGACAGTATATTTTGGAGATAGAAGCCCAGTGGAGGTGAATTTGGGAGAGAAGGAGGATTTGGGAAGAGAACGTGGATTTCCCCAGAACGTGATTGTAGACGGCTGGTGTGAGTTCGGGAATAAAGAGTTGCTGTTTGAATCTACAAGCTGTGTGGTGGCTCGTGATTGTGTGCCCAGCCAGACTGCGGCATTTGTGCCCAGCCAGACTGCGGCATTTGGCGGCTCGTACGGGGAACTTCTGAAGCTTAGAGGTAAGTGAAATTTCTCACCCTTGAGGAAGAGAGAAAGAATGGGTGAACATTTCAAAAAACAATGTGTTATCATTTTGATTTATTTTGTTTTTATTTCAAGTTGCCTGTTCCTAGAACTTTCTCAGGCAAACTGGGGGAAATGGTTGACTCAAGGTTTGAAGTTGTTCGCCTCCGAGCAAGATAAATTGTTAAAGGAAGGAGGCACCCCAGTAAGACCAAGAACAGTTAGGACATATGTTGATACAATACAAAAATGTAGCCCATGGCTTTTTAAAGACGAGTTATTAAGTATATCAATGGGACCATCATGGTATCCTGTAGAAAGATTTTTCTTCAACAAGAAAGAGATGCTAGTTCTGTTTACTACATTTGTCTAAGATCTTGGTTTTTACAGACATCTGATTAATTTACAAAGCTAAAGTGTTAAAATATCAACCACTAAATATAAAATCAAGTACTTTTACTTATTAAGTTCCATAAGGTAATATATTTAAACATTATGTGTGTTTTCATAAATTGGTAAATGGAAAAAGGTTTAATATTGCTTTGTGTCTGTGTCTTTGCTAAAACAAGGTTACTAAGTGTTAAGATTCTATCATGTGTAATTTATATACAAAGAGTAGAAAAATTTTCAGTTGGGTTTCAATTATAGTATTATAGTGTCATAAGAAACATGAAAGTCTTTCATCTTATTAAAGTGGAGTAATTTGTCTAAATCAGAAATTTTATAAGAGTTGTTTCAAAATGTGAATTTATAAAAAGGGTTAACAGTTAAAAAAGAGATAGAAAAAGATTCAAGATGTGGGAATATATTTTAATATAAAGGTTAAAGGAGAAATAAATGTTTCTAGATGAGATAATCTCTGTGTGGTAAAGTAAAAAGTTGTAAAATGTCATTTAAAAAATTTTTGAGGAAACTAGACTTAATTTAAAAGCTTGATAAAGGAAGAAAGAAGAAAAGATATTTGTACATGGCAGATTGAGACAAAGCTTCTCAATGGAGTTAAAAAAAAAAAGGCCTTTGGTTGAAGGGCAGCCATGTAAACTAACATTAAAGCGATTTAAACAGAATCTAAGCCTCGTTTAAAAGTGAAGTTGTAGGTGGTGAAAAAGTACATTTAAAAGTACAGTATAGATGATAATTAAAAGGTTAAATTGAAGGTGGTTGAGATACCTTCATGGCAGAAAAAAGATTGCTTTATTGCATCATTCGAAGCCTAGTTAATCTTAAAGGCATTAGTTTAAAAAAAATGGGAAGATAATAGGATAAAAGATATTTAGATAAAAAAGATTAAATATTTAAAGTGAAAAACTTTAAAAACAGAAGTACAGAAAGGTAAAAAAAAAGAGAGAAGATGTAGAAAGATAAAAAAGATATAGGAAGATTAAAAAGATGTAGAAAGACAAAAATTTTAAACCCACAAAATAGGAAACAAGAAAACTAGGAGAGAAAATAAGCAACTAAGGGTAAATATAAAAACCTTAGAAAAAAATTAGAAGATAGAAATAAGAAAAAATGGTTGAAAATGTCAAGTAAGGTATTACACAGATAGAAAATGCAAAAAGCTAAGACAACTATTAGATACAGACATATACTTATTAAAGCAAAAAGAGGGAATTGGAAAGGGGTATATATCCCCCAAAGTTAACCTTAAAATAACCCTTTTTACGCTAAACTTTTTAAATTTGGATTCATAAGGACTTAGTGCTGCGGAATATATATCCAAAAAATGTACATAAGCCTAAGGTACTTTGGAAAGATATTCTAACAGGACAATGGAAAGCTCCTGACCCAGTGATTGTCTGGAGTCGGGGTTTTGTTTGTGTGTTTCCACAGGGAGAACAGCAGCCGATTTGGATTCCAGAGACATTAACTAAAACAATTTCTATAGATCGAAAAGAAGATGATTTGACTCAAATCCATAACAGCTGATATCCAGAACTCCAGCTTGGCCATTCTTACATCTGCGACAGTGATTAACCAGGATGCTTTTTTCAATAGCTATTTTATTATTGCATTTTTCCACATCATAAGGTTCTATTTTTATTTTTTGAGCTCATACAAACCTAGGTTAATGTTTTTCTGATCAGTTTTATTTTTTGACTGTGGAGTTTTTAAACATTGCAATGGAGATTTCACCTAGGTAAAGCTACAAGGCCTTTACTATTTTCTTATGTGTTGTACGTTTGTGTACACTCTTGTGTTTTGTGTTGTATGTCTGTATGTGCGTATGTCCATATTTCTTATATGAGGAGCGCTCATGAAAAAATGGATCCGAATTATTATTATTTTTTTATTCACGTGATTTAAATGGTTTAATTTAAATTATGTAAACAGCTGTTAAGGATTGTTTTTAAAGGTGGTTAACAGATCTGTTTGTTTACTAGTTTAAATTAGGTAAAAGGCTGTTAAGCATTGTTTTTAAAGTAGGTTAACAGATCTGTTTGTTTACTTTCACCTTTCCTTTTCATTATATTTAATAATTCTTTTCAGGATAATGTCTCTTTAGCATCATTGCCAGAATTCCTATCTCCATCCCAGTGCCAGTGAAGAACTCAACAAGTAATGCTCAATCAAAGAGTCAACTTACTTTGGGAGGAAATGGACATATTGATAGATTCCTCTGCTTTGAACTGCTTGCAGAACTTGCCTGGACTATGTAACTATCGTTTGGTGCAGCGAATTGTGGTAATGCTGGCATATCTTTGCTGATGGTGTCACTAGTGATGCAATTTTTATTTCCTTGCCAGCGCACCCCATGTTAATTGTGGTAGTGCTGACATATCTTTGCTGATGGTGTCACCAGTGATGCAATTTTTCCCAAGGAGCCGTCAATTGGCTTGGTGTCGTGGCATTTCTGTATCCTCCTCCCTTCTGCTAGTGATGGTCTAAAATTTGGGGGCCAATGGCTTATGCTGGACCGGTAGTCAGTGACGGGTATGATCCAATTGCAGTGGTATCAACCTAAGACAGGAGGCTGACGCCTAAAGGTCAGTTTTCCGATGACGGGTAAGAACCATATGTTGAATTGGACAACCTACCAGGCACGGTCCATAAGCCACATTAACCTCACTCCCCCACTGGCACCAAGGCCAAATTTGGGGGCCAACAGAGGTGAGGCAAAGAACCTCACCCCCCCACTGGTGCATAGACCTATCCACAAGTATGGCTGTATGCTGGACCGGTAGTCAGTGACGGGTATGATTCAATTGCAGTGGTATCAACCTAAGACAGGAGGCTGACGCCTAAAGGTCAGTTTTCCGATGACGGGTAAGAACCATATGTTGAATTGGACAACCTACCAGGCACGGTCCTTAAGCCGCATTGCTTGTTGTTTAATTAATCAGAAGGGGGGAGAAATAATGCCGCAGTCTGGCTGGGCACAAATGCCGCAGTCTGGCTGGGCACACAATCACGAGCCACCACACAGCTTGTAGATTCAAACAGCAACTCTTTATTCCCGAACTCACACCAGCCGTCTACAATCACGTTCTGGGGAAATCCACGTTCTCTTCCCAAATCCTCCTTCTCTCCCAAATTCACCTCCACTGGGCTTCTATCTCCAAAATATACTGTCTGAATCCCGTGAGAACTCAAGGGGAACTCAGGCAGCAGGATACGCCCTATTCCCAGCAGGAATAATCTTAAACCTTAAACCTGGAACCTAAACTGGGAACGCCCTAAACAAGATTATCTTAAAACCGGGAACACCCTAATCTGCCTTGGTCCTTGAGCAAGGTTAAGTACATTCAATGTCACTGCAACATGGGGTACGCTGGCAAGGAAATTGTCATACTTACTTGGCTAATGGCTCCCAGCACTAGGACACAGAGGCACGATAATAAAATAAAAGGCTGCCTTGCTCTCAGACTGTGTGTTGTGTTATGTTCTATGGGAACAAAATGAAAGGACGCTCTTGAGAAGACAGATGAGAGAGCCACGGAAAGCCGCCCAGAGAAAGTGATGGGAATTAAGTCCAGAAGTGTCCTAGATTTGAAGGGAAAACTTCAATACTTGTTAACTGCATACAGAATTAAAGCCCATGTAGATTGAAGAGATAAACATTTAAAAAAAATTCAAAGAAAATGTGCGAAAATTTTATGATGTAAGGTAGGAAAACAAGTCACGAAACTAAGAAGTTATGAACAACATTGATATCATGACCATTGGAAACTTACCCCAAACAGAAAATACCATAAATCAGTTTCAAAGACAAAAACACAAGGAGAAAAATATCTGTATCATGCGTGAGAGCTAAGTGTTAACATCTAGATATCTAAAGATACCAGGAAACACTCCTGTAGGCAGGGTTACAGTCTGTTGCTTTTTGCAACAAGAATCTACTGGAGCTAAACTATAATTGGCAAAACAGCAACAGGTCCTCACGTTAACTGGGAAAGGGGATGTTTGGTCATTTTTGTCATTTGTCCAGTGTTCCTCTCTATGCTCAGACATAATTTCAGAGTGTTTATTATGTAGTTTTGCAATAATTCCAAACATTAGCTTCTCATATGATGTTTTTGTTTTAGAGCATATTCCACTATCCCTTTGAGATTATGACATATTATCATATTTCATATGCGGGAATTTGGAATGGATTCTCCTTTCCCTTAGGAACATTACATCAAAGCTTTTCAGAGTCCCAATAGGTAAGTTTCTGTCTTCAACTACTGTACTTCAAAATATGTATAAATTCAAGTTTGATTGCCACTTTGAGAACTTAGGTTGCAACAGGCTACACTCCTCTGCTGCTTCTCTGAAGACCCAATATAGGCTGGGAAAGTCTGCAATCTGTCAGCAGCATTGCAGAAAGCCAGGAGCTCAGGCTGCAACAGGTTGATACCATATTAGTCTTGAAGCTTTGAAATCTCACCTGCCAACACCAGCCCCCACACTCTACCACCAGGGGACCTCATGTTATGTCATGGATCTTGGCCATACTGGTCAAATAGCTTCTCCCAAGAATGACTTGTATAAAAATATGCCTCAAACTTTAATTAAACTTTACTTTCACAGAGGCCTGATTCCATACTTACTGAGCAATTTGGCTTCAATAATTTTTGGAACTCCCTTGCTCTATGGCTAATGTACTTTGTCACCTGAGTGTATTCCTAGTGAGATTTGGTCACATCATTCTCCTTCTCTTTGTGCATTGCCACTCTCTGCATGGCAATAAGCCACAGAAGTTATGAAGTTATATTTTGGTCATCTCCTTATTTCTACCACACAACATGTTCATATTTTTGTCTTACTTCATCACAGTCACAGAATAACCTTGTCTGATGTTGGTGATTTGTGAAATGGTTTATATAAAGTAGGACACAATTTGACTTAGGTACTAGTTATAAGCTAGTTACCCTCTGAGCTAGTTTCACCTGTCATTTTTCTTTCTCATCAAATATATAAAGAACAACAAACAACCCAGTGAAAAATTAGGGAAGGGTAGCAACAACAATTGACAAAAAGGAAAGAAATGAATAGTTGTGTGTTAGTCCATTTATCATAATTACAATGAAATATCTAAAGCAAGGTAACTTTATAAAGAAAGGTTTAGTTAGCTCACATTTCTGGAGGTTCATGTAAATGGTAACCCCTTCTACTCAGAAATTAAAACAATAAAATTTGATTTACTAGTATTTTGTTGAGGGTTTCTGCATCTTTGTGGGATGTTGGCCTGTAGTTTTCCTATTAGGTACATATATATTTACAATTGTAATATCCCATTTGCAAATAGATTCTTTTAACATGACCTTTTTGTCTCTTTTTACAGCTTTTGAATTACAATCTGTTTGTCTGACATAAATATAACTACCTGTTTTTTTGTGGTTCCCTTTTGGGTGGACTCTTTTTTCGTCCTTTCTCTTTTATCCTATGCGTGTCCTTAAAGTTGAGATGAGTCTCTTGTAGGCAGCACATAGTTGGGTCTTCATAAAATCAATTCTATGGTTTTATGTCTTTTAACTGGAGAATTTAATCCATTTATATTCAAAGTAATTAATGATAAGTATTGACTTACTATTGCCATTTTGGTAACAATTGTTTTCTGGAAAATTGTAGATTTTTTTTTGTTTGTTTCTCTCTTCTCTTGCATCTTTCTTTGTGGCTTCTGTGGTGGTTTTATTTGAATCCTTTCTTCATTTCTTTTGTGCATCTACAAGGACTTCTGCTTTGTGATTACCATGAGGCTTACATAAAACACTTTACACTGATAACAGTGTATTGTAAGCTGATAATAACTTTGATCACTTGCACAAGCCCTCCCCCCAAATTTGTTTTTGTTTATATGTTTTGTGTCTTATGATTTTGTTGCTGCATTAGTCAGTTTTCTATTGCTATAACAAAATAGCAGACGCTGTGTACTTTATTAAGATAGCCAGTTATTCCTGCATTTCTGGATATTTATGGGCATGGTGCCAGTATCTGCTTAGTTCCAGTGAGGGCCTTCTGGCTACATCACAGCATGGCAGATGGTATCATGATAGGAGCATGAGTGAGAGAGAAAGAGATCTCATGTTGGTACAGGTAACTAGAGAGCTTCAAGCTAACTCTTTATAAAAAAAAATAATAATAATTGGGCTGGGGATGTGGCTCAAGCGGTAGCAAGCTCGCCTGGCATGCATGTGGCCCGGGTTCGATCCTCAGCACCACATACAAACAAAGATGTTGTGTCCGCCGAAAACTAAAAAAATAAATAAATAAATAAATAAAAAATTCTCTCTCTCTTTAAAACAAAATCATTGACGTGGGAACTACATGGATCCCTCAAGAACCACATTAATACCTTCTGAAGACAGCACCCCCCCAGTGACCTAACCACTTTCAACTAGGCCCCACCTCTTAAAGATTCCATCACCTTGGAATGAGATGGACATGATCACCCTAAGTACATGTATGAAGACATGAACACGGATGGTGTGAATATACTTTGTATACAACCAGAGAGATGAAAAAATGAGCTCTATGAATTGTAATGCATTCTGCTGTCATATATAACAAATTTAAAAAGTTAAAAAAAAACCTACAAAGTCAACATAAAAATAATTAATTAAAAAAAAAAGATTCCACCACCTTAACCTGTCATACTGGGATCAAACTTCCAGCACATGATCCTTGGAGGGATACACTCTAACTATATCCAAACTTAACAGTCCCTGAACAAATTATCCTTAGCTGTAGTTGTGTTTTAATAGTTTTGTCATTTGATCTTCAAAATAGATTTTCACACCACCATCACAGGTGTTTTAGTCGGCTTCTCTGCTGTTGTGATCAAAAGACCTGACAAGAACAATTTGAGAGGAGGAAATGTTTATTTGGCACTCATGGTTTCATCTCAGTCCATAGATCTCCAACTCCATAGCTCTGTGCCTAAGGTGAAGTAGAACATCACGGCAGAAGAGTATGGTGGAGAAAAGCAACTCAGGACATGTCAATCAGGAAGCAGAGAAAGAGTTTTCCTTTCAGGGAACAAAATATAAATCCCCAAAGCACACCCCCAGTTATCCATCTCTTCCAACTGCATCCTACCTGCCTACAGTTACTGCCCAGTTAATTCATATCAGCGAATAATGCACTTATTAGGTTAAAGCTGCCATAACCCAATCATTTTACCACTAAAATTTGTAGCATTGACTCACATGTGAACTTTTGGGGGACACCTCATAGCTAAACCATAACAATAGTATAAGAATATTTTAAGTTGAATATTCATTTACTTAGAGTGAATGTTATATTTTAATATATTTTCATGTTGCTACTTAATGATCCTTCAAATTGAAAGGTGCTTTCGGAATTTTTATAAGGCAGGTCTAATGGTGATAAATTCCCTCAGCTTTTGTCAAAGAGTTTTTTTTTTGATCTCCCCTTTATTTTTGGAAGACAGAATTGCTGGGTATAGTTATTTGGTTGGCAGTTATTTTCTTTTAGCTTTTTAATCATATCATCCCATTCCCTTTTGGCCTGCAGGGTTTCTTTTGAACAATCTACAGATAGTCTTATGATAGCCTCTTGTACACAACAATTTATTTTCCCTTGAAACTTTCAATATTCTTTGTCTTTTAACTTTTCATAGTTTGGTTATAATATGTCTTGTTGTGTGTCTCTTTAGTTTCATTCTACTAAATATGCAATGGGTTTCTGAGCTCTGGCTTTTTATTACCTTCCCCAGACTTGGAATGTTTTCTGCTGTTTTTTTGTTTAAATATGTTTTCTGTCCTTTCTCTGTTTCTTCTCTTCTTGGTACAGTGATAGTATATATATATTATTTGGCTTGATAGTGACTTGTAAGTCCCTTAGGCTTGCTTCACTCTTTTTCATTCTTTTTCTTTTTGCTTTTCAGGCTGATTTCCAATGCCCTGAGTTCAAGTTCAATAATTCTTTCTCTTGCTTGGTGTAGTCTAATGTTGAATCTCTCTATTGAATATTTTAGTTCATTTGTTGTATTCCTCAGCTTGAAGATTTATATTTGGCAATGTCTTATATTTTCTTTTTCTTTTTTTTCTTGAAATTCTTACTTTGTTTATACATTGCTCTCTTTATGTCAGTGAGCATCTTTATGAAGTACCCTTTTGAATTCCCTATCAGGTAAATCACACATCTTCATTTCATTAGGGCTGGCTTCTGCAGATTTATCTTGTTCTTTTAGTTGGAACATATGTCCATGCTTCTTAAATTTCCTTGATGTTCTGTATTGGATTTTGTGCATTAAATAAAGGAACCATCTCTCCAATTGTTAGTAGCCTGGTCTTGTGTAGGAGATGTGTTTCCCTAATCAGCCCAGCCAGAGATTACAAACTTTTTGTGTTTATGTAACCTGTTGTCTTTGTTCTTAGTGGCCTCCAAGAAATTAGAGTGTCAAGTTGTGGTATTACCTTGAGAGAGGTGGGACAGAAGCCAGTCCTTTGTGATGCAGCCGGAGAGGTTGAGGTGTTAGATATGTGCACCCGTTCCTTTTTTCCATGCAGAGAATCTGAGTTTATTTCCCACTCTTCCTGCTCTACACCAAGGATAGGGTCTGAGGATGGTATCTGTAGTCTTAATCAAAGTGTTTACTTTGTACTTGGGAAGAAAGATTATGAATGTTTGCAATTTTAAAAGTTACCTTTTTGTTTTCTGTGGTCTAGGATACTTAGAGTACAGAGCTCCATCAATTCCCAGACCTACATGATTCAGGAAGTAATCTCAGGTGAAGGTATAAAATCTGGAATGCTCTATATATGTAGAAACTACTTCCAGGGATGGTCTTCAAATCTAGATTTATTGCTGGATCAAGCCAGGGAAGAAGGTGGGGTAGGCCCATTCTCTTGTTCAAGCAAGCAGAAGTCTCAAATACTTCTAGCAAGGATAGACTTCTGGTCTGGAGTTTTTGCTAATGCAAGCCAGGGAGGAAGTGCATGAAATGATAGTATTCTCTATTAGGCATGAGATATTCCCCCTCCTTCCAATGAGAGATTGCGGGATTTTAACCTCTAGAACAAGTTAAGGAAGAAGGTACAGGAAGTGCCATTCTTCCTGGCAAAGAACTCCAACCCCTTTCCATGTAGATATTGCAGGGCTGGAATTATCACTAGAGCAAGCCAGGGAAGAAGGCACAGGGCGTGTGAAAGAAGTTTAGTTTTGATTTGCTGCACGTGCTTCCGAATACTTGCTTGTTTGAGGCCAGAATCACAGGGAACTGTGGAAAAACATGCAGCTAAAGGCCAAACTCTTTTCAGGGAAAAGTTGGAAGCTGGACTGATCCCGGGGGCTATAGCTATTGGGAGTGCTTCTCTTTGTGCTTTGGGCTTGAAGGAAATCTTCCAATGAATGTCCTGTTTCTGTCATTTCTTGAGGTTGGTGATTTAAGAACCAAGGTCTCTGGCAGAGACTGTAAGAGTTGAACTTTATATGTGTGATACAAGCTCCTTACACCTCAGAAAGAAGCTGGGTACTGGGATTTTTTTTTTTCTAATTAGAAAGTGTGTTAAAGGTGGTTTTATTAAGGAAGTATATCTTTTGCTTTTCCTGCCCATTTTGATGGTGGATCTTTTTTTTTTTTCAGTCATCCAGTGTTAGTCTTTCAAGTGGATACTGGCTTTCTCTGGAGAGAACATATCTGTGTGTAGGTGCTGGCTTGAAGTATTCGTGGGAGAAGGGATGGCCAGAAGCCTCCAGTTCCTCCATTGTGCTGACATCACTCTTGGTCTTGTAATTTTTAGGAAGCTATTTAATTCTTCTTTTCCTCAAGTTTCCTTATGTATAAAATAGGTTTACTAATACCTATGAGACATCACTGGAAGGATTATTATAATAACCCATGAAATCTACCTTTTCATATGCCCAATCAGAGCAGCAATTAAAGTCTGACTTGGGAAATACCTTATTCTCAACTAGAACAGTGCCCATCAGCAAATACTAGGCTCAATAGATATTGGTTAAGTAAATGAATGTAAAGCACATAAATTTATTAAGTGTTCAAAAATTTGGTTCAGTGTTATACACTGAACCCTACAGTAGGCATAACTTTGAGACGTGTAAATCCTTCTCTACCTCTTCTTCACCATGTGGGCCTCCTTAGACTAGTTTTTTTGGGGTTACAACCTAACCTCTTCTTCTTTAATCACTAAATGAACCAATCATTAGAGATTCACTCTTTAGCTAGTCTTATGACATATGACAACTCTCTGTTGTGCAAAAACTGTACTGCATTTAGTCAGTAAAAGACATCATGGTTATCCAGCGGTACGGTTGGAAAATTCACTCCAATTCCTTTTCTTTTCTTTAAATAGTAAAGGTGTATTATTAAATTATTATTAACTGATGTTGAGATACGCATTAGGTACCAAGCCCAGTGACAACCCTGCCAGGTTGATATTAGCAGCTCAGTTTTATAGATGAGAGCTGTGGGTGACTTGTCTGAGGTTGCATAGGTAATACATATGACATTTCTTCATCATATATTTACTATATTCCTGGCACTAGACTAAACCTTTAACACACATTATCTCATCTAATGTCACAACAACTTTAGAGGTATCAATTAGTTACACATGTCCTCCAACTTTTCATCTTTAAAGATCTTCTGAATGATAGACAGTGTTCTTGTGACCAAGCATCAGTTGAAGCCAAGGTCAAGGAACATCTATGTCTTAGTCTATTTTGTGTTACCATCACAGAATACTGAAGACTGAGTAATTTATAAAGAAAAACGATTTGGTTTTTCTGGCTCATGGTTTTGGAGGCTGGGAAGTCCAAGATCACCAGGCTGCATCTGGTGAGGCCTTCTTGCTGCATCATCACATGGCAGAAGGCAGAAAGACAAGACAGAACAAGTAAGCAACAAGGGCCAAATTCACTTTTATAATAAGCCCACTCTTGTGATAACTAACCTACTGCTGCAATAATGTCACTGATCCATTTATCCACAGCCAAACAAAGAGGCAAATAAAGAGGCAATCTCAGGAAATGACTAATGTAGTCATTGAGTGGTAAGATATAATCTATTTAGAATAGAAGGAATTCCAGAAAATTAGCTAGAGTTTCAGGGGGAGTGATTAAGGAGAGTGTGGTTTCAAAGCACAAGGAACAGAAGAGGGAACCGGGAAAAGGTTAAAATCAAGGTCAGCTGGGATTTTCAAGGTAAATCAAGTAAGCATATTAAAACTTCTACCAATAATACCAACCTTGTCACTCCCTATCCATTATACAACCTATGTGGATCTGGCTGTTAATGTTTTGCTGATAATTAAGATTTCGTTTTGTTTGTAAAGGTATTTGTATTTAGTTTATAAAAATAACAGCCACCTGTCAAAGCACCAGTCCTTTACATAATAGTTTCCCAAGAAGATATGAGGTCCTTGTCTCAATAATTTTTTCCATATCATCTGGCAGTGGTATTGTACAAAGACTCTGTTTTTTGTGGCATTATTATTATTATTTATTATTATTATTATTATATCTGTACATTAATCAAAAGAAGATGGTCTACTTGATCAATGGCTAGAATTGAAATTTTCTGACAGTGGGATGCCTGTATTCAGAGTTCTCACCAAGCACTTTGGGGTTGGTAAGCAACCAAAGTAGACCATCTATGGTCTGATTCAAAGAAGAGCCAATGAGAAATTTCATAAACAGTCCCTAATTAGGACCTAGTTAAAGGGTTGAAATTAGTGATGTGGTGTTCAGAATTCTCTGGGGTAGAGTCCTCAATCTGTGAATAATGAGACGGAAAACAACTCGTAAGAGTTCAAAGACATGAAGTGATATTACCTATCATTAGTAATCTACTAGTGTTTTAAAATCTCGGGGCAAAAGAAATCAAAGTGAAGGTCCTTGCCCATGACTAGTTTATAATAGCTTAACACAGTTTTCCTGTTTAGTGTAGCAAATGGCCATTTCAGATATATGATATGTACTATGCTCAATTTCTTCCTTAAAAATGTGACTCATCTCTCATCTCCTCTTACTCAGGATGGTGTAAGCATTATTTTACACAGAAAAGCATTCCCAGTTACTCTGGAGGCTGAAACAGGAGGATTGCAAATTCAAGGTCAGTCAGCCTGACTGTAAAGGTCAGATCCTCTGTAAAATAAATAAATAAATTTAATTTAATTTAATTTAAAAAAATTAGCATGGATTCGCTTCACTACCTAACCTCGAAATGGGTCCCACTATTAATGTTAATAATGTCAGGCAATGTTCTAATGGGCAAACAGAGTGTTATTTATCCTAAAAGTGAGAAGAAAATCAAATCTACCCATAGAGAAATGTTTAAAAATATTAAAACATACATATAATTAATAGACATTAACATACAATTAATAGACATAAAACTGAACTTCATTTTTCTGAACTCCATTTCTACTTCTCATTCTTATTTCATCTCTGGGCATTAGATGTGGTATCAGAGGCATTAGGAATATTATCCTACAGAAAGAAGCCCTGGTTGAGCCAATTATGGTTTATGCAGCATAAGTTTCCACACCTTACATCAGCACTGAGACTATAGGAAGCTTCTGAGATTCATATCAAATAAAATTTGTTTGTTTCTTGCTGAAATATCCACTCAGGGTGGCAACCATGGTTATCTTTTGCTAATCGGTAGAAAAGACAACTTTGGTTACTTAAAAATAAAAGGCACAGTTTCTTAGTAAAGAATCCTATACAGGGCAAAATCTTTCCAGACATGGGATACAAGGAGGAAAAACAGTGTGAGTTTAGGGATGCTGATGTCTGTCTAACTCCTGTAGGCCAACTTGCTCATTTTGAGGATACCTAGGCTTGAAGAGGAAAAATGATTTGTCCAGAATCACTCCCTTAGGGAACACCCGGTTTAGCAAAGGTATTTCTTAACCATAGCATAAAACTGTTCTATGCCTCCTTATATCAAAGAAAAATGTGAAGCTGGTGGCCAGCCTGATGGTGGAGAGGTGTGTTTTTGGCCAGCTTCACTTGAGAATAAGCTCAGTCACTATACTCAGCCAAATTTCCCTCTCTGTAAGATGAAATATTAATCCTTATTTGTTACAGTTTTGCATGTAAGAATTGCATATAAAGTAAGTCATATGCCAGACCAGTAGTTTTCAAAATGTGGTCCCCAGAATAGCAGCAGCGACAGAATCGCCTGGGAATTCCTTAAAATTCTTCAGCCTCACCCTAAACCTACTAAATCTGAAACTCCTTGGTAGGGCCAATCTGTTTTGTTTTGTTTTCACAAACCTTTCAAGTACTTTTGATGCACAAAGTTTTAAGAGTTAGGTCACAGTGTGGTAAAAATAAAAATTGAAATCCCCCCGAGGACATTTATACTTACAAGCATCTTGGAATGTCTATCATTTACACATTTAAAAGGCATAAATTAGCAGTAACATTGGGAGTTCATTTTAATAAAAACCTGCTGATGGGCAGAAGCAGGAAGAGAAAACCTAAGTGCTCAAGACCACCCTGTAGGCCCACAAAACAGAACCTGCAATAGGAATCGTCACCAGATCAGGGAGGAAAAATCTTTGCTTAACAAATTCCCCTCAACTCCAAGAGTATCCTCAGGCATCCACTTGGCCAAGCATGTTCCCAGACTCTCAGAAGTAACTCTCTGGTCTTATCTTAGTATACACACTTTGCCTGTTGACTATTATTTGCCTTCTTTTGCTCTGCTTCTTCCTTGGGAAAGATGCTCTATGGGGCAAGTACCAGTGGTCTTTTTTATCAACTTCCTGGGTTCTGAGCAGCCACTTCCCCTCTGATTCTAGAAAAAGGGCAGGTTGCTGTGTGGGCAGGGCCAGGGAATAGCTCTCATTGCCACCATGTGCTCCCCTCCACCCCCAACAACAAGGAGACTCCTGGGAGGGGAGCTTGAGATCCACCTCCTCCTTGAGTTGTAGCTCTGCTCTAATTGTTGGGTTTTGTGACTGTTAGACCTATGGCTTCTTGGACATCAAGACTAACCTGTGTTACCCTCCTGTGTGGACCTTCCCAGAGTGTGAAGGTGTGCCTCATTTCTTCTCCACCTTCTCTTAAAAAGAGACTCCCCAGTCCTACGACCCTCACTTTAATTTGGGACTTCGCTGACCTCCCGGGTGCCCCACCACCTCCCAGAAAGGCCTTCTGCCCACTTCAAGCCGAGATCTTCCTGTTGTGAGTCCTGGTTCTGGAGTTGGGAAAGGATGGGAAAGATTTGAAAGTTTTGAAAATAACTGCTTTCAGAAGAACTGGGGAAGGAGGTTTTCTGATGACAAATGATTCTAGGAATGGAAAAGGCAGAGGAGTCATGTGATCAGTTTAGGTAAAATGAACCAGAGGAAGATAGAAAAAGCCAAGGAAATACCGCTCCCTCCATTTTCTTTGAGAAAATTTCCTTCTTTTAAGCGTTTAAAAGCTCCTCCTTTTTTTGGTGACTAACGGAAGAGCAATCTTTCCTTGAAGTCAACTTATTTGGGGGTTCTTGTCCTCCCCTCAGTTTTCTATTTCTTCTTCCTTAATTTCTTCAGAGCAAATTTAAGGCCTTTGTTCCTTTAGGAATGCTCACATTTTGTTTTCTTTGCAGCACTTTGTATATTTTTTCCACATGCTATGCAATCCACTTATATTAATAAGTTTGAAAAATAGGACACAAATATTATTTTAAAAGAAAAATAACTGTTAAAGTTCAGGAGCTGCAGACAGGGAAGAATTAGTTTACCATAGTATGTCTTTTTTTTAATATACTTTTATTTATTTATTTATTTATTTTTATGTGGTGCTGAGGCTCCAACGCACCTCACACATGCTAGGCGAGAGCTCTACTGCTGAGCTACAACCCCAGCCCCTACCATACTATGTCTTAGTCCATTTTCTCTTGATATAACAAAATACCCAATGCTGAATAATTTATAAAGAATGGATTTGTTTATTTTGTTAGTTCTGAACTCTGGGAAGTTCAAGAACATGGCACTGCTGAGGGGCTCATGGTGGAAAGTGAAAGAGTAAGCTGCTACATGTGAAAGAGAAAGAAAACCTGCTGTCTCAATTAATTAATTAATCCAGCACTCAGGAAGAGTAAGAATTCACTCATGTGAAAAAGGCATTAATCCACTCATGAGGGTTTTGTCCCTGTGAACACCTTTTAAAGTTTTCCCCCAACTCCGAATACCATTACATTAACAATCAAACTTCAACATGAGTCTTTAGGGAGCAAATCACATTCAAACCAGAACATATTCTTTTAATATTGTAAGATTTAGGGTGCCTTCTTCAACCTTATCAAACTACAGACACTGGTGTTATTTTTGACATATGAAAACAGACGTGGTACTTGTATCTTAAGGATTTTAAAGAAAACTGGCTCATGGAGAAAGGACTCATTTAGGAAAGAAACATATGAAGATGACCATATATAAGCAACTAGAGAAAGTAGCAGTTGTATCTAAAAGCTTATAAACTGCCAAAATAATAATTTTCAACAAAAGGCAAACTTGTAGTCTGGTCCTTGTTTTCTGGAAAATCCTATTTTAAGATTCTAAAACATTAGATGAAGAGGATTTTACCCTCTTCTAGATTGCAGCCTTTATATACTAAACCCCAAATCCAGGGTTTTTCTGTGAAAAAAATAACTTTAAATAAAAAAATAGTTTGCAAAAAATAAGTGTAAACAGCAATTTTTATTTATTGTTTTGAGGGTTGAAGGAAGCAACATATAACAAAGTGGGAGAGGGAAATATTTCCTAATCATCCAATAAGGGAAATTGGAAAGAAGAATTTTACATAGTGAAACTTTGGGTTGATTTAAGTTGGAGTTATCTGTCACGAGCCAGTCATGGACTGTGGGCATGAACTATGTGCATTTGAACGTATGAGGGGACTGGACTGATGTTATTGTCTGATTGGGCTGTGCAATGTAAGTGTGCCTTTTCTCTCACTCTGCCTTTGATCCTACACAGCACTTGAGATGGGTGTGGCTTTCCAAGATGTAAGTCAATCTGCTGACCACAAGACATCACCAAGCAAGACTCCACTCTTTGAAATCCAATTCCTTGCCTTATTTGGGTGGAATTTTCTCGAATGTCTTTTCCCCAGTAAAGAGAAGGTTTTGGGTGTGCTCACTCTCTCTCTTGCTCCTTCCAGCACTGGAGCTGACCATTGGGGTCACTGAGCCAAGCCATCCTGCCTTAGAAATTTATGTTAGAAACTTATGTTTATGTGCCATGTGGTTTCTTCGTCATTTTCTTAGTTACTGATACAGCCAGCTGCTTTGAACCCAACTCATATTGCCAGCCTGGCCAGCTGGTGATAGTTATCATTTAAGGTACTGGACCATTGCATCTTCTATTTTAGAAGAGTAATCTGGTTTTTGAGGGACAGAGCTGCCTAAGGTGGTGATGAGAGTGAGAGTCGAAATATGTGGGATTTTTTTCAGGTCTTGCCATCATTTTACAAAAAGAGGTCAGATCCAAAGATATAAGGAATTTAACAATGTCATTTGGCTGCTA
The DNA here is from genome assembly GCF_021218885.2 of Marmota monax. Taxonomy (NCBI): domain Eukaryota; kingdom Metazoa; phylum Chordata; class Mammalia; order Rodentia; family Sciuridae; genus Marmota; species Marmota monax. The sequence goes on from NW_026695227.1 coordinate 29,497,333, forward strand.
AAGAGCTAGGATAAATATCCAAGTTTTCCACCTCCATGTCCAAATTTTTTTTCTTTTTTAAAAATATACACACAACAAGGGAGGAGAGGGAAGAATAGAAGTTCATTGGACTAGACACAGGGGAATAAAGTTAAAGGAGAGGATGAGAATAGGAAAGACAGTGGAATGCATCAGACAGAACTCTCCTATGTACTAGATGAATACGCCACCAGTGAAATGCCACATCATGTACAACCACAAAATGGGATCCTGATTAGAATAAGTTATACTCCATGTATGTATGACATGTCAAAACACACCTAATGTATATCTAAAAAATAAATAAACAATAAATAAAAATATTATGCTACATATTACCCTGAAATAGCAAATTAACTTTCAGAAAAAATCTATATAAAATTGCAAAAGTTAACTGTGAAGATTATGGTAATTAAGGAGCAGTGAATCATTTGACTAAAAGAGTTTGGGAAATTTTCAGGTCAAGCTCAGCTTAGCAGAAACTTGAACAAACAACAGGGCTTCTCTGGGCAGAAAAAAGGGCAGGGGTAACCTAAGAAGAAGGATGAGAGGCAGAAAAGTATAAAGTATTGTTCATTAGACCAGTAATCTCAGTTGACTTGAAATCTGGATTATTCCATTTCAACTGAATGAGGCATCAGGCATTTAAGCTTCCCTGATGTGGGAATCAAGTGTTCATTGTAGAAAGACTACAGTGTTGTGAGGGTTTTGTTTGTTTTTGTTTTTATTTTACTTCAAGCTTTTGTGCAGATTTCTTGGAAGAGTCAGCGAGCCATGACTGTAGAATCTAAATGGTGGACCTAAAAGTGTGATTTCTAGGCCAAATTGTGGGTCACCACATTTATTCTTTACAGTCATTGAATTGCTTTTTTTTTGGATGTGGGTAGATGGTGTTCAGTGCCTCAGAAATACAAATGGACTTCAGAAAGCAGTGGAGAGCAATAAGAATGAACCCAGAGACTATATGGGGACTGTTTAGGGGTAGACAGATGCTATTAAGATGTGGGTTGGTTTGGACCTTGAAGAAAGTGGCGTCTGGTTGTGGGTGTTTTTTCGTTTGAACCCAGGGGCGCTTTACCACATCCCCAGCTCTTTTTAAAAAATACTTTATTTAGAGAAAGGGTCTCACTAAGTTGCTTAGGGCTTCACTAAACTGCTGAGGCTGGCTTTGAACATGTGATCCTCCTGCCTCAGCCTCCCAAACCACCTCTCTGGTCGGTGATTGTTAAAAGGCTCCTACCTGGGTGGGATGTGCCAGCCTTCTGATTAGGACCTGAAAAGCTGGGCCCGGCCTGCCTTTGTGACGTGGTCCACTCAGCCCCAGCCCGTAGGTCATGTCTTGGCAGATGTGGTCCAAAGCCTGCTCAAAGCCAGCGGCCCCGCGGAGGGGCAAGCGGGGCCATGGCCGAGGCGGCCCAGCCCAGTGGAGAGTCCCAAGGCTCTGAAGTCAAAGCTCAGCAGCCCAAGGAAAGGGTCACATCTGGACCTACGAGGCGGGGCCCGCGCTCCGTGCTCAAAGTGTCCCAGCTGCTGCTCCGGGCCATCACGTCGCACAAGGGGCTGACTCTGGCTGTTCTCAAGAAGGAGCTCGGAAACGCTGGCTACGAAGTGCGCAGGAAGATTGGCCGCCCCTCCAGAAAAACCTCCAATTCTGAGGTTAAGGGCACGCTCCTGCGGGTCAGTGGCAGCGACGCCGCCGGCTACTTCAGGGTCTGGAAGATTCCGAAGCCCAAGAGAAAGTTGGGGCGCCCTAGGATGGAGGAGTACGGCCATTCCCCCAGGAGGATCCCACCCGGGTCCCGGAACTCGCGGAGGCGCCCCACGCGTCGCAAACAGGCGAGGAAAACCAGGGAAGCCTGGAGACCCAGGAGGGTAACGGCGAAAGCGAGAAGGGGGAGGCAAAAGACCAAGGAGCCGGTGCGTGCCAGATCCAAGGAAGAAGCGGGGGTCAAGGTGATGGACGAGGGGAGAGGGCGGACCCTGAAGGAGGACATCAGGCCTAGGTCACGAGAAGAGAAGAGGCCAAGCTCTAAGGTCAGAGTAGAGAGGCAGCAGGAATCCGAGAAACCGGGAAAACGGACCATCCAGAAGCCAACCGCGGTTAAAACCGACCGTACTTTTACCGGGCAGGGGAAGACGGGCATGAAGACCTGTAGTAAATCCAAAGGCCTTCGGGTTGTAACCGGGAATCCTTAATGTAGGGACGCCCTCATTTCCTACAGGCTCTAATGCCTTTCCCCATAGGCTCCAAGGAGAGCACCTCGCACTCTTAATGAACCTATTTACAAGACCTTCCCGCCTCTTTGTGTCTGTTTGCTCTTAGCCGCACCTGAAAGGGTGGATGTTAAGGTGAGACCTCTAGTGGGCACGTGAGATAAAGAGAGAGAAATTAGAGAGACTCTGACCTGTTGCAGGACCCAGAGAAGTCTGTTTTAGAAGGAAAGAAAAGAAGTAGAGGAAAGCCACCAGCTTAAAAGGGGTTAGTTAGGAGTGCTGAGTTAATGATAGACACACTAGCAAATCCAAAATGAGTTTGGGGAAGGAGGGCATGTTGCCAGAAGTGTAGACAACCTTGATCCAAAGTGTTCTTACCTGAAAAAGTATTTTAAGACAAAATCCCTTCTGCCAAAATCGATTGCAATGAGTTTGTAGTTGTTGCCCTGAATTGATATCCTATTTGAATTTGAAAGTATGTCTTACATGCGAATCTTCAATTAAATGAGATGGTCTGTGAAAGCATCCTGCATAGGGCTTGGCAAGGGCAGGGTGCTCATGGCTGAGGATTTAATATGTTTATAAGTAATTCCTGATGAGATTGTAATGTGCTATAGCCGAAAACTACACTGAATCAGTACTTAGTGAGACCAGGATTCTAGTCATAGTTCTCCCATTCAGACCTTAACTGCATTATTACATAAGCATTTGTGTGGTTTTACACCCCTCTGCAAAATGTTGGGATTATGCTAGGATGATTTGAGGTGATTTAAAGTGTCAGTAAAATGATAAAGGGAACTTGATCATCATTATATATGCTTTGCTTGACAAAATTCAACAATAAGGGAGGTATCAAGTGGGCAAGTGCTAACTGCTAGAGAAGAAACCATTAAGATTTATAGAATGCATATCAGAAGTACAGGAGATAGGGAAGGCTAGATAGTGAATATCTAGTCCTTTTGCTTTTCATAAACTACATAGATGTTTTGAGCACTATGTACCAAGTGTGGAGCAAATGTATGATTTCTTTGAGTTCTAAGGCAGGGGTAAAGAACAGCAGGGGAGTAATTCTCATGTCATAAGCTGTGACAGGTCACAGAAGTGGTTTCTAGGGAAGTAAAACATACTGATTTAGGGAAAGGACTAGCTGTTTCCAAGTGAAGCCAAAGCAGTATGGAAAATGAACACTCCTGAGAAGTGCTTTCTTTTTATTCTTGAAAAGAGGTGGGTGGAGATATTTGAACCACCTAGAAGTTTTCCCCAGGACAATGTAGTATCTTCTATAAGGGGTGATGTGTGTTTCAAACAAAGAAAGTGATGCTACTCTTAGCCCTCTCACACCCTTGAGAATCACAGCCTTAAGCCTGTGCAAAGCCAAATAACAGCAAACTGTTTGAAATGTATCTCATCTAGAGATGTTCTGAACCTGGAAATTTCCGGATGCTCAAATTAAGGTTACTATGCACTTGACTGTCTATGAGTGGCAGAATGAAACAAACAGAATCAGAAAATGAAGAGCCATCTGGGAAGAGGCAGTGAGAAAATCAAACATTGTCTATTGAACACAATTAGAACAAAGTTAATCAATGCCCTTATAGTAGGATGAATTGCCCCCTTTGAGTCCAGGGATGTTTTTACCTAAAGAACAAGGTGGTCTACAATTAGCTTTTCCTATTAAGATGAATGGGAGTGACACTGGGAACACCTTGTTTTCTAGATTTTCTAGGAATCATCACATTTGTCTTTGTATTATGTCTTCGTATTATTTGTATTATGGTTTCTTCATTTAAGCAGACTTCCATTCATTTAGTAGAACTTATCAAATTAATGAAAATAGTTACCTTATATAGGACCAGAGCTCCCAGACCCTGATCTTATGTTGCTAACAATGGTCATTTTAGTTTATTTTTCATTGACCAACTCTAGAATGGCTATATTCCAACAAAATATGAAAAAACACCTTACCTCAATAGCAAGCTATCCAGATTATCTAGATCCTGATGAGAGCTGGGTACTGTGTGAATGAATCCCTAGAATAGCTAATTCTATTCCTAGTGTTCAGTCATGAATCCAAGATTCTGGAACCAGTGCTGGGAATACTAAAATGGATAAAACATATTCCCCACTTTTCTTTTTTTTTCTTTTTTACAATTTTTCTAATATTTATTTTTTAGTTTTCGGCAGACATAACATCTTTGTTTGTATGTGGTGCTGAGGATCGAACCCAGGCCGCACGCATGCCAGGCGAGCGCGCTACCGCTTGAGCCATATCCCCAGCCCCCCCACTTTTCTTTGTGCATATATTTGAATGGAGTATTTGGATGTTTTAATTAGAGCAAATGGAATGTCCCTGACTGCAATTCTTTGTTTTCCTTTAACCTCAACTGCCTAGTGCTGTACCAGATAACTGTTGGACTTCAGAGCTGTAACAAATCTTAGATACTCTTAAGCATCAGATATTCAATGGTTGTTCAAAAACAGTTAACAGAAATATATATGCCCTTTAAAAATACAAAAAAATCCAAGTTAACTCATAAGAAAAGTGCAAATTAATAAGATAGTGTTTTTAATCATATGGACAAAAATCCGAATGTTTGAGAATAGAGTCCATTGGTGACTGGGAAAACATATTCATTACTGGTGGATGTACAAATTGTTGCAACCCCTAATGGAAGGAAATGTCTACTGAACTACAAATGCAAATGGAATTTACCTTTTATGTTTATACTCTTGTGGAATGACTTATGTCCAGGGTATTTAGTGCAGCATTGCATTTAAAAAAAGAACAAAAGTATAATTAGGAGATAGGTTAAACTGCAAAGCTTCCATATAGTGAAATAACATGTAGCTCTAAAAAGGCAAGTATTCTTTATTATGATAAGCTCCTCAAGATACATTTAATGAAAAAGAAAAAGTTCAAGACACTGAGTATATACTAACTCTTGAGCAAAATAAAGGGAAATCTAAATATCTCTTTGTAGATGCATAAAGAAACTATGGGAGAATATGCTGAGAAACCTAAGTGGCTCTCTATCATGAGGGGAAGGTGATAGGAATTGTAGGGAATAGATTTAAATGAGATTCTCCACTGTATCTTTTCTGTGTTTGTTTTCAGAACCATATAAATTGTAATTTGTTAAAAATTAAGGTAGAAATTTCCTTGTAATTGTCAATTATAGCTTTTTCATTTATAAGATGGTTTGTTCTACTGTATGCTTTAGTTCATCTCATTTTTCTAAGATAGGTCTTAGGTGAAAAAGTGAATGTTTAAAAAGTGTAAAGCTTAGAAATTGACTCTTAACTGCAAATCCAGCATTATCTCAAGTTCCAGATGTTGAATGGGGCTTCACCATCCATTCATTAGCTCCACAAGCCATCTTTTTGAATGTAGGTAAAGGTCAGAAGTTCAGAATTTATTTCTACATGTTGCAGAGATTTCATGGAGATGGGGAAGATATCTCAAATTTTCAACCTGTTTTACAGAACATGCAAACATCTCCATTTATCAGTGGTCTTCAAACTATAGATTTCTTCTGTTCTTCTCTGGGGAACTTCTTACATGACAAGGGCATCTGGTCATGTTCAGCCAAAACCTATATACCTAATAAGGACAGGAATACAGAGTTAGGATATTAACATAAGAGCACTGTGTCAAGAACGGACACAAACAGACCCCCTAAACCAGAGAATTAAAGAATTGAAGAGGGAGAGGGTGTTAACACCAGGGCTTGAATGAGAGTGAGAGAGCAGGTTGGGGGCTAGATAGAAGGAAGTCAGGATTTCAGTAGACCTGGTTGAGAAAACATCCCCCCCCCCCCCACCATCCAATGAAGGAACAATCACAGCTGCTGTGTTTTCTCCTTTCCCTTTTCTCAGTTCCCTTTCCTCTTACCCTTTTTAGTGATGGAAAAGATCAGGAAGTATTACTCCAAGTGGCTGGGGGGAAAGAGTGAACACCAGAAAATAAGAAAATATGTGAACCCCAGGCAGCAAAACAGCTTGGTAGGTGTAAGGAAAACTGCAGAGGCATCTGAGGCTCAGCACCCAGTAAGCAACAGGCTTGAAGCTCTTTACAGCCACTCCCACGGAGGAAGAGCTGCACCTTTGGATTATGCCCATCCCCGGAAAAGGGGGTCTTTGTTTGCCCGCCCCAGAGGATTGGTCAGTGAGTTAATGACCACACCCCACCCCGCCCCATCACCACAAGCCTTTCCTAGTTTTCTCCCATAACCATTTCCTACCTAACCTCTCTGTACCTCGGCGCTGAGTGCGTCTGGATGACCCTGTTCTGTCCTAACCCCATCGGTGACCGCCTCATCTGGCTCTGGGAAATACCCAGTTATTTCGAACTTACCTAAGGGGGTAAATTCGCAGAACTTACCTAAGGGAGTGCTCCGTGCGGCAGCACTCCCTGTGAGCTGACCACTCACCCAATCCCAGGGCGTGTCTCAGGTTGGGTTGCGGTAACTGAGTGGGGAGCGATATTTGGGGACCTGATGCCAGGGAGGAGGCGGCGCAGCCCAGCCTGTTGCATCTTGAAGCTATGTTTCCATAGGGCGACAGGGGCTAGTGCGGGACTCTCGTGACACCCCGCCTCCCTCTCTCCCTCAACGCTCCCACCAATCGCCCCCTCCCCCAGTCTTTTTTTTTTGGGGGGGGGGGGGTTCGGGAAAGAAGAGTGGGGAATGGAGGGAAAATTGGAGAGGACCAAGAGGAAATCGGTGATCCAGCCTCACCTCCTTTTTCAACTGCCAGGAACCATACAGAGCATATTATAGATCCCCAAGGATACATACTAAACTTGTAGGAAGTTCAGCCGTTGGAGACAGCTAGCAGCCTAACAGGCGCAGCCCTAGTTGGGCATACCCTGAACCTCCCCGGAAGAGGGAGCAGGTGAGACGTGGCAGGAAAGCTTGGTCGAATAACTCTCTGAGGACAGGGGCAGGGTCGCCAGGTCTGGAACCACTAGAGCCTTGTGCATAGTAAGCACACAAAACGCTGCTTGTAGAATTAAGACAGTTTGATTCTCAGGAGCTATAGGAGACAAGTAGGAAGTAAAATAAACTGGCAAAAAACAGAAAGTGACCGGAAGCTACTTCAAGGGTTGAAGAGTCACTGGTCAAAGGAATAAGGGCCTCCATCTGTCAGTACTAGGCAGAGAGTTTGGGTGTGGTTTATGGCAGGAGTGGGAATGTGAATGGGAGAGAAAGACTGGTAAGGTGGCAGCTCAGTTGCTCTAGACAAGAATAGGGGAAGGGAGTGGAAAGTCTGAGTGTGATCCCTGCTTAGTAGGTTTAACGCTGATAGAAAATAAATTGGCAGGGACTACTTATATAGAAGGACCGCTTGATGGATGAGCAGTGAGCCCATGATGAAACGAAACTAGAGAAGAGAGAAGCCTGAAGCTGGAAAGATGGGAGTTGGGGCAAACAAAGACCCTTGGGAAGGTGCAGCATTGCTCAGGCAAAACAGAACAAAAATCAAACCAAAGAAAGCTGAGAAGTGAGAAGGAAGAGTGGAAGAGTGCTGCCTGTTGTGAGAAGGGAAATAGCAGACAACAAAAACAGGGAGAGCCTGAAGCCTGCAGTTAAAGAAAGCTGCAGCTCTCTCTAACCTTCTATCTTAGAGAGCCTCATAGGTAGGTTTGCAACTGTCAATTCAGTCTGTTTTCATGGGTGTGTCTGGGAGAGGAACTGGAGCAGGTAGCAGGGCCAGGGCCTACAAGATGGAGCCTTTTCCACAGTCTGAATTGCACAGAATTTTCAAAGCAGGAGAATGCATTTTAGGTACCATGGCTTAACTGATTACAATCTCTACGTAGTAAATAGAGTCTAGGATTGAACCTCACTTGTGTCACATCTCATTACAGAAGTCTAGTTCCCCTGTGTGCCCTGGGAACTATCTGATGTTCCCGATGCTCTTGCCTATGTGGTACACCAAATCATGGTTAGAAATCCTCTGTGTGGCTCTTATTGGTCCCTAATCCAATTGTGAGTTTGGAAAACCTGGGTCCTTACATGCTTAGCATCACAAGTCTCACTGTCTTGTGCTTACCTTTGTGCTGAATGCTGGATTCACCTGCCTTCAGGGCTACTTGTTAGAAGGCCTAGGGAAAAGATCAGATGACTAACAATGGAGGACTGTTTACTTGATTGTCCATTTCTCAGTTTTATGTTGGATTTTCTTTCTTTGAGTTGTTTATTCCCTCTATCCTGATGTTTCTGGACTCAAGTTACACTGTGCTCCCAGTTTGGTGGTTGATAGTTGAGTTAGGTAGTTGTCCCTTCAGTTCCTGGAATTGGTGAATAACCCCAGTTCTTCAACTGAGGTAAGCATGGGGAAGACCCTAGAACTAAGGGGAACTGAATTGAGGACTAGCCTAGTGAGGTTGACAACAGGAGTGTGAAGATGGTGAAGTACAATTGCTTGACATGGAATTTGAATCACCTAGCTAAAACTTAGCTTATAGTCTGGAGGGCATGCTAAAAAAACTGATTGTTGGGCTATAACCCCAGAGTTTCTGATTTAGGGATCTGAAAATTTGCAGCTGGTCTAAAGACCACATTTTAAGAACCATGGTCTGGTATACCATACAAAGAATAGAGGGAAATTTTGCCAGCTAAGGCCCTCCAAGGGATCTAAGGGAGATTTTACTTTTCTTGTATTGTTCAGCCCTACTCACCCCACTCCAACCCCATTCAGTGCACCTATCTGAAAAGAGATGGAAGGGATCTGACTTCTAACTCTCCTGGTTCTGAGTCAGGATTGACCTTGCCATGCTGGAAATAGCAAACAGTGGTTTGGTTTTATCCCCAATTATTAGCCCATTTAGCTCCTCTGAAGGCATAACATTTCTCTAACAAGGGAAAAGCATTTCTTTCCACAGTTAAAATTAGAGCTTAAAAATATAAATAGCTTCAGGAAAAGCTAGCCCTTTGGGTTACATTCTCCTATTCAAGGGATCCTTTATTCCTTGGGGGGGGGGGTGCAAAGGGAAGGATACCTGAATTAGGGCATAGTCACCACAGATGGAAAACTGTGACAGGATCCTGAAGATACACTTCCCTGTTTTACATTTTGCCCAGAGAGAAGACAGAGACACTTTTTATTTAAAGGGAACCCGGTGGCCATGTGGCAGATGGGAGTTAGGTGGAAGATGAATGTTTGAGGCTGATTCCCTGTGGGAAAAATAATTCAAATCTATTCACTCATCTGATGGCTGTTGCTTATTTTATTTTTCGTCCAAGGGAGGTGATGTTGGACAGAGGTAGAGAAGACAATAGTACACCAGAGATGACCCAAAGGATCGCCCCTTCTGTGGAAGGCCCTTAGACTCCATGATGCCTTTCAGCTGCACCTACATTTTGGGGGCTTCACTTTCTATCCCTACAATTACTAAAACAGATAAAAGGCTGGAGGTTAACATGTAGATATTAAGAGGTCTCACCTGATAGTAAGGAATATCACTTACTACAAGTGCTTAAGACCAGGTTTGTGAGGAGTTGGATTTGCCAGCATGTCAGATATTTCTTGAAAACAGAATAGAACTAAGCAATATTCTTATAGTCATTAAAGACCAGATTCTGTCCTCATACCCTGATGCTTCTAGTATCTTAGTCCTTAAAATATTTAGTGACCTTTGCCTTATAATTCTTGACACAAATATAGAATAACCATATTGAATCATGATCAATCCCTTTCTTTGACCACAGTTTAGGGATTCCACGGGTGGGCTCTGTATCTGCTAAATGTATATGCAAAACTATGTAAACTGTAATATGTCTATTTTTTCACAAAAGTGGGCATCTGGTTTTTACCAGAATATCAAACATAGCTGTGATCCAAAATAGGTTCTATTATAGAAAGCTTTATATTTGTATTAAATATTTGTATTTAAAGTATGAGGGGAAAAGAAATGGTATAGTCCAGTTTTAACACTGGAACCTAATATTTTCTTATTTCCTTGGGCATCTCCTAATATTGATTCTAAAATGCTTCTGTCCCTGAGGACCTAGGGTAAGGCCTGCTTACAAAGGGCTGGTTGGCCATTTTACTTTATTCATAAGAACAGAAGCAAGAGAAGTGCATTCCAGGCAAAGATGGAAGGGTGCTCTCAGTAGCAAAAGAGAGATGGGGCTGAGCTACTCTTGTTTGTAGTCTTAAGAAGCCCAGTCAGCAAAATGACCCTATTTTCAATTCCACTTGAGCCCAGGACTCTGAGGAGCTGTGATTCATCCAGTTTTTCCTAAATTAGATTCTTGCAGCTCACTTCCTCTTGTGTCTCTGGTTAATTCCATCAACTGTGGTTAAGAAATAATTGTCTTAGGGAGAATCCAGAATCTAAGAATTAAAGAAAAAATGTCACAATTTCACCCTCTTTGCTTTTTTTCCTTCCTAACTCAAACTGCTCTAACAAGATAAAATTTAAATTATAAGATTGGCATTAACACAACCATTAATAATGAGAAACAATGACCAACTTATCAACTAACAGATGTTAGAATATTTATAAAAATCCTAGTGTGGATACCTTAGAATTCTAAGATTCACAGTATGGACACTTTTCCAGAATTGGAAGAAAAACCAGCCAGAAAGCTCACTACCCTGCATCAGCTGAAAAGTTAAGCCACAGCCTTTTCCCATAAAGTTCTGTTTCTGGGAGAATGAGATCCTCAAGGTAACTCTTCCCCCTTGATGAGGAAATCAAAGTCAAGATTAATAACAACAACTTGCAAACACTGTGATTCCTGTCCTAATTTTCCAGCACTCATAAAAGACAAGACAAAAACCCCACTCAGCACAAATCTTCTAAATGTGCCTTGCCTGAAATCAACAAGAAACAGCTCTCTGCTCTGAAGACTTCTTTCTGTCTTCTCCTGGGTAAAAACAATTTGCAACTCAGAGATTCAGACCTAGACATACAAACCCACAAATGTCTTGATCTCAGTGATACTGGGGAAAACTTTGTACACAACTTAATCCATCATTGAACCCTTTCCACTAGGGCTCCCTTTATCACGCAGATTACTTTCTATCTTGAAACAAAACAAAACAAAAATCCCCATACAATCCCCACTACCCTCATCCCCAGAACACAACCCCTAGAAAACCTAGCTTGTACAATTTGCACTTAGCATGCTCTCTTCAAGGATCCTGCACACATGTACACATAGACACACATAAAGACACAGTCAATGGGAGAGGGGATCTATTTGAGGGGATAGTTTTTTCTTCTGTGTGGGCCTGGATTACTTGGGGAGGTAACATCCATCTTTTAGCATTATAGCGTGATCTCTCAGCTGGAATATGTTTGTGCAAGATGAAGGAAATAGGAATAGGAGGTGGAAAAGTCCTTTGTTTTTTCAGCAGGTGGCATTGAGAGGTGTAGATGTGTATATGGATGACTAAGTAAGGGTGACAGACCCACACAGGAACAACATCTGGCCCCCTGGCTTTCACAGGGATAAAAAGGGGGACTCTGGGTGCCTGATCACAATCTCATTTCTGTTTCCTCATTACTTTCAAATTCATTGTTTACCAGAGTACATTTCATGGAGTCACCAGTTCTGTGGGATATGAAATAAAGAGGATATTGAGGTCAAGTAAGTTTAGGAAACACTGCATTAACAGAAACACTGCATTAACAGTTTACTGCAGAAGCTTTCAGACCCTTTAATATGCAAAAATAGTCTCTCTCTACATATATTCATAAATATATGTGTATATGTAGAGAAAGAATATAATCAATACACAAGGGTGATACTCAAAAATATTTAACAATGGTATGGTACAGACTCCAACCAATGAGAATGGACCTCAGCCATAACTGCTGGTACCACTGTACCTTTGAGAATGGGCTTAGGCTGAATATCAGCCCACATTGTATGCATTGTTTCCCAAAATTTTGCCCAAAGAACCCTGTTTTCATGTGTTCTCACAGAACTGGTGAGAAATACTCTGGCCAATGCTGGAGCATCATTCTCTAGGGATAGGGCCAGGGCTCATGATTCTGGCCATTGGGGTGCAGGATAGAGGCAGCCCTGGCAGTGACTACTGGTAGCACCGGCTGATAGACCTGACCATAACTGCAGCAGAGACAGATTTCAAAAGACAGATGTCCCTCGGTCCCAGCTACTTCGGGGACTTTGCCCCTGATGGGTCAGCAGATGCCTGTCCAGGTGATGTTTGCGGCCAAAGCTCTTCTCACACCGAGGGCACTGGAAGGGCTTCTCCCCAGTATGGGTCAGCCAGTGTCTCACTAGGTGGTGCCTTCGGCCAAAGCTCTTCCCACATTCAGTGCACACATGGCATTTTGGCACTGGTGGGGCACGCTGCCGTTTCCTAGCCCCAGGACTCTCTCCAACCTCTTGGCCCTTGCAGGACTTGCCATCTGCATGCACTCTCTGGTGGCTGGCCAGATGGGAATTGCATCGGAAATTCTTGCCACACTCAGAACACCTGCTGGGCTTGTCATGTAGGTGGGTTTTCTGGTGCCTGATTAGGTGGTGTCTTCGTCCAAAGCTTTTCTCACACTTGAGGCAGCTATAGGGCCTCTCTCCAGTGTGTGTTTGCTGGTGCCTGGCAAGGTGGGAGCCCCACACAAACTGTTTCCCACATTGGGGGCATGTATGGGGTCTTAAGAGAGAATCCATCTCTGTGCCACATAGAAGGTTTGAGAAGCTATCTTCCTGAAGAAAAGGTGGTCCTAGGAGCATTCCTCTGGAGCTCCTGGACATTGAATCCCAGTTCTCATCCTGCTCTGGATTCCAGAGAACAGTATCTTCAGACACACTAGATAACATTCTGGGAGGTTCTGCTTCTAGTTCAGGGGTATCCCCCTCATGTTCACTTCCATCTCCTGTGGAGAAGGAAAAAGAACAACCCCAAAAAGGGAGTCACAAGATAGTACCCTAGGACCTAAGCATGATGTATGATGCCAAACCTCACTCCAGGAGGGTTGAGAGGACATATTCTAATATATAAGATAGGGTGATAGGTGTAGAGGTTCTAAAAGCCTAGGCTTAAGGAGTAGATCAGCCAAGTTTTAATCTCAGCTATCCATTTAAATTCTTAAAGCCTTAATTTCCTCTTCTGCAAAACAGGAGTAAAACACCTCTCTCCCAAGGTTATTATATAATAGCATAATATCTGCACATAGTAAGCACTTAGAAAGTGGTATATGCTATTGTTATTACTTATCAGCATTATTTATCAACTACTATTGATTACTACTAATCAACATCTTCTAACCTAAATATGGATGGAGAGAATGAAGGAAAGTGTTGCAATCATCAGTGTCAGCAATACTAGAGAGACATGGAAGACATTCCTGAAATGGTTAGGAGAATTCAACAACAACAACATCAATAGTAACAGTAACAAACATTTACTGTGTGCTTATTACTTTCTTGGCCTTGTTATATTGTTCTAATATGTTAACATATTTAATACTCAAAATAATTTAGATACGAAGAAACCAAGAAGAAGTCAACTATTTTTCCAAGGTTCCATGGACATGGTCCAGAATTCAAATCCTCAAAGTTTGATGCTGGACTGTCTTATAAACTTTTCTGTTACAACTGATTTGCTTTTGAAGAAAAAGATCTCCAAACCTTTAAATGAGAGTAATATACAATAATGACACCCCAAGAACGGTGAAGGCAGTGGCTGAAAATCTATTCTAGGTCCTCACCTGTATATGTGACCCTCAGGATATCCCTCTCCTCTAAGTCCTGGGGGTCAGGGACCCATTGTTCTTCTCCTCCTTCTAGTTGAGAAAGCATGTCAAGTTTAGGAATTGGAAATCCTGCCCATGGGAAAGAAAAATAGAGATGTAAGTTAGTTTAACAGTTATCCTATATTTGTGAAAAAACCTGTTTCCTAGATGATTTCTTGGAACTCTAGGAAAAAGCAGGCCAGATTCAAGCCTCTCTCTTGACCCCTACCATTTCTGTTAAGTCCCTCTTCTTTATCCTAGGAAATCACATTTTCTTTTCCAATTTAGTCTGTTATTTTCTACTCAAATCCTTCCAGCCCAAGTTCCCTTTCTGATCACAACTTTACTTTAGTCCTACTATAACTTCAGAACTTTACTTTAGTCCTACTGCAAACTGTCCCCACCCCACCCAATTCCCAGTCATGTCCTTGGAAACTGTCTTCCCCTAGATGGTTCCCAAGATTCTGAGGACCCAGTTCCAGATGTCTCTCTCTCTCTCTGCTTTGTAAGAACCACCCAATCCCAACCAAGAAGAACCTCAAGTTCTTTACTGCACAATTCAGCATTATTAGGTTTTTTTTTTTTTTAAAGTGATCCCTCACTTCCATTCTCTTGGGGTTAGCCCTGAGGTTCTTTCTTTGGCAGAAGCCTAGAAAGAGTCCTGAAGCAGATGGCTTTTTCTTCTCAGGGTATGCTCTTTTAATAGGTAGGGAAGATCATGCTTACTCAGAGAGACCACTATTCCACAGTTTTCTTGCATGACATATTCTCCATAAAAGTCTGTTTGAGAGGGGTCCAGGCTCCGCCACTCTTCCTGAGAGAAGCACAGTGACACATCCTTGATGGTTACCAGGCCCTGAAACAAAATATAGCATCTCGGTCAGTAGCTGTCCCTTAAGAAAAATGTGATCTCAGTATAAAAGGCTGAGGTAGTAGAGAAGAGAGAGCAAGAGAATATCTAGGAAAAGAATTGCCTAGAGATCCCTGGGTAGGATATATGGTTTTGGTAAAGGGGAAGTGAGGAGAGGAATAAAGGTTAATGGTCAAGGAGTGAGTGAGGGTAATGTCACCAGAGAAGTTTCCCAAATAGGATCATGAGAAGTTGAGGTATCACAAACTCCTCACTCCCTCTATTTTAATGTCTACTCAATCTTTTATCACTTGCTTTACTCTTTTTATTACAGAAATTCTGTACCATCTTCTCCTTCCTCCGTAATACCCCCCCCCCTTTTATGGCAACACAAAATGATAAAAATTAAACATTCTTTCTTGTTTCCCATCATGCTATACCTTTACCATTTCAGGCAGTACAGTATGATAGTTAAGCCCAGAATATGGAGCCAAATGACTCTTAGTTTTGTTACTTATACTAGCAGTATGACCTTATACAAATACCTTAATTTCTCATTTAAAATGGGATGATTGATTTATTCTCAGAATCAAATGAGATCACACAAAGCACCCAGAGAAGAGCACACATGATAAGCACTCTGGGAGTGTCATTAATACTACTACTATTATCTTTCCTTGGCTCCTCTATTGCTTTCTGAATCTATACCTATTTTATTCTCTAGCTTTGACCCTCTTTACATATTTCTTTTCTTCTTTTCCCTAAGTGCTTCATTATCTACCCAATCCTGTCTATATTCTTCCAAGCTTTACTTAGGTCTTCTCTTCCTAATATTTCCGTATTTATTAATTGAAGAAAGCTAATTAACTATTCTTAAAAATTCCCCTGTGGATAATAACATACCCATCCATTTAAAAACCCTATCTTTAAGAAATCACCTCTCCTTGTTGTGCCTCCATTTAATTTTCCAAGGGTATAATGTGCCCCTTGGAAAAGGATAGACTCTGTTCAGTTATAATATAAACATACCATTAGTATTCATCTGAACTAAAAAAATCAATGGGATAATATTAAAACTATAAAACTGTTTGATGAGACCTTGAGAGAGGCCAACTTTATATATCCCACCTGTGATCCAGCTGCAAGAAGGGCAGCTGCCATTTCCCAATCTCCAGTGCTCCCCTCTTGAGGAATTGCAGGAACCCAGGGAGTAGATTGAGCTGGTAAGGGGAGAGAGGAACCATTAGAGATGAATTATCCATCATTTTCCAATAAGTACTTCATTTTAGAGGAGCATAATGGTCTTATCTTCTCTAATATCTATGACCATTGATAAAATTAAAATGCATAAACGTAGACGAAGAACCCTTCACTCAAAATGTTCTGTAAGGGCATTAGGTAGCTTTTGAATTTGTATTATTTGAATGAAATTTTCATTTAGTGAAGTATTATATTACTGGGTGTGTTCTCTAATGGAAATCAGTGTTGCACTCTCTTCATCTCCCACATTCAATACCACCAATTACATACTTGCATGTGGAAGGAATAATTGTGCAAGCGACAGGAAAAGCCTAATCACATGGTTGAAGAATTCATGAGTCCTGAAAGCAGGGCAAGGAAGAAAGGACTGGTGCTGGTACTGGGTATGCTGTTTAGTCCATGATAATTTGGGGATTTTAAACTCTACTCTTTGAACAGAGATTAGGAGACTACACATTGGGTTTCCCACACATGCTGTGGGCTCTCACCCTTCTCCTGAAATGACTGTGGCTCCTCTTCAAGATCACAGCATAGGTGCTCCAGTGGCCCTGGTGCTGTTCTCCATGGCCCCTCTTCCTGGCTTCCCCTTTCCATCTGGGGCTCTGTTCCATCCAGCTGTACATTCATTGACTCCCATCCTGTCCCCAGGGCTGCTGTCTGTTCTGAAAGCATTTTTGCTCCAAGCCCAAATTGTGACCTGGAACAGATCAATATTAGCTATGCCTAAGGAAGTTATGGGGAACAGCTCCAGGGATTAATGATGAGACTGGATAAAAGGAGCTTAATGGAAGATGAACGTCAAAACTTAATGTGTTCCAATCAACTGAGTCTGAGCCAAGCATCTTGGAGGAACTAAGAAACTGGCAGGTACTGAATAGCAAAGTCACTAACTGTTATTTGGGGGCCTCATGGAATAACCAAAATATCTCTGAAGCCTGAAAGAAGAATATATTTAAAAAGAACAATCCCAGAAATTCATAAGTTATTCATTTTATTTCAACAACTGAAAGTATAGGAGAGTAGGCAATTTGGAAACATGCAGGAAGGAATGTACATAGATCTGTTCTCAACAAAGATGAACGCAATCACACATAAAATTTTCTGCCATAAGTCACATTCTCATCAATTATTTCAGAATGACATGATTACTTCACATAGAAGTCCCAACCAAGTGGTGTATGTGCATTGTGAGTTCACACATCTTTTTTGAGGCTTAACCAAACAGTACCTTACTAAGACATATGATATGTTACTCTCATGTAGTAAATAAGGTAGAAAGACTAATAACTTGGAAAGCAGATTTAAGATTCCAAAACTACCCTACTAGGTAAGAGAAATTGTTGGTCAATAAGAAGCTGAAGTTTAATCAGAAAAAGTAAAAAAGAACAGTAAGTTTGTTGAGGCATAGAAAAAGAGGAAGCAGTGCTTCTACAATGACCTTAGGGTGAATTAATAGCCCTGTGATTTGAGACACAGGGACAAACCTGTTTGTTTGGAAGGTACCAGTCATATCTCTTTAGAAAAATAAATTCAATTTTAAAAAAGGGTATGAAGAAGCCAGTATGTATTCAATGGAACAAACTAAAGTACAGAAAGGGATAGGAAACAGTCATTGGAAAAGGTAGAACCTAGTTTTCTCTTTTTTGGAGAAGGCTGATGAATGGAGCTACTAATGCATAAAAAGAGAGGTGTTTTCTATCCTCTCTGAATCGAACAGAAGAAGTGGGTTTTGATTACAAAAGAAGATTTAGGTTAGATTTTTTTCTTAATTAACAATCTTGTGCACAAGACCAGGTTGTGTACTCTTCCATTCCTTAGTCATCTTAAGAACAGGACAGGCTCCATTTGGGAAATAGTCTATTAGAAGACTTCACTTAAAGCCTTTCTGTTCTTGTGCTTCCTTTCTGCTTGGTAACATATTTTTGTGATACTTATTCAATATCGAAGTAGTAAGAGCCAGAGAAAGACTTCCAAGAACAGATCAGAACCTTGGTAGATATTCTGGCTCACGCACATCCATTCAATAACATTTGCAAGAACCAGAAGGCCAGGATAGGTTATCAACAGATGTCAAGTCATTTTTCTTTTTTCTTTTTTTGCCTATTTGTCTTTAACGAAAGAGGTAGGTGGGAACCTTAAACCCAATGCAAAGGAAGAACAGATTCCCCTTTCATCTCAGAGGTCCAAAGATGGCTCAGGGCCACATGGGAACAGAATCCTGGATAGATTCCCAGTTTAGGAGGTTTCCTTTTCAGAAACTTCCCATAAGGAAAATTCCCAATAAAGAGAAACTTCCATTTTAGCTTTCTTGTATGAATTCCTGTCCCTGTCTTCTCTTTGCTTTCATCAAAGTACCAGTTTTCCCTCTTCACTCTAAGCCTTCCTGTTCTTGTGCTCCTTCAGCAAATCCTCCTCCTAGGGTTCTGCTTCTAGCTAAATATCTGGACACCTGTCTCAAATCCTTTCCTCCTCTCCTCCAGAAGAAAAGTCTCTTGATGAGAAGCTTCTTTCTGCAGAGTACACTGGACCAGTTATGAGTCTCTTGATATCACTGACAGAAAACCTATGGAAGAGCTGGCAAAAATCTCAGCAAAGGAAGGGGTGGGTACCTGTCCCCAGCTTACATTTCCTAAGATGTTCATGGCAGAACCAGCACCTGGGCTGTGAAGGGGCAGCCTTAACTTGGTTTCTCCTGGTTCCAGATAATCCCATGCCTATTGGAGTCTGGGTTCTGGGGCTTTACTTTTCCCTTTTCCTGATATAGCTGGATGACAAGGTATCTGTAGAAAGAAGTTTTTGCACCCACTGCTGTTGTACAGAAAAAGGGCCATGTTATCAAAAAGAGTGGCCCAAGGGCACAGGGAAGAGTTGCGCTGTGGCTGTCAAGAAAATCTTGGCCCCTGCAACGGGTGGGGCATGGGCGGGATGGGAGCCTGTTCGGGAGTAAGGTTGCTTCTTTCCTCCTTCTTGTCACACTGCCCCCGGAGAGGGTCAGATTTCAGAGAATCCGAGCAAGGCAGAATTGGAGCGGGGGAAAGTGAGGTCAGAAAACAGGTTTCCTCTGAGCAGGGGCTTGAGCAAGTGAAGAGAAAGGGTGCCTTGGGGTAACCGGTATGCGAGTGACAGCGACAGGAGCCTGCAGGGGCCTGACAGCGACGATGGGAACTGCGAGACGGGGCGAGGGGCGGGCACAGAATGTCAGCGGTGTCCCTCGGGAAAGACAGCGACCGGGAGGCCGCATCGTTCCTCCTCCCCCCCGCCCCCATG
Source organism: Marmota monax (assembly GCF_021218885.2). Taxonomy (NCBI): domain Eukaryota; kingdom Metazoa; phylum Chordata; class Mammalia; order Rodentia; family Sciuridae; genus Marmota; species Marmota monax. The sequence goes on from NW_026695227.1 coordinate 29,516,658, forward strand.
GGTGACCGTGCCCCCCGGCCCCCGGGGAAGCCAGGCGACCCTCCCTCCAGCCGCGGCGCCCTCCGTCCCGGCCCCACTCACCCCGGGTCGGCTTGGCCCGCAGCCCGGTGCCTCCCTCCCGGGCGCCGCCTGCCCCTCCCCTCCGCCCTCTGCTAGCGTTTTCGGAGCCGGCGGCCGGCCCAGCCAGCGACAGGCGGCGACAGCGGCCCGGCGGGCGCGGGCGGGGCAGGCACAGGAAATCCCCGCCCGCTTCCGGGGCTCGGCGGCGGCGCGGGGGGCGGGGCCGCGGCTCCCGAGACCCGAACGGGCCGAGCAGGGACCTCGGCGTCCGCGGCCCGGGGGCGCCGCCGGCCCCGGTGTCTGGCCTGCGGGGCGCGGGACCCGTGCCTGGGTGGCCGCCGGCCCGCGCGGTTCCGCCACTGACCATCTTCTGTCCTGGCCACTGAGCTTCCCACGAGGTTCTCGGCACCTGGCTTCATTGATTACCTTGAATTTATAACCTCCCGTTAGAGGCTGGATGGACCCCGCGCTGTGAGAGCCATTTCTCAAGCCCCGTCTAGAATTTGGCAAGAAACCTACAGCCTCTAGGTGTCAAGACAGTGAGGGGTGAAGGCTGGAGAGGGCACTGGGAGAGTCATTAGTTCTCAGTGAGGGGTGGGTAGTTCCTTCAGGTGGACTTCACCAAGATGGTGCGCTCTGAAGCAGGCCTGTGGCTGCATTGTCCCCCTAGCCACATGTGGCATCTGAGCTCCTGAAATGTGGCTCGTCTGGATGGAGATGTACTGTAAGGTTAACATGCACACCAAAGACGACTTCATTTTAAAACAAGAAAAAAAGAGCTCACAAGTGATATTTCACCTACTTTTAACTTTTTTAAATGTGACAACTGAAAGTTTCTTTTTAAATTTATTTTTTCAGAAAAAAAAGATCCAGGCAGCACTTTTAATTATGTCATTATAATGTGGCCACTAAACGTTTCTAAATGACAAATGTGACTTGTATTAAATCTCTTAGATAGTGTTAACTTGAACTATTAAGATGGCTTGATAGGAAAAGATGAGAAAGGCCTGAAAAAGAGAATAAATACATTACTGTTAGAATCTGTTTGCAACCAGTAAGTCACATTCACGTTCGTTATTTCATTGGTTATTATTTCATTATCACAATAGTTTTGTTGTTATGGGCTGATTTGAAAATTAGCCCAGACTTATCCCATTTTGTTTAGACACCTCATCCTGTGTGAAATTGTCCCCCTTCCCCATGAGCCCACTCTTATAGAAGGCTAAAACCTCCACCCCCAACTACTTGTACCTTGACCACAATATCCTAGCTCTGTGGGACTAATGCAAAGTTGGTTTTCTGATAATGTAATTTCTGAGAGTATGACCACATGATTCTTTTTTTGTAACTTTTCCACCTTATGAAATGTATCTTTTGATTATAATCGCCTCTCCTGCCACCCTTCTTTGTGGTTTTAGTCCTTGTAAGCTTGTTCCTATCCTGGATTGTAGTGGGGGGTTAAAGAACTGCTTGGTCTCTGTACTCTTGACCCCGGGGAATAAGTCCTTTGTCTTTGCTTCAAAAAGCCCCAGAGTTTTATTTTGGGATTTTGGAAATAGCATCTTAACACTGTAAAATTTTACATCCTATTTAAAATAAGTAACTCACTAAGGTCATGTATGACAATCATTCCTTTAATACATATTTATTTTATGCCATAATGCCAGATGATGTAAGAAAATGATGCAAATCAAAGAAAGGACTCAGTCTGTGGAAGCACATGCCACCAAATATTTTGCAATAAAATATAATACATGTTAAAACAGAGCGTATACTCCACACTAAGAGTATATGGGTAGTGGGTGAGGAGTTAATAGGATGATGGACAGTACAGATAATATATGGCAAAGAAAAGTGATAATATATGGGAGGGAGGTCAGGAAAGGTCTCAAAAATCACAGAGGAGTGGGGAGGGCTCTATAATGAGAAAGAGGAGAAAGTGCTAGACATTTAGTTGAGAAAAGATACAGAGCATATTCTAGGAGCAGATCATGAAATGTGTGGGGGTAATAGTACAGCCAGAATTTGTATTCCAGGTCCTAGAACTAAGTTCAGAGGTTCTTTTCAATTATGCTACTACTGGTGATAGATATAAGATGTGTTAAACAGGGTAGGCTAACAATGCTGTATCAGTTGCTTAACTCCATAAAGGCTTGTATTGTACAAGTCACAGTGTGTTGCTGGTTGGTTGGGGCCAGTAGGTGGGGGGTCTTTTCTTGCATTCGCAAAAGGACCCAGCTCCTTTCATCTAGTGGCTCCACATCCCCATGGCCTTAGAATAACACCATCTGTGGGCTTCAGATAAGGGAAGAGAGCTGTGGCTGAACCAACGGCAGTATTAATGACATACATAATTTTCACCACTTTCTCTTAATCAGATTTCATGTGTGTGGTCATATGGCGCCACCTATCTATAGGGTAGCTGGGAAGTAAAATGTGTGTGCCTAGTAGAAAAGGAAATGGGGTTTGATGAACACTTCGGCATTTCCTCTGTCACACAATTTTAAATTGAACATAACCCAACACTTAAATTGACTTTACCTGAAAAGAGTATTTGGAAAGAGCTGGTAAAGATTATTTTAGCCCAGATTTTCCTCTCCTCTTTGGGAAACAAACTAGTGTAAGATGGTATCTTAAACTAGAAAAACAAAATAAAACAGGAGGCAAATAGGCTTTGGCCTGATGAAGAGTTAGTGGGTCATTAATATTTAATAAATATCTACTTTATGCAAGATAATTGTCTTAAACATCACAGGGAATAAATGTAAAATATCCTTATATTAGCTTTGGTGTGTTGTCTTCTTAACCATCAAGCAACATACTCTGTGAAGCATAGACATTATTTCTGCATATGTTCAGGAGCATTAAGTGAGCAAGGAGGCAAAATAGAAAATTGAGCCCTGGTCTGACTTCTAATCTAGTACATCTGTTGCAGAGTGTTACCTTACCTTTCACAGTAACTTCTTTGTATAGAAGTCCACACCCCTATGCAATATTGCAAAGTGGGGTGATTAAACATGCAAATAAAAGCAGGCTAATGATTATATCTTTTGCAGATTTTCTGGTGGAAGAGTTTCAGGGTCACCTTTGAAGGTGAAATGTAGGAAAGGTATCCTACATAACATCAGAAAGCAGAAATAGACATGCTTTGGCATGAAGAATTCACAGATGTGGAGTATTAGTCTAGAGTAGGGAAGAAATGAAATGCAGTAGATAAAGTAGCATGTCAAGGGTTTTTTATTTTTCCATGTTAGGTGAAAAGAGCCACTATTTTTGTATTTGTAAGGAAGTAATTTACTTGATAGTATTAATCATATCACCACAAGGAAACTTGGTGGTTCTGGGCTGCCCTGTTGATGAAGTGCTGCTAACAACAAAATGGAATGAGTTGGGCCCACAGCTGAATGTGGAATATAGGCTTTCTTTGGACAATAACAGTATTCTTTCTGGACATCAGAGAGAGGTCTCAGACCTGCAGGGTTCCAAGTTCTTTATTAGACTTCTAAATATCTTAAGAGACAGCCTTTTATATATCAGGCTTGGTTCCATTGTTTCTAAACTCTTGTTCTGCTGTGGTTTAGATAAGAAAGCACAAGGCAGGTGTTTGCCTATTTAGTTATCAAAGTTCTTTTATTTGGCAGTTGATTGAAATGAATTATAGTCTAGCTTATAAACGTCAGTTCAGCCATAATGAAACCAGGCTCCCAATAGCTAGTTAGAACCTAACCATCATTTATTTATTTTATTTTATTTTTTTTGTTTTTTTTTTTAATTTTTTATTGTTGGCTGTTCAAAACATTACATAGTTCTTGATATATCATATTTCACAATTTGATTCAAGTGGGTTATGAGCTCCCATTTTTACCCCATATACAGATTGCAGAATCACATCAGTTACACATCCATTGATTTACATATTGCCATACTAGTGTCTGTTGTATTCTGCTGCCTTTCCTATCCTCTACTATCCCCCCTCCCCTCCCCTCCCCTCCCCTCCCCTCCCCTCTTCTCTCTCTGCCCCCTCTACTGACATTCGTTTGTCCCCCTTATATTATTTTTCCCCTTCCCCTCACTTCCTCTTGTATGTACTTTTGTATAACTCTCAGTGTCTCCTTCCATTTCCATGCATTTTCCCTTCTCTCTCCCTTTCCCTCCCACCTCTCATCCCTGTTTAATGTTAATCTTCTTCTCATGCTCTTCGACCCTACTCTGTTCTTAGTTACTCTCCTTATATCAAAGAAGACATTTGGCATTTGTTTTTTAGGGATTGGCTAGCTTCACTTAGCATAATCTGCTCTAATGCCATCCATTTCCCTGTAAATTCTATGATTTTGTCATTTTTTAATGCAGAGTAATACTCCATTGTGTATAAATGCCACATTTTTTTTTATCCATTCATCCATTGAAGGGCATCTAGGTTGGTTCCACAGTCTAGCTATTGTGAATTGTGCTGCTATGAACATCGATGTAGCAGTGTCCCTGTAGCATGCTCTTTTTAGGTCTTTAGGGAATAGACCGAGAAGGGGAATAGCTGGGTCAAATGGTGGCTCCATTCCCAGCTTTCCAAGAAATCTCCATACTGCTTTCCAAATTGGCTGCACCAATTTGCAGTCCCACCAGCAATGTACAAGTGTACCCTTTTCCCCACATCCTTGCCAGCACTTGTTGTTGTTTGACTTCATAATGGCTGCCAATCTAACTGGAGTGAGATGGTATCTTAGGGTGGTTTTGATTTGCATTTCTGTGACTGCTAGAGATGGTGAGCATTTTTTCATGTACTTGTTGATTGATTGTATGTCCTCCTCTGAGAAGTGTCTGTTCAGGTCCTTGGCCCATTTGTTGATTGGGTTGTTTGTTCTCTTATTGTCTAATTTTTTGAGTTCTTTGTATACTCTGGATATTAGGGCTCTATCTGAAGTGTGAGGAGTAAAGATTTGTTCCCAGGATGTAGGCTCTCTATTTACCTCTCTTATTGTATCTTTTGCTGAGAAAAAACTTTTTAGTTTGAGTAAGTCCCATTTGTTGATTCTAGTTATTAACTTTTGTGCTATGGGTGTCCTATTGAGGAATTTGGAGCCCGACCCCACAGTATGTAGATCATAGCCAACTTTTTCTTCTATCAGACGGCGTGTCTCTGATTTGATATCAAGCTCCTTGATCCATTTTGAATTAACTTTTGTGCATGGCGAGAGAAAGGGATTCAGTTTCATTTTGTTGCATATGGATTTCCAGTTTTCCCAGCACCATTTGTTGAAGATGCTATCCTTCCTCCATTGCATGCTTTTAGCCCCTTTATCAAATATAAGGTAGTTGTAGTTTTGTGGATTGGTTTCTGTGTCCTCTATTCTGTACCATTGGTCCACCTGCCTGTTTTGGTACCAGTACCATGCTGTTTTTGTTACTATTGCTCTGTAGTATAGTTTGAAGTCTGGTATCGCTATACCGCCTGATTCACACTTCCTGCTTAGCATTGTTTTTGCTATTCTGGGTCTTTTATTTTTCCATATGAATTTCATGATTGCTTTCTCTATTTCTACAAGAAATGCCGTTGGGATTTTGATTGGCATTGCATTAAACCTATAGAGAAATTTTGGTAATATCGCCATTTTGATGATGTTAGTTCTGCCTATCCATGAACAGGGTATATTTTTCCATCTTCTAAGATCTTCTTCTATTTCTCTCTTTAGGGTTCTGTAGTTTTCATTGTATAAGTCTTTCACCTCTTTTGTTAGGTTGATTCCCAAGTATTTTATTTTTTTTTGAAGATATTGTGAATGGAGTGGTTGTCCTCATTTCCATTTCAGAGGATTTGTCGCTGATATACAGGAATGCCTTTGATTTATGCGTGTTGATTTTATATCCTGCCACTTTGCTGAATTCATTTATTAGCTCTAATAGTTTCTTTGTAGACCCTTTTGGGTCTGCTAGGTATAGAATCATGTCATCTGCAAATAGTGATAATTTAAGTTCTTCTTTTCCTATTTTTATGCCTTTAATTTCTTTCGTCTGTCTAATTGCTCTGGCCAGTGTTTCGAGAACTATGTTGAACAGAAGTGGTGAGAGAGGGCATCCCTGTCTTGTTCCAGATTTTAGAGGGAATGCCTTCAATTGTTCTCCATTCAGAATGATGCTAGCCTGAGGCTTAGCATAGATTGCTTTTACAATATTGAGGTATGTTCCTGTTATCCCTAGTTTTTCTAGAGTTTTGAACATAAAGGGATGCTGTACTTTGTCGAATGCTTTTTCCGCATCTATCGAGATGATTGTATGATTCTTATTTTTAAGTCTATTGATGTGGTGAATAACATTTATTGATTTCCGTATATTGAACCAGCCTTGCATCCCAGGGATGAATCCTACTTGATCATGGTGCACAATTTTTTTGATAAGTTTTTGTATCCGAGTGGCCAGAATTTTATTGAGGATTTTTGCATCTAGGTTCATTAGAGATATTGGTCTGTAGTTTTCTTTCTTTGAAGTGTCTTTGTCTGGTTTAGGTATCAGGGTGATGTTGGCCTCGTAGAATGAATTTGGAAGTTCTCCCTCTTTTTCTATTTCCCGAAGTAGCTTGAAAAGTATTGCTAACCATCATTTATGATGCTGCTTTTTCTCCAAAGTTTTGAAGCTTCTCACCAAAGATGAATTTTCTACCAACAGGGTAGTAAAAACAGTTGCTTCCTCGATGACCACAATTATGAAGGAGAAGGGGAAGGCTGAGTTAAGTCTTGGGTTAGGACTCCTGATGAGGAAGGGTAAGAGCTCTCTCTAGTCATTAGCATATAATTATAGTTGATATTTGTAAGATACTTTACAGTTCACAGAATGCTTTTGTATACATGTGATAATCATAACTCAGCAGGATAAATTATTTTTATGCCTAGTTTAGTGTCAAAAAAGTGGTGATTGAGATATTTAAAATTCTAGACCCACCACTTTTTATTTCTGTAATTCTAGGCAGGTTTACCTATAAAAATTTCAGTTTCTTGTACAGTGAATATCATTATACCTAAATCTTAGAGTAGAATTGCAGGATAAAAGAGATGATAAAAATGGTTAATACATAGGAAAAAATCAACAAGTGATAAGACCTAGGAATTGAAGTTGGACAATGGGTGAGGAGTTAGTAGGATGATGAACAGTACAAAGATAGAATGAAAAGATAAAATTTATTTCTGAGTCTCAGAAGATTGATTGGAATAGAGTTAGCTGGAGGAGTGGAGGACAGAGTGGGATGCTTAAATTGGAGATATGGATGGGTAGCATTTATTGATAATAACTAAGTACAGAGTCTGACTATGAGAGTAAGTGACTGAGGTGGTGGGCAAGATCATTCAAGACAGGAGAAAATCCAGAAACTAAAAAGCTAGGGTGCTATAGTGTCCTTCAAAAGTTCATGGAATGGATAATCCCCAAGTGAATATATTAATGGTATTTAGGGGTGAGGCCTTTGGGAGATAATTAGGATTAGATGAGCTCATGAAAATAAAGTCCCCATGATTGCAGTAGTGGCTTTATAAGGAGAGGAGAAGCAACCTAAACTAGCATGTTTGCTCTGTCTCGCCATGTGATACCCCTGCCATATTATTATGTATCAAGAACACCTTTACCAGATGCTGAGCAGGTGCCAATGCCAGGCTCTTGGACTTGCCATCCTCCAGGACCTTGAGCTGAATAAATTTGTAGTCTTTATAAATTACCCAGTCTAGGGTATTTCATTAAAACAACAGAAAAACAGACTAAGACAGGAATTTGGTACCAAGAATGGAATTGTGCTAGAAAAAGATTGTATTGTTGTGAACAGAATGCTAAGAGAAATTCCAGGAGGACTCAAAATAGACTAGGGGAATATCTGAACTGTCTTAGACATAAGTTGTTACCTGAGTCCTAGACCAGATTACCTGATTCTGGAGATCCCAGTGATAGGTGGCATACAGACATGAGCAGTGGGAACATGAGGTTGGGGGATGGTTCTTTGGGTTGGGTTTACTGTGCTTACCTCTCCCCCAGAAAACATGCTTTTTTTCTGAAGGGCAATCTGTGTGAGGCCATGCTAGTACTGCCTGAATGTAGGATATCAAAAGATACCCTACATTCCCCCAGAAACAATCTGGTTTTTAAAGGAGAAATCAGGACCAAAGGGCTCCTCACAGCAGATAAGAAGAACACAAGTTATCCTAAAAGGGTGCAGGGGTGGGGTGCTTTTGAGATCTTTATACAGATCAGATTCCAGGACTTGAGAAGACAGGACAATTAAAAGCAAAGCCCCCAAGCCATAAAATCTGTAAGAACAAGTTCCAATTAGAACTGGTCAGCACAGACTGAGGTGACTCAAAGTTGCCTTGGGTCTTTAAGGTGTCATTATAATAGCAAAATCTCTCCTCCATGGGGTAAGACCATGAGCAGTGGGACTTGACAACAATCCTGCTGCGAGTCACCAGTCAAAAGGTAGACCTGGGTGGAACTCTCTGGAAACTTTCCTGGTATCCCCAATAAACTGTAGGGCAGGAGGATTGTGCCATCCTTCTCCTCTCTGAGAGGACCCTCTCTTTCTCTTGAGTGTCCTCTTTCCTTCTTTTCTACCCCTCCTCGTAAAATCAAGCCTGCTACTCTGAGTGACTTGTCTGAAATCTTTCAGGCAGGTCCCAAGAACCAGTGACTGAGGATATCCATGATCACTTCAGTTCTGTAGATCCTCTTGGTCTGCAACACCAACAAATCTGGTCCAGCTATTTACCACCAAAACCAAAAGGATAAAGTAATGGTGAAAATCAGGGTGGGGGGAGGCTTTAACCAATGGAGTATATTGGGAAGGCAAGTGAGAATAACTGTCTCAGCTCAGTCTTCAGGGTACTGACATGAACTTTAGGTTTTAAACAGAGGAATAATTGGGGCTTGGGGCAAGAGATAGGCGTAATTAAATCTTCCTGGTCAAACAGTGGTCTGGTTGATCATTACCTTGGTTCTGATTCTACTAGTCAGCTCCACAGAAATCCTTATCACTTGGGAGGGCAATTTCCACTTGTTGTTTGGGATATTATCTATCAGACCTGTAGTCCTAGAAGAGGCCAATTCAGTTCTCATGAGATGATGGCTCCTGATTTTTCTTTTTGTTTTGGAGGGGGGCAGTCTCATTTTGGGGCGATCTGCCTACAAGGTTTTGTGTTCCTGGAAGTATAGGGCAATGACTGAAGTCATCCAAGAGCCACCCCAGAGGTCTGAAACAGGATACTGTAAAAGCGAGCAGTTGTATGTCCCTTCAAAACTTGAAAATACCTTAGTTACTCTTATCTTGGTGTCCTCAGTCTTGAAGGTGAACAAGATAGGTTAGATAAACTTAAGGCTAGTAACCCTTGTATTAGCATGCGTACATGCAGGGCTGAGCAGGAATCTGACCCAAAGTTTAAAGTAAGGAAGGAGGCAAATATAAAAATGAAGGCAGAGATGTCAGGCCTTTATCCTACTTTTAGTTACCTTTGGGCATCTGCAAGCACAATTGAATAGTGAATGCTTTTATTAAAAGCAGCTTCTAATTCTCTGTTATATATCTAAGTGGTTTTAACCAGAATGTTGATGAAAATGACCATAAAGGCCAATGTGACAAGGTCTCAAGTGGAACGGAGAAAGAAAGTATTGGAAACTGGAATAAAAACAATCTTTGTTATAAAGTGACAAAGAACTTGGCTGCATGTGTTCATGACCTAGTACTGTATGAAATGCAGAACTCAAGAGAGATGAACTAGGATATCTGACAAAAGAAATTTTTAAGCAGCAAAGAATTCAGGCTGCTGCATGGCTTATTTTAAAAGTGTACAGTGAAATGAGAGACCAGAGGGATCACTTACAGACAGAATTTATAATTAAAAGGGAAGCAGGGCAGGAAGAGTTGGAAAATTCTCAACCTGGCCATGTGGTAGACAATGAGAGAGCATTTTCAGGAGAGGAAATCAAGGGTGTAGCTGAGCAACCAATTGCTAAAGAAATTAGTACGGATAGAAGGGATCTTTAATAAAACGGGAGAAAGAATCTGAAGGCATTCAGATTGTGAAGGCTGTACCTTCCATCACAGACCCAGGAGCTCTAGGAGGGCAGAATGGCTTGAGGGGATTGACCTCCATGGGCTTGCTACCCAAGACCACCCCAAGTCTCTGTTTCTCACCTTTCTTCCTCACTCTAGCTGTGGCTCAAGTGTGACTCAACCTGCTACTCTGGAAGACACAAACCATGAACCTTGGTGGCATCTATGTGATATTAATTCTGCAAGCACACAGAATTAGCTGTAGGAGTGAGGCTTCCTCTTACTTGGATTTCAAAGGCTAACATGGATGGTTTGGGAACCTAGGCAGAGACATAAATTTCAAGTTTATACCTTACTCAGTCTTAGGCATCTTGTTGTAGCAACAGAAAACAGACTAAGAAACAGGAATAGTGTTCAAAATATTTAACTACCAGTTCTAGTCTGGACATGGATTCATCCAACAGATGTAGCCTGTAGCACTGGTGTAGGGTCCTGGAGACAACATGTTATACAAGGCAATTCCCTTTGGTTTGGGTTTCTGAATGTGGAATTAATCCTAGTAGAAAGACCAGAGCATTGGGGATTGACACTTAAGTGTCATGAAGCTATAAAAGCATTTCAGTATTTTAGCAAGCAATGAAATTGTACTTGTGCATATTTATATGCTATAGATGAATTGTCCACATGGATGTTGAAGTCACCAGGAATGATGATGGGGTTATGGAGAGTGGGATAGTAAGCCAGTTGATGGAATTTCTAGTGAAAGGAGAATGATCAGGAATATGGTAGGTGACAATAACAAGGAGGGGTAATGTGTGAAATGGTTTGAATGGCATGTGCTTCAACCTAGCTAAACATTTAGGAAGAAGGAGAGAAACGGTACTTAATGTGGCAATAAGAAGCAAAGTGAATATGTTCTCTACTTCTAACCTTAAGTGGAATAAAGCAGTAGCTTTATAAACCCTCTCCCCCTCCACACACACACATCATGTTTTTTTTTTTTTTTTTTTTTGGTACTAGGGATTGAATCCAGGGCCTCATGCATGCTAGGCAAGTGCTTTACCCCTTAGCTATGCCCAAATTCTTAATTATGATTTTTAAAGTCTGTGTCCATGGTACAAAAGTAAGTTTTTCTCCAATACCTATTCCACAATCACTTAATTCTTTTTTTTAGTACTTTCTTCCATTTGACTTGTATAAACTTTAGAGATTGTTTACCAATACAGTCACATACAATTATATAATACTTTCACACAAATGATAACATAGACTACACTCCATTTTGAAATTTATCTTTTTTTACTTATCTATCTCAAAGATAATTCCATATTATTATTATAAAATTGCACAATTTATTCATTTATTTGTAGTGCTAGGGATAAAACCCAGGACCTCACAATCTACCACTGAGTTACAGCACCAGCCCAGCTAAAGTTGCCTGATTTTAAAAGGATGTCTAGTAGTCTATTATATGGAAATATTATAATTTACTTAATTTGTTCTTTAGAGATGGCTGTATCCAACATTCCAGCATTTCTGCATTCAACAAATACCTATGGAATGTCTATTATGGGCCAGGAATTCTTGTGGGTGCTTAGGAAGACATTAGCAAAAGAACAGAGTTTCTGCTAGCATAGAAAAATGTAACAATCATTCTTGTACATGACTTCTTTTCTAAACTTACAAGAATATATGTTAGATAAATTCCTAAAGAATAAATATACTTGATCACAGCAAGTGTGTGTGTGTGTGTGTGTGTGTGTGTGTGTGTGTTGGGATTGAACCCAGGGTTTCACACTTACTAAACACACACTCTATCACCATGTTACACAACCCCAGATCCATCCATTTATTTATTTATTTATTTATTTATTTATTTATACCAGGGATAGAACTCAGGGGCACTTGATCACTGAGCCACATCCCTAGCCCTATTTTGTATTTTATTTAGAGACAGGGTCTCATTGAGTTGCTTAATGCCTCACTTTTGCTGTAAAGCTAGCTTTGAACTCACAGTCCTCCTGCCTCAGCCTCCCGGGCCTCTGGGATTACAGACATGTGTCACCAGGCCAGCCAGATCCTTTTTTAATGCTTAATTTTTATTATTTATTTATTTATTGCAGTGCTAGGGATTGAATTTAGGGCCTCATCTATGGTGGGCAAGGGTTCTACTACTGAGCTATTATCCCACCCCAAACACAGCATTTTTGATGGAAGTTGCCAGATTTTTCTTTATGGAAATTCCTCTTTATGGTTTCAATGTGTCCTCAAAAAGTTCATGCATTAGATAATCCCCAAATTCATATATTAATTGTGTTTAGGGGTGGGGCGTTTGGGAGGGATGGTAATGAAAGCAGTGATATGAGTTAGAAGGTCATCGTCTTATTACAACGGGGCTAGCATTCAGTTAGCATTCATGCCAGATGAGATATCCAGTGTTCATTTTTATCTGTTGGAAACCTAATTTGATTGGCCTGTACTTATGTCCTGAGTCCTGTACTCATGCCCTAAGTCCAGGTTGGAAAAATGATGGTTTAAACTAGTTGGTAGAGGAAAGGTCATGATGTCCAGGAATCATGTGAAGATAGAACCAATGGAATTTGCTTATGTATTGAATATGTACTAAGAGAAAGGGGAAAAAAGAGAAAATCAAAGATGACTCTCAGGTTTTGGATGGTTATGGTGCAATTAACTTAAATCATGAGTTCAATTTGGAAACGTTGAGCTTAAGATACCAACTAGACATTCAAGAAGTGTCAACTCACTAAACATATGGGTTTGGAGAGATCCTGGCTAGAGATATAAATTTGGAATTCATGGGAATAGAGGCAATATTTAATGTCAAATATATACTGGATGGAATAACCAGTATAAGGAGGTAAATAGAGTAGAGAAAAAGTACTGGGAAAATTTAGGTAGAATTGGCTATTGGTATTAGATGAGTGTTTCTCAGATGAAAGACTTCAAGTGAAGTTATAGCTCTTGGGAATTGTAAGTTTATAGTTTATAATTTCCTTCCTATCCATAATAAGTCAGGGGACTCATTTGGAGATCATGTTTCAGACCCTCTTTACATAGTTTTAGTCTAGTTGCAAAACTACTGTTGATAAAAAGAAACCTTAGAAGATGGAAAGATCTCCTATGTTCTTGGATAAGCTGAATTAATATTGTCAAAATGGTCATATTACCAAAAGCATTATACACATTTAATGGAATTCCTATTAATGTTCTGATCATTTCCTTCATAGAAATAGAAAAAGCAGTCATGAAATTCATTTGGAAAAATAAGAGGCCCAGAATAGCCAAAGCAATCCTCAGCAAGAAAAGTGAAGTAGGAGGCATCATAATACCAGACCTATACTACAGAGCTATAGTAACAAAAAATGGCATGATATTGGTGCTGAAATAGACATGTAGACCAATGGTACAGAATAGAGGACACAGAGACAAACCCACATAAATACAGTTATCTCATACTAGACAAAGGGACCATAAATATACATTGGAGAAAAGATAGCCTCTTCAACAAATGGTGCTGGCAAAACGGGAAATCCATATGTAATAAAATTAAATTAGACCCTACCACTCATCCTGCACAAAACTCAATTCAAAGTGGATCAAGGACCTAGGTATTAAACCAGAGACCCTTTTCTTACTGGAAGAAAATGTAGGACCAATCTCTATCATGTTGGCTTAAGAACTGAATTCCTCAATAAGACTCCTAAAGTGCAAGAAGTAAAAGAAGTAAAATCAAGAATCAATAAGTGGGATTGTATCAAACTAAAAAGCTTCTTCTCAGCAAAAGAACAATCAAGAACATGAAGAGAGAGTCTACAGAATGGGAGAAAAATCTTTGCCACCTGAACCTCCGATAGAGCATTAATCTCCAGGATATATAAAGAACTCAAAAAACTCTCTCTCTCTCTCTCTCTCTCTCTCTCTCTCTCTCTCTCTCTCTCTCTCTCTCTCACACACACACACACACACACACACACACACACACACACACACACAGCCAAATCAATAAATGGGCAAAGGAATTGAAGAGACACTTCACAGAAGAGGAAATATTATATTAATGGTCAACAAATATATGAAAAAATATTCAACATCACTAGCAATTAGAGAAATGCAAATTAAAACTACACTGAGATTTCATCTTACTCCAGTCTGAATGATAATTATCAATAATACAAGAAAAAATAAATGTTGGCAAGGATGTGGGATAAAAGGTACACTCATAAATTGCTGATAGGACTGCAAATTGGTGTAACACCTCTGGAAAGCATTACAGAGATTCCTCAGAAAAATTGGAATAGAACCACCATTTGATCCAGTATCCCACTCCTCAGCATATAACCAAAGGACTTAAAATTAGCATACTAGAGTGACACAGCCACATCAATGTTCGTAGCAGCTTAATCCACAATAGCTAAGCTATGGAACCAACCCTGGTGCCCTTTGATAAATGAATGGTTAAAGAAAATGTGGCAATACACACAATGGAATATTACTCAGTCATAAAGAAGAATGAAATTATGGCAATTGCTGGTAAATGGATGGAACTGGAGACTATCATGCTAATGGAAATAGGCAAATCCCAAAAAACCCCAAAGGCTGAATATTTTCTCTGATACTTGGATTCTGACTCACAATGGTGGGGGTAGGGGATGGAGGTTGACTGGATTATACAGAGGGTAGTGAGGGGAAGGTAAGCAGGATGGGAACGGGAAAGACAGTAGAATGAGTGAGATATAACTTTCCTGTGTTTGTATATGAATACATGACCAGTGTAACTCCACATCTTGTACAACCACAAGAATGGGAAGTTATACTCAATATATTTATGATATGTCAAAATACATTCTACTGTCATGCAAAACTAAAAAGATAAAAAATTAAATATAATTAAAAACTACTGTTGAAAACCATCCCGAAAGTTTATTTGGCTCTTGACATTATTTTACTTTTGGGTGTGTTTTCTTGACTCTTCATTCAATTCTGTGGCGGCCCTGCCTCCCTGAACTGAACAAGGGTCCTGTGCATATGGACAATGCAAATCAAGATGATCCAATACTTATATCCGAGGGTCAGGAAGGAGAACAGGAACTTGATAAGGGGTTGCATTTTGAGTGTAAGCCCTGCTTTCACCAGCAGAATTCACACATCTCGGCTATGTGTGGAGTAGCCTGCCAGGGCTCTTACTGCATGTGGCTCTGCAGTAGGTGGCAGGCAAGCAGGAAAGCTTATGGCAATAATTTCTTTAGTCTCCTAAGTGATGGGAGATTGAGTGTGAATTGGTCTTTGGATCAGTCTCTCAGAGATGCAGATAATGAAAGGAGTGGTTGTAAGAGTCAGACAAAATACTGTTCACAGTTTCTATGTCTTTATTTGTATCCCAGCCCTTAACTATAATTAAATAAGGCCACTTTAGGAAATTTCTCTTAGGAACACAAAAAAGGGGACAAAAACAAGGGTGTTTTTATTCATTCTTACCTTATTTAAAAAGCCACCAAATACTGTGAATTCCGCCTTCTAACTATCTCTTAAATTTCAGCCACTTGAGGGAGAACCAGGTGCTCCACATGAGGTTCAAGACTGACTGCACTCTATACTAGAATCCTCTTTTTCTTTGACAAAAATCAGATGACTTTTTGTTAATGCTCTTTGTCCCAGAGGTAATTTCTATTTGATATATAAACACTACCCATATTTTAGAAATGCACTTCAAAATAAAGTATGCTTTTTCTGGAAAATAAATTTTTATACTCACATCTTTAAAAATTAAAAATCTTTAAAATATTTCTCTCTCATCCACTTCCATTCCCCTATTTATTTTATAGAATTTATCATATATTTAAAATTGAAAGTTCATAATACTAATACAAGACAAATGAACCATGTTTTTTGTTTCAATTTTTTAAAATAATTTTTTAGTTTATTTATTTATTTGTTTATTTTTATGTGGTGCTGGGGATAGAACCCAGTACCTCATGCATGCTAGGTAAATGCTCTACCACGCAGCTACAAACCATCCATGTTGTTTCAACTTTTAATAAATTTGAATTAAAAATTTTTAATTTACTTATTTTAAATATAAAATTTAAATTTAACTTAAAAAGCGCCATATAAAAAGAAAATCTTACCATTGTTTAGGCTTAAGGGTAGAAACACAATGGTGTTGCTAAGTGTTTCATTAAAAGTATCATCTGGGTCAGTTCACACACTAAGTCATGAGCTTATTATCAAACCCCCCCCCCAGGAATCTCTTTTAATCAGAAATTAATTTATTTAATTGAATGTGTATAAATATCACTCTTGGACAAAAGAGGCCAACACATAGTTCCAGCACACAAAAGAGAATTGGAACTACTCAAACAGTATATATGTCAAGAGAGCTAGAGCTGTAGGCTCAGGAGGAGTCTGGCCAACTGGGACTGGCAGATACTGAGTATATTAATTGACTTAGTATCCTCTGGGTTGAATGAAAACATTGTTTTGATACTGCAGAGACATTCATCACCATGGGTCACAAGGAGGTCTCTATTCTACTCATCAAGCAGCCTATCCCATCCCAGTCACCAGGATGTCTTTGCTTGCATACCTGAAAAGTTTTTCCTGTGAGTAGGTTAGGACAGGTTCTTGACAATCTTTATCTTTGCTTTCTAGCAACCAAGAAGTCAGCTCCAACCAGGCTTATCAATTTTTTTATGTGCCCCCCAGGTTAAGTGGATGAAGCACTCTTCTTCCATCAGTAACCAGTTCACACTTTGAAGTGCATTTCAGACTCTCATGTTTCCTCCTTTTATTTATTTATTTTTAAACCACGAGAACTCTACACTTTCAAAACTTTTAAACCAGACAAACAGGCTTGTACTTTATCTGCTTAAACTACTCCATCTCAGGACCTATTTCTCAATTTTCACTTTATTTTCTTGCCAGAAACAATAAAATAAGCAATCTCACATTTGAATCTTCTGTTACTCAGATCCAAGAATTTATTTTCAAGTGGTAATTTTCTTAGATGATTGAGTTGGCCATTAATGTACTTCCAACCCTATTTTTTTTCTCATTGTCTTCAGACCAAACACAACACCAATCTTCCATGGGAGGCACACTTACTGCTTCAGCATTTTATGCAGGGCTGCCTCACTCCTGATTCTTGAGGCCATAGATGAGGGGGCCCAGCAGGATAGTGGTCACCCTGCACTATGTGGAGATCACTTGCTACAATATGGATATTCAGAGAAGGCTCATGAATCAAAAAATGGCTGTTCCACAGTACAAAATCACCTCAGCCAGGTGGAAGGAACAGAGAATGTTTTGCCTTGATCCTTGGAAAAATGGATGTCCGAAATGGCAGAGATGGTTCTAGAGTAAGAAAAGAGATTCAGGATAATCACAAATCCTAGAAATACACATGACCCAGAAGAAGGGCCTTATTGACAGTAGCATCAGATCAGGGCAAGAGAAAACGAAAGAAGAAGAATGGAAAGCAGCTCACAGCAGGAAAGAGAGAGAAACTCATAGCAGAAGGCAGGGATGACATTGGGGAAACTGAAATATAAGTCATAAGTGAATACATTGTTTTGGCAAAGGGTTCAGGGAACCCATTGTCCATACAGCAATCCCCATCCTGACCCAGAGAGGACTATTCATAACCACCTGTAGAGTAGAGGGTACAGATGGGAGCATAGCAGTCACCACCATGGCAGGGAGTAAGCAGGTCTCAGTGCTTCCAGAGACACTGAGAAAGAAGCTCTGGGTCACACAGCCCCACATAGAGATTTTTTTCCTTAGAGTTAATAAATTCAGCAACATTGGGCCTGGTGACTCTAGAAAGATGGGGATCTAGAAATGAAAGGTGACCCAGGAAGAAGTCCATGGGTGTTTCCAGGTGAGAATCAGTCCTGAACAACAGGGTCATCATCAAGTTCCCCATTCACATCAAGGAGTAAATCACCAGGAGCAGCACAAAGAGCACAGTCTAAATCTGGTGATTTCTATGCTATTTATGAGGACAAATTCAGTAGTGATGGTGAGATTTTCCATGATTAGAGATACTTACTCAGAAAACAAATATAACTTAGATGAGTCATTTCAGATGAATAGGACTGCTTCTCCTATGAAAAATGTCACTTTCCTCTTAAGGTATAAATGAGCCAGGCGTTTTCATCTGGGTCACTTACCACCTCCATCATAACTTCATCTCTGGAGGAATGCAGCATTCCAAAGTCCCTCTTCCCTGATTGCTTCCTTAATACCCATTTTTTTCAGCAAATATTCAATAAACATCCAAGTGTTGGGCTCTGTGCCAAGCACTGATGATACAAAGTTGAATGAAACATGATTCCCAAAAGACTTAGAATTTCACAGGAGCAGAATGAAATGTAAAGAAACAAAATAAAGGCTAGAATAACCTAAAGCACTGGATATAGCGGTGGCACAGATGTGAACGGGTTATGTGAACTGGTCTCTAGAGGACCTGGTAAACCTTCAGAAAAGAAGTAAAGCTTAATCTTGTTTTGACTGATATTTATCCCATTATGTAGACAATGTGGACGACAGTGCAAATGGTGTGATTTTACATAGGGGAGCATAAAATAATTGTTCTCAGAGAAGCTTCATCAGTTTGGTGTGGATGGATGTGGAGTGACACAAGAAGGCATGCAAAGCCAAGTATAAGGGTAACATAATGAGAATGGTAGTTTAGCAACATTTTCCTTGGGTATGCAAAGGATGAGCTAGAAACAATGGAGCATCTTAGTGAAGGCAATGAGTTCATTCATTCAGTAAATATTCATTGAGCTACTAACTGTATGTCAGAAACAGTTCTAAACTCTGAATCCACACCACTGAAACAGCAGACTAAAATCTTTGTCCTGACAGAGCTTATATTCAAGTTGGAAAAAACCAAAATAAATAATAGGCATAAAGAATAACTATGATGTGTTAGGAGGTGCTACGTGCTATGTAAAATAACAGATCAGGGAAAGGGAGATTGTTAATGTGGGGGTAGAGGAGGACAGTGAGGTTTGCAATTTAAAACAGAGTGGTCAGGAAAGGACTGAGATGGTATCACTTGAACAAAGATTTGAAGGAGATGAGGTCACAATCCACGAGAACATCTGATCTGTGTGAGGAGAATTCGGGGATTGTAGCAAAACCCTGGCCAGAGACAGGGATGAGTTGACACAGGCTGTAGATGTGAGGGCCAACCAGAGGAGACAAGTTTGAAAGATGTATTCCAATTGAATTTTAAAGGATGTCATCACCAATTAGGTATTTAAAATGACAGGGACGTGAATAAAAAATGATCCTCAGTTTTCTGTCTTTTGAGGGGAAGATGGTAAACTCAGGTTTGCATTCATCATGTTTGTTGAGCCTATGGATAGGGAGGGGATATCCAGGAGGCACTGGGAGGTAGACACTTGAAGTTCAGGAGAGATATTTGGGATGAATATGTGAGTTAGAGAGTCATTAAGAAGCTTATCCAGAGAAAGCCCACTTGTAAGAGAAGATGCTTTAGGATAGAGTTCTATGTGTCAGAAAATTTCAGTGGAAAAGAGGACAGGAAACCCACAGAGGATCCCCACATGCATTCATCATCTCAAACACACACCAAGACTCTCTGATATGAAGGGTGCATTGGAGGTCTTGGAGCCCAAGGCCCTCTGTTTATAGGTGAAGAGACTGACGCCCAAAGGGGGAAGTGGCCAGCGACTCCCCTTACCAGCTCCATCACTCTCTAACCCACCCACCAATCTGCTCCCCTTTTCTGCCTATACTGTCTCATCTCGGGGGCTTCTTGGGGAAGGATTTATCATCCGTCCTCACACTGTGATTTCTGAGTATGTCAGAGAAGACTTCACAGTCTCACTTGACCTGTCTCCCTCCTCTATGGTCAACCGCTGTCTTATTGCCTTGCTTTGTCTTCATAGTACTTACCATCACCTGGCATTTTATGATATATTCATAATCAATTACACTTTGTGTGTAAGCATAAAGATTTATGCTATATCCCTTGCACTTAGAAAAGTGCCTAGAATGTAGAAAGGTCTGGTGTATATTTGTTGGGTGACTAAATGACTGAATGAATTTGCTCCATGTCTGTCCATGTTTTGAGTAAGATTCATAAGGGCAGGGACTATGTCAGTAGTTTTCATCATTTTATCTTTAGAGCTTAGTACAATGCCTGGAATTTAGTAGGTACTTAGTAAAAGTTTATATAGTCAATGAATAAAAACATTACAAAACTAAGTTTTGCAGCTTTAATGCACCACATACAGGCAATTATAAAAATATTTTTTATTATTAAGTAAAAATACTAATGAATGCACAATCTATAGGCAATCCCATTAATCAGACACTAGGCAGTCCTGGTAGTAACACATGTGCTAAAGACCTGTTCCAAGGAGGTTTTGGTGCTCTTTTGAATGGATGGTTGACAAACTACATAAAGAATCAGAGAACCTTGACATGGTTCTTAGCTCTGCTACTGATCAGGCTGTCTGACTTTGGCCAAGGAGGCAAATCTGAATTTGAATCTTCGTTTTCTCTTTTGAGTTCTCTCCCAGGGTTTACATGACATTAGCTTCAAAGTTTTGCATCACTTAGTTCACCCCAGAGAAGATCTTTACATAACTGGAAAAAAGTAGGGATAGTAACATATTCTTAATGGAGTAAAACTGATTGCAGAACACATAATTTATTAGTGTATTAACTCTGTATTTCTGATAAGAACTAGATTAGCTCATGGTTGATTCTTTTGAGTTTCGTCTAAACATGCTGCTGGGTAAACAGTGGTTTCTCCCGTCCTGATTTGTCTCCTCAATGTTTTCATGCCTCCCTCTTTCAATATATTTCTACAGAATTTACCCTTTGGGATCTATCATCCAGCACTAAATGACTCCAGAGGACTAATTAGTGACCTCTTTGTCTATAGGTCCTAGATAATTTATACTTGCTGCAATTCCTGGGGCAAAACTAAAATAGTTGCATGAATAAACTGAGATCTCATGGTATGTACTATCAGCATAATGAAAAATTTCCATTCTACTTTTATCAAAGACTCACAGACTAAAACCAGATGATGATGTTGTTCTACACTTATTTATATGGAAATGAACTATTTTAAATTTAATATCCAGTGCTAGCAAGATTAGCTCTTTTATGTTTTTTTGTAGCATTTTTATCTTGAGACAAAACTCTTGGCAATAGGAAATTATATTAAAATTTTATTTTATGGTTCTTCTTTGTTATACATGATAGTAGAATCCATTTTGATAAAATTATACAAGCATAGGATATATCTTATTCTAATTAGAACCCCATTCTTGTGGTTGGGCATGATGATGGGGTTCACTTAGGTAATTTCATATGTGCACATAGGAAAATTATGTTAGATTTAGTCTTTTGTCTTTCCTATTCCTATCTTTCTTCTTTCCTTTCATTCCCCTTTGTCTAATTTACTGAACTTCTCTTCTTCCCCTCCCCACTTTATTGTGGTTTAGCTTCCACATATCAGTGAAAACATTCAACCTTTGGTTTTGGAGGATTGGTTGGCTTATCTCCTTTAGCATGATATTCTCTTGATCCATCCATTTACTGGCAAATGTCATAAAATCATTCTACTTTATGGCTAAATAATATTCCACAGTGTACATATATCACAATTTCTTTATTCATTCATCAGTTAATAGGCATCTAGGTTAGTTCCATAGCTTAGCTATTGTGAATTGTGCGACTATAAACATTGATGTGGCTATGTCACTGCAGTATGCTGATTTAAAATCTTTTGGATATATGCCAAAAAGTAGGATAACTGGGTCAAATGGTGGTTCCATTTCTAGTTTTTGCTTTCCAAAGGGGTTGCACCAATTTGCAGTTCTACCAGCAATGTCTGAGTGCTCCCTTTTCCCTATATCCATGACAACATTTGTTGTTACTTGTATTCTTGATAAAACAATAGAAAATTTAAAATCTCTTTTAGAAATTTATCCTAAACAAATGATTCAAAATAAGAGAAAAAATCTATATGTGAAAAATGTATATTCAGAATTATTTCAAGGCAGTATCACTAAAAAAACCAAAAAGTCTAGTAACTGGAGAATAACTTCTATACTTTAGTAGAAACACATTATAATATTTTATAATGATTAAAATGATAATTACAAGGAGAGACAGAAACATAAAACATTCTCACTGTACTATCTAGTAAATATATATATAAAACACAATTAGTTTAAGTTGATAAAATTATATAAAAATGTACTCACAATAGGGACCTATATAAGTAAAATAAAAAATAAACAGCTGAGTTGTTAAAAGTGGTAACACAGTGGAGAGCTTTTTAATTTTATGTTTGTTAAAAATCTGGTTTTTATATTTTCAATAAAAATACCTTTCTGGAGGAAGCAATATAAGATTCACATCCTGCATTTATTTATTTATTTATTTATTTATTTATTTATTTATTTATTTATTGCTTCAAACTCAGCAACTAAATAAGCCCAATTCCCCCCCCCCAAAAAAAAAGAATATGAACCTCTTTCTTTAACTCTTCTGTTTCTGCCCTGTATAGCTCACTGATAAAATTGAACTTGATTTGAAGAAGCCCTTTATTCAAGAAGGAGGCTTACTTGCTCAGTTGGAGACTAGAAATGGCTCAAGCATTTCATTTTTCTAATAGTTACTCTGCCTTTTGTCTGCTTCCTGTCTAGAAGCTGTCCTAAATCTGTGGTCTAAGGAACTTGTCTGGAGGAAGAGAGAACTAGGAAAGTTGGAGGCTGGGAAATCTCAGCTTTGAAAGATCCGTGAAAGAGAAGGCAAAAGAGATGCTTTTGAAGAGAAGAGAGTGTCTTGAAGTGAAGCATGCTGTGCTCCTGTGGCGTGGGAAGAAAGGTGTATCAAAGACATCCTTCTCCTTCATCTATTGCTCTAGTTGGAGGTTTTGTGGACTCCCTGAGTAAATCTTTGTAGACAACTAGCATTTGGGCTTTTAGATAAAGAAAACTTTTTTAAATCTTGTTTCATGACAAGAATGTGAATAGAATTTATAAATTTGACTTTATCTCTGAAACATTCTAAATAGTTGCACAACTAGGCTGTGCTTTCTACAGATTTGGGATTGTTTAAAGATGGAACCTTGAACTAAAAGACCCCTCAAATTAATTTCAGCCTCAGAGCTGACATTTAGTTAGGAAATTACCCACCAGAGAAAAATGAGAATACTCCCAACTCACTGTCACCCATAATTCAAGATTGTTCACCCTAAACTCCAGCTGTAGCTGCCCTTTTTATTCAATCCCAAAGGAACCTTAGTCTTGTATCTAGAATCTGATAAATGAAGGAAAAAAAGACAAATTATGCTGATTGATAAAGTGTCAAACTGTCCAACTTCCTAAAATATCCCAGTTTGTCATGACCTACTTTTGTAAATTTGGCAAGCTGCTTCCTGCTTCCTCCTGTTTTTATTTTGTTTTGGTGCTGGGGATCAAACCCAGGGCCTCATGCATGCTAAGCACATAGCATTCTCCCATGAGCTAAACCCCAGCCCTCAGCTTCCACTTTCTGAGCAGTTCTCTCTGCTGTGAATCAGAAGGATACACAAATGTGGGGCAGTTGCCTGTTACAGTTCCTCACATCCAGCACTTGGGAAAGAACTAAAGAGGACTCCGGACACCTGAGTTTCACCTGCTGCCTCCCTTAAAGAGAAAATAATTTAGGATGCTTCAAGAATTCAGTTAGGTCTCAGGAAAAGCTGTTTTCTTTCTTAAACAATTGAAAACTGTATGGTTAATGCAGTTCATCAACAGTCAGCTTGTGTTTAGTTTTGAATAAAGCCTAAAATGTTGCCCTGTGTAGGCTCTACTTTGAGTCAATACCTGTTGAAAGGCTTTGGCTATCTTCGTCTTTTTAAAAAATTTTTTAGTTTTAGATGAACATAGTATCTTTATTTATTTATTTATCTTTATATGATGCTGAGGATTGAACCCAGTGCCTCACATGTGTGGTGCAAGCGCTCTGCCACTGAGCCCCAGCCCCAGCCCCTGGCTATCTTCTTTTTCTTCTTCATCCTTTACCTCTTTTGATTCTGAGGAGCATCTGGCCGGTTTATAGGGTTTTATTATTTTTTCCTAGTCTTTTCCTACTTGGGAAATGTTCCAGGCTGGCCCATGGAGGGCCTTACATAGCTGGGAATTAATCCCTAGGAATTAGCAGTGGAAGTTGTTCTCTGGGTTCTAGGGATGGGCGTCTACTCCTGCTACTGTTGTGATCCAGGGAAAGAGGAGGCTTGCAAACCCTTCTACTAGCCAGAAATCAGTCTTGGAATTTCCTTAGGATTGCCAGGGTCTGATCCTCATTACACACCTGCTCACACTCTTACTCTCTCACATCTCTCACATACATACGAACAGACAAGCCTTAACACGAGAATCACAGGACCCTGTGGAACATAGAGGATTAAATGGACAATTTATTTTGATCTCCAACCTAATACAAAAGCCTGTACAGCCTCTCCCATCAATGTTCCTCCGGTCTTTGAATGTCTTCAACTCTTTTCTAGCAGCTGTTTTGATTTAAAGTTTGTTTGTCCCCATGCTACCTAAAATCCTGATGTTATATTACCTTTGTGACCATTTCCATGAACACCAAAACAGCTTTAATATTTCTCATCTTAAAGGCAAAAAAAAAAAGAACTCCACTTGATTCCATATCCTCTAAACTCACTGCTTTACTTTTCCCAACCTCCTTTATACTAGCACTTCTCAATACAGTTATCTGTGGTTGCTCTTTCTACTTTTTCACCTACCAGTCTCCTCAATTACTCCAGCAAGATGAAATATCTCTCATCAATGTTTTCAGCCACTTCCAGATCCAACAGTAAAAAAAATATCCAATGGTAACTTTTTGGTCTCTTTTTACTTAACACATCTGACCTCCCTAGTCTCCTTGAAGCACTTTTTTTTTGGCTTTTATGATACAGAAATTTCTGACATTCCTCCTTGTTCAGTGACTGTTGCTGTTTCCCTTGCTGGGTCATCTTTAGCTTGGACCAGAAGTGTTGGAGTGTTCTAAGGTTCATTGCCAAGACCTCCACTGCAATTTCCTTAGATGTTCTATGCCATCTTATAGCTCCAAATCCTCCATCTACTCCAAATATTAGCCTTGGTCATTTCTACAGCTTTAAAATAATATATATTGGTGGACATTGCACTTCAGTGTTTAAAAAGCATCTTAAAGCAGTTTTGTCAAAATGTAACAAAGCAGTCAAATAAATAGGAAACAACCCTCAATTTTCACTCTCCTAATGTACATTTCTAATCATCCTGATTTCAGTCAATGATGTATTATCATCTACTCAGTTGCTTATGAAAACCTAAGACTTAGGCTTGAGCTTTCTCTTTCTTTTTCAGTCTATATCTAATGCAGCAGCAAGAACTTTAACTATACTTCCAAAATATATCCCACATTTCTCTATTCTTTTCCTTTTCTCTGAGCAAACTTACAAAAAATACCATCATATTTCACCAGGGGTCCTGCAATATCTCCTAAGTTTTATCCCAATTCTCTTCATATCCTTCTGTGATTACTTCTCCATAGAATGGCAAGTTAATTAATTTATTATTATTATTATTATTTACTGGGGATTTAACCCAGGGGCTCTTTACAACAAACTGAGTCATGTCCCCAGCCCTTTTTATGATTTTGTATTTGTTTTTTGAGACAAGATCTCACTAAGTTGCATAGGACCTCACTAGATTGCTGAGGCTGACTTTGAACTCATAATTTTCCTCCTTTGGGCTAAGTCACTGGGATTATGGCATGCACCACTGGGCCCCGCCAGCAAGTTAATCCTTCAAGACTCTCACATGTCACTGAGAATCAGATACAGAGCCCTTACATGGCCCTTACACCATGATCTGAAGGTTATTGCAGGATCTTGTCCTTAATGACTTTTTTCCACCCATCTCTTATTGAGTTTCAGCTCTTTCTGTCCCTAGTTAATTAAAGTTCCTTCTGCCCTGGACCTCTGTGCTACTCCTTCCTTTAACCACAATGTCCTTCCTTCTAAAAATGCTGGACCTGTTGATTTTAGTTCAAATGAAAACTATCTGGAAAGGTCATCTATGACCACTCAACCTAAATTAAAGGTCAGACAGTATTTACCACATCACCCCATTTTAATTCTCAGCATAGAACTAACTGCTATTTGCTATTTCATTATTCAGTTATTGATTGATTGATTGATGGTCTTACCTTCCTAGGTTGTGAGCTCTGTAAGAGCAGGGGCCCCCCCAGTACGCAGAACAAAGCCTGATTAGTATGAACTTGAGATAGATTCCACACTATCAAAGAGAAAGGGGTGAATTCTGAATGTCATTTTAAACCATATGGATACTAGCAAGCATTTACATGAGAACTCTGATCTCTCACCTGAGATAACTTCTGGAAATGTAGCTGCAAAGGGAATCAAGGCAAGAAATCTTTCATCTCAGGTCCGTCTGCATGAGTCAGCAGTGAATAGAGAGAAAGCTCCATAGGTGGTTTCAGGAACAGCACAAATAACACTTTCCTTCTCCCCCTAGCCTCTAAATGTGACCTTACGCCTACCATTAAATTTAGACTGTGAAAAGATTTCCAACCTCATACAACCTCTCCAAACTGAAAAATAAAAAAATATTGCTAGGTTATTTTCTCACAAACTGTGCCAAGCCCTAATGTCACCAGTTCAGAGACTCAACATCCATGAATAAAACAGGAGACTTTTTAAAAACTAATTTTTATTAGAACATTATATTTATACATAGTATCTGGGTTCCTTTTGACATAATTATATATATATAAGGAATTCAATTTCAATCCCCATTTCCCCTTCTCTTTCCTGTCCTCCTCCCTCCCCCTTTTTTCTCTACTCCACTGATCTTCCTTTCACTCCTGTATTTATTTATTTTTGATTTGTACTTTCTATATATACATAAAAAAGATTCCATTTGATACATTAATATATGTATGTGACATGATTAAGCAAGATTCATTCCACATTTCTTTCCCCTCTCATTCTCCTACTTCTATCTACTCCATTGATCTTCCCAATATCTTTATGATATTGATCCCCTCCCCCACTGTTTTCCTTCCCTTATTTTGCTCTATCTTCCATATATGAAGGAAAACATTTAACCCTTAATTTTATGAGTCTGGTTTATTTCATCAACATGATTTTCTCCATTTCCATCCACTTACCAGCAAATGCCTTTATTTCATTCTTCTTTATGGCTAAGTAAAACTCCATTATGTATACATACCACATTTTCTTGATTCATCATTTTACTGATGGGCATCTGGGTGGATTCTATAATTTGGCTATTGTAAATTGTGCTTCTATAACCATTGTAGTGGTTATATTATTATTGTATACCGATTTAATTCTTTTGGATAAATAGCAAACAGTGGGATAGCTGGATCATATGATGGTTCCATTTCTAGTTTTTTGAGGAATCTTCATATTGCTTTCCAAAGTAGTCCCACCAACAATATATGAGTATACATTTTCCCCACAACCTCACCAGCATTTATTATTATTCACATTCTTGATCATACCATTCTATTTGAAGTGAGATGATATCTTAGTGTAGTTTTGATTTGTATTCCCCTGATTGCTAGAGATGTTGAACATTTTTTTAAATATATTTGTTGGCCCCTTGTATTTTTTTCTTTTAGTTATTTTTCCAATTTATTAGTTGGGTTATTATTATTATTATTATTAGGCATTGAATGTTTTCTTTATATATTCTGAATATTAACCCCCTGTCAGAGGAGTAGCTGGCCAAGATTTTATCCCATTCTGTAGGCTCTCCACTCTCTTAATTGTTTCTTTTGCTGTCAGAAGCTTTTTAATTTAATTTAATTTAATTTAATTTTAATTTAATTTGATGGCTTTATTTCTTGAGCTTTAGGGGTCTTGTTGAGGAAGTCAGTCTCTATACCTATATGATAGAGTGTTGACCCCATGTTTTCTTCTAGCAGTCGCAAGTTTTCTGGACTAATTCCTAAGTCATTGATCAATTTTGATTTGACTTTAGTGCAAGGTGAAAGATAGGGATCTAATTTCATTCTTCTGTACTAGATATCAAGTTTTCCCAGCACCATTTGTTAAAAGGCTATCTTTTTATAACATATATTTTTGGCACCATTGTCAAGTATCAGGCTGTAAGTAATGTGGCTTTGTCTCTATCTTCTCTATTCCACTGGTCTTAATGTCTACTTTGATGCCAATACCATGCTGTTTTGTTACTATAGCTCTATAGTATAATTTGAGATCAGGTATTGTGATGTCTCCTGTGTCACTTTTCTTATTCAAAATTGCTTTTGCTATTTTGAGTCTCCTATTTTTTCAAAATGAATTTAAGGACTACTTTTTCTAATTCTGTGAAGAATGTCATTGGTATTTTGATAGGGATTGCATTGAATTTGCATATTGCCTTTGGTAATATGACCATTTTGACAATATTAATTCTGCCTATCCAAAAACACGAGAGGCCTTTTTATATTCTAAGTTCTTCTTCAATTTATTTCTTCAATGTTCTATAGTTTTCATTGCAGAGATCTTTAACTTCCTTAGATTAATTTTCAGTTATTTTTTTTTTTGGGGGGGGCATTATGAAGGGAATAGTTTTCCTGATTGCTTTCTCAACTGAATCACTGTTGGAGTATAGACAAGCTATTGATTTATGAGTGTTGATCTTGTATCCTGAAACAGCAAGTTTTTATTTTAGGGCTACTAAAAGGATTATGAATAATATCCCCCAAAAAAACCCTTCACTTTCTTTTTCCTGCAGCAGCTGTCTTTAATTTCTTAGTTCAAGTCCTACTTTTTCCGACTGTGCATGCAAAACAAAAATATAAAGAACTCTGGGAAGCAGGGAACATGGTAACAGCAAATCATTCACAGCAACAAACCATAGATTGAATTTATGTTAAAGCCTGCCTAAAATAAGTGATCTTTGAGAACAGCTCCAGATGAGGTATAAAGAAGAAATTGAAATAGAGATTTGATGACCTGGCAGAGATTGAAGTTTCATTGTTCTTGGAAGACACATGAGGTTTCATTGATCACAGTGAGTAACTTAGGGCTTTATACTGGCATGAAATCCCTGGGTTTATGGGAATGTTCTGACTGGTCTGGCAAGAAGTAAAACAAAAGCAGAGATAGGAAGGCATTGGAAACAAAATTTATTTATATAGAATTTTACCCAGAAAATAACTGAATCTTTTTCATTTTTGTTGGGTGCAGAGCAGGCTGAACTGTGTTGTCTGCAGGGCAGGCTGAACAGATGTTGACTGCAAGATAGCCCACGCACTCAAACCCCCCTCTATCTGGTCCTTTATCACCTGTTTGCCTCAAGTCTGAACATTCAACCCTGCTCAAGGCTGAACAGTTAACCCCCCCTTGGGCCAACAAGGCAGCTTGTAGACCAAGAGGCCCCATTAGATTTTGGCTATAAAAACTCCCTCCTGCCAGGCCCCCCTCTCTCTTGCTATCTCTCTTGCTTTCTCTGTCTCTCTCCTGTGTGTGCTTCCTCTCTCTCTCTCTCTCTCTCTCTCTCTCTCTCTCTCTCTCTCTCTCTCTTTCCTTCTTTCCTTTCTCTTTGTTGCACTGCTGCAATAAAGATCTTTTGGTTGCTCCGAGTGTTGTGGTCACTTTTCTTTCAATTTTCATTTTCTGTAACCCACAATCCTGACAGGTGAACAGAATTGGA
Organism: Marmota monax; assembly: GCF_021218885.2. Lineage (NCBI taxonomy): Eukaryota > Metazoa > Chordata > Mammalia > Rodentia > Sciuridae > Marmota > Marmota monax. The sequence goes on from NW_026695227.1 coordinate 29,546,496, forward strand.
GGTTATCATAACAGCAGAAAATTAATGCTCTGCAGTTCATAGGAGTGGGATGTTGGTTAATGATCTAGTGAGCTATAGGGAACTCAAAATATCTTTGTGATGTCCTTTCTTCTATCCTTTTCAGACTATGCAGTGCCACAACTCTAATCTTAGCTTCCCTGAAGGTTCACAGCCCTAAAGAATGGAGACTGTTCCAGAGAGGCCAAGGATGAAAGCAGGACATATAAAAATAAAGATGACCTTGAAAACAGACTAGAATCAAGTTATTAATTCTAGGGGTCTCCTATTACCTGAATGATCTTTGGAAAAAAGTTTTTCGTATTTCAATTTTTCTAGTTTTTCAAAAAAGGCATGTAACAACATCTCTCTTGTATGGTTTAAGAATTTATTTAGATAACTGATGTGCAGTGCTCAGCATACTTTCGTCAATTGGTTCTGATTACATTTATATGTTACTAATTTCCTTAATTTTAATGTATAGATATTACTCCCCAAAAAGAAGAATCAATTCTGGGGGCAAATCAGAACATGTTAATGAACAGAGAAATATAAACCAGATCAAGGAGTGAGAAATGGAGTTGCATGGGATGTGAACAGGGTGAATCCCTTACAAGATCAGAGATTTAGAAGAGTTCAAAGACCAAAGCACAGAGCCAGGGAGGCACCAAGAGGAAGGCTTAATGGGAAGTCACAAGCGGCTCAGAAGCTGGCTGGGGATACAAAGGCAGATCTAGCTTTTGTCCTCCCCAGTGGAGAAAGCTTCCAGATGCTCTGACTTGTCAGATGAATGTCTCAACAAACCATCATGCAGGCAGCAAAGAACAACTAAATCTCTGTAGGAAGAGAACTCTTTTGTTCATGGAGATGCCAATAGTAGAAAAAAGAAATATATTAGTTCATACGTAATATGGTTTGAGTGCATACCTCAAAAGTTCATGTTAGAACCTTAATTCCTCAAAGCTGCAATATTGGGAACTAGGGCAAAGGTAGAGGTTGTTTGAGTCAGGGGATGGCGCCCTCATGCATGGATGAATTTCCCTCTCTGGATTAAATAACTGGGTTAATTCTCCCAGTAGTGAGTAAGTTCATGCTCTCACATGATAGGATTAGTTACTACAAGCATGAGTTGTTGTAAAGCAATGCTGTTCCTTATATTTTGTCTCTTTTGCACACACCCACCTGCCCTTCCACTTTCCTCCATGAGTTGAAGCAGCACCAGAAACCAAGCAGATGCCAACACCATGCTATGGATTTCCCAGCCCCCAGAACTGTGCACCTACATATGCTTTCCTTTATGAATTATCAAGTCAAGTCTCAAATATTCTGCCAAAGCAACAGAAAACAGGCCAAGGCATTGTGCCAGGAGCCGTCCAGACCAAGATCTTAAAATCTTTTTCTAGATTCTTCTAAGCTTTGGATGCTGTGAATGCAGAAAGAAAAAAGAAATAAAGAAAGAATACAATTCTGAGTAGTTCTGATTCTCAATATATAAATATGTGAACGATTATTCAGACTATCTCAACTACGGGCCACACCGTTCCTGTCCCCCCATTGTTCTAAATATTTTCCCCACAGGTGTTATACAGATAAAGACTTCTCAGAAACATTCAGGAAAGCAGCTACACTTGGATAGCCATTGGGCAGGAGCTGAGCCTGCAGGCTCAGGAGATAGCTAAGTAAATGCCTTAAATTCCTTAGAGTCCATCTAAATGCTTGTTTTGATCTTATTATCTTAGAAATTTTCTTGTAGGCATGTATTGACCAAGACAGTCTTTACATTCCTCTTAGTTTAACTTAAAAAACCATTGAGTACAGACCATTGGTCACTGTTTTCTTAAAGCATTTACTTAAGAAAACTTGATAAATTACTTCTCTACCTCTTTGAATTGTATGTAAATATTCTTCCAGCCTCTTGTCAATTTTACAACCCAGTAAGTGCCTTTCTCAAGGACCTAGGAACTATCTCTTTGAAATGCAAACATCAAAGGACAAACCATCCCTATCTCTCAGTCTCTGTAGGAGGGTAGGAGCCTAACTTAAATAGATGCCAATTAGCAAGCACAGATGGCCTAATCAGAGAGAGAGAGAGAGAGAGAGAGAGAGAAACATTTGAAAACTCAGAAATAACTCATTGTGCTGGACACATCCCATTGACTGACCTTCCTGATAATGTCTTTCAGTACTTTTCTACTAACCCCAGTGCTTAAAATTCTCATTGTTTCAGTGGATTTGAGTTCAGTCTCTTTCACCTCTCTATTACAATAGTCTTCAAAGTCTTCCTCGCCTGTTTAGTTCAGATGAACATTTGCTGTGACAGTATATACTGATTGGTGGATTTAATTATAACTCATACACAGAGCATTGAGTTTAACATAATGTCTTAGCTAATAGCACACTATCATCATCATTTCTTAAAGGGCCCCATTGGCTCATTTTCTTCTAAACCCACAATCTACTCTTCTTTCTCTCTTCCACTGGGTGTCTCTTCTAATGTGTTTGTTTCTCCTCCTCTTTTTAGAACCAGTTTTAATTGTTATTGTCAATGGTTGAATTTTAAAAATAGGAATAAAAATGAAATTACTGTATGAACACTAGAAAATAAGATAAATTACACATATGTGATATTGATATGTTTATTTGCCTAAAAAATCCAAAAGACTCTAAAAAAAATCATTTGGACCAATAAGAATTTAAAAGAACACCATGATATGGATAGTGAGTCTATCAATGTTCACATACAGACAATAGAATCTACTTTAAGAAAAATCTATTTAAAAGAGTAAATATTTTGTTAAATAATAATTGTGAGATGTGTTAAAAGAAGAGGCTCTGTTTTCAGATTCTAGGGTGAAAATTTTTGCCCTGAGAATATATTTGCCTCTGTCTCAGTTGGGAAAACCCTGCTAATGCATTGCAAGAAGTTGATGAATCAGGAAGCTGCCATTTCTACTACTAATTGCCTGACTCCTGGACACCTATCTTCATCGTAACACTACCTGTTTCATCTAGAAGGCAAAAGATAAATCAGGATATTATTGCTTCTTAAAAATTATCTCTCTCTGCCAAGATTCATAGGAACAAAATACATCTAATTAATTGCACCTAATCATGTCAGGAGGCCATTCTTTTTAAATTTCTAGAATTTGAGATCTAGCAGGGTATTAAAGTGAATCTGGAACAATTTAATATAGTATCTGATAATACTGAGTACTCTACATTCAACAGCTTTTTTGGTACTATAAATTGTTTTTCATATTATAGAAATAGGAAAACATACTCAGAATGGTGACAAAACTCTCAAATTCTTAAAAGATACATTTTACATGAAAACAGTATTTCTTCAAAGGACATTAAACACTACTGAAAAGACTGAGAAACAATTTCTTGTTTGGGTTGAAAAGACTTTAAATGAAAAGATCAATTTTTCTCAAGTATTTGCAACTGATTAAAGTTCATCTGGGATCCTAATTTTTTTCAAAATTTGATAAGAAAATCTTAATATTCAAATATACATGAAAAGGGTGACAAGTTAAACACATGAGAGATCTCTTTTACCAGGTATTAGAACAACTAATATATTTTATAAAAGGGCAAATTCTAAAATAGTAAACCTGGACAGAGCTCCCAATCTAGGTCACACAGATGACAAAAATTATTTCTTTTTTTGAAGAAGGAAAATCTTTTTTAATAAATATATCTGTCAGAGGTGGTATGCATTTACACATGAAACAGTATACTTTCATCTCATACAATTTACCTAAATAATTTATAAATTATTTTATTTTTATATAAAAGATGTTAAAAGAATGCTTGAAGACTATACAATTATGAGGTAAGGGAGACCTTCCTAGCAAAGCTAGGAAATTTAGATGGGAAGATTATAATAAAAAGTGTATCTGGCTTTATACATTTTATTGGGGGGGCATATACCAGGGAGCCACTGGTGTGCACCCGGCTGGCTATATACAATTTTAAATTTTGGATGGTGGAAATATTCCATAAGTATAGAAAACAGTGAAATAATAGAGGTGGAAAAAATATTTTCCATCAAATTGGAAAGAGATAATGTATGAAATATTCCAAGAACTCTTGCATATAGAAAAGGAAAATTCAAATGCTCAAAGAAAACTTAGCAAAAGATAAGGATGGAAAGCCACAAGCACACAATACCAAATGGTTCGGGAAAATGAAAATATGCAAAAAAAAAAAAAGTCACTAGTGTTCAGAGAAATAAAAATTATTGTAACATCAAGAATTTGTTTTTTACCCACCTGAATGCCCCCAAATAAAAAAAGAAGGAAGTTGCCCAGTCTAGACTGGAAAGCACTGTAGCTTCATCTAATAAATTGAATATAATGATCTACTTTGGTTTGTGTGCTAGTATATAGAAATACAATTAAGTTTTCAATATCTTGTGTTTTTTACCTGTGACTTTGCTAAATTGACTTATTAGTTCTACTAGGTTTTTTTTGTAAATTCCTTAAAATTTTTGCATTATTCTATTAGTAAATATAGTTTTTATTTTTTCCATTCCAATTTGTGCCTCCCTCCTCCCACCCCCAGCTACCCTATTTTACTGGCTAAAACCATCCTATGGTCTTGATTAGAAATAGTAAAAGCAGACACCCTTGCCTTCTTTTTCATCTAAGAGGAAGAACACTCAATATTTTCCCCCCTTAGACAGATGGTAATTTGACATTTTTTTTGTATATGCTTACTTAAAAGTTAAGAATGTTCCCTTTTATTCTGAGTTTGATGAGTTATTTTAGTTTTAACTCCACAAGTTGAATATTATCTAAGAATTTTTCTGCATCTGTTGAAATGATCATAAGCTTTTCTTTTGTGATCTAATAATAAAATGAATTATATTGTGTCATTTTAGAATGTTAAAGGAATCTTCCATTCTTGGGGTCAGCACCTGACCCCAAGAATGCAAGATTATTATGCATGAAGTATTACCAATTTAAATATTGCTAGATTTCTCTTGATAAAGTTTGGTTATGAAATTTTGAATGTGTATTCATGAGGATATTTGCCTGGCGTTTTCTTTGATCTTGGTATCAGGACCTTCGACAGTAAATTGGGAAATATTCCTCCTCTTCCATATTTTGGGAGATTCTGTTTACAGTTAGTACTATTTCTTTCTATAAAAATTTGTTACAATTCACCATAAGGGCATCCCATAAGGGATCTAGAGTTTTCTTCAAGAGGTTTCTAAATACAAATTCATTTTTATATGCCCACTCAAGTGTTGCAAACTATACAATTTTAAATGTTTTCAATATCAAATATTGGCAAGAATTGGGAGAGCAAAAGGAATCTTTCTATACTGTTGGTGGGAATAGAATTTTACAGAACCTTTGGAAAGCAGTTAAGCAGTTTCTTATAAAGTTAAACATTTATTTACTACACAATACAGCAATTCTACTCTCAGGGATTTACCCAGATAAGTGGTCATGTACACCCTCACAAAGATTTTAGTTCATATGTGTGCACGGCAGGATGAATCACTGCTTCAGCATCACTATGCTGAGGGAAAGATACTAGACACAAATGACAAGTTTATTATGATTCCATTTATATAAGTTCTATTTATATGTAAGATTCCATTTATATGAAAGGAAAAAACCACAGTCATTCAGAATTAGTCTGTGGTTGCCAAGAGCCCTGGAGTGGGAGGAGATCTATGGCAAAAAGACTTTAGTGCACTTTTTGTTGTAATAGAAATGTTCTGTATTATGATTGTGGTGGTGGTTAGTACTACTACATTTAACTTTGTTAAAAATTATCCATTTGGGGCCTGGGGTTGTGTCTCAGTGGTAGAATGCTTGCCTAACCTGTGTGAGGCACTAGGTTTGATTCTCAGCACCATAAGTAAATAAATAAATAAAGGTCCATCAACAACTAAAAAAAAAAATTTTTAAATCCATTTGTATTCAAAATTGGTGAATTGCATTATATGTAAGTTATACCTCTGTGAAACTTATTTAAAAAAAACAAAAATTAAAAACTAACAGTAGAATCATACAAAATGAAGCTTATAAAATAATCTAAACATAAGAATACATATTTAATATTTATTAGAGTGTTGTTTGTGGTATCAAAACTACAAGAAACATGTATGCCTGTCTATGGGACAATAGTGAATAAATTACTGTACATTCCAACAATAAAAATATTATGCTGGCAACTAAAAAAGAATGAAGTAGAAATATATCACTTGACTTGGAGCAATTTCTTCACGTAATGGTTGCAAAATTTAAAACACTTGTTAATATGCTTTCCTAGAAAAATACAGGTGTCGAGAGCCATCTGTGGGCTGTGTGTGGACTACATTGAGCATCGAAGCCCAATGAATAGGAGAATCTGGTGTCTGGGAACTTCCAGTGGACATTTCCTCTAGTTGACTATCCAGTCACATTGTGAGCCCTATTTAGCTCTGCCCCAGGTCCCATACAGCATTGGGGATGGGAAGTTGGAGATGGGATGACCTGCTATAGCTGTGCAGCCATTCTGGGATGGGTGTGACCTGCCAAGTGCCAATCAACCTGCTGACTGGAAGACATCAGGAAGCAAGGCTTCACCCCTGTAACCTTATCCCTGCCTTTGTCGTACCCCCTTAAATAAACCACTGGAGCCATTTTCTAATTGTCTAGCTCCAGCTCTTATGTGGACTGGGCCTATCAGAGGCTCCACCTTTTTGAAACCATCTTTCCAACTTTGTCTTTTTTTCTTCACTAATTATTCTAGACTTTAATTTCTTAGGTGGTTAACACCCTCATTGGCAGGAAGAACCCCCTAGTGAGGGGCTGATCACCTCTTCATACACAGGCACAGCAAACTCTATATATTTGCATAAATAAATGCACATATATCCACATACATCTATATGTGATTGTATATGATTGAAAGAATTTGATGATATACATTGAAATATTTATTGTACTAGATTGTTAATATGAGTTACTATGATGGGATGATGTGAATAAAGTATATGAGGAGAGAAAGAAAGTGTTGGAAATCCATAATGAAATAAAAAATAGAAGACCTTGCCATTTATATAATTTCCTTTAACATTTAGTTAAATGTGCAAATGTACATATGTATATATTATGTCACAAAATAGTTAAAAATTATAAAAGCACAACACTATGATTACTATCCTTGGACAGAACACTATATTTCAACTATTCCCCAGGTCTTGAAGACCTCCTCCCTTGTGGTCCTAAGTTGGCAGCAGATGTGTGTGACTTCATATTTCTCTGAAAAGCTCTGAGATGTCCATCTGTTCTGGATAGAGCTGGATAGTGACTTCTCTGACCCCCCAATTCATTCTTCCAGAACTTCTCTTTCCTGGCTCATCCCCCAATTATAAGACCTAACTGCTGTTCTGCATCACTTATCCCATGACATTCATTGTGGCTTTGCTTCTCTGAATACTCATAGATGCACGTACAATAATGAATTCAAAACGTGTTGCAAGCCATAGACTCAATAATCTGTATTATTTGGGAATCGTATCAGCCCTATACAATAAATTTTCTCATGTACATGAAAAACCTTGAAGTTTATTCTTATCATTGAGGCTAGAATTTGGAGACAAGTTTGTCTTACTTGAAATTTGCAATGTTATCTATAAAGTGGTCAATAATAGTAATTCTTCCCAGTATGCTCATAACCTCATGTGGTCATAGATGATACAATAAAGGTGTATTTTCTCCATTCCATATGAGAAGATGCTTCTTTCTCATTACAGAACATAATTAGAAGTATTTTTCTTTTTAGTTTGATTCTGGCACAATAATGAATTAAAATTACCCGTACATTTCCATGAAATAGTCACCTATTATGCTTTCTTCCTTAATTTCAAGAATATAATATTTTCTTTTGTTCCAAGCTATAGAAATTGACTCTGACTTCCTTACACAAAATTGAGAAAATAATTTAAGAAAAGAAAGAAAGATAATATAATGGGAGGGAGATAAGATATACTACAGCAGACACAGCAAACTATTTCAATATCAGTTTGGATTTTTATCCCATCAAGATAATCTAATCTTGGTGTTCATCAGGCAAAATTAATATTTTTGCAATGGACAGTTGGCAACTAACAGGCTAAGGGTAACGTAGAGCAAAGAGGTGATTAAGAACCCAGATTCTCAATTTAGAATTCATGGCTTAAAATCCTGGCTTTGAGCTTTATTTTCTTTGTGATCTTGGGCAGATTTTACATCTTGACATCTCTATTTCTCCATCTGGACATCTCTATTTCTCCATCTGAAATATAATACTTTTTAAGTTTGTTGAAATCAGAAATAGGATTATGTATGAACCATTTAGCTGAATTCTTGGCATAAGCATCTTTAAAATGCTTAATTATGGATAAGAAAATGACCACTTCTGATCTCAGTACAGAGATTCATGGACAGTCTCATTAGGGCCCTGTCTTCAGATTGTCTTACTTCCAACCACCTTCTCCTTTTGTTTGTCACTGGTCAATATATAAATTCCCTGAAGGAAAAAACATTGTTTTTTTTTCTAGTTTGGGTTATGATAACTTTTGTATTATTGCATAGGTGATCTACTGCTAAAACAATTCAAAAACTAATTCAAAAATAAGTAACTTCAACTAGTAAACATTTATTATTATTCATGAATCTATAGATTGGTTAGTTCTCATCTTGGCCGAGTTTGCTCATGTTACTACAATCCTCTATGGGTAGAGTAGCCAGCATTACTAACCCTCACTGGACTCTCACATGTTGGGGTTCAAGTGAGTATATATTGGTCTCTCATCTTCTTCTAGGCTAGCTTCAACTTGTTCTCATGACAGAGGCAGGAGCCTAAGACAGAGAGGAAATGTACAAGACCATCTAAGGCTCAAAGCTAGCATTCTTGGGCCCTGGCAAATCATAAGGTCATCCCAGATTTAAGGGGCAAGAAAATAGACCTCTTCATAGGAAGAGCTGAAAAGTCACATTGCAAAGGGTTTGGATACAGACGAAGATAAAGAATTTGAGCCACTTTTGTAATTAATTTACCATACTCCTGGGCCAGTCACAGCATGCGGGGATTGTAATAGAATTAGCAGCCCACCCAGGTTCCATGATCAGTCCCATTGTAGTAGAGGGCAGGACACTTTGACTGTCGGTGCTAATAATGCATATGTAATGCATAGTGGAATTTTGCCAAAAGGAGAGTTGGTCCTGTTATTAAGAGAAAGTAGAAAGCGTTCAGGGCAGCAAACACAAATGTCCACTACAATGTAAATAATAAATCAACACATTTTAAAGTAATTTCACGAGAAAGAGTCAGCGGAGTCAATGCTTTGTCTCTGCGCAGGATTAATCTTAAAGCAACCAAGGAAAATGGCATTGTTGAGAAAAAGGCCCTGTTTTCACACAGCATCAGGCTTTGATGGCATGTGGGTTCAATCTCTCTATATCTTAACTTCAGTTTTCTCAAGTTTCTTCTTCACCCGTGTCTAAGACCAACTACTTACAATGCTGGCAATATTTTCCAAACAATTTTCTTATAGCTGTCTTCACCTCCTTGTTTTTCAGGCTGTAGATGAGGGGATTCAGCATGGGAGTAATTATGCTGTACTGCAAAGAAAAGATTGACTCCAAGGGAGAACCTGAGGCTGGTATGGCATAGCGTAAGCATGCTGAGCCAAAATACAAGAGCACTACAGTGAGATGAGAGGAGCAGGTGGAGAAGGCCTTGCTTCTGCCTGTGGTGGAGCTGATGCTCAGGATGGTGGAGACAATGTAGCCATAGGAGGATAAAATCAGGAGAAAGGTCACAAAGGCAATTATGAGAGAAGAACAGAGCATGACAATGATATTGGTCTGGACATTAGAGCAGGAGAGATGGAAAAGAATAGGGAGCTCACACATATAGTGGTGGATGGTTCTATACTCACAGAAGTCCAAATTCACAGCTATAAGGATATTAATGAGTGCATTCAGGAAGGCCAGGCTCCACGACCCCCATGCAAGCCCCTCACAGAGCTGCTTGCTCATTATCTGTCCATACAGCAGAGGGTGGCAAATGGCAGCATATCGGTCATAGGCCATGACTGCAAGCAGGCAGGCTTCAGTGGCCCCGTTGGCAAACACAAAGAAGGCCTGGGCCAGGCAACCCTCCACAGAGATCGTTTTTGTCTTAGACATGAGGTTTTCCAGCATCTTAGGCACAGAGACTGATGAATACCAAAGATCCAGGAAAGAAAGGTGACCCAGGAAGAAGTACATGGGTGAATGGAGGTGAGCATCAGCCATTATCACCAACAGCATCATGAAGTTCCCCGTCAGGGTCAGGAGGTAAATCACAAGGAACAGCACAAAGAGTACAATTTGGATCTGGGCATCAGCAGACAGCCCAAGGAGGATGAAATCAGTGAGAGCACTGAAATTTTGCATGGCTAATGTAAGGATCTTTCCCTTGGAGTGGATGAAAGAAAAATGATAAAACTCCCTCTTCTGTTCCCAACTTATTCAATGCATTACTTCTCTTCTTCAAATATATTATTTCTTGATGATCATGGAATCCAAATTTCATTGACTGTTGACAGAGACACCACAACAACTTTGATAAATGCCACATGTCTGTCATTAGACCAGCCCACTGCCTGCATTGATCATTCCTCCCCCTATGACCCAGGCTGTCAAGTTTTTCTTCTGTTTTATTTTGGTCTTATGTTCTTCTGAGGAGAGTTGAAGATACGAATGACATGGATAGTGAGAAAATGGTGGATTCGAGAGACTAGAATTCTTAATTCATTTGAAGAGCCACTGGAATGGGCATAGTTAACTAAACAAGGAGAAAGGATAAGAATAGAGATAGAGACTTTGAAAAAGTATTTTGGTGGTGATGGTATAAATATTGACTGTGAGTGTGATGGAAGCAAGTTTCTCAGGAAGGAAGTAGGGCAATGGACTGGCCTATCAAGAGTTAGTTTTCAAATATTTTCCAAAATGTCAAAATAATAAACAAAGGAATATTTACAAGCAAGTAGGTAGAAACAATGGGCTGTAATATGGTTTCAGTTTTACAGTTAAACTGGACTTACCTATCATCACCCAGAGTTTGATCATTTTATCTTGCTCTGACACCCAGGTGTCTACCTCTTACCAGGATAACTGTTGAATATTGTTGGCTTAGTTTTCAGGCTCATCCTATGTTCCTTTGATAAAAGTGGAGAAATTGTATCAGATTAGAGTTGGTTGAATCCCATTTTCCCTGGATCACAAACAGTTTCTCTGGATTCTGTACCCGCAAAGTGAATACTGTACCTGGGAATACATGGATGTTAAGAAAGCATTTGAAGAGTGTATTTTCCAAATGATTGTTTTACTTTCACTCATGAATAGTGATTTGTACACAATATCCACAAGGTTTCCTAATTCTCATCTTGAGACACATCCTTCATCTCCTGAAGATAAAAGAACAGAGCTTGGGAGGAAATAACATTGATGAATAATTTCTTCCAAGCAAAGGAACCATGTTGCCTATGGGTCATAAAGAAAACTGAATAATATGATTTCAGAGACAGCAAAAATAATAATAATAATAATGCGTTTCTCATATTTCCCAACCTCTAAAGATACCGGAGATTACTTGACTTGTGGAAATATTTCCACCTTAGAAATTAAATTGAAAAGATTCTTCATGTGATGATTTCATGCAAGATATACCAGAATGCTTAAGGCCATTGGAAAAGGTCTGTATTTCAGAGTCGAAACAGAGGTTTTCTCTGTTAAAAGGGTCCCAGCAAAGAAAATAATACCTCTAAAATAAAATATCTTCTCTTTCTTCTAATGTCTGAAATCACACTAGTATTAGACATTCATTTTTTCAGACTATACAAATAGAATACAAAATGAGAAAAACTCTAGGAAGTAAAACTGAGTGTAATAGAAGAACAATTATATGTAGTGGGTTTTTTTTAAAACGTCCAAGGGATTGCTTAGAACAACTCATCACAGAATGAGATAAAAAAATATCTAAATATCTACCTGACTTATATAAGATGTTCTAAAAATTTGATTTGAAAACATAAATAAATGAATTGATGAAAGGAAGGTCCAGGATTTCACTACTCTTGGTAGAAATACCAGCTGGGCTATTCTGAGTGATGTTTTGACTGTCTTCCTGTGTGATATCTCTGGAATCATGATAAATCACCTGCTTTGGGATGAAGCATAAAGAAGCTAGAGGTAGAACAGTGCTGTGGATGATTTCATTGGAGAATTTTTCCTGTCCCTCTCTGTACACAACATGCTTCACTAGTGGACAGAGATGGGAGACGGTCATACAGCAGAAACCATCTGGAACCCATAGAAAAGGGGAAACCCATAGAAATAGAGCCAATAGATATGGGGTTTGGATTAGGCAATTTAGAATAATTGAGTGGTTAAAATTTGTTCTTCATGCCATCACTTCTTCCCATCACAGCCTGCATACTTCTCAGAGGTAGTTTTCTGACTCCCTGCAGCATTTCAGGAAATGCTTATACTCTGGGGATGAGGTGAGAGAATCCAGCATTAGGAAATGAAAATAGACTTGGAAAAAGATGTAAAGTCCTATTTATACTATTTATTTGCTGTGTGCACTTTATAAAGCTTTTAACTACTCTTTATTTTTTTTTCATTTTCCCTCAAATTTACACTGGGGATAACAATGTTGTTTGCAAAACTGTGAGAATTTAGTTAGATCATTTATGAACGATGCGCAGCACTGATTCAATGCACCAAGTCTTGTATTTTTAACTTGTCCACCACTCTAAATTTAATTGCTCAGTATCAAAGCAATTAAAACAAGGAGCAGAGAAATAAGATGCAGGTAAGGAGTCAAGGTAGGCATGATGGTTTGCTCTGTGAGTAAAACAAATTAAGTGATTTGAGGACTAAACAGAAAGACCGTAGCAAGCAACTGAAATGTGCAGAGAGAGGGAAGAAATAAAAGCAAGCAATTCAGGTAGAGAGCTGGGAAAATTCAGGGATGGTACCTCTGTCTTATGCAGGTGAAGATAGGAGCCAGGTTCTCTGCCTTGATGGGTAAGCATGTCTGACATCAGGAAACCTTTTCACAGTTGTCCAAATCCAGGAGCAGACAATCCTTTTTCCTTTTCTTTCTGGGAGAATTTGTGAAAAATTGAAAGAACCCTATGAACTGAAGTTCTGAGAAACCCCTCAGTCAAAATTCTCAGAACCGAACTCAGACTTACTCATGCCCTCTGAAAAGAGCCAATATAAATCCAGGAGTTACAAGTCTCTGTTATCTCTTTGAGAAATTTGTCTCATTCCCAGTCACACACTTACTTTCTTTTCCCCACATAGATTCCATATCATTCTAAGTACAGAGAATATCATTAAAACAGAATTCCTAGGTTCAACCAACCAGAGGAGCTGGTAGATTTAAGTAGCCATGGGATGGGCAGCTGAGTGGATCCCGGGAGATAGTTGGGTTGGTGCTTTGTACTCCTTGGAGGCATAACCTGAGGCCAAGCTTTCAACTCATTAACTTGGTTTATTTTTAATTGACACCTAATAAATTTACAAGTTTATTAGGCATAGTATGATATTTTGATACATATGTGTGTTAGTCAGCTTTTTGTCTCTGTGCCCTAAAAACCTGACAGGAACAACTTAGAGGAGAACAGTTTATGTTGGGCTCACAGTTGCAGAGGTTCATTTGGCCAATTCCATTGCACTGGGCCTGAGGTGAGGTAGAATATCATGGTGGAAGGGTGTGGCAGAGGAAAGCTGCTCAGCTATGGCAACCAGGAAGTAGAGATGGGGTGGGGGATAAGGTCATGGACAGATATAGTTCAGGCCATGCCCCCAGTGACCTACTTCCTCCAGCCATGCCCCACCTACCTACAGTTACCACCTAATACTCCACTCAAATTATTAATTTATTAGTGGATTGATCCATTGGTGTGGTTACAGCTCTCATAATCTAATCAGTTCACCTTGAACATTTCTACTTTGGCTAACACATAAATTTTTTTGGAGGGGACTTAAAGATCCAAACCATAATAGTGCATAATGACCAAATCAGAATAATTAGCATATCTATCACCTCAAACATTTATTATTTCTTTGAGATGAGAACATTTAAATTCTCTGTTCAAGTAAGTTGAAAAAATGCAATTCATTATTGTTAACTATAGTTACTCTACTGTGCAATAGAACACATAACTATTCCTCATTACTGTATCTATTGACCAGCCTTCCTCCCCACCACATGGCCTCTGGTAACCACAATTCTACTCATTACTTCTATGAGATTAGCTTTTTTTTTTTTTTTTTAGATTCTACCTTTCAATGAGATCAGGCAGTACTTGTTCTTTGATGCCTGGCTTTTTTCACTTAACATAATGCCATCAGGTTCATCAATATTATCATAAAAGAAAGGATGGTATTTTTTATGGCTGAGTCATATTCAATTGTAAATACATTTTTTAAAATTCATTCATTTGTTGATGGATACTTAGATTGATTCCATATCTAGGCTATTATAAATAGTGTCTTAATAAACATGAGAGTATAGATTTCTATTTGACATTTCAACTTCTTTGGGTATATTTCCAGTAGTGGGATTGCTGGATCATATGGTAATTCTACTTTTAGTCTTATGAGGAGCCTCCATAATGTTTTCCATAGTGGATATATTAATTTACATCTCCACTAATAGTGTGTTAGTGTTTGCTTTTCCCTACATTTTCTCCAGTTCTTGTTTTTCTGTTTGTTTTGACCTTTTTGAAAATAGACTTTCTAATTGAGTAATTTCATGTTACTTTTTTGCTATTGAGTTGTTTGAGTTCCTTGAATATTCTTGTCAGATATACAGTTTGCAAATATTTTTCACGTTCTATAGGCTGTATCTTTGCTCTGTGAATTATTTCTTTTGCTGTGCAAAAAATTTTAGTTTGATGTAATTCCATTTATTTTTGCTTTTGCTACCCATGCTTTAGAAATATTATTTGAAAAAATCTGTGTCCAACCAATGTCATGAAGTATATTCCCTATATTTGTTTAGGCAATTTCATAGTTTTTGTTCTTATATGTAAGTATTTATTCCATTTTGAGTTAATTTTTTTAATATAATGAGATAAAGGAATCTAATTTCATTCTTCTATATCCAGTTTTACCAGAATCATTTATTGAATACACTATTCTTTATCCAATGTGCTTTCTTGGTGCCTTTATCAAAAGTCATTTGGTATAAATCCATGGTGGGTAGTCTCTAATCTGTTCCAGTAGTCTATATGTCACTTTTTATGCCAGTATTATGCTCTTCTGGTCTATTTTCTCAAGACTGTTTTGACTATTTGAGATATTTTAAGGTTCCATAATAATTTCAGGATCATTTTTTCTATTTCTGTCAATAATGTCATTGGTATTTTGATAGCAATTGCATTAAATTTGTAAGTTGCTTTGGGTAGTATGACTATGTAAACAATATTAATTCTTCCAACCCATAAATACAGGATGTTTTTCCATTTACTTGGGTTTCTCTCCAATTTCTTTCATCAATGTTTTATAGTTTTCATTGTAGAGATGTTATCTTTTTGTCTAAGCTTATTTGTAGGTTTTTTTGTAGCAATTTTAAATAAGATAGTATTCTTAATTTCTTTTTCTGATCATTCATTATTAGTGCATAGAAATGTTACTGACTATTCTATGTTGAACTTTTTAATCCTAAAACTTTATTGAGTTTGATTATTAGTAATAAAGGTTTTTTTTATTTTTTATTTTTTGAGTGGAGACTTTAGAACCCTGAGATCATGTCACTTGAAAACAAGAAAATTTTATTTCATCTATTCAAATTTAGATATCTTTTATTTTATTCTTTTGCCTAATTGTTCTGGCTAGGACTTCCAGTACTCTGTTGACCAGAGGTGGTGAGAGTGGACATCATTCTGTTGTTCCTGATCTTAAAGGAAAAGCTCACAAGTTTTTAATGTTGAGTATGATCTTAATTGTGTATTTGTCATACATTGCCTTTATTGTGTTAAAGGATGTTCCTTCTATTCCTTTTATCTATTTTTTAATTTTTTATTGTTGGTTGTTCAAAACATTACATAGTTCTTGATATATCATATTTCACACTTTGATTCAAGTGGGTTATGAACTCCCATTTTTACCCCATATACAGATTGCAGAATCACATCAGTTACACATCCATTGATTTACATATTGCCATACTAGTGTCTGTTGTGTTCTGCTGCCTTTCCTATCCTCTACTATCCCCCCTCCCCTCTCCTCCCCTCCCCTCTTCTCTCTCTACCCCCTCTACTGTCATTCATTTGTCCCCCTTGTATTATTTTTCCCTTTCCCCTCACTACCTCTTCTATGTACTTTTGTATAACCCTGAGGGTCTCCTTCCATTACCATGCGATTTCCCTTCTCTCTCCCTTTCCCTCCCACCTCTCATCCCTGTTTAATGTTAATCTTCTTCTCATGCTCTTCGACCCTACTCTGTTCTTAGTTACTCTCCTTATATCAAAGAAGACATTTGGCATTTGTTTCTTAGGGATTGGCTAGCTTCACTTAGCATAATCTGCTCTAATGCCATCCATTTCCCTGCAAATTCTATGATTTTGTCATTTTTTAATGCAGAGTAATACTCCATTGTGTATAAATGCCACATTTTTTTTTATCCATTCGTCTATTAAAGGGCATCTAGGTTGGTTCCACAGTCTAGCTATTGTGAATTGTGCTGCTATGAACATCGATGTAGCAGTGTCCCTGTAGCATGCTCTTTTTAGGTCTTTAGGGAATAGACCGAGAAGGGGAATAGCTGGGTCAAATGGTGGTTCCATTCCCAGGTTTCCAAGAAATCTCCATACTGCTTTCCAAATTGGCTGCACCAATTTGCAGTCAGTCCCACCAGCAATGTACAAGTGTACCCTTTGCCCCACATCCTTGCCAGCACTTGTTGTTGTTTGACTTCATAATGGCTGCCAATCTAACTGGAGTGAGATGGTATCTTAGGGTGGTTTTGATTTGCATTTCTCTGACTGCTAGAGATGGTGAGCATTTTTTCATGTACTTGTTGATTGATTGTATGTCCTCCTCTGAGAAGTGTCTGTTCAGGTCCTTGGCCCATTTGTTGATTGGGTTGTTTGTTATCTTATTGTCTAATTTTTTGAGTTCTTTGTATACTCTGGATATTAGGGCTCTATCTGAAGTGTGAGGAGTAAAGATTTGTTCCCAGGATGTAGGCTCCCTATTTACCTCTCTTATTGTTTCTTTTGCTGAGAAAAAACTTTTTAGTTTGAGTAAGTCCCATTTGTTGATTCTAGTTATTAACTTTTGTGCTATGGGTGTCCTATTGAGGAATTTGGAGCCCGACCCCACAGTATGTAGATCGTAGCCAACTTTTTCTTCTATCAGACGGCGTGTCTCTGATTTGATATCAAGCTCCTTGATCCATTTTGAATTCACTTTTGTGCATGGCGAGAGAAAGGGATTCAGTTTCATTTTGTTGCATATGGATTTCCAGTTTTCCCAGCACCATTTGTTGAAGATGCTATCCTTCCTCCATTGCATGCTTTTAGCCCCTTTATCAAATATAAGATAGTTGTAGTTTTGTGGATTGGTTTCTGTGTCCTCTATTCTGTACAATTGGTCCACCCACCTGTTTTGGTACCAGTACCATGCTGTTTTTGTTACTATTGCTCTGTAGTATAGTTTGAAGTCTGGTATCGCTATACCACCTGATTCACACTTCCTGCTTAGCATTGTTTTTGCTATTCTGGGTCTTTTATTTTTCCATATGAATTTCATGATTGCTTTCTCTATTTCTACAAGAAATGCCGTTGGGATTTTGATTGGCATTGCATTAAACCTATAGAGAACTTTTGGTAATATCGCCATTTTGATGATGTTAGTTCTGCCTATCCATGAACAGGGTATATTTTTCCATCTTCTAAGATCTTCTTCTATTTCTCTCTTTAGGGTTCTGTAGTTTTCATTGTATAAGTCTTTCACCTCTTTTGTTAGTTGATTCCCAAGTATTTTAATTTTTTTGAAGATATTGTGAATGGAGTGGTTGTCCTCATTTCCATTTCAGAGGATTTGTCGCTGATATACAGGAATGCCTTTGATTTATGCGTGTTGATTTTATATCCTGCCACTTTGCTGAATTCATTTATTAGCTCTAATAGTTTCTTTGTGAACCCTTTTGGGTCTGCTAGGTATAGAATCATGTCACCTGCAAATAGTGATAATTTAAGTTCTTCTTTTCCTATTTTTATGCCTTTAATTTCTTTCGTCTGTCTAATTGCTCTGGCCAGTGTTTCAAGAACTATGTTGAACAGAAGTGGAGAGAGAGGGCATCCCTGTCTTGTTCCAGATTTTAGAGGGAATGCCTTCAGTTTTTCTCCATACAGAATGATGCTAGCCTGAGGCTTAGCATAGATTGCTTTTACAATATTGAGGTATGTTCCTGTTATCCCTAGTTTTTCTAGAGTTTTGAACATAAAGGGATGCTGTACTTTGTCGAATGCTTTTTCCGCATCTATCGAGATGATCATATGGTTCTTATTTTTAAGTCTATTGATGTGGTGAATAACATTTATTGATTTCCGTATATTGAACCAGCCTTGCATCCCAGGGATGAATCCTACTTGATCATGGTGCAC
Source organism: Marmota monax (assembly GCF_021218885.2). NCBI lineage: Eukaryota > Metazoa > Chordata > Mammalia > Rodentia > Sciuridae > Marmota > Marmota monax. The sequence goes on from NW_026695227.1 coordinate 29,565,154, forward strand.
AATTTTTTGATATGTTTTTGTATCCGATTCGCCAGAATTTTATTGAGGATTTTTGCATCTAGGTTCATTAGAGATATTGGTCTGTAGTTTTCTTTCTTTGAAGTGTCTTTGTCTGGTTTAGGTATCAGGGTGATGTTGGCCTCGTAGAATGAATTTGGAGGTTCTCCCTCTTTTTCTATTTCTTGAAGTAGCTTGAAAAGTATTGGTATTAGTTCCTCTTTAAAGGTTTTGTAAAACTCTGCTGTATACCCATCCGGTCCTGGGCTTTTCTTAGTTAGTAGTCTTTTGATGGTTTCTTCTATTTCCTCAATTGATATTGGTCTGTTTAGGTTGTCTATATCTTCCTGACTCAATCTGGGCAGATCATATGACTTAAGAAATTTATCGATGCCTTCACTATCTTCTAATTTATTGGAGTATAAGGATTCAAAATAATTTTTGATTATCTTCTGTATTTCTGAAGTGTCTGTTGTGATATTGCCTTTTTCATCCGTATGCTAGTAATTTGAGTTCTCTCTCTTCTTCTCTTTGCTAGCATGGCTAAGGGTCTGTCGATTTTGTTTATTTTTTCAAAGAACCAACTTTTAGTTTTGTCAATTTTTTCAATTGTTTCTTTTGTTTCGATTTCATTAATTTCAACTCTGATTTTAATTATTTCTTGCCTTCTACTTCTTTTGCTGTTGTTTTGCTCTTCTTTTTCTAGGATTTTTTGAGATGAAGTATGAGATCATTTATTTGTTGGTTTTTTCTTTTTTTAAGGAATGAACTCCACGCAATGAATTTTCCTCTTAGTACTGCTTTCAATGTGTCCCATAGATTCCGATATGTTGTGTCTGTGTTTTCATTTATCTCTAAGAATTTTTTAATTTCCCCCTTGATGTCTTCTATAACCCATTGATCATTCAGTAACCTATTGTTCATTCTCCAAGTGATGTATGCTTTTTCCTTCCTTCTTTTATCGTTGATTTTCAGTTTCATTCCATTATGATCAGATAAGATGCATGGTATTATCTCTACTCCTTTATATTGTCTAAGAGTTGCCCTGTGACATAATATATGATCTATTTTTGAGAAGGATCCATGTGCTGCTGAGAAAAAAGTGTAACTGCTTGATGTTGGGTAGTATATTCTATATATGTCAATTAAGTCTAGGTTATTAATTGTGTTATTGAGTTCTATAGTTTCCTTATGCAACTTTTGTTTGGAAGATCTGTCCATTGGTGAGAGAGGTGTGTTGATGTATCCCATGATTATTGTATGGTGGTCTGTTAGACTCTTGAACTTGAGAAGAGTTTGTTTGATGAACATAGCTGCACCATTGTTTGGGGCATATATATTTATGATTGTTATGTCTTGTTGGTGTATAGTTCCCTTGAGCAGTATGTAGTGTCCCTCTTTATCCCTTTTGATTAACTTGGGCTTGAAATCTATTTTATTTGATATGAGTATGGACACTCCTGCTTGTTTCCGAAGCCCATATGAGTGATATGATTTTTCCCAACCTTTCACCTTCAGCCTATGTATGTCTTTTCCTATCAAATGTGTCTCCTCTAGGCAGCATATTGTTGGGTCTTGTTTTGTGATCCATTCTACTAGCCTGTGTCTCTTAATTGGTGAGTTTAAGCCATTAACATTTAGGGTTATTATTGAGATATGGGTTGTTCTTCCAGCCATATTTGTTTATTTCTGTTACTAAACATGGTTTGTTTTCCTCTTTGTTTATTTCCCCCCCTTTACTGTCCTACCTCCCACTGTTGGTTTTCATTGTTATTTTCCATTTCCTCTTCCTGTAATGTTTTGCCGAGGATGTTTTGAAGAGATGGTTTTCTAGCTGCAAATTCTTTTAACTTTTGTTTATCGTGGAAGGTTTTAATTTCATCTTCCATCCTGAAGCTTAGTTTTGCTGGATACACAATTCTTGGTTGGAACCCATTTTCTTTCAGTGTTTGAAATATGTTATTCCAGGATCTTCTAGCTTTCAGAGTCTGTGTTGAAAGATCAGCTGTTATCTTGATTGGCTTACCCCTAAATGTAATCTGCTTCCTTTCTCTTGTAGCTTTTAAAATTCTCTCCTTATTCTGTATGTTGGGCATCTTCATTATAATGTGTCTAGGTGTGGTCTCATGATTTTGCACATTCGGCGTCCTGTAGTCTTCTAGGATTTGGGATTCTGTCTCATTCTTCAAGTCTGGGAAGTTTTCTCATATTATTTCATTGAATATATTGCTCATTCCTTTGGTTTGAACCTCTATCCCTTCCTGTATCCCAATGACTCTTAAGTTTGGTCTCTTTATGTTATCCCATATTTCTTGGATGTTCTGCTCATGGTTTCTTAACAGTCTTGCTGAGCTGTCTATGTTCTTTTCAAGTTGAAATACTTTGTCTTCATTGTCTGATGTTCTATCTTCTAAGTGTTCTACTCTGCTGGTAGTATTCTCAATTGCGTTTTTAAGTTGGTTTATTGCTTCCTGCATTTCTAGGATTTCTGTTTGTTTGTTTTTTATAACCTCTATCTCCCTGTATACTTGATCTTTTGCTTCTGGATTTGTTTGTGTAATTCATTGTCGAAGTGATCTTTCATTGTCTGATTTTGCTGTCTGATGTCTTCCTTGAGACTCCAGATCATCTGAAGCATGTATATCCTGAATTCTTTATCTGACATTCCATCTGCTGCAGATATTACCTCTTCTAACGTTGAGTTGACCTGCATTGCTTGTGGTCCTTTCTTTCCTTGTCTCTTCATACTGTTCGTGTTTCTTTCTGCTTGGTGAAACTGTTGTGCTATTGAATTTTCCCCCTATATATTTATATTGCTCTTGTATAGTTGCAAAGTCTCCCTCACAGGCGCGGGCGGCGGCTCTGCCCCTCCTCCAATTGGGGCAATGTGCCTACCATGCCGGCAGGCCGCTGGTCCTGTTCTGCCAGTCGGTAGCAGGTCCGCCTACCTTGCAGGCGCGGGCGGCGGCTCTGCCCCTCTGAGGGCCACTGGGCTTGTTCTGTCGGTGGTCACAGTTCTGCCTACTTTGCAGGCGCGGGCAGCGGCACTGCCCCTCTGCAGGCCGCTGTGCCTGTTCTGCCAGTGGGTCACAGGTCCGCCTACCTTGCAGGCGCGGGGGGGCGGTGGCTCTACCCTTCCGCAGGCCGCTGGGCCTGTTCTGTCTGTCGGTTGCAGGTCTGGCCTGTTCTGTTGGTGGTCGCAGGTCCGCGTACCTTGCAGGCGCGTGGGGCAGCTCTGCCCCTCCACGGGATTCTGGGCCTGTTTTGCCGGTGGGTCACAGTTCCGCCTACCTTGCAGGCGCGGGGGGAGGGGGCGGCTCTGCCCCTCAGCAGGCCGCTGGGCCTGTTCTGCCGGGGGGTCGGAGGCTCGCCTACCTTGCAGGTGTGGTTGGCAGCTCTGCCCCTCCACGGGCCATTGGGCCTGTTCTGTCGGTGGTCACAGTTCAGCCTACCTTTCAGGCACGGGGGGAGGGGGTGGCTCTGCCCCTCAGCAGGCAGCTGGGCCTGTTCTGCCGTGGTCACAGTTCCGCCGACCTTTCTTGTTCATCTTTTCAAAGAACCATCTCTTTGTTTTATTGATCCTTTGTATTGTTCTTTTATTCTCTACTTCAATAATTTCTGCTTTGATCTTAATGTTTTCCTTCCTTCAACCTGTTTTGGAATAGTTTGTTCTTGTTTTCCTAAGATCTTGAGATGCATTATTAGGTTGTTTATTTGGGATTTTTCTTATTTTTTAATGTAGGCATTCATAATTATAAATTTTCCTCTTAGAACCACCTTCTTGATGGCCCAGAGATTCTGATATGTTGTATCTCTATTATTTTTTGATTCCACAAGTTTTTTAATTTCTCCCCTAATTTTTTTATGACACATTCATCATTCTAACATGCACTGTTCAATTTCCATGTTCTTTTGTTGTTTCTATAATTTTTCTTGATGTTGATTTCCTACTTCATTCTATTGTGATTGAATAAGATGTAAGGCAAAGGGGCTGGGGTTGTGTCTCAGTGGTAGAGTGTTTGCCTAGTATGTGTGAGGCCCTGGGTTCAATCCTTAGCACCACAAAAAACATAAATAAAATAAAGGCAACTAAGAAACGTTTTTAAAAAGATGCAGGGCATTATATCTTTGTTTCATGGTTGCAAAGATTTTCTTTATTTTTAAAATTTTTCAATTGGTTTTAATATATTTTCTTTCTAATGTGGTCTATTTTAGAGAATTTTTTGTGAACAACTGAGAAGAAAGTTAATTTTATTGTTGATGGATGAAATATTCTATTGGTGTCTGTTAAGACCATTTTAATTAATAGTGGTGTTTTTTTTTAAGTTTTAAGTCTTATTTTAAGTTTAAATGGCCTTTCTGTTGGTGATACAGATGTGTTGAAATCACCCAGTATTGTTCTCCTGGGGTCTATCTGAGTCTTTATGTCAAGTAGAGTTTGTTTTATGTGCCTGTATTTGGGATATAAACATTTACAGTCCTTATGTATTCTTGTTGGTTCCTTTACTAGAGTGAAGTAACCCTCTTAGTCTATTCTGATTAATTTTGGCTTGAAGTCTGCTTTGTCAAATATGAGAGTAGCTACTCCTGCTTCTGCTTACTTTTGGTCTCCATTTGTATAGCATATCTTTTTCCATCCTTTCACCCTCAATTTGTGGATTTCTTTGCCTTTAAGGTGATTGTCCGGTAAACAATATTATGTTGGATCTTTTTTTTTAATCCACTCTGCTAGTCTATGTATTTTAATTGGAGAGTTTAGACCATTTACAGCCAGTGTTATTATAGAGAGATTATTATTTCCTGCCATTTTGATTTATTTCTAGTGTTTACTTCAGTCCTGATTCTCCTTTACTTAGCTATTCTTTTTTAATATTTATTTTTTAGTTGTAGTTGGACACAATACCTTTATTTTATTTATTTTTATATGGTGCTGAGGACGGAACCCAGGGCCTTGCATGTGCTAGGTGAGCACTCTACCACTGAGCCACAACCCCAGCCCCTACTTAGCTATTCTTCTAGTGAGATTTTTTCAGTCACTGGCTCTGGGTTTTATTTTTATTTTCTTCTGTTTGAAATAGTTATGAATATTCTGTATTATGTATATGCTGTATTGTAGTCATGAATTCTTTTAGTGTATGCTTATTTTTGGAAGGTTTTATTTCTACTTTAATTATGAAAGATAGCTTTGCTTGATACAGCAATCTTGTATGGTAATTACTTTCTTTCAGGTCTTGGTATACTCTAAAGCCTTCTTGGCTTTTAGAGCTTGTACTGATAAATCAACAGTAATTCTGATTGTTTTACCTTTAAATGTGACCTGCCAATTTTCTCTGAAGGCTTTTACAATTATATCTTTGCTTTGTATATTAGACATTTTAATTATAGGCTGGCCTATAGATTATCTTTTTTCAATCTTGTCTATTTGGGATTCTGAACACTTCATGTGTCTGATTTTTTTATTTCATTCCCAAGGTTTGGAAATTTTTCTATCTCACTGAAAACATAAAGACCCCTACTTTATATCTCAGTATCCTACTCAATGCCGTGATCTTTATATTTGGTATCTTAATGTTGTCTTAGATATTCTGAATATTCTGGTCATGGTCACACATCATCTTTTTTTTATTGCTATGTTTTCAATTCTATATACCTTGTCATTGAGGCCCAGAAATCTGTTTTATATGTGGCTAATCTACTGGTGATAATTTCAGCTGAATTTTTAATTTGATTTATTTTGTCTTTCATTCTCAGGATTTCTGCTTGCTTCTTTTTCAGAATCTTATGTCTGTACTGAAGTGTTCTTTAACTTCCTGTATTTTCTCCTAATTTGTTTCTTAAATCTTCTTTTTGTTCATTGATCATTGTAATCATTACTTTTCTAAATTATTTTTCCAGCATTTCCTCTACAGAAGTGCCTTTGTGGTCAGTTGTTGAAGTGCTGTCAACTAGGGAGGGCATTTTATTCTCTTGCTTTTTCATATTGCTTGAATTTCTGCCCATCTGCTGGAGATTTTACCCTCTTCTACTATTATACAAAGCAATTTTAGTGAGCTGCTTTCTTGACTCAGTACCTTGGGCAAGGTGAATATCTAGGTGTCAATATTTCTATTTAACATGAACTCACTGGTATGACCAGTCTCCAGCACCACTTTGAAAGAAGCAACTAAAACCACTTCAGAACAAAGACATATGCTAATAAACTTCTAGAAAGCTTAGTGAAAATGTTCTCCAGATGTCCACCAATCCAAGTAGAAAACAGAAGTGATGTGTTAGGGTGGATTGAGAAATTATGTGTCAAATAAAATAAAATAAAATCACAATTAAAATATATATGTCTCCATGCTTCTTCAGACCCCAGGTATACTCACTCACCTCAATTGTTATTTTAATTAAGCTAGAAAAGAAGGGCTTATTTGTGAAATATTGAGGTCATAACTTGCTGTCCATCATAACCTAATGCAGTTGGACATCTATCTCACACAAGTACAAACACAAATTCCAAATTTTTATAGGCTTAAATGTTAAAAATAAAAAATTGAAGTCGAAGAAGTACAAAAGTGCAACAGATCTTACCAAGATGGTGAAAGATACTTAATGTTTGAAGAAAATAAATTATAAATGAATATATAAAACCCCAAACTTTTGCAGGACCAAAGATTCCATAAATAAAAATAAGCAAATAACAGGTAAAAAATTGTTGCATAGAATACAGCTGATTAATATATCCATCACAAAACAGCAAGAAAAATAAAAGAAAAATGGACTGTGGATATGATATTTGCCAAATAGCAAACACAAATGGTCAACCAATATATGCCAAGATTTTAGCATTTCCTAGTGGTCAGAGGTTTGCAAATTGAAATATAAATGAAATATCTTTGTAAAGAATTATAACACACTGCAGGGTCACCAAAGGCTAAAGGGCACTCTTTTACTTTTTTGATAAGGATATAAAGTGTTACAGCACACTTGGAAAATGATTTGGCAAGAGAAAATTTAAAATATGCATAGAACTCATCACCATATTTCTGGGAATCAACCCCAGAGAATAATGACACTAAAACTGCAAGTTATATTCTCAAAAATGTTTATTGCAGCATTGCTTGTAACAATTTGAAAATGTGAGAAAATAAGTCCAAATTTAGGTAAATGGTTTGAGAAACTATGGCACATTTGTAAGATGGGATTTTATAATGACAATATAAACTTAGGCCTATGCCATTTGACTCAGGGTAAGTTTTACATAATATTAATGAATGAGAAAAGCAAGGACAAATGAGTCTTATCTTGATTTTTAAAATAGAGAAGGAAAATCTCATATATGTGTACATATTTACATGCACACATATGTACAGATGATTGAACATGCATATATTTCAGAGCAAGCTAAGAAATACATCTACTCTGTGGTTAATGTGGGTTACATTGAGTGAGCGTAAGTAGGAGAAGAGGTGGAAAAGGCAGCAAGTCAAGGAAAAAAAATGCCAAGAAATAGATTGAATAATATAATTCCATTCAAGTATTTGGGTAAAATGATGTCTATATAAATGAATGTAGATATTTAAAAAGTTATTTGAAAAATACTAAAATACATGGAAATTAAATTTGCTCTCCTAGTTGAGAAAAATAAAATCTATTCCCAGAAATTCTTCCTAGGCTATTGGATATAAAAATTAATCTATTTCTATTATTTCTTTCAGATTTAGTTATTTTCTTCTCTAATTCCAATTTACCCTTCAGTTTATGTTACTTTTGAATCCTGAACCTTAACTGAGCAACGCGGAGGAACATGCAGTGTGAGAGGAGTGACCAGCTCTCTTGCACTAGAGAGCCACAGCATGCTGAGGCAAAGGAGGCATGGCGGTTTTAGAGACGCTTGGAAGTCCATGGTTCTCCAGGTCCTCCAAATTCTCTAAGATGCCATTATTGCATTTGTTGAAATGATAACATTCTCTCATCAACATCCAGTGCTCCCATAAATGACTTGGGGTGACAGTAAATTCAACTAGTGTTGTAACTGAGCAGATAACTGAATCTAACTCAGAGTTAGTTTTGTAAAACTTCTGTGTTAGTCAGTTTTTCTTCACTGTGACAAAAATACCTGACAAGAGCAACTTAGGGGAGGAAAAGTTTACTTTGGCTCATGGTTTCAAACGTTCAGTCCCTGGCCAACAGATTCCATTGTCTGGGCCTGAGGTGAGGTAGAACATCATAGTGGAAAAGGCCAGGTGGAAAAAAGACACTCAGCTCATAGTAAGCTTGAGCGAAAGAGGGGTCGGGGAAGGGACCAAGGGCAGATATAGTCCCCAAGGGGATGCACCCAGTGACTTATTTCCTTCAGCCACACCCTACCTGCCTACAATAACCATCCAAACTACTAATCCATCAGATGAATTAATACACTGATGAGGTTACAACCTAATGAGCTAATCATTTTACCTCTCAACCTTGCTGCATTGAGGACCAAGCTTTCAACACACAAGCTCTTGCAGGGGGCATTCCAGGTCAAAACCATAACAGCCTCTGCTTTACATCTCTGTAGAAAGACAGGTATTCTTTCAGCACCTTAAGGTCAAAAACCAAGAAATGAAGTCATTGTCTTAAAAATTGAACCCCCTATAGTCTTGGCCTTCCTCATTCTCTTAAACTTGCTTAATTTTAGTAACTTCCCATTATTCACAGGATTAGCACAATATTTATGGTATCAGGCAATCATGGGTCTGAGTAGAAGAGTGGCAATGATATACCACCAGCAGTAAAAGTGGATGACTCACTTCTTTTTGTACATCTCAGTACAATAATTAATTCCACATGTCCTCATTTCCCTGAGAGTTATTGCCTACAAACAAAACTTAGTTTCAATTCCAAAACCAATTGTAAGAAGAGAAATTGACTGTGGACAGCTTGATTAGAGGGAGAAGAGAAATTGTGGGGAGGGGGACAGGATAGTTTTACAAAATAGAAGAGGAAGAGTAGAACACATCACTGTCTAATTCTAAATACTTCGTTCTGTTGCCTGCCACTCACCTTTAAGACCTGTTTCAAGATCAGTTACCATTCTTTGGTTGAAAGCACCTGAATCTGATAGTACATAACTACGGAAATGATGTTGGAGCCTTGTAAACTAATGGAGGGGGCATTTCAGTAACTGAGAGAATAACTTAGTTCAGACTACCTAACTTAAATTCCAGCTCCACCATTTCCTTGCTGTGATTCCCTGGACAGGCATACACACATCTTGCGTCTCATTTTCTCATCAGTAAAGGAAAACTAAAAACATAACTATATACTTGTTGAGATGGTTAAGTGTTATAATAAAAGTAAGATGTTGTATTCACTTTCTGATGCTGCCACAACAAATTATTACAAATTTAGTAACTTAAAATGCCACAAATGTGTTATCTCACAGTGCTTTAGGTTCGAGGTCTCGATGGGCTTACCCATTTTCTCTGTCTGAGTTACATGAGGCCAAATCAAGTTGTCAGCAGGCCTTATCTGGAGGATCTGGGGAGAAAACACTTCTAGGCTCATTCAGGGTGTTGGCAGAATTCAGTGCCACAAATTCCATGAATCGAGATTTCTGTTTCCTTGCTGACTGATGGCTGGTCTTATTGGAGTTACTAGAAACTGCCCACGATCCCTGGCTCACAGACTCCTCTGTCATGAAAGCCAGCAACAGTGGATTGAATCCTTCTCCTGTTTACATTAACTCGGAACTTATCGTTTCTACCTACAGTTGGAAAAAGTTCACAAATTTTTAGTATCCATATGAATAGATAAAATTCCTCCATATAATCTAGGATGCCCTTCCTATTTTATAATTGTGATTACATTTTTCTCAGTTCCTTTTACCATGTAAAATAGCATATTTCTAGGTCCTGGGGATTAGGAAGCTGACATCATTCTACCACAGGATTTTACTACATTTCTTGGCACCAGTTAAGAATTTGCCATTGTTTCTATTTTTATTACAAATATGACCCCAGGAAGAACAATTGCCCAGGAAACAGTATTCATAGTTTGTTTAGGACCCTCAGGTAGATTGATTTTATTCCAATGCTTACTTGCTTTTTGATGGTTTGTACTCAATAGTCAGAGTTCCTACAGAAAGATTCTGAATAGCCTTGCTTGAATCTTTGTTTCACTTTTTGCAATATTCTGTCAGGAAATAGGGGTAGAATGGTTAACCTACCCTGGGTTATAGGATCACCCCCCTTGATCACCATATGAATCTGAGATCATCAAGCTTTCTTAAGGTTTTTGTGGTTGTAATTATCAGAAGCGTGACAGAATAAAGAGCCACAAATAGCAATGGATGTTTACATAGAATGAAAAATAAATCAACATTTTAATAAAACAATCCCCTGAAAAAGAGAGCTAATTCATTTCTCCTTCTCTGAATAAGACTGATAATCCTGAGAGTTCTCTTGTCCTCCAAGCAACCATTTCCAAAAAAGAAAAAGGCATTGAGTTCCTGGTGGCATTTCTCATGGACAATGAAGAAATTCTCTTTAAAGTAGCATCAGAGTTCAGGGTCTGTTTCATCATGATTTTGTGTCTGCTACAGGAGAGGATTAAAATATTTTCTGAATATTCTTGCCATAGCTGCCTTCACCTCCTTGTTCTTCAGACTGTAGATGAGGGGATTCAGCATAGGAGTGATCACACTGTACTGCAAGGAGAAGATCATTTCCAGGGAGGAACCTGAGGTTGGTAAGAGATAGCTGATGAAACCTGAGCTATAGAACAAGATCACAGTAGTGAGGTGGGAGGAGCAGGTGGAGAAGGCCTTGCTTCTGCCGGTAGTGGAGCTGACCCTCAAGATGGTGGAAACAATGCGGACATAGGAAGAAACGATCATGACAAGGGTTCCAAAGAAATGAAAGACAGAGGAGCAGAGCAGGAGGGTGAAGTTAGCAGAGGTGTCAGAGCAAGACAGAGGGAAGAGAGAAGACAGCTCACAACTGAAGTGGGCAATAGTTTGCTCCTCACAAAAATCTAAGTTAACAGCCAGCAGGATATTGATGAGAGCATCAACAAAGGCCAGGCCCCAGGAGACCCACACAAGCCCAACACAGAGCTGGTTACTCATTACCTGGCCATAGAGCAGAGGGGAGCTGATAGCAACATAGCGGTCATAGGCCATCGCAGCCAGCAGACAGGCCTCAGTGCCACCAGTGGCAAACACAAAGAAGGCCTGAGCAAAGCAGCTCTCTACAAAGATGGTTTTGCTTTCAGAGAGCATGTTCTCCAATATCTTAGGTGCTGTGACAGATGAGTGGCAGAGGTCTAAGAAGGACAGTTGTCTCAAGAAGAAATACATGGGTGTGTGGAGGTTAGAATCAGCTGTGATCACCAGCAGCATCAAGAAATTTCCCATGAGAGTGAGGAGGTAAATCAGAAGCAACAACACGAAGAGTATAGCCTGAATGTAGGGGTCAGACGACAGCCCGAGAAGAATAAACTCACTGAGAGCACTGGAGTTTTTCATTGCCATATAGAGAAGTGTTATCTCTGGAATACAAAAAAAAAAAAAAAAAATCAAAAATCAAAAAGCTTTTAATACCCCCATACCCCTTAGTTACTACAGAACCCAGTTCTTATCTTCCATAATTATCTTCTCAACACTACCCCCAAAATACATTCAGATATTTAAAAGCTAACTTTCTGCTCATTATCATGCCACTGATATTCTAAATCAACCATGTTATTATTTATTATAATCTTTTTTTAGCTAGAGTATTTTTTATGGGGCTGAGAGTGATTCACTTCAGGAGAATTTCCGATGGGAGAAAGGAACTTTTCAGGAATGAATTGCCTAAGTAATGGAAAGAGGATTAAATCTAGATAAAAATGATGTAGGTAGGAACAGGGGCACTATTCCACATAGAAGGGAAAGTCAAGAGTATAAGAAGTGAAGGGAGTTCCTACTTCATTCCTTCATTTTTTTTTCAATAAGTTTAAATGAGGTCATCAGAGGTCTACATGTATGTGGGTGAGCGTGCCTGCGTGACTACAAGAAATTACAAAGGTATTGATGGTTATAAAATTAGTGTTCCAGGGCTGGGATTATGGCTCAGTGGTAGAGCGCTTGCCTAGCAAGTGTGAGGCACTGGGTTCAATTCTCAGCACCTCATATAAATTAGAGAATAAAATAAAGGTCCATCAACATCTAAAAAAATTGGGGTTTTGACCCAATTTTTTGACCAATCATGGGAATAGGAGCCAAGGTGAAGAATTTGAAACCACTGGAGTATAGGAAAACAATAAGGAATTTAGACAATGTGGAATTTAGATTAGGGATTTTTCTTGTTTTAAATTTTAACCATTTTATTTACTGACGTCATATTATCATTTAATTTTAAAATATATGTATACAATAATAATGAATTTTTTTAATAATGGTAGCCTAAATCATAATGCCCAGGGATATTTAGGTGGGCATTTGTGAGCATTTCTATGCTTACCATGAAATTATGAGAAGCTGATTCCCGTTTTAGAACAATATTCTGGTTAGAAATGCCATGCCCTTCCTAAAACTCACAAATGCAATACTATATGAAGTCACGACTCCTGTGTAAGCCATCATGCTAGATTTTAAGGCTCCATATCGTTACCTAAACTATTTTTCTGACATTTTTTACTTGTATGTATTTTCCATATTACAATGTAGTATGTACAACTAGTACTCTAGGGTTCACCTGCGTGTCAAGATAACTGTTCAATACTCTTGCCTTCTTTCTGTTCTAATTCAATGCTACTTCATCTAGTTCATCTGTGAAGAAAGAAAGCCCTTCTATTGTTGGATGACTGAGCAGTTGAGCCTCCCAGTCCTGGTGAAGAACAAAACCCAGTTACCTGAAATCTCAGTCGGTAATTCACTGGCTTTTGGCACTGCTTTCAGATCCATAAGTGATAAAACTGTTCAGCTTGCAGAGCCAACATTGAGATGAATACTTTAAGGGAGAAGCAGAAAATCATGTTAAGATTTAACATCATGATAGATTCAACATTAACAGTACAAAATGATGATTTGTAGACAATACCTGGGCAATTGTTTCATTTGGGGGGAACTGGATTTAGAGGAAATGATTCCTGTTTCACTCTTTAGACATGGAGGCACATCCTGAGATTTATCTCCAGTGGAAAGCAACAGTGAAGAGAACTCAGGCAAAGGTTCACAGCAGCCATGAGTGAGGCGAGTGTTGTGTGATTTCAGAACCAGAATATATCAAAAAACCTTCTTTTGGCTACCTCCAAATATAGATCAACTGACTGAATCCAGAGATTCTATGAACTGCAGAGAGAATCCCAACTTTGAATCAAAGCAAAACCATGCGTACAAACAGCATTATGATAAAAGGCAATGTTAGTAACTTGCTTGATTCTGCAGGTCCCTTCCGTAAGGTTATTTAGAGATTCTCAGAAAATTTTTAAAAATTTTTAAAAAATAAAATGAAAATTTCTATTTTGACTGTGTCTGATGGCTGCCATGTCACCATTATTGGCTTATGCAATCATAATTCAAATTTTAAAATAAAGAATTCTGGAAACCTAATACAAAAGGATTGTTTTTAAATATTAACACCATTATGTAATAAAATGAATGATTCTTACCCAAAGGAAAAGCTCCCTGTGGACTGTCCATTTCAGAATCAAAAAAGGACAATGTGTATAGTAACTAGCCCATAGGAGTTGATCCAAATGTGATAGTAGAACATATAAATGAATGACAGCAGGGTGGGGCTGATTTTGAAGACAATTCAGTCTATGTGACAAAGATATGAGCTTCTAAACAATCAGTATAAAGTTCCTAAAAGCAGGAAAAACACTTAAGAAGGAAAGTATCAAAGTGAGAGGTTTCCAAGATAAATTACACCCATTTTCTAAGTGTGTTCTGATTTTGTTCTAAATCCTGCTTCCTTGACCAATGAGATACCCCATATGCTCTGGTATAGATTAAGGGAGATGTTTTGCTTGGTTTTATTTTACAATGCTTTATTTAAAAAAAACTCTGAAAGTAGACGTTATTACAAATATGAGAATGCATCAGATTTATGTACAAATTAGTCATTCCCATTGTGCAATTAATTGACAAAGATGTGGACAAGACTTTTCCACATGAGTCAGGACAAGCTGTATATACCACACAGGAACCGAAATCATTATAGAGTTCTCAGTTCCAGCTTGTCAATTAGAACACCAAATAACAAAGCCTGTGACCTCACATCCAGGACATCCTAGAGCAGCCCTATTTGCCCTATGATTGTGAGTGATATAGTGAGGCTGCCTGTGACATGGTGTGAAAATAATTATGCTATAAGAATTCTTTAGAGCTGAAACACCATTTTAGGGGACAAAGAAGCATTATCTCTGTTTCAAAAGGCTTCAAATCCCATCTGTTAGAAAGCAGACTCTTTATTAGACATCATTGAATTATTGTTAATTGTTTTAGGTTGGCATTGGGATTGTGGTAATGTAGGAGGAATCCATTTGTAGGAGATGAATGTTTAGGTATTCAGGGATGAATATTTAAGTATCATGGTGACATTACTTACTTTCAAATGATTCAGCCAGACAAAACATGTAGATATACAGACACAGAGTTACATAGATAAATAAAGTACACCCAGTAAGTAAAATATTAACAATTCATGTATCTAAGTGAAAGTTTTATCATACTAGGCTTTGAGCTTTCCTATATGTTTAAAATTTTCAAAATTAAATATGCTTTTAAAGTTCTTGAATAACACCTCCCCTCACATGCAAATTTAATGACTAAGTTTTAATAACAGCCTTATTCACCAGGGAAATTCAAATTAAAGCTAAATGGTATTCCTTAAAACACATAATTTATAGAAAACAGCTACAGTGGTTATTATAAGTCATCAAGTTTGAGATGTGAATTTAATGATGAAGTGCTATGCTGATTAAAATATACTCCATTTACCCTAATCAATGCTTTCTCCAAATGCACAAATTATGTATTTAAATATATAATTTAAAAAACTGTTTAATTGCTTTTCTTTTTTGGAGGGGTGGGGGAGTGGATACCAGGGATTGAATGCAGGGCACTTAACCCCTGAGCCACATCCCCAGCCCATTTTTATATTTTATTTTGAGACAGAGTCTCACTAAATTGGTTAGGGTCTCACTAAGTTGCTGAGGCTGACTTTGACCTTGTGATCCTCTTTTTTCAAAACAAGACAAATCTTGAGAGTTCAGGATATAGAGGTGATTTACCCCATAAAGATTAAAAAACAGCACTTGATGTTCTTACCCACTTAGGTGATAATATCAGATTCCTCAACCTTTCCAGACCCTGTTGAAATGCAAGATCTGTGCCAAAGGACAAGGGGAAGCAGCAGAGGTGGAGCAGAGCTCCTTGGAAACACACATATGTGGAACCCTGTCACATATCCACTAGTTTCCAGTTATGCAAGTTTTGAAAAATATTTCACCTTTTAATTTCAAGTTTTCTATCTTCATTGTGGAGAAAACAAAACCCATTTTACAGGGTTGTGATAATTTGGTTGTATGGTTCATACAAAATGCAAGCTTTAGAAAATTCAGCTTTCCATTGGTTTTAAGTTATCAATAGGTCAGAAAAGAAAAGGTACATCTGAGCAGCCCATTTAAACATCTTAGAGAACCAATATAAACTAATCACCCTGGAGGACGTAGCATTACCAGAAAGTTCTGGAATAGAAAAAAAGATGTGAGATGAGAAGGATAAGAAGTAAAATAAATGTTTTAGAAAGCCATGAAGAGAGGAAAGGGAGAAAGTAAGTCAAGGGACTGGTAAGAAAGAGGCAAAAGCATCAGAGAATTTAGGGAGTGATTATTACGCTCTTGGCTTGTATCCTAGAGCTCTCGGTCAAGAAGTTGACACATCTTAACTCAGGTGATTCCCATGAAGAGAGGATGTACCACAACTGCTCCACTCTGAGATATATAGTCTTCAATCTAGGAAATTGGATGAAAACAAGTAAGTTTGTTTACCCAGGCTCCAAAAGCCCCTGTAGACAAATCTTCAGAACATTTTTCTAATGTCTGCTTGTGAATCATTTTAAAGCATGCACACTTTTTAGCAGTTTCTTTCATCTTTGCTAATCCTGATCACGCAATCATTTGTCCACTTAACTTTCTCAATGGCTACTAGCTTGCTGTTAGCATTATCTCAGGAAAGGATCCTTCAGTAAATCAAATCCGAGGAAGGCAGCTGGGAATAGAGCCAGTGAGCTTGTAGATTGAGTCAGAGAGACTAAGAAGTAGCTGACTCAATGCCAGGAAGTCCCTGGAGACATACAAGAAGCTTGACTTTGGCATCATTAACCAGAGAACCTTTTTAGAGCGACAAGGGACTTTATTACGCATCATCTTTGGAAATTCTGGGTTGAAGCAATCGTCTTGAACTGTTGAATGAGAAATCTTGCTATGCTTATGAGAATTCCACTGGAACAGGAGAGATAAGAAAATGTGGTCCCTATGTTCAAAGCCAAGATGTTCCCAGTGGCCAAATACGAGGGCTATGAACCCTCTGGGATTTACTGTGGAAGCTGAGAAGTGACTGAGTTTACCTCCTGATCATCTTCCAAAGTGAGTATGAAATAGGTTTGTAAATAAAACTGGGTTGAGTATTAAGATAGCCAAATGAGTAACACACACACACAAAAAAAAAAACCTAGCTTTTATTAGTATTTTATTATATAAGAAATTTTAAAGCCATCTCCTTCTACATCATTAGACACCACATACATTTATTACTATGTAATGATCAAGATACACTTTCTATGTGTATGTGGGATCCATATATGTGCTTCAACTTGTTTTGTCATTTAATTGTTATTTTGAAGATCTTTTCATGCTTACACACAACATCTAGCTTATTCATTTTTATGGCGCATGATATTTATAATATAAGTTTTTATTATTCAAGCTGATTACAAATCAAATCTATTGTAGTCAGTAATACATGACCATTTTTACACCTATATCTTAGACATGTAAACTAGTTGTTTTGTAGACTAGAACCCTATACTTCAATTGCTGCAGCAACAGCAAAGAAATCTGATTTGATAGTTTACATACTCCAACTCTCATTTATATTAATTTACTAACTGTGCATTTGACTCATTTCAATGTAAGGTGTCTATGTAGCTTCACGAGACTTATCATCAAAGTTAATTCCACTGCATTAAAATGTAAAGGGAAGTGTGAAACAAACAAGCTCATAACCCTGCATATAGGTCATTCAGGTCTCAAAGGAGACCTCTTCATCTCTGGGGAAGAAGAGGAAAGCTGTTTACTTCTACAGTTGCAGCACAAAATCATAAGAAGGCCTGCAATCTAAAGCCAGTATATTCAAGTCAGCACATTAACAGGAAAAATGTGTCAGAATAAAAATATTGTGCTTCTGTCGTGGTAATTAATCCCCATAACTAGTGCTGGAAGAGGGCAACACCAAGAGATTTTTCCAATGATATCAGAGCAAGCGTTTCTTATCAGCACACCTTTCCAATACAAACATACAGCAATGACCCAGTACAAAAAGAATTTTGCTATTTATTTGAAATGTGATCTTGTGGTACTCAGTTTTATGAATATTCTATTGTTTATGTATTCATTGTTCAATTGACTAGTATTTGGATTGTTTCAGCTTTTGCCTAGTAAGGATAGAGCTGTTATGAACATTCTTACATATGTCTTTAATTTCCTTTGTATATATAGTTGAAGTGGGATTTCTGGGGTCATAGAATAAGTGTGTTTAGTTTTAATAGAAACTGACAATCTGTTTTTCAAAGTGATGCCCAGTATCAATGTATAAGGGTTTCAGTTGCTCTACATTCTTGTCAGTATACTCTATTATCAGCCTTTTTTTAGCATTTTAAAGTTTTTAGCAAACCAGATGCATATTAAGTAGAAATTCATTGTGGTTTAATTGCTTTATTCTGATGATTTGGAAAACATTTCCATATTTATTGGCCATGTGGATATTCTGTTGTGAAGCATACTGAATGTTTGCATTTGATTGTGATGAGAATACACATTGCAAGTCTGTGAATTATTTTACATCTCTTGTCTTTCAATAAAAAGATGTTTTTAATTTTGATTAAGACAATTCCTTTATAGTTAGTGTTTACATCCATTCAAAAAAATGTTGCCCCCCTCAAGATCATGAGTAGGCTTTCCTAGGTTTTCTTCTAGAAGCTTTTTTGCTTCACTGATCACAAACAGGGTTACAACATCTCAAGTTAAATTCTTTGTGTCATGAGATATAGGTCATGATTCATTATTTTACCATATGAAATGTCCAGTTGATCTGGTGCTTTCTTTCCCCTTTAAATAACATTAGTACATTTGTTAAAAATGTACTAAAATGGCGACCATATGCATATGATTCAATTTCTGTTCTAATGATCAATTTGTCTATTATAATGCAATAACAGTCCCAATAATTACTGTCATTTTATAGTAAGTATCAAAATCTGGCAAATTACTCTAAAGTTGTCCTCCAAGATTGTCTTGGCTATTGTAGATTTTAAAATTTCAAATTAAATTTGAGAACATTTGTTAATTTTTCAAAAATATATGCTACAATTTTGATTAACATTGTACTGAGGGCTGCATGTGACTTGAAGATAGAGCACCTTTCTACCACGCATGAGGCCCTAGGCCAGACCTCTAGCACTGGGGGAAAAAAAAAGATTGCATTGAATGTAGAAATCAATTTTTAAGAAGACTTGTGTTAACAATATTGTTCTCCAAACCATGATTAAAGTTTATCTTTCCCATCATGTGGTTTTCAAGGTAGAGATCTCAAACATTTGCATGTAACTTATTCCCACAAGTCTTTGATATTATAAATGTTTTTTAAAAAAATATTTTGTTTTCTAATTATACATACAAATATAAATGCTTTTTAAAATTGAGATAATTCACATACCATAAAATTAACTGTTTTAAGATGTAGAGTTTAATAGTTTGTATTTTTTTAGTATATTCACAAGGTTGTACAACAACCACCACTATCTAACTCTAGAATCTTTTCATCATCTCCAAAAGAAACCCTCTACCAGTTAGCAGTTACTCCCTATCCACCCTTCCCCAGCCCCTGGAAATTATTAATCTACTCTGTCTTTATACATTTGCCTATTTGGAGGATTTAATATAATGGGATCATATGAATGTAACCTTCTATATCTAACTTATTTCACTTAACATTTTCATTTTTGTAGCAACAATTAGTACCTTTATGCCCAAATAATATACCATTGTGTGAATATACTTCATTTTGTTCATACATTCATCAATTGTTGTAGCTTGAGTTGTTTTCAGGTTTTGACTATTATGGGTACTACTGCTCTGAACATTCCCATACATTTTTTGGTACATATTGACATATGTTCCAGCTCTCTTGAATTTATACTTAGGAGTATAATTGCTGATTCATATAACTCTGTGTTTTACTTTTGAGGAACTCTGAAAGTGTTTTCCAAAATGACAGTACCATTTTAACTTTACACTAAGAATGTGAAAGAGTTCCAATCTCTCCATATCATGTCTGACATTTGTTATTATCTATTTTTTTAATATAGTTACACTCATGGATTAGAAATAGTATCTTATTGTGGATTTGCTTTGCATTTTTCTGGTTAATGATACAGAGCATCTTTTTGTGCTTAGTGATAATTTGTATATCTTCTTTGGGTTATTTTTTTCTTATTGTACAGTTGTATGTGTTCTTTATATAGTTAGATACTACTTCCTTATCAGATATATAAATATTTTCCTCAATAAATTGTTTTTTCACTTTCTCAATAAAGCCCCTTAGAAGAACAACAGTTTTTAACTTTAAATTTATTTTAACTGATACATAAAAGCTTTTATGATACATAAAAGCAAAAAAAAATTATACGTATTAATGGGGTACCACCTAATGTTTTGAGATGTGTACATTGTATGATGTTTAACAGGTTAAACATATTTATCTTCTCAAACAATAGAATAATTTCTTTTAGAGTTTTGAAATGTACAGTATATTATTGTTATCAATAGTCACCGTATTGTGCATTAATGCACCAGAATTTCCTGCTCCTCTCAAACTATAATTTAGCATTTGTTATGGTTTGGATATGAGCTGTTTCTCAAAAGTCTGTGTTAATGCAGGAATATATAGAGGCAAAATAATCAGATGGTGAGAGCTGTAACCTCATCCAGTACCTCCTAGTTTAAATGGACTGACAGGGTAGTAACTCTAGGCAGGTAGGGCATGCCTGGAGGAGATGAGTCACTGGGTGCATGCCCTGGGAGGGTGTATCTTCTATTTGTCCCCTTCCCCAAATCTTAACCCTGATTTCTGATCCTGCCATGGACTGAGCAGCTTTCTTCCACTATGTCCTTCCCCCATGATTCTCTGTCTCAGCTTGGTCCTAGAGCAATGGATCTAGTCATCATGGACTGAGACCTCTGAAACCATGAGCCAAAATAAATTTTCCTTATCTAAAATTTTCATATCAAGTATTTTGGTCACATCAATGCACAGCTGACTAAAACAGCATCCATTGATCATTCCTGCCACTTTCACCATTAGTTTGGCTAATTAACCAACATTCTATTCTCAACTTATATGAAATCAAAGATTTTAATTTTGATAAGGTTAAATTTATCTGATTTTTGTTTGTTACAGATAAGAAACTATTGACTAACCTGTAGTCATAAAGATTTTTGCCTACATTTTCTTGTAACAATTTTGTAGTTTTCATTCCTAAATTTAGGTCTTTTGTTTTTGTTACTATAGCTCTGAAGTATAATTTCAGATTAGGTATTGTGATGCCTCCTGCTTCACTTTTCTTAGTATTGCTTTGGCTATTCTAGGTCTCTTATTCTTCCAAAAGAATTTAAGAATTGTTTTGTCTAATTCTATGAAGAATGTCATTGGTATTTTGATGGGGATTGCATTAAATCTGTATATTGCTTTTGGCAATGTAGCCATTTGGACAATATTAATTCTGCCTATCCAAGAACATGGGAAGTCTTTCCATCTTCTAAGGTCTTCAGTTTCTTTTTTCAGTGTGTCATAATTTTCATTGTAGAGCTCTTTTATGTCTTTGGTTAGATTAATTCCCAGTATTTAAATTGTTTGGAGGTTATTATGAATAGGATGGTTTTCCTGATTTCTTCCTTGGCAGAATTACTGTTGGGTATAGGAAAACTATTGATTTATGGGTCGATCTGGTATTCTCCTACTTTGCTAAATTAACTTATAAGCTCTAGAAGTCTTCTGGTGGATTTTGAGATATTCTAGATATAGAATCATATTGTCTGAAAACAGAGATAGTTTGACTTCTTCTGTTCCTATTTGTATCCCTTGGTTTTCCTTTTTACATGCCTGATTGCTCTGGCTAATATTTCAAGGACTATTTTGAATAGGATTGGAGAGAATATACCAGATTGCCTTGTTCCTGAATTTAGAGGGAATGATTTTAGTTTTTCTCCATTTAGTATAATGTTGACTTTGGGTTTGTCATAAATGCCCTTTATATTTTGAGGCAAGTTGGTTTGATCCCTAGCTTTACCAACATTTTTAATATGATTGGGTGTTGGATTTTATCAAGGCATTTTTTTTGCATCTATTGATATGATGTGATTTTTGTCCTTAATTCTGTTTAAATGATGAATTACATTTATTGATCTTCATATGTTGAACTAGAATAAAATCCCTTTGATCATGGTGTGTCTTTTCATGTGTTTTTGAATGCAGTTTGCTAATATTTTATTAAAAAATTTTTTCTATGTTCATCAGGGGATGGATGGTTTATTCATTTCATTATGTCTGTAGTTTGCTTTTCTTGATGAGTCTTTGGTCTTGGTATAGGATGGTTTTCCTGATTTTTATAAAGTATAAAAAGTTTTATTTTATAAAAAGTATTTGAAAGTGTGCTCTTACTTTCAATTTCAAGGAATTTTTGAGAACGACTGGTGTTAGTTCTTCTGTAAAGGTCTGGTATAACTCAGCTGAGAATCCATCAGGCCTTGGGCTTTTCATTATGAAAGGTTTTTAAATGCTGTTTCAATTTCCTTATTTGATATTGGTCTGTTTTGATTTTCTGCCTTCCTGATTCAATCTGAGCAGGTCATAAGTGTCTAGAAATTTGTTAATGTCTTCCAGATTTTCCGGTTTTTTGGAGTATAAATTTTCAAAATAAGTTCTGGTGATCCTCTAGATTTCAGAAAGGTCTATGGTGATAGCTCCTCTTTCATCTTTGGTCTTAAATGATTTACTTCCTCTCACTCTGTCTTTTGGTTAGTTTGGCTAATTAATGGTTTGTCAATTGTATTTCTTTTCAATATAACTATTTGTTATATTGATCCTGTGTATTGTTTTCTTTTTCTCAATTTCATTGATTTCAGCTCTGATCTTAATTATCTCCAGTCTTCTACTAGTTTGGGAGCTAGTTTGTTCTTTTTTTTCCCCTAAGACCTTGAGGTAGAGCATAAGCTTATTTATTTGGGATTTCTCTAATTTTTTCTCTAATTTTTAGGTGCTCAGTGGTATAGATTTTCCTCTTAAAACTGCTTTCATACTGTCTCAGAAATTTTGATATGTTGTGTCTTTGTTCTTGTTCATTTCTAAGAGCTTCTTGATTTCTCTTCTCATTTCTTCTTTGAGCCATTCTTTATTTAAGAGAGTATTGTTCAACCTCCTTGTGTTTATGTGGTTTCTATTATTTTTCTTGCTATTGATTTCTAGCTTCATTCCTTTATGATCTGATATGATACCTTGGATTATATCAATATTTTTGTATTTGCTAAGATTTTCTTTGTGACCTAGGATATGATATATTTTGGAAAAAATTCCACATGCAGCTGAGAAAAAGGTAAATTCAGCTGTTTTGTAGTGCAATATTCTGTGTATCTCCATTAGGTCCATTTGATTTATAGTTTTGTTTAGGTTGGAGACATCTTTATTGACTTTATTGATGACCTGTCTATTGGTGATAAGGGTGTATTGAAATCTCCTAGTATTATTGTGTGGGGTCTATGTGGAATTTAATATCGGGGAGTATTTTTTCCATGTAACTAGATGTGTTCACATTTGGGGCATAAATTTAGACTATGCTTATATTTTCTTGTTGGAGTGTTCTCTTTACTAGGATGTAGTGGCCTTCTCTGTCTCTTATGATTAATTTTTTTAAAATCTCCTTTTCAGTTATGAGAATAGCTACTCTTGCTTGTTTTCTTGGACCATATGGTTGGAATATTTTTTGCCATCCTTTTACCTTCTGCCTGTGGGTGTCTTTATCTATGAGTCTCTTGTAAACAGCATATAGTTGGATCTTATTTTTTGACCCATTCCATTAACTTATGTCTTTTAATTGGGGAATTTGAGACCATTAACATTCAGCATTAATATGAATATGTGTTTCTGGTTTCCTGCCATTTTGATTTTTTGCTATATTTTATCCTGTCTTGATTCTCATTTACTGGATTATTCTTCTATTGAGCTTCCTTTGTTTGTAGGCTTTGGGAATTGTTTTTTAGTTCTTCTGTGCAAAAATATCTTCAAGTATTTTTTGTAGTGCTGGCTTGGTGCTCATGAATTCTTTTAGTATATTCTTGTTGTGGAATGTTTTTATTTCTCCCTCAAATCTGAAACTGAGTTTTGCTAGGTATAGTACCTTGGAAGATCGTTGTTTTCTTTTAGGCTTGGCATAGTTTATTTCAGACCCTTCTTGATTTTAGTGTCTGAGCTGAGAAATCAGAAGTGAGACTTATTGGTTTGCCTCTGAATGTGACCTGATGTTTCTCTCTTACTGCTTTTAATATTATTTCCTTATTTTCTATATTAGGCACTTTGATTATGGTATGTCTTGGTGAGCTTCTCATTTGTAATCAGGCCTTCTATTTGGGGTCCTGAAAGCCCCCTATACATGGATGTCTATCTCAGGATATAGGAGAAGTTTTCTGTAATTATCTCATTGAAAATGTTCTTTATGTCTTTAATTTGTATCTCCATGTTCTCTTCTATCCCAATGATTCTGAGGTTTGGTCTTTTAAATTTGCCCAGAGTTCTTATATATTCTGGTCATGTTCTATAATTATTTTCCCTTACTGCCTTATGTGTACTCAAGTTCATATAGCCTGTCTTCAATGACTGAATTTCTGTCTTCAAAGGCTGAGGTTCTATTTTCTACCTAATCTGTTAATGATGCCTTCAAGTTGAGTTTTTAATTTGAGGAGTTTTTATTTCTAGGAGTTCTGCTTGGTTTCTTTTCACTGTTGCTATTTCTTTATTAAAGTGGTCTTTCATCTCCTGTATATGCTCTCTTAATTTCTTCCTTAGATCTTCTTTTAGTTCATTGAAGCTTTTGATAGTCATTTTTTTATAATCTTTTTCTGGCTTTTCAGGTTCCCAGAACGTCACAGAATACAGGTGAAATAGACAATAGTGACAACTGGTGCAAACAATAAACAGTATTAAAGTTAATATCCAGATCCTACTAAGACATCTTCAATGTTAATTCCACCAATAAACTGGAATGGTGGATTCAGCAATTGTCAACAGTAAAAACAATAATCATAAACTAGCTTTGGCTTTAAATTAAATTTACAATAATTTTTAAATTAAATTCAAAATGTTTTTAATTAAAAATAAAACTAATTTTTTAAAAATTCCAAAATCTTGATGAAGACTGAAGGAATTTTTTCCACTGAAGTAGTCAAAATATTTGACCAGAATGGATGGTCCTTGCCCATGTCCAATAGTCTTTCTTTCCAATTCTTCTTGAGTTATGTACTGATAGAGCAAGGGGTGGGGAATGTTAATCCCTTCCTGTTTTTGTGTTTCTCTCTGAGTTACCAGTTGGAGCAGCTTAAGATTGTAGCTGTTTGATATAAAACTTAGATTCCCTTTTCACCAATATGAGCTGGGATGTGTAAGGACATACTGTCAGTTTGTGTTTTGACCATTCAGACCAGTTCAATGTACTCCCAGAGTATCACTTCTACAGTGTATTATGAGTTCCAGCAGGTGGCATGAAGGTGTAATCAGGCCTCAGGTCCAATCAGGCTTTGTTGGGTAGGGCTTCTTTGGAGAGACTAGATTGACCTGCCCTAGGGCTAGATAGTAGTTGATCACTTCTGGTTCTCAAGTGCCTTCTAAGAAATCCAATCATTGGTTGCTGAGAGCCACGGCGAGTCTGTATGGCCCCTGGCATTTTGCCAACAGTATTGATTGACAGGCGAGGCATTACTATCCGCCTCTGCCTCAACTTTTGAGTTCTCGCACTATTTTGGAGTTCTCGTGGGGATTTCCGGGGATTCCCCGAGAGTTCCCATTGGTTGGGGAAGTGCAGGAGGAGGGATTTCCGGGAGAGATATTTCGGGCGGGGGGGTTCCTGGATGAGCTGCGTGGCGTTCGGGAGGATTCCCCGGGAGCTGTGTGAAGTGTTTTCCTGCAGTTTCAAAAATAAAGTTTGTTCCTGCTTCAGTGGCTCGTGATTTGTGCCCAGCCAGACTGGGGCAATTGGTCATGGCGGTGGTGGGGCGGGGGGGGTCCGATTCTGCTCCCTTATGCACAGGAGCACAGCCTTCCCAGGATTAGTCCCTAAGTGTATTCACCCCCACCATACAGACTCCCAGCCCCTTTAGTTGGTAACGTGAGCTGCCTGTCACAAGACTTTCCTTTGCCCTTCCAACTCAAATTCCCCTGGGGACATTCTACTTCATCCCCATTTCTCTCTTTCTCTCACATTTCATCAGGTGTTAGAGTCTGTAAACAAGTCAGGTTGGTGCCTGGCATTTTGCCAGGGGAATGTTAGAGTCTGTAAACAAGTCTGGATGGCGCCTGGCAAAATGCCAGAGGGAGTGGTTTGTGAAGTAACACCAGCAAGCCATTAAGTGTGGAGATTTCTTATTGGTTGACTGATGTGTCTAGTTTATGCTAATTAAGATAAGCTGTGTGGAATGTATAAATACCGGTCCTGTCCTACAATAAACGGCTCCTACTCCTGCTGTATCAATCGACACAAGTCGTTCGTCACCCCCAGTTATTTTGCTGCAGCCGGACTGTGGCAGATGGTGGCCTGTACCGGGAGCCCCAGGACACTCGGGGGTAAGTTGACGAAAAAAAGCTGCCTGTCCGTAGATAGGACGGGAGCAAATCTGCTCGTCCCTAGGCAGATAGGGTGAGAGGAAAAATGGCCATTTTGAGAAAATGGAGAAGATTGATACAGTATGTTTGTGTCTTGTTTTGTCTAAGTGTATTGTATTGTCTTTATGATGAAAATATGGAAGGGGTATTAAGTAAATTGATAAGGGAAAGAGACACCCCAATGGAACCAAGAATAGTTAGGGCATGTGTTGACGGAAGCCCAGGAACTCTAGTAAGAAAGAAAAAGAAAGTTCAGAAGAAAAAGGATTATCAGGAAAAAAGTTGCAACAAAAGGCTATTACTAAATACTTTTCATTACCGGAGAGTGCATGAATCCACACGGTGGCTGCCACGTGCACAAGCGAATCATGGCGCAACAAGTACTTTCCAAGTGGCGGCAATCAGCTCTTCCACTGCCGCGAGCCCAAATCTAGACCTGACCTGGAGGCACAGTCTCGCAGGCTCTTGCTCCCTGTGCCCAGAAGCAATTTGAGTCCCGGACTCTCCCCAGGGCCATCTGGGGCTGCCTGGGACGCTACAGGAGGAAGACAGCCCATGTCCCTGAAGTTTGATCATTTCCAATGCCAATAACTAAGCTACAATGGTTCTCCCACACCTGGAGGCTGATGAGTAATGAGTACTATTAAGGCTTATTTCAAATGTAAAAAACCTTGAGATAATGTACTAAATTGTTCAGAAGGTTGTTTTCTTAGTGGAATGCTACAGGATTTTCTTTAGCCAGCGTTGCGGAGTTCCTGCCTTCGTCCCAGTGCTGGTGAAAACGAGGGTGGAAGAATTTCCAGTGTTGCTGAAAACCAGAGGAGACTTCGGCTGAGAACCGGAGGAGACTTCGGATCAAGCTAGCTGCCTACAGGACTTACCTGGACTGTGATTTAAGCTAGCTGCCTGCAGAACTTACCTGGACTGTGAGTTAATCTATTGAGACACTGCTTTACCTGGACTGAGACAACAAACTGTAATCTACAACAAATTGAAACTCGGTATCTTTGCTAACGGTGTCATTGCTGGTATAATTTTTCCAAGGGCTTCTTGCATGGAGCCATCAATTGGCTTGGTATTGTGGCATTTCGTATCCTCCCTTTCTGTTTGTAGCAGGTTATTTATGGTGTTTCTGTAAAAAACACTATGGTCGTTATTTAAATTAAACAAAAGGGGGAAATGTTAGAGTCTGTAAACAAGTCTGGATGGTGCCTGGCAAAATGCCAGAGGGAGTGGTTTGTGAAGTAACACCAGCGAGCCATTAAGTGTGGAGATTTCTTATTGGTTGACTGATGTATCTAGTTTATGCTAATTAAGATAAGCTGTGTGGAATGTATAAATACCGGTCCTGTCCTACAATAAACGGCTCCTACTCCTGCTGTATCAATCGACACAAGTCTTTCGTCACCCCCCCGTTATTTTGCTGCAGCCGGACTGTGGCAATCAGGCATAACCTAGGTCCCTCTATAGACAGGGTCTCACTAAGTTGCTTAGGGCTGATCCTTTTAATGTGTGTGCCTAGATATAGTGACTGTGGGTTGTTTTGTTTTATTCTGATTTTCCAGGTCCCGCAGATACCACAGAGGTTCGCTTGCCCCAAGATGGCTCCCCCCTCAGCTCTGTGACCAGTTGAGATACAGAGTGCACTTTTCAAGCACCAGGCTTAGTGTAGCAGGTCAGATCAGTTTAGGCAGCATTTTTGAACTCGTGTTTCTCTATACCAAGACACGCCACAGCACAGCTTGGAATGCAGCTTCCTCTACTCTCCCTTCCTTTGTGGTAAATCTGTTTCAGTGGCTGCCGGCCATGGGCTCTCTTCTTTGTTTATTTTACCCAAGTTTCTGAGTAATTTTGCACTTAGCATGTCCAACAGTGAAATTTCTCTGTCATGCTGAGGGCAAAGCTTAGGTCCTGAAAGCAAGGTTCAGGGATCCAGCAGTTGAAAGAAGATGTGAGGCATGGTGGGGATGTTGATCCTCTTTTATTCAGAGGTAGCAATAGCCCCTAGCCAGACTCCTCTACTCTGGGAGCCATTTCCATAGGCCTGTTTTACGTACAGGCCAAAGAAGGCACTCTGCCAATGGGTTACATAAATAGGCACATGCTCACAAGCAAATATTTATAGGGCTGAATCAGAGTGTTTCTGACCTTGAGTACACACTGACCATAACATAACTGATTTATGGCCTTGGTCACACCCTAAAAACATAACATAGCTCACTGGAAGCTTTGGAGAGGAAGCCTAACTATAGCCATTTGGAGCCTGCCCCAACACTCTCTTTCACCCACTTCACTGAGAAGCTGCACACCTGCTGCTTTGTTCTTATGTCACAGCACAGCTTGGAATGTAGCTTCTTCTACTCCACCACCATCCAGCAGCTGACCTATGGTAGCCATTTTAGCAAGGGCAGGATAATATCTCCTTGTGATTTTGATTTGCAGTTCTCTGGTGGTTAGGGGTGCTGACTAACCACCAGCTTCTCTTTTTTGGAGAAATGTCTATTCAGATAATCTCCTTCCTATTTTTGAATATTTTATTTCTTTTCCTGCCTAATTGCTCTGGCTAAGACTTTAGTACTCTGTCAAATATCTTGCCTTATTCCTGATCAAAGAGGGAAATCTTTCAACTTGTCATTGTTAATTATGATGTTATCTTGGACTTGTCACATACAACCTTTATTATGTTGAAGTACATTCCTTCTACACCAAATTTGTTGAGAAAAATTTTTTGTCATGAAATGATGTTGAATTTTGTCACATGCTTTTTCTTCACTTATTGATACAATTATATAATTTTTTCCCTAATTCTTTTGATGTTAATTTGGTGCATCACATTTATTTATTTGCATATGCTGAACCATTATTGTACCTTAGTAGGAAATTCTGCTTCAACATGATGTGTGATTTTTTTTTCTTGATACCAGGCATTGAACCCAGGGGCATCCTTAACCATGGAGCAACATTCCCATCCTTTTTTTATATTTTATTTTGAGATAAGGTCTCACTAAGTTGCTTAGGGCTGATCTTTTTAATGTGTGGTTGAATTCAGTTTGCTAGCATTTTATTGAGGGTTTTGTTTTTTTTTTTTTTGCACCCATGGGAATGGCTTGTAATTTTTTCTTGTGTTAGTGTAAGGATCTTGTAACTATTTGTTCCTACCCATTGTGCAATCCTTCCTTCCTATCCTGTGTGCCATTGTTGTCATACATTTCATCTTTTTGTATTCTCTAAGCATACAATGCATCGATATGTATTGCTTATAAAAGGCTTGCTATAGCAAAGTTTTCAAAAGCTTATATTTTGCCTTCATCTATTTCATTTTTATGTCTCCATTTCTTTGTGTAAATCCAAGGTCCTAAGCTATATCATATTTCATCTGTCCAAGGAACTTCACTTTAACTTTTTGCTAAAGTAGATCTTATGGCAATAAATTTCCTCATGTTTTGTTCACGGAGAAAGTCTTTGCTTATTCTTTACTTTTGAAGGTTATTTTTTGTCAGGTCAATTCTCAGTTGCCTATTTCTTGCAGCAATTTAAAAGATTCCATTCCATTGTCTTCTCTCTTGCACAGTTTTCTGATGAGAATTATTACTACCAGGAGGCTTTCTCAGCCTTAGTTCCTTTACATTTCTCCAGAGGAAAAGCCTGCGTGAGTAGGTGTGAACCCCATGTGTCTACAGCCCCCGTGGGTCATACATTCTCATACCAACCCACATGCAACCTTTAGGAATTCATTAAAAATTTGTGTCTACGTGTCCTACCAGCTTATTCGGCTTTGGGAGGTATCTGTCCTAGTTAAGCATGAATCCTATTATCCCTGCAGGTGTTTATCTTTCCTTCAAGTTAGCTATTTGCCCTATAACCTGAATTATCTTTTGAGTAGGTACATTAGTAGCACCAGCTATTTTCTAGTTGCAATGATGGAGCAATGTTCCTTCCTGCTCTCTATATCTCTGGGCTGAAGCTGGAAGTTCTCTCTTTATCATTCATATACCATTTCACCCTATCTAATATGAATTTTTCTATTTCTTTGAAGTACTTGGATAGTCATACTTTTATTAAAATATGGGAATTTTGTTAGAATTGTTTCTTAAGATTTTGCTTCTTCAGATTTCATATTTTATTCCTTTATTACATCCTTCTATTACAAGAATGTTAGAGTTTCTAAATAGCTCATTTATATCTTTAATATCTTCTCTGTGGGCTTTATTATGTATGAATTTCTCAATAAGATCTTTACTTTTGACAACATTGATATATTCCAATGTTAAAATAGAGTCTAAGATTTATTTCATATATATTTTTATTTCAGTGGCCATAAATTTTGTTTTTAGAATATGAAATATTTTATATCTTTATTTCTTGCAGTTTTAAGAATGTAATGGAAATTATGCCTCATGCAACCCTTTTGAATATCACAATATACAACTTAAAGACAGTTTTCAGAGTAGGTTATAATGTGAATTTCCTGTGAAGTTGTTTTCTTCAGATATTTGATTATTTTTTGACTTTCTTCATATATTTTGGAATTATGTCTCACACATTAATTTAAATTGGTTTTGTTTTTGTCTTCTCATGGCTTTGCTCTTCTGTGCTCACATCTGTTTCTCTGGAAATTGCTTTCATATGGACCTTCATGACTTCTCCCCCAAACCAAAACCTGTCCTTTAATAATGGCTCAGAGACACTGACCCTATATTAGTAATATGCCAGATTTCATCAGCACGAGCCAATTTCTAGTAGAGTTTATAGTTACCCATTCCCCTTATTTTCAGGTCTACAGTTCTAATTAAAGCAAAGTCTCAGGAGTCTAAAAGTGTATTTTTTTTTCCTTTTAAATTTTAGTATCCTTTCACTTGTGCTGTGCTCTCCTCATCTCTAGTAATATGAATATTTTCCAACACAACGAAGAATAATTTTCACACTTGGCCAATTTAGCTTTATTATCATAATATTAACCAGTGAATAGCTCATGTTCAAATTTTTTTCATTTGTCACAACAATTTCAATTTTTCTAAAATACAAATTTTAATCAAGGATCATGAATTTTATTTGGTTTATATATATATATCTTTTTTTAACCTTTATTTTATTTATTTATATGTGGTGCTGAGGATCAAACCCAGGGCCTTACACATGCTAAGTAAGCACTCTACTACTGAGCCACAACCCCAGCCCTACATAGTTCTTTAATGTCCTTACCCTAGAACAGCTCATCAATCAAATTTTATATTTAAAATCATTGGCAGTTTTAGAGTTCCAGCCATTTATTTGTTTTTCATAGATGAGAAAGAAGTCAAACCCTTAAAAACAAACAAAAGTCCTTTTTTTTTTTGAGTCAAAAAGAAGAGTGGATAAGAATGCTCCCCTCATCAGTTCTCAAACTTTTATTCTCTTAATCTATTTAATTTCATCATTAAGGTGATGAGCAGTCAGAAGTGTTGACCTTTCTTTCAAGAATGAAGATTCAGGAGGTTTGACTGGAACACACTTGTTGGGACTACCCATACTAACCACACAGTTGGGCATGTTTGTGATCAGCAGGGGGCAGTATGAATTTTACCTCCAGAAGACTATGGAATAATTCAGAAGAGGATATTACTTAAATTCACACCAGTGTCACACCATACAAAAGTGTTTCATTCTTTATCTTCTATTTACTATTATATAACATCTGTCACATAATATTCATGTAATAATACATGTTGAATAAAAATAAATTCATTGAAGTGATCCTATGACTTTATTATTTAATTTGGTAGTAATAAATTGTCTTGATAGGTGTTCTGTTTTGAAGAATCATTGCATTTGTGGAATCACCCTACTGTAGTATAATATTAAAAACTTAGTTAACTTATTAGTATTTGACTTGGAAATGTCCTATTTATATGCATAAATGAGATAGTATAATTATTTTTCTTGCATTCACATGATCTTTTCTTCTCAAGATTTTTGAGAAGAAAAACACACCCAAAGTATATAAATCAATGGTATCAATCACATTTACAGGGTTGTGCAACCATCACTACAACTTAAATTCAGAATATTTTCATCAGCTCAAAGGAAATCTAAATGTCTCTTCTTTAAAAATAATTTTAAAAATAATTAATTTTAAAAATTAATTTAATTTTTAAAATTAATTTTTAAAGTAAATTTTAAAATAATTTAAAATTATCTTTTAAAACTGATAGATAAAATTGTATATTATCAACTATAACATAGCATATATGATGTTTTGGAGTATATATACATTGTAGAATGGTTAAGTCTAACTGTTAATTTATGCATATTTCATTTTCCTTCAGAATGTATGTCTAGTTGCATTTTCTATTTTAGCTCATAATATGTTTAAATGACAGCACTGAAAAATACTAATAATAAAATGTCAAGAAAAAGATAATCTGCATTTGAATAAAATGGTACATGTGCTCCAATACTATTGTAGAAAACATCTGAATTCACTGGGCATTGGTGTACTTGGAGGGGCATTGCCTTAATTAGCAGGAAAAATTAAACCTTGACTAAGTACTGTCTTCATCTTGCCTAACATAACTTTAAAGCAAGACCTGGAAGGATCTAAGTGGTTCTAAGTAATTTAATTGATTTACAGAATGAGACCCAAGACTACTCTTAGTAATTTAGCAAATAAAAATATCCTACATCTAAGTTAATGTCTGGTTAAAACAAGAAAATACCAGACATCTAGAGAAGTAAGGAAATATAACCCACAGTGAGTAGACATATTAATAAATTCCAGACTGACCCACAAATTTGCATAGATTATATAATTAGTAGACTCCTGTGTTGTTGACCAGTTAGTTATAAATGAGAGGGATCACAAAGAAGCATGAGGAAACACTTGACAAACATTTATTGTACTGATGGTCATGGTCAAATGTCAGATGAGAAAGAAGTCAAACCCTTAAAAAACAACAAAAATCATTTTCTAGGGTCAAAAAGAATAGTGGATGGGAAGTACTGATGGTCATGGGTCAATATGTATGACTGATGACCATACATGTGTCAAAACTTCTCAAATTACATACTTTGTATTTGTATAGTTATTGTATATAAATTATGCCTTGATAAATCTGCTACAGAATGACAATAGTGGAGAAAATGTGTGGCATTCAGGTGATCCTCTGGAATATCTTTTGGCCCTGCAGTTATAGGAGCCATACCCTGATAACAGCACAGAAAAAAATACATAGTATGCCTCAGAGATAAAGTTCTGGTTCACTCAGCTAACTGCCAGTGATGGTGCAGGGAACCTCTAATGAGTATTAGAGAAGGAAAGAGATACCTAGTAGCCTAAGGACTATCAGTAGTAGCACCACCTGTAATTCTCTCTTCTTGTAGGCTGCTGCAGACAGAAATAAATTGCTCATATTTGCTTCAAGAGGTACATGGCAAAGCCAAACCACACACTTTATAGCCAGAAAGCAAGAGATAGAGAGAGATTAGAGTCCCATAATCACCTTCAAATGACATAAAGACTCAGAAGTCCTCGCCTCCTAAAGCCCTACCATCTCCCAAAAGCACCCCCCAAGAGACCAAGCCTTTAACAGATGGACCTTTGGAGAACACTCATTTTCAAACTGTAGCAATCCCCAATAAACAACTTGTGCCCCAAACTCTAAACTAGTATCTGCTTTTGCAGAATCCAAATTGTGATATAAGTTTCTCCCCAGAAATTATGACCAACATAATTTTTTTCATTTCAAGAAATAGCACTTTATTGAATAAGTTTTATTCACAGAAAAATATGCTTTAATCTACAAACAATGTCGGGTTATTCCGTGGAAAGCAATTTTCTTATTTTTCCATACTGATGGAAACTTTCCTAATTACACTAATATAGTACTCTGCGTCAAAATATTTCACATGAATATTCACAATACTGATGTAATGATACCAAAAAAATCAGTCATTTTTAGGTTAAGTATAACTAACCTATGCAAAATATGCAAAATCTAATGGAAATTACATTAAAACCTTTGTTACATCAAATAAAAAATGCAGTTGTTTATTGGGGATTGCTACAGTTTGAGAGTGTTCTCCAAAGGTCCATCTAGTTTGTTACAAACTATAGACAAAATAGCAAGATATACTTTGATAATGATTTTACATGTTAACATTAATGATACACAATAAACATAGTAAATGCTGAAAAGTTGTATGCATATTTGCAAACTTCAAACTTCAAAATAGAATCTTATCACAGAAACATAACATAGTATTGTCTCATTTGAAGACACATGTATTTAATCTTGTTCTATTGTGTCAGCTGAACAACATAATTTTGAAAAAGCCTTGACATGACATATCTTTTGGCACATGTAATTAGTTAGTGTGAGAAGTATGTGCATTTAACTGGTAAAAAAGGTACCAGAGTGAGTATTGAGGTGCACCTCTGAAGACTCCCTTTGTTCCTATTACTGTTCTCTGCATCTTTTTCTTTTTCTTTTGTTTCTAATGGCTTAAACCTACAATCTTTTTTAAAAGACTCTGCATGGATCATGGAGCCATGTCAGATGCATGAAAAGATGAAATTACCTAGAAACTCATATTCCTGGGTCTTAGTCGGTTTGGGCTGCTATAACAGAATACCAAAAATTGAGCATCTTAAACAACAAACATTTGTTTTTCACAGTTCTGAAGACTGGTAATCCAAGATTAGAGTGCAGCAGCATCTGGATATTAGTGAGGGCTCTTTTCTTGGCTTTTTCACATGGCAGAGGAAGAGAGAGAGAGAGAAATGGAAGGAGGAAAGAAGAAATGGGAGGACCTCTTTCACGTTTCTTCTTAAAAGTTACTAATTCCAGGGGTTATAGCTTAGCTGTAGAACACTTGCATCGCACATATGAGGCCCTGGGTCCGATCCTCAGCACTACATAAAAATTAATAAAATAAATAAAGTGAAGATATTGTGTCTATCTTTAAAAAATATTTTTAAAAATGTACTATCATAAAGATTCCACCCTATTGACCTAATTGCCTCCCAAAGCCCTATGTCATCCTCAGAGAAAAGGTGGACAGTAAAACATCATGTCCCTGAGGTGCCCCTCTCAGTTCTCAAAAACCCAGTCAAGTTAAAAGGAACAATGAGAGTGAGTCTGGGCCACAGTGTCCAGATAGAAGTTCTCTCAAAGGATGCTGGCTTTCTCTCATGTGTGCTGGGAATTAGGGCAAGTTAGTGTTATCTGTAGAAACCTGCTCTCTTGCATGTATGCCAAGTTCCTTGAGATGTTGGCCACACAATGGGACAAAGGAAGATAAGCTAATGATGTCACTGCTTCATATAAGACCCCTCTCCCTGCCATGGCTGGTACAGAACAGAGCACAGCAGAGAGGATAAGTGCTCATCCAGCTGCTGCCACTGGATGAAGTATCAGAGGAATGGAGGCACAGTTTTCTGGAGAAGCTCTGGAAGCGCCATGAGAAATGGAGGTGTTGCTTGTCCAGCCTATCACTGCTGCTGCTTTCTCATAAGCATTTTTCAATAAACCTTGTGTTTCACATCCCATCTCTGGGTATCTTCTTTCATCTCCCAGCAATCTATCCCACTGTCCTAGTATAATTGGGCTAGGGACAGTACAGGCCCCGAATCAAAATACCATCCATCCCATTGGGAAATAGTGGTTTCAACATAAGAATGGGGGACAAGCACAGACATAAAGTCCACAACATCTGTTCTTACTCCTTAACAGTTTCTCCCAAGTTCACTTGGACGTGAATCCTCATCTCAGAGTCTGTTTTCAGAGATGAATATAAATTATTTAGGGCATAAATTTGGGTTTGAGGGACCCACCCTGCTTTCAACATGCATCTAGGTCAGATAAAATAGCACAGTGAAAAGAAAACATATAATGAGCTTATCACTAAAATAAAAATGGAATTGAAATGCAAAATGATAAGCAGCACTTCCAGTTCTAGGTATAGCTATGATTAATTTCCATGCAAGATACTGAGAACTAAATGTATTCAGTATGAGATAGAAGACAAGAGATGTATTCAAAGTTTGAAGTGACAGTGTGGGATGGGGTCAACCTTCATGATAGAACAAATGAAATCTTGCTACCTTTCAGGCAAATATCTTTATAGAATTTCTAGATCAAGCATGTCAGGAAACTAAAGCAAAACCTAATGAGGAAGCACTGAGACAGTCTGATCATTGGATCATGAAAAGAGTTGCAATTACCCTAGTATAGGCACAAAGCAGGAGCCCCAAAGTAAGATGATAAAGACTGGTTGAAGACTAGATGCTGGGAAAAAGGAACATAAACTACCAGATAGGAAGAATTTTCACAGATGGCAAAAGAGAGGGAAAAAATAATACATAAATTCTTCCTCTTTAAAAAAACAGCTTTATTAAGATATAATTCACATATCATGCAATTCACCCATTTAATGTATACAATAAAATGGTTTTCAATATGCTCACAGAGTTATGCAACCATCTCCACCATCAGTCTTAGACCATAACCCTTAGCAGTCATTCCCAATTCCCATGCAGCCTCTCCTCTCCACTGCCAAGCTACAGGCAATCACTTATCCAACTTTCTGTCTCTATGTATTTGTCTATTCTGAATTCCCCTATTTCTATCTAACCATAATAATACAACCTTTGGCCAACATCTCCCCACTCTACCCAAGTCTCTGCTAACCACCGTTCTACTCTGTTCTATGAGTAGCATATATGCACTTCTATGTGTATATGTACCACATTTTTTTCATCCATTCATCCATTTTTTGGGGGGGTAC
This sequence comes from Marmota monax, assembly GCF_021218885.2. Taxonomy (NCBI): domain Eukaryota; kingdom Metazoa; phylum Chordata; class Mammalia; order Rodentia; family Sciuridae; genus Marmota; species Marmota monax. The sequence goes on from NW_026695227.1 coordinate 29,602,070, forward strand.
CTGGGTTGATTCTATGTCTTAGCTATCATTTATAAACAATATTCAAAAGAGCTTCAATGAATATTGGACAAAATAGAATACTATTTCACCTTCAAATGGAAGGGAATCTTGCTGTTAGGGATGCCATGCATGAATCTGGAGGACATTACATCAAGTGAGATAAGCCAAGTAAAAAAAGATAAAACTGCACAATCTCAGTTACATGTGGAATCTTAAAAAATTGATGCCATACACTGTTAGTCAGCTTTCCTTCACTATGACAAACACCTGAGATAATTAACTTATAAAGAGAAAATTGGCTCACAGTTTTAGAGGTTTTAGTCTTATCATTATTGGCCTTGTTGTTTTTGGCCCTATGGCAGGTTAGCTCATAGAGATGAAAAGCATGTAGCAGAACAAAACCACATACCTCATGGCCAGAAGACAAAAAGAGAAGGAGAGAGGAGGGACCTGGGATTCCCACTACTCCCTTCAAAGGCATGGCCCCAATGACCTGAAGACCTCCCAGTAGGCCCCACCTCTAAAAAGTTCCACTGCTTCTCAATAGCACCACTCAGAGGAACAAGCCCTTAATACAAGGGCCTATCAGGGACATTTATCATCCAAACTAGAGCATGGATATAGAGCAAAATTGTCTACGTTCTTCTGCTGGTTAGGGGAAATTGGGGTTGGGGAGACGCTGATCAAAGAATATATAATTATAGTTATATAGAAGGAATGTATGTGACTATATTTAATTATGATACATTGTATTCTCAAAAAATGCAAACAGCACTCAGTGGGGTGGCTCACACCTATAATCCCAATGGCTCCAGAAGCTGAGGCAGGAGGATCACCAGTTCAAAGCCAGCCTCAGCAACTCAGCAAGGCCCTAAGAAACTCAGCAAGACCCTCTCTAAATAAAATATTAAAAGGGCTTGGGATGTGGCTCACTGGTTAAGTGCCCCTGGATTCAATCCCTGGTTTTAAAAAAATGCAAAGAATAAATACTAAAGAGTTCTCACCATAAAAAGGATAACTATATTTAAGGTAATGCATAAATTAACTAGTTAGACTTAACCATTCTACAATGTATATATACTCCAAAACATCATATATGCTATGTTATAATTGACAATATACAATTTTATCTATCAGTTTTAAAAGATAATTTAAAAATATTTTTTAAATTATTTTTATAAAATTAATTTTTTAAAATTAATAATTTTTAAAATTATTTTTAAAGAAGAGACATTTAGATTTCCTTTGGGCTGATGAAAATGTTCTAAATTTAAGTTGTAGTGATGGTTGCACAACTCTGTAAATGTGATTGATACCATTGATTTGTATACTTTGGGTGAGTTTTTCTTCTAAAAATCTTGAGAAGATCATGTGAATGCAAGAAAAACAATTATACTATCTGATTTATGCATATAAATAGGAAATTTCCAAGTCAAATACTAATAAGTTAACTAAGTTTTTAATATTATACTGAAGTAGGGTGATTCCACAAATGCAATGATTCTTCAACAACAGAACACCTACCGAGACAATTTATTATTACCAAATTAAATAATGAAGGATCACTTCAATGAATTTATTTTTATTCAACATGTATTATTGCATGACTATTATGTGACAGATATTATACAGTAGTAAACAGAAGATAAAGAACCCTAGGCCTCCATGGAAGCAGAAAAAAAGGCATTTGACAAAAATCTCCCACCAATTCTTAGCCAATTATGATTAGAACAGAGCTCTCTTGATATTCACCCCAAAAAGAGTAATCCTTATTCTTAATGATGAAACATGAGAGCTTTTCCACAAATCCCCCCAAAAATGTCTAGACTAGAGGTCCTACCCACTAAATTAACATTAAAATGCAATATATAAAAACTGCATAAAATTATTCCCATTGAAGATGAAATCATTGAAAATATTTTAAAATTCAAGCCACTAGAACTATGAAGATAGTTCAACCAAATTGACAGGTATAAGAGCATTCTTATACATAAGAAATAACCAAGAGGCCTATGACCACACTACACTAATGTATCTGGTCTCCTCTGATCTTAGAAACCAAGTATGGTTGGGCCTGGTTAAACCTTTGGATATAAATGTACTTGAATTTTTAACATTATAGAAACAAAAAATAAAAGATATCTATAATGTATCTAATAAAATTTATAGGTGACTTTTATCAAAATAACTTTCTTCAGTGACAACAGTGAATCAGACTTGGTGAATTAAAATGTATTTACATAATTGTCACCTTGCTCACACCTGGCTATAGTGTTTATGAGTTAATGGACCAGAATGAGGCATACAGGAATGACTGGCATTTGCATGCTAGACTATCCTATTTGTATAATTATGCTTTAACAGTGGCGACCTTATGATGAGAATTCATTTTAAATATATTCTCAGTTTCTTAGCCCATAACTTGCACAACAAAATACACTTATTAATCAACAAGGATGTTAGAAACCATTTTCATATTCTTAAAAAAGTAGCAAGGATACCATAAAAATGTCCTGTTTTCTTTGAGTTTATACTCTCTGCTGCTAAAGAGTACAAAGTAAAAGAGAGGATGACCATTGACTGCTTGGAAAGAAGTTAAAAATAAAAGATGACTTCATAAAGAAATGATGATTAATTTTTCACCATGATAATTTCAGTCCATACTGTACCAAATCTCACCAATTCTTCAATATGTTTCACAATCTAAGGCATCTTTGCTGAAATTCTTCTAGTTCTTTATATTCTCCACAGAGCTCATCCAGCACTTGCTCAGCCATTTCGACAGCATCACAGGGGCTGAGTGGCAAAACTACTTGTATAGCAATCCATATGAGCTGGGGAATCATCCCTTGTCATGGGTCCCTTCACAGCTAGAGATGGTTGACCATTGGGTAAATAGTTTGAAGCATATATTGGTCCAATACACAATTTCAAATATCCCAATTGTCCTTGGATGTCTATACTTCAATTCCACTGAAGTACCAACATATAATTCTTAAGATTCTTTTCTTGCAAATTACAGAATCTAATTCTGACTTACTTATTAAGTAAAATAAAATAAAGTACATCAGCAATAAACATTAAAAATGGAGTCCAGGGTAGATTACAGTATCACAAAGAGGGTCAGTTATCAAGCTGATAAAGAAAACAGTGGTTTTGGTGTAAGTCCATTTGATTCCAAATTCCAACCTCATCACTTACTTCTCCAAGTCAGTTTCTCTTTTCTGAAATAGGGATAACTGAAGTGTTTACATAATACATTTGTTGTGATACTTAAATGGGATAATGTATGTAAATTGCTTAGCACAGTGCAGGACATGATGCAAATACTAATAATGTACTCAGTATGATTCATGCTTATATATCTGGCCTTGGAAAAACAGACTCTTATAGGATAACTCTAGTGATCACATCAGCAGGGGCACTCGCATAGGCTGTTAAGGGTGCTGCAAACAAAGTGCTGACCTCCACCTCTAAGAATCTCACCTCAAGATTAAGATTCCTAAGAGGGTGGATGATCTGGCATTGATGTTGTGTCCACTCTTGAACCAGACACTGTGCCATGAAGGCTGAGTGAAAAAATGACCGGGGTTGGGGCGGGAAAGGAACTTTGGGACACCATGATGCACAGTCTCTCTGGAGCCATTTTGAACAAGTAGAGTTTAGTTTCTAGAAGAATGATAAAGGTAGTCTCAGTGGGCAATAACCACATCTAATATACTGTGTAATAATGACATACAGTATTTCTATATGAAAAAAAAATTGTTAACCAAGAGGTTTATCTTAACCTTCCATCTTCCTCTGAATGGGACTACACTGGTATCATCTCCCCCAAATAACTCTCCACCTTTTCTTCAGTATTTTTAAGAAGAGGCATAAGGCACATTTTAGATCCACATATCAGGGAGTTCTTAATATTCAGGTGCTACTTACTGCAATTCTAGTCATCGTTATGATTTTGTAATCTATCATTTGAAACACTAGAAACACTTTCTCAACATTCTTCTCACAGCGGCCTTCACCTCCTGGTTCTTCAGACTGTAGATGAGAGGATTCAGCAAGGGAGTGATCACGGTATACTGCAAGGAGAAGATTAACTCTTGGGTGGATCCAGAATTTGGCATGAGATAGCGGAGTAACCCTGAGCCATAAAAGAAAGTCACTGCGGTGAGGTGGGAGGAGCAGGTGGAGAAAGCCTTGCTTCTACCTGAGGTGGAGCTGATGCCCAGGATGGTGAGCAAAATGCGAATATAGGAAAAACATATCAGGAGAAAATTCCCAATGAAATGCAGGAGGCTGGAGCAGAGCAGGGTGGTGTAACTTGCAGACACATCAGAGCAAGACAAAGGATAGAGAGAGGGCAGCTCACAGATGAAGTGGTGGATATTTTGAGCCTCACAGAAGTCTAAATCCAGAGCTACAAGGATATTAATGAAAGCATCCAAGAAAGCCACGCCCCAGGAGCCCCACACCAGCCCCACACACAGCTGCCTGTTCATCACCTGGCCATAGAGCAGAGGAGAGCTGATGGCAACGTAGCGGTCGTAGGCCATCACAGCGAGCAGGCAGGACTCAGTGCCCCCAGTGGCAAACACAAAGAACACCTGAGCCAGGCAGCCCTCCACAGAGATGGTCTTCTTCTCAGACAAGAGGTTCTCCAACAGCTTAGGCACAGTGACAGAGGAGTGACACAGATCCAGGAAGGACAACTGTCCCAGGAAGAAGTACATGGGTGTACAGAGGTGGGAATCAATCCTGACTACCAGCAGCATCACCAGGTTGCCCACCATGGTCAGCAGATAAATCACCAGGAAAAGCACAAAGAGAAGGACCTGGATCTGGGTATCCCCAGACAGCCCAAGGAGGATGAACTCGGGAACAACACTGTGGTTTCCCATAGCCTGCAGTATTTTCTTTGGAAGATAAGAAATAAATTGGGTAAAACTTCTTCTTATGTCTAACAAATATCTAGATGTTTTAGTCCTCTTTTTATTATTATTGTTGTAGCTGTTTGTTTTGAGGCAAGGTCTCACTAAATTGCAGAAGCTGACCCCAAACTTGCAATCCTCCTACCTCAGCCTCCCCAGTAGCTGGGATTATAGGTATGCACCCAGCATCAAACCCAGCTTAATCCTGTTTTTCACAAAGTTTCATGCCTACTCAAAAGTTCATGTTTAGAAATGGAAAACTTCCCTAAGCCCCTAGATTTCCTAAACCCTTTAATAATCTTTTCAGCAGGACCCCAACCCTAGATCAATTCTCTGTCTACCTTTATTATTCTTTCTTAAATGTTTTAAAGTTTGTTATCCTTTTATTATTAAAGCTACAAGAGAATATTTGTAAACTATTGAGAATAATCTAGTAAAGAGGATGGAACTGCATAAGGAATATGAGAAATTTGCAGAAATGATGTCTCTGGGAGAATGGGAATAGTAGGATTTCAGAGCAGAAGCAAAACATGGCCTTAGGTGGGTGTGAGTTTGCTGCATCCATCAAACTTACATAAGATAAGCAGGTTTGCTGTTGGGAAGTAAGCAGTTCCCATACATAACTTTTATTTTTTATTTTTTCAATAAATACTTAAGTGGATTTAGTAGCAGAAAGTGAAAAGGAATAGTGGTTGGAGATGGGCCAAGTAAACAGAAAGGAAAATAATGACAGGGACAGCCCAGAGCTGCTCCAGCTGTGACATAACTGATAGGAGAAACTTGTCCATATGGAACACACACTGTCATAGACTCCAGGCCCAAGGCAAATGTAATACATGTGACCTGTTCAGATTCCATAGTTGTCTCTGCTCTTATGCCTCTTGAAACACAGACTTCCTACTGATTCTCTAAATGCTGCTCTTTTTTTCCTACTCTGAACAGACAACCTAGATTACAACCATAGACTCAGGGTAACCCTTCAACACTACCAGCAATACCACTGTAACTCTTCCTCTTTGACTCTTAACTGTTGTGTTCCTACTGCAAGACTGGCACATTCAAATTCTCAAAGGTCTATGGTTTCTCTTCCACTGATTACCCAAACAACATCCAGCATTATACTACTCTTAGGAATCAATTTCACATTACCTTAGTTCTCACCCAGTTTAGCAATAACTAGCATAGAATTAGAGAAAAACTTTTTCAAATCTAATGATCCAGAAAATTTTCAAATCCTGACTAATAAATTTTATCCAAACTAGTAAGTTTGACTGTCAGTAAGAGAACATGGTGTTTAGGCAGAGTTTGAAATCCCTGCTGGACACACAGTCCCTCCTTCCTTAATTTCTAAAAGAGGAAAATAAAAAGTTAAATTGGATAGATTGTTTTTAAATTCTTCCAGTCATATGGGGGGTATGCATTTTCCATATTAATTTTTTTTAACTCACCAGTATAGATCTAGCTACAGCAAACTGGATTCTTTCTGAGATTATCACATCATTGGCAGATGATGCTGGAAAAAAAAACAAGAAATGCAGACAGAAGATCACACTACCCATTATAATTTTGTAGGAGAGAAAAAGGAAAGGACTCCTTCTCACTACTCTTTTCCAGATGAAGCCTCACTCACTAGCACTAGAAACTCCTTAAACTGTGGAAATTTTCTCCCTTAAAAATAAAGGCCAAAAGTGAGAATCTTACAAAGGATATTTCCACCAAGGACAAACTCAGAAACTATGAAGTCAGACTTTCTCATGGGTGAGATGTGTTGTAAAGTTACATGAAGGGTCACAGAAATAAATAAAATTATCACTTATTTTTTTAATCTAGTGTTCTCGTTTCTTCACTTATTCAGGGTCTGAGTCCAAATTTAGAATGAAACAGCTATCAGAATACTCCCACTATGTATACAGTTATTGTACAATAAGTGGAGTCAGTGGAGTGGATCTTTTCCAAAAAGAACCTGCTCCAAAGGAATTGTTTTTTTAGAATGAGGCTTAGGAAGTTACTTAGCATTGTGACTGGCTTAAAGCCTTGCTCAAAGTATTTTATTTAAAAGCACAAATTAATGCATTGATGAATGAATGAGTAAATGAATGACTCTGGAAGAGAATAGGGTAGGGCTTTCCTATTTGCAGAGAACAGACCTGATCAGGAGGAACCAGCAAGAGATTTCAGACACTTAGAGTTTGCATTAAACCCAGTATAGCAAAGGCAATGGAGAAAAAAAAATTGTCAACTGGAGAGGTCTGCCTCAAAGCAATGTCTCTTATCCAATTCTAAACTTATATCTGAATATGCAATTACAGGGTGTACCCATATTTAAAGATATGATTAGTTTTAGATTCTGAAGCCTGTATGTTCCAAGTTCTCTTTGAATCACAAGTTTTCTTATGTTTATCACTGATGTCCTCACCTTCCCCCACTGCTAATAGCCAGCTCCCTCTTATTAGCCTCCCAAACTTCCAGGTTTTTGCCATAATGAGGACATCCAACACCATAAACAGGGAATACAGCAAGATACAGGAAAGAGACATTGTCTCAGTTGTCCCATATGTAAAATAGAAGCTAAACATAGCTACTTTGGCAGGCTGGAAAGACTTACTGACTTGAATGTAATGCTGAAGAAATCAGAGGTGCTGAGGACTCTTTCCTTCACACCCAGAACAAGTGTTTAATTTTCTCAAAAGGAGAAAGCGAAGTGACCAAATATCTTAGGTAACAGAAATGAATACCATGCCGGAGAGGACAAGGGAGGTACCGATAGCCCAGAAGACAAACAGCAGACGAGAGGACTTAATGGGAAGAAGTTCCTGATGGGGGAATGACAGGTCATGGTAGAAACTGGGGGAACCCAGTGACAGAAAAAAAGCATCAGAGGAAAGAGGGAAGCATCACCATGTTCTGTCTCTTCTTAGTGCAAAATGTGTCCTGTTTTCCTGAGTTGGTAAGCATGCCTCTCAAATCAGTAGAAATTCACAGTTGGCTAATCTTAGGAAATGACATTGCTTATTCTATTTAAGACCTTTTTTTTGCACAAAGAGAAATATGTAAGCTCACTCATCAAAAGCTCCTGCAAATGAAGACTTCAGAAGGCTTTTCTGAACTTTGACAATATTTTTGCTCTTATCCCTTAATGACTCCTTAAAACTACAAAGAAAAAGGAAGCGTGAAAAAATCCAATTCTTAACAAGTATGACAGCAATTTCTTTCATGCTTCCCCAGCTTAATTGCACAATCCTCTCTCTGTACTGTTAATATAGTATTCAGAGCACCATACTAAGAGTGGAGGCTCAGGTCTAACTATTTCAAATGGGCGGCTGGGTGAAGGTGGCCAATGGGATGGGCACGGCTTGACCTGAAAGCCCAGGGGGGAGGTGGGTCCATCCTGACTGTTAGAAAGCTCAGCCTGTGGCAAATGTTGGGCTTATTAGCTAAACACAGTTTCTAGATAATTCCTCTGGGAATTCCCATTGAAGCTAAGTGACTCATCTTGTCTTCAGATCTTATTCATGTCTCATTGTACTATGTATGTTAAAGACATAATTATCATATTTTAAATTTACTACATATTAAACTCATAACTACTATTATGTATGGCATTATTATTATTAAATGGTCAATGATATTTTAAATTTGTTCACCTGTTTGCCTTTTTTTCTTTTTCTTTCTTTTTTGTTCAACTTTTCCGCACTTAGAACTGAAAAGCTTGAAAGCAAAAACTAAGATTTCAAGGGACAGGTTTGACACAAATTAAACAAAGCTGAAGAGGTCTTAATGAATCAGAAGATAGATTTGAAGGAAATAACTTCCACTTGCAAAATTATTTTTTTTCTTTCTTCTTGAAAGCTTCCTTTAAAATTTCATTTAGTGCAAGTCTGCTAGTGATATATCTATTTCACCTCTATTCTTTTAAAATTTCTATATTATTTTATTTTTATTATGAATTATTATTTTAATCATACATATTTATGGGTTACTGTGTGACAATTCAATACAGGTTTGTCGTGTCTAATGATTTATTAATGGACATAGAATCCTAATGGAGAAGTTATTTCTTATTCAGTACTTTGAAAATATGACTCTATATCTTCTATTTAGTCCAACATTTCTTTTGAGACGTCAGTTGTTAGTCTAAATTTCACTTTCTCTGGAGTTAATTCATCTTTTTTTTATCTTCTACTTTTTAAATATTTCCTGTTTTTTGACTTTCAGTATTTTTGTTCTTGTGTGATAAAATATAAATTTTTTTTATTTATTATACTTTTGCCATATTTGCTTCAGATTATTTTTAAAAGTAGATAATTATAGATTCAAAGTCTTTACACATTCCCTAATCTTTCTCCTCCCTCCCCATAGACAACCACTATCCTAAAGTGAGAATGTAACTCCTACAGTAGGCAGAATGGCTCTTCCAGAATGTCCACAACCTCATCTCTGAATCCTGGAATATGCTACCTTACATGGCAAAAAAAAGGACTTTGCTGATGACATTAAGATTACAAATCTTAAAATAAGGATATTATCCTGGACTGTCCAGGTCAGCTGGATCTGTCACAGGAGTCCTGAAAGCAGAGAACATTCTCCCACTAGTGTGAGACAGATGTAGTAAAGGGGGAAATCAAAGAAATTCAAGCTTAAGAGGAACCCATTCTGGCTCAATGAGAGATACCTGGACAGCATAAAAAGCAATGCAGTCAGGTTCTAGGGGCAAAAACCAGCCCCAAGGAGAAGGAAGATGGCGGCGAGGGGAGTGCATTGCCCCCGTGTGCTGCTTCACTGTGTGGGAGTATGACAAGTCAGGACGGCTAAAGGATATCTTGTTAGGAATTTCCAGCAATAGTGGGGTGCTCCGGAACCTGGAGGAAGGATTTCCATCGCACGAGGATCGGCTACGGGGACACAAACGCGAGAGGTTTGTCGCACGGAGGGTAACACTGCTTATTCAGCAAATCGCCCCGCGGCTAGAGTCTGCAGCACGCGCTGGGAAATGAGGAGATAGCGACGCAGGGATACAGCGCTGCAGTTTCTGCCAGCCGTGCAAGCACCGTACTCAGGGCTGAATTCTGGGTTCGAGACGGGGGAAGGAAGCGGTCCATCTCGGTTCTCCACACCGGTCAGACCACAGAGGAGGCCAGCAGCCACCATGTTGGAAAGCTGACGTCACCATACCTGTTTTCAACTGACCGCAGCTCATTCAGCCATAGAACAGGTAATTTCAGGCTGCCATTCGCCTGCGGCTTGCAGACAGATTGCTAGGGTTCAGTGCCTGGGTGCATCTTAGAACCTGATCTTATCGGAGCGAACACTGAGCGCGGGGCGGCCGAGTTCCGGCTCCCGGAACCGTCCCGGAACCGCCCTGGCCCAGGGCTGCGGAGCCTGCGGAGGCTGCTTCTTGGACCCTGCTCCTATCAGAGCATACACCAAGCACTAAGCGGCCGAATTCCGGCTCCCGGAACTGAGCCCGCGGGGACTGCTTCTTGGAGCCTACACTTATAGGAGCTTACACTGAGCACGGAGTGGCCGAGTTCCGGGTCCCGGAACTTCCCTGGCCCTGGGCTAGGAGCCCGCGGAAACTGCTTCTCGGTCCAGGTCCTGCTGAGGGCCGGTCAGGACTCACCCGTTGATTTGGTTGCCCGGCAAGGGGAACGAAATGCTGCCATTCGCATAGGATACCAACATGGCAGAGATCTGATGTCATCAGAAAGCGGCGGAGGAGAGAACTTCATCAATACCAGCGGCAACATAAACAGTTGGTCTCCTGGTAGGGGGGGTGAGGCACAGACACCTGAGTCTCCTCAATTTGTCGTCGAGCCAGAGGGGAGGAGACGGGCCGCCGCCAGCGCCCGGAGCAGGCCCAGCGGCTCGCCAGCGTGGTGACCGCGTGACCCCAATTGGAGAGGGGGCGGAGCGGAGCCGCCACCCGCACCTGCAAGGTGGGCAGACCCGCGACCCAGTGGTACATGGGCGTGGTAGGAGGGGCAGGGCAGAGCCGCTGTTCGTGCTTGCAAGGTAAACAGACCTGTGACAGCCTGGCGGGTCAGGCCCAGTGGCCTGCCAGGGTGGTACACACGTCACCCCAACTTGAGTAGGGGCAGAGCAGATCCTTCTCCCACGCCCGGATCAGGCCCTGCCGGTGTGGTGGTCACGTGACCCCAATTGGAGTGGGGGCGGAGCGGAACCGCCACCCGTGCCCGCAGCGTGAGCAGACCTGTGACCAACCTGCAGATCAGGCCCAGGGGTCCGCAGGCGTGGTAGGAGGGGCAGGGCAGATCCGCCACCCGCGCCTCCAAGGTAGGCAGACCTGCACCAGAACGGCGGATCAGGCCCAGGAGCCTGCCGGCGTGGTACACACACCACCCTAATTGGAGTAGGGGCAGAGCAGAGTCGCCGCCCGTGCCAGGAACAGGCCCAGCGTCCTGCAGGCGGGGTAGTCACGACACCCCAATTGGAGTAGGGGCAGAGCAGAGCCTCCACCTGTGCCCGAAAGGTGGGCAGATCTGCGACCGACCAGCGGGACAGGCCCAGTGGCCTGCCGGTACAACAGACACGTCACCCCAATTGGAGTAGCGGCAGAACAGAGCCGCCGCCAGCTCCCAGAACAGGCCCAGTGACCTGCCGGCGTGGTAGCCACGACACCCCAATTGGAATAAGGAGAGAGCAGAGCCGCCGCCCGCACCTGCAGGACAGATACGCAAGCAGTATGAAAAGACAAGGAAAGAAAGGACCACAAGCAATGCAGGTCAACGCAACTTTAGAAGAGGTAACAGCTGCAGCAGATGGAATGTCAGATAAAGAATTCAGGATATACATGCTTCAGATGATCTGGAGTATCAAGGAAGACATTAAACAGCAAACTCAGACAATGAAAGATCACTTCAACAATGAATTACGCAAACAAATCCAGGAAGCAAAGGATCAACTATACAGGGAGATAGAGGTTATAAAAAACAAACAAACAGAAATCCTAGAAATGCAGGAAGCTATAAACCAACTTAAAAACTCAATGGAGAATACTACCAGCAGAGTAGAACACTTAGAAGATAGAACATCAGACAATGAAGACAAAGTATTTCAACTGGAAAAGAACATAGACAGCTCAGCAAGACTGTTAAGAAACCATGAGCAGAACATCCAAGAAATATGGGATAACATTAAGAGACCAAACTTAAGAGTCATTGGGATACAGGAAGGTACAGAGCTCCAAACCAAAGGAATGAGCAGTCTATTCAATGAAATAATACGAGAAAACTTCCCAGACTTGAAGAATGAGACAGAATCCCAAATCCTAGAAGCCTACAGGACGCTGAATGTGCAAAATCATAAGAGATCCACACCTAGACACATTATAATGAAGATGCCCAACATACAGAATAAGGAGAGAATTTTAAAAGCTACAAGAGAAAGGAAGCAGATTACATTTAGGGGTAAGCCAATCAGGATAACAGCTGATCTTTCAACACAGACTCTGAAAGCTAGAAGATCCTGGAATAACATATTTCAAACACTGAAAGAAAATGGGTTCCAACCAAGAATTGTGTATCCAGCGAAATTAAGCTTCAGGATGGAAGATGAAATTAAAACCTTCCACGATAAACAAAAGTTTAAAGAATTCGCAGCTAGAAAACCATCTCTTCAAAACATCCTCGCCAAAGCATTACAGGAAGAGGAAATGGAAAATACCAATGAAAACCAACAGTGGGAGGTAGGACAGTAAAGGGGGGGAAAATAATCAAAGAGGAAAACAAACCATGTTTAGTAACAGAAATAAACAAATATGGCTGGAAGAACAACCCATATCTCAATAATAACCCTAAATGTTAATGGCTTAAACTCACCAATTAAGAGACACAGGCTAGTAGAATGGATCACAAAACAAGACCCAACAATATGCTGCCTACAGGAGACGCATTTGATAGGAAAAGACATACATAGGCTGAAGGTGAAAGGTTGGGAAAAATCATATCACTCATATGGACTTCGGAAACAAGCAGGAGTGTCCATACTCATATCAAATAAAATAGATTTCAAGCCAAAGTTAATCAAAAGGGATAAAGAGGGACACTACATACTGCTTAAGGGAACCATACACCAACAAGACATAACAATCATAAATATTTATGCCCCAAACAATGGTGCAGCTATGTTTGTCAAACAAACTCTTCTCAAGTTCAAGAGTCTAATAGACCACCATACCATTATCATGGGAGACTTCAACACACCTCTCTCGCCACTGGACAGATCTTCCAAACAAAAGTTGAATAAGGAAACTATAGAACTCAATAACACTATTAATAACCTAGACCTAATTGACATATATAGAGTATACCACCCAACATCAAGCAGTTACACTTTTTTCTCAGCAGCACATGGATCCTTCTCAAAAATAGATCATATATTATGTCACAGGGCAACTCTTAGACAATATAAAGGACTAGAGATAATACCATGCATCTTATCTGATCATAATGGAATGAAACTGAAAATCAACTATAAAAGAAGGAAGGAAAAAGCATACATCACTTGGAGAATGAACAATAGGTTACTGAATGATCAATGGGTTATAGAAGACATCAAGGAGAAAATTAAAAAATTCTTAGAGATAAATGAAAACACAGACACAACATATCGGAATCTATGGGACACATTGAAAGCAGTTCTAAGAGGAAAATTCATTGCTTGGAGTTCATTCCTTAAAAAAAGAAAAAACCAACAAATAAATGATCTCATACTTCATCTCAAAATCCTTGAAAAAGAAGAGCAAAACAACAGCAAAAGAAGTAGAAGGCAAGAAATAATTAAAATCAGAGCTGAAATTAATGAAATCGAAACAAAAGAAACAATTGAAAAAATTGACAAAACTAAAAGTTGGTTCTTTGAAAAAAATAAACAAAATCGACAGACCCTTAGCGATGCTAGCGAAGAGAAGAAGAGAGAGAACTCAAATTACTAGCATATGGGATGAAAAAGGCAATATCACAACAGACACTTCAGAAATACAGAAGATAATCAAAAACTATTTTGAATCCTTATACTCCAATAAATTAGAAGATAGTGAAGGCATAGATAAATTTCTTAAGTCATATGATCTGCCCAGATTGAGTCAGGAGGATATAGAAAACCTAAACAGACCAATATCAATTGAGGAAATAGAAGAAACCATAAAAAGACTACCAACTAAGAAAAGCCCAGGACCGGATGGGTATACAGCAGAATTTTACAAAACCTTTAAAGAAGAACTAATACCAATACTTTTCAAGCTACTTCAGGAAATAGAAAAGGAGGGAGAACTTCCAAATTCATTCTATGAGGCCAACATCACCCTGATACCTAAACCAGACAAAGACACTTCAAAGAAAGAAAACTACAGACCAATATCTCTAATGAACCTAGATGCAAAAATCCTCAATAAAATTCTGGCGAATCGGATACAAAAACATATCAAAAAAATTGTACACCATGATCAAGTAGGATTCATCCCTGGGATGCAAGGCTGGTTCAATATACGGAAATCAATAAATGTTATTCACCACATCAATAGACTTAAAAATAAGAACCATATGATCATCTCGATAGATGCAGAAAAAGCATTCGACAAAGTACAGCATCCCTTTATGTTCAAAACTCTAGAAAAACTAGGGATAACAGGAACATACCTCAATATTGTAAAAGCAATCTATGCTAAGCCTCAGGCTAGCATCATTCTGAATGGATAAAAACTGAAGGCATTCCCTCTAAAATCTGGAACAAGACAGGGATGCCCTCTCTCTCCACTTCTGTTCAACATAGTTCTCGAAACACTGGCCAGAGCAATTAGACAGATGAAAGAAATTAAAGGCATAAAAATAGGAAAAGAAGAACTTAAATTATCACTATTTGCAGATGATATGATTCTATACCTAGCAGACCCAAAAGGCTCTACAAAGAAACTATTAGAGCTAATAAATGAATTCAGCAAAGTGGCAGGATATAAAATCAACACGCATAAATCAAAGGCATTCCTGTATATCAGCGACAAATCCTCTGAAATGGAAGTGAGGACAACCACTCCATTCAAAATATCTTCAAAAAAAATAAAATACTTGGGAATCAACCTAACAAAAGAGGTGAAAGACTTATACAATGAAAACTACAGAACCCTAAAGAGAGAAATAGAAGAAGATCTTAGAAGATGGAAAAATATACCCTGTTCATGGATAGGCAGAACTAACATCATCAAAATGGCGATATTACCAAAAGTTCTCTATAGGTTTAATGCAATGCCAATCAAAATCCCAACGGCATTTCTTGTAGAAATAGAGAAAGCAATCATGAAATTCATATGGAAAAATAAAAGACCCAGAATACCAAAAACAATGCTAAGCAGGAAGTGTGAATCAGGCGGTATAGCGATACCAGACTTCAAACTATACTACAGAGCAATAGTAACAAAAACAGCATGGTACTGGTACCAAAACAGGCGGGTGGACCAATGGTACAGAATAGAGGACACAGAAACCAATCCACAAAACTACAACTATCTTATATTTGATAAAGGGGCTAAAAGCATGCAATGGAGGAAGGATAGCATCTTCAACAAATGGTGCTGGGAAAACTGGAAATCCATATGCAACAAAATGAAACTGAATCCCTTTCTCTCGCCATGCACAAAAGTGAATTCAAAATGGATCAAGGAGCTTGATATCAAATCAGAGACACGCCGTCTGATAGAAGAAAAAGTTGGCTACGATCTACATACTGTGGGGTTGGGCTCCAAATTCCTCAATAGGACACCCATAGCACAGAAGTTAATAACTAGAATCAACAAATGGGACTTACTCAAACTAAAAAGTTTTTTCTCAGCAAAAGAAACAATAAGAGAGGTAAATAGGGAGCCTACACCCTGGGAACAAATCTTTACTCCTCACACTTCAGATAGAGCCCTAATATCCAGAGTATACAAAGAACTCAAAAAATTAGACAATAAGAGAACAAACAACCCAATCAACAAATGGGCCAAGGACCTGAACAGACACTTCTCAGAGGAGGACATACAGTCAATCAACAAGTACATGAAAAAATGCTCACCATCTCTAGCTGTCAGAGAAATGCAAATCAAAACCACCCTAAGATACCATCTCACTCCAGTAAGATTGGCAGCCATTATGAAGTCAAACAACAACAAGTGCTGGCGAGGATGTGGGGAAAAGGGTACACTTGTTCATTGCTGGTGGGACTGCAAATTGGTGCAGCCAATTTGGAAAGCAGTATGGAGATTTCTTGGAAAGCTGGGAATGGAGCCACCATTTGACCCAGCTATTCCCCTTCTCTGTCTATTCCCTAAAGACCTAAAAAGAGCATGCTACAGGGACACTGCTACATCGATGTTCATAGCAGCACAGTTCACAATAGCAAGACTGTGGAACCAACCTAGATGCCCTTCAATAGACGAATGGATAAAAAAAATGTGGCATTTATACACAATGGAGTATTACTCTGCATTAAAAAATGACAAAATCATAGAATTTACAGGGAAATGGATGGCATTAGAGCAGATTATGCTAAGTGAAGCTAGCCAATCCCTAAAAAACAAATGCCAAATGTATTCTTTGATATAAGGAGAGTAACTAAGATCAGAGTAGGGACGAAGAGCAGGAGAAGAAGATTAACATTTAACAGGGATGAGAGGTGGGAGGGAAAGGGAGAGAGAAGGGAAATTGCATGGTAATGAAAGGAGACCCTCAGGGTTATACAGTGGAGGGGGTAGAGAGAGAGGAGGGGAGGGGAGGGGAGAGGTGGGGAGGGGGGAGTGTGGAGGATGGGAAAGGCATCGGAGCACAACAGACACTAGTATGGCAATATGTAAATCAATGGATGTGTAACTGATGTGATTCTGCAATCTGTGTATGGGGTGAAGGTGGGAGTTCATAACCCACTTGAATCAAAGTGTGGAATATGATATGTCAAGAAATTTGTAATGTTTTGAACAACCCACAATAAAAAATTAAAAATTAAAAAAATTAAAAAAAAAATAGCCCCAAGAGTTATACAACCCAAAGAAATGAAATTCAGCCTTCAGTCTGCGCTTTAACGTGGATTCATCCTCAGAACCTCCAAAAAAGTATGCAATCCTGCTGACACCTTGATTTCAGTCTGGTGAGACCAAGTGGAGGACCCAGCTAGGCACTCTGTGCCTGAACTTCTGACTTATAGACCCATGAAATAATCAAAAGATACTAAGTTTTAAGTTGTTAGATTCATGGGGATTTGTTTCAGCACCAGTCAAAAACTAAAACGCTTCCTCATGCATGCTTGTATATTTTTATTACATATATGTTTGTCTAAATATATGTCTCTCTCACTGATAAAAGTCTCTCACTATATGTAACATTCTTGATAAGAGAGTTCTGAGATGCCCCAAATTAAGTTACAGGACAGAGAACGGAAGGAGGAGAGACAGAAGAGACTGCCATTTTAACTCACAGCTTCAAATTAATCAACAAAGAGAAAGAAGAAAGCTGTTCCACATTCTTTTCCTGTATTCTGAAGATGATCCATCAAGGCCATAGTGCATTCTTATTTTAGAACCAATCAAGACATGGTAAAATCTTCTCTTTATGAACTATCTTCCACTTCACATTGTTCTTTCTTTTATCTATAGCTAGTGTAGGTTCAATGTAAACAATTAATGTTTCTCTTTTCCACCATTTAATTATAAAACATCCTAACCCCTTACGTCCAGTGGACATTTTTCCAACTGTTATTTGGCCATTCTGCTGGTAGCTTGTGGAATTTTTCTCAGAACCCGTCCTTTACCTTTCAGCTAGCATCTATAAACCCTTTGTTTTCAGAGACCTTTTAGTCTCAAAAGTTTAATTTAACTTTCTGGAATTAGCTTTTCTTTTTTTTACTCAACATGTTCTAGACAGGTTGACATATGAAATAATTCAAACACTTAACTGTTGTATAGTGATCTATTGTATGACTTGACCATACTTTATTTTATGCATTTTTCCAAAAGATGAAAGCACATGTGATGAATTTGAATACATTCTGGTTTATCTGCAGGGTCCATAGGATCTTCTATCTAAGCAAAGATATCATCTTCAAATAACAACTGGCCTTCTCTCTCTTTTTTTCCAGTTATTCAATTGTAAACTTCTTTATTTCCTTGTCTTATTGCCTCCATTAGGACTTTCAATACAAGAATTTATTGTAGAGGTCAAAGTGGTCATCCTAATCTTATTTTAATTGAATGTAAAACTTCTAAAATTTATTTTTTAAGCAAATATGTACTCTAGGCTTTATAATTATTCTATCAGGTTAAGAAAGCTCCCAAACTATTCCCAGTCTGGTAAGACCTTTATAATGAATCAATGTTAAAAATGACTAAATTTTTAAGTGCTGCATTCTTTTGGATACTTTTTTGATTCTGTTAAGATATCAGGATTTTTTCACTTAAAATTCTAATTAGGGAACATAAATATTTTTTTAAACTTGAATTAGAAAACTCTTGCATTAATGATAGAAATCCATCTATTTTAGACTAGATGAGTAGAGAGGAAATGATCACATCCAACAGTCATTACATATGTATATCCATATTCCAAGGTTCAAATAAATTAATTTGTCCAAAGCCTCACAAGCTAGAAATTTAAAGATAGTGGAAAGCCAGGATTCATCATCAAGTTCATTTACCTCTATAATATTTGTATGCTTCCTATTTCCCACAAACTCACACACACACACACACACACATACACATACACACACACAAACTCTATGTATATGTGAAAGATAAGTAAAATTGTTACGATTTAGATAAGAGGTGTTCCCTCAAATCTTATGTATGAGAAATTTTAGAGGTGAAATGATTGGGCTATGAGAGCCTTAATCTAATCAGTGCCTTAAACCACTGAAAGGGATTAACTGGGTGGTAACTATAGGTAGGTAGGGGGTGGCTGGTAGCTGGAGAGGTGAGTCTCTAGGGGTATGCACTCTCTGTCTCTCTCTCTCTCTCTGTCTCTGTCTCTCTCTCTCTCTGTCTCGCTCTCACTCTCTTTCTTTCTCTCCCAGCTTCCTGGTACCATGTCCTCCGTTACTTTCCTCCACCACACTTTCTACCATTATGTTCTGTCTCCTCTCTGGCCCAGAGCCTTGGGGTCAGCCATCTAATGAACTGAGACCTCTGAAACCATGATCCCCAAATAAACTTTTCCTCTAAAATTGTTCTTATCAGAACTTTGGGTCACAAAAGCAACAAAAAAGCTGAGTAAAACAGAAATGTATGTCTATATGTACCTACTAATACATCTATCTACACATACACATATTCATAGGATCATTTGCAGCTTATTTATTCTGACCTTGGGAAAACAAAAAATATAATACTCCTTGATTGAACTAAAAAAAGAGAAATGCCTTCTTTTGATTTAGATGAGTTGAATTTAAAGGCTCTGTAGCCCTGGGGCACCATGGTGCCCTGAAGTATGGGAACTCCTGTTACTGTTGGGAAGTAAAGCAGGGGCTCTAAGTTATAGGAAACAAAGCCAATACAGTTGCTCTGATAAGATTAATCAGAGCTGGGAGGTTGCACAGCCATTTTTACCTGACACAGAAACAGGATGGAGACCATCACAAACTGCGGACCGATAAAGAAGGCCTGTGAGATGTGGGATTTGGGTGAGAAAGTGTGACAGCTGAGACTAAAGCACAGGCTCTTTTCTTTCCTATTCCTCCTTCTCTATCTCTTTCCCTCTCCTTTTAACACAACCTAAAATGAAAGGTCATTAGAATAAGTTAAGAATTAAGAGGAAAGATACAAAAGTATACCTTGACTTTCTTTTTAACATTTTAATGATTCCCTCTTCAAATCAATTCCAAATACATCTTTAAAATGGTGTTACATAACTACTGCAACTTAGTGAAATACATAAATCTCAAGGTTATGAATCTGGGGAGACAGGAGAGGAAATATGTCAGAACCTTCAAACTTTATGCTAGGACACTACTGCCTCCCTGTGGCATGATTCCAGAATAACAAGTTCTGACTGTTCCAAGTTCCTCCTTCAGATCAGTTTTGACAGCCAATGTCTCAGCAGCCATGGCTTGGAACACAGAGAGTTGTTATGAATCTAAGGAAGACATATCTAGGGAGATATTAGACAGAAACACAACCACAAACAGTTACTCAGGTTTTTCTTTCAGGTCTCCCAGATATGGGGGCAGAGAGGCTAAAGAAAAGGACTTTACTAATGGAAAAAACCTAGGATTGGGAAGCACTTGAAGAATAGTGAGTGGCTTGTGAATGATTGTGCAGAAAGAACAACAGATATTGCATCGAGTCTAGACAACAGGCATTGTGCTTTCACATGTTATGTAAAATTGTAAATATATGAGCTCCGATCGTATATAATCACAAATTTTCCATTTATTGTCTATTTGACTGCAATACGTTACTTGGTCTTCTATAGTCCGTTTCCTTGTTTGTGGAATAGTGACAATCAGTAAGTCCCTCCATAAATTTTTGCAACATTTAAATAATGATCACAAAATTTTACAATAAACTCTTGCTTCTTTTCTCACAACATTTATAAAGCATGTAAAATTTTTAGTTAATACTATGAGTGGTTTATATTCCAAAAATTGTATTTTTAAAATTTTTATTTGTTCTAATTAGTTACACATGACAGTAGAATGCATTTTGACACATCATACATAAATGGAGTACAACCTCTCATTCTTCTGGTTTACATGATGTAGAGTTATACAGGTTGTGTAATCATATATGCACAAAGGGTAATAATGTCCAATTCTTTTTACTATTATTTCTACCCTCAAACCCCCTCCCCTCCCTTCACTCCCCTTTGTCTAATCCAAAGTACCTCTATTCTTCCCAAGCACCCCCCCACACACACCTTATTGTGAATTAGTATCCGCCTATCAGAGAAAACATTCAGCCTTTGGTTCTTTGGGATTGGCTTATTTCACTTAGCATGATATTCTCCAGTTCCATCCATTTATTGGAAAATACCATAATTTCATTCTTCTTTAAGACTGAGTAAAATTCCATTGCATATATACCACAATAAATTGTATTTTTAAAATCCATAGTGCTCTTTCTATATTTCAATCAAGTAAGGCAAACACACTGTCAGCTGAGCTGTTTCCCAAGTTTGGGGCAGGGGGGATGAGATTTGAAGGTGAGAGAGAGGCTCTGCCTTTAAGATGCTTTAATGAGAAGGAAAGCTATGTTGACAGCTACAGTGCCACATAGTGAGGTATCTTCTACCAGTGTGACAGGATCACTGTGGGAATTCTGAGAATGGAAAATTCTTTCTGTATCAGATGGTAAGGGAAATCTTTATACAGAAGCTATTTGTCTTAGCCTTATTCAGATAAGCAAGTGTTAGGAAGAGGAGTGAGGAAAAAGTCATATAGGCGGAGGAGACAGTTTGTAAAGAAGTAAGTGAGCACTTTTTAGGGTTTTACACACAGACACTGGAGTCAAACAGGGTTGAGTCTGAATCCTACCTCTGCCCCTAACCTCCTTTTTGACCGTAGGCAGGCCTCCCCTTTCTCCATCTCCTGGACTAGAAACAGCTCTGATAATTGCTCCCTGTCATGGTAAGTTGTGATGAATAAATGAAATGTGCACATAACATATTGCCTAGCTGTGTTATTATTAACATCCTTCTCTCTTCTAAGTTGCCATCATCTGAAAAAAGTAAGCTATCCATTAATTCTCAGCTTTTTTTCTCTTTCAGAAAGCAGAACAAACCTTATTCAGTATACAATTAGTTTTAAGATAAATCTGAATCTCAGAAACACTAAAATGAGAAACAAAATGTGCATCTTAGAATCAAGGAAAGTGTATCATCCTCATGAAGACTGTCTGCAAAGAATCTTTCATGTCATGCTGAATATTTGGATTTGATCTTATTGTTAAAATCCTTCCCTTCTTGCTAGTTTCCAGGCATTTTGTATGTAGCTCTTAAATCATACATACTTATTCATATGAAGTCTGTGTTTCTCATGTCCCCTGCACAAAGTGGATGTTCCACAGACTGAAATTAAGCGGAATCGGACCAATTTGGGAGAGGGGTGAGGTGAGAGGTGACCATTTAGGACCACATGCTAGAATTCCAAGGAATGGACATAAGCTCAGTGCCAAATAAATATATTTTAAAAAGCCATTTCTGCCTGAGCCTTATTGTTGACATCTCATTTGAACACCACCCCACCCGACCTTGCATTTGGCAGTCTGAAAACAAAAACTAAGTACCGGAATCATCAGCACCACCTATGGATTTACTAAAAAGGCAAATTCTCAGGCTCTGCTCTGGATCTATTGAAATCAGGAACTCTGGCTGGGGCCCAGCAACCAGGTTTTATTCTAATTCAGGATTTGGAGGCCTTTCTAACAACCTCCTGAGTGGTGCTGGTGCTTCGGGTCTGAGGATTACATTTTGAGAAGCACTGAACTACAGGAAGTTGAGCTTCCAGAGCTTCAGCCAGGGCCAATTACTCGGATGGAAAGTTGGCTCATCTGAGCCTCTGTCTCATGGGGTGGGTAAGTCCACCTCAACACATGGTGAGCCTCTCTGATTGGCTGTGGGCTCTGGCTTTGGCTTCTCTGTCTGCTTGGCATTCTCTCCATTCACAATGACACTTAAATATTGTGCTAGGGAGAAACAATGGTGATCCCATCGAGCATTATTAGACAGAGGGTGGAATGATGGGGGAGTGAGATTCTGACCGGGTGTCTTGGGGTCTTGTTAGTGCAAAGCTGCACTTGTCGTCTCCTTGGGCCCCAGTAGCTTTTGCCTCCTGTAGCAGATCCCAGGAAGCTTAGCCAAGTGTGTAGAAGCAGCTCCCCAGTGTGTGAGCCCAGGAACAATTGCTGAGGGCAAGGACAGCCTGGGCTTTATCCTCCCTCAGCTAGAGACTTCTTAAGAAGTTGGCCAGATGCCCATCTTGCCTCCAGCTTCCTCTTAACAAAAGTTCAGAAATGCAGAAAAGTGGCAAGGTACCCATGAGGCTTCCTGAGCCACAGCCTGAACTGCCAGCGCCAATTACAAGCACAAATTGCCCTTTGCCCACTCTGAAATGGTTCAGAAGCAAGCTGGGACAATATTCTGGATTTAGAGAATGCCTGTTGATAAAGGAGAGCAATTAGAACAGTTAAAGCTCTGGGCTACAAATACTGCAGTACTGATTTAAACACACATGGATTTTGTTGGAGGGGTGTTTGAACAGGACAGGCTCCTTCTTTCCACGTTGTTCACATATCCTTTCTATTGCTGTTTTGTTGTGACAGCCAGCACTCCGTTGACCTCCATCCCTGATTAACATAGTCATTTAGTACATGGCTCACCCAAACATTACAGCATCTCAAGGTCATTGTCCTCCACTTACTGCATTCCCAATTCCAATCCTGGTGCTTATGACACAGCAGGTGCTTAATAAATATTTACAAAATAAACTAAAATTATATCAACTGCTGGATCGCTAGTCATTATTGTCTTAACCCTGACACTTTCCATCTTCTCCACAGAGCACACCTTGGTGGTGGTTGTTTGTTTTTGGTTTTGTTTCTTGTTTTTTTTGTTTTTTGTTTTTCCTGTGGAGGGGGTGTACTGGGAATTGAATCCACGGTGCTTAACCACTGAGCCACATTCCCAGCCTTTTAAGCTATGTTTAGAGACAGTAACTCAATGAGTTGCTTAGGGCCTTGCTAAGTTGCTGAGGCTGGCTTTGAACTCATGATCCTCCTGCCTCAGCCTCCCAAGCTGTGTTATTTGTTCTTTTAAAAAATCCCAGACTTCATCTTGGTGCTACCCTGCTTCTTGTTTTAGAAAGACTGAGATGGTGCCGCAGGAGTGAGCAGTTGTGTTCCTCTAGGCTTTACTGAAACATGCAAATATTTGACTTTTATTTTCAAATAGAGATTTTAAGCAGTTTAATAGAACTTATCAAATCTCTTCTCTTATTGTGCAGCCAAGTTTTTCAAAAGCATGTCCAGGTATGCTGACATTATCTCCTACCCATGGATTTTATTTTATTTTTTTTAAACCTCACTTCCTCCTGCAAGTTGGCTCCCTTCTATCCTCCTTTTCAGGAATTATCTACTTTTTGTGTGCCAATATCTTCTTCTTGTCAATGTTTGACAATATCTTCCTCCTTTGGTTTCTTTATATGCTTGAATACCGTGAATTACATTTTCCTAGTCTTATACTTATTTTTCTGAGCTTGATATGTCCTGCTGTCTGAATGGTGGAAGTCTCAAGCCAGGACTTTTAGAGCTTGCTGAGGTTGTGGGGCCCAGTGACGCTATTCATCAATGCTATAATGGTTCTCTGAGCTTGTGGCAGGACAGAACTTCTCAGGTACCTCGAAGTTAGTATGGCCATATATCTTGTTTGGACCAATGGAAAGTGAGTGGAGGTGATGTGTCAGGTCAAGGCAGGAGTTTTAAAAACAGTGTTTGATTTTCCATGTTTCTGTTTTCCTAACTCAGTGATTGCTGAAGCATGAAGAAGGAGGCTCCCTCAGTCTGAAGACCTGACTGAGGCTGGCAGAACAGAGCTCTTTCTTCAAGCCCATCCAGAAGGGACACACAATGAGAGCAAAAAATAAATTTTTCCCATTTCAGCCCATTGAAATTTGGAGGATTATGGCAGGGGATCCTCAAGACTTCTTGCAGACTCAATGAATGACTAAAAAAAATCTACATGACTAAGAAACTGCCATAATTGTGGTTGCAGATTATTTAAAGGGAAAGGGCAAAGTCAAAATTAGCAGAGGAAAAAAAGCACAGGTAGCAAAGTCCAGAGGAAACCAGGTATCCCCTGACCATAGTAACACAAAGGCTGTCAGGGGATTAATAGAAATATATTCCTGTAAGATTTTTCTATGATTTGTAGAGTTACAGAATATTGCTTGAAGGTAGACCCTAAGCTAAAAGACGTAAACTGTACATCATAAAGCTGTCCCTAGAGGAATTTAAAAAATAACTAGAAAAAAATGAACAAGCAAAAGAGTGGCAGCTAATACACCAACAAAGGAGATCAGATGGGATCATAAAAAAACAATACTCAATCCACAAAGACACAGAAAAAGGTGGAATAAGGAAACAAAAACAGCTAAGACAGCCAGGTGTGGTGATGCACACCTACAATCTCAGCTATTCAGGAGGCTGAGGTAGGATGATCATAAGTACAAGGCCATCCTGGGCAATTTAATGAAACCCCATCTCACACTGATAATAAAAAGGGTTGGGGAGTTGAGGAGGTAGCTCAGTGGCAGAGCACTTGATTAACATGCACAAGGCTCAGGGAATCCTCAGTACTCCAATAAAAAAGAAGAAAAGACCCCAGCTAAGAGAATTAGAAAACAAAGAGCAAGATGGGAAAACTAAACCGAAATATATCAAAAATAACAATAAATGTAAACTAAAAGTCCCAGTAAAGGCAGAGATAATCAGATTTGGTTTAAAAAAAAAATGAAAGACCTAAACTACATGCTGCTTCCTAAGAAACATAAAATCACTAGTATATCAAAAGGAAAGTGATAGAAAAAGATACACCAGGCTACAATTAATCAAAATAAAGTCGAAGTGGCTTTATTAATATCAGACAAGGTAGATTTTGGAAGAAAGAATATTATCAGAGTTAAGGAGGGTCATTTCGTAAAGATTAAAGGGCTCTCAAACATACATAGCCCACCTGTGTAGCTAACAAAATATATAACACAAAATTGAGAGAACTAAGGAGAAATAGACAGGTTCACAATAATAGATGGAATTTCAACACTTCTCTCAAGTGTTGTTAGAACAGTAGGCCAAAAGTCAGAAGTTTATAAATGACTTGGAAAACATTTTTAATTTATTTGACATAATTAAAATATATATAATGCTCCATCAAACAGCAACATAATAGACATTCTCTTCAAGTTCACATGGAGCAGTTTCCAAGAGATGCCACATTTGGGGCTATAAAACATGTCTTAATAAATTTTTAATATTTAATTATAAAATTATTTTCCCTGGGCTCAGTGGTAGAGCACTTGCCTCACAAGTGTGAGGCACTGGGTTTGATCCTAGCACCACATAAAAACAAATAAAGGCATTGAGTTCATAGAAAACTAAAAAAAAATATTTTAAAAAATCATTTTCTATAATATAATGGTGTATTAAGAATTGTAATGCAAAAATAAATAAATGAATAAATAAATAAAATATTAAATAAAAAATAAAGGTATTGGGTCCACTCATCTAAAAATATATGTATTCAAAATTTTTAAAACAAAAGAACCATAAGGAATTTTACCTTTATTTATAAGTAAAAAGAACCAATCAAATATAAATAAATAGACTAACGAAAGGAAGTCTAGCAGAGTAGCTGAAGGAGAGTGAGGGAGGCCAGGAGGGGATGGGGAGGGAAACAGGGGGATTGTGAACTGAAATTGAATTCCATGCATGTATGAGTTTTGTCAGGATGAACCCAACTACTATGTAAAACTATA
Organism: Marmota monax; assembly: GCF_021218885.2. NCBI lineage: Eukaryota > Metazoa > Chordata > Mammalia > Rodentia > Sciuridae > Marmota > Marmota monax. The sequence continues at coordinate 29,628,502 of NW_026695227.1, forward strand.
AATCTCTAATTTTAAAAAGGGAGGAATCAATAAAACAAAAACTGGTTCTTTGAGAAGATGGATAGAATTGGTAAATCAATAGCCAGATGTATGTGTGTGTGTGTGTATGTGTGTGTGTGTGTGTGTAAGAAAGAAAGGAAGCGGGACTTTTTCAGCATTAAGAATGAGATAGATGACTTTACTACAAAGTGTATAGATACGAAAAGGATAGTAAGGAAATATTTTTGAAAAACTCATCATTTCAATAAATTTGAAAATGGACATATATATTGAAAACTACAAACTATTAAAGCTCATTGTTATGATTTATATATGAGATGTCCTCTGAAAAGCTCATGTGGTAATGCAGGAATGTTCATAGGTGAAATGATTAGATTATGAGAGCTGTAACCTAGTCAGTGGATTGGATTAATAATCTAAATGGACTACTATAGGCAGGTGGGGCATAACTGCTGGAATCAAGTCACTTGGGTTATGCTCTTAGCATTTTTATTTTGTCCCTGGCTCCCATCCCTTCCACACCCTTTCACTATGATATTCCTGTACTGGAGTTACCCAACCATGGATTGATGGACTGAAACTCTGGAACCATGAGTCTACTCCTCCCCTTTTCTTTCTCCCCGTGTGTGTGTGTGTGTGTGTGTGTGTGTAAAACTCAACACAATTCTAATCAAAATCCCAACAGACCATTCTGTAGAACTTGACAAGCATATTCTAAAATTCACATAACAATGTAAATCATTAGGAGTAATCAACACAATTGAAACATAAAAGCAAAGTAAAATGACTTACATTGCTTATTATAATGCTATGATAATTAAAATAGATCAATGGAACATATAAAGTAGTTCAGAAATTGATTCACCAACATATCGCTTGTTTATGAACAGAAGTGCAGAGGCATTCAATAGAAAATTGTGTTAGAATGGAAAAATGCTCAACTTCTCTAGCAATTAGAGAAATGCAAATTAAAACTACACTGAGATTTCATCTCACTCCAGTCAGAAGGGCAATTATCAAGCATTCTAGTAACAATAAATACTGGTAAGGATGTGGGGGGGAAAGTACACTCACATATTGCTGGTGGGACTGCAAGTTGGTGCAACCACTCTGGGAAGCAACATAAAGATTTCTCAGAAAACTTGGAATAGAACCACTATTTGACCCAGTTATCCCACTCCTCGGTATATATCCAAAAGATTTAAAATCAGCATACTACAATGACACAACCACATCAAGGTTTATAGCAGCTCAATTTAAAAGAAGCTAAGCCATAGAACCAACCTAGGTGCCCTTAAATAGATGAATGAATAAAGAAAATGTTGTTTATATACACAATGGTGCCGCAGTCTGGCTGGGTACAATCAGGAGCCACTTGTCAAAAGAAACTAACTTTATTTTTAGAACCACACACGCCAAACAAAACAGCCTCTCAGGAAAAACCCTCAGAGCCCCAACTGCCACCACCGGCTTTCCACAAGCCTCTCTCTCCAACACAAGCCTCTCTCCACCTCCCCCACTCCTCCTGCTCTTGAGGCCGATTGGCTGGGTCACCTGGGCAGAGCCAAAAAAGTCCCCCAATAAGCAGCTCCGTGGTCTGAAAGGGCAGGGAAACAGCCCAATGAGCATCACCGCAGAGGAGCCAATCAGCTAGATGTTGCTGGGGCCGCTGTGAGCCAATCATCAGCCGGCAGCTGGAAGTTTGCTGGGGCCCCTTCGGCTGTGGCTCTCAACACAATGGAATATTACTCAGCCATAAAAAATGACTATGACTTTTGCTGGTGAATGGGTGGATCTGGAGACTATCATGCTAAGTGAAATAAACCAATCCCAAACCCAAAGGCTAAATGTTCTCTCTGATATGCAGATGCTAACACACAATATGCAGGGGAAGAAAAAGAGTGACATTCAGTGGATTAGTCAAAAGGAAATGAACGGAAGGGAGGGGAAGGGAATAGGAAAGATATTAGAATGAATCAGACAAAACTTTCCTATGTTCTTATATTAATACATGACCAGTGAAACTCCATGTCATGTACTATCACAAGAATGGGATCCTAATTAGACTATGTTATACTCCATATATGTATAATATGTCAAAATACACTCTACTGACATGTATATCTAAAAAGAATAAAAAAGAAAATTTTGCTAGAGTAATTAAAGGTCAACAAGTAGAAAAAAATAAATTCAATCTATAACTCTTCAAATATTAACTCAAAATGGATCATTGTGAGGATATGAAACAACTTGAAATCTTATACACTGGTAATAAGGATATAACATGGTACAGAAACTTTTGAAACTAGTTTGACAGTTCATTAATATTCTAAATATACAATCCCTACCATATGACTCAGCTATTCTATTCCTAAGTATTTACCCCAAAGAAACAAAGCATATGTCCATACAAAATTCTATGCATGAATATTCATAGCAGCTTTATTTGTAACAGAATCAAACTGAAAATAACCAAAATGCTCATTAATAGGCAAATAAAAAAACAAACTGTGGAACATCCATATGTGGTGGGTTAAATGGTGCCCCTCAAATAATATGCCCACTCAGAACCTGTACATGTAACTTTATTTAGGAAAATGGTCTTTATAGATGAATTAAACTAAGGATCTCGAGAGCATCTTAGGTAAAGGATTCACCTAAAATACAATGACAAGTGTCCTTAGAAAAGAAGGGAAGGAACACATCAGAGAAGTTTTGTGAAGTCAGAGGCAGAAATCGAAGTAGCACTTCTACAGAAATTGTAAAGACTGCTTGCAGCCACCAGAAGCTAAGAGAAAGGCATGGGACTGACTCTCCCTCCATGCCTGGAGAAGGAACCAATCCTGCTGACACCTTGAAGTATGACATCAGAAGTATGGCCTCCAGAACTGAAAGAGAAGAAAATTCTGTTGTTTTCAAAGCTACCAAGTTTGTGACCTTTGTTATGGCAGCCCTAGGAAACTATTATGCCACACAACGCAATTCTACTCAGCAATAAAAAGGAATGAACTATGAATATGCACAGTAACCTGAATGAATCTCAACACAGTCATTTTGATTGAAAGAACTTGTACAAACGAGTACATATTATATAATAATTTTATTATATAATATAAAATTCTAAAAATTGTATACTCTTCTAAAATAACAACATATCAATAGTTGCTTCAGGGCAGCGAGGGGAGAACGGCAGAGAGGGCTGAGATGAAGTATTACAAAGGGACACAAGGAAACTTTGGAAGTCGTGGATGGATTCATTAGCTTGTTTTGTTGATATTTTCATGAATGTATACATATGAACTTACCAAATATGTGCCATTTGTTACATGTCAATTATATCTCATATAAAGTTCTCAAAAATGTGATATAAAACTAGTTTTTTACCCACTTGAATCAAAGTGTGAAATATGATATGTCAAGAACTATGTAATGTTTTGAACAACCAACAATAAAAATTTTTTTAAAAACTAGTTTTTTTTTGTATGTTTGTGTAAAACTCTGACCACTTAGATATTTTTCTTCCTCTCCCTCTAGTTCCCCTTTCTCTAGGTGAAGTCTGTCTGCAGGGAGAAGTGATCTCATGGCAGCAGAGGGGTGCCTGTCCTCTGCGGGGTGCCTTAATATCCTCATCACTGGTCTACATTAATAAGGCCATGTCTTCTTACCCATGGGAAGGGTCAGTACAGACTTGATTGGCTTGTTTATTCTACCTACATTTGATTTCCTTCTATATGTGTGTGAGACTCTGGGTTTGACCTCCAACATACACACATCCCACAATGTCTGAGTTCTTGCTATTTTTCAGGTAAAGTTCTTAGCACTATAGATATAATCAATCATCATCAAGACCAAACAAAGCCTTATGAGCTTACATTCTATGAGATGAAATAGACAAACAAACATGACTAACAGGTATTCCTAATGTCCAGGGTGATCAAAAAGAAAATTAACTCAGAGTAAAAGCCTTGTAGAGTAGTAGCAGCTGCTGCTTTCGATAAGGGATACACAGAGACCTCTCGGAGGAAATGTCATTTAAGCAGAGACTGGGGTTAGAGAGTCAATCTAATCTTTGGGAGACAAATGCCCAGGAAGAAGGGACAATAGGTATGAAAATCCTGAAGCACAAGGATACCCTTGGCACGTTGAGGAAGAAAGGCCAGCAGGACTGGAGCAGTATGAACAGGAGTTGTTAGGAAACGACATGGTGGCAGGGACTCTGGATGTGGCAGGACAGTGTTCTTTGTCCCTAAGCACAATGCAAAGAGAACACAGAGTTTTAGGTAAGGAAGTGATGTGATCTGTATTCATCCTAAAGTGATCATTCTGGCTACCACCAGAAGATAAGAATGGGCCAATTAGGAGGCCTGGCAGGAGTCCAGGAGATGAACAATACAGTTTGGCCAGGAGGTGATGAGACGTGATCAGATTCAACACACACTTCGAAGGTACAGCCAACAGAATTTTCTGATTATGACAGAAAAGTGATGATTTTAAAAAATATATTTTTAAAAATGATGATTTCAAGATTTTTTAACATGAGAACTGGGCAAATGGTGCCACCATGCCATATGATGGGAAAGAATAGGTTTTCAAGGTGGGTTGGATTAAGAATTCAGTTTTGCTTAGTGAAAGATATAGGGTAGTTAGAGAAAAGTAGGAATTTGAGTTGTCTATGGGATGCATCTGGCCATAAAAAATAGTCCGTATGATGAGGAATGATGAAGGGAACTTGGACTCTTGTTATAGTTTAAATATGAGGTGTCCCCCAAAAGCTCATGTGTTAGACAATGCAAAAATTTTAGAGGTGAAATGATCAGGTTATGAGAGCCTTAATCTAATAAGTGGATTAATCCACCAATATAATTAACTGGGAAGTAGCTATAGTCAGGCAGTAGGGTTGGAGGAGGAAGGTCACTAGGGTGTGCCTTTGGGATTTATATTTTGTCTCTGGTGAGCAGAGCTCTCTCTTTCTACTTCCATGTCATGAGCTGCTTTCCTCCTCCATACCCTTCTGCCCTGATGTTCTCTCTCACCTTGGGAACCTCAGCAATGGTGCTGGCTATCTGTGGACTGAGACCTCTGAAACCATAAGCCCCAAATAAACTTTTCATCCTATACATTGTTCTTGTCAGGTCTTTTGGTCACAAAACCAACAACAAAGAGATGACTAAATAAACTCCTTGTGGAAACCAAGGTAAATAAGGAGAGAGATCATAAAGGAAATAGCTCAGATGCTCTTAGAGAAATAGGGAAGGTAACTTCTAATTAGAGTTATCTTCTTGAGACTAATCTTTTAAGCAGTTCACAACAGTAAGAAGGCAGTGTTCAGATGGGGCCCATGGTGATCTCACTAGTAGTACTTGGAGCTTTAACATCAAAACCAAGGATGGGACACTGTGCCTTTCCCTTAAATCCTGCTAAAGACAAGCATAGGGTTAATTAGATATCCATCCCTTATCTGTGGTAACTACCCTGACATTTTGTCACAAGTTAAATGCATTGTGACTTCACTCCAGATTTTAAACCTCCCCTTCTCTCCACTCTGTATTTCATTTTTTTAAATATTGATACATTTTATTACATTAAATTCTTTTTTTAAAATTCTGAATAGTGTAACTGGGTATGGGGGTCTATGGATAATATCTTCACAATCTTCATCTAAAACTATTCTAAAAATTTTAAATATATTGAAAACTATATGACAAGAAATCAAGATATAATTGGATAAAAACATAGTTCATATAGATTGAGATTTTTGGTGTATAAAGGACTCTTACAAATCACTAAGAATTCAAATAGTAGAAAAATAATATATAGTAAAGAAAATACAGATGTGATTAGGTCATATCTACTTAAGGTCAACTGTGTCATATGATGTAACCTAATCAAAGGATTAAAATCCATGAAATCCACAGTCCTGGGGCCTCTATACAGTATGAACACCAGCAAGATAGATAGTTTTAGCAGTCACTTTAACAACCACTGACAAAGTTCAGCTCCATTGATTCATTAGGGAATCCACTCTGTATTTCTGCATGAGAGCTCGTTGGATCTTTCCCACCATCAGTGGGCAGGTTATGGGAACTGGAATGTACTATCTCATGTCCTACCTACCCCAACACACCACACTAAAATTCCTGCTATGCCATGACCACCCCATGATGGTATTGCATCCTCTCTGGGGTTGCTCCTCCTCCGGATCTATTTTCAGGGAGAAGAAAGGCCTTGTTCCTTCTTACATTTCTAGAAACATTGAGGGATTTTACATGCACCATCAAAAAAAAAAAAAAAAAGAAGAAGCAGGTCCCTCAGAGTTTCACACCTATACCTAATTTATTTCTTCTCTAATATTCATTTCCTGCCTCTTTTTGAGTCTGTCCCCGTCTCCCTCTTCCTCTCCCTCTGATTTTCTTCAGGAATTTTTTTTTTAATTTTTTCTATGGTTTTTATTATCATTCACTAACTTTTGATGATCTTCCAAGACAAAGACTTTTAGAATTCAAAACACCATTTTTCTCTCAAGAACCTAGCTCTTAAAGCTATGTTTAAGAGATGCTTCAGGCCGTATTTTGAAATTTGTATTCTTCTTTCAGACTCATTCCTGCCAGTCTCTCAGGATCGGGGATGGCTAGTGCAATGGGCAGAGGACAATGAGGCAACAAAAAATCTCCAAAAATAAAATTTAAAATTTCATAATAGTATCCCTTTATCTTACCATTATCCTGTGGATTCAGTGGAGCCTGGGATGCGGCTGGGAGGAGAAAGCCAACTGTCCCAACTCTATGAAGTCACCGCTGAGGTCACAGAGTGTTGAGAGGGAGGGGAGGTCAGATGTGGGGAGCAGAACATTCCTGCAAGATGAGGCTCAAGGAGGGGGAAATCTAGAAGAAGTGGGGCAGAGTGTGATTTGGATAGCCAGGCAGGTAAGTTTCTGGGCATAATGGACCTGGTTCCTGACCGGGGTTTGGCAGTAGTGAAGGGTGGGAGTGGGAGAAGCAGGAGGGAAACTTCTCACGGGAGGATTTGTCTCTTACTTGGATCACTGCTTTGGACTTCAGTTCAAAACCTGGAACAGACTGACCTCTAGCCTATAGTTCTACCAAGCAAGATGCTGACTGGGGCGGGTGGGGTATTTGCCAATATTGAATTTACCAAACACTACTTCTTCCCTGCCCTAGAGCCCACCTCAACTCATGAAACCTCCAGTCAACTCCTTACCCCCAACCTTAGATATTTTTCTGTATAAGTTACTAAGGAGATTTTAACTGAGCTGAATTCTTCCTTCCTCTCACTCTTATCTTTTTTCACACATATGTACATACATACCTCCCCCAACACACACACACACACACACACACACACACACACACACACTGATCCATTCAAAACACAGATGCTTTCTGAACTGAGACCAGGACCAAACTTCCTGTCCAGTGGGTAAGTGCTTTCTTCTCACTATGTGTCTGCCTCTCCCCTTATTCACTTCTCCCCAGTACCTGGAGCTCTCTTCAGCTCCAGGATCCTTGGTTCTTGTGCAAGAGCAAATGGCAGAGCATGCTTACCAAGATCAAAACCAAGAGGCAGAAATGGCATCCATGGAGCAGAGAAGGTAAGTGGGATGAATGATGATTCTCAAGAATCCTTAGAATGAATATACTATATGGGAGAAGAATTAGGGTCACCTATCACCTGTCTCCCCTCTCTCTTCGCCTGGTTGTCCTTGTTGTGGTAGATGGGGACTTTCACATGTCCCCCTTTTTCTGTATCTCCTCAGTGGAAAAGGACAGTCTGTCACAGTAACTCAAGAAAATGGGCATCAGTTGCAATTCCTCAAGGAGACAGTTGGGTATTGCATCCTAGGGACATTTGTTCTTAAAAGGATGACTTTTTCTTAAATTCTTTATGTCCTCAATAGTGTAAATCAAAGTCAGTCACATACCTTGGGCTAGGGTGGTAAAGAGACCCAGAAGCTGCTGCTTAAAGCTAAATATAAGCCAAAGCAATTTCAGCCATTAAGTCAGGGGCAGAGGGAAGAGGCTTTCTGAAAGTAAGCATACAGATCAGGAATTGGAACTTGGCTTAAGCCTTTGAACTATGCAGCAGTGTTTTGTTTTTGTTCTTGCATTATTAAGGATTGAATTCAGGGGTGTTTCTACCACTGAGCTACATCTCCATTCCTTTTGATTTTTTTACTTTGAGACAAGGTCTCACTAAGTTGCAGGCTGGCCTCAAATTTAGAATCCTCCTGCCTCAGTCTCCCAAGTAGCTGGGATTATATATATGTGTCACCACGCCCAGTGCAACAGATGTTTTGAGATTAAAGCTTGTAGGAATTAGGGAAGAGAGAGTAGAGGATTTTTGGGCTGCCTATCTCACTTAAGTGCCCAGAGTGGTTAACAAGGCCTCAAGCCTGAGAGCTAATACGGAATTGAGAAGCCTGAAGCTTGGGAAAAGATAAAACCTGCTCTAAGAGCATGCATTGTCTTCCAGACGGCTACAGAACCCTGAAGAGAAAATAGTGATTAGATATTGGAGTCTCTTTCACTTATATATGAAAAAAAAAAAAACACATAAAACAGACCAGAGTACTACCTTCTGATGAACAGATGATTTGGAGCAGTGAAAGTGAACAAGATTAAAAATAATCCTAATAATAATGTTTGAAATAACAGTTACAAAGGCTTCCTACACTCCTCTGCCAAACCCTTAAGATACAAATCATTCCTCCTGTTTTATAGATAAGGAGATAGATTCATACAGGCAGAGACTTGCCAAAAATCCTAGAATGAGAGAATCGTGAGGGTAGAATTCAAAATATTCTGTCCCTAAATTCCAAATTCTTCCTACTGCAATGGAATTAGTCTTCCAATAACTCAACTATGAAATAAGTGGGACACAAGAACTTAGAGCAATCAAAATAGAGTAGAATCAAACAGACCTGCTTTTACACTACTGTTACAGCAAAGCCTTGGTTTGCTGCGTAGCAGAGTGGACAACTCACACCTCCCTCACAGGACTGTTTGTGGATAGGGTATGTGGATCAAAGCACCTACCTTAGAGCCTGGTTCTTTGAGCCATTTGAGGATATAACCACTATACTTCCATTGTGAGTCAGTCTCTCACTTGTGCGTCTGCCTCTTTCTGCCACTGTTTCTTTATTCTTCCCCTCCCTACCCCACTTTTCTCCATTAACACACACACACACACACACACACACACACACACTTCTTTTTCCCAATGTATTTGTGTCAATTATTCACTACCTCTGTTGGCAAGGGTTTGAACTAAAAGTCTGGTGGAGAAAACATAAGGTGAACCCCAGTTCTGTTATCATTTCCCAGGGACAGGTAGACAGAACCCTTGAGAGGAAAAGCCATCAAAGTAAAGGTGTTTGTAGAATAAGAGGCATGGCTTGAGCCGGAGTGAGGAACAGCTGTCCCAGTTTCCATGGGTGAATACCTCTCCAGCAAAGTTTTATGCATGATTCACCTGATATGGTGGCTCCCAGGGAGATTTCTATTCTGTCCTTTGCTATTTGGATCAAAGTTCTTCAAGATTCCCCAACTAACTGGAGATCTGTTGAGATCACCGTCTTCTTGGGCTCAGTTACTGCTCTCTTCTGTGTTCCCTGACTCCTCTTGGTCACACAACTTCATACCCTCATTTGGAATGATGTATGGCAGGAACCCCAGACCAGAAGTATAACAATCCTTGGGTTCTGAAACATGTTTTCTCCTCTGTCATATTTCCCCTTTTCCCCTTCTGAGAGTCCCATCCAAGGGCCCTGAAACAATTCTAAGATGTAATGAATGTCTTACCCCTCCCTCTTCCAGTTTATTACCCTGGCTTCCTGTGGCCTGCCACCCCTACATAAGTCTACACATGACCAGCATATCCGGACTGTTTGCTCAGGACCCACTATAATGGTAGATCAGATTGGTTGCCTTAGTTTCACCCAATCTTATTCCTGTCCTTCTGTCAGTTACCTGCCTAACCCTGTATACTATACAGCTACTCCTTCTTCCAGGTGACTTTGGCACTGATTCTAGTAGTATTTAGGAATGAGAGCTTCAGTTGTGCTGTCCAGAATAAACAAAATCTTTCAACTGCTTCCTTAGCATTCCATCCCCATCCCTGCCCCATCAGAGGACATGAAGAGACAAGGGAACATATTTAAGAGGGTCAAAAAGAGCAGCATTTTGATAATTGGATGTACCTCATCAATAAGCACCTGGATAATTTAACCACTTAAGAAGAGTGAAAAGTAGGAAATAGATACAATTAGGCAGGAGAAAATGGTATGATTTAATAATAATGACCATCACCTTCACCTCCATCTCTTAATCCTTTGAATCTTCAAAGTTCTATCACAATAGCCAAGATTCTGGGGAAAATAAAGCTGCAAGTCCCAGAGGAGATATGAGAGTCCTAGCAATTCTTCCAAAAATTTTGCATAGAAACTTTTAAAGGATTCCTTTTTTTTCACCACATTGATGTCTATTTTGTGAATATTTTGTAAGGGTTTTTTGAAAATTTTTACTGGTTATTTTTAGTTATATATGACAGCAGAATCCATTTTAATATAATTACACAAGCAGAGAATATTGAAGAATTCTTGCTAGGAGTTGTAGGATGGAGTTAGGAGAAACCTTTAGCTTATTTCCCTCTCCTCATCAGATTTCTATCATCCTTTCTTTCTAGCACATCCATTGAAAAGACAATCATACCACAGGTGGGTAAGACATCCAAGTCCTTTGGGGATTCCTGGGGATAAAAGGAGGAGAAGAGGCTACAGCCAGAAGACAGAAACGCTGTATCTTGGAGGGTTTGTGCTTTGTGGTCCTAGGGTTTGGGGGCTGGCTGGTAGGTCATCATGTACCAAGATCAGTTAGCAATTCCAATACCACACGACTCCAGAAGCAGGCAGGCTACATGGGTATTGATATAACAGGGGGATTTATAGGTCTCTTTGTACCTGGTCACCCACTAATTAGATAAAGAGTTGAGCAGGAGATGTGAGCTGAAAATGACTAAGCAGGACTGAAGGAGAGTTTGAGCTGTGTGAAATATGGAGAGTGACTTTGGGTGTCTATTCCAATTCCAAGAAACATCTTTTATTCCACCATGTCAGATTCTGGGAGAGTTAGGGTAACATTGCCAAGATATGTCTCTTATTTCAACAGGAAAGAGATATAAGGATCTCAGAAACCCTGTGGGACCAGGTGAGTACAGAAGGGTCACTTTTGATGTTATGGTGAGAGGTAGAAGAAGGGAGAGAGAGCTTAAGAGAGGAACACATTTCCTTCTCTTCCCTTGAGCAGTTTGCTGATTAATGGTGAAGGATTACCATGCGCCCTCCTATCTTTTTCTATTACTCATTCAGTCCCAGACCTTTAGAACTCTTCATGCCTGTTCTTTCTTCCCCTTCCAACACCACCTGTTTGAAGTTGTCATAAGTCCTGTTTGTTTGAAGTCTGGTTTTAAGAGTGTCTAATCCTCCAGTTCTTAGTGACTGCCACAGACCTAAATAAAAGCACAGATTTGGTCAGATTCAGTTGATAGAGTTATGATCTGAGCCCTACAGTGAAGGCTGATATATCTTTGCATTTTTTAAAAAAATGTTCATTTTTTTAGTTACAGTTGGACACACAATACCTTTATTTTATTTATTTATTTTTATGTGGTACTGAGGATCGAACCCAGGCCTTGCATGTGCTAGGTGCATGCTCTACCACTGAGCCACAACCCCAGCCCCGATGTCTTTAAGCCATTTTAGATCAATTATTCACCATCTCTGTTTACAAGATTTTAGATTAAGACTCACCCTGGAAGAGAAAACGCCTTGTGAACCCAAGTACTGTGTTATTTTCTCTCCCCTCCACACTCCTTGGGGAAAAGAATTTTCAAAGTAAAGGTGTTTTTAGGATCAAGGTCATGGCTTGGATTAGAGCAAAAAACAGCTGTCCCAGGTTCCATGGAGAAGCACCACTCTAGTTAGCAGAATTCTGTGCTTCTGGATACTGGCCATTTTACCAGTGAAGTATGAGAGGAAGAAAGCAAAAGAATATGAACCTGGATGTGAAGAATTGTCTTTCCTGTGGTTAGGAAAAAATTTTATATTGATTCCATGTTAAGGGAGTATTACACCTTAAGAATTAGACAAAACAGTTTCAATTGATTTAGAGAGATTCAGTCAAAAAATGTCTTCCTTTGTGGAAGATAGTTGAGACAGATATTCTGTAATAAGTGAAATTGTTTCATCCCATCAATAGGGTGTTGTGTTGTTTTATATTTATTTTGAATTTATAGTATGTCCCATATTTTAAAAAGCAGGAAAAGATAATTTGGAGAATTTCACCCATTTTAATTAAAAAAAAAAAACAAAGCTTCTTCTGCCAGCCTCCACTGAACATACTAAATGAGTAATTTTTATTCTATTCCTAATGACTCCATAAGTTTTACAAAAGGAAGTAATCTTTTTCATCACAATGCTGTACATTAGCATAACTATTTCATATTCTTACAATTATTGTATTAGCTAAAGAACAAGTTGCTTTTATAAAGGTCAGAAGTTCATCCTGTTGATAATCAGTAAATAATTGGATACCTGTAATATAGCAAAGGGTAAACAAAGGGTTGCTGAGAGGAAATAAATTGATAATTGGCCCAGTCCACTCCTTTGACTATTAATCTTCCATGTGCACTATTATACACAAATGAAAACTACTGATTATCTAAAAAAAAAAAAAAAACAAACTTTAACCAAACAAGATACCATTACCTGTCATAAAGCTTGCCCTTTTCCTCCAAATGAGGCAATCCAAAGTTCCAACAATCATTGTAGATACAATAGACATTGTAGATACAATCTATCTACAGCTGGATAAGTATAAATTTACTTTTCTATGAAATTGCCAGAACTTTTTCCAAAGTGACTCTGATTTTACACATCCCTAAAAACAGAGTTTTAGATGCTCCATATCCTCACCTATTAGCTGTTGTTCTTCAGTGTATTATAACCTAAATACAAATATGTGCTGGTTTTAATAGCTATGCTTAGTTTCAGAACAAGGACTGATTGAACAGAAATGAAATATAATAGTAATTTTCATTACACATTTTGTTCACAGACCATTCTTCGAATGCTTCACTGCATTTCACCCATTTACCATGTGGAGAAATGGCGGCCAAAAGATATGTAAAGAATGGAAATCAATGGGAGTTTATTGCTGGCACAAGAAAGCCACAGTCCCTTTGCATTCGTACTCCATAGTCTAATAGTTGGGAGATTAGTTTACTTGATTCTCTACATAAAATCCCTTTGTAATAAAGTAATGTATGTTAATATTAATTTTTCTATATTTTCGTCTTTAGGTACTGACAGCTTTTAAAGATATACAAAATGAGGTGAGATTAAATCTTGTTTCTCTAGATTTTCTGGCCTCATCGCCTGCTCTTGATCTCACTTTTTCCATGCCCTACTGAGATGTTGACTCTGACTGCTGTTTTAGCTTCGTTTATTCATCTAGAGATTTCTCTTTTCCAAGAACAGCACTGACTTGTCAGTCCAGACATCCAAGGCAAAATGCCTAATAATTCCCTCGAGGAAATGTGATAATATAAAGAGAAAAACTTATTTACCAGGATTTTTCTCAGCAAAAATACTCTGGGTGGTTATATAAAATGCTGATAAGTGGTGAGTGCAGAGGAGTCCCCAAGTGGCATAATAAACTGCCTTGTTAGGTAAGTATGTCTATTAACTGCAGGGAAGTGCAAATTAGAGGCCAGGACTAAAGTTTTGGGATAAAGAGAGATGAGTCTCCTCCTTTGCTCCATACAGATTCTCCATACAGATTTCAGTCTATTTTCTGAACACTGATCTAATAAATAATATAATCAAGCATGCACTATATTGTTGGCCTTCCCCGAACACTGAATTATTTTAGTTTGTTCAAGGTGCTGATACATCTTGGTCCTGTCAAGATCACTGTCACATTTTTTTTCTTTTTGCTCTGTTTACAGCAGAGAGTAATAGGTACTCCCTACACATAATTATTAACAAACTAGTTACATAAACGTAGGAAAACATATAACTTGGGAGAAGTATAAACATCATAAACCAGGGCAAACGGGAAGCTTCTGGTACAGATTTTTTGATTAATCTAAAAGATATAATTTCATTAAAATTAGAATCTAAATGTAATTCAAACTTCCTGTAGTCTTAGGAACAGTATATTGCTCTCCTTTCTTGGAAGGAATGATGGGAAAAGGGATTGAGAAGTCCTTAAGATAAGTTTCCTGTATTTCACCAGCTGGACCACTTTTGGCCTTAGAACTGAACCCCTTTTTACGGACGGTGGGAGAAGCCATGCTATTGTATCCTGTCACAGGGTCTGAACTTAACCTTCATGATATGACAGCCTATGCTTTTCCTTGGCTGTTGGTAAAAAGGAGCACTAGATAGAAATCAGAAGGTTGATATTTCCATCGGGTTTTGCCTCTGGGTTCAAAATACTTCCACCTTCTCAGAACTTTAGTCTCCTGAGGTCTTAATCTCCTCCAAGCAGAATTTGAGCTAATAGGAGGAGGAGGAGCTTGTTTAGAAGGGGTTTTTGTGTATAATGACTTCCAGCCACTCAGGACCTACATATAAAGTTAACATCCATCCAGCATCACACTGCTGAAGCCCTCTTCTGGTGTCAGATACAATCCCTGCTCTCACAGAAGCCCCAGGCTGATGCATACCAGACAACACCCTAGTTAAAGATATAAGGGAAATTTTTGTACTTTTTTTTTATTGGTTGTTCAAAACATTACAAAACTCTTGACATATCATATTTCATACATTAGATTCAAGTGGGTTATGAACTCCCATTTTTACCCCAAATACAGATTGCAGAATCACATCGGTTACACATCCACATTTTTACATAATGCCATATTAGTAACTGTTGTATTCTACTACCTTTCCTATCCTCTACTATCCCCCCTCCCCTCCCCTCCCATCTTCTCTCTGTACCCCATCTACTGTAATTCATTTCTCTCCTTGTTTTTTTTCCCATTCCCCTCATAACCTCTTATATGTAATTTTGTATAACAATGAAGGTCTCCTTCCATTTCCATGCAATTTCCCTTTTCTCTACCTTTCCCTCCCACCTCATATATCTGTTTAATGTTAATCTTTTCCTCCTGCTCTTCCTCCCTGCTCTGTTCTTAGTTGCTCTCATTATATCAAAGAAGACATTTGGCATTTGTTTTTTAGGGATTGGCTAGCTTCACTTAGCATAATCTGCTCTAATGCCATCCATTTCCCTGCAAATTCCATGATTTTGTCATTTTTTAGTGCTGCGTAATACTCCATTGTGTATAAATGCCACTTTTTTTTTATCCATTCATCTATTGAAGGGCATCTAGGTTGGTTCCACAGTCTAGCTATTGTGAATTGTGCTGCTATGAACATCGATGTGGCAGTATCCCTGTAGTACACTCTTTTAAGGTCTTCAGGGAATAGTCCGAGAAGGGCAATAGCTGGGTCAAATGGTGGTTCCATTCCCAGCTTTCCCAGGAATCTCCATACTGCTTTCCAAATTGGCAATGTACAAGAGTAACCTTTTCCCCACATCCTTGCCAGCACTTGTTGTTGTTTGACTTCATAATGGCTGCCAGTCTTACTGGAGTGAGATGGTATCTGAGGGTGGTTTTGATTTGCATTTCTCTGACTGCTAGAGATGGTGAGCATTTTTTCATGTACTTGTTGATTGATTGTATGTCCTCCTCTGAGAAGTGTCTGTTCAGGTCCTTGGCCCATTTGTTGATTGGGTTATTTGTTTTCTTATTGTTTAATTTTTTGAGTTCTTTGTATACTCTGGATATTAGGGCTCTATCTGAAGTGTGAGGAGTAAAAATTTGTTCCCATGATGTAGGCTCCCTATTTACCTCTCTTATTGTTTCTCTTGCTGAGAAAAAACTTTTTAGTTTAAGTAAGTCCCATTTGTTGATTCTTGTTATTAACTCTTGTGCTATGGGTGTCCTATTAAGGAATTTGGAGCCCGACCCCACAATATGTAGATCGGAGCCAACTTTTTCTTCTATCAGACACAGAGTCTCTGATTTGATATCAAGCTCCTTGATCCATTTTGAGTTAACTTTTGTGCATGGCAAGAGGAGGGGATTCAGTTTTGTACTTAAATACTGAGGTAAGAATAAAGTCAAGCAAAAGAGGGGATGGAAAGGTGGAATGGAATTGGGATGTGCTTTTTTCCAATTAGGCAAACACAGGACCCAGCACAAGGGCATTCTAATGCAGAAAAACTACTTTGACTCAAGTGAGCTGGGGGGGTGGGGGGGTGGGGCAAAGCATTTTACCAGTAGCTATTTGCCCTGAGGTAAGTAACAGGGATTCTTTAAAAAGTCCTCCACAAGTACTTCAAGGTTCTTTCAGAGGAAACACAAGAGATTCGGTGAGAAAGGTAAAGTAGGCCAGAAATAATAAATGAGGTAAGCTCCCTGTGTGAATAGTTACAGCTGTAAGTAATGAACTGTTTTTCTCCCAGCCCTAAAGAAGCCACAGCTTGCTCCTATTTACCTATCCATGCATTATTCAGTAGTTCTGAGTTTATCCTCTGTGCAGGGCATTGTCGTCAGTGGTTTGCCTTGAGAGATACAAAGGCAATACAAATTCCCAAGAAGTAGATCTATTCCCAAGAAGTTCATATTTCCCAAGCAGGTATCTGTACCCCGGACCTGGGCTATACCTGGTACACTGAATCCAGATAAGAACATACCCCTTAGTCTCTGAATTCTCATTGTTTTTCAGCTGCAGGAAGATGCCCGGATTCGAGGTAAAAAAGAAACATTCCAAGGTTTGAATAAGGGAACAAAGGATGAAATGGGGGAGGAAATACGGAGGAATTCATCCCAAAGTCTCATCTGGGGGTCTTCCATTTGGCTTAGAGCTGGAGAACATGTCCTCTTTTCATTTCCACCTCCAATTAAGTTGGACATTGATTTTCCTTAAAGCCTCCATGAGCACGCTAGACTCAACTCTGACCATTCCAGTTAACCTTAACCCATTTGGGCAGCTAAAACAGAATATCATAGACTGTCTGGCTCATAAGCAACAGACATTTATTGCTCACAGTTCTGGATACTGGGAAGTGCAGGATCAAAATGCTGGCAGATTTGGTGTTTGGGGAGGGTCTTTTTTTTTTTTTTTTGCTGTTTTTCACATGGTAGAAGGGGCAAGGGAGGTTACTGGGTTCCCTTTTTATAAAGGAAATAATATCAGGTAAGACCCTGTCTGACTTTTCTTCCAAGCCTGGTCAATCACCTCAAACTGGCCTGGAAGAATCCTTTGTGAGATACTCAGGAAACTTTTCACTTTTTTTGACCGTTAGGGAGGTCAGAATGGGGAGGTCAGAATGTCAAAAAGTCAAAAGGGCCAGGATTTCTTCTGCTTGAAGGATGTTCTCCTTTATCCAAGGAAACTTGATTTCATTAAGAGTCCTCACAACTTAATTATTTCCCAAAGTCTCCACTTCTAAATACCATCTCACTGGGAATTAGATTTCAATCTGTGAATTTGCAAAAGACACAAGTTATGCAGTCTATAGCACCTGGGCAGGAATGAAAGGATGCCTTTCTCCCTGGGAACTGGTGTTGAGGGCCTAAGGACACTCTCAGCCCTTTAGTTCAGACATACTTCTTTTCACCAGAGGAGATATGCCAGCACAGAGGAGAGCAGCTTTCCAGCTCTGCAAGGGCTTAGCTTAGCAGGAATAGAAGCATGGGGAGGTCAGAATGAAATGATTATTCAAATTAGTCAATTTATAGTTCTTAAATGCCAAGATACAAATTCTAATGTTTCAGAAAAATATCCAAAATATCCAGGAACCCAGAGTTATATCAAAATCATATGTGGAGCTTCTCCCTCCATTCATCCAAGAAAGAAAGTATAAATCAAGGCTTTTCAAACTTTTGCATATATACAAATCATGTAGTTTCCTTATTTTTAAAAAAACAGTTCTTATTCAGTAGGTCTAGGTGGGTTTGTAGTTCTGAAACTGGCTTTCATATAATGCTAAAGCTGCTGATTAACAGATGACACTTTGATTATCAAGAATGTATATGACAACCCAAAGAGAGAAACTTCAATGTAAATAAAGATTAAATAATATTTAATTCAGAGACTTCCATAGGCCCATGGAAGGGTTGAGGAGACTTGAGCTGTGGATCCAGGAGGCAGAAGGAAGATAAACCCTAAAGGAGATTCTTACTACTCTTGAGGTCTCTCTGGTATTGGAACACTCTGTACTTTTCTAGCTCTTCCAACAAAGCAGAGTGCCAATATCCATTGGGGATCCTTAAAAACAGACTATTCAGGTAAGACCCCGTCTGACTTTTCTTCCAAGCCTGGTCAATCACCTCAAACTGGCCTGGAAGAATCCATTGTGAGATACTCAGGAAACTTTTCTCTTTTTTTGACCGTTAGGGAGGTCAGAATGTCAAAAAGTCAAAAGGGCCAGGATTTCTTCTGCTTGAAGGATGTTCTCCTTTATCCAAGGAAACTTGATTTCCAAAGGTCACCGCAGGTCCCTGGGAACCCCTTTCTCATTACCCAAACTATAAAAATGTGGATGTAGAATCTAATGGCTAGCGTTGATTTTTTTTTTTTTTTTGCTTCCTGAAAGGTGAGGGAGGAAAGCAAAATTCAGGTGAGTGAGAAGAATTCAATTCTCTTTATATCTATTTTCCATACAAAAAAAGGGGAAGGTAAGATGTGTTCCTGTGGTAATGCCCTGAGATGAGGCATTTGATTAACTCCTAAATGACCAGCACTGGTTAAACAGAGCTCCAGTAGCCACATTCACTATGCTTCACAAACAGCTGGTGCCACATTCTGCAACTGCCTCTCTGATAGGTCATCAGTATTCATTCCCATGAGTCTTGCCCCTCCCACTTTGACTACTATACTCCAAACTAAGGATGTGAGTTTGGCAATTGGGGAGAGATTTCCACACCCCAGTAACAGAATTCCTCCTTCCTGTATCCATATCTCAGGAATGAGCAACCGCTCCGTGACATTCATATCATCCTCATCAAAGACTGGGTAAGTGGCCTTATTCTAATAGTCTCCAAGGGAGATGACATCCACCTAGATACGGGTGTGATATCCAAGAATATAGGTAGCTCTGAGCCTTGAGCTTTCAGAAGCCTCCCTCCTAAAAGAGCAAACGTTCGTCCTTTGCCACTCTCCGGTAAAGCTGAACTACAGAGAAAGAACTCCCACCTCCATTTAAATCCCTGTCAGAGATCCCTAGAATCCCAGGGTTAGCCCTAGGCCTCAACATAATAGATTTCAGGAAATTCTCTTTATTCAATTGAGCAAATAAGGTAACAGAAAATGATAGAATAAAGGAATAAAGAACTAGAGACTTAGAATAAAGTTAAAAAGAAAATTAACAAAAGTTTAAGAGTCCCCAAATTGGGAGATGTCAGAAATCTTTTACATGAAGACAAGGAGAGGGGTTGGGGCTTAGTGGTTGAGTGCTTGCCTAGCATGTGCAAGGCCCTGGGTTCGATCCTCAACACCATATAAAAATAAAGAAGTAAAATAAAGGTATTAACAAATATAACTAAAAAATAAATATTTAAAAACAAGAAGATGACAAGGAGAAAAATGATCAGGTTACCACACCAGAGACTTAATTTAGACATTAGGAATAATTTCCAATAGCAACACTGAGAAACAGAGCCCTGAGTAGTCGTGAAAGATGGTAACATCCTGCTTCAGAAGGCTTTAAAGATATGCTTTTAAAAATCAGTTTGACATGTTTTAGATATGGTCCCTGCCTGAACCAGGAAAGAAAGATGAACTCCCTAGGTCCCTGTTTGAACATAATTTGTCATTATCTCAGAGAGTTGGCCCTTGTAAAATAAAACCATGCCTTTTAAAGAGATTGATCATTATGCTTTAACCTTCTCAGTGCTGAAACCATGGAAGGATTAACTGATAAGTGATCTCATACCGACATAAATTGTAATGTAATTATTATAAACCTTTACATATAAGAACCACTTTGGTCAAAAATCCTTTGAGTCTATGATCTTAATAATCCTCTAAAGCATGCAGGAGGAATTTTCTTGATGAAAACATAGGCTCAGTCTGGTTATGACACTTAATCTCCTAGTGCCCAGTAAGAGCTTTTTCCTGTGGGCCCCATATTCATCAGGGAATTGCAGTCCCAGAGCCAGTGCTGCCCATTCCTGGTGGAGTGTGACAACAAAATCCCTAGGGTCAGTGGAGGCCAGGGAGGGGGAGAGCAAAGGGTGGGACATCTTTCCCTCATTCATCCACAACTCCTCTCATTTTGGCACAGAAACACCAGGCTTCCAGATTTCGCTACACCCCCAAAGATTAGATCAGAGTTCAGCACTGGAGTGAAGCCATCAAGAACCCCCTCCCACAACCTGAAGATACAGGACTCTGGCCAATCAGCTTACCACCCTGGACCCTGACATTACCATCAAAGAACAAGGACTCCTCTGCTCCCATCAGATGTTTTACCCAGTTTGCCTTTCCCTCAACTGCCATCCTGCCTACCCTGCTGTACTCAGGAACCCAAGCCTCATAGTTACTTATCCCAACATGACTGAGCAGCACCTGGCAGATTGGTACCACCCAGTGCAAGAATCTCCACGGAATGAGAAGTTAGAAACAGAAGGGCAGAATCAGGCTGGGATTTTTTGGCCTCTGTGATTAAGACAAATAGCCAAAGAGAGTGTGTCAGGTATAGATAGTTCTGTATAGAAAGGAGTATTCAGGAATTAGTGAGATAAGTTATGGAATACAGAGATGGAAAGGTAGCAGTTTTAAAATACACTGATAAATGTGAAGCCCATCATTTCCTTCTGAAAAAAAAGGAAACTTGCATTACTTTTGGGACTTAATTCGGTATCAAGAGTCGAACACAGTACTTGCATAATCCGCTCCTTTGCCAGGGTTCTATTTTGTGTGGTACTTGAGCATGAGGCCTGCAAAGGCACAGAGTGGGGGACAGTCTATTTCCTCAACCCCTTTAACCCTCCTGATTTCTAGGCTCATCTGACACTCCACATGAAAAAGAAGACTGTCTCTCTTGACCACATCCTAGATGGCCCTTTTTTAGGACTCATTGTGAATTCCTTTCATGACAGAATCTGAGTTATAGGTGATGGAGAAAATTGGTTTCATCTCCCTGTGACTTTTTACAGTGAATCTGTGTTTTCTTAGTCTTCTTTCAAATATTTTACTGTTTCCCCTATAAATAATTGAAATTCACAAGATATTCCAATATTTTAGCAACAATATGACATGTATCTAAAGGAACACATACACTCACAAAACTTCTGTCATCGCTCAAGACCCAGTTTGGGTTCAGATATTAATGCAGAAAGTTTTCTTTCTTTTTAGTACAACCTAGAGAGCAAGCATAGGGCAGCAAAGGTCCTGAAGTGGATGATGCTTAGAGAGAATATGGTCTTCTAGATCTCCTCCTTTAGATCCTGTTTGCTGTCTTGAGAGATGGGCAGGAGGGTAGAAGCATCACCACGACGACTGTTTTTACTGCAGTGCCACTTGCCTAGTAAAATACCTAGCAAGGAGAATAAACTTAATTTTTTTCTGCCCATGTGACTATATCTAGAACTCAGCTCAGTTGGCTGAAAAAGAGAAGATATTAGATAAATATCACTGGACCAGGAAGAGAGATTTGTGACTGTGGGCAGACCTGCCACAGCTTATGGTTGTAACCGGGAACTTGGAAATCAAGTGAGACCCAAGAACATCCCAATTGCCAAACAAAGGAGCCTGCAAACAACAACTGAGGAAATAAATGTGACATAAAAAATTGACCTCTTGGTTTTCTCTTGGGTTGTAGAATGTAGCAATGAAATTTTTGAATTATGATATTGAATTTGATTCAAAGAACAACATTATATAATGAGAGAAGACCTGGATTATAAAGTCAACAATTAAATTCTGAATTTGTCTAAGTTAATTTTCAGTGCAGGCATCAGTTTTCTCTCATACAATTAGTAGGCATAACTAGCAAATGCCCTGAAGTCTCCTTTCATTTTTAATATTCTGTGTACTATATGGTTTTGGTATACCATTCCAACAGTAACCTATCGCCATCTATCCAAGCTGGTGACCTATGCTGGGTTCACAAAATCTGACTATTCCAATAACTTAAGAAAATGGTGAAGAAAGCACACAAACACAGAAATATCTTTTCAAAATCCAGGGATGGCTCTGTGACCTTAGGGGTCTATGGAAAGAAAGACAGACACTGGAATTCTTTATTCTTATATAGGGGACACACAAGGGGAGGTTCCATGGAACATTCTATCCCCAAAAAGGCAAAGGTAGGATAATGAAGGAATAGGTGGGTGTAATTCAACCCCATTGGGTGGCGCCCACTCCTGGAGCCACATGTTCCTTATCCAAGTGGAGATAAACCCAATGTTTTGCAGGGTGCCATAACTGTTCAGCACCACTTTACTCAGGACTTAGAGGTATGCACATAGCTTCAGGAGCCACTGAAGTGGCTCCTGACAGTAATCCCCCTACCTAAGGAAAGTCTACTTACTCCAAAAGTATTTCCTATGAGAAAGGATTATTTCTAATATTCATCAAAGATGGAGATATTTGCAAACAAAAATACATTACCTGGCAAGGAAGATAGAATTGTTACGTATTTTCTAAAGAAGATCTAAATAAGTGAACGTAAGTATACAACAACGAATTTAATCTTCAGGGTGAGAATTTGTCACACCAGTATAATGATAAGCAGAATGCATTATAGCAATAAAGTAAGTTTTTAAAAATTTTCACCTCATTAGATGGTCACTTGACATTAGTTTTAATATAATTTTACATTATTAAGATTTCATAAAATTAATGGAGAATTTTTAAAATAAAGGATACCATAATTATTGTGTTGTACCAAAAACAAAAACTAGACCAGGATACCCTCTATTCACCTGTTAATTCAACAGTATTAAAAATGCTTTCAGGAAGAGTCATCATAGCAGATTAGAGAAAGGCTGCATTTCCGATTGTTCTGTGGCTCAGGATTCAAACAGCAGGAATACTGCTTCTCAGTGAAGTGGGCAGAAGAGGGAATTCACTGAAATTCAGTATCAGAGAGTCAAAGTCTCTTAGAAACTCAAAAACCAGGTGTAATGAACAAAGAACAAAACAGAGTACATTGAGGTTAATCTGTTTGTGGCAGCAGCAGTGGCACTGGTTCACCAGAGAGTGGAGGGATAACAGAAATCTGATGAACAAATATGGCATAAAAAAACCCATGGATAAGGTCTGAACTTATCTCCTCCTCCTCTATAGTCATCACTTTCTACATCTTTTCTGTTCCCTCTGTTCACATTTTGAACATTCTAAACTTTCTTTTACCTTCCTATGATATTTTCTTTTAAAGATCTATGTTTTGGAACCATTTGGTTATATAACTCCTGCTCCCACCACTCGTGTTGTTACAGTTACTAATACTGTGGATGGTGTAGTTGACACCTGCTGTTTAATAGCAGATCGAGTTCATGGCTATTTATTGTTTTTGCTATTGGCAATTGCTGACCTCACCATTCCTGTTTTTGTGGTAATTAGTGTTGTAAACATCACATACATAATGCTGTATGTTATCTATTTTAGTTGTTTCATTTGTTTCCCATTTTTGGTGCTTTGAATCTATAGGGCCACTACAAGTTCACAGGGTAGAGACTCTACTGCTAAACTAAACCCAGCCAAGAGAGCACAACTTGCTCCACACACAAATTAACCATGCTCAAACTTCAGTGATACTTTAATACAAAGAATATCAAAGACCAAAAAAAAAAAAAAAAAAACAACAACAAAAAAAACTAATGACCAGGCCCCAAGTAGGAATGGCTAGGGGTTGGGAGGGGTTCAAGTCCCACTCATGGACATCCACTCTTAACAGCAAAAACATTAACACAAAAACTGTGGATAACATGCCTATGAGGGTGCTCATTCTAAATCACTCTAGGACACATTGGCAAGAGGAGGCTGTACCCTAACAAGGCCCAAACATATGAGTAAAAGAGAAATCCATACCAACATAGGCTCAAACCCCAAGAAAGGAATACAAGAAATATACAAAAAAGTAACCTGGCCCCTTATATAGTTCATAATTCACCAGCAACTGACTCTGAAGATATTTAATTAAATAAAAATACAAAAAAGAATTCAAAAGAATGACTATAAAAATAATCAAAGAATTCCAAGAGAACACAGAAAAATAACTAAATGAATTAAGGAAATCAGTTACAGGGTATAAACAAGCAATTTAATAAAGAGAAGAAGATAATGAAAAAGAACAGAAACCTTGAAAATTAAAGGCACAATAAATTAAATATGTTCAGTTGAAAGTCTATAATAGAGTAGACCATGCAGAACACAATCTCAAAAAAAAAAAAAATACCACTCACATGGACTACAGAAACAAGTAGGGGTTTCCATCCTCATATCAAATAAAGTAGACTTCAAGCCAAAGTTAATCAAAAGGGATAAAGAAGGACTTTCATACTGCTCAAGTGAACCATACATCAATAAAACAAAACAAATATAAATATATATGCCGCAAACAATGGAGCATCTACATTCATCAAACAAACTAGAGAATTCTCAAGTTCAAGAATCAAATAGACCATAACACAATAATTCTGGGTGACTTTAACACATCTCTTTCACCACTGGATATATCTTCCAAACAAGAGCTGAACAAAGAAATTATAGAACTCAATAATACAATCAATAACTTAAACTTAAATGACATACATAGAACATTTCATCCATCAATAAGCGAATACACTTTCTTCTCAGCAACACATGGATCTTTCTCTAAAATAGACCATATATTATGCTACAAAGCAACTCTTAGAAAATACAAAAAAAATAGAGATACTACCCTGGATTCTATCAGATTATAATGGAATGAAATTAGAAATCAATCATAAAATAAAAAATAAAAGCTATTCTAACACCTAGAGACTAAATAATTTCTTATTGAATGAACAATGGATTGCAAAAGACATCAAAGAAGAGATTTAAAAAGTAAAAAATTCTTAGAGGTAAATGAGAACACTGATAAAACATATCTAAATCTCTGGGACACTATGAAGGCAGTACTAAGAGGAAAGTTCGATGCATGGAGTTCATTCCTTAAAAGAAGAAAAAGTCAACAAATAAATGACTTAACATTGCATCTCAAAGCCCTAGAAAGAGAAGAACAAATCAACACCTAAAGCAGTACAAGACAGGAAATAATTAAAATCAGATCTGAAATCAATAAAATTGAAACAAACAATTGAAAAAAATGACAAAACAAAAAGTTGGTTCTTTGAAAAAAATAAATAAAGTTGATAAACCTTTAGCCATGCCAATGAAGAGAAGGAGAGAGAAAACTCAAGTTACTAACATCAGTGATGAAACGGGAATATCACGACAGATACTACAGAAATACAGAAGATAATTAGAAATTATTTTGAGAATTTATACTCCAGTAAAATAGAAAATACTGAAGGCATTAACAAATTTCTAGAATCAAATGATTTACCCAAACTGAACCAGTATAATATACATTATTTAAACAGAACAATTTCAAGCAATGAAATAGAAGATGCCATCAGAAGCCTACTGACCAAGAAAAGTCCAGGACTAGATGGTTACACAGCCAAGTTCTAGAAGACCTTTAAAGAACTATTACCAATACTCCTCAAATTATTTCATGAAATAGAAAAAGAGGGAACACTTCCAAACTTATTCTATGAGGCCAATATCACACTAATTTCAAAACCAGGCAAAGACACATCAAAGAAAACTTCAGACCAATATCTCTAATGAACACAGATGCAAAAATTCTCAATAAAATTCTGGCAAATCGAATTCAAAAACATATCAAAAAAGTAGTGCACCATGATCAAATGGGGTTCATCTCAGGGATGCCAGGTTGGTTCAACATACAGAAATCAATAAATGTAATTTATCACATTAGTAGACTTAAAGATAAGAATCATATGATCATCTCAATAGATGCAGAAAAAGCATTCGACAAAATACAGCATCCCTTCATGTTCAAAACTCTAGAAAAACTAGGAAGAACAGGTACTTCTCTCAACATTGTAAAAGCTTCCTATGCTAAGCCCCAGGCCAACATCATTTTAAATGGAGAAAAATTGAAGGCTTTCCCTCTAAAAACTGGAACAAGATAGGGATGCCCTCTTTCACCACTTCTATTTAACATAGTTCTTAAAACACTGGCCAGAGCAATTGGATAGACAAAAGAAATTCAAGGGATACAGATAGGAAAAGAAGAATGGTACAAATTAGCACTATTGGCTAATGATATGATTCTATACCTAGAAGACCCAAACAATTCCACCAGAAAACTTCTAGAACTAGTAAATAAACTCAGCAAAGAAGCAGGATATAAAATCAACACCCATAAATAAAAGGCTTTCTGTATATCAGTGACAAATTCTCTGAAAGGAAAACTATCCCATTTACAATAGCCTCAAAAAAATATAAAATACTTAGGAATCAATTTAACAAATAAGTGAAAGACCTTACAGTGAAAACTACAGAACACTAAAGAAAGAAATTAAAGAAGACCTTAGAAGATGGGAAGATCTCCCTTGTTCTTGGGTACACAGAATTAATATTGTCAAAATGACCATACTACCAAAAGCACTATACAGATTTAATGCAATTCTGATCAAAATCCTAATGACATTCCTCATAGAAACAGAAAAAGCAGTCATGAAATTCATCTGGAAAAATAAGAGACACAGAATAGCTAAAGCAATCCTTAGCAAGAAGAGTGAAATAGGTGGCATCACTACATCAAACCTTAAACTATACTACAGAGCTATAGTAACAAAAATGGCATGGTATTGGCACCAAAATAGACTTGTTGACCAATGGTACAGAATAGAGGACACAGAGACTAACCCACATAAATACAGTTATCTTATATTAGACAAAGGCGCCAAAAACATATATTGGAGAAAAGACAGCTTCTTCAACAAATGGTGCTAGGAAAACTGGAAACCCATATGCAACAAAATGAAAATAAACCCCTATCTCTCACCATGCACAAAACTCAAACTCAAAGTGGATCAAGAACCTAGGAATTAAACCAGAGACCCTGCACCTAATAGAAGAAAAAGTAGGCCCAAATCTCCATCATGTCAGATTAGGCCCTGACTTTCTTAATAAGACTCCTGTAGCGCAAGAATTAAAATCAAGAATCAATGATGATGAATTGAAACTCAAAAGCATCTTCTCAGCAAAAAACAACAACAAAAAAAAAAAAAAACAGAAAATTTTTACCACACACACATCAAATACAGCACTAATCTCTAGGATATATAAAGAACTCAAAAATCTTAACACCAAAAAAAAAAAAAAAATCAATAAATGGGCCAAGGAACTGAACAGACACTTCTCAGAAGATGATATACAATCAACAAATATGTGAAAAAATGTTCAAATCTCTAGCAATTAGAGAAGTGCAAATCAAACCTATTCTAAGATTTCATCTCACTCCAGTCAGAATGGCAGCTATTATGAAGACAAACAACCATAAGTGTTAGTGAGGATGTGGGGAAAAGGACACACTCTTACATTGCTGATGGGATTGAAAATTGGTGAAACCAATTTAGTAAGCAGTATGGAGATTCCTTGGAAAACTGGGAATGGAACCACCATTTGAGCTGGCTATCCCACCTTGGGTTTATACCTAAAGGACAGCATACTGCAGGAACACAGCCACATCAATGTTTATAGCAGCACAATTCACAATAGCTAAACTGTGGATCCAACCTAGATACCCTTCAGTAGATGAATAGATAAGGAAAATATGGTGTATATATATACACAATGGAATTCTATTCAGCATTAAAAGAGAATAAAATTGTGGCATTTGAATGTAAATTGATGGAGTTGGAAAATATAATGCTAAATGAAGTAAGCCGATCCCAAAAAACCAAATACCAAAAGTCTTCTCTGATATAAGGATGTTGTTTCATAATGGAGATTTTGGGGACCATGTAAGGAATGGAGGAACTTTAGATAGGGCAAAGGGGTGTGGGGGAAGGGAGGGGGCATGGGAGTAGGAAAGATGGTGGAGTGAGACCGACGTCATTACTCTAAGTACATGAACGGTGTGACTCTACTTTGTGTTCAACCAGAGACATGAAAAATTGTGCTCTATTTGTATAATATGAATTGAATTGCATTCTGCTCTTATATATAACCAATTAGAATAAATAAAATAAAATAATTGAAAGAACCATAATTCCAAAACCAGTTGAAGGTAGTAACTAATTAAGATCAGAGCTTAAATTGATAAAATGAGAATAAAATAAAACATACAAATGATCAATAAAATGAAGAGTTGGTTCTTTGAAAAGATAATCAAGAGTCATGAGTCCTTAGCCAAACTAATCAAAACAAAAATAAGATCCAAATTAACAAAATTAGAGGTGAAGAACGAGAAATCACCACAAACATCACAAATCCAGAGGATCATCACATATTATTTTGAAAACTCCAATAAATTAGAAAATCTGAAAGAAATAGACACATTTCTAGACATATATGACTTGTCCAATTTGAATCAAGAAGACAGTAGGACCAAGAAGTCCAATACCAAGCATTGAGATAGAAGTAGTAATAAAAGACTTCCAACAAAGAAAACCCCAGGACCAGGCAGATTCTCAGATGAATTCTATCAAACTGTTAAAGAACTATGTCATTGTTCCCCAAATTATTTCATGAAATAGAAAGGGATGGAACACTTCCTAATTTACTCTGTGAAGCCCAATATCACCCCCATACCAAAACCAGATAAGGACATGTCAAGGAAAGAAAACTACAGACCATTTTTTTAGATCTTAAAAATTCTTAATAAAATATTAACAAATCATGTTCAACAACATTTTAAGAAGATGGTATGTCATGACCAACTTGATTTTATCCCAATGATGCAAGGATGATTTAATATACACAAATTAATGCACATAATTCACCACATAAATAGCACAAAAATCATGTACTTATATCAAAAGATGCAGATAAGGCCTTCAACAAAATTTAGCACCCATTCATGATAAAACACAGAAGAAACTAAGGATAGAAGGAACCACCCAAAACATCATAATGGTTATCTATATATGACAAATCCAAAGTCAACACAATAGTGAATGTGGAAAAACTGAAAGAATTTTCTTTAAAGTCCAGAACAAGATAAGAATGTCCACTCTCACCACTCCTATTTAATATAGTACTAGAAATTTTAACCAGAGCAATTGAGGAAGAGAAGGAAATAAAAGGGATAAAAATTAGAAAGGGAGAAGTCAAATCATCCATTTTCAGATGATATGTGCCTATTTTTAGAAAAATCCAAAAAGCTCTACTAGAAGACTGGTAGAACTAATAAATAAATTCAGCAATGAAGCAGGTTACAAAATAGAAATACAAAAATCAATGGCTTGCCTGTACACCAATAATGACTCTGCCGAGAACAAAATAAAGAAAACAAGTCCATTCACAACAGCCTTTAAAAAGTACCTAGGAATAAATCTAATCAAGGTAATGAAAAAAACTCTATAATGAAAACTATAGAACATTAAAGAAAGAAATTGAAGAAGACACACATGGAAAGACTTCCTATTTTTATGGATAAGCAGAATTAACATTATTAAAATGACCATATTATCTAAAGAAATATACATATTCAATGCAACCCCATCAAAATACCATGATTTTCTTCACAGAACTAGGAAAAAACAGTATTAAGATTCATTGGAAGAATAAAAGATCCAGAATGGGCCAAAGCAATTTCATGTTTTAAAAAATGCTTGGGTCATCACAATATCCAACTTCAAATTTTACTACAGAGTTATATTAACATATATGGTATTGGCATAAAAACAGCACACATAGACCAAAGGTATAGATTAGAAGGCACAGAGAAAAACCAATATACATACAGTCATCTGATTCTTGACAAAACTACGAAAAACATGCTGGGAAAAAAACAGCCTTTTAAAGAAATGATTCTTGGAAAACTAGTCATCCATATGTCAAATAATGAGACTAGTTCCTTATCTCTCACACTGCACAACATTTAATTCAAAGTGCATCAAAGACCTAGATATTAGACCAGAAACTCTGCAACTCCTAAAAAAAATGTAGTATCCACACTCCAACATATAGGTGCAGGCAAAGACCTTCTCAATAGGACCCTCAAAACACAGGAAATAATGCCAAAAATAATAAATGGGTGGCATCAAATGAAAAGAAACAATTAAGAATGTGAATAGAGAATCTACAGAATGGAAGAAAATCTTTGTTGGCTACTCTTCTGACAGAGGATTAATAAACAGACTATATAATTAGCTCAAAAAACTTTACCACCAAAAAAACAGATAACCCAATAATAAATGGGGAAATTAATTAAACAGACACTTTTCAAAATAAAAGTGGCCAACTACAAATGTGAAAAACAATGTTCATCATTAGCAATTAGGGAAATAGAAATTAAAACTACATTGAGTATAACATTCTAATTAGGATCCCATTCTTGTGGCTGAAGATGATGTGAAGTTACATTGGTCATGTATTTATATATGAACATAGGAAAGTTATGTTATGTCCAAAAGATATAATAAAAAATTTTTTAAAAACTATACTGAGATTTTATCTCACTCCAATTAGAATACCATAAAGTATACAAACAATAATAAATGCTGTAGAGTATGTGGAGAAAAAGATATACTTTCACACTGTTGGTGGAGAAACATAGTATAATGTCTGTTGTAGTGTCAATACCATGCTGTTTTTATTACTATAGCTCTGTGGTATAATTTGAGGTCCAGAATCGTGATGCTGCCAGCATCACTCTTCTTGCTCAGGATTGTTTTGGCTATTCTGGGTCTCTTATTATTACAAATAAATTTTTAAAGATTTTTTAGTTGTAGGTGGACACAATATCTTTATTTATTTTTTATTTTAATGTGGTGCTGAGGGTTAACCCTAAGACACGTGCTAGGCAAGCACTCCACCACTGAGCCACAACACCAGGCCCCTTACAAATGAATTTTAGAACTTTTTGGTTTTTGTTTTTAGTTCTGTGAAGAAAGTCATTGGTATTTTGATGTGGATTGCATTGAATCTGTAGAATGCCTTCAGTTTTATGGCCATTTTATATTGATTCTACATAGCAAGAAAATTGGAGGTGTTTCCATCTTCCAAAGTCTTCTTTGATTTCTTTGTTCAGTGTTCTATAGTTTTCAATGTAGAGGTTTTTATTTCCTTAAGTAGATTCACTCTCGAGTTCATTTGTTTGTTTTTGTAATTGTGAATGGGATAGCTTTCCTGGTTTCTTTTTCAATAGATTTATTATTGGAGTACAGTTTATCTTGTGGCCTGCTAATGTGTTATTTGTTCATCAGCTCTAGAAATCTTCTGATGGAGTATTTTGGGTCTTCTAAATGTGGATAGAAGACACAGGGATGAATCCACATAGATAACAGTCACCTAATACTCAACAAAGTTGCAAAAAACATTGGCTAAAAGAGATCCCTTTTAACAAATGATGCTGGGTAAAATGGATATCCATATGTAGAAGAATGAAACTAGACCCCTGTCTATCACTCTGCAAAACAAGTCAACTCAGAGTGAATAAAAGGCCTAGGAATTATACAGAAACTCTGAACTGCTAGAAGAAAATACAGGCTCAACACTCCAACATATTGGCACAGGAACCAACTTTCTCAACAAGACTCCTAAACCATAAGAAATAAAACCAAGAGTCAATAAATTGGATGGCATCAAATGAAAAATCTTCTATACAGCAGAGGAAACAATTAGGAACATGAAGAGAGCCTACAGAATTGGAAAAGATCTTTGCCATCTGCTCCTCAAACAGAGGATTTTAATATCTACACTATATAAGAACTTAGTAACTTAGCACCCCCCAAAATTATGCAATGAAGAAATGAGCAAGCTTGCCGGGCTCGCGCTGGGGCTGAGCATCAGGCTGGCAGCAGAGGCGCTGCATTCGGAGCCGTCCCGGAGCCGGAGATGTGGCCCTCAAGAATCTTGAAGTCAAAGAAAATGCCCTGAGTCAACTGGATGTGCCCTTTAAAGTTAAAGTTGGTCATATTGGTAATCTTAAACTTAGAATTCCATGGAAAAACCTTTATACTCAACCATTTGAAGCTGTATCAGAAGATATTTATTTACTCATAGTGCCTTCTTCCAGAATAAAATATGATCCTTTAAAGGAAGAAAAATGGGATCCAACATGGCGGCGAGAGGGGAGGCAGCGCTTTCAGTACCTCCTCAACAACGGGGTCAGAGAGACGCATGGATATGCTTAGATTCGACCTGCTGAGAAACTCCTAGCAAAATTCCACTAAAGAGAGACCGGCCGGGAATCGGTAGGATTTTTGGAGGTGACAGTTTGCGCTAGATGAGTGAATCTCCGCCATGCAGCGCAGAGGTCTAGACCCGCCAGCCGCTGCCCGCGCGACTTGGCAACTGTTGGCTGCCTGCACGCGGCCCCCGCGTCAGGGCAGATAGCCTCTGAGGCGCAGCGCAGCAGGAGCGGTGCAGGGACTCTAGGAAGAGGTCTCTCACCAAGCCTTCATGAAATAGTGAACCGGGAGCTGAAACCAACCAGAGACAGACCAGTCCCACCCCTCCCTTCGGACACTCCGGCAAGGAGCCTGGGGCCCGCCATAGCAAAGAGATGACATCATCAGAGTTCCACCGACAGAATTCCTTCCCAGCGGAATCCACGTTAGCAGGTGTGTGACTCCCACCCCCTCCAGATACAAGCAGCCAGGAAACCACGGGAATCTCTCCGGGGGCATGTCTGTAGGGAAGCAGAGGGGATTCCAGATCCCCACCTCCCCTTAACACCAGCGGCAACACCAAAGATCTTAGCCACCAGTTTCTGGGGGCGTGCCCACCAAAGGGGTCCGGAAAAATTAAACTGTTGGTTCCCAGATCACCCCACCACAGCACTGGGGCTTAGATGAATGACAGAGAGGGTGTTCATCATTTGGGATATAGGACACGTGGTGGGGCTGCAAGTGTAATCAGATCCTTGGGGAACCGCCTCTGGTGAACAGGACCTGGCTGGCTGGCTGGGAGGAGGAACAGGGGGAGGGGCTGGATAAGTGAAAGGGCTCTGGACTAACAGGATTGAGAGACTCCCAGGAGCCACCGTACAGGGATTTCTGTCAGCACATAGAGGGCAGAAGCTCGGCTCAGAGGGCACAGCTCCGCCTATTGGAAGAGAAGAAAATGGGATTCAGCCATAGAACAGGGGATGCCAGCATGGCAGAGATCTGATGTCATCGGAGAGCGGCCGAGGAGAGAACTTCATCAGTGCCAGCGGCGACGGAAACAGTTGGTCCCCTGGTAGGGAGGGTGAGTCACAGATACCCGAGTCTCTCTCGCTTTGTCGTCGAGTCAGAGGGGAGAAGCGGGGCCGCCGCCCGCGCCCGCAAGGTAGGCAGACCTGCAACCAACCTGCAGATCAGGCCCAGCGGTCTGCAGGCGTGGTAGGAGGGGCAGGGCAGAGCCGCCGCCCACGCCAGCAAGGTAAGCAGACCTGCTACAGACTGGCGGATCAGGCCCAGCGGCCTGCCAGCGTGGTACACACTTCACCCCAACTGGAGTAGGGGCATAGCAGAGCCTTCGCCCGCGCCCAGATCAGGCCCAGCGGCCCGCCTGTGTGGTGGTCAAGTGACCCCAATTGGAGTGGGGGCGGAGCGGAACTGACACCCGTGCCCGCAAGGTGGGCAGACCGGCGACCAACCTGCAGATCAGGCCTAGCGGTCCCCGGGCATGGTAGGAGGGGCAGGGCAGAGCCT
Source organism: Marmota monax (assembly GCF_021218885.2). NCBI lineage: Eukaryota > Metazoa > Chordata > Mammalia > Rodentia > Sciuridae > Marmota > Marmota monax. Next base: position 29,662,468 of record NW_026695227.1, read on the forward strand.
TCGCCCCCACCTGCAAGGTAGGCAGACCTGCGACAGAACGGCGGATCAGGCCCAGGGGTCCGCAGGCGTGGTAGACACCTCACACCAATTGGAGGAGGGGCAGAGCAGAGCCCCCACCCGCACCTGCAAGGGAGACTTTTCAACTATACAAGAGCAATATAAATATATAGGGGGGAAAAAAATTTCAAAAACACAACAGTTTCACCAAGAAGAAAGAAACACAAGCAGTATGAAAAGACAAGGAAAGAAAGGACTACAAGCAATGCAGGTCAACGCAACTTTAGATGAGGTAACAGCTGCAGCAGATGGAATGTCAGATAAAGAATTCAGGATATATATGCTTCAGATGATCTGGAGTATCAAGGAAGACATTAGACAGCAAAATCAGACAATGAAAGATCACTTCGACAAGGAATTACACAAACAAATCCAGGAAGCAAAAGATCAACTATACAGGGAGATAGAGGTTATAAAAAACAAACAAACAGAAATCCTAGAAATGCAGGAAGCAATAAACCAACTTAAAAACTCAATTGAGAATACTACCAGAAGAGTAGAACACTTAGAAGATAGAACATCAGACAATGAAGACAAAGTATTTCAACTTGAAAAGAACATAGACAGCTCAGCAAGACTGTTAAGAAATCATGAGCAGAACATCCAAGAAATATGGGATAACATTAGGAGACCAAACTTAAGAGTCATTGGGATACAGGAAGGTATAGAACTCCATACCAAAGGAATGAGCAATTTATTCAATGAAATAATACGAGAAAACTTCCCAGACTTGAAGAATGAGACAGAATCCCAAATCCTAGAAGCCTACAGGACGCCGAATGTGCAAAATTATAAGAGATCCACACCTAGACACATTATAATGAAGATGCCCAACATACAGAATAAGGAGAGAATTTTAAAAGCTACAAGAGAAAGGAAGCAGATTACATTTAGGGGCAAGCCAATCAGGATAACAGCTGATCTTTCAACACAGACTCTGAAAGCTAGAAGATCCTGGAATAACATATTTCAAACACTGAAAGAAAATGGGTTCCAACCAAGAATTGTGTATCCAGCGAAATTAAGCTTCAGGATGGAAGATGAAATTAAAACCTTCCACGACAAACAAAAGTTAAAAGAATATGCAGCTAGAAAACCATCTCTTCAAAACATCCTCGGCAAAACATTACAGGAAGAGGAAATGGAAAATAACAATGAAAACCAACAGTGGGAGGTAGGACAGTAAAGGGGGGGGGGAATAATCAAAGAGGAAAACAAACCATGTTTAGTAACATAAATAAACAAATATGGCTGGAACAACAACCCATATCTCAATAATAACCCTAAATGTTAATGGCTTAAACTCACCAATTAAGAGACACAGGCTAGTAGAATGGATCACAAAACAAGACCCAACAATATGCTGCCTACAGGAGACGCATTTGATAGGAAAAGACATACATAGGCTGAAGGTGAAAGGTTGGGAAAAATCATATCACTCATATGGACTTCGGAAACAAGCAGGAGTGTCCATACTCATATCAGATAAAATAGATTTCAAGCCAAAGTTAATCAAAAGGGATAAAGAGGGACACTACATACTGCTCAAGGGAACCATACACCAACAAGACATAACAATCATAAATATATATGCCCCAAACAATGGTGCAGCTATGTTCATCAAACAAACTCTTCTCAAGTTCAAGAGTCTAATAGACCACCATACAATAATCATGGGAGACGTCAACACACCTCTCTCGCCACTGGACAGATCTTCCAAACAAAAGTTGCATAAGGAAACTACAGAACTCAATAACACAATTAATAACCTAGACTTAATTGACATATATAGAATTTACCACCCAACATCAAGCAGTTACACTTTTTTCTCAGCAGCACATGGATCCTTCTCAAAAATAGATCATATATTATGTCACACGGCAACTCTTAGACAATATAAAGGAGTAGAGATAATACCATGCATCCTATCTGATCATAATGGAATGAAACTGAAAATCAACGATAAAAGAAGGAAGGAAAAAGCATACATCACTTGAAGAATGAACAATAGGTTACTGAATGATCAATGGGTTATAGAAGACATCAAGGAGGAAATTAAAAAAATCTTAGAGATAAATGAAAACACAGACACAACATATCGGAATCTATGGGACACATTGAAAGCAGTTCTAAGAGGAAAATTCATTGCGTGGAGTTCATTCCTTACAAAAAGAAAAAACCAACAAATAAATGATCTCATACTTCATCTCAAAATCCTAGAAAAAGAAGAGCAAAACAACAGCAAAAGAAGTAGAAGGCAAGAAATAATTAAAATCAGAGCTGAAATTAATGAAATCGAAACAAAAGAAACAATTGAAAAAATTGACAAAACTAAAAGTTGGTTCTTTGAAAAAATAAACAAAATCTACAGACCCTTAGCCATGCTAGCAAAGAGAAGAAGAGAGAGAACTCAAATTACTAGCATATGGGATGAAAAAGGCAATATCACAACAGACACTTCAGAAATACAGATATAATCAAAAATTATTTTGAATCCTTATACTCCAATAAATTAGAAGACAGTGAAGGCATAGATAAATTTCTTAAGTCATATGATCTGCCCAGATTGAGTCAGGAAGATATAGACAACTTAAACAGACCAATATCAATTGAGGAAATAGAAGAAACCATAAAAAGACTACCAACTAAGAAAAGCCCAGGACCGGATGGGTACACAGCAGAGTTTTACAAAACCTTTAAAGAGGAACTAATACCAATACTTTTCAAGCTACTTCAGGAAATAGAAAAAGAGGGAGAACCTCCAAATTCATTCTACGAGGCCAACATCACCCTGATACCTAAACCAGACAAAGACACTTCAAAGAAAGAAAACTACAGACCAATATCTCTAATGAACCTAGATGCAAAAATCCTCAATAAAATTCTGGCGAATCGGATACAAAAACATATCAAAAAAATTGTGCACCATGATCAAGTAGGATTCATCCCTGGGATGCAAGGCTGGTTCAATATATGGAAATCAATAAATGTTATTCACCATATCAATAGACTTAAAAATAAGAACCATATGATCATCTCGATAGATGCGGAAAAAGCATTTGACAAAGTACAGCATCCCTTTATGTTCAAAACTCTAGAAAAACTAGGGATAACAGGAACATACCTCAATATTGTAAAAGCAATCTATGCTAAGCCTCAGGCTAGCATCATTCTGAATGGAGAACAATTGAAGGCATTCCCTCTAAAATCTGGAACAAGACAGGGATGCCCTCTCTCACCACTTCTGTTCAACATAGTTCTCGAAACACTGGCCAGAGCAATTAGACAGACGAAAGAAATTAAAGGCATCAAAATAGGAAAAGAAGAACTTAAATTATCACTATTTGCAGGTGACATGATTCTATACCTAGCAGACCCAAAAGGGTCTACAAAGAAACTATTAGAGCTAATAAATGAATTCAGCAAAGTGGCAGGATATAAAATCAACACGCATAAATCAAAGGCATTCCTGTATATCAGTGACAAATCTTCTGAAATGGAAATGAGGACAACAACTCCATTCACAATATCCTCAAAAAAATTAAATAAAATACTTGGGAATCAACCTAACAAAAGAGGTGAAAGACTTATACAATGAAAACTACAGAACCCTAAAGAGAGAAATAGAAGAAGATCTTAGAAGATGGAAAAATATACCCTGTTCATGGATAGGCAGAACTAACATCATCAAAATGGCGATATTACCAAAAGTTCTCTATAGGTTTAATGCAATGCCAATCAAAATCCCAACGGCATTTCTTGTAGAAATAGGGAAAGCAATCATGAAATTCATATGGAAAAATAAAAGACCCAGAATAGCCAAAACAATGCTAAGCAGGAAGTGTGAATCAGGCGGTATAGCGATACCAGACTTCAAACTATACTACAGAGCAATAGTAACAAAAACAGCATGGTACTGGTACCAAAACAGGCGGGTGGACCAATGGTACAGAATAGAGGACACAGAAACCAATCCACAAAACTACAACTATCTTATATTTGATAAAGGGGTAAAAGCATGCAATGGAGGAAGGATAGCATCTTCAACAAATGGTGCTGGGAAAACTGGAAATCCATATGCAACAAAATGAAACTGAATCCCTTTCTCTCGCCATGCACAAAAGTGAATTCAAAATGGATCAAGGAGCTTGATATCAAATCAGAGACACGCCGTCTGATAGAAGAAAAAGTTGGCTACGATCTACAGTCGGTGGGGTCGGGCTCCAAATTCCTCAATAGGACACCCATAGCACAAAAGTTAATAACTAGAATCAACAAATGGGACTTACTCAAACTAAAATGTTTTTTCTCAGCAAAAGAAACAATAAGAGAGGTAAATAGGGAGCCTACATCCTGGGAACAAATCTTTACTCCTCACACGTCAGATAGAGCCCTAATATCCAGAGTATACAAAGAACTCAAAAAATTAGACAATAAGATAACAAACAACCCAATCAACAAATGGGCCAAGGACCTGAACAGACACTTCTCAGAGGAGGACATGCAATCAATCAACAAGTACATGAAAAAATGCTCACCATCTCTAGCAGTCAGAGAAATGCAAATCAAAACCACCCTAAGATACCATCTCACTCCAGTAAGATTGGCAGCCATTATGAAGTCAAACAACAACAAGTGCTGGCGAGGATGTGGGGAAAAGGGTACACTTGTACATTGCTGGTGGGACTGACTGCAAATTGGTGCAGCCAATTTGGAAAGCAGTATGGAGATTTCTTGGAAAGCTGGGAATGGAACCACCATTTGACCCAGCTATTCCCCTTCTCGGTCTATTCCCTAAAGACCTAAAAAGAGCATGCTACAGGGACACTGCTACATCGATGTTCATAGCAGCACAATTCACAATAGCAAGACTGTGGAACCAACCTAGATGCCCTTCAATAGACGAATGTTTAAAAAAAATGTGGCATTTATACACAATGGAGTATTACTCTGCATTAAAAAATGACAAAATCATAGAATTTGCAGGGAAATGGATGGCATTAGAGCAGATTATGCTAAGTGAAGCTAGCCAATCCCTAAGAAACAAATGCCAAATGTCTTCTTTGATATAAGGAGAGTAACTAAGAACAGAGTAGGGTCAAAGAGCATGAGAAGAAGATTAACATTAAACAGGGATGAGAGGTGGGAGGGAAAGCGAGAGAGAAGGGAAATTGCATGGTAATGGAAGGAGACCCTCAGGGTTATACAAAAGTACATACAAGAGGTAGTGAGGGGAAAGGGAAAAATAATACAAGGGGGACAAATGAATGACAGTAGAGGGGGTAGAGAGAGAAGAGGGGAGGGTAGGGGAGGGGAGGGGGGATAGTAGAGGATAGGAAAGGCAGCAGAACACAACAGACACTAGTATGGCAATATGTAAATCAATGGATGTGTAACTGATGTGATTCTGCAATCTGTATATGGGGTAAAAATGGGAGTTCATAACCCACTTGAATCAAAATGTGAAATATGATATATCAAGAACTATGTAATGTTTTGAACAACCAACAATGAAAAAAAGTATAAATATGTCATACACCTGATGTTAATTTTATGACAAAACTAGTATAAATAAAATAATTTTAATATCCATATAGATCTCCTAAAGAAAGACAATGTTCTAAAATGGACTTGAATGTTCTAATTTCCTTACATTTCTATTTTGATTATTTAAGTACTTGAGAAAGGATGGAAAAAATCACTATTAAGCAGTCTAGCTTGAATGATAACATCTTAGATAAATAAGTGTAACTACTGGTTTATTATAATAGTCAGTTATGACTCAATAAATGGTAGATTGAATAAGTAAGCTCTTCTCTAAATTAAATTTTAATCACTAAGCATGTTATAGAGCCACTGTGTACTTTAAATATATATGAATTCATCAATCATTAAAAACTGACTGAGTGATTTAGGCAAATGAATGGTTGGATTCCTTACCTTAAGTGAAGCATTTTTAAAATTCATTTAGCACCAACTACCATGTACACAGCAAATTTACCTGGGTAAATTGCCTTGGAATATGATTTCTGGACTTAATGAGAACAATCCAGCACAGGAATGGCCAGGACCAGGAAACAGGCTTAGCTAGCATAATAAATGAGTCATGGATGAGCCAAACAAAGATCCAATTCCAGTAGGTCGGAACGAAGCCAGAGCTTATGGATAACAGTTGGTGTCCAAAGAGGCAGGCATTTCAATGAACCAGACCTGAAGGTTTGAGTAAAGTCAAGAATCATGAAAGGAAATGACACTTAAATACCAAGAAAAATGTCTCAGAATAAGGGTCAATGGGTAAACCCAAATATCCTCACACCTGATTTATACAGGACTGAATGCTCTATTTCTCCATTTTAAGATGGCTCTTTTTAATAATGGAGAGATAAATTCTATTTAGAAGGTCTTCTTCCTGTGGGACAGGAACAGTAATTGTTGGCAGTTCCAGAATGATTTAGGTATCATGGCAAACTCTCATAGTTCTAAGAGCATAGGTTCCTGAAATTCTACCCCTACTTTCCTTATTTCCCATTCAGACTGAGTGAGTGGCCCATGGCATGGACCCTGGTATGGTATTCTTTCAAATCACCTCTTCCTTGCTTACCCCAAATCCTTGCCCTTCACAGGGTGCATATCCATCCTGGAAAGTGACTCAGTATCAGGAGCACAGGATTTTTAGTTCTCTGTTCCCTTGTCCTTTCTGGAATCTGGATGCCCTTCCTTTCTCAGAAATACTGATTTTGAGTCTTTTTATCCTTTTAAAGCTGGGGAGGCCCCAGTGTGATTCCAAATTCTAAAATGCCTTTCAACTGGGGAGGGAAGGGCAACAGTCTTTAGTAATTTTAATTCAGTAAAGAACAGCAGTCATAGTGGCAAAAAAAACTTTAACTCTGATGGAATTACACACCATGAGGATTTATTATTTATCTTAGTCTACACCTGTAGATGATGATGATGATAACAATGATGATGATGATGATGATGATGATGATGATTTACACTGAGCAATATTGTACAGATTTTTAAAATATGCTTTATGTGTTATCATATTTAATTCCCATGACATTTGAAATTTGAAAGAGTACAATACCACAACTCTAATAGAATAAAATAGTATTTCAGTTTCAGCAAGGAAACAGAAGTTAAGCACAGATATATAATATGCACAAAGTGAAGCTGGGATTTGATCCTAGTCTGATGCAAGAGCCTATATTCTTAGTCATTGCACATATTGTCTATCTATATTCTAGGCTATTACTCTTTCTTAAATGTATGTGTTTTGCCAAGTATACCTTGCTATTTTTCCGTCCTGATTCTTTAAATATTTGGCTATGACTTCATAGAAAAATATCTTTGCTTAAACATTTTGCTCAAATAACTTCAATGTGATGGAATTACTGATTATTTCTAAGTCACTCTGAAAGAGATCATTTCAGTCAATCATATGTGATTTGATTTCTTGTATTTATCTCAATGTTCTTTGAAATATGACTTTTTAAATGTAGACATCTTATTCATATTTATGTTCCATTATTTTCTAGATGATTGTGATGTTAAAAGAGAACCATTGAAATATGAAAACCAGATAGAGAAGAATAGAAAATTCACTGTCATGAATTTCCAGTTTTAGGGATCAACTTTTTCAAACGGCCTTCAGGAAACACAGAGCCATCACAGAGTTCATCTTCCTGGGACTGTCTGCGGACCCCTGCCTGGAGGCTCTGCTCTTTGAGCCATTCCTAAGGATTTGGTTCTGAACTGCCATAAGAAACCTGATGCTGCTGCTAGTGATCAGTACTGAATCTCACCTCCACAACCTTTTTTCTGAGTCACTCCTCTTTCTTGTCACCTCTGTTTCTCTTCAGTTATGGTACCCAAGATGCTGGAGAACCTTCTGTGTCAGAAGAAAACAATTTCAATAGAGGGCTATCTTGCTTAGGTCTTCTTTGTGTTAATTACTGCATGGACTGAAGCCCCTCTGCTCTCAGCAATGGACTATGACGGCTATGCCTCCATCTGCCACCTACTGCTCTATGGCCAGAGGATAAGTAAGTAGTGGTGTGAGCTCTTGGGGACTAGACCTTCTGGAGTCTCTCATCAATATCCCTCTAGCAATGGAAATGGACTTCTGTGATATTCATGCCATCCCACACAACAGCTGTGTGCTATCCTGTCTCTTCCCTCTGTCCTGCTCTGACATCTCCACCAACTTCACGGTCATGCTGTGCTCCAGCATCCCTCATGGTATTGTAACTTGCCTTTCAATCTCTTCTTACACCTGCACTGTCTCCACCATCCTGAGCGTCACCTCTACCTTTGGCAGAAGCAAAATTTTTTCCACAAAGTTCTTACCACAACAATCATATTCTATGGCTCTGACTTTCTCTACTACCTCATGCCAACCTCAGTCTCCTCCCTGGAGTTGATCTTCTCTGTGCAATACAGAGTGATCACTCCTATTATGAATCCCCTCATCTACAAGGAGATAAAGGCAGCGGTGAAAAAGAACACTGGGGGAATACTTACAATGTTTTCATTGGCTGGAAAAAGAAAGAGGATAAGAGACAATTGATATAGAAACACAGGTAGCAAGACATTGGGTGAGTGGACATAAATCAGAACTTCCTGACTACTTAACTACTTATGATGTCAAATTTGGCAAAATAAATTTAAAATGCCTATTTTTTTTAAAAAGGCATGGAGCTACTTGAGAGTGAGTCATTCAGTTCAATAAGAAAGAGGCAAAGGAATGGATTAAATATTAATTTTATACTGTAAGATTTGATTGTAAATATATGCATTAATTATTTTCATTTTATATCACATATCTTTGTTAAGGTTTATTTGGGATAAATTATTTACCATTATTTATAGTTGAATTGTGGGACAATATTGAAAGCCATAGCATTTCTAAGTAGGTAAAGGCCTGAATCTTCAGAGAAAAGACACAATAAATTCATAAGTTATTGGAAATTGATTCAGGTTAAAGTTGCAGGAAGAGAAATATGTGAACCACCCTTATTGAGACTGAAGACTTCCCAAGTGTTTGTGCCTCCTGCCTCAGACTCCAAAGTCCCTGGGATTACAGGCATGTACCACCACAACTAGCAAGACTAGGATTTTGATTGAGACTAACTCCACAGAATAAGGTTAGAAGAGGTGGTACTCTATAATATTGAGTCTTATAATTCATGAACAAGTTATATCCCTTCATTAGGTCTTTATCATTTCTCTCAAAATAATTCTAGCTTTTATTGAAAATTTCTTGTGAACATATTGTGAAGTATATTAGTAAGCATTTAATGTTTTTAATTCCACATAAGTGTTATCATGTTTTTTCTTCATATGTCAAATATACTTTGTATACAACCAGACATGAAAAAATGTGCTTTATATGTGTAATATGAATTGTAATGCATTGGCTGGAAAAAGAAAGAGGATAACAGACAATTGATATAGAAACACAGGTAGCATCTATAACAACTTAGAATAAAAAATAAAATTAAAAAAAATACAAAATGGGGCAGGGGAATGTGGTTCCGTGGTTGAGTTCCCCTGAACTCAATCCTTAGAACCACGTCCACCAAAAAACAAAAAAGAATGATTAAGAACTGGAAAAATTTTTAATCTTGATGTTTATTGTTTAGACAGGTATGTCTAAATCACTTGAGTATTAAAGTGATTTCATGTATATTATATTTCTTTAGAACTTTAGTTGAAATTCATATGTTCATTAAACTAAACATTTTAAAGTGAAAAAATAGTTGATTTTTGTATACCCAGTGACCTTAATAAATTAATTATTTATTTTTAAGGTTTTATTAATATTCTTTGGGAATTTTTTAGTGTGTGTATGTGAATAATACTCATCTTTCAAATGACTGGCATTTACTTTCTCTTTTTTTCAGTGACCATCTCTTCAATGTAAAGTAAAAGTGACAGTATTAGGAATTGTTGGCCCATCTCTTTTTCAACTATTCACTTTTTTATGAAATTAACTTTATTTTTATTATTTTAATTGAACAAATTTATGGGATACAGTATAATATTTTAATGTATACAGTGTGTAGTGATCAAATCAGGGTAGCTAACACTTCCAATAAGATTCTTTTTTCAGATTAAGAAAATTTTCTCCTTTTCCTAATTTAAGTGCTTTCAAATTTTATCAAATGAATGGCATTTCTATTGAGCTATCTCCTTTTACTAGTGAATGAGGTGAATTATATTGGTTGATTAAAAAAAATTACACATGCATTCCTGGAATCAATCCTACTTAGGTGCAGTGTATTTTTATTATGAGACACTCATGTGATTCTTGTCTTTACTGATGTGATGAATTAATGTTTATTGATTTCCATATGTTGCAACAACCTTGAATCCCCGGGATGAACCCCAATTGATCATGGTGCACTATTTTTTTAATGTGTTTTTGCATGGGATGTCTTGAAAAGAAAACTGGCTATGTGTTAAGATACCTCATTTCACTTTTACCACAGGCTAAACTGACTACTAGTAACACCCTGGCTAGATCACACCCAAATTCACAGCTTCTGACCAAAATCAACAAATATCATTGGAAAAGAGTTGCTGCTAAGGGTCAGATGACCACAGATGTGCACTCCAGGAAGTCGAGCAACTCTAACCCTTATTCTATTGGCTGCCACTCTGATTCCTTTAAATAAATAATTTTTGTATGTTATCCAGATTTTTAGTTGCTCTGTGTGTGTGTGTGTTTACCTGTAAACTAAACTATCTTTCCCTTAACAAAAGTCACCTTTCTCTGAATAACAAATACACATTGTATTTTTTAATTTTTCAATAAATTTCATTTACTGCCATGCTCCAGATTCAAGTTTTAAATTTTAATTTGTATGTTGATACCATTTCAAAGTTATGAGGAAAATACAAAAATCAATAAGGAAATAGAGTTAGTGACCAACACTATAAACCAACAGTCCTAACACAGAGCAAGCACTTCATCCAACAACAGTGGCCATGTTCTCCTCTGCATTACTCCAGGATAAGCCATACGTTCAGCCAATAAAACACATCTCACTTGATCTTTAAATATGTCATCATTATCTTGAAAACATGAGAATGCATTGGAGAGTGAACAACCCTAACTTTGCAATTCCTTAATATCATTAAATATTCAAGGTTCAACTCAAAAAACTTAACACCAAAAAAACCCAATAACCCAATCAATAAATGAGCTAAGGAACTGAACAGACACTTCACAAAAAAGAAATACAATCCACCAAGAAACATTTGAAAAAATGTTCATTATCTCTAGTAATTAGAGAAATGAAAATCAAAGCTACTCTTAAGATTTCATCTCACTCCAGTCAGAATGGAAATTATCAAGAATACAGGCAACAATAAGTGTTGGCAAGGACCTGGAGGAAAAGGTACACTCATACATTGCTGATGGAACTGCAAACTGGTGCAAGCACTATGGAAACCAGTATGGAGATGCCTCAGAAAATTTGGAATGGAACCACCATTTGACCTAACTATCCCACTCCTCGGTTTATAACCAAAGGACTTAAAATCAGCATACTACAGTGACACAGCTACATCAATGCTTATAGCAGCTCAATTCACAATAGTTAAAATATGGAACCAACCTAGATGCTCTTCAACAGATGAAAGAATAAAGAAAATGTGGTACATATACACAATGGAATATTACTCAGCCTTAAAGAAGAATGAAATTATGGCATCTGCAGGTAAATGGATGGAGTTGGAGAATATCATGCTAAGTGAAATAAGTCAATCCCCCAAAACCAAAAACGGAATGTTTTCTCTGATAGTATAGGTAAGAATGAACTTTGATTTGTGTAGAGGGGAGAGAAGGGAGGTTTGGGGTTGTGGGGATGGGAAGGATGGTAGAATGAGACAGACATTATTAACCTATATACATGTATGATTACACTACTGGAGTGACTCAGCACCGTGTATAGCCAGAGGAATGAGAAGTTGTGCTCCATTTGTGTCAAAATGTATTCTATTATCATGTATAACTAATTAGAACAAATAAAAAAGTTCAGTGTTCAAAAAAAAGCAATGCTCAGAAGAAAACATATGACTATAAACATCAATGTATGAGAAGAAGAAATGCCTCAAATAAATAGGCTAACTTCTCACATTAAGGAATTAGAAATAGAAGAACAAATTAAACCCACGGCTATAATAAAGAAAGAAATAATAAGAAGGTAAATAGTCAAAAGGCATCAATAGATGAGTGTAATATTACATACAATGGAATATTATTTTTCAATCTTTAAAAGAGAGTAGATTATGACATATGCTCCAATATGGATAAAACTTGTAGACATAATTCTAAGTGAAATAATTCTGTTATAAAAGGACAAATATTGTATGATTGCACTTACATGTGGTACTTAGAGTGGTCAAGTTTATAGAAACAGAAACTAGAATGGTGGTTGCCAAGGGATATGGAGAGGAGGGAATGGAGGATTAGTATGAACAGAGTTTCAGTTTGCAAGGTGGAAAGAGTTCTGAAAATGGATGGTGATAATGGTTACAGAACAATGCTAGTGGACTTATGCCAAAAAACTGTATACTTAAAAATGAATATGAGGGGCTGGAAGTGTAGTGCAGTGTTAGCGTGCTTGCTGAGCACACACAAGGTCTTGGATTCTAACCCTAGCACCACAAAAAATGATTATGATAGTAAATTTTATGTTATGTGTATTTTACCACATTTTTTGTGTGTGGTGCTGGGGATTAAACCCAGGGCCTGGTGCATACAAGGCAAGCACTTTACCAACTGAGCTATATCCCCAGCCCTGTCACACTTTTTTTTTAGGTGTAGATGGTCACAACACAATGCCTTTATTTTTATGTGGTGCTGAGGATTGAACCCGAGTCCTGCCCATGCTAGGCGAGCACTCTACCACTGAGCCACAATCCCACCCCACACATCACACTTTTTTAAGAAGTAAAATGTGTTATTACTTCTCACCCACTAGAATGTCCAAAGTCAAATAGAGTGAAAATACTAAGTGATGGTGAGAATATTCAGCAAACCAAAAGCTCAGACATTGTTTTTGAGAATTTGAAATAGTACAACTTTGGAAAACTATTGAGCAATTTCTAATCAAGTTAAATTTACAAGTACTTTATAGCAGAAAGCCCATACCTAGATTTATATTCGAGAGAAATGAGAGAATATTTCCATAGGATATACTTTTATAGGAATCTCAAGGCAGCTTTATTCAAAGAACAAAATGGAAATACCTAAATGTCCAACATAGCACCTATAAACCAATGTAATATACTCATCTAAGTGTAATAAAAAGCAATTAACTATTGATATATGCAAAAATATGGACAATTCTCAAAACTTTTGGCAAGCAACAGAAAATAGACAGGATTTATAGTTAATCAATCTATCCACATAAAAATCAAGAAATCAAAACAGTTGCCTTTTGGAGTAAGAGGTGCAATGTGGAATTGACTGAAAAGAGCCACAAGAAATTCTAAGGGGGTTTGAATCTTGATTTGGTGTACACATTTGTCAGAACACATCAGACTGTTCACTTATGGTCTTTGCATTTGCTATATGTAAAATACATACCTCAATAAAATAAATAAATATTTAGAGCTCATCTCACTGTTTTGCTGAGCACCTCTACACACAAGGCACTATTATAGCCACTGGAGAAACATGCATAATCCTTGCCCTCATGAGCTTTCTTTGAAATAGTCACATACACCCACTTTTTATGCTTTTGTTGTCACATTATAGTTATGCATCATAGTGGGGTTCATTTTGACATAATCATGCATGCATGGAATCTAATTTTGTATGTATACTTTTGAGGGGTGACATTATATTAAGGTACCTCAGTTTTTTTACTTGACTGTGAATTTATCCAAATAGTATCTTGTTCATCTTGTATCTCAAATAAATACCTAGAATATTATCATCAGTAAACAAATATATTTCATCTTTGAATGAGTTTTTCTCTCTTAAATGATTGGATCCCAGTCTTTTTGATATACTAACAGACATGCGCCATCATACAAAATAGGACAACAATTTTCTCACAAGAGAGGTAAACAGTGCTGACACTGTTTTTGAAATGATCTTTCAAAGATAAATTTCATATTGCCTGAGTAGATGCTTATTTTATTGAATAATGCATTTCAAAAGACAAGGCTACCTCTTTAAAGAAGATTCATTAACCTAAAGCAAAAGCCTGTGATTGCCCTCATCTTTACACTATTCTTTGCAACACTGTTGTATGGGATGAAAGTCTATGGATAGACCAGATGCTACTTAAATATTTCAAACATAACTGTTTCTGATTTTTTAAATTTACTTGATCATCAGAATATCCAGACTAAATGTATTTAAAGACAGGGTTAATATGAATATGTGAAATAAAGCTGTCTGATGAACTTTATCTTTTTGTACACATTCATAGATAATTTCCAAAAAAAAATCACTCCTGATGGCCACTAAAATAATACTTCCCAAGTGCACCAAACCCTAGGGTTTAAAATTAGAGTTGCAACCCTGAAGTTGCAAAGCCTGCATCTGTGAAAATGCCCTAGGATTGACACAAACCTCAATTCATTTAATGGGGTTTAATTTTGGCTTCAGACTTTGACCTTGGGGAATACAGCTTTCTTGAGTTTCTGTGCTCCACCAGTCAAATTACTTGATTCCCTTCAGCTACATTATAACTGAAAACTATGTGCATCACTTATATTCTTTGTCCCGTATTCACCATCACAATCACAAGGGCAGATAAATGAAGAGAAGCCTCTGTGATTGGGTAGGGAGTGACATGAGAGAAGTCTCTTCTGTGCTCTTTTCAGAACCTGAATGTTTTCTGCTGCATTTGTGAGTTAAAGTGACAGGACAAAGATGAATTTCAGATGATAAGTATCTTGAGCTTCTCTTCCTGAAATATTCTATTTTCCTTCACTCATGGTGACCTACAAATAGAAAAAAAAATTGTTTGTGCTTTTTGTAGTTTGGCTCTAGAAATATTAATTTCCCTATGCATGGACATTCCTGGATCAAAGATGACTTCTTATGCCGTGGTAAGACAAAAACTAGAAGACGACTTTTCTTCCAGGAAAAGTCAGACCTCCCTGACTCCTCTGCTCGTTCTCCTTATTCCTACATGGAGACCTCTAGGTCCAATTCCTTCACCTTATCTAATCTTCCATGCCTGGCTCTTTCAGGCAAGCCTTTTTTACCTTGAAGCCTCTCCTTTCCTTTTTCCTTGTGCTAGAGGCTGTGTTCTGGACCCTTAGGGTTTTGTCAATTTTACCTTCTCCGAGACTCTCCAGCCACTCTTATAATCCACTAACTAATCCACTCTATGTTCTCTGAAGTACTGAGAATACACTGGCTATAAAAACTGCATTGATCTGGGAAACTGAGACCAAGAGCTAAGAGGTTCCCAATCCAAGGAGGAGTAAAGTCACATCAAAGTAAATGATGAGATTTTAGTGACATAGAATCTTTCTCCTCTTCTAGACTTTAAATGTAGTTGCTATAAAGAGATTTTTGGCTCTTATTTTTTTAATAGTTTTATTAGTGCATTATAGTTATTCATTATAGTAAGGTTCATTTGACATAATCATGCATGCATGGAATGTAATGGGCTCCATTTCAGTCTCCAACACTTCCTCTTTCCCTCCCCTCTCCTCCCTTCCTATTTCCCTTCCTCTGTTCTACTGGTCTTCCTTCTATTTATTTATTCATGCTTTATAGACATGCATGAAGGTGAAATTCATTGTGGTATATTCATATATGCACATAGTATAAAATTGCAATTTCATTTCAGAGTTCCCTTCTGTGGGAGGACCCCTTTTCTGTCTCTCCTCTCTCCCTCAGCCCCCTTCCTCTATTCCACTGCTCTCCCATCTATTGTCATGAGACTTCTCCACTCTTTTCTCCCTTATTTTCCTCCAGCTTCCACTCATAAAAAATAACATTCAGTCCTTGACCTTCTGAGTCTGGCAAATGCCATATTTTCATTCTTTTTTATGGCTGGGTAAAACCCGATTGTGTATATAGACCACATTTTCTTTGTACATTCATCTGTTGATGGGCACCTGGGATGGTTTCATAATTTGGCTATTGTGAATTGCACTGTATAAACATTGATGTGCCTGTATCAAATTTTCTCTATTTCAGTTCTTATTAACCACACTATCAACTCTGGTCAACAAAGCTATTGGTGGTTTTAAAAAAAAAAAGGAGGATAGGGCATTAGTCAGAGAAGAATTCAAGGAAAGTCTTGGGATTTATGAGGCTTGTTCTATGCATACAGAGCCTATGCATTGTGGCCTATTTTAGATACCCAAGGATACCCAAAGTCTTTCTATTCTTCTGAGTATTTTATATTCTCCAAATTAGTTACCTAGACCATTTCTGCCTTCTAGCACTCAACTTGTCTTACATTAACCCATGTATCTGTTCTGTAATTTATGCAGTTAACTAGCATTTTCTGCATAATTACAGGAGATCAAATGGTCAAATTGTGAGACATTTCTCCTTGGAATGTCCTCCATTACCTGTATCCATGGAAATTTTATAAGATCACAGGACCTAAAGGAATTAATAATATTAAATGATATAAATACATTTTATCCTCAGAACTGATTGGATTTTACATTTGAGTAGATATGAAGTAGAATTAATTCAAGGTGATATAAATGTAGACATAAATCATAGGATGGAAGGTGGAAATTGTCAAGGTTTTTTTAAAAGTGATTCAGAAAATGCAGGCTCTTGTTCACTTCTTTTTAAGATGATAAATACAAGATACCAAAAAGAGACCTGTCTGACATGTTCAAACACAGTTATCCAAGTAAATTGATAAATAACACCTAAATAACAGGATTTCATTGGACCCCACTCTTGATTTTCCCTGTGTAAACACCCAGGTTTTCCTTCTCTTCTTCTTTTACTAACTTTAAAAAATAGATATTTAGTTTCAATTTAAATCAAGGTAGCAGTGTGTCCTTTTGGAAGGCGAGTGAGCAGAGTTTGTAATGAGTGTCAACCTCTCCCTGCAAGGTTAAAATGATACTCTGTCTTCACTTGGTCACAATTAGATGAGCTATGTTGTGAACCAAGGAACCCTGCCATTGAGCTTCCACCTGGCTTACTGAGAGGTTGTGTAGAACCTTATCATGGAAAAGAGGTTTTTAAACATGTATCTCTTACTCAAAATTTCCCCAACATCCCTTATATATGTTAGATATGACTTAAGACTAAGTGCTCAGGATCTAAACGGAACTCTGTTCAGCTCTACATTGAGAGTAAATATGGAAACATTAAAGTTAATATCTGATCAAAAAAAGTAATTCCAAATGCTGAGGAGAGTCTTTGCTACTAAAGAACACAGAGGAATTTGTTATTTCAACAGAATTATAAAGAAGAAAATTTGACTTTTTCATCTTATCATTCACCCTCACTGATGACTGAATTTAATTTGAGCCTCCATCCTGGGCTGCAAATTAGTCATCAGATGAAACCAAGAGGTAACTTGAATATGGGTTTCCAGTAAAGATCTGAAGTATGGAAACTTGTCTAAATCCTCAAAGGGGAAAGCCTGGAAGAACAAATACAAAGACATTCCAATGGTCCAGCAAGAATAGAATCTTGTTGGACCATTGGACCATAGAATCAATGTCAGACTGCAGTATCAGGTAAAATCTGAGGGATTCAGAGTAGATTTAGAGTTACATTGCACTTACAAGATTATTGTAAGGAACTACTACACAAGGCAAGAGAGCTCATTAAGGAGTAGTCTGTGTATACAATGATATTCCAGGTTTTAAGTTGGATGTGAAAAAAATTAACAAGGGAAATAGATCATCCCCAATGTTGGAAAGTACAATAGGGAAACCAGGACAAATAAGTGCATTCACACAATAGTTCTAGACAGATCAAGCAAGGTCATTTACCTAATATTCTAAGTAGGCAGACTTATGCAAAGTAAATCCACAAATATTTGAATAGTTAAAAAGATAGATGACTGAATTGACTCAGTGAATAAAAGCATGAATAAATAAAAGATTAGATGGATAAATAATGGATAAAATGTTACATAAGTTATGAAATTTAGATAAGTTGTTAGATGAATAAGATCATGGTTTCAAACAATCCCCAGTTAAGGACAACAATCAGCTAATAGGTGTGAGCTGCACTCTGAGGAAAGAAATATTTAGATGCTATTTGAAGATGAGTCTTCTGTTAGTCCTTCAAAACCACTATTAAGTGAAACCTTAAAATCCACATCTTTCCTTTCCCCACCATTTACAAGTCTCCCTCAAAATTTGATTTTGCTTTTGTTTTGTTTTGTTTTGTTTTGTTTGCAGTGGTGTAATCAAACCCAAGACTTTTGCATGCTAGGCAAGCACCCTACCACTAAGCCATATCCCAAGCATGGTTTATTTCTGAAACTAGAATTCAAGCTGTAGATATCCCTTGAGAAGAAATGTACATAGTATGTCCTATTTACTTTATCCTATCATTCTTTCTACATTCAACAAATATTGCTGAAGACCCACTATGTGCCCCTCAGTCTGCGATGTGTGCAGGATTTAAGATAAATAGATGATTGGATAATAACCCTTATAGTCCAGAGACAGGTAAGTGGATTGGTGAAAAAAAGAATTGCTACTCACCTCCTACTAAAATCCAGGGCAAGATAGACATCCAAGTGAAAGTACAAAAATAGTGAAGAAAGAAAGAGGTGAAATTGTCCTCTGAGTCAACATAATGAAATATATCAGAGACATATGACAAGTACAAATACAGTAGCTAGAGAGTTTCAGTCAGTAGTACTGAGCAACTGCAAGAAGTAATGAAGGTTTGGGCAACTGAGGAAAACAAAGAAAGAACAACTTCTTTGGAAATATACTAGATTAAAAAATTCACTTTAATTTTTACAGCATAAAAGCAAAGACCAGTCAAAGAAGATAAAGTCAATTAATCATGGAAAAATCTGGAAAACAGTGAATTTATTTTGGGGTTATTTAGGTTAGAAGAGTCACGTAGAGAAAGAGCACCAGTGTACTGATTTCACATTCAGAAGTTGCTAAGGAGGCAAGTGGGTGAGAAAAGAGTTCTGGGATGGAAGGAAAATAGGTAGGAAATCTGTGAAGGAGACAAGTTGGGGGAGTGATGAGGTAGAAACTCAGAGGTGGCATGAGGAGTGACCACTGCTTCACCTTTTTTTCTTTGTTCCAGAGGAAATGTCCTCTATAATGGCCACAGGAAACCACAGCATTGTAACTGAGTTCATCCTCCTGGGACTGCCTGCTCAGCCACACATCCAGGCGTTGCTCTTTGTGCTGTTCTTGGGGGTTTACCTTCTGACCTTCACGGGGAACCTGTTGATGATACTGGTGATCAGGACTGATTCTCAGATCCATGCCCCCATGTACTTCTTCCTCAGTCACCTCTCTTTCCTGGATCTTTGCTTAACATCAGTCATTGTGCCCAAAATGTTGGACAATCTTCTGTCCCAGAGAAAATCAATCTCAGTAGAAGGCTGCCTGACTCAGGTTTTTTTTATATTTTCCACCGCAGGAATTGAAGCTTTTCTGCTCTCAGTGATGGCCTATGACCGTTATGCTGCCATCTGCCACCCCCTGCTCTATGGCCAGATGATGACCAGACAGTTGTGTGGGGGTCTGGTATGGGCCTCATGGGGACTGGGCTTTCTGGATGCTCTCATTAACACCCTCATGGCTTGGAATTTGGACTTCTGTGAGGCTCGTGTCATGCCTCACTTCAGCTGTGAGCTGCCCTCTCTGTTTTCTCTGTCCTGCTCTGATGTCTCTGCCAACTTTGCAGTCCTGCTGGGCTCCACCCTCCTGCATGCCCTTGGGACCTTCCTTTTGGTCTTTTTCTCTTACACCCGCATTGTCTCCACTATCCTGAGCATCAGCTCCACTACAGGCAGAAGCAAGGCCTTCTCCACCTGCTCCTCTCATCTCACTACTGTGATTTTGTTCTATGGATCTGGTTCTCTTCGCTATCTCATACCAACCTTAAGTTCTCCGATGGACTTGATTTTTTCCATCCAGTACAGTGTGGTCACTCCCCTAGTGAATCCCTTTGTCTACAGCCTGAAGAACAAGGAAGTAAAAGCATCTCTGAATAGAATGTTGAGAAAGGTTTGCAACATTTTAGATAGCAGAGGTCAGGCAGGGAATGATTGGAAAACAGAGTAAAAATGCATCAAGATGGGTAGATAGCAATCATTAGAGAAACTTTTTTAAAATTAATATCAGATACAACAAAATATCTTGGAAGGGGACTCTCTGGAATCCTCAAAGAAAGGTCAAGAGGCACTTCCTTGCTTTGGCTCATATTTAATGCTCAGAGACAATGGGTCAGATAATTATTTCAATCTAGAAGACTGGTGACAAACTTATTCTGTAAGAAGAAACTTTTATGAAACATTCTCATAAGGCTTATCTTTGAAAAAGTTATCTACAACCCAAATTCTCATTTGGATCCATGGTGATTTGAGATTCAGGGGGCAAGCTTTGCTAATATAGAGTGATTATCTCTGATAATAACATAAACCTGAGAATCAGGGGTTGAGAATAGGCTTGGGATGATCTTGAACTGGAGAGGAACTTGTAGAAAAGACAGAAGGATATTGGCTGGGGGAGGGAGCACTATTTTAGGGCAAATCCAGACTTACTGACACTTTCCATATTCTGTGCATTTCTCTCCTGGCACCTTCACTTGGAAAGTGACAAAGAGGAGAAAAACTACTTCCTGCGGTGGCCAGCAGATTTCTGTCCCTAGAGGCAGAATTATTGAATGAAAACACGGAAAGGATACTGCCTTGCCTATTCTAGAAACAGATTGGCTGCTTCTCATTTCTCTGCTGTGCTTCCCATTATCTAAGCCCAACCAGAAGCCCTACCTGGGGAATCTGCAAAATGACTTCACTGACATTTAGTCCAAGTAGCACACAGCCAAGTACATGGGACAAGTTGGGGCTGAAAAGCAACAGAAAATTAAGTCCTGTACTAGATAATCATGTAAATGTAAACCTCTCTAGGCAAGAAAAGCAGACAAAGCTGGATGTGGTGGCACATGCCTATAATCCTAGATACTTAGGAGGCTGAGGCAGGAGGATTGCAGATTCTAGGTTACCCTGTTCAGCTTAATGAGACCCTGTCTCAAAGTTTAAAAAAAATGTAAAAGGGACACAGGCTCAGTTGTCCACACCTGTAATCCCAACAGCTCAGGAGGCTTGTGAGTTCAAAGCCAGCCTCAGCAAAAGCAAGGTGCTAAACAATTCAGTGAGACCCTGTCTCTAAATAAAATACAAAATAGGGCTGGGGATGTGGCTTAGTGGTTGAATGTCCCTGAGTTCAATCCCTGGTACAAAAAAAAATGTAAAAGGGGACTGGAGATGTAGCTCAGTTGTAGAGAGCTTGTCTAGTGTGCACAAGGCCCTGGGTCCAATCCAGGTACCACAAAAAAAAAAGAAAGAAAGAAAATGAGATTTAAACAGGTGAAATAAAACAGAATAGAAGGAAAAATGGGAGGAATAAGAGTGGTATGGTTTGGACCTGGAATGTCCCCCGAATACTCATGCATTGGAGGCTTGATCCTAATGCAGCAAAGTCAAGAGGTGGGGCTTTTGGGAAATGATCACATCATGAATACTCTTACTAAGTCAGTGGATTAATTCATTTGATGGATTAACAATTTGAATGGACTACTTGGAGGGGGTGGAAAACTGTAAGCAAGTGGTGCAAGGTTGAAGGAAATAGGTCATTGGGGGCATGCCTTTGGGGATTTATCTTGTCCTGGCCCTTTCTCTTCTCTCTCTCTCTCTCTCTCTCTCTCTCTCTCTCTCTCTCTCTCTCTCTCTCTCTCTCTCTCTCTCTCCCACGAGCTGAGTAGCTTTCCTCCACCACACCCTTGTCCATGATGTTCTGCCCTACCTCAGGCCCAGAACAATGGAGCTGGCCAACAAAAGAATGAAACCTCTAAAACCCTGAGCCAAAATAACCTTCCCTCCTTTAAGGTGTCTGTATCAGGTATTTGGTCACAGAAATGAAAATCTGGCTAACACAGTGGGGAAATTAAAGAAGGAAAATAATTCAATCAGGGTCAGAAAAACAAAGGAAAAAGAAACTCTTGGAGATACAGGAATTAGAAACCTAAGTCTGTACATGCAGTAGCACCCTCAGTGGCCTGAGGGACTCACTGCACCAACAAACACCCAGAGAAGGATTTTAATGAAGCAAAGAATTCCTCTGAAACTATGTTGAGGCAAAATATCAGGTGGAAGACCCAGTGGTTCTTTCTGCAACTTTGGGATCCCTGGGAATTTCTAAACAGCCTTGAGAAAGAGGCTCACCTTCATGGCCTCCTCAGGTCCATTTTGTACCCTTCTACCATTTGTGCATCTCTTCAAGATTTAGGGAATGCTCCAAATTCAACCAAATATATTTTCCTAAAAGAGCTTTAAGTTAAAGTAATTATGTCTAATAATCTATTGAGGCACTCATGGAAAATATGCATTTACCTAATTACAGAATTTCATTTAAGGTAGACTAGTTTTAGGTCTTTCCACAGTTTTGCCTAATTGGATGTGTTTTCCAATCTTGTTTACTTTGAGAATCTCAAATTTTTTCAGCTTTCTCTTTTCATTGTGTGTGTGTGTGTGAGTGTGTGTGTGTGCTTTGCTGGGAATTAAACCCAGAGCTTCAAAAATGTTAGGTAAAGGGCTGGGGATGTAGCTCAAGCAGTAGCCTGCTCGCCTGGCATGCACGGGGCACTGGGTTCGATCCTCAGCACCACATAAAAATAAAATAAAGATGTTGTGTCCACCAAAAACTAAAAAAAAAATTTAAAATTCTCTCTCTCTCTCTCTCTCTCTCTCTCTCTCTCTCTCTCTCTCTCTCTCTCTCTCTTTCTCTTTAAAAAATAATGTTAGGTAAATGCTCTACCACTAAGCTATATCTTAAAATCCCTTTTTCTTTTAATGGCATTATTTTACTTAGCATTTATCACATATTCAATCTATAATATGTGATTCACCAAAGTTATCCATTTTAAGCTTTCTTATTTTTGTATTTTCTTACATTTTTATACTATGAGAAAATAGGTACAGCCTGAGGTTTCTAATTCCTGTAGCTCCTTGAGTTTCTTTTTTCTTTGTTTTTCTGACCCTGATTGAATTATTTTCCTTATTTAATTTCCCCTATAAATCAAGTTAGCACTCTTCTGATTTTTTCTTCCAATTTCTTACCTTATAAATGAAAACATGTGATAGATACCTAAAAGCAGTTTAGGTTACATTGTACTTTGTTTCTCACTTTTTTTTCTTTTTGGGTACCAGGAATTTAACTCAGGGGCACTTGACCACTGAGCTACATCCCCAGCCCTATTTTCTATTTTATTTAGAGACAGGGTCCTACTGAGTTGCTTATCACCTCAATTTTGCTGAGGCTGGATTGAACTCATGATCCTCATGCTTCTGTGTGGTGAGCCGCTTCTGCCGTTTCTGCAGACTATGGTCGCCATTACAAGATGACGCTGGCTCCACTGTGGTCTGTGACAAACAACTTCTTATCTGGGAAAGTTGGCACATGATTTTTCACCACCCTGTGAGAAAGCTCCACGCGGCAGCTTTGCATTGGGGCTTGGGATGCTTTATTAAGGCTGGGAGGGGCATCCGAGAGAGAGAAGAAGAAATATCAAGGGCCTGAATAAACTGCTGAAAGAAGATTCCCGAGTTGCGTCTTCCTTGCAGGCAAGGGGTCGCGACAAGTGGTGCCGAAACCCGGGAACCAGAACTTTCAGCAGTCAGGGGTGGTGCACCGGTTAGTCCCAGGTAAGTGGGATCCGCGACTAAAGCGGGGTTAGTCCCAATAAGTGGGATCCGCTATCAAAGCGGGGTTAGTCCCTAGTAAGTGGGATCCGCGACCAAAGCGGGGCAGCTCCTCTGTAAACACAGAGAGAGCCTTTCATTTTATTGCCGCTGCACTGTGTACTTTCGCTTCTACTTTCGCTTTTTTTTTTTTGTGCTTCCTTTGTTGTTGTGTCATGGGTGCCGCATCTTCAAGTCCGCTTCTCCTGGCCCTAGATGGCCTGTTGCGTTCCAAGGGTCTGGAAGTGAAACATAGTACTTTACAGAGATTTTTACAGAAGATAGATATCGCTGCACCGTGGTTTGCATTTTCGGGCAGCCTTACTGTACCTAGTTGGGATAAATTAGGCAAAGATCTTGACTTTGCTTCTGAGCAGGGCATATTAGAGGGTGGGGTGATACCCCTTTGGAAAATGGTCCATGGTTGCCTTACAGATGGCAGATGTCAGGAAGCACTTACTAAAGAACAGGAGGTTTTAGAGCAATTACATGAGGAAAAATCGGAGACGGCAGAAAGTGAAGTGACTCGGGAGGATGGGAGTGTGCGGAGCATGAGACAGGGGAGGAAACGGTTGTATCCAGATCTCAGTACGCTGCGTACACCCCCATGCGAAAGTGGGTCAGAGGAGGAGGAGGATGAGGAGGAAGAGCTCGGGAGGCTGTCTCGTCAGCTAGGGAGTTTAGCTATAGGAGAAGGGAACAAAGATAAACAAGGGCTCAAGAAAAGCGATCCCCCGGATCCACCGCCGTATGGTGGGGGCGTTTCGGGGAGAGCTTTCCATGCCCAAACATGGAGGGCTGTTCACGCTGAGATGGGTCTTGCTTATCCAGTTTTCCAGGATGACAACAGGGGAAGAGTCCATGAACCCTTAGATTTTAAAATTGTGAAGACCCTGGCGGAGTCTGTACGCACTTATGGGGTGGATGCCGCCTTCACGCTGACTCAGGTGGAGAGTCTGTCTAGATACTGTATGACTCCCTCTGATTGGGCTAGCCTTGTTAGGGCTTGTGTTTCCCCGGGTAAATATTTGGACTGGAGAGCATTTGTGCTAGAGGGCGCTATAGAGCAGGCCGCCCAAAACCATGCGGCAGGACACCCCCATTGGGACAAGGATATGCTCTTGGGACAGGGTAGATTTGCAAATCAACAGACAGGATTTCCTCTTGAGGCATATGATCAAATTAACAACATTTGCATTCGGGCATGGAAGTCGCTTCCAAATAGAGGAGAGGTGTCTGGTAATTTGACCAAGATTCTACAAGGCCCTACAGAACCCTTTTCAGATTTTGTAGCAAGGATGGTGGATGCCGCTGGAAAGATTTTTGGGGATCCTGATAGAGCCATGCCCCTTATCAAGCAATTGGTCTTTGAGCAATGCACCAAGGAATGTAAAGCGGCAATCACTCCTTATAAAAATAAGGGCATAGAAGCATGGATGAAAGTGTGTAGAGAGATTGGAGGACCTTTAACTAATGCAGGTCTTGCAGCTGCTGTCCTTCGGATGGCAAAAGGGGGCAGTCCTGGTGCCAGAATATGCTTCCATTGTGGTCAGCCCGGTCATTTCAGACGTGAATGTCCTAAAAAAGATAATTTTACTGGACCCCCTCACGGTGGCCCTTCCAATGGCCTTCGTCAACCGGGGCTATGTCCAAAATGTAAAAAGGGGAAGCATTGGGCAAAAGAGTGCAGATCAGTGAAGGACATCCATGGACAGCCTATTTCAGCTGGGCCAAAAAACGGCCGAAGGGGCCCCCGACCCCAGGGCCCACAAATATATGGGGCAGTGGAGAATGTCACACCCAAACCCGAGACATGGCCATCTCTAAGCCATCCCATGAGACGCGGAGAGCCACTACAGGTGCCGCGGGATTGGACCTCTGTTCCACCTCCAGACTCGTATTAACACCTAAGATGGGAGTCCAATTGGTGGAAACTGAGTTCAAAGGGCCTTTACCGCCTGGCACTGTAGGTTTGCTAATTGGACGTGCATCCTCTACCTTACAAGGTCTTCATGTCTTTCCTGGAGTCATTAGCCCTGATACTGTAGGGGCAGTAAAGGTTATGGTGGAGGCTCCAAGGGGCATTGTGTCTATTTCCCCAGGAGACCGGATTGCCCAATTGCTAATTCTACCCAGTCTGCATACCCGCTTTCCTGCTGATTCCTTTTCAAGGACAAGTGATGAGATTGGAGTCACTGGAGGGAATTCTGTTTATTTGTCCTTAGATATGAATGACCGTCCTACTTTAAACTTAACCATAGAAGGCAAATCAATTTTGGGATTACTAGATACTGGAGCAGATCGTAGTATAATTGCACAAAAGGACTGGTCAAAGGGGTGGCCGGTGCAGCTCTCAGATCAATCACTAAGAGGTTTGGGATATGCCCAAGCCCCTCAAATCAGCTGTAGACATCTATCTTGGAAGGACCCAGAAGGACACAATGGCACTTTTCAGCCTTATGTACTTGATTTACCTATCTCTTTATGGGGTCGTGATCTGATGAAAGACATGGGGTTCACTCTTAGTAATGACTATTCCCCGGTGTCTCAACAGATTATGCAAAATATGGGGTATAGGCCAGGTCTAGGACTAGGAAAACATCTACAGGGGCATAGGCATCCTGTGCAAGGTCATCAAAAGCTTAACAGATTTGGTCTGGGTTTTTCCTAGGGGCCACTGGGGCTCAAATACCCATAACATGGCTCACCGAGGAGCCTGTTTGGGCGCCTCAGTGGCCTCGTCCCTCGGTTAAATTGGCAGCAGCCCATAATTTAATCAAAGAACAACTGGACTTGGGTCACATCCAACCTTCTACTTCTCCATGGAATACTCCCATATTTGTTATTAGGAAAAAATCAGGAAAGTGGCGCCTACTGCATGATTTATGAGCAGTTAATGCTCAAATGCAACTTATGGGGCCCATTCAAAGAGGGTTGCCTCTGGTCTCCTCTATTCCTCAGGGCTGGCATATTATTGCTATTGACATTAAAGACTGTTTCTTTTCTATTCCTTTGCATCCTAAAGACTCACAACGTTTTGCTTTCACTCTTCCCTCGTGTAACCACGAGGAGCCAGATCTTAGGTTTGAGTGGGTGGTGTTGCCGCAGGGAATGGCTAATAGTCCCACGATGTGCCAGATGTATGTGGGGAAGGCACTCGCACCTCTCAGACATAAATATTCCTCCATCAAGATCATTCATTATATGGATGATGTGTTATTGGCCGCTAAGTTAGAGCAGACAGTTAATGAGGCCTATAAAGACTTAGTAAAGCTGTTAGCTCAATATGGGCTACATATCGCACCTGAAAAGGTTCAAACGGGGAATTCTATTGAGTATTTGGGAGCAATAATTGGGTATGACAAATTGAAACCACAAAAAATCACCATAAGAACTCAGGATCTCCAAACTCTGAATGATTTTCAAAAACTGCTGGGAGATATTAATTGGATAAGGGGATATTTACATATTCCTAATGGTGTGCTCCAGCCTTTGTATGCTACCCTTAAGGGTGATCCAGATCTTGCTTCTCCTCGTAGCCTCACCAAAGAGGCTAGGGCGGCCCTCATAACAGTAGAAGAAGCTATACAACATGCTACTCTATGCAGGCTCCAGAGTGATAAACCTTTCCAGTTATGTGTGCTTGCCACTATGCGGCAGCCTACTGGAGTACTGTGGCAAGATGGGCCTTTACTATGGATCCACCCACATATATCCCCAGGAAAATCTTTAGAATACTATCCTGATGCTGTTGCAGCGTTAGCACTTAAAGGGATTCACCAAAGCATTCAATTTTTCGGACAATCACCTTCTTCTCTTATTATACCCTATACTAAGGCTCAACTTAATGTTTTGTGTGCTACTCTAGACAACTGGGCTATTCTATGTTGCTCGTTTCAAGGGGATATTGATAATCATTACCCTTCCCATCCATTACTCCATTTTGTTAAAGAACATCCCATCATTTTCCCTAAGGTAACTTCACCCAATCCAATTCCGGGGGCTGTTAATATTTTCACTGATGGTTCCAAGTCTGGAATGGGAGCTTATGTCATTAATGATTCTCCCCCTGTTCAGCATCAATTTGCTCCTGGTAATCCACAATGGGTTGAACTGCAAATTGTTATTGAGGTTTTTAAACAGTGTTCTTTTCCTTTTAATCTTATCTCGGACTCCATTTATGTGGTACAAGCACTCAAAGTCCTGGAGGCTGTGGGAGCTATTAGTAATGCCCATAATGTATCTGCTTACTTTAATCAGCTTCAACAACTTATCTGTAGCCGCACTGCTCCTTTTTATCCAATGCACATCCGGGCTCACACCTCTCTTCCTGGTCCGTTATCACAGGGTAATGCCTGTGCGGACTCAGCCACTAGAGGCCAGTTGATATGCTTGGCTTCCTCCTTAGAGGGGGCTAAATTATTTCACCAGAATTTCCATGTTAATGCTTTAACGCTGCGCAGGCGTTTTTCCATTTCAAGAGCGGATGCTCGTCAGATAGTATTACAATGTCCCCATTGTGTCACATTTCTTCATCCCCCTACTTATGGAGTGAACCCACGGGGATTGAAGCCATTGGTTTTCTGGCAAATGGATGTGACGCACATACCTGACTTTGGTAACCTCAAGTATGTACATGTTTCTGTTGATACGTGCTCTGGAGTTATTCATGCCTCTGCTTTGTCGGGAGAAAAGGCACGTAATGTTATTACTCATTGCCTAGAAGCATGGGCAGCATGGGGTGCTCCTGCATCCCTTAAGACTGATAATGGACCTGCTTATACTGGCAGACAATTTACATCCTTTTGTTCTACCATGGGAGTGCAACTTACTCATGGTCTGCCTTACAATCCTCAAGGACAAGGCATTGTTGAGCGTGCTCATCGCACCTTAAAGGAAACTTTACAAAAACAAAAAGGGGGAATAGGAGCTGAACACACTCCTAAAGAACGCCTGTCCTTAGCTCTCTTTACCATTAATTTTTTGAATTTGGATATTCATGGTCACTCTGTGGCTGATAGACATGTGTCCCCTCAGCCCTCTGTGATTGGCTATGTTAAGTGGAAGGATGTTCTTACGGGCCAATGGAACGGCCCCGACCCCGTGCTGACATGGGCACGAGGAGCTGTATGTGTTTTTCCCCAGGATCGCACGGAGCCGTTGTGGGTCCCTGAACGCCTGACAAGAAGAGTCTTGACATCAACCGACCAGCAACAAGAGATACCACAGCAACCCTGTGATGAGGATCTTCACTCTGCTACGTGCTCTGGTTCTGGTGCTGGTGCCGATGGCACAGACGACACCAATGCAGTGGTGGGCAGTGGCACGGGCTTGGCCAATGCCGATGCCGGTTCATGGTAGTTCTAGTGTCCTCCCCACTCTTTTCTCTACCTCATGTGAGATGTCTGCTCCCTGGGCCTCTCCTAGAGGGGACGTGGAGCGCATTTTTAATCAATCTCAGGTTAATCTCACAGGAGTTTTTTGTTTCAGCCTTGGAAACGCTAATTGCATTAGCCTTAAGACCAAAAATTTGACTAACTGGGAGGACCCATTGCGGTCCAATCAGGTCTCAGGGAGTATTATTAATGCCGTACTGAGCCAAGTAGTTTCGGGGAAGCAATCAGGTTCAGGGACCCCTGTAAATAGCTCTGCTTTAAACATAACTACCTTGGCTATGATCTCCAAGGTACTAATCCCAGTGCCTCCTTCTTCTAATAGTACTTACAATGCCACTCATTTCAAGGCCTCTCCTTACTGTACCCCTAATCTTGGTTTCCCCCCAACATTTACGCCTTGTCAGGATCATTCTTGGGAGAAACTTCAAGTTGCTAAGGGTTTCTCCTTTTCCCCCTCTCTTAAGAGGTATGTTTATAACTTTAACCATAGTGCCAACTCCTCTATAGGAGTAGGTTGGTCCTGGTTTCAATGGCTGATTTCCAATGAGAAGGGGGCCTCAGCCGATATTTCTGCATTGGCTCAATTGCTGGGAGTCAGAAGTTGGCTGGCTAATGTTTCTGGCACTGTTAGGGAGAGTGAACGAGGTAAGAGACTTACATCTGTTTCGTTCAACTCTTTGCTATATAATGCCACATTGCCCCCTGCAATGGTCTGCGTCCAATCCCCGTTCTTGCTCCTTTTGGCTAATGACACCTCGTCGGGGATGCTGGATTGTTCTAGTGTTACCTGTCTCTTATCTGAGTGTTGGAATGGTTCTTGGACTGTAGCAGTGGTTATGAAAATTCCAACCTTTGTCCCAATCCCAGTCACTGCGGACCCAGATAAATTCCCCATTGTTGAGCTACTTAGAGTCCACAGGGATTTTGGAATTATGGCAGCTATAGTGACAGCTGTGGCAGTGTCTGCTGCTGCAGCAGTTACGGCCGGAGTGGCCATGGCCAGTCAAGTACAAACTGCTGCCACCATTAATCAAGTTGTTCAACAAACTTCCACCATACTTGAATCCCAAAATTCAATTAATCAACATATTTTGTCAGGGATTTTAGCTGCCAACCAAAGAATAGATTTACTCCAAGCTCAGGTAGAAGAATTGGCCGACTTGGTGCTTTTGGGTTGTGTTGACCAACGTGCCCATTTATGCATAACCTCTGTCAGATTTAATGATTCCAGGAATGCCTCCCGCATCATTGGCGAATATTTGGCCGGAAATTGGTCCATGGCAGCAGAAAACTTGATCCAGTCTCAACTAACTCAGATTGCTGTTTTGAATAGTACCCGTGTTGAACCAGTGACTTTGGGTCAATTCACCGATTGGATATCTTCTGCTTTTTCCTTCTTCAAAGAGTGGGTGGGAGTAGGCATTTTTGGTGCAATGTGTTGCTTCGGTGTTGTACTTTGTTTGTGGCTTCTCTGTCGCCTTAAAACTCGCCATGCACAAGAAAAGGCTATGATCATACAAGCTCTTGCAGCTTTAGAAAATGGCAACTCGCCTCAAGTCTGGCTTGCGCATCTTAAGCAGTAAACCTTTGTCATGGTCGTTACACCCCAAGTTATTATAACATTGCACTGGGATCGACATGACTTTCCTTGTTATTCTCTTAGTGTTGGAAAGCCCTTGCACTCTGCCGGTCTTACTGCCATTGCACGCAGATGGGTTTCCACACTAGTGCTTTTCTATCGCCTTAAAGTCCGTGCCTTTCTTTCAGGGTGCTGTCAACTTGTTTGTCATTATAAACAGCCACAGTTTAGCCTCAGCTATCCCCCTTCATCCACCATCATCACGATGCAGGATGCAAGGCAAGGCACTGCACTTGAGTGATCCTTGACGTGGACCTCAAGGAGAGCATGTCCTATTGCATGCGGGTTAGACACGTTCACGCCCCGCCCCACGAAAAAAGGCGTCGGCTGATATGGCTTCAGATCTGGGGAAGGCGCCTCCTTAGGACTAAGTCATACTATGCAGCCACTTCTGCACAGTGGGATAGGACCTCTACTCTTGCCTGTATTGTTTTAAGAAAACAGAAAAGGGGGAACTGTGGTGAGCCGCTTCTGCCGTTTTTGCAGACTATGGTCGCCATTACAAGATGACGCTGGCTCCACTGTGGTCTGTGACAAACAACTTCTTATCTGGGAAAGTTGGCACATGATTTTTCACCACCCTGTGAGAAAGCTCCACGCGGCAGCTTTGCATTGGGGCTTGGGATGCTTTATTAAGGCTGGGAGGGGCATCCGAGAGAGAGAAGAAGAAATATCAAGGGCCTGAATAAACTGCTGAAAGAAGATTCCCGAGTTGTGTCTTCCTTGCAGGCAAGGGGTCGCGACACTTCTGCCTCCCAAGCCCTTTAGCCCTTTAGATGTTTCTGTACAGTACAAAATAGCACATATTTTGCTTGATTACTGAAAGTTTTCAATTGACAGATTCTGAAAATCACTCACAAAAAAAGGCTCTACCTCTCAGTGAAAACTACTGCTCATATTTAACTCTATTTTCCTCCAAATTTTGTACTGGGAAGATCTTTGGTAAGCATTCCTATGCATAATTATTATTCTCCAAGTAATATTGTATCCAGCATTTTAGCTTACAATAAATACATACTTTTCCACGTTTCAAAATATAATTTTCAAGT
The DNA here is from genome assembly GCF_021218885.2 of Marmota monax. NCBI lineage: Eukaryota > Metazoa > Chordata > Mammalia > Rodentia > Sciuridae > Marmota > Marmota monax. The sequence continues at coordinate 29,694,521 of NW_026695227.1, forward strand.
TATATTATATTCCATTAAGCACACAGGCCATTGTATATATTAAAAATCATCCATTATTAAATATTTCTAACATTGGCCTATTTTATTAATCATTAATTGTCCCCCTGAGCTTTTTCTCCGATGCCTACATTGTCTCCATAGTCTGAGCATCAGCTCCACCACAGGCAGAAGCAAGACCTTCTCCAACTGATGCTTTCCTCAGTTATCTCTTGCCAACCTTGGGTTCACCTCTGAGGGGACCCTCTCCAAATGGTACAATGGAATCACTCTTCTACTGAATGTTTTCATCTTCAGCTTGAAGAACAGGAGATAAGAGCAACTTTGAGAAGAATACACTGTCTCAGATAACTCAGAGGATAGCATGAAGGGAAAGTGGGAAAGAACTGCAGCAAGAAATCTAATGATTGACATTAAGAAGTTCCCGATGTCCTATTTTTTTTACATGTTGCAATGTCGAGTGCAGATTCTCCCTTCTTAAAATTTATCAAGAAATGAATTGGGAGCTGTTTGATTTGCCATAGTTCAAAAATCCTACTCAGAGACAGAGCAGTAAGTCAGAAAACCCTCTAAGTTTCATGGATCTGGTTAATGATGGGTCAATTCACACTTTTTAAGATCTTTTAAATATAGATGGATCCTAAAATATTTTGTGTCTTGAATTTTCAATGTAAATTGACTTGTCTGAAAAAAAAATTTCCATGAATAAAACTGGCTTGGTTTCTAAAAACAAAAATAAAAACTTGGCCTTCATGGGATAAAAGAAAAGGATAATGGTAGGGGATGAGGTCTCTGGACACAAGCAGAAATAGAAGATTGTGATAATTAATTTTATGTGTCAATTTGACTGGGTCACAGAGTACTCAGACATGGTTAGATAATTCTGTGTCTATGAAGGTATTTTCAGAGGTAGTTAGCATTTGAGTAAGTGGAATAACTAAAATTATGGTTCTCTGCAATGTGGGTGGACCTCATCCAATCAGTCATGGTCCTGAATAGAAAAATAAAAATTCAGAGGAAGGGAGAGTTCCCTCAGCCTGGTGGCTTGAATGGGGACATTGATCTTCTCTTACTATCAGAACTCCTTATTTCTCGGGCCTGCAAAAGCAGACTGGAACTTACACCTTCAGTTTTCTAGTTCTTAAGCTTTCCAACCTAGACTAGAATTTATACCCTGAGTTCTTAATACATCAGACCCACACTACAACTGTACCCCTGGCTTTTCTGGGTCTCCAGCTTGCAGACAGCACATGGCAAAGTTTTTCAGTCTCCATCATCATGTAAGCTCATTCCTCACAATAAATCTTTTGCATATGTAATCTCCATTTCATTCTGTTTTTCTGGTCAAGAGAAGAAGTCACAATTGGCCAGGCATCCTAGTTCTCTATCACTACCATAATAAATTACCACTCAAGTAATGGTAAACTCCAGTGGACTCAAGTTGGCTCTCTGTCTTGAATCTCACAAGACTGAAATCAAGCTGTTAGCTGGGCTGGGTTCTTATCTCTATGCTCTGGTGATGAATCTGCTTCCAAGCTTATTCAGGATGTTAGAGGAATTCAGTTCCTAGGTCTGAGGACCTTTTTTCTTTTGTTGGCTTTCAGATGGGGTCACTCTTCCTCTGGAACAGGCTCCCTGAACACCTTTTCGTAGGGCTCCTTTGCTGAGAGCCATAGCTAAGTAGGTACGACACATGGCAATTTCCTTGTCAGCCTACCCCATGTTGCTTAGAGGAAGGACTCTCCATTGTGGACCCAGGTCATTTGCAGTGACTTTGCATGAAAGGTGACCTTGCTCAAGGACCAGGGCGGATCCAGGTTTAGGGTGGATCAGGGTTTAGGGCAGATCGGGGTTTAGGGTGATCCGGTTTAGGGTGGTTCCAGGTTTAAGGTGATTCCTGCTGGGAATAGGGCATATCCTGCTGTCTCAGGCGCCTTGAGTTCCCATTGAGTTCTCGCGGGATTCAGAGAGTATTTGGGATTCAGAGCCCGGGGGAGAGTGTGGATTTTGCCCAGAACGTGCGTGTAGAGTGCCGGTGACAGTTCGGGAATAAAGAATTGCTGTTTGAATCTACAAGGCTGTGAGTGGCTCGTGATTTTGTGCCCAGCCAGACTGCGGCATTTGGTGGCCTGTACGCGGAACATCTGAAACTTGGAGGTAAGTGAAATTACTCGCCCCTGAAGGAGAGCGAAAGAATGGGTGACCATTTCAAAAAACCATGTGTTCTTGTTTTGATTTATTTTGTTTTTATTTCAAGTTGCCTGTTCCTAGAACTTTCTCAGGCAAACTGGGGAAAATGGTTGACTCAAGGTTTGAAGTTGTTCACCTCTGAGGAAGAGAAATTGTTAGAGGAAGGAGGAACCCCAGTAAGACCAATAACAGTTAGGACATATGTTGATACAATACAAAAATGTAGCCCATGGCTTTTTAACGAGAAGTTGTAAAATATATCAATGGGACCATCATGGTATCCTGTAGAAGGATTTTTCTTCAACAAGAAAGAGATGGCTAGTTCTGTTTACTACACTTGTCTAACATCTTGGTTTTTACAGATATCTGATTAATTTACAATGCTAAAGTGTTAAAATATCAACCACTAAATATAAAATCAAGTACTCTTTACTTATTAAGTTCCATAAGGTAATATATTTAAACATTATGTGTGTTTTCATAAATTGGTAAATGGAAAAAAGTTAATATTGCTTTGTGTCTGTGTCTTTGCTAAAACAAGGTTACTAAGAGTTAAGATTCTATCATGTGTAATTTATATACAAAGAGTATAAGAAGTTTCAGTTGGGTTTCAATTATAGTATTATAGTACCATAAAAAAACATGAAAGTATTTCATCTTATTAAAGTGGAGTAATTTGTCTAAATCAGAAATTTTATAAGAGTTGTTTCAGAATGTGAATTTTTAAAAAGGGTTAATGACTACAAAAGAGATATAAAAAGATTCAAGAAGACGAAATATGTTTCTAGATGAGATAATCTCTGTGTGGTAAAGTAAAAAGTTGTAAAATGCCATTTAAAAAGATTTTGAGGAAACTAGACTTACTTTAAAAGCTTGAGAAAGGAAGAAAGAAGAAAAAGATATTTGTACATGGCAGATTGAGACAAAGCTTCTTAATGGAGTTAAAAAAAAAGCCTTTGGTTGAAGGGCAGCCATGTAAACTAACATTGAAGTGATTTAAACAAAATCTAAGCCTTGTTTAAAAGAGTGAAGCTGTAGGTGGTGAAAAAGTACATTTAAAAGTACAGTATAGATGATAATTGGAAGGCTTTAAAAGGTTAAATTGAAGGTGGTTAAGATGCCTTCATGACGAGGAAAGATTGCGTCATTCGAAGCCTAGTTAATCTTAAAAACATTACTTAAAAAAAAACTCATGAAAGTGGGAAGATAATAGGATAAAAGCAATTTGGAGAAAGAATATTAGAAATTTGAAGTGAAAAACATTAAAGACAGAAGTACAGAAAGGTAAAAAAAAGATACAGAAGATGTAGGAAGATAGAAAAGATGTAGGAAGATAGAGAAGATGTCTTCCTAGACAAGAATTTTAAACCCACAAAATAGGAAACAGAAGAAAACTAGGAGGAAAAAAAGCAACTAAGGGTGAATGTACAAACCTTAGGGAAAAAAAACTAGAAGATAGAAATAAGATAGAAAATGGTTGAAAATGTCAAGTAAAGGTATTTCAGATAGAAAATGCAAAAGGCTAAGACAACTATTAGATACAGACATTCTAGATAGAAAAAGGTGGAAGAGAGAAGTTTAAAGTCAAATATTGGATAAAATAGAAGAACAAGGAGATTATTAGTATTTTTTTCAAAAAGCCCATCAACTTTAATTTCTGGTGATGCAGAAATTAGAAGTCTCAGATGAGGGTGTTAAAATTTATAGACAAGAGCCAATTTAGAAAACATTAAACTAGAAGGAAATTGGTTTAAAACCACATCAAAAAATTAAAAGGACTAAAGTAATTCTAAAAACTAAGGCAAAATGCTTTTGGAAGACTTAAATTTAAAAGGATCTTTAAATTTCCAAAGGATGCATATAGGATATTTTGGAACATCATCCCTGAAGAAAAATCAGTTAATGTTTTACTTAGCAGGAATCCCATACAATCCACAGGGACAAAGCATAGTTGAAAGAGCTCATCAAACTATTAAAATGTATTTATTAAAGCAAAAAGAGGGAATTGGAAAGGGGTATATATCCCCCAAAGATAAACTTAAAATAATGCTTTTTACTCTAAACTTTTAAAATTTGGATTCATCAGGACTTAGTGCTGTGGAAAGACATATGTATCCAAAAAATGTACATAAGCTTAAGGTACTTTGGAAAGATATTCTAACAGGACAATGGAAAGGTCCTGACCCAGTGATTGTCTGGAGTCGGGGTTCTGTTTGTGTGTTTCCACAGGGAGAACAGCAACCGATTTGGATTCCAGAGAGACTAACCAAAGCAATTTCTACAGACCAAAAAGAAGATGATTTGACTCAAATCCATAACAGCTGATATCCAGAGCTCCAGCTTGGCTATTCTTACATCTGTGACAGTGATTAACCAGGATGCTTTTTTCAATATCTATTTTATTATTGCATTTTTCCACATCATAAAGTTCTATTTTATTTTTGAGCTCATACAGACCTAGGTTAATGTTTTTCTGATCAGTTTTATTTTTTGACTATGGAGTTTTTAAACATTGCAATGGAGATTTCACCTAGGTAAAGCTACAAGGCCTTTACTATTGTCTTATGTGTTGTATGTTATGTGTGCACACTTCTGTTTTGTGTTGTATGTCTGTATGTGTGTATGTCCATATTTCATATATGAGGAGCGCTCATGAAAAAAATGGATCTGAATTTTTTTTATTCACATGATTTAAATGGTTTAATTTAAATTAGGTAAACAGCTGTTAAGGATTGTTTTTAAAGGAGGTTAACAGATCTGTTTGTTTACTTTCACCTTTCCTTTTCATTATATTTAATAATTCTTTTCAGGATAATGTCTCTTTAGCATCATTGCCAGAATTCCTATCTTCATCCCAGTGCCGGTAAAGACAAAGATAAAACCAAACTACAGCTTCTATGATAGCTATCACAGTAAACTGTATAAACTGATGCATCAATGAATATAACTCAACAAGTAATGCTCAATCAAGGAGTCAACTTACTTTGGGAGGAAACGGACATATTGATAGATTCCTCCACTTTGAACTGCTTGCAGAACTTGCCTGGACTATGTATCACTTGTATACATTGTGAACTATCGTTTGGTGCGGCGAATTGTGGTAGTGCTGGCATATCTTTGCTGATGGTGTCACCAGTGATGCAATTTTTCCAAAGGAGCCGTCAATTGGCTTAGTGTCATGGCATTTCTGTATCCTCCTCCCTTCTGCTAGTGATGGTCTAAAATTTGGGGGCAAACAGAGGTGAGGCAAAGAACCTCACCCCCCACTGGCACCAACGCCAAATTTGGGGGCCAACAGAGGTGAGGCAAAGAACCTCACCCCCCCACACTGGTGCATAGACCTATCCACAAGTATGGCTGTATGCTGGACCGGTAGTCAGTGACAGGTATGATCCAATTGCAGTGGTATCAACCTAAGACATGAGGCTGACGCCTAGAGGTCAGTTCATCCCATGACGGGTAAGAACCATATGTTGAATTGGACAACCTACCAGGCACGGTCCCTAAGCCACATTGCCTGTTGTTTAATTAATCAGAAGGGGGGAGATGCTGAGAGCCATAGCTAAGTAGGTACGACACATGGCAATTTCCTTGTCAGCCTACCCCATGTTGCTTAGAGGAAGGACTCTCCATTGTGGACCCAGATCATTTGCAGTGACTTTGCATGAAAGGTGACCTTGCTCAAGGACCAGGGCGGATCCAGGTTTAGGGTGGATCAGGGTTTAGGGCAGATCGGGGTTTAGGGCAATCTGGGTTTAGGGCGGTTCCAGGTTTAGGGCGGTTCCAGGTTTAAGGTGATTCCTGCTGAGAATAGGGTGTATCCTGCTGCCTCAGGCGCCTTGAGTTCCTGTTGAGTTCTCGCGGGATTCAGAGAGTATTTGGGATTCAGAGCCCGGTGGAGAGTGTGGATTTTGCCCAGAACGTGCATGTAGAGTGCCGGTGACAGTTCGGGAATAAAGAATTGCTGTTTGAATCTACAAGGCTGTGAGTGGCTAGTGATTTTGTGCCCAGCCATACTGCGGCACTCCTTCCCTCTCCAAAGAAGCTTATGTTCAAATCTGTCTGAGACATCTTTTGTTACCATCTGGAGAAAACCCTCTACTTTTAAAGGACTCATGTGTGATTAGATTAGGCCCACCTAGAAAATCTTGCATTATAAGCACAGTAGTTCCTTAAATAACCTACTCTACAATTAATTCTTGCTGACTCCCCACTCCATAAGCCCCCAGGTCCTGATCCCCCATCCCTCTTCCTCATTTCTGCCCCTGAAATAGCAGTGCACCAGTCCAGGTTTTGCATGCACATTGGTGCCATCCACAGTGAGGTGTGTGGGTTGGGGAGAACACCAATCTGCATCCACTCCTGACGGCAGCTTGCCTGCACAGGCCAATCCCACTTCCCCACTTCCTTTTCCCCCTCCCCAAAGGCCCCTGTCCACTGCCAATGGCCCAAGCTACTCAGACAGTTGCCACTACCAGCACCCACCTGGCAGGATGAGGCTCACCCTGTGGGAGGAAGCACAGGCACAAAGCCATGTCCTGAGGATGCATGCCTGCATGACGATCTGCAAGACACCACAATGTCACTGGCCATCATGTGTCAAAAGAGGTGGATATCCCCCTTCAGCCAGGTCAGGAATGTTTGTCCTGACTTGCTTTAGTTTCTTTTCTGTGGGAGAAATTTGTTGCATGGGACAGAGGAAGAATTGAGACAAATGAAGGCAGCTGGCCAGGGACATTGCCCTAATGCTGCATGAAAGTCTCAAATCTGACCCACATTCCTGATAACTCTGGCAATGTATTTTGTATTAATTTTATTCCAGTACTCACGTCTTTTTGTTTCTCTCATAGAAGCACCCACCCACCCCCCAGATGATTTTCTATTCCAAGAAGCAATTTACCTGCAGCCCTGCCTGGCCTCTGAGGACTGCATATGTCACATTACTTAGCAAACTACCAGTTCACTGCAGGTCAAATGCAGGTCCAAAATAATTTTGATAAGAGGAACAAGTTTCCCTGAAGGAGAAGTCTTATGACCAGATCCTGAAACTCTGGGAGATTCTCAAAATAGAGCTACCCTAGTTTTAAAATTAGACTACCTTCTCTAGGCTCTAATAAGACACATTTTCTCCTGTACTCCCCTCATCTGGCAGGAAAAAGGCCCAAAAAATTGTCTCAGTTAATTAGAGTAAAACTACCCCTCATCTGTCCTAGTTCAGGAATCCAAATTTATTTATTTTCTCTAATGGAGATATCACCCAGAGCACTAACAGACTTGCCTCCCACTTCAAATTGAGAAGCATAATATGGTACTAAAAGAGATAAAAGGTTACTCTCAAGTTCCCCAAGAGTCACCCTCTGAGGGAGTTCAGCTGACTCTTAACAATAAATAGGAACAAGGTTAAATTGACCAGCTTGGTCTTAAACATCTAGCAAAAACAGTTATAATCAAAGTACAGCCATATCTGGGCATTTAAAAGAAAAAACAATAGTTCTTTTAATAGAATTAAAGACATACACTTATGTCAGCCCCACAGCCCTGGTGCCCACCAAATTCTGAGACATCTTTTCCTTAGTGAGGCTCATATTTACCCCTGCCTACCAAAAATTGGACTGGTCTCTGCACCTTTGACTTCCCTACTTCTCAAATTGATGTTTTATCTAACAACCAAAGTTTGTCCTTTCTGATAATGATGCACACCAGACACTAGAGAGCCCTTCAGTTTATTCTCTTACTCATAAGTCTAGAGATATCTGGACTAGAGATATCAAGAGCTACAGGATTAAGAACCTCTCCTTATTCCTTATAAAAAAATCATCAGTACAAGTCATTGAAGATATCCAACAGGTCACCAATTCAATATTGACTTTACAAAATCAGTTGGAGTCCCTGGTATCTGTCATCCTGCAGAATCATCAGGGCCCATTTATCCTTACTGCCAAACAATATGGCCTGTGCCTCTCCCTCAGGGAAGAACGTTGCTTCCATATCAATCAATCAGGACTGGTAAGGGATATAAAGTTAAACAACTACAGGACCAATTGGAATAGCAGAGATGAGAACTATCTAATTCATAAAATGGCAGATTTTCTGGTTTCTCCCTCTTTTAACCCCTCCAATACTCAGTTTTCTTGTAATAACCTTTTCCCCTGCTTTGTTAACTTTATACAGAAGCAATTTCTTGACAAGGTGACCCGTCCAGCCCAGATCACCTCCCAATAACATGCAAAAGCCATTCTCATCCTAATGAATGACAGTAGAGGGGGTAGAGAGAGAAGAGGGGAGAGGAGGGGAGGGGAGGGGGGATAGTAGAGGATAGGAAAGGCAGCAGAATACAACAGACACTAGTATGGCAATATGTAAATCAATGGATGTGTAACTGATGTGATTCTGCAATCTGTATACAGGGTAAAAATGGGAGTTCATAACCCACTTGAATCAAAGTGTGAAATATGATATATCAAGAACTATGTAATGTTTTGAACAACCAACAATAAAAAATTTTAAAAAAGCCATTCTCATCCTTCACTCACAAAGTGACTCTCCTGAGACCCATAAGGAAAGAATCACCCATGACAACACTGAAGTTCCCCCTCCCTCTCCACCCCCGTCACGCCACAACCACTAGGACTGTAGAGGAGCCTAAAATACCTCCTACCTCCTTATTCTCTTCCAGATATCTGACAGGGGATCCCCTACTCTTTCCCTCTCCAGCAGGAAATAGCTAGAAGTGATATCACCCAACTCATTATACCCCTTTCAGAGTCTGAAATGAAAGATGTGGACAATAGGACCCAAGGCAGAAACTTCCCCTACTGTTCCCCTACCTGCCCTTCTGCCCCATCCTAAATTAATCCCACCACCCAAACTCCTTCCATGACCTGGCCCTGCCCACCAAAAGGCCTGCCAAGAGTAATTAACACCCACCATGACCTGGCTCTGCTAAGGCCCTATAAAACCCAGAGCCTCGTGGTGGCCCACCTCCATTTTCCCCCAAAGATGTGCCCCTTCAGTGCCAAATAAAGCATCACTGGTCCATGAGGTCTCCCTCCATTTCCTTTTTCTCTTTGTATTCTTTTTAATGTGCTTTCAATAAGTAATTTTGAGTATAATTTTTTTCAAATTTTAGGATAGGAATTCTATATGTAGAAATGTTCATGAGATCCTTTATCTCCTATGTATATGATATCCTTTTATTTGGTATGCACAAGTATTTAAGTTTGGGGTTTAAAATTTTTGAAATTTACCTTTTTTGTTTAAAAGTTATTCAACATTTCTAAAATATTATTGCTCATATTTGGCATATGCTTTGCAAAGTTTTATAGCAGAGCTTTGCTTGATATTCATCAGTAGTTAATTATTGAACATCTAAACTACCATAACTTCAGTTTTCCTTTCTTCACACAGCTTCGCTTTTTATCCAGGTCATCTTGTACATGTGAAGTAACAAATTCTGTGATGCCAATGAATATGTACAAGGTTCCACACAAGAAAAAAAAAAGCACTTCTATAACTAATTATGACTTCCTTTCTAAAGATGCAAATTTTACCTAGACATACAGTGGTATTAAAATCATATTCATCATGATAGATTCTTCTATTTGCATGTTCCAGGCTATGGGTTATACAAGCAAGGTTGGGGTAAAAGTCTAGGATCTTTTAAGCCATTGGTGGAAAACAAAAGAGAGTCTGGATGCAAAAGACACCTCATTCTGCAAAGGTTTCAAAAGGGGGCCTGATTTTGGATAAGGGTAACAGATGTGAAGGCACATACAAATTAAAATGTGTATTTTAATAAGAGGCTTAATTCTCCCAGTTGAAAAGAAAGGAAGAGAATTCTCCCCACTCCCTCTCCTTGAAGAATTTACTTTAGAAAATTTGTAAGTTTTTTTTTAACTCTGAGTCTTTGAACTGTTGTAACTCCCTTAAAACTCTAAATAATCCTCTTGCTAGCTTTAGGACCCAGACTTTGGGAGCCATCTCTTTGAAATGTAATCATCAAAAGAAGCAAGAGAATAAAATGTATGACATCCTCCAAAACTACCCCTGTCATAAAGATATGGGGTATTTGTTTTTCCTTTAGATATGAAATACTCTTCCTTGAGGTCAGTCACTATTTATTTTGAGAACATGTATTAATGAGTGCTTGACTATAAAAAGGGGTAAGATTTCCTTCTTCTTTGCCATCTCTCAGCAAACTGCCTGTGATACACATCACATTTGGGATAAATGATTATTCAACAATAAAATTGTTTTCTTTTGCTTCTACCCTTGTGGGGAAGTTCCAGTATGGAAGGAAATGATGAGTTGATCAACAAATTTAATTGAGTACTAGAAATGACTGTCACCGTGGCTACAGTTTTGTCCACAAAAATAAGTATTTTATAACAGCTTCAGCAGAAGGTAACATATGACCACTAAGAAACTTTAAGGGTTTATGACTATCTCTTGCCTTACTGTTGCAGTGCACAAAATCATAATGAGAGTCAACATATTACAGAATGTTGAAAAGAATACATATTTGGATGAAGTAGCTAACCTGAGCAGATGCATTCAACACAAAGGAGAATGTTGTTACCTTGTTTTGAAAACAGTCTATATACACAAAATCATTTTGTCAAAGGTATCACATCATGCTCCTCTAGGGTACCAAATTTGTTTTTATCCAGTATTTTTAATAAACTTTAATGTACTTTGTATTTTGATACACACCCCCATATTGGGGATTGAACCCAGGGCTTTGCAAATGATATGCAGGAAAGCTACCACTGAGCTACATCCCTAGCCCAGTACTTTGATACTTTGTAATATGCTTGTATGCTTATGTACACACACACACACACACACACACACACATATATATATATATATATATATATATATATATATGCCATTGTACCAAATAATACATTTAAATGATATTAAGTTGTAAACTCTAGACTTTAAAAGACCCTAATTGAAAATACTATATGATATTATTTAGAGGAAGAGGAAGGGGGAGGAGAGAAAAGGAAATACTGGGGACTGAAATGGAATAAATTACATTCCATGCATGTGTGATTATGTCACAATAAACCCATTAATATGTGTAGATACAATGCACCAATAAAGCAAGCCTCTCTTCCCTCAGTAACACCAACGTGGATCCCACAGGACCCAAACTTCTCTATGACTATTTCAGTCATATGAGCCAGGCACACTCTGGACCCCATGGCAGGCACTTGCTAGAACAGGCTGGCAATGCTTTTTATAAACTGTCAGGCTCCCAGTGCTCCAAGCTGCCATAGGTCCATTTATGAATGGCTCCCACCTCAATTCTCAGGTCAACAGCTAAGAGATTTGGACCACTTTTCAATCATCAGCTTGCAGAACTGTCTGGGTCTGTTAAAGTCAGCCTCCCTCTCTGTTCCACAGGTTCTCCCATGCCAAATCTATTCGTAGTGCTTTCTTCTCTGTGTTATCCTCTCTGCTATGAACTGGTTGATGACCCACGCCCATCGCCTCTGCCATCACCAGCAAAGTTGGCATGTCTCTAATGCATTATTTCTTATTCTATATTCAAAGCTCCTTAATTTCCATCTCTATGATTATTTTACTGTCCAACGTTGAATTTCAGTGAATTTCCTAAGTCATCTACCTCACTGAGAAGCAATACTCCCACTGCTTGAATCTCAAGCCTGATAACTGGAAAGTACACCTTTCTCTAATCCACTATCTTCCAATCTATTAAGTTCTGTTGTTTGCTTCTTCTTCAATCTTCTTTTGAAATTGACCTGACTTTATTCTTCTTTTTCTAATTCCTTGACATGTAACATTAGGTTGATTATTTGAGGTCTTTATTCTTGCTAAAAACTTTCCTCTCAAGGCTGTTTTTCTGCCTCACATCACTTTTGATATGTTGTGTTTTCATGTTAATTTATGTTGAGATATTTGTAATTTCCTTTTTAGTTTCTTCTTTGATCTATTTGTTGTTCAACAGCATGTTGTTTAATTTTCATGTTAGTGAATTTTCCAACATTCCTCTTATCATAGACCTCTTACCATACACAAGATTAACTCAAAGTGGATCAAAGACTTAAATATAAGATCCAAAACTATGAAACCATTAGGAGAAAATATAGGAAAAACACTTTAGTATATTGATCTTAGCAAAGACATTTTGAACATGATCCCAAAAACAAAAATTGAGAAATTGGATAACAACAAACAAACAAAAAAACTTCTGTACAGCAAAGGAAACTATCAACAAAGTGAAGAGACAATTTATAGAATTGGAGAAAATATTTGCAAAACTATTCACCTGACAAGGAATTAAGTTTTAGAATATGTAAGGACTCAAAAAACTCAACAAAAAATTTGATTGTTTAAATAGGCAAATGACCATAATAGAAATTTCTCAAAAGAAGATATACAAATGGCCAAAAATTCTATGAAAAAAATGCTCAACAGTACTGATTATTAGGGAAATGAAAATCAAAACCACAATGAGATATTATCTCATCCCAGTTAGAATAATAATTATCAAAAATACAATGGTGGAGAAGAGGAGCAGCGACCTGCTGAGAGGCAGAGCCGCCCCCTCCCCCTGCACCGGCAAGGTAGAGGGAACTGTGACCACGCACAGAGCAGGCCCAGCGGCCTGCTGAGGGGCAGAGCCACCTCCCACCGCCCGCGCCTGCCAGGTGACCACCGACAGAAAAGGCCCAGTAGCCCGCGGTGGGACAGAGCTTCCAATCACTCCTGCAAGGTAGGCGGGCCTGCGACCCACCGGCAGAAGAGGAGCAGCGGCCTGCTGAGAGGCTGAGCCGCCCCCTCCCCCTGTGCCGGCAAAGTAGAGGGAACTGTGACCACGCACAGAGCAGGCCCAGCGGCCTGCTGAGGGGTAGAGCCGCCCCCCACCCCCCGCGCCTGCCAGGTAGGGGAACTGTGACCACGGACAGAAAAGGCCCAGTGGCCCGCGGTGGGACAGAGCTTCCAATCACTCCTGCAAGGTAGGCGGGCCTGCGACCCACCGGCAGAAGAGGAGCAGCGACCTGCTGAGAGGCAGAGCCGCCCCCTCCCCCTGCACCGGCAAGGTAGAGGGAACTGTGACCACGCACAGAGCAGGCCCAGCGGCCTGCTGAGGGGCAGAGCCACCCCCCACCCCCCGCGCCTGCCAGGTAGGGGAACTGTGACCACGGACAGAAAAGGCCCAGTGGCCCGCGGCGGGAGAGAGCTTCCAATTACTCCTGCAAGGTAGGCGGGCCTGCGACCCACCGGCAGAAGAGGAGCAGCGGCCTGCTGAGAGGCTGAGCCGCCCCCTCCCCCTGTGCCGGCAAACTAGAGGGAACAGTGACCACGCACAGAGCAGGCCCAGCGGCCTGCTGAGGGGCAGAGCCGACCCTCACCACCCGCGCCTGCCAGGTAGGGGAACTGTGACCACGGACAGAAAAGGCCCAGTGGCCCGCGGCGGGACAGAGCTTCCAATCACTCCTGCAAGGTAGGCGGGCCTGCGACCCACCAGCAGAAGAGGTGCAGCGACCTGCTGAGAGGCAGAGCCGCCCCCTCCCCCTGCACCGGCAAGGTAGAGGGAACTCTGACCACGCACAGAGCAGGCCCAGCAGCCTGCTGAGGGGCAGAGCCACCCCCCACCCCCCGCGCCTGCCAGGTAGGGGAACTGTGACCACGGACAGAAAAGGCCCAGTGGCCCGTGGTGGGACAGAGCTTCCAATCACTCCTGCAAGGTAGGCGGGCCTGCGACCCACCGGCAGAAGAGGAGCAGCGGCCTGCTGAGAGGCAGAGCCCCCCCCTCCCCCTGCACCGGCAAGGTAGAGGGAACTGTGACCACTCACAGAGCAGGCCCAGCGGCCTGCTGAGGGGCAGAGCCGCCCCCAACCCCCCGCGCCTGCCAGGTAGGGGAACTGTGACCACGGACAGAAAAGGCCCAGTGGCCCGCGGCGGGACAGAGCTTCCAATCACTCCTGCAAGGTAGGCGGGCCTGCGACCCACCGGCAGAAGAGGAGCAGCGACCTGCTGAGAGGCAGAGCCGCCCCCTCCCCCTGCACCGGCAAGGTAGAGGGAACTGTGACCACGCACAGAGCAGGCCCAGCGGCCTGCTGAGGGGCAGAGCCACCCCCCACTCCCCACGCCTGCCAGGTGACCACCGACAGAAAAGGCCCAGTGGCCCGCGGTGGGACAGAGCTTCCAATCACTCCTGCAAGGTAGGCGGGCCTGCGACCCACCAGCAGAAGAGGTGCAGCGACCTGCTGAGAGGCAGAGCCGCCCCCTCCCCCTGCACCGGCAAGGTAGAGGGAACTGTGACCACGCACAGAGCAGGCCCAGCGGCCTGCTGAGGGGCAGAGCCACCCCCCAGCCCCCGCGCCTCCCAGGTGACCACCGACAGAAAAGGCCCAGTGGCCCGCGGCGGGACAGAGCTTCCAATCACTCCTGCAAGGTAGGCGGGCCTGCGACCCACCAGCAGAAGAGGTGCAGCGACCTGCTGAGAGGCAGAGCCGCCCCCTCCCCCCGCGCCTGCAAGGTAGACGGAACTGTGACCACCATCAGAACAGGCCAGACCTGCAACCGAGAGACAGAACAGGCCCAGTGGCCTGAGGAAGGGTAGAGCCGCCCCCCCCCGCGCCTGCAAGGTAGGCGGACCGGCGACCCACTGGCAGTACAGCCCCAGAGGCCTGCAGAGGGGCAGTGCCGCTGCCTGCGCCTGCAAAGTAGACAGAACTGTGACCACCGACAGAACAAGCCTAGCGGCCCGCAGAGGGACAGAGCCGCCGCCCGCGCCTGCGAGGGAGACTTTGCAACTATACAAGACCAATATAAATTTATAGGGGGAAAATTCAATAGCACAACAGTTTCACCAAGTAGAAAGGAACGCGAACAGTATGAAGAGACAAGGAAAGAAAGGACCACAAGCATTGCAGGTCAACTCAACATTAGAAGAGGTAATAGCTGCAGCAGATGGAATGTCAGATAAAGAATTCAGGATATACATGCTTCAGATGATCTGGAGTCTCAAGGAAGACATCAGACAGCAAAATCAGACAATGAAAGATCACTTCAACAATGAATTACATAAACAAATCCAAGAAGCAAAAGATCAACTATACAGGGAAATAGAGGTTATAAAAAACAAACAAACAGAAATCCTAGAAATGCAGGAAGCAATAAGCCAACTTAAAAACTCAATTGAGAATACTACCAGCAGAGTAGAACACTTACAAGACAGAACATCAGACAATGAAGATAAAGTATTTCAACTTGAAAAGAACATAGACAGCTCAGCAAGACTGTTAAGAAACCATGAGCAGAACATCCAAGAAATATGGGATAACATCAAGAGACCAAATTTAAGAGTCATTGGGACACAGGAAGGGACAGAGTTTCAAACCAAAGGAATGAGCAATCTATTCAATGAAATAATACGAGAAAACTTCACAGACTTGAAGAATGAGACAGAACCCCAAATCCTAGAAGCCTACAGGACGCCGAATGTGCAAAATCATAAGAGACCCACACCTAGACACATTATAATGAAGATGCCCAACATACAGAATAAGGAGAGAATTTTAAAAGCTACAAGAGAAAGGAAGCAGATTACATTTAGGGGTAAGCCAATCAGGATAACAGCTGATCTTTCAACACAGACTCTGAAAGCTAGAAGATCCTGGAATAACATATTTCAAACACTGAAAGAAAATTGGTTCCAACCAAGAATTGTGTTTCCAGCGAAATTAAGCTTCAGGATGGAAGATGAAATTAAAACCTTCCACGATAAACAAAAGTTAAAAGAATTTGCAGCTAGAAAACCATCTCTTCAAAACATCCTTGGCAAAACATTACAGGAAGAGGAAATGGAAAATAACAATGAAAACCAACAGTGGGAGGTAGGACACTAAAGGGGGGAAAATAATCAAAGAGGAAAACAAACCATGTTTAGTAACATAAATAAACAAATATGGCTGGAAGAACAACCCATATCTCAATAATAACCCTAAATGTTAATGGCTTAAACTCACCAATCAAGAGACACAGGCTAGTAGAATGGATCACAAAACAAGACCCAACAATATGCTGCCTACAGGAGACGCATTTGATAGGAAAAGACATACATAGGCTGAAGGTGAAAGGTTGGGAAAAATCATATCACTCATATGGACTTCAGAAACAAGCAGGAGTATCCATACTCATATCAAATAAAATAGATTTCAAGCCAAAGTTAATCAAAAGGGATAAAGAGGGACACTACATACTGCTCAAGGGAAGCATACACCAACAAGACATAACAATCATAAATATATATGCCCCAAACAATGGTGCAGCTATGTTCATCAAACTAACTCTTCTCAAGTTCAAGAGTCTAATAGACCACCATACAATAATCATGGGAGACTTCAACACACCTCTATCACCACTGGACAGATCTTCCAAACAAAAGTTGAATAAGGAAACTATAGAACTCAATAACACAATTAATAACCTAGACTTAATTGACATATATAGAATATACCACCCAACGTCAAGCAGTTACACTTTTTTCTCAGCAGCACATGGATCCTTCTCAAAAATAGATCATATATTATGTCACAGGGAAACTCTTAGACAATATAAAGGAGTAGAGATAATACCATGCATCCTATCTGATCATAATGGAATGGAACTGAAAATCAACGATAAAAGAAGGAAGGGAAAAGAATACATCACTTGGAGAATGAACAATAGGTTACTGAATGATCAATGGGTTATAGAAGACATCAAGGAAGAAATTAAAAAATTCTTAGAGATGAATGAAAACACAGACACAACATATCGGAATCTATGGGACACATTGAAAGCAGTTCTAAGAGGAAAATTCATTGCTTGGAGTTCATTCCTTAAAAGAAGAAAAAACCAACAAATAAATGATCTCATACTTCATCTCAAAATCCTAGAAAAAGAAGAGCAAAACAACAGCAAAAGAAGTAGAACGCAAGAAATAATTAAAATCAGAGCTGAAATTAATGAAATCGAAACAAAAGAAACAATTGAAAAAATTGACAAAACTAAAAGTTGGTTCTTTGAAAAGATAAACAAAATCGACAGACCCTTAGCCATGCTAGCGAAGAGAAGAAGAGAGAGAACTCAAATTACTAACATACGGGATGAAAGAGGCAATATCACAACAGACACTTCAGAAATACAGAAGATAATCAAAAATTATTTTGAATCCTTATACTCCAATAAATTAGAAGATAGTGAAGGCATAGATAAATTTCTTAAGTCATATGATCTGCCCAGATTGAGTCAGGAGGATATAGACAACCTAAACCGACCAATATCAATTGAGGAAATAGAAGAAACCATCAAAAGACTACCAACTAAGAAAAGCCCAGGACCGGATGGGTATACAGCAGAGTTTTACAAAACCTTTAAAGAGGAACTAATACCAATACTTTTCAAGCTACTTCGGGAAATAGAAAAAGAGGGAGAACTTCCAAATTCATTCTACGAGGCCAACATCACCCTGATACCTAAACCAGACAAAGACACTTCAAAGAAAGAAAACTACAGACCAATATCTCTAATGAACCTAGATGCAAAAATCCTCAATAAAATTCTGGCCACTCGGATACAAAAACTTATCAAAAAAATTGTGCACCATGATCAAGTAGGATTCATCCCTGGGATGCAAGGCTGGTTCAATATACGGAAATCAATAAATGTTATTCACCACATCAATAGACTTAAAAATAAGAACCATATGATCATCTCGATAGATGCGGAAAAAGCATTCGACAAAGTACAGCATCCCTTTATGTTCAAAACTCTAGAAAAACTAGGGATAACAGGAACATACCTCAATATTGTAAAAGCAATCTATGCTAAGCCTCAGGCTAGCATCATTCTGAATGGAGAAAAACTGAAGGCATTCCCTCTAAAATCTGGAACAAGACAGGGATGCCCTCTCTCTCCACTTCTGTTCAACATAGTTCTCGAAACACTGGCCAGAGCAATTAGACAGACGAAAGAAATTAAAGGCATCAAAATAGGAAAAGAAGAACTTAAATTATCACTATTTGCAGATGACATGATTCTATACCTAGCAGACCCAAAAGGGTCTACAAAGAAACTATTAGAGCTAATAAATGAATTCAGCAAAGTGGCAGGATATAAAATCAACACGCATAAATCAAAGGCATTCCTGTATATCAGCGACAAATCCTCTGAAATGGAAATGAGGACAACCACTCCATTCAAAATATCTTCAAAAAAAATAAAATACTTGGGAATCTACCTAACAAAAGAGGTGAAAGACTTATACAATGAAAACTACAGAACCCTAAAGAGAGAAATAGAAGAAGATCTTAGAAGATGGAAAAATATACCCTGTTCATGGATAGGCAGAACTAACATCATCAAAATGGCGATATTACCAAAAGTTCTCTATAGGTTTAATGCAATGCCAATCAAAATCCCAACGGCATTTCTTGTAGAAATAGAGAAAGCAATCATGAAATTCATATGGAAAAACAAAAGACCCAGAATAGCCAAAACAATGCTAAGCAGGAAGTGTGAATCAGGCGGTATAGCGATACCAGACTTCAAACTATACTACAGAGCAACAGTAACAAAAACAGCATGGTACTGGTACCAAAACAGGCGGGTGGACCAATGGTACAGAATAGAGGACACAGAAACCAATCCACAAAACTACAACTACCTTATATTTGATAAAGGGGCTAAAAGCATGCAATGGAAGAAGGATAGCATCTTCAACAAATGGTGCTGGGAAAACTGGAAATCCATATGCAACAAAATGAAACTGAATCCCTTTCTCTCGCCATGCACAAAAGTGAATTCAAAATGGATCAAGGAGCTTGATATCAAATCAGAGACACGCCGTCTGATAGAAGAAAAAGTTGGCTACGATCTACATACTGTGGGGTCGGGCTCCAAATTCCTCAATAGGACACCCATAGCACAAAAGTTAATAACTAGAATCAACAAATGGGACTTACTCAAACTAAAAAGTTTTTTCTCAGCAAAAGATACAATAAGAGAGGTAAATAGAGAGCCTACATCCTGGGAACAAATCTTTACTCCTCACACTTCAGATAGAGCCCTAATATCCAGAGTACACAAAGAACTCAAAAAATTAGACAATAAGAGAACAAAAAACCCAATCAACAAATGGGCCAAGGACCTGAACAGACACTTCTCAGAGGAGGACATACAATCAATCAACAAGTACATGAAAAAATGCTCACCATCTCTAGCAGTCACAGAAATGCAAATCAAAACCACCCTAAGATACCATCTCACTCCAGTTAGATTGGCAGCTATTATGAAGTCAAACAACAACAAGTGCTGGCGAGGATGTGGGGAAAAGGGTACACTTGTACATTGCTGGTGGGACTGACTGCAAATTGGTGCAGCCAATTTGGAAAGCAGTATGGAGATTTCTTGGAAAGCTGGGAATGGAACCACCATTTGACCCAGCTATTCCCCTTCTCGGTCTATTCCCTAAAGACCTAAAAAGAGCATGCTACAGGGACACTGCTACATCGATGTACATAGCAGCACAATTCACAATAGCTAGACTGTGGAACCAACCTAGATGCCCTTCAATGGATGAATGGATAAAAAAAATGTGGCATTTATACACAATGGAGTATTACTCTGCATTAAAAAATGACAAAATCATAGAATTTACAGGGAAATGGATGGCATTAGAGCAGATTATGCTAAGTGAAGCTAGCCAATCCCTAAAAAACAAATGCCAAATGTCATCCTTGATACAAGGAGAGTAACTAAGAACAGAGTAGGGTCGAAGAGCGTGAGAAGAAGATTAACATTAAACAGGGATGAGAGGTGGGAGGGAAAGGGAGAGAGAAGGGAAAATGCATGGAAATGGAAGGAGACCCTCAGAGTTATACAAAAGTACATACAAGAGGAAGTGAGGGTAAGGGGAAAAATAATATAAGGGGGACAAACGAATGTCAGTAGAGGGAGCAGAGAGAGAAGAGGGGAGGGGAGGGCAGGGGAGGGGAGGGGAGGGGGGATAGTAGAGGATAGGAAAGGCAGCAGAATACAACAGACACTAGTATGGCAATATGTAAATCAATGGATGTGTAACTGATGTGATTCTGCAATCTGTATATGGGGTAAAAATGGGAGCTCATAACCCACTTGAATCAAATTGTGAAATATGATATATCAAGAACTATGTAATGTTTTGAACAGCCAACAATAAAAAATTTTAAAAAAAAATACAATGGTGGAAATGTAAATTAGTTTGACAATTACAGAAAGCAATATGGAAACTCCCCCACACACCACCATCCCCCTCAAAAAACACCATGTGATCCTGCGTTACCCTTATTGGAATTCCAAAGGAAGTAAAATGGTATGTTGAAGACATCTGCACTCACATGTTTATTGCAGCACTATTCACAAAGGCCAAGATACAAAAACCAACCTAGGTATCTATCAACAGGTGAATGTAAAAATAAAGTGTGGTATATATACACAATGGAATATCATTCAATCATAAAAAAGAATGAAATGTTTTCATTAGCCGCAAAATGGATAGAACTGGAGATTATTATGTTAAGTGAAATAAGTCAGACAATGAAGGAGAAATACTGCATGTTCTCTTTCTTATGTGGAAACTAAATATAGTCCACCTGGGCTGGGAGTGTAGCTCAGTGGTAGCCTAGCATGCATGAGTCCTGAGCCCCATTCCCAGTACAGAAAAAAAAAAAAAGTCAACCTGAATAGTGATTACTAAAAATTGGAAAGGGTGTGGGGAAAGGGTGCAAAATGGTTGGTTGATCGATGAATTCTATATGCATGTATTTAAATATCACTCTACTAATATGTATAATTATACATGACAAAAATTTTTTTTTAATTTTTTTATTAGTTGTTCAAAACATTACAAAGTTCTTGACATATCATATTTCATACACTTGATTCAAGTGGATTATGAACTCCCATTTTTACCCTATATACATAATGCAGATTCACATTGGTTACACATCCACTTTTTTACCTACTGCCATACTAGTGTATGTTTTTTTTTAATTTTTATTGTTGGTTGTTCAAAACATTACATAGTTCTTGATATATCATATTTCACAATTTGATTCAAGTGGGTTATGAACTCCCATTTTTACCCCATATACAGATTGCAGAATCACATCAGTTACACATCCATTGATTTACATATTGCCATACTAGTGTCTGTTGTATTCTGCTGCCTTTCCTATCCTCTACTATCCCCCCTCCCCTCCCCTCCCCTGCCCTCCCCTCCCCTCTTCTCTCTCTGCTCCCTCTACTGACATTCGTTTGTCCCCCTTATATTATTTTTCCCCTTCCCCTCACTTCCTCTTGTATGTACTTTTGTATAACCCTGAGGATCTCCTTCCATTTCCATGCAATTTCCCTTCTCTCTCCCTTTCCCTCCCACCTCTCATCCCTGTTTAATGTTAATCTTCTTCTCATGCTCTTCATCCCTACTCTGTTCTTAGTTACTCTCCTTATATCAAAGAAGACATTTGGCATTTGTTTTTTAGGGATTGGCTAGCTTCACTTAGCATAATCTGCTCTAATGCCATCCATTTCCCTGTAAATTCTATGATTTTGTCATTTTTAATGCAGAGTAATACTCCATTGTGTATAAATGCCACATTTTTTTATCCATTCGTCTATTGAAGGGCATCTAGGTTGGTTCCACAGTCTTGCTATTGTGAATTGTGCTGCTATGAACATCGATGTAGCAGTGTCCCTGTAGCATGCTCTTTTTAGGTCTTTAGGGAATAGACCGAGAAGGCGAATAGCTGGGTCAAATGGTGGTTCCATTCCCAGCTTTCCAAGAAATCTCCATACTGCTTTCCAAATTGGCTGCACCAATTTGCAGTCAGTCCCACCAGCAATGTACAAGTGTACCCTTTTCCCCACATCCTTGCCAGCACTTGTTGTTGTTTGACTTCATAATGGCTGCCAATCTTACTGGAGTGAGATGGTATCTTAGGGTGGTTTTGATTTGCATTTCTGTGACTGCTAGAGATGGTGAGCATTTTTTCATGTACTTGTTGATTGATTGTATGCATGACAAAATTTTTAAAAAATTATATTTAGAATTTTTAAAAAGAAGAAATCTCAGACCGTTCCACTAAGGGCATGAAATCATCCCTTTGTCCCATGTATCCACACTGTATACACTACCCATACATTAGTTATTTACTAGCTTACTTGCTTATCAAATCAGGTGTTTGTTATAGTATCACAGTGCTTATATTTAAATAATCCTTGTTTTACTAAATAAGTGCCCCAAAGCACAAGACTAGTGATTCATATATGACAAAGACTAGATATAAATTACTTCTTTTAAGTTGAAAAGGTGAAAGTCCTAGATTTAATAAGTAAAAAAAAGAATTATATGCTAAGATTGCTAAGCTCAATGATAGGAATAAATCTTATATTCATGAAATTGAAAATTCTATTCATGAAAAATGAAAAACCTTACTCTAGTTTTTCTGTCACTCTTAACCTGCAAAATTTATAGCCACGGAATATGATACGTACTTAATCATTTACTTCACTCCATCTCCTCACATAGACATGGTATCATCTCATCTTTTCACAAGAAGGGTGAACATAGTACAGTAAGATACTTTGAGAGACCATTTTCACATAACTTTTACTATAGTATATTATTGCAATTGTCCTATTTTATTAATGAGTATTATTTCTATCTTTTATCAAGCCTAAATTATAAGTTTAACTTTATCATAGGTATCATAGGGAAAAAATAGTATATACACAGTTCAGCACTATGAGTAGTTTCAGACATCCACTAGGAGACTTAGAATACATCCCCTACAGACAAGTAGAGACTATTATACTTCCCCAGACCAACTATGCTGAAATTGACCCCAGCTTTTATTCTAGAAGCTATTGGGGAGATGAGAAAGAACTCATCACATGGCATTTTCCTAGGGGAAAGCTTCTGCATGATCTCTCTATTAGTCATGAATCGGGTTATGCTATTGGATCTGCAAGTCTAAATTTTACAAAGCAAGCTGGCAGATTGAAAACCCTGGAAGGTTTCTACACTGCAGTCTTGGGGGAAACTCATTCTTCTTTGGTAAACCTCAATCTTTTCTCAAAGGACTTTTAACTGATTATATGAGTCCCACTCACATGTAAAGAGTAATCTACATTACTCATTGTTTATTGGTTTAAAGGTTAACCAAAGCTATAAAATAGCTGCATAGAAACAGGTGGACTGGTATTTGACCAAAAACAATACTTTATTCTTGCCAAATTAACAAATAAAATAAATCAGCGTCATCAGCAAAGATGAGTTGATATTATCCACCGAGGGCTAGTGGGCCCAATTCTGTGGACTGTTGATGGTTTAAGAGATTCAAGGCTTTCACATACTTCTGTCAAGATATCCCCAACCCAAATCTCAAAGTCCACCAGTTTTCCTATTAGGACCCTGAATTTTGCATAAGAGATTGGCTGAGTATGAGTTCAGCCTTGGTAATTCAGCCACTCATATATGATTCAGCAATCATATACTGGGCTTGATTTTAAGCAGTCTACCTATGGACCCAAGTAGGGAAGACCACCAATAATGCCCTAAAGTCTCCTGGTTCTCACATCATGCCCAAGGTTGCCAGTGAGTTAGCCCGAATTTGTCATCTCATTTCCCTAATTACCAGTTATATTTCAAAACAATAGACCAATTGCACACTTCCTATACTTGTCATGCCCTTATCTACCACTTGCTAAAGAGATTGCATATGCCCACATATTCCCTTCTACCTATTTTCATTCCAAATTCAGAACACACAAGGGTTATATAGTTATGATGCTGATGACCATGAAGGTTATAATAGCAACAGAAAGACCTCAGAAAAAGAAGTTCAAGATAGTATCTGGAATTGGGCCAGTGTGCATTGGATGCATTGTGATAAGGATGAGAACATATTGAAAGGTGCCAATAGCATCAGTTATGCTAAAAGAATACATGTGAGAACAATTAGTGTATAAGAATTCCAGAGATGATCAAGTTCAAAATTAGAAGTTAACAAATTATATGACAAAGAAGGTAGATAAATGTAGTGATATGGTAAAGAAAGTATAAGTTCCCTCTATCAACAATCAAAATAAAGATAATTTGAATATGTAGGAAAGAATAACTAAATCTATACAAGAAAGCAATGGCCAAACATAAATCATGTTAAATATAGCATGGCTTTTAGAAGTTGGTGGGATTAAAGAAAATAGTAATTTAAACTTAATTCTTAGAATATTTTCCTACAAGCAACACAAATGTAATGCTATTAACAGATCAAACCATACTACCACTCCTCAGTGTATTCCATTGCTCTCGATTTTCAATTTTTAAATTAATCCATAAACACAAAACGTATCATTGAAGTTACAAAACTGAGGGTAAATATTAAAATCCTGAATGATATAAAATAATGAGAAAGCAGAAAAGAAATGATGTAGGAAGGAAAAGAAGAAAAAAAGAGAATACAGGAAATGATTTAATCATAGTTCACAGTAGGGATGGAAGGTAGCCTATCTAAAAGTAAGAAATAGAGATGCACCACATATTATCTCATGATTACTAGCACCATGTCTTCTCTTCTAAAAATTTCCTCAAATATGAGGGCTGGGAGCCTGAACACTCCGTCTCCCAGGTCTTTTCTAAGTGTCTCTCAGTTCAGATTCTGCAATTAGAAGCATCCACATACAGCCAGTAGAAACTGATATCATCATTTCCCTCAGATATTGGCGGGTAGATGTCTGGTGTTTTTGAAGAAAGTAAAGGTTAGTTCTTAAAGTTTCTGGACAAGATTAATAGAATATTAATTTAATTATTAAATAACTTAATTTAGCCTGGCAGATCATAGCAAGATTCCTATCTGGACTGTGTTTTTTGGGAACAGGCCCTGTCATGTGAACTCTCTGCTCCCTCCTTCCTGATGGTGATCTTCCTGCTTGTGAAGTCTGCCTTCACATTTTGCAGAGAGCAAGAACTGTGCCTGTGCCTCAACCCTCAATTCAGAGACCCAGGGGGAGCTTCTTAGAAAAGGTATTTTACAGGATACTAAACATTATTCTTTTCTTCCCTGAGATTTGAAGAGAACCCAAATTGGCTAAGTAAATTAAATGAATATGTAAATATGGGGTCAACAAGAAAGTACTCTTTTTTCAAAAACAAGTTCAGGTGCTAGAAAACAAATAGGCTTATAATAATGTTGACATCTCTTCCAATAACCCTTAGTAAACAAACTCTTAAATTTTGGTCAGAATAGAGTCCTCTAACTCAATAATCACCTTCAGTTACACTTTAGAATATGCTGGAAGATCCTTAAAACAAGTCAATCCTTTATTCCAGGATGCATTAATGCAAAACTAAAAGGCCAACCGAAGCCCCAGCCTCTAGCATGGGCGCAAGACCTCAAGCTCTTAGAATTCTTGCCCTTGTGGCCTTCAAAAAGTCTTCCCGACAGCGTAGCATCTGAAAGTCCAAGTAAAGACGGTTGGGTTGGCACACTAGTCAGTAAGTCGTGCAGTACTTCATGATAGATTTTGAAAACAAATCCAAAAAAAATTCATCAGAGAATTAATTTGCTAAAAGGATGATCTAAAGGATTCCTAGCCTTTCTGTGTAACCCTAACTACTCCTGATATCTTCACAAACCTCAGATCCACAGAGGCAAACAAACAAAACCCAAGTCCCCCTTTAAGAATTCTCCTGTTTGGGGTAAGGACAAACTCAAGAATGAAAAGGAAATAAGCCAGGGAATTGCTGTCTCATTCCCAGTTCAGCCATATCATTCGAACTGTGATACCAGTGGTCTAGGGACAAAATTCAGGGACCTTTCAGAAGACTCTGATTTTTTTCCACCTTAATTTTGATTATTAGATTAGACCTTGACATTGAGTGGTTGGAATAAACAATATTTGAAATTATTTAATTTTGGTATGTTTTCCTTCTGCCCAGAAAGTATCCTCGATGGGCTGGGGTTGTGGCTCAGTGGTAGAGCGCTTGCCTAGTATGCATGAGGCTCTGGGTTCGATCCTCAGCACCACATAAACACAAAATAATGTGTCCACGTAAAACTAAAGATACATAAATAAATAAATAAATATTTAAAAAGAAAGTATCCGCAAACCCCCAAAGAGGAAAAGGTTGAATAGCTGAGATAACATGGCTAGCTATGATATGGTTTCTGTCTCTCCAACCCTTCTCAGTCTTTGGCCAAACCACCAGTCTCTCTCACATGCCCCACTAGAGGGCATGAACAGAAAAAGAAGTGGACTTGGACAAAAAAATATGAATAGAGGAGCTGGCATGTCCAAAGCTTGCCCATTCTCCCACCATTCTAAAACTGGCTGTCCTCAATTGCATTTTGTTTGATTTGTGAGTTTTTTTTATTTAGTTTGATTTATATCACAAAATTATCAACCAAAATCAACACCACTTTCAGCCTTCCCAGCATTGTGAATTTATCTCTTCAGACCATTTTGGAACTTGGTCTGGGAATGTGGCTCAGTGGTAGAGCACTTACCTAACATGTAAGTGCATTGGTTTGATACCCAATACCCCAAAAAGAGAGAGAGAGAGAGAGAGAGAGAGGAGAGAGAGAGAGAGACTGAAAACCAGTCTGAAGAGATAAATATTTCCAAAAGAACACTAGAATTTCTTATCTATAAGAAAGGACAAGCTGGGTGCAACGGTGCATGCCTGTAATTTCAGTGACTCAGGAGGTTGAGGAAGGAGGACCACAAATTCAAGCCCAGCCTCAGCAACTTAGTGAGAACCTGTCTCAAAATTAAAAAATAAAAAAGGCTGAGGATGTAGCTCAGAGGTAAAGCACCTCTGGGTCTAATCCGCAGTACAAAAAAAAAAAAAAAAGATTTTACAAAAAAGGCAGTAACAAATAAAACAGAAGGGGCATAAGATTGGCTCACAAAATTTTATGAAGAGTAGGAAAATAAAATGGTATTTACATAATTTTAAATAAATGATAGTTGGAGAAATAGAAATGAGCTTCTAGGTGAGTGGCCTGCATATGCATATAACACCTGCATATAACACCTGATATCACCATCTCAGAGCTCTGAGAGGGCCAGGTAACAAAGGACAAATGGATAACAGCCATGAGAGGATGTTATGGAAAGTACTAGTGGAATTGTGATATTTCTTCCCACTCTATGTTTTAGTCACTTATTCCCCAAATCTATTCCCATCTTCCAGCTACTGTGGAATCAGAGAACAAAGACACAAATATTCTTGGTTTCTAAGTTGAAAGACACAAAAATATGTTAGATAAAATATCAACCAACCATTCCCTTGCTAAACTGGGAAGGATAGATGGGAGAAAATTCAGGAGCTTTGGTTGTGAGCATATGGGACTCTGCCATTCTGCCTTTCAACCCATGATCCATATTTTTTGTATTTTTATTGATGCTAAAACTTCCTCCTCTCATTAAGTTTAGAGATGTGGCAGTAATGAAGAGTTGCTTCTTGCTTCCAGGTGTGGCTCATAATAAGAAACATAATAAGAAGATAATTACCCACCCCTAAAAAAATTATCTAACTACCAAAGACCAGGAAAGGTAATATATGGAAGTAGTAGACATTTCTCTTCAATTTCTTTGGCCTTAGAATGGCACAGGAGGACATCTGATCAATTCTGCATCTCTATTTAGAAATGAAAGAATATTAATTTACAGTGATAGAGCAAGTGACCTGCTAAGGGTTCTATGAGTAGAAGACGACACAGTTGAATGAGAAGATTCAGCAAGGCCAGTCTTGCCAGAAAGTGGATAAGAATGAGCCACATCATAATAGAACACTGAGTGCAGGAGAGGGGACAGGGAAAGAGGGAGAAAGAGAGAACTGAGGTCAAGAAGGGATGATTTAACTATTGGGCAGGAGGTAAGGCAAGATACTATTGAGAAATAAATGCCTCTCCTTACCAATGCCTCAATTGGTGCCAACCCCAACCACAATGAAAGACAAGACAGTGGGGATTGTGATTGGAATAAGATTTACACCTTAAGTGACAGAAATTACTGAATATCACTTCATTTACTGTTTAGTGAGTGAGGTTTCCACATCAAACTTAAATGGTAGCTTGAAAGAAAGAAAGAATTGTCAGCTATAAAAATATATAAATAGGAAAAAAGGTTATTTTTTAATACTTCTGAGACTACAGATTAAAAAATCAATACATACAACCCACTAAGTAAAGATAAGATAGCAATGACATTATGATGAGTGTTATTGTTTGGATATGAAGTGTCTCCCAAAATCTCCTGTGTTAATGCAGAAATATTCAGAGGTGAAATGATAAGATCATGAGAGCTATAACCTAATCCATCCAAACTAGTTTGAATGGACTGACTGGGTGGTAATTGTTGGCAGATGGGGCATGGCTAGTGGAGGTGGGTTCCTGGGTGTGCTCCCTGGAAGCATGCATCTTCCCTGTGGCCCCTTTCTCCCCCCACTCCTCTCCCTCCTTCCTTGCTACTATGAGAGGAGCACTTCCCTCTGCAATGCCCTCCCCCATGATGTTCTGCCTCATCTTGTGCCCAGAGAAATGTAATTGGCCATCTATGGACTGAGAACTCTGAATCTGTGCCAAATAAATCTTTCCTCCACTAAGTTGTTCTTGTTAGGTATTTTGGTCACAACAATGCAAAAACTGACTAAAACACTGTGTCATACTGTATTTATGGCCAAGAGGAAAGACAGTGAACTCCATGCTGTGCCTACAACATATCCAAAGAAAATCTAGGCTAAAACTTACTCACTGATGCACCTCAGGAAATACCTGAAGACCACATGACTCTGAGTTACAGGAGGGACAAGTAGAGTGCATGTCTTTATGGATTAGACAAGTTTTATATTTTAACCAAAACCCATGGACCTTCATGTTCTTTGTTCTGCTATTTTTTTCTGTTTTGTTTTTAATTTATTTACTTGTTCATTTTGTGGTTCTAGGTATTGAACCCACGGGCTCTTTAGCACTAAACTATACCCCAGTTATTTTTATTTTATTTTATTTTTACTTTGAGATAGGCTCTCACTAAATTACTGAGACTGGCTTTGAACTTGTAATAACCCTTCCTCAGCCTCCAGAATCACTGAGATTACGAGTGTGTGCCACTGTGTCCAGCTGCTCTGTTTTTACTTGAATGACTGGCCAAGTTGCTATGCTTTTCTATGCCTTGGTTTCCTAATCTAGAAAACAGGGCTAATAGCTGAGTACAGTGGCACATGCATATAATCAAGCAGGAAAGCTGAAGCAGGAGGATCACAGGTTTGAGGCCATCCTAGGCAATTTAGCAAGACCCTGTTTCAAAATAAATAAATAAATAAAAATTACTGGGGGTGGTAAAGTGCTTGCCTAACATGCACAAGGCTCTGGGTTAAATCTATAGTACAAAAAATAGGGGTTAATAATACTAACTACATTGTAGGGTCACTGGTGGGTTAAATCATATCCCCACATTTTATAAACAAAACAGTGTTTGACCCATATTAATACCTAATAATTATTGGATTATTTTTCAAACTTCTTAAAAGAGTATTTGACATTCTTCTTTTCTCATTTTTTACTAATTGTATCTTAGATTTTTTTTCATCAAATATTGACTGTTCCTTCCCTCTCTCTTTAGTAAAAGGCGAAAGATTTATACTATCTGAAGAGAAACCAGAGTATTTTGCTTCCCCAGTCCTGAACTGGGCCTGACCATATGAATTGCTTTGATCAATGAAATGTGGATGCAAGTGGCAGTGTTCCTGTTTTAGTAGAAATTTTAAGGTGTTGTGCCTTTCTGTCACTTCCCAAATGCTTATCCTTTGCCATAAAAAAAAAGAAAAGAAAAAGAAAATGCTTCAGGCAACTACTAAACCTTCAACTATGACCCAGCAGGAGAGATACGTGAAGGAAGCCCAAAACTAATAAATGTAATACCTGCCTCCCACCTGACTCCAGGACCTAAAGCTTTTGTAGCTCCAAAATCTTTTAAGCACCAAATCCTACAGTCTTTTTCACATTGGTCTTGGAAATAACTTTTTGTATTTGACAAAAGTTATTTCCCAGAGTGCAGGAAACAAAACAGACAGGTAAAAAGTAATTGACAAAATTCAACATCCTTTTATAATAAAAACTCTGAACAAAACAGAAAGAGAAGGAAATTACCTCCACATAATAAAGGCCATACATGAAAAAGCTATGGAAAACATCATACTCAGTGGTAAAAATTTAAATCTTTTCCTCTAAGATCATAAACAAGGGAAGGATGCCCATTCTTGCTCTTTCTATTCAATGAGATAATGGAAGTCCTAGCCAGAGCACACAAGGAGAAAAAGAAATAAAAGCATCCAAATAAGAAGAGAAGTAAAATTATCTCATTTTGCAGATGATATGATCTTACATTGAAACCCTAAAGAATCCAAAAAAAATATTATAGAAGTAATAAATGAATTTAGTAAATTTGCAAGATGCAAAAATCAACATGTAAAATTCAATTTAATTTCTGTACACTAATAGTGAAACTATCCAAAAATAAAATTAAGCAAACAGTGCCATTTGTAATGGCATTAAGAATAAAATACATAGGAATTAATTTCATCAAAGAAATGAGAGCCTTGTATATTGAATAAAATAAAACATTGATGAAATAAATTACTGAAGACAAAAATAAATGAAAAGACATCCCATGTTCATGGATTAGAAGAATTAATATTATTAAAATGTCCATTTACACATTTTACACTACACAAAATCATATACAGATTCAATGCAATCCTTACTAAAATACCAATGGCATTCTTTATAGAAATGGGAAAGCATAGCATAGTATAAAGACATATTGTGGCTATATTTATACTTTATAAAATTAATAACAGTCATGGGGCCCATACTAAATGTCACTTAGCAATATGAGGCAACCTGGCCTGGGGATTACTTGTTATGACAATTAATTATGACAATGAGACCTAAAAACCCTAGTTGCCCTAAAAACAAAACCATATCAGCACATATTCAACTTTAGTGAACTTAAGTTTACCCTTATAAGAATAGTTTAAAGTTCATTTATGAAAGAAATGTCTGGTAACTGGCTCAGACTGAATGCAGATATAAGAAAGGGGTAAGGATTCCCCAAACTCTGATAATGATATAGAGATGGAGACTATCCCAATCAGGCAGTCATCTGACCCCTGACTATCTGGCCCATGCCACTGACCTCTTCTGCTATCCATCTTATAAAAGCACTGCCAGAATGTACTGCTTGAACACACGATAGTGCTCAAGACTCAGCTTTGATGTCAATCAGACTGAAGGTGAAATGTTGCCCCTAGAAAACTGGTTAACTAGGACCACATGGGAGCCCTGTGTGTGACCAAAAAAAGCAATCCTAAAATTCAAACAAGACCTCAAAAGCCAAAATTTTGATCAAGAACAAAGCTAGAGTTACTTACTGATTTCAAGATATATTATAAATCTTCAGTAATCAAAACATAATATTACTGGCATAAAAAACTGACTAATGGAACAGACTAGAGAGCCCCAAAATAAGTCTGCACATACATGGCCAACTAATCTTTGACAAGGGTGTCAAGAACAAAATGGGAAAAAACTAGTCTCTTCAGTAGTGGTGTTGGGGAAACTGGATATCCACATGCAAAATAATAAAATGGGACTCTTACACCAATCACAAAAACTAACTTGAAACTCTTAGAAGAAACCATAAGGGAAAAGCTTCTTGACTTTGGCCAAGTCAATGAATTCTTGGATCTGATCGAAAAAAGCAGAGACAACAAAGGCAAAAATTAGCAAATGGGATTACCTCAAACTGAAAACCTTCTGCACAGCGAAGGAAACGATTACAAAATGAAAATGCAGCCAGGCTCGGTGGCACATACTTGTAATTCCAGTGGCTTGGGAGGCTGAGGCAGGAGGATCGCCAAGTTCAAAGCCAGCCTCAGCAACTTAGCAAGACATTGTCTCAAAATAAAATATAAAAAAGGACTGGGGATGTGGTTGAGCACCCCTGAGTTCAATCCTTGTTACCAAAAAATGAAACTGCAATTTATACAATGTGAGAAAATGTTTGTAAACTGTGTATTTGAAAAAAAAACTAATATTAAAAATATATCAGAAACTCCATCTTAATAGCAGTAAACCAAGTAACTCAATTTTAAAGTAAGCAAACAGCCTAAACAGACATTTCTCCAAAGAAAACACATGAATAACCAACTAGTATATGAAACAAAGTTCAAAGTCATTAATTATCAGAAAATGCAAATCAAAAGGACAATGTGGCATCACCTTACAACTTCTCAAATAACTATTATCAAAAAAAAAGTGGTACCTATGATATGAGGAAAAGGAACTCTTACACCCTGTTGATGCTTCTTTTGGAAGCACTGATCTCTAGGAGAATTAGATCTGGGTCAGCAATTAAAAGACTTAGTTAACTTTCCACTTGGCTTTGATTCATCAATTTTTTAATAAGAAAAAGGGAGTTGTGGGGTTGTGGCTCAGCAATAGAATATTTGCCTAGCATGTGCAAGGCGCTGGGTTCGATCCTTAGCACCACATAAAAATAAATAAATAAAAGAAAGTTATTGTGTCTAACTGCAAATATATATATATATAAGAAAAAGATTAGGCTATATTTATGCATGTAGAATAAAGGTAACAGGGAGATAGAAATGGTAAGAATTAAGAATTCAAGTAGAAAAACTGTCAAGGAAGTATTTTCTATTAGGCTAGTAAAATTTGATGTCTGCTCATAGGCTAATCACTGTCTCCAGGGGACTTGGGAACTATGATTATCTATACTGTCATGAGCCCATTAGAGGATGGAGATAGGGCTACTGAGATTCAGGTGCCCTTAAGCCCAGCAGCTGGGAGGTCATTCCTAAAACACGTCCTTTTTCACTTCCTGTTTTGATCAACCAGTGTTCTAGTTCCTACACCTATTTGTGCAGTACTTTGGTGTTGAGTTCACAATGTTCTTGTCTGTCATAGTTCCTGGTATCATAACAGCCAAAATCAGCATTAATGTTGATGAGTCATCCAGTAGCCTGATCTCAAGTTTCTCTAATGTCTAATTCTAACCACTGGCATTCAACTTGATTTCAACATCATACTAATTATAGCAGCCCTCAAAAACTGGTTATTCATCTTATCCAAATGGTACTCCCACTGTCATTTCTGCTTGTGTTCTTCTTTCCTCCCAGCTTCTCACTTTTTTCACTTGCACTATAACTATAAAATTCTAATTTTTTCTTCCCTCCTTTCACTGTATCACTTCCTCAGAGCTTCATATTATTTCTTTCTGTCCTGACTCCATGATGCATCATTTTATCAACTCATGTCTGTGCCTTCAAGGTCTTTGCCACCTTGTTCTTTCAATGGATTCACAAGACTGATGATCTACTTTCTACACTTGGATATCCAGAATGTAAACCTCTATCCAATTTTTGTTAGATTTCAAACATAGCTTGGCCCTCAGAACTATTATTTTTCTTTCTCTTTCTTTCTCCTCACATGAATTTCTCTTATACTCCACAGAGAAACTCTTAATCATTTTTCCATGCCCAAAATTCTATCTCTATCTGTTCATTCATAACTTTAGTACCTTTATTTCAGAATCACAGAAAAACTCTATCAGACTGATTCTATACCTGCAATGTGTGTGTGTGTGTGTGTGTTATGTGAATCTTTACCACCTCCTCCTGAAATTGGATTCATCAGTGTTTACCATTTTATCCTAACGTTTTAACTTCTCCCACTCTATAAGTATAGACTATACCTATAGGCATAGACATTTTTCTGTCAATATAAGCTTGCTATTTTGGTCCATCACAAAAATCAAAATAAAATACTGATCATTCCCCCAGTTCCATTGCTCTGAATTTTATCTCTCTATTATCTTTTAAATCATGCTTATAAATTCATGAACTACTGATTCACTGTCAAGGTACAGAGATAATTAAAGACATACCCTCTGCCTGCAAATAGATTGTCCAGAGTGAATGCCAAATTTATAAGCAGATTAGTATATTATAATAGTGTAATTCAGTTTCACACTGCACACAGGGTACTTTAAGACCTCAGAAGATGAAATTTAATGTGGGAAACATCAGAAGAAACTTACCCCAAAGCAATGGACTAATTCATAAGGGGTGATCCTTGAAGTAGTGATGCCCAGGTCCTTTAGTCTTTATCTACTATAACTTACCCAACATGGCACTCTTGATGATGTTTTACTTTTTCATTAGACTCTGTTATTTGTATTTCCTAGATGTCATTTCTGAATCTAAAGACAACTCCACCCCAGTCTATTTGCAGTTTATACTTCTACCATTCACTTTAATGACGCTATTTCCACGATTCTGTCCTTAGGAATATTCTCTTCCCACTTTACATTCTTTCCTGGCATTATTTGATTACCTCCATGAATCATAACTACCCATATGGTAATGACTCCCTAATCAATGAAGTATATATTCAGCACATATCTCAAAAGCAATGCACATCAAATTTAGTACATTTTTCATACCTTCACAAAACAAATAGTTATTAAAATACCTCCAAGGTATCAAACACTGAATAAAACCTATATCCATTATGTCATATCCCATGCATTTTTCACACAAATAAATGTGAAACTCTCATAATCTTTATGTTTGTGCATGTGTCTAATGGCATAAATTAAATGATTAATATCATGAATATTTATTGCATGAAAATCATGCCTAGTCAATACCTCTCTTTATGCAAGTCATTTTTACTTCCTTATTTAAAATAAGCAAAGGGCCAAACCAGAACAAATGTTTTCAAATGTTTTATCCCTGACTACATTATTTTTAAAAATCGTATATAAAAGCATAAACAAAAGTGATTAAAATGGACCTGCTCTGGATTAACTGGGGGCTTGAGAAGATATAGCCTATCCACCTAAGCCTCTCTTTTCCTCATCTCCCAATAAGGCAATAGGAAATCCTACTCCTCAATCAGCAAGTTGGCTCTTATTCCTCGCCAAATAATGTCAAGTCCTAAAGTGCCTGAAATGTTAAAGGTGCTTGCCTTATTTACATGTTCTACGCACACACTGCCAGTCAAAGAACAACAAATACAAACACTGCCAAAATCATACCATATTGACCTTATTACAAGAAGTATATTTGCTTCCTAGAACTAAGATATTTACTTATTGACAAGCCATCAAATATTCAGAAATCAGTTACATCTATATTTAACTTCTCTCCAAGATGACATTTAGAGATAATGCCTATTCCTACCTCAAAGGGCTTAAGGGAAAGATCCAGAACAGGTGCTGTTCATTTCTGGAATCTCTCTCACCTCACTCAGTGCCTGGCACTCACTTCTCACTAAAGAAATGGAGAATAAGTAAATGTTTTGTTGACCTCTGAATTACTTGAGTTAAATCAAAGGTAACATGTCATCTGTGTTTGATACTTACATGTAAACTTCATTAAAATGTTGCTAATTCTTCCTTGACTCAAATAATAAGTTAAAGTTTTTATTTTAGACATTATATGAATTATTTAAAATAATTCACTGTATGCCTGAATTATTACTTCCTTAACAAGTCTTTAAAAATTCAAGCCAGCTGGGTGCACTGGCACATACCTATAATCCCAGAAACTTGGAAGGCTGAGGCAGGGGGACCATAAATTTGAGGCCAGCCCCCAGCAACTTAGCAAGGCTCTAAGCAATTTAGCAAGACCCTGTCTCAAAATAAAAAACAAAAGGGCTGAGGGTGTGGCTCAGTGGTAAAGCATCCCAGGATTCAATCCCCAGTACCAAAAAAAAAATTTAAAATGTATTATATGCTTGAAATATAAACTCAAAGCTCAATAATTTTCCAAGGGTAGAGCCATCTCCTCTCATTAAATTATTAAAATGGATGATCCTTTTGTAAAAATAAGGAAACCCCAAATGTACACTAGAAAATGACCTATATTCAGTAATATGTCACAATTCAACATCCTGAACAGTTCCCAATAGATATTCTCAACCTTGCACTGCCATGAAGAGAATGTCCATTTCCCAACAGAGTAATTTTTCCTTAAATCTCTTTCTTTTTCTCCCCTTCTTCATCTCCACCCCAACCCTAATAAGAATTCTCTTTTAGCTGGGCATGATGGCAAGTTAGGAGGCTAAGGCAGGAGGATCATGAGTTCAAAGCCAGTCTCATCAACTTAGCTAGGTTCTAAGCAACTTAGTAAGATCCTGTCTCAAAATAAAATATAAAAAAGGGGCTGGGGGCTGGGGATGTAGTTCAGTGGTTAAACGCCTCTGAGTTCAATTCTTAATACCAAAAAAAAAAAAAGAGTTCTTTTAGGCTTTAAGTGATTATTTTAAATCAGAGACCTCAAATATGGCTAAAAAGTTAGTCTCCTGTGCCTCTAGCTAAGTTGAACTTTTCAGTTAACTGGAAACTGGTGAGTGAGTCCAGAGCTTGGCTTCAGGCTGAGACTTCAGGGAATCCATGGCATTGGCCCAGCTTCCCCTGGGTGCCTGACTCAGCTGTGGCTGCCTAAGCACAGATGGCCTTCTGATTGGTTCCACTAGAGAGTTTTTCCTTCAAGTGACTTGTAGAAGAGTATTCAGAATCTCAGAAGAAATAAACGAAGAAAAGGCATGTTGCCACACCTATAAGCGTAAGAGATGATTTTGAAGAAATGCATACCTGTTTTTCAGAACATGAGCTTTAGAGAAAATATCCTTATCTTTCTGCATAATATCCTGCATGGCAGAATGGCTCCACTCCAGATTAAGGTATTCAGGAGAATATTCCTGGTTCTGTGATATATCTAGTGCTTTCAGAGCTCATATTATTCTGTTCATTGCTCATATATCAAAGAGAAAAGCCTGGGCTAGGGATATAGCTCAGTTGGTACAGTGCTTGCCTTACATGCACAAGGCCCTGGGTTCAATCCCCAGTGCCACCAGAGAGAGAGAGAGAAAGAGAGAGAGAGAGAGAGAGAATAAGTCTAACTATACTGTAAGGAATCAGACTCCTGCAGTTGAGGTTCTTTGGTGGGAAGGCTTTGCCTGTGATGTGTCTATCTCATAATGAGAAAGACAGAACATGTGCTCCTGCCTCCTCCAAGAAAAGCCAGGAGAATGGTAATGACCTCTGATTTCTCAATGTTCCCTCTGTGCTTCTGCCTACAAAGTTCTGTGTATTTTTTGTTGGTTTGGGTTTTTTTTAATATCTTTGTTTTATTTATTTATTTTATGTAGTGCTGAGAATCGAACCCAGTGCCTCACCTATGCAAGGCAAGGGCTCAACCACTAAGCTATAACCCCAGCCCCGTGCATACATTTTTAATTCTGCTGCTGACCCCCTCCCTTCCCCACCTCCACCTCCCACAACTTCTGTTCCATTCATCCTGCTCCCCCCTTCCTTCATCCCTAAGCTAGGATAAGAAGCCTCCTAGTCCCTCTCAGGACATTTCCCCTTTAGGGGACCCATTTTTACCAGCTGCCTTGGACACTTTCTCAGAAGGGTCTTTATTCATTTTCTGCTTAACACTGAGAACAGTGAAGGTTAACCCTCAGCCCCCTGGATCCTCCACATGCTCCCACCCTCCACACACAGTCCTCGCGTGTTTCTTCATTCCAAGAATGTATTTAAGAACCAGTGTGAGAAAGTCACTTTGCCAGGCAGCTAAAACATCTCTCATTTCATAAAAGCCTGTTGTTAAATAACTCATCCTTTAAGCAAGATCAGGTAAGTAAGATATTATCTCCATCAGAGTTGTTCTTCTTAACTTTGGCTTGATAGTTAAGTCAGTGAAAAGAATCCATGATTTTTCTCTATTAACAGCAGAACTTTAGTGAATGAACTTTCTGAGAGCCACAAAATCATAAACATACCCAATATTCTGTCTTATCTCTTTTTAAGAGAAACTGATCAAATGACCAGGTGTGCCATTGACACAGAGTGTCTGTGTTGGCAAGATGGTGATACAGGTGTTTCTCTAAGACCATCTGAAATCCTCTTTTACTTCTCCCACCCTTCTGTGATCAATCTTCTTTATCTTTCCCTATTTTCACCCCCTATTCAAATTTGTGCATCAGTCTTATATCTCAGGATCAAATCAGTCAATATCTTCCCTTTTGAAAAATGACTGCAAGTTTGACTTGATTGCTTTTTTTAATCAAAAGAGCATGAAACAGAACTGTATTTGCAGCTAAATTCCATGATCTGTTCCATTTATCCTCAAATACTTTAATTTCATAAGGTTTCTGGAGAATCCTTTCTGTCCTGCCTAGTCATACTTTGTACGAAGGAAGGCAGTAACTATTTCTTGCATTTGATTTTCAAGTGATCACAAAGAAACGAGTTTCTTAAAATCTTAATTTTGCCTCAAATACGTTCAAATGGCTAAAATAAAACTGGTAGAATATCCAAATTCTAAAATTGCTAAAAAAAATCTATACAACCTCTTTGAATTTTGAGTAAATTTTTCTCTGTACATTTTGGTATTTTTACATTTTCTATAGTAAATGCCTTTTTAGTTTAAAAACAGAAATAGATGGGTAAATAGGTATAAAACTTTATAGTTATATGTCAGGGAGAAAAATGATTTTTAAAAATACAAGTATGTTTAAAATAAGTAAAATTTTAAAAGAAAAATTTATATACATATAAATACATAGAAATATATGACTGTATTTATAGTGAGACTAGTTTTAGGTTTTGACTTACAAAATCAGTTTTATCAATATACCCTGTGTACATACGTAACTATACAACTGGTGGGATTCTACATCATGTATAACCAGAAGAATAAGGAATTATACGCCATCTATATATGATGTATCAAAGTGAATTCTACTGTCATGTATAATTAATTAAAACAAATTTTTAAAAATGTTTATGACAACCACATTATTATAAAAGAAAAGAGCATTTTAAAGACTATTTAAAAGATTATATAAAGATATTCTTATTTCAGAACTCAAACTGTGAAAAATGACTACTATAAACAGGAAGGTAAATTTTATTTTCTAGCCAAGAGTTTCTGTCTTAATATCAGCTATAAGAAAGACAATGTGACTTTAAATTTTTTATAAAGTGTTTTTATCATAAAAAAACAATTACTTTGTCTTCTTCCACAAACATAGATTTTAAAACCATTCTTTCTTTTTGATAGTACTTATACAATATTCTAATACCTTGAAAATAAAGTTGTGGGCTGGGGATGTGGCTCAAGTGGTAATGCGCCCACCTGGCATGCACAGGGCACTGGGTTCGATCCTCAGCACCACATAAAAATAAAATAAAGATGTTGTGTCCACCTAAAACTGAAAAATAAATATTAAAAAATTCTCTCTCTCTCTCTCTCTCTCTCTCTCTCTCTCTCTCTCTTTAAAAAAAGAAAATAAAGTTGTTACAAAGAAATATTTAATTGATATTTGTTTACAAATAAATATTTAATTGGCTTGTTTTTATGCCTTCTTAATTTAGAATTCCAGGGAAATTGTTTGACACTGGCCACTCAAGAAATTTCAGACATTAGTTTTGAGTTGGAAGGTGGCAGAATAGGAAACTCCTTTCTTTGTGATCACTTGAAAATCAAATGCAAGAAATAGTTACTGCCTTCCTTCATACAAAGTATGACTAGGCAGGACAGAAAGGATTCTCCAGAAATCTTACAATGTTCTTAATATGAGAGCTTGAAGCCCCTGTGGACATCGTGGTCAGATCCACCTTGTGAAAGCAAGCGGAAGAATAGAAGGAATTTTTTAGGATAGTCTTATCCACAAACATCCTGAAATACCCAAATCTTTGGAGAGAATGGCTTCCATTTATCATTTGACTTTGCTTGTATGGATATCAAATAAAGTGTTTGCTTTCAACAGTATTTACGACTTTACCTATGCAGGGTTTTCAAGAATAACTCCTTCAGCTGACTATGTCTCACCATCGCTGGATCTAAGCTCTCACCCTGTGGGCACACGAAGGTGAACATTGCCCTGTTTGTGCAGGCATACAGGTAACCTAGTCCAAGATGGACTTAAGTATGGGATGATGGATTAGTTAAAAGGATAAGAATTTAAGCTTCTATTGATAAGTCAGCACCAGGTTACAGATTGCGGATGAGACCAGAAGGGTGAGAATCAGGGCCATCTAGATCAGCAAGATTAAATATTTTTGTGATCATGGAAACCTCCTACCATAGAAATGGAATATGGAAGGCAAACAAAAACAGAATCCTAGTGAATTAAACTAAAAATGGCAACTAAAAGCAGCTTCTTCATATAAGATAATGAATTACTACATTGTCTCATAAATTAGGGTTCAAATTTTTTAGTATATTATCATAATTTTTAATACATGATCATAAACTGTATATTACCCTAGTCCTCTTGAACACACAGTTTATAACTAGAGTAAGAGAATGCAAGAAAGTTTTAAAAGAAAATTATAAGGCTTTTCATTCAGACCACCATGGGATAATAACGCATCCACAATGGATCCAGAAGTAACAGCAAGTGTTTATAAATTCTATAAAAAGAAAAAAAAATGAGAGCATCAGAGGACACTGCTACTGCATGAATGAAAGGACACATTCTGTACTGATAAAAAGCATCCTTGAATTCAGTAGTAGTGGCCCTTATGCAACATGGATAGCCAGCATGGCAACTCTGATGGACAACAAAATCAGCAATACTGAATACACCACAGTGAACATAGATATACTGTACTGTCGTGTATAACTCAAGGAAAAACAAATTAAAAAATTAAAAAGATTTTTTTAAAAAAGATCAGCAATACTTCTGCTGGGCACTAGTGCTATTGGGGCATTGGAGTAAAAGGATGTGATTGTGCCTGAAGGGGTCAAGAGTTCTTGTCTGCAGCACATGTGACATGCTATAGAGTCAATTCCAGAATAATCCGAAACACAGTATGAGTAGGGACAGAACAAAAAAAAAAGTCCTGATTTATGATTGTTATTGTTTAGTTAGGGTCCATGTTCTCAAGGAGCTGACATTCTAGAATGGGAAAAAACTGGGGTACATGTTCAACATGAGAAAAGAAGCAGAATTCAGACTATAAATTGGGGCAAGAGAAGCTGTGGGCTAGAGAAGGGAGCTGTGAGAAGAGCTATTTGAAAAAGCAGGTTTAGAGGTGACATTGGAAAGCCCATGAAGGTTTGGATTAGTGAAATTAAGAGGAAAGTATTTAAAGTAGAGGAAAATGTGAGAACAGACACAGAAACAAATAGACTTTCTGGTATCAAAGGCAACCAAAATGACTGAAAAGTTAAGGGCGAATGAGGAAGAGCTCCAAATGTCAAAGTAAGAAAAATGTTATCGTGGACCAAGCCTAACACTGAAATGATAATTAGAAAAGAAAAACCATAAACTTTTTTATGGTTCCTCTACATGTCAACATAACATTACAAAATATCCCTGAATATCAGACTTCTCACAGGAAAAATCAGGATAAATCTTCTCCCAGAGATAAGAATTTCCTGACAGTTCTCACAGAATTACCTTGGAGCACGAGTACTTTTGCCTTTGTGGGCCCTCTTTCCACTAAAAAATTAAAATTTACCTGTTACGACTGCATAGTTAAAAAGATAAATACATTCTGATTATATTCAGTTTTCCCTTGTGGTCTTAAAAGAAATAAAGACATCTCCATCAGCCATAGAAGAATTGGAGCCCCAGGCAATGTGCCTGAAGGAGTCAGCCTGGTTAAGGAGTCATTGGATAATTTTTAACAAAAAATAAGGATTGAAAATTTGAGAAGAGAAGATGTGGAAGACCATTATAGATATGCTCTAGAATTTGCAGGATTTCTGAACTATAGAAAGAATGCAAAAAAAGCTAAATACCGTGAAGGTATAAGTAAGCCAGAGATACTCATTTTTCCAGAAGAACCCAGTGGAGAAGGAATAGGATTCTCTGAAACATGTGAAGACTGTGACCCAACATCACTGATAATGAAGCAGAATAAAAACTCTCACTGACATTCAAGTAAGGGTAGCTCTGAGATATCTGAGCCCAGAGAGAAGGCAAAGCAGAAAGGGATGTATGAGAAGAAGGAGTGATACTCTGAAGGAGAGAGGGACAATTATAGGAGATCTCACTCCTCTTTCTGTTTTTATTCCAAGGAAATATCATCCACAAATGGCCTTGAGGAACCACAGCACCATCACTGGGTTTATCCTCACTGGGCTGTCTGACAACCCCCAGACTGAGGCTTTGCTTTTCTTGCTATTCCTGGGGATTTACATCCTGACCGTGATAGGCAACTTGACAATGCTGCTGGTGATCGGGGCTGACTCCCACCTCCACACACCTATGTACTTCTTCTTGAGCAACCTGTCATTCTTGGATCTGTGCTTCTCTTCTGTCACTGTGCCCAAGTTGCTGAAAGACCTCCTGTCTGAGAAGAAAACCATCTCAGTAGAGGGCTGCCTGACTCAGGTCTTTTTTGTGTTTATCACTGCAGGGACTGAAGCCTTTCTTCTTTCAATGATGGCTTATGACCGCTATGCCGCCATCTGCCACCCACTGCTTTATGGCCAGAAAATCAGCAATGAGCTCTGTGTGAAGCTGGTGCTGGTCTCATGGGGCCTGGCCTCTCTCAATTCAGTAGTCATTGTGCTCTTGGCCGTGAATCTGGACTTCTGTGACGCCCAAACCATACACCACTACACCTGTGAGCTTCCTTCTCTCTTCCCCCTGTCTTGCTCTGATATTTCCATCAATATCGACATCTTGATCTGCTCCACCTTGCTGCATGGGCTTGGGACCTTTCTCCCTATCTTCTTCTCTTACACCCGCATTGTGTCCACTATCCTGAGCATGAGTTCCACCACAGGCAGAAGCAAGGCATTTAACACCTGCTCCTCTCACCTTATTGCAGTGATCCTCTTCTTCGGGTCAGGTTTGGTTTGCTATCTTATGCCAACCTCTGGTTCATCCCTAGATTTGCTAGCTTCCTTGCAGTATAGCGCAGTCACACCCATGCTGAATCCCCTCATCTACAGCCTAAAAAACCAGGAGGTGAAGGCAGCTGTGAAAAGGACATTGAGGAAATGTCTTCATTATTTTGGGTCATGAACAAGAACACAGAATGGTGGGAAATGATTTTGTATTGCCAAGTGCTTGAA
This sequence comes from Marmota monax, assembly GCF_021218885.2. NCBI lineage: Eukaryota > Metazoa > Chordata > Mammalia > Rodentia > Sciuridae > Marmota > Marmota monax. The sequence goes on from NW_026695227.1 coordinate 29,737,908, forward strand.
CCTGAGGTAGATTTTTGACCACTAACTTGAAGGGAGCCCTGTACCACTCTTCCTAGCCACATTGATGATGGAAAATGAAATACACAAAAGTATATCAAGTGTATACTATAGATCTGTGGTCTGTTTTTTCTTTGTTCTTCTCTTTTATACCACTTTCTTCCTAAGTTGCACCTCCTGAATTGATCATTTATGTCTTATTTTTCACCCATATTGTTTTGTCTTCCTGATCAACTGCTTTGATTTTTTTTCCCAATGTATTGTCTCCTACAACTGTTAGATGATTTTATTTCTTCTTTGTCCTTGTAAGCAATAGTGGTAAATCTGTATTTATGGATTTCAAGTTTTAAAACAAAATATGTTTACACTTCTTATGAAAGACTACAAATTTATTTCATTTTGATAATTCCCTCTTCCCTCTGTCACTTGCATTCTTCAATTTTGTTCTACATTCTTGAATTTTTCCCCCTGGATATTTTTTTAAAAATCATTATTTTTACATTGTGTAACTTTTTTTTCAGTACTAGGGATTGTCAGGGGTGCTTAACCACTGACCTACATTCCCAGCCCTTTCTATCTTTTATTTTGAGATAGGCTTTCTCTAAGTTTCCCAGGCTGTACTTGAACTTGTGAGTCTCATGCCTCAGTCGGCTAGCTGGCATTACAGGTGTGCCCCATCACATCTAGTTTACTATGTAATGATTGAATCAATTAATTCTGAGTCTAATCATAGTTTATAGCTTTTAGGCCTTATTCTATGTTTAAATTTATTTAATATTCACTGAAATCTCTTTCACAGCACATTTTTATTTTTTATTCTTTCGGTGCAGGGGATTGAACCCAGAATCTCATGAACATTCCCGTTAAGAATACCTGTGGAGAAAACCTGTGAAAAGGCAGAGAAAGGACAGACACACACACACACACACACACACACACACACAGTGTAGAAGCAGGCAGACAAAGGTGGCTGCTCCTCTCTGTGCCGTGTTTATTAACCCAAAAAAAGGTTACATATTACCCGTTACTATGACTACATTCTAACTATTATTCCTTTAACCCTGAGTGCTAGCTAACTGAGGTAGGTTCCAGGTTAATACAAACACAGAGCCCCTTCTCTCCAAGGATATCACCATGGAAACTAGATAGTGCGCCTGTATAGTTATCCTAATAGCTTCAAGGGGAAACTGCAGGGCATTCCAAGCCTGGGAAATAGGGTAATTCATGAAGAACATTGCTATAGCATCCAGGCATCCCATGCTTTTGCACAGGAGTTTCCCAGTAGCCAGGTATTCCATGTCTTGCACAGAAACTTCTAGCAGCCAAGCATTCTGTGTCTTTGCACAGAAACTTCCTAGTTACCAAACATGTCACAATCACAAAGTTAGACCCCAATTCCAAACACAGAACTCCCACATTCCTCTATTTTTACTTCCTCTTTTCCATAGTAGAGCACAAAGGTTAGATGCATTGTCATAGAAGACCAGTTGCCTTGGCTCTTAACCTTGGTCATGTAAGTTCATATCCTCAGTAAAGTACTTAACTCCTCTGTGCCTCAATTTGCTATATGTAAAGGGACAATAATAGCACCTACATCATATGGCTATTGTGAGGATTAAATGAAATGCTACATGTAAAGCACTACCACACTAAGAGCCACCATTTGAGTGTACTCACCATTATTAGTGAGTTTTTTATTCTGGTTTTATTTTTTTAATAAGTACTTATTTAAATTGGGGGGGTGATCATTATGACATATTCCTAAACCTTGCATATCCAAGAATATATATTTTTACTCTACATATGAATGAAAACTTGCCAAAGTATAGAATTTTAGGTTCCATCTTTTTTTCCTTAGTATATATTGTGTATATACTAAGAGATCACAATGCTCTTCAAAAGTATAAGGACAGCATGGCACTTTTGCCACAAACAAAAGATAAGAAACAAAAAATAGCACCAAGAAAGCACAAAAGTAGTAAAAATAAAGTTTAAAAATTATGACATCAACCAGGGTAGTAGTCACCACTGCTGGGCTGCTAGCCAGAAGTACCTGGGAACCAGATGGTGTTGACAGGGGAGCAGGAGCCGGACCTGAGTGGGTGTATTCCAGAGAACAAGTCTTCAAATACCTTTGCGGTATTTGACCCTGAGCTGTTAGGGGACTCGGGCTTATGAAAAAGTACTGTCACACAAAGTAGTGGCTAATGAAAGCAACAAGAAAGAAAATAAAAGCAGGGAAAATAAGTAAAAGTACTAGATAAAACTATGAGATCTATTCAGTCTTTTGACAAAAATGATCCCATGTTATAATGCAACACTCAACAATCTCTCCACCTCTAGAGGAACTTGAGGCTGTTCAAAAACAGTGTCCACTGTTGAATGAGCTCTTTAACATGTCTCAGATCTTGCCTGGATGAAACAAATAAAGACACAAAAACAGGTGAGACAAAAGTAATGAAAGATAAGCCGAAGAATACTATTCCACAGTGGCCAGACATTGTGGGGTGTGATGAGGATTGGCTGGTTGCAAAAGCTTGCTGATTAAAGATGATATGGACTTGGAGCTGGTGTTAATGTGTAAAGCCAAACCCACAGAGACCCTGTTAAATACAAAGATAACCTTTCTACTCAGATTCAGAAACTCACCGAAAAGAAATATCATTTGGGACAATATATAAATGAGGTAGCTATTATAGTTCAGAACACAAAAGAGCCTGGGCTTTGAAAGTGATAATTTCCTCCCATCTACTTAGGGATGAATTAGGAAGGTAGAATGGAGAAAATTCTGGGATGAAGATCCTATGGACTTACTGGAGAGAAATGCCTTAAAGGCTTCATGTTTTTTCCATGTGCCAAATGATTTCAGACAAGGACACATGGATTAAAAGCATGTGTGATTTTCCTCCCCATCCTGCATGGTTTATAACAAAGTCCCTACATGGGCACCATTAAAATGATGGCCCCTAGAACTTACATGTAGAAAGTCAACAGGTATATGTAACAGACTTTTGAGTGTTGGGCATGATACTGGTGGGATCTCCAGTTGAGATCCAGGATATTGCCATCCTGAACAAAGAATTGAGCAAATCATGCAGAAGTAACAGGCAGAGCAGAGATGTATGGGAAGTGAAAGTGAAAGTCACACTCTATAAAATAGAGAGGAGTGAACTAAGCAAGAGAGTGGCTCAAGGTCCGCATGTCTGGGTGAGCCTTATCTTGTATGCTAAGCTGTGCCTAGGTCCCCTCTCCACATGGACCTGATGGAAGACCTTGACCCATTCATTTCCACTGGTTACCTTATTTTCACCTAATTAGAATACAGAGCCTGTGGCATAACAGCCATGGGCGATAAGCCCTCAGTGGCAGAGTGGTCATGGTAATTGGACTTATCATAAATAGGGACATAATGACTCATCTGTCTTGTACTCCAGCCAGCATTTTTCTTGTACTCTGCCTCCACCATCTTGATGTCCCTAAACTTCTACCACAGGGAGGTCTTGATACCAGTAATAGAGTGTTTGGCATCTACTTCCTGGGGGTCCTGGTCTCCATGATTCTTGTGAGAGAGACTCAGAAGATGCTCTGAGCTGTATAACCATCCTAACAAAAAGAAGACATACCCTCAGTGCACAGCTTGTGCTCAGATTATCAGCCTTTGGCCAGATTTATAAATTGCTGGAGATAAACCTTTTCAGAGTATTCCTGGTCAATTACTAATAGAAGGTACTAAGTCTTCAACTCTAAAGAAACCATTTGGAGATTTATTGGGCTCTTTATCTTTAAGGATGATAAATTCTGGGCACGGTGGCACATGCCTGTAATCCCAGTAGCTCGTGAGGCTGAGGCAGGAGGATCACAAATTCAAAGCCAGAGCCTCAGCAACTGAGAGGCACTAAGCAACTCAAATAAATAAAATACAAAATAGGATAACTGTAATTATGTGGATTAGTCTCTGTATCCTCTATTCTGTACCATTGGTCTACCAATCCATTTTGGTGCCGATACTATGCTGTTTTTGTTACTATTGCTATGTAGTATAGTTTAAGGTCTGGTATAGTGATGCCTCCTGCTTCACTCTTCTTGCTAAGGATTGCTTTAGCTATTCTGGGTCTCTTATTTTTCCAGATGAATTTCATGACTGCTTTTTTCTATTTCTATAAGGAATGCCATTGGGATTTTGATTGGAGTTGCATTAAATCTGTATAGTGCTTTTGGTAGTATGGTCATTTTGACAATATTAATTCTGCCTATCCAAGAACAAGGGAGATCTTTCCATCTTCTAAGGTATTCTTTAATTTCTTTCTTTAGCATTCTGTAGTTTTTGTTTTAGAGGTCTTTTACATCTTTTGTTGATTCCCAAGGGTTTTGTTTTGTTTTGTTTTGTTTTTGAGGTTATTGTGAATGGGGTAGTTTTCCTCATTTCCCTTTCAGAGGATTTGTCACTGATATACAGAAATGCCTTTGATTTATGGGTGTTGACTTTGTATCCTGCTACTTTGCTGAATTTATTCACTAGTTTTAGAAATTTTCTGGTGGAATTTTTTGGGTCTTCTAGGTATGTAATCATATCATTGGCAAATAGTGCTAATTTGAATTCTTCTTTTCTGATTCGTATCCCTTTAATTTCTTTCATCTGTCTAATTGCTCTGGCAGCATACTACAGGGACACAGCCACATCAATGTTTCTAGCAGCATGATTCACAATAGCTAAACTGTGGAATCAACCTAGATGCCCTTCAGTAGATGAATAGATAAAGAAAATGTGGTATATAGACACAATGGAATATTACTCAGCAAGAAAAGAGAATAAAATCATGGCATTTGCAGGTAAATGGATGGAGTTGGAGAATATAATGCTAAGTGGAGTTAGCCATTCCCAGAAAACCAAATGCCAAATGTTTTCTCTGATATAAGGAGGCTGATTCATAGTGGGCTTGGGAGGAGGAGCATGGGAGGATTAGATGAAAATAGATAGGGCAAAGGGGTAGGAGGGGAAGGGAGGGGGAATGAGGGTAAAAAAGATGGTGGAATGAGATGGATATCATTACCCTAAGTACATGTACAAAGACACCAATGGTGTGAATATACTTTATATACAACCAGAGTTATGAAAAATTGTGCTCTATATATGTAACATGAATTGTAATGCATTGTGCTGTCATATATAACAAATTAAAATAAAAAATAAATTTTTTAAAAATACAAAATAGGGCTGGAGATGTGGCTCTGTGGTTAAATGCCTCTGAGTTCAAGCCCTAGTACCTACCCCAATCCCAAAAAAAATTATCTCCATAAAAAGATGAAACAAATTTTAAGGAAAATCCTAGATAATAAAGCAGTAGATCTTATGAATGTATTCACGAGGCTAAGTCAGATCAGACCTGGGCTTCAGCATAAGCTCCTGTCTCAGTCTGCCCCTGTCCATGCCCCAGTCTTCACAATGTCTGTAGGTGTGGATGGCTCAACATATGAAGCCTCAGGACCATTTAAGAAAACAGCCACACTTCAGATAGCAGTGAAGGCATTATAGGCCATGGGATACCCAGCAGGATTTGATAAAGCTGCTGAATGTATGGATTCCAATGAAAAATCAGATAATGAAAGAAAAAATGAAAGTGACTTCAAACTCAAGCAATAATACTAGAAATTCTACAACTGAAACGTCCAGTACCTTAGAGGTAAGAACCCAGGTCTCTGTCCTCACAGCAAGTGACAAAAATCATACAGTGGAACTCTATGAAAAAAGAAGAGGTCTCAAGTGTGCACTCCTCTCAGAGACCAGTGGGAGCCTTGTCAAGCACTTCATGATGGAGTAAAAGTAGACATACAGAAGTTCAGAGGCGCAGGTCCAAATAAGAAAGGGGCAAAGGCAAGTGCCATTTTAGCTGACCTGGACAAGCTGTTTTTTGGATTCAATGTGGCAAATAATAAAAGAAAAAGATTATTCCTCAGGCAAAAAATGTTGTGAATGCAGCCATGTCCATAGTAGTTGAAGAGTTGGGGGTAGAGAAAGAGGAACTCAGGACCCCAGGGAGCTTGCCTTGGGGCTGCAGTGGCTCCTGGCTGCACAGCTCCAGTCTATGGAACACTATGGGTTACAGCACAGCCACCCCTGCCTGTGGTTTGCCCAAGAAAATGGCTCTGTTATCCATTAGGAAATTTCCAACTATCCATTCCCCACCCCTCATTTTTAGCAAATGACAAAAGATCTTTCTTATTGAACAATACAATATAGTACAATATGTTAGACAAAAAGCATTTTTCTTTCTTTGATCATATACTTGACCAAAATTATTTGTAAAGATCATCTTTCCCACCTTTTCATTTTAACAAGTACAGATTTAGTTCTCTAAAACTTGAAAACAAACAAAAATGAAACCAGTTCTATGAAATAGCACTTCACCTCCAAAAAACAATGTATATCAGCCCTTCTGTTCTAGAGAAATAAATGTCTAGCAGTTTAAAGTTTAAGTTTTAAGAAAGTATCCACTTATGTAAAATTAAATTTGTGAAAGATGTAGTCTCAAACACTGTTCACAAATAAATTGCTTTATAATAAAAAAATAACATCGCAGAAAAGGCAATAAGCATATTATAGTAATAGTAGAAACACAAACTCACCAGTTAAAAGGAAAATACTAATTTTAAAAAACTAACTAAATAACTAATTTTAAAAAATTAGTTCCCCCAAAAAAGTACTATATGCTATATACAAAATGGTTCATAAAGGCTTTTGAGAAATGAGTTACCGGGGGTTGAACTCAGAGGCACTAGACCAATGACCCATATCCCCAGTAATATTTTTTGTATTTTATCTAGAGATTGGGTCTCACTGAGTTGTTTAGTGCCTCGTTTATTGCTGAGGCTGGCTTTGAACTAGTGATTCTCCTGTCTCAGCCTCCTGAGCCACTGGGATTACAGGTGTGCGCCACCATACCCGGCTGAAAGGTTTTTTTTAATTGTACTAAGATCTAAACTGAAAATGCATTCAAAGAAAGCAGTTGTCAGAAATGAATTTAAAGGAAAAAAATAGGTAGGTAAAGGGCCTAGCATACATGCAGTGTATGCTCAACAAATATCTGCTGGTTGAACTAATAACAATTTCAAATTTTGAAATCAATAATTCACAATGATGTCTACAAGCCAAAGAAGATATAATAACTAAGAACCTTTACTGTTTACATCACAGCATAAAATACCATTGAAAACAACAAGGGAGTTGGATGCAATGACATATGCCTGTAATTCCAGCGGCTCAGGAGCCTGAGGCAGGAGGATGGTGAGTTCAAAGCCAGCTTCAGCAACTTATCAAGACCCTGTCTCTAAATAAAAAAATATATATATATAAAGGGCTAGGGATGTGGTTCAGTGGTTAAGCACCACTGAGTTCAATCCCTGGTACCAAAAAAAAGAAAGAAAAGAAAACAACAAGGGAAATGAACAAGTTAACAATAATTATGAAAGATATTAATACATCTTTTACAGTTTTTACCAATTAAAAGGACAAGACAAAAGCAATGGCAAAAAAAAATGGACAACACAATAATAGTGTTCTAATAACAATACATACAACTGTATAAATCCATATACCTTGATAAATTTACAAAACATAATCAAATAAAAACCTTCATAGAATTCCAAAAAATAAAAATGTGACAAATTAAATTCTCTTTGTAATGTGATAAAATAACATATATATGTGTGTATATATATAGATATAGATATTTAGATGCACATTGAATAAATAGTAACCAAAAGAAGCAAAATCATTTGCAATTTCTTGAACATTCTAATAAAAAATATTTAGATAAGATTGGGAATGTAGCTCAATAGTAGAGCACTTGCCCACCATGAATGAGGCCTTGGGTTCAATCCCCAGCACCACAATAAATATAAATAAGCAAATATTTATATATATACACACACACACACACACATACACACACACACACACACACACACTTAGATCAAAGAAACCACAAAGCTGGAGATGAAAACTAACCAGAAATAAAAATAATGAAACACTACATATCAAAACATATAATAGAAACGAAGTAATTGAACATAAAATGCATTGTCTTAACTATTCATATTGCTGACAGTATATTGAAAAATAAAGTAACAACGAATAAATGGATCCAGTTGACAAGGCCAAAAAAATTAAATTAAGATAAGCAGAAGAGGGGGAAGGAGAAGTACTGGAGACTGAATTAGAACATTAGAATATTCCATGCTTTTATAATTATGTCAAAATGGGTTCTACTCTCATATACAACTAAAAAGAACCAATAAAAAAATTATAATTAAAAATAAAAGAAAGAAAAGTAGGCCAGACATGGTGTAATCCCAGTAGCTCAGAAGGCTGAGACAAGAGGATTATGAGTTCAAAGCCAGCCTCCGCAACAGTGAGGCATTAAGACCCTGTCTCTAAATAAAATACAAAATAGGGCTGGGGATATGGCTCAGTGGTCGAGTGTCCCTGATGGTCAATCGCTGGTATACAACCCCCACCCAAAAAAAAAAAAAAAAGAAAAGAAAGAAAAAGGGAAAATCTGAGAGTGATGTCAGAAAGAGAGTACAATAGGACTATAGGACTTTCAGTGCTCATCCCTTAATAAAAACACCAATTGGAATAACATTCCAAGCACAAAAACATCTTCACAAGAGCTAAGGAAACCAGGTGAGAGGGTAGAGTACCTGGGTGTATCAGAGAAATAAGAAAGGACCCACTGAAGAGAATAGGAAGGACAGTTTCATAAGGCAGACTCAGAGTAAATATCACATGTTGTCTCTCCTATTTGGGATCCTGCGGGGAGGGGAGACAACATGAAAGTAGAAAGGAAGGGGAAGCCCACCAGGGAGTAAGAAAGGGTAATAGGATAGATATGATCAAAGTACACTGTGTGCAGGTATAAAATTGTCACAATGAAACCCATTATTTTCTACAATTAACATATACTAATAATTATAATTTCTTTAAAAGGAAGGACAGTTTCACATTACCAAGGTCACCCCTCCCCAAGCCCAGGTAGCACATACTAAAAAGAGAAGAACACTCCCCATGGGGAAAGAGAAATGAGAACCAAACTTTGCCTCAGACCCCAACACTGGATCTACCCTAGTAAACCACATTTCAGGAATGCTCCCAAAGACCCAGATTCCAGGTCATACCTTCAGACTGAGCATTGTGCTGGCCTCCAAGGCCCTCCTATTCAGTCTGCCCCAGTGCCAGACCAGCCCCCTTACCCCTAATCATCAGATCAGCACTTACAGATCCAGCCTCCAGGCCAGCCTAATGCCAGTCCATGTCCCAGACTCACACTCCAGACCTAGCAGAAGCTCAGGCGCAGCCCCAGTGACCACAGGATCCAGGCCACACCCATCAGCACACTTGCCTCAGCAGCTCCAGACCCGCATGTACAGATCCAGCTTTCAGGCTTTCCCCAGCCTCAGACCAGTAACCATAGACCCCAAGTCCATATCAGCCTCTGCTCTCCCAGGAGGAAGTCTACCCCAGCACTAGACCTGTAAGACTGGAAGACGCCGCACTGCATTACACTACTGGACACAGATCACCAAAGAGGTTCGGCTTTATTACAAAAGGCTGTGTGTTTATATAGGTCTAAGGAGAGGTAGCAGGGCTGAGGTAGATAACGGGTCGCCCATTTATTGGCAAGCTCTTCCATATGTCAGTTCTGGAGCCCACGAAGTTAATTCTTATTGAGGCTAAGGCTTCCCATCAGCAGGATTTGAACATTGGCGCCGACAGGAACGTTTCGCGCCACTGAAAGAAACAAAGAGGAGAAAGAGGGTCGTTAGACGCCATGTTGGGGTTTTTCTCTGGGGTGCTGCTGCCGTTGTATGTTTTCCTAACAAGACCAGTTTCTGCAGCCCAAGACTTCAGGTCTGTTCCAACACTAGGCCATCCCAGCAGCCCCAGAATCCATTCAAGTCAGGCCCAAGGATCCAGGTAGATCCTGGGCTCCAGACCATATCAGACCCAGACCAACCACACAACCCTTGACTTCAGGCCCACCCAGCACCAGGTCAGCAATCCTGACCTCAGGCAGCAGACTAGCACCTATCGACATAGGTCCAGGCCTGCCAAGTACCAAGCTGATCCCTGTAGACCCACACTTTAGCAGACCTAGGGCCCAAGCCTATTTCAGAGCACCCAGCATCCAGGTGCAGCTCAGTAGGCCCTGGCACTGGGCCAGAATCCACAAGCCCAGGTTCCAAATCAGTCCCTACAGCCCCAAGTCCCAGGCCAGCTCCTATGGACCTAGGTTATGGACCAGCACTCCAAGACCCAAAACATCCTCCCTGGACCCAAGCTCCACACTTGCTCCAGCACCAAGAACTGAACACAGACTTCCTGGGAACATTAGCTTTCAGGTGATGCACATGTATCTGAAAGACTGATGTTACCACATGCAAATATATCTCTGACTCCCGAGCATCTGAGGAAGAACTAAAACAGAGCCAAGTTTTCCTTGTTTTTAGCATGGGATGGCACAAAGAGACCAGAGTGCAGAAGTGGGTACTTGGAAGTGGACCTGGCAATTTGCCTGCTGCCACACTACAGGCACACAGGGCGGAGATATCCTTCTCTCAGGAGACTGTTAACCACTTAAGGAGGCTTTTGCCACAATGAGCAAGCCAAAATGCTAGTACAAACAGGCAATGAAAAAGAGAACCATTAAACAGAATAACCAAAGCAACCCTTTAAAACTGTTGAAGGAGATAGACATGGGCCTAAACAACTACTCCAGAAAAAAAATAAGAGTGAAGGTACTTAGTGAGATTCAAATAAAACAAAACACATGGGGCTGGGATTATGGCTCAGCGGTAAAGCACTCGTCTAGCATGTGCAAGGCCCTGGGTTCGATCCTCAGCACCACATAAAAGTAAAATAAAGATACTGTGTCCAACTACAACTGAAAAAAATATATTTAAAAAAAAAAAATATCCCAAAACCAAGAGCTTCAATCTCATTATTTACAAACTCAGACTTCCAGTGTTAGCTTAGAAGTATAGAGAACTGGAAAGATCACTCTCACTCTTAAAACAAGGAAAAGGCTTTTCTTGAACCATCAGAGAACTGGGACCATAGAGCAGATGGCAATATAGAAACCAATCTGGAGGCCAAGCATGGTGACACATGCCTGTAATCCCAGAGACTTGGGAGGCTGGGGCAAGTTCAGGGACAGCCTCAACAACTTAGGGAGGCCCTCAGCAACTTGGTGAGACCCTCTCTTAAAATAAAAAATAAAAAGGCTTGGGACATAGCTCAGTGGTAAAGTGCCCCTGGGTGGAATCCCCAGTTCCAAAAAGAAATCAATCAATCTGGAGAGAGGCAGGAGCCTTCAGAGAGACACAGAACCTGAGCATTTTCTTACCTAGGACAGAAACTTCTGCATGTCACATAAAACTTTTGAGAAATTTCTGGAGGCTCCAGAAAATTCTGTGAAGCTCCAAAGGGCCATAGTTATGGGAGTGCCCCACCTTCTTACAGTCTTTTCCTTCAGGAACCCTAACTTGGTCTCCCAGAAAGCAGGAAAGAGGAGCCAAAGAAAGCTCTCCCCATGATGCTGGCTGGGCAGGGCAACAGCAGTTCTGCCAAATTCTCCCAGACTCCTCTGTTTCCCCTGGGGAACAAAAGAATTATTCTACAGCATGAATGAATCAAATCCTATACCCTAAGGGTATAATGCAATCCCCCTGAAATTCAAAACCCTAGCCTGAGGAAAATGGAGCCTATGGAAAGGTAAATGTACTAGAAGGATCAAAACAGTTCTGAGAAATAAGAATGAAATCAGAGAACTCACAATACTCAATTGTTGGCAACAGGTCCACCTTGGCCCCTGGAGCCCTACCTCCACTAGTTTGTTCTGCATGCTAGTGTGGCCAGCTCACAAGGCCATGGCGAACTTGCGGTTTTTCTGTTCCTGCTTGTCCGTCTGAGACATATGTATCCCACGGGAATGCCTTGACCTTTTCTGGTCTGATGGACTTATTGTTAAGGGAGGTTTCGGTACCTGACAATAATAGATGTTGAAACTAAATTTCTCCCCCCTCCCTCCTGCTTTTGGGTAGTTTTCCACTTCTGCTGCTTGGGGTATAAAAAAAGGTGTGTTAGCAATAAAGATTATTGACTCCTGGATGAAGAACCTTGGTGTCCTGTGTGTCTTTTAACCTCGCCGTCCCTCGCCGGACTCGGCTCCCTTGGCCGGACGCGGCAATTGGAGGTCCCACCGAGATCCGGAAAGCAGGGGTAAGCGGACGGGGCTCACCTTCTAAGAAAGAAGGGGGAGGATTGGTTTAAAGATATTTTAAAGAGACAGGGTACATACCATGGGTAACTCAACAGCGAAGGTTCATCTGGCCAACGAACTAAAAGAGCTGTTAAATACACAAGGAACAGGAATAAAAACTAAGACTGCAACCGAATTCGTTGAAATTATTGCCCAGGCTTGTCCTTGGTTTCTGACAGGAGGATTTCTTAATAATAGTGACTGGGACCTAATGAGGCATGACCTTCAGAAATTATTGAGGGACCGGGGCTCGAACAGTGTCCCAGTTGCCACCTTTTCCTTATGGAGGTTGGTAAAGGATGCTTTATTAACAGATAAAGTAAAAATCAAGGATCAGCTTGCTGAATGTGAACAGGCCCTTAATCAGGTGCAGGAAGAGCAAATGGCAAAATCCTTAAAGGATGAGGGTCCTCTTGAGGACTCGGGCTCAGGGGGTAAGAAACACCTCCAGATTTCTAAGCCCAAAAATGATCCTGAGGACCTCAGTTCTCTCTCTGAGGAAGAGGAGGGATTAGAAAGGGAGATAGAGGAACTAGAACATCGCCTTAAAAGGGCAAATGTGAGGGTGCCTAGGGCCCCCTCAATTGCCGCACCTCCTCCCTATAATCCTGATTGGAATGAGGACGCCCCTACTAGATGGGCGGGGGTCCACTGGGGTTCTGGAGCAGCTCAGGTTTTTCCAATGATTGAAAACGCAGATGCTGATGGACAGCCAGCCAGAGCCCATGTCCCCCTAGCCTTCAAGGACATAAAACAGCTTAAGGAGGCGGTCATTAATTATGGACCTCATGCCCCTTTCACATTGACCCTCTTCGAGTCCTTCTCAGCCAGTCAACTAATACCTAATGATTGGCAGCAACTTTGCAGGGCTGTGTTATCTGGAGGGGATTTCTTATTGTGGAAAAGTGAATATCATGAAAGGTGCCGCGAGCTGGCTCAGATTAACCTGAATGCGGGCCATCAACGGCGAAATGCTGAAATGTTGACAGGAACTGGGCAGTATGCCACCATAGGCCAACAAATTAATTACGACCCAGGTATTTATGCTCAAATAGCCTCAGCTGCAGTTCATGCCTGGAAAGCCCTGCCCATTTCTAAGACTGAAGCAAAAATTTCCAAGATCTCTCAAGGACCCTCTGAACCTTATTCGGACTTTATAGCCCGCCTAATGCAGGCTGCTGGAAAAATATTCCCTAATCTGGAACAGGCTATGCCACTTATTAGACAACTGGCATATGAAAACGCTAACACTTACTGCCAAAATGCTATTAAGTCCTCCCGGGCCAAAAGTATAGATGACATGATTCGAGCATGCAAAGATATAGATGGGCCTCATATTACTGGTCAGGTTTTGGCTGCTGCCCTTAAGACTGGAATACAAAAAGCTGATAACAGGGGAACCCACTCTAAGGGGTGTTTTAAGTGTGGGAAAGAGGGACATATAAAGAGAAACTGCCCGGAAAGGAGCGAGGGTGCTGGCAGAGGGATGCCTAGAATTTGTCCTAGATGTCATAAAGGAAATCGTTGGAGCAGTGAGTGCAGGTCAAAATTTGACATCCAGGGTAACCCAATACCGTCGGGAAACGGGAGCAAAGGCCCGCCCCGGGCCCCGGAAGCCAAAGTGTACGGGGCAATGCAGGGACAGAACAGTGCCCCAGGGAGTAGGCGTCTCCGCCACCTCCCACTGACCAACCCCTTTCTATCTGGGAACTCCCCAGGGGAACACCAGGAAGCGCAGGACTGGACCTCAGTTCCACCTCCCGAGCTAACTCCCCAAATGGGACCTCAGATGCTGCCTACTGGGGTTTTTGGACCCCTGCCAGAGAGGACGGTGGGACTAGTGTTGGGACGAGGTAGCGCAACTCAGTGGGGCTTAAAGATTCTTACGGGGGTTGTTGATGCTGATTATCAGGGAGAGATAAAGATAGTAGTAGAAGCTACCCAAGGAATTGTTATTCTTCCCCCCGGGGAGCGTATAGCTCAATTGCTGCTGCTACCCTTAGCTTCCATTCCTGGGCACACCCTCCGTGGGTCCCGGGGCGACGTCAGCTTTGGCTCCACTGGAACTCCCCAGGCCTTTTGTGTAGCTCATTTGGATTCGTGTCCCAACCTGACCATTGAGATACAGGACAAGGCTTTCAAGGGAATACTAGATACGGGGGCAGATGTCTCTGTCATTTCTGAAAAACAATGGCCACCTGCCTGGCCCCTCCAGAGTCCCTCGGCCATATTACAGGGGATAGGACAGACCCAACCAAAAAGAAGTGCCTCCTTTTTAAAATGGAGAGATGGTGAAAGACATAGTGGCCATTTCCAGCCTTATGTGGTGACTGGACTCCCCACGAATCTTTGGGGGAGGGACTTACTTCATCAAATGGGGGCTATTCTCACTACCCAGACTTTGAAAGGAAATAATGACTTTGTTAATGATTCAATGCTAGACATGGGATGGATCCCTGGAAGGGGACTAAGAAAGAGACATGAGGGCAGAATATCACCCGTGGATCCAGCAGAACAGGTTACCCGGCGGGGAAGAGACCGGAGAGGACTAGGAAATTTATCCTAGGGGCCACTGAAGTGCGGCCACCTCCACTGTCCATTACTTGGTTATCAGATGACCCTGTGTGGATAGAACAGTGGCCCCTAACTAAGGACAAATTACAGGCCGCTTCCCTATTAATTCAAGACCAGCTTAAGTTAGGACATGTGGTGCCCTCTACCTCCCCTTGGAATACCCCTATTTTTGTTATACAAAAGGGGTCTAGGAAATGGAGACTTCTTCAGGACCTACGAGCTATTAATAAAACTATGCAACCCATGGGACCCTTACAACCAGGGCTACCCTTTCCTACTGCAATCCCAAAGGATTGGCATCTTATTGTCATAGATTTAAAAGATTGTTTCTTCTCTATCCCCTTAGACCCACGAGACCGAAAGCGTTTCGCTTTTTCCTTGCCTTCCACAAACTTTAGGGAACCTTACCAACGGTATGAATGGACTGTCCTACCTCAAGGGATGACTAATAGTCCTACAATGTGCCAATATTTTGTAGCTGAGGTTTTACGACCCTTTCGACAGCAGTTCCCACAGCTCTACCTCATTCATTATATGGATGACATCTTACTGGCAGGGCCCAAGAAAAAAAGGCTTCTTCAATCTTATGAAGTCCTCCAATCCCTTCTAAAAGGGGCAGGGCTGGTCATAGCACCCAAAAAGGTGCAGTTTCAACACCCTTACAATTATTTGGGATACATCATTAATAACATAGGAATCTTTCCCCAGAGACCCCAGTTCCAGATAAATCAGCTCAAAACTTTACATCAGTGGCAGACATTCCTCGGAGAAATACAGTGGCTGCGCCCATCCTTTCATATTCCAACTGGAGAGCTCAAACCCCTGTATGACCTCTTGCAAGGAGATCCTTCTCCTACGTCGTGTAGAGTACCTACACCAGAAGCCTTACAAGCACTGAGGCTAATAGAAGACGCTCTGCAGGACATGCAGATTACGCAGATAGATTATTCTCTGCCCTTGTCATTTATAGTTCTACCTTCTAAAATTACTCCCACAGGAGTGTTCTGGCAAACGGGTCCCATTTATTGGGTCCACTTGCCGGCTTCTAACCCCCGGGTATTGACTCCCTTTTATGAGCTAGTTATTAACTTAATTTGGAAGGCTAAATATTTGGGTGATGCATTGTTTGGAAAAACCTTTGACATACTTATTCAACCTTACACTCAAGATATGATACACAAGTTACAACAAGAACATGACCTTTGGTGTCTTTTCCTGTGCAGCTTCAAGGGTCAGATTGATAATCACTTCCCTAAACATAGACTTTTGGAGAGCTTTAAAAGGTGTCCCATTATCTTCCCAAAGATTATGAAAAGGGAACCTATTCCAAAGGCCCAAACTGTATATACAGATGGGGCCAAAAATGGATTTGCCGTCGTTTTTGATGGATCTCAAATTCTCCGACAACCTGTGTCAGGTCAGTCGGCCCAAAAGGCAGAAGTTGAAACTTTAATCATAGCTCTCAAAGTCTATAGTTCTATTCCTCTTAATGTATATACTGACAGCTTATATGTAGCCAATCTGGCTCTAGTCATAGAAACAGCATCATATATTGGAAAGCAATCCACCATCACAGAACAACTACAGGTAGTTCAGCTTCTCATTTGGGCTAGACGAGATCCTCTATACATTGGCCACATCCGAAGCCATTCAGGGCTCCCTGGACCTTTGTCAGAGGGCAACGCAAAAGCAGACGCTGCTACTCATGCTGTTGGCCTTTCCTGTGTGACGACCGAATATGATAAGGCCTTACAATTCCATAACAAATTTCATTTAAATGCACAGTCTTTACGCTTCCACACAGGATGTTCACGAGACCAAGCTTTACAGATTATCTCATTATGTCCAACCTGTGCACCATTTATTCATTCTCCTTCCCTTGGAGTTAATCCAAGAGGACTACAACCTAATGATGTCTGACAAACTGATGTTACACACTTCCCTAGCTTTGGTAAGCTCTCCTTTATACATGTTTCCACTGACACATATTCTGGCTTCATTTTTGCCACCTTACATACTGGAGAGAAGGCTAAGGACGTTATCAGTCATCTTCTAAAAGCCTTTTCCTCCATGGGCACCCCACGATGCCTCAAAACCGATAATGGTCCCGCATATGTAAGACAGGCAGTTCAACGGTTTTGCACCCAATGAAAAATTAATCATAAGACTGGAATCCCTTATAATCCACAGGGACAAACTATCATGGAACGAGCCCATCAACATTTAAAAACTTATTTACAAAAAACAAAAGAGGGGGAGATATACCGGAATTGTCAGGGACCACAAGCACTTCTAAGCATAACCTTATTTACTTTAAATTTTTTACTCACTGACACTGGAGGGCGCACGGCTGCACAACGCCACTTTTCCCCTCCCACTGTACAAGATGCTCAAATAAGGTGGAAAGATTTATCCACCGGAAAGTGGCAACCCCCGGCTCCACTCTTAGCTAGAGTGAGAGGAGCTGTATGTGTTTTTCCCCCAGGAACTGAGAAGCCCATTTGGATCCCGGAGCGCTGCACCAGACCGGTGAATGAAAATTCAAGACAAAATGAAGTTCCCAAGATGGCTGATCCTGCCGCTGTTGTTCTCACCCCTTCAAGTGAGTGCCGAGACACACCTCATGAGCTGGACCCCTCTTGTGGCATTCCTTCTGGACAGGTTTGCTGAAGGAGGGCTTGACCCCCCACCTGGGAATATTCATGAATATCTTTTTGGAGCCCCTTATGAGTGTAAGGGAGGGCCCCGGCACTCGGCCCCCTCTGGTTATATCCAGAGCATTGATTGTGGGACTAAAGTAGCCTACATGGCGGCTGAACTCAATGAAAACATCGGAGGATTTAAGCAACCAAAATGGGTATGTGTTAATAAGCCCGGACTTGTTGTCCCTAATCCGACCGAGACTCTTGGAAGCTGTCCCGCCACTTGTCATTACACCCCGGCAATGCACATCTCCTGTTATACATCGGCCTCAATTTGTGTTAATAATCAAGGAAAACAGTATTTTGAGGCCATCCTAACTAACACCCGTGGAAAATGGGGGACCACTTATAATTATATTCCTTTTCTTGGTGACCGGGGAGGGGAAGACATCACGACTCGGTTAACGGAGGCAGGATGTGAGGGCGTCGTGGGTAAACCTTCCTGCTGGCCCATGCAGGCCCCCATCGGAGTCTCTGATGGAGGGGGACCCACTGATGCTATCAAACACCTTCAGGTGATTAAGCTTTTAAAGCCAGAGATCCCTAAGCCTACATACCACCCCTTGATATTGCCCAAATCCCAGTTTCCTGATTTAGATGCTAATACATTAGATATCCTAGAAACTACCTTTTCTTTACTTAACAATTCCAACCCTACCCTTGCTGGTGATTGCTGGCTCTGCATGACGGCAGGTGCAGTCATGCCATTGGCGGTTCCCATCAATTATACCATTGATGATGACAACACATGTCAATCTGGGCTGCCCTTTAAGGTGCAGCCTCTAGGTGGTTTTATGTCATGCCTTCTGGGCATGATGCAAAATAATACCTATGATGTTGATGTTGGAGTCTCTTCCTTTGGAAACTGCTCATTAGTAAAGAATTACTCCTCACCTACTCCGCCCATTTGTCCCCCTAATGGTACAGTCTTTATGTGTGGTGGAAATTTAGCTTTTCCCAGGCTCCCAGCAAATTGGACTGGTGGTTGCGTTCTGGCATTACTGCTTCCTGATATCACAATTATCTCAGGAGATGAACCCCTACCCATTCCTAGCCTAGACATCTTAGTTAGAAGACACAAGAGAGCTGTTCAGGCCTTACCACTCCTTGTTGGCCTTGGAATAACAGCTGCTATGGGTACAGGCACGGCAGGATTGGGTACGGCTATACATTCTTACCGCCGCCTATCTCAACAGCTTATAGATGATGTGCAAACCCTGTCGGGAACCATTAAAGACTTACAAGACCAGATAGACTCCATAGCAGAAGTAGTTCTTCAGAACAGGCAGGGTTTAGACTTGCTTACTGCCAATCAAGGGGGAATTTGTTTAGCCCTTGGGGAGAGGTGCTATTTTTATGCTAACAAATCTGGCATAGTTCGCACAAAAATTAAACAACTCCAAGAAGACCTAGAAAAAAGGAGGAGGGAATTATTTGAGAACCCTCTCTGGACTGGACTTAATGGATTTTTGCCTTATCTTCTTCCCTTATTGGGACCATTGTTAGGCCTCCTTCTAGTAGTGGCAATAGGACCCTGCATTGTAAATAAGATAGTACAATTCATTAAGGATCAAATTAATATCTTAGCCTCTAAGCCAATACAGGTTCACTATCAACGCTTGAAGATGGATGATCGCCTCTCTGAGATATACTTCAGACCTATCCGAAGATGAGTGTCCTCCTTAAAAGAAGAACTCCTACCATATCTTTTCTCTATGCATACCTCTCCCTCTTGCTTTCCTGTACTAGGATCTTTGCTGTCTAATCTCTCGGTCCAATCACATCTGCCATTCGGCGGTAACGGTCGTGGGTCCCGTAGGTGGAGACGGTTAAGCGTTTACCGCAATAATGTCTTGATAGGTCATAACACCTTGAGCTGATCTTGTAGTACCCAGTGATGGGCAACTTTCACGCTTGCTGTGCGACCTAAGCCAGGGAATCGGGGCCTTCCCAGAGACGGGTAAGCATCGCAAGGGCTGTGAACGACCTAAGACAGGGGCTACTTGATTCCCACTGGCATGCAAAAAACAAAAGAGGGGGACTTGTTGGCAACAGGTCCACCTTGGCCCCTGGAGCCCTACCTCCACTAGTTTGTTCTGCATGCCAGTGTGGCCAGCTCACAAGGCCATGGCGAACTTGCGGTTTTTCTGTTCCTGCTTGTCCGTCTGAGACATATGTATCCCACGGGAATGCCTTGACCTTTTCTGGTCTGATGGACTTATTGTTAAGGGAGGTTTCGGTACCTGACAATAATAGATGTTGAAACTAAATTTCTCCCCCCTCCCTCCTGCTTTTGGGTAGTTTTCCACTTCTGCTGCTTGGGATATAAAAAAAGATGTGTTAGCAATAAAGATTATTGACTCCTGGATGAAGAACCTTGGTGTCCTGTGTGTCTTTTAACCTCGCCGTCCCTCGCCGGACTCGGCTCCCTTGGCCGGACGCGGCACTCAATTCCAAGAATTATTACACAGAGTCATCAAGACAGTGATGGATCAGCCAAAAAGTAGCAAAGGAATAGACAAGAGATCAGTGAAACTAAATAGAGTCTAGAAAAAAATCCACACAAATCCAAATGGTTTTAAAAGGTACAAAGGCAACTCTAAGGAGAAAGGACAGTCTTTTCAATAAGATCATGGCATTTTCAGAGAAATGGATTGTATTAGAGAAGATTATGCTAAGTGAAGTTAGCCAATCCCCAAAAAACAAATGCCAAATGTTTTCTCTGATATAATAGAAGAAAAAGTTGGCCCTAATCTCCATCATGTGGGGTCAGGCCCCAAATTCCTTAATAAGACACCTATAGCACAAGAGTTAAAACCAAAAATCAACAAATGGGACAAATTCAAACTAAAAAGTTTTTTCTCAGCAAGAGAAATAATATGTGAAGTGAATAGGGAGCCTACATCCTGGGAACAAATTTTTACCCCTCACACATCAGATAGAGCTCTAATCTCTAGGGTATACAAAGAACTCAAAAAGTTAAACAACAAAAAAACAAATAACCCAATCAACAAATGGGCCAAGGACCTGAACAGACACTTCTCAGAAGAGGATACACAATCAATCAACAAATACACAAAAAAATGCTCACCATCTCTAGCAATCAGAGAAATTCAAATTAAAACTACTCTAAGATACCATCTCACTCCAGGAAGAATAGCAGCCATTATGAAATCAAACAAAAGAAGTGCTGGAGAAGATGCAGGGGAAAAGGTACACTCACACATTGCTGGTGGTACTGCAAATTGGTGCAGCCAATTTGGAAAGCAGTATGGAGATTCCTGGGAAAGCTGGGAATGGAACCACCATTTGACCCAGCTATTCCTCTTCTCAGATTATACCCAAAAGACCTAAAAACAGCATACTGCAGGAACACAGCCACATTAATGTTTATAACAGCACAATTCACAATAGCTAGACTATGGAACCAACCTAGATGCCCTTCAATGGATAAATGGATTAAAAAATGTGGCAGTTATACACAATGGAATATTACTCAGCACTAAAAAATTACAAGATCATGGCATTTGCAGGGAAATGGATGGCATTAGAGCAGATTATGCTAAATGAAGTTAGCCAATCCCTAAAAAACAAATGCCGAATGTCTTCTCTGATGTAAGGGGGGTGACTCAAAATGGGGTAGGGAGGAAGAGCATGAGAAGAAGATTACCACTAAATAGGGAAGAGAGATGGGAGGGAAAGAGAGGGAGGAGGGGAATTGCACGGAAGATGGAAGGAGACCCTCATCATTATACAGAATACATGTATGCCGATGTGAGGGGAAAAAAAAAGAAGAGTTCACATTAGATTGGGTAGAGAGAAGTGATGGGAGGGGAGGGGAAGGGGGGAAGAAAGGGCAGCAGAATAAAATAGACATTATTATTGCTGTATGTATATATGTGACTGCATGACCAATGTGATTCTGCAACCTGTACACTCAGAAAAATGAGAAATTATACCCCATCTGATTCAAATGTATGATATGTCAAGATCATTGTACTGTCATGTGTAACTAATTAAAACAATAAAAAAAAATCCCGAAAATAAATAAATAAGAGGCTAATTTTTCGTGTTGAAATAAGGGAAGAGACTTCTTCCCCCTCCCTTTTTCTTAGAACATTTTTTTAAACCAAATAAATCCTTTGCCTCTTTGAAATGTATGTAAATCTATTTAGAAGCCAAAGAGTCCTCTTGCCAGCTTTAAGTACCTATAATGTCTTTTTCATGGAGCTGGGATCTCTGTCTTTAAAAGGAAAATGATACCCCTTTCTCCTAGTTTTGGGCTCTGAAGGAAGCCTAACTCAATAGGAGCCTCACTCCAACTTTCAAAACCAGTTTTGTCATAATAGCATAAGAAATTTGCTTTCCCTTTGGATAAAGTCAATTAACAAATACAGAAAGATGCCCCAATTATCAGGTGAATCTAGGATGAGTATATAACAAATGGTGCTTAGCAAGAAGAGTGAAGCAGGAGGCATAAAAATACCAGACCTTAAACTACTATAGAGCAATAGTAACAAAAACAGCATAATATTGGCACCAAAATAGAAATGTACAAAATAGAAGACACAGAGACAAATCCACATAAATATGGTTATCTCATACTAGACAAAGGCACGAAAAACATATATTGGAGAAAAAGACAGCCTATTCAACAAATGTTGGGAAAATGTGTTGTGTTGGGAAAATGGGAAATCCATATGTACCAAATGAAATTAAACCACTCTCTCACTCTGCACAAAAATCAACTCAAAGTGAATCAAAGACTTAGGCACTAGAACAGAGACCCTGTGCCTAATAGAAGAAAAAGTAGGCCCAAATCTTCATCATGTTGGCTTAGGACCTGAGTTCCTTAACGAGACTTCTAAAGCACAAGAAGTAAAATTAAGAATTGATAAGTGGGATGTATTCAGCTTCTTCTCAGCAAAGAAAACAATCAATAATGTGAAGAAAGAGTCTATGGAATGGGAAAAAAAATCTTTACCACATGCACCTCAAATAGAGCACTAATTTCTAGGATACGTAAAGAACTCAAAAAAACTTAACATCAAAAAAAAAAAACAAATAACTCAATCAATAAATGAGCTAAAAACCTGAACAGACACTTCACAGAATCTTCACAGAATAAATACAGTCAACAAACATGAAAAAGTGGAGCACAGCTTATCAGCATCATGTATAGCCAGAGAAATGAGAAGTTGTGTTCCATTTGTGTTTCATCATCTCTAACAATTAGAGAAATGCAAATCAAATTTACTCTAATATTTCATCTCACTTCAGTAACAATGGCAATTAACAAGAACAAAGCAATAATAAGCATTAGTGAGGATGCTGGGGGAAAGGTACATTCATACATTGCTGGTGGGACTGCAAATTGGTACAATCACTCTTAAAAGCAGTATGGAGATACCTTAGAAAACTTGGAATGGAACCACCATTTGACTATCCCACCTCAATTTATACCCAAAGGACTTAAAATTAGCATACTACAGTGACACGGCTACATCAATGTTTAGAGCAGCTCAATTCACAATTGATAAACTATGGAACCAACCTAAATGCCCTTCAACAGATAAATGGGTAAAGAAAATGTGGTACATATACAAAAAGAAGAATGAAATTATGGCATCTGCAGGTAAATGGATGGAGTTGGAGAATACCATGCTAAGTGAAGTTAGCCAATCCCAAAAAAACAAAAACTGAATATTTTCTCTGATAGGTTAGGGAATAATGAAGAAACTTTGGTTTGTGTAGAGGGGAGAGAGGATAGATGTGGGGTTGTGGGGATGGGAAGGATGGTAGAATGAAACAGACATTATTACCCTATATACACATATGTTTACACTACTGTAGTGACTCAGCACAGTGTATAGCCAGAGAAATGAGTTTTCATAAATGAGTGAACTTCCAGTAACTTTGAGATTGTGTTCGGAGATTTGTTGTGCTCTATTTGTATACAATGTGTCAAAATGCATTCTAATATCATGTATAACTAACTAGAGCAAATTTTTAAAATGGTGCTTTTACCTAAGGACTAGTTACTGCTTATTATGAAAATATGTATGGAATGGGTTGCATCTGCTTGGCTATTGTGATATAATAAGAAAATCTATTTCCCCAGTTTCTGGCACAGAGCTCGTAAAATCTTTGTTACTTCCTAAGTGACAGGAACATCTTTTATTACTTTATTTCATTAACAATATTAACCATTATTTCAATATTAACAATTATTACATGAACAATATTCTTTCTGTGATAGAATAGAAAAAACTAAAGATAGGGCATAGGGAGACAGAAGAAGGAAAAGAGGACTGTAAGTTGAACCTGAAAGCCCTAAGCTAAAGTTCTTCGTTCCCTTCTCTCTAAGCCAGTCTTCCTCCCAGGCCCGCCACTCTCCACGCCAGGTTTTCCCCAGACCTGTCACTCCTAAATTCTGGGAAATCTACAAATCTCCAAATAAAATCTCAAAGTTACTGGAAGTTCACACATCTACAAAAACTGCTCTGTGCAATGTACTAACACATGTTTTCAGAACAGATTGAGCAAAGGGAAATACAATATTTTAAGGAACCTATAAATTTGGGTACATTCCAAACACTATCTATTAATCAGATAACAGACAACATCAAAGATTCTGAAAACAGCCAGGCCACCATAAACCATCTTGTGATCACCAGATTAATTTAATGACCACGTCATACCTTCCCGTGATGACTCCTCACAAAGTTTGCTTCAAAGAAGAGCTCAAGACCCCAAAAATGCTTCTCACCCTGAAGACAAGCTGGATTCTGCCCTGAGAACGTACATCGTCACCTTTTACTGTCTAATAAAGCTCTTCCTTTTTGCTAAAACCAGATGTGACCATAAATTCTTTTCTGTGATATGTCACAAGCCCAGAAATTCTGAGCTTCCCCAGCTCTGGAGAGACATCATTGAACCCCCTTGTAGTGACAGGTCCACTATACCTGAGTTTATGCTAATGCAGCAATTTAAGAATGAGCCCCTTAATAGCTTCAAGATGAAAGATAGTCACCAGAAAGACCCAATATGTGATTAGGGGGTGAGAACTTCCAACTCTGGGGAGGGCTGGAGAGGTTTAAAAACTCTCGAACAGCGAGATTGGGAAAGCATCTAAATTGGTAAACACCTTCGGGGAAGGGAGAGTGTCTCACCCTGGGAGGACAGGGAATCTCAGTGCACCTTCCCTATGCCTCACCCTATATATCTTATATTTGGCTGTTTCTGGATTGTATCTTTTATAATAAACTAGTGATAAGAAAGAATTCTGAGCTGTCCTAAATTTCATTAATTTGGACTCTTTGAGACAACTAGAACCAAGATGAGGGTCCCCCTCTGATCACTTCAAGGTCCTTGAACCAAGCACCCATGTTTTCTGACACTGAGACTTTATTAGGCTTCTCTGTTTGGGTTTCTGAGTAATCTGTAAGTGGCTGTGCTGGACATCTGTGGCAGAGTTGCCGGTCTGGAGCCGATGAGTTATTTGAAAGAATGCTCTCAAGTCTAGAGCTACACTTTTTTTGAATCTGCAAGTTTTGCCTAACTGTTTTTTTCCTCTCTTTGTTCTCAGTTGCTTTTGGTTTGTCTAAAATAATTGAGTATACAGTGACATCTTGTGGTTCTTGATATAATTTCTTTTTTTAACTTTTTTTTAATTGGTTGTTCAAAACATTACATAGCTCTTGACATATCATATTTCATACATTTGATTCAAGTGGGTTATGAACTCCCATTTTTACCCCGTATACAGATTGCAGAATCACATCAGTTACACATCCACTTTTTTACATACTGCCATACTATTGTCTGTTGTATTCTGCTGCCTTTCCTATCCTCTACTATCCCCCCCTCCCCTCCCCTCCCCTCCCCTCTTCTCTTCTCTCTCTACCCCATCTACTGTACTTCATTTCTCCCCCTTGTTTTTCCCCCCTTTCCCTTCACCTCCTCTTATATGTAATTTTGTATAACGATGAGGGTCTCCTTCCATTTACATGCAATTTCCCTTCTCTCTCCCTTTCCCTCCCACCTCTCGTCCGTTTAATGTTAATCTTCTTCTCATGCTCTTCCTCCCTTCTCTGTTCTTAGTTGCTCTCCTTATATCAAAGATGACATTTGGCATTTATTTTTTAGGGATTGGCTAGCTTCACTTAGCATAATCTGCTCTAGTGCCATCCATTTCCCTGCAAATGCCATGATTTTGTCATTTTTTAGTGCTGAGTAGTACTCCATTGTGTATAAATGCCACATTTTTTTTATCCATTCATCTATTGAAGGGCATCTAGGTTGGTTCCACAGTCTAGCTATTGTGAATTGTGCTGCTATGAACATCGATGTAGCAGTATTATTTATTTTATGTGGTGCTGAGGATCGAACCCAGTGCCTCACATGGGCTAGGTAAGTGCTCTACCACTCAGCTACAACCCCAGAACCTCCTTGATATAATTTCAATAATTACAATTTAGATTTTGATAATTCTCAGACTGTTCAACACTATTACCTATGTAATTATTTGAATGACAATGAATTAAAATTTGGCTGGAGAAAAAATATCAACCCTGTATGAGAACCACCTTTTCAGACACACAGGAAAGTTTCCCAATAACCGGCATCAGTTGTACTATTTAAATAAAAAATAAATTCAATTAAATTCAAAATTCTCTTCTCAGTAGATCCTAGAGCACACTTCAAGGGCACAATAGCCATGTGTTACTAATAGCTACTAAATTAGTGCAAATTTAGACTTTCTAAGATCTCTGCATGGATATTCAGTCCCTACTGTCCAACAATTCAATCAAACCAACCCATTCTAAGTATTGTCTCATTATGTCTTATCACAAATTCAATGATCTAGTCAAATTTCTGAAGACCAAGACTGATAACTGAAGAAACTGGGACGTTAATATGGCAGAGAGCAGAAGTCAGGAAAAGCATCTATTTGCCTGATTTGAGATTGAGCCCAGGAGTGCTTAACCACTGAGCCCTATCCCCAGACTTTTTTTTTATGTTTTATTTTGAAACAGGGTCTCACTACGTTGGTCAGGCACTCACTAAATTGCTGAAACTGGCTTTGAATTTGCAATCCTCCTGCCTCAGCCTCCCTAGCCACTGGGATTACAGGCATGTGCCACTGCACCTGGCTGATAAACTGTTTTCTTAAGGTAAGTAAATGAATCCTGGGAAGAAAAGGGTGTTCACCCACCTCCAGATCACAGGGTTCTCATCACTGGCAACACTGCAAACATTTATTTCTCTGGCCATAGTGTTAGAAAAGGGTCACGAGTTTCTCTCCTTTCACTTTCCTGTTGTGTTTTTCAAACTAAAGGCCTCACGTGTTTGGCAAACACCTTTCCCCATATCCTGCACCTTGAATGACCTCATATTCTTTGTCCTGATGCTAACTAGAATTCCATAGATTCCTGATAGCTCGGCTACCTCTAGGAACTGCAGGTTGCAAATTAGAATTACATTTAATCCAATGACCATTGTTTGTGTTTCTGATTTTTACTTTTAGGATCTCTTTCCAGAAGAGCTGCTGCCTAACAAGCTAAAAAAAGAAGCACAGTTTTGTGAAGTTTCTCTTGTTGAACCCTCTACTTCCAACCAGGGCACAATGAAAATCATGGCAAACTTCTTGGTTTGATTTTATGTTGTTTTGTTTTGTTTTTTTTTTCCTTCAAATTTTATTTTCATACCATGGTTAAATGAAAGATCAATGGAACTAAAACAAAAAATGGTACATTTTGGATTGTAACTTGGCAATGTTTATCAGGGTTTTTTTAAGTGTGCTTTTGAACCACAAACTTCATCCTTCAGAATCCATTGTTACAAATATTGAAACAAGAAAGAAATATTTACACAAATATGTATTGTATATTATTGCCAAAAAAAAAGTTCAGCAACCTAAATATCTGTCTCTAATTAACTTACTGTTACATCTATTCTGCCACTGTACAAAGAATGAGATGAATGGAATAGACTAACTGGAAGGATATCTATAGAATAGAAATAATCAAGGTATGGATTGATGAGTATTATATAATTAAAATTTACTTTTAGATATATTTATACAACAAAATGTTGAGTGATACTATTCTCTTGCCTTAAAACTTCAGCTAACTCCCAAATGGTTATGTTATTAAGAGATAAGTATTTCAATATCCTGAAAAGAGAACAGCAAGGCACTACCAGGCACCATATTCAGGATTTAACAAAAGATAGAAAATGTTGGGAAAAGTATAAACGGCAGCCATACCCAAGAAAAAAAAACCCAACATGGCGCCTAAGCACCTCTTCTTCCTACCTTCTTCTTTTCTGCAGTGGCACGAAAAGTTCCCGCCCGTGTGAACTCTCCCGCCGGCGCCAATTTCAAATCTTGCTGGCGGGGAACCTTAGCCCCAATGAGAACTAATTCCTGGGCTCTGGAGCTGATATCTGAAAGAACTTGCCAATAAACGGGTTGCCTGCTATTTATCTAAGCCCTACCATCTCCCCCTTAGTTCTATATAAGCACACTGCTTTTTGCAATAAAATTGGAATTCTCCCTGCGAAGTGTCTTTGCGTGGGGAATTCTTTCAGAAAACAGTCCTGAGACACTGAACCCTCAAATCTCCAATAAGTTTGTGTTAAAAAGAAGACTAGAAATGTAATTGGGAAAAAAAAGAAATTTAATGAGTTGCTGACAGAAATAGAAAGAAATCTTGGGGGGCTGGGGCTGTAGCTCAGTGGCAAAGCCCTTCCCTATCATGTGTGAGGCACTAGGTTTGATCCTAGCACTGTATTAAAATAAAATAAAATCATGCTGTCCATCTACAACTACAAAAAACAAAATAAAAAGAATTCTTGGAGTAGAATATCCATATATGTAGAGAAAATTTGAGAGAAGATCAATAAAACAGAAATTTATCAAAATGATCAAGAAATAATAAAATGCAAATATTTAAATATAAAATAGAAACAAAATTTAAACATTATAAAGCACATAATTAAAAGAACTATATGCTAAAAATTGAAAACCTAAAGGGGCAGGGGTGTAGCTCAGTGGTGTACTGCTTGCTTGGTATCACAGGGCCCTGGATTCGAACCCCAACACTGGAGAGGAAAAAAAAAGACTTAAGGGGCTGGGGTAGTGGCTCAGTGGTAGAGCGCTTGCCTGGCATGTGTGAGGCCCTGGGTTTGATCCCCAGCACTCCATAAAAATAAATAAATAAAATAAAGGTATTGTGTCCATCTGCAACTAAAAAATATTTTTAAAAAAAGACTTAAGAATTGAAAACCTAAGCCAAGCATGATAATGCATACCTGTAATCATAGCTACTAGGGAGGCTGAGATAGGAGGTTCACAAATTTGAGGACAGCCTCAGCAACTTACTGAGACCCTGTCTCAAAACAAAACAAAATAAAATTTTAGCTGTGGATCTGGCTTAGTGGTAGAGTGTCCCTGGGTTGAATCCTCAATACTCCCATATATACACATACATACATACATACACGCACACATTTTTTTAACTTAGATGAATACACTTTGGAACAAAAATAAATAGACATTTTAGTAGACTAACAACTATTAAAGAAATAGAGTTAAAGACTATTCCCTTCCAAAAGTACAAACATAGATGGCTATACAGATGAATTCAACCAGACTTAAAGAAAAGTGGCTATTGTCCTTATTATCCAAGGTTATTCCAGAAAGTAGGGGAGAAAAACAACTTCCAGTATCATTTTAAGAAACTGCAGTATAATCTTGATTTCAAAACCAGATAAATAAAATATAGAGAAAGAAAATACAGTTCCATTTCACTCATGAATGTAGGTACAATAATCCTAAATAAAATATTAGTTAACTGATATGTCATTATATTAAGAAAACAATACACAGAACCATGTAGTGTTTATCTCAGGAATACAAGGGAAATTCAGCATCCGATTATCTATCACTGAAATTCACCCTAAAGGAGAAATGTCATTATCTCAATCTGTACTCTAAATACTTTTGATAAGGTTTGATAGCTATTATTTTTTAACTCTTAAGAAACTAGAAATTTTAATTTGAAAAGATTATATACCAAACCTTATGGTAATCATTGTGCTTCATAGAAAAACCTTACAGTGACTATCTTAAAGATGGAGAATAAGGAAATCTTGCCAAATACCCCCCTTACTGTTTTAATAATAATATTATTATTACCATTATTATTGATATTATTATTGTCTGACAGTGTTGAGAACTGCCACAAGGGAATCAAGTGCCCCTTAGCTTTGAGCGATGAGAGTGTGGAGATGTGGCGAACCAGCCATGGGCTGTGTGTGTGTGAACTATGAGCACTGAGCATACAGGGTGGACTGAACCAACGTTGTCCCTCTATTTGGGTGGGCAATGGAAGGGTCTTTTCGCTCACTCTGCCTTTGATCCCCTCACAGCACATGAGATGGGCATGGCCTTCCTAGATGTCAGTCAACCTGCTGACAGCAAGACACCACAAAGCCAGACACAACCCCCTGAAACCTGACCCCTTGCCTCATTTGAATGCCCCAATAAAAGGGTAGCATGTGCTCCTGGCTCTCTTTCTTGCCTGCCTTGCCCCCCTTGTGGGAGCTGAAGCTGAGAGCAGTCCCTGAACCCAAAGAAAAGGTATTTTCTGTGTCTATGTCTTTATTTAGTCCCCAAATTCACTTGGAGCCTGATCAGTTTAATCATGTGATGCGACATTATTGTCAACTTCCTTGGAAAATCATTATTGTCTCAGCATCAATAAAGTTAATATGTATAAAATGTGGAAAGATGGCCGGAAATGAGGTAGGCAGCAAGTTCCAGTCTCCTCACAACACAGAAAGGAGGCAGCAAAGAAAAAGCAGAACTGAGAGGTGGTTGTTGCCAAAAGCTCCGTCCTTTTCTCTGATGTAAATCCAATAATGAGGACATGGTTTTGAGAAAAAAGAAAAAGAAGTTTTATTCCTTTGTTAGCAAAGGAGAAATACAGGGGACTCCTGTCCCAAAGGCTGTGATTCTGCCCATCAGCAGGAACAGGGGGCCTTTAAATGGGCCTTTAAAGCTTCATAGACCAGTGACAGGACAGTCCCAGGGTGGGGTGGGGTGGGGGGTAAACCTCATCCAGTGGTAAGACAATCCCTGGAAAGGCAATATCCATCAAGCCTAGAATGGCCATCTCTGGGAGGAAGCCGAAACAGTGATCCTTCCCAAAATAAATCCTTTCCCAGTGACAATACAATGAGACCCTGGAGGGAAAGAGATAAATACTGAATGCTGACCCCAGACCCTTCACTCTTCTCCAAGTAAAAACATTACCCAGTAAAAAAAAAAATCTCAAATTCTCACAAACCTGTTTCCTGAATGCTCAAACTGACATGCTCTGTCAATAATTAAGTCACTCAGTGCAACCTATATAAGCATAGACTCCCCCTTTGGTCAGTGGCTCATTTTCCACCAGGATGGTGGGTCCATCAGACATGTTATTTCATCGCTGAATAAAGGCTGTGCTGATCTGTGAAGTTTGCACCCAGCTCAGTCATTTTGTGCTAACACTGGTACCATCCCCAAAGTCTGGATTCCTTCCTTCCAATCGTGTCTTTAAGATAGTCATTGTCCTATTTTTTTTACCCCACTTGAATCAAATGTATGAAATATGATATTGCCACAGTCTGGCTGGGCAAATAACTGGGAGGTGACAAGCAACTTGAAGGTTGAAGCAGGAACTGCTTTATTGCAGGGCAACAGTGGTATATATAATCAACTGATTACACACAGCTTGATTCAATTAGTATCATCTAGATACAGCAATCAGCCAATAAGGAATTTCTACCATCTTAATGGCTCGGTGGCATTGGCTCACAAACCACTCCTTCTGGCAAACTGCCAGGTGCCATCTTAATTTGGTTGTGGCCCTCAACACGATATGTCAAGATCATTGTAATGTTTTGAGCAACCAATAAAAAAAAGAAATAATAATAAAAAAAGATCATGTTTTTATTGAAAAAAAAAAGATGGTCACTGTCCTGATTCATCTATTTACACTAACTGCCTGACCTTTGTTCTTGGTTCAAAAGCACAAAGTGGACCACTGTTACAGTTGGCTGAGGGCTCACAGGGTGGCTGTGAACCTCTGGCTCAATTTTCTTTTCACAATTTGGTTTTAAACTGTTTGCTCTGTTTTAAGAACTCTGCTGTTATCTCACACTTTAAATTTTGTATTCTTTCCAAATGTTTTTAAGTGGCTGAACTTAAGAGGTTTTTCACTCACCCCTCTCTCTTTGTTGGTCCTCCCCCTTCCTGTGTAAGGTCAGGTGCTGGTAATCAAAAGGAGGTAGATTAAAAGCAGCTGAATGAGGCTTTATTGAGATCCACTTCCAGGCAAGACCCTTCAGACCAACAGAGCAGGTCCGGAGAATCACACCCAGGCTCAGCCGAATTGGAATTTTATTGGGCTTAGGGCAGGAAGAAAGGGCTTGGGGCAGGAAAGGGATATATATAAACAAAATAAAGGTATCGTGTTCACCTACAACTAAAAAATAATAATAAATAAATAAATAAATAAAGCTGCCTGTGCTGTAGAAAGATGGCCAAAGAGAGCCTGGCCTCTGCCCTGCCTTCCAACCCATTTGCCTGGGCGGGGGGTGGGGGGTGGAGAGAGATGTAGCAATAAGTTCCAGCACTGTCAGTTTAGGACCTGGGGACAGGAATAGTCTCCCCCATTTTAAGATCTCACAGGAGACCCCATTTGGACAGGGAATATTCATCACTGGGGCAAAGCACTTCTTACTATGACAGAATCCCATCAAACTAAATGCCTGGGGGGGAGACTGGCAGAATAAATAACTGAACCCAGAAAAGAAAAAAACAGAAACTAAGGCCAACCTGTGTTTTGTAGGCAGCCTCTGCAAAGGGATATTCAAGGAATCCTAAAGAAAAGGATGGAAAGTTCCTCCTCCATTGCATATCGTATGTGTAGTATAAGAAAAAGTCCCAAAAAGGAGCCTCTGAGTACAACTGACAGTGGGGACCTCACTTAAAGTTGATGGCATTATGATAATGATAACAAAGACAGATCAGGCTCAAAAATATCCTGTGCTCCAACCCCTTGAATGCAACCTGGCAGAAAAAGATTAAGGCACAGTTTTTGTATATGCTGGAGAGTTCAACCCTCTCCTGAGATTAAATTTGTTGTGTAAATTACATGCACAGATAGCATAAGGTCTGTTTCAGAATATTAATTTAAGAAAGATTCCAAAACTAGAAAAGATACAAAAAAGTTATAGTTGTGGAAATATATTTTATTACAGAAAACTGGAAGGTAAAAGAAATATTTCTGGAATGAGAAAGTATTTTGTCTGGTAAAGTAATCTTCTTGGACTAAATTCTAAGATGAAAGAGGACAAAACCAGGATGTAAAGTTGTGAATGTCTAAGTAAGTCACAGAAGGTTTGTGAAAGGTAAATCTCAAAAAAAAAATTGTGTTTGTGATTAAATTGGCTGTAATTAAATGTATGAAATATGATATGTTAAGAGCTTTGTAATGTTTTTAACAACCAATAAAAAAAATAATTCCAAAAAAAAATTGGCTGTAATTAGCCAATTTAAAGTTAAAGTTACTTGAATCTTAATGTACTGATATGAGGCAAAGTCTGAAACATCTGCTCTGATCAAGATAATTTTCTAGTATTTTTTAGGTTTTATTACTTGGGAAACCTAAGTCTTAAAGGAATTAGGGTTTGTACCTGTTTTACTTTGTAACTGGTTAAGCAAACAACTGTTATTTAGGTTATAACAAAATTATTCCACATCCAAAATATATGTGACTAGGTATATGTATGCACCTGAGAACTATATGTCTAAGTCTTGTCTAAGTATTATGTAAGAGTTTATAAAATGAAATTTTATGTAAGTTTACTGTCAAGGTAACAAATAAGTGCTCTTTTTATACATTGTATCTGACACAGAAGGGCCACACTGTCATTTGAACACCTGTCTTGTATCTGTTTGCTTTGACTAAGCCAATTTCTGATCATTAACACTGTTTCCTAAATGTGTAAGAGATTTAATGCTATCCTTTGATGTTTGTTAACCCATGAAGAACTATACACTCTGGATTCTAAATTGTATTTTAAAAGTTAAACTTAGTTAAAATGTAAAGCTTAGAACAGCACCTTGTCAAATTGTTATTCTCTAACTAAAATGTGTAGCCAATCTCAGATTTGTATAAACATAACAAATTTTGTTTGTATTTATTCATGTCATTTGATGTTTTATAGCTGGATAAAGTGACCTTTTGTCAATAAGTTCTATATAAAATTTTTTATTACTCTTCATACTGGAATTGGAATTTAAATGCATTTTTGGAAGATAATAAGGACAGCTGATCTGTTTAAAGGTGACATTGTAAAACATAGAAGCATTCTGCTCCTTTTTCCACAAAAATAACTTAAAAGCTCTTTTATCCTTTCTTTGATTTGTGTTTCAGATATAATGTTGAATTGGGTTATTTGTGAAGAGTCCCAACTTACCTGAAATAAGGTTCTGCCTCCACCTTACTCCATATTATAATGACTACAAAATAGGCTAGAATTTGCTTATTTAAAGTTGTGTTTTAAAAGATTGGTTTTTGCTGTAAAAATTACTCTGATCTCAAACAGGAAGTATGTAACTAAGTAAATGTTCAAA
The DNA here is from genome assembly GCF_021218885.2 of Marmota monax. Lineage (NCBI taxonomy): Eukaryota > Metazoa > Chordata > Mammalia > Rodentia > Sciuridae > Marmota > Marmota monax. The sequence continues at coordinate 29,772,188 of NW_026695227.1, forward strand.
ATTATAAAAGTTATTTTTATGGTTTATACTTATTACATAAACTGAATATGTTTTTGCTCTATTAATTTCATTTTGTATTTTCTTTGTGAACTTAATAACTGTTGCCTGTTTTGCAGAGGTATTGCTTAAAAAAATACACAATGTGGGTTAATTTGAGATAATAACAAATCACATATAGAGCAGATAGTATATAAAGCTGACTTCCAGTAGTAATACTGACCCCCAACTAAATAAAAAAGGGTAACTATAAAATTACAGATATTGAAGTTATAACCTGTTATTCCCTCTTTAAGACTGTTGAAACTGGTTTGCTGGGTTTTAAAACCCAAAACTTGGAGACCAAAGTCAAGGAAGTAAAAGGGCCAAGGAAAAAGCAGCCAAAATTTTGGTTCTTGCCTTCTAAGGTCAGAATTATGGGACCCTTGAGCTGGGGATGTGGCTCAAGCGGTAGTGCGCTCACCTGGCATGCGTGCGGCCTGGGTTCGATCCTCAGCACCACATACAGATGTTGTGTCCACCAAAAACTAGAAAATAAATATTGAAAAACTCTCTCTCTCTCTCTCTCTCTCTCTCTCTATATATATATATATATATATATATATATATATATATATATTTTTTTTTTTTTTTTTTAAAGAATTATGGGACCCCTCTCTGGGCCCTGCTACTCTTTGGTGGGTCACCTGATATGCTGATCAGGGAGATCGAGAGGACCCTAGAGAACAGGAAGCCAACCTGTGCACATTCTTTAAAGAGGAGGGTCACTGGAGATGGAAATGTCCCTGATGCTTCCAAGAGAAGTCACATATGGACAGCTGGGCCCCAACCCATCCTGGCAAGTGGCACCACTGGTATAGTAAGGCTAAAGAAGCCAAGAGGCTTCACACATGTCCCCAAGAGTGATCTATGAGGAATCTTGCCGCCCCTGGCCTGTGAGGACAGCTGAACTTAAGATCACTTGTGTGAATTTCCAGGGACACCAAATAAAATGCAAATACACACACTTTACCTTTAAACAAGCTTCAGGATAGCTCCTTCACTCTCGGCCTCAAGCTTCCCAAATGGGAGAGTGAGAGACTGGAGAGAGAAAAAGAGAGAGAGAGAGAGAGAGAGAGAGAGAGAGAGAGAGAGAGAGAGAGAGCGAGCGCACAATCATGCTGGGAAGCAGGCTTTAATTTGGAGGACCCTCATTCTTAGAAAGTTCCATCCAAAAAAGGTAAGAAGGGGCGGAGTTACAAGGGACATGAGAGTGTAATTGGACCCTAGGGCTGAAGACGCACATCCTCAAACTTTCGGAACTATCCAAGTCACTACAAGATGTACTGACGGTCAAAGCCTCTCTGCTCCAGGACTGAAGACACGAATTATTCAGAGTGGCTCCCCACAGAATCTCAGCTGACTCTTAAGAATAGATAGGAACAAGGTCAGTGTTGACCAACTTTGTCTTAAATACTTGGCAGGAGAGTACAGCCTGAGCACAGTCTTACATGGACATTCAAAAGGGAAAATAGTGGTTTATTTAAGTGAAACTTAAAATGTATACTTGTGTCAGCCCGACCAAAAGTAAGTAAAGCTGGAGGCTATAAAGGAAGGATTCCTGTAGGAGTGCCCAATAATAATGATCACAAATAACTCAAGACAAGTTTGTAGTTATTTTTTAATATTTTTTCTTTTTTAGTTGTTGATAGACCTTTATTTTATTTATTTATATGTGATGCTGAGAAGTGAATCCAATGCCACATGCCAGGCAAGTGCGCTACCACTGAGTTACAGTCCCAGCCCTATCCTGTGTTAATTTGAGCCTGACCTCACAGACTTACAAATCTTCCTAACTTCCTATATTGATAAGCTCAATCTGTTTTTCACTGATATGATTATGAGTTACTGTCTTCATGGTTTTCAGAGACTGGCTTAAATACTAATTGCTTTTGTGCTAATTGTTTATGAAAAAAATTGCTGTCTTATTTATCATTATATTAGCATGATCTCTGCCTTATGAATGCCTCGTCCAGTCACCTGCCATCTACCACTGTAGGCCTCTGGACTGCTCTGATGCTGAATACCCTTAACTGTCCATGCCCCACCTGATAGAAAACAAGGACTTTGGGTTACTTCCCACAACTTGGTCCCCTTTCAGCCATAGAGCTGCAAAATTAAATCAGAGGGAAGTCCCCTGCCAATAGACCTCTTAAGAATCCAACCAGAAATAATTTCTACTGAAAGTCTGAAAGCCCCTCTCAATCTCTGTCACCATGAACAAGGGGAATGAGCTGGCAGGGACCTGTGCTGGAAGTCATACCTAAACCTGCTCAATGACCCAGGCAAGGGCAGAAAGCTTTGCACAGCATCTGCCCTCATGACTCAGACAGAGATAGCAATAAAGCAGCTTTGGCCCCAAAGAGAAGAAAGTAAATTAACCATGTTGCCAAAAACTTGGTCCTTGTCCCCAGTGCCAATCCAATAACAAGGACACAGTTTTGAAAATAAAGTTAAAAATAGAGTTGACCACAGCCTTGAACAGAACTTCCAAGAATTATGGGATAACATTAAAAGACCAAAAATAAGATTTGTTGTGATAGACAAAGGGATGGAAGTACAAACCAAAGGAATGCACAATCATTTCCATGACATAATATCAGAAAATTTCCCAAATCTAAAGAATGAAAGGGAAAATCAACTACAAGAGGCTTACAGGATGCTAAATGTATAAAATTACAACAGACCAACACGAAGGCATATTATAATGAAATGACTAACATACAGAAAAAGGATAGAATTTTAAAGCCTGCAAGATAAAAAAAATCAAATTAAGTAAAGGGGGAAACCAATTCTGATCTCAAATGATTTCTCAATCCAGACCCTCAATGCTAGGAGGTCCTGGAATAATATATATCAAGCTATGAAAGAAAATGGATGTCAATCAAGAATTTTATATCCAGCAAAATTAAGCTTCAGATCTGAAGATGAAATAAAGCCTTCTATGGTAAAGTTTAAAAAGAATTCGTAACTAGAAAGCCTTCACCACAGAACATTCTCAGCAAAATATTCCATGAGGAGGAAATGTTCAAAAAAAAATGAAAACCAGCAAAGGGAGGAACTATACTAAAGGAAAAGTCAATAAAAGAAGAAACTAAATCAAGTTAAAAATGAAATATAAACCAAAATGACCAGGAATACAAATCATATCTCAATAATAACCCTAATGTTAATGGCCTAAATACGTAATCAAAAGACATAGACTTCCAAGCGCAGTGGCACATATCAAAAAGACATCACACAAAAAGACATAACAATTGTATGTATGTATGTATATATATATATATATATATATATATATATATATACCCCAAACAATGAAGCATCTATGTACATCAAAAAAAAAAAAAACCCTTCTCAATTTCAAGAATCAAATAGACCACAACACAATAATACTGGGTGACTTTAACAAATCTCTCTCACCACTAGATAGATCTTCAAAAAAAAACTATAAAATTAAATAATACAATCAATAATTTAGATTTAACAGACATATAGAGTATGTCATCCATCCAGAAGCTGATACACTTTCTTCTCAGAAGCACATGGATCCTTCTCTAAAGGAGACCATATCTTATGCCACAAAGAAACTCTTATAAAAATACAAAAAAAAGAGAGAAATACTATCCTGCATTCTATCAGATCATAATGGAATGAAAATAGAAATCAATAATAAAATAAAAAATAGAAGTTACTCCAACACCTGGAGACTAAATAACATGCTATTAAATGATGAATGGATAGCGGAAGAAAATAAAAAAATACTTAGAGGTAAATGAGAACACCAATACAACATTTCAAATTCTCTGGGAAACCATGAAGGCAAGGCTAAGAGGAAACTTCATTGCGTTGAGCTCATTCATTAAAAGAATAAAAAGTCAACAAATAAATGACCTAACATTATGTCTCAAGCCCTAGAAAAAGAAAAACAAATCAACCCCAAAAGCAGTTGAAAATAGGAAATAATTAAAATCAGAGCTGAAATTAATGAAATTGAAACAAAAGAAACAATTCAAAAAATTGGCAAAATGAAAAGTTTGTTATTTGAAAAAAATAGATAAAATTGATAAACCCTTAGCTATACTAACAAAGAGAGAGAAAACTCAAATTACTAAAATTTGTGATGAAAAAGGAAACCGCATGACATTTTATACTACTGAAATACAGAAAATAATTAGAAGCTATTTTGAAAATGTATACTCCAATAAAATAGAAAATCTCAAAGACATTGACAAATTCTAAAGACATACAATCTGTTCAAACTGAGTCAGGAGGACATACACAATTTAAACAGATCAATCTCTAGCAATGAAATAGAAGATGCCATCAAAAGCCTACCAACCAAGAAAAGCTCAGCACCAGACAGATTCTCAATCGAGTTCTAACAGACCTTCAAAGAAGAACTAACACAAATACTCCTCAAATAATTCCATGAAATAGAAAAGGAGAGAACCCTTCGAACTCATTCTATGAGGCTATTATCACCCTGATACCAAAACCAGACAAAGACACATCAAGGAAAGAAAACTTCAGACCAATATACCTGACAAACATAGATGCAAAAATCCTCAATAAAATTCTCTCATACAAAAACATATTAAAAATATAGTGCACCACATCCAAGTGAAGTTCATCCCAGGGATGCAAAGTTGGTTCAACACACAGACATCAATAAACATAATTCATCACATCAGTAGACTTAAAGACAAGAATCATATGATCGATCATCTCAATAGATGCAGAAAAAAACATCTGACAAAATACAGCATCCCTTCATGATCAAAACTCTAGGAAAACCAGGGATACTAGGAACATACCTCAACATTGCAAATACTATCTATGCTAAGCCTAAGGCCAATGTCATTCTAAATGGAGAAAAATTGAAAACATTTCCTCCAAAAACTGGAACAAGACAGGATGCCCTCTTTCACCACTTCTATTAAACATAGTCCTGGAAACTCTAGCCAGAGCAATTAGACAGATGAAAGAAATTAAATCAATATGAATAGAAAAAGAAGAACTCAAACTATCACTATGACATGATTCTATATTTAGAAGATCCAAAAAATTCCACCTGAAAACTTCTAGAATAAAGTAATCAAATTAATATCCTGTTACTTTGATTAAACAAATTAATCAAAGTAACAGGATGTAAAATCAATACAATTATAAATCAAATGCATTTCTATACATCAGTGATGAAGCCACTGCAAGAGAAATTAAGAAAACTACCCCATTCACAATAGTTTTTAGCCTCAAAAAAAATAAAATCTTGGGAATCAATCTATCAAAAGAGGTGAAAATGAAAACTACAGAAGACTAAAGAATGAAATTGAAAAAGATCTTAGAAGATTGTCCTTGATTTGTTACCCATCATGACAATAGTCTACAATGAAACTTTCATTCTAACAAAACTAGAATGATTTTGACTTCTCGAACTTCATATTTGAGTAGGTTAAGCTGACATGTGTGTTCAGCAGGAATAGTGTTTAAGTTGATAATATTGTAAAAAAAATTAAAAACCTTTAAAACTTATAGTAGAACTAAAAAATAAATTATTGGCCACTAGAGCCCTCTTGTATGATATAACCCACTGGAATGAGAGTAATACAAAGGAGAAGTAGTTGACCCTAGAGAACCCATTCAGAATCAGAGCAGGGCCTCTTGCTTAAGGGTCTCTCCAGGGACCTCCCTCATTCTCCAAGGCTCAGATCAAGTCCCTCTGGCCATTGTTATTTAGAAGACAGAGTCAAAATTCTTCCCTTTGGACAGAAAGACTGTGGGAATAGTTCCTTTCTCAGAAGATCCTCCCCTACATCCTCTAAAGGAAGAACAAAGTCAAGGGAAGCCCATCGAACACTCATCATAATTGTAGCTTTTGTTCCCATGTTGGAAAGGATGCCATATAGGTATCTTCCACTGAGGTCAACTGTTGTTGGCCAAGAGAGTCCAGGTGAAGAAAAATTCCATTCAAATCCATCTTCTCCTCAAACTACTCAATATGGGAAGTTGTGAGTGTTCTTGTCATAAATAGAGATTAGATCCTCATTTATAACTATATCCATCAAGGTGAGATAAGGGGAACAGTTTACCTTCATCTAGTCTAGACTAAATCTTGTAACTATTCATTTACCAGGTATTCCTTTATCTGTTCCCCCCCCCCTTAAGTGAGCCATGATCTCTGCACAGAACTTGGTCTAAGTCTGATTTGGCTCTATTCACAGTTCCTGGCACCAATCCAGAGAATAGTCCCATATTTGTTACCTCTTAGGTTAAGCCCCAGTATTACAGTGAAAATAGGACATCATACATTCACAGAATCCTGGAATGGGAAGACCTTGGAATAACTGATGCACACAGCCCTTACCTTCATTTGGAGGATTTCCTCCTGTGTGGCTTTTATGAAACCAACACAATGTTGTGCCATTTCTGCCTGAGTTGGCACAGAAGAGAAGAGGGGTTTTCTTTTTTTTTTGTACCAGTGACACACAAGAAGAGCATTCCCCATCTTTAGAATTTCTAAAGTGGAATGAACTTTGGAAACTATCTAGTTTTCAAAGAACAATTTTTCAAATGAAAAACTTTAGTGACTTACTCATGAGCAAGTTTTCAGGAACAGAGAAAGGACTTGCACCATAATCAGGTGTCACACCATCTCTACTATTCAAAAATCCATCATGGTCTGTCAGGCAGATGGTTTGACCTCAGTTCCCTTTGGAACCAAAGAATGGCCTTCTAGGTATCCTTGAGTCTATCCTCCCTTTTTTTCTCATCCATTTGGAGTCATCCTTCTCTTTCCTTTCTAGGTCTGATTCTCCGCACTTTTCCTCTGCCGCAGTCTGGCTGGGCACAATCAGGAGCCACTTGTCAAAAGAAACTAACTTTATTTTTAGAACCACACACACCAAACAAAACAGCCTCTCAGGAAAAACCCTCAGAGCCTCAACTGCCACCACCGGCTTTCCACAAGCCTCTCTCTCCCACACAAGCTTCTCTCCACCTCCCACAATCCTCCTGCTCTTGAGGCCGATTGGCTGGGTCACGTGGGTGGAGCCAAAAAAGTCCCCCAATGAGCAGCTCCGTGGTCTGAAAGGGCAGGGAAACAGCCCAATGAGCATCACCGCAGAGGAGCCAATCAGCTAGATGTTGCTGGGGCCGAGGAGCCAATCAGCTAGAGATCAGCTAGATGTTGCTGGGGCCGCTGTGAGCCAATCATCAGCCAGCAGCTGGAAGTTTGCTGGCAGCTGGAAGTTTGCTGGGGCCCCTTTGGCTGTGGCTGTGGCTCTCAACATCTCCCCCTCTCTGTTTAAACAACAAGCATGTGGCTTAGGGACCGTGCCTGTTAGGCAGTCCAATTCAACATATGGTCCTTACCCGTCATCGGATGAACTGACCTCTAGGCGTCAGCCTCCTGTCTTAGGTTGGTACCACTGCAATTGGATCATACCCGTCACTGACTACCGGTCCAGCATACAGCCATACTTGTGGATAGGCCTTTGCACCTGTGGGGGGGTGAGGTTCTTTGCCTCACCTCTGTTGGCCCCCAAATTTTAGACCATCACTAGTAGAGGAGGATGCAAAATGCCATGACATTAAGCCAATTGAGGGCTCCTTTGAAAAATTGTACCACCGGTGACACCATCAGCAAAAATACTCCAGCACTACCACAATTCGCTGTACCAACAGATAGTTCACAATGCATACAGGTGAGCTCACAATGTGTCCAGGCAAGTTCTGCAAGCAGTTCAGTGATGGCTATTGTAGAAGCTGTAGATTGGTTTTATCTTTGACTTCACCAGCACTGGGATGAAGATAGGAATTCTGGCAATAATGGCTAAAGAAAAAATTATGTAACATTACAGAAGGCACTAAAAGAAAACAATTTTCTTAACAATTTACATTGTCTTCACCGGCACTGGGATGAAGATAGGAATTCTGGCAATAATGGCTAAAGAAAAAATTATGTAACATTACAGAAGGCACTAAAAGAAAACAATTTTCTTAACAATTTACATTATCTTTAAGAGAATTATTAAATATAATGAAAAGGAAAGGTGAAAGTAAACAAACAGATCTGTTAACCTTCTTTTTTGTTTACATATTAAAACAATCCTCAACAGTTGTTTACCCAATTTAAATTAAACCATATAAATCACGTGAAAAAAAATATTTGGATCCATTTTATCATGAGCGCTCATCATATATGATATATGGACATACATACATTCAAACATATAACACAAAACACAAGTGTGCACACATAATACATACAACACATAACATTATAGTAAAGGCCTTATAACTTTTTACAGGTGAAATCTCCATTGCAATGTTTAAAAACTCTATAGTCAAAAAATAGAACTGATCAGCAAAACATTAACCTAGGTCTGTATGAGCTCAAAAAACAAAATAGAACTTCATGATATGGCAAAGGGCAATAATAAAATAGATATTGAAAAAAGCATCCTGGTTCTGTTGCAGATGTAAGAATAGCCAAACTGGAGTTTTGGATATCAGTTGTTATGGATTTGAGCCAAATCATCTTCTTTTTGGTCTGTAGAAATCGCTTTAGTTAATCTTTCTGGAATCCAAATCGGCTGCTGTTCTCCCTGTGGAAACACATAAACAGACCCCCGACTCCAGACAATCACTGGGTCAGGACCTTGGTTAATCTCTCTGGAATCCAAATCGGCTGCTGTTCTCCCTGTGGAAACACACAAACAGACCCCCGACTCCAGACAATTACTGGGTCAGGACCTTTCCATTGTCCTGTTAGAATATCCTTCCAAAGTACCTTGGGCTTATGCACATTTTTTGGACACATATGCCTTTCCGCAGCACCGAGTCCTGATGAATCCAAATTTAAAAAGTTTAGAGTAAAAAGGGTTATTTTAAGTTTATCTTTGGGGAATATATACCCCTTCTCAATTCCTTCTTTTTGCTTTAATAAGTACATTTTAATAGTTTGATGAGCTCTTTCAACTATGCCTTGTCCCTGTGGATTGTATGGGATTCCTGTTATATGAGTAATGCCAAATGTTGAGCAAAATTGTTTAAAAGAGGTAGAAGTATAACCAGGGGCATTATCTGTTTTTAACTGTTTTGGAACACCCACAGTGGCAAAATTTTGTAAGCAATGAGCTATAACATCTTTAGTTTTTTCTCCGGCATGAAGGGAGCCCATCAAAAATCCAGAAGAAGTATCAACTGTAACATGCAAATATTTTAATTTTCCAAATTCTGGCAAGTGTGTGACGTCCATCTGCCAAATATGGTTAGGTATCAATCCTCTGGGATTGACTCCAAGATTAACTTGTGGTAAAAAGGTCACACAATTTTGACATTGTTTTATTATTTGTCTAGCTTGTTCCTTAGTTATTTTAAAACGCTTTTGTAAAGTATTAGCATTGACATGGAACTTTTTACGAAAATTTATAGCTTCTTCTAGTGTAGAGAAAATATGTATGTCATGTGTAGTTTTATCTGCTAAATCATTGCCCAAACTAAGGGCTCCAGGCAATCCTGTATGTGCCCTGATATGTCCTATAAAGAATGGATCTTTTCTGTCCCAGATTAGACTTTGTATAGTGGAAAGCAAAGAGAAAACAGTAGAAGAAGGGAAAATCCTACCAGCATCTTCAAGAGATACTATAGCATTAACTACATACTGACTATCAGAAAATAAATTAAATACAGAATCTTTAAACATCACAAAAGCTTGTAAAACTGCATTAAGCTCTACCTTTTGAGCTGATTGTTTGGGTACTAAAAATGTAAAAGTTTGATCAGGGGTAACTACTGCTGCTGTACCATTATTTGACCCATCAGTGAATATATTTGGAGCATTCATGATAGGTGTTTTTCTTGTCATTTTTGGAAAAATTACAGGATGCAATGACCAAAAAGACAATAAAGGATTAGATGGTAAGTGGTTATCAAATGAAACATTAGATTTGCACATGATTATTGCCCAAGTATTTAACTCATTAGCTAACTCATCAATTTGATTCATAGTATATGGAGTAATAATTTTATTGGGAGAAATTCCAAACACTCCCTTTGCTGCTTTTATTCCTTTGAGTATTAATTGTCCTACAGCCTCAGGATACCTAGTAAGAATAGTGTTAGGAGAATAAGATAAATGTATCCATAATAATGGACCTTCTTGCCAAAATACTCCTGTAGGAGCTGCTGGCAGCTGGAAGTTTGCTGGGGCCCCTTTGGCTGTGGCTGTGGCTCTCAACATTCCTCCACACCTTTTCCACTTTGGCCAGAGTAGATTACTGCCCTGGGCTAGGAAGAGCTGAAAATGTCTGACATGGCAGGGCTGCCTCTGCTGCACGATCTGTCCAGGTTAGCGCTGCAGCTTTGCTCATAATGCCTGAGACTTATAGCCCATTTGAGCATTCTTTTCAGTTTTCATCCCTCTAAATGGACCCTTAATGCTCCATGGAAGTTAACAATTCGACCATAGTCACTGTGTTTGTTCTCCTGGGACTATCCAACAATCCTCAGATCCAGGTACCACTCTTTGTGCTGTTCTTGGTGATTTACCTCTTGACCCTCATGGTGAACCTGCTGATACTGCTCGTGATCAATACTGATTCTCATCTCCAAACCCCCATGTATTTCTTTCTAAGACACCTCTCCTTCCTGGATGCTTTTTATTCCTCAATCCTTGTGCCTAAACTGCTGGAGAATCTTCTTTCTAAGTGGAAAACAGTGTCCTTTCTTGAGTGTTTCACCCAGATTTCCCTGGTCATATTTTCTGGGGCCACTGAGGCCTGCCTCCTTTCTATCATGGCCTATGACCGGTTCCAGGCTGTGTGCCACCCATTGTTGTATGCAGTGGCTATGAACAGTAGAGTATGTACTGGCCTGGTAGGTGCATCCTGGGTGATAGTAATAAGTACCAGCCTAATTTACACCCTCCTCCTAGCTCAGCAGCACTTCTGTGGCCCCAATCTCATCCACAGTTTTGCTTGTGAGCTTCCCCCATTGCTCTTATTGGCCTGTTCTGACCCCTATAGTAGTATTGCCTCCATCCTGACCACCATGGTAGTCCTGGGTTTTGGCACCCTTGTTCTACTTCTGGGTTCCTACAGCCGAATCATCATGACAGCCCTAGAGATCAACTCAGCCATGGGTCGAAGCAAGATCTTTTCCACCTGCTCTTCTCATTTCCTTGTGGTCACCATCTTTTATGGTTCAGGAATATTCAGGTATGTCATAGTATATTTCCTAAATGTAAAATGTGGCCTATTCCTTACCCTAAATGCCCTTGATCTATAGAACAGAGCATTGCAAGGTGGCAGGAAAAGAATCATATAGGAATTCAGAAGGCTTGGGCTCTAGTTCTGCTGTGGACTAGCTGTGTGGTTTATAAAGAATCCATTTTCTTTCTGAGGCTCAATTGTTTATTCTGAAAAAATGAGCTTAGAGAAAGACTAAATATTTTTCTATTTTAGAAAAAGATTTTTCTATTAACCTATGGTTTGAGAGTTATCAAAAGGAAACTACAGAACCTTTAGTAGATTTTCATTCAGTACTAAACAAAAATAAATAAATAAACAAAACACAGAATCCTTGAAACAGATAGCATCTTCCTTTCCTGCTGGAAGATGTCATCTTCAAAGCTTTTTATTTTATAACTATTTTTTGGCACCTACTATACACCAATTCTTCACATGGTCAAGTTCAATTTTAGCATGCATCATACCACAAGAGATATTATTAAACTCTATTTTCAGGTAAAGAACTTGAGTTTGGAAAGTAACCAGATAATTTCCCAAAATAGTCCCAGAACGAGCTAGTTATGGAGCCAGTTGAACCAAGTTTCATGTTCTTTCATACCATGCTTCTCTCAAACATAAACAAGTCTTCCTTCTCCAAGAGACAGAGTAAATAATGTTGTTCTCTCTACTAAGGAACTGGACAAGGACTTTCACAAATTCCTCAATACTTTTTTCTCACTTTCTGTGACTTGAAGAGAAGTAAGAAGGTGGAAATGGATGATAAGGAATAGTTCAGGAGAGTTCTCCTGAACCTGAGGACAAAATCTCATCTCCCTTGATCCCAGTTTCTTCATATGCCTTAAAGGAACAATAAGATTTCTCCTTCCAACTTCACAGAAATATTAGAAGGGATAAATTAGAAGAGTTTTTAAAGTGAGTATAATGAATATCATTTTTAGCCATATATACCAGAATCTACAAGTAACATTCTTGGTATACTCTATTTATTCCAGTAATAATGTTACCATTGAAAAATAACAATAAATAATGGCATGAATCTGGCCAAACTTTTCTATGTAGATATATAAATATACCACAGTGAATTTCACTTTTACGTATATCCATAAAGCCCTAATTTAAAAATATAAATAGATAAATACATAGAAGAAAAATAAGTAGAGTAGAGGAAGAAAGAAGCAAGGAAAGGAGTAGTACTGTAGACTGAATTGGAACAAATCATATTCCATGCTTATATAATCATATCAAAATGAACCCCAATATTATGTATAACTATTTTGAAATAACAAAAAACAAAACAGATTAGCACTAAAAAAATTCCAAAACATAGGGCTGGGATTATAGTTCAGTGGTAGAGCACTTGCCTAGCATGTTTGAGACACTGGGTTCAATTCTCAGCACTGCATGTAAGTAAATAAAAATAAAGGTCCATAGACAACTAAAAAAATTTTTTTAAAGTAAAAAAAAAATAGTAGCCATGATTCTTTGGGAAATAGCCCTAATGATATTAATCAGGGTATTCCCAAAATTAAAATTTTGTAATCATACTTTTTGCTTAACATATTTTTATCTCCAACTTCATTTACCAGTCTTGGTTTCTTTTCCAAACCAAAGAAAATGCAACTAAAAGAATAAATGTCTGTTCCACTTAGCATTATAAAAGTAATATGCCATGACTGTGAGGGTAATTCTCAGAGCCATAAGTGTTGGATATGATGGCAGCATTTAAACTAAACATACAGTTTTACAAGGAACAGTCCCACAAAGTTAGAACATAGTGTGTTTGCACATATAAAGGAAAAAAGAAAAACTCATATCTCATCATCATAACTATTAAGCAATATGATTTGAAGAGAATAATTCCTATGGAAATGCATGGAATTATTTTATTCTATTCTAACCTGTGGTCCTTGATATGCTGCAGAACTTTTTATCCTCTTGGGTAACTCCAATAACTTTCTGTTTGGGATCCACCATATTTAGAGGCATTTGAATTCAGAAATAACTGACTCTCCCAGTAGCTTGGGAGGCTAATGCAGGAGGATCACGAGTTCAATACCAGCTTCAACAACAGTGAGGCACTAAGCAACTCAGACCTTGTCTCTAAATAAAATACAAAATAGGGCTGGGGATGTGGCTCAATGTTCAAGTGCCCCTGGGTTCAGTCCTTGGTACATCCCCCCCTCAAAAACAAATGACTGACTCTTCATTGATCAAACAGTCATCTGTAGGTGCTACCACCAATAATAGCTGGCTCAGCACTGCAGACTCCTTTTGAAAAATTGGAAGGGATGAGAAGAACCATTGCTGCCAAGTGTGTTATGGCCATTGTTCTGAGCTGAGTTTGCTCTTTTGTGCAATTCCCTACAAGGTATATGACTCCAGCATCTGGCTCAACCCTGGAGCAAGTGCTATCCTTGCAGTACAGTGTGGTGACCCCTCTGCTAAACCCCCTCATCTACAGCCTGAAGAACAAGGAGGTGAAGGCAGCTCTTAAGAGGACACTGGCCAGGAAGTCCAGGCTGACCTTCTAACCCAGACTCCCCTACTTCACCAGGAGAAAACGTTATGGGAGGAAGATGAAGGCAGGAAGAACTGTCACCACTGAGCTATCTCAGCATTCATCATTTTCTAAAACAGAAGACTTAGCTTCTCTTCCTCTATTGCCCTGTCCCTAATGAAGATATATGAGGAAACCCCCACAACGGAGCAGGTGACATCATCCAAGGGGGCCCACTCACTGCACAAGAAAATCCTCGGGGCATCATTGACCTTTTTGACAGCTATTGATCTTTCCTCATATTTATTGTCCTCTCTACCATTTCCCTTTTTCCTCTTCCCTTTCCTCCTTTACCTTTCTCTATGCACAAAGTGAAAATCAATATATCAGGTCACCAGCAAATATCCCACTGCATTCTAGGAAAGTCCCATCTTGGCGTGGAAAATCTAACTCTCCTTCTATTCCCATCCCTAAAGATCCCTGTGCAAGAACTACATATCCATAATAATGTGGCAGGAAATAGAACAAAGTATGTATGTGTCTTCTTACCTTCATTTCTAAGAAAAAGTAGCACCTAAGGTAGAACTTAGAAAATCCTTAATAACGATTTGTGGACAACTTAAGGAATAAATGAAGGAATGAGTGATGGATTCATCTGAAGAGACCTTTTTCTTGCGGGATCCTAGGAAATGGGTGGAGGTGAATAACCCCCTGGAAATTATAAGTGTCCTGAGAGCAGAACCTCTGTCCAGTAGCTCTGGTCCACAATTTCTAGTGCATCTAGCCACCTAATAAGTTGTGTTAGATAAATGGTGTGGGGGCAGTGAATGAGAGAGAAGGGGGAATGAGATAGATCCCTCTGCTAAACCCCCTCATCTACAGCCTGAAGAACAAGGAGGTGAAGGCAGCTGTCATCCACAGACCTTACCAGAGGCCAAACCAATTGGTGCCCCCAATCTTGGACTTTGAACCTCCAAAATTGTGAGCTAAATAAAACTTTTCTCTTTGTAAGTGAGGTGCTTCAGATATTTTGAATAGTAACACAAAATTGACTTATACAGCCAGGACTATGGTGCTGGCTGGCACAATCCCAGCTTTAGTGGCAATCTTACCCCAACCACTTGGTGGACTTGGTCCCTCATGTTTCCAGAGATAGTCTTCTGAGGCAATAGCTGTGGCCCACCAACAAGTAAGAAGTACATGTGTGAACTCAGTGGGCAGAATGTTCATCCAACTCTGCCACTTCACATACATCACATTATTCAGTCTGTTGACACTGTGACCAAAATAACTGACAAGAACAACTTAGAGGAGGAAAAATTTATTTTGGGCTCACAGTTTCAGAGATTCAGTTCATGATTGGCCAACATTTGAGTCCAGTTGCTCTCAGCCTGAGGTGAGGCAGAACATCCTGGTGGGAGAAAGCTTCTCAGCAGAGCATAAGAGAGGAGCTAGGGACAATATAAAGTTCAAAGGTATACCCCCAGTGACCTACTTCCTCCAATCACATCCCACCTTCCTACAGTTGCCATCTAGTCATCCATTCAAATTATTAATCCGTCAAATGGATTAACCCACTAATGAGCCTATATCTCTCACAAGCTAATTAATCATTTCACTTCTGAACATTGCTACACTGAATATCATGTTTCCAACATATAGCCTTTTGGAGGATACTTCATATCCAAACCACAACACATTGCATGCCTGAAACCCTGAAGACCTGGGAAAACATTTCATCTCATAATTAGGTAGAAAACATGAAATATATCACATTGTGTTTAAAGTCACACTAGGCTAATATCAGAGCAAACACGAAACACCAAGAAGCCGAATTCCAGCTCCCGGAACTGAGCCCGCGGGGACTGCTTCTTGGAGCTTACACTTATAGGAGCTTACACCGAGCATAGAGCGGCCGAGTTCCGGCTCCCGGAACCGTCCCGGAACCGCCCTGGCTCAGGGCTGCGGAGCCCGCGGAGGCTGCTTCTTGGACCCAGCTACTATCAGAGCATACACCAAACACTAAGCGGCCGAATTCCGGCTCCCGGAACTGAGCCCGCGGGGGCTGCTTCTTGGAGCCTACACTTATAGGAGCTTACACCGAGCACGGAGCGGCCGAGTTCCGGCTCCCGGAACTTCCCTGGACCGGGGCTAGGAGCCCGCGGAAACTGTGTCTCGGTCCGGGTCCTGCTGAGGGCAGGTCAGGACTCACCCATTGCTTGGGTTGCCTGGCAAGGGGAACGAAATGCTGCCATTCGCATAGGATACCAACATGGCAGAGATCTGATGTCAGCAGAAAGCGGTGGAGGAGAGATCTTCATCAATACCAGCGGTGACATAAGCAGTTGGTCTTCTGGTAAGGGGGGTGAGGCTCAGTCACCCGAGTCTCCTCAATTTGTCCTCGAGCCAGAGGGAAGGAGCCGGGCCGCCGCCAGCCCCCGGAGCAGGCCCAGCGGCTCGCCAGCGTGGTGACCGCGTGACCCCAATTGGAGAGGGGGCGGAGCGGAGCTGCCACCCACACCCGCCAGGTGGGCAGACCCACGACCCAGTAGTACATGGGCGTGGTAGGAGGGGCAGGGCAGAGCCGCCCTTCGCGCTTGCAAGGTAAACAGACCTGTGACAGCCTGGCGGGTCAGGCCCAGTGGCCTGCCAGTGTGGTACACACGTCACCCCAACTCGAGTAGGGGCAGAGCAGATCCTTATCCCCCGCCCGGATCAGGCCCTGCCGGTGTGGTGGTCACGTGACCCCAATTGGAGTGGGGGTGGAGCGGAACCGCCACCCGTGCCCGCAGGGTGAGCAGACCAGTGATCAACCTGCAGATCAGGCCCAGGGGTCCGCAGGCGTGGTAGGAGGGGCAGGGCAGATCCGCCGCCCGCGCCTTCAAGGTAGGCAGACCTACAACAGACCGGCGGATCAGGCCCAGGACCCTGCCGGCGGGGTACAAACACCACCCTAATTGGAGTAGTGACAGAGCAGAGTCGCCTCCCTTGCCAGGAACAGACCCAGCATCCTGCAGGCGGGGTAGTCACGACACCCCAATTGGAGTAGGGGCAAAGCAGAGCCTCCACTTGTGCCCGAAAGGTGGGCAGATCTGCGACCGACCAGCAGGACAGGCCCAGTGGCCTGCTGGTACGACAGACACGTCACCCCAATTGGAGTAGGGGCAGAACAGAGCCGCCACCAGCTCCCAGAACAGGCCCAGTGACCTGCCGGCGTGGTAGCCACGACACCCCAATTGGAATAAGGAGAGAGCAGAGCCGCCGCCCGCACCTGCAGGAAAGATACGCAAGCAGTATGAAAAGACAAGGAAAGAAAGGACCACAAGCAATGCAGGTCAACGCAACTTTAGAAGAGGTAACAGCTGCAGCAGATGGAATGTCAGATAAAGAATTCAGGATATACATGCTTCAGATGATCTGGAGTATCAAGGAAGACATTAAACAGCAAAATCAGACAATGAAAGATCACTTCGACAACGAATTACGCAAACAAATCCAGGAAGCAAAGGATCAACTATACAGGGAGATAGAGGTTATAAAAAACAAGCAATCAGAAATCCTAGAAATGCAGGAAGCAATAAACCAACTTAAAAACTCAATGGAGAATACTACCAACAGAGTAGAACACTTAGAAGATAGAACATCAGACAATGAAGACAAAGTATTTCAACTGGAAAAGAACATAGACAGCTCAGCAAGACTGTTAAGAAACCATGAGCAGAACATCCAAGAAATATGGGATAACATTAAGAGACCAAACTTAAGAGTCATTGGGATACAGGAAGGTACAGAGCTCCAAACCAAAGGAATGAGCAGTCTATTCCATGAAATAATACAAGAAAACTTCCCAGACTTGAAGAATGAGACAGAATCCCAAATCCTAGAAGCCTACAGGACGCCGAATGTGCAAAATCATAAGAGATCCACACCTAGACACATTATAATGAAGATGCCCAACATACAGAATAAGGAGAGAATTTTAAAAGCTACAAGAGAAAGGAAGCAGATTACATTTAGGGGCAAGCCAATCAGGATAACAGCTGATCTTTCAACACAGACTCTGAAAGCTAGAAGATCCTGGAATAACATATTTCAAACACTGAAAGATAATGGGTTCCAACCAAGAATTGTGTATCCAGCGAAATTAAGCTTCAGGATGGAGAATGAAATTAAAACCTTCCACGATAAACAAAAGTTTAAAGAATTCGCAGCTAGAAAACCATCTCTTCAAAACATCCTAGCCAAAGTATTACAGGAAGAGGAAATGGAAAATAACAATGAAAACCAACAGTGGGAGGTAGGACAGTAAAGAGGGGGGGGAACAATCAAAGAGGAAAACAAACAATGTTTAGTAACAGAAATAAACAAATATGGCTGGAAGAACAACCCATATCTCAATAATAACCCTAAATGTTAATGGCTTAAACTCACCAATTAAGAGACACAGGCTAGTAGAATGGATCACAAAACAAGACCCAACAATATGCTGCCTACAGGAGACGCATTTGATAGGAAAAGACATACATAGGCTGAAGGTGAAAGGTTGGGAAAAATCATATCACTCATATGGACTTCGGAAACAAGCAGGCGTGTCCATACTCATATCAAATAAAATAGATTTCAAGCCAAAGTTAATCAAAAGAGATAAAGAGGGACACTACATACTGCTTAAGGGAACCATACACCAACAAGACATAACAATCATAAATATTTATGCCCCAAACAATGGTGCAGCTATGTTCGTCAAACAAACTCTTTTCAAGTTCAAGAGTCTAATAGACCACCACACCATAATCATGGGAGACTTCAACACACCTCTCTCGCCACTGGACAGATCTTCCAAACAAAAGTTGAATAAGGAAACTATAGAACTCAATAACACTATTAATAACCTAGACCTAATTGACATATATAGAGTATACCACCCAACATCAAGCAGTTACACTTTTTTCTCAGCAGCACATGGATCCTTCTCAAAAATAGATCATATATTATGTCACAGGGCAACTCTTAGACAATATAAAGGAGTAGAGATATTACCATGCATCTTATCTGATCATAATGGAATGAAACTGAAAATCAACGATAAAAGAAGGAAGGAAAAAGCATACATCAACTGGAGAATGAACAATAGGTTACTGAATGATCAATGGGTTATAGAAGACATCAAGGAGGAAATTAAAAAATTCTTAGAGATAAATGAAAACACAGACACAACATATCGGAATCTATGGGACACATTGAAAGCAGTTCTAAGAGGAAAATTCATTGCTTGGAGTTCATTCCTTAAAAAAAGAAAAAACCAACAAATAAATGATCTCATACTTCATCTCAAAATCCTTGAAAAAGAAGAGCAAAACAACAGCAAAAGAAGTAGAAGGCAAGAAATAATTAAAATCAGAGCTGAAATTAATGAAATCGAAACAAAAGAAACAATTGAAAAAATTGACAAAACTAAAAGTTGGTTCTTTGAAAAAATAAACAAAATCGACAGACCCTTAGCGATGCTAGTGAAGAGAAGAAGAGAGAGAACTCAAATTACTAGCATACGGGATGAAAAAGGCAATATCACAACAGACACTTCAGAAATACAGAAGATAATCAAAAACTATTTTGAATCCTTATACTCCAATAAATTAGAAGATAGTGAAGGCATAGATAAATTTCTTAAGTCATATGATCTGCCCAGATTGAGTCAGGAGGATATAGAAAACCTAAACAGACCAATATCAATTGAGGAGATAGAAGAAACCATCAAAAGACTACCAACTAAGAAAAGCCCAGGTCCCGATGGGTATACAGCAGAATTTTACAAAACCTTTAAAGAAGAACTAATACCAATACTTTTCAAGCTACTTCAGGAAATAGAAAAGGAGGGAGAACTTCCAAATTCATTCTATGAGGCCAACATCACCCTGATACCTAAACCAGACAAAGACACTTCAAAGAAAGAAAACTACAGACCAATATCTCTAATGAACCTAGATGCAAAAATCCTCAATAAAATTCTGGCGAATCGGATACAAAAACATATAAAAAAAATTGTGCACCATGATCAAGTAGGATTCATCCCTGGGATGCAAGGCTGGTTCAATATACGGAAATCAATAAATGTTATTCACCACATCAATAGACTTAAAAATAAGAACCATATGATCATCTCGATAGATGCGGAAAAAGCATTTGACAAAGTACAGCATCCCTTTATGTTCAAAACTCTAGAAAAACTAGGGATAACAGGAACATACCTCAATATTGTAAAAGCAATCTATGCTAAGCCTCAGGCTAGCATTATTCTGAATGGAGAAAAACTGAAGGCATTCCCTCTAAAATCTGGAACAAGACAGGGATGCCCTCTCTCTCCACTTCTCTTCAACATAGTTCTCGAAACACTGGCCAGAGCAATTAGACAGACGAAAGAAATTAAAGGCATAAAAATAGGAAAAGAAGAAATTAAATTATCACTATTTGCAGATGATATGATTCTATATCTAGCAGACCCAAAAGGCTCTACAAAGAAACTATTAGAGCTAATAAATGAATTCAGCAAAGTGGCAGGATTTAAAATCAACACGCATAAATCAAAGGCATTCCTGTATATCAGCGACAAATCCTCTGAAATGGAAATGAGGACAACCACTCCATTCAAAATATCTTCAAAAAAAATAAAATACTTGGGAATCAACCTAACAAAAGAGGTGAAAGACTTATACAATGAAAACTACAGAACCCTAAAGAGAGAAATAGAAGAAGATCTTAGAAGATGGAAAAATATACCCTGTTCATGGATAGGCAGAACTAACATCATCAAAATGGCGATATTACCAAAAGTTCTCTATAGGTTTAATGCAATGCCAATCAAAATCCCAATGGTATTTCTTGTAGAAATAGAGAAAGCAATCATGAAATTCATATGGAAAAATAAAAGACCCAGAATAGCAAAAACAATGCTAAGCAAGAAGTGTGAATCAGGCGGTATAGCGATACCAGACTTCAAACTATACTACAGAGCAATAGTAACAAAAACAGCATGGTACTGGTACCAAAACAGGCGTGTGGACCAATGGTACAGAATAGAGGACACAGAAACCAATCCACAAAACTACAACTATCTTATATTTGATAAAGGGGCTAAAAGCATGCAATGGAGGAAGGATAGCATCTTCAACAAATGGTGCTGGGAAAACTGGAAATCCATATGCAACAAAATGAAACTGAATCCCTTTCTCTCGCCATGCACAAAAGTGAATTCAAAATGGATCAAGGAACTTGATATCAAATCAGAGACGCGCCGTCTGATAGAAGAAAAAGTTGGCTACGATCTACAGTCGGTGGGGTCGGGCTCCAAATTCCTCAATAGGACACCCATAGCACAAAAGTTAATAACTAGAATCAACAAATGGGACTTACTCAAACTAAGAAGTTTTTTCTCAGCAAAAGAAACAATAAGAGAGGTAAATAGGGACCCTACATCCTGGGAACAAATCTTTACTCCTCACACTTCAGATAGAGCCCTAATATCCAGAGTATACAAAGAACTCAAAAAATTAGACAATAAGAGAACAAACAACCCAATCAACAAATGGGCCAAGGACCTGAACAGACACTTCACAGAGGAGGACATACAGTCAATCAACAAGTACATGAAAAAATGCTCAACATCTCTAGCTGTCAGAGAAATGCAAATCAAAACCACCCTAAGATACCATCTCACTCCAGTAAGATTGGCAGCCATTAGGAAGTCAAACAACAACAAGTGCTGGCGAGGATGTGGGGAAAAGGGTACACTTGTACATTGCTGGTGGGACTGCAGATTGGTGCAGCCAATTTGGAAAGCAGTATGGAGATTTCTTGGAAAGCTGGGAATGGAGCCACCATTTGACCCAGCTATTCCCCTTCTTGGTCTATTCCCTAAAGACCTAAAAAGAGCATGCTACAGGGACACTGCTACATCAATGTTCATAGCAGCACAGTTCACAATAGCAAGACTGTGGAACCAACCTAGATGCCCTTCAATAGACGAATGGATAAAAAAAATGTGGCATTTATACACAATGGAGTATTACTCTGCATTAAAAAATGACAAAATCATAGAATTTACAGGGAAATGGATGGCATTAGAGCAGATTATGCTAAGTGAAGCTAGCCAATCCCTAAAAAACAAATGCCAAATGTCTTCTTTGATATAAGGAAAGTAACTAAGAACAGAGTAGGGACGAAGAACAGGAGAAGAAGATTAACATTTAACAGGGATGAGAGGTGGGAGGGAAAGGGAGAGAGAAGGTAAATTGCACGGTAATGGAAGGAGACCCTCAGGGTTATACAGTGGAGGGGGTAGAGAGAGAGGAGGGGAGGGGAGGGGAGAGGTGGGGAGGGGGGAGGGTGGATGATGGGAAAGGCAGCGGAGCACAACAGACACTAGTATGGCAATTTGTAAATCAATGGATGTGTAACTGATGTGAATCTGCAATCTGTGTATGGGGTGAAGGTGGGAGTTCATAACCCACTAGAATCAAAGTGTGGAATATGATATGTCAAGAAATTTGTAATGTTTTGAACAACCCACAATAAAAAATTAAAAAAAAAAAAAAATAAAAATAAAGTCACACTAAAATAATATGACTAATATCAAACTATTTCCTGAGAGTTTGTTTTCATTAGATATAGAGAGAATGGCCTCCCCACCCCTTGTATAGAACTACAGGTTCCCTAAACAAGGGGGCTTCATTTGGGAGCTGATGGTTCTAACACAAAGAAAATATGATCTGATTGCCTAAAGCCCCGAAAGGCATTAGGGTGGAAAAAGTGTAATGAGCAACATAAGATATCTTAGGAAGGCAAGGAGGAGGGAAAGAAGATGTGATCCTTATTCCCTACTAATTCATAAAAGGGGTAAAATGAATTGTAGTTGGAATACTGGATTGTCAAAACAGAAAGAGATCTCAGAAAGGCATCTAGACCAGAACCCTCATTTTCAGAAGAGTAAATTGTGACACAGAAGACTGAGATGACCTGCCCATGTTCAGACCATCAGTGAGTAGCACAAACTGTAAGAATCAAATCTCCTGATTTTTCTTCCATACATCCCATAATCATTAGCATAAATGATAAAGTTCTATAGACATTCCCTTTAAAACGCGTGAAGTACAAGGGAGAGAAATGGAGTGGAAGGATCAATCCAAAAAGCTCCAAATATATAAGTTTTAAGAATTGTTGAGCTGCCCATAATTCTGCCACGCCACAAATTACTAGGGAGTTTTAAATTAAAGAGACCGACTCTCATTACCTTTAATACCAGCCGGAGACGGCTTCTCCTAGCTCCCGCCTCCAGCCACCTAATGCGGCGGCAAGGTTTACAGAAGAGACCAGCGAGAGAAAGAACATGCCAGGGAGTGGGCTTTTATTGGGGAACAAAAAAATTCCAGGGAAAATCTCATCCAATGAAGGATAAGGGGGGCAGCATCCCAAGGTCAGGAGAGATGATTGGGTTTTCAGGTCAGTGGCCAGGCACGCCTCTGCACGGACAAGCCCTCAGACCTGGGAAAGGGTGGGGAAGGCTTTAACACCGCTGTGTCTAAGCACCTCTCACCCAGACAGGGAGGTAACTCAAATCCCAGGCGAGGATGGCCTCCCACACATAATGATCTCCATTATAACTTTGATCTCTAGATCAAAGGAAGCTCCTTTCACAGCTCTTTTTGAAAGATAAGTAAAACCCTCAACCTCCTCAATCTATCCATTTCAGAATCTCAGAGCCCTGCCATTCTTTTTTTCCACAAAAATCTCCATCTGTCAAAAGCCCACCTGCACTTCAAAACCAGCTCAAATTCCATGCCTTCTATGAATCCTTTCTTGATCCCTTTTTCCTGCATTCCCCCAAATATAAGCTCTTTCCTCTTTTGAATACCCAGGGCACACTTTTAATCTCCCTTGTGATGTTTATAACATATTATTTCTTATATTATAACTATTTAATAATGTTTATCTTGTCTCTCCTATTAGAGAGATGAGACACAGCAACTCAGAATCCTGCTGTGGTTCCTTGAAATATTATATGACTAATTAAATTTTGTTGAATTGGTACAGAAAGTATCAATTTCTGTGGTAAATAAAGGCTACTTCTTCAGTAGAGATGGAAATTGGCTCTGACTTATGCTTCAATATGCCCTCACTCACCCTATTTTCTCCCTTTTCCTGTAGGAAGAAGATACAACAAGGCATTCCAAATCAGGCCCTTTATTCAGGACAGAGGCAGGATCTGTTGCTGTAGTGAACATGCCATCAGGGGAACAGAGCAAGCATCTAAAGTCCAGTGCACCAGTCAGGCATCCCTGAAGAATAGTCCTCAAGAGTACAGTGGTGTCACAACAGGGTCCAGGGCTCAGAAACAAATCAGCTTCAGGAGGGTAGAAAGAGGTGAACTGAGGTAGCATTAGGGAAGAGGAGTTCCAGGAGCATAGAAAGGGTGGAACATGGCAAAGACAGCAGATTCTCACAACTTCTTACAGCTCCACTGTTCCAGATTATCAGAGCAGAGTGGTTTATGGGCCAACCTGGCAATGAAGAAAGGGACAAGGTGAGTTGACTCAAAATTCCATTTAGCCAAAAAGCTCCAGATATATAATCACTGAGCTGACCATATCTTGGCTCAAATTTCCTCAGGAGTACTGAGGTAGAAGAATATGCATGAGAATTACAGAATGACTTTCCTAGACAGATAGCAAGGGGTGCTATACCATCTTAGTGGGTAGGGTTCATTTGTTAAACCCAAGAGAACTGTAAGATTAGAAAAAAATATGCAATGATAACAGGGATTAATTTATGATATAGGATTAAAAAAGTGGAATAGAAATCCAAGGCCAGGTAAAGGGAGGCCAGGGTATCAACCTTCCACTAGGGAGACCCCTTATTAGGAAAGCTGTTAGAAGTGCAGCAAAGGAAGCTTAAAAAGTGAAACTTGAGTCTGTTAGATGACTTTTGTTTAGGAGACTATATTCTAGATTAAATGACCAGGAGATCTAGAATGAAGAAAGTGGCAATGGGCTAAAAGGGAAGAGGAAGGGGGTAGAAGGAGGCAAAAAATAGAATGGGGATTCACCAATAGTCAATTCCTTTTTGATCCAGGATCTTCTTGGCACACATTTTGTCATCAGTAAGGTCATCATCCAGGAACTCTGGCAGGAATTGGAAGGAAAGAATGAGAGAGATGAGAAGTACTACCCAGGAAAGTAATGAGTTCCTCTTTTCCTTGGATCCAGTGGATCTTGTTCTATGAACTGAAGGCTTGTGCCTGACTTTGTATATGAAAAGGCCAATACAGTAATGCCTCTCCATTGGTAGGGATTTCCTTCATTTCCCTGGGACATCTTTAGAGAAATCATCAATTTCATTAACTGATACCCTGAGAATGCAGAATATAAAACTTTAAAACTCCCAGACAGCTTAGATTTTCTATCCCCTGGACTATCTTGGGACTTCGTGATCATGAAAAATGCAAACAACCTCTTACTTATCATCATCACTTTAAGTCACACAGTTTTTGTGAATTCCAACCAAGGCAGTGAAGCCAAAGGTATAGTTAACACCAACAAGGTTATCCCAGGGGCAGGCTCCAGAAAAACAGAGGAACAGGGTAAAAGGCTACTCACTGTCACAGGAGATGTCACAGAAGTTCCTTGACTGAGAATTCTGGCTACTCCCACACCAAAATTTATTACTGATTTGGAAGAGTCCATATTCTGTGCTGTCATTGTTTTTTACTATGGTTTGTGTATCATAACCACTGCTATGAAATATGATACAGACCCCTGAGGGAAATATGAGAAAGAGATATCACAGAAATGTTTAACATCAACATAATAAGACCTGTTCCAGATGGAAAAAAAAGACTTTCCAGCCAATCTCCAAAGATGGCAAAGCATAGGGTATCCTGATTAGATGAGAAAGAGAGTTCCTAAAAGGATCAGATAATAGGAGAAAAGAAGGATAGAAGAACAAATTGAATAAAATAAGACACAAATAATAAAGAATATAATAAATTTTAGTTAATTAATCAAAAGTGGAGGATAAAAAAGTGGATGGAGGAGAGACAAATGAAAACTAGGATGAAAAAAGGAAATGGGGAACTCACATTCAGGCATAGTGATGCCTCCATAGCCATCCATGTCTTTCAGAACCTCGGACAGCTCACATTTTGTATATAGCTTGGCCTGCATGGCAGGGAACAAGATGCTCATCAAGAACAGAGAGACAAAGGACTTCATTTTGGCTGCCCTCAAGAACCTGAAATAGGGGCACCACTTAGCTTCACCTCCTTTTATGTATGTAGAAAATCTCAGGAGCCCTGGCACCAAGCCCTGTATCCAGGAAGAGGATGAAGAGAGATTAGTCATGCCAAGACCAGAAACACTGAACCTGCCAGCTTCCTTCCATAATTTTATCCTTTTCCTTCCCTTCCCCCAATATCTAGTCAATACCAAGTATTGTTCTCTGCCAACAGAGAGTTCCAAACATGATCCTGTTTCCTATTTGGCTGTGCTTATCCCTTTGTTTCTTGTAGGGTTAGTTCTAGGAAGCAGGATATCCATGGCCTACTTTAAGAACAGAGAGGGATTCAGGGTCAATACAAGTGAGGCAATCAGAAAATGCAGCTCCTCTCTTCCAACTAAAGGCACACAGAAGGGCTGTGAACATAGCTCAGTTGGTAGAATGCTTACCTTTCATGCACAAGGCCCTGGGTTCAATCCCCAGCACCACAAAAAAAAAAAAAAAAAGGCACACAGAATTGGAAATGTAGTATATGCTATCACATTTCAGGCACTTGTCTGGTCAACATAGCCATGGAATAAGGAATCCTTTGATATGTTGGTTGATGGATGAGAGCTCAGAAATAAGGATAGAACATAAGAACATAGACTATGAGAATAAAACATAATTTAGTTTCCAAGACTTCCTATTTAGGAAGGTGAATAATTTGAAAAGCATGTATTAAAATATCATCCCATGAGCTATCATCAGGTTCTCCACCCCCAATCACCACTGCCATAAATAAATAGATACCACACTTTTATTAATTAAGACAATGTGTCAAACCAAGACTAATAGCTTGTTATAGTTTTACTCATAGATATGGATAGAAGTTATAGATAACCTCAGAGTTGGTCATAGAAAGTTAGAAAGAGGTGAACCCAAGACAGTGAGGAGATTGGACTTTACGCACTTTAAGACTGGACAAAGAATTATCTGAAGGCTGTAAAACAAGTTCCTAAATCTAAGCTATAAAGTGAATATCCCCGAGGAAGTAGAGTGGAGGTATTAGTTTTGAATAATTCTTTAAATTTACTGATATCAAGCTTTATGCTGTGGTGGCAGTCCCCTCCTTCATACCAGGGCTTATATTCTTTATCCCAATTTTTTACATTTTAGGGGGGATTCATCCCAGCCATACTATTTAAGATTTACAAACTGTAAGTCTTCCATACTTCTATAATTTACAAGTCTTCAGAGTCAAAAAAATTCTTCTCCATTTCATCCCATCTTCTATACTCTGGATAATCAGCGTCTGAAGTGGCATGAGTGAAACTAGTGCAGAGGATGTGAGATAAGAGGTAAGCAGGAAAAACTGATAGAAAAGAGATGCATGTTCAGAAATGCAGCGAAAGTGCTGCCTCTGCTTTTCTCCTCCATTCTACCCCAAACATTGAAAGGGTGGATGACAATAACAGAAAAAAGTTTTGTCAGGAATATGGCTACAGATGAGAGGATGACCTTCAGCCACATGGGAGAGGGTCAGTTAAGAAATGCTAGTCCTGAGGACTTGTCAATAATGGAGTCTGGTGTAAAACACCTCTTTCCCTGGCTTATGGACTAAGTACCTATGACAGAATAAACCAGGGGCTCAGGGTATCAGTAATCACGGGGCCTTTCTACACTTTCTGTCAAGTCAAGACCTAAGGCAACTACCTGCTTGCCTGTAATTTGATTATATCTCTGCCCTTCCCTGTAAGCAATAAAAGGCAGCATACAGGCCAGAAAAGAAAACAAATGTACCTCAGGCAAGAGGAACCATTATTTCTCTAGAAATGTTTGTCAAACAGGGTATCTGGGTCATCTGAAAAAGAGGCTAGAAGATGTCTAATAGGAATAGTTGCAAACATTCAGAAAAAGATTTAGATTCTTGGAGATAGTCCAAAGGAGAACAACAAACAATGATCATAGCACTGAAAGAGGAAGTATAGAGAAAGACGTCAGCACAGCTAATGGAGGAATGTTCCTGCCCAAATCTCCCTCCCTTTAGAGGTTTAGTTAGGGTCCTCTGCTTGGAGGATGAAATCTAAATCAAAATAATGAAGAGGTGTTTACAACATCCTTTCCTAGCTTTTCTCAAAAATACATTAGTAGAATAGGTTCATTCTCTCAAGTGCTGTCATAAAAATCAGGTTTCTAAAAACAGTAATCATCTTTTGGGAGGACTTCTAGAAATCAAGGAAACAGAAGCTTCTGCTTCAAAATATATTGCCATCTACAACCTGTTTATAGGAGAGTGGTAGCTTATTGAGAGAGCCTAGGGCTATCATTTGGAGGGAGCATCTTGAGGACCATGATAATATGGATAACTACTTCTTACAGTCAGTATACTTACCATGTTCTACTTCATCCCACAACTCAGGAAAACTATCACTAGGTAGACGAAAAGGTTAGATCTTGGACTTGAAACCCAAATTTTACACAAATGCTTAATTGTACTAGAGTTAAATCAATTAAGATTTGAAGAAGTGATTTCTACTAGCACTTTTATTTTTTGGCTGCTTGTAAAAAAGTAATTTCAAAGCGTTTCATAGATTCACATTATAGTTCCACAATGAAGCCCTGCTCTCAATTTATGTAATCTTGTTTTTAAATTATTTGAATTGCTGCTTCTATTGCTTTTTACATGCATGTTTGTGTGTGTTGTGTGTGTGTGTGTGTATGCGCACACTCATATTTTACTGGGGATTGAACCCAAAAGCACTCTACTACTGAATAACATCCCCAACCCTTTTTATTTATTTATTTTGAGACACGACCTTGCTAGATTGCCCAAGCTGGCTTTGAACTTGTGATCCTCCTGCCTCAGTCTCCCCATCCAATTGGAATTATAGGAGTTCACCACTGAACCCAGCTATTTTATGCTTAAATGAACCATGAATTCACTTGTATGAGTTGGGAATAGTACCAACAAAAAATGCAAACATGTACATTTAAATTACAATACATAACTTATTTTAAAATATACTAACTAAAATGATTTTTACCTTTTTAATTGAATGTTAGCTAAAACAAACATACATCTAATTACCAAGAAGGTAATGAAATTTCTGTGCAAATCTTAATATAGTTTTTATTTTTAAATTATAAAATTCTTGCTTTTAAATAAACGTATCTTTACATAATTTTACATCAACATCTTTAATAGAAACTTACAATTTTTTTTATTTTTGGTTAATGTTGTACATTTTCCTTTCCTTTGTGGATGGGCTTCCCTCTCCCTCCTCACTTCTCCCCTGTCTCACATTATCCAGTTAACCTATATTAACAATCTATATATTAACAATATATCTGTCCATGTTGCTATTAATTATTGTACATATATACATATATGTGTGTGTGTATATATATATATAATTTTGCAATCATATTCAGTTCAAAATTTTTAATCCATCTGCAATTCTGTCCAGGTTCCCTGTTCTGTTCAAATTCCATATTTGTCTATTCTAACACCAATGCCTTACTGATTTCATTGCAATGGTATTTTAGTATGTTCTATCTGGTATGGCAAGTTTTCCTTGTTATTATCTTTTTCTTAGCAGATGAATAAAATCTTTTATTTTCAAAAAACTATTAAAACTACACAGAAGTTTTGAAAATGTTGTAATAACCTCAACATAACCTCCCTGTGCCTTCACCTACTGTCAACATTCTACCATATTTGCTTCTTCTCTTATAATACTATTATTCTTTTTAAAAATATGATTATCTATTTCAATTCAATTTCTGTATAAATTTTAACATATTTTATCTAATTTCCACCAAAAACCTGTTGAAATTCAAATTGAAATTACACACAATATACATAATTACTTTTTTTAAATAGCTTTTTTAAAGTCAAAATTTTAGCCTCAATATATGTGTTTTCCTTTATTCAGGTCAGCTCTTCATACAGATTCAGTGCCTTTTTATTAAATTTTTTCTTAAATATGTGGCACTTTTTGTTTTCAAATATGAAATATAGTCCTCTTTCCATTTCTAGGAACTTATAAGTAGTATAGGAAACAAGTACTTTTTCAAATGTACCTTCTACATGGCCACCTTGACAATATATCATAAATTTTATTGTTTTGGGACTTATAAGTATACAATTATATTATCTCCAAAAGTGACAGGTAAGCTCATTCTTTTAGTTCTTTGACATCTGGCAAAGAGAAACTACCAGAAGAGCTGCCTTCTTCTGCAATTGCTCATGGCATAAAATAATTCACCATAACCGTAATGTTCTCCCATGAGAATATAAAACCATTGGCCTGTTCTCACTCAAATCTGAAGTTCATGTTTACATAACCACATCCAGTCAAGGAAATGCCAAAGTAAATGCATGCAGAATGTAGAATAAGCTTATAAAAATTTCCTTGGAGGTTCTTAAAATTCCTACAGATTAAGTTAATGAAATATCTCAAAAATATTTACAAAATACACAAATAAATAAGCCATCATGAGTTTAAGTTGGGAGAAGAGAACTTCCCTCTGCTGAAGACAGCCACCTTGCCCAAAGTCATATCTACTTCCCAGGAACAATCCAGATCCAAAAGTTGGATGATGTAGGTAGAGAATCTTATCCCCTCTGCCTCAGTGGAGGACAATTCTTCAGGGTCATCCCAGATCCAGAGGCCCTTATGGAATCAACTGAAGCTTTTGTTATGAAGGCAGCACAATTCAACTTCTGGCTAATCCTGCTTCAATCCCATTCTGTAGGTGTTGAGACAAAATACATTCCCAGTAAACTTCCTGCAGCATATCTCCATCTCAGAATCTGTTATCCAGGGAACCTAACCTAAAACAGTTGGTTGTCAGGAGTAGTCCAAGAAATCAGACTATAAAATGGGATTTGGATCATATCCTGTAAGACTGGTATACCATCTTCTGTAATAATATACATGACAATTATATGGCGCTGTATCTCTGATAGAATTCATGGACCTGGGACCCATGATGAAGATGTAAAACTTTCCTCTTCATTAGTGCTCCAAGTGACCTGTTTTAGGAATTGTATGCCCTTTTCTTACAACTTAAAGCTCTGTGGGTAAGAGGTTTTAGTTCCCAGGTCCAAAATATTTGGTGGGAGTTCCACTAAACTTCAAGCTACAGCTGCCATCAGGATACTCTTTGCTTCTCATGCCAAGAAACTAACAGGCACAAAAGAGTCATCATCCTGGGAGGAATGACTGAGCCTAATCATCAGATGAGGAACAAGGAAGAATATCTTTGGCACCCAGGTGATTCACTGTGGTATATGTTAGAATTCCCTTGCCTGATTTTGGGGGAGTGAGGGGGTGATGGGGATTGAACCCAGAGTTGCTTTATCACTAAGCTATATTAGGAGCCCTTTTATTTTTTTTTTCTTTTGAGACAGGGTCTCACTAAATAACTTAGGGCCTTGCTAAATTGCTGAGGCTGGCCTTAAACTTGTGACCCTCCTGCCCAGCCTCCTGAGTAACTGGGATTACAAGTAAGTCCATCACACCCAGCTCCTGGCCCAATTTTGACTATAAATTATGAACACAGAAATCCTGACTGAGAAGGGCAAGGAGATCAGGGTTTTAGACTCTTCAGAATTGAGGATCTGAGTCAGACCACCACATAGGCCACCTAGACCAGCAGAGTTATTACCCAAGGATGAGAAGAATCTGGAATGAGTAGTAGAGGAAGAAGACAATGAGTATCATTTGCAGCCCAGAGACCAGCTAAAACAATAAGAGCTGCAACTTATTCCACGAAACCTCTTTTAAGTTTCCTCATAAAAAGACATCAATAAAATCATGAATTAGCAGCTCCCAGGAGCTGTACAAAACAATTGGATCCAAGCAGTACAGAGATGAACTAGAATGGACGCTCTTGTACACTAAGTGGATTCCCTCCACCCCTTTCAGGATTAGAGCACTCAGTGCCCCAGTACTGATAGCACTCAGCTGAATCTTTCTGATAGACCCTATGCCTCAATAAAAAACAACTCTCCAGGGTCACCTCAGCTCCACAACTTTCTGTAAGATTTGCCGGGCACTCTATTGTGACTGGATTGTAGTTCAATTTGCCCCTTCCTTCAACTCCCACCACCACCCCCACCACCCCCCACTGTCTTTGATTCCAATAGCATTTTCCAGTGTTAAACAAAAATTATGGGAGACCTTTTCTAAACTAAGCTCCTGCTCGAGGCCCCAACAGACCATATCAAACCAAAATGCCACATAATCAAATTGAAACTTTCAGGAAGGAGATAGATCCAAGAACAGACTAGTTTTTCCTGAAAACAGAAGATTCCAGTCTGCCCACATCAGAATACTGAGGAAGTTCTCTCTCCAAAAAAGTAATATGAAGTAAAATGATGGTAATTGTTTTAGTCAGCTTTTTTACTGCTGAGACTGAAAGACCTAATCAAAACAAATGTAAAAAAAGGAAAGATATATTCAAAGGTTTTAGTCCATAGAAGGCCGGCTCCACTCCTGGTGAAGCAAAACATCATGGTGGAAGAGTGTGGCAGAGGAAAGCAAATCACATGATAATCAGTAAGCAGAGAGAGAGAGGGATCTCCACTCCCCAGATACAAATATATGCCCCAAAGTCATGCCCCCAATTCCCACTTCCTCCAGCCACACCCCACCTGCCCTCAGTTACCACTTAATTAATCTCTATCAGGGGATTAATTCACTGATTGGGATAAGACCCAATCATTTCTCCTTTGAACCTTCTTGCATTGTTTCACACATGAGCTTTTGGGGGACACCTCAAATCTAAACCATAACAATAACCAATTGTTTTTTCCATCATGCTACTTCCTTGGTTTCATCTTTACAACCCGATTTTCTGCCATTGCCCAGGGGAGTTCTCCTTCTTTTTTATAAAACAAAAGCTGCCCTGTTTCTCACATCATAAATAAAATCCAACTAGATCTATAGCTAAACTTTTTATAATTTTTGTCTTCTGACACTAGTAAACTTGCACACCAATCTCGAGTTTGAAGTCTGTTCCCCAGGGGAAATGACCTGTAAGGAAAAATAGTAACAAAAATGTCTACTTTTTGGAGTTAGATATTTGAAACAGAGAAACAGAGACAAGGTACAGAAATGTAGGTGATGGCATACTACTTGTGATTGCCATCTAAAATGGGGACTGGGAGCCAGGCGGGATGGCACATACCTGGAATCCCAGAGACTCTGAAGAAGGAAAATTGCAAGTTCAAGGCCAGCCTTAGCAATCTATCCAGGCCCTAAGCAACTTTTTCAAATTTCTTAAGAAAATAAAAAGGATTAGAGATGTGACTCAGTGAAAAAGCGTCCCTGGGTTCAATACCCAGTACCAAAAAATAATAATAATAATAATAAAATGGGAGCAGAGAAATCTCATGCAACTGAGTCCTCAACCTCAACAATCTGTGCTATCTCCAGGTAGACAGTATTACCAGCAGAAATTGGGATTCAGTCCGTGTTCCGCAGAATTAAAGAATTAACACCACAGAACAACAGGTAAGAAAGAGACAGGAGTTTTATTAAAAGGAGAGTGGAAGAGAGAAGCTTTGGACTCTCAGCGTGGTACATGGAAGGGGCAAGATTGCCACCTTGGTCTCTCCTTTAAAGTCACTTGAGGGGAAGTCAAATGACCTCTTGTAACCCATCCTTGAGATTTTAATAGGCTCAGGCTGAGTTGCATAATTGTTTTTTTGTGCAAATGGAATCTTATGTCCCTTTTGGGAAATAAACGTTGCTTGACACACTGGAGCATTCCTCAAAAGGCGGAGCATACCTCAAATTGTGATCCGGAGATCCATCCTCCTTATCAACCCCTCACCATCCTTTCCTGCTCTGACTGCCTATTTCCCCTACCTCAGTAGTATCAGAATTGGGTTCAGTGTCTGTAGTGTTATGTTGAGTGACTATGTGAGACAGAAGAGAGAGAGAAAATGTTTTTTTTCTTCCCAAAATGGAAAAAAAAATCAGTCGTTATAATTTAATTCATTGAAAGAAAAAGGGTAGAAATTACATGACTACCCAAGTCATTTTAAAAAATGTGTTTTATAAAATTCAACATCCATTCATTATTTTTAAGAACAACTACTAACAAACATAGAATAAAATGAAACATCTCCAACCAGATGAGCAGTATTTACAAACACCTACAGCAAACATCTACATACTGATAAAATCTTGAAAAGCTTCCCTTTAAAATCATGAACACCAAAATGACTGATATATCCCATTTTATCAGCATTGTACCAGAGCTCCAAGGAAATGAAGTTAGGCAAGGAAAGGATAAACACTATGAAATTAAGGAGGGAAAAAACTGACTCTATTCTTAAATGAGTGTATACATAAAATCTAGAATTCCAATAGACAAACTATTGAAATTAATTATAAAGCTTAAGTTGGGTGTGGTGGTGCACAACTGTAATCACAGCTAATTGCAAGACTGAGGCAGAAGGATCACAAGTTCGAGGCCAGCCTGGATAACTTAGGGAGCTCCTGTCTCAAAATAAAAAATAAAAAGGACTGGCGATATAGTCCAGTGGTAGAGCATTTGTCTACCATGCATGAGGCCATCCCTGGGTTCTATCCTCAGTGAAAAAAGGAGGAGGACAGAAGGAAGAGGAAAGAAAGAGGAAGGCAAAGAGAAAGTAGAAGGAGAAAGTTTGGCAAGGTTGCTGGGTATAAAATCAATATACAAAAATCAATTTTATTTCTATATACCAACAGTTAAAGAATAAAATTTTAAAGAATTACCAATTACTTAATCATCACAATTTTAAACTACATGAATGCCCACAGTGAAAGATACATAAACCTTCTATGACCCCCCATTGAGATATACAAAATAATGAGATACATATTACATTACTGTCTGGGAAGAGTTAACATTGTAAAGATGCAAATTATCCCCAAACTGAGCTACAGATTCAAAGCAATCACAGTTAAAATTTCAACATCTTTTTAATGCAACGTGACCATGTATTTATAAAATTAAATGGAAATACGTAAGCCAAGAATAGCCTAGAATACCATCAAAGAACTAGGTAAGATTTCTTGTTCTACCAGATATCAAGACTTAATATGAAACAATCTTAATTAATATATTGTTATTAATGCAAATATATAAATTAATAATAGACCAATGGAACATAACAGAATAACCAGAAACATACCTACACATTTATAGACCTAGATTTATGATTAAAGTAACATTGAAGAGCAACAGGGAAAGAACAGATTTTTCAATAAATTGTTCTAGGCAATATAATAATCATACAGGGAAAATAAAGAAATATGAGCTCTTCATTACAATATAAACACAGATCAATTGCAAATAGATTCATGGATAAAAGTAAAAAGTAAAGTAAAATATTTAGGTGAAAATAAAGAAGGGGGGGGCGGGTTGTGGCGCAGTGGTAGAGCACATGCCTAGCATGCATGAGGCATTGGGTTTGATCCCCGGCACCACATAAAAATAAACAAATAAAATAAAGGTATTATGTCCATCTACAACTAAAAAGATATTTTAAAAAAAGAAAGAAAATAAAGAGATCTATGACTTCAGAGTAAGCAAAACTCTGAATACGTGACCATATATTTATAAAATTAAGTGGAAAACACTTTTCCAATGCCAATTTCTAATGCCATCAAAAAATATATCATGATAAGTCTACTCACATTGAAATATGAACTTTGGTTCAACAAAAGATACTATAAAAAGTCACAAAATAAAAAGAGATATGTGTAACTAATATAAAGACTTAAAATTTATATTTAGAATATATATGGAACTCATAAACAAAAGACAGAAAGTTGGGCAGAGGTTGTAGCTCAGTGGTAGAGCACTTGCCTACCATGTGTGAGGCATTGGGTTCAATACTCAGCACCACATAAAAATAAATAAATAAAATAAACATATTGTGTCCATCTACAACTAAAAAAAAAATTAAGAATACAGAAACCTCCACAAAAAAAATGAATGAAAAGCTTGAGCTAGCACTTCACAAAACGGAAATCCAAGTAGCCAATAAAAATATCAAGGTGGATTCAACTTCATTAGTAATCAGATAAATTTAAATTAACATCTCCATGTGCTACTACTATGCATCTACCAGATTAGCCAAAAAACTAAAAATCTGACAAAACTAATATAATAAGGACTATTATGTCTTCTGGAAGGAGAAAAATTTGTGCAACTACATTGGAAAACATGTTGGCATTACCTAGTAAATAAGAAAATATGAAAGTTGTGGGATGGGGATGTGGCTCAAGCAGTAGCGCGCTCGCCTGGCAAGCGTACGGCCCGGGGTTCGATCCTCAGCACCACATACAAACAAAAATGTTGTGTCCACCAAAAACTAAAAAATAAATATTAAAAAAAAATTTCTCTCTCTCTCTCTCTCTCTCTCTCTCTCTCAAAATAAAATAAAATAAAAAGAAAGTTGTAGGACCTAGAAGTTTCACTCCTACATTTGCAAACTAAAGAAATTCATGCACATGTCCCAGGATACTTATCGAATAAACATAGACCAGTAGAGTAAATAGGAATTTGGAGGACTGAAAAGAGAGAAGTGAAGGTAAAGGGGAGATAATGAGCAGTGAAATTGTTCAAACAATATTATGCCTACGTACAAATGTATCACAATGAATCCCACTGTTTTATAATTATAATGCATCAATAAAAAAGAAAAAAACTTTTCATGCCTATGATGTTGGCAATCCCCCAAAATATTAATGACCCAATGTGTATTAAGAGTGTAATGGATATCAGGGCATAGTCGTACATGCCTGTAATCCCAGCGACTCAGGAGGTTGAGGCAGGTACAATTCAAAGCTAGCCTCAGCTACTTAGCAAGACCCTCAGCAACTTGGTGAGACCCTGTCTCAAAATAAAAAATAAAAAAGGACTGGGGACTTAACTCAGTGGTAAAGTACGATAGGTTCAATACTCAGTACCAAAAAAAAAAAAAGAGGGAAAAAGGAAGTTTAATGGGCAGATCTTTTTGTGGTTCATAAGGGTGGTGACTGGGTTTTCACAACACTGTATGAGATGTGCCTCCATCAAATCTTGTTACATCAGCACATCACCCATCTGTTGTAAAGTAATATTCATAAAAAAATTTTTAAAGAGTTAAATCAAGCCAGTCATGGTGACATATAACTGTAATCCCAGCAGCTCAGGAGGCTGAGACAAGGATCTCGTGTTCAAAGCCAGCCTCAGCAACAGCGAGGCACTAAGCAACTCAATGAGACCCTGTTTCTAAATAAAATACAAAATAGGGCTAGGGATGTGGCTCAGTCATCAAGTGCCCCTGAGTTCAATCCACAGTACCCACCCCCACCAAAAATCAATAAATTGTGGTACAAGTCTCACTATAGAATACAGCACCAAAAATGAAAAAGCTGTGAAGATTCAGGTCATAAATAATTTTGAACAAAATAATTCAATTCAAAAAAGAAGGCACACAGAGAGACTCATTTTTGGATAGAAAGCAAGGAAGACAAGTTACATTTGCATGCATGCATAGCTAAGTTGTAAATTGTAAAGATATGTAAGGAAGGGCTGGGGATGTGGCTCAAGCGGTAGCACGCTGGCCTGGCATGCATGCAGCCCGGGTTCGATCCTCAGCACCACATACAAACAAAGATGTTGTGTCCGCGGAAAACTAAAAAATAAATATTAAGAAGTTCTCTCTCTCTCTCTCTCTCTCTCTCTCAAAAAAAAAAAATTAAAAAAAAAACAATATTTGTAAAAAAAAAAAGATATGTAAGGA
This sequence comes from Marmota monax, assembly GCF_021218885.2. Lineage (NCBI taxonomy): Eukaryota > Metazoa > Chordata > Mammalia > Rodentia > Sciuridae > Marmota > Marmota monax. Next base: position 29,810,019 of record NW_026695227.1, read on the forward strand.
AGATAATTACCATATAAGTGAGGATAGTAATTATATCTGGGAATGAAGAGGGATGCAGTCAGGAAGGGGCCTTCTGGCAGTCTAGTTGCATTCTATTTATTGGTCTGAGTACTTGTTAAATAGATGTTCAGTTTATAACGTTTGATTAAAAATCACACTAACATTTTATGCTCAATTCTATATTTGTATTGTATTTCACATTCATTCATATATTGTCCCTTCTTTAAAGTCAGTTTTTAGAGACTTAATGTGTTCCTTTAAATATGCTGTTTCACTGTTTCTTTGTATATTATTGCTTATTGTTGAGACTAGCATTTGAAAACCAATTACTTTTCCTAGTTTTTGATGTCTGCTTTTATACAGGAGGACTTTCTCCATGCAGCCCCATTAGAGAATCTCGATCCCCTTCAAGCCTTTTCTGAGGATTCATGTTTTCTGAGTTCATATATGATATCTCCTAATTGGAGAGATTCGCTTGTTTTTACTTAGGAGATCTTCTTTGTATCTGTCTGTGATACTGGAGCTTCTTGGTGGTATAGAAAATTGTTGTACTGGTGCTGGGGTTACAGCTCAGTGATAGAGCACTTGCCTGGCATGTGTAAGGCCCTGGGCTCAATCCCCAATGCCCACAAAAGAGAGAGGAAAGTTGCTGTACTGGAGTTCCACCTAGTGTCAGTCTATGATGACTGCAAGACTGGTACTGGACCAAACCACATTGATTGCCTTTGTTCTTAATCATCCACAATCGAAGCCCTGTTCCTGTCAATGCTGAGTTTAGGCAATACAGAAACCAAACCCACAGCAGCACCCCAAAAATTCAGAATGTTGGAAGTACATTTCATTCCTTTCGCCTTCCAGGAAAAAGTGAGGAGCTAGTCGTTTTCTCCTGATCCTGCTGTGCCACCTTAGTTAAAAAGACTCTGGTAAGTGAATGCTGGAAATTTTCTCTACTAGACTTTGATGGTTTGGCTTTGAGATAACATTTGGTACACGAACCTCTTAACTGGTTTCTGGATTTTTCACAATGGTAATTGGTTTACGTAGTATTAAATCCATGTTTTGGGGGAGGAAAGAAGGCCCAGAGTTTCCTCTTCTGCCACTTGCTGTTGTCCTTTGTTGCTCTATTTTGCCCTAGTGAATGGTCACATTCATCTACTTCTTTGTATTTGTTTTATTTAATGATGGGTATGATAGATGTTCTGTTGTTGAGTGTCTGGATTTTGTTAACTTCCTTTAAAGAGTTTTGGCTTTGTATTTATAGACAGTTAATATACTTGAGGTTTCAGTTGAATCTTTATATCTAAGCTTTGTTAGGACAGATTCAGATCATCCTTTATTCTTAGGATAATTAATCGCTATTCCTGAGGTGTGGCCTTTCTGAGGTACTTACTGAATGCTTCAGATTTTCCATGAGATTTCTTGACTGTAGTTTGTTGGAATTCAAGTCTCTCCTACTCTCTACGAATTCCAGTAGTTTCCTAACTTACAGCTCCTAGTAATATTCAAAGTTTCATAGGAATTCCTCCTTATTCAGGTTCTAGAACTCCTTCTCTGCATAACTCCCTTTTCCTCTGCCCTACAAACTCAAGCCGTCTCTGCCTTCACAAACTGATTGCTCTCTTCAGTTCAGCAAAACAATCATGCTCTGTCCCTCCTAGAACCAAGATCTAGAAAGCATGTCAAGGCAGAAAACTGACATGATAGTAGAGTTCATCCCAATAGCTTCCCTTTTCTAAGGGATTACAATTCTGTTGCGTTTTTCAATAGCTAAAAACAGATATTTTATATATTTGGTCTATTTTGTAGTTGTTCTCAGCAGGAGGGCTGGTCATCGGAGGAAGTTGAAGACCTTTTCCCTGATTTTCAACTTTCTAAAACCTTGACTACCCTCTAAAGTCTAGAACATATCTCACTCTCTCCATTAAAATTTTTACTCCCTTCTTTGTAATTTCAATAAACTATGTAGCTCTTTTGTTATAGTTATTACATATTCAATACTGTACCATAGTTAATCTCCAGAGAGATCCCACATCTTACACATCAATAATGCCTAATATTGATGTTTATTTGTTGAACGAATAGGATACCCCAAAAGATAATGTCTTCTTATGAGTGAACATAGATTAAAACAGAATAAATTACCTCCTAGCTTAGTGGAAGGTTAGAATATATATGGTTTAGGGTCCTTCTCAACTCAAGGCTTCAGTGAAAAAAAAAATTGGCAAATTGTGCTACATTTACATAATGAATATTCTATGATGATTTTAAATAGATATATAAAATGTTTATAATAAAATATTAGGTAAAATATTGGGATTCAAATTGTATACATGACAATTAAACCTATGTGGAAAAAAATGTACAGCCTTTCGGTCTGGTGGCAGCCATCGAGTAAGCCAAGACCAGGGCATACAAGTACATCTAGGAACTATGGAGGAAGGAGCAGTCAGATGTAATGCGCTTTCTTCTGAGGGTCTGCTGCTGGCAGTACCACAAGCTCTCTGCGCCCCACAGGGCTCCCTACCCCACTCGGCCAGATAAACCGTGCAGACTGGGATACAGGTCAAGCAAGGTTATATCATATACAGGATTCCTGTGCGCCCTGGTGGCCGCAAACACACAGTTCCTAAGGGTGCCGCTTTATGGCAAGCCTGTCCATCATGGTGTTAACCAGCTAAAGTTTTCTTGAAGCCTTCAGTCTGTTGCTGAGGAGGGAGCCAAACACCAGTGTGGGGCTCTGAGAGTCCTGAATTCTTATTGGGTTGGTGAAGATTCCACATACAAATTTTTTGAGGTTATCCTCATTGATCCACTCCATAAAGCTATCAGAAGAAATCCTGACATGCAATGGATCACCACACTAGCCCACAAGCACAGGGAGATGCCCAGCCTAACATCTGCAGGGCATAAGAGTCATGGCCTTGGAAAGGGCCACAAGTTCCACCACACTATTGGTAGTTCTTTCCATGCAGCTCTGAGAAGGCACGATACTCTCCAGCTCCACCATTACCGCTAATAGAATTATGATGTTTGTAAAGTTCATACCTAATAAGCAATTGGGGACAAAAAAATAAAAAAATGTGCATATGAAATACTGGAAAAAATATATTTTAAAATAATAAAGTCATCTTAATTCATATGTGCTGTTGACATGTGCCTTTTTTACCAAGACTAGTCTTAAAAATCAGTTGGTCTTACTATCCAATGATTTTCATGAAGGATGGTTTAGGATGATCAGTTATTCCAAAAAAAAACTTTATTTTTATTTAATATCCTCCAACACTTTATTGAATTTAGTTAACAGCCTTATTAAGAGTATTAGTTCATGTCCTTACCTACAATCTCATTTTGCAACTTCAGGGCTCACCAGGAAGTTTTAATGCTCATAGTGGGGTATTATAAGGGTACTGTATTGAGACCTTGTTAATGACTGAGGCCATTGTTTGATAACATCTACTTTATATTTTTTCCAGGATGAAACCTTGACAATCAATAGGAGCCAAGTTAGGGTACATTTTATGTAAGTGTGCATATCTGTGTCTGTTCTGCAATACCTGCAATCAGGAGGTGGCAAGTATAGATTTTATGCACCAAATTGATCATATTTTCAGGTCAAATCATGGTTTTCTTCTTTTTCTTAAGATCTTCTATGTACCCTTCTCTTATTCAAAGGCAAAACTGAAATCTGAAATGTCAGGTTTGAATTCTGTTTTCACCACTTACTAACTTTGTGACCCTGGACAGTGTATTTCTTTCTGTGCCATAGTTATCTGATATACATAAATCATAGAAAATAATAACAGGGTTGGGGTGGTGGCTCAGTGGTAGAGTGCTTGCCTAGCATGTGTGAGGCACTGGGTTTGATTGTCAGCACCACATATAAAAAGCCACGTCAACAGCACATATGAATTAAGATGATTTTATTATTTTAAAATATATTTTCTTCCAGTATTTCATATGCACATATAAATAAATAAAATAAAAGTCTATTGACAACTAAAAAAAATTTTTAAAGAATAATAACTACCTCTTTGTATTCAGGAAAAATAGCATATAGGCTGTGCACAGTGGTGCACACCTATAATTCCAGTGACTCAGGAGTCTGGAGCAGAAGGTTCTTAAGTTCAAGGCCAGCCTAGGCAACTTAGGGAGATCGTGTCTCAAAATAAAAAATGGAAAGGAGCCAGGCATGGTAGGGCATGCCTGTAATCCCAGTGACTTTGGAGGCTGAGGCAGGAGGATTGCAAGTTCAATTCTTGAGAAACTTCAATGAGATAATTCTGTAAAACTCTTAGAGTTTCTCACACCTAGAAATTATTCAATAAAGGGTCTCTTTTAATATCATTACTTTGCTACCTGATTTTACTACGTCCTGCTCTTTATATTCTCTCCCTTCTTTCCTGATGCTTATATCAATGAGTCGGGATGAGAATTACAAGAAGCTGGTCCAATGAAGGGGAATTTTCTCCCAGGTAGAATGGTTGTATTCAGGAAAGTGGCTGCTGGGTGAAAATGGTGTCTCCTGAAGGAATTGTGGACCCATTATCAAGGTATGGGTGACTTAAAGTAGTAAATACATTCTCGAGACATAACTTGTTTTGTTTGCTGCTTTCTATCTACAATCTTAGAACAATAGTTGACAGGCCATTAGCACTCTAGTAATATTTATTGAATTAATTAATGTTATGATATGTTTACACAAAAACATAATGATACCTAAAAAGATAGTATACAGGCTATGCACAGTGGTGTACAGCTATAATTCCAGTGACTCAAGAATCTAGAGAAGAAGGTTCTCAAGATCAAGAACAGCCTGAGCAACTTAGGGAAACTGTGTCTCAAAATAAAAAATAAAAAAGAGCCAGGCATGGTGGGGCATGCCTGTAATCCCAGTGACTCTAGAGGCTGAGGCAGGAGGATTGCAAGTTCAAGGCCAGCCTTAGTAACTTAGTGAGGCTCTAATAAACTTAGTGAGAGCCTGTCTCAAAATAAAAAATAAAAAGGGCTGGGGATGTGGATAAGTAGTTAAGCATCCCTGTGTTCAATTCCTGGTTCAATTCAGATCTTGTTTCAAAATCAAAAATAAGAAGGCCTAGGGATATGGATATAGCTCAGAGGTAGAGCATTTGCTTAGACCATGCAAGGACCTAGGTTATCCCCACTATCACAAAAAGAAAAAAAAACAGCATGTAGATTCTTCATTTCTGCTTTAAACTCACACATAATACTTCAGAAAAAGAACTAAAATTAAAACAAACTTTTAAGCACAAATTGGGTACTTTTATCACTATTATCATAAAATTTAAGTCACTAATTATTGGCTTTCCTTTCTACCCAGAAAAAGGTCTTATTCTTTCTCTCAGCTATTATCTCCCTCAGGCTCTTTACACAATCCAAGACCTATGCCTCTATATTTTATTCTCAGCGACTTCCTTGATTGAAATATGCTAATTACTTCCTTAAAGTCAGCTTTTCCTCATCCATGGCTCTCCATCCTGCCTCTTCTGCCAAGAGAGACACATGTTCAGTTTCTTCCAGGAAGGACCAGGCTAGTGGGTTTACTAAGAAAATCCAGCCTCAGACCCTGTGTCATCCTCTTCATATGGGAAGCACTCAGTGCTGTATTTCTGCAGCAGGGCTTCTTACTCATGTTTGTCATTCAGCTGCATTTTACTATCTGCCTCCATTATCTTGAAGAGACCTGACGCAGTTTTGTTCTCATCTATCATGTTAAACTGTCAAACTAAATGGAACAAATTTTATACAAATAATTATATAGCGGTTTCCCCCTGCCTCCTCCCTGCTAAAAGATTGAAGCTAAACTTAGAGTCCTAACCCATAGTAGAGCAGAAAGACTGTTAATTCAATATTTAGAGGTCACGTTCTTGTTAATCTATCCCAATGTTGCAAGAACAAATCAAAGCATACTCACGTATCTCCTTAGAGTTCATTCTGAGAATTGAATACTTATTAAATAAGTTAGTATTTGTTTCATAAATCATAAAGTACTAGATTAATGCTGGCTTTAATTGTGGCTATTCATCTGTCTTGCCTATCTTTCCCTGCTCATAAGCAGGAGGTTATTAGAATCATGTGAAACACCTGGATGTACTCTCTTGTGGACCAGAACATTCCCCTGGAACCAAAGCACAGATGCAGCTGCTCCAGTTGGCTCCCAGCTACATCTCCTTTCCAAGGAGGCTCTTCTCCAGCCTTCACAAGGGAGGGAAGCTATCCTGCTCTATAAAAAGCAGTGTGTCCATAGCAGCACACACAGAATAGGGACATCAGTCTTCTGTGAACACCCTGAGGTGGGGGAACCAAGGCTAGGGGAGTTCCACAGATCTTTCAGCTGTCAGAAGAATTTAGTCCAGGGATAAAGACATCCAGAAAAGAAGTTGACTCCAATCCTGAAGCAGGTCAGCCTCCTTCTCCACTGAATCTGAGTATCTAGAGTTTGTCTGGGCCAACAGTGTTCTCTGCGTACAGAGAGGTCCCTCTCTGACCCAACCTAAACCGATATGAGAGAGAGCTTACCGTATTTCTTTAATGGCTTATTTTTTCCAAGAGGTTCCAGTGGACGAGACCCATATTTGCCAACACAATTCTGGAAGCTCTAGGAAGAAAATCTATTCCCCCTCTCCAACCCTGTTCCCTCAGCCTTACCTTATTTTCATACCCCCAAAATAATGCTATAAATAACCATATTTAGCCCCTTAAGAATCACCTTAAGTTGAGCTAGGGTTATAGCTTAGTGGTAGAGCACTTGCCTAACATGCACAAAGCCCTGGATTCAATCTACAGCATCATTTTTAAAAATCACCTTTAGGAAACCAGCACAGATGGGCTATCAGAGGCTTTCCACCACCACCATCTCCTTGGTCCTCATTCCGCTTTCTGCACTTGTATAGATTAACTATATTATCTCTTTCTCATAAGATTCCCTCAAATATTTGAAAGCTTCTTTTGTATCCTTCCAATAGTTTTGTCTTTTCCAGATTACACATCACCACATTCACATTCTCCCCGTGCCCACTCCCCATTATCTTTTTTTTTTTTTTCGAGAAAGGGTCTCACTAAGTTGCTTAGGGCCTTGCTCTGTTGCTGAGGCTGCTTTCAAATTTGTGACCCTCCTGCCTCAGCCTCCTGAGTTGCTGGGATTACTGGCATAAGCACATCCACATTTTTTATATATTCCTCCTATTTTACTGTTTTCAAATCCTAATTGATGATAATCAACAAAACAAATCCAAATTATTTTTACATAAAATGGCTGTTAAATCAGCTCTTATCTTTCTTGTATATTTTTCAGCTAATCATTAGTGCTCACATGCAGATTTTTATATGTAACCCTGTTAACTTTTATCTTTTAAGTTTAGTGTTCCAAGGCAAGATTGTTTTGAATTATAATTCTGCCACCTATAACATTGATTTCCCCACTTAATTTCTTATCATCTGAAGTTTGAGGGGCCATGAATCTTTACTATGTCTATTGAAGTCACTGCTAAAACATGTGGAGATAAGATCTCCAGCACCTTCTCTTTATACCTTCTCTTTACAGCTTTTTCCAGGTTTTCAGAATCATTAATGAATAATTTTGGTATATGGTAGCAAAACTAAGAGTGTTACCTTTAAGCATACAGTCATTACCTTCTCTTTTTATTGAAATGAATATGTCCTTTTTCTACTCCTGGCTCTTGATGTTGTAATGCTCTCATTAAAGAACATGTGCAAGTTTCACATTATGATTAGCACTATAAAGCTCCTGGTGATCCCTGATGAGATTTCCAACAATCCTACAGAACATCTATTTAAGAATTTCACCAGGGATCAAGACTGAATTCACTAAATTGAATTCAAAGGTGATGATAACTTTTGATCATAAGCACTAGTTCAGAGTCCAGTCACTTGAGAAATTTGAGGTCAGTTGATCTCTGCTAAACCAAGTATCCAATTTCACTCTGAAATTTCTTCCTGGCTTTTTAAGAAGTCATTAGTATACAAAAGGCAAAATATGTCCAAACACGTATGAAAGCATTCTATCTCTGTACCATCATGTGATTGAATATGTGTCTGCATGATGTAGCCCAGAGGAAAAGGTAGGGCCAGGGCAGAAACAAAAGCCTTGTGTTTTTGCTGCCATCTGTGAATGTGGAATGGCATCTTTTTCAACTTTAAAAATGTAGAGACTTTGTATCCTGTTGGGCATTCTGGTTTCCTCCTCCTGTCATACACACACACACACACACACACATACACACACTCATACACACACACACACACCCCTCTTTGACTTCCACCTCTATTCTCAATCATAGTTCTATCTCAGGTTCTGAGTGGCAATAGTCAAATATTCCCTCATTTAGCAGAGGAATCATAGATCCCTTCTCTCTCTTGGTAGTCATTTATGCCCCTTTCTCTGGCACAAGGATTAGGTGTCACATGCTGCATTTTTCCATGACAATTTGGTGATGGAAAATTATTGTAACTAATTCCTTAGTCCATTTATTTATTCCTTCCTAAGTAATTATCAGGGTCCCCTGTGTGCTTGGTGGTAAGTTAGTACTGAAGAAACTAAAAGAAGAAAACCTGTACTAGGGTGGAAATTTCTAAAGAACTCAGAGTTAGCTGAGCTAAATTGAGCATTTTACCTGTATGGAGAATATAGGGCAGGAGAATCAAGAAAAATTAACAATCCTTAGCTTCTGAAAAACTGACCAGAGACTGGGAAATTTTTGAAAATAATTTTACAAAAGGTTACCAGGCCACTTATCTAAGAAGAAAGAATGGCTGCCCAAGGGGCTGGGATATGGGCTACTTCAGATATTTCTATATTGCATCTCCCACAGAGTAGATGATAAAGATTGCTTATCTGGATTTCCAGTCTGACTTTCTTGGAGAGGGAAAATAGAGACAAGTGGCTGCCTTAGGAATGCACATGACTTCAAAGTAGAACCATCTCCCTCCCTGGGTGCCACTCCCACCCTTCCAGAACAATTCACAGATGTGGTTCTCCTATTAGTGCTCAGTTAAGAGTGCTAGGTAACTAGCTGCCTATCAATGGGAGAGTACTATGATGCTAATTCTGATATTTTTATCACTCAGAAAAGGATTAGGGAAGCACTGTAGAACAGTATTTTGCACAGGAGCTTTGGAGTCAAGCCAACTTGGTTTCAAAGCATGGCTCCACCATAGTGACCGTGAATAATTAACTTAAACTCACTGGGCCTCAGTTTCTTTTCTATAAATAGGAAACAATAAGAATTGTCTCCAGTGCTTGTTGCAATGTACAAATGAATAAGCCAAGCATGGAGTGTGGCCATTATAGGATATTGGTCAATATTGGTTACCTTTCTCTCTACTTTTGGGCTCAGCTCTAGATGAAGAAGCAGTCCAGTGGTGACAGTGAGAACCAGACCACCTGGCTGATCCTAGTGGGATTTGGGGATCTGCAAAGCCTGGGCTTCCTTCCCTTCACCCTCTTTCTAGCCATCTATGTGGTGACAGTCGGGGGTAATACCCTCATCCTGCTGGCTGTGGCCTCCAGTCGGACACTCCACACACCCATGTACTTCTTCCTTTGCCACTTCTCCCTGCTGGAGATTGGCTATACCTCCAACATCACGCCTCAGCTGTTACAGAGTTTCCTGGAAGGGAGAGACTTCATCTCACTGGTTGACTGTCTTATTCAGTTCTACATGTTTGCCTCACTGGCTGCAGCTGAGTGCCTCCTGCTCTCTGCCATGTCCTATGACCGTTACTTGGCCATTTGCCACCCCCTTCACTACCCTGTCCTCATGAGCACCTGGTTTTGTAGCTGCCTTGCTGCTGGTTCTTGGCTCAGTGGCTTCTTCTTCTCTGCCTTCACTCTGGCCCTGGCAGCCCCCTTGTCCCTTTGTCCTGGCATCAGACAAATTGACCACTACTTTTGTGACTTCGCTCCAGTTGTAGGGTTATTCTGTGGGGATGTGGGAGTCATGTGGGAAGCTGGAGTCAGCATCTCAGGCTTCCTGACAGTGACCCCCTTCCTGCTGATAGTGACATCCTATGCCTTCATCTTGAGGGTTATGCTGCAAATACCTCCAGGCCCCAGGAGACAGAAAGCCTTCTCCACCTGCTCCTCCCACCTCAGTGTGGTTGGAGTGTTTTATGGCACCCTCATTGTGGTTTATGTGGCTCCAACAGACCACATGGCACCCTGGCTCCGAAAGGCCTTCACTATCCTCTACACTGTATTCACTCCCATGGTCAACCCCATCATCTACAGTCTCAAGAACCAAGAGGTAAAGGGTGCTCTTCGTCAGCTCTGGGGACAGCTGATCCTAGGGCATGCCTTACTGAGGGGGACAGGACAGTTATTTGCATTTTCCTCAACTTCAGCTTAGCCCCTTCCTCAAAGTTGGATGGACTAGAGACTATGGCAGTGGAAAGGTAGAGACTGTGGGACTAAACATAGTCCCACAACACAAGGTAACAATTTTCCCACTGCAATTTGGTAAGGATCAAAATCACATGCCTAGTAGGGGCCTGATCACCATAGACATTCCAAAACTATAAATTGAAAAAATGAGTGACTTAGTGCTGAAAAGAATGCAGGAGGGAACGGGGCAGTAATGCCAGGTGGGGAATATTTTCGGATTCTTAATTGAAGGTGGCAAGGACTAAGTAAGGGCATCGGCAAACAGGAAAAGGGGGGTTAGGAAGATGGTAATAAGAACAGAATTAAGGTAAGATCTCATGACACAATTCAAACAAAATCTCCAAAATGAAAAAAAAAAAAAAAAACTCTTAAGCCCAAAGTCTGTAGAATAGGTAGTGACAGGCTTAAAAGGGATGCCACTGCACAGACAGAGCTCTGCCATGGAAAAGCAAAGGTCAGTTAGAGGACAAGCAGGAGCTCAAGGCACTCATGCCTGGAGCCCAGGAGGCCAATTAGACCACTGCTCTGTGAATTTCCATTAGTTGTCTTGTCACTGATTTTGGACTAATAAGTAATAGAAGAAAGGAAGGAGGAAACTAAATGAGATAGGAAGAACAAATCAAACCCAATGAGAGGATTCTGAAATTTTGCTCTATCAGAGAATCTTTAAGGCATTAAAAGTGGGGGAAAAAAACTGTTCTGGAGGAGCGTGACTATAGTCTTAGCTACTTGGGGTGGAAAGGAATTTTTTTTTTTCATTTTGGTACCAGGGATTGAACTCAGGAGCACTCGACCACTGAGCCACATCCCCAGCCGTATTTTGCATTTTATTTAGAGACAGGCTCTTACTGAGTTGCTTAGCGCCTCGCCTTTTCTGAGGTTGGCTTTGAACTCGTGATCCTCCTGTCTCAGCCTCCTGAGCTTCTGGGTTTACAGGCATGTGCCACCACACCAGCAGTCTTAGCTACTTGGGAGGCTGAGGCAGGAAAATCATTTGAGTGCAAGGGTTTAGGGCCAGCTGAGCAGTATAGCAGTTCCTCTCTCTTCTCCTCTCCTCTCCTCTCCTCTCCTCTCCTCTCCTCTCCTCTCCTCTCCTCTCCTCTCCTCTCCTCTCCTCTCCTCTCCTCTCCTCTCCTCTCTCTCTCTCTCTCTCTCTCTCTCTCTCCCTCTCCCTCTATCTATCTCTATCCATCTATCTCTATCTCTATCTCTATTTCTATCTCTATCTCTCTTTCCTAATGCTGGGGATTGGACTCAGGGGTGCTTTACCACTGAGCTACATCCCCAGACATTTTTTTTAATTTTGAGCCAGAGTCTCTCTAAGTTGCCCAGATTGGCCTAGAATTTGTGATCCTTCTGCCTCAGTGTTCGGTGTGGGACACTTTGACCTGCACAACCCAGTTTCTTAAAAAAAAAGGAAAAAGTCTGCAGGTGTAGCTCAGTGGTAGAGTGCATGCTTAACACACACAAGTTCCTGGGTTCAATCTCCAGCACACAAAACAAACTTCTAATTTTTTCATTTGAACTTTATTGATGTGTTTCGTGGTATATGGTATATAATACATTGATATCAGAATGATGATGTTTACAAATAAATATTTCTGGGCAACCAGACCTATAGTATCTGGCTTTCTAGAAATTGGGCCCAGGGATCCATATTTAACAAATACCACAATTGATTATCTGTGCAGGGAAAAGGCATGGTTTTCAGAGGTAAGGGGGATGATAATAGGAAAAACGAGTGAGAAAAAAGAAATGCAGATGCTGAGGAATGTAAAAAGATATAATCCTGAGTAGTGGGAGTAAGACAGGTAGACTTACTGGAGAGGACAAGTGAGGAGATCTGAGGGCATGAGAGGATCAGGGATGAAAGCTGCTCTGTGTTGGTGGAGTGGTAATAGAGAGCAAGGGAAAAAGATGTTTGAATTCCTCTATCTCATTGCTTGGGAACTGGACAGGACCTAGACTATTTCTGAGTATTAAAAATATCTCCATGATGCTTATTCTTTGCATTAAAGTCAAAAATGAAATCCTGTGTGTGAGTGCCCTAGTGGGAGGACCAGGTTAGAGTGAACCAGGAACACAGTAAATCCCAGGACAAAGAGCACACCACCCTCCTCAGGATACTTCTCCCACACCAGGCCCACAGGTCTCTGTTCAGTTCATATATGAAGGGCATTGAAAACACAGCCCAAAAAGAACTAGGGACTACTCCAAGATGTATAGGAGGTACAGAATCCAAGAAGCTTGGGCCCCTAGGTCTTCACAGAGCACTTGGTTGCCTTCATGGTATTCTTTTGAAGTTTTGAAAAAGCTCCAAGTTTCACCTGCCCCACCACCTATCCCCAGCCATCCTTTGCTTATTCCTTAAGTTAGAAATTCCCATTTAAAGTCTCATCTTTTTAATCATTGGTCAAATGCTGCTGGTATCATGGTACAAGCAAAAGAAGCAGACCTATCTATGATTTGATCCCAGATACAAATTCTCATTAAAATGTACCCAGGAGACTGAGGTGTAGTTCTGTTGTGTACATAGCATGCAGGAGGCTCTGGGTTCAGTTCCTAGCACCAAAAAATAAAATAAAATGCATTCAAAAATACCAAATAAAATATAAATTCACACTTAGACACAAAGCAAAACTGTAGAATATTAAGGATAAAGAAGACACAAACTCATAGCAGCATTTTCTGAATAACAAAAATTGGAAAAAATTTAAATGTCCATCAAACAAAAAATTGCTATAAAATGTGCAGTGAAATGCTGTAGTCGATGTGAATGAAAATGAGTGTCGACACAGATAAACCTCAAGTTTACAAGTGGTAGCATAATTTGCCAGTGTTATACAATTTGTTTAAAGTTTAAGATCACCAAAGACAATACCCCATGTTGCTTGTATTGTGTACATGCATAATGAAGACCTGAAAACCAGCACAGAAAAAACATACACATGGTTATCATCCTTATTACCTCTTTAATAATGGCCACACGTAGAAGCATTCATTCTCCCAAACCCAGGAATATCTAGATCTAAAAGTAGTCAATCTCTCACCAGCACTTCAAGACCACCACACACATGCACACACCTTCTGTTAAATTTTTCTATTTCCTTGAGGAATGTGTATTTGGGGCATACATAGCATTCCTCCCCTGTAACTCTCCCTTGTTCTTGAGAATACTGGAACTTGTTTCATAAATTGTCTCTTCATTCCAAGATCTACTATTACCCTGAGTGACTCAAACATCCATATTCGGGGCTGGGGATGTGGCTCAAGCGGTAGGGTGCTCGCCTGGCATGCTTGCGGCCTGGGTTCAATCTTCAGCACCACATACAAACAAAGATGTTGTGTCTGCCGAAAACTAAAAAATAAATATTAAAATTCTCTCCCCACCCCTCTCTCTCTCTCTTTAAAAAAATCCATATTCAATCCAAGATCTAGCCTCCTGAACCCAATAAGCATCTCTTCTGCTCCTCTTCAGTTGCCCACTCCCCTGATGCCATCCTGGATTATATAATTCAAAGTCTTAAACCATTTTCTTGCCTACTATCTCTCAGTCACACTCACCTATAAAAAATATAATCCTGAATTAGTACTCATAGGCACCCTTAGAGTAAAGGCCAAACTTCTTAATTTGACTTGACCCTGCATGCCTCTGCAGACATATTTCTTGACAATCTCAGGTTCTATGCTTTCAGCCATATGTTTACCTTTTGTTTCCTTGAATGCAACCAACTATTGGTCCTTTTTACATGTTTGGGGTTTTTGTTGGGCTTTTTTGTTGATGTTGGTTTGTTTGCTCTACCTGTAACAATTTCGCATCAGCTATCCCTAGATCTTGCATGAAAAGTGGGCAATAAATATTTGATGAACTAATTTAATCAGTGAAAGAAGCATCAGTAGATGCATGCTAGACCAATTAGTTATTCTAAATATTATAAACAGCATATGCCAGGAGTCTGTCCTTCACATCTCCAAGTCAACATCACTCTGTGCCCTTTCACATGTACAGACTTGCTAGGTAATTCAAGGTGATCTAAAAAGGCTTCTGTCTCAGATAACCACTATTACCACTATTACATCTGTGCACCTTCTCAGAAAGTACTGATCTACTGAAAACTATCCCTTCGTGATGTCTATTTATTCAACTTAAACCAAGACCTCATGCTCTCTAATAATACTAACGAACTTTTGATGATCACTTTCATGTCTCATCTCCTCAGAACCTCTCAAGAACCTGTGATGTCAATATTATTACACTATTTTATGGTTGAGGAAAATGAGACTCTGATAGATTATTTGTTTAAGGAATGAATCCAGAACTCAGGGTCCAACTTTTCTTTTAATTTCAAAGTCCATATTCTTTTTATACTATTATCATTCTTGGTCAAAAATGAAAGAAAGGAGAGGAAGATGAGAAAAGGGAAAGGAAATGAGCTACAATCATTATTTTTATAAGTGAACAAATAATTAAAGAAAAAGAAATCAGGTTTTTAGAGAACGAGGGGAATAGGGGGCCAGAGGAAACTGCCTGAGCAAGAATGAATTTGAGAATTCATCCCCAGAAACCTAGAGCAAGGGTTTCAGCACCAAGGACAGTACCTGCATCCCAGCATCGTGGGGGTTAATGAGCTTTGTCTTCTGTATCTGTGTTGTGAGCATTTATAAAGGACTTGGTAGGTCTCCTTTGATCCCTAAAGATAATAGACAATAGAAAAGAGAAGGGGCCTGGCATTTCAACACTGCCAAGGGGGAGGAGGGTAGAGGCAGTTCCTTGGCCTAGATGTGAACAACACCAGCAACCTTTTCCAATCTGACTTTCATTTCCTCTCAGGAAAGGGAGAAACAAGGATACTACAGCAAGGGATCTTAATAGCTTATCTCTTCTGGGTGCTTACTATATACCACCACTATTATCAGTGCTTTATGTTAACCTATTTAATCCTTACAGTGATCCTGTGAAGTAGATACTATTACTGCTGTAGTCTGGACCTGGAATATCCCTGCTATTTATCCTTGGAATTACAGATGAACACTTTTTTCTTGGATCAACCTCAGAAGACTTTGTTTTGGATATGTATTGAAATTTTTGTCCAGAACAAATCATACCTCCTCAGGAAATAAGGGAGTTCAAAAGGATAAGGAAGAAAAGATAACAGAATACCCTATGATCAGGATGCATTCATATCTATACTGCATGGCCTTCTCAAAACTCTACTGATAGTTTCATCAGAAAAGGTCTCATACCATCATCCTACTATCAACTCAAGAGTCTCCATGTCATTCCCCCAAAAAATCATCAAGCTTTCTAAAAAAGTAGAATATCATTTTTCCAGGAAGTAAAGGCCTTGTCTGATACATTATCTCCAAGAGGATTTTACATCTGAAAGCTGTTCCAAGCTATATCCCCACACATAAAATAAGATCAATCAAAATAATTAGGCCAACCTACAAGTAAGGGTAGATCAAGGACAAAGAGAATTCAGATAATAGACAGTATGAATCAGGGCCAGGCCTGAAGACAGGGCATATCACCCCATGTGCCCAACTCAATTTCTCCCCTTTCATTGCAATCCACTTGAAGATGCCATACAACTCTGTGCATGTAATGCTAATATAAGATACTGAACCTCAATAAATTCACATAGATGATTTTTAAAATAAGATAAATTGTCTAGTAGGGGGTTTGGGGGTAAAGCTGTTGAGCTTTGAAATTCAAAATCCAAAACTCAGATCTTAATCCAAGCTCTTCCACTTACTATTATCATGTGACCTTAAGAAAATTACTTAACCCCAGGGCCTCTACTTTTTCATCTGAGAAATGTTGGTGCTAATAATAATACTGTCCACGTCATAATTCATTGGTTTTATTATATTCATTTAGTCATATAGTTAATAAATATTTATTGAGTATCTGCAACATGCTAGGTTTTGTTGAAAGGTACCATAGTAAACAAGGCAGGAAAAAATAACCTCCTCTTTCATAGAGCTTACAGTTAAAAAGTAAGTAAAATACATGGTAGAATCTGGGAGTCCATCGCGCTGTGTGATCAGCATTTTCCTTCCCTGATTAATTAATGCTTTGTCGGTCACTTCCCATGATCTGGCCACATCAAAGTGGACCTAGATAGCTGCCCCAATCCCGGAAGTCGCAAAATGTCACAAAATGTGTCTTCATGAGTAGATGTACCTTCCTACAGCCCCAGGGGTCGAGTTACCTTACCTGTCCTTGTAACCCTGCCACCCTTGACCTGTTTTGGATGGAAATTTCTAAAGAATGAGAGTCCCCCCAATAAAAAGTCCACTCCTGAACGTGCTAGCTCTCTCTCGCCAGCCTCTTGTGACATTCCTCCCTCTCCCATTTGGGGGGCTTGAGGCCTAGGGCAGAGGAGCTGTCCCCCGGCTTGAATTAAAGGTAAATTGTGTGTCTGTGTTTTATTTGATACCTTAGGAAATTCACTCGAGCAATCCTTAGTTTGGCTGCCCTCGCTGGATGAGGGCAGCAATTGATACCCATAATGTTGGGCTGCTCGAGGAGAATTTCCAGGTTGATTGAGGAAGCCAATATGGCGTCCATCGCTCGTCTCCATTTTTGCCTTCACTTCTGCCTCCTTTGGCGCCAAAAAAACGAGGGGAGGGTCTTTCCCCAGGCTTAGAGTTGCAGGCTCTGGCGTCATCACAGCCAACCATGGACCGCCATTATCGCCATTATCGGTCCCTTCCAGGCAGTACTTTTACAACCAGCCATGATAATTGATTTAACACCTGAAATGGGACCCCGGAAGATTCCTACTGGGATCTGTGGGCCATTACCCCCAGGCACTATAGGCTTAATTTTGGGACGAAATAATTTTAAAGAGGCAATCCCAGTAATACCGGGAGTTATTGATCCGTATTTTAGAGGTGAGCTAACAGTCACTGTAAAATCAGAATATGCCATTTGGCTTTCTACTAAAGACATGCTAGCCCAATTAATACTTTTACCCTGTTGCAGTCCAATTAAAACCTCGATTTCTGAGTCGCCAGAGTGTACTGTGCCCAGTTACTCCTGCAGGAGCACCCCCTACTGGAACTTAAAATTAATCACAAAAAATTTCGAGAAATTATAGATACTGGGGCAGATAAATCTGTTTTATCTCACTGATTTTGGCCCAAAACCTGGCCTTTACATACTGTGTCAACTTAGAAGGCATAAGGCAGATTTCTTAGCTTGCCCAGAGCACCCAGTATCTTTGCTGGGAGGCCTGAGATGGAAATACTGGAATTTTTAAGCCTTATGTTTTAGACACATTAGCAGTAAATTTATGGGGAAGAGATATCCTAAGCAGTTTAGGATTATTATTAGTAACTCCAAATTCCATCAGGTCATTTGAGGAATTTAATCAATGGTTTACTCCTAGGGATAGTGAGAGAAATTTACAGGATAAATACCTACTTATGACCCAGTATCCTTGACAGAGATTAATTAATGCACCAAATAAAAATTTGGGGGGCTCTGACTTTTTCCCCAGCCCAAAAGGCAGCAGAAAAGATCACTTGGCTCAGGGAAGAGCCAATTTGGGTTAGTCAGTGGCCTCTAACAGGGGAAAAACTTAAAATAGCTCGTATGTTAGTTGAAGAACAACTCCAAGCTGGTCACACAGTGCAACAACCTCCCACAGTAGAAGTATAAAGAAAAAAATCAAGCTGAGAAGCAGAATAGAATATATAAAGGGTACAGTTTTAAACATGGTAGTCTAGGAAGGATCCCTGAGAAGGTAACATTTGACCAAAGACTTGAATAAAGTAATGATATATGGTGGGTTGGACCCCAAGAGCAGTCTTTCCTCATGCAGGTAATAAAGGAGTCTTTCATATATAATAACTTTTAAATAATAATGAAATAGACCAAAATCAGTCTGCTCTTAATTATCACCATATATCTCTAACAATATCAGAGATAAAACACTCCTACTGAACAAAAATGAAAAAAAAAATCTTTAACTAGCCTAAATTCCAATTTGCTATGATTTCTACTGAATTTTAATGTTACTTATGTGAGCTTCCAGTTAGCACACTTTTTTGCATGTTTTGAGAACCAGAGAGGATAGGCCTAAGCAGAGAAAGAAGGCCATATGTTTGCAGAGTCTCTCCCAAATGGTTAGCAAAATACTGATCAGCACATAAGTGTGAGAAAACTCCCTGAGGATGGGAAAAGAACAATCCAAATGATGAGAAAAAACAATGAATGTCCAGAGTCAAACAGGGCTGAGAACAAGGTATGTTCCCACTAGATAGACGAGAAAAATAATTCCTGGGTAAAACACCCAAAAAAGGGTTGCCCCAATAATGGGAAATAATTGGCCTTGCACTATTCCCAACCCACCAAACAAATCACAAAATCAAGACCCAAAAAGAATCAAAGTTTCCAAATAACTTAAGGGCATTTCAGGATAAAGTTGAATATCTAAAGGAATACAAAAATGTTAGCATGCCACAAAGTAATATTAACAATGTTTGCTTATTCAAGATTATCAGACATACAAAGAGGCAGGAAAGCATCAGATATGATAACAAAATTGGTCAATTGAATCCCATGCAGGACTGATGCAAATGTTAAAACCGACAGAGAAGTTAACATAGTTGTCACAACTGTATTTCATATGTTCATAAAGTTAGGTATAAACATGAGACCAAACTAAACATTTATAAAAGTTAACCTCAGATTAGATATTGCAGAAGAAAAAATTAGTGAACTTGAATTCATAGCAAGAGAAATGATTTTTTAAAAAACACAAAGGACTAAAGCTGGCACTCAGAAGAAACTATTTTATCAGAGCATAGCCTACCTGGGTGAAGGGAAATAAACTTCAATCCACTCCAGCTATCCTGTGCCACCTAAGGAGGGAAAAAAATAATAAGAGGCATCAGGAAAGTTCACAGTTCAGAGCACAAGCTCACCAAAAGACTGAGAGCTAATTATAAAACTATAGAATGTTTCTTCTGTCTATGTACCCTACCATGACATTATTAAAGGCCTGCAATTCCTTTTACTGGGTATATCACATCCTCCTTTGACAAAAAATTCCAAGGCATACTAAATGGCAAAAATATGGCTTAAAAAGCAAATAATACAGTTTTAAATAACTGACCAAGCATCAGAACCAGAGTTATACATAGCACAAATGTTGGAATTATCACACCAGGAATCTAAGAAGACTGTGATTAATATGAGCAAGGCTTTAGTATAAAAAGTAGATAACATGCAAGAACAGATGGATAATATAAACAGAGAGATGGAAATTCTAAGAAAGATTTGAAAACATATGCTAGAGATCAAAAACATAGTGAGAAAACATAGTGAGATGTCTTTGAAGGGCACATTAGTAGACTGGATTTCGTTGAGGAAAGAATTTCTGAGATTGAGGTTGTCAATGTGATAGCTAAAATTTTATAAACTAACTACATCAAGTGTTAGTGAGAATATGAATGATCTGTAATTCTCATACACTGATGGTAAGAACATAAAAAAATATAACGACTTCAAAAAATAGTTTGACCTACATTTTCTCTTTTGTCTCTCCTGGTTAATGTCTATGACTTTACAGTTGTTTCTGTTTATTCCATTTGTTTCCATTTGCATTTTAAGTGCTCAATAAATAGTTGTGGAATGAACTATTTCATTCCACATCTCAAAGAAGAATAGCACATCTCAAAAAAACACAATTTGCTTCTGTCGCTATAGTGGAGTGGAAGACTCTAGGAGGTCAGAAGAGGGAGCAATCATCCCTCATGGATGAGGAAGCAGGGTTCTTACACTTCACCTTACTATGATGTGTGTGTGTGTGTGTGTGTTTACACATATGGAAATATCACAAAGCCATTAATTTATATAATTGATATGAGTTAATAATAATAATTTTAGGGGCTGGGGTTGTAGCTCAGCAGCAGAGCGCTTGCCTAGCATGTGTGTGTGAGTTACTGGGTTCGATTCTCAGCATCATATAAAAACAAATAAAATAAAGGTCCATTGAGGGCTGGGTTGTAGCTCAGTGGTAGAATGCTTGCCTATCATCCATGAGGCACTGGGTTCAATCCTCAGCACCACATAAATAAATACAAAATAAAGATATTGTGTCCTCCTAAAACTAAAAAATAAATATTAAAAAAAAAACGTCCACAGGCTGGGGATATAACTCAGTCGGTAGAGTGCTTGCCTCACATGCACAAGGCCCAGGGTTCAATTCCCAGCACCATAAAAAAAAGAAAGATCCATTGACAACTAAAAAAAAAATTTAATATTATTGTTGTTGTTTTAGAAACAAAAATAACATGGGCATAATAAAAAATAAATAAACTTTACTTTGAAGGGGGAAAGGATTTTAATGGGCAATGAGAAGTAGAAAAAGCCACCCCAAGCCAAAAAAAAAAAAAACAGCTTGGATAGAGACACAGAGGCTGACAACTGCAGAAAGGCTTAGGGAACAGAGCCCACAACCAACCAGAGACTCAGCACCTGCCCCTTCCCTGCCCGGCCCATATGTTGTTTTCTTTTAACATTTTTTCTTTGGATCTGTTTTGTTTTGATTGATCAGGGAAAGAAACTGCCTCAATCTACATATCACTTTTTAGAGAATAGATACTTTCTGTTTCCCCTCCTCACAAAGGCAAGATGGGCACCATTACTTAATGAACAGCAGTAAAAGCCATGATCAGAACAGCCTGACTCAGGCAAACCTATAGCATGATGTTCCTGGAAATATGTAGGAAACCTACTAAATTCTTGCTTGATCTATATAAGCAGAAAAGTTCTAGGTCAAGTAAACAAGTCTGATCAGAATCAAAAGCACAGAGTCACAGTCCCTCATTCAATTTCCAGACTTGAGCCAGTTTACAAACCCAGAACCCCTTGAATGAAGGGGAAACTAGTTCCCTTGAGGACAGACCCTGCTATGGTACACTACAAAAATTTATACTGCTAACCTTTCTCCCAACCCTTCTCCAAATCCAAAGTGATCTATGGTCTTTTACCAGGAAAACTGTGCACTGGGAAAAAAAATAATAATCAGACTTTCAGAGGATGACTAGACACTGGATCTGAACAGATACTAATTCTAGGAGACCCAAACTGTCACTAGGGCCAACAAGTCAGAGCCAGGGCTTATGGGAGTCAGGTGATCAACAGTTTTAGCTCAAGTTTATCTCACAGCACATCCCGTGTTGTTATTCTGCAGTTTTTCCCTAGGTTCAGAACTCATGTCTGGAAAGCTAGGCTCAGCAAAGATGGAATGGCCTCTTGAAGACTCTGGCACAAATTATAATGCACCAATTAGAAATATATGTAGGGCTGGGGTTGTGGCTCAGTGGCAAAGCACTTACTTGCCTTGCACTGGTTTCAATCCTCAGCACCACGTAAAAATAAACAAATAAAATAAAGTCATAAAAACATATATATATATATATATATATTAAAGACTTTTTAAAAAAGAATAAAGGGCTTGCTGGTGGGACTGCAAATTGGTGCAGCCAATTTGGAAAGCAGTATGGAGATTCCTTGGAAAGCTGGGAATGGAACCACCATTCGACTCAGCTATTCTCCTTCTCGGACTATTCCCAAAAAAACTAAAAAGAGCATATTACAGGGATACAGCTACATCAATGTTCATAGCAGCACAATTCACAATAGCTAGAATGTGGAACCAACCTAGATGCCCTTCAATAGATGAATGGATTAAAAAAATGTGGCATTTATACACAATGGAATATTACTCAGCACTAAAAAATAACAAAATCATGGCATTTGCAGGGAAATGGATGGCATTAGAGCAGATTATGCTAAGTGAAGTGTGAGCTGCCCAGAAGATGAAGGTCCAGGGAATGGATGGCTTCCATGGTACAACCTGGCTGTCTGTGAATATGAACTCTTCTTCTGTCCTTTCTTTTTTTTTTCCTTCTGTCCTTTCTGTCTCTGCTCAAAAAGAGCCTTTCCCCAACCCAGCATCCTCCCCTCTTTAACTTCATGATTTCCTGTCCTTTGAGGCTCTCAGGTAACTCAGAACTACTTCCCTTCTCCTGACTACTCTTCCTGTCCCTGTCCACTCCACCCTGTAATTCCTTACTGGCTTTCCTTCTCTCACACTCCACTAGGGGTTGGTTATCATATCTATAACAGATCTTCTTCTTCTTCTTCTTCTTCTTCTTCTTCTTCTTCTTCTTCTTCTCCTTCTTCTTCTTCTCCTTCTCCTTCTCCTTCTCCTTCTCCTTCTCCTTCTCCTTCTCCTCCCTCCTCCTCCTCCTCCTCCTCCTCCTCCTCCTCCTCCTTCTTCTTCTTCTTCCCCAAATCATCTTCCCATCCCATGACCTGGAATATTCCCTTGGACACACCCATAGGCTGACCTGACTACTTCCCTTTTTGCTGCCATCATCTTTGCTTTTACCTATATTCTCTTTGTGTGTGTGTGTGTGTGTACATATGTGTGTCCTGGGAATCAGACCCAGGGACCTCAGACATGCCAGGTAAACACTCTACCGCTGACCTACATACACCCCTAGCCCTGCATTCTTCTTTGTCTGTATCTCTGGAACACTTAGTCTATGTCTCTTGAACACAGTGGAGAGCCACCCTCTCACTGCCCATTTGTTGGCCAAAAACTAACCTACATTTGCTAAGTTTGTCTATGGGTCGCCCACTTGTGTCCCTGTTGAGTTATATGGGAATGGTGAGAATAAAGTTAAGGCAATGTCCAGAGTGCAAGAAGGACTGAGGATCTTAGTCATCCATTTCACTAATAAAAATGAATGAAATTATTTCAGTTGCCCTTGAATATCTTTCTTCATTCTCTGCATGCCAAACCTTGTCTTTCTTGTCAACACCAAGGATAGCTTTTCTGTAGTCCTCCCTAGGATTCTCCTCCACACCTTTCCACCTTTTCTCTTGCCTGTACCTTGGAACATTGAACAAAAGTGAATGTACAAAGCAAGAGTAGATATTTGGCTGAGAGATGAAGCTGGAAAGGTAGACTGGGAAAGACTGATTGGTTGATCAATCAATTGATTACTAATCATTTCAAATGTATTTGTTTAATTAATTGGTTTTTGTATTCTTACTATAGGTTAATTATTGCTTAGGACTGGGAATACATAATGGATCATGAATGACTTCTGACATTGAGGGTCTCACAGTTTTTTCATATCAGTCTTAAAAACAGTCTTTCGATTTTGGCAATGCTAGTACAGCACAAGTAGTTTCCTCCTTCCCAAGGCTGATTGAGTGACTTTTCATGATGGACCACTCTCCATTTTCTGTTGACACCCTTTGCTTTTTCTCATATTCAGTCTGCTTGGCTGGATATGAGAGTAACTTCAATACCCAGGCCTTCAATGAAAAAAATGCAGATGGCAGTAGTGACTATGGGATCTTCCAGCTGAATAACTTGTGGTGGGAAGACAAGCATTTCTCAGAAAATGCCTGCAACACTCTGTGCAGTAGTAAAGACTCTTACTTCCCCCCGAGGTCTGGGTGAAGTGGAGGCTGGCAAGGAGAAAACTGAATTCAGGAGAAAACTGAATGCACAGCTCCCTAGCACCTGACCCTCTGCCTGTGATGAGACGCTAAGTATGAGAAATAGAAGGACCCCCCCAACAGTCCTAGCACTAAAACAGAATTCTGCAGAGATTTTCTTGCCAAAAAGGAAGACTAGAGACATCCTGGCCCCTGACTAAACCCGTGATTCTCAGTCTCCATCTTATCATCCTCATTCATGGATTCCCATCCTTCAGAACAGACATCCTGTTCTTGATGCTCACAGAACCGCCACACCATTCTACATACTCACACACAGAACTCTGGACACTCTGAGCAATTTCCTGAAAAACAATTTCCTATTTCATCAGGTCCTGGATTAGTACTCAGAGACAGATTCAAAGAAAAGGCACAAAGCCAGGCAAAATAGAAGACAAACCCAATAAGGGACTCCAGATACAAAGGATTTCTGAAATTCAGGGTTCAGTTTCCTTGAAAATTTCTCCCCAAAATAACCAATTATTGAAAACAAGAAAAAGGATTTTCCCATCCCCACTCATCCACTTTTCTTTCAGAATTTGTGGATGAAGACATCGATGATGACATCCTCTGTGCCAAGAAGGTTGTGAAAGATCCTAAAAGCATGTCTTTTGATAAGGAGATTGGTGAGGAGATTGTGAAGGGGAGAGCCATTGTCTGCCAGGATGAGCCCAGATACCATGGATGTAAGCAACACCCATGCTGTAGAATTTGGCCTGGGTTTGGGAAGGGATGTTAGACTGTCCTCCTGACATGAAAATGAGGCAAAATAATACTGTGCTGCACTCATCGCAGACATCTCAGCTGTACCCACCCACATGTGTCTGGGATGGGCTCTCTATCTGCAACTCTTTCCCACAGCATAAACTGACTCCAGCCTCTGAGCCCCTTACATACTCTTGCCCCTGATATGGGTTGTTTCAGTAAAACACTGCAAAAGCAAGGATTTGTCCAAATACCTGGCCAGCTCTAAGCTGTGAAATTGCCTTTGAACATGTCTCCTGCAGAAGGTACCCATTGGTTGTGCCAATTCCTCAAAGTTCCTGAAAGCTCTGAATCTTCCCCCTATATCTGCCTCCAACATTAAAAAAATTATTTTACTTCACCTGTCTCAGGTAACATGCTTAAGAGCTGGATCATCATGGGGCTTTGCCAATGATAGAGACAATCAGTAATCCTATTCTCTCCAAATCTCCCCCCACCACCGAAGTTTCTCATATCTCCTCTGGAAAGATGATTAAGGAAAGTCCTTTCCTGAGAAACTTCTTGAAGGTTATCCAGTCTGGACTGAAATTGACAGAATATGGCCTTCTGGAACCTAGCTTTCATGATGCGAGCTCTTACGAAATTTATTTAGTGAAAATGTCTGGGAAGCAGGCACCATAGCATAATGATTACCATATTTGCCTCACATGCAAAAGTCCCTGTTCAAGATCAGCCCGTAAAGATATTTTTCCCACCCCTACCCAGCCCAGTCTCACTAGAGGGGTCTTTCCAAAGTTCTCAGCCAGCAAGACCTCCTTTAGAGTGTGCATGTCCAAAAGCTTTGAGGGATGGAGATGAACCAGTTCACCTCAGAAACCAGATGGGGTCTGTTACCATGGTGTCTGGTCCAACACTGGGCTCCCCTAACCCCCACTCTACTAGGATGGCCACCATGGGCTTAACGAGGCTCAGTCCCATAGGGGAGACAGGTTGGGGCAAGTCTTTGTCATTCCCCATATGGCTCCAGCTCCTTAGGCATGATAGGGTTGGACTGCTGTCCCTTGTGTGGGCATTGAAGATTCTCTTTGCCATAGGAGTTCATTGCTATCCAGGAGTGTCCTGCCACCTGGGCCTCCAGCTCCTCTGAACTTTCCAGAGCCCTGTGCCAAGCCCTCAATTGGTGCCAGCACCTCCCTTCCCTCTGTCCATCTTCCCTGGAGAAACCTAGGCCAAGTGTGACTCAGGAAGCTTTTCAGTACTGCCCCTGGTTTCAGCCTGTCGCTTCCTTTCCCTACTATAGCAAAGATGATCTCCACCATATTAACCTAGAGAATCAGCCTGAGAGGGCTGGGAGTGCCGCAGTCCGGCTGCAGCAAAATAACTGGGGGGTGACGAATAACTTGTGTAGATTGATACAGCAGGAGTGGAAGCCGTTTATTGCAGGACAGGAGCAGTATTTATACATTCCACACAGCTTATCTAATTAGCATAAACTAGATACAGCAGTCAACCAATCAGGAATCTCCACACTTAATGGCTTGCTTTTGTTACTTCTCAAACCATTCCTTCTGGCATTTTGCCAGGTACCATCCAGACTTGTTTATGAACTTTAACATTCCCCTGGCAAAATGCCAGGTGTTATTTTGACTTGTTTACAGACTCTAACATGGGAGAAAAAATTGACCTAGTGAGCAAGGAACAGCTTCTAGCCAGAAACCCATGCTCTGAGAGTCCATCTTTCTTCATCTTTCCCATTGATGGCTTTGGACTTGACATTTCCATCTCCCATGAGGGCAGAATTCTACAAGCATAATTCACTGATCTTTTCCTCAGTTTTATATGCTGCTAATGGATATTAATCTTGAATCTTTCGGCATCTCTTTCAATGAATCAAAATTGATTTCTCATATTTTTATATTAGAAAGATGTTCAATATACTAAAAAAAGAAAGAAAGAAAGAGGGCTGGGGATACAGCTTAGTTGGTAGAGTGCTTGCCTCACATACACAATGGATTCCATTCCCAGCACCACAAAAAAAAAAGAAAAGAAAGAAAGAAAGAAAATGGCTAATCTTATTCTCCATCACCAGAAAGGAGAGTTCAAGGTAAAACAATAAATTTGTGGGAAATATTTGGTTTAGAGATGGGACAAGTATTGGCAGAATATCAAAATGATTATGTTGGATAGGGTAAATGACTAAGGGAGTCCCCAAAATTACAGTGCTAGGCATTTATTCATCTCTCACAAAGAAATCCATGATGGGTAGATGGGCTTCTTCTTTCCACAAACACATCCAGAAACCTAGGTTCTTTCCATCTTTCATCTCCACCATGCTCTACAGAATTGCTACTCAAAGTGTGGTCATCGGGCCAGCAGCAGCAGCATCGCCTGGGAGCTTATAGAAATGCAAATTATTCGCCAACTACAGATCTACTGGCTCCTTGTTTTAATCAGTTCTAATGATGAGTTCTCTACGTGATCCTTATGCATGGTAAAATTTGGGAAGCACTGGCCTGGGATATTGTCCTCATCTATATGGACAAAGCCAGGTCAAAGACACCTTGTGTTGCAGTTTACAGGAAGAGGAACAAGCATAGAGAAATACAATGCAATGCTTAAAGGCCCAGGCCTGGAAGAGGCTCTTTTCACTTCCAGTTGCACTCTATAGGTAAGAATTTAATCGTATGCTATTCCTAGCTGCAAGAGAAACTGAGCAACATATCCCTAGCTAGGCAGCCACATGTCCCTACTCTACTACCATTACTATGGCAAAAATAGAGTAGATTTTTGTGAACAAGGAGCAGTTTCTGCCACAGTAATTAACAAGTAACTTGATAAAGTGAATCATAATCACATTCCTATAGTATAGATGTTTCATTAAGTCAATATGATTCATGGAATATAACCATAAAATGGTATTTTGGGGTTCTACCATCCCTTTAAATTTATTCTGTGGGCAGGTTCTTCTCTTGCCTCTGTGCCTTAACTTGTCTGGTCACCACAGGGAATGAAAGCACATCAACTCTGTCCAAGGAATCTTTACCTCCTCTCGCCTTTCCTTGGACTCCCCACCATCTTCTATATAGGTTAATGGAAGATCAACTAAGAATGCAAAATCAGGTTCCTGCCATCACTTTTGTAAATATTTGTAGTTTGCATTTTACTTTGGACTGTAGTATCTGTCATCTGAGGCCTCAGTTGAAACCAAAATGAAGAGAGTTTCCCATTTAACCTCCTGCAACATTATCTTTTAACAGTTTACACAGCACTTTAGGAAACTTCTTTTTTTTTTTTTTCTATTT
Organism: Marmota monax; assembly: GCF_021218885.2. Taxonomy (NCBI): domain Eukaryota; kingdom Metazoa; phylum Chordata; class Mammalia; order Rodentia; family Sciuridae; genus Marmota; species Marmota monax. The sequence goes on from NW_026695227.1 coordinate 29,837,983, forward strand.
TTGATACTTGGCCTCATTTTGTTGCCCAGGCTACTTAAGTGTTCCCCAAGGAGTTGGGACTATAAGCATGCATCACCATAACCAGTTAGGAAACTAGATCTTATTTTACCTTTGACACGCCCTGCGTGCTATAGAAGGCAGGACACTGAGGTCTCATTTCCTCATTGGCACTGACACTGTCTCGCAGCTCCTACAGCTGCCACCTTCCAGGTAGCCCACTCTGAACCATTATCATCATTCCTGCTGCTGGTGCTGGTGCTGGTGCTGCCACTGCTATGGCCTCTGGCTCAACTTCTTTCATTTGTCTACTTGGCATCACCATACCTATGTCTCAGTGGAGGGTTCCCAGGTAGGAAAAGGAAGGAATAGAGGAAAAGGAAATAAAGAGAGGTCTTGTGTTCCACCACTAGTATTTCATGGCTTCATATTAGAGTTAATTCTCCCACAATTCTTCTAGAGAAAGTTCTCTGCACTTCCACATTCCAAAATACAGTAAGGGAGCTCTCAGCACTACCCAAAACTCCTTTTCCTTCCTGTGGTAGAACAAGTTATTATTCCCAATTCCTTACCCTCTCCCTCTGTCATGTGATCTTCCAGAGCACTGCAGTAGACAAGGTCTATTATCCCCATCACACTAAGGATGAGCTTTGATCTCATGACTTGTTTTGGTTAATGGAATGTCAGTAGATGGGACAAAAGGAAAAACTTTAGGAAAATTCTTTGTGTTTTTTTTTCATATATGTTCTCATGGTTTGTCCAGCCTCTTGTGCTCTTGCAGTTGTAGAAAAGATCGTTCCAAGGAAAGAGTTGCACCCTCCACCTCCCCACACTCCAGAATTAAGCATGTGGCACAACCCCAATCCCAATCCAAATCCTCCTGCCAAAAACTCTCCCCCCAACTCCACTCCACAGCAATTCACCAGACACAAGAGTAAGACAAAGAACTGCTGTTGTCAGCCATTGGGTTTGGGGACGATTTAAGTCTCTTCTCCATCCCTCTGACTTTTCAGAGGGATCCTCTTTACTCTCCACCACTGTTGGGTTAAACATTAATCCGTGCCTAGGGAAGCTTGCAGTGAGATAAGGTCTCTAAAATAATGTGGTCAGGGATAAGGGCTAGGGGAAGCTGGCCACTCCCCTTATCTCTAATCTTTGGAGAGAATCTAAACAGAGTGACCTTGGTCATAAGGTAAACGAATGTACTCATAAAACATCTGAAGAAACCCACCTTCACGATGGCATGAAACCTACATATGTTCCCACTGCTGATAGGCACGGTGGAGCCCTATGTTACCAGGCCTGCTTCCACCAAGGGGTGAGTAAGTAATAAAATGCCCAAAACCTCTCCATCGAGTCTTCCAAGTTCTTCCATTGGGATCAGTAAACAGTATGCTTGGGGCATTTACAGCCCTGGGGTTGAACAACCACAGACCCTACTTCCCCTGCCACTTAGATGACTAGAAGTTTCTTTATAATGAGGCTGCAAATTCTGTACTTCCCTGGGTGGATTCACATTACATTTCATTATAATGTTTCCTGAGCCCGTCTTTTGTAGTTATTTGCTCAAAGGGGAGAATTAGATAAGGGGGCCTCTCCTTTGTCCCATTATAATTTAAAGAAGGGAATTTAAAATCCCTCCCCAGAATAATTCAACCAGTATTAATATAATTGGGTCCTTATTCAAAATTTAATGTAACTCCTTTCCTCTCCCTAAGTAAAACCACCAATGTTGAGAGTATAGCAGTATTTTCTGTACGTGTTTATTCTGTATTTATAAAATAAAAGTTAAATTTTTCCATAAGATACTTTGGAGCATCCCCAACCCCCTATACTTCTTCGTGTGCTAGGCAAGCACTCTGCTTCTAAGCTGCATCCCAGACCTGGGCATATCTTTTGACAGTGCTTTGGATGCAGAGTGACTTTATTCACCCTTAGAAATACAAGATTGTTCTTTTCAATTCTTTAAAACTCAGCTAAGACTGGGGGTATAGCTCAGTGGTAAAGCATTTGCCTCGCCTGTACAGGACACTGAATTCAATACCCCTCACCAAAAAAAAAAAATCAGCAGAGACTGTGCAAACAAAAACAGATGTGAAAACCTACTACAAAGCTATAGTAATTCATGTAGTGGGGGAGGGGACTGCACAAGAAAGAAAGGCAAGATATCTTTTCACCCTACAGGAAAGGATGTCCCAGGAAAGAGAGCAACTAGCAGCAGAGGCAGAGTTCTCTGGACTTGAAAACTTGTTCTATACACAATTAATGCTTTAACCTTGTACTATATCACTTTATTCAAAACCAATAAACTTCCTTTTCTCTAAAAAAAAGGTGATTGGGTTTGTTGTTTGCATTTTTTTAATTTGTTCTAATGAGTTACACATGACAGCACAATACATTTAGACTCATTGTTCACAAATGGAGCACAACTTTTCATTTCTCTGATTTGGTTGTACATGATGCAGAATCACACCATTCCATTCATGCAATCATACACGTACATAGGGTAATGATGTCCATCTCATTTCACCATTTTTCCCACCCCCACATCCTCTCTGCTCCCCTCACTCCCCTCTTCACAATCCAAAGTTTCTCCATTCTTACCTTGCACTCCTCCCCATTATGGATCAGCATCCACTTATCAGAGAGAACATCTGGCCTTGGGTTTTGGGTTACATGGCTTAGCATGATATTCTCCAACTCCATTCATTACCTGCAAATGCCATAATTTCATTCTTCTTTAAGGCTAAGTAATATTCCATTTTGTATATATAATACCATTTTTAATCCATTCATCTATTGAAGGGCAGCTAGGTTGGTTCCACAGTTTAGCTATTGTGAATTGAATTGCTATAAATATTGATATGGCTGCATAATTGTAGTATGCTGATTTTAAATTCTTTTGTATAGACCAAGGAGTGGGATGGCTGGATCAAATAATGGTACCATCTAAGGAAAACATACTGCTTTCCATGTGTTTGCACCAATTTGCAGTCCCACCAGCAATGAAAGAGAGTACCTTTTTCCCCACATCCCCTCCAACACTTGTTGTTGCTTATATTCTTTTCTTTTCTTTTTTTTTTGGCACAGGGGATTGAACTTGGGGCACTCAACCACTAAGCTACATTCCCCAGCCCTATGTATTTTATCTAGAGACAGGGTCTCACTGAGTTGCTTAGTGCCTACTTTTGCTGAGGCTGGCTTTGAACTCATGATCCTCCTGTCTCAGCTGCTGCAATTACAGACTCACGCCACCACACCCAGCTTGTTGCTTTTTCTTGACAATTGCCATTCAGACTGGAGTGAGATAAAAATCAAAAGAGTAGTTTTGATTTGCATTTCTCTAATTGCTAGAGATATTGAACATTTTTTAATATATTTGTTGTCTGCTCAGTTCCTTAGTTCATTTATTGATTGGCTCTATAGTAATAAAAATGGCATGGTGGGCTAGGGCTCTGGAGCAGTGGTAGAATGCCTGCCTTGCACATGTGAGACACTGAGTTTGATCCTCAGCACCCCATAAAAATAAAGATATTGTGTCCATCTACAACTAAAAACATATTTTTAAAAATGACATGGTATTGGCACCAAAAAGACATATAGACCAATGGTACAGAATAGAGGACACAAAGACAAACCCACATAAATACAGTTATCTCATACTAGACAAAGACATCAAAAACATACATTGGAGAAAAGAGAGCCTTTTCAACAAATGGTGCTAGAAAGACTGAAAATCCATATCGGCAAAATGAAATTAAATCCCTATCTCTAACCCTGCACAAAATTCAACTCAAAGTGGATTGAGGACCTAGGAATTATCCCAGAGACCCTGTGCCTAATAGAAGAAAAAACAGACCCAAATATTCATTATGTTGGCTTAGGATCTGACTTCCTTAATGAGACTCCTAAAATGCAAGAAATAAAATCACGAATCAATAAATGGGGTGGATTCAAACTAAAAAGCTTCTTCTCAGCAAAGGAAACAATCAATAGTATGAAGAGAGTGCCTACAGAATGGGAGAAAATCTTTACCACACGCACGTCAGATAGAGCATTTATCTCCAGGATATATAAAAAGCTCAAAAAAACTTAACACTAAAAGAAAAAAAAACAAATAACCCAATAAATAAATGTTGTTTGCATTTTTAGAAATCCTTATTTGAGCCATACTAACCTCACAGCTCAAGGGGAGGAAAAGAAAAGTTTATTCATCAGGGATACAGACTCTGTCTCTGACTACTGTGGCCAAGAACAGGGGAGCTTTGAATAGACATGTCACTAAAGAAGGTCCATGGATGGCAAATAAGCATCTAATGAAAAGATGTTCAACATCATTCGTCACTAATCATCACTAATCATTATATATAAGTTAATTAAAACCACAATGAAATATCACCACATACCCACTAAAATAACTGACCATACCAATGATTGAACCCAGAGCCACTAAGCCACATCCCAGCCCTTTTTATATTTTTTTATTTAGAGACAGAATCTCACTACATTGCTAAGACTGCCTTTGAACTTGGCAATCCTACCTCTGTCTCCCAAGCTGCCGAGATTATAGACATATGCCACTGCACTTGGCTCATAACAGTTTATTTACAACAGCCAAAATCAAATGTCCATCATCATATTAATGGATAAACAAATTGTGATACATCCAAATGTAGTGAACCAGTTTGACATAACTACAGTCATCTTGGTCACAACCACCATATTGCCCTTAGGCGACCCTGGGACACATGCCCTAGAGCACAAAGTCATCAGGATAGTCAGCCATGCATGATGTGCCAGCCACTGATGCCAGACTGTTTCTTAAATGACACTGGACATGTTAACAGTTTTTGAGAAAGGCCCGGTATATTCTGGTTGGCTGAGGCCCACCGTCATCTCACTTAGTAGGCAAACACCCCCTTCCTCCTGCCTTGAGTGTGGGGATTCACATGCTTGCTGCCACACAAGATACTCTTCTACCCATAAATCTCCCAAAAAATCGCACTTTGTGAAATTCTGGACCAGTCTGCCTATTTCTTGATCTCACAGTTCTTTGTGGCTGGTTCTTACAACTGGAATTAGGTTCATCTGAAATACCATACAATGAAATGCTACACAGTAATAAAAAAAAATAACAAACTTTGATACAAAATGAGATGCAAGGGCTGAGATTGTGGCTCAGTGGTAGAGCTCTCTCCTAGCAGGAGTGAGGCATTGGGTTCAATCTTCAGTACCACATAAAACAACAACGAAAAAAATAAAGCTATTGTGTCCACCTACAACTAAAAAATATATATTAAAAAAAATGAGGGGCTGGGGTTGTGGCTCAGTGGTAGAGTGCTTGCCTCGCACATGTGAGGCACTGGGTTCCATCCTCAGCACCACATAAAAATAAATAAAACAAAATGAAGGTGTTGTGTCCATCTACAGCTAAAAAAAAACATTTTTAAAGAAATGAGATATAAAATAATACAAAAAAGAACAAACTATTGATATAATATTGATCAATGGATATATAATATTGATACATAATTGTTTTATTGATCCCAAAACAATTATGCTAAGTGAAAGAAAGCACACAAAAAAAATTTATGATGTATAATTCCATCTGTATAAAACTCTAGAAAATTCAAACTAATTCATAGTGACAGAAAGTACATCAGTGGTTGCTTGAGAGGAAGAATAGGAGGAACAGAAGAAGAGATTATACAAGGATTCAAAAAAGTTTTTGGAATGGTAATGTAGGGCTTCATGGATGTACACGTCAAAATCTATATTATTTGCTGTTTACTATATATTAAAGCTTTTAAGAAAATGAAACTGATAAGAGTCAACAATGAATGACAATGAGAAATAAATCTCAAAATAATACCCTCCCTAAAAGGAAAGAAGTTCAACTAAATTATTTTCAATGGGTGCAGGATAAATGCATTTGAAGAATATGGACTCCTATAAAGTAATCCTATTCATAAATCTATCTGGATTCTTATGCCACTAATAGTCTGGTGTGATGAGTTGAAATGCATTCCCTAAAAACACCATGTTGAAGTTCTAATAAGTTCTAGTATCTCAGAATGTGACCTTCTTTGGAAACAGAGTCATTACAGGTTTAGTAGACAAGATGAGATCCTACTGGAGTGTGACAGGCCCCTGATCCATAATGACCAGATGGCCATGAGGAGAGAGAATGCCATTTGATGATAAAGACAGAGTTTGGAGTTTTGCAACTGAAAGAAGAGGAAGCCCAAAAGAACCAGAAAACCACCAGCAGCCAAAGAGGCAAGCAAGGATTCTATCCCATAGGTTTCAATGGGAACCCGGCCTGCTGACACCTTGATTTCATACTTCTGTCTCCAGACCAGAAGAATAAATTTCTTTTGTTTTAAACCACCCAGTCTATGTGGCCTTTCTTGCCGCCCCCAGTCAGTGCAGGCAGCGGAACTGAGGTCACTTATGTGGATTTGTAGGGATGCAAATTAAAACACAGACACAATTTCCCTTTACACAAGCTTCAGGAGGGCTTCTCCACTCTTGGCCTCAGGCTCCCCAATAGGGAGAGCAAGAGAAAGTCACGAGAGGCTGATGAGAGAGAGGGAAAGCACATTCGGAAACCAGCTTTTATTGGGGGGCTCTGTTCTTAGAAAGTTCTATCCATGGGCTGAGGCTGTGGCTCAGTTGGTAGAGCGCTTGCCTAGCATGTGTGAGACACTGGGTTCGATTCTCAGCACCACATATAAGGAAATAAAGGTCAATCAACAACTAATAAAAAAAGAAAGAAAGAAAAAGAAAATTCTATCCATAAAAGGGCAGAAGGGGTACGACTTCATGGAAACAGGTGAGTGTAACTCAACCCTAAGGTTATGCCCACAAAGACCTCCTTGCTATCCAAGTGGGTCTCTGTCCAAGCCACAATGAATGCAGTGGTTGGTCAGAGCCTGGTGCATCGGGACTGGAAGGCGTGGTCATTCACACTTTCTTAAGGCAGTCATAGCAAATTAATACACTGGTGTTCCCCAGAAGTCACCCATATACCCTGGGCCTTGGTTTCTTCACTTTTTACATAAATTATATATAAAATTCCTTGGACAAGTTATTTCCTCTCTTTGCCTTGGCTCCCTTATCTGTAAAGCAGAGATAATTATATAAAAGCAACTGGCACACTGAAGCCCCAAACAAGTGGGAGCTGATGGAGGGTGGACTTTGGCCAGCAGCAGCAGTTCCTCCAGCTCTGCCTTCTGTGGTCCAGGAACAATCCCAACAAATATGTGATTTAGGTGTGCTGTGCATTCTGAGAAAGAGCTTCACAGAAGAAGAAGTATCCCACAATTTTTGGATGACGATAAGATATGGAGTAGGACAAGCAGAAAGCAGTCCTGAAGATCTGTGACATAGGGTCAGACAGGCAGGCGGGCACCTTATAGACTTCTTGCACCTAAAGGAGGTCTTCCCATCTCCTCTAATGCTTTACATTTCCCAGTAAGCCCATCTCAATCCTGAGTGGGTCTCTAGAGGAATGACAACACTCTTCCTCCACTCCCAGGTTCCTGCTGCTAAGTGGGTCATCCAGGGATGACTCTCCACCCAGTCTGATCTTGGCACCAGCACCAACCACTTTTATTCCATTTCCTATTAATAATTATTCAAAGTAAATATATATCAGAAATTACCTTGGGGTAAGGATATAGCAATGAGTACAACAGAAATAGTCCCTGTTATTACAGTTCTAGACTCTAAAAGGGGAGACAGTATTAAATAAATTATTTTATTAATACACATTATAATTGCAAGGGTACTGTGAAGACAAAGGACCCATGCCCAGGATCAGGGGGCCCTCCCTGAGAACGTGCCTAAGATGAGACATGCAGGATAAGTAGGCTTAATCAGGAGAGAGTTGAAGTTGGAGGAAACACTCCAGGAGAAGGGAAACAAGTGCAAAATGACTGAAGGGAGTTTGCCATTTGTGGAAGAGAAACAGGTCAGGAGAGATGAGGCTGGAAAGGCAGGCGGGGGACAGACCGTGTGGCCACTGTAGTAGGTAGCAAGGAGTCTAATCTTTATCCTAAGCCTAAAGGGAGTTGCTAAAGGATTTTAAGCAAAGGAGTAATAAAAGATTTGCATTTCTCAAAGATCATTCTGGCAGCAATGTGAAAAAGTGGTGAGGGGGTCAGGTGTAGCTAAAAGCATATAATTAACAGGAACTAGCCAGGTGTGGTGGTGCACACCTGTAATTGCAGTGACTTGGGAGGCTGAGGCAAGAGGATTACAAGTTTGAGGCCAGCCTCAGCAACTTAGCAAGCCCCTGTCTCAAAAAGACTTAGCATATAGTGCAGTGGTAAGGTACCATTGGGTTCAAACCCCAGCACCAAAAATAAATTAAAGGAGTCTTTCAGGTGAGATGTGATTTAGTATCATTTAATTAGGATGACTGTAGACTTGGTGAGAAATATGCTGATAGAGTTTGAAGTTTGATCTGGTGTCTGTGACCTTGGAATTCTGCTTCCAGCTACTTAAAACCCCATCACTAAGACTCTGGAGAGCAGTTCATGTTCTGGAGAATGGGAGCCAGTTATAAATTAACCAGGAGAGCTCAGAACAAAGGGCTGGTTCAGAATCTGTTAGCCACTATAGTTAGTGATGACGTACTGTGTTCAGTTTGCTATTGTTGTTGGTGGTGGTTTATTTTGTTTGTTTATTTGTTTTGGTACTGTAGATTGAATCCAGGAATGCTTTACCACTGACCTATATCTCCAGACCTATTTATTGTTGTATTTTGAGACATGGTCTCACTAAGTTGATGAGGGTCTGACTAAATTGCTAAGACTGGCCTCAAACATGCAATCATCCTGCCTCAGCCTCCCACATCACAGGGATTACAGGTGTGTGCCACCATGCCTGACAACATACTGTATTCCTGAAAAAATATAAATGGAAGTAGTGTGCATTTGTTAATTGACTGGAATGTAGATATGATTTGAAGCATCATGTCTCAGTTGACAATGCTTTCATTTTCTTTTTTTTTTTTTTTTTTTTTTTTTTTTTGCTACTGGGGATTGAACTCAGGGGCACTCAACCACTGAGCCACATCCCCAGCCCTATTTTATATTTTATTTAGAGACAGGGTCTCACTGAGTTGCTCAGTGCCTTGCCGTTGCTGAGGCTGGCTTTGAACTTGCGATCCTCTTGCTTCAGCCTCCCAAGCTGCTGTGGGATTACAGGCATGCACCACTGTGCCCAGCTTAGAATTTTTTTAAATTAGATGTTTTTTAGAAATCTATGTCATCCAGAGGGAAATTGAGATTCTACACTTCAGGTAGATCTAGAGACTCTAGGTACTCCTTGCAGCAGGCAGGGTCATTTGTAAATGCTAAGGGAATAGGGGTTGGGACAAGAAAATAGGTTCTTGGGTGCAGCCATTGCAGGACACAGATCTCCATAAAGGACAAGTGAGAGTAGAAGGGGCACTGGCGACTCTGTGCCTCACTAAAGAAAAATAACTAGGAGCTGGCTGTGGTGGCACACGCCTGTCATCCCAGCGGCTCAGAAGGCTCAAACAGGAGGATCTTGAGTTCAAAGCCAGCCTCAGCAAGGTGAGGAGCTTACCAACTGAGACCCTGTGATGACTAATTCCATCTTATGATTGGGAGCCATCTTGCCACAAGATCATGAAAAGTTCATTTCTGTTTTACTATCAAATACTAAGATTTCTATTTGGCCTCCCCAAACTCTGGTGTTTAAACTTGCTTGGAATTCCTGCCAATGCTCTGAACTCACCCATGCATGGTTCTCCGTGACCAAATAACAACCCTCCCTGAAACCTCAGCAGTGCCCCATAAATTCTGAAGTTGGAATCTGAAATAACTCCCTATCTTGAAATATTAAGCCATGTAGATCATTAACCTGCTATCTGTCCTATTACCCTTGCCAGAACCCTGTAAGCTCTAAGTTTCCAAGACATCTGCCTTTGTAACTTTTTGTGCTATAAAAACCTCCCTGTGCTTTAACCAGATACTTCCCTCTGGCCCAGCCTTTGGGCGAGGCAGTCACTGATCAGCTCTCTTGTGTACACAATATAAGCTTGCTTTAATTTGGCTTAAAATTGGAATCGGTGGACTTTTCTTTGCATCGTGGGTTCAACACCTGTCTCTAAATAAAATACAAAATAGGGCTGGGGATGTGGCTCAGTGGTCAAGTGCCCCTGAGTTCAATCCCCAGTACCTAAAAAAGAAAAGAGAAAAATAACTAAACACATCCGAAGGACAAAGACAGTCAAAAAAGCTCCTAAAGAAGCCAGGAAACGAAACATCATCCTATACATTGTGCAAACTTGGTGGGAGAGCATAAGCTGAAGCACAGTTGCTTTAGTCAATTTATTAGAGTTTCCTAAGAAATGCTCAGAGATGGAATACCCTGTCTGCTAAAGAAAAAGTAAAATTTAATCAGGCATGATGGTACACACCTATAATCCCAGCAACTCAGGAGGCTGAGGCAGGAAGATCACAAGTTTGAAGCCAGACTCAGCAACTTAGCAAGGCCCTGTCTCAAATTTAAAAAGATAAAATAAAATAGAAAGGCTGGGGGATGTAGTTCAGTGGTAAAGCACCATGGGTTCAATCCCCAGTACCAAAAAAAAAAAAAAGAAGAAAAAGAAAAAAAAAAGGTGGAGGGAGGAAGAAGTTGGTCATAGCATAGTTTTTTCTTGCCATAAGCATCTAACCTCCTTTTGTACCAAACTCATTTCTCTCCTTTTTTTAAAAGATTTTTTTAACCTTTGTTTTATTTATTTATATATGATACTGAGGATTGAACCTTGTGCCTCACACATGCTAGGCAAGTGCTCTACCACTGAGTCACAATCCCAGTCCTCAAACTCATTTCTTTTTAAAAAAGAAAAAAAATTGAAATGTAAGCCTTGTAAGACTTGTTTTAAAACTGTACAGTGTCCTTCTTTTATAATTAACACATTACCAAATATGGCTCTAGATAATCCCATTCTGATAGTATTTTAATAGCCACTCACCCTGCCTGCTACAAAATGGGGGTTGTGAATTGCATGGAAAGTTAAAGCAGGTTCTTTGTGCACAGAACAAATGAGTTTTATATTTGAGGATGGTAGTTTTTCATCTTCAGTTGCCTCCAATGTCACTTATATGAAATAATTGCTGCTCTTTTTAAAATATTTTATTTTTAGTTGTAGTTGGACACAATACCTTTATATTATTTATTTTTATGTGGTGCATAGGATCGAACCCAGGGTCTTGCACATGCTAGGTGAGCACTCTACCGCTAAGCTACAACCCCAGCCCCAGTAATTGCTGTTCTGTTAACTGAATAACACTCTGTAATTGGAGGAAAGAAAAGTTGCAGCTGCTTTGTCGGAATTCTAAATAAATACAATTTATTTTAAAGTTTAAAAGTAGATTTTGGGGAAGAAGGTATGTGATCAGAGGGTTTCTTAGCCTTCTTTTTTTCCAATTTCCTCCCTCATCAGGGCTGGATTGGGAGTAACCTCCAGCCCTTTACAGTGCTTTAGCCATCCCAGTTCCTCCTCTACCTTCCCACTTTGCTTTCTTTCCTCCTTTTTATTCTCCCCCTTTCATTTTCCAGCTCACTTCTTCTCATATTTTCCCCATTCTCTCCCTGCATTTAGGCAGATTCCCCCAACCTTAGGCATGTCACTTCAGTACTGAATAGATGAGCAGTCTTCCCTAGTGCCCTCTTGTGGTAATAACTAGTTACTGCAGTCATGTTGATATTCTAGAACTTTGGCCAGAGAGGACAGAACACAACTTGATGGTAGACCCTTTCCCAGACCATAGTAAAACTATCATGACATACTTCAAGTTTGTGCCTGGAATCTTTCCTGCAGCTTAAAGGAGAGTGACAACCAGCTAGTGCAAAATAGTTAACTCAACTACTTGAGTTTGCTATACTTTCAGCTACAGAAACCCATTACATACAATATAAGACCTATGCCATCAGAGTTCAATAGTTTTCATTAAACAAGGAGACGGAGGCTGAAGTTCATGAATAATAAGCAAACAGAAGGTTGACACTAAAACGGAGTAGGGAAAATAATTTCTAAAATGGAGAGAATAAACAATCTGTCTGCTTTGGAGTACGCAGAAGTCAAGAAGCTAGAAATATTTCTTAGAGGAGATGACATTCTGAAACACTGCAAGTGTAAATCTAGGTTCTTCAAGAATCAGAGGCCAGGGATAGAGTTGTGGCTCAATGGTACAGCACTTGACTGGCATGTGTGAGGTCCTGTGTCGCATTCCACGACTAAACACTCAGGGTCACTCCAGGTGATCTGGGCTGCATGAAATAATCACACAGAGACAGAGAAATGCCTTTTTCTTTGGGTCTTATGATGGCTCCTCTGACCTTAGGGGTCCGTGGAGGGAGGGAGGGAGGGAGAGAGAGAGAGAGAGAGAGAAAACGAACACACGTACTGAACGCTTTGGTTGGGGAGAAGTCATTCAAATGAGGCAAGGGGTCAGGTTTCAGGGGGTTGAGTCTAGCTTTGTGATGTCTTCTGTCAGCAGGTTGACTGAAATCTAGGAAGGCCTTGCCCAAAGGCAGAGCAAGACAACGGGACACACAAAGGGAGTTTCCATGGAATATTCTATCCCAAACAGGGCAAAGGGGTAGGATTACGAAGGAATAAGTGAGTGTAGCTCAACCACAGGGGTATGCCTACTCAGAAGACTGGCTTTGATATCCAAGGAGGTCACTGCCCAAGCCACAACGAATGCAGTGGTTGGTCAGAGCCTGGTGCATCAAGACTGGAAGGTGTGGTCATTCAGAGAGGCTCCCCACAGGCCTGGGTTCATCCTCAACACCGCATATAAATAAATAAAATATCCACTTACAACTAAAAAAAAAAAAATCAAAAACCAAGAAAGGATTGGGTGTTTGAAACTTATTACAGCTCTTGCCTGGCTTGCATGTGGCTCTGGGTTTGATCCTCAGCACTGGAAAAAAAAAAGATTTATTAAGTGAAACATATATGAGGGAAAACAGGGAAAGGAATAGCAAAGACAGAGAAAGCCATCGGACTGCAATGCATGTATGACCCTTGGAAAGGAGAGAGAGGGTAGGAAAGCAATTTGATGGGAGAATCCTGGAATGCAGTGCAATCTATAGGGTTTTACCAGGTCAATGAGTGAAAGGCGAGTGACTCACCCGAGGCAGAGATTCAACCAAGAGATTTTATTGAGAGGCTGCCCAAAGGAGAAGAAAAGGAGAGGCAGAGAGCAGAGAGAGGAGAGGAGGAGGGCAGAGAGGGAGAGGAAGAGAGCAGAGAGAAAGAAAGAGAGCAGAAAGAGGAGAGAAAGAAAAGGAAGAGGGCAGAGAGAGAGAGAGGAAGAGGGCAGAGAGTGTGAGCTTGCAAGCTTCAGCTTAAGAAGGGTTGCACAGTAGTGGTTGCTGATAGTCCCAGCTACCCAGGGAGCTGAGGCAGGAAGATCACTTCAGCCAGAAGATTGAGGCCAGCCTAGGCAACACAGCAAGACCCTGTCTCCTGTGTGTGTGTGGAGAGAATGATCTCAGAGTGATTTAAATGAAACATTTACTGAACAACTTTTTTCACTGTTTGATTTGATTAGTGTATGTTTCTGATAGCCCTAGCACAACCTTTTGGAGCCTTAGGATAATGCAGATAAGAGACCACTCTGCCTTACAAAATTTCAGGATATTAAGTTGCTGTGTTAATAGCTGCTGAACACCATGTACAAAAGGACACGTCCAAAGTATCCATTCTTTAACAAACATACTTTGATTACATAAAATTCCATTCCCATTACATCATTCAACCCTTTGCCCACCATAACAACATTCAGGGGTGGTGACAGGGGAGTAAGCCTAGCACTGCAACCTTACACCTCAGAGTCATTGGCCAAAGGTATTTTCCTATACTTCCACTTTCCAACCACCTTAAGACATCTGGCTCCATATCTTGATATGTGGCAGTTCCCTCCATGTTTATCATCAACAAATCAGAAGAACACTACAAAGCTAACCTATGAACTGGGGAAAAGTAAGGGATTAACATTCTCAAACAAAGGAGCATAGACTGGGTTCAATGTTTAAGAACTTGTAACAACAAATCCCACTATTATGTATAACTATAAAGCACCAAAAAAATGTGGGGAAAAAAAAGAAAATGTATATACTTATTTTTTAAATGTCATAAAATTTATACAAATCATTCCTTATAAGGTAAGGAAGAGAACAGACTAGAAAATACCAAATACATTTAAATCCATAAGCCCAGAGTTATAATTCTTAAAACCTGATTAATTTTGAAGGTTGCAAATAAATGAACTCATTACTTTGAAAAACAGTAAATAAAAAGAACCAAGCATTGCTATGTCTGAATAGCTATGCCCCCTCCCATTCACACATTGAAATCCTTACACCAAAGTGATGGTACTAAGAGATGGGGCCTCTGGGGAAGTTGATTAGGTCATCAGGACTTTGCCTTCATGGATGGGATTAGTGCCCTTTTAAGAGACCCCAGGCATGCTGCCTTTCCTATGTAAACTGCAGTACAATGGTGTGGTATCTTTTAAAGATGCATACAAAATATTTACAGATGAAATTATACAAAAGCTGGGTTTTGCTTTAAAACAATACAGGGAAAAATAAGTGGTCATGAGTTGACACGTCAGTAATCCCAGGTTGCTGGGGTCAGGAAGCTGAGGCAGGAGGATCACAAGCTCAAAGCCAGCCAGCCTGGACAATCTGGCAAGACCTGTTCTAAAATTTTAAAATTAAAGAGATAGGGTGTTGGAGATATAGCTCAGTAGTAAAGCACCTGCCTTGCATGTGCAAGCCCCTGGGTTCAACCCCCAGTACCATAATTAAAAGAAAGACAGACTCCAAAGACTAGCTAGCCTCTTCCACCTATGAGAAAGTAAGTCCTCACTAGACACTTAACACACTAGCATCTTGATCTTGAATTTCCAAGTCTTTAAAACTGAGAAATAAATTTGTTGTTTACAAGCCTATTCCTAGCAATTTATTGTAGCAGCCAAAACAGACTAAGTCAAGCATTTATTTTGCCTTTCTTATACAAGCTGTACCACTAAATAACCATATGATAAGAAGAAATTTATCTTCATGTTTCCCAAATAATAAATGAAAAAATTCATATTATATTCCTAATGAATTAATAGATCTTGGCAGTAAGCATCAAATGGCTACTATCATCACAAAAAGAGACATTATGTGCCTCCTACTTTGATTACATAAAATTCCATTCATTCACTACTATTGAAATAGATTTCTCAAAATGAAACTGAATCTGACAAGCTTCTGGACACAGTTGTCAATTTGCAGGAAATACCAATGACGGAATAACATGTTAAAATTACACCATGAAGATATAACAGCTAAATCCAGACTATGAAAACTCTATAGGGCAATCTATTTTCTTTCACAATAACAACAAAATCAGGAGAAAGAAATCTATAATCAAAAGAAACCAGTATCAAGTAATCGTATTGTATAACTTCATATGGATTCTAATTCAAATAACTGAACTATATAAGTACACACATATATACAAATAAGAAAAACTGGAAGACTTCCAGAATAGTTCCTACCCCTCCAAGTCTAACCAGCCAACAGGTGGTACCCAGCAAGAATAACAGTACCTTATTATGGTACTATTTCTTTTTTTTTAATATTTATTTTTTTAGTTGTAGTTGGACACAATACCTTTATTCCATTCATTTATTTATATGTGGTGCTGAGGATCAAACCCAGGGCCCCACGCATACTAGGCAAGCGCTCTACTGCCAAGCCACAATCCCAGCCCTTTTTTTTTTTTTTAATATTTATTTTTTTAGTTGTAGTTGGACATAATATCCTTATTTTATTTATTTTTATGTGGTGCTGAGGATCGAACCCAGGGCCTCACATGTGTTAGGTGAGCACTCTACCACTGAGCCACAACCCAAGCCTGGTACTGTTTCTTAAAGACAACCACCAGTGTCATCCCATTAAGTAAATTATATCAGGGCCCTGCCATCCTAAAAAAGTGAGCAGCACATCCTCACAAGAGAGCCCCTGAACAGCCTACAGTTGAATCACTATCTTGGAGGAATCTGCAAAGATGGGGACTATCCTTCAGGACAGAATATATGCACTAAATCAATCTTTTTGAAGTATTGCTCCCTCGGGGCAAAAAAAAATGAAAGCCGAGTGACCCTACTTATTATCACTCCCAATGACCCACTCAGATATTTCCAATCCTATGACTTTATGCCTGCAAGGTTAAAGGTCTGGTCCTGAAGGGGAGTATACTTTTGGCAGGAGACACAACAAGGACATGGTCAGAACTGCAAGCCACAGCTATCACCAAGGCATTTTAAACTTTTTGTTCTCAGAAACTAGAAGGAAAGTGCTACCATTTTTTGTTTTTTGGGGTACTGGGGATTGAACTCAGGGGCACTCAAACACTGAGCCACATTCCCAGCCCTATTTTGTATTTTATTTAGAGACTGGGTCTCACTCAGTTGCTTAGCACCTTGCTTTTGCTGAAGCTGGCTTTAAATTTGTGATCCTCCTGCCTCACCCTCTCAAGCTGCTGGGATTACAGGCACGTGCCATCACATGCTACCATCTTGACAGGGTAACTGGTTAACAGAAATAACTACAATAAGAAGCAGCCAGGTAATCTACTTGGGTGCTATCAGTTCCCTGTTGCTGTTGATACTAATTACAACAAATTTAGTGGCTCCAAGTAACATTAATTTATTACTTTACAGTTCTATAGGAGAGAAGCTGGATATACCTTAGGGGCTAAATTAAAGTTGCATCCCTTTCTGGAGGCTCTAGAATGGAGTCTGTTTCCTAGTCCTTCAGGAGTTAGCAGCACAATCCCACTCAGCATAGGACTGAGAATTCTACTTTCTTGCTGGGTATCACCTGAGGGACACCCTTAAAAACTACATAACTATCCAGTTGTTGATAGTTTCAAACATTCCAGAACCAACAAGTTACCACAGATAGGAAAGGTTTTCTGCTTTTAAAAACACATGAGATTAGAATTAGGCCCAATTTGAAAATCCAGGCTTATTTCCCCATCTCAAAGCCCTCAACTTCATCCAAGTCTGTGAAGTCCCTTTTGCCACTTCAGGCAACATTATTCACAGGTCCCAAGAGTTAGGAAATGGACATCTTTGGGGGATGATTATTCTGCTCACCACAGATACAGCTTGCCTCTTCCTCCCACAGCTATAATGTAAAGCTCTTGTGTAGCAAGAGAAGGGTGTGAATCAAAGGCTCCAAACACTTCAGTAATGAAAATTAGGTTTCCACCACTAGGTAAGCAACCAAGACCTATCATTGTGATAAAAAGATTAAAGGAATTTAGTATTTATAGCCCCAAGACAAACTGCAGCAATAGGGTTTGTAATTAGTTGCATGTTTCTCCTAATGATTCCCCTTAGGAATCATTAACACTCATGGGGAAAGTAATCTGCTTGAACAGAGCTGTATAACACCCACATCTCTTTTCAAGGGAACAATCTACAGGTAACTGAGTGCCTTTGGAACTAGTGTCACACTGATACCATACTACTACCAATGACAAAAGGAAAAAGTACTATAGGCCATTTCTTCTAACATGTAGCCTTTGGAAACTCTATTAGCAGGACCAGATATTTCTCAGTGATGTGATAGTCTGAGGTCCTTCCTACCCATTCTTCCTATTCCTAAAAGCTAAGACCTTGGTGAACAGTAGCTATATGTAGACCTCCCAAAACTCACTGTAGGCAGATTTGCAATATCTAGGGGACAACAGATTCCTGGCTACTAAGAGTAGATTCCCTGGCCTCTGTACCCCAGATGCTAACAAATCTAAATCTAAAGTCACCTTGAGTCAGCTATATGCTAATGGCCTATATATCACTTTTAAAAACAATAATGGGATCTCTCTAACCATATTGCAAGAACAGTCATATTCTTGTTAAGTTGGGTAAGGTTTGCCTTTGTGGGTAAATTGAAAAGGACTAGGAAATCAAAAGCACAGGGAACCACCAACTGAAAAGCATCACTATTAAAGAGATGTTTACCTTCTCATGGCCCTTCAGAGTCATTTTTGACTGTTCTCTGAATATAGAGTTTAGATAGTGTGACTGGATAAACTCTTCTATGCCCCTTACTTCAGTTCTTAAAGACACTAACCTTTTATCCTCAACACAATTATTTTCTAGCATAGGTACCTTAACCCTAACCGAACATCTATCTTTAGCCTACTTTCCCAACGTTCAGCATCAAAATGAAATCCTGGCGGGCCAGGGATATACCTCAGTAAGACTGTGTTGCCTAGCACACGAGGCCCTGGGTTCAATCTACAGCACAAAAAATAATCTTAAAGGCTGGGGCTGTAGCTTAGTGGTAGAACACCTGCCTGGCCCTGGGTTTGATCCTCAGCACCACAAAATGAATAAAGATATTGTGTCCATCTACAACTAAATAAATCTTTAAAAAAATAACTAACCTTGACCATTTGTGTACATTTTGGCCCTAGAGAATTCTTTTCTCCCCAGTCCTGGGGATTGAAACCAATACCTTGCACATACATGCTAGGCAAGTGTTCTTCTACTGGGCTATGTCCCCAAACTATTTTTTATTTTGAGACAAGATCTCACTAAATTGCTGAGGCTGGCCTCAAACTTGCAATCCTCCTTCCTCAGTCTCCCAAAGGGCTGGGACTATAGATGCGTGCTACAGTGCCCTGCAACTCTAGAGAATGACAACCAGGCGCAATCTGTGAGAAAAAAAAAAGGGAGTAGGGGTTAGGGAATCTAAATAGAGAGTGAAAAAAAAAAAAAAGGAGATATTTTATAACTGATTGGCTTTCATAAGGAAGTTCCTCCCCCTTTCCTTTACTTCCAGTTTTTACCTTATTCTTGAAACCAAACTGAGGTACTAAAAATTTATTTATTCCCCAGGGCAGAACTATACCTGCCTCATTTTCCATCTCCCAAAGACAGCTCCCTAATAAGACATACATTCAAATACAAACAAAACACGCATTCAATTCAGGCAACTGTTTTACATTTTCATAACATTTTAACATTTAATAGAAACTATATACAATAATTTTTTACTATATTTTACATAAGATAGCCACTGCAGAAATTTACATAGATTACAAGCAAGATGAATAGTTAAGGTGGGCCCAGTCCTTAACTGTCTCAGGATAAGGATGGGAGTTCACTGGAGAAAGGGTGCAAACTGTTCAATTAAGTGAAGATGAGGAAAAGCTAAACTGTAGGCCTTTAGGTAAAGATAACCAGGCACTGGGGCAACCAATATCTCAACAGCACCATTTATAAAAACAACCCTCACCTAATCATCTATGTGGATTTCTATCTGTGACTTAAGAAATCCCATTACAAAGAATCACTTTCCCCTTTGGCACAGTCCCAAATACTGAATTTCAGAGATAGGTAATCCCTATCTTCCTTGCCCATGGTAGAAAGAAACACAACTTTGACACTACTGGCCCATCCCCCTAAGTATGGTTTTATTTAACTACGACATTCTATAACCCAGAACAAAACAACTGGGTTGCCCCTGTTTAGTGAGAGATGATCAGAGATACTTGTTTGAAGAATGGGAAAGTGAAATCCACGGAAGTCATATGGTTCCCAGAACAAACTATCAACTGCTAGGAGTGGATTCTGGTTTTCCATTTGCAGTAGCCAATCCACTTTGAAGCAATGGTGCACAGGCTTTCTCAGAATTTCGAGATCCCTGGGACCTGTAACCATCTCCAACCATCTGCATCTGGCCCTATTAAAGAAATAAAGGTACTTTGATTAGTAAAGCATTCACTGGAAGGGAGGATGGGGAGGGGAATCAGGAATGACAGGAGAATGAATCAGATATAAATTCCCTATGTTCACATACGAATACACAAACAGAAATAACTAACTCCACATCATGTTCAACCACAAAAATTGTATCCTACTTAGAGTAAGTTATACTCCATGTATGTATAATATGTCAAAATACATTCTACTGTCATGTATATCTAAGAAGAACACATAAAATTAAAAAAAAATTTTAAGTCTCATGAAGGAAAAAAAATCATTCTCGATGCTCTGAAACCTTAATTATGAATCTATCAATTCCCATTTATATTCAGTACATTAAAACAACTCTGGGAGCTGCTCTTCCCAATACTGCCTAATCTTAAAGAGTCTGAAATCATTACTTGGCATTCTTGAAGCTCTCCCAATGGAAGAGACAACCGTGGATTGTTTCTTCCAAATGAAACAGCCATTCTCGACTAAGGTCCCAGAACAGCCAATGAACCATAGAAGATAAGTTTTTTAGGCCTCTGCTTGAAACCAACAGCTATAGTGTAACTGCTGGTCTTCAGTCAGGGCCACTGGTATCCAACCTCAGAGAAAGAAGCCAAATCACACTACTGGTGCTTATTCTGCAATGAGAATAATTCCAGTAATGAACTCTCCCTTAAACGGCACAATTTAGCCAAGCATAGTTGTGCACATCTGTAACTTGGAAGGCTGAAGCAGTAGGATCCCAAGTTCGAGGTTAATCTTAGCAACTTTAGCAAAACCCTATCTCAAAATAAAATCTGGGATGTAGGTCAGAGCACGCCTGGGTTCAATCTCCAGTATCAAAAAAAAAAAAAAAAAAGAAAAAAATTTACTTACATTTCTTGTCTTAACCTTTCATTTAAAAAAATTTATGTCCTACCCTCAATATGAAAACTAGGGACCATTATTCTAAGGTCCATCTAGAAAATTGGAGCAAAATGGCACTAAGAAGCAGAAAAAGGCTTCTTTCATTCTCTCATTTATTCATTTGCAGTTCTGGGGATGAAACCCAGGGCCTCACATATTATAAGGAATATAATATGTGACTGAGCTACACCCAGCCTCAAAATGACATTTATTAAAAATACCTTCCTTGTATGGTATTCATTAAACAAAAGCTATTTGGGGGCAGGCATCTTTATACTCTACTTGTGATGAGACCCACACTCCCTGGAGTACATGTTAGCAAACAAGGATCGCTTTGCCTGACCAGGTCACTATATGATGGAAGGCTAACTGGGATTGTTCTTCACTTGCCAAGATATCCACTGGGCCTTCAGCAATTTCTTTGACTGAATGATCTTCAAGGGTTAATGAAGGATCAAAAAGCAAGGGTGAAGGAGGGCACTGCATACCATCACCAACAACATCCAAGTCCTACAAAACAAAGAGAAAACCCTATTAGCAATACTAAGGGTATCAATAAACTGAAGTTGGCATATTTTTCAGCAAACCTCAAAGCAATTCTGAGGTCCCTCCCTTACCCCTTGCCTACCAGAATGTTCAACAAATGAGACAAGATCCAAAAGCACTGAGAATTTTTTCTTGCTGCTGATTATGAAGCACAGACCAGTATAGTAGCTTTAAAAAAGCAAATTCCTAGGAAAATTCATAGAAAGTAGAACAGTGGTTACCAGGGGCTGAGGGAAAGGGGAAGAGGAGTGTTATTATTTAAAAGGTACAGAATTTATGCCAGGGTTGATGGAAAAATTCAAGAATGGTTGTACAACACACTGAACATTGTTAATTAGCACTGTACACTTAAGAACAGTTAAAACTAAATTTTGTTATATATATTTCACCATAGTAAACAGTATTCAAAAAAAAAAATATTCCAAGGTTACTGGAGTCAACATTTAAGTTAACCAGTGATGAATCTAATGATAATCAGCAGAAGCATAAATTAAAATTAAATATTGCTTTAAAACTTTGGGCAATATGAGATTGTATGATGAATGTCCAAAGAGCCACAATGCATGCAAGTGAAAGAGAGGAAAAGGGAGAGTAGGAAAGGAGGGAACAGGAAACTCAAAAGACATCTGAAATATTATTCTGATTAAAACCCTATCCTCACAGAATAATTCATTTTAAATCTAACACAGTTCAATTGTTCTGTTAAAAAAAAAAAAAAGACATTGCTAAACATGGTAATGTACACCGTAATCCCAACAACTTGGGAGGCTGAGGCAAAAGGATCCCAAGTTTGGGGATATAGCTCAGTTGGTAGAGTGCTTGTCTTGTATGCAGAAGGCCCTGGGTTCAATCCCCAGCACCACAAAAAAAAAAAAAAAGAAAAAGAAAAAATCCAAGTTCAAGGCCAACCTGGGCAACTTAGCAAGACCCCATCTCAAAACAAAAATAAAAAGGACTGGAGATATAGCTCACTGGTATAGCTCTTGCCTAGCATGCCTAAGACCCTAAGTTCAACCCCAAATACCATAAAACAAATATCAGAAAAAGAAATATTCTAAACCACGCTTCTTCCAAATGAACTGGCCATTCCCACTGAGATACTGAATAGCCAACAGACCAAGGGAAGTTATCTCTTGGCTCCCATTTGAAACCAATAGCTACAGCAAACATTGGTCTTGATTCAGGGCCTAAGGCATGGCAAAGGTTCAAGTGATACATCAACCTAACTTCCATGCCACTGCTAGGAATCTAACGCTAAATTCCCCCTCCCCCATAAAAATACCCAAGGGTTGGTACTCCCTGGTACCCTTTATAGAGGTATGATGCTTTTAACTATCTAGCTTCATGAGAAGCTTAGTTTATGCTTTAAAATAAGTCAAACAATTTGCAGTCCTTTCCCCTTTTGTTGATGTGCCAATCAGAAAGAAAGAAGAAAGAAAGAAAGAAAGAAAGAAAGAAAGAAAGAAAGAAAGAAAGAAAGAAAGAAAGAAAGAAAGAAAGAAAGAAAGAAAGAAAGAAAATAACATCTTCAAAATTGAGGGGAAAAAAAAGAAGTGAAGAATCTACCATACTTAAAAACTGCTCAATCTAAAAGAACAAAGAAAAGAAGAAGTTCACTAGCTAACATTCACTTCAGATTATTGGAAACTTCTGACTATCCACAGAAACCAGTGTTCTCACACATTAGGACCATAAAATGTTTTCTATAATTCTTTTACTAAACACAATCATTATATAAATAATTAGCTTAGAGCAAGGCATAGGGGTACACACTGGGAGGCTGAGATAGGAGGACTGCCAAGTTTAAGCCCAGCCTCAGCAACTTAGGCCCTAAGAAACTCAGCAAGACCCTAACTCAAAATGAAAAATAAAAAGGGCTGGGATGTGGCTCAGTGGTTAAGTGGCCCTGGGTTCAACTCCAAAAAAAAAAAAAAAAACTCTAAAAAGGGCTGGAAATGTAGCTCAGTGGTAGAGCACCCCTGGATTAAATCTCCAGTGAAGAGAAAAAAAAGTAGCTTGGAATTAAAAGAAACCACTTAAGCAATAAAGTAAAAAGGATCCAAGTCTCAAGCTAATAATGGAATGGGAATGTTTTCAAAGGGAAAATAAGTACAGGAAACATTTTTCTTAACATATAGAACACGTAGTCCTTTACCAATTAAAATTGGGAAAAGGAACCTAAAATAAGAGAAGATCAACAAGTGACATCAGCAACATTGTAGAAGCAGCAGCTCTGGCTCTCCGTCCACCCACAAGTGCATCACATAAAAGCTCTACTCATGGGATCAATTCCCTCTGAGAGAAAGCTGGAGTAGCTGTTTGCTCCTACCCACTGGGCAATTTGAGAAAACAATCACATGTAAGACAGGACAGGAAAAGAAGAGGAACATGAGGCCAGGAGCCCAGCTCTAGGCACAGCACCTAAAACTGGAAAAGTAATCCCCAACATTCTGGCTTCTCCCTATGGAGAAGAGGATTTGGGCTTCACGCTGGGAGCAGAGGAGAATACACACAAGTTTCTCCAGATCACAGGGGAAAAAATCAAGAGACTTAAACAGAGCACAGCACTTTCAAGGACTTCATTCCCCAGGAGCAGTGTAGAGAGGTTACTTAAAAAACAATCCATTTTCCCCTTATATCAAGCATCTAACTTTACACCTAGGAAGTTTAGGGACTGCATCCTGAACCTCCTAGCTCTGGAAGCAGACTTTCATATGTGCCTCTCTAGACCATGGAGAATGGGGATAAAGTGGTGGTTTTATACAGGCACACAAGCACTTTCAAGAGCTTCTTCTCCCAAGAGCAGTGGGGGAAGGAGGGGATAAAAAGCAAATCCTATTTCTCCTGTGAAGGACTCTATGTAGGCATCAAATGCCCCAACTTTAACAACTACCTCCCCAAAAGACTCCATTCTAAATCTCTTAATCTTTGTGAATAGAAAAAACCAGGCATGTACAAGTCTCCCTAGGTCAGAGAATAGAGGTGATTTTAAGTGAGCAAAAGGGGCAGAGTGACCAGCAAAAGTCATGCCTGACCAATTTGATGATATATATATTTGGGGGAGGGTGGGTACCAGGGAATTGAACTCAGGGGCACTAGACCACTGAGCCACATCCCCAGCCCTATTTTGTATTTTTTTTTAATTTATTGTTTAGTTGTAGTTTGACAAAACACCTTTATTTTATTTATTTTTATGTGGTGCTGGGGATTGAACCCAGGGCCTCACATGTGCTAGGCAAGCACTCTACTGCTAAGCCACAACCCCAGCCCCCATTCTGTATTTTATTTAGAAACAGGGTCTCACAGAGTTGCTTAGTACCTCATTGTTGCTGAGGCTGGCTTTGAACTAGCAATCCTCCGTTTCAGCCTCCCAAGCTGCTGGGATTACAAGCAGATGCTATCACACCCGGCCTTGATGATATATTTTTAAATATTTTAAAATTAAGATTTCTGGGGCTGGGGATGTGGCTCAAGCAGTAATGTGCTCGCCTGGCATGCGCGGGGCGCTGGGTTCAATCCTCAGCACCACATAAAAATAAAATAAAGATGCTGGGTCCACCAAAAACTGAAAAATAAATATTAAAAAATAAAATAAAATAAAAAGATTTCTTAATTGTCAGGAAATAGCCTATAATATCTCACAATCATTATTAATTTGTTTAAATATTCACTAAAATAAGCAAATATCCATCTACAACTACAAAAAAATAAAAAGAAAGAAAGAAAGAAAGAAAAGAGCCTGGGGCTGTGGCTCAGTGGTTAAGACCTCTGGATTCAATCCCTGGTACCAAAAACAACAAAAAAATAAAGAAGTGTGGGAAAAGTATATAACATTTTGTTTTGTTTTATTTTTGTAATGCTAGAGATTGAACACAGGGCCTTCAGCATTCTAGATATGTACTGTACCACTGAGCCATATCCCAGTCCAGAAGTACAAAATATTTATGTGTGTGTGCGCGCACATGTCTATATATAATACCATATAATACACAAACACACATATACATATATATGCACTAGGTGGTCAAAAACAGTGGTTTTTGACTCAGTGGTTGAGTGCTTGCCTAGCATATGCAAGGCCCTGGGTTCAATCCCCAGTACTGCAAAAAGTAAAAGAAAAACCAAAAAGAGGTTAAAGGGGAAAAGCAAAAAAGTCAAAACAGAAATGACTATAGAAATTATTACCAAAATAAAAATTAACAGCCTAGTACATGTGTATTCTACAAAACACATGTGCTAATTTCTACCTGTGTACATAAGAGATTTTGATTATACAGTGCTTTTTATTAGGTGATTAAACCTTACAAACCTGTTCATATTACTTAAAACATTTTTAAAAGACAACACCTCTCTAGGTTTTCTTGAAATACAAAATGAAGTGAGCAAAACTCTGTCCTTATCAACCTGAGGCTATCATTTAATCTCTTCAAAATAATCTTGGGGCTGGGGTTGTGGCTCAGCAGTAGAGTGCTTGCCTAGCATGTACGAGGTCCTAGGTTCAATCCTTAGCACCACATATAAATAAATAAAAAAATAAAATATTTTAAAATAATAATAATAGTAATAATAATCTCATTGGCATTTTGAGAAACAGTGGAATACAATCTCTGAAGTCTCTTCCTAGCCTCATATTCTATGAAAGAAACTTTTAAAAAAGGCAATTATAAGCTCATGCACTAGCACATACCTGTAGTCCCAGAATTCAGGAGGGTGAGGCAAGAGGATCTCTTGAGCCCAAGAGTTCCTAAGACAAGTCTGGGGTACAGACTACAGACTCAAAAAAAAAAACTACCAAGTGGTTTAGTTTTTGTTTTATTTGGGGTTTTGTTGTTGTTATCGTTTTTTGTATTCAGTATTGAACCCAGAAAATAGCCATAATAACATCTCACAATGATTAATTTGTTTAAATATTCACTAAAAAAGAAACAAGAGTCATCCTTAAACATACTAGAGGAATGTTTACCACTGAACCACGTTCCCAGCCCTTTTTATTTTATAAACATTTATATTTTAGTTACAGGTAGACAAATTATCTTTATTTTATATTTATGTGGTGCTGAGGTTCGAACCTAGTGTTTCACACATGCCAGGCAAGTACACTACCACTGAGCCCCAGCCCCCTTTATTTTTTGAGACAGGGTCTTCACTGAGTTGCTCAGGGCCTTGTTAAGTCTCTATTGCTAAACCAGCCCTTGAATTTGTGATCTTCCTGCTTCAGCCTCCCAAGATGTGAGATTACAGGTGTGCCCCATCCCCAACACATCCAGCCCTTTTTAAAAATTTGAGGACCTCATTAAATTTTCCTGGATGGTTTGAAACTTGCAGTTCTGCCTCAGCCTCCCAAGTAGCTGGGATTACAGGTGTGGGCCACCACACCATTTGTGCTACCTTTCCTGTATTGTGGAATCTCAACCTGAAGGGTGTTAGATTTCACCTAACACTCAAAACCAAGAGACAACCAGAACTTCCGGTTTATAAGTGGTTCAGAGTGTCAATATAAAAAGTTTGCTTTCTTTTGTCTAAATAGAACAAGAAGCTTAAAAAATAAGCATACTCCAAAGGATATATAGAGAGAGAATTGGAGAATTGAAAGTGTGTCCTCCCAAAAACTTGTACATCAATGTTCCATAACAGAATATTCCGGGGCTGGGGATGTGGCTCAAGTGGTAGCGCGCTCGCCTGGCATGCGTGCGGCCCGGGTTCGATCCTCAGCACCACATACAAACAAAGGTGTTGTGTCCGCTGAAAACTAAAAAATAAATATTAAAAAATTAAAAAAAAAAAAAAACTTTAAAAAAAAAAAAAAGAATATTCCTTAAATGCCAAAAAGTAGAAACAGCTCAAATGTCCATCAACCTGGTGGATTAAAAAAATGTGTTATGGCAACATAATGGATTAATTTTGCCACAAAAATGAATGAGGTAAAGCTGGGTGGAGTCGAGTGGTGCACACCTATAGTCCCACCTACTTGGGAAGCAGAGGCAGGACTGCAAGTTTGAGGCCAGACTTAGGAACTTAGCAAGACCCTGTCTCAAATAAGGACTAGGGCTGTCTGTAGCTCAGTGGTATAATGCTTGCCCCAGTATGCATGAGGCCCTAGGTTCAATTCCCAGTACCAAAAAATAAAAAAGAAAGAAAGAAATGAACTATTAATATACACACTACAATATAAGTGAACCTTAAAAACATATGTTAGGGGATACCAGGATACAAGCTTTGGCCCCCTTCTCCCTCCCAGGAGAAGTCTATGTTACCCTTTAAAAAAAAAAAGAAAAAGAAAAAAAAAAACCCTGCTTTATATGCTTAAAAAAATTATGCTAAATGAAAAAAGCCTGGCACAAAAGTTTCAGATTTATATGAAATGTCCAGAAGCAGCAAATTTACAGACAAAATGTGTATTAGTGGTTGACAAAGGATTGGGGAGGGCAGAATGAAGAGTTAGCTTTCTTTCTGGGATGATAAAAATATTCTGAAATTAGGTAGTGACAATTGGCTACATGTGGATATACCAAAGGGGGGGAAATCCTGTTATCATATATTTTGAAAGGGAACACTTATAATGTATGAATTTTATCTCCAAAAAAATACGGAAAAAGCAGGCTGGAAAAAAAAAAAAAAAGGTAGAAAGTCTCTTAATGAATGTTAACACACAAATACAACCATACATTTATCACTTCAAAAACTTTTTTTTATCAGTTCTCCTGACCACAACAGACTAACTATTCTCACCATTAATAAATACGGCCTTGTCTCAAGGGCCAATCAGAGCAGAGCTTCTCTAACTTACATCACTGAACTCCAGTGGTAAACTCTCAGTGGGCTGAAGCTCAGCAGCACTCAAGTACAGATCCATGGGGCCGGCTTCCAGATCGTCTGGCACAGACAGTACCTGCTCGGGCTTATACATCTGAGGAGGCAACTGGAAGTGCAGTGGACAGCAGGGATCCTCAGAGAGGCTTACAGGAACTGGTTTGTTGCAAGGTACCTCTTCAGATCCCTGGCAGCATTTGAAGAGAACCTGATTCGTATCCTGACAAATATCTGTAGAAAAACGGTCAAGGGAAATATAACAACAACTATCGGAGGTACAAAATATAGTAGAGGTGACAATACATTTCATACAGAAAACCAAATGCAGTTAGTAATTTTTAAAGTTACTTCTCAAAGTGAGTGGCATTTCCTAACATTTAATTCTAGCTCTACGAGTAATTTAAAACCAACAAGTCCCCAACCTCCTTTTCAGGATCCTGGTCACTTAAACTAAACATACTAATCCTGTTCTCCCCATGACAATGCTAAGCAAGTAGTAATAACACTCCTAGGAACATAAACCTACTCAGAAGAAACAAGGGATAGTAAAAGCAAATAGTTTGCAGAAGCCCCTACCAACCCCTACAATAATCAAGATATACAGTGTGGTTTCTGCTGTTAAGAAGAGTAGCTTGGGTCTAGGGATATAGCTCAGTTGGTAGAGTGCCTGCCTCATATGCACAAGGCCCTGGGTTCAATCCTCAGCACCACAAACACACACAAAAAGTGGCTAAGTTTGCAAAAAAAATTTTTAAAAAAATTGCACCTTGTTTTTAATATGAGAAATTCTTTTAAACTAGCACTGCATTAAGGAAAACAGAAATTCTACTACTAATATTTACTAATTAACACATCGAGAGGAAATAATAAATTTCCATGGCTTTTTTTTTTTAAGAGGATGAAAGTACATGAGAAATCCTCTCATGATCTTAAAAAGAGTAAGACAATACTGCTTATGAGGGACCATGGAAAAGAACTCCAGGAACAACACTCCAAGAGCTCTACAATAACTTTTGTTAAGGGTAAAGCAGAAAGGGCTATATTTCCAAGTTGGCAAAGAATCAAAATTTAAATCATGAGCTAGACATAGTGGTGCACATCTGTAATCCCAGCAAGAGGCTGAGGCAAGAGGATGATAAGTTCAAGAACAATCTCCGAAATTTATTGAGACCCTATCCCAAAGCAAAAAACAAAAAGGACTAGAAATGTAGCTCAGTGAGCACCCCTGGATTCAATCCCCAATACCAATGTGGGGGGGGGGATCATGATTAGATAATAAATTTCAAGTTCAGTTACTCTATAAAATACATTTCATGCAAGTGTTACCATTTCTTAAAATCTTAAAATGTGGTTATTTCCCCTAAATTAATAAACAACATTGTTTTAAACCTGAATATTTTTAACTAGAAAATACAATTTTCTTTAAACTGATTATACCAGGATTATTAAATCATGGATAATTTTCATCTCAAATATTCTAAGATAATTTTAAAAATTAAAAACATCTATTGGGAGGCTTAGGTAGGATGATCACAAGTTCAAAGCCAGCCTCACCAACTTGGTGAGACCCTGTCTCTAAACAAAATAGAAAAAAAAAAAAATCTAATGTACATTATGATTTTTTAAACCAAATAAACCTTCTGGAATAAAGCCATTTCTCTTTGGGCATGGTGGCACACACCAGTAATCCCAGCAACTCAGGATTACAGGAGGCAAGAGAATCTCAAATTCAAGGTCAGCCTTATTAACTTAGGTCCTGACCCAAAATATAAAATAAAAAAGGCTGGGAATATAGCTCTATGGCAATGTATCCCTGGCTTCAATATCCCAGTACCAACAGTAACAAAAAAAAAAAAAACTTTCTTTCCAGCCATACTTGGAAATCGTTTAATTCTATGCCAGTAGTTTCACACTTGTGACAGTACTGGCACTATGGGCTGGTAAGATGTAGATGTAGAATGTTTAGTAATATCATCCACTAGCTGTCAGTAGCATTTCCACCTCTGGCCCAACCAAAATTTTCTCCACACATTGCCAAATGGAGAACAAAACAGCCCCCTGTTGAGAATCACTACTCAAAAGGACAGTAGATAGTACAAAGTAAATATAATACTTATTGAATAAACCTAAGAACCAAATAAGAACAGATTTGCACGATTATGAGCTTTAGAAAACCTAAGCAATATGTCTAATGGGCTAAAGAAATTCAATTTTAAATTATTAATATTTAAAAACCTTAATTTGCTAAATATTTCAACTAGAATTTTTCCCATTTGACTTCAATGGACTTTCACAAAAGTCTCTTATCTATTTAATTCCACAATAGTCTAGAAACCGCCCCCATTCTCCTCCACCCGCTTTCCTTTCAGACAAGGACAAGAGAGATAAAAAGGGAATGATTGACCTACAACTAGAGTCTGGGTCCTTCACTCAGTCCAGTGCTGTCTCCATTAGACCAGAGTAAAGAGTTAACAGGTCACCAATGGCAGTCGCATCTTCCTCTGGGATGAGGACTTAAGGAAGGGTAAGTAACTTAGGAACTATGGAAAGGAAAAGAGCATATAAGGAAAAATACTTCCTTTGTTAAATACAGTTCCTCTTCAACTTTGCTTTTTAAAATATTTATATCCTAACATACTATTTGAGTACAGCATTATAAGAAATGTCAAAAATAGTCTTTAATATCTATAAACTGGGTTTTCTCTACTAAATTCAAGTTTCCTTTTAAAAAAATTATACAGAAACAGAAAAAAGGATATTCATACCATGCAAAAATGATTATATTACATTCCTTCTCAGTATTTAGTACCATGCAGTTAAAACATAATCTACAGAAATCTATATCCTATTTTTCTCACTATAATTTTCTCTTCGCTCATAAATTGTTAAATGTTTAGTGCAAAAAATCTGTTGTGCCACAATTTATTTCCCTATTCCTCATCTCTAAACAAGGCTGTCTCCAATTAGACTTTGGGGTGGGGTAGGGAGACTAGGGACTGAATTCAGGGGCACTCAACCACTGAGGATGAGCCACATCCTCAGCCCAATTTTGTATTTTATTTAGAGACAGGGTCTCACCGAGTTGCTCAGCACCCCTCTTTTGCTGAGGCTGACTTTGAACTTGCAATCCTCCTGCCTCAGCTCCGAAAGCTGCTGGGATAACAGGCGTGTGCCCCTGTGCCTGGCTTAGAATTTTTTTTTGTTTAAGTATTTGACTGCATTTGATTATCTTCTTAAATTTCCAGGGGCAAAAACTGCCTTATCAAAGAATTATTATTTTCGAACTGCTTCACAAAAAGCTTTTATCAATTTATATTCCAACTGGAATATAATTTAGAAGAAGCTCAACTACTTTTGAAATTCACCCACTAATAAAAAAAAAACAACTTACATTTTAAAAATTTTTTTTAGTTGATGGACACAATATTTTTTAATTTATTTTTATGTGGTGCTGAGGATCAAACCCAGTGCCTCACATGTGTGCAGCAAGCACACTACAACCCCAGCCCTAAAATTTACATGTTTATTTTAAAATGTATGTACAAATATCAAAATTAGGTTTTAAATTTTCCTTGTTTTATTTATCTCTTCTGTTTAGAGTGAAATAAACACTAACTATAGGCCATTTCTATTAACCGTCTACAGACAACCTCTGTCCAATTATGTTTTAAGCATTTATCTTTAGTTTCTAATTACTTAGCACAGCATTTTATACATTAATGACAGTAATCCTTTATCAGACATTTACTGCAATAATTAATAAACTGGTAAAATACTTAATAACAATAGTAGCTGGGATATAGGCAGGTGCCATAAATGCTGGCTAAGAAAATACATACCAATTTCCAAATATTTGGTATGTCTCACAAGGCAAATGAAATCCACCAAAATTCATGTTTTTCATGTTTTTCATTTAAAGAGCATATTTAATAAGTGTTTTTATGACAAAAAGTAATTTTTTCAATCAATACCTATAACCAAGATGCAATTTCAAAATCTAATAATAAAGTTTTATAGTCAAATGGTATATGTAGTCCTACAGCAGAATCAAGAGACATGATGAAATTAATTGAAAAAATTAATTAAAAGGAGGAGGGAAAAGATTCCTATTTTTGGAAACAATTAAATTTCTAGTTTAAATGAAGTTAAAAATATTAAAGTTAGGGCACTGATGATACAAATGGATAATAGTTTTAGGAAATTCACAGTGCAGAATCATTCTTTTATTTTGGGTAGAAAACGTGAAGCAAATTTTTTTGGTAATAGATTTAAGAGCATTATAATTGTAATGAACAATTAAATCAGGGATCTAAAGATAAGTATTGTATGGATTACTTTGGAATCCTAGTATTAAGACTACAAATTAGTATTAGCCCACATCTATCACTAATGATTCAAATGTTTCTTTCTAATGAATTGACCATTACATTTCCAAAGTTCTGAAATGGCCAACAGACCATAGAAAGACGTTTCTTTAGGCTCCTGCTTGAAACCAACAGCTTCAACAAACTGCTGGCCTTGATTCAGGGCCAAAGGTTCAAAGGCCTTCAATTAAGCAAATCAGCAAAGATTCTCACTAGCCTTCATCTAACTACAAAATCAGAACCCCAACAGGCAGTTTTAAAAAGATACGGGTAAGGCAGTGTCTGGTCATTGGGAGAGACTGATTGGAACAACGAACATCATCCACAAAGGCCAAGCACCTCTGACTAGAACGAGTGGTATGGGCCTAAAATGAAGAAAAAAGATAAAAAAGACAAACCCACAAAAGAACATACAACCAATTATCATAAGAATACTTAGTTATATAATAAAAGTACCTCCTCAAGGCCAGAAAATTCAATATTTAATAAACTAATATTATGCAGTAAAATAAAATTTAAAACCTTACATACAAAAAAATGAGTCAACATCAATCCCAAATACCCCTTTCCAGATTATACAAGCATAAAACAGTAGTTTTATGGTCTAGAGAGGCACATATGAAAGTCTGCTTCCAGGGCTAGGAGGTTCAGGATGTTAACCTCAATCTGAAAATACCACATGGAAAACTACAGGAATAAACAATTTAAGAGTTTAGAATAATTTTTACACTTATATTGTTACTATTGTCCTATTTTATTGTGGTATTATTGTTAATCTCTTACTGAACATAATTTACAAATTAAACATTATCGTAAGTATATACATATAGGAAAAAACATAACATATAGGTTCAATAGTATCTTTGGTTTCAGGCCTCCATTTGGTCTTAAAACATATCCCTTCATATATGAAAGCAGTAGTGTATAGCTTTCAATCTAATTTGTCCTTTAGCAGCAGAATCCTTTTTTAAACTGTAACCTTATTGGTAGTCTCAACAAATCATAGATAAGAGTGATTGCTTAACTCTTCTTATCAACCTGACTTCCTGACATGCATTTGCTCCTGTTCTTCCACCTTTCTTCCCACTTTTATAAACAAATTCCCAAATTAAAATTTAAAAATAGACTCTTAAGCAACTTAGGCTTAATTTGTGCCTGTTTCTGAAGACTCTCTGGACCAAAGAATTTTGAAATCTATCCCAACCCCTCAATTTGAATACTGAGGCCCAGAAATTAAACTGTCTGTGCAGGCACAGGGCTAGACAGTAGAAGACCAAGACTAGAGTCCATGTTTCCTGGCCCTCAATAAGTACTTTCACTACTAATCCAGTAAGTCAGATTTCAGAGCCAGGATTAGATATAGTGTTTTGCTAATTACTCCAACTCTACAAAGTGAGTAGTATATTAGAGGTATCTTAGAGATATATAGACAAATTACCTGTTGGGCGGCACCATCTGTGGCCAGCATTCTGCGTTCCTTTAGCTGCCTGTGTAGCAAGGCTTCTACTCCATAGCGTTGGCGATACCGTCGAAGACATTTTAATCGCTTTAAGTTCTCTCGTTCTTTGGCCAAAAGTCCCTCTGGGCCAGTAAGGAGACTACTACCTAAAGAATTACAAAAGTAAAAATGTAACTCACAGGGTAACCTATCAAGAATTCTTCTACGGCTGGGCACTGTGGCACACACCTGTAATCCCAGTGGCTTGGGAGGCTGAGGCAGGAGGACTGTGAGTTCAAAGGCAGCCTCAGCCAAAGCGAAGCACTAAGCAACTCAGTGAGACCCTGTCTCTAAATACAAAAATAGGGTTGGGGATGTGGCTCAGTGGTAGCACCCCCCCCACCGCCCCACAAAAAAAAGAATGCTTCAGCAAAGTAACAAAAACAGAGGAATCTTCAACTCAAGATAAGCAGTTTCAACTGCATAAAACTTGCCTAAAGCTTCATGTTCCACTTTGCGATTATGTAAGTATCGACGCTTCTTCTCCTTCAGCAAATGCTGAAGTCGTTTAAACTGATCAATGTACAAAGACTGCAAACGAATCAGCTTCTCCCGCATAATCAGGGCCACTTCTTCAGCCGTGTAGACACCAGCATGTCTGGAATAAAACAAAAAATAAGAAAACACAGTAATAAAACCCAAGCTTAAAAGTAAGATAGTAAACAGGAATATTTTCACAAAATATTTTAACATTCAAGTTGTTATCAAAAGACAACAAAGCTGGGCATAGTGGTACACACCTGTAATCCCAGCGACCCAGAAGGCTAAGGCAAGAGGACTGAAAGTTCAAGGCCAGCTTTACTTGGCGATACCTCACCTCAAAAAAGGCCAAGGATGTAGTTAAGTGGTAAAGAGTCCCTCAATCCTCACCAAAAAAAAAGAGGCACTGGAGTTGTACCTCAGTGGTGGAAGGCTTGCCTGACATCTACAAGACCTGAGTTTAATCATCAGCACCACCAAAAAGAAAGAAAGAAAAATCTCAAAGATCTCACAAAATGGGGAGAGATATTTCCTTGTTTTTCCCTGTTGAGTTTTTGTTGTTGCTCTTGGCTTGTGGTACTGGAAATTCAACCCCAGCCCTTATTATTTATGATTTTGAGACAGGATCTCACACAGTTCCTAAAGCCATGCTGGAACTTAAGATCCTCCCTCAGTCTCCCAAATCGCTGGAACTATAGGCCCCATGCCACCACACTTAGATTGCATGTTTAAACATTAATTTTTTTTTAAATCTACATTCTCATTTAATGACTTAATACAGAAAAATCACTTACTGGTCAGGCAATGAAGAGTAACATAATATAGAATAACCACTTACAATATTCATAATATAATCGTTATAATAGGTTCTACCATTAAGTTCCAAGTTTTCAATTCTGCAAATATCTCAATGAAATTAAAAAGGTGAGCCAGGCGTGGCAGCACACCTGTAATTCCAGCTATCTGGGAGCTGAATCAAGAAGACCACAGGTCTGAGGCAACCCTGAGCAACTTAGTAAGACACTGTCTCAAAATAAAAGCTAAAAAGGGCTGGGATATAGCTCAGTAGTAGAGTGCCTGCCTAGCATATACAGGGCTCTGGGATCAATCCTCAGTACAAATTAAGAAAATAAAAAACTGGATAGTCACATAATCATACTAATTAAACATAAGGAGATATTTAACAACTAACATTATACATATTTAACAACTATAGCCCTAAAAATGCATATATTTATTAAGATGACATTTTTTAACTTTATTTTACTTTTTTTTCTTTAAATGTGGTGCTTAGGATCGAACCCAGTGCCTCACAAATGTAGGTAAGTGCTCTACCACTAAGCCACAACCCTAGTCCCAACATTTTTAATAATATCACTGGGAAAATTAAAGAAAGCCTTATATTTAGTTATCTAATAGTTGAGAATGCTCAGAGCTTTATTTACCCTTTAGTGTGTTTCTACTAGGAGAGACTGACAACTACCTAATACCTTTAACATTTCTGTCTTAAAGAAAATTAACTGATATTTTGATATACGGTATCTTATGAGTAAAACTGACATGAATTTGTCCTTTAGAATCTGATCTAGACTACTATTAACAAAATCATGTTTCTGGGCCTTCAAACTTTAATGTTGCTGGGTACAGTGGTACAACTCAGGAGGCTGAGGCAGGAGGATCACAAATTTAAGGCCAGCTTCTGCAACTTAGACTCTATCAAAATCTATAATAAAAAGGACTGGTATATAGCTCGGTGAGAGAGAACCTGAGTTCAAGCTCAGAACAGGGAAGAAGGGGAAAAAAAAAAAGTGTAGTGTTTAAAGGACACTTTGTGACCTTACAGAGTTATATATCAAAGCAGCAAGTTAGCCATCTAGAATTTAGAAAGCACAGTGGGGCAAAAAAAAAAAAAAAAGAATAGCCAGGCATGGTAGTGCACGCCTATAATCCCAGCACCTTGGGAAGCTGAGGCAGGAGGATTGTAGGTTCAAAGCCAGCCTCAGTAGCAGTGAGGCGCTAAGCAACTCAGGGGACCCTGTCTCTAAATGAAATACCAAATAGGCGTGGGGATGTGGGTCACTGATTGAGCACCCCTGAGTTCAATCCCCAGTACCCAAAAAAAAAAAAGAATAAATGTTTAGTAATAAGTTACCATAGTTAAGAGAATCCTGCTAGAAAACATTCTCTTTCAAACTGCTTACTGAAACTGTCTACGCTAACTGTTCCTAAAAACCTGACTGAGAATGCTCAATAGAACTGGATAAAATTATTCTACTCAGAAAATATAATCCTCAATAACTTCAATATACCACAGAACCCCAAGTAATGGGGGGAAAAAATGCTACTTCAAGAATGAAAGCCCAAAAAAAAAAAAAAAAAAAGAATGAAAGCCCAACAGTCAAAATACATTATCTCTCCCACTGTCTATAGTACTTTTTCCTGGATCATAAAACTGTTAAGAGGCAGATGTCAGGAAAAGAAAAACTAGAGCTGGGAGGAATAGCTCAATGGTAGGCTCTAAGTAAGTTTAATTCCCAGCACTGAAGAAAAAAAAAAAAAATGAGGCCAGGCAAAGTGGCGAAACATGTAATTTCATAAAGGCTCAGGAGGCTGAGGCAGGAGAATTCGAAGTTCAAAGACAGCTTCAGAAACAACTTAGTAAGGCCCTAAGCAACTTAGTGAGATTCTGTCTCAAATTTAAAAAATGAAAAAGGGCTGGGTTGTAGCTCAGCAGTAGAGCACTTGCATAGCAGGTGTGAGGGATTGGGTTCCATCCTCAGCACCACATAAAAATAAATAAAGGTATTCTATAATCCCAGTGGCTCAGGAGGCTGAGGCAGGAGGATCTCAAGTTCAAAGCCACCCTCAGCAAAAGTGAGGTGCTAAGCAACTCGGTGAGATCCTATCTCTAAACAAAACAAAAAATAGGGCTGTGTCCCTCTACAACTAAAAAAAAAAAAAAAAAAATCATTAAGGGCTGGGGATATGGCTCAATGGTAGAGTGCCCTGGGTTCAATTCCTGGTAAAAAAAAAAAAAAGAAAAGAAAAAGGAAACTAACCTAAACTCAAATCATGAGAAATATA
This sequence comes from Marmota monax, assembly GCF_021218885.2. Taxonomy (NCBI): domain Eukaryota; kingdom Metazoa; phylum Chordata; class Mammalia; order Rodentia; family Sciuridae; genus Marmota; species Marmota monax. Next base: position 29,875,494 of record NW_026695227.1, read on the forward strand.
ATTATAAAACTCTAGAATATGAGACAAGTTTTGATATATTACACCTACTAAAGGATCATGGATTTCATGGGTTAAGTGAAAAGCAAAACCTTAGTAAGATATAATTAGGATGATTACTCACTTCTGTGTTTCTAAATCAGTTTCCGCTTCTTTGGCATGAAACCAAAGCAAACTGTTGAACACCTTTTTTATTTTCCTTTTTAAAAGGAAATCCATAAACATGAAATTTTACAAAATATGTAGTTACTGAATCACCTTATCTCTCCTGAGGTTTAGAACAACCACCTGTTCACATCCATTGTCTCTTCTCTAACTGGTCTAAGCATTTCTCATTTCCATGTCCAAAAAAACCTACTCTTTCCCCTACACTTTCTCATGTACAGAATTTAGTATTCAAAAATCTTCCTAGATTACAAATCTTCAACAAAAGAATCGAATCTTGGGTTGAGAATGTATCTCAGTGGCAGAGTGGTGGCGTAGCAAGCACAAGAACCTGGATTAATCCCCCGTACCATAAAAACAAAACCATCAAATTTTGCCTTGAAGCAAGATGGTGCCGACACTTTAAAATACAGAAGCTGTTACTGCTCACAAATATCTAAGTTGTATTTCCTCTTTGGTTATTAATCTATTAGCAGCATGTCACACTACAATCCACATGCTAACTACATAAAATATTCAAAAATCCTTATGTGGAGTTACAACTTACTTTAGGGGATCTTCTTGATCACTGTCTATGCTATCAGCTTCACTGTCAGGGTCACCTCTCCATGTCTGATCCACAGTAATGGGTTCCTGGTCCCCATCACTCCAGCTGTCTTCATCTGAGGCAAGGAAGGGAGAGCAGTCATTAAGACTTCCCACCTTTGTAACTCCACCACACAAAACTAGATTACTTAGCAAATCAACCCAAACCTTAAAATTAAAAACACCATTTATATAAGGAAAAAAAAGTCACCAGCTCAGAAGAATAAACCTAAGCAAACTCTCCTTCAAATGCAAAGAACTGGTGAAGAACATAGCAACCCTGGAAGTTCATCACCCTCACCAAATTCCCAATGAATAATATTGCCAAATATGTTCAAGATACTTCAAACCAAAATAAATTCATTCTTAACCTTCTTCTACCTTTTTTATTCTAGGAGAAAAGATCCTTACCCAGTATTCGGCTGGCTTCACTGCGGCTACTTTCTGGAGTCTGAGAGCCCAGTTCTGTCTTAGCATACGCGCTCAGCTGGCACAAGAGTGTTTCACTCATAGGCCCTGGGTTGGTCTTCTTCATTTGAGCATGAAGTGCTAAGGCATTCCTGCGGGCATGTTCAGCACAGAAGGACACCCTAAGAAGATATAAATATTAATATTTTTTAGGTTCTCTCTTGAAAGGGTTCAACAATTTTCACAGTCACTGATCTTTAGAGCATTTTCAGGAAACTGAAATGATATTACATTCACTCCTCAAATGGCCAATGAATCAGATGAATTTAACTAGCCTCTACCACTGAGCTACACCCCCGCCCACATTTGTTCTTAAAGGGAAAAGCAGGTAGCTTATCCAGTGCACTAGCCATTAAACAAAACATTCCAACTATAAAAAAGTTGACATTATCTCATAACAAAGAGATTAATTTTTCAAAATTAATTCTAGAAGGGTCATTTTCATATCAATCCACTGTAAATAATAAGATGTAGGACACTTTTTTCCTTTGGTACTGGTGATTAAACCCACTGAGCTACATTCCATCCATTTTTTCCCCCTGTGGTGCTGGGGATTGAACCCAGAGCCTTGTGCATGTGACGCAGGCTGGCACTCTACCAACTGAGCTATATAACCTAAGCCCCTATTCCATCCTTTTTTTTTGATTTTGGGACAGACAAGATCTCTATAAGTTGCTGAGGGTCTCACTAAATTGCTAAATTTGACTTCAAACACGGGATCCTCTTGCCTCAGCTTCCAGCTCAGCCTCCCCAGCTTCTGCAATTACAGACATCTACCTTCACAGACATCTACCTTCACCACGCAGCCTGCGGGACAATTTTAAAACTTGAAGTTTTACACAAAATTATCTAGAAGAGTTATGTTTCTGCATGGATACCTTTGTTTATATGATGAAAGCTATGAAGCCTCTTCCAAAAAAATACACATATACACGACTTTGCCTATTATTTAACAAGGTACAAGCCAAAAGAGTCAGCACCCCAGCAGTAAGAATTTAGAATATCCCTTCATCTTACAGACAAGGAAAAAGATCCAGAGATGAACTAAGTGATCCAAATCAAGTGTCCTTCCAGTTAATCACCATTGTATTTTGGTTTTTATTTTTTCTAAGGATATATTCATAAGTCCAACTTTAAAAGCATATAATCTGAAATTCAGCAGTTATGCCTAAGCCCAGAGATCATATCATTTATCCCCCTTATCACAAAAATAAAGGTGGGGGGGTTTGAGGATGGAGCTCAGTGGTTGAGTGGGCGCTCAGCATGCACGATTCCCTAGGTTCAATCCTCAGCACTAGCAGAAACAAAAATAAGAGAGAGAGAGAGACTAACGGCACAAACAACGTATGTATCTATACATATACCCGTCTTTCTTCTCTGGTTTTGGGGCAGCACTGGGACATCTCTTTCCATTCTTCGTTGATATATAACTACACTGCTTGAAGGGTGCATTCTTGTCTTCAAGGATATGCTTAATGCAAAACTCCTGGCCCTCCAGGCGAGGTTGGGAGCACGGGCGATGAGTAAATGAACAAGACAGGAGCTCCTGAGACCTGGGCACTGGGGTGATCCTACCCCGATTGGTTGGCAAGACGTGAATCCGAATCCTGTTCATACCAAAACCTGTAGGGTCACAAGGAAGATCAAAATGCCCTTAGCCTTCCCGAAAATTCCTATTCCACAATGTCCGGATAGACCTCCGGTAGGTAAGTTTCTAAAGGACAGGCAGCAGGCCTCGCGGGTACGCTCCATAACTCCCCCACCGCCTTCCCAAGTCTCCCTAGCACTGGAGACTTTGCCTCCCCTTTAACTTCTCCCTCCACGCTGGGCCCTACCCCGACACCCAGCCACGCTGACGGTACCCCCAGGACTCTCATGGCTGCAGCACGAGGGGAAGAGTGGCGCCAGCCCCACGTGGCCCCGCCGCAACGCCGCGCCCCGCCCCCGCTGCCCTGCACGCCGCCTTTGTCCCAGCCCGCCTCAGAGCTCACAGCTGGGCCCAGGCCGGCCTCGGGCGCAGTGCAAGCGCCATTTTGTCCTAAGGCTCCGCGCACCGAAGAAGCTGGTTCCCAGGAGTCTATAGTAGAAGAGCGACTCCGAAGCTGCCTGAGGAGGGGCAGCCGCTCTGAGACAACAGAAAGGGTGAAAAAACAGCCTAACTACAAAGGAGAAGAGCACGCAAGGCCGCCATCTTACCTCTTCCGCAGCGCTCCACCGCGCCGCTCGCCCTTCTCTGGCAAGCGCCAGCAGCTGCTACCTCGGCCCTGCTCTTTTCCGGGCTCCTAGCTGCTGATTGGCTGCTGCTCTCACGGCGCTGTGTCACCATTGGTCGAGGCCCGCCACTAACACGTCTGTAGGGAGCTGAACGCTGAGAAAATGCGCGGCTGGAGCGACTGGGACGAACGTCGGTCAGCAACTCCCTCCGACCTCAGTGAGAAGGCTGGCTACCGCGCGAGTCTCGGGCCCGGGATGTTTTTTCCCCCCCTCTCTATGTGGCTCACTTTCATCCAACTTTTGGCCTGTGATCCTAGGCAACTGCTTTCTCACCACCCCTACACAGCAGGTAGAAGATTGGACAGAGGCTGGAGAATCACTGTACATTTCATTGTTTATACATGAAAAGGTTTAGTTTGGGAAGCAGTTCACTACATTGAATGGTAATTTCGTGTTGAGCACTCTAAGAAACAGTTGGGGGGGGGGCGTTTTCCACAAGTGTGGGAAATAACATGTATCGATTCAGTTAATTTTTCAGAGCAACCCTGAGGTAGAGGCTATTAACTATTTTACGTAGCTACTAAGAGAGGCGAATTTGAACAGTCTTCACTCTATCTCTATTGCCTCTCATATAGTAAAAGGGCATTGGACTGAAAATAAGGAAATATAAATTATGATTTAGGCCTTTCTTCTTAAAAACTGTACGCCCTGATTCTCTAAAAATTCTCTACAACTTCATGCAAAATAATGCACATATTATAGAAATGACAGAAAATATCAATTTTATCATCTTTTAAGGGGTTTTAGTTGAAAGCATTCTTCTATTATCACCACTACTCATAGAAATGAGCCAACACTTTGTAGAGTTTTGTTTATTGTTTTGGTTTTTGCATCCTAACCTCCCAGCTCACTATTGGTTTCATGGTACATAAGAGTAAAACGTGTATCCATGATCATCAATGAGCAGGTGAGCATGATTTTAATGGAAGTCAGCACTTAGAATCTACAGACCTCAAGAAAAGCAGTGTGTTTAGGGGGTGGAAATAACTAAAACGAAGTGTGTGGAAGGGTACTGTTTCCAGAGACTAAGGCAGCCCTTAGTAAAGACCCTCTCCTGAAATTCATTCATTCATGAAATATTTATTAAGCATCTCAGTGCCAGGCACTGGGGATACAGGAGACAACAAGAAAAATAACCCTCATTTCTTGGAGTAAACATTCTAGAATAATGTGGGATTGTGGATGCAAAACAAATATTAATAGCAATAAAAACACGTAGCAAATATTTCAACCCTCAAAAGAGGGTATAGGTGTTATAAACACCCTATTTAAAAAACTAGCTGGAGGACTGGACATAGTTCAGTCAAAGCATTTGCCGTGTATTCGCAAAGCTCTGTGTTCCATCCCCAGTTCCAAAAAAGAACAAGAACCCCACCTAAAAAATAATAATAATAATATTTTTAAAAAAACTAACTGGAGGCAGTAATATTATAGAAAATTTGGGAATCAAAATCTGCAACCAAATGTGGAAATAACAAAAGGAATATTAAAACTACTACAGTAGATGAAGAGACACAGGAATAGATAGAGATGCAATAAAGACTTTCTTCTAACCAGAGGAAAAATCCTTCTGCTAAGGCCAAGGCAGACAAAAATTACTATTTGGAATTATTCCCAAATGTGGGAATAGAGGGGTGAACAGATATTACTAAGTGATCAAAATAATGGTAAATTTCTTTTAGTACCCAGGGTTAAACCCAGGGGTGCCTTAATCACTGTGCCACATGCCCAGCCCTTTTTATTTTTTATTTTGAGACAGGGTCTAAGTTGCTTAGGGACTTGCTAAATTGCTGAGGTTGGCTTTGAACTTGCAATCCTCCTGCCTCAGCCTCCCACATAGCTGGAATTATAGGTGTGGGCCACTGTGCCCAGCAAATTTCTTTAAAAAAAACAAGATATCAACAAATTTGTTTATGTCTAACAAAGTAGATGGCTGGCTGTAATTTACTAAATACTTTCCTAGCTGTTGAAAAGCTTGATTGTAAATAAGTGTTGGGAAAGAGGAATTCTTGAAGGAAAAAGAATGCTTAAGAATTTGGAGTTTGGGGGTTAATCATAAAGAACAGAAAAAGAGGAGCTAACAGTGTAAACTTGTGCTATATTAGCTAGAGCTGGATTAGTTTTTTGTTTTTGTTTTTAAAGAATGGTGGAGTGCAGTGGCACACATCTCAAAATTAAATTCAGTCAAAAGAAAACTTTCACAAGCTCTCACCAAATTAACCTAAAGCCTGTGGTTCAATCAGTATTGTTTTCCTTCCAGTTATTGTGACTTTGCTGGCCATGCACCTATAGGAGCATCCCATTGTATCTACTGAAGGACATCTCCACCTCTCAAGGGACTTCACAGGTCTCTTTCATTTACTGGATCTTTCCCATCAGCATATGTAAATACTGCGATTTCTCCCATTTTAAAAATAGCAAAAATCTTGATTATTACCTCATTCTCCAGCTACTGCCCCATTCCTCTATTCCTCTTTTTAGAAAAGCTTAAAGTTGTCATGACATGCTGTCTCCAACTTCTCATTCTCTCAAACCCTCCCCAGTTAGGATTTTCCCAACATCAGATTGATAGTCAAGTTGATATATGACTTTCACCTTGCAGGTTCCTTTCTCTGAGACTTCATCTCATTACACCATTTGGTAAAATCTGACACACTTGGCCATTCTGTCCTCCTTAAAACACTTCTATATCTCCATACTCTTAATAGTTTTTCCTCCTGCTTCAAACACATTCTCAGTCTCTTTTTGTCTCTTGTCCCTTCTCTTTTCCCCAAGGTCTAAGCACTGGACATTTCTCTTTTCTAAGGGCATTCCCTCAATTATCTCACTCCATTCATCAGTTGATGATTCCTAAACATCTATTTCCAGCCTGGACCCCTTCTTTGAACTTAAGTCTATATACATCTGTACAGTAGACATCTCCATTGGACGCCTAATTGCAGTTCCAAATTTAATGTTATAGCCAACCTCCTGCTCCTCCTATTATCATCCCCATCTCAGTATTGTCCATTCTTCTAGTTGGTCAAGCCAAACACTGGGAGTCTTCTTTGACTTTACAAATCCTATTGATGTCATTGTCAATATATATAGTACCAGTTCTCATTACCTTCAGCATTTGCAACCTAAGCCACCCTTTTACTAAATTGTGATGAGAGCCTCTTTGCCCTTAACCTGAGTAGCTGGGATCACAGACACACCAATGCACCCAGTTGCCACATGTCTTAGAAAGGGATTCAACTTTCGACTGAACATTGAATCGTAGCAATCAATTTTTTTCCCTGTCAAAAGTATACAGGAAGCTGGGCATGGTAGCGCAAGCCTGTAATCCCGGTGGCTGGGGGAGGCTAAGGCAGGAGGATGACAAGCTCAAATCCAGCCTCAGCAAACGGGAGGTACTAAGCAACTCAATGAGTCCCTGTCTCTAAATGAAATACAAAATAGGGCTGGGGATGTGGGTCAGTGGAAGTGCCCCTGAGTTCAATCCCTAGTGCCCCCACCCAAAAAATGCATAGGAGATAAGGATATGATGATATAGGTATTGGTCATAAAATGAGGTATGGTCCTATGTATCAATTCATTAAACAAGCCCTATAATTGGGATTGCAGCTATATTCAAACTTTAAATTATTTATACCTCATCTATTCCCAAGGATAACAAAGATGACCAGAATAGAAAGTTCCACAAAAATTCCAAAGTAGAACTATAAAAATTGGGGGGTTGGGGTTGTAGCTCAGTGGTAGAGCACTTGCCTAGCAAGAACAAGGTCCTGGATTAAATTTTCAGATATCTCTCTCTTAAATTTTCAGCTCTCTCTCTCTCTCTCTCTCTCTCTCACACACACACACACACACACACACAAATTTCCAGCATTACATACACACACACACACAAATTTCCAGCATTACATACACACACACACACACACACACACACACTCCCCCCCCACCCCTTCCCCACCTCGGGCTTGCCTAACAAAAATTTCAAGTTACCTTATTTTAGGAAAAAAAAAATGAACTTCAGAACACAATTTACTTTTTTTTATAAGTATCATAATATTTACCTTTTTCCTTTTATAGCTTTTAAATTATAGCTACTGCTAACCTGCAAGTTTGGAGTACTTTTGCATAAAAGTTCGTTCCTTAATTATGTAATTTACAAGATTTATCTTGTGTACCTGAGTTTTTTGTTGTTGTTGTGTTTTGCTTTGTGTTGCTGGGGATCAAATCCAGTGCTCCACACATACAAGACAAATGCTACCACCAAACTACATCCCCAGCCCCTATGTATGTGGTTCTACAATTTTTCTAGGTACCATCAAGGATGTAATTTTTTTTTTCTTCAAAACATTTTCTGTCTCTCCTAACAATGCAGGTTTTTCAGATACAAGACATAATTATGGCCGGGCGAGGTGGCACACGCCTGTAATCCCAACAGCTCTGAAGGCTGAGGCAGGAGGATCGCAAGTTCAAAGCCAGCCTCAACAAAAAGTGAGGCACTAAACAACTCAGTGAGACTCTGAGATGTGGTTCAGTGGTCCAGTGCCACTGAGTTCAATCCATGGTCCTAAAATAAAATGGAAATATATACATTTATATATATATATATATATATATATATATATATATATATATATATAATGGAAAAAAATAAAATAAAATTATGGCCAGGCATGCTGGTGCACACCTGTAATCCCAGAAGCTTGAGCGGATAAGGCAGGAGAATCGCAAGTTCAAAGCCAGCCTCAGGAACTTAACAAGGCCCTAAGTAACTCGGTGAGAACCTGTCTCTAAATAAAACACAAAAAAAGGGCTGGGGATGTGGCTCAGTGCTTAAGTGGCCCTGGATTCACTCCGCTGTGCAAAAAAAAAAAAAAAAAAATATATATATATATATATATATATACACACACTTATGAATCATGTTGATATTGCTTGCTAAGTGGCTTAATGTTGCTATCATCTGTTAGAGCTATAATTTTTTGTTTGTTTGTTTAGAAGTTGTTCTTCCAAGTATTCATTCAAGAATACAGAATGAGGTTTTTTTCCTCCTAACTACAACATCCTTTATTCTACCAGGTTCACTGTAATGGCCAAAGCTTAGGTCTTTCCAATGGACTCGAATCCCTATGGGATCTTATACAGTAAGAACATAATGCCATTAAAACTGAAATAAAATGGTAATGATATCAATAAAATGACAGTTAAAGACTAAGGACTAATTTGCCGACATGGTACATATAAACAACAATCAGATGAACGTTTTATCATTAACATTTATTGATGGGATGGATAAATACAGATTGAGAAACATACTTGACAGCAAGTTATCAAACTGATAGCCAGACTATAAAATGTATACAACATCCTTCTTTAATTTTTTTTTAAATTTTCTGAATTTTTTACAAAGAGCCCTTATGATAATGGTCACTTACATCCTATCATTCACATAACAGCAGTAGAGATCCCAAGGGTAGCATCCAAAACTGAGGTCCCCTAAGGAGGACAGAGGCAACAGCAGAATAATATGCTGAGAAAGGACTCTTAAGAGCAATACAAAGAAAGAGAGAAAATTCTCACCACAAAATTGTACCTGAGTGACATAAATTGGTAAAGTGTTTTTTGTTTTCTTTTTCCTTTCGCTCTTTGGTCTCGTAAGAAAACGGACAGTTTTAAGTGTGTAAAGTAGGGTGGGAAAAGGTCAACTTCAAGCTCAAAAACAGGTTAAGTCTAAGTTAGGCTGCTGCATTCTTTGGGTGCTTAAGCCATACAGCACTTTCACTTTGTAACCAATTCCATTATGATCAACAACTAATCAGGTCCTCAGTTGCACTGAAGAGTTCCCGATTACCTGATGGAGATAATACTCATTCTGGCTTCAATTAGCATGCTGTCAAGCATCCCTCTCCATGCTTAACATGGCAACACAAAACCCAAGTTTATTTTCATTCAACCACAAATACACACTCATCAAGGGAAAGGAGACACTGCTTTTTAGTAAACATTCTTTTTCTTTTCCTCCCCTTTCCAACACCACGTTCATACAAAAACTTTAGAAACATTAAAATGGAGAGCTCTCCCACTTAAAAGTTAATTATGATTCCAGACTATCAGGTAAGATTACAGTACCGTGCTTGCTTCAAACTCACATCCAGAGAGGTATAGAAAACAAAACTTAACAGTGTGGTGCAAAAAGAACATTTCCTAATTCATCAGGAGCCAAAACTCAGTTAAAAGTTGGATGATAACAAGCAAGAACATGAAACATTTGGGGAGGTATTAGTCACTGAAAGCATGGTGGGATGACAGAAGACCATTTCTCACAATTCAGATGGGTTGCATAGACTGCTTAAATTATCCCAAACCCAAGAGAAGAAAATTTGCATTCCAACTTCAAGATGTTCTAGCTTCTCTCTTTTCCTAGCACTAGCATCAAAATAACTAATCAAAGTTAAATTTTTAAATTAATCAGTTCCAAAAATAAAGGAAAACAGGTGTTTAAAATCCAATCATACTAGGATAGTTAGGGACCCTCAAATTGCCTTTTCCAAAAAGCAAGTTATGAGGGGTATGCATTATCAGTATGAGGAATTAGGTTTCCATAGGCTTAAAAAAACCTGGCAGTGATGATACCATGATTTTATTTCAATATCTGAATCCACTGCTGTATGCAACTGGATATTTTAAGTTGTCCTATCAACACCGAAGTCCATAATACAAAATTACATAGGATACACTAAATCAAAACACTAAATTGATTTAAAAGAAAAAGGAAGCTAAGAGTCTCAAATATGGAAACATTGATTAATGAGTGGGAAGACTAGACTAATACCTAAGTATTTTCCTAACCCAAAAAGCATAACTGATGCCTCTGAAGACCATGTTGACTTTAGATTAATACTTCACTAGAGTTTAGCCAAGAGCAACACAGGTATTCGATTAAAAGCCCTAAGGACAATCCACAGGTATTTTGTTTATGTAAAGTTTTGGGAATTACTTTTACAGAACTTGAAGCTCCAGGCCTGCTGACCACCATTAACTATCCTTGACAGTCTAGGTTAAAAGAAACAAAAAGTCATGTTTACTAAACTAACTTTGGATATACAAACCCCATTTCTCACCCTTTGAAGGCGTGAGGGTAGAGAAGACACACAGCTTAGAAATCACACAACCCTTAGAAAACTTAAGTTTGTAGAATTTGGACAATATGCATATTAGCTGACAGGCACATCTGTTAACCCAAAGATAATGCATCAGCTTCATGCAGAGTCCATAAGACGGTTCAGAATATATGCATAGATCTAAAAACAGATACTGTAGGTATCTTAAGACAGTACCAGGAGGCATAAATATAGAGAGGTCTCTAACCTGACTTATATCAGCAAAGATCTACTAGTGCAAAGGCCAGACTCCACAGCATAAAGCAACTCTTTAGGTGGTTCATTCCTAGCAAGTTCTAAGGAACTTAACTACAGTACTGCCATGGAGAACTGTTATGACATCAAGTGGATATGTGCTTCTGGTAAGGGACTGCATGTGATTAGAAAATGTGACATTAATTAAGAGTAATTAAAAGCTAGAGAGACACTTTCACAATCAAATCAGTGATCATCAATTCCACAAAGATACAGATACAAACTAAATGGCATATTCCCTTTTGGAGAGGTCTGGATAGAAGCAGACTCCACCAAACAAAATCTAAACAAACACAAAATCTAAATTTAGTAAACACAACCACGCATCTACCAATTATCTAGCACAACACAAAATATCAAGAAAGAGGAAATTGTCATCTAGAAAAGTTAAGTGACATTCCAAGAAGTATTACTGGTTCACAGGTCAACAAAGAGCTCCTTATTTTACACAGCATAGGCAGGCACTCTAGATAATCCAAACATGCATTGATACGGGACTCTGTTTCATTCACCTTCAGTTCAGGTTTATGCTTTCCTACATAGTCCTTCCTATATCAGGCCAGTACACCATCAATGCTAACTGCCCCAGTTTCCCCCACAATCCATTCATGGCATACAACAGCACATATATAACTCCTGTCTCCCTATGACTTGCAATGAAAAGAATGAGACTTCTCCCCTAAATACTATTTGGCATGATGGAAGTTGCATTAAAAAAGATAAATTCAAACTGCACCATCCTTCCCATAACAAAAATGCCACAAAGACCAAATGACACACCAAACGATCTGAATTATGTGGCATTTTCAGTCCTTCCACATCAAAATGTTCAATCCTAATATATGTGATAATCAAGCACCCATGACAGGAATCCTGATTTTTTTTTTTTAGGGACTCTTAGAACTCTCCTTAGGAACCTCCATCTAGAATCTAAAGATGGACAATCTATACATAGCAGTATTTGCTGGCAAGTACTGCTCACTCTTGCGGCACCAGTACTGTTAAATTCACAAGCTCCAATCTGAAGTCATATAGGCTGCAAACACAAGGATGCAGCTGTTTCCCTTCAGATATACAGATAAAAAAGCAAGTCTTACATTCATAATGTAATTTAAAATACAATGTCCTAAGAATTTCAAATCACAATTTCATTGTTTTTAGTATCCTTTAGCTCCAAGTCTTCTACGAAAACTATTGTCACATAAGTCTGGGCTTTCATAAGCAGGATATATATAGCACATCTCCTTCCCTTCAGAGACCCTGAGAACACTCTCATCTGAACACTTTCCCAAAGCCTAATTGAAAAAAAGACATACCCAATTCTGTAGGACAGAAGCTGGCCTTGCTCTCTAACCCTTTTTCCTCAACCCCACCTCTGTTCTGCATTAAAAAGAACAAAGCTGTAAAAAGGAAGTTTGATAATGGAGTTGAGAATCAGGTCATTGGCTGCGCTTGCCCAAACTAGAAATTACAGTGCTACTCCTCAATCACAACATAAAGGAGGAAATACATGCCTCTTCCTTCATGTTCTCAAGGCCAACCATGTTCTCTCTAGTAGACTATTGGGAAGTGAAAATGATAAAGGACAGCGAGGGAAAGATAAAAACATGATTTTTTTTTAACACACACACTTAAAAAACACCCACACACTCACACTTACATACACACTTAAAGGTCTCAACACTTCAAGTGGCCTGAGCCTATTTCAGAACTCTTGGCCAAGAGCCTACCCTCCCACCCACCCTGCACACATTCCCACCCTCCAATCCCACCCACCCTGTCATTGCTATGTACCTCATACACACAGCAAAATTCTTATCCCCTTCCCAATTATATAAAAAAACTAAACAGATAACTTACTTTCTTTAAATTATTTTTTAAAGTCTCTTAAAAGATTTTGACGTTTAAATACTTCCTCTCTTCTGATATATTAAACATCAAAAGAACCCACAATTACTTGATAAAACAAACCCTTCCATGGTTCAGTTCTGGCAAGAAGAGGGAAGATAACTACCCCAATCAACCTAATTAGGAAGTGGAGAGGCCTAGAGAAAGTGTTCTTAATCTTTCACAGCTTCAACACATTCCCACCTCTCTAATACCAGTAAAAACTATAAAATAGTTAAATGTATGAGGCAGCAGATATAATAACCAAGGCCCTCCACCACCCTCCCACCTATGTCTCAACATCAACTTATTCCCTAGTCCAAGAAGAGGGACATATTTCATAAGGGAATCATTTTTCTCAGTCCAATATCAGTAGTCAAAAAAAAAAAAAAGCGCATGTTTTTTAGAGAAGTTTTTTTTCTCCCCCCCTTTTTTTTTTCTTTCTTTTTTTTTTTTTTTACTTAGGAAGGGGTGGAAGTGGTGGAGGAGGTTCTGATGGTAGAGGCGGTGGCCGGGGTTTGTCTGCATTGCCAGATCTAGAGGACATTCCACTAGCCCGTGGATTGAGATATTCACCATAAGAATGAACAAATTCAAATGCAGGGGGCTGAGTGGGTTGAACACCTTGGGCACTGAGCAGGGAGTGAAGCATATTCACAGTATCTTGATAGTCTATTGACTGGGTTGTGTTGTGACCATTGGCCCCAGTGGGACCTTTATCCAGTTTCATATGAGGAACTCGAGTTTTACAGCTAGGCTGTGAAAAGGGAAGGCCACTTGTGTCTGAGCTATGCCCAGGCAACTGGGCCATCGTAGGAAGAGGAGGGAAGGAGAAATTTAAGGAAGAGGATTTAGTACTCTTGGCAATCTTGGCTGGATGATCAAATACTGCCCCTCCAGTCTCTTCAGGGGGACCTCTTTTACGAGTGGAACTCGAAGATGAGAAAGAACTAGACAAGGTATAGGTTTTATGTGCTAACGTGCTTGCCTGGCTGCTATGTTTTGGATCACCTGGACGTTTGTTACCAGTAGCAGCTGGAAGCTGTGAGTAAGAGTGCTTGTGTGAGTGGTGATTATGATGATGATGGTGATTAGATGGGTGAGTCTTGTGCTTGTCTTTGTGTTCCCGGCTCTTTGTGACACTGTCCTCTACAGAATTATGCTTGTCAGCTGCATGGACTTTAATGCGCATTTTTATCTCCTCTGGTTTTGAAGAGGTAGCTTTATCGCCACCAGTCACTGGAAGTCTCATTTTGAGAGATGATTTGTCAGCCTTATCTAGAAAAGGCCGCTCAGGGTTTTCTGAGCCCTCTAAGGGCATCTTCAGAATGACTGAAGAATGGCTATCATGGTGAGACAGGAGATTCTGGGCAGCATATGCATACTGTGACTTCACATTGGCCTCTGTGTTCTCCAGTTGCCTCTTCTGGGCAGCCAACTCTTCTGCATGCTTTGCACGATATTCTTTCAGGGAGACTTTAGTTGATGGCACACTCTTAGTACTCTGCTTCTGGGAAATAAATGCATTTGAACCATCCTGCTGCAAGGAATGATCGACTCCTATAAGTGCTAAATTCTCATTAGTCCGATGACCCTGAGCAGGTTCTAGTTTAAAAGGAGGTTGGGAGGATATCCAACGTTCACCCTGCAACATCTCCACATTGGTTAAGTTGCTTGATGACTCTTCAGAGACTGGAAGAGAAGGCACTGCACTCGTAGTAGATGAAGTTGACATGCTCATTAAACCCGCAATAGTTGTATCAGAAGAGCTCTGGGAAATCATATTGAGAATTGTCTGCTCTGAAGTGTTTTCATCTGCTCCTCGGTCATCTGCTTTTGATTTCCTGGCAGCCTGACATGCCTAAATGAAGCAAATAACATCACCTCATGTAATTTATTAAATTAAAATCCAGTAAGATGAGTAGATTGTACTTACTCAGGATAAGTCAAAACAAGCAGGAGGCTGCCCTAATATGAGAGCAAATAAATATATAATCCTCATAAAGGAATTTAAAACTGTCAATCAAGTCATACTAATTTTACAAGGCAACAGCAACAAAAAATTGTGCTAAACTAAAAATCACTCATAAACATTAAGTATGTTTGCTTGTGACTATAGTTAGTCCTTAAATTCTAGAAATTAAAGTGAAAGATGAACTATATGTTCTGAAGCCTACTTCTGCTTTTTTTTTCCTTTGGGTGGGGGTGGTTTACCAGGAATTGAACCCAGGAGTATCTTACCCTGAGCTACGTCTCCAGTCCTTTGTATTTTCAGACAGTCTTGCTTAGGACCTCGTGAAGTTGCTGAGGTAGGCTTCAAGTTGCAATCCTCATGCCTCAGCCTCCCCAATCAGGGATTACACGTATGCACCACTGTGTCCAGCTCTCAACCCTACTTCTAACCCTAAGCTTCTAGGAGGCAAACATTCTCTGCAACTCACTCAACTTAGGAGAATGTAATTATACTTATCAGTATGGATTTATGAGAAATGAGGGAAACTTTCTGGCATTGAGGATCAAACCCAGGGCCTGATACATGACAATGACAAGCATGTGCTCTACCACAAAGCTAAGTCCCTAGCCCAAAGGAAAATGTTTTCAAACACACTGTACGCGGGTGGGGGGGACGGGGGAGGAATGATTCCATTATTCCTAAGTAAGACTTTGAAAAATATCTAAAATGTAACTTTAGGCTGCAATCTATGTGAAAAATTCTAAAACCCATTTTAAAAGTAGTTAATATGAAAGTTTCAACAAAGATTCAAGGATAAAATTATGACACCATTTCTAACCTTTCATTGTTGTTTAGTATCAAGGGATTGAACACAGGGGTGCTTAATCTTGAGCCAAATCCCCAGTACTTTTTATTTTTTATTTTGAGATGGGGCCTCACTAAATTGCTGAGCCTGCCTCAGTCCCCTGAATTGCTGGAATTATAGGCGTGTGCCACACCCAGCTTATCAGCTCTACCTTTTTAACTCTACATCTTGCCTCTACTAGGAGCCAATACTCTCAGAGAAGCCATCTTTTCTTCCCTAACAGTCTCCACATAGAAAATATTTAACCAATGTAGCTTACTGAATAATCATTATCAGAAGTATTACATACACAAAGCAAAACCTGCTATCACCTATAACTACAGACTTCTGGCCAGTATCCAAGCTATGAAGTCATAATTACTGCATAACTATGAAAAGGGAAATTCCAAACCAGGACACAAATCCAATTCTGGTATATTCCCTGATATAGTCCAAAAAAAAAAAAAAAAAAAAAGGAACAATTGATAGCAATGATTCTTACCCTCCAATTCCGAATGCGTTTGAGCCTGCTGGGAGTTTTCTCCAGAATCTGTAGAAATTCATGTGTCAATTCTACAAATAAAACATTCAAAAAAGACTGAGAGAGATAATAAAACAAGAATAACCTCAACCAACTTAACTCACTATTTTCATCTGAATAAAGTCACCTTTGGCCAGATATGTGGCAGATCAAGAGCAAGTGCTTTTCAAGGTCCCTTACTCTAAAACTTACCATCTAAAAGTTCCAAGGTCACAGTGGCGTCAACATATTCCCACCAGTGCTTCCCGTCAGTTGAGACTGGGATCTCCCAGTTGGACCACTTGCAAGCCAGATGGATGCAGACACAGGCCACCACAGGAGGTGTGTACTGCAGGCTAAATGTGGTCAAATGCAGGCTGACATCAGAGGGAAGGAAACAGAGAGTGTCATGAGCTCTCAATTCTCAACCCAAAGCTAAAACTCTCCATTATTAGAAGAAAAAAAAAAAAAAAAAATCTAAAAATACACAGGAGAGAGAGGGCAAGAACTATCCTATGCTCTGATTCAGCACTCAATATAATGATTTTCTGTTAACCCACTGTGCAGGCTAACAACATTTCTAAATTTCTTTTCCACTTATAATTCAATCCATACACTGACTAGGGACTCAAAAAAAAAAAAAAATTACATATCCATGTTTTTAAAAAATATTAACTTCTGGACCAGTATCAAAGCTCAGAAGTAAATCTTTATTACCTATTACCTGGAGAATAAGCTCAGAACTTAAGGAAAATTTTAGGGTTTTTGTATTTAATCCCTAATCAAATACTAAGGAAATACCCTAAAAATCATCTTCTCTTTGTCAATCATAGTTCTGGACTATTTAAAATAATGAACAGACAGGGGATGAGCTGTAGTTCAGTGGCACAGCACTTGCTTAGCATGTGTGAGCCACCAGATTCAATCCTCAGCACTACATAAAATAAGTAAATAAATAAATAAACAAATAAAATAAAGGTATGCTGTCCATCTACAGCTACAAAAAAATTAAAAAATAAAAATAAGGAACAGACCACAAGCCAGGCATGGTGGTGCATGCCTATAATCCCAGCAACTTGGAAGGCTGAGGCAGGACAATTACAAGTTTAAGGTCAGCCTCAGCAACTCAGCTGAGGTGCTAAACAACTTACCAAGACTCTGTCTCAGACTCAAAAACCACTATGGTGGGCTGGGGTTGTGGCTCAGAGGTAGAGGGCTCACCCAGCATGTGACAGGCACTGGGTTCAATCCTCAGCACCATATAAGGTAAAATAGACATTGTGTTCACCTATAACTAAAAAATAAATATTAAAAAATATAACTAATATAAATAAATAAATAAATGGATGGGAGATGTGGCCCAGTGGTAAAGCACTCGGGTTCAATCCCCAGTACTAAAAAAAAAAATCATTCTCAAATGTGAACTTGCAGGCTGGGGTTGTGGCTCTGTGGTAGAGTGCTCATCTAGCATGCACGAGGCACTGGGTTCGATCCTCAGCACCACATAAATGTAAAATAAAGATTTTGTGTCCACCTAAAACTTAAGAATAAATATTTTTTTTTTAAATGTGAACTTGCTTGATTGATGGTTTATTTCAATAAATTCACACTTAGGTCATAAAACTGAACTTATTAAGAGTATCCTCAATTTTTATGAACAAACATTACTGGAGGATCAGAGATGAAAGCAAGAAAGTCATTTGGTAGTAAAGTTATATACAAATAATTTTTAAAAAAAGAAAGAAAAAAAAATATTGCCAACTCTACACATACACATGTCCATTTGGGCAAAGGAAACATCATTGCAAAATCCTCCAAATTAGATATTTACTCACTACTAATGAGTTCTAAACTCACTGAACTTTCAGAACTGTGCTCTTAGTTATTTTAAAGCAAAGTAACACATGTAGAACAGGCAGGCAATCAAAGAATCACTACTAAATAATCATATCACCTTAGCAAATTAAAAAGCACCATGAAATCTAAGATACAACATTTAAAACTGCAGGAAAAAAAAACCACATTCACCAGAGAATTATCTATAACACATTGTATCGAAGATTATTTTGAAGCCTGGGTCTTTGGGTTCTGGTTTACTAAGTGGTTCTATATACCCCTCAAAAAGTAACAGTTCCAACCCAAGTAAAAACCAAGTCCCAAAAACAGAAGGGAAAAAATTGAAATATAAAAACCTGTTGGTTGCCATGAAGTAAGATGTCTGAGCTAAGTCCTTGCTTGCTAAAAAAAAAAAAAAAAAGGGAAAAGTTATTACTGCCATTTATAATCAACAAATATTTAGTAAGTATTTATATTTGCAAGTTACTGTGTGAAATAGAGTAGTAAATGAGGCAGAAATATCTCATCGCCTGATTTTTATATTCTACTAAAGGAAACAACAAATGGGGGGGAGGGGGGCGGGGAGAGGCACTGGGGATTAAGCCCAGGTGCTAATATATACTAAACATCTGGCTCAACCAGGTTGATTGAACCTAAGGTCACCTAACTACTGAGTCATATCCCCAGACCTTTTTCTTTTTGATTTTGAGACAAGGTCTCATTAGGTTGCTTACAGCCTGAGCAAGGCTGTGTGCCACCACAATGATTTTTTAATTTTAATTATTTTAATGTTAATAATTATGCTGATTCCAGACCTAGAGACTCAAGCTTTATTCTGCATATTAGGTATTGAGGGTATTTGTTTAAAAATGTAATAAATGAGGGGCTGGGCTTGTAGCTCAGTGGTAGAGCGCTTGTCTAGCATATGTGAAGCACTGGGTTCAATTCTCAGCACTGCGTATAAACAAGTCAAATAAAGGTTCATTGACAACTAAAAAAATATTTTAAAAACTGTAATTAATGAACTTGCTCCCTAGAGTGTGATTCAATATGTCCGAAGAAGGAGACAAGCAATTTTTAATAAGTAACACAGACATTCTGATCCAAGGGATCACTGAGAAACATTAAGCCAGGGGATGAACTAATATGATCTGGCAGCAAGATCAGAATCTAGAAGACCTTGATGAATTTGGGAAGTGACTTTTGCTTAGGGGAAAAAAAAAGTTTCTAATTGAGTAGCCTGTAATTTAATCCCTAGACCTCAAATAGCTTCGATTGTTTAACATAAATGAAATGAAAAACACCACGTTCCCTCTCCTATAAAAAATCTGTCCTGGGGACAAAGCAAATTTTGATCTTTTTTCTTCTTTTGACAGTACTAGAGATTGAATCCGGGGGTGCTTTACATCAGCTATGTCCCCAACTCCTTTTACTTATTTAATTTTGAGACAGGCTCTGGCTAAATTGCCAAGGCTGGTCTTAGACTTGTAATCGTCCTGCTCAGCCTCCACAGTAGCTGAGATTACATACATTCTTTTATCTTCTTTAGAATTAAAGTCTTTTTAATATTAAATCTGTCTCTGTTTAACCCTATCTTTGCTCATGTGTAATTTTAATGCTTCAAATACAATGTAATCTGGAAAATTTTGGGAATTTTTAATTTAATAATTACATTATTAAAATGTAAAATAAGGCCAATTATCAGTTTGGTCTACAAATCTCTAAAAGGTATTAAATATACAAAGGTGTCCAGATTTTTTTTGGCAATGGATGGTAGGGATCAAACCCAGGGCCACACATGTATTAGGCAAGTGCTTTACACTGAGCTACACCCGATATTCTTGATACTACTATGTAAATGAAATAAAAGAAACTGAGGACTGGGGGTATAGCTCAGTGGTAAACAGTTCGCATAGCATGTGTGAGGCCTTGGGTTTGATTTCCTCTGCAAAAAAAAAAATCAAATTAATAAAATAAAGAACTAGGTTTTATTCAATTAGAGCCACTATCATTAAACTAGAATAAGAAGAAAAGTCCTACCAAGGGATTGTCATGCATGGAAATAAGTTCAAATAAATTCTACTCAATCATCTGGATGGTCTTTAATCAGCCCTACAATTAAAATAAGATCACCCACTCCCAAGACTTCCTTAAAATTACCATTAGATACTTAGCACTTGGTGACTTTTCAAAATCTCCCCCCAATCTTTGACAAATACCCTCAATGTATTAACTGTCTCTTAACTGTAAATCATCTAAAAGCAATAATAAGAACCCCAAAAGGAAAACTCCAAGCCAGGAACAATAATTTTGATTGAAGTCAATTACTTTCAATTCAGCTTCTGGCCAAAGCAGGTATATTACTTACCTCGAACAAGCTGAGTACACTTTACCACATGTGTATGTGGGTGATCAATTGTTAATTCAAAGCCTTCAAGGAAAAAAAAAAAAAAAACTGGTTAAAAAGCTAAAGATACTCAACACATTTGAGATTTCTTTTATCTGAGTCATCATTAAAGGCCACCCTCATTTCTCTCTAAACATTACTGTTCAGAGACTAAGTCAAAGTACACAGTACACAGTATATTCTTCTCTAAATATATTATCTCCAAAGCTGTTACACTCTAGCTAGAGAGTACCAATAAGATCTCAAAACCACTGAAGAACCAAAAATCTCTAAACACAAAACATTTTAGGGACAATAGAACATAATATAATCTAGAAGAAGCAGTCACTCGAACTACCTTCTAAAGCTTATTCTTGAAAAAACATTTTAAAAACTATACCTCTCATCTTGGTTTTATTCCATCTCATCATGTTACAATAGATACTGATCATTTTATCCAATTTCAAATGGTCTTTACAAAAATTACTTAAGCAGGATCAGTGTGCCTATAAAAATTACTTTCGAATTAAGTTTACTTTCTTAAGTATATAACTAAAATTTTCTAGATATAATAAATACTGAGAAATTGACATGATGTAAATTATTCTGAAAGGATAACTTATTTTTGTGAATTAGATCTTACTTGTTTCTACATTTAAAAGAAAAAATGGGGGAGTGTTAATACTGGAAATTGAACCTCACTGGCCCTTTTCATTTCATTTTTGAGATGGGGTCTCCCTAAGACTAGATTCAAATTTGCAATCTTTCCACCTCAACCACCTGAGTAGCTGAAAGAACTCAAAATGCATAGATACATGTGCAAAAAAAAAAACAGTTGTACCAATAACTTTCAAATGCCACTCATGAAATCCTATCCTACCTAAAGATAAGAAAAATGTCAGCCCTAAAGAACAAGAAAAACAAAATCCTTATTTTCATATTTGCTATGCATCATCAGAGTTGCCCACGCAACCATTACGGCTTGAATTCCTCCACTTCCACTGTGCTATGCTGAACACTAGTTACCAATTTTACAAACAAATGCAGTATTTAAATATAATGACTGAATGAAGAGAATAATCGACAGAAGGAAAATTGTTCTTTAGATAGTTTTGCCATTATTTATCAGGTTAAAAACTGCCAAACCCTAAAAAAGGTAAATTAAAAACCCTAGAGTAGGGGAAAAAGGAAAAAAAAAAAAACCTTACTGCTATTTCAAAAGTCAACTATACCTATATTCCCTCTTGGTACAGGTAAGGTTCAACTCTAAATTCTACCACCTCTATAATCCAGAAACATATGCAATACTTTGCAAAAATCTTCCCAAGGGATTTTCTTACTGTTTGCTATTTTGTAATTTTTAATATCAAATCATTATTTACACAAATGATTTTTGATTTTTTAAAGGAAAATAAACTTACCTAAAGTTTGCAAAATTATGCTTTCTAAAATCACCAGATCTTGAACTTGTTGCAGGTAAGCCTATAGATGAGAAGTCAAAAATTATTTCCTAAAAAGGCATAATATATCAAGTATAAACAACTCTATCAATCCCTTCCAGAAAAAAAAAAAAAAAAAAAAAACAATGAAAGGCAGAGGTGGAGTTAGGAGGTAGAATAGGAATTGAAATACAATCCTTATCCCTATATCTAATTGGCACAGATTTTCCTTTATTTAAAAAAAAAATAAAATAGCCAGATGTGGTGATGCACACCTGTAATCCCAGCGGCTTGGGAGGCTGATGCAGAAGGATTTCAAATTCAAAGCCAGTCTCAGCAAAAGCAAGGTACTAAGCAATTCAGTGAGACCCTGCCTCTAAATAAAACATAAAATAGGGCTGGGGACGTGACTAAGTGGCTGAGTACCCCTCAGAGTTCAATCCCCAGTCCACCACCCACCCAAAAAAAGTAAAGCAGATACAAGTAGTAATACTTTACATATGGCTACAGAAAACAGAGAAAGCACCAGATATGGTTCATTTTCAGACTGATTTTTTTTTTTTTTTGTAAATCCAGAGATTGAATCCAGGGCACTTACCCAATGAGCCACACCCCAGTCTTTTTTATTTTTTATTTAAAAAACAGGGCCTCTCTCTAAGTTGCCTGACATTTTAAGTTTTAAAATTAAAATGATTTATACACAAAAAATTAATAACACCACCTTTTTCCAACACCATCAAAATATATTTGCAGAATCCTTTCTACAGAATTGTAAGCATCTCTTTGGGATAATACTAGATTTCTAAAAACTAATACGAGTTCAAAGGAAAAATGAACAAAAAAATTTCAGATTTGTGCCAGACAAAACGATAGCCACTAGCCACATGTGACTATAGAAAACTTGAAACAAAGGTAGTCTAAATTGAAATGTGCCACATTGCTATAAAATAAACAATGGATTTTAAACACTTAATTTTTAAAAAAGAATGTAAAATTTAGTAACTTTTAAATAATATATGCTAAAATGAAAATATTTTAGATACCTTAAGTTATATAAAATATATTATATTAAAATTATTTTTTTAATGAGGATTTATTTTTTATAGTGCTAAGAATAGAATAGAATCCAGGGCCTTATAGATGCTAGGCAAGCACTCTACCACTGAGCTAACAAACCCAGCCTCCAAAATGAGGATTTTTAATAAAATTTAATGAAAACTTAAAATGTTTCAATTTTCACAAATGTGGCTTTCATTTTATTTCTACTGGAAAGCAATAGTCTCTAGGAAAATGAGATCTGGGTCAGGAGTTCTGTAGTTAACTTCCCACTTAGTTCTATGATTTGAAAAAATCTAATAAGGACTGAAACTTTGCTAGTTCTCCTTTCCATATAGTAGAGAAAATATTTTCCCCTCTAACTCTTTCATAAGGGCTGGAGGCTCAGGTAAAAAAATTATGTAAATACACTTTAGAAAAAGGAAAGTGGGGATTTGTGTTTTGTTAACTCAATTACATGAACCAGTAGCATTTACTAGTCTTCAAACCTGAAAAAAATCTACAGCAATCACTCTGTAACAAGAGGTACCAGTGTGACCCAAAGAGAAAAATGAAGGCCAGACACTTACATGCAAAACAATTAGGGGGCTGGGGATATTGCTCAATTGGTAGAGTGCTTGCCTGAAATGCATAAGGTCCTGGGTTCAATCCCCAGCACCATGAAAAATAAAAAAAAAGAACATAACTAGGCCAGGTGCTGTACGCCTATAATCCCAGCAACTTGGGAGGCTGAGGAGGAGGATCACAAGTTCAAAGCCAACCTCCAGTATCAAAAGAAAAAAATAACATTTCAAATACAAGTTAAAAAAATTCATCTTCTCGTCTCCTAGGATGCTGCTGCTAATTACAGTTCCATATATACTCTTCCAGAACTTTATACTATGTTTGTATATATAGCTTTTTGTTTTCTTCCACCCTGACCTTTTTTTTTTTTTTTTTGGTCCTGGTGATTGAACTCAGGGGCACTTGACCACTGAGCCACATCCCCAGCCCTATTTTGTATTTTATTTAGAGACAGGGTCTCATTGACTTGCTTATTTAGCACCTCGCTGTTGCTGAGGTTGGCTTTGAACTTCAGCCTCCCCAGTAGCTGGGATTACAGGTGTGTGCCACTGTGCCCAGCTTGACTTTCTTAAAAAAGGGAAACTCTTGGTTTTAGAAGTCAACAAACTGGGGAGTACTTAGAGGGCTGACATTCATAGCAGACTGGAGAAAAATTATGGATTTCTGATGTGACATTATTTAAATCTCTTAAAATGAATGCATGGGTCCTCTATGAAATAAATGGATTTTCTTCTGAACAAACTAAACCGGGGCACTTAATCACTGAGCCACATCCCCCAGCCCTTTTATATATTTTATTTAGAGACAGGGTCTCACCATGTTGCTTAGGGCCTCACTAAGTTGCTGAGGCTGGCTATGAAATCGAAATCCTCCTGCCTCAGCCTCCCAAGCCACTGTGGGTTACAGTCGTGCACTACTGAGCCCAGCTAAACTGTTTCTTGAGTGTCTGAATTTTCTATGTGATTTTTACAATTCCCTTTTTTTTAATATTTTATTTTTTAGTTGTAGTTGGACACAATATCTTTATTTTATATATTTATCTTTATTTGATGTTGAGGATCGAACCCAGGGCCTCACACATGCTAGGCGAGCACTCTACTGCTGAGCCACAACCCCAGCCCCTACAATTTCTTTAAAACAACCCAGAGATTTAGTTCATTTTCACACTAAGATTTAAATTAGTCTGAAAAAACTAGCAACAGATCTCATTTATTTTTATTTTTTATTTTTTGGTTGTAGAGGACACAATACCTTTATTTTATTTATTTATTTATTTTTATGTGGTGCTGAGGATCAAACCCAGTGCTAGGCAAGTGCTCCAGCACTGAGCTACAACTGCAGTCCCCAGAACTTATTTCTTTAATGTATCCACAACAAAAATCTATCTATAAGAATGCCTTCAGGGCTGGATATGTACCCCAGTGGTAAAATGCATTAGGCACAGAGTTCAATTTCCAACACCACCAAATAAATAAAAAGGTAGAAAATTAAAATGGGAAAATATTTTGGATATAGTAAGTTAAAAAAAAAAAAAACACATAAACCCACATTCAAACTTCACCAAATTAAAGTTATAACACTTTGCAATCAAAATTAAAAAAAAAAAAAAAAACGTAATCACTTTCCTACCTCACTCCTAGTATCAGGAAGTGATTCCTGTGGATGGAGACAAGCATGTGCTACCTTGATGACATGTTCCAATTTTTTTGGCTGTTCCTCCACTTTAGCCGCCAGAAACAAAGCTGCAGGAGCCACAGACTAGATAAAAACAATAAATAAATCATACTTATTTATTTCTAGATCAAGGTTGATGAAAAGTCAAGTTAAGTCTCAAATCAAGTTCTTTGCTTCTCCCAACTTCGTTGTTTCATTTACACTTTTCCCCCTAAGTGTAACATCTTTCTCTCTCCTATCCATTAATCCATGTCAACTTTCAAACATCAATACTTCAAACTATGGTTAAAAGTTATTGCTGGGTAAAGCAACTATACATAAACAGCTTCCTAATTAAAAGTGAAATTCTTTAATTTGTATCAAATCATTGTTTTGGGTTTTTAAATAATAATAATTTCAGACCCTATCTCTCTCATTCACCAATGTATCCCTTGAACTTGACAAGCAATTAGAACTCAATAAAAATTTCTTAAATTAATGAATATTTGGGGGCTGGGGTTGTGGCTCAGAGGTAGAGAGCTCACCTAGCATATGTGAAGCACTGGGTTCAAACCTCAGCACCATATAAATATAAAATAAAAACACTGTGTCCACCTATAACTAAAAATCAAATATTTTTTAAGAAGTAATGAATATTTGTGGTTAGTTTGAATGTAGAAAAAAGGCCCTTTCCTGAACAGTCCTATCTTTCAAAAATTGTACATATGCATACCTTTGGGCCTAGAAATTCTACCTATTGGAATTTACATTAAAATCTCACATAAGTGTACTTTATAATTGTAAGACCATCCCATGTAACATTTATAATAAATGAGAAACAACCTGAATGTTCACCAATAATGAGCTAAGCTAGTTCAATAAATGACGGTAAGCAAACATTACGAAGCCATTCAAAAAGATGCGAAACTAATGAGCCAGGTACAGTAGCATACATCTATAATCCTAGTTACTTGCTACTTGAAGGATAAAGCAGGAGTTTAAGGTCAGCATTGGTAATTTAGTGAGACTCTGTCTCAAAGCAAAATATAAAAAGGGCTGGGGATATAGGGTGGGGGTAAAGCATCCCTGGGTTTAATCCCCAGAACAATGTAAAAAGAAAAGGAAAAAAAGGGGGTCTAGGATTGTGGCTCAGTGTTAGAGCACTTGCCCAGTACGTGTGAGGCACTGAGTTCAATAATAAAATATTTGACTCAAAAATCCACACAAAGTGCTGATCAAGATTATCCCTATTACCTAGGGAGTTCATTAAACAAATATAGTCTTACCTGCAACAGGGATATCACTATGTATTCACTTCCAAGTCATTTATAATAATGTTATATAAGACCATTTCAGGTAACAAAATTGAAAATAGCACTACTGTATTTACAATTCTGTCCAAGAAAAAAGTTCTTTCATTACTATTATTTTCTTTCTCTTGTTCTTGAGTCATTTCCCCAGTGATTATCACATAATATAACTTCACCTCCAACGATCATTCATCAAAATTTTATCAAAAGCGTCTGAAAGAATTTAAATAACTTATATTCATTTGCCTTTCTGACCATATTCATATTTACCTCTTTAAACATTTTACTTAATTTAAGCATGATTTTCTCTTTAATGCTACTCCTCTAACTCAAAACATTAATTTACTAAGTGTTCAATTATCTATTTCTTTATTAAGAATCCACCTACTCTATGGATATACTTACCCTACCAGCAAACTAGACACTTCACAGCAAATTGCAAGGCTGAATTCGGAACAGTAGTTTGACACATAATGAAAGTGATCAATGCTACATACTAAAATTCAACTGCCAATTCAATAGCAAAGACCTACCAAAAAAAGGGAGCTGAAATCAATCACAAAAGATTACACCATACAAGAAATTATACTTACATTTCGATGAAACTGTGTAAAAGACTGAATCATGTAGAATCGATGCATGTATACTATAGCTGTGTTGATAGTCAATTGTGAGCTGAAGTATTCAAGTTAAGGTCCAAATCAAGTAGATAGGTAGCATAATTCCCAAAATATAATCTCTCTCCCCCCACAAAAAGACCAGATGGCCAAGCACAGTCCTAAGTGAAAATCATACTTTCCAAATAAAAAGGAGGTGTTGTTTTCTTTTGCCAAAATTACTAACTGCCTATTGACAGCATAATTCCTTCCGCATAAGGGGTATTTAATATAAATTTACTGAATGAACAAACAACAACAAAATAAACTTCTCAGGATGTATGAATCAAGATTTATAACAAAACTAATTTTTAGAACTTTCGGGGGCTAGGGATGTGGCTCAAGTGGTAGCGCGCTCGCCTGGCATGTGTGCGGCCGGGTTCGATCCTCAGCACCACATACAAACAAAGATGTTGTGTCTGCGGGGGGGGGGGGGGGGGGGGGACCCTAAAAAATAAAAAAATAAAAATTCTCTCTCTCTCTCAAAAAAAATTCTAGAACTTTCGGTCATTTACCTTCTACAAATCCTGTAATGATGATCAGATACCTCAGGTCATCTCTTTAAAATGTTTTACTAGGTCTTCCCTAATTTGGCCCCTGGGCATATTTCCACTATCTCTCACCTTTCAATTCCACTTCTCCCTGCATTTTCACCTGGTGATCCTGATGGCTAGAAACACTGTGAAATGAATTGATATTCATTTACTAAAAATAAAACATTTTCAAACACTGCACTTGCCTGCACTCTACCTCTGAGCTATATAGAAAAATTTTTAAGTGCTTTACTTCTAAAGATGTCAGCAGGTCTGGGAATGCAGCACATCAGTAGAGCACTTGCCTACTAGCTTGGGTGAAGACCTAGATTTGATCTCTAGCAGCACAAAAAAATAAAGACCTCAGCAGACAATGTGCTCAGTGTGCAGTATAAAGATGACACAGCCCCACAATGGCAACAACCTAAATACTACAAAAGGAATTTTAAGGATACACTGAAATAGAACTGGGGGGGTTGGGGGTTTAATTCCACAGACTGGATGGTTAGGAAACAAATTGGCAATAAAGAGGACACCTATTTTGAAGCAAACACATCCTTAAGGCACAAACATCAGTCTGCAACAAATTTAAGTGAAAGCTGCATAAACAGAAGCTTCACCAAGAAAAAAAAATTAAAGCAGAGTGAAAATAACTTTAAAACTATATTAGTTTTCTCGGCCACAAAATGAGTAAATTTTCTGACAAATAAAAATAAATTGCCTGATCTTTGAAACATGACGAAAACGAATACTCGCCAGTACCCTGAGCAACTTAAGGGCACAACATTTGGTAAACTAAACATTAGATCCATAGGTCTACATCTCTCCAAACCTAAATTGACTTTTCTAACTTTGAAATTCTATAACACTCTAGCAAACAACTACTATTTGAACGTCTGAATGCTAAGCATTTTGGGGGGCACAGAATCAAATGCAAGAGGTGTCCATTTTACAGGCAAGACAGCCAAGAACTTAACAGGTTATTTGCATAGCTATGAAGTAGGAGGAACGGATTTTGAACCAACGATGGGACCCTGCCTAGTTCAGCTTTGTCCCGAAACTATTTTTTACACACTAAGTTTGGGGGGCAGACGTCAACAGTGAAACTTCTACCAGACTCCTAAGACACAGAAGAAAGGAGAATCTCAAAGTCACGAAACCAGGTCAGAACACAGTGAAGAAGGCCTAAGAAGGATCGGCTAAAACACAAAGCCAGGAAAAGATACGAATTCCCGGCAAGGTTGGTGGCACGGGTGAGCGAGCGGGAAATTGACTCCGCCTCGCTTCCCTCGCATGAACAGCTTCGGTCTGCCCCATCGTGGGCTCTCCCCACTAGACAACCAGCTTCTGCCGACCTTCTTACCCCCTTCCTTCCCCACCAGAGCCTGAGGCCTGAATGCCGGGACAGTGCAGAACCGACTCCAAGGCCGAAGGCCTAGGCCACAAGGATACACGTTAAGACGTTGTCCCATGTCCTGAAGAAGATTGGCCGCCTGCTGGCGATAAGAAAGTTCTTTATCTGGGTCCAGGCCAAAACGACGGGATGGGCTATTTTCCAGCTGTTCTCGAGTAAAATACCACCGTTTGTTGTTGTTCTTCCTCTCTCCCTCCATAGCGCTTCAACTAGAAGGCAGCGGCGGAGGCTGCAAGCACTTCCCAGCGTCACCTCAGGGGCGACACACATCCGCTGTGCGGAGACAACTGCGACGTGACGAACTTCCGCTACGAATCGACCGCCAGGTCTGACAAGCTTCCGCTAAGGAAGCGAAAGTCAAAGCGTCTACTTCCGGAATGGACCTCGCGACATACTGTAGCCAAGTTAACAGCCAGTCGGATACCAGGAGAGACCTTAAGGCGAAGACGCAGGCGCGAATCACGTGACGCTACGGAGGTAGGGTGGAATTATAAATTCTCGTGTGAAAACCACGTCTCTCCCCGCGAGAACGTGGTTGAGCCTTCGCGGCCTGGGCTGAGCTGCCAGGCAACAGTTCGGTGCTGAGAGGCACAGGCTCTCCCGCAGTGTTGCTGCCGCTCTCCCCACGCCCAGAACTTCCCTCTGGGCGAACGTGACGATATGAAATATGGCAGATGGAGAGCTTGGTAGAGAAAATAGGTCAGAAAAATGAAAAACGTAATAGTGGCCCTATAGTATCTCGAACCAATAAGATGAAACCATATAGCAAACACTCTGGGCACGGTGGCGCAGTCCTGTAATCCTAGATACTCTGGAAGCTGAGGCAGAATGGCAAGTTCGATGCCAGGACGGGCAATTGAGTGAAACCCTGCCACAAAAAGGGCTGAGGGTGTTTGTCAGCGTTCGAACACCTTGCTAACATCCTCGAGTCCCTGAATGGAATCCTCAGTACGACAAAAAAAAAAAAAAAGTAGTGATAACTACCAAAAGAATGAGTTTTTTATAAACTTGGATTCAATCCCAGCTTTTCCTCCATCCCTACCATCTTTCGTACAACTATTTGTAAATGTATAGTTTAGTAGCTTCATTTGTATTCACACTTTCATGCAATAGCTCTCTAGAACTACTTTTTCATCTTGCAAAACAAATTGCCAAGCAGCTCGGGAGGCTTAGACAGGAGGATCAGGAGTTCAAAGCCAGTCTCAGCAATTTAGCAAGGCACTTAGCAACTCAGTGAGACCCTGTCTCTAATAAAAATATATTTTTTAAAAAAAGTGCTGGGAATGTGGCTCAGGGGTTAAGCACCCCTGGGTTCAATCCCCAATACCAAAAAAAAAAAAAAAACTGAAACTCCCTTGCACAGCTCCCCATTGCTTTCCTATCAGCCTCTGGCAACTAGCATTCTTCATTCTTTTTGACTCTAACTACTTGGATGCTTCATATAAGTGGAATCATACAGATTTGTCTTTTTTGTGACTGGCTTTTTTTACTTAGTGTAATATCTTCAAAAATCCCAGCTATTCTTTCACCTAGCTCGTGATCTGGAATGTCACCTCGGTTTCTTCAAAAAACACCAACAGGATGTGGGTCAGGCATATAGGAGGTGTTTAGTGCATATTGATTCTCTAAATAATGTTAGCTAATGGTGGTACTGAGGATTCCATACATTGCTCTTAAAGGACAATTGATAAAAATCTTAAACCAGAGGAATTTCTCTTTTCTTCTTTTAAAAATTTACTAATATATGCCAGGGGCAGTGGCGCACACCTGTAATCCCAGAGGCTTGGGACACTGAGACAGGAGGATCTCGAGTTCAAAGCCGCCCTCAGCAAAAGCGAGGTGCTAAGCAACTCAGTGAGACCCTGTCTCTAACTAAAATACAAAATAGGGCTGGAGAAGTGGGTCAGTAGTTGAGTGCCCCTGAGTTCAATCCCCAGTATCCCCCACCCCCAAAAAAATTTTTTAACTAATACAAAGGATACATAGTATGCAACTTAACATAAAATGTATAATCTTTATTATAAATTTCCTATAACCAACTGAATCTCACAAAATGCCTTCAGTTTTGCCAAGCTCTTGAATCACAAGTCAACCTGCAGTTCCATTTAACAAGTGAGTATAGTTTTGGACTATTCACTGCTATTTCCATTTGCATGAATAAGATGGAAATGAAAATGAGACTTGTATAGGAACTTCATTAATTTGCCATCGACTTGAGGAACATCTTTGCTGAATTGTATAATTTTTGAACACTGGAAGAGTTTCAATGTTGCTATTGGACAGTGTAATAGCTATAGATATGATACACTTTTAATATACATTATTAACATTTTCTCAACTTTCTTTTTTAAAAATATTTAGTTGTAGTTGGACACAATACCTTTGTTTTATTTATTTATTTGTTTGTTTTTATGTGGTGCTGAGGATCGAACCCAGGGCCTCACGCATGCTAGGCGAATGCTCTACTGCTGAGCCACAACCCCAGCCCTTTCTCAGGTTTCTTAAGTCTAGACCGTCAACAAAATGAATAAGTCCAGCTTTATCTAACATTGTCAATTTCTGTGGTGTATATTCTCCCACCATGGCTGATTTCAATCTATCAGTATGCAGCATCCCTGAAAATGAAATTGAAGAGAGGTGTATGCATCATCACACAGTAATTCCTCAAGACCAATTCAATAGTTTAGGCTTTCTAGTTTCTTGTCTTGATATGGAAAGAGCTTAGAAATCATCACTCCCAGACTGGGGATGGAGCTCAGTGGTAGAGCACTTGCCTGACATATACTGGGCCCTGGGTTCAATCCCTAGTAACTGAAAAAAATAAATAAATAAATAAAAGTGATCGGGTCCATCCTCACAAGAAAAAAGACAAATTTAACAATCCTTCTTGACTCATTAGAGAATTAAGGTTTTATAGTACAAACCTCATCCCCCAAGATGGAAAAACAGATGAAATCAGAAAAAAAGTTAGAACAGAAAGTCATGACTACTAAGAGCAAAAATTACTATGGGAACCAGTAACTCATAGGACTACTTATAGCATAATTGACTAATTGCTGGCAGCTAAACACAGACTAGCTTGAGAGATTTAAAAAAAAAAAAAACTCTTGGGGGCCCATCCTTAAGTGGTCACTCATGTTTTTATACATTTTACCTGGAGTCTCACTGAAGACTGAAGAAAAAAATCCCTTCATGCTTCCAGTAGGGAGAGGGGAAAGTAGTCATTTTGCAGTATGGCATCCTGTTCTTAACAAAGATATGCTTCTCAAGAAAAAAATTTTAACAGAAACTTGGGTTTTTACCAGATCCTATCTAATGTGGGAAAAAGGAATTACCCAACTGCAGTCTCCTATAACCTTCCTGTTTCACTTCATATTTTCCTTACAACTAGACACACATATGGCAGAAATTTTGGAATTATCCGACTGAGAATTTAAAATAACTATGATTAATATGTTAAAGACCCTAATGGAAAAAGTGGACAACACACAAGAACAGGTGGGTAATGTTAGCAGAGACATGAAAACTAAGAATCAAGCTGGGTATGGTGACACACACCTGTAATACCAGTTGTTAGAAGACATGCATGAGGATGGCAAGTTCAAAACCAACCTGGGCAATTTAGCAAAACCCTGTCTCAAAAATAAAACAAAAGGACTCAGGATATAGAACAGTCGTAGATTCAATTCCCAGTACTGCAAAAAAATAAAAAATAAAATAAAAGGAAAAGGATAAAGAAAGAAAAGAAAAGGCTAGAAATCAACAGAAAACAATGTCTTTGGTGGATTCATCAATAGACTGGAGATGACACAGAAAGAATCAGTTGGCTTGAAAATATGTCAATAGAAACTTCCTAAGCTGAAAAACAAAGAGAATAAAGTATGAAAAAAAAAAGCAGAATATATAGATACAATAAAAGTAAATAAACTCATGATTATAGATAATAGTAAAACAATTAGAAAATGATAAGTTTTTAATATTTGCTACCTTTACTTTTTAATATAACATTAAATTTTAAGTTTAGATCACTCAATTTTTTAATAATGACATTTTTAAAAAGCTTGCAAAATTAATGAAAATTTGACAAGCTCTTGAAAGTCAGCATCAGCTGACACACCACTGATAAAATAAAGATTCATTGGAAATATCATATTTAGATTTAAATACTCTCTGTTAAGTTTCTATTACATGCTGAACCTTGTGGTAAGGAGGTAAGGAGTTTGTATATATTATTTCATTTTTATAACTGGTATCATCATTGCCATTTTTTAAAATTAAAAACTGAGGCTTGATTAATCTATACAAAGGCAGACACTTAGAGTATGACAAAACTAACATTTGAACCCAAGTTATTGTTCTTTCTATTCACTGCTTTCTGAGGCTTACAGTATGAGACTAGGACAAAGAAAAGGATATTGACTCTTTGGTTCTTCCATTTTCCTCCAACTCTATTGTGAACCCAGGAATTCTGTGCCTGATTAGACAAAGGAAGTGTCAATTACAATAATTCTTCAGGACATTGCTATGGTTACCAAACTGCTCCAGGCTGGACATTCCAGAAGAGGACAAGGAGGAACCAAGATGGCCTTCTTCAACTTATATCTATTGGGATATCAACATCCCTTTCGGAACAAAAAAAGAGACATAACTGAAGAAACAAGTAAGGGTAATGTAGAATAGAGGGTTAGAAGGGCCACTTGTTTTCCTAGCCACTTCCACTGGTCAGTTTGTAGCTACTTCCTTTCCTACCTTTAGTTAGAGATTTATCCTATCAACAAGGTCAACACTTGCCCTAATTAAAATTTTGGAGCAAGGACATCCATTACCTTCATTTTTCTGTCATTTAATATCAAATAAATGTATTCTTATTCATTCATTTGCTCATTTAGCCAACATATATTAAGCACACAGTTGTGTGCCAGGCTTTATGTTGCTGACCAGGGTTAAAAGATGAATAAAGAAGGCTTCTACTATTTAATTAGGAAGATAAGTATGCAAACAAAAAATAATATATGATTAAATATGGACTTATGCGACTGCAAAGGAGGAAGTGCCTTATACTTTTGGGTTTGGAATAAGAATATGGGGATCCTTTAAAGAAGACGTCACAGAGGAAATGTTTCTAAACTGAGTGTTAAAAGGATGACTAAAGTTCCTCAAGTAAACAAGAAGGGAATATAGTACAGACAGAAGAACAGAGACCTAGAGAACCATATTAAGTGAATTCCAAGCACTTAGATACAGATGAAGGGTAAAATGGAGAGGTGCTAGGAGGCAGACCTTGAAAACTAGTTATAGGCCAGATAATTGAAGATGCTGTTAACCATGCTAAGCATTTTAACTTTATAGGGGAATGTTGAACTTAGTAAATATTAGATCTGTATTGTACTCACGATGCCTAGCTGTTCCTCATACATAATAGAGGTTTAATAAATATTTATGGGGTGAATGAATAAATGATTTTGAATGACTATAAAAATAGGAAGTTAGGGGAGACTTTGCAGGAGATATGAGAATTTATTTAGGTCTTAAATGATGAATTGTCCAAAAGCACAGAAACTGAGGAAAAGGATCTTCCAGGTAGAATGGGACCATGTGAATGAAAATAAGTGTAGATGGATGCTAAGCAAAAGCTGTACTGGGTAGGAGAAGAGGTGATCAGGAAAGTATAAAAGCACAAAGATTATAAAGGACAATCTATATATTAAACAGTCCTCCAATAGGCACTCTCTGACCTCTTTCTAATTCCACCAAAGTTCTATTCTACTATTCACCTTCCAGGTAAGATTTATACAAAGATCCCAGTGATGGACCCTAGAAATCCCTTAATAACCCTATTCCAACCCTTTCCACTCTTCTTGCCCCCATTCCTTATGGGTCCCAGCATTACACCATGGGGCTGTTTTCAAATAAAGAGGTGCTCTTCTGGACCTCTCTCAGAAATCAAACACTCCCCTTTGGGAAACAGACCAATTTCCCTTGCTCCACCCTCTCCTGGCTGCTGTAACCCTACTACTTTTACTAGATGGGCCTGCATCACCATAAACAAACTGGGATTTTCCTACCCTGTAAATCACTTAAACACTGGTAAGGGCTGAGGGTGTTGCTTGGTGGTACAACACTTGCCTAGCATGTGCAAGGCCCTGGGTTCAATCCCTAGCATCCAAAACAAAAACATAAAAGCTCACTGAAGTCTGGGCCTTTGAATTAATTTCTTTGTAGGTGAGGCAGAGAGGAAGACTTCACTTTATAAAGTCCTCTATGATAGGGAAGTATCCTGATATCACCTGCTTACTCAAGTTTTTTCATTCTGTTGTTGGAGCATCAGAGACAGGAGCCTTGGTCAAATTGGTGGCCTACATAGAATGTGAAGTTAAAGGGACAGTACATCAAATTTGCTATTCCTACTCCCTGCTTATTTCCCTTCCAGAGGGTTAGGCACGGTGGCACACAGCTGTAATCCCAGCTACACAGGAGGCTGATGCAAAATGATCACAAGTTCAAGGCCAACCTCAGCAATTTAGCAAAACCCTCTCTCAAAATTAAAAAGTAAAAAGGTCTGGAGATGTAGCTCAGGGTAGAGTACCCATGAGTTCAATCCCTAGTACTGAAAAAAATAAAAGGACAGAAGATTTTCACTTGATAATTTCTAATTATCAATACTTTTATTGATTCAAGTATTTAATGATAAACAACTATTTACTACATATGTAAGAGGCATATTTATGAGTCCTGACTGGTTTAGATTTATTTTTATCTTTTTTTTATTTAAACTTGGAATTGAACCCAGGGTGCTTTTCCACTAAGCTGCATCCCTAGCCTTTTTATTTTTTATTTTGTGACAGGATCTTTTTATATCATCCTTGAAGGTTAATGCCATCAGGAGGAGGAGGAGGAGGATATGATGTCATTTTAGTAAATTTGAAATGGAAAGGAAAAATCTCATATGGTCAGTCCACCATTTTTCAGAATTTTTTAATGATATAATGTCAAAATTATAGAAAAGTTGTGATGTAAGGCTAATATAAGGAGATTCCCTACACCTTTTAAGCAAATTAGCCAATTAGTAATATTTTTCCACTCTTGAGTCTGGGATATAGTTCAGTGTTGGAACACTTGTCTAGCACATGCATGACCCAAGTTCAATCCCCAGCACCACATACACATGCACACGTACACACACACACACACACACATACACATACCCACACAAGCCACTTTCTTTGTCTTGTCTCTTATCTATTTATCTAATATCTTTCTCAGCTAATTGAGAATAAGTTGCTCATAACCCTTTACTACTAAATATTTCTGTTTGATTTCCTAAGAACAACAACTTATACACAGTACAGGTTTCAATTCAGCAAATCTTAACATAGATACAATATTATCTAACTAGATAGTCCATATTCCAATTTTTGCCAATTGTTCTGTTAATATCATTTAGAGCACATTTTTTCCTTCCATGATGTAGGAAAGGTTCATGTGTTGATAAATTGTTGAATTTAGTGAGCTTGTCTCTTCAGTCTCCTTTAATCTGGAACAGTTTCTCGTTGTTTCATGACACTGACATTTTTGTAATAGCACAGACGAGACATTTTGTGGAATATTCCTTAATTTTGGTTTGTCTGATGTTTCGCATGATTAGATCTGGTTTAAGCATTTTTGCAGGAATAAGTGACAGTGTGTGCTCAGTACACCATATAAGGGCTTATTGTGTTATTTTTAGCCCATTACTGATGATGTTAACTTTGACCACTTAAAGTGATTTGCCAGTTTTCTCCACTGTTGAGTTACCATTTTACTTTTGTAATTAATAATTTCTGATACTTTGAAAAAATGTAAATATCCTATTATTCATCATACTTTCACCCACTAGTTTTAGTATCCATTAATGGTTCTGTGTGAATTAATTATTTCTATGATAGTGGTAAAATGGTGATTTTTCTAATTGTAGTAGACTTTTTTTTTTAAAGAGAGAGAGAGAGAGAGAGAGAGAATTTTAATATTATTTATTTATTTATTTTAGTTTTCGGCGGACACAACATCTTTGTTTGTATGTGGTGCTGAGGATCAAACCTGGGCCACACGCATGTCAGGCGAGAGCGCTACTGCTTCAGCCACATCCCCAGCCCCTGTAGTAGACTTCAACTCAAAATTTACAGGAATGTGGTTTTTGTTTTGTTTGGTTTGGTTGTGTTGTGTTTGTGTGTTTTGGGCTGTGTGGGAGGGGTTGGGAGGATAGAACCCAATGGCACTCTACCACTTCTTTTTATTTTTTATTTTGAGACAGAGTCTCACTATGTTGCCAAGGCTGGCCTCGAAATTCGAATCCTCCTGTCTCAGCCTCCCAAGCATTGTCACCGGTCCTGGCTACAGCAATGTTTTAAGTGACCTACCTTAATTGAAATTTTTTAATATATTTATGTTTTAGTTGTAGTTGGACACAATACCTTTACTTTATTTTTATGTGGTGCTGAGGATCGAACCTAGGGTCTCGCACATGCTAGGCGAGCGCTCTACCACTGAGCCACAACCCCAGCCTCTTCATTGAACTTTTCTAGAACATTCAATTTGGTTTTTGTAGAAACACCTGCTCTTTTTTTTTACACTTTTTATTAGTTTAAATAATATTTCACTAAATTTAAAATGACAATCACAAAGTTAACCTGAGTAAATTGGGTTTTTTTGGAAGGGGGTCACAACAGACTCTTGATAAGCTTGAAGTTCAACTGTGGGAGCAGAAGAATGCAGGTATTCTAGATATAGCTCTCAGCTACAAAGGGAGTATTACAGGTATCTTTAAAATGTTTTCAGAGGAAATGGAGACCATAAATTAATCTGGCAATCCTAATAAATGACGCATTCTTAGGAGAATTTCTACTGCATATAATTTTGAGCTGTTCATATTTAATGTTCTGAAATACTTCAAGAAACTAGGATTTCTTGCCAAGTGTGGTGGCGCATGCCTGCAACCCCAGTGACTCTAAAGGCTGAGGCAGAAAGATTGAAGTTCAAGGCCAGCCTTAGCAACTTAAATAGGCCTTAGGTAACTTAGCAAAACCCTGTCTCAAAATAAAAAATAAAGGGCTGTGGATGTAGCTCAGAGGTAAAGTGTTCCTGCATTGAATCCCCAGTACCAAAAAAAAAAAAAAAAAAGGAGAGAGGAAGAGAAAAAAAAAAAAACTAGGAGACAACTTAAATGACCTTGCCCTTAACCAGGTTGGAGGCTACCAAATCCAATATGAGGGACAGGAGAGGAAAAAATGTCAAATCCCTTTCCAGACAGTTCAGATTTTCAGAATTCCTTGTGGTAAAATATCACCCAAATATATTGACAAGCTGTCCCAAAATTCAGATGGACCCAGAATAGACAAGGCAATCTTGAGCAAAGACACTTCTTAATTTAAAATATTCTACAAAGCTAACGTAATCAAGACAGTAGGGAACTGTCATAAGGATTAACATAGATCAATAGAATAGAGTTTAGAATCCGGAAGTAAACCCTACACTTTATGGTCAATTGACTTTCAATGAGCATGCCAACACTTCAGTGATGAATAGACTTTTCAGCAAATGGTTCTGAAAAAACTGAATATTACCATGCAAAAGAGTGAAATTATACCTCCATATCACACTATGTACTAAAATTAACTCAAAATGGATATTAGATATAAATGTAAAACTGAAACTTTAAAACTCTTAGAATAAAATATAGAAGTAAATTTTGAAACTTTAGGCAATGGTTTTTTAGATATGACACTAAAAACACAAGTGATAGAAGGAAAAATAGATAAATTGGATTTCCTCAAAACAAAATACTTGCCAGGTGCAGTGGTTCAAACCTGTAATCCCAGAAACTCAGGAGGCTAAGACAGGAGATCAGTTGCAGGCCAGCTTTGGTGTCTCAAAATAAAAATAAAAAGGGCTGGGGATGTGGCTCAGTGGTAGAGAATCCCTGGATTCCATCCTCAGTATAAAAAAAAAAAAAAAAAAAAAAATTTAGGGTTGGGTTTGTGGCTCAGTGGTGGAGCGCTTGCCTAGCATGTATGAGGCACTGGGTTCGATCCTTAGCACCACATAAAAATAAATTAATAAAATAAAATTTAGTCATGTATGACTAAAAGATAAATAAATAAAAATTTAAAAAAATAAAATAAAGTTTAAAATTTATATGTTTGTATTATAAGAAAGATTTAAAATAAAGAAGTTTAAACCTTTAAGCCAGGTTTAATGAGCCAGGCGTGCGGCACACACCTGTAATCCCAGCGGCTCAGGAGGCAGAGGCAGGAGGATTGCAAGTTCAAAGCCAGCCTTAGCAATTTAACAAGGCTCTGAGCAACTCAGTAAGATCCTATCTCTAAATAAAATACAAAATTGGGCTGAAGATGTGGCTCAGTGGTCGAGTGCCCCCTGAGTTCAATCCCCAAGACCAAAATAATAATAATAATAATAATAATAATAATAATAATAATAATAATAATAATGAAAGAAAATTAAACTTGTTAAAAAAAAAAAACATAAAAAAAGACTCTGGACCCAGGTAATTTTGATGGAAAAATTTTTAAAAAACAGATAATTCCATTTTAAAAGGCACAGAAAACAGTGTGAATAATTTATTAATTTTACCATATCAAAACAAAACTGATAAAATAATAAATATAATAAGAATATAATACAAAAGAAGCCATAGACCAAAGTAAATATAAATTAACAAATCACACTAGCAGATAAAACTCAAGAATATATTAAAAATAACACTTAAAATCAAGTCAGGCTTATTTCAGGAATACGGTGATAATTTAATATTAGATAATATATTAATATATAATACATTACACCTATATGTCAAATTAAATACACACACACACGCCCATGAAATGAAAAGACAATTGATATTTTTTAAAAAACACTTTGTAAATTAAGAATTAAAGTGCCTCCGAGGTACTGAGGAGGTTGAGGAAAGAGGATTACAAGTTCCAGACCAGCATGGGGAACTTAGAGACATGTTATCTCAAAATAAAAAATCAAAAGGGCTGGGGATGTAGCTCAATGGTAAAGTGACCCTGGGTTCAATCCTTAATACCACCAAAAAAAAAAAAGAGAAAAAAAAGAATAAAAGCATGACCAAAGCTGGGCCTGGTGGCTGGCTCAGGAAACTAAGGCAAAAGGGGCCCTGGAGTTTGAGGGCAACATAGCAAGACCCAATCTCTTAAAAAGAAAGGATAATGGCTGGGTATGATGGTGCATGCCTGTAATCCAAGTGGCTCGGGAGGCTAGGACAGGAGGATCGCAAGTTCAAAGCTAGCCTCAGCAAAAAGTGAGGTGCTAAGTAACTCAGTGAGACCCTGTCTCTAAATAAAATACAAAATAGGGCCAGGGATGTAGCTCAGTAGGCCAGTGCCCCTGAGTTCAATCCCTGGTACCAAAGAAAGAAAAAAAGGATGACCAATGTGTCTGATGAACACAGATGCAAAAATTCTCAACAGAACACTAGCAAAGCAAATCAAGAAGATTATATACCATTATCACATCCTGGAGGTACAAGGATGTTTCAACATATATCAATCAACAAATTTAACATATTTACATCAACAGAGTAAAAGACAAACACCATATGATTATCTCAAATGATATAGAAAAGTCATTTGCCGGGGTTTCTGTTCGCGACTAAAAGGCTCAGGGGTCACTCCAGGTAAACAGGGCTAACTGGGCTGCGTAAAATAACCTTACAAGAGACACAAATACCTTTTTCTTTGGGATCGCTATGACCGCTCCTCTGACCTTAAGGGTCCACAGGAAGAGAGAGATCGAGATACGCGCTGACCCCTTTTATTGAGGAGAAGCTATTCAAAGGAGGCAAGGGGCCAGGTTTCAGGGGGCTGAGTCTATCTTCATGATGTCCACTGTCAGCAGGTTGACTGACATCTGGGTAGGCCACACCCAAAAGCACAGTAAGAGAAGGAGACACACACAAGGCACATCCTTGGAAGATTCTATCCTAAACAGGGCAAGGGGTTATATTACAAAGGAACAGGTGAGCATAGCTCCACCCATGGGGCTATAGGAAGACACGTGAGAAGACACAGTCGCTCAAACCCTAGAAGAGCAGGGCAGTCTAGCAGCATGGGTGCCTGACGTCACATTGCCCAGCAGGGGAGTTAACTCAGTCATGTGCGAGGTTGGTCTCCCACAGTCATTTGATCAAATTCAACATCACTTCATAATAAAAACACTGAACAAATTATATATGGAAAGAATGTGCTTCAACATAACAAAAGCCATATATAATTATTCAACATCATATTGAATTGGGGAATGAGGATGCCCACTTTCCCAACTTTTATTCAATGTAGTACCAAACACATATCCTACATATTCACATGTATAATTCATGTATTCAATAATATTCAGAATATATAAGAAACTCCTAAGTAAGGCACAAATCTAGACTTCCCCTGTGAATCAGGGGGACCTCCCTTGACCATACAGTCCCTTCAATCTGTTGCACCCATTCCTTTCACCACCTTCCTCTCCCCACTCCTATCCCCAATTATAACAAAACTGGAATGATAATTTTATACTAACAGCCTAGAGAAAAACACCTGTGCTGATTATCTTTCCAGTTTTGATCTGATTATGATCATAAAGTCGAATAGGCCTTCATGGCTGCCCAGAAATCACACTACATTTCCTTTTTTATTTTCTGTGCTGGGGATTGAACCTATGGCTTCACACATGCTAGACAAACACTTTACCACTGAGTCACATCCCCAGTCCATGACTTACTTTCTATTTCACAGGGGAAAATAAAAGCTATTGAAAGATAATTTCTAAAAGCTCTCACAAACCACATCTGTCTGTCTACCCACATATGTGCCTGTATCTTTTTTATTATAATGAATGGTCCACACACCTATTAAGATAAACCCTTCACTTGTGCACCAGATTCCATCTCTTTTTTTTAATATATTTTTTATTTAGTTGTAGATGGACACTATATATTTATGTATGTATTTATTTTTACTTGGTGCTGAGGATTAAACCCAGTGCCTCATATGTGAGGGCCAAGCCCTCTACCACTGAGGTACAGCCCCAGCCCCTCCATCTCTTTTTGACTACTCAAGGACACCTACTCACTCTCACATTAATTTTACCACCTCTGATCATTTCTGTCTGTACACATACATGCTTTGAGCCCTGTTCTCCTATCACTCTTAGCTTTATACCTACACACTCCTCTTGGTCCAAAAGTGTCTTGATCAAGACCAATTTTCAAATAAACTGCCTCTAATCTGGCCCTTTGCTGGGATGACTTCCTTGCCTTATTATCCTCTTCAAGCACCATCTTTCCTGCTTCCCTGACTCCCATCTCCACAGAGCAAATTCTCCAAAGGAGTTGTCTGTTCTTGCTGTACTTTGTTCTGCCATTCTCTCTTGAGCTCATTCCAGCCAGGTTCTTGCCCCCATCACTCCATTAAAACTGCCAGTATCCAGTCACCCGTAACTTAAATGCTAACATATAAAATTTTATTTCTCATCTTATTTAACATAACAACAGAAATGTACAACAGAACTCAGATGGTTCTGAATCCTGGTGCTGCTAAATTTGCTTGAAATAAATGGTCAGCTGAGAGGGGTTTAAGCCAGTGAACCTGTAGTAGGGGACGTGCATCATACCTTTCTAGTGCCTCAGAACTAGTTTGGGAAATTCACAAGGGGAGCAGGGAGATTATAAATAAAATATAGCATTCTTTTTTTATTTCTAACAAGCCTATATCCATTTTGTTTACCCCACTTTTTCTCATTTCAATTTCTATATGCATTAATTCAGGGAACCCATAGTGCCTTGACTACTTACCCTTAGTTTCCACAAGCCAAACCATTTTTAAGCCACCCTTGTCTCCAGAATGATTCCTTAATCTTCAGTTATTTTCTAGCCAAACTCATCTTCTTAATTTCCCCCTTTATCCACAGTATGACTTTCTGCTGTTTCAGATACCTGTCATCAATCACAGTCCAAAAATATTAAATGAAAAATTCCAGAAACAAACATTCTTATGTTTTAAATTATGCACTTTTGTGTGTGTGTGTGTGTGTGTGTGGTGCTGGGGGTTGAACCCAGGGCCTTGGGCATGTAAGGCAATCACTACCAACTGAGCTATATCCCCAACCCCAATTGTGATTTTGAGTATAATGATAAAATCTTGCATTGTCCTGCATGGTACATAAATTGTCCCTTTGTCCAGTGTATCTATGCTGTATATGCTACTCACCCAGTAGTCACTCATTGGTCATCTTGGTTTTCAAAACCACTATCACAGTGCTGGTGTTCAAGTAACTCTTAATGTAGTAGCCCAAAATTTCATCCCAATGCCTACATCATTCACCTAACTTCATCTCATGGTATAGGCACTATATTTTCTCACATCATCATAGAAGGGTAAGTACTGTAATAAGATTTTGAGAGACAGAACACATCCACATAAATTTTATTAGCGTACTTAATTTTACTTAATTATTGTTAATCTATAACTGTGCCTTTTGGAGGGGGTATTGGGGGTTGAACTCTGGGGCACTCAACTACCAAGCCACATCCTCAGCCCTATTTTGAATTTTATTAGAGATAGGGTCTCACTGAGTTGCTTAGCGCTTTGCTAAATTGCTGAGGTTGGCTTTAAACTCGCCTCCCAAGCTGAGATTACAGTTGTGCACTACCACGCCTGACCATCCGTGCCTAATTTATAAATGAAAACTTTATAATAGGTACGTCTGTACAGGAAAAAACATAAGATATCCAGGTTTGGGTAATATCCATGGTTTCAGGAACCCACTGGGAGTCTTGGAACATGTGTCCCTCCGATAAGGGGGATTACTGTGCATTCTTTCAAGCAACTTGACTCTTGTCTACCTGCTCTAGCATTTCCATCTGTTCTCTATGCTCAAATCAGCCACATTCTTACCTGGCTCCTCAGCTAGGCCTTTTACTGTAACTATTAAAAAACCTATTATTATTCACTCTTTGCATTCCTAACACTAACTATCATGATATACTTTTAGGTCATTCACAATTTTTCTTTGAAAGATAGGTTGTTCTTTCTTCTAGTAGGTGTAAGTGTATTAACATTCAACTCAAAAGGGCCCACTCAGGCTTCCCTTATTATAGTCATAATGCAAAATCACAGAGGTGAGTCAACATATGTAATAAAAATCCTGCTAGTCCCACCTCATTTCTTTCTTTTCTTCCTGATAGCCAAAATTGAAAAACCAAAGAGGAAAATATTGTATGAAGAGCATGTTTTAGTCTTTCCTCAACTTCAGAAACACAGTTTTATCAGGTACCCAAAATTATTCAGTTTGAGGGAGCTAAGCAAATTCCCAGTGCCTTTCCTTACTTGTAAGTAGAGGTCATAATGTTTACCTTGTATTATGGAAATTAAATAATGTATGCAATATACCTAATACCTAGCACATAAAGGTGTATAACAGATGATTGGAGGAAAAGTCATAAATCATATGAAAGTTAACTATTTATATATGGAATATGTTCCTTTCCTATGACTTGATTATCTTTGTCTACTGCCAAGACTGGATGCCTGGAAAACAGATTTTGGGTTGTTTTTTCTTTGTTGTTGTTGTTGTCGTCATTATTTTAGTACTG
The DNA here is from genome assembly GCF_021218885.2 of Marmota monax. Classification (NCBI taxonomy): domain Eukaryota; kingdom Metazoa; phylum Chordata; class Mammalia; order Rodentia; family Sciuridae; genus Marmota; species Marmota monax. The sequence goes on from NW_026695227.1 coordinate 29,920,105, forward strand.
GGGATTGAACCCAGAGGCTCTTTACCACTGAGCTACATCCCCAGTCATTTTTATTTTTTTTATTTTGAGGCAAGGCCTCACTGAGTTGCTCACAGCCTCACTAAGTTGCTGAGGCTGGCCTCAAACTTGCAATCCTGCCTCAGCCTCCCGAGTTGCCGGAATTACCTGTGTGCACCCTGTTCCCAGCTGGAAAACAGGAAACACTGTTAACTGTTACTAAACTGTGTTTTAGGGTTTTTTAAATACTTTTTTTAGTTGTTGATGGACCTTTGTTTAATGTATTTATTTATTGAGGAGTAAAAATTGCTAGTTTCAAAGGATATTTCATATAGTCCCTGAAAGAGCCTGATCAACTACAACTACCCACAGAAGAGCACCTCTGACCAATGACTAGAACTCTCATCCACCAACCATTCCTATCCCTCCCAGACTCACCCTTCCTAATCATAATCAGAGTTGTTCTACAGGCTCAGCTTAGCTTCCAGAATTCATTCAGAATCTTATGCCCTGGTCTCTTGAGTATGTAAGTTTGCCTGGGTGAGCAAGCCTTTATATTTATGCCCCTTCCTTTGTTAAATCTGTTTCACCTCCTGCTTTGAGCCCTGTTCTCCTATCACTCTTAGCTTCATACCTACACACTCCTCTTGGTCCAAAAGTGTCTTGGTCAAGACCAATTTTCAAATAAACTGCCTCTAATCTGGCCCTTTGCTGGGATGACTTCCTTGCCTTATTATCTGAAGACCCTAGGTCAAGTTGGATCTCACAAGTACAGGAAGTCAGGACATTGCCCACTGAATGGAGTTCTCAGAGGCCAATGGATGGGGGTGGGTGGTAGAGAGAAATTATGCTTGTTCTTTCTTGAAACAAATTACCTCTCCCTGATAGACTCTAGTGACTGGCTTCTAACCACAGACACACAGACCTCCAAGTTCTGCACATCCAAAGGGCCTCAATCCAGTTTCCTCCATTGCTTGTCCTTATTCCCCTTCCCAGAGGAATTTACTAACATGTCTTCAGAGTTGCTGTCACTTCTAGTTTCAAATTAATTTCTTCAATGAAAGGTTAATCTCAAGACTGGTAAAAAGCTGAATACAACTAACTCTCTTATGTTCTTATTTTCTGAATCCTGTCATAGGATGCAACAGTTGCTTTCCCAATCCTGGTTGGAATGTCTTCTGCTCAATCTCCTAGGCCTCCTGGCCTCTCTGAGCTCCTTGCTTGGTGACCTACAGGTCAAGAGATGACTGGAAGTGCTACTCTTATATTCCAGCAGAGGGCACTGTAGGTCTGGCTTTTCAAACAGGAGCATGAATAGCACAATATTCACCCAAGAATGAACTGGTCACAGCCTGAGCCCCTCTGCTATCAAAGTTATAGAAATGTATCTTGGAAATAACCCACATTGTCTCGTAACTGCTACAGACCACCATACCCTATCCACATGAAACTAGAAGGAGGCACTCTTGCTAGTCATAGCCACAATTTGCTGAAGCCTAGGGAGTGGGCTCCAAGCAGGCAACCATGTCTGTAAGCAGCAGACAGGACACTTTTTCCACAGGAGCTCAGCCTTTCCCCACCAGTCTTCCCTACTAGGACTGCTCCAATGCACTGGTAGAGTGATTCACCAAGATTCAGTACTCTGCTATCCTGAGACTGGCCATAGGAAATGAAGTTCCACATTTGGTAGAATTCAGAGAGGCAGGGTTCTGCCTCCATATCAAGGCAATTTTATCATATCTCCTACTCAACTCAAGGCTACTCCAGGTGAACAGACACCCTTCACAGGGTCTCTAATGAGCTGTGTGAAAGGAGCTCATCACAGGGCTGCTTCTATTAATCTTAAGTCCTCCTTGGTCCTTCCTGAAAGTCCTGATGAGGTTACTTCAAGGGGCAGTGCAGTCTAGGAGTAAGAGCGTGGGCTCCAGAGCCAAGCTTCTTGGGTTAACTTGTGTCTCTACCACAAGCTAGTTTTATGACCTTGGGAAAATTTCTAAAATTCTCTGTGCCTCTGTCTCCCCTCTATAAAATAATAGTAGGTCTTACCTTACAGAGTTGTGTTAAACACGTTTATCAAGTATTGGCTACTTTTATTGTTATTATCTCTAGAAAATCCATGCAATCCACTTTAATCAGCAGTCTGCAACCAGCACTAAGTTCCGTTGCTGTCTCATGGCCCATCTACTTCCCCTGTGTTCAGAATTCTGAACAAGTACACCACTGTGAGAAAGGTATTTTTGAATGTGGAGGCAAAAGAACTGCCCCCATATGGAAAACATGCTCTGGGGATTGGTCTCGTTCCCTAGATATATGCTTTCCTGGGCTCCTCTTCACTTCATCCCAAAACATTGATAATTTCCTTGCATCAGGGAAGACAGTAAGTGCAAGATAGCCCTCCAAACACACTTCAGCTGATTTCAGTACATCTTAATGTTCCAGCCAACTTCAAGGGATTAATGTCCAATATTTGATATGACTTCCTAGAGAAGAGTCATTTTTATGTACAATATCATTAACATTTTCTCTCAAGCTAACCTTGCATGAATTTCTACTCAGTGTGGTATTACTCTGCATACAGCAATCCAACTCCTAGACAATAGCAATTAATGTGTGTTGGATATTATCACCACTGTGTCCCAAGCCTTAATCTAGAAGTCACACTTCTGGGATCCTAAATTCAAATGACAAACTCAAATGTCACTGCTTCTAGGAAATGGTCCCTCATTGCAATAACCTGTGATGAAATACAAATCACCCCTCTGGTTCAGTCTAAGCTTCCAAAACTCTATACTCTAAACAAGGCTTTAATACTGCCACCTCTTTTAGGTCCTCAGATATACAGGGAGGAGTTTCAAACTGTTTCCCACCCTATTATAATTATTTCAAATACATAATGTTAGAGGAGATTTTGATTTGAGGGAAAAAGGGAGAGAGAAGGATCAGAGATGATGAATGAGTGGGGCCAAGCTAAGAGAAAATCAGGAACATCCCTACAAAAGTAGCATCCCTACACTTCACCAGAGATGAGTCAGCAATCCTCAACCATTTTCAGAGAGAATAGCAAATACTGGACCACATCTAGTTCCTGACAAGCATCACAAAACAAGAAATATAAAAATCTGAGAGGGTGGGACAAAGCCACTACTTGATGCCAACAGAACAAGGCATTGAAAACATCAGATGTAGAGCTGGATTCTACTCTACATCAGACACTAGCTGGAGGAAAGACAGCAAGGGGCCTAGCACCTTTTTCCCCTGGGATGACAGAATGGATGTAATGGCCAGGAGACAGAAATCTTGGAGGAAGCTACCCTGAATACTTCCCTTTTTCTCACTCTCTAAGTCATATTCTTCTGCATCCTAAATTTTCTCAAATCCATCCATTCTTGTTCAAGATTCTGAAATGCAAGCTGAATCTAGCCTATTTAAGTAGAACATGAATGTATTCTATTTTTAAAATATTTTAGTTATAGATGGACGTTATAACTTTATTCATCTATTTTTTATGTGGTACTGAGGATCAAACCCAGTACCTCACATGTGCAAAGCAAATGCTGTACCACTTAGCGACAACCCCAGCCCATGAATGCATTATAAAAGAACACTTGGGGGGGGGGTGCTAGGGTTGTGGCTCAGGGGTGGAGTGCTCGCCTAGCATGTCTAAGACTCTAGGTTCGAACCTCAGCACCACATAAAAATAAGACAAATAAAGATATTTATTTTTTTAATTGTATATGGACACAATATCTTTATTTATTTTAATATTTATTTTTTTAATTGTAGATGGACACAATATTTTAAAAAAAGAACACTGGGAAGCATATAAAAGCTGCAGGGGGAATGGAGAACCAAGCTTGATGTGGAATAACCAATAACAATGCTCAGAATCATGCCACAGACGTGGTTTGGCAGAGACATTACCTACATTCAGTGGGCACTGCTGACACCAAGGACACAGAGTCCTGGATACTGCTATACTGCTGTTGAGAAACAAGATTTAGTGACACTTCTCCCAATGCCCATCACTAGGAAAAATAATAATAAACTTTATCTAGCCACATCTCCCTTCCAACCTCATGTTTGATTCAAAATATGGATCAGATGTATTTAATTAGACTAGCCAAAAGTTTTTGTCTACGTCCTTGCTGTGAAAGAGCCTGAGTGAGAAAGATCTGGTTTTCTCAGCCTCTAAAGTGAGATACAGGTTTTGTTTCATAAGAGATGCTTCCCAAGCATAATGAATGTTAGGTAATCACTACACTACCTTATGAGTCCCATCCCTTGTCCCTTTCCACTTCACCCAGCAATCCAGGAACTAAACCAACAAAAGTTCTCTGCTGCCTCTATAAAGCTTCTAATGCATTTGCCATCCTGCTCCCTAAAATGTTCTTTCTGGTTCTACTGTGGCTCAGGGACTCCTACTTATGGACTAAGACTTAGATCAAACATAACTTCCCATTTTAGGCCATTTGCAATTCTATAAACATGTCAATCCCAGGAAAGGAGTATCTATCCAGATAAGGATCCATCTTCCCCAGTACTAACCCTAAATATTTATCCAATATTCCGAGTTCAGAGAAGCAAGACAGCAGTGAGGGAATTCTTGTGATCACTCTTCCCCTCTGTCACAGTCATGGTGATTTGACTCCTGAGATCTTGAGAATTTGGTGTGAGGGGCTGGGATTGTGGCTCAGAGGTAGAGCGCTCACCTAGCATGCATTAGGCCCTGGGTTGATCCTCAGCACCACATAAAAATAAAATAAAATAAAGATATGTGTCCACCTATAAGAAAAAAAATAAATATTAAAAAAAAGAGAATTTGGTGTGAGTGGTTAGGAGAGATCCCTGCCATGTACCTAGTTGATATGGAGACTACGGAATCAGAGAACCAAAGAGCCACATTTGCCAGGTACTCATTGAATGAATTTGTTCTTGTTTCAGACCAGAGGAATCAGTGTCCACTAGGCTTCCCCCCATTATCTCAGAAGATGGGAATTATTTCCTGCACCAGAATAGTCACATGAGATACAATGAAGCTGTACGGAAGGTGTTGCTAAAAACATGTAAGTACCTTGGAGTGAGTACCATGCTAGGATTATATCATTGAGGCATGATTATAGGGCAGGAAGAGAGAAAGAGCCAGGGAGAGAGACTGAGAAGAGGTGGGAGAAAGTAGACTGGAATGGTAGGTGAGCCTGATGAAATATAAATTGAATCAGACGTGAAAGCACAATATACAGGTTTAAATCCTAGTTCTGCCTCATTTTAGACATCTGACTTTCTGTGGGTCACTTACACTTTATTAACCTGCTTCCTTGTTCATTTTGAGAGAGAGATAAAGAGAATGCCTGCTTTACTGGTCTACCAGTCTTACAGAATTGATATGAAGATCACACCAGAGCTGAAATAATTTGGGAAGGTACTTTGCATATTATCACACAGTACCCCATGGTGAGTAGTAGGGCAAAGCACCAAGCTTTAAATTTAACTAAACTGAGCTTAAACTCCAGACAAATTGTGTGATTTAGGGCAAGTTAACTTCTCTGAACCATCTAAAAATGGGAATAAAGATGTGTATGGTGGCACACACCTGTAATCCCAGCAGCTCTGGAGGCTGAGGCAGGAGGATCGCGAGTTCAAAGTCAGCCTCAGCAAAAGTGAGGTGCTAAGCAACTCAGTGAGACCCTGTCTGTAAATAAAAATACAAAATAGGGCTGGGGATGTGGCTCAGTGGTCAAGTACCCGAGTTCAATCCCCAGTACTCCAATCCCCGGTAAACCCCCCCCCAAATAAATTAATTAAATTAAAAAATAAAAATGGGAATAAAACTCTAGCACTGTTGTGAAAAAGCATGTAGGACAAATTTTTGATGCATGTGATACATTGTAGAAATCTTGAGAAAATTATGCTCTGTAAAGAAAGGCAATCCAGGACTGGGGTTGTGGCTCAGTGATGGAGCGCTCATCTCACATGTATGGGTCACTGGGTTCAATCCTCAGCACCACATAAATAAATAAAATGAAAATATTGTGCCCATCTACAACTAAAAACAAACAAACAAACAAAAAATAAAGGCAATCCAGGACTGGGGATATAGCTCAGTTGGTAGAGTGCTTGCCTCACATGCACAAGGCCCTGGGTTCAGTCCCCAGCACCACAAAACAAAAAAGGCAATCCCAAAAGGTTACAATTGGTATGCCATTTATATAGCATTCATAAATTTACAAACTTATAGAAATGAAGAAGAAAGAAGTTAACTTGTCCAAAATCACACAACTTGTCTGGAATTTAAGCTCAGTTTAGTTAAATTTAAAGCTTGGTGCTTTGCCCTACTACTCACCATGGGGTACTGTGTGATAATATACAAAGTACCTTCCTAAATTATTTCAGCTCTGGTGTGATCTTCATATCAATTCTGTAAGACTGGTAGACCAGTAAAGCAGGCATTCTCTTTATCTCTCTCTCAAAATGAACAAGGAAGCAGGTTAATAATGTTACAAAATGGCAGCACCAGGATCAACAGCAATGGAACAGTTCTGTATTAATACATTAACATCTTGGTTCTAGTAGTGTACTATAGTTTTGCAACATAATACCATTGAGGGGATCTCCAGGTATTATTATTGAATCTACCTATCTCAAAATTAAAGTTTAATTTATAAAGCTAAAATACTTTTAGCTTATTATTAATTAATAGGAAAACAAGTAAATATATTTACTCAGTGAATTATTAGATTTTTTTAAAATCATGATTATAAAAACCACAGAGCAAACCAAAATATTAGGCCATAAATCTAAGTTTAAAAAAATACCCAAATTTTATACACAAGTAGAATTAGATTTATCCGAACAGTGAGAATACTTTTTTTTTTTTTAACAACTAAGCCACATTCCCAGCCCTTTTATTTTTTATTTTGAGACGGGGTCTCACTAAATTGCTTAGGACCTCACTAAATTGCTGAAGCCAGCCTTGAACTTGTGACCCTCCTGCCTCTGCCTCCCAAGTCTCTGGGATTACAAGCATGCACCACCATGCCTGGTGAAAATATATATATTTTTAAAAGTATCTAGGTAAGTTTTTAAAAACACCTAATACCTCTAGAACATGATAGCACTTGATATCTGTATCTAAAAGTGAGGTGGTATCATTGTTAAGTTTCAGAGAATTACCTGGAGTGAGGAAAAAGAAGACATTATTTCAGAGAGGAGGGAAAGAAGTAAGGATGATTAAGCCCAGAAAAAAAGAAAATAATGAAATCAGTGGACACCATCTAATACAATTCCCAAGTGGGTTGACCACTTGTTCTTCCACCATCTTAGCTCTTGGGGAAGCTTTCTTGGAGATGGCTTACTGGCAACAGGAAGAACCAAGACTAATTCACCTGACCATGAAAGGTGTAAGATGCTGGAATCCGGAAGTAAAGCAGGGTGTGGTAACCACATTCCCAGGACCTCTGAGCACCTGGTCAGGCCCAGTTGCTTGGCTGGGCTTTTGGGAAGGGAGAAAAATAAGTGGTAAACTTGAAGGAATTCAGTAACCTGCCCTCCCCACCACCCAATCCATTCAGTCCCCAATCAGGTCTTCAGAGTCCCTCTGACTGATGCTCAGAACTTCAGCTTCTGGCGGTCTCATGATCCAGGAGTACGTCCGGAGAAAACCATGCCATGGATCTGGAGCCCACGCCACTGTCTCATTAAAAGCCCAATGACCAGGTTAGGTTAGGGAGGGGTCAGGGTGGGAAAACCAAGGGAAGTATTCCCTCCTCTTACTGAAATCATTAGGCTGTTTTATCTCTGTTCAACATTGGAGAATTAGGAGAGGTTTGGGTCTTATTAGGAAAGACTGGTCACAGAACCTGGGCAGTAGTGGTGTTCAATGGAGTTAAGGATTTCTTTCTTCTTTTTTGTTTTGTACTGGGGATTGCACACAGGGGCACTTTACCACTGAACTGCATCCCCAGCCCTTTTTATTGTTTCTAAAATTTGAGACAGGAACTCACTAAGTTGTTAAGGGTCTCCCTAAATTGCTGAGGCTGGTCTTGAATTTGTAATCCTCCACCTCAGCCTCCCAAATCGTTGGGATTACAGGAATGAGCCACAGTGCCCAGCTAGGTTTGTGTTTTCACATTGTAGATATGATTTCTGAGGAGCACAAGACATGTCTGTGCCATTCCTGTGGGAGCCCGAGGATGTTTCCACTACCTTTGTTGCTCCCCTACTTTTTCATCATTACCCCTGCACATTCTGAGGTAGTCTTGGGACTATTTGTAAGGATTTTCCCCAAGCCTCCAGCCTAGCATGGCTGAATCTCAGACCATTTCTCTCCTTTCCAGGTTTATGGATCACTCCATTCTTAACGACAGAAACTTCAGTCTATATTGAGGAGGATATGATTATATAAGGACAAACAAGATGGATTGTGAAAGAAGTACAAGGAGTGGGAAAGAGGGAGAAGTATCCCAGTTCTGATGACTTTGACTAATGGGAAGAGGGGAATCAAGAAAGCAGAGTAAACAGATTGGACTAGAAGTCCCTTGTGTGCACTAGGGTTTGGGTAGGGAAGTCATTCCAAAGCCCTAATTATTGTGAAAGGAGGTGTGTGAGAGATTCCTGAAGAGACCAGATCTTGGTGTGAGGGTTGTGAAGGAGTCAAGGCACTGGAAAGACAACCACAGGGGTCCAGACCTAAGGCATAGCAGGAGTCAAAGTAACAAATCTTGGAAGACACAGCTGGTCCTCATGTTGATGAAGGGCCTAGAGTCGTCAAACTCTCTGAAGACACTGTAGCTTTACCTTGGCAGGGAGAAAGCCACAGGAAGCCCTCAGACCATGGACCACAGAGTCCCACAGAGTCCTGGGGCAAAAGGTTGCCTCCAACAACCAGGCTTTGCCACTTCTGATCCAACCCAGGGCCCAGAACAGCTGCAGAGAACAGGGAATTTTACAAAGAGTTTGATTTTATTGATATTTAAATATATTAAATATTTCACTGAAATACATGGTACAACCACCCTCCCCCACTCCCACAGTGGTTACTTTATAAAACCAAAGTCCATGGCTTCCCATCCCCTGACTCCTCCACCACCTGGTGAGGAAAGAGGCAATGGTAACCAGGGGAAGGGCATGGCTGGCACTGTGGTACAGGGAGCAAGGATATGGACAGGCCCCTCCCACCTGGCAAGAAGCAGAGACAAGTCATTCAAGGCTGAGGTCTTCCCACTCTGGCTTACACCCTCACTCCTACTCCCTGGCACCAAGTAGTCTCTTCCTATTCAGAGATATCAAAGAGGAGTCAATTTTCTGTCTGGAACAGCTAGTCTTTTCCCTTCCTCTGCCTTGGCTAATGATGTGCCTGGTGGCCCATTTGGTTGATGCATGGAGATAGATTCCCCAAGGTAAGCAGTACCGAGCCAGAAACCAGATCTCTGCAAGGAGCTGGTGCTGAAGGAATATGAGGAAGATCTAGAACACTACCTTCCCCTTCCACCCCCAAACCCCATTCTCCTCTGACTTCCAAGACAAAAGTGATCTTCAAGCAAAATTCAGGCTAATGCTTCTGGCTTAAATAGGTACAGAGAGAAAAACCAAGGCACCAACTAATTCAGGCCAAAGTTGAGGAAGTTGCAGGCAAAGGGGTAAAAGGAAGGAAAGGAGAGGAAGGAAATGTGAGTCTAACCTCCTAATCCTTCTACCAGCCCTTACAGGCTTCATGGGGATTGGGAGCCAGGAACACACTAGACTCAGGCTAATGACTTGGAAAAGCCAAGTTTAAGGTTCCCCTGTCCCATCCCTTAGTACCAGTATCTGGGTTCTCAGAGGGATTCCATGCTACCCAAGTCCCAAAGCATACCACATCCCAGGATACAGGCTGAGGAACCCAGGAAATTCCTGAGTCTCTACTCAACAAACCCCAAACAGTTTAAGTGCATGGAGCACTGGGGCTCAAGCAAGTGCTTGGGTTCCTGCCCTAGGCAGGGAGACAGTCATACTGCACATATGGCCCCCAAACGGCACTTAGGGATTTGGCACAAAAAGGATTCCCCTTCCCAGGCCACCCTCCTTTTGCTACCACACCCCATCCCATACCTGTGCAACCTGGGCATCTCTCTACATCCCTTGAAATAGGAAACCCTGCCTTATTCCCAGAAGACAGAGGCCCATGGGAGAGAGGCAACCCTGGGTGGAGAGCTGAGGAGCAAAAGTACAAGGACACACACAGACCTGGAAAATACATACACACAAAGAGCAACATGCACACACAGTTATACAAACACACAGGCTCTCCCCAGTGTCAGAGACCTGGGAGACCAGGTTTGGGATCAGGGTCATCTTCCTCTGTGCCCTGACCCTTTTTTATTTGGCAATAGAAGGGGTAGAGATGCTCCCTGCCCCCTTGCCAGCAGAGAGCAAGCGAGTGCTGGGGCCAAGGAACCTGATCCTGGCCACTTCAGGGCCTCAGATCAGTCTGACACCACCCCCCTCCCTGGCCGCCTGCACTCTTTGGCACCTGCAGGTGAATGTCCAGCTCCTGATCTAACATCCCCATACACAGGCTTGCTCTCTGGCTGGGCATTTTCACAGTACCAATGAGGCCAAACACCCCTTTCCCTGGAGTGTGCAAGAATTGGGGCTAAATCTGAGCTGTCAGAGGTCCCTTTGTTCCCCTTTGGGGACAAATCATGGGACTAGGATTTGGCAAATGGAAACATTCCCCTGAAATGTAGACAGAGCTGGATCCCCAGGGTATCTCCCTCCTGCTCTATGCTTAAAAGGGAGACCTGGCCAGGGCTGGGGTACCCAGGACCAGTGCTGGGGATGCAGGCATAGCAAAGGCAAGCATGGAATAGGCACTCCTCATGCCTGGCTCCAGTCTTTGTACAAAATATTCCCAGGGGAAGGAGGGTAAGGAAGGACCCATCCCTGAGCCTGTTACCCAAACAGAGAAAGGGGCAGGCAAGGCAAGTTGCCACTTTAATCTCTCGGGCAGAAGAGCTCCCCTGCCACCACTGCCCCTTCCCTTGCTCCCACAAGTTGGAAGAAAGGAAAGGTAACAGCACAACTTCAACTGAATAAGAAAGTCACTTGCATAATCCTCTTGGTATCCCCTTGATCACCAGTCTGAGGGCAGATGAGCATGGTCCAAGTACAGCATGCTGGGTGTGTTCCCTTCTGCCTTCAGCAAGGATTGGAGGCTCAGTGCCCCCTGCCACAACTCCACCCAGCAAGCACAGAATCCACTCAATGCCCACCTTGGTCCCTTCAGTGGAATCTGTAGCTGGGTCCTGCTAACTGCTGGGGCCCCCATTGAGGAAGTAGGTGGTCATCTCCCCCTTGCCCTTCACCTTGACCACCCCTCGACACTCCAGTTGGTAGCCCTTGGCAGCTAGAACCTGGTACAGGTCCGTGGTCACCTAGGGGAGTGGGAGGGGAGCCCGCTTAGCCTGGAATCCTTCTTGCTGCATTTGCAGAAGCTCAGGTTTTCCCCAGTCAGGTTAGCTCCCCTCCCCCAACCTCCATCCCACCAGCAACAGAAGACTGCCACCCTGCCCCTGTCCTGCAGAGACCTATGCAAGCCCTCTGGACCCATACCCCTCCCAGCCTTGGCTCATAACCCTCTCACCTGTATTCGGTCAGGGACCCCTGTGCTGTCCATACGACTAGAGACATTCACTGTGTTCCCCCAGATGTCATACTGTGGTTTCCGAGCCCCAATGACACCTGCCACAACTGGGCCCATGTTCAGCCCTGAGGTGGGGAAAACAGCAAGGGATTGAGACTAGTGAATGCTCCATAGTCAGTCCAAGGAGTCTTCTCACCTCTTGGTACCTTGAGAAGGGCTCAGAGGAAAAATGGAAAAGGAACAAATCTCCTGGTGGTAGAGTGGAAAGTCTGGGCACAAGGGCTGTGGGCTGGGTCCAAGCAACAGGGTAGTATCTAATCTTCTGAATGCTTGCTCATGCCAACTACTGAAATAAACATTTTACACTGTTGCATCCTCTCAACACCTCTCAAAGGTAGGTATTTTTTTAAAAAATTTTTTGGTTGTTGATAGATCTTTATTTTTGTTTATATGTGGTGCTGAGAATCAAACCCAGTGCCTCACACATGCCAGGCAAGTGCGCTTTGCTGAGCCACAGTCCCAGCCCCTCAAAGATAGGTCTTTTATCTCCATTTTACAGACAAGATTTTTGGGGTGACTTATTAAATAACCAGTAGATGAAGCAGCCAGAACAAACCATAAATGGAACAGCTATGAGTCCAGAACCCATGCTATTAACCACAGTCTTCTACCAGCTCATTCAAGAGGAAGTACCTCTATTGAACTGGCCACAGATAAGGACACAGGCATTGGAGTTTAGATTAGGTAGGCCTGGTTTCAAATCCCAGTTTAGCCACCTACTAGTCATTGATGTCTGAGAGTCACTCTCCTTATCTTTAGAAAGGGAATAGTAATGTGAGGATTAAAATGTACTCAAAATATCTAGGACAGAGTCTAGAACATAGAAGTACCATAATAAATTACCTCTCTTCTTTTTTCTCCCTTGTGATACTGAGGATTGAGCTGAGGTGTGCTTTACCACTGAGCTACATGCCCAGTCTTTTTTTTTTTTTTTTTAATTTTGAGACAGAGTCTCCCTAAGTTGCCCAGGCTGGTCTCAAATTTGAGATCCTCCTACCTCCACCTCTCAAGTTGCTGAGAATATGGGTGTACCCACCACACCTGGCTGGTCTCTGTTCTTAATATCAATATAGATATAGAAGGTAGAAGGAAAGGAAACCCCACAGGAGCCCTGATGATCTGTGACCCCCAGCCTGTACCCTCAACTTCACCCAGAAACAGTCCTGGGAACACCTGCCAAGGAACCAGGCCTTCTCACCAATCTTCATCTGGAAATTGTTGAAGGAGTGCTCATTGATGTGCTTCATCTGCTCCATGAGCCGCATTGCATAGTCTGCGAGGGCAGTGATGTGGGATCGTCCCACCTGATCATAGGTGCTGGCATTCAGCCCAGAGGCAGCCATGTAGGTGCTACCAATTGTCTTGATCTTTTCCAGTTGCTTGAACCGTTCCTCGCTGATGATCTGGACAATACAGGGGAATCTAGTTGTCAAGGCAAAACCCAGCTCTGCTCCAAGGCTCATTCCTCTCCATACCTTCGCTCCTTTCCCTCATTTCTATCTTGAAAGTACCCCACACACACACACCACCATCACCACTTTTTAATGGATGAGCTCCCTTCCAGATGCTGCTCTCACTACAGAACTGAGCAGCCAGGAAAATAGGCAGTCTAGGGACCTAGGCAAGGCCTTGAGAATAGCACTTGGGACGATCAACTGTGATGCTGTGATGACCCACTCAGAGAACACAGAGGTCATTGAGCATTAACTACTCCAACGCTCATCTCTGGGGGGAACTGAGTCCCAAAATGAGGAAGGGACTTCCCATTCCTGACCTGAATGTTCAGAACACTTCCTCATATTTTGCTTCCATTTTCTCTATTCAGGGAATGGTCTTATTTGCTTGGTCCCATGAGGTCAGACTACTGCTTTCCTTTTCATGACATCCACCTAGTACCTTTCCTATCCCTCACTAATCATTATGACCTTCTTTGTTCCCCAATAAGGATGTCCTGTCCCCACTGGGGCTGACCCCCCTTGCCACCTCTGACCTTCATGGGTTCTTTCCCTCACCTCCACTGTACCTACTCTTACCCCTATCCATGACATCACTGGTTCCCATTAAATCTCCCTTTCTCCTCCATTACCACCCACCCCCTCTAATTATGGCCTTCTCATCCAAAGTTCACATCACTCCTCTGGTCCCCAAGTTCCCCTACTGTCTGCCAGCACTGGTCACCTGGACAAATACCTCATCAAAGTCAGCGATGATCTCGTTGAGCAGCCGCAGGCACTCGACACCCTCATTATTTGCCTCCAGCTCCACATAGAACTCGGAGAAGTTGGCAATGGAGGCAAACATAACAGCCACACACTCACACGACTGATAGTAGAGTTCATCATTCCGGCGCTCACGGGCCAGGAAGTGGGCAGCCACATCCTTGGGTAGAATGTTATGCAGCAACCGCCGGTTGTATGCTTGGAGCTCCTCCATCTCCTCCTTCTCCCCTGTTGCCTGTGGATACCACATCCATCGCCCATTACCCAACATTCACAAGGGGTGGGTATAGTGGCCAAGGCCTGGAGTTGAGCATCAGAGGGAATCATGTAGAGGAAGAAAGACACTGATAGATGAGGCCTAAAGATCAGGCAAAGAGGTGAAGGGGGCAAATATAGGAGGAGACAGAGGGAAGGGCATGAGCAGAGAAGGCATGGGACTAGTTGGGCTTAGGGCAGCCTGAGCCTTAGCCAGCTAGCAAGAAATGCATTTTTGGCTTGGCCCAGGCTCTGGCCCCAAGTTCCTCCACCTCTGCCAAAGGCCCATCCAAGTCACCTGCAGTTTCCAGAGGAAGTCCAGGCGGGCAGTTGACTCCACCTGCTGGGCATGCAGATACAGCGCCAGTGCAAACACCAATAGGATCACAGGGGTCATGTATTTGAGTGCCACCCTCCCTGCAGCTGGGCTAAGGATAAGCAGAGACATGCTTGGTATCCTCAGGAGGCAGCTGATGGCCCCACCCTTTGCTTCCCTGGAGCCCTCACTTACCAGTCCAGCCCATCAAAGGTCTCATTGGATGGAACCCTGGCATGAAAATACAAAAGACAGGAAGCATCTTCAGTGCTTTCTGGGTTGCTCGGCAGGCCATGGAGAAGGGACAGAGACTGCATTACCAAGCCTATGCGACCAGTTAGGCATTGGGCCAGAGCTTTTCTATATATTTTCTATATATTAACTCCTACTGGCTTTTCTACTTACTAGTATAGGACAAATTACTTAAAACTAAGTTCAGTTTCCTCATAAGCAAAACAAGAATCAGATCTAAATAATGCATATGGAAGACTTAGCCCATATCTGGCATACAGTAAACCTTCATAAATGTTAATTACTATTATCTTTATAATTACCCTATGGTATAGGTGGCACTGCCATTTTACAGGTGAGAAAACTGAGGCTCAGAGAAGTTAACTCACCTGTCCAAGGTCACATAGCTAATAAATGGTAGAGCAGGGATTCAAACCCAGCAGTCTCCAGAGGCTCTCTACCTCAACAAGCTATGGCTACATATCACAAGGGGTAGGATTTTGCATAAGAAAAGTCAGTGTGGTGTCCTTAAGCAGGAGTTAGAAATGTGGGTTCTAAGCCCGGGCTCTGCCACCAAGCAGCTCTGTGACTCACAGGTGTTAAGACATTGGGTAGGAAAGCACCAGGCATATGTCAGAGGGAATTTTTGTTAACGTCTAGCCTAAAGAGACAGGGATTTTTTGAGAACTGGGGTGCTTCCCTAGGGTAACTACTTGGGGTCACATGCCAGGAGTTCCTCCATTTCCTCCCTTTCTCCCACGGGTACATAGTAGCATTCCAAGGGTATAAGGGCCTGGGCACAAGAGAGAGACTCAGTGACCCAGCAGAGTCAGGAAGACTTCTGGAGTATTAAGGGGGCTGAGAATAAACTTACAAGCCATGGACACCAAGCAGTAGGTCATAGTTGTCGAAGATGGTGGCTGGGGGACCCAGCAGAAGCAGCATCAAATAGATGAGCCCCAAGACAAAGATCATGGCCAACTTGCCGATGCTGCTGATGTGCAGGAAGACAGAGCTGGCCAAAAGACTCAGGAGCATGTTCCCAACGAAGTACTGGGGGAGGGGGCGATGGCAGAGGAAGCGTTGGGTGACAGCAGAGGTACTGGCACCCGGGGCAGGAAGAGCCCTGTACTCCCCTGCCTGACCTATCTTCCCCTTCCACAACCCTCAAACCCCAATATCCCTCACCCTCCATGCCTGGCCTACACCACACTAGGGCCCCTGGTTATTTAGAAGTGTGGGTTCTAAGCCACACTTGGGGAGTCTGGTGAGTTCCTGGGTCCCCAGTGCCAATCATCAGCCTGGCACAGGAGGGCCAAAAAGTGTGCCAGGACACCCCCCTCTGCCTGAACACTGCTTGGACACCTCAGGGAAGCTGCAGGTGGGTGCGGTGCCCTCACACAGGGGAGCATCCAGGCCAAGAGAGTAATTGAGCTGTTGTAGATGGCAGGCAGTGATGTCAGCAGGTGTTAAATTCAGCATCTGGGCTGCACAAGTCCGTATGGGGGTGTGGTCACAGGTGAACTGCAAAAGTCAGGTACATATCAGGGTACAAGGAGGGGAAGGGTTACAAAGGCCATGCCCGGGTGCCTTATATTCCAGGGGCCAAAGTTCTCAGGGGATGACAAGAGGTGGAGGAAATGAAGAAGGAGAATTGGCATTAACCATTCCTCTCATCTATGACAGCAGGCTCCCTGAGGGCAGGAAGCATTCCCAGTGCCAGAGTAGTGCTCGGCACAAAGCAGAGGTGGAAGAACTCCCACTGGACTCTTACCATGTTAGCAATAGCAGAAATGAACACAAGGAGGACTGAAAAGATGCCGACTGTGGTGCTATGTGCCCGTGAACGGACAATGCTACGGGACAAACGCTGCAGGGCCTTGGGGAACAGCTGTAGTAGCAAATGACCAAAAGTTAGAAGCCACATCAGCCAAGAAGGAAGGCCACCCATGGATGGGACACAGAAGGAGAGGAATGACCTTTCCTCCCTCTCCCCATGGGTCCCCCTCCCTACCACCCAAGATCCCTGAGGAAGTCCCCCTACATACGGAACCACAGGAGTATACAGCACAGATCAGCACAGTAACCAGCAACAGCAGGAAGATACTGGCATAAATCCCAAGCATCAGGGTGGAGCTGAGGCAGGGAAAATGTTGCTCAGGAAGATGTGGACACTTTGTCCCAACCCCAGAACAAGCAGGGGTGCAGGCTCCAGGAACTGGGGGCTTGTGTGGGTATTTATGACTATTCCAGGAAGGTTAATGAGGGGCAAGGCTCTCACTGTGGGAAGATGAGGAGCTGGATGAAGCAGATGAAGCAGAAGACCAGCAAGGCACAGGCAACATAGGCTCCGAAGCGGGGATCCACCTTCCGTGAGTACTGAGGGAGAGGGGGCTGAGCTGAGCACTGGGTGTTGCTGCCCTGGGGCAGGCAGGGACAGCAAAGGCAGGGTACTCCTCAAGGGGAGGAGAAACAATTAGACCAATTGATATGAATCTCCACCCTACTGTGCTCCCTCCCCATTCCTCAAAACCCTGTCCTGATCCCTCACCTGTGTTCAACCTTTTCTGCCTGAATCTGCCCTTCCCCCAGCCCTCATCCTTTTGTATCCCCCAAACCTTCTTCTCAAGATCCTCTCTTTGGAAGGTGAGCAGGAACCGGCGCACATGGTCCTTACGCAGCTGATCAATGCTGCGGGCATCGATGGCACGACCCAGGAACTCATCCACCTCATCCTCAGGGTTCAGGGCATCTTGGGCACCCCGGCTGAGGGCAGGGGACATGCTTCACCAAGTGCATGAGCAATAGCATGTGATAAATAGTGAGAGGAGGAGGGCATAGGCAGCAACCAAGCCAGTGCATGTGAGCCACATATGTGGCTCCTGCTCCCACACACATATCAAAAGCCCAGGAAAGAAGGGATCTCAGGTCCTGCAGCTCCAGTCCAGGTGTAAGTACCTTCTCCCTCCTCATCCCCCCTCCTCAACAACCTGACTTACTTGTCTTTGCTGGAATCATCAATGCCCTGGAGAAGGGAACAGAGTGTGAATGAGGGGAGGGGCCACCACCCTCACCTCTGCAGTCCCTTCTCCCATTCCCAACACTGGGTAGAGGGTGTCCCCACATATGCTTTTGGGTACATGGGACCCCAGAGATGAACCATTCTCCTGACCCCAACAGAAAGCACACATGAAGTTGGCAGCTGTAGGAAGGAGGGGGGTGCAGTGTTGAAGGAAACAAAAAAAGTGAGGCCCCATGTCCTGGTCTCGAGGGTCCCTCACCATCTGGCGGAAAGCTTTGGAGTCCTTGGTCCGGGAGAAAGCACGATCAGGCACCCAGCGGGGCATTAGCCCTTCCATGGAGTTGGCCCGTGTCCGCTGCAGCTTGGCCAGCATGGCCTTCTCCTCTTTCTGTGAGGGCAGTGCGGATACAGGTTTAGAAGAAGGTCCCCAAGAAGGTCTTTGCCGACTCATCTCTATTTGTCCCTGCTTGCCCTTCCCCCCCAGCCCTGCCTTGGCCCTGACCCTTTTCTGGCTGGCGCCCAGGATGAGGAAAGTCTCAATACGCTGCTCCTTGAGGTATGCATTGCGCTCACCACCACGGCCTGGCTCCACCTCATAGTCCCCATTCAGGTACTGCAGCGTGGCCCGAGTGATGTGGATGCGTCTGTATGGGACCAGGAGGTGAGTCCCTGAATCTCCCACCTCCTTCCCATCCCCTACCACCTGGCTCTTCTACTCACCCAGCCCGGCCCCCTGCCTCCATGTGGTTGGCCAGGGTTACATCGTTGGACCACACATCAAACTGCCATTTCCTCAGGCCAAGGACACCACAGTGTACACGCCCACTGTGGATGCCCACACGCATGTTCACATTCACGCCTGTCACCTCACGCACCAACCTGGGAAGATGCAGCTTGGGATCAGCTCTTGGTACAGTCTTCCCCTCCCCCAGTCCATAACACAGGCAGCCCAGGGGACAAGTACAGATTACACAGTTGCAGGGGACAGAAGCATAGCCTTGGCTGGACATTGGCAGGAGGCTGCACAGGGCTCAAGGACAAAGGTTTGAGAGCTGTGTTAGCAGGGCCTGTAGCATTTTGTGAAACTGAGCTGGCAGAGGAAGAATCACATCTCTCACCCTCAGCCTGCTCAGCTGGCATTTTCTGCAGCCCCATTCCCCACCACCCAGCTCCCTGCACCCTCCAGGCTGGTTGGAGTCTAGAGGTGCCACATGGGTCTTCACACAGACTGGAGAAAGAGCCAAGGCTGAGGAAAATTCCTGAAGACACATTAAAGAGTAGGAATAGTATGGGACACCCACAATTCCAGGAATCCTGGGAAGGGAGCACTGCTTACGAGATGGCCTCGATCATGTCCACCCCCATCTCCACACAGCAATGGGCATGATCTGCTCGGGCCTCTGGCAGCCCTGACACACAGTAGTAACAATCCCCTAAGATTTTGATCCTGAGGCAATGATTTTCCTGAAGGGGAAGAGGTAAAGGAAAGGGTCACCTTTACTCTCCTACCCACTCAGCCTACCTGGCTCACCGCCCTCACTGTACCCTATCTGCCACCCACACCCCCAGCTGCCACAGGCAAAGCTGGGCTCTCACCACAACTGGCACCACCCCAAGCCCCAGCACCCTCACCGCGGCCAGCTTGTCAAACCGGGCAAAGAGCTCATTCAAGGTCATGACCAGCTCCTGAGCAGTGCACTGAGAGGCCAGGCTGGTGAAGCCCTCAATGTCCGCAAACAGGATGCTGTGAACAACAGCAAAGGATAGGTGGGCCATGCAGCCCTCAAAGTCTCCCAGAACCTCCCACCCCTCCTGGTATCCTCCTATCCCTGCCCTACCTGACGTTGTCATGCTTCTGGATGTAGATCTTGTGGAACATCATGTCTTCTTTTTTTGTGTTGATGTCTTCTTTCATCTCCATGGCAACATGCTGGGGCAACACCGAGAGCAGCAGCCGCTCCTAGACCAGTGGTTCCAACAGGGCACTGCTATCCTCTTTACAATTCTTCCTAATCCTTCCACATTATCTCTGGGAACCTGAACTTCCCTTCTGGACTGTGACCCAACACTGTCCACCAGAGTCCTCAGCAGTCTTCCATCCCAGCCCTCTCTAATCAACCCTCACTCAATCTCCCAAATGCACTCCTGTCTACTCCCACCCTTGGACAAGACAGAACCCCAGTGTCACAGAGCCTCTGTGATGCACAGTCCAGGAGGAACTATTCACAGAGTTCCACAGACTTGAACAAGCAGCAGATCCAATCTGTAAGCTATTGGGGAATTAGGAGGGGAACACTGGTCAGGGGAAACAGCTCCCACCTGCTGCCGATTCTCATGCTGCAGGTGCAGACGAGCCTGGATATAACCGCGGGTCTCCTGAAAGGCCTGGCGCTGAGACACCTCAGCTGGGTAGTGTGTGCAGATGCCAATGACGTTGGTGCAGAGGAACAGCACCACATTAGCACCAAGCTGCAGGATGGTGGCAGAGGCAGATGGGTGAGCACCCACCCCAACACACACACACACACACACACACACACATGCACACATACAACTTGCTAGGCTTTCTCTAAATGTATCCCTTTGAGAGAGAAGCCATAGTCCTGCACCCTCTCTGTCCCCATCCTTGAAACATATCTCTTCCATTCCTCAAGGACTTCACATCCTGGCCCTCTGCCTGGGTCACTCCATGACTAAAAAGGTAATATTATCACAGCATCTGGGAACAGGAGCACCAACTAGGACCAGGTAGGTCATGGTGCCCACCTCAGCTCCCTATGATCCCCTGCCTCACAAACACCCGAAAGAAAGACAAAGGCTGCTCCCCCTACATGGGATTCTCCTTACAGAAGAATAGCACCCACAAGGGCTGGGGCTGTAGCTCAGTGGCAGAGAGCTTGCCTAGTAGCATGTGTGAGGCACTGGGTTCAATCCTTAATACCACATAAAAATAAATAAATAAAATAAAGGCATTCTATCCATCTACAACTAAAAAAAAAAAAAAGAATAGCACCCAGGAGGCCTGAGCTCTCTCCATCCTCCTCTGAGTGGCCCAGGACAAGTCACCTCATCTCTGGGCCTCTGTTTGCTCATCTATAACTCAAACAGGGAAGAATAAGAAGATCTCTAAAACTTTGGCTGCCACTTAATGATAAATTTGTTTAAAAGAGGCTGTGTAGTTTCTCTTGCCATTAAAATAATAACACAACTATTGTTTAATGCCTAACTGATTTTGAATTTTGATCTTGTGTAGAAAATAATTTAGACTGGTATATTATTTTGGTAATGTAGTCTATTATAAAGTTCAATACAGCATAAAAATCCCTTGATTAATAAAAAAAATTTCTAAAGTCTCTCCCTGCCCTGCATACTGAATAACAATAATGACCATTATTACCATTATTATTCTTATTATTATTAATTATTATTATCACCACCACTATAGCTGGTTTGTTGGCCATCTGCAACATGCCAGGATTCTATGGACACTTCCTATACATTAATTTATGCATTTCTTACAACTCTATGAATTGACAATATCCCATTTTATTTATTTGTTTTGGGTACTGGGGATTGAATCCCAGGGCACTTTACCACTAAGCTACATTCCTATTTATTTATTTACTTACTTACTTACTTACTTACTTATTTTAAATTTTGAGACAGGGTCTGCCTAGGTTGTGAGTGTCTCATTAAATTGCTGAGATTAGCCTTGAACTTGTAATACTCCTGACTCAGCCTACCGAGTTGCTGGGATTACAGGGGTACACCACCACAGCAACAGCATCCCATTTTAAAGGTGAGGATCTCAGAGTACAGAGAAGTTTGGTAACCTGCCCAAGATCACACAGTTGGTGTGGCTGGTATGGGACTTAAGCCCAGGACAGTTAGACTCCAAAGCCTGTGTTCCAACCTAGTGCATTCCAGGTTTCCAAGAGTCCTCCTTGTTCCACTCAAGCTCAAGGCCAAGCTCAGAACCCAGGCTTGGGAGTCATCAATTCCACTATACAAAGAACCCTCTATAACTGGGGATGAGGTACCTCCATGTCTGGCTACCCCCAAGGTATAACTCCCCCCACACACACTAGATCCTGCTGGGCCCTGCCAGGTCCCACACCAAGGCCCCCACCTTAGGCATGGTCAGCCCTCATCATTATCACTGGCTGGCTGGAGAGCAAATCCAAGAAAAGCTGGCCTCAGTGCTTTTGGAAACTAGGGGGTTAACCTGGCACTTACAGCTCCACCCCAGAGCTGGATGGGGCAGGGCTCTGGTCTAGGAGAAGGGAGGGAAAGCTTACCAACTGATCTGAACCAAAACTAGTCCTACAGACTTCAAAAGGTCACTCAATTTAGGGGACCTCAGTTTCTTCTATGTAAATTTGAGAAGTAGATTTGACTAACTCCTAGTCATTTTCAGCTGTGACCCCCACAAGACTGGCCTCTCAGCTTTCCTCCCAGTCCAGTGCACAAGGCCCCAGGCCAAATAGACCGAGGTCCCCCTCCCAGCAGCAGGGGTGAAGAGGGGGCACACTCTCTCCCCATGGGGCTTCTAAGAATAGCCCCCAGTGGGGGAGAAGGAAAAGGGGGGCAAATAAGGCAACTTCCCTTCCTGGCCCCAGGAGCCCAAAAGGAAAATGTGAGTCACGGTGGAGGGAAGGGGAAGGGGGATGAGAGACTGAAATAACTGTTCACACACATCCCTGTCCGACTGTGAGAAAAAATGGATGCCAGGACACTGGAGGAGATGCCAGCTGGGCTGGGGTCACCAGGTGACACTGCTCAGTGTGTCTGAATGAGTGGGCTGGGGAGGAAGGTCCTTCTCACTAACATGACTGGGGCTGGATCTGGGAAGGGGCTGACCAAAGGAAGCTCAAAGGAGGTCACAAAACCCCACTCCCTCCAAAAGCACACAGGGAATTGTTCTCAGCTCATAGGAGGCTATATGAGCAGTCCTGGCCTTACAGATAGGCATAAGGGCAGCACAACTTTCTTCATCACTCCAAAAATGTATTCGCCAAGACCCACAGGATTAGGCCAGGCACCCTTACAGAAGTGGGACGCTGGCAGTTCTGACCTTCCTGAAGCTGAACCTCCCCAATCAGGTACCAGGCCTGGCTCTGGGCATCATGCCAGCAGAGAGCAGAGAAGAGACCCACCCACCTCTGGCCATCCAGAGAGGAACGGGGAAGGAAGGCACCACCTCTAAGCTCCCTCTCCTCCAAGATGGCAGGCCAGCCCCAAAGCCCACCTTAATAGCCTGAAAGAAAAGCTGGGGGACCAGCAAGGGTAGAAGGACCTAGCCCTTTAAGAGGTCCAACAGTGCCCTGTGGGCACGTGTTCCACAAACAAACGGGCTATAAAGCTACTTTTAAAAAGGTACGTTGTGTTCTGGAGCACAGGCTGGGCGGGGAAGGGCATCATGCCAGAGCACCTAGCTCCTCACCCTGGGAGCCCCAGGCAACTTCCTCTCCATGGTCAGACCAGGGTGGGCCACAAACCACAAGCCCTGGGCAAGGCAGAGGCTAGTCCCTCACACACTGAGGGAAGTAGAGGACAGCACTCAAGATTGGTGGCAATGATTGCCCATACGGAGTGCTGACTAGGGGAGTGTACCAACAGCAGCCTGGCCTTTGCACCACAGCAGGGGATAACATGAGAACCCATCAACATGTCTCTCTGAAAGGAGCTTCCCAAAAATCCTATAGCACTCCCCATAGCTCACTGCCACAAGTGGGAACCCTGACCTGTTAGGTCCTACTCCACTCAGAGAAGGGTAAAGTCCTCACAGCAATACCATGATACAAGCTATTTTTACCCTGGTTTTACAGACTGGGAAACGAAGCCTGGAGAGGCAAGTTAGTTGTCTAAGATCCCACAGAGCAGAATGCAACACACTGGACAACCAGTCTACCTGCAACCACACCCTTATTCTCACTTCCATGTGGTGATACTGAGCCCCACTTACCCACACTTAGCACCCCAAGACAGTATCCAGCACATACGGAGAACCTCAGAGCAAGATTGTGGACCAAGATGTGTGGACATTAGACTCTGGTGTTCCTCTCTTCTCTAGTATAATTCCATTCAAATCACCCCGAGCCCAGGGGAAACCCAAGCTCTCTACCTTCCCTGTTGTCTCAGAAACAGCCTTAGTCTAGGAGAGAGGTGACTCCTTCTTTACCAATTCTATCCAAAACTTGTTCTTCCCTTCAGATCATCACCTAGAACTGTTCTTCAGGGATGGTACCAGGGCCTGAGTCTCAAGGGTCAACTTGGGGACAGAGGATACAACCTGCACAATCTTCTCAGTTCCACCGTAGCCCAGGGTCTAAACATCACATCCCCACCTCAAGCCCCACATTGTGTCTCTCTACAGGCTACATTATTTCAGTAGGCTCAGGCCAAAGAGCTGGAGACTGTGATCTATGGTGACAGACTACAGGCCTGGGTTCTGGAATCCTCCCTCCTCTCAGCAGCATCCCCTGCCACAGATTCCAACTGGAGTGGCATTCCTCAAACCTGGCCTCCCAGCTAGAAATCCCCACACTCGGGATCCACCCATGACTCCCCTACCCTTCATTTCCAAGTCTCCTTGCCATTCCTATCCAAGTGCTCTCCACACCCACCTGCTTCCAGAGGAAGGTGTCACCACGGTTGAGTTGCCAGGCCAAGATCAAATGCAACGTGGAGAGGCCCAGTCCACTGAGCACAGCAGCCCGCATGCGGATGGGTAGGAGTGTGTAGGTGATGTAGACGAAAAACAAGGGGCACCAGAGGCCTGCTGAGGGGCTGTGCGGGTTGGCTGCCAGGGCACCCCCGACCTGCACAGCCGCCAGGATGCCCAGCACCACGTAACTCACCACCCACATGGAGTCCTGGCGGAAACTGTGTCGGTTACATACCACCATGAGTACCACAAAGAGGGTGGCAGCACAGGCCAGCAGGGCCACGTAGGCAGGCTGAGGGCGTGTGGGTGCTGCGTGGAAAATGAGCAGCACCACCATGAGCAGCACAAGCACCGCCATCAGCAGCGTCAGGCTGCTCTGGTTCATCTGGAAGAAGTAGCGCTGGTACAGGCGCTCCAGCTTAGCTGAGCGGAACTGCTTTGACTGGAACACCTGCACCAGACGGCGCCAGCAGGATCGCCTGCTCCTGGGTGCCACATCAGGTGCCACCTCAGCTGTTCCAACTGCTGCTGTCACCTCAGTGTCCTCAAAGCCCAGGGCCACTGCCCGCAACCCCAGCTCCACGCCTTTGCCTGGGCCTGCCCTCCGGATGAAGGCCTCATCCTGCCAGGGGCACCGAGCAGGAGCTGCAGGGGTGGGGCTGGGTGGCTCTGCATCCTGGAGGCAGCTCATATAGTGGGGTGTACAGAAGCCACTGGACCGAGTCCCACGGCGTGGGCGCTTCTGCCCATTGCGTTCACCCCAGGCTGTTTTCCGTTCATCCACTTTAGGGACCAGGAGACCACTAAACCATGACATGCTGCTGGAAAGAAAGGCATAAGATGGTCTTAACAACACCATCAGGGCTTCTGCCACCTGTAATAGTGCATCACCTGAACACTTCCCACAGCCCAGCTAAGCACTTCATATACATCATTCTCATAAAATTACTTTGAAGTAGGCAGTGGCATCCCCATTCAACAGGCGAGAAACCATGACACCGGGAGATGAAGAAACTTCCCCAAGATCCAGCAACCACAAAAGTGCAAAAACCAAGATTCTAAGCCAAAGCCAGCATACTTAACAATTCACCTCTCCCCTAAAGGCATTGATTTCCTGGTGGTCACAAACACAAGAGCCCATGTCAAGGGGTGAAGCAACCCATAGTTCAGGAGAACTGCAAGGAATAGTCCATACCCTGAGCATGGAAGGCAATCACCACCTGGCACCAGTAGATTACTGCCACTGGTGTCCCAGTGGGGCCAAAGCTTCTGACTTTTCATCAGAAAGTATATTTCAATGCAACATCTGTTGATTTTTTTAACACTGGCAACTAATCCACATTTTCAACACTGCAAGCCAAATAAATCATGTCTCTGGAATGAGCTCTGCCTGCGAGCTGCCCATCAGTGACCTCTGTACTAAAGGGAATCTCTTTCCACATCCTTCCTCATCATTCAGATACCCATGGCACATTTCACCAAGCTAAATTCAACTTTCCAGTCAGGTCATAGCTTAAGTATAACTTCCTCAGGGAAGAATTCCCAGCTCTCCCACCCAAACTAAGTTTGGTCCCTTACCTCTGTACATTTCCTCCATAATAATTATTGCAATTATAATTAAATAATTCCTTGTGTAATGCCCACAAAGCAGAAGGCAGACTGGGACTTCTCTGCATGCCCCTCTACCAAAAGCTTTGTGAGGGCAGAGATTAACTCAATTTTATTCATCACTTTTATCACCAGAGCCATGTAGTAGACCCGTCTTATAGTAGGGACTCGATAAATACATATTGAAAAGATAGAAAGCAAGCAAGCTTAAAGGCATGGAAATGAAGCAGCTAATAATGATAGTCCTGACTCTATCTTCCTCACTCCACCTAGTCACATTAGCTTCTTTGCTGGGACTCGTGTTCCCCCACCTGGAACAAGAGCTCCTCTAGGTCAGAGCCCAAATGTCCCCCTTATCAGTGAGGCTCTCTCTAACCACATTGTAATAGCAACTCCCTTTCCTGGGGCTCCCTATCTCTCTTCCCAGCTTTATACTTTCTCTTACTCCTCAGCTCTTATCAGCAACTGCCATTCTATGTATTTTTCTTATTTGTTCATTGTCTCTCCTAACTGGAATGTCAATTTCATGAAGGCAAGAATTTGGGCCTGTTTTGCTCACTCATGATCCTCAACACTTAGTAGGATGTAAATAAATATTAAGTGGATGGATGAATTATACCCCCCATAAACTTTCTCTGCCTTTTCAAATGCTTAATTCCACCTGATTTCCATTAAAACATTGTGAAGTGGCCACCTGGGGCACAAGACAAATTCAACAGAAAAAAATAAAAGCCGAAGTCCATGCCAGTTTTATATGTCTGGCCCAAGCTACAGAGATCCTAGGTAACCAAATCAGTCTTAGATCCCAGGTTTCCCGGAGGGACGAGCTTTGGACTGGGGTGGGAAGACTCCATGACAATAGCTCTAACATGTCTCCTGACTGAGCCCAGGTCAGGAGTAGATGAACATGAAAGAACTGTCACCTGTGGATGCCCATATTCCCACCAGGGCCACATACCTCCATGTCCACAGGGCACCCTGAGGGGCCCCTTGTACTTAAACCTGCTGAGCAAACAGCACTGACATTTGTACTCACTAGGGAACTGGAAGGAAGTGTACCCAGTGCTTGCCCCAGGTGGCCACAGAACCAGACACTCATGCCAGATGAGCAGCACTCCAGACACCCAAGGGCCCAAAAAGCAGAAGGCAGGCTGGGACTTCTCTGCACACCCCAAAACCTCCATCTCCTTCTCCTCAGCCAAGTTCTGTCGGCATCCCTTCTCCTATATTCCATACAGCAGCATGCCCTTCAAACTCGAATCACCAACAGTGTCATCTGGAAGGACAGATCAAGACTACAAGACTTTTGGTCAGGCTGGCATTTGGAAAAGGTCACCAAAGGAAGCCTGGCGTTTGACAATATTTCATTAGAAGCACCTTTGGTGTGAGACCAGGTTTCAAACCTTAGTGTGATTATTTGCTAGCTACTCCACCTGGGACAAGTTACTTAACCTCCCTGCATCAGTTTCTTCATCTATAAAATGGGAATAATAATGGTCCTGAGGAAAGAACCTAATAATACCTGTCATATAGTTCACACTTGGTAAATATTAGTTCTTCTCCCCACCCCACAACACTTTGAACCCAAACCTCTGCCGATGTCCAAGAGATGGAAAGACTAAAGTCATAAGTAAGAAAACACATCCTTTCAGCCAGTCAGATGCTTAGTTCTATCAGTCCCTGTGTCCTTAGTTGTCAGTCCCCAGAGCTGCTGGGGATAGAACCCAGGCTGAGCAGGTTTCCCACCCCACCCCCACGACATTTTGTTTCAGCCTCTTTCCATTCACCAGTCCCCTGCCCTGTTCTTATCTCCAACCACCACTGCCTCGGACCTCTGTTCCCAAAGGACCTTTTCTGGCCATGTTCCCAGCCCCCTGGAAGCACATTTGAGCATCTGGCTCATACCCACAGAGGAAGGGGCAGACACTGTCCAGGGGAACATATCACCCTTCCAAGAACACTGTATGACCCCACAAGGGAATAGCTTCAGAGCTCTGTAACTGTCCAACCAACTGCAACAATCCCACCCTGGGCTCCACTGCAGGCACTGCCCATCCTGGAGAACTTGCTGGACTCCCAGCACTCCTGGCACCCTATGCCAAGCTTAGTATGGCAAGAAATATGGGAGGTCACTGTTCCAAGCCACAAAACTTCTCTATACAGTCCCTCAACCCTCCCTGTCCAAAAACCCATCACTATGAATACCTGGAGCACAGACCACCTCCCTTACCAGCAATCAGAGTTTGACCCTTGCATCTCTGACCTCCTTTCCTGAGTCTTGGACCCTTTTCTCCCACATGGATCTGCTGCTCCTGGCATCACCAACTCCTACAAGTGGAGCTATGTCCCACTCAGCCCTCAGTCCCAGGCTCAGTGCCTCCCAGACCTCAAGTCCCTCCCAAATCATGATGCTTCCATGAGACCAGAGTCTGAAGAAAGCCAAGGCCCGGCCCCAAGGATGGCTCTGCCCACTGCTTGGCTCAATCCTCTTCCTGGCCACCTCTCATCCATCCCATCCCCAGGGGCCATCTGCCCCTGCCCTCCTTGGCAAAAGAAGGCTCCAGGGGTTTTAAAACAACTTCAGAAAGTTCATGGCAAAAAAAGCGCCCAGGCGGGGCCCAACAGTGCCAGCACCACCCACCATGCTGAGACGTGGGCCTCAATTCCAGGCCTTTCCAGATGTAGAGGCTTCCCCAAGGCCTGTATCTGTAGGTTCAGCACTGCCTCTTCCTCCCTTTCCAGCTCTCCCTAAGGACTGCAAAGGGTTCCTACATCCAGCCCCAACCATACAACCCACCAGAGTCTTCCAGCTCACAGTGGGACTCTGGCAAGGAAGAGGAAGGTCTTAGGAAAGGGTCTCTCACCACCTAATTCCACCTCTGGCTTTTAGGTCGCCCCCACACCTCTAAGTTTGCTCTGAATACAGTTTACCTTCCCTGCAGCAGGCCTTGGGAGAAAGAGGAGAATGACACCACCCCTTTCATTCCAAAGGCTTGGGGTGAGGGCAGGGTGGGAGCCTACCGCAGAGAGTCTCCCTCTCCTCTAAACACAATCACACTCTACCCTAAACTTAGAGACTCACCCCTCGGGGCCCCGCTGCCAAACCCACAGGCCAGCCCCTCCCCCAGTACACGCTTCTCCCCCACTTTAGGACAAGCCTGGAAACTCCAGCGAGTGGAGGAAGGGAAGCGTGTGGCGGGGACCGAGGGTGGGGACCCTCCGGCCGGGACCGAGGACTCCTTCATCCCCCATCTCCAGCACTTCTCTTTACCAGCCCCATTGCCTCGGGTCCCCCCACACACCCCAAATAGTCGAGACTGCCCATCTCCGGATTCGCTGCACCCACCCAAAAAAAAAAAAAAAAAAAACTCGTCGGGAGCCGCGCCGGGGTGCCTCTGCTCCAGCCCCGCAGCCCGTGTGCCGGCGTGACCACTTCCCCAGCTCTGCTCCCGCGGGCTCACCTGCCGGCTTGGGTCGGCGCCTCCCCGGGGCCCCCGCCCCGCCGCCCCTGCGGGCTCCGGCCGGCCGGCCGGCCGTCCCGCGGTCCTGCTCCGTGTCCGCGCGTCCCGGCCGTCCCGCCCGCCGTCCAGCCGTCCGAGCGGCCCTCGCCCCCTCCCTTGTTGTCCAGCGCAGCCGCCCTCTACCCCGGATCCAGAAGTCCCCTCCCCGCCGGCTCCCGGACTCCCCGCCTTAAAGGCACAAGCTCCTTTTGTCTGGGCACCCCCTCCCCCTCCCCAGGAGCGGGGGGCAGAGTTGCCCATTCCCCTTCCGAGGAACCGGGTCGTCAAAATGGGGGAAGACCGAAGAATGGGACCCCTCCCTTCGCGCGCCCCTTCCTCTCCTCCGGCCTCTTCCTCCCCCAGTCTTGGGAAAACAAGCGGCTACTGTTCTGGGATCAAGACCCGGGAGGGGAGGGAGCTAAGCACTGTTCCCCCATCCCTTCACCCCGGAGCAGCATCCTCCGGCATTCCAGCCCACCCTCGGCCCAGGGGTCCGCGCGCCACAAACCCACCCTCACACTGCGAAAATGCCACACCCGCCCAACGAGGGTCGGCTTCCTTCCTGTTGGGGTCCCCAGGGGTTGAGCGGGAGCCCAGAGCCCACTCCTCACCCCTCCTTTCCACTCTGCCCCAGCCCCCACCCCGCCGTGCCCGCCCTCCCTTTGGCGGCCTCGCTCCCTCCCGCCGGAACTCAGTTTAATAATTAATTAAAATTTCATTCCACAAGGCGCCAGGTGTGTGCGGCCTGCTTGCCGACACACCACTTCTTTCCTCTCCCCGGCAGCCCTAGGGGGGCATCGTCCCCGAAGGGAACCTGCTGCGCCCAGGGCACAGAAGGGGGATGTGGGAAGAGGCATTTTAGACGTCGCCCTCTGGCCTTACGCTCCCTGAGTGGCCCTTTCCCCACACCTCCTCGCACCTGCCAACTTGCAGAGAGTCCCTCCCCGGGCACCTTTTACCCAAAGGTTTGTGCTTCTCGGCTGGGGTGAGGGGCGGGGTGTGCATTGCTAGGTACAAGAGTCGAGAAATTGTTTGGGGCTTTTATTTATTTCCCGTTTGAAGCAGCTGCCCAAGTTACCTGGGAGATGGAAAAATTATATGAAAGCTCCTTTAACTCTTTGAGGGTTAGAATGATGGTGGAACCAGAAAATAGAGGAGGGTTAATTCCAAGGCTGTGGGTGAGGCTGACTTAAGAGGCAGTACCATTCCTCCAGAGCTGGGAAGAAGGCAGCCTGCCAGGCTTCCCTATGAGCCCCTACCCCGCCTGCGTCCCAGCCCAGGGGGCCCCCAGTTCCCTCAGCCAGACCTGTAGCTCCTCCTTCCATTTTAGCCCCGCCAGCCCCTTCCCCACCCAATATCCCACTGCTTACCCCAGTCCTCTTCCTGGCTGATACCCCAAGCTGCTGCTTCCTCAGACTCAGCCCTCCTTATACGCTTGTCCTTCAAGGCCCTAATTTGTCCACTCCAAATCCTCACCAGGATTCCTAAGCCCAGAAGAGAGCTTGAAATAAGGAAGACAGGGGAAGAGTTAGGAAGTTTCCATCACTTATTAGCTATATATCACTTCAAAGGATATACCTTGGATAAATAATACTTACTCTGTTGGAGCCTCAACTATAAAATGGGGATAAAACCATCTACCCTTTCTCACAGGGTTTCAAGATCAGATAGCAAAATGTTGGTTATAATTTGAAAATGGGAAATGAAAATAAGAAAGTGGTAGTTTATTCTACCATATATGATTGGCAGTTGTGCAAGCCTGGCCGCTAATTTGACCTTTGGGGACTCTTTGCCTGATTTCTCCCTTCAAATAGGCAGTGTTCTTCCCACTATCAAAATTTCCTGGGCTGGGGCTGGGGCTCAGCGGCAGCACATTTGCCTGGCATGTGTGAAGCACTGGGTTCGATTCTGAGCACCGCATATAAATAAATAGAATACAGGTCTATCAACAACTTAAACTTTAAAAAAAAAAAAAATTCCTCTCAGCAGGCACGGTTCCATGAGCCTGTAATCCCAGTGGCTGTGGAAGCTGAGGCAGGAGAATCCGGAGTTCAAAGCCAGCCTCAGCAACAGTGAGGCACTAAGCAATTCAGTGAGACCCTATCTCTAAATAAAATACAAAAATGGTCTGGGGATGAGGCTCAGTGGTGGAGTGGCCCTGAATTCAATCCCCAGTACCAAAAAAAAAAAAAAAAAAATCCTCTCCAACTTGAATCAAATATCTACCATTTACCTCTTGTAATGTGTTTATGGGCTACAGAGGGAAATACAAGAAACAATTAAGGTAAAGAAACATAGGGGAGGAATTGGAGATACAGTGCAAAGATACAGTGTTTTGCATGTGTGTGAGACCCTGGGCTCCATTCCCAGTACTGTCAAAAAAAAAAAAAAAAGGGTGTATAAAATGAAATTTTGTATTTTGGAATGGAAGATTTTGTCCTTTATTTTATCTTGGGATGAAAAAAATTGCACACTAATCAAAGAAGCTGGAAAAAATATTGTTCTGTGTCCTTCTCTGGGTAGATTAAGGCTGCTTCTACCCTAGTGGACAGCAGGTAGGTTAGTCTGGACCCCTGCGCTCCATTTTCAGTTCCTGGAGGGCAGGGCCACTATCAGCACCTTTCCTGTATCCCAACCATCAAATCTGTTTCTAGGACTGTAGATTGTTGGGACCTTTAAAATGATTCTAGTCCTTTAATCCATAGATAGGAAACACAAGCTAGTGCTAGGCATGTGGGAAATGCTCAATTATTGAATGTTTAAATTTGTAAATTAGCCTGTTGAAATAAGGAAGACAGGGGGAAGACAGCTACTCAGAAGGCTAAGGCAGGAGGGTCACAAGTTCCAGTGAAACCCTATCTTAATTTTTTTAAAAAAGAGGATGTAACTCAGAAGTAAAGTGCCCCTGAGTTCAATCTGTAGAGTATTTAAGCAGTAATGAGTCTTAAAGATGATCTAATTCAGCTGCTATACTTTTAGTAGTTAGTAATTATAATAACAAACATTTGTATAACATTGACTATGTGCCGAGTATTCTCCTAGACCCTTAACATTAAATAACTCATTTAAGCCAGATGCAGTGGCACAAGCCTGTAACCCAGCAATTCAGGAGGCTATTTCAGGAAGCTCCCAAATTCAAAGCCAGTTTAGGCAGACTTAGCAAGACCCTGCCTCAAAATTCATAAAATAAATAAATAATAATTAAGAAATAACCAATTTACTCTTCAAAACACTTCTGATGCTATTACCTTCTCCAGCTTGAAGATGATACAAATAAGGCATAGAGAGGTTCAACAATTTCTTCAAGATAAGACAGTAATAGATTCAGATTATGATCCCTTGCAATCTGGCAAAAGATTTGTAACCACTCTGTTACAGTGATTACAAAAAAAAAAAAAAAATCAAGCCTTTGAGATGTGAGAAGACTTACTCAGTCACACAGACAGTTGGTGACTTGAGTTGAACCATAACTTATATCCACTGGCCCAAATTCACTGCTCTTTTTATTCTGCTTTACCATAATTATGTCTGTGTATATCACAGACATTCTTCTACTGGCTTTGTCCCCATTTGGCTATGGGGAATACTTTTAGGGGCAGTGGGCCCTTGATCTCTAGCTTCTGTGACCCAGAAAGTATGAAAACTACTGCCATTAGCAACTACAAAGTGCCAGAGAGTCCTCAGACCAGCAGGTTAGGGTCTGGGTCTTTTGCTGTCTGTCCTCTTCCATAACAGAGGGATTGCCAATTCTGAACATGTTTCAACCAAATCCTGTGTCTCTGAAATTCATTCAGGTTGTTAGAAAGGTTTGTAGGGGAATAGCTGGATAGGAAACATAGAATCTCTAAGGTGGGTTTTCAGCCTTACCCTGAGCCCTTCAAAAAAACAATAGCCTTAGCAGAATATGATGAAATATTAATGTATTACAATAATTCAGTACATAATTTTGTCCTGTGACAGATCTAATAAAGTCTAGAATAGCAGGCACCACAAGTTTTAGAAAATAATATGGAAAAACCCTAAAATGGAGAAAATTATATCCTTTTTTTTCTTTGAACTGAAATAAGTTGGTTATTATTCAATTTCCCATGGCAGTGCCCCTTTACCCAGCTTGTGAAACACCAACTCTGCTGAGCTGAGTTTGAAAATAATTGCAGTAAGTAAAATATTCAGAAAGGACCTCCTTATCCCAGGGTAAAGAATAAACAATAAATCAGGGATTCATTGAAAAGTTTTAACCTTGACAAAGAAAAAGAAATATAGAGGCAGTCAGCTGAAACTGTCTTTATTTCTCCAAGTCTAGC
Organism: Marmota monax; assembly: GCF_021218885.2. Taxonomy (NCBI): domain Eukaryota; kingdom Metazoa; phylum Chordata; class Mammalia; order Rodentia; family Sciuridae; genus Marmota; species Marmota monax. Next base: position 29,953,904 of record NW_026695227.1, read on the forward strand.
TTGGTCTCAATGGCCATTTTGGTTTTTTATAATACAGACCACAGTCATAGAGGGATGTATTCTCAACCTCTCATTTTCAGGAAGAGGAAATTCCTACTTGGAGCATGTATTATATGTAAATGCAAGTTCCATAAAGCTCTAAGTGTATCTGGACAGCACTCTATAAATACGCAGTGCTGAAAACACCCTGTAATGTAACATGAATAGGCTTTAGTCCCCTGAGCATTCCATGGGTTGTTTGAATAACAGCTAAATTTTGACAATGCAAAAAAAATTCCCTAACTTTTCTGCTTCAAAGATCAGATTTCTGCACATTTTATTTTCTGAAAGTAAAAAAGATCTGTAAGGGCTGAGGCTGTATGTAGCTCAGAGGTAAAGTGCTTGCGTAACATGTGCTAGGCCCTGGGTTCAATCCCCAGCACTGCAAAAAGAGAAATATATAAGCCAGGTGTGGTGATACATACCTATAAGCCCAGCTACATGAGAGGCAGAGGCAGAAGGAACATAAGTGTAAGGTCACCCTGGGTAACTTAGTGAGACCTTGTCTCAAGATATAAAAAGGGATAGGGGGATGTAGCTCGGTGGTTAAGTGTCCCTGTATCCTGGTACCACAAAGGAAAAAAAAATGTAAAATCAACCCATATTCATTTAAACCAGCAAATATACCCTGTCCATTTCATCACCCCTAACACGATTTCTGTCACTACTAGAACCACTCAGAGACTCTTAACTTCCTCTAGGATCCAGAATTGGTATACTACTTGGCCAATCCTAGTCCCACAACCTACCTCCCATGTCAACTCCAGAGGGATAACATCCCTTCCCCATCACCTTAGGTCCCCACCATATTCGTGCATTCCACAAACACTTGAGTGTGTTCTATGTCTTAGGCACAGTTTTATTAATAGATGCTGGGGATACAGGAATTAAACTCAGCAGACCCTATTTTCCTGGAGTTTGTCTTCTAGAAACAAATGAATAGATGAGAAGACAGTTAATGATAATCAGTGCTATGGTGACCAATGAACCAGGGATAGATTGGAAGTGACTGGGGGAGAAACCTAGGTTGGGTTGTCAAGAGAGCTGAGGAAATGACATTTACATGGAGACCTGAATGACATGGAGGCAGCCATGCAAAGAATCTGGGTAAAGAGCATTCCAGGCAGAGGGAACAACTAATGCAAAAGCCCTGCAGCAATAACAAGCTCCCTGTGCTCAAGAAACAGAAAGTTAGTGAGGCTGAAAACAGTCGAAGATGAGGTCAGAGAGGGAGGCATGCCCTGGCTAGTGCAGAGGCTCATAGGCCAGGGTAAGGAGTCTGGATCTCATTCAAAGTGTAATGAGAAGCCTTTGGAAGGTGTTAAGCTCGGAAGTGGCATGATCTGATTTATGGTTTTAAAAGATCATGCTGGCTGCTGGGTGGAGAATAAATGGCAGGATCAAGGGATGCAAGAGAAACCACTTAGGAAGCTATTATAGTGGTCCAGGTGAAAAGAACAGTGGCTTGGGAAAGGACTACAATGGTGGGAAGTTAAGGAGTGGAAGCACTCAAGAAATATTGTGGAGTTGGAGTGCCCAGGTGACCTCCTTTGGTTCCCTCTGCATGATTTATTCACATCAAATAATTTTTGACAGGAAACAAACATTTCTTGAGCACCTACTATGCTAAACACTGGAAATTCCAGTCCAAAAGGGAAGCCACATTCAGCCTCCTTCTGCCTTACTGCCAAGGAAGTTCTCAGGTGAGAATACTATTGACCACCTTGATCCTACCCCATTTGCAAGGCCAGAGGCACTCCCATTGCCCCACTCCCATCCCTGCGCAGTTCCCCAGTGCTGAACTGGGATTGATGGTGTGGGGGAGTGTTTACAGTTAGAGAATTGATGTCATAAAGAGAAGAGTTCAAAGTCCTCTCAAGATTTCAATGCAAAGACCAGGGGAACCCAAAGCTCCTGGAGTGGGGAAAAGGTGCAACCAGGGCCTCGAGGAGCAGAGGAACCTCTTGAGGCCCATACCACTGCTGGTCATTCTCTGGGTGCCCAAAGCCTAGCTTGCCTGAGCCCCACTCAAGCCAGACTTCCTCAGCCTTTTCCCCCCACCCGATTCTGCCACACCAATTTCCCCCACGTCTTTTTGGTAAATTTCTGAGTCTCATGCGCCCTCTGATGGCACATTTATGACACTGCCACCCCTAGTTCATCTCCCAGCATTTCACTACCTCCATCTACTATATGGCTCAGGGGCTGTATGAGAAATTCCAGAAAGCCTGGGAAGGGCTGAGAATGTCATTGCATTGGAAAAAAGGGCTACATCAGCGTTTGAGTCTTCAAGGCATGAGCTAACCCTCCATCTATTCTGTACACAACGTTAGATGAACCTTTGGTTTATGAATCGAATAAACCATTTTTGAGCACCTACTGTCAGCTGACCCCAGTCATCAACAGGTGCAGAGCTGACCCACACTCAGATGATGGGACACTCCCAACTGCCAGCTTTGAGTCTAAGGCTAATGATGTGAAGAAGATAGAACAGGTTAGTATTAATTCTGGTCTCAGCAGCAGGGACAGGAGCTAGAACTAGACTCTTCCTTCCCACTATCCAATTTCCCTTGGTTCCTGCCTGATTTTTAAGCCTGAGTACTCTGGGCCTTTCCATCATTTCTATGAGCAAATCATTCACTATCCTTCCAAAAAAATTGTCTTTTCTGCTCACATTAGTTACAGGCTGTTTCTATTTTTGCAACCAAGAAGATGACTGGTACATTGGACAATTGATCAAGCCTATCTGAGCCCTAGTTTCTTCAGTAAAAAGGGATGATACTGGGCTCAGTGGCACACGCCTATAATCTCAAAACTCAGGAGACTGAGGCAGGAGGATCACAAGTTGAGTCCACCTCCACAAATTGGCAAGACAACTTAGTGAGACCCTGTCTCAGAATTTTAAAAGGTTGGGGGGATGACAATGACTTCCATATGCAAGGCTGTTTTTTAGTAGCTTAAAACAACACATGTTTACTAGTTCAGTGGAGTCTGAGCATGGCTAATATAATGCTCTGTTTCATAATCACATAAAACTACAAGCAGGACTGAGGCTGTACTCAGTGGTAAAGTGCTTGCCTCGCATGTATGAGGCACTGGGTTCAATCCTCAGCACCACATAAAATACATAAAGATACTGTGTGTTCATCCACAACTGAATAATTTTTTTTTAACTATAAGCAGGGGGTTAGCTGGGGCTTCAGTTTCATAGGTGGCTAGAATGGGGAAGGATCCAGTTCCAAGCTCATGTGATTGTTGACAGGATTCTGTTACTGGCAGGCTGTTGGACTGAGGGCCTCAGCTCCTTGCCACCTGGGGCTCTCCAATGTGGCAGCTTGCTTCCTCAAAGCCATCAAGAAGAGTGTCTGCTAATAAAACAGAAGCTCTAATCTCATTCACCTTCATCAAAGGGCCATTCAATCACTTTTGCTGTGTTCTGTGGATCAGAAGCAAGTCAGTGGGCCAATTAATACTCAACAGAAGGAAATTAAAGAGGGAATGAATACCAGGAGATGAGGAGCATTTGTGGCCATCTTGGTTGGCTTGCCACAGTGAGGTGGCCATTAGTCATCCTTCGGGCCTTGTTCAAAATCCCACTTTCCTCTTGACTTTTTAAGTCCCTCCCAAACCCAAACCCATACCCATCAGAATTAACCCCTTTTACAAATGAGAAAATTTCTGTGTGTGTGTGTGTGTGTGTGTGTGTGAGAGAGAGAGTTACCAGGGATTGAACCCAGGAGTGCTCCACCACTGCTGAACTACATCCCCAGCCCTTTTTATTTTTTATTTTGAGACAGGGTCTCACTAAGTTGTTTAGGACCTTGCTAGGTTGCTGAGGCTGGCCTCCAACTTTGGATCCTCCTGCCCTAGCTTCCTGAGTCACAGGGATTATAGACATGTGCCACTGTGCCTGGCCACAAATGAGGAAATTTAAAAAAATTGTCTATCTATCTATCTATCTACACACACACACACACACACACACACACATATAGGTGCTCCTCAGTTTACAGTGGGATTGTGTCCTGATAAACCCACCATAAATTGAAAATATCTTAATTCAAAATGCATTTGACAAATGAGGAAATTTAAAGATGTACTGTGAATTACATGGAATTATTTTCTTTCTCTCTCTCTCTCTCTCTCTCTCTCTCTCTCTCTCTTTTTTTTTTACTGAGGTTGAAGCCCAGAGCCTTGTGTAGGCTAGGCAAGTAGGCAAGTACTCTACCACTGAGCCACACCCCCAGTCTGGAATTTTTTGTGGGGTTGACTGGAGAATGAACCCAGCAGCGTTCTCCCACTGCACTATATCCACAGCCCTTATTGTATTTTTATTTTGAGACGGTGCCTCACTAACTTGCCCAGACTTCCCTGGAACTTGTGATCCTCCTGCCTCAGCCTCTGGAGAGGCTGGAATTATAGGTGTCCATTACCTCACCCTGCTGCGATCCCAGATTTAAGACAAACAAAAATAGGGACATTAATGGGGCAATTGGGGAACTTTAGGTTAGATATTAGTGTATTGTTTCCCAAGTATGGTAACTGTCTTGGTTATATAGAAATTACCCTGTCTGGGGAATGTATGATGAAGTGTTTAGGAATGAAGTTGATATCTGCAACTCAGATGGTTCAGCAAAACCAAAGAGAAAAAGCAAATGTAGGAACAATAACAGCTAATAAATCTAGGTGAAAGGTAGATATGCAATCACTGTATTATTCTTGCCAGTTTTCTGTAAGTTTAAATTTTTTTAAGATAGAAAGTTAAGGAAATGCCAAGCCTTCTAAGTTTTGATACCAGCAGGAAAGTACTCCAAAAGAGGAAAATAACAGTATACTGTGGTTCCCCTAAATTTCCAATTTCCCACAGAGGAAGGGTGGAGGGTATGACCATGAATACCTACTCTACCCAATCAGCATCATGAATGCCGGGTACCAGCAAGGCAGGCCTACTGAGTAATATTTATTCAGAAATAATTTGATATTTGACATTTTCCCAAAAACATCAAATTTGTCATGGAATTTTTTTTTTTTTGTACCAGAGATTAAACCAGGGGCACTTAACCACTGAGCCACATCCCCAGCCCTTTCTTATATTTTATTTAGAGACAGGGTGTCACTGAGTTGGTTACAGCCTCACTAGGCTGGCATTGAACTCCCAATCCTCCTGCTTCAGCCTCCTGAGCCACTGGGATTATAGGCATGTGCCATCCCACCTGGATGTCGTGGAACATTTTGTTGTTGTTGTTGTTGTTGTCAGTTGACCTTTATTTTATTTATATGCAATGCTGAGAATTGAACCCAGTGCCTCACACATGCTAGGCAAGCACTCTATCACTGAGCAACAAACCCACTCCTATCTTGGAATTTTTTTTTTAATATTTTTTTTAGTTGTCAATGGACCTTTATTTAATTAATTTGTTTACTTATATGCAGGTGCTAAGGATCGAACCCAGGGCCTCACACATGCCAGGCAACTGCTTTACCCCTGAGCAACATCCCCGCTGTCTTGGAAATTTTAACAATTTTGTTCACCTTCTTAATTTTTTTTTTAAGTTGGAGATGGACACAATACTCTGTTTTATTTATTTATTTTTATGTGGTGCTAAGGATTGAACCCAGTGTCTCACAGGTGCTAGGCAAGCATTCTACCACTGAGCTACAACCCCAGCTTGACCTTATTAAATTTTTTAAAAAATTTTTGCAGTTGAATTGCTTTTCACTGAATAAGGTCATGATAATCTTTTTAGTGCTTAGAACATCTGAAAGTCATAATGTAACCCCACACTCACCCCAGACAAGCAGGCTGGGAGCCCTAGCTCCTAAGGCAGGAAACTACACAAGGTGACTGGAAAACTGTTTTTTAAAAAAGCCCTTTAGAATTGGTAGCAGTTATGTGGGAGGCAAGATGTGCAAAGGGCCCCAGTCTGGGAGTCCAGGAATGAAGCTAGTGGCAGTATGGATGGAAACTTTGTAATTCAGTCTACCCTGAGCTGGGTTTGTTGTTACTGTTGTTTTAATTATTTTTAATTGTAGATGGACACAATAACTTTATTTTATTTAGTTATTTTTATGTGGTGTTAAGGATCAAACCCAGGGCCTCACACGTGCAATTAAAGTGTTCTACCACTGAGCCACACCCCCAGACCTGGGTTTTATTTTGTTGGTTTGTTTCTTTTGGTGCTGAAGGTTAAATACTCTGGGCTGTTTTATAGTTCGTGTATTTTCATTGTTTATTTTCTTTCTGTGCTTCCTTAATATTAGTAAAGCTTTTTTTGTTTACACTCAGCTATGTTGAAAAAAATCAAGACAAGAAGATTATGTCTTTTGGGGCAGAGGTCTAAAGGGGAGGGAGCCTTCCAGAGTAGAATCCTTGGGCAAGTGTGTTTTACAGAAAATCTATTTACCTCCCCCCCATCCTCCTCCTGCTCTTTCCCTTTTCTGGGTTACCCCCTCCTCCCGACACACACCCTATATCCTTTCCAGTGTGGTATAATGAACAGATCAGTCTGGGCTCTGCAGTCAAGGGCACTGGGACTTCAACTAGTTAGAATGTGACATGGACAAACCTCAAAACTGATTCTTCCTGCCAGATGCATGCCTGTAATCTCAGTGGTTTGGAAGACTGAGGCAGGAGGATGGTGAGTTCAAAGCCAGCTGAGTAACTTGGTGAGATCCTAAGCAACTCATCAAGACCCTTACTCTAAATAAAATATTAAAAAGGGATGGGGATACGGCTCAGAGGTTAAGAGCCCCTGGGTTCAATCTCCAGTATAAAATAAATAAACACACACACACACACACACACACATTTCCTTTTAACAAATATTCACTAATGCCAGCTAGGCTGCAAGCACAATTTAGATGCTAGGGATACAGTGGAAAGCAAAGACTGACCAGGTTTCTGCTCGCATGCAACTTGCACTGTAGTCCAGGGAGGCAGACAATAGAGATATACACAAATGAGTAAGAAAAGTATACAGCATGAAAAGTGTGTTGTGGAATCTGGCTACATTCTATGATTCCAATTACATGATATTCTGGAAAAAGCAAAACTATGGAGACAGTAAAAAGATCAGTAGTCTCCAGGAGCTGGGGGAAAAGAAGGAGTGAAGAGGTGAAGTACAGAAGATGTTTAGCAAGGTGAAATTATACTGTACTGGTAGGTAGATGTCATTATACATTTGTCCAAACCCACAGAGTATTCAACACCAAGAGTGAACCCTAGCGTAAACTTTAGATTTTGAGTGATAATGATGTGTTGGTATAGATTGATTTTAACAAATTTACCATGCTGGTATTGGATACTGACATTGGGAGAGGCTGGGCATGTGTGGGGGCAGAGCATAAATGGGAGTTCTTAACTTTCTGCTCAATTTTGCTATGAATTTAAAACTCTTCTAAAAAATAAAGTCCATTTTTTATAAAGTGTGCTGCAGAAAATTCACGTGTGATAAAGGGTAACTAAAGGCATTTACTTCTAGGTAGGGTGAAAAAGAAAGTTCTAAGACTGTTTTCTTGTGTATAAAATTTGTCTTCACATTTGTTGCTTTGAAGTTGAAATAATATGTACATTAAAATGGCTCTTAAATTGCTCTCTCTTTCTTCTCATGTGAAAAAATATGGAAGAGTATACATAATGTATTGGTAAGCACCCCCACTGACCCCTGCCAACTAGCATTCAGGCCCTGGTGTAACTTCTATTCAACGCTCTGAGTGTGGCCTGAACCCTTGAGAATAAATTGCAGCAAACGTGATGAGATGTCACTTTCAAAATTAGGTTATAAAGAGACTTTTATTCCCACCTCCACTCCTCTCAGAAATAAGCTGCCATGCTGTGAATCGCCTTATCAAAGAGATCCAGATGGCAAGGAACTGATGAATCCAGCCAACAGTCTACAAGGACCTAAGCGAGTGAGGTCTCACAACTATTGGATATAATGTGTGTTCACTGCATGGTCCTCAGCTGGATACTGATTGGGATTTATCAGCCGTAAAAGACATTAGGAGGCTAACTGGGAGGATTCAAATATTGACTAGAAAATAAAAATGAATGAAATGGAAAGGTGAAGATCATTGATTAAAAAAAAAAAGCAAGTTCAAAACAGCATGTTTATTATGATCTCATTTTGTAAAAACAGAAAACAAGGCTGAGGTTGTAGCTCAGTGATAGAGCGCTTGCCTAATATGTGTGAGGCACTGGGTTTGATTCTCAGCACCACATATAAATAAAGATCATTGATAACAGAAACATTTAAAAATTTTTTTAGAAAAACAAAAAAATTCATGTGTTCATGAAAGGAGATTTTCTATAACCCCACAGTTTCATTTCTAGATATATATTCAAGACAGAAATCAGTTCATATGTCTACTAAAAAATATTTTCAAGAATGTTCAGAGCAATTTTATTCATTATAGACCAAATTGGAATCACCTTAAATATTCCCCAATAGAAGAATGGGTAACTAAATTATGGTATATTCTAATAACAGAACATAGCAGTGAAAAAGACAAGGATGAACCTCAGACATACGATGCTGGGGAAGAAGACAGATTCAAAAGAGCACAATACACACTGTAGCATTCTTTTATATGAAGTTCAAGAACAGGCAGATCTAATCTAAGATGATAAGCATCTGATAGGACGCTGCAGGCTAAGTGGGAAGGGGTATGAGGAAAATGTCTGGGTTGAAGATAAGGTCTTCATCTAGATGTAGATATATAGATAAAAATATTTTAAAAGTTGACATTTAATATTTACACACTTTAAACAACAGAGTTATATCTCACTTTGAACATTTCTTCTTCTTCTTCTTTTTTTCTTTTCCTGCAGTGTGGGGACTCAAACACAAGGCTTTGCACATACTGGGTAAGTGTTCTGCCACTAAGCTGTAGGCCCAGTTCCTATACATATTTTTCTTTTTATTTAGGGCCTTGCTAAGTTGCTGAGGCTGGCTTTGAACTTGTGATTTTCCTGCCTCAGCCTCCCAAGCCAAGCTGCTGGGATTACAGGCATGCACCACCACACCCAGCTTCCAGTACATCTTTCTTAAAAAAAAAAAAAAAAAAAAAAAAAAAATCCAGGAGTCTGGGGATGTAGCTCAGAGGTAGAATGTTTGCCTAATATGTAGGAGGCCCTGGGTTCCATCGCTAAATAAAAGAAAAATAAAAAAGATCCAGATGATCTACACTAAAATTATTAATAGTACTCATTTCTTGGGGATGGGAATATGATGTTTTGATTTGTTTTATTGCTTATCTGTATTTTTCTAATTTTTTTTATAATACATAGGGCCTGAGTCTGTAATAATAAAAGGTTATTTTAAAAACTGCATTCCAAATCCTTAATATTATTCATATTGCCTCAGGGGGAAGTCAAGAAATGTACTTACTGCATTATTCCTGAAGGAGAGAGAGGTGTGGCCACACATAATACAAAGGAATGAAGTGCTAATCACTGTGGCATCCGGCTCTGGGGGACTTTTCAGGGGAAGTCCCAAGTCTTGAGTCCAGAGCATGTGGAAGGTCCCAGTGGACCAGACTATCCAGCCCTTGCACTGTAATGGAAAGAACCCAGGAGGTAGAATCTGAAGATCTAGCTCTGAATCCAGATTCAACCCCAGATCCAACCGTTGACTAATTGTGGCCTTTGGCAAGTCATTTAATCTCAGAAGTGGAAGGAACCTTTAAAGTTCCTTCTGTGGGTTAGTCACAGGGCAGGAGCTAAAACCCCAGTCACTGACCTGTGCAGGTTCTTTCCACTATGTGCTACTTCCCTGCCTTTATTTTTTATTTTTATTTTTGGTTCTGAGGATTGAACCCAGGGCACTTAACCACTCAGCCACATTCCAGCCCTTTTTGTTCTATTCTGAGACAAGGTCTCACTAAGCCTTGCTAAATTGCTGAGGCTGACCTCAAACTTGTGATCCTCCTACCTCAGCCTCTTTAGTTGCTGGGATTATAGGTGTGGACCACCATGTTCAGCTGCTTCCCTTTTGATACTCCTACTCCCAATAACTTTGATATAGCAATTTACATTTTTTGAAACACACTGTTCCTGTTGAATACTCCCAGAGTCTTGTGATAAATGAACATTGTTCTTTTCCCCTTTTTATTTCTTTTTTTTTTTCAAAGATAGCTTTAGCTGAGCACGGTGGTACACAACTGTGTTCCCAGAGGCTCAGGAGGCTGAGGAAGGGAATTGAAGTTCAAGGCCAGTTTTAGCAATGTAGGACACCCTGTCTCAAATTTTAAAAATAAATTGAAAGGTCTGCAGATATAGATCAGTGGTAAAGTGCCCCTGAATTCAATCCCCAGTACCAAATAAATACATAAGTTTAAAAATAAATAAAGATAGCTTGTTTGCTTCATGTATTTGTTTGTATGTTGTGGTGCTGGGACAGAACCCAGGGCCTTGTGCATACTAAGGCAAGCAGTCTGCCACTGAACCACATCAGTCATTCCCTGGTACATCAGTGGTTTCTGAGATAATAAATGGCTTGCCCACAACTAGTAAATGGTAGGATTAGGACTTGCATTCTTGTCTTCAGACTCCAAATCCTGCCTTCTTTCCATAGTTCCAGGTGGCCTGTGTAGGTCCCTGACACTTAACTGCCTTCTACTCACAACACACATGCAGGATCTCATTTGGAGCAGAGGCATGAGAGCTCTGCACAGAGCATTCTTGGTTAGCTAACAGACCATACTGGGGCTAACCTCAGGTTGTTCAAGGAAGAACCCAGACTCCTTCTGCCTCTAGTACACCAGAGGCTTTACAAGAATTCAAACTTCCAAATCTGGACAGTCACAAGGGTCAAGGGTCTTTCCATTCTAATTTCCAACCTGGTTCCAGATGGCTGCCAGCTCCCTCTGTTCTAAGAGTACCCTCCTCATTCATGAGGGGGAACCACACTTTATCAGCCTACTTGCCTCCACCCTAAGGCCCTGCTTCTTCATCCCTATCCAGTTTCTGCCTCTCCCTAATGTTCCCTTCTCAGGACCCCAGGACTCATCATCACCCTTGAAGCCGTGAGAAGCAGAGCAAGAGGCAATGTTGGGCCCAAGGGGCAAGAGCTATGAGCAACTGGCACTATGCCCTCTTCAATAATTCATTCCTGGGGAGGCTGTAGGCACTATGCCCTCATTCTGAGCCAGAGATGGCTACCACAGCTCAGAGCCTTACATTGGGGGAGTCAGAAGTGGGGCAGAGGGCTGGTAGAGCAAGTAGAATATACCTAACCTCCATACCCATGCTGGTACCTCCTCCCCTGCTCTTTGTTAGGGAGGGGCTCTGGTCTGGATAAGAGGAGCCATACCATGGACATAAGGAAACTCACACGCAAACCAGAGAGGCAGAGAGGAGGGATCATCACAGAGCCTCAACCCCACTCCCGCCAGGCCAGCTGTACATGCGGGGCTCAGCCTCACACCCCATGCTTCTGAGCCTTTTCCAGGCTATCCTCCTAAAAGATGCAAGTCCGCTTTATCCCAAGTTTTTGACATGTTTCAGCTGCTCCCACTTGAGGAACCTCTCCCCTAAAAGTTCTGTTATCTGAAATCAAACACTGCTGCCCCCATTGCTTTTCCACCCCAACTTCCCTGGCTAGCCTGATATTTACTAAGCTTATAAGCCTGCAGGAGTCGGGTAAGTAGGTGAACCCACCCCTTGAGCAGATGATTCAGAATCCTAAAGTGTTGGGAGTTTGGCAAGAGTGGTTCTTTGCCTCCAGGGAGGAGAAATGGTGCTAAAGTGCAGCCAGCCTCCTTCCCCACCATCCTAGGGATCCTGCCTTCCATGCCCCATGCTGAGGCAGCCCTAAAGTTCTGCTCCTTCCCCAGCCTGGTTCCCACTCCAACCCATTCTGTGGACCTGGAATCACATAATACATGCAATGGAGCCAGAGGGGAAACTGAGGTCTAAGACTAAAACAAACATATATCAAGCACCTACTGTGTGCCAGGATGAGCCAGACTCTGGACAGCAGGAGGATGAGAGTCAAGCATCTCAGCTTTCTCACCTTCCCCTTCAAAAGGCAGAACTCCCAAATCCACAGAGCAGTCACACTGTCTGTCCCAGAGTAGGTAAGTGTTAGGTCTTAAAGCCATAGCTGACTCCCCAGTCCCTGGAGGCCTGCTTGCAGGAAGGAGGGTGTAATCTTTCTGGGCACTGTCAGCAAGAAACTCTTCAGATATATTTATAGCAAATGCTGCATCAGGGGATGGAGGCTGAAAGTGCCTCAAGGCATCAAATAACACCATGGACCCAGAGGCAGGAGGCCAGAAAAAGAAGACTGCTTGCAGCAGGAGAGACTGAGGTTTGATGTCTGAGGAACTTCCCCAGAGTAATATCTGGATTTGGCCATGGGGATTCCCTGTGGAAACTACTGCCAAATTTTCCCAGAAGAGAAGGGCTAGGCATCTTTTTTGGTCTGGTAGAATAGACATAAAGGAATAGCTGTAGTGATCTCTATCCTGTCGTGCACAGATTTTCAAATACCAGGGCCACTAAGCACAGGTGTGTAGATTATGCCATGCTGAGGAGGCAAACAGAGGTTGAAATTCAGCTCTATAGCCGTAGGGCAAACTCCTAGTGCAGAGCTTCATTTGTGCAGAAATTAGCCAGAAAGGTCAGCAGGGGCCCTGCCAAATATCCTGAGTCCTGACAACCTGGAAATCTGGGAGGTCAGGGGACAAGGTGAGTTGGATCCAGGGAGAAGGGATGGGCTGCCTGGAAAGTCCTCCAGCTTGTATGCTAAAGTCCAGGACCTGAACGGGCAAGTTAGAGCAAGGGTCCCCTAACTTTGTCCATGCTAGAAGCCCCTCTTAGGATGCCCTGCCCAGATACTGTGAGGTCAGAGCCAGAGAAGGGATACCTGAGGGACCTCCCTTAGGGAAGAAGAGGGGGTGTGTGTCCTGGACAGGTCTCAGAGAGGGAATGATCCTACCGGTCATCTCACACAAAGGGGCTTGGAAAAGGGCAGCTTGGGAATCTAGAGACTGGTCTCCTGGTTGTTGCTCTGAAGCTCCGATCTTTTCTGTAGCAGATGGATATGTGAACTGATCCTGTGCACCTCAGATTCCCTCTGATAGGCTCAAGGAGAAGTAATTGATATTTCTATTTTAAAGAGGGGAGATGGTTTCTAACCATGGATTCAGGCAGAGGGAGTAGAGGGAAGGAAGGGGAAGAGGGAGCCAGGGACAATTGCTTCTCCTATGGAAACTCAAGCTGCCCCAAGGCCCAGAGGAGCTAGTCCATTAGCCGTGGTCAGCAGCAGGGGGCGGGGTAAGGAGGGGGAGCCTCTCTCCCTCCAGGTCTTATTGCCGAATGAAAGGCAAAGCTTTTGCTCCCTCTATTAGAGCCCCCCAACAAAAACAAAACAAAAAACCTCCACACACATTGTGAACACACACACACACACACACATCTCCTCTGAAAGGTTGAAGCTGAGTAACTTGGGTGGGGGGGTTGGCAGTCCCTAGGGGATCCGCGGATCCTCTAACTAGACCACAGAGAGAGGGGAGGCGGTGTCCTCACAAAGCACTTTCCAGGTTAAATCCAGCCCAAGGAAGAGCTGAGGGTGGTGAGAGCTCTGAGAATGGACTCTTCTACAATGTAGCTCCTTCTGGAATGGGGACAAGTGGAGGGACAGCTGAGCAGACAGGGAGAGCAAGTCTCCTGAGATCCTCAGGGAATAAGAGGGTTGGGGGGGGGGTCCTGATCACCCCAGAGGAAGTGGGTTTAAAGGGGAGCTGGGAAAGGGAGAGTTCTAGTAGTGCTGAGGTGAAGTTGGAGACCCAGGTCTTTCAGTCTCAGGCCTGCTACCGTGAGAGGGTCTGTCGCCCCCACTCCCAGACGCCGTCTTGGGTATGGAGAAGGGTCCAGCCTGGATGTTGGGGGTTTGGAAGAACCAATGAGAGGTTGGTCCGCTGAGAAGGGTGCAGGGAGAGAGACGACTGGGACTACACCCCCGCTCCTCCCTCCCCCGCCAGAACTTGGGCTTGTCCTATTTGACGTGCCCGCCGGAGGGGCGGGAAGGGGTACTGACCCGAGAAGCTGTCCCGAGACTCTGCTCCTGCTGCCCAGTCCCAACTGGGCCGCTGCCCGGCTTAACCGGACGCCCCTTTAGACCAGGATGGAGGTAGGAATGGTCCAGAGTCCGGGGACCGCGGGTGCCTCAAAGGAGCCCCACGGGAATGGGTATAGAGTATACTCTATTCCCGGATCCCTTCCTGGGGGTCTGGAGGTGGGACTGTAGTTCCCGGAGAGAGGGAGTGGGATTCTAGGCTTCGGCGGGATCTCTTTAGGGGCTGCGCCAGGTCAGGGCAGCGCCTCCTGCTGGCAAGAGACAGGACCCCCGGTGGGTGCAGCCACCTGGAGGACGTGCGCAGACACCTGGCCAGGGAGCCCAGGAGGCACTGCAACCAATGGGGAAGGAGCCACCTCGCTTCGCCTCGCCCTTTGCGGGGTGCAGGACCCAGGAAAGAGGGAAGACGGTAGAGATTCCCCCGGGAGCGGGGAGCGTCGCGGCTGGACTGTCTCCAAATAAATCCCGCAGAAGCCCCAGGGTCTGGCCCCTGGGAGGGGTAGATGGACTTGGCTTCTCTGGAGCCCTGAGGGGGCGCCCTGAAGCTTCGGCAAGCAAGCCGAACGCTAGCATTCTTCCTTTTTGGTCCTTCCCTCGGCTGAAGTCGGGGTCGCGGCTGCCGCTGGGATCGCGGTGCCTTTCTTCCTGGGGTACAGGAGTGTAAGAGCAGAACGCGGGAAGCAAGGTCAGGGCGGCAGAACCCTCTCCTAAAGATCAGGTGCCAGGGCAGACTTTGAACTATTCCCGCCCTTCTGCCTGCGGCGGTGGGAGCTCCAGGGTCCCTACACTTTCCCGGGAGGAGGTATAGGAAGACGCGGAGGGGGAAGGGAAGATGGGAAGGGAGAGCGAGCGATCGGGACGGAAGGACAAAGGGAGGCACCCAGATGAACGGAGAACAGGGATCGTAGAGAGAGACGGAAGTGGAAAGAGGCAGGACTGAAAGGCGAAGGGAGGCGGCGAGGAAGGGAGGGGGAAGGGAGGGAGGAGGGAAAGGGGAGGAACCAGGAGCGAGGGAAGAGAGCAGGCGGCTGAGTCGGGCAGGCGTGGGGCGAGGCCAAGCGTGCAGGCGGGAGCCAGTGTGCAGAACAGCGGCTGGGTCCTGCTCCCACCTCGGAGCCCCTGGCCCGGGGGAGGGGGAGAAGCCAATAGCCCGGTCTATGTCTTTTTCTGACTCCAGTGCAACCTTCCTGCTGAACGAGGTAACTACGGGCACCCCCCCCCTTTCCCAGTGGGTGGGAGGAGAGCTCTGCTTCAAGCTTAGGAGAGGGCCCACATTTGGGGGAGACTGCAGCATGAAGAGGGAGGGGAAACCAGAGGTAAGGCCAAGGATAAAAGGGCCACTGGGTAAGAGAGGAAGGGGCAGCCAGAGCTCCTTAGTATTGGGACTGGAATGGGAGGGAGGACTGATTGGGGAGCCAGAAAATGGGCTGGATTAATAGGAAGGCTCTCTCAAGTTCCCCCTGGTGCCCATTCTAAGTTCCCTGGGGGCAGCCTAGCAGCTAGAATGCTACCGATCTCCATTTAGTCCAGAAGTCCTAGCTCCTGCCTCAGTTTCTCTACTCGATGCCTGGGGATTGGGATATGCACAGCTTAGAGAAGCTATAATGCATTCTAGAGACTCTCCTAAACCTGGTTATTTCAGCTTTGCCTCTTAGGTCCTGCATCCATGATTAGTATGGTATGAGAACTGAAGTAGGCAGGTTTGGGTGAGGTGAGAAATGAAAGGATTATGGGGAGGTGGAAGGGAGGCTCTGAAGCACCAAAGGGACCCAGGGGATGGGCCCAGATATGAGGAACTTGAATCGATCTCCTGGGAGTGGTGAGCATGGCAACTCATGCCTCAGGAGCAGACTTACACACCATTGTCCCAGCTGGGGATGAAGGCAACAATGTGTGTGAGGAAGGAGTGCTGCTAATGGCAGATCTTCTGTTACCTACAGTCCCAGAACCCCATGTGCATGGGGAGAGTCCAAAAAGAAGAGACCAGGAGAGTAGATTCAGGGATGGGAGAGAACCATTAGGACCATCTCCCAGGAGGGCACTCTTTCACACCTCTCTACCCTCTGGATGGAGAGAAGAAAAAAGGAGGATACAAGGAACAGTGAGGAACTGGGAGAGGACATAAAAGTGAAGACAGTATCTGGGACCTTTCAGTACAGAAAAACCAATATATCACCCCTACACCTGCAGGAATGAGAGGGAATTGTGAAATCCGACTGCCTCCCTCAGTTGTGACCAGCATTCTCAGTCACAGGGACTGCAACAGTTATCTGCCAACCCCAGGAGAAAGAAGGGCTGAAGTGGCCCACTCAAAGGTGTGGGCAGACAAATTTGACAGTCTGAAGATGAGTCCCCTTCACTTTTTCTTGCCAAGGGAATAGGAAGAAGTGATACAGGTGGCAAGTTAGTTGATTTGTGTGATCTTCCTCTCTCTCCTATGCACTGTGCCTTCTGCTATGAATCTTATCAAACTCATTACAGTTTTGGCTTTCTGATTTCCCTTTAGCCTCCAACGGTAAAAGGGATGAGTAAATTCCTAAACTCACCCTCCTGGGTATGAGAAACTGGGAATGGAAAGGACTGAGTTTAGAGACAAGAGCATAGACCAAAGTGTGTATGCTCCAAAGGTAATTCAAGTCTATCACATCCTCCCCTTGGGGTGCTCAGGTAGGTGGTGAGAATTCAAATGAATAATTATGCTCAGGAAATGCAAAAAGGAGGAAACTTAAATGGGTAGATTTGGGGAAATTTTTCTTGAAGACAAGGGCTGCTGCTCTATATCAAATCGCAGTACTCCTTTGAAGGAGACTGAGTGATGCAGAGTAGAACTGTGGCTAGAACTAGGATAGTGCCCACCCTATCTTGGACCTTTTGCAAAGCAGGAGATTTGCTATTTTGTCCTCCCAACCCTAGTGTGCCACGATCCCACCTTTTGTCTCACCCACCTACCGCCATCCTCTGGTTTCTTCCCCTTTCTCTTTAGGTTCACCTAAAACAGCCCCTTCCTGCTCCAGTTCCCACAGATGCCTTGGCAATGCCTGGCACAATCCTTGGCAAGGACTTTAGGAAGGGAACTTCCATCCTGGCCGGGCTAGGATGAAATCTTCCCGCTCAACAGGTGTAACGGGCCTACCCGGCTTGGGAAATTACCCCCTTCTCAAGGGTTGGGCGACACCGCCTTTTGCTGCAGCCCAGTACAGACCGGGCGAAGCATCTGTTGAGACAGGGGCTGCTTTCAAGGCATCGGCCTGGGGTCGCCAAACCGATTCCTCCCCAGTATTACTACGGGGTTTGCATTTGTTGTCTCATAGGGAGCGATAACACTCCGGACACACTGCCTTCTCACCTGGGACTCTCCCCGTCTGCTGCCCGTCCCTCCTCCCCACCCCCGATCCACCTCCCCGGCTTCTCCTGTGACCCTCAGTCTTCGCATTTTCCTTCCTCTGCCTCGATTACTGCTTTTTGTCTTCTCCTGCCTTCCCGTCACCCGTGGTCTCTCCGGTCTTGGCTCAGGTCGCGCCTCCTCCCTGCCTCGCGCCCCCTCCCCTCCCCCCGCGGCAGCCCTTTGTTTCCCCGCGGAGTAGTTCCTGGGTTGCTGAGCGTCTCTGTCTCCGCATCTCTCCTCGCCCCGCCTCCTCCCGCCCGGATCCGCCCCGCCCGCAGCCTCTCCTCCCTTCCTCCCCGCTGCCCCTGCCCCAGAGGTGCTGGGGGACCCACCTTCCCCAACTCGCGCCCGCCGCCTCCCGGGCCCAGTACCCCCACCGCTCCCAGGCCGCGGCGCCCCCGCCGCCTCCGCCTTCCCGGGAGGGGGTCAGGTGGGCGGGCACTATTGTTGTAGGAGCCGGCGCCAGATTCCTCAGCCGCGCTTGGGGTGGGACCGGCTGGGTTTGGGGGGTGGGGAGGGGGAGCGGTGATTTGAGCTCCGAGCAGCTGGTCTTCGCGGCTCGCTCCCTCCTTCGCGCTCTCTCGCTTTCCGCCGCCGCCCGCAGGGCTGCGGGGCTCCGTGGCATCTCGGGCGCGGCCCGCTGTCCTCGCCCCAGCCTCCGGGCCGCTCCCGCCCCCGGCGCCGCTCGCTTCCCCCACCCGGACTCCCCCATGTATGACGACTCCTACGTGCCCGGGTTTGAGGACTCGGAGGCGGTGAGTGCCCACGGGGAGGGTGGGGGTGGGGCAATTGGGGTGACACCTCCTTTCCCTGCAACCCTTCCCCCAGTTCAGGACTTTGAAAAACGCCTCAGTGGCGGGGCAGGGCGCGTAGGGGGGCGTTCTAGGAAAGTGGAGAGATGGGTTTTCAGGCCAGGGGCTTCCCAGTGCCCCAGGCCTAGACTAAGGGGTGTAGGAATGTATGGAGGGGGCACTGGAGTTGGGGGAAATTTGAGCAGGTGGCCCCAAAGCCCAGGGCAGAAGGGGAAGAGGGAGAAAGGGGTCGAGGCTATAGACACTGAGGCTGTAGAGAGGGAACACGCAATGTCTGGAGTTGCAAATTCTGGCTTTATGGGGTCTAAACACTGCTGTTGGAGAGAAATTGGTGCTCCTGGGCAGGGGGGACACTCCAGACCAGTGCCTCAAGGTAAAGGACAAATTGGGGGGCTAGGAGAACATCAGAGAGTCGGGTACCAGCTTCTTCAGTCAGAGGAATCCTAAAACTTGAGGAGCATCATCATTCCTCTCTGTTCTCCATCTCTGCGAATTGCCTTTTCTCCTCACCCTTTCTCTAGCCCAGTTTCTCTCCCAGGCTGAAACCTGGACATCCAGCACATGGGTGGCCCAGCTGACTGAGCCCCATCCATTACTCAGCCCCCTCCTGAGGCTTTCTCAGAGCAGCGGGTGTCCTGAGCTCCTGCTCAGCATGGAGGGCCTGGAGGTGAGGCCAGAGGAGCTGAGGGCCTGGGGATGGAGAGGAAGCTCTTTGCTCAGAGAACCAGGCAACCAATAAATATTTAATTCTTCTCTTTGCTTTTATCTCCTGACCCACTGAGACAAATCAGCTCATTAGGCAGTGATTCCCGGAGCAGGAGCTCAGAGAGCAGGGAATATGCCTGGAAAGATAAGAGTGGGGAGCAGCCTGAGTCCCTTGGAGCTGCCAGCCTTCCCTCAAACATCCCACAAGAAGACCTTCTTAGTAAAAGACAACTGGCTCGGAGGGGGCCTCTGATAGGATGAAGGGTTGAGCATTCCCAGGTCTGAAAGCACCATTGAGTCAAGTCTTCTCCCATCGCTCACCACCAGGTCCAGTATAGATGATATTGGGGCTCAGACCAGGCAGCTGTCAGTCCTTTTCTGGGACTGAGCTCCTTCTGGGCCGAATTTTCCATGGGTCCTCTGGGGCTAATTACATTGCAGCTAGAGCAGATGATTTTCAAGGTTCTGGTGGACACCTCTTTCTGACAGTTGAAGAGACAGCTGGTGTAGCCCAGGGGGCCAAGGTGAGCTTGAGAACAAACCTCTCAATGGGGCTGCAGGGCCCTAGGAGGCTCTTCCCATCCCTGGTGAGAAGGCGAGGACTATTGCAAGGAAAAGACTGACGCGTGGATGGTATTGGAGAGGAGCCTGCTGACCCATTGCTGTTCCCCTCTGGTTCCTGGATCATCCTCCCCCACCTTCTTTCCCCTTGCCTGGCTCCTTGCTCTCCCTGAGGCCCCCTCTGAAGCAGTAGGAGGGAGATCAGGCTCTAAATAAATCCACAGGCTCATCTCCCTCCTCTCCTTCCCCCGTGCCAGGCAAGAGAGGAGCTGCAGCCTGCCC
This sequence comes from Marmota monax, assembly GCF_021218885.2. Taxonomy (NCBI): domain Eukaryota; kingdom Metazoa; phylum Chordata; class Mammalia; order Rodentia; family Sciuridae; genus Marmota; species Marmota monax. The sequence continues at coordinate 29,973,769 of NW_026695227.1, forward strand.
ACACACTCACCAGGCAAGGGGGGCACCACCAGGGCACTGTGCCAACTCTGGCAGCTCCCAAGTACTGAGCCTCTGGCTGTTTTGGCATATCAGGGAGTGGGGAAAGTAAGACCCCAACATATGCTTTTTAGGACAGCCCTGACTTTCCCAAAGTGATATCAGAGCGTGAAAGATGAGCAAGCCCTTAGGACTTTGGAATCATGGAGAGGGGTTCCATTCTGAGCACAACTTATTAAATATTTAGGGAGAGATTCTGACATTCCCTTCCTAGTGTGAGAGGCCAACTAAGTCAGATGCCCCAGATAGGGATAGTAAGATCCCTAAATAAGGCTGAGAGCCTGGGCAGCAGGGAATAAAGATGGAACTCCTCTCTCAGCACCATGCTGGGCATCTAGGAGGTCTTTCTCTGACATATGCCAAGTGAATGGTCATCCTGCCTTGCCTCCTGCCTCCTGTCCTTTTGGCTTCTGTCCCCTCACTCAGCCCGCAATGTCTCACAGAGTTAGCACTTGTGTTCTAAGGCTCCTGGGAAGGAGGACTCTCACTCTATACAAAGGTTTTTTTCTGGGGCTCAGCCTCTCATTATCCTGCTGCCAAGCCAGCCTTATTTTGTTTTCAGTAGAGATAGGGAACACAAGCAAACTCTGCTCCTTTCAAATGAAAGGCTTTCCCCCTGAACTGTGTCCATGCCTTGGGTCTACTATAGATGTTATCTCTAGCTTAGGCTGTAGGGCCCTGACTGACACCAAGCTGACCAGCCCTCTTGCCCAAGGCAGTGATGAGGAAGAAGGCATGACTAATGGGCAGGTGCTTGATGTTGTCTCTTCCACTGAGAGTCTATCTAGCCTTTACTGCCTTCTGTAGGTGACCATGCCCCATAGGCTTAACAGAATGAATATTCCTCAGCCTGGGATCCTAAAACCTCTTCTCCCACACACTCCTACAGGAACCCTTTATCCAAGCTCCTTCCTTCTCTCTGCCACTGGCATCTCAGAATTGAGCAAAGTATCCCTTCAGACTTTTGCCCTTAAAGAGGAAAACTGAGGTAGAAAACAAGATTTCATTTTCCCTAGACTTGCAGGGAAAACTCAGATATCCTAACTTCCAACCACTTGACTCTAACTCTGGATCTTCTTATTAGTTTGGACAACTCCCTTATGGCCTTGAAGGTGGACTCTGCAACCCTTCAAATGCACCTTCTTTGCTCAAAGATCCTTTCTATGGGAAGATCTTTGAGACTCTCTTTTCATTATTACCAAAGACACCCTCCCACATCCCCAGGGTCCTGTACTACCTCAGCTGGGTTGCTTGGCACCAGTGTGGTCTTCCTCCAGGGCCTGATATCCACCTGGGCCCAGGAAAGGGGTGGGGAGATATAGGCCAAGCGGTAGGTGTGGCCCAGCCTTTGCTGTGCCCAGGGAGATAGCTTTGTATTGCCCTCTTAGTCTGTCTGATTTGCTGCTCACACCTGGCCATATGCCCCAGCAGGTGTGAAATGAAAGAAAGTGGGTGGTAGGGACAGTAAAGGGGAGGTAGCTTCCAGGAGTTGACAGCTCAGTCTTCACACTAGAGAAGAGCAAGGGCTTACCATTTGGGAGCCTTCAAAACCTTGTTGGAGTAGGGAAGGTGGACCCTAAGAGGGCAAATGACTACATCCAGACACTCAGGCCTGTGAGGTGGCAACCAGCGTCTCTTGACTGTTCCTGGCTGTACTCTTCTCAAACATCTTAAGAGATGATGTCCAGGCTGCTTTTTAGGCTGGTGTGAACAAGTGGGGGCTGGTCTCCTGGATTGAGAATTATCTCTAGCATATCATCTTCAGTACATATCATCTCCCTTCTCTGTCTCAGAGGACTTGGTAGAGAAGAGAAAAAGGAGGGAGAAGTGATGTCTCTATACAAAGCTGCAGTATTAATAGGCTGGGAGGGAAGGGGCCCTGATCTTTGCGTATATGGATCAGACCAGCTTCCCTGTAGGTTCAGAGGCACTGTGTTCCTTCTCAGTGGATAGAAGCAGCATGAGATTCCAATTACCCCCTGGGAGATGGAGAAGCTGTAACAGAGGCACCAGTGTAGCTTTAAGAGGATGCCTTTCTGGTGTCCTTCACACCTGAGCCCAGGGGTCACAGCCTTTCTCCCATCCCAGGGTTCAGCTGACTCCTATACCAGCCGCCCATCTCTAGACTCAGACGTCTCCCTGGAAGAGGACCGGGAGAGTGCCCGGCGCGAAGTGGAGAGCCAGGCTCAGCAGCAGCTCGAGAGGGCCAAGGTATACCTTTTGGGTAGGAGGCCAGACTGAGGGAAACCTACACTGGGTCCTGGGTCCTGTGGAGTCAGGAAGGATAAACTTGAGCATGAGTGTGTGTGTGTACGTGTGTGTGCACATGCAATGGGCAAAGGCTCAGGCTGACACCAAACTCCTCTACTGGAGCTCTCACCTTCCCCTGATGGTGTGCCAAAACTGGAAGGGGTGCCTTGTACTAACCGCTGAATTCTTCAGCACAAACCTGTGGCATTTGCTGTGAGGACCAATGTCAGCTACTGTGGTGTACTGGATGAGGAGTGCCCAGTCCAAGGCTCTGGAGTCAACTTTGAGGCCAAAGATTTTCTGCACATTAAAGAGGTAATCAGCTCCCCTTCCCCAAAAAGCCTCTAGCATCTGCTTTTCTTGCTTCTCCCCCAATGCCTGTTACTTTAATTCTTAGTCTGTGAATAAGAAGTCTCCAAACTCTTCCATTCTTACCTTTATATACACCTGTACACCCTTTACACCCTAGACCTGATCCCTAGGTCTCTACCATTCTGAGACCTGGCTTTATCCTCAGTTTCTATATCTGTAAAGTGAGCAGTTAAATTAGTTGCCTCTGAGGTCCCCTGGGACCACTGTGATGCTGTACTCTGAAATCCTGTGGCTTGACCCGGACTGCCTTTCCTTCTAACACCTTCTCCTGTCACTGCCCCTGGCATTACTTTTCCTTAGACCAGCTCAGCCCGAGGCCTGGGCTGGCTCCTCTCACTGCCCCTCTTGCTCCACCCCAGAAGTACAGCAATGACTGGTGGATCGGGCGGCTAGTGAAAGAGGGTGGGGACATCGCCTTCATCCCCAGCCCCCAGCACCTGGAGAGCATCCGACTCAAACAGGAGCAGAAGGCCAGGTGAGAGCAGACTGTAACTCAATAAACACACACCCCAAACGTGCACTTGGCCCACAGTACATGTCAAATGCACCACATATGTACACAAAGACCCAGCTGTACATTATTTACACCACACATACACCCACAGATGCATACTTAGCACAGGTACTCCATTTTCATAAGTGGGTGGGCATTTATACAACTATTGGATAACATAGAACATACACATTTATACTCTCTTTTCTTTTTTTCTTCTCAGGAGATCTGGGAACCCTTCTAGCCTGAGTGACATTGGCAACCGACGTTCCCCTCCTCCATCTCTAGGTAGTCTCCCCTTAACCCACCCACCTTGGGTAGATGGGTAACTAAGACACAGGGGAAAAGGGGATTCTCCCAGTGAACTGTGTGGGAAGGGGCTGGTGGAGGGATCAAAAGAACTGGGAGAAGCCCAGTGTCTCTCATGGGGAAGGGAATACCATGCTTTCAGGGCCTTTTCCCTTCACCAACTTTAATCTTTTATTTCCTTTTCCAAAAAGCCAAGCAGAAGCAAAAGCAGGTGAGTCAAGAAAGGGAGATGGGCTGGGGGGCTCATGGCTACAGGGACACTTTTCTGGGCAGTCATTGTTGGAGGGGCAGAACAGAGGGGAGGGAACCCAGAACTTCTGACTACCCCCTCCACTCAGGCATAAGGCTGGTGCCAGGGCCATAATTTTCTTTATTCTGCAGGCAGAACATGTTCCCCCATATGATGTGGTGCCCTCCATGCGGCCTGTGGTGCTGGTGGGACCCTCTCTGAAAGGTTATGAGGTGAGAGGAAATCCCAACCCCAAAGAGTCACCCCTGGCAAGACTGCCATATGCAGGCCCCAGGGCCAGTGGGAAGGAGAAAACTCTGGGACCTTGTATGGGGACACTGCTCTCTCCAAGAGGGCTTGCATCAGTACTGTGCCCTCCCCCCAGGTTACAGACATGATGCAGAAGGCTCTCTTCGACTTCCTCAAACATAGATTTGATGGCAGGTAAGCTGCCCTGGCCTGGCCTGACCTGAGAACCAGAGAGAAGATCATTGACTACTTCCCCATGCCTAGAGCAAGTCTCCTCTAAAGGGAAAGCTAGAAAGCTGGGTAAGGAGAGGCTGAGGCTTTTTATGGTTTGAGGTTTGAAGCCAGCTGTGGTTTCCCACCCCTACCCCAGGATCTCCATTACCCGAGTCACAGCAGACCTCTCACTGGCAAAGAGATCTGTGCTTAACAATCCTGGCAAGAGGACCATCATTGAGCGCTCCTCCGCCCGTTCCAGCATTGGTGAGGAGTCCCCATCTCCTGCTTCTCTACCCACTCCAGAGCTAGTGAGAACCTACCTTCTCCCTTTTTTCTTGCCCATTCCTTGTTTTTCTGCCCGTCTCCTCTGCCTGCCCCAAGATAATCAAGAACCCACCCCCTTACTCAATTCCCTGGTCTTCTGCCTGTCCAGGCCTCTAGTTCCTTCTAGATTGCCATTTGGGAGCCCTCAAAGTCCTGGGAGTAAATAGTGGGTGCTATTTACAGAGCACTGTGCTCCTTTCCTTAGCTGAGGTACAGAGTGAGATTGAGCGTATATTTGAGCTGGCCAAATCCCTGCAGCTAGTAGTATTGGATGCCGACACCATCAATCACCCAGCACAGCTGGCTAAGACCTCATTGGCCCCCATCATCGTCTTTGTCAAAGTATCCTCACCCAAGGTAAGTCAACAGGGGCATGGGGAAGGCCCACAGAACTGCCCCCTAGCATGCAGCACACCTCTGCTTAGGCCCTTTCCTAGGGTATGAGATTGTCCCTGAACACCACTCGTAAGTGTTCCACCCTCCCCCCCTGCAGGTACTCCAGCGGCTCATTCGCTCCCGTGGGAAATCACAAATGAAGCATCTGACAGTACAGATGATGGCATATGATAAACTGGTTCAGTGCCCACCGGTGAGTGCCTGGGTCAGCGGTTTCTATACCCACTCTTCGAGGGCAGCAGGTGTGGTAGAGATGGGCAGGGACTGCTGCCAAGAGGAAGCCAACATTTTCCCTTTACCCTCCTTCCCCAGGAGTCATTTGATGTGATTCTGGATGAAAACCAGCTGGAGGATGCCTGTGAGCACCTGGCTGAGTACCTAGAGGTTTACTGGAGGGCCACCCACCACCCAGCCCCTGGCCCTGGACTTCTGGGCCCTCCCAGTGCCATCCCTGGACTTCAGGTAACCATTTACAATGGGTTACCGTTGCCAGCCAAACCACATACCCTTTCTGCCCAGAGGATTTTCCTTGCCCTATCGTTCAGAAGGCCAATGGATTGTTGAGCTCTCAGCTCTGCTTCCACTTTGTACAAAGCTAGTGCACATGGACCAAGGAATTTCCTGGTTGAGAGTAAATCGATAAGATGGGTAATCAAAGATTTGTTTTCTAGGGAGTCAAGAGAAACATTATCTTCAGGAGGCTGAGGCAGGAGGATTGCAAGGTTGAGGCCAGCCTCAGCAACTTAGCGAGAACCTGTCTCAAAATAGAAACACAGAGGGCTGGGGATGTGGCTCAGTGGTAAAGCCCTGCTCTGGGTTCTGGGTTTAGTCCCCAGTAGCCAAAAAAAAAAAAAAAGGAAGGAAAGAAAGAAACAAACATCTCCAAACCCTCCTCCCAGTCAGTTTTGGAGGCAGAGCCTGAATTTTGCAGAGGTCAAAAGCTCCAATATTCTTTATCTGACCAGGAAAGATAATCCAGCATGCTTCTTCCTCACACCAATTCCTCCTATACCTGTAAATTGAGTTGAGGGGAAGAATCTTCCACTCTGCCAGAGGTGGGAGGGAGGCAGAAGCCAGATCCCATGCTGCTTCACTTAGAGCTATTGTGTGGCCCTCAGAACCAGCAGCTGCTGGGGGAGAGAGGCGAGGAGCACTCACCTCTGGAGCGGGACAGCTTGATGCCCTCAGATGAGGCCAGCGAGAGCTCCCGCCAGGCCTGGACAGGATCTTCACAACGCAGCTCACGCCACCTGGAGGAGGACTATTCAGATACCTACCAGGACCTGTATCAGCCTCACCGCCAACACACCTCGGGGCTCCCCAGTGCTAATGGGCATGACCCCCAAGACCGGCTCCTAGCCCAGGACTCGGAGCACAACCACAATGACCGGAACTGGCAGCGCAACCGGCCTTGGCCCAAGGATAGCTACTGATGACCTCCTGCTGGCCTACCCTGGCAGGCACAGGCACAGCTGGCTGGGATGCCCACTCCAGGCAGGTTGGAGTTAGACTGGCATTAGGCTGCCACTAGGCTCAGCTCCCACAACCCCCTGCCCAGTCCCAGGGCTGCCTGTGGTCCTAAGGTTCTGGAAGACGCAGGGGAACCCCTCACCTCTTGGGCACAGTGACCCCCTAGGCTCCCATTCCAGGTACTAGCTGTGTGTTCTACACCCCTGGCACCTTCCTTGCCTCCTGCACAAGAAACTGCCCCACTGGGCAGTGCCCTCAGGCCAGGATCCCCTTAGCAGGGACCTTCCCACCAGACTCAGGGAAGGGATGCTCCCTCATAGTGACAAGAGGGTGGGGGCTGTGGGCAACATGGCACAAGGAAGAAACAAAATTCCCAAGCAAACAACGGTCTTAATAGTCATAGGACTGAGGAGTTGTGCTTTGGGTCCAAGGGTCTCCATTCACCTCACTGCCATACATTAGGAACAAGACAATCAAAGCCCAACAGGATGGTACTTCCACCCATCAGTTGGAGTGGGGCATCCACATCCAAGACCAGGGTAGCAGGCAGGTGAGGCGGGGCTGGAGAGACCTCACTACCAAAGCTCTTGGAGAAAAAGGCCCTCCTCACACCTCCAGGAAGCTTAGCATCTGACAGGACCAGGGACATGGAGCATGGTCAAGCCAAAAGGTAGCAGGAGCCAACCTGGATTGGAAGTTTTGGGGAGGAACAGCTTAGGGGCCTCCTTGCCTTTCTCATCCTTCTGCCCTTGCATCCTGGCATTTCTGTTCTCACCCTTCATGCCTCCTGGAAGATGGGGGCTCCAAAATATTCCCTGACTCATAGCTGCTGCTTGTTAGGTTAGGGTTAGATGAGGAGACATAGGACACAGTGGACAGCCCCCAGAGGCCCTGGCTACCTGGTTACCCTTGCCTTATGGCTCTAGTGTGTGACCTACAGAGCATGCTCCACAAGACCCTGTCCCATTTCACTGTCATCAATAAAACACCATGCACAGTCCCTCGGGTGTGTGTTCTATATCTGTGGGCTCAGGTGGCCAAGTTCCTCATCTTGTGCCCCAAATCTACCAGAAGGTATTTTGTCTTCCCTTCTCTCTCCAATGACCCATTGAGTGGGAAGAGGCAAAGGGTGGAGCTTCAGGAGACCCTGGGCTCCTAGGCACTCCCCACCCTCTCATATCCAAGCTGTCTATAGACATTTGGCAGCATAGAAGGGACTTGTATAGAGAGATGAGGAAGAAACTAGTTACAGTTTCCCACTGTCCCTGCCTCAGGTCAGAAAAGCCCTATTAGCAGCTATACCTTGAATTCTATGCACTTGCCAGCTCTGAGGGGTAGAACATTTGCATAAGAGGGGCGTGGGTGGGAATAGCACCACTCCTCCTTCATTCTCCCCTCCCATGGGCGGTATATCCAGTAACTGGAATCCTCAAGCAAAGACAAGGTGTCAGGCGCATAGTGACAGGGTCTAAGAGTGGTTCAGACTGCCTTACCCGCCCAATTTCACAGTTGCTTTCCTTTTTGATCCTTGTGTAAAGCTCCCTAGGTGGTGTCCAAGCTAGGGCCACAAGTTACATGAGGTTCAAGCAGGAGAGGGGAGATGCATCATGATCCTGCTGTGATGGCTTTTCCGTCTCCCCTCAAGTGCTATCTACAACTTAGAAAGAATATAAGCTGAGACCCTAGGCTTCTCGCTGGATGTGACTTTCATTTTCACAAACAACCCACTGTGCCCAATGTTGTCCTTCCTGTCCTATATTATCAGGGAACCTAGGGAGATGAGTTTGGCTAGAACTAGACACAGCCTTAATATTCATTATTTATTCTCAGAACATACAAACTCATCTTCTCAGAGAATAGAAAACAGAAATTTCACTCAGTGACTTAAAGATGAACACAGCCAGCTCACCCTGTCCCCACATCTACTAAAAAAATTCCCTGGGGGAGGGATGCCTAGAGTGCACAGCACCCCTTGGCACAGGGCTGTGCACAGTTCTAAAGGCTCTTGACTTGTTTTATATGCCAAATGGGAAAACAGCTGTCAAAATGACAGAGTCCACAGTCCACAATCCTCATGGTGCCAGATCCCCTGGGTTATCTAGGGCAACAGCATCGCTGCAATGCACATGGTTACACTGTCAAGTCCTTGCCGAAGAAGATCCTAACGCAGGCAGCCAGATGTGTTCAGTCTTGGGGGTAGTGCCAGCAGGTTGCCCTATAAACTGGGAAGAGTTCATGGCCCAGTACAATGTGAAAACCCCCCAAAGGGGCAAAGCTGAGCCTAACATCTGTGCTTTCCCTGCCTCCCACAGCATCCTCCTATCGTTTTGCAGTCTCACTCAGGCCTCCGACCTTAGGGTCTAAGCCAGGGAGTCTGATTGTTTCCAAGCTCCCATAACCCAAGACTGAGAACCTGGAAAGAGGAATGTGAGGGTCTTAAAGAACAGGCATCACGCAGCTTCACAGCATGTCCTTAAACCCACTGGAGGAGTGCTGTGTCAAGCAAAGATGGTCTCTTCTCGGCGCTTCTTGGTGAGGATGGTGCCTGGCTTGTGCTGAGCATCTGGGTGGTTGGCTAGCTCTGGGGGACAGGAAGACACTGGGCTCTCCAGGATGGCTTGCTTCAGCTCATAGAACACAGCTGAGTCCTCTTTGGTGAGGAAGGTGATGGCCACACCACTCTTGCCTGCTCGTCCCGTACGGCCAATGCGGTGGATATAATCTGGGGAGCAGGAGGAATATCACCCTGGGACCAGGCCAGATGCCCTGGTGGGCACTGTATGAAGCATCTACTCCTAAAGGCACCCACTCCTATCCCCCATGAACCTTTATGAGCAGAGAATCCACCTTACCCTGCCCATATCTGATGCTCCCACAGAGCCTTCCACTGCTGTCTCCCCACTCCCACTGCTGACTATGATCATCCTACTACACCAAGTGTCACCTAGCCCCATTCTTTTCTATAACCCTGAAGACAGAAGTGTTATTCCATGTACTAGGATAACCAACCCAGACGAGCTGATGGGCAAGAGCTTTTCTCATCAGGACCGGTGTACCCAGACTGGAAGCTGGGAGCTCCTCAGAACAGCATTGACCCTAAGTGGAAGGACCTAGAGTCTCACCTTACGCTGAATTAAAGCTGCTTTCCTGTGCACTTACCTTCAATGTTTTTGGCCATATCATAGTTGACAACCATAGACACATCCTGGATGTCGATACCACGACCAGCCACATCTGTAGCCACCAAAATATCCTTGGCCCCAGCCTTGAGGTTGGACAGCGCAAATTCTCGCTGCTCCTGACCTTTTCCACCATGCAGTGTACAAGCATTGTACTGTTGGAAGAATGGTAAGGTAGACAATAATGGGAATATGGGAAGACACAAAAATAAAGAGAATGGGGATGGAGGGGAAGGGTTGGGGAGAACAGCAGGTAGGAAAAGGGAAGGAGGCAAGAGAAAGAATACAATTCAAAGAGAGGAAAGAACAGGTGAAGTGAAAAAAGGGATGGGAGGGAACAGAGCGTGGCAGAGGCGGACAGAGTAAGGTCAAAGGCAAAGCATCTGGGTGGTTGGAATCAGGTGAGAAGTTCTCAGAGAATTAGGAGAGATTAGGGTGGAAAGCAGGGATCAGGAAATTTAAGGAAGATGAAGAATTGAAGGTCAAGGATACAAAAACTCTCCCTGTCAAGGGCACTGATTATCAATATTTGCCTCCTGACCCTATTATCTCCACTCCCAAACATATACAAACAGCATGAACCCAACTCTATTCCACACCCTCAGACCCTGTTAAGATGTATCTCGGGCTGGGGATGTGGCTCAAGCGGTAGCGCTCTCGCCTGGCATGTGTGCGGCCCGGGTTCGATCCTCAGCACCACATACAAACAAAGATGTTGTGTCCGCCGAAAAACTAAAAATAAATGAATAAATATTTAAAAAAAAAAAAAGATATATCTCAAAAACCTCTTTCTGCCCACACCCTACTTGGATGAAGACCCACAGCAGCTTTTGGCTGGTGTAGCTGGAATGGACAGGGAGTCCTAGCAACTGCCTTAGTTCTCCTCAAACATTCTTTTCATTTTGGCCCTGATTGGCTGAATGTTAGAAAGGTTAAAGGATGAGAACTCAAAGTAGGTGCCTAAGGGACTGCCCCCACCCCCAGTGTCAAAAAGCAGCCACAGAGACTGCTGCTCTCCCTTGCCAAACATACCCCCATTTTCTCCAGGGACTTGGCCAACACATCACAACCCTTCTTTTGATTGACAAAAATGATGATGGGTGGATCAAAGCCTTGTTCCAATATTGCCAGCAGCTTTTTCCTGGGGAGAAAAATGAGATGCATATTTCCCACTCTAAGTGAAACACCCAACCCTGACCTGTGAACACCAATTTCAGGATCTTAAATGACAATGGCATTCTAAAAAAGAAAACAAACTCTTCAACATGGCAGAACAATTGCCCAGCAGTGACTGCACTGGAAGAAGTTCTCAAAGCACTTCCTCTCTCCACCAGTTTCCCCAGCTCAGCTGTCGCCATACCTCTTTTCTGACTCTGACATGAGGAAGACCTTCTGTTCCACACGCTCATGGGGCTTGCCTGCCGAGCCAATGTATACCACAGCAGGTCGCCGAAGATAGCTCCTGGCCAGACGCTCCACCGCTGGGGGCATGGTGGCAGTGAACATGACTGTCTAAGAAAACAGGAGGCTCAGCCCTGGGCCCAGGCAGATATAATCACATATCCCACTATCACCACAAACTAAAAAGAATCTAAAATGTGTTCCACTCTAAGTTTGATAGCTATCACCTTAGGAACAGTGTCCTTTGCTTTCCTATTTTTCCCCAATACCTGTACATTCAGGCACTTTACATCCTACAATGACAAGAAGGGCTAGAGCATTTGCTACCTGTTGTCCTGGGTAGTAGCATGATTTTTTGAAATAATTTTTTCAGGACTAAGCTAAAAGGCCATAAAGACTGTCAGAGGATTGTACCTAGGCACACCTTATCATTCCAGAAACACGTACTCTGAGCCTATATAAGGCAAAAAGAGTCTACAAGCAGGTGTAGGAACTTGCCCAACTTTTCCCAACCCAGGGAAGCAGTCTTACTTGGCGGTACTTATGTTTTCCTGACTCAAAGTTGGCCAACATCTTCTCAGGATCCTCAGCCTCATCTGTGTCTGGTTTCTGGTTGCTGACAGGCATGTGCTCCAGGATCTTCTGGACATCTGGCTCAAAGCCCATGTCAATCATCCTATCTGCCTCATCCAGAACCACATAGGTACAGCGGCTCAACACTAGGTAACGGTTTTCCAGTACATCAATCAGACGTCCCGGGGTAGCGATCACGATCTAGGGAGTATTCTGTAATTATATACGGCCCCAGAAGGCAAACCCCTTCTTTTCTCTGATGTGAACTATCCACCCAGTTGAGTAACAGACCTCCAGTGCTAAGGAACTTGGAACCCAACCTCTAGATGAGTTTGGTAGTATAAAAATTCCTAAGAACTTATATGAAATAATTTTTGCTACCTCAGGAATAAATAAATGGGGTCTCTAAAGTAAGACAGAGATTAGATAGAGAAGGCAAAAATCAGAAGGAACTTTCTATATAGGAGAGAGACTAATATTTGAAAGTGGCTGCATGAAGAGATGCCACTGAGAAGTTTGCACAACTCAATTCCTACCGATTTCTAAAAGGCTCACATCCTCTTTCCTGACAGGAAGGTAACATGCAAAGTCAATGATGTGGGCTGGCAAAGTAGTAAGAGCACAGGCTTTGGATATGAACCTCCACTTTGTCTGCTGCTAGCCAGCTATGTGGGACTTCAGGCAATTTATTAACCCAGGTCTCAGCTTCATTTATAAAATGGTGATCCCACTCCCTGTTTTCATGTTTGTTGTGAGAATTAATAAGCTAATATTTATGCATTACATGCAGTATGACCCATGGTGCATAAGATCTGAATAAGTAGTACATATACATAAACTAGTCCCTTTTTTCATTTTACTGCACATCTATTCCAGAAACTAGAAACAAATGCCCAAGAGAGAGAGCCTTCCCAAACAGCAGGTGGCTGCTGGCAAGGGAAACAAACCTCACAACCCATGCGCAGCCTGAAGCCCTGGTCTTCTCTGGAGATACCACCAATGACAGCCACAGTGCGGATGCCTAGCGGCTTCCCAAATTTGATGGTCTCTTCCTCAATCTGCTGAGCCAACTCACGAGTAGGAGCCAGGATGATGGCATAAGGGCCCTGGTCTGACTCTTCGATCCTGTGGTAAATGGGGTGTCCCACAGCTTCATGAGCTTTGGTTCTTATTCAACCACAATAGGAGCAAGACAAAATCACTTTTAAGGCTAACTATGGGAATAGGGAGGCTTGTGGGAAAAGAATGTAGGGATCCCACTTAAAAATTAAAGACTCCAGGGCTGGGGTGGTGTCTCAGTGGTAGAATGCTTGCCTAGCACATGAAAGGCACTGGGTTTGACATAAAAAAAAAAAAAAAAAATTAAAGACTCCAGAATAACAAATTTGATTGATCCTTGCCAGCAACAAGCATATACTTCTTTGATATCATGATCCAATTATTCACTCATATCCAACCCAAAATAAAGAAGGCAGCTTCTGATTATAGACTTAGAAAGACAACACCAGGGACTGGGATGTAGCTCAGTACTAGAGCACTTGCCTAGCACATGCAAGGCCCTGGGTTCAATCCCCAGCACTGCAAAAACACAATAAAACAACAACAACAAAAAACCCACAAAAACCTCAACAAACATTACAATTTTCACTTCTCCTACCAATCCAAACTCACTCCAACTGAAGCCAGCTGAACCTACCTGTCAATTTTGGGAAGTGTGGTGATCCAGACCAGCAACGGGATGAGGAAGGCTGCAGTTTTACCACTACCAGTCTCAGCCACACCAATGATGTCACGATTTTGTAACCCAATTGGAATTGCCTGGCGCTGGATAGGGGTTGGTTCCTGCAGTGACCCAAAGAAAGAATAATGGGTGCATGTACTACCCAAGCTACTGCTAACATAGCAGGCAATGTGCCAGCACAATGTATTTGGGTGGACACAGTACAATTCACAGGAAAGGGGCACAAAAAGAAACACAATCCCTAAATGGCCAATACTTCCACCAGAAAGTGACAGATAGGGTCATTTTGGTGCCCAAGGGCAGAGAAGATACCAAATAATCAAGGAACAAAATTCTCTATTCCCAAATTAAGATTGTAGGAACATGGCTGGTCTCCTGGGTCAATTGTCCCTTCTTACCTTATAGCCACATTTATCAATGACCTCCAAGATGTGTGGGGGCAGAGAAGAGTCTTTCCAGGATCGAATGGGATTAGGGATTTTGCCACCTTTGGTGGTAATGCTATAGTCCTCACGGAAGATCCGCCAGTCCCTGTCTGTCATCTCATCTAACTTCTTCTGCGACCAATGACGATCATCCCAGCGCTGTTTGGCTTCTTTCTTTCGAAGTTTTCGGAGTCTTGCTCTGGAGCAGAATGCAAGGATTAAATGGAATCAGTAACTTCTACCTCCTTTCTGGAGAAACTCTGGGCTCTGTCCAACCACCTCAACTACTCACTCCTCCTGCTCCTTTTCTTCCAGTGTTCGCCTCTTCTCCATTAGGTCTCCATAGAAGCGTGACTGCTCTCGTTTCTGCTGCTTTAGGTCAATGCCTGCAATGAAGCCTCGCCCCAACAACTGCACCTGGTGCCGTTCTTTGTATCTAGAATTGAGATAGGAAGAAAAAAAAAGGAGGAGCTATTGTAGCAGCAGAGGGTAAAGATAGACTGTCCATATGCATCAGTTCTCCCTGACCAGCATCTTTCCTCTCCCAGAGCTGGTTGAGTATTACCAATTTTCCCATCCCAGTTTTATCTTACTTTTTATCTACCTCTGTCACCACTAGCTCTCTCTCTCTCTAGGGCTGCCTAGTGTCGAAGACAAGGGACTCAGGCCAAAGCTACTCACAGGGGGTTGTAATCGATGGATGTGTCCTCAGATGCATCCCACTCAAAGACAAACTTGCGATCATTGAGATGCCTTGTTCGACGCCGCTTTTTGATGCCACCCAGGTAACGTTCCTGCCCGGACAGCACAAAACCCAGTCAATTTCAAGGCTCAACTCTCACATACAGAGGCCAGAATGGCCAAATAACTGTTCTTCGTGTGTGTGTGTAGATGAAGCCAAGGCCTGCACCTTAATAGCGTGCAGTTCCTTGCTCTTATCCTTCTCTTCCCGGATCTTCTGACGACCTTCCTCATCCTCATTTCCATTGGTCTCCCGCTCCATTCTCTCCCTTCGTTCCCGGCGTTCCCTTTCCTGAGGGTCTTCTGCAGACCAAAGAAAGAAAAGTTGCAGAAGAATTCAGTGGAAGTAAAAAGGAAAGGGAATGGAGGGAATCCAGACAATACCAAATGAAGAAAAAGAAATAGACTTATTATACAAGGGAGATCTAATAAAAAAGATATTTTTCTCATAAATTTCCACCATCCTTCCCTCTTCCAAATTCTGGAGCAAACAGGTTTCTCTCTTTCTAAGTGACACCATAATCCTATCCCACCCTTTCCACACAGGATAGAAAAACAAACCCAACATCTTCCTGCCCAAGTCTTGGAACTGTTTCCTTTTCTTCCTTTCTTCTTCAAGCATTCTCTGCCGCTCTTCCACTTCCTGCTGCCGTCGCTTTAGAGCTTCAGCTTCCCGCTCTGCTTTGGAGAGGAACTTAGGCTACAAAACAAAGAGTGGGGGATATGGCTCAGTGGTAGAGCACACTTGGCTATAGCATCTAAGCTCCTGGTTTCAGTCCCCAGCACCACAAAAAAATAAAATAAAGAGGGAACTGTGATCTGGGAGCAGGGAACAATCACATTACTGCTAGGAAGACTACATGGAATCCCCCCAAAATATTTGCAAAGGCATTAAGCCTATTAAGGAAAACAAATAGGCCTAGGATCCTGTTATGGGCTGAACTATGTACACTCCCAAATTCACATGTTAAATTCCTAATCCGCAGTACCTCAGGATTTGGCTGTATTTAGATCAGGACCTTTAAAGAAGAAATCAAATTAAAATGAGACCACCAAGGTAGGATTAGGCCACCTAATCCAATAGGACTGGGGACCTTATAAAAAGAAGAAATTTGAACACACAGAGACACCAGGGACACATGTGCACAAAGAGATGACCATGTGAATACAGAGAAAAAAAAAATCCACAGCCAGAAGAGGGGCTTCAGAAGAAATAACTCTACTGATATCCTGACCTTGGACTTCTTTTTAAAATCTTTTTATTTGAAATTGTGAAATTTGAGGTTTCGTCTTCTTATCATCATCATCTTCTTGTTTTCAGTTCTGGAGACTAAACCCAAGTTCTCACATATGTTACTCAAGTACTGTACCAATGAGTTACATCTCCAGCCCTTTTATTTTATTTTTTGAGACAATATCTCATTAAGTTGCCCAGGCGGGCCTCAAACTTGTAATCTTCCTTCCTTGGTCTCCTAAGTGGCTGGGATTACTGGTATGAACCACCTAACCCAGTTTTTTGTTTTTGTTTTTGTTTTTTAATACTATTTTAGTTGTAGACGGACACAATCTTTATTTTGCTTATTTTTATGTGGTGCTAGGATCAAACCCAGTGCCTCACATATGCTCGGCAAGTGCTCTACCACTGAGCCACAACCCCGGTCCCCAACACAACTTTAACCCAGTTCAAAATAATGTCTATTATTAAAGCTACCCAGACTATGGTATTTTGTTATGTCACCCAGAGTATGCTAATAGAGACCCCAAAGTTTTTACCTTAGCCTCAGCTTCTTCCTCAGCCTTTTTCTTGGCTAAAAGTTCCTCCAGAGATAGTGGCTGGGCCTGAAGACAAAACACAGGACTTCATTCCATAGAAGCTCTCTTCCATTGGACCAACAAAGCAGGGCTACACTTTGCAGGAAGACGAAAAAATTATTTCTTTTTTACCTTAGGCTTCTTATCACCATGCTCATCATCTTCATCCTTTTTAGAGTCTCTGTCCTTCCGAGATTTAAAATCTTTTCCTCGGCCAGGCGATAAACTTTAAGGAAAAAGAACAAGAAAGGTCTATATCACTGTCTTATTCTAGTTCCTGGATGAGATATAGACTGAGCCCCAAGAGGATGAAGGAAGTTTCCTCATAACTCAACAAGATGGCCTAGCCCATGGTTATCCATCATGTCCTAAGGCTCTCTTGGCAGGCAAGGTCCCCCTCTGCCTACTCTGATATCTAATTATGGCATTTTCTTAGCCCTATTCTACCTGAATCTCCTTTTCTGAAACCAATGTCTTCTGGGAAGTGGGCCTTCTCTTTTAATGTCAAAAATGTTTTCTCCAGCTCCGGGGGTATAGCTCAGTGGTAAACACATACACAAGGTCTTGGGTTCAATCCCCAGCACCACAAAATAAAGCAGTTGCACTCAGGGAAAAAAAAGAAAAGAAAAAACTCTTAATTTTATAATACACAATGAATTGAGCCTACCTGGCAACCCCTACAAGCCAAGAAAATACTACCATTTATATCCAGCACTCAGCATCTTTCCCTACTATCTACGCCAGCAAGCCTTTCCCCACGCCTGCTACATGCTTAATCTACAAGAGATCTCAAACAATCCCACTGAGTTTCTGTTTTAAGTATTCTGTCCTTTGCCTTATCCAGGGTCTGATAAGAACTTTACATAGAAAGTTTCCAAAGGAAAGAGATCAAAACACTGGGACATTAAGCTATTCTATTCTATTCATTTAGGTACTAGGGATTGAACTCAGGGGTGCTTTATCACTGAGTTACATCCCTAATCCTTTTTTTTATTTTGAGACAGGGTCTTTCGAAGTTGTCCAGTGTTATGGGTTTGATATGAGGTGTCCTCCAAGAGTTCATGTGTGAGACAATGCAATAAAGTTTAGAGGTGAAATGACTGGGTCATGAAATTCCTAACCTAACCTAATTAGGTTAATTCTTTTTAAAAAAATATTTATTTTTTAGTTTTAGGTGGACACAATATCTTTATTTTTTTATTTTTTTAGAGAGAGCGAGAGAGAATTTTTTTTTTAATATTTATTTTTTAGTTTTCGGCAGACACAACATCTTTATTTGTATGTGGTGCTGAGGATCGAACCCAGGCCGCATGCATGCCAGGCGAGCATGCTACCGCTTGAGCCACATCCGGAGCCCCTGTTTTTTTTATTTTTATGTGATGTTGAAGATCGAACCCAGTGCCCCACTCATGACAGGCGAGCGCGCTACCTCTTGAGCCACATCCCTAGCCCTACGTTAATTCTTAACCTAATCCCCTGGTAGGGACTAACCAGGTGGTAACTGTAGGCAGAGAGGATGTGGCTGGAGGAGATGGGTCCCTGGGAATCTGCCTTTGGGGTATACATTTTGTCCTTACTGAGCAGAGCTCTCTCTCTGCTTCCTGGAGCCAAGTTCCCAGCTGCTTTCCTCTACCACACACTTCTGCCATATTCTGCTGCAGTCAAAGCTCCAAGAAATGGAATCAGTCATCTATCAACTGAGACCTCTGAAACTGTGAGCTCCCAAATAAACTTTTCCTCCTGTAACTGTTCTTGTCAGATCTTTTGGTCACAGCAGCAAAACGCTAACTAAAATGCCCAGAGTGGCCTCAAATTTGTGATCTTTGTGCCTCAGTCTCCCAAGTAACTGGGATTAGGGGTGTGTGCCACCATGCCCCATAACATTAGGCTATGGGGCAGGGAGGGGGACCACTGGAGATTTAACCGAAAGGCCCTGAATCCGTGAGCCACATCCCCAGCACCCGCTCCTTTTTTTTTTTTTAGTTCTTGATGAACCTTTATTTTTATTTATTTATATGTGGTGCTAAGAATCAAACCCAGTGCCTCACACATGCTGGGCAAGTGCTCTACCACTGAGCTATAACCCCAGCCCAGCAGCCCTTATTTTTTATTTTGAGACAGAGTCTTGCTAAGTTCCTGAGGGCTTTGTTAAATTACTGAGGCTGTTCTCAAACTTGCAATTCTCCTCAAGTTCCCAACTTGCTGGGATTACAGGAGTGTGCCACCATGCCCAGTGACATTAAGCTATTTTAACAAATATATGTTGTATATCCTGGGTAGGAAATTGAATGATATAATGGAGCTACAGGAGTGTTTTGTAGGCTAATAACCTTTTCAAACTAATTTCTAAATTCCAAGCACAAGTTGAGCCTCAAAATGTGACTTTACTAACCATTATACTTTCTAAAGAAAACACATACTTTCTAGAAAGACAATTCTGCAATAACTACCAACAAAATCTGCTAAGAGAAATTAATTTTCCTATGAAGCTGAGATAACTGAGATGCAGAAAGGAAGAGATGAGCACACCCCCATAAAACCCACTCTCATTCCCTAAGGTACCTGGATCGTTTACGGTCCTTGTCTCGTCTGTGCCCATCCTTGTCTCGATCGCGGTCCTTCTTATTCCGATCTCGGTCCTTATCTCGTTCTCGTTCTTTGTGCCGTCGTTCTCTGGAATACAGCAAACTTAAGAAATCACTTGATATTTCCAGAGTATCTTACTTCACTATTGCCCTGATAAGGTTCTGTACCAAGAACTGCACCTTCCTCTCCGAAGTGATTGTTACAAATTGTGGAATATATTTCCCAGGGCAATAACAACAGAATTTGAAGAATATCTCATAGATAAGAGTTGCAATGCTAAGTAAAAATGATGACAATGACAGACCATGGACAACTATGCAAACATGTTAACTATCTTCCTTGATTATGTGGACTTTCATCTTACAAGCTCTCTTTCAACCTCTGAGAGCTGAACAAAACTGAAAACACTTGCAGGTCCAACTGGGATAGCAGTACACTAATGTAGAAAAAGCAGATGTCTAATACTAGAGGCACTGAAGGAACCAAGAAAGAAGTTTGAAATGTATCCTCCCTTCTCATGTAACAGACATGCAAAGTCACTTCACCTCTCTGTAGACTTAGAACGGGAACGAGAGCGGGAGCGGCTGCCTCCTCGACGTCTATCCCTTGAACGATGTCGCTTCCTATCTTTAGATGGGGAGGACTTCCGGTCCCGGTCTCTATCCCGCTCTCTGTCAGGAGTCCGTGATCGCTTCCTTTCCTCCTTGGAAGGTGATGCATCTCGGTCCTTTTTATCAGCCAGTTCTCCTGCCATCTGTTGTAGGCAAGAGTAGGGGTTATTACACATAATTCACTCAGATCTCAAAACAACCCTGAGGTAGATATAATAGTCTGCCTAGTTTAGAGATGAAGAAACTGAAGTTCAGGTATATAAACTAACTTACCTGAGGACACAGAAACAGTTTGGCTCCAGAGGCCCATTCTTACACACTAAACTGTACTCTGGGATTTTTATTTCAGTTTTTGAGGCATACTGGGGATTGAACCTAAGGGGGCTGAGCTACATCCTCAGTCCTTTTTATTTTTTATTTTGAGTAAGGGTCTTGGTAAGTTGCCAGGCTGGCCTTGAACGTGAGATCTTCCCACCTCACTTCCCAAGTAGCTGGGATTCCTTTTTATACATTCACTTCTAAATATGTACAATGAGTATACCATATTTCAATAGACTTTAAGAGTATTAAAAGATGTGTTGATGAGAGTCACAGCCTTTGGGACAGGAATCCCCTGTGTTTCTCCTTTGCTAGCAAAGCAATAAACCTTTTTCCTTTTTCTCAAAAAAAAAAAAAAGATGTGTTGGTGAATAAATAGTGTACCACAATTTCTAGAAATATCCCATATTGCTTATCTTAGGAGGATATTATGTATGCTAGCCTGCCAGGATTAGTCAATATATATATCTAAGGGAGATAAACTATCTTGAGCTCAAAAGAGAAAAGTTCAACTTTGAGATTTACATTATAAACAGCACAAACAAAACCTAAAAGGAGATCAGCTGGGCATGGTGGTGCATGTCTGTAATCCCAGCAACTCGGGAGGCTGAGGCAGGAGGATCATAAGTTTGAGGCCAGCCTCAGCAATTTAGCAAGTCCCTAAGCAATGTAGCGAGACCCTATCGCAAAAGAGGATGGGGAAACTATGCTGGGGGATGTGGCTCAGTGGTTAAGCCCCCTGGTTCAATCCCTGGTATCAAAATAAATAAATAAAAGAAAAAACAAAGCTGGATACAGTAGTACACACTTCTAATCCCAGCAACTCAGGAGGCTGAAGCATTAGGATTACAAGTTTGAAGCCAGACTAAGAAACATACTAAGATCCTGTCTCAGGTTTGGGTTTAGCTCAGTGCTAGTGGCCCTGGGCTCAATTCCTAGTACCACTTAAATAAAGAGGGGTCGGGCAGGAATGATCAGACTTGTATAAAGATTTAAAGAAATGTACCACCACTTTTAACTAGAGAGATTTGGTATAGGGTATACAGGACCTACATACACATTTTTCCCCAACTTCCCATGAATCTATAATTCATAGATTCAAAATTAAACATTAAAAAGTACCAAAAACTTGGGGCTGGGGATGCGACTCAAATGGTAGCGCACTCGCCTGGCATGCGCGTGTCGCTGGGTTCGGTCCTCAGCACCACATACAAATAAAGATGTTGTGTCCGCCGAAAACTAAAAAATAAATATTAATTTAAAAAATTCTCTCTCTCTTTAAAAAAGAATGTACCAAAAACTAGGGTTGGGGGGGTCATAGCTCAGTTGGTAGAGAGCTTGCCTCACGTGTACAAGGACCTGGGTTTGATCCCCGGCACCACACACACAAAAAAAGTACCCAAAACTAGAAGTCCCAACTGACATCCCCTCCTCAGATTCTCACAGCCTTGATTATCTACATTATCCAGTCTCATGAAAGGTTTGAGCAGGAATTTGATCTGTTACCCTCCTATCTGGGGGACACTGAACACCATGCTATACTGTTTCTTTGACTACAAAATCCAATTCATTCAGGAGCCAAAATGACATCAAGTCTGAATCTGCTTCTACCCCATCATCATCAATACAATCATCATCCCTAAGACTTGGGATACATTTCTCAGAACTTATCATCCAAATGGTCCAGCTAGAATATCAATTCCCTAAGCTTCAGTGCACAATCCTCCTTTCCTATGCCATTCCTTGCCACATAGTTTGAAAAAAAGGAAAATGTGTAAGAATAAGAAAACAAAAATGAACAAGTAGTACTTTCAAAAAGTGCAGGCAGCCCATTTTATCTTTAAAAATATTGTTCTATATCTGCACATCACACATATCACACAGAAATACTTATATTTCTTCCTCTTATAACTCGTAAGAAAATACAAAAGAAAGTATCCTGGACCTTATTCATTCTTTCAACAAATATTCATTGAGTTCTTAGTAGGTGCCAGATAGAGTAGTAAACAACACAAAACCTGTGACTTCACAAAAGTTAAATTCTAGTAGAGAGAATTTCAAATAGTAGTAAGAGCTAATGAAATCAATAATACAGGGTGATATGATGGGGAGCCACCTTACCTCCACCTTTCTGGATACTGCAAATTAAACCCAGAGGTATTCTGTAAGAGAATTACATTCCCAGTCTTTTTAATTTTGAGACAGTGTCTAGTTAAGCTGCCCCAAACTGATCTAGAACTTGCCATCCTCCTGCCTCAGCCTCCTGAGTAGCTGGGATTACAGGTGTGTGCCACTGCCCCAAAAGGGAAAAATAACTTTAGTTGATTGACATTTAAGCTAAAACCTGAATGATGGAAGAGAAAGAGCCATGCAAAGATCAGGGAAAAGAACTTATTAGATAGAAGAGACGGCAAGTACTAAACTCTGGGACAGGTTTAAAAAGATTTGTATGACTGATGGGACTGAGGAGGTGTGTGTGTGTGTGAGGGGGTTGACTGGAAATGAGTCCAGTGAGGGAGGCAGGAGTAAATCATGAAAATTAGTTAGGACAGGGCAAAGAAACTTGAATTTCAAGTTAACTGCAATGGAAACCTTAGAATGGCTTTAAACAGGATGTGACAAGATCCAATTTTACATTGGGAATTACTTTTGGTAACTTTTACATATAAAATCATTGAGAATGCTATTACAGTACAGTCAGCCCTCTATATCCCTCCAAGGTTCTACATCCGTGGATTCCACCAACCACAGATGGAAAACATTTTTTAAAAATTACATGCGCATGGGTGTACACACACACACACACAGGAGAAAGCAGCAGCAGCCAGTAAGAAAAATATATATATATATAAGGAAACTGTAGCAATACAGAAACCAAAGGAGGTTGTGGTCAACTGTGTCAGGTACCATTCAAGTGGAGTAAAGAAGCAACCATTACACTTGAAAAAATGGAAATTATTGGCGACCTTGACAAAAGCTGTTTCAAGGCAAGGAGGGAGCATAAGCATGACTAGTGAATTTGGAAGCGAGTGAAAAGTGAGAATAAATATAGACAACTTTTATTACAGATAACCAGGCCACCTCTGGCTATGCTTCCCAGCAGCCTTCCTCTTAAATCTCCACACCTTTGAGTTCCTCTGTTCTTGTAAAGCAAAAGGCAGATTTTTTTTTTTCATTCATCTAAGTATTTATCGAGCGTGTACCATAAGCAAGGGTCAGTGCAAGGCGCTGTGTGAGTTACAAATGAAATTCTGTCCACAGGAAGCTTTTAGAACAACAGAGGCCATGAGACATATACCAAGATGAAGGCTCAGATGAAGTATTACAGGAGTTCAAAAGCAGCAGTTTTTCCTTTCATTTGTAAAAAGGGATTTAGAAGGCTCCACAGAGTAGGTGGCTTTTGAGCCTTTACGTATAGGCAGAATCTGAGGATGTGTAATTGAGGGCGCGGAAAAGAAGCAATTCCCCTCAAAAGAAATAATACAGGCGGTGCAGAGGCGGGAAGGTATGGACTGGTTTGGGGAGTAAACGAGTTACAGTTTGGCAGGAGCACCGGCTATTTGAAACAAGAACAGGTCGGAGTAGGGATATCACAGGCGCTGTACCCATGGGCAAAGGTCTAGGTTCGTAACATCGTCCAGAGACGTGGGAGTGAGCCCTCAGCAGCCAACACTACCCCTGGGGCCCGCGCCCCTACACTCCTGCCCGCCAGAGCTTCCCGGGCTCGTGCCCTTTCGCTAAAGCATTCTTTCCCGCCTCGTCCCGGAAGCAGGGGCTACAGTAGTGGACCCCACTCTTGCCCTCTCTGCAAGACCGTGGGGACCGCCTCCACCGCCCAGGACTCACCACCCTGTCTCTGAACCGCCTAACGCGGCCTCAACGTCGCTGAGCCGTCGCCATCTTTCCCATTTCCTGGTCGCCGAGGAGCACCCCGGGCGCGCGGCAAGCTGGGAAGGCGAGTCCCCGGGCCTGCTCCGCTCAGGCAGGCAGTGAGGTCGGGAACTACTAATCCCAGAACGCACGGTGCGCGCGCCGGCCGGGCTGCGAGGTCTGCTGGGCAATGTGGTCCGTCAAAGCTTTGAGTCTGCGGGAAGAAGAGATTTCTGTGGGCGTGTAGCCCGCAGCACAGTCTTTTTCGAATGCGCTGGTCCTCTACAGTTAATGATTATCCTGACCGGTGGCTTATAGCGAAGTAATTTAGAGCTTCCTTAGTTAATGCTAGCACATAATGAAGTAACGGTAGTTAAAAGAGCGTTTTTACGAAAATTCTGAGAGATTATTAGTCTGTCCGTTTTACAGAAATTATTAGTCGTTACACTTTACAACTAGACAAACTAACGATCAGGTTCCAGGAGTAGACTAGTTTTTCACAAATGGGTTAGTTCATTGTGTGGAACTACCCCAGGTTTAGGAGTAACTGGGTTACTATAATATCCCGCAACTGGGTGAGTGCTGAACAACCCGTTATTAGGACAACTCAAAATGAGCCAACACATTGGACTCCAAAAGCCTCCAGGAAGGATGGTATCTCCTGAGCTGAGGCACCTGTTTTCTTAACATTCCAGATAGGACCCTGGCTTCCTCATTTTCTTGCCCTTTGGGATCTGGGTTATCTCATTTTTGTTGCTGCTTCTTCCTAGTTCCCCCTACTTAATTCCTCCCCTGAGCTTTTTTTACCCCAAATCATATGCTCACTTTGTTTCTTTGGTCTCATGAATTCATAATTCCCGCCCTCTCTCTGATCCCAATAAGGACACACACACACACA
Source organism: Marmota monax (assembly GCF_021218885.2). Lineage (NCBI taxonomy): Eukaryota > Metazoa > Chordata > Mammalia > Rodentia > Sciuridae > Marmota > Marmota monax. Next base: position 29,998,289 of record NW_026695227.1, read on the forward strand.
CACACACACACGAACATCTTTGCCACTGTTGAGATAACTTACATTTTTCCATTTTGTCCCCTTTGTTGTTTCAATCTGCATGGCTGCAGGTCTGTTTTTTCTCCTCGAGTATATTTTCAGTTCTCAAGCAAGGTCTCTAGGTAGATAAACATTGAGCATCACATCACGCACAATGGTCCAAAGTAACTCTAGGACACGCACGCTTTCTCTTCTAGCGCAGAGAAAACTGAACGCAGTTTATCTATTGAGTGTAATACACGAAATGAACACTAGAGGGCTCTCTACTCACAGACTGGAACCGCAACTAAGAATCAGACCAAGGAAGCTAGAACCTTTAAGAGCTATTTATTGAGAATTTTTTGAGAATCTTCTAAGTGCCCAGCTCAGTAATGGACACTTAACATTCGATACTTATTTTACTGAGTTTATTATAACAGTGTGATATGGGTGATATCTTGTAACATTATAGCCCAGATGGATGATTATGCTTTCAAAGTCCATATAGTTAAAAGAATGGCACCAGAATTTGACTCCAGATTAATTTACATTCAAAATTCAGAATCCATGCTTTTTCCCTATTTCCAGAATACCATCTCCATTATCTTTAACGATGAGGAAATTGAAACTCAGAGAGGTGACAAAGATTGTCCAAGTTCATGGTGATAGAATTCCTCCTAGTACTTGTGTACACATCTCACAACACATATAAGACTTTAAACTTAAATAATACTTGTTGTAGCTAGCTGTGATGGCACAGGCCTGTAATCCCAGCGACCTGGGGAGGCTGAGATAGGAAGATCAAAAGTTCAAGGTCAGCCTCAGCAATTTAGCAAGGCCCTACGCAATGTCTCAAAATTAAAAATAAAAAGGGCTGAGGATGTGGCTCAGTGGTAAAGCATCCCTAGGGTAAATCCACAGTGCCCCCCCCCACACACACACACAAAAGAATACTTTTTTTTCTTACTTTGCTATTTCTCTCAAAAATATATATCTCTGGAGATGGAGATAGGAGGGTCTAGTAAAGAATATTGGTGGTTTCTTGTTTAGCTACAACAGTAAGGGGTCCATGGGATTATAGTTGTCATAATTAGATAACTAGATTATCTAATTATGATAATTATATTATCATATAGTTATCATAATTAGATAATTATGATATCTAGATTGAATCCTGATTCAAATATTTACTAGCTAGCATGATCTTGTGCATGTTATATGACACCTCTTGTTTTTCTCTCTCATTTATAAAATAGGGATAATTAATACTTCTTGTCTCACGGGATAGGATAGCAGAATAGTTAAGAGTGCATAATCTAGAACCAGATTACCTGGATTTGTAACCATGTTCTATCACTTTCTAGCTGTATTACCTTTGGCACATTAACTAATCCCTTTGAACCTGAATGATTTTGCTGTAAAATGAAGTAGCTAGTGCTTCAAAAGGTAATCACAGGAATAAATCACAACTCAAAAGTGCCCCTGGCCCACAGTAAAAACAGCAAATGTTAGCTATGATCATTTATAAGGTTAAATTTGATAATGTAGGTAAATCCCTTATGTGCTGAGCACTTAAGTACATAGTAACTTTTAATCCAGCACTACACTATGAAACTTGGAAAACAAGAGTTGTGAGTCATTGAGAAGAAGGAAAATTAAGGCCCCTGAGCTATAATCAACAGGAGCTGGAATTATGTATTTTTGGTTTTGGTTGGTTTGGTTTGATACCAAGGATTGAACCCAGAGGCAGGGCACTTAACCACTGAGCCACATCTCCACCTCTTTTTTGTCTAAGTTGCTAAGGCTGGCCTCAAACTTACAATCCTCCTGCCTCAGCCTCCTGAGTCACTGGGATTATAGGTGTGCACCACTGTACCCAGTAGGAACTGGAATTGAAAGTTCAATGACAGAGGTCACCTGTTCTTGAACTTAAAACTGGCACCTCAGAAGTCTACACCTGCCTTGGCTTAGTCTGTGCACCTGTATGTGTGTGTGTGGGGGGGGTACTGGAGATTGAACCCAGGGCCTTGTGCATTCGAGGCAAGCACTCTACCAACTGAGCTATAACCCAAGCCCAGTCACTGCACCTTCTGCTAGGGGTGGAACTCAGCTACTCAGCTGCTTTCTCTCTCCTCAATATTCTGTAGGACAGTAGTCCTCAACTGGAAGTAATTTTGGCAGGGGACATTTAGCAATATCTGGAGACAGTTTTGACTATGACAACAAGTGGATGCTACTGTCATCTAGTATCTGCCAGATGCCATCTAAATAGGACAACCATCCCCCTTACAAAAACAAAAACAAAACAAAAGCATTCTCCAGTCCAAAGTGTTAGAACTTAAAGGGTAAGGGCTAAGGAGATTTTCCTTGGCTTAAGAGGACGTGAGTGGGATTGAAGCTGGGAATGGGGGAAATGAAGAAATTCTATGTTGGAGGTGCTAGGGAACCATGGAGGTAGTCACTCTGCAACCCACACAAAGGCTCCAGAAAAGTGTTTCCCTGATTATTAATGATCAAGAAAACAAACAACAAATAAAATAGAGTCAACTTGTTTATATGTGTTATATTTTTCATTAATAAATAGGTTTTCTTCTTTAAACACAGAACATATAACAGATTGAAACACTCCCCCCTCCCCCCAATTCCAAAGACAAGAGTCTATAAAACAAATGCCAGCTGTACTGCCCTAAGAGCAGGAAAAGTCTGGTGACCCCCACCCGGCCCTGCCCCTGCAGCACCACCACCCCCACACTCTGCAAGAGAAGGGGGTCTGGGGCTTCTCCCTTGGACCCTGGGGACTTAGGTGAGAAGCATGTGAATGTATGATGTCACCTCTTCATGAGGCTATGTAAAGATGAGGTTTCCTTCTCATCAGCTCTGACCAGCCCCTGCCCCTCTGATTTCATTGCAAAGCACCTGGGCTAAGCTCCCAAGGGAGCTGTCTCTTGGCTTCCCCACTCTCCATTCCTCTGCCACCTGCTTAGAGGGGAAGAGAACGGCTCAGGGACCCCTCCCATCCCCCAGCCTGCATGGAAATACTGTGTGGAACAGGCATGATGCTGAAGGTGAGGCTCCTGTAGGCCCCCAAGCCCATGAGGCCAACATGCCCCCCCACTCCCCCACACCTTTCCTTCCTCTGGAGTGAGGGGCACTGGGGCAGCTGCCCCCTCCAAACCTAGTGCCTGGCTTGGGGTGTGATGGTTCTTGCTCAATGTCAGGTCCTCATGCCAGGCCTGGCTCCATCCTCATACCATTCCTGTCTCCTTCCAAGCCCTCACGGTGGCCATCTGAAAACTCATGTCCAGTGTCCTAAATTGTCTCATCCTCCCTCTCCCCGTGCCTCTGCACCCTAAGGGAGGAAGTGGGGGGTTATCTCCCCTCCCAACTCCCACTTCACATAATGGAACAGCTTTTGGCCTTTTCCTTCTTGAAGGTAGAAGAGATGAGTTCAGAGCGACTGGGGAGGTGGAGTAGTCGCTTGGAGAGGCTTCTGACAGGGCTCTTCGGGGGCACTGGGTTAGGCTTGTTCAAACACACCATGGATGCCATCCGAAAGATGCTGTGGACACTCTTCTCTGAGGTGAAAGCTGAGCCTTCCAGATAGATTTCTGCACCCAGTTGCTTGGCTATTGCACATCCCTGAGGGAGGGGGTGAAGTCATTAATACAGTAGTCCAAAATGGTTGGTAAACGTGAACTTCTAAGTGCTGCTCCTAGGATTATTCCAGATGGCACCCCACTGCCAGTCTCCTACCACCAGCCTAAGTGGGTTATTTTATATATATATATAATTATTTACATATATTTATATTTTATATTATTATTTTATATATACATATATATATTTAGTTGTAGACGGACACAATGCCTTTATTTAATTAATTTATTTATTGGTGGTACTGAGGATTGGATCCAGTGCATCACATGTGCTAGGCAAGCACTCTACCATGGAGCTACAATTCTAACTCCTAAGCCGGTTATTTTGTGCAAGTGAAGCCTGACTGCACATTAGAATCACCTGAAACACTTTTAAAACTATAGTGATCGTAGAGCAAGTAAATAAGAATTTGGGGGGATAGAGTATAGGCATTTGGTTTTTGTTTGTCATTTGTGTGGTGTTAGGAATCTAAACCAGGGCCTCATGCATATAAAGCACATGCTGTATCACTGAGCTATCCCCAATCCCAGCATTACTATGTATGTATGTATGTATGTGTGTGTGTGTATATTTTTGGAGATACCATAGATTGAACATAGAGGTGCTTAACTACTGAACTACATCCCTAGCCCTTTTAATTTATTTATTTATTTTTAATTTTGAGACATGGTCTAAGTTGCTAGAGTCTCCCTAAATTGCTGAGGCTGGCTTTGAACTTGTGATTTTCTTATCTCAGCCTCCTGAGTCACTGGGATTACAGGTGTGCAGCACTGTGCCCAGCTAGCATTAATATTTTTAAGAGCTCTCCCAGATGACTCTAATGAGAAACACTGGCTTAAAAGAAATGATTCTATGTGTTAGAAATTATCCAGGATTCTCATTAAAAATGTAGATTTTCATGTCTTTCTCCCAAAGGGATTTTTTTTTTTTTTGGTACCACTGGACCACTGAGCCACATCCCTAACCCTATTTTGTATTTTATTAGAGACAGGGTCTCACTGAGTTGCTTAGCACCTTGCTAAATTGCTGAAGCTGGCTTTGATCCTCCTGCCTCTGCCTCCCGAGTTGCTGGGATTACAACTGTGAGCCACCTGCTCAGCTTCCAAAGTGATTTTACAGGTAGGGAGACAAGAATTCAAGATTCTAACAAGGACCTCTAATGATTTTTTTTTCCTGCATGGTACTGGGGATTGAACTTGGGGGCCCTCCACCACTGAACTTCATTCCCCGCCCTTTTTAATTTTTATTTTGAGACAAGATCTAAGTTGCCCAGGCTGGCCTGGAACTTGATGATCCTCCTGCCTCAGCCTCCAAAGTAGCTGAGATTACAGGCTTGTGTCACTGCACCCAGTTAGGCAGCTCTAATGATTCCACTGCAAGTGGTCTACAGAAAACAATCTTAAAAACCCACAACGGGGGCTGGAGTTGTGGCTCAGGGTAGAGTGCTCACCTGGCATGTGTGAGGCACTGGGTCTGATTCTCAGTGCCACCTATAAATAAATAAATAAAATAAAGGTCCATCCACAACTAAAAAATAAAAAAATTAAAAAAAAAAACCTCACATGGGGCTGGGGTTGTGGCTCAGTGGTAGCACACTCGTCTGACATATGTGAGGCACTGGGTTCGATCCCCAGCACCACATAAAAATAAATAAAACAAAATAAAGGTATTGTTTTTAAAAAAACCCTCATGAATTGTTTATCTACTCACCTAGAGCATACATCTGGGTAAACAGGTAGGTACTCAACACACCATCCAAGTGATTAATTTGCTAACTATAGATAAAGCCCCTAACACCAATTCCCTCTTGCCATGGCAAGAAACTTTGAGCAAAGGCCATGTATCAAGGCCTCTGCCTGTGGCCTTCTCCACCCACCCTCCAGCATGCACACTCGTGCACACGCACACACATATATACACATACCTGCTCATAAGAGATAGGTGCCTGCTTCTGGTGAGACAGCTCCATCAGTGTACTCAGGTCTGTTCTCAGGTCTGTCTTGCAGCCAATAAGCAAAACACGGGTGCTGGGACAATAATCTAAGATTTCTGTCCTCCACTGAGGCACCAAGTGAGAAGAAGGGAAGAGGAAGAGGGAAGGAAGGAAGGAGAGTCAGTGATAGATACTGGAAGAAGCCTAGTTGGCAACACCACACACACACCACTCAGATTATCACCAACCCAGTTCTCCCTCTGACTCACAGCATCTCTGCTGCACTAATTACATCATCTTTCTGCCCATGAGGCCTTTGGTGGCACCAGAGTGCTGACCCAAGAGCCTGTCCCTTCACTCAACAATCCAGTCACCAAGAAGAACACAGGGGCCAGTCTCCTCCTACTCCCTGCCAAGCAAAGAGGACATGGATCTACCCCCCAAAACCCAAAGGGCCTCATAAGTCAAGAATAGCAGGTGAAAGACAACCAATCTCTTCCCAAGGGAAGGACATAATCACAGAGTCTTTTGGGAAACTAGGCTAGTTCCATAAGGTTTCCTGGGACTCCTCAGTATAGGCATATCTTGCCACCCAGACACAGGCATTTCCTGTCAGCACTTCAGAACCACCTGTCTTAGTGGACAAGGGTCTATAGAATCTACCTCCAAAACATCCCATCCCCAACCCTCAAATCACATCATCCGAAAAGTCTCTATCAGTCTTTCATTTCCAGAATCTTCAACACCACCCTCCCCTTGCTGGACTTCTAGAAAAGCAATATGGGATAGTTGAATGGTCAGAAGGTAGAGGGGTAAGGAGACCTAGGTTCTAGTCACAGAGTTGTAGCTAATGGTGTGGCCCGGGCAAATCTCTGCCTTTCCTGGCCTGTTTCTTGATGGTATGGTACATAAAAATAGAAGACAAGGTCCCGAGGGTTCTAATACTCTTGCTGAGTTCAAGGTTGTAGTTTATCTTCCTTACCTTCTTGAGTGCACTGTCCACTGTCTCTGGACGGCTGATGTCAAAGCATAGTAATACTGCATCTGAGTCGCTGTAGCAGAGTGGGCGGACATTGTCATAGTAGGGAGATCCTGGCATAGGGGAGAAAGGGCTGATAGTGAACCATGGCATTTTCCCTCCCTATAGGCCTTAGCCCAAGGGCTCTGGGAATACCATTTTTGATCCCTTAGGTTCCACCCATCTCCCAGGCATGCTGCCTGGAAGCTTGGGACCCAACCCAGAAAGCTCTGTAAGACTATTATCTTCCTTAGTCTTAAAAAACGGAAAGAGGGCAAAATAAAAGGGATTGAAATATAATTTGACTCTGTGTGCATCTCCTACAGTGGGCTTTATTTAAGGTCTATTAGTTTTCTGAGTCCCAAAAGATGCTGCCAACCCTTGCAGGAGGATCAGGGTTTGTTTAAGTTCTCCTTGGGAGTCTGCTTGCTGCCCAACCTGTGCTCCCTTCCTCTGCCCCAGGGTCTCCTCAGTGAAGAGAAAAAAAAAAAAAAAAAACAGCCTGTTATATAACTGGCTGCCCTATTATTTTGCCATGGGGTCAGAACTCTAAGAGTTGGACTGGGGAGAGCATCAAGGATCAGCACCCCACACCCCCACCCACCCAAATCAACTTATATTGCAAAGGGTAAAAGGAAAGTTCTAACCCCTGGCTCCTAAGAGGGAAGCACTCTAAAAGACAGCAGCACTAATAGCTGGGCACTTAGAGGCTAGAGCAAGGGTCCTTCATTGGATGGAGTAGGCAACGCAGACCCAGGGGTGTGATAGGGGTGAAAGCTAGGAGCTGAGCCTGCCCTCCTCCACCCTGGGGAAGGAACAGTAGCGGATTTGGAACCCAGACAATCCGTGCTCAGAATAGCAAGCAGCCCCTCTCCCTGCACCACAATCGCCATGGAAACTGGGGGGAAATCCAAGCTGGGGTGGGGGGAGTTGGTCATTAAAAAAAATAAGTAAGGGGGAGTTAGGATAGCTGCCTGCTCCTTCAGCAATCCAACCTGTCCCTTTCTGAGGTGGGGGTCTGACCACCGCAGCACTGAGGAAAGGGAGCACTGCAGCACAGGGAAGGGGGAGGGGAGGAGGTCTCCATTTTGGCTCAAGCGATCCCCCTCCCCTAAGACCAGCAAATGAATAATGGGAACAGGTTACCCTAGTCCTAATGTGTGGAAGCCCCATTCCACACATTAACATCACTTCCTCCTTTTCTTATGGAAACCTCATTTGAAGGAGGGAGTCTGAGGAGGACTGATAACCTTCATCCTTTTAGAAATCCTAGGACAGGAGTGCAACACAGGATATAGAGACCACATTTGCTGATTTTCCATTATCTGGATGGGGATTCAAGGGCTGCATTCTGACTGGGGGGCGGGGGGGAGGCGGGCAGGAGCAGGGAGCGGGAGAGATGGTTTTTGGGCGGTAGTGGTGAAAAGAGATGAGCTGCAGCAAGGTTCTGAGAAGACTGGGAGGTGAGAGGGTACAGCAGAATAAAAACCATACATCATGCAGCCAAGCTGCATTCCAGTCCGATCCAGGCCAGCGTAGCACAGACCAGGATAATCCAAACCCTGCCTCCCCGCCCCTGGCACTGCAACCGAGGAAAGCATACAAGCTTGAGGAATTTTTGTTTGGGAAAAAAGAGAGTCTCATTTTCTTTATACCCATCTTCCCACCTCCAATCTTTTCAGACCTCAAAATTGGAGCATGAGAACAACAGCTTTTGGAGGAGTAGGGCGGCATTCTTTTTACAGATAATAGGAAACCCCTAGTGATTTACAGTTCCTCTTTAAACTCAGCCTGAATATGCATCGGAGTGGATTTTATTTTCTTTCTTTGCTGAATTCTACTCCTTATTTTGACTGTGAGCCAGTCTATTAAAAAAAGATTGGGGGTAAAGAGAAAATGAGAAGGATTCAGAATCAAAGCAAAGGATAGCCCAACACTAAAGGATTGGGGTTGAGAGCCTGGGAAAACATTGTTTCCCATTTTCAAAAGACAGTGCATTTTCTATTTCACCCCAGAACAGGTTAAATAGTCAGAGCCTTCACCCTGAAGACCACTATTCACAACATGACCATGCCCTAGATTAAGCCATCTCCCCCACCCTCCAAAACATCGATGATGCATCACTTCATCCCCAGGCTGCAGTAGTGTGACGAGTGGAGCTGAGCTGCGGCAGGCTGAGCAGTGGCCCAAGATGGAATGCAAGAGAGAAAACTGAGTCTGGGCAATATTCACCCCAAAGCAGGCTTGTCTCCCTGCCCCACCAACATCCTCCAGCAGAACTGCCTCCTGACTGATTCAACTTTGCTCTGGGGAACTAAAGGCTGTGTGCAAGGATGAGCAGTGTAGGGGTGTGTGTGTGTTTGTGTGTGTGTATGTGTGTGTGTGTGTGTTGGGCAGCAGGGAGTGGAAATGGAGAAGCCCTGCCTGCTACCCCCAGGAGTATTCATGGGCCACTTCACCTCACCATCCCAGCCTCTGAAAGATAGAACTAGACCCAGAGAACTTGACGGTTTCTGGGGTTTATCCACTCTGCATCCCTGGACAATTCCACTGAGTTTACCAATGGCTCCCACTCCCAATCAAGGAATTTCCAGCTCCCTATTCTCCTCCCCACCAAATGGGAAAATAATTTTTAAAAGACATACAGCAGACTACCAGTGGAAGTGGGAAAGGGACATTTGGGACCATAGCCTTACCTGATGTATCCCAGAGACTAAGCTCCACTCTCTGTTCCTCTGTCTCCAAACAAGCTGTGTAATTCTCAAACACAGTAGGCACATAGGTCTGTGAGAAGAGAGGAAGCATTCACATCTGGACACTTCTGTCCTCAGAGCCCTCCAATTAGTACTGGTTACAGGAGAAGCCACTCACCACCCTCTGAGACACTAAAGTGTCAGGGGATAAGGAGCCAGAGGAGGGGATACATGGGGCAGGATGGAACACATGGGACAGAAGGAAAAGGACTATAGAGGCACAGGCACTTGGGTCTATACAAGGGATGACCACAGCCCCCTTCCCCAGCCAGGGGCAAGCCACCCTCCCCATATCCTAGATGGTTACACACACACACACACACACACACACACACACACTCCTCCCAGATTTCTCTCCCAATTTCAGAACCATAAGCCAATTCTGACCTCAATATTCTCCCCTCAAGCCTTTTGGCCCAGGTGAACAGCAAAAAAGGGCAACAGAATTCTGCCTGCAGCCATACTCATGGAACCTTTGAGGAGCCAGTGAGGGTGTGGGCAGGTATTACCTAAGAAGAAACCCCAGACTCTCCAGTGCCTCCAGGGAGGAAAGAAAAGAGGGGATGTAATAGGTGAAGAGGTGAAGAGGAGCCGGCGGGGCGGCAGAAATGGGACAGGTCTCAGGGGAAGCCAAGGCAGGGCAATCCTCCAGCCAGAGAGCAGCTGAGGGTGGGGCAGGCTGGGGGTGGGGAAGCCGGCTCTCCTGGGCAGGTGGGAATCGACCCTGGGCGGGCGAGCAGGGGGAAAGGCTGGGCGACGGGCAGCTCACCTCCGGGTAGCAGTCCTTCGCTAGCACCTGTAACATCGCTGTCTTCCCACACTGCACATCTCCCACCAGCACGAGCTTACATCTGACCACCACTGGCTGGGGTGCCCGTCTCTCCTTCATAATTGCAGCCTCCGAGGGACTTGGACTCGGGATTCAGAAAGGAGCGGGTTGCGCCAGGTGTGCCCCAGCACACCAGCTCAGCTGAATTCCCTGCCTCCCTCCAAGTGAGGAGGAAAGCGGCACAGTGCCCTTATATCTGTCTGGTTGAGCCAATCACAAGAGGAGGCGGACTCTGTTGAAGCCAATCCCTGGGGTGGGATCCCCTGCAGCATCCAATGGTAAGAGGATCTGAGTCAGCGCCCTCTTCCTCCCTTCCCTTTCTCTTAAAGCTGCACCATTGCTTCCTCTTGAAAGGGGATTCCCACGCTGTTTTGTATTTGTATTAGGAGGGAGGAGAGGAATTGAAGCAAAATGAAATAATCTTGGAGTATCCACCAGATAACAAAAACATAAGCTAGTCATGGAAACAGAAGGTGAAGTCAAAATGGAGTTTTAGGGACTGTCCCAAGAGGAGAACAGGACTTGCCTAAATTATGGACAAGCAGCACCTGGGATTGGGGAGGGACGACGGGATGGCCCCAGAGATCTCTGACTCCTTTGTTTTCATCTAATTCCTATCCAAACCACTTCCCACTTCTGGCTTTGCCTCCCAATATCAGCTCCTACGGTACCCCTTTTAAAGTCTCTTCTGAAGATACCCTTTTTAAATCTCTCTTGCTGTACCTGTTTTAAAGTCTCTCCCTCAGGAATCACCTTCACAAAATGAACAAACATACAGTTTTTGAACCAGAGATTGGCAGAGAGAATGAGGGAATCTGCAAGTGGGGGGTGAAGCACAGGAAGAGAACAAAACAACATGCTCTGTTGGCCAGACAACCTCTCACCCCAGACCTAGCAGGAGATGCTTAAAGGTGTTTGTTCTGCTGCCTGGGTTCAGCTTCCTGGATGAATCAGATGCAGGTCTAATTCCAGGTTGACACCAACTGATACTAACACTCTAACATGTGTCACCTGGTTAAAGTCCAGCCTGGAAGACTAGGCCTGGGACTTTGGGATTAGAAGCTGGAGGGTAATCTAAGGTTGAGATGAGCTTCATCCTTCAGAGCACTTGCATCTCAGGGGCATCTCTACTAGACAGAACCATGGATATACATAGCTCATATAAATCACTGACTATCCAGTAACCAAGGTGTCCAAATAAGGCCTCCAGGGGATTAGGGATTAACAGAAGCCAATTTAGGGCAAATTTGAGAGCAATCCAGAGTCTGTCTTTAGATCTCTTCACCTGGACAAGTCTAATACCTCTGGAGCCCTGGGTCTTTTATTCTTTTCTTTTCTTTCTTTCTTTCTTTTTTTTTTTTTAAATACCAGGGATTGAAATCAGAGGCGCTTAACTGCTAAGCTACATCCCGAGTTCTTTTTATTTTTTATTTTGAGTCAATATCTCCCTAAATTGCTTAGGCCATCGATAAACTGCTAAGGCTGAATTTGAACTTGCAATCCTCCTTCCTCAGCCTCCTGAGCTGCTGGGATTACAGGCCATGTGCCACTGCACCCAGCAACATGCCCTGGGTCTTATTCCATCAGAGCTCTTAATTCACACTGTTGCTATCCAAGGACATTTTCCCCACAATAAAGGATGTTTAGGGCTGAGGATATAGCTCAGTTGGTAGAGTAGTAGAGTACTTGCCTTGCATGCACAAGACCCTGGGTATGATCTCCAGAGAAAGAGAGAGAGAGAGAGAGAGAGAGAGAGAGAGAGAGAGAGAGAGAGAGAGAGAGAGAGAGAGGAAGGAAGGAAAGGGAAGGATGTTTAAAAGCCTTCCAAGACCCAAACGGACAGATCTTTCAAAGTGAGATTTCCTGTGCTCACTGTGGACAGCAGGAGAGTGGAGATTATTTTGAGAATGTAACCTAACTAGTGTCCTTCCATTCTACCCTGTGATTTCCAAGTTCAAGCTACTTGGCAGAGGGCTCTTGGGCCAAGGCCTGCACTGCCCTCTGCCCATCTCCTAAGCCCTATCATTTCCAGGTATGGCAATTACCTGAGAGAAGCTCTAGGGTAGAAAAAGAGTTATTCAGGGGCTACCATTAGCTGGTCACCTTCCTCTCCCAGGCCCTCTGGAAATTTCTTCCCTTGACCTTCACCCAGGTCTCATCCTCAGCCTTCTGATAATATTCTATCTATGGAATTTGTCCTCTTCTTGCCCTTTTAAAGCAAACTGACAGATTCTCTGAGCTGCCCATAGTGTAGCTTGGGAGAGTTCCAGAGCAGCTGCCACAACCTGGAGTCCTTTCCCTCAGCCTGACCTTCTCCTTCTGTACCTGACCATTCCCCACCCTCTGTCTCATCTGTATTTAGTTCAGGAAACATCAGTAGGATTCCTATGCGTCTTCTTAACCCTTAACTGGGTTCCCTCCAATTGCAACCCCTAAGGTCTTAGGCTTCTCTCTATGTTCTCTCCCAGTCTATCTGTCCACATACAACTTCCACCAGCCATTCCAAATAAACATTCAATACAAGTAAAAAGAGTTCCTGCTATGCAGATAGATTCCTCTGCCTTCTAACAAGATTGCCATTCCTGAATTCCTCTGAGGTAGAAATTCTGGGAGCTGATGCCAGCACTGACTTTTCCCTGGGTGGCTACATTTCTGTAGCAGAAAGTCTGAGCAGTGACACAGAGTAGCCTCCACCATGGCTGTCTCAAGATGTATCTCCAGAGATATCTTGTGAATCACATGTCTATGAGTCATGGTGGGAAAGGTGTTGTGAGGTGGGGGGCACGGGCATGTGTGTTAGGTCAGAAGGCAGTGTGACAAGACAAAAAGAGGATGAAGCCAAAGTTCTACAGATCTGGGCACTGGATTCAGCTCTGTCCTTAAGCTGTGTGCCTTTGGGTGACTCACTTCCCTCTCTGGGCCCTTATTTCCCTAAATGTGATGTGAGGAGTTTAACTAGAAAAGGCCTTTTTTTAGAGTTAGGTTCCCTGCCCCAACTTTATTTAAACCTTCTCCAAGTGTCTTTATTTAAAACTCTCTAAGATGGCTCTTTCCTATTAAGACCAGAAAAGTTCAAGACAAGGTTATACTTGAAAGCATTATGCCAAGGTGAAAAAAATCCAGTCGCGAAGACCACATATTGTATGATTCATTTATATGAAATGTTCAGAATAGGCAAATTCAAAGAGACGGAAAGTAGATTAGTGACTGCCTAGGGCTGTAGGGTTGGAGGAAATGGAGAATGACTGCAAAACCACTGAATTGTACAGTTCAAATTGGTGAATTGTATGGAACATGAATTATATTTTGATAAAGCTCTTACTTTGAAAAATAAGATAATTCCAAATCATCTTTATAAAATCTCTATTAATTTGTTTTTTTTTTTCTTGTGGAAATGTTAAAACATTTATAAAGAAAGAATAAGTGGGCTGGGGATGTGGCTCAAGCGGTAGCGCGCTCGCCTGGCATGCGTGCGGCCCAGGTTCGATCCTCAGCACCACATACAAAGATGTCGTGTCCGCCGAAAACTAAATAATAAATATTTTTAAAAATTCTCTCTTTCTCTCTCTCTCTCTCAAAAAAAAAAAGAAAAGAAAAGAAAAAGAAAGAATAAGTGATCCCCATGTACTCATCTCTCAGCTCCAACAATTATGAGCATAATCCTGATTCATCTTTACCCCCACCCACTAGCTCCCCTACTTCTTCTGTACTGGATGATTTTTAAATAGTTTTCCCTTTTTTTTTTTTTCATACCAAGGGGCACTTAACCACTGAGCAACATTCCCAGCCCTTTTTATTTTTTATTTTGAGAAAGGTCTTGCTGAGTTACTTAGAGTTTCACTAACTTACTAAAGCTGGCCTTGAACTTGTGATCTTCCTGCCTCAGCCTCCCGAGCCACTGGGTTAAAACAAATTTTAGACAGATATTTTATCCATAGACATTTCAGTATTTATCTTTAAAAGAAAAATACTCTTTGCTAACAACCACACACAGTTATTGCAGCTAAAGAATAAATAGCTTAACTATTTATATTGCCAAATACCCTGTCTGTGTTAAAATTTCTCTGACTTTGTTATATATTGATGCATTCAAATAAGAATCTAAACAGGGTTCATACATTGAGTTTGGTTGATGTGGCTTTTATTTCATAGACTTTTTCTTTTTCTTCTTTGTGTGTGTGTGTGTGTGTGTGTATAGAACACACACACAAAGTATAGAACCCAGGGGTGCTCTACCACTGAGCCACACACCTTGACTTTTTTATTTTTTATTTTGAGACAGGGTCTCACTAAGTTGCTCAGGCTGGCCTGGAACTTGTGATCCTCCTGCCTTAGCTTCCTGGCTGCTGGGATATCACGTGTGTGCTGCCATGCCAGCTTCATGGACTTTAATTCTATAGGTTCTCCCTTCCTTTGCTGTTTCCTTGCCATTTGTTTCTTAAAGAAACTAGGTTTTATATTCTGTAGTAGCTTCCATATTCTCAGTTTTATTGATTGTATCTCCAGTGGTGGTTTATTATTATTTATTTATTTCAGTGGTGTTTTTTATAGATATAAACTCTTAAAAATTCAATTTCAGGGACAGGGGTTGTAGCTCAGTGGTAGAGCACTTGCCTCACATGCATGAGGCACTGGGTTCGATCCTCAGCACCACATAAAAATAAATAAATGAAGATATTGTGTCCATCTACAACTAAAAAAAATTTCAATTTTATGCAGAATCCCAAAACAAAGACGAAAAACATAACTGGTTGAATCAGAATGGGGACATGCAGTGGAAGTCAACCAGTTTTCACTCCCCTCCTGGGTCCTTCCAAGGGACAAATCCCAGGGAACACAGTTTAAAAACTGCTAAGTCTGCCAGATTCAGTAGCACACACTTATAATCCCAGCTATTTGGGAGACTAAAGCAGGAGTATCATAAGTTTGAGGCCAGCCTGAGCAATTTAGTGAGACCCTCCTCAAAATTAAAAAAATAAGGATTGGGGGCTGGGGTTGTGGCTCAGTGTCAGAGCATTTGCCTAACACGTGAGGCACTGGATTCAATCTTCAGCACCACATAAAAATAATAAATATAATACATGTATTGTTTCCATCTAAAATGAAAAACATTATAACAATAAATAAATAAATAAGGATTGGATGTAACTCAGTGGTAGAGTGCCCCTGGGTTCAATCCCTACTACTATAAAAAAGTAAAAATAAAAACGACTAAATCTTCATAATACCCTTTTCGCTGAATGTGATTGTGTGTGTGTGGGTGTACTATGTGCTCAAAGCTCAGAACTGCCCTATCTTTTTTTTGTGTTGTTGTTGGTTCAGATTACTCTGATAAGTTTCCTATCTAGGACAGTGGCATAACACACAAAGACATTCAGGATGGTAGCAAATTAAAATTCACTTTGACGCTTAAAAGAGAGTACACAATACCAGTACTTTCTCTGCCCTAGGGATTCTTGCAAAGACCTCCTAGGCACCCTGCCATCTTTGTCTCCCACAAATCTGGCAGGGCCTACGCCATTCTCCCCTTCCCTTAATATGACTCAGGAGCTACACCCGCAGTAGAACTTCTCATGATCTCAAGAATCTCTGTTCCCTAGCATTTGGCAACACCTGATCTTTTGACTGCTGTTATTTAATCTAGAGTAACCACTTAAAGTGCAGACCAAGCTCACAAGACACACCCCTGCTTTCAGAGAGTTTACAGCTAAGAGGATAGACAAGCAAGAAGCCTGGTGGGTAATGAAGATCAAGAACAACAGGAGTGATCATGGAAGAGGGTGCTCTCATGTTGGGAGGTACTAAGCTGTTAGAGTCTGTAAACAAGTCAAAATAACACCTGGCATTTTGCCAGGGGAATGTTAGAGTTCGTAAACAAGTCTGGATGGTGCCTGGCAAAATGCCAGAGGGAGTGGTTTGAGAAGTAACAAAAGCGAGCCATTAAGTGTGGAGATTCCTTATTGGTTGACTGATGTATCTAGTTTATGCTAATTAGATAAGCTGTGTGGAATGTATAAATACTGCTCCTGTCCTGCAATAAATGGCTCCCACTCCTGCTGTATCAACATACACAAGTTATTCGTCACCCCCCGGTTATTTTGCTGCAGCCAGACAGACTGCGGCACTAAGCATAGCCAAGGACTGAAGAATCAGTCCATCAAATGGAATGGACAGTTCAGGGTCGGGGGTAGAACAGTTTGCCTGAGAACATAATTATGAAGGAAAAATCTACTGCTAAAATACCATAAAAACGCAGTTCAAGTACAAAGATACAGGAATTTGTAGTTTAAAGAAACACCAACAAGGGCTAGGGTTGTGGCTCAGCAGTAGAGCACTTGCCTAGCACATGCATGGCACAACATAAAAATAAATAAATAAAATAAAGACATTGTGTACAACTAAAAAATATATATTAAAAAAAGAAAAAGAGGGGCTGCGGTTGTGGCTCAGCGGTAGAGTGCGTGCCTCTTACGTATGAGACCCTGGGTTCGATCCTCAGCACCACATAAAATAAATAAACAAAATAAAGACATTGTGTCCATGTATAACTAAAAAAATTTTTTTTAAATTTAAAAAAGAGAAAGAAACATCAACAAATATACCTATACATCGTTCTTGATTGTTAATGCCCTATAGCCAAAGACCACTAGCAGACACCTATAATTGAACAAAATTGCATTTATTGACTCACTTCAACAAGAACACACACCACAGCAGAACTGAGGCACACTCAGTAAAAAGGTATTAGGAAGGACTTGGGATTTGAACTTAAGTTTTGGTGATTTGGAGAGAGATTAAGGAAGTCAGGCTCTGGGTTGGATGCTGTCAGAAAGTAGGATTTCTTACTAACCTTTATCTAGGAGACAGAGAATGAAGCAAGACTAAAGCTTTGATTGGTAAAGAAGCAACATTCTTTCAGACTAGTTAAGATAGATGGATGTTCAGGATTTTTTTTTTTTTTTGTATGTGTGTGGTTTTTGTCTTTGTTCAGATATTATTACAGAAAGCTCTTGCTTTCATCTCAATCTATTCTGGTCCTAGAGTGGCCTTTCCTGATGATGGTATTCTGTGAAATGGCTCATCTTTAACAGAAGACCAAAGCACCACTGAAAGTGCCCCACCAGTTCCTGGCTATCAGGGGCTGCCTTCCTCCTTCTCAGCTCTTCTTCTGCTTCTCTTCCCAGGAGCTGGGCACAAAGCAGAAGGGGAAAATAAAGGCAAGAAAAGAATCTTCCAGGAAAACTTCTTAGATTAAGTAGCAGTGACATGGAATACAAATCAAGAATAGGATACTGAGAGCTGGGCCAAAGTATAGGGAATGTTCTAGAGGACTGGGATGACTTGGAAGAAAGAGATGGAGTTCTAGGGAAGAAGATCATTGTATACAGTGGAAGTTTGTGTTTGTGTGTGCAAATAAATGTTAGGTAAAGGAGAAAAAAGACAAATATCAATCAAATAAATAAATAATTTTAAAACAAATAAAATAAAATTTTTGAAAAGCAAGCCACCTGAGGTGGACTAAGAACTAAAAGGGACATATGGAAATGGACAAGGATGGGGTCACAGCAGAAATAGGGAGGCACTGAACAGAGTGGTCCTGAAGCAGCCTGTGTCCTGTCTGGTTTGGGCTGACCTGGTAAGTGGGTGTGGAGGGCAGAAAGGTGCATAAGGTGTCCAAAGGGAGTTCAGCCTAGCCACCCAAAGGGCAGGCACTCTATAGACCGTGTTATGTGGCCCTTCCTGCCTTCTTTTGCCACCACCCAGGGCTTGGCCAAGACCAAGATGTGGTCTTGTTGGGTGAGTAAAGGAAGTTTTGTGTTAGGGAAATCCTCAAGAGGACTGACCTCAGAGACACAGGAGTGAGCTGGGAAATTATGCCAATCCTAAGCCAGTCCTCCAGTTTTTCAGGTCCAGCTACTCCTCATCCTCTGGTGTGCCAACTCCCTCACCCTCTGTCACCTTATTTTTTTTTTTTTTTAACCCTCCATTACATCCTTGCTGGGGATATTGCTTCCCCTCTCTGGGCTCTTCTAGTTCCTTCTTGATCTAGCAAAGATGGGCACGAGTATAATTCTCCCCATATTGCTCCTGCCCCTAGATTTCCCACCTGCAAAAGTGAGGTAAGTACACTATGACAGAAAAATGACTGTAAGGAGTTTTTTTTTTTTTTTTTTGTCTCTAAATAGATTAGCTAGGTGTGGTAGTGCATACCTGTAATTCCCAGTGACTCTGGAGGCTGAGGCAGGAGGATTGCAAGTTCAAGGCTAGCTTCAGCAACTTAATGAGGCCCTAAGCAATTTAGTGAGACCCTGTCTCAAAATTAAAAATACAAAGAACTAGGGATGTAACTCAGTGGTTAAGCAGCCCTGAGTTAAATCCTTAGTACAACAACAACAACAGGGGCTGGGGATGTGGCTCAACCCATAGCGCTCTCACCTGGCAGCGCTCTCACCTGGCATGCGTGCGGCTGGGGTTCGATCCTCAGCACCACATACAAAAAGATGTTGTGTCCGCCGAAAACTAAAAAATAAGTATTAAAAAAACTCTCTCTCTCTCTCTCTCAAAAAAAAAATTATTAAAAAAAAAATCCAAATAGGTTTGGGGCTGGGGTTGTGGCTCAGAGGTAGAACACTTGTCTAACATGCATGAGGTACTGGGTTCGATCCTCAGCACCACATAAAAATTAAATAAAGATATTGTGTCCACCTAAAACTAATAAATAAATATTTTTTAAAGAGAGAGACAGAACTTTTTTTAATACTTTTTTTTTTTAGTTTTCGGTGGACACAACATCTTTATTTTATTTTTATGTGGTGCTGAAGATAGAACCCAGTGCCCGGCGCATGCCAGGCAAGTGCGCTACCGCTTGAGCCACATCCCCAGCCCCATAAATAAATATATTTTTTAAATCCAAATAGGTTAAAAACAAAAACAAGACAGGCACAGTGGTGCATACCTGTAATCCCAGTGACTGGAGGTTAAGGGCAGGAGAATTGCAAGTTTGAGGCCAGCCTCATCAATTTAGGGAGATTCTAAGCAACTTAGTGAGATTCTGTCTCTCAAATTCAAAACAAAACACAAGAAGAGGCTGGGGTTGTGGCTCAGTGGTAGAGCGCTCACCAACCACGGGCAAGGCCCTGGGTTCAATCCTCAGCACCACATGAAAATAAATAAAATAAAGGTATTGTGTCCATCCACAGCTAAAAGAATGAATAAATATTTTAAAAAAACACAAGAAGGTATAGAGATCATGTCTATCACTGACTTAAAGTCTTCCTATGGGGTCAGGTCTACTTTGAATAAAATCCAATTTCTTACCCTGGCTCATAAAGCTGTATATGACTACTCTGGCTCCAGCCTGCCCTCATCTCCTGTGGTTCTTCCTGTTTTCACTATGCTCCAGTCACATTGAACTTTCTTTTCTTTTTAAATTTTCATTTCAATTTAGAATTTTTTAAAATTCTTTTTTTATTTTTTAATTAATTTATTTTTATGGTACTGGGGATCAAACCCTGGATCTCAAGCATGCTGGTTAAGTCCTTCACCACTGAGCTACATCTCTAGTCCTATTTTTTTATTTTTATTTTTTAAATATTTTTTTTAGTTGTAGTTGGACACAATATCTTTAATTAATTAATTTATTTTTATGTGGTGCTGAGGATAGAACCTGGGGCCTCGCCCATGCTAGGTGAATGCTCTACGGCTGAGCCACAACCCCAATCCCAATTTTCTTTATTTTTTTAAGAAACAGGGTCTCTCAGACCAGGCTGGCTCTGAACTCCTAGCCTCAGGTGATTCTCTGCCTTAGCCTCCTGAGTAGCTGGGACTGCAGGTGGATGTCATCATGGCTGGTTTATATTTTTATTTTAATATAGTAATTGTACATATTAATTAATTGTACATATAGTAATTGTACATATTAATGGGGTATACTGTGACATTTCCATACAAGCATATAACATGTAATGATCAGGGTAATTGGCATATCTATCACCTTAGACATTTATCATTTCTTTGTACTGCGGAACTTTTTTGTATTCTTCCAATAATGACTTTCAAACTTTTCTGTCCACAAGTCACAGTCAGAAATATAGGATAAATAGGGAGGCATGGTGGCACACGCCTGTAATCCCAGTGGCTGGGAAGGCTGAGACAGGAGGATCAGAAGTTCAAGGCCAGTCTCAACAACTTAGTGAGGCCCTAAGCAACTTATCAAGAGCTTGTCTCAAAATAAGAAATAAGAATTTTTAAAAAGGGCTGGGGATGTGGCTCAAGTGCTCTTGGATTCAATCCCTGATACCAAAAAAAATATACTATAGAAGAAAAAAATACATGATAAATCACCAATATCCAAAACATAGGCTCACGCTATAGATATACAGATATAAACAAATGGATTATCACACTATCTCTATGTCTATAAATCTCCTAAAGTTTCCCAACACATTTGCTAATTACAATGCACTCTGATATTTTCTACTTCATTTAAAAAAAAAAAAAACACTTGTCAGGACTTACTAAATTTATTTCCCTGTCCACTCTGCTCTGGCAAACCAAATGTATATTCAGGGCCTTTTCCCTGGCTCTTCCCTCTGCCAGGAATGCCCTTCTCCTTAATTGTCCCAATTGGCACCTTTTAATCTTTTAGATAATCAGGTTATTACCAACTGCCCAGAGAGGTCACCAAGACTATTTGATCTTTGATCTTTTTGATCTTTCTCTTTTGTGTGCTCAGTAAGGCCTTTATCACTGATGTTTTTCTGGTTTATGTATTTTTTTGTTCA
Source organism: Marmota monax (assembly GCF_021218885.2). NCBI lineage: Eukaryota > Metazoa > Chordata > Mammalia > Rodentia > Sciuridae > Marmota > Marmota monax. Next base: position 30,019,260 of record NW_026695227.1, read on the forward strand.
CCTATTATCTGTTGATAAGATGAACTCTGCAGGGACAGCGACCTTTCGCTATCATGTCTTGAACAGTGCCTGTGGCACAGCAGACCCTCATTGGTAGAGCAAAGAAATGAGCTTTGTCCAGACTACTCCTCTTTTCACCCTTGGCATTCTCCTCTATAGTGTGTGACATTGGACAGGAGCCCCTCCAGCTCGACTGACATTCCAGTTTTCTGGGACACACCAGAGCAGGTGCTCCATACTCCCACGTCAAACCTGGTGGGCAGGACAGAAGTCAGGCTCTTTACCCACAATCTGTGCACAGATACTGAGGAAGGGCCTTACACAGACCCAGGCAGAAAACAACTGATGGAAAGGCAGAACTGGAGGCAGCTGGACTTAATGAAGACTACCGTTTTGGTGTACTTCCTGGGTGTTAAATGTTCTGCCTGCATTTTCTCACTCAATCTTTAGTCTCTGAGGGTGGAAGAGGTGGTAGAGAATATCATGACGCATTCTACTCTGGAGCAGCCGGGTTGGATTCAAAACCTGACCCCAACACTTGCAGAGCTGCACAGGTTGTGATCTGGCGCAGGCTTGAGCCACACTTTGTGGTTTGAATCCTGGCCCTACCAGCTACTACTGTGTGACCCTGGACAAATCACTCACCCTCCCACTGAGCTTTCTCATGTCTCAGATGATGTCATTAATTACATTACCTCATGTCTTTCCAGAATATCTCCAGGAAGCTTTCCTGGGAATTAGAAATCTGAATCAAATGAGGAGTCTCCAGTTGGCCTCCCATTCCACATAACCCTGTGGGGCTCCTGGCCTTTGAGTACATCTGGGGGTTAGAAGGTCTGAGTCCAGGGTCCAGCACTTACTAACTTATGAACTTAAACAAACCACAACCTCTGGGAGTCTCAGTTTCCTCAGCAAGGATTTTGGATTTCCAGAGCCCACGTTTCATCCATAGGTAGGACATTCTGATGCTGATGGCCAGTCTCAGTCTCCACCACCCTAACACTTCTTCTCCCCTGAAGAAGAACAAATAGAATTGCTACAGAGAGCCCTGAACTCTGAACTCTGTTTTTCCTCCTCCTCCTCCTCCTCCTCCTCCTCCTCCTCCTCCTCCTCCTCCTCTTCTTCTTCTTTGCAGTGCTGGGGACCAACTCAGGCCTCAGGCATGCTAGGCAAGTGCTCTATCACTGGACTACATTCCCAGATCTTTATATTTTTATTTTGATATAGGATCTCACCAAGTTGTCCAGGCTGACCTTAAACTTGTGATCCTCCTGCCTTAGCTTCCCCAGTTGCTGGGATTACAAGGGTACATCACCATGCCAGGTTCCGATCCTATCATTCTTGAATCTCTCCTTTCTTCCTCCAATTTCTTCCAGGTTGAATAATGAAAATCCTTTTCTCTTGCCCTCAGAGGGTTAATTCTCAGTCTTTCTCACATCTCTCCCTCACCACCTCAACTTATCATCTGTTTCTTCTGACACTGGCAGCACCAGGTCTAGCTTTGTGACTCAGGCTAGGGTTTGAACTGAGTTGACCAAGAGGGTTGAGACCTTTTGTCCTGAAGGCCCCTAAAATGTGGGGAATAATAACTCTATTCTTGAGCCCTTGTCCTTGCAAAGTGCTGTGCAAAGTGTTCTCCTTGCTTGATTTCACTCAAATCGCTCTTTGATCCTGTTTATTCAGTACTATTTTACTGATGGTGTTACCTGAACGTAATAGGTAGGGAACAGGGTCTTACATTCATCCCACGGCACAGCTCCTTCTTTGAATCAGGGTTCTGTGCCTTGAGTTAAGCCAAGAACCACAGGATAAAGCTGCATTTTTGGAGGGAGGGACAAATGCCACATTGAGGAAAACTTTTAGGAGGGAAAAGGTAACAATATAAAAAGGATAAAAGACCCAGAGGCACTAGCACACACAGTACACAGGTTCGGAACAGTGTTAGGAGCCGCATGTATCAGTTCTGATAGGACTCAGTGGCAGAGTTTTGGGAGGTGGGTGGGGTAAGTCCGGGAATTTTCAACCGAAAGAATGCGCAGTGGGGAGGGGGGTGTTAGGCAGGGTTGAAGAACAGTCAGGGAAAGAAGTGCCTTGGCGCCCACGCCTCTGGAAAACCAAAACTGTGTTTATTTTTTTTTCAAAGTCTAAAAATAGAGAAAAGGAAACGTACACATACTAACCTAACCAGAAATGGGGAAAAGTGGTCACAGTGACAGCTGAGAAATTTGAGACAGGAATTTCAGGAAGTTCAGTGACCTGAACTTGGAAATTCCACTCCATGATGTGACAAAGCTCTTGAAGCGGCTGGCTTCCAATCAGAGTTAGGAGCACTTTCCAGCAACCCAGGAGGGGCAGAGAGGGAATGAGAGGGACTGAGTGAAAGCAGAGGGCAGACCTGTCAGGTCTAGGACTGAGGGTGCAAAGGATCCAGTGTGGGGTCCTCCATTTAGCCCTCTCTCATAGTAATAATAACCAGTACAACAAAAACAACCCTTTACTAAGTGTTCACCAGATGCCAATAATCTTGTAAAGCAGTATCATTTCCACTTAAAGTTGAGGACACAGAAGCCCTGAGAGGTTAAGAAATTTGCCTAAGTTCTCACAGCTAACAAATGACAGCAGTAGAAATCTTGCTGAAATCACAAGCTGTTTTGAGGATCTGATGAAAGCAACATATCCAGCACCCAAGAAAACAAAGTATAATGAACTTATGTACACATTTCTTATTCAACTTCAGGGGGTTCAAAGAGATAAGAAAACTGAAGATAGTAGGGTCAATGTTATCTATCTCCAACCCTTATCCTCAATAAACAAAACAACAGTAAACAAAACAACAGTGTACAAGGGGATGGCTTACAGCAAATCCATGGCCCCTTGAAACCTCTCCTTTCCTGGGATGGAGGGTTTGCCCTAGTTGGTTTGAGAGTCCACTCTGGGGTGAGATGGGGATAGCAGTGGCAGGTGGAAGGAGGCGTGTCGGGAATGCCATAATGGTCTCTGGGGAGAAGCCTGCATTGTGTTATATATCCCTCGCCCCCTCAGGGTATCCTTTTCCGGCTGAGATTTGGAACTGCCCAGCCTAGAAGAGATGAAGGCCTCCTCCCTTAATTAAATGCCCAGGGGTTGCTATGGAAACCAGAGCTTCCAAATCCTGACCAGACAATGGGGAGAGGAGCTGTCTCCAGCCTAGATAAGTGAAGCTTCAGGGGCCGCACTGGGGACAGGGATGGGGGCCAAGCAATGAGAAAAAGGTGGTGGGGGGTGCCAACCCAAGAACTCAGCATCCCCTCTCCCTGGAAGTATGGGAGGGGGCGTCTGAGAACTCAGGGGTCTGTCTGAGACCAGGGCAACCCTCCTGGAAAAACGGAAGGGAGTGGGGATGGGTAGCTGGAGCCAGGCAGTGCCCAGAACTGAACACCTCCTTTGTTCCCAGAGGAGAAAGCCAGCCAAGTGGGTAAACAAAGGGAAGAGGCCAGAGGGCAGACAGCTAAGCGATAAGGCCTGGAACTGCAAAGAGCTGAGTAATGGAGCCTTAGAAAGGGAAGGGAAATCTCTAGAGGCCCAGTGACTGCAGCTTGTTTGCATACAATGTCAACTGAGACACACAGGACACGTGTGTGACAGACATGCACCTCTACAGAAACTCCTTTCCTTTGGGACACTTACCTTTGTCCCCTTACCTCTCTTAAGGAGCCCCCTTTTGATTTTCACTGTTCGAAGTATCTGCTTAGGGAAGGCTGAGAATGGTCTAGTCTTCTCTTTAATAAGTTCAAGTCCCCACAAGATGCTTCATGTACTTCAGTGGGTCATGGGTTGTGTTATCTCATGGAGAAGAAAATCCCAATTTGGGAAACAATACAATACCTATGTTAATGTATATTCATGCAATACTTAGGTGCCAGGAACTGTGCTGAAGGCAGTGGTCCTTCATTTAATGCCCCCTGCAACTCTGTGAGATAAAAATTATGGTCTTTTTTTTTTTTTTAAATGAGAGTGATAAATCTGAAGGTAATTAGGTACATGAGGCAAGGGTTCGAGCCAGGAAGTAGCAGAGCTGGGATTTAAACTCAGGTTCATCTGACTCTTGCCATTTTTCTTATCTTTGCTTCAAGAGCTTCTTGGAAACTTTTCTGAGCAAACCCACTCTGTTCTTATCCCTTCATTCTCCCACTCAGTGTTACCTAAATACATCTATAGAAGCAGCTCCCAATTTCTAAGCTGGGGAGAGGAGCTTATTTAAAGGGTTTATGTATAACTTGGTTGCTTGGAACCAAAAGACAGTTTTTCCCAGATAGAAGAAGAAGAAGAAGAAGAAGAAGAAGAAGAAGAAGAAAGAAAAGTTAAATGGGTCCATAAAGTCCACTTGATCCAGAAGATAGCCATTGGTGGTATGTGTAGTTCAGGACCACCCTAGACAACCATCATTAGTGACATTATTTCCTAGAGAAATACCGAAACACCTTTGGTTACATATGAGAAAGAAACCACCTAGTTCTCCTCCCTCATCCTGTAGACATGTTTTTTTCCATCCTGTAGAGTGGAGTGTATGTATGTGTGTGGGGGGTGGAAATCTGATCTGAGGGAGCATTTCTTGATTAGGGGGACCAGAGTGGAGAATGGTTAAGAAGCCACACCTCTGGAGCTGAAAGAACTGTTTAAATGGCACAGAGAAGATTTGAGGGCAAGGGGATGAGCACAATGCTTGTCTGCAAGTGTTAAAGAGGAAGTTCCAGGGGACCAAAAGGGACAGAGAAGATTTTTATTCTGTAAGGAAGAATGTTCTATTAAAATCTCCTCAAAAATAGAATGGGTCTCTTGGGGAAGTAGTGATCTCACTGTTGCTGGGAGTATTCAAGGAGAAGGAAGATGACTGACTACTGGGTATATAGTAGAAGAAAAGAACCACTGGACCAGTGGACCTCTGAGAGACATCTAAATTCATATATCCATTTAGCAAAATGATTTGGAGTACCCCTATGTGCCCTGCTCTATGCCAGGAACAAAGATGAGGTCCTAGGGCTGGGGATATAGCTCCGTGGACGAGCATTTGCCTGGAATGACTGAGGCCCTGGGTTCCATCCTTAGCATCCACACACAAAAGATAAAGTCCCTGCCCTCATGAATTACAGCTGAATAAGAGAATTAGACATTAAATAAACACAACTGAATATATAACTTCAAATTGTGATGTATATTTTAAGGAAAATAATAGGGCTCTACTATGAGGGACTATCAGAGGGATCTAATTTAGAGATTGGACCTGAGGGGTCCTCTTTGACAAACAGACAGGAAGACAGAGATCTGAAGGATGAATGGGGGGCAGCCTGGAAAACATAGGATGTGTATGTATGGGGAGAGGGTGTTCAGAGTAGAGGCAGCAACAAGAAAGAAAGTCCCAAAGAAGGACAGGGCAGTGTGACTGGAAAACTGTGAATGTGGGAAAAACAGCGAGAAATGACAATAGGGAAAACAGGGGCTAGGTTTCAAAGATCACTGTATACGACTTACCCTGTTGCCCCATGTCCTGACCCTATTGTCCCTCTCCAGTGCTGACCCTAGGAGCTGCTGATCCAGCAGCTCCCTGCAGTTGCAAGGCCTCACTATTTCTCATGGTTCCTCTCAATTCCTGGGACCTTCCTAGTATCAGATGTTCTTTGTACCTCATCAGTGTCTTGGGAGGTAGAGTGGCAGACTTTCCACCTGTCTTGTGGGAGGCCCAGCTTCAATTTTTAACCCTTGTAACTGCTTCTCAAGAAGTAGTATAGTTTACTGGTGAAGAACTCAGACTCTGGTATCAGACTGCCTGGCTCTATCACTTAACTTGCTATTTGATCTTGCCAAATTACTTAAAAAGTTTACCTGTGTCTAAAATGAGACAGATGAGCATGCCTGTCCTCTAGGAGTATTATCAGATAATATTTGCCAAGTGTTTAGACAGTGCCTGCCACGGAGCAAGTACTATATGTGTTTGTTAAATAAACTAAATCACTGGCAATAAATCATTGCATCATTTCCTGTTTCCATATCTCATTCTATGTTCTCCTAATCTCATCCCTAGGCCTACAGCAGGGAACCAGGTACAAACCTACTGCTGCTGTCTCTCCTTACCCACTTTTCTGTCAAAGCTGCCTCTGGCCACAAAATAATATCTAAAAAAAACTAGGTGGAGCTGAACTCACCCCCAACTGGCCCTCCTCACCCCTGAAATGAAAGAAGTTCCTAATGATGGGTTGTGGTCAAATTCAGGTACCCTCATGAGGGCCTCCTCCTTCTCACCCCTCCAGCTGTCTTCCAAGGCTGAAATTCTCTGCACTCACTAAATATATCACTAACCCACCTCCCACTTGGAGTCCCACTTCATAGGTCCTATACCCGATCCCCAAGACAGAGTTTAATCTCCCACATGCTATCACCCTATGCTCAATACATATGGAACTTAAACTTGTGTATGTAACCACTAGCTTTCTTGTCTTTGTCCTTGAGGGCAGAAGCAGTCTCCTGTTCTCTGCTGCATCCCAGGACCCACATATGGCACTTACCCATCTAGCTTCATTTCTCATCAGTCCTCCTGGCATCTTTGAGCCCGCATGTGGGCCTGCTGTCAGGTTTGCTGTTCTCTCTGCTCAGGGCCTTTACTGGTGCTCTCCTCCCTGCCTTAATGTTTCCTTGCCTAGTCAGCTCCTACTCCTCCAGGTCTCGGCTTACCTGTTACTTCCTCCAGGAAGACTTCTCTGGGGCCCCTAGTCTAGGTAAGTTGCCTTCTTCTAGGATGTTCCAACATCTGCATCTGCATTTCCTCCACTGTGTTTTAAGCATCTCTTGTCTGTGCCTCCTACTAGTTTTTTAAGTTTAGGTAGGGGAGGATCACATTTATCTAATTTGCTACTCTATCCCCAGTGCTCAGGACAGGACCAGCACATAAAAGACCAAAGAGGAGGCTGGGGATGTAGCTCAGTGGTAGAGAACTTGCCTAGCATGTAGAAGGCCCTGGGTTCTGTATCCCCAGCACCAAACGAACAACTACAACTACCCCCACCCGCAAAAAAAAAAAAAAAAACAACAAAAAAAAAACCTGTGTGTAAAAGAGAGAGAGAGAGAGATCAAAAGATATGCAACATCTCCCCCCCAAAAAAGGTTAAGAACCACTGTGTAGACATTCCATAGATACCTGTTTTGATTGGATGTATCCATCCACAAATGGTTTATACTCAATAAACTGTTATTGAATGAATAAATAAGCCTCCCCCTCAGGGTTAAGGTGTTTTTTGATGTTTTCCATGGATCAAGAATAATCTCAAGAAATCTGCCAGAAAAAGTTAAAGTGCTGCTTGCTTCAGCCTCTGACCCTGTGGCCCTATTACTCCCTCAGTGCAGCCCACAGCTTAAAACCAACGCTTCGGTGGCTCTCAGACCCTGCCAGAATCCGTCTCCTGCCCGAATTCCACCTACTGCGCTTTTGCAGCCTGTCAGCTGAAAATAATCCTTGTGAAAGCAAGGGGGTAGCACGCGAACAAGGAGGAAGTCCTGCAGAAGCTTTAATGAAGGAGACTCTGCCCCCTACCGGCTGCCTGCTCCCCTTCAGCACCTGGCAGAGAGCCAGGTGACTCAAAAACCGAGGTCAGAGCGGGAAGAGAAAAGGGAGGCGAAGCAGAGGGCCGGGAGGAGGCGGTCCCCCGCTGGGCAGTTTTTCCTTTAGCAATTTGGCTTTGTCTTAAAATATTTCAAGGGAGGCTTTGAAGGCCCTTTCGCTTCTTCCAAAAGCTCGGGTCTCTACTCTCAAGCTAGCAGCTTAGGGAGGCAGGGGGTGTAAAGTGGCTGGAGACTCTTCTGGAGCTCCAGAGAGGTCCAGTCTTCCAGACTTGGCTTTCTCATCGATTTATTTTCCCTGAACCTGTCTACTGCCGACACCTTTGGATACTCAGCCAGTTCTCTGCATCGCCTACACTTGGCGGTGCGGCGTAACAGCCTCCCCACATCACCATGGAAACAGGAGCCTCTGCATCAATCCCAGATCTGATTTGCGAAGCTATAAGAAGAATCTGGATTTCAGGGAGGAAGTGCAGAAGGATACAGAAAGGGCAAAAGGGGAACGTTCACAGAAATGAGAAAGACACAGAAAGAGTGGTGGGTGGATTGCTTTACAAAGGTTATTAAATAACTTGTACCCTGTGAAGCGGGTCAGCTTCCTTGACAAGACAAAAATGCGGTATTCTTACCGGCCATCAGTCCGTCCAAACTGACCAACTTCCGCACTGTCACTCAGGAACCACATAATTTTGAGTCAACCCTCTAAAAGTATCACTTTTCTCATCTTTAAAATATAAATAATAGCAGCGCTTACTTCACAGGATTTTGTAAGAATCCCATGAGGTAATGCAAATATAACACTTAACTCAGTACTTAGCACAAATATGAGTGCTCAAAATTTTGGTTATTGAGCCTGGCACGGTGGTGTATGCCTGTAATCCAAGTGGCTTGGGAGGCTGAGACAGGAGGATCGCAAGTTCAAAGCCAGCCTCAGCAAAAAGGTGCTACACAACGCAGTGAGACCCTGTCTCTAAATAAAATACAAAATAGGACTGGGAATGTGGCTCAGTGGTTGAGTGCCCCTGAGTCTGAGTTCAATCCCCAGTACCAAAAAAAAAAAAAAAGTTATACATGCTACCTGTGTCTATATTTATTATTTTCTCTGCTAAATTGCCAGCTTTTCAATAATAATGCCTTTTTTTTTTTTACAATATTCTTTTTTCTCTTTCTTTCTTTCTCTACTGATATTGGGGAGTGAACCCAGGGGATGTTCTACCACTGAGCAACATCCCAAGCTATTTGTACTTTCTGAAACAGGGTTTTGCTAAGTTATCTAGGCTGGCATGGAAGTTGTCATCAGCCTCTCGGGTAGCTGGAATAACAGGGATGTGCCATCATGTCCAGCTTAGTTACAATTTTCAAAGTGCCTTTTTTCTTTTCTTTTTTTTGGTACCAAGAATTTAACGAACCAACCATTGAGCCACATTCCCCCCTCCTCAGCTTTTTTTAAAAATATTTTTTAGTTGTAAATGGACATAATGTCTTTATTTTATTTATTTATTTTTATGTGATGCTTGGTAGGTAAGTGCTCTACCACTGAGCCACAGCCACAGCCATCATACAGCCCCCCTTCTCAGCTTTTTATTTTTTATTTTGATACAGTCTCGATAAGTTACTGAGGCTAGCCTTGAATGTTCAGTCCTCCTGCCTCAGCCTCCCAAACCACTGGGATTACAAAGCTGTACCACTATTTCCAGCTCAAAGTGCTTTTTACACACAATTTCGAATTTGTTAAGCTCCAATCCTAAAAAATAGGGAAGGGATTATTCTCCTCACTTTGCAGATGAAGAAATATTAAAGTTTAAGTTTGTTCAAAACTTGGTTCTGACCTTGTGCTAAAATACAGGACTTTGTTGAACCAGAATTCAGGGCCCTATCCACTCATTTCCATGCTGTGTGCCTCTGTGCCCAGTATGATATTGCAAGCAGTCAGTACCTCAGTTTGATGACACTGATTTTCTGGAGCAAGAGTTCTGTGAAGAGCTAATCCTGAAGTATGAGCATTTGGGTTTGATCATAATGAAAGTAAAAACTCTTAATTGAATCTATAATTTTTAAAAATTCCAAAACATGTGTGGTGGTACTCTTCTGTAATCCCATCTGAGGCAAGAGGATTATAAACTCAAGGCCAGCCTCAGCAACTTAGTAAGACCCTACCTCAAAATAAAGTAAAAGGCACTGGGGGTATAGCTCAATCATAGAGGGCCACTGGGTTTAATCCCCAGTACCCTACCCCCACAAAAATTCTGGGTTGGGGGTATAGCTCAGTGGTAGAACACTTGTCTGGCATACACAAGGCCTTGGGTTCAATCTTCAGTACCCCTCCCCCAAAAGAATTCTTATAAGTAAATGTCATACTTAGTAGTGAATGTTGAAAGCTTTCCCTTTGAGTAAAGGGGAAGCAACAAAATGCCCATTATTGTTTATTTAATATTGTTTTACATTGTCCTAGAGATTGTAATGAACTCACTATTTAGAGATGATATAATTGTGATATGGAAAATCTAGAAAAATCTACAAATAAAGTACATGGATTAAGAAGTGAGTTTAGAAATACTGCTGAATTTGGGCTGGGGGTATAGTTCAGTGGTAGAGTGCCTGCTTAGCATGAACAAGGCCCTGGATTCATTCTCCAGCATCAAAAAAATACATATAAATAATAATAATAATAAAAAGAAACACTGCAGAAATACAAGATCAATTTTCAAAAAGTTCATTTCATTCTTACATGTTAGCAACAAAAAAGGTTTGAAAAGGTGCCATTTATGCTGGAATAGAATTATCAAATACCTAAGAATAATTCTAACAAAATATATTTAAGACCTCTAGCAGGCTGGGATGTAACTCAGTGGTAAGGTACTTGCATAGCAGGCATGGGGCCCTGAGTTTGATACCCAGAACTGTCAAAAATAAAATAAAACAAAAAGATCTTTAACAGAAATACTGTATAAAAATATTAAGACAAAGAATAACCTAAATTAATAGATATATCATGTTCATGAATTAGAAGACTTCTTATAAAAGTGATAGTTCTCTTCAAACTCATCTAAGAGATTCACTGCAATCCCCTATAAAATCCCAATGGCTTGAAAACTAACAAACTGATTTATGAATGTACATGGAAACTCAAAGGTCAAGAATAACTAAGATGCAGGCTGGGCTGTAGCTCAGTGGCAGAGCGCTTGCCTAGCATGCATGAGACAATGGGTTCGATCCTTAGCACCATATATGAATAAACAAATAAAATAAAGACATTCTGTCCATATACAACTATTAAAAAAAAAAGAATCACTAAGATGCTCTCCAAGAAGAACAAATGTTAAGTTCTTGGTCTAGTATATATTAATACTTATAATAAATATATGATAATTAAGACAGTGTTATATTGGTACAAAAATAAGCAAGGTCAATGGAATAGAATAAAGAACCCAAACACAAACCCACGCATATATGGATATTTTATTTATTTATTTTTTGGTACAGGGATTGAACCCAGGGGCACTTAACCCCTGAGCCACATCCCTAGCCCTTTTTATTTATTTATTTTTAATTTAGAGAGAGGGTCTCACTAAATTGCTGAGGCTGGTTTTGAACTCACTATCCTCCTGCTTCAGCCTCCCAAGCCTCTGGGATAATAGGCATGCACCACTATGCCCGGCTACTGGACACTTGATTTATGACAAAGGAAAACAATGCAAAGCAGTGAGGAAATACCCCAAAGGAATATATAAAATCACAACATCAAACATAAACTCCAGTGCCCCGGTTTCTGTTCATGACCAAAAGTCTCAGGGGTCACTCAAGGTAAACTGGGCTAACTGGGCTGCAAAAAATAACCACACAAGAGACACAAATACCTTTTTGTTTGGGGTCACTGTGATGGCTCCTCTGACCTTAAAGGTCCACAGGAAGAGAGAGAGCAAGAGCACATGCTGACCCCTTTTATTGAGGAGAAGCTATTCAAATGAGGCAAGGAGTCAGGTTTCAGGGGGCTGAGTCTGTCTTCATGATGTCCACTGTCAGCAGGTTGACTGACATCTAGGTAGGCCACACCCAAGGGCACAGTAAGAGAAGGGGACACACACAAGGCACTTCCATGGAACATTCTATTCTAAACAGGGCAAGGGGTAATATTACAAAGGAACAGGTGAGCATAGCTCCACCCATGGGGCTGTAGGAAGGCACAGTCACTGGAACCCTAGAAGAGTGGGGCAGTCTAGCAGCATGGGTGCCTGACGCCACATCGCCCAGCAGGGGACTTAATTCAGTCACATGCGAGGTTGGTCTCCCATACTCCAGGTGAATTATAGATACAAATGTAAAAGGCAGAACAATAAAGTCTCTAGAAAATAAGGTAGGAACCTACCCTCATGACCTTAGGATAGGAAAAGATTTCTTATCAGTATAAAAAAGAGGGAACTGAGGTGTAGCTCAATGGTTACACACTTGCTTGGCAATCATGAAACCCTGAGTTCAATTCCCAGTATCTCAAAAAAAAAAAAAAAAAATATATATATATATATATATATATATATATATACACACAAAAAAACATACACACACACACACACATGTATATATATATGAAAAAGAAGAGGTTAAATATTATGGTATGTGAATTAACATTTTTTATTAAAATTTTTTTTAAAAAATGAAAAGGTAAACCAGAGACTGGAAGAAGTGATTTGGAACACATACTGATAGAGGACTTTCATCCAGATAATAAAATGAACTATTACAATTCAATAAAAGACATATAACCTAATATAAACATAGTCAAGAAGTTTGAATAGATACACCACAAAAAGAGGATGTCCAAATGGCAAATAAACATGGGAAAGAGCAAATCCGGATTTGCCTTTCCTGAACACAATGCTTCTGCCAAAACTATCATCCGTGACTTTCAGGACATCTTGTCCACTGTCATGCTATTTCACACTATATGGCTTTTGATCAAGGAATTCACTTCCCTTCAAATGAAATATGGCAATGGGCTAATTCTTTTGAAATTAACTGGTCTTATTACGTTTCTCACCAATCTGAAGCAGCCGATTTGATAAAACAATAGAATGGCCTTTTGAAGACTCTGTTATAGTGCCAACTAGGTACTGTAACCTACAGGACTAAGGCAAGATACCCACAAAGGCTATATGAATGCTGTGAATAAGCTTGGGAGTCATGGGAGTGGCACCACTCACTATTGTAACCCATTAGTAAAAGTTTTATATCCTGTTCCCCTGATCTCATGTTTTGCTGGCCTAGAGATCTTAGCTCCCTGAAGAGGAATGATTCTACCAGAAGACACAATGTTTCCACAGAACTCTCAGTTGAGATTGATGCCTAGTCACTTTGGACTCCTCTTGACTTGGAATCAACAGACTAAGAAGGGAATTATGGGGTTGTCAAGGATGATTGATCCTGACTACCAAGGAGAAACTGGAATATTACTACACAATTGAGGGAAAGTAAGAGTAGTCTGGGATGCAGAAGATCCCTTAGGTCATCTTTTAGCAAACCCTGTGACTAAGGTCAATGGAAATGAACAATGCAGGCAGGACTATTAATGGCCCAGTGCTTCAGGAAAGAAGGTTTGGGTCACCCCTCCAGGTAAAGAACCATGATCTGCTGAGATGCTTACTGAAGACAAAAGGAATACAGAATGGTAATGGGAAAAGGTAGTTCCAAATATCAGGTACCACAATGTGACCAGTTATAAAACTGAGGACTGGAACCATTGTGAGTATTTTTGTCTTGTTTTGTTATGAATATATTTGTGTGTATATATAACAGGCAATTATCTTTAGATTTTTCTTCTTTTATTCCCTTATCATGTAACATAAGATTATCAACTTGATATCCAATATTTAAGTATTACTAACTTTACATCATAATATTTGAACTATGGGATAGCAAGAAGAATAAACATCACTCAAGGAGTTTAACCCCTTCTGTGGAAGGAGTTAGGGTGTTTTTGATTATATGCAGGATAGCTGTATCATGTTAGGTACAATTATGACCTTGTTATTATCTTATTTGGAGATTAAGTATGGTTTAAGGAGATTCATATAGGGACAAAGTGACAAGGGCTGTTTTTTATGTCAACTTAATTGAGTGATGGAGTACTGGACATTTGTTCAAATACTATTCTGGGTGTCTTTGTGAGGTTGATTCTAGATGAGATTAACATTTGAATCCATAGATGTAGTAAAACAGACAGTCCTCATAATGTGGATGGGCCTCATCCAGTCCTTGAAGACCTATATACCAGAAAGGCTCAGTGAGAGTGAACTCTTCCTGTCTGTTTGAACTGGTCTTTTCTGAGACATAGGCTCTTCTGAATCTTGAGCTGGTGACTTTCAAATTGAAGTTTTCCTGAGTATCCAGTTTGCCAACTGCCAATGTCTCAGTCTCCAAAATCACATGAATCAAATCCTTGTAAACACACACACACACACACACACACACACACATTGGTTTATCTGGGGAACCCTAATATGAGCATTATATTTCACATTTAAAACAACTTTGAGGCACATTTTGCATATCTGATATAAAATCTACTCATTTCAAGTATACTGTTCAATGACTTTTTAACCCAAATTTATCAAGTCATTCAACTTGACTCAAGTTTTAGAACCTTTCCATCATCCTAATATGATCCCTTATGCACACTTACTATTAATCTTCCCTTCCCCTCTCCCAGGCAATGGATGATTATTTTAGTTCAAGCCACCATACAGAATATCATACACTGGGTGACTTAAACAACAAACATTTCTTTCTCACAGTTTTGGCGGCTGAGAAATCCAAGATTAATGCCCTGACAATCTGCTGTCTGATGAGGGCTCTCTTCCCAGTGTGCAAAAGGCAGTCTTCTAGTGTCTTTTTTTTTAACCTCAGTACTGGGAATTGACTTATAGGCACTCTACCACTGAGCTACATCTCTAGCCCTTTTAATTTTATCTTGAAATAGGGTCTTGCTAAATTTCCCAGGCTTGTCTGAAACTTTTGATCCTCCTGCCTCAATCCCGTTTCTGGGATTATAGTTGTGCACCACCACACCCAGCTTGGTATCTTCACAAGACCAAGAGAGACAGTTTGTAGTCTCTTTTCCTTCTAAGGACACTTCCCATTATGGGAACCTACCTTCATGATACTATCTAAATCTTATTACAGCACAAAGTCCCCACCTCCTAATACCATCCTATTAGGGGTTAGGATTTCAATAGTAATCCACTTTCTGTCTTTACAGTCTAGCTTTTTCTGACATTTCATATAAATGGTATGATACAGGGGAATGCAGTGGTACATGCCTGTAATCCCAGCTATTCAGGAGGCTGAGGCAGGAGGACTGTGAGTTTGAAGCCAGCATGGTCAACAAGGGGTGGCCCTGTCTCAAAAAAATAAAACTAAAATAAACTAAATGATATAATATGTGGTGTTTTTGAGAGTTGTCCACATTATACCATGTATCCACCTCTGTTCCTTTTTATTTCTGAATAATGTTCCAATACATGGACATAGCATATTTTGTCTACCCATTCACATATTGATGGACAGTTAGGCTGTTTCCAATTTTTTCAATTGGTCCTTTGTGAGTGGTATAGTTGAGAACACCCCTGTGCAAGTCTTTGTGTGCATACATTTTTCTCTTAGGAAAAGTTCCAAGAGTGAGATTGCTGGATCACATCATAAATTTACATGGGTTTTTGTTTAACATTTGCCTTTTTTGGGTCATTTTTAATTTATTTTTATTTATTTATTTATTTTATTTTTTGCTCTTCTGGGATTTAAACCCAAGCCCTGTGTTTGCTCTACTAATGAGCTACATCCCAAACCCTAACCTTTATGTCTTAGATTCTGAAAAACTGCCAAACTGTTTCTCCTCATTCCCTCCAACACTTGTTACTATCTTCTTTATTATGGCCATTCTAAACAAACAAAAAGTTCTCTGTGGAGGAATAAAAATAAATAGAAACTTAAAAATATAAAGCACACTGTGGAGACTGAGGTTTTTGAAGGGGTGAAGGAACTCTCACAAAAACTGACTGCAGTCCTCCAGCTGGTAGGGGGCGCTCCAAGACAGGGCTCTTCTCCCAGCCTCTCACTGGGCTGTCTTAACGAGATCTTCGTTGCTAGGAAACGAGACGCATTTATTTCCCCTGGAGAGGCGGAGATCACACACCGCTGGGGTTCTCTTGTCGGAAGACTGAGAGCTAAGATCCGGCTACCTTAGTTCCAGGGGCAGTTCCAGAAGGTGTCTTTCTAGGGAGTGTTTTCCTTCTACCCTAACGTGGGTCGAGGCCAGCCGCAGCTCCTTGCTTGGATCCAATCCTAGGCCCAAGCATGCTTAGGAGAGGGAAAAAGGCCAAGACACCTCTGTCGGAAGAGGAGCAGCTGCTTCTGTATCAGCAGAAGTTGCTGGCAGAGGAGGAAATGGCCAAGAAGAAAGAGAGGCTCCTCAGCCAGTTCTTGAAGGTGATGGCCTTCTTCATTATGTCCTGCCCAACCCCTACCACCCCCTGCACTGGCCCTGGCTCCTGTCATCGCGGCAACTCGTTTTCTTTCCCTCCTCCCCTCCTCCGAAAACCCTGAAATCCAAATATACTTAGATTTAAGGCAACACTGTTCGGGAGGTGGGGAGTACTCTGGAAGCCTGAAGGAGGGCAGGTGGAATAGAGTTGGTAGTCTCAACTGAGCCCCAGAACTAAGTAGATGGTGCTGGCTATCCGAATTTAGCTATTTTGAATTCTGATATTCTCCCTGGAGATGGGTCATTATAATCATCCTACTCTGATGCTTGAATGCCTCCCCCTGACTTACTCTTGCTCTCCCTATGATGCCATCAGGCTGTTCCTGACTTACTTTGGGCCCTCTGAAAACAAAAACAGGAACCCCCTGAGTATGATCCCTTAGAAAACACAGTGGATAAGGTGTCAGGTGACAAACTACAGTGATCTTGTTCATCGTACTGTGTCAGGGCATTTGGCCTTAGCCTTTAGAGGTGTTTAATCATTCCTTCACACAGGACAAGCTGGCCAAAGAGGAACAAAACAGTGCTCTTAACCTTAATAAGATTAACACACAGTGGAGAACTGTCCTTCGAGAAGTCAAGACTAAAGAACTTCATAAAGACATTGAAATCCTCAGTCAAACATTTGAACGAGTGGTGGACTGCAAGGACAGTGTCATCAAGGTAGGCACTCTTTCCAAAGAAACAGTTGAGTATTCTTAATAGAATGGACCTAGGGAATTAATCAATCTTAAAGCCCTCACAAGGCACAGACTGTAAAGGCAGGCTTTTGGCAATAATTGTTCTTCCTGAGATGAAAAATAGAGTATTGAGCTGTCATTCATTCCTCTTTTTTCCTTGAAGGGAGCCATTCTCCTTGGTCATCTACTGCCCCAAATCAGAACTATGTAATACTAGAGGGTTGTTTGGTTTGGTTTGGTTTTGTTACTAGGGATTGAACTCATGGGTGCTTTACCACTGGGCTACATCCCCAACCCTTTTTATTTCTTGAGACAGGATCTCATTAAGTTGCTGAGGATGCCTCCTTGAACTTGTGATCCTCCTGTCTCAGCCTTCCAAATTGTTGGAATTACAGGCATGTGCCACCAAACCCAGCTATAATATTAGAGTTTCAAGGCACAGTATATATATCACCCAGTGAATTGAACTTAGTCCCACACCTTTATTACAGTGTCAGAGAAAGGAACTGACTTGCCCAAGACCACATAGCTAGTCAGTGAGAGAGCTAGGAGAGTACAACATGGGTTTCTTAACTCCCACTCCAGTGCTTCATTCAACCAGATTGTTTGGCCTCTTTGATATAACCTTGAAAAAGGTTGGGAAGATCTCCATAGGTAAGAAAATTTCTGGATTACTAAGCAATTCAATCATCCATGCTTATGCTCCTGGGAGGTTCTCCCCACTACCACATTTTTTTATTGGTGCATTATAGTTGTAATATACTTATGGGATTGGTTGTTACATATTTGTACATGCACACAATTCACAAAATAATATAATTTGACCAATATCATTCCCCAGCACTTTTTCCCTCCTTCCCCATCTTGAGATGTTCTTAAGTTCTTGATTCCTCCCTATTTTCAAGGAATTTTTGTTTTATCTTTCCTTCCTTTTCTCTTATTTTACAGTACTGGGGATTGAACCAAGGACATTCTATCATTAAGCTCCATCCACAGCCATTTATATTTTTTTATTTTGAGACAAGGTCTTGCTGGGTTGCCAAGACTAGCCTTGAATTTGTGATCCTCGTGCCTCAGCCTCCCAAGTAGCAGGGATTATAGATGTGCCCACCATGCCCAGCTTCTTCTTTTACCCTGCTTTTTACATCCTATCTCTATTTACTGATTTGTTGGTTGTTTCCATTTCAAAACCAAAAACTCCACAGTAACAGCAAATACACACTATCAAAAAGGTATTCCCCCCTCTAGAAAACATGCTTTTTGTTCACAGCCTACCCCTGGGGAAAAAATTCCGGCAGACCTGGGCAACTGTCAGAGATGCATAGTAAGAATCTTCAAATTTGCAGAAAAAAATACACACTAGACGTTTTTCACTCTGCCAGTTTATACTTAATGGTTTTTTAAGTGGATTTTCCCAGGAACATATTGGTAGTTATCAAATAATTGATGAAAAAAGAACCAGTGGTACTCATTAAGGAGTGGTTATTATTATTATTATTATTATTATTATTACCCATGAACCAATTAGCTTCTTCTTACAAATAACTTTGTAGCTTATGATTGCAGTCCTTGCCTTAGGTCAATCACACACTGCTAATATTAAGCATTTTCAGGGTAATTCCTGAATAACCAAGATTGTGCATGTTAAATATACAATATGCAAATATTAGTGATCCTCACTACCTGCCTCTACTTATTCATTTCCCATTTACCCTGCATCCCACAATATCTACTTTTCTAGGATTACTCTGATAAAAGTCACCAATCCAGAATCCTGGCTACTTTTCATCATTACTTCTCCTCTAATCTGACCTTTCCATGGCATTGACACTCTTGTTCATGACCTACATCTTAAAATTTTCTTTTGGCTTCCATGACACTATTCTGGCATTTCTCCTGCCTCTTGGGACACATATATCCAGTCCTCTTTGTGAATTCATCTTCCTCTCGCCATCTCCTGAACTTTAACATTCCTTAGATCCCTGAGCCTGGTCATCTCACCCTTTAACCAGTTGTCTAGGGCTTAGACAATGTGACTCATTACCCTGGCTTAAAACAATTTATTATTATCTCTCATGATTCTGTTAGGCAAACTGAGCTCAGGGTGATTCTTCTCAAGCAAGGTTAGTTTTCAGTCAGATGTCAGCTGGTGCTGTATTCAACTAGGCCTGATGGCTAGATGTCCTAGATGGCTGGCTCTTGATTCTGGCTGTCAGAGGAGTTCAACCAGTTATCTATTGCTATATAACTTTCCTGTGACCCCTGTGTAAATTGGGCTTCTCACAGCACGACAGCTAGGTTCCTAAAGGGAGCATCCCAAAGGGAAGGAAGCAGAAGTTGCCAGGACACATAAAGGGCTATGCTTGGAACTGGCACAGGGTCACTTCCACCATATTCTATTGATCCAGGGAGTCAGAGTCTTCCCAAATTCAAGATGATGGAAAAAGAGTCTACTTTTTGCTGGCAAGGTCATATTACAGAAATGGATTGGCAAGATCATGTTACAGGAAATTATCAGATGGGAGATACTGCTGTGCTTATGTTTGTAAAATATAATCTACTATATATATTTCATAATGGTTCCTGAGACCTTATGACATGACTATATTGGCTGTTGATAGCTTCTTAATGATCTTTTGTGATAAGATACCCTAGGTTCAACTTATTTTCTGCATAAAACTTCCAAGTGATCATTTCTCCAAAAACCCTGATTCCATGTAGTGGTGGCCCCATCATTGTAAATATTTGTTGTCCACAGGATATTGGGGATCCCTGACATCATCCTTGCTTTACATTCAAGAGTGAGTAGGTGCCAGGCATGGTGGCATACACCTATAATCCCAGTGGCTCGGGAGGCTGAGGCAGGAACATAGTGCATTCAAAGCCAGCCTCAGCAACGTAGGCCCTAAGCAACTTAGCAAGACCCAGACTCAAAATAAAACATAAAAAAGGGGGACTGGGGATGTGGTTTGGTGGTTAAATTCCCCTGGGTTCAATTCTTGGTACCATTAAAAAAAAAAAAAAGTGAGTGAACCAGTACTTACAAAGCCAAAGTCTTGGCATTAGAAACTGAGGGAAAAAATGCCATCATGTCATCCAGCTAGCCAGCTGAATACATTTTTATTTTCTCACACAGATGCCATTTGACCAGAATGGTAACTCTGTTTTCCTGTCCAGTCTTTAGCTAAGGACCTATCAGAAGCTGAGGAGCAGTATGCCCATGCCCTACGCAGCCACTTGCACAACATTGACCAGCTCTTGGACCTGCAGAGGCGCCGGCTCCACCTCCTGGAGGAAAATTACAACAATGAGCTGGAGGTCCTAACCAAGGAGTTTGAGACAGAAAGGTATGGGTCCCAAGAGAAGATAGGGGACTGAATCCAGGGGAGTGACTGTTCTGTGTGAAGGAGCTGCTTGTAAGCAGGTGGCCAGTACCTGGAAGCATTCCACTTTTATTATGACATGACCCACAACAGAGAACATTCTGAGTTTGTTCTAAACAAATTCAGGTTCACCTTACAGCCTTTGCTTTCCTTTACCCCTTCCCCCACGCCCCATATCCCTACACACACACACACACACACACACACACACACCACCACCTGGCATCAAAATGCCCTTACCATCCACTTTCAAATATCAGAATCCTACCCATCTCAGAGCAGACAGATTTGGGAGGGAGACTTCACTTATATTTATATTTGTATTAATGTATTGCCTATTCAAAAATCAAAATAAAATAATCTTATTCTCTCTGGCCATAAAAATGTAGAGCCCACCCTCTCTCTGTTCTCTGTCAGTATCAAAGAGTTTGTACCATTCATACAGTTTTATTACTACTGCTTTAAATTGTCATTATTGGTCCATATGCTGTATCCATTACAGCAAGGACAATATCTTGTCTCCTATAGGAAGACAATTATTGACCAACATGAGAAAGAGATTCACTATCTACAAGATGTCTTCATGGCCATGGAGCAGAACTATATAGATTCTGAGTATGAAAGCAAGTTGGAGTTCCAAAGCATGTGGGATGATCTCAAAAACAAGGTATAGAAGGGGATTAAAGGGACAGGAACTGGGAGAGAAGTAAGAGAAAAACTGTTCAAGCTACTAGAGACAGAAGAGAGCCCTGTAACCAACAGTCAATAAAAGGGTGTGCCACTGTAGTTGATTCAACTGCTTTTTGTAATTTTGTAAAAACTGGTCAGGAAGGAAGATCATTCTAAAATGCATTTTGGAGCTTAAAAAGCAACAAGGAGATCATCTGGCTTCCTCTGAACTACAGATGTGGTAGAGCCAGAAGAATTAATCTAGGTCTCCTGCCACTTAGCCCAAAATGCTTTCTACCATATTGGAGATTACAAACTTAACTACTCCACAGACCTAGGTTTAGATATAGGGGTTTTTTTGTTTTGCTTTTTTGCTTTTATTTTTATTTTGGTACTGGGAATTGAAATCAGGAGCACTTTACCACTGAGTTATATCCCCAACTCTTTTTATTGAGACAGGGTCTTGCTAAGTTGCTGAGGTTGGCATGGAACTTAAAATCCTCCTGCCTCAGCCTCCCAAGTTGCTGGGATTAGAGGCATGTGCCACTATGCCTGGTGGGGTTCTTGTTTTCATGTTATGTCAATGTTTTACAAAAACTTTGAATACATTTTCTATATTTAGAAATTGAAAATATTTCACATAAAAATCTAAATTTTCGACTTCCCTTGAAAAATTTAAAGATCTAGTGGCAACACTGGGCCATGTTTCCAAATGGCAGCATTCATGTGGAGTTGTAGGAGCTCAAGTTCACTACAGGACCACTCAGCCCACAATACTTTCTTATATTATCTTCCTGGTCTTTATGGGCATTTTGATTGGTGATTGCTGCACTGATTAATACTATTAACAGTTCAAAACATGAGGTTTCTGGTGGAAATAAAGGGCATTAGTAGCATAATTTTAAACATTGGGTATTTGGGGGGGGGGAACTTCCTAGAACTTAGAAGAGAAGCACTTTCTACGAATACAACTAGAGAATGTAGTAGAAGATCTGTGGAGAAGGTTCCAAGAAGCACTCAAGAATTATACTGATGCCACAGAGGACCGGAAAATTGCCTTTGAAACCTTAAAGGTGAAGGACGAGAAGAGCTCCAAAGAAATTGAAGCACAAATGAAAAAAATACAGAAACTACAGGTAGTATCACCATCCAAAAATGCTACTTACACTACTCCATTATTCCCCTTTCCCCAGTTCCCACTGGGTCTCATTACTCCACTGGGTGAGAAAAGATGATATACTCTGATTTCAGTTCCCAGGCTGCCCTTTTCCTGTGTCAATAAAGACCCTCCTCTGGTCAAGTGTTTCCTCTGTCTACTCTGTCTGTCCAGGAGGCCATAACTATTTCAAAAGGCAAAATCATGCTGCATAGTCGTGAGAGTGAAGATCAGAACCAGTATATCCGTAATGACAAGGAGTTGGTCCTTATACAACTGCGAAAACTTAAGTCTCAAAGGATGCAGGCCCGAGAGGTATCCCAGGAGAACTTAGTCAAGCTCACCCTGGAAAGTAATGCCACCCTCAAGGCCTTGAAAAAGATCGTTGATAAGGTAATAAAGGGGAGAGGACAGTCAGAACAAAGGCAAATAAACTGCTTGAGGTGAAAGGAACTTTGAAGTAGAGGAGGGGGCTGGGGATGTGGCTCAAGTGGTAGCGTGCTCGCCTGGCATGCATGCGGCCCGGGTTCGATCCTCAGCACCACATACAAACAAAGATGTTGTGTCTGCCGAAAACTAAAAAATAAATATTAAAAACAAACAAACAAAAAAAAAACAATCTAGATCTTTGGGCTGGGGATGTGGCTCAAGTGGTAGCACGCTCTTCTGGCATGCGTGCGGCCCGGGTTCAATCCTCAGTACCACATACAAACAAAGCTGTTGTGTCCGCCGAAAACTAAAAAAAAATAAATATTAAAAAAAATGTTTAAAAAAAAAGAAGTAGAGGAGGGTTTCCTCGTGCTTCCTAAGCTTAAGTGAACACTAGGAATATCTTCATTATTCTCTCTCCTCCCCTCATACACTTTAAGTTAAATAATAACAGCTTAATTTAATAAAAATATGAAATACTTAGACCAGTGCTTGGCACATGGTAAGCACTAGGTGTTAGATGTATTTATTACTATTGTCTCTCATTTTAATAAGAAGTTCCCCTGGAGTTGTTTCATGCAGGGAACTAACTCCACTATTTCCCTCTTAGCCCTTTCCTAATGAAGTCTGTTCCTGCTTCCAACAGGGTGAAAAGATCCTTAAACTTGCTGAAATATGTAGAAAATATGAAACAGAGGAAGAGAAAGTGCTGCCTTTTTATTCATCAGTATTGACAGCTAATATGCAGGAGGAGAATGAGGAACAAAATCCTGAAGAGCTTACTATGGAACTTGTGAAGGTAAGGGCTGGGAGAGGATAGGCTTTGGGATAGCATTTGCTACTGGGTCCTGAAGTACACTTTTCCTCTCTAACTCAATTACCAGGTGATGGCTGACTACGTAGGGATGGAGAATTTCTGGAAAAGGTACAACAAGGTGAAACTGGAGCAACTGAGCCTCCAACACAGACGAGCCCAGCTGCTGGAAATTAATGGGAAGCTTCGGGAGATGCTCAAGCAGTACTTGGATGGCATCTCCGTGAGTGATGAAGTGTTGAGCAAGTTTAACCCACTCTTCATAGTCAACCATCAAAGCAACTTATCCCAACCCTTGTCCACATCTACTGCTCAGTCAGGTGACAAACCACCTCCAACTACTTATAATATCATTGAAGCAGCCCACATCATCTCCCACACCCTGTGATCCAAGGGAGGACACGTCTTTCCAACTTCAAAGAAAAAAAAAATTTTTTTTTTGAGACCCAAGTGCTTTGCTATTAAAAACTTCCATGGAGTTTATGAACTCCTTATATTTTTGCTGTCTTGGACAGAGCAGTTCACTTTGAAGACACTAGGAATACTGCCATCCTGGGGAGCAGAGAAAATAGGAAGGCAATGACGCAGTGAAGCACAGCTCTTTGGTGTTGTGGTACCATGGGAGCTCATACCAAAACCTTAAGGACCTAGAGGCCAAGTGGGCAGATCCTATGGGCAGATCTTTGGGGTATATTAGGACAGCAAGTGGTGGTCAGGGGAAGAGGTGACCTAAGGCTTCCAACCACCCTCCCTTGCCAGGCAAGATCCAACCCCAGAATGCCTTTTTTTCTCAGCCCTTCACCTCATTCCCACTTACAAAAAGCAGCTTCAGAAAGTATCAGGTGAAGAATACAAAGCTCTTTAAAAAGTACTATCATTTATTTCTTTTTACTCTTGTTTCGTTTTTCTTCCTTGAGCTTCTTTTTGGAGACTTTGGGTGTGTTGGCCTTTTTATATAGGTGAAACCCAATGAGACACAGGAGGCCTGGCACCATGGCCATGCCTACCAGAGGCAAAATGCCCTTCACCAGCTTTTGCCAGTAGTTGGCTCGGATCAGTGCAATCAGCTCCACGTCATACTGCAACACTGCATCCGCTGGAGAGGCAGAGGGGAGGTGAGGATTAGAATCTCTTGTGCATTTTATCTGGGGCTTTGAATATGAATGAAAACAGGAAGGGCTGGCTATAGCAAAGCCAACTATGAAGCTGGCAAGACTTAAATGTGGGGTTGAGTTCCCTTAGACAAAGGCAGAGGAGGGTTATAAGCAGAGTCTAGTAATAGTCATATTGACCCCAACTACATGTATGGCTTGGGTTCAGTGAGGTCTTTGACAGCACAGGAAAATTATGAATATGAAATACATAGGCTGTTCTCCATTTATAAAAGAACCCTCTATACTACCTATACCCATTTTCCAAAGAGCCATATGGACAGAATCATTGCAGAGCTGAAATTAACTGGATTTAAAGTAGATAACTTTAAAATTCCACCAACCAATGAGCACATTCAATGTGATTATTAGAAAAACAGTAGTTTGGGGCTGGGGCTATAGCTCAGTGGTATAGCGCTTGCCTAGCATGTGTGAGGCACTGGGTTTGGTTATCAGCACCACATATAAATAAAGGTCCATCAACAACTAAAAAAAAAAAAAAAAAAAGAAAGAAAACTTACAAAAGAAAAGAAAAGAAAGAAAGGAAAAGAAAAACAATAGTTTAGCTAGATGTGGTAGTGCACACCTGTACACAAGAAGCTGAGGCAGGAGGATCACAAGTTAGGGCCAGCCTGGGCAACTTCATGAGACCCTGTCTCAAAAAATAAAAAAGGCTGGGGGTATGGGTATAGCCCAGTGATAGAGTGGCCCTGGATTCCATCCCCAGTACCATAAACAAACAAATAGGGGCAGGTGGAAGAGGAGTGAATGGGAAGGGAGAGGTATACAAAGAAGCAAATAAGCAGTACTGTGAATTGGGAAGTAATAGAACATTGGCTAAAATAGTTTCTCTCTAGTCCCCCTACCCTCTTTCCAGACCTTCCTCTAGCTGGGACTAGGATAGGAATTATGTTCTCAATGCTCTGTGGAATAAAACACATTTTAGCTAATAGAACATTTGTTATAACGAAAAGCAAAAGATATATCTTTTGGGAAATCTGTCCAGTATTAGCCTTTTAAAAATAGATATAATAGGGGTGTAATTGTGGCTCAATGGGAGCCTCAACTCAGTTGTAGCTGAGTGTGAGGCACTGGGTTCAATCCTAGCACCACATAAAAACAAATAAATGCATTAAGTCCATACATAACTAAATTAAAAAAAATAGATACAATAATGATTTATAAGAGTTTTCCAAGTTATGGGGTAGACTTGGCTTTTAAAGATTGCTTTTTTTTAGTTCCTTGACTATTCTGAAAGTAGTAATATAAGCAGCAGACCCATGTAGGTCAAGCAGGTATCTCTTCCCTAAAAATATGCCAGCTGCCAGAGGTAGCCTTAACAGGTGATGTTTGTAGTCTCTATTGGTGACCTGAGCAGGAAAAAAAAAAAAGTGGCTCTGCAGAAGGAGGCCCCAGACACTCCTGTCCCTTTCAGCAAACCTGATCTGGACCTTCTCAAGCTCCAGACAAAAAAAAAAAAAAAATTATTCCTTGTAGGGACTGGTTTTTTGATGGCCTGAGAGAAAGACCTAGTCAGATTACCTGGGACAGATGGTGGAAATCCCCGTTTTCCATAGGCCAAGTGAGAAGGGATGATTGCCCTTCGCTTCTCTCTGAGGGAAGGAATGTAAGTCACAGCCAGAGGTGGGAAGGTGGGCCAGTACCCTCAGTCAGCAAAACCCCTTGTATATTTATACCCAAAACATGAACTTTCCCACCTGTGTGCCTAACAGCAAAAGTGTCCATCTCCCCACAACCCCAACTCCTCCAACAAAACCAGAGGGGCACGGGTTTTAGACGCCCTCAGAAGGCCTACTGACGTGGACCTGTCCAATGTGAAGCCACAGTCCTTTATCCCACATTCTACTGACTCCTGCAGGAGCAGGATGGCAGAGAAAACCTCTACCCAGGGAAAGGGGATACCCACCCTCCTATACCCTCTTCCCAGATACTCACCCTACACACATGTCTAGAAGGCTCTGCTCCAGACCTTGAGGAAGAAGACATAACTTACTGGAAGCTACTCACATTTACCAAATCACCCAAGAGAAAGATCAGAGGTTCACACTTAACTCTCAATTTAGTCTTCCCCACTTCTCAAATTCCTGGTTTCCAATGGGGTATGGGGCAAGAGAAGTATTAGAAGTGAGGCTTAAATCTTAGGAAGTAACTGGAAGAGCCCTGGGGTCTTATTCCAGGAGGCCTTTCCTGGGCAACTTAGGGGTTGAAGAGGCCAAGTAAGGGCATAGGTTGGGAAGAGGTGAAATGAGAGGCACAGGTCACATACCTGGAATCACCTGCTTTTGGCCAAGTTCTATAACCAGAGGATCTCTGGTCAGAGAGGTGTCAATAATGCGTCCATCTATCAAGGTACCCTGGTTGGGAGAGAGCGTCAAGAGCACATACCTAGTACCTCTTAAGGAGGCGGCAACACACACCTGGACCGCAAGGTGGCGGCAACCCCCTTACTGCTGCAGTTTATCCCCCCCAGGGCAAAAAGGAACAGGAAGTCCCAAAGGGCTGGCACTTACTAGAGACCTCTCCACCCTACGTTTCTCAGTGCCAAGGAGGAATTGGAGGAAAAGCACCAAGGGGAAATAGGCAGGAAAGAGGGGCGCCCCTCCCCCCGCCACGTGCTCTACGACCCCAGAGCCTGAATTTTTCCTTCCAAACCGCTTGCCACGTGTCCAAGCCAAAGCTGACGTGTTTCAGCAATGCCCCGCCCCTCCTAAGCCCCGCCCCAACCCCTTGTGCCCCTCACCGTGTAATGTATGTGGAGCGTGTCTCCAAAAGCAGCGGGTTCCGCACACGGTTCGGGGGGCTCCACCTACGATCGGACTACAAGGGTCACGGAAGCTCCTCCAAAGATCTAGTTCTCTCCCCTAGACCCAGCACCATCCAACTCAGTTCCCACACTTCTTCTCTTCCCCACTCCCAGGTTCGTTTAGATCCTGGAGTTCCCCCACAGGTTCTGGCCCATCTCCTCACCAAAGTCTCCACTTGGAGGGTCCGGACGGGACTTTCGGTTTCGAACCCAGCCTCAGCCCGGCACATCGCCCCCCTGAGCAGCAGCAGCAGCAGGAGATGGAGGGGCAGGAATAAGGGGCGCAGGGTCATGACTGGATGGGGGCAGGGCACTGGGGCACCAGGACAGGCTACTCTAGTGGCGGCGATTAGGAGAGCTTTTCCTCGGCGCCCAGGCGAGACTGGACGCGACCGGGCTTGTGGTGATGAGGGAGCTCCTCCTCTCGCAATCCTTGCTCCACCTTGTCCCCACCTCCTGGAGGGAGGAGGCCGCAGGGAGCCCTCCCTACTCTCTGAGATAGGGAATTCGCATTCTGACCCATCTGTCCGTTAGCCGTTCTGTCCCACAGGAGGAATTGCTGCCACACCAACAGTTGTCAAAGGTGGCATCCCTCTCCCATCTCTATACCTTCAGCTCCACTCTCTGAAGCAGAGCACTGTCCTATCCTTTTGCTCTTGGAAAGCTAACTGGAAAGCACAAGGAACTATTTTCCTGTAAGAATGGGATGAATCCCTGATATTTTCCTCTGGCATTACCATTTTTCTGCTTTCATTAACAACCTTTTTAAAAGAGCAGCACATACAAACCTTTTGTTTATGCAAGAATTTCAGTCTTTAAAGAGGGTTTCAAATGATTTCAGCCATCCTACCAGTACCATTTGCATAATTTACTCAGCCTTTGGCACCTGGATTCTGCTCGCTCAGAGGCTATCAGGGAGCTCACATTTACCAAACTCTTGGGCCATTTCTTGGCCTGTTGTCTTTAGCATCATCTCTCTGGTATTTGGGGCAACTGAGCTTTGACTGCCCTTGCAAGCCCTAGACACAACTACCTACTAGGCATCTCCACCTAGATGTTTTGCCAGCACTTCAGACTCAACACACCCAACAAGTACTCATTCTTCCTCCTTCCATCCCACCTGCAACAACCTGGTCTTATTCTCCCAATCTCCTCTTTTTGTTGGGGGCTTTGCTATCAGCATTCTCTGATTATTCTTTGTCTACATTCAACCAGTCTCCTTTGGCTTCTCCCTCCAGTCTCTCCAGCTCTTTTTTTCATTCCCATTAAGACCTCATTTTTTCTGCGCACTCCCCCCCAGCCCCAGCCACTCTATGGGGTTGTTAAAGAAAACACACACACACACCAGCAGGAGGGAATTTCTGGAGTGATGAATGCTCCATAACGTGAGAGGGACATGAGTTGGATGCAAGCACTTGTCAAATCTTAAACTCTATGTTTACAATCTTGGAATCTCACTTTATGCAAATTATATCGCAAAATTCTAAATACTGAATATATCCCCATAAAAATATATTTCTATGTCTCCCTTAAAGCTGCATATGGTCACAGACATAGTGGGGCACACCTATAATCCCAGGTACTAGGGAGGCTGAAGCAAGAGGATCACAAATTCAAAGCCAGCCTAGACAACTTAGTAGTAAGTCCCTGTCTCAAAAAATAAAAAGAGGCCAGGCAAGGTGGCACACGCCTATAATCCCAGTGGCCTAGGAGGCTGAGGCAGGATTGCAAGTTCAAAGCCAGCTTCAGCAAAAGTGAAGTGTTAAGGAACTCAGGGAGACACTGTCTCTAAATAAAATACAAAAAAGGGCTGGGGATGTAGCTTGGTGGTTTAGTGCATCTGAGTTCAATCCCTCTTACCAAAAAAATAAAGTGCTGAGATGTAGCTTAGTGCCCCAGGACTCAAACCCCTGCACTGCAAAAACAAACAAACAAACAAACAACAACAACAACAACAACAACAAAACCTAGAGGACTTATTGGTCACCTAGTTTATGTCTAATAAGAAACAGAAGTGTTGAAAGTATTGTCTTGGCCCAGTACCAAAAAAAGAAAAAGAAAAGAAAGTAAGTATTGTCTTGGACTTCCAAGAAAGTTCTTCAAAGGGAGTTAGCTAGGAAATGTATCATTGTGTTCCTCTCCCTCCCCACAAGGTCTTGCCTTCCTTCCTTCTGCTACCTGGAAGATAGATAAGATTAATTATGCTCTGGTAGCTATATTAGACCATGAGGTGATTATAAGGATGAAGGCTATGTCCTAGCATGGTGAAAAAAAAAAAGATAAAAGCCTAAAAACTGAAGAGCCACCACATCAGCCCCTGGATTGCCTACCATCAGATGCCTTCCTCCAACCATCCCTTAGGGATCACTGGAGATTGAACCCAGGGTCTCCCCCATGTTAGGTTAAATACTCTACTATTGAATCACATCCCCAAACCACCAAACATCTTTAAATTGAGATTTTACTTTTTTATTTAAAAGAGGAATAAACCTCATTCCCAACCTCTCCTACTTGAGATCATTCTGTACATTTTTACTATTTAGTTTGTCATGTCAGTTGCCCACCAAAAACCTACCATGGCTCCACATTGCCCAGTGAATAAAATTCTGACTCCTTGACATGCCAATTAAAAGCTTTTGTACTCTAGCACTTATTTACTTTTCTCAACTGGTCTTTTAGCCTATTAAACTGAAAGCCTTTTAGAAACAGAACCTCATGTTTCTCTTTTCTATATCCTCATTGCTTGTGTCTGACATACAAATGTTTATGAACTGGACCAAAACCTCTTCCTGCTTCTGGACTGTGATCTGGCCATCAGAGGAACCTATACCATGTGTTTCCATCTCTATGTCCTAGTTCATGCTCCTCTCTTTACCTGTCAAGTTTCCTCCAGGTTAAATTCAAGTATCTCCTCAGTGAAGCTCTGATTCTCTTAGTTAACAGTGACTTTCCCTATTTTTGAACTTCAGGCATATACTTAGGGACATTTTTATATTTTCCCTTGGGTTGCAGCTATTTCTGCATGCCCCTCTCCTCCAGTCTCATATCCCCCAATAGCCAGCTCACTGATACCAAGGACAGGCTGTGATCATTCCTAGATCTCCCAAGGTACCAGCTGAACAATAATCTCCAAATAACAGATTCTAGACAAATGTGGTTTTTTTCCTCCTTTGGTACTATGGATTGAGCTACCTCTCCAGTTTTTTTTTTGGACACAGGGTCTCTCTAAGTTGCTGAGTCTGGATTCCAACTTGTGATCTTCCTAACTTAGTCTTCTGAGTCACTTGGGATTGCAGATGTGTGTACCACCACACCCTGCACAAGTGTTTTATTTTGAAAAATTACACAATGAAATAAGGAGAAACTATCAAAAATAAAGATCTAACTACACTAGTATGTAAAACTTCTAAGCCAAATGTATATACCCTTAAATAAAAAAGCAGGTATAGTACACGTGACATAAATGAATTCATATTTTAACTAAAATGTGTTGATTATATATATTTTTTTAAAAGTAATGAGAGGGGGATCAGGGTTGAGGCTCAGTGGTAGAGCACTTGCCTAGCATGTGTGAGGCACTGGGTTTGATTCTCAGCACTGCATATAAATAAATGAATAAAATAAAAGTCCATCAACATCTATAAAAATCTTTTTCTAAAGGTGCTAGGAGCATAACTGAGGGTGGTTAGGTTAGAAGATAGGAATAGGAAGAATAGACATCAAATTCCACATTACTCTATATATTTATGTTTTGTTTGTTTGAAAGTACTGGGAATTGAACCTAGGGCAACATGAATGTTAGACAAGCACTCTACCCGAGTCATATCCCCAACACTTTTTGTTTTGAGACAGGATCTTGCTAAATTGCCCAGTTGGCCTCAAATTTGTGAACCTCCTGCCTCAGGCTCCAACGTAGCTGAGATTACAGGCTTTATCCCACCCAGCACTATTATTTGGATCTTTTATAATATAAATTACTTTTATTGTAAAATTTTTTTTAAATATTAATCAACAAGAAAGATAACAATACAAGGGAAGTGTGGAAGGTGTTGACTGAACTATGCTAATAGAGCTAAAGGAATCGGGGTGGAAGAAAAAAGGAAAAAAGGCCTGTGTTTAGAGAGGCCATGGGTAGCTTTGTGGAGGAGGTGAAACAAGCTAGATCTTGACATGGGATGTTTTTAATCAAACAATAAAGAAGGTAAAGGCAGAGAAGACAAGATTTTGGGGTGAAATTAATCAATCAACTTGCCGAAAATAAGAGACTTGCCAGAGAAGCAGAGAGAGGTAGGTGGAGAGGGAATTAAGGGCTGGTTGTGAAGAACCCTGAATGCCAGTTTAAGGCAGTGGAAACACTTTGAAAGTTCCTGCTACATTCCTAGAATGGTGTCAGGAAAGTGGGAGGCTATTGTCTTGTTCAGGCTCTGTTTGAGAACCTGAATGTGAAGGGAGAGTGGATACAAGAAAAAGAGGGTAACAGTGAAAAAGAAAAGAACAAAACAAAAACAGACAACAATATCCACCTACAGAAGGTAGCACAAGCCCACCTCAACCCAGGAGGGACCAAGGAAGGAGCTTTTTCCCTGGGTTAAGTTAGAAGAACCTGAAAGATGAGATGGGGTTCTGGAAAAGGGAGGGGAGCTCCCTCAACCCTGACTAGAAGTATTACATAAATCAGAGAATCACTCCTAGAAAAGCCCCCACCTTCAGAGGTGCCAGAAAACTCTCAATGGTTTGCACATAGGTAGAACTGGTCAGCTCTGTGCATGGAAAGCCAGTTCTGCCTTGAGTGTCTCTACCCTGCTATGTCTAGCTCAGAAGCCATATTGGATCCACAAGTAGGGCCCAGATACTCTCCTGCGGCTCATGGCCAAAGTGACACAGATGAGCAGACACTTTCACACCTGACCCAATTTCCTCACTTCCAGTGCCTTCAGTGGTTTTGCTTCCTTTACCATACTCAAAGCTTCCATTTCCTCTGTCCTAACCTGCTTCACCTTTCTCAGGAATTCAGGGTTATTCTTACCCATACCGATAACCAGGGTCAGGAAACCCAATTAGAAAAAACCTTTCTAATTAAAGAATGAAGGCATCTGGATCCTATCACTCCCCAGGGACCACCATGATACTCCACCTCTTCAATTACTGAGTTAGAAAGTGAGAGAACTGGAAAGAAGCTGCTTAGCATTATTACAGCCTGACCAAGTACACTACTCCCAACTCTGTGCAGCAGCAAAAGACAGGGTATCCGCTACACAGTTATTCTCCAAATGGTACATTATATATATATCCCAAAGGATTCCAGAGCATCCCAAAAATGGATCCCCAAGTCCCTCCATGAGTATAGAGGTCTGATGCTGGCAGCAAACTTCCAGCTGCCAGCAGTCTGACCCATTTTTTTTAATTTTTTTAATATTTATTTTTCAGTTTTCGGTGGACACAACATCTTTATTTTATTTTTATGTGGTGCTGAGGATTGAACCCAGTGCCTCACGCATGCCAAGCAAGTGCGTTACCGCTTGAGCCACATCCCCAGCCCCTCTGACCCATTTTTAACACAGACCTGAAAACATGAAAGTACTTGCCATCAGGCACAGTGGCACATGCCTACAATCCCAGCAACTCAGAAGGCTGAGGCAGGAGGATCACAAGTTCAAGGGCAGCCTTGGCAACTTAGCACAACCCTGTCTCAAAATTAAAAATAAAAAGGGCTGAGAGTGTAATTCAGTGGTGGAGTACTCCTGGATTCAATCTCCAGTCCTGGGATATGTGGGGATAACAAAAAATATATAAAACTTGTCAGCTTTCTCTTCTAACCAATCCAGAAATTTGAATTGGCAATGCTGAGTGCAATGAATCCCCAGAGCCTTCAGACCTTGTTGTACCTCATACTGTTTTGTTTCTTGCAGTGCTGGGGATTGAGCCCAGTGCCTCACATATGCTTGGCAAGCACACTACAACTGAGTTACATCCCCAATCCCACTGCCCCTATACTCTGGAAGGAAGAGTATAGCTTTGTCCCCCAGGTTGTTTCCTCAATCCATGTTCCCCACAAACTGGATGGTTTAAATAACTACCACAAGAGGGCTATCTTCTACTTCTTCCTGGAGTCTTGAGTATTTGGGCCAAAAAGGAATAGGACAATCTCTTCAAGTCCATTCAGCTCAAGTGTGCTCCATTATCATTGTCTGATGAAAAGTTATAGCTCTGGAAGTTATCTATTTATTAACACACAAATAAAGTACTTGGGAAAAATGCTCTTATTAGCAGTCTGTCACCAAGCAGAAGACCTTGGAGGAGCCTAGGAGGAAAGTGTCATCTGATTTGTGTATTTTTTTTTTGTGTGTGTGTGGGGGGGGTGGTAGTACTGGAGAATGATGTCATCTAATTTTGAGGGTAAATGGGTAATGCCTGAAGCTACAGAGTTGGTACAGTGATATCTAGCAGTTTTGAGGGTTACAAGAAGGCAGAAGCACTTGGTCCTTGAGAGTGATAGCTTATTAACAGGAGAGAGGCTGAAAAGGAAAAATGGCAGGGAAGGCAACTGAAAGGTAATTGAATACAAATTATATACTTCATACTGGTACTTGGGCTTTCAAGCTTATTATAGTCCAAAATCCTGTCCATTACCTACCACAGCAATCTGGGAAGACCTCTGTCCTCAAAGCATAAGAAAGTATTGAGAATGGGGGAGGCCTGGATGGCTTAACTAGCCTAAGCATAGCACCATCCCTTTTTCTTTGCCTGGAGCCAGACAACAATATCAAAAGAGAAACAGAGCAGTGGTAAGAGTGGGGTGGGAAAAAATAAGCTTTATGGAATAATTTGATTCCCCAAGACATCTATACAATCTCTGAATGAGGCTTGGCATCCTGACAGTAGGGAACCACAAGCTGGAAGTAGAGTTGATGTAGGGCCATCCACTCTAAGAAGAATCAAGTTCACAGATTTGTACCCCTAATGCATATTTGCTACCAAAATCCAGACCTAGACAGGTAGGGGGACTCCAATATATGATTGAGGGGGACTATGTTCAAATGGAAGCACCTGATGTGCAGGCCTAGGGAGATCTGAGAATGGAGGAAATACGGCATCCTCCAAGTTCAGGGCCCTCCAGTCACTGGAATGCACAAAGGATACCCACAGGTGATAAATATGGCTAATTTCAGAGTTACACCCTTCATATCTAGAGGAGCAAAGTCACAGAGCCTTCACATTACAGCATCAGATTCATTTGGACCCCCTACTATGGGATATGATGGGGAAGAAATAAGTAGTGTAGAGATGGAACTAAGTTCTTCCATAACCTCACTCTTCTCTCAGCAAGTGTATCCATTCTCCCCTCTGCTGAGAGAAGAAGCATTCTGGAGAGAGGGACCACAAAGAGAACTACCTTCACCATTAACCCAATGCCCCACAGCTGCTTCACATCAAGGATGAAGGTCTGCTCCAAAGCTGCATAAAACAAGTTTAATTTCCAACCAAGGTCACAGTCATTGTGTTATCCCACATTTTGAGCAAGGATAGAGAAGGTGAGTTATTAAACATATACAGTCTACATTCCAAAGGAGGAAAAAAGAGAAAAACCAGATCAAAACTGCATTTACCACTATAACACCACAAACAAACTGGAGTACGGGGAGGAGGGGAGTCCCCAGAAAGAAGAAAACTAGAACATGGGAAAGCACAAAATTAAATCCATCTGAGGAGACCAGGAAAAGGAGTGTCCACAAACAAAATGAAATACCCAATCCTAAAAAATGCTATTAGGTGAATGGGAATGTAGAAAGGACCACCCCTGCTCAAGGACCTAGCAGTCAGGGATGCTACTAGATCACTTACTGCCCCCTGCTGGAAAGATCTGAAGCAGCATGAATGCAATCTCCAAGGCTGCTTCCTAATATCCTCAGTCCCATATTGGTCTCTGGACCTCTCAAACACAAGACGGGGTTGAAGCCTAAAATAAGGAAAACATGTTTGGAACTGGCATCTAACTAGGGAAGGTCAGAAAAGGAGTGAATCAGGAGAAGACGCAAAGTCCTCTCAAACTGCAAAGATACACAGTGGGGAATCAGAAATAGGAAAAGAAAAAAAAACAAGGAAAAGAAAGACAAGCAGGCAACAGTGGTGAATAAACTGAGAAGGCAAAGGAAAGAGTTCAGGGAGGGAAAGGCAACAGGGACAGCACAAAAAAATCAGGAAACAGAGCAAAGATAATGTATGGAGGGAATAATCTACAGAGTCAAATAGTGAATGCATTCTAAAATGGAAAAAAAATGAAACAGAACCTCCAACACCCCCCCCCACACACACACCAAACACACATACACATACACATACACACACACACACACAAAGGCCTAGAGAGCAAGATACCTGCACACACCCACTGCATTTTGGGTAACACACCACTAAGTAACTGGCACTGAGGGAGATACCCCTAAACCTCTTTCACAGTTCAAATCTGGGTGGGGTCAGGAGTATTGATTTGCTTGCTGTAGACAAAGATGGCAGGAAATCTGGCCCCATGGAGTGGGGCTTGGGACAGGCCTTCTGGAAAGGGGTCCCTTAGCCCCAGGGCTCAAGCCTGAGCCCTGACTTTAGCAGAAAGGTTACAGGCAGCCGTCTTAGAGCTCAGGGAGCAGCCAGCACACACAGGAGCCCACAAAACAGCGACAGCTTCACAGAATCTGCAGGAGTCAGGACTTTAGGGACAAGCGCCCCCTGTAGACAGACACAGTAGCAGCAGCTTCTGAACAAC
Organism: Marmota monax; assembly: GCF_021218885.2. Classification (NCBI taxonomy): domain Eukaryota; kingdom Metazoa; phylum Chordata; class Mammalia; order Rodentia; family Sciuridae; genus Marmota; species Marmota monax. The sequence continues at coordinate 30,055,247 of NW_026695227.1, forward strand.
TGCATAATAATGAGGGATGGACCCTGAAGACCACTGTCTCCTACCAGCATCAATCACCACCATTCAGGGTCCAGTTTCCTCCAATCCAATCCCCAGATCCATTTATGGTAAGTGAGTTGAGGACAGGGGAAGGCTATTGGAATGAAGGGGAAGAGGACAGCAAGGATAGTTTGAGGACCTGGAAACAATACAAAATCTTCAGCTCTCAGCTCGTTCTGTACTAGAAAGAGAGAATTGGAGAATAAGGGGATTGATATTGAGGTCTGCTATGTCAACCCAACTCCACAGCTTCTCATTAGACTACCCAGTCAGTCCTGATCAGGCCAGCAGGACTATTAGGATGAGAAAACTTCTGACAAAGGACAAATGAAACCATCCAGCCCCCAGGATCAGAGGGCGAGGCACAGGAAGGCAGGAATAGGACTGACCCATGCCTCACCTCTTAATAACAAACAAGGAATGTAGAAACCCTGAAGCCTTCCCCACCACAATGCACCCCACCCCTGTGTACCCTGGGTCCCAAACACACCAGCCTTGCTATCTCTACCTCCCCCTCAAGCTCCTGAAGAACAGATCTAAGGATAGTGGGGGAGGATCAGTTAAACACTCTGGGCTAACAATGAGTAGGTTTCTCTTTGCTTCTCACTAATAAGGCAGAGCAGAATGGCATCTCCTTGGGAACAGTCACCTAGGGATAAATGCCACCCCCTGCCCTAAGAAGGGTGGAAAAAGGGGTATAAGGAAGATGGTGGTAAAAAATCCATGATCTATCCTATCATCCAGGAACACCTACCTGCAGAGAGGAGAGGGATGAGTCCAAGACAGGCAGTCCTGTCTAAATGAAACCCTCTTCCCTTTATCTCAGCACAAGGAAGGGACAAATTACAGGCTCCACTGGGCAGTGTCCTGGCTGTAAGCCCTGAGCTGCATTCCACCCCTCCCTCTTTCCCTGTGGACCCCACATATATATCTCTCTATACATGTATATACAGGCGCACACATGCACGCACACACAGAGAGGCCCGTGCAATTTCCATGTAGAACAGGGAGAGGGTGTCAAAGAAAAGGAATACAAGGAAAAGGAGAGGGGTCTAAAGGGGACAGGAAAGGGACTCCAATGCCAAAAGCACAGCAACCAGTGCCAAATGAACAAACGGAGAGAATACCCCATCCCACCTCCCAAAACCCAGAGAGTGAAGGGGGTACCCCATGAAACCATAACAACCTCGTTTTTGTTTTAAATCCAGTAAATTGGAATGATTCATCATCAGGACAGTAATTGGGGACTGGTCATGTCGGTGGACAGGTAGAGGGGGAGAGTCGGGGAGGCAAGGCTCTTGCTGGGCATGCGGACATGATACCCAGGGCCCTAGCCACACTTGCAATGGAGGGGAAGGGGTAGGGCTGGGATAGGGAAACAATAGGTATGTAAGGGATGGGTAGGGTAGTCGGATAGGGCTGCCTGGCTCTCACTTCTTGTTTTTGAGCTGATTGGCCAGCCAGTCCAGGCCTTCATACAGCCCGTCCCCGCTGGTAGCACAGGTAGCCTGAATGTACCAGTTGCGATGGCGCAGGGAATGCAGGCCCAGCTTGTCTGTGATCTCAGCAGCATTCATAGCATTCGGTAGATCCTGGAGTGCAAGAGAGAAACACATAAAGGAGGCTCAGGATCTTTCAAAGACTTCTAAAGCACCACCTACCTTTTACTCCTCCTTCATTTTAGGAAACCATACTTTGGACTCAGTCATCCTAGACCCCCAGATCCAAGGCATCAGATAGTTATTCCATAGAGGAGTTGGAAACCAAACACAGGGTTGGTAAAGAAGCAGAAGTGATTCAGACAAGGTGAAGAATTAAGTCTGCCTGACAGCAGGAGTAAGAGCAATTCCACTAAAGTTCACAATAGAGAAATGAAAGATTTGAGATGATGTTTCTACCACACTGATCCCTGAGGACTAAAATGTTGCTAAATAAACCTTGGTAGGGAAAACAAGAGACATAAGCAAGCTGACTACTTTATATTTTCCACACTTCCAAAATTGAGGGTACAGTCCCAGGACTATAAGCCTGTGACAATAAGCCCAAGACCCCATGATTTCCACAGACTGGTTGCCCTCTCCCAAATTCAGGCATGGGGAGAAGTCTCACCTGTTTATTCGCAAAGACAAGTAGCACAGCATCTCGGAGCTCATCCTCTGCCAGCATCCTCATCAATTCTTCCCGGGCCTCATTCACTCGCTCCCGATCATTACTGTCAACCACGAATATCAAGCCTAGGGAGGCACAGCATGAGCTGCACAGATATGACAGATGCCGCACCGCCCCCCCCAGACCAACACCCTTTTCACCCCCTTCTGCTCCTTTTTTTTCTCTACCCACAGGAGATGCAGCAGAACAAGGGTTGGTGTCCCTTAACTAAAGAAAACAGCCACACTTTGTTCATACCCAACCAACCCATTCCAGTCCTGAGCAGTTTATCTGTCATACCTTGAGTGTTCTGGAAGTAGTGTCTCCAGAGAGGCCGAATCTTGTCCTGGCCACCTACATCCCACACTGTGAAGCTGATATTCTTATACTCTACTGTTTCCACATTGAACCCTTTGGGAAAATACATGCAATGGTTACTTGCCCTCAAATACCAAGCCTGCAAACAATGTCCCAATGAGTTTGGTCCTGTTTCCCCTCAGCCTTCCTCATGACACCAACAATAGAAAGCTAATGTTTCCTCAGACCTGATAGTCTGAAGGCCAAAAAGAAAATTTAAGGGGAAGAGTCAAAGAGAACAAGGAGTTCTAGTCAGGAGGTTCACAGCTGCCTGGGTAATGTAAATCAAGCTTCTCCAATCACTCCTTCAAACTCTGCCCCTCTCTCCTGCAAAGAAATGACTCAGCCCCATTCTTGTACCCTGGCCCTCAGTGTCTGCCTCAGCTAAGATGTGAAGCTGAGAGACAGAGTGTATAGTGAAAAATCAGCTATAGTACCGGAGCCCCAATGCAGAACAAACTGACCATGATGATCTGAAGCCCTGATCTATGTGGCAAATGTTCTCCCTCCCATAGACAGGTCTTAACCAGGGAACTGCCACCTAAGATCTAAACCAAAGCAATTCCAGGCCTCTGGCAGGAACATCAAAGCTCTTCACCTGCTTTCCAAACAACATAAAGAACAAACCAACTCTAGGGCCTGAGGGCAATCGCTGAGTGCCAGGTTGTGGAAGTTCCCGCATCAGGGAGGGCCAGGATAGGTGGGCAAACGGCAGTACCAGCACCTGCTAGCAAGTTAAATAGTCATCCTTTTCTGAGGCCCACAAATTGTATGGACTTGCCTGGGGAGAAGCCAGGTAGGTGATCTAGGAATAGGCCCTGGCTCAACTGTTGGCATAAAAGCCCACATACTAGTTGTGCCCTTACCAATGGTAGGAATGGTGGTGACAATCTCCCCCAGTTTTAGCTTGTACAGTATAGTAGTCTTCCCTGCAGCATCCAGGCCCACCATCAGGATGCGCATCTCTTTCTTCCCAATCAGGCTCTTCAGAAGGTTTCCAAAGATATTGCCCATGATCACAGCAGCTGCTTTCTGAGGACAGTGGGGCCCAAGTCGGGGCAGTGGCAGTCTGGTCCCTGGTATGGAAGACTTGATCCTAGATAAAGAAAATGCAAACTCATTACCATCACTCATTTGTCAAGGCTTCATGTAAATGGAATTTGCCAAAGTCATAGTGGGAGTTCATTTATGACAACTGAGAGCCTGAGGGGATTATGAATATCAAGAACTACTCAGATACATCCTGAGCCTTTGGGAGCAGAGACAAAGCTGGGAACATGTAGGATCCATACCCCTGCCAGTAATGTACTGTGTGACTCTGGGAAAATTATTTCATCTTTCCAAATCTGCACCTGTATGCTAAGGGGGTTCAACTAGGTGATTTCTAAAAGTTCTTTCAGTTCTGACATTCTATACTACACCCCAAGGCATTGCAAGATCATTTATACCCCTCCCTCACCAAATCTTACTGAGACTTCTAGAAAGAGTGGGAGAGGAGGGAGTGGAATGAGGAGTGGCTCTCTGTGACTCCTGACAAGGTTTAGGCTTGTCAGGTTCTCAAGGTTTTGCTCTCAGCCCTCATCAAGAGATTCTGCTTCTTCCCTATATATTTTTGCAATTCCATCTTCCTTCTACATCAGTGTAAATGAAGAAGAAATAAGAAAGCAGCACTCCTGGGCTGGGGATGTGGCTCAGCAGTAGAGTGCTCTCCTAGCACGCATGAGGCCCTGGGTTCCATCCTCAGCACCATATAAAAATAAATAAAGGTATTGTGTCCAACTACAACTGAAAAATAAAAATATTTTTAAAAAAAAGAAAGCAGCACTCCTAAGAGGCTAATTCTTTACACTCCGAACTACATGCTGCTTAAGATATGCCCTATCCATATAATAGCATACTTGAAAATGGGAGGTAGAGGGGAGCGAGGCTATCCTCTCCTTAGTCAGGCAGATCTAGGTTCACTGTAGCCCATCCACAGAGCAGCCAGTGATTTTTTTTTTCTTCCTTACTAGAGATTGAACCCAGGGCCTTGCTCATGCTAGACAAATGCTCCTTCTACCACTAAGCCACAATCCCAGCTCTAAAAAACCAAAATCAGGCTGGGGATGTGGCTCAGCGGTAATACATTTGCCTAACATGAATAAGGCCTTGGGTTCAATCCCTAGGACAGCACAAAGGAAATAAAAGCAAAATCATGTGATTCCCCTGCTCAAAACCCTCTCTTATGCTTGTCTAATATCAACAAAGATCTGGATCTGAGTCCCAGCATCACCCCCACACAAAACAAAAACCTCTCTTGGCTTCATATCTGTCTTCAATAAAACCCAAAGTCCATGCCATAGTTTACAAGGTCCTGCAAGATATACACTCAGGCCAAGATTTATCACATCTCTCTCTTTTTTTAATATTTACTTTTTAGTTGTAGTTGGACACAATACCTTTATTTTATTTATTTATTTTTATGTGGTACTGTGGATAGAACCCAGGGCCTTGCACGTGCCAGGCGAGCGCTCTACCTGAGCCCCAGCCCCAGCCCTCATCATATCTCTTACCACTTTCTCCTTTGCTTGTTCCACTCCAATTCCCCAAGCAATTTCCTGACTCAGAGCTTATGTTTTTGCTATTCCCCCTGCCTGAAATGCTCCCCTACCATGTAACCTTCATGGATCACTCCCTTTTTTTCTTCAGGTGTCTGTTCCAATGTCACCCATGAAAGAGGCCTCTAACAGGTTCAACATAAACACCATTTCCTACCTCACTTATCATACTTTACTTATCTTTATAACATTTATCACCATGTGACACATTATATAATGGTTTCTTGCTGTATTATTTCACTCCTCCTACTATATTGTCAGATCCTTATGTGTTCTATGTCCCTAGTACCTAGAATAGTACAAAGCACATAATAACTGAATAACAGAATTAACTCCTAGGGTCTCTACTGACCTCACTGACAGCTCACTCAGATTGGATTTTTATGTCTGGTATATAGTAAGCACTTAATAAATACCTGCTGAAAGGATAAAGAGTAGTAAGAACCACTATGAAGATACAAAACGCCTACCTGCCCATCTTGTCCATTGCTTCTAACAGAAATTATCAGATTCATTCATTCATCTCTCTTCTTCTTCACTGCCTTCTCTATGGCACAGGATAGCCATATAAATGCATCTTTGAGACATGAAATGGGGGTTCAGAACCACCCATGTTAGCCAGTTGTCTGTGCCTGCAGGAGGCATGCGTCAGCGGGCAGCTTATTCAGCAATCACCATATGCCAGCTACTGGCAATCTCTTATGGTCTGGGAACCAGAGACACACACATCCCAAACCCAGAAGGTGAAGAAACAGGTCAAGACAGAGTACACCCAAATTCAAGAATGTGAAAGATGGATGGGGAAGAATTCTATTTTAACAAGCTATAACATGGGGGTTTGATGAGAGTTGTTTTTTTTTTAGAAACTTCTTCAGGCTTTTTGTTTTGTTTTTCTTATTCAATCTGCAGTAAATTCCAGACTAATGCAAAAAAGTCAGATCAACAGCCCCTGGAGACCAAAGTACTAGTTTGTCCAAAAAAAACAGAATCAAGTGCCTATGGAGTATTTCATCTTCAAAGGTTTCCCCAGACATCCACTAATGAGCCAGGCGTGGCACTTCTGGTAGATTCCCCACATGAGCCCTGCCCCTGACCCACAGGGCTTAACACCCAAGAGAGAGGGCCTGGCTCAACTTTAGGACTCAATTTCAACTAAATGACCCACTAACCATCATCATTCCTGCCCTTCTTGCCTCAACCCACCCAGGTAGACAGACTCCTGAGGATCCCTGAGGCAGGAAGGGACACCTGCCCAGCTAATCAGATCAACACTGACAATTTGTAGTAGTCAGACTTCAGAGTGGCTACCATCTCCTCCAGAAATATAAACCTTCCCCAAGTCTTTCCCATCTTTATCCTACCTCCTACTCAGGAGACCTTTCTTTCAACTCCAGACAATACTTTGTTTTAAAGGTTTGATATCGGGCTTTGGCCCAGATTCTGAATTGAATTTATATTTATATTTATAATTGAATTGAATTTATATTTATCTTGCTGTCCTTCATAACTGAATCTACTGTTGAATAAATGATTATCAACAGGGGCTGGGGATGTGGCTCAAGTGGTAGTGCGCTTGCCTAGCATGAGTGAAGCACTGGGTTCGATTCTCAGCACCACATAAAAATAAAATAAAGATATTGTGTCCACCTAAAAAAAACTAAAAAATAAATATTTTTTTTAAAAAGGATTACCAACACAAGTATAGCAGTGGTTAAAAAAGACATAATCAGTCCATCATTTGACCCATAACATGTGAACCTTTAGTTTATTTCTCTGCTAAGTTGTCATGATGAAATCTTGCTTTAAAAGCTGACCCTACAGTTGCTTCTATTTCTGTTTCCTTGCATGCCATATTAAGGTCCCTGAATGATGTGAACCACTCTTGTGGTACTTACCACCTTCTAGAGTTTTTTCTTTCCTTTATAGATATGTACATTTACTATCTCCCCAATTAAACTGTGTACTTCCAATTGATAAGGACTATATCCCTTATTTTGGACCTGTCCTCACCCTTAGTGTCAACTTTGTAAGAGTTCAGTCAAGCACACTGTCTTATTTAAGTCCCATCTAAGGATATCTTTATATAATTTCTTCAGCTCAGGAGTATTTAATTTCAGATGGTTGCTTAAATATCCATTCCATAATATCTGACCCCAGGACTGGTTCATGAACTACATGAAAGGACTATAAAAGCAGAATTGGTGGAATCTTCTCATCACTTAATATGAATATCAGATGTAAAAATAATATAAAAAATAATATGAAATGGCATTGATAAATATATGTTTAAATATCCAGTAGCTGCTAGGCGGAGTGGTGCCTGCCTGTAATCCTGACTGAGCTCAGAAGACTGAGGCAGGAAGATCACAGAGCCAGCCTCAGCAACTTAGTGAGACCCTGTCTCAAAATAAAAAATTGGGCTGGGGATGTGGCTCAGTGGTTAAGCACCCCTGGGTTTGATCCCTGGTACCAAAACAAACAAAAACACCGTGTGTGTGTGTGTGTGTGTGTGTGTGTGTGTGTGTGTGTGTCTCTCTCTCTCCTTGGCCTTGAAATTAATGGACATAATGATTCTCTTTAAATATAATTAGGAGCGTGATTTAGCTGAGTTTTCCAAAGGGAATGCTGGCTTTCTAAACTTTCTCTGTCCCTGCCTATTACCAGATAGTATGCTGTTTTACCACTGGGATGGTGGCAGCTTTCAGCTTTTGTGCCATGAACACAAACTTTTGGCTACACAGCTAATTCTCACTTCTATCATAATGCATTCCTTAAAATAATAATAATTTTAAAAAGCAGAATGGCAAAAAATAAACAAACCCTGAATTATCTCCCCATGTACTGTAGAGCCTATACAGTTACTCCTTTTCACCAGATGGTGAAACACAGGACTTCACAGGGCAAAATGCCAGGGTTCCATGGGCTGTTGGAAACCAAGAAGAGCAGTTAAAACTGAAGGTGAGTGACTCAAGATGAAAAAATGGAATATAGTAATAATTCTATTAACAAAGAAGATATCTCAACATTCTATATTACAGTTAGAAACTTTGTTATCAGATGTAAAAATAACCACTGGAGCTACAAAATTTGTTCCAGTATTATCTGTGTGGGGCACTGTATGAATTCAATCAAGCAAATTTGCTGATTCAAAACTCATCTGAGGATATCCCCACCTGAGGACCACTCACCACTCCCACCCCACCCCCTCAGGAGAGGCAGGCTGTTGCTATGGCTGGCTGCTCAGTCGTCTCAGCTTATCTATATTGCAGGAAAATGCCTATCTCCATCTCCAGGCCATTCTGAAAGTTGCAGCCCTGTCTGCCATACACATTCCCCCGCCTAATTTTATATACATATATATATATATATTAGTTGCTGATAGATCTTTATTTTTTTGTAATACGTGGTGCTAAAAATCGAACCCAGTGCCTCACACATACCAGGCACGTGCACTACCACTGAGCCACAGCCACAGCCCCTCCCCGACGTAATTTTAGTGACTGACTAGCCATGTATTCTGGAACACCTCTAAGGCGACTCCTGATCTGGCACCACCACCTTCTCTTCAACAGAAAGGAAGACCAAACCCTCTGCTGTCAGGCAAGATGCAGAAAAAGCAGTTATATTCCCAGATAATTTTCAAATTGAGACATCATTAACAGATGGTATTTTTAGCACAGCTAACCAAACAAACCAATAGAATTTAAGGAAACAAAAGCAGGGTATGTCTGCATTTAGTTTCCTCAGTACAGCTGATCTGTGACTATAAACTCCCAGTTTTTATCTCAAGTGCACTGAAATCAGAACACAAGAACTTCTAAGTTAATATATCAGCAACTTCTATTAGACTCAAAGATTTCACAAAGCTAAGAAATTGCTTGTGATGTCAGCTTCTAATCATTCATCAGACATTTATTGAAGCCAGGCATGGTGGCATATGCCCATAATTCCAGGAGCTCAGGAGGCTGAGACAGGAAGATCCAACATTCAAAGAAAGCCTCAGCAACTTAACAAGAGCCTGTCTCAAAATAACTTAGAAGGAGCTGGGGTTGTAGCTCAGTGATAGAGTGCTTGCCTCGTGTGCATGAGTACCTGGGTTTGATCCTCAGCACCACATAAAAATAAATAAAAATAAGATATTGTTTTTAAAAAGGCTTTAAAAAAATAAGAAGGGCTGAGGATGTGACTCGGTAGTTCAAACTCAGTAGTTGAACCCCTGGGTTCAAACACTGGTACATAAAAATACATACATATTACACACACACACACACACACACACACATACACAACATGGGGGAATAGAGATTACTTAACTATGAATTCAGAGAAGACAGTTTCTGCCTTCATGAAACAACCTAATGGGAGAGAAAGACTAGTAATAAAAAATTACAAAACAACGTAAGGATAACAGTGAGGTAAGCACAAAGTTTCATGAGGACAGAAAACCAGAGAAGTTAATCAAGACTGAAAGATAATGGATGATTCCCAGGGCTGGGGATGTGGCTCAAGTGGTGGAGTGCTCGCCTCGAATAAGTGAGGCACTGGGTTCGATCCTCCCCATCACATAAAAATAAATAAGTGAAATGCTGTCCATCTACAACTAAAATAAATAAATATTTTTTAAAAAAGATGATTTCCAGACATATTCTCAGGTCACAACTGAGCTGATTCCTGAAAAAAGGAAATAACCACACAATAAAGAAGGAATGAATGAGAGGAAATAGTGTGGGCAAAGGCATAGACTGAGTTACAGATAGCGCTTTTCCTTAGCCAAAACCTTGGATTAAGCACGGTGAATAAACGAAAGTGAAGAGGAATGGACTAGAAAGAGAAGTAGGGGCTGGATCATGAGGGCCTTAAAAGCAGCACTGAGCAACATGATCAAATATATACTTTAGAAAGACCATTCTGGAATCAGATTCTGGAGTAAATTAAAAGAGGGAAAGACCAGAGGCAGAAATCACTTGAAAGGTAGAGAAGGGGATAGATTTGAAACATCAAAATGGTAGAATCCACAGGATTTGATTACTGATTAATTGTAGGAAAGAAGAGTCAAACATGATTTCTGGGTTTCCAGCTCGGATGACCATGTGGCTTTTCTTCAGGCAGGAAATAAAAGAGGAACAGATCTGAGGGTAAAGATGTTTATTTTTAAATTAAACATTGATTTTGAGGTGATAAGGTATGAAATCCAGGAGACAAGTGTGGGCTGGGAATTTGGGTGTCATCTTTGCAGATGGGAACTGAAGCCCTTAAGAGGAACCAATATGACCCAAAATGGCAGAAATTACTGGGTATCTACACAATGACCATTCTTTCCCTTCTTCCTTCTAACAGAACTCCTATTTTGTTCAGATGTTAGGGTACAGAAGCAGGATATCAAATGTACTTCAGCAGACACGGCCCTTCCTCAGCTCCAGGGAATGAAAAGTAATCAGTATAAAAGACATTCCATTTTCTTGCCAATGACTGGGTCATAAATGGTCATTTGCTAATTCTAGCTAATAAATATAAGAGCCAGGTATACTGTGCATACCTGTAAACCCTGCTAAGGCAGGAGGATCACAAGTTTGAGGCCAGCCTAGGCAATTAAAAAAAAGAAAAGAAAAAGAAAGGTGGGGTGGGGGGGCTGGAATCTTGGCTCAGTGGTAGAGCACTCGCCTAGCGTGTATGAGGCATTGGGTTTGATTCTCAGCACCACATATAAATAAATAAATTAAAGGTCCACTGACAACTAAAAAAAAAATTAAAAAAAAAAGAAAGGTGGGGGCTGGATATGTAGCTCAGAGGTATAACACTGCTAGGTTCAATGCCCAGTACTGAGTGGAAAAAATTTTTTAAATGTGAGAAAAGAGCTGAGGGTGTGGCTCAACAGTAGAAAATGTGTGAAGCATGCCAAGTCCCTGGATTTGATTCCCAAGCCCCACAAAAATAAATAAATAAGCAAGCAGATAAATAAATGGCAGAAAGGGAGCCCAGTTAAGACTAAAAAACAGCTGGGCACAGTGGCATGTGCCTATAATCCCAGTGGCTCCAGAGGCTGAGATAGGAGGATCGTAAATTCAAAGACAGCCTCAGCAACTCAGCGAGACCCTATCTCTAAATAAAATATAAAAAAAGGGCTGGGGAAGGTGGCACATACCTGTAATCCCAGTGGCTCTGGAGGCTGAAACAGGAGAATCATGAGTTCAAAGCCAGCCTCAGCAACAGCGAGGCACTAAGCAACCCAGAGAGACCCTGTCTCTAAATAAAATACAAATATATATATATATATATATATATATATATATATATATATATATATATATATATATGGCTGGGGATATGGCTCAGGGGCCTACTGCCCCTGAGTTCAATCCCCGGTACCAAAAAAAAGAACATTAAAATGACAGAGGGTAGGACTGGAGGTAAAGCACTTGCCTATCATGCTTGAGACCCTAGATTATGATACTCAGCACCAATTAATTAATTAATTAATTAAAGATGGAGGGTAGCTGGGCACAGTGGCACACACCTATAATCCCAGCAACTTGGAAGTCTGAAATAGAAGGATCAAAAGTTTGAGGCCAGCCTCAGCAACTTAGCAAGATTCTGACTCAGAATAAAAATTAAAAAGGCCAGGTGTGGTAGTGCACACCTGTAATCCCAGCAACTGAGTAGCTGAGGCAGGCTGCTTAGCAACTTTATGGAGGACCTAAGCAACTTAGCAAGACCTTATCTCAAAATTTAAAAAAAAGGCAGGGGTTGGAGATGAAGCCAGGTGTGGTGGTGCATGCCTGTAATCCCGGCAGCTCAGGAGGCTAAGGAAGGAAGCTCATAAATTCAAAGCCAGCCTCAGCAACTCAGCAAGGCCCTAAGTAACTTGGTGAAATCCTGGCTCAAAATAAAAATAAGGGCTAGGGATGTGGTTTAGTGGTTAAAAAACCCTGGGTTCAATCCCTGGTACCAAAAAAAAAAAAAAAGGGCTAGGAAGTATGCAGCTCAGAGGTAAAACACCCCTGGGTTCAATTCCTGGTACCAAAAAAAGTAAAAATAAAAAGGGCTCAGGAGGTAGCACAGTGGTAGAACATAATTAGTTCAATCCCCAGTAGGGGTAGGGGAGGGATGAAGGTCAAAGGCCATATAAGGGGCTGGGGATGTGGCTCAAGCGGTAGCGCGCTCACCTGGCACGTGTGTGGCCCGGGTTCGATCCTCAGCACCACATACAAAACAAAGATGCTGTGTCTGCCAATAACTAAAAAAAATAAATAAATATTAAAATTCTCTCTCTCTTTAAAAAATAAAAAATAAAAACAAAGGCAATATAAGGGTCAAATTAAATAAGGCCTGAAAAGTACTACCAGGCCATCAATGACAACTTTGGTATAAATTAAAATATATCTAACTAGAGCTAGCTACAGTAGCACATACCTGAAATCCCAGTTACTCAGGAAGATCACAGGTATTGAGGCCAGTGTGGGCAACTTAGACAGTCACAAAATTAAAAAAAAAAAAAAAAAAAAAAAAGGAACTGGGGATATAGCTCACTGGTAGAGTTCTACTGGGTTCAAGCCCCAGTACTGCAAACCCCCCAAACACATATACACACAAATATATTACTAAAATCAGGCCCCACTAAAGTTTAAGCTCAGGCCAGACTTATATGCCAGTTTCCCTTCTAGCTGGATACAGATTTTTTTTAAATTTATTTTTGGTACTGGGGATTGAATCCTCACTCAACCACTGAGCCATGTCCCCAGCCCTTTATTGTATTTTATTTAGAGACAGGGTCTTAGGGCCTCGCTAAGTTGCTGAGGCTGGCTTTGACTGTTGATCCTCCTGCCTCAGCCTCCTGAGCCACCAGGATTACAGGCTTATGCCACTGTGCCCAGGGCCAGGAAATTTAAAACAAAGAGTACTAACTGGGCCTGGTGGTACATACCAGTAATCCCATCTATTCAGGAGACTAAGGCATGAGCATTACAAATTCAAAATCAGCCTAACCAATTTAACCAAACCTTGTCTTAAAAATTTTAAAAGAGAAAATTTTAAAAGGGCTGAGGATGTAGTTCAGTGGCAGACTGCTTGCCTGGCATGTGTGAGGCTGTAGGTTCAAACCTGATACCACACACACACACACACAAAAAAAAGTGTCCTGGAAAAGACTCCAATGCATGAAAACTGAAGATGGCAGATATCAAGGATCCTGAATCTCTCTAGCTGAGGCCAGTCTGGGCAACTTAGACAGTCACAAAATTAAAAAAAAAAAAAAAAAAAAAAAGGAGCTGGGTATATAGCTCACTGGTAGAGTTCAAAGGCCATATAAGGGTCAAATTAAATAAGGGGATATAGCTCACTGGTAGAGGTCAAAGGTCAAATTAAATAAGGCCTGAAAGGTACTACCAGCCCATCAATGACAACTTTGGGGATATAGAGAACCCTCAGCAAGTCAGTCAGGACACAGGATATATAGGTCTGTTTCAGAATACATGAACTAGCCAGATAATACAGTAAGCAGATGAAAACTAGACTCATTTGTTTCCTTGGAACATTCTATGGCACTGCCCTCTGTACAGTTTTCAGCTTATCTTGTTCTTAGAATCTGACAAGTTTACAACTGTTCTATATCCTGATATTTATTCTGTGGCTGCTATGATGTTTGTATATATATAGCCTTAGATATATTGGAGACTATACTTTCCTAATTACAAAACTGATGAAAATCGTCAGTGACTCTAGGTAGTCAGCCTAAACCCCATTAAACCTTTGTCCCTAATCTGGTCCCACAGCACGTATCAAAGCAGAGTTGACAGCAAACAGGTTAAAGACAAGCCAGGATTTGGACAAGGCCAACCATTAAGAGCAGCCTAAGAACAGAAGAACAGGGACCTTGGGGAATAAAAAGCTACCTGTGATTCCTCTGCATCTCAAACATTCTTCTACTCTTGAAGAACTTATCAGAACATGATTTACATTTATCTGAAACTCTCTACTCTAGGACTCATCAGAACATTATTTACATTTATCTGAAACTCTGGATATGCCTCTAATGCTTTACAGGTCAGCTGGAGATAATGATCCCAAGGAACAATGGCAGGACTTGGGGTGGCCATAGCCCTTGGGTTGATCATCTTAAGTTTCAAGAAGCTGTATCTAGGGCTGGAGATATAGCTTGTGCTTGCCTCATATGCACAAAGCCCTGGGTTCAATCTCCAGCACCACAAAAAAAAAAAAAAAAAAAAAAAAAAAACAGCAGTTGTGTCTATTTCTGTGTATGTCGTGTTAGGAAAAAGGTTGGGGCCTTCCACCTGAAATCCCAGCAGCTCAGGAGGATGAGGCAGGAGGATCACAAGTTCAAAACAAGTCTCAGCAACTTGACAAGGCACTTAGCAACTCAGCAAGACTCTGTCTCTAAATAACATATAAAAAAAGGCATGGGGATGTGGCTCAGTGGTTAAGTCCCCCTAAGTACAAAAAAAAATGGTTGGACAGTTTTCCACTAGACTGTGAGTCCCTTTACCTGTAAGATCTATGCCTTATTCATGTTTCATGTGCCTAGCATACAGCACCATGACTGACTTGTAGTTAGTGACTGAAATCCTTGCAGAGGAGAATGGTTCTACTAAGGGTGGCAAAAAAAATCTGGGAATCAAAGACAACAGTATCCTATACGTGGTCCCTGGTTCTTTTCCCATATTTTACAAACTGAATAAGTGGTTTCCAAGATCTCAGAGCCCTCAGGTTCTTTGGATGGATTCAGAGGCTGCCTGGGAAAAGGAGGAGGTCCCATTATATTCTCCCATTCCCCACTAATACCAGAGCAGCATTTTGTTTATTTGCAGTACTGGGCATTGAACCCAAAGGTATTCTACCACATCCCCAGCCAGTTTATATTTGATTTTTTTTTTAGATGTTGATGGACCTTTATTTTATTCATTTATTTATATGCAGTGCTGAGAATCAAACCCAGTGCCTCACACATGCTAGGGAAGCGCTCTACCACGAGACACAACCCCAGCCCCTTGTATTTCATTTTGATACAAGATCTCATTAAGTAGCCCAGGCTAGTCTCAAATTTATGATCCTCCTGCCTCAGCCTACAGAGTAACTAGGATTACAGGGAGTGTACTGCTACACTCAGCTAACTTTTATTCATTTGATGTATTAGACTTCAAATAAGAGTTTACATAAGGTAAAGTTTGAATACTTTTTTTTTAAAAAAAAAAGGACAAAAATCATTGCAACAGAAAGCAAACACTTTACAGCATGTTAAGTTCATGTCGAAGTTTAAACATTCATGCCTGACACTTGTGCATAAGTTAATAAAGGAAGTGTTATGCCAGGCTCTCACAAGTAAGAGCTAGAAAGTACCATGAGACCTGCCATTTCATCTTTCTTTAGGAATATGGCGATAATAGCAGATCCCTGAAATCTTGAGCCATTTCCTATCTAGTCCATATGGTGTGGCAGATTCTCTGCAGAAGTCCATGGCAAAAGCCCTAACACATTCAAAGAACTTACCTCAGTCAATTCTTTCCCAGCCTACAATACAAAGCCTTTACACTTATAGGACTCTTTCTAAATGTTTCTCAAGTCTTTAAATTATCAAAAAGTTTTATTAGGGGGTGGGGTTATAGCTCAGTGGCAAAACGCTTGCTTGTGTGAGGCACTGGATTTGACTTTCAGCACCGCATATAAATAAATAAAATAAAGGTCCATTGACAACTAAAAAAATTATTTTAAAAAAAGGCCTTATTAGCACTTCACCTATATTTACCACAGATGCTGGAGTGATAGGTATGATAAAAGAGAATTACACAGATATCACAATCTCTATAGATGTTAAGACAATATATCATGAAAGAGATACTCAGAGGCAGACATTTTAAAAAGGTATGACTAAATGAAAAGAGTGACCCAGGAAATGGAGGATCCTGAAATACTGATTGAAACTTAAAACAAAGGGACCAAGGAATCTAAACCTCTGATGAAGACCAATCAGGATGTTCAACCATTACCTCAGAGTCATGTTGACTTTTCTAACAAATATTATTAAGCCCCCACATCCTCACTCTACATCCAAGTTGATGGTACAGGGCCCCTGTTCTGCTTCAGCTTCACCTCCCACTCAGGCAGCAGGAGCTGCCTCTATGAGGCTGATGCTGAAAAAAGATTTCACTGCTCATAAGCCTACAACCAGCATAGAAAGTCATGGTAACAATCATCCCTTTACACAGGCACCTCAGGTGCCAAGATGTTCTTTTGTAAACCTCTTCTCCTTTAAGGCAGCCTGGAGTGATCACGTTATTATTACTATTATGATGATCAATTATTCATAACAGCTAACATTTTGGTGCTTCATACAATACTAAGTGCTTTACATTTTTCATCACATTTAATTTTCATGACAACCATAGGTACTACCACTGTCTTCTTTACAGATAAGGAAAATAAACCTAGGGGAGGACAGGTGCTTTTTACCAAAAATACACAACTTATAAAGAGCAGAGGCAGAATATCATCTCAATTTTATCTAATTCCAAGGCCCACTTTAAAAAAAATTTTTTTTGTAGTTGTAGATGGACAGCATGTCTTTGTTATTTTTATGTGGTGCTGAGGATCAAACCCAGTGCCTCATATGTGCTAGGCTAGCACTCTGCCACTGAGCTACAGCCCCAGCTCCCAAGGCCCACTCTTGATTACTACACCATTCTGCCTTAAATTTACCTGAAAGTGAAAAGATGAGAGCCAAAAACAGTTTTGGTTTTTGAGTTTGTTTGTTTGTTTTTGGCGGGGGTGGGGGTGGGAAGGTGGGGGGAGACTGGTACTGGAGATTGAACCCAAAGGCACTTTACCACTGAGCCAAATCTCCAGTCCTTTTTTTTTTTTTTTAATTCTGAGACAGGGTCTCACTAAGTTGCTGAAGGCCTCACTAAACTGCTGAGGCTGGCCTTGAACTCATGATCCTCCTGTCCCTGCCTCAGTCACTGGAAGTAGCTGGGATTATGGGTATGTGTCACCTTGCTTGGCTAGTGATACTTTCTGACTTCGACTCTCGGGCTTCTCAGCATCTAAATTATATGGGAAAGCAGATTCCAAAATTTCCCTCAGTTACATACTCAGTTTTAACAAAACTGGTTTTAAAGAAGTTTCTCCTTTTAACCAATAAATCCCACCCTTTGTCCTTTAAGTCTATTTCCTTTTAAGTCTAGTGGAAAAGAGAGAAGGGAATATGAACACACACTTTATGACCTTTTGTGAATTTAAGATTTCACTTTCACTCTTTCTAGACTGCTGTCTGCTTTCCTTTATACTTTATATTCAGTGTATCAGCAGGTATCATTCACTGGTACCAATTCTGTGCCAGGTACCACATACATACATTGGCCTCTCCTCTCCAGGATCCCAATTAACAGACAACAACACTTTGAAGGACTTAGGTATGATGGAGAGATGCCTTCTGTGCACAATGGGAAAGCAGGAAATTTGAAATTTCAGATAAATAATGACTTTATATTCTAATAATATTTTTGGTGGGGGAGATTTTAGTTTCCATTATCTATGCCTGTTTTGTGCCTCTTAAGAAGGTAGGAAAGACCAAGTCTTTTACTCTGCTATCTTCAAGCACTTTCAGTGGCAGTCTAGCCATCTCCCTCCTTTCCTTAAACTGTAGTTAGAAACCTTATTGAGCCAGATGTGGTGGTGGCACATGACTATAACCCAAACTTCTCCCAACTACTAGGAAGGCTGAGGCAGGAGGATAGCAAGTTTGAGGTCAGCCTGAGAAACTTAGTGAGACCTGTCTCAAAATTAAAAATAAAAGGAGACGGAGGTGTAGCTCAATGGCAAAGCACCCAAGCACCCCTGGGTTCAATCCCCAGTGCTACTTAAAAAAAAAAAAGAACTTTTAAAGACAGGCTATTCAAACTCAGGTCCAATGTGCAAGGACCAATCCTCTGGCCAGTTCCAGTCATAACACGGCCCCAACAACAGGCCTAAGATAAAATGGAAGGACAGACTGTCTATATTTGCCTGATTAGGGACAGGGAAGGAGGTATAAGGAATCTAGATTCTGTCCTGTTGTACTGACCCAAGCAATCAGACTCCTGCAGCAGTCGTCCTCTCAATAAAACTTTTATGTCATAGACCAGGGATGACCCAATCCAACAGCAGCAGAGAGGTTTTACATTACATTTCTTCCTCACCCTGATGACCTCACTATTTCTTCTTACTCCTGACCACATACCACACTCCTCCACCTCCATCACCACATTCCTCCTGGCATGGTCAAATGCAGACCGGCAGTAGTACAACCCAGAAGGAAAGGAATTCCCCCAAAAGAGGAGTTACTACTCAGCTAATCAAGTGGCCCGTTTTAACAGGGAACTTCACCTCCCCACCACCCCCTCCTTCACTCAAACGATTGTCGTAAGCAATGGCTCCATTTTCTGTTCCGGGAATCTTGGTACTTCCTAAAGAAAGAAAGCGGATTGGAAGACACAAACTCGGGGCCAGTGACAATATTCTCCCTCCTCCTGTGTAACCACCCCCGCCACGCCTGGGGGAGGAACGCCCCACCTCTCTTCTCCAAGCAAGCTTGGATCCCCCTCCCCCTTCTAAAGCCTCCTCTCTATCCTCTCCCCACCTGCTGCCCTCTTCCCAACCTTCTGTTCCCAAGAACCGAACATGCAACCTCCACCAGAATAGTGCCCCTGGGGTGTCTCACCAGCCTGCCCAGTTGCTAACCTCAAGACCCCCTGTGTACCCTTGCCCCATGATGCGTGGGGGGGGGGGGGGTAACGCAAGGCTTTTCTCCAGTCTCCTATAGCTAAGGTGGGGGAGGGAGAGGGAGAGAACAGCATTCCCTAGTCCTTTAACAGGAAAAAAAGAAAGAAAGAAAGAAAGATGCTAACAGCCACACCGCCCCCGCATCATCTCTCTTTTGGACGGCTTTCCTCCCCCTCAACCCCCACCCCTTGAAAGCCCACCACCTGAAGGCTAGGAAAACCTAACTGCAGCCCAGGTTGCCCCCTTGTGCGAGGCGGAGGACAAATTCGGTGTTGCCCCCCCCACCCCCATCCCAGCTCCGCGTCCTTCAAATGCGGGGGCAGGCATGGGGCTGGTCCGACGCCCCTCTCTGAGCTCTGGGATGAGAAGAGCTACACCGCTCCATGTCAGGCAGTGCCGGGCGGAGCCGCTCTATCTCCTCAGCCCCCAACCTGACCGAACCTCTTCCCTCTAAGGGGACCCGCCTTCCCTCCCCAGCCCCTCACCTGTTCCAGCTCCCAGCTCTGCCGCTGCTACCGCCGCCTCCGCCCCCGCAGGTTCCGCTCGGCTCCCGCTCTCTTTCCTCCGGCTCCCCAAGCCGACTTCTGCGCCGCTGCTCTCCTAGCCCGTTCCCCAGCTCCCTCCTTCCTTCCCTCCACCTAGCACCGGAAGCCGCGACCGCGACAGGAGCTGTGCGGCGCACCCCCACCCCCAGCCCAGGATACTTCCCACCTCCACGATCGCGCGATAGCTGCACGGTACCAAGCGGCAATTCTCGCGAGACCCATCACCATGGCAGCGGCTGCAGCAGAAGCAGCCCAGCACTGGAGCTTGAATCTAGGCGGGGGCTGGTGTGGGGGCTGGAGGCTGCAGGCGGCGGAGGCGGGAGCCTGGAGCCTGGGAATGGGCATGCGACAGTGAGGACTGAGGTGAGACCCCTCACGCCCCAGAGCCATGCCTAGAATTTAAAGGACTGAGGTCACTTGCTGATTGCACTGGAGACAGGTTGAGCCAAGAGGTACAGGGGCACCATGGGCAAAGCTATAAACGGAATATGGGTGAACAGTCTTTGCTGCGGCCTGCTTTACTGTGCCAGACTCCTTTATTTCTTATCCTGGGCTACCTGCATACCCCTGACAGCTGCACCGTTTTTGCTACTCACTATTCCTAAGACTATATTACAGCAAGACCTGAATCAAGAGATCCTTTCCCACAAGGAAGAGGAGGGAGAGGAATTAATTCAAGAGACTAAAAGAAAAAAAACTGGATTCTAGGTCATTTAGGAAACTGGAACTTGAAAAACAAAAGGCTGAAGCCTAATATTCAGAGTTGTTGTCTGGGGAAATATATCTAGATTAATGTGGGTTTTAGCATCAAGAGGAAAAGTGAAGGTCTTTACACCCATGTTTCTCACTTCCTACCCATCCCCACTTCTCTCACACTTATTTTTGCACCTGTTCCACACATGCAGAGGTGCCTTGGAACAGTCACAGCTGTGATAGAAGCTGTGCTAGAAGGGCACTAATAATGCTAAGAACAGAAAGTTCTTTAGGTTCCCTCTCATTTACAGCAGTGTAAAGGAACACATGCCTCATCCTTCAAGCATGAGCCAAAATTTTTATTCTGAACTTTATTCCTTGTTTTTTGTCTTCATCTAAGAAGGCCTAGACTAGTAGATAGCCTAATTATGTCTATCCCCTTGACCCCATCAGGCCCTGGTTTATGCACTCACTAGACCCTTCTTTTCCCAAAGTCTTGTTTTCCCAAAGAATAACATGACCTTGGAATGTGAAGCCAAGAAGACCCTAATTTAAAATGGTGAGAGATGAGATAGATAACAAGGATAATATCTGTCCTGGCCCATTCCTATTAAGAGTCTTTGCCCTGCTAAGTTCTGTGTTTATAAAAGCAAAAGACTTCTCCAATGTTATTACACACTACTAGAGTAGGACTTGTGATATCTTTATATATAACCCTTTCTAGAAATGGACATAGTTACTGTAACAAAAATTTCTAGCAACACCTCTCACCAGGTCATACTCCCATACTAACCACCAAAATAATGCTCTACAATAACCTCTTCCCTGGTGCTCTAACCAGACCAACATACCTTGTGAGAGTCTGATAAGGAAATGGAAACTGTTAATGGATGTCTGCCCAAGATTTCAAATAATCTCAAAATCATATCCCAGGTATGACAGGGTGGAAATGGTGACAACCTAATATAGTTATCAGCAAGTGTCATGATATTTGACTCAGGACTAATAAATGGGACTAGAGACTCTCCTAGCTCATCTATACATCACCCCTCTGGAGTAAGGAGAAGAAAATGTCTGTTGTAGCATAAGAGGGGGCCACCCAAGAAACAAACAGGAACAGAGATAGGAGTGCTGCCTAGTTGGCAGTTAGCTGACCACTGCCGCACCCAGTTTTCCAGCCACCTGATAAAGGGTAAAGAAAGAGCTCATCCAAAGCTGAAGGACACCCAGAAGCCTTACAGTTCATCAGTCTTTTTCCTCTCTCCGGAGCCTAGTAAAAGCTGAAATTGTAGGCACCAGCTGTATGGGTTACATATTCCCACTCCATCTCTGACTCCAGGCCTGGGCCTGAGCCCAGCACATGTGCTAGAAATGGAGCAGGGAGGTGTAGGCCTTGCTGACAAAATCCATTTGAAATTCGTCAAGGTTGTGATTTGGGGCTTATGTTTGTCACAGAGTGTGTCTGATGAAAGAAGAGGGAAAGCTAGAAAAAGAGCCAAAGGGACTACAGAAAAAGGAAAAAGCTGACGTATTCTTGCTACAACTCCATTGGAAATTCTCCTTCTTCTTGCTAAATGTGAGAAATTCCCATTCTGGATATTCTTTATCATTATTCTCTCTATATCCTATGCCCACTCTAGCCACCTTCCTTCCCCGCCACCACCCCCAATGCTTACAACAAATGCCTAAAGTAAGAATGGTATAATTTCTGGAACCTAGGAACTACCAAATCCAGAATTTTCATGCTCAAATTAAAATTCAGGACATAAAACATCGCCATAGGGTTGGCGATCTCAGTGATAGAGTGCTTGCCTAGCGTGCATGAGGCTCTGGGTTCAATCCTGAGAACCACAAAAAAGATAGAGAAAAGAAAAGATAAGCTGGGCAGGTACCCATGCACAGGCCTGTAATCTCAGTGGATTGGAAGGCTAAAGCAAGAGGATCGCAAGTTTGAGGCCAGCCTTAGCAATTTACTAAGACTCTGTCATAAAATTAAAAAAATAAGCCAGATGTGGTGGTGCAAGCCTATAATCCCAGCTGCTCAGAAGGCTGAGGCAGGAGAATCACAAGTTCAAAGCCAGCCTCAGTTACTTAGCAAGACCCTAAGCAATTTAGCAAGATCCTGCCTCAAAATAAATAAAAGGGCTGGGATGTGGCTCAGTCATTAAGTGCCCTTGAGTTCAATCCCTGGTACAAAAAAAAAAAAATTATAACTTTATTTTTATTTGTTTATTTTTATGTGGTGCTGAGGATCCAACCCAGGGCCTCACACGTGCAAGGCAAGTGCTGTACCACTGAACTACAACCCCAGCTCCCCCCAAAAAAATATTTTTTAATTAATAAATAAAAAGGGCTGGGAATGAAGCTTGGTGGTAAAGTGCCTCTGGATTCAATCCCCAGTATCCCCCCCAAACAAAAAAAAATTTTAAGAAATAAAAGGAGGGGCTGGGGTTGTGGCTCAATGGTAGAGCAATTGCCTAGCATGTGTGAGGCACTGGGTCTGAACCTCAGCACCACATAAAAATAAATAAATAAAATTATAAAATATATTCATTTTAAGAAAGAAAGAAAAGGAAAAAAAAGTTGTCATAAATTACTGCCCTATCTCAACACTTCTCAAAATTTCCTAGCTACCCCAGTACTACTCTCATTTCACCTGATTTGAGGGTCATTTGGGTTGCAGAAATATCTATTGCTTAGAGAAGTGGAAAGAACTATTTCTACATTCCCTTGCAAAGGACATGACCTGTTAGTCATTTGTAAAATTCTAAATGTGTAATGCATATCCCTTTTTAGCACTGAATCATGGGAAGATAAGTTTATTTTCAAATATATTGGACTAGACATTCCCTGGTTGTATAATAGTTAGGAATTGGCCTCTCAAAGGTATTAGGCTGGAAAAAGAGAGGTTGGAACCAAATAATAATAATAGAATTATTTTACTAAGATTAAATGCAAAAGAATTCTGAAAAAAAAGGACAAGCCTGATAGGGTAGTTTAAAACCTGTAGCCCCAGCAACTCAAGAAGCTGAAGCAAAAGGATTACAAGTTCTAGGCCTGCCTCAATACTTTGTGAGATTTTGCTACACAATAAAAAATTAAAAGGGAGGTGGGATGTAGCTCAGTGAGAAAGTACCCCTGGTTCAACCCCTACCCCCCCACACACCCACACACACCAAAAAAAAAGGACAAAAATACATAGGCAGTAAACTCAATGGGAGAGCATACTGTTTTTTTGCTGGCTTGGAGTGGGACGAACAACTCATTTTGACATAGGAATCCCTTTTCTATGCTTCCCGTCAGTCTTACATCTATCTCCCAAATTCTCTGGTTTGGAGACTAAGAGGGACCTGCTCTTTTGGGTTCACATTCAATGCTGAAATACCTTTAAGAATTTAAAACTCCAAAGAAAAACTCATAATACAGGTAGAGGTCATCAAACTACAGCCAGAGGACCAAATCAGTCCTGCAGCCAAATTTTGTGAATTAAGTTTTATTGAATTTAGTCATGCCCATTCATTTATGTATGATCTATGGCTACTTTTTGCTCCATAAGAGCAGAGTTGAATAATTGAGACAAAGATTACAATGTAGATAGCCCAATATGTATACTATCTTGCCTTTTATAGGGAAAAAAATGCCAAACTTGTTTTAGGCAGTGATCAAGATAACATCTGAAGTTGAGGTACACAAATACTAAACAGGGTCTACATTTGGATCTCTAATGCCACCTAGAAGTAAACCCTACCCCTGGTTTCACAAAGAAAAGGATGCCAACTAAGTTACTGAGGATGATTTCAAATCCTTTGTAGAACTCAATAGGATGTGTGTATATAAAGTCATTGAGTATAGGAGGGTAGGAGAAATCACCTGGAAAAGAAACTATGGAATAAGATCCCAACTTTGGCTAAATATATCACCATGTACATCCACCAGTTCAGTAACTTAATTTATTTTAGTTTCAAACTGGAACCAAGAACAAGTCTCAGTACAATAAATTATCCATTCCCATTCCTCCTGCTAAAGAAGAAAAAACAGGCTCCAAGAATCTTAGGTAAACCCTTCCTTTGGCAGGTCCCCTTTAACATCTGAATGGAAGGAAACAACTTCCCTAAGGGTCTACATGGATAGTTTTTGTGAGATTTGTGGGAGAGTACTCTCTAGTACTCTGTTCCTTCCCCAAGAAAAACTTCTCTACTCCTACTGTCTCCCTTGACCCCACAAGAGAAAGTCTAGGCTGTGGTAGAGAATTATGGGAAAGCTAACATGAGTGGTGGTTCCTTTCTAGAAACTGGTCTTAATGGCTCCACACAATGCTTGGACTATCCCTTAAGGGAGAGGACAGCCAAACCTTAAGGAATATCCCCCCCCACACCAAAAGGAGTATGAACAACAGAAGCCTGGAGTTGAGAAGGGGCCCTGGATTTGAGAAGAGGGGAGCATGACAGTGCATTTCATCTTAGTCCATTCAGATGTTTAAGGAGCAAAATAGGGGTAACAGTTTCCCCAACCACCCTGCAACTATGGGGAAAAGGCCGCACATCACAGACCTCACCTAAACCTCACCACTCCCAAAGCCATTTCCAGATAGATACTTTGAACTTCCAGGGTGTCAAGATTGACCCTAAACAGAAATCAGAGCAAAGGGCTGAAAAGCTGCCCTTTCACACAGTACCTTTACCTAGTGCCAGGGTCAGGCTCACCCTCACTTACATACATTGACCCACTCTGTGACTTTGCACTCCTCACACAGCACATAGCAGCACCAGTGGAAACGGCAATGGCAGCGCTCAACTCTTGTCTGCCGGAGCACATTGTGCCCTCGGCCACAGCATAGACTGCCACAGCCATCCAACAGATGGCTGGTCTTGTTGCAGGCTCGGCCCCTTGTGCCTGGGGAGCCCACTGTGGGGTCTCGCTCACAGAAGTCAGGAGATTTTTCAAAGTAGACCAGCTCTCCTGAGAGGCGTCGAGGACGCAGGCGGGGTTGGAAGGCTCCAGAATTGCGGTTGTGGGTATCAATGAAGATGGCTCGACCCAATCGCTCCCTCAATGCTGCCCCCACAGCCCGGAACTCTGGGACCGCTCTCCAGCATGTCTTGAACTGGCAGCTGCCTGAAGTGCCATGGCACTTACATTTCCGCTTTAGGTTTTCAGTTACCACCTAGAGCATCAGAGGGGCACAGGTGAAGGGGAGGCAGCAAATGGAAAGAGCATGTAGACATAGGAAAGGGAAGGAAACAGAGAACACAAGGAGGAACAAATGTAATATCAGAAGAGAAAGGGCATTTTAAAGTTAGCTAATAGCTCAATTCCCTCATCATATAATTGAACTGAAGCCATCGTATAATTGAACTAAATCACTAAGTGATTTGTTTTGTGTGGGTATGTCGGAGTGGGGGAGTTGGGGGGGCAGAATATGATAATGGGTATTGAATCCAGGTGTGCTCTACCACTAGCCTACAAAAGCCCTTTTTATTTTATTTTGAGACAGTGTCTTGTTAAGTTGCTCCGGCTGGCCTCAAACTTGTGATTCATCTGCCTAAGCTTCCTGAGTAGCTGGGATTACAGGGATGTGCCACCACACCTGGTTGGATTTGCCCATCTTTGATCACCAACTGGTAACAGAACCAGAACTCAACTCCAGTTTTCTGGACTCTCAGTCCAGAGTAAGATTGGTAAAATGGAAAGTGTAGCCCAGAGTGCCCCTCAGGTCTTTAGGGAAGGCAGCTGTAATAACAGCCACCGTGTAACAAGCCAAGGACTAGGCACTGTGTGGGGTACCCTATTTGCTAGCTTAGCTTTAAAGATGTTGTGATATGGTTATCATCAGATTCTTTGTACAGATGCAAATCCAAGGCTGGGTGACTTGCTGATGGCAAATGGAGATCACCCACCACACCTCATCCTCTTACTCTGCTGGGCTTCTGGGCTTCTCACACTCTAGCCTGACCTTAATAGCAAAGGAAACCAGGATAAGGCCCACAAACATACCTGGCGTCCCACCCTGTTGTTGTGAATTCTCATCCGTGCCTGGATGTCCCGAGGACCTTCCCTGGAATCCAAAAAATCCCGAGAGAACTTCTCTCCAAAGTCCATGTCATGGTTACAGCCACCCCATTCCCATGTGTCCTGGGGGCCAGAACTGGGGCTTGAGCCTGGGACAGGGCTGGGCAGGGAGTGGGGAAAACTCTTGCCCCGGGACAGTGCCTGCAACTGCAGCAGTTTGGCCCTCAGCCGATCCTGCTCACCACTGCCCTTCCAGCCACAGCCACAGCTCACCAGCTTGCCCAGGCTGCAGGCAGTGGCAACAGCATGCATGACTCCAGCCGCCAACATGGAGAAGGAGAAAGCACTCTCACGGAAACCTGGGGATGATAAGGATTATAATGGTGGAGCTAAGGTTGACAGGCAGCTGAGAATGGGGAGGCAGGAGGAAATAAACAGCCATCCTCCAATTCCAAAATTTTCTAATTGAATCCTGACCCTGCTATATTCTAGCTGAGTGATTGGGAGAAAGTTTAACAGGACAAGAAAGGAAATAGCACAAAGCTTGTTTCCTCATCTATAAAAGCAGACTCATTGATCAAGATGCTCTCTGAGGTCCATTCTCACTCTGATTTTCAGGTGTAGATAAAAGAGCCAATCCAGAGGGAGAGACCCTTGGGGTTGGGCGATGACTAAGAGGGAATCCCTGAGAAGATGAGAAAATGTATTCATAGAGTTCTACATCTGAAAGCCTTAGGAATTCCCCAGCCCTGCAGGAGCTGGAGTGGGGTGGGAGCAGAGAATTTTAGGGTTCTTTTGTATTCCCCTGAAGAATTATTTAAATCAGTCTTTTAATCAATCTACCCTCCATTACCCCACAGAAAACCCCAAAACACTGGAGCTATGGAGTTACCCTTCCCTTTCCCAGATTCTAGTTGTACATTTGCCCTTCAAGACTGCCCTTTATGTTTATCATAACCTGCTATTACTCTATAAAACACTGGGAGGAGGAGAGAGGAGGGGGTGATTTTCCCTAAGGCCCTCTTAAAAGGTTGGCCTCTTTGTTATGTTTTTGGGGTCATGGAGGCTCAGGATGACAAGCCTTTCCCAGGCTTAGATAGATGTGCTCACCATTTGGGTGTCAAAGCCTTCCCCTAAGCCAGGCCCTGAGGTGAAGAAAGGGTCCCTTACTTCATTTTAGGCAGGGGCTCCCTGGAGCCCTGAGAAGATGAAAGACAGCACCCTCTTAGAGGCCAGGTCTCTCTTACACTGGGATTCAGGGCTCCCAGGCCAGCCTCCTGATCCCCCCAATCCCAACCCTCTAAGGGTGAAGCTGTTTGCACAAGTCTTGGGAATTCCCCTGCAGATGGCAGCTGCTTATTAACCCCATAGTCCCCAAAACACTACACCCACCCCAGGCTGAGCCCCCATGGATCTTTACTCCTCAGGGAGTAAACTTAAGCAAGGCATAGGTACTGACAATAAAATCTCCCAGATCATCCCTTCCAGACCTGGCCAGCAGTGACCTGTTCTCTGTCCCTCCATCGTTCCTCACCTGCTCAGGTGAGTGACACCTGGGCTCCCCACAGCACAGAGGAGGGGGCTGCTCCCCAGCTTCAAAGCCATCAGGGTCTTTGTTCCCAGCTTTGGCTCCTGGGAACCCCAGCAATTAGGGGAGCAGGTTTAACCCTTAAACGGTTGGGGGCGTCACCCCACCCCCGCTGGGGACACTGGCCTGGGCTTGTCCCGGTAGAGAGGGAGGGGGAGAGAAAAATAGGGGAGGGAACAGGGGAAATTTGAGGCTTCCAGGGCTGGGGGCATCTCTTGTTCACAGGTGCAATCCAGATTGAGCTGGGCAGAGGCAGGAAAGAGGGGGCCCTGGGGTAGGGAAGCAGGGACCCAGCTGCCTTGCCAGCAGCGCACAGGTGGAAATCGGGACTGCAAAGCCACGGACGGACGGGTGGCCAGACCCGGCTCAGCGCTGGGGCGGGGGGAATTCCCGAAGAGGCCCCTCCCGAAGCCATGGACCGGTCTCTTCCCGCCTCCGCTCGCCTCAGCCTGCCCCCCACCCCCTAGCTTCGGCTGCTGCACGGTCCCGCCCGCCAGGCTCACCACGCTTCAGGATGGCGCTGTGGTGCGGCAGGCGGCCGCCGCCCTCGAGCGCCGAGCAGTTCCAGCGCTGGTCGCGCAGCTGGTACTGACACTCGTGGACAGCGATATGCAGACCTTGAAGGGCGGACGCCGTCACGTCGGGGCTGCGCAGGCACAGGCCTAGCTGCCGCTTGCTCAAACCCGACAGCGTCAAGCACACGGTGTTGGCCGTCAGCGACGGCTCGCCCGGCAGTTTCAGGCCCAGAATCTCATTGCTTAGAGCCCTGGGAACAGAAAAGGCGTCTGGGATCTGTGGATCAGGCCGCACACCTCCCTCCCAATCTCCCCACGCCAGGTCAGTGCTTCTCTCGTAGTCTGGAAGACAGGGGGATCTGCTCACCTACTGCACAAGGCCAGGAATAGAAGACCCGCGAAGCCCGAGGGCGGAGGCCGCTGCCGGGGCTCCTCCAGCATGTCGAAGCCCGGAGGCTCCGGTGCGCAGATGATCAGCGCCTGCGGGACAGGGAGATTTAATGCTAGCTCTGAAATATGGTTGCTCCCCAGGGAACCGAAGGATGCCCTACTTAGGTCTCCTAAGCCACCGGTGCCAACCTCACTGACCCTTTTCACCCCTCTCCAAACCAAGCAATTAGAATCACCCCCTTGATTTCCAGAGTCCCTGAGTCTTGGAGTGCTGGAAGAGAAAGAGTCCAGGTCACCCAACTAAGGACTCACCCGAAGGCCCCTGGAGCCCAGTCCAGTTAGACACAATGCCCGGCACACAGACACACTCACATGCAAATACAGACTTGCAAACACTTGCTCCAGGACCTCACCCACTGCTCCCTCTGCTCCCTCCTCAAGGGCCCCAAGACGGGCTTCCCCACCCTTATAGGGCTAAGGGGGTGGGATCAGGAGGGGGTTCCCCACCACCTGGGGGCGGGAGGGGGGGCGTTGCCTCCAGGTGCCATCAATGGCAGGCAAGCTCCTTCAGAAAGGTCGAAGACTGGGCTCTCCACCCAGCTCTACCCCCTCCCTGCACTACAGAGAAACAGGAGAGGCTCCAGGTGCAGCAAAAGAGGAGGGAAACTTGGTGCTCCCCAGCAAGGGATGGTGTGGCAAGCTGGGTCCTCTTCTCTGTCCACCCTTTCCTAAGTAAATGCTCCCCTCCTCAGCCTGCGACCGTCTGGTCCCCACAGGTTCCAGCCTCGGTCCCCACCCCTTTGCCTTGGTGTTCATTGCCCTCTAAATCTGGAAGCACTCCTTTATTCTCTGTCTTTATCTCTGGCAACATCTTTGGCTCTCTGCGTGTCTGTGCTCTTATGGGTGGATGTGTCTGTCTGACTACCCGTGTGCCTGTCTGGTCCTGGGTGCGCGCCTCGTTGCCCTTCCTGCTTTCCCATGTCCGATTACCTCCAGCGGTTCGGGTGCAGAGTCCGTGACCCACACGGTTGGGTCGCCTGGGCTCCGCTCGGACTGCTTAAACCGTGGGGTGACTGCGACGGGTTCTGCCCCTTCGGCAGAGCTGCATTCTTCCAGAGCCGGGCCACTCCTCTTCGCCGCTTCCCCAGCGCCGCCGGGAGGAAGGGAGGGAGGGAAAGAGGGAGTGATCGAAAGGGCTAGCGAACGAGCGGGCGAGCAAAGCACTGGGGGCTCTGGCTCTGCTCGAGCCGAACTGACGGGTGGCTCTGCTAGGGCTGACGAAGCTATGGCCCCTCCCCGAGCCCGGGGCATCCCCACCCCACCCCCCTTTGACTAGGGGAACGCAGCCGCTCCCCCTCTTCCCAGCGCGCGCGCACACACACCCTCTCCCCCGACGCCTGGGTTCACGCTTGGTCCTCCTGAAAGAGGAGGTGGCCGGAGTTTCTTTCACCTGCTCTGGGGTCACTAAGGACGTATAGGGAGGATGCCTGGCCCAGATTAGGGAGCCAGGACCCAGCCCAAGTGACCAAATCTTTCATTGCTCTTTGCCTCAGTTTCTCCCACCGACAGTGGGATGGGTGGACAGCTCTTTGACAAGGGGAGGAGGGATCTGGATCATCTTCTCCTTCAGGCGTTTGACAGTCACTTATAGAACCCACAAGGTGAGCACACAGCAGGGCACTCAGTACCTGCAGAAAAAGCCAATGAGACCAAGTGGCTTGGCTCCTGCCCACCTCCCAACCCTACCCCAACCGCCTGGGAGAATTTGACTCTAGTCAAAAGGTTCAGGTAGCCCCAAAGATCTGTATCTCGCGCCTATGCTTGTCTTCCTCCGTAGGCATACTGCCCAAAGAGGTCTCCTATCATTCGTGGATTCCTGGCTTTGCACTTGGGAGGACTGTATTCCTGCTCCAGGAATACAGTCTTGCTTCACATGGGCTGAGGAGTGCTTCAGAATCCCAAATTGAGCCTAGCTCAGGGAGAGCTGGGAAGTAATCTGGTCTTGGGGTGCACAAGCAAGACAAAATGCCTTAGGTAGCTCCAGCGGCAGCGAAGGGGTTAGTCGCCGATGCACTCCCGCCTGACTCACCCTAGTAGCTCTAACCACTGCGGACTATTTTTGCCAGAGAGGGGCCCCAGGCTTCCCAACCGCCCCCAGCCCCTGCCAGACCACAGCCTAAGGCACTGCTGGCCCTGTGCACTCAAGCGCATTGACTCAGAGACCAGCCCCCCAACCAAGTAAGCAGAAGGACGGAGATGATACCCACAGCCACAATCACCTCTTCCTTGGTGGTGGCAACAGCTCTGCTGGGCAGCCAGCCTGGAGTCTGTGCTGTGGCAGGTCCTGCCTTATGCTGAAGGGGGCACTCCTGGCTAAGGGGCATAGCAGTCTGAGAGAAATCAGGAACTTAAATCTACTGGGATGTTTACTGGGCACATACTGAACAGTCTAGGGAAGTAAGTGCCATAGTTCCTGACATTGGACAGCATGGACCACAAATGGTTGCTTTTCTTTTATTCCCCATCTCTGGGGTGGGAAGAAGAAGGCCAAGAACTCCTGAACAGCCTTCCTATTTATAGGATGCGACCCAAACACGTGTGACTGTTGAGGTCACCAGAATCTGAAAGCCCTGTCTTGTAGCTTTCATCCTTACACCTGGATTCAGTGATTCCTACCAGTGTCCTCATCCTTTTTCCTCATGTCAGCCTGGGATTCCACCCAGGTCCCTGGAAGAGGAGGTAATGAAGTTTCCTATGCCCCTTTTCTCCATGGGGACCTCATACACATTTGTATTTCTTCATGAGTCTCTGGTCTCCCTCAAGTTTTGGATTTTGTCCAGTTTTAGTTTGTTTTTGTTTTTGCCTTTGATTCTATCCTCAGACTCCAGGCAGGTGACAAGATGGGACCGGGGTCAGAACTATTGCCATAAGTTTCAACATCTCAGTGATTGGGTGGCTGTCCAAGGTGGATGTTTCAAATCCAAGGATGCATATGCCTGCTCCCTCTCCTCACTGAAGCCTAGCTCTGGGATAGGAGGCCACAAGCAGGCTGACTGGGTGGCCTGAGCTGGCCCACAGTGCCCTCAGCCCGACCGGCTGGCCTGAGCACTGACCCGCAGGCAGCTAGAGAGCGGTGGGACAGGCGGGGCCTGGAGAGGGCTGCGGGTGCACACCCATTGCCTAATACCCGAAGCACGCGGCCAGCTCCAGGAAAGGGGAGGGGCAGGAACCAGAGAGACCTTGACTAGGGTTGGGGCTATGACAGGAGGGGGCGAATGGGGGTCTGTCATCACTGCAGCAAGGGAGTGGGAGCAAGCTGGTCCCCATTCCTCTCAATGAGAAGAATAAAGGGCTGCTCTTCCATTCATGAGGATGGAGGGCGTAACAGAACAATGTGGGAAGAACACTGGGGCCCTGGAGGGCGGGGGTCAAAGAAAAAAGTGGGGGCCCCTGGAGATTGGGGGAATCAAGTAACTGAGGCGGTGGCTAAACCCAGTCACAGCCTCGGGAACCTCCTCCTCCTCCTCCCCTCATGTTTGCCTTGGCCCGGGGTCTTGGGTGACTCATCTGTTGCTAAGCCGCTGATAGGGGCGGCCAGGCCAGGGGAACCCAAATTATAGGCCCGGGAGGAATGGATGCGCTCGCTTGGTGGTGAGCTCAGCTGTGCTGCCTACCCTCCACCTCACACACATTCTGCTGCAGCACCACAGGCTACCACCTGGAGGCACCAAAGTATCCAGAGCCAGATTCTGGTGGTCTCTGGGGAAGCCCCCCAACATTTGGCAGTTGGCCCCAACAAATCTTCAGGATTACCCTAGAGAGAATTTTGCTCCCTTTTCTACAGGGGGCTGATGGATGGGCTGTGCCTTTCCAGCCTAACAGGCAGTTGCTTCAAAGGAAGTAGACTCCTCTGTCCACAAAACTCCCTGATTCCCTTCTTCCTTCCCATATCCCAAGGTCAAAACAAGGCTCCTCTCCCTCCAACATCTCTCCCCATGCTTACTCCAGGAGGGTGGTTTTCTCCTGATTTTCCATTTCAAGCTTTTTTGGGGGGAGGAGGGTGTACTGGGGATTGAACTCAGGGGCCCTAGACCACTGAGCCACATCCCTAGCCCTATTTTTGCATTTTATTAGAGACAGGGTCTCACTGAGTTGCTTAGCGCCTCACTAAATTGCTGAGACTGGCTTTTAACTCGTGATCCTCCTGCCTCCACCTCCTGAGCCACAGGGATTACAGGCGTGCACCTCCATACCTGGTTCATTTCAAGCTTTTATATCTGTGGTTGGGTGGGGAATATGGCTCAGTGACATAGTGTTTGTCTAGAATGCTTGAGGCTCTGGATTTAATCTCCAGTGCATGTGTGCACACGCACACACACACACACACACACACAATGTTATCTGTGGTCAAAGATGATACAGAGGGAAAAATAAGGCAGGATAAAGGAGATTGGTGATGGGATTCTATTTTATATAAGGGGACAGATGAGGAAGTGAAGGAACAAAGGCATAGAGATATCTAAGGAAGGGCATTCCAGAAGACAGAAAAACAGGTGTACAGACCCTGAAAAAGTAGCATTCTTGTTATTTTCAAATAATCAGCAAAGAGGTCAGTATGGCTAAGGGGGAGGAATACATAAGGGAGACAATGGTAGGCAACAAAGTTGGAGTACTAGGAAGGAACAGGGTTAAATCACCTGAGGCCTTGTAGACCACTGTAAAGATTTTGGCTTGATTCAAGTGAGATGAGGAATGACTGGAAAACTTCTAGCTGGGTAATGAACTTATTTAACTTCCTTTTTAGAAAGGATGGCCCCTTGTGCTATATGGAGAACAGGAACAGACTGTGGGGAAAAGCTTAGAAGCAAGGAGTCAAATAGGAGGCTATTACAGGAATGAAAGCAAGAGTTGATGGTGGCTCCTATTAGCATGTAGCAGTAGAGTAGTGAGATTGGATAAGAGTCTACCTATTGAAGATTGAGGGACAGAATTTGCTGATGGCTTAACTCAGAGTATAAAGCAGATTGAGTCAAGGATGACTCCAAGATTTTTGTGTTGAGCAACTGAAACAAAGGAGTTGCCATTTACTGAGATGGAAATGACTGAAGAAAGAGCAAGTTAAGGCAATGGAGGAATCAAGAGTTCAGTTTGCACAGGTATATTTTGAGATGCTATTTAAGTGTTAGATGTGTAAGTTCATATTTCAGGACTAGAGATATAAATTAGGAAGCATAAGACTGGAAAGTTTACCAAGGGAATTCATGAAGACAGAAAAGAAGGTCAATTAAACCTGGGTATGCTCCAGTGTTTAGAAATTCAGTAAACAAAGAGCATCCAGGTAAGGACCCTGAAAGGGAAGATGCCATTGAGATAGGAATAGTATTTCAAAACCAAATGAGAGGGGCTGGGGATGTGGCTTAAGCGGTAGCGCGCTTGCCTGGCATGCGTGCGGCCCGGGTTCGATCCTCAGCACCACATACAAACAAAGATGTTGTGTCTGCCAAAAACTAAAAAAAAAATAAATAAATATTAAAATTAAAAAAAAAAAACAAATGAGAGGAAGGAAGAAGGAAGTGGCTGGGTGCAGTGGCACACACCTGTAATCTCAGCAGCTCAGGAAACTGAGGCAGGAGGATCACGAGTTCAAAGCAAGCCTCAGCAACTCAGCAAGACCCTGAGCAACTCAGTGAGACCCTGTCTCTAAATAAAATATAAAAAGGGCTGGGGATGTGGTTGAGTGGTAAAGCACCTGTGGGTTTAATCCCAGGTACGAAAAAAAGAAGAAGAAGAACTAGTAGTAGTAGTAGTAGTAGTTGTGGTTGTTGTTGTTGAGCAGTGTCTGCTGTTCCAGGATGGCTAACTAGGATAAGAACTAAGAATTGGTTATTGGATAGAGCAATACAGATTTTCATTAATGGTTTTGATAAAGAAGTGTAGTGAGTTGAAAGGTATGATTGGAGCTGAGGGCAGTAGCACATACCTGTAATTCCAGCTCCTCTGGAGGCTGAGGTAGGATGATCACAAGTTCAAGGCCAGCTCAGGCAATTTAGTGAGATCCTGTTTCAACAAACAAACAAACAAAAGTAAACAAAAAAGTGCTGGGAATGTATCTCAGTGGTTAATAGCCCTGGGTTCAATCACTAATACCTAAAAAGAAGGAGATAAATTTTTAAAAGAGACCTTCTAAGGGGCTACCAGTGTGGTTCAGTGGTTAGAGCACTTGCCTAGTATGCATGAGGCCCTGAGTTTCATCCCTAGCACTGCAAAGATGTAATTTGAGTAGAAAGAAAATAAATTGATGCTAGAATTAAAATTAAAATTTCAAGTTTTGTAGTAAAAGAAGAGGAATGGGGCAATCTTGGACAATAATGTAGATCAAACAAAGCATTTGAATTTTTCAGATAGAAGATATTACAGCGTTTGCATGTTGATAGATGTGTTCCAAAAGAGAGATAAATTGATGATGTAAGAAAGAAAGATGGGGGCTGAGGTTGTGGCTCAGTGGTAGAGTGCTCATCTAGCATGTGTGAGGCACTGGGTTTGATCCTCAGCACCACATTAAAATAAAATAAAATAAAGGTATTGTGTCCATCTACAACTTAAAAAATTAAAAAAGAAAGAGGGGACAATTGATAAAATATGATTTGATCAAAATAGTAATTTAAGCAGACCATATACCATGTGACTCAGACCTAGGGCCTTTCCCCTCTTTCCTCCATCCTCCTGGGAAATGGAGGAACAAGAAAGAACATAAGCTTTGAGTCAAAATGGTTTGGGCTGTATTGCTGATCACTTATTAGTTGTGACCTTGTACAACTGCCTCACTTATTGGTCCTCTGTAAAATGGGAGAGAGGAGAGAGGTAAAAGAAGAGATTTTTCTTTCCCTCCAGGAGCCATCTCTGAGTGACACTGAGGCATGATAACCAAGCTGGCAGTGCCCCCTATGCCCCACACAGGGAACAGCACCACTTCTTCAACAGAAAACCATGATGGCCATGAAGTTGAATTGAAGTCCCTGGGAGAGAAAAGTGTACTATTGTTAAGATGATCTTGGGCACTCAAAGCACCACTGTGTGGTGAGAGCAGAAAGAACCAGAATTTTAGGAGAACACAGTAACTTGGTAGCAAAATCCAGAGAGAAGCAAACACATAGAGGCCAAATTTCCTAATCTAGGTTCAGTTCAGTCAGCAGCCTTTTTCTTCCTAGTCCTCCCTTACCTTACACTTACTTTATTGCCCACCCTGTCTTTTTCTTTTTCTGTTACTTTTTTCTCAGTACTGGGGGTTTAATTCAATAACATTCCACGAACTACACCCCCAGCCCTTTTTATTTTTTATTTTGAGAAAGGGGGTCTCACTAAGTTGCCTAGGCTGACCTCAAATATATAATCCTCTTGCCTCAGCCTCACCAGCAGCTGGGATTACTGGCATGTGCAGCCTCCATGGCTGGCTCCACTGCCCACGCTTTCTAATCCTAGTCATCAAAGACTCAGTCATTCAGGCCTGGTTCATCTTCATACCCACTTCATTGTAGGTTCAGCTCTCTCCCCCAGTGATATGCACAGGTTGACACATACCACAAGGTGACACACTGTAGGATGACACAAGATACACAGGGTGACTGTGACACATCCACACATATGTAATCTTCCCATGCACACACTCATCCACCCACCTTCCAACAGTACCAGACACTCTGCATCCCTTAGTCAAGCTTCTGGGTTTCTCCTATCATAGCTGCCACCTCCTTCCTGACACACTGCCCCAGGCAGCAACTGTAAAAAAAAAACAAAACTTGATGATCTCTTCTGACTTGAGTCCAAAATTCTTTGGAAAGAGTTCCTAACCTCACTCCTCAGAACTAGGAGTTTCTGAACATATCAATACACAGGAGCATGCACCTTCAGAACACAGTGTACATTTTCACTTGCACACACACACAGCCACTTGTGCTTTCCTCTGGCTCACATGTGCAACCTGCTGCTGCTTCAGGTTTCTCTCCACAGCCAGGCTCTGTTTGGTCAGCCCACCCCTATCCTAACCTCGGGATTTCCCTGACCACAGCTCCACCCACGTCCCTGTCTCCCCCTTTTCCTTCTCTGTCCAGACGTTGGGGGTTCCTGGGTGGGAAAGCATCTCCCTAGTCTCTGGCCAGAACCACAGGTTTCCTTCCTTCCGCCACTCAGGATGGGGGAGAGAAGGGACACCAGTGGGGCCAGGGTGACGTCGAGGGGACAGCCCCATCGCGCTTGGAGAGGCGGTCTGGGCTCCTGGGGGATTCTCCCCAAGCACATTGTCCCCGCGCCCCCTGGCGGATGCTGGTCCCCGACGGGCTCCCGACGCGAAGAGTAGTGAGGCAGGCGCGCGCGTGGGAGGGCGTCCCAAGGGGAGGGGTCGGCGCCCAGTGCAAGCCTGGAGGCGGGGGCCACCGGGCAGGGGGCGGGGGGGGGGAGTAAGCCCCGACGGTCAGCCCGTCAGTTCTTTGCTCAGACGGGAGGGAGCCACGGCCCCGCTCGCTGCCCATTGTCTGCGCCCCTGACTGGTGCGCCCTGGTGCCACAGTGCAGCCTGGCTGGGCAGCCTTCTCTCGTCACTCCAGCCAGCGCCGCAAGTATAAGAGGCGGTGCCGCCCTCCGTGGCCGCCTCAGCCCACCAGCCGGGACCACAAGCCATGCTGCCCGCCGACCGCCTCCGGGGTTGTTAAAGCCAGACTGCGAACTCTCGCCACCGCCGCCACCGCCGCGTCCGGTCCCACCGTCGCGGGCAGCAGCCAAAGCCGCCGCAACTGCAGCACAGAAGCGGCCAGGCCAGGCAGGCCATGGGGCGCTGGGCGCTGCTGCCCAGCTGGGTTTCTGCTACTCTGCTACTGGTGCTGGCCGCTCTGCCCGCTGCCCTGGCCGCCAACAGCAGTGGCCGATGGTGGTAAGTGAGCTGGTGTCGGGTGGTGGCCTCTTGTTCTGGGGGACAGAGCCAGGGGCCAACCCTATCCAGCTCCTATGCTCTGGGACCCGTCAGTCCACAGACATTGCCCCATCTCTGACTTCCTTCTGCCACACCAAAGGTTGCTCTAGCCCAGAGCTGCACCAGAAATTCCATTCCATTTCCTTTCCTTTTTTTTTTTGGGGGGGGGGGGTTAGGGATCAGGGCCTCGGGCATGCTTCTGCAATGGGTCTACCATTGACCTGTATCATCAGCCCCAGAGATTCCATTTCTGATGAAGTGGGATCAATGATCTGCCGGCAGAGGCCCACCATAACCCAGTCGGGGAGCCCACTCCCATCTAGGATTGTCATTCCCTTTTGAGCCCCAGTCTTAACCTCATACTCGTGGTTGCGCCACAGATTTCCAAAGATCAGAAGTGAAGGACTAGGTGTTCACTTAGAAAGGAGACCCGAAAAGGGTGGGACTCCTGGGCATTTCACTCCTAGGCAAGAACTGCAGGTCAGGATTTCTTCCCGGTACTGATCAGAAGGAGGCTGGGAAAGCCCAGGTACTCTTGCAGTCTCCATGTTCCCCATGACTCTTCTGTGCAGTCCCTGGACCCAGGACTCTGAGAATCCCCTAGGACTACTAGACACCCAAAAGTCTGGATACCCAGTTCTTTCATACTAGTAAGTCTGGGAGCACAAAGACATTACCTTATAATTGATCTCCCCCGAACTCTCCTGGTATGTATTCCCAAAGGTCAGGTGCATGCTCCTGTGTATTGGTATGTTCAGAAACTCCTAGTTCTGAGGAGTGAGGTTAGAAACTCTTCTTTATGATTAGAGTGCAGGTCCCCTTCCCCAGTCTGAGTTCCCATTGTGCGTCCCACCAGGGGTATCGTGAACATAGCCTCCTCTACGAACCTGCTAACCGACTCCAAGAGTCTGCAGCTGGTGCTGGAGCCCAGTCTGCAACTGCTGAGCCGCAAGCAGCGGCGGTTGATCCGCCAGAACCCGGGGATCCTGCACAGCGTGAGCGGTGGGCTGCAGAGCGCAGTCCGGGAGTGCAAGTGGCAGTTCCGGAACCGCCGCTGGAACTGCCCCACTGCTCCGGGGCCCCACCTCTTCGGCAAGATCGTCAACCGAGGTGAGTACCCAGGAAGTCGACGCTTCCGGGACCAGGGGAAATGCAGGGTCACCCCCAGGGCATAGGCCGGTGAACGCAGGAAAGATGTCCCAGGCACTGCAGGGTCACACAATCAACCCACCTAACTGCTTCTTGCCGAGCGCCAGTTCCAGGCGCTTTCCAGCTGTATATTTTCGGTACCAAGCTTAACTTTTCTGAGCCACTGACCAAAAGAAAATGAATTCCAGGTTGTGCACGCTGGATGACGG
The DNA here is from genome assembly GCF_021218885.2 of Marmota monax. Lineage (NCBI taxonomy): Eukaryota > Metazoa > Chordata > Mammalia > Rodentia > Sciuridae > Marmota > Marmota monax. The sequence continues at coordinate 30,094,214 of NW_026695227.1, forward strand.
TCGCTTTCCTCAATCTATCGAAGTTCCTGGGAAGCTGCTGTCTGCCCGCGTGTGTCTTGCTTCATGCTTAGCAAAGTTTGCTACGCCAAAAGCTGCGTAGATTGTTTGGGCTGCGTAGAAGTCTTGACAATGCAAAGTTCTTCCGCTCCTCTCGTGTTTTTCTCTCTGGTGCTGCCTCACTTCCTCTCTAAAGCCAAAAAGTGTTCTGAAGAGTCTCCGTAAAGCGTGACTACCAGTGTGTTGGTGGGTTCGTGCCCACGCACCTGTTTTCTCTGTGAGACCTAGAAATAAGGTTTCCAACACTACCGCTAGTCTAGCCCTCAGGACTCCAAGGGTGGAATCCGGGCGTGGGACTCCAAGGTTCCAAGCCCTCCAAGGAGGGCGCTGGCCGGACCACAAGCGCCTTCTCTTGATTCTTAGTCTCTTCACCCCTAGGCTGCAGGGAAACAGCGTTTATCTTCGCCATCACCTCTGCCGGGGTCACCCATTCGGTGGCGCGCTCCTGCTCAGAAGGCTCTATCGAGTCTTGCACATGCGACTATCGGCGGCGCGGTCCTGGAGGCCCCGATTGGCACTGGGGGGGCTGCAGTGACAACATTGATTTCGGCCGCCTCTTCGGTCGGGAGTTCGTGGACTCTGGGGAGAAGGGGCGGGACCTGCGCTTCCTCATGAACCTTCATAACAACGAGGCGGGCCGCACGGTGAGTAGACCTGAGAGGCTCAGCACCCGAAGCTGAGTGACCAGGCTAACCTCGGGCTCAGAAAGTAAGAGTCGGTAGTAAGATGAGGACTCCAGGGGTGGGCGTCCTGAGGGAAGCAGGAGATTTGGAAAAAAGCCAAAAAAGAGATAGTGGCTGAAGCAAAGGAATTTCTGGGTTGAGAGCAGATAGAACGGAAGAAGATACAAGTTATACAACACATAGAATGGATTGCCTATGGCCCCTCCTTTGCAGAGATTACAAAAAAAAAAAAAAAAACAGGGTAGAGAGGCCGAGAGTGACTCGCTGGTGTGCAGCTGAGTTTGGCCAAGTGTCCAAATCTCAGAGGGACATTTCGCGCCTTCTCCTGGGTTCCACCAGGACTTTGCTGAGGTCCCGTCCGCGTCCAGGAGGGGGCGGTATCTGGAATAAGGGCTCTGACTGACAATGCCTTGGGACATCTTTTTTCCTTCTTCCCCCCCACCCCGCTCCCCACCCCAGACAGTGTTCTCTGAGATGCGTCAGGAGTGCAAGTGCCATGGGATGTCTGGTTCATGCACGGTGCGCACCTGCTGGATGCGGCTACCCACGCTGCGTGCGGTGGGCGACGTGCTGCGTGACCGCTTCGACGGCGCATCGCGCGTACTCTACGGCAACCGCGGTAGCAACCGTGCTTCAAGAGCGGAGCTGCTGCGCCTAGAGCCCGAAGACCCTGCGCACAAGCCTCCTTCCCCTCATGACCTCGTCTACTTCGAGAAATCACCCAACTTCTGCACATACAGTGGACGCCTTGGTACAGCAGGCACTGCAGGGCGCTCCTGCAACAGTTCATCACCGGCGTTGGATGGTTGCGAGCTGCTCTGCTGTGGCCGGGGCCACCGCACACGCACGCAGCGCGTCACCGAGCGCTGCAACTGCACCTTCCACTGGTGCTGCCATGTCAGCTGCCGCAACTGCACTCACACGCGCGTACTGCACGAGTGTCTGTGAGGCGCTGCGCAGACTTGCCCGGGAACGCTGTCCTCCAGACTTCCCGCGACAGATTCGCTGGCATTCAAGACCCTGATTGATATTGGCCCGCTCCAAAATCTTCAGCCACATTCCCCGCGGTTCATACGTGTCCCATCTCTCCCATCTCCTCCTCTCTGGGGACTCCTCAAACCACTTGCGTGGGGCGGCATGAACCCTCTTGCCATCCTGATGGACCTGCCCCAACCTACCTACCTCCCTCTCCGCGGGAGACCCCTTGTTGCACTGCCCCCTTGCTTGGCCTGGAGGTGAGAGAAGGATTCGTCCCCTCCCCTACCCGGGGTCAGCTCCTGACGCTGCCCTGACTGTGCCACACTACACCAGAGTCCTCTCTGCCTCTTTCATTTCCCCTTTGTCCTCCCTATTCTCCTGGTCCCTACAGGCGCCTTACCACTCTCCAGCGATGGGCGCAGACCCTGAACACACACCTGGGCATCAGGGCCATTCTCCTCCCTGCTTCAAGCGAAGCCGAGAAGTTCCAGGGTGAAAGGGCAGCTGTGGTGATGTGGAAGAGGAGGTGGGGGACGCAGCAAAAAATCCCCCTTTCTTCCAGCCTCTCTGTTGGAGCCATTGAACAGCTGTGAGCCATGCCTCCCTCAACCACCTCCCACCCGTTCCTGTCCTGCCTCCTCATCAGTGTGTAAATAATTTGCACTGAAACGTGGACACAAAGCCACGAGTTTGGTTGTTGTAAATAAAATTATTTATTGTGCTGGGTTCCAGCCTGGTTTGCAGAGACCACCTTCACTCTAACCCAGTCCCTCTCCATTCTTCTCTCCTTTTGCCCTCCAACCTTCTCTCCTCTCCTGTTTCTCAAAGATGCCTTTGCCTACCGGAATCAGTATTTCCTTCCACTGTAGCTATTAGTGGCTCCTCGCCCCCACTAATGTAATATCTTCCTCTGCAGAATAAAATCTCTATTTTTATCAATGACTTGGTAGTGTTTCCTTGAATCCAGAACACAACATGGTTTGTGGTATCCACTTACCTTCCTCTTACTACTCCCAGATTTGGGTGCTTACTTCTCTTAAACAAATAGGGTATATTGTTGGGGAACTGGTTTCCTGGACCTGCAAAAAGATCCTGAAATTCTGAGCCTTGGATGACCTAATGAGACCAGATGGGACCCTGGTCTCCAGAAGAAACTGGTCAGAAGCTTAAACATCCTGCAGGGTTCATCTTCCTATTCTTTTTTTTAAAAAAATATTTATTTTATAGTTGGACACAAAACCTTTGTTTCACTCAATTATTATTTTTTTAAAGAGAGAGAGAGAATTTTTTAATATTGATTTTTTAGTTTTTCAGTGGACACAACATCTTTGTCTGTTATGTGGTGCTGAGGATCCAACCCCGGGCGGCCACACGCATGCCAGGCCAACGCACCACCACTTGAGCCACCTCCCCAGCCCCAATTATTTTTTACGTGGTGCTGAGGATTGAACCCAGGGTCCCACGCACTCTACTGCTGAGCCACAACCCCAGCCCCTCATCTTCCTATTCTAAAAGCAACTTTCTATGTGATATAGGCAAGTGCATTCATTTGATGAATGGGGATTAAACATACTCTGAGCCTGCTTTTCCTCCTAGAAGACAACTGAGTGATAACTGTGGCCATGTTCTGAAGAGTAGAAAGAGAAATCCAAGCAGAAAGGATGCTATTGCCCTTGATATAGATCTCTTGTTCCCTGAATCCTGTCTCCTACTAGGACCCAGGTATAGGGCAGTGGTGAAGCACCCCTTTCTTCTGCAAGACAGGGAAATATCTTCTTAGAATCCCAGTTATACCTTGGACGCAGGAGCATCCAGGTAACAGGTTATTGACTCTTTTCCTCAGAGAAGGATCTCCATGCTGAGGAAGCTCAGACTGATGATGGGAGAGAAGAAAGGAGCAGGAAGTTTAGAATTCAAATGTGGACTAGGCTTAAACCACCCTAAACCAAAAGGAGACAAAGTGTGATTCATAACCAAATCATTAAACTGGCCATTCCCACAGAGTCAGAATGAGGATTCTGTTACTAACAATTCCTAGAGGCTACCTCTGTGTGCACATTCACTGGAGTCAGCAGGAATGCTAATCCTGCCCATAGTTCTAAACCTATGTTAACTCTAATCCTCTCCCTGTCCCCAGGTCTAGGCTGAAGCCTAGCCTGAACCCTAACTTCAGACAAACACTAGCCCCTTCCTAAACTCTAATGTCTGTCTCTAATCTTAACCCCTCCCCTCCAGGGAAGGACCAGAAGGACAGCAGGAGCTAAGAAACACCCCCCCCCCCCAAGGGCAACAACTGGTCCCAGCCAACAAGAGAATTTCCCCCTCTCCCCAGGACTCCTTTGCTGTTGTCACTGCCTCCCACCTCTCCCTGGGTGTATGAACTCTGACCCTTGTTGGCCTTTGGGATGTGTGTGGGGGTAGGGAAGTGGATCCAGGATCTGCTCAACCCTGCAAGGACATCCCTTTCCCTTTCTCTTCTTTGGTTAAGGCAGCACCATTTCAGTTCTGATGGGCAGCCTAGTGGGAAGAATAAAACCCTTATTGATTCTGAGTAGGAGACACCTGAAAGACCTTGGGTTTCCAGTAAATATCTTTTGCTTTCTCAACCTCTTTTGCCTTGACCATTAAACAGGAAAGAAAGATTATTGTTACTTATTCTTCAGGGAGGATATGAGGTTCAGATGAGATCATGTACATGAAGGCTTCAGTCATTTGAAGCTTACTGACACCTCTTCTGTACTGGGTATACACCAAATGCTGGCAATATAGTGTTGTACAAGCCATATTTTCTGCTAGGAGAAGTTTACAGTCCAGCCAGAGAATCAAACACATAAACAGATACTGTCAGTTTAAAGGGTGGGAGGGAGTACAATGAAGGTTCAGTGAAGTGTAAAGTCTTCTGCATGTACCTGAAGACTTTACTAAGGTACTAAGCTTAAAGACAGACTCCCATACATAAGCCCTCAGCTTGGAAATCCTTCTCTTCCTGAGGCTGGAAAGTGCAGAATATTCTGGGAAGTACAAAACAGGGCTGGGCCCTAACAGGGCATGCGCTAATAAAAGGGGGGAAAAAAGCTCTTAAAAGGGCTGGGGGTATAGTTCAGTGGTAGAGTGGCGAATATGCTGGAGGTCCTGGGTTCTATCCCCAGCATGGGGTAGGAGACAAGTAAAAGGAGTGCAGGATCCGAAAAGCATGGCACAGGAACTAATTACTTTGTTATTATGATCATCTGTGTTGTTCTCACTTGGGACTAGAGTGGGTAGATCCTGGGGGAAAGAACAGCTGTGCCTAGAAAGAGTCTCATAAAGGTCTCAGGGCTGAGTGGTTCAGGGTGGTGGCCACAGGATAATGTCAGCAGGAATGTGCCTGATGCTCTGGCTCCCACCCACCTCTGATCTTCAGGTGCCACATACCCAAGGGGATCTGAGGCTGGCAGGGACCCTGGATACAAGGTTGGCCTCAGAAAATGAGGGAGGTACTAGTCCTGAAATATCCTCAGGGGAGTGGAAAAGCTGAGAGGACTGAGACAGCAGTCTTGCGTAGTCCCTGGGGGGTCAGCAAACTGGCACCCGCACACACCCTGCCACACGCACCCTGGAAAAACCCTGTCAGTGGGGCTGCAAATACCCTAGGGTCCAGTCCACTCCCCCCACCCCCTGTCCCAGGCTGGCTCAGTCTTCCTCTCCAGGACAGAGAGAGAAAAATAACAAAATGAGGAGAAAATAAGCTGTTTGGCTGTGGTGTGAGCAGGAATATCCATGCAGAGCTGCCCACCACTCACCCTTACTCACTCTTTCCACACCCAGCTGGGGCGCCCAGCATGAGACAGACCACCCTCCTGCCCCCTCCCCCGTCTGGGCTAAAAGCAGACGCTGGTGAGGAACAGCAGGTTATAAATATGCCCAGGGAACTGCCGCCAACTCTCCCTTGTCATCCCCTGGGAGGGGGTAGGGTGGGGTGGCTCTAAGGAGGAGCCAGGGCTGCCCTGTTCCCTGAGGCCCAGGAGGAAGTGGGGCTTCCAACAGCCTACTGCCTTTTTTTTTTTTTTTTTTTTTTTTGTCTTTTCCAGGTGAAGGAACCACTGCTGCTCCATTTTCCCTAGACACTTGCTCATCTCCTCAGAAATGGAGTTCCCTGGCCATGGCTGAAAGTTCGGTATGGAAGGGCCCAAAGTCACTCACTCTGTGTCAGGGTGCAGCCAAGTACCACTTCTCTTTTTTCAAATCAGTTACTCTCATCAAAAGGTCATTCATTCATTCATTCATTCAACAGGCATTTACTGAGGACATGCCAACACCAAGCCCGGTGCACAGGCATACCTGCAGGCAAAATCTCCTGTGCACACTTGCAACCACCCCTAGTCCTATGTGTTCACATCAATTCCAGCCATACAGGCCAGAAGGTTCTGGCTTTAACCTGGCAGCCTCCTTGGGGAAGGTAAAGCTTCAGGCTCTGGAATCTGCTTCAGAGTAGGTTTTGTGGGGACTGGGTAAGAGGGGCTGAGAACAGGGCTCCTAAATTACATGCTTGTCTCCTCTACTTCCCTGACAAATGAGGAGGTGCTTCCTCCCCTCTCTGCCCCATCATTTTCCCTATGTAGGTGCCATGTAAGGAAGAGTCATTCTGTGGGATGCTGAGGGCACCTGCCCAGGTGGCCAGTCTCCTGCCTCCAGCCTCTTGTCACATAGGTACCCAGCAGGGCAAGAGGGGGCAGTGCCACCTTGTGAAGCTTCCAGCTCTCCTCCCCCAGGGCTGAGCTCCCCCCTCCATTAATCCTCGGAAGTGAAGGGGCCGTCCCTGGCAGCCCCTCAGCCCTATTGTGGCCCCTCGCCCTCCTCGGCTGGCGTCTAATTAACTCCTCCTGCCCCTGGTTTTGTGTGCCCCCCCCTTACCCCACCTTGTCGGCCCCGCCCCTCCGCTCGTCCTGCTCCCTCCCACACGGACATTCCAGCCAGGCCGAGCCAGTATGCCAGGGCAACCAGGGCCGGACCGAGGCCTAATCCCCCTGCCGCCTGGCCCGGCTAGGGGAGCCCCACTCACCTCCCCACTCTCTGGGGGCTGCTCGGCTCTGCTGTGTCGGAGACACACAATCAGGACAAAGGCGCAGCCCCCAGGGGGCTAACTCAGCCTTCACGCCCAGGTTGTGCGGCATTTGGGGAGTTTAATGAATTGTCCATCACGCCTTTCAGGGCCCGCCCGTCAGCCTGGATTAATCTTCGGAGCCCTGGTGGGGTAGGAGACACTAAGCCTGTATTTATTACTCTCCCATTGTCACTAATTGAGGTAATTATCTGTGACTCTGGCCTGACCAACAATGCCGCATTCACTCCCTGGGACCTCGATGGGCCTGGCTCCCACTCTCAGCACCAACCCTCCCTCCCATCCTCTCCCAAACCCGCCAAGGGCTCAGAAGGGCCCTGGAGCATGTTGGGAAAGTGGACAATGTCCCACAATGCTCCATCTTCAGCCACCACTATGATGGAGTTGTGTCTAAGGAGGGGCCTGATCCTCCCAAAGTAGGTCTCTGTCAGGAGACAGGTTTGGCTGGCAGAAGCCTTGTGCCACAGAGGACCATTTTTCTGAAGTCTGGTTTTCTAGAGTCTCCAACTCCTCATTTCTGGATAGATATGGATCTGGCCTCATGTCCTTGTAGCCTCCAGAGCTTTAGGTGTAAGGAGACCCTAGCATATACCAGACCTATGCTGTGAACCTACCAGGGCTGGCAGAGTGACTGTGTATACATGATGGGATGTGGGGGAGAGAGAACAGGAAAGGACATGACTGGGAACTGAGGAGAAGGGCAAGAGAAAGAAGCCTTTGAGGGAAGGAGTGCTCAAGGGTCAGTAGTGTGTCAATATTCTGTGGCCATGCAGCAATCTTGGGGAGAAATTTGGATTTGAATGTGTGAACATCACCAAAGAGTAGATCTCATGTGGAGATGGCTTCCCAGGTCAAGGGGATTGGCCCTAACGAACAGTTGCATGTGTGAGTGTGCATGTGTGTCACACATATGTAAAAGAGAGAAGAAGGGAAGATCTGCATAGGACTGGACTATGAGGTTCTTGAGGCAAGAACTGTGTTTTGGTCCCTCTTGCTTTTGCAAGACCCTAACATACAATGAACCTGGTACATAGTGGCACAGTCAAAGGAATGGTTGGATAGATGATAACTGATACATGATTGAGGTTGGGGTCTGTTAGCTCTCCTCCTCCTCCTCCTCCTCCTCCTCCTCCTCCTCCTCCTCCTCCTCCTTCTTCTTCTCTCTCTCTCTCTCTCTCTCTCTCTCTCTCTGTATATTGAACCCAGGGGCTCTTAACCACTGATCCACATCCCCCATCCCTTTTTAGATTTTATTTTGAGACAGGATTTAAGTTTTCTTAGGGCTTCACTAAGTTGCTGAAGCTGGCTTTGAACTTGGAATTCTCCTGCCTCATCCTCCCAAGATGCTGGGATTACAGGTGTGCACCATCTTGCCCAACTTGTCAGCTCTTTTATTCTGTGGCTGCACTCAAGTTCTTCATTTTCTTAGGACTAGCTGGAAGGAGATGTCTAGACCATTCCTGGATAATTCTTAGACAAGGCTTCACCAGTTGAAACACTAAGGACTCTAGCAGAATCAAAAGCTATAGTTGGAACAACGCCACCTTGTGGTGCCTTATGGAGAGACCCCAGCAAAAAAGGCAGGATCCTCTCTTAGGAGCTGGAGTGGTGTGGGGGACACAGTAGGCAGAAACGATCACTTTTCCTATATATATGATGCTACATCATCATGCCAGTGTTCCTGTGGCACAGTTTTGTCATCTGTTCCATCCTTATGTCCGTATTTTCTGAGCACCTGCTCCATGACAAGCTTGTAGGGATATAGAATTAAATCAAAGGCAGGACTCTTGAGTAGTTCATAACCCTGCAGGGGATTCCACAAGGTATTAAGACCAAGAGGGTCATAATCAAGCATTAGGTAAATTTTTATTGGTGTTTAGGAGCACTGGGACATTCTCACTCCAAACCTCTGCCACTCACCTCTCCCTCAATTCCTCTCACTAAAGCTCAAATGTTTTTGTTTTGTCTGTTTTGAGACAGGTCTCACTATGTTGGCCAAGCTGGCCTTCAACTCCCAGGCTCAAGTGATCCTCCAGCCAGGACTAAAGGTGTGTGCTACAGGGCCTAATTAAATGTCAGATGTTTTATCTTTGCTTTTAAAAATCATTTCATGACTTGATTCCCACATATCTCTCCAGGACCCCACTTCTTTTCAGCTCTGTATTCCTCAGTGCTTCTGTTCCCTGTGAAAGCTATGTGTTTTCACATACCCAGAATGCACCCTTTTCCCATCTCCCTATTGAAACTTGTCTCAAATTTTCCTTCCTCCACGAAGACTCTGATTTCCCTTGCCTGTTCGAGCTCCTGAAGCACCTTGCTGGTGGAGCTTTCACTAACAGCACAGACTGGCCATCCTATCAGTGGTTATTTGTGTATACTACTCCCCCACCAGGCTTCCAGTTCCCTGAGAACATGCTCTGTGTTTTCTTCATAATGGCATCCTTTGCAGCATTAAGCTATACAAAATTGCCTTCATTAAATGATGAATGGATGGACAAATGAATAGATGGATGGATGCATGGATGGGTACATGGATGAATACACAGATGCATAGATAGATGGGTATAGAGGGATGACTATATGGATGATAGATGAGTTGGTAGATGGGTAAATGGATGGATGGGATACATAGATAGACACGATGGATGGATGAGTGGATGGGTGCATAGGTGGAATATCCATCCACAAAAGAATTCATGTGCCATGGGGCTGGGGTTGTGGCTCAGCAGTGGAGTGCTTGCCTAGCACATGTGAGGCCCTGGGTTCAATCCTTAGCACCACATATAAAATAAAAGTATTGTATCCAATATATATATATATATATATATATATATATATATATATGAAGAATTCATGTTTATATAAATATAAAGAATTCATGTGTCATGGGATTCAAGGAAGAGAGTTCACCCTATGTCATGCAAAGGCAAGGACAGCATATCTAGGCTGAACCTTCCTTTATTATGGACTTTCAACAGTTTGTCTCCTGGAAACCTGAATATGTTCTCACTCCTCATAAGTCCTAGTCTAGTAGCTGTTTCTTCTTTCCTGCCATGTTCCCTCAGGAATGCTTTTTATTATGCTGTCATTCTACACTGTAATACCTCTGTGGGTCTTTACCCATAGAGCCTAGAATGTGGAATCCATGAAGGTAAAAATTGTGCCTGAGTCTCTTCTGTATCCCTGGCATATGCATTTAATGGGCAAGTGAACAAATGAATAACTGAGTGAACACTGACACTATACCCCGTAGACATACTTCGCATACTTCCCATGTCCTCGAGTTTGGTTTTCTCTCCTGGTTCTCTCCTCCTCACACACATACATGTTCACACTCCTGACTCTGATAGTCTCTGAAGTCCCAGAGTTATGTCCTGGTTCTTGGTTTCCATTACCCACCTATGGATGATCTCAGGAAGTCCCAGGGACTTTCCTGAGTCTGAAAGGAGGAGAAGGTGCTTGGTTCTTCCAAAGCCTTAATCACTAGAGCAGAAAAGTCTTCCCAGGGAAGAACCTGGCTATTGGGAGGGTCACAGGGACCCACACTAACCTAAGATCTCTGCTCCAAACTGACCATGTCCTCCTGTATCTGCTGTTCCTACTCATAAACAGTAAGGCAGTACTAAGGTGGGGGGTGGTTGTGGCCTCCATCACGAGGCTGGCTGACTGGCAGACACAGCCGAATTTAGAAGTCATTTTCGCAGCAGGGAACCTTCAGCCTCCCACCCACAGGGCCCTGCAGGGCCAGCCTGAGATATGGATTACCAGGAGCTGGCCCCAGACCTGCAGTCACTTCTCCACTTCTCTTTCTCCCTTTCTCCCCAGAACTTTGGCAACTGGTGCCAACTCTATCCATAGGCAAAGATGGAGGGAAGTTCTGGGAGAAGGAGCATGTTGTTCCTAATCACTCAAGTGTTCCCAGTACACCACTGGCCCATTTAAGGTGCTGTTTGCATCCACTCCAGTGCTTTTTTTGTTGGAAATTGAACCCAGGAGCACTTTAACACTGAGCCACATCCCAACCCTTTTTATTTTTTATTTTAAGACAGTCTGGCTAAGTTGCCCAGGATGGCCTTGAACTTTGGATCCTCTTGCCTCAGCCTCTGGAGTCTCTGGGATTACAGGCATATGTTACCATGCCCAAACCCTGTGCTCCTCTTTTTTTTTTTTTTTTCCTGTGCTCCTCTTGATGTGGACTCTGCTACCCCTTTCTCCTCTTTTACTTCTACTTCTTTCCCTCATCCTTTGTTTGACACTCCATCACTAATGAAATAGTGCTAAAGAGAAAGAATAGAGCTAATACTTATATATCACTTACCATGCATTGTTCTAAGTACTATGCATATTGAATCATTTAATCCTTTCAACAATCCTATGCAAAAAGTGCTTTTAATATTTCCCCCCTGCCTTTTTTTTTAAACCAGGGATTGAACCCAGGGGTTCAACCCCAGCCTTTTTATAATTTTTTACTTTGAGACAGGGTCTTGCTAGTTGTTTAGGGTCTTGCTAAATTGCTAAGGTGAATTTGAACTTGTGATCCTCCTGCTTCAGCTCCCAAGTTGCTGGGATTACGGGTGTGCACCTCCACACCTGGTAATATCCTCCTCTCCTTTTTATATAAGTTAAGACACTGAGGCATAGAGACATTGAGTATCTTGCCCAATGTCACACAGCTAGAATGAGGTAGAGGCAAGGTTTAAATACAGGCTGCCAGGCCCCGAAGTCCAAGTTCTAAACGTGCTACCTTAATTCTCCAATAATGGTAGCAATGTGGGTGAGCTTTTAAAAAATAGACTATTGTATGTTCACCTCAAATGTGTTTAGGCAGTATAGTGGAGACAACTCCCACAGGGTCAGCCCCTCTACTATACCACGCAGTTAGTTCACCACTTCTACCTGCCTCAGGATCCTGGAACCCCTAGGTTGTAGCAAACTGCAGGCAGCTGCCCTCACTTCAGCAGTGGGCTTCCCTAGTTTTCCTCTTAGCCTGAATCCTACCCTCTTCCCAAGCCCAAGAGGGTAGGGTTCACCAATGTACCAGGTTCACCTGTTCCCACCTCTATTTTCACTCCCAACTGATTGATCTTCCACTATGAATGTTCTCTCAACTTTGGGAGGACTAGACCATTTGGTAATTTGTGGGAAGGAGGTATTGGGAATTGAACTCAGGAGTTCTTTGCCATTGAACTACACCCCAAGCCCTTTTAAAATTTTATTTATTTATTGGTGGTTCTGGGATTGAACTCAGGGCCTCACACATGCTAGGCATGCACCTTACCACTGGGTCCATCCCCAGCCCTGATTTATTTCTTTATTTTGACACAAGGCCTTGCTAAATTGCCCAGGCTGGTCTCCATCTTGGAATCCTCCTGCTTTAGATGGGTTTACAGTCCTGCCACTGTGACTGGCTCATTTGATATCTTTCTTTTCTTTTAATTTTATAATTTAAAAAATATCCTGTTTCCCTGCATCCATATCTTTTTTAAAGAGAAAGAGAGAGATAATTTTTAAATTTTTTTTAATTTTTATTTTTTGGTGGACACAAATCTTTATTTTTTTATTTTTTATGTGGTGCTGAGGATTGAACCCAGCGCCCCATGCATGCCAGGCAAGCGTGCTACCGCTTGAGCCACATCCCCAGCCCTCCATATCTTTTTTGCTACTTTGTTCCCTCTACTTCTTCTGTTTTGATTTTTGAGATGTTGCTTACACTGGTCACGAATTTTAGGACTCTAGCCATCCTCCTGTCTCAGTCTCCAGAGTAACTGGAACTACAGACTATGCCCTTAAAGACAGGCACCATCCTACTTGAAATGCTCTTTCACCAAATTTAACTCAAATGCCACTTCCTCCAAGGAGAAGTCCTGAATCTCATAAAATGGTAATCTCCCTAGTTTGACTCCTCATAGTATTTAACATTCACACTCGGTACTATCATCTCTGTGTTTCATCTTTGCCTCATTGTCAGGCATGCCTTGCTTCTCTTTCTGGAGGCCAGCACAGAGTGTCTTGCTCCTAGTACTGCTCAGTAAACACTTAGTCGTTAGAATTGGCAACAGCTAAGGATTGCGATGGGAGGGAGACAGATATCAGCAACCTTTAATCTCTGCCCAAGATGGTATGGTCCTCCTCCCCACTTCCTTCACCCTCTCCTTCCAGAACTATTTGAAATCTGGAAGTGTGCATTCAAGGCAGGCAGCGGGGTGGACCTTCTTCCAGAGCTCAAACCAATGCTCTCCCCTCTGGTTCGGAAACACCAAGAGGACAGACCCTCATCTCCTGAAGTAAGGCCAACCTCGGGGGCCCTGGGTCGCCTCACATCCAACTGGCAGCCCTGCCTCCTCCAAGTCCTTCCCAGAGTGATGTCGAGATAATTGGAGACTAAAACCAGAAGTGGTTTGAGAGAGGAGCTGGGGACCTGAACGCTGAGCGGGAGCTGGGGTTGGCGGGACTCGATGGAAGTGAGGACAGAGGCGGGGCCGGGGGGTAGGCCAGGACCCGGAGACTGAGTCTGGGCAAAGCCCCCGCGCCTGCCTAGCCAGCGGCTAAATTTACCCAGGCTGACTCAGCCCTTGCCCGGAATGAGGGGCGGGGGGAGTGCTCCCAGGCAGTGGGAAGAGGTAGCAGGAGTGGAGTGGGGGGCGAGGAAGAGAGTCCCTGGTAGGGGAGATGGGTGGGCCTAGAGTTTTCACCAAAGAAAGGAGTCCTCCTCCCCCCTCACAGCAAGCGGGAAGGAGCAGAGGAGCCCTGGGAGAGGGTGTGGGGAAAGGGTCAGAGAAAGGAAGATGCCAGAACTGGTTAAAGGGAAGCTTAGATTTATTGAGCGCCAATGTGTGCTAGGCACTGTGCAAGGCGCTTTACATACATTACCGCATTAAATCCTCACAACAACCCTGCGAGGTAGGTGTTTATAAACCCCCATTTGACAGATGAGGAAACTGAGGCTCAGGGAGGTGAAGTGATTTGGCCAAGCTCACATGGCTAGTAAATGGCAAACAGAGGATGTGTCCAGGATCAGAGAGAAAAAAAAAGGTCAGTGTCCGCGTTCCAAGCCACTTGGCGTGGATGAGTACAAAGAGGGGCTCGGCGTGCTCCAGAGGTCTGGGAAGCCGGAGGCCTGCTCCCGGCCCCGCACAGCTGGAGGTGGCAAGGCGGGGGACAGGCGCGCGGTAACTAGGGATCAGATAACCTGCAATGCCCGGATAGGGGGGACTCAGGAACTAGCAACCGGGGAAATCCGCGACCTGCGCGCGCCCCTTAGTGGCTACTGTGAGTATCACGCCCCACCCTATGGTCTTTTTGAGACCAGCATTTTTCCTTGCCTGGAGGGTTTCTTGAAGAGGCAAAGATGCAGGAATTCTCAGGGTTCTGTCAGGTGGGCAATACACCTGGCTGAGAAATCGTAATAATACTTTAGTACACCACTAAGGGACATGGGGGTGAAGCAAAAGGGGGAGGCCTGGAGAGGTCCCAAGCTGATTCATTGGCTACCTTCCCTCCCCAGCTTGGACCACCACAGGCCAGGGACAGTAACAGGGTCACTATCCTGCCTTGCTTTGGGGAACCCTCATCTAAACGAGGGAGACCAGGGTATGAGCACCTTGCTCACTCAGTTCTTCTGTAAACCCTAGACAGTCTCCTGAATTGAGGATAAGTGAAGGTGACAAGGAAGCAACTGGGGAACCCTTGGATTCTGTTAGCCTATTCTCAATGCTCTTTCCTGGCTTGTTGAGATGAGGCCTCCTCAAAGATCCCCAAATTCCAGAGCTGGAAAGAACCATAGATCTCCCTCATTTTAAATACTAGGAGCCCTGGAGAGGGGAAGTGACAGGTGTAAGTCAACTGGCAAATCAGTGGCAGAGTTGGGGCCAAAACTCAAGACCTGTGACTCAACAGTCCTTTTCCTGCTTTGCTGGTTGCTTCTGGACCCTCTTCTGCCAAGAACCCCTCTATCACCTGGCCACTTTGTCCCTAGATCCTTCCTGCCCAGAGGTCCTGCCCTGACATTGTCTTCCTATGACTGCCTCCATCCCTGACCTTTAGCCTGGTCCTTACTAGGCCTCTCTGTTCAGCTCCACACCTTGGGCACCAGCCCCTGCTGAAGATCTCAAGGAATGTCTTGCATACAACAGGCATTAAATCTGCTCATTCTCATCTCTCCTGAAACAACCATAAAATGCCACATGCTCTCTTTTCCTTTCATTTCTATTTCAAGTATGGGAAACGGTATGGGTAGGGAAACAAGGAAAAGAGAGCAAAGGAAGTCTCTGTGGGGAAGAAGGAGGTCCAAAGAGGGATGGGTCAGAGGATACAAATACAAGAAGGAGTCTCTCACTGCCTCTCCCTATTCCCTTGTGGGGTCCCCTTGACATCCCTCGCCCCAAAGAGGGCCTGCTCAGTTTGGCTGATGACATCTAGAATCTCTTGGATACTGTCGCTCAGCTCTGCTGTCTTCCCGCCTTCCCGTGGCCGGGCGTTCCCAACCACGGACAGGGTTCTCTCATTCCGCCAGGAGGCGCCCGGGGTTTCTGTGTCGCTTCCATCAGAGGAACCGCTATGGATGCTGAGCTCTTCAGCTTCATCTGAGTCCGAGTCTGGGGCAGTGTGGCGGCGGATGCGGGACACGGCTTCCCGCAGGGCCCCGGCATAGGGCCCCGGGGTCCGCGCCCAGCCCCCGCCCGCGCGCCGCGGGACCACTGCCACTTCCAAGCCCTTTGCGCTGCCGGCGCCTCCCAGAGCTGATGGGCCTAAGGTTGGGTGCTCTGGACTAACTGGCTGCGTGGGGGCGTCCGGCAGGTTTACTTCGCCTACCGAGAGCCCCAAGATGCCGGAGGCGCGCTCCTCCAGTGAAGATTCCCCCGGCTTCCCGTCCTCAGTTTCGCCCCCGCGCCCCCTGCCCAGCTGGTGTAAAAGGAGACTGCTCAACAGCGGTTTCTGGTCGCTGGAGGGAAAGACCGCGGACCCCTCGCCCTCTTCCTTACAGGGATTGGGTTGCCTGGGAGCATCTCCCACAACGCGTGGCTCCCCAGAGGGCAAAAGCTGCACCTTTTGGGTTCGAGAGGTGGGAACATACTGGGACCGTATCACCACACACGTGGCGTCAATGACAAAGACACCTTCTCCACTAGCGGGACCCCGGGAACTGCGAGGCAGGGTGTGGGCGCGGCGGGTCACCTTCCAACCCTCCAGGGTCTCGGATCCTGTCCCTTCTCTAGGACCCAGGAACTCTCTCCATCCAGTGCCTCCTGGAGCCCAGGGTCTGGGGAGCGTCTGGCTATGCCGGGGTGGCTGCTTTTTAGGGGAAGGAAACCAGCATTTGGGCAGCCAGATAGGTTCTCTTCCCTCTTTCCCTTCCCTCGAGCCCTTGTGATGGTGCCTGGACCTGGGAGCTGGACGTGGGGGGCTCGGAGACGCAGTTGCAGACCTGGAAGGAGCTATCTCCGTGCCTGGGCTACCTGTAGTTTTGGCTTGGGAGTGGCGGTCACTACTATTGTTGAGGCCAGCAGCCGCTAGGCTCAGACTTTTCTCCGTGGCCCCCTTGTCAGACTCTGGCCTCGCTCTGGCCGCTCCACAGCCTGGAGATCCCCCTAAGAGACCTCGCCCCTGTCGGATACCCCAAGCCCCTAAGACGTCCCGGTAGATTCGAGGGTCTAACTTCTTTTTTGTGCGCCCTCCCTCTGTCCTGGCGGGGGTCGGAGTTGGGGCTGATAAGATGGGTGCCTGCGAGAACTCGGGACCTCGCTTGGTCCCCAAGGTCCTGTGGGGGCCTTCGTAACAAGGTGGAGCCACGTAGGGTGGTGGCCGGTCCCAGCGGCGTCGTGGGGCCGTACCTGCAGAGCCTCTGAGTAGCAGGTGAGTCTCATAGCTGGGGGGCCCTGGCCTGCGACCTCCCCAGGGCCCCGCCCATGGCGCCCCCGGGTCGCTCTGCGGTTGCGCGGATGGACGAGCTCTCCCCACCTGCCCCAGGCGCCCGGGCCGAGAGGGAACTGGGAGCCCTGCAGGTTGGGCCACCCGAGGAACGTTCCGGGGCTCCAGGCGCGGCTGACCCACGGGGCTTCGTCGGGCCCCACCAGCTTTGCGCCTTTTTCGCTCGGTCTCCTTGGCCTCCCGCTCCTGCGACGCCGCTTTCCTTTTCTCTTGCTCCCGGGCTCGGGCCTCGGCTGGAGGCCCCGCCCGCCAGTTGGTCGCCTCCTGCAGCACCCTGGAGGCCCAGGGACGGCGGGGCGGCGGCTCGGGGGATCCCGGGCTTGGCCTACACCTGGGACAATGAGCAGGAACCCAGGTGAGCAGTTTGTGGGGGAAGGGAGCCGAGGTCCAGGGAACTGGGAGCACTGGTGACCGTTTGGGGCAGCCACGTGAAGGGGTTTGTGTGAGTGTGTGCGAGTGTGCACGTGCGTATATGTTAGGGCTGAAGTCGAAGTGGGACTCCTCGCCACCTCTCCATGCACACTTTAATAGCGCCTGCCCCATCTTACCTCCTGCCCTTTCTCACGCCCACTCATGTCCCCCGAATCAACGCTGAATGAGTCAGGCCTGAGCCCTCGAGGGGTGGGGGAGGGAGGCGCGGGAAAGAGAATGGGGACCAGCGGTGTTCACCGGTGCCTGTGGGGAGATCTGGACCCCAATCCCCGCCCCACCACTTGCTTCCCCTCACCCCTCCTTCACTCACGTGCGGTTCTGGGGCCCGCGAGCCCAGTGGCTGGCCTGAAAGTCCATGGGCTGTCGAGAAGGGGCGCGGCGACTATAATGACAGGAAATAGTCTTCACTTCGATCACCAACAGCTTGGACTTCTGCACCCAGAGGCAGCTGCCAGACTCCTCATCCTGGAGCTCCCGGGGGCTGTCGGGCCCCTCAGAGAATAGCGGGCCATCCAGCATCCTGCCCCACCCCACCCCGGCCCCCCACCCTCCCACCCGCCCCTGGAGCCCCCTCCCAGCCCAGGGAGCCGGCGCCCACTGCAGAGCGGCGGGCCCAGGGACTGGGAACTATATATACCCAGGCACACGTGTGTGCCTGTCTGTGTGTGTGCGCGCGCGCATGTGACACAGCGCGGACGGCTCAGCGTTGCTACCTCCCCCATGTACACGGCCGCCCCCTGGGGCCCAGGATTGGACGCCCCTTCCCACTGCTCTGTCCCCCAAGCCTAATGGGACCCACAGTGTGGGTGGAGGAGAGGCTTCTGATTCCTACCACGCTGACAGTGCCCCCCTCTCTAGTCGTCCCCATTTCTTCAACCTTCCTGCTGTTTTAACCCTTTACTCTCCTGCTTGTCAGGTTGCCAGACCACTAGGGTTCTACCTGGTACTTTCTTCCTGCCTTGGACTTATTTCCACAACGGGGAATGATGAGAATGGAATTTAAGGTCTCTGCCTGCCACTCTCTGTGCTGGTTTCCATGGGGTTGGGGTGCAGGAGGGGCTGGCCCACGGCTGGGGGCGCTATTTTTAGCGGCAGTGGCATTCGGGTGCAGAGATGAGATGAGTAACTAGCTCCCAAGCAGTGGAGAGAGGAGGCGGTGGCTTTCAGGAAGCTTTTGTATGATTCGGGGAGAGAGCTGTTCTCCCAAGCTCAGAAAGGGTGACCCCTACATCCTTAACCCTCACTTTTTGAGTGTGGCAGAGTGGCTGCTGGTATAGTAGGACACACTCCATGGTGGCTATCTAAGCTGTTCTACCACTCCCACTCCAGATATTTGCTCTTGGGCACCCATGGAGCCACCCCACCCAGGAGCAGATACTTTCCCCAAGTACAGAAGCCAGAATTTTGGGGTTACACTGTTCTGTGCCTACACAGCCCTGCTCAGCCTTATGGAGGACAGAATAGAGTGCTTATGCACTTGCACCCTTACTAAGAGGGATGGAGGAGGAATGATGTGCTCCCTTGGCAAAACAAATTCCCTAGCAACTGCAATAAAAGTGGCCTGTATTTCCCACTGTAGGGCTCCCTCTCCACTACCACAATTCCTAGTTCACTCAACCCCTTTCTAAAGTGGAACTAGCCTCTTGGGCTCAGTCTGTCCTAGGAAGTTGTTGCTTACATCCACATGATCCCTCCCCCTAAGCCTATACCAGGTGTCCCCTGATTCACCATGGTAATGTTAGTGGCAGCACAGCCCACGCCAACCCTTACATGCAGAGACTTAGCAACATTGCCTGGCAACCATGGCAGCAGCTTCCGTGGAGGGGAGGGGTGCAGAGAGGGAGAAAGTGTGTATGGTAATGGTTCCTAAGGAACAAGGGACAATTTGCCTCTTCTGAGAAGAAAAGGTTAGAAGCCTGTGGAGCTCCCTTGTCCTTCCCTCAGTTCCATCCTCAGATTCTGAGACTGATTGGTTGGATTTTAGAGGAAAATGGGAAAAGCAGGAGATCCCAATTTGTTTTCTGCTAAAGGACATGGACCTCTTTGGGTACAGACCCTACCTTTTAAGGTAATGGGAATAAAAAGGGTTGCATGGCAGAGATGGGACTTACTACTGAGAAATAGCACAAAACTTAGACCCTCTGCTCCTTAACATGGACCCTTGGAGAGAACCCAAACAGCCCCTGTCCCATCTATGTCCTCCCTCCTGATTCCATGCACATACCAGCCGCACTGATGGCTCTGCTTGAAGGTGCTTCTTTCCACTCTGGATTCCACCAGAGTCCAGAGGCTTTTTAAAGCTCTTGCCTCCTCCCCAGACAAATCTTTGTTAATGAGGGAATGTGACATAAGGAGACATCTGTCTTTTCCACCATGCACCTACCCACACACATATAAACATACTCTAATTCTAATAACTTGGAAGCCTTCCTCCCCCAAGTTTGGGAATGTGCTGCCAGAGCTGTGAAGAGGTGAGCACAGAAGCAAGGGCCTAGCCACAATGCAGCACTGAAAGCTGAATTCTAACAAGTGTCTTGATGCTTTTCTCCTGGTTTGGAATCAGGAGATTCCATTAGGAATCCTAGTTTGGAAAAAGTATAGTAAGGCTGATGGTTCATCAGAAGAGTTAGATACAGGGGCTGGGGTTGTAGCTCAGTGGTAGAGTGCTTGCCTTGCAAGCGTGAGGCCCTGGGTTTGATCCTCAGCCCCACATAAAAATAAACAAGTAAAAATAAAGATATTGGGGCTGGGGATGTGGCTCAAGCGGTAGTGTGCTCGCCTGGCATGCGTGCGGCCCGGGTTCGATCCTCAGCACCACATACAAAGATGTTGTGTCCGCTGAAAACTAAAAATAAATAAATAAATATTTAAAAAAAATAAATAAAGATATTGTGTCCATCTACAACTAAAAAAAATTTTTAAATGCAAAAAAAAAAAAAAGAAAGACTTAGAAACAGTAGAGGGAAGCCCAGGCTTGTAGAGATGCTGTAGTTCCTGGTTTGGATGGGAAATTATTTTGTACCTGCAAGGGAGTAGTGAAATGGCATTGGAATCTGGCTCATATCCATAGTCTGGCAGTCACTGAGGTGTCTGATGCTGACTACTGTTTCAGTCCATGTAATTTCAGCATAGGGAGTGGGTCTGATAGGGTGACCTTACTCCTGCTATTCCCTTACCCACTACTGTTAGCTCAGTGTTTGTGTGTGTGTGTGCGCACATGTTTGTGCGCCGCGAGCTACTGGAGATTTAAACTAGGGCCAAACATGCTAGGCAAGTGTTCTACCACTGTCTAGCTCATTCTTATCTTGGAAGAAAGGCAAGAATTTGTAAGTTCAAGGATAGTGCCAGCCCAGCAAAGTTCAAACAATCCAACCTTCCTTAGGAAAAGTGCTGATGGTGGCAGGTCTCTCTGCCCAAAGACCTGTCTATTCTCTGGAGAGCTATCACTGTTATGAGATTTTCCTGGGGCCTCAGCTATGGTTCAGGCAGAGGAGAAAGTGAATAATAAGGGAATAGGGTGGACAACACTTGTGAAAGGAGAATTACAGAGGTAGTAAGTCTAGCATAGTGATTAAAAAAAAAAAAAAAAGAAAGAAAGAAAGAAAAAGAAAAAGCATGAAACCTGGATCTAGACCATTTGGATTCTAATCCTAATTTTATTTTTTAGTAGCTTGTGGCCTTGAGCCAGTTAGTCCCTCTATGCCGCACTTTTTAAAAAAATCTATTAAGGGCTGGGGATTCAGCTCAGTTGGTAGAGTGCTTGCCTTGCATGCACAAGGCCCTGGGTTCAATCCCCAGTACCAGTATCTCTCTCTCTCTCTCTCTCTCACACACACACACACACACACACAAAATCTATTAAAACTAGGATAGTATTTAGTATGGTTCTGAAGACTAAATGTGTTAACACAGTTGACAATCCCTAATCAAAAAATTTTAAATCTGAATTGCTCCAAAATTCAAAACACATAGTCTCAAGTATTTAGGATAAGGAATACATAACTTGTATAGGTAAAGCACTGAGAATGATATTTAGTATGCAGTTATATATGTATGTGTGTTGTTATTACTACTGTTATTAGTGATGAGTTGAAGAAGTCATATGAAGTTAAAAGGCTGGGGAAAGTGTCTATTAAGTGTAAAAATCAAACACTGCAATAACATGTGAGATTCTTGTCATTTAATCAGCTTTGCCATGAAAAGCAATAACCTTTGCTATCCACTCTGACCTCCTCCACCACTTAACCATCTTCCTTCATACGCTTACAGCACAAGAACCAAAAGCCTTCCTCCCCACAATACTCCCCACTCAGATCACTGGAAGAAATGACACTAAATGGACACAGCCTCCTCCATACAGCATGAACTAGGAAGAATAAAAATATGAAGAGTTTGGTTGTGCTATTATCTTAGGATAGAGTCAGAGCAGAGACAGAGGCAAAGGAAGGGTGAGGTCTAGGGATCTCTCAGAGATCAGTATTTGCCTGAGGAGCACAGAGCCCATTTTATACCCAACAGGGGGCTATGTCTAAGACAGGAGCTGGGATTGGCTAGGCTGAAAGATTTTCTCAAATATACATGTGAGGGTAAGGGCGGCTAAAATCCTTTCCCCTTCTCCTCATGCCTCCTCTAGCTTTCAGACAGAGGGCAGGGGACTCTGAGTAGGGAACAGTCAGTTCTCCTAAGGTTTCATCTGATTCCTACAGCTTTTATCAGGCAGCAAGTGAAGCATATCCCCTGATGCTGCCCAACTCCTTCGTCCTGCTAGGGCTTCTTCTCTCCACCTGTGAGCACCAGGGCCTGCAGGATGTCAGATAGTGATACAATTCCCTTGACCACATCATTCTCATCCACTACTACAAGTCGGTGAACCTGGCACAGAACAAGAAGAAGGAATGCTTAGTGCCAGCCTCAGTTGGGGTGAGCCCCTCAACCCCTATTCTCCATGCTAAACCCCAACTCTCAAGACTACTTCCCCCAGCTCCTTTAGAGTCACTGGCCTCCCTACCTCTGCTTCCACCAGCCTGTTGATGATGGTCTCTAGAGTTTCATGTAGGTAGCACTTGAGAACACCCTCAAAATAGTGTGATCGATGTTGGAGAGCTTTGGTCACAGACACATCCAGGTTGTTGTAGGTCTTTTCTGCTGCCAGATTCTGGGGAGAGAAAGGAAGGGCTTGCAGGGAAGCAAGGGAACCAGTCCCTAAATCTTGGACACACCCAATCTCACCACAGGGGTTTAGGGCAATTGTCAGCCACGTCCACAAGCCATACACAGATCATTCAATTTATTTTCAAATAGAATTTGAAAGCTTGGAAACTTCTAAGACTCAAGTGACAAAAAAGACTCCTTCTTTTCCCTTTCCACATTCAATATCCCTCCCCTTCCCAATATCCCAACCCCTCCACAATCACTCACGATAACATCAAACTTGGAGTAGATGTCCACCACACGCCCTAGGGGGATAGAGGCAGCTCAGAAAGGAGATCTGGCATCCAAGGCTCCCCCTTCCCCAAAGAATTGCCCCCCCTCCCATGTTGAGCTGAAGGGAAAACAGATTTTCTTCAGCTACCTGACCCCTAAGAGTCTTCCCTCTCCTTTCCTAATCTCACCTTTCTCATCCACCACAGGCAGGGCTGAGACTCGATGCTGTACAAAGATACCCAGAGCCACATATACGGGGGTGGTAGTACGGACCATAGCAATATTGGCATAGGTGCCAATCTGCAACTCTTCCAAAGACTTAGACATGAACTCTGGCTTGGGGAACTCAGTGATCTGAGGAAAGAACCATTAGCTTGACTTTTAAGGCCCCCTAAACCAACCATGGATAACCCTCCAACCCAGTATATAAGAAATAAGAACTGGGTTGAGATCACTTACAAACAATTTGAGGAACTTCAGGATGCGCTTGTGAGTAAGAATGTACAAGGTATTGCCTGATTCTGGGTCAATAACTGGCAGCCTGTGGATCTTGTTTTGAATTAATGAAGAGACAGCATCAAACAAGCTGTGAGAAGGTAAAGAGTAATAATAAGTCCATAATTCTAATGCTGAGTTATATAATTTTGTTAAAGAGTATTTGTAAACAGGGAAAACTGGTGGTTAGGAGAGGTTGATAGCTTAGACCAGACTTGGGGGGAGAGAAGGAGTGAGTGAGTGTATAAGAGAGTGTGAGTGTTAAGAGGAGTATCTTTTTTTGCCCCTCCCTGGATCTTTGGGTGTTTAGGGTTTTAGTTATGCTGATGGCAAGGCTGTTCCCATTTGGATACATGGACAGCAGGAACTCACCTAGCATTTGGAGAAATACAGACAAGTGGCTTAAAGGAGTCCTGTAGGTACACCTCTGAAGGGAAAAGGGACAGTTCACAAAATACTGCCGTGGAAAAAGCATTTCCCACAGGAAACACCCTCATCCCTTCATCCTTTTACAACCCCCAAATTCTCCATATACCTCTCCAGGTTTCTATTTTGTGTTCTTCTAGCTCATAGATCTGTACCTGGAAGCAGAAGCAAAAGAACTTGATCATCTTCCTCTTTATTTCATGGCTTGCATGCAGGAAAATACATGAGAATGAGAAACTCTGGGCAAGGAAAGTGGTTTTAGTGTTTGGGCTAAGGTTCCTTACCAAGGCTGACTTATAGTAGCGATGTAAGATATTGATGAAATCTGTGATAGTCAGCATACCTAAAGGCCAAGACAAGAGCCCTCAGCATTGCTCAAAGCTTCTCTCCCTTCCCAGCATAAGATGCCAATAATATTGTGTTCCAGACTTTTGCTTACCCACAAAACTTTGCTTCTTACTATCCCACAATGGGGCAGCACGTACACCATTAGTTACCAAAGCAAAGAAAGCTTTCTTCACCTGTAGCCAAGACAGTAATAATCATAAAGGGAAATTAGCAGGATACAGGACTGTTAGAAAGAAGAAGGGTTGGTATTCTGGAGAAAACAAGAAACTAATTCCATAGAAGGAAAAGACCATTACCCTTAAGATGAGACAGGATAAGAGGTATTGAACCAGAGGTTCCAAGGAAGGGGGAAGGGAAAAGAAGATTCCACCCACCTGCAAGGAAGTATCAAATACAACCAATTTGGAGCTTGTGGGAATCAGGTCATAGCAGCGATGAGACTTCATGAAGGAAGTATACACGCTATTGTTCGATTCCGGGGTCTCTGCATAGGGTGGGACAGTTAATAGCTTTCTTCCATACAATAACCCCCCATTAAAAGAGACAATAAACAAAACAGTGTTTTAGTTTCTCAAATAGAGAATTTAAAAAAAAAAATAAGGTTCCCTATTCTGTTTTGTTCTGTTGTTCCTAGAAAACCTAGATGAACCCCTTAAAAACTGTTTTATCCAACTCCTAACCCCAGATAAGACTATATTGGCTCTTTTGGTAAAAGAAGGATGATTAAAACAAAGTCTATAATATCTTTCATTAACTTTTTCTAGTCTAAAAGTTTTTTCTCATCTTTAATTCAAAAATTTCCTTCTATTTATTTAGCACACTTTCACTTATCTTTTCTCAGTAAAGATGAAATACCAAGGGGCTGAAGTTGTGGCTCAGTGGCAGAGCACTCGCCTAGCACAGGTGGGGCACTGGGTTCAATCCTCAGCACCACATAAAAATAAATAAAGGTATTGTGTTCACCTACAACTAAAATAAATAAATAAATAAATGATAAAATACTAAGTAAGCTTTTTAAAATTCTTCTCTAAGAGGCTGAGGTTGTAGCTCAGTGGCACAACACTTCCTTAGCACCACATAAAAATAAATAGACATTCTGTCTACCTACAACTACAAAAAAAATTCTTCCAAGACCTGCAGATGGCAGAGTCATGGTGTAAGTTGGGCCGCTTCTCAGCAACACTAAGTTGGAGCCCAGTGCTCAATCATCCTGAGAGTTCATTATGGGATCATTCTGGAATCAGAGATCATATCACCTACTCTAGACAAATAGGAGAGTCTGGCTAGGCTTACCTCCAATCTTGTGATTATTTTTTTTTTTTTGGAGGGGGGACAGGTACTGGGGATTGAACCCAGGGGCACTTTACAATTAAGTTACCTTCCCAGACCTTTTTTATTTTTAATTTTGAGACAAAGTCTCACTAAGTAGCTTAAGGCCTTACTAAATTGCTAAGGGTGGCCTTGAACTTGAAATCTTCCTGACTCAGTCTCCTGAGTCACTGGGATTAAGGCATGTGCCACGATGCCAGGCTCATTCCTGTGATTTTAATTGCTTGACCAAAACTGGAGAAGCAATCCCTCAAAACAGCAGCCCAAATGTGCTATGTACTAGGCTATGTATACTTAAACATATTACATCACTTAATTCTTTCAACAAATCTGTTAAGTATCCTCATGTTTCAGATGAGAAAACCAGATATGGAAGAATTAAATAAGCCATCAAAGTCACACCATTAGAAAGTGGCAAGAAAGATCTACCTAATCCCAAAGTTCATGCTCATAAAATTCTAAGTCAATTTTGTTTATTTGTAGCTGGGGATTGAATGCTAAAATGTGTTCATACTAAAATGTGCTCTACCATTTTTGGTAACAAAACAAAACAAAAACAGAAATAAATAGGAGATCTGAAAAATCCAGGAGAAGAATTCTCCCAGAATATAATTAAACATCAAGGAAGCTGCTCTACCATTGAACCATACCCATAGCCCCCTCCCACCAGCTTGCTTTTCAATATTTAATTTTTCACCAAAGTTACACAGGCACACAGTTTGAAGAGTTAAATAGTTTTGCTAATTTTATTACGAAAAACTGCTGTACCAGGCACCCACCTCCCTGAACCACCCCTCCTCAGATATTTATCTCTTTTAGCTGATTATTTTGGTAATTATTTCTATGTCCTTAAATTATATACTTATATTGCTACTTTCTGATTTTTCATTTTTGATCTTTATCTACTATCTTTCTAACAAGTAAGATGAGGATTTTTAGTTTTTTGTTTTTGTTTTTTTTCCCTACCGGTACTCCATCACAAACATGTGCCTTCCACCTCAATTCTTCCAGGAGTTAAACTCTAATGTTGGTTACATTAGTACTTAAGCCATTTTGGCTAAATATGCATTATCAGAACTAAACCAAAAAGTAAACTCTGATTTTTCTTTTACAACTTTGTTTTCCCTGGAGTTAACAATGGTTTTATACTTGTTAATTTTCTATATAAGTACTTATAATTCAACCCCCAAACTCTTCACAAATTATTAAAATCTCCTTTCAAAAAATTCAGAAGCATGAGATAACTTATCAATTTAAATTATCTAAAGAAGTCTCTCTGGAGTCTTCTGACCTGCTCAAATCTGGACTGGTTTGCCTGGTGTATACTGCTGCCATCCTGGGATCTTCCTTCCGTCACCACCCAGGGGGCCCTTTTACATCTCTCCTCTATTGGTACTCCTGTTTCCTGTATTTCATGTTTTCATCTTTTTTGATTACTCCCTTGTTTTGGTGGAGCACATCTTCGAGTAGCTTCCTGAGAAAGGGTGCATGGGAGGTAAATGTTTTGAGACCTTGCAGTCTGTTGATATCTTTATTCTACCCTCATCCTTCCTTGGTTTATAATTTGGGTGGATATGGAGTTTATTTTCCTGAAGAATATTGAAGGCATTGCTCCATTTCCTGTTAGCTGCTAGTATTGTTGAGAGTCCCAGGTAATTCTGATTCTTTGTATATTACTTGCTTTTTCTTCTCTGGAAACTCACAGGATCTTCTGTTTTCAGTGTTTTTGAAGTCTCATGATGACTGTGTTTCAGCAGGGTTCATCCACTATGCTAAATGTTCAATGAGTTATTTAGTTTGAAAACTAATTTTTCAGTTCCCAGAAATATTCTTGAATTTTTTTGTTTTCTTTCTTTCTGTGTTGTCATTTTCCCTTTTAAGTCCCATTATTTAGATATTGGACCATCTACACTGATCCTCTCAGGTCTGTCTGGGTTTTTGTTTGCTTTTGTGACTTATTGGGTTTTTTTTTTTTTATCTTTTTGTAGTTGTAGATGGACAGAATGCCTTTATTTTATTTGCTATGTGGTGCTAAGAATCAAACCCAGTGCCTCACATATGCTACACAAGTGCTCTGACAGTGAACCACGTCCCAGCCCCCGACTTCTTGTTTTTAAAATATCTTCTCTCCTATTTTCTGCTTCCTTGATTTATTTTGCAGTGCTGGGGATTGAACCTAGGGCTTTGCCCAGGTTAAGCAAGTGCTCTACCACTGAACTACATCCCTAGCCCAGCTTCCTTGATGTTTAACTATATTCTGGGAGAATTCTTCTCCTGGATTTTTCAGATCTCCTATTTATTTCTGTTTTTGTTTTGTTTTGTTACCAGCAAGTGAATCCAGGGGTACTTAACCACTGAGCCACATCCCAAGCCCTTTCTATTTTTAATTTCTTTTTAGGTACTGGGAATTGAACTCAGGGCACCAGACCACTGAGCCATATCCCCAGCCCTATTTTGTATTTTATTTAAAGAGAGGGTCTCACTAAGTTGCTTAGTGCCTTGCCATTTCTGATGCTGGCTTTGAACTCATGATCCTCCTGCTTCAGATTCCCAAGCCGTTGGGATTACAAGCATGCACCACTATGCCCAGCTTTATTTTTTGAGACAAGGCCTCACAAATTGCCGAAGCTGGATTTGAACTTGTGATTCCCCTGCCTCACCAGGGCTTTATGTATGTGAGGCAAGCACTCTACCAATTGAGCTATATCCCCAGCCCCCCGAAAAGTTTTTGTTTGTTTGTTTCTGTGGTGCTGGGGATTGAACCCAGGGCCTTCTACATTCGAAGCAGGCACTCTACCAACTGGCTATATCCCCAACCCCTGTATTTGTTTTTAAGTTTTGATTGATTTCCAAGGGCTCCATTTTTGTTTTCTGAAAATTCCTTTTTTAAAAAAATAAAAACATATCTTATACTTGTTTCCTGATAGAAATATGTTCATCGAGCCTAATATTATTATTAAAGTTTTCTACTCTGTGTATTGACTTTTTCTGCAGTTGCTTTTTTTTTTCTTTTTGTTTCCATATGTGAGGTGGCAAGTAATCATTTGTATCACTTTTTTCACTTCCTTTAGATGTTTGGTAGTTCTTGGTTTAATTTTATTAATTCATTCACCCATTCATTTATTCAGGGGCACTCTACCACTGAGCTACACTCTCAGCCTTTTCTTGAGATAGGGTCTCCTTAAGATGCCTAGGTTGATCTCCAACTTGTAATTCTTCTGCTACATCCTCTTGAGTTGCTGGATATTATGGTTTGGATATTAGGTGTCCCCCAAAGGCTCATATGTGAGACAATACAGGAAGGTTTAGAGGCAAAATGACTGGGAGACCCTTTAACTCAATCAGTACCTTAATTCCAACAGTGAGTGTAGGCAGGTAGGGTATGGCTGGAGAAGGTGGATCATGGGGGGGATAGAAGGGGGGGCACGTGTCTTTAGTATCTATTTTGTGAGCTCAGCTTCATCGCTCTGCTTCCTGGTGCCATGTCCCCAGCTGCTTTCCTATGCTACACACTTCCTCAGCTGCTTTCCTATGCTACACACTTCCACCGTGATGTTCTGCCTCATCTCTAGTCTTCAGGAACAGAGTCAGCCAGCCATCTATGGACTGAGACCTCTGAAACTATGAGTCCCAAAATAAACTCTTCCTTCTCTATTTGTTCTTGTCAGGTCTTTTGGTTACAGCAGCAAAAAAGATGACTGAAACACTGGGATTGTAGGCATGTACCACTGGGCCTGGCTTGGCTAGTAACTCTTGGTTTAAAAGAGTATTCAAATC
This sequence comes from Marmota monax, assembly GCF_021218885.2. NCBI lineage: Eukaryota > Metazoa > Chordata > Mammalia > Rodentia > Sciuridae > Marmota > Marmota monax. The sequence goes on from NW_026695227.1 coordinate 30,123,191, forward strand.
CTATTGTTCCCCCCTCCCTGCCAAAATCACACACACACACACACACACACACACAAACATTTGCGGGAGGTCCAGATTATATTATAAGAGGGGAGGATTAAAAACTGATTGGGTGCTCTAAGTGTGTGAGTAAGCCTTCTGTGAGCCATTTAAATAGAGAACATTCAATACTTACATTTTTGGGGCATTCCCCTCAAGGGGACTCTGGAGAGAAGAACTATTCAATTTCAAGCTTGGAGGGTGAAGTCTTTCAGTATTCTAGAAGCTGAATCTCCAGGGGAAAGAGGGCTGAAGGGTCAGTACCTGGGGCAGTTCACTTTAGGCTCCAGTTTTCAGTATAGTACCTCCGCCCTCAACTGTGCCTCAGTCTCTCTCTTGATGCCCAGTTTTGGCCAAAGTGGGGAGGGGGAGTTGTCCAACCATATTCAATAGGTAGACTCTTGGGATCTATTTTCTCATTTTCAGTTTTCTCAGATAAGCCAAGTTACTCAACATTCTTCCATCTACTTTCCAGCTTCCAAGAATTCATTGCTATTATCTTCTCTCCTGTTCTGATAGTTTGTACCTTTTTAAAAAAATTCCTTTATAATGGTTTTAGGGGGTTTTGTGAAGAATATATATATCCAATCTACCATCTTTAACTGGAAGCTATACATTGTTTTTCAAACATGAAAATTCACAAACACCTAAGAAATACCTTTAGATACTAGTTGAAAATACACTACATCAACAATTAAAACACTACCATTTTAAGCCACAGGCCCCTATACATATTGAATTTGGCTTTCCTAGTGTTTTAAAAAAGTAATTTGTATTTGCTCAACTTTAAAAACCTGGAGATTTACATAAAAATGCTAATTCCGAGTTTCTTTCCAATATCAAAAAGATCTGGGGGACAGAGATATAGCTCAGTGGGTAGAGTGCTTCCCTCACATGCACAAGGCTCTGGGTTCAATTCTCAGCACCACAAAAAAAAAAAAAAAATCTGGCCAAAATAGGTAGATAGTCATAGTGGCGCATACCTGCAATTCCAGTGGCTCGAGAGGCTAAGGCAGGAGGATCTTGAGTTTAAAGCCAGCCTCAGCAAAAGCAAGGCAATAAGCAACTCAGTGAGACCATGACCATGTCTTTAAATAAAATAAGATTTAACTGGAAGCTACCCATTGTTTTTCAAACATGAGATTAGATTAGAATAAATCAATTAAAAATAAAAAAGATTTATAGATTGTTCCAGTCATATTTCTGTTTTACTGCTAGGTTCATGTAGATAATCCAGTTTCTAACTCCTGCCTTGGTGCTACTGAGAATATACTCAGACAGATACCATGTGAAAATGCTCAATTATGAAGAGTTATTCAGATAATCCAAAAATAAAATGAAAACAAAAAATGTTTAATTTTTTTTTCAGTGGTGGTACTGAGAATCAAACCCAGGGCTTTGCACATGCTAGGTAAGTACTCTACCACTGAACTACTTCCCTAGCCTAAAAAAATTTTAAATTCTTGTCAAGAATTCAAAGACCCTTAGGATCACAATATGACACTATATTGCCTCTTGGAATCTGTACTCAGCTCCTATTTAATCCTCTGGAAAAGTGTGTACCCCCAATGCCATAAACACAGCCTGTGGAGACCTAAGAATGTTCCTGGGAAAAATCGTTTACTAGAGATGTCTATCAATTGTGCCTCTTTCTAGATGGTCTAGAGTTGGAACATTCCATTTTTAAAAGGTATTTGGAAATGCACTGGAATTGTCTTCTCCTTTACTCTGGATTTTAAAGGCATAGTACTTCTACTTCCAGATAAATTCTAAGGACTTTTGAAGTTTTTCCATAATTTCTTTTGTACACTTAAAGGCTTTGTGAACTTGCTGGGTGATAAAATCCTCACGGCACTGTTTTTGGACTACTCAAAAAATACCAGAGATTTCAAAAGCATGGCTAGCCAGCTGAGTTGCCTACTGGGAATGTACTCAGACAGATACTATGTGAAAATGCTCAATTATCTCAGAAGTTATTCCCAAGTGGCTTAATAATTGAAGGTATTAATCCTCTCCACCCTATCCAAGATTTATTCCTGGGTGATCCTGCCAAATGACTATTCCTGATTTGAGTGGCTTGGCACATTATCTGGATCAGTTTTGATTTTTCCAGGGGAAACACTAGAAGATGCAAAACCATTGTGAAGATAAGTTAGGGTCAAGCTATGGTTTTTGTGTTCAGTCTCCTTTGTTCACTTTATCGCACAGTATACTTACCTTGAGGATGCTCATTTTCCAGAGCAGGGGAGCTATCTGAAGTAACCTGGAAAGATAAGAGAAACACAGATGCAACTTAACCTAGGCTCCATCCATTTTAACCTAGCAACATTAGGAAAAAGGCTTGTAAACTAATGATTTCCTTTAAAACACTCTAAGACCCTTCATAAATATTATTTTACTTAATTTTCATAACAACCCTAAGGTGAATACTATTATTATCCTATTTTCACAGATTAGGAAACTGAGAGTCAAGAGACATTAAACAACCCATCAAAGGTCATCTGGTTGGTAAGGGGTAGAGACTTGAACAAATCATCTGTCTGGTTTGAAAGTTCATGTTCTTATTTGCTACCCTGCCTATGAGACATTAGGTCTTAAAAGTTTTTTGTTTTTTTTTTAAACATTTCCTTAGTTGTAGATGAACACAATACCTTTGTTTTATTTTATTTTTTATTTTTTTTAAAGAGAGAGAGAATTTTTTTAATATTTATTTTTTAGTTTTTGGTGGATACAACATCTTTATTTTATTTTTATATGGTGCTGAGGATCAAACCCAGTGCCCCCCACATGTGAAGCGAGCACTCTACCACTGAGCTACAACCCTAGCCCTAGGTCTTAAAAAATTAAGACTAAAAAATATGGACTTAGGACAGGCCTCACAGGATTCTCACAGATCGACTTTATTAAAATATAGATGCTGGGCTGGGGTTGTGGCTCAGTGGTAGAGCGCCTATCTAGCATACGGGAGGCACTGAGTTCGATTTTCAGACCACATGTAAATAAATGAATACAATAAAAGTCCATCAACAACTAAAAAAAATATTTTAAAAAATAGATGCTGCTGGGGACTGGGGTTGTGGCTCAGTGGTAGAGCGCTTGCCTAGCATGCATGAGGCACTGGGTTCGATTCTCAGCAAGCACTACATACAAATAAATAAAAATAAAGGTCCATCAACAACAACAAAAAAATATTAAATAAATAAATAAATATAAAATAAAATAGATGCTGCTGGGCACAATGACGCATGCCTGGAATCCCAGCTACTCAGGAGGCTGAGTCAGGATGATCACAGGTTTGAGGCCAAACTAGGTAACTTAGTGAGACTATGTCTCAAGATAAAATAAAAAGGGCTGGGGGTGCAGCTAAGTGGTACAGTGCTTGCCTAGCATGTAGGAGGCCCTGGGTTCAATCCTAGTATCTCAAACAAATAAAAACAAACAAAGACAAAACAAAAACATGGATGCCAGAGAGATAATGATATTAAGCATAGTTGTGGGCACTGGAATCACAGACATACCCCTTACCACTGACAGAGGGCCATGTCTGGGGAGATCCTCATAGTTGTCAGTAAGACAGCCAAAGCCTGAATAACTGAGGAGTAGATGAGGAATATCAATGTATAAAACTGAAGACTTGAGTCCTCTCAGCACCCTGTGAGTCAAAGGGGATGCTGGATTTCCAAGTTTCATTTCCCATTGTCTAGTCTCAGATTAGACAAACAAACCTTCAGAACCATCTCTGTGCTCCCCCAAGTGGGGATGTTTGGGAATTTCATTGTTATGTAGGAACTCAGGAGGGATTCTGAAAATCAACTGGCATCAATAATTTTGGATCCACCTGTTTTGGGTAATATCCCCAAACAAACTTAAGGCCATACTTTACATCCATAATTTCTGTAGTAACATGAAGTTAAAGACTTTGGCTTGAACCTTGGAAGCTGGCTGGCAAACAGGGTCAAGTTGGCAGAGCAACCCTAACTTCCCCCCTGAAATGTGCTGAGGGTTGGGGGAGGGGAGAGAATAAACTCCCTCACTTCTCTTTGGGCTTGGTCTGGGCATTTTGGGCAGGGCTATCGGAACAACAGCCTCATCATTTAAAAGTGGAGAGAGCTGTTCTGTAGCAAAGATACATACATCATATACACAGCCTCACAAAGGTCTATACAAAGGTACAGAAACAGCTACTCATATAAATTACCACACCCATCATATGATACCTACACACCGCACTGTGTTACAGTTATTTTTTTCATTATCTATTTAAACAGATTATAAATTCCTGGAAGCCTACAACTAGCTTATACTTTGTATCCCCCATCACTTAACATGGTGTACTGTATATCATTCACAATTTTTAAAAATTCTCTAGTAATAATTAGACCTAAGACTAAGTTATATATAGAGAGAAGAGACATACATCTTATTTGAAATATAGATAACAATATAAAAGAGTAAGACAATTGAACATATGACCTTATCTTTCTGCCTGTTTCTCCACACAAGAGGGGAATTTACTCCTTTCTATTTTTAATAATGTGAGGAACTGATAAGATACCCCTGTATTCCACAAGTAGTACAATATATTACAGACACAGTTTAGATCTGACACACAGACAACAAATTCTTTAAACTTCTTATCCACATTTCCAACTGACTTGACAACAACACATGTCACAAAGACTACTAAAAATGCTTCAATACAAAACAGAATATTTATCTGTTCAATCCTCTTAAGTCTTACTGGGATTGGTTATCTTCCCAAGTACCTAGAACTGTAGTTGATTTCCCTACTTTCTGTAACATGCAGAACTCAAGGTGCTAAGCTACTATGTTAGAAATGCCTAATATCATGCCAGATGCAGAGGCATAAGCTTGTAATCCCAGCTACTTAGGAGGCCGAGGCCGGAGGTTCACAAGTTCAAGACCAGTCCCAGCATTTAGTGAGACTGTCTTGGGGGGGGGGGGGGAAAGCCTTATATCCATCTCTCTTACACTTTTATAGTCTTAAGCTTTTACCTCTCCCTTCTGCAACAGTCTCTAAATTTGTTTCCTTGCCCTCAATCTATCTCCTCTTTGATTCATCTTCTATGCTTTCACCAAGTTCTCTCACCAATGCATCTCTAGTTTGAGAGGAATTTTCATCTCCAGAAATCAGAAACTCATTACTTTCTGTAGTGGGTCCATCCATTGACAGAAAGCTGTTAAGAACATTCCCTGCAAAGCACACTTATCCCTGGTTCAGACATCTTCCACAGGTCCCTTAATTATAAAGCAAAATTCAAACCTAGAACAATATGCAATACCTTCAACCTGATTTTAGCCTACTCTTTTAGTCTTTTCTCATACTGTGTCAAAAAATTCAAAGCTCCAGCAACATCAAACCAACTATCTCACTCCTATTTATTCTTTGTGTACCCAATTTTTATGTCCTTGCTCAATTTTAATGCTCATTGCTAAGTCCAGTGTAATTTCTTCCTCCTCTACACTTGTACAGTTCTTACTTTATGTCTCGATGATGGAACACTCTATCTTAATAGCTGTTTCAGGTTTGCCCTCACCCTCACTTCAGTTAGGTCAAGGACTTTCAAAGCAAGAATTTTCTTTTTCTTCTTTTTAAAAACAATCTCTACACCTAGAACCCAATCTGGTACATAAAACATGAGGGCTAAATTAGAAAATGCTTTGTAAACCATAATACATTACCAGTAAATTAAAAATGATACATCATTTTGAATTAAGTGGAATCAAACTATTGTTGCTCAAAATTCTCTTACTCTAGAAACTGACTCCCTTACCTGCATTTCACTTTACCACTTTGTTTTCTTCTTTAGAATCTAAGGAACACCACCTCTCTGCAAGCAGAGAAACGGTGTGGCAAAGAATTACTCAGGGCAAATAACTAACTGATCCAAAGAAAAGTGAACCTGCAATCCTTCCACAACAGTAGCGGATGATTAAAAACCAAGCTGAGAAGAATTACTCTGACAGAGTAACTGGGGAGCAGGAAGTAAATGGGGGGGGGGGGTTCCTAGAGTCCTGGAGAAAGAATCCCCAGAGTGAGGTGGGTCCAAACATGGAGCAGGTAACCTGCAACATCCGTGGGACAGGGATAGGGACCTGTCACAATTGGTCTTTCGCCTGCTCATCAAGAATGAACTATGAAAACACTCCTGCTTGGGTCGCAAAGCAGGACGTCAATGACCTAAGCTTGTCCAAGGGACAAGACCGCCTATAACACTGAAAGATTTCTTCCTTCAAGAAAACCTCAATTCTCAGTCAATAAGGGAATGGAACCTCGCTGGATGCAGTACAAAAGTCTTTCAGATCTCCCTCCAGCTAGAGATTGTAGGAATCAGTCAATCGGGTTCCAAGAACTATCTGCAAGCACGGGTCACCCATCAGTAAAGCCAGATCATAACCCTGCTCTCTCATGTACACTTCTGAAAGGGCTTGAGTTGCTATGAGGAAAGAGGCCTGAGAGCCATAGGGTACGTGGGCTCCAAGGAAGGAAGCCAGGAAAGTTCCCGCCCGCTCCGGCCAAGGGTACCGCGGACTGACGGAAGGCAGGCAAGGGCGGGGCCCCGTCTTAGGAAATACGCCCAGCGAAGGAGCAGAGGGGCAGGGTCACGCAACAGGACAGCCACCGGCTACTTCTTGTTTGCCAGACACCAGCGCCAGGCCCTGCCCGTCTCCTAAACTAGGGGGTCTCAGGCTCCATAGCGCCCCCCGGCCGCCCTCCTGCGCTCCTCACCGTCTCCATCGCAAGGGGCACCGGCCTTATCCTTTCACTTTAGGAAGCTCGCTCAGGGCACGCCCCGCCCCATGTCCGGTGCTGCGACGCCACTTCCGCCTACGTCACGGCAGAACGTACGCACAGACGGGAGGAGTCCCCCCTTCCGGGGGTGGCCTTGCCTGGATAACCGCCCTCCCCCGGGTCCTCGCGGACCTCACGTATCCGGTTGACGGCGAGGGTCACGGAACGGAGCCGCTTATATTTAAAATGTTCTTTTTTTATTTGTCGTTTAAAAACAAACTTGGAAGAAGCAAAATCCAAAACTTGCCCTTTGCCTCTCGCAACATAAATTATGTACAGTTCAGAATGATCGCTGATACAAAACATGCCAAGGACAGGGGCGCTGGGGGTGGAGGGAGAGAGGGCGCTTTAAAAAAAAGGGAACCATTTCATCCGTTGTTACGAAGGACCAACCTTGCTGTACAGGATACACACAACACAAAATAAAGTCTTCACGGGATTCACACTTGTCAGCGATTTATTTTTTTTTAAAAAGGGGGAGGGTCCTGGAGGTGAGGGTAGAAGGCGGTACAGGGGAAAAACTGAAAATTGAGTATGTGCAAGTGTAAACCAACCCAAAATACAAACGGGGGGAGTGGGGTGGGGAGGGAATTGTGATGCAATTATACAGGCAGGGTACTTAAAAAAACCAACAACCAAAATTCCAACCTTGCAGCTTGGGTCTGAGTTATAGTTTATATAAAAATTAAAAACTGTATAAGGATTCTTCACTAAATTCTACAGGACTATCGGATACCTAGCATATGCTTACAAAGTCTGCCCCATCCCCTTTGCCCAATCTTAAGGCCCAAGCCCTGACCAGAGTTTGACTGCAGCCAATCTCCCCGTCCCAGTGGCCTAGACCTTTTTGATCTCAGAAAGAGAGACCAAGGGCTGTGGCTCTAGGGGCAGCAGCCCAGTCTCCCCACTGCCTGATCTAATTACAGTGATTCCTGTGGGAGTCGGGGGTGTTATTCTCTTAAACATTTGCAGCTTGAAACAGTTGAGGAAGCAGCTTTAAAAAAAAAAAAAAAAAAAGAAAAGAAAAAAAGAAAAGAAAGAAATCTCCCTACCCCCATCAATCCACAACCCCCCAAATTCAAAACAAAACAAAAACAAACCTAAAATCACAACAGCGACCATGCTCCCCCTCCAGCAGGCCTGCCCATCTGCCACCACCAAGCCCACCCCTACACTCCAGACATCTGATTCTTGAAAATATTAATTACAAAATGCCCTTTGCCCACAGCCCCTAGGAGAGAACTGCATATAAGTTTTATCTTCATTCCAAGGCTCCCTACCAGAGAGGGGTCTGGGGCTTCACCTACCCCCTACCTACCCCTACCCCCAGGAAGAGGTTCAACTGCAGCACAAGCTTGGGCAGAAAGGGGAAGGAAAGGGGGCAGGGAACCCATCACCCTCTGGCTCCCCCTGGGGCCAGCTCACTTTTGTGCGTTATAATAGTCCAACTATACAATGGAGAGGGAGGCGGCCCAGCCTCTCTCTATACCCTCACCTTACAGCAGTCACAGCCAGGGGGTGGGAAGGGGGGGTGAGGAAAAGGGCGGTAGGTTGGGTAATGGAGTGGGCCCCCCCACAAGGGGAGCTCCATGTGTCCGCCCCACACCCCCCTACCATTTATAAACTGGTTTTGTAAAAAGAAAATAGATATATTTATATAGAATATATAAAGCACAAAAATTAGTAGTTTTACATTTGCTCTCCCCGGGGGTGGGGGGAGAGGGGAGGGTTCTCACCTCCAGCCGGCTCCCCCATGCCCCACAAGACTATGTACAATCCCATGTATAAATAGATAAATACCCCCCACCCTCCCCGCGCTGACACTAAGCTCCCCACCCCCACATCACCACCCCTTCCCACCAGACCAGCAGCAGTTTGGTGACTGAGGGAAAGTGGGAGCTCCGGGCCACACCCTGCCTCACTGGGTATGGGCATGCCACTCAGGGATAGCCCTCACCCTGCCCCCCACCCACCCATCCAGGGGCTGGAGGGCAAATGGGCTCATGATGAGGTTAGGAAAACAGGAGGGAGATATCCTGGTCCTAGGTTTAGCACACCCCTCCTGCCCCATGTCCAGATGGAGAAGGAAGTCCTAGAGCAACTAGGGGCCAGTCATCCCCAATCTTCATCACCATTTGCCTCAACCACCATCCCATGCCCATAATTAAAAACAAAGATGGATTTTTTGTTGTTGTTTTTCTTCCTCCTCCTACCCCCTTTCCACCCACTCAGAAGAGGGCAGTGAGGTGGGGGAGAGGGTTGGGGCAGTAGGGGCTTGGAGAGGGTCTCACATTTCAAAACAGCAAAAAATCCAACACTTAAATGAGGTAGGTGTGGGTGCGGGGTCTCCTTGCCCGGCTTGCCCAGCTTGCCCTCCTGGGAAGCTGGGCGCCTCTTTCCCGTTCATGTTGCATTTGTCAGAGTGGAAAACAAGGAAACACAACCCATAGAGAGACAGAAACACAGAGGAAAGAGGGAGACAGAGACAGATAAGAGAGGGAAGGAGTTGGGGGTGAGGGTGGGGGCAGGACCCGGCAGGCAGGGCCAGGTGTGGGACCCGGCCTTTGGGATTGTCAAGCTTAGTCAAGTCTCTTTGCAGCCTTGAGTTGGGCCGGAGAGGTCAGTGGGAGCAGCAGGGCTGTGAGGCCCGGCCACACATCCTCCTCCCCGCTCCCTGCTGCCTCCCAGATGCTTCTGGGTAGTTCCCGGCCCATATCCCCCTCAAACCTGAGATGCCCAATGGCTGCTTCTGTCTGGCCCCTCCTGGAGCTGGGGGCAGAGATGCCAGCCTGAGGGTCAGTGGCGGGGAAGAGGGTTGTCCCTGGTGCCCAGGGTGGGCGTGGCCTAAGGGGCCCTCTGCCCCAGCCTCTTGCTCCAGGGGCTCCGGTCAGTCGGCAGCCCCTGCCCTGGGTCCTGGCTCTGGCTGCTACCTCTCTTCCCCCTCATCCCTTTCAGGGAAGAGGTTGGGGGTGGGGAGACTCCCCTGCCTGGTAGCCTCAAAGCTTCTTAGTTCATCCATTTTCGACAATTCCAGGCTCCACAGTGACAGGGGATCTTGTGCTGATCATCCTCAAAATCAAACTGATAGTCATAGGTTAGCTGGAAAGAGAAAAAGGCAAAATCAAAATTTACTCCCCAGAGGAAGGGGATGCTGGCTGAGATCTGATCTGTGGGTCACGGCCTTGAAACCCAGCTCCTAAGGAATAGCAGAGAAGGGGAAGAGAGGGAGGAGCTGCTTTATCACTCACTTAGGATGCTTCCTCTCACCTCCTCTCCTTTGGGGATTCGCCGGCTAGAGATGATAATGATTTTGTCCTCCTTGTCAAATGTCACGACTTCTGCCACACAGTTAGGGGCACAGGAATGGTTAATGTACCTGGGCAGTGGGACAGAGTCAGTGATGCCAGGCAACTGAGTAGAGATAATTTTGGTTCATTGTTGACCTATGCTCAGAGGGTCACCTCCAAAGACCCCTAAATCCCTCCTTCATCTCTCACCTGGCAGGGCCTCCAGTCAACGTAGCATCAATGACATGTTCATTGTTTATTCGGAACATGTAGATGCCTCGATTCTAAGAAAGACAAAGGTTGCAGAAGGGACAAGATTATCATATAGTAGACTCAGGCTGTGGGTTTATCTACCATGTTCCTCCTCATTTCTCCTGCCTTTCTCCTTTCCCCCATAAACTTTCTACCTCCCCTCCTATACCTAAACCTCTCATACCTAAACCTGCCCCCTGTTCCTTGACTGAGTGTGGACTGTCTACCATAAAGTCCCCTCAACTCAGCCCATACCTGCTCTTCATATATTTTCTCCCGCCGGTTGGCCACCTCATTGCGAATGATGGTGCCAATGTACTCGATGACCATAGTGTGCTTTTCTAGATCCTTGGCTGCATAGAGCCCCAGGCCCTGGATACGGGAGCGAGCCAGATACACATTGTTCTTCCACTCGGTGCGCAGGCGCCGGTACTGAGATGACTTCGAGTGCACAAACTGCTTGCTGTATGGTGTGTTGGTTTCGCCTGTGAAGGTGCTCTGATATGCCTTAGACATGCTGGTGCTGTTCAGGGTATGGGGCCTGGGAGGTGATATAGTCCATGACAAGACAGCTCTCCTACAGACCAAGTACACACCACCCACCTCCTCCCTGGGATGTGCAACACACTGTTAGGATGTGTGGTGCTGGCAAGTGCTGCCTGGGAGTGGGGTGGAGGCACCTGGATCTCAATTATAGAGAGGCAACAACTAGCTAAGAGGACCCTTCTGACACCCTAGATGGCACAAACTGCCCAAGACAAGGGATGGGGATGGAAGGAGAGGGGCACCAATTCCCCTACACTGAGCCTGCTCTCCTATCTCTTCTCTTGCTACCACCCTCTTGCAAAGGCCAGGCTCCTCTAGGAGTCCCCAAGCAGTCCAGGCCTAGAATGTAAACTAATAGTTTGCTCAGATTCTTGAGTTCTACCTCCTGCACATGCTGGAGCCATGTCTACCACATGGGGTGGATGTGGGTGGGATTTTAATTAAAATTGGCTGTAAATTTGCAGCCTAAAGGTGATATCCTTGCTTTTCTTCAGACTGTCCCATTCTCTGACATAGCATTTGGCTCTGTACAGATGGCTCAGTGCAGGGGAATGACTGCTACCTGGCAGGATGCCTTTTCACCACCCTAGGACACCAGCCAAATTCTTGCCCATCCCAGAGCAGTGGTTTTCAAACATTTGGGTTGTTTTTGGTTTTTGTTTCATTGGCAGAATTTTTTCTTTAACAAAATGTTGACTAACTCCAATCTAAAAAGTTGGTGAGGATGTAACTCTTCTGGTTGAATGCAATTTGGGGAAGGTGAAATTATGCACAGCAAGTGCCAAGTTCTTCTGCCCATCAGATTATGTGTTCCATAGCATTCGGCAACATATACACTCATAGTTTGAAAACCACTGTTGTAGAGCATCAAGGACCAGGGCTGACTAGGGGTAGACTCTGACGCTCTATGACAGCCTAGGAGTCACCAAAGGCCTTTAAGAAATCCCTGCTATCATGGATTCTGCCTCCCTCTACCCAAGGACCAAGGTCAGGCTACTGTGATACACAGAAAGAATAGTGACACAAGTCAAGACGTAAGGGTCTGGTCCCACTTGTATGACCTTTATCCAGTCATGTAGTCTTTCTGGGCCTCAGTTTTCTCAGCTGTAAAATGGGGGTCATACCACCTGCCCTACCTACCTCATAAGGTTGTTGTGAGGATCAAATGAGATAATGGATGTGAAAACGCTTTGAAAAAAAAAGTATAAAGTGCTATACAAATGTAAGGTTTTATTATTTTTCTATTATATTTCTAATTATTTTTGACACCAACTCAACCTTGGGAAGGGAAGGTGACCCTAGCATTCATGGGGTGCCTGAGATTTTGGAGAATCACAGGCCCCCCTGGATGCAAAAGAGGAAAAGGAAGAAGTGACAAAGTCCCTTATATATTTCATAATATTTCACCACTATCTACCCAGAACCTCCCCAGCAGCCATTCCCAGGGTACCCAAGATGACAATTCAACCAAGAATATCTGAACAGATTGGTGGGGAGGAAAGGGATACCCTAGTAATAGTTATGCATCCTTTAATCAGGATGTCTAAGAGTGAATCCCAGTTTCTCCAAGGGAACCCTGATCTTCATCCCAAACTCTCATAATGTGGCCAGAGACTCTCTACCAACACCCACACCCATAGCCCATGGCCCATGGCCCCAGCCCCACAAGCTCACCGTTTGTAGTGTGTGAGGATTTTAGGCTCCGATCGGGCACAGCCAGTGGGGTTGATCATGAGTGGCAGCTCCATCAGGGGGTGGCGCCCATAGCGGAATAAATAGTTTTGACAGCTCTCCACCCCAGGCAGCTGTGGGCATAGGTAGTCTTTGCCTTAACCTGAGATCCTTTGCAGCAGGGTCAATGTTCTCAGTGCCACAGTCCCCCAGCTCCCAGCCCCTTGCTTACTGATTCAGCTATGCGAAGCACGGCATGCACCGTCAGCCCAAAGAGCTCCTCGCCTTTTAGGTACTCAGGGAAGAGTCGCAGCATGTCAGCTTCTTTTCTCATGGCAGCCACTGGCTCGATGATGCGATTCCACACAGCTAGAAGGTAGAGAAAGAAGAGCAGCCCTCAGAGGAAAGCTCTGCTGACTGACCTTCAGTCCTTAACCCCACTCCTGAGCCTCAGATATTTTCTGTGGCCTTCACACCTTCCTGTTATGAAGGTGTGTGAATCTTTAGGATCCTCTCCTGGCTTCCTAGTAACACTTTCTCTTAAGAAACCAACAGGGACTGGAAATATAGTTCAGTGGTACAGTGCTTGCCTTGAATGCATGAGGCCCTGGATTTGACTCCCCAAAAAAAGGAGCCTCAGGAGCCTATAAAAACAAACAGTTCAGGTTCTAGTGCTCTGGCCATGAGACCTTAAACAAATATGTAAGTTTCTTTGCAAGATTCTTTCTTTCCATCCTTCTTTCTCTTCCTTCTCCTCCCCCCAATCCCTTCCTTCCTTCCTTTTTTTCCTATGGTCTAGGGATCGGAACACAGAGCCTCAAACATGCCAGGCAAATGATCTACCACCAGAACTTCATCCCTAGCCCACAAACCTACTTACCTCATAAGGATGCAGGAGCAAAACAACCTATATAAATCACTTAGTTTGTGGCACACAGTATATACCCAATAAAGGGTAGTACCAGCTCTTATTATTTCATCATTAACACAAAAACAAAAATCAAAATAATTTTATATAGAGAAAAAAAACCAAGGAACTTAGAATCAGGTTGGGTGAACCAAATCATGAGTCTCAGAACTGAATCCTTTAGTTCCATTGAGAATAGGAAAAGGAGCTAGAATATATGAGATTAGAAAAATATTTTCAATTACAAAGGAATTTAAAGTGATTGAAAGAGGATGAAATACTTTCAAGAAACCCCTGTGTGCCTGAGGTGGGGGAGGAACACTCATATGGAGGTTGAAGATCCTCTTATTGACATTGTAAAGTGACCCCTATGAGAAACTTACGCAATTCAATATTACCACTACAAAAGCTTAGTGCTTACCCTGTGGAGAGGCATCAGTGAAGACCAGATCTTCCAGGCCCTGCTCCATGACTTTGATTATAAACTCAGGCCGCCCATTGTTCTCTCCAATGGAGCATCGGTAGCAGCAGCGGCGATTGTTAGTGCGGAGGCTCCAGTAGATGCGTGTGGCCTCATAGCCCACAGGATAGAGGGCAGTGGCACTGTGGAAGTCAGCCATCTGGTGAGGGAGCAGCTGTCCAATGGCATGGAACACAAGGCCCCCTACACGGAACATGTGAAGCCGCTCTCCCCGCTGGATGATGCTAGCAATCTGCTTCACCTCATCCCGTTCAATGTAGACCCGCCGGAAGACAGCAAATGAGCTGAGCTCCTGCTCACAGGGCCCCTTGATCTTATGCATAGGACACAGCATGGTCTTGTCCTTAAAGAACATGCACTTGGCGCGGATGGCACAGGCAAAGTGGTAGACATTGGGGCAACGCATGCGATTACAGCTGCTGGTGGCACCAGTTCGCTGGCACAGGGAGCACTTGGTTAGCAGTCCTCGGTGCAGGGCAACCTCCACATTCATAAGCGCCCCACCCTGGGTCTCATATACTTCCGTGGACCACAGAGCACAGTTGAGGTGTACCCACAGGTCCAGGTCCAGGTTTAGCAAGCGGGCAGGACCATCAGTGGCCCCATCCCCCTCCTCATGACAGAAGCAGCAGCGCCGCATGTCGCGGGGCACCTTGTCAGGCCGCAAGGCTGTGCCAAGTTGTTCCATAAACTCTGCCACTTCCCGCTCATCCTCCTGCCGCCCATTGCCCTTCTGGATGGTCAGAAGCAGCCTCAGCCTCTTCCAGCGCACCCCTTTCCACTTCTTGAGGCGAGGGGAACGGGAATCTTCACCTTCTTCAGGGGGCCGGGCTCGGGGCTTAGGCCGGGCTGATTCGGGGGATGAGGCCAAAGGCAAGGGTGAGGGCATTGGTGGGTCAGCTGAGGGTTCAGTTGCAAGTTCAACCAGGGGTTCAGCAGGAGGGCTGGCAGGGGAGGGTGCCAAGGGGGATGGGGGTGGGGAGGGTTCTTCAGGAGGCGGAGCAGAGAGCTGTCGCACATCCAGATTGGAGACGTTGTAGGTGTAGCTGTGCTGGGTGGCCGGCTCTGGAGCGGGGCTCTCCTACAGGAGAATGCCCTGGATAATTAGTGCCAGCTCCTCCGCTAACTAGCCCTCTCCCTCTTCTCTAAAGCCCTCTGTCTTCTTTGCCTTGGATAGCACCTTTTTCGATGACCACCCCTTTTTCCTTCCCTCTACCCACCTGTTTCAGGAGGCTCAAGATGTCTAGCTGGCTCTTAAGGGTGTAGCCAGGCAACACTGCGTCAAACTGCTTTAGCCAATCAGGGCCAGCATCTGAACTCTTGACGCCCAGACCCTTTTCTTTCCCACCTGTAGGAAAGAAGGAGTCAAGAGTCTCTACCAGAACCTTTTTCCTCTGGTCCCAAGGAACTCTTCTGTCCCACTCACCAGGGCCCTCGGCTTCTCCCTTCTTAGGCTCAATGCTTGCCCTGGCAGGGCTCTCTGGAAACAGCACCTCATAGGAGTTGGGGATCTTCATGCTTAGCAGCTCTGCCACTGCCACCATCACACCATTAAGATTCTGCCACAGAAGAAGAAGGGATGGGAGAGACATGTCAGGAGAGTGTCCTGAAGCATGAGTCCCAGGTGGGTGGGGACAAAGTCAGTGCTGCCTGTTCCACTCTAGCTCTTCTCAAACACCTCAGTTACAGCAGGAGGTATTTCTCAAACTGTTACAGATACTCACAGGGGCTCTGCAAGAAGAGAATATTAACTGAATTTAGGAAGTGATGCCCATTATACTCACAAGCTGGAGATTCATTCACCCTATGTGTGCAAATTAAAGCACCTGAGAGTTCTTGTAGTAAAGAAACTGAGTAATGTTGTTTTAACTCTGTTTTCCTTTTTTTTTTTTTTTCCTATAAAAACCCTGCTAACATTCAAATACAGCAAAGTTCTACCAAATGTGAGTAAGGAAATTATATCTTCTGGCACCTGTAGCATTTGTTGCACAAAACACACTCTATTGGCTTGCCAGTTTTTACTACTAGATGAGGAGCTCTGGTGGACAGAGACTATGCTTCATTCACCCTTTTCTCACAATCTCTAGCCCAGGCTTTCACACATAGCAGATATTAAAAAAAAAAATTTTTTTTAGATGTTAATGGACCTTTATTTTATTCATTTATTTATATGTGGTGCTGAGAATCAAACCCAGTGCCTCACACATGCTCTTAACTCTACCACTGAGCCACAACCCTAGGCCTAGAAGAGATTTTTTTGAATGATCGGATATATTTATCTAGACAAGCAAAGAGACTGCCTTCTTTCTCAGCAAGGTCCTCTTGGCCTCAGAGAACCCGCAGGACACACCTTGGCTGCAGCAGCTGAAACTGTCAGCATGACTGACACCTCACTTCCTTTGCTCTTTTCCCAAGTTGTGGCAGGCAGCTTTCCAGGGACCTCTAAGTCGAGGGTCCCATAAGGTTTGGTATCTGGGAAGACTGAATGAGAAAGGGACATGTATAGAGTTAGTTATCTCCCTCAACCACCCACTCATGCCAGCGCCTGCCAAGCCAGGCCTGACACATCTCCAGCACATACCTGGGATGCTAGCCCGAGGAATGATTGGGATGACAGGAGAGAGGGCTCGGTCATCCTGCTCCCACCGGCCTGAGCCCAGCTGAGGGAAACGAGGGGCCTCCTCCCCCAGGATGCTCTCGGGGGACGATGCCGGCACAATGCTGTCAGGAGAATCACTGTCCTCATCACTCTCCATCCTGTGGGCCAGATGTAGATACCTATTGGTACAGCCCTGGGGACTCTCCCACCCAAATCTAAAAATCTGCCATTGGCCAAAGAAAACTGAAGCAAGCTGTACCCCATTCCATTCTCAATTCCACCCTCACCTGACATCCTCAGTCTGATTGTGGGGGGGTGTGGGCAAGGCAGCCAGCAGGTCTACACTCTTCACCTCTGAAGCATCTGTGGGTAGGGAGAAGAAAAGTCAGGGGTGAGGGTGTCCAGAGTAGACGGTGTTTTCTCCCTGATACTTCATATTCAACTAACATGAAATCTTAGCTTAGTTATGATTAACCATCAAACTCACCTACCAGTTTGGGGCAGAAAAGCTATATTTATTGGGCCTTTCCTATATGGTAGACCCTGGGCTTTAGGTACCCTTTCTTAAAAATACTTTTTTAGTTGTCAATGAACCTTTATTTTTACTTATTTATATGTGAGGCAAGCACCCTACCACTGAGCCATAAACCCAGGCCCAGGTATACTCTCTATTTCATCTTTTTCTTCTTTTTTCCACCAATACCAAGGATTGAACCCAGGCACTTGCATATGTTAGGCAGCAAGTATTCTACCACTGAGCTACACCCCCCAATCCTTTTTTGTTGTTGTTGTTACTAGGGATTAAACCCAGAGGCACTTTGCCACTCAGCCACATCCCAGCCCTTTTATTTGAGATAGGGTCTCACTAAGTTGCTTAGGGCCTTGATAAATTCCTAAGGCTGGCTTGAACTTGTGATCCTCCTGCTTCAGCCTCCCCAGTCACTGGGATTATAGACATGCACCACTGCACCCTGCACCTCTCTAGTCCTTTTAAGCCTCTTATTTTGAGACAGGTCTCTCTAAGCTGCCAAAGTTGGTGTCAAACTTGTGATCCTCTTGTTTAAGCCTCCTGAGTAGCTGCAATTCTCCTCACCTGGCTTTATTTAATCTTAACGACCTGTTAGATGAATGTTCTAATACTCCATTTATAGGAAGGAAATTGAGGCTCCCACAAGGAAATTTGGCTGAAGTAATACAACTAAATAAATGCAGGCACCAGAGTCCAAATCCAGGTTGGGCTAAAGCTCCACACCCAGGAAAGTTGCACTGTTTCTTCTATACAAAAATTCAATCAGACTCTCCCTGCCACCAACCTCCCCTGTTGCCTTTGCTTCAGATTCCAGAAGCCCATCCTTGTCCCTAACAAATCAGTCCTGAAGAGGCCCTTCCTACCAGGCCACCTATCATGTTAAGCACATAGAGCAGTATGTAATCTACTTGTTTTCTTCAATTGTGTGACAGAGCACAATAATAACTGCTTAAACCCCAGCCACAGAATCCCACTGGGAAAGAAAAGTCAGCTCTTCACTTACCCCTCAGTGCTCCTTCAGTGTCCCGGGAAGAGGCTGTGTCCTTGGGGTGCTCCCCCAGCTCTTCAGAAGGAGTGACACCATTTACCATCTTCTGCTGCACCGATGGGGGTGGGGTGGGGGGCAGCGACGAGGGTGGTGTCGGCGGGTTACTCAGGTTATTCTGGGGGGTGGGGTGGTGTTGTGTGCAAGATGGCATAGGGAGACTGCTATAATCTCCTGGCCCCATACTATATCAGCAATTTCCTCAAGTATTCCATTCCTAGTATCCCCACCCCCACCTCCCCAAGAACTTCATTATTCCCAAAAGGCAATGCCACTTTTCTGACCTTGGTAAGCAGCTGGGAATAGTAGTCAGGGCTGCTGGACAGTGCCCCACTTCCAAAGGCCCCTCTCAGCTGGCTCTGCCCACTGACTGGGCAGCCACTGCCAAAGGGAGCAAAGAGACTAAAATTGGCAGTGATGGTAGGTTCCGTCAGGGGCAGCAAGGACAGCTCCTACAAGGGCAAGATGACAAAGTTGGAAACCTGCAGCACTTGTACCTGCGATTACAAAGCTGGGGGACAGGGTTCCCCCATTCTGGGATGGGACCAGGGGACTGGTTCCTGGGGGAGGTCACCTGTTTTAGCTGTTTCAACAGGGCCTCGTTGGCCCTGACACCATCCTCCTTCCGCAGTTTCTTTCGGGAGCTCACCAACCTGTCGCTTGCCTTCTGTACCCGCTTGGGCTTTGGTGTCAAAGGCTTCCTTGCTGCCGCATCCTAATCCAGATAAACTCTGTAAAGGCTGCTGCCCTTATCTGTTCTGTCTGACCCAGACCTGCTCATTCTTGCATCTCCCACCTCCATTCCAGGCCCCACTGTCTGCTCAACTCTAGCAGGAGTACTCACCTCCTTGTTGTTGGGGGTACCCTGTAGTTTCTGTTCCAGCCCTGCCAGCTTGCTGTCAATGTGCCCGTTGATCTCAGCTCGCAGCCCCTCAGGCACCCGCCCAGCGCCGAGTTGCACATTCTTTGCTCGTAGAAGCTTCTGCAAGAGCAGATGCCCTGCCTCTGAGCGGGAGCCTGCCAGCAGGAGGTGGTTGCTGGTACCTGATGTCCCTATTGGCTCCCCATTGGCCTCCCTCTTCACTGCCTGGGGTCCCAGGGCACATGGCTCTTCCCGAGGTTCCTGCTTGATGCTGAGTTGGGGTGGCTCAGGTACCACTTGTCCATTCACCTGCTCCAGATGCCCAGGTACCAGGCTGCTCTGCTCTAGCTTCTGGGCTTCTGCTAGGTTGTCTGGGGGATCCCAAGGTCCCAGCCCCTTGCAAAAGAAGGTATCCACAAGCTGGGCAGCAGCAGGTGAGACCCTCTCAGGAGGCAGCTCTGAGGTTGGCCCCTGGGGCTTTGGGGTCCCTGGATGGGTAGGGGTGAGCTGGGCACTGGGGGAAGGTAATTGTGAAGATCTCTTTGGCTCTTGGGGACTGGATGGTGGAGGTGTGGGATGGACAGGGCCAAGGACTGGTCCTGTGGATAAGGCTCCTTGTGGGGTAGGGAGCCGGGGTGGGCCCTGAGGTCTAGGCCCTGCCCCTAGCTCCTGGAGGGGGCCTGTCTGGGATCCAGGGAAACCCCCAGGTTGAGGATGGCTGCCCAAGAGGCCCTGCAGGGGAGAGGGTTGGGTTCCAGGCTCCTGGTAGGGTGGAGTCTGGCGAACGGCCTGACTCTGCTGCAGCTGCCGCTGCATGAGGAGGGCCTGTAGTTGCTGCTGCTGCTGAGGACTCAAGTGCCGCAGCTGTGGGTTTTTGGCCAGAACTCCTTGGAGCTGTGCTCGAAGTTGACCCACTGTAGGCATGACTCCAACCCCAGGCAGACCCTGCCCAGACTGGGCGCCAGATCCTGCTTTGGAAGGCTGTGGCCCTGTATTATTTTGCATGGGTCTCTCTAGCCCAAGGGGCTGTTGTGGCCCCAGAAGGTTCTGGGTCATGGGCATAGGCTGTTCCCCTAAGGAAACAGAGGGCTGGGCCAGCAAGTGGGGCATAGATGAAGCCTCAGAGGATGGTCCACTGCCTAGTTGCCCATGGCTTCCTGCACCTGCTGCGTGTAGCAAGTTAACTTGCTGCTGAGGTTGTCCCGGGAGCCTCAGAGGTGGCTGCAGCTGCAGAGAGTTGGGCTGAGGCTGGGCCTGGGGTTGGACCAGCAAGAGTTGTGAGTCCCCAGAGAGGGAGGGCTTTACCTCTCCTGGCTCAGTAGCCAATGACTCAGGTGCAGTCCCTATTCCTAATGGCCCTCCTTGATGTGTTGAGGGCCCTTCGGTGACTTCTGAAGGAAGAGCGGTCTCTACAATGTTTTGTTCCTTGCCCGTCAGGAGGAGGGTTGGGCCTAGGGCTCCAGAGCTAGAAAAATGTTGAGGAGGCTTGGCTGGCATGCCAGGGCCAAGTGTCACCTGCTGCTGCTGCTGTTGCTGAGGAGATAATAAAGTTCGACTCTGGTTCAAGAGGCCCATCTGGTGCTGTTGCTGCTGCTGCTGCTGCAGCTGCTGTTGTTGCTGTTGTAACTGCTGCTGTTGCTGAAGTTGTTGTTGCTGCTGCTGCTGCTGCTGCTGCTGCTGCTGAAGCTGTTGCTGCTGTTGCTGAAGTTGTTGCTGCTGTTGCTGTTGAAGCTGCTGCTGCTGCTGTTGAAGCTGCTGTTGCTGCTGTTGCTGCTGCTGCTGCTGTAGTTGCTGTTGCTGCTGTTGTTGAAGCTGCTGCTGCTGTAAGGAGCCCAGAGGCTGAGTGCTCAGTTTGGGCTGACCACTGTGTGATATCAGGCCCTGCTGAAGATGGGAAAGCCCTGCCATGGATCCCTGCTGTTGGTGTTGTTGTTGCTGCTGCTGTTGTTGCTGCTGCTGCTGCTGTTGGGCTGTGACCAGCCGGTGTCCCATAAGGCCATGACCCTGCTGTGTCAGCTGGGGGGAACTCAGCACCCGGGACTGGGTCATAAGCACCTGTCTGTGAGGGCCCTGAGGACCCAAAGCTGCAGGGTGCTGCTGCTGCAACACTGCCACCTGGGAAGGACCCAACATACTTTGGGACCCCTGGGGTGGTTGTGGGGACAACTGCTGCACCAGGAGGCCCTGGTGGCTGCCAGGAGGCAGAAGACCCTGGGGCTTGGGACCCAGAGTCTGGTTTGCTTGTACCCCAGGACCCTGTTGCTGTTGCTGCTGAACTGACACCTGTCCTAGGAGGTGTTGCTGCTGCTGTTGCTGCTGCTGTAATTTCTGAGCCAGCTGCATGCGTTGCTGCTGCAGCTGCAGCTGCCTTTCCTGTAAAAGCCTTGAGTCAGGTCCTAGGCTTCGAAGAGCAAGGTTGCCAGGAAAGAAGCCCCCTGAGGCACCAGCCAAGGATCCAGCCCCACCAGAATGTTGCTGTTGCTGCTGTTGGGCCAGGGCTGTGTTGAGGAATGGGCCAGTAGGCTGTCCAGGTAGTGCCATACCCCCAGGAGGCAGGCGAAGACCTCCAGCTTGTCCACCCGGAGGCCCCTGTGGTGGCTGTAACCCATGGCCAGGGAGCAGCTGACCAGGGAGCTTGGTGAGTAGCCGAGGACTCTGAGAAGGGCTGAGAGCTAGCACAGCTGAGTGCTGTTGCTGCTGTTGCTGCTGTTGTTGCTGTTGTTGCTGCTGCTGTTGCTGTTGCTGCTTGTTTCGATACTCTGCCATGAGATTCGTGTGCTCCTTCTGCTGTTTACGAACCTAACACGAAGGGTAGAAGAGGTCAGCCTGGAACCTGCCCACCCACGCCATCCCTTATTCCTGACTTCTGAATGATAAGTTGAAGTTTGCTTTCCCCACCTGATCCAGTTGTTTCTGGATCTTGCTCTGCTGTTCTGTAACCAGTTTGAGCTTCTCAGCATCAGCTTCTGGGAACTCACGGCCAGCCTTTTTGGCAGTGCGCTGTTTGGCACACAGAGCCTTCCGGGACTTACGGTGCACACCAATCTGCTCCTCTAGCAACTTCAGTTGCATCTGTAGGAGCTGTTGGGTATGGAAGAGCCACTCCTCATACTGCCGCTGATCAGCCTCATCTAGGAGAGGAAGTGGCATGTCAGGACCATAATCCCTCTCTTTCCACTGGTCCTTAAACCACTTCCTTGTACCTTCTCTTCTACCCCATACTCACTGATTACTCCCTGGGCAAAAGTGGGTGGGTTGGGACGAGGCTGGGAGGGGTCACTGGCATTCCGCTCCTGTTATGAGAAAGACCAATAAAAGGTCACTGTTCCACACAAGGCCCTAAGAAAGGTGACTCAATGCATAACATCCATGTTCCAACCCCAACCCCCAGCTCCTGACAACTTACCTGGCCACTCCCAGGTGCCACATGGTTCTGCAAATCACTGCCAGGTCCCCCAGAGAGCCTCTGGGCTAGCAGTGACACTTGCTGCCTGGAGTCCATCAAAGCACAGAGGATTAAGTGTTGTTGAAAGGCAAAGAAGTAGGACAAACAGGAAAGTGGGGCCAAGAAGGGAAGGGGTGTTAACTGGGAAAGAAAAGGGCCAGCCCCAAGTCTTACCTGTTCATACCAGGTGCCACCCCAATGCTGCCCTGAGCCATCACTTTCTTGATGCCTTTTAAAGCTACCATCTTGGCCTTTGCAATGGGATCAATGATGTCTTCTGCAGCAAATTTGTCCAGGTCTAGAGAGGGGATAGCCAAATGAGCTAGACTTTGGAATCAATGCTTTATACATTATATGACTAACACCCTGACCTACACCAAGCCATGAAGAATATGGCACAGTCAGGCAGAAAGACAACTGAGACAGGAGACAGGTGGCTTGGTGACACAGCTCTGATATTCAGAGAACATGTGATCCAGCCTTTACTTGTACAGTGTCAGGAAAAAGAACTTGGTAAATATTTGTTTAGTCAATAGATTAATGTCACTTCACCTATCTAAACCTCAGTTTACCTGTTTGATAGAGATCATGATCCCTATTCTGGGTATATCATGGAGATGTGACAAGCAAGTATACTTTATGACCTGGAAAGTTCTCTTCAAACATAGTATTCTTAGAGTAAGCACAACTCAGAACCCAAGATGTGGGCACTGTGGCAAAGCCCTAGATGTTAAGAGTAGTTTGGGACACAAAAAGGCATCATCTAAAACCAACTTTCCTGCCAATCTAGGATGCTGGGCTAAAAAGGGTAAAATAAATAACCACCCAAGATGCAAATTTTCCAGCAGGGCACAGTGGCATACACCTGTAAGCTCAGGTACTCAGGAGGCTGAGACAGGAAAATCGAGACCAGCCTGGGCAACTTAGCAACATCCTGGCTCAAAATGAAATAAAAAGGGCTGGGAACTCAGTAATAGAGTACTTGCCTAGTATCACCCCCAAAAGAAAAAACAACCTCAAATCTTCCTAAAACCCTTTTCTTGGGCTGGGGATGTGGCTCAGAGGTGGAGCACTCGCCTAGCATGCGTGAGGCACTGGGTTCGATCCTCAGCACCACGTAAATGTAAAATAAAGATATTGCGTTCACCTATAGCTAAAAAATAAATACTTAAAAAAAAAAAAAAACCTTTTCTTTATATATTTCCGTTGCTTAGAAAACAACTGACCCCCGACACACACACACACTTTCTAAAGAACTAACCAAACTCATTGTCCTGGAATTCTGAGGCA
Source organism: Marmota monax (assembly GCF_021218885.2). NCBI lineage: Eukaryota > Metazoa > Chordata > Mammalia > Rodentia > Sciuridae > Marmota > Marmota monax. Next base: position 30,146,958 of record NW_026695227.1, read on the forward strand.
GTCAAGAAGAGTACTGGTATTCATATCCAACTCTGCTACTTGCTGTGTAATCATAGACAAGTTACTTAACTTCTATGCCTGTTTCCTCTTCTGTAATCAGACAATAATAGGACCTATTTAGTGAGTCTGTTGTGATGAGGAAATTAGACAATGAGTGTAAAGCACTCAACACACTGCTTGGAAAATAATAATTACTCAATAAATGTTGTTATAAGTTGACGTCTTTCTCAATATGGCTTTTCTTCTTACCGCTTCAAAATTATGGTAGTGCCTGCTCACTTATCTCACTGTTCTCCAACATCCTGGATGGGTTTTCCTGCCACTACAGCTTCACTCTATCTTTCTGTTTATCTGGATTGCTTTCTCTTGTAACACTTCTCTCCAAGTCCTAAACTTTTAGCCTCACCATAGCCACCATAAAGCCTTTGCTAATTAGACTTCATTCATTCCATTCATTCATTCTGATATCTGAATGCCTTCTATAGGTCAAGAACCATTCCCTCCCTTAAAAGCTACAGTGCTTCTGCCTGCCCTAGTACAGTATTTAGCCAAATCACTTTGTGTCCAATCTCCCTTAACTATGGCTTATCTTAGGTTGCTAACCTCAATGCCCATTTGGTGATAACAATGATCATCCCCAGTTAACTCAACCATGCCAGCAACTAAGGTTACCTGTATCTGGGAAGAAGTTGTTAGCCAGCTGCTGCTGCATCACCAACTGCTGGGGCTTCATGCACATGGAAGGTGGCATGGTACCCATGGGTTTCTGTGGTAGCACTGGCTGAGGGCTCTGCTGGGGCACCAAGCCTGCTTGCCCCCCATGCTGCCCACTTAGCATATGCCCTTGGTTGGACACCATGGCCATAGATGGGGCCAGGCGCTGCTGGAGGGCATGAGCTGGTGTCTGGGTGGGCATCAGTGGTTGGCTCAAGCCTGGCTGTCGGGCACCTGCAAGACCTAGGGCAAGCTGTTGTTGGGGCCCAGCCAAACTAGAAGAGCCCTCATGTGGCAAAGGCAGGGCCTGGGCAGGGCCTGGTGTGGACAGTAGGGGATGTTGTTGTTGCTGCTGTTGCTGTTGTTGCTGGGCAGGTTGCAGCTGTGCTGAAAGCTGCTGTTTCTTCTGCAGCTCCTTCTTTTCATGTTCCAACAGGTCCTCAATGAGCAGGGGCAACTCACTGGCAACCAGCGAGCTCTCCATCTTGTCCAGCTCATCCCCTGATGTTGTGTGTCCACCAGGCAAGGTCAGGGCCCCACTCTCTAGCTCAAACTTTTCCAGTAAGGAGGATCCTCCTGGGCCACTCAAGGGGCTAGGAGTCAGCAAGTGGGCTGATGGTCCTCCTGTGGCCCCAAAGGAACCCTTCTCAACTGTGTGCCCACCGCTGGAAAATGGTCCTGTGCCCATTCGGGTGTCCCGGCTACCCATCACACTCTGTCCTGGCTTCAGTCCTAGGCCAAGGGAAGTTGTAGCAGGTGCTGATTCTCCCTTGGGGGCAGTAATGGTGAACTGGCAAGGGGAAGGGTGGCGCCCACCTTCCTCCACCTTGGGCTTCACCTCAGGAAGTACAGATGCTAAGCGGGGTTCAGATGCATCAGCAGCAGGGGCAGGGCGCTCCTCAGGGCCCAAGGGTCCTGGCTCAACCCCCCGCAGCAGGGCCTCCCGCTCAGCCTTCTCATTTGCCGACTCCACCAGTCTTAGGTGCTCATTAAAGATGTCCTTCTTGTCCCCTGTGTCCAGCTCAGGATCAGTATATGCCAGTAGGTCAAACTCATCTCCATTAAGCAGGTCATCCAGGTGGGGATCATTGGTCTCCAGGTTTTCCAGGGTACCCAGCTCATCATCACCCTTGGCTACATCCACACCCAGACCCAAGTGAGCAAGCTCTTCATCATCCTCTAAGGCCTTGTGGGCATCAAAATCGTCGTCTAGCTCAGAATCCTCACAGGGTAATTTCCCAGTTTCTAGGGCCAGAGGAGGGGGACGGCCAAGCTCAGTGCTTGAGGGGGGACGGCTGACTAGCTCCAAACCAGCTGGCAAAGCCGGACTCTTGGTGTGGACCGTTGGATGAAGGCTATTGTTCAATTCAGGGGCTTGTGGAACAGAGGGTTTCTGTGGGGGAAGACCTGATATTGCCAGGCCTCGAAGTCCTTCAGGGGCTAATCGATGGGGATCTTCATTTACAGGGTAAAAACGGGGCCTCTGAGGGGGGCCCTGACCAGGAAATGGAGCCCCTCCAGGTCCTAGTCCTTTCTGTACATTGTGTCGCAACTCAATGAACTGAGCAGGACCAGCTGGACCAGGCACTGGCTCAGCAGGACCTGGTAGGCGGGTGGGAATTCCCGCCAAGGGAGAACCTAATGTTTGGCGGCCAAGTTCAGGTCCAGGAGTTGATGGAAAGCGAGTAGACATGGCAAGTCGCATGGAGGTTGCTGTTGTTGCCTGCTGCTGCTGCTGCTGCTGCTGCTGCTGCCACAGTTGTTGCTGCTGTTGCTGCTGTAAGGGCAGGGACGCAGGATAGGGCCCTCGCTGATAGAAGGCCTGGGAGCCTCCCACCAGTTGCCTGGAAGAATATGTAACAGTCAGTGAGAGACAATCAGGATAGAGAGAGAGAACAGGACTTACTAGCAACATGAGGAAGGACAGAATTAAAGTAGTGAAGGGGATGGAATGACGAAAAAGTAAATGATACTGGAGAAGGACTGGTAAAAAAGGAAAATCAGAGTATACAATGGCGATAAAATCTGTCCCCTTAGTTTATTCCCAGGGAACCCCCTAGAGCCTCACCGGCTGTTCATGTCCAAAGAAGAAGGTGTGGCTGGTGGAGGTGGCCGAGATAGTCGTTCATCGGTAGGGAAGGCCCCAGGCCCAAGGATAGGGCCACCTAGCTTGCTCGGAGGTAACCCCACAAGGCTGCTCTTATCCTGGAAGAGAGAAGTAGATGAAACTGGAGCCACTTCCATTTCCCTGGCCCTGCCACCCCATGCATGTTATTTACCTGGGTTCCAGTAAAAGGGGTCTGGCCTCGACTCAGCTGCTCAAAGGCAGGGCTGCTGGGCTCAGCACCCCAGCTGCCTGGGGGCCCTGCTGCACCTGCAGCTGCTGCAGCCGTTTCCTTCTCCTGCCGCAGGGTGTTGCGCTGGATCTGCTGCCTAATCAGCAACTCCCGTAGCCGCTGGCGCTGTACAGAAAATGGAGAAAAGGAGTGAACCCATTCTATTCCAATCATGAGCCTGGCACAGAAGATATAGAGATAGGCAGGAGCTGGGGGGCAGAGCTCAGCTGTGGGATATTCACTCACCTGCCGTTGTTTCTCCAGTTCTGTCTGGCTGAGGTTGGACATGCCTGGGTCCTGGGTACCTGGGAGATCAGGTGCTGCCAAAGAGCTACTCATTGTAGACCCTGGGTCTTGCTTTTCAACTGGAGAGGTGATGCTTGCCCGCTGTGAGGCTCCATGGGACAGGTAGGAGAGGGATCCATCGGGTGCAGGTGGTGGCAGAACTGATGCGGGGCGTAGTGGGGACAGCCCATAACCCTCCCCTGTGGACCCACTGTTGGACCCCAGCGGACTGCCTGATGGATGGAAGTTCCCCGTGGCTACTGTGTAGTTTGTGCTTTGTGGCTTGCCCAAGGTGGGGCCGGGCCCAAAATGGCTGTTGATCCCATGGGGTGGAGGGAGACCAGGCTGAGGGACAGGGGGCTTTAGGGAAGGCTCCCCTACTGCCTGAGGGAAAGTAAAACGCATGGGAGAGGGGGTGCCCACAAATGCACCCGTTCCAGGGGAGCGGGCGAAATTGGGGGGCTGTCCACTTGGGACCTTGGCATGGAGCTCACCTGCTGGCCCCGAGGGCAGGGCTGCTGGGAAGCCCCCAGCCCCCAGAGGAGTGTGGGCTAGAGGCCCAGCCTTAAAGGCAACTTCAGGGGGCTGGGGTCGGGGTGGCTTATGCAATGGGGCAAATGGGTCACGGGACTGAGGGCGCGAGGGTGGGCGAGAATAAGGGTCAGGGGACTGGAAGCGAGGGGTAACAGGGGATGGGCAGAAAGCCTCAGCAGACAGGGGACGAGGAGTTAATGGGGACTGGGAGCTGGACTGGGACTGAGGACTGGCGGGCACTCGGGAGAAAGGGTCAGAGGGCAGTGAGCGAGGGGGCAGGGCACAGCAGCTTTCAGGAGGTGGTGGCTGGGGCCGAGGAGTCAATGGGGGCTGGGCATATGGATCAGGGTAGGGACCAGGGCGAAAGATGTCTGGGTGGCTGGGAGGAGAAGGGGCCAAAGCCTGGGAAGAGGGTGGCTCCTGAGGCCGTAGGCCCAGACCTGGGCTCTGGGGCTCTACCTGAGATGCCCGAGGGGTCAGGGGGGCTTTGAAGACATCAGGTGCCTTCAACTCCAGGCCACCCAGATGAGGGCCTGAGGAGGGTGAGTCAACAAAACCCAGGTTTTGGGGTCCATAGCTAGGAGAGGATGCCCCAAGTTCTTCTTTCTTCACCTCTAGGGCCTTCCGGGACTCCCCAAAAGATGGGGGTGAGAGCAAGGGCTCAGAAGCCTTGCCTCCCACTACTCCTGGGCTCTCAGGGACAGCCAGGTTGTCCAGTGAGGGGCAGCGGGGTTTGAGGAAGGGGTCAGGCGTGGAGGGCTGATGTCGAGGGGTGCCAGGTGGGGTAGTGCGGAATTCTCCTGGCTGACCAGTCCCAGGACGAGATGAGGCGCCCAACATCGGGGGCTGCGCAGGGGCCCCAGTCGGACTCGGATAGGGGGGATAAGTGGGTGGTGCCACAGGGAAGCGGGGCTCCAGGGTGTAGGCAGGGGCCAGTCCAAAGGGGTCCTGCGAAGGCACTTGGGCAGGCACCTGGGGCGGGAGCTTGAGGAAGAGCTCACCGGGCGAGTCGGGGCCGGGCACCGTGCCCACTGGTGGCTTCAGGAACCCGTCCGCAGAGGTAGACAAGCCGGCGGGGGTAGTGGGACTGCCAATGAAAATGGTGGGGGCCGCGGCAGGGGGCGGACTGCCCAGTGCTCCTGGCTGAGGGGGAATGCGGAGATGAAGGGCCGGTCGATCAGTCTTACGGGCTATGTCGCCCACCTTGGTCTGCTTGTTGATCTGGCTCTCAGCCTGCTACAGGGAGAGACCAGGCACAGAGCAGTCAGGCTGCTGTAAGCAGGCCCCATGACCCTAGATGGGCCATCCACTATGAAACTTCAATGACTTGGCCCGGCCCAGCCCCAACTCACCTTCTGCACCTTGTTGATGCGGTGAGCCGCTCTGTTATCTTTGGCCTTTTGCTGAGGAATGTAAGACACAACAGAGGCCTAGCACTGAGTCTCAAACCTAATCCTCATCCCTCATGATGTTACTCACACTCCCTACCCATAAGCTGGTCCCTCTTGGCCCAGCTTCTTTAGGAATAGGGAATGGAAAGATCTAAGGTAAATATACCATAGATATCTCCCCTCCACCTCCATTCCAAGGCTGGCCCATGCTCCTTTCTGTCTCACCAGATAGGGGGCTTTGTCAGCAGCTGGAACCTTTCTCCAGAGCTTCATGATTTGTTTGCAACGGTTAGACCAATCTGGAAGGCAAAGGTATTGAGTCAGAGACTTAGCAGGTGACCGCTCCACCTGCCAGGCTGCCAAGTTGTTTCCCTTGCCCTCAACCCACAGGTACCTGGGTAATCTTGCTTGAGATTTGGAAAGTTAATGTTGGCATAGAGCACAGGTGAGATGGTAGAGAGCTGGCCCAACTCCTCGTCCTTCTCCCAGCGCTGCAGATTCCGTTGATTATAGGAGAGCCCGTCGCCCTCACCCTCTGTGGTGGGAGTGGTGGGGGTGGAGGGTGTGGTGCCCCCCGAGCCTGTCCAAGGGCTGTCTGGCTCACCGGGTTCTGGGCTAAAGAAGCCCCCGCGCTCCCTGGGGCGCAGGGGCAGAGAGTCACAGTGGGCAGGGATGCCAAGTCCCCCACCAGGCCACCGCCCTTCCCCAATAAAGAAAGGACATTAACAAGGGAATGAGAAGAGCAGGGGAAGTATTGCTATAGTGACCCAGAAGTCCAAGCCAAGGTATGGACCTGGTTGGAGGGAAAGGATAACAGGAACTACCCACAGAGATTAAGCATAGATACCAACCTAGAATCCAAGAACGGGGACTGACAGAGGCCCGGATAGGAGTCCATTGGGCTGCTGGAGGGGAGATTGACCAGAGGGAGTCCACCTACAAGAGGGATAGGATCAGAGGAAAGGGAGTGACTGGACTACTCTGGGAGCAAGCTTATTTATCCCTTGGCCACTCCCCACTCCATATCACCTTGGATAAAGGGCCTCTGCAGTGGTGTACGGCTGCCTTCTAGGCCAGGGGTTCCACAGCCCAGATGCTGCTCTCGTTCAGAACCCAGGACATCCTTGAAGAGCTGCTGCAGATCCTTGGACTCCATCTTGGGCAGTTCTGTGGGGGAACGATAAAGGATGCTGCTGAGGAAGAAGGGAAGGGTCACCACAGGTCAACAAATGGTCATAGCCAGAGAGGGTGCCCAGGACTTCCCACCAGAGAAGATCATCCCACGAGTGGGACATGAATAAATACAACCCTTATAAGCCTCACCTTCTGTAGGAATCCTGTCTAAGTCAGAGCTAAGCATCCCTTCACCTGGGGTGCCTGGCTTCTCAGGGTCACTGGGCACAGGGGATGCCTTTACACCTCCATCCTCAGGACCTGAAATTATCAGGAGAAACCCATCAGCCAAGGCCATGGAGATATGAAGGTACCACACTGGCCATCCTGAACTGCAGAAAGGTATGGAACAATTTCCAGCCTCCAACCCTGACAGTGCTCAAGGGCAGAGCTAACTGACAGAAGCAAAGCCAATAAAGGACACAGTCCACCCAGTGGCCCTTACCTGGTATATCAGCCATGCCCTCGGGGCCACGGGATTCTTCATCTGCAACATCTGGACCATCATCTCCTATAAGCAATAGGCCCCACTCCAATCAGAGACACGCTATTCTCCAGCTTCACCAGCCAGGGCCCTTAGCATACCCTTAACTGCTGGAGGCTAGCCCCTTCCCTGCAAACACCCACCAGCTCCTAAGCAAAAGGCAAGTTGGATCCCCTCAGATCATTTCACTCATAAAGAACTAACCTTTCTGTGAAGTGGTGAGCTCCTTCCTATCTGAGCCTCCATCCCCACGGGCTTTTGGGGTTCCTAGCCCAAAGGTTGGCCGGCTCACCCCAACTGCAAAAAGGGCCTTCCGGCTCAGGTCCAGCAGCTCCTTCCCAAAGAAGGCTTCCTATGATAGGAGTCAGAAGAAACAGGCTCTTGATGCCTTACATGTACAGATACCTCCCTTGCCCCTCAGAGTCTGAGACCCACCTGCAGGTAAACAGGGAACATATCCTCTAGTTTGCTTTTCTTGCGCCCTCGTCGCTGCTGCTTCTTCTTCTCATCCCCATCAGCGAGGTTCTGTTCCATGGAGCCCTCTGCAGGCAGATCAGTAGGCATCACTGTGGACAGAATGGGAAGGCTCTGGCTCTCTGGGAACATTGGGTATCATGTACCCAATTGGACTAGAAAATACTTTCTACCTACTCTCTCCCCTAAAATCAACTGGGCCCATCACCCTCTTGGCCCTTGCAGCAAGTCCCCACCCTGAGCCTCCCTGGCATTGTTCTGTGGGTGCTGTGATCCCCACCTTCTCCCAGGTCCCACTGGTGCCCTCACCCGTCTCACCCTCGTCGGGCTGCCCATCCCCACTCAACACCTCCGCCTGTGCAGCAGGCCCCTTTTTCACGCGTGTGTGGGATTTCCGTTGTCGCACCATGAAACCACCAATGCCTATGAGGAGGTGGAGCTGAGGATAAGTAGCTGCTGAGGGACCTGTTAAACTGTCCTTCCCATCCCACCTCCCCATCCCAGGGCCTTACCAGGCCGATAGGGTTTGCGCTTGCGTTTTTTGCTTTCTTCAGTCTCTTCTTTGCCAGGTTCCACATCAGGGCTTGCAGGGCCCTCTAGTTTAATTTCACACTCCATGTGTTCCACACCACCTGCATATGATGACAGAAGCGACGGAGGTAGATCAGAGGCATGGGCCCATTTACCCTTGTTATCCTGCCCCAGAGAACCTGGTACCTTGCCACAGAGTCACCTAGACAAGACCAACAGTGCTGGAAGGTGACCTGGAGTAGCAACATGGACCCCACTCAATAGCCCAACTCCCACGTGTGTTCCCTGAGATTTCTGGCCCAACCTTCACCCTTGAGCAGCTCGTCGGTATCCAGGTCCCCATCCTTCTTGTCATCAGGGCCAAGGGCATCAGAGGGCTCAGAACCCTCCAGCCCTGCTTCGCCTGGGAGGCCCAGACGGCCTCGCCTCTGGCGCCGCTTGTGCAGTGGCGACATGGTCAGGTTACGCAGCACAGCCATGCCTGTTTCTGTCAGCCACACACCTTCGAAGCGAAAGTACTGGGGCTCTGTACAAGGAGGAAAAGTGTGTGAGCTGTGGACAGAAGCCCCAGGGAAACTAGAACTCCAAGTTTCAACCTATGTCTCCTGCTGAGACAAAAAACAGACAAAAAGTCCACCCTGGGATCTGAGGGCTGGGAAAAAAGTCCAAAAAGGGGCACTGATTGAAGCCTGAGTTCTCTGTCAGTGACCCAGGGGAATCTAGAGAGGGGACTGCCTTTGCAGAAGCCTGACTTTACTCAGGATTAACCCCAATTTCACCAATTAGATTCTCTAGCTGTCCAGGGACCAGAAGGGTCCCTATTTGCTGACTGCCAGCACATAGTACCCCAGATGCCAGAAGTAGTATCCACATCATGATGGAAGAGATGGCTCCCAACCCATTCAAGGAGGAAGAAAGAGTTGTGCTCTCTAGAGATAAAATTCTGGGAGTAAAGATAGGTCATGTTTCCTGGTAAAAAGAACAATGTTCAATAAACTGAAGGTACTTTGCTTCTAGTCATAACTTTGCCACTAACTTACTAGGAGACTATGGGCAGGACACTCAATCTCCCTGGATCTACTTTCTCCTCTTAAAATGGAGAAAATGATGGGACTGAGGCTGAAGCTCAGTGGTAAAGTGCTTGCCTCGTATGTGTGAGGCACTGGGTTCAATCCTCAGCACCACAAAAACATCTAACACTAAATAAACATTTTTTAAAAATAAAAATAAAATGAGAAAATGAAGTTAGGGGGTTGGAGCTAAAGTGTATCTTATTGAAGGTTTCCTCTGGCATGCAAAATTTCTGGGACTCACCTGGCTCTTTCACCTTCATAGGCACCAATTCTGGAGGGGCAACAGGCACTGTGGAGGGAAGAACCAAGCAGGCAGCTTAGGCACTGTCTTAAAACCAAGTACCCATATTTTGTCTCCTCCTTGCCCTCCCAGCAACTGGTACTCACCCACAGGCTTTACCACATAGGGCTGGCAGGAGACACAGTCAAAGCCCTCATCAGCTGCCTGCTCCACATCATCCTCAGTGAGTAGGCTCTGGCAGCGAGCATGCATCCACCTGGGAGAACAGAGACAAGACAGGGGTGATGAGAGCACAGGCAATGCCAGGCTGACAACAGAGAAGTGGGACTGACACAAGGGTAAAGGGATGCTCTCACCGTTCACAATGGCGGCATTGAATTAACAGGTCCTCTTCAACATACGGTGAATGACAGATAGGGCAGGTTACCAGGCTGGCACAGGGCCCACAGTGTGTATAGCTATTCTGCCATTCACAGTGGAAGCCAGGGGAAGCGGCCCCACACTGCATACAAGACACACACCTGATGGGGTAGAAAGATAGACCCTCAACACCTAACCTACCCAAGTCAAGGAAAGGCACTCCCCCTCAGAGAACCAAATAAGCAGCATGCCTCCTAAATTCAACCTCTGTCACATATGCAACATCACACCCATTCTAACATCTAAGGCCCAAATGCCCCATCCTCTCAAGCCCCAGGCTCCTCAGAAGACCCAGGTCTCCTTACCACTTGCACTTCCAGCCACCCTTGGGCACGGTGAGCAGTGGGGGGTCCAGGCAGTATGTGTGGTAACTAATGTCACAGTCATCACAGAGCAGCAGACGTGAAGGGTCAGAGGCCTGGCCACACACCTCACACACGATACACTCCACACAACGCCAGCCCTTTAGCAGCATCACCTTAGTAATCTAGTGTAATGTAAAAGAGGGGAATTTCTTGGGGTGTGAAGGAGGAGGGAGACATATATTGATGGGGCTGGAGGAACCCCAGTACAAGTCAGGCTTCCACTTGAGCACAGGTAGGCTTATACAGAGCACCCTCACCCCTGAAAACGGTGACTCTAAACAGGCTTCCTGGGATCTCTGTCAATCACAGAACAGCCTCACCAGCCACTACCTCACAACAAGTGTGGAATAGCAATCTTTCACTAGTCAGAAAACCACAGACAAAATTAGGATGCACTTCCCTCAATTTCCTTGAATATTTAGAACCTGTTACTAAAACAAGTGCTAACCATGAATTAAATCATAAATTAATATTACTGACAAACTAAAAATGAGCATACACACTTAGATCAAAACACTGCTTTCTCTTCGTGGAGACATCTTATAGTTTGATTTTATATTATAACTCCAGGCTACACCACGATTTATACTAGTAAAGTTGTCATTGTTTAATGTAATGGATTGAATTATGTCACACGGTTTGGTCTACCACAATGAAACTATAAAGTCTTCCATAATTTCCAAAAGACTTTTCACCAAAATAAGCTTAATAGTCCCGGGAAACTGATGAATAACTTCCAGAGCAATGGTCACTTTAAGAGGTACTGTGGCCAGAGCAGGAGATTAAGTAAGAAAGAACTGACCCTGTTCCCCAGTCCACACCTCTTGGGTCCTGAACTCACCTTGCTGTTGACACAGTAAGGGTGATAGCACTGAGAGCACTGTGAACAGGCCAGGAGGTGGCCCTCGGCCCCCCGACCAAAGCTGCCACATACCACACACATGTCCTGTAGAAACAAAGAAGTCTCAATGTTCAAGCAGATCTCCTTATTTTGCCTGTCCCAGCTAACTACTAGAACACTTAACCTTAGACCAAGAAGCCAGGAAATCAGAAGCCCACTCCACAGTACTGTGACACTTACAGGGCCACCTCAAGACCCCAGCTCCTCCTTTTCAACCCAAAGGAACTATGCCTCCCTAGAATGTCTCACTCACCTAATAAGTAACTTGAGTTTATAAAGTTCAGCATATGTAATGGTATGAAAAAATTACAGGAAGGTAAAATGGAATAAAGACTGGTCAGGGGAGAGTCACATATGTGATAGAAGTCTGTCTGCTTCAAGATTATTCAAGTGAGAACATATGTAAGCTCCCCCTAAACAATAAGCTTCGACAGGGCAAAGATCATTTTTGCCTTTCTTACTGCTACATGGAATTAATTTATTGTCCACTTGCTTTCTTATTAGCTGGGTATCCCCAGCAATAGGTACATGGTTTCCCCCATCTCATCAAAACACACACACACACACACACACATACACACACTGCAGGGGATAGAACTACCACAAGTATAATACCTGCATTAGAACAAATTTGTCTGTGTTGGAAAAAAGAACCACAGTATTTTGCATGGTGTCATCATCTTCTTCCTCCTCCTCCTTGCTGGGAGAGCTATCAATATCAGCCACCTTATAGGCAGAGAGTTGTGAAAGTGAGGAAAATAAGTCTACCCCAACTAAGGTGTTTCCCTCTTTGGCACTGGGGAAGGAGGTGTGAACCCTAGGCTAAATGAAGGCCAGATGCCAGATCTAAGAGGAAGAACAATATCCCAACTCCCAATCTGGGCCTCAGCTCAATGGCAAGGATTTCAGAGAAGACTGGGGACCAAGTACACAGACAGGAGTACAGACTAGCCAGACAAACCTTAGGCTAACAGGCTGATAGGCTAGCATACAGGGGACTGGCATGATATAAAGGGTGTTTAATTCTGAAGGGGCCAGGTAAAGCATGCTTGGGGAATGGGAAGCCTCTCCTTACTACCAGAGTCTCGATGGAAGAAGTGGTTGATTTTAGCCGGGCCCGTCCTCTCCCTCGTCCTCCATGTGCTCCTCCTCGAGGCCGGCGTCTTCCTGGGAAACTACTGCTGCGACCCTGAGTGAGGGAAGAGGATGATTACAAGAAAAAGTCAAGGACTCGTGTGTTGGATCCACAGGCTCAAAGAGAAGAGACAAATGACAGAGTATGACTAGTAATTAAACCCAGGAACCCCACTTAGAGCAGGGAAAAGTCAAGCTCCCAAATATCAACAAGTAGTTGCTCTGGCACACACCAATTACCCTCTTTCAAGAAAGAGTGACCAGGGGACTGGGGTTGTGGTTCAGTGAGGGAGTGCCTGCCTAGCATGTATGAGGCACCAGGTTCAATCCTCAGTACCACAAAAAATATATATATAAATAAAATAAAGGTACTGTGTCCACCTATAATTGAAAAAAAAAGAGTGACCAACATGATCCAAGGAGATAAAATAGTGACTTGAGAGACCCAAGTTTCTGATTCCAGTTCTCCTACTAAGAGATCAAGAGCCTAGGTAAATCATCTGCCCACTCTATGTATCAGTATTCTCTTTAGTAAAATATGAAGTTGGACTAAAGCATCTCTACAAGCCTGGGATTCAGTAAACCAATTGTGAAGGTTATCAGTGGCAAATGACTGTACCTCTCACAGTATTGTGACCTTGACCACATACAGTGGCTGCATAGCCCCCTCACCTGTTTGATTCGGGAACGGGCTGGGGAGCTGCGCCGCCGCCCCTTGTCCCCCTCAGCTTTGCCTCCGCTGATAGCTGTCCCAGCATCACACAATAGAGAGTCATCAGTCTCTGGCAGCGAGTCGGTACAGAGTCGCAGGGAGCCCTCATCTCGAACTGGACTAACATCCGTAGATACCCCCAGCTCCATAGACAAGGAGCCACCCCCCTCAGGGTCAGGAGAACCCAGCAGGGGCTCTGAGCCAGGAAAACTGGCACTGGCATCGCCCTGGCTCAGATTAGAGATCTCATTAACAATGTCAGATTTGATGAGAGTGGGTGGTATGGAGGCCACTGGTACACGGGGCTCCTCTTGTTCTTCACAGGGTGATCCTTGCCCTGCCTGCTTGCATTCTGGGCCATAGACCTCCATAGGGGTCACAGGGGCCAGCTCCTCAGGGTCCAGGAGCACAGGGGAACCTTTAGGTTCACTAGCCAAACTGGCAGGGGTCTGTCCAGCCTCTGGCTGTGAACCAGGAGCATCAGTCCCATCCAGAGGCGCTGTGTCTTCCCCCAAGCCGGAGAAGTCATCTAGAGCTGGGGCAGGGCTGGGGGCAGGGCAGGAAAGGTCCCCCATGGGGGAAGGGAGAGGACTGGTGGCACTGGGTTCCAAGGCTGGGCACTCAGGTTCTGGGCCTTTCTCAGTCTCCATCTCATGCAACTCAGCCTCATCTGAGATATCCATTGCCTTTCCCATGGGACTCAATGGGGAGGGAATGGACAGTGGCAGAGCAGGAGGGGAGCACCGGGAAGGAGGGGAGTCTGGAAGAGGGAGGGGATGCTGAAGAAGTGGAGAACACTGTGGAGCAAGAGGTTCCATCAGGATGGGAGAAGCAGGTCCCATTGGAGAGCCTGGAGATGGGGGAAGGATCATTGGGGGCACAGGCTCAGGGTCAGTGCAGTTAGCTTCCGGTGGAGGGCTGATGGGTGTCTCTAGGATGGGGGCAGCCAATGGTGACTCAGAATCACTGTCCCCTTTGGCACCAAAGGGGTACTCTAACTCCCCCAAAGGAGACAGAGCTGGTGGGGCTGTAGCTGGAATAATGGGTGACAGTGGAGGAGGAAGAGGATCTGGGAGGAAGAAAAAAGAGAAGCTCTAGATTAGATGTGCCATAAAGAGTTAAGACTGTCCCAGAGTAAACAGGCACTAACCTCCCCTTACCTGATGGCATCAGCTGAGGTGACAAGGATGGCTCCCCTGATGGGGACATGGGCATCTCCTCAGGTAGAGGGGATAGAGGTGGTTCCCCAGGCTCAGACAGGGCCGGCTCTCCAAGCAAGGGGGACAAGGGAGGCTCCCCAGGTGGGGGAAACAAGGGCAACTCCTCAGATGCAGGGCACAGGTGTGGCTCCTCAGGAGGCTCTTCAGGCTGAAGGGATCGGCATGGTTCCTCAAGCTGGGGGGTCAGGCATGGCTCCTCAGGCATAGGCGACTGGTGGGGCTCCTCAGGCTGGAGGGTAAGCAATCCCTCAGGCTGAGGGGATAAGCATGGTTCCTCAGTCACAGGAGATAGGTGTAGTTTCTCAGGCTGAGAGGATAGACATGGCTCCTCAAGCACAGGGGACAAACATGGCTCCTCAGGCCGTGGGGACAGGTGCGGCTCCTCAGGCCGTGGGGACAGGTGCGGCTCCTCAGGCCGTGGGGACAGGTGCGGCTCCTCAGACCGTGGGGACAGGTGCAGCTCCTTAGGCTGGGGATAGAGTCTCGGCTCCTCAGGCTGCAGGGACAGGTGCAGCTTCTCAGACTGGGAACAAAGTTGGGGCTCCTCAGGCTGTGGGGACAGGTGTGGCTCCTCAGGCCGGGGGCAGAGTCTCAGCTCCTCAGGCAGTGGTGACAGGGGTGACTCCTCCAGTGGCAGGGACATGAGCGAGTCCTCCGGTGGTGGAGAAGCAGATAAATCTTCAGGTGGTGGAGATGTGGGCGAGTCCTCAGGTGGTGGGGATAGGCGTGAAGCCTCAGGTGGAGGTGACGTGGGGGACTCCTCAGGTGGCGGAGACAAGGGAGATTCCTCAGGTGGTGGGGACAGGCGTGACACCTCAGGTAGGGGGGATAAGTGTGATACCTCAGGCAGTGGGGACAGGCATGATACCTCAGGTGGGGGGGACATAGGTGAGTCTTCAGGTGGTGGAGACATGGGTGAGTCCTCAGGGGGTGGGGACAGGCGTGAAGCCTCAGGAGGTGGAGACAAGGGAGACTCTTCAGGTGGAGGGGACAAGGGAGACTCTTCAAATGGTGGGAACAGACGAGATGCCTCAGGTGGTGGAGACATGGGTGACTCTTCAGGTGGAGGGGACATAGGTGACTCCTCAGGTGGTGGAGACAGGCGAGATGCCTCAGGTGGTGGGGAACTGGGCAATTCTTCAGGTGGGGGTGACAAGGGAGACTCCTCAAATGGAGGAGACAGGGGTGATGCTTCAGGTGGTGGGGACAAGGGCGTCTCAAGTGAGGGAGATGGGGGTGATGCTTCTGGTGGAGAGAAGGGTGACTCTTCCAGTGGAGAAAAAGGTGATGATTCAGGTGGGGGAGACAGAGGAGACTCTTCAGGCGGTGGGGAAAGGGGTGATTCCTCAGGCGGAGAGGACAGGTGTGACATCTCAGGCGGTGGGGAAGCAGGTGATTCCTCAGGCGGCGGGGACAGGCGTGAGGCTTCAGGAGGTGGAGACGTGGGTGATTCCTCAGGTGGTGGGGACAGGGGTGACTCCTCAGGTGGGGGCAGCAGTGGCATCTCCTCATTTAGGGTGGTCTCCAACCGGGATTCAGGTTGGGCCCCTGCTCTCCCTGCAGACACAACACATAAAACTCCCATCTAGCTCAGATTTATTGCACAGAAAGTAAAATGTTTAAAGCAAAGGAAAATCTGTTTCTTACCACAGAATAAAGGGGGATTGATTTCAGGGATCCTCAAACCCTACTCACCTAGTGGTTTGGCTTCACATTGCAGGGGCCCCGATTCCTTGGGTTGCATAGAGGTCACGTGCCCACCCTTTGGCTGCCCTTGGCATGCAACGCACAGAGCATCGGGCTCATCAGTGGGGATATCGCCAGGCTCTGGGGGTGAAAATCTGCAGAGGGTACAGGGGAGCAGGCACTGTGGCTCTCACCAGCTAACAATTCCTAGAGAGCACACTGGGGTGATGCGTGAATACTGTGGATTGCGCTGCCCCCTTTAGGGCTCTCCTCTAAAAGTCCATGCTTTAACATGACCTCTGCCAATCTCAATCCTTCTGACCACCCCCCAATCCCAATCTCAACCAGTTCACACCACTTACCTCCTACAGACAGGCGAATGCTGCTCAGCAACAGAACTGATAGGTTGACCTCCCTGGGCTTTGTGACAGCGGTGACAGAGTGAGTAGTTCTCAAACCACTCAGAGTTGGGATTCAGCTCTGCTGAACCTGTTCCACAGGCCCGGCATACCCGACATGCCTAGAAGGGAATAGACAAAACAGGCATTGGTCAAACTAACAGGACTGGTCACCATAGGAAAACTCTGGGGATGCTGTAGAGGCAGAATCAGGAGACACTCACCTTACACTTCCAAGAGTGAGCAGGCAGTTCCTCCATGGGTGGTTTTAAGCAGAAGGTATGATATCCTTTGTCACAAGTCTCACAGACCAACATCTTAGAGTCATTCCCAGGTTTCCTGCAGGGGTACAGGGCACATTATGGGGTCCTCATTTTCTACCTTAGCCTGTGTTCTGCTTCCCTCTTGTCTTCCTAGTCTTACCTGCAGGCTTGGCACACTTTGCATTCAGGGCACTGCCAGCCAGCACGCTTGCGGGGAGTCAAAGCAGTATCCAAGCAGGCCCCATGATAGTGATGCCCACAGCTGGTACAGAAGAACAGGTCACATAATTCCCCTGGTCCCTCACATACTGCACAGTGAGCCTCCTCTGCAGAGGGAAGAGACAGACAACACAGGTCAGCTGCAGATTCCTTACCAGGTACATAACAGGTATTCCATGGGCACAGAATAAATGTATAACATAGTTTACTGAGTACTGGCTCAAAATATGCCAGGTACTATTCTAGGCACTGTGGACACTATGGTAAATGAGACAAGCAAATACCCCATGCTCACAAAGTTCACACATATTTTAGTGGGGCAGACTGATGGTGTATAATTACAGATTTGAGAAGTGCTCTACAGAATACCAAAATGTGATGCATACTTGGCCCCTCATTTGCTCTCTGTCCAAAGGATAAGATTTCTCACCCAGATGTGCAGCCCCCTCACTGTGTTCCGGGCAAAGCAGTTGCAGTGTTTTCATGGATAAGAACGAACCGCTGGCAGTTGCACAGGGGAAATGGTAAAGCCGTGGACATCCAGGAGAACGGCAAGGGATGGAGGCACCGAGCCTGGTGCAGTGGGAGCAACGCTGCCAGGAAGAACACAAATCCTCAGACCAACCAGTTTTCTATAGAGGAGCAGTTTTAAGTACTAACTCTGCCCCAGTATGTCTACCATCCTTCTCATTCTACCCTAACTCTCAGAATCCCACCAGCCATTCCAACTCTCTCCAAGCCCAGCCCTGTTTTCCCCTCTGCAATCCCCTAGCCTTAGCTCTACCTGTGAGATCCCTGAGAAGATGGCCTTGTCCACACCACATAGTTCTGGGCCCTCTTGCCCCCAAACGCCTGCTGACCATGCAGCACACCAATGGTGTGCCCAGAAGGACCCTTTACAGGTGGGAAGAGATAAACAAAAAGGAAAGAGTTAACAAGATGACTCCTGGCTCATGACTACCCACCCTTTACTTGGTTTTCTGCCCTTCTCTCCTTCACTTACCTCCAGGTTCTCCTAGGTGGGCAGGTGTAAGGCCCTCAGGGAAACCAATCTGTGATAGATCCTCACTGGGAAGCACTGCCTCACTGGGTCCTGGGTTCCCCCCAGGTAACACCACTGGAGACCGGGGCCAGTCAAATGGCAACTCAAAGCGTTGCAGTTCCCGCTGCCCATGAAGACTTGGCTCCCCGCAGTTACAGAGAGCACAGCGCCGCACTGGACCCCCACTGTGGAGACACAAGCATCAGCACCATGCTAGGCTCCTGGCACCCCATGAACCGGCATGCCCATGCATCCCAAATACTCATTTTTTTTTTTAATCTTCTTCCTTAAAGCCCCAAACTCTCAAATCAAACTCTTTTTTTTTTTTAAAGAAAGAGAGAGAGAGAGTGAGAAAGAGGAAGAGAGAGAGAGAATTTTAATATTTATTTCTTAGTATTTGGCAGACACAACATCTTTGTCTGTATGTGGTGCTGAGGATCGAACCGGGGCCGCACACATGCCAGGCGAGCGCGCTACCGCTTAAGCCACATCCCCAGCCCCATCAAATCAAATTCTTATGAGCCCTTACATCCTTGTTTCTCCCAAATGAGTTACCTGCAGCCCTGGGGTGGCTCCTGAAGTCTGGGACTCCCAGAACTGGGGACAGACACCTCCCCCACACGTGGGTTGGGAAGGTCTGGCTCAGCGGCACCTGGCTCCTCGGAGGCTGCAGGTCCATCAGCTGAATGAACAGAAAGAACAGCACGCATATTTAATACTAAGTCCATTCACCAGACCATGAGATTATCTAAAACCCACACTGGACCAGAGAGATGGTATTTTGATTTTTGTCTCAAAGAACAAAGTCCTTCAATTAGCTATCTATTACTCAGATTTAATTCACGTCCTTGTGCCAGGGCCAGAAATACAAGGTTGCCACGAAGAGCTAAAAGCTTTCAGCAAACCCAAAACTTGCCCTACTCACCTGCCGGTTCTGAATCTTTATCCTCACCAGGCGACTTCTGGCTGTCCATCCCTCTCTCCGACGGGGCAGGGCCCTCTCGGGGAGACCTGTTAGTGTCAAGAGATATCTGTGTATCCAGTAAATCTCCCCTAAAGCCCTTGCCCAAAAATCCTAGGAGGAAGTCAGCTAATGGTATCCAGACCCTACAGATATCAGAACCAAGTCTTACCTACAAACTCCCAAATTAATGACAAGGAAAATCATTCTTCCTAACCTTATCCCAATTTCTCCCCAGATAAACACATACCCTCTTCTCCCACTCTGGACTCTCAGGGGATCTACTCCATTTTCCCATTTCTAGCCACCTCTATAACCCAGGGCAATAGTATTTAACTAGAAGCACATCCAATTTACATCTAGTACCACCCTTTGCCTCATCTGATTTCTTATGAGTCCTATCCCCTATCCTTTTTCCTCATGTCATCCACCATCCTAAGCCCTGTCAGTGCCAACTTAGGGGTAATTTTGACCCTGAAGTCTGAGTCCAGCCAAAATCCCTCTCCCAGAGCCAGAGTCCCAAGATCTTGCAAGAAATAGGGCACACTACAAGAACTAAAGTCTAGCTGTGGATGGATCTCTCCCACTTCCACTAGTCTCAACCAGGACAACTCAATCCCAACAGAAGAAACCCCAATATCCACTCAAATGCTCTGCCCTTGCCCTAACTAAACCCTGGGTCTCACCCAACCTGAAGGCCTCAGGTCGTTGCCCTTAACAACGCCAACTGCCCTTCCTCCTGAGATGTTCCCAGTAGTTAACAGAAGTGGGCCTGAAGAGTTACTGAGCATGTGTAGGCAGGTCTGAGGCTAAGCATGCTGGGAGTTGTAGTCTCAGGAAGCACATTGCCACTTGGAGGAGTTCTAAATGGGGCAGGACATAGCAGAGCAGAACAGTTTCCTTCCTCTTCCGTCAAAGAGGGTTTCCACACAAACTGGGTGTGTGTATGTGTGTGTGTGTGTAAGTAACGGTCCCCAGTCCCCCTTCTAAGATATACCAGCCTGTACCAGAGTCATAAAAAACACACTAAAGTTGTACCAAAAAAAAAAAAAAAAGTTGAGACACACCTTTGAGCATATTTTCCTTTACCTTGGAGGGAACTAAGCATAGTACAAAAACAAACAGGAGTAAAGAATAAGAAGAATTACAAAGATGAGGAATAGGAAAGGGACCCTATAGAAGAAAGGAGAAAGGGACAGGTACCATAAGCTGTTAGTGAGAAGGGTAGACCGTTCTCTTAATTAGAGATTAAGAGATGGAGTATGAGAGTCCTAAAAAAAGAATTGCAAGTAATAAGAGTCTGAGAAATTCATCTCCCACCTTTTTCACTCCTCTTTTTTAACAACAGTGACTACATCAAACTTAATAAGAACAACCCTGTCCTCTCAAACTGTATGGCAAATCCCCCAGTCAACAATTTAGGATTCAATGACAGGGGAACTCTCAAAGGTGCTCAAGATTGGGAAATCAATTCCCTAATTACCAAGTTATCAGTCCCTCCTTTCCTAAGATCACACTTCCTTTTCCAGATGCTGGAAATGCTTCTCCTGAGCCATTTCCCCCACCACTCAGAATCTCTTAGGTAGGTAACATAAAGCATCACCTGATGCCTGTTATCTCCATTCTCAAACCATCTTTCTTTCACAAATCTGCTACACAACCACACCTGAAAAAAAAAGCAGGGTGGGTCATCTGGCTGTCTCACAGAAAAGTTGCTCAGGAACTTCAAGGGGCCATTAGAAACCACCTGTGGGAAGTGGGAGTTGGAGGTCAGGGTACCAGCCAGGTCCCTCTTCCTATTCAGTCATTCAAGGCCTAGACATCCCCAGAAGTCCAAGAAGGCCTCAAAATTTTCTATGCTTGCATCTTACTGTATCTTACCACTACATGCTCCAAAGATCCTCCCCAAAGATCCAGCTCTGCTCTCAAAATTGAAGTCAAAGGAGTCACACACAGGAAGAAATAAAAAACAACAGTGATAATACAGTGGGTAGGAGGAGAACCGCCTCACACAAGGCCACAGGGACAAATTCCTCTACCCTCCCCCGAGCACAGCCCTCTCAGGCTGGTACAGCTGGCAATGTTCAAGAAGGTACAGAAACCACCTTCGTCCCGTCTTGAGGAACAGAATACTAATGTCCTCCATAGTCAAGAGTCCCATTCATGGAGCTATGGAAGATGAGAGATTAAGAAGCAAGGAGCAGAGTGTTCTCTAAATTGTACCAAAAAGAATTTAAAGGTACCTCCAAGAAGACTAAGCTCTCAATCCCTACTTCCCCATCCCTGCCATCCAGCATCTATACACCAATGCTAAGTTCCACAACCTTCAAGCCTCTGAACACATCTAAAGACATAAAGGCACAGGTTCCCACATCCCATCAATCATAGCCAGTAAACACAGACATACTAATACACTAAGGGGTTTTTCCTAAATCTAAGTGGAATAATGCCTAGCAGGCTTCCTCTGACCTACGAAGCAAAACTATGCTGATACCCCTTAATGCTATGCCTAAAAGGCCCAAAACAAACAGCAAGAAAAGCAGGGATTTATCTCAACCCACTATTCTCCTTGCATTCATCCCAGACTAACAGCTTTCACTCCATTTTCCCAGCCACAGGGGAAATAGAAGCTTGGAGAGGTGAAAGGCTGAAACAGGCCCTTGCGTGAACAACTCTTCAATAGGACTCAGGACTTCCTGGTTCCCAGCCTGAGAATCAAACCACACCTCTGTCCACCCCCATTTTGGGTCAGCCCTCTAGGAAAGACTCAAATGGCAATACTGGCCCTGAAGACCCTCCACACTGTCCCTGGGTCATCCTAGAATTTGCCACACCTAAGAGAAGCCACTGCTAACTTCCCATCTGAGGAAGCTGTTTGGGGACAGATGACAGGAGGAACCCTCCACAGAAAGCACTAGCAGAGACCACAGCTGACAGCTTACCTCACTTCACCAGCCCTGTGCCTCAGAAATTGTTTAAGGGCAAAACCCCTACTTTCTGCTTTCCAAGATCAAACTCAAAAGAGATCCAGTATATACATATGTATGTTGGAGGGGGTTGAGTGAAGGAGCAAAATGCACTAGCCAAATCCCTGCTGGGCAGCATGACAGGTGTGAGAGAGGCTGTCCTAGCTGGGGAGTTCAGAGTCAGAGGCGCAAGGCTCATGCTGCAACCTCCTGCACATGCATATACACCCCTTCTCCCAGCACCACTTGCTAGGGCTAGACACACTGACTTCCACCAGAAAAGTTCAAATCAAGTCATCCTATTCTGCAGGACTGGGATAGGATCAGAGGACCAGTTAGCATTCCTTAGTCAGAAAAGTGTTGGAGAAGTCTGGGAGGAGTCTGCAGGACTGGCTAGGGACTCATGGGCAGCCAGCTCTCCACACAAGGCCCAGAGAAAGCAGGAGACAAAAGCCATTTTTTTGCAGCCCACATTCGCAGGAAACAAATCTCCACAGCCTCCTCTATAATCCCCTGGAGATTATGTCCATCCCAGGAGTAGGGGAAGCAAAGCAGGCTAAGACAGCAGTAGGCCTAGCTAGGGTCACTTTGCCAGGCAGGGGTAGTTTAAAGTTGAACAGTAGGGACAGAGCTACCCCCAGCCCCTCCTCCTCCTTCACCAGTCACCCCTTCATCACACTAGTCAGTATCCACACACCCTCCCCTTTACTCCAGGTAAAGAAGACCTGGTGAAGGACCTAGGGCTCCTTGAGTTTCTCAGAGACTGCACTGGTGCCTGGCTGAGTAGGAACAACCTTAAAGTCCAATCTGGCAGTAAGTCCGACCTGGCAGTGGCACCCTCCCCCCATCCCAAGTTGTTCTGTCCCAAGACCCACGGGAACCCTGCGGGGAGAAGCAGCAGGCTGGGATTGGTGCTGGCACCATGGCCTGGGTCTTAATTTGGTGGAACTCCCCCCAACACAAAAATAAACGGGCAGAGAGACTATCTGGACAGGTTCCCAAACTCCCTGTTTCCCTGAACCCCCAGTCTTTAAAGAGGCACACCCCAAGACACCAGGCCTCGATTCTGCCCTAACGACTGGCTCAGGTTCCCCTGACAGACCCTGCCAAAAGAACCCTCCCCAGCTCTGGCACCCCCTTCTCCAACCTAAGGCCAGCACAGGCCAAGATAGTCCATCTGGCTGTGCCCCCAGTCCAACCCTTTCTGGGCCCTGGCCGGGCGGACTTCACTCACCTCTTCACAGGGCGATCCAGAAATCCTCATCCGAGAACATGGCCAGAGCCCGGGCCGCTCCCCGACCTCCAACCGCCAGAGCGATCACAGTCGCCCCCCGCACGGGGGGGCTTAGGGGGGCCAAGAACGGTAAATCCAGGTCGGAGTGGCCACCCTCCCCACCCCCCCCCAAAAAAAGCAAGAAGCCAAAGAGGGGTTCTCTGCCTCGGGTTCCAGCAGTTTAGGTTTCCATGGACAGCCCCAGGGCGGCGAATCCCGAGCGGACACAAAGAGAGCACCGGTGGCTTTGATCTTGGGCAAGAAGGCTCCGCATCCGCGTCGCCGGGCGGCCTCTCAGTCCTAGGGCCCGGCCAGCGCCCCGGCCGCCCGCGCCGGGCTCGGGCGGAACGTCGAGGCTCTCCAGATGGAACGTCGAGGCGCCTCCCCAGCAGCCCGGAAGGAATGCCGCGCCGCCCCGCGCCGGGCCCGGATGGAACGTGAGACCCTCACAGCAGCGCCGAGCCCCTCTCCCTGCCCGGCCGGCGCCCCGGGGCCGCGCGAGCTACCGCGACGCGGAGCCGGCGGGGCCGCGGGGTTGAACCTGACACACACCCAGCGCCGGGCTCCTCGACCCCGAGCGCTCGCCTCCGGCGGCTTCGAGTCCCCCCACCTTCTGCTCCCCCCGGGGAAGGGAGGAGGGTAGGTGGGCGAGGAAGAGGAAGGGGCGGGCGGTGCGAGCCCTCTGCCCGCTCCCCTCCGGCCGCTCCAGGCCCTGCGCTCGCCTCCCTTCCCCTCTGGCCTCCGGAGCTGCCCCGCCCCCGGCCTGGCCGGCTCAGGTCGGCGGCACCCCCTCGACCCCCAGTTGGCTGTGATCGCGGGGGGCCTAGAGGTGCATGGCCCAACCCCGGCTCCCGGCGCCAAGGGGTCAGGAAACTGAGCGGAAAGTGGGGAACGAGGCAGCCATTTGCAACCGGAGAGGAAAGTAGTGCAGCGCGGCGCCGCTCCGCCTCCCCCCCCCTCCGCCTCCTGTTCGGCCGGTAGGGTGGTTCCTGCGAAGGGGCTATTTCCTGGCCCGAGATCTGGGCAGCAGTCGCGGAGATTCGTGAAGCCTCTGGTGTGGGATCCTCCGGGACCTTCTGCCCGGGGAGCCCCACTCAAGAAGGGGAGAAAGGATAAGATGCGGCCCTATTTTGTGTTGGAGCGGGGCGGCGTAGGGATACGGCCCTCTCGGAGGAAAGGCTGTGACTCTGCAGTTCTACGCACACGTTATGGGATCCCTCCGCCACAGGTTAACCCCGACTGCGCCGGACCGGCCGCTGTGCAGACACGTGGGAATGAAGCCCCCCTGCTCGTCGCCCCAGTTCTGGAGCTGTCTTCCTTACCTTCTGGACGATGAAACTGGAATTCTGGTCACTTTCTAATTCCATTCCCTTGCAGTCGTTGGTTTCTGAAACTGCAGCTGCCCCCTTGTCTTGGCCAGGGGCAATCTTTCCCGGGAGGGGGATGGAAAAAGAGCCAGGAGATTGGACGCTGCTCTGCATCCTGGGAACTGGAGTCCGCAAATGGAGAAAGTGAGGCACGGCGCCTGGCGATGTATAGGGTGTGTTCTTGCCACGTTCGGGGGCCCAAAGAACTCTGGACGAGTTCCTAGTCTTTCCTTGAGGCTCCCAGACACCTTCTTGAGTAAGGACGGTCGGTGCCCTCACAATTGCCACACACACACACCGCTTCCCCATCAAAACATCAATACAGAGCTTCCTTCTCTTCCTTTTCAGGGTGCTCCTACCCCCAACTCTGGTGTTTCGGAATCTTCAGGCCCTCTGTCCCCACCCTCCCTCTTTTTTTTTTCTTTTTAAGTAAACTAAGGTAGCTTTCCTACTACCTGGCGGGAGTACTATTACTCTGAAAAAGATTCCAGAACACACTCTTGGCGGGCACCTCCACCCCAAGTCTGGATGAGAGGAAGCAATAGGAGTGGCTTTCTGTATGAGCTGTACACTTGGGGCAGGTAGAAGACAAACTAACAATGTGTAGATACTTTATATCTTCCTAGTTATTCCTCACTTGTATTATGAATTGCATGGAACTATCTCCATATTACCAATGAAAAGATTGAGGCTAAAAGAGATAAAATTGCCCAGGAAATCACATCTAGTGAGAAGCTGAGCCATGCTTCAAACCAAAGGCCATGTTTTGTTGATTAAAAACATTGTGTGTGTGTTTTTTTTTAGCTGTACTGAGTATTGTGAGGGAGGGGGTCACTACAAATGGTTTACATCCCCAGCCTTTTGAATTTTTTATTTTGAGACTGGGTCTTCATAAGTTGCTCTGGCTGGTCTAGAACTTGCTATCCTCCTTCCTCAGCCTCCCGAGTATTTTTTTGTTTTTAAAGGAAAAGTGAAGAAAGGCAAGCAGAACGGTACAGGACTAGTGTTGTGGGAAGAGTTTACGACACAGGCCCAATGGAAAAGGTGAGCACTTTGAAATGAAGGTAGTATTATTGAGGAACTTTTTATTTTAATTAAATTTATAAAGCCATATGTGACTTGGGGCTTCCATATTGGACAGTCCAATCTCCTGGCTCTTTTTCCATGGTTATAGGAGGGATCCGGACGAGGTATGTCCTCCACTATGCACACATTGACATCATGTTCTCTGCTCTGACCAAGTGCATTTCAGAAAAAAACAAAAATGAAAAACCTTTAGCAATGACCCCACATCTGTCCCAGCTATATAGTAAGTTAATTGAGAGATAGAAGTTGGAAAATGGAAGGTACCTCCTTATTGTCTGTAACCAGAGATAGGGAAAAGCAAACCCTCACTAGAAACTCCAATAATAACACTGACTTATAGACTGATAGCTACCATTTCTTTCTTTTTTTTTTTTTCTTTACTTTTTTTTCCCCTTGTACTGGGGATTGAACCCAAGGGCACTTAACCACTGAGCGACATCCCCAGCATTTTTTTATTTTTTTGAGACAGGGTCTCACTAAGTTGCTTAGGGCCTTGCTAAATTGATGAAGATGACTTTAATTGGGATCCTCCTGCCTCAGCCTCTCAAGCTGCTGGAATTACAGATATGCACCACTGCACCCAGCTGATAGCCACCATTTCTTAAGGGCTTGTATGTATGATGAGCTATGCAAAGTATTGTGTATATTACCTCATTTAATTCTCATCTCAGCAGTCTGAAGCAGATTTAACCACACTATGTAAGATGCTGAGGCTCAGAGACTTTAAGTGACTGCCCAAGGTCACAATGCTAAATGGAGAAGCTATTAACCACTAATAACTCAAGTTTTTCAGGCCCTGGGATTGCTAATTGATAAACATCTAGAAAAATCTCAGATGTCTATAAAGTCTATCCCAGGCTTTATGAAAATGGCAGTGGTAGGTTCCTGTAATGAGAATCCTTACCAGATGTGCAGAAGGACCTAATTGTATGCCATATATGACTTGGGGCTTCCAAGTAAAAAGTAAAGAGAGGATGATGATGGCCTTAAGAAACTTCCTAAGTCACTGAGATTGCTCTTTGGGGTATATATTTTTTTCTAGAAGCCTTATTTCTTGTTAGATTCTGTATCAGAGAAGCAAAAATAGGACTTTGAAAAATCGGCATGACAAAACATCATTTTCAGCCATAAGACTGGAGCCAAATACTGACAAGATCATGGCTAAAAATCCCACCTAGCAGGCTGGGATTGTGGCTCAGTGGTAGAGCACTTGCCTAGCATGTGTGAGGCACTGGGTTCAATTCTCAGCACCACATACCAATAAATAAATAAAATTTTAAAATTCATCAACAATGAATAAAAATGTTTAAAAAAAAATCCCACCTAGCTGGGCATGGTGGTGCACATTTGTAATACGAGCAACTCAGGAGACTGGAGCAAAGGATCACAGATTTTTTTTTTTTTTAATATTTATTTTTTAGTTTTTTTAGGTGGACACAATATCTTTATTTTATTTTTATGTGGTGTTGAGGATCGAACCCAGTGCCCCACGCATGCCAGGCGAGTGTCTTACTGCTTGAGCCACATCCCCAGCCTGGATCACAGATTTGGGCCCAGCCTGGACAACTTGGTGATACCCTATCTCAAAAAATAGCCAGGCCTGGTAGCACATGCCTGCAATTCCAGAGACTTGGGAGTTTGAGACAGGAGGATTATAAATTCAAGGCCAGACTCAGCAATTTAAAGGCACTAAGCAACATACTGATACCACGGTAGGGATGTGGCTCAGTGGTAAAGCACCTTTGGGTTCAATCCTCAAAACCAAAAATAATAAATTTTTTTTTTTAAATAAAAAGGACTGGGAGAGCTGGAACTGTAGCTCACTGGTAAAGAGATTTCCTTGCATGCATGAGGCACTGGGTTCAATCCTTAGCACCACATAAAAATAAAAATACTGTGTGGGTTCATCTACAACTAAATATATATATATTTTAAAAAGGACTGGGAATGTAGCTAAGAGTCCCCAGTACCACAAAAAAAAAAAAAAAATCACACCTAGATTTTGTCCGTTTCTCACCGCCACCAAGTAAGTGCACTGATAGGGTACTTCATCCTCCGCCAATTAGCAAGAGAGATCTATCCTCCTTATACATTTATGATACCATTCAAATAATCCATTTTATTGGAGGAGAAGCTGGGCCAGTTAGACTCTTGGGTTATGAGAAAGAGAGTCAAGAAAAACAGGCAGCTGGATAGGGTGGTGCATGCCTCCAATCTCAGCTACTTGGGAGGCTGAGGCAGGAAGATTACAAGTTCAAAGGCAGCCTCAGCAATTTAGCAAGACCCTGTCTAAAAAAAGGGCGGGGGGGGGGGGGGGGGGGCGGGGGAATGTGTCTCAGTGCTTAAGCTTCAATTGGCTTCAATTCCTGGTACCAAAAATAAAATAAATTTTAAAAAATTGAGACAGAGAGGTGCTGGGGTCGTGGCTCAGTGGTAGAGCGCTTGCCTGGCATGTGTGAGGCATGGGGTTCAATTCTCAGCACTGCATATAGATAAATAAAGATCCATTGACAACTAAAATATGTATATAGTGTGTGTTTATGTATGTATATATATAAACTGAGGCAAAGAGACCCAAACCTTTCTAGCTGAAATAGATAGCCATCCTCATTCTGAGGTGGTAAGTTGTTGAAAAAAGGACAAAAACAATATCCTTTGGCAGCTAAAACATGTAGCATGCCCCCCAAAATGTGAACAGTACAAAAAAATTAAAAAGCATAAAAAGAGCAAAGAATGCATATTATAATGAAAGGGACTAGGGGCAAAGAGGCTGATATGCACCAGAAGCATTATTTCTGACTTTCTCAACTTTCTTGGGGAATCAAAATCTTTTTTTTTTTTTTTTTTAATATTTATTTTTTAGTTTTTGGCGGACACAACATCTTCGTTTGTATGTGGTGCTGGGGATCGAACCTGGGCTGCACGCATGCCAGGCGAGCGCACTACCGCTTGAGCCACATCCCCAGCCTGGGAATCAAAATCTTCACAACACTTTTAGTCTTTACCTTCATTTTCACATTATAAGGAGTGAGGAACTTCCTTTTCCCCAAACTCTACCAGGAGTCTCAGCCAACTACTAAGGTCCCAGGGACAACACCTAGATCAGCATATGGCAGGTGGCCACTAGAGGGTGGTGTTTCTGTAGGTAAGGGAATGTTAAGAGCCTAACTTGGATGGGTGGAGCAACCAACAGAAACTCAGTACTGTAGAGAAGAACCTAGCAGAAAGGTGAGAAAGGCAGGTGGTAAGTCTTAGGGTAATGGTCCTTAATAAATGAGGAGTAAGGAGTAGGAATGAGGTAGGAGGAATGATTTCCCACCAAAGACCATCACTCCTTGGAAAAGGAATACTGGTCCTGAGCTTCTCAGATACAGAAAAGTCAACAACAAAAGATTTCTCAGTTTATTTGCATATATACATTGTCACACCAGGAAGCCAACTCTTCTTCAGGAGTCCCCAGCTCTTCTTGCCCAGGCAACACCAAAAACCTATACAGGAGGATGAGTCCTGGATAAACAATGCCCAGGACTCATATACCAACCCACAGGTTCTAAGAGAATTCATTTAGAGGAAAAAAGGGTCTAGAGAGGCCAGTGCCCATGAGACATCCTTGCCCTTTGTAAACATTGACACCCAGGCCACTGGAGCCTGTGGAAAGTGTGCAAATATGAGGTACCACACTGTGTGCCCAGAGGGCTAGGAATAGCTGGCAGCTATCCATGAAGTCCAGAGGGTCTGTCCCCCAATGGAACCCAGCAAGTGCTAGAGGCAGCAACAAGGGAGTTACCCCACACCCGAGGGCTCACATGAGACGGCATCGTCGCTCTTGCCCATAGGAATTCTCCACACGAGCAATCTCCTGGATGACTTTTGTGAAGATGCCTTGAGTCAGCTATAAGGGATAAGCATTCAGGGCAAAAGTCAGTTTGGTGCCAGCTCTGAGGTGAACGCCCCATTCCCCTCCCATCCCCACCACCAAGCAATGTATAAGGAAGAAACTGCTATCCCCACCACCTTCCCAGTACCTGAGTCTCTCGAGCAGATGACTCCATAAATGTCGCACCCCAGGACTCTGCTAATTTCTTCCCTTCAACTGCCTGTACCTCTCTAGAAGTAAATTTGGGACATAAAAATGGATGATAACAAGGTACCCAAGTTCTCTGCAAAATCTTTAGAATCTAGACTTCTCTGATACTTCCCATCTCTCCAAAGTTTGCAACAAAGGTTGAGGAAAGAGATAGAGGTAAACAAAGGGCTGAGTCTTGCAGCTGGGGATATAGCTCAGTAGAGTGCCTGCCTCACATTCACAAGGCCTGGGTTCAATCCCCAGAACCAAAGGGAGATTAAAAAAAAAAAAAGGAAAAAAGGACTGAGGCTTGAAATACTGCAACTGTGGCTTTTGTGATAGAAGGGTTATCTTCTCTTAACCCTCTAGTTAGAAATGAAGAGAGGTGAAATAATTTATTTGAGTCAATAGTAGGGATAGGACTAGAGTTTAACTGATTCCTAGTCTAGCTCACTTTCCTTAACCCTGAGCAGCAGAGACTTACATACCTGTCTGGAGAGAGATCTGCCTTGTTCCCCACTAGCACCACTGGCAGCCTGTGAGGAGATGGCAGTGACTATAGGCTCCCCTCTCATTCTCTATGGACCCCAACCACCTTCAAATCAAGGCTTGACAAATCCCCATCAGACTAGGCATGATCTATGTACTAGCCTCCTTTCTAATTTAGACAATTCACCCGGTTGCTCCTCCAACCCCCTTCAGCCCACTTACCGGGTTTTCCCATGCCCTTCATGTAGCTTTTGGTACAGACTCTCAATGACTTGGAAGCTTTAAACACAAGAAATGGAGCTATAATCTTAATTCTGAGACAGTCCTCATGTCCTCCCAAGTCCCCCACAACTTTGTTTACTTACCTATGTAGAGAGGTGACAGAATACACAAGGACATAACCATGGACCCCAATGATGAATGAATAGGGCAAAATGCTGTACTCATCCTGACAAGAAATAGAAACATTAGTACCTAGATCCACACCACTCAGATGGCAAAGGTCGGTGGGACAGTGTCCAGTGTTCTTGGGGCACTCCCCACTCCAGTCACTTCTATCCAATAAGTTTATGGAACAGCTCTAATGAGCCCTATAAACAGTGTTAGCAGCTAAAATGCTTTTCATCCAATACTACTTTACACATGAACCACAAAAGCTGCCAAACTTTATCTCCTAGGGCTGAACTACCACATTTGAATACCCTGCCCCAACTGGTACCTGCCCTGCTGTGTCCACCAGGTGTAGGTGAAACTCATCTTTGCCAAGAGTCACTATCTTGCTGTAAGCTGAAAAGAAAAGAAAACTTGACTGTGAGGTGCCTTGTACAGCCAGCAATGTGTACCCCATACATTCTTAACTCTGGAGGTGACATAGATGTACCAGGTCCAGGGAGCTCTCCAGGAAACTAAAGTGACATGCTAGGACTTTTACTGTCTATATGTACACTCTTCTGGACATAGTACCTTGCAAATCCATACTCTATTCACCCACAGAACAAGATTGCAAGAGGAGATTAGATTTAACAACTAAATAAAGGAGTCCCTTGGCAACAGGAAAATCCCAAATCATGGAGTTGGGTGAGGCACCCAAGCCTTCCAGGTTATATCCCCTTCACACCAAAGGACAAACTACTCACTATTCTCCACTGTAGGATCGTAGCCTTCCAAAAACTCGCCTTTCACAAATTGATGTGCCAAAGATGTCTTCCCTGTAAAGTGCAGAAGTAGTATGTAAAACATCCCTCCACATTCACATCCTCAATCCTAAAGGACTGTGGCTCAGGACCAAATAGTACCCCAAATCAGTACCCTAGTCTGTGAGCGCCCCAACAAAGGCTTTCTCTTATGCTACCTTCACCATCTTTTGGCCTTGTCTCTTCGCTTTGGCTCCCGGGTGCATACAGCAGCACAGCAGGAAGCCTTTCCTGCCACCTTTCCCTACCCCACCTCACTCCCGGGAAAATTCGATATTCCTAGGAGTGTCCTCACTGCCCCAGGACACTTGTGACTATTTGCCCACACCTTCGAGTCCGGACCCCATCTCTACTCCCAGGATAATGCTGAGGACCTCTCAGATGTTCCTGCAGTCAAGTCCACATTAACCCTTACAAGCTACGGCTTCCTGCAGCCTTCAACACACCAACCTTTTTTCCTCCATCCCTCGCTCTAAACACCCGGCACTGGGTCAAGTTCCCGCGACAGCGCGCCTCTTCTGACCACAAAGCTGCGGTGCATTCCTGTTCTTTGCAGGGCGGAGACTCACCTACAGAGCGGTATCCAAGGATGACCACCTTCCTGTAGCGGACCAACGGCATGGCAGGAACCCGCCCCGAGGGACATGCAGAACTGCGGGCTAAGAGAGCCCGAAGAAGAGGTCTGGATGTAGACAGGCACGGCAACCGGTGCAGGAAAATCGTTCACCCCAAAGCTTCCAGAGGCAAGCTAAAGAAAAACCAAAACAAGCGCCGCGCCCGAAGTCGGCCACGTGATCACAACACAGCAAGACTAACGCGAGGGAGCCGGGCGCCCGGCGAACTACAGAACCTGGTGGCTCCGGGCTCCGCCCCCCAGGCCTCTCATCATTGGTCTATTAGAATGGATGAGGGCGGGGCCGCCCGGCTAGAGGGACTGGTGGGCCTCACGTGGAGCGGGAGAACCTGGAGCTGCGCGTGCGTCGATTTGAGCCGGTTCATTCATAAAGAAACAGAATGGAACACGGGGTCCTAAAGGTATTTGCGCATTTGCAGCCCAACAGGAGTGGCTACAAAGTGTCATAGATGGAAAATACCCACCGTGATTGAGCCGGAATGTCTAGTCAAAAGATTCTAGGCCTCCCTTTTGCAAGGTCTCTGGGGTGTTTGGCTAGGAAAGAAAATCCAAAGTTCATGAATTTTTTTCTTCGCTTCTTCAGCCTGCAACCCCAGATCTTTTGTTTTTAGGTTTCCCAGTCTTCCAGGATTTTTCTTTTTCCGGTTCTGGGATGGAACCCAGGGGCTTGGAACTGCAATTCTTGTTCTTGGAAAATTTGCAAGAATGTGTAACCGACTAGTTTGAGTTGTTGTCGTCGTCATAAGTAGTGCGCTCATTTATTCAGCAAATATTTATTAGGCATATACTACAAGTTCCAGACATCGCTCCAACTTTGGGGATGGAGAGATGAACATACCAGACAAGGTCTCTATTCTCACAAAGCTTAAAATTTATTGAGGAGAGGGTCTGGGGTTATAGATCAGTGACATGTAGGAAACCCTGGATTCAATCCCCAGCACGAGGGGGGGGAATTATTGAGGGAGAAACAAACATATAGACAAAAAAACAACAACAACAACAAAAAAAACAAAAAACAGTGCAGTGTTAAGTGCTATTAAAGGTGGTATGATAAGAAATTACCACTTCTGATTAGTGATACTCCTTCTCAGAGGGAGTCCCCCTTAAAACTGATATCTGAATGGCAACAAGGAGTTAACTAGCTGAATATGCCAAAAGAAGAATCCATCAATGCTAAAGTGCTAAAATGGAAATAAATTTTGTTAATTCCAGGAAGGTGGGGGGAAGAGCCAATTAGCCTAAAGCATATGAAGTTTAAGAGGAAAGTAGAGACCAAACAACATAAAGAAGTCCAGGCTAATTCTAAATACCTAAAGATGTTTAATCTGGTTTAGAAATGACATCATCAGAACTGTTTCTAGTGCTAAGGATGTAATTCAATGGTAGAGCACAAGCTTTTATGCATGAGACTGTTGAGAGCCACAGTTTAGTTTAGTGGGAATGACACCTGGCATTTTGCTAGAGGGAATGGTTGAAAGGTGACCCTGCTCTGGGATTAGGGCGGATCCTGGGGGGGATTAGGGCGGATCCTGCTGCCTGGGGAGCCTGCTACTTTGGAGTTCCCCTTGAGTTCTCTCTGGGTTCTGTAAGAATTGGCGTGCCAAGCCTGTGGAGGGAATATATTCCCGGAAAGTGTGTGTAGAGTGCCTGTGAGAGTTCGGGAATAAAGAGTTGCTGTTTGAACCTACAAGGCTTTGTGGCCTCTCGGTTATTTCGTGCCCAGCCAGACTGCAGCATGAGACCCTGGGTTCCATCCCAGCACAACTCCACCATCAAAAAAAAAAAAAAAAAAAAAAAAAAAAAAAGCAATTCTAAAAGATCTTCCTCACTCTGGAGAGATTGGAGTTTGATGGGAGCAGGAGCAAGAAAGAAGGTGGAGAGATCGGCTAAGAAAGAGACTATTACTGTAGTCTAGATGGGAGATAAGGTTGGTTTGGCTAGAATGGTAGTAATAAATGAAGTAGAGAGAAAAGATATGTTTGAAAACTGAGGTCAAACTGACTTGTTGAATTATTGGACATGGGGAAGGGAGGGGGAAAACACTTAAATTTATAGAGTTCTACTATGTACTAAGTGCATTTTATTGTTATCTCACTTTATATTTACAACAAAACTAACATCGATAATTATTTTAATTTATTCATTCATCAATATATAAATGTTGAGCCAGGCAGGATGACAACACACATGTCCAGCTACTTCAGAGGCTGAGGTGGAGGATGGCTTTAACTCATGAGTAACAAGACCCCATCTTAAAAAAAAAAAAAATAGTGTAAACACACACACCTGTAATTCCAGCTACTTAGGAGGCTGAGGCAGGACAGCAAGTTCAAGACTAACCTAGATAATTTTAACAAGACCTTCCTCTAAAAGAAAAAAGAAAAGAAAGAAAAAGAAAGAGAGAAGGAAAAGGTGCATGCCACAACACCCAGTTTATTTTGCATTTCTAATATGTTTTTTAAATCTAGATCTACAAAAGTTGCTTCAAAAAACCACTCCTAATCTGGCCTCAGGAAAGGATCCAAATATCTTTTGCTATTGGGTAAAAAAGAAGTTATTTGCAGACTAGCAATTTTATGTTGGATTTTATGCATGAATAAGGTTGATGGTGATTTCAGATTGGGTTGTGAGTACTGTAGGACAGAACAGATAACTAAATTCAATTAAATGCAAATAAAAATGGATTCATCTCCTACTTTTTGCCAGGACTCTCACTGTGTGCTGCGTTTTGTAGATGTAAGAAAAGAAAAAAGAAAAAGATAGATGCCTGTGTGGTGTTTTTACCTCCAGATTAATTCTCCAATATTTTTTACCTCAATTTGTGTCCAGAAGACTTTTCCCTCTGACTCTCTGTGGAGCCTAAACAAAAGGAAGCACTCAAAGGAGATTAGAATGAAAGAGGAGGGTGGCTGGGACCCCTCTGAAGGTCAAAGCTCCTCTTGAGGAAGCTACCTCTCACTCAACTCTCTCCTGGTTTGCTGTAACCCCTGTCCTCACTCCTCATGCCTACAGTTGTGATGGGCCTATGTTATATACCTTGGGTTACTATTCTACTCACTATTGCTTTCCTGTACTCTGTCCGCACCTCTGTAAATAGTCTCTTCATTAACTCATCTTCAGACTCTTGCTGTGAATCAGGTATGGTGGTACACACCAAAGTGAAAGAGATCAGATAAAGGGCTTTCTCCTCTTGTGGCCTTTTCTGTTTACATGTGGAGGGAATATCTTTAGCAGATTGTCTCCTTGAATAAAACTGTACCATATAACCATCTGTAGCTGTAAGGGAGTCCAGAAATTTTACCATTTTCCTTTCTAACCTCTATAGTAAAGGAAGACAAAAGATGAGATGATTAGAAATAAATATTTAGGGCCAATAAGTGTGGTAGTGCATGCCTGTAATTCCAGTGACTTGAGAGACTGAGGCAGAAGCATCACAAGTTGAAGGTGAACCTGGGCAAAAGTGAGACCCTCAGCAATTTAGCTGAGTTACATCTCCAGTCTTTCTTTTTATTTATTTATTTATTTATTTATTTATATTTTGAGATCTCAAAATATAAATAAATAAATAGAAAGACTGGAGATGTCACTCAGTGGTAAAGTGACAGGATTCAATTCCTCATATCAAGAAAGAAAGAAAGAAAGAAGGAGGGAGGGAGGGAAGGAAGGAAGGAGGGAAGGAAGGAAAGAAGGAAGGAGAGAAAAGAAAAGAAAAGAAAAAAAGGAAGAATGAAATGCTTAGGCTGGGATGTAGCTCAATGGTAAAGTATTTGACTGGCATGTACATAAGCCCTGGTTTCAGTCCCCAGCACCAAGATAAATAAAGAAAAAAAATGTTTCTTGATTCAATCTACAAAACCTATATAACTTTAGGACCAAGGTTTTTGTTTGTTCAATATTTGTTCATGAGTCTGGGGGTATAGTTCAGTGGTAGAGTGTATGCTTAGCATGTAAGAAAAATAAATATTTGTTCATTAAATATCACTTTTTTTAATACTAGGGACTGAACCCAGGAGTGCATTATCACTGAGCCACATTCCCAGTTCTTTTAAACTCACTTAAGTTGCTTAAGGCTATGCTAAATTACTTTCAATCCTGCTGCCTTGGCCAACTGAGTAGCTGGGATTACAGGTGTGAGCCACCATGCCCAGTTTATCAGTTATTTTTTAAAATAATGTACAAATGGTCACTAGGTAAAGATTACAGTTATACCAAGATCACCAATACAGGACCAAAAATAAAGGAAGCAAACTATCCTAATGTTAGATAAATAGGTTTACAATGACATTGTTAGTAATAACACCATACAGTGCTATGTCTCAAACAACTGAGACAAAATAAAGATTAAAAAATTCCCAGAAAAATGTTTTAAGTATCTCTGTAAAAAGTGAAAACATCTGCCAGGTAAATTGGTACACACCTGTAATCCTGGTGACTCTGAAGATCAAGACAGAAGGATTGCAAGTTTGAGGCTAGCCTCGTCATTTTAGTGAGGCCCGAAGCAACTTAGTGAAACAGAATTTAAAAAATAAAAGAGCTGGGATTGTAGCTCAGTGGTAGAGCACTTGCCTAGCATGTGTGAGGCTCTGGGTTTGAGTCTCAGCACCACATATAAATAAATAAAATAAATGTCCATTGACAACTAAAAAAAATTTTTTTAAATAAAATAAAAGAACTGCGATTGAAATTGTAGCTTAGTGGTAAAGTGTCCCTGTTCAATCCCCACTACAAAAAAATAAAAATAAATGAGAATATCTCTATAATGTTTGCACCAAAATTATGTTGCATTTTTCTCTCCAGTGAATTCTGTTGCACAGGCTTTAGGGTTTCTTTTTTTTTTTTTTTTTTTTTTTTTTTTTTTTTTTTTTTTATTTTTTTTTAATATTTATTTTTTAGCTTTCGGCAGACACAACATCTTTGTTTGTATGTGGTGCTGAGGATCGAACCCGGGCCTCACGCATGCCAGGCGAGCGCGCTACCGCTTGAGCCACATCCCCAGCCCAGGGTTTCTTGATTTTCCATAGTTATGGAAACTTCCCTACTGATTATTATTGCAATGTAATAAATAGGATCAAAACTTTGTAGCTTAAAAAAAAACTTAGTAGCTTAAACAATAACAATGTATTATCTCTCAGAAATCTGTTGGTTGAATTGGTTATTCTTCTATTCCCTCTCCTGGAATCATTCAATCATACATGTAGCAATAGTCAGCTGAATGTGCTACTGGAAATGGAAAGCCTAAAAGGATTTCACTCACAAGTCAGGGCACTTGGGTCTCGCTATCACCTGTGTCAGTCTTCCCCATCACCACTTCTCTCTTTGCATGTCAAAACACTTTAGGAACCAGCCTGAGGCTTCCTGACTTGGAGATAGAAGCATGCAAGAAGGAAAAGTCAGAAACCATATGGCCTTGTGAGCCCTAGGTTCTTGAACCCATCCAACAATGTGACTTCTGTCACATGTTATTAGTCTGCGCAATTCACAAGTTCAGCCCAGATTCGAAACAGTGGAAATAGAATCTATTTTTTTATAAGAACTACAAAATATTGTGGCTATTTTTCAACCTACTACAGAGTGTCTCTCTGTTGGGTTATGGCAAGAATTCCAAGCTCACCAGGCAGAGTGATGCACATCTGTAATCTTAGAGGGTCAGGAGGTTCAGGCAGAAGGATCATAAGTTCAAAACCAGCCTCAGCAACTTAGTGAGGCCCTAAGCAACTTAAAGCACCCAAGGATTCATTCACTCCTGGGTACCAATAAAATAAAATAAAGGCCCAAGTTGGAATTCTCCATACCACCCTGGAGCACTCTGTGCCTTCATGGTAGACAATGAGGCTATCTATGACATCTGTTGCAGAAACCTTGACATTGAGTACCCAACCTACACTAACCTGAATTTGCTGA
Source organism: Marmota monax (assembly GCF_021218885.2). Taxonomy (NCBI): domain Eukaryota; kingdom Metazoa; phylum Chordata; class Mammalia; order Rodentia; family Sciuridae; genus Marmota; species Marmota monax. The sequence continues at coordinate 30,184,490 of NW_026695227.1, forward strand.
TTCTGTCATTATAGACACTTGAACATTAAAATGTATTTGGCTTCTGTAATAGAAAAAAAAAATTACTGTAGCTTAGACACATACATTTATTTTTGCCACATAACAAAGCTGGAGGTAAGTAACAATAGTCCAGTTGCTCCATGATGTCTGGTCTGGCATTTCTGCAGTTCTCTTTACATTTTTTTCATGCTTGTCACAAGATGATTTTACCTTCAGGCAAAAGGTAGAATCAGTTCAAAAGAGAATGAAGTCAGGGGCTGGGGATGTGGCTCAAAATGGTAGCGTGCTCGCCTGGCATGTGTGCAGCCCGGGTTTGATCCTCAGCACCACATACAAACAAAGATGTGTGTCCGCTGAAAACTGAAAAATAAATCTTAGGAAATTCTCTCTCTCTCTCTCTCAAAAAAAAAAAAAAAAGACTCAAGTCGTCATATACTGAAAATAAATATTTTCATATTCAATTATGAAAAAAAGTTTTTTATTCATCTTAAGAGAAAAAAAGTTTGAATAAAACTATTCTTGAAATGTAAGAATAGAAAAGCAGAAAAAATTAATCTATTATTATTATTAATAATGCTCAAGCCCAGAGCCTCACACACGCTAATCACACCCTCTGTCATGAGCTATACTCCGCAGCCCAATCTATTACTTTGTAGGACAGTACATATTCAAATAAGTATATATAAGCAAATACATTAAATTATAATTTACCTTTGATTCTTGACTCCTAAAAGCTTGCTGAAGTTGGTCAAGCAACACCTTTTATTCTGAATCTATTAAACTGAGAAATGGATAATAATCTCATTTTGGGCATCAACTTTTTAAAAATCATATGCTGTTAATCTCCAGGATATATAAAAAACCCAATAAACTTAACACCAGATGCTCGTCTGCAAATCCCAGCGGCTGGGGAGGCTGAGACAGGAGGATCATGAGTTCAAAGCCAGCCTCAGTAAAAGTGAGGCACTAAGCAACTCAGTGAGACCCTGTCTCTAAATAAAATACAAAATAGGGCTAAGGATGTGGCTCAGTGGTTGGGTGCCCGAGTTCAATTCCCGGTACCAAAAAACAAACAAACAAACTTAACACACACACACACACACACAAAAAAAAAAAAACAATGAATGGACAAAGAAGAAGAAATACAGTAGACCAACAAATATATGAAAATATGTTCAACATCTATATCAATTAGAGAAATGCAAATCAAAACTACATTGAGGGGCTGGGGTTGTAGCTCAGCAGTAGAGCTCTTTTTAGCACATGCAAGGCCCTGGGTTCGATCCTCAGCACCACATAAAAACAAATAAATAAAATAAAGACATTGTGTCCAGTTAAAACTAAAAAATAAATATTAAAAAAATACATTGAGATTCCATCTCATTCCAGTCAGAATGGCAATCATCAAGAATACAAGCAACAATAAATGTTGGTAAGGATGTGGGAAAAAAAGTACTCTCGTACATTTCTGGTAGAACTGCAAATTGGTGCAACCACTCTGGAAAGCAGTATGGAGAGTCCTAAGAAACTTGGAATGGAGCCACCATTTGACCCAGTCATCCCACTTGTAGGTTTATACCCAAAGAACTTAAAATCAGCATACTATATAGTGATCCAGCCACATCAATATTTATAGCAGCTCAATTCACAATACCTAAACTATGGAACCAAGCTAGGTGCCCTTCAACAGATGAATGGATAATGAAATTGTGGTGTATATATACACAATGGAATATTACTCAGCCTTAAAAAAGAATGAAATTATGGCATTTGCCAGTAAATGGATGAAACTGGAGAATATTATGCTAAGCAAAATAAGCCAATCCCAAAGAACCAAAGGCTGAATGTTTTCTCTGATATGCAGCTGCTAATTCACAATGGCAGAAGAAGAATAGAGTTATTTTAGACTAGAAAGAGAGGAATGAAGGGAGGGGAGTGGGGCATGAGGGTAGAAATGATAGTAGAATGAATCGGACATTATTACCCTATGTGCATATGCGATTACATGACCTGTGTAACTCTACATCATGTACAACCAGATGAATGAGAAGTTGTACTCCATTTATATATGATGTATCAAAATGCATTCTACTGTCATATATAACTAATTAGAACAAATTTTAAAATATATTAAAAATAAAATAAAAATTAGGTACTGATGTTGAATTAGATAAAATGCAAACATGCTGTTTCTTATGTCTAAATTAGCTAATAAGTTACTTTCAGATGCTCCCTCTCACTTTCCTTTCTAATCTAAAGACTTAGACTTACATTTTGGTCTGTATGCTTGCTTAGTGTGTGTGTGTGTGTCTATGTGTCTGTGTCTGTGTGTTGCTAGGAATTTATCCCATGGTGACCTACCACTGAGCTACATCCCCAGCCTTTTTTATTTTTTTGTTTTGAGATAAGTTCTCATAAGTTACCTGGCCTGGCCTCACACTTTTGATCCTCCTGCCTTAGCCTTCTGAGTAGTTGGGATTAGAGGCATGCATCACCGTGTTTGGCTGAGCCACTCTTGACGTGGCTATGCTCCTCTTCCAGAGGCCACAGATTCTCTCCTTCATCCAACAGCTGTGGTTAATTACAATATTCTCTGGGTTTTCATATCCCACCTTTCTCAGTCCTAGGGGTAGTAATGGCTCCCACTGATGCCACTCAGAATGCTTCACCACTCTTGTTGGTACCTCTTCACCCTGTCCACTACTTTATGAATAGCCCATTCATTATAGTCTCCTCAATTCCCCCATTTGAGTGTGCCATGAAAGACATAGTAGGGGAAATTGTTGAATGAAAGATTAGAAGGCAAAATTACATTCTCACATCACAGTGGAAGTTAGACGCATAGAGGAAGAAACCTTCCTAATGACAGAAAAAGAGAAAAAGAGAGAGAGAGAGAGTGTGTGTGTGTGTGTGTGAGAAAGAGAGAGAAAAAAAAGAGAAGTTTTGATAAGGTAATTGAAAAGGTGCTAGGGAAAAAGAAAAATTCTAAGGGAAGAGTGAAAACAGATTTATCTGGAAATACAGAGTGGACTCTGTATTTGGAGCATTTTCTGAGTGTGGACTATGTGTTAAAATTCAGGTGGGAGCCAGGCATGGTGGCACATGCCTATAATCCTAGTTACTAAGGAGGCTGAGGCAAAAGGATAAAAATGTTATGCCAGTATCGGCAATTTAGTGATACCCTGCCCCAAAATCAAAATTAAAAAGGGCTGGGGATGTAGCCCAGCAGTAAAGTGCCCCTGGGTTTAATCCTTAGTACCAAAAGGAAAAAAAAAAAAAAAAAGAGGGATGGGGCTGTAGCTCAGTGGCAGAGCACTTGCCTAGAATGTGGGAGGCACTGGGTTTGATCCTCAGCACCACATAAAAATAAACAGATAAAATAAAGGCATTCAGTCCATCTACAACACACACAAAAAAATTAACACAATGCCTTTATTTTTATGTGGTGCTGAGGATCGAACCCGGGTTCCGTCTGTGCTAGGCGAGCGCTCTACCGCTAAGCCACAATCCCAGCCCCAACAACAACAACACCAAAAAAAAAATTAAAAAGAAAAGAAAAATATCACAAATCCTTAGCATGGTACAGGCCTATTAGTACTTGCAGGGTTTGGTAACTGTTTGTTGGAGTCAAGTCTCTGGATCTGGAGGAGCTGTCCTGTCCCTTCATGTATTAATTTGCCTTAAGTCTTTTTTTATGACCAATTTTTTAATTCATTTTGTAGTTGTAGATGGACAGCATGCCCTTATTTTATTTACTTTTATATGGTACTGAGGATCCAACCCGGTGCCTCACATGTGCTAGGCAAAACTGCCACTGAGCTAGAGTGTTAGCCCTAATTTGCCTTAAGTCTTGAGCACCTCCTCTTTTCTCATCCTCTGGAGAGCACTTCATTATGGCTTCTGGCATCTCACACAACATTTCCTCAAGGTTACGTAACTGATGAGAAGAATCAAACAGAAAATACAGTCCTATTGTTTTTAACTGTAGGTTCAGTGAAAAGCAGTGAGTGTAAAAGTAACAACCACTTGTATGATTCTTTTTTTCTTTTGACCAGGGATTGAACCCAGGGGTGCTTAACCACTGAGTCACATCCCAAGCCCTTTTTTTTTTTTTTTTTTTAATATTGAGACAGCGTCTCACTGAGTTACTTGGGGCCTCACTAAATTGCTAAAGCTGGCTTTGAACTTGCAATCCAGGAGCCTCTGAGCCCCTGGAATTACTGGTGGGTGCTACCAATCCTGGCCACTAGTATGATTCTTGATCCTCCCCAAAACACTCCCAAGAGTTTGAAAGCCTTGTTGTAGAGTTCTTGAAAGATAAAGGAAATCTACCACCTCACCACACCAAAGAAGTCCCTCCATCTTTAAACAATTCTAATAGTTTTTACAGAATATCATACAATTCAAGAATACTCCATCCTGACCAGTTTATGGAAGGATAGAAAAAAATGAGGGAAATGAGGCTGTGTGCTTTGGACTTACTGCATCCAGAAGAAGGTGGGTGACTCCACTTTAGTAAGGAAAGATATCTGTTATATCTGTTCTCAAAGATTCTATGAGATGATTGTAGACAAGCTATGGATTAGAACAAGGAAGGGATGTGTGTGGAGGAAATGGTTTTAATCCCAGTTCAATTGTTGGATGGAATCCCAACTGCTGCAGCTGCTGAGGGCTTAACCAGCTGTTCCTGGGGCAGCTGCAATATTCAGTATTCAGCCCAGACCTGGCTCTCATCTCAGGGTAGTAAGTCTGCCTCAGCTTGTGGCCATCAGTTCCAAGGTAAACCAAGACTCTGCTCAAATGATCACTGGAAAGCAAAAGAAAATGGCAGAGTCTCAAGTTCTGGTTAGAAATCAGGCAACTGTGTTCTCAGATTATGTGGTCCCAATAAGAAAAGCTGAGAGACAATTTGGGTTTATGTTTCTGAGAGAAGCAAAGCCAGGTGAGGTATATTGGCTTCAACTATATTGCATTTCTCATCCTATTCTATCCTACCCTAACCTGCTCCAGTTTCCCTACACTGTCTCATCTGCTCCCATAGCACATTGTATATGGGAGTGGGAGCATTTCCTAAGGTGGAAAGTGAGATGAGAACCAATCTGCTTTGGGATAAAGACTATCCAAAAACCCCTGTCCACTGGGCACAGTGGCTTACAACTGTAATACCAGTGGCTCAGGGAGCTGAGGCAGAAGAATCACAAGTTCCAGGCCAGCCACAGCAACTTAGAAAGACCTGAAGCAACTTAGTGAGCCCCTGTCTCAAAATTAAAAGGTCTTTGGATGTGGCTTAGTTTAATACCTGGTACCAAAAACAAAAATAGTAAAATGTGTTTATTTATTGCCTTCACAGTGTTATTCCCCTGCTTCAAATTCTATAATTGTGTTTCATCTTCAGAATAAAATTTAAAATCCTTAAATAGATCCCATCTCCCTCTAGCTAGATTGAACCTCTTGATGCTTCTCAGTTTCATCTTATTCATACTCTTCAACTATACAGGCCTTTGCACATGCCATATTTTCTGCTTGAACAACTTGACTCCTCCTTCAGGTATCGGCTTATATGTCTCTATCAATCCCTTTCACCACACTCAACAACATTCAAACAATTTATGCTTGTCTTGTAAGATGAATGTAAGAAACATGAGGGGAAGGAATTGTGTCTACACCTGCTTTTACTAATCTATGACCACATACAGCATAACACATGGCACATAGTAGGCATGCAGTAAATTCCTTATTGAATCAAAGATCCCCCTCTCCTGGAGATTCTCATGTGCATACATCAACCAAGTCCCATACAGAGACAATAACAGGGAAAGGAGGGTTTGAGTGTGCTAATTGGCCACAAAATCCCCTGCAGAGAAAGAGACCCTGACTACCTATAGCTTTCTTTTCCACAGACAGCTGCCTCAATCTCCCAGCCTCAGAAAAAAGGTTCTCTAATATAACACAGATCATAAAAGCATAGTCAGGGATAAACATGTCAAGTTTTATATCAGAAATGCTAATTTTTCAAGGAGAGATGATTATTTTCATTAAGTAAAGACCCTTTCTTAGCACTAGACTCTTCCTCCTTTAAAGATTTCAGAGCCAGAGCTGGGCATGGTGGCACATACTTATAATCCCAGTAGCTTGGGAGGCTGAGGCAGGAAGATCAAGAGTTTAAGACCAGCTTCAGCAATTTAGCTTAAGCAGCTTAGTGAGACGGTGTCTCAAAATAAAATGTAAGGGGGAGGGGATATAGCTCAGTTGGTAGAGTGCTTGCCTTCTATGCACAAGGCCCTGGGTTCAATCCCAGCACCACAAAAAAAAAAAAAAAAAAAAGGTAAGAGGCTGGGGTTGTGGCTCAGCGGTAAAGCACTTGCCTAGCATGTGTGAAGTGCTGGGTTTGATCCTCAGCACCACATAAAAATAATAAAATAAAGGTATTGTGTCCAGCTACAACTAAAAAAAATATGGAAAAGAGAGAGAGAGAGAGAGAGAGAGAGAGAGAGAGAGAGAGAGAGAGAGAGAGAGAGAGAAGGGCTGGGGCTGGATGCAGCATAATCCCAGCAGCTCAGGAGGCTGAAGCAGGAGGATCACAAGTTCAAAACCAGCCTCAGCAAAAGCAAGGTGCTAAGCAACTCAGACCCCCATCTCTAAATAAAATACAAAATAGTGCTGGAGATGTGGCTCACTGGTTGCATTACCTGAGTTCAATCCCCAGCATCCCCCCAAGAAAAAACAGCTGAGGATGTGACCCATTGGTGAAGCATCCCCCTGGGTTTAATTCCTAGCCGCCTTCCCCCAAAAAATTCTGGAAGCTTGTCTTAATCTTGGGCTATCATAACAAAATATCAGACCAGGTGGCTTAATTAACAGGTATTTATTTTCTCATAGTTTTGGGGCTAGAAGTCCAAGGTCAAGGTTCTAGATGATTCAGTTTCTATGAGGGCTCTAGATAGCAGCTTTCTGACTGTGGCTTGCAGACAGCTGGCTTCTCACATATGTCCTCACACATGGCCTTTTGTGTGTGTGTTTTTGTGTGTGTATGTGTGTGTGTGTGTGTGTGTGTGTGGAGAGAGACAGACAGACAGACAGACACACTGACTGTTCTGGTATCTCTTCTCATAAAGGGCACTAATCCTAGGATTAAGGCCTCACCTTTATGAATTCAGTTAACCTGAATTATTTCCTTAGAGGTCTTCAAAATTTGAATATAGGAAGGGGGGAGTGCACAAACATTCAGTCCATTACAAAACCTCCCTTCTCTCTCTCTAATCCAGAAAGAACTGGGGGTCTTCTTATACTTTGTGTGGGTGTGCTAGCCTCCCATGGATTCCTATCAGAAACCAATACATGTATTTCCTTAACTGGATGGTCAGATAGCTCCTAGTGGGAGGTCAGACATCCTGTGTGGAGGAAGAAAGGCCAATAAAATGAGAGAGAAATAAGTATTAGAAAGCTAGAAGGACTTTATATTATGACTCAAAGAAGGGAAAGAGCAAGAGTAAACAGTAGCTTAAGGCCCACATAGTTGGACCCATCCATCAGAGCAGTTTTTGTTTTTGTTTGTGGTGCTGGGGATTGAATCCAGGGCCTTGTGCATGAGAGGCAACTGAGCTGTATCCCCAGCGCCCCCATCAGAGCAGTTTTATTTCCCATATGCTCCTGCTTCATTTTACCACTCTGGCTGTGGTACCCAACCCAAGATAGTGAATTAAAGCTCTGCCTCAGGTTCCTCATCTGTAATATCATCTCAGAGGACAGTTGCAAGGACTAACCAGAATGCAGGTAAAGTGCTAAAACAAGGCCTGACATGTATTAAATCCTCAGTAAACATTAGTTATATATTGTTACACTTCCCAGTTTTCTGCTCTCAGCAGGCTACATATCTTAATCCCAGATTTCAAGCCCTTGCACATGATGTTCCTTCTGCCTGGAATGCTCTTTCCAGCCTTGTCGCCCTACACAAACATCAATACTCTATTCAGGCCTTCCTTTCATCACAAGGCCTTCTCTGTACCACTGTTACATTTACTGCTGGTCCAACTAATCCCAATTAAGTAACAATGTTGCTTTAGTAGTTAAACATTTTATGTCTTTATGTCTCCTTTTCCAGGAAAGAAGTTGTTTGTTAATCTTTTTGTTTTGGGGTGCCTAACACAGTTCTACACTCTTGATGTTCTGAAAATCCTGCTTGAAAAAAAGGAATGAATTTAAAAGGATTACCTGAACCTTTAAAGGGTGGTTCTAATTTTGATTTCCTAGCAGGCAGAGGTCTTGCCAGGGTTATCGCAAAATGCTCAGTAAATTTTCAAAACAAGGTTGTTTTTAATTATACTTTAGTTCTAAAACAAACCCAAATCTGTCACACAGCACCTTCTGAAAAAAGGAGTGTCATAAAATCAAACAAGTGTAGGTATTACTCAACCCTGCAAAGTTTGCACTGATAATGCTTTTTAGTGGAGTGGTAAGGGGAAAAACAGCAAAAAGCAGCAAAGGCAGTGAGAAATGGATGTAAAGAATGGAAAACATTTGCTGAGTGTCTATTTCATATCGAGTACAACCTTATCAACAATCCTGTTAGGGAGGTAGCATTATCCTCAGTTCTATCTGACTCCCCAGTCAGGGTCTTACCCTACTTTTTTGATGAAAAGAGGTGTTGCAACTGGAAGATGTTGGGTGGCTGAGTATGCCCACCTGCTTCCTGGAGATGGAGCACTTAACTTGCTTAAGAATAGGTCATGATTTTTTTTTTTTTTTGAGAGAGAGAGAGCAAGTGAAGTGTTTCTTAACTCTAAAGAACACCCTGTATAACTTATTAAAACTATAGGAATAATCATCATTATGGTTTTATGGTGTTATTTTCAGCAAGCCTGTTGGATACATGCGTTAACTGAGAAGGGTAGTGAAAACAAAGAGTCTACCAACCCAGAAAGATGAATTAGTTTATCAGATTAATCATCACATGGGTGACATAAAAGAATGACATCAAATCTGATAGAGTGAACAAGGCCAGGTTTAGAAAGAAAGTAAGAAAGGTCCACAGCTTTGGAGTATGTTTCTGAGATCAGGAAAAGGGTGGGTGGCAACAGGTACCTGGTGTGGATTGAGAGAATTGGTGAGTGGAAGGACACTAAAGGTAACATTAGGTAACATCACTGCCAAATGTTACCTTCCTAAAGCACTACACGGAACTCCATTTGCTTTTACTTCTTGACTATTAAACTCAAGGATTACAAGGGTGAGGGACATGAGGGAGCAACTTCAATGTGTAAGGGAGTCTGGACTACTCTGGGTATATGACTGCTACCCCTCCAGCTTCCATGAGCCACAGAGCTTAAACTATGCACTAGGGAAGCAAAAGTGCCACTCTTTGGAAGGGCTTTTCTAAATGGAAGTAAGACGGCTTCTGGGAAGCTCCTGACACATGTGGCTCATCCCTGGCAGCTTAACAAGCCCCACCTACCATCTCTGCCTCCTGAGATACATTTGTCCAGTATACACATCCATATAATATAGTTTTTTCCTTGGGTGTAGAAGAGAACCATTTGCAGGCATAAGCCTAGATTCTCCTAATGGCCACCAGAGGGCGGTACATAGCAGGACCCTTGGGGCTCAGAGGCTCTGAGGCTCAGATTCTCAAAACCAATCTATTTAGCAGCACAGCTGCTATAGGCAGGCCCCACCCCCACCCCTAAATATCAACCACCCCTGATTACCCCTCAGATGCTGCCTTTCCAGAGCAGTCCAACCTCTTCTGAGCTTTCCTTCCTACCTCAGGGGCTCCTGCCTCCTTTGATTCCAGGTGTTTACTGTGTTGGAACTCAAAGGTTCCCAAAATACCTGGGACAGAGAGTCAGAGCCCAGGAATAATGGAAGAGGAAGAAGAATGATGGAAGAAGCTAATAGAAACAACAACCAGGGCTGGTGATGAAAAATGAGATAAGGTTGTAATAGGCACATGCTCTTGCCTGGGGAGGCTGTCCACCCACACCCACAAGCCAATTTTGTTCTCTGCAGCCCTGCAGTAAGGAAAGATTTCAGTTCTTCCTCTAGCTTCTTTCTTTTGCCTATAATTGTGTGTGGACTGTAAGTTCTTAGTCAGGGATTCCCACAGGTTATCAGATGGCCCAGAGACATCCCCAAAAAGAAAAAGAATACGAGGAAGAGGAAGAAGAAAGAAAGGAAGGAAGGAAGGAAGGAAGGAAGGAAGGAAGGAAGGAAGAAAAGCCCCCTTCAGAGAGTGCCACCACAGTAAGATGGGGACAAGGCTGATTCATGACCTTGAGGGAGGTGCCAGGACTGCTAAAGATAGGGGACTGAGATACTTAAAGAGTACCATATGGACAGGGGAGCCCCTCTAAACAGAAAAGGGAGGTGCATGGGCTTTCCAACTCCCAGGACAAAGTTCTCTACAGAAGTCGGTATGCAACCTCAGGGGAAGAATGCCAGTCTTCTCCTTTCACATTGAAGTTTTCCCCAGCAGCCTAAAATACTTGCATGACTTTTCTGGTCTTTTCTGCTGATGCATTGGGACACAGCTCTGAAAAGAGGAATAGGGTCCCAAAGAGGCTGCGAGGAAGGAGGGGGAGACAGAAATAAGATTGATCTCCTCTCTCTCTCTCTGAGAATTACCGTCTGAATAGAGATGTTTTCCAATAAGCTCCTAAAAGTCTTCCCTTTATTAGCCCACCTGCAGAAAAATGAGGGACGTCAGATTTGGCTAGCTGTGTCAGACAATGTTAAAGCTATGTTGTAGCCCGACGGCAGCCTCATCTTGGCTGACTGGGCAAGCAGATCGTTATATTACAATTTATAAATAGTAAATAAAATAAAATTATCGGGTGGGGCTAAGGCACTGGGGAAGAAGAGGCTAAGCAGTCCTCATTAAGGGTGCCACCATCAACCCCACCTACCGAGGACCAAAGATCACCTCCTTTCTGTTGAAAGTTGACCTTAAAGCAGGCAGTTTCCATATAGCCCTCTTTCTCCCTTACCCTCCCACCCTCCCAATCTGCATCGCCTGTTGCCCACATCCCCACATCTCAGCCAGCAGGATTGGGTTTCATCAAGCGTCTCAAGGTTTCTCTGCCTGGGGCATTCAGCCCAGCAGCTCCTCTGCCAAGCGATAGAGGAGGCGCGAGTACCAGTGCATGCCAGTCGGCTGGACTGCACCACCGGGGAGCAGCGCCCCCAGCGCGTGCAGCAGGCGCAAGGGAGCAAAGGCGCGGTGAGCCCACTGGTGACTCTCCAAAACAGCGTAGCAAGAGGCCAGGACGTCATTGACTAGCAGGGTCCCGTGAGCAGTAAGTGGCGCGAACACGCCCACGGCTTCCTCTCGCGCTACACGGGCCACGCGTGCCGGCCGAAGCGCGTCCCCGCCAGGCGCCAGCACAGAATCCCCAGCGCGTAATCGGCGCGCGAACACCGGTGCAAAGTCGCCAGGTTCCGGAGCTGGCCCTCGAGCAGCGAACACTAGGTGCCAGGGCGTAAGCAACAGTTTGCGCGGAGGCCTCTCGGTCTCCACAGCCACAAACGAGGCCCGGCGCTGCAAGTCCCGGTCCAGGAAGAGCAGCACCGGCGTGGGGACCACCCTGCCTGTGGCATCCGCCGCCAGCACCCAGTCTCCGCCGTGCAGTTCCCGCAGCCCCTTCCGCTCGCCGCTCCGCAGGCGCACGGTGGCATTTCCCGGAAAGCAGCCGCCGGCCCGGACAGCCAGTGAGTTATCTGCAAGGGGGGGGGGGGGGAAAGATAGGTCTGAATCGAGACCTGCGGCTCCAGAACGGTGGTAGATTCTCAAAAATATGAGTCAAGCTCAATGCAGACCTCACCCAGTTCTGGATAGTACAATATTTCCCACGGATCTGGGCAGAAGTGGAAGGGTGATTTACAACACTAACTCCCAGTTGGTCTCCCCTAGGGCTATTGTAGATTCATGGGGACACCTTTGGGCAGACCTTACCACCCACCCCCTACTGTACCAGCTTTGACAGACACGTGGACATGGTTGCGGGACTCGTAGTAGACCCAGTCGAAGCCGGCTTCCACTGCCAGGCGCGCCAGCAAACCATACTTATTGCGGTCGCGGTCAGAGGTGGTGATGTCCAAGGCACGGCCTTCGTAGTGGAGTGAATCCTGAGCGTGGTGGCCGTCCTCATCCCAGCCCTCAGTCACTCGTAGGCGCACTCCAGGCCACATGTTCATCACTGCAATGGCCAGCGCGTTCACCCGCTCCTTACAACGCTGTTGAAGAATAAAGGAGTCAGTCTCCCCACTACCACTATCATATACCTCTGGGGCGAAACGATTTGAATAGGAGCGTTGATTCCTTGTTCTTAGGTCCCAGTTCATTCCATACCAGTTTTTGAGTATTCTGGGCAAGTGAGGATCTGAATAGGTGTAGTCGTCCTTCTGCACTCCCTTGCCAGGGCATCGTTGGAGAACTATGGGGTCACCTCTAAGATTAAGAGTGGGCACCCATACCTAGCTCTTCCGTTATTTTAAATGGCTGCCTTTAGCCCCTACTTGTTCCGGGACCTTGGCCCGACCTGAGTTGAGAGGGCGGGTGGAAGTTTGGTTAGGGAGGGCCTGGCTACCCAAGAGGAGCCCCTGTTTGAGCCTGGCCCCTGCCCCAGGCCCTGGCTGCCCTCCCTCCGCCTGATTCATCTTTTGTTTCGTTGCCTCCCCTGGCCTTCCCTGGCACTGGGCATCGCTTCCTTCCTTCCTTCCTTCCTCCTCCTCCTTTCAGCCCCTAGCATTAACCCCTTCGTGGTCTGGGTGCCCCCCACAGAGGTGCCCAAGAGAAGCCGTGCAGGATTAAGGCTGCTGGAAAAAGGGTTGGGTGGCGGGGGCTGCACGAAGTACAATGGCCATTCTCCAGGATGACTTAACTGAACGAGAATCCCGGGCCGAGGCCGGGAACGCGCCTGGAGAAGCGGACTCAGCAGCTCCAGCCACAAAGGCGCTTTTCAGCCGCCCCGGCTCATAGAGAGGAAAGGGCAGAAAGCCGCGCCTCCCATCCCTGCTCTGGCCCGCCAGGTCCCCTCCCCCAGCGTGACCAGTCCTCCCAGTTCCAGCTAAGGCTCCGCCAGCCTCGAGAGCTTCAATCTCTCCTCAATCTCTGGGCAGAGATGCTCGTGGGAGTAGCACCTGAGAATACTCAGCGCTGCCCTTGCGCGGATCTGGGGGGCCCCCTGCAGGGTGGAGTGAAGAGGAGGAAAAGGAGCAGCGGCTGGAAGTCTGCACCCGGGGGAGTGAGGCCACAGTTATCTTAGCCTCTCCTGTCTGGGAGCTGGAGACCTTGGCGCGCACCATAGGACGGACACCGCGGGAGGAGCGCAGAGGACAGTTTCCTTTTCTTCTTCCTTCCCAGACCCCTCACCTCAGACTTGTTTTTTTCCTAAACTGCCAGGGGGATCCACCCCCACTCTCCCATATCTAGTCATCTCCACCTCTGCAACTGCAGGGTTGGGGGTGTGGAGGGAGAGAGAACAGGAAAAGCAGTAGCTCCTTCCAACTTCTTGTCGTTTTGTCCCCTAAGGAGGCCCTGACCTGCGGGGGCAGCAGCCCAGTGCAGAGCCAACTCAATGGAGGCCTTTTGCAGCCAGGGTGTGGGAGATAAGCAGGACTGAGGGGGTTCCCAGGCCTGTCAGAGGCCCTCCTGTGCCTGTCCCTTGTTCTGCCTCCTCTGCTGCAGGTGGCAGGCAGAGGAAAGGGCCATAATGTTCCATGACCAAGGAGGGGAAAAAAGGAATAGACCCTTCCCAATCTCTGGGTAGGAGGAAGGCTTTCAGTACAGGAGCAAGTTGAAATGCTTTCTCCCCTTGACAGGTTTTCCTAACAAAGTAACCTGGAAAAGTATGGCAATTAATCAGAGGAAATCCGTACCCCTCCCTCTCCCCCCACCTTCTCACTTCATACACAATTAGGTGGTGTAATGGAAAGTGTATAGGACTTAAAGTCAGGAGTCCTGAATTCTAGTCCCAGCAATGCCACTAATTAATTGTGAGACTTTGATTAAACTGCTTTTCCTCCCGGGACCCAGCTCTCCCATTTAAAGTGAGGGGTGGGGGTGGGAGGTTGGAGGAATGTGATTTCCAAGTTTCCTTTGAGTTCTGATACTATCACAAGCCAGAGGTGGTCCTTCTCTTCCAAGGCATAGCCCATATCACCTAGGTCAGTTCAGTATCAGTCTACAGCAGATGCTCACTAATGGTAGTTTAATTCAATTCTTTAATTTGAAGGAAAGTTTCTGAGCTAAACTGAGCTTGGGGGACCCAGCAAACATTTGATACTCAGGTGAGCCCACCTGTTCTTTTCACTGAGGACTGCTTCTTACACCAAGACTGTCATTTAGACTCTAGAAAAGCCTTGTCCTGCTTCTAGGAAACCTCTCCTATGCCAAAGACATTTCCTGCCCAGCTCCTCCTCAGGTAGATGCCCTGGTGACTTGATCCTTGGCCACCCTTTCCCAACCCCCTTCAGTCTCTTTGCGCAGAGGGCTTTTCCACAGTCAGGTCAGGAGCCAGTCTAAGGGTAGAGCCTTCTGTCTGCTGCCCAGCCAGCTCCTGGCCCCCAGCTCACCCCAGCCCTTCCTGCCTGGCTCGGTGGCTGACCCCCGGTCCACGCCTCAGCCATTTCCCGTCTCGCCTGCCGCCATCCTCCTTTCCCCGCCCTCCCTGCCTCTCCCAGCTTCACTCTCACTAGTCAATCCCTCCTCCCCCCTTCCCATCCCAGCCTTTCCCTGTTGGGATACCTCCTAACCACTCTCCAGCCAGCCAGGTTCTTACTTTTTAAAGGGAATTTACTGGGGGAGGTCTTTTCTTTAAGAATAAGGTCTCTGTAGATGAAGGCAGCCTCACCCTCCCAGAAGTTGGGGATGCCCTGGCGCAGGTGGGGCGAGGCCCTCCTTACCTCCGTCATCAGGCGGTCAGCGCCACTGTTCTCCTCATCCTTGAAGATGATGTCGGGGTTGTAGTTGGGCACGAGGTCCCGAAAGCGCTCGGAGCCCCTTGCCACCTTTCCCTCCGCCGGCCCGCTGGCGCCCAGGGTCCGCTCTGGCACGCTGGGCACAAATTGCTTGTACAGCAGAGGCACAAGCTGCTTGCGCACGTAGCGGCGCCTGCCAACAGGTCCCCGGCCCGGCCCACAGCTCTGGGCAGGTAATGCCAAAAGTGCCAAGCAGCACAGGGGCAACAGACTGACCCGCAGTGCCATGGGTGCAGCAGGCGTGGGTCAAAAGGGAGCGTTCTTTTCTTCGCTCGCTCTCCTGTCAGTTGGGCATCTCCACAAGCATAAGAGAACACAGCAGGCAGAGCTGCCCCCAGTTTGCGTTAGAGCTCTTGTGGCTTTGCGCACCTGGCTGTCGCTGGGTCTGCCCAAAGGTCCCGGGGGGGTTGGGGTGGTCTGGAACCTGCTACTGGTGGACCACCATGGCAGGGAAGGGGGGTCGTGGGTGAGTGCCAGCCCAGCCAGTCTCTGCTGCCCAACTCCTGTGCTGCCAGAATGCCCGGACTCCGCCTTAAGTAGCCCCGCCCCCCCTGCCAGGACCGTCCCGCCCCCTCCCACCCGGGCGGGGGATCTAGCCGGTCACCACTGTTCCATTTCGCGACTGAAGTGTGTCCCATCCTGGAAACCATGCAGACACCTGCCTAGGAAATCCTTGTAGCTTTACAGTCCTTGGCTGCCTGTATAAGCATCCTTCTACCTCCAAACCTAAATTTGGAACTAAACCATTCTCCTCTGATCCTTGAATTGGTCTTTGCTCTCCCAAAGCCTACCCTGGCAGGCCATGCCCTCTGCTGTCATCCAGGAAGTATGGGTTCCAATTTCTGCTCAAGGCCAGCCAAGCCCTTTGGGCATACAACCAGAGCCTCCCTTCTCTGTGGTTCTCTCCAAACCTCCCCCATTTCTCTCTTCACACTCAGCAGTAAGCAGGAATGGGAGGCAAGGATCCCAGGGGACCATTTTCCCTAGTAACTTTATAGTCTTCCAGTGGGAACGCCCCCAAAACCAGGAACAGAGTTTGGTATTTATACTTCTGTTTAGGACTTCCAACTTTGCACCTTCTAATTTCTTTCCAAATGAATAAATTGCAATTTGAAGTTGCTGATGGACAGGGAACACTTATCAAAAGTCCTGCTCTGTAAAAGACTAATATGATCATCCTCCTTCATCTTCCAGGTAGGCACTTCGGTAGCCTCTGGATTCTTCCGGGCTCTACTTCAAGCCACTCAGATCTCATCTCAGAGGCACTTCATTCACCTACTTCTAACATTTATAAATCCCTTCCTCTGGGAAGTCTTTCATGATGTTCTAATACTGCCCACCCATGTTCCTGTAAGAGACAGCAATTGACTATTATGCTAGTAAACTGTTAGAATTATCTGGTATCCTTCTAGACAAAGCATTTAAGTACAAACTTGTTTGTCATGTAATTCCAAGGCTAAGTGGTTAGTACAGTGCTCAGCAAGCATTTGTGGAATCCACACTTTTTTGTATTCCACACTCACCCTTCCCTCACCTAGCTCCATAGCTGGCACTCACACCAACTTTGTGTATGTTAGGAAAAACAAAACCCTTCCTCAAGACATTAGACTTCCAGTTATAAGGAAACGGTCATGGAAGTTGGGGTGTAGTTCAGTGGTAGAGCACCTGCCTAGCATTATGTGAGGCTGTGTGTGTGAGTGGGGGTGGGATTTGCTCCCTGGCACCAAGATAAATAAATAGAGATGGAGAGGGAAAGAAAGTGGTACATTTCTATAATCCTAGCTACTTGGGAGACTGAGGCAGGAGGATCACAAGTTTGGGGTCAGCATGGGTAACTTAGTGACACCCCATCTCAAAATAAAAAATATTAAATACATGGGGATATAATTCAGTGGTATAGTGCTCCTGAGTTCAATCTGGGGGGAAAAAAAGTTACAACTATATATTGACTCTGAAGTGAACAAATATACATTGACTATGAAGTGAACAGTTGTCCCATAAGTTATACAGTGAAAAATCTAAGCAGAAATTTTGTCCCTAATTCCCAACATAGCAAGGAGATTTCAAGGAAATGAAAGCCTCTACAAAGATCGAAGTTAGGTTCTTTTCTGAAGTAGGAATCAAAACCCTGTTGAGAGCTGGGGTTGTGGCTCAGTGGTAGAGCACTTGCCCAGCATGAGTGAGACACTGGGTTCAATCCTCAGAACCGCATAAAAAATAAATTACATATATATATATGTGTGTGTGTGTATATATATATATATATATATATATGTTAAAAAGCAAAACACAAAAAACCCTGTCAGTGTGGGGTTGGAGTTGTAGCTCAGTGATGGAATGCTTGCCTAGCACTTATGAAACACTGGGTTTGATCCTCAGCACATAAAATAAATAAATAAAACAAGTTTTAAAAAAACCTGTCAGTCACTTTTCTTTGCGGGGGGGGGGGGGATACTAAGGATTTAACCCAGGAGCAATTTACCACTGAGCTATATCCCAGCCCTTTTTATTTATTTGTTAAACTTTATTTATTTTATGTGGTGCTGGGGATTGAACCCAGTACCTCAAACATGCTAGGCAAGTGCTCTTCCCCTGAGCCACAATCACAGCTCCCCTTTTCATTTTTTTGAGACAGGATCTAAGTTGCTTAGGGCCTCAATAAGTTCCTGAGATTGGCTTTGAATTTGCAATCCTTCTATCTCAGCCTCCCAAACATACTGAAATTATAAGCATGTGCCACAGCTCTCACTAGCAGTCACTTCTTTTAGTCTATACCAATTGTCACATCAGGGAGGACAGGGCTGAAGGTTGAGTATATATGGGGAGGTTATCTTATTCCTGTTCTTATGCCCTACAACCCCCAATTCCAAAGGTACAGAAACAAGGTCATGAGTATAAGAAAGAGCAGGGGACTAGCCATTTTTTTTTTAGGGGGGGGGAGTTAGGAGAGACTGGGGATTGAACTCAGGGTGACTTAACCACTGAGCCACATCCCCAGCCCTATTTTGTATTTTATTTAGAGACAAGGTCTCACTGAGTTGCTCAGTGCCTTGCCGTTGCTGAGGCTGGCTTTGAACTCTGTGATCTTCCTGCTTCAGCCTCCCAAGCCACTGGAATTACAGACATCTGCCACGGCACCCTGCGGGACCAGCCAGTTTTAAGCAAGGCAAAAGGAAGAGGAGCTTCCCACTGCTCAACTATATGGCCTAATACTAGATCTATGTACCAAAATAACACTGAGAATGTAGATAGAAGGGAAGGAAAAGATGGCGGCAAGATCCCTCTGTTTCTCAGATGGTAGACTCAGGACTGGTGGGAACAAGGCTGTTCAAATAGTCACAGAGACAGGCTCTTTAAAAAAACCAAAGCAAACCCTGGGATCAACTTTATTGCTGATGGGTGCAGCCTCTTTCACCCTATGCCCCCATTTTCTCCAGTGGTCCAAAGCCCCTCTAGGATAGCACAGTGCTAAGGCTTGCTGGGACAGAGGCAAGGGAGACAACCTGCCTCTCAAGCCTGCCCCTTGCCCAGTCCCTCCCACCCCCTCCCTACCCTATTGCACATCAAATCATGTAAACATGACTACAGGCATGGCCCTGAACAACAGTGAGGCAGATTGATGTGTAAACGGATTTGGGACCAGGAGCCAGATCCAGTCAACTAGCTCCACCCTATGCTGAGGCCACAGTTAAGTCTGGAAAAGCAGGGGCCTGGTCCCAAACTCTGGCTCAGATTAGCAACAGTGCAGATGGCTCAGCTCCCCTCTACCACCCACCCTTTCAGATTCCAGGTCCTGAGGTCCAACCACCCTTGGGCTCCCCTCCAGGCCTAGGAAGCAGATGGCAGTGTCCAGTTTTCTCCCTCCCATCCCCAGCTGGAGGTCACTGGTGCTGGGTCTTCCTGGATGTCCGGGGAAAACCGGAGACAGGCAGCGGTAGTCTATCCAGCCCTGGAGAAGTGGGGGAGAGTACACAATCAGAAGGACAGCTTAGGTCTAGTCCCTCAAGGATAAAACAACCAGGGTACAAAATGGGTGGATGAGATATGTTACATAGAAAACAAGAAGCAAGCCCTCCCCCAGCAGGAATGACTCCTGGTCTAGAGCCCTATCATATAACCACCCTACCAGCCTGCACCTCCCACGCCTTCTCACCAAAGGCCCGGATCAGCTCTGCCCGCACAGCTGCGGTGAAGGTCTTCACCAGACAGAGTGTGGTGAGGCCAGCAAAGGCTGCATTGTAGAGGAACACGATGTAGAAATTACCCAGCCAGTTGAAGCGTCCAAAGTCACCCAGCAGGTCAAAGCGAGTGAGCCCTGAAGTACAAAGGAAGGCCAGGATGAGAAGGGGGTTTTTCAGTCCCTCTCCTGTAGCAAACCCAACTTTTTGTTGCCTCCTGGTGGCCATATCTCAACACTGCAACTGATAGTTTGGCCTCTCCTGTGCATGTATTACTACCACCTCTCAAACTCTGTTCCAAGGCCAGTCCAAGGCTGTTGAAGGAAGTATCAGCAGCTACGCTTGCTCTAGTTTTCCTTCCAGAGTCTGGCTTATTCTCTCCAATGGGGCCTCTCTGGCTTCAGGTGTCCTTAGGAGCTCCCAGGTCTGCAACTTGTTCCTAGGCTAAGACTCTACCAGCTGGTCACCAAGTTTTCTTGAGTACACAGAGCAGTGGGGTAGCTAAAGGCTTAGATTATGAACAGTCTGCTTTGGTTCACAGCCCAACAACTTCTGTGTGCTCTAGGACAAGCTCCTTAAACCCTGTGCCTCATTCTACTCAACTGTAAAACAGAGGAAAGAATGCAATTGTTAAGAATTAAACAAAATGGCGGGGGGGGGGGGGGGGGGGGGGCGGGGCAGGCTGGGGTTGCCCCTCAGTGGTAGAACACTTGCCTAGCACGTTAGAGGTCTGGGTTCGATCCTCAGCACCACATAAAAATAAATAAAGGTGGGGCTGGGGATGTGGCTCAAGCGGTAGCGCGCTCGCCTGGCATGCGTGCAGCCCCGGGTTCGAGCCTCAGCACCACATACAAAGATGTTGTGTCCACCGAAAACTGAAAAATAAATATTGAAATTCTCTCTCTCTAAAAATAAATAAATAAATAAATAAATAAAGGTGTTGTGTCCAACTACAACTAAAAAATAAATATTTTTTAAAAAAAGGGGGCTGGGGCTCAGCGGTAGAGTGCTCACCTAGCACATGCAAGGCACTGGGTTCGATCCTCACCACCACATAAAAATAAATAAAATAAAAGTACTGTCTACTAAAAAGTGAATATTAAAAAAAAAAAAACACCCAAAAAGATGACACATATAAAGCCATATATGTGCCAGGTACTATCTAGCACTTAATAATATTATCACAAATCAGAACCTCCCACTTACTCTTCCCTACATCCAAAAGAACTAATTGGTGAACCCACAAGATTACTTTCCTACTAAAATCCCATATCATAAATACAAATGGTACAGTAGAGTACAGACCCTAATCCACAAATCCAAAATCCAACTGTTGGAGCATTTTCTTTGTTTTTGTGGTATCAGGGATTGAACACAAAAGTGCTCTACCACTGAGCTACAGCCCCAGTCCTCTTTTTATTTTTAGACAGGGCCTTGCTAAATTACTGAGGCTGGCCTTGAACTTGTGATCCTTCTGCCTCAGCCTCCCAAATCACTGGGATTATGGGTGTGCTCAGCTGTTGAAGCACTTTGGATTTAGATTAGGTATGCCAGACCAGTAAAATCCATGTAAATATACCAAAACACACAAAAAAATCTAAAATCTGAAACACTCCTGGTCTCAAGCATTTCAGATAAGGAATAAGGGATACTCAACTTGTATAATCTTTTTTTTTTTTTTTTAGTTGTAGATGGACACAATACCTTTATTTTATTTTTATGTGGTGCTGAGGATGGAACCCAGGGCCTCCCGAATGCGAGGGGAGCACTCTACCACTGAGCTTCAAACCCAGCCCTCAACCTCTATAATCTTTAAGAACAAAATAGAAACTGGGTGCAGTAGCACACACCTTTAATTCCAGCAGCTCTGGAGGCTGAGGAAAAAGGATTGCAAGTTCAAAGTCAGCCTCAGCAACTTAGTGAGATCCTGTCTCAAAATAAAAAACAAAAAGGGCTGGGGATGTGGCTCAGTGGTTAAGAACACCTGGGTTCAGTCCCTGGTATCAAAAAAAAAAAAATTAGAGCTGACTGAAATACAAAATCATTATACTATACAGAGGATAATGTGGTAATGAATTCTTACCTCTTAGCTCCCATATTACTCTGGGTGAACCAGCTACACTTTTTAACTTTTTTTTTTTTTTCCTGTATTGGGCATTGAACCCAGAAGCACTTATCCCCAGTCCTTTTTATATTTTATTTAGAGACTGGGTCTCACTAAGTTGCTAAGGCTGGCTTTGAACTTGCAATCCTCCTGCCTCAGCCTCCCCAACTGCTGGGATTACAGGCGTATGCCATCATGCCCAGCACTTTTGAACTTTTATACTGGTTAATTCTAGACTAAATCTCTAAAGGCAGGAGGACTGAGGACATTATTTGTCACCCCAGTATGTGAAGAAAGCCACTGATCTGAGGATTCAGGAGACAAGGATTCTAGCTAGACAAAGCTCTACCTCCAACTAGTTGTATAACTCTGGGTGAATTCATTAGATTCGGTGTGTCTCATTTTTTTTTTTTTTTTTTTTTTTGGTAGGGGGCTACTGAGGATTGAACTCAGGGACACTCAACTGCTGAGCCACATTCCAGCCCTATCTTATATTTTATTTAGAGACAGGGTCTCACTGACTTGCTTAACACCTCGTCCTTGCTGAGGCTGGCTTTGAACCTGCCAATCCTCTTACCTCAGCCTCCCAAGTCATTGGGATTATAGGTATACACCATTGCATCCAGCTTTGTGCCCTTTTTTTTGTGTGTGTGTGGTGCTGGGGATTAAACCTAGTGCATGTGAGGCAAGCACTCTACCTCAGTTGGTATATGCTATATGCTATAAGCTATATGCTTGGCCTGTGTCTCATTTTTTGAATGAGAATTTGTGGGGGTGACTGAACTTAGGATCTCATGCTCGTGAATGAAAATGTTTATCACAGAAGGAAGACTTAGAGAAAAGCAGTGCTCCCTGACCAAGAAGTGGAAGTACATGAGGAAGGCAGTGGAGTTTAGTGAATGTTAGAAAAAAATAAAATAAATTAAAAAAGAACTTTGGGTCAGCCCTTGTCTCAAAATAAAAAATAAGGGGCTGGGATTGTGGCGCAGTGGTAGAGCACTCACCTAGCATGTGCAAGGCCCTGGGTTCAATCCTCAGCACCACATAAAAATAAATAAATAAAATAAAGATTTTAAGAAATAAATAAAATAAAAAATAAAAAGGAGGCTGGGGTTGTGGCTCAGAGGTAGAGCGCTCGCCTCACACGTGCGAGACCCTGGGTTCGATCCTCAGCACCATATAAAAATAAATAAGTGAAATAAAGGTATTGTGTCCAACTACAACTAAAAAATAAATATTAAAAAAAATAAAATAAAAAAATAAAAAGTAAAAAGGGCTAGAGATGTGGCTTAGTGATACAGCACCCCTGGATTCAATCCCTTGTACCAAAAATAAAATAAAATAAATAAAAAATGAGCTCTGAAGTGATATTACTCTAAAGCTTAGCATAGGCACTTTACAGAGCCTCAGTTTCCCCATCTATATAATAGGTAACATTTCTCATAGTTTTTGGTGGGAATAAAAAAAATACACACATTTTTAAAAAATAAATGTTTATATAAGTAATATTATATATGTATACACGCACAAGCATGCGAGCACATACACACATACACACACACACGTTTGCTGACATTAGTAATAGATACTAAAAAAAAAAGGCCACTTCCCTTATCTCCTTTTGCTACTTACCCAGGGTTCGAGAGAAGACAGGGAGTGCTGAGCTTAGGACCAGGAGACAGACACAGTTCCCAATTATCTGGGTGGGAGTAGGGAAAGAAAAGCGAGGGTAGCAGAGCTGCCAACACCTAGTACCCACCCACGCCACCAAGAAGCTTCCCCTCCTCTTTCCCAGCTACCTGAGTCATGGCTGTGTCATGCCATCTGGGTCGCAGGCTCCCAAAGAATGGAGAGCTGTAGAAACCCACAACCGAGGACACCATCAGGTAACTGTCACTAGGTTAAGGAAGAACTGACCAGTTCTCATGGATTAATGAATGCCTGATCTCAAAAGGAATGGACATCACTCTTCCAGCCCTCCTGTTTATTTGTTTAATTGATTTGAACTAAAACCAGAGATGCTCTACCACTGAGCTACAACTCCAGCTCTTTTTATTTTGGGACAGTAGTTCATTAAGTTGTTGATGCTGGCCTTGAATCCACAATTCTCTTGCCTTACCTCCCAAGTGGCTGGGTTTACAGGCATAAGCCACCATGCCTGGTTCACATCAAGTCATTTCTTTCTTTCTGATCCCAAGGTTGGTGAAGACTTACCCTCTTCTGCATTACTCTCCCCCAGATCCCACAAAGATAGTCCCAGAGGGGTTCCGTCTAGAGTTCCAGGGGACAGGTTTGAGGAGCAAGGCAATGGCAGTTTCAAGGATACAAGATGAGTACAACCTGGATGATGGCGCCGAAGGAACCCAACTTGGAGAAGGAGACCTGGCCCAGGGAGGCACCCTGTGTGGTAGAGTAGAATCACCAAGGTGCGTTCCTGCGTCAGCACCATACCATACCCAGCCTTCCCTCTGTCCTCAGCTTCTGCCCATCTCCCCAACCTTTCTTGAGCATTCCCCAAAAGGCATAGTGGAAGGGCAGTCCAATACCTGCATGCCCCGTGGCATGGCAGCCTCATCAATGAGCAGCTCCAGGATGTGGATGGCCACAATGAGCACAGACAGGCCCTGTGTGAGGCAAGGTCAGACTCCCATCCCTTCCCTGGCCCACAATTGTGCCCAGAGTTCCCTACTAAGAGCAGAGACTCTGGTCTGACATTTTCAGTTTCCAGGATTAACTCTGCTTCCAACTAGCTGTGGAAGACCTCCTCAAGGCTATTATTAGCACTATTGAGGATTTTATCAGATACAGAGTTTCCAGATAGGATTGCAAAAAGGCTAACTAGAAAAAAGTGACTATGGAGCTGAGAGTATAGCTCAGTAACAGAGCATTTGCCTACCCCATCACGTGTGAGACCCTGAGTTAGATTCCCAGCCCTGCAAAAAAAAAAAAAAAGAAAGGAAAAGAAAATTGATGTCTTTCTCTAATCCTAAATCTAGTGGGAGGAATGGATTAGATTTCAAACCTTTTTCTTATCCCAGGGCAAAACCTATACAACTACTCAGCAGCTGATTTGAGACAAGTTACTTCTGTTTCTTTTTTCTTTCCCTTTTTTTTTTTTTTTTTTTTTAATACTAGGGATTGAACCCAGGGGCTCTTTACCATTGAGCTATAACCCTAACCCTTTTTTATTTTTTATTCTTTAGTTTGAGACAGTATCTTGCTAAGTTTCTGAGGATGGCTTCAAACTTGTGATCCTCCTGCCTCAGCTTCCTGAATCAGATTATAGATATACAACACAGTGCCTGGCTGGATACTTCTGTTTCTTCATCCACAAAATAGGGATTGATGATTCAGTGCAGGGAGGGACACAAAGTGAGCTCTCATGCTAGCGGCAGTGGTACACGTGTGCCTGTAATCCCAGCAACTTGGAAGGCTGAGGCAGGAGGATCCCAAGTTCAATGCCAGACTCAGAACTCAGCCAGGCCCTCAACAATTTAGTGAAACCTGTCTCAAAATAAAAAATAAAAAGGGCTTAGAATGTAGCTCAGTGGTAAAGTGCCCCTGGGTTAAATCCCTAGTACCAAAAAAAAAAAAAAAAAAAAAAAAGAAACTTCAGTAAGAGGCAACTATTATTGATAATAACCAGGTCCTTGCATCTCCTTGTCCCGTCTGAGGGAACTGAAGTACTCAAGGGCCCACTCTCCATTCCCACCAACACTAGTTAGTATACCCACTGTGAGCACCAGCAAGCACAGCATGGCCAGGGGATAGCCCAGGTTCCGCTGCCAGGCTGACGCCTTCCGCCGCTTCTCTGTGTAGGTAAGTAAGAGAGGATGTTAGCAAATACTTCAAACAAGTAGCTGCTCTCATTAGAGAAACTAAAGTATTCCCAGCCATACCAACACACATACCCAGCAGGACCCTCTGTGTCTGCAGAGCCAGGACCTGTCTGTGCAGCAACTCCATGTCTAGAGGCAGCCAGCAGGAGGTGGGATCTGAGGGCAGAGAAGACCATGCTGCCCCCCAGTCCTGCAGCCCCTGCCCAGGCCAAATCTACTACCTAAGTTAGGGAGAACTACAACTCACTACAGATCCTGCGGGTCAGAGCAGCCTCCTCAAAGGCTGAGCAGTACAGCTGTTCTTCCAGGTCTTCCAGCAACTGAGGGCACAGGAAGGGAAGGACTGTCAGAGGCTCCCTGATCTAGGGCTCCAAGAAAACCTTGTTCATCTCAGGGTTCTACAGTTGCAGTCCTTTCTTCAACTTGCATTTACCACCCTGTGGCTAGCAGGTTTGTCCAATCCCCTCCAGTTGCTTTGAGTTCTGCCTTCCATGTCAAGCAATCAGCTCCAGATGATAGGGATAAATGATACAAAAGCCAATGAAGACGGTGGCCCTTTGCAGGTTGTGCAGTGCACAACCTTAGGATTGTTTCATTTTTTGGCCCCAGCTTTGTGAGAAGCTCACCCTGTATGATTAAGAAGCAAGAGCATCCCAGGCAGGGTGGCACAGGCCTATAATCCCAGCAGTTTAGGAGGCTGAGGCAGGAGGATTCTGAGTTCAAGACCAATCACAGCAACTTAGTGAGACCCTAAGCAACTCAGTGAGACCTTATCTCAAAATAAAATATAAAAAAGGGCTGTGAATGTGGCTCAGTGGTTAAACACCTTTGGGTTCAATCTCCAGTACCAAAAAAAAAAAAACCAAACAGGCACTACATACCCGAGGCTTGACCAGCAGCTTCCCAGTTACTGAGAACATGCGGGCGAGACCTAGTGGAGTACATACTGTGGAGACAAGAGCCAGTCACCTGTCAATCCCTTATCTGTACCCCTCAACCCCTTCTCCCCCGCCTACTCCCTTTCCTTCCACCTATATTATTATAGGCCCAAGGACCCTATAATAATTACTTTCCAGATCCTGCACACTTACCAAGGAGCAGCAGGACCCCAAGGAAGGAGATGCAGGAGTAGAGATAGGGGAGGTAGTATTCCCAGAAGTCTAAGGATAAAAAAGTCATGTTAATTCATCTCCTTCCTCCTATTTACTGGGGGTTGATAGGCCTCAAGAGTACATATAAACACTTATAGAGATTAGACAATAAATGCAAATGAGAAGAGCTGACTGAGTATTCGAAGAATGAGTGGAGGGGACTATAGAAAACTGAAGATCCTAAGCCCTATTTAAAAGGCAAAAAATGCTATTTAGCCCCAATCACCAGGGACTAGTGTAGCCAGATTCTCTCCCTGTCAAGCAAAGTCAGATTATCTGTATAACACGAAACCTTCCAACTTTAAAATATCAGCAACTGATTCATTTGATTTTTAAAATCACCACATGGGTATTGTTATATTGTGTGAATGTATGAATATGTAACAACAAATCCCACTATTATGTATAACTATACTGCACCAATTTTTTAAAATGTGGAAAAAAGAAAAAAAAAAATCATTGCGTAGATCCAGTGGAACACTTCTGCAGACTGGATGTAGCTGGAAGTCCATCAGTTTGAAACTTCAATCTAAGGAAGGCGGTGCCAATCTTCTTCACTATAGAAGGATACAGTTGTTCCAAGGTACAGGGATATCAGCCAACTGAAGAGCCAGTCCATTTGGGGAAGAGGAGGAAAAAACTGGGCTTCTCACCATACAGAGACTCCCTGCTGGCCTTGTTGTCCACAATGGCTGATGCTACCCATACCATGCCCAGCACCAGAAGAGTGAGAAGCATCAACATCACCACCGTCTCATAGACCCTGCCCAGGACGCCCTATAGGAGAAAGCAGCATGTGAAGTAGAGGAGGATCAACATCAAGGCATGTGGGAAAGGAAGGAGATATCAGAAATGGCTGCTGGGATCGGGGGACTAGAGACAGGAATGTTTCACTCTTGTTCTGATGAGTTGCTTTGCCCTCCCACTCCCCTGTCTGGGGTCACCCT
The DNA here is from genome assembly GCF_021218885.2 of Marmota monax. NCBI lineage: Eukaryota > Metazoa > Chordata > Mammalia > Rodentia > Sciuridae > Marmota > Marmota monax. The sequence goes on from NW_026695227.1 coordinate 30,211,682, forward strand.
GTATTCTGGATATACTTCATTTGCAAATTCTCTCCCCAGATCAATTCCTCATCTTTGTCTGCCATGAAAAGATGAACTCTGAAGTCTGTATTATATAAGATCTCTGCTCTCTGGCTTCTAGTTCTGCTTGACCAATGAAAGAATCAGCAGGAGAGTGGAAGGTAGTTAGAAAAACAGTTCAGGGATTTTCTTCCCCATGTTTTCTCACACCTTTGGTACCCTGGTTTTAGTACAGGCTAGGACATTAAGACAAGAATTCCTCTGCTAAGTCGCCTCACATTCCCAGCTTTAACTATCTAAAAACTATTTCCTCCCTTTAATCCCATAAGGCCTGGAGTGGTAATGACTTTCTTTGGTCACTACAGCCTCAGACTACTTGATCGTTACCTTAACTCTTTTTTTTTTTAATATTTTTTAGTTTACATGGACACAATATCTTTATTTTGTTTACTCATTTTTATGTGGTGCTGAGGATCAAACCCAGTGCCTCACATGTGTAAGGCAAGTGCTCTGCCACTGAGCCACAACCTCAACCCATTACCTTTACTCTTACTAAACCTGTGAAAACAGTCTTCATTAAAGAATCTTGGGCTGACCCATTGGAGTGAAATTCTGCTTCCTGCCTGGATTGACTACTACATCCCTACTCACCTTTCTGGAGCCAGCAAAGCCCTCAGACTCAGTGAAGAAGTATGCAAAGGGCATGAGGAATATGAGGGACAGGTTGGAGAAGAGAAAAACGAGGTTCCAAAGGCCTAGAGTCAAAAAGGAAAAGTAGAGGTAGTCAGTAAAGGGGGACAACACACACAGGGAATAGGCCCTGTAATGGGTCAGGGGCGGGGGTGACATATGACTGATTAGCCTGAGGTTTCCTATATCGGCCTATCTAACCCACTCACAGTCCCAAGTTACAACCTGCAGCCACGCACCATGGATGAGGGAGCCATTGAGCCACTGGATGTAGTAGTTCCGTGGCAGTGAGAGCAGCACCTCGTTGCTGATGATGGAGAAGGGGAGGAGCAGGACAGCACCCAGGGCAACTGCCAGGGTAAAGGTACACAGCTCAAGCCTGGGCAGAGAAGGGGACAGTGTCATTGCTTAGTTCCTCAAGAGCCCCATTTTCCCCAAAGGGCACCTGTAGCTTCTAGAACCAGATATAGCAATGAGAGACCTAGGGAAGGAACTGTCCAACTAGGGCTCTATTTATTGCCACATGACCCTGGCCCTTTACCCTCCAGGGAAGCCTTGGCACATGTAATGGGCATAACCTCAGGCATTCAAGGACACATGGTGACCTGCCATGTCATTTTCCTAGGCTTCCCCCAGGAATGTGATCCTTCTATACATGCCTATAGGGTATGCCAGGCATGATGCCAAAGCTAAGGGTGTGTTTTCTCTGCTAAAGGACATGAATTTCTGGACTAGCCTCTTTCAGCCTAGAATGGATCTGCCTTTCAAGAAGGTACTAGTGCAAGCCAGGCATGGTGGTGCATGCCTGTAATCTCAGAGGCTGGGGAGGCTGAGACAGGAGTATCTCCAGTTCAAAGCTAGCTTCAGCAAAGGTGAGGTGCTAAGCAACTCAGTGAGACCTGTCTCTAAATGAAATACAAAATAGGGCTGGGGATGTGGCTCAGTGAAGAAGAAGGAGGAGGAGAAGGAGGAGGAGAAACAACAACTAATGCAAAGACGGACAAAGGAAAGCTACAACCCAACTTCAGAACCAAGACCTGTGCCCCAAACTACATCAGCTAAAAGGGCCATTTTTTCTAGTTGGTTCATCAAGAGGAGAAAGCAAAGCGGAGAGGGTGCCTTCTAATCTGCTAACCCAGAGGCGTCTACTTTCTATTTTTCTCTGTATATGTTAGTGAATACAAGCAGTCTATTGTAAGAGCCTTCCTCTCAGAAACCAGCATTCTCTGTCAGGTGTTTCCATCTTTCCTATACCCTCCTGTTTCCATCAGCTGCACTCCCCACTCTACTCCCCCATCACTGGCCACTAGGAGGTGAAGCCAAGCTAGAGCTAGTTCCGGTGACTCAGGTCTCAGCCAATAGTTTCTGGCCATGAGACTCTCAGAAGATCCTGGCCTAACCAGGAAGACAGGAACAGCAGCTTTCCTAAGCGTCCCTAGGATGAGATAAAGCCGGAAGAAGCCAGAAATGGGATGGAAGCAGGAACTCTTTCCACTGGGTGACACCCTCCCTTTCTCCCACTGATCTAGTCGCACCCCCAAGATCAGCTCCTAAAGGTCACTGATGTCAGATGCAGAAGCAATGACTTACGCAATCTTGTTAACTGTGGCATCTTCATCATCCACTGCAAGAGAAAGAGACATGGGGAAGGGGTAGGACATCAGTGGACATCTCTTGGAGCCAACAAGGTTAAAATGTGTCCCCTGCCCCCTTCCCTACTCCCTAAATGGAGGCAGAGCTGGAAAGGAGGTTTTGTTTTGTTTTATTTTGGTTTGGTATTGGGGATTGAACCCAAGGGCACTTAACCACTGAGCCAGATTCCCAGCCCTTTTTATATTTTATTTAGAGATAGGTCTTGCTAAGTTGCTTAGGGCCTCACTAAATTGCTGAGGCTGGCCTTGAATTTTTTTTTTTTAATGGACAGAATGCTTTTATTTTATTTGTTTATTTTTATGTGGTACTAAAGATTGAACCCAGTGCTTCACACATTCTAGGCAAGTACTCTGCCACTGAACACAGTCCTAGTCCTGGCCTTGAAGTTTCAATCCTCCTGCTTCAGTCTCCTGAGCCACTGAGATTCCAGGCATGCACCACTGCACCCAAAAAAGTTTTGTTTTTTGTTGTTTTTGGTACCAGGGATTGAACCCAGAGGTGCTTAACTGCTGAGAGCCACAGCCGAGTTGGGATGGCGCCAGAAGGAGTGGTTAAGAGGTGATGCCGGGGAGCCATTAAGATGATGATAAGTAAGTTATATAATTGCTGTGACTGGATGATGCTGGATTGGGACAGGCTGTGTATTGAGTTGTATATGGACCCCTGCTGTCCGGCAATAGGGTGGCTCTGGGGAATATGGCAGCTCCAGGAATTTTAGGGTAGTTCCTGCTGCCTAGGGAGCCCACCACTTTGGAGTTCCCGTTCAGTTCTTGTTGAGTTCTGGGGGTGGGGGGGTTCGGCCCCGGTGGAGAGCTGGGAGAGTTCCCGAGGAGAGTTCCTGGGGAGTGTGCGTGGAGTGCTGGTGGAATTCGGGCAATAAAGCTTCCTGTTTGACAAGTGCTTTGTGGCAGCTCGGTGATTTGTGCCCAGCCAGACTGTGGCACTTAACCACTAAGCCACATCCCCAGCCCTTTTTTATTTTGAGACAAGATCTTGCTAAGTTGCTTACAACCTCTCTAAATTTCTGAGGCTGGCTTTGAACTTATGATCCTCGTAGCCTCCTGGGCCACTAGAATTATAGGCTTGCATCCCCATGCCCAGCCTGGAAAGAAGGTTATAAGGGAGACCCTCACACTATGAATCTCACATCCTATTCTCCAGCTAAGGTGGCAACTTAAAGTTCAATGTTCTCAGGTAGAAAAAATATATACCAGAAATTTCCCTAATTCTCCCTCCTCCCAGAATCTCTCCCATCACAGGTTCCTCTATGTAAATACACTAAACTGATCTGTGAGGCTGGTTACATCAGTGGTTTGGTGAAGGAAAGAGAAGTAAAAGAGAGAAGGGGAGGTTTATAAAGACCTCCAGGGAATTACTCTATGGTAGTTCACTTGTTGGGTGGTGGCTCATCCTGAGGGGAGAAAAGGCTGAGGCCAGGATGGGATGATCTCAGCAGGCTGAGGCTAGAAATTGAGGCAAATGTGGGCTGGGGCTGTAGCTCAGTGGCAGAGCACTTGCCTAGCATGTGTGTTCAATCCTCAGCACCACACACACACAAAAATAAATAAAGGCATGATGTCCACCTACAACTATAAAAAATAATTAAAAAAAAAAAAGAAATCAAGGCAAGTGTGTCTCTCTTTCCAATAAGATGTCTACAGAAAGGAAAGCTACAGTCTAAGTATGCTTAGCCACTCTATAAAGACAAAGGCTACCATTACTAGGTCCTGGGGCCCCAGTGTTTAGGGGGGGGGTCTTTGGTCCCGAGTGTTAGAGAACAAGAAGAGATGACACAGCATGTGCCCATGACGACATTCATTTCATCCTATTTCCCACTTCAGGTTCATGAAGGGTCCTCATTTGGTCTACACAATGACAGTGGTCAGGAAATACATTGTTATGCCCATTTTATAAGAAACTGAGAATTAGGAAAGCTACATGATTTGCCCAGCAGCTTACAAACACTTCCTACCACATCACCTTGGCCCTGCCTGTGAAGAAAGTATGAAGAGGCAATGTCTCCAGAACAGCCCATCATAGCCACCTCTCCTTTCCCAGCAGAGACCATTACCCATTCCCCTGAGGCTGACTCCATGACAACAAGAACTGTGGCAGAAGGAAGGGAAGTTGCAGATACCTGTGGTGAACTCAGCAGGCTTCTTGAAGCGGGTCAGGAAGATGTGGCAGAGGATGTAGAGTGTTGCAAACAGAAGTATTGAGATCTGTGGCAAAAAAAATGAGCTGGGATGAGAAGCTCTAATCTCTATACATTCCACAGACCCAACAGCCTCTTAATTCTTTGGGGTCATGCCTCCTAGTATTCTTTTTCAGTGGTATTTCCTTTAAGTCAGATACTCAGGGGGCTCTAGAAAGGACCAAAGAGCTGTCCCATGCACCATGCTCTGCCCTATAAGAATTGCTGAGAAAAATAACATCAGCCCAACTCTGTTGGCAAACAAGGGAAAAAAAAAAAAACCTAGAGATGTACACACACACCCTTACAACAGTCCACAAGCATGCAGAGGGAATATACTCTGAGTACATTACTAGAAAGAGAAGCAGGTTTGAGGAGATGAAGATGTGTACATTGATCTGGCACTCCACTTTTATCCCACTCTAGCTGGTGTCTTGAGCCAACAAGCTCCAGGAGAGTATATAGGAATCATGTTTATAGATAAAGTTGGAACTCAGACTCTTTGTTTACTCAGGGGCCCTGAAAGATTAAGTCTGCTCTGGACAAAACCAGAGTCTCATTTAATCTTTTTTTTTTAAATTAATTAATTAAGTTAGTTAGTTAGTTAATTAATTAATGGCATAGGGATCAAACACCTGGGATTCTCTACTATTGAACTACATTCTCAGCCTTTTTTAAAAATTGATTTTATTTTTTTAAATTCACAACAGCGGAATGCATTACAATTCTTATTACACATATAGAGTACAATTTTTCATATCTTTGTATATAAAATATGTTCACACCAATTCATGTCTTTATACACGTATTTTGTTTTTTGTTTGTTTTTTGCATTACAATTCTTTTTTTTTTTTTAATATTTATTTTTTAGTTTTCGGCGGACACAACATCTTTGTTTGTATGTGGTGCTGGGGATCGAACCCCGGGCCGCACACATGCCAGGCGAGCGCGTTACCACTTGAGCCACATCCCCAGCCCCTTTGCATTACAATTCTTATTACACATATATACCACAATTTTCCATATCTCTGGTTTGTATATAAAGTAGGTTGACACCCAATCCATGTCTTCATACATGTACTTTGGATAATCCTCATTTAATCTTAAGAGTAGGCTTTAGGGGCTGGGGTTGTGGCTCAGTAGTAGAAGCACTTGCTTGGCACATGTGAGGCACTGGGTTCGATCCTCAGCACCACATAAAAATGAATGAATGAATTAAATAAAGTATTTAAAAAAAAAAATAGTAGGTTTTAGTTGGGCCCCAACATCTACAACGTTTCTAGAGCCAGTAGCAGTAGCTTTAGAGAGTAAATCCCTGGAATCTACCTGAAGTGACTTCCAACTCCAGGGCCCCTCAGGGACTATCCCACACCCCTAAATGGCTGGACCTCCAACTCATAGTTATGGCAGAACTTGACCAGGTTAATCAGTACATGCACTGCATCCCTACCCTACTCCAAATCAGCTGCTAATGCCAGAGGAGAAGTCACTGGTTAGCTTGGATCCACAATCAAGGTCAGAGAGTCCCAAGAGGTTACTGCATTTGTGGGAGGCAAAGACAAGATCAGTCTCAGCCAATCCCCAAGAGAAGCTGCATACAGCTTTCTACACAAGGAGGGAAGTGACCCAAGAAAACTACTGGTCTAGGACAAAGTTGTAACTTTTGACACTAGGGAGTCAGACTAGAGGAGACACTTGGATTATAGTTGCAGGATTTTTACAGCCTAGTGCTCTGCCCTGGGCTTGCGTAATAGCCAGGAAGGTGGGAGGGCTCAAAAGGTCAGGCTAGAGTTCCACGCAGTTCTGGCAGAGGAAAGGCTGTTTTCTAGCCTCTAGATGGGAGCCAGGTGGGGGAGGCACCAGAAGCCTTCAGGCTGCCCTTGGCCAGCATTGATGCCCTCATCTAATGACACTAAAGGATGGGGGAGACCATCCACAAGGCTGCTTTGGTCCAAGGTCTCATCCCTCCCTGTTCTCCAGGAATGTGGGCCTCTGCTTCTATGTTGTCTCAAGGCTTAGGCATGCCTCCAAAATATGCCCAAAGCAACACACAAGGGAGGTTTATTGAAAGCAGACTTTTATTGGAGTCCCACACAGGCACTAATATACTTCCTACTTTCCAATCCTTGGGAAAAAAGACAGACCTAGTTGTATCCTGGTTCACTTTACCCTTTTTCCAATCTGAGGATGTCCAGGTTGGCCTAATATGCAGCCTAAGAAAAAATTACTCCATCAGTATCCATTACCCCAACTCACTAACAGTTCTTTCTGTGCCTCCAAACCTTTCCTTTTTCACTTAGTATTTGGTAAGAAGGGATACCCTGGAAACCCCTGGAGAAGAAACACAGAGTAAGATGAAAATTCAAAACAGGCCTGGGTGTCCCTAGCCCCAAAGTAAGGAGTACATGTCTGTGTGGTAAGTTCAGTTTTGCTTTAGGTGCAATGAGAAATAGGGAACAGTGGCCAAGTGCACTCAAGAAAAGTGTGGGAGCCACTCACAAGGGCAATTCCTGAATGGCTAGGAAGCTGAGAATCCAAACTTTCAGGGTTTCAAAGAAACACTAATAAGTGGGGACAGGGTGAGTGCATGTAGTCCCAGCTACTTGTAGGCTGAGACAGGAGGATGACATGTTTGTGGCCAGCCTGAACAACTCAGAACTTGGCAAAACCCTGTCTCAAAATAAAATAAAAAGAACTGGGGATGTAGGTCTGTAATAGAGAGCTTTTCAGTACGATGGAGGCCCTGAGTTCAATCCCCAGTACAAAAGAGAGAGAAGAGAAAGGAGGAGAGGAGGTTGGGGAAAATGAAAAAAAGAAAAAACAATATCAATTAAGGGGCTGAGAGTGTGGCCAGTGGTAGAGCATGTGCTTGGTATGCCCTGTATTCAATTCTGAGCACAAGCACTTGGACGTACGTTCACACCAAACAAAAACAAAAACACCAGTGTGATGAGAAAATAGGGGAAACACTTTACACCTCAGAATCCATCCCAGTAAGCGTCCCTTCTTCTAAAGTGGGAGACGACCTATCAAGTCCCCCATTCCTCCTACCGGCAGCCACTACACCTGCCAAGTCTTTCCCAGAATCTAACTCAATGTGCCGACGTTTCCCCTTCATTCAACATCAGCCCTCTACCCAGTTTGAGGACACGTAAATTAACCCTGCCTGAATCAAACGCATCCCTTTCCATCAAACTAGGCAGACTCGCCAGACGCAGGGCATCCGAAGACCCACCGCCAGAAACGCCAGCACCGCAGGAGGAAAGGAGGGAGCCTGGGGGAGGGGCGTGGAGGAGGAACGGAAACCGACCGGCTTTGTTTACCGCGCAGGGATTCAGCTCATCCTGACTAGGGGTCCCCCAGCCGGGCACCGGCCCTTCTCTCCGGCTCGAAGCCTTCGTCGCCCGCTCCTGGTCCAAGCAGGGCTTGAGGACGCTCTGAGAACCCTGACCAGAACTTCTCGCTCTCCCACAACACCCGTACCCCTCCCACCTTGGTCCGACCCCTTCCTGCCCAGGTCCCGCACTCACGATGCACTCGCGGACCCTCTCGTGAAATAGCTGCTCCCGCACAGACAGCACTTCGTAGTCAGCTGCTTCCATACTCTGTTCAGCATGACTGGAGCAGGGGGTGTCTCCGGGCCCGGGGAGGACGAGCGGGGGATGAGGCCGCCGCCGCCGCCAAGCACCCGGACCCAGCCAAGGAGCCTTTCCTCGCTGCCTGTGACGGAAACTCGGGGTAATCTGGGGCTCAGATTCAGTCGTCGGGTTGCCCCGCCCTTAAAGGGGCATGCACTAGTCCGCCTCGTTTTAAAGGGCTCCGGCCCCTCTTTGCTCCCTCCCCTTTAAGGTCGGGCCCTGGTCACGTTTCTATGCAAACCACCCTGCTAACTAAGAGGAAGCGCCAAGTTTAGTCCTATCTTTTTAAGAGACTGAGTGACGACACAAGTGATAGGCGGGCTCGTTCCAGAGAGTGGAACTCACTGGCCTGTGAGGAGCTGCCGCTCACAGCTAGAGGAGCGCTGATAGGTTCGTCTGAGGAAGGAGGCGGGACGTTTTGGGCCTACCTAAACTCATTTTAAAACTAAGCAACTGTCTCTCTCGCCTCCTACTGTAGAGAGGTGGGGGTTCCTGACTTCAATAGCGGCCAAGATTTTAGGTTTTTTATGTTGTTGTTGTTTGTTTGTTTTTATTTATTTACTTTTACTAGGGGTTGAATCCAGTGGAGCCTTACCACTGAGCTAAGTCCCCAGCTCTTTTTAGTTTTTCTTTTGAAACAGGTCCCATTAAATTGTTTAGGGCCTCGCTAATTTGCAGATGCTGGCCTCGAACTTGTGATCCTCTTGCCTCAAATTTGTGAGTCGCTGGGATTACACGCGTGCGCCACCACGTCCGGCTAAATTATAGTTTGAACGTGGTTAAATGAGCCGAACCGTTTGGATCAGGCCAGCCAGGGAGGATGTGAGAGCGCCCCGGGAGTTCCAAAAGGTACAGCAGTCCGGTAACCTAAATTCCGTAGCTTAGCAGTTTCTGAAAGTGTGTTTGTGTTGGGATGCCCCTCCCACACCTTCCAGTCCCTAGGATTTTTCACTCAAATCATTTTTATGAAAGACCTAATGTGTACTAGAACAAATAGTAGAGAAACCTGGAGCCGGGTATGGTAGCTCACGCCTGTAATCCCAGAGGCTCCGGAGCTGAGACAGGAAGGATCACAAATTCAAAGCCACTCTTAGGAATTTAGCGAGGCCCTAAGCAACTTAGTAAGACCCTGTCTCAAAACATAAAAAGGACTGGGAATTTGAACCAGTGGTTAAGCGCCCCTGGGTTCAATCCCTGGTACCAAAAACAAACAAAACCTACAGAAATAACCTGAAACTTGGTGAAAAAATACGCACAGGGTAGCACTGAACACTGGTGAGGAGGACTAAGTCGAACATTTAGCTATCCACCTACTGTTGTCTTTATCTCTTCACAGTAACACTTCAGAGGAAGGTGTTGCAAGAACTCTAGAGGCTAGAAAATAGCCAGAGGTGGTCCTATACCCACCTGAGAATAAAAGCCGAATTTTAGAGGCCTAGATTTGTGTCTAGTTGCTATCTAAGCACGAGTTAAGAATCCGGAATTGTGAACAACTGTCTACTATTTTGTACCTTCTTTAATTGGGTCAAGTTTTATTTGTTTTTTTATTTGTTTTGGGGGGGTTTTGTTTTGTTTTGGTTTGGTTTTGGTACCAGGGATCAAACCCAGAGGCACTGAGCCACTCCCCAGCCATTTTTTTTTTTTTTTAATTTTTTATTTTGAGATAGGGTCTCACTAAGTTGCTTAGGGCCTCACTGAATTGCTGAGACTGACTTTGAACTATCCATCCTCCTGCCTTAGCCTCCTAAATTCCTGAGATTACAGGTGCCCCCTGCCCAATACAGGTCAAATTATTTTTATCCCATGTCTCCTCAGTGGTTTTCTATAGAACCTGGTTTTTTAAAAAACTTGTTTGTATATGTACACCTACATACAGTTGGCCCCCTGTATCCTCAGGTTCCACATCTATGGTTCAAACAATTCATATCAAAAACATTTGGAGGGGCTGGAGCTATAGCTCAGTGGTAGAGCACTTGCCTAGCATGTGTGAGGTAGTAGGTTTAATCCTCAGCACCACATAAAAATAAATAAAGTTATTGTGTCCGACAACAATTAAAATTTTTTAAAAAATTTTTTTGGAGAAATATTGTGTCAGGTGCTGGGGATGCAGCTCAGGCATGCCTAGCATGTATGAGGCCCTGGGTTTAGTTCCTAACAACAGCAATAACAAACAATAACCTCATCTGTATTAAACAATGCACACACTTTTTCCTTGTCATTCCCTAAACAATACAATATAACAACTACTTATATAGCACTTATATTCTATTAGGTATTATAAGTAATCTAGAGATGATTTAAAGTATATCAAGGATGTGCATAGGTTATACCCAAATATTACACCATTTTATATGAAGGACTTGAGCATCCTCAGATTTGGAAATTTATGGGTTGAGTTCTTGGAACTAATCTCCTGCAGACATGGAAGACAACTGTGAACAAATATATTTGTGTAGATAATATATATACTAGTCTTTGATGATAGCAAGATAATGAGAGGATATGAAGTGCTAATTTCTCTTAGCAACCAAGTTTGGAGTGAATAGAACTCCAACAGAGAGAGACACAAAGAAAAGACAGCTGGCTGGGTCTTCCTATACTAAAAGGAAGAAAAGGAAAACACAGGGTGGTGACTTGGGACTATTATGTGTTGTTGTTGTTGTTGTTAATGTATATATTTTTGGTTGTAGGTGAACACAATACCTTTTTTATTTTTTAAATTTTTTTAGTTGTAGATGTACACAATATCTTTATTTATTTTTATGTGGTGCTGAGGATTGAACCCAGTGCATTCTACCTCTGAGCCATGACCCCAGCCCCCACTATTAAGTGTGTTTTAGTAACAAACCTGAAAGCCTGACACTGTGATGCATGCCTCTAATCCTAGCAACTCCTTGAGGAGGAGGCAGGAGGATTGCAAGTTCTAGGCCAGCCTCAGAAATTTAGCAAGGCTCTAAGTAATTTAGTGAGACCTATCTCAGAAAATAAAAATATGTACTAAGGGTATAGTTCAGGTTTAAGTTGCTCTGGGCTTTAATCCCCGGTACCAAAAAAGCCAATGAACACACAAAAAGCCTGAATGGATAAAGGCCATGAAGGCCGTACCCTGGAGGAGCTTGCAACTAGTCTGGGAGAAGGAGGCTCTGGAGCCAAACCCTTCTTTTCAGATATTTATTTCAACTATGAGAAGCATTGTTTTTTAGTGATAGTATTAAAAAGCATAAGTTCAAGGCCAGTCTCAGCAGTTTAGTGAGGCCCTAAGCAACCTAGTGATACTCTTTTTTTTTTTTAATTTTTTTTAGTTGAACATGGTCACAATACTTTTGTTTTACTAATTTATTTATCTTTTATGTGTTGCTAAGGATTGAACACATGTGCAAGGCAAGTGCTCTACCACTAAGCCACAACCCTAACCCCCCTAGTGATACTCTTTGCATCAAAATTAAAAATTTTTTTAAAAAAGTTTGGGGCTGGGCTCTGTGATATATGCCTATAATCCCAGAGGCTCCGGCTCTGTAGACTGAAGCAGGAGGATCTTGAGGAGTTCAAAGCCAGCCTCAGCAACTTAGCAAAGCTGTCTCTAAATAAAATATTTTTTAAAAGGCTGGGGATGTCACGCAGTGGTAAAGCATCCAGAGTTAAATCCCCAGTATTCCCCCACCACCAAATTTTTTTAACTTAGCTTATTGCTGAGTGTGGTGGCCCACACTTGTAATACCAGCAACTAGGGAGGCTGAGGCAGGAGTATTCCCAGTTTAAAACCAGCCTGGTGAGTTTTGCAAGACCCTGTCTCAAAATAAAAAATAGAGCTGTAGTAGTAGTGATACCACCAATTACTGGTTACCTTGATGAGTCCTGCTTCCTCAAATGTTGAAGTATAACACTAGAAAAGCATGCCAAGACAAGCTTAGAGTAGAAAGTAAGGAGCTTTATTAAAACACAGTAAAACAGGCCTTGGATTGTGTTTCAGTGGCAGAGTGCTTGCCTCACACATATGAGGCACTGGGTTCGATCCTCAGCACCACATAAAAATAAATAAAATAAAATAAAGGTACTGTGTCCATCTACAACTTAAAAAAAAAAAAGTTTTTTAAAAAAAAGAATAGTAAAACAGACTCCTCACAGGTGGAAGAAGGGGACCCAAAGGTGGAATCAGTGGGATGAGGAATTCCTGTCCCTTTTATACATCTAAAGTTTCCCTTGTTCTCCTGCCTTCTTCTCCCTGATCTTGTTCATTTCCCCTTCATCCTGCACCTGCGTAGGGACTGGGGGATGTTGGTGGAATGGCAGGAGGTGAGCAGGTGGGCTGGAAGGGCCTAGGTAGAGTGCTAGGCAGGAAGGGAGCGGCAGCCTACAGGGCTTTGATTAGCAGCTCCCTGTCTGCTTAGGAGCTGCTTAATTAACAACCTTTTTGGGAGGGGTAGTATCAAAAGGCTTTGGAGACATGAACATTCTATTCTCCCAGGAGCTGTTTCCATTTTCCTGGACTCAAATCTGACTCCATTTTCTCTATCAGACCCTATTTAAACTACTACCTGTCTTTAAACCTGGCTTCAGTAGCTCGGTGGAAAAGCATCCCTAGGTTCAATCCTAAGTTAAAAAAAAAAAAATCACTTGCTTCAAATAAACTTAGAAGGCCCTCACAGTTAATAAAATAGTAGCCTTTGGGCTGTATAAGACAGGCTGTTTAGTTTGTCTTTCTAACAGATTGAAACCAACATTTAAAAATGAAAGTCAAACATAGTGGTGCATGCTTATAATCCCAGCAATTTGGGAGGCTGAGGCAGGAGGATCACAAATACAAGGCCAGCCTTAACAATTTAGCAAGGCTCTAAGCAATTTAGCAAAATCCTGTCTCGAAATAAAAAATAAAAATAAAAGGGGGCTGAGGTTGTGGTTCAGTGTTAGAGCACTTGCCTAGCATGTGTGAGGCACTGGGTTCGATTCTCAGAACCACATATAAATAAATAAAAGAAAAGAAAAAAATAAGAAGGGCTGGGGATGTAGCTCATTACCCTTGGTATTCAATTCCTAGCATGCAAAAATAAATAAATAAAAATAAAAAAAGGGCTAGGGAATTAGCTCAATGGTAAAGTGCCCTGGGTTCAATACCTAGTACCAAACAAATGAAGAGGTGGAGGGGCAAGGTGGTACAGGACTGTAATCCCAGTGATTTGAGAGGTTGAGACAGGAGGATCACAAGTTGGAGCCTAGTCTTGGCAACTTAGACTTGGCAACTTAGAGTGACCTACCTAAAATAAAAAGGGCTACAGATGTAGCTTGGTGGTAGAGCATCCCTGGATCCAATCCCTAGTGCTACAAATAATAATAAATAAAAAATAAAGAGATGACTTGTTAAAAATCCAGATTATCTCTTTAGTGAGGCCCTAAGCAATTTATCGAGACCCTGTCTCAAAAATAAAAAAATTTAAAAAAGAACTGGGGATGTGGCTCAGTGGTAAAGCACATCTAGGTTAAATTCCTTGTACTTTCCCCCCACCCCCACTCCCCCCAAAATCAGATATCTGTCTCTTAAACAGAGATCTGGATCTGGCAGAGCTGGGCAATAAGGACCTATGGCATGGAGCAAGATGTCCTCCTATTACTCAATCTTACATCTCACCAGTTTTCTTATTTATATTGCCTAGTTGTATATCTGAGTTTAAGACCCTTGACCAAGCCCCTCTCTATTGTAACTTGGATTTATCCTCACCCTGACCTTCAGTTGATCCCTGGTGGACCCTGCCAAGTTCTTTTCCCCACCCCAGGGTTCTGAATTTGTTATTTTTTCTGCCCAAGAGAGCTCTCCTCTCCTCTTCCCTTCTTTTCCAGTTTACTTTTGGCTGGCTCCAATAGCCTTCAGGTTGGGCTTAAATGTTCTCTGCTCAAAGGAGTCTTCCCACCACTACCTTATATAAAGCAGCCTAATTTTGTTATTATTTGACACACAATTATGTTTACTTTTGACCTTCCCTGCTATAGACTTCTGGAGCAGGGGGAGACTTCTCCAGAGAAAGAATCATATTTATCTTGAACTGGGTGATTTCCTGAGCTTTTAACCTGGTGTCTTATACAGATAGAGACTCAAACATTTACAAATGTAGTGAGAAGCCAGGCATGATGGCACATGCCTGTAATCTCAGCAGCTTGGAAGGCTGATAGAGGAGAATTGCAAGTTCAAAGCCAGCCTCAGCAATGTAGTAAAATCCTAAGCAAGTTAGCAAGAACCTGTCTCTAAATGAGAAAAAAATTTAAAAGGGCTTGGGATGTGGCTCAGTGGCTAAACATCCCTTGGTTCAATCCCCAGTGCCAACAAACAAACAAACAAAAATGTAGGAGAAAAGATGGTAGACATTGCTAATAATTAGAAAGGCTAGGTTCTGGTTCTAGTAATCTGTCATTTGTGTCACACTTTACTTCATCTCATTTCACCTTTAGATTGCTTCCAAATCTATTAATTTCATGTTCATAGTTTAATGAAGTGCTGTGGCCTCTTCTGTCATGGACAATTATATCTGATTTTTTTTTTTTTTTTTGGTATTGGAGTTTGAACACAGGGAGGGGCACTGTACCATTGTACCATTGAGCCCATTCCCAGCCCTTTTTATTTTTTTAAATTTTGATATAAGGTCTTGTTAAATTCCTTAAGGCCTTGCTAAATTGCTGAGGCTGGCCTCAAATTTGCAAGCCTCCTGCTTCAGTCTCCCAAATTGGATGCACCATCACAGTTGGCTATATCTGATTCTTAGAACAACTGATAAACATGGATTCTGCTTAGAGACTTATTTTCTTGAATGTATAAACAACTGAAGTGAACTTTAAAAGGCAAAATATCAATACATACATCAGTTCAGAACTGCATAATACAATCCAAATTCAAGCTCAGAACAGGAAGGAAGAACCTAGAAGACTTCCTAGACAAAGAAGGGTGTTTTTTCTTTTCTTTTTTTTTAACATAGCTCTTTTTTATCTTTTTATTTTTTTTAATATTTATTTTTTAGTTTTTTTAGGTGGACACAATATCTTTATTTTACATTTATGTGGTACTGAGAATTGAACCCAGTGCCTCATGCATGCTAGGCATGCACCTCCACATCCTGCTGTCTTTTTTTTTTTTAGCTTTATTTTATTTATTTATTTTATGTAGTGCTGAGGTTTGAACCAAGGGCCTCACACACGCTAATCAAGTGCTGTACCACTTGAGCCACATCCCCAGCCCTTTTTTTTATCTTTTTAAAGAATTTTTTTTTTTAATATTTATTTTCTAGTTCTCGGCAGACACATCTTTGTTTGTATGTGGTGTTGAGGATCGAACCCGGGCCTCACGCATGTCAGGCGAGCGTGCTACCACTTGAGCCACATCCCCAGCCCCTTTTTTATCTTTTTAATATTTATTTTTTAGTTGTAATTGGACACAGTATCTTTATTTTGTTTATTTATTTTTATGTGTGCTGAGGATCGAACCCAGGGCCTCGCATGTGCTAGGCGAGCACTCTACTGCTGAGCTACAACCCCATTTCCATTTTTCTTCTGTTTTTCTTACTCCCTTCCCTTCTTTTCCCTTCCATTCCCTCCGCTCCCCGCTTCCTTCCTTCCTTCCTTCCTTCCTTCCTTCCTCCCTCCCTCCCTCCCTTCCTCCCTTCCTTCCTTCCTTCCTTTCTTGTACCAGAGATTGAACCCAGAGGTGCTTAACCACTGAGCCACATCCCTAATACTTTTTGTTTGTTTGTTTTGCGACAGGATCTCACTAAGTTGCTTAGGGCCTCACTTAGTTGCTGAGTCTAACCTTGAATTTGTAATCCTCCTGCCTCAGTCTCCCAAGTTGCTGGGATTACAGGTGTGTGTCACTGTACCCAGTTTTGACGAAGTAGTTTTGAACCTAGTAGGAATCTGATTTTAGTGACTCACAAGTCCATGAGTCCTTGTTTACAAATCCATTCGAAGCACAATAACTTTCTTTCCAATGTCTAATTATAATTGGTGAAGGATGAAGCTCACTGGTAAAGCATCCCTGGGTTTAATCCCTAGTATCAGGAAAAAAAAAAAAGAGGGTGGGGAGCTAGGAGCTAGGATATAGTTCAGTGGTAGAGTACTTGTACAGCATGCCTAAGGCCCTGGGTTTAATCCCCATTCCTGCAATAAAAGGAAAAAGAGCAGGGGGCTGGGTTGTGGCTCAGTGGTACAGCACTTGATTAGCGTGTGTGAGGCCCTTGGTTCAAACCTTAGCACTACATAAAATAAATAAATAAAATAAAGCTAAAAAAAAAAAAAAAAAGCAGGATGTGGAGGTGCATGCCTATAATCCCAGACTTGGGAAACTAAGGCAGGAGAAATTGCAAGTTCAAGGTCAACCTGTGCATCTTAGCAAAATCCTGTCTTTACATAAAAATTAATTAAAATTTAATTTTTAAAATTAAAAATTATAGATTCTCAATACCATACCAAAAAAAAAAAAAAAAAAAAGGTAAAGCTTGAACTTTGAGAATCTTAATGTAACAGTGATCCATCCACTTTATGCTTTGAATATAGCCCTTGCTATTCTAAAATGGACATGTTTTTTCTCTCCTCCCTAATCTTGCCTCCCTAATCTCAGGAAAGGAGTCCTTCTGGATCACCTCTTTAAAAATTCTGTACCACTGATGGAGAGAATCACAGCCTCTGGGATAGGAGTCCCTTGTGTTTCTCTTATGCTAGCAAAACAATATTTTTTTTCCTTTTTCTCAAAACTATAACCTCATTATTGGATTGGCATCAGGTATAAGGACCAAGCTTTCAGTAACACTAACACACTCCCATCTGAATCTAAAAGGTTCACTGTTCTGCCCCTTCGTTGTAAGGCAACATTTGTGATTCTGAATGATTTTGACTTATTATTGAGTGGAATAGACAGAAGATAAGATTCAGGAGAACCCACTCCCAAAGGTGATTGGGGCAAGACAGGGGCAGAAGGATTAAGATATGCTGCCTTTTTTTTTTTTTTTTTTTGAAGAAGGTAGGGAATGACCACAATGGTGCTCTACCACTGACCTACATTCACAATCATTATTTTTTATTTTGAGACAGTGTCTTACAAAAGTTGCTGAGGGCTGTCCTTGAATTTATGATCCTCCTTTGGGAGTCGCTGGGATTATAGGCCTGGGCCACCGTACACAGTGCCTTTTTCTTTAAATGAAGATTTCAGAAACTGTCCATTCAAAATATGGATTACTTTTATTTTCTCTTTGCTTTCCTATATGTTCTAATTTTCCCACAGAAAACACAATAAGTGCTAGGTATGGTATTGTATGCACTCCAGTAATCCAATAAACTTTGGAGGCTGAGGCAGGAGGATCACAAATTTGAGATCAGTTTCAGCAATTTAGTGAGGCTGTCTCAAAAGAAAAATAGGGCTGGGGCTGTAGCTCAGCAGTAGAACACTTGCCTAGCATGCATGAGGCACTCAGTTCGATCCTCAGCACCACATAAAAATAAAATAAAATAATAAAGGCATACTGTCCATCTACAATTAAAAAAAGAAAAAAAAAAAAAGGTTGGGGATGTAGCTCAGTAGTAAAGTGCCCCTAGATTCAATCCCCAATGCCAAACCAAACAAAGCAAAGCAACAACAACATAATAAATATAGAAAAATTCACTCTAATAAGACTACTTTCAGGGTGGTTTTGTTCCCAGAACTTCCTGGTCTTTGAGCTCATTCAGCTCTGAGGTGAAAAATACTATAGATAAAAACTGTTTTCTTTCTCTCTGGTAGAAACAGGGCTAATTCCTAGAAATGAACTGTCAATTTTGGAATTGCCTTCTTGTCTAGGATGCCAGGGAAGCCAGAAAACCAGGAATTCCCTTAACAAGGCCTCCCAGGATCTGAGAACTTTTTGTCGTGAATGGGTTTTAGGAAAAGGGGAGAAGAGTTTAATAGATTTAAAAGATTCTATTCCCTTGTCCCTATCTGTCTCTGACCTCCCCCCAAATATTTAGAATAATCATAATGAAATGTTGGCTTGAGACTGCAGTAAAAATTGTGAAATCTTGGGCTGGGGATATAGCTCAGTTGGTAGAGTGTTTGCCTTGCATGTACAAAGCCCTGGGTTTAATCCCCAGCACTACCAAAATAAATAAAAAGAAATCTTGGATTCTGACGATAGATGGGAATCTTAGAGGTCATCAGTCTACTTGTTTGCCCTTCAAGACATTGATAATACATAGCCCATTGTTGATCCTCCCTAATTATTAGAAAGTGAACTGTAGTGTTCTTCCCCATTTTCTGCTGTACTCTCTGGGGTTTACAGGAATTAATCTACTGCTGTTCTGGATAGCAGCATTTGTGAGGTTTATTTTTTCTAAGCTAAATATCCTCAATTCTCTGAGTTTTTCTATCTAGTAACCCTTACCACACCACTCTCTTACTTATCCGTGTTCCTCTTGAAGCAAGTACACAGAACTGAATAACAGACTTCTCAGTAGGATGACCACTGAAGATGGTGGAGGAATACTTAACCTGTCCAGTTTTGAGCAGTGTGTGTGTGTGTGTGTGTGTGTGTGTGTTATATTGAGGATTTAACCTGGAGGCGCTCTACCACTGAGCAACACCCTTAGCCCTTTTTTTGTTTTTATTTTGAGACAGGGTTTCACTAAGTTGTCCAGGCCGGCTTTGAATTTGAGATCCTTCTGCTTCAGCCTCTGGAGTTGCTAGAATTTTAGGTGTGTACCACCATGCCTGGCTATTTTGAGCACTTTTGCATACAAGGAATATCTAAGGTGACATCAGCCTGCTCTGGGTCACACCTAGTTTCATGGCATGCATTCATTTGGTCATTGTGAGCCAACAGAAGTGCCTACATGCCAGTATCATGAGACACTGAACTGAGCCAGAAGATGCTGAAAGATCTCTTCTTCATGAAGAACAGAGAAGAAACCTTCCTTTCCACCTCCATTGGATGTCATTACCCACCCTCTACTCTTCCTGAGGCTCCTCATATATTTGGGTCCTGGGTTTAATCTGAAAGGGGGAAGATAGTGGAGGGGTAGTTTTTTCTAGCTTTGAGAATTAAAAACTGGAATCTTTGGGCAGGTGCAGTGGTACATACCTGTAATCCCAGTGGCTCACAAGGCTGAGACAGGAGGATCATGAGTTCAAAGCCAGCCTCAGCAATGGTGAAGTGCTAAACAACTCAGTAAGACCCTGTCTCTAAATAAAATACAAAAAAAAAAAAAAAATAGGACTGGGGATGTGGCTCAGTGGTCAGGTGACCCCTGAGTTCAATCCCTGATACCAAAAAAAAAAAAAAAAATTGGAATCTCTGCCCTTGCCCGAAATTAATTCTTGAGTATCAAGTATTAATTGTATACTAAGTATTGAGCTAGATACTTTGTGATACAATGATAGGCACATGAAACATGGAGTTAAAATCTGGTGGAGGCAGGCACTGTGGCTCATGCCTGTAATCTCAGCAGCTCCGAAGGCTGAGACAGGAGTATTGCGAGTTCAAAGCCAGCCTCAGCAATGGAGAGGCACTAAGCAACTCAGTGAGACACTGTCTCTAAATAAAATACAAAATAAGACTGAGCATGCGGCTCAGTGGCCGAGGCCCCTGGGTTTAAAAAAAAAAAAATCTAGTAGAGAAAAAAAAAATCTGGTAAAGGAGAAGTATACTAAATAATCACACCACCGATATGTAATTACAAAATATAAATGATATGAGAGTAAGTAGAAAGTTATATGAAATATTATGTAGTATAGAATCTGACCTAGTCTCCAAGTCTTTAAATGAGATGACAATTGGGTTTCCATCATTGAAGAAAGAGTATGAGTTGAGTGGACAAATGTGTTGAGGGCAGTTTTGGTTGGAGGAGGTATTATAGGCAAAGGAGGAATGTGTTTGATGGATCCACACAGGAATGATGTCATGAGCCTGATTCTGTCACAGTTGGACACAGTAAAATATAGCAGGCTGTCAGTTTCAGGTGGGTGGAGTAAGGCGTTTATTTGATTTTTGGACCAGGTGGCAGAGAAGGAGCTGGTCTTAGCAACACAATGACATCCCTATCTACACGATGATGACCACATCATCAGGTGGTTATTGACTTTGTATTAAGTTTAGATGTCACAATGTGTCCCTCCCTTTCTACATGTTGACCCTAAGGCTATGTTTTTATATTTATCCCGCCCTGGGAAAATACTCTAGAAGGCTGAGTTCAAGAAACTCCTTGGATGTGGGGTCTCCCTTGGCTGCCTGTCTGATTGAGTGGCCTAAGCACAAGGCCTCCAGTAATTGTCAGAACAAAAAAGTGACAAGCATGTGAATGCTAGGGATGCCAGGTCAGTCACTTCCTGTTTGTTGTGCATCTTTTAGGCTTAGCTCCAAGGTGACTGCAAGGGCAGAGTTCACAAATGTGAATTAGGCTTTCCCGGATGGAGAATTCCTTGTTAGTGGTGCCATCTGCAGGACATGAAAGAATTTGCTATGAGTTTGGTGGGATTGAGAGGAGAAAATGGCCTTACTCAAGCATTTTAGTCTAAATCACAACCTGGGTCCCCCACATTGGGGTGGGGACCCAGTTCCCTTTGTTTTTTTAGCAAACAATATTTACGGCTCCAGTCCTACAAGGCAGGGCACAGAGCTGTGATACCATTTCCTTTGCTCTCTACTGATTAAATCTATCACCTGTAGAATAAGGCACTGGGCTCCTCCTATTTTAAATGTTTATTTTTTAGTTTTAGATGGACACAATATCTTTATCTTATTTTTATGTGGTGCTAAGGATCAAACCCAGTGCCTCAGGCATGCCAAGCAAGCATGCTACCACAGCATGCTGTCACTTGAGCCACATTCCAAGCCCCTGGGCTCCTCCTATTTTAATAGTGTCTTCAAGAAGGAGAACAGCCAGAGTGCTGGCCTATGCCTGTAATCCCAGGAACTCAGGAAGCTGAGGAAGGAGGATCACAAGTTCAAAGCCAGCTCCGGCAATTTAGTGAAATCTTGTCTAAAAATTCCAAGTAAAAAATAAAAGGCCAGCCAATCCCCACAAGCAAAGGCCGAACATGTTTTCTAATATGCAGATGCTAACATAAAATGGGTGGGGGGTTGGAGAATAAAAATTCATTGAATTAGACAAAGGGGAATGAAGGGAAGGGAGGGAGGTTGAGAACAGGAAAGACAGTAGAATAAATCAAACATAACTTGCCTGTGTTCATATATGAATACACAATCAGTGTAATGCCACATCATGTACAACTGCAAAAATGGGAAGTTATAATCCATATATGTATGTCAAAAAACATTCTACTATCATGTATAACTATAAAGAATAAATAAAAAATAAATTAATAAGTAAAAAGGACTGGGATATAGCATGTGGCCCAGTGGTTAAGTACCCCTGGGTTCAATCCTTGTTACCAATAAGGAAAGGAAATGATAAATAAATTAGTGCTGGGATGTAGTTCCATGGTTAAGTACTCCTGGTTCAATCTCCAGTACCAACAAACAAAAAAACTCACAACAAAACAAAATATCATCATCCTCAGATTTATCCTTGTGCTTTTCACATATGAAGTAATTTTCTCCAAGGTTAAATCCTCTACTTGGTTTTTCTTTTTTTTCTTGAAAGTGCTAAGTATTGAATCCACAAACCCAGAGGCTCCCACATATTAGGCAAGCTCTCTATGGCTCAAGTACATCCTTAGTCCCTCTAATAGACCTTTAGATTTAATTGAACTATAAACTTGAAAGAATGCAAACCATGCCAGATGTTACATACTGTGACCCCTTATCCTACCATTTACAGTTGTTGCCATTACATCTTGTAATGCAATCCTCCCTCTCCAATGCACATGGCCTATTGTTCAATCTTTGGTTTTCTTCTCTATCCCAGGGACACCCAACCACTTAGTTACATCCCCAGTCCATTTTGAGACAGGATCTTGCTAAATTGTAGAGGGTAACCTTGAACTTTTTCTCCAGACTTTGCTTCCTAAGTCACAGGAGTAAAATGTGCCACCATACCCCCTAGGACTATTGTTATTATAAATCCTACAACTTTTTTTTCTCATCTTTAGAGCTGAAACGGCTCATCACCCTTTTCTACTTCAAGGGTCTTTTTGAGGTTTTGTGTGGTAATGGTAACTGAACAGCAGCCATTAATAGGCCATTTAAAACCACTTATAACTCTGACAATCACTCAATTCCTTTGGTGCTCCAGATTGAGCACAGTCCACTATGCTTCAAGGTAGCAAAATGAACCTAGATAGGTAGTGAGGGTCCTTGCCAATGTGTTGCAGTGATTCCATATTGGATGCGTTACAATAAAGCACAGGAGGCAAAGCACTTTTCCTTAAAGCCTTTACTTTGAGACATGATGGAAAAACTTTACAGGTACACATGGAAAAAGACAGACATAATCATGATTGAGTGAAGACAATCTAATCAGTAAACTCCAATGCCTGTTAGCTAATGCTGAAGTTCTGGGAGTATGACATGCTGCAGGGCTGAAAGGAATAGGTAATTAGTA
Organism: Marmota monax; assembly: GCF_021218885.2. NCBI lineage: Eukaryota > Metazoa > Chordata > Mammalia > Rodentia > Sciuridae > Marmota > Marmota monax. The sequence goes on from NW_026695227.1 coordinate 30,234,359, forward strand.
TTCCTCTCCTTCTTCCTCACCCTCTCCTTCAACAGAATCCACACCAACCTCCTCATAATCTTTCTCTAGGGCAGCCATGTCCTCACGGGCCTCAGAAAACTCTCCTTCCTCCATCCCCTCACCCACGTACCAGTGAACAAAGGCACGCTTGGCATACATCAGGTCAAACTTGTGATCCAGGCGAGCCCAGGCCTCAGCAATGGCTGTGGTGTTACTCAACATGCACACAGCACGCTGTACCTTGGCCAGGTCTCCACCAGGAACCACAGTGGGAGGCTGGTAATTAATGCCAACCTTGAAGCCAGTGGGGCACCAATCCACAAACTGGATGCTGCGCTTGGTCTTGATGGTGGCAATGGCAGCATTGACATCTTTGGGGACCACATCACCACGGTACAACAGGCAGCAAGCCATGTATTTACCATGGCGGGGGTCACATTTTACCATCTGGTTGGCTGGCTCAAAGCAAGCATTGGTGATCTCTGCTACAGAAAGCTGTTCATGGTAGGCTTTCTCAGCAGAGATGACAGGGGCATATGTGGCCAGAGGGAAGTGGATGCGGGGATAGGGCACCAGGTTGGTCTGGAATTCTGTCAGGTCAACATTCAGGGCTCCATCAAATCTGAGGGAAGCAGTAATAGAAGACACAATCTGGCTAATAAGGCGGTTAAGGTTAGTGTAGGTTGGGCGCTCAATGTCAAGGTTTCTGCGACAGATGTCATAGATGGCCTCATTATCTACCATGAAGGCACAATCAGAGTGCTCCAGGGTAGTGTGGGTGGTGAGGATGGAATTATAGGGCTCAACTACAGCTGTGGAAACCTGGGGGGCTGGGTAAATGGAGAACTCCAGCTTGGACTTCTTGCCATAATCAACAGAGAGACGTTCCATCAGCAGGGAGGTGAACCCAGAACCAGTTCCCCCACCAAAGCTGTGGAAAACCAAGAAGCCCTGAAGACCTGTGCACTGGTCAGCCTGTAGGGGAAGAAAAAAGGAAATGCAAACTAGGTAAGCACTTTATCACTGAGTTACATCCCCCAGCCCTTTACCTCCCTCCCACAAACATTGAGACTACAGAAGCATACCATTGCGCCTGGCCAGATTTTCTACAGAACTATTCATAATTTCTTTAAATCATGACCATATCCAGATAGTATAAAAAATTGGCTAACAGACACATCACAAATTATTCTACAGCCAGGGACTGACTGGCATAGAAGTCTAATTAATATAGTAAGCAGCCTATTCCACTTTGCTGGAACCAAAGAACAAAGTCATTAGGTCAGTCCATTCAAGTTGCTCTGGAGCCTCTCACCCCATTTAAAATACATATTCATTTAAGGTTTTTACCAGTTTACGAATTCGGTCCAAGACAAGGTCAATGATCTCCTTGCCAATGGTGTAATGGCCTCGGGCATAGTTATTGGCAGCATCTTCCTTGCCTGTGATGAGCTGCTCAGGGTGGAAGAGCTGACGGTAGGTCCCAGTGCGAACTTCATCTGAAAAAGAAAAGGAAACCAGCACCCATCACTTAATAACCTGCACAAAACTGCTCAACTCTGGTGGGAAAGACAATGTGTATGCGATCAATGGAGAACCCAAGACATACCCAGTCAACTCACCAATGACCGTGGGTTCCAGGTCTACAAACACTGCCCTGGGTACGTGCTTGCCAGCACCCGTCTCACTGAAGAAGGTGTTGAAGGAGTCATCTCCTCCCCCAATGGTCTTGTCACTTGGCATCTGGCCATCAGGTTGGATGCCATGTTCCAGGCAGTAGAGCTCCCAGCAGGCGTTTCCAATCTGGACACCAGCCTGGCCTACGTGTATGGAGATGCACTCACGCTGCGGAAAGGACAGGGGAAGTCATGGAATTTAAGCAAATTCCCTTTTTAATTATTATTTTTTAAAGTTTTGGTGCTTGGATTGAGCCCAGGGATACTTTCCAACTGAGCTACACACTCAGTTCTTTTTCATTTTGAGACAGGGTCTCACCAAGTTCCTGAGGTTGTCCAGAACTTGCAATCCTGCGCCAACCTCCTAAACCGCTGCTATTACAGGTGTGCTGCCAAGCCCCCACTACCACAAATTATTTTTTTCAGGCACATGCCTATAATTCTTATCAATTTAAGAAGCTGAGACAAGAGGATCACGTGTGATCCAAGCCAGCTAGGCAAATTCAGGCGACCCTGTCTTAGAACAAGTGGAAGAGTATTCTCCGGTATTGCAAAAAATGACTTGAGCTGGGGACACAGCTCAGTGATGAGCCCTGACTGGATTCAATCTCCACCATAAAATAAACAATCCAAAATGTCCTATTTTGTTTTTTCCTTAGTAGGGAATGATTTTTTCCCCCTCCGACCCTTAAATGGAGAAGTGCTATTTTGAGACCTGCAAGAATGCTTAGTCAGGTTCCTCTTTTTAACACAGGGCAGTGAGAAATTCATCCACCACCCATTGCTCAGGCCCAGAACCCCACTCCAGTACAGTTGGCCAGATTTCCGGACAGCTCTCAGCACAGGAAGCACATGGTCGGAGTGCAAAGAAAATGTCTGGCTGCAGGGACAAGGGGTGGGGCTCTGCGGCACTGGATGAATGAGCAATTCAGGGAGCGCACTGCTGCGCTCAAAGGCGGGGGTGCGCAGCTGCAGATGCCCGCAATACCTGCAGGCACTGGGCTCAGCCCTGCACCTCCCCATCTGTTTTCAGGGGCCCCAATGCAGATTTCCATTCTCTCCAAATTCTTCACTGCCACCACCTGCTCCCCACAGGATTTCCTAGTGCATTGGAGACAGGCTGTTAGATGTTAACTGTCTTAATAAGCTGGGGCGTAGTGTGGTACAGTGTTAAGAAAACTCCTTGGGTTACAGGGGCTACGCCCTGCAGTCATGGAGCCGCAGAACCTCTGTGCGCATGCGCACACTGCAGTGGGAATTTCCCGCCGCTCTCGGGCGGGAAGGTAACGGTCGCGCCTGCGCTTTGTCTCCAGCTCCTTCCCGCCCCCGCTTTTCGCGCTCAGGAGGAAGTGAGGGCGGGGTGACTGCGCGCACCCGCCTGAGGGGTTTAGGATGGGGGAAGGGCACGCGCGGGAAAGGGTAGGGTCTTGAGGCGCCGGGCCCCAGAGCCGGAGATGAAATCCCGTAGCCCTCTTTTATCTGGTCCCCAGCCCTTGTCCCCGGATCTCATCTACCCCCGCCCCCGCCTCGCCTTTTGCTCTCCAACTGGATGGCATTTGTCTCAGCCCTCTCTAGCTAGAAGCCCTTCGCACCTCTCCCGCTCGTTTTCCCCCGGTTTTCCCGAACATCTCAGGGCGCCGCGGCGCGGTCCACTCACCATGGTGGCTACGGGTTAGGAAGCAAAGGCAACAGGAACAGACACCGGGTCCTGGTTACTGTCCCCGACAAGCTAAGAGTCGAGGTAAGTAACGCACTGAGGCGGGGGCGGCGCTGGAGCCTCTTAAGTAGCGGCTAGGGAGGGGCGGGCGGGCACGCGCGGCGCGGCGGCCGCAGCCCCTCCCCCGACACAGGCGTCCACTCGGCGCCGAGCCTGGCCACCGCAGAGGCGGGCTCGGCGCTCGGAGCCCCCTCCCCTCGCAGGGGCGTCTACCGCCACGCTGCGGACCCGCGCGCCAATGCTGCAGACTGCAGCGCGCCGCTTCCTGGCTGGGCCAGGCGGGTGCAGAGACCGGGAGAAAACCACCTGGGGGATGGGAGTCCTGAGAGGTCCAGTCAGTTTTAAAGATGAAATACCCTAAAATGCAGAAATTTCTGGTCCGGATAGCTCAGCTGATTATTTTCATGTTTCCAGTTTGTCAGTGAGTTTTGCCTTTTTTTTTTTCTCACTTCCTTTACTTCCGTCTGTACTTACCTGATAATGTGGAGGATTCAAGCTTTAGAAAACCTGGATGATTTATTGTAATGGCTTGTTCTCGAAACTAAGATACCAAATGCTCGAAACAAATATTTCAGTTATTTAAAGAATAGAACCTGAGCGTGGAAGGTTGAGGCTCTTAACATGGCAGTGTAGGCCACACCTTTAGATGCAAGCCACCAACTTTATGCAACCGCTCTAGGGGCTTTTAAAAGAGATTTAAAAATATTTTAAATGGTAGCTGATTTAAAGAAGGGAAATTTATGAAGAGTGAAATTGTTTCACGCAAGGATATAAAGGGATGCCTTGTGCTATTTAGAATTTTCTAAAGAAGATTGCTTGGCATTATGTCACGATGCATAAAATGGGTTATAGTTTACTACAAGGAGGCCCAGATTATAGTGAATAGGCTAGTTCTCTCCCCTGCTCCCGGAGGCGGAGTAGGGGTGTGGGGGGTGTGGGGGGATATATTCCAGGACCATAATCTGCATTACTCAGCCTTGGAAATTCATGGTGTGGTTAGAGCTAAAGGATGGCTTTAAAATTGTTAGCAGAAACCTATTGCTGTTATTCAAAATGTCCTCCCAGGGTTAGTGTAAGAATAACAAAAAAGGTAAGCATAAGTCAGTAAGAATTTGTAGTTCATATTCAGTTATCACCTAATTCAGATTTGGTAAAACCTTCACCCATTGTTTCAAACAAGTAGCAAATATACACTGTCAATATGTGAGTGCATTTTGTAAGGATATATATCTCCATTTCAACCTAGCATGCAAAAGAGGATATTCTTATTTTTTTCTGACAAATATTTTTTGAAGTCCTATTAACAGGGTTTTGACTCAAAATCCAAATTTGCTTGAATTTCCCAGATTGGTTTGAAGGGACAGATTTATTGTTTTTGCTTATTCTTTTTTCCTCTTAATTACTCTTAAAAAGAAGACTGAAAATAATTAGTTTGTGTTAACTAGAAAAATGAATTTTAGGGAACCACCCTGTTGAACTCCATTTTGCTCTGTGCTCTGGATGAAAGCCATTTGAAAGCAGACACCTCCCTCTTGGCTCTGCAGAAAATCAGAGCTTTCACTGCAGAGATTTGCTCCCAGGGGCCTATATGTCTCCCCAGATGCCTTCCTAAAATCATTAGCTTTGCTAGTTTCGTTATCTTTATATTCCTCTGTTGTGAATGAGTAAGTTCCTGTGTGTTTTTTGTTTGTTTTTTAAGGTCTCTAATGATACTTCAGGTTTCACAGAGTAATGGAATTAAGAGACCTTTAAAAATATAATCTAGTATGGTATCTTTATGCTAGAAAAATATTGAATAGTGATAATTTATTTTGTTTCCTCTAGTACCTGAAAGGACAGATATTCCTTTTTCACCCATACTAAAACCTTCATGGATGGATTTGTTTATATTATATATGCATATATACATTTTATCTATATTTAACAAATATAACATGGTTATCTTTGTAACATAAACATGTACTACCCAAAGGTGAAGCATTTTAATTGATTATATAAGTCTTTCTTTCCTTGGACTCTTTCAGAGCCTGTAAATATCTGCTTTGAGATTTTGCTGCAATGGGAAATCCTTTGTTACAATTTGAGCTGCTCCCATGTTTGCTACATAATATCATGACCATTGGCTACGGTTCTAAGCAATGAGTAACTATTTTTAATAGTTCCATATTTTGGTTTTGAAACAGAAATTTACAAAGTATTTTCTTCACTATACCAGTTTTACAAGAAAAAAAAAAATAACAAGTAACAACTTATCAAAGCATCAACTACAAATACTTAGTCTTTATTTTTATTTATCCCAGTGTTATAAATTTATATATGCCATTTCATATTCTACTTTTTCCATAGATAAATGATATAGGGGAAATAAAATTGGCTTTGATTGCAGATAGGACTGGATTCAGTTCTAATTTTGTTATAAATGGTTTGTCTTTAGACCCTTAATTGACTTTCTTGAACTTCATTTATGAATGAGAATTACTAACTTAGACCATTTTTTATCATATATTCAATTCTATTAGTCAATTTTGTTCACTTCATCATCAGAATATGTCTGCTGCTTGTTATCAGTCACCCTGTTATTTCACAGTTATCAGAACATCTGAAAATACTTTATTTGTACATTTATTTACTTGTTTAAAGTTTTTCCCTTTAGTAACTGGATCCTCGTTGTTTTGTGAGTCAGCTTTTTGTTATTGTAATAAAATACCTGAGATAATCAACTTAGAAAAGTTTATTTAGGCACAGTTTTGGAGGTTTCAGTCCATATTATTGTTGCTTTGGGGCCTCTGGCAAGGCAGTACATCATGGTGGGACTGCTTGGCAGAAGCTGCTGCTCATGACAGCCAGAAAGAGAGAGAGGAAGAAAAGGGGTCAGGGTCCTAAAATATCCTTCAAGGACATGTCCCCACTGACCTAAACTTCTCTCCACAGTGCAACTGGGGACCTAAGCCTTCAATGTATGTTCCTTTAGGCAACATTTATGATCCAAATCATAGCAGTTACCCTTACAAAACCCACCATTTTGCTTTCTTCCTTGATAAGAGAACCCCTCCATTTTTTGTGGTGCTAGGGATTGAAGAGAACCCCATTTTTAAAAAAGGGTATTCATGTTTTTAGTCCCAGAGAAGAAAGCAAGGTAAACTTGTTTCCCCTTTCCAGATACTTGCTTTCTCAATCTCCTATACAATTGGACCTAGTTTTGACCAATGAAACATAAAAGGAAGTCAGCTGCAGAGTTGTGGGAATGGTTTTTCTACCTGATGAAAAGAGATTGCTCCCTTGGGGAAAGCCCTTTTGTTTCACTCTTCTTTCTTGTTTTCTTTTTGCCTTTGAAAATGTCCTGTGAAGATATGATGCCTAGATCCAAGACTAATGCAGTTGAGCATAGTGGGTATGCTTGTAATCCCAGTGGCTTGGGAGGCTGAAGCAGCAATATTGCCAGCTTCAGCAATTTAGTGTTTAGGAGCAATTTAGCAATACCTTGTCTCAAAATAAAGTATAAAAAAATGGGCTGGGTTCTGGGCATCATTGTGCACTCATGTAATCCCAGCAGTTTGGGAGGCTGAGGCAGGAGAATCAGGAATTCAAAGCCAGCCTCAGCAATTTAGTGAGGTCCTAAGCAAGTCAGCGAGACCCTGTCTCTAAATACAATATAAAGAAGGGCTGGGAAGATGGCTCAGTGGCCCTGGGTTCAATTCCCGGTACCAAAAAGGGACTAATGCACAGATAATCATTGAGATGCCAACCCAACTCAGTGGTCTGACATTGTGAAGTTTGACCCAATCTTAAAACCACCCATCTTCAGATTTATTTAGGAAACAATAAGTGTTTGTTCTTTTTTTTTTTTTTAATTTATTTTTTTAATTGTAGTTGGACACAATACCTTTATTTATTTATTTTTATGTGGTGCCTAGGATTGAACCCAGGGCCTCGCATGTGCTAGGCGAGCGCTCTACCATTGAGCCACAATCCCAGCCCCAGTGTTGGTTCTTATATTTAAGCTATTTGAGTAGGCTTCATCCCCTGTGCCTGGGACAATATCTGGCACATAGTAGTTGCTTAATATGAAATTTGTTTAATGTTGAACTTGGTCATGAGATGTGATATAAAGTAAGGAATGAAGGTTAGTGAAGGGAAAGGGAGGAACGAGATTTGATTGCAGATAGGACTGGATTCAATTCTAATCAAGAAATGAAAGATGAAGACCAGGCAGAGATACACATGAGAGTTTTTTTTTGTCAGAGCTGACAAATAAAGGCCATATCTCTACAGGAGAGAGAGGCAGAACAGGTTTGGGTTCCGGGACTATTAAAGGGAAGGCTCAGGAATCAGAGCCAGAAGGGCCCTAATGCAGGTGGTTAGGGGTTGGGTTGGTGTGAGAGAGTGGTGAGTCTTTCTCAAAAATGCCCTTGGGCGGGAAAGCAAAACTTTTTCCTTAAAATGGTTGTCACTTAAGATGACCATCCAGATACTAAGCAAGGACTTTCTAGTTAGTTTGCAGGTTTTTTGTTTAAATAACTGGGTGAAGGTTAATGTGTTTTTCATTGATATTAGAATGTTAAAGGAAGAAGTAGGTGGGAAGTGAAAAAGGAACAGAATAAGCTAGCAGTTCAGCTTTTTTTTTTTTTTTTGGTAGTAGAGATTGAACCCAGGGGTGCTTTATCATTGAGTCCCCAGCCTTTTTTTTTTTTTTTTGAGGTGGAATCTCACTAAGTTACTTAGGGCCTTGTTAAATTGCTGAGGCAGGCCTTGAATTTGTGATCCTCCTGCCTTGGCCTTCCAAATTGTTGAGATTACAGGCATGCCCCATCATGCCCAGATAGCATTCAGCTTTTGAACATTTTGAGTTTAAGTGTCTATGGTACATATGCCTGGAGATGTCTGTTAAGCAGACATATATGCAGATACAGAGAGAGGAGAGAGGGATAGATTTTGGAGTCTTCAGCATGAAGATGGTTATTAAACCATGGGAATGGATAAGAACACTCATGGGGAATGTATAAAGCTGGGAAAGTGGTGACCTCAGTAGAATATCTTGAAGTAAAGAACCTGGGAATCCACAGAATAATCAAATTCAAAGCAGAGCAAAGGAGCTCTGAGATTGAGTGTATATGTTTGGGTGGTTATTGTTTGTTTTGTTTTGTTTTTTCAGTGCTGGAGATCAAACCCAGGGCCTGATGCATGGTTATAATTAGTTTGCTTTATTGTACTACTGCTTTATTGTACTACTGAGTTACATTCCCAGACCTGTTTTTTTAAAAATGGATATTTTTTAAGAGCAGTTTTAGTTTTACAGCAACATTAAAAGGACAGTACAAAGATTTTGCATATATCCCCTATCCTCACGTATGTGTTGCCTTCCTCATTATCATTATTCCCCTACCAAGAATGGTATTACAACTGATGAACCTACATTATCACAGTGTTATCACCCAAAGACCATAGCTTACATTATAATTTTCTTAGTATGTTTTATTTTATTTGTTTGTTTGTTTGTTTGTTTAGTGTATATGGTACTGGGGATTGAACCCATGAGCACTTTACCACTGAGTTACATCTCTAGCCCTTTTAAAATTTATTTTAAGATAGGGTCTCACTAGGTTCCCAGGCTGGCCTTGAACTTGTGATTCTTCTTCCTTAGCCTTCCACTTCTCTGGGATTATATACCACCATGCCCAGCCATTGTATTAATTTTGACAAATGTGTAATGACATGTGTATAACACAGGGTACTTTCACTGCCTCCAAATCTTGTCTTCTTCCTAACCATCCATCTCTTTTACCAAACCCCTGGTGACCACTGATTTAAAAAAAAAAAAATTGTCTCCATAGTTTTGAGTTTTCCAGAATGTTGTATAGTTGAAATCATATAGACCTTTCAGATTGGTTCTTTTTTTTTTTTTTCAGTTGTTGGTAGACCTTTATTTATTTTTATTTATTTATATGTGGTGCTGAGAATTGAACCCAGTGCCTCACACATGCCAGGCATGTGTGCTACTGCTGAACTCCAGCCCCAGCCCCTGGTTTCTTTCATTCAATATACATTTAAGGGCTGAGGATATAGCTCAGTTGGTAGAGTGCTTGTCTCACATGCACAAGGCCCTGAGTTCAATCCCCAGCACCACAAAAAAGAAAAGAAAAAAATAATTATATAAATTTAAGTTTCAATCCTATCTTTTGCCTGGCTTGATATCTCATTTCTGATTAGCTCTAAATAATATTTCATTGTCTGAATATACCATAGTTTACTTATCTATTCACCTACATCTTGGAGGGTTATTTAGAAGCTACCAAGTAGTAGCAATTATGAATAAAGTTTCTATAAACATCTGCATGTAGATGTCTGTATGAATGTTAGTTTTCAACTCCTTTATGTAAATACCAAGGTGAATGATTGCTGAATTGTAACGTATGTTTAGTTTTATAAAATACTACTGTCAAATTGTCTTCCAAAGTGACTACCATTTTATATTCCCACCAGCAGTGAATGAGAGTTGCTGTGGCTTCACAGAGTTATCATGTCATCTGCTAACAAAGTTTTCTTCTTCTCAATTAGTTTCTTTTCTGACTGAATTATCCAGGACTTCTAGCATACTGTGTTAAAAAGGAATATGAGGGTTGTGGCTCAGGGGTAGAGAGCTTGCTAGCATGCATGAGGCACTAGGTTCGATCCTCAGTACTACATAAAATATTGTGTCCACCTATAACTAAAAAGGAGCGTGATCTGGGCTTGGTTGTACACATCTGTAATCCCAGAGATTCAGGGTTCAGCAATTTAGCAAGGCCCTAGCAACTTTGTGAGACCCTGTCTCAAAATAAAAATGCCTGGGGATGTGGTTCAGTGGTTAAGTGCTCCTGGGTTCAATCCCAGTACTAAAAAAAAAAAAAGGAATGGTGAGAGGGGACATCCATACCTGTTCCTGATCTTATCAGGAAAGCTGGTTTATCACCAATAAGTATGGTGTTAGCTGTAGAGTCTTTATAGATTTTTTTTTTAATCAGATGGAGGAAGTTCCCTATCCTCATTTAAGAATAGGTTTTTTTCATGAAAGAGTTTCATATTTATCATACGCTTTTCTACATCTATTGGTTCAAATGTGATTTTTCTTCCTCAAACTGCTTTATGTGGTAGATTCCCCTATTCATCAAGTACTGGGGATTGAACCTAGGGATATACTACATCCTCAGTCTATTTTATTTTTATTTATTTATTTGTTTTGTTTTTTGGTACCAGGGATTGAGCCAAAGAGTGCTTAACCACTAAGCCCCACCTCCAGCCCTTTTATAAATTTTTATTTTTATTTTGAGACAGGATCTCATTAGGTTGGTTACAGCCTCATTAAGTTGCTGAGGTAGGCTTCAAACCTGCAATTCTCCTGCCTGAGCTTCGCAAGATGCTGGCACAATTACCTGCAATGGAACAGTAGGGATAAAGGAAGGCCTGACTGATTAGGCAGGAGCAGGGGCATATGTAATCCCTGAAATTTGGGAGGCTGAGGCAGAGAGGAGGATCAAAAGTTCAAAGCCAGCTTCAGCAACTTGCCTAGGCCCTAAGCAGCTTAGCAAGAACCTGTCTCAAAATAAAAAGGGCTGGAGATATGGCTCCATGGTTAAGTGCCCCTGGGTTCAATCCCTGTTACCAAAACCAAAACCAAAACAAAAAACAACAAAAAAAGAAAGCCTGATTGGGGTGGGTTCAATACAGAATATAGAATGCAAGGGGAACCTCTTGAGCAGGGTGCAGTAGCACATACTTGTAATCCCACCTACTGGAAGGCTGAGGCAGGAAGATTGTGAGTTCCAGACCAGCCTGGGCAACTTAAGGAGACCCTATCTAAAAAAAAAAAAAAAAAAAAAATTTTTTTTTTTTAAAGGGCTGGGATGGTGGGTGCTGGGGATAAAGCTCAGTTGGTAGAGTGCTTGCCTTGCATGCACAAGGCCCTGAGTTCAATCCCCAGCACCACCAAAAAAAAGGGGGGAGGGTACTGGGGGGATGGGAAGAAGCAGCTTAGTAGAGGAGAAAGACACTGGTATTCATTGAGAGAGGGTCCCTCCCAAGTACTATCCACCATGCTTGATGCAGAATGACCCCCCAAAATTTCCAGTGTTTGGCTATTACAAATAAAGCTGTGATGAAACATACCAGGACAAATCTTTGTGTGGAAGAAACATCCTTATCTACTGAGTAAATACGGAGGAGGAGAAAGGCTGGATCATATGGGTAGCATATGTTTAACTTTCTAATCAATTTTCAAAGGGTTTTTTAAAGTGGTTGGATCATTTTCTGTTCCCATCACCAGTGTATGAAAATTTCAGTTCTTATTTATCCTCAACAACATTTTTATGGTCAGTCTTTTAAATTTAATTTTAGCCATTCAAATAGGTATGTAGCAATATCTGGTGATTTTAATTTCCTTTTTTATAATGATGGTAAGCATCTATTCATATGCTTATTTGACATCTATATACTTTCTTTCATTAACTTATTATTCAATTATTTTGCCCATTTAAAAATATATCATGTTATTTATTTTCTTTTTCTCTTTTGGTGGTGCTGGGGATTGAACCCAGGGCCTTGTACATGCAAGGCAAGCACTCTGCCAACTGAGCTATATCCCCAGCCCCGTTGTTTGTTTTCTTATTATTGAGTTTCATATATTCAGGATACATTCTTCATCAAATATACGCTTTGCAAATATTTTCTCCCAATATGTGGTTTGACTTTTTATTGTGCTTAAAGAGTCTTAAAGAGCAGAAGTTTTTAATTTTAGTAAAGTCTAATTTATCCTTTTTTCTCTTTAAAAAAAAAAAAAAGGAGGGGACTGGGGATGTTGTTTAGTGAGTGTTCCTGGGTTAAATCCCCAGTACTGGGTTGGGGGAATCTTCTGAAATTTTGCTTTAAGGGATTAGAAAGTGTAATAACTGGGATAACTGGATAAGGATGTTCAATAAAGGGAGAATTAAAAAAAAAAAAAAAAACTTTTTTAGTTGTAGATGGACACGATACCTTTATTTCATTTATTTATTTTTATGTGATGTTAAGGATGGAATCCAGTGCCTCACACATGCTAGGCAAGCACTCTACCACTGAGCTACCACCCCAGCTGCATTGTTTTATATGGGAGATATTTTTTTTATTATTATTAATTATTATTATTTTGGTACCAGAGATTGAACCCAGGGATGCTTGATCATTGATACATATTGCCAGTATTTTTTATTTTTTATTTTGGGAAAGAGTCTTGCTAAGTTGCTTAAGTCCTCATTAAATTGCTGACGCTAGCCTTGAACTTGTGATCCTCCTGCCTCAGTCTCTCAAACCATTAGGATTACAGTACTGGGTCATCCTCAGCCCTTTTTAATTTTTATTTTTGAGACAGAGTCTCATTAAGTTGCTGAGGCTGGCCTTAATCTTGGGAGCTTCCTGAGTCTCTGGGCCCATTTAAATTAAAATGATATTGGAGAGATGACCAGGAAGTAAAGTATGAAAAATATAAAATAACTAAATTTTTAACTAACATATTGGAAAGTAAACAGATGATGTCTAAAATTGATAAGCTGAGCACGGTGGCTCACTCTTGTAATCCCAGGGACGCTGGGAGGCTGAGGCTGGAGGATTGCAAGTTCCAGGCCAATCTCAGAAATTTAGCAAGGCACTATGCAACTTAACAAGACCCTATCTCAAAATAAAAAACAAAAAGGAAAAGGACTGGGGAGGTAGTTCAGTGGTAAAGCACCCCTGGACTCAATGCCAGGTACTAACAAATAAGTAAAATAAAATTCATAAATCAAGAAATAGCAGCATAGGTATTATTGTTTAGAAATAAATAGGTATACCAAATGTGGTGGTGTGTGCCTCTAATCTCAGTGACTCCAGAGGCTGAGACTGAAGGATCACAAGTTTGAGGCCAGTCTCAGCAATTTAGTGAGGCCCCAAGCAACTTAGTGAGACCCTGTTTCAAAATAAAAAAAGAAAGGACTGAGGCTGGTTGCAGTGGCACATGCCTGTAATCCCAGCAGTTTGGAAGGCTGAGACAGGAGGATTATGAGTTCAAAACCAGCCTCAGCAATGGCGAGGTGCTAAGCAACTTAGTGAGACCCTGTCTCTAAATAAAACACAAAATAGGGCTGGGGATGTGGCTCAGTGGTTGAGTGCCCCTGAGTTCAATCCCTGTTACCCAATAAATAAATAAATAAACTTAAAAAAAGGGCTGAGGATGTGGCTCAGTGATTAAGCACCCCTGAATTCAACCCCTGTTACCCACAAATAATAATATTTGATATTCATAAAAATTTTTGTAAATTTTTTTATTGCAATATGACATAACAACCCATATACAGAAAAGGATATCAGTCATACATGTTCAGCTCATAAATTAATCCAAAGTGAACATACTCGTATATCAAAATACTCAGATCAAAAATATTTGATTGCACCAGGTGCAGTGGTGCATACCTGTTATCCCAGCAGTTTGGGAGGCTGAGACAGGAGGATCAAGAGTTTGAAGCCAGAAGCCAGCCTCAGCAAAAGCAAGAAAATGCTTTGGAAGCCAGGCACAGTGGCGCATGTGTAATCCCAGTGACTAGGGAGGCTGAGGCATAAGGATTGCAAGTTCGAGACAGCCTCAGCAAGTTAGTGAGGCCCTGAGTAACATAGTGAGACCCTGTCTCCAAAAAATATTGAAAATAAATAAAGAAAGAAAATGCTTTGTATAGGGGGTTGGATGTGTGGCTCAGTTGTAGAGCCTTTGCCTAGCATGTATAAAGCCTTGAGTTTGATCCCTAGTATCACACACACCAAAGCTTTTAAAAATACTACTTACCTGAGAGGCTAAAGCAGGAGGATTGAAAGTTGAAGGCCAGCCTGGGCAATTTAAGGAGACCTGTCTCAAAATTAAAAAAAAAAAAAAAGAGGGGCTAGGGATATTTCTCAGTGGTAGACACTTGCCTAGTGTGAGGCCCTGGGTTCAATTCCCATACCCCCTACCCTACACCCCCACAACAAAAGAAAGAAAAAAAGAAAATACTACTTAGATTTGGACAATGCTGTCCACTTAAAATATGGCTAGTGTGACTGAGGAGTTGAATATTAAGTTTTAATTAAATTTAAATAGCCACATGTATATAGTAGCTACTATATTGGACTGTATACTTATAGACAACTGAGCACCTAAATCTTCTACACAGAACATAAGAACAGAAGGCCAAATTTTCTTCAGGTTAAATTGAACTGGTAACAAGGCACTTTGAAAGAAATGAACACAAAGTACCATTAATAACTAAAAAGAGGATTAAGGAGGAGATTTTAAGTAGAAACCAGCCGTGATCTGAATTTATATGCACAACCTGCTTTAGAAAAGAAGATTCAAAAAATATTTTGGAAATGGAGAAAACAAATAATTTGTACACTAGTTTCAAATGGAAATACCTTATACACTAATGGTTCCTCCATGAAAGGAAAATGGGAATCTCAGTATTGAGTGGTAGGATTTGTGATAATTTTATTTACTTATTTATTTAAGTGGTACTGGGAATGGAACCCAGAGCCTCACACAGGTTAAGCACATGTTGTCTGTCTCTAAACTACACCCTCAATCCTGTAGTGATTTAAAAAATCATTTTATTTTAATGTATTTACAATTTATTTACTCCACATGCATTTACTCCACATGCATTATTCATGATTTGGCTATTATGAATAATGCTGTTAAAAACATTTTATACAAGGTGTGGTTATATGTTACCTGGGATTGAACTCAGGGGCACTCAACCACTGAGCCACATCCCCAGTCCTATTTTGTATTTTATTTAGAGACAAGGTCTCACTGAGTTGCTTAGTGCCTTGCTACTGCTGAGGCTGGCTTTGAACTCGTGATCCTCCTGCCTCAGCCTCCTGAGCTGTTGGGCATGTGCCACTGTGCCCAGCCACATGCATTATTTTTATAATTAGAGTTAATGTAAAGTAAAAGATCAATATAAAATAAAATAGTGGATTAAGATTCATTTAAGGGGGCTGGGAATATACTTCAGAATACCTTCCAGAGCATGCACATGGCCCTAAGTTCAATACCCAACACTGGAAAAAAAAAAAAATTAGAAAAGAGAGAAGTATTTTTTTTGTCCTCTACCTACCTTGTAACCACAACAACAAAAATAGTTGTATTGAGACATAATTTACATTCCATAAAACCCACTCTTTTAAAGTCTATAAGTTTGGTGGGTTCTAACATATTTATAGAATTATGTAACCATCACTATGTACCCCCAAAGAAACTCAGGCCCATTAACAGTTACTCCTCTTTTATACCCACCCCCAGTCCCTAGAAACTATCAATCTACTTTATTTCCTTGGATTTGTCTATTCTGGACATTTCATATAAATGCAATTATATGAGTTGTGGCTTATTATGACACATTTCTTTCACTTAACATGATGTTTCAAGGTTCATTCATTTTGTAGTATATATAAGTGTTTCATTTCCTTTTATTGCCAATAAGATGTCATTTTATAGATCTACCACATTTTCTTTATCCATTCATCAATTTGATGGACATTTGAGCTGTTTTCACATTTTGGCTATTATGAATAATGCTATTAAGAACATTTTATGCAAGGTGTGGTTATATGTTTTTATTCCTATTGGCTGTACATCCAAGTGTAGAATTTTGGGGTCATATGTTAATTCTGTTTTCTTTTGTTTGAGGTGCCAGGGACCAAACTCAGGGTCTTTTATTTTTTTTAATTTTTTTTTTTCAGTTGTCAATGGACCTTTTATTTATTTATTCATTTATATGTGGTGCTGAGAATTGAATCCAGTGCCTCACACATGCCTAGCAAGTGCTGTACCACTGAGTCACAATCTCGGCCCAAACTCAGGATCTTGTAGATGACTTTTATGTTTATTTTTCTTTCTTTTTTAAAAGTTTATTTTGTTTATTTATTTTAGACTGAGTTTTGCTATGTTGCCCAGGCTGGTCTTGAACTCCTGGGTTAAAGTGCTCCTTCCAAACCTCAGCTTCCAGAGAGGCTGGAGTCATAGTGCACTACATCTTATCCAGCTTAACTTTGTTTTTGAGGTGGGGGGTTTGAACCTAGGGTCCAACTTAACTTTTTGGGAGTTCTGTGGGTTAAAACCAGAAGTTATGTATGCTTAACACGTGCTCTACCACAGAGCTATACTTCCAGCCCTTATGTTTAACTTTTTTTTTTTTTTTTTTGGTACTGGGGGATTGAACCCAGGGACACTATTGCTGAGGTACATCCCCAGTCCTTTTTATGTTTTTATTTTGAGATGGGTTCTCATAAGTTACTCACGTTGGCCTCAAACTTGTGATCCTTCTGATTCCTGAAACTTGTGTTTTCTTCTAACGTTTTATAATTTTAACTCTTACATTTAAATCTTTGATCGAGTTTGAGTTACATTTTGTATATGGTGTGAGGTAGGTGTATATATGTTAGTTTCTTTCTTTTTTTAATATTCATTTTTTAATTGTAGTTGGACACAATATCTTTATTTTATTTTTATGTGGTGCTGAGAATCGAACCCAGGGCCTCTCTTGTGCCAGGTGAGTGCTCTACCGCTGAGCCACAATCCCAGCCCCTATATGTTAGTTTCTTAGGGCCACTATACCAACGTACCGCAAACTGGGTCACTTAAAACAACAGATATTTATTGCCTCATTGTTTTGTAAGCTAGAAGTCTGAAATCAAGGTGTCAGTCAGTTTGGTTCCTTCGGAAGGCTGCTAGGGAGACTCTGTCCCATGTCTCTCTTAGCTTCTGGTAGTTGCTGACAGTCTTTGACATTCCTTGCCTTGTAGACACATCATTGCAGTTTCTTTTTCTATTGCTAAGTGGCATTTGTGCATTTGTATCCATTCTTAGAAGGATAGCATTCAGTAATATCTTAACTAATTACATCTGCAAGGACTATATTTCAAGTAAAGTCATATTCTGAGGTTGTGGGAAGACATGAATATAGGAGTAGGGGCCACAGCATAGAGTCTAATTTCATTCCTTTGCATATGGATATCCAGTTGTCCCAGCAACATTTATAAAAAATGACTATAATTTGGGGCACATTTTTTAGCTTGGCAAGGCTAAAAGTCTAGACTTAATCTTGCTGGCATGTGAAGGGAGGGGACCACAGTTTTTTTTTTCTTCAGTGTTTGTCTTCAGTAGAATAGTTCTTATCTAAAAGTTTGCTGATTTTCCAGATGGCCCTTTTCCTAGTTCTTTGAGTATGAAGATCATACTTATTGTCTTATCTTTTGTTTCATTTTTGTCTGCATCCTTCAACATTTCTGGGTTTTCACTTTCTTCAGCTGCAAGGCTTTGATGTAGGAGGCAGGAAGAAAACCTGAGGTAATCCCAGTTACTTGGGAGGATGAGGCTGGAGAATTGCACATTTGAGGCCAGCCACAGTAACCTAGTGAGACCCTGTCTCAAAATTAAAAAAAAAAAAAAAGACTCGGGATATACCTCAAAGCTGAAGTGCCTCTGGGTTCAATCCTCAGTCAGTATCAAAAAAAAAGAGGAGGAAGAAGAAAAAGCAGCACAGCCACTACCACCACCATCAAGGGAACTTACTACCATGTTGTTCGTTGGTCCCTAAGATTCCTAGCTCATCTGTTGCCTTCTCTCCCCCTTCTCATGTTTGTTGTATGTATAATGTTCAGAGTTTTTAATTGCATTTAGTGGGAGGAACTGGAGAAGCATGTCTACTCTATCTTTCCAGGACATTGAATGTATAAATCAATTTAGATAGAATGACATCTCTGTAATTTGATACTTCTAAATCAGGAATGCGCTTTATCTCTCAATTGTAATCTTTTTATAATATTTCTCAATAAAGTTTCAGAATGTTTTCTCTAAAAAGTCTCCTGTGCTTTACTTAGAGAGGCCCTAAGCAACTTAACAAGACCCTGTCTCAAATACCACTGGGTTCAATCCTGAGTACTACCACTACCCCTCCCCAATTTTTTTTCTTTTCTTTTTCTTTCTCTAGATTAGTGGTTCTAATTATTTTTGGAGAATCAGATGGAAACAGTATTTTGTCTTTCAAGATGTCTATGTAGCTAGGCACTATGGCACATGTGGAAATAGAAACTTAAAAAGGGCACACATCATTTTTTTTTTCTTTTTCTTGTTTTTCCTCTTTCTCCCCCCCCCCCGCCCCCCGCCGAGTACTGGGGATTGAACCCATTCTGGGGTACTCTGCCACTGAGCTTCTTTACATGGTGACTTGTTTTTAAAAGAATGAAAACAAAGCTGCCAGGCTTCTTAAAGACTTAACCTGGATCTGGCACGGCTTTACTTCTGCCACATTCTGTTATTTAAAGCAGTCATGAGGCTAGTTCAGATTTAAGGAGAGGGGAAATGATTTTAACTCTCCACAGAAGAAGTAGCATGTACCTACAAGGATGAAAGGGATAGTTAGTAGCTTTCTTTGGAAAAAATTTATCAAGACTACTCATACAGATTTTTTTTTTTTCTTTTTTGTGGCTCTGGGTTCAATTCCCAGTGCTTACACATGCCAAGCCAATGCTCTACCGCTGAGTTACATGCCTGGCCATTTTTATTTTTATTTTTATTTTTTTTATTAAACCTCTGAGGCTGGCCTTGAATTTGCAATCCTCTTGCCTCCTCAGTCTCCTGTGTGCCATCATGCCCAGTTCTCAGATTTTTCTTTTACTTTCTTCATCTTTCTTTTCTTTCTTTCTTTTTTTTTTCATGCAACTGCCAATTGAACCCAGGATTTGTGCATGCTAGCCAAGCTCTCTACCACTGAACTACATCCCCAGCTCCATATTCACACAGAACTCTCATTATGGATACTTTCATATAATTGAGTTTACCAACCCATGAGAACCATCTGTGACATACTTTTCTGAGCTTAGGGTTGTTTTAAAATATAAGCTAAGTGTAGTTCACCCCCGGAATGTAAGTTTGGCTTCATATTCAAAACACAATGAGCTAGGCATGGTGGTGCATGCCTGTAATCCCAGCAACTGGAGGCAGAGGCAATGCAAGTTCAAAGCCAACCTCAGCAATTTAGCAAGGCCCTAAGTAACTTAGAAAGAGCTTGCCTCAAAATAAAAACTAAAAAGGGCTGGGAATATGGTTCAGTGGTTAAGTGCCCCTGGATTAAATCCCAGGGTGGGGGGGAAGCCAAACAAACCACAGTGCATCTGATTCACCATATTAAGAGACAAAAGGAGAAGACATATGTGATCATCTTGATAGATGCATGCAAAAAAAGAACTTGAAAAATCCAATATCCATTTACCAATATAACCCTGAAATAGAAGGGAACTTCCTTAATCTGATGAAAAGCATCTGTGAAAAACTAAGAGCTAACATCATACTTAATGGTAAAGGAGATCTGCTCTCACCACTTCTAGCTATCAAGAATGAAATCCTGCTGGGGCTGGGGTTGTGGCTCAGAGGTAGAGCGCTCACCTAGCACATGTGAGGCCCTGGTTCAATCCTCAGCACCACATATAAATAAATAAATAAAATAAAGGTATTGTGTCCAACTAAAAAATAAAATAAAAAAGAAAGAAATCGTTATTAAGGAAAAAAAGAATGAACCCCTGCTTCAGGTACTCTAAATTCTGTAAGTCAGATGACCAAAGGCCTACTTGCAAGAATGACACTGATCAGGCTTGAAATGACTTTTTTTTTCCCCCTGGAAAAAAAAAAGGGTACATTCCACAGTGTATGTTGAAGAATAATATAAAATGCCACCATGTGGTATTGCAGTGTGATGCCACAGTCTATATTGAAGAACATTATAAAGCTAAGCTCTATAATTCTGTACTCTGCTGATGGGAGTAAAACTTCACATTACCAATAGAATTTGGTAACACATTAGAAAAATAACCACTGTGACCAAGTTTTTTTTATGATGAATATGTAGTGATTAGGAAATCTTTTATGTTGAAGGAGAAAAATCATGTTAATCTCCAAATATTGCTAAAAAGACAATAAAATTCAACATCCATGCTGGTAAAAATTGTAATACATAAATAAATGTTCTTACATTGAGCTACTATATACTTTCTATATACTGAGAAAAAACTTATAGAACATAATTCTCAAAGCCAAAAGCTGGGCTGGGGATATAGCTCAGTTGGTAGAGTGATTACCTTGCATGCACATAGGCTCTGGGTTCAATCCCCAGCACCCCCCCCCCCAAAAAAAAAAAAAAAGCCCAAAGTACATTTCAGTTAAGGATAGGGAAAAAAGGGCTGGGGATGTGGCTCAAGCAGTAGTGCGCTTGCCTGGCATGTGTGCGGCCCAGGTTTGATCCTCAGCACCATATACAAATAAAGATGTTGTGTCTGCCGAAAACTAAAAAATAATTATTAAAAAAAATAAAAATAAAAGGGCTGGGGATGTGGCTCAGTGGTCAAAAAATAAATAAATAAAAATAGAGGGCTGGAGATGCAGCTTAGTGAGAGCACTTGCCTAGCATGCTGTGAGGCCCTGTATTCTAACCCCAGCACTGCAAAAACAAACAAATAAATAAATATAAAATAAATTAAAAGTAGAACTATGAACAATTCTACTTCTTTTTTTTTTTAATTCTCTTTATTTATTTATTTATTTATTTTAGTTTTTTTCGGCAGACACAACATCTTTGTTTGTACGTGGTGCTGAGGATTGAACCTGGGCCGCACGCATGCCAGGCAGGCATGCTACCGCTTGAGCCACATTCCCAGCCCCTCTACTTCTAAATATATGCCCAAAAGAATTGAAAGCAAGCTCTGGAAGCAATATTTGCATACCCATGTTCATAGCAGTGTTATTAACAGTAGCTAAAAGTGGAAGCAATTAAAGTATCAATAGATGGATGAGTGAGTGACTAAAATGTAGTATACACATACAATGGAATATTATTTAGCTTTAAAAAGAAAATAAATTTTGCCACATGCTACAAGGACTTCAAGGACATTGTGCTAAGTGAAACAAACCAGTCATGAAAAAGTCAAGTACTATCTTTTTCTAATTATATGAGATACTTAGAATAGTCAAATTCATAGACATGGAAACCACATAGAGTGATTTCCAGGAGCCAAGGGAGGCAGAAATGTCATGATGATGAGTGACTGTAAATCTGTGACTTGGGAGGTTGAGACAGGAGGATCAAAAGTTTGAGGCCAGCTTTGGTAACTTAGTGAGACCCTGTCTCAAAATAAAAAATAAAAAGGGGGCTAGGGTTGTGGCTTAGTAGTAGAGCACTCACCTAGCACATGCAAGGCACTGGGTTCAATTGTCAGCACCACATAAAAATAAATAAATAGATAGATAGATAGATAAATGTATTGTTTCCAACTAAACTACAACTGGGGGGGAAAAAAGTCTCCGGGGATGTAACTCAGTGGTAGAGTCCCATAGGGTTCAGTCCCCAGTACTGCCAAAAGAAAAAAAAAAAGGAGAGTTATTTAATGAGTATAAGTTTTACTTTTGCAAAATTCATAGTTCTGGAGATTGGTTGCATAACAATATGAGTATACTCAACTGAACTGTACACTTAAAAATCGTTAACATAAGCTGGCACTGTGGCACATGTCTGTAATCCCAGCAGCTCTGGAGGCGGAGGCAGGAGGATCTTGAGTTCAAAAGCCAGCCTCAGCAAAAGTGAGGCACTAAGCAAATACAAAATAGGGCTAGGGATGTGGCCCAGTGCCCCTGAGTTCAATCCCTGGTACCCCTCCACCAAAAAAAGTTTGACATAGTAAATATTGTTATATGTGTTTTACCTCAGTGACATATCAAAATTAATGTGTATATCTGAGTGCAGTGGTGCATGTTTATAATACTAACAACTTGGGAGGCTGGGGCAGAAGGATTGTATATTCAAAACCAATCTCAAGCCAGGTGCAGTGGCGATACCTGTAATCCCAGTGTCTGAGGAGGCTGAGGCAGAAGGATCACGAGTTCAAAGCCAGCCTCAGCAAAAGCAAGGCACTAAGCAACTCAGTGAGACCCTGTCTCTAAATAAAATACAAAATAGGGCTGGGGATGTGACTCAGTGGTCAAGTGCCCCAACAAGTACCCAAACAAACCCCCCAGAAAACAGCCTCAACAATTTAGCAAGACCCTGTCTCAAAAAAACAAAAACAGAAATGCACGGGGATGTAATTCAAATGAAGAGTGCCCCTAGATTCAATCCCCAGAACTGCAAAAAATGAATAAATAAAATAACAAGTGTGTGTGCATGCGCACACACACACATATATATGTATACATTATATATATTATATGTTATACAAAAATGTTTTAATATTATGTAATTTCTTTTTTTAATATCTTTATTTTATTTTTAGAGAGGAGAGAGAGAGAATTTTAATATTTATTTTTTAGTTCTCGGCGGACACAACATCTTTGTTTGTATGTGGTGCTGAGGATTGAACCCGGGATGCATGCATGCCAGGCGAGCGCGCTACCGCTTGAGCCACATCCCCAGCCCCAATATTATGTAATTTCTTTAAAAATTTTTTTTGGTTGTAGATGGACATAATTTATTATTATGTGGTGCTGAGGATCAAACCCAGTGCCTCACTGGTGCTCTTCCAGTGAGCTACAACCCCAGCCCCCTAATATTGTGTAATTTCTAATCAATATTTCTTTATAGATATAATTTTATGTATCTACATATTTTATATTTAGATTTAAGTATATATTTTAAGTACTTCACATACAAATAAAATTTATTTTTAAAATTTTTTTTTTTCAGTTATAGGTGGACACAATATCTTTGTTTTATTTTTTAATGTGGTGCTGAGGATCCAACCCAGTGCCTCATGCATGCGAGGCAAGCGCTCTTCCTCTGAGCCACAATCTCAGCCCCAATAAAATTTATTTTAAAATATACATTAAAATTATTTTTTGCACTGTTTTATGTTGAAAGTAGTTTGCTATTACAAAAATAAAATGACCTTTAAAATCTTATTGTTGAAGTTTTGCAAACTTTTTTTTTTTTTTAACCAGGGATTGAATCAGGGATGCTTAACAATCCCCAGCCACATCCCCAGCCCTTTTTTTATATTTTATTTAGAGATGGGCCTCATTAAGTTGTTGAGGCTGGGTTTGAACTTGAGATCCTCCTGCCTCAACCTTCTGGGATTACAGGTGTGTGCCACTGCACCCAGCACTAATCTTTTTTCTTTAGGGTCTAATCTACTCTTAATTCCTTTCAGTACATTTTTTTTTCATCTTCAGAATTCTGATTTGAATCCCACACACACACTGCTAGGAATTGAACTGAGGGCCTCAATATGGTAGGCAAGCACTATCACTGAGCTACATCCCCATCCCTTTTCATTGTATTTTGAGACAGGGTCTTGTTAAGTTGCCCAGGCTGGCCTCAAACTTGTCATCCTTCTGCCTTGACCTCCTGAGTAGCTGGAATTACAGATTTATGCCACCATATCCAACTTCTGATTTGAATCATTCCCCCTTATATCATTACTTAAAATTTATTTATTTTATTCTTTTGGAGGGGAGTACTGGGGATTGAACCCAGTACATAAGCATGCTAGGCAAGCACTCTACTACTGAGCTATAACCCCAACTCTTTATTTTCTTGACCATCTATAATATAGTAACTTTCAAGGGTGTTTTGTTGTTGTTGTTGTTTGTTTGTTTGTTTGTTTTTTGGAATTGAACTCAGATGGCTTAACCACTGAGCCATACCCCCAGCCTTCTTTTATTTTTTGAGACAGGGTCTCATTAAGTTGCTTAGGGCCTCCTAAGTTGCTGAGGCTGGCTTTGAACTTGCCTTCTGCCTCAGCCTCTTTCCTCCTGCCGGTTGCTGAGATTACAGGTGTGCACCACCGTGCCTTGGTTCAAGGTTCTTATATACCAATAACATTAATTAATTACTTATTTGATTTATTCTAATATGTAACAGCTTCTAAATAAGCTCACTAGAATTACTAGAACCATGTTTACTAAAAACTGTTCATTTTTTGACTTTTCTTTTAAGATATCTCACTATGAGTCAGACACAGCAACACATACATTGCAGCTACTTGGAAAGCTTAGGCAAAGGTATCACAAGTTTGAGGTCAACCAGGGCAATTTAGCGAGTCCCTGACTGAGAATTAAGAAAGAAAAAGAAAGGGTGGGGGGATGTAGCTCAGTGGTTATACGCCCTTAGTTGTCAATGTCAAGGGAAAAATAGATTAAATAGGCAACTGATACAAAAAATCCTTTTTTGGTTAAAAATATGTATAGAGAGCAAATGAACCCCAAGGCCCCCAAGTGGCAATTATGAAGATCTCCCTTGGATTTCCCTTCCAGAAAGAGGTTGCCGCTCTGCTGCCAAGAGGGCAGTTAGCTGACCTGGTAATGCCTTCAGATTTTCTTTGGCTCTTGTTTCACCTAGCCAATGAATGAGCACATCCAAGAGTCTGGCCATCTCTACCCAGTGGGGAAATTCTCTAACAGGTGATGTTGTTCTGGAGCCCCCTATTGAGTTAGTTGAGATTCTATTCTGTTGGCTCTGCATCATAGCTGTAAGCTTTCTCTAACAGCCCTTCTTCCTCTCTCTCTTTTTTTTTTTTTTCAAAGCTGTTAGATCTGCATTGCAGCCTCAAGATTTCTCCTGCCCATTATACATCCTTCCTTGTATTTCACAGGTATTACCATTCCCACTCCCCACTTAAGAAATTACTTGCACCTCAAACTCTGAGTCCTGCTTCCCAGAGGATCCAACATAGATGATTCCAAGAGTGATCCAACAGGGCAGGTGGTAAGATGAGTTTGGAGCTGGATCACTTTCTGCCTGGCTGATCACTAGAATATCATTCTGAATAAGTTGTGGGGCATGAATAAGACCCCTATGTAAAATGGCCACCCAATAGCTAAAACTATGTGTAGTGACTAGGGAGAGTGTTCCTATGGGGAAGACCATACTGCCATGGCTATTGCAGTAATTTGAGTATGAAAAATTCAGGGAACAAGTTATAGGGCAATGGCATTGATTGTTGTTTACTAAATTGTAATGGCACCTACAGAAGGGAAAGGAGAAGTTGAGCATAATAACAAACAAGTTACAACTAATTGAGCACCTTATCACCTGAGTTAGATTTAAAAAAATAAAATAGAAGACCTGAGACCAAACCCAAGACTTAATAGTTTAAAAATTTTAGCATTGAGATATTTAAAGACATTCATCATATACTCCTATGTACATGTCCTAGGTTTTCCCAATCAGTGTCTTAGTTTAACAGAGCTTTCTCAACTGGGCAACTCCCCTAGCCAAGACAGTAAATTGAAATCAAACTGCATGTTGGAGATGGTGAGGATGAGATCACCCTTGAGGATTCTAAAGATGGAGAGGTTGGTCTCTACTGAAGAATATGGAAATAACAATCCCCTTCTTTTTTAAAACAATGGGCTTTATCTACAACTGTTTCCTGACTGCCCAAGATCTTCCTCCAGTTATAACCAATACATTTCCTAATAAGACTCAGCCCCTCTAAACCCTATAAAACTCAGATCCTTATTAGAGTCAGTTGCCATTTTCCCTCTTGAAAATGTGCCCCTCTGCTGCTTAATAAAGCATTTCTGATCTGTTGAGGTCTGCCTCCATTTCTTTTTCTTTCTATATTCTCTTTCATTTGCTTTTACCTACCATATATCCATTTAAAATTCACTAATCTGGTCCCTGTCAAAACTGGGTAAACCCTGGAGAACAACTGCAGACAACTGCCAGCTGAATCAAGCAGCTACTCTCATAGCAGCTCTTGTGCCCATGTGGCATCTTTTTAGCTAGGCATATTAGGAGGCTCCTGGAACATGGTATTCAACCATTGATTTGGTGAATGTGTACTTTTCTACTTGGTCATGAAAGATAAGAAGCCAGATGTGTTCTGTGCTTTCTGATCATCCTATGAGCTGCTTCCCTCTGCCACACTCTCTCACCATGATATTCAGCCTCATCTGGAGCCCTGGTGAATGAAGCTGGCTGTCTGTAGACTGAAACCTCTGCAACCCTTTCTGGCCATCATGAGCTGAGCAGTTTTCCTTCATGACTCCTTTCTGCCAGGATGTTTTGCCTCTACTTGTATGCAGAGGAGTAGAGTTAACTGACCATGGACTGAGTCCACTGAAACTGTGAGCCCCAAATAAACCATTCCTTCTTTTTTAAAACAAACAAACAAAAAAAGCCAGATGGACTTAGTTTCACCTCAGGGATGTATGAACTGGCTTTGTTTTCCTAGGAGACTTGGATCTTCTGAACATCCTGTAGAACATCACATGGATCTATCATATTGATGGCATTGTACTCACCAGGCAGCATTAAAAGGAGGTGAAAAGCACATGGGTGGTCTTGATAATTCATTTTCATCACTGAAGTTAGGAAGAAGACAAATCCAATGATGATTCAAGGACTTGCCATTTCAGTAAAGTTTTTAGGAGTCTAATGATCAGGGTGTACAAGGACATGCCCCCCAAAGTAAGTTGAATTGTTGTTTCTTATATCCTCTTCCACAAAGAAGGAAGCAGTGCTTTGTAGGCCTCTTTGAGTTTTGTTTTGTTTTGTTTTGTTTTGTTTTAAGAGAGAGAGAGAAAGAGAATTTTTTAATATTTATTTTTTAGTTTTCAGTAGACACAACATCTTTGTTTGTATGTGGTGCTGAGGATCGAACCCGGGCCACACGCATGCCAGACGAGCGAGCTACTGCTTGAGCCATATCCCCAGCCCCCTCTTTGAGTTCTAGTGGCCACACATTCCACATTGAGGCTTACTGTTCCAGCCCATGTGTCCTGTGATCCAAGGCTGCCGGCTTTGAAATATATGTTCTTAATAATCAGAGGGTCGACCAGCTTCTTTTCTATTTCTGAAAGCCAATATCCAGTTACTTTTCCAAATCACCTTACAGTCTCTAGGACAAAGACTAAGAATAAACAAACAAGTATTTTAAATTTTTTTTTCTACAAAAAAATAAAAAACAAACATTAAGGCTGGGATTGCAGCTCAGTGGTAGAGTGCTTGCCTTGCATTCATGAGGCACTGGGTTCAATTCTCAGCACAGCATACAAATGATTACATAAAAAATAAAGGTACATCAACAACTAAAAAAATATATTAAGCACATTAAAATGTCACATTCTACATTAAAATACTGACAATTTTAAAGTAAAATCATTTAAAACTAAAAATTCATGATAAATTTTCTCTGGCAAAGGTCATATATAGGTCAACAACTGATTTTGAAAATATGAAAACTTAGCCAGGTGCAGTGGCACACACGTGTAATCCCATTGACCTAGGACGCTGAGGCAGGAGGATCACAAGTTCAACACCAGCCTCAGAAATTTAGTGAGGCCCTAAGCAATTTAGCAAGACCTTGTCTCAAAATAAAATATAAAAAGGACTGGGGATGTGACTTAGTGGTTCAATCCCCAGTACCAAAAATATATAGAGAAAATTTATGTACTGTTTTTAAAAAGCATTTTACTTAATTTTTAAAAATTATCAAAAGTTAAAAAGTGCTAGATATAATTCCATTTTGTTCCATGGAAGCAACTATAGCGTAACTTTAGACCTTTAAAAAAACAACTGAATAGGGGCTAGGGTTATAGCTCAGCGGTCGAGTGCTTGCCTTGCACATGTGAGGCACTAGGTTCCATCCCCAGCACCACATAAAAGTAAATAAAACAAACAAATATATATATATATATATATATATATATTTTTTTTTTTTTTTTTTTTTTTTTTTAATAGCTAGGCATGGTAGATGGTAGAGCACACCTGTAATCCCAACTGCTCAGGAGGCTGAGGCAGGAGGATTACAAGTTCAAAGCCAGCCTTAGCAACTTAGGGAGGCCCTAAATAACTTACTGAGACCCTATCTCAAAAAAAAAAAAAAAAGCTGGGGATATGACTTAGGGGTTGAACACCCCTGGGTTCAATCCCTGGTACCAAAAATAAATTCATAAAAAAATCAAAATTAGGGGCTGGGGTTGTGGCTCAGCGGTAGAGCCCTCGCCTAGCACATGCGAGGCCCTGGGTTCGATCCTCAGCACCACATAAAAATAAAGATTTGTGTCCGACTTAAAAAAAAAAAATCGAAATTAAAAAGAGCTGAAATAGAGCATAATATTCATCCAATTTTGCCTAAAAAGGAAAACTTGAGCCGTTTTCTAGGCACTGGGAGAGGCTGGGAAACTGGGACCATGGGAAACTGGGACCATTCGTCCATCCAGCACCACTACCTGTCTTTGATCTTAGAACCAAGAGATTCTTTCCTGGCCCACCCCTGGAGAGAGTCTATGCATGCTATTTTCTAATTTCCGGAGAAATTTTCTGAAAGAATTTTGATGTTTAAATCCTGTGCCAGTACTGAAATTCTTCCAAAGCTTATGATACTTTGCACTTTAATTTAATACATAAAGTCATTAATCTAATTCCAAATGAAAATACAGCACTTCATTTGGTTACTTGATTTCTTTTTCTTTTTTCTTTCCTTTTTTTTTTTAGTTGTAGATGGACACATGTCTTTATTTTATTTATTTTTAATATTTATATTTTAGTTGTAGATAGACACAATACCTTTATTTTATTTTTTTTAATTTTTATGTGGTGCTGAGGATCAAACCCAGTGCCTCACATGTGGTAGGCAAGCACTCTACCACTGAGGTACAACCCCAGCCCTGGTCACTTGATTCATAGGTAGGGTAATTTTCTTCTTTGGAAACTACATTGATTATCTAAATGGTAGTTGTATTGGAAAGGATTCTAATGCTTTTTCTGTATTCTTCCAGTTGTGAAAATTTTCTCTGCACCACTCAATTGTTTTCTTTTATTCCTTTATTCTAAGACATTTTAGGTTTTCATTCAAATACATGATTTTTTTCTGACTTCATTCAATAACTCATAACATAATCAATGAATTGGTCTCTTATCAGTTGTATTAGTTCTTTGGCAAATTGGACAACTGACGTTTCAGAATTGGTTCTGATGCTATAAATTTCACTTGTTTTCTCCTTTCAAGGACAGTAAGAAATGCTTTTGGGAGGGCTACAACAGTAGCATAAAGGAAATTTTTTGGTTGAAGCCCTGATCCACGAATACAGCTTTTCCTATTTACTTGTATTATTCCCAGTAATGTCCTATGAAACACTCAGAGCTCCTTTGGATGATGATTTATAGGTGTTTGGGTGATGATTCATCAAATTCCTTATCAAGGGCTGGGATTGTGGCTCAGTGATAGTGTGCTTGCCTAGCATAAGTGAGGCACTGGGTTTG
The DNA here is from genome assembly GCF_021218885.2 of Marmota monax. Lineage (NCBI taxonomy): Eukaryota > Metazoa > Chordata > Mammalia > Rodentia > Sciuridae > Marmota > Marmota monax. The sequence goes on from NW_026695227.1 coordinate 30,264,019, forward strand.
ATCCTCAGCACCACATAAAAATAAAATAAAGATTGTGTGTTCACCTACAACTAAAAAAATAAATATAAATATTTTTTAAATTATTAAGACTATCTCTATAAACTTCATCTGTGCTGGCATAAATAAACTTCTCCATTATGGCTTCATGAGAACATTAATATATATAAACTCAAAAGCCCAGACAAACAGATCTACATGTGGTTTTTTTGCATCAAAATGTAGCACTGTGTCTATTTTTTCTGTTCCAAAAAGTAGTTTCATAAAGTGAGAATCACAAATGTCACCCTAGTCTAGATTTTTGATCATGTTGTTTGGATAATTTTCTACTAAAGAAATTATCCCATATGATGCAGTGTTTGGTTGTTTGGTATTCTCCACCAAGTGACCATCAGGTTAGAAGGGATGATTTAATGTGTTAATGGGCAATAAACAAGAATCAAGCCAGGCCCAATGGCACATGTCCGTAATCCCAGTGGCTCAAGAAGCTAAGGCAGCCTCAGGAACTTAGCAAGACCCTAAGCAACTCAGCAAGATCCTAAGCAACTCAGCAAGATCCTGTCTCTCAATAAAATATTTAAAAAGAGCTGGGGATGTGTCTCGGTTGTTAAGCGCCCCTGGGTTCAATCTTCGGTACCAAAAAAAAAGAATCAATACCTACATTTCCTCTTTTTTCACTAGACACTGAATTTTTTAAGGGTAGAAGAGTTACCTATTTATTACTCTTGTGTTAATCCATTCATCAATTACTGAAGACCTTCATAAAATGGGCCAGACATTCTTCCACATACTTAGTGAACAATAGTGTCTACCCTCATGGAGTTTACATTTGTAATGTGTGTGTGTGCACACTAGGGAGTGACAGGAGGTAAACATCTCAGGCCAGGTAGGAGAGGGGACAGTACCACAGCACTGTTGCTTTGTGAGGCAGGTGTTTTAAAGAAGTTTTAGCTTCAAAGGAATCATGTATGAAACCAGCACCTGTGGTCACCAGGGCCCACTAAACAAAGCTTCTGGGTGGACCCCAGCCCTCCCAAATTATTACATTACCACTCCATATTCATCCAGAACAAGAAAATGTGTGCCAGGCATGGTGGCACAAACCTGTAATCCCAGAAGCTGGGGAAGCTGAGACAGACAGATTGCAAGTTCAAGGTCAGCCTCAACAACTTCGCAAGACCCTAAACAGCAACTTGGTGAGACTGTCTCCAAATTAAAAAAACAAAAAAAGGAAAATGGGCTGGGATGTAACTCAGTGGTAAAGTGCCCCAGAGTTAAATCTCCAGATCCCCCACCCCAAACAAAAAAAGAAAAAAGAAAAGAAAAAGGAAATGTGAGAGGTGGAAGACAACTGGCTGTTGTTGAGAAGAAAAAGCCTTTTAGTCAGTTGGACTGGCAACAAAGGTCTATTTTTGGAGAAATTCTGAGTCCAAAACTGTTTCTAAATGTTGGTACTGATGTCTGCAACTGCACTATTAGAGCTTTGTTCTTTGGCTCATATTAAAATAAGAATATCCTTGGAGAATTAACATTCAGATATGTAATTAACACAGTAGAGTGAATAAATTTATTAAGCTTTTACAACATGATATTCAGCCAAAAGCAGGTTTAGAAAATAGGTGAACATCTATGTCTAAAATAGGAGGCCCTTACTTGGAGAGAGAAGACTTCTTCTGAGAACCCCTGGGCAGAGAAAGCATATGTCATATATATATGCCAAGGAATTGAAAGGGCATGAAAAGTTTATGACTAGATATATTTGAAATATTCATTATTTATCTGTTACTAATAAGAGATTCAGTAGCCAACAAGATGACTTTGGCTATGTATTAGCAACTTTAAATTCTAAAAAGTACTATCAGTTTAATTTTATTATACTGAAGTCAAAACTTAAAAAATAGTATGCGATGCTATCTAATAGTAATGCCTCCCACTCCCACCCCACCTCACACATACCACAAGGGTCTTGCTAAATTGCTGAGGCTGGTCTGGAACTAGTGATCTTCCTGCTTCAGCCTCCTAAATTGCTGGGATTGCAGGAGTACGCCATCACACCTGACTCTCTAATGGTAATCTCTAGATATACATTTTATATTTTATTTAAAAAGTTTTAAAATCCTGAGAAGGTTGGGAAAAGTTTGATCAGTGAATACTAATCTACAGTTATAAGCAGAAAGTCTGGGGTTACTATTGCACTAGTATTGTGACTATAGATACTGTATATTTCAAGAAACTAGAAGAAAGGATTTTGAAAGCTTTCACCACAAGAAATTGATAAATGAGAAGATAAAAGATGTGATTTAAACATTACTCAGTGTATACACATATTGAACATTACATGATAACCCATTAATATTTGCAACTTTTATTTTTGTGTATCAGTTAAAAATAAAAATTTCAGGAAGGAAAAAAAGTTATAATATTCTAGAATAATTTAAAATAAAATAAAGGTACTTAATAGTATATGCATAAACCACTAGCAGGGTATCCTTTGTTCTCAATGTACTGAACACATAAAATTTTTCAGCTAGGTGCAGTGGTGCATGCCTATAAACTCAGAGGCTTGGGAGGTTGAGGCAGGAGGATCACAAGTTCAAAGCCAGCCTCAGTAACTTACTGAGGCCCTAAAAACTTAGTGAGACCCTGTCTCAAAATAAGAAATAGAAAGGGCTGGGAATGTAGCTCTGTGGTTTAGTCCCTCTGGGTTCAATTCCTGGTTAAAAAAAAAAAAAAATTCAGACACCCAAATAGAAAACACAAGACAACTCATTTAAGACAGGGAATACTTTATTCAAAACCCATCAGAGAAATGGACAGCCTGGGTCTGTGACAAAGCATTCATGTTTTAAAGCATAGGTCAGTAATTATATATGAGAGCATACAATGCTACATACAAATTAACTGATCAGACCAAAACTTTTCAATGTTCAAATCAGAATAAGCTTCCCTGTAAAAGCAGCACCTTTGTGACATTTTAACTTTAGTATTCCTCTCCTTCTTCCTCACCCTCTCCTTCAACAGAATCCACACCAACCTCTTCATAATCTTTCTCTAGGGCAGCCATGTCCTCACGGGCCTCAGAAAACTCTCCTTCCTCCATCCCCTCACCCACGTACCAGTGAACAAAGGCACGCTTGGCATACATCAGGTCAAACTTGTGATCCAGGCGAGCCCAGGCCTCAGCAATGGCTGTGGTGTTACTCAACATGCACACAGCACGCTGCACCTTGGCCAGGTCTCCACCAGGAACCACAGTGGGAGGCTGGTAATTAATGCCAACCTTGAAGCCAGTGGGGCACCAATCCACAAACTGGATAGTACGCTTGGTCTTGATGGTGGCAATGGCAGCATTGACATCTTTGGGGACCACATCACCACGGTACAACAGGCAGCAAGCCATGTATTTACCATGGCGGGGGTCACATTTTACCATCTGGTTGGCTGGCTCAAAGCAAGCATTGGTGATCTCTGCTACAGAAAGCTGTTCATGGTAGGCTTTCTCAGCAGAGATGACGGGGGCATATGTGGCCAGAGGGAAGTGGATGCGGGGATAGGGCACCAGGTTGGTCTGGAATTCTGTCAGGTCAACATTCAGGGCTCCATCAAATCTGAGGGAAGCAGTAATGGATGACACAATTTGACCTATCAGCCTATTCAGGTTAGTGTAGGTTGGGCGCTCAATGTCAAGGTTTCTGCGACAGATGTCATAGATGGCCTCATTATCTACCATGAAGGCACAATCAGAGTGCTCCAGGGTAGTGTGGGTGGTGAGGATGGAATTATAGGGCTCAACTACAGCTGTGGAAACCTGGGGGGCTGGGTAAATGGAGAACTCCAGCTTGGACTTCTTGCCATAATCAACAGAGAGACGTTCCATCAGCAGGGAGGTGAACCCAGAACCAGTTCCCCCACCAAAGCTGTGGAAAACCAAGAAGCCCTGAAGACCTGTGCACTGGTCAGCCTGTTAGAAAAGAAAAGAATAAAGAAAAGATAAATTTTTAATTTTTGTGCTATAATCATAGTAAATAAACTTTTATTTTAGATCTTATTTTGAAGAATGATTTTTATTTCTTTACCATACTAGAGATTGAATCCAGTGCCTTGCACATGCTAGGCAAGCGCATCTACCACTGAGCTACCTTCCCAGCCCCATTGACAAATGCTTTTTAAACAGTGTAAGGAATCTGGGGTGGTAGTTCAGTGATATAGCACTTGTTTGACATGTATAAGGCTTTGAACTTGACCCCCAGCACCATTAAAAAGAAAAAGAAAAAGAAAAGAAAAATGTAGACATTCTTCGAATTACTCAATATTTCTTAAATGAAAAACCTAAATATTTACAAAATGATGCTAAACAGTTCATGTTTTAATTGAATTTTTAAAAAAGGAATAATTTATCTAACCACTACATTTGTTTTTATAATAAACAGCATTGTTTCAAATGTCTTCCTTATGATCATTAATTTACTATATTATCAAGGATAAACATACCAGTTTACGAATTCGGTCCAAGACAAGGTCAATGATCTCCTTGCCAATGGTGTAGTGGCCTCGGGCATAGTTATTGGCAGCATCTTCCTTGCCTGTGATGAGCTGCTCAGGGTGAAAGAGCTGACGGTAGGTTCCAGTGCGAACTTCATCTGGAAAGGAAACCAGTCACTCCTCATTAATAACCTGCACAAGCCTGCTCAACTCTGGTGAGGGGATGGGAGGTAAGAAAGACAATATGTTTTATGTGATCAATGGAGAACCCAGGACAGATCCATCAACTCACCAATGACTGTGGGTTCCAGGTCTACAAACACTGCCCTGGGCACATGCTTGCCAGCGCCTGTCTCGCTAAAGAAGGTGTTGAAGGAGTCATCTCCTCCGCCAATGGTCTTGTCACTTGGCATCTGGCCATCAGGCTGAATGCCATGTTCAAGGCAGTAGAGCTCCCAGCAGGCATTGCCAATCTGGACACCAGCCTGGCCAACGTGGATGGAGATGCACTCACGCTATGAAAGAAAGAAAAATTATAAAATTAAGCTGTATTAGCATTTTGAATTTTCAGTAAATTAAAAAATTATTTCTAGTAATTTACAGGTATTTTTCAAATTTATTTGAGTCATATTCCTAATAAGAGAAAAATGGTTAATGAAAAGCACCTGCTACAAATGCTGCAAATATGTGTGGTCTGAATAATAATGTCACCTTGGCGCAATTTAGCACATAGTGCAAGCCCATTGTTCCTACAGCTATGGTTGAATGGAAGATTTTTTATGTTAAAAAATAGTCAAAGCACAAATTTTGTAAAATGAAATAAATTGCATTCAAATAGTAATTGGAATTCATTGCTTTCTTTTCCTTTAAGTAGAGATGAAGGTTTCTTCTAAATAGGACTTGGTATATTTCAACATGGACATCTGTACTACAGCTGAGGCTAGAAGCCACACCCTATGCAGTCTGTCTGCGGAATCGGAATCCATCAATATTAGGGGGTTAGAAGAAAGACAAGGTTGGCCTCCTGCACTGCTGCACTGCTGCATTGCTGTATTTGCTGTGCCTGGTGCTGGCCTGTACTCTTTGCTACATTATTTAACAGAACAGCTCTATTTCCAGCAACTGCTTACATGATCTCATTGTGCTGCTTTGCCAGTGTTCCTCCTCTGACCCAGCCTAGGACCGTGTTCCTGAATTGAAATGAATTAATAAAGATGCACTGGAACAAAAGACAGCTGGATGAAGTATAATTCTCCTTTGCAGCAATTTTTTTCTTTTTAAAAAAATTTCCCTGAATCTTTTCCACTGTAAAAAACTAAAAAATTATTAGTACTTTTAAGAAACCAGTTCCTAAGTTCACACAAGATGCTACCAAACAAAAGAAATTAAATTAAAGTCCGGTGAAAAGATAATGAAATATTTATTTAAAACAAAATAGTATTTCCATTCTGAGAATCCCTACCCTCCCCTTAACATTCATATTCTATAGAAACGTTCTCTATAATCTAAAGATTATAGCCCCTAAAGGGCTACAACTTTCATTGTCTATTCACTGACTTAAGGGGGCGGGGGAGCGGGGAAGGGCGTTTCCCTTAATCGGGACAACTGGGGTACCCCGGGCTTCACAAAGTGGGCTTTCTCTCTCCTCTATATCCATGCAGCCTCTACAGTTTAGGTCTCTGGATCTCTGTCTCTCTTTCTCAGGGCGGGTCATCCTCATTGTCAAGTGAATTTTTGCTCAAGAAAAAAACGTCATCTAAGTTTTAATAGTGAATTAAAATACCTTTTGAAGCCCACAGTTCCACAATGATGAAAGACTTTTATTATAATTCTTTCCTGACAGAAGAGGTTTAGTGAGGCGAACCCCGCCCAACGCCAGGGAAGCAAGAAACAAACAACTCCGCCCCTGCGCCACCTTGACACCGGCTGCCAAGGGCTCCAACAGAAAACTAAACCTTTTTTTAAAATTATTATTGTTTATTTTCCCGTTAATACATGGGCTTCTTTCTAAAATGCCAACAACCTGCGAGGAATCTTTTTGTACAAACCCAAGGCTCGGATTTGTCTTTTTTCCTGCCCCCTCAATCCCCTAGCTCCACACCACTCGCCAGCCCCGTTTGGTATGTGAAGGTTTTTTTTTTTTTTTTCTTTCTTCCTCTTTTTTTAGACTCCTCCTCCTCCTCCCCTCCCCGCTCTTGGGAGCGATATAAGAAAGAAAAGGGATTCTTGGAATTAAACGAATCCTGGCTCAGAAATGCAAGGGCCCAGTACAGGACACAACCACCGCCTTTTCCGGCCCCAGACCCTTCCCGCACTGCAGATGGGCTGCTTGTGGTCCCGTAGGGTTCTCGGGTAACAAAAACCCCTCGCGCCGCCTTTGCTCTTCCCCATGATTCTCCAGCGTCCTGGGCACATTTCTACCCGGGTTTCAGCTCCCGCACTGCGTCGGCAGCGGGGCTTAAGGATTTAGGGTAGAACAAAGCTAACTAAACCTCACACAGCGTAAGACTACCGGAACCCAAAGAGATTACAAAAGAAAAGGGCTTAAGGTTTTCCAAGAATATCCCAGGGTTCTGACTCCACCCACCGGCCAAAAAGAGCCGGAAAAAACACATTCTTACCATGGTTGCTGCTTCGCGGCTGCAGAGCAGATGGCGGAGAGGAGAGGAGAGGAGAGGAGAGGAGAGGTTGTTGCTTCTTACAGCGCGACTCTTAGGCGGTCGATGTAAGAGAACCTGCGGCGCAAAGGCGGATGCGGCTCCCTATATACAACTCGGTCACCATGGGGATGGGCCAGGGCCTTTTCCTGTTGGTCCAGACCCCTCAATCTGCCCAGAGAAGCCACGACAGGAGAGTGGTGATTGGTGCAAACGACATGGGATGAGGTAATCTCTCCCCCACCCCTTTTTCCCTAGCATCCATAGACTGTTTGCATCCTTCAGACAAAGAGACCGTGCAAAGGCAGTCAACCGAGCATCCATTATGGGGTGGGGTTGGGAAGGGGCGGAAAGGGAAGAAAGAAAACGGGTTGGATTTGAGGTTTTTTGTTTAAACCTTAAACTACAGTTAAAATCATCTATGTGTTTTCCCTACATTTGGTCACAGAATTTATGTTGAGATTAAATAATTATGGCAGTAATTTTACTGCCAGCCTTTCCTCATAGTATATTAAACTCCACTATATTTGGTTAGGATGAAAGATCTCAATTACTTTAAAAATAAAGACGAGAAGATGGGAGTGATGGTCAAAATGACTTGGGTGAATATGATTTTTTTTTTTTAGAAAGGATGCTGCATAGTCATTCAAAATGGTTTCTCAAGTTCAAATAATTTATTTTCAGATCTTTGCATGCACCAAATAGCTAAACAAAAGTGAAAAATGGAAAGAATATGATAATTAGAAAATGCAAATTGTTCTAATATGCAATAATAAGAGCTAATGTATATACAGTAAATAGTTTACCAGAGATATTCCTTAACCAGAACTCTATGTAATATATTTGTGTGGTGCATTGTCCCTATAAATGAATCATCTTTCCAGATATAGAATTGGGAAAATACAAGGAGAAGGAATTCAGTTCAGAAGCTAGTACTAGTTTTATTTCTGCATTACTCTCTTTTCTAGAAAATATCAAACAAAAACGTTCGATGCACCAAATTTTAAAGAGTTATATAACATATAAAGTAAAAGGAAGACTATTTTGTTATATTGTCTCCATCCACAGACTACTGTGTAACCTCAGCTCAGCTGCATTTCACTTTTATGCAGTTCCTATGTGAATTTGGTAAATAGCCTCTTCTGAGGTTGGGCTTCTGACTGTGGGAATTGTAGCTGCCTCACACCCTTGCTATTCAACTAGAGACTGCAATGGTTGCTCAATTGCCCCTTGGGACAAAAAGGCTTTGCTTTCACCCCTAGGAAATGGATTGCAGTAACATTCTTTTGCTATTTAGAAAGGCTCCATTATCAGCAAGGATGGGTTATGCAGAATAAGGCTCTGAACTGTGGACCACTTAACATCGCTGAAGAAATTTCAGAAGTAATGAGGTTTGTTTGACCACCAAAATTGAAAATTTGGATTTTGACCGACATTTTTCCTTTTGATTTTAACCAACATTTTCAGGGTCTGCAGCACTATTTACAATGCTCTGCAGAGCCCATTCATTCCCGTTTAGTTGGCAGGCAGTGCAGGGTGTGGGAGGGAGGGACTTGAGAAGACAGCTGCTGCAGGTTGTGGTGTGACAAAGGCAGCCATGGATTTTTCTAGCCTACCATCCCAGCTCAGGTTTGCTTGTTCAAATTTGCTGCAATCATTTTTTCTAGAAAAAATAAAACCCAATACACAATTTTTCTACTTCTTGGATATTACATGGGGAAAATAATCTCCATCCTCTCTAGCAAATAAAAGTATATTTCAGTAAAGAGGAAGATTAAGGATGATTTGAATGCTTCTTTCTAACTTATAAATACATTTAACAAAAATAATAATTAATTGCCCTATAGAGTGTAAGCATTAACAAGCAGATCATTTAAAATATTTCTTCACAATTTTCATAATGAAAAATCAGACAGTACTGGACCATGGTAAAGTGTAGGAATTTTTTTGGAAAGAGAAGCAGTCTTGAATGTAGTGTTCTTTATGATATAAAAGACTAAATAAGGAGTATTTCATTTATTTCCCCAATAGTGAGTTCTTTATTCATTTTACAGAGGATTAAATAAGAGGAGGGTTCATGCAATTGATTCTTTGTAATTCTATCTCAGAGCCATTCTGTTCCTTATGTAAATGAGGATTTTTTTCCTCCCCTTGGAAATAAGTAACAATAAGATCTAGGTCAGAAATAGACTATTTAAGCACTGATAATCCACAAATATATAAATGGAAGATCAAAGGAAATAACCAGTTTACCCAGTTTGTACTTTTTAGTCCTCATCTGATTTAATAGCATTCAAACTATGGAAAGTTAAAAAAAATTACTATTATCCTATTTTTATGACTAATTTCTTTAATTTATGTCATATACATACATGGGTATTATATTAACAGATTCATTCTGTAGACAGTAAAACATAAAATATTTTTATTTCATAAAATTTGTGGAATTTTAATTATTTATTTGCATGTCTATACCTTTCTTCCATTAAAATGTAAGTCCTACTTCCTGCTAAAATGCCTTGCATACATTAGCATTATTTATGGTTTTAGGCTTTTTTTTTTTTTTTTTTTTGGTATCAGGGATTGAACGGGGTCATTCAACCACTGAGTCACATCCCCAGTCCTTTTTATTTATTATTTTGAGATAGGGTCTCATTAAGTTGCTTAGGGCCTCACTAAATTGCTGAAGCTGGCCTCAAATTTGAGATTCTCCTTCCTTAACCTCTCAAATTGCTGGGATTACAGGCCTATACTAACATGCCCACCAATGTTTGTTGAATTAAACATTTTCATGGCTAGTAATTTAAGGGTATTTAATAAAGTATTTTACTGTGTATATGTAACAAGCATTTACTGCATTTCTGTAGTGAGCCCAGGGCCATCTTCACTAGTGGGAAACTCAGAGGTAGTAGCATGGTCTCTTTTTTGTTTGTTTGTTTGTTTTGTTTTGTTTTTTGGTGTTTCTGTTGATTTTCAGTACTAGGGAATAAACCCAGGGTTACTTTCTTACTGAGCTACATCCTCAGTCTTTTTTATTTTTTATTTTAAAACAGGGTCTCTCTACGTTGTCAAGGCTGGCCTCAAACTTGTGATTCTCCTGTGTCATGTTCCTGAATTATAGGCATGTGCCACCACACTAGGTGCTTGGTCTCTTTTCTTTATAATCTTCTGAACTAGGGAAAGAATTAAGAATATACATTTATGTAGATTTGAGAATAAGGTGTTTGTAAGTGTATGAAGAGGGACCTTGTCAGATTCATTACATGACCCCACATATCATAACTTACATAGGAAGCAAGAGACTTGCTTTACTTATTCACCTCTTATTCATCTCTAAACCCATTTCCATCTTGATACTACTCCTACCACTCCTTGAAACTAAAATCCTTCAATGTTTGTTGCTAAATTCACTGTATACTTTTTAGTTCTTGTTAACTCGTGATAACCTTTGTCACAGTCCACTAGTTTCTTTTTCTTGAGACAGTTTCTTCCCTTGACCTCAAAAACTTTCTGGGCATGCTGACATGCACCTGTAATCCTAGTGATTCCAGAGGCTGAAGCAGGAGGATAGCAAGTTCAAGGCTAGCCTCAGAAATTTAGCAAGACTCTGTTCTCAAAATGAAAAATAAAGGGTCTGGGGATGTGGCTCAAGCCTTAACGGGGTCGCCTGGCACGTGCGGGGGGTTGGATTCAATTCTCAGCACCACGTAAAAATAAAATAAAGATGTGTCCACCGAAAACTGAAAAATAAATATTAAAAAAATTATCTCTCTCTTTTTTTTTTTCTCTCTCTCTCTTAAAAAAAAAAAAAGAAAAATAAAAAGGGCTGAGGATGGGCTGGGATTGTGGCTCAGTGGCAGAGCGCTCACCTAACATGTGGGAGGTGCTGGGTTTGATCCTCAGCACCACATTAAATAAATAAATAAATAAAATACAATTACAACTAAAAAAATAAAATAAAAAGGGATAAGGATATTCAATCCCCAGCACCACAAAAGAAAACCTATATGTGTATGCCTGTAATCCCAGCTACTCAGGAGGATGAGGCAGGAGGATCACAAGTTTGAGACCAGCTTGGGCAATCTAGTGAGACCCTGTCTTAAAATATAAAAAGGTGGGTCTGGGGATGTGGCTCAAGCGGTAGCGCGCTCACCTGGCATGCGGGCGGCCCGGGTTCGATCCTCAGCACCACATACAAAGATGTTCTGTCCGCCGAAAACTAAAAGAAATAAATATTAAAAAAAAAAAAAAAAAAAAAAAAAAAAAATATATATATATATATATATATATATATATATATATATAAAGGGCTGGGAATATATAGCTCACTAGTAGGGCCTAGCATGCACGAGGCCCTAAGTTTAATCTACTACTTCACAAAAACAAAACAAAATCTGTGTTCTGGGTTTTCCTCCCACATTTTGTTTCTAGTCAGTCTCTGTTCGTTCTCCCTCCTTTCCCTAATCTTCAAATGTTCAAATTCTTCAAGGTTCAGACCTTTACTTCATTTTGTGGTACTATATACATGATCTCGTCCATTCTTAGTGGCTAGCAAGCACATCCATTCCCAAGCTCAAAATCCTTTTTATATGCTATTACTTGATATCTTTTCTTAGCTCCAGATCATATGGTAAATTCTTTGGACTTTTAAAATTATTATTTATTTACCATGCTAGGGATAGGACCCAGAGTCTCATGAATGCTAAGCAAGTGCTCCATCACTGAGCTATAACCCCAGACCCTGACAAAGTATTTTGAACTTTGTTCTAAAGGAGTTTGAGCATGAATCCATAAAATGTGAAGCCTTTACATTCTAATAGAAAAGAATGGAAAATTTGTGGGAAAAAAAAGCATTTTTGTAAAATTAATCTGACAAATGTATGGAGTAGGGGAAAAGGCTGGAGACAAAGAGACCATAAGGAGGTTATTGCAATAATCGAAGCAAAAGGCCTCAGATCATCATTACTTACAGTGAAAATGGATATAAAAGGACAATAGAAAATGCTATTCAAAGGAAGTACGCTATGGTGACTGGTTGGACATGTGGCAAAGAAGTAGGAGTCAAAATTAACCCTTAAAGTTTTTAGCCTAGAACACTATAAGAATGACACGGTAAACGTGCTGCTGATAGAACAATGGAAGTTGAAAAGGGATGCGAGTCTGAGCAGGAAATGTGTTTGTGTATGTATTGAGAGAAGGGTGTTGAGGGCATGACAATTCAGTCTTATGTTCTTTAATAAGCTGAATGTTATACCATTTGAAGTCATAGAGGGGTTAAAGCCAGAAGGCTTGGAAGCCACTGAGAATCTGAAATTGGCACTGTTCAACAAAAGATCAGGACTGGAGGGTTGGAAATGTGTATTTGGAGTTTAAATGACAATTGCATTGTTCTAATTAATGCTGGTGATATGTTATAAAAAATAGATTTTTTCCAAATGTAATCCAAAATTTCAGTTTATGCCACTGAATGGGAAAGAGATAGATTCAGGGAATATTTAGGATGTTGATTTACCAGATTTAGGAACGAATTTAATTAAAAATTTTATTTATTAAAAATTTTAATAGGGCTGGGGATGTGGCTCAAGCGGTAGCGCGATCACCTGGCATGCGTGCTGCCCGGGTTCGATCCTCTGCACCACATACAAACAAAGATGTTCTGTCTGCCGAAAACTAAAATAAATAAATAAATATTTTTTAAAAATTTAATAAATATTAAAAATATTTATTAAAAATATAATATATATATATATATATATTAAAAATAGAGGCTGGGTAAAGTTCAGTGGTAGGGTACATGCTTAACATGCTCATAGCCTTGGGTTCAAACTCTAGCACCAAAATAATGACAATGATGATAATAAAAACAGTAAAGGACTGCAAAAAAAGAAGTGTCAGAAAAGGAAATGAAGGAGGAGGTAAAGCAGCAGATGTTGATATTACAGAAACAAAGGCGAATGTCAACAAAGAGGGCTGTGGCGGGGAATGTATTTCAGCATCAGAATGTGTGCTTAGCATGTTCAAGGTCAATCCCCAGCAAGAGGTGAATATATTGAATACTGCAGATTTCATACTGGATTGGATACTCCAAATTCCAATGCTAAAATACTTATTTTTAAATAAGGACAGAAGAGTGTTCATTAGATTTAGCAACAAGGAAATCAGTAAAGGAAATAGCAAGGACTTGGCATGAAAGATATAAAAAATGTATACGGTCTCATAGTTGTTCAAGACCCAAAGATAGAAACTGTTATTACAGGGGCTGGGATGTGGCTCAAGCGGTAGCGCGCTCGCCTGGCATGCGTGCGGCCCGGGTTCGATCCTCAGCACCACATACAAACAAAGATGTTGTGTCCGCCAAATACTAAAAAATAAATATTGAAAAGTTAAAAAAAAAAAAAAAAAAAAAAAAAAACTTGCCTTTAAAAAAAAAAAAAAAGAAAAGAAACTGTTATTACAATACAGTATGTTGAGGCAGCAGTTGTGGCTCAGTGGTAGAGCCTTGCCTGGCATGTGTGAGGCCCTGAGTTCGATCCCCAGCACCATATATAAATAAATAAATAAAATAAGAAAGATCCATTGACAATTAAAAAATATTTTTTAAAAATACAGTATTTTGAATGTAGTAAGATAGAGATCAGAGCAGGATCGACCAAACACAAAGGCAGGCTGGTTGCCTGGTTTTTGAAATGCTGTGGATTTACATTTCCCAACTTCATTCCACCGTGGTGCCCACTGTCTCATCATTGCCTCTGAGTCCTTTGTGAAATGACCATTTGTGTTAATCTCACACCCACTTCCTGATGCATGTTTAAGTGCTAGTTATCCCTTAAAATTCTCTAACAAAATATATCTCAAACTCTAAATTAAACAAGGGAATGAACATGATTATTCTAACACAATGAATTTACATTTACCTTCAATTCAGGGTCCAGTAACAATAAATGTATTGAGTGAACTGGCTTTCACTATGTGTGCCCTTAAAAGACTCTCTACTGAATTCACCTTGGCCAAATTCCAATGCTAAAAATCTAGAATTAAGAATTTTATTTCAAGCTTAGCATGTTTTGTTTTTTCCCTCAAACCCTGGTCAACACAATAAAATATTACTATTTTTTTTTTCATTTTAGGATTATCTAGCCAGGCATGATGGCTCACGCCTATAATCCCAGCAGCTCAGGAGGCCAAGACAGGAGGATTGAGAGTTCAAAGTCAACCTCAGCAATAGCTAAGCAACTCAGTGAGACTCTGCTTCTGAATAAAATACAAAATAGGGCTGGGGGCTGTGGCTGTGGCTCAGAGGTAGCACACTTGCGTGGCATGTGTAAGGCACTGGGTTCGATTCTCAGCACCACATATAAATAAATAAAATAAAGGTCTATCAACAACATATATATATATATATATATATATATATATATATATATATATTAAAAATAAAAATAGGGCTGGGGATGTGGCTCAGTGGTCGAGTGCCCCAGAGTTCAATCCTTGGTACCTCTCCACAAAAAAGAATTATCTATAGTCATTCTGGTTACTGAGCTTTATCTATTTAGGGAAGGATTTTTATGTGTATAACAGAAATAAATATTAGTGAGGAGCTGGGGTTGTGGCTCAATGATGGAACACTTGCCTAACATCTTCAGCACCACATTAAAAAAATAAATAAATAATAAAGCTACTGTGTTCAAATAAAAATATTTTTAAAAAAGAAATAGTAAATAAATTTCTATTTGAGAAATAAGACAAAAAATTAAATAACACAATATATACCTGTACTCTGTAGTATAAAAATGTATCTCCCACATTGTAATATAATGCTTTGAAGTCACTCATGAATGTTTAGTCATTTACTGCACTACTCTTTTTAACAAAACATTTATGAGCTAAAATACACATTTTAATTTATAATGTTGTTCTGGTACATTGGGATAGTGGTTTACCCAAGCTTACTGATGAAATCTGACATTGAGAAAGTGAACAAAACTTAAACAGGCTCAAAGACATTCTGAGAAGAGAACAAAAAGGAAATGGAGAAGACAATAATATCAGTTTTAATGAAACAGCTTATAATATGGTTACATTTCATTGACCCAAATTACACACACTTACAAGAATGCACATTGAACCACCTCTGTCCAGGCCCTTTCCTTTCCTGAAGCAGATGGAAATTAGGTGGCAGATTGGGAAGGTTGCCATGGTGCACTGGCTGCAGAGATTTAATAGTAATCAAAAGAAGCTCCAGAGTCCCCTCCCCCAACCATCCAAATGCAGGTTTCTCTCTTTTCTTTCAAATCCTTGTCTTAATTAATTCCATCTTGTAGATGAACCTGGGTGAGATTGACTTACCAGTGAACAAAAAAACATTTAATGTTTGCAAAAGTGTTTATTGATGCATTAAGCTTGACTTAAAACAATATATAGCTAAACACATAAAAAACAGAATTCATTTTTTAAATGTCTTATACAACAATCCTCCATATTCAAGATTTATATTTGATACTGGTTTTATTCCCTGGATGACTTGTAGACATCTCAAATTAAATAAATCTAAAGAGAATTAGGGTCACCCCCCCATTACTCTCCTCAGCATTTTATATTTATATTTTCTATTCTCAGTATCAGTTTGTTATCATCATCTTGCTGGCCTATTATAAGTACTTTATGTATGTTAATTCATATGTTAATTCCATTGGTCACTAAATTCTGCCATTTATATTTCAGAATTATCTTAATAAGCATTTGCAGAATGAAAAAATAAGAAATCTAAAGCTTGACCATTTTTTTAGCCAAAGGACCTAATACAAGGGGAAGATGTAGCAGAATATTTAGTACTCAGTCTTTGAGGTTTATCTTTAAGCATTACATGTATTAATCTAAGTTCAAAATGGAAGATGCCCCTCTGAAACATGTTGGAATGATTCTGTAGGTCAGTATATACTAGCTAAAGTAATTGTAGTAATAGTTAAAAATACAGATTTCTAGCTGGGGAACAGTGGCACCCATCTGTAATCCAAGTTACTTCAGAGACTGAGACAGAGAATTTTTTCAACCCAGGAGTTCAAGACCAGCCTGGGTAACATAGAGAAATCACTGTCTCAAAAACAAATAAATAAATAGGGTTAGGAATGTAGCTAAGTGGTAGAGTGCTTTGCTAGCATGTGTGAAACCTTGCAGAAGAAAAAGACTGCAGGTTTTTCCTTTCTTCCCTTCACCTGTTTATATGCACAACAATTTGTTATTCTTTTTTTTGGTAGTACTGGAGATTGAACTGATGCAGATTCATCCTCAACTCTTTTAGTTAATATATTTATTTTTAAAATTTGAAACAGTGTCTCAATAAATTGTCCAGGCTGTCCTGAAGCTCGTGATCCTCCTGCCTCAGCTTCCTGAATAGGTGAAATTACAGGCCTGTGCCACTGTGCCTGGCTACAGTCTGTTATTCTATATACAGTTTATAAGAGCTATGGGGTTTGCTCAAGATAACACGGCCTGAAATAAGTCCCCTCTTTTGTGGGATTGTCTCTGGATATAGTAATTTTTTTTAAAGCGAGAGTGAGAGAGGGAGAGAGAGAGAGAATTTTAATATTTATTTTTTTAGTTATCGGCGGACACAATATCTTTGTTTTGTATGTGGTGCTGAGGATCGAACCCGGGCCGCACGCATGCCAGGCGAGCGCACTACCGCTTGAGCCACATCCCCAGCCCTGGATATAGTAAATTTTAATAAATAAATCCACTCTTAATCTTTTAAAAATGATTTCAGTGTTTTTAGATGTGTAAGAGAGATTACACCCTCCCCCTCATGTTACTAAGCAACCTATCATTCAGTTGCTAGGAGACAGACTAGCAAGGTGGGGGGTACTTTGGTTTCCAGTTATCTCCTTCACATAGTGTGAATATATCCTAGAGACTTTTACAGCTTTAAAGAAGAGAAAAAAATGTTAATAGTATATAGAAAGGATAGAGAGCCAGAGGTTGGGAATAAGGGAATAAAATAAGGAAAATAGCAAGGTATTTGAAAAGAGTATGGGAGTTTGGCAGGGAAAAAGCTATTATGCAATTTCCTGAATGAGTCACAGAAAAAACTTAAATTGCTAGTGCTGAATTTCATATTCTGTATGCTTCTACCTTTTCTAAAAACAAATCAAATTGGAGAGGAAGATCCTTCAGCATTCACAAATATATCCAGAAGTGTGGAAATCAATAGTAACTCCAATAGAAGACGGCAATTACAAACAAGGCACACATTTAAAATTCCGAAGACAGATATACAACACTATTTCCTTCCATTTTCTCCTTAAAATAGAAAAAAAGTAGCAGTTCTGAGGGAAGTTAGAATGTAAGTATTCAAATTTAGAAGCAACATGGTCATATAGGCTATCTTCTATGCTGTACCTGTAAAATTCTGGGATATCTTACATAAAAAACCCGATTCCGGGTTTTGTTGTGTGCATGTGAAAGGCTGAGTCTTTGTGTCTTTGTGTGTCTGTGGTATTTACTACTTCTAGCAACCAGGAAACTCCCCAGTGATTGTTGCTAGGTCCTCATAGACCTATTTGCCTGAAACCTTAAGTTAGTACCAGAACACCAGAGATAAAAATTGTTGCAAAAAATCCCACTCCTGGGGGCTGGGGTTGTGGCTCATTGGTAGAATGCTAACCTAGCATGAATGAGGCACTGAGTTCGATCCTTAGCACCACATAAAAACAAAATAATATGTCCACCTAAAACTGAAAAAATACATAAATAAAAAAATATTTTTTAAAAATCCCACTCCTGTTATCCCCACTGGTTTTACAGCAAGCAGTCCATTTTGTGCTCAGTTGAGAATCAGTGTAAAATGGAAGCTTCACACAAAGAATTTATCCTCAGCTTCTTTGTGAACTTCAGTTCTCCAGTGTAAAACACTGAGAGGATATCAGGGAACAGTTTAATTGAAATAGGAAAATAAGTTGTATATTCTGGTGTTTCCAGCTTTAACTAAACGTATAATAAAGAATCTGAGAGGCTGGGGTTATAGCTCAGGGGTAGAGCACTTGCCTAGCATGGGTGAGGCACTGGGTTCAATCCTCAGCACCATATAAAAAGTAAATAAATAAAATAAAGTTATAAAAAAAAAAGAATCTGAGCCTGGCATGGTGGTGCACACCTACAATCCCAGTGACTCGGGAGGCTGAGTTAGGAGGATCATCAGTTTGAGGCCAACCTGGGCAACTTAGTGAGATCCTGTATAAAATTTTTAAAAAATGAAAAGGGCTGGGGATGTAGCGCAGTGGATTCAATCCCCAGTATGGAGGATGGCAGGGGGAGGGGGAGAATCTAAAGCCAAGAGCACAAATAGGAAAGATTTTATCAGACTTAGGTGACTTCCAGTTCAGGCAGTGTGGTCCTCAACATTTGCTGACACCTTGAGATCACCTTAAATGTACACTAAGACAAAGGTACAACTGATGGTACTATTTCCATAATAGGATTCCCGAAGATTCTAGTTAAAGATCCATATCATCATCCTCCTCAGAAATAACTGACATTATCTTTCAAAATTAGACATCTTGGCTCTTAGATTAACTCCACAAATCAATACAACCCACTTACTCAAGCCATCCTGTACAAACACAGAATTATGTTTCTGCATGTCTCCTCCCCAGAAATAGATGGTTACAACTCTGAACTTGGAAACAATTACAAATCTGAGCTCAGATTTAGAAAAGATTAATATTGGGATAACATAAACATATACTTATGTCTGGCGCCTAGACTCCAAAAGAAAGTCTGATTGTTCTGAATATTAGGAATACCTAATGAAGGTTAAGTACTTAAGATTTATTATCTAATTTAATTCTCAAAATAATTCTAGGAGATAGGTACAGTTGTATTCACTATTTTCCTCAGTTGAGGAAACAGGTTCAGAGAAGTTAAATAATATGCCCAAAGTCTCTTACAACTAATAAATGGCAAAGCAAACATTTAAACCTGCTTCTGTCTGGCTTCAGTTTTTAACTCTCAACAATTATTCTGTTTTGTTTAAGGAAGAATGTTTTCAATATGAAAATATATTGTGTAGTACAATATTGTATCAAGGTGAAGAGCACAGGCTGTGGAATCCCTCTATTACTTTATAGGATGGGATGGTGCCAAAATGTCTGCTTAGTCTAAGGTTGGCCTTCCAAAGAACCCTACCAGGATAATCCTTTACAGTCCAAAAATTCTACCTCCCTGGATTTCCTCAAATCTAGGTTATTCAATCTGGAATAACACCCTGTGGGATCTATAGATGGATGGCTCCTACTGGGCTCAGAAATCCTAGTTCATAACGCCTGTTTATCCCAGTGGCTCAGGAGGCTAAGACAGGAGGATTGCGAGTTCAAAGCCATCCTCAGCAAAAGAGAGGCACTAAGCAACTCGGTGAAACCCTGCCTCTATACAAAATACAAAATAGGGCTAGGGATGTGGCTCAGTGGTCAAGTACCCCGAGTTTAATCCCATGTACCCTGCCCCCCCCAAAAAAAAAGAAATCCTAGTTTAGTCAACCTGATAGGTTTTGGGTTTTTTTTTTTTAGACAGTTATTTGCCCCTGGAGTCACCCTGCATTCATCTCCTCTCCTCTCCTCCTTTCTTTATTGAATAAGAACAAGAGATCATTTGGGGGAAGGAGTGACCATGTGGTCTAAATTATAATTTAGAAAGAATATTTTTTAAAAAGATTAGTCTGAAGGACTACAGTGTTTTACATTAACCAGAGCTTAGTTCAGTGTCTGAGAGCCACACTGAATCAAAATCTTCATTTCAGAATAAAATCCTTGCATTTCCTTTGCATGATTAAAAAGTTCATTTAGTTGATATATTTAGAACAAAGACAGATTTAATTTTTTAATTTTCTGGAAGTACTGGAGATTGAACCAAGGGCTTTGTACACTGAGCTATATCGCCAACCCTTTTTATTTTTATATTTTGTGACAAGATCTCATTACATTGCCCAGTTTGGCCTTGAACTTATGATCCTCCTGCCTCTGCCTCCTTCCTGAGTAGTTGATATATATATAATTTTTAAAAAAACTTTTCTTATTGGGGCTGGGACTGGGGCTCAGTGGTAGCACACTTGCCTGGCATGTGTGAGACACTGGGTTCAATTCTCAGCACCACTGTATAAATAAAAAATAAAATAAATAAGGGTCTATCAACAACTAAAAAAATTTAAATTAAAAAAAAATACTTTTTGGGCCGGGGTTGTGGCTCAGTGGTAGAGCACTTGCCTAGCATGCATGAGACACTGGGTTCAATTCTCAGCACCACATATAAATAAATAAATAAAATAAAGGTCCATTAAAATCTAATGAAAATATTTTTTAAAAATACTTTTCTTCTTACATGCACACTGGGCAGAAAACAGGAAATAGTCACATACAGGTAATTAATGCTAGAGCTTGATTGTAAGTTATATATATATATATATATATATATATATATATATATACACACATATGTGTGTATATATACATATATATTTACTTGAAGATGGACACAGTATATTTATTTTTTTTTATGATGTGCTGAGGATTGAAGCCAGTACCTTATGTGTAACAGACAAGTACTCTACCACAGAGCGACAATCCCTGCCCTGATTGTGTTTTTGAGAACCAACCTTATGTACCTATTCCCAATTCTATGTTCAGTGACATCACATTGGTGTCTTGAATTTGACCATGATGGAAATTTGCACCATGGAAATTCATAAATGCTACAAATCAAGCCTCTGTTCCCCTCCCTTTCTCATTGCTACTTGTTAATCACTTGTTAGAAAATCACTAGGAGAGGGGTTCTTAAAAAATGGTGTGTTGTGGCTGGGGCTGCAGCTCAGTGGTAAAGTGCTTGCCTCTTATGTGTGGGGCACTAGGTTCGATCCTCAGCACCACATAAAAATAAATAAAGATAGTGTATGTTCATCTACAACTAAATAAATATATTTTTTAAAAAGTGTGTCAACAGTATAACTTCAGTGAAAAGTCATCTATCTTTGTGTCACTTGGCATCATATTGCTGGACTTTGTATATCATATAAATGAAGGAAGTCATTTGCTTAGTGAAGTGTGCTAATACAAGTATTATTAAGCAAGGAAGTAAACATAAACCTTCAAGCACCAGCCTTAATAAAAATTGTGTTCACCATTTAACACAGAACAAGCTGTAATATGATACAGGTCTTCTCAGAAGGTTTTCTATATCTGGGAGTGTCTTACCAGAGAAGATACAATGTAGGTTGCAGGGTGTTTTAGTCAATTTTTCCTCCACTGAGACCAATAGGCCTGACAAGAACAATGTTAAAGGAGAAAAAAAATATTTGGTGCTCATGGTTTCAGAGGTTTCAGTCCACAGTCAGCTCCATTGCTCTGGGCCTGAGGTGAGGCCAAACATCATGGCAGAAGAGTGTGTTGGAGGAAAGCAGGTCAGGTCATGGCCACTAGGAAGCAGAGAGTGAGTGATCTCCTTTCACCAGAGACAAAATATATATACCCAAAAGGCATACCCAGTGCTCCTACTCCTCCAGCCACTCCCTACCTGCCCACAGTTACCATCCAGTTAATCCATCAAGTATATTAATGAACTGATCAGGTTAAGACTCATAATTCAACATTTCACCTCTAAACTTTCTTGCATTTTCTCATACATGACCTTGTGGGGAACACCTCATGCCTAAATCATAACACAGGGACAGCACATGTTTCTCATTAAAGTATCTATGGGTAGCATTTGGATTCTGGGATATCAGCTAAAGAATCTTTATTAACAATCAATTGGCTTTGTCTCTGCATATGAGAAGTCTTATGATTTGACTTCGAATGGTAATTATTTGAAAAATGGTATTTAAAAATTCTGACTCCTATAGCTAAATGATTTGAAGATATCTATGAAAATAGTTAACATTGGGGCTGGGGCTGGGGCTGGGGCTGGGGCTCAGTGGTAGAGCACTTGCTCGCATGTGCAAGGCCCCGGGTTCGATCCTCAGCACCTCATAAAAATGAATAAATAAATAAATAAATAAATAAATAAAAAGTTATAAAAAAAAAAAAGTAAAAGTAAAATGTCTGTTAAAAAAGGGAAAATAGTTAACATTTCTTAAGTTATTACTATATGTCAGTCTTTGTTCTAAGCATTTTAATTGTATTAACTCATTTATTCTTCACTACGACTCTTAGAAGTACATATCAAGATGTACATTTAGTTAGCGTCTAGTGATTTTTTTTAAAAAAGAAAATATAGTACCACTAATTCAGTGTTTTCCCAATGCTTTTGACTAGTAATGTTGACTAGTATAGTGCCTTATTGTTTACAAAGAGTTTCACATCTATTACCTTATTTAATCTATACAACTATGTGGAATAGATATTGTCACATAAGACAGAAACCCACAAAAGTTCTTGATTTGAATATATCTAAACTTAGGATTCATACTCTTTCCACTATTTCAGAGATATTTTCAGCAATAATCTATAATCATTTAATGAAATTTACCTACTAATATTTCCTAACATGGAATATGGAATGGAAAGGAACAGAGATGAAAGATGAGTTAATGCTTAAAAAGAAATGGGATCAGGCGCTCCTTTTAATCCCAGTGGTTTGGGAGACTGAAGCAAGAAGATTGAAAGTTCAAAGCCAGCCTCGGCAATTTACTGAGGCTCTAAGCTATTTAGCAGAGACCTGTCTCTAAATTAAAAATTAAAAATTTTTTTATTTTTTATTTATTTTTTATTTGACTCAGTGGTTAAGCACACCTGGGTTCAATCCTTGGTACCAAATAATAATTATAATAATAACAACAACAACAACGACGATTACTGGGGTGTGCCCTCAGTGGTACAGGGCTTCTGAGTTCAATCCTCAGTGTCATAAAATAAATCAATAAGTAAATAATTAGGGAAATTTAAACATAGACCAAAGAATTGTTGTTAATTTATTAGATGTGATAATGATGTAGATGTTATGTAAAAAAAATGTTCATGATTATTAACAATAAATACTGAAGTATGTAGGCTGCACTGTGATGCAAAGGGTACATACCTGTAATTTTGGCTACTAGGAAAGCTAAGGCAGAAGAATTCCAAGTTTGAGAGCAGCTTGTGCAACTTAGCAAGACTTACCTCAAAATAAAAATAAAAAGGGCTGGGGTTGTAGCTCAGTGGTAGATCCCTCCTGGGTTCAATCCCCAATACATACATACATACATACATACATAAAATTGAAGCATATAGTGCTGAAATAACATAAAATATGATTTGAAATAACAAAAAGAGAGGCAAGCTGGGCCTGGTAGCACATGCCTGTAATCCCAGTGGCCCAGGGGGGCAAGGCAAGAGGACCACAAGTTCAAAACCAGCCTCAGCAACTTATCAAGGTCCCGAAGCAAGACCCTTTCTCTAAATAAAATATTAAAAAAGGGCTGGGGATATTGCTCAGTGATTAAGCACCACTGGGTTTAATCCGTGTTACAGAGAGAGAGAGAGAGAGAGAGAGAAATGAATCAATGTTGCAAATTTTTGGTAATTGGTGAATCTAGATGATGAGTATATGAGGGTTAACTGTATTATTTTACTTTTGAGGGTTTCTGAATGTCTGCATAAAATTTTTTGAAAACCAAGTTACAGAAGACATATAACGAGCCTCCATTTTTCCACAATTCAAAGCTAGCATCATAGACACTTTGATTCACTGTCTATATCTCTTTTTACTCAGGGACTTGCTGCCTGGCTGCTGAAGTGCTTCTGGCAGATGTTTTCAGCTGTCAGCCCCTTCAGAGACTGCCTAAGCTGCAAAGAACTGCATTGGGCAAGCAATCACCAAGTTCAGTCACTGATTTATGTGGTTGTATAAAGGCCTATCCATCTTGGCCCAACTTGACACAACTCTGAAGGACCACTGTTGCTTCAGATTCCCTGTGGGGTCAGCTAAAGTAGTTGTTGGGCCTGCGTCACATAACTTTCCCTCTGCCTATGTTCTGTGTCCTTTTCCTTCTTCCCCGAGATATTGATCCTAAGGATACGCCTTAATAAATACTGTATATGCTGAACTCCATTTTACTGTCTGCTTTTCTGAGAACCTTATTTTTTCTTTTTTTAATCAAAATATTGAGAATCCTATTTGTGACAATCTTATGGTTTGAATTGTTTCCTTTAAAATTCATATGTTGAAATCCTTACCCTCAATAGCTCAAGTGTGACCTTATCTGGAGACAAGAGTTTTTACAGAAGGAATCAAGTTAAAATGAAGTCATTGAAGTGAACACTAATTCAATATGAAAGGTGTCCTTATAAAAAGGGGAAAACAAACTGGGCATGGTGGTGCCTTGCTGTAATCCCAGCTACTGGAAAGACTGAGACAAGAGAACCACAAATTTGAAACCAGCCCAGGCAATTTAGTAAGACCCTGACTCAAAAATAAAAAGGGCTAGGGATATAACAGTAATGGAACACTCCTGGGTGCAATCCCTAGTACACATCTCTTCACAGAAATCTCCTATGTTGCTGGAAGGCCTGTAATCCTAATGACTCAGGAAGATGAGGCAGGAAGATCACAAGTTCAGGGCTAGCCTAGTAATATAGCAAGGCACTAAACAACTTAGTAAGAGCCTACTTTTAAAAAAATATTTATATTCGTTGTTGATGAATTTTAATTTATTTGTATGTGGTGCCAAGAATTGAACCCAGTATGTCACACATGCTAGGCAAGCACTCCACCACTGAGCCACAACCGCAGCCCAGTGAGAGCCTACTTTAAATAAAAGATAAAAAAGTTAGGGATGTGGCTCAGTGGCTAAGTGCCCCTAGGTTCTATCCCTGATGCTAAATAAATAAATAGCCATCTATAAGCTAAGGACAGGGGCCTGGAACATATTCTTCCCTCATTGCCCTTAGAAGGAACCAGCCCTGCTGACACTGTGATTTCAGACTTCTAGTCTCCAGAACTGTGAGACAATACATTTCTATTATTCAGAGCACTTGGTTATACTTTGTTATGGCAACCCTAACCAACTTATTTTTTTTTAATGGTACATTTATTTTTTTAGTTTTATTCTCTGATGTTTATGTACACAATTTAGTAATTTTGTTTAGAGTTTTTTTTTTTTAAAGAAAGAGAGAGAGAATTTTTTTTTAATATTTATTTTTTAGTTCTCGGCGGACACAACATCTTTGTATGTGGTGCTGAGGATCGAACCCGGGCCGCACGCATGCCAAGCAAGCGCGCTACCGCTTGAGCCACATCCCCAGCCCCCTAACCAACTTATATAGATAATAAACAAAACTTAACACTTTTGTCAAGGGTTATATATATATATATATATATATATATATATATATAGTAAAACTATTAAAAAAGCAAGGAAGAAGGTGATGAAAGGAAGGGAGGGAGAGAGGTAAAAAGTACTGGTGATACTGGCCAAATTATATTGTTATATAATATAACAATATAATAAACCCCATCATTACATACAACTATAATTCACCAATAAAAAAATATGGAAAGCTGAGTGCTGTGGCACACACCTGTAATCCCAGTGGCTAGGGAGGCTGAGGCAAGAAGATCACAAGTTCAAAGCTAGTATCAACAATTTAGCAAGCCCTAAGCAACTCAGCAAGACCCTGTTTCTAAATAAAATATAAAAAAAGGGATGGGGATTTGGCTCAGTGGTTAAGTACCTCTGGGTTCAATTCCCTGTACCTCCCCCACATAAATAAATAAATAAATAAATAGAAAGAAAAGAAAAGAAAAAGAGTAATAAATGCATTCATCTGTGGGGGAGACAGGGATGCCACAGAGGAGGAAGCAAGAGAACACCATGAGCTTGCAGTGTTCTAGTTATTGAGATGGTAGTGGGCTCATGGATATTGGTTCTCTTTTGAAAGTTTTTATTACTTCAATCATTATGTGTATTTAAAAAAATTTTCATTATGTGCAAAATTCACTTGCAGAGTTTAGTATCATAGACAAGTAAAATACAAACACTGGAGTCTATTTTCCTTTATAGGGATCAAAGTTAAGTGGAAGACTTTATTTGGTAATGATCACTTCTGGTCCTTCTGGATCTCTTTCATGGCCAGTAGCATGTGAGAAGGAAAGATTCCTTCTTCAATTTTTAATGCCTCAGGAAAGATGTTGCTCATAGGAACTCAGTGATGAATCAGCAGAAATGACTCATTTATGCAGTTTTAAGGATGAATTCAGCAGATTCTTTCATTCCAGCATTGACTGCAGCAGAGAGCAATGGGCTTGACCTCATTCAACAGCTTGCTGGAAAATACGATTTAATGTTTACCTCAGAACAGTAATATGAGGCCTGATGTTTCAAGAAGGTTTTGGATGAGAGGTGTTAAGGAAATCCAGCCAGTTTGGACTGCAACTGAGGGTAACTATTTTCTTTGACTAAACAGGAACTCTATTTTGCTCTTCCTTTAGTGCCAGCCTGGTGCCTGGCATTCCCCCAAAGGACAACAGTCTGGCCTTCTCACCTTTGGGGAATAGTTATTAGAGTTCCTGAAGCTATGGCCCCTGTGTGATGTTGCCTCAGCGGAGGGTGCATCTTCCCTGGTGCTCAGAAAATGAGTCCTTCTTTCCTCAACTAATGCTCTGTATACAAGAGGATTACTTAGGGCTGGGCAGCTTCAAAAGGCAATTAGCATAAAGTGGGGAAGCAGTCAGCTTCAGAACCTGGCAACTGAAGGGACTGTAACTCAAATTACACATCCAAACATTGTGAGTAGGGAACAATGAAAAGGGACAATTATTTAGTGGAAATTAAAAAATTATTTTCCTAAAACATCTGTCATATTTCTTTTTCAACCCAAGGTGAAAGACAGGGGTGAAGCTCTTCTCATAAAACAGGTGGGATGGAGGAGAATTATTTATAACTTACTGGAAGCACAAAGAGAAGCTTTTATTGTTGATAGCCTAGGCTGGGTAGGTGCCAGGAGACACGTCCCAGGAGGAGCTGTGCTGCCAAGCACTGACACACAAAGAGAGCTGACCTAATCCTTTTTTACCCAGACTGCTTGCTCAGAAGTTATATTAGAGGACCACATGGAAAGACTCAGTGTGGTTTAGGACAATTAGGAAGACTTTAGAGCAATCCTAATTTTAAGGAACCATTTGAAGGAAAATAAGAAAGCAGTATGTATATTCATCAACTTTGTATGGAATGACTGTTCAGCTCGGGTAGAGAAACTTCCTTGAGGCAGCTCCACATGGCCAGACATTCAGCATCTCCATCTTCCCTGTTCCTTTGAAACTACATATTTATTTGTTTGTTAGTTCTTTGGTACTAGGGATTGAACACAGGGATGCTTACCAATGAGCTACATCCCCAACTCTTTTGAGACAGGATCTCGCTAAGTTGCTGAGGCTGGCCTGAAACTTGGACTCATCCTGCCTCAGCCTCCCAAGTTGCTAGGACTGCAGTTGTATGCCACTACACCTGGCTGAAACTACAAATTTAAATTCAAGTTATGCTGGGAAGAAGAGGAGGAAATGAGATTAATTGGTTTTTGAGGGAAATTGTAATCTAAAACCCAGAATAATACATGAATTTTTGTTAGACTCAACAGAACCCTAAACTGATAGGGTTAGAAAAAGTTTTAGAGATGTTTTCCTGTCTCTCAAAGGTCATCTTACTGGTGAGGAAACTTAGATCAGAAAAGCAGAGTGATCTGCTCAGAGGCTAAACCAGGCTGGAAGTCAGGTACACTCTTCGCACAACACCCCCCACATCCTATCTCCTTATATCCCATCCATTCAATGACTATGACCCCCTCACCCATCACTTTAAGAGGTTTTGGAGAGGGCTGGGGCTGGGGCTCAGCAGTAGCGCACTTGCCTGGCATGTGTGAGACACTAGGTTGGATTCTCAGCACCACATATTAATAAATAAAATAAAAGTCTGTCAACAACTAAAAAAAAATTTTTTTAAAGGGGTTTTGAATAAAGGGGAACCCAAAAGGAGGTACCATTGTGATTCACTATGAGTCCTTGTCTAGGATTTTTACATCCTAAAACAATAAGTCAATCCCATTTTTAAAGCAAATTTTATTTTTAATCTTTCATTTGGAAAATATGATGTTTACATATAACAGAAGAGGAACAATCCCATAGAATTTCTTTCAAAACAACTCACATTCTACAGTCTTTTTTTAAAAAAAATATTTATTTATCTCTCTGTTTTTCTATTTATTTATTTATATGTGGTGCTGAGGATTGAACCCATGTCTCACATGTGCAAGGCAAGCGCTGTGTCACTGAGCTGCAGCCCCAGCCCACATACTACAGTCTTTTATTATTTATTTATTTAGGTGCTGGTATTGAACCCAGAGGCAATTAACCACTGAGCCATTTGCCCAGCCTTTTTTTGAATTTCATTTAGAGAAAGTGAGTTGCTTAGGTTCTCACTAAGTTGCTGAGGCTGGCTTTGAACTCATGATCCTCCTGCCTCAGCCACCTAAGCTGCTGGGACTATAGGCATGCGCTGCCATGCCCTGATACAGTCCTTATGAATCCTACCTGTGTATCATGGCTGTCTAGGTAGTATCAGCTGCTGTAGTCTCATATTCCTACCCCACAACAATAATTTGTCTTCTTCATAGTAACTTGAGTCCCATCAACTTCATCCGGATACAGTCCTGGAACCACATGGTTCTCAAAACTGTGTTTCCAAAACAAGCTGGTTGATGACATTTAGAGCAATGCGGGGAGGGACCTTCATCTAATTGGTATAATATAAAATATAATAATAGTTTGTGCGTAGAGCTCAACCTTGGGTCTTTAATTACCTTCTTCTCACCTTTATTATTGTCTCTCACTCTACTGTACTGTCGCCTCAACTACAGATAGATCAGTATGGTGATTTATGTTTGTTTCTTTGAGGAACATGTAAAAAACAGAGAGCTGGGACTGGGGTTGTAGTTCAGTGGTAGAGTGCTTACCTAGCACAT
Organism: Marmota monax; assembly: GCF_021218885.2. Lineage (NCBI taxonomy): Eukaryota > Metazoa > Chordata > Mammalia > Rodentia > Sciuridae > Marmota > Marmota monax. The sequence continues at coordinate 30,293,129 of NW_026695227.1, forward strand.
GTGAGGCCCAGGGTTTGATTCTTAGCACCACATAAAGATAAATAAAGGTATTGAATCCATTCTACAATTATAAAAAACGTAATAAAAACAAAAAACAAAAAAACCGGAGAGCTATACAAATGAGGACTTTTCCATATGGATTTTTAGCAGATCCCTGGTACCTAGCATCTACAGTACTCTAGGCATCTCAGTTCTCTTTCTCTGTCTAGCGCTCATTCCTGGTGTCCTTATGATGTGAGAGAAATAATACTCTTGATTACTCACCTGGACTCAAGAACAAAGATGAAAACATGGGGGCAATGCTGAGATACTCCTCAAATTTGGGAAGTCAAATTTTCTTTATAAACATTTAAAAATAATTACTATTTGTACAAATATACACTTTTTGCTTCAACCCAAAAGTGTCTGATTCTCTCAGGCACCTAAAAACAATTTATATGCAACCTAGTAAATCAGGAAAAAATAAATTTCAGGAATCTACTCAATGTTGATGAACATTGTGGTGGATAATAATATTAGTTAATATTTACTGAATCCTTACAATGTGCCAGATGTCTGCTAAGCACTGTACAGCCACTTCTATGAAATAGATACTTTTTTTATATCTCCATTTTAAATATTGTAAACTAGGACATAGAGAGGTTAAGCCCTTTACCTAATGCCACATGATAAGTATGAAAGCCAGGATTTGAGCATAGTGTAACTTCAGAATTTACAATCTAAAGTATAAATTATGGTTCCTACCCTGAATAAATGTATAATCTAGTTGGGAGAAACATGACTTACCCACATTAAAACAACAGTAAATTATGTAAGATGAGCATATATAATTAAGTGCAAAATTAGATGCTCTCAGCTACAAATGCTTCAGGAATACAGAGAACACAGGCAAACATGGATTGTGCAAGCAGGATTTTATAGAAGAATAAATCTTGAAGCTAAACCTTGAATGATCCCTGAGATGTGCAGGGGGAAAGGACTGTACGCTGCAGGGGGGGTGGCAAAAGTGCTAGAAGCAAGAGTGAACAAAACCTGAGCCCGAACAAGGAAATAGCCAACTTAATCATACCTGAGAAGAGCTAATGGAACTGGCTAGACCAGCTTTTAAAGCAAGGCTGAGTTTAGGCTTAGTGCATTAGCAAGGAGAGAGTCATTAAAGGTCCTGGGTCAATAAAACAATATTATGAAAGGAATGTCTAAAGAATGTTTCTGAGCTGGGCGTGGTGGTGCATGCCTGTAATCTCAATGACTTGGGAGGCTGAGGCAGGAAGATCACAAGTTCAAGGCCATTGTTAGCAATTTAGCAAGACCTAAAACAATTTAGTGAAAACTGTCTCAAAAAATAGAAAAGTCTGTGGATGTGGCTCAGTGGTTAAGCACTCCTGGGTTCAATCCCCAGTACCAAAAAAAAGATGTATCTGACAGGATACAGAGAATTTGTCTTATTAAAAATGGAGATAACATCAAACTTGGAAATACATATGTGAAATTAAATTGCTATCAATTCTCATCTTGAATTCATTGTTTGATAATTATTCTTTTTCTTCTTCTCCTTCTACTTTTCTTCCTCTTTCTTTGTCTTCTTTTTCCAGTAGTGAAGATAGAATCCAGAGTCTTGCCAGTATTAGGCAAGTGTTCTACCAGTGAGTCACACACCCCAGCCTTGTTTGATCTTTATGATTTATTTTTACATTTATTGCACATTACCAAGTTTTGCCAGTTCTGCTTCCTTGATATTTTTTCCAAATTATCCATTTCTTTACATTTCCCTTTGCCATTAATTTAGGTCAGACTTCATCCTAAGGGTGAGGGAAGGCCAGAGAAGCCTTCTTGAAAGAGACAACATTTATTCAGAATTCTGAATATTATCAAGGGTTAGCCAAGTATGAAGGTAGGAGGTGAGAGGGGAAATGGAAGTGACAATATGGGAAAAGGGAGGAGGACATACAACATCATGGGCAGAAAAGAGTAAAAACCAAACAAAATAATGAGTGTGGAATTTAGGGTAAACCTTGGATGCTATGATAAGGAAAATTAAAAGTGGCATTATCTTAGTGAAAGGAGTCACTTCTGGGTGTTGAGGACCCAAAGACTCCAGGCTAGAAGGGTCATGAACCTTGTTTTGTTGTGTCAAATCATTTGATCAAAATGTACCTTATGGGGCTGGGGTTGTGGCTCAATGTTAGAGAAATTGTGAAAAATGAAGTTAGTGAAATTTTTATATGTTTATTTATTTATTTGCAGTACTAGGAACTGAACCCAAGGTTCACTAAGCTACATCCCCAGTCCTATTTATTTACTTATATTTTGAGACAGAGTCTCATTAAATTGCTGAGGTCCTCACTAAATTGCTCATGCTGGCCTCAAATTTGCAATCCTCCTGCCTCAGCCTTCCAAGTTGCGGGGATTACAGGCCATACACCACTACACTGGCTCAACATTTTTGTTTTGTTTTTTTGGAGACAAGGTCTCCCTACATTGCTTAAGCTGGTCCTTAACTTACATCCTCCTACCTCACCCTCCCAAATAGCTGGGATGACAGTTATGTGTCACCATATGCTATGCAACTGTGAAAATTTTAAATTAGCTTGCAAAATCTAGTAGAAGTTAGTGCTATATTTTAAAATAGCTCTATTGAGATAAAATTCATATAGCACATAGCTCATCTTTTGAAAATATGCAATTTAATGTTTTTATTATATACACAAACTTGTGCAACAATCAATAATTAATTTTAGAACATTTTCACCACCCCAAGAAGAAACCCCTCACCCACTTCCACCCCTCCTCCCAGATCCTGGCAATCACTAATATGTTCTGGACACATCATATCAATGGAATCATACATATTGTTTTGGTGACTGACATAAAGTCTAGATTCTTCAACTCCATTATTTGATTATTTAATGATATGGCCAAACTATACATTTTTTTGGGGAGGGTACTGGGGATTGAACTCAGGAGCACTTGACCACTGAGCCATTCCCCAGACCTATTTTGTATTTTATTTAGAGACAGGGTCTCACTGAGTTGCTTAGCACCTTGATTTTGCTGAGGCTGGCTTTGAACTGGCCATCCTCCTGCTTTAGCCTCCTGAGCCACTGGGATTACAGGTGTGAGCCACCATGCTTGGTCAAACTATATATTTTTTAATGTGTTAGGATGAAATAATAGTAAATATTTGGAAAACAGTCAGCAAGGCTGAAAGTAGTATAAATAATAATAAATATATATTAAAAGAATAAATACTCTGATTTGGACTGGCGGGTGCATATCTGTAATCCCAGTGGCTCAGGAGGCTAAGGCAGGAGGATCTTGAGTTCAAAGCCAGCCTCAACAAAAGCAAGGCACTAGGCAACTCAGTGAGACCCTGTCTCTAAATAAAATACAAAATAGGGCTGGGGATGTGGCTCAGTGGTTGAGTGCCCAGGAGTTCAGTCCCTGGTAACTGCCCCTACAACAAAAAATATATATTGAACTCAGGAGCACTTGACCACTGAACCAAGAATAAGGAAGTTTGAGTTTTGATCTTAATTCTGCTTTTAACTAAGTGTGTGATCTTGGGCAAGCCACCAATCTTTCTGGGCCACAGATTTCCATCTATAAAATAAAGGATTAGAACAGTAATTCTCAGGCTTTAATTTTAGCAAAAACTCCTGTGAAGTTTTCTGAAAAAATACTGTTAATCAATCCAAATTCAGAAACTGCAAGTGTAAAAAGGACTTTATTTCAGGAATGGCAATTTAGGAAACACAGATCCAGATAGCTCCAAACAGTATTTTGAAGAAGGTAGAGAAGATGATAGCTTATATGAGCAAACAAGGTACAAAGCAGTAAAAATTATTTTGGGGGAAAACCAGCTGGAGTTGAGAATGGGGCTGTGTGACAGGGACTATGTGACTGATACAAGATAAAGAAAAGAATGTACATACTAAGTTAAAATCTTCATAAAACAAGACTCTGATAAACTGTTGATATGCATCCTGAGTCTCTGTTCCAGATACCTGCAGTAAAAGGGTAAAAGTACCAAAGTTCACTTTTCAGCAGTTTGAATCAGGCATAATTCTTGCTTCCCTAAAGGCCTCCCCCTCTATTATGAAAAGCTCTTTCTTTTTTTTTTTTGGGGGGGGGGGCAGTACAGGGAATTGAACCCTGGGGCACTTAACCACTGAGCCATATTCCTAGCCCTTTTTGAAACATTTTATTTGGAGACAGGGGTCTCACTAAATTGCTTTGGGCCTTGCTAAATTGCTCAGGGCCTCGATAAATTACTGAGACTGACTTTGAACTCCTCCTGCCTCAGCCTCCTGAGTTGCTGGGATTACAGGCGTGCACCACTGTACCTGGCCAAAACTCTCTCAATGTTGCTTTCATCATGATTTTTCCTTTTATTTTTATAGTACCTCCCTGGGTGTTCACCCCAGAGATATTTGAAAGAGCTCCTAAGGTGAATTCGTTGTTTAGCAAAAGTTAGGAATTTCAGGGCTTAGATGTTCTTTAGGTTTCCTTCTAAAGTTGTCATCATATGAAGTAAATTTACTTACCGGTGTTTACTCACTTTCTTTCTTTCTTTTTCTTTTTTGGTACTAGAAATTGAACCAGGACCTCTAGTTAATTAATCAAGTATTCACCACTGAATACCTCCCCAGCCCTTTTTATTTTATTTTGAGACAGGCCGTTCTCAAACTTGGGATTCTCCTGCCTCAGTCTTCAAATAGCTAGAATTATAGGCAGGTGCTACCAAGCCTAGAGTAGCAATGTATTTTGCCTAGAGCTATGCCTGTGGCTTTTGATCAAGCCCCTCTGTCTGTGGTCAGCAATTTTATCAATAAATGGACTTTATGATGATATTCTGGACATAGTAATTGCTAGTGGCAGTGGTCCTCTGCCTTACTTATCATAATAATGATGAAAACTAACTTGTCTTCTATAATGCTTTCTGCTTTACAGAGAAGAATACAGAGGAAAATAGCATTATGAATAAATAGTGTAAATGTGGTATATTGCTAAGCACTGAAACCTCTGAATGTGTTTGTGTGTGTGCGACAGAGAGAGAGGGAGGGAGGAAGGGGGAGAGAGAGAGACAGAGAGAGAAATTAAATGCTTGACATTTTTTAGCCTGCTTCCCCATGAACAGCTGGTTAAATTCCTAACTTGTGAGACTGAGACTGCTTGGCTGGGAGTGGTTGAATTTATTATAGCAGAAAAACGTTTTCTGTAAGCTTTAAACAAGATGGGAAGAGACACAGAACATTCTTTAGGAGAGTCTTCCATGTTTACATGGAAAATGTAGACCTTTTTTTTATCCTTAGTGTTGATTACAAATAATCCATTGTTCTATACACCCCCATTCTCGTTGCCAAACATCTTAAAACAGGGAAGAAGAAGCAAAAAAATGAGAAGCCCAGGCTGTACTTCTGAAAAACTAGGGGGAAAAAAGCTCACATGTGTAAATGAACTAACACTTACTGTTACCAAATACACAGTGTCCAATTTAGCAGGGAGAGCTGCTTGCTTCTTTTAGTTACTAAATGAATCTTAAGTGCCTATTTCATGGTCATGTTGTACGCCTCCTCAAAGCTTTTCACTGGCTCCTTTTTACTAGGTGTAAAATAATTTTATTCTATAAATTAGAGCACACCTTTTATCTCAAGTTTATCTAATGATCTTCATGGTCTTATTTCCCACCATCCCATTCCTCTTCATGCACAATTTTCGGCCCTAAATGTATTGTATTTGGTTGATTCTAGCATAACATTTTTTCACACTTTAACATCACTAAAATTAGGACACATCTTATAACCTGAAAAATTTTATCTTTATCTTATATCTGAAATTTAATGAAATATAAGTTCTTTCTGAATGAAGAATTTATCTCCTACCAGTTATGAATAATTCATCATCATTGATTTCAATTAATAATCCTTATAGGAAGAAATTTTGGGGGCTGGGTTAGCAGTTCAGTGGTACAGTACTTGTCTAGCAAGCATAAGGCCCTGTGTTCAACACCCACCACTTCACACAAAAAAAGAAGAAGAAGAAATCTTGAGGCTGGAGTGCAGCTCAGTGGTTGAGCACGTGCTTAGCATGAACAAGGCTCTGAGTTCAATCCCCAGAACTGAAGAAGTAATAAAAACAATAATTCCCATATTTCTAGTACTCTGATACATGCATTCATAAGAAGTGGCGTATAAATCTACTTTCTCATTTAAAGACTACATATTTCATTACTTATCAAAATTGTATTAGCTAACCCATATTGATATTATAAATAATGTTCATATAAAGATACTTTGTATATTCATCTACTTATTTCTCTAGGATACATTTCTAAAACCAAAGAACAAATAATAACAAACAAATAATAATACAAGTATTATTGGTACTGTGCAACAAGTTTTCCTGCCCCTGTATATTCATGTGGTGTGTGGGCTATAAGCTTTTATTTTTGATCTGAGGGTGATTTCATTGTTTTTATCATGATAAAATGTACATAAAGTTGCATCATTTAATCATTTTTTTAGTGAACAGTGGCATTAAGTAAATTCACTTCCATGAGTGCCATCACCACCATCCACTTTCAGAAGGATGATCTTTTTTTTTTTTTCTTTTTTTGGTACTGGGGATGGAACCCAGAGGCACTTGACCACTGAGCCATATTCCCAGCCCTTTTTTATATTTTATTTAGAGACAGGGTCTCTCTAAGTTGCTTTAAGACCTTGCTAAATGCTGAGGCTGGCTTTGAACTCATGATCCTACTGCCTCATCCTCCCAAGCCACTGGCATTACAGGTATGCACCACCAGTATGATTGATATTTATTTATTTATTTATTTATTGTGGTGCTGGGAATTAAACCGAGGTTCTTGTGCATACAAAGCAAGCACTCTACCAACTGAGCTATATCCCCATCCCAGTATGATCTCTTTTTAACGCTGTAGATACATATTGCCAAACTGTCATTAGAAATAAACAATTACTAGCTGGGTGTGGTGGCGTACGCCTATAATCCCAGTGGCTAAGGAGGCTGAGGCAGGAGGAATTTAAAGTCAGCCTCAGCGAAAATCAAGGCACTAAGCAACTCAGTGAGACCCTGTCTCTAAATAAAATACAAAATAGGGCTGGGGATGTGGCTCAGTTTGAGTGCCCCTGAGTTAAATCCATGGTACTCCCCCCCAAAAAATAAACTATTGCTATTCTTTTTTTAAAAATATTTTCTTTTAGCTGTAGTCAGACACAATACCTGACTACAACTTAATCTATCTATGTACTTTATCTATCCGTTTTTATGTGGTACCGAACCCAGCACCCAACATGTGCTAGGCAAGCATTCCACTGCTGAGCCACAACCTCAGCCCCCTGTTGCTATTCTTTAAGCAACTTAACTCATTTTTCTGTTAAATAGATATTTACTGAATAGTTTCATGTGTAAAGCAATGTACTAGGTACACATAAATATTATATAAGTTGATTTTGTTACCTCTGGTGTGGTGGTACATCCCTGTAATCCCAGCAATTCATAACACTGAGGCAGGAGGATCACAAGTTTGAGCAAGCCATAGCAATTTAGTATGACTCTGTCTCAAAAAGGTGGTGGTGGGGGACAGGAGATGTAGCTCAGTAGTAGTGTCTCTGGATTCAATCCCCAGTACCATTAATAAACAAATAAACAAAAATAAAATCCAGGGGCTGGAGTTTTGTCTCAGCGGTAAAGCACTCGCCTAGCACATGATAGATGCTGGGTTCGATCCTCAGCACCACATAAAAACTATAACTAAAAGAATATTTAAAAAAATAAAAACACAAAAAAATGAAATCTAATAAACAAAAGCAAGCAAATAAACAATACCAAAAGGTTAGACTGAAGAAAGCAAATTTAGATCAGATTATCAAAGGGCTTTGAATACTTACCTATATATATCATATCTAATTCAGCAGGTACAGTATTAGGAGCTAGTGAACATTTTGGGGCAATGGTTTGGTATGATGGAAGTCATAGTTTATAAACATTTTCTGGATGTGGTACCTGCAAGATGGCATGGAGTGGAGAGAATTATATTTGAGAGATCAGTGAAGAGGTTGCTAAGATACATCAGTCAGAGGTCATGAGAATCCTTCTAAAGAGAGGCATGGTGGCACATATCTGTAATCCAAACGAATCGGGAGGCTGAGGCAGGAGGATCACCAATTTGAGGTCAGCAACTTAGTGAGACCCTGTCTCAAAATAAGAATAAATGGCTGGGATATAATTCAGTGCTCTAGCTCCTGGGTTCAATGCCCAATACAGAAGAAAAAAAAATCCTTTTCTGTCCTCCCAACTCTTCAAAACTCTCTTTTTTTGTTCCTTATGGAAGCTTGAATCCTTCACAAACTTTCTAATGTTCTTAATCTCTGTACCGAAAACACCCTCCCCCTTGCCCTAAACTTGTTTTGTTTCTCAGGAACATACTCTACTGAGTCTTCTAGAGCAGAGCTTATAGATCTCACCGTTGGACCCAGGGCTTCCCTATTTGCAAGCCATTTCTTGCCATTTCCCTTGCCCCTACTCTGTGATGACCATGTAGTCCAGCTGTCCCCCATCCTCACTTACCCCTCATTCACTTTTCGGCACATTGCAAACTCTCTTGAGATTTCTTGGCAATCACTGCTTGGATTCTAAATCCAATGGGTAACATTTTAACTCTGGAGCAATTGACCCATTATTTCTTTTTTCTTTTTTTTTTTTTTTTAATATTTATTTTTCAGTTTTCGGCAGACACAACATCTTTGTTTGTATGTGGTGCTGAGGATCGAACCCGGGCCGCACACATGCCAGGCGAGTGCGCTACCGCTTGAGCCACATCCCCAGCCCCCCATTATTTCTTCTTGACAGATTCTTCAGACATTATCTCCTCCTACCCCTCTGGCCATTCTTCTCAGTATCTTTCCCTGCCTCTTCCTCTCCCCTTTTCTCAAATGCAAAGTTCCATCTTCCTTTTTCACCTACCATGTTCTTCCAATGGCTTGAATGTTGGTGAGTTAATGACTAACAAATCCATACCACCAAACCCAGAGCTCTAAGTCTATCTATTCTACTGACTAGTGGACAGCTCTAACTCAGTGTTTAACTGGAATTCCAATTCAACATGGTCCCAGGTGTAAACTGTTTACCTCTACCTAGGAACCCAACCAAAAACCTTCGGCTTTCCTATTTCAGTAACTACATTTAATCAGTCACTGAATGTTGTTAATTCTGCCTTTTATTATCTCTAATAACTGTTTCCACTACTATTTTTTTTTTCAGTGCTAGGAATAGAACCCAGGGCCCTGTGCATGCTCGGCAAGTGGTCTACCACTAAACTACTCCCCCAACCCTCCATATAACTTCTTTAATATAGAATTTTATTATCCTTTACCTAAAATACTAATTTAAAAAATGTTTTTAGTTGTAGATGGACACAATACTTTTATTTGTTTGTTTGTTTATTTATTTATTGTGCTGAGGATCGAACCCAGTGCTTCACAAATTGAGCTACAGCCCCAGCCCCTAAAATACTAAATTTTCATTTGAAAGCTTTTAATTATACACAGAGAATAATGAAGGCCATTATCCGGATCTAATATTATCAACTTTTGCCACAGTTACTTCATCTACTTTTTGTTCTATTTTAAGAGTAAATTCAGACATTATGACCCTACCCATCAGCACTTCAATATGTTGCTTTGTTACATTACCACAGTAGCATTATCACACCTAACAAAATTAAGACTAATTCCTTAATATCAACTAATACTCTGTCTCTCAAAGTTTGTCTTTACAATTGATCTGTTTCAATCAGGTACCAAACAAGTTCCATACATTGCACTTAGTTGTTTGCCTTTTAGAAATTTAAATAATCCCCTCTCCTTTATCCTTTTCATGGTTTGTTGAAATGACTAGATGAGGTATTTTGTCTCATCTAAATGTTAGCAGCAAGCTAGGTACTGTGGTCCCGGTTACTCAGGAGGCTGAGGCGGGAGGATTACTTGCGTCAGCCTGGACAACACAGCAAGACCCTGTCTCAATAAATAAATGTTTGCGGTGGTCACTTACAGTCTGTTTGCCTTGAGTCCTGTTCCTTCCCACCCATCCCCTGAACCATCTTCTGCACTGCTATCAGTCATCTTTCTAAAATGAAATTTGGAACATGTTAATTTCCTGCTTGAAATTTTTCAACAGTTCCTATGAGCTACTAGGATAAGATCCAAACTTCTTCCATTTTCATATAATGTTTCCATTGATCTCTACCTAAATTTTCAATTTCGTCTTTGGTGGTCATTTCCCGATATTATTCAGGCTAAGAAAACTTTTTTACCCCAAACACCAGGCTCATTCTCTCCGAATGCCATGTACTTCATACCCGCTCTGAAAATAACCTTTATTTTCCAAAGTTCAGCTTAAGTATCACATCCTCTATGACATTTCTCTGGTTTCTTGAACCAACCAAGGAAAACTGACTATTTTCTCTTTCCATCACGGCCTCTGCAGTGCTTCCCCCACACAGAAGGGTTGATACTGCTAGCTCCTGAGGCTCCTGAGGCTGAGTCCTATTCATTGTTATTTTATCAGTTTATAGGGGCTTAACAAATAAGGGGCTTTTAATAAATGTTTATAGTAGGCAAATGAACAACAAATGAATGGTTCACATTACAACCTGGTAAGCAATAAATTTGTTCTAAGCACTTCCTAATAGTCATCCCTGCTCATAACTCTAGAGGCCAAGGACACAGCAAGGGCTAGGAAAGGGGCAGGCCTGTCCTCTTTGAGTTCAGGGTCCTGACCTCCTGCCTCTTGAGTTCTATCCTGTGTCCCTGTGAGAGTCCTGTGGCATTTGGTGACTCAGACTCTATTACAAGACCACTGAGTTCTCAACAAAGGGAAGCATTTCTGAAAATGCAGTTGTTGGTGAGGAGAATTCCTTTCTCAGATAAAGAAAGTTGCTTTCCTGACCAATATAGTATATTATCAAGAACAAGATAAGGGGCTGGGATTATGGCTCAGTGGTAGAGCACTTGCCTAGTATGTGTGAGGCACTCGGTTCGATTCTCAGCACCACTTATAAATAAAATAATTAAATAAATAAAGGTCCATCAACAACTAAAAAAAAAATACTATAAAAAGAAGGAAAAAAAAAATAGATAAGAGGCTGGGGTTGTGGCTCAGTGGAAGAGCACTTGCCCAGCATGTGTGAGACATGGGGTTCAATCCTCAGCACCACATACAAAAAATAAGCAAATAAAATAAAGGCATGTTGTCCATCTATCAACTACAAAAAAAAAAAAAAAAAAAAAAAGCAGGATAAAGTTGGGAAAGGTAGTTTAGTGCCAAAGCCAATTAACAGGATGTTTTGTTCAGAGTCAGGTATTTAAAGTCTGTTTAATATCATGGTGCTGTGCATGTCACTTCCCTCTTTTGGTTTATGTTTTCAAACCTCCCAAACAAAGGTATTAGACTAGATGATCTCTAAGATCACTTACAGTTCTATCATTTTATTATCTAATTCTTACATAATACCAGAATACCATGTATTTGATATGGTAAAGGATCGAGAATTATTGATGATGTTTTATAGGTATGAAAACTGAGTTAAGTCATGGATTTGCTTCAGACATGTGAAATCCTTCCTGAGCTCTATTTCATTAAGCAATCAATATTTCCTGACTCCCAGGCAGGACTGCAGTATCTTTCTCTTTAGAAAAGCTAGTCTGCAAACATGCCCCCAACAACCCCTCCAACTCTGCCCTGCAGAAAAAACAAAAGTCAGAGTATTATTATGAAAAACATTAGAGCACCATTTATTCCACTCTCACAGCCTCTCCTAGGCTTTGAATCTCACAGTATTGAAAGTAAGAAAATTCCATGGCGCTCAGACTACCACAGGCATGTAAGAAAATGGCTGGAGAAGAAGGGAAACAGATTGGAAGCTGCTGAGGATTCATTTCTGTGATCTATGGACTAAGATGGAAGGGGGCACTGATCTCAAGGGCATGCTGACAAGGTCAGCCTCATCTCTTCTCTCTGTTCTTGGCAACAGCCAGTCACGCCAGAAAGAGCAATCTGTCAAATCTAATTAGAGTAGAAGAAAGTGAACAATGGGCTCCCAGCTCTAAAATGACAGCCCAGTATAATGGGGTGGAGGAGCTTGGGAGGGATGTATGCTTTGTGTGCTTGGAAATGGTTCCTTCAAATGGATCCTTTCTGAACTCAAACTGCAAAACATCTATAACTGGATTCTTATTTACTTCACCAGAACTCTGCAGGTCCCTGTGTTTTTTTAACTCATGCACCTCCAGCAAAAGCAGAGGAGAACTGGCTCTGTTTCAAAGGTGAGAGTGTGAATGAAAATAGTTTCCTTATGTGTGACTTGGACTTAGTGCTATGTGCATGCAACTGATATTTATAAATTAATTCATTTTTTAATTTGTATCGTTGGCATTAATATTTCTTGTATTATTTTTGCAATCATTTTTTATTATAAGACTGATAATTGGATTCTTGAAATTTTAGAACAGCCTGAAATTTTGGTAAGACCACAAACCTTTTAAGACCCACAAAAAAATTAATTATATTTTTTGGCTTATACTTTAAATGGCCTCTTAGATTTAGATATTTTACATTTTTCATCAAAAGTACATTTCACAGGAAAGGGATATATTTTGTAAATTTAATTAAATAAGTATGTCCCTTAAAAAATAATAAATGAAGGAGTACAGGTTTTTGAAGCTTAAAATCATTCATTTGCATAATCTAAAATCTCAAATAAGGAAGCCTGTCATCAGCAATATTATATTAAAGACTAATGGCTTATTAATTTAACTGTGCCTCAGTGCGGGACATTGAGACATCTTTAAAATGTGAGGAAAAAATAATTCTGTGAAGTGGGAGGAAGAGAATAGGAAAAAAGTAAGCACAAACATAACTCATAATTTGTGTGTCTCAATCCACCTGGATTTGATATTATTTTATATTTGTTTTCTCATTTAATCCTCTCAGTATTCTGTGAAGTGTTATTATTCTCTCCACTCTGCAAATAAGGAAATTAGCCCAAGGTTACAAAGCCAGGCCTTGAACCCAGGCTGTCTGGTTCCAAGCCTAGTGATCTTTACAGGACTGTTAGAGATAAGCATTACATTTTTTAAAAATCATTAAATTCATAATACTGTCAACACAAGGACGCTAATCTATTGGCCTTTTATGGACATGAATAAGGCAGTTTGATGTATTTGTACCACTTACTACTTTATTGCATGTTGTTCAACTTTATTTTCTAAAGCATAACTGATTTCTCTTTCACCCTTTATTTCTTTTCTATCACATACCCACTATATGAATAAATTATCTTGTAAGAAGATAAAGTCCACCATTACTATAATTTCACCCCAAAACCGATCTTTTCCCCAGAGAAACCACTGCCATCAATTTGGTGTATAACCAGCTGCTTTCTGTGTTTGTATAGGGTGTGTGTGTGTGTGTGTGTGTGTGTGTAATATTGCTTTGTGTGACTTTTGAAAACATAAATAGCTGAGTGAGGTGGTGCACTTAATCCCAGCACCTTGGGATGCTGTGGAATGACAGTTGTAAAGTTGGAGGCCAGCTTGGGCAATTTAGCAAGACCCTGTCTGAAAATAAAAAATAAAAAGGACTGGGGCAAGGGGAATGGGAACTGAAATGGAATAAATCATTTTCCATTCATTTACAAATGAACCCAACTTGTATGTATAACTATAATGCTCTGATTTTAAAAAAAAAAAGAATGGGGATTTAGGTGGGTGGTAAAGTGCCCCAGGTTCAAATCCCCAATACCACCAAACCCCCCAACCATAAATAAATAAATAAATGATGCCACACTAGACTTTTTTTTTTTTTTGTACTGGGGATTGAAGTCAGGGTGCTTTACCACTGAGATAAATCCCCAGCTCTTTTCATTTTTTATCTCGCTAAATTGCGTAGGGCCTCACTAAACTGCTGAGGTTGGCTTCAAACAAGTTGCTAGGATTACAGGCGTGCTCCACTGTGCCCGGCTCAGGCAACACTTTTGTTCTGTGTCTTATGGGCTGGGTCTGGGGCTGGGGCTCAGCGGTAGAGCACTTGCCTAGTACGTGTGAGGCACTGGGTTTGATCCTCAGCACCACATAAAAATAAATAAATTAGATAAAGGTATTGTGTTAATCTACAACTAAATAATATTTTTTAAAAACCTGTGTCTTATGAAGGTCTTTTCATGGCAATAGGTTCAAATCTAATTCCTTCTGCAAATTGTTACATAGCAGTGCATACATTTCCACTTCACTGTTTTTTCACCTTGCCTGTGGTTTTGAAATGGTTTCATGGCATAACAAGTCAACATTTAAACATATTTATTCACAGGCAGGTAGAGACAGGCACAAGCTAGCAACATATAAGAATGGAAGAGAAAGGAGCAAGGCCCCGTACCAGCACTGTGAACCCAGATAAGAGGCCCAGGGCAAGCACCCGTGTTATCAGATTTGTTATTTTTCTCTCTCCCAGAATTTTAGCATTTTTTTAAACCCATAAGTTCACATATAGAAGAGATTATAGTAACATACTTCATAGGGTGCTGGGAGGATTAAAGGAGGGAACATACAGGAAAAAGCAGCAAACCTAGCATATTGAGCTGTGTAAGTTATGAGTTATGCTTGCACTTCCCCCTTTCCCTCTTTCCCTTTCCCACTGTGAGGCTCACAAAAAGATGGTTATTAAATAGAGTTATGAATGTCGTTAGTAGATATTCTGGTGCAGGATGGTGCTTAAAAGCATTAGTGATTGACTGATAGCTGGATTAGTCCTGATGTGACTACTGATTAGTTGTGTGACTATGTAATGTTTCATCATATGTAAAATTGGGGGAATAATAATAGTAAAACTCAGCCTGTAGGGTGGAAGGAAGTTTAAATGAGATAATATATATATATATATATATATATATATATATATATATATATATAGTATATTTCTGGTATCTAAGAATATCAGTTGCTCCCATTATAATTTAGTGAAGTTGCAATATCCTCACTTCTATATTCTATTGTCACTTTCCTCTGAAATGACAATAAAGACCAAGGCAAACTGAGCAAGGTAGTGCATGCCTATAATCCCAGTGATTTGGGAAGCTGAGGCATGATGATCATAAATTAAAGATCACCTTCAGCAACTTGGGGAGATCCTCAGCAACTTAATGAGACCCAATTTCAAAATAAAAAATAAGGCATCCTGGTGCAGTGGCCCATGGCTTTAATCCCTGCAAATTGGGAGGCTGAGGCAGGAGGATTGCAAGTTCAAGACCAGACCAGCAATTTAGTGAGGTCCTAAGCAACTTAATGAGACCCTTGTCTAAAAACAATAATAAAAAATAAAAAAAGGATCAGATGCCGTGGCGCACACCTGTAATCCCAGTGGCTCAGGAAGCTGAGACAGGAGCATCACGAGTTCAAAGCCAGCCTCAGCAATGGCGAGGCTTAAGCAATTCAGTGAGACCCTGTCTCTAAATAAACTACAAAATAGGGCTGGGGATGTGGCTCAGTGGTTGAGTGCCCCTGAGTTCCATCCCCAGTACCCAGAAAATAAAAGAATAGGGGCTGGGATTGTGGCTCAGTGGCAGAGTGCTTACCTCCCACATGTGAGGCACTAGGTTTGATCCACAGCATCACATTAAAAAGTAAATAAATAAAGATATTGCATCCAGTATAACTAAAAAACATCTTTAGGGCTGGGGATGTGGCTCAAGCGGTAGCGCGCTCGCCTGGCATGCGTGCGGCCCGGGTTCGATCCTCAGCACCACATACAAACAAAGATGTTGTGTCCGCCGAAAACTAAAAAATAAATATTAAAAATTCTCTCTCTCTAAAAAAAAAAAAAAAAATCTTTAAATAAGTAAATAAAATAAAATAAAAAAGGGCTGTGGATATGGTTAAGTGGTTAAGTGCCCCTGGATTTAATCCAAATTATCAAAACAAAACAGACCAACCCAAATCTCCAGATTATCTTTTCTTTCTTTATTTCCTTTTGTAGTTTTGGGGGTTGAACCCAGGGTCTCACATATGCTAGGTAAACACCTTACCATGGAGCTACCTCCCCAGCCCTGAATCTCCAGATTTGATTACAGCTATTCATTGTTCTTTCAGTGTTTTTTGTTTTTGTTTTTGTTTTTAAAAGCAGGTATTCCTAAGTGTCTTCTACATGTTTAATATTCTACTGAGTTTTTGTAAAATATATATAGTAAGTGTAAAACAGGGCTCTTGCCCTCAAAGTGGTCATGAATTTAAAACTGAAGTTCCTTAGTAAACAAGGAACATCCGCTCATTTTTTTTTTCCCCTATCAAGCTGCAGAATTACTTTAGAAGCTTGTCTGGGCCTCACCTATAAAACTGGAGCCATAGCTGAATGCAATACACACATCTATAATCCCATTGATGTGAGAGGCTGAGGCAGAAGGCTCACAAATGTGAGGCCAGCCTCAGCAACTTAGCAAAGCATTCAGAAACTTGGTGAGACCATGTCTCAAAAAAAAAAAAAAAAAAAAGAAAAAGAAAAAGAAAAAGGACTGGGGATATAGTGCAGTGGTAAAGCACTCCTGGGTTCAATCCCCAATACAAAATCAAAAACTAGACCCATTAGATCATTCTCCCTTGGTGTTAATGCTGGGCTGGTTCTTGGCTGGGAGTTGCTTTCACTTCCTCTTGAGATCAGGAAAGAATGAGGCTAAAGGCTGGCTGAGAGCAGCTGTGCTACCAAAAGCCTAACGTTTGCTTTCATAGTAATGCAGATATTCTGTTGTTCTGAACACAGCAATTAATGGATATTTAGTGGATTTAGTGGGTCGATGAAACCCCAAATAGAATGGAAACTCTCTTAAGGAGCCTCAGGATGCCTTGCATAAAAGTTGAAACTACCTTGTTTTGGGGGTAAATTCCTAGGGAATAAATCTCGGATGTTTCCAAAACATTTGCCTACTCTTCAGCCCAGTAAGCTTTCTCTGACCCACAGAATCCATTTTCTGTTTGTGCATAAACTTGTTCCAGCTGGCCCAAACTGAAATTCCAGCTGGACATAAAAGGCCACTTCAGCTGTCAAGAGCAGAAGCCATGTGTGGATTTTGGTTTAAGAATCAGTCCTGGCAGCAGATGCTCTGAGTGCTTGGGGAGTGGCACGCCTGTTCCTAAGACAGAAGCCAAGCACCTTTTGTCATAATTCCACACTGAAATCAGGGACAGGCAATTCTGATTTTTTTTCTTTTAAAGGGTTTATATTAAATCATGAAAACAAAAATAACTTATAATGTAAAAAAGGTGAGATTTCTCTGAGAGTCTTCTCTTTTACTGATGAAGAGATTCCTTAGCAAAGAAATCTGCTCACTAAATGTGTTAGAATACAGTTTTAAATGTAAGATTATGATGTAATTATTGGGTTAAGTACAATTCAAAACACCATGTCTGCACCACTTCTTTCTGAAGGTGATCTTTTAAATTCATTTTAATGCGGAGGGGCATGTTTCTGAGACTTCTCCCTGGAAACCCAAATTAAACACCTAAAAGGCTGGGGGTGTAGCTCAGTGCTTGCAAAATCCTGGGTTCCATCCCTAGCACCAGAGGGGGAAAATATATGGTATGTTAGAATCCTAAATATAGTTAGACCTTGCATTTCAGTCAGTGTTCAGGGCTCCAAAAATATGCTGTCAAATCAGTATTAGCAATTAATTTACACCTCCCCCCAAAACAGTCCCTGCGGCCACCTCCTGCAAGAGGTGAAAGCAGCTGGTGTTTGTGAGACTTGAGAGAGAGCCCATTTTCCAAGGAAGAACAAAGACAAAGCAAGTACCCCTCCCCCCGCATAGAAGCCGCTTGGCTTTGTGTGGTGAACTGGTGCTGCTCCCTCTGTGGACTGCATGGGGGAGGCTACGAGTTATGCTCCTGAGATTAGTTTAGTAACCTTTGGTTCAGCAATCCAGAGGGGTGTGGGGAGGTGTGTGCCTGCACCGTGTTAATGTCATCTGCTGCGTGTTCACATATTCTCTCCCTGAAGGACACTTGTGCAATACAGTAACAGGGAGGCATTCCACTCCTTTACTTTTGTTTCTCTGCAAATAAATAAATGTCCTGGATTGGTCCCCCTGATTCACTAAAAGTTACTATATATCCACTGCTCTTTTTTTGTTCTCCAAACCTGAGCTCTCTGTGTTCATCTGGTTGGATCCAGATTGTGAGGGCTACGTCCAAGTGGTCACTTAGACTTGAGAACACAATTCTCCTTCTCTTCCAGTTGGGTTCCTAATTTTGGTGGTTTTGGTGCCACTGGAAGAAAGACGGGGCCCTGCTTTGAACCACAGTTATGGTCTGGTGGGAGATGGAAATCTTCATGTCAAATAGGGACCTGGTAAATAGCATGACTTCTAGCCACAGTGTTCAGCGATGAATTTGTCCATCTGTGGGTCTTTACGCTTTTATAGGAAAAAAATGAAGATGTGAGATTCTTAAAGCTATAAATTGCTCCAAGTGGAAGGGAAGAAAGTTATTACTGAATCATTTGGACAATGTGAAGGACAGGGCTCTGTAGGAGAAAGCAATACAAAGAGGGAAGCTGCACTTTGGCATCATCTTAGGGGTTACAGTTCCTGGCAACCAGGCAGCTCAAGAGCAGAAGCGCAACTCATCATCTTTCAGTGGGCTTCCGCCATAGGGGGAGAAAGGTGGTACCACAATTCTCTCCCAGTGGATGGCGATGACGTGTTCTAAGCAGATGAGTGCAGAGACTCCTGTCAAATGAGCGAAGAGAAAAAGGAAGTGGAGAGAGGAGGAGGGACTCCAGAAATGGCACTGCAACAATCCTGGAATAAAAATGAGGTGCAGAATTGATAAGCACATCCACCTTGAAATTTAACCCCCTGTGCATTTCCCAACTTTTCCTCAGGACCTCTTTTAGTATTTTGTAAATACTATTAAGGCAGTCTAGAATAAATAAAAGCGGACCCCTATCAGATTCCATTTTTCTTTTACATATATATGTGTACACACACACGTTGTAGATGGACACAATATCTTTATTTTTATTTATTTATTTTTTATGTGGTGCTGAGGATCGAACCCAGGGCCTCTGGAGTACAAGGCGAGCTCTCTACCACTGAACTACATCCCCAGCTTCAGATTCTATTTTTCATTCTTCTTTAGGATTGTTTAAAATAATAACATTGTCCTAAAAATAAAACCCATCCTTTGTAGCTTTGAGGAGCATTAAAAACCGTTAAAGCGCTCTGAAATATTGCCTGCCAAAACCATAGTGGGCCTCTAGCTTTTTCCTCCCCACAAAAAGGCGGCTCTGGCTGTGCCCTCTCAGCTCTGCTGGTGAGGGGGTGTAACACCCAACATCCCGACTGCTGGGCGATACTGCTAAAGTGCGAAGTCCACGCCCTACCCGAAGCCGCCCGGCGCCTCTGGCGATCTCTGAGCTCTTTGTCCCTTTTCACCAGCAGGCGGCGCTGTCTTGGGGGAAGCCTCAGCCACCGCCCCACCAGCCACAAAGGCCCTTTCCGCAGTAGTTTCGCGAGCTTGTTCTAGCCACGCCTTGCTGGTCTGTTTAGAAACTATCTTTCTTCATCCAGCTTGGTAACTTTGCAGAATGTTGCCCATGTGACAATTAATGATATTTGAAAAGTTAGCAAAGAGTTTTTGGAAGAGTGCAACATAAAAACCACAACAAAACATGTATTTAAGATTGCGTAATCAGTGATTAAAAAAGACTTAAAATGCAATGCGACTAATACAATTAAACAGGGCCCCAGAAACGATAAGCAAGACAATATATGTTGAAAATTAGAATGCTTAAAAAAATTTTGTTTTTTCCAGACTCTTCTGCGGGCGTAGAGAACAATTCGCGAAAATTCAGCTGCAGCGTCATCTGCTGGACATGCCGCGACACTGCAGGTCCCTGCGGCGAAGAAGATGGGGTTGCAGTTGAAAGCCAGGCTTTTTGCCCAGGAAAGGCTCTGGCAGCAAGGTAGTATTCACATGCATTCTGCTTTATTTAAAAAGAGAGTATATGACCCTTACTACAAAATGGCCTTGTCTGGGTATTGAGGAGCCCTCAGCCTACATGAACCGCCATTTATTCTATTGGTGGTCTTTTAGGAAAGCCTGGGGCTTTGGGAGGCCAAGAAACACAATTCATTTCTCTACACCCACCTGTCCCTCAGGCACAAGGCTGAAAACTATGTATTCTATGTTTGCACACAGGGGAGTGTGTGCCAAGGACAGAAGTCATGTTGTACTTATTGTATTGAATGGAACTAATTTTGCAAAATGGAAGGAATTTCAAAGGTGAAGAGGGTGACAGAAATAAAATTAATCTGGGAGTTGGGAGGTGTTGAAATGTGACCTCGGCGGTGTTTGATATAAGATCACTAAGCCAAGCTACCATTTTCAAACTTTTAAGTCAGTTCTAATTTACTTGAAGATTTTTCTATTTAGGATACTGCAGACCCTTTTCTACACAAAGGTCTAAACCCATTTGCGAACACATTTATATACATACTTCCAACATAAGCCTGCATTCAACATTGTTGCAATTTTTTTAAAGATCATAATCAGAAAATTCTTAGAAATAGTAGAAAGCAGAATTTTTGATTAGATTAGAGTTGGCCCACCCATCTGGGAAAATATGGTATCACTGACAGAAGCATTTGTAATAGAAACATATTATCAAATGATTCTGCTCCTATAGAGTTTAATAGTTACTTTCTAACAAAACTGAGTTTTTTGTGTGTTGGAATGAATTTGTATTGGTTTTCCTAAGAGATGAAGTGAATTTGTCAACAACGTAGACAACTGGATCCTCACTGGTTGTATAGTCCTTGGGGTTCATGTCATTTGACTTCCATATAAAGGCAGTGTTTATATATATATATATATATACATACATATATATATATATATATATATATATATATATTTTTTTTTTTTTTTCTAGGTGTAGATGGACACAACACAATGCCTTTATTTTAATGTGGTGCTGAGGTTTGAACCCGGGTCCCACGCGTGCTAGGCAAGCGCTCTACCGCTGAGCCACAATCCCAGCCCAAAGGCAGTGTTTTATAAGGTACATAGACAATACCTTTGGTACTTCAATAACTAAGCCCTTTTTGGATGATAACTGTCTGATTCTATTTCCATAGGGATCACAGATAAAATATTAATCCTATATAGGGGTGCTTAAAGAAGATGTTCAGACAACTAAGAAATCAGGAATGAAAATCCACTGTGGCAATGAATGGATGTACAGTATCAGAGAACTGAGGATTTGTTTTTTGTTTTTTGTTTTTTCCATTAGTGGACATTGAGCCCAGGAGAGCTCTACCACTGAGCTAAATTCCCAGTCTTTTTTTATTTTTGAGACAGGGTCTTACTTAGTTGCCTAAGCTGGCTTTGAACTTTAAATCTCCTTGCCACGACCTCAGGATATTTTTTGTTTATTTGTTTGTTTTTTTCCTATTCTGAATGAACAAAGAGGTATTAGGTTCCAAATTGTGCCCAGTATAGAAAATATTTAATGGCTGATGCCACATACCTTCCTTATAATGTATTTGTAGAGAGTCTTTCACTGAAATAAATAACTTGATAACAAATAGTACAGCACATGTTGGCATCAAAGTAGAGAATTGAGCATCTCTCAGCCAAGGTACTTTTAGGACCTTTGGCTGAGGACAGTGCTGGGAACAAAGGTGAAGCAGTGAGATTCCTTGAGCCCTCCCAATCTCCTCCTCTTATGTGGCACAAAGAAGTTCCTTCATACAGAATATTTTCTCTTGTCTGGTTCTCTTTATTTTATTAACTATTTAGAAGGTGCCTCACCCTCAGAGCAGAGACATAACACAAACAACCTGTCATTTTGCTCACAGACATCAAAGTTCTATTTCTGGTGAGCCCAATATAAAAAAAGTATCCATTCTCCCAGCAGTTGAGCTCAAATATTTGTGTTTGGCAAAAAGCAAGGGAAAATATTTTTAGAGATGACCTCTTCCTTGACTTTCAATTTGTTTTATAAGTAGACTTTTAAGAGTATATAACTATTCTCAGAAAAGCCTGAAACAGATTTTTTGAATGTGGGAAAAGTTTCTCTATGGACCTACAGTTGAGTTAGTGTACAATCCGTACCACTACCACTGCAAAAGGAATGATGATGATGATGATGATGATGATGATGATGATGATGATAATGTTAGTGTCCCTCATGGATGAAATGGTGACTCGAAAGCTGGCCACAGTGATACACACTTGTTATTCCCAGCTACTTGGGAGGCTGAGCTGAGCAGTTTGAGGACAGCCCTCATCTCTTAAAAAAAGAAAAAAAAAAACTGACTCCACAGAAAAACTGTCCTAACAATGTTGATTCAATTAATTTTTGTGTGCTCACAATACATCACTCCATTCTTCTCCCTGAAAAAAAGTTAGGTTTCTCAAAGGGTTTTGGCCTTCTGACCACTTTCTCTGAGAAGAAGCCTTTGACCCCTCAAGTGTATGGAGGGTACCCCTGCTATGAGTGGGCAACACCTCATGGTTCCCCATCACAAACTTTTACAGTATCATATAATCACTATTTATCTATCTCCCATACTAGACGATTAAGTTCTGTGCAAAAGGAACCAAGGCTATTATGTTCATTTTGCATCCTCCATGCTTAATTAGTTCCTCAGACTAAGCAGATATTAGGTAGGATTTCAACACACTGAGATGGGAGGGAAGGGTACTTACAATGGAGGAACTGGCATGAACACATACAAAGGTATAGGCCTAGAAGAGTGCCAAGGAGCATGAGAGTGGTTTGGGTAAAGCCTGATGGAACTAACAGGAGATAAGGTGGTCAAGAGTCTGGGTTATAACCTCATTAATGTTAGTTGAAGGCAGTGGTCACTATAACTTGAGATAGATGCAAATGATGTCATTTCTGGTATAAAAAAAGAAATTTCTGGTGTATTATATATTAGATAAGTATTTTACATATATTTTCATCAAATGCTTAGAGCCACTGGTCTAATTTATACTTTTGTAGAAAATCTTATTTAATTGGTTCCAGTCCCCATGGCCAAACCAATTAGTCAAATAGAATTATTTTCTGTCAGAAAAAGTTTAGCCTTATTTTTTTCAGTTAAAAAATACATATGTATATGAACTGTAAGACCTTTCACTTTCTCTCCTGTGACTTCTAATTCTAATTCTAATTCTGTGACAGGCACAGAGGCTTGCCATGAATTTGTCAAGTGGATGAAATAAGGTACTGTCCTGTCATTGTTTCTCTTTGATCTCAAGAGATTCTCCCTCAGGCATGATGCATTCTCAGATGACTCAAATGATCCCTTTGCTTGGGAACAGAGCACATATACAGTTCAGGATGGCTGGGGGATACCTTTCTGTTGTGAAGGATAAGGGCAATGGCCAAGAGGAGGATGAAAAACCAACCTAGTGCAAGCCATTTTCAAGCAGATCATTTTCCAGAGAGGGAACATTTGGTAATTCAGAATCTGGAAATTGAGCCTTTTTACACTGTCTGTACTATTTAAATTTGCATATCATTATGCTTATATTTTATATAAATTATTGTTATTTTTATTTATGAGATCTAGACCTGAGTTTAAAGACTATGCTTTCATAGAACCTGGATTTTATCTTATAGACCAGTGGTCTCCGGACTGGGATGTGCAGAAAGTGCAGAGAAAAAAATATTACAAATTCTATTTAAACATTATTAGGTTATTCTCTGAAACTTTCTATTTTGATAGATGCTTATACTTTACATAAAGTAGGAACTGAGGATGTAGCTCAGTGGTATATAACTTACCTACCATGTGGCAGGCCTAGGTTCAAGTCCCAGCACCGCATATAAATAAAAATAACAATAATTTATATAAAATGTAAGCATAATTATGCAATTTTAAAATAAATTATATATGCAAATATCTGCATATATAGATGCACCAGTTTATATATAAGAGAGAGAAGTTGTATATTACTAAGCACATGTAGTCAGACAAAATCTGGGCATCACTCATTTTTAGGGACAGTAGAGAAACATTGAAGGCTTCTGAATAAGGCAGTGGAAAGGACATAATTGTTGACTAGAGCTGATGTCAAGGAACAGTGCCAGGCATCAAGGGGGATATATAGAGGTACCACACCTATCTTTATTTTTTTTTAAAGAGAGAGAGACTATTTTTAATATTTTTTATTTTTTAGTTATTGGCGGACACAACATCTTTGTTTGTATGTGGTGCTGAGGATCGAACCCGGGCCACACACATGCCAGGCGAGCATACCGCTTGAGCCACATCCCCAGCACCACACCTATCTTTAAATAGCTGGCAGTCTGATATGTGAAAGAACAAGTAACAATAATGAATAATAAATGGCTCATGGCTAATTAAAGGAAGGAGGATGAGGAAGAAATTTAAGAGAACATAAAAAGTAATTTTAAATTCTGTTTTTAAACATGCACTGCTTGCAAAAAGAATTGAATTGTTAGCAAGACCCTAAATGGGGCTCCAAACCGCCTTACCACAATATTTTCATTTTTAATTCCACACATTCTGTTTGGTTATGGTCTGTCTTCTCCATCTTTAAGCACCAAATTGATGTTTAACTTTTGATTTGGAGGATCATGAACTTCAATTCTTAGAAGATATACTTAAAAATATGAAATCTTGTGATTAAAAAGGATTTACAACACCGGTTCTGGTCTTTCAGAAGACAACTATTATAATAGTTAAAATATCCAGGGAAAAAGGAAGTTGGAGGGACTAACTTGAGTAGCTTCTCTATTTTTAGAAATTCTGTTATGACCAAAATTTCCCAGAGAGGGGATTTTTCTAAAGTTCCCAGAGAACACCATAATAAGACATAATAATACCTTATAGTTCTGTATAATAGATAAAATCTCAAAAGGTTCTCATGATCTTTTCCCTACATTCCCACCAATTATGTCTCCTCTGTGTAATGATAAGAGAGGTGTCTCAGACTCAGTCTGAGGAGGAACTCAGTCCTCCTGACAAATACTAAGTAGGAAAAGGACTCTGAAGCCTCCAACCAGATGCTTACTCAAACCAACCAACCTACCTACCTTTCTTTCTTTCTTGGTATTGGGAATTGAACCCAGGGTTGCTTTACCCCTGAGCTATACTCCTCAGCCCTTCAACTTTCTTTTTTCTTTTGAGACAGGGTCTCACTAAGTTGTCCAAATTAGCCTGAAACTTGTAATCCTCTTGCCTCAGTCTCCTGGGTTGCTGAGATTACAGGAGTGTGCCACTGCTCCTGTCTTACAATAGCTGGGTCATGAGAAAAACCAAAATGGCCAGGTATAGTGATGCATGCCTGCTGAGAGCCATAGCCAAGTAGGAATGACACAAGGCATTTTGGGTTGAAAGGTGACCCTGCTCAGGGATTAGGGTGGCTCTGGGGTTTAGGGTGGATCCTGCTGGGAATAGGGCGGCTCCAGGATTAGGGCGGATCCTGCTGGGATTAGGGCGTATCCTGCTGCCTCAGGCGCCCGCTCCTTTGGAGTTCTCATGGGGTTCTGAGAGGATTGGTGCACTGAGCCGAGTGGAGGCAGGGTGTTCACGGGAAGTGTGGGTAGAGTGTCAGTGAGAGTTCCGGAATAAAGAGTTGCTGTTTGAATCTACAAGGCTTTGTGGTGGCTCGGTTATTTTGTGCCCAGCCAGACTGCGGCACATGCCTGTAATTCTAGCCACTCCAGAAGCTGAGGCAGGAGGATTGCAAGTTCAAAGCCAGCCTTAGCAACTTAGCAAAATCCTAAGCAATTTAGTAAGAGTCTATCTCAGAATAAAAAATAAAAAGGGCTGAAGATATAACTCAGTGGTAAAGCACCTCTGGGTTCAGTCCCCAGCACACACACACACACACACAAAGTATCTTTTCCCCTGTGCTGTCATACCCCAACAACACAGAAGACTTCCATAACCTCAAAAGATGAGGGGATTTCTCCCCCTGAGGAAGTAAGGAGTCAGTTTCACCGTGACATCAGCTGGGTGTCCTCTAATCTAATTTATTTCTGACACTATCTACCTGGAGATAATATCTGATCCTTCATGTTAAAAGTTTAGTCCCAGAGACCCCCCCTTCCCCCAGCCCCACTGTAGATGTTAATCACAAGCCTCATATTGTTTAACCTGGGCTTCTGACTGATCCACTATAAATCAGGATTCCCATAACCTTCTTAGGTTTGATGAATTTGCTTGAATGGCTCACAGAACTCAGAGAAACACAAATTACTGGTTTATTACAAAGGATATTACAAAGGATACAGATGAAGAAATGCATTCCTCCAGGAACCTTCATGTATTTAGCTATCAGGGAGCTCTTGAACCCTGCCTTTTGGGTTTTTATGGAGACTTCTTTGCATAGGCATGGTTAAAGCATGGATAACCGTGTCAAAACATGATTGGTGGGGCTGGGGTTGTAGCTCAGCAGTAGAGCTCTAGCCTAGTGTGTGTGAGGCCCTGGGCTCGATCCTCAGCACCATGTAAATAAATAAACAAACAAACAAACAAATAAAGGTACAATACCTTTGTGGCCAACTACAACTAAAAAATAAGTATTTAAAAAATATGTTTGGACATAAAGGGCATAATCTAATGCTAATAGACTGGGTGGGGAAACCCAGCAAGACATGTCTGCTTCAGCATTTTTCTTACCCTCTCTGTTTAGCATTCCTCTTTCCAGGGCATGGGGCAGGATCCCTCTGGAATGAGGAGGATCTTATAACCTACTGTTGGACAAGGCAAATCAGAGAATTTCTATAGGGATAGCTCCAAGACTGAAAAGTATAGTGGGGAGGGAGATTAGAGTTCTTAGGAAAGAACCCGCCTTGGGAAAGAAATTCTAGTTTCTGTGGTCTGCCTTGGGAGGGATTATGAGCCAAGAAACATGAATGACAATCAAAACAATACATATAATTATATCACAATAACACCATAAGTATTATTTTGCCATTTAACAGAAGAGCAGAACCAAGACTTGGAGAAGATAGTGCCTTTGCCAAATAACACAGTTGCTGACAGAGCTAGAATTCAATCCAGGCCTGTCTTGGAGCCTGTTTTAATGCCTAGGCAGTAACTGGTAATTTTTGATAGGACAGTTTCAGTAGCTTGGTAGAGACAGAAGACAAATTACAAGGGGATAGTTCACTTATTATTATTATTATTATTTTGTAGTTGTAGATGAACAGAATGCCTTTATTTTATTTGTTTATTTTTATGTGGTGCTGAGGTTTAAACCCTGTGCCTCACACATGCTAAGCAAGCGCTCTGCTGCTGAGCTACAGCCCCAGCCCCAGTCCACTTATTTATCAAGTATTTATTGAGGAGGGTGAAACTTCCAACTGTGGAACACTGAGGAGGTGGATATCTTCCTGAAAAAGCAACTACCAAGCTGGAAAAAAGTGGACAAACAACCATTTCTAGCACTGTGAAAATGAATCAAAGACATATAATAATCTGAAGTATATTTATGCCTGAATAATTGCTGAACATCATAATAATAGTGGGAATCTGTGGCATCCTTGCCTGGGGATGATCCCATTCCCAGCCTTCCCTTTAGCATAGAGATTTTTCCTAGAGGTTGCGGGGCAGGGCAGGGATATTGTGAGGATCAGCTTTTCAGCTACTATCCAAGAGGACTTCGCTGATTTGGAGTAGGGGAAGGCTATTGTTCTAACTCCAGTTGTGGCTGGAAAAGCATATTCCTAGGTGTGGTTATGTACATGCACAGTGGAGACCAGAGAATGTGAGATTTCCACATACTTTCGGCTGACTCTGGGGCTGCCGCCATAAAGCAGATGGGAAAGGGTCCAACAGAAAGTAATAATATGCCCAGACAGAACTGAAGATGGCCTGAACTTTGAACTGTGTTCCCCATCCCACACAAAAAAATCATAATCATGGAATGAAAGCCCTATTGGCTTGAGGTATTTGTGTTAGTCTATTTTCTGTCACTGTGACAAAATACTTGAGAGAAATCAAAGGACGAAATTAAAGAAGGAAGGATTTATTTTGGCTCATGGTTGCAGGCATGGTCACTTGGCTCTGTTGTTTCTGGATCTGTGATAAGGCACAGCATAAAGTTGGGAGCATGCGTTGAAGCAAAACTGCTTACCTCTTGGCAGCTAGAAGCAGAAATAAAGGATCTAGGAACAAAATACACCCTTCAAGGGATCCTGCCCCATGCCCTGGAAAGAGGAATGCTACACAGAGAAGCCAAGAAAAATGTTGAAGCAGACATGTCTTGCTGGGTTTCCCCACCCAGTCTATTAGCATTAGATCATGCCTTTTATGTCCAATCATATTTTGACATGGCTGCCCATGCTTCAACCATGCCTATGCAAAGAAATCTTTATACCTCCAAGGACCTACTTCCTCCAACTAGGCCTCACCTAAAGTTTCCACCACTTCTCAATAACTATAAATCCATCAATGGATTAATCTATTGATGAGGTGAGAATCCTCTTGGTCCAATCCCCAAAGCCCCACCCTGAATACAGCTGCATTGGGAACCAAGTTTTCAACACATGAGCTTTTGGGAAACATTTCAGATCCAAACACAGCACAATTTTTGTCCCATCAGTTGACTTTTAGGCTATTCAGGGAGAGGTGACCTCTAGGAAAATAATTTTAAAATTATTAAAAAAAAATTAAAAAATTTATTTTGCAGTTGTAGGGATTGAACCCAGGGGTGCTCTACCATTGAGCTATATCTCCACTCTTTTTATTTTGAGACACAGTCTTGCTAAGTTGTTGAGACTGTCCCCAAACTTGGACTTCCTGCCTAAGCCTCTGGAGTAGCTGGGATTACAGGCACATACCACCACATCTGGCTGGAATTTAGCCATTTTTAAGAAAAAGAAACTGAGCAGAGATATCACCAGACACACACTTCAGAGGAAAGAGATTTCATAGATTTAGCTCAGGCAAGTTACTAAACAAAGAAACCCACTGACCAAAGCATACTCTCGAGAGAGGAAATCAGAGTACAGAATGTCTATATTATCTAAACTATCCAGTTTTCAATAAAATATGCAAAGAGATGGGAAAATATTATCCATTCTCAGGAAAGGCAACAATCAACAGAAATTGAGTGTCCAAAGCTGGATTTAGCAAGCAAAGGCAAAGAAACAATTATAAATATGATCAAAAACTAAATTCACATTTAAAGAATCAAAGGCCAGGCAAGGTGGCACATTCCAATAATCCCAGTGACTCAGGAGGCTGATCCAGGAGGATCCCCAAGTTTGAGGGCAGCCTCAGCAACTTAGTAAGATCCTGTCTCAAAATAAAAATAAACAGGGCTGGGGCTGGGGTTGTGGCTCAGCGGTAGAGCACTCGCCTAGCATGTGCAAGACCCTGGGTTCAATCCTCAGCACCACATAAAAATAAATAAATAAAATAAAGGTATTATGTCAAAAAAATAAAAAGGGCTGGGGCCAGGCACAGTGGCCCATGCCTGTAATCTCAGTGGCTCTTGAGACTGAGACAGGAGGATCACAAGTTCAAAGCTAGCTTCAGCAATGGAGAGGCTCTAGGCAACTCAGTGAGACCCTGTCTCTAAAAAAAAGTGCTGGGGATGTATCTCAGTGGTAAAGTACCCCTGGGTTCAATCCCCAGTACCAGAGAGAGAGAGAAAAAAAAATTTAGTTTTAAGAGTAGGGCACCTGGGCAATTTAGTGAAATCCTGTCTCAAAGAATAAAAAGAGCTGGGGATGTAACTCAGTGATAAAGTACCCACTGGGTTAAATCCCCAGTGAGAAAGAGATGTATATGGATACATATGGAAAAATATATGTATGTATATATGTGTGTGTGTGTGTGTGTGTGTATAGAGAGGAGGGGGGGTCCATGTCTATATCTTTACTTGACTGGGAATGTAGCTCAATGGTAAAGGACCTCAGGATTCAATCCTTAGGACAAAAGAAAAGAAAGAAACAAAGGAAGACAGGCATGGTGGTATGCACCTGTAGTCAGTCTGGAGGCTGAGGCAGAAGGATCTCTTGAGCCCAGGAATTCAAGGTCAGCCTGGGCAACATAGACCATATCTCAAAAAAACTAACAAATAATATAAGAATTAATGGCATAATAAGGAATACTAAACAAAGATGGGAGTGTTGGCACACACCTGTATCCCAACAACTTGGGAGGCTGAAGCAGAAGGATCAAAAGTTTGAGGCCAGTCTGGGCATCATAGGGAGACCTTGTTTCAAAACAATAAAACAAAATAATATTTAACATAAAAGTTTGCAGTAAAGGAGGAAGAGAGGAAAAAAAAAGACAGGGAACTTATAGAAAAACAAATGCCAAAATAGAAAATGTAAATTCATTCCCATCAAGAATTACATTAATTATGAATGGCCTAAACACCCTAAATAAAGAAACTGTGACTGGATGAAAAGCAAGATATCTACAAGATACATTTTAGGTTCAATGGTACAAATAAATTAATAGTAAAAGAATAGAATAAGGTATTTCATAGAAATAGCAACCATGAGAGAGCTGTGGTGGCTATATTAATATAAGACAAAATCTCTGAAGACTCCTTACCACCTAAAAAAGACTACTAGAAACAAAGAGAAATATTTAATAAAAATAAAAGGATCAATTCATCAGGAAAATATAAAAATACTAACATGTAGGAGCTCTAAAATGCATGAAACAAAAACTGACAATTGAAGGGAGAAATAGACAAGTCAATAATATAATAATAATTGGGACTCAATAGACAAGTCAATAATATAATAATAATTGGGACTCAATACTCCACTCTCAATAGTGGACCGAATAAATAGAAAATCAGCAGGGATCTAGAAGGTTAGAACAACACTACCAACAAACTTGACTTAATTAATGTCAGGCCCTCTGACTGATGACTTCAGAATTTATTGTTTGTTAGTGTACACACAGGACATTCTCTAGAGTAGACCATATATTAGTACATAAAACAATACCCAATATTAAAAGAATTGAAATCAGCAAACTGCATTCTCTGACCACATGGAATAAGGTTATAAATCAGTAACAGAAATCTGGGAAAACCCTAAGGATTTGGAAATTAAGAAGACTTCAAAATAGCCCATGAGCCAAAAAAGATATCAAAAGGGAAATTTTTAATTGAATTAAAATGAAAATATATCATATCAGAATTTATAGGAAGTAGCTGGAAGTGCTTAGAAGAAAACATCAGAAAAGAAAAAGAAAGAGAGGTCTTAGGATATTGTGAAACATGTATTTGGTCTTTGTTTCTGTTTCATGGCACAGACCCCCTAAAATCTCTGGAATCTCCAGAATGATCTTTTTGTTTGTTTGTTTGTTTGTTTTGGTACTGAAGATTGAACAGAGAGGTTCACTGATCAACATTCTCAGCCCTTTTCTTTTTGTTTTGAGACAGGAGACAGGATCATGCTAATTTGTTAAAACCCGCCTCCAAATACACCATCCTCTTGTCTCAGCCTCCATAGTTGCTAGGATTACAGATGTGTACCATTGTACCTGGGGAGGCCAATGATTTAACCTTTCCTACATAATGAAGCTTCCATAAAAATACTCTTAGTCTAACAAGGTATAAATTTCTACACAATGAATCCCTCTCAATGTTTGTTCCTCCTCGTATTAGGATTACCTACAAACTGTCCAAAAGTTTAGAAGGAGTTTATACGTTCAAAATTGGGCTGTGGAGTGAGGAAAACCAGTTGTGTTCCAACCCCAAAACATACAGCAGGAAACTGCTTTCTTAACTCAATACAATTCTGATACAAAACGTATGGGTTTTCTTCCCCTGTACCAGGCAATTCTCAATTATCTGCAATCACAAACCTGAATGTCTTATAATTTAATTCAGGGTTTTTTGTTGTTGTGTTGTTTGTTTGGTACTGGGGATTGAACCCAGGGACCCTTAACCACTTAGCCACATCCCCAGCCTATTTTTTTTTTTTTTTTTTTTTTTTAAAGAGAGAGGAGAGAGAGGAGAGAGAGAGAGAGAGAGAGAGAGAGAGAGAGAATTTCTTTTTTAATGTTTATTTTTTAGTTATTGGCGGACATAACATCTTTGTATGTGGTGCTGAGGATCGAACCCGGGCCGCACGCATGCCAGGCGAGCGCGCTACCGCTTGAGCCACATCCCCAGCCCCCCCAGCCTATTTTTTAATGTTTTGTTTAGAGACAGGGTCTCACTGAGTTGCTCAGGGCCTCACTGAGTTGCTGAGGTTGGCTTTGAATTCACAATCTCCTGCCTCAGCCTCCTGAGCTGCTGAGATTACAGGTGTGTACCACCACACCAGTCTTAATTCAGTTTTGACACTAGTCACCAAAGTTAGCACAGACCTTGCAAGTAAGGGCTCAGGCCCATAAGACTGCCCCCAACTTCAGATGTCAGTCACAGTATTGGGCAGGTACACTTCTGTCTGACTTGACTACAAATCAGAGGCTCCCACAACCCCCTCCACAGATTTGGTTTGCATGTACTGGGGATTGAATCCAGGGCCTCACACATGCTAGGCAAGTGCTCTACCACTAAGCTACCAGCTCCCTCCTCAAGTTTAGAAATTTGCTATAATGGCTCACAGAACTCAGAGAAACACTTGTGTTTATTGATTTATTATAAAGGATACAAATGAATAGTCAAATGAAGAGATGCATAGGGCAAGGTGTAAAAGGGTCTTGAGTGCAAGAATTTCCCTGTTCCCATGATGTTGAGGTATGCCACCCTCCTGACAAGGGGATGTGCTCTTTTTTTTTTTTTTTTTTTTTTTTTTGAATTTTTTAATATTTATTTTAGTTTTCGGCGGACACAACATCTTTGTTTGTATGTGGTGCTGAGGATCGAACCCGGGCCGCACGCATGCCAGGCGAGCGCGCTACCGCTTGAGCCACATCCCCAGCCCGGGATGTGCTCTTCTTTACTACCCTGGAGCTCTTAAGGAATTTTCAAGGAGATTTTAATCATATAAGTCTGATCAACTCTTAACTCAATCTACAGTGCCTCTCCCTCCTTGGAGGATGGGGAATGGAGTTAAAATTTCCAAGCCTCTAATCATGAACTGATCTTTCTGATGACAAGCTTCTATCCTGAAACTGTCCAAGAGCCCAACAAAAATCACCTCATTAGAACAAAAGATGCTTCTATTACCCAGAACATTGTGAGGTGTTTGGAACTTTGTGTTGGGAACATAGAGTGCCATACTTTAGCACTGAGCTATATCCCAAGCCCTTAATTTTTTTTTCTTTTGAGACAGGATTTCCCAAAGTTGCTGAGGCAGACTTCAAACTTGTGATCCTCCTGCCTCAGCCTCCCAGCTGCTGGGATTACAGGCATGAGCAACTGTGCCTAGCTTTATTTCTTAGTATATCACAGAGAATTCTTTTTTATATATATATTTATTTTTTAGTTTTAGGTGGACACAATATCTTTATTTTGTTTTTAATGTGGTGCCGAGAATTGAACCCAGTGCTTCATGCATGCTAGGCGCTACCACTTGAGCCACATCCCCAGCCCCACAGAGAATTCTTAAGGTCAAACTTGCACACATACTTAAATGTCTATGTCCTGATGGACTTCTATCTCCAGTTCCAAGAATACAATCTGTGGTCCCAAGGCAATACTTGGGGCCTTATTTTAAACTGTATCACCAGCCTAGATTTTTCATTTCTTCAGGGTGACTTTATTTTGGGTTTCCTGGCCTTTTCTACTCTTGGGCTATTATCTTGGCCTGCCCTGACTGGATTTTCTAATATAGAAGCTTAAATATCTGGGTTGGAAGTTTGGGTCCCTTCCCATCCTGATATCCTTGTGAATATTGATTAATTTCCTGCCTCAGACCTCTACTTGTAGGTCTAAGAGTTATCTTAAACTTAACAAAACAAACCCTCCTTGCTCCTCACCACCCTTAAACCTGTTTATCCCAAGTGCTCCTCATCTAAGTAAATATCTGCTTATAGATTCCAGTTGCTCAGGATCAAACCATTGTCATTCTTTTTTTTTTTTTAATAACTTTATTTATTTATTTATTTATTTATTTGGTGCTGAGGATCCAACCCAGTGCCTCACATACGCTACTCAAGCACTCCACCACTGAGCCACAACCCCAGCCCTCATGGTCATTCCTGACTCTTCTTTTTCTCATAACCCCCATCCAATCCATCAGAAATTTCTATCCAGAATCTGGCCACTAATTACCTCCATTGCTACCGCTCTGTGATCCTGCTCAGATTATTGTAGTAGCCACTTAGCTGTTTCTACCCTTGTCTCCCTATACTCTATTCTAAGTACAGAGACCAGAGTTGCCCTGTTAAAATAAAAGTCTAATCTTGTCATGAGTTTTCTTAGAACCTTCCAGTGGCTTCCAGTTTCAGACAAATACCCAAAATATTTACGGTGTCTGTAAGGACCAACACAATTATGGGCTCCATTTTTCACTCTGGCCTTGCCTTCTAATTATTTTTTTCCTTCCCACATACTGCTCCATACATTCCTTCTGTCTAGAATGCTCTTCTCCTGACATCTAAATTATTCACTTCTTTCTTCAAATCAGAGATATCTTCTATCTTAGTCTTCTATTACTGTAACAAAATACATATGACTGGGTAACATTATAAAGAAGAGAGATTTGGACTGGGGCTGTAGCTCAGCAGCAGAGTGCTTGCCTAGCATGCGTGAGGCACTGGGTTTGATCCTCAGCACCACATAAATATAAACAAATAAAATAGAAGCATTGTATCCATCCACAACTACAAATTTTGTTTTTTTAAATAAAGAAAGAAGGGAGATTTATTTAGCTCACAGTTTTGGAAGCTGAAAGTCCAAGATGGGATGGCTCCACTGGCTTGGTCTCCAGTGAAGGCTAAAGGCAAATGGCATCATGGCAGGGGTGTGAGCAAGAAGGGGAGAACACATTACCAGACAGAAAGCCAGGCTCAATCTTTTGTAACAGCTTGCTTGCATGACCTAACTCAGAGGTCCCACAAGAACTGCCTTATTCCCTTCTGAGGGCAGCACCCTCAATAACCTAAGAACTTCCCACTAGGCTTCACTTCTTAGAAGTCCTACCACCTCTATACCGTTAAACTGAGGAGAGAGCCTCCAACACATGAACTCTTGATGGACAAACCACATATCAACTATAGCACTTCTCAAGACTCTCTATCCTTCTCACTTGGCTTTATTTTTCTTGATACATAGTGTCTCTTTCCCAAATGCAATATAAGCACCTTAATGATTTTGTCTTGTCCTCAGTTCCTAGTATAGTTAATGCCATCCACATGCTAGGTGCCAAATAAATAATATAACTTAGCATTTCTAGAAAATCTTTATTTTTCAGAGAGCTATATAGAATACTAAATTATATTTAATTTTCTAAATAATGAGACTAAAATTCACTCAATCAGTTATGCTATAGCTAAAATCCAGGTTTTGCCATCTCAATCCAGGGATCCAAGCTGTTTCAGAACAAATATTAATCCTCACCCTGAAGATGGGGAAATTCTGATAAAATATTGCTAGGGACACTGGCAGAGGTCATGCTATCTAATCACACTAGAAGTCAGATTTCCCAGTTCCTAGCAATTGTAATGGCCCTGAGAGGTTTTACTCTTATCTCTGAGGAATCAATAAAGTCTTTACTATAATATTGTTATTTGAATTTTTATTTTCCCTGTCCCACAGTGTTTTTCCATCTACGTTTTACCCTGTCCTTTAGAGGTCAGAATTATTCTGTTGCTTGTTAAGAAAGTAATCACTACCTTCCCAATGAGCTAAACTTCTCATCTCAAGTCTCCATAACAATGAGCTTGGGGCCAGGCCATTTGCGCCTGTAGACCATGAAGCCCCCAGTGCAATGGAGCAAACCAGCACCAAGGAAACAGCTTGCATAGCTTGTTAGGTGACCTCTATTGCAGATAATTTTTTTTTTCCTCTCTGGAACAACTGTGGTTTACTATAAGTGATTTCAGTCAGAATAAAGAGGAAAAGCAGCCTGAATTTAAAAATTGTTTCTTTGTTTTGAACACAGTTTTTTCCTCCACACTATATGAGCTGGGCTCTCTGTCCCTTGGGCTCTGTACAAATAAACAGAGCTGCTGAGGGAGCATGGTAAGTTGATTTTTGTAGTTACAGGCTGTTCCACATCATCCATTTACAAGGTCAGTGGGGACCACAGCTTACCAACACAGAGAACTATGTAATTTAACACAAAGAAATCTTGATCTATCAGAAACATGTGAAGACTCTTCAGGGTTTCTAAATCACTTATATTCCTGACTGTAGTGGAACAACATATGCCAGAGGGTAAGGAAAAAAAGTATATGGATTAGAGGATCAAAATAGCAAAGTGCTATAAATTTATTTTTATAGCCCTGTATGAATAGATCCACATTTATTGGAGCTCTGAGCTACATCTCCTAACTGAGGAGTTTAGGGACAATTCCAGATTTGGATGATTTTGGGGAAATAAACATGTAATTAAAGTTGTAGATGTAAAAGTGGTTCCATACTAATGTTTTTGGAGAGGGGATAGTGGTTCAGAAGTGCTAGCCTTGAAGCCAACCTCCTGAAGAAAAAAGGAGGTGTTTCCAAAGAAGGCTGGGCTGAAGGCAGCATGGGCCAGTGTATGACCTTAGATAGTTATTTAACCCCGTGAGCCTCACTTTCCTCTACTGTAAAAATGGAGGTAATAACAGCTTCTACCTCATAAGACTGTCATGAAGAATAAATAAGTTAAAGCATGTAAATCCCTCAGTCTAAGGATGGAAGCCATGTGCAGTGATACCTGTGCTAGTGGTAGAGGAGCTGAGCTAGATGAGGGGTGAGATAGTAAAGAAGTCAGAGGGTGTTTAGAACCCAGGAGATAAAAAGGACTAGAAAAGAACCTTGAGGGCAGCTGTGAGTGTAGTTCAGTGGCAGAGCATGTACTTGGCATGCAAGAGGCCCTTGGTTTCATCCCCAATACCAAATACAAACACCATGCCAGACACTGTGGTAGTGCCCTATAATCCCAAAGACTTTGGAGGCTGAGGCAGGAGGATCACAAGTTGGAGACCAGTCTCAGCAATTTAGTGAGGTCCTAAGCAACTTAGCAAGAATCTATCTCAAAATTAAAAATTAAAAGGTCTGGGGTTGTAACTCAGTGGTAAAGCACCCCTAGGTTCAATCCCCAGTACCAAAACACCATAGAAAACACCATGAATGAGGGGATTAATTAGGATTCAAGAGGCTGGGAGAACACCTTTTCTTACCATGAAGAGCTGAATCAAGAGGAGCCAGGCTAGCTCTTGGGCTTTAGTTGGCTGTGAGAGAGGGTTCAGCTTTAAGCCAGGGAATGAACCAGGCTCTGAGAACAAAAAGACCTTTTTATGCAAGGACCAAAAAAAGAAAAAAAAAAAACTAAGAAAAATAACCTAATATGGACAAGTGTGAAGATAGGGATAATGATGTTTTGTTGTAGGAAAGTTTTCAATTTTACACTTTCCCCTCTGAAATTTCCAGAATTTTGGTCTATGGAATAAACTGACATTGTACAAAAGGTACACAAATTTATTAATGTGTATATAATAAGCACAGAAGCCATATATAGAGTATGAGACTCAAGGACAAGATACCTGAACCTTATATAGAGCTAAACAAAGGGATCAGGGCTTGGGCTTCTAGAGGTAAGGAAGGGACAGACTATGGAAGGTTTCAAAAAGAAGGTGCACAGTGGGTAAGGGATGCCTTTTTTATGCAAACAAAGTCATCCAGGTAACAGCCACCAATTCTGGGTCAGTTGTAAGACCCCTAGTCTCTTCTTCCTATGGAAAATATCTTTCCTAGGCAGAAGGGAGCTATCAGAAAAATTTTTGTCTATAGGGTGAGGAGACACACACCTATAATCCGACATACCAGAGACTGAGGCAGGGGATTACAAATTTGAACCCACTTGGGCAATTTATCTCAAAAGAAAATAAAACTTCAAAAGGGCTAGGGAGGGCTGGGGATGTGGCTCAAGCGGTAGCGCGCTTGCCTGACATGCATGCTGCCCGGGTTTGATCCTCAGCACCACATACAAACAAAGATGTTGTGTCCGCCGAAAACTAAAAAAAAATAAATATTTAAAAAAAAAAAAAAGAAGGGAAAGTTTATTTAAAAAAAAAGGGCTAGGGACTGAAATTGAATTCCATGCATGTATGAGTTTGTAGGGATGAACCCAACTTAAAGCTCTAATAAAAATAATAAGTAAACTGGAAGCTATGGAGCATGCCTGTAATCCCAGCAGTTTGGGAGGCAAGTCAGGAAGATTGCAAGTTCAAAGCCAACCTCAGCACAAGTGAGTCACTAAGCAACTCAGTGAGACCCTATCTCTAAATAAAATTTAAAAATAGGGCTGGGGATGTGGCTCAGTAGTTGAGTGCCCCTCAGTTCAATCTGTAGTACCCTCCACTCCTAAATGAGTGAATAGATAGATAGATAGATAGATGTGAAGTTCACTGGTACTAGTGCTTTTCTAGCATGCATGAGGCCTTAGTTTCAGTCTCCATTACCACACACACACACAGCCTCTGTCTGCATTGCTGTTTACAAAGGCAGATTTCTTTTTACAAAAGGACAGCTTTTTGGAGCCATTCCTATGTCTGCTGAAGTCTGTAGTTTCTCTGAAAAACAAAACAAACAAACAAACAAACAAAAACTTGAAATATGTACAAGAAATAAATTAAGGGTGAGATGTTTT
The DNA here is from genome assembly GCF_021218885.2 of Marmota monax. Classification (NCBI taxonomy): domain Eukaryota; kingdom Metazoa; phylum Chordata; class Mammalia; order Rodentia; family Sciuridae; genus Marmota; species Marmota monax. The sequence goes on from NW_026695227.1 coordinate 30,331,898, forward strand.
AATCTCCCTCATAATAAATGTTAAACAACCAGCTGGGAGTGAGGTGTAGAAGCCTAATTTGTACCACTCGCTAATTTCCCTGGTGTAAATACATCTACCATCACTAGACTGAGGATGTAACTCAGTGGTAGAACACATTTTTAGCATGCATCAGGTCCTGGGTTTGATCCCCAGCATTAAAACATTGCTGACTTCAAGCTACCCAGGTAATGTCTAGCTGGCTCATGAAATTCCTAAAAATCCAACAATGGGCTTTAGCAGGCTCCAGCATACCAATGAGTGGGGGATTAGCACAAAAGAATTATAAGGGGGTGAGATGAGGGAGTGGGAAGACTTGGGCAGGCACTGAAAGAGGCTGATAGCTTTCAGCCAAATTTAACTATCAGACTAACAGGAGACTATTCTTTGCCTCTTAAGTTTCCTAACTGTAATTTTGCCATGATATTATCTCATATTGAGGCTCTATTTTCCTAATTTTGTGGGAAAAACCAAATACTTTGTGTACTTGAAAATGGTTATTCTGTGTCCTGGGTGCATGCAGAGGGGGAAGGAAGAAACAGCCAGAAAAGTGAAAGGGAAAAGATTACCCTGAGATTCAGAGACTCTAAGAAAACCCTCACTGTCTCAGCTGATGACAAGAAGTTATAATCACAAAGAAAGAAAAACCCTCAGGGAACTTCCACTTTGGGCTCCTTGAGTACTTTTTATGTGTATGAATAAATAAGATTATTAAATAAACATTGTTATAAATAGAAATGTTTTCCAGACTCCAGTATATAGTCCACTTACTAGAATCAAGTAGATAATTGAAGACATAAGACATAATTTTCTTTCTTTCTTTTTTTTTTTTTTTTTTAACCAGGAATTGAACCCAAGGATTCAACTACTGAGCCACAACCCAGCCCTTTTTCAATTTTTTTTTTTTTTTTTTTTTTTAATTTTGAGACAGGATCTCACTAAGTTACATTGGGCCTTGCTAAATTGCTGAAGCTGGCCTGGAATTTGTGATCCTCCTGCCTCGGCCTCCCAAGCCACTGGGATTATAGGCATGCACCACCATGCCCAGAAAATTAAATTTTCTGCAAGAAAAATTTACCTGTGTGGTCTAAAGGAATGGGGGAGGGGGAGTTTAACAAACTGGTTATTAATTATAAGAAATATTAGAAAGAACTTACAAAAGAAGGCTTGGATGTAGTGATACAGGGTGGAAATATAGAGCAAATGCAACCTACTCAGTTATATTGAGTCACTGGGAGGAAAGGATTCCAAACCATTGTATTTTTAGGAAATGCAAAGCAGGTCAGAACAAGCCAAATGAGACCTCATTGGAAAGACAATGTGAATTTTCAGAGATGATAACCAATCTTCTGTGGTAATCTTCCAAAGTGGAGTTAGCATGGCATCAACGAGGTCCTGGTGAAAAGGAAGTGGCCAAAACACTGCTCAGATCAGTAAGGAGAACTTGAAAGAATTTGTAAAGCTGTGCTCAGAGGTCCATACCTGTAATCCCAACTACTCAGGAGGCTAAGACAGGAGGATCACACCTTCCAGGCCAACCTGGGCAACTTAGACCCTATCTCAAAATAAAATTTAAAAAGTGGCAGCAGAGGTGTAGAGGTGTGATGGGAGGAAAGGTGGCTGACATGTGGTAGAACACTGGCCTAGCACATAAGAGCACTTGGGTTCAATCACCAAAAAAAAAGAATGTATTACCTAGAAAAAAATGTCATGCTATTTTGTACTTACTAGGGGTAAAAAGGAAAAAACAAACCGCCTTTTAATACATAGATTTAATTTTTTTTTCTTTTTCAATATTTCTTTTATGGGCTAGGATTGTGGCTCAGCAGTAGAGCACTCGCCTAGCATAAGATTATGCTTTTGGCCTTGGGTTCAATCCTCAGCACCACATCAAAATAAATAAATAAAATAAAGACACTGTGTCCAACTACAAATAAAAAATAAATTTAAAAAATTTCTGTAGAGCTCATGTATAATGGCATAATTTGGTGTGAACATACTTTATATACAGAGTTACAAAAAATTAAGCAGTGAATGGATAATTATAAATATAATGCACTCCACTATTGTCATGTATGTAAGAAATAACTTTTAAAAAGAAAGAAAAAGATATATTTTAAAACTAAAAAAAAATTCTTTTAGTTGTCAATAGACCTTTATTTTATTTATTTATATGCAGTACTGAGAATCGAACCCAAGGCCTCACACATGCTAGGCAAGTGCTCTGCCACTGAGCCACAACCCCAGCCCTTAAAGCACAGATTTTTAAAATGCTTTTATTAGAGGGATTGGGGGTATAGCTCAGTGGTAGAGTACTTGCTTACCATGCCCTAGGCCCAGGGTTCAATTTCCAGCATTGCAAAAGAAAAAAATGTTTATTTTAAAGAAGTTTGTTGAATGCAAAGAGTCCTGGCTATCCTTTGGATGTCTTAAAAGTCAGACAAATTCCCTTTGTTTTTTCTTTTTCTTATTATACTAGTAGTAAGCTTGCCTTAAGATAACAAATTCAATAAATGTCTTTTCTAGGACTTCCTGTCCCTATGAACTACAGTGAGTAACAGTAATTGGCTTAGGAAGAGGGCCTAGAAGAAAAGACAACTCTTCTTTTTTCTTTCTTATTTATTGATTGATTGATTGATTGATTGATTGCAGGACAGGGGATTGAACCCAAGGGTGCTTTACCATTGAGATATATCCTCAGCCCTTTTAATTTTCTTTTTCTTTCTTTTTTTTTTCCTTTGGTGGGGGGAGGTAGTTGTAGATGGACAGCATGGCTTTATTTTATTTTTATGTTGGTGCTGGGGATTGAACCTAGTGAGAGGCAAGACTCTGCCACTGAGCTACAGCCCAGCAGCCCCCTTTTAATTTTTTGAGACAGGATCAAACTTACCAACTTCAAACTTGTCATCCTCCTGCCTCAGCCTGCCCAATCTCTGGATTCACAGGTGTACACCACCTCACTAAACACAACTCTCATTTTAGGCATTTATTCTGAGTTCTACCTCTTATGGTTTGAGGTAAATCATTTCAAGTTCCAGGACCTGATTTCCCACTGTCAATAATAAATAACTTTCTTAGCCAGGCATGGAGGTGCTTGCTTATAGTCCCAGAATATAGGGAGGCTGAAGCTGGGGAATCACTGGAGTTCACAAGTTTGATAACAGCCTGGGCAACATAGAGACCCTGTCTCAAAAGTGAAATAAATAATTTTTTTTTTCTTTCAGTACTGGGGATTGAACTCAGGGGCTTATGCATGCCAGAAGCACTCTACCACTGAGCTATATCCCCCAGACCTTTGTATTTTTATTTTGAGATAGGATCTTGCTAAATTTTCCAGGTTAGTTTAAAACTTCTGATCCTCCTGTCTTAGCCTCCCTAGTAGCTGGGATTACAGGCATGTGACACTGCCTTTGGCTCCAATTTCTTCCTTCCTTCCTCCCTCCCTTCCTCCCTCCCTCCCTTCCTCCCTTCCACTCAGGAGCACTCAATCATTAAGCCACATCCCCAGCCCTATTTTGTATTTTATTTAGAGACAGGATTTCACTGAGTTTCTTAGCACCTCACTTTTGCTGAGGCTGGCTTTGAACTCATGATTCTCTTTCCTCAACCTCCTGAGCCACTGGGATTACAGGCTTGTGCAACCGCGTTGAGCACTTGCCTAGCTTGCTTGAGGCCCTCAGTTCCATCCCTAGCATCACATACACAAAATAGAACAAAACAAAAACCTTACTTTTGAAGATTTTACCAAGGCATTATTGGAGTAGATAATATTTTGTTATAAATTGTTATATGAACACAAAACATTCTTATACCTTATTTATTTGTAACATGTAATTTATAACTGAGTACAAATTCCTCAGTATTACTAGTATTTTAGCACAGAAAACAGTTTTTTAAAAATATTTAAAGGGCTGGGGATGTGGCTCAAGCGGTAGGGTGCTCGCCTGGCATGCGTGCGGCTCAGGTTTGATCCTCAGCACCACATACAAACAAAGATGTTGTGTCCGCCGAAAACTAAAAAATAAATATTAAAATTCTCTCTCTCTCTTTAAAAAAAAAGAATTAAAAAAATATTTAACTTTTTTTAGTTATTAATGGACCTTTATTTTATTCATTTATTTATATGAAGTGCTGAGACTTGAACCCAGACTCACCACATGCAAGGCAAGCACTCAACCACTGAACCATAACCACAGCCCCAGAAAACAGTTTAAAAATTTTTTTTTCACAATAATTTTATTCTATTTATTTATTTTTATGTGGTGCTGAGGATCAACCCATTGCCTCACACGTGCTAGGCAAGCGCTCTATATACAGCTCCAGCCCCTGAATTCTTTTGTTTTTTTTTTTTGAGACAGGTCTCACTGTTACCCAAACTTGCAATGCTCCTGCTTCAGCCGCCCAAGAAGCTGAGATTACAGGTGTGTGCCCTTACACCTGGCATTTTCCTTTTACTAATGTTTGTGGATATGCTATGTGCCAGCAATTTATAGACCAGGTTCTCAATGGGAATGGTGGCACATGCCTATAATCCCAACTATCTGGGAGGCTGAGGCAGGAGGATCACAAGTTCCAAGCCAGTGTGGTCAATTTATCTCTGTCTCGAAAAGAAAAATAAAAGGACTGGAGATATATAGCTCAATGGTAGTACAGCTCTCAGTTCAATCCCCAGCACACACACACACACACACACACACACTAGTTTAAGTTCTCCTGATCCAGAATAGGTATGTGTTGAGGGCCACAGCTGAGTCAGGATGACGCATGGCATATTGCCAGAAGGGAGTGGTTGAGAGGTGAGGCCAGTGAGCCATTGAGATGATGATGGTTATGTTAAGCTGTGTATTCAATTGTATATTTGACCTTTACTATCCGCTACTTTGGAGTTCCTGTGGAGTTCTCACGGGGTTCCGAGGGAGAGTGTGCTCGGACCGGACCCGGACCCCGGTGGTGAGGAGAGTGTTCCCGGGGAGCGTGTGTGGAGTGCTGGTGGAGTTGCTGTTTTGAACCTACAAGTGCTTCGTGGTGGCTCGGTTATTTGTGGCCAGCCAGACTGCGGCAGATATGCTTCTTTCCTTTAAGCATTGTAACACTCCATCAAAATCCCAATCTATAATGTACTGGTGACTCTTAGAACCCTTGACTGAATGAAACATGTTTTCACCTTTGCTCATTTTGCATAGCTCACATGGACTGCAGAAGCTGAGTCTCAGCTTTAAAGGATGTTAAGTTGGAAGAGGCTTTACAGATAATCTGTCCAATCCCCCCATATTTCACATGTACACCATGGAGTCTGAGGAGGAGAAATGTCTATCCAAAATTATAGAGCTAAAAGTAGCAGAGCACTGAACTAGGTCTTCTGTCTCTTTGTTAATAATTCAAAATGTTGGGACTGGGGTTGTGGCTCAGTGGTAGAGGGCTTGCTTAGCATGTGTGAGACGCTGGGTTATTCTCAGCACTGCATATAAATAAATGAATAAAATAAAAGTCCATCAACATCTAAAAAAATAAATAATTCAAAATGTTTTTAGTGAATTCTGGAAATTTTCAATCAGAAAGTAAAGTCAGTTTCTGCCTCTCTTCACTCAGTAATGTTTAGAATAAAGATCTGTTTATATAAAGGTTAAAGTTTTAACTATCTACCCAGGAATGTTTTCCCCTCCAAAAAAATTCCAGCAGAGGGCAGCAAGCCTAAATGTGAATCCCAATACTTAAGATGACTTTAAAATGCAGAGAGGCTGGCTACTAAGGAGGCTGAGGCAGAAAGATCATAAGTTCTAGGTCAGCCTGGGCAATTTACTGTCTCAAAATAAAAAGAAGGGCATCATGGGGCACACCTCTAATTCCAGCAACTCAGGAGGCTGAGGCAGCTATTCTTGAACTTGGGTCCTATCAAGAACAGCTTCTATAAGTTAATGAAATCCTGTCTCAAACTAAAAAAATAAAAAGGGCAGGGAATGTAGCTCAGTGGTAGAAAGCCCTGGGTTCAATCCAGTACTGGAAGTAAAAAGGCTCACCCCTGTCTGGGGGCCTTTGTTCCAACTGCTTGACGGTTCTAGGACTATACTCCCAGGTTAAATACATGACATTTGAGTCTGTTCAAATCTCACATATTAAAATTAATGCTGGGGCTGGTGTTGTGGCTCAATGGTAGGGCGCTTGCCTCGCAACTGCAAGGCCCTGGGTTCCATCCTCAGCATCACATAAAAATAAATAAAGGTATTGTGTCCAACTACAACTAAAAAATAAATATCTGAAAAAAAAAAAAACTAATGCTGCCTACCTTGTTATATTGCAGCTTCCTTCCTGCTCCATGCCCAGCACACTCATTCTCCTTTATTTTATTTGTGTGTGTGTGTATGTGTGTATATATAAATTTTTTTTTTTTTTGAGGAAAGGGTAAAGGATAGTTTGTTGCTTTGCCAGCAAAGGAGAAACACGTGGGGACTCCTGCCGCAAAGGCTGTGATTCTGCCCATTTGCAGGAACAGGGGCTTTTATAGAGGTGATTCAGAGAAAATGAGATTAGGGAGAAGAGATCAGGAAGGAGATCAGGGAAAAGAAGATCAGGGAGAAGAATTTTAGGGCATAGAAGATCAGGGAGAAGTTTAGGGAAAAGAAGATCAAGAAAGAGAAGTTTAGGGAAAAGAAGATTTGGAAAAAGAAATAAGCATGTAAGTTTGAAAGCCACAAGGGATATAGTCAAAGTATCAAGTGAACCCCTTTACAAATTCCCCACTGTCAATTTCTAGCTTCCATGTCTATGGAAAGTGGATGATGACATCTCCAAGCTACTTCCTGCTGGTAGGGGCCATGTTGGGGGAAGTAACCCAAAGTCCTTTTTCTCTATCAGGTGGGGTGTGGACAATTAAGGGCATTCAGAATCAGATCAGTCCAGAGGTCCACAGTGGCAGATGGCTGGTGACTGGACAAGGCATATATAGGGCAGGGATATTCTATATTTTTCTATAGCATTCTTCACTTTCTAGCAATTAGATAAGTTTTTAAAAATATTTTGTTAGTTGTCAATGGACCTTTATTTTATTTATTTATATGCAGTGCTGAGAATCAAACCCAGTGCCTCACATATCCTACAGAAGCACTCTACCACTGAGCCACAACCCAGCCTCCAATTAGATAATTTATGTATTGAGTTTACTGTATCACAAGAAAGACTTACAACAAATTTAGTTTAATGATCTTAATTATCTTGTGATTTTGTGATTAATCGGATTTTGTAATTCTAGAATTAGGCAATATCTCACACTATATTAAAATAGTTAAGTGTGCTGATGAGCTGAGAAGAGGACATTGTTTTTTTTAGACAGAAAAGAATTGAAAAAAGCAAAAACAACAAAAAAGTGCATTGGTCATTTCAAAGTTACTTTCATTGTAAAGACAGGATGGGAAGACAGAACAATAGAAAAATAAGCCAGACATGTTGGCCTATACCTGTAATCAGAACTACTCTGGAGGCTGAGGCAGGAGGATCGAAAGTTAGAGACCAGTCTCAACAATTTAGAGAGACCCTGTTTGAAAATAGAAAAGGGTTGAGGGGCAAAAAAAAAAAAAAAAAATCCAAAAAACAAAAAACTTGATTGGTTAATGTTAGGAATATTAGGTTCCTTTTTTTTTTTTTTTTTGTACCAGAGATTGAACCCTGGGGCACATAATGGGCACATCTCATCCCTTTTTATTTTTTATTTTGAAACAGGGTCTTGCTAAATTGCTCAGGGCCTCACTAAGTTTTTTTTTTTTTAAAGAGAGAGTGAGAGAGAAAGGGAGAGAGAGAGAATTTTTTTTAATATTTATTCTTTAGATTTCGGTGGACACAACATCTTTGTTTGTATGTGGTGCTGAGGATCGAACCCGGGCCGCACGCATGCCAGGCGAGCGCGCCACCGCTTAAGCCACATCCCCAGCCCGGGCCTCACTAAGTTGCTGAGGCTGGCTTTGAATTTAGAATCCTCCTATCTCAGCCATCTGAGCACTGGGATTACAGGTGTGCACCACCACACCTGGCTAGGTTCCCTTTTGTAAGAACCTAAAGCATAGGGAAGGAACTTCATTATCATGTCTATTGATTGTTTTTAATTATTTGTTTGCTTGTTTTGGCAATACTGGAGATTGAACCCAGGGCTTTGCATATGCTAGGTAAGTACTATACCACTGAACTATATCTCCACCCCTCATACCCATTTAAACTTGTCAGTTTGGGAAATATGGCTGTTATCTCTCTCCTCATGTCTCAGAAGACCAGATAACCTTAGTTTTGATTTGGTAAGGGTTTTTTTTGCAGGGACTATGTGCATGTGTGTGGTACTAGAGGTGGTACTAGGGGTGCTCTACCACTGAATGACATTCCCAAACTTTTTTTTTTTTTTTAATGTTGAGAAACTGTCTCACTAAATTGCCTGGGCTGGCTTGGAACATGATCCTACCTCAGCCTTCTGAGTAGCTTGGATGACAATCATGCACTATGCCATCCTGCCCCATTTTTACTTTTGTGCTGGTCTATTGGGACCTCATATAGGAGCTTAGTTCAAAACAATGACCTCCAATTTTTATTTAACAATTGTTTGGCAGATGCAGTGATGCATGCTTGTAATCCTAGTTACTCCGGAGACTGAGGCAGGAAGAACATAAATTGGACGCCAGCATTGGACAATGTATGGAGACTCTGTCTCAAAACAAAAAGTAAAAATGGGCTGGGATTTTAGCTCAGTGATACAGTGGCACTGGGTTCAATTCACAGTATTGTAAAAAATAAAAACTGTCTTTTCACCATAAAGCCCTCTAGAATAAAACCTCCAGTTGGTTAACATATATATTCCCTAAGCATCTAGATAATGTGCTAAATATACTTTAGTTGAAATATTTTAGTTGAAAAACTACTAATTTAAGAATGAAGGGGCTGGGGATGTGGCTCAAGCGGTAGCGCGCTCACCTGGCATGCGTGCGGCCCGGGTTGGATCCTCAGCACCATATACAAACAAAGATGTTGTGTCCGCCGAAAAATAAAAAATAAATATTAAAAATTCTCTCTCTCTCTCTCTTTAAAAAAAAAAAAGAATGAAATATTTAACAGCAGATTAAGACACTAATTATTCCAAATTCAGAATATTATACCACATAATATAGTGAGTGAATAAGCATTTGATAAGTGTAGTGTAATTTGAAAGGAAGCTCCACAGGTATTTCTTTTTTTCTTTTTTAGTTTTAGGTGGATACAATATCTTTATTTTATTTTTATGTGGTGCTGAGGATCAAACCCCGTGCCTCACACGTGCTAGGTGAGCACTCTACCACTTGAGCCACAACCCCAGCCCCTCCACAGGTATTTCTATAGGTGCCATTTGTTGTGAGCTGGCATGTACCTTGAATTCTGCCTGCTCTGTATCCAAAACCCATTTTCACTTTCACTTTGCCTTTCTTACTTCAGGAAAAAGCCATGTAACGTCTATTCTGCAGAACAATCACTTTTGTTCTCTTAATATTTTCATAAACTCCATGTCCTAGAGATGGTTAAGGAATTTAAGAGCTAAGATTACATGATGAAGGTGCAGAAAAAAAAAAGAATAATGAAATAAAATAAAGGGTGCTTCTGAGAAATCAACTTTTGCAGGGCTGGTCAGAATGATATATTCAGCAAGAAGCAGAATAAAGGTAGTGCTGAGGGGCACTCATACAGAGCTGAGATCTATCTCCCACCGTGTGACCTTCAACTACTAGTTATTTCCTTGAGCCCCAATTTTCCTATCTGTAACATGGGGACAATAGCAATCAGGTCTTGTGGAAGGATGAAATGTGGTAATGCATATGCAAAAAACCAACTACTCTGCATCACAAACAATAGAAACATGGAAGCTACCAGATCAATGGCGCACTTGTATTCCCAGTGACTTCAGAGACTGAGGCAGGACGATGGCAAGTTCCAGGCCAGCCTGAGCAATTTCATGAGATCCTGTCTCAAAAAATAAAAAAGGTGCTGTGGTTTGTAGCTCAGTGGTAGAGCACTTGCCTATCGTGTGTAAGGTACTGGGTTAGATCCTCAGCACCACATAAAAATAAGTAAAATAAAGGTACAAAAAAATACAACAAAAAATTTTTTTTCTTTAAATAAAAAGAGCTGGGGATGTAGTTCAGTGGTAAAGCACCCCTAGGTTCAATCCCCAGTACCAAAAAACAAACACCAACAGGTTTATTTAAAGGGTAGGTAGGAAAATAAGTAAAGAAAGACAACCACAAAGGTGAAAATAAAGGTTTAAGACCTGTTGGTGATCATTAAGACCTACAATAGAAAACAAGGCGTTCTCTGGAGATCCTTCATTCGCGGGGAATGAGGGGCCGGCGGCCAGGACAGAGCGTTGGGAGGAGAGGGAGAGGGACTCTGCGAAGAGGAACTGGCAGGCGTTAAGCCTCCCCCCGGGCGAGGCCAGGCCAGACCTTGTAGGAAACTAAGGCCGATGGCAAGTCCGGGGCGCGGGGATGGGGCGGAGTGGGTGGCGGGAAGGACTTCCCTCCTGGGCGCGGCTGCGCCCCGCTTTACCTGGCTTTTCCCCTCGCTAGGACTCTGCGCACCTGACAACCCCCACTTTCTAAAGGTAGCGCAGACGCCACGCCTTCCTCTACCCACCAGTCGCCGTCCCAACCCCTTCCTGCTCCACCTAGCCAATTCTCCGGCTTTGGCCATCTTCTCTCCTTCCTGGATCCTTACGCAGAGTTTGGTTTGAACTTTTGAACCCACCAATCAGCGCTGCGCGCCTCTACCCTTTCCGCTGGCCCGGGCGCCGGGCTCCGAGGCGGGGCCGCAGAGGCCCGGGGCGGGGTCCAGAGCCGGCCCTCCAGACACGTGGCCGCGGGAGGGCTATAAATGGCCCATCCCGGCAAGTCGACCTCTCGTAACTTCTCCCCCGGACTCCTTGGTAGTCTGTCAGTGGGAGCTCCTGGTCGTCGTCTCCTCGCCTCATCCCGCGCCGCTCAGCCCTACAAGAGCCCGTCATGGTGAGTGAGGGCCACCCAGTAGTGGGGCAGGGAAGAGTTAAGTGTCCCAAGCGACGACTGGGTCCGCGGGCTGCACGTGGGACTGCTCCTGCGAGGGCAGCCGACGGCTCCCGCCGCCTCTGGTCAAACTGGCTTCCAGCAGCCGGCATGAAAAAAGCCGAGTTCACCGGACCGATACCGATTCTGGCTCGAAGTTGCGTCCCCAAGACTTTTCTTGGTGTAAACAGAAAGCCCTCGATCCTTGTGAAAGGGCCTCTCCAGGCCCTGCCACCACTCTGGGAAGGGTAGGGCGCCTTTACGTTGGTCCCCAAGGACTTGAAGCCAAATTTCTCCCCACTTTTCCCCAAATGACCTCACCTTCACACTGCCTTAGACATAAGGCACGGGAGGACTTCCGGGCACTCCCTCCACGCCCTGTGGCTCGCTGCTGAGTCACCTGTGGCCGCCTTTGGAGAGTGCTTCCAGTTGCACCAATCCACCTGGAGAAGGAGAACTCCTTTAAAGGGTATAATTAACTGTCGCGTTGCCTAATCCTACCTTTCTAGTGTTAATTTAGTGGAATGTTTATAGCTGAAGCTTTCTACTTAAACCAGCTTTCAGAAACAAGTCCGTAAAAGGATATTTTCTTAGAAAACTGTAGAGTAGGGCTGGGGCTGCAGCTCAGCGATAGAACGTTTGCCTAGCATTCGCAAGAACCTGGGTTCAATCCCCAGTAATGTGCAAAAAAAAAAACCAAACAAAAAGCCCCACAGAGTACACTAGTACCAACAACGTGTTCTTAGTTCAGTTTTCCAGAAACATGGAACTGGGGCTCTGATTTGGATTCCCAACACACACAAAAAGAAACTATGCACAACTTGACCCTTATTTAAATAGCTTCTCAAAGGTATTTGAAAAAACTAAGAACACCTGTTGACGGTATCTAAAAGATAGTTGGGTTTTTTGGTTGTCCCCCCACCCCCCACCCCCGCCCCGTCTGTACTGGGGATTGTACTCAGAGGTGCTTTACCACAGAGCCACATCCCCAGATTTATTTTTTCTTTTTTTTTAGACAGCTTACTAAATTGCTGAGGCTAAGGACAGGAGGTGTGGCTCTGCGGTAAAACCCTTGGGTTCAATTCCCAGTACCCCCCCCCCCCAAAAAAAAAAAGTATCCATTGTATTCAATGTTTGGAAACAGTATACTTTTAAAAGCTGGAGAGGATGGATATAGTGAGTAGCTGACCAGAGAATCTTCAGACTAACTAACCACTGTTGTCAAAAGTGGGGCTGGAGTTGTGGTTCAGGATTAGAGAATTGGCCTAGCACCTTCAAGACACTGGGTTTGATCCTCAGCACTACATAAAAATAAATAGTATTGTGTCAAAAAAAAAAAGTGTGCCTGATTGTAACATGCTTTGAATGCTTTGCACCAAGAGGAAACCAAAAAGAAACAGGTAAAAGTGATTGAGAAACCAATGGATTGTTTGAAGGGCAGGAGAGCAGAACAGCACACCTGTTTAAGCAAACTGATTAATACAAATTTTTTTTTTTTTTTACAAGTGATAGTGGCTGCTCATCCAGTTAATGCTAAACTAACTGGCTCACCTGCAGCTTTATTTCATCTCATCAGTGGCCCATGAAGAGTGGAAAGCAAGCAGTGGCCACTGACTTTGTCTGCTAAGCTTCAAGAAAGCAGTTTAAACAGTGTATGGTCCATGCCTGAAATCCCAGCAGCTCAGGAGGCCTAGCCAGGAAGGTTATGAAACCCTGTCTCAATTAAATATAAGAAGGCTGAGGATGTGGCTCAGTGGTTAACATTCCCCGCCCCCCAACACACACACCCATTCAACCCCAAGTTTAAAACTGGTGATCAATGAAAGAAAAGTTGGATGTCAAGGTTTAGTTAAAGTGCTTTGTTAGAATGAGTGAGTCTTAGGTACTAGATACTGTATTTCTTTGGTTCTGGTTGAGGATCATCATGGACAGATAATCTGGTTTTTTCCAGCTTTGGGGGCTGTGGAGTTTCAAAGTCCAGATAAACATGATGCAATAGTAAATAGTCAAGATCTCTTTAGAACAAACAGCTCCTATTCTCCCTATGGCTCCTAGAGCTAAGCAAGTAGACACAGATAATATTGAGCTTGCTGGTATGGCTGGAAGAGCTTGATTGATTGTTTTATGGGGAATGTAGGTGAAAAGGAGATGATAAATCAAAGGTTGTGAGTAATGTTTTTTTTTTTTTTATTATTGGATTATGAAACTAGGCCCTTGGAGAACATGACTGATTTTTTTTTAAGTTTACTAATTGGAAGCTTTTATTTATTTATTTTTTTTAATTTTTTATTGTTGGCTGTTCAAAACATTACATAGTTCTTGATATATCATTTCACACTTTGATTCAAGTGGGTTATGAGCTCTAATTGGAAGCTTTTAAAAACTTTACTATTTAGGAAAAGTAATGGGAGATTATTAGTGTCAATATTTTGAAAGTTCTCTGCTAGTCTCTAGATTAAGCTAATCTGATTTGTGATAAAAATAATAAATATCCTTTTGTTTTCCTCTTAAGTCTGTGAGTACAGATTCTATCTTCATTGCCTTATTTTACCAAACAGGAATGAGTTTGGTGATTTCTATTTTTTTTTTTTTTTTAAAGAGAGAAGAGAGAATTTTTTTTAATATTTTTCAGTTTTTGGCAGACACAACATCATTATTTGTATGTGGTGCTGAGGATCGAACCCGGGCCACACGCATGCCAGGCGAGCGCGCTACCGCTTGAGCCACATCCCCAGCCCCTGGTGATTTCTAAATACCCATGTTCACCTAGGAAAGGAAAACAAATAGTTCTCCACTATTCTTGAAACCAGATTTTTTAGTGCCAGAGATATATGTACATTTTACTAGGAAACTTAAATTTCTCAAAGCATTGCACTAAAAGTCCTGGCAACCCTTTTGACTTTATTAACACTCCCCTCTCTCCAAGATGGGCTGATGGTAAAGGAAAAATGTTCTTCCTAAAGATTAGATTCTTCCACAGGGAAGAGGCTGCCTCGACCACATATTTTAAATACAGCTAGCTACTGCTTATCTAGCATTTTCTCCATGAGTCATGGCAGGAGTTTGTTGGTTTAAAAAAAAAATTCTCTTTTTTCCCTTTTTTTGCACTCAGAGTGAGTGCCCCTGGATTAATCCTATCACTAAACTATATCCTCAATCCTTTTTATTTTTGAGATGGGTCTCACTAAAGTGCTGGACTGGCCTTAAGTTTGTGATCTCTAAATTAGGTCTTCAGTAAAGATTTTTGCTTGTGAAATAGTCCCTGGGCAGGAATAGCCTCCAAAAAGTCTTTGAAGGTTAATTAGTCATTTAGGTGTGAACCCTTCCCAATTTCTCATCTGATGTGTCATATTCTGACATTTTTCCTTTCATCCTCCCACAGCGTGAGTGTATCTCCATCCACGTTGGCCAGGCTGGTGTCCAGATTGGCAACGCCTGCTGGGAGCTCTACTGCCTGGAACATGGCATCCAGCCTGATGGCCAGATGCCAAGTGACAAGACCATTGGGGGAGGAGATGACTCCTTCAACACCTTCTTCAGTGAGACGGGTGCTGGCAAGCACGTGCCCAGGGCAGTGTTTGTAGACCTGGAACCCACAGTCATTGGTGAGTTGATGGATCTGTCCTGGGTTCTCCATTGATCACATAAAACATATTGTCTTTCTTACCTCCCATCCTCTCACCAGAGTTGAGCAGGTTTGTGCAGGTTATTAATGAGGAGTGACTGGTTTCCTTTTCCAGATGAAGTTCGCACTGGGACCTACCGTCAGCTCTTTCACCCTGAGCAGCTCATCACAGGCAAGGAAGATGCTGCCAATAACTATGCCCGAGGCCACTACACCATTGGCAAGGAGATCATTGACCTCGTCTTAGACCGAATTCGCAAGCTGGTAAATATAGCTTTAAAGTGGGATGAATGACAGTTTTATTTTATAATTTTAGAGACCAAACTGTGATCATCATTCTTTTGCAACTAAAATGAGATTTGGTCTGCTCACTAAATTAATTGGGCTTCTTAATTGTATAGTCCTGGGTTATGGGAGCAGGAGCAAATAATCTTTTCCCTACTTCTGCATGTTATAGGAAGCAGATTTGGGGCAGTTGGTGATCATTCGGTAAAGATAGTTTACCTGGTGTCAGGATGAGAACCAGGAAGGCTTAACATTTTCACTAACAAAACAATTAAACTTCCATGCTTCAAGCTGAGACATACCCCTTTTTAGATCATCTTAGTCACGATGTGTAGGTGGCTGACTCCTACATGTAGCCAATTGATTGTTCCTGCAATACCAGCTACTTGGGAAGCTAAAGGATTGCAAATTTAAGGCCAGCCATGGCAACTTATACCCTGTCCCCAAATGAATAAGGGCTGGGGATCTAGCTCAGTAGTGGAGTACCCCCGAGTTTAATTCCCACCCAGTACTCCCCCACCACCACACACACAAAAAAAAGAAAAGAAAAAAAAAATCTGGGCTTGTCTCTGTTAATGAAAGTCAAGGAATAGAGGGTGTAGTTCAGTGGTAGAGTACTTCCCTTGGCATGCAGGTGGCTCTGGGTTCAATCCTCAGCACTAGTGTGGTGTGGAGGAAGCTGGGGAATTCAGAACCCAAGAAGCCAGTGTAACATTGTCTAGAAACAGCCAACAAGGGGAACCTCCAAAAAAAAGCTAAAAGAGTTGGGAGAAGCTTCCTTATGACAGAAACAAAAATCAGTCATTGAAACTTTGAAGTTTTAAGATGTGATCACAGAAAAGTAATACCCTAGTTTGTCTCAGATCTCAGCATTGCTGGCTCTGTGGCAAGAAAATCTTAAGCCACTTGTTTGTCTTAGGAAAGTTAAGTGTGTTGTTTAGATGATTTTAATTAGGAGCCTGGCAATCAGATGACTCTTTGCTCCTTATGCATATGGGCAGCCTGTAAGTAATTAACCAAAAATCAAGCACTGAAACTTGGGTAGAGTAGCTTATCAGGAAAATCACATTATACTAAACTCAGCCCCAAAAGAATGTCCTTGCACCACCATTTATGGCTTCATTTTTTTCTCAGATGTTTATCTGAGGCTTCTCAGCAAAATTGGGTTAATGGTTCCTATGCTTGCAAATCAAGCTTCAGTTATAAGTATGGTCTGAAAATCAAGAAGGATCTGCCTTAAGGGACAAATCAACCTAGTATAAGCCATTTAGGGTTCTGTGGTGATGTTTAGTTCCAAAACCATTGCATTTTTCCTTTGTTATTCTGTGTATAGGATGTTTAATGGGTATAATCAGCAGACTAGGATCTGCCTCATAGATGGATCTCATGTGTTACTCAGAGTATGGATCCACCAGATAAGTGAAATGAGGGATCAGTAGATAATGTCAACAAATCTGAGCTCCTTTAAGAAGGATTATCAGGGCTGGGGTTGTGGCTCAATTGTAGAGTGCTTGCCTCAAATATATGAGACACTGGGTTTGATTCTCAGTACAATATATAAATAAATAAAATAAAGGTCTATCAATAACTTTTAAAGGTCTATCAATAACTTTAAAAAATATATTTTTTAAAAAAAGGATTGTGTGCTAGGTGTGGTTGGGCACGCCTATAATCCTAGTGGCTTGGGAGGAGGATTGAGAGTTCAAAGCCAGCCTCAGCAAAATTGAGGTGCTAAGCAACTTAGTGAGATCCTGTCTCTAAATAAAATACAAAATAGGGCTGGGGATGTGGCTCAGTGTCAGTGTTCGAGTGCCCCTGAGTTCAATCCCTGGCATCACCCCCGCCCCAAAAGGATTGTCAACACAGTACTTCCTTTGAAAGGTCAAAATGCTGTTTGTTAGTCAGAATATCCCATATGAGTGGGAAAACTCCAGTAATCTGAGATCTCAATGAATTTGGTAACAGTCATACAGTGAGGAACTAGTAAAGCCAGATCCATACCCAGCCTGACTATCACCAGAGCATCGGAACTTGACTATTTTGTCGTATTTTAACTCAAAAACCCCTTCCAGGTCTTTAATATTTATTCTTAAGTTTTAGATTGATTTATGTGGTGCCTCATGGATGCTAGGCAAGCACTCTACCACTGAGCCACAACCCCAGCCTCCCTTCCAGGTCTTTGAGACATCCTTATACTTATCTGATAATCCAAGACCTGTGGTGACTCTCCAGCTGATAAGTTACCAGAAACAGCCCTGCCCTCTTTGGTGGGGGTGGAGTGTCTCACTGAGTTGCTTAGAGCCTTGCTTTTGCTGAGGTTGGCTTTGAACTCTCAATCCTCCTGTTTCAGCCTCCCAACCCACTGGGCTTACAGATGTGTGCCACCATACCCAGCCAGAAACTGCCCTCTTGGTCCAACACTTGGATCTGTGTTCATCCTAGATCTTTTGATTCCTCCTCAGGAAGTGCAATTGTATCATTTTTTTAAAAAAAGCTTTTATTTTTCTATACTAGGGATTAAACCCAGGGGCACTCTACCACTGAGTTAATCCCAGTTCTGTATTTTGAGACAGGATCTCTGCTACTACATTGCTAAGGCTAACCTTGAACTTGAGATCCTCCTGCTTTAACCTCCTGAGTCACTTGGAATATAGGCATCTGCCATCATGCCCAGCAGTATATCACTTTTAAATCTGCCTTTTAAGCAGATTTTCCCTTCAGTTTTAAAAGCCCTGTTAGTAAACTGGGCATGGTGGCACATGCCTGTAATCCCAGTGGCTTGGGAGGCTGAGGCAGGAGGATCACAGTTCAAAACCCTCAGCAATTTAGTGAAGCCCTAGACAACTTAGTGAGACCCTGTCTCAACAAAAAATAAAAAGGGCTGGGGGTGTGGCTTAGTGGTTGATATGCCCTGGGTTCCATCTCCAGTACCCTAAAATAAAATCCCTGCTGGTCTAATCATTGATTTATAGAAGTTCATTACCATCTCCACCAGATGTCTATCAATGATAAAATTAACTTTTTTCCTTTTTTTGCAGGCTGACCAGTGCACAGGTCTTCAGGGCTTCTTGGTTTTCCACAGCTTTGGTGGGGGAACTGGTTCTGGGTTTACCTCCCTGCTGATGGAACGTCTCTCTGTTGATTATGGCAAGAAGTCCAAGCTGGAGTTCTCCATTTACCCAGCCCCCCAGGTTTCCACAGCTGTAGTTGAGCCCTATAATTCCATCCTCACCACCCACACTACCCTGGAGCACTCTGATTGTGCCTTCATGGTAGATAATGAGGCCATCTATGACATCTGTCGCAGAAACCTTGACATTGAGTGCCCAACCTACACTAACCTTAACCGCCTTATTAGCCAGATTGTGTCATCCATCACTGCTTCCCTCAGATTTGATGGAGCCCTGAATGTTGACCTGACAGAATTCCAGACCAACCTGGTGCCCTATCCCCGCATCCACTTCCCTCTGGCCACATATGCCCCTGTCATTTCTGCTGAGAAAGCCTACCATGAACAGCTTACTGTAGCAGAGATCACCAATGCTTGCTTTGAGCCAGCCAACCAGATGGTAAAATGTGACCCCCGCCATGGTAAATACATGGCTTGCTGCCTGTTGTACCGTGGTGATGTGGTCCCCAAAGATGTCAATGCTGCCATTGCCACCATCAAGACCAAGCGCAGCATCCAGTTTGTGGATTGGTGCCCCACTGGCTTCAAGGTTGGCATTAATTACCAGCCTCCCACTGTGGTTCCTGGTGGAGACCTGGCCAAGGTACAGCGTGCTGTGTGCATGTTGAGTAACACCACAGCCATTGCTGAGGCCTGGGCTCGCCTGGATCACAAGTTTGACCTGATGTATGCCAAGCGTGCCTTTGTTCACTGGTACGTGGGTGAGGGGATGGAGGAAGGAGAGTTTTCTGAGGCCCGTGAGGACATGGCTGCCCTAGAGAAAGATTATGAGGAGGTTGGAGCAGATAGTGCTGAGGGAGAGGATGAGGGTGAAGAGTATTGACCTTGCTGCTATGATTTCACACTCCATTGTCTTGGATTTGTCTTATCTGTCTCTTTTAACCCTGAGCTATCAATAAAAGCATTTCCATTTTAAATGTCAAACTGGCTTCTGAATCTCAGTGAATACTTGACCTGCCTAAGACCAATTGAGGCTGACAGATAAGCTACCTGAAGAATTGACTGATATTGCAAATACCTACTGTGTGCAATCTAGACCTGAATTGATGAAGGGTCATAAAGTTTTTTGTTGAGTCAGTCCCTCTTGAACTAAGAGGCTGTGAATCACCTGTAGATATTAAAATGAAGACTGTTAATTCTGTAGATTTGGGGTTTTTGCTTAAGGTACTATATTTTATTACTCATTAGAAGGACTTGCTATGTTAATTTGTTTTATACTTAGACAAAACTTACAGTGGCACATACTGAATTAGAGTTATTGGTTGGAGTAAGCAGGTCTAGCTGAGACAATTTTAATTGTCACAGGTTGATGGTTGATAATGGTTTGGGTTTTTTTTTGTACTGGGGATTGAACTTTACCAAGGGAAATTTACCACTGAGCTACACCCTCAGCCCTTTGAAATGGTCTAAGTTGCTGAGGCTGGCCTCAAACTTGGTGATCCTCATGTCTCAGCCTCCTGAGTGAGTCACTGGTATTACAAGCGTGACCCACCACAACAGCTCCGTTTTGGTATTTAAACCTAATGTATGTTGTGGAGAAATTTTGAAGTAGGGAAATTGTTTCTGTAGAAAAGATTGAAGAATATTCATTAATTTGGACCCTCTACCAAGCACCTGTTAGAAGCAGTATGGTACTTGAGGTCAGAGGGATAAAAGCACACCTATGTGTGTGGCTGTAGAGCTTGAAGATGGGTATTCATGTGTCTGGTGTGATCTGCAAATTTTGAATTGTCAATGACTGAAAAGCCAGGTGGTGTGCAGAGGAAGCCAAGTTTGATGCTTGGGTGCTTCCTGCATGGAAATAACTAAACATAGTGGCCTAAGATGGATGGGGGCATGCAGAGTTGCAGACATAAGTCACTTGTTCTCCATGACTTCCCTTACTCTGATGGTACATCATTACCATCTCTTCCCTGCTGGTGTTTTGTACTCCTTACCACTGCTTACTTCAGCCCCTCTGAGGAGCACATCAAGACTGGGGATGTGGTTCAGTGATTAAGTGCCCCAGGGTTCAATCTCTAATACCCACCCTCCCTACCGCACCCCCCCAAAAAAATTGCATGTTATATATGTGAACATAGCATGACATACTTTTAGTATCAGATAATCTTTGTGCTCAGTGAAGTTTTTTAGGGGTTTATGCCCCATCTCTAAGGACGAATTGACCTATTGGTTCTTCTCAGAAGGACCACATTCTTTCTGCAGCCAGAGCAGGGGAGAGAAGCTAGAATGAAAATAAAACTTGGAGAGGTTGGCCAGCGGGTTTCCCAGAGACCTCCTAGTCCAGGAGATCTGGGTACCACAGTTCAAGCACCGTAGCAAACAGGATGCCTTCATAAGAGAAGGAACAAATTGCTTCAGCCAGTGTGACACCCCACCATACCTTAGAGATCCATTCTCTGAACCAGTGTTTCCAAAGCAGTGTGCCTTGAGAATGGGATTAAGGGGTGCCCATGCATGATCCCTTCAGCCTTCAGAATGATGTGGGGAGCCTGGAGAACTGGAAGCCCTTTGACCAGGAGCAACACCCTCTAATTACCTCAGAAGCCTTACAGATGAATTGTTTTATACTTGTGTCAAGATTTGAAAAGAGTTGGAAAGCTTTCAACAGCCACAGCAGCATAAGGTGAGAGAAGAGTTTAGCTGAGAAAAAAATGTTACAGTAGAATAGAGCCTGGGGAATTGGAAGAGCAAAGTGCCACGGTTGGGGAGGGATCTGCCCTTGTAATGATGATTTCTCCTTTCCTGTGTGGGTGGGAGAGTGAATAAAAGTTAGCCTGCAGCAAGAACAGATATACCCCAAGGTCGAGGTCACTGCTTTGTTGCTGACAATCATCTGGTCTGCCCTTGAGCACAAATGGAAAGTCTGGACTCAAAACTGCAGCGGATGCTGATGCCTGATGGGAATAAATGGACACAGCCTAAGAGGATACAGGCTTCTGAGGTTGGCTGTGGCCCCAGATTCTGGCTATCCAGACAGAGGGCATAGACTGCCCTTACCTGACCTACTAGAGGAGCCAGCTGCTTCCACAACATGGTGGCTGCTAATCACTTGAGGGTAAGAGGACCTGGGCGGAGCTGCTCTGACCCCAGGCTGAGGAAGAACAGAATGATTTTGAGGGACTGGAATGCCTGCCTATGGTCTGCAGTGTTAAAACCTTCAGGCACTAGAGAGTTAAAAGTCCAGCTTTTGCAGTGATGTATGCCTGTAGTCCTGGCGACTTGGGAAGCTGAGGCAGGAAGATCACAAGTTCAAGGTAACCTGAGTGACTGAGATCCTGTTTCAAAATAAAAGGCTGGGGACTTAACTCAGTGGTAAAGCATTTGCCTTACATGGGTGAAACTCTGGGTTCAATCTCCAGTACTGCAGAAAAGAAAATTAAAAATTTAGCTGGGAAAGAGCTCTGCCTTCAGGCCTCCAACTTCTATAAGGTTGTATGGCTTACCTGATTTGGGTGGTTGGTAGTGGGGAGGAGAAAATTCATAGCTTTGGTGTTTTTGTTTTTGCATTATTGGGGATTGAACCCAGGGGTGCTCTAATACCAAGCTACATTCCCAATTCTTTTTATTTTTTATTTTGAGACAGGGCCTTGCTAAATTGCCAAGGCTGCCTGGACTAGTGATCTTTCTGCCTCAACCTCCTGAATCTCTGGGATTACAGGTGTGCACCACAGCACCTGGCCAACTTCAGTGTTTTATAATCATCACAGGGCTGTTTACCCAGGGAGGGGATATTATTATATCCTTTGCCAAAGCTCAGAGAGATTAAATACCTAGCCTAAGGCTACAGAGCAGTAGAATTTGACCCCAGAATTCTGACTCCAAATCAGACTCAGAGGAAGTCACCTCCACATCTGGCAGCCTTTTCAGGCCAAGGACATGAGGCCCACAGAGGTCAGGCCCCACTTAGCAGGAAGGGCACTGGAGTACTGGATGGAATCACAGCCACTAAGAGGAGATCTCATTATGTCATTATTGTCAGGACACCTCCCAGGAGTCCTCCCAGGCAGCAGGTCCCCACCGTCAAGCCTGAAGCTTCCCTCCTGAGGGCATTTTTGTTCAGGTCTCCTAATATTTAGTGCACCGATTCTCAGATCATGGGGTGTTACCATGTCCCAGCTGCTGCCACTTGCCTGGATTCCTGCTGACAAGACTCTAGGCAACATGCAGCAAGACAGCTCATACCTTGAATGTTGCCCCCAGAAGCCCCGGGGCCAGGATGACCAGTATCTGTCACCTGAGGCTACAATGTGAAGCTGGCAAAGATGACCCGGGCAAATGGCTCCTGGGTGTCTAGGAGACTTGACAGCAGAAGCTGAAGGGAAGACAAGCCCTGTGTTGGGGTGGTGGGAGTAAGAATTTGCCTTCAGCCCCATGGAGAAATTTTCTTTTATTGACATCTCATTATCCTGTCACTGCCCCCATTCATTTGAAGAGCCTACGAACCCGACGAAGGTTCTGGGAACATGTCTTCCTCTAACACCCCCTAAGTCTGTAGCCAAAAGGAAATATTCAGAATCAACACACCTTATAGAACTGGACATGTCTGTCACAATAGAGAACATGCATTTTTTAAATACTTGTCTCACCAGAAATTTTTTGTTGTGGTGGTGAGCTGCTGCTGAGGATCCAACTTAGGTCCTCACAGAAGGTAGGCGAGAGCTCTGCTACTGAGCCACACCCACAGCCCCCCAAAATTTCCTCTTCTCTTTTTAAATTTAGGACAGGATAGGACAGGCAAGGCAGCGCATGCCTGTAATCCCAGCAACTTGGGAGGCAAAGACAAGAGAATCACAAGACCAAGGCCAGCCTCAACATTTTTTGGACTGGGGATTGAACTTGGGTGCACTCAACCACTGAGCCATATCCCCAGCCCTATTTTGTATTTTATTTAGAGGCAGGGTCTCATTGAGTTGCTTAGCGCCTCATTGTTGCTAGGGCTAGCTTTGAACTCACCATCCTCCTACTTCAGCCTCCTGAGCTGCTGGGATTACAGGCGAGCACCTCCATACCTGGTTCAGCCTCAGCAATTTAGTGAGAGCCTGTCTCAAAATAAAAAGGGCTAGAGATGTGGCTCAGTAGTAAAGCACCATAGGTTCAAACCCCATACCAAGTAATAATAGTAAATAAATAAATTAGGACAGACCATAGAGAGAATAAAAAGTTTTCCTAATTACACAAAAGTTTTGTCTACATTGACAAATCAATTTGAGTCATGGAGGAAGAGTGGGTACAAATATGATCTCACTGCTGTCACCCTGGGCCCTTCTCCCTATGCTTGTCTTTTCTTATCAAATATCTCATTGGGCTAGCAGATGTCTAGAGAACATAATTTTTTTTTTTTTTTTTTTTTTTTTTGTGGTGCTGGGGATTGAACCCAGGGCCTTATGCATGCAAAGCAAGTACTCTACCAACTGAGCTATATCCCCAACCCTTAGAGAAAGAGAGAGAACATAAATTTTATCATTCTAACAATCATTTCCAGTTCTTTACATTTGATTGATTGACTAATTCATTCATTCGTTCGTTCACTCAATGTTATTGAGGCACTTATTTGGTGCAAGTCAATATTTTTGTCCCCTTTGGATTGTACATATAGATTACACATGCACAAACCTAATTCAAGGCAGTATATGCCACATGTCACAGAAGAGACTATCACATGCAGCAATCACTATTGCATATCTATCCCAAAACCATTCTTCCAGACTCACTGTTGCACCTGCCAAAACAACTGGGTTCTCTTCAGGTGTTAGGCACTCAGTGCATCAGAAGGGGCATGGCCTCCCCACCACCAGAGTCAATCTATGTCCAAACTAACCAAGGCAATTCTAGTGCTCTTACCACGGATTGGTTAAGGAAACAGCAAGTGATGAGTGATGTAATTATGGAAATGAGGGGTGAGGTAATGTCTGCTGGTTGGGGAATAAAAGGAAGGTATTACTGGAAATTTTTTTTTTCTCTTGAATAGGAATGCAGAGAAAGGATTTTCTCTCTTCCAACCTTTGGACATTATTGTGGGAGTATATGATGCTTGCACAGGATGCTTCAAGTTGCTGCAGTGCAGCCATCTTGTAACCACAAGGGAACAAATATGAGAACAAAAGCTAACAACTTGAGCATGGCAGAGCAGAAAGATGAACTTGAGTCCATGATAGGGTGCTGAGCCCTTGACTATATTTCATATAGTCAGAAACTGTTCTCTCTCTCTCTCTCTCTCTCTCTCTCTCTCTCTCTCTCTCTCTCGTTATTTTATTTATTTATTTTTTATTATAGGAGATTAGGACACTGAGTTGGCATTCTCAGGGATTTGTGCATGTTAGGCAAGTGCTCTACCTCTCTGAGCTATATCCAAGCACTTGAATTGGCTCTTCTATTGTTTACTGCAAAAAAACAAAAAAGATTCTAATTAAAATAAAAGCTTTATGCAATCCTTCATATGAAATTTTAGTAAAATAATAATAAAAAAACTAAATTCCTTTTACTTTGAAACAAAGTCTTACTTTGGCCAGGCTGGTCTCAAATCTCTGAGCTCAAGGAATCCTTCCACCTCAGACTCCCTGGGATTAGGCTATGCACAAGACAGCTGGCTTAGGGCCCCTTAATTTAATTCAAATGATTTTTTTTTTTCATAGTACTGGAGATTGAACCCAGAGCCTCCTGTATGCTAGTGAGCACTCACCACTGAGCTACATCCCCACTCCTTTTTATTTTATTTTGAATAGGATATTGCTATGTTGCTGAGGATGGCCTCAAACTTGAATCTTCCTGCCTCAGCCTCCTCAGTAACTGTACACTCACAGTACATGTGAGCCACTGTATTCAGCTTTAAGGCCCCTTTAAATGTGTGTAACTCCTTTTCCAGAGCAAACAGTACCTTGAAAGAGTAAAAATTCCATTTGAATTCATCTTCCTTCCATTCTTTCCAGGAGTCCTGGCCAAATTCAAACCAGAAATCAAAAATGTTTGCAAAATATATGCCACTGTCTTCCTTTTAGTAGGCAACTATGAATAGGGGCTTGGTTTATCTGTGGAGGTATGGAAGAGCAAGGAGACTGGCTCAGAATCATCACCCTGAAGCCTGACACAAATAGTGAACCTAACCCCAGGACCTCCCACATCTTCTAGAGAAGATCATTGAGCTGTCCTTGTAGACAAAGGGTGGTGACATAAACAGGTTAAAGATCTCAAGGTGAGGTCATCCTGGATTACCTGGGTGGGCCCTAAATCCAATGATCTCTGTCTTTATAAGAGGGAGGCGAGAAGACATAGAAGCAGAAGACCACATGAAGGCACAGGCAGAGATCAGAGTGGGCCACAGCCAAGGAATTCTGGGAGCTCCCAGAAGCTGGCAGAGGCAAGGACAGATTCTTTGCCCCGATAGCTTTCAGGACCATGGTTTTGGACTTCTGGATTTCACAACTGTGATAAAATAAATTTGTCTATTTTTTGTTTGTTTGGGTACAGGGGATTGAACCCAAGAGTGCTTAACCACTGAGCAACATCCCCAGCCCTTTTTTTAATTTTTAATTTTAAGACAGGTTCTCTCTAAGTTGCTAAGGGCCTCACTAAGTTGCTGAGGCTGGCTTTGAACTTGCAATCCTCCTGCCTCAGCCTCCTGAGCCACTGGGATTACAGGTGTGTAACACTGCAACCTGCTGGCAGTTTATTTTTTTAATATTTATTTTTACTTGTAGGTGGACACAATACTTTATTTTTCTTTATTTTTATGTGGTGCTGAGGATCGAACCTAGGTGAGTGCTCTACCACTGAGCCACAGCCCCAGCCCATCCCCAGCTGGCAGTTTTAAGCCAACAAATTTGTGGTAATTTGTTATGACAATGCCAGGAAACCATTTAACACAGTAGCACACACCTGTAGTCCCAGCAACTCCAGAGGTTGGGGCAGGAGGATTCCATAAGCCTAGGATTTTAGGCCAGCCTGGGTAACACAATGATATCCTGTCTCCTAAAAAAAAAGTCATTACCTTGATTTATCCAGGCTTCAAGCTCTGACTTCTGACTCATCTCCACCCCTCAAACCTTTCCTACTCTCCACCCTTGCCCACTCGGTTGAGCCTCACCAAGCACAGCCCAGCCTCATCCCTCTGTTCTGACTCTTCCCTCTGCCCAAGTGACAACCAAATATAACTTGTGATCTTTGAATCATAGATTAAGAGAAAATAGCTGTGAAAATTTTGAATTTGAATATGGCCTTTTTACTAGATAACACTTATATTGATGTTAAAGATCTTAAATTGGCTAATAATATTGTGATTATGTCATGCTGGGACAAATTTGACAATTGGTAAATCTGAGAGAAGGGCTTACTGGGGTCCATGGTAGTATTCCTTCAACTTTTCTCTGGGTTCCATGGAAATTTAAATAAAAATCATAATCCAGGGCTGGGGTTGTGGCTCAGTGGTAGAGTGCTTGCCTGGCACACCTGAGGCCCCGGGTTCGATCCTCAGCACCACATAAAAATAAAAAAAAATTAAAAATAAAGATATGTGTCCATCTACAACTAAAAAAAAAAAGTTTAAACAATCATAATCCTCAATCCATAATACTCAAAATGTCAGCATTAGAAATCAAATTTGAAATGCAGATTATAGAGTCAGAAAATCTGGAATCTGCTTTTTAACAGCCCCTAGGGATTCTGAGGCAGGTCCCAGTCCACACTTAAAGTGTTGCTTAGCATTTTGTAGTGGAATGTGCTTACAGGTCCAGCCCCTTGTCTTCTCCAGCTGAGGAGTCTCTGGCTGGAAAGGTCAGGCAGGCTGTGGAGATGCGGTTTCATGGTAAGAGCAGGAGTGGAGGTTGTGGGCGGGGTAGATGAGGGGCTGAGGTCCAGGATAGCTTTTGCCCTCCTGCTCTAGCTTTGCCTTCTGAGGGAAGAGAGGAGGCTCCTAGAGCCCAGGGGAAGAATGCTATTGCAGCTCCGAACTTCTAATACTAGTACTGCTACGACTCCTTTTTATACCTCCTTGGATAATTCTCATCTGTAAAAAGGATGCCTCAAAAAATAACTGTGAGACATCCCCCCAAGTTAAAACGTTCCAGTGTCCCTGAGTCTTCCACTCCTCCAGCACAGATGTATTCAGATGGCAGACACGTTGTTCTGGCCTCTGACCAGCAGGTGGCAGCAACACATCTTTTTATCTTGCTCACCAGCACCTGAAAGAGATTCAGGTGCCTCACATTTGCACTACAACACAAGAAGCAAGTTTAAGATCTGATCGCTATCCTCAAAGATCATATTGTTAGGGAATGGGAAGTCAGACATATAAATCAATAACTATTTCACTAGCTGTGTGACTTTGAGCAAGTTACTTAACCTTTTTGTGCCTCAATTTCTTCCCATTGTATTCTGTAAAATGGGAATAGTATCTAAATGATAGGGTTATTGTGAGGATTGGAAGTAATAAAGGTGTAAAATGCCTACCATGATACTTGGCATCTATGAAGCTTAGTTATTACTAAATAATTCAATAGGAGAAAAGATGAAATGGAAAAAGTGTCCAGGGTACTCCCTAACTGGGAGGGTTAATGCCCCCAAATGGAAATAATGGGGAAAGAATTCCACTGAAGCTATTCTGTCAGTGTGGACCCTGAAATCCACTGGGCTTGAAAATCACTCCTGAAAAGTGGGGAGCTGGATTCTTTATGGGTGAAGCTCCACTTGGATCCCAGAGCCCAGCACATCAGCAGGGCTGCTCAGGGCTTGATTTCCTAGAAACAAGCACTGTAAGACTCCAGACAAGCACCGTCATCTCTCTGAACCTCAAGTCCTACCTAAGTGGTGGGGAAAAGGGACCTTGGGAACCAAAGAACAGTGCTGAATTCCTAATCTGGGACAGAAACACCCCCATTGCCAGGGATTGCACCCAGTGGCATGCTACCACTGAACTATAACCTCATAAAATACACCTTTTTGTATTTTATGTTGAGACAGTGTCTCGATAAATTGACCAGGCTGGCCTTGAACTTGTGATCCTCCTGCTTCAGCTTCCAGAGTAGCAGGAACTACAGGTATATGACACAGGGCCTGGGTGGCAAAGGAATCTTGGGGAGGACACTAGCTTTTCCCTGGTATGTGGAGTGGAGGTGTGAGCCAATCCTCAACCTAAGGAGCAGGACCCCAGATGATAGTACTCTTGTCAGTAACCTAAACTTTGTTGTTCATCTTTCTTTTTTTTTATATTTATTTTTTAGTTTTCGGAGGACACAACATCTTTGTTTGTATGTGGTGCTGAGGATCGAACCCGGGCTGCACGCATGCCAGGCAAGCACGCAACCACTTGAGTCACATCCCAGCCCCATTGTTCATCTTTCTTGAAAATCCCTATGTGCATTCAATGGTTGTTTCTCTCAGAGCCTTCAACAGAGCAGCCAAGGGAGGCAGGAGAATATGGCTGGTGCTTATACAGCATGTACTATGGGCCGAGTACTAAGAGCTTCACATATTATAACTCATCAAATCCTCCCAACTCTATGAGGTAGGTACTATTATTATTATCTCCATTTATGGATAAAGAGGATGGGGTGAATAGAGGTTTAGCCACTTATGAAAGCCCAAAGCACACAGCTTATCAAATTGAGCAATCATGTTCAGAGTTCTGGGACACTAAGGAAGGATGAGGCTACCCCTGTCCCCAGTCATCAGCCAGGCATCGCTAGGCTCCTTCCATCTCAGGTCCAGCACTGCTTTTGGCCACTAGTTGAGACAATCCAACAGAAGCCCAGATCCTCACTGCACTTAGGGGCTGACAGTATCACTTGGGAGATTAGTAATAGTAAAATAATAAAAATGTAGCTCAGGGGCTGGGGTTGTGGCTCAACGGTAGAGTGCTCACCTCGCACGTGCGGGACCCTAGGTTCCATCCTCAGCACCACATAAAAATAAATAAAATAAAGGCATTGTGTCCAACTACAACTAAAAAATAAATATTTTTTTTAAAAAGTAGCTCATATTTGCAGCCTTTACAATGTGTGTCCTAAGCATATCCATATATTTATTCATTTAATCTTCCTAATACTACAAGGTAGAAGCTACAGTTATCTGTATTTTGTTGAGATGGAGGAACAAGCCAGGCATGGTGGCACAGGCCTGTATTCCCAGCAGCTCAGAGGCTGAGACAGGAGAATCATGAGTTCAAAGCCAGCTTCAGCAACTTTGTGAGGCCTTAAGCAATTTAGCAAGACCCTGTATCAAAATAAAATATAAAAATGACTGGGAATGTGGCTAAGTGGTTAAGCACCCCTGGTATTGAAAAAAAAAAAAAAAGATGGAGGGAAGCCTAAATTTGTACAATAGAGAGTAGGGGGACCTGGAGAAGAGTGGCAGTTGGATTGGATCTTACCCATGACTTTTCCCACCTGTCTTCCTGCTCTAATATCTCCCAGGCCTGGCTTCTTTCCAGTAAGCAGAGGAGCCACCTCTGCCTGGCAGTTTCCCCTCCAGGTTCTGGTCTTCCTCACTCCATAACTGGCAGAGCCCTACTGAAAGACCCTCTGGTCTCCTCTCCTCTGAGGCATCTGAGGGTGGGAGGGGCTTAAGTAAGAAAGGGGATAGGAACTCCACCAGGGACTCCCCAGCTTGAGTCCCCTCTACTTTCAGAGGCCAGGTCTACACCAGCTCCCTACAGACAGGACTTGAGCTGGTCCTCCCCAGGCCTTGCCTGCCCTTCAATACAGAGTGCAGTGCTGGCTTTCAGTTAGTTCCTGGAGGGTGGGGCTGAATATGTGGTAGATGAGGCTTCTCACCAATGGCTGCTGGGGCTCAGAGCCCAGGGCTGCGGCAGAAAGCACCAAAGTTTCCCCAGCCCCCTCCTCACACCTGCCAAGCTCCTAACCAGAAGTTAGGACTTCTCATGAGACCACAGGGATAACTCCCAGTTAGTTAAGAGTTAGGATGGTTTATCCATCCTGTCCCCTTTCTCCCATCCTCCTTCTTCCCATTTCCCTGGCAACCAAACCAGATCAAGGAGAAAGACCTGGCAGCTGTGCAGGGAGAGACTAATAGCCCGGAAGGAAGGAGGGGCCTGGAAAGCAGGGGGAGGCTGTAGGGATGTGAGCTAGCTAGCAGGGCGTTGGCTCTGGCCCATCTCAGAGGACACAAAGGGAGTGGGGAGTTCTCTGTCCTGCAGTATGGAGGAGCTGGCCAGCCAGTGATCCAGCCTAGAACCCCAAGCCTGCTTCCCAAGACACCCAACTCTCATCCTCAGGGCCAATCTGAGGTGGACCTGTCCTTCTGGAGAGCCTGGGAATCCCCTGCAGCAGCAATCCCTTGGCTCCTGGCAAGCCAACAGGCCTCAGCACCCTGACTCCCGCAGAGCAGACCATTCCATCGGAGCTGCCTCTGGCCACTCCTGGGCAGCCTGTGCCTGCATTCTGGAAGCTGTGTGACATGCAAAGGCCAGACATCAGCCTTCCCTCCAACTTGGGGTGTGTGTGTGTGTGTGTGTGTGTGTAAAGGAATGTATGGTTGTATATTTGTGTGTATAATGTGTGTATACATGTATAGGGGCTATGCATATGTATCTGTTTATGGATCTGCCCAGGGCCTTTTCTCTCTTTTTTAGATGGTGTGGGGAGGGAGGGGGGTTAGGCACCTTCTCTTTTCCCCAGTCTCCCCCATCCCCACCAGCTCAGCTCATCCCTGGATACCTGTAACTCCTCAATACTGGAAACCGGTTCCGGCCAGTCTGTTCAGCCTTGGCAGTAGCTGCTGCCCTTCAGCCCCCTCCCCTTGGTACCTTAGGAATTGCCCTGGTTCCCGTAAAGCCCATGACTGAGCAGCAGTTGGTAGGGAGGGGGGTGGAGAGGCAGACAGCATATCTCAGGCCCACATAGCTTTCAGGCTTTGGCTAGCACACATCCTCCAAGAACTGGGCCCAGCCCTCTTCAGGCCCCTGTGAAGTACCGGCCCTGTTGCAGCCTGGGTTAGGTTCAGGTTTGGGGCTGTGTCTTTAAGGTGGAAACATCAGCAGCAGACAACCTCTGCAGGGATAGGGGGAGGGGGAGGGGAGTTGGTCAGTCCATTAGCGGCATAGCTGGCGCCAATCACTAGCCCTTCACAGGGCCCTGGGGAATAGGGAGAGATCAGCCCTTCCCCAGCCCCCTCTGCTTCTGCTCTCCTGTCCCGTATTTCTTCTGGGTATGGTGAAGGAGGCAGCCACAGACAGCAGGTGAAAGAATGGCCCTGTTTCCAGCAAGTGGAAGCACGCGCAAGTGGAGGCCCAGGCCAGGCCAGCTCTCCATCCACCTAACCTCATTATTCATGTGCCAGAAGCTTGCCCTTTAACCTCAGGTCCTCCTATTCCATAATTTTTATCAAATATTCCGGGCAGGGACCCCAGTTCAAGTCAAGACTTCCCATCCTAGGCTCTAGCTTTGAATGCTTGCTGGAAGGCGCTGACCCCTACCCCACTCCACCCCCGTCTATAGTTACATTCCCGCTTCTACCGGCTCCAGCAACAGGGGGAATCAAGTAGGCTGGGCGCCCCGCACCCAGGCGGGGGAGGGAGCGGCGCCGCAGCAAGTTCCGCAGGGTGGGGCGTCCCCCTCCCCACACAGCCCAGCCTTAGCCGGCCCTCAGGCCAGTGGGAGGAGCTGCTCGTGCTCCCCTCCGGGGGACCACAGGGCTATAAAGCCGCCCCGCAGCTGTCTGCGGCTCCTTTCCGCCCTGTCCTAACTCTGAGAGCGGTGATCACCAGCAGTCATGAGCCACCATCCGTCGGGCCTCCGGGCCAGCATCAGCTCCACCTCATACCGCCGCACCTTCGGGCCTCCACCCTCACTGTCTCCTGGGGCCTTCTCCTACTCGTCCAGCTCGCGCTTCTCAAGCAGCCGCCTGCTGGGATCGGCGTCCCCGAGTTCCTCGGTGCGCCTGGGCAGCTTCCGTGCCCCTCGAGCTGGGGCCCTGCGCCTGCCCTCAGAGCGCCTCGACTTCTCCATGGCCGAGGCCCTCAACCAGGAGTTCCTGGCCACTCGCAGCAACGAGAAGCAAGAGCTACAGGAGCTCAATGACCGCTTCGCGAACTTCATTGAGAAGGTGCGTTTTCTAGAGCAGCAGAATGCAGCCCTGCGCGGCGAGTTGAGCCAGGCCCGGGGCCAGGAGCCAGCGCGCGCCGACCAGCTGTGCCAGCAAGAGCTGCGAGAGCTGCGGCGAGAGCTAGAGCTGCTGGGGCGTGAGCGCGACCGGGTGCAGGTGGAACGAGACGGGCTTGCAGAGGATCTGGCGGCGCTCAAACAGAGGTCAGGGGGCAGGGCTGGGGCTGGGCGACGTCCGTCGAGGCGACAGTATCTCTCTCCCTTCTTCAGCAATCCAAGGGCGTGGTTCTCTGGGCCAACCCGAGTGTGTGCGGGCAGCATCCTCGTCCGTGTTCTGATGGTCTGGGTGGTGATGGGGATATCCATGCCTTCCCTGCATGTTAAGGGGACCCCTTCTCAGCTCTCAGAGCTTTGAAAAGAAAGTCGGGAGATTCTACCAGGCAGCCTCTTCCCTAGAAGTCCTGGGCAGTAATAACAGGGATCCTAGGGGACACGGTTTGGGGCGAGGGCTGGGAGAAGTACCTGAAGCTCAGTCTCTAAACATTCTACACATCAGGTTGGAGGAAGAGACGCGAAAAAGAGAGGAAGCGGAGCACAACCTCGTGTTCTTCCGCAAGGTGAGCCTCGGCTTCACGTCGAGTTCCGCTTCTCTACTCCTGTCGCTGACTTGCTTGCCCAGGGTCCCATCGGTTGGCGTGGGAAGGCAACCAAATTGCCTCCAGAGGCAGATAGGGAAGGCTCGGCCCTTCCTTGTCCTGAACAGTCCCTCCTTCTCTTGAACCCCCATTCCCACCCCACAAAGGATGTGGACGATGCCACCCTGTCCCGCCTGGAACTAGAGCGCAAGATTGAGTCCCTGATGGATGAAATTGAGTTCCTCAAGAAGCTGCACGAGGAGGTGACCGGGGAGGTTTGGGAGTGGCTTTGTTGGAGCTGCGGACATTAGTGGGTGGGGTTGAGGAATCGCCCTGGAGATTAGAAGTGAGATTTTCTTTGGGTAGACGCTGCCATTCATCACTTGCTCTACAGGTGGTTTGGATTCCCACCCCTGCGCCACCTGTTGGTAGGCATTGGAACTACACTCAACTTGACCGCTGGTTTAGCACCAGCCTGGGCGCAGGTTTCGCAGTCTTGTGCGCTCTGCGCTACCTGGAGTCCCATTCCGTTTGTCAAGTGTTTCCTCTCTTATCTGGGTGCAAACTGCGCACTCCCGCTCGGATTTGCGCTGTAGGCTCATTCTTTGTCTTGTCCTGGAGGATAGGAGCTGCGAGACCTGCAGGTGAGCATGGAGAGTCAGCAGGTGCAGCAGGTGGAGGTAGAGGCCACGGTGAAGCCAGAGCTGACCGCGGCGCTGAGGGACATCAGGGCGCAGTATGAGAACATCGCAGCAAAGAATCTGCAGGAAGCAGAGGAGTGGTACAAATCCAAGGTGGGAGAGCTGCGGGAGTGGAAGGATGGGGAAGTGGAAGGAAAGAGCCTGAGGAGGGGAGACGCTGGGGAGTGTCACTTGTCCCAGCCCACTCCAACCCTGGTTACTCTTTCACCCCGCAGTATGCAGACCTGTCCGATGCTGCCAACCGGAACCATGAGGCCCTGCGCCAGGCCAAGCAGGAGATGAACGAGTCTCGACGCCAGATCCAGAGCCTGACATGCGAAGTGGACGGGCTGCGCGGCACGGTGAGAAAAAGCTGCACTCCCGGGCCAAAGGTGGGGAGGGGCGGACAGAGGATGAAGGGTTCCCTGGTTGACTCCTTTCTCCTTCTCCACTGCAGAATGAGGCGCTGCTCAGACAGCTGCGGGAGCTGGAGGAGCAGTTCGCCCTGGAGGCAGGTGGGTATCAAGCCGGGGCCGCGAGGCTCGAGGAGGAGCTGCGACAGTTAAAGGAAGAGATGGCGCGGCACTTGCGTGAGTACCAGGAGCTTCTGAACGTCAAGATGGCCCTGGACATCGAGATAGCAACCTACCGGAAATTGCTGGAGGGCGAAGAAAGCCGGTGAGGGGTGGGGCTTTGGGGGTGGGGCAGGGAGTGATCCGCTTGGCAGGTAGAGGGATGGGAATGGCCTGGGCAGAGCACGCTCGCTGACTGTGCGCTTGGTCCACAGGATCTCCGTGCCCATCCATTCCTTTGCTTCTTTAAGTTTAAAGACAACCGGTGAGTCCTCTGCTTCTGACTTCCAGCCTGTACCTCCCTTGGTCCTCTTGTGCTCTGATTGGACTTTTCTTGTTCTAGCTCCGCTCAGGGATCAGTTCTCTCAAGGAAACTACTGAGTCCTGATTTATACTGGTCCCTACTCCTCTTGACATGCCTTACCCACCCTTGGGAATGGGAGTGGGAGCCTGAAAGAAGAGACCCCCCCCCCTTGGGAATGGGAGTGAGAGCCTGAAAGAAGAGAAACCCCCAAGTCATTTCCCTTCTATCCCTCACCCTGCTTTCTCTAGTGCCTGAGGTGGAGCCTTCCCAGGACATCCACAGCCGGAAGATGGTTCTAATCCGAACAATTGAGACCCGGGATGGGGAGGTGAGACAAGTCCCCTGTCCCAGGTACCCATGGTACTTCTAAACCCCAGCCTGGCTATAGATCTTGAGAGTATTGAGGATGAGTGGTTCCTGGGGAAGCGATGGAGACAGAGAAGGGGGATGGATAAACTGGCCTCAGCTGGTTGTACTAGGCAAGGGACCCCAGGAACCTAAGGAGCATGGTGCTGAACCTTCTGCCCCTTGTATACCTTGCCCCCAGCAGGTGGTGACAGAGTCCCAGAAGGAGCAGCATAGTGAGCTTGACAAATCTTCCACTCACAGCTATTGAGCCCCTTGGCTGGAAGGTCCCTGCTCCTGCTCTAGGCCTACTCTAAGCCTGGACCCTAAAACTATCCCTGAATGAGTTTCCCCTCCTCTGCATGTGTCTGGGGTGGCATCAATCCCCCCACCCCTGTCTCTTAGCTAAGTCCTACCTGGCCAGCACTAGCTGAGCCTCTTCCTGACCTGATACATATACTTATTTCTTTGTGTCTTGGTAAGAGGCTGATGAGTACCAGGACAAGTCTGCTCCAGTCATGATCCCATGGTGGGGATGGGTAGGGTCTGAGTCTGAGTTTCACTGTTGAGTCAAATAAAATTGCTATTAAGAGAAACCTCCAGTGTATTTGTGTCTGTGGAAAGGGGAAGAGCCTCAGTAATTTATCTTTTTATCTCCAGTCATTTCTTTCGTTGTGTTGGGGATCAAACCTAGGGCTTTGTGAATGTCAGGTTGTCATTTATTTATTTTTTCTTTTTTTAAGATTTTTTTCACAATACCTTTATTTAATTTATTTTTTTATGGTGCTGAGGATCAAATCCAGGGCCTTTCACATGCTACACGAGTGCTCTGCCTCTGAGCCACAACCCCAGCCCCAGATTGTCATTTATTTTCTGATCCCCACTGTCTTGGCAGAAAACTGAGTTTTCTCCTATTTCTATATTTTATCAACTTCTGTTACTCACCTGCAGCCCTGAATACACAGCTGCCTGCTGGGTATCCCATAGGTCACTCCAACTCAAACTGTTCCAAACAAACTCCCCACCTTTCTCTCCATCTGCAATCAGACTCTATCTTCTGGGTTCTCCACCCCGAAAGAAAGCACCACTGAACCTCTCTTGTCAAATTAAAATCTACTCATCTTGGCTGGGGATGTGGCTCAAGCGGAAAACTAAAAAATTCTCTCTCTCTCTAAAAAAAAATAAAATCTACTCATCTTGTACACATTTCTTTTCTTTTCTACTATAAATTCTGTTAAGAATCTAATTTTTTTCCCTGTGTGTGTGTGTTTGGTATATGTATGTGTGCACACATGTGTATGCTGGGTTTCATGTGCATACTAGGCAACGGCTCTAATACTGAGCTACACCCCTTACCACCACCACCATTTGCTTCTTAACTTTTTCAGGTTCTCCCCCTTCCTACTATCACCACCTTAGTCCGGCTATCATCATCTCTTGCCTGGGTTACATTAACTACATTATCAATGGTTTCCTTCCCTGGCCTTCCCCTGCCACCCATCCAAATCTATTCAATACACTTGGACAGCAAATTGGATTCTGCTACCCCCCCCACACACACACACACTGCTTGAAATGTCTTATTTCCATGCTGTCCTCCAATTCCATTCCAGCCTAACTCTGCTGTCAAGTAAAAATCCACTCTGGGTTTAAGATTTTCTTCTCCATTCAATTATACTGCTAGGTTCAGAGAATAAGCCAGAATCTCTGCTTTCTAGGAGCTCACATCTGGGGTGATAGACAAATAAGCAGAAAATGCCAGCCCCATGAGCGTTACATGTGGAAAAAGCACATAGTGGTACAGTAACATTAGGAGGGGCTCTTGACCCAGTCTTTCGGGGTAGGGAGGGCTTTGGGAGATGAGATCACATTGAGCCCTGGTGAATGAGCAGGAGAACTAGGTCGAGAACTCAGCCAGGCAGTAAGAACAATTTGAAGACTGAAAGTGGTTCTAAAAACATGAGTGGAGGATAAAAAGGAAGAAATAGTGCTGAGGCTGGAAAGACAAAATAGGAGCCTGGTCATATGTAATAAGCCATATTGCAGAGCATAGTGGCACACACCTGTAATCCCAGCAACTTCAAAGGTTGAAGCAGGAGGATTGCAAGTTCAAAGCCATACTCAGCAACTTAGAGAGGTCCTAAGCAATTTAGCAAAGCCCTTTCTCAAAATAAAAAGGGGATGTGGCTTACTGGTTAAGCACCCCTGGGTTCAATCCCCAGTACCAAAATAAGTCATAAACCATATTGAGTCTTTCAGAATTTATCCTAAGGAAAAGGGGAGAAATGTAAGGAAGGGTTTTGAGAGGAGAATAAAATATTCAGATCTGCATTTTAGAAAGATTATGCTGGTGAAAAAATGTGTAGAAAGAATTAGAAGGAGAGATGATGATGAACAGGGTAGTCAGAAAGGAATTTGAGAAATACTCTGGGACAGCCAGGCAGATAGAAGTTAGCACCTTTCACAGAAAGAAGGTGTTAGAGTCTGTAAACAAGTCAAAAATAACACCTGGCATTTTGCCAGGGGAATGTTAGAGTTCGTAAACAAGTCTGGATGGTGCCTGGCAAAATGCCAGAGGGAGTGGTTTGAGAAGTAACAAAAGCGAGCCATTAAGTGTAGAGATTCCTGATTGGTTGACTGATGTATCTAGTTTATGTTAATTACATAAGCTGTGTGGAATGTATAAATACTGCTCCTGTCCTGCAATAAACGGCTCCCACTCCTGCTGTATCAATGTACACAAGTTGCTCCTCACCCCCCCCCCCTTATTCTGCTGCAGCCAGACTGCGGCAGAAGGAAAACCTGGAGCTGGGGGAGGGAGCAGAGACCAATACGACAAAGTCAGGTTTTTGTTTTTGTTTTTAACCATACGATTTATTTTTATTTTTTTTAGTCATACATGACAGCAGAATGTATTTTGACATATAATACATACATGGAATGTACATACATCAATCATAATGTCTATTCTATTCTGCTGCCCTTCCTATACCCCCTACTCCTCCTCTCCTCTCCCATCCTTTCTCTCTATCCAATCTAATGTGACACACTTTTTTTTT
The DNA here is from genome assembly GCF_021218885.2 of Marmota monax. Taxonomy (NCBI): domain Eukaryota; kingdom Metazoa; phylum Chordata; class Mammalia; order Rodentia; family Sciuridae; genus Marmota; species Marmota monax. The sequence goes on from NW_026695227.1 coordinate 30,369,704, forward strand.
TCTTTTTCTCATCACAACATCATATATGTATTCTGTATAACAATGAGGTTCTCCTTCCATCTTCCATGCAACTCCCCTTCTCCCTCTTTTTCCCTCCCACCTCTCTTCCCTATTTAGTGGTAGTCTTCTTCTCATGCTCTTCCTCCCTATCCCATTTTGAGTCACCCCCCTTATATCAGAGAAGATATTCGGCATTTGTTTTTTAGGGATTGACTAACTTCACTTAGCATAATCTGCTCTAATGCCATCCATTTGCCTGCAAATACCATGATCTTGTTAACAAAGTCAGTTTTAAACTTATGGAATGTTAGACACAGTGGGACAGCCAAGAGGAAGGTATGATAAGCAGTTGAATCCATAAGTCTAAAGTTCCAGTGCGACTGGAACTTGGAAATACAGAATATATCAAAATGCATTATGTTGCAAGGAACAGTTAATACCCTTAAAAGGGAAGAAAAAAATATCTCAAATAACGAGGAGCCAGAGGTAGGAGTTGGGCTCTGAGGTTGGTTGATTCAGCAGTTTAATGATGACATCAAGGACCCAGGCTCTGTCCATAGCTCTGCTCAGCCTTCTTCCTCAGAGGGAGCTTTGTCCCAAGGATGGTTCTGTTCATGATCCCAAGATGGCTTTCAGACCCTATTCACATCCATGGGAGGAAAGAGAAAACCCGCCTTCCACAAAAGATATAAATCCTTTCCTTTGGACTATTTAGCTATAATGGTCACTCTTAGACCAATAAGAGGAAAGCTGCTGATTGGCTTGACCTAATCATCTGGTATGGAATGGATGCAACATCTGCAGATATAACTCAGGCTTCTCATCACCTTCACCCCTCTGCATAAGGACACAGAGATATGCAGTCTTTATACCACCTGACTTTCCTCCCTTTTATTCAGTGGTAGATGTGTTGCTTCAGAGGAGAAATGTTGCTGCAGAAAACCAAGCAAAACTGTAATTTCAAATGTTTAGGTTTCAAGTAAGCAAAATTTCAGGTTTGGAAACTTCCACATCAGATTTTGTGTTATGATTTGTACCAAATACAAGGAATAGAGATTGATTTAGAGATTTTGTAGGACTTTTATGAGCTTATCAGGATTCACACAAGAAAGAAAGCACTAGGGATCCAAGATGGCAGGCCAGAGGGAGGCAGCATTCTGTGTTGCTTTGTGACCTGGGATTCACATAGTGAGAATACTGCTTCTCTGCAAGCAATATTCCTGCACCCATGTGGGAATCACCAGGTAGTCCAGGGCTCCAGGCCTCAGCCTCAGAGTAGGTCTCCCAACTACTCACCTACGCAGGACTATCGGTACCGGAGCAAGACCATTGGTAGCACCAGTACCTGCAAAGAACTTTCAGCCACCCACACAAGCAGAAATCACAGATGCTGCTCCCATGCAGGACATCCAGCAGCTTCACAGGAGTAGGAACTCCCACCACCACTCCTGTGTGGACTCCCATTTACCAACGTGGTACTCCCTGGTGGCCATCATATTGGGACTCTTCAGCAGCGGAGATAGTTCCCTGCGCATAGTAGCCTGCCTGCACCCGAGAACCTCACACAGGCTCTGAAGTCAGCCAACAACCACACACTGAACACCACAGAGCTCTTCTCTGAACTCATGGTCCAACGCCATTGCCCAGCTCCCCCGATCCAATCTGACACCTCACTGTTAACAGCAGGCGCCTCCATCTTGGGCCCCCTTAATCACACATCTTCAGTGGAGGCAACTCCCAGTTTGGAACTCTGGCTGGTCAAGTACCCAGTTTCTAACTCCTCCCTCTCCCCAGCAGCTGCTACTCCAGCACAGTGATACCTTGGTTACCTTCACCATCCTGTGGGTGGAGATACTAGCTAACAACAGATGATCCCACCTATTGGATGAGAAGGAAAGCAGGAAAACAAACCCTGTTTCTCCAACCAAAACAATCCCTGTTTCTTTCTTCAAGATTTTTTCCCCCGTCACCCTCTCTATTCTCCTACTCTCACATCTCCAATATATGTAAAACCGAGTATTTTGCATGAATTAGGATTTTGAGGACTGGGACATCCGAATAGTATATTACAATTGTGTTTATATTCTTTTTTTTTCATTTTCTCTACCAATTTCTACTATTTTAACATTTTTAAAATTTTTCTTAATATATATATGTGTGTTTGTTTTATGTACTCTACTGTTTTTCCAATTACTTGTCTACATAAAATTACTTCCTCTCCCTTCTCCTGCTACTAATCTTCCTCTTTAGATTTCTCTTTCACACTTCCTAAGATATAATAATTCTATATCTCACCTCCTACCTCCTCAGCATATCATTCTACTCTTCACCCCTGGTTCTTTGTCCTTCATCAGAAACTGTAGACCCTTTTACAAACCTACTGAGTATACTGTAGGTAATAATTGAATTCATCATTTCTCTACATTGTGACCAAACTGTAAATGTCTTAATAGCAAACATTTGTTTTCAGGGTGTATATTAGTTATATTGAGATCTGTTAACATTGTCCTTTACCTCAAAGGAGAGGTATAGGGACACAGGGGCACTATAAGCCTATAGGGTAAAAACAATAATGCCTCCGATCCACAGTGTTAAAAGGGAGGACACACAAGCAATATGAAAAGACAAGGGAAGAAAGTACCTCAAACAAATCAAGATACCATATTATTAGAATCTTCTGCAGCAGAAGAAATTACAAAGAAGGAGTTCAAGATGTACATAATTAAAATGTCCTGTGAATTAAAGAATGATATAAGAGAGTAAATACAGGCAGTAAAAGATATTTTGACAATGAGCTACATAAACAAATACAGAAAGAAAAAGATTACTTCAATAGGGAGACAGAGGTTCTAAAACAAAACCAAATAGAAATACTTGAAATGAAAGAAACAATAAACCAAATTAAAAGTTCAACTAAAAGTATCACCAACAGATTAGATCACTTGGAAGACATGTCCTCAGACAATGAAGATAAAATATTAATCTTGAAAAGAATGTAGACTACACAGTGAAAATGGAAAGAAACCATGAGTAGAACATTCAAGAAATATGGGATAGCATGAAAAGATCAAGTTTAAAGAGTTATTGGGATACAGGAAGGCTTAGAGTTCCAAACCAAAGGAATGAGGAATCTATTTAATAAAATAATATCAGAAAATTTTCCAAACATGAAGAATGAATTGGAAAACCAAATTCAGGAGGCTTACAGGACATCAAATGTACAAAATCACAACAGATCCACACTGAGTCTCATTATAATGAAAATACCCAACATACAGAATAAGGAGAGAATATTAAAAGCCACTAGAGAAAGGAATAAAATTACATATAAGATGAAACCAATAAGATTATATGTAGACTTTTCAACCCAGACCTTGAAAGCTAGAAGATCCTGAAACAACATATATCAAGCTCTGAAAGAAAATGGATGCCAACCTAGAATCTTTTGTTTTTGTACAACTATTATTTTTTTATTAGCTACACATGACATTACAATAATCTTGGCAATTCATACATTTGAATCAATTGGGGTATAATTTCTCATTTTTCTGATTGTACAGATTGCAGAATCACACTGGTCATAGAGTCACCTATATACAGACAGCAATCATAATGTCTATAACCCAGAATCTTATATGCAGCCAAATTAAGCTTTTGATTTAATGATGAAATAAAAACCTTGCATGATAAACAAAAGTTAATAGAATTTACAACTCAAAAAAGCCTGAACTACAGAACATTCTCAGCAAAATATTCCATGAAGAGGAAATGAAAAACAACAATGAAAATCAGCAAAGAGAGGTATTACACTAAAGGAAAAACTATTCAAAGGAGAAACCAAGTTAAGTTAAATACCAAAAATGAACAAAAATGGCTGGGAATACAAATCATGTCTCAATAATAACCCTGAATATTAATGGCCTAAACTGACCAATCAAAAGACATAGACTGGCAGATTGGATTTTTTTAAAAAGACCCAACAACATGCTGCCTCCAAAAGACTCACCTCATAAGAAAATACATCCACAGACTGAAGGTGAAAGGTTGGGAAAAATCATACCACTCACATGGACTGGAGATGCAAGCAGGGGTTTCCATCCTTATATCAAGCCAAAGTTTAATCAAAAGGGATAAAGAAGGATATTTTATACTGCTTAAGGGAAACATTCACCAATGAGACATAACAATAATAAATTTTTATTCCCTAAACAATGGAGCATCTACCTTCATCAAACAAATTCTTCTGCGGGGGTGGGGTGGAGGGTGGGGGCTGGGGTTGTGGCTTAGTGGTAGAGTGTTCGCCTGGCATGCAGGAGGCACTGAGTTCAATCCTCAGCACCACATAAAAATAAAATAAAGATTTTTGTGGCCACCTAAAACTAACAAAAATATATAAAACAAACAAAAAATTCTTCTCAAGTTCAAGAGTCAAATAGACCACAACACAATAATTCTTGGTGATTTTAACACAGCTCTTTCACCACTGGATAGATCATTCAAACAAAAGTTGAACAAATAAACTATAGAACTCAATAATATGATCAATAACTTAGACTTAACTGACATATATAGAATATTTCATCCTTCAATGAACGAATACACTTTCTTCTCAGCAGCACAGGATCCTTCTCTAAAATAGACCATGTATTATGCCACAAAGCAACTCTAAGCAAATATTAAAAAGTAGATATACTAACCTGCATTCTATCATATCATAATGGAATGAAATTAGAAACCAATAATAAAATAAAAAACGAAATATACTCCAACACCTGGAGACTAAATAATATGCCCTGAATGAACAATGGGTTGCAAAAGACATCAAGGAGGAGATTTAAAAAAAATTAAAAGTAAATGAGAACACAGATACAATGTATTGAAATCTCTGGGACACTATGAAGGCAGTACTGTTGCAGTCCGGCTGCAGCAAAATAACCAGGGGGGTGACGAGGAACTTGTGTAGATTGATACAGCAGGAGAGGGAGCCCTTTATTGTAGGACAACAGAGGTATTTATACATTCCACACAGCTTATCTTAATTAGCATAAACTAGATACTACAGTCAACCAATAAGGAATCTCCACACTTAATGGCTCGCTGGCGTTACTTCACAAACCACTCCCTCTGGCAAAGTGCCAGGCGCCATCCAGACTTGTTTACAGACTCTAACATTTGCCAGGCGCCATCCTGACTTGTTTACAGACTCTAACACAGTATTAAGAGGAAAGTTCATTGCTTGGAGTTCATTCCTTAAAAACAGAAAAAGTCAACAAATAAATGACTTAACATTACATCTCAAAGCCCTAGAAAAAGAAGGAAAAAATCAACACCAAAAGCAGTAGAAGGCAGGAAATAATTAAAATCAGAGTTGAAATAAATGAAATTGAAACAAAAGAAACAATTGAAAAAATTGATAAAACAAAAGTTGGTTCTTTAAACAAATAAATAAAATTGACACATCTTTAGCCATGCTAATGAAGAGAAGGAGAGAGAAAACTCAAATTACTAACATACATGATGAAAAAAAGAAATATCATAACAGACACTACAGAAATACAAAAAAATAATTAGAAATTATTTTGAAAATTATTTTGTATTCCAAAATACAAAATATCAAAGGCATTGACACATTTCTAGGGTCATATGATTTGCCCAAATTGAATTAGAATGATATACACAATTTAAACAGATCAATTTCAAGTGATGAAATAGAAGACGCCATCAGAAGCCTACCAACCAAGAAAAGCCCAAGACCAGATGGATATACAGCTGAGTTCTATAAGACGTTTAAAGAAGAATTAATACTAATACTCTTCAAGTTATTTCAAGAAATAGAAAAAGAGGGAGCACTTCCAAACTCATTCTATGAGGCCAATATCATCTTATTCCAACACCAGGCAAAGACACATCAAAGAAAGAAAACTTCAGACCAATATCTCTAATGAACATAGATGCAAAAATTATCAATAAAATTCTGGCAAATCAAATACAAAAACATATAAAAAAGATAGTGTGCTACAATCAAGTGGGGTTCATCCTAGGGATGCAAGTTTGGTTTAACATATGGAAATTAATAAATGTAAATCATCACATCAATAGACTTAAAGTTAAAAACCATATGATCATCTCAATAGATGCAGAAAAAGAATTTGACAAAATACATCACCCCTTCTTATTCAAAACACTAGAAAAACTACAGATAAAAGGAACATATCTCAACATTGTCAGAGTTATCTATGCTAAGCCCCAGGCCAACATCATTCTAAATGGATACAAGTTGAAAGCATTCTCTCTAAAAACTGGAACAAGACAGAGATTCCCTCTTTCACTACTTCTATTTAACATAGTTCTTGAAACACTGGCCAGAGCAATTAGAGAGATGAAAGAAATTAAAGGGATACAGATAGAAAAAGAAGAACTCAAATTAGTACTATTTCCTGCAATATGATTCTATGCCTAGAAGACCCAAAAAATTGCACCAAAAAATTTCTGGAATTAGTAAATAAATTCAGCAAAGTAGCAGGATACAAAATCAATGCCCATAAATCAAAGGCATTTCTGTATATCAGTGACAAATCCTCTGAAAGGGAAATGAGAAAAAACTACCCCGTTTACAATAGCCTCAAAAACAAACAAACAACAACAACAAAAAAAAACAACTTGGGAATCAACCTAATAAAAGAGGTGAAAGACCTCTACAATGAAAACTACAGAACGCTAGTGAAAGTAATTAAAGAAGACCTTAGAAGGTGGAAAGATCTCCCTTGTTTTTGGATATGCAGAATTAATAATGTCAAAATGACCATACTACCAAAAGCATTATACAGATTTAATGCAATTTCAATCAAAATCCTAATGACATTCCTCATAGAAATAGAAAAAGCAGTCATGAAATTCATCTGGAAAAATAAGAGACCCAGAATAGCTAAAGCAATCCTTAGCAAGAAGAGTGAAGCAGGTGGCATCACTATACCAGACCTTAAACTGTACTACAGAGCAATAGTACCAAAAACAGCATGGTATTGGCACCAAAATATACTGGCAAACCAATGGTACAGAGTAGGGGACACAGAGACTAACCCACATAATTACAGTTATCTTATATTAGACAAAGTTGCCAAAAATATACATTGGAGAAGATAGCCTCTTCAACAAATGGGAAAACTGGAAATCATATGCAACAAAATGAAATTAAACCTCTATCTCTCACTATAAACAAAACTCAAAGTGGATCAAGGAGCTGGGAATTAAACCAGAGACTCTGTGTCTAATACAAAAAAAAGTAGGCCCAAACCTCCATCATATCTCATTAGGCCCCTACTTCCTTAATAAGATTCCTATAGTGCAAGAATTAAAATCAAGAATTAAAAAATGGGGGGGCTGGGGATGTGGCTCAAGCGGTAGCGCGCTTGCCTGGCATGCGTGCGGCCCGGGTTCGATCCTCAGCACCACATACAAACAAAGATGTTGTGTCCACCAAAAAAAAAAAAAAAACTGAAAAAAAAGAATTAAAAAATGGAATGGATTCAAACTAAAAAGCTTCTTCTCAGCAAAGAAACAATCCATGAGGTGAATAGAGAGCCTACAGCTTGGGAGCAAATTTTTACCATTTGCATATCAGATAGAGCACTAATCTCTAGGGTACATAAAGAACTCAAAAGGCTAAACACATACACACACACACACACACACACACAATCAACCAATCAATCAATGGGCCAAGGAACTGAACAGACACTTCTCAGAAGAGGATATACAATCAATCAACAAATATATGAAAAAATGTTCATCTTCTCTAACAATTAGAGAAATGCAAATCAAAACAATTCTTAAGATTTCATCTCACTTCAGTCAGAATGACAGCTATTAAGAATACAAACAACAATAAGTGTTGGTGAGGATGTGGTGGGGAAGGCACATTCATACATTGCTGGTGAAACTGCAAAATTGTGCAGCCAATATGGAAAGCCGTTTGGAGATTCCTTGGAAAACTGGGAATGGAATCACCTTCTGACCCAGCTATCCCACTCCTCAGTGTATACCCCAAAGACTTAATAACAGCATACTACAGGGACACAGCCACATCAATGTTTATTCACAATAGCTAAACTGTGGAACCAATCTAGATGCCCTTCAGTAGATGAATGGATAGAGAAAATGTGGGATATATATATACACAATGGAATATTACTCAACAATAAAAGAGAATAAAATCATGGCATTTGCAGGTAAATGGATGGAGTTGGAGAACATAATGCTTAGCCAACCCCCCACAAAAAACAAATGCGGAATATTTTCTCTGATATAAGCAGGCTGATTCATAGTGAGATTGAAGGGGGAGCATGGGAGGATTAGACAAACTCTAGATAGGGCAAAGGGGTGGGAGGGAAAGGAAAGGGGAATAAAGTTAGGAAAAACAGTGGAATGAGATGGACATCATTATCCTAAGTACATGTCTGAAGACACGAATGGTGTGAATATACTTTGTATACAACCAGAGATATGAAAAATTGTGCTCTATATGTGTGATATGAATTGTAATGCATTCTGCTGTTATTTATAACAAATTAAAAATTTTAAAAAAGGAAAGCACACAAGAACATTGCATAAAGCAAGAAAGACATGATTGAGGCTGTGGCGGGGTAATTGGGGGAGATCTAAAGGAGCTGGTTGAGAACACACAAGGATGAAGGAAGAGAACCAGGAGAATGGGCCCCTGAGAAAGGAATACAAGAGAAAGCTTTGTGGGAGGAAGTGCCTGGTAGGTCAAAGTATGCCAGGAGTCTGTTATATAGCAAAAAGAAAATCTGGGATTTGTCAACAAGAAGGATGCTAGAGACCTCAGTGAGTGCAGCTTTAGGGCAGGGTAAGTCAGAAGACAGAAGTGTCATTTGAGGAGTGAATAAGAGATGGGGGAGTAGAACATACTTTTTCAAGATGTTTGTTAAAAAAAAGAAACCAGGACTGGGGCTATAACTCAGTGACAGAACACTTTCCCAACATATATGAGGCCCCTGGGGTCCCAGTCAAGAAAAAGTAAATATTATAAACAATAAATAGAGGGGCTGGGGTTGTGGCTCAGTGGTAGAGCACTTGCCTAGCATGTGTGAAGCACTGGGTTTGATTCTCAGCACCACATAAAAATAAATAAGAGGCTACCAACAACTAATGGAATATTTAAAAAATAAAAATAAACAATAAATAGAGACCCGGGGCAAAGAAAATGAAAGCCTGTGTTTGGGAGAGAAAATTTTGAGTGAAGGAAAGATTAACCACTGTTTTTTCAAACTGCAGGTCATGAACATTGTAATTTAAATTACTGAGTCAAAACCAACAGTTTTACTGTTTTTTTTTTTTTTTGAGGGGTTGTCTATGAATTGAACCCAGGGTAGAGAGGTGCTCTATCACTGAGTTACATCCCAACCCTTTTTATTTTGTATTTCCAGATAGGGTCTCACTAAATTGCCTATGCTAGCCATGAACTTAAAATTCTCTGGCTTTGGCCCCCAGTCCTTGGGACCACCGGCATGCACCACCCTGTCTTTTTTTTTTTTTTAAGATTCCTTGCCTAGACTCAAGCAATCCTCCTACCTCAGCCTCCTGAGTAGTTGGTACTACAGGTGTGTGCTATTACACCCAGCAAGACCAACGTTTTTAAAAATAAAAAGAATTAAGAAACGTACAGTCAAGCTTTTGTTTCCAGTGTGTTTATATGTGTGTGTTGTGTTGCCACATAAAATTCATCCTTAAGCCAGGCACAATGGTGCACGCCTATAATCCCAGTTACTTGGGAAGCTGAGACAGAGTATCACAAGTTTGAGGTTAGCCTTGGCAATTTAGCAAGTCCCTATCTCAAAATTAAAAAATAAATAAAATGAGTTAGGGATGTAGCTCAGTGGGATTGGGCCCCTGGGTTTAATCCCCAGACCTCCCAAAATTGCTTATACTACATCAATAGTACCACTATACTTGTACTCAGTTTCTTGGAAGAATGTTAACTGAAGGGAGATAGTTTTCATTATATCTATTAAAAAAGAAAAAAAGGGCTGGGGATCTAGCTCAGTTAGTAATGTGCTTGCCTCTCATGCATGAGGCCCTGGGTTCAATCCCCTGTACCACAAACACACACAAACTCAGAAGTAAGGATGTGGCTATATTTACTTAGTACAGTGTAGTACTGTTAAAACTGGATATGTGCCTGTAATCCCAGCAGCTGGGGAGGCTGAGGCAGGGGGATTGCTGGTTCAAAGTCAGCCTCAGCAAAAGCAAGGTGCTAAGTAACTCAGTGAGACCTCGTCTCTAAATAAAATACAGAATAGGGCTGGGGATGTGGCTTGGTGTTTGAGTGCCCCTGAGTTCAATCCCTGGTACCCCCCACCCCACGCCCCAAAAAAGAACTGGACTATGGTGGTCATATGTGTCCTGGGCCCCAAGTAGGTTCCCATGATTACAGCAGGGATAAAACATCAGGGGCTACCTACAGAGTGGCACAGAGACTTCAGTTGTCTGGGTTGCAAAAAAACAGAGACTATCTTCCACAAGGGTGAGTCTGTTAATGAGGTTAGAGACGGAAATGAGAACAAGAACTGCAGCTATCGGGGTGTGACCCGAGGCACATTTATTCTGTCTGGTCTCACAGAACCTGAGAGATGACTAGAAGCCTCCTGGGCAGCTGGAACACTTGCTCCCCGTGACCCAGCATCCTGCCATCTATTGCTCCTGTCACAACCAGCATAGTACTTCATCTTTCCTACACCCATGCCCCCTCCCTTCCCCTCCCTCCCCTTTGCCCTATCTAAAGTTCCTCCATCGCCCCCCCCCCCCATTCCCCATTGTGGATCAGCATTCACATATCAGAGAAAACATTCAGCATTTGGTTTTTGGGGATTGGCTTACTTCACTTAGCATATTATTCTCCAACTCCATCCATCTACCTGCAAATGCCATCATTTTATTCTCTTTTAATGCTGAGTAATATTCTATTGTGTGTATATGAGTGTGTGTATGTGTGTGTGTGTGTATATACACACACACACCACATTTTCTTTATCCATTCATTACTCAGAATATGATAAACAATCAATCAATAAATATATGAAAAAATGTTCAATATCTCTACCAATTAGAGAAATGCAAATCAAAACTAAGATTTCATCTCACTGCAGTCAGAATGTTGACTATTAAGAATACAAACAACGGGGGCTGGGTGGTAGAGCGTTGGGTGGTGGCTCAGTGGTAGAGCGCTCGCCTAGCACATGCTAGGTTCGATCCTCAGCACCACATAAAAATAAATAAAAAGGTATTGTGTCCAACTACAACTAAAAAATAAATATTAAAAAAAAGAATACAAACAACAATTAATGTTGGTGAGAATGTGTGTGGGGGGTGCACACTCATACATTGCTGGTGGGACTGCAAATTGATGCAACCAATACGGAAAGCAGTATGGAGAAAACTTGGAATGGAATCACCATTAGACCCTTTTTTTTTTTAATCCCACTCCTCGGTTTTACCCAAAGGACTTACAAACAGCACACTACCTTGATGCAGCCACTTCGATGTTTATAGCATCACAATTCACAATAACTAAATTGTGGAGCCAACCTAAATGCCCTTCAGTAGGTGAATGAATAAAGAAAACATGGTATATGGTATACACAATGGAATATTACTCAGCATTAACAAATAATATAATCATGGTGTCTTCTTTTTTAAAAATATTTATTTCTTAGTTGTACACAATACCTTAATTTTGTTTATTTATTTTTATGAGGTGCTGAGGATCGAACCCAGGGCCTTGCATGTACTAGGTAAGTGCTCTACTGCTGAGCCACAACCTCAGCCCCACAGTGGCTTCTTAAGATATTTAATTACACAGCAAGGTACAGTGGCGCACTCCTGTAATCCCAGCAGCTCTGGAGGCTGAGGCAGGAGGATAGTAAGTTCAAAGCCAGCCTCATCAGTGGCAAGGCACTAAGCAACTCAGTGACATCCTGTCTCTAAATAAAATACAAAATGGGGCTGGGAATAAGGCTCAGTGGCCAAGTGCCCCCGAGTTCAATCCCTAGTCCCCCTCCCCCCCCCAAAAAAAGAGTTTGATTACACAAATTCTGCAACCCTGTAGCAATGTATACCAACTTCTGGGGCTTTCTTTGGTTCTGCACTCACTTTTTATCACAGAAGATGCTGCTTCACCAACCTCACCAAATGAAGCAATATGTCTCATCTTCTTTGTAAGACATACCAAGTGATGATGTCCCAACATACTAGCTGGTAGGGTACTCCAGTTCCCTGTACCCACAGGTGAGTTAACAAATGTTATTAAATGCATAACAAATGTTGGTTAAATTTGTTTCAAAATGTGTTGACACCAATACTTGTTACATAATTCCATAGTCAAGCAGATATTTTTTTTTTCCTTTGTGTAATACTGGGGATTGAAGCTAGAGGAACTCTATCACTGAACTTCATCCATAAGCCTTTTTATTTTTGTATTTTGAGAGAGGTTTTCACAAAGTTGTTCAGGCTGTCCTTGAACTTGTGATCCTCCTGCCTCAGTCTCTTGCATTGCTGCAATTACAGGCCTGTGCCACTGTGCTCAGCTCAAGAAAATATTTCTTGCAACTAATGAAAATGATTGTGAAAAGCACAATTTTATTTAAATAGCATAGTAGTTAAGAATCTCTGCATTTGACTTGTAGATCCTTTACTTACTAGATCCATGATCTTGGAAAAGATATTTCACTTTCCTTTGCCTCAGTTTTCTTTTCTTTCTTTCTTTCATTCACTTTTTTTTTCTTTAAGTACTGGAGATTGAACCCAGGAATGCTTCACCACTGAGTTACATACCTATTATGATTTGGATATGAGAGGACCCCCAAAATCTCATGTATGAGACAATGCAGGAGTGTTAGGAGGTGCAACAATTGGATTGTGAAAACTGTAAACCAGCTAGGTGCAGTGGTACACACCTGTACTCCCAGCAGCCCGGGAAGCTGAGGCAGGAGGATGGCAAGTTCAAAGCCAGCCTCAGCAACTTAGTGAGGCCCTAAGCAATTTAGCAGACCCTGTCTCAAAATTTAAAAATAAAAATAAAAAAGGCTAGGGATGTGGCTCAGTGGTTAAGCACTTTTGGATTCAATCCCTGGTACCAAAAAAGCAAAAACAACAACAAAACAAACAAACAAAAACCACTGAAACCCAATTGGTGTATTAATTCACTGTTATGGATTAACTGGGTGATAGCTATAGGCAGGTGGGGTATTGCTGGATGTGGTCGGTTACTGGGGGTGTGCCTTAGGGTTTATATTTTATCCTTAGTGAATGGACTCTCTCTTTGGTTCCTGGTAGCTGCCTCCTAAGTTCCTTTCCTCCCCCACAACCTTCTGACATGATGTTTTGCCTCACCTCTAGCCCAGAGCTATGGAGTTAGTCGACCATGGACCAAACATCTGAAACTGTGAGAAAAAATAAACTTTTCCTCCTTTAAAGTTGTTCTTTTCAGTTTTTTTTTTGTCATAGAAATGCAAAAGCTGACTAAAACAATCCTCAACACTTTTTATTTTTTAAATTTTGAGATACAGTCTTACTAAGTTACTAAGGTTGATCTTGAACTTGCAATACTCCTGTCTTAGCCTCGGGAGTAACTGTGATTATAGGCATGCCCACCACGCCTAATTCCTTGGCCTAAGTTCTAATCAGTAAAATTAGAGAAAATAGTTGCTAATTTATAGGATTGCTGTGATGATGAAATGGATGATTCTGTAGAAGTGGTTGGATTTAGTTGGGAATAGGGTGACATGTTTCAGAATATTACCTGGGAGACAACTGCTCTGAGCAGGGTGACACAGAAATTTCCATAGGTTGTAAGTCAGGATCATATTTCTAGTTGTTCTTCAGCAGCATAAACATCAAAGGCTGCCAGGTAAGGTGATGCACACACCTGTAATCCCAGTGACTCAGAAGGCTGAGCCAGGAAGATTTTGAGTTTAAACTTAGCTTCAGCTAAGCAAGGTCTTAAGCAAATTGGTGAGACCCTGTCTCAAAATAAAAAAAATAAGAAAAGGGCTGGGATGTGGCTCAGTGGGTAAGTACCCCTGGGTTCAATCCCAAGTTCCAAAAAGAAAATAATAATAAAATAATAAATAAACATCAAAGGCTTTTCTGTTTTATGGGATATCTTGAACATATGCTGCAGCCTTTCTCAAACTATATTAATTTTCTACTGCTGTTGCAGCAAATTGCCACAAACGTAGCAGCTTAAAAAAACAAATTTAATATTTTACATTTCTAGAGGTCAAAAAGGGTAAAGTGGGTCCATAGCACTATATTTCAAATGCTGATAGATGCTCCAAAGGAGCCTTTTCCAGATCCCTTGACTTTTTATTTTCTTTTTCTCAGATAGAGACTCGCAATATTTCCCAGACTGGTCTTCAACTCCTGGGCTCAAGCAATCCTCCCATCTCAACCTGAGTAAATAATGGGGATAACAGATGCATGCCACTATGCCTGGAATCTTTTTTCAACTTCTTTTTAGCATTCATTTTTTAACCTTTTATTTATTTATTTTTTAATTTGTAGTTGTAAATGGACAGAATGTCTTTCTTTATTTTTATGCGGTGCTAAGGATCAAACCCAGTGCTTCACACATGCCAGGTAAGCACTCTACCACTGAGCCACAACCCCAATCCCTCTTTTTTCAACTTCTAAAGACTGTCCATATTCCTTGGCTTGTGAACCTCTTTCATTTTCAAAGAGCAATCATATCAGTCCAAAGTCTACCTCAGTTATCATATCTCTGAATCTGCCCCTCCTGATTCCCTCCTACAAGATCTTAGTTATTACGTTGGATCTACCTAGATAATCCAGAATTATCAACCCATCTCAAAATCCTTAAGTTAATTACATCATCAGAGTGCCTTTTTGCCATTTAAGGAAAACATCTTCAAGTCAGATATGGTGCACACCTAGTAATCCCAGTGGCTCAGGAGGCTAACACAGGAGGATCTCAAGTTCAAAGCCAGTCTCAGCAACAGTGAGGCATTAAGCAACTCAATGAGACCCTGTCTCTAAATAAGATACAAAATTGGGCTGGGGATGTGGCTTAGTGTTTGAGTGCCCCTAAATTCAATCCCTGGTACCCCCCCCAAAAAAAAATCGTCATAGATTCTAGAGCTTAGGATGTGGCCATCTTTTTTTTTTTTTAATACTTATTTACTTTAGTTTTAGATGACACAATAGCTTCATTTTATTTTTATGTGGTGCTGAGGATCGAACCCAGTGCCTCATGCATGCTAGGCAAGTGCTCTACCTCTGAGCCACAACACCAGCCCAATGTGGGCATCTTTTAGGAAGAGCATTATTATGTCTACCATAGTCTATCCTCCAAAGATTCAAGTCTTTTCTTAGAATATATTTGTTCTTATAAAATATTTTAGGACCTTGCTAGGTCAAGAGTTGGTTCTCTTGGTTTTGCCAGATCCCAATTAATAAATTGAGATTTTAAAGTTCTACAATTAAAAAAAATGAGAGATTGGTCAAAAATGGATTTTGGGGGCTGGGGGTATAGATTAGAGATAGAATAGTATGAGGCCCTATCTTCAGCACAAGCAAAACCTATCTGCCAATTCTGAGGTCCCCAAAAGTCTCAAGCCATCACAGCATCAACTGCCAACATGCCAGAATTGATTCTAAGGGAATCAATTTTTTAAGGGAATATTCCTCTCTATCTGTGGATATGTGGAACTAGAAAATAAGTCATCAGCAGAGCCTGGTAGCACATGTCAATAATCCCAGCTACTCAGGAGGCTGAGGCAAGAAAATCCCATGTTCAAGGCCAGCCTGGACGACTTAAAGTCTGGAAATGAGGCTTATTGGTAAAGTGCCTTGAATTCAATCATTAGCACCCCCCCCCAAAAAAAGGAAGGAACAAGTTAACAAGTTTTCTATTGCTGCAGCACATTTGGTGCAACACATGTAGGATAATAGTTTTAGACATTACTACTGTAGATTTGATTGTACTCAAAGGAACCAGAACTCCTTGGAGAATGGCTGATTCTAGAACTGATACAGGGAAAGTATAAACTAGGCTTGAAACATGTTGTTATTCAAGAAGGCAAAGAAAAGCTAAAAAGTGGTAAGGTCATGATAAAAGGATACAGAAGACAATTTGAAAGGACTCCCACCAACCAAATCAGAGATAACTTAGTTATCAAAATAAACAATATTGGGCTGGGGTTGTGGCTCAGCAGTAGAGAGCTCGCCTAGGGCATGCTCGATCCTCAGCACCACATGAAAATAAATAAATAAAGCAAAGGAATTGTGTCCAAGTCCAACTACAACTAAAAAATAAATATTAAAAAAATAATAATATTGGTGGCCAGGTGCAGTGGCACATGCCTGTAAACCCAGGAGCTTGGGAGGCTGAGGCAGGAGGATGGCAGTTCAAAGCCAGCCTCAGAAAAGGTGAGGTGCTAAGCAATTCAGTGAGACCCTGTCTCTAAATAAAATACAAAATAGGTCTGGAGTTGTGGCTTAGTGGTGGGCGAGTGTCCCTGAGTTCAATCCCCAGTACCAAAAGAGGGAGGGGGGGATATATAAAACTGTTTTTGTTTGCAAAAGACATAATTATCTCTTAGAAAACTCAACAGAATCAATAGACAAACTAGGAAAACCAAGAAAAGAGTTCATTAAGTTTGCTAGATAGAAAATCAATTATATTCCTCTACAAACAAAGGAAATAGTTGCAATGTTTAAAGTGAATGTGGATGGAATTGGGGTTAGGAGTGTAGCTCAGTGGTAGAGTGCTTGTATAGCATGCACCAGGAGGACCTGGGTTAGATCCCCAGCATTGCAAAAATAAAATAAATAAAAAAGAAAACAAATTGGACATTTTGATAAGTGTGGCAGATAT
Source organism: Marmota monax (assembly GCF_021218885.2). Taxonomy (NCBI): domain Eukaryota; kingdom Metazoa; phylum Chordata; class Mammalia; order Rodentia; family Sciuridae; genus Marmota; species Marmota monax. Next base: position 30,386,616 of record NW_026695227.1, read on the forward strand.
TCTGAGCATTGGCTCTTTTAAAGACTTTTCTGATATAAAATCAGTCTATCCTTTTATCTTTTTTAAAAATATGTATTTTTGTAACTATTTTATTTATTTATTTTTTTTATGTGGTACATGTTGATAAAGATGGCACCTGGAGCCCTTCTCTTCCGGAAGCTCAGGTCCCTGACACACTGAATGGCACAAACTTTGAAAGGCGCCTTCAATCCCTGAAGTGGGGCGAACTCTCATAGTAACAGCCCACTCGCCTTCTCCTCCTCATCCTGCGTTAAGCCCATAAATATCAACACTCTGTTGGTGCTCTCTCTCTTACTCTCCCCCTCTCCCTCTCTCTTTCACCCCCCTCTCTTCTCTCCTCTCTCTCTCTTCCCCTCTCCTCTCTCTCTCTCATCCTCTCTCTCTCTACCCCCTTCTCTTCTGCGACTGGCTGCTACTGTCCTGCTAATAAAATCTTAGACAGGTAAACTGTTGTTTTGGCTTGTTGAATTTATGGAGCTTTTCCACCGTTCCTTACAGTACTGAGGATCGAACCCAGCACCTCACACATGCTAGGCAAGCACTCTACCACTAAGCCACAACCCCAGCCCCTCTTTTTATTTATTTATTTTTTTTAACCAAGAGTTTAAGCCAGGAATGCTTTACCACTAAGCTACATCCCCAGCCTTTTTTATTTTTTATTTTGAGACAGGGCTGAGCCACATTCCCAGTCCTTTTTTAGGGCCTTACTAAGTTGCTGGCCTTGAGGCTGGCCTTAATCCTGCAACCCTCCTGCCTTAGCCTCCCTACTTGCTCAGATTACAGTTTTCCACTGTGCTGGGCTCCCTTGTATCTTTTTCTTTTTTAAAATTTTGTTCTAATTAGTTATACATGAAAATAGAAAGCATTTTGACACATTGTACAAAAATGGAGCACAACTTCTCATTCCTCTGACTGTATATGGTGCAGAGTCACACCAGTAGTGTAATTATACATGTATATAGGGCAATAATATCTGTCTCATACCATCGTCCTTCCCATTCCCACACTCTGTCCCCTCCCCTCACTCCCCTCTGCACAATCCAAAGCTCCTTTATTCTTCCTTACCCCCAACCCCCATTTTGGATCAGCATCCACTTATCAGAGAAAATATTTGGCCTTTGGTTTTTTGGGTTTGGCTTTTTCACTCAGGATGATTTTCTCCAGCTCCATCCATTAACCTGAAAATGCCATAATATCATTCTTATTTAAGGCAGAGTAATATTCCATTGTGTATATGTACCATATTTTCTTTATCCATTCATCTGTTAAAGGGCATCTAGGTTGGTTCCATAGTTTAGCTATTGTGAATTGTGCTGCTATAAACATTGATGTAGCTATGTCACTGTAGTATGCTGATTTTAAGTCCTTTGTGTATAAGCCAAGGAGTGGGATAACTGGATCAAATGGTGGTTCCATTTGATTTCTCCATATTGCTTTCCATAGTGATTGTACTCCCTTGTATCTTGATGCTGTGAGGTGGTGCCCTGACAATCAATCTGGTGTAAATATTTTGGCATTGGAAGGTATATTACTTATGGTAACACTCAGTTTCTCTTATGAAACTCGTATGTGTTGCCAGTTTCTATTCTGGTGCCTCCTCATCCTTCAAACTTTAGTCTTATTCCTCTCAGTATCCCCAAAAGAATGCCTTGCATAATGCTTATTGGTAGCTGTCCTTGCTGATCTAGTGGTTAGGATTTGGCACATTCATAGTACCTGTTAGTGGAATTAGGTGATCCTTTTTCTCAACTTTGACCATCTTTCTGGTATTATTTACTACTGTTCCCCATATTCCATCTACCCCCTAGAACTCGCTATTCTCTGAACACTCCACATTCTTTGTTTTCTTGACTTTGTAAATACTGTTCCTAGTTCCTGAAATAAAATGACTTCTCTTTCTCTCTCTCTGATATCTCTCTCTCTCTCTTTCTCTCTCTCTCTCTCTCTCTCATATGCTGGGATAGAATCCAGGATTTGTTAATGGTAGCAAATGCTTTTTCTATATTATGTTTTCTTTTTGTGGTGCCAGGGATCAAACCCAGAATTTCATGCATGAAAGATCCCAAACTCACATTTTCTATTTTATTTTATGTTTGTGGTACTGGGGATTGAACCCAGGGGTGCTCAACCACTGAGTCACATCTTCAGCTCTTTTTTGTATTTTATTTAGTTACTTAGGGTCTCACTAAATTGCTGTTGCTGGCTTTAAACTTGCAATCCTCCTGCCTTGCCTACCTAGTTGTTGGGATTATAAGCATGCACTACCATGCCCATTTAGCCTTGAACTCACAATTTTCCTGCTTCAGCCATTAGAGTCACTGGGATTACAGGAGGGCATCACTATGCCCAGCCACTTTCTCTATTATAAAGAAGTTCAATTATTACTTCTGGTAGGTTTCCCTGTTTCTCCATGCATTCATTCATTTACTCATCTATCCACTGACTCATTCAACAAAGATTGAACATTTTACAAGGCACAATGCAAGGCACTGAAAATTGACAGTACATAAAAAATAGAGGGTCACCTTTATCATTCTCTTGAAGCACTATCAGGAGAGAAAAATTAATAAACAAGATTTATTATGTTCATGTTGATGAATATATAATTACCAACTGAGATATATGCTCAGAGAAAATAAACACTACTGCTTGAGAGAATATAACCAAGGAATCTTACTAGATTGGGATGGGTTGTGGGTAGAAGAGTTCAAGGAGGGCCTGAGGAAGGAAAAATGAATATCAATTTGGAGGCATAAACAGGCAAAATTGAAGCAAAAAAAGATATTCCAGGGGCTGGGGTTGTGGCTCTGGGGTTGTGGCTCAGCAGTAGAGAACTTGCCTATCACGTGCGAGGCGCTGGGTTCGATCCTCAGCACCACATAAAAATAAATAAATAAGTAAAATAAAGGTATCTTGTCCAACTAAGACTAAGAAACTAAATGAAATAAAATCATTCTGAACAACTACTAGATTTTATTTTAAATCAGTAAGATAATTCATTAATTTGGAGACAAAAGAATAGCGGTATCACCTGGGAAATTTGTAGTTTTCTAGATGAGATTATGGTGGACTGAGGTGGTGGTAATGAATATGAAGAAGTACATGAATTTTAAAGATCCTTCAAGGTAATATTCGTTAAGAGTCAAAGATGGGAAGTCTGGCGCAGTGGCGCTGGCCTGTAATCCCAGCTACTCCGGAGGCTGAGGCAAGAGGATTGCATGTTCCAAGCCAGCCAGACAGCCTGGGCAATTTAGGAAGCCTGTCTCCCACCTCACCCCCGCCCTGGCAAAAACAAAAACAAAAAACAAGTCAAAAGTAAAGGGCGACAACTGGTAGAAAGCTCTTGGGTTAAGGAAGAAAAAAAAAAAAAACAACTCAAGGATCTAGCAGGTGAGCCCTCTATCAGCAATCCTCCAGGTTTCAAAAGGCAACCTGAAGGTGGGGAAATCCCTAGCTTGGAGAAGCTAGTCAATCTGGTGTTAATTGAGTCCCAGCAAATTATGTCTGACCAGACCTCATCAGGTTGTTAGGCCCAAGTGAGCAAATTCTTTCTTTCTTTTTTTATTTTATTTTTTTTGAGAGAGAGATAATTTTTTAATATTTATTTTAGTTTTCGGAGGACACAACATCTTTGTTTGTATGTGGTGCTGAGGATCGAACCCGGGCCGCATACATGCCAGGCGAGCGCGCTACCGCTTGAGCCACATCCCCAACCCATCTATCTTTCTTTCTTTCTTTTTTCAGCTCAATTCAATTCTGTCCAGCCCTCTCTGCCCGTTTGGGACTGTTCTGAGTTCCGGGCAGGACACGCGCATGCTTTCTGTAAGTGCCTGGAATGGCGGCCTCTGAGCTTGGTCCCACACTACGGTCGCAGTGGGTCCAGGACTCCTGCCTGCCTCCGACACCTTGAGGAGCAACCGCGAGGACCACCAGTCTTTCCCACAATGCCATGGCGCCTTCTTGCCGAGGAGTCCTGAGACCTCGCGAGAATGCCACAAAGCCCTTTGCGGCCCAGACTCAAAGCACCACCCCTTCCCCAGCCTAGGAAAGGCCCACCCCCATTGCCCGCCGGCCTTCCACTTGCGCTCGGCTCTCGGGTTGGCTGATGGAGTCGGGTCAGTTTTTTCTTAGCCAGAAAGCGGTTCGAAAACTAGTTCCTCTTCTGGTCCCTCCTCCGAAGCCTGCGGATTGGATAACTGGGTCATGTGTCACGCGCCTCCGCGGCAGCGCAGACGAGCCAATCAGGAGCTTGGCGTATTTTACAAACTGGGGAAGTAGCAGCGGCAGAACCCAGAGAATCGGGGGAAAAGCGAAGAAAGTGGAGGCGACCCTGAAGGTTTCCCGGGAAGGTGTGGCAGAGTGACCCTGGGGTGAATGAAGCTGCGGGGCCTCATAGGGAGGAGAATTCTTCGCGGTCCTGAGGGAAAGAGCAAGCTCGGGGTGAATGGAGGTGGCAGCCAAAAGTGCGGCCTTGCAGGCGCAGGGGCTTCTGAACGCATGGATTGGGGCGGAGGTGGAAGTATAAGGGATGGCAGAACTCTTACCCCGAGAACTGGTTGACTTTGATCCCGATCCTGCCTGCCTTCTTCCCAGTCTTAGTTGTAGCCGCCATGACCTCCCTACAAGCCAAGAAGGATCCGCTCCTCCGGGGTGTATCTCCCACTCCTAGCAAGATTCCGGTTCGCTCTCAGAGACGCCCGCCTTTCCCCACAGTCAAATCGTGCGTCTTGGACCAGGAAAATCAAGATCCAAGGGTAAGAGGATCCTGGTAGGTGAAGAGAGTGGTTACTAGGAGGCAACACACACTAGTACTGCACCCCAAAGCTGAATCCCAGTTTTTTGTCCTCCCCTTCCCCTAGAGATTGGTGCAGAAGCCACCGCTCAGTATTCAACGTCCCCTCGTTGACTCAGCAGGCTCCAGGTTGAAAATCACGCATCAAACAGAGAAATCACAAAGATCGATGGGTCACACTCAGCTCCGGAACCCCTTGGAAGAGCTTAGATCTAGCCCTAGGAGACAAAATGTGGGTCCTGGGCTCCCTCCCCAGACAGGTACCTGGTGGAGTTCTCCTTGGTTGAATGGGGAGGGCCCAGTGGGGTTTGGGGGCTTTGCACTCCCCCTGGTCATCTGATTACTATAAGATTCCTGGTTCCTGCTCCAGGAAAGCTCTTTGCTCTTAGAAGCCCTCTCCTTCCTTCAGCAAAATGTCCTCTTCTAAAGTCTTTTCCAATTCCCCCAGTCACATCAATTGCTCTGTTCTAATACTTTTTAATATTTATTCTATAATCTGTCTATACTCTATCTTGAGTCTGTCGTCTTTCAATAATTTGATGATAGAGGCTTTGTCTTATTTATCTTTGGCTCAAGTGCTTAGAAGAGTATCTCATGTAAAGTTCTGTGAACATTTGGTGAGGTGGGTTCAATCATCTGGCTCTCTTTTGCTTACTCTTGTCCATCAGGTTGTCTATGCTAGGGTTCTTGGCCTTTCAGCCTTCCCCTTCCTGTTCCTTCTCACCTTTTCTTCTCCTCTAACTTTACAGAGGTTCCAGGGGCCATAGAGTTTGTGACTGACCCTGCAGCTCTGGCCACCATCCTGTCAGGTGAGGGGGTGAAGAGCTGTCCCCTGGGGCGCCAGTCCAGTCTGGCACAGAGAGTACTGGTTCGAGGGAGCCAGGGAGGCACAACCCGGAGGGGCCAGGTAATGAGAGAGGATGTGAGATCAGGTTGGGGGTGGACTAAGGAAAGAATCCCCAACTAGTGCTGATAATCTCTGTTGGTGTTCCCAGGGTGCTCGGGCCTCTGCATACTTGGCCCCCAGAACCCCCATCCACCGATTAGACCCTGCCAGGGCTTCATGCTTCTCAAGGCTTGAGGGACCAGGACCCCGAGGCTGGACTTTGTGCCCCCAGAGGCTAGAGGCTTTGGTGAGTGCCCTTGAAGGGCTGGTGCTCAAGTGTTCTGGGAGTCCCTTCCAGAGATAAAGCTGGGCCCTGGAAGGGAAGGTATCTCATGAAGGGCCAAGGGATTCTGTTAAGGAATATGGGGTTGGTGGTGAGGCCTAAAGCTTTAGGTCCAGCTCTGACTCTGCTTTCATTTATTGCTCCTATGGATCAGATTCCACCTTCAGGACCTTCCTTTCACACCACCACCCGTCCCAGTTTACAGGAGCTAAGAAGAGAGACAGGTGGCAGCTGCCGGTGAGAAGGAAGGGATATGGGAGAAGGTGATATAGAAAAGAATGAACCAGTATCTGAGTCAGGGGTCTCCAGAGCTGAGGTCTTTCACTAGCTTTGGGACTCTACCAACCTAGGAGGGAATGGGGGAAACCTGTGACTGCCCAAGTTGAGCCTTTGGAATAGGGTTCAGGCTTTCATAATCAGACTTCAGTATGACATGGAAGAAGAGAGGGATAAAAAGGTAAGGTGCTATTTGTTTTGGCTAGAACACAGTCTGTGGCAATAAGTGGGATTTGGGTTTAATTCCTAACCCTTACCACTACTATTTGAGCAAGCATGCCCTAACCTCTCTGAGCTTTGATTTCTTTATCTATCCATTTTGTATCATATCCTGTTTTCACCATAATTAGAGGTTGCCGTGAAAGTGAAATGGGATGATGTTTATAAGGCACATGCCAGGCTCATAGTTGGTGTTCAGTGACTGCTATTATTCTTATTGTCATCAGAACTTCAATCAACCAGGCCTCAGGATTGCACCTGGAAACCCCAATGCAGGCAGGTGAGTGTGTCTGGCACTGGGGAGAGAATGGGGCTGCTTGCAGCAGGCAACAAGAGAAATAAGAAAAGCTCATCAATCTTAGGGACTGAGGTGAGGAAGTGGGAAGGCAGGGAGGTCAGAGAAGAGGAAAGCTAGAGATATAGATCAGTGGTAGAACACTTGCTTAGCATTCATGAGGCCCTGGGTTTATTCTTTGCACTGCAAAATAAAAATAAAGAAGGAAGAAGAGAGCTGGGCATGGTGGTATATGTCACCAGCTACTCAGGGAGACTGAGGGAAGAGGATTGCCAATTCAAGGCCAGCCTAGTTAACTTAGCTGAGATTCTGTCTTCAAAAAAAGAATTAGTAATGTAGCTCAGTGGTACAGTCTCCCTTTCAATCCCCAATAGTTGGTAGTAGTAGTAGTCATGTGAACTGTTGAGTAGTAATGAGGGTGGATAGAGTAAAGGACCCATTTATTAGTAGCACAGAGAGGAGAAAAAAATGGAAGAACTGACTTTCTGAATGGTCCAGGGGTTGACCCAGTTATATTTGTGTCCCTATTTCTGCCCTATCCCTTGACACTTCTGTAATATTGACCTTCCACTCTGTTGTGTCCCCAGCCCCTAGCACCCTTACCACTCCCACAGCCCACTCAGTTTTCAGATTGCTAAGTGCTTTTCAAGGTAGTATTGGGTTTTCAGGTGATGCTGCATGGGTCCTTGCCCTGAAGGGCAAATGGGGGCCCTTAAACTGGTGTACCTTCTTAAGAGGCTACAAAGGCCTATCCCAGATTTTCATGCATGTTTTTAGATACTACAGCAAATTTCCTGTCTTCTTGTTACTCTCTCCCTAAAGGAGAACCTGAGGTTATCCCTAACTCAGATGAAGGAGGAGGGGCCCTCCTGGGTCTGGCCCAGCGAGTACCATTAAGAGAAACCCGAGAGATAATACATACCAGGGTGAGATGGGATCCTCCTGGGTGGGGAGTACTGGAGATACTTAGGGAATTTCACTGCAGTGGCCTACATTGAGGACTGTGGGTAATGCCAGGCAGTCTTGGGCCTCAGGATGCTATTAGGTCTGAGTTGGCCCCAAATGGGCCCAACCCCTCTCAGAATGGGACTGAAAGACTTCTTTTTACCAGGTATCTGGGGCCTGGGGTGAGAAGTCACAAATTGCTGTATATTTGAATCACCTTCAGATCAGTCCTGAGGTTAAGACACATCTGATCCTTGGCATCCCTTCATTCCACAGACATTTTACTGACCAGCTACTGAGTGTGGGTCTGTACTATGCATATTCTAGAAGAGGGAGACAAAAAATAAGCACATAGGTAAAATGTATAGGATGTCAGATGGTGATATTCTCTGTAAAAAGAATAATAATAAGGTGCTAACCTGGTATGATGGCACATGCTTATAATCTCAGTGACTTGGGGGGCTGAGGCAGGAGGATCACAAATTTGAGGCCAGCCTCAGTAACTTAGCAAGCCCCTAAACAATTTAGTGGGAACCTATCTCAAAAATAAAAAGGGCTGGTTATGTGGCTCAGTGGTAGAGCACCTGGGTTAAATTCCTGGTATCAAAAAGAAAGGTGCTAAAGGGACACTGGTATTGAGGGAATTGTTATCACAATTTAAAGTAGACTGGGCAGAGGACTCTCTTGGAGAAGATGATGTTTAAGTGAAGATAGGAATTGAGGGCATGAGCCATGCAGATATGTAGGGGAGAACATTCCAGGCCAAAAGGGCTGTAGATGCAAAGACCCTAAGAAGAAAATGTGCCTAGTGTTTGGAGAAAAGAGAGGCCAGTCAGAAGCTGGGCTTGGTGGTGCACACTTGTAATCCCAGCAGCTCAGGAGGCTGAGACAGAAGGATTGAGAGTTCAAAGCCAGCCTCAGCAAAAACAAGGTGCTAAATGACTCAGACCTTGTCTCTAAATAAAATACAAAATAGGGTTGGGGATGTGGCTCAGTGGTTGAGTGAACCTGAGTTCAATACCTGGTATCTAAAAATTAAAAAATTAAAAAAAAAAAAAAAAAAAGAGGCCAGTCAGATTGAAGCAGAGTAAGGAGAGATGAGATTACAGCAATAACAGGATCAGATTAGGTTAGGACTTATAAACAAGTGCACACTCTTGGTTTTTACTTGGAATGAATGGAAAGCCATGGGGAGAAGGAATGAATACAGGAATGACATGATTTGACTTCAGTCTTGAAAAAAAATCACATTGGCTGCTGCGGTGAGAATAAGACAGGAAGACAAAGGGGAAAGATCACTCTCTACTTTTTTCCTCTCCATAGGACAGCCATGATGCTCACCTGATGCCCTCCCCTGCCCAGTCCATTCCTGGCCCTGTGATACCACCTTCTGTCACTGGCCTATCACCCTTTGGACAGGCTCAGCGTGTACCCTCTCCTGCTCTTCCAGTTGTGGTTTGTATCAACAAGTCCTAGAGGCTGGGCAAGAGCAGAACAGTCTGGCTAGAGATCCTGCTAGGTATAGGTTTTGTTCCTGCTCAGCCATCCACATCTCTCCCCAGACTTCACATTCAGTGTTGCGTCGCCTCATCATTCGACCCAAAACCCAATTCACACCCATCCCATCAGCCCCCAGAGTTCATCAGGTAAGAGAGGGCAGTGGATGCAGCTAGCATGGACCAAAATTGGGGAAGGAAGGAGATGGATGGGTACAGGAAGAATTAAGAGAGAGACAAGGGTCCCATCTGTGGGTGCTGGGCCTTGCTGACATCTCATTTCCGTCACAGGCCCGATGGTTGAGTGGCCTCTCCCCTCAGTCCTGCCCTGAAGAGACTGCCCTGCCCTGGGTAAGTATCAGAAGTCTTTCCATGCTAAAAGCCCTTTTGCTGTCCCATTGACTTGGAGGCTTGGCAGTTTGAGGCCAGTATGCTGTTTGTCTTCAGAAGTTGCCTGTCTCTGTATCCTCCCTGCTTCTCTCCTGCACCTCCTAGTCTAGGTCCAGGACTTCTCAATTAGGAACTTTGATCCCTTTCTCCTGAGCATAGCACTCAGACTGATTTTCCTGCCACTACTTGGCTTTCTCACCTGCCCCCTTTCCTTTTTTGTGGCAGGAACAAATTGCAGTACGTTTGTTTGATCAGGACAGTTGTATAAGATTGCAGGAGGGGACTGGGAAACCACCTGTGGCAAGTTCTTCTGGACCTCACCCCAACAGGACCCTCAACCTCCAAAAGCTAAAGATACAGGTGGGTCTATGAGGACAACAGCTTTGATGACTGTTGGGCAATAACAGAGCTGGGAAAGGGGGATTTGGGAGGATAGGGGTAGAGAACTGTGGGTAGACTGTGAACCTGCTTCTTAATTTCACACTGGGGCATACTCTCCCACCATAGCGCATAAATATCCTGCAGCAGTTGTTGCGACAGGAGATAGAAGGACTGGCAATGGGCAAGTACACTCCTTTAAATGGATCCTCCTCTCTGGATATTGCTGAACTTCAGCCCCTGCTGGATGAGATTTCTAGAACTCTGAATGGCCCAGAGCATAATTCTGGGACATCCCACCTTCCTGAATTATCACAGCACTCTGGGATTCCAGAGCCCATCCTTTCAGAGGAGTGTGAGGAACCACAGTCCTGCCCTGAGACAGAGCCTGAGGTGGCACAGTCCTGCCCACCAATAGACCCAGGCCACCCAGAGTCCTGCTGCAGGACTGAACTAGAGATACCAGAGACTTCCTTCCAGGAACAGCCTGAGATACCAGAGCCGTGCCTTCCAGCAGAGCCTGGACCCTTGCAACCAAGCCCCCAGGGGCAGACTGGATCCCCAGAGACTTGCCCTAAGGTAGAGCTGGAGGTTTCAGAGGCCCGCTCCCTGGAACCTGGAAGCCCAGAGTCCAGCCCATGGCCCTGCTACAGTCAGGGGGCTCCTGCAACCACCAGCCTGACCTTCTCTTCTCAACACCCACTTTGTGCCAGCCTCCCTATCCGTTCACTCCAGTCTCTGAGGCCCTTGGCAGGCCAGGCAGGTAAGAAGTTGGTAGGGAAGAAATGGATTCAAAGAAAGTCCTATCTTTTTCACTGGGTGTGAGGCCCTGCCCCACACCCCATGGTAACAGGTCTTCTTCCCTGCAATGTTATCCCACCTGTCCTAGCCTGGATCCCTTGGGAATAAGGGAGGAACTACTTCTCTAGCTTTGTACCCTAATTGGCTTGGCCCTTGTGGGAGGGAAAAGGGAAGTACATGGTAGGGGTGTGGGATTCCAGAGCTTCTCTAAACTCTTCATGACTCTCAGGCCCTAGCAATCTGGCCCCTCGGACACTGGCCCTGAGGCAGCGCCTCAAAGCATGTCTCTCCACCATTCACTGCTCTCATGAGACTTGCTTGGATGATGAGTGTGCCTTCTACACCAGCCGAGCCCCTCCCCCAGGACCCACCCGGGTCTGCACCAACCCTGTAGCCACATTGCTTGAGTGGCAGGATGCCCTGGTGAGCCTACAGACCATGGCCATGCTGTGTTTGCACAGCAAACCTTCAGAAAGTGGGGTGGGGGTGGGGAGGCAGGTGGCAGCAGGCCTTGGCTTCTTTTCTAAGAGGCAATGGGATATAACAATGTTTCTTTCTCTCTCTTTCTCCAGTGTTTCATTCCAGTTCATCCTGCAGCCCCTCAGGGCTCTCCATCATGAGGCCCCTCCCTCCACCTACTCCAGTCCTGCCAACCTCACCCCCCTTTCCTTTAGCCCTTATTTATTGTTGGTCTGCCCATGGGATTGGGAGCCAACATCCTTTTGTCCTTCAATAAATTTTCTAAAGTGTCCAAATGTCCAGCCAGTGAGTTTTCAGGGTCCAAATGGGGCAACCACTGCTGTTGCTCTCCAATTGCCCACATGGTGGCAGTGTGTTATAGCTTAGAGGATGGAAGCCAGCCTGGAGGGAGGAAGCTTTCCCATTCCTGACCAGCCCACCCCCTCAGCAAGCTCAGTCTGTGGGCAGCTTCAGAATCATCATCTCCTTGAGCCTTGAGATCAGTTCCAATTCTAGGAACTATTCCCTCATCCCTTAGAGCTCCTCTGCTGGAACTTTCTCACTGTCCCTTGCAGTGGCCGGCACCAGTACTCCCAGATACTCAGGAGGCTGAAGCAGGAGGATTGTTTGAGCCCAGGAGCTGAAGAGCAACCTGGACAACATAGCAAGACCCTGTAACCACCTGTCTTCCTGCCCTAGGTGGAGAGGCAGAAGCATAATACCCAGATCTTTGGAATTCTCCCTTGTCAGCATCATTCTGACTGGTTATCACCCAGGCCTACAGAGGCAGGCCCCAAAGTTCTCCTGGAGCTGATAATTCCTCCTTTTTACAGCAGAACAGAAACTTGAGCTGTCTTCTTCTTTGTCTCTCTCATAGGCAGACCTTGCCAGGAAAAACTAATCCTGACAGATTGATACTGAAGAGTGGGAGTCCTTGCGGGGGGGGGGGCATTTTCCCCTCACTCTGCACCAAGTTAAACAGCCACACACAATCCCCCAACCTTACTTTATTAGAAGAGGCAACAGCAGCTATAGCCCCAGGGCCTAGCCCAGAGAGGAGTATAATGGGGACTATACAAAATGAGTTTTAAATATGAGGAAAGAATTCACTGGTTCCTCCAGTTAACAGGAAGGCTGCCAAAGCTGGAGCCTGAAAATGGAGATGAGAGAGGAGGAGATGGCGTGGCAAGAGAAAACTGTCATTATTGAGGACCAGCCTCTACCCTGTTCACTAGAGGGGTTCCTGTTTCTGTCTTTCCCTAACAAGTTGACAGAGCTTCTGAGCTTTGCTAGTGAGGCTGCCTCCCAGCTACTGGCAAAGAGGGGAGGGCCAACACCTCTCAGCTTTCACTGGCCACCTGTGCATGGGGTAGTCCCTCCCTAAGCCGCTTTGCTCCTCCTCTGGCCCGGCCTCTTCCCCTCCCTAGCCACTTGTACCCTCAAGTCCCAAGAGTCAGCCTATTTAGGCCTCTTCCTTCCCCTCCCTAGCCACTTATACCCTCAAGTCCCAGGAGCAGGAGGTTCCACCCCGCCATGGCCAGGTTCTCAAATGATAGGGTGTTGCCTTGGGTAGGACCCCAGGAAGTGGGTTAGGGCTGGAGCGAAAGGGTAAGCGAGCAAGGGGGCGCGGGGGGGGGGGGGGGGGAATGGTGCCCGGCTCAGTCCGGGTAGATGATGAAGCCTGAGAAGGTGCTGTATTTGTTGGTGTTGCCGCCATGCACCTTCCCGCCGTCCAGTTTGATGAAGACCTCGTCGCCCACATCCAGGTGCAGAATGACGCTGTTGCTGGCATAGTCGTAGTTCTGGTCTGCATCCTGAGCAATGGCGCTGGCCCGGACCTATCCAGAAAAGAGAGGAAAACCACCTAGTCAAGCTCTGCGCAGCGCTGGGGCGGTCCAGGGGTCAGACCCAGTGGATGCTGTTTGGCATGGGAAAGGCGCTGAAGGGCATTGGGCTGTCAGTATTGGAAGGACAAGGGTAGGACATTGCTGGGCTGGTTCTTCAGGCTCTGCCATTCATTAGCTGTGTGACTGAGGGGCACACATCAGGTCTTCTCTGGGCCTCAATTTGAGCTGTAAGTTTTTGGAATTTTAATGAGTTACATGAGTCTATTCAAAAGAGTGATTTGTATACAGAAAATGTTAAATAGGGGTTGCTATTATTATTCTCACTTAAAAAATAAAATCAACCTGCTGGATAATTTATAAGGATCTGTGCTGGCTCAGACCTCCTGTTAGTCCTAAATTTGCGTTTGCTTCCGTGCTAGGGCAATAGGTGTGTCTCTGAGTGTGCCACAGGGTGCCGGCCACAGGGTGCCTCTGGGGCACTGGGTTTCCCAGCGGAGCAGCGGGCCAGCTGGTTTCCCCACGTGGGGGGTCGCCTTCAGCTGGAACAGGGGGCCTAGCCTATCCTATGGCCTCAAGGCATTCGCCTCCAGCAGCCAATCCCCTCCCCATTCCCCCTTTTCTGTCCCACCAGGCCGGTTATTAACTTATTAATTATTCATCATTATTCTAATCATTATTTACCATCCCCAGGGCCGCAGAGCCCGAGCCGTGGAATACAGAGTGGGAATCGTGCAGCTCCCACCCCCTCCCAAACCAACACTCTCTAAATACATACTTGCCCCTTTGGCCTTCTTCTAGGCTTCCGGCATAGACCAAGCATGCCTACTTGGTGCCAAATGCAGATAGACGCCATCACTCTTCTCATACCTTCATACTCCCTACCCACAAACACACTCAAATATGCACACATTCACATTTCCTTACACCTGTATACTGCCTCTCCCACACACAGACACACAGGCACTCCAAATCTCTTTCCTTGGGTTCCTAGGGAGGTCCTGCAGGTTGAGACCCCAAAGCAAGAGTGGGAGTTTGCTAGCAGTGGGGTCCTCTTGGGCAGGGAGGGCACTAAATTCGTGCAGAGCCAAAGGCTCAGATTGAGCCCCAAGAAGCAGGCCTACTAACTCCCTCCATTGGATCATTCAGAGGTCACCACTCAGCCCAATCTCCCCTTTGGCCTGAATCACCCAGGCAGCTTCCTCCACCTCAGCCTTCGGCCTTTTTCCAGCTTTGTGTGTCTGGAGCTGAGTCCTTGAGGCTATTTTCCCTAAACAAGGTGGCAATGACTCTGACCACAGGGGCAGCAAGCATCCGAAGCTGGAGGCTCAGAGGTTGCCACAGAGGATTTGGGGCCTACAAATCAGGCCATGGTTCAAGGCCTAATATCTCCCTATTCCTTGCCTTCTTTCTCCTCCAAATCTTTCCTTCCACAACTTAATTGGCCCCTGGACTGTTGGACCATGTCCCATCTCTACCTGCAGATAGTCAATATTAGCTGAGGGTAACAATGAGTCTAGGCTTGGCCCCAGACTCTCTTTCTGGCAAGTGAACAAGCAAGTATTTCTCTCTCTCTCTCTCTCTCTCTCTCTCTCTCTCTCTCTCTCACCTTTTCTTTCCTTGAAAATCCAAAATGAATGGCCCACAAGAACTGGCTGCCAACTGCCCATCCCTGAGACATGGATTCCATTCTAATTCCAAAGAGCCAGATTCCAGGTAGTTCACCCTTCACCAGGGCTGGAACAGCCAAAGGCTAGGAAGGCTGCCTTCAAGAGAGAAGGCGGCTCAAGATATGACTAAAAAAGAGGCTGAATGGTAGGGTAAGATACCAAAGACCCTTGGTGTGGTTGCCTAAAGCTGGAGTGTGAGGTCACTGCTGCAGAATCATTAAGCTTTGAGACCTGGGTTTTAATTCTAACACCATGCCTCACACCCTGTGAGACCCTGGGCAGGTGATTTTCTTTCTCTGGCCCCCAATCCTTTTTTGGCTAAATGAACCTGTTAAGTTCTTGTTAGCCTGGCGTTCCTGGATTCCCTGATGCTGTCTGGGATAGGAACTAAGTTGTGGAAAGAATGAATGGAGATTTAGGAGGCTACCAGTCAGATATGAGACTAGGTAGGAAAAGGGCATCTCACCTGTCCATTCTTCATCAAATCCGCCCACATGCTAGTGCCGTCGCCGCCGCGCATGAGCACGTGGTAAGCAAAAAAGTAGACGCCAGGCATGGGACAGGTGAACTTGCCGCTGGCTGCCTCATAAGCGTTGCCCACGTTGGTCACCACGTCGTCAAAACGCAGTACCTCATAACCCTCATGAGGCCGCCGAAGGCCCGCGTAGAAGGCAATTCGAGGCACGTAACCCGCTGGGGACACTGCCCCGCCAGGGCCTGGGCCGGGAGGGCCAGGGGGACCTGGCCTGCCGGGCTCTCCTGGGGGCCCTCTGGGACCTGGGGGTCCCGGGGGCCCCCGCAAGCCTGCCTTCCCGCGCCGGCCCACCTCCCCCTTGGCACCTGGGGGAAAGGGTGGCACAGAAGCAGAAGTGCTGTCGGATCCCTGTCCTCGGGACCCATGCGGGTCACACACCATGCGGCAGCGACCCAGCATCTCATAGTGCGCCGGCCCGCGGGAGCTGTGCACCAGCAGCGGGATGGCCACCAGTAGCAGTAGCACCATGGCCACCCCGACGGCCGCGCCTGCCACCCGCTTGCGGCGGCTCAGCCGCGACGCGGCCAGGGCCAGCAAATCCTCCTCACTTTTGGGCGCAATGGCGGCAGAGGCCCGGGGCTCGCCGCGGGCCCAGGAGGCTGTGGCCCGGCTCGGGCCTGGGTCTGTATCCCCCCGACGGTCGCGCCCGGCTCCCCGGCCCCTGTGGGCGCCCGCCGCAACGGTGCCGTTCCCCAAACCGTGGGTCAAAGCAGAGGTCTCCCAGTGGGGTGGGCCAGGGGCAGCTCCAGACTGTTGAGAACCCGTGGTTTTCTGTTACCCTCCTGTGCAGTCTTAACGATCCGGGACGCCTGAGATCCACGGCTTCTTGGACGGCTGGTTTCTTACAGGTCTAGGATACCTGCTCTCCAAAGAGCTGCTTTTTCACGGATGGCGGTGTCTAAGTCTTAGGCTACCCATAAGAATGAATCGCTCCTGGCTGGAGCAGGGACTACTCCCTGCGCTCCGGACGTCCCGGGTTCTATCTGAGCTGCGGGTAGCGCCCACTGGACGCGACCTTCTCCTAGGTTTTGCGCTCTACCTCTTGGAAAGCACTCATCCACCTTCCTCCTCCAGCCACGGCCGCAGCCTTTGCTAGAGCCCTGGCCTGGCGTCTCTCTCCTGCAATCGCTCTCCCTCTCTGCGTCCCTAACCTTCCTCCCCTTCTTCCCCCGGCGGCAGTGCGGGTGGTGTGAGTCGCCGCGCGGCGGGAGCCACTATAAGTGGCCGAAGGCTGAGCGACCCCTGGTGCCCAGAGTGGGAAGCGCGGGGGCGGGGCAGGCAGGGCTGCTTCACACAACCCCCCACACACATTCAGGGTGCCCCTCTTCCCCGCCCCTACATTCCTGGCTAGCTTTGAGGGTTCGGCAGGGATTCCTGGTCACAGACCTTATCCTTACTTTTACACTCTATAGGGAGTTTGGCATTTTCAGAGCCCCAAAAAGCCAGAAACAGCGATAGGATAAAAAGGAGTCCAGATAGAAACACAAGAGAAGACAGAGGTGGACTGAGGAGCTAAAAAGAGGCGGGGAGAGGGGAATTACCACAAACGAAAAACAAAACAAGAAAAGCGAGAAAAGATAGAAAATTTCCACCATATACCCCTCCATTATCTCAAGTAAATACCGCGTGTTAACATGGTAAAGGGTTCAATAGATACTTGTTGACCTGAACTGGAAAAGGCAAAATTCCAACCACTCCCACCCTGACCCCAGGGTTTGGGGGCGCTATGCAGTAGAGTTTTGGGAGAGCGGGGAGAAACAGACCAGCTTCGGGGAGCGAGCAGGCAACTGACAGAAAAGCAGAGAAGGTGACGGAGAAATCAAAGAGAAAGAAAGCCAGATAGAGACCTAAAGACAGAGACAAAGCTGCGAAAAGAAAAGAGACTGACAGCTCCAGAGGGGGAGAGGGAGAGACAGAGACAGAGAGAGAGAGAGACAGGAGCTGAGACAGGTTGACAGATCCAGAGAGAAATGTAAATGGCGCGCTGCAGAGAGACACCCAGGTCCGTGTTCGGACTCCAATGTGACATATCAACTGTAGGGAAGACGAGGGGGCGGGGCGGTTCTGCCAGCCGAGTGGTAGACTCTGGGCCTGTGCATTGTGACAGTGCGCTGGAAAGTGTGGAGGTGGCCACGGAATCCTGGCCTTGTGTGTCCTGGGTGAGTGGGATTGTGGATTGTGTCTAGTCTTTGTGTTTGTTTGTGTGAGGGCTGTTTGAAGGGAGGTATTTGTATTCGTCCACCTCAGCCCCCAAATTTGGGACCCCACAAATTTGGGACCCCATTTTTCCTATCTCAGGACTGAAGAGTAGGGAGTCTCCTGGGGAGAAAGTCAGAATGTAGGTCTAATCTCATTTGCCCTGCCCAACCCAGCTCAACTCCACCTCTGCCCTAGTCCCAGAGTTGTCCAGCCCCAGAAGTCTCAGCCCCCTCCTCCTTCCCCATATGTCTGCTGTCCAAGGAAGCCCAGAGAAGTTAGACCCCAATAATGGATGTTTGGTTGGTTACACAAATTAATGCAACTTAAATGTAGATTAGATGCTAGGCACCTTAAGAGGTGACTGTGTCTGCTTTCAGGATGGCCAAGAGGGAAAAATGGTGTGGGTAGAACAGGATCCAGAGAGGAAGATATTGGCTGTACCCTTTCCTAGGGCCTGGCCCCTCTGGAGACCTCAGGCCAGAAGCTAGGAGAGGGGGTTCTAGACCTGATAAGGTGGGGTTGTTTGGAGACCCTAGAGTTCTGCAGAGGCAAAGGTCTCTTAAGGAGTAGGGTAAACCAGGAGAATGATGCCTGGAATATGTTGTGTAAAATGGAGGGTACAAGGCACACCAGGGCACAATTATTGATGTAGAATGTGATTTCTTCATCCCTCCTTTCCTGTAATTCTTCCCTGAATGCCCCCCACACACACACACACACCTCATAATGTTGCTGAGGCTGGGCCTGTGTTGTGGATGGTGGGAGGTCCTTATGTGGCTGAAAGGATTGGAAGAGAAAGGATTGACAAGTGGGGGAAGGGCCTTCCCCTCCAACCATAAATACAAATTTTATTCAAGGTCTTTGTCACCATTTGTCTTCGGGGGGGGGGGGGGGCTGAGGACCGTGTAGGCCCCGTGGTGCATGTCTAATTCCAGATCTGCTCCCCCAGGCTGGATGATGGATGGATCAGAGAGAGCAGGCCTGGGCTCACACCATTCTCCCTTGCCTGAGTCTCAGGTCCCATACACACCAAGTCCTGCCACCTCTCTTCTTCCTCCTTACCCCCACCTCCTTTCTACTTGCTAGAGGCCCTGTTTGCCCAGACATGCTTCCCACCCCACTTATGCCACTCCCTGTGCCCCCTTATGAACCCCTCACCTCAGACTCTTTCAGGTGCCAGTCCTCTTCTCTCTGAATCTTCCCCTCTTCTATCCCCAGCCCAGGCTGTGAGCTGCGGTGACCAGCAGGGCTGCAGGCGGCAGCGGGTGTGTGTGGTGGGGGAAGCAGGCTTGGCTCACAGGGAGCTGAGGGGCCAGCTCCATGAATTTATTCATGTTCTGTTGCTCTTTCCCCACGCTCTGGAATGAAGCTGCCAGCTCACCAGGTCCTTATTGCTTCCCCTGCAGCTGTCACATTTGTCCAAGGAGGAACCTGGGTATGGCCAAGACCAGCAGGTGCTCTGGGGCTGAAAGCTAAAAGGGAATGTTGGGGCCCAGACTGGAGTTCTGGACAATTTAACCAAAGATTCTCTGGTAGACAAACTGGGAGATCCCAGGGAGCTGATGTGCTTAGGAATGGGAAGTAGGCAGAGAATGGTTTGCTGCAGGACAAAGAAGAAACCAGGAAGGTGGGGGCAGTGTTGGTGGGAAGAGGGGAGAGGAGAAGACAACTTTAACAGTCTGCTATGCTCTCCCACTTGAAAGCATAGCCCACTCTAAATCTTGCATTAACCTCTACCCTTGACTTTGCACTAACCCTGACCCTAATCCCAAATGATACTCTTCTCTACAATCCTAAAATGAATTTTAACTTCATTACCTGACCTTAAGTGGAATGCATGCATCTTTACCTGTCCTGGAACCCAGAAGTCTCTCCAGAATTCTCTCCAGGGTGATAGCCAGGTGTTTGTCAGAGTTCTGAGGGCCAGACTTTGGATTAGCATGTGATTAGCATACTATTTGCATGTGATATGTGCCTTCTACTCTGCAGAAGTTTTTATGTTAAAATTTTATGAAGTCTAGCGGAAAGGTCCTGGCTCCTTGAAGTGTTTTTTTTTTTTAATCATTCTTTCTTTTTTTCCTTCTCTCACACTTCTTGTCACTGACCCAGACCCCCTCAAGGGAAAAAAAAGGGGTGAGCAGGTAAGCAATAGAAGGCCCATGGGAGGGGAGATTCTGGCAGTGTGATCTGCCTCTATCACTTGCACAAGCCTCAATGTCCTCATCTGTAAGAAGAGAGGAACTATCTGGCTGAAATTCCTTTAAGATCTAAGGAAGCACTTGCACTTTTCTTCCTCCCCTTTAGTCCTGATCTTGGAGAGGTTTTCCCCAACCTCTCCCACACTCTGGCTTTCGGCTCCACATCAGATTTCACATATAGATAGAAGCAGCCTGGGTTACCTGGTACCAGACAGGGGTAGGAAGAGAATGGAACTTTGTCCACTTGAGAAGACAGAGGATTGCATGAAAAGGGAAATAACATTATTAAGTATTTATTGTATTTGAGGGCTTTTAAACACAAAGGTTCTCATACCTTCACAGCATCCCTGAGGGGTGGATATATTGTTCCCATTTTACAGATGAGGAAGATGGAGCCCAGAAAGGAGAAATGGCTTGTCCAGTATCACCCTGTAAGAGATCCTAAAATTGGAGTTATGATCCTTTGGCTTCCTTTTCAGTACCCTGGAAAAGAAATAAATGGCACCAGAGGCAATGGAAGGGTGAGAGAAGTAGGACAGGAAGATGAGATCTCAGGGGAGATCTGTATGTGTGAGGCCAACCGGCAGGATCTTGGCTCTGCATGTCCCCCATATCCCCCTGCCCTGACACTGTCAACTCTTGACACACAACAGGGCTAAACTGTGGTCTAATGGAAGGCTAAATTTTGAAACTGTTCAGCTGGAGAAGGAGAGGACACAGAAAAATGAACTAGAGGAAAATTTGCTTAAAGGGCAAAAGGGAGACCTGAAACTGGATCTCCTTCTGCAACCCCGAGGTGAAACAGTGGAGGTCCAAGACCTGCACACACTTTGCCTCCTCATAGAGACATACTTGCCTTGCCGTGAGACAGAGGGCAGATGCAATCGCTAGTGCCATTGGCCAGTGCCCCTTGCCCCGCAGGTCTGTGCAGACTTAGGTTAGAACAGGGCTGGACTCCCAGCACCCCAGGGAGTGGGTAGAGATTGTTTCCCAGATAGGTGTCTATCAGGCCAAAGCGTGCTACTGACTTCCTTCTGCGGTCCTGAACCCCTACCTATGTGTGGTTTCTGGTCTTTGCCTCCTTCTCCACTTCCCTTTGCGCCCCACTTGTCCCCACCACTCTCCCACTCCAGTCTCGGGTTAATCAAATGCGATTGACAGAACAGACAGCTGTCAGACCCCTCACGTCTCTGCCTGGGTATTTGATGCAGCGCTGGGAGACCGAAGGTGAGAGGAGGGAGATGGGGTGCGAAGAGCCGAGGGAGAGACGCAGATTGGTGAGAGCCAGGCATTCAGAAGGTAGTCAAGCTTGAAGACTCCAGGGCAGGGTTCAGGGAGATAGGCTCTAGTTCTGCCTGGGACCCCTAGTTCTTTCCCCTTCTCTGACAAGCAGCAGACTTAACGAGCCCCACAACCATTGCATCCGGAAGAGAGTTGACCCCATACTCCTTGTCCCGCACCTTGGGCGGGCCTGGCTTCAGAGAACGCAGCATATAGAGCATCGGAGCCGGCGGCCGCAGCCCGGTACTTCCTCCCATCTCTTTCCATTCCTTCCCACTTGCTCCCCCTCCCTTTTCACTCCCTCCCCCGCGGCCGCGGCCTTTATTAGGGATTCCGCGGCTGTCGGTCCCGCCATCCATCCTGTCCGCCGGCAATTAGGCGGCCAGACAAAGAGCAGCTTCGGATGGATGAGGGTCCCGGCGGATCGGAAATGTGAAGGGTCAGCGCTGCCGCCCGCGGCGCACCCCGCTCCCCCTTCCGCATAATCACCGGCCGCCCGTCACTCAGTCGGCTGCCCAGGGAGCTCCGGGGACCGGGAGAGGGCGGGGCTGGGGCTGCAGCCTATGTGCCTAGGGCAGGGCGATCTGCAGAAGGTACGCCTCCTGCGGGAGAGCTTAAGACTGCGGCCTGAGGCGCCTAGCGGAGGAGAGTAAGATTTTGGCCCCAGGCGTCCCTAAGAGGGACTGGGAGCAGACGGCCTGGGGCCTTCCTGAGGCGAAGCCGAGACAGACTACAGGAGGGAGGAGGATTGTGGCCCAGGGCGCCCCCTGCTGGGAGACAGGGGGACGAAGCCTTAGGGCCTCCAGTCCGAACAAGTGAAGCTAAGCCCAGGACCAAACCCGCTTAGAGAAATCGAGGCCCCTAGCCTAATGCGCCTCCTATCGAAATAGAATGACACTGCGCTTCTTAGCCCCGCTCTCTTGAGTGAAATCTAACCCATCCACATCAAATCAACAAAAGTTCCAAGTGCGGGAGAACCTGAGTGGACTCAAGAGGAAGTTCAAGGAGTCCAGGTTTTACTGCTGATTCTTTGGCGCTGGCTCCCAGTTGACAAATCAACATCTCAATCTGACAATTAGTGGTCGAGGTGGGGGGGAGAGGGGCTCTTGCAGCCGGGGCGGCTGAGCCCTCCTGGCGCTAGGCAGAGAGGTGGGCGGTGCTGGCAGTGATGAACGACTCCAGGGGGGCCTGGGGCCCGGAGCGCGCATTCATTACTCCACTGACAGGCGGGCGGCGGGCCGGCCCGGGAGGCAAATGGACGTGCCAAGAAAGAGACTAGTGGCAGGAAGGGGAGTAAAGGAGCATTTAACAATCCCACTGTTCCCTCTGCTCCCGGTTCTTCGCCTTGACCCTAGTACTTGACTTCCTTGAACTCAGCCTCCCAGTTGTTGGAGCTGGCACTGGTTGAAGTATTAGTGAAGCAGGGTGAGGACCTAAAATCTCTCCCTAGGTTAAGCAATTTAAGGTCTCAAATGTCTAGAAAGGGTGTCGTCGGTCCTTAGGATTGGGCGTTTTGAACTGATTTTGGAGAAATTGTGATTGCACACTCAGAAATGTGTGTGTGGCAGGGATGGATAGGTATGGATCGCACATCTATATCAGTGACTGTGTATGTCATTGCTAGGGATGTGTTGGCCTGATTTTGTCAGTGAAGGTGTGAGCTTCGTGTTTCTGAGGATGAACCACCACCCCTCCTTGTGTGCCCCTCCCCAAGCTTGCTGTCAGTTCTGTCTCTAGTTCTGGAGGAAATGGCAGTGCACAGGGTGACAGCTGAGGTGTGCTGCTGAGGGGTATGTGATATATGTTAACTGTGAGAGTGCTGGTCAGAACAACTGCTCCCTTCCACCATCTCCACCACAAACATACCTTCCTCAAGCATTGAAAGTAGTAGTTTTTTTTTTTCCCCCAAAGTCTGGAGACCTAGTAGTTAAATCCTGAGAAGAAGTAATTACCATCAGAGTTCTTCATAGCCCTACACGTATTCACCCTCCCATAGAGTCTGATATAAGATGTGATCTCCAACCCATCCTGTCTCCCCCAGCTGGTGGTGGGAGAAGAGGAGGTGGGTGTTGAGTAGAAACCTGTATGATGCTCAGGAAGGGAAGAGGAAGACCCTTCAAATCTCCAAGACACCCTCCTTAGGACTTGGAGTAGCTACTGCTGAGACCCAAACATTTTGGATCTTAGGTCCAGTTAATTACTAGTTGGTTCCAAAATTCCTTTCCCATGATATTTCCCTTTCTTTGTCTGGTTTTGTTTACATTCTCTTTCCCAATTCTACCTCCCCAGTGTTGAATCTTCTGGACCTACAGAGCAGAGAATTGAGATGACTCTGGGTCTTTATCCCCTTGTTTTGTTCAGTGAGATCTTGAGGCATCTTCCCTTTGCCTTGCTGTTCCTTTGGGCTAGGTTATCTTTGGAGCCTCGATATCTTTGCCTCTAGCCCCAATCTTTGTGTCTGCATGTTTCTTTCACTAAAAGGGATTTCTTCCAAATTTGCCTTCCTATATTTGGGGGGCAGATGTCTTTGTTTCTCTTGGGGCTCTCCCTCTGGGTTTACCCCAGCGCAACAGTGAGGCCCTTGAGGTTTGGACAGGGGGAGCAGGGCTTCCTTCTTGCCCCCAGAGCCAATTGCAAACCCAAGGATGGCCAGGCCGTGTCAGGGCCCGGGCACGCCGGGGTCACTTCTCATTCTGGGCACAGGCTCCTGGTCGATGCCCTGCTGTTCGTTCCCCCTTCCAAACGGCCCTCCTCTTGGCCCCCGCCCCCTGCGCCCGCCTGGAAAAGGCAAATTTGACATTTTTAAATCCCGAGCCTTAGAGGGATCGATGCGGCCTGAGGGCCCCGCCCGGGGTCGATATTCCTGATTGGGAAGCGGCCGCTGCGCAGAGCCCGCGTGTAAATCACCCGGGCTGGGGGAGGGAGCTCGGGGAGCCTACCGCGTCCCAGGGTCTCGGAGCTAGGTGCGGTCGGGGCCCGACCGGGACCCGAGGGTGACGGAATGAGAACCACAGCTTTAAAGAACCAGAGGGACGCTCGCCCAGGGCCTCTCCCCTCCCCCGCATAGCCCTGCCAACTCCCCTGGCCGGCACCGGTCTCGCTTCAGCGGCCGCCACCCTTCATTGCCCCTGGAGCCGCCGGGGAGGCCGGTGTCGAAGCCAGCCATGCGGCGGCTCCTCTCCGGCCGCTCCCGCGGGGCCCGGGCTTCGGCGGCGGCTGTCACGGAGCCGACAGGCCGGGCGGACCAGGAAGGGGCGGGTGGCGGGGGAGAGGCGGTGGGGGAGGCTGGCTCAGCTTTGGTGCTCAGTGTAGGTGCGCAACAGATGTTTGAGGAATTGAGGGATCACAAGGTGGCCTGGAACACCAAGGGACACGGGCCCGGAGCGAAAAGGAATGGGTGCGGTAGGAGGCGACCCTGGTCTAGTGAGGATGAAAGGCTGGCATACCAGCCAGGTTAAACAAGCGTTCTAGGACACCGGGGAGGTCTGGGTGCAAAGAGCTAGAGAAAATGGGGCTGTCAGGGAAGTTCGGACGACACCTAGAAACGCTTCCTTCTCCCCTGACCTCCAATCCTTGTCTCCTTATGTGGGGAAATCGAGGCAGCCAAGGCCGAGAAGGTCCAGGAAGGGGAAAGCGGGACTACTGGCGAGGCTAGAGTAGTAATCAGAATTCCCTCGTGGGTCTCTAATCACCCGGCCAACCCAGATCCAGTTGCTGGTAAATACACCACCACGCCCCCCACCTCCACTCAGACCCTCGCCTCCCGCTTCAGCTTGTCAGATCCCCCCACCTCCCACCCCGCGCCAGTTTATAGAACAACAATTTGGGGAAAACAATCCGGGCCGAGTGACGGCCCCTTAATTGTGACAAAGTGAGTGCGGGCGGCTGGAGAGAGCGCTAGGGCGGGAGCGCGGTGGGGCGAGGCGCAGGCAGAAGCGCCTCTCACGCGCCCCGCCACCCCCTCGTTCTCATTCTGGTCACCTCCCATCCCTCTCCTTGACTCTTCTCCAATTCCTCTTCTCTCAGCCCCTCGCACCTCCCTTCACTTGTTCCTCCATCGCTCTTCCCTTTCCTTTAGGTAACAGATCTTCTCCCGCTTCCCATCCCCCGCCGCCCCTCCCCCGGTGCGCTGTTTCCTGGCTCACTTCAACCTCTTTCCTCCGCCCTCTACTCTTTTCTCCATCTTTTCCTCGCTCTCATACTGCCCTTGGGTCCCAGTCTCTCCCAGCACAATCCGCTTCTCTCCCTCCCCTGTCCTCACTTCCTGAGATGAACCCCGAGTTCCCCCTACCCCAACCCCGAGAGGCCAGCGCAGCCCTACACTCCTGGGTTCCTCAAGCAGCAGAGTTAGCTGCTCCCTGCGCCCAGGGAGCCTGGGCGGCCATCCCCTTCCTTCCCCCTTCCACAGCTATGGTCCCCACCCCTCTTCCTGCGCCGCGAGCTAGTTTGTTTGTCCAGCGGCTGCCGCCGCCGCCCGCGCTGTTTGCCAAGATTAGCGCGCCGCGGCGCAGTGCGGGCCCAATTAAGTCTCATTCATTATTCAGCGTCCAGTCCTCCCCCGCCCCCAGCGCGCGTCTGGGGCTTCACTTCTCTGTCCCTCCCAGTCGAGGCCCCTCAAAGAGCCCTGAGGGACCATATAGTGTCTCCCGGGGTAAAGGTTATAAGGACTAGGGGCGGGGGGAGGCAGGTGGGAGGGAACACATCACTTTGCCTGCAGCTGGGAAGCGACCCGAGTGAGGCTTACAGGGCTCCGCCCCTCCATCGAGTCAAAACTGGGAGATCTTAGAGATTCAAGCTCCCCCAGTTTCTTTTTCTTTCTTTCCTTCCTTCCTTTCTTTTCTTTTCTTTTCGTTTCTTTTTTCTTTTTAACAGAGGAAGAAATTGAGGCCCTAGAAGAGTCATGATTTGTCAAGGTCACGGTTTCCTAACGCAGAAATGGAGCCCGGGTCACTGAAAGGAAGTCATTTCAGCTCCATTTCGGAGCAGAGGTGGAAGGAAGACGGATTACTTTTCCCCCGAGTCCTGGGCTGTGGCTTTGCTGACTTGCTGGGGCGTTTCTAACCCTCTATTTTTGTCCTGATTCTCCCTCACCCATATATAACTGGCGGGACAGAGCAACCTCGGGGCTCCCAGTGGATCCAGAGGCTTTTCGGATTCAGGCCCAGGCTCAGGCCTTTACGTATAACCCCCTATCTGGAAGGCCTGAAGGCAAGGCACTGAGAGAAATTTTTGTCCTTCCAACCTGTCGGTGGTTGTCTCTTGCCTTAGAGGAACTGGAGGTGGAACCATCCAAGGCAGTCTTGAAAGGCAGCAGAGTGTGATTAGAGAAGTGTGCAGCTTGAGGTGAGGAAAGGGTCACTTTCCACTGTGAGGATAAGAAGATGCAATCAAAAGCCTGTTTTTTAGCAGTACAGATGGAATCTCCTCCTTGCTCCAGAGCTCTGAGCTGCCTGCTGCACCCCAGCCTCGCGGCAAGGTGAGTCTGGAATCCTCCTGGTCCGCCCTTCCGTGAGCGGCACCGCCACCTGGCGGTCATAGCGTGGTGCTGTAAGAAGCGCGCTCCAGCTGAGATGGGGCGTGGGGCCAGCCCCTAGAAGGCGGGGTGAGCCTGGAAAACTGAGTGTAAGCGAGAGGGTGGAAGATAGGAGTGTAGGGCGGGCAGGTGATTTCGAGGGGGCTGGGACGGCCTTAGGGAGGGGCCTAATCCCAGACCTCCGACTTCCGTGACATAGAGGTCAGAGACAAAGTCCACTTGGATGGAAGTGGGAGCAGAATGAGAGGGGCCATTTTGATTCTGTGGTTGAAGAAAATAGCTGATCTGACGCTGTCTGGGAGCCGGTTCGGCCAGGTACTGCCGCCCCACCTGGGTCTAGCGGTGCTGGCTGGGGGTGACAGACTGGCAGGTAGCTTTGGCATTGGGTTTGATATTCTGAAAATTTGCCTGGTGGCTTTGGACATGTCTGCCTTGGAAGGAGGTAGTTGAGTTGTGAGGTGCTAAGGTATAAGTCAAAATGTTTCTCTGAATGTTTAAGTGGAGGGAATTCAGGACCCCGTTCGTGGGAAATTTTTATGTCCTGGAGAGATGGGAAGGCTGGAGAGGAGCTGAAACCTGGGCCAAGTGACTAAGAGCATAGTGGAAGTTGGGGCTGGGAATGGGGACAGGGAGAAGGTTAGGCAGGGGCTTTACAAATGTGTGGCAATTTTGGAAAGACATCCTGTTCAGCCCTTTCTATCCATACTACTCTGCTGTGAGTCATTCTCCAGGTCTGAAATTTAAGCTTCTGCTTTTTCATTCCTGCCCTGAGTTCTCAGTTTCTCAACCGAAAGCATTTAAAACATTTTTTCCCTTGAATTTGTAGTTGTCATGGTTATAAAGAATAGGACTGAGGTATTGAACAAAGGGTTTGGGACAACTAGCATTTCAGGGATACTAAGGCAGATCTGGACTCAACTTTTACTGAAAAGAGAAATGGGACCTGGATATAGTCTTATGATTCTTTTTTCCATCTCTTAGGGTCTAAGGATAATTCTGAGGCTATGATGGGCATGATTCCCATAGAAGACCTGAGATTTCTGCACTCTGAGCAATATCAAATGCCACTGGATTTGTTCTTGCCCTAGAGGATGGCGAAAGGGCTCCTTGTGACCTATGTCCTTTGGGCTGTAGGGGGCCCTGCTGGGCTTCACCACCTATACTTGGGAAGGGACAGTCATGCCCTGCTCTGGATGCTTACCCTGGGGGGAGGTGGGCTGGGCTGGCTCTGGGAATTCTGGAATCTCCCAAACTTTGTAGCTCAAGCCAACAGAGCCCAGGGACAGAAACAGAGCTCAAGAGAGGGGATACCCCCACTGAATCCCATTCGCTTTTTTGCCCAGATGGTAGTGGGCATATATTTTGGCCTTGTGGCTCTGATTAGCTTTTCTTCCATGGCCAACTTCTACATTGTGGGCCTCCCACTGGCAGTTGGCTTAGGTGTCTTGCTGGTGGCTACTGTTGGCAACCAAACCTCAGACTTTAAGAACACTCTAGGAGCAGCATTTCTTACTTCCCCTATATTCTATGGCCGCCCCATAGCCATCCTGCCCATCAGCTTGGCTGCCAGCATCACAGCCCAGAAACATCGTCGCTACAAACCTTCAGTGGAGTCAGAGACACTCAGTGTGCGGCTCTACAGGCTCGGTTTGGCTTACCTTGCTTTCACAGGCCCACTGGCATACAGTACCCTGTGGAACACAGCTGCCACTCTCAGTTATGTGGCAGAAACACTTGGCTCCTTCTTAAATTGGTTCAGCTTTTTCCCCCTTCTTGGCCGCCTTATGGAGTCTGTCCTCCTTCTGCCTTGCCAAATCTGGTGGCTATTAGTTGGGGATCCAGGTATCAACAACTGCTACTTCCAGGAGTGGGAGAAGTTCTATGAGTTTGTTCACAGTTTTCAGGATGAGAAGCGCCAGCTGGCTTACCAGGTAAGGCTTTCTTCCCTCTCATTCCAACCTGGGTGGCTCTGGGAGTTAGAATAAGCCTTGTTGGAGCTGGTGCCCTCCACATGGAAGTACTGTTCTTATCTCAGATGGCCAGGTCCAGGAAAGGTGTCCTAGCTTCTTTGGAACACTGTACATTGGGCAAAGGTACAGGACACTAGTAGTGAGTGAAAGAAATTTATGTGTATATATTTACTTTTTATTGAGGTATAACATAATTGAAATACACTATTTTTATGTATAGGCTGCTCAGATCAAGGCATGGAACATTTACAGCACTAAGAAACTTTTTTCATTCCCCTTCCCAATCTATACTCCCACTTCAAAGGTAACTTTTATTCTGACTCCATAACCAAAGTAGGTTTACTTTCTTTTTTTCTTTTTTCTTTTTTGTTCATTGGTTTGTTTATATGCTGCTAGGGCTCAAAAACAGGGCTTTGCAAAAGCTAGGAAAGTATTTTATCACTGAGATACACCCACAGTCCTATCACTACACATCCGTTTTACCCATGTCCCCCTTTTGTTTTGATAGTACTGGAGATTGAACCCAGGGCCTTGTGCAAGTTTTGCCCATTCTTGAACATCAAATAAATGGAATCATCCAATCTATATTCTTTTTGTTTGTTTGTTTTTGGAGTATTGGGGATTAAACCCATGGAACCACATACCCAGCCCTTTTTATTTATTTTGTGGTACTGGGGATTGAGCCCAGGGGCACTGAGTACACCACAGTTTATTTATTCTATTGTTAATATTTGGGTTGTTTCTAGTTGAGACTATCATGAATAAAGCTCCTACAGACATTCTTTTTTTTTAATATTTATTTTTTTAGGTGTAGAGGGACACACACAATGCCTTTATTTTTATGTGGCGCCGGATCCTGCCCATGCTACGCAAGCGGCTCTACCGCTGAGCCACAATCCCAACCTCTAGACATTCTTATACATGTCTTTTTCCCCTCTTCTTGTTGGGAAGAGATCCTGTCAGGGATGTGAAATTCTAGGTTGGAAAATGCAGCTGTGGTTAAAGGCAAATCCTGGCTCTGCAAGATACATAGCTTATTCCATGTTTCTGAGTTAAACTTCCAACCCAAAAACTTGAATTCTAATCTGAGGTGAACTGCTCCAGAGGTACTAATAGCCTGATTTAGCAAAGGAGCAGCAAGAGACCCATGTACAAATTGTGAGATTCTAATTTGTCAGCTTCTGTTTCCCTAAGGTTTTGGGCCTCTCAGATGGGGCAACAAATGAAGAAATACATCGTAGTTACCGGGAGCTAGTGAAGGTCTGGCATCCCGACCACAACCAGCACCAAAGAGAGGAGGCCCAAAGGCATTTCCTGGAAATCCAGGCTGCATATGAATTTCTGACTCAGACCAAGAAGCCCAGAGGATCCCAGAGGTGAAAATCAACTTTCTTGGAGAATGGAGTCTTCACAGCAGAGCGGGGCAGCTTATCCTAAGTCTTCTTTTGCCCATCTGAGGTATCCCAACAGTGTTAAAAAAAAAAAAAAAAAAAACTGTCTACTTGCAGTGAAGATGTGGAAATCTTATAGGGTTGAGAACAATTGTGGTAGAAAATACATTTATGATCTGCATTCTTGGTTATTGTATTTATTTATGGTACTGGGAATTTAACCCAGGGGCACTTTACCCTGAGCTACATTCCCAGTCTTTTTTATTTTTTTTTATTTTTATTTTTTCAGTGAGAGAGAGAGAGAGAGAGAGAGAGAGAGAGAGAGAATTTTTTAATATTTATTTTTTAGTTTTCTGCAGACATAACATCTTTGTTTGTATGTGGTGCTGAGGATCGAACTCGGGCTGCACACATGCCAGGCGAGCACGCTACCGCTTGAGCCACATCCCCAGCCCCTTTATTTTTTATCTTGAGACAGGGTCTCACAAAGATCCTGAGGTTCACACTAAGTTGCTGAGGCTGGCCTAAAACTTTCAATCCTCCTGGCTCAGCCTCACAGATAGATCACTGGTATTATAGGCCTGGGCCACAATGCACAGCTGCTATGGTATTCTTGACTACATTTGCTTAAAACCAAAGAGTGAAAGGCATATTATAAAGACAATAAAATACCTTCCAAAGGATCAACCACCTTATCCCACACCTGGTACATTGATGTATAGTGGAGAAAAATCATTTGACTTTTAAAAAATGTGTAAAAGCACTGGGTTAGAAGATTGAAGGAAGGGCTAGGGTTGTAGCTCAGTGGTAGAGTGCTTGCCTAGCATGTGTGAGGCACTGGGTTCAATTCACAGCACTATATGTAAGTAAAGAAAATAATGGTCCATCAACAACTAATAAAAATTTTTTTAAAAAGAAGGTTGAAAGAAAAATATGAGAGTTCTAATATTTCATAAGCTGTCCTGTGACAATAGGGATTTGATCTATCTGTAGATTACCAAGGAGTAAGACTGAGATTAAATTTCAAAATCTGAAAAAAAAAATTTCATTTACAGAAAACTTTCTACAACTATACTTTTCCCAAAAGGAACAAGCTGCTGCAGAAGGGAAACAGTTCCTCTGCTTAGAAAAATATTGTAGAGATCCCTCAAACTTTACCTGAATGGTTGGACTAGCTGAGTTCTTAGGTCTTCTCAACTCTTGAGGTCTGATTTTGAGGTACACACTCTGTTCCCAGGACTTTACAATCTGATGGGGTATTATGATTTAGATAGATGGTATCCCCTGAAAGGTCATGTTAAGTAATGCAGAAAAATTTGGAGGTGAAATGATTAGATCATGAGAGCTGTAATTTAATCAGTGGATTAATCCATTTGATAGGTTAATAATTTGAATGGAAGCCAGGCATGGTGATGTATGCCTGTAATCTCAGCGATTTAGGAAGATGAGACAGGAGAGTTGCAAGTTAGTGGCCATTCTCAGCAACTTGGAGACCTTAGGCAACTTGTTGAGACCCTGTCACAAAATAAAAAGGCTGGGAATGTGGTTCAGTGGTAAAGCACCCCTCAGTTCAATCCCCAGTACCAAAAAAATTTGGCTTCCAAAGCCTATTGATAACTTGCTCTTTTTTGTGTATGTGGTACCCCGGACTGAACCCAGAGGGCGCTTAACCACTGAGCTATATCCCCAACACTCCCAGTGGCGCCCCCCCACACCCCCATCCCTCCCCCCCCACCTCCCACACCGCTTTTTTTTTTTTTTTTTTTTTTTAAATTTAGAGACAGGGACTCTCTAAATTGCTTAGGGCTTTGCTAAATTGCTGAGGTTAGCTTTGAACTCACAATCCTCCTGTCTCAGCTTCCCAAGCCTCTGGCATTGCAAGCACACACAGTGCCCTGCTTAAAAAATTTTTTTTGGAATGGATAACTGGGTGGTAACTGTAGGTACAGTGTGGGTGGAGGAAGTAGGTCACTGGGGGCATATCAGTTGGGATTATGTCTTGTCCCTGGCTCCTGCCTGGGCACTTTCTCTGTCTCTCGCTCGGTCTCTCTCTCTGTCTCTCTCTCTCTCTCCCCACTTCCCAGTTACCATGAGTTGAGAGCTTTCTTTCACCATGCCCTTCTGCCATGATGTTCTGTCTCACTTAGACCCAGAACAATGGAGTCTGCCAACCATGGTCTGAACCTCTGAGACAGTGAGTACAAAAAGACTTTTCCTCTTCTAGGTTGTTCTTTTTTGGGGGAAGTGTTAGTCTTTAAAAAAATATATATATATATTTATTTATTTTTATGTGATGCTAAGGATTGAAGCCAGTGCCTCACACATGCTAGGCAATTACTCTGCCACTGAGCTATAGCCCCAGCCCATCTAGATTATTCTTGTCAGGTTTTTTGATCACAGCAATGAATCTAACTTACACATGGGGAATGATAATATAGGTACATAAATATTGAAGTCTAGGTGTTGTAGGGACAAACGAGGCAAGGCACCGAAGATAGCAGGAAATAGTTTTATTTGGCTGCAGCCAGGTTCAGAGGGCACAGCTTTTGCTGTAATCAATTAATCCCCTGAACCCCAAGTTCAGGTAGTTTCAGAGTTTTATACCCAGCGTGTAAGGAGAGGTGCTCAGAAGTTCAGTCTGCAGAAGGTTCACATAAAAACAGCCTTTTCTTTCACTGTTCTGGGCAAGTCAACTCTTCAAGGACAACACCTGAGAAGGGGAGAGCTTCTCCCCTTTCTTTCCTCCCCCTGTCAGCTGTTACCATGGAGCCCAATTGTAACTTATCTTAAAATTGTAGACATCTCTGTGAAGCCCAGCTCAAGGCCAGAGGACTTGTTTGCACATTTCTACAAAGTACTATACTTATGTTTGTGAAAAACAGTAAGGGGTGTCCAGCACCTAGAGTGCTGGTGTCTTTTCAGCCAGTGGCCAGGTAAACAGGGCGACACGAAAATAGAAAGTTTATCTACATTGGACTCTTTTACAGAGACTCTTTTGCTGACAGTCCTAAAATCAGCCATGGTGAAAAGGGCCTTTCTGTGGAGAAAGGGGATGCCACTTCATAGGGGCTGGGGCTGTAGCTCAGTGATAGAGTGCTTGCCTTGCACTGCAAGGCACTGGGTTCGATCCTCAGCACCATATAAAAATAAATTAAGATATTGTATCCATCTACAACTAAAAAATATTGAAGTCTACCTTGTTCGGTATTTTGAATCAAGTATTATAAGACCTATAAATGAGAGGCTGGGGTTGTAGTTCAGTGTAGAGCACTTGCCTAGCATGTGTGAGGCACTGGGTTTAATCCTCAGTACCACATAAAAATAAAAGTATTGTGTCTGTTCACAACTAAAAATAAACAAACAAACAAACCATAAATGATGTATTGCAATACTGGAAAAGGAACAGATGATCTTGTTTTGTTTTGTGGGAACTTATGAAAACATTAATGATTTTATATCTCATTTGTCTTTGTGGGGACATTGGGGGAATTAGCAGCTTAAATATCTCAAAAGGAATTTATTTCATTCTATGTAACTGGCCAGAAGTAGAAGAAAGTCCACAATGTCTTAGTTTGCAGAAGAAGACTGGGGATCAGGGACATGTTAAAATTATGTACCTTTACTTCAGTCTTCTTGATCTTTTTTTGTGCATATGCATCCTTCACACTTTTTTTCTTTTTTGGTACCTGGGATTGAACCTGGAGGCGCTTAACCACTGAGCCACATCACCAGTCCTGTTTACTTTTTATTTTGAGATAGTGTCTCCCTGAGTTGCTGAGGCTGGTTTTAAACTTGTGATCTTCCTCCTTCTTCTGCCTCCTCAGCTGCTGGGATTATAGGCATGCACCACAACACCCGGCTTCATACTTTTTTCCTGGATATTAACTCTGGGTTATTTATTTTTTTAACTAGGGGTGTCTCTCAGTGGTAGAGTGTGTGCTTAACATGTTCAAGGCCCTGGGTTTGAGCCCCATTACTGGGGGAAAAAAAGTAGGATTATGTCCTTGAAGGAGCCCAGGGAAATTCATCCCAATATATGGCACCCTGGAATGCTGATTATTTTAAATTAAAAGCCCTTGAAAAACAGCAAATGCTGGAAGATACTTTACTTGTGATGCTTATTAATCTGCCCAAAGATTGCCCTACCAAAGAAGAAAAGAGTTAATTATCTTTGGTCCCTTCCCTGAGTTTTCATTAAATAAACTTATATTTGAAGGAAGAAGATAAAATAATATAACCACACCCAGATAGATTTTTGTCACAAGTTATTGTCAGTCTCCTAGGCCCATTAGATTCCCAAAGAGATAAAAAAATAAAAAAATTGAAAATTAATTAATTAATTAAAAAAAAAAAAAGATTCCCAAAGAGAGCCATTTACTAACTATTGTCTGAACTTTGGGCCCAGTTATTCACCTAAAATCATTTGCTATTCCTCAAATTGTCATCTTTCCCCTCCCTTATGAAGAAGGGCACATAAGCATCTGGACCTCACTGGGTTATTTGAGTAATAATGCTCTTGTGATTCTCCACTGTGCATATTAATAACTTATATAACTTTTCTCCTATTAATTTACTTATCATCAGTTTATTCCAGTGAACCTTCTGAACCTTCACCCCTCTATTAGCTAGTATTCTCTACAGATTAATAGGAAAAAAAATTGTTACTGGGCTTGATGGTGTGTGCCTGTAGTACCAACATTTGGGAGGCTGAGAGAGGAGGATGGCGTGAGCCCAGACGTTGTAATGCTGGAGCCAGGAACTTTTGGTCCTATGACAGTACTAATGAAACCAAGCCAAAGAGTACAAACACAGGCAAAGCTGAACAAAAGACAAGACTAGGCTTTTATTCTGGTTGCTGGGGTGGTGGGCTACTATCTGGCAACTTTTTACTGGTTGTGAGTGTGGTATTTTTATTTTCCAAGAAATTTCTTCCTTGTGAAAGATAGTTTACTCTTGGAGAGGTTATGGTGCCAATATTCTGACTTTTATGGTGCAACTGCTCTAGTGGCTTTCCTGGTCTTTACAATAAGATTGTTTAAAAATGTGGGTGAGGAGGAAAGAAAAGAAAAAAAAAAAAAAAGAAATGTTCATGTCAATTTTAAGGATTGACACAGGTTAGGGGTTAAGACCTCTAGTGTTTTTCTATATTTTCTGCATATCATTCTTTCAGTGAATGACCAGTAAGAGGCTAAGGCCAGTATGACCTAATCTTGAGGTTCCCCCATCCCCCTAGTCAACCTCAGTTTTTTAAAAATCTTCAATCCCAGTGATGATCCCTATCTGTCTCAGTTGGAGACCAGCCTGGGTAATATAGCCAGATATCATCTCTAAACAACAACAACAACAAGAAAGAAAAAATAGAAAATAAATTGTAGGAGGCTGGGGTTGAGGCTCAGTGGCAGAGTGCTTGCCTCGCACATGTGAGGCACTGGGTTCGATCCTCAGCACCACATAAAAATGAATAAAAAAATAAAGATATTGCATCTGTCTATAACTAAAAAATATTTTTTAAAATTGTAGATATTTTCTCTTAGCATGCACATATTAAAAAAAAATTAAGGCATGGTGGTGCATGTGTGTAATCCCAGCTACACAGGAGGATCCCAAATTCAAGACCAACCAGGACAATTTAGGGAGATCCTGTCTCAAATAATTTTTTTTATTTTAAAGAGAGAGACACAGAGAAAGAACTTTAATATTTATTTTTTTTTAGTTATCGGCAGACACAACATCTTTGTTTGTATGTGGTGCTGAGGATCGAACCCGGGCCGCACGCATGCCAGGCGAGCGCACTACCGCTTGAGCCACATCCCCAGCCCTCAAGTAAAATTTTAAAAAGTAAAAAGGTCTAGGAATGTAGCTTAGTGGTAAAGCACTTGCCTAAGCACATGTGAAGCTCTAGGTTTGATAATCAGTACTAAAAAAAAACTATTTTTAAATTTTGCCAAAAAATTCACTTACAAGGCATGATTTCAAGACCAAGTTAACTTGCACACCTTTTTAAAGTTGTCAAAAATTGATATACGTTTTGTTTGAAAAACAATGATTTTGAATTATTTTTTTAAATATCTTTTAGTTGTTTATGGATCTTTATTTTATTTATTCATATGTAGTGCTGAGAATTGAACCCAGTGCCTCAAAATGCTAGTCAAGTGCACTTCCACTGAGCTACAACTCCAGCCCTATCACAGGGAATTTTAATGAAGCATTTCATAACCTATTTTTGTACCATTATTTATTTATTTACTTTGATGTGGTGCTGAGGATCAAGCCCAGTGCATTACACATGCTAGGTAAGCCCTCCACCCCTCAGCTACAACTCCAGCCCCTTCAAAATATATTGATTAGTAATTTATTGACATGGTTGTACCACTACATCTGCAAATGTAAATGTATTTAAAATAGTGTACAAGAAAAAAGACAAGGAGTCATTAGGGGCTTTACTTGATTTGGAAATTTTTTTTAATTGGTTCTCCAATATTATTACAAAATTTTGTCACAAAAATATGGATATATTTTAATTTATTCAGATAGGCACTATAGATAAGCAGTTCTTATTTTTCCAACATGAACAATGCTACCATAAATATCTTTGAATATTTTCACTGATGCTTTTTTGTTTCTTTGAAAATATATTTCAAAAAGTAATAATGTGAGGTCAAACAAGGCATATTTTAAATTTTGATTCATTCTGTTTAAAGTTATTTCTGGAAAAAGGTGTGACAATTTACACAAAGTTGTGGCAAAGAAAAGAGAATAGTCTTTTCTTTTTAACTGGCAAGGAATGTTATCATTCTTAAATTTTTGTCAAGATGGTGGGTGAGAAATGGTTTTGAATTACTTTAATTTACATTGCCCTGACTCCTAGTGAAGTTGAGCATCTTTTCAAATATTATTTGGCATTTGCATTTCCTCTTCAATGTAGTGCCTACTCATATCTCATAGTCTCACTTTTTTTTTTTTTTTTAAGGTGCTGGGAATCCAACCCAGGGCTTCCTGCATACTAGTCAAGCATTCTACCTCTGACATAATACTCAACCCCATGTTTTTAAAAATTTTAATTGCGTTCCTATTTGTCACTATCTTACCTGTTTTGTTAATCCTTGCTTTTTAGAAACCTTAACCTATTGTAAAAAGCATTGTAGATATTTTCCCCCAGTCTAAGTCTGGTCTTTTGACTTTGCTCTGGGGAATCAAAATTGGCATTAGGATTGGAATCAGTTTTCATGGGATTTTCCTGGCTGTGTGATTTGACTTCCTTTAGCCACTCAGAGCCTTAATTTCCTCTAAAACTGACCTACATCCCCAACTTAAAAAAAAAAAATTATCTTTTTTTCTTGGAGGTGCTTAACCAGTGAGTCAGTCACATCTCCAGCCCTTTTAATTTTATATTTTGAACAGGTTTTCGCCAAATTGCTAAGACTGTTCTTGAACTCATGCTCCTAGGACCTGCCTCAGCCTCTGGAAATACTGGGATTACAGGCGAGAGCCACCCCACCTGCCTTAATTTTTTGTCTTTTGAGACAGGGTTTTGCTAAAACACTGAGAGTCTCACTAAATTGCTGAGGCTAGCCTCAAATTTGCAATCTTCTTGCCTCAGTGTTAGAAATAAAGAGGTGCCGAAAACATGTTCTCGAAAGAGGTTGGGCAAGGTTGACCTTTACTCTGGCAGAGGGCATGTTACTGGAACCTGGCTAGCAAGCGCACCTGGGCAGCAGGTGGTCTGCTTGTATCTAGAACCTACTGCAGCGCTGCCCTTCACTTTAATTGGAGGAGTTTGAGGTTACAATCTACGAGATTGGCTAATTTTAGAATTAGGGCGGGCAAAAGGGAAGGGCTACAATTGGATCCAATTAAGACAATACTAGATTTTGAAAATGAACCAGCAGACTTTCTATTTCAGCCTCTCAAATTGCTGAGATTACAGATGTGCGCCATCATGACAGATGATGTCATGAGCTTTCAAAGAAGAGTATAAAACAATCAAATATGACTGGGTGTTCCCTTGAGAAACCAGCCTCTACCTCAGAGCAAAGCCTGTCCAAGAAAGAGGGCATGACCCTTGTCCTTGGAAAGACCCACAGAGCACTCCTAGGCATATACCCACCCTGCTGAATTGTTCATCTACAAATAGCAGGAGCCAGGTGTCTCTGACTCAGTCAGGTTAGGTGAGGACCCATAGCAACCCCCGAGCAACCACCAATCAGCATGAGACAGGGAAAATACCTGGGATGCCAGATGACCCTCCCAGTAGTTTATGGTGGTTGATAACGTGTTGGGAAACCACGTAGTTCAGCATGTACACCCCTCGTGGCTTAAACCAATCAGTTCAAACGAATCCCCCTCTTGTACTAACCAATCACCCCTACCCAACTTGTTCCCGCCATTGAATGTGCTAATCAATGTTAAGAGTTGTTGTTTGATTTTCCTGCGGTATGGAATGATTTGCTGTGTGATGTTGTGACGCATAGAGTATCCCCCCAAAACCTATAAAATCCCACTGAATGAAGGACCAGGACTCACTCCCTGGGACTCACTCCCTGGGACTGCTGCGTCAGGAACGGTTGTGAGTCCAGGCTCGAGCTTGCAATAAAGACTCTTGTGTGATTGCATCGGATTCGGCTCCTGGAAGTGTTGGGGTCCCACGAATCTGGCATAACACTATGTTGTATGTGAAGTCCCTGCCTTCCCCAAAGAGTGTATAAAACTGCTGCAAACCCTGGGCTTGGTGCCTTTCAGCATCACCAGTTGCTGTGTGCACACGGAGGACCGAGCTAGCTTGCAATAAACACCTCTTTGCTGCTTTCGTGGATCTTGGTCTCTGGTGGTTTTTGGGGGGTCCCGAATTCGGGCATAACACCTTTCCACCTTCTAGCCTATGTAAGGAAATACTGTTATTTACTTAGTTAACAGCTGTAGAATGGACGTTCTACCAGTAAGACTAGAATTTTTCTGGAGTATTTAGGGTATTTTGTATTTAAAAAAAAAAACCTTGGTTTCCTGTAAAATACTCTATGAATGCTTGCAATTATTAGAAAAAAGTAAATAAATAAGATGGAGTTTAGTGTTGTTCATCTGTAATCCCAGTGATTTAGGAGGTTGAAGAGTTCAAGACCGGCTTCTTAACGAGACCTTGTCTCAAAATTTAAAAAATAAAAAGTTTAAGGAAATCACTGAATGAAGGAAATAAGGAGAGAGGAGAGGTGGCTTAACAATAACAGGTTTCCTGGGGACAAACCTGCAGAGGGGAGCCCAGTGGAAACTGAGACCCATCTTCCCTTTACAGCCTGGGGTAGATATAGGAGCATGAGGAAGTGGGGGAATTTTTGTGGTTAGGCAGTTGCTGGGGAGTTGTCAGGGAAGGGTCTTTGTGGTGATCACCTCCATTCTTTGAGGTGTTCACTGTTCCATGTTGAACCAGGTGTTTTCAGGATTCTAATCCCAGATAACAATTTCCTTTCTTTGTATGCTGATGGAGTATTGTCTGGGATTTAAGGTCAGGTTGAGTCAGAGTGACCCTAAGT
Organism: Marmota monax; assembly: GCF_021218885.2. Taxonomy (NCBI): domain Eukaryota; kingdom Metazoa; phylum Chordata; class Mammalia; order Rodentia; family Sciuridae; genus Marmota; species Marmota monax. The sequence goes on from NW_026695227.1 coordinate 30,426,002, forward strand.
GACTTTTGTTATAAGATGGAGAATATATTTTAAAATGGCATTTCCTGCCTATGTCAAGTTCTTCCTAAGAAAAAGGACTAGAGATGTAGCTCTGTTGTAAAATGTCCCTGGGTTCAATCCTCAGTACCAAACCAAAGAAATAAAAGAAGAAAGCTGAGTAGTTTAGTGGTGGTAGGGTTGCCAGTAGTCTCTGTCCCGCTCTCCATTCTTTCGTAGTTTCTCTTGTTTTATAATTAAGAAAAGAACATCCCAGCTATTGGTAGCCATTTTGGGGTGACTGTTACTGCTGTTTACCAGTGACGAGTCCTTGCTTCCCCAATGCTGAAGTATAACACCAGAGAAGAATGCTGAAGCAAGTTTAGAGTGGAAAATTGAAGCTTTATTAAAGGATAGCAGAAAAGACTTCTCCCCAGAAGAAGAAGGGGACCCAAAAGGCAGAATCCATTGAAGGGGGAGGTCTTCTCTCTTTTATAGCTAAGGTTTACTTTCAGATTTCCCTCATTCCTATCGCATGCATTCCTATCCAGTGTTCGGTTATCTTGCAGTGATGGAATGTAGGTGGGAAGGCCCAAAAGGTGGGGGACTGATGGGCCAGAGGAGTAATCTGGGCAGGAAGGGCTTTTTGATTAGCATCTCCTTGTTTGCTGGGAGCTGTTTCATTAATATTTCCTTGGGATGGGCTCTGGGCCTTGGGGACTTTTTCAATTCCCCTTTTCCTGGACTTCATTCTCAATATAGCCTTCATTCTTGATTTTACTTGATATTAGAACCGATTTACCTAACTAGACTAACTACCTATCTTTAAATCTGGCTTCATTAGAAGGGAAGTGATTTGGCCTTGAACTTTCAATCCTTCTGCCTCAGCCTCCTAAATCACTGGGATTATTTGGACATGCATCACCTTGCCTGGCTCTAGCCAATTTTTGAAAGGAAGGAAGTACGGGTAGCACAAAAATTATACAAATTTAGATCTTCTAGAAGGGCATTCTGATTCCCATTAACCCTAGGACATTATAATCTCAGAGAATTTGCTGGGGATATACTTCTCAAAGGATCCTAAATAATGAAAGTCAGCTGAAAGGAAAAATTTGGTAAAATAATTTTTAAAAACCTAATACATTAATAAGTGAGTTGTCCTTAATCTCTACCTTATTTGACTTCATGAAAGCCAATGATTTCATATTCTCCCACTCTCACAGATAAAAAAAAAAAAATCATAGAACCTTTAAAAAGTTGGAAAGGCTGGACAATAGTGTCATACATCTGTAATCCCAGCAATTTGGGAGGCAGGAGGATTGCAGGTTCAAGGTCCGCCTCAGCAATTTAGCAAAACCCTCAGTAATTTATTGAGACTCTCAAAAAATAAAAGAGCTTGGGATGTAGTTCAGTGGTAAAGGGAAAGTACCCCTGGGTTAAATCCTCAGTACCAAATAAGTAATAAAATATAAAAAGGACTGGGTGTGGTGGCTCATGCCTATAATCCCAGCAGCTCAAGAGGCTGAGGAGGCATAGCTGGGCATGATGATGCAAGCCTGTAATCCCAGCAACTCAGGAGGCTGATGCAGGAGGATCTTGAGTTCAAAGCTAGCCTCAACAGATTAGTCAGGCACTTAGCAACTCAGTGAGACCCTGTCTCTAAATAAAATTTTAAAAAGGGCTGGGGATTTGGCTCAGTGGTTAGGCACCCCTGGGTTCAATCCCCTGTGTGTGTGTGTGTGTACGTGTGTGTATACATACATACATATATATGACTGGGGAAGTAGCTCCATGGCAAAGTACCCCTGAGTTCAATCCCAAATACCAAAAAATAAAAATTAAAAAGCAAAAAGTTGGAAAAGAATTGAGAAGACCTCTACCTTGAGTACCATACAGTACAGCATCTTTGGAATAGCTTGACTCACAGATGACCATTTTCACTTTTGCTTGAATTAGACATTCCTCACAAGACCTATTTTTTTTACATCCTTAGTTGTAAAAAGTTATTTTATGGGGCTGATGAGGTAGCTCAGTGTTAAAGTGCTTGCCTAGCATGTGCAGAGCCCTGGATTTGATCCCTAACACCACAAAAAAAAAATTTTTTTTGGATGAAAATTTGATTTCTTCTAATTTCTTTCTAGAACTGCCATGTCTTGCTAAAAACAACAACAACAACAACAAAAACCCAAACCAAAAAAAAATTTCTTTTTGATAAGAACCTGCCTTTCATTTTAAATCCCTCTATATCTTCCCTTTCCACATTAAACACCACTTTGTTTAAGGAGGCACTGCAGTTGGTGGAATGAGGATGGATGAAGTTGTGATGGGATGGGACTCTACTTCTACTTTTTGTACTTGAAAGGGAAGTGACCACAACACTCAGAGCAACCAAGAGATCTTTATTGCAGCAGTGCAACAGAGGAGAAAAGAAAGAGGTGTGTGTGGGGGAAGCGCGCGCAAGAGAGAGAGAGAAAGCAAGAGAGAGAGAGAGCAAGAGAGAGAGAGGGGCCCGGCAGAAGGGAGTTTTTATAGCCCAAATCGAATAAGGTCTCTGGGTCTGCAAGCTGCCTTGTTGGCATAAGGGGGGGTTAATGTTCGGCCTTGAGCAGGGGGTTGAGTGTTCAGCCTTGAGAGGGGGCTTGGGCATTGGGCTTGAAGCAAATAGTTGATAAAGAACCAGACAGAGGGTTTGAGTGGCCAGGTCATCCTGCAGCTAACTTTGTTTGGCATGCCCTGCAGACAGCTTACTCAGCCTGTCCTGCACCTAACAGTACTGACTAGCCTGGTGACTTTGGATAAGCCACTTTTATCACCAAAGCCTCAGTTTCTTTCTTGTAACTGAGGGTGTTGGTCTTGGATGACCTTTAAGATTGCTTCCAACACTAAATTCTGTGATTCTTTTTGGCTGAGTCTTTGTGCCCCCCTCCCCCATACTGGGGATTGAACCAAGGGGGCACTCTATCTCAGCCCCCACACCTTCTTTTTGGTGTACCAGGGCGCCGCAGTCTGGCTGGGCACACAATCACGAGCCACCACACAGCTTGTAGATTCAAACAGCAACTCTTTATTCCCGAACTCACACCAGCCGTCTACAATCACGTTCTGGGGAAATCCACGTTCTCTGCCCAAATCCACTCCCACTGGGCTTCTGTCTCCCAAAAAATACTGTCTGAATCCCGTGAGAACTCAAGGGGAACTCAGGCAGCAGGATACGCCCTATTCCCAGCAGGAATAATCTTAAACCTTAAACCTGGAACCTAAACCGGGAACGCCCTAAACCCGATTATCTTAAACCGGGAACACCCTAATCCACCCTGGTCCTTGAGCAAGGTCACCTACATGCAATGTCACTGCAAAATGTCCTATTTCCACGAGTCCTTCCACTAAGCAACATGGGGTACGCTGGCAAGGAAATTGTCATACCTACTTGGCTAATGGCTCCCAGCACCAGGGATTGAACTCAGGGGCACTCAACCACTGAGCCGCATCCCCAGACCCATTTTGTATTTTATTTAGAGACAGGGTATCACTGAGTTGCTGAGCGCCTCTCTTTTGCTGAGGCTGGCTTTGAACTCTTGATCCTCCTGCCTCAGCCTCCTGAGCCATGGGGCCCCACACCTTTTATTTTGAGACAGGGTTTTGCTAAATTGCTGAGGCTGACCTTGAATTTGTAATCTTCAGTCCTCAGCCTCTTGAGTAGCTGGAATTACAGGTATGTGCCACTCACCAGGCTGCTGTTTAACACCAGGACTAGTGTTGTTAAATGGTTTAATTTGTTATCTTCTGCCTGCCCTGATGTGGATATTGTTTTGAAAAGACTGTATATATATATATATATATATATATATATATATATATATATATATATATATACACACACACACACACACACACACCTATCTATCTATATTTATTTATTTATTTTTACTTTTATTTTTTAGTTGTAGTTGGACACAATACCTCTTTTTTATTTACTTTTATATGGTGCTGAGGATCAAACCCAGGGCCTCACACGCGCTAGGCAAGTGCTCTACTGCTGGGCCACAACCCCAGTCCTATTTATTTTTATTTTTGAGATAGCATCTCACTATGTTGCCCAGGCTGGCCTTAAATTCCTGGATTCAAGTAGTCCTCCTGCCTGAGCCTCTTGAATAGCTAGGGCTACAGGCACACACCACAGTACTCAGCTTTAAAATAAAATACATTGCTTAAAGAACAATATAAAGAACATACCCTCCCCAAAGTTTATCTGCATCCACTATTTGTTTATTGTTATTATTATTATTTTGAAGATTAAACCCCTGAGCACTTTACCCTTGAGTTATATCTCCAATCCTTCTTATTTTCTATTTTGAGACAGGGTGTCACTAAGTTGCTGAGGGTCTCCCTAAATTGCCCAGGCTGGCCTTAAGTTTGCCATCCTCCTTTTTTTTTTTTTTAAGAGAGAGAGAGATAGAGAGAGAGACAGAGGGAGAGAGAGAATTTTAATATTTATTTTTTAGTTTTCCGCGGACACAACATCTTTGTTTGTATGTGGTGCTGAGGATCGAACCCGGGCACGCATGCCAGGCGAGCGCACAACCGCTTGAGCCACATCCCCAGCCCCCATCCTCCTTTCTTAAGCCTCTTGAGTTGCTAGGATTCCAGGTTTGTATCATCACACCCAGCTCACTATTTGACTATTATTTGGCTCACTCTTTGTTTTTAGTTATTTAAATTTTTTTTCTTTTCTCCACATTTTTTATTGGTGCATTATAGTTATACATAATGACGGGATTTGTTGTTGCATATTTGTATGTGCATGCAACATAACAATATAATTTGGGCAATATCACTCCCATAGTGCTTCCCCTCTCCCTCCCTGCCTCCTACTCCTTAGTTCCTTTCCTCTATTCTACTGATCTCCCTTTACTTTTCAGGTGATCTCTCCCCACCTTTTTTTCTCTTTTTCCTCTCTAGCTTTCACATATGAGAGAAACATGACTCTTGACTTTCTGAGTTTGGCTTATTTCAGTTAACATAATGGTCTCATTTCTATCCATTTTCCTACAAATGACTTAGTTTCATTTTTGTTTATAGTTGAATAAAACTCCACTGTGTATATATACCACATTTCCTTTATCCATTCATCCACTGATGAATAACCTAGACTGGTTCCATAGTTTGGCTACCCTGAATTGTGCTGCTATAAACGTGAGGATGCATGTATTGCTAGAGTATGCTGACTTTAATTCTTTTTTTTTTTTTAAGATTTTTTTGGGAGTTTGTAGATGGACACAATACCTTTCTTTGTTTTACTTCTTTTTATGTGATGCTGAGGATTGAATCCAGTTCCTCACAGGTGCTAAGCAAGTTCTCTTTCACTAAGGTAGGATCCCAGCCCACTGATTCTAATTCTTTAGGATAAATACTGAGGAGTGGTATAAAAGGAGCATATCATGGTTCCACACCTAGTTTGTTGAGGAACCTCCATACTGATTTCCATTGTGGTTATACTAATTTACAATCCCGCCAACAGTGTAAAAGTATTCCTTTTTCTCTTGGACTGGGGCTGTAGCTCAGTGGCAAAGCACTTGCCCAGCATATGTGAGGCACTGGGTTCAATCCTTAGCATTACATAAAAAGAAACAAATAAAATAAAGGCATTCTGTCCATCTACAACTACCAAAAAAAAAAAAAAAGTATTCCTTTTTCTCCACATTTTTTCTAGAATTTATTTATTTATTTTCTTTTTATTTTTTAGTTTTCAGTGGACACAACATCTCTGTTTGTATGTGGTGTTGAGGATCGAACCCGGGCCGCACGCATGCCAGGCGAGCGCGCTACCGCTTGAGCCACATCCCCAGCCCTAGAATTTATTATTGTTTGTATTCTTTTTCTAAAATATATTTATTTTTATGTGGTGCTAAGGATCGAACCCAGTGCCTCACACATGTGAGGCAAATGTTCTATCACTGAGATACACCCCCGCCCCTATTATTGTATTCTTTTTTTTTTTTTTTTTTTAGAGAGAGAGAGAGAGAGAGAGAGAATGAATATTTATTTCTTAGTTTTCAGTGGACACAACATCTTTGTTTGTATGTGGTGCTGAGGATGGAACTCGGGCCACACGCATGTCAGGCGAGCGCACTACCACTTGAGCCACATCCCCAGCCCTATTATTGCATTCTTGATGGCTACCATTCTGACTGGTATGAGAAGAAATCTCAGTATAGTTTTGACTTGCTTTTCCCTAATTGCTAACAACATTGATCATTTTTTCATATATCTGTTTACCATTTATATTTTCTTCCTTTGAAAGTACCTGTTTGATTCATTTGCCCATTTATTATTTGGATTATTTGGGGGGTTTTTTTGGTATTAATTTTTTGAGTGCTTCCTATATTTTAGAAATTAATCCTCTGTCAGAACTGTAGCTAGAAAGGATTTTCTCCCATTCTGTAGGTTCTCTCTTCATTCTTAATTGCTTTCTTTGTTGTACAGAAGCCTTTTAATTTGATTAACTCTTGGCATTATTTCTTGAGCTTTAGAGGTCCTGTTTTTAGTTATTCTTGTTATCTTTAGTCCTCAGCAATAAATGTATGTCATTTTATGTGGTTAAATCATAACAAGGATACTTTTTTTCCCTGGTACTGGGGATCGAACCCAGGGTCTTACACATACTAGGGAAGCTCTCTGCCACTAAGCTGTATCTCCAGGCCTTTTAGAATTTTATTTTAAGTCAGGGTCCTCACTGAATTTCTCAGGTGGCCCTGAATTTGTGATTCTCCCACCTTAGCACACTGAGTAGCTGGGATCACAGGTGTGTGCCGTCATGCCTGGTAAGGATACAATTTTGTACTTTTTTCCCAATCACTGAAAATGATGACATCTATATAGTAATATGTAAAAATGCTTATAAATCAATAGGCACTTTTATATTTTACTATGACTTTGCTATAATATACATTTAAGTAGGATGCGAAAGTGCACACACTATAAAGTTCATCTTTTTAAAGAGTACAATTTAGTGGCTTTTGTCTATTCACAAGGTTGTGTAACCATCACCATTCTCTAGTTCCAGAATGTTGTCACCACCCCAAAAAGAAACCCCACACCCATTAGCCATCATTCTTCATTGCCTTCTCCTACCAGCCTCTGGCAACCACTAATTTACTTTCCATCTTTATGGATGTGTCTATCCTGGACAAAGTGAATAAGTGGAAACATACAATATGCAGCTCTTTGTGTGTGTCTGGCTTTTTTCAGTTAGCATAATATTTACAAGGTTCATCCATGTTGTATGCATCTTTTTAATGTTTTATTTTACATAACTCATATTTTAATGCTATATAATATTCCCTAAGAGATATTATATATATATATATAGTGCAGGTGTATGTTTTTGTAAAGAATGGCATCGATATCTTTATACCTCTAATTCATCTATTCTCTTGAACTATTTCTTTAGAATAAATCCCATGAGTGGGATTACTAGGTCAAAGGGTATGAACATTTTTATAGCTCTTGTCAATATTGCTCTTAAATCGTGGTGCCCAGAACTAAATGCAATTCTCAGTGTGTTCAGACAGAACAGGGTACTGTGGGGCTATTAAGTTCTCAAGGTCTGGACAATATATCATCCTTTAAATCAAGGAACCTAAGAATTTATTAGCTTTTTTGGTTGTTATGTGTGTCTCATTGAGCTTATAACAAACTGAGGGCCATTGGATCTTTTCCTAGGCACTGTGTCTTAAAGCTATATTTGCATCTACTGTAAGATTCAGGAGGCTTTTGAAGACTTCCTGACTTGAATTTAGTTTGTCTTAGCTTTTTATTTTAACAGTGGGTGGTCTGAAGAAGCTCTCAGAAAGAATGATGCTATTGTGGTCTTAGCTAGATACTATAGATGGTGCTATTGGGCTGTCACAAGGGTAAAATATGTTCCTTCCCACCTGCTTCACTTTTTTGAAGAGTCAAGTGGCACCTCAGCAGCTTCATTATCAGAGTTCCTTCCTCCCCTTTGGAATAAGAGAGCAACCATGTAGTTGAATTTGGGGTGTTTTTCAAGGCAAGCTCCAGTTGAAGCATGATTTTTAGTTGTCATTTGATCTCTTTAGGGGCAGTCTATTTCATGTTAAACTTTGCTTGAACACATCTCATACCACTGCTTTGGTCTTCAAGTTCATACCCCAAGAAGCTGATTTTTCATTTGCTTTCTTTCTCCACTCCACCCCTCTACTTCCCTCCGCCCCCCCTTTTCCTTTTTTTTTTTTGTACCAGGAATTGAATCCAGGGGTGATACATCCCCAAACCTTTTTATTTTTATTTATTTATTTTTGTTTTGAGACAGAGTCTCACCAAGTTGCTAAGGCTGGCTTTGAACTTGGGATCCTCCTTCCTCAGTCTTCTGAATCATTGGGATTATAGGTGAGCATGATAGTCTCCAGATCCATCCATGTACCAGCAAAAGTCATAAAGTCATTCTTTTTTGTGTCTGAGTAATATTCCATTATGTCTACATACCACATTTTCTTTATCCATTCATCTGTTGAAGGGTACCTAGGTTGGTTCCATAGCTCAGCTACAGTGAATTGTGCTGCTATAAACATTGATGTGGCTGCATCACTGTAGTATGCTGATTTTTAAGTCCTTTGGGTATACTAAGGAGTGTGATAACTGGATCAAATTGTGATTCCATTCCAAGTTTTTGGAGGAATCTCCATACTGCTTTCTAGAGTGGTTGTACCAATTTGTAATCCCACCAGCAATGTATGAATGTATCTTTTTTCCCACATCCTTGCCAATATTTATTGTTACTTGTATTCTTGATAATTGCCATTCTGGAATGAGATGGAATCTCAGTGGGTTTTTTTTTTTTTTTTTGGTATTGGGGAGTGAATCCAGGGGTGCTTAACCACTAAACCACATCCCCAGCCCCTTTTTTGTTGTTGTTGTTTTGTTTTGTTTTTTGAGATAGGGTCTCACTGAGTTACTTAGGGCCTCACTAAGTTGCTGAGGCTGGCTTTGAACCCTTGGTCTTCCTGCCTCAGCTTCCTGAGCTGCTGTGATTAGAGGTATGTGACAACACCTGGCTTCAATGTAGTTTTAATTTGCATTTCTCTAATTGCTAGAGATGTTGAATATTTTTTTCTTTTTGTAATGTGGTGTGTATGTGTGTGTGTGTGTATTAGTTGTTGGTGTACCTTTCTTTATATGTGGTGCTGAGAACCTAGTGCCTCAAACATGCACACTACCATTGAGTTACAACCCCAGCCAGCCCCTGAATATTTTTCCAAATATTTGTTGATCAGTCTTATTTCTTCTTCTGTTAAGTGCCTGTTCAGTTCCTTTGCCCATTTATTGATTGGGTTATTTATTTTCTTGGTGTTAAGTTTTTTGGTTTCTTTATATAACATGGAGATTAATACTCTATCTGATGTGCAAGGTCTTATTCTTTTCCATCATGTGTTTCTTAGTTTTTTGTTTGTTTTTGGTACTGGGGATTGCCTTTGGGCAATTTACTACTGAAATTAATCCTCTGTCCTATTTATTTATTTATACTGGGGATTGAACTCAGGGGCACTTAACCACCAAGCTACATCCCCAGCCCCCTACCCCCTTTTTTCTTTATCTTTAATTAATTAATTTTTATATGGTGCTGAGGATCGAACCCAGGAAGGCAGGCGCTCTACCGCTGAGTCACAACCCCAGCCCAAAATATTTGCTTATTTTTTTAGTTGTAGATGGACACAATATCTTTGTTTATTTATTTATTTTTATTTGGTGTTGAGGATCGAACCCAGAGCCTCACACGGGCTAGGTGAGCGCTCTACCCCTGAGCCAATACCCCAGTCCTACCCCCTTTAAAAAAAAATGTTTTAGTTGTCAATGGATCTTTTATTTATTTATATGTGGTGCTGAGGATCAAACCCAGGGCCTCACCCATGCCAGGCAAGTGCTCTACTACTGAGTCAGGACTCTAATACCCTGCCCACCCACCCAGGCCCTTTTTTATATTTTATTTAGAGACAGGGTCTTGCTAGTTGCTTAGAACTTAAGTTGCTGAGGCTGGCTTTGAACTCATGATACTCCTGCCTTAGCCTCCTGAGTCATTGGGATTATAGGCATGTGTTTCTACTGTGACCTGGCTTGTTTGTTTGTGTTCTTGCAGTACTGGGATTGAACCCCAAGCCTCCTGTGTGCTAGGTAGGTGCTCTACCATTAAGCTACATCTGCAGTCCCTTAGAGTGTTTCTTGTTTTTATGTTCCTATCTTTGCTGATGTCACTCTTCTTTCCTAGAACTCTTTTTTCTTTCTGCTAATCTAAATCTTTTCATTTTTATGACCCAGCTTAAGATGCTTAAGATTTATCCATAAATGATGCCTTCACTGATGAATTCCATCTCCAGTATTCTTGTCTAGTTTGTAACATTCTATCAAACATTTCTAACAATGTGTTGCCATAAAATTGTTCCTTGTCTCATATTTGTAAGTCTTCTCTCCTTAACTCTACTAGGGTTTCTTGAGGGCAGTGACTTTCTTCTCCTATAATAGGATATTTAGTAAATGTGTGACCCTGGATAAATTATTTAACAGTTTTGGGCTGTTTCTTTATTTTTGGTGCTTAGGGATTTGAACCCAGGGCTTTATGCATGCCAGGCAAGCACTTTTAATACTGAGCCACATCCCCAGCCCACTTGGGCTGTTTCTTCATTTGTTACATAGAGATAATGATGCCTTCATCACAGGAATGTTAAGACAATCAAATGAGACAATGTGTTGGGAGCACTTAATAAATCATAAAATATTTTATAGAAATTAGGCAGGATTTTTTTACTTTTCTGAACTAGGGATTGAGTTCAGGGTACTCTACCACTGAGCTACATCCTTTATATATCTAAATATATACATACATTCTTTATATATCCGTTTATATATTGTGACAGGGTATCACTAAATTTCTGAGGCTAGTCTCCAGCTTGCAATCCACTTGCCCGGCCTCTAAGTCATAGGGATCACAGGTGTGTGTTACAGTGCTTGGCTGGCATTATAAATTTTTTTTAAAAAAAATATGATAGAATGTATAAATAAAAGAGCATGCTAAAATTCCAGATTAGCATTTACCTCTGGAGTGTTACATCACAAAATTATTGGCAATGTCAGAATCAGAACTCAAGATCTGAATAAAGCTCTTCTTTGTTATTTTTCCACAATAGTGGGGATTGAACCCAAGGGCACTGTACCACTGAGCTATATTCCCAACCCTTTTTAAAAACATTTGAGACAGGGTCTTGCTGAGTTGCCCAGACTGGCCTCAAACTTGAGATCCTCCTGCCTGAGCTTTCTGAGTCACTGAAATTACACACATGTGCCACTAAGCAGGACAAGCATTATTAATTGTACCTCTTCCACATAAGAATAAATTCACTAAAGATCAAATTCAAACTGGGCATGGTGGTGTATGCCTGTAATCCCAGGAGCTCAGGAGGCTGAGGCAGCAGGATTGCAGGTTTGAAACCAGCCTCGGCAATTTAGTGAGGCTGTAAATAACCCAGTAAGACCCTGTCTCAAAACAAAAAAAATAAAAAATTATGAAAGAGGGTTGGGTATGTGGCTCAGTGGTTAAGCACCCTTGGGTTTAATCCTTGGTACCAAAAACAATCAAACAAACAAAAAAACACAATAAATAAATAAAATAAAATTTAAGTTTTTAGTAAATCTACAAGGCACTCACATTGAATCAAATGCTTCAGATAAAGAGTTTTGGTTTTGACATTTTTGACATTGCCAATAATTCTGTGGTATAAAACTTTACTTTTTTTTTTTTTTTTTTTTTTTTTTAAGATGCTAAGGATGAGGCTGGGGATGTGGCTCAAGCGGTAGCGCGCTCACCTGGCATGCGTGTGGCCCGGGTTCAATCCTCAGCACCACATACAAACAAAGATGTTGTACGCCGAAAACTAAAAAAAAATAAATATTAAAAATTCTCTCTCTCTCTCACTCTCTTAAAAAAAAAAAAGATGCTAAGGATGCATATGCTAGGCACTCTACCACTGAGTTACACCCCCAGGCCCACTTTAATTTTTGATAGTTTAAGTTTTTTTTTTTTCCATTTCTTAACATCTAATGCACAAGTTCGGGTATGTTAGCCATGTCTTTGGACTTCAATTCTGTTATCTTTAAAATGGCAAATGCTAACCTAATCAAACTCCTTAACAGAACATTATAGAATGTCTATTCAAAGAAACATTAGGGGCTAGGGATATAGCTCAGTTTGTAGAGTACCTTCCTCACACGCATAAGGCCCTGGGTTCAATCCTCGGCACCACACAAACAAAAACATTAATCCTGAAAAAAATACAAGTCTCTTGGTGGAAGGGTGGCTCTTTGGGAGAAACTTCAAACTATTTCAACTTATTCCCTTTAATATGAACAAAGCACATTACCATATTAAATGCTCTGGGAAGTAAAGAAACCAGTTTAACTTGATTTTAACCAGTGTTTCTCAAACTTATTTGGATGTGGAATAGTTTTCTCAGATAACATCTATTTAGTATCCTGTGAAACTAATTTTCTGAAACACATGCTTTGGACTGCCAACATGAATATTCTTAGATATTAGAGGCAGTATGGACAAAGGGAAAAGACCAACCTCATAGGAAGTACTCCACTCATTTTTGTGCCTGTTGTGGTTTCTGCCTTCAATGGAGATTTTATTTATTTTAATTATTATTATTATTATTATTCACAGTACTTGGGACTTGGGATTGAACCCAGGGTACTCTACAATAGAGCTACATCCCCAGCCCTTTTTATTGTATTTTTAAAATTGTGAGACAGAGTCTCTGCTAAGTTGCCTAGACTGGCCTCAAATTACTTATTTATTTATTTTTTGGCCTTGAACTTGTGATCCTCCTGCCTCAGGCTCCTGATTTGCTGGGATTACAAGCATGTGCCAGCATCCCCAGCTTCAGTGGAGATTTTAAAAATTATATTTCTTTCTGGGTGCAGTGTTATATGCTTGTAATCTCAGTGACTCAGGAGGTTGAAGTGGGAGGATTGGAAGTTCAGTTGAGGGAGACCTTGTCTCAAGAAGTAAAAGGGCTGGGGATTGGCTCAGTGACAAAGAGCCCCTGGATTCAGGTTCAATCCCCAGTCCCAAAAAACAAATAAAAACAAAACAAAACAAAACTCTAATCTCTTATCTCAAAGATCTATTTGAAAACATCAGATTAGGTTAGGTTAATACAGAATATATTTACCAAAGTGAAGATCCTGTCATGATTTCTTCGTAGTTGTAATTTTGGCATTTGATCTGTGGGATCAATTAATCCCCTAAAGGCTGAATTGAGACATCAATATTGTTTTGTTATTTATTTACTTAATATTTTTCACATTTACTTATTTACTTACTTTTATTTTATTTATTTATTTATATTTTGTTATTTATTTACTTACATTTCCTGGTGCTGAGGATCAAACCCAGGGCCTCACACATGCTAGGCAAGCACTCTACCTTTGAGCTATACCCCCAGACCCTGAATGCTATTTTAAAACGATCTAATTTTCCTTTACTAATTTTTGTTTATTTATGATAATAGGCATTTAACCCCCGGTGCTCTACCACTAAGCTACAACCCCAGCCCTTTTTTATTTTAATTTTGAGACACTGTTTCAGTTGCCAAGGCTATGATCCTCCTACCTCAACCTCCTGAGTTGCTGGGATTACAGGTGTATTCAACCTCACCTGCTCTTTTCATTTTTTAAAAAAACTTTGGCAGTTACTCTAATCATTTCAGAAACCGATTTTGGTGTTTTCTTCAGAGTAGGTTATAAATATATGTTGTTATCTTTTCCTCCAATATAATTGGTGGACTTTGAACAATTTGTAATTATTTCAAGGCAGGCAGTGTCACTTTATTATGAAGTAAAACATGCACAATGGAAAAATATATGTATGTATGTGTATAACTATATCTATATAAATATAAATACATTACAAAGAACCATGACAGGGGACTGGGGTTGTGGCTCAATGGTAGAGTGCTTACCTAGCACGGTCAAGGTCCTGGGTTTGATCCTCAGCATCATATAAAAATAAGTAAGTAAAATAAAAGTATTGTGTTCAACTACAACTAAAAAATAAATATCTATTTTTTAAAAAAGAAATATGACATGGGCTGGAGTTGTAACTCAGCAGTAGAGCGCTTGCCTAACATGTGCAGGGTGGTGTGCTGGATTCGATCCCTAGCACCACATAAAAATAAAATAAAGGTATTGTGTCCAACTACAACTAAAACAATTTAAAAAAATATTTTTAACCTGGTCAAAAAAAGTATTTTTGAGCCAGTGTAGTGGCACATGCCTGTAATTCTACCAAGTAGGGAGGCTGAGGCAGGAGGATTGTAAGATCAAGGCCAGGCTCAGCAATTTAGTGAGGCCCTAAGCAACTTCAGGAGACCCTGTCTGAAAAAAAAAAAAAAGGGGGATGGAGATAGCTCTATGTGGTAGATCACACCTGGGATAAATCCCCAGTAGGAAAAAGAAGAGTTGTTTTTTTTTTTTTTTAATTTAATTGATTTTTAAAAAAATAAATGACAGCAGAATGCATTACAATTCTTATTATACATATACAGCACAATTTTTCATATCTCTGGTTGTATATAAAGTATGCTCATACCAATTTGTGCCTTCATACATGTACTTTGGATAACGATATCCATCACATTCCACCATCCTTGCTAACCCCCTGCCCCCTCCTTTCCCCTCCCACCCCTCTGTCCTATCTAGAGTTTTTCTATTCCTTCCATGCTCCCTGTCCCTACCCCACTATGAATCAGCCTCCTTATATCAGAGAAAACATTTGGGATTTGTTTTTTTGGGATTGGCTAACTTCACTTAGCATTATCTTCCATTTACCTGCAAATGCCATGATTTTATTCTCTTTTATTGCTAGTAATATTCCATTGTGTGTGTGTGTGTGTATGTATGTATATGTATATATATATATATATATATATATATATATATATATATATATATATATATGCCACATTTTTTTTTATCCATTCATCTACTGAAGGGCATTTAGGTTGGTTGCACAGTTTAGCTATTGTGAATTGTGCTGCTATAAACATTGATGTGGCTGTGTCCCTGTAGTATGCTGTTTTTAAGTCTTTTGAGTATAGATGGAGGAGAGAGACAGCTGGGTCTATTCCCAGTTTTCCAAGGAATCTCCATACTGCTTTCCATAGTTTTTTAAAAAATATTTTCTTAGTTGTCAATGGACTTTATTTATATGTGGTGCTGAGAATTGAACCCTGTGCCTCACACATGCTAGGAAAGTGCTCTACCACTGAGCCACAACCCCAACCAAAAAGTATTTTTTAAAAATATTTTCAGGGGCTGGGGATGTGGCTCAAGCGGTAGCGCGCTCGCCTGGCATGTGTGTGGCCCAGGTTCGATCCTCAGCACCACATACAAACAAAGGTGTTGTGTCGCCGAGAACTAATAAATATTAAAAAATTCTCTCTCTCTCTTTAAAAAAATATTTTTCAGTTGTAGTTGGACACAATACTTTTATTTATTTTTATGTGGTGCTGAGGATCAAACCTAGGGCCTCGAATGTGCTAGGCGAGCACTCTGCCACTGAGCCACAACCCCAGCCCCCCAAAAGTATTTTAAAAATGTTTGTTCAATGTCTTTTAGAGGGATTCAGCACTGCATGGAGAAAGGGGAAAGGTGGGCCATGAGTTGCAGTACCCCTTTTGTCAACCCAGCTCAGAAAAACATCCTCCCTCTTTAGAGGGCAGCTTTTTTTTTTTTTTTTAGTAAAACCTACCACCCCAGGCTGGGACCAGGCAAAATGTTCCAACTACATCTGTGATTCTCCTTTGGATAGCTACTAAATACAATATTCTTTGTCTCATAAATTACCAGTGGTTTTATTATTTTGTTTGGGGTATATAGATTGAACCCAAGGACTTGTACATGATAGGCAATCCCCACCCTTCCAGTGATGTTTGCTATGTGTGTGTGTGGGGTGTGTGTGTGTGTGTGTAGACAAAGAGAGATGCGAGTTTACAGGCCTTAAAATACAATTGCAGCCTGGAAAGGAATTACATGTCTGTAATCTCAGGTACTCGGGAGGCTGAGGCAAGTTCCAGACCAGTCATTGCAATTTATTGAGATCCTTTCTCATAATAGAACATGCTGGGGATGTAACTCAGTGATAGTTTCTATCACTGAGTTCATGCCTCCTAGCATGCTGGAGCCCCTAGGTTAGATCCCTAGCACTACAAAACCAAACAAGCAAACATACTAATCATAAAGCATATAGTAATGATTCATTGTAAATACTGCACATACTTTGGTTATCTGGCCATCCAGTGATTTTTATTTTTTTTGTGGTTCTGGGGATTGAAACTCCTGCAACTCAGGGGGTTTCCATTTTCAGTCAGTTCCAGCTCTGTCCCCCACTCCCTCAGATGTCTCTCTTATCCCTATGGAAACCAGCCTTTTCTGGCCTTGGTCCATTCTCCATGCCCATGTTGAAGTGAACTTGCGTCTCACCTGTTCCTTTCATCTAGCATATCCAGGGCCTCACACATGCTAGGAAAGCACTCTCCCTCCAGTGATATTTTAATAGTGCTCATGGATTGGGTTTAGATGTGCTCTTTCATCTACTTTCTCTCTCTTCAGATGAGTTATTCATATATAAGACATTTCTCAAGATCTTTTAGGAATCATGACTTTTCCAACAGACTAAAGTTTTAAAAAATGAGGACTTTTGACATCCCCAAAACCTGTACTGGTTTTGCAGTAGCAACAATTTCTATAATGAAAGCATTTCTTAAGTGACTTTAGGTGTGTGAAATCAGTCATCATGGAATAGGATCCCTATTAACAAGGGTCTTATCATCCTGCTTCTACTCAGCATGGGTAGGAAGGAGAATTGTGGAAGTTATTCATTCCCTGTGTTCCTATATCAGTTTCCACTTTTTTGCTAAAGCACTTACCACTATTATAGTTAATTATTTAATAGCTCATCATCTCCTTTACAATTGGATACTGTTCTTAGGGGCAATGATCTTTTATTCTTTGTAAGTGACCCAATGCCTTGAACAAGTGAAGAGAGCAGATATTTGAATCCTCTGCTATTTGAATCTTTGAAAAAACAGACACTTGGTCTAGTACCTTAAGAAGCTGAATGACCTAGTCTTTTGTTTATATGTTAAATTATATAGTTGGAATAGTTTAGGCATGAATCAACAGGGGTCAGTGGGTTCCAGATTTTTAAAAAATATATATTTTTAGTTGTTGATGGATTATTTTATTCATTTATTTATATGGGGCGCTGAGGATTGAATCCAGTGCCTCACACATGTGAGCTCTACCACTGAGTCACAACTTCAGCCCTTAAAATAGTTTTTTGTTGTTGTTGTTGCTGGGGATTGAACCCAGGGGCTTGTGTATGCAAGGCAAGCACTATACCAACTGAGCCATATCCCTAGCAGGGGCTCCAGATTTTTGACGTCATGTCCCATATAAAATTAAGAAAGACCACAAAGATCAGATGACTTGGTAGCTATCTCCTGTACTATTTAAGACAAGTACTGTATCTGAAATGACAAACGTATGGAAACCAAAACTACCGTTTTGTGATATCTATATAATTATCTACACTCTTGGCTTCTGAATGACCCATTCAGAAGCACTTTATTTGGCCTCAAAAGATGGAGCTAGATTCTGATTAATTTGTTCAGTGCTTATTGTCTAAATCCCAGCCTTTAGCACCTCCGGAGGGACCACGGACCAGCCAACTCTCTTGTGTTTCACTTTCAGGACGATGGCTCAAGATACACAAATACGAGAGATGATTTCGCCCTGGGGAGGTTGGGAGTGACTATTAAGACATGTATTTAACAGAAAGATGGGATGGGAGGCCTCACTGATCAGTCTCACATAAAGATGCAGACGGCTGGGCAGATCAGAAATCCGTCATCGAAACAGACTTAGGCATTGTGTTCGGCGAACATTAACAGGGTAGAGAACTCGACGCCCCACCGGCCTCACGGACTGCCAGGGACGCTGAATGGCTCTGTTGTCCGGAGTACTGGCATTTCCCACACCCAGTGGCTCTGAAGTGGCCTTTAGGGGAAGAAAAAAAGAAAAAAGAAAAAAAAAAACTTGGTCTGAGAAGCAAGGGTAGGCGTTAAGTCGTAAGATGCGCAATCGAGGGCGGCCTGCACTAGCGTCGCGGCCGCAGAGGTACAGCAGGAATCAGCGAGCGAGGTTTCTCTCACGCGCGCGTCTTCGGCCAACTCCGGGGGAGTTTCGGCTCTTTCCGTCAGTTTCAGCTCGGCCCTCCACTCTGCGCGCGCTATCCCCCACGACGCGGTGCCGGGCTTTTCTTGGCCTTGGGCCCTTCACCACGCCAACGTGGACTCGCGTCTCACCCGTTCCCTCCTTCCATCTAGTTTGTCCCAGACCTATTCATTCCTCATCTCCTCAGTAATTACCAGTCTCCGGCAAAACCAGAGTTCCTAAAACTCTAGCGCGCGAGCTGGCGGGTGGCACGAGAGACCAGCGCCTGAAAAAAGCGGTAACTGGACCAACTTGAGTCCGTCTCGCGCCCCACACCTCTCCACTCTAAGGTGTCAGGGCGCGCGGGTCGCCTCGCGCTCGGGCCTCGCTCGCGCGCGGGTTAGCTGCAACGGCCACGAGCTCGGCGCGCCAGGTTCGCGCCGGCGCGAGCACGCGCTCTGCGCTCTGGCCGGCTAGCGCGCACGCGCCCGAGAGGGCTCCGGGGCGGGGCGAGCAGCTCGAGCCCGGTTGAGGGTCGGTGTGGATCGCTGGCACTCCGGCCCCCAGCCGCGCTGCGATTCCCGGCCCGCCGCCGGGGTGTCCAAGGAAGCCGGGAAGGCGGCGGTGGAGGCGGGGCGGCTTCGGGCCCTGCGAGAGCTGGGGGAGGAGCGTGGCGGTGACGGCGGCGGCTCCAGAATAGAAGGAGGCAGAAGATCTCCTTTCCTCTTCTCAGACC
This sequence comes from Marmota monax, assembly GCF_021218885.2. Lineage (NCBI taxonomy): Eukaryota > Metazoa > Chordata > Mammalia > Rodentia > Sciuridae > Marmota > Marmota monax. The sequence goes on from NW_026695227.1 coordinate 30,445,002, forward strand.
CGGGAGCGTCCGGGACTCAGAGCCCGGAACTGGGGGGGACGCGGCGACTGCTGGGCCCGGGCTAGGTGAGCTGGGGTGTTGGTCGAAGAGGTTGGTGGGGCTCAGTGGGTCACAGAGGTGGAGGGCGGGCTCCAGGAAGGGAACGGGGGAGGGGGCAGTTGTTGGGGGTTGGGGAACCGAGAACAGGGGGATGTGAGCCCTTTGGGACCAGGAGTGCCCAGAGGGTCTAGGGTTTCTGGGGTTAGTGGGGCGGGCGAGGCAACCGGGTCTGAGAGTTTCCGAGGGATAGGCCAGGGAAACAATGGAATGAAGGGGAACTGTGGTATGAGCTTGTGTGGGGTATTGGATTTTAAGAAAAAACGAGCAAGATCGGAAAGAATGAAATGGATCATTTGGGATCTGAAGTACAATGAAGTGGGGATGCGTAAGGTCATCTGCGTGGGTGTCCGAGAGCCTTAGGATTTGAGGGCAATAATGGAATTTGAAGATGAGGAGTAGAAGGGCATATTTGGAATTGAGAGGGAAACGGAGTAGAAAACAAGGCAAAAAGAGGTAGAGAAATACAATAGATAGGCTTTGAATTAAAGCAGAAGTGTAGAGTCCATGGTAGATGGACTAGAGAACTATCTTTCTCTTAATTCATCCAGGATGATTGGGTTCTTTTAGAAATGGGTTTTTCTCAGGCTTGACCTTTTGCTAAGGAGTACACACCATTCTTTTAATAATTTGGTTATCACTTATAGTCCGTTTTGTTGAAAAAGCGTATCTATAATATCTATTTTTCCTCTAGGTAATTTACTTGTAGTTAAACACATCACCAAAAATATATTGCTTTGAGTTATATCAGTGATAATGCAGAGTTGAGGGTGTTTGGGGAACACAGAACTTGTTTTAGTTGGACCAAAAGGGGATGAATAGCCTTGATAAAATCCAGGTTATCAGTACTTCGTTAGAATTGCAATTTCTCACTGAGAAATATTCATGTTTCATTTTTTACTGGGTTTTATACTCATGGAAAAGTGTTGGGGTTCTACCCAAGATACTGTTTCTTGGTGCTGACTCTAAATTATCAGGCTGCCTCATACTTTACAAGTTTGAATTAAGGTGATTTTGGAATATTGTGGGAAAGTATTTCTGGAGTTACAATCTTTGCATTTTATTAATACTGGATTTTCAGACCAAATTTTCGATGGTACTATAGAAAATTGCTGATTTTGAAATTGCAATTACCATATGTGTTCATAAATAGTCCATGTTAAGCTTTTTGCTTTTGGGCATTAAGTTTTGCTGACTCATCTAAAGATTTCTGGGCATCAGTTATTTTTCAGCTGTGTCTCCAGTGGTAGCATTTGGTTATTTATAAGGGTCCAAAATTAATAATCTAAATTGTACTTTTCTACTTGGGAGGCTGAGGCCAGAGGATTGTAAGTTTGAGGTCAGCCTGGGCAACTTAGCTAGACCTTATAAAAAGTAGAGAGGGATGGGGATGTAGTTCACTGGTAGAGTGCCCCAGAGTTTCATCCCTAGTATGGGGGGGTGGAAGATAAATTGTACTTTTATATAAGTATGTTATAAAAATTGAACAAAGCAAGAAGTGACTGTAGTGTCTTCAGTGATAATAAGGGCTAGGCAAGGTTCTAAGGTTCTAAGATTTTTTTTATGCATTATCTCATTTAATTTAATCCTCACAATTATTTCCTCTTTTTAAAAAAATATTTTTAGTTGTAGATGGACACAAGACCTTTATTTATGTATTTTTATTTGGTGCTGAAGATTGAACCCAGTGTGTGCTGCACCACTGAGCTTACAACTGGGGCCCCCAATTATTTCCTCTTTTGTAAATTAAGAGGTTAAATAATTTTCTAAGGTCACAGAATTAGTGACTAACAAAAGCTGAATCCAGACCCAGCTCTTTTGGATGCCTTCTTTAAATCTTCCCCCCCCCCCCCATGCTGGCAATTGAATCCATGGGTGGTTTACCTTTGAGCTGTACCCCAACCCTTTATATTTTTTATTTTGAGACAGCGCCTCACCAAGTTGATTAGGGCCTGGCTAAGTTTCCGAGGCTGGCCTTAAACTTGCAATCCTCCTGTTTCAGTTTCCAGAGTCCCTGGAATTACAGGTGTGCATCACCATGCCCAGCTACCTTCTTTAAATCTTCACTGCCTGATTTTTCTTTCTGTTCCACCCTATCTTGGTATGTAGTAAAGCATAGGAAACTTGATTTTGATATGACAGCAGTGATTTTGATGAAGATTGGGTTAGTGGACAGTTTATTTCCCCTGTGATTTAACAGAGCTTCTGGGGTCTTGATAATTCGGTTAAAAACATCTTTCTGCTAAGAGTTTGTTTTTTAATTATACTTGATTTTCTATTTAGCCTAGTGTACTGCTGAAGTATGGTGCATACGTGGCATTCTTACTTGTAGAAGCTAAGGCAAGCAGTTGTGGAGCCAAAACCAATTAACTCTGGAAAACAATAAAAACTGCTCAGGCTCAAATGCTCTCCAAACACCTGTTGAGCCCACAGTTGGTACTGGCATTACCTCTAAATATAGATAGGATCCAAGAAACCTAGACTGAGGCAACTTTAGAGAAATAAAGAGAAACAGCTGTGGCCTGAGAGAGGAACCATAGGTTACTGGCCAGAACATCAGCCTAGTGCCTGGAGGCTAGAGATGGGGAATGGAGGGTAGGGAATTTTCTGTTGTGTTTTTTTTTTTTTTGTACCTGGGATTGAACAACATCCCCAGCCCTTTTTATTTTTATTTATTTATTTTTTAAGACAGGGCCTCGCCAAGTTGCTGAGGCTGGCTTTAAACTTGTGATCTTATTGCCTTATTGGGATTACAGGCATGCATGATTGCACCTAGCTGCTCAGTTACTTTAAAATGGTCATTTTATTACATGTTCCCCTGAAGGTAGCGCTTGGCCTTTATGTATGAGTAATGGTGCTTTCTCTACTGACTTCCTATATTGTTAGCAGGATACTTGGTATTGGAAATGATTCAAAAGTAAGGAACCATTTGTGATATACAGATCCTTCCACTTACCCATGCACTATGGGTGATAATCTTCAGAGTGTTGTGTGTTGTGTCTGAAAAATGTGTCAATAGTGTAAAGCATTTGTTGTATACTTTGCTGCCTTCTTTTTTTTTTTTTTTTTGTACTGCGCATTGAACTCAGGGGCACTCGACTACTGAGCCAGATCCCCAGCCCTTTTTTGTAATTTATTTAGAGACAGACTCTCATTGAGTTGCTTAGTAAGCCTTGCTTTTGCTGAGGCTGGCTTTGAACTTCTGATCCTCCTACCTCTGTCTTCTGAGCCACCAGGATTATGGTTGTGCGCCACTGCGCCTGGCCAGACATTTTTATTTTTTATTTTGAGACTGGACCTTACCAAGTTGCCCACTGTCACGGGTGGTTTCTACAGACTCAGTCTGAGGCACAGTTAGATTCAACCAAATCTATTTTATTAATGCTCATCAGACTTCAGACACAGATCCTAATTCTGAGTCCTAAGTCTACACGCAGGGGTCCCAGACGCTCACCTGTGATGTGTCTTAAGTCCAGGTTGCTGGAACTCCATCCAGGAGGAGTCTGGGGGGTGGGGGACAACAGCAGTGGAGTTCTCTGTTTCTCTATCCAGATCCTGTTAGTCCTGCCAGGCTTCAGAAGGCTGGGCTTTTAAGTTCTAGTTCTGTTGTGCTTGCAGCTGATAACTGGGTGAGCTCTGCAGTCTACGCCTGGGTATACTCTTCCATCACTATCTTAAGTCCATCTAAGTTCCGCAGTTTATCTAAGTTTTGCGGTTTATATTACATCATGGACATAATGCTTACAGTCTTTATCTAACACATACACTAATTAACATAATCCACATTCAATAATTCTATAATATTTTCTGGTACTCATATCACCCAGGCTAGCCTTAAACTTGCGGTCTTTCTGCCTTAACCTCACAAGTTGCTGGAATTACAGGTGTGCATCACTCTGGGCTCAGCTGTTATATGTTTAAATATTTCTAACAGATTCCTGGAATACATGAATAGAACAGGAAGTAAAACTGGTTGAAGTCATTGACTCCATTTTTTTCCCTTCCATGTATATGAATTGTCACATAATACCCGATATAATAGATTGAAGTAATTATGGTGAGCTGTCCCTTAGAATGGGTCTCAAGTCCCAAATCATTTTTTCTAAATGTCACACCCTTGCATCTTGTTTCTTAAGCTTATTTGGCTTCAAAGTGATTTCAGGCTCAAATGCTGTTTTCCAGGAGCCTTGAGGAGACTTTTTAAGTAAGCCCATACTTACTATGGATGTAGTCTGTTTGAAACTCAGCCCAACTACTAGAGAGTTAAATTAGTTCTGAAATATTTTAAAAATTTGAAATTCATAATTGCTTTTATCTTTAGGTTGCTTTATATTAAGGATTGGCTGGAGGACAGCATTTAATCTGCATGTTCATATCCAGTATGGTAGCCTATAGGAGTGGATTCCTGAAATAAACTATATACATTCTGTAGTAGCCCCAGACCCTTAAAATGTTCTGCAGGGTCTGAAGATATTTAAAGGCAGCTACTCCTTCTCTCCCTCCTCCTCGTCCTCTTGGAGCTTTTTTTTTTTTTTTTTTGGTACTGGGCATTGAACCCAGGGGTGCTTAACCAGTAAGCCCCCAGGCCTTTTTATTTTTTCAGTTTGAGGTAGGGTCTTGCTGAGTTCTTAGGGCCTCACTAAACTGCTGAGGCTGGCCTAGAACCTGTGATCTTCCTACCTTAGCTTCCTGAGTCACTGGGATTTACAGGCATGCACCACTGCTTCTGGCTTAAAGGCAAGCTCCGCAGCTGTTGTCCTATGACTAGTTTGTGGTTAGGAGCAAGTTGATTAGAGGTGTTTTGGGATCTTCAGGGATTTCATGAGGTTTTTTTCCCTGACCCAAACCCTAAATAACAACCATGGATTTCTGGTAAGAAGGAAGATTTTTACATTACTAAATTAGCAGGATGGCATGATTACTAGTTGTGGAGTGTGTGTGTGTTCTTTGGAATAGGCTAAAGGGTGTTGGGACTGAGGAGAAGGTTTGTGATAAGGCCATTATATGATGTGGATGGGTCAGGATAGATAAGTCAACATCTTTTTGTATTTGAAGATGCTACCATTATTCTAGTGACTTGGATAGCACTGAAAACACAAATTTGTAAAACCTATAGGGTCTCCTATTTTAGTACACATGGTCTGCCCAGTTATTGGCTTGCTATTGTTTTAAACCTATTCCCCATAACAGAACAGCACTTTTCGTTACCTGTCCACTTAGTCTGTCATTATAACATGTCAATGTGGTCAGCCCACTGCTTTCTCTTCCTGGCCTACTGTTACTTTGATTTGAAATGTACATTAGTGTGTGACAGAATTCTTCTGCTTACCTTGTTAGGTTATCCTCATACATCTTTATAGTAAATTGCCTTTGTTGTTCACCAGCATGTCCTCAAAAAGTCCTCTGTACAAGGATTTCATTATGAGAGGTTCCATTACATTTGATGAAAACAGCAAAACTCTTTATTTATAACTAATATGGAATGACAGGATGCCAAAGTAATACACCTGAGAGATAGGTGGTACCACAGAACTAAGTGAACCATTTAGCATAGACCCAGATTTTATTTTGTTATATCTTAGTATTTATATGTAGACTTTTGAGATGATTATCTAAAAGCTTAGTGATAACGTTTCTCATTTCTGTCATGACTCAAATCTTATATTTTATATAGGAATTTAAAAAGTTCACATTGAACATCTATCATTAGTATGGTGGCTCATAATGTTATGATGATTATATAAGCTAAACTATATTATATGAGTTATTATTGTAATTTAAAAAAAATTGAGAGGGCCGGGGTTGAAGCTCAGTGGTACAGTGCTTGCCTAGCGTGTATGAGGCACTGGGTTTGATTCTCAGCACTGCATATAAAATATTTTAAAAATTTTGGGGGGATTGGGGGAGGGAGATGGGAAGTGTTAGGGAGGGGTATTGGTCAAATTATATTATTATGTTGTGTACATATACAAATATGTAACAACAAATCATTATGTACAACTATAATGTACCAATAAAAAATGTGAAAAAATACTAGGGGTTGAACCCAGGGAAGCTCTACCACTGAGCTACATCTCCAATCACCTGCCTTTTAAATTTTTTTTTGGTACCAGGGATTGAACCTAGAGGTGCTTAGCCACTGAGCCATATCCCAGCCCCCCCCCCCTTTTTTTTAGTTGTAGTTGGACACAATGCCTTTATTTAATTTATTTATTTTATGTGGTGCTGAGGATCAAACACAGCGCCTCGCACATGTTAGGTGAGTGCTCTACCACTGAGCCACTACCCTAGCCCTGTATCCCAGCCCTTTTAAACATTTTTCTATTTTGAAGCAAGGTCTTGCTAAATTGCTGAGGCTGGCTTTGAACCTGCCATCCTCCTGCCTTAGCTTCCCAAGCCATTGGGATTATAGGCATGCACCACCACACCTGGCCCATCTACCTTTTAAATTCTATGTATGTATGTATTTATTTATGGTACCGGGGATTGATTATGTATTTATTTATTTATGGTACTGGGGATTAAACCCAGGGGCACTTGACCACTGAGTCACATCCCCAGCCCCTTTTTGTATTTTACTTAGAAACAAGGTCTCACTGAGTTGCTTAGGCCTTGATAAATTGCTGAGGCTGGCTTTGAACTCACAATCCTCCTGCCTCAGCCTCTGGGATTATAGTGTGTGTGCCACCATACCCGGCCCATCTGCCTTTTTGTGTGTGTGTGTATGTGTGTGTGTGGTGCTGCAGATTGAACCCAAACACTTGTGCATGCGAGGTAAGCACTCTACCAATTGAGCTATATCCCAAGCCACCCCCCCATCTTCTTTTTTTAAAAATGATGTTTGAGACAACTTTTGCTAAGTTGCTGGGCTGGTCTCAAACTTGCGGTCTGCCTTCCTTAACCTTCTAAGTAGCTGTTATTACAGACATGCACCATTGAGCCTGGCAATATTTTTGTAATTTGGGAGCACAAGAAACAGTGCAACAACAATGATTACTTTTTTTTTTTTTTTTTTGGTATCAGGGATTGAACTGGGGGGCACTCAGCCACTGAGCCACATCCCCTAAATGTGTGTTTGGGCATCTAGACTGATGAAGTAGGAAAGGTTCTTCAAAGAGCAGAGATATTTGGTTCCTTCATTCTGATTGCTTGTTACCTGAAATCTTAACACTTCCATAAGAATAAGTCAGATTATATTCAGTTTTTACATAATAACATTTTGATTGGGCAATACAGCTGAGAACACATGATCCTTTTACACTCTCCTGGCTACTCATTTCCATTGGGAAATAGGCCCAAGCATATTAGTAGCCTTCTTGGTAGCCTTCATGAAGTTTTAAATTTAATTAATTAACTAAAAATTCTTTTTGAGATACTGAGGATCAAATCCTGGTTCTTTTTTTTTTTTTTTCCTTTTGGTACTGGGGATTGAACCCAGGTACACTTAACCACTGAGCCATACCCCCAGCCCTTTTTATTTTTTATTTTGAGATAGGGTCTTGCTAAGTTACCAAGGACTTCACTAAATTGCTAAGACTGGCTTTGAACTTGTGATCCTCCTGCCTTCGTTTCCCGAATCACTAGGATATCAGGTGTGTGACACCTTGCCTGGCTGAATCCTGGTTCTTGGACATTATAGCAAGTGCTCTACCACTGGACTGTACCCACAGCCCATAAGTGAATATTTTGATGCCTGAAATGTAGGTCTACTAAATGGCATTGGTTATGATTGCCAGTAGTGATATTTCCAAGTCTCATATTTATGATATTCTATGTCTCATATTTTTGATATTTTTCTCTTAATTTCTTGTTAAAATAGGGAAGCTGAATCTGTGCAGTGGCACACATCTGTAGTCCCAGCTACTTGGGGAGGCTGAGGTAGAAGGATTGTTGGAGGCCAAGAGTTGGAGGCCAGCCTGAACAATGTAGTGAGAATGTCTCAAATAAAAAAAAAAAAAAAAAGGAAGAAGGGAAGCTGTATAACTTGTTAGTTAAGAGCACAAGCCATTGGGAACACAAATATAGCTTTGATTCTCTATTTATCTGTATTTGGTTGTCATTTAAATTCTTTTTTTTTTTTTTTTCCCCTTTTTGGTACTAGGGATTGAACTCAGGGTCACTCAGCCACTGAGCCACATCCCCGGCCCTATTTTGTATTTTATTTAGAGACAGGGTCTCACTGAGTTGCTTAGCACCTTACCATTGCTGAGGCTGGCTTTGAACTCATGATCCTCCTGCCTCAACCCCTGAGCTGCTGGGATTACAGGTGTGCACCACAGTGCCCAGCTATCATTTGATTTCTCTGAGCTGTTTTCTGTATCCTAAAATGGGTGCTGTAGTAACTCCTACTACAGAGTTGTCATGAATATTAGATTTTTAAATATTACATATTAATATAATATAAAATCAACTGTTTTATGTGATGCAATTATCACCTCTATCCAGAAATTTTTTTTGCATGGGGTGGGTAGTAGGGATTGAATTCAGGAATATTCTGCCTTAGTTATATCCCCACCTTTTGTCTTATTTTTATTTTATGAGACAGGTTAAGTGTCATAAAATTGCTAAGTTGCCCAAGCTGGCCTCAAATTTGTGACTCTCCTGCCTTAGCCTACTGAGTAGGTGGGATTATAGGCATGAGCCACCAAGCCAGGCTATCCAAAACTTTTACATTATCCCTAAAGGAGACTCCATACTCATTGAGCATTTATTTCCCATTTTTCCCAATCCCATTACTGGCAACCCCCAATTTGCTTTCTTTTATCTCTATGGATTTACTTATTCTGGATTTTTTTTTTTTTTAATGAAAGAAAGCAGTCTTTTTTTAAAAAAATATTTCTTTAGATGTATGGACCTTTGTTTTATTCATTTATTTATATATAGTGCTGAGAATCGAACCCAATGCCTAACACTTGCTTGCAAATGTTCTACAACTAAGCCACAGCCTTAGCCCCAGTATTCTGGATATTTTAAATAAATGGAATCATACAGTATGTGACTTTGCATATTCCTTTCACTTAGCATTGTACTGAGGTTCATTCATGTTGTAACATGTATCAAACCTTACTTATTTTTATGGCTGAATACTATTCTATTGTATGGACATCATATTTTGTGTATTCATTTATCTACTGATGGTCAGTGTGTTATTTCCACCTTTGGCAGTTGTGAATAATACTGCTGTAAACATTCATGTACTATGTTTGATTGAATATATGTTTTCAATTCTTTGGGGTCTTAACTAAGAGTGAAATTGTTGAGTTGTGTAGTATTTATTTATTTATTTGTTACTGGGGATTGAACACTGAGCCACATCCCCAGATCCTATAGAGACAGGGTCTTGCTGAGTTGTGTAGGGCCTAGCTATGTTGTTGAGGCTGGCTTTGAACTCAGATCCTCTTGCCTCAGCCTCCGAGCTGCTGGTATTATAGGTGTGTGCCACCGAGCCTGGTTGTTTATTTTATATGGTGCTGAGGATTGAATCCAGTGCCTCACACATGCTAGGTAAGCACTCTGCCACTGAGCCACAATCCCAGCCCAGCTATTGAATTTTAATGGCTATAGCTTAGTGAGTGCACATAGTATGCACTCTATATATATTAGTTAATGTTATAGCTACAATTATTTTTGCTATGAATGGCCTGCATTGGTGGGAAACTGCTTACCATTTCCGAATAGGAATAGAGAGGCAACAAAACCTATATTTGTTGTCAATAAAGGTTTGAATCTGTCAGTGTTGATGCTTTACTTTTAATTAACGCCTCTATGTAAAAAAAAGAATTAGAAACACATGTACATAAAATTAGCTTATCTTTGGCAGAAATTAGTAGTATATCACTAAAGTTTATTTTATTCCTAAGAACTACAAAGCAGAAATGTCATCTAGTTATAGTTGAGATTTAGATCATGTTTCATCATTCTGCCTTGTTATTAGACATTTGCTTGTAAATTGCCACTATTAGAAGTTTTTGATATAGCGATACCAGACTTCAAACTATACTACAGAGCAATAGTAACAAAAACAGCATGGTACTGGTACCAAAACAGGTGGGTGGACCAATGGTACAGAATAGAGGACACAGAAACCAATCCACAAAACTACAACTACCTTATATTTGATAAAGGGGCTAAAAGCATGCAATGGAGGAAGGATAGCATCTTCAACAAATGGTGCTGGGAAAACTGGAAATCCATATGCAACAAAATGAAACTGAATCCCTTTCTCTCGCCATGCACAAAAGTTAATTCAAAATGGATCAAGGAGCTTGATATCAAATCAGAGACACGCCGTCTGATAGAAGAAAAAGTTGGCTACGATCTACATACTGTGGGGTCGGGCTCCAAATTCCTCAATAGGACACCCATAGCACAAAAGTTAATAACTAGAATCAACAAATGGGACTTACTCAAACTAAAAAGTTTTTTCTCAGCAAAAGATACAATAAGAGAGGTAAATAGAGAGCCTACATCCTGGGAACAAATCTTTACTCCTCACACTTCAGATAGAGCCCTAATATCCAGAATATACAAAGAACTCCAAAAATTAGACAATAAGATAACAAACAACCCAATCAACAAATGGGCCAAGGACCTGAACAGACACTTCTCAGAGGAGGACATACAATCAATCAACAAGTACATGAAAAAATGCTCACCATCTCTAGCAGTCAGAGAAATGCAAATCAAAACCACCCTAAGATACCATCTCACTCCAGTTAGATTGGCAGCCATTAGGAAGTCAAACAACAACAAGTGCTGGCGAGGATGTGGGGAAAAGGGTACACTTGTACATTGCTGGTGGGACTGCAAATTGGTGCAGCCAATTTGGAAAGCAGTATGGAGATTTCTTGGAAAGCTGGGAATGGAGCCACCATTTGACCCAGCTATTCCCCTTCTCGGTCTATTCCCTAAAGACCTAAAAAGAGCATGCTACAGGGACACTGCTACATCGATGTTCATAGCAGCACAATTCACAATAGCTAGACTGTGGAACCAACCTAGATGCCCTTCAATGGATGAATGGATAAAAAAAATGTGGCATTTATACACAATGGAGTATTACTCTGCATTAAAAAATGACAAAATCATAGAATTTACAGGGAAATGGATGGCATTAGAGCAGATTATGCTAAGTGAAGCTAGCCAATCCCTAAAAAACAAATGCCAAATGTCTTCTTTGATATAAGGAGAGTAACTAAGAACAGAGTAGGGTCGAAGAGCATGAGAAGAAGATTAACATTAAACAGGGATGAGAGGTGGGAGGGAAAGGGAGAGAGAAGGGAAAATGCATGGAAATGGAAGGAGACCCTCAGAGTTATACAAAAGTACATACAAGAGGAAGTGAGGGGAAGGGGGAAAATAATATAAGGGGGACAAACGAATGTCAGTAGAGGGAGCAGAGAGAGAAGAGGGGAGGGGAGGGGAGGGGAGGGGAGGGGGGATAGTAGAGGATAGGAAAGGCAGCAGAATACAACAGACACTAGTATGGCAATATGTAAATCAATGGATGTGTAACTGATGTGATTCTGCAATCTGTATATGGGGTAAAAATGGGAGCTCATAACCCACTTGAATCAAATTGTGAAATATGATATATCAAGAACTATGTAATGTTTTGAACAGCCAACAATAAAAAAAAAAAAAAAGGAAAAAAAAATAATTTGGGCCGTAAAAAAAAAAAAAAAGAAGTTTTTGAAAACTTAGAGAAGCCTTCTTTTTATATTTAATTCTATGTAGTTGATGTGCTACTTTTTTTTTTTTTGGTGGTACTGAGGATTAAACCTGGGTCTCATGCCTGCTTTACAACAGGGTCTTGCTCAATGATTGGCCTTTAACGTTGAATCCTCTAAGGAGTCTCAGCCTCCTGAGTAGCTGGGATTATAGACGTGTGCCATTCATTATGCCTGACCACCACTGTTTTTTTTTTTACTTATTGCAACTTGGCTTTATTGGATAGTCAAAAGAAGATAAATTGAGTCTGGGTGTGGTGGAGCATGTATATTAAGTATTCCCAACAACTGTGAGACTGAGGCAGGAGAATTTTATTCACTGCTAGCTTTAGCAACTTAATGAGATCCTGTCTCAAAATAAAAAATAAAAAGTGCTAGTGCTGGAAATGTAGCTTAGTGGCAGACTCCTGGGTTCAATCATAGCACTAAAAAAAAAAAAAAAAAGATAAGAAAAGAAAAAAAAAGAAAAAGATAAAGAAAAAAAGGTCAAATGGAGATAAGAAAGATATCAAAGTAATTATATAATTTATTTAGAATTTTACACTGTAGTCAGGATTGTATCCACTTGAATTAATGTTTTCTTATAGGTTTATAGTTAGATATGCTTGTTTTATTGTGTCATGATTTGGAGGGGACGCTGGGTTTAAGTAGAAAGCTGTGTGCAAATTTAAATTATATTATTTTCTTGGAATAAGTAACGGGAAGTATTTGCATTCAGGAACTGGTGATTATTAAAATCCCTCCTGAAGGTACTCTCTCCCTTTACTCCCTAACTTTATCCTAAACTCTCCTGTTTTTTTAAAATTTTTTAGTTGTAGATGGACACAATATCTTTATTTTTATTAATTTATTTTTATGTGATGCTGAGGATTGAATCCAGGACCAATGCATGCAAGGTAAGTGCTCTACCACTGAGCTACCACTCCAGCCCTGAACTCTCCTGTTTTTGAGGATGACTTTGTACCTGTGAACAGAGTTCTGTGAACTCTGCCTGCAATGCCTTCTTCTTTTTAATATTTTTTAATTGTCACTGTATGTTTAATTTATTTTATTTATTTATATGAGATGCTGAAGATTGAACTCAGGGCCTCACACATGCCAGGCAAGCACTCTACCACTGAGCCCCAGCTTCAGCCCATGTTAACTTCTTTTTAAGGCAATGTGTAGATATGGTAAATAAAATTGAATAGTGTAGAAATAAATGATAAAAACAATATCCCAGTTCTCTTCCCCAAGGACAGTCACTGGTAGCACTTTCTCTTATATATTCTTTCAAATATATTCTGTGCTGATACCAGATTTTTTTAAGTGGTCTGGGGGATTGAACCCTAGGGCTTTGTACACGCTAGGCAAGCATTGTATCACTGAGCTACGTCCCCAGTTCACAGAATTTTTATAGTGTATGAAATATTGATTTTTCTTCTCATTTTTCATTGCAAAGTATTTTGTGAATATTGAAAAAAATTCAAGCATTGTAGTAATATCTAGTTGGGCATGGTAATGTGTGCCCTAATCTTAACTACCCAGGAGACTGAGGTGGGAGAATTGTGAATTCGAGACCAGACTGGGCAATTTATGGAGACCCTGTTTTTTTTTTTTTTAAGTGCAATGGAAATAAATAGAGTAAACATCGAAAAGATCCTTTTACATTGGTCTCTAATTCTAGCTCTTCCAAATAATACTTTCCTCCCTGATAACAGAAATGACAACAGTCCCCTCTCTAGAGGTCATTTCTGTTATAAGCCTAGTATGTAACATTTCATTTTGTTCCACTTACATTTACATGCCTATATATATATATATATATGTGTGTGTGTGTGTGTGTGTGTGTGTGTGAATGTATATATATGTATATATGTGTATGTATGTATATATACATTAGCCTGGTATTTTATAGAAAGTCTCTCAATGTGGAAGATTTGTCTGATGTTTTCCTGTGATCATATGGATTTTTGGGAAGAATACCCACACAGAGGTGATGTGCCCTTCTCATCCTGTTGTATCAGAGAGTAGAGGTAGATGATGTCAACATATCTTTTTATCGATGATGTTAACTTTTTGTTGCTGCTTATGTTTTTGACGTGGTATCTCTCTATATTGCCCCTGACTGGTCTCCAGCTACCAAGCTTAAGCTATCTTTCTACCTTAGGCTCCCAAGTAGCTAGGAGTACAGGTGTATATCACCATGCCTGACTTGGTGATGTTAACCTTGATCATTTAATTAAGATGATGTCTGCCAGGTTTCCTTAATGTAAAATTTCTGTTTTGTCTCTTTTCATATTCTCTTTGTTAAAAGTGAGTCACTTGGGCCAGGTATGGTGGTGTACCCCTATAATCCCAGCGATTTGGGAGGATCTTACTCAAAGCCAGCCTCAGCAAAAGCAAAGCACTAAGCAAAAGTGAGACCCTGTCTCTAAATAAAATACAAAATAGGGCCATGGATGTGGCTCAGTGGCTGAAGGCCCCTGAGTTCAATTCCTAGTATTCCCCACCCACCTCATACCAAAAAAAGTGAATCACTTGGGCTAGGAAGATAGCTCAGTGCAGAGCACTTGTCACATCACAATGTGTGAGGTCCTGGATTTGATCTCCAGCACTGCAAAAGCAAACAAACATCTGAATCAGTGAATCTAACCCATACTCATGGGGAAGGAATTAAGCTCTACTTCATGGGGATGGGGATGTAGCTAGCTCAGTGGCAACTATCAGAGCCCTGGGTTTAATCCCCAGCACCCGTAAATGAACAAATGAATGAATGAATAAAACATAAACATATATAAATAAATATAGACACATGCCTTTACTCCTAGCAACCCAGGGAGCTGAGGCAGAAGGATCAGAAGTTTGAGGCCAGACTGGACTCTATTATAGATGTAGATTTACTATCTATATGGCAAGACCATATCTCAAAAAAGCTGGGTGGGTAGAGAGCTTGGGGATGTAGCTCAGTTGTAGAGTGCTTACCTAGCATGTGTGAAGGTCCTGGGTTTGATCCCAGTACCATACACCAAAACAAACAAACAAAAAAGTCCATCTCTTGGAGAGACATAATTTGTGAACATACATTAAAGCTACCACAGTAACTGAAAACTGTGGCACATGCCTGTAATCCTAATGACTTGGGAAGCTGAGGCAGGAGGATCCTAAGTTTGAGGCCAGCCTAGGCAACTTAGTGAGACCCTATATCAAAATAAAAATAAAATGGTCTGTGACTATAGCTCAGTGGTAGGTGCCCCTGGGTTTAATCCCCAGTACTGGGGGAAGATGACCTTATTCTTAGTGATACTCATATTGTCCTATTTAAGTCTGTGGAAACTCATTTAAATTGGCTCTATTGTCCTTTTAGTTATAACCCCAATAGTCTTTTTTTAAAATAATTTTTAGTAGTTGATGGACCTTTATTTATTTTTGTATGTGGTGCTGAGAATCGAACCCAGTGCATCACACATCCTAGGCAAGCGCGCTACCACTGAGCCACAACCCTAGCCCAATAGTCTTTGATATAACTTTCTTGCTTTTTGGAACAAGAAAATAACCCAGGCTTATTTATTTCCTTCCACAGATATAGAATCAACTTTTTCCCCTCTAAGGAGCCCTCATTTCTTTTATTAGCTAGTGACATTTAAAAACCACAATTTAGACATTGTATATATATATTTTAAATATTTTTATACCTTTATTTTGTTTACTTTTATGTGGGGCTGGGGATCGAACCCAGTGCCTCATGCATGCTAGGCAAGCATTCCACCACTGAGCCACAAACCCAGCCCAAGACATTGTATTTTTTTAATCTAAAAAGACTTGGAGGCAGTGGGGCTTGAATTTAAATCTTTATACATGCTAAGCACACAGTCTCAAGCTGAGCTATATCCCTGGCCCCTAGATATTAGATTAAAAAAACAAAACAAAACATGATAGTTATCTCTTCCCTCCTTCACCAGAAGTAGCCACTGTAACAATATTCATCCACAATATCTTGCATTGCTTAAAATTTTTACTACATGTATTAGGCACGTAATCCATATAGAATAGTGTTTAACTGATTCTAATACTCCTTAGATAAGTGGATGCTTCCATTTAATCTCTAAATTTGGGATTTATTTTACAGTTGATTGTAATTTTTTCATTTTCATGAAATAATAGTGCTCCTTAGAATAGAAGAACAATATTTTAATTTTTAAACTTTGTAAAGCAGCATCATATTGTACTTATCTTGGGATTTTACTTTTCTTCTTGGTATGAATTTTGACATTTGTTTCTTATTACTAAATACAACTTTTTAAGCGCTTTATATGGTTGTATGGTTCTACCTCATAAAATGAATTAACCTATAACATACATTTATGTTGTTAGTGATTTTTAACCATTATAAACTGTTTTAGTGAACCTTCTACATGTTTCCTTGTGCTAATGAGAGTAGAAATTCTAAGTCTTAGATACGTTCATGTAAGATAGCAAACTGCTTTCCAAAGAGGTTTCACTTTTCTATTCATTCATCAGTAGTGCATAAGAATTCATTTTTATACCAATTCTTAATTTTATTCTTTGTAATTTTTTGCTGTTCTTTGAATGTCATACTATTTTCTATTTTTTTAAAATTTTTTATTTTAGTTGTAAATGGATACAGCACCCTTATTTTGTTTATTTATTTTTATGTGGTATCGAGGATCAAACCCAGTGCTTCCACATGTGCAAGGCAAGTGCTCTACTGCTGAGCCACAACGCCAGCCCCACTATTTTATATTTAAATTGGCATTTCCTTCATTGTTAGTGAGTTTGAGCATATTTTAATTTTTTTTAGTATCATTTAGATTTCCTCTTTTGTAAATTATTTACTTACCTCTGTGGCCTATTTTTCCCTTAGTTTGTTTTTTTGTTTTTAATTGATTTGTAGGTATTTGTAGGAAATTCTGGATACTAATCCTTTGTCTTATGTATTGCACATATTCTCATCTGGTTCTTTCTACCTTTTTTTTTTTTTTTTTTTTTTTTTTATAAAACAATTTCATTTAGATAAACTGACATAGAATAAACTTCACATAGGGTCCACTTGGATAAGTTTTGACATACCTGTGCAGCTATTGCCAGGGTCAAGATGAACACACCCAGGACTTCCCAGATTTCTTTATTCCCTTTTTCATCCCTTTTCCTCCTCTACATACCCCACAACTAATCTACTTACTGTCATAGATTAGTTTGCATTTTCTATTTTATATAATGGACTCATACAGTATATACATCTTTTGCAGAGCATCTGGTTTATTTCACTTGGCATATTAATTTGGGATTATTTTATGTGCAGTATGGAACTATATATAGCTCATCCCTTTTTTTATTCCATTGTTGGAAGTGATTTGTTATGGGACTCAGTTTTTTTTTTTTTTTTCAATTGTTATCCACCTGTTTTGGTTAACTTTATTTTATTTACTCATTTTCATGTGGTGCTGAGGATCGAACCCAAGTGCCTTACTCGTGTCAGATAAGCTCTCTAACACTAGCTACAACTCCAGCCCCTGTTTTTTTTTTTTTTTTTTAATATTTTTTAGTTGTAGTTGGACACAATATCTTTATTTATTTTTATGTAGTGCTGAGCATCAAACCCAGGGCCTCATACGTGCTAGGTGAGTGCTCTACCACTGAGCCACAATCCCAGCCCATGGGATTCAGTTTTGTAGAAACAATTTGAAGCTTGCTTTTAAATTTTGTTTGATAGAACTTTTGATAGAGCTTCTGGTTTATCTGGATTATGAATATTCTTTTTTCCTCACAGACACTCAATCTTTTAAATGTAAACACAAAAAAGCCCACCTACCCCTTGTTTTTGTTAGAAAATAATTTGAGTTAAGCAGTTATTTTAGTAGGGATTAGGTGGAGATGGACATTAGGTATATGGAGCTCAATTGAAAAGGCCTCTTCTAGGTCTCAGGATGTGGCTCAGCGGTTGAGCACTCGCCTAGCACGTGCGAGGTGCTGGGTTCAATCCTCAGCACCACATAAAAATAAAAACAAATAAAAATAAAGATATTGTGTCCAACTACAACTAGAAAAGGCCTCTTCTATACTATACAACCTGACAGTTTTGACTTTTTTTCTTAGGCTGTTTTGGCATACTTAATCTCCAGACTTTGTAAAGCTGACCTAGATTTTTGTTCCTTTTGTTTTTGTCCTTCCCCTTCACTTTGCCTTTGTTATATACTCAAGGGCTTTCCACCTTCTGACCCTACATTTTTCCATGTCCACATCTCTCTCTCTCTCTCTCTCTCTCTTTTTTTTTTTTTTCCTGATTTTTTTTCCCCCTCAACGATCATTTATTTCTTTTTTCCCCCTTTAGGTCTTAGGGTTCATTTTTATCATAGTTATATGTGTATGTAGTTTGTAGAATCAAATATTTTTGTGGTTTGGTTCTCCCCTCCTTCTTTTCCCTTTCCTGAGAGGCACTTCTAGCTTTTTTATTTTTATTTTGTGGTGCTGGGGATTGAACTCAGGGACTTATGCATGCAAGGCAAGCATTCTACCAACTGAGCTATATCCCCAGCCCTAGCTTTTTAAAATTAATGCTTTTAGTATCCCTGTTTCTCTAAATAATGAGTTTGTATTGCAATTTCTGATATAATCAGTTATAAGATTATTTATGTCCTACTAGAAAAGGGAAATAAATTCAAACATATAATCCATTGGAGGCCCCTGTAACACTAGGAAACTGCATAAGAATGTAAATCAGTAGTAAACCCATCAAACAGAAAACCTCAGCAAGGCAACCGGGATGACTCTGGCATTGTGAAGATGAGCTTCACAATGGAATTTGAACTGGCTCTCAGTTTGAATTCACATTACCTATATGGTACAAAAACATTCAAACAGAATTTTAATTAAAAGTTGTTTCAGGAGACTAAGGTTGTAGCTCAGTGGCAGAGTGCTTGCCTAGCACACATAAGGCTGTGGGTTCAATCCCCAGTACTACAAATAAATAAAAGTTCTTTCAGGGAATGACAGTATAGCTCAGTGGTAAAGCACTTGCTTAGCTTGAGCGAGGCTCTGGCTTTGATCCCCAACACTGCAAAAGACAAAACAAAAGTCATTTCAGGAATTTATTTCTCCATGCTTGAACATAAAATAAATTTTATCTTTTTCCTTTTTTTTTTTTAATTGCTTCAGATTGGTAATGCTCTGGGAGCTTGGACAGAACAAATAATAGTTGTAAATTATCATCAGTTGTACTGTTTTTCAGAGATGTTAAGATATGGGGAAAAAAGTACCATTTACCAGGCATTGTTCTTAGCTCTAGTTGTACAGCTGTGAACAAAACGGACAAACATGTCTGTCTTCTTTGAACTTAAATTCTGGGGATTGGAATGTTTAGACAAAATGCATGGTATACTAGATGTTGCAGATATAAATAAAAGGAAGACATCAGATTTGGAAATTGTTGCAGATTTTTTTTGGGGGGTGTGTGTCAGGTGGGGTACTGCAGAGTGTTCTACCATTGAGCTACATCCTTAGTGCTGAGGGTCTTGATGAATTGCCCAGTCTGGCTTAGACCTTGTGACACTCCTGTCTCAGCCTCTGAATTTGCTGTGATTATAGGTGTGTGCCACCATAGCATTGGCTTGTTCTTGTTGAGTCTTGAGAGAGAGGCTTTATTGGAGTAATCAAGAAGCAAAAGCCTAGGGATATGATTTGGAAGGTGAAGGGGAGGAAGGGAACTGGAGAGAAGAGGAATGGATAAGTAGCTGGAGGGGAAAATGGGATTAGGTGTTTTTGGTTTTGCTTTGTTTTTTGGGTACTGGGGATTGAACTCTGGGGCAGTCAACCACTGAGCCACATCCCCAGCCCTGTTTTGTATTTTATTTGAGGTAGGGTCTCACTGAATTGCTTAGTGTCTTGCTTTTCTGAGTCTGGCTTTAATCTTCCTGCCTCAGCCTTCAGAGCTGCAGGGATTACTGGTGTGTGTCATTGCGCCCAGCTTTTTTTTTTTTTAATATTGTTGTCAATGGACCTTTATTTTATTTATTTATATGCGATCCTGAGAATCAAACCCAGTGCCTCACACATGCTAGGCAAGCCACAGCTCCAGCCCCTTGTTTTGTTTTTTAATGGAGAAATAAGTCTATTTTTAAATTTTTTAAAAAATATTTTTTAGTTATACATGGACACAATATATTTATTTTTATTTGGTGCTGAGGATTGAACCTAGTGCTTCACAAGTTCAATGCATGTACTCTGCCACTGAGCCACAACCCCAGCCCAGTATTTATCATTTTGATGAAGATGAACCACTAACTGGTACTGGAGTGAGAAGGGAGAATGACTGGGCAATAGGGCTTGGGGTATTCAAGTGAGGATGTTGGCTTTAGTCAGGAATTGTCAGTTCATTCACTAAATAATAGGAGGGAGGAGGACAGAGCATATGGGAACAGATGCAGGTATTGGTGGTGATTGTCATATATTTCTCTGAGAAAATTTAAGGGCAGCACCTGGAAATAAGGATGGGAGAGGAGGCTTGAAATGGACCAATTGGAGAGTGGGAAAGTGAATCAGTAAGGCAAAAATTGTACGATTGTCATGTTGAACTGAGAGACCATTTGTGGAGTTAGCTGTTGTGAATTTTATGTGAGAACTGTTTAGTTTGGATGTGTGTTTTTTTCTTTTAGAGCCACATTTAGCTACATGGTACAGGCATCCTTTGTTTTTAGCATATTATTAGAGGAAAATTTTAACATACAGAAGTAGATAGAGCCTTCATGTACTTTCTACCTAGCTTCAACAAATATTTACTCATGTCTAATTTTGTTTTATATGTACTTTCATACATTTCTACTCTTTCATGTTATTTTGAAGCAATTCCAGAAATTACATTTTATGTATAAATATGTTGTAAAAAGGTCTGGATTTTATTTTATATGAGTTTATTTATTTTGGTGCTGGGGATTGAACTCAGGACCTTGTACATGATAGGTAAGTACTCTACCATTGAGCTATATCTCCAGCCCATGAATTTTTTTTGTTCTTCTTCAATACTGAGGATTGAACCCATAGGCACCCTATCACTACCCTGTGCTAAATCCCCAACCCTTTTTTTTGGGGGGGGGGGAGTATACAGGGATTGAACTCAGGGGCACTCGACCACTGAGCCACATACTCAGCCCTATCTTGTATTTTATTGGAGACAAGGTCTCACTGAGTTGCTTAGTGCCTCACTTAATTGCTGAGGCTGCCTTTGAACTCTCGATCCTCCTGCCTCTGCCTCCTGAGCCACTGGGATTACAGGCATGTGCAACCACGCAAGGCCCAAGACCCCAGCCCTTTTTCTATTTTATTTTGATATAAGGTCTCATGAAGTTGCCAAGACTGTCTTCAAACTTGGGATGGTTGTGCCTCAGCATCCTGAGTACTAAGATTACAGGTGTGTGGAGGGGCTGGGGTTGTGGCTCAGTGGTAGAGTGCTTTCCTAGCATGTTTGAGGCACTGGGTTTGATTCTTAGCACCACATATAAACAAACAAATAAATAAAGTTCCATCAATGACTAATAAAAATTAAAAAAAGAAAAAGATTATAAGTGTGTACCACCATACCCAGTTCTAAAAGATATAAACTCTTACCAAAAATAACTATTATCATGCTGAAACACTTAATGATTCCTTAACATTAAATATCCTTCAGTTTTAAAATTTCCAGTTGCCAGGCTGAGGTTGTAGTTCAGTGGTAGAGCGCTTGTCTCACACATGTGAGGCACTGGGTTCGGTCCTCAGCACCACATAAAAATAAAGCTATCGTGTTCATCTACAACTAAAAAAAAATTCTATTTGCCTCCTGAATGTCTTAAAGTGTTTAGTTTGTTTGGCAGGTGGTTGTATTTAAGCACAGTTGGTGCTCAGCCAGGTAACTATGATGAAGTAAGGGAGGAGGCAGAAGGCTTGAAGTATATGCAAAGGAGTGATTAGCATGATAGGCCATGAACGCTAAGCTCAGGGATTTGACGTGAGAGGAGAATGGGATCAATATCTTGTAAATTCTGTGAATGGGGGTCAAAGGATTGTTGGATTTAGGGTGCTGGGAGGAGCAATCTGAAAAGATAGGAAGTGGTGATTGGAGAAGAGGTGCAGATAAGGTAGAGTGTGGAGAGACTTGGGGGTAGGAAAGACAGTGGAATGAGATGGACATCACTACCCTAAGTACATGTATGAAGACATGAATGGTGTGACTCTACTTTGTGTATAACCAGAGATATGAAAAATTGTGCTCTATATGTGTAATATGAATTGTAATGCATTTTTGCTGTCATATGTAACAAATTAAAAAAAAGAGATTATGGGGAGACTATATATACTGACAAGGTCTAGAATATTGATTATGGGAAATGAGTGGTCAAAGTAGGACAGAAGATAAGTTTGTTAAAATTGTTGCATAAGCCTGACATGGCGGGACATGCTAGTGACTTGAGAAGCTGAGGCAGGGAAATTGCAAGTTTGAGGCCAGCCTGGGCAACTTAGGGAGGTTCTGTCTCAAAGTAAAAGCGAAAGGGCCTAGGGATGTGTAGCTCAGTGGTAAACCATCCCTAGGATCAATTCCCAGTATGACTAAAAAAAATGAGAGGAGATGAAGGAACCTAGAGGTCAGAGTGTTGGAACAGACATCTAGGTGAACACTGAAATCATCTGGAATAATGATAGGCTGGTGAACCAGGAACTAAAATTTTCTAAGTTTGAGAAGTAGTGTTGTTCCATGTACATTCAGAACATAATGAAGAGGGGTAGGTGATGGTGTGGTCTGAGCGAGACTTTCTTAGGAAGGAAGGGGAATAATCTGGAAGAGGAAACTAGGTACAAGGTGAATACCTACCTCTTTAACTTCCAGGCCCAGTAGCAAAAGGGGTGTGGAGAGAAAACAGTATTAATAGTACTGTCAAGAGAGCAACCTGGGCTCAGTGGCACATACCTGTAATCCCGGTGGCTCAAGAGGCTGAGGCAGGAGGATCGTGAGTTCAAAGCCAGCCTCAGCAAAAGTGAGGTGCTGAGCAACTCATTGAGACCCTGTCTCTAAATAAAATACAGAATAGAGCTGGGGATGTAGCTCAGTAGTCAAGTGCTTCTGAGTTCGAATCCTGGTACCCCCCACCCCCACCCCCCCCCAAAAAAAAAGGACAGGGCTTCAGAGCAATTGGATTTAGTTAGAGCAAAAGACGATGGGATCATTCAAACAAGAGGTTGAAGATATAGAGGATTTTGCACAGGAATTCCAGGGGATATGGTGGAAACAGAGGAGTGGGAATTGAGGAAGAGTGGAAGAGGGGGAATTCATGAAAAAACATGATAGTTTGGAGGATTTAGAATGACCTGTGAGTCCTGAGATCTTGTGGTGAGCCATGTAAAGAGGCCCAGAGACCATAATGAGATTAGCCCCAATGTCTCAATACAAATTGAGTGTAAGCAGTGAAGGGTAGAGACTTCAAAAAGCCCAAGAGTGAAGAGTAAGAATTTCCCTTTATTCCTTTCTTTTTTTTTTTTTTTTTCTTTTTTAGGATTGCTGTTTTATTGTTGCCCTTTCTGTTACACAGGATGTACACATCAGGCCCTTTATTCCTTTCAATGCTTGTGTCCCAGCAGAGAAGGCCAGAGTAGCTGGGGCCCAAAGTGGGCAATGGTAAAAAGCGCATTATTCTAGCTGTTCAAAAACTGGAACTCCCAGTTGTTTAGTGGTTTAGTTGTTTCTTACACCCTACTTCTATTTTTTTCCCCTTTCTTACTGAAAACCTAGAGTAGCACATGTACATATTTTCAGTACCCTATTCTTTTTTAAAAATATTTTTTTAGTTGTGATGGACTTTTTTTTTTTTTTAATATGTGTGCTGAGAATCAAACCCAGTGCCTTGCACATGCTAGACAAGCACTCTCCCACTGAGCTACAACCCTAGCTCTCAATATCCTATTCTTAAATATCCTAAAAACTGGTAAATGAAGCTGTTACTGGCTTGCTAGGGAGATGACAGTAAAATCACAATAAAGAATTAGTGGGTGGTGGTGGTTCAGCTTAAGGTTTGAAAAGAGAAGGAAGGGGGCTCGGGTTATGGCTCAGTGGTAGAGTGCTCGCCTCGCACATGCATGGCCCTGGGTTTGATCCTCAGCACCACATATAAATAAATAAAATAAAGTTATTGTGTCCAACTACAACTACAAAAAATAAATATTAAAAAAAAAGGGAAGGAAGGGAAGAGATTTCAAAGAGAATTCATTTTAGATCCTTAAATCTGGCCAAGAAAACAGGAATTAGAAGAGGAAAAGTTAGAGCTGTATTCTGGGAAAGGAGAGTAAAGTACTGTTTGGAGGGAGGGCACCTGCCCATGGCTCTGTGTTCTGACAGGTTCCTAAAAGCAGTTGCTAGATGTGGGAGTTGACTCTTACTAGAGTCATTAATTTCAGGGAATATCTACTAGCACCTACTACGTGCCAGGCACAGGGCTAGATGCTAGAGATGTTGAGCAAGTAGATAAGTTCCTGCTTACACGGATTTATAATGTAGCAGAGAAGATATTAAGAAGAGAAATAAATTATAGGGTAGTGTGGTGAATGCTATGATAGAAGTTTTCAGGGTTCTTTGGGAGCCTGTAGTAAAAGCATGAGATTAATCATACATGGGAGCAACAGGGAAGATTTTGGGTTCTGGAGTTAGTGACCGTTAAAGGCAGGAATTAGCTG
This sequence comes from Marmota monax, assembly GCF_021218885.2. Lineage (NCBI taxonomy): Eukaryota > Metazoa > Chordata > Mammalia > Rodentia > Sciuridae > Marmota > Marmota monax. The sequence goes on from NW_026695227.1 coordinate 30,469,520, forward strand.
GGCAGAGAGAAAACAGGAGGATAGTTAGGTGTCCAGCAGCCACAGGTGTTCTGTCTTTGTCTCTCCAACTGCGTACTATACCTCATTGTATACAGGGGAAGAGGGTACAGAATCATATATTCTGATCACTGTCTTCATCCTCAACATTTCTAAACATGAGGGATTGGCAAATGACTCATGGGTCAGATCTGGCTTGCTACCCATCTTTGTATGGCCTGTAAGCTAAGAGTGGTTTTTACAGATGAATGCTTGAAATAAATCAAAGAATATTTTGTGAAATATAAAAATTATATGGAATTCAAATATCTATGTAATAGGGTTGGGGATGTGGCTCAAGCGGTAGCGCGCTTGCCTGGCATGCGTGCGGCCCGGGTTCGATCCTCAGCACCACATACAAACAAAGATGTTGTGTCCGCCGGGAAAAAAAAAACAAACAAAAAACTAAAAAATAAATAAATAAATTCTCTCTCTCTCTCTCTCTTTGAGAAAAAAAAAAGAAACACTTAAAAAAAATCTATGTAATAAAACTTTTCTTGGAACACAGCTGCGCCTATGTTTTTCTGTACTATCATGGTTGCTTTCACGATGCAACAACATTTTTGAGTAACTGTGATAGAGACTATATGGTTTCCAAAGCCTAAAATATTTGGTAACTTGCTCTTTTTTTTTTTTTTCCTTTGATACCTAGGATTGAACCCAGGGGTCTTAACCACTGAACAACATCTCTAGCCCTTTTTTATATTTTTATTTAGAGACAGGGTCTCGCTTAGATGCTGAGGCTGACTTTGAACTTGTGTTCTTCCTGCTTCAGCTTCCAAGCTGCTGGGATTCCAAGCTGCTGTGAGCCACCATGCCCAGATGATGACTGCTCTTTATAGAAAAGTTAACAGGCACCTAGTGTAGCCCATCATAAGGATTTCATAATATCATATATGTCTGAGAATGAGGATTACAATGAGCTACCAGCAATCCACTGTGCTAGTTTAATATTTGTATTAATTTACACATAATCTTTTCAGTAACTGTACACAGTGATATTAATAACATGCCTGAAGGTACTTAAGTATCATTGTCAAAATTCAAACCCAGATGTCTGAATTCAAAATCTATTCATTGTACTGATCACATTATTATACTTGTTTGTACTTCTGCCTCTTAGGAAGAGATTCAAGCTTGAATGATGACTTATTTTTTTTCTGATAGCCACCACTTCTAACACAAGGAGATGTTTGTTAAACGACTTTCATATATATATATATATATATATATATATATATATATATATATATATATATATATATTCTTCATTTGCTCCCTTGTAACAAATCTGTGAGAATAAAACAAAAATTTCAAATAAATGGTTTATTTATTCTTCCATGCTATTTCTTTCATTTAAAAAAAATTTTTTTGGTAGTTGTAGATGGACAGCATGCCTTTATTACTTATTTTTTTGTGGTGCTGAGGATTGAACCCAGTGCCTCATGTGTGTGAGGGAAGCACTCTGCCATTGAGCTCTAGCCCCAGCCCTATTTTTTTCATTTTTAATAGCAGTATTTTTTATTATTTTTTTAATTTTTGGTATTGTGGAGCTAACCCAGGGGTGCTTTACCATTGAGCTACATACCCAGCCCTTCTTATTTTTTTTATTTTGAGACAGGGTCTCACTAAATTGCTGAGGGTTTCCCTAGGTTTCTGAGGCTGGGCTTTGAACTTGTAGTCCTCCTTTCTCAGCCTCCTGAGTTGCTGGTATTACAGGTGTGTGCCACTGTGTCCAGCTAATAGCAATATTTTTAAAATTAATCACATTAAATGCAATTAAAGATAATTGGAAATACTAAGTGCATCAAACAAACTTAGTGACATTTGTATATGTATTTGTACCTATAGTAAATAAATATTTAAATGCTGTATCTTGCTAGTTTTTGTCAGCTTTTTATAATTTCTTTTGTTTATTGTTTTCTAGCTGTTAGTTATAGCTGCTGTGTTATTTTCCCTGTCTTATTTATTTTTATTTTCATAGTGCTGGGAATTGAACCCAGGACTTTACACATGCTAGGCAAATACTCTACCACTGAGCTACATCCCTAACCCCCTTTTCCCTGTTGTGAATTTGCTGCTTCTGCCTTTAACGGATTTAGGAACTAGAAATATAACCTTATTCAAACTGTGTATAAAGTAGAGGATATATCTGTGAGCTAAGTGATGGTGAGGTGTTAATTGTTCTTAAGGATTTTATAATCCAGTTGGAGAAAGTGATCATATACTGGGAACAATCATAATGTAAAAGTATGTTAGCTGCAAAAAGAAGACAGCCATGTGGCTTGTAAATTTGAAAAAAAAAAGTATGTTAACTTCAGACTTCTAAATCCCTCTGCCTACTTAACATCTCTGTGTGCATGACTAACATGTTATTATTATTATAGGCATCCCAAAACATTGTATTCCCAAGCCTTTTTCCAGAGTCATTGTCATCTCAGCAAACAGAGACTACCCTTCTCATTACTTTGGCCAAAACTGTGGAATTATCCCTGAGGCTTTTTAGTGTAACATTTCATATCCAATCTTGTTTTACCTTCAGAATATATACTGAATCTGATCCCATATCTACTGCTACCACCAAGATTCCAACTGCCGTTCTGTCTTTTCTGGATTATTGCATTAGTTTTCTGATTGATTTCTCTGTTCCTGCCCTTGTCTCTATGCAGTCTTTTCTGAACAGATATCTTAAAAGATCCTCTAATAAGTAAGCTTTTGTCATTCCTTTGCTCAGAACCTTTCATGGGCTTTCTACTTTAGTAGAAATGCCACATTTCTGACAAGGGCCTCAGCTTACTCTCTGGCCTAATTTTCTGGCTCTTTTTCCTTCTCACGTCCCTCTATCCACAATGACATCATTGCCGCCTAACTGCCTGCCTTCCTTCTTTCTTTCCTCCCTCCCTCCTTCCCTCTCTCCCTCATTCCCTCCTGTCCCCTAAACTCTTTCTTTCAAAAAAAGAGACAGGATTTCACTGTGTTGTCTAGACTGGCCCCAAACTGCTGGGCTTGTGTGATTCTCTTGCCCCAGTCTCCTGTGCAGCTTGGACTATGGGTGCATGCCACTTTACACAGTGACTATTGCTATTTTTCTAAGATACTAGATAGTTCTTTCTTCAGAGCATTTGCACTCCCTTAAAATATTTTTCCTTTGCAGGTAGCATGGCTTTCGCCTCTTCCTCATTTTAGATGTTAGATATCACCATGTCAGTGAGTACCTGGTTCTCCTATCCCCTTTACCCTGCGTTAGATTTTACCATAGCACTTAGTGGCATTCAATTCTCTGTGTGGGTGTGTGTTTGCTGACTTTAATTTTTAATTACAAAAATTTTGTTTCACTGCTGTCTCCCATAGGCTAGAACAGGGATTGACAAACCAAAAACAGCCTACTGCCTTGTTTGTAAATGAAGCTTAATTAGAACACAACCATGCTTATTTATTAATGTGGCTTTAACACTACAACAACAGGGTTGAATATTGTGACAGACTATGGCTGACAAATCCTAACATTTATTGTTTGGCTTTGATAGAAAATGTTTATGGTCTCCTGGACTAGCACAATATTTGCCATGTAATAAGTGGCTGAGTGAACATAAAGTAGTAAATGGTAGGTTATAGACAGCAAAGTGCTAGTGCAGATATGGGTTAATAGTTCCAAAAGTTATTAATTATTAGACTCTAATACTAAGAACAATTTGGAATATGTCAGCATAATAATTTGTTTAGTAATTTGTTTTTGAATTTTTTTAGTCATTATTGCCTGATAGCAGAGATGAACCAACGTTTCAAAAGTCACACCTCATATGAGGATGGTATTCCAGAGGCATAAAATCCTTTTAAATGTTAGTTGGATAGTTGTGTGTGTATGTTTTACATGTCGGGGGGGCAGACCCAGGGCCTCACATGTGTAATAGTTTTAATAATAGTGCCGTAGAAAGGACCCTAGATAATAAATAGGTGGTAGTTTTTGATTGTATCCTGTATGTACATACAGCTCTCAAGCAATTATGCTGAAGAATGGTCAGATGGAATAAATAACTATTATGTTTACTCTCTTACTTGTAAGTAGTAGTAATTGACTTTGAAATACATTTTTGGATTGGAAATGGGTTGATTTGATGGTCTTTCAGGCTTGTTTAATAGTGATTCAAGCAGCATAATAGAAATAGACTAAAAAAAGCCCAGAAGAATCTGAAAAATTGTATTGTTCTGGCATCCTGTCTATATCTAAATCTTAACCTTTTTAAAATTTATATCTAGGGGATAAATAGTATCACTTTCTTGCAAAGTATCTGTATGTGTGTATATAGAGAGGAGATTTTAAATGTATTTTAGTTTTCCTTTTTTTTTTGGTGCATGTCTGCACTGGGGATTGAACCCTGGGGTGCTCTACCACTGAGCTATAGCCCTAGCCCTTTTTATTTTTTTAATGTAGTTTTTTAGTTGTCAACGGACCCTTATTTTTATTTATTTATATGCAGTGCTGCGAATTGAACCCAGTGCCTCACACATGCTAGACAAGTGCTTTACCACTGAGCCACAATCCTGGTCCATTTATTTTTTATTTTGAGACAGGGTCTTGCTAAGTTTACTTAGGGTCTTGATGAGTTGCTCCGCTGGCCTTGAACTTGTGATCCTCTTGCCTCAGCCTCCTGAGTTGCTGGGGTTATAGGTGTGCACCACTGCTCCTGGCAATGTTTTAATTTTAAAAAGCCCTTTATGGCTGAGTGTAGAGGAATCTTAAATCTTCTTGTTGTATTATATACTATATGCTTCTCATTGGGCTCTCTCCTTAGAAAACATAATTTAAGCAAATTGTGAAGAATTACAGAGTCAGGGCTGGCAGAAGCTTTATTCAATAAATATTTGTACGTACCCTAACTACTTTGTTAGATTGTAGGATACAGAGGTGAATAAGATAGACAGGGTTCTTACCCTCATGAGACCAGCCAATCTTCCTCCTCAATTTCCCCTGAACTGGGGCTAGGGTTGTAGCTGTGTGGTACAGCACTCATCTAGCTTGTGCGAGGCGCTGGGTTCGATCCTCAGCACCACATAAAAAAATAAATAAATAAAATAAAGGCATTGCGTCCAACTACAACTAAAATAAAATAAAAAAAATTTCCCCAGAACTCATTTTTACAGAGGTAAATAAGATAGACAGAGTTCTTGTCCTCATGAGATCTGCTAGCTAATCTTCCTTCCCCAGTTTCCCCCGAACTCATTTTATATTGTATAATACAAACTAAAGCTTTAGAAATCAAGTAACTTGCCCCGGATTAAGTAGCTAGAATGGAACTAGAATACAAGTTCTCACATGGAAGATAAAAAGAAAATGTTGATTCATATGTGCAGTTTTGAGTGCTCACTAATATGCTATTGGGTACTAGGGGATACAGTGGTAAGTAAAACACCTATATCTCTTTGGTGTATAGCTTAAAAGGAATTGTTTTGGGAATCCAGCATTTTTCTACTAGATTAGTTTTCAGTCTTTATTCTTCCAGGGAGGATTTGGGACTATCAAGTATTTCTTCCTTTTTTTTTGCTAGGCAGAGATTCAAACCAGGGCCTTGCTCACTTGAGGTAAATGTTGTACCACTGAACTACGTACATCCCCAGCCCAATATTTATTCTATTTTTTTTAAAGTTTTTCTTTTTAATATTTGTAGTTGTAGATGGACACAATACCTTTATTTAATTTATTTATTTCTTATGTGGTGCCGAGGCGAGCACTCTACCACTGAGCCATAGTCCTAGCCCTTCAATATTTATTCTTTTATATGATTAAGTTCAGTGTATGTAGTGGTTTCTAACAGTTAAAGTTAGTTTTATTGAAAGGCTGGAACTTTTGAATGAGAAAGCTGTAATTAGATAGAGTGTGTGTGGGTTCACTGTGGAAAGTGATATTTACCTGTTTTATAATTTGCATATGGCCTAAACATTTGCCCTGTTTATAAGAGAGAACGAACCCCCCACCCCCACCCCCGCCGCCCCAGGCCCCTGGATTGGAAGACTCTCTGAGTCCAGCCTGATATTTAAAATCAGCAACATTATAAGTTAAATAGACTTTTGCTCACTGACTTTTTCTTTCTTTTTAGTTGCCAGTCTAATATATAGATATATAATTTTTAAAAAATATTTATGTTTTAGTTGTAGTTGAACACAGTACCTTTATTTTTATTTATTTATTTATTTATTTTTATGTGGTGCTGAGGATTGAACCCAGGGCGTCGCACATGCTAGGTAAGAGCTCTACCACTGAGCACCACTTCAGCCCCATCCAATCTAATATATTAACGTAGAAATTCTTTTTGGGTGCTGGGGATTGAACTCAGGGATACTTTATCACTGAGCTACTTCTCCAGGCCTTTTTATTTTTGGACAGAATTTTGCTGAGAGAGTGTCCCTAAATTGCTAAGGCTAGCCTTAAACTTGTGATCTTCCTGCTTCAGCCTCCTGAGTCACTGGAATTATAAGTATCAGCTACCTATCCTGCTAGAAGCTCTTTAAAGTAGTTTTCTTTATAGTGTATACTTTGGTATCTGTATTATCCAGTATTCAAATAATCATACATAAAGTATAAGACATATTTTATTCTTTAAGATTTCTTCTCAAACTAATTATGATTATATTTGATTTTTCCCTTTGGTACTTGCTAAAACAATCAAACATTTGACAGTCTAGGAAAAAGTAAAAAAAAAAAAAAAAGGTTAATTAAATAGCTGCTACATAATTTAGGATTTCTTAGTTATTTGGTGACTTAGAAGATTCAGTGTTTTTCTCCTCAGAATTTCTAGTTCGGAATGCTCACACATTGGAGAAAGTAATTACTCTTCCAGAGGTAAGTTACCTTCACCATTGACCTTTTTGATATTTTTCTTCCAAAGCACTTTCTGCCATTCTGCTAGGGCCAATTAGTTTTTGGCTCAGCTTTTTTAGTTTCTCTGTAGAAGTTGGGCTTAACCACGTTCATAATCTGTGAAAATCAAATTCCATTTTTTCTTCTAAGAGAGCTATAACATTAAATTCCCTGCCAGTGATCTAAAATACATTGAATTGTATATCTTCAAACACAAAAGAGGTTCCCCCCCACCCATCTGGCTTATATCAGCATTTAAAAATGAAGAGATTTTAGAGTTTAGATTTTTATAAATAGTGGTTATTGTACTTTAATGATGATTGCTTTACTTCTGCAGGTATAACACATTTTAAAACACTACAAATGGGGCTGAGCACTTGCCTCACACATGTGAGGCACTGGGTTCGATCCTCAGCACCACATAAAAATAAACAAAGATACTGTGTCCATGTATAACTAAAAAAAATATTAAAACAACAAACAAACAAAAAACACTATAAATGCTGGGAATGTGATTTGTAGCATGCCCAAAGTCCCAGGTTTAATCCCTAGCATCGCAGCCAAGAAACCAAAACCAAAACCAAAATACAGACATTTCTAAAACACTACAAATTATTATGGAGGAAGCAGCATCACTATCAGCCTCAATTTATCTAATAATTTAACAATACTTGAAACGTAAATAATCTCCTAGTATTATATCATTATAGTATTCTGTGTGCTTGTGTGTAAATAGAGGTTAATTTCAAATAACAAAATTAGATTGGCACAAATTTTGAAACTGATAGTAATTGTTACATTGTAATTGGATAAATGTTAAACCAAACGTAAAAATTGTAATTGGAAAAATGTTAAACTAAAGGTAAAAATACATTTTATAATGGTCAAGTCAAACATTTCAGCTGGAAGAATAGGAAGAAGGAACTGGGTGAGTAAGGAGCTATATTGCTGGATGATAATTGGGTAGTAATATAGAAAGGTGGGCTACAAGGGGAAGGGAGGGTGCATGGGGTTAGAAATGTTGGTGGAATGTGATGGACATTATTATCCAAAATACGTGTATGAAGACACAAATTGGTATGAATATGCTTTGTATACAACCAGAGATATGAAAAATTTGCTCCATATGTATAATATGAATTGTAATGCATTCCACTGTCACATATAAATGAAAAAATTAATTAAAAAATAAGCACTTGCAAACCAAAATTAAACAGTATCATATACAATTAAAAATATATAAATAAAAATTTTAAAAAGGGGCTGTAGCTGTAGCTCAGCAGTAGAATGCCTGCCTTGTACGTGTGAGGCATTGGGTTCAATCCTCAGCACCATATAAAAATAAATAAAGATATTGTGTTCATCTAAAACTAAAAAAAGAAAAAGAAGGTGGGGTACATTTAACCTCCCTGTGTCTTAAACTGTGATTTCAGGCATGTATTTGGCAATTATCTATTATGAAGGAGCAAAAGAACTTTGTGGTATAAAACCCGTATGGTTCTAGGGGTTATGTGGGCTTAGTTCTTGCTCAAGTTTTCTCATTCAAATGCAGCCAGATAGTGATTGATCCTGAAGTTATCTCTCTCTTTTTGTGTGATTCTGGAGATCTAAACAAGAGCCTTTCGTTTGCCAGGCAAATGCAGTGCCACTGAACTATAACTCCAGCCCTCCTAAAGTTATCTCTAAGACTTCCATCTAGACTTAGACTTGTCTGGCACTTGAACAGAAAAGTCTAAATAGATAGGAGCTGGAAGAGCTGCAGTGCTTGATGTCTCTATTTCTATGTAGTCTTTCCAGCATAAGGACTTCATGGTGACCAGACTTCTTACATGGAGGCTTAGAGCTTCAAAAACACTTCCTTCTGAGTAAGACAGCCAGTCTTTTATGACCTAGTGTCAGAATCAAAGTGTCATTTCCTCTGTATTTTATTCATTTGAAGTAAGTCTCTAAGGCTGTTCTACATTCAATGGGAGAAGAATTAGACTCTATCTTTTGGTGGGAGAAGTGTTAAAGGTCATTTCAAAGCCTCTTCAGTCTGTTCTTTGGTCATGAAGTATTTACATTCCTCTCGCTTGCAAAATGCACTTATCACTTCTTCAAGGTGCACCCCCCCACCCCCACCCCCGCCTGCCCCCAATCTTCTATTATAGCATCAGGCTGTAGTTTGAGGTCCAGTATCTTGCTGACTGAATCAGATACAGGTGTAGATCAGGCTGCTTGGTCATGGCTTATTCACCATTGCTTTCATTTTGAAGACCTGTGAACTAAAGATGCAAGTTATCCACTACCCCCTGCCCATCCCACCCAATAGGCAAAAGTGGACAGATGTAAGCTAACTACTTATAGACACTCCTAGTTAGAAATAAAGAAAAACGAAGACTCACAGTAGTCACTGGTCTGCAGCAATTCTGAAATCCAGTGATGCATATTATTACCAGTTCTGTAATACTACCAGAGTGCTCAGCTGTACTGCCTAAGTGATTCTCCATATCTCTTGGTTCCGCTCTTTGAATTCTTAACTTTTCTATAAAATGTATTCTGTTTGGCAGCTTGATAATTTTCTGTTTCCTTCCCATAGAAGTTTGGGGGTCCAAAAGCCTTTTTTTTTTTTTTTGGTAGTTGTAGATGAACTGCATTCCTTTATTTTATTTGCTTATTTTTGAATGTGACGCTAAGGGTGGAACCCAGTGCCTCACGTATACTTGGCAAGCGCTCTGCCACTAAACCACAGCCCCATCCCTTTTTATTTTTTATTCTGAGATAGGGTGTCCCTAAGTTGCTTTGGGCCTTGCTAAATTGCTGAGACTGGCCTTAAACTTGTGATCCTCCTGCCTCAGCTTCCCGAGTCACTGGGATTACATGAATGAGCTACTGTTTCTGGCTAACATTTTAATTTTTTTGTTAGAGCAGCAGTTACTCCCTATGCCCAAATCTGTTTTGATTATCTGTTGTCCCGAAACACATAATTTCATATTAGTGGTATAAACAAAAAAATTCCCTTTTACTTTGTATGGTTTCACTATTTAGCTGGACTTGACTAGGTGGTTCTTTCTTAGGGTTCCACATGGAGGTTCAGATGATTGCTGAACTGGAATCATTCAGAATTATTTCTCCGGGTTTCTTATGCACTTGGAGATAGATGGTATCTGGATCTGGAGCCATCATTTCAAAGGACAATTCCTTCACATATAAGATGGCTAGGCTGAGAAGACCTGGTAGCTACTGCTCCCAGAGCATCTTATATGTCTCACAGGTATCTTACGTGATGACACAGAACTCCAGAGTTGCCTGAGAAAGCACCTTGCAGAGGTGCCTGAGAGAATATACAATAACCTACCTGGAAAGGTAGCTTAATGTGCCTTCTGTTGCACTCTCTTCAAAGGGGGAAGAATTAGACTCTACCTTCTGATAGAAGGGCCAAAGAATTTGCAAATGTTTTAAAACACAAAATACCCCACATATATACTTATTAGGTTTTGGAGCCTATAATATAATAGGTCAGGCCTTTTCTTCTCTTTTCACTGGGCAGGGAGGTAAAAGATTACCCCCCTTTTTTTTTTTAATATTCAAGAGTTATGGAAGGAGACTTCATGGTAACAAGTACCTCTTCAGTAGACACAGAACCTGGAAGCTTTGAACTGCTATTCTTTTTCCTTTTGTATGAGAGCAGGCACAGTGGTCCTTCTGTCCCAAAAGAGGAAATAAAAAGAAACAACTGATCACCATGGCACATTCCAGTACCCCAGTTCTTTCTATCTTAAAAAAGAAAACAAAAACAACCACAAACAAAGAGCCGGATCAGTATGTTATTTATCATCCTGAGGAAGGATGATCCTAAGTTTGAGGCCAACCTGGGCAACTTTATTTTATCTTTAAATAAAAATTTTAAAAAGGGCTGCAGATGTAGCTCATTGGTAGATTGCTTATCTAGTATGTGTGAGGCCCTGGGTTTAGTCCTTCCCAAGTACCAGAAAGAAAGAAACAAACAAAACATAATCACCGAAACTTTGTTAAAAAAAAAAAAAAATCTACCATTTAGAGAATTGCTTGAATCCAATAAGTAACGTCTTTGCAAGACCGGAAGAGTACATGTCCTTGCTTGTGATTCACACTTTCCAGCTGAATCACATTAGCTAGCTTTCTTAATTCCTGTATGGATACTCCTAAGGGAAATTTTGAAAAAGGAATAGGTGATGGAACTAATTTCAAATCTGGGTATTATAGAGCAGCTAGTCAAATGTCTTATAGGAAACTTTGAATAGCATTAAGGAATGGTCTCTGGAACTGCTCTGTTGCCTTATATGGTGATCTGAAGATACTCAGAAAAGTTGGGGTATTTTATGAGGCTTTTGTGTTTTGTATTCTTTCTACTCCATTTTCTTTTTCTTTATCCTTGTTTCTGTATTTGAACTTCATGAGAAATTCAACCCAAATTCTCTGTGAACTGAGAAAAAGATGATAGCTTAGTGACTAGAAAGTTGCTGTTAGTCACTGCCTGTCTACTGGGAAGAAGAATCACCTATATTTAATCATTTTCCCCTTTTGTTTTTCTTGGTAGTATTCAGATCTATACTTTGTTAAATTTGGGGTAGAGAGAAAGTCCTATTTAATTTTTTTTTTTTTAATACCAGGGATTGAACCCAGGGGTGCGTAATCACCGAGCCACATCCCCAGCCCTTTTAAAAAAATATTTAGAGATAGGGTCTCATAAGTTGCTTAAGGCTTCCCTAAGTTGCTGGGGTTGACTTTGAACTTGACATCTTTCTGCCTGAGCCATTGGGATTACAGGTGTGCGCCACCACACCTGTCCTTAACTTTTTTATTTTAAGTGACTCAGTTTTTTTTTTTAAAATGTACTTTTTAGCTATTGATGGATCTTTATTTTATTTATTTATATGCTGTGCTGAGAATTGAACCCAGGGCCTCATACATGCTAGGCAAACACTTTACCACTGAGCCACAACCCCAACCCTGACCCAGTTATTTTTTATTTGGTATTTGAAAAATATTTTGAGAAAGTTTTGATAGAATCCTAAACAAACACCTGCTACTTTTTGGCAGTATGAGGACCATTAGAAGAGTCAAAAATGAAAGTTTTCCTCCAGAAAGGAAGATAACACATACCTATTTTGAAATACTTAAAATGGTGAAGACTTCTTATTACAGTTTGTTAAACTCATTTGCAGTTTGAAAGTTTTGGGATAAGCCTTCCATAATATTCAGTTGATTTGTTTTTATCTCCATTCTTTTTTCCCTCTCCATTTGACAGATTACCACCAGAAATATTCCTGAGTGGTTTGGAAGGCCTAGTAGAGTGGGGAGAACTTCTCATAGTTTTAAAATCTGTTGGTATTACTTACTTCAGCTACATGAAAATTTATCTTTTAGGATGTTTAATGCATGATATGTTGCATGCATTATGCATTAATTTTAAGAAGTATAGTAGAATGGATTTATGAATGGCATGGATACAAATTTCTGTCTAAATTGCTCTGTTCATTTTTGGATAAAATAATTACTTGCTAGAGCAATATTTTCCTGACATTTTACAAGCCTGAGGGTGGGTTAGAAGGATCTGAATGAATGCCAAGTGTAAAGATTTTTGGAACAACTTGATTTTACTACTTTCCTGGGAGTGTCAGGGGATTAGTTTGATCCTGCTTGAAGTAAAAAGCTGCTTTCTGAAGCCAGTAATTCCATGGAGATTAGTGGTATTAAAGATATTTTTAATTTGGGCCTTAGAAAGCCAGAGGTCTGAGCATTGATTTACCCTTTCCTTTCTGTATTAATGAATTTAAAATATGTTGTTGATTTGATGGTTGGTTCATGTATTAATAGCTGATTTGGGATTCTTTTCTTTCTTTCTTTTTTAATTTCTGGTTGGACACAATGCCTTTACTTTATTTATTTATTTTTATGTGGTGCTGAGGATCGAACCCAGTGCCTCGCACATGCTAGGCGAGCACTGTACTGCTGAGCCACAACCCCAGCCCCTGGTTTGGGATTCTTTAAACTGTGTATACATTTTTTTAAAATACCTTTATTTTATTTATTTATTTATTTAAATACCTTTATTTTATTTACTTATTTTTATGTGGTGCTGAGGATCGAACCCAGGGCCTCGCACATGCTAGGCGATCGCTCTATCGCTGAGCCCTAGCCCCAGCCTTGTGTATACATATTTTAATCAAGTTCGTTAAAAAATATCATTCTGTCCTTTCATTTGACATATACCAGTAGAAAACAAGCTATTATTTTGAAAACAGCAAATGTAGTTTCATGATTATACAGATGTGGACTGGTAGGAATCTTAGATTAGAAAAAATGTTTGTCAAATGTAGATCTTGTCTAATATGAAAATATACCATCTATTTTATTGGTGGTTGTAGTTAACAAAAGTAGTTCAGACAAAAGATTCTAGGCATTTCTGAAATGTTAAAGCTTCTGTTCATGAGACAGTGCCCAGTGATCTTTCTGCTCCATTTTATATTTTTTCATTATGTATTTACCCTATATTATAAAAGTACAAAATATAAATGGGTATCCTGGGTTTTAAAAAGTTTTAATTCAGTATGTGTTAATTTTGAGGCCTTTTACTCTTAGTAAATAAAGTCAGTTTTGAAAACTAAAAGTTATTCTTGGGTGGATATTTTCTGATACTTTAACATTAAATATTTCCTTAGATTAGTGTTGAATTTTGGACTGTTTACAGATACCCAAACTGTATCTTCAAATGGCTAGGTAGGAAGTCTTACTAGACCATCCAGTGTGTAATATTTTGCAGATATTCAATTAGTAAAGATATTCAATTATTGTTTGAATAATTGCCCTTTCTTAGTTCTTATATGTACAAATTAATTTCTTGCAACTTTAGTAACTCCCCAATGGTAAATGCTTTTTACCTGGGTGGTTGAATGCAGAGAAGGCACTGAGTTGGCATTACTTATTTCATTTTTTTTTTTAACTGGATCTTCATGATCTTTTTATTCTTTTTTTTAAATATTTATTTTTTAGTTGTAGTTGGACACAGTCTTTATTTTACTTATTTGTTTTATGTGGTGCTGAGGATCGAACCCAGGGCCCCGCACATGCTAGGTGAGCGCTCTACCGTAGAGCCACAATCCCAGCCCAATCTTTTTATTCTTGATGTTAAAGAGGCAGTGTAATGTAGTGGAAAGGAATAAAATTTGTAGTCTCATAGACCTAGGCTTGAATCACTACCTCACCAATTATTAGCTGTTTGATCTTGGAAAATTCCCACAACCTCAAGGTCTTCTTTTTTTTGGGCAGCGGGAGTATGGGGATCGAACCCAGAGGCACTCTACCACTGAGCTTCATCCCCAGCCCTTTTTATTTTTTATTTTGAAGATAAGTTGCCAAGGCTGGCAATTTCAAACTTGAAATCCTCCTACCTCAGCCTGCTGAGCTACCCACATAAACCATATCAAGCAAGTTCTTCCATTAAATGAATAGTAAGTACTTCATAGAATCACATTCCTAAAGGATATTAGGTTGCCTGTGCATTGTAGACAATAAATGCTAGTTTCTTATCTCCTATAAAGCCCTTTTCAAAGCCACCTTGCTCTTTTCTCCTCCTTTTTCTATTACTGAATCAATGTCATTTGGTATGATTTTTATTTCTCTTTTTCTTTTTTTGATACTGGGGATTGAATCCAGGGGCCTTTCACCACTGAGCGATAACCCCAGCCCTTTTTTTTTAATTTTTGAGACAAGGTTTCATTAAGTTGCTGAGGCTAGCCTCCAACTTGAGATCCTCTTGCTTTAGCCTCCTAAGTTGCTGGAGTTACAGGTGCACTCCATCATGCCTGGCTTGTTTCTCTTTTCATTCTTTGTTTCTGAAGTATGTTTATCTTACCTCACAGGGCTGTTGTGAGAATTAGATATGATAATATATGTGGAAATGCTTAGTACAGTTTCCTGGCATATATCAGGCATTACAAAGATTATGGCATCTTTGGCAGCACATATCCTAAAATTGGAATAATACAGAGAAGATTAGCATGGCCCTTGCACAAGGATGATATGCAAATTAATGAAGCATTCTGTGTTTTTGTATGAGTATGTAACAATAAATCCTACCATATACAACTAAAATGCACCAATAAAAATGTGAAAAAATGCAAAAAAAAAAAAAGATTGACATTGAATATGAGATTCATTTTATCTGTGATTACATTTTCTGTCTTGCTTCTGCCTTATCTGTAGTATGTTTGATCTTTTTTATGAAGTCTTCCCATTTTTGGGGGGAGGGACACTTTTGTTTAGTCTTACTAGCACTCTAGCTAATACCCATTTCTTTGATTTCCTTTATTGTCATACTTCATACTAGTTGAATAGTTAGGGTCTTGGTTTCCACTTTTTCACCACCTGCTCTCATATTAAACCTCTCATATAACCTCTGCTTCCCTGAAACTGAAAGAATACCCTCCTACACAAGCTCTCACAAGTTGTAAATATTGAAAATATTCAGTGAATATTAGTTGAATAATGAATGAAATGAAAAGCTTTCTTATAGTACTTATCAGTTAAGAGCTTTCTTATGCTTTTAAAGATATCTTGTAAGAAACTGTCATACTCCAGTATAAACAGATGCTTGAATATAGAATGCATTTTGTTGTATTTTTGAGAAACCCATGGTTTGTGTCAGATTCTGGGAAGAAATTTTAAATGTATGTTTTAGAGAAAATTTATTTTCAAGGCAAATTTAGTAACAAAAGCATTTTTTTTTTTTATATCAAGAGGACCTGGTCCATTATTTTTCTAGTTTAATGATACTCAGACCTGTGTTCTTAAGCCCCATGTGGTGGTTCAGCAATCATTTTCTTCTCAGGCTCTGTTACATTAACCACACATGCTGGAATGTGGTAAACATGCTGCCATTTTGGTCAATGAGAGGAATTCATATGGTCCCAGAGGCATATTCTTTTGTTGTTTTAGGTGGTGTCTTGCTATATTGTTCAGGCTGGCCTTGAACTATTGAACTTAAGTGACCTCCTGCCTTAGCTTCCAGAGTAGTAAGAGGTAAAAGGATACTGAAAGAATTCCCCACGCAAAGACACTTCCCCGGGAGACTTCCAATTTTATTGCAAAAAGCAGTGTGCTTATATAGAACTAAGGGGGAGATGGTAGGGTTTAGATAAATGGCAGGCAACCCGTTTATTGGCAAGTTCTTTCAGATATCAGCTCCGGAGCCCAGGAATTAGTTCTCATTGGGGCTAAGGTTCCCCGCCAGCGAGATTTGAAATTGGCGCCGGCGGGAGAGTTCACACGGGCGGGAACTTTTCGCACCACTGCAGAAAAGAAGGTAGGAAGAAGAGGTGCTTAGGCGCCATGTTGGGGTTTTTTCTCTGGGGTATGGCTGCTGTTTATACTTTTCCCAACAGATACCTTTAGGTTCTTTTTTCATAAACTTTATTTGATATGTAATATATATAAGTAAAATGCAAGATCTTTTTTAAAAAAGCATCTACGGCCATACCACCCTGAATGCGCCCGATCTCGTCTAAAAAAGAGTACTACTTCCTGAGTAGTTGGACCATTAGCACATGCCACCTAGCCTGGCTAGCATATTCTTTTTTTGTGGAGGATTAGGGGCTGGACAGGGGTATTAGGGATTAAACCCAGAGGTGTTCTACTACTGAGCTATATTCCTAGCCCTTTTTATTTTAAGACAGAGTCTTACTAATACTTTATCATCATCTATTCATTGTTTTGTTGATGACATTTGGGTTGTTTTTACTTTCTTTTTTTTTAATATTTATTTTTTAGTTTTTTTAGGTGGACACAATATTTTTATTTTATTTTATGTGGTGCCGAGAAACCCAGTGACTCACGCATGCTAGGTGAGCGTGCTACCACTTGAGCCACATCCCCAGCTCCTGTTTTTACTTTCTTACTGTTTTGAATACTACCTGTTTTCTGGTGTACTATGACCAAAAATTTCTCTTGGTATTTAGGAATATAAATATAAATCCTGTGGGTTATAGGATTAGTAAGTGTTGTGTTTTACAAAGTAACACTGTATTTCAAAGAAGTTTAGTTTACATTCCTATCAGCAGTAGATAAGAAATGAGTTCCTTTTCATTATTAGAAATTTTATTTTAAACTGTGACCCTAATTTCTTTTGGAGAAATAGGTCTATTTAGATTTTTTGTTTTTCTTCCTTGATTATTATTTCTAGCTGGTCAAGAAATCACCTATTTCTTTCTTAGTTTTGTGTGTGTGTGGCACTGGGGATTTAACCCAGGGGTGCTCAATCACTGAGTTATACCACCTGCCTTTTAAAACAATTTTTATTTTGAGACAGGGTCTCACTAAGTTGTCCAGGGTGGCCTTGAACGCGTGAGCCTCCTGTCTCAGCCTCCCTAGTCACTGGGATTAAAGGTGTGCACCACTACCCCTGACTAAATTTTCAAAATTTTATTAACAGTTTTGTTGTTGTGGTGGTGGGGGTGGTAGAATACACATAACATGAAATTCACCACTCTCTCTCTATTTTTTTTTTTGCCTCCTGGTGATGATGGTGAAACCCAGAACAAGCACTCTTACCATGGAGCTTTATCTCCAGCCCACCATTTGTAAGTGTACAGTTCAGTAGCATTAAGCACATTTACATTGTTATGCAACCGCCACCACTTTCATCTCTACAACTTTTTTCGTACTCCCAAACTGAATTTGCACACATTAAACTATATCTTCCATTTCCCTCCTGTGACAGCTACCATTCTATTTTCTGTCTAGGTGCCTTACATATGTAAAGTTATACAATATTTGTCTCTTTGTGACTGATTTATTTCACTTAGTATAATATCCCTAATGTTCATCTCTGTTATAGCATGTGTCAGAATTTCTTCATTTTTAAAAAAGGCCTGATTAATATTCTGTCTTTTGTAATTTGTAAATTACATATATTGGCACATAATAGATTCACATTAAATATTTATTATTTGATAAGTTAATTTTTTAAATTAACAGGAATTAGGAGGTACTTTTTCTGTGTGCATGGAATAAGAGTCAGTAAATAAAGTTGCTCTTATTTTTTGCATAGTAACTACCTTGATTCCCTTAAGGGGCTTGCTCATTTGGGCTTAAGGAAGATAGGAGAAATGGCATTTATACATGTGTATAGTGGATGGGGATGCAATGATGGGCATTGTTTAAATCAGTTACTGAAAAATAATAGAGCTGAGGATGATTTGGCTTGTTGCACTTGGGTTACAGCCACCTGAGATACATACACACACACACACACACACACACACACTCTAGCTGTGAAGTAGGAGGAGACAAACAGATATATATTCCCACTATTCCCACTCTGCTCCGTTTCAGCTCTCCCTGCTCCCACACATACAGCTGCTGCTGCTGACTAATGCTAAGCAAGATGAGGAGCTTGTGTCTTTTAATAGCAGAAAAGAAGAGTAGTATTATGTGGTTTCTGGTTTTCTACTTAGAATGTATTTTAGATTTCTAGAAATTCTATGTTGTTACAGTTTCCAATTCTTTGTTGTTCTAACTTGGAGTTTTTTAAAAAGAGAAAGAATTTATTAGTTTTTCTAAATGGAAACTTCATTCCCCAAAATAATATTTATGGTAATCAGGTCTTATAATTATGGGAGAGTTTTTAGATTAGAGTAGAAAAATAGTGCCCTTGTAAAAGCAGACTTATAGAAAGGACTCACATTTACCCTTTTAACCTTGGGAAATTACCTTTTTTGGTTCTAATTCCTTTTTAGAATATATTAATGCTTTAATTTGGGTCCTTCTCCTTTTTCCTCTATAAATCTAATGAGAATGGTATTTATTGGCAAATTGATGATATTATGGAATTGGAACTCCTGGCAAATTTCGCACAACCAAAATGAGAAAATAAGCCAGGTATGGTGCCACATACCTGTAATCCTAGCTACTCAGGAGACTGAGGCTGGAGGATTAGAAGTTTGAGGCCTCCAACTTAGTAAGACCCTGTCTCAAAAAATAAAAAGGACCAGAGATGTAACTCAGTGGTAGAGCATTCCTGTGATCAGTCCCCGCCCTCTCCACACACAGAGAGAAAGAAAAAAATACTCTTATTTGGAACTTCCTTTTTTTTTTTTTTTTCAGTTAATAATGCAGTTGTAGTATGTTAGTGTTTATTAGTTCTTATTGACTCATTTCTTGGACCCATTGATTAATTTCTGATTTGAAATGATTATTTTTAAGTTAAAATGAGAGCTTTCAGCTTCGATTTAATTTACTAGGCAAGGATCTTTTTTAAAAAGGTGTTAAGCCATGCATGGTGGTTCACACCTGACTCGGGAGGCTGAGGCAGGTCCAGTGTCAAAATCTAAAAAGATTGACTCAAAGTCCTTCTTCCTCTAGTTTCCTATTCTTTCAGTTTCCATTCCCCCCCAAATCAGTACTATACTAGTTTTTGATTCCTTCTAATATTTATGTATGTGCAGGCCAATGCAAAAACATTTTTCCCTTTATTATGTTCACTTAACAATATTATCTTACTATTTCAATATTTAAAGAACTTCTCTTTTTAAAAATATTTGCATATTATCTGCTTTCCGTTACTATGACAGAAACCTGAGACAATCAGTGTATAAAAAGGGAAGATTTATTTTTGCTCACAGTTGCAGCCCATATTCAGTTGGCTTCATTGCTTTTGAGACACTCGGTGGCACAGTACAGAATGGTAGTAACATGTGGCAGAGGAAAGCTCCTCACCTCATGGTAGCTGAGAACCAGAGAGACAGAAAGTGGCCAGGACCCAGTATAACCCTCAAGGGCATACCCCCTAATAACCTAACTTCCTTCCACTAGGCCCCACTTCTTAAAGATTCCATCTCCCAGTAGTGTAAGGCCGAGGACCAAGCCTTGAATACATGGGCCTTTGGGGGTATATTGCAGATCCATACTGTGACAGTCTCATTGTTTAGATAAATTGTAACTTATTAAACTAGTGTTTTATTGATGGACAATTATTATCTTTTGCTCTTATAAATAATATTACACAGATTGGTTCACTCATTTGCAAATATGCTTGTAAGGTAAATTCCTAAAAATTGCCTTACTGAGTCAATTAATATATACTTTTTTTTTTTTAAATATTGGGAACTGAACTCAGGGGTGTTTAACCACCAAGCTACATCCCCAGCCCTTTTTATGTTTTATTTTGAGAAGGGTCTTGCTGAGTTGCTTAGGGCCTTCCTAAGTTGCTGAGGATGGTTTTGAACTCTCCATCCTCTTGCCTCAGCCTTCTTAGCCTCTGGGATTACAGGCATGCACCACTATGCTTAGCAATATATACATTTTTAATTTTGATAACTTCATTCTAGTTGTCCCACATGTATTTCACAAATTTACATTCTTGTTATTTGCAGGGTCATGTGTACCTGTTGTCCCAGCTACTCAGGGGGCTGAGACAGGAGAATCACAGGACCCCTAAAGTTTGAGACCAGCCTGGACAATACAATGAAACCCTCCATATAAATTTTTTTTTAATTTTACATTCTTGCTTAGATATGAGAGGATCTTTTTCTATAGCCTTATTACCAGTGTATATGATCATCATTTTGGATATTTGCCATTCTGAAGAGGGGGAAAAGGTATTTTAGTGGTCTCAATTTGCATAAAATAGGTTAGATTTAATTATTTTTGCTATTCTGGGAATTGAACCCAGGAGCACTCTACCACTGAACAACATTCTCAGCCCTTTTTATCTTTTATTTTGAGATAGATTCTTGCTAAGTTGCCTAAGTTAACCTTGAACTTGAGTTCCTCCTGCTTCAGTCTCCTGAGTTGCTGGAATTATAGGTGTACATCACTGTACCCGGCTATAATACTAAAAAAAAAAAAGGAATTAAAAAAAATCAAGTAGTATTTCAGGGCTTATAATATCAATAAAAAGTAGTCCTTTTTAGATTTGGGGTTGTAGCTTAGTGGTAGAGCACTTGCCTGGAGGCACTGGGTTCAGTCCTCAGCACCACATAAAAATAAATAAATAAAGGTATTATGTCCATCTACAACTTAAAGGAAGGGGGGCAGTTCTTGCCTCCTGCCCTACCTCCCCAACTTCCTATTCCGGCTAGTTTCTATGGGTCACATAGTGTTTCTTTTGATATTAGCTTTCATATTTCTGAATAAAATGATTATACTGATATCTTAATCTTTTCAATTTTAGACATTCCTTTTTTGGAAAATGAAGATTTATTTTGCTTTCATTTTCTACCCTCTTTATTCTCCCTTGTCCTCTGATTCTATTGATAGGTAGATTTTGTAACACTCTGTATTTTAAATTTAAAATAACCAGAAATACCTTTGTGTACAACCCAGTTAGGTCTTTGTTAGTATGTCAGGTCCTTATACTTGCCAATGTGAAAAGTTCATGCACTCCAATGCTGGAAAATTATACCTTCTTTTTCCTTAGAGTACTTCAGAGCATTTTGATTTAGATGATAGTATATCATTTAAATAAATGGAATTGGCATTCTAAAGCTCTGACAGTACTTATAATTATGAAGTATTCCTAGTAACACATGGTCTTGGTAGTATTTTTTTGTAATTCTGGAACCTTTTAGTTTTATAGAATAATCTTTAATTACAGTTAATATCAGCCAGTGTTTATTGAGTGATTGTCAATATGTGTCACACGTTGTTCTATGTGCTACATCTGTATGAACTCATTTAATCATGTAATAACCCTGTGAGGAAGATGCTAGCACTAGTTGCATTTTATAGATGAAGAAACTGAGACATAGAAGCTAGGTATCTTGCTTTAAGTCAGTTGCCAGGAAATGGTGGAACTGGAGTGGAAACCTAGGTAGTTTCCCTCCAGAACTATCACTTATTCATTCAGTTGCACTGAGTCTATAATATGATGTACTAATCCTCATCAGAGTATGTGCTTTGGTTTGATTTTCCACTAGTGATGATGGATTTATACCAATTCATCCATATTTAACATTTCTCATCCCTTTTTCTTTTATTCCCCTTCAAGTCTACATATTCTTGGAAATATTTTAAGTACTTTTTAAAATTTTTCTAAATGTGGTAGAACTTCATAATACTAAGTTTATCATCTTAATCATTTTAAAATATATAGTTCAGTAGGGTTTTTAATAGATTCACATGGTTGTGCCACAGATACTCACTGTTTTTATCTTGCAAAACTGAAACCCTACACCCTCTAAATAGCATCCCATTTAATTTTTAACCTCTACCCCCTGGTATCAGTCATTCTGTTTTCTATTTTTTATGAGTTTTACTATTTTACATACCTAATGTAAGAAAAATCATGCAATATTTGTTTTTTTGTTGCTGACTTATTTCACTTATTTTTTTTTTATAATCTTGTTTTTTTAAAGTTTTTTTTAGTTTTGATAGACCTTTATTTAATTTATTTATACATGGTGCTGAGAATTGAACCCAGTGCCTCACACATGCCAGGCAAGTGTGCTACCACTGAACCCAGCCCTAGCCCATTTAACTTATCTTCATGTCTTCAAATTTTATCCATGATATAGCATGTGACAGGATTTCTTTTTAAAGACTGAAAAATATTCCAGTGTATGCAAATGCCACATTTTGTTTCTTCATTTGTCCATTGATGGTTATTGAGTTGCTTCTACCTCTTGGCTATTGTGAATAATGCTACAGTGAACCCATGTGAGCAAATATCTTTTTGATATTCTGCTTTCATTTCTTCTATATGTATACCCAGAGGTGGAATTGCTGGATCATAGGATAATTCTATTTTTAATTTCTTGAAAATATTCCAAATTGTTCTGTGGTTCTACCATTTTTACATTCCCAACAACACAAGTTTTACATTTTTCCACATTTTCACCCACACTTATTTTCTTTTAGTGCTGGTGATTGAACCCAGGACCTTGTGTATTCCAAGCATGCACTCTCCCACTGAGCTACACTATCAGTTCCCTACCTATGGTTAATTAATTTTCTTTCTTTCTTTCTTTCTTGTGCTGAGTATCAATCCCAGGGCCTTCTACATGCTAGGCAGGTGTTCTATCATTGAGCCACACCTCCAGCACCCCTTCTTGTAGCAGCCATTCTAATGGGTGGTAACTGATATCTCATGGTGGGTTTAATTTGCATTCTTTTGATGACTATGGTATTGAGTATTTTTTATATGCTTGTTGGTCATCAGTATATCTTCTCTGGAGAAATATCTATTCAAGTCCTTTACGAACTTTAAAATGGGTTTCTTGGGGGTTTGTTGTAGTTGTTGAGTTTTAAGAGTACTTTATATAATCGGGATATTAACCTTTTATCAGATACATGATTTGCAAGTATTTTCTTCAATTAATTGTCTTTTCATTGTATTTTTTCCTTTGACACACATAGTTTTTAAGTTTGAAGTAGTCCCATTTATCTATTTTTGTTTTGTTTGCATGTGCTTTTAGTATCATATCCAAGAAATCATTGCCAAATCCAATTTCGTGAGATTTTCCCCTTATATTTTCTTCTAGGAGTTTTACAGTTTTAGGTCTTATATTTGGCTGTTTGGTCTATCGTCGTCGTCATCGTCGTCGTCGTCATCGTCATCATTTTGTAGTACTGGGAAAGGAGCCCAAGGCCTCAGGCATGCTGGGCAAGGGTTTTACTACTGAACTCTACATCACAGTTCTCTATGTTAATTTATATTTTAATTAATTAATTAATTGCTTAATTTTTTTTTAAATTTTTCAAATTATTTATTTATTTTTAAATACACACCAACAGTGGAATGCATTACAAGCCTTATTACACATATAGAGCAGAATTTTTCCTATCTTTGTATGTAAAGTATGTTCACACCAATTTATGCCATTATACATATACTCTTTTTTTTTGCATTATAATTCTTAATACATATACCACAATTTTTTAAATCTTTATTTTATTTTTATATGGTGCTGAGGATCGAACCCAGTGTCTCACACATGGTAGGCGAGCGCTCTACCTCCAAGCCACAACCCCAGCCCCTATACTACAGTTTTTCATATCTCTGTTTGTATATAAGGTATATTGGCACCAAATTCAAGTCTTCATACATGTATTTTGTATAATGATGACCATTACATTCCACCATCCTTGCTAATCCCCTTCCCCTTCCTTTCCCTCCTACTTATCTTCCCTATCTAGAATTAATCTAATCCTCCCATGTTCTCCCTCCCTACCCCACTTGAGTCACCCCCTTATATAATTTTTTTGGGGGGGGATTGGCTAACTTAAGCATTATCTTCTCCAACGCCATCCATTTACCTGCAGATGCCATGATTTTGTTCTTTTTTTGTGCTGAGTAATATTCCATTGTGTATAAATGCCACATTTTTTATATTTATATTTTAATTAATTAATTAAAAATTGCTTATTTTTTTTTTTTGTTTTAGTGCTGGGGATTGAACCCAGGGGTGCTTGACTACTGAGATACATACCCAGCCCTTTTTTTTTTATATTTTATTTTGCGATAGGGTCTCACTAAGTTCCTTAGGGCCTCACTAAATTGCTGAGGCTGGCCTTGAACTTGCAATCCATTGTCTCAACTTCCTGAATTGCTGGGATTATAGGCATGGTCCACCATCCCAGCTCAAGTTAGTTTCTTTTTAATTGTAGATGGACACAATACCTTTATTTTATTTATTTACTATTTTATTTATTTATTTTCTATGTGGTGCTAAGGATCAAACTCAGGGCCTCACACAGGCTAGGCAAGAGTTCTACCATGGAGCTACAACCTCAGCCCTCAGATTAATTTTTATATATAGATTAGAGTAGGGTCCAAGTTCAGGCATATGTTCAGTTTTCTTGGAACTATTTTTGTTGAAGAGATGATTCTTTCCCCATTAAATGGTGTTGGTACCCTGTTGAAGATCTTTTGGCCATGTTTACAACGATTTATTTCCAAGCTTTTTATTTTGTTTCATTGGTCTAGATATCTATATTTATGCTAATACCATAAATACTAGTTTTGGTAACAATGGTTTTATAATATGTTTTGAAATCAGGAAATGTGAGGCCTCTACCTTCATTCTTTTTCACGATTATTTTGGCTGTTGGGGATCTATTACTGAAATTTGGAAAAAATATGCATAATAGTCACTTAATTTGTGACTATTTAAGCCACATCCCTTGACCTTTTATATATTTTATTTAGTGAGGACAACTTTGACTAAACATAACTTGTTATTTTTTGTTGCTTATTTATAGAATTAAAATTATAGCTATCCTTGTAGGTTTAAAGTGGTATCCTATTTTGGTTTTGATTTGCATTTCCCTAATGACTAATTTATCAAGCATCTTTTCAGGTATCTATTGGCCATTTATACATTTCACTGTCTAATCTTTAAAATTGGGTGATTTGTCTTTTTCATTTTATTTGTTATATTTATGTTTTGGTGATATGGGGATTGAACCCAGGGCCTCATGCAAACACTACCACTGAGCTACATTTCCCTATTTGTGTTTTTAATCTTGAATCCTAAGAGTATTTTGTATATTGTATATATTCTGGATACAAGTTCCTTATCTAATGTATGATTTTCATATATTTTTCTCCCTCTCTTCTGTTGGCTTTTTTTTAAACTTTTTTTTCTTTGTACCAGGGATTGAACCCAGGGTTGCTTAGCCACTAAGCCACATCCCCTGACCTTTTATGTATTTTATTTAGTGACAGGGTCTTGCTGAGTTGTTTAGGACTTCACTAAGTTGGTGAGGCTGGCTTTGAACTCACAATCCTCGTGCCTCAGCCTCCTGAGCCGCTGAGATTACAGGTGTGTACCTCCACACCCAGCCTCTTTTTACCTTCTTGATGCTGTCCTTTGATGCACAGAAGTTTTTAATTTTTGGGTGGTGGTGGTGAGTACCAGGGATTGAACTCAGGGGCACTTGGCCACTGAGCCACATCCCCAGCCCTATTTTGTATTTTATTTAGAGACAGGGTCTCACTGAGTTGCTTAGTGCCTTGCCATTGGCTGAGGCTGGCTTTGAACTCTTGATCCTCCTGTCTCAGCCTTCTGAGCCACTGGGATTATAGGTGTGTGCCACTGTGCCCAGCTAAAGGGTTGGCTTTAATTTTGATGAAATCCAATTAATCTATTTTTTCTTTTGTTGCTTGTATTTTAGGTATATCTAATGAACTATTGCTTCATCAATGGTATAAAGATTTGTCCCCCCTTTTTTTTTCTAAGCATTTTATATAGTTTTAGCTTTTACATTTGGGTCTTTGATTAATTTTAAGATGATTAGGAAATTTAAAAATTGTGGTTAAATACACATGATATA
The DNA here is from genome assembly GCF_021218885.2 of Marmota monax. Classification (NCBI taxonomy): domain Eukaryota; kingdom Metazoa; phylum Chordata; class Mammalia; order Rodentia; family Sciuridae; genus Marmota; species Marmota monax. Next base: position 30,495,705 of record NW_026695227.1, read on the forward strand.
AATTTACCATCTAGGCCAGATGTGGTAGCATTCCCCTATAGTCCCAGATACTCAGGAGGTTGAAGCAGGAGAATCATCTGAGCCTAGGAGTTTTGGACCAGGCTGAATGAGACATAATAATACTATCTATTTAAAAAATTTTATTTTGCCATCTTAACTATTTTTAGATGTATAGTTCAGTTATATTGATGCACAGTTATATTGTTATGCAGCTGTCACCACCTTTCATGTCCAGAGTTCTTTTATCTTGCAAAACTGAAACTCATTAAGCAATAATTCTCCCTTTTCTGTCAACCCCCAGCCACTACCATTTGATTCTACTTTTTGTTTTTATGAATTTGACTGGATTAGTCAAATCTCATGTAAGTAGAATCTTAGAGCGTTTGTTTTTCTGTGAATGGCTTATTTAACTTCTTATAATGTCCTTTAAATTTAACTATCTTGTAACGTACATAGAATTTCTTTTCTTTTTTTTTTTAAATTAGTAGTTGTAGATGGATAGCATGCCTTTATTTATTTAGTTTTTTATGTGGTGCTAAGGATAGAACCCAGTGCCTCACACACACTAGGCAAGTGCTCTGCCACTGAGCTACAGCCCCAGACCAGAATTTCTTTTCTTTAAAGGGCTAATGGACTGAGTGCCATGGTGCACGCTCAGGATACTGAGCCAGGAGGATCGCAAGTTCAAAGCCAACCTTAGCAAAAGCAAGGGCCTAAGCAACTCAGTGAGACCCTGTCTTAAATAAAACACAAAATAAGGCTGGAGATGTGGTTCAGTGGTTAAGTGCCTCTGAGTTCAGTCCCCAGTACTCCCCAAAAAGGTTGAATGGCTGGATGTGGTGGTGTGTGTGTGTGTAATCTCAGCAACTTGGGAGGCTGAGGCAGGAGGGTCTCTAGTTCAAAGCCAGCCTCAGCAACCTAGTGAGATCCTGTCTCAAAATTAAAAGGACTGAGACTGTGGCTTAGTAGTTAAATACCTCTGGGTTCAACTTCTGGTACCAAAAAAAAAAAAAAAGTTGAATAATATTTTATTATGTGTATGTACCACATTTTATTTATCCATCATCTGTCAGTAGACATTTAGATTGCTTCCACCATTTGGTTATTGTGACTAATGTATAATGAACATGGGTATGCAAATAACTCTTTGAGAGTCTTTCATTTGTTTTCATTTTGAGGTAATTCTTTATCTTATAAATAAATATAAAATTGTTTTGCAAATTGAGGTAATTTTGAGGTAATTCTTATATGTTATAATGCACATTTTAAAGTATGAGAAGTCTTAAAATTTTTAACAACTCCAGTTTTTCCATTTTTTTTTCATTTTATTGATTATATGGTTGTGTTGAAGTTTGTTGTTGATGATGTTGTTTTTTTTCCAGTGCATTTTCTAGGAATATTACAGTTGGGTTTATGATCCATTTTGAGCCAAATTTTGTATATGGATTAAGGTAAAGGTCTAAGTTCATTTTTATTCATTAAGACATCTAGTTTAAAAGACTTCTTTCCCCACTGAAATGCTTTTGGTGCCTTTGTCAAAAATCATTTGAACGGGGATCTGGGGATGCAGCTTAGTGCTTGCTTAGCATACCTGATGTTCTGGGTTCCATCCCCAGCACTGTGAAAACCAGAAGGCTTTGTGTGTGTGTGTGTGTGGGGGGGGGGTTTCATGACTTTCCTCACCTTGGTGAAACTACCTTTCCTACTGACTTGATGGTGTGTGTTACAAAATCCTCTGATAACAACACCATAGACTCCCATTGTTCTTATCCCAGATTCAGTGGTTTCTTGTGAAAAACTATAGAGATAGTAATTTTTGAAAAAAGTTTGAAGACAAGAAGATATTCCATGTCAATATCTAGGGGAACAGTATTCCTGGAAGAGGGAAAGCTTTAAGGACCCCAGGGTATAAATATATCTAGAGTATAAAAGGGATGATAAAGGGATTAGTATGGCTTCAGTGAATTATCTCAGTTCAGGGAAGGGTAGTAGGACAGGGGATCAAAAAGGTAAGGGAAAATGGAGGCAGAGAGGTACATTTGATAAGACCATTAAGGCCATTCTAAGGACTTTGGCTTTTAATTTTAATGAAATGAGCCTTGAGCAGCAGAGTTGCTTATAATCTGTCTTATAATTTTAAAAGCCACCATAGTGAAATAGAAGCCAAAGGTGGCAGAAGACTCAGGATGCCAGTTAGGAGGCTATTATCATTCTGATTCAGTAGTGCAGGTGAGTGATGATTGTGACTTAGGGGTAGTAGCAGTGAAGGTGAGAAGTGGTCTAGTTCTGGGTGTGTTTTAAAGGTAGAACACAGCATTTCTTCTGATGAACTGGAGGTGATTGGGAGCAAACGGATTCAGGTCTTTTTTATTTCAAGGAATTTTCCTACATATTGTCTGTGAATCCTCTTCCATTACCTTTATTGAGTCATAATTTTTGAGTTCTTATATTAGATTTGAGTTATCTTATATTGGATCATTTTTTGTGGGTGCTTTAACGTTATCTTCTAATTGTTTTAATCTCTTTTTTCTGCTCTTTTTCATTCTATTCATTCTATTTCATCTGTTGCTTAGCATTTCTACCTTTTTATTAGATCTATAATCAGTGGTGTTTTTCAGTTTTTCTTTAACTTTGCAATTTGCTTTCTTTTTGTTCAGTATTTAATGTTTATTTTCTAGTTTATATGAGTTCAATGATCCTAATTATTCTTTCTATACCCAGAAATTTTTGAGAAGGATCTTTAAAATGTTTAGTAATATGGGGGCTGGAGTTGTGGCTCAGTGGTAGAGTATTTGCCTAGCACATGTGAGGCAATAGGTTCGATCCTCAGCACCATATAAAAGTAAATAAATGGTATAATTATTTTCATCTACAACTAAAAAATTTTAAAAATGTTTAGTAAGCTGAGTGCGGTGGCATATTCCTATAATCCCAGTGGCTTGGGAGGCTGAGGCAGGAGGATCGATAGTTCAAAGCCAGCCTCAGCGAAAGTGAGGGGCTAAAAAACTCAGTGAGACTCTGTCTCTAAATAAAATACAAAATAGGGGGCCTGGGGTTGTAGCTCAGCAGAAGAATGCTCACCTAGCACGTGTAAGGCCCTGGGTTCGATCCCCAGTACCACATAGAAATAAATAAGTAAAATAAAGGTATTATGTCAACTACAACTAAAAAATAAATACTAAAAAATATTAAAATATATACAAAAGAGGGCTGGGGATGTGGCTCAGTGGTTGAGTGCTCCTGAATTCAATCCCTTGATAAAGGGTTGGGGTACCCCCCACCCCCCAAAAAAGTTTAGTAATAAAGAAAAATAGATTTTATATTTTTACAACTTAGAGAAGCTTCCTCCAGTATTGACTAATCCCTTTTTTTTTTTAAAGAGAGAGAGAGAATTTTTTTTTTTTTGCCTGAGTTTGGCTCTTTATTAAAGAATAACAAGAGTTTAAAATTTTTTCAACGTGGCCTAACAGTTTAATCGCTTTTTCTCCCCCCCACTCATACTTGCCCTTCACATGCACATGCATGCACACACACACAACTGATCTCTGAAACACTACCTGAGTCAATGAGCATGGGCATAACCATTCCAGTTTTAGACACCGAAAAGACATGGGCAATGTCGCGTACTGTAATTCACATGTTCTAAAGGAAAAATTTCAACTCTGAAAACCTATAAGCAATTGCGGCAGTTAGGAAAGACACTAAAGAACTGAGAAAGATGCTGTAATGGTAACCACTTCTATTTCTGAGAAAATAGCTCAGTTACTACTTAAAACCATACCTTTTTAGCAAAGTCAAAGGAAAACAAGGGCTAAGCCTTGATTCTTAGTATAGCCAATAACAAACTCACTGCATATTCTTGAACTTTATGCTTTTGGTAGAAAACTGAATTTTTAAAAATATTTTTAAGTTGTAGATGGACACAATATCTTTATTTACTTCTTTTTATGTGATGCTAAGGATTGAACCCAGTGCCTCACACTTGCTAGGCAAGTGCTCCACCACTGAGCCACATACATCCCTAGCCCCGAAAAGACTGAAATCTTTAAAGGAAAAATTTCATGTTGGAATCAACAAAGAATAGAATTGGGCAAACCAGCTAAACCACTTTATTTTAAAACTAGTGAGAAAATAACATGAATTAACAGGAGAGCCCTTGTAAGATAAGAGATCACACCATATGAAAAAATTGGCTTCTGAAGGTCCTTAATGTGGTTCCCACCCTTTGGATCTAAATAGTAAATCATCCCCCCTTTCATGCCCCACAAACAGGAAGATAATCATGGTTATTCTCCAAAAGGTTAGTAACTCAGGTCCATGTAGTCTGAATGAATATATAAGCCAAGGGTTTGGAGTAAGCTACAGCAAAGAACCACTAAGATCTAATCATCTGAAATTGTGGACTCACTGTAACAGGGACACCAATTTGACAGAATCAGATTTTAAATGACTATTTTGTATGCACAAGATAAAACTCACTTTACTGAGACTACTTGCACATTTTTAGCACTTTTATCATTTGGAGATTTCAATTTTCTACTGTCAGACTAAAAATAATTAGGGTTTCTACACATTGTTATCTAGTTCATAAACTTCAAAATGAGAATCAAACAATGCATTAAGATAATTTTCCAGTTTTAACTAAGTTCTTTTTTTTGGCTAATAACCAGTATTTATTGTTTCTAATCCACCAAGCACTATCCTAGGTCTTTTTTTTTAACTTTTCATAACCCTATAGACTAGTGTCTCCATTAAAAACCACCACCAGCCACCCCCCCACACACACTTGATTCAAGTAATTCATCTAAGGTTGCAGAGCTACTGGTACAATCAGAATTTAAATGCTTTGTACATTGGTCTTAATCACTGTGTTATAATGCCTCTCAAATCATACACTAGTCCCCAGCACAGGATGTGTAAGAGGTTCTTTTTTTGTCCCTTTCTCAGTTTTTCAGATCTTAAAGATATTGGCTCCTGCCTTCAAAATGTCCTAGCCTCCATTTTAAAGCATATAAATCCTCACCATAACACTATTCTTTAGCACCCAAACCAAGGCAGGCCATGTCTTCCAACATAATTCCTTCAACTTGTCGAAGCTCATACCATTCCAAAAAGCCTCTGCTGCCTCATTGTCATAGGTCATTTTTCTAACTGCATACTCTAGTCTACAGCCCAAACTCATGCTAAATTTCTTAATCTCAGTATTTTTATTCTTCACCTTTGGGAATAGCCGCCTGCACTGCTTTGTATAAACTTCATATAAGAGATGAAACCCTATTCCCATGCCTCCATTGACTTTCACATTCAGACTGATTGTACATATATATTTAACAGTTGTACACATAATGCTAAGAGTACTTTTCTTCATATTTTACAGAGGCGTGAAACATACAGACTTTCTATTAATATCCATACCCATAGTATATCCAAATCTAACTCCTAAATAGATGCATTACATTTGTTTAGAATTTAAAGGCTTAATGGCAAAAATCAGGGGAGGAAAGAGTATGTAAGTTTATTTTACATAACTGGCTGAAAAATAAATTTGAGAGATAGTAAATAAAATTTAATATGGTCTCATACACCCTGAAGGAGGCGGTGCTCGATTTGGAGGGGTAATGGCTATGTCCAAATAATCGCCTATCTGGAACTTCTGGGACTGCAAGGTCATGGAATCGTCAGTCAGTCCCCTTTCTGCCAGACATGGTGCTGCCAATCTCCTTAACTCGATAGCCAGGTCTTTTAAGATCCATAAAAACAATCGCAAAATTGAAGTGTGTTCCCTTCTTTCTAGCTTCTGGGTAGACTTCTTTTACTAAACTAGTTAGTTCTTTCAAAGTTGCATCCATCCAAGTATAGATCTGCAGCTTGCTGGAGGGTACGTTTCCGCGGGAGAATTCATCCATTTGGTGGTGGCAGCCGTTATTGGTGGTGAAGACTCGCAACAGCAGCGGGCATGTCTTCTTGCGGTCAATTGGCTTCTGTTGCTCTTTCTTAATTTCCTCCTGGGTTACGCGCGATTCCACCGCCATCTTTCTTCTTCGGCCCCCAAGACGCTCACCCCGACCTCCGACCCCTGCAGTGAGCATGAGCACCGAGAGAGAATTTTTTAATGTTTTCCGCGGACACAACATCTTTGTTTGTATGTGGTGCTGAGAATCGAACCGGGCCGCACGCATGCCAGGCGAGCGCACTACCGCTTGAGCCCATCCCCAGCCCAACTAGTCACATTTTGATGTTTTGATTTTCCATATTAAAATCGTTTTGCACTTTCCCCAACTTGCACCACCCAAGTTTCTTGCAGCTATATTTAAGCTGAGAAACCTGAGAAGCTAAATTCTAGGGAAAGAGAAAAGTCCCTTGATTTGGATAGGAAGATCAGGTGGTAAAATCTTAGGGAGTGATAAAAGGTAATATTTTAGTTTGTGAAGTAGTGATGAGGATGAAATATTTGAGGCAGATACAAAAGAAGATAAAGAAAATATGGGCTGGGGCTGTAGCTCAGCGGCAGAGCACTTGCCTAGCATGTGTAAAGCACTGGGTTCATTCCTTAGCACCACATTAAAAATAAAACAAATAAAATAAAGGCATTCTGTCTATCTACAACTATTAAAAAAAATTAAAAAAAAAAATAAAACATGCTTTCTAAACTAATATGATCTGATTCAAAGACTGTTTTCTTGAGAAAAATAGTGCTTTTCAACATGTACATTCTTTATAGAGCACTTAAAAAATAGTAGAGAAAAATAAAACCTGTGGACATTGCTTAGAAATTTCACATAGACATTACTCGAATGGTAAATGTGTTTTTGTATTTTTCCCTTTAGAATCTCTCTGGAAAAAGAGCCATGACTATCTGCAATGATACTTCCTGACAAGAAGTTGATACAACCGAAGGAAAGGCGATTAACAGCTAGTGAACAGAATTTCATACAACCAAGATTTTTGTGTTTATCGCTTCTAACTCTAGTCTTCTGTTGCCCACTCTAAAATCAGAGATAATCTCAGAGCCTGGAAAAGGCAAAAAAAAAAAAAAAATACTTTTCATCTGTAGTTTTTGAAATCAAAGAAACTGCAATGTCTAGGAAACAAAGCCAGAAGGGTAAGATTTCATGTGAGCATAAATTGTTAAAAGAATTGTAGTGGGTTAGAGATATAGCCCAGTGGCAGAGAACTTGCCTAGCATGTGTAAGGACCTGGATTTGATCTCCAGTACCACATTAAAAAAAAAAGGAAAGAAAGTAGTTGTGGATCAGTGATCCCCGTTTATATGTATGTATTTAAAAACTATTCTTTTAAAAATGTGTTTCAAATGATTTTGCAAAGTATTTGTGGATATTAGGTTATAGTAGTTTTGTGTATTACTAGTCTGAGAATTAATTTGTGTAGCAATTGCTTTTTTATTCATACACACTTAGCAAATTGTAATAAACTTTCAGGAAAGCCAAATGCAACCTGATGGTGCGTATTTGGAGAGTGAACATATGTTAGGGAGATACGGTAGGAGATGACTTCCTGCAAGACGTTCTGTATTCCCAAAGAAAGGAAATGGAATAAGAGTAATTTGCTTCCAGTTTTTGGTTCCTTCTTTATTTTTCCTTCCAGGATTGCTACTCTAGCTTCTCTAGCCTTCTTTTATTTTAAAGTAAAATAAAAGATGCAAAGAGTAAGGAAGTATCAAAAGTAGTTATAATGAAGAGAAGGACAACAAAGTCTCTGTAAAACTTTTTTCAACTTTCCTAGAGAAGCTGCAAAAATTGAAAAGGACAAATTCAGCAATAGTGCTACATCTATTGTACATAACTAGAATATATTCATTAAAAGAATGACTCTAGGGCACGGATGTGGCTCACTGGTACAGCACTTGTCTAGCATGTGTGAGACCCTGAGTTCGATTCTCAGCACCACATAAAAATGAATAAATAAAGATATTGTACCCAACTACAACCAAAAATAAATAAAATTTAAAAAAAAGAATGACTTCATAGGTATCTTTACCTCCCCCCAATTGATTAATTAACTAACTAATTATTGATACTGAACCCAGGAGTACTATACCACTGAGCTACATCCCCAATCCTTTTTTATTTTTAATTTTGAAACAGTATATCACTAAGTTGCTGAGGCTGGCCTTGAACTTGTGATCTTCCTGCCTCAGCCTCCTGCATTAGAATTTTCAGTTTAAAGTTAATGTTCTTTATTGTGTTTTTTTTCTTTTTTTTTTGTATGTTGTTGTTGTTGTGTGTTTTGTTTGTTGTGGTTGTTCTAAGGAATGAACCCAGAGGTGCTTTACCTCTAGGCTATATCCCCAGCACTATTTATTTTGAGACAGGATCTAGCTAAGTTGCTTAGAACCTTGCTAAATGGCCTTGAACTTGCCATCCTCCTGCCTCAACTTGCTGAGTCTCTGGGATTATAGGTATGCACCACTACACCTGGCTCAGTGTTCTTTAATTCCAAACAAAACTTCATAGATTTAGATCTCATGTGTTAAATATGAAGGAAATTCATTTTGACTTGGCAATTTAAAAACCTCCTTATAAGAAAATAATATACTATTCTGGGCACAGTGGTACACTCTTCTCAGCAGCTTGGGAGGCTGAGGCAGGAGGATCGCAAGTTCAAAGCCAGCCTCAGCAACTTACCAAGGCCTTGAGCAACTTAGGGAGACCCTGTTTCAAAATAAACAAACAAACAAACAAATAAATAAAACTGGCTGGGGAAGTGGCTTAGTGGTTAAGCACCACTGTGTTTAATCCCTGGTACCAAGAAAAAAGAAAATAATATAAATAATATATTAGAATCGCTTATGGTTTTAAAAGCCTTAGTTTCATTATATAGTAAATCTTTAAAAAAAAAAAAATCTGAGCTCAAAGAAAGGCTGGACATGGTAGCACACACCTATAATCCCAGTGGCTCTGGAGGCTAAGGTAGGAGAATAGTGAGTTCAAAACTAGCCTCAGCAACTCAGCAAGACCCTGTATCTAAATAAAATATGTAAAAGGGATAGAGATGTGGCTCAGTGTTTAAGCATCCCTGGTTCAGTCCCTGGTACCAAAAAAAAAAAGAATGAGTTCAAAGGAATGGTCAGATTATTAAAGAAGCGTGACTATTCCATGGAATGAAATTTATTTATTTATATAATATCTTTATTATTTACTTATTTTTATGTAGTGCTGAGGATTGAACCCAGGGCCTCACCCATGCAAAGCAAGTGCTCTACCACTCAGCCACAACACCAGCCCTACAATGAGATTCATAATCTGGAAAAAAAAAAAAAATATATATATATATATATATATATATATATATATATTTATTTATTGTTGTATGTGGACAGCATACCTTTATTTTATTTGTGTATTTTTATGTGGTGCTAACGATTGAACCCAGGGCATCACACATGCCAGGCAAGTGGTTTGCCACTGTGCTATAGCCCCAGCCCTGAAAAAAAAATTTTTTTAAATTCTTTTAAATACTTGACAGCAGAATGCATTACAATTCTTATTACACATATAGAGTACAGTTTTTCATATCTTTGTATATAGAGTATGTTTATGCCAATTCACGCCTTTATACATGTATTTTGTTGGGGTTTTTTTGCATTGCAATTCTTATTACACATATATATCAAAATTTTTCATATCTCTGTTTATATGTAAAGTATGTTGACACCCAATTCGAGACTTCATACATGTACTTTGGCTGAAAAATTTTTTATATAATTTTTTATATAAAATTTTTTATATAATCCAAGTTTTTTTCTTTTTAGTCAACACGATCCAGTTTGTTGTTTTTTTTCTCAGTTTTGCTTGAAATGTTAAACATCTGTTTTCATCCTGCAAATAAGAAATACTATAATAAAAATAAGATTCTGGATTTGAAAATCAAATAACTTCATGTAAAAAGTTTACATTTGTTTTTTCCTTAAAAACTTAACTTTAGTAGATTGCTTTGACCTTTTAAAAACTAGAGTCTTTACTTCATGTCTGTGTTTTGCCAGAGCTTTGAAAAACTATCATTGCTTTTTGTGATTAGTATCTGCTATAAAATGAATTTACATTTTAAATTATATAATAGGCATTAGTGCTTAACCAGTTTTGGTTGAACTTAGCCTAGATTTATATTTAGTTAGAAACAACATGAAGTTTATCTGTTGTTAGGACTTTCTCTGAAACAAATCTATACATATAGTTGATTTGCAGATCATGAATTAAAAAAGTACAAGGTACAAAAGTTTATGTCAGGGGCTGGGATTGTGGCTCAGTGGTAGAGTGCTCGCCTAGCATGGGCGGGACCCGGGTTCGATCCCCAGCACCACATAAAAATAAAGGCATTGTGTAAAAAAAAAAAAAAAAAAAGAAGTTTATGTCAGTTAAAATTTTCATTGCTTCGTCGTGTTTTATTGGTTCAAATAATTTATAATGATTCTATAATTTAATTATATAGTAGTGTATTAAAAAGGTGCTATGCTAGTTGTTCTCTGGTAGCATCTTATTTACAGCCTCATCTTGTAATTATTTTTGTTTTTACTCAACCACAGACAATGTTTCTTTCTTTCTTTTTTTTTTTAAGAGAGAGAGAGAGAGAATTTTTTAAATATTTATTTTTCAGTTTTCCGCGGTCACAACATTTTTGTTTGTATGTGATGCTGAGGATCGAACCCAGGCAGCACGCATGCCAGGCAAGCGCGCTGCCGTTTGAGCCACATCCCCAGCCCCAGACCATGTTTCTATCTTATCCTTTTGTCAGTAATACTTGTAAATTCTTTATTTCATGAAATATTTAGTGGAGTTACCCTTGAATGGCCTAAGTCAGTTTTAGTTACAACTCTTTATTGCTGCAGGCCTTTCAGCTAACAACCAGATCAGTAGTTCTTGGTGTCTGGTCCTGCACTAATTCTTTCTGTAAAATGGAATAGTGCATATGGAAATGAAAAATATTTAGAAACTCTTTTAGCTAGGAATGGTGGCACACACCTATAATCTTAGCAACTTGGGAAGCTGAGGCAGGAGGATTGCAAGTTCAAAGCTTGCTTCAGCAAAATTGAAGCACTAAGCAACTCAGTGAGATAATGTTTCTAAATAAAATACAAAAAGGGCTGGGGATGTGGCTCAATGGTTGAGTAGTGCTCCCAAGTTCAATCCCCAGTACCAAAGAGAAAAAAAGCAAAAAAAAAAAAAAAGCACTAGGAATGTGGCTCAGTGGTAAAGTACCCTTGGGTTCAGCCCCTAGGACCTCACAAGGAAAAACAAAAGATTGTAAATTTACCCATATACAGTTTTATTATTTTTAAAAACATTTTTTAGTTGTAGTTGGACACAATACCTTTATTTTTTATTTATTTATTTTTATGTGGTGCTGAGGATTGAACCCAGTGCTTCTCACGTGCTAGGTGAGTGTTCTACCACTGAGCCACAACCCCAGCCCCTACCCTACAGTTGTATTATTTTTAGTAAATTTTTGTGGTTGTGTAGCCTTCAAAGCAATTTTTTTTTTTTTTTTTTTTTTGCAGTGCTAGGGATCAAACCCAGGGCCTACTCTGCCACTGAGCTATATCCCCAGGCCCTACTATAATTCTATTTTCAAACACTTTCTTCATACCTCCTAAGTTTTCTCTTAACTTGTTTGTGACTAATTTCTGTTCCCTATTCCAACTCCAGATAAACATTGATCTTCCTTTTATCTCTTTAGTTTTGTGTTTTCTAAAAATTTTACATACTCAGAATAATACATTATAGTTTTAAATTTTTTTTTTTTTTTTTAGTTATAGATGGACACAGCACCTCTATCTATCTAACTATCTATCTGTCTATTTTTATGTGGTGCTGAGATTGAACCCAGTGCCTCACACATGCTTGGTTTTTTTTTAATATTTATTTTTTAGTTGTAGGTAGACACAGTATCTTTATTTCATTTTTATGTGGTGCTAAGAATCAAACACAGTGCCTCACATGTACTAGGTGAGCATTCTACCACTGAGCCACAACCTCAGCCCCCACAATATAATTTTTTATGTCTGGCTTCTTTCATTTAGTGTAATGTTTTCAAGGTTTGTGCTTTCTCCCAGTGGTTTAAATTGAAGGAAGTTTCTGACATTATCTCAAGACAAGATTAATTTATTTAGTGATTGATTGACTGCAGTACTGGGGATTAAACTCAGGGTCACTCTACTATTGAGCTACTACATTACCAGCCCCCTTTCAGGTTTTGAGAAAAGGTCTTGCTAAATTGCAAGTCTTGCTAAACTTCTGATCTTCCTGTCTGCTGGGATGACACTATGCCCCACTGGGAAAAAATTCTGAAATAAGATATAAAAACTACTAACTATAAAGGAGAGGAAAAGAATTAATGTCAGACCTGGGCATGACGGTTTACGACTGTAATTCCAGCAACTCAGGAAGCTGAGACAGGAGGATTGCAAGTTTGGTGCCAGCCTAGGCAATTAGCAAGACCCTTACTTTTCAAAATAAAGGACAGGGGAGTTGAGTGTATGGTTTAGGGAGAAGTGGCCTTTGGATTCCAGTAATACAAAAAAAAATATATAAAAATATAAAAAATAATGTCAGTACATTATTACCATTGAAATTAAAAACTGTTCATCAAAAGGCACAATTAAAGAGCGAGAAAGCAAGTTACAGAATGGGAGATGAAACTTGTATTACAGAAAAACTACAAATCAATGAGAAAAAAAGTTCCCCATTTATTTATTTATTTATTTATTTATTTTTTAGAGAGAGAATCTTTTTTGTAGATGGACACAAAACAATGCCTTTATTTTTATGTGGTGCTGAGAATTGAACCCGGGTCCTGCCCTTGCTAGGGGAGCGCTCTCCCGTTGAGCTACAATCCCAGCCCCGACAGTTCCCCTTTTAAAAACTGGACAAAAGTAGGTTTTGTCAGGAAACAGTAACCAGATGTCTAATAACATATATAAAGGTGCTCATTCTCATTTAGAAACGACTGAAATCGAAACTATAATGTGATACTATTACTCTAAAAGAGTATTGAATAAAATTTAAAAGATTAACAATACCAAGATTATGTGGAACAACAAACTCTGAAACACTGCTAGTGAGCATCTACACTGGTGTGACTTCTTTGAAAAACTGTTTGACATTGTGCAGTAAATTTGAAGGATACGCACATAATAGTTCTGTTCTTATATTCAACAGAAACTTATTTCCAGGTATACCAGAACACTTTTACAACAATATTCGAAACAACATTGTTTGTTTTAGCCAAAAACTGGAAGCAACCCAACTGTCTATCACTAGCAGAATAGATAAATAATGGCATAATCATACAATGAAATATTATTCAGCGATGAAGATGAACAAGCCACATTAACCTGTAAGAATCAACAAATACAGTGTTGAGAAAATAAGCCACATACTAAAAATGAAATGAATATAAAATTGTTTTATAAATAAAGGTAAAACAAAATTGTAGCACTTAGAGATATGTTCTTAAGTAGTGTCAAATATAAAGAAAGGAAGTGAAAGTCTGGAAATGGTTACCTTTGGCATATAGGAGGAGGTGATGATTGAGAAGGGGCAAGATTTCAGGGGTGCTAGCAGTGTTTTAGTTCTTGACCTGATTAGTAGATTAGATTTACTTGAATGTTTGTTTAAAGATAAATTGCCAACTGTAATACTTTGTGTATATATACTGTATTTACTTATTTATTTGACAGTACTGAGGATCAAACTCAGGGCCTCATGCATGTTAGGCAAGCACTGTACCACCCAGCCCCCAGCCCCCAACCTTTTAAAAAATTTTATTTTGAGCCAAGTCTGACTGAATTACCCATGCTATCCTTGAATTTGTGATTCTCTTGCTTCAGCTTTTTGAGTAACTAGGATTATAGGTGTGCCACTGCATTCAGTTAGACTATATTTTATATTAGTGAACATTTTATTGGGGCAGAATGGGTTTAAACAAGTGTCTCTCCTTTTTAAAAAAAAAAATTTTTTAGTTGTAGGTGACACAATACCTTTATTTTTATTTATTTATTTTTATGTGTTGCCAAAGATCAAACCCAGTGCCTCACATGCGCAAGGTGAGTGTTGTACCACAGCCACAACCCCAGCCCCTAAACAAGTGTCTCTTCTTAAATAGTGTCTCTTAACCTTAACAATTAAAGCTGTCATAGTGTGACAACTATTTGGATACAAAAATATTTAAAACTGAGATTATTGATCCATAAATCAGTTTAAGAGATAAAAAGCTCACAGATTTAATTCTCGTTTGCACAAAGGTTAATGATTAAAGAGTGACAGATTTTTTTTCAGTGCTGTTTGTAGTTTTCTGAGAAAGGTTATTTTCTTGGAGCAGAATATATGATTAGGATTGACCTATTCATTTCTGTACTTCAAAGCAAGGGATATAGAGTGGGTAGAGGGAAGGAAATATTCAACATTTTGTAGAATACTAGTTCCTAAAGGCTTTAATATTTTGACTTACTGGATTAGCGTGTGTGTGACCCTGGGTTCTATCTATAGTACTGGAGAATTGAATTTCTTTCCTGGTATGGTTGGTAGAATTTTCAAGAATCTAAAGGACAGTGAGAAGTAGGAAAGAAATATTCATTAAAACTGTGCATTTAATTTTGTTATTGGAGAACTAATTCCAGACTAATGAGAGATGACATTGAAACAGAAGAGATTGGGCACTCAATCAATATCATTGCCTGCTGGCTATGCTCTAGAGGGTATTACTAAGAGAGTTTGTAGAAGGTGGACTGACTTTTTTTTTACCCAATCACCAGTCTTGGGGGAATTGACAATATTATCATTGGAGCAAGCAAACCTTTTAAACAATGAGGCCCTCAAGATTTCTTGGAATTAAAAAAATAAAAGCTTATTCTGTGTACCTGTCAGAAACTTGGGAAAACCAAGTGGAAAAAATAAGGATTTAATTGCTTCTCTCTCCTTAATAAAAACCCTGACCTTTTTCCATCAAGTAGTACCTGAAAAAATCAGAACTCATTCTAGAAGTTTGAGACTTCCCCAGAGTAAGTGTTTTGTCTTAAAATGACAGAAACAGTATTATTCAGAATGTGATTGATTAAGCAAAGGAGCAAAGAAAAAATTTAAACAGGAAGGTAAAAAGTTGCCTTTTTTCACTGAATACATACTTAGATTGGTAATTTAAGTGTGGAGATTTTCCGAACATGTGAGCCACAGTTGTCATCTGAAATGGGTAGGAAAATCAGTTGATGAGACAAATCTAATGCTTACAGCCCACTGAGAGGTTGTGTGTGTTTGGTAGTTGGCAGCAAAGATAAAGGTTTTTAAGTTGCTTTGGAAGAATTAAATATATGAAAGTGTTAGCATTTTGGAAGGCTACAATAACACACAGTAGTAATTAGAATAGTACTAGTGGTAATAATAGTAGTTGTTGTTTGAGCAGATTTAGAAGTCTTACAGAATGGCATTTTGACATAGTTGTTCTAAATTTCCCATCTTTCGTGTACTCCACTTTCAAGCCTGCTTCCACATTATTTATATGTTCCCTTTGTCCTAAATATCTTATTCTTAACAAAACCGTAAGAATTATACCTGTGAAATTAAAGTTGGTGACATCTTTAGTTTTGAAGTACTGAATACACTCTAGGCATTAGCCAGTGGTTACTGTGACAGTAACTTTATTTTCCTTGCATTCATATTTATATAGAATAACCCATATTTCCCATTAGAGCCCATGAAGAAATAATTCCGTGTGTGTGTGTGTGTGTTTAACTGAGGATTGAACCCAAGGGTATATCCCCAACCTCTTTTATTTTATTTTTAGATAGGATCTTTTAAGTTGCTTAGGGCCTCACTAAACTGCTGAGGCTGGCCTTGAACTTGTGATTCTTCTACCTCAGTTTCTTGAAACTTTGGGATTACAGTTATGTGCCACTGCACCCAGCACTTCTTGTAATTTTTATTAAATGACTTACGTAGATTTTTCTCCAGGTTGGAATAAGAAAAAGCAATTCCAGATTGGTCACTTTCTTTCATGGTCAAGTATTGGACAATAGGGGCTGGGGATGTGGCTCAAGCAGTAGCGCTCTCGATCCTCAGCACCAGATACAAAGATGTTGTGACTGCCGAAAACTAAAAAAATAAATATTAAAAATATCTATCTCTCTCTCTGTCAAGGAAAAAAAAAGTATTGGACAACATCTTCAGTTCATTTAATTGTTCATGAGATACCACTTCTGCAAAAGTTGACACAAGGCTCTGCTCTTTAGTTACTTTTTAATTTTTTTTTTTAGTTGTCAGTGGATCTTTTTATTTATTTATATGAGGTACTGAGAATCAAACCCTGTGCTTCACACGTGCTAGGCAACCGCTCTACCACTGAGCTATGACCCCAGCCCTACTTTTTAATTTTTAAAAGGAAGTTGATAACAGAAAATATGATCAGTGATAATCACACTTGTCACGTTGCTTGAACGTCTAGGCTTCTTCATCTCTGGGTTTTACCTGCATTTAATTGCATCTTACCTTTTCTGGCCTTTATTTGGTTATGGTTAAATATGAATAATATTGTTACCCAACTTGCTTTGTGTCTATAAGTAAAATCAATGAGTTACTGCGAGAATCTGAAATCTTTAGAAGAAAGATGATATGCCAAGGTACTGTTGAAATAACGGCAAATTGAATCAATTTATGTGATGAATAACAACACTAGTGTACAACACAAAACTTGGACTTCCTTCTTGAATCTGCATTATGACTTACTGTGTGACTTTGGACAAGAATAGTACCACAACTGATTTTCTCATCAACAGAAAATTAAAGGAGAGTATTCTCAGAGGGATTATAATCCCACCTTTTCCCTCACTTCAGAGGGAATGGTTTGCCATTATCTATATTAGTGAAAAAAAGATAAGCGATCTATGGGACTGGGGCTGTAGCTCAGTGGCAGAGTGCTTGCCTCACACGTGTGAGGCACTGAGTTCGATCCTCGGCACCATATAAAAGTAAATAAAGGCATGCTGTCCATCTACAACTACCCCTCTCCCCCCCAAAAAAATAATAATAATAATAAGCAATCTAACACATAGGCATTTAGTTGTCAAATCAAAGGTACAAATTTACTAGCCTTATGAGAATCTTAAGACTCCATGCCTGGGTTGAATCCCCTCAATACTTATGTCTGCTGTAAGCAGGCCTTTCCATGAAATCTGCTAATGAATAATCATACTGAATTTACTTATGTACTTTGGAGAGTCTTATAGTGTGTTCATAATATTAGCTCTGCTAAACTTTTCAAGGTAGGACCCAAGATGGTCAACAAGGTGGTCAAGCTTTTAATCTCCTCTCTAAATAGTGTTATTGTGGGAATCAATCATATATATTTAGTACTATACAATTTGATAAACTAATACATAATTGCTATCATATTGAGATGGTTAATATATTTTTTTTAACTGCTCTCTTGCACTAGACTGCTCCTAATGAGCAGGAACCATAGATGTTTTGTCCACTATTGTATCCTCAGTGCCTAGCACTGTATATGAGTATATGAATTTCTCTTCTTTTAGTTCTTTAGTCTGTACCTAAAAGTGGAATTGCCAGATCATACAGCAGTTTTTGTTTAATCATTTAAGGAACCACCATATGGATTTCTATTTGTTTTGTTTTGTTTTGTGGTGCTGGGGATTGAACCCCAGGCCTTGCCCTTGCGCATGCTAGGCAGGTACAATACTGCAGAGCCACATCCCCACGCTTGCCATATGGCTTTCTATAGAGGCTAAGCTATTTTACATTCCTATCAGCAACATACCAAGGTTCCAGTTTTTTCCCATATACTTGCCAATAATTGTTTAGTTTTGTTATTGATGAACGGACATCTTAGATATGAATATAATCATAACTTTGGACCAAATTAATTATAAAAATTCAATATTATCCTTAGATTAAATTATAAGTTATCATAATTAGACTGTTTCAGAGCTTGTCAAGATAGCTATTCAAGAGCAGGGGTTGTGGCTCAGTGGTAGCTCACTTGCTTAGCATGCGTAAGGCACTGGGTTCGATTCTCAACACCACATACAAATAAATAAAATAAAGGTCCATCAACAACTAGAAAAAATTTTTTAAAAAGATACCTATTCAAAGTTGGTTTAGCTGGGCTGGGTATGTAGCTCAGTGGTAGAGTGTTTGCTTTGCATGTGAAAGTCTTGGATTTGAAGGCAGCACTGCAAGCAAGATAAAAATAAACCCAAAGTTTATTTAATATATGAGATAATCAGGCTCATATATTTCTGTGTCATACTGTCTTGAAACAACCTTTATCTAATTTTTTTTCTTTTTTCTTTTTTCTTTTTTTGGTAGTGGGGATTGAACCCAGTGGTATTTTACCACTGAGCTACATCTACAGCCCTGTTTATTCATTTTATTTAAAGACAGGGTTTCATTTATTGCTTAGGGTCTCACCAAGTTGCTGAGGCTGGTTTCGAATTTGCGATTCTTATGCCTCAGCCTCCTGAGTCTCTGAGATTATAGGCATTCACTTAGATGAGGCATTATGAGATTATTGGCATTTACTTAGGTGAGGCACTATGTCTCACCCTTTACCTGATTTTTGAAGCCAGCAAAACAGTAATATATACAGTATTCACAAATATGTCAGTTGTACTGCACTAGCATCTTTGTAAGTTGTCACTTTATTAGACTCTCCAGATTATTTTAATTTGAATTCATTTCCTGCTAGGACCCTGCTGAAATAGCTGCTTTATGTATTTTTAATTATCCTAATTAGTATTCCCAATAAACTCTAGTATTAGGCTAATCTGTTTTGGATAATAACTTAGTGCAGAACTACCTTTTTTTTCCCCTTGGACTTTGTGTTATCTAGGATACTGTTAAAGAAACAAAAAGTATTACATAATATTTAAGAGGCTAGTAAAAATAATAGTTTATTTAAACACAGACTCCTTTGCTTTAAGTTTCCCTTCCTTTCTCTAAAAGAGATTAGTGATTTGATTCTCTAATAAATAGATTATTAATGATCTTTGTTTAATCTCACACTGCTCATTGATCCATCTTTAGGGGAGGGACGCGTACATTTTAACATTCAAGTTATAGTCATTTGCCCTATCTACAGTGATTCTAAAAATGTTTGAAATCTTACTTTGGCTATATAAGATCTTTCTATACTGTATCAATTCAATTGATAAAGATTAGTGGCAGTTAATTATTGTGTAGTCATAAGCCTAGAAGACTCAGGCTTAAATACTGAGTTTGTATTAAATATAACCAATTTTTTTCATTTGAGTGACAATCTCAAAATTGCCAGTATTAACAGAGGTTAGAGCTGAATTAGTTGAAGGCTCAGTGGTAATTGGCTAGCATAGTTTCTCTTGAAGTGAATAAGCTCAATTCATGTCCTTTATTCTACTTCTGGTTTAATAATGTTGTTAATCACAAAACTCCTAAAGCCCAAGAAGTAAGATCAAGAATAAATAAATTGGATGGTATCAAACTAAAAAGCTTCTTCACAGCAAAGAAATCAATTAAGAACTTAAATAGAGAGCTACAGAAGGAGAAAATCTTTGCCATATGCACCTCAGTTAGAGCATTAATCTCTAGGTTATGTAAAGAACTCAAAAATCTTTTTTTTTTTTAAGAGAGAGAGAGAATTTTAATATTTATTTTTTAGTTTTCGGCGGACACAACATCTTTCTTTGAATGTGGTGCTGAGGATCGAACCCGGGCCGCACACATGCCAGGCGAGCTCAATACCGCTTGAGCCACATCCCCAGCCCTCAAAAATCTTAACACCAAAAAAAAAAAAAAAATGTCACAGAAGAAGAAATACGATTAGTCAACAAACATGAAAAAGTGTTCAACATCTCTGGCAATAAGAGAAATGCAGGGGCTGGGTTTGTGGCTCAGTGGTGGAACATGCTTGCCTAGCATGTGTGAGGCACCACATAAAAATAAACAAATAAATAAAGGTATTGTGTCCATCTACAACTAAAAAAATATTAAAAAAAAAAAAAAGAAATACAAATTAAAGCAACACTGAGATTTCATCTCACTCCAGTCAGAATTGCAATTATCAAGACTACAAGTAACAATAAATGTTGGTAAGGATGTGGGGAAACCGGTACATCCATATGTTGCTAGATACTGCAAATTGATGCAAACACTCTGGAAAGCAGTATGGAGATTCTTCATGAAACTTGGAATGGAACCACCATTTGACCCTGTTATCCCATTCCTTGGTATATACCCAGAGGACTTAAAATCAGCATACTGTAGTGATGCAGTCACATTAGTGTTTATAGCAGCTCAATTCACAACAGCTAAGTTATGGAACCAATTAGGTGAATGGTAAAGAAAACGTGGCATATATACACAATGGAATATTACTCAGCCAAAAGGAAGAATGAAATTATGGCATTTGCCAGTAAATGGATGGAATTGAAGATTATGTTAAGTGAAATAAGCCAATCCCCCAAAAAACAAAGGTTCAGCATTCTCCCTGATATGCTGATACTATCACACAATAAGGGTTGGAGGGAAGAATAGTAGAAGTTCATTGGTTTAGACAAAAGGGATTGAAGGGAAGGGAGTGGGAAGAGAAATAAGAAAGACAGTAGAATGAATGAGATATAACTTTCCTATGTTCATAATATGAATATATGACCAGTGAAATGCCACATCATGTTACAAGCACAAGAATGGGACCCCAGTTAGAATAAGTTACACTCCATATATGTATACACTCTACTGTCAAAATACACTCTACTGTCATGTATATCTAAAAATAACAAAAAAATTAGGTCAAATAAAAGATTATTGTTAATCTAACTTATAAATTATTGATCTTCATAGCAACTAGGAATTATTTGGAAACAGGATAAAGATTAAACTATATATAAAAAGCCTTAATTAATCTATAATAATAGCAAAAGAATTTGGACAGTGTACTAGCTTATTTCTGTGTTTTTCATACTCCTTTTATCAGAACTTCTACTTGTTTTGTTGAAATTTTAACTCCCAAGCTACTTCAAGAACTGTTCAGGGATCAGTATTATTATTTTTAAATATATATATTTTTTAGTTGTTGATGGACTTTATTGTCTTTATTTTTATGTGGGCTGAGGATCGAACCAGTGCCTCACACATGCTAGGCGAGCACGCTACCACTGAGCCACCAGGGATCAGTATTATTGATATCATCTGTAAATAAAATTCTCAGGCCACAGGCCAGATTGTTGAATTACAGACTACATTTTAGCATAAGATCCCTAGATGATAAGTATGCACGTTAGAATTTGAAAAGCACTCTAACCATTTTCTGGGATTGCATCTTGTTGGATTGCAAAAAAAATTGTTAGCCTGTACATTGGTGCATACCTATAATCCAGCTACTCTGGAGGCTCAGGCAGGACCACAAATTTGAGGCTAGTGTGAGTGATTTAGCAAGATCCCATCTCAAAGTAAAAAAGATCTGGGTTATAGCTAAGTGGTAGAGCACTAACTTAGTATGTGTGAGCCCCTGGGTTTGATCCCCAGTACTAGGGTTGGGAGGCACCAGAAATCAAAATTATAGAGTGTTAAAACAGGTCGTTTACTGATCATATAGTCACAGGTGAAAACTGACTACATTTGCAGATATCCTTTTTTATAAATACTGAGAAGTTAAAATCTAGATTAAAAAAAAAATTAATCACCATGTGTTCCCCTAATGTAAACACACCGAGATTTTTTTGTATTTTGTTTTATTTACATTGCTTCTTGGGTAGTTTTAGTTTATTCAGTGTAAACTTGGATACATTTCTGGTAATATAAAACTGGGTGCATTGTTTTATCAAGAATGTATCCCATGGAGTTCACTAGACCAAGAATATAAAGTGCATGACGAAGTCTAGAAGATGGAAATTACTCTCATGTGTATTAATGTTATAGAAGCTTCTATCCCACTCACATTTTCAGATTCTTTAGTATTAAATGTTACCATGGGAGCTATTTATTTGCATCATTTTTAGAGAGCTTTTTGAATTAAGGGAGAATAAATAAAGATACCAGGGATTACAGGAAAGTCTAATACAGCTGATGGATTTGTTGGTTTCCACAATATGTACATTTTCTATTAAAATCAAATTTTATAAGTTTAACTCAAAATGTTAGTTATGAGTTATCTATATAATAGGATTTGCCAAATAGCAACTAAGTTGTTATTAATTGTTTTACAGGCAAAAAACAGCCAGTCTTGGCTCTTATATCTTAGAGATGAAATATATGTTTCCAGGGAGGTGGTACTGGGGATTGAACCTAGTCTAGTGGTGCTCCACTACTGAACTACATTGCCAAACCTTTTTGAAAATTTTATTTTGAGACAGGGTCACACTAAGTTGCCCAGGCTGGCCCTGAATTCGAAATCCTCTTGCCTCAGCCTCCCAAGTTGCTGTAATAGGCATGGCCTATAATAATATATAATTATATATAATTCGGGTACTTACCTGAAATACAGTATATTTTAATCATGTGTAATATGTTTGTCCCTTCTTCTTCTTTCAGATTCATCAGGATTCATTTTTGATTTACAGTCTAACACTGTACTAGCCCAGGGAGGTACTTTTGAAAACATGAAAGAGAAGGTAAGACCAGTTATCATGGATAACAAAGTTAAACATTATAGGAAAATTTAGGTACTTATACAACCAGTGGCTATCACAACTTATTATGAAAGTGAAATTTTAGCAACAAAGGAGAATGCCATTATATATCAGAGGGTGACATAATGGTTCTGAGGAATTAGAGCCTATTAAATGCAAACACAGTTTTCTTGCATATCTTTGTATATATTCATTCTGAATTCTCTTGAAGACATTTGTTACTAATTAGTGTTATGATAAATATTATTTATATGACTAAGTCCAGGAGACTACAGAACAAGAACAGCAGTAAATTTTCTAAGTAGCATTCCTTTGGAAGAAAATATGTGTTTTTCATAATAAAGCCCCAAACAAGCTATATTTAAGAAAATATGAAACAAAAAGTTTTATGTGTTGTCTTTTTAAAAAAATTTATGTTGTTGATTATAGAGGGATAGACATACAGTGATTCACTGTTATAAATATATTCACATTTTATTTATTTTTTAAAAAGAAATTTTATTTATTTTTTAGGAGTAGATGGACACAACACAATGCCTTTATTTTTATGTGGTGCTGAGGATCGAACCTGGGTCCCGCCCGTGCTAGGCAAGCGCTATATCGCTGATCCACAATCCCAGCCCATATATTCACATTTTAAATTACCAGTGTCTTACCTTTTCACCGAATCTATAAGTTTCACCTACTGTTCATTTTTTAGGGATAAATGTTTAGTTCTTATTTATCTTAAAATATATATATTAGCCCACTTTGAATTATGAACTATATACTTTCACACTTGTGTGGTTTTTAAATTTTAACATTGTTAAATTAAGTCTGAAACAAAAAGAGCATGGTAACAATGGAGGGGAGAAAAAAATACTAAGACTTCTGTTGTAGTACAGATTCTGCTTATTAATGGGACAAGTTACTTTATTTCCTTAAGCCTTGGTCTTCATCTATAAAAGTCTTCCTTTTTGTGTGTGTGTGTGTGTGTGTGTGTTGGAGGAGTACCAGGGATTGACTTCAGGGGCACTCAACCACTGAGCCACATGCCCAGTCCTATTTTGTATTTTATTTAGATACAGGGACTCACTAAGTTACTTAGTGCCTCTCTCTTTCTGAAGCTGGCTTTGAACTCATGATCCTCCTGCCTCTGCCTCCTGAGCCACAGGGATTACAGGTGTGTGCCACCATGCCCAGCTAAAGGTGTTCCTTTTTGAGCAGTGTAACTAACTAGACAACCTGAAGACATTTCTGTCATAAGATACCTAGAAATACTGAATTTAAAAAATTCATGTATTATTTTAAATGACCACTGCAGGTTTGGCTACAAATCCATTGTGCTATCCATTACATCACAGTTACAGGTGTTATTTTAAATGTGTAACTGAACATAAGAAGTAAGGGATAGGGCTGGGGTTGTGGCTCAGGGTTGGAACACACGCCTAGCAAATGTGAGGCCCTGGGTTTGATCCTCAGCACCACATAACCAACTACAACTAAAAAATAAACATTAAAAAGCATTTAAAAAAAAGAAGTAAGGGATAGATGCCAAAAATATAGAGGGGTCTAAAAACAGAGTGGCAAGTCTAAACTGGGTACTCCCTGCCAGTCTAAGTAACAAATGGTATTTACCATAGAGGACCATAGCGCCCAGGATTTGTCCTGGTAAAGGATCAGAACAAGTTTTATGTAAGATTGGGACTTAAAAATATTTTACCTTTACAAAAAGAGTGAACTAAAGAATCTCCCACTGACATTCAAATACAGTATTTTTACAGTACATGTGTAGAGTGATAAAAACAATTGCAGGCTGGGGGTATAACTCAGTGGTATAGTGTTTTGACTAGCATTTGCAAGGCCTTGGATTTGATCCCCAGCACCACCAAAAAAAAAAAAAAAGTTACAAATTTTAAGTTTTATTCAATGGTTTTGTCATTAATAGTAATCTTTTGTATTGTTAGCAATGATATTGTGAATATTATATGATAAAACAAATTGGTAAATACTTTTATTTTTAGGATCTAAAATTTATGCATAAGAGAAAAGAGATCCAAGTTGAAAATCAGATGAGAAGCTGGGGGCAGTGGGGCATGCCTGTAATCCCCACTACTTGGGAGGCTCAGGCAAGGGGGACTAAAAGTCCAAGGCCAGCCTGGGCAGCATAGCAAGATTGACCCAGTCCAAGAAAAACAGAAAGAAAGAAAATCAAGCTAGATGCAGTGGTGCAGGCCTATAATCTCAGTGACTGGGAAGGCTGATGTAGAAGGGTCACAACTATGAGACCCTAAGGAACTTAGCAAAATAAAAAGTGGTGGGAAAATAATTCAGTGGTGAAGTGCCCCTGAATTCAGTCCCCAGGATCAAAAAAGAAAATAAGAAAAGCCCCCTCTCTCTCTCTCTCTCTCTCTCTCTCTCTCTCTCTCTCTCTCTCTCTCTCTCTCTCACACTCACACACACACACACACACACACACACACAGAATTGAACCTAGAGCTGTATATTGATACATACTAATACCATGGAGCTACAGTCCCAGCCCTTTTTACTTTTTGAGACAGGGTCTTGCTAAATTGCCAAGGCTGGCTTAGAACTTGATATCTTCCTTCCTCAGCCTCTGGAGTCACTGGAATTACAGGCATATAACTGTGCCTGTGAGAAAAGACCTTTTAATAGTACATTTTAATTGAGAATGTCAATGTACTCATGATTTAATAAAAAGTCTCCTAGCTATATCCCCTAAAAGAACTGGAAACAATGACTCCCAGTAAAAATAAACACATCTAGTTCCAGTTGGATTCTAATGACCATTTTCCATCAAAAGGAATTAGATCTTCTTTGAGAAGTAACCATTTATACATTATGCAGTAAGGTAAGAAATTAAAGTTATAAGAATTAGAAGAAGAAAAATGTTATTTATAGGCTATACAGTTAACATAGAGAAATCCAGGAAAGCAACAAATTAATGGGACTAACAAAAGTTCATCAAGGTTACTAAATAAAAATATATAAAAATGAAAACAATATGTAGTTATTACAAGGTATATATTTTTAATGTAAAAAAATATGAAATACCTTAGGAATAAATCTGACAAGTTGGCATATGTATTTGTTATCAAATGAAGTTGTAAATGCCAACTATTCAGGATTCTACTAGTGGTTATTTAATGTTTTTTCTTTATCTTTATTACAGTGTACTAAATATTGTTTTAGCCATTAAGGATTCAGCTGCAAATAAATATAGGAACGTACAATATAGCATTCTTTCCAGTAGCCAAACATTGAAAATAATGTGTTCATTGACTGAATGAATGAATGAATGAATTGTGTATACATTGGATGTACCATGTAGCAATAAAATAAGAAATTGATTTTTTTTTTTTTTTTTTTTACTAGGGATTGAACCCAGGGGCACCAAATTCAGGGTAGAAATCTGGGGAGAGAAGGGAAAAAGATTTCTTAGGTCATGGGGCTTCAATTGCATTTGTTTTATTTTATTAAACTTGGTGTCACCTCATGGTTGTTCATTATGTTTTGTATGCCTGACATAGTTTATAATAATTCATATTATTTCTATAAATTACCTTTGTTATTACACAGATAAGTGATACAAAGTAGAAATGTTTTGAACAATGCCACAAAGAAATTGTAATTGTTATGGTTTTGCTTTATTAAACTTTCTACCTTTCCCTACAGTATGCTAAAAATGATGAAACATGCTAAATAATATCTGATACCTAAATGAAACCACCTTTTCTTTTTGGTGGGTGTGTACCTGGAATTGAACCCAGGTATACTTAACCACTTAGCCACATCCCCAGCCCTTTTTTTATATTTCATTTAGAAACAGGGCCTCACTAAGTTGCTAAGACTGGCTTTGAGCTTTCAATCCTCCTGCCTAAGCCTCCTGAGTCACTGGAATTACAGGCATGCACCACCACACCTGGCTGTACCTTTTCTTAATATAAAAATCTTAATATAAAAGTACATGTCTTTTATTTTTAGAAATGTTCTGGGTTAGAAATGTAGCTCAGTGGTAGAGCACTTGCCTAGCATCCTAGCATGCATGAGGCTCTGGGTCTGATCTTCCCCACTTTTTTGATGCATTATAATTGTACATAAATGGTGGAGGGAGGTCTTAGGTTTGCTCACCAGTACTACCAAAATATAGTTCTGCTTTGGAGGGAGGGACAGGTACTGGGGATTGGATCCAGGGGTACTTTACCACTCAGGTACATCCCCAGCCATTTTTATTTTTTAAAAAATATTTTTATTAGTTATTGAGGGACCTTTGTTTGTTTGTTTATGGTGCTGAGAATTGAACCCAGTACCTCACATATGCTAGGCAAGCACTCTACCACTGAGCCACAACCCCAGCCCCCCCCTTTTTTTTTAGCTCCAAATTTTTTTTTCTTTTTTTTTTTTCCAGCCCCTTATTTTTTATTTTGAGATAAGGTCTCTCTGTGTTGCCCAGGCTGACCTTGAACTTGTGATCTTCCTGCCTTGACTTCCTCAGTTGATGGAATTATAGGCATGTGCCACTGCTCCCAGCAATGTTATACCTTTCTAAGTTTTGATATTAATTTTTCATGTGCTATTGTCATCATGTATTTATTATTCACAGTGAGATGGTTGCATGTATTTCCACTGACACTAAAGAGTGATAATATTGTTAAAAACGAAATGTCACTGTTATTCTCTATAATATGTGTCAGTTTCATAGTGACCTACTCATGTCAGAATTAAATGACTCTGTCTTCTTTTCTAGATAAATGCAGTGCGTGCAATAGTTCCCAATAAGAGCAACAATGAAATCATCCTGGTTTTGCAGCACTTTGATAATTGTGTGGACAAAACCGTACAAGCATTCATGGAAGGTAATTCTAGCCCAATTTTTTTTCTTATTAGTTTGTATTTGTTCAGTAGAAGTTACTTCAGACTTTTGGAACACAGCAATTTATAGTTTCATAGATGCTATAGCAGACCCCATGATAACATAACATACCATCACATTTTGTTAATGTAAGATGCCTTTTTCATCCCTAGAAATAATTTATACATAAGCTACAAGATATCTAGAATAAAAGATAAAGTAAGAAAACTCCATTATTCTATACAGATATTCTCCACTTTGAGAAACCACATCACTGGTTTCTAAAAACTTAGTCTCACATCATGGTGATTGCTATAAGGAACTTGATTAAAGTTAGGTGAAATTAGAATTTAAGATATTCAGGTGGGGATATGGCTCAGTGGTAGAGTGCTTGCCTAGCATACACGACGCTCTGGGTTCTGGCTTCTGTCCTCAGTACTGCAAAGGAAAAAAAGAAACAAAGAATTTAAGAGGCTCTTCCTAACAATGGAGTAATTCAGTGGCCCAGCAACATATGGCAAATTCCAGGACTTGGCATTCTTGGAAGCTCTATTATCATTTAGTTTGGCACAAGTAACTCAATTGGGTGGGTTGAATATCCTTATCTAACAGAAGAATGAATGGCAAGTGTGGTGGAGCCTTCAGATTCAGAGTTGAGGAGTGTTTCACAAACTTCTTTCCACTTAATTTATTTGAGAAGAACTTTACTTGAACCTGTTTCATCCTTGTATATCAGGTTAGGTTTATTAGAAATTTTAATAATAAAATTATTATTATTTTCCTGAATTTACAAGTGTATAAATAAATAGGTTCATATACTGAAAGGTTTTTCTTTTCTTTTCATGCTAAATGTTAATGTTAGCATTTGGGTCTGGTGTGGTGTGCAAGTCTCTTTCAAACAAAGTAGCCAAGGTAATGTGTAACCTGAGAGGAGGGGATGGCACACTTGGGCTAAGACCAGTTCATCTTTGTATACAGACTGAGGTATAGATAAAAGATTCTTATTTTTTTTTTCTTACTTTATTAAACCTTACTAGTGTTCTTTAAGGGACAAATACATAGACAAGTACAATACAATGAAGAAATCTTATTTTTATAAGAGAATTAAGAAGTCACTAAGGTATTTCCATATGCTATCTTCAATAATGCTTCTATGTTCATTCTGAGACTCCAGATAATATTTAGCCCCTTTGGCTACCATAAAAGCAGCAAATTCCCATATGAATCCTTTTACTTATGCACCAACAAAGGAAAGGGTGTGCAAAGCCACCCATGTATCACCAAACTTCTTTGCAGCCCCATGGATCCCTGAGCCCTTTTGCAGCCAGCTTTTCCAGTTTCTAACGGTGTCCCTTCTATCTTCCATTGTTTTATAAACTGGAAGTTCCAGTTTTCCATGACCATGTTCATGTTCATGTTCAGGAGCCATGTCTGTCTGTCTTTTTAATTTAATTTTATTAATTTTTTTATATATGACTGCAGAATACATACAATTCATATTATACATATAGAGCACAATTTTTCATATATATGCATACAAAGTATATTCATACCAATTCATGTCTTCATACATGTACTTTGGATAATGATATCCATCACATTCCACCATCATTTCCAACCCCATGCCCCCTCCCTTCTGCTCCCATGCCTCTACCATCTGAGCTATGTCCCCAGCCCAGCCATGTCTTTCTTTAGGTGACTCTTTTCAAATGCTGTATTAATGGTTTTGAATACACAAGATCACACATAACTTTTTCTGACAGCAGTTTGACTTCTCATAACACTCAGTAGTCAACCATGAAAAAAGATTCTTCATCAGAAGAATGTTGGTACACGCTTGAAATCCCAGCTACTTGGGAGCTTGTGGCAGGAGAATTGAAAGTTCAAGGCCAACCTTGGCAATTTAGTGAAACCCTGTCTCAAAATAAAATAAATAAAAAGCCGGATATGGAGTGCTTGCCTAGCATGTGGGAGGCCCTGAATTCAATCCCCAGTACTGAGGGGAGGAAAAAAAGCATCTTCAAAATGGCCAGGCTGCATTAGTCTCTTCTTGGAAGAACTCACTGGGGAAATTTAATTACATGTAAAAGGATATCCAAATAGGCAGGTATTCCAAAAGGGAAGCATGACATGATCTCATATTATATTACTTTAGAGATTTAATCCTTAACTCTTATTATTAGGCACTTTGGAAATTCTCCAGTAATTATAAAATATAGGGACATTAATTCTTGATTAACTGTGTATGTGGAGAGAAAATCTCTAATTGGTTTCTTTTACAGGTAGTGCCAGTGAAGTACTCAAAGAATGGACAGTAACAGGCAAGAAAAAGGTAAAAATGAATTAAATTTTAAGAGCATGATATTGATGTTTATATTATTTTTAAAAATTTAATCTCTGCAGATATTTGAAAGAAAAGGTTTACATAAATATCTTCAGTTTAGCTGGTTGAAAAAAATCTTTGATATTGAGATACAACTGTGTCTCACAGAGTACCCCAGTTCCCTCCCTATAAATGAAGGTAAGAAACAGTGCCTTTGCCATAGTGCACTTGCCAAGAGGATACTAGACAGGGAGTAAAGCAGGAGAGCATATGGAGGAAGCAGAACTCCTCCAGAGAAAGTGTTCTGGTTTTCAACTGTACATATCATAGATCAGCTAAAATAGTTGAGTTTTAATCCCTAATATTAATGAACTAACTTTAAGTCTATAGAAGACTCTTACTACCATAGCTGTTGGGTACTTTTCAAAGGGGTCTGATGTTGCAATTTAGAGAATTAGAAGGCACTTGGGATATGGGGTCATTCAGCACTGGATTTTTATCCTGTTCCATTCTATCCTGGCTTTGTGATCTAGGAATATTGTAATCTTTGTGTGCCTTAGTTTGCTCATCTCTAAAGTAGGGAAAGCAATACTAATACATACAAGTATTTAATATAATGCCTAACCTAGTAGTTCTTGATCCCTTCTCCTTATCCTTAAAATCAAAGTGCTTCTCCAAGGAATACCAGCTGTTCTCAAAATCTTTCCCATAACTCTGTACCTTCAATCTAGTGCCTTTCAGAAATGCTTGAGAGGCTGGGGTTGTGGCTTAGCGGTAGAGCACTCGCCTAGCACTTGCGAGGCGCTGGGTTCGATCCTCAGCACCACATAACAATAAAAAAAAAATAAAGGTACTGTGTCCAACTACAACTAAAAAATATTTTTTAAAAAAGAAATGCCTGAAG
Source organism: Marmota monax (assembly GCF_021218885.2). NCBI lineage: Eukaryota > Metazoa > Chordata > Mammalia > Rodentia > Sciuridae > Marmota > Marmota monax. Next base: position 30,526,414 of record NW_026695227.1, read on the forward strand.
TATGGATTTTAATCTCTATGAAATCTGTTTAGGGTGTTCTTTTCTTATATTAGGTTAATGCTGGAGTTTTGAAATGCAACTGTGATGACTCTAAATCACTTCATTAGGAGTTCTATCAGGTCTTGACCAAATCAGGCTGGTCTCAGTGATCCTTAAGAATTTTTCCAGAGGTACCTAATATTATTACAGACTGTCCTGAAGCTTTTCATGCCTATAGCTTTGCATATTCGTTTAACTTCTTCCCATTGCTTTCACCCAACCTAGAATAGTTATGAGTATTCTGAAAAACACTAGTATCTTAATTTATTGGCCCAGGGTTATATAGTTATTTTTTACATGGAACAGTAATATGAAAACTTAGCTAATTTACATGGGAGAAAATATTTAAGAGCAAGACGAGAGCTATGCAGAGAAGAAAATTGTATCTTGAGTTCAGGTGTGCTCCTGCCAGAGAGGACCACCAAAAAAACTTGGGGGAAAATTGATTCAGTTATATCCATCTAGCCTTAGGAATTTTAAGTTTTGTCAGCAGAGCTGTGGTTTGACAAAACAAAAGTAAAGGACTTATTTGTTTAAATTTTACTGTTTTCATAGGTAATATAGTCAGCTAAAAATTCAAATGTACAAAAGTTAATGCACATAACTAACTTTATCACATCCCTGTTCTCCAGCCATTTGGTTTTCTACCCCAGAGGCAAACAGTATTATCAATTTCTTATGTATCTTCCAGTATATTTTTATGCATATAAACAGATATGAACATGTATTCTCCTCTTTGTTCCTTTTTCTCATGTAATAGATCTTGGAATTTACTCCATGTCTCAATAATGAACTTTTTTGTTGTTTTTTGTGGATATATAGTCATCCTGCTATTTGGATGTATCATAATTTATTTAACTAGTCCCTTTTAGACCAACATTTGGGTTGTTTCCAGTCCTTTAACAAGGTAATAATTAACTATTAATTTAGTAGCTATCATTAACAGTTCTGCAGTAAATAACCTGGTGTGTCTATGTAATTTTGTACATGTTAGTCTCACCTATAAATTCCTAGAGGTAGAATTGCTGGCCAAAAGATATGTACATTTGTAAGTTGGACAAGTATTATTAGATTGATGCTCCCAGTAATAATATATAAAAGTGATTGCTTCTCTATACATTCAACCCTACAGTGTTATCATATTTTTTGACCTTTGCTAATCTAACAGATAAAAAATTATTTTACAGTATATAGTTTTAGTTTATATTATTTAAACTAAGGCTATGCTTCATTTAGTATGTTTATAGCTTATGCCATTTTTTTTTCTATTGGGTTATTATTTTGTTTTTGCTTTTTGTTAGAGCTCTGTATTTATTTAACTCTTTGAGTATAAGTCAGACATGTTTTTTCCACACTTTGTAATTTATCTTTTTCTTTTGCTTAAGGTAGGTTTTGCCGTAAAGAAATGTTTTGTTTGAGTTTATCCAAAATATAGGATTTTTCATAGGAAAAAAATATTTTATGTGGTGATTCAACATATTCAAAAATTTGTTCTGGAAGAACATAGGAAAAAATTGGTAACATTGGTTGCCTTTAGGTAGATAGAGTTTCTTACCTTTTTGGATTGTACTGGTGGTGGTGGGGCTCTGCCTTTTCTTTTCTGTTTTTCAAATCTTCAATAACCTTAGAACAAAAAGAAGAAAAGCAAACCAAAACCTACAGCAGAAGCAAGTAACAGTATCCCAGATTCCAGTAAATTGGTTTCCATTCAAGAGGAGCAGTCTGTGCCTTCCTCAGGAAAAGGTGGCATTAATGGTTACCATGTCAATGGTGCCATCAATGATGCATTGTCTGTGGACTCACTCAGTGAAGGTTTGGAGACACTTTCAGTAGATGCCAGAGAACTAGAAGATCCAGAGTCTGGCTCGCCAGATACGCTGGATAGAACAGGTGAGTTTATTAACGTTTTTTTGAAAAGTTGCGTTCAGTTAAAAAATATAGGAACCTCCTGGTTGAGAAAGCAATCATTAAATCTGATAGGTCTTTTGCTTTTTAGTTTTTGTTATCTTTTGTGTGGAGGTCACATTTTGTCATTATCAAAGGCCTAGAAACATAAAATTTTGTTACCTTTCTCATATTTTAACTCTGTTCTGAATCAATCTTATAAAATTTTCTAATAGCAAAGGAGTACCTTTGAAATGTTTTGTTTGAGTTTATCCAAAATATAGGATTTTTCATAGAGACAGCAGAAGTTGACTTTAAAATCTTTTTAAAAATTGTAGACTTTAAGGAAAATGAGGATGAGATGATGATTATGGTGATGTTATTCTAAGACACAACACAGTAAGGAATATATAATATTAATGATCATCCTAGCTTTCATGAAAACTAGACTTGGTTTTTATAGGCCCACATTTATTTTTTAGTAAAGATTAGTGATAGATGGTAAATGCACTTATCTTGTACATTTCTTTGTTAACCATTTTGTTGAGAGCTGGAAAGATACTGGGAATCTTTCTCTTAAAAATTACTTATTTGTTAATCCAATTCCCCCTACCTTGCTGCTCCTAGCTTTATAATGTAATGTCAGTATAAAAATTACACTGTACTAGACAGGCGCAGTGGCACAGGCTTATAATCACAATGACTTAGGAGGCTCAGACAAGAGGATCACAAAATTTGAGGGTCAGCTTCAGCAACAACCCTGTCTCAAAATAAAAAAAACAAAAACAAAAAAGAATTATGCTGTGCTTTTAAATGTTCTTTTATTGATTAACACACACACACCTAGAGAAAAAATATCGTACCTACATTGACCTGAAACAAACCAAAGATAGCCAATGACTTCCATTTTTTTTTTCTGAGCTAGTTTTCTTCTCATTTCTTATTTCCACCCTTTCTCTATTTTCTAAAGCTTTTAAATTCTTTCCCTGAAACAATGTAAAACTTTTTCCCCCCTATAGTGCAACTTTCAGAAGCTAGTAGAAGTTGGAGATACTATCTCTCCATTTGCTAGTGCCAAAACTACAAGGAAGCTAGGAAGCCATAAGGCACACACTCCCTGTCTAAATGGATTGGCTATAGCTTCTTTTTTTCATGTAGGGTATCTCTTAGGACTAAGCCAGAAGCTACTGATAGCCACACTCATCTTTGTTCTATTTTGTCAGTTGATTTGTTCATAGATTTTGAAAGAGGTATGGTTTTGCCTAAAACATTTTTTACCTGTTTTCTTTGTGTATTTAAGACTGGTTGATTGATGTACCTGTACATTGTGCTCTCTTTCTTGGATAGGATCTGTACTGGAGAATGGTGTCTCTGACTTTGAGCCCAGGTCTTCGGCTGTACACCCTATTCAGAATGCCCAACATTCCAAGAATGCTACCAAATCTCTCTCAAGATCCACCAAAGGACCTCAGTTTTCCAGTCTGGGAATGGAGGACGTTCCACTCTCCTCCACCAATAAAAAGCTTGGTAAATCAAAGGTTCACTTGTGAGAAGTGAAACATCTGTTTTTGGCTAAAGAGAGCAAATTACCTTTGTTCCCATAGGTAAAGTTTCAGAAGTGCATCAGTCTTAACTATTTGGGAGGCTGAGGCAGGAGGATCAGAAGTTTGAGCCCAGCCTGAGCAACTTAGGGAGACCTGTTTTAAAATAAAATTTTGAAAAAGGACTGGGGATGCTACACAGCTCAGTAGTAGAGCACTTGCCTAGGATGTGCAAGATCATAGGTTCGATTCTCAGTATTGAAAAAAAAAAAAAAAAAAAGGTAGTGGGTTGGACATCCGGTAATACTTTTTCTATTTTTCAGGCTCTAATTACCCAACTCTTCCTACCTCCACGTACATAGTGTCTGAAAGTAGTTCAGATACTGTATACGGTTGTTCAAATAACAGAATCCTTTTTGTGAATTACAGCCAAACTCTACTGCCAGAATGACTTAGCTAACATTAACCTGTTTCCTTTCTTTGCTTTACTGCAGTGTTTTTGTGCACTTTTTTTTCATTTTATCTCCTAGTTGACTTAACAAGTAAAAAAAAAATCTCTTCTATCTCTGACATGACATTTCAAAGAAATATTTTCACAACTTCATGTTCTTACTGATACCTGACAGACTCTGGCTTTTAACAAGATTATTATCTCTGAAGTACTTAGCATGAATTAGTTGGTCATAGCTCTTTGCTTTAATAATAATAATAATAATTTAAATAAACAATCACCATTTGACCCAGCTATCCCTCTCCTTGGTCTATACCCAAAGGACTTAAAAACAGCATACTACAGGGACACAGCCATATCAATGTTAATAGCAGCATGATTCACAATAGCTAAACTGTGGAACAAACCTAGGTGCCCTTCAATAGATGAATGGATTAAAAAATGTGGCATATATACACAATGGAATATTACTTAGCAATAAAAGAGAATAAAATCATGGCATTTGCAAGTAAATGGATAGTTAGAGAAGATAATGCTAAGTGAAGTTAGCCAATCCCCAAAAACCAAATGCCGAATGTTTTCTTTGATATAAGAAGGCTGATTCATACTGAGATAGGGAGAGGGAGCATGGGAGGAATAGAAAAAACTCTAGATAGGGCAGAGGGTGGAAGGGTAAGGGAGGGGGCATTGGGTTATTAATGATGGTGGAATGTGGTGATCATTATTATTCAAAGTACAGGTATGAAGACACGAATTGATGTGAATATATTGTATATACAACCAGAGATATGAAAAATTGTGCTCTATGTGTGTAATAAGAATTGTAATGCATTCCACTGTCATATATAAATAAAAAATTTTTAAAAACTTAAAAAATAATTAAACAAACAGCCAGTAATTTTTAAAGAAGAGAGATAATAGCCCTTCTGAGTTTCATACATCTAAGCAGGATAGTTCACTCCAGTGAACATATGAAACAAATATAAAGGACACTTGTAACTTGTAGCTCCTATTGAGTCATTTATTCCACATGAGCTAAATTTTACTTAGTAATACTCTCCTTTTTCATCTTTGTAGTACCCCTCAACTTTCTGCAGAACAAGAAGTCTGAGAATATCCAGTTAAGCAAAAATAAAAAGGTTTATAGGCATAGGGCATAAAAACTTTTAGGTAGATTCTAAAAGAAATCAAGTTGACTGGGCATAGTAGTGAATGCCTGTAATCCCAGTGATTTATGAAGCTGAGGAAGATGATCTCAAATTCAAAAAGCCAGCCTCAGCAATTTAGCAAGGCCCTTAAGCAACTTAGCCAGACCCTGTCTTAAAAAATAGTAAGGGCTAGGGATGTGACTCAGTGGTTAAGTGCTCCTGTGTTAATTCCTTTGTTCCAAAAAAAAAAAAAAATCCATACAATATAGATATGTACATACATAAAAAATAAAAGAAATAAAGATGAAATGAGGAAGAATTTAAATCTAGAAATTTAAGTTGGGCAAGATAGTGGGAGCCCTAGTCCCATCTACTCAGGAAGCTGAGGCAGGAGGATCACTTGAACCTAGGCATTTAGGGCCCGCCTAAGCAACACAAGACTCTAAAAATTAATTTAGAAGTTACAAATGTGTGTCTTGTCACAATTATAATCTTCTTAGACCCATGATTCTTTTAATGAGCTATATGTATAACTTTGACATCAGCAGATAGAAAGGTTAATAGGATTCTTGGAAACTATCTGAAATATGTTAGGTAAATAAATATATTTTATCTTTTTCTACAAAGTTGGGCTTGCCCACTATGTTAGTCAGATTTTTGTCACTGTGACAAAATACCTGAGAAAATCAACTTAGAGGAGGAAAGATTTATTTTTGCTCATGGTTTCATTCTATAATTAGCTGGATCCATTGCTATGGGCCTTTGGTGAGGCAGAGCATCATGGCAGAAAGAGTGTGGTAGAGCAAATACGCTATCTCATGGTGGCCCAGAAACAGGGGCTTGGGGATAAAAGATAGTCCCCAAGGGTCCCCCAAAATGACTAACTAGGTTCCACCTCCTGAGTTTTCACATCATTCCAGTAGTCCATTCAGCTGTGACTCTATCAATGGATTGATGCATTAATGCGATTAGAACCCAGATGGTATAATCACTTCCCCCAAGGCCCCACCTCTGAGCATTGCTGCTGAGCATAGTTTAGGACCAAATTTTCAATTCAAGAGCCTTCAGGGGACATTGCAGATCTAATCCATAACACCCACATGTAATGCTTCAAACTATACTATAGAAAGAGAACTTTTTAAATTTTGTAATTTTCATATGGTAAATTTTTCTATTAATCCTGTCATTTGAGAAGTTTTGAAAATTTGGTACTTACTTAATAGGTTGCTTTTTTCTTTTCTCCCTAAGTTTTGTTTTGTTTTGAGTAGTTCTAGTTTGCTGTTAATATAGTCTTGTTTTTCATCCCAGAATTTGTTTTGTTTTTGTTTATGTTTTTGGTCTGCAGAAGTTCACTTGAGGTCTTGTAAAATTATATCTTCTAGTCTGGTGCTGTGGTATACTCTTGTAATCCCAACTACTTGGGAGGCTGAGGTAGGAGGATTGCAAGTTCAAGGCCAACCTTGGCAACTTGTGAAACCCTGTCTCAAAATAAATAAGTCAGCCACAATGGCACATGCCTGTAATTCTAGCTACTCAGGAGACTGAGGCAGGAGGATCCCAAGTTTAAGGCCAGCCTGGGCAATTTAGCAAAACCAAATAAAAACTTTTGTATCGCTGATTATTATGCTATGCTGTCCTCTACCTTCTTGAATGTATGGTATTAGATTATAAAAGATTTTAAAAGCTGTTTGATGTTCTTTTCTACCTCATTCTAACTTCTGTATTATTCTATCTTCTGTTTTATTTTTCTTTTCATTATGGGCCATATTTTTCTATACTTCTTTTTTCTTGTGTTTGTGTTTTTCTATTTTATGTCTTATTTATATAACTGATCATTTTTATCAGATGCCAGTTATTGCATATTCTGCTTTATTAATTTTGGTACTGGGGATTGAACCCAGGGGCACTTTGCCACTAAGCTACATCCCCAGCCCTTTCTGTTTTTTTATTTAATGTTTGAGATAGGGCCTCACTAAGTTGCTGAGGCTGGTTTTGAATTTTGTGATCCTCCTGCTTCAGCCTCCCAAAGTGCTGGGATTAGAGATATATACCACCACACATCCTTGTGATTTGTTAAGGGACTCAGTTTTGTGAAAAACAGTTTGAGGCTTGCTTTTAAATTTTGTTAGATGGGATGGACTTAGAGCAGCAGCTTCTAGTTTACAGCTAATTTTGCTTCATTACTGGGGCAATACCCTTCTAAGTATTCTACCTGGTCCCCTATAAACTGTGAGATTTTTTTTCACTCTGGCTAGTGTGACACAAACCATTCCTGGCCTGGATGAGTTCAGGGAATTATCTGCCTGCTTCTTTGCAGTGGTCGTCTTCCTTGTCTTGGTAATTTCCTCACACCTATGCACTGATTAATATTCAGAGTTCTCTGTAGATCACTGTTCAGCTCTCTGAATTTTGTGTGGATCTCTCCAGGACTGTATCCTAAGAATTCTAGCCACCTTGGCTTCCCTAAATTCTCAATTCAGAATTGTCCTCTCAATTCCAGTGTGTTTAGGATTTCTGTTCACTGCACTGTAACCTAGGAATTCTCAAGTTGGTATATCGGGGCACCATAGTCCCTACTTAATTCATCTCTACTTTTTCAGGGAGAAAGCACTACCTGTTTTTCATTGTCTGAAAACCACTGTTTCATATATTGTGTCTGTTTGTGAATGTTAACTTTTTAGGATTGGAGGATAAATCCAGTTCTTATTACTTTATCTTGACCAGAATACTTATTTTTTCAAAAATTATGAAATATCATTCTATCTTCTGTATTATTCTGTGTTGTTGGGAGGGTGATCATTTAGGAAACATTATTCTTCTCTATGACATTTGCCTTAGGTGCTCAGATTCAACTTTTAAATTAACTTATGTTCTTTTTAAAAATATTCTTTGGGTTTTTTCCCTCAGGTTCCAATATTGAAAAATCTGTAAAAGACCTCCAGCGCTGCACAGTATCTCTTGCACGGTATCGAGTTGTAGTTAAAGAAGAAATGGATGCTTCCATTAAGAAAATGAAACAAGCTTTTGCTGAATTGCAGAGCTGGTAAGTTAAGTTGCATTTTATATTATTAGCACAGGCCAGGCACAGTGAGTGGCACATGCCTGTAATCCCAGCAATTTGGGAGAATGAGTCAGGGGAATCACAAGTTCAAGGCCAACCTCAACAGTTTAGTGAGACCCTGTTTCCAAATAAAAAATTAAAAGGACTGGTGATGTAGCTCAGTAATAGAGTTCCCCTGGGTTCAATCCCCAGTACTCAGCACTATTAAAAGAGAGAGAGAGGGAATTGACATAAAAGAATGATCATTTGTAAAAATGGTTAGCTACTTACTAGGGTCTTTAATCCTCGACTATTCCACATAGTAGGGAGAGGATTATAAAAGTCTTATAGTATATTTACCTTTTTGCTTTGTCCTTTTGAACACAATATGCTCTAGAAATGGGCCTGAAGTTAATATTGTTTGGAAAGAGACAAATAATTAGAGAGTAAATCATGCACTCTTGCTTTAAGGTCTGTCTTTTAAACTGGTAGTGTAACAAATGACCTGATATTCAAACAAAATTATAAAGTAGAAAAGCTCTTTGTTTTCTTACCTCCTTTCATCCTTCATGATGCACCTTAGCCCAACAATCTCTTCTATGACCTATTATTAATCATTGATTTGCTTTTCATTCTGTGTTTTTCAAACTATGTTCTGTAGAATAGTCATTCTTATAATACCTTAATATGTTTTCTGTCAGGGAAACCAGGTTTGGTAGTTAAAGAGGTTTGAAAATACTTTTTAAAAAATATTACTATATTGGCCTTCTTACTGCCTTTTGAATGCTAATGTATGTTGTGAATTATGCTGTTTATTGAACATATTTGATTATAGGGACTGGGAAATAATAGCTCAGTGGTAGAGCTTGCCTGGCATACATGAGCCCTGGGTTCAATCCCCAGCACCACACACTCACATTCACACTCACAAAATCAAGTATGTTTAATTATAGACTCTCTTGGGGGGAATATATGCTAACGTCTCCTAGAATCCTAGAATACCAAAGCTGTTTTAACTATTAGACAGTATATATTTAAATCATAGCTCCCTTCTGGGGGTATTTAAGAGGGATTTTTTTTTAAATAAAAAAAACTTTAGGACCAGATTAATCAAAATGACAGCAGTTGGGAAGACAAGCTGTTGGACTTATTTAAGAATGTAGGTGTCCATTCTGTTTATTGGTTAAAGAAGAAGAAGAAGAAGAAGAAAAACACCCACCTAGATCTGAAACAAGAATGGATGTGCTTGTGAATAGAAAGTCCCACTCTTTCTCCCAACTATCCATTCATTTTCTTGCTGCTTGTCTAGAGCCTGTTTCCTTAGGCCATGCACAACCATGTCTGTGTTCATAGACTTGGTCTAGTTGCTATGTACCATATAGCAAACAAGAAAGGAAGAATGGGGGTCCCCTTGGTCTTTCTGGTGCCTGGAATTGAAAGAGTGAAAAATGAAGATGAAATCAACCTCCAAAATGTTAAATCATCATAAATTAAAGGTACTTTTTAGGATAATTTGTCTAATAGTCTACTCATGCCTAGCCCTGAACCCTGAGTTTTGCCTTTCAGGTTTTATATTTAGGAGCTCAGTGTCATGTCTTGTATTTGTCTTTCTGTGCTCCCCCCTCCCCCCAGTATTAGGCATTGAATCTAGGGGCACTTTACCACTGAACTACATCTGCAGTTGTTTATATTTTATTTTTGAGGTTAGCTCAGGCTGGCCTTGAATTTGGAATCCTCCTACCTCAGACTCCCAAGTTGCTGGGTTACAGGCATGTGCCATTGCACCTGGCCCTTTTGTTTTACTTAACATTTACCTTTCCTCTTCCATGTATTAGTTTTCTGGCTTGATATGTTCTATATCTCTATATTTATCTTAATCCAACCAGTTCTCCAAAATTCTCCTGAAATTAAGCTCTAACTTCTGGAAATTTTACTAGGTAATTAATTTATCCTCTTTCTGAATTTCTGGAAGGGAGCACCATGTGCGTTATACTGGATTCTTGTTGAATCAGATACTGTAGGTGTATTTGGAAAATAAAGAACTAAGTGTAGATCATCAAAACTTTACCTTGATAGGCCTGTGGACCACATGATTGTTCAGTTTACTGATTACTTAGCTACAGGATCTGATTCCATTCAGAACAAGCCTGAACCAGGAAACACGGTTCCGGGAGAGAGATTTGTGAGTTCCTGCTGAGTTGGAACCCAGCCACCTGGGTAAATGACAAATGAAATGGTTTCCTACCTGAGACCTGTGTGTTTAGTATTGATTAGCAAGCGTAACAACCAGGTCAATTTAACTTGAGGAAAGAGATTACCTGCTCTTTCCTGCTGATGGGAAGCCCTTCTCTCTGGCTGATTGTTTTTTTTTTTTTAACTCCTTATGTCAATGTTCCTTGTAGTTGCTACTTCAAGCCATAATTGACAGGTGAGCTGACTCCATTTGGCACCAAACCAGAGCTTGGAGTTAATGTCACTTAGAAAGTTGATTACAGTATGAAAGAAAAGCAAAGAGTTCTAACAGATTTGCAGCAGTAAGATTACTTACCCCTTACAGGACACAAGAGAAGTGATATGGATGACTCCTTTCACTTTGATGCCAAATAAAAGCTGACCCATAGCTGAGGAAGGTAAAATCAGAAACTTTACAATATATAAAACATAAGATCTGTTCTTATTGGTGACTTAGTTATCTCTAGACCCCAAGTTTTACTTTTCTTATTAATAAAATTTGTCTCCTTTACGTTGTTAGAGCTGTTATTGACTTCAGTTTAAGGCTGTTAAGGAGGCAGAAAATGAAGTAGTACATGAAGTTGCAGTATAATCAAACTACTTTGGAAGGTTCTCATACAGTATGTTACTAAAAAATGAGAACAGTGAACACTCAGCTTCCCTTTTTATAAAAGTTACAATTTTATGAAAAATATTTATTGAAAGGAGAAATTATTAAGAGAAAAAGACCATCAGGAAATCTGAGATTAGGGACTGGGGATGAGCTCATTGGTAGAATACTTTCCTAGCTTATATGAGGGCTGGGTTTGATACCCAGCACCAAAAAAAAAAAAAAAAAAAAAAATTGAGATTATGCATACTTAAAATCATGATATAAGTCTGCAGTTAAGATTCTGAAAATTTTTGTAGCTGATTCCTTACTGACTTTAGAAATGTTACTTTTATTTGAGTTTCCATTTTCTTCTTATGTTAAATCAAGCTATTGTTAGTTTTACCAAAGGCTTTTAAGTTCTTAAATTTGAAGGCCATATAGGCCTGGGCATGGTAGTGCACAACCATAATCCCAGTGACTTGGGAAGCTGAAGCAGGGGGATCAGACTCACAATCTAGTGAGACCCTGTCTCAAAATAAAAAATAGAAATGGCTGGAGATGTAGCTCAGTTAAGTGCCCCTGGGTTCAATCCCCAGTACTTCAAAAAGTTAAAAAAAATAAAAATAAAGGCCATAATAGAGATGCTGAAAACTTAGAAATCATTTTAGGAACCAAAGTACCTCCAAAAATATCTAAAAATCTTAGAAATAAAGGAATGTGGTAATATAACATTTAAAATGTACTTAGTATTGTCAGGGATGGTGGCACATGCCTGTAATCCCAGCACCTTAGGAGGCTGAGGCAGGATGATTGCACTTTAGTAAGATCCTGTCTCAAAATAAAAATAAAATAAAAAGGACTGAGTTTGTAGCTCAATGGTGAAGTGCCCCTGGGTATATTCCCCAATATAATAAATAAATTATTAAAATAGAATGTACATAGTACTACCCTGTAAATTTCTTTTGATCACCAGTTAGTCAAGAAACAAAACTTTAAAATGGTCACTAATCATTCTTACAGGGGGAGAAAATGCTGTCAAAATGTATGAACTGATATTGCCACATACACAAAAAAAGTATGATTGCATTGATTAAAACTTAAATTCCTTTCAAAAAGTATCACGTGGTGTTCTGCCTTTCGTAATAAAGATTGTAAGGTACAAAAAACTCATTTGCTGAAGTCACTTAATAAATATTTTAAATCAAGCACAGTAATGCATACCTGTAATCCCAGCTGAGGCAGGAGGATGGCAAATTCAAAGCCAGCCTCAACAATGATGAGATGTTTAGCAACTCAGTGAGACCCTGTCTCTAAATAAAAATACAAAATAGGGCTGGGGATGTGGCTCATTGTTTGGAGAGGCCCTGAGTTCAATCCCCGGTACCAAAAATAAATAAATAAATAAATAAATATTTTACAAGCCAGGCACAGTAGCACATTCCCGTAATCCCAGTGGCTTGGGAGGCCGAGGCAAGAAGATCATGAGTTCAAAGCCAGCCTCAGCAACTTAGTGAGGCACTAAGTAACTCAGTGAGACCCTGTCTCTAAATAAAATACAAAAAAAGGGCTGGGGATTTGGCTCAGAGGTTAAACGCCTCTGAGTTCAGTTCCTGGTACCAAAATATATATACATATATATTTTATAAACTTTGTCAGAGACAATAATTTTGTCTTATGGTGGACAGTGTCTCCATCTTAAGGTGATTTGGCAACAGAAGAGAGATAATGTCAAACTGAAGGCCTGGCATATCCTATCTCAGTTGTGCTTTTGTTTTGCTTTTTAGGTATTCCAAATGCTGCTAGAATTCTTGGAGCAAAATATTGCCAAGGTTTGGGAAATGCTTTCTTAGCAAAGTATGGCTATCCCACAGTAGTTGTATCTTGTCTGTAGTCTGGTGCTGTTGGATTAATATGCGAACCAAATCTGTTTAGTTACAAGTTTGTTTATTAACATCATACATAATGATTATCAAACTTGTGTTCTCTGGCATTTCTCTATGAAGAATTTTGCTCCCTGAGGAAATTATCCTGCCTTATACATTTTTTGTATGTCTCATACGTAGTCTCTGTATTAACTACTTTGTGCTAACATACCTACATATTGAGCTAAATTGAATTGATGTGTGTATATGTTTGATTTCTTTTACAAAGAAATGGATGGAATTTTTATTAACATATTTCTATTCAGAAGAATAAATCAAAATGAACACCAAATTCTAAGACTTAAAATTGAAATCTTTCACATTTGTATAGATAATAAAATTTTAGATTTTTTCCTCCTACTACTTAAGCAAAACTATTATGGAAAATTATTTGTATCCAGAGATTGGATATTAATGTTACCTACTATCTCCTTATACATGGTGGGCTTTTTTGTAAGAACATAGAAAATCTTTATGTACCTACAAACCATTTACATTTTCACTGCAAATGTTCTAATTGCCCATTTAATTTAAAAAGCCTACCAGAACATTTAATTCTGTCCTTTCCAGACTACTATTAAATGTTTATCAGAAATCTGCTGGGCACAGTGATGCACACCTGGAATCCCAGCAGCTTAGAAGGCTGAGGCAAGAGGATCACAAGGTTAAGGCCAGCCTTGGCAACTTAGGAAGAGCCTGTCTTAAATTAAAAAAAATGAAAAGGACTGGGGCTGTACCTCAGTGGAAAGGTGCTCCTGGGCTCAGGCCCTAGTACTGCTTGAAAAAAAAAAAAAGAGAGAGAGAAAGAAAAAGAAAATGTGTATCAGCAATCAGCTTTGCCTGTTCAGCACCTTAAGGACTAAAAGTGTCAGTGAACTTGGTAAACTGTGATTAGCTGTTTTAATTTGCAAATCTTAATCATAAATTTCCTGTGCCCTAGAAGAGATATTATATGGTTAAAATTATTAAAAGCAAAGCTTTAAAATTTTGTAGACCAAAATATAAGTAAATATGTGAGTGCATATGTGGAAATAGTAATTTCCATAAGGACTTGGTTTAGTACAACTTACAAAGAAATGTTTTTATAGTTTGTTACTGCCATCTACTGGTCCTCAACTTGTACTTCTAGCAACTGGTGTACTGTAATATATAGATATAAAAGGGAATTGGGTCTATTTATTTCATTGGAAATCCTTAAGAATATTATTTGTTGAAAGTAAGACATCAGAATTGTCATGTGGTCCATGTAGCATTAATTTGTAGCTTTTAGTGAACAAACTCAGCAGCCCGTCTCTGCTGTTAATGATATGCTATTTTTGTGAGTTTCTGATCAAACCTTTTTTTTTTTTTCTTTGTTCTTTTCCTAGTTTAATGGATCGAGAAGTGGCATTGCTTGCTGAAATGGACAAAGTGAAAGCTGAAGCAAGTAAGATGATTAATCTTTAATTAAAGCTGTTACCCACACAGGTATTCTTGCTTCCCAGCCCTCATAATAAAAGCTTGATATGAATGCCACAATAAGAGCTTATATATTGTGCTGGAGTTGTAGCTCAATGATAGAGCACTTACCTAGCACGTATGAGGTGCTGGGTTTGATCCTCAGCATCACATAAAAATAAATAAATAAAGGTATTGTGTCCATCTACAACTAAAAATACTTTTTTTTAAAAAAGAGCTTATATATGGGGCTGGGGATGTGGTTCAAGCGGTAGCGTGCTCGCCTGGCATGTGTGCGGCCCGGGTTCGATTTTCAGCACCACATACAAACAAAGATGTTGTGTCCGCCGAAAACTAAAAAATGAATATTAAAAACTTCTCACTCTCTCTCTCAATTCTTTCTCTCTCTCTCTCTCTCTCTCTCTCTCTCTCTCACTCACTCTCTCTTTAAAAAAAAAAGAGCTTATATATTTAATCATTCTTGAGTTGCTATGCTGTATTAGCATATAAATCCTTTCAAGATAAATAACTTTTCAAGAGTATATTTTAAAAATATTTTCAAATTTTAATATTTTCAGTGTGGAGTTCAGAGATTTCATCCTGTTATCTGCCATCAAAGAATCATTCTTAGGAAAATAAAGTACCTAGAAAGTGCCTGGGTTTTGTTTTATTTTGTTTTTACCTCCAGGGATTAAGCAATTCCACTGGAATATTTTTCTATTTGGAAAAAATTCTTATAATCAGAGACTTTACCAAATTGCATACAATTGAGTATATGAGTTCCTGTCATTGCCTGTCTCAGAACTTTGTTTTCTCAGTTTGTACAACATTTTTCACTCAATGTTTCTAATCAATGAGTAAAGGAAAGGCATTGAATTGAGAATAAAGATACCCATGACTAGGGTTCCTTATATAAATAGATTCTGGAGGAATATTCAAGCTTGGATAATCTGTGAGTTTTGTTTTGTTTTTTTTTAATGGAAGAATCAGACATCTGTTTTTCAGTCATTTCTGTCAAGTGTTAGGTTGAAAACATATAGGTATATGAAAAGAAGACACACCAACTACAACTTGGACAGTAGCATTGGCTTGGGTCTTTTCAGTGGTGAGTTTTACCTTCTTAAATCAAATGCTATATTTATAATTAGAAACATTGTTTCTTTTAAGACCCACCCTCATCAAACTGGTAAGTAGAAATACTAGGCTGGGTTGAGATGGTGGACTACAGCTAAATCATTTGTGCCTATGGTTATGAACAGAGAAGGCAGCTTGGAAGCATTGAGCCAAGTTCAATTTGGTCCATTTTAAGTTGAAGGTAGAGAATGTGGCAGAGATGCTGCCTACTGTTTGTCAGAGGTAAGATTGCATTTACACTGAGCAGTACATCTTGAAATTTCTTAATTTGACAGTTTCAGTCTCACATCTGAATATTGTTTTTGAAGATGAAGATTTGGAGAAACTAAAACTAATAAGACATAGTCCTTGCTCTTGATAAGTATGTCCTTTTAAATACATGTCCTTTTTGGAAACTTTCAGTCATTTCAAATATAGAGGCTAATATAATGAACCCCCATTGCCCAACTTCAACCAGTTGTCAACTCATGCCAATCTTATTTTGTCAAATTCAGAGCTATGGAATTTTACCTAACTTTATCAATCTGAATGTCTTTATCTCCTTTCTCCCTAAAAATGCTGTTCCTCAGGGACACAATGTAATAACTCCATTACCAATACTATCGAGAAGGTACTTCTTTATATGCTAAAGTTTTATTAAATAAACTCTTAATTCAGAGGATTTTTTTCATACATGTTCATATATGATCTCTACATCAACCTTTCAAGGAAGGATGTTTTTGTTTTCATTTCATGAATGAAGAAACTTATTCTTTGGGAGAAATTTGACTTGTCCAGCCTCATATAATTAAGTTCTCTCTAAGTTATCTTTTTTTAATTTTTTAAATTTATTTTATTTTATTTTTTTTAGTTGTAGATGAACAAAATACCTTTATTTTATTTATTTTTTATGTGGTGCTGAGGATCAAGCCCAGTGCCTCACATGTGCTAGGCAAGCGCTTGACCACTGAGCCACAACCCCTGCCCCTCTAAGTTGTCTTATATGTGTAGAAATCTTTACTCAAGACATTCTTCATTTTGCCCTTTACAATTGTGTAATAAAATCTGAGAAAGCTACAGATAGCTAAGAGAAACTGAAGTTGATAAGAATGGCAAATAGGTTTTATCTTGGGAGCTAAACCAATAGATCATTTGTAGCTGTTAGGCCTTGGTGTTAAGAAACTTGTAAGCGTGTTCCTAACTTATTGGGAAAGTATGTCCTTACTGATAGTAACCCGACATGGGTATGGGCAACCCATGTGTGGCATGTATGAGGCAGTTGGGCTAAGTAAACCTGCTAAAGACCTTTAGCTTTATATAATACCTGGTGGTGCTCTTTGAAAATTTCTGCTTTTTCTACCATAAATTTAGCTAATTTCTCAGTAGGGTATGGGATTCCTTGTATCAGTTCAGGATTGAGTTTAACAACATGCAATCGAGTGACTTTAATAAATGTGAATTTACTTTTCTGTCATGAATTGAGAAGATAAGAGTTAGCCAGTCAAGAACTGACAAGGCATCTCCAAGATGACATTAGGAACCCAGGTTTCTCTATCCTACTTAGCCATCCTTAGAGTATGTTTTTGATTGAAACATAACTCCTAAGACTTCAGTCAAGGAGGGGCAAAATGTGACATGCTAGAAAATTTCTTTAAAGACCTTTCTTGTAAACTCTGCCCTGTGAGTTCTGTTTAAACTATATAGTGCATGACCATCTCATCTGTAGCAAAGCCTTCTGATAAGTGTTTCCTAAGTACATCAGTGCCCAACAACATTGGACTTATGATAGGAAGAAAAGGAGAATGGGATAATCCAGTCAACTAAGTATTTGCCATGGTCTTCCCCTTCAGCTACCTAATGTCCTTCTTTTTTCTAAAGTGAGAACGTACCCACCTTCTTCTCAATGGCAGCACCTCCAGAGTCTCATCTAGTTTGTATATTCAGTTGAAAGCCAGGTCTTTTGAGTAATTTTAGGTCTTCCATGAGGTCTGGATGTGGCATGTTGTGGTCAGGTCCCATAAATTCAATTTGTAAATACTCCCTCCTCTAGAATTACATCGGTAGACAAGAGAAGAGGATAATTTATGGTAAAAATTCTCACTTGAGGGCTAGAGTTGTAGCTCAGTGGTACAGCACTTGCCTAGCATGTGTGAGGCCCTGGGTTCGATCCTCAGCACTATATAAACATAAATAAATAAAATAAAGGTATTGTGTCCATCTACAAAAAATATTTTTAAAAAATTCTCACTTGAAAAGCAAATGATCAAATATTGCTGGGTAGGAATATGGTCAGGTTCCTTAGGTAGTTTATCTGACAGTTCCTAGTTCTGCCTCCTGGAAGGATTTCTTGGCCCTGGCCCATTGTGCATGGGAGGTGTTTTGTTTTGTTCCATTCGTTTGGTTTTGGTTTTTGCACTGCTAGGGGTTGAAACGAGGGCCTTATGCATGCTAGGCAATTTCTGTACCACTATGCTTTATCTCCAGCTTGAGGGTTTTGGTTTTTTTTTTAATCATCTATTATTTGCCATGACCACATCTGAGTTCTGAATCAGGGAACATATTAAAATACCAAAGAAGGTCTTTTTTTAAAGGGGTATAGTAACAACCTGAATATTCATCATTAGAGAACATGGTAAATAATTGTGGTATATTCACATTGTATTACTGAATGAAGATGATACAGATATATGAATAGAGAATGAATAACAAGATATATTAAGTAAGGCTGACTAAGGTAAAGGGAGGATGGTGTGATGATAGACTGCCATTTTTGAGTAATGGGGAGAGGAAGAAAGGTGTGTGTTGTTTATACATAGACAATATTTGGAAATAATGCATAAGAAATTGTTAATATTTCCCTCTAGGGAGGGGACTACAAAATCAGAAATAGGAGGGATATTTTTATTTTTCATTGAATACCCATTTATTCTAGATGAATTTTTTACCAGGTATATGTATTTATCTTAATTTATATGCTTGATAATTTATTTTACTGAGAAAGGAAAAATGATTTATGAATCTTTGTGATTCATAAAAAAATGTTTATCCTTTAACTGCTTTCAAGACCCTCCCAGAAGGTAGAAACTGGACCGTTAGTATTTTCTTTTTCTGGATGGAAAAAGCTAAGCTCTTGGCTGTCCGAATACATATACTGAATGGCTTATATTTCTAGTTATTCTTTATCCTATTTAGCAGCAATCTGAGATTCATACTTTTTTCCTCTGCAGTGGAAATTTTGCTTAGCCGACAAAAGAAAGCTGAACTTCTAAAGAAGATGACTGATGTGGCTGTGCGAATGTCAGAGGAGCAATTGGTCGAGCTCAGAGCTGATATCAAAGTAAAACTTATTCTCCTCTCTGCCTTTCTTCTTATCCTCAGGAGGCTAAAGTAGCAAATCTCCATAATTCATGGTTATATCAAATATATCAAATGTATGATCTTCCCTTTCCATACCTGGCCCTCTTCCAGGTTCTCTTTCTCTGTAAATGGTACTATCACCTATCCAGTTGTCCAAGCTGGAAATCTTAGGAAATTTTGCCATTTCTCAAGTTAACTCTGTCAGCAGACCTTGTCCATTTTACCTCTTTTTTTAAGGGGGGTGGAGGAGTAGGGTGTACTGGGGATTGAACTCAGGTCCACTCGACCACTGAGCCAAATCTCCAGCCCTTTTGTATTTAGAGACAGGGTCTCACTGAGTTGCTTAGCACCTCACTTTTGCTGAGGCTGGCTTTGAACTCACAATCCTCCTGTCTCAGCCTTCTAAGCCGCTGGGATTATGGGTGTGCACCACCTCGCCCAGCCATTTTACCTTTTACTGAATCTAAGATCTGACCTTTTCTCTTCATCTCTACCACCAACATGATCAAGCTATCTTTTGTTGCTTGTACTTCTATAATACCTTCTTACCTGATTCTCCATCCATTTTACCTCTGCCCCCTCTGCCCTCCCTTCCTATCTATTCCTCAAAAAAATTAGTAGTCTGCTTTAGACTCTCCAGTAGTTTTAGGATAAATACAATAATCTCCCACCTAGTGTACAGGGTTCTGCATGGGCTGGCTCTCCCACCGTCCTTACTTCACAACAGGCCCCTGTCTTTTGTACTCCAACTGTACTATTTGGTTCTTTCCACAATTCTTCCTGCTCCCTCCTGCTAGAACACCACTGCATGTTTTCCATGTATCCAAAACATTCTTCTGTTCCCTCTGAGCACACAGGTCATTCTTAACCTACTCATCCTTCCTGGCTCCCCTGACTGCGCTATCCCTCTGTGCAGTTACATCTTTATGTGCATTTGATTAATCTGTCTTCCCTACCAGACTGTGAACTTTACAATGGCAGAAACTGCTATATCCCCAGTGCCTTGGCATATAGCAGGTCTTTAGTAAATAATGTTTTCTTGATCAGTTATGATTTTATAGAGAAAATTTGATAATTTGAGATGCTGATTATACTGTGATCTATAAAGATTACTGAGGTTCAATATTCATGCCTTTTAAATTCTTATATACAGAACAGTATTTCTGTGACTAAGCATGTGAGCCCAAGAAAAGTTGGAATATTCGTGGATAGTTGTGGACACTGGTGTTCTACACAATTGTTTATAAGTGGCTAGCTGTATGAATAAGGAGAGTTGGCCTTTTCTACTCCTGAGCCCATAGCCACCACTGTTTGTGAACACATGAGCTTCATTGCCATTTTTGAGAGAAATACTTGCTACAGAGGCTTGCAACAGCCTTTATAAAATAAAAACATAGGTGGAAGATCATCTAGGACCTTTTAGGAATCCTTGTTATCATTTTGATCCAGTGATTCACACAAACTTACAGAATGTGACTGTTCTCACTCCTTTCCCTTAAAAAATCAACTAGGGTGAGCTGGGCATGGTGACCCATGTCTGTAATCCAAGCAGCTCTGGAGGCTGAGGCAAGAGGATTTCAAACTCAAAGCCAGTCTCAGCAAAAGTGAGGTGCTAAGCAACTCAGTGACAGACTATTTCTAAATAAAATACAAAAAAGGCTGGGGATGTGGCTTAGTGGTTGAATGCCCCTGAGTCCCCAGTAGCCCCCACAAAAAAAGAAAAAGAAAAAAAAAAAAAAACTAGGGTGAAATAGCCAGATAAAGCAAATTTTAAAATTACTATTTCTCTCTTAACTAAAATTATATTACAAAATTTTATAGAATGTCTTCCTCACATTTATGCCAGTCAGTCTCATTCAACTATCTATGAGAAACCGGAAACCTCTTTGGAATTAGATGAGAAATCTGGCTACATCTGTTCCCCTTCCCACGTGGCTGAAAAGCTGCTAGAAATATTACTGCAGGCTGACTAAGGATCTGTTTCTCTCCACATTTTCAGTGTGCTGAAGTGGGTGCTGTGCAATTTAAATGTCTTATTTCCAGATCATTTTATTTCTGTCATTCCCATTATGTATTTGGCTCAACAAACCCTAGAATATGTTTCAGAATTAATCTCAGACTGATATTACTTTTCTGAAGTTCTCTTACAAGAGGTTCATGTGGGGCTGGGGATGTAGCTCAGCGGGAGAGCTTGGTTCAAGTTTATATGCACAGTATACTCAAAAATCTTTAGGACTTCAAGACCCAAAGGTAATTTTTCTCTCTCCTTTCCCTATCAGTGTTTCTGGATGCATCCCAAGGATTCTGATGCATTTTGGATGTGGGAGTAGGCCTCCCTCAGTTAAGAAGTACACTGCTTTGCTATGAGGCTTTCAGTTCTTCCAGATTATATCTAGGCCCTTAATTTTTCTTTCTCATGTTGTTTTCATCTGAAAAAAAAAAAAAAATGATTCTAGGCTACCTTAGACATTTTTTTTTAATCGAAATAGATCCCTAGAAGCACTTTATTCTTGACATTCTTGACATGTTTCTAGATAATTTCTATGGTATAGTTAGTTTTTGACCCAAGGGGTTAGTTACTTCTCAGCTCAGTCCACTTAAAAGTATTAAATAACTTGCAGTATAAACTTTTCTTGTTTGCAAAGTTGACTTTTCACATGAATGATTTTCAGTCTCAAGAAATTGTTCCTTTTTCAAGAACTGTGAAATCTTATGTTATAAAAAGGTGAAGTGGGTTTCCTAAGGAAGTTCCTTTTAAAGAACACCAAAACATCTAAATGGGATTTTTTGTTGTAGTTTATGAATATTTTTGCTGCCTCTGTTTCTATATTAAATAGAACAATATGGAAAATAGCCCCAATAGTGGAAAGATGGTCCTCCACTATAAATTCTTTCTCCTTTTTCCTTTCCTAAGGTTTCTTTTGATTGTACCTGCTGGGTTTTGAACATCATGCAGCATTTCTTTCTTTCTTTTAATAGTGGTACTGGGAATTGAACCTAAGGGCTCTCTACCACTGAACTACATTTTGAGCTATTTATTTTGAGACAGGGTTTCACTAAGTTGCTCATGTTGGCCTCAAATGTGTGATCCTCGTGCCTCACCTCCTGAGTAGCTGGAATTAGAGGCATGCACCATTCTATAGCTTTTCATAAAACTCCCAAACTTTGAGCCCTTGTGAAATGAGTGGATTTGTGAAATGAGTGGATTCAGCACTGGTAATATGATAGCCATTTAGTAAACTTAGAAGTTAAAAAGAAGAAAATTGAAAATAATTCTGTTCCACCTGTGTGTAGCAAGCTATAAGTTCAATTTTTTAATGTTTGTCTAACTTGGAGGCTTTTCTTTGTCCTTTCTCCAGCACTTTGTTAGTGAACGTAAATATGACGAGGATCTGGGACGAGTAGCCCGATTCACCTGTGATGTAGAGACTTTAAAGAAGAGCATTGATTCCTTTGGACAAGGTGAGATGGTGAAAGATTCTAAGAGGTAGAGGTAGTGTCCTTTCTATCCTTTACCTCTTAGGCTCTTTTTTTTTTTTTTTATGCAGTAATGAGGGTTTATCTCAGGGCCTCACATATGCTAGGCTAGCACTCTACCACTGAGATACATCCCCAGACCTTTTTATTTTATTTTGAGACAGATCTCACTAATTGCTTAGACTGGCTTTGAATTTGTGATCCTCCTACCCTGGCCTCCCAAGTAACTGGGATTACAGATATGAACCATCACACCTGGGTGACTTATCTTTTCTTGGCATGCTAACTAGCTTCTCCACTGAGTCTTCCTCAGTGCCTCTTGTATGTTTAATTTTGTGAAAAGTAATCATGGGAATATTTATGAAGTCTGTGGATGCAGATACTTGAAACTCTGAAGATGATTATTTACTAGGTCCCTAAGAATAAATACACTTTTTCTCTGGTTACATACCTGTAATCCCAGTGCCTCCAGAGGCTGAGGCAGAATGATCACAAGTTCAAAGCAAGAGTTAACAACTTAGCGAGGCCCTAAGCAACTTAGCAAGACCCTGTCTCAAAATAAAAAGGGTTGGGTCTGTGGCTCAGTGGTAGAAGTAGAGCACTTGCCTAGCATGTGCGAGGCACTGGGTTTGATTCTCAGCACTGCATATAAATAAAATAAAAAGTTCATCAACAAGTAAAATAATATTTTAAAAATAAAATAAAACAAAATGCTTTTTCACTATTTTCTGCTGAGTTGAGAGGTGTAAAATACATAGTGTAAAAGAATATGGGGCTCTGGAGTCAGACCAAGTTTGAATCTTTGCCTCAAAGCTGATATCTTGGATTTTTTACTCCTCAAATAGAGATGATAATAATTGTAATACCAGCCTTCCCTGGCATATAATAGATCCTTAAATATTATCCTTAAGGTGGGGGAGGGTGCAGTGTCTGTGAATGAAAGTTTGTAGTGACAAATTGGTTAGACCCTCTGTTCTGTCTCAGTATAAAAGTGAAATGTGGCTGGAAGTATAGCTCTATGATAGAGTACCTACCTAGCATGTATGAGGCCCTGGATTATTTCACCCCAAAAAAGTGAAATATTGTCCTTAGGGTAGTGGTTGTTAACTAATCATTAGTTTAAAAAAAACTAAGAAAAAAAATCTGGGGAGTGGTGGTTTTTGGGTTTTTTGTTTGTTTGTTTGGGTGGTGGGGGGCTCTGGGGGCTGAACACTTTACTACTGAGCTACATCCCCACATCCCCAGTTCTTTTGATTTTGAGACAGGGTCTCACTAAGTTGCTAAGGCTGGGAGATAGTTTTAAACCATTGAATTCTTAACAAAATTTGAATTAAAAATATTAATATTTTTCAGTTAGATTGCATTTTGGATTGGGGGTTATTTTTGCAAAAAGAAATTTGGCAAGATACATGTTTGTGGTAAAGACTAGTTCTATTCATATTTAACTGATCTTGATTATTTTTACCTTGCATCATTCATATTTTTTTGAAGGATTTAGAAAAAAATTGATTTGTTTACCTTTCTCTTTCTTTGTAAAGTGTGTACTTTAGAATGTTCCTTGCATAGGAAACTGAACATATGGCCCATACTATTGTTCCCAGGCTTAGTCAGCTTCTGGGAGGCACAGCCAGGAGTTTAGGTAGTAGGAAATGCCAGGAAGTCATTACTCAGTAGGAAGCATTGGTAACTTGATCTTAAAACTGTTTTCCCTATCTCTAAGAATTCATTTACCCCAAGCAGTGAGGATTTGGAAGGAGGGAAGAATGAAAGCAAAGGGAGGTGTTTCTTCCTGTTATCCATTTTATTGGTTTTTCTTTATGCTATTCTAGTGGATAGTTCCTTATGTTAAATTGTTCATTTTGAAATGGAGAAACAGGGGAAGTATTATTATTCCTTATGCTTTTCCATCATATGACCACATGTTCCTCATATTTCTGTTTCAGTGTCCCATCCAAAGAATAGCTACTCAAACAGATCACGATGTAGCTCAGTTATAGCTGTGTCCTTGAGTGGCCCAAGTGATGCCTCTGCTGCTTCCTCTTCCACCTGTGCCTCTGTTCCCAGCCTTACAGGTGCTAACAAGAGAAATTCGGCACCAGGAGAGACTCCTACAGCCAACAGCAGCCGACCCTACCAGCCTCATCGGGAGGTAACCTAGCTTCCACACTGAGAATGGGAAAGAGCAAAGGCGTCCAAGTTTTGAATTTTTAAGTGCTGATATAGCTCAATATACTAACTTCCTCTCTCTATTCCCATTCCATACTGATTTTTCTTCCCTCTAGTACCAGTTAGTTCCTGAGAAAGTATTTGACAGGTATTTCAAACTATCAGCTAGTAACTTCCTGTTACCAAGAATTTCTGACTTTCTTATGTTGGCAGTGATCCTCACCCCTTAGGTAGTATAGCCTGGTAATTAGTCATACTGGAAGTCATGTACCATCTCAAGACAGACCAGCACTGCAAGTGTAGGTTCTCCAGCATGTATCTGAAAGCAACAACTCACTAGAAACTCAGTATAAATGTATCAGGGGAAGAGAAAGTGAACCTACTAGGGATGAGGAATGAGCACATTAGTGGAAGAGTAAAGCCAAATGCAATGGCGCAGGCATATAGTCTCAGTGACTCTAGAGGCTGAGGCAGGAGAATCGCAACTTCAAAGCCAGCCTCAGCAACTTAGCCAGACCTGTTCTAAAATAAAAAATAAGAATGACTGGGGCCGTATGGTTAAATGTTCCTGGTTTCAATCCCCAGTACCAAAAAAAAAAAAAAAAAAGGAAGAGTGGAAGAGTAAACCATACTTTCTTTTCCTTAGTTTGAAGGAGAAACAAAAGAATAATCTAAGACAAAGCTGTCAATACATTGTTCAGAAGTGATTTAACATTGAAATTGGAAGACAAAAAAAGAAATCCCTCAGGGCATAAGCTTTTTGGTCTACTGCAATATGGTTTAATCCTGGTTTGCAACATTGACCATAATGGTGCTAATTTTATTATTCCAATTGTTCCTTATCTTAAATGGCCTAAAATCTACAGAATTCAGATGCCCAATTAAGAGCTTGTAACAACCCAAAGAATTCTCTTCCATGTTAGCTTTCTTCCTGAAAAGTGAGGTAAACTACTCTTCAGTGAAGAGTCTATAAGTGAAAAGCAGGAGACAATGGTGGAAGATGTATTGTAATATAGTAGCTAGGTCAGATTGGCTGACAGAATTCTGAGTCCCAAACATGATATACCTCAAGTATGGTTTTTAGATTACTCCTGTGAACTAAACTAGAACAAATGGTGTATCATAATGCCAGAGTACCTTGAACATTGTATTCTTTTATCCTTAGGTGTTGCCGGGGAACAGACGAGGAGGACAGGGATTCAGGCCTCAAGGCCAAAAGTCCAGTGACCCCACGAGCCAAGGGCGACATGACAGTATGGGTCGTTACAGAAATAGCTCCTGGTATTCATCTGGTTCTAAGTATCAGAGTGCTGCACCCCAGGCACCTGGAAACACTAGTGAGTGGGGCCAGGCTCACTCTACAGGGACCAATGGAACTGGAGCCAGCATGGAGCCTTGTCCATCCAAGCCCTCATTCAAAAAGGGGCTCCCCCAGCGCAAACCCAGGACCTCTCAGCCTGAAGCTATGAACTCTTGAGAGAAATTCCAGTTGACCTTTCTTCTGTATGCCACTTAATTCAATCTGATAACTGGACTTTAGAAAACTTATAGTTAGATTTAATAACAAAAAGAAGTTTATGCATATCACTTTGTGCCATTCTAAATATTTTTTTGTTTCTTCTCTCCTTATTTCCTCTTTATCATTTTTGGAGGGGAAACTGTTTTTTCCTCTACCTTTCCCAGTGATATGGACTGATTTTGATTAGTCATTTCCACCAGGAATCAGGGGCAACTATTTCCACGCTTCCCAAGGGTAAGCAACATTCTTCCCACTACACCAAGTCTTCCAACTGCCTGAAGAGGCCTTGTTCAGCAAGTCCCCATTGTTGAGGCTATCTCAGGAGGAAGTGGGTCAGAGCTAGTCCTGTCACCATTTCAGTCTAAGCAGAAGCCACAGGTGCCTGCCAAGTTCCCTCCAAATAACAATTTGACCAGAAGAGGCAATTGAGGGGATTGTATACCACACTGGATTAGCCAGAAAAGGGAAATGTTAATTGGTAAAAAGGAGAGAACACCAGGAAACATTTGAGAATCTGCCTCTATCTCAGAATGTGCCTGAGATTTGACACTTGAATTAGGGTTTCAGTCCCTTGCTTGGCACCGTAGCTTAACTGCAATTTCTTCAAAATGCCCAAAGCCTTGTTTCTTGTTACCTTAAGCTGTACCTTAGACTGCAAACCAGTCTAAGGAAGTCTGTGAAAGTAGCATTTAATTAAAGTCTTTTTTAAGTTTAAAAAAAAAAATTGTTTCAATGTTTGAGGATTTTTTAAATTGATGTTCTCCCCCTTTGCTGAATCCTGTTCTGATCTTGAACCAAATTTATAGCAATATAATTGGTATTAATCTAAGGTACCCAGAAAAAAATTGCCACAGTAAATCTTTATAGATAAATAAATAAAAATAGCTGCATAAATGTTCCCACATTTGTTTCATAGCAGCAAGAGACTTCATTTCAGTATCTGTTTTTCTTTGGGCTTCATGGGGTAGAAGTCACTTGGACAGCTTATTCTGTGCTTAAATGAGGGGGTCTGATTCCTAAGTCATTTGTCCACTGCTGCTTAGCTTTAGGATCAGATTAAAATATGAAAGCCAGGATAAGCAAATGCAGCTGTTCCTTATGAGAAAGGATCCATAGGATAGAGAAGGAGTGCTTAGCAGGTTAGAATAACCACAGCTGCCAGCCACTCTCTCAGGCAACCAAAGGTTATATTGGCACCGTTTTCCCTGCCTCCCTGTCCCTGGATAGGGGTAGTGAATTTAACTGTATAATTGAGCTTCTACATATAGCAAGTAGCTAGTGCTGGACCTCTCCTATCCACCCCACTCCCAGCATCTATGATTTAATAAGAGTTTTCCTTCCTCCAACATGTGTCTCCTGAGCCCAGGTTGTGGCAGTGATGCAGAACTTAGCTGCCTCAGGGCCTCCCATGGCTCCTTGGTTGAAGCTGAGCCTCCAAGGTTCAGGTTGGTTGAACAGATTGAAAAAGAATGCCTGTGTGTGTGTGAGTGGGTGTGTCTTTGGGTAAAGAAAACAGTAGTCAAGGAATACTGGGGAAACCGTTTCTAAGGGACTGATCACCTCATTTTGGAGACTTTATCTAACACCATCAGCCTGCTAGGTGTCAGGAAAAAGCCCTGCTTTCCTGATTAATTACTTGCCTATACTATATAATAAATCCAGAGATTGAGATAACCTTGAAAGATTAAGAGACCTATCCCTATATCCAGGCAAGACTGCATTTAACCACTCTGACAAATGGGAAGCAACATGTTTGTCAAAACTGCCTTGAAATTGAAATTTAAATTTCCTTATAAAAATTTTTGAAGGTTTTTTAAAAATATATTTTTAGTTGTAGTTGGACACAATACCTTTATTTTATTTATTTTTATGTGGTGCTGAGGATCAAACCCAGCACCTCCCATGTGCTAGGCAAGCGCTCTACCACTGAGCCCCAACCCCAGCCCCATGAAGATTATTAATGACCATAAAAATTTTGAAAATAACGAAAGTTCTTTTTATTGTTTTGTTTTGAATTACAAAGGTATTATTTAAAATAATAAATAAAGCCAGGAATGTTGGTGCACTCTGATAATCCCAGCACCTTCTGTGGCTGAGGAGGATCCCAAGTTTGAGGCCAGCCTCAGTAATTTAGCAAGGGCTGGGCTTGTAGCTCAGAGGTAGAGTAACACTGGGAATAATCCATAGAACTACAAAAAAAAAAAAAAGTGTGTGTGTGTGTGTGTTTGAAGTGCTGGGGATTGAACCAGGACTTATTTTTTTTTAAATAATATATCTAAACCATAATTCATTGAGTATCTCCTGAACATATTCTAAATTTTCTAATTTGTCTTTTCTTCAGTGAAGAGAAGTTAAGGTTATCTTAAGTTTGATTTGTGTTGTTCATAATAGTTCTGGGTTTCCTAAGAGAAGGAAAGTTTCATACCCTGGGTAGCTACTACTAATCCTCAAAGAGGTTGTATCTGTCATTTTTCCTTCCCCTTACAGGCATATGTCTTCCCTTACAGGCACATGTCTTGCCATCTCCAACTTAGAGATAGGACTGGGGCTTCAAGTTGTTTAGCCATCAGTTATGTGTCATTTGATAGGTAAAATTTAAATACCATGACTTGGCTGGGTATGTAGCTCAGTAGTAGAGCACTTGCCTAGTATGCCTAAGGTTTAATTCCCACCACTGCAAAAGAAAATTAATAATAATTACCATTTACTTCATTATGAACATCAAATATTTTCTGGACCCCTAATCTATAGCCATTTTTAAAAATGTGCCTTTTAAAATAGTAACACAAGCTGGGCACTGTGGCACATTGCTTTAATCCCATCATTTTGGGAGGCTGAGGCAGGAGGATTCCAAGTTTAAGACCAACTTCAGCAACATAGACCCTGACTCAAAAGGGCTAGAAATGTAACTCAGTATTAGAGCATCCCTGTGCCACAAAACAAAACAGTACCATGAAAATACAAAAGTAAAAATAAAACAGTAATACAAACTAGTTAAAAAGAAATACTGGTTGAAAGTGTAGCTTAGTGGTAGAGCACTCGACTAGCAGTCCCTACATTCTATCTCCACGCCCCCAAAAAAGGATACATGGTTGAAAGTAAAAAGTGATCGCCTATCTTGCCCCATTCCCCAAAAGAAATCATTGGGAAGTTTCTTACATATTGTTCCAGAGATTTTTTTAAACCCAAATGTTTTTCTTTTATATAAATGGGAATCATTCATATATTTACACAACTTGCTTTTAAAAATTTCCTTGCTTTTCATAACCTAATTATTTTTTCCTTTAAGAAAAAACATTATTTGTAAATGGTTATAAAGAAATGAAATTAAGCTGGGGTTGTGGCTCAGAGGGAGAGCACTTGCCTACCATGAGTGAGGCACTGGGTTCGATCCTCAGCACCACATAAAAATAAAAATGAAGATATTGTGTCCACCTATAACTAAAACATAAATATTTTTTTAAAAAGAAGAAATGAAATCTAAACAGTTCAAAAGTATAGATAATAAAAAGTAAGCTTCCCTGCCATTCTGGATTGTTTGTACCCTCCCCCAGAGGCAACCACTATTTAATTTCTTATATATTCTTCTGGATATATATATTTCATAAGAATATATACTACTTAAGGGCTGAGGTTGTGGCTCAATGGTAGAGTGCTCACCTAGCACACTAGAGGCCCTGGGTTTGATCCTCAGCACCACATAGAAATGAAATAAAGATATTGTGTCCACCTAAAACTAAAAAATAAACATTAAAATAAAGAATATATACTATTTAAACCTCTTTCCACTGGTATTTATAAACATATATCTTGTTATTTCTTATGACTGCATAGTATTCTACTGTATAAATATAATTAGTTTAACTGGTCCCTAATGATGGTATTCTGGTTTTTGCTATTACAAGTATTTTTGAATGAACATTCCATAATACATATATTATTCCTTGTGTGTGAGAGTGTATATGTAGAGTAAATTCCTAGCAGTGGAGTTGTGGGGCTGTGTAATTGATAAAGTACTCTTCATTATTGATCAAGTGGCAGAGGTTTACACTCTTACCACAAGTATGTGGGAGTACTTTGCACAGTTGTTGAGGTGGAAGCTAAGGAGAAATAGAGATAACTGAAACATAGTCCCAGACTCAAGTGGCTGATAAACTAGTTGAGATAGGTACTAGGGATGTGGCTCAGTGATGGAGAGCACTTGTCTAGCATGTGTAAGGTCCTGGGCTTAATCCCCAACACTGCAAAAAAAAAAAAAAAAAAAAAGCAAAAGCAAAAGGAATGATAGATTTGTGTGACAAAGACATACTAGATGAGTGTTGCATGAACACCCTGCTGTTATCTTGTGTAAGGTGGGAGCATTACCAGCAGAACCTAAGCTACAATATACTAGCAGGTGCTTCCAGGCCAGCTTCAGTCTTACAAGTATGGAGTATTTCTGAGGGGAATAGGAGAAATTATGGAAAATCTGTGGTATGGTGTCATCCATCTGTGAACTAACCTATGTTCTTGAAAAAGCTCAGTAGAACTTTTGCCCCTGGAGATCCTGCCACTGGACCTAACAAATGAGGGTTTTGATTTATAGGACTCATTCCACATGGTAAGAATTTTATCAATACAGCAACATGCATTTTGGAAGAAGGAACAGGTGTCTAAAACAATACCTGTTACATAAGTAACTGAGACTTCATGTAACAAGGAATTACTTTATCACCATTTTAACCAGAGTATTGACCCTCAGTGCTGGCAGCCAGAGAAACATACGATAAAATTAATCAAAGTTTTAGTTGTTGCAGCTACTTAGGAACATTTTTTCTTTTCAACATTGAAGCACTTACTGTGTGTAAGGCTCTCTGCTGAGTTCTGAGGCCAAGATAAATGGTTCTAGCCCTTTCTTAACTATGGAAGCCCTGCCTGGTAGCCAGGCAGTGTGGTAGAGTAGAAAGACCTTGGACTTGGACTTTAATTCTGTTTTGTAGTTTGGAAGTGTGACTGGATGACCTTGGGCATGTAATGTAACATCTTTGAACCTGTTACTAAACTATAAAGTGAAGACCATGCAACTATTTTAAGAGTATAGCTACATAGTACCCTCAGTGTATAAGCTAGCCTGTGATAAGTATCCACTTGCCTCTGCTTGCTTGTGTCTCTTCTGCCCTTTAAAAGCATGTGATAGGTTTCCCCTATATCAAGCCCTTCATTAATCAAAAAGAAGAAATCAGACACATGGTTATACTCTTCTACCTGGCTTTTCTCTCAGAGTGTGTATTCCTTCAGCATGGTGGGCCTTGTGCCCCTCTTGTCTAAGCCCTGTCAGGAAAGTAACCCTTACCCAGTTTCAGAGCTGCGTGGGTGAAGCAGGCTGGGTGCTAATGGAACAAGCTACCTCAGTAAACACTCTTGCCTGCTGCAGCCACACTCCCAGGAAAGCCAAGAAACATTATTTCCATACAGGTGATGAGGGAATTTTATTATGGGCCTTGATACTCTATACCGAGGAACACCTATCTAAAGATGTTTCTGGGTTAGGAAACTACCCACCATCACCAGCACAACTGTTCTGCCTGCCCACCCGCCCCTTCACTGCCGTCAAAACAGCAGGAACAAATACCACCCACTCCTGATTCCTCAAGGAAAAGGCAGGTCTCTTTTTATGTCTCTTCAACTTAACCTAGTTAAGCTTTCTCTATAACTTGATTTTAAACCCATTTACTGGTGCTGTGAGAACACATGGCTTGAGACAATGAGGAGATTACTTAGATCAGGCAGGCCCTCCCTCTCTGGCTCCTGCTTTCACTGTGGTGCTGCAGTCAAGGGCAGTGTCTCCTGTGCAATATGAAGTCCAGGTTGCTATTCGCAGAGTGCTCACTATAGATCACTATCTTGAGTACCCATCAAAATAAGCATTCTGTTCCCTTTTAATAGACTGTTTACTAAAGTATAAAATAGAACTCTCCTACAGCATGGCACAGGAGCAAACTGCTGCCAACCTGGTCAGATCAAGGTTTAGACCTGATTCCTGTTCTTACTAGCCATGTACTATGTAATTGTTTCTTTATAAGTAAAACCATGTACTTTCCAGGATTCCTTTTTTTTTTTGAAAGTTTCACAGCAGTCTGCTTAGTCTAACTAGGTTCCTGCACTACAAGAAAAGGAATAACTTAGAATGAGATGGCTAAGCAGTGACCATTCCAAAATGGTTTTTTGTTGTTGATTTTTTTTTTTTTTTTTGGTCCTGGGGATTGAACCAGGGCACACTTAACCAGTAAGCCACATCCCCAACCTTTTTATATTTTATTTAGAGATAGAGTCTCACTGAGTTGCTTAGGGCCTTGCTAAGTTGCAGAGACTGGCTTTGAATTGGTGATCCTCCTACCTCAGCCTCCTGAGCTGCTGGATTGCACAACCATTCCCGGCTAAATGTTTTGTTCTGATGGCTGGGGAACTTTGTATGAGGCTTCATCCTAAATTCACGTCCTTGGTCCCAACATGCAGTCAGGGCAGTACTAGTAATAACAGTCTACCACAGTTTATGTCACAGACAAAGGAACAGAGGCACTGCAAGATAAAAGAACTTCACCCCACCAGCATTATACTGGTCAGTGACAGAGCTAGAATTTGAACTGACTTGAAAACCCAAGATTTCTGAACCACACAACACAACCTTAGAAGTAAAGCCTGGCCACATTGGCTGAGGGCCAGCCTTGTAACAGTCCTAGGGACCTCCAGAAAGGAGGGTGGAGAGAGTAGGAAGGAGGGAGAAGAGGGGAGGAGCCTCTCGTCTCATTTCCTCGAGAGCCACCTGTTCCCACCCACCAGGGTACACAGTATCTGACTCTGCCTTAGCTTTCTGGTTAGGAGGGGGGCAGAGTCTTTTGTGCCTTGAGCACCCCCCCACACACACTTTTTTTCTCCTTGCTCTGCTCTGTTCTGCTTTCTCTCCTTGTTCTTTTTCGTAGATAATACTCCTACAGACCTCCCACAGCAGCTCCAAAATGCAGCCTCCTGAGTTTCTTGTTGACAAAGTCTTTTAGCTATCTGAACAGGGCCCCCTCTCAGCCTACCCCTCTCTGCAACTCCCTACCATTGCCCAGAATGAGTGGAGAATGGGGAAAGGGGAGAAG
Source organism: Marmota monax (assembly GCF_021218885.2). NCBI lineage: Eukaryota > Metazoa > Chordata > Mammalia > Rodentia > Sciuridae > Marmota > Marmota monax. Next base: position 30,559,456 of record NW_026695227.1, read on the forward strand.
AAAAGACTAGAGTAATGAGGACCTCAGTTCCCCACCTTCCGGTGCCCTCTTTAGATTTTTTAACTCCTTCTTACACTCCCCACCCCTCAAGGAGAAGATAGAGGATTATTCACTAAGGACTGAGGGAACATATATGAACAAATGCCAAATCTGAACAGAGATCTGAGTGGCTGATAAAAGTGAAGAGAGAGAGTCTGAGTCCCTATATCTGCACATATCTAAAAGGAAAGGTCAGACTAAGGGAAAGACTCTGTGGCTGCATCCCCATCCCTCCACATGTTTACATTCGTTGAGGGACTATAGGGAAAGAGTTTAAAGGCCTAAACTGCTGTCTCACTTTGGGATAAGTGATCATAACCATAAGTATCAGTGTATCTTCTGGAAGTGGGAACCAGCATTATCCCTGGAGCTGTGAGTAGGGACAGTGCATCTCTGCCTCAGTGTTTTCATATGTAAATTGGTAGTTATTAATAATAGTATCTACCTTATAGAGTTACTGTGAGGATTAATGGGACAATCCAAATAAAACATTTAGCACAGGGCCTGGTACAAAGTTAATGCTCAATAAATGTAAACTCCTGTAATTCTTAAGGGCACTGCATCCATCATCTACTCCCCCATCATTCACCCAGTTGGCTTGGCTTAATTCCCCAAACTAGCCCAGAGTATTGATGTGGAACCCTGAAAATCTGAACATTTTTTGGCCTTACAGGCCACTCCAGGACCACCAGGACCTGATACACAATCCCAGATGACCAGTGCATTGAGTGACCAGACAGTCTCAGCCATCCTTTCTGGACCCTAATAATGATAGACAGCTATGTTTGAGGGAAGCAGAATCTGGATTTGGAGTTGGGAGATTGTCAAGGATGGAACCCAGGCTCTGCCACTTACCAACTTTGTTACCTTGAGCATTTCTCTCCTTCTCCAATCTCTCTGCCTGTGTTACTTGTATCTGAAATGGCTATCCTGGCTATTTCACAGGTGTCCTGAGAGACTCATAATCAGGTAATATTTGCATGATGAAAGTCACATTCTTATAGGTCATTTATGTTTTCACTCAATCTGCATAACAACTCTCTGAAGTAGTTATTAGCATCCCCATTTTACAGATGAGAAAACCAAGTCACTGAAAGATCAATAACTTGCCTTAAAAAACCACCCAAATAGCAAGTGGCAGAACAGGATTCAAACCGATGTAGCTTGGTTCCCCATCCAGCGGGTGCTTTCAACCTTAGCCTCACCAGTTCTCTAAGTGAGCTAACAGCAAAAACCCCCTTCAGTTTAGCAGAATGCTGGACTATCTCCTGGAGGGGAAGAGGTGAGGACTGCGGGTAGGGGTTATTTTGCAGCTCCAGACCTGCCCAGGAGATGGGACATGATCTGCGACTCTAGATTCCAAGGTTGGAAACTGAGGGAGGGGAGCGCTGCTCTCTTCCCAAAGCACCCGTTCATTTTAATACAGGTGTCTTCGGCTTTGGCTTTCCTCGCTGATGAGGGTAGGTGGAACAGGGGACACTTCTTTATTTCCAACGCTGGAGGCTGTGGGTGTGTCTCCTCGAGGGGTGGGGGTACTGAGCCTCCTGCTTTACTCGTCCGGGAACAAATTGCTGTTTTGGCCGCGGCGGCTCTTCTGGGCGCGGGCGGCAGCCGCGTTCGCTGGCAAATCCTGGGAAGGAGGAGGAGCGGCGCTGGCAGCAAGGCAACGGGGACCGCCGCGGCGCGGGAGACGGACTGGAGACAGCAGTGTGTCCCGCCCTGTCCCTGCTCCGCACCTCCTCCCTGTAGCGCAGGGTCCAGCGCACAGCCGAGCTCCCTGGGACTGACACGAGTGGGCCCGATCTTCCTCACTCCGGAACTGCAAGACCTGCATGCCTAAGATTAGGAAGTTTTCCCCAGCGTCTGACCTCTAGCGGTCTCCGACCCTGTAGCGCGACCTAGGAGCAGAAAAGGTGACAGGCTAGACTGAAGCATAGAGCGAGACAAGGGTCTAGGTTCCTTTCTCCACTGCACTCCTTCTCCACTCTGGAGTCAAACGAAAGCCATCCGAATCACACTCCTAGGGCTACCCACCCTCCAGTTTTCTCAAGAATGCTGCCTGCAGTTGCATCTCCTAGTAGCAGCTCCATTTTCCAGAGTCAAGCTAAGGCTAAGAAAGGCTTGCACGCCCCAAAGCTGTGTTCAGAAGCCCCTCCCCTGCGCAGTTTGAGTTCCTCTGGGGCCTAAACCTCCACCAACCACCCAGCCTTCACCGCCTCCTGGTCGCTAGTCCCCTTTCCTATGACACTCTTCTCTGGAAATGCATCTTCTATCACATACAACACCCCGCCCCCCACACACACCCGAGCCCCCCTCCAGTCCCTCCAGGGAAGGAGAGGCTGCTAGGCGGCTCTCAAGAACTCCCAGTCTGTAGAGAAGACGCCTCGCCCCTGCTGCTGAGGCTGAGTCAGCCTGAGCAGACCAGGCTGCCGTCCTCCGAGGGGCGGGCGGAGCGGCCAGGGCGGTCTGAGCGGCAGGGACAGTGGGGCGGCAACCTCCCCCTGCCCCCGCCGAGGTCCCGAGGGGAGGGGGACAACTCGGCAGGAGGCCTGTCCCTTTAAGGAGGCGGCCCTGACTGGGTGTGCCCCGTCTCCATGGTTACCCCGGTGCAGGCGGCGGCGCGGGAGGTTGGGAGGGAGGCTGCCGCTTCTCCCCGACAGACGGAGGGAGCTGCGGGGATCCGGTGGTGGCGCCAAGCGGAGCCGCCCGCAGCAGAGACGGGAGCCCAGCGGGCGAGAGGTGCCGAGAGGGCCGCAGCTTCGGAGCTTGGAGCCCGGGATTCGTGGGCGGCGAGGGCGCTAGGGGCCGCGCGCAATGCTCAGGGCCCCGACGGCGCGGACGCCCCCTTGCGCGCTGGCGGCTGGCGGGGCCTGCGAGACCCTGTTGGGCATTGCCCCCCGACGGCTGCTCTAGGGGGCGCAGGGCCCGGAGGGGGGCGGGCGCCCTCCCCGGGCGCTGAGTCCCCGCGCCCCGGAGGGATGGGGCGGGCGGCCGAGGCCGCCTAAGATGCCGGCCATGCGGGGGCTACTGGCGCCGCAGAACACCTTTCTGGACACCATCGCCACACGCTTCGACGGCACGCGTGAGTCAAACCCTAACCCCTAGCTCCCGGACAAACGATCCCCATCCAGGACTGCAGCCAGCCCTAAGCCCCACTTGTCGGCTTGGCGCCCACAAGTTCTCACCTTCTCTCCCCTCCTCGTCCCTCTTGAAGCAGGGACCATTGTATACTTCAAGGCACCGTTTCCCTGAAGGGTTCAGGTCAGTGCAGCTCCTGGCGAGGCAACACTGGGTAGAAGATGTCCCTTGGTGTGGAGCCCGGGATGCATTCTGTTCCCGGGAGCACGAATCCGGACCTAATCAATCAGACCCACCTCCTGATCTGGCGCTGTTAAAAGGACTACCCTCACCCCAACCGGATGGGGGTTGGGGTGAGCAGTGCTCACCGACAGACAAGAGGGCTCAAGCTCACGCGCGCACGCGCGCGCGCACACACACACACACACACACACATACAGAGAGAGAGAGAGAGAGAGAGGAGAGAGCTTTGTAAACAGAGATAGAGTAGAGGGTACTCCCGGGAGTACCATGGTGGGGACTCCCACCAGGATTGAGGAAATTTGGAGAAGGCAACCTGAGCTTCTGAATCCTGTGTTCCTGGGGTTCTGAGCACAGGGAAAGTCATGAAAGTCAGATCCCTTCTGCACATTCACATTTAGTGGAGCTTCCCAGCTCTCTGCCTAGTTTTCCATAGTCTCTCATTCTTAATAGGGGGTGAGAGCCCATCTCTGAGCTCTCCCCACTCCGGATTCCTCCATCAGCTTTTCCATTATGCTTGGCTTTTGCGGGCCTGCTGATTCAGCACCCCAGCTCCCCAGTACATGCCTGGCTCCAGTTTTCAGCCACCATTCTTACACCCCCATTCATAAGCATATTCACTATTTCTTGAACAGATTAGACAGGTGGGGCTCAAACACTCAGGGCAGATGGACACTGGGCTGGGTTGCTTCCCAGTCCAGGTGGGTCCCAGTGGTAGGAGCCACAGCCAATCTGGTTATCTGGCTTGTGGGTGAGCCTGGAAGAAATAGAGGAGTTGCTGAAGCCAGTCTAGGACAGGTGGTGTAATCCTTTGGACATCACCAACCCCACTCTTTACCCCAAACTGCTCAGGATACACTCCAGAGGGCACAATGCCCACAAAGGGCTATACTCACCAAACTGTGTTCTTACATGCTTCTCAAATGCATTCAAATACATTTGACTAAGAAGGGACCCTTGCAGGGCACTGACATACAGATGACACACTGAGTGCCATTCACAAACAGCTCTTGCCCAGTACACACTACAGGTTTCCTGGGATTTGTAAAACCAGTTGTAGACTTTTTGCCTCTTCACCCCATACCTCCTCTAAGAGGTGCTCTCTTGCAGATAGTAACTTCGTGCTGGGCAATGCCCAGGTGGCAGGGCTCTTCCCTGTTGTCTACTGCTCTGATGGCTTCTGTGACCTTACGGGCTTCTCCCGGGCTGAGGTCATGCAGCGGGGCTGTGCCTGCTCTTTCCTCTATGGACCAGATACCAGTGAGCTCGTCCGCCAACAGATTCGAAAGGCCCTGGATGAGCACAAGGAATTCAAGGCTGAGCTGATCCTATACCGGAAAAGCGGTAAGGAGCCATCTTGTCTTACCTTTACAGCCTCAGCCAGCCAGACACTTAGTCCATCCGCTGTCCCTCCTCCTTTGCCTTCCCATCTTCCCATGCACCGTGCACATTTCCATCCCCTCTTTCTCCACCCCACCTCCTCTCCACCATCCTCACCCTAGCTTCAGCCTCTGCTCAGTTCCAGTCTTGGGTTTCCCAAGTCCAACAGGAAAACATCCCATCTCAGCAGGACACATGTCTGACAGTCATGTCTGCTCTTCCTTGCTCCCCTTGTCCTGAGAGAAGCAGCACTGTTTCTCCTCCCTCAGGAAACCCTGCTTCTTCTGTTTTGCCCAGCATGTCAGTGGACAGGTCCTCTGTTGTCTTAGGCAGGGCTGAGAATGGGAGGTAGGATGAGTCTGTTTTTATGCCCAGGGCTTCCTTTCTGGTGTCTTCTGGATGTGATACCCATAAAGAATGAGAAAGGGGAGGTGGCCCTCTTCCTGGTCTCTCACAAGGACATCAGTGACACCAAGAATCGAGGGGGCCCTGACAGCTGGAAGGAGACAGGTGGGTGCCTGTTGGGGTATTGATTTAGTTGATGTGGCTGTTTGTTGGGTACCTCAGGCTTGGGCAGGGCCTTAGCATCCAGTCTGGGCTTATGGATCCCCCTCCCTCTTGTACTCACAGGGTCCTACTCTGGCTGGCTGAGAGGGCTGTGCTGCTCTCATCTGTGCATGCCCAGGCATGGGAATCTTTTTTCCAAATAGGCCAGTTGAGACAAAGTTGGAGTTTTCAAGTTAAATTTATTAAGAAGTTGAAAGCAAATTCCACTCATGCTTATGAAGCACTCCTTTCCCACTAGTTAGTGAGGTTGACCACAGACTTTTCCTTTTCCCCACAGCATACCTGTCAGGGGAGCCCCAGCCCTCTTTCAAATTCTTGGAGTCTTTCCCCCCCAGAGACATAGACAGAGGTTTATTCAGGAAAGCAAATATGTATTCAAGGGCTATCTCCAGAGAGAAGATAGCACTTGCTCCCTTCTTGTGTCCCTCCAACGGCTGGGGCAGGCCTTTGGGCAGGTCACAGAATTGTTATCAGATGCTGCTCCAAGGACTCTTGGGATATAGGGGGCACACTCCATTCCAATTCTCTACCCCACCCCTGGGTCTGCTTCTCTAATATCGTCAATATCACCTTCTGACCCCTGCATCTGAACCCTGGGCTCCTTCTCTGAGCTCCCACACCTCTGATGATGGCTTTCTACTAACTCTGCCTTCCTTCTCTGTGACCAAACTCCCTCTCCCAGGCCTTTCCCTGTAAACCTTCTCCTGTTTTCTCCTGGAAACCTTCTCCTAGAAGTAGTGTCTATAATGCCAGTCTGCCCATTGCTATGGTTGGCAAGTGGCTTCAGGAAATAAGGAATGCCTAAGTCCCCAACTCTAAACAGACAAAATGGTCAATAAGCCAGATCAGTCCATGGGCCAGCAACTGGTATCCCACACCCAGAACCCTGTGATGGGGTATGTGGGTATACCCCACACCATCTTTATGGGCCCCTCTTCTTTTTCAGGTGGTGGCCGGCGCCGATATGGCCAGGCAGGAGCCAAAGGATTTAATGCCAACCGGCGGCGGAGCAGGGCTGTGCTCTACCACCTCTCTGGGCACTTACAGAAGCAGCCCAAGAGCAAGCACAAGCTCAATAAGGTGGATTAAATACTAGGGTGTGTGTTTGGGATGGGGAACAGGAAGAGGACATGGAAGGGGGGAACTGATCCCACCAGAGAGAAAAAGTCCTGGAAGCCACCCAGGCCCCACCTCCATTTCTGGGGTTGGGACTGAGGGAGGGACTGTCTCATGTCTGATCCATCAAAGGTCTTGGCTTTAGAGTCAGATGTGCCTTAGTTCAATCCTTGCTTGTCCCCTAAATAGCTGTGTGACCTCAGTTAAGTTATTTGATTTCCCAAAACCTCTTTTGTTTTTTGGTACCTGGGATTGACCCAAGGGCACTTTTCCACTTCCTTGATTGTTTTTTTTTTTGGAGACCGGGCCTCACCAAGTTGCTTAGGGCCTCACTAAATTGCTGAGGCTAGCTTTGAAACTGCAATTCCCCTGCCTCAGTCTCCAGAGTCATTGGGATTATAGGTGTGTGCCACCATGCCTGGCAAACTCCTTTTTTTTTTAATCTATAAAATGGGGATTCTAATGCTCACCTCAGAGGTTGCTTTGAGAGTGCAGGGAGAGGTAAATGCCTTTCTCAGACACTATCCAAACTCAGCCTGTGCCAATATCCTTTCCTCCCTGACTGGATCTGCCCTGCCTCACTCAGGGAGTATTTGGGGAGAAGCCAAACTTGCCAGAATACAAAGTTGCTGCCATCCGGAAGTCACCTTTCATCCTGCTGCACTGCGGGGCACTAAGAGCCACCTGGGATGGCTTCATCCTGCTCGCCACACTCTATGTGGCTGTCACTGTGCCCTACAGTGTGTGTGTGAGCACAGCCCGGGAGCCCAGTGCCGCTCGTGGCCCACCCAGTGTCTGTGACCTGGCCGTGGAGGTCCTCTTCATCCTTGGTATGTGCACTCTGCTCCTTCCTCTTCATTCCATGTCAGACACCTTCGGGCTTTGATGGGAATCATCTGTATGGCTTCCAGTCCCCCACTAGTGTTCCCTTTGCCCTCCCTGTGTTTGTGACTCATGAGCTTTGAAATCAGATCTAGGTTCCAAATGTGTCTCTGCTTCTAATGTGGTATAGGACCCTGAGCTAGTCATAACCTCGCAAAGCCTGTTTCTCTCTCCATAAAAGAGGCAAAATAATGTGTGCCTGCTTGAGTTACTGTGACAGTTATGTCATACTGTGGTGTATGTGAAGGGCTCAGGATAGTGTCAAGTACTGAGCAGGTGCCCAGTGGTAAACAGTGACTGCCCACCCCATACTGACTCCCACCTGATTCCCTGCAGATATTGTGCTGAATTTCCGCACCACATTTGTGTCCAAGTCGGGCCAGGTGGTATTTGCTCCAAAGTCTATTTGCCTGCACTATGTCACCACCTGGTTCCTGCTGGATGTCATCGCAGCGCTGCCCTTTGACCTACTACACGCCTTCAAGGTCAATGTGGTCAGTGTGGCTGGGCTGGGTAGGGGGGCTTTCGGCTGGTACAGGCACAGCCAGCCTGATATGACTACCCTTCCCCATCTCAGTACTTTGGGGCCCATCTGTTGAAGACCGTGAGGCTGCTGCGCCTGTTGCGCCTGCTGCCACGCCTGGACCGGTACTCCCAGTACAGCGCTGTGGTACTGACCCTGCTCATGGCTGTGTTCGCCCTGCTCGCCCACTGGGTGGCCTGCATCTGGTTCTACATCGGCCAGCAGGAGATTGAGAGCAGTGAATCTGAGCTGCCTGAGATTGGTACTGGAGGTTGGGGTGGGTGTGTGCATGCTGAGGAGTGATGCCAGGTGTCAGAGATGTGTGCAAGTTTGCAAGTGTGTGACAGATGAGGGGTATGCGGGTGTGTATGACAGCCACCATCGTATGGCTGCTCTCCACCAGCTGGCCATTGTATAGACAGCCTGGTTGTATAGGCTGCCTGGGGAGTTTCAGTCACCCATTGTGTCTTTCTGATAGTCAAACCTTTGTCACATTCCTAAAGCCCTTGCCCAACTGGGAAGGCCAGGGAGGGAGCTGCTGCCCTTGCCTTTCCTCTGATGTTACCCTCTATGAAACTTGTACCCATCAAGGATCCCAGGCCCTTGCCTCACTGTTGTCACCTACAGCCCACATCTCTCTCAGTTGTGTCCACATTCTCCCCGAGCCTAAAAAAAAAAAAAAAAAAAAACAACATTTTCTGTGTCCCCAGTGTCTTTGCTCTCCTCCATTTCACCTTCACCGCCACAGCTCCTCCCTTTGCTCACCACCCACTCAGTCTTAACTGCTTCCAAGAGGGCTTCCACCCCCACCTTCCCACCCAAAATGTTGTGTGAAAGGTTGTAGTGACCTTCTGGGGCCAAACCTTTGTCTTCTGTGAAGTCTTTATAGCAGCTAACCCTGCCAATCATGCTCTCTTGCCTTGGGAAGGATAACCCTGGTCTGGCCCCCTTCTTCCCCAGCCCCTCCAAGTTCTAGAGACTCCAGATAGGCTTTCCTTCCTCCTTACTCACCTTGTTTTCCCTTGGCCATCCCACTGAGGCTACTACATGAACATTGCAACTCCCATCTTTTCCCTTTATCAGAACCATTCTGTTCCAGCCATTTCTAACTCTATGCTCTCAGTTCCCAAAATGAGTGCACACCTTCCTCCCACAACCTCCAGCCCTCTGTCACTTTGCAGTAACTGACATTTAGTGCATTTCCAGTGCTCAGGCAGCCTCTCATGTCAGTTTGCTCCTTGGTGGGGTCATCAGGAGTCCAGGTCAGTCTTAGAAACCTGCTTTGATCAGTTCCCCAGAGATGATGAGGCTTCTGCAAATCCTCTCCTCCTTGCCAAGTGCACAGGAGATTGGTATGTGCTCAGAGGTTCCACTTGGCTATTCCCCCTAGGACTCCAGTTGCTGAGCAGGTGGAAACTGGGACACACCAGCAGTGTTAGCTCCTTGGTGCCTGTCCCAGAGGGAGTCTGTGGTGGAGGCTGCTGTGGGGTCAGCAAATGCCCTGACCCTGTTTCTGCCCCTACAAAGTGACCTAAGATACCAAATCCCCAGGTTGGCCCCCTCCCCTACAGCAGGCCAGACAACCTTGGCCTTGAGTCCACAAAGCTCCTCTGTTCCAACCACCTCATGGGGGCTGATGATCTGAAATCAAGAATATCTCTGGCTCTCAGAGAAGCTCTGGGCCCTACCACAATGAGCATGGGAGTACAGGGGTGACTGAGTCTTGGTAATTCTTTCACCCTTGGCCTGAGTTCCAGAGAGGATTCTTTCCATCTAGAACTGGTACTGGTCCACATTAGAAGATTTCGAAGTCCTTTATATTATCACCTCCCACTTCTTCTGGGAAGCTTCTTATTTATGGCTTTCTTGTGTTGGTCCCCTGTTCTACTGCCTGTGGTGTGGACAGAGTTCTTTCCCCAGATTCCCATTAGCCCAGTGAAGATGAGCAGTTTTTTTAAAAGATTGTGCTGAATACTGAGGAGACAATTCAGAGCATTTCTCAGTGTGAAAGTCACCAACCTTCAGGAACAACCTTGGCTGGCCTAACCCCCTCATGCACTCTCCTAGCACTAGCTCTAAGGCTGCTGATGCCCCATGAAAAGGAAAAGTCCCTTTTTACCCTCATCTCTGTCTGGTTGTTTTCTGCCACCACTACTACCCCTTTACCACTGGACATCTGACTACCCAACTAAATAGTGACTGAAGGGTTCTGCGTGTAAAACTCCTCCGTCACATCCCCATAGCACACCTGAGATAACAGGAGTGAAGTCTCATCTTGGTCCAGGCCTTACTGCATCCCACCAAACTCCTTAGCCTGGAATTTGATGCCCTCAGTGTTAACCACACATTCTAGCCACACTGAGCTACTTGACTGTACTTTCTTAAAGTCTCCATCTCCAGGTTTGGCCCATGCCTTTCCCTCTATCAAAAATGACTCCCTCTCAAGTTTGCTTAGATCAAAACCTTCTCTATCCTTTGAAACCAAGCACACACATCCCCCCACTTAGGTTTGAGCCCCCTCATCTGGCACCTCTGGGATGTAGTACCTACTCTATAGTAGTTACTTGTTCTTCTGAACTAGAGTCCTCAAGAAGCTCCTGGCCTTGGTACTGAGAGAATGGGTGTATGCATGACAGGAGGGGTGTGGGGACCACAGTGACTGCATGTAATAGGTGTCAGGAAGAGGGTGGTACACAGTCTGTGTGTTGAGATGGGAGGGCAGAGCTTGTGTGGAGAGGTGGATCCCGCTGCAGCCTGTGACCCTGCACTTGTCCTCTGCCACTCCATTCCCCATCAGCTAAACTGCCCTCTCTCCCATCCAGCACCATAGAGCTCCCACAACCCTCCAGCCAGGTTCACAGTGACTTCTTGAAGGCATAGGCTTCTTAGGGACCCAGTACACAGCTCTGCCTCCTGCCAAGACCAGACAAGAAGTGGGCCCATATCTGTGTGTGCATTCAAGCATCTGCTTATGTGCACATGCCTGTGCAAGTGCACAGGTGCCTGCTGAGGCCTCTGAATGTATTCACCTATGTGCAAGTGTGCCCCAGGCCTGTGTGTCAGTGTGCAAGCTCCTATATGCCTTTGCCTCTCTTCAGAGTATACAGAGGCCATTTCAGTATGAGTGGCTGTGACTGTGTCTGGGCATCTATAAGGTGCTCACATGTGTGTCCTTGTCATCTTGACTGTGTGCAGCATGTGTAAGTCTCAGCAGTATCTGTAACCATATCCATATGGGTGTACTTAAGAGCACCTTTGTGAAGTTGGGTGGCTTGTGTGGTTTGGGTGAGGGATGAGGTTGAATGGTGCCAGAGGGAGCATTTCTGGAGCAGATGGGCTGAGACAGACAGGAAGAAGGGTCTGGGTAGAAAGGGCAGAGGAGATGGCCTCTGTTATCCAGCATTAGGGACCAGGCTGTGATTGAATGCCACGAACCCCAGTCTCTGTCCCTCTAGCTAGACCCATTCCCTGAGATTAGTACCAGACATAGGAAAGAGAGTGTGATTCTCCTTGCTCCAACCTTGGCACCAACAGGAGCCAGCTGGGGAGGTGGCAACACTTTCCTTATGTGCTTGTCATGCTGAGGGTTGAGAGGGTGGTTGGGTGTGCTGGGCTGGCAGAGAAGGGTAAAAAGTAGTGGGAACTCATGAGGGTGAGTCTGTGTCTGCATGTCCCCAACCCTAGGGGGCTAGCACACCTGTACCCTCAGAGCCGTCAAGTTGTCCTGCCTGCTCATACCTTTCCCTTGCCCTCTCCCCAGGCTGGCTGCAGGAGCTGGCCCGACGACTGGAGACCCCCTACTACCTGGTAGGCAAGAGACCAGTTGGAGAGAACAGCTCTGGCCAGAATGACAACTGCAGCAGCAGCAGCAGCAGCAGTGAGGCTAATGGGACTGGGCTGGAGCTCCTGGGCGGCCCGTCACTACGCAGTGCCTACATCACTTCCCTCTACTTCGCACTCAGCAGCCTCACCAGCGTGGGCTTTGGCAATGTGTCCGCCAACACGGACACTGAGAAGATCTTCTCCATCTGCACCATGCTGATTGGTGGTGAGGCCTGGCCTGCAGGTTTCTCTGGGCCCACTCCCAGACTGCTGGCCTCAACCCTCCCCTCTCACCTCCCCCAGGGCCCCAGGCCAGGGGTTCTTCTGCCTTAGGTGGTCTGTGGAATACAAGGCCAGGGCTGGGAGAGACACAGGGCCACACAGAGCCCATGCGCCCTGCATGTGGAGTGGGGAGGGAGCAGAGGACAGATGTGTCCAGCACGGTATCAACCAGGTCAGGCCAGGCCTGCAGATGACCTGCTCTTACCACCCTCCCCAGCCCTGATGCACGCAGTGGTGTTTGGGAACGTCACGGCCATCATCCAGCGCATGTACGCCCGCCGCTTTCTGTATCACAGCCGCACTCGTGACCTGCGTGACTATATCCGTATCCATCGGATCCCCAAGCCCCTCAAACAGCGCATGCTTGAGTACTTCCAGGCTACCTGGGCTGTGAACAATGGCATCGATACCACTGAGGTGTGGCGGGCTTCCAGGGTTAGCCCTTCTAGCCTTTTCTCCCTCAAGGGGTTTGCACTTGGCCTAAGGAGTAGGGATGGAGGGTGAGGAATGCCTCCCTGCTTTGGCTCTCCTGTGGGGACAGCAGCCAAGACGGCTTGAAGCTCCTGTGGACCCCAGTTAGGTCTGGAGGCTCTGTGCTCGCTGAAATCTGAGCCTGAGGTTGGAGGAGGAAAGGGGCTGCTCAGAGAGGACTAAAGCCAGGTGTGGTAACACAGGCCTGTAATTACAGCTACTTGTGAGGCTGAGACAGGAGGATTGCAAGTTGGAGGTCAGCCTGAACAATTTAGTGAGACCCCATCTCAAAATGAAAGCTGGGTTTGTGGCTCAGTGGTAGAGCGTCCCTGGGTTCAATCCCCAGTACTGCAAGGGGGAAAAATTCTGTAAGGAATTGAGAGGGTGGCAGGGCTAGCCCCCTTTACTGAGTGCACCCTGTGTGGAGCCTCTGTTGACACCTCCCCTCGCTCCTAAGGCCTGTGAGGATGGAGAGGGCTTGGCTGGCTGGGATCCCTTCTGCCACCCCCAAACCTCTTCACCTGCTTGCCTGCAGCTGCTGCAGAGCCTCCCTGATGAGCTTCGTGCAGACATCGCCATGCACCTGCACAAGGAGGTCTTGCAGCTGCCGCTGTTTGAGGCAGCCAGCCGAGGATGCCTGAGGGCACTGTCCCTGGCCCTGCGGCCTGCCTTCTGCACACCTGGCGAATACCTCATCCACCAGGGTGACGCTCTTCAGGCCCTCTACTTCGTCTGCTCTGGCTCCATGGAGGTGCTCAAGGGTGGCACTGTGCTCGCCATCCTAGGTTTGTGTGGGTGGGAGAGAAGATACAGTGTGTGCTTGTGTGTGTGTGTGTGTGTTTGTGTGTGTGTGTGTGTGTGAGAGAGAGAGAGAGAGAGAGAGAGAGAGAGAGAGAGAGAGAGTGTTTAGGGGAGACACCATGGCTCTGATCTGCAGGAAACCTAGACAGGGTGCCACAAGGCCACAGAAGGGAGAAACAGCCAGGATGGAGTCAGGAATAGTCAAGAGTCCTGGGCAAAGGTCAGAGAAAACCCAAAGACTGCACCATGAAGACACAGGAGGTGATCATGATCTTGGAGGTGTACCTGGGAAAGCCAGTTTCTTAAAAGGAACCAAGCTTGGACTGGCACACATCTGTAATTTTAGCTACTGAGGAGGTTGAGTTCAGAGGATCACAAATAAGAGGCCAGGCTGGGAAATTTTGCAAGACCCTGTCTCAAAATGAAAAATAAAAAGAATTGGGGCTATAGCTCGGTGGTAGAGCACCCCTGGGTTCAATCCCCAGTACTGCATAATAATAATTTTTAAAAATAATAAAAGGAGCCAATCTATAAGGAGATAGAAGAGCAGCACTGTCTGGCAATCAAATGCTAAAGATAGAAGTGCTAGGAAGAGTGTTCAGACAGGGCTGAAAGAGGAATGAAAGCTGTCCTTGTGTGGGTCACCTAGGTGGTAGGATGTGACTTCCCTGGGGCAGGTCACAGAGCAGGCCCAGATCCCAGGGTCAGGTCAGCCTCCAAATGGCTAGAGAAACTTGTTCTGGTAAAATGGTACCTGCAGCATGCAGACTTCTCTTAGCAAAAGAAAGGTGAAGATGAGGAACCAATTTCCTAGATGAGGGTGAGGAGATTGCCATTGTGGGATGGCTGTGATAATAATGTTTAGCACAGGGGCCAGACAGCAGTACTAGCCCTGTTCCAGCTCCTTATGTGCCAGATCTAATTCAAACTTTACAGAACAGCAAAGGATTGACTAATGGGTTGGAACCTAGTCTGCTTGACTCTAAATCTCATGTTTACATGCTATTCCCAGGTGCTGTGGGAAGTCATGACCAGCAGAAAGGAAAACATCTTGGGAGGGATAAATGTGCCCCTAGACCTTAGGGAAATATTCAGGCACTTTGGGAAGTATGTGGATGCATCCATGAAAAGCAATTAAAGAGGAGCATTTCCCTGTGGTTGTGGGAGGCTCTCAGCGGTGACCCCAAAGGATGAGGAACACTAGGACCTGCTTGGGTAAATGATAGACTCATACACAAAATGGAAAGAAGGTGCTGACCTGACCATGACTGACTGCAGCTGAGTACTTAATATGGGGACAACTGAGGCCTGGAGGGACTGAGGTTCATCATTACCTGGTGATCCACAATGAAGACTAGAAGTATGGAAAGGAACCCAGAAGGTGGTGCCATGTTACTAGATGCCCTGGCAGCTACAGGGAGTCCATCCTTGTTCCCTTGAGGAAGAGGGACCTCCAATAGAAATAAGAGGCAGAAATGCCACTAGGAGATCTTGGAGCTTGTGAGAGGTGACAGGCTGTTGATGTCCCACCCCCACCCCTTTTTTATAATCTTTCATGAGTCCAACTTCTAGGCCTATAGGAAATTTATGCCAGGACTGAGAAAATGAAGTTATGACTGGTTGTGGTGGCATGAGCTTGTAGTCCCAGCTACTTGGGAGGCTGAGGCAGGAGGATCCCTTGAGCCCACAAGTTCTAGCAACACCCCATCTAAAAAGAAAAAGAAAAAATGGGGTTATACACTCAAGTACAGCTGGTATTTTATGAAGAATTATGGAGGACTAGGGATCAGAAGGATGGAAAGGCAGATTTTGACTATTGAGGACTAGACAATGCCAAGAAAGGTTGTCAAGAGGATTGTAAACAGATGGCATTCACCTTGGAGCCAAGAAAACAGCATGGTTGGGAGCTGGTATGGGGAACCTCTTGGAGCTGCTCCTTGCTAGTGTCAGGCACCAAGACTTAGAATAGCCACAATCATTGTTAAGTATTCAGATGGAGCTGAGAAAATGGCCCCTGGCTGTGGCCCAGGCCTTGCCACCAGAATATTCCCAGCATCAGGATTTACGCCACCTTTGATCTATCCTGTCCTGGCCTGAATCTTCTGCATAAACTATTTCTTTGCTGACTTGGAGGCTCTGGCTGCCCCAATGAATGTTTGACCCCAATCATGACCTGGGTTTTCTACTTTTCCTTCTCTACCATCTCCTGCTGAGCATCTGGGTGAGCATCCTGCTCACTCCTGGTAGTTGAGACTGGCCCCACATTTTCCAGTGTTGATTCTGGCCCCCATCTGTTTGTGAACTGACTTAGGCTAAGCATTGTGAAGTCCTGTGAGGGAAGGAGATTGGGTGAATTTAGCCTGGAGGCTCTGGCCAAGGTGCCAATCTGGGGCAGTCTCCAGTCTTTGCAACTCTACCCTTAGTCCCTTCCTGTTTGTCATTTTTAAAAAACATATTACCTTTATTTTATTTACTCATTTATTTATCTTTATGTGGTGCTGAGGATCGAACTTAGTGCCTCACACATGCCAGGCAAGTGCTCTACCACCAAGTCACAGCCCCAGCCCCTCCTGTTTGTCATTTTTATGTCACTGCATAGATGAGGACAAAGAACACACATTTAACCTATTTCAGATGACACAAATAGAGAGAGAGAGAGAGAGAGAGAGAGAGAGAGAGAGAGAGAGAGATTATTCTTCAGAGGATCACTTTGAAATCCAAATAGTTCTCAAAAGGAACCAGAACTTAAGTGCATTTTTTCACCTAAGTTTGAGCAGAAATCCACAAACATTTCTAAGTTCCCTGTGTGATGCCAGCAGCTACCTGTCTTTGTCCTTAAGGAAATGGACACTCTTTCTAATTGTGTGATTGATCTGGTGGAAGGCTGAGCTGCCTTTCATGGTAGTGAGTGTTCTGCCTGCCCAGGTTGCACCCTAATCCATGCCAGGAATAATCTAAAGGGGACTCTGCCTGAAGGGAAAGGAAGGAAGATTGTCTCTGTCATATACTTTATCTACATAACTCATTTGATTCTCATGTCCCTAAAAGCAGATACCTTGAGAACATTCTTTCTTCCCCTCTTCTTTCCTTCCTTCCTTCCTTCCATCCATCCTTCCTTCCTTCCTTCCTTCCTTCTTCTTCTCCTCCTCCTCCTCCTCCTCCTTCTTCTTCTTATTTTTATTTTATTTTTGCAGTACTGGGGATTGAACTCTGTGGGGGCTTTACCACTGAGCTACATTCCTAGTACTTCAAATTTTTCATTTTGAGAGAGGGTCTTGGTAAATTGTGGAGGCTGACTTCAAACTTGTGATTCTCTTGCCTCAGCCTCCTGCATTGTTGGGACTATAGGTGTGTCCCACCATACCTGGTTCTATTTCATTGATTCTAAGACACATATCATTCCATCCCCTCCAATCCAACATTTTTGAGATTGGGTCCCAGATCATAATTGATGCCATATTAAAGTTGCTATCAGCCAGGTGGCAGTCTCAACCTGATGATGGGAAAACTCCCCATGGAGGCCGTCTGGTGAGATCAATAAAACCTCATTGACTCAGGCAGATGCAGCTTCTCTTGTTAGAAGAGGCAGCCAGGGCCCTGGAAGATGAAGGACCTCAGCTGCCTGACATTTGGGCCATGCCACTTTAGGTACTAAACTGCTGCTTTTAACCACTGGCCCCTGGATGAGCTGCACCAGAATCATCTGTGGGGCTTTAAAAAATAATCAGATCATAGGGTCTCTTATAGAAATAACAATGCTAAAGGTAGGGATGGGGCCTGGGAGTCCAATTGGTTTAACTTTCTCAGGGGATTCTAGTTGATGGCCTGTCTATGAACTACTAAAATTGATGGCTGTTCAGTCTCAGAGCTAAGATGCTGAGGTTTCAGCTCAGTGGTTTTGATCCTGAAAGTGTTTGAGAGCCTGGGCTCCACTTCACCGTAAGCCTATGTGGGGAGTCAGTGAGGCAGGCAACAGTGGTCAGGCCATGACCCTAACCAGGCCTCTGCTTCTCTCCACCTCACTTGAAGGTTTCACAGTGCCACTCCAGCTGGAAAAGCTTGACTCTGTAGAAGAGGGAGGCTCTGTGGTCTCTGGCCCACCTCCCCTCAGTGACTGGGGGTAAGGGTTCTTTGACCTCTGTTTCCTTTCCCCAGGGAAGGGCGATCTGATTGGCTGTGAGCTGCCCCGGCGGGAGCAGGTGGTAAAGGCCAATGCCGACGTGAAGGGGCTGACCTACTGCGTCCTGCAGTGCCTGCAGCTGGCTGGCCTGCACGATAGTCTTGCACTGTACCCTGAATTTGCCCCACGCTTCAGCCGTGGTCTCCGAGGGGAGCTCAGCTACAACCTGGGTTCTGGGGGAGGCCCTGCAGAGGTGAGGGTACTGGGTTACGTGCATGGAGGGGCTGGGGAAGGCATGGCCCATTGTGAAAGTCTGTCCTTTCACATCCACATAATCTTTTAGAAGTCAGCAATCAAGCCCAGCCACCCCTGTGTCCCTGCTTGGCCCATCTGAGACAGCTCGTCCCTGTCCAGAGCAAAGTCAGGTTAAGGAGGGCACTGGTAACAAATGAGCCTCATTGGCTAATGGAGGGGTTGTCAGGCACCTGGGCAGGGGATAGGCACAATCCTCCAGGCTGCTTCTGGAGAGCACTGTGGCTTTCTCTGCTTTTTCATGGCAAAACAGGATTGTTCTGAGGGCTTTTGAATTTCCCTGGATAATATCACTAGTTCTAAACCAGTTTTGAGTACTGTAGTCTCTCGGATAGTTCTATTAGCTTGAGGGGTGGTGTATTCACATTTGGGTGGAATTTTGAGGGGCAGCTAATGCCTCAAGGGCTTGGTAGCTTTATGATGGCAGTAGAAAAACAAGTCACCCCTCCTCATGGGGCCTCTTCCTTTGCAGAGTGGAAGACACTGGGTATTCTTTTTAATAAAGATGGCTCATCCATTCTAGGGGAGATAATCTCTTGGCAGGAGAGATGAATGGGACACAACAGTTGCCATGCATGTCTATTTCCTGTCCCCAGGTAGATACCAGCTCCTTGAGTGGTGACAACACCCTCATGTCTACATTGGAGGAGAAAGAGACAGATGGGGAACAGGGCCCCACAGCCTCACCGGCCACAGCAGATGAGCCCTCCAGCCCTCTGCTGTCCCCTGGCTGCACCTCCTCATCCTCGGCTGCCAAACTGCTATCCCCTCGTCGAACTGCGCCCCGGCCACGTCTAGGTGGCAGGGGGCGACCGAGCAGGGCAAGGGCTTTGAAGGCTGAGGCTGGTGCTTCTGCTCACCCACGGACTCTGGAGGGACTGCGGCTGCCCCCCATGCCATGGAATGTGCCCCCAGACCTTAGCCCCAGGTAAACAAGGCCTTGGGTCCCATGGCAGGGTGAGAGTGGTAAGAGAGAGGTCCCAGCCAGGCATACCCACACCCTGAGCGCCCATCCTTGCATCTTCACTTCTCCCTGCCTGCGTGGTCCAAGCTTGCCCCTTCTGGGAAGACTTTCTTGACTCCTCTGTCTTCACTTGTTAGTGTATGTCACACCCTGCTCTAAGTCTGAACCCTTGTTTCATATTGCTCAAATTGTCTCCCCTGCTCAAAGGCAAGCTTGTAGGGGAAGGGATGGTGTGTTAGCTTTTTCTTGGAACCTCAAGGGTCCCCTGTCCAGCTCCACGCTGCTGCAGTCTCTGTATATAGGCACTGGAGCATCCTGTGCCTTGTAACACAATAGTGGTCACCTGTCAACTGTTTGTTGATTTGTTGGGTCCACAGGGTTGTAGATGGCATTGAGGATGGTTGTGGCTCTGACCAGCACAAGTTCTCTTTCCGCGTGGGTCAATCTGGCCTGGAATGTAGCAGCAGCCCCTCACCTGGACCAGGTACTAGGACCAGGGACAGAGTATGTTGGTGGGGTGACCCCTTTTCCTTGTGGAACAGCACTGTTAGAGAAACTGGCCAGGGGCAGACTCTGCCCAGAAGCCCTCTTGCCATTACCTACCTCTGCGCCACTGGGCAGGGAGTTTGGTTGTGAAGACCAATCTGGGCCCTGGGTTTGGATTCCTATTCTGTCAGTTTTCTAGCAGTGTGAACTTGGCTTCTCTGGCTTCAGTTTCTTGTTTATAAAATGGATGTGCATTTTAAATAAGATACTATAACTAAACCCTTAGCTCGATGCCTCGTTCACTGGGAGGATAAAGAGATAGGGAACCAGGATTGTTAGTGGTTCTAGGCCAGGTGAAGCAGCTCTGGGAAGTGAACAAAGTAGAGAGGTCTCAGGAATGTCCATTTCCCTAAAGAACAGAATAAGGGACAGTCACAAAGAACAACTTCCTGAGGGGAGAAGGGTACAGGGCAATGTGACCCAGGTCTGTTGGAAAGGGTTTTCCTGCCCTTGGCAGTTTAGGTAAAATTCAGTTCCTTGGGCAAGGCAGAAGTAGTTATTCTTGAGTGAGGTCTAACCAGGTGTGTTCTAGGGGGGACAAAAACCTGGACACTGTGCTGATTCTCATTAACCCCAATCCTATCCACAGAGAGTGGCCTGCTCACTGTCCCCCTTGGGCCCAGCGAGGCAAGGAATACGGATACACTGGATAAGCTGCGGCAGGCGGTGGGTGAGGGACAAGGTGGGGACAGGGAGGGGAAGGGGCAGGCACTATACTACTTGATACCCGATGTTGCTGACCTCACCTTCTCCTGCCCCTGAAGGTGATGGAGCTATCTGAGCAGGTACTACAGATGCGGGAGGGACTGCAGTCACTTCGCCAGGCTGTGCAGCTTGTCTTGGTACCCCATGGGGAGGGCCCATGCCCTAGGGCATCAGGAGAGGGGCCTTGCAGAGGTACAGTCAGTGCCTCTGGGCTCCTGCAGCCTCTTCGTGTGGACACTGGGACATCCTCCTACCTACAGCCCCCAGTTGGCTCTGTCTTAAGTGGAACCTGGCCCCACCCTCGTCCAGGGCCCCCTCCCCTCATGGCACCCTGGCCCTGGGGGCCCCCAGCATCTCAAAGCTCCCCCTGGCCTCGAGCCACAACTTTGTGGACCTCCACCTCAGACTCAGAGCCCCCTGGCTCAGGAGAACTCTGCTCTGAGCCTAGCACCCCAGCTTCTCCTCCTCCTGAGGAAGGGGCTGGGACTGGGCTCCCAGAGCCTGTGAGCCAGGCAGAGACTACCAGCACTGGAGAGCCCCCACCAGGATCAGGGAGCAGGGCCTTGCCCTGGGACCCCCACAGCCTAGAGATGGTGCTTATTGGCTGTCACGGCCCTGGCACAGTCCAGTGGACCCAGGAAGAAGGGACGGGGGTTTGACTGCCAGCCCAAGGTCAGTGCTACAGACATGCCAACCTCTGCTGCTCTGCCCAATCTCAGGACTCCATGCTGCCCGCTGGCTCAGGGCAGGGAACTAGAGACATAAAGGGGATTTGGCTCCCTGACTCTTAGGAGTGGGCTGGAGCCTCAAAAGCAAACCCCAGAGCTGAGAATCTGCAGGTCCCTACTCCTGGAGCCCCTCTATAGCCTGCTCTGTTGTTGACCTTGTCGCCTTCTGCGGGCTGAGGGCAGAGGCCTGAGGACAAGGAGAGATTCCGCCCTCTCTTGCATGTGCCCCATCTCTACCTGTCCTTACATTTTTTATATTAAAAAAGCGTAATAAAAAAAGAAACTACTTTGGAATTTGGTGCTTTTTATTTACAAAAGAAAAACAATAAAGAAATCTGAAGCTAATCCTCTGGAGACACAAGATTGAAGGTGGCAATCAGGGGAGAGGGAGGGTGGTCTGCAGAGAAGACGGGGAGGGGCTCTGGCTCTAGGGAAGCACAAGGGTCCCAGCCTCTCCTGGCTTCCCAATGGCCAGCCCCACCTTCCTCAAAGACTCAAATCAATGGGCCAGCAGTTGGGTCTCCTGTTCCCCACGTGGGCAGGTTTTTCCAGGAGCCTGAGTTCCCAGCTTAAGGGGGCTGGAATAACAGCAAACTGAGGCCAGAGAGAACCCAGGGCTCTTGGTACCCTGTCCTCTTCACTGTGGTGTGATCTTGGCAGCCTCTGCCCTGATAAGGGCAATGAGGTCCTGGTTGATGAGGAAGACAAATCGCAGGCTGGCAATCTGGTGGGGAGAGGACAGTGGTGGGAAGAACCAGGCCCATGTATGAGCTCACCAAGCCCCCACCTCATCCTGGCCTCTCTACCTCCCTCATCTCACCTCCACCACAGAGTTGTTGCTGAGGCGCCATTTGGAGCCACACAGTACAGGCCGTCCATCAATGTAAATGGGCCGTCGGCCCTCATTGGCAATGAAGAAATCACCATTGTTCTTCAACTTGATAACACCTGTGGAAGTAGTGAAGCAATGGGAGAATGGGATGGGCCAGAAGAGAGCCAGGAGCCTCCAACCACCATCTCTGCTTCTTGGAGATGGGGTATTAAGGTACGTAGGACTCCCGAGTTAGAGACCTTGAAATGCTGGCTCCTTCAGCCTGCCTCAGCTGGTCCACAAGGATATTAAGACTCAGGGCTGGAAAGGGCAATGAAAGACTGGGGGGAACATTCCACACTGCTTCCCATCGAGGCAGCAGTATGTGGAGGGTACCTTGCTTTCGGGAGATCTTCCAAGCTGGACCCTCCAGAGACAGGTCCACATCAATCTGGTTATCCTTGGTTGCTCTGCCCAGGGTGATCTGGAGAAATGAGATAGGTGAGGGTTGGGCCCTGAGGAATGGGGGATGGAGTCCACACAAGCCAAGGAAGATGAGAAAAAGAAAAAGGGCAGTGACAGAGGAGGGATGCTTAGGAGGGTGAGGATGGGGAAGGCCTATCTCACCTCACGTGAGCGCATAAGATACCGCACCATGCGGCCCCGTAGCACTGCCAATGTCTGGTTGTCAAAGTCTGGAGAGCTCATCCCTGGAGGAAGAACAGGATTAGGAAGGGCCCATCCAAGTGCAGAGTGGAAAGCAGGGAACAAGGGCAAGATCTATGAGTGACAGGAGTCAAGGCCTGGGAAAGCAGGGCATATCCAGCTAGGCAATAGGAGGGGCTCAAAGGGGATAAAGGACGCCCAAAAGGGAGCCCCTGGTCCCCTGGCCTCCTCACCTGTGATGCTGTCCACTAGCACCTGCCACTTATGCAATTCCTGTTCCAGCTGTCTTATCTCTCGCTTCTGGCGCCGGTCAGCCACTGTGAGCTCTGAGGTAAGGTGGGGTGGTAAGGACACTTTGAGGCCATAGTACTTTGTACAGGTCTTCTCTTATTTCAGTCAAGAGCTTCTATCCCTTCCCTGTTTCCACCAGAGTACACTTACCATGTTCCAGGACTTCATCTCGCATGTCCCTGAAGGGTGAGAGAAGAATGAATCAAGTCCACTTTCAGCTCACTTGCTACTTGGCTCATCAGGGCAATCCTGACACCTTTGGCCAAGTGGCCCAGAAGGCTGTTTATCCAGCTTTGGCCCAGCCTCTTTCCCTGGGATTAGGGTGGGGGATAAGGGAAAGGAAGAGAGCCTAAAAGCCCCTCCCCACTCCCCACAGGAGTGGGTGCAGCAGGGAGGCCAAGCACAACAGCTGCAGCTGGAGCCTGGGGGCTAAGTTGGGCTGGGCAGCATGGGGTGCTCTACCTATGGGTGACTTAGCTCTCTCCAGCCCTGCCTGAGGCCCCAGTTACTCACTTGAGCTTACTGTCATCAATCAGGTCTTCTGCATCAGAGAAGTTCAGCACTTGGTCCCCTTTTGGAAGCGGCTGCACTGAACAAATGACAGAGGAAGAGTGAGCACCAAGACCCCTACTCCTAGTGCATTCCTAACGAGGCCCCATTCTAATTTAACTCATGGGCAGAGATGGTTCTAGATTGGGAGGAAATCAAAGCTGACCTTTTCCATGGGCTTTTGGGTATGGGTGTGTGAACGGATCTCAGTTACAAAGCCTTGAACTAAGCAGAGAAAACACTACTTAGCTCTATTTTCAAATAAGGAAACAGATACAAATGACAGTTTACACTATTTGACCCTATTGTGGGGCACAGCCAGAATTCAAGTCTCTCCAGATTCCAAATCTAAACTGCTCCTTCCCAATACATCACACACTCCCCAGCTTTCCTGCCTTGCTGTTGGAGGGCTAAGAGGCATATGAGGCCAAAAAGGAGCTGCCCCATGTCCAGCCAGTATCTAAT
Organism: Marmota monax; assembly: GCF_021218885.2. Classification (NCBI taxonomy): domain Eukaryota; kingdom Metazoa; phylum Chordata; class Mammalia; order Rodentia; family Sciuridae; genus Marmota; species Marmota monax. The sequence goes on from NW_026695227.1 coordinate 30,582,814, forward strand.
TTAGTCTGTGGGTCATGACTGATCATGGGTCATGAAATTAGTTTCATTTGTTTTCAAAGAATGAAATGGAATAGGAAAATATCAGAGCCCATCCAATATGTTCATTAAATGTTTTCTACTTTTTTTTTTTTTTTCCTTTGGTATGGTGCTGAAGATTGAACCCAGGGCCTCATGCATGCTAGGCAAACACTTTATCACTGAGCTACATCCCCAGCCCATTTTTCAACTTTTTTCTAGACAAGATATAAAAGGGATTGGGATGCCCCAAATCTGAGAACTTAGGCCTTTATAGGCCAGCTGTTCCCAGAACTGCAGTGACTATTCTGTAGCAGGCAGTAGTTGGACTGCTATTGGCTAAGGAAGGAAGCAGGATGCCTAGGAGCACAGATGCTTTTTCTCTCTGCTGCTTAGATGAGACTATTAGGAGACTGGGGAAGTCAACCCCACTACGACCCTCCCTGCCAGCACTGCCTAAAATTCTACCACTCTAATGTGCAACTGACTCGACAGCTAATTGGTGAAGACCACATGTTCCCTGGGACTCCCAACTCTATGCATCAAATCCCCACAGGCAGAGACTCCAAGGAAAAGATATAACCTTTAAGATAAGACTTTCAGTTAACAAAATAACTTTTAAAATAGTGACAAAGGAACTAGATTTAGCAGTAAAAGTAAATTTTACTCAGTATCTGTTTCCTCTGGAAGAATTCAGTGATAGCAGAGTCTGGGGAAGCAGCAGAGTTCTGGAAGCTGCAGGAATAAAGAGGGCTGTTCTTGGACCCATAAAACCAGATGTCCTCAGGAGGGAAAGATACAGCCTCCCTCTGTGAGGTAGATTCTCTAGAATCCTCCTGCAGGAGTATCTTTTCCTAACCAGAAGCTGCAGGACCTGGTAGAGAGGTGAAGGGCACACCTGAAGCTTCATTTCCAGAAAAGTGTGAAAAAAAATGTGAAAGGCAGTCTCAGTGGTAGTTAGGCAGGAAGAGTGCATCTGCACCATGAAAATCGAAACCTGAATCACAAATCTCACCAAAAGGGTGCTGCAGTTTAATCAGACTGATTTCCTAGCATTTATCATTAGGAAAGAGAGTAAGTTTGGTACTGAGGGAAGAGAGAAGATGGAGTGCATTCTGGCCATAGGAGAAGAGACAGGTGGACTGTGTGTCAAGTCCCAATTGAGACCTTCTGAATGACCTAAAGAGCAACTGACAGCACAGAATGCTTGGTGGGAAGAGAGGAGGGCAAAGAAAGAGAAGAATGAATGCAGAGAGGCAAAGGGCAGGAAAGCTTAGAAAAAGAGGTGGGAAACAAGGGGAAGGGAGAGCAGAAATGGAGGCTTTAATATCTTGTTCCTGTTTGAATGCTAGCCATAAAAAAAAATATACTAATGCAGCCAGGTGCAGTGGCACATACCTATAATCCTAACTACTCAGGAGACTGAAGCAGGAGGATATCAAGTTTGAGGATAGCCTTGGCAACATTGCAAGATCCTGCCTCAAAAATAAAATTGAAAAAAAGGACTGGAGATATAGCTCAGTGCTAGAACATCCCTGAGTTCAACCCCAGTACTACAGAACAACAACAACGAAACTAATCTATTTATGTAATAGCAAAATGCAAGAAGAAAAGACCAAAAAAAAAAAAAAAAAGAAAGAAAGAAATGGTAGATGACTGTATTGGGACTTTTTGCCCAGGATTTCAGGCAATTTTGGATACCCTTAACACGATGCCAAAGACCATTCCTGATGCTCTCTCCCCTATCTGGGAGGAAGTCGTTTTTGTTGCAAAGTGAGGTGAATACGACACTGGGGGCCAACTAATAACCTGTTATAGAGTACTAGAAGTCAGCTGTGCCCACAGCACTTCCTACACACACTCAAGCATATCCACTTGCTCTGCCAGTTCCTGGGGTGTTACCTGTCTGGTCCTCCAGCAGGTAATACTGCTTCATGAGTTGCCAGTGTGCCTGCAAGGCCTTGGCAGTTCGGGCCAGGTAGAAGGCATCAGGGTGTCTGTGCAGTAAGTCCTGAAAGGTCTCCAAGGTGGGCTGGCTGGTCTGGAGGCAAGAAACATGCTTTACGAACCTGGGTTTCCTCACTCCTACCTCTGCCTTCCTGCCATTCCCCCTACCTCAGGAACCTCAGGAGCTAGAAGAAGCAACAGAGTCACTCAGGGAGCCAGATCTGGCTCCTTTTGAGGCCAGTCACAAAGGCCTCTGCACGTTTGCGTGTGCATATACGCAGTCAGTGGGTAGGGGCTGAGCATTCCAACTTGCACCCTTCCCTGATTCTCAACCTTCTGAGACTCCAGCCTTACCGATCCCACTTTGCTTAGCAGCTGCTCTTCAGCCTTGCTAAACAGGGCCTTGCTCTGGATGGCTGCAATGGCCTCTGGGTGCAGCTGCCTCATGGCCTGGCAGGCCAATCTGGACATGGGAAGAGACAGAGTGCAGAGCTGAAGGGAAAGTGTCAAGCAATCTGGAGTTTCTACTTCCCCCAAACCAGCAGGCCTTTATGATCCAGAATCTTGAGGACATGTCTTAGATAGGAAAAGTGCAAAGTTTAGCATAGCACCTGTGGTATTATGGATTTGCCAAATGAATGAACAGGCAAATCATGAAACTGAGGCTTCTATGTCCCCTGAAGCCCCAGTCCTGGGGCAGATCCTGATGCCTGCTGCTGCTCCTTCCCTAACCCTCTCTCCTCACTTGGATAAAGGTGCTACCCACTAGTCACTGCTACCACCTCTTTCCCAAGTTGAGGCCACCCATTCCTGGTGTTTCGGGGTTATGGCTACATCTTAACTGGGGCTATGCCAGGAGCTATGGAGGAGAAGAAAATGTGTGCTCAATATCCAACCAAGTTTTGAAGATCCTAAACTGAGTGAGGAAGAGGAAGAGTGTGGTGCGTGTATACATTAGTTAACACTGGCTATTAAAGCTAGAAGGGGCCTTGGTGTTCTTGTTCCAACTCTCTTTTTGTGAGCAAGAAATAGTGGGAAGTCTGTGTGGAAAGGTTGGGAAGTGACCTGCTCAAAGTCACAATACATACAGTGGTGGAACTGAGGATCCTGGCACTAACGTGGACATTTTCTCCTATGTCACTTCCTTTGCTTTCATATTTTCCTGCTTCTGGCATAAAGCCAGGACTAGCAGGTTAGGGGCAGGAAGAAGCTTCCCTGTGAAGCCGAGCAGGTTCCTGGATCATCTCAGAGGATGTAAGGCCCCTGGAGCCCTGCTTCCCAGGTCCCTCCCTTGGACCCTGGCACAAAATTTGGCTCTCTTGTATTGGGAGCCAAATTTTGGCATGTCCAGTACCTCTCCACTGCTGGAGCCAGTCCTACTCACTTGGAGATGACAGGATCATAGAGCAGGGCGTACCAGCGCTCCTGGACTTCCCGAAGAGTAAAACGGCAGCTGAACTTTACACCCAGGTGGACAGATGTCAGGTCATTGGTCTGCAAGGACTCAGAAGGGTTTGCTCCAGCCTCAGCACAGGGAAAAAACCCTTCTAGGGTCTTACTGAGCTAGTTTGGAGGCTAGGAACTAGAGCCTGGGGGAAATGGGGGACCCTAATCCTGTAATAGAAGCACTACCTGCAATACAGCATTGATGAGCAAGAGGTCATCCGCAGGCTTCCAGCGGCCCAGATCCTTGGTCACCTGAAGTGGCTGTTTGCTCTTTTTCACACGCTTGGTGAGTCCAGGGACTGGGGCAGGGCTGGGTGGTATAGGAGTACTGGGGACTTTGGACACCTAGGCACAGGACATAGAGAGCTCAAAGCTGGCATCAGGGCAGCTGGGGCTTCAGGCCTAGAGCTTCACGTACTGTGTGGCAGCCACAGTCTCAGTTGACAATAGGAAGCCAGGCAGAGAGCTCAACTTTCTAATACCCACCCCAACCCTTGCAAAATTAATTCCACATAATTCTTGACCATATGGGGTCTTTTCTTTGCTGGTGGTACCCCCAACCCCAGAATAGAGGGTGGGTGGGGAGGATACGAGGAAAATACTCTTGCTGGTACAGTGTCTGGGGACAAAGCAATTGCCACCTGGGGGTTATTTTTACACTCTGAAATGCTGGGAACAGGCTGTCTGCTCCCAGAATAGATGCATGCTCCATGCCTCCCACACGGAATGCGATACAGGATGCACTGGCAGAACGAGGGCGGGGGTACAGCAAGAAGGTGGAGTAGAGAGAAATGGGAGTGAAGGGATCTGGAGGGATCAGGGGTGGGGGTGGGGGCTGGGGCAGCTTGGTCCTCTCACAAGCTTCTTCTGCAGGGCTCTTGGCAGCTTGCAAAGGTTCTGGGGAAATACAAAATCTGGCACTGCCTATCCTGCTATTTCTTCCAGTCCCTCACCTTCTTCTTCTCACTGGAGGAGGGTTCACTCCCTGAACAGCGCCCTGGTTCTACTCCACTGGTCCCCTTCACCCGGGTAGAGGATTTTGCTAGGCTGCTTTCCACCAGCTCATCATCGAACTTCTTCCTCTTGATAAACCTGTGGAGGGTCCTACCCTGTAAGCCATCTTTACTTCTCCCAGGTACCCACTCGAACATACTCGCCTCCAGAACAGAACAGGCTCCCAGCAGGAGCTAACTGTTCCACTGCTTTCACTTTCCACCAGAGCCAGGCTCAGTGGACATAGAACTGTCACACTCCAACCCTGAGATACCAGGTGACTGCTCGTTGTACCCCCAGCCCCAGAATAGAGGGTGGGTGGGGAGGATATGAGGAAAACACTCTTGCTGGTACAGTTCTGGGGCCAGAGCACATGAAAGTTCATGTTAGAGACCCAAGATTTCCCTCCCCTGCCTGCAGTACCATGTGAAGGGACTGGTAGGAACAGGAGAAGCACAAGACTCTGCTTAGGCCCCAGAGGGGCTCAGGTAGCCATTCCCGATAGAGGCAAAGGCACACAGTATTTAATGCCACAAGCCTTCATCCCCTCTGGGTCCTCCAAATTCTGACTACCTGGAGGAGCTTCTCCGTTTAGGGATGGTGCCCAAGGCTTGGGAGGAGGCCCTCTTCTGCCCTGCCAGCGACTCCTCATCCTCTGAACGACTGGCGGTGCCTGATGCCATCAGGGATGAATCTAGTAGCCCCTGAGAATCTAGAAAAAGAGAAATGGTGAACTTGGGACTCTGAAGTGTCTAGTAGAGCCCTGAGCCTCTGCACCTGGGACCCCTCCTCAGCCCCCTTTCCCTGCCAGCCCTCTTGGCCTCTTCCCTTGACCCTTGAAGTTTTATGATGGGAGTTCCTCAGCCATCCAGATCTTGTCTGGACCCAGACCTGGGCCAGACCTTCCTCCATGGGCAGTTCTCCCACTGGTACATGTCATGTTGTGCAGTACACAGTGCTCAGGTCAGACTGGTGATCCCACATACTGGGCTCTTGACATAACTGATCCCTTTGCCATCAAAATGCAGCATGCCAAAGAGCAGCAGCTCAGTAGCAAGTCAGTCAACTGTGGCTCTGCTGAGAGGTACACGGGTATTGCTGGCCCAGGAGGAGGTGGCAATGCCCAGCCAGGACCAAAAGACATATGTGCCAGGCACAGGGTAGAATCAGAAGATGCTTGGCGCCCAAGCATTTGGGGAGCTGGCCCAGCCTCATACTACCTTTGTCCATCCTCTTACTGTCCCAAAGCCACTGGTTCCAAACCACAGGGCTAGGAGGAAGGGTCCCACAGCCTCATCCAAGGATTCTGACCAGGTGAACTTAGAGGCTGAGAGGAGATTCTGCAAAGGAGAAATGAGGCTCCCTGAAGCTCGGGTTTCCAACAGGCCAGCCTCACCTCCTTATACTGATTTAGGTCTCATAAACTTAGGAAAGATACAAGGAGTGGAAAGAGGTATAAAGCTCTACTCTAAATATTATGCTTATAAACCAGAAGCCTTGTGAAAGTGAGAAACCTTTGAGAATATGATAAAACCAAAGGACTCCAGAAAAACGTACAAATATACTATTTGGGGGTGCACAGGCCCCTCTAATTCTTTTCCTAAAGCCCTAGGTTAAGTACCTTGACTATAAACTACCAAGAAACAATGACTTCTTAGCTCTTTCTTTTCTTCAGCTGCCCCTGCAGCTCAGCAGCCACCATCTTTCTCTCAGGCAAAGTAGGGAAAAGGAAAGGGAGATTGAACTCCAGTCAGTCTACCCCCTCCCCCGCTCCCCATTCCACCCCCAACCCATTTATAGCTCTTGCTGAAGTGGAAGTTAAGCTAAAAAAGTGGTTTGGGAACTGTGTGACTACCAACCGCCCTGCTTCCCCACAAAAACTCAGGTGTTGGACAGTAATTCCTAGAGCGCTCTGCTTGCAGGTCCCGCCCCTTCTGACCAGAGTGCCTTAGCCCAGCAGGTGTGCTCGCCGCTCTAGAGGATACAGCGGAGAATCTTGACATCTGGGGAGAGGGCTAAGGGGCGGGATCCCATAGGCAGACTGAAGAGGAGTCTGAGCCATCCTTCAAAGGCCTCCACCCCTGCCTCTCTCACCAGAGCATACCCAAGGTGGGTGATCGGTCCAAGTCTGTTTTAGGGGTTTGGGGTAAAAGTGGTGAAGTCAGGGCTGGGGTTGTGGCTCAGAGGTAGAGTGCTCGACTGGCATGTGTGAGGCGCTGGGTCTGATCCTCAGCACCACGTTAAAAATAAGTAAACAAAAATAAAGGTATTGTGTTCATCTACAACTAAAAAATATACTTCTTAAGGAAAAAATGAAGGCAGCTCTGCAACTCAGTACAGCACCAAGTGAACCCTGAGCTTCTGCAATCTGTTAGAAGCCCCACAGACTCTTAGTAAGGAATTGAGGGTCAACTCCCAACTCAATCCCCACCCAACCTTCAGCATGCCGCCTTTGCGCATGCGTAACACTTCAGGCCAGGTTACAGCCCCATGTACGACCTACGCATGCGCAGATTTTCGGGGCGCTGCCGGGGCGGGGCCCCAAGCCTTGTGGGGGGTTGTTCCCCGAGGCACTCTGGGAAACTCCATTTCACCCCCAACTCTACTCAGAACCCTCAGAGGCGAACCGGGAGGTCTCACCATTCCTAGGCTGCCAGTTCCAACAATTTCTCTGCGGCGACAGCAGCAGCCGCAGGGCCAAAGTCGGCTTCCGTGAGGTACGTCTACTTCCGGGTTACAAACGAGAGACTGCGCGATCTTTTCCGGTTCGTTCTGGAAACGTGAGTGAAGGGGGGTGTGGCCTAGGCCACGAACGTGTGACCCTTTTGAGAAGAATCGAAAGTCAAAATTTTCCAAGTTGAGACAGTATACAGGGAAACTTCGGGGATTGTAGGTACCAGAGAAGTTACCTGGCTCGAGGGAAAGACGAGGCTTGGGGTGAGACAAAGCGGAATTAAAGTTAGGAGGGTCCGAGGATTGATGGGACCACGGATTGGATTTCAGCTTCGGAATTCGTACTAGGTATGGGAGAGGAGACTTAGGGGTTTTCCGAGACCAAATATGCATTGTTTGATTTCATCAGTGATTTTAGAGAAACTACTTTCTCAGGCCCCATGGTAGACATAAGACAGGGAAAAGATACTGAGGAGATCGCTCTGTCCGTGGAGATGTAACGTATAGTAGGAACAGGGAGATTCGTGGTCCGCATTCCCTTTCCTTGGGAAAAGGAGAGTACCCAGTTGGTCCCATCAACCTGACCCCACCTGGGCTGCTGGAGACAGTTGTGGGCACCGGGAAAGATTGAAGCACCTTCATAGAGTGCCCTAGGGGCAATCTTGGGGATGGGAAAACAAAGGAAATGTTGGGAGTCCTGGACTGAGAGGTGCCTGCAAAAGCTAGAAAGGCGAGTTTACTCTAGAGTTATATTTGTTTTATACTTCCTTTGAGGACTACTTTAAGATGCAGCTTGGCCAGGGGTTTTAGCTCAGCGGTAGAATGCTTGTCTAATATTCGTGAGGCCATCGGTTTGATCTCCCCCACCACAAAATAAAACCAGGACATTGCCAGAAGATTTGTGTCAAAGTGAGACTGACCCTTTTGGACCCTGACAAGTGTATGATAGCTCTCTACTTCAAGACCCTTCACCTCATTTACTGAGAACTTGTTAGATGAGTATGTACCTGAAGTTTTTTGTTTTTAATAATTTTTTTTAAAATATTTTTTAGGGGCTGGGGTGAGGCTCAGCGGTAGAGCACCTGCTTAGCGGTAGAGCGCCTGCTTAGCGCATGTGAGGCCCTGGGTTCGATCCTCGGCACCACGTAAAAACAAATAAATAAAGGTATTGTGTCCAACTACAACTAAAATATTAAAAAAATATTTTTTAGATATTGATGGACCTTTATTTTATTCATTTATTTATATGCAGTGCTGAGAAATGAACCCAGTGCCTCATGCATGCTAGGCAAGTGCTCTACCACTGAGCCCCAACCCTTGCCCCTGCATTTGGTTGTTTGTTTTTGTTTTTTATTTTGTGGAGCTAGGGATCAAAACCTAGAGTGTCATGTAGGTAGGCAAGCCTGTATCACTGTACATGTTTTATCTCCCATAAAAGATTGAGTTTCCTGGTACATAGTATGGCGGACTATAGTGGATATAATATAGTTTAGTATCTATACCACATGATAGTTAATAGGATGGTCTTCCTAAAAAGGTGACAGTTGATCTAGGTATGAAGGTGCTTGCCTTGCTATTCAGAACGGAGGTAGAAGGGAGGCTGAGGCAGGAGGATCACAAGTTCATGGTCAACCCCAGCAACTTGGTGAGACCTTGGCTCAAAAATGAAATGAAAAAAAGGAATGTAGCTCAGTAGGGGAGCCACTTGCCTAGCATGCAAGAGGCCTTTAATATAATCCCCAATACAACCCCCCCCACAAAAGTGACAATTGAGCTGAGATTTGGTGGTTAATAAGAGATCAGTCATGCAAAGAGCTAGGAGACAAAGCAGCTAGAGGGGACAGCATGGCTTTGAAACAGAAAAGAGTTTGGTAAATTTGAGAAGTGAAAAGGAGCCTAAAGGAATAGAGTGATCAAGAAAAGAAAGGGGGGGACTGGGGTTGTGGCTCAGTGGTAGAGCGCTCGCCCAGTACGTGCGAGGCCCTGGGTTCGATCCCCAGTACTACATAAAAATAAAATAAATAAAATAAAGATATTGTGTCCAACTACAACTAAATATAAATAAATAAAAATTAAAAAAAAAGAAAGGGAAGAGCTGGCATAGTGGTGCACATGCCTATGATCCTAGCGGCTTGGGAGGCTGAGGCAGGACGATCACACGTTGGAAGCCAGCCTCAGCAATTTATCAAAGCTGTAAGCAACTTAGTGAAAACCTCCTGTCTCAAAATAAGAAGGGCTGGGGATGTGGCTCAGTGGCTAAGCACCCTGGGTTCAGTCCCTGGTATTAAAAAAAAAAAAAAAAAGAAGGAAGGAGATGAGAATGAGAAGTCTCCAGGCAGATCACATCAGCCCAGTAGTTTACAGTATAGATTTTGTCTTTTATTCTTAGTGCTGTGTAAAGCTCTTAAAGATTATAAACAAGAGCACCCTATGATATAATATAATTTTTAAAGTGTTATGGCTGCTTCTGAAGAATGACTTGTAGGGGGGCAAAAGTGGAAGCAAAGAGAGAGGTAGAGGCTATTGCAGAAGCCCAGGTGAGTGGTGTTTTAGTTGGGTTGTGGAGATGGTGAACATGAACAGAAACAGTGACATCAACATATATTTTAGACATAGAATCATAAGGACTTGCTAATGAGTTGGATTTGGATATGAAGGAAAGGAAGAATCAAGGGTAAGACTTAGTTTTGGCCTAAAAAATTGGGTGGATGATAAAGATCCATTCCAGATTATATCTAGAATCTGACCCTGTTTTACTAGGTTTTCCACCATTTCCCAGCCAAAGTTTCCATCCACATTATCTCTGATCTGGACTATTGCAAAAGCTCCCCAAATGGTCTCAGTTTTCATCCATACTGTGCCTCATTTAATCTATTTACAGAGACAAGAGTATTCCTATTAAAATAGAAATCTACTTATGTCCTGCATGTGTTGAAAATCCTCCCTCTTCCTCAGAATAAAAGTTCATGGCCTAGCCCCTATTATTTCTTTAACCCCATCTGCTCCTCTACTTTGCCATTTTAAAAATTCTAGTCCCTATTTCCTATACTTCCTGTTTTTTTCTCAGCTTTCTTTTTCTCTCTAATCCTTACTATCTTCTAATGTATGATGTAATTTACTTATTTTTTCTGTTTATCGTATGTCTCCCTGCAGTAGAATCTCTGAGGGCAATAGTTTTTGTCTTATTTGGTTCATTGCCAAACAAACATTGAATAAATGTCTTAAATAAATTTACTGCAAAGGAGAAGTTTGTGGGAGGAGCATGATTGTATAGGGCAGAAAAAGTTCTGTTAGTCATGGTAAGTTGGAGGTGCCTGTAAGGTATCTTATGGAGGTATTGAATCAGAGAGGGAGACACACTAGTTAGGTAAGGGAAGAGATCTAGGCTGGAGATACATTAGGAAGTCATTATCAGAGATGAGGATGTGGCACATTTAAGGTACAGTTGAGGAGGAGAAGCCAGCAAAGAAGCAGAAGAGAGGATGAAAAGAAAAGCTAGTGATGGCAGCTATCACCCAGCCTCACAATTGACCCTCCCTAGTAGTTTTTCATTGTCTAGCACTCTTTCCCTGTTATGGATGTGGCTTACACTGGAGGTCAATTCATGGTTCCTCATGAACTTTTGCTAAGAACTCTAGGCTCCTTCTCCTTGGTGATTAGAACAGAGTGGTTAAGAATGCAGGCTCTGGAGTGAAGTACCTAGTTTCAGACCTCTATTGCCTATTAGTTTGTGACCATGAGCAAGATACAGTTATATGCCTCAGTTTCATCATCTGTGGGGGAAAAATAATTCCCACTTCATAGGATGATTCTGAGGAGTAAATCACTACTTAAATCAGTTAGTAGCATATGGCAAGTTTTTAACATATGTTAGTTGTTGTACTGTTCTAATGGCTTGGGATTCAGCATCTCCTGCCAGGTGAACTGAATCTGTGACTCAGACTTTGATAGCACAGTCCCTCTTCATTCCTGTCCACCAAAGTAGCATCAGTTAACCTTTCACCTAAGACTGTTACCTCATTGGATCCAGTCACAAGATACAGGATCTTTATGCTGTGTGCTCATGTACTTCACCTTCTTAAAAAGTTAAATTTAATAAAGCTGATAACCAATATAAAGTTACCTTTGGATTCATAATGTATTTTAAGTCTCTCTCTCTCTCTCTCTCTCTCTCTCTCTCTCTCTCTCTATATATATATATATATATATATATATATATATATATATTACTTGATGTCTGTGTGCTGTTTTTTTTTTCCTCCAAATGAAGAGAAATGATTTGCAAAGGAAGACTGGAATACTCAGATTGAACCCTCTGAAATATCAATTCCAAGTTAGAGAGTCACAGACAAAACTCTGAAACTTTCAACCTCTTTTAAAATTTTTAAAAAATTGTTGATGGACTTTTATTTTAATTATTTATATGTGGTGCTGAGAATTGAACCCAGTGCCTCACACATGCTAGGCTCTACCACTGAGCTAAAATCCTAGCCCCCATTCAACCTCTTTAACATTACAAAACTTACCCATCTTAGTCCAAAGTTCAGAATCATACTTATTATAAACTTATATTATTCCCATTAAAATTAGGTGCGTGACAAGGTTGGCCCCCAGCTCTTTTTATTTAACATGGCTTTGGGAATACTTTCCTACATAATTATAGAAGAGAGGGGCTGGGGATGTGGCTCAAGTGGTAGCGTGCTCACCTCACATACGTGAGGCACTGTTTTTGATCCTCAGCACCACATAAAAAAATAAATAAGTGAAATAAAGGCATGCTGTCCATCTACAACTAAAAAATAAAAAATAAATATTTTAAAAAATTATAGAAGAGAAAGGAATGAAATATAAAAGCATAAGAATTAAAATGTTTATGATGATAGCCTACCTGGAAAACCCAAGAACATCACCCAGAAAACTTATTCGAATAAGATAATTTAGCAAACTAGGCATAGTTGTAATCCCAGCAACTTGGAAGACTGAGGCAGGAGGATTGCATGTTCAAAGCTAGCCTCAGCAATTTAGCATGATACTGTCTTAAACAAATAAAGGGCTTGGGATGTGGCTCAGTGGTTAAGTGCCCCTGGGTTCAATCCATGGTACCCTTCCCCCCAAAAAAGATAATTTGTCCAAAAAAAAAAAAAAGATAGTTAAGCAAAATGGGTATATTTAAAAACTGAACAACAGCCAATAGAAAGTATAAGGGAATAAAAGTATCATTTATAATAGCAACAACAAAGTAAATTAACCAGTAGTAACCTTAACCATAAATGTGCTGAAATGCTGTGCCCGAATCTAAAATGCTATCAAAGGTCACAAAAGGAAGCTTGAATAAATGGAAAAGCATACTTTATCTCTGTGTAGAAAGACTCAGTATCATAAAGATGTCAGTTCTCCATAAATTAATCTATAAATTTAACACAATCTAATAAAAATACCAACAGACTACATAACCTGAATATAAAGTGTAGATGGAAATTTCTGCATCAGGAATAGCATTAGCGTTTTGAAAAGGTTAATGAAAAGGAAATAGCTCTACCAAATAGTAAACCATTAAAAAATACAATAATTAAAATAGTAAAATCCAGGGGACATTAGCACATGCATGGGCAATTTATCAAGAAGCAAAATAGTCTGTACCCAAGACATTAAAAATTTAATATTTATATTATATAAAGATGGCATTGTCAGCAGGGAAAAGATGGATTATACAATAAATAGTATTGAAACAATCATGTAGCCACCTGGAAGAAAATAATGTGGTATCTCTACTTCAGGTCTTGTACTAAAATAAATCCATATGAATTGATTGTGTTTTAAGTAAATGTAAAACTACAAATTTATGTTATAAATTTGTATTTTTGGAGATGGCACAAAATTTCTTAAAGCATAAAAGACCAATTCTGTCAACATGAAAATCTATAATTTCTGCCAAGCAAAAAAACCATAAACAATGACAAATGGCAAACTGGGGGAAATATTCACAACTCATATCATAGACAAAGGGACTGTTTGTATAATATATACAAAAAATCTCTAAATCAATATGAAAAAGAACAAAAATTCAATAAGAAAATGGGATTGTTAACAGAAAAGGAAGATAAATGGCCTTTAATACTAACCCTCCCTCACAAGAAAATTGAAACTACATTTGTTTATAATTTTTCACCTACAGATTGGTAAAAAATTCAAACATTTGACAACACACCCTTGGCATGGTTGTGAAAAAAGAAGCCCTCTCATGTTGCTGGTAGAACTGTAAATTGCCAATACTTGTCAAAATTACAATGCATATAATTTCTCATCTAGTATACTTGCTTGCATACAAAATATATACCAATTTATAGCATTGTTTATAGTAACAAAAGTTTAGAAACCATCCAAACACCTCTATCACTGGAGTACTAATAAAATAAATCGTGGTACTTCCATATGATGGAATATCACACAGCAAGGCTGAAGAACTGCCACAAAAGTCTTTATAGACCATGATTAGACTTTATCCTAAGAAAAAGAGAAAAGTCATTAAAGAGTTTTAAAGAGAGTAATATGAGATATGTATTTTAGATCTCTCTAGAGTATTATGGAACATTGATTGAAAGAGTAAAGCCAGAGACAGGGCAACCAGTAAGTGGCCTAAATTAGGGTAGTCACTGAGAAGACACTTAAGATGTAGACTGGATAGGACTAGCAATAGATTGGATGTACCCATGCAAGAAATAAGGCACTCATACCCTGATTTTCAGCTTTGGCAGTAGATGGAGGCATTGAGATAGGAACACAAATGGAGACACAGGCTTGGGGGTGAGATGGAAAGATGATGAGCTTCCTTTGGATGAATTGAGTCGGAGGTGCTAGTGGGCAACCTATTCAAAAGTTCAGTTGAGTGTTGGCATATACAGCTCTGTGAATCAGGGGAGAAATTGGAATTGGGGGTAAATTTAGAAATCATCTTCATAATAGCTGATGTTTAAAGCCATTGGGGAAGGTGAAGTCATGTTGGGATATCTTGTGACATAAAAAGAGGAGAGAAGCCAGTCACTGGACCCCATCTAGAGTGCATAGGCAGAAAATAATAAGTGGAGCATCTGGAAGGCAATAATCACATCACAGAGGAAAAGGAGAGACTGGTAAGGTTTTTCTGGTTTGTTTCTCAATTGAAAAATCTTTTAAGACAAATGGGGTTTTCTTTGTTTCTCCCTGTCCCATATAATAGTATGTTTGTGAACAACTAAGAACATGCATGAGTAGGTCCAATCATGACTGGTTCTTCACTGTACTTTGGTTCAACCTTCATTAATGCTCCTCTGATTGCTCTCCCTGTATGCATTTATTCTCTAATTTTTTTTTTACATTGCCCCAACAGCTTCTATAAAGCACAGATGTGATACTACCATGCCTCTCAAAAATTATGGTTCTCCATTGCCTACAGGTGAAAATCCTCTGGGTGGCCTTCAAGCTCATCCAAGTCCTATCCCAGCTGAACTGGTCTCCTACAACCCCTGAACCACAGCCATACCCATTACCAACTACTCTCTGTTCTGTGAACTTGTAATGTCTCATTCCCTTGGAACACCCCCTCCCTTCCACACACACAAATTTTCCACCCTGCCAGCTGAGATAGTTCTGTTACACCTCCAACATTTTGTTAAAATCTTAGTTACCGGGCTTGGGATGTGGCTTAAGTGGTAGTGCGCTCGCCTGCCATGCGTGCGGAGCTGGGTTCGATCCTCAGCACCACATACAAATAAAATAAAGATGTTGTGTCCACTGAAAACTAAAAAATAAATATTAAAAAATTCTCTCTCTCTCTTTAAAAAAAAAAAAATCTTACCCCTGAAAGCTTTCCTAGACCCTCCCTGCAATGAGCATCACCTTTCCCTGTTCATTTTACTTTGTACTCATATCACAACACTTGCCATTGTTTTTTTTACATGCTAGTTCCCCACTGTTTACTATTCTGTCTCCACACTGGAGTGTGAAGAGAGATGATGACCCAATGTCTTCATTACAAACTCAGCCCTTAGCACAACATACTCATGAAAGAGTTGCTGAATGAGTGGGTGGATGGATGGATTGATTGTGAGTTCTCAGAAGTATAAGAACCTAGTTTTATTTATTTTTTAACTACTCCAGTGTTTTTCATAGAATTAGAACCCTGTGTTTGTGGCAAGATCATTGGAAGTTTGTTTTATTCACTTTTGTGTATTGACTGCCTAGAATAAAGCATGGCACTACAGTAGGTGCTCAATAAATATTTAAGGAATAATAAGTGAACAATTACTCATTTAGTTTGCTTTCAGGAGCCTCCAGAGAGACCAGTAGCTTTGGCAGACAATGTTTTGTGTGTGCTTCTTAATAGCTCTGACAGGCTGCTTTGTGGGCCAGTGACCAGCTGTGTCATGTAACATGGCTGTGCTGAGGGACTGTGAAGTGTGGCTAACAGACTGCATTAGGGCTGTCATGGTTGTTAAGTGTTTAATACAATGAGATATGGTTCTTTAAGCTGAGCACAGCTTGAGAGAAGCCTCAGAGATAAAAGCAAGGCAGCTCAACTAAGGAGGAATCTCTTATTCCATGGCAAGAAAGTTTGACTTGGTTTCTACTATGTGCACAATCCTCTGAGCCAGGGGAGAAGCAGTCACAGCTGTGAAGGCAACTGGGCCTCTACTCTGTAGTGTCAAGGATAGGTTCACCAATAACCCCAGGACAAAGGCAGGATAGGCTGATGTTGCAATAGATGCATGAACAAAGGACAGCAAGCCTCCAGGAGAAGGGGAGTCTCAGGAAGTATTAGGGGAGACTTTGTGGAGGTGGGATTTGAACTCATTGACTAGGTTTTCCTAAGTGGGCTGAGAATTACAATAACTTCAGCTGGGCTTCCTGCTTCCTGTTTCCAGTCTTCTGTCTGTGCTTATCATTGTGCTTGATGATGTTCTTAGAGTGAAGATCAAATCATGTCACTTCTCTTCTTAAAATTCCACAATGGTTCCCATTTTATTCAGAGTCCTTTGAGTGGCCTACAAGGCCTGATGTGATCTGCCCTGCCCCCCCAAGTCGTGGCTCTGGCCTCATTTCTCCTTTCTCCTCTATACGCTCATCCACCCCAGAGACACAGGACACTGCTATTCCTTGAATATGCCAGGCATACTGTGCTCCCACCTGGGATTGGGCTCCCCTCTTCATCTTCTTCAAGTCTTTCCTCAGATATCACACTCGCGAGGCTTGCCATGACTGATGTTAAGTCGCAACCCCTACATTTTGTACTGTATGCTGTCTTCAGAAATGTTTCTCCATAGTACCTTTTACCATCTGACCAACTGTATTTTACTAATTTATTTTTGTTTCTTGTCTGCGTCTCTCCAACAAAACATAAGTTCCATGAAAGTACTTTTTTTTTTTTGGTACCGGGGATTGAACTCAGGGGCACTTGACCACTAAACCACATCCCAGCCCTATTTTGTATTTTATTTAGAGACAGGGTCTCACTGAGTTGCTTAGTGCCTTGCTGTTGCTGAGGCTATCTTTGAACTTGCTATCCTCCTGCTTCAGTCTCCTGAGCCTCTGGGATTACAGGCACTTTGCCCAGCTTCCATGAAAGTATACTTAAGAAAAAAAATCTATTGTAGATCTGGAATTGTAGCTCAGTGGTTGAGCCCTTGCCTCACACATGAGGCACTGGGTTTGATCCTCAGCACCACATAAAATAAAATAAAGGTGTTCTATCTATAACTAAAAAGATTTTTAAAAATCTGTTGTATTCAAACTGTGTCTTTAACACTTAGAATGTTACCTAGTGTGAGATGCCCAACAGATGCTTGTTGAGTGAATAAATGAGAACATGGTACATGTTTGAAGAAGTCTACAGGAAGGGCCTGCTGGAGAAGTTCCTAAAAATAGTTGCCTAAATAATCATTTGAAAGGACAGGTCTCTGAACTGTAGAGATGAAGACCTTGCTGGAGGTAGGTGTTTAAGTGAGTAGGAAATGGTCTGAGACTTAGGCAGAGAAGACTCTGTCACTATGCATCATTGGCAGGATCCAGATGTCCAAAGAGTTGGGCAGGAATCACTTGTCTCCTTCTCTTCCCTTTGACATACTGTTTTAGTCATCTTTTTTGATGCTGTGACTAAGTGACCTGACCAGCACAACTGTAGAGGAGGAAGAGTTTCTTTGAAGAGTTTATTTTATGGTTTCAGAGGTCTCAATCCATAGACAGTGTGCTCCATTCCTCAGGGCTCCAGGTGAGTCAGGAACAACATGACAGAAGAGTATTTCAGAGAGAAGTGTCTTATGTGGTGATCAGGAAGGAGAGAGGGAGTCCACTCACCAGATACAAATATATACCCAAAGCCATGCCCTAATTCCCATACTCTACCACTTCAGTTACCACTCACTTAATCCCTATTAGGGGATTAAATCACTGGGTTAAGACTTTTATTTCTCCTCTGAACCTTCTTGCACTGTCTCACACATGAGCTTCTGGGGTACACCTCACATCCAAACCATAACACTTACCCTCCAGGATCTGTCTCACATCTTCTCACATGGACCCCACCAGTTTCCATTGTCTACCTTTCAGGAATTCCATGCTTTTAATTCTCTTCCTAGTAAGACCTGCCAAAGCCCTTAAGCAGGCACTTTGCTGCCGCCTAGTGGCTATTGCAGGTAAAAAAAACTTCCAGAAACAACCAACAGCCACACAGGGACTTAGAGCTAGGTGGTAGGAGAGGAAAACTTATCTTCTTGTCCTCATGGTAAACCTGAATTATTTACAGCTGTCCCCCTCTCACAGACATGGCCATCAATGGCAATGACAATCCCTCAGAAAAGTTTTAGGTGGTGTTCCAGAGCTTTGGGTGTTTTCGGCTGGTCAGCTCCAGGGAAACAATTTGGAGCAATAGGCAAATCAAAGAGCCTACCTTGAAGGACATTTGGATCAGTGATTAGTATATCCAACCTCCATGTCCTCTTCCTTCCAACTTAAAGCTAATAAATAGTCATTAACCAGCTCAGGGCCTCATGGCCCATGTCATATGGGATGCTACTCAACTTAGCTACTGGTATGTTCCAGCCATGCATCATATTTGCAGGTAAACTATTTTTGCAGAAATCTGCCAAAGCTAGTATCTTTGGTTTCAGCAATTTCACTATGATACTTTTAGGTGTGGGGGTTTTTTGCATTTAACCTTCTTGGACTTTTATCACATTAGACCATTTGATAGTGTCCCATACATCTTGAGTACTTAGTTTTGGGGTTGCTTGTTTGATTTTACTCACCTGTGTTAGTTTACTTTCCATTGACTTAACTTTAAGTTCACATTTTTTTCCTTTGCTTTTATCTAGTTTGTTGATAATTCTGTAATTTAGTTTTGCATGTTTTTCACCTTTATCACTAGGCTGGATTCTGTAATATATCAGATATAGCTACTTCATAGTCCCCAGCTGATATTTGCAACATTTTAGCCATGCACATTTCCTCTGTGAGAAGATGACTCCTCTATTCATGAAATTATTATGCTTATCTTCTCCTTCTCCTTCTCCTTCTTCTTCGAATTGAAACCAGGGCCTTGTGGCATGTAAGGCAAGCACTCTACCAATTGAGCTATCTCCCCAGCCTGCTTATCTTGTTTCTGACATTTTCAGTCAGTTTCCTGTAGTAAATGGGACACATTAGAGAAAGAATAGCTACCCTCTCTCTGGTTCTTCGGGTTATTTCCAAAAGGTTTTTGTCCTTTTCACTTCATGCATTTTTGCAGCCATGTTTAGGTCTAAAGTAGACCCTTCACCCAGGACTCCTCCTACATTAGTTTTGTTTGCTCATCTTGGAGGCTTCTGAGGCCAAGTGGTGAAGGCAATCCCCCTCCCACTGTCTTGACAAGGTCACAGTGAGGATGAATGCTGGCAAAGCCATGCTGGTTGGTGGGAAACCGAAACCATGAGACCCTTTTTTATGTAATTGGGACTTTTCATTTTCATGCTCATGTTCCTTACAGGAGGCATGAGTATGTTAAATGCCAAATCAAATTGAATTTCAGATGGCTAGAAAATAACAGGTAGTTCATGCCTTGAAGGCTGTTCTACTACCCCTCAGCATATCAAGGACAAAGTAGAAAGCTGCTCTTCTATCTCAGCACATTGAGGACAAAACTGATAATGGACAACAATCATTCTCCGAAAGGTCACGAGAATTTTAGGCACCACATTGATTATATCAACTAAAACCCAAGTCCATTGTTCCGGCCTCTTAGAAAACCTAATCATTATGCTCATTGTATAAAACCCACTATACGTAGTTTCATTCTTGATTAAGGAAAGTTATGTTATACACTTAGGAAAGTTAAGACATATAAGGATACATTCTTTTCATTTCTATAAACCCTCTTTTACTTTACATAGGAATTTATGATCCTTAATATTGGCAGAAAATGGACTGATGTTTAGAACTTACTTTTTTTTTTTTCGGTGGACACAACATCTTTATTTTTTTTTTTTTTATGTGGTGCTGAGGATTGAACCCAGCGCCCCGTGCATGCCAGGCGAGCGCACTACCACTTGAGCCACATCCCCAGCCCTAGAACTTACTTTTTATTGAGAAGATTGTAAAGATATAAAAACTAGTGTACCTTGACTGAGAAACAAAGAAACTCTTTGAGAAAGCAGCTCAACCAGTTTTATGAGAATAAATTTAGGAATTAATTAAAGTAGCTTTATAAGACATTTTTAGAGTAATGTTAGAAATATTATTCTATTTAGATTCTTGGGTTTAGAATTCTTAAGTAAAATTTTTAGTTGTATGGGAAGTTTCTGGAATGTTTTACGAATGGTTTATAAACTTTAGGATATTTTAATATAAGATTTAAGGGGACTTTTTTAGATGGGAATTTTAGATTAGAAATAAAGTGCAGGTGTACTTTAAAACTTAAAGGTTAATGATAGGTTAGGAGTCTGGTTACATAGTTTGGCATTAGTTAATAAGAAAATAGTATATCTTGGGGAAAATAGTACATCTTGGGAAAATCTGAAAAAAAATGAAAATTAGTGACGCATTTTATTAATGATTGATAACTAAAGGTCACATCCTGGAAAAATGTAAATTGACGTTACATTTTTCTATACCCCTAATTATGGTTAAGAAAATGTTATGTCTTGGCAAAGTTTTGAAATTGTATAATCAATGACGTATTCTGAATCTATAATGATGAGAAAAATTGTAATAAAAGATGACCCAGAAAAAGCTGCATTAGAGCGCTCTCCCTGGAGATTGCTCCAACAGAACGACTCCTGTCTCATCTTTTTGTGGACGCCACTCATCCTTCAGGACTCCCTGGACCCCGCTAGGGCTGGACGCCGGCAGCCAAGTACCATGCAAACAGAGGTATGGCCAGCTCCCAAATAAGCTTAAAGAAATAATCCTTCCCATGCCTTTGCTTCCCTGAGTTTTTAGGGAGTGGAAACAATATCTTGTTTGACCATATATGTGAACTTTGCTCTGAAAAAAAAAAAATGAGGCTTGTAGGGCTGGGGTTGTGGCTTAGAGGTAGAGTGCTCGCCTAGCATGTGTAAAACACTGGGTTTGATCCTCAACATCACATAAAAATTAAGATACTGTGTAAATATTAAAAAAAATGAGGCTTGGGTATAGTATCTAGTCATTGCTAGAAAAACATGATATATATATATATATACACACACATATTTATGTAATTCTCTTTCTCTCTCTCTCTCTCTCTATATATATATACACACACACATTCATGTATTTCTTTTTTCTAATTAATTAATTAATTAATTTTTAGTTTTAGGTGGATACAATATCTTTATTTTATATGTACATGGTGCTGAGGATTGAATCTAGTGCCTCACGCATATGAGGCAAGCACTCTCCCACTGCACTATAACCCCAGCCCCTCATGTGTTTCTTTTAAAAAATTTTTTTTTTGTAATTGTAGATGAACAGCATGCCTTTATTTGTGTATTTTTATGTGGTGCTAAGGATTGGACCCAGTGCTTCATACATGCTAGGCAAGTGCTCTTCCACTGAGCTATAGCCTCAGCCTCATGTGTTTCTTAACAATGGGAATATGTTCTAAGAAATGTGTTGTTATGCAATTTCACCATTGTGTAAACATCAAAGACTATACTTATACAAACTACAATGGCAACCATGTCACTAGGTGATATAATCTTAGGGAATCACTGTCACATATATGGTTCATAATTTATCAAAATGTTCTGTAACACATGAACACACACACACACATACACACATACATATTCTTGTTTTCTAATCCTCTTGGCTTCACAGCTTGGCCTACCCAGGCCTTCTTTGCCTTCAAGGAGATGAAGTTGTTGGCAAAGCAGGAGAAGAATCTGTCAGACACTGCTTGCTTGCCAGAGAATCTTGCTAGAGGACATCCAGAAAAGTCCTCCATCATCAGGGCAGGTTTAGTCAATAAGCACCTTAAGTACAGTACCAAGGCCTATGAGAATAGATGAAAACTTTAAAAATGCTATTGGTGCCAAAATGTAAAAAAAAAAGTACATATATATAATGTTTATAAAACATAATATTGTCAGTTCATTCGCTGTCAAATTTCAGCTCTATGCATGATG
Organism: Marmota monax; assembly: GCF_021218885.2. Lineage (NCBI taxonomy): Eukaryota > Metazoa > Chordata > Mammalia > Rodentia > Sciuridae > Marmota > Marmota monax. The sequence goes on from NW_026695227.1 coordinate 30,604,503, forward strand.
ATTGCAGAAAAGTCATAACCAACTACACATTAAATAACTTAATCCTAGTTGGTTAATTTCTAAGCCAAATTTATTTTTTTAAATCCTGTCAAATTATTTAAAGTAATACATTTATATGAAGGCATTTTAATATGTTGGATATGATTGGGTGAGGCTTCCCAAAAAGAGTGAGCCTGAGACCCAAGAGGCTGAAAAGGGCCCCATACTGCCACAGCTATCCTCTGTGTACAACCTGCGTCAGGAACACCTTCACTTTCATTCCCAACCAGGCATTTCTCATGCTGACTTAAGCTGTTCAGAAATCAAATTCTATTTCCAACATCATTCACAGAGCTAGCTGTTCACATCTCACATTCTCTTCTTTCTGGAGTCTCACTCTTAAACTGGGAGCAATTCCTGAGGTTCTCTTAAGATAAAAGAGCCATTTACTATTTGTTATGCTTGGTGCCCCGCTCAATGTCAGGCTGATTATGGACTTGGTTCCAAAAATTAGTTAAGGAGGTGTGGGTTATAGCAATGAGACAGAATATTTTAAAATAAACCAACCTCTATTTTATTAAAAATGTACAGTTTGGGGACTGAAGGAGGAAAATAGTTTTTCTTAAAGCTCTAATACAACTTAGCAACACCCAGAATTTTTATTTAAAAGCACTAGCTTGAACTTGCATTTAGAATAAGCTCCTGTGTGATTTTCATTTGCCCTAAAGCTTGAGAATCATTAGCTAAGGGATGGGGTGAGGACTAGAGCTGTCTCAATTCTTCTGGATGTATAGGGTTTTGGGGAGTGACATATTCAACTTCTTGCAGACAAGCTCAGCTGGTTCATCTGTGGGTTTCTGGCATTCCTTTTTTTGAGTTGATGAGGCACTGAAAGAGTTAACACAGTTATAGGTGGAGGAGCAACTGAAACAAGTCCCTGGAATGGAAGTGGCCATCTTGCCCACCTGAGAACTTGTGGGGACCAGTCCAGACTGGGATAAGACTTGACCTGGAGAAGAACCTGCTGAACACATTATGCCAAATCCTAGGGAATCTGCTGCTCTTCTTGTAAATCTGCCTTTTGTCTTACTTCACAGGACATTTCCTCTTCCCTCTCTTCATTCTTTGTTCTCTCCTACCTATCCATATTTTTTCCTCCTCACCCTGCCTAATCTCTTTTCCAGATAACAAGTTACAAGTCCCCCACCCCTGTCTATCTCCAACATGTGGGACATCTATGCAAGCCTGTATTCTTGTGCATCTTGGAGGACACAGGGGAACCAGCATCTACTTTTGTGCAGTTATGGACCTGAGGAAGGGGATAGCAATATGATAGATTCAAAGCCAAGATTCATCTCCAGCTACAAAAAGTGTTTTGTGTGTGCAGATGCACACAGCTTTTGCGCCTATCATGCAGAGAGTCCAAGGACCACACTTATAAGCAGGAAAAGATCTTAGAGAAGGGCTGCTGGATTTTGAAGAACATAGTCACAAACTACAAAAAGATGAATAGCCTTCCCCACATGCTGAGAGGACATTCCTGTGAGCCTAGAGATAAGATAGGCTATCAGTGTGAGGCAGACCAGGAAAATGGGGCAGTCAGCATGAGGTCAGTCCCTCTTATGAAACTTGATACTGCTGTGAGCTGGGCAACATGGCCAGAGGAACTGGAGGGATTGGCAGGACTACAGAGAAGTGAATGACCTAGACCCAAGCAGCAATGGGTATGAGGATGCATGGTGGACCAGGAGCAGAAGGCAAAGAAAGATGCTCTTTTGGGAATAGAAGCAGAGTGTGTCTCTAAAAGGCCACATGCGTAGAAAATTCACAAAGAAAGCTCTAATACACCACCAACCCCAGACAGTGAGTGGCAGCTTAGGCAATGACAGAGAACTTCTGCTAAAGACTAGCAGCCCTAGCCAGGTGCTATGGTGTGGTCCTGTAATCCCAGCGGCTCAGGAGGCTGTGGCTAGAGGATTGCAAGTTCAAAGCCAGCCTCAGCAACTTAGCAAGGCCCTAAGCAACTTAGAGAGACCCTGTTTCTAAATAAAATATTTTAAAAAGGGCTAGAGATGTGGTTCAGTGGTTGAGCACCCATGACTTCAATCCCTAGTACAAAAAAAAAAAAAAAAAGAGTGGCAGCCCACTTGCCATGAAAACAGGGTCCCAAAGCAATATAGATGCCCCCACAATGAAGCATCAAGGAACAGGCAGACATTCAGGGAAGTGGTACCAACCTGGGATGCAGATGAAGAGAACAGAAGAATCAAGGCTCTGCCTCTTTACCTGGTGGTGTAAGAATTCAAATAAATTTGAATAGAGTTGGAAAAGGGGAAGAAAATTGTATTCATCTAAATTCCCTTAGAAAGGGGAAGCTGTCTTTGCTGGGAACAATATTTTGATAAGTGCTTCAGCCTGCAGCTGAGATCCCAGTAGAGGCCTAGGTGTGGGTGGAACAGCTCTGCTTGAGACATGAAGGTATGTTAGAATTTTGCATGTTATACCAAAGAGAGAAGGCAAAAAAAAAAAAAAAAAAAAAACAAGGGAAGAAAGGAGACTGCTGTTGAGTGCTGTTCACTGTGAATCCCTTTCTCCATTATCCCCTTACATTTTCAGAAAGATACTGCCATTGATGCTTGAGGTCAAGTGGAGTGTGTACACTGGATGTTTATGCATGTATTTCTGTGTTGAAGGGAGAATAAAATGTCTGGTCTCAAATTTCCACAGAGGCTGGGCAGACCCAGGTACTTGCAGAATGCAGGGAAGAGAGACACAGAGAAGGAGTTTGCAGAGGGAGGACACAACTCTGGGGGGATCTCGGCTGGACAGAGACCCCAGTGACTTCTGGGTTCTACCAAAGTTCTCCTGAAATGTTGTTTTGGTCATTCTTAATTCTGTTTGCTGTATCCAAATCAACTAACAACAACAGTAACACACACAAACACACACACACTCCCCTTTGGAAGTGGACACCAGGTACCCGCACTAGGGCTTTCAAGCTGGTTCCAACTGGTAAGCTCAGACCCATTTCAGAGCAGAGGTACAGCCAAGGCATTGCTTTCTCTGATATTGCTCAACTACTATGTCTTACCTAAGTCTCCATTGGGAGGATGAAGCAGCACTAGCATCTTGGTTCTGGTTAGGTTAGACTGGCAGCCATCAGAGCTGTTTCTCTGTCAGAGATCTTTAATTGGGGTAGGTACAGGGCCACAAGAGGCAGATGGAATGGTTAATCTGGAAAGGTCCCTTGGAAGAGCCTTGAGTCTGAATATTGATGTCTTTAATCCAGGAGAGGCACAGGAGAACTGAACCTGTTCTAACCAGAAAGTCCTCCTGCTGGCCTACTGAGATCTGCCACACTCGCCTTAGGTATTCTTCTTGGGACAATTCTCAAAGGCAATAAAGAAATGAAAATAATAAAGATAGGTCCAGATCTCAAGTTTATCATGCAATTCATGGTCTCCCTAAATCTCTCCATTCCTCTACTTGCTCTTCCTGAGAATAACCCCCAGGTAAAGGGCTAGAATATGGCTCTTTAGAAATTCATGTGCAGCCTAGGAAACCTGTGAAGATGATACCCCTGCAGTAATCTTCAGAGTACTATGGAAAGCCTTTAAGAGAACTGGTGTTGGTATGGCTAGTTGATGGCTAGTGAATTGAGACAAGTTAGCCTTTCTTATCTGATGTAGCACAAAAAAATGAGGCCATTACTAATGTTTAGAAAGAGATTGCCTGGACTGTTGGACAGGGACAGTGTGTCCTTGGTGGGCAGGTCTCCAGGTTAAGTACTCAGCCTTGCACCTTACCAGGTCTTGGGGGACATCAAGCTTCTGTGGTGGGAGGAAGGTATATCCTGCACCAAAAGCCAGGGGATATCTGGGTATCTGCCTAGCTGGTCCCAGGACAGACTGACAGGGTCTTTTTTTCTATTGCGTGACTGGAGGAGGCCACATTAGTCTTCCAGATGGCCTCTATCTGGTTTCCCTGTTGACTAGGGGTGGGAGGGTATAGAGAATGTCAAAAGAATCAGAGGTGGGGGTGGGAGAAGGAGACTGACAGAAAGAGAGACACAGAGACAGACACACTGAGGAGCCATAAGCTCTTCAGGATCATAAGACCCAACACACTGGACCTTATTTTCTTCCCTTCTGAAATAGAATTTGTCACTGTCCTCCTTATCACACTTCTTCTCCCCTTTTATTGGCTCTATGTCTCACTTTACTGGATCTCCTTTAGCTAAGAAGCTGCTGGAAGGGGCTCTCAGGGTACTCTGTGCTTCCAGGTACACACTATGCAGCAGAAGCCCTGAACCAGGCCATGCTGGAATGGGTGTGAATGTGGGTTCTCTTCGCTGCCCAGAGTGTTTCTGTTTGAGCCAGGGGGTCACAAGGTGGGAAGGATCAGGCTTGTATAAATGGATAGACCAATGGCAGATGCTGGATTAATGCTCAGCTGTGCGTCCCCAGAGTCTTTCAGTTGCGTAGGTTGGAACACAATCAGGCTAGCCCCGGAAGCCCCCTCAACCTTCCCTGTAGGTCAGTGCACCAGAGCTGGGCAGGGCAACGGAGAAGACAGGCTCTTTGCAGCCCATGGGACAATCTTTGTCTGTCTGTGCCTTTGCCTTGCTGCCTACCTCCCCAGGGTAGCCACCTCTACTTCTTACTTCCCCACCCATATAGATGGCTATCCCATCAGCTTCCCTGCACTTACCTGGCAGTCCGCAAAGGAACATACTCCTGGCACTTAGATGGAAGGGGCTGCTGACAGGCAGGGCTGCTGGAGTGAATACGCCGGAGTGAAACTGGGGATGACTTGCATTTCCTTGACTTTGGGGAGGTGACCACAGGAATGTTCAGACAAATATTCCACTCCATCTTAAGCTAGAGGAACCAGCAAAGAGGCATCAGGGAGACAGGAAGTTATTCCTCTGTAGGACAAGAGGAGGCATTGCTTGACTGTTGGTACCCTTACTGGTCTCAGGGCTGAGTAGAGAGGGTATGGCCCAATTAGAAAACCACTGGGACCCCAGGTATCACACCTTTCCTAGGAATTCTTTCAATTCTTATTTGCTATGTTAGTTCCTGCTTTCTCCTTTGCTGTGAAGAATCAACAATGGGCAAAGCAGAGGGCAGCTGCAAGTGCAAGAGCAAGGGGCCAGGTGTGCACACAAACTTACCCCTGCATGCACACAAACCTAGCCCTGGTGCTGGGCAAGGAGCTGTGTGAGCTTTCATGATGGCTTGTTCCTTCTTTAACCAATTTAGCAAGTTGAGTCAGTTACAGATTATCAGGACTGATACAAGGTGACATGTACTGAGTTGGGAGAAACCTCCGGGGCCAAGGCTCTTTCCACTGTCCAATGCCAGCATGTTCACTGAATCCCTTAACATACTGTCTCTCCCACACTCAGGTCTTCTGCTCCGGATTCAGAGAAAACATCTATTACCCAACACCAGGGCAGAACCCAGCAGTTTGAGTCACTGATGGAAGATTCTACAATATTTCCAAACTGCTGGCTATCCCCCTATGATGCATGTCAGCATTTGCTGCTTCTTTGCTCCTAGTAGTTGGAGAAAAAAGCAGAGGAAACTGAAACCAGCCCTCCTTTTCCAACCCTTCCTAAGCCTCAGATCTGAAACTGAGGTGATTCATCCTATGGACACTTATAGAGAATTGGCAAATGAGTCTACAAGGAATGGTATAATACTCATGGCTACTGCATAGAGCTGTTTCTTCCATAATAAGGCTAGATGTATATTTTGTATAATAGGGACAAAATTGTTGATATTCGCAAAGGATATGAGTTCTTATTTTCTGGGTTGGTTCCTGTTTTCTCCTTTGTTATAGGAAATCTGGAAAAGGGGCAAAATAGCAATAAAAAAATTATAGGGACACATTCTAAGTGATGTGTCATTAGACAATTTCATCATTGTACAAACATCATAGAGCATACTTATACAAGCCAACACGGTATATGTCAATCAATGTGGTCTCTTGATGCAATAAAGAGGGGAAAAATGAGATGTATGTGGCTGCTATTGGCATAATATGGCATACTGTTTTATAGTTAATTTTTTTGTTGTTGTTACCAGGGATTGAACTCAGGGACACTTGACCACTGAGCCACCCCCAGCCCTATTTTGTATTTTATTTAGAGACAGGGTCTCACTGAATTGCTTAGTGCCTTACTGTTGCTGAGGCTGGCTTTGAAGTCATGATCCTCCTGTCTCAGCCTCCGGAGCTGCCGGGATTACAGGCATGCACCACCACACCTGGCCCCACTATAGTTAATTTTTATAAGAAAAAGGAGTGCACTCTAAACTAATGAAAAAAAGTATTGTATAGTGAATATATAAACCAGTAATATAGCCATTTATCATCATTATTAAGTTTTTTTTTTTTTCATTACTGAGGATCAAACTCAGGGTTTCACACTTTCTAGTGAAGCCACTTTTTCAATGTTATACATTCCCAGCATTTTGTTGTTGTTGGCTCTTTTTTTTTGGTATGGAGATTGAACCCAGAGGCCCTCTACCACTAAGCGTCTATAATTCCAGGCCTTATTAAATTTTATTTTGAGGTAGGGTCTCATTAAGTTGCTGAGACTGGGCTTGAATTTGCAATCCTCCTGCCCTCAGCCTCCCAAATTGCTGGGATTACAGGTATGTACCACCATGCCTGGCTTACCCCAACCTTTTAAAAAAATGTTGATTTTGAGAATGGGTCTCACTAAGTTGCCTAGATGGACTTGAATTTATGAACCTCCTCCCTCAGACTCTTGAATAGCTGGGATTATGGATGTGTGCCACTGTACCTGGCTATGCTCTTTTTTCTTTTTAAAAATATCTTTAGTAGTAGATGGACACAATACCTTTTTTATTTATTTATTTTATGTGGTGTTGAGAATCGAACCCAGTGCCTCACATATGCTAGGCAAGTGCTCTGCCACTGAGCCACAACCCCAGCCCCTGTGCTCTTTTTTTACATGACTGACAGTGCAGTAGGTTTGTGTAAACCAGCATCACCACAAATGTGTTATGCCTTGTGCTATGACACTGTGATGCCTATGATGTCATAGAATCACTGTCATATATTCACACTGTTAATAGAAACATGGTTATGTATTGTGTTAGTGTGTAAAATAAAGAATCAAAAGAGGAGATAGGGGTCTTTGATTCCATTATCCCAAAATTTAAGCTATTATCTTTTTGGCCTTATAAGTTTTGATTTTTTAAAAAGTTCCTGGTGTATGCCTATAATCCCAGCAGCTTGGGAGGCTTGGACAGGAGGATCTCTAGTTCAAAGCCAGCTTCAGCAACAATGAGGTGCTAAGAACTCAGTGAGACCCTGTCTCTAAATAAAATATGAAATAGGGCTGGGGATGTGACTTGGTGATTGCATGCCCCTGAGTTCAATCCCTGGTATAAAAAAAAAATTCCTGTACTATTTTGGATTTGGATTTTTTTTCATGTGTGTGGTGCTAGGGATCAAACCCAGGGATGCATTCATGCATTCTGCCACTGAGCCATATCTCCATCCCTTTGGATCCATTCTAAATGTCAGAAGTTTCAAGGATTACCATCCATATGATAAGTATATTTATTTTTTATAATTTGGTATGTAGAGAATTATTATTAGGGTACTAGGGATTTAATTCAGGGGCAATTTACCACTGAGTTACATCCCCAACCTATTTGATTTTTTAATTTAGAGACAGGGTCTCACTAAGTTGCTTAGGGCCTCAAACTTGTGATCCTCCTGCCTCAGCCTCCCAAGTCCCTGGGATTACAGGCTTGCACCATTATGCTCTGCAGTATATAGAGGATTATTGGTAGATACATGGATTCACTGTCCCTCATGTGGCTCATAAATTTATAATCACTTTTCTAGAACAGGAGAAGTTCTGGTGTCAGAATATTTTGGAGTTTAAAAAGGTTTTCTGGATATGTGGGAATGGGAGAGAAGATAAGATAAAATAAGCATTACTATGGAGTAAAAATTGAACCCTCTTTAGTAATGCAAGTTACCCCATTAAAAATTGTGTTACTTTTAAATTTTTTTTTATTTTTTTGGTAGTAGGGATTGGGCCCAGGGCCTCTTCATGGTAGGCAAGTGCTCTACCACTGAGCTATATTTCCTAGTCTAGAGGGTTACTTTTTAATTGTTTTTGGTTTTTAAACCTTGAATCCCTGGGTGGTATACAAAGGCAAAACTGGATTATACATCACATTAGGATTTATTTTAGACACACTTGATACATGAATGCCAGAACCAGGTCTGCACATTTTGGATGGGAACCTTACTGAAATATATAAGGTAAAATAGGTGGGTTTGAAAGAACACAGTTTTTCCTAGTGTCAGTGTCCAGAGGGAAAAATGTGATTTCTCAGCAAGGATATGGAAAAGCTAAGGGTAGACCCTAGGAACAGAGAGTGAGATTTTTCAGTTCTGGTGGCCTATACCAGTATTTCCTAACCCATGGACCATGGTATCTTGAGTGGCAATGAATTTGTTTACAAAGAGTCTAAGAATTCAAGTACATACCAAAAGTTATATACTGGATAAATATAGGAATCTTTGGAACTTAACATTAAAAATTGATCCTAATGACATGGCTCCCCAGCTCCCCAGCCACACAGCTGGCCTACTAATCCCACCAACAAGTAGAAACAGGATGGTGAGTGCCAGCCTCAGCTGCATTAGAGCCCACCAGGCCAGCCAGGGCCCGAGGTGAGGCTAGCCAGCACTGAGGCAACCCAGGGTGTGCCAACCTTGGCCCCCTGGTGGCATGGCTTGGATTACTGCAGAAACCTACTGCACACTGCACTACAGCTCAGAACACTGTGCATCTATCATCTCAGGACCTCAACCTCCCTCTTCTTGACAAGCCAGTGAAAAAACAGAAGTGAGGTAGACCTAAATGAAAGTTTAGACTCAGAGTTAACTAATAGCTGTAGTACTTTTCTAAACCCTGATTAACATGTATTTGGATCAATAGCATTAGTCCAAGTACTATATAAATCCCCAGACTAACACACTCAGGCAGCAACCCCTCTTGGGTCCCCTCTTGCCCCTGAAAGAATTCTATTTCTCTTTACACTGGAATGAATCCTACTCTTTCACATATTCATCCTCATCAGTGGATTTCATTTCTCAAATTTTCAAGACAAAAACCTAGAAAGAAGAAATTGTCAGTGAGCTTCTGGGGTCTGCTGCAACACTGCAGGGCATAGCCTGTCATTAAGAGCTGCAACACTTTTCTTAGCTGCAGAGATTGGCTGCTTAAGCAGACCCCACCACCAGCCGAAGTGGAAAAACTTTAGTTTCTCTTATAGGGCAACAACTGGTGATAGTGGAATAACAGATTACCTGCTGTAAGCAACTAGTAGGCTAAACAAAATATATGAAACAAGACAGATATTCAGATGATAGGCAGTGCAGGTCAGTGATCCCTGAGAGAGATGAATCAAATGAGAGAGTGGTCAGGCTACAACACAGAACAGTCACCCCCAGCCCATTCCAGTAACCTCTGAGTAGAGGAGATGGTGTTTGTCTGGAGTTCAGGGAAGGCAAGGTGACTAGAATTTGCAAAGCAGAGTAACAATGAGGAGCAAGTAATACAGTAGGAAAACTTTGGAGCTCTGAATAGGGGCCCCCATCAGGCATTAGCACAGGCATGGGAGGGAACACCAAAGCTGGAGGAAGAACCTCTGGGCAAGAACAGGGAGACAGTCCTCAGAGTTCATATTTGGGTAGAATGTGTTTTTACATCTTTCAAGACTGAAAGAAAAAACTGTCCACCAAGAATTTTTTCCCCCCACAGGGTCTCACTAAGTTGCCCAAGCTGGCCTTTGAACTCACAGCCCCTCCCTTTGGTCTCCCAAATATCTGGGCACCTAGAATTCTATATCCAGAGAAGTATCTTTTAAAACTGAAAGCTAAATATCTTTTTAGATATACCAGAGCTGAGAAAATTAATTGCTAGCAGATGAGCACAATAAGAAATATTAAAGGAAAGCTTTAAGACAGAAGGAAAATCATGCCAGATATAAATTTGGATAAAGAGCACTGGAAATAGCAAATGCCTTGGTAAATATAGAAGATTATCAATTATTTAAAGAAAAAGTTTTAACAATGTTTTAGGGAATATATAACATATATGGAGCAAAATGTATGACAACAAGGGCAGGGATTGTAGCTCAGTGGTAGAGCACTTGCCTAACATGAGTGAGGCACTAGGTTCAATCCTCAGCACCACATCAAAATAAATAAGCTTGGGCTGGGGATGTGGCTCAAGTGGTAACGTGCTTGCCTAGCATGCGCGGAGCGCTGGGTTCGATCCTCAGCACCACATAAAAATAAAGATGTTGTGTCCACCGAAAACTAAAAAATAAATATTAAAAAATTCTCTCTCTCTCTTTCTCTCTCTCTCTCTTTCAAATAAATAAATAAATAAGCTGGCTGCAGTGGCACACACCTGCAATCCCAGCAGCTTGGGAGGCTGAGATAGGAGGATCGTGAGTTCAAAGCCAGCCCAAGCATCAGCGAGGCACTAAGCAACTCTGTGAGACCCTGTCTCTAAATAAAATACAAAGTAGGACTGGGGATATGGTTCAGTGGTCAACTGCCCCTGAGTTCAATCCTTAGTACCTAAATAAATAAATAAATAAATAAAGTTATTTTGTCCATCTTCAATAAAAAATAATACTAGCACAATTGTATATCCATATATAAAGAAAACAAAACAAGAAAACCAAGCCAGTTGCAGTGGCATACATATGTAATCCCAACCACTCAGGAGGCTAAGGCAGAAAGATCACAAATTTGAGACTAGCCTGGGCAACATCTTAGTGGGATGCTGTACTAAAATAAAAAATAAAAAGGGCTAGGGCTGTAGCTTAGTGATAGAGTTACCTTGGGTACAATCTACATTATCCAGAAAGAGAGATAGAGAGGAATAAAAAGGAAAAAAAAAAAAAACCCAAAAGCCAAAATCAACTTCAACCCTTACTTCATATCATATAAAATATTAACTTGGGATGAATTATAGGCCAGATGTAATGTAAGAATAAAATTATAAAACTACTAAAAGAAGGGGCTGGGGATGTGGCTCAAGTGGTAGCGCGCTCGCCTGGCATGCGCGCGGCCCGGGTTCGATCCTTAGCACCACATACAAAGAAAGATGTTGTGTCTGCCAAATACTGAAAAATAAATATTAAAATTCTCAAAAAAAATTACTAAAAGAAAACATGAGAAAAATTTTGTAACCTTGGATTAAGCAAAAAAAAAAAAATTTTTTTTTAAATAGGACACAAGCTGATTGCTGGGGTAAATGCCTGCAATTCCAGCAACTTGGGAGACTGAGGCAGGAAGACTGCAAGTTTGAAGCCAACCTGGGCAATTTAGTGAGATCATGTGTCAAAAACAAAAAGGGCTGGGAATGTAGTTCAGTGGTAAATCCCCCCTAAGTTCAATTCCCAGTACTATAAGATAATAATAAAAATAATATAAAAAGCAAAAATTATAAATTAGACTTCATAAAATTAAAGTCTTTTGTCTTCAAAAGACATTGTTAAGTAAATGCAAAGGCATGCCACAAAGATAACATTCACACACACACAAAAAAACGCATCTGATACAGGATTTGAACCTAGAATAATAAAGAATTTATATAACTCAATAATATACTTCACCAAAGATGATAAACAAATGACAAATAAGCACATGAAGAGATGCTCACCTTATTAATCCTTAGGAAAATATGCATTAAAATCATCATAAGATACTACTATATACCCTCTAGAATGACTAAAATTTAAAAATTTAAGACTGTTGGTAAAACCAAGTGTTGGGGCTAGGGATGTGGCTCAAGTGGTAGCGCGCCCGCCTGGCATGCGTGTGGCCCCGGGTTCGATCCTGAGCACCACATACAAACAAAGATGTTGTGTCCTCTGAAAACTAAAAAAATAAAACATTAAAAAATTCTCTCTCTCTCTCTCTCTCTCTCTCTCTCTCTCTCTTTAAAAAAAAAACAAACAAGTGCTGACAAGGATGTGGCGCAATGGTGCTCTTGTCCATTGCTTATGGAAGTGCAAATGGCACAACCAATTTGACTTAATTGATCTGAAAAGGCACATTCCTGAGTCAGTGGCAGGAAAAGCCCAGCAACAACCAAAGTCTCAATGAAGAACTTAAATTAAAAAAAAAAATCTCAGGAATTGCTGACACCAGGTTCCCTAGAGGAGGGAATAAAGATAAGACTAAATAGCAGGAAGATAGAATGAAATTTGTTTAGGAGGCAGTTGGAGTCCTAGATCCTCCTATGCTGCCCTACATGGCTAGCTGACTTTCTAATCCTGGCAGAAGATTAGAATTGTTTCTTCTGGAAAGGGTAATACAGATTTGCTGTACACTAGGCAGACTTGAGAGCGGGATAATATCCTGAAAACAGGGTAGTGATGAAAGTTTACAACCTCCTTCTCTTGTTGGCTCCCAATTAAACACTATCCATACAAATAACTAGGACCTTTTTGGGGGGTGCAGAGTACCAGGGATTGAACTCAGGGGCACTCAACCACTGAGCAACATCCCTGGCCTTATTTTGTATTTTATTTAGAAACAGACTAGGAGCTTTTTAAATGGAAAATTCAGCAGTTCTAAAAGAAAGGGCCTCCGGATAAAAACATTGGCAGCTCCCCAGTGAAATAGCCTAGCATGTGGTAGCTTGCCTCCAAAATAGCCCCCAAGACTCCTGGCCCTGAATATTTCACCTTTGTGTAGTTTCCTTCCAAACTGAGTAGAACTCGTCTGGAATCTAGAGACGATGACAGAGGTGATGGTGTGTGACTTTCGTGCCTAGCTTGTAGCTATACCTTTGTTGTGGTGTGAACTGATCAATATAATCAATTCATAGACATAGGTTATAGATTATAGGAAGAAGGTAAGGTAACATTGTCAGGTCACTGGCGGTGACTTAGGACAAAGCAGCCCGTGTGGGAAAGGAACATCAATCAGGCGCTGGCGGGAACGCCTGTCAATCAGAAGGATCTCCTGACTAACGCCTGTCAATCAGCAGAACCCCCTGGCCAATCCTGAAGTTCAGCCAGCTCCCTGACCAACTCCAGCAACAAGGGACCCTAAAAATCCCCTTTCCTGTCCCAAGCCCTTCCCTTCTTGCTGTGAGCCCCATAAAATCCCAATCAGGTCAAGCTCCCACGTGCTTTCTCCTCATTCCCTTCTCCTGTCCACTGTCCATCTGATCCTGATCGAGTTCTGCTTGGTAGTGATATCTCAAATAAAGCCTCCTTCGGCGGCCTTTTTAAAGGTCGCTGGTGGTCGCTGCCTGCCTTGCCTGATTTTACAAACATAGATAAGCAACAGGAAGACATAAATTCATCAGGAGTAAGCCTAAGTAATAGTAATAAAATCATGTAACTGTAAGACATAGGATTTAAGCCACAGGAAAAAAGATATGGAACAGTGAAAGGTATGCCAGTATAGTTATAGATCAATATAGGCTGATAGGTTAATATAGATATAGACAAGGTTAAATCAGCATAGTTGTGAACAATTGTATTAGCTTGACCATGTAGACATAAGGCTTATAGATATCAGTAGTAAAATGATGAATAAATGAGATAACTGCAAGCATCAAATAAGTTACTAATATTGGGATAGCAGAAATGGAGTCACTGTGGCTATACAAACAAAAAGTGTGGCCATAGGGACTCCATCTTAGCTGTTCTAGACTCCATCTTAGTTTCTCTGTTACTGCTCCTGTGAAGAGGGAACTGCATGGCCCATTTCTAAGAAACAGAAACAAAAGCTGTCTTCTTTTAAAAACTTGTTTTTCTGTACTTTGTACCCCACAGAATGTACCCAACTCAGGATATGGTGGTGATCGTGGTGAGCTACATCTTGGGTTTGAGTGCATTTTAACGTTTTTTTTTTAATATTTATTTTTCTTTTAATTTTTTTTTAGTTGTAGATAGGTACAATATCTTTATTTATTTATTTTTACTTATTTAATTATTTATTTATTTTTATGTGGTGCTGAGGATCGAACCCAGGGTCTCGCATGTGTGAGGCGAGCGCTCTACTGATGAGCCACAACCCCAGCCCAACATAACTTTTAAAATAGATTATTGCCCCTGCTCAGCTGAAACTCAGGATATGGTTGTCTAACACTTGTTTGAATCTGAGATGCAGTTAAGCTAACTGCTTTTTTTTTAGTTTCTGTAACTTGCTTGCTTGCATAATGCTGCGAAAAGCCCTAGAGTTGTGGTTTTTGTCCTTAAATTCTCAAGACACAGGCCGGGAAATTGCTGTTCTCTCACAGAGCTTCAATCTCTAGGGGTGGGTGACAGTCCCCTGGCCAGGTAAATAAAGCTCTCTTTGATTTGAATTCAGACTTAGAGTGTTTTCTGAAGTGGCTTCTCATAACACCTTGGCCTCTTGCACTACTAGCTCTGGGAAAAGTCAGACACATGCTTGATCACACTTCAGGACCACTGTGGAAGGGTCCTATGGAGAGGGACTAAGATTTGCTGACAGTCAATACCAACTACCAGGTATGTGATCTTGAAGCAGATCTTCAGCAGACTGCAGCTCTAGTTGGCATGAGACTGCAGATTTATGAGGGACCTGTAAGCCAGAATCAAATAGCCAAACTGCTCCCAAATCCCTGAACCATGGAAATTGTGAGACATAATAAGTGATTATTGTTATTTTAAGCCACTGAATTTGGGGGTAATGTGTTATCCATCATGAGATTAGTAATAATTCAAGATTATCCTTCTTAGAACCAGAATCCACAGATGAAAACTTCCTCCTACTACCACACACACACACACACAAAAAAAAAAAAAAAATTTTTTTTCACTGAGTCTCTTGTGTCTCTTCCTTAAATATGAGCAGAGAGCCAGAGACCACCATATACCAAGAACACTCTAAAATGAGAAACTTGATAAGACCAAACCAATTGAAACAAAGCAATTTGAAGGGCATTGAGACTATCCCAGTATATTAAAACTTACCAAAATTAGTTTTAACATTCTCAAAGTGGCAAAAGAAAATATTGTATCCAAGAATAAGATATATATATATATATATATAATTTAAATAATCGAGAACAAGAAAGAGTTCTTGGAAATTAAAAATAGGATAGTAGAGTTGGGTGAGGGATTACATCTGTAATCCCAGCCACTTGGGAGGCTGAGGCAGGAGAATTGCAAGTTTAGGCTAGTCCGGGTAACTTAGACTCTATCTCAAAATGAAATTTTTAAAAAGGATTGGGGAGATAGCTCAACAGTAAAGTGCTTCCTACTATATGTGAGGTCCTAGGTTCAATCCCCAGAACTGTGCACACACACACAAAAAGGAATAGTAGAAATGAAAAACTAAATAACAATACTGGAAAATAAAGTTGACAAACTGTCCCCAAAAGGCAATGAGTATTCATGGTTGAGGTTAACAATTTTTACTGCTTCATCTAATATTCCCCAATAAAAGGCAAAATAAAGAGAATGAAGAAATAACAGAGATACTTTTTCCAGAAGTTTCAGTATCTGAATCACAGGAGTTTTAAAAAGAAAATAGGGAGAATAAAAGGGAGTTGATGAATGGACCAGTTCTCAAACATTTTCTTAAAAATTATTAAGGGATGTACAGAGTTATCAATGTTCACTGTGTTAGATGTTGAAAGAGAAAAAAATTTAAAACACTTATTAACTTATTAAAGAATCACAATAGGGCTGAGGATGTGGCTCAAACGGTAGCGCGCTCGCCTGGCATGCGTGCGGCCTGGGTTCGATCCTCAGCACCACATACAAACAAAGATGTTATGTCTGCCAAAAACTAAAAAATAAAATATTAAAAAATTCTCTCTCAAAAAAAAAAGAATCACAATAATAATTCTACTTTCTATTAATATAAATAAAATATACTTATGAAAAATAACTATTTTGCAAACAAAAATAATTTTTTTTAGTCAGAAGACTGGTATTATTTTATATTTAAAAATATCTATTTGATACCTAGTAAACTGGAAGACAGCAGGAATCTCAGTTCTGGCTTCTGCTCTTAATCTGTTGTATTACATTGTTTTGGTTGAAGTATATGAAGGAAAGGCAGCCTCACCAGCTATATAACTGGACAAGGCGGGAGCATTGGCATAGTCTTCAGATAATTGTGGACACTTTTCTTCAGTGCTATACCAGAACTCCACAAATGACCACCCTTTCTTTCTTTCTCTTTTTTGGTACTAGGATTGAACCCAGGGCACCATATCACTGAGCTACATCCCTATCCCTTTTTGTTTTTTATGTTGACACAGATTCTCACTTAGCTGTCCAGGCAGGCCTTGAACTTGCACTCCTCCCACTTCAGCCTCCTGATACCCAGATTACAGATGTGCCACAGCACTCCCAGATACAAATGGAGGGTTCTCAAAGGTTAGTTGCAGTATATAATCTGAACTGTATTTGTGAACATTTCATACTCTATTAGGCTAAAATATATTGGTCTATCTTGGAACTAGAATGAATCCTCATGCATTTGGTGAATAGAATATTGGGTCACTGAAATATGCAATTCTTCCCAATAGTGACACATTTCATTATACAATAACAAATAAATCACATTTGTTAGTATCATCACCAATTTCGTCAGGGAAGACTTTAAATATTGGCAGCATGTCAAGCTCATAGTAGTGAATATAGTTTCCCAAAATCCTAAATTTTCTCTTGAAAGCTGAAATTCTATCACTGATAACAAAGAATATTGTCAGTTGTTTGTTTTTTTACTTTAAAAAATATACTTGTCTCACTTGCTACTGGGAAAATATCTACCAAATGCCAGAATTTTTTTGTCAGTCCTTCTTTCAAGTAAAAATTGTACTCCAGGGAAAAAGCAGGTGGTTCTGTTTGCAATCAATACAGTTGCTTTTCCTCAAGACAGCTCTTGTACATTTATACACATAAGTGCTTTATGAATATTTTCCATGTTGTCACATAAAAACATTAAAAATGTGTGTACTTAGGGGTTGAGATTAATAATTTTTATTGCTTCATCTAAAATTCCCAAATAAATCATCCTACATTCCTAGGTGAAATGGACTTTTTTTTTTTTTAATTTTAAATGAACATGCAGTGGAGAAGAATGTAGCAACCACTAGTACAGTTTATTGTTACTGCCTTGACTCATGCTAATATGCCCGCAGTTTTGTCTCTACTTCTTTTGTTGTTGTATTTGTTGTTGTTGTTTTTTATTACTGGGGATTGAATCCAGGGATGCTTTTTCACTGAGTTCCCCCCCCCACCCCTGCAGTCCTTTTTTATTTTATTATTTTATTTTTTAAATATTTAGTTGTCAATGGACTTTCATTTTATTTATTTTTATGTGGTGCTGAGAATTGAACCCAGTGCCTCACACGTTCTAGGCAAGTGCTCTACCACTGAGCCACAACCCTAGCCCTTTTTTATTTTATTTTGATACAGAGTATCTCAAAGTTGCTGAGGCTGGCCTCAAACTTGAAATCCTCTTGTCTTAGCCTCCTGAATCACTTGGATTAAAGGCATGTTCTACCACACTGGCCTCGTTTCTACTTTTGCACTATTGGTACAAATGTCAACACAGTGAAAAAAGCAGGAAAAGTCTTTTTATAATAAAAATAGTTTTACGTTAGATGCAGTGGCACATTCCTGTAATCCCAGCAACTGGGAAGTCTAAGGTAGAAGGATTGCAAGTTCAAGGTCAACCTCAGCAATTTAGTAAAATCCTGTCTCAAAATAAAATTTAAAGGGCAGAGGCTGGGGATGTAGCTCCATGGTAAAGCACCCCTGGTTTCTATCCCCAGTGCCAAAAAAGAAAATAGTTTTACAACTTAATAGATAGAAAATATATAACCCAATTTAAAAATGAGCAAATGACCTTGAATAGACTTTATCCAAGACATTAAAATGGTTTAACATCATCAATTATCAGGGAAATACAAATCAAAACCACAATGAGATATCACTATTCATACCTTAAAGTGGCTATTATCAAAAACACAAAATATAACAAGTGTTGGCAAGAGTGTAGAGAAAAAGGAATCTTTGTACACTATTAGTGGGAATTTAGATTGGTATTACCATTATGGAAAATATGATGAAGGTTCCTAAAGAAGTTAAAAATAAAACTACCATATGAATGTGCCATTTCTCTTCTGGGTTTGTACATGAAGAAAATGAAGTCACTTCATAAACACATGCACTTTTAAAAAATATATATATATATTTTTTAGCTCTAGGTTGACACAATATCTTTATTTTTATTTTTTTAAATTTTTATGTGGTGCTGAGGATTGAACCCAGTGCCTCACGCATGCTAGGCGAGTGTGCTACTACTTGAGCCATATCCCCAGCCCCAATACATGCACTTTTTCAAAAAGTCTTTTTTGTTTTGATTCGTTATACATGACAGTAGAATGCATTTATGTACTTTGATATATCATACATGGATGGGATATACTTTCTCATTTTTCTGAGTGTACATGTTATAGAATTGTTTCATTCTACTATCTTTCCTATCCCCACATCCCCTCCCCTGCCCTCCCTTCACTTCCCCTCTATCTAACACTATTCTTCTCTAGTGCCCCCCGCCTTACTGTGAATTAGCATCCGCATATTAGAGAAAACTTTCGGCCTTTGGTTTTGGGGATTGGCTTATTTCGCTTAGCATGATATTCTCCAACTCAATCTGTTTATTGGCAAATGCCATAATTTTATTCTTCTTTAAAGCTGAGTAATATTCCATTGAATATATATATACCACATTTCCTTTATCCATTCATCTATTGAAGGACACCTAGGTTGGTTCCATAGTTTAGCTGATGTGAATTGAGCTGCTATAAACACTGACACGGCTGCATTATTATAGTATGCTGATTTTAAGTCCTTTGGGTATAAACCAAGGAATGGATAGCTGGGTCAAATGGTGGTTCCATTCCAAGTTTTCTGAGGACTCTCCATACTGCTTTCCATAGTGGTTGCACCAGTTTGCAGTCCCACCAGCAATGTATGAGTGTGCCTTTTCCCCCACATCCTCACCAACATTTATTGTTGCCTATATTCTTGATGATTGCCATTCTGACAGGAGTGAGATGAAATCTTAGTGTAGTTTTGATTTGCATTTCTGTAATTGCTAGGGATGTTGCACACTTTTTCGTGTGTTTGTTGATTAATTGTCTTTCTTCTTCTGTGCAGTATCTTTCAATTCCTTAGCCTATTTATTGATTGGGTTATTTGGTTTTTTGGTGTTAAGGTTTTTGAGTTCTTTATATATCCTAGGGATTAAAGCTTTATCAGAGGTGCATGTGGTAAAGATTTTCTCCCAACCTGTAGGCTCTCTCCTCACTTTATTGGTTGTTTCCTTTGCTGAGAAGAAGCTTTTTAATTATTAATCCATCCCATTTATTGATTCCTGATTTTACTTCTTGCACTTTAGGAGTCTTGTTAAGGAAGTCAGATACTAGGCCGACAGGGTGAAGATTTGGACCTACTTTTTCTTCTATTAGGTACAGGATCTCTGCTCTAGTGCCTAAGTCTTTGATCCACTTTGAGTTGAGTTTTGTGCAGGGTAAGAGATAGAGGTTTAATTTCATTCTGCTACATATGGATTTCCAATTTTGCCAGCACCATTTGTTGAATAGTCTATATTTTCTCCAGTGAATGTTTTGGCACTTTTGTCTAGCATGATATAATCTTATTTATGTGGGTTTGTCTCTATGTCCTCTATTCTGTACCATTGGTCTACAAATCTACTTTGGTGCTAATACCATGCCGTTTTTGTTACTCTAGCTCGATTGTATGTTTAAGGTCTGGTATTGTGATGCCTCCTGCTTCCTTCCCTTTTTTTGCTAAAGACTGCTTTCACTATTCTGGGTCTCTTATTTTTCCAAATAAATTTTATGATTGCTTTTTCTATTTCTATGAAGAATGTCATTGGGATTTTAATATGAATTGCATTAAATCTGTATAATGCTTTTGGAAGTATGGCCATTTTGACAATATTAATTCTGCCTATCCAGGAGCCTGGGAGATCTTTCCATATTCTGAGGTTTTCTTCAGTTTCTTTCTTTAGTTTTCTGTATATTTCACTGTAGAGGTCTTTCACCTCGTTTGTTAGATTGATTCCCAAGTTTTTTGTTTTGTTTTGTTTTGTTTTTTTGAGGCTACTGTGAATAGGGTAGTTTTCCTAATTTCTGTTTCAGTGGATTCATCACTGATATATAGGAATCCATTTGATTTATGGCTGTTGATTTTATATCCTGCTACTTTGCTGAATTCATTTATTAGTTCTAGAAGTTTTCTGGTGGAATTTTTTGGATCTCCTAGATATAGAATCATGTCATTGGTAAATAGTGATAGTTTGAGTTCTTCTTTACTATTTGTATCCCTTTAATTTCTTTCTTTTGTCTAATTGCTCTGGCTAGAGTTTCAAGGATGATGTTGAATAGAAGTGGTGAAAGAGGACATTTTTGTCTTGTTCCAGTTTTTAGAGGGAATGCTTTTAAATTTCCTCCATTTAGAATGATGCTGGCCTTGGGTTTAGCATATAGAGCTTTTACAATGTTGAAGTATATCATTAGTTTTATCTAGTATTTTGAACATGAGAGTGTGCTGTATTTTGCCAGATGCCTTTTCTGCATCTATTGAGATGATCATATGATTCTTGTTTTTAAGTCTATTAATATGGTGAGTTATGTTTATTGATTTCCATATGTTGAACCAACCCTGCATCCCTGGGATGAACCCCACTGGATTATGGTGCACTATCTTTTTAATATGTTTTTGTATGCGATTTGCCAGAATTTTATTGAGAATTTTTTTTTTAAAGAGAGAGAGAGAGAGAGAGAGAGAGAATTTTAGTATTTATTTTTTAGTTTTCGGCGGACACAACATCTTTGTATGTGGTGTTGAGGATCGAACCCCGGCCGCACGCATGCCAGGCGAGCGCACTACTGCTTGAGCCACATCCCCAGCCTTACTGAGAATTTTTGCATCTATATTTATCAGGGATATTAGTCTGAAGTTTTCTTTCCTTGATGTGTGTTTGTCTAGTTTTGGTATCAGGGTGATATTAGCCTCATAGAATGAGTTTGGAAGATTTCCTTCCTTTTCTATTTCATGGAATACTTGGAGGAATATTGAATACCTGCACCCTTATGTCCACTATGCAGCACTATTCACAATAATCAAGACTTGGAAACAACCTAGGTATTCATCAGTGGATGAATGGACAAAGAAACTGGTGTAAGGGTGGGTGGGTGTGCACACACACTTGTGCAGGTAAGGGTAGTGTCAGAGAGGATATTATTTAGTCTTAAAAAAAAAAAAGAAGAAGAAATCCTACCAATTTGTACAGCATACATGATCCTGGAGGACCTTATGCTAAGTGAAATAAGCCAGACACAGAAAGACAAATACTACATGATCTCGTATTTGTATGTGAAATCTAAAAAAAAAAAAAAAAAAAAAAAGTCAAATAAAAGTGTTTATCAGGATTGGGGTGGGAGGCAAGAAATCAGAAATCATATGTCAAAAGATACAAAGTAGCAAATATGAAGGGTGGCCACCTCCAAAGATCTAAAGTAAAATATGATAATAATAAAATTGTGGAACAATGGAGAGAGAGAGAGAGAGAGAGAGAGAGAGAGAGAGAGAGAGAGAGAAGTAGATAGACTGTCAGACCTCAGTAAAAACAGGCCAAACCCCAAAGGTACAGAACTGGACTCTCAACAGCAACATCAAAACCTAAAATGCAATTAAGCAGGGTCTCAATGATTTACCCTCCTATGATCCTTTTTCAGAAGTGACCAAAAGGAGTTCTCTAAAACAAGGAAGTGAACCAAAAAAGAAGAGACCTGGAATCTAGAAAGCAAAAGAGAAGGATAGCAAAGGAAGTCCCTAGTGAGAGGCTGGAGACAGTAGTGATGGAAGCAGGGCAGTGAGAACCACAGGGAGGGAAATCCCAGCACAAAGTCAGGACTGCAGGACCCAGCTATCCAACCACTCTGGAAGAATCTTTTCTTCCACAGCTTTTTGAAGGGTGTCCTTTTTGCTTGTTCTCCCCATTTATATAAACTGGAAAGCTGCCCTCCCTCAC
Source organism: Marmota monax (assembly GCF_021218885.2). Lineage (NCBI taxonomy): Eukaryota > Metazoa > Chordata > Mammalia > Rodentia > Sciuridae > Marmota > Marmota monax. The sequence goes on from NW_026695227.1 coordinate 30,626,628, forward strand.
AATCAAGCCACTTCCAGTCTTCCCCTCTTCCTAAGTCAGAGGTGTAATCTGCTCTCTCATTTCCCAGCAGTTCCACTGCCCCTTAGTCCCCAGTCACACCCCACAATCCCATGGGCTCATTTCCTGGCCCTGGCCCTGCCCCATTCCCAAGCAGGTAGCAGGGCAGGGGGCCCACCTTGGGAAACATGGTCACCATGCTGCTTAGGCACTCTCGGCGCTTCACCTCCAGGTCCTTTTGCTTGTCTGTCCAAACCTGCAGCCTTTGTCTCTGCTGTCGGTTGATGTTTTCAAGGAAAACATAGAGGCTCTGGGCCTTGTAGGTGGCCCTTTTTTCTTGCACATCTTGTATGTGGTTGATCACTTCCTGTCTGGGAAGAGAGAAGTGATCTAGTGGGTGGAGAGGTCTTCTCCTCCTCCCTCCAATTTGGTTGACCAGAGATGACTCTGTTTTCTATCATTCCTGGGATCATAAGTAGAGAGCTGGGGAAAGAGAGGCAGAGAAGTGAGAGGTGATATCAGGTAAGAAGCCTTAGGACTGGGCTGGAAACAGGAAGAGAAAGCCACAGAAAAGGGGAAAGCATATTGAGTGGGTCACAGATAGGAAAGGAAATGAGGAAGAAATGGGGAAGTGGGCTTGCAGGGAAAGGCCACTATGAGGAGAGCAACATGTAAGTGCCTTACCTCCTCTTACACTTTCTACAGTTGCTCAAAGGCCTAAGGATAGACAACCTTCGCTAGTGCCCTTCCTCAGGAGACCGTGTCCAGGTCTGGGTGATTCTCCCCATCTCCCATACTCCTCCTCTCCCACTGGGCTTTGGCTCTTCCTACATATTGCAGTGGGTGTGGGCAGGTGCCAGGTGGCTGTGGGGGCACCTACCGGAGGTTTTGGAAGCGTCTGTAGAGGATGTACTTATGGCACAGGCACTGCAACATGTGTGTGCTCAGCTCCATGGTAGTGGTGGTAAGCTCCAAGGCCTTGCTGCGCAGGTAGCGGGGCAGCATTGAATCACCACCCAGGAGCTGCAGATTCTTCCTTTGGGCCTCTGTTTTCATATGATATACCTTCTCTTTAAGGATGACTGGGGATCTCTGGAAAGATGGCCGTGTTACCCTTCAGATGAATGTCCCCGTGATAGGAAGGGAAGTAGAATTTTTGGGCTTGGTGGGAATCCTGGGGACTTGTGGTATCTGGGTAAACTCTACTGAACTCACAGTCCTCTGGTTTAAGGATTTGGGGTGCTGGGCATGAGGGGACCTGAGCAAGCGTGGCCTCCTGCCTTGGCAAGCAGATTGGACCCGGCTTGGGGGAGGTACTGGCAATGTCTCTGCCTTCTCTAAGTTCTTCCACCAATTGATGGTTGTGAAGATCGGTGTCTCCACATCCTCCCCTGGCTCCTCCTTCCTTAGGCTCTTTTGATTCTCTTCCTGTGGGGCAAGTTGCTGCTGTTGCCTGGCAGCTGCTTCCATCTCCCACAGCCGCAGCTTCTCCTGATGCTTTTGCTCCTGCAGGGCCCACTGCCTCTGCCGCTGTTGCCAAATCTCTTCCTCCTGCAGCCACTGCTGCCTCTGCTTCTCCCTGCTCATTTCCTTTTCCCAGTGCTCCACTTGGCTCTCCAAGGGTACCTTCCTGGAGCTCCCTGGGGACAGGTGATGCTTCCTAAGCTGAAACTTAGGTTGGACTCCTTCCTTCTCTGGGAAGTGGTCCTCCTGGTCTTTGTCTTCATGACCTGAGTTTTCTGCTACCAGTCTTTCCCATTTTGTAGGAAACTTGTAATCCACTGAGGGTGGCAACTCAGGCTCAAGACTCTCGGTGTCTTTGCTAAACTCATCTGCGATCCTCAAATGTGTGTTTGTGGTGGAGCGTAGCTGCCATGTAGAATGCATAACCCTTCTGTCCCAGGCTGTGGCCATGGGACGTGGGGAAAGTGGTGAAAACAATAGCTCCTCCTCCTTGGGCTCCTGTTGGGTTTCCTCTATGACTATTCCTTTTTTTGAAAGTGTTTCTTTTTCAAGGGTGCCTGGGGAGTAAATATAAACCTCAGCTGGGTCTCTAGCTGAACCTCTAGAGGTCTGAACCTTCTTCAGCTGGAACTCTAGGGCATGCTTTATCAGGAGGAGATCATGGTACTTTGCCCCTAGAACCTCTACCTGCTTTAGTAAAGCATCCCTCTTGCTCTCAAGGACTTGAATGGACTTTTGGAAGTGCAATCTCTGGCTGCTGAGCTCTTTGGTCATCTCTATTTTCAAGTACCTGTATTTGGATTCCAGGCTCCTAGTCTCTTTGTGCTGGATGATCAAGGCCTTATTGAGGTTCTCCACCACAGTGGATATGTATCTAATGGCCTTGGCCTCCCCCTTGTTGAACATGGTGGAGTCCAGGAGCTCCTGTAGCATGGACTTCACTTAAGAGACCTTTGTGCAGGTGGTGTGCTTGTCTTGGAGCATCTGCTCTGGGCTCAGTGGCTGAGGGTGGAGTGAAGATTTTTGTTGGCTTTTTTCCTGCCAGCCCTGCCAGAACGTGCATTTGGATACTGGGAGAGGTGGAGAGAAAAAAGGCAACACAAACTCCTGTGGGTTCTTAGGATTTCACTGATTCTACAGACTCTGTTTGGTCAAAATTCTCACTTAATCCTCTTTGGGACTGGGTAAAAATAAGGAACCGGGATTATATGTGAGCCAGAGATACTGTTGGGAGAGACTTTTGCTGGGCCTGAGCTTACCCAGAACTTACCCTCAGGTCAGCTGCTCCCAAGCCCAGAGGACCCTAAAACAGTTAGTTAATCCAGCTGTGTTCAATTCATCCTACTCCTGATGCTCCATATTTTCTTGAAGTAATTTTTCTTATCATATCACTTCACAGCCTCAACATCTACATTTAGCACCCTAATGCCAATTACCAAACCCCTTAAGCCCACCTAGAAGCTTCATTCCCTTTTTCTGTTACCCTGGGGCTGGGCCTGTAGAAAATTTATCATATGGTCATGCAATTATGCTCCTGTTTTTTTTTTTTTTTTTAATGACTAGTCTTTTTTCATTTTGAGCAAATGGTTATCCTTTAATAGTCTGACAAAAGCAGTAGGTCTTCTCCCCAGGAAAATGTACTCAGCACAGATTGTGTGTGCTCAGCTCTTCAAGGGCTTGACATGTCATAGTAGTATCCCCTCGGACCTACTATCTGTATAGCTGGTGGAGTGATCATCTTGGAGCACCAAGTCAATGAACATCACTGTCAGAAAAAAATAATGGCTAACTTTAAATGAGGGACTAAAGTAAATCTGGAAATTATGTGATACTAAGGTCAGGCTAGCATCTAGCCAGTTTTGTCAGGCCATATGGTTCAGTGTTTCAGAACTTTGGTTCTGGACTCAGATAACTTAAGTTTACATCTTGTTTTTCCCAATTTTTTTTTGGCGGGGGGCAGGCTAAGTTTCCTAAGTTCTCGGTATCTCACCTGAAAAATGAGAATAATCATAGCATCTTCATAGGATTTACAGTATGTACATTTAGTGACAAGTACAGTACTAGGTACCTAGCAAATACTTAATAAATAATCCCTAAAAAGAAAGAAAGAATCTGGGCATGGTGGTATACACCTGTAATCCCAGCTACTTAGGAGGATCCCAAGTTCTTGGCCAGCCTGGGCAATTTATTGGCGCAGAGGTAGAATGCTACTTGACATGATACTACTATGACATGTCAAGCCCTTTTAAAAAATAAAAATCAAAAAAAAAAAAAGGAAGAAAGAAAGAGACACAGCCTTTGCTTTGCTGTTTAAGAGTTTATGCTCTAGCAAGGAAACAGGTTTATAAAAAAATATATTTCAAGACAGGATGGTAAAGACTGTAGGAAAAATCCATTTTTCCTTGTCTTTTCCCTCCCTGCAACTGTGGACCTTTCTTATGGATAATGTACCGGTCCATAAGAATCAATAGGAATGCTAATGTTAGGTATTGTTTATTAAGTCCCAAGCATGTTCAAAGCATGATATCAGCTTTCTCACATATGTGGAAGTCTCTCCTAACCCTGCAAGTTGGCAGTATCCTTCTCATTTTATATATGAGGGAACAGGCTCAGACAGATGAAGTAATTTTCCCAAAGTCATACAACCAGAAATTGGCAGAGATGGGATTTACACTCAAGTCTGTCTGACTTCAAAGCCCATGCTCTTGAAGTAAGACTCACCTAAGTGTGGCGCCCAGCTTTGCCATTAGCTTTCTTGTGGTCCCTTCTCTGGGTGTCAGTGTCCTCATCTATAAAACGCATGAGTTAGATAATATTAGGTCACTTATAATGTCAACAAGAGTAAGATTCTAAGGTTTATCTGTGTTGTCAACTCACCACCTTGGGAGCAGGTACAGTCAGGAAGGCTCCAGAGGGGCCTCCAGCTGAGCCTCACTGAATTTTCTGGCTCAGCAGCTAGGTTTGAAGTGAAGAAAGGATGTTCTTCAGACTCTGGCTACAAACTCTAGCCTTCCTGGCCTTCAAAACTTGTTCCCCAGACAAGGAACCACCTGTTTCCACCTCACTCCTATCTCTAACCTGAGGGGCAGCTCAGAACTGCTCAGTGCTCAAATTGAATCCAGCGCTCCCTCCCGCCCCCCCACCCCTTCTGCACTTTTGTTAAGTCTTTTGCACTTTTGTTAAGGAGGAAGGTCAGAGAGACCTACATCTGTAGACCCAGCCTGGGTCTTTTTCTTCTGAGATGTCATCCAGCCCATCCCCACCCAGCTCCCCTCCCAGGTGCTCCAGGAACCTACTTTGTGCCCTTTTCTTTTGTTCTTCAATGAGAGTGGAGCAAAGGGAAATGAGAGACTGGATGCCTCCTTTGGTAGCAGTGAGAGAGAGAGGTAACACTTTCTCCATCACCTCAATCCATTCATCCAGAGATTCCTGTTCTTCCTCACTCTTCCTGTTCCTGATCTCATAGGTCAGACTGTCACCTGGACAAGGAGTAAGTTGTGCAGGCTGAGGACATCCTGTCCTTGAGGGAGCTCTAAGCAGCCCTGTAACTTAGGGGTTGCAGCAACTTTGAGGTTGCATTGGTTTCACCTTGTACTAGCTGTGTGATATTGCCTTGTCACTTAGTTCCCTAAGCCTCAGTTTCCTTCTGTAGAAGGATTGAGTGAGGTTTAAATGAGTAATGCATGTGAAATTGTTAACATGAGGTCTGTCATGTACAAATACACAATAAACATTACATATTATTGTTGTACTTTGAGGCCAGGGAGGTGTCTTTTTATTGCTTTATGTCCATTGCCTAGGCCAACATCTGAACAATTAAATGAATTAAGTGGAGTCAACAACTAACTCTGTTAGTTCTTGAGAGCAGCTGAAAGATCACTGAATTGAGAGTTCCCTGGAAACAGTAGTGTGAGGTAGCTAGGGTGCATCTCCATATCATTTTTCTCCCAACACTGCAACATCTAGCAAACCTCACTGCACACAGGTCCTGTGATTAGATGACTCTGATTTGAATGAGGGGGAGGGAGTAGCGCCTGGTTTCAGGTCTGTATGTATCCTGTGTCCAAATGGTTGGGTAAGTTGCTTATGTCTAGCGTAAGTGTATATGCAGTAAGAGTCATTTCATTCTTCTCTATAAAATAGCTAGTATGGGTTTGAATTCATTTTCTATCCTGCCCCCCGCCCCCCAAAAAATGAGATGTCATGATGGATCTGTGACTTAGGATTCATCACATGTTCAGCTAATGTATGATCTATTATGTTTTGAACAATTACATGTTTGCTTGTCTGAGAATTGGAGGTTACATGAGTGGTGGAATGTTTCTATGGGGAAGGGGTGTTAAAAATGTGTCCTTTATGCTGTCTCTGCATCCACCACCCACACACCCCTCCCAGCAAATGCTGATATAGGTAGAAAAAGAAGGAGACTCAGCCAGCAGGGACCAGGGGCTAGGAAGAAGTAATCCACCCTAGTAGTTACCCAGCCCACAGACTCACCCCAGTCACCCAACCAGCGGAGAATTTCATACAGGTGCTTCTCTTTCATTTTGGCATCTTTGGAGAAGGAGGCAATTTTTTCCAGCAGTATAAATCTCTTCTTGCCCTTTTGCTCTATCTCATGAGATTTCACCTTTTCTTTTAAGTCATATCCTAATTCTTCCTGGAAGCGGTTGATAACAAAATTGACATTGTCCAAGATGTCTGAAAGTTGGGTAGAAATATCCTATATAGGAGACAGCAGATTGTAGTGCTTATGAGTGTAGACTTTGGATTCAGATGACTGGAGCTCAGGGTTTATTTGTTTGTTTGTTTGTTTTGTTTTGTTTTTTTTTGTGAAGTAGAGATCAATATAGTACTTATGTCACAGGGTTTTTGTAAGAATTAAATAAATTAGTATTTGTAAAGTGCTTAGAATAGTACCTGGCACAGTAAGAGCATTAGCTCTTATTATCATTTTGATTATTAAGGTCAGTAATACTAAAAATATGTATCAAAAATGTCTTCAGAATATCAGAACTTGTTGGGGCCTGTACGTCTGTACATATCTCCTCACCCTTGAGGCCCCAAGAAACCCTCAGGATCAGAGCCTCAAATAAAAAAAAAATATGCCACAGTCTCATATAAAGGGTGTTTAGAACCTTAGGTCATTATCCCTAAGTATTTCCAGCACTCAATCTTGAGTATTCTGGCAGTTTGCCCTTGGCAAACAAACCCTAAATCAAAAATTCTGGAGCACTCCTCCTGCCTTCCTGCCTTCATAGGACCCCCACTATGGGCTATCCTGGAGCTTTCTGCCCATTTGCCTGTGGGATGCTCCCTTCCCAGTCCAATCCCTGCCTCATTGGGGTGGTTGATCCCAGCCTACCTAGCAGAGGCTAAGTATAGGATGTGGGTATTTTGAATTAATCTGTCTGCAACCCAGGTTGCTGAGTATTCCTGGGATTTTGTTTACATGTGGGGTTAGTCCCCAGTCTCTAATCAGAGCCCAGTAGAAAGGTGTTTCCCTCATCTCATGGATTACCTCCTGAGCCCGAGTTAGCTGGGCAGCCTCAATCCTTGAGATGATGGCTTTTACTGATGCAGGAGTCACCAACTGTGGGGAATTGTCCTTTTCCATTCTGGATAACTCTTCAGTTCTAAGATGTCTTGGGTCTCTGGTACACAGTCCTGGACATACAATGTTGATTGTTTTGGCAGTTAAAGGTCCCAGGTTGGCTCTTGGGTACCCTCTGCCCAGCCACAGATCCTCTGGTAACTGCCAGACACCAGGTTCCAACTGATCTGCTTTTCCTTGGTGACATCATCAGTTTGATTTAAAGAATTAAAAGATTAAGCTGGTGTATAACCAGAGATATGAAAATTGTGCTCTATATGTGTAATATGAATTGTAATGCATTCTGCATTAACACATTAAAATAAAAAATAAAAAAGAATGCAAAAATTAAAAATAAATTAAACTGGATGCAAGTTTACACACCTATAATCCCAGCTAGTGAGGAGGCTGAAACAGGAGAATCACATATTCGAGCCAGCCTAGGCAATTCAGTGAGACTCTTTCTCAAAATAAATTTGAAAGAAAGGGCCAGGAATAGGTCAATGGTAGAGCATTTGCCTAGCATGAATAAGGCCCTAAATTTGATATCTAGTACCATGTGCATACACACAAATTAAACTTCCTGCCATCTGTCTGCTTGGTTATCTAGCTTTTTATCTATTATCTAGTATTATATTTACTTGACCGGTTGCTTTTCTTTCTTTTTTCTCCCTTCCTTCTTTCCTTCCTTCCTTCTGTACAGTGGTAAACACAGAGGTGCTTTACCACTAAGGAATTACATCCCCCTCCTCCTTTTTTAAAATTCCGAGACAGGGTCTTGCTAAGTTTCTGAGACTGGCCTCAAACTTGCAATCCTCCTGTCTCTGACTCCCGAGCTGCTGGGATTACAGGCATGCACTACCACATCTGGCAACATGTTTCTTTAAAAAAACCATTAAACGTTCTGCTCCCAAACTACTAATGACTAAAAATAGGAAAAAACAATTAGAAATAATTACTTTCTGCTATAGTTTGGGTCTTAAATGTCCCCCAAAGGTCCATATGTGAAAGACTTGGTCCCTAAGTGGGCACTATTGGAAAGTTGTAGAACCTTTGGGAGGCAGGCTCTGTGGGGAGGTCTTTAGGTCCCTGGAGGTGAGCCCTGGGAGGAGATTGTGGGACCCCATACTTCTTGTTGCCTGACTCATGATGTAAGTGCTTTTACTCCATCACCACACACTTAGTCATTGCCATCTAGCACCCCACCAGAAGCAACAGGGCTCCTTAGTCATGGACTGGAGCTTAAAAACTGTGAACCAAAATGACCATTTTCTCCTTTATTTTTTTAGTGTTTTTTAGTTGTCAATGGACCTTTATTTTATTTATTTATATGCAGTGCTGAGAATGGAACCCAGTGCTCCACATATGCTAGGCAAGTGCTCTACACTGAGCCACAACCCCACCCTGCAAAGACAGCTTTTTAAATTTTTAAAAATTAGAACCAGTAAATAACCAAATGGGAATATGTTTGCATTTTCCCTGAGGATCAAGGCTCAATTAACACTTTTAGTTACTGAAAGTGATAATCATGGCCAGAGATCTTTTTTAAATATATGACCATCATTTTATGCCCAGGACCTAGAACTGTACCTGGCACATAGTAGGTACTTACTAAACACTTATTGAATGAATGAATCACTGAATATGTAAATGCAAACATGTATACAGCAAATAATTCTTCCTTGCTACTAAAGATATTATTATTTAATAGATAAGAAATTAAACATTGTAAGTACATTTTTCAGTATTTCATGGCCACTTAGTCACTTGTTACCTGATACCTGTCTTTCACCTTCTATCATTCATTTGTTTATTCAAAGTTAATTCTTTCATTGGCTCATTCATTCAACAAACATTTACCCTTGGTAACATGCCATGTGCTGTGTTTAGGGCCAAATTCTGGAGATAACAGAAATGTGTAAGACCTAGTCTGTCTTTAAGGTACCTGCACCTGGATTATGGATACTATCTATCTACACATTGGGTCCTGGGTGGTTCTTTAATCCCTTATGATTTCAGAGCATGTTGTGGTTTACCAATAACTTACTTCTGTTTCCAGCCTGCCTGACTTTTCTTCTCTTCCTGCTTTTCCTTCCTCTTCCTTCTCCACCTCCTCCTTCATTTTCTTCTTTCCCTCTCTCTTTTGTGGTGCTGAGGATTAAATCCAGGGCCTTGTGCATTCTAGGCAAGTGTTCTACAACTGAGCTAACATTCCCAGCCCCACATAACTTATTTATCCCCACAAACACATACAAGCCAGCTAAAGCTCAGAGAGGTTATAAGATTTATCTAGTTACAGAGTTGGGAAGTAGAGAGTTGGGACTCCAACCTGGTTTCCTGACTCCCAATCTGGGGCTTTACCTCCTTACCTCCCTCCCTATTTTCTCTTAAACTCAACCATACTGATAATTAGATTAAGTGTAAATGACCTAAACAAATAATTAAAATACAGGTATTATAAGGCTCAATTAAGAAAACCCTAAGATCCACGCTATCTACACAAAACACACTGTTTCCCCCTTTTTTCTCTTCTTTTCTTTTATGGCGTTGTGGACTAAACCCAAGGCACTTTGCCACTGAGCTACATTCCCAGCCCTTTTCATTTCTTTTTTGTAAATATTTATTTTTTAGGTGTAGAAGGACACAACACAATGCCTTTATTTTTATGTGGTGCTGAGGATCGAACCCGGGTCCCGCCCATGCTAGGCAAGCACTCCACCGCTGAGCCACAATCCCAACCCCAGCCCTTTTCATTTCTTATTTTGAGACAGAGTCTTGGTGAGTTGTCCAGGCTGGCCTTGAATTTGTGATTCTCCTGCCTCAGCTTCCCAAGTAGCTGGGATTACAGGTGTGTGCCATGGTACCTGATTTAAATACATTTTAAATAGAAAGAGACACATAGATTAAAAGTTAAAAAGACTGGGGAAAAGAGCCAGGCATGGTGGTATACATCTATAATCCCAGCTACTCAGAAGGCTAAGACAGGAGGATCACAAAATTGAGGCTAGTCTGGGTAACTTAGCCAGAACCTGTTTCAAAATCAAATAAAATGGACTGGGTATATAGCTCCATGGTAGAACACTTGCCTAGCAGGTGTGAGGCCCTGGGTTTAATCCCCAGTACAGAAAAAGATAAGAAAAAGAAATTCATTTACCTCTAGTGCCAGTTACTCAGGAGGAGGCTAGAGGATCCCTTGAGAGAAGACATGAATTGTAGTGCCAATATCATGAAAAAGATGGAACATCACTATAGATTCTACAATGAGAATAATAAGGGAGTATTATTAAAAGGTATTATGCCCATGAAGTTGCAGAGATGAAATGGACAAATTCATTGAAAGTTATAACAAATCCAAATTCATTAAGATGAAAGAAGAAACCTGGATAGCCCTAAATATACTAAAGAAATTGGGGTTGTAATAAAAAAAACTTTCCCTCAAAGAAAGCTCTATCCCCAGATGGCTTATAAATTGTACAGAACACTGAAGAAAAAAATAATCCAGCTCTAAATTAACTCTTCCATAAAATTTAATAGTAGGGAATGATGAGGGCCACAATCAAGTTAAGATGGCGCCTGGCAGTATGCTAGGAGGAGTGGTTTCTGAGCCAACGCCAGCGAGCCATTAAGATGATGAGGATTCCTTAATGACTGACTGCTGTGTCTAGATGATGTCACTTAAGTCAAGCTGTGTGTAATTAGTTGGGTATATGTACCTCTGCAGTCCGGCAGAGAGGGGACTCCTGCTACCTTGGGTGCCCACTACTTTGAGTTCTCAGTTCCTGCTGAGTTCACTTGCAATAAAGTAGTTCCTGCTTCAACCTTCAAGTTGCTTGTCACCTCTCGGTTATTTTGCCCAGCCGGACTTAGGCAGCCCAGCCGGACTACAGCAAGGGAACACTTTTCAAATCATGTTATGATGTTAGCATTACCTTGATACCAAAACTAGAGAAAAACATTCTAAGAAGAAAGTACTACAGACCAATATCTCCCACAGAGACATAAAAGAAATGGAATTAAAAGCCACTAACTGGAAAAAATTATTTGCCTAACATATATTTGATAAAGGACTTGTATTCAAAATATGTAAAGAACTATTACAATTCAGAGACAAGACAAATAACACTGTTTTTAAAATGGTAGAAGAATTGAATAAATAGTACTAAGTCAGGGCTGGGGCTGTAGCTCAATGGCAGAGCACTTGCTTAGCACATGTGAGGCACTGAGTTCAATCCTCAGTACCATATAAAAATAAACAAATAATGGGCTGGGGTTGTGGCTCAGTGGTAGAGCGCTTACCTATCATGTATGAAGCACTGAGTTCCATCCTCAACACCACATAAAAATAAATAAATAAAAATAGTGTCCACCTACAACTAAAAATATTAAAAATAATAATAATAAAAAATAAATAAAATGAAGGTATGCTGTCCATCTACAGCTAAAAAAAATTTAAAAGTACCATATCATTAAAGAAGATATACAAATGATAACTGCACATATGAAATGATTCTCAACATCACTAATGCATTAGGGTAGCGCAAGTTAAAAACACAAGATACCAACTCTGATAAGGATGAGTTAGATGATAAAGAACATGAAGATACCAAAATGTTTTGAAGGATATTGGGAAAGTGAAAAACTCATATTGCAGTTGGGAATGTAAAATAGTACTACCACTTTGGAAAATAGTATGGTAGTTCTTTCTTTCTTTTTTCTTTTTTTCTTTGTTTTGATTTTTGGAACTGGCAATGGAATCCAGGAGCCTTTTGCCACTGAGCTACAGCCCCATCCTTTTTTTATTTTTTATTTAGAGTCAAGGTAACACCAAGTCATGGAGGGCCTTGCTAAGTTGCTTATGCTGCCCTGAAACTTGCAATTCTTCTGTCAGCCTCCTGACTCATTGGGATTACAGGCATGTACCATCATGACTGGCCAATGTGACAATTTTTATTAAAAAAATGTTAAATACATACTACCAAACAGCCTAGCAATCCCATTCCTAAGTATTTACTAAAATAAATCAAAACAAATACCTATATAAAATATTTATAAGTGGCTCTATTTATAATAACCCAAACTGTTTATTCACCAATTGGTGAATGAAGAAACAAACTGCAGTATGTCTATGCAATAAAATGTACTACTTCATACTAACAAACAATGACCTACTACTCAAATGCAATAACATGGAAAATCTCAAAATAATTATATGTACTAAGTGAAGGAAGAGAACTAAAAAATAAATATTAAAAAAAAAAAAGACCAGCCCAGGCAACTTAGCTAGGCCCTGTCTCAAAATAAAACATAAAAAGGTTTGATGATGTAGTTCAGTGTAGCACCCCTGGGTTCAATCCCCCAATACCAACACATACACACAAAAAAGCAGTGTTTTATATGCCTAAGACTGTGGAAGGATTGTGGGTAGAGAGTTGTGCAAGGGGTAAAAAGTGAGGAATTCACTGAAGGGAGCAAAGAAGTAAACTAGGGGCTGGGGTTGTGGCTTAGCCGTAGAGCACTCACCTAGCATGTGAGAGGTCCTGGGTTCCATCCTCAGCACCACATAAAAATAAATAAACAAAATAAATTTATTGTGTACAAATAAAAAGTAAATATTTTCTCTCTTGTGTGGCAAGTCTTTTTCATACTCTTGCTTCATTTTCCAGACATTAGTCTTTCTGAGCCCTTCTCCCTATGGGCAGCTCTGTGGCCAGCTGCAACGCCTTCATCACAGTTCAGAGACTACACTTGGGTGGTCACTAGCCCAGGAGAGATGGTCACAAACTTTAAAAAATAGTGACCAAATAAACCTTTTTCAAATAAACCTTTATGCTGAAACTTTTTCAAATAAACCTTTATGCTAACCTCATTAAAATAAATAAATATAGTATCTTATTAGTAAATATTTAAAAGTTAAACTTCATGACATCTTTGTATTATAAAGTCATTCAATGTCAAGAAGCCTATTTTGGTGAACCCAGAAATTTGATTTATAGAACATATATATGTGAGTATTTTTAAACTGCTATTTAAAAACAGACTATATTTAAGATTTATGGGTAAAAATGGTAGGTTGAACACATGCATCTAAATTTGTTTTACTGGAAGCCCACTAAAACTATCACAAATATATTTAAAGGAATAAATCCACTAAGGACAGGAAAGGAGACAAGAGCACAATTTTAGGAAAAATGGAAACCAATTGGATGAGCAATTACTCAGACCAGAGAAGAGATGCTAAAGCTAGCAGGGCAACTGCATGGCAAAAGGGATTGGTTGTGCCAGACCAGAGATTTAGCAGTTTCCACTGTCTGACCCTCTGAGAGGAAAGAACAGGTACTACCATCAGAGGTTCCCAGCCAGATCACTGTGCAGAGCAGTTCATGATCAACAAACCCACGTGTGTACTTGAGTGCATTGGGGGGGGGGGATACACTTCCAATCCTCTTCTTGGTAGCCTATCCTTAAGTGTGAGCAGACAACCAATGATTATAAGAATTCCAAGAAAAGAACATAATATGGAAGACAGAGACCAAACCCACAGAAAAAGAAATTTGGAGCAAACAGAGATTATGCAGAAAGAAGAAAAATTGAACAAAGCTTCCAGTAATATATTTCAAGACAAGATAAGCTATTGTAACCTGAAACAAAATAAGATGCTGCAAAAAGAAATATTTGGAGAATAAAAATAAAGTGAGAGCAATAAAAATCTTTAAAATATGAAAAAAAATCAATAGAAGGAAATAAAGTGGATGGATTCTCCCAGAAACATAAAAAACATGGAAAATTGGAGAGAAAAAATATAAATTATAAGGACAAGCCTGGCAGGTTCATCATCAAATCATAGGAGTTCTAAAAAAGAACAGAGAAGATGGAAGGGAGAAAATCATCAATGGGATAACTCAAGTCTACTGCCTGGCTGGGGCTGTAGCTCAGTAGTAGAGCACTTGCCTAGCATGAGGGAAACCCTGAGTTTGATCTTTAGGACTGAGAAAGAAAGCGGGGCAGGGGTAGTAAATCCAGAAAGAAATAAAAAGACAAGGAATATAGAAAATAAAAGACCCAACAAAGCACAGTGTCAAAAAAAAAAAAAAGTGGCCAAGAGAATGGGAAAGAAGATGCCTGGTTCCCAGATGTGCAGCAAGGGTTAGGGATAAAGATTGGAGCTTGTCAGAAGACTCCAGCAGAGATTGCTTCAAGAAGATAAAATGGACAAAATGGGAAAAAATCTTTTCCAGCTCCTCCTCTGAAAGGGGATTAATATTCAGAAAATATAAAGAATTTAAAATGCTTAAAACAACCCAATCAATACATGGGCAAAAAAACTAAACAGATATTTCTCAGAAGAAACACAGGTAGCCAACGGATATATGAAAAAATGTTCAACATCTCTAGTCAGGTGCAATGATGCACATCTGTATTCCCAGTGACTCAGAAGGCCGAGGCAGTAGGATTGCAAGTTTTAGGCCAGCCTCAGAAACTTAGTGAGGCTCTAAGCAACTTAGTGAGATCCTGTCTCAAACAAAAAAGGGTGGGGGTGAGGTGGGATGGTCTGGGAATGTGGCTCAGGGTGAAGTACCCCTGGGTTCAATCTCCAGTGCAAAAGGAAAAAAAAAAAAAAGTTCAACATCTCTAGCAATGAGGGAAATGCTAATCAAATCTATACTAAGATTTCATCTCCCTCTAGTCAGAAGGGCAATTATCAAGAACACAAATAAAAATAAATGTTGGTGACGATGTGGGGAAAATAGTATACTCATTGTGGGTGGAACTTTAAATTAGTACAACCACTCTGGAAAGCAGTATGGAGAGTCCTCAGAAAACTAGGGAGTAGAACCACCATATGATACAGCTATCCCATTCCTTGGAATTTATCCAAAAAGACTAAAATCGGTATACTATAGTGATGTAGCCACATCGATGTTTTTAGCAGAACAGTTCACAATAGCCAAATTATGGACCAGCCCAGATGCCCATAATAGATGGATTAAGAAAGCGTAATACACACAAAAAACAATGGAGTTTTACTCAACCATAAAAATGAATGAAATTATGGCATTTGCAATTAAAGATGGAATGGAGAACATCTGTAAGTGAAATAAGCCAGACTCAGAAAATTAAGGGTCAAATGTTTGCTCTCATATGTGGAAGCTAGAGCAAAATAAGGGAGAAAAGTCGTGGGGAAGGGATTGGTTATCATAAAAATATGGGAAATATCAGTGTAATTGAAGGAGATCAGGAGGGATGAGGGACAAGAAAGGGAAGGAAATGCAGAATTAATTTAACAAAATAAGAGCGAAAGGAAGATCAGAAGAGGAAGGAGAATTAGGGAGAGTCAGGAGGGAAGGGAAAGGAGGAGTGGAATGGGAACAGAAATGTAGTAAATTAAATTTCATGCATGTTTGATTTTTGTCAAAATGAACCCAATTACTGTGTATAAATATAATGCTCTAATTTAAAAAAAAAACAGATGATGAAATGTGTAGAATATCTACTGAATCCTGCTATTCTGAGAAGAGATGCAGACAAACTCTTGTGGGAAGAGTTGAAGCAAATCTTGTAATAAATACATAGAAAATTAAGCAAATAAAAACACAAGATAGGCACCAGGGTTCCAAGATGTCATTCCCAAAGTATAACGTGTCACACCTGGCCACTCTGCCCCCTACTCTGGACCCAGCCTAGTTTCTCTGGAAACCAGGAAGACTCAAACCCAGTGGTTGGCCATAAAAGCCTGGCTTTAAACAGGATTATCTGCTTCATTCAGAACCATGACCCTAACCACAGAAAGGTCATGGAAGATCCTGCCTTAATTCACTGGACCTATGCAAGATCAGCAAATATCTATCTGAATTTCAGACCCACTCCCAAGAACTTACTCTTAGGTGCTCTGATTGGAATTGGACCTCTCTTTTTCTGGTATTATGTTTTCAAAACTAATAGGATAGGAAGGAAAAAACATCTGGGAAGGGAAATTACACTGAACATTTAATATATTAAGTCTGGCAATGATAACTAATGTTTTCTTGTTTACATAAATCTTCTATTAATCATTAAAAAAGAAAGAAAACACAAGATAATGATTAATTCCAGGAAAAATAAAATTTTTTGCAGGAAAGGAAGTTTTAGTTGTTTACCTGACTCAACTCTTAATAGCATAAGTAGTCATAGTGTTGTAAGATCTGAAGATTGAACTAACAAAAAATTATTATAGAATTAAATTTGGCAGATGGCAGATGATGGCAAAAGAACTAAATTCTCAAATCTGCCCTGCCCATGTTATTTGTGGAGGCTGAGACAAGACTATGAGGCAAGACTATAAATGACTCACACACTATCACACTATTTCTTTCTTTCTTTTGGTTTTGTTTTGTTTGTTTTTGGTACTGGGGATTGAACTCAGAGGTTCTGTACTACTGAACTACACTCTCAGCCCTTTTTTAAAATTTTGAGACAGGGTCTCACTAAGTTGCTAAAGTTGGCCTTGAACTTGCAATCCTCCTGCCTCAGTCTCCCAGTTGCTGGGATTACAGACATGTGACACCATGCCTAGCTACATACTAAATATTTCAAAATTATTAAATATGTTTTAAATTGCTAACTTTACAAAAATATACCTTCATAAGGTCCTGGCAGACCAGGTTCTAAATGAGAATTTTTGAACTCTCCAGAATTCTACACTAGAAAATGTTCTTGCCTGGCCCCTTTGTGCTCTTGGCGATGTACTGCATTGAGAGAGCCTCATAGAGAGTCCTATGGACACCCGAGCTTGTGCTCATGCCTCTCTTTGCAAACAGCTGCCAACTGGCTACTCCTTAGGCCCAGGTCATCAGCAACGTCCTCTGAGAGGCAGGTATCCAACCAAGAAGCTGGTGCAGGCCCTGAAACCAGGACCACTTCCCATCCTTGTCACCTCTACGAGTTGGGGCAGGGTGGAGAGACTAGGGCAGCAGCAACCTTAGCTGTCATTTTGTGTGTGGGGGGTGGTGCTGGGGGTCGAACAGGGGCACTTTATTACCGAGCTAGACCCCCAGCCCTTTTTAGATTATTACACTATTTTGAGACAGGGTCGCTCGCTAATTTGCCCAGGCTAGCCTGTGATCCTATTGCCTCAGCCTCTCCAGTCGCGCGGATTACTGTCGTGGACTACCGCGCCCAAATGTCTTTGGAGACCAAGCCCAGAGAGATCAAAGGACTGGAATTCCCTCGAAGACTTGTCCGTAGCAAGAAGCACCTTCTGTGCAAGGACTTATAGAAGGTAATTTAAAAAGTATATCTCAACTATCAATAATTTCGTGTCCTTGCAGCCTATCTACACAACTTGAGGCCCGAGAACCACTGCTTGGCTTTAGAAGGTGGCTTCCAAACTGGAGTTCATGCGCCTAATGACCGACCTGAAATATCCTCTTTCCTGGAGAATTCACAGAGCCTTCCAAAGGTGTTTGGGGTTACAAGTCTTTTATTTGCGTAATACGTACTTCACATTTTTAATTCCTATAAAAGATCAGGTCCCCGCTCTCTTTGAGTTCACCACTTTATGAATTCAAAAGTAGCTTCCAGATTCCGTAAGTAACTTCAGGGTCAAGTGAAAAGCACGTGTACAGCCCATAAGGGCAGGGATTTGGGGGATTTATCATTAAACATTTTTTTGTTTTGTTTTAATGTCAAACTACTGTATGTTTAGTGCCTGAAAAAGGTGCGCTCAGTAAATAGTTCGTGGGTTAATTAATTTAAAAGTGCAAAAATAACAAAAGTTTAAAGTGTCCTATATATTGGAACGAATGCTTCGGTTCATCCTCTGGTCCTTGAGCACCCGCGGGGTGGTGAAGGCCGGGGTATACCACCTCAGGCGACGTGGTGCTGTAGGCAGGTTTGGAGGTAAGAGTAGCTGAAAAGCGCTGGCGGCGGGAACCTAGCTTATAGTTGCTCCGCGGAGCCCAGAGTCCGCCGGGCTGTCAGTCAGAGGCGGGGGGCAGGCACGCCCCGCCTCCTGGGGGCGGGTCCTGGACCCAGCGGCGCGGGGGTGGGGCCTGGCTGTCCGCGCCGGGGGGCGGGGTCCGGACCGGGCGCACCGGGCCGGTTGGGGGCTCCGCTAGTCGTCGGGAGCAACCGGAGTCCCGGCCACGAAGGGGTGCGACCCCCGACTGGCCCCGCCCTCCCGGCTACGGCCCGGCCAATCAGAGCGGCTTTTACTGGCGGGTGGGCCGAGCTGGCCCAGCTGCTCGGAGGCTCTGGCATGGTAACGTCCCCGCGCGGGGGTGGAGGGGCCCGGGGCGGTCCCACAGCGCCCCCTGCGGCCCGGGCCGTGGCTGGGGGGGCGGGGAGGTCAACCGGGGTCCCCAGGACCCCAAGGGAATGCGAGGGGAGCAAGGGGTGAGGTAGGAGCCCAGGAAGGGGATGGAGGCGGGGATTTGGGGGAGAAGGGGAGGGGGAGGCCATGATGAAGCATGGCGGGGGGGGCGTGCGGCCGGGTGCTGAGGCGGACGAGACTTGCGGGACTGGGTGAGGGTTGGGAGGAAATAAGTGAAGGATGAGTTTGGGTAGAAAGGTTGAGAAAGAAGAGAGAGGGTGAGAGATGAGGAGACCACAGGACTAGGGGAGAGGTAGGGACCACAGTTTCTTTTCCTGGGCTATTTGGCATGCCCCATTCCCCTCCCCCAGTCCCAGTGGTTGTTCCCTTTGGAAGCCCTGGGTGCCCCTTAGAACCGCTAGGGGACTCCCTCCTTTCCCCGCATTTGCAAAACCTTGTCTCCTGAGGTAAGGAGGGCTTCTGGCCCTCACCGTGGTGCTGCTGAAGAGCAGAGGCCTCTTGGTCCCAGCCCTGGCTCTGCCATCAGCAAACTGTAACTACTCTGTGTGACCTTGGGCAAGTCACTACCTTTCTTTAGGCCTCGGATTTCTCATTGATTAAAAAAAAAAAAAGAAGAAAATGGTATCCCAGATCTCTTTCAGCTCCGAAATGGAGCAGTTTTTGAGGATGAAATTAAGGCCAATGGGTTCTAGTACGTGAGGAAGCATGAAGGAGGCAAGGCCTTCAGCTGGGCTGGAGAAAATCCCCAGGGATGTGGGGGAGGGGAGACATAAAGCCTTCAAGGCTCAGCCCGCTAGCCAGGGCCTCTGGAATTCTGTTGGAGGAATGGGAGAACTGTCTTAAGAAGAGGAGGTTGAACCCTGACGCTAGAAAGACTAGGACCAGATGTAACATTCTGTTCTAAAGAGGGAGAGTGAGGAGGTGATGAGGGAGTCAAAGAAGCAAGGGAATACATTTTCTAGAAAGACCCCCCAGGCTCTTTGGAGAGTAGGAGGAACAGTAGAGCTAGTACAGGAGAGTGCCAAGTGGGAATGTCTTGGATCAGGAATGGAAAGGTTAATGCTCTATGGGGGTGGCTAAAGAAGGATAGCAGGTAGATAAACTTCAGGGTAATCAGCTGGTCTCTAGCTATTTCTTTTTCTCTCCTTGCCACCACACAATGCTGGGAATCCAATCCAAGGCTATTCATGTTAGGCAGATGCTAAACCACTGAGCTACAACCCCAGCCCTCAGCTGTTTCTGTTTGATGACTGCTACCTCTTTCTGAGAGATGTGCCTCCCAGTCTTCATTTTTCCAACACCTCCAGGGAGGGAGAATGAGTCAGACCAGGCGCACCTTGGGATCCCTTGGCTCTCTGAGGATTTCAGGAGTGTATGAAGATTGGGGTGATATGAAAACAGGGGATGAATCTGAGAATAAGAAGTACCATCTGTAGTGCCCTCCTCCTTGCTTGGAGGCAGCTTTGTGGAGTGGTTGAAAGCACAGGCTTTGGAATCAGACTGCTTGGATTCCAAACCTGCCTCTGCCATTTAATCTCTTGAAACCTTGGTCAAGTAAGTAATTTAATCTCTGAACCTCACTTTTTTACATATAAAATGGGCATAAAAACCTCTTAGATGGGGTTGTGAGGATTAAATGGAGTGTTTGGCATAGTATCTGGCCCATAATAGTGCTCAGTAAAGATTATCTGCTAATGGTTGTTATTCCCATTTTCCATTCTCTCTGTCTCTTCATTTTTGTCATTTTCTCTTTTTGTTCTTTTTCCTGAGTGCTCAGTTCTAAGAATACCCTCAAATATGAATGCTGAGAATAACTGATAAATCTTTGTTGGGGGCATATCTAGGAAAGGGGTCCTTCATCTGGCCCAAGTGGACACATGATGATCATGTGTTTCTTTATTATCTCTTCCCAGCCCCTAAGTATGTTTTTATTCCAGGGAAGATGCAGGATCTGCTTCTTTCAGCTCCCATTCTTAAAACTCTTAAACTAATATCTTTTTCATAGTCTCACCTAGAAATGCAAGCAGATCCACAATTGTGCTGCCATTGCAGCAAGTGGAAGAGGGGCGGGTGTTTAAGGAAAGAAAGGACATGCATTGCACAGGGGTATCTCTGGGAAGGGTGAGCTTTGGGAATTCCATAGTAATTTATATGCATTCCCTTGTTCTATCCTCTGCAGGGAACTGACCAAAATAGGCCAGTGTCTGAATTCTTGCCACAGTTATTCATCTTAAGATGAAGGTGGTCATATACAGTCAATTTTTATTATTTAGATTTTCCCATGCCAGTACTTGATTCCAGTTTGCTTTTCTTAAGCCAGAGAGACTTCTGCCAAGATACTTCTCTCTCTCTCACAACAGAGAATGTACTGGGAATTTATACAAACATACCTGGACACAATTGCAGCACACTTTTAGGTATGCAAAAATCTAATAAGGTTAGGGATGAAACTAAATTTTATCACAACACTTTGTGTACAGCGCAAGGATTAGGCACTCAAGGAATGTTTAAAAGGAGAAAACTTGATTCCTAAATGTAGGGAGATCCCCATCTGAGTGAGGAGCGAGCTAGTCCCACATTACTCAGCAAACATGCACAGAGCAGCATGTCACTGCTACAAAGTGCAGCATTTATCCCAGAGGGATACACATAGGTAGGAATGTGTGTATGTGTGGGGGATAGTATAAAGGGAACCTGAAGGAGGTGAATATTGAATCATCCTGAACAAAGAAATAGACAAAACAGAATAAAAAAAAAATACATGAAAGTAATCTAACAATTCCTATGTGAAGAGGAGGAAAGCCATTGAGTCAGGATGAGCCAAGGGTATGGGATGAGATGGGCTTTACCGAAAGGTTTGATATATATATACACACTCACACATATACATACACCACACACTTATTTATTTATTTGTTTTACTTGTAGGTGGAGACAATGACCTTTTTTTTGTTTACTTTGTATGTGGTGCCAGGCGAGCGCTCTACCACGGAGCCCCAGCCCCTATTGAAAGGTTTTGAATGTTAGAGATTTTGTAGATTAAATTATAAGAAACTACTCTAAGAGAAAGCAAAAAAAAAAAAATCTTGGCTCCTTGCTGATTTAACCACTTAGGTTGCAGGGGAGATTAGTGGAAAAACAGATGCTTTCTATGGCAGGAGCTGTGCTTTTAAGGAAGACAGGCTAGAGGGCAGTCCTGGTTCCTCCCTAACTAGTCATGGGACCTTGGATATTACTCTCCCTTTTCTTTTTCATATGAAAAGAGAGGACTACCTTGAGTAGTCCTCTCTGCTGAAGTCCCTTCCACCACTGACATTCTTGTGTTCCCTCAATAACTCCTAGGCCTTACCAATGATCCCTGCTATTTGGTGGAAAGACCATTCAGTTGTTAAGCCAATTAATATTAGCACCTACCCCTGTCCCTCAGGGTTTTGGGTGGGGACTACAGACATTATATCTTATTAATTTCTTTTTTTTCTTTTCTTTTTTCTTTTTTTTTTTTTTTTTAATTTTGAGACAGGTTCTTGCTAAGTTGCTTAAGACCTCACTAAATTGGTGAGGCCACCCTAGAACTTTTGATCCTACTGTTTCACTTTCCCAAGTTAATGGGATTGATGTGCACTTAGCATATTTCATTGATTCCAGGACTCAATATTTTTGAAGTCAGGATGTGTCTGAAATGGGTTATCATAATAGGCAGCATTTCTTTTTTATTAGTGTCTTATAAGATACTAGTACCATCAAAATTGCCCAAATAACTAAATTTCCAATGGACAGTTGCTAAAGGGAAGGCATATGGTATTCAATGAGTATATAAATAAGGGCTCTGATTAGTATAGTAGGTTAGTAAAGGCTTTCCCAGGAAATGGCTATCAAGGGGGATGGCACAGTGTGAAGTGTATCTAGGTAAGTTGGTAGTGTTGTCCCAGCTACAGGTAAGATCCCTGAGGTGGGCGAACTAAGAAGTAAATATGGTTGAGTATGGTGAGCACAGACCTGGACATGGATGAGGCTGACAGTGTGATTGGCAGTAGACCTCTTATAACCTCACAGGCCCTGAGCTAGGTAAGACCTAAAAATGGTTATCTGGAAGGTTAGGTTCCTAAGGCAGCTTGAGGTGGGAGAGAGATACAGAAAATCAAATTGCTTCCCATGTTGGATAGTTTCTGACATCCATGCTGAGGAAAGTTTGAAGGGGTAAGTACAGGGCTAAAGTAGCTGAACACAGAAAAGGTGAGTCAGACTGGAGTAGCTTAGCTCATTTCATTCTCTTCTTAGGACATGGTAAAGGATAGATATTTGCTAAAAGAAGAGATCAGAAAACATTTTTTAAAAATATTTTTTAGTTATAGGTGGACACAATATTTTTATTTTTTTATGTGGTATTGAGGATCAAACCCAGTGCCTCACATGTGTGAGGCAAGTGCTCTGCCACTTAGCCACAACCCCAGCCCTAGAAAGCATTTTAAATGTGAGCCTTTTAGCATAGGTAGTGGTGAGGTTGCTTCTGTTTATCCAACTACCACCTTTCCCTAGAGCTCTCCAACTTTCAAGTGGAAAGGAAGGAAGATAGGCCTTTTAGCTGTACCTCCAAACCTTAGTTCACTCAAAAATGTTTTGAATGGGTCATATAGTCCTATGATCGCATATTCAAAAAGTACAAAAAGCAGGCTGGGGTTGTGGCTCAGTGGTAGAGTGCTCACCTAGTATGTGTAAGGCCCTGGGTTCAATCTTTAGCACCCCATAAAAGTAAATAAATAAAATAAAGGTAGTATGTCCAAGTACAATTAAAAAAAAATTTTTTAATACAAAAAAGGCATACATTGAAAAGTCTTCCTTCCACCTCTTTCCTCCTTCCACCATTGTCTTATGTGTCACCCTTTATTGCTTATATACAAATGATAAAACTTTAGTGTACCTTTCCTTTTTCCACTTGTAATACATCTTAGAGATTGGTCTGTAAGGAGACAGTTGAGTGTGTTCTTTATAACTGCATAGCATTCCATTTTACATTGTGTTTGGTTTCTTGGTTCATTACTATTGGATATTTAGACTGATTATGATTTTCTATTTTTATGACTAATACTGAAATGAAAATCATGTGTACATATTATTTTGGCCATGTGCAGCTTTAAGTATAGGATGTCATTTTAGAATATTAAGGTTCTGTATAGAGAAGATTTGTTGTATTATTTGTTCTTTCATTCATTCAGTATTTATCGAGTACATATTATGTGCCAGACACTGTGTTGGCTACCAGGAATCCAGCTTTCAACAAATCAGATGTGATCCCGCCCTCATGGAATGTTATTACTCTCTAGTGGGGAAAACACCTATGCCAGCAAACATAATAAAAAATCAAGGATACTAAAAAAGGGGGGATCAGAATAAATTGGAAGGAATTACTTTAAATATAGTCAGGAAGCCTTCTTGGAATAATGATATTTAAGCCGAGAACTAAAGGGTGGGATGTGGTTTGCCATTAGGTGTAGAACAGGGAGATTTAGGCTGTTCATAGACTTTATCCACAGTGAGATGAGTTCAGGATTTATAAAAGAAAGGTGTCTATCAGATAGGGTATGGGGATGGTACAAAGAGATGAAGTTATTGATTGGAATTGAAAGATGGCCAAAGCAGAAGACTGAAGATGAGATTAGTTAGGGGAGGAAGCTGGAGTGAAAAGAGGTGTGTTAGACTAGAACTGTAAAAGGCTGACAACTGTTTGTGTTTAGAGAACTTTGGATTGACTCTCTAACTGGGTTAATGGAAGTAGAGGAATAGAAAAAGAGGCCGCTGCCTTGAGAGAGGCCTTGCCACTGGCAGGAAAATGGTTAAAAGCCATGGGAAAAGCTGGATGCCTATAGTGGAGTCTTCTCTCTTTTCTGTGGCTTTGGCAAAATGGAAACTCCCAAAATAAAGATGACATTGAAGGTCTCAGCCAGCTGGCTCTAGACTGGCACAGAAAAAACAGACCTTCCCAGGACTCAGAACTTTGGGTGGGTAGGAATTTGGGCTTGGAGACCCCATCTGAACTTTGTGTTCCTTTTTCAACTTTACCCTTTCTGCTTCCCTTCTGCAAAAGCCCATCTCTCTGCCCATCCTGGGTCCTATGACTTTTCTCTCCCTCAACAGTCGGTTCCCGATTCTGGTCCCCGGCCCCCAGCAGCGCCTGCCCCCTTCCCACCGGGGCCCCCCATGATGCCACCACCCTTCGTAAGTTTTATGTGTTTCCCTGGGCTTGGCTTTTCCAGCCTGCACCCTCAACTCCCCAGCCCTTGCCACTGCTGCATCGCCAGCACGGTTCTCCTGTAATGCACCTTTTTGCTGCCCTTGGAAGAGGGGTGGTTTTGTCTGGGCATTGGGGTGGGGAGAGCTACTGTTAAGCTCTAGTCCGAAAAGGTGACAGTTCCCCCTTTGTCCTTTTGTCCCTGGGACACACTGGGGCTGGAAGTAGAAGTGGAAGAGAAAAGACTCCGTTAGAGTGAGCGCAGGGTGGGTCTGTCTTTCTCTTTCACTACTCCTTACCTGTGCTCTTTTTAAAAAAGCCACAGAATTTGGGCTGGAATTGCATTGGTAGAGTCAGAGAAAAAGGGGAGGCAGAAGAACTGGGGATGGCTGCCTTCCGCCCTTCACACGAGAGGCTTCTTGGGGAGCAGTGCTGAAGGGTTATAGCCTTCCCCCAGTCTGGTGCTGTTTCAGTTCCCTTTCCTTTTCCTGCCTCTTAGGAAGCTGTGTGCTTGCCTGTTAAACCCAGAGAACTCCCCAGTTACCTGTCTTTCTCAGTGGTGAGGAGGGAGGCAGTTTCATGCCTTGTGCTTCTCAAATGAAAGCCTTGGAATACTTCCAAGCCAGGGTGGAGGGCTGGGTGGACAACAGGTGGATGCTTCCTGATGGGTCTTCTCTGTCCCTAGCAAGGCAGTGTTCCTCTGTTCAATATTTCTTCCTTTCCTCACTTCCAGATGCCCCCTCCAGGGATCCCCCCACCCTTTCCTCCGATGGGGCTCCCACCCATGAGTCAGAGACCACCAGCCATCCCCCCCATGCCACCTGGCATCTTGCCCCCAATGCTTCCACCGATGGGGGCACCACCACCACTCACACAGGTAATTGTCTCCCTCCAGAGGGCCTCAGGAAACCCTGTTTGTTTAATTGGGGGTGGAAATGAGAGGTACTCAGACTTCAGAAACTGGGAAGAGAAACGATCTTTGATCCAGGCCCATGTGGATTTGTCTGCTGAATGACTGAGACAACTCTTAGGAAAGGTGAAAACCCAGAACCTGAGGATTGCCTGGGCCACCTCAGTGGGATCTGTTAGGACCCCCAACTGAAAGGGACACTATCCACCTGCCCTAACCTCAGTGGCTGGTTTTATACCCATAGATACCAGGAATGGTACCTCCGATGATGCCAGGAATGCTGATGCCAGCAGTGCCTGTCACTGCCGCGGTAAGCTCTAGGGGCTGGCAAGAAGCAGGCTGTACCTTGCAATTCTGTGGGTCTGACTTGGAGTACAAGGGCGTGGACTCCACTTCTTTCCCTCTTCTTATATCCACCCTGGTCCCCAGCAGCATTCCCCATGCTGGAATCTTCCTCCCCAGCTGCGTACTCAGCAATTCTAGTTTCCCGATCGTCCCCAAAGGCATATATATTCTTTGTTACCTCTGTGCACACACAGCACCTTTCAGGAGCACACTCATACCAGACACTTCTTTCCATCACATGGCCATGCACTATGGACACACTAATACAGTCCTTTCTTCACATGCTCTTTGCTTCTGGAGGAGGCAGTGGCACCCAGGGATCTCGCTAAACCTTCTTGTGCTCAGTAGAGTAGAGTCTGAGTGGGATATAGAATTTGGCATCTACTTTGAAGAGATGGGCCTCAGGAGTTGAAGTTGACTCAAAATACTCTGACTTGAGGACAATGAAGAAAGGAGCTGTTGTGCAATTCCCCCTGGGATCTGAGAGCCATGGCCCTGGCAGGAGGGAGGGGATCTGTTAGGGAGGAGAAATCCCTGGGAGCAGGACACACAGATCCTGGCCTGGCCTGCTTCTCCATCCCCCATGGCCTGGGTCCTGGGGGCCACTGGGCTTGGCCCCAACCCTTCCCCCTCCTCTTTCTTCGGCAGACGGCTCCGGGTGCGGACACCGCCAGCTGTGAGTCTTCTGGGGGCCTGCTCCCCCCAGGCTCGGAGGTTGGGGGGTATAGGGGAGAGGGGCCATGGACTGGAACCCACCCTGGATCATGCCTGTTGGGATGCCAGGGAGCCTGGGATGTTGATGGGACCAGGGAGATATTTACTGGGGATGGAATAAGGGAGGATAAGTGGGGATAAGATGGGGGTTTAAACAAAAACTTAGTACATTTCCTTTGGCTTCTTTTCTAGCTGCTGTGGCTGGGACAGGCCCTCCGGTGAGTTTCTAGCTTGAGTCTCTGGGTAAGAAAGCTGAAAATGGGAGGTTGGTATTTAAATCTTTGGGGTGAGAAGAAGAGGCTTTGGGAAAGGAGCCTTGACCACCATTCTGTGCCCCCCTCCTCCCAGAGGGCCCTATGGAGTGAGCATGTGGCCCCTGATGGGCGCATCTACTACTACAATGCTGATGACAAGCAGTCCGTGTGGGAGAAGCCCAGCGTGCTCAAGTCCAAGGCGGAGGTCCTGAGTGGGGCTTTGTGGCCCTTCCTTTCAGCTGCCCTGACCCTTCCAAGTCCTTTCCCTGAATCTCTGACTAATTATAATTAGAGGTCCCAAGCTGCCTGGCCCACCCCCATGCTCCCTAGAAATACCTCCCTAGGATCTTAGGAAGTCCATGTTCCCCCATTTGAGCCAGGTTAGATGGTAGCTCAAGACTACTGTGTCCTCTATTCACTGGGTCTTATTAGCTCCCTTGTGACCAGAGAGCTCCCCAGCCTACTGATATCCTTTGACCCATCCTCTTGCAGCTGCTGCTGTCTCAGTGTCCCTGGAAAGAGTACAAGTCAGACACAGGCAAACCTTACTACTATAATAACCAGAGTCAGGAGTCCTGCTGGACCCGGCCCAAGGACCTGGATGACCTGGAGGGTGAGGGGTCCTGGGTGGAAGGGGAGGTCTGGGCAAGGTGGTGGGGGTCCTTTGCTACTCTGACTGTGTTCTTTTCCCATTGCAGCTCTAGTCAAACAAGAGGCTGCAGGGTGAGTGACTCACCCACCTATCCATTCATACTTGGGAGGTGGGAATGAATTCTGCAGTATCCCTACTCTGTGAGAGGAATCAGCTCTTAGTCTCCTTGTGAGGTCATTTGCTCTGGCCCCAGTCCTTCCCGGAGTAAAGATGCCAGCAAGCACCTGCCCTTCTCTATCCCTGCTCTGCTCCAACACCACTATTTTGGCTTATCTACAGAAAAATGCAACAGCCGCAGACACCACAGCCACAGCCACCTCAGCCTCAGCCTGACCCCCCACCTGCACCTCCTGGCCCCACTCCAATGCCCAAGGGCCTCCTGGAACCTGAGCCAGGTGGGAGTGAAGATTGTGATGTGTCGGAGGCTGCCCAGCCCCTGGAGCAGGGGTTTCTGCAGCAGCCAGAGGAGGGCCCCAGCAGGTGAGGGCTGCCCCCAACAGCATTCCAGATGTTAGCCTCAGGCTTTTATCGTGGTTCATTCTTCATTCTCTGCCAGGCCTCTTGGGAGGGGTATAAAGATCTGGGCAATGACCTCTGAAGGGAAGAAAGTGGCTACTGTGGGAAGCAAGGAGGGTAAAATGTTGCTGAGAGTACAGCACACTGAAAGCAGTGAGGGCTGGGTACCCTGTGGCTGAGTCCCCTCTGCCCCCCAGTTCTGCTGGACAGCATCAGCTAACACAGCAAGAGGAGGAGGAATCCAAGCCAGAACCAGAGAGGTCTGGCCTCAGTTGGAGCAACCGAGAGAAGGCAAAGCAGGCATTCAAGGAACTGCTGAGGGACAAGGTGCTGAGGGTGGGGCTCCTGGAGGAAGACCTGGAAGGAGGAATCTGGAGGTGGGCAGGCCCCATGACCCCTACTTACTCTATTCCAGGCTGTCCCCTCCAATGCCTCATGGGAACAGGCCATGAAGATGGTAGTCACAGATCCCCGATACAGGTAGGCCTGGGCAGAGGGAGCCAGGCCATGTTCGTGAGAGCAGCCAGACCAGGAATTCCCTGAGAAGCCCCAACGCAAGATCAGGCTCAAGGGGTCTGGAGTTAGGAAAGTGACAGACCAGATTGGAGAGCAAGGGGAGGAAAAGCTAGGACAAGAAAATGGAAAGGTATCTGACATGAGACATTCAATAAATGCTTATTGGATTAAATTGAATCGAATTGAATTAATTGGGGAAAGAAGGACCTGAGTAGGGCAGAGGTCTGATAGCAACTTGAGAACACCAAAGCAAAAGGGCCTAGTGTTAGCAGTGTCTGGGGGTTGTGTCTCTTCCCCTTATTACCTCACTCCTGCCCATATCCCTCACATCTGTAGGCTGAGCCCTTACATGCCCTGCCCCCCATTCAGCTCTGTGGAGACCCCCAGTGTCCTATGATCCTACTTTGTGGGCTATAGAGGATGGTTCAAGTAGACTCTTTTGTTTCCACTCCATTCTTGCCATTTGTACCCTAGTGCCTTGCCCAAACTAAGTGAGAAAAAGCAGGCATTCAATGCTTACAAGGCACAGCGGGAGAAGGAGGAGAAGGAAGAGGCCCGGCTAAGGGCCAAGGAGGCCAAGCAGACCTTACAGCATTTCCTGGAACAGCATGAACGCATGACCTCCACCACCCGCTACCGGTTAGGGGGCTGGGCTGGGCTGGGGCTTGGGAACCCGGAGAACACAAAGGCTCAGTGATCTGCTCTCTGCCTATCTACTCACAGCCCATGTGCTCCACAGGCGGGCAGAACAGACCTTTGGGGAACTGGAGGTCTGGGCTGTGGTCCCTGAGAGGGATCGAAAAGAGGTTTATGATGATGTCCTCTTCTTCCTGGCCAAGAAGGAAAAGGTAAATGGTCATTGGGCCAGATCCTTCAGACCCAATAATATCTTGGACCTTCCTTGTCTTTGCTCTTTTATGGACTCTGGCCATTTATTTCTCTACTCCCCAATGTCCCAGCTCCTGACTTGGAAGCTGATGTGACACTTATATGTCCCCCCATTTCTGCCCTGAGCCTGTAGTCTTGGGTCTGGGAGGGTGAGGAGGAATTGGACAGGTTGGTTCCTCCCCTACCTGGGGACATGAAAGTCTAGTCCTCCTCCTAGGGTTCTTGAGATACTCCCTTTCCCGAATTCTCCTCTGCCAGGCCCACTTGGGTAGCTCTGGCTTGCCTAGCCTCATCTTGATCCTGTGGCTCCCCAGGAACAGGCCAAGCAGCTCCGGCGCCGAAATATTCAGGCCCTGAAGAGCATCCTGGATGGAATGAGTAGTGTCAACTTCCAGACCACATGGTCCCAGGCACAACAATACCTCATGGATAACCCCAGTTTTGCTCAGGACCATCAACTGCAAAGTAAGCTTGAGTCTCCACTCCCACCTGACCCTTCCCCTTTTTACATGACTTGGGATCCCAGAGCTTGCCTCATACCACCACTCCGTTGCACCTCCTGCTCATTCTAGAAGTCTCCAATACTCAAGTCACTAGATATCCTCTCCCTCCCTCTGGAGTTCACTGTTGGCCTGGACATTGTGTGTTCTTGGAGGAAGAGCTCTGGGATATAGGAATCAGTGTTCTTTTCCTCTATATCTGTATCTCCTCCTCTCTGCCTCCCTTTCCTGGAGATGATGATCATATTTGTAGTTTATGTGACTGTAGTCTTAAATTGTCATAGCATCAGGGCATTAACTGGTCACGGATGCTACAATAAACAGTTGCTGACCTGTGATCACTGATGATATGACAAATTATTTTCGGAAGTTACATCAAAGCCTGATTGACTTTGCTTCCCTATGATGTGAAACCTCAGATCCTGAGAAAACGGGTTTCATGGGATGGCTTCTAGTAACTCACACCAGAAATCACATCAGGGCTGAAAACTTGCTGATTTTTTTCTAATGCAATGAATGATCTCCCTCAAGAACTGCCGTTGAAGTAGCTACTCCCACAGAATCCTTTTCTCTGCTTTCCCCACTAACCTGAGTGTCCCCAGTACCCACAGGAACATCAACCTTGAGACACTGGGTACTGAATCTGAGAGGGTATCCTGCTACTATGGCATCTGCTGAGCCTCCTTCCTACCTATAGACATGGACAAGGAAGATGCCCTGATCTGCTTTGAAGAGCACATCCGAGCTTTGGAGAGGGAGGAGGAGGAAGAGCGGGAACGGGCCCGACTTCGGGAACGGCGCCAGCAGCGCAAGAACCGGGAGGCTTTCCAGGTATTTTTGCTGCCCTTGGGATTAGAGCTCAGCTCTACCCCAGACAGTAACTTCTACCCATGCCCTGCCTGCTTTGGGCTAGGCTGCCTGCTTTGTCCCTCTTTTGACCAAGCTTCACAAGGCTTCTCTCTGCCTCCAGTTCTGCTCCCTGCTGTGTCCCTTCAACTCTGGACTGTGCTCCTCTAGGGAGACCAGATGTATGTACCTCCCAGAAGCCACCAGCAGAGAGCACCCTGCAGGCAGTGTGGCAGCTAGGCCATGTGCATTTCCTTTGGGTGGGGAGCAGACAGGTAGAGATTATCCTCCAGCTTAAGGGTTGCAGTATGGGGATGATTTAGTTGGATTGGATCACAAAAGAAAGTTGCAACCAAGTCATGGAAGATGGTGCTGCCTCCCAGGCTGGCTTGTTTTCATTTTTCGCTGTCCCTCCATATTTATATTCTCTTCTTTTAGTAGTGTTCTCTTCCTCTACATCTGTATCTCCTCTCTGCCTCCCTTGCCTGGATTTCCGGAGTCTGGATTGCCCCTGCCTTTCCCTCTGCCATTCCCTTTCTTCCTTCCTATCTCACTTTCCCTATCCCTGGCCTCTCCTTGCTTAGACCTTCCTGGACGAGCTGCACGAGACAGGGCAGCTGCACTCCATGTCCACCTGGATGGAGCTGTACCCAGCAGTCAGCACTGATGTCCGCTTTGCCAACATGCTGGGCCAGCCGGGTAAGGCAGCCAGGCTCCCCCTTCTCTGGTCTGGCTTCCTGCCCTGACGCCTCTGCATTCCCACTCCCTGGTCCTGTCCTCGACCCCACCCCAGGCCTTGGGAAGCTGCCGCCCGCCAGGCCCCCCCTCCCTCCCTCCCTGCAGGCTCTACCCCTCTGGACTTGTTCAAGTTCTATGTGGAAGAGTTGAAGGCACGATTTCATGATGAGAAGAAGATCATTAAGGACATTCTTAAGGTGAGGGGAACCTGGGGTTATGGATGAACACAGGCTATGTGCAAGCCACAGAGTCCCTGCACAGATTCCCTGATGAGTCCCATTTTGCAAGAGTGTAGCAGCTTGTTCAGCAGATATCTACTGTGGTTCTCTACCTTGAATTGGGATATAGTAATGAATAGACATGATTTCTGCTCATAGGAACTCATGGTACTAAACAAAGATAGACATGAGAACAGTTATGCAGGGGAGCAGGTGTTATTACAGAGATTAATTAGAAGAATTGTCATTTGAACTGCACTTTTATAAAGGAGTAGAGGAGGGCAGAATGTCCTAGGCATAAAAAGGCAGGTGGGTGGAAAGTGTATGGTGAGTTTGAGGAGCAAAAAGTATAGATAATTATAAATTAATAGGCAATAGAAATATGCTTTCTGACCAGCATGGTGGTTTAGAAAAATTTGGAATTCATTATTAACATTTTTAAATTGGAAGATTTAACATAAAAGACAGGCAGCACTGGGCTGGTTTTGTGAGGCATTCTGTGGAATCAGACTGAGATGCCATTGCCTTCTCAGAAAGGGCACGTTGTTCTTTGCCTCACTACTCCTTCATGCCTTCTTAATACTGCATTGAGTATCAGCTGCCATGTACCATCCCATGTGCACTGCCACTTTCTTTATACTGAAGAAATAGTGCCCATGTCTGTCACAGTTAGAAAAGATGGGTAATTATGCAAGTGAAGAGACTTTAATGTTTCAAAAGAAAAAAAGAAAGCATTTTTCCTTTGGAAGTGAAGAACATTCCAGTGCATTTGAGGAGATAGTTCAGTCCAGTCCAGTGGTTAGAAGCAGAACCTGAGGCAGACTGGGCTAACAGTCCAGATTAATCCCTTACTAATATGTGACCTTGACTAGGCCATTTAACCTTTCTGAGCCTTGGTTTCCTTATTTAAAAAATGGTGAGTGTTCTACCAAAGGACACCTAATTACAGGTGAGATTAACTTGGTGTCTGAGTTGAGAAGGACTTAGGAATAAAGTTAATAAAATAGTACCATTGCACATAACCACCTTTTTTTTGTGGGGGGGTGGGTACTGGGGCTTGAACCCAGGGCCTAGCACATGCTAGGTAAGCGCTTTACCACTGAGTACATCCTCAGCCCTATGAAGTTTCTTTGAAGTCCTTTGTTTTACCTTACAAACTCATGCACATGCTGCATTTTAATCCCACATCACCTTCCTATTTAATATGAATTTAATATTTTTAAGTTACTATTAGGTAAGATGTATCATATTGTCCTGTGACTTCCTCTGTTTCTCCGGAACCATATGCCCTGTGTGGAAGTAAAGCCCTGCATGTAAAGTGTCTTGAATGCTAAAATAAGAAATTTGGATTTTTATCTTGTAAGTAATATCATATGGCATCTTGGAAAAGCCATTGGTGATAGTGTGTGGTAGCATCTCCCAGTCTGGAGTGTTTATGTCACTAGGGGAGATATTAGTGGTGGAGACAGTGGTAGAAACCTCAAGTGACAGTGGCAAGTAATTCAGATACTTTTTAAGTTTTAGTCATCCTCTGATTCATCCCCAGGCCTCTTCTCTGATACCAAGGCTACTTGGTACCAAAGTCAGAGCAGTACTAAATGCCAGAGGCTGGGTTAGGAATGAAGGAAGGAGGAATGAAGACAGGGAGACCAGTCAGCTGGCCTTCTCAGGGTCTAGGTTGGTGGTGATCTCCAGGCAAGGCAGTAGGGATGGCACATGAGGAGAATGAGCTGTATGAATCCAGCTGGGCTTGAGCTGCCATAGGCACCTTGAGAAAAGCAAGGGGTGGAGGTTTAGTATCTGGGGATTCTATACTTCTTCCTCTGTTTTTGAATGGAGGAGCTTGCATCTCTTTAATACATTGAGATGCTACATATGATTTTTATTGAAAAAAAAAAAGTTTCTGTTTGAAAAGTTTAAAAACAGTGTGATAGAGTCACTGAAAAGTGGAATTGCCAGGTTGTTTTATAAACTTGAGGGAAAAGGAGGAGGTGCAGGGATGGGGCCATGAATGATGTCACCATTAGTAAGGAATAAGCAGGAAGAGCAGGATTACAGTAGGAATTCCATTAGGGGAATTATTCTCAAAAGCAACCTGGAGCAAGGAAGAATAAAGCAAATACTGTATTTTAAATAGGATAGTTATATAAACTAATATCCCGATATAGTTAATTTTTTGCCTGGTTAACTTTTAGCCAGAGTGGCTGATACTGACAATTGTTCTGCACGGCTCCTGCCCTTGCTAAGTTCTGTCTTTCCACAGCACCTGAGAAATAAGCTGTTTTAGATAGCTCCTCTTCCTGTTCCTCCATGGGGGCTACTGCTTTTAGAAGACAAATGAGCTCAGGAGTTTTCTGTGGCCATCCACAGCCAGGTGAATTATGGTGGCCTCTCTCATCTGTAGGATAACACAGGGCCTGGACTTGGAACAGGTAGATAATTGGAGGTAGATGGCTGGGCCTGTGGGAGATCACTAAGAGCTTGGAGGTGAGGAGCATATGCGAGCATATCCCAAGGGAGCATATATCTTAGGATCTGTTGAATTTGAAGTATCTGTGAAATATACAGTCTCGTATGGGTCTGAAAATCAGCGAGAGGTGAAGGATGAGGTTGTCAGGGAAAGTATAAATCAGGTAGTGTGCTGAGAGCCATTGCCAAGTAGGAATGACGCATGGCAATTTCTTTGTCAGCCTACCCAATGTTGCTTAGAGGGAGGACTCTCCATTGTGGAAATGGGCTTGCCTTGGATCCGGGTTTAGGGAGGATCCTGCTAGATTAGGGTGGGTCCAGGTTTAGGGTGTATCCTGCTGGGAATAGGGAGTATCCTGCTGCCTCAGGCGCCTGCCCGCTCCTGGAGTTCCCGTTGAGTTCTCGCGGGATTCAGAGAGTATTTTGGGATGCAGAGCTGAGTGGAGGTGGATTTTCCCCAGAACGTGTGTGTAGAGTGCGGGTGAGAGGTCGGGAATAAAGACTTGCTGTTTGAATCTACAAGGCTGTGAGTGGCTCGTGAAAAAAGGATAAACTGCTATTATTAGGATTGTACACATATAAAAGAGGTGACAAGAGGTAGGTATAGGAGGGACCTAAAGAAGGAGGGTAGTGTTGAAGAAGTAAACAGCAGAAGCACCAAGGACCAGATGAATGAGGACTGAACAGGAACCCTTGAATTTGACTATTACAACATGAGTGACTTGGGAGAGTGTGACCATGAAGCCAGTGGCTTTGGGACAACATGTTTCAGAGTCAAGTAACTCCTGGCTCTTATTGGCTGAGACGTCTGCAAGTTATGTAGTACTTCTGAGCTTCAATTTCCTTTTCTGTAAAAGTAGGGATAATCCATTTGCAAGACCATGAGAATTAAAATAACATTTGTAAAACGTAAATAACATTTGTAAAACATCTTGTCTATAACAGGCTGTCAATGTTTATTCCTTTCCCTTTATGCTGCATTTTAAGAGATTTTGAAATTAAAGAAAAGCAGGGGTAGTTAAGTGAGAGCAGGATGGAAGGGATGTTACAGGTAAAGTGAGATGTGTGCTTGATGGAAGGAGCCAGTACGGATGATATTGAAGCCTTCACTTCCCTAAGAAAGAGTGAATGTATTTGAGAAGGGTTGGAGAAGTGTGAGCTGAGGAAGTACTTGTAGAGAGAACGAAGAGCAAACCTCCTCCCTCAGCAGGTAGATCAGAGGAAGTTAAGAGCTGTGTAGATGTAGAGTGAGAGTAGGGAATATGGCTGTGTCCCTGCTGACTTGAGCCCTAGTGGCCACATCACTTGCGTTGTCTTGGGCCAAATGAATCATTCTAAGCCTCTGTCTCTTTGGGATATGAGGCTGTGGTGATAAGTACAGAGCCTGGCCATGGTGCCAGAAAATGGGGCATGTTTCTAACATTGCTGGGGAGTTGCTCACCTGATGGCCTCCATTTCTGCTAGAAAGACCTGGGGTAATGTTCTTTCCCAGCCATAGGTTCACCTATGAGATCTTGAGCAGGTGCTCTCATTTCTCCTATGTAAAATTATAATGTAATAACCAGGAGGATTAAATGTGTGTGAAGCACTCACAGAGGGTATCTGGTACATAACAGGCATTCAATAACTGGAACCAAAACATAGAGACCAGCAGATGTTGATTGAGAATTCATGAAACTTCCCTGAGCAATAGGAAGATCTAACTGGGACCAGAGCTATAAGCCAAAGGAACAAAGAGCTAATTGTGAGAACTTTAGGCATCACTCAGCAAACACAGAGACATCGCCAGCTCTTTAGCTCCATGTGACAACCAGACCAGGGATAGGCATGGGAGCTTGTCAGATGATGACTTAAAACAGTGTGGTTTCTGAAGTGTGGCACAGTTGTGTGGATCCTCTTGAGGACGGGCTTTTTGAACATCCTCTGGTCTGATTCCTATGCCTGTCAGCCTTAGGCCTCAGGCCTGTGGTGCCCCCTGCTTCATGTGTTGCTGTGCCTACAGGACCGGGGCTTCTGCGTGGAGGTGAAAACAGCATTTGAAGACTTCGCCCACGTCATAAGCTTTGACAAGAGGGCTGCTGCGCTGGACGCAGGCAACATCAAGCTGACCTTCAATAGTGTGAGGGGCAGGGTGGGGTGGGTCTTGGATTTTTTTTACTCATCCCATTGTCTTACTCCTTCCCTTTTCACTCTTGTCCTACTGACTGTCCTGGGTTCAGGGGATCATGACAGAAGGCCAGACCCCAACTTTCTACCTCTTAAGGTATGCCTGAGTGGGCCCTGGGCACTCACCCTTCTGGGTGACCTTGTTCTGCATCTCTGTCTTCAGCTGCTGGAGAAGGCAGAGGCACGGGAGAGGGAGCGGGAAAAGGAGGAGGCACGAAGGATGCGGCGCAGAGAAGCTGCCTTTCGAAGCATGCTGAGGCAGGCCGTGCCTGCTCTGGAGCTGGGCACTGCGTGGGAAGAGGTCAGGAGCGCAGCCTGGCCCCAGTCACCCCTCAAGCCTGAGGGCAGCGGAGTTTCTCCACCACTGAGGGCCCACCCCAGTCACAGCACAGCCCTGGGCCGGCTCCAGTTCCCTTCCTTCCTCTGCCCCCGCCCTGCCCTATGCTGTGGAGGTGTTCAAGCCCGGCTGGGTGGAGCCTGGTCTGATCAGCAGTGCTCTCCCCGTTCAAGGTCCGTGAGCGCTTTGTGTGCGACTCAGCCTTTGAGCAGATCACCCTAGAGTCGGAAAGGATCCGGCTCTTCCGGGAGTTCCTGCAGGTGCTGGAGGTGAGTCAGGCTCTTACCCTTTGGATCTGTCATAAGTGCTTGAATTCCCTAGGCCTGTTCATCAGAGACCTCAGTGGCCTCGCATCCTATCCTAGGTCTCTCCTTTCCCTGGACAGCTAAGGATGGAGAAGCCTAAGGGAGACCTGGGATAGGCAAAAGGCCCTAACCTAAGACAGGGAGGCATAGTCCTCACCTTTCTTCCTCTGCTTCTAGCAGACTGAATGCCAGCACCTCCACACCAAAGGCCGAAAGCATGGCAGGAAGGGCAAGAAACACCATCACAAGCGTTCCCACTCACCCTCTGTGAGTTGGCAGGTAGAGGGATGTGGGGGTGAGGCTGGATTATTTTGGGGTACTCGACACTTCTTGTTTTTCCCTATGTCACCTCCATTGGAAGGAAATTTGAGGATTCTTTTTGGAATTCTGGATCCTCTTCTCTATCCCCAATTCACAGACAAGAGCTCTAGAGGCCAGAGAACCTCTGCATTAACCGATATCTGTTTATGTGCCCAGGGCTCCGAGTCGGAAGAGGAGGAGCTGCCCCCACCATCCCTCCGGCCCCCCAAGCGGAGGAGGCGAAACCTCTCAGAGTCTGCCTCTGATCCCTCATCCTCACTTGATTCAGTTGAAAGTGGGGGTGTTGCCCTTGGAGGACGGGGCTCCCCATCCTCCCACCTTCTTCTTGGATCAGGTAAGCAGATGCTGGAAGATGGAAAACTGTGGATGATGATTAAGAGGAGGAACTCAGCAAGCTCTAGCACCCTTGAGGGTGGAGTGGATTAGGAGGGCTGATCTGTGAGGATGGGAAGAACTTCCTGTTCCTGCCTAGACAGGAAACCAGGAGAAGGAAGGAAAACTAGATTCAACCTTTCTCAAACCACAAGGCCCAGGTCTACAAAGAATGAACATAGAGGGCTGTGGCAGAGAAGAGACTGAGCTCTCCTTTTTCCCTATGGGAGTTAGTAGGAATTTTTTATCTCCAGATCATGGCCTTCGGAAAGCCAAGAAACCAAAAAAGAAAACTAAAAAGAGAAGACACAAGTCGGTGAGTAGAGAAGGAACTCTGCTTAAGACCTTGCTATTTTGTGGGATCTGTTCCACCTACCTCCCAGCTGTCCACAGAAGCTGAGGAGTTGGGCTCTGGACTTTTACAGAACAGCCCTGAGAGTGAGACAGACCCCGAGGAGAAAGCTGGCAAGGAGAGTGAAGAGAAAGAACAAGAACAAGACAAGGATAGGGACCTTCGGCAGGCAGAGCTCCCTAATCGCTCCCCAGGCTTTGGAGTCAAGAAGGAGAAGGTGAGAGGCAGAGGCAGGGGCCCAGCCCCAGCCAGGCAGCACTCTGTCCAGGGGGCTTGGGTGAGCCATGCCTCTGCTCCAACAGACAGGCTGGGACACGTCAGAAAGCGAGCTGAGTGAGGGGGAGCTAGAGAGGCGGCGGCGGACACTCCTACAGCAGCTGGATGACCACCAGTGACCTGATAAGCTGCTCTCTGCCTCGGGCCTGCTTGAGGTGGTGGCTTCTTGGCCACCCTTACCATATGCCTCAGACTCCTTCGTCTGGTCGGTGTCCACTTTTCCTAAAGTAACTCCACCCTCAGTACACCACTGTTGGCACCTGTCAAGGTTGCTCTTGGTGTTCAAGGGTTCCCCACTTCCCGGACAACTAGTGCAGTCCTTGCCCACAGCCCCAGGCCATATTGAAGGGGGGGCGGGTGATACCAGTAGATCAAGTATGAGTAATGGGGTCTCCAGGGAAGAGACAGGCTGGTGGACACAGCCTGGGTGGCATAGGGCTGAGTTCTTACCCTCTAGCATCAGTGCCTGCCCAGGGGCTTCACCACTGCTTTCTCCAGGGACCTGATGTATGTGTGTTTTGTTTTTGTTTTTTAAATAACAATATTTATAACATGGCTGGTGACTTTTGTCCTCTCCATGTGCTACTTGGGCAGGCTGGGAACTGGATTGGTGTACACATGTCCAGCAGAGGGCACTAGTGTCTCACACAGGCCTGCTTCCCTTTGTGTGGTCAGAAACCACCCAGCCTCCTTCCGGCAGGCTTCTGTGCTCCTTTCCCCAGACTTTTTAATTCAGCAGCCATCCTGGCTCCCCCAAGCTCAGAAAGAGGAGACAGCCTGGTGCTTCAAGCTTTTGTTAAGAGAAGGAAGGACTAGGGTTTATGTACAAGAGAGAAGGGAAATGGTACATGTACAAAAAGAGGTGGCCCCTGATTCTCTTCCAGGGACTGAGAAGAAACTGGCAGGGAACTGAGCAGATAGTCTGCAGAGACCACCATGCTTCCTACCCCCCACCAAAAAACCACCTAGCTGAGAAAAGGAGGTGAGGAGGTTGTTGGCATGCCCTTTCTCTAGAGGTCTTGGTGTAGACAAACCTGCTCTTCAGGCCACTGCAGCAAGAACAGCATATGACTTGAATGGGCCAAGGAGAAGGACAGTAGGCCTGGCATCACTCCTCTACACTTATCATGAGGGTGCAGCTGGGTGGGTCCAAGCACAAAAGGGCCTTGCTCCTCATAAGAGATGATCTGAGATTGGCAGGGTTCCAGGATGCCTGTATACTGCTAGACTAGTGCTGACCATGGAACTGTGAAAAGAAAGGGGAAAAAAGCAGGGAGACTAGCTTTTCTCCTCTCTTCTCACTGGGCTCTAGCAGGGGAGAGCGGCCTAGGTGCCCCCTGTATAGGGTAAAGCTGGAAATGGGTTTTCCTAGCTTTGAGCTAACCCCTTGATGACCCTTCAAGGAATGAAATTGAAGACCACAGGGGCAAAAGTACAGTACTGGAGGCACTAGAGAAGTGCCAGGCCTGTAATAGGCCTAGTGCCCACAATGGCATAGGTAAGATCCAGCCCGAGTGCTGGGGGTGGCACAGCTGAGAGCAGCATAACCTTCTGCCAGACCCTTGGCTTCAGGTCCACTGGCGGAACTTTGCAGGACTGAAGTGCTTCTGCCTCCAAGAGGGTCTCAGTGGGGGCCTGGAGCCCGAGGGGGGCCACTGGGTGGTGCAGCACTCCGCGCTTGGTGGCGAACAACAATGGGTTGGCGGTGGAGGCCTATAGGGAAGACAAAGGAGCTTATCAACAGGCAGGACAGCATCTTCAGGAGCACCCACAGCAGGATAGGGAGGAACCATCCGTGAAGTGGACCATGGAATTTGAAGCGAGGCTTTAAGGCCAGCTAGGGAAAATGCTGGGACTCTGACCTTTGAAAAAAATCAGGTGGGGAGACTAGAGGCCACTAGGCAGAAACAAAGTAGACTTAAGCAGAGCCAGAAACTGGGAAGAGACCCTTCGAATGTCAGGAAGCAGACATGAGGGGCCATCTAACTGCCCCTGGGCAGCATCTACTACCAGAGCTCTTGTGATGAGGGAACTGTAGAGAAGAGATGGACCAAGATGCCCTGGACCCAGAAATGTAACCTCAGCGTCAGCAATCAAAACCATAAGCCTATGGTCCTGCCTACTCTGGCACAGCTCCCACACCTGGCCCTTGGGTCTTAATTCTTAGAAGCCAGGACAGCATTAGTGAGAGGGAGTCTACTTCTGTGTGGGCAAATGCAGAGGATAAGCCATGCTTCTGGCATCGTGGGGCATGCAAGAAGTATGTGTTCCCATACTAAGAGGCAGCTAGGAAATGTTTCCAGAGCATGCAAGGGAGTGCCTATGGGCTCCAGCAGTCCAGGGAGGTGGGCATGCAGAAGGGGCAGCTGTGGTGCCCAATACCTGTCAGGGGCCTCAGCCTTGGGGGTTAACAGTTTGACTCATCATGGTGGGCTGCGTCACAGAAGAAGCGTGAGCCCCGCTTGGCAGTACGAGCCGTGAAAGGGACACTCTTCAACACTGGCCCAGGAGAGAGACACAGTGGTCAGGCCTCATTGGTGGGCAGTGGGGCGGGGGTGGATCTGGATAGGTTGGGCTCTGGGATCTGGATCCAACACCAGGCCCCAAAGGAGGACAGAAGGACCCCACCTGTGATGATGTCCTCAATGGTACCATCTTTTCCCTCATAAACTGGTCGGTGCTCCTTAGCCTGGCGTCGCCTCAACTCTGCAATTAGCTCCTGCTGTTGCCATTTGTTCCGCTGGGATGGGGTCTATGGCCAAGCATTTGAAAGGGGAAGGAAGTCATCAGTAACCTGACAAGGGGCTGGCTCCTGTCCCAAGATGCTCCTGGCTTATGTGCTACTGGGAATCCCCCTCCCAGAGTCCAGCTCCTTATCCCTCTGGATTCTAGCCTCAATCCTTGTAGCCTCAGGTGTATCTGTTGCAGTTTCCCATCTTCTCTCTAGCTCTACTTCCCTCTCAGTCCCCAGTTCTTTGCCCCAGTTCTTGGTCCCACGCACCTTGGCATCCAGCTTCTTGGCTTCCTGAGCCAGCTGTTTCTCCCGCATTACCTCCTCCTGCTTCTTGCGGGCTTCATTCTCTTGTTCTGCTTCCTACAGAGAACCAAGGTGGACAGTGAGGCTTACGGGCTAGGAGGGGAGGAGCTGACACTGAGAGTGGAGAGTAGGTGGCAGTGGGACCAGTGAACCCCAGGTGGCCACCCTCTGGAGGGGCACTTCCTGCTCCAAACAATGACAGGAAGAACCTGGGCCCCCACCCTGCCACACCAGTTCAGCTATGAGGCCTCTCGCCAGCTTTCATTGCTCCCTTCCCAGGACCCAGAGGAGGAGTTGGAAAAAGCCAAGACTTGAAGCCCGAGCTCTCTCTCCCTCAACCCTTTTTAAAAGAGGGGTTACTCACTGTCAAACCTCTCTTTAAAAACCCCTCTTCAGCTTACCTTGTAAGAACGAATGAATCGGACAAATACTGGAAAAAATACAGAAGGAGGTGTGGTCTTGGGACTCTCTCCAAAGTAGCGCACAACTGCATTGTAGGCCTCCTAGGGAAAGGGATTGGCAGAAGGGGGTCAGCCTGGCAGGAAGAAGCCCAGGAACAGGTGGCCCACAGAAAGCAGAGCACAGGGTCAAAGGAAGGAAAATCAACCACTCAAGCCAAGGTAAACTAGAGAGAATTGGGGGTCCTTGAGGGCCCCAAGTGCCCATGTCTCCAGAGATGGCTGTCTGCCACCCCCAAAGCCCTCTCTCTCTGACATAGAAGGCCTGCTGTTGGTGTTATGTAAAAGAACCAGCTAGGCTTACCTAGACAGCCTGGGTTGCTCCTGCCCACTCCATCTCTTGCTCACCTCTGCTGTCTTGGCGTCACGCTGGAGCT
Source organism: Marmota monax (assembly GCF_021218885.2). Classification (NCBI taxonomy): domain Eukaryota; kingdom Metazoa; phylum Chordata; class Mammalia; order Rodentia; family Sciuridae; genus Marmota; species Marmota monax. Next base: position 30,668,783 of record NW_026695227.1, read on the forward strand.
TATCCAGTTTGCCTTCATTGGTGCTGAGGAAGCTCCGAAGGACACTATTGTCATGAATGCTGCATTCTCGCCGAATCAGCTCCATGCCCCGGCCCAGCTCCTTCACATCTAGCAGCACATTCTCCAGGGACACTGTAGTAGTCAGAGGCCTTGCTGAGGGCGACCTATGGCCTGGGATATGCATTGCCCAGCCAGCTACAGCAAACACCCTCTCCCTTGGCACAGCTCACTAAGGTTCTCACCCAGGTGTGGACATGAAGAAGGAAGTGCACACCAGAGAGCTGGGCTCTCGGGTAGAGCAACTCCAGAGAACAAGGTAGCAAAGGGAGGCAAGCTACAGTTGTTGCTGGTCTCCAAAGTGGAGCTGACTTCTTGCCCAGCTTCCATGAACTGGCACAAATAACAGCTACTTTATGTCTCTGGAGGGCTTCATGGTTTTTCTAATACTGCATGCACCACAGAGAAATGTCAGTAAGTCTCTGAACCAACTTAAGGAAGTTGGGAGGAAAGAGTCAACTCCCCTTCCTGTTCCTGCTCCTACTGCACCTAACTGGGAAGGCTAGGCCAGGCCTGATGCCTAGAGAGGAAGGCCCACTCTGGGATGGCCTGCGCTCATGGCTCTAGCGGAAAGCTTTGAAGTGGTCAGAAAGTTAACAAAAAAAACTAGAAATAAATGGACCAAGAGTTCTCTTTCCTCATAGCTTCCTGGGATAGTCCTAGGCTGAACATAAGGACTGGCCTACCCTGCCAAACTCGCCTCACCTGCTGCAGCCTTCTCCACAAAGTGCAGCTCATGCCAAAAGTTAGTTAGGTCTGGGTATTTCTCCTTCACTGTCAAGGCGATGAAATGCAGCAGAGTCATCTTCCGGTCAGTGGACTTAGTGTCCAGTAGCTGGAAGGGAGGGAGAGGCAGTGCCAGACAGCTAAAAACAGGCTCCACCACCACTATACCCTGCCCATGCTACCCACCACTTTCTTACCAGATCTAGGCTCTGGAGCTTGAAGCCATACACAGCTCCTCGCTTGCTGCTATTCATGTAGTTTCCCAATGCAAGTATGATCTGTTCAGCAGATGTGTGGGAAGCAGGTCAGGTCATGCCCTAAGGCTCCCTCTCTATAGCCCCCAGGGCCAACACCCCATTCACCCCTCTTCCCACCTCCAGCATCTGCTTCAGCTTCTGTGAAGACTTGACGGAGGCAGAGGCTGCAATTATGGCATTGAGTTGCTGGAAAATGAGATGAATACTTGAGTCATTCCAGGCTTGGGTAATGGTGTGGAGTTAAAGTCAGGGAAGAGCTAGGAGGAGGAGCAGGGCAGGGGAAGTGCTCAACAGAAAGAGATGGAGCAGAAGCAGCAGAGGATAACTATTTGGATGAGGGCTATACCGGTGTGAGCATCTGCAGGTTGTCCTGGAAGTTGCCCAGAAAGGCCATGCCAGCCATTCGCTGGGTCAGCCGCTCCACCTTGCTGAAGAGCAACATGAAGCGGTCCTCAGCTGCCAGCTCCTCTAGAGGCTGCCGCTCACGCTCGTATTGCCGCAGTAGCTTCACCTCAGCCTCCGTGGGCAGGAAGCGCATCAGGCACTCCACAAAATCCACAGGTAGTGTCTGTAGGTCATATCTGTGTAGAAGGGAGGATCACAGGATCATTTGTATATGTCTTTCCTCCAGGAGGAATGGGGGTGAGGACTGCATGAGACGAAGCTAGAGGCAGAGCACCATCACAGTGGCACCAAAAATCTTGGGAACATTCCATGTTCCTGTTTTTTATTTGCTACAGGGGAGTGAACCCAGGGGGTACTTTACCACTGAGCTGCATCCTCAGTCATTTTTTAATTAATTTTAAGACTAGGGTCTTGCTAAGTTGCTGAGAGTCTTATTTGCTGAGGTTGGCTTTGAACTTGCAATCCTCCTGCCTCACTCTGCCAAATTGCTAGGATTACAGGTGTGTGCCAGTGTGCCCAGCTTCCATACTCCTGTTTAAGAGCCCTTCAAACTGGCACAATGGTGCACACATGTAGAAGATCACAAGTTCAAGACCAGCCTGGTCTTAGTGAAAATCCTCACTCAAAATAAGATTTTAAAAGGGAGTGGAGGTCCGGACTCAGGATGTAACTCAGTGGTAGAGCATTTATCTAGCATGCGCTGAGGCCTTGAATTTAACTCCAGTACTGCCAATCAATCAATAAATGTAAGTCCATCAATTTCCTCCCTCTGTACCTATGATAAAGTCCAAACACCTGAGCAGGCCTGCAGGACTTCTGTCCAATTTTCTACCCTGTCCCTCCTATATTCTCCTCCCTACATTAAAGCCAGATTCCATTTTTAGTACCCAGGGTACCAAGCTCCTCCCTCTGGGCCCTGAACTGGACTAATGTGTGCACTTCCTTTAGATGTCAGTTGAGGTATCACCTCTTCTGGGAAACCCCCCCACCCCCAATCACAAAGTTCAGTCATGTTACTCTTTCTGCCCTCTAGGTGGTGTCACTTGGTATTACTGCACTGTTCCCACTAGACTAGGAGCTCCCTGAGTGAAGGTCTAGGTTCATCTCCAGCACCTCACATGGCTTCTGGCACATAGCATGGATGCAATAAGTTCTGGCCAGGACAGTGGATGATAGAGGGTGGAGGAACTCTGTCAGGAACCCTGGAATTTAGGAAAAACCAGGTTCCTGGGTGGAGAGCTGGGTTGCCAACTGGTTGGGGACCAGAGCCAGGTCAGTGGGAGCCTCACGTGTGAATAGCCCTGCAAATCTCCTCAGCTGAGCGGCCAGCCTTGCGCAGGGTGATGGCCAGGTTCTTGGCACGGTTGGCTTCCAACAGGGTCACCTTGCTGGCAGCTTTTTGTGCTGTCTTATTCTTGGAGCAGATGAGGTCAAGGGCAGGGCCCTGAGCTTTCGTCTTAAACAATTCTTCAAACTTGTCCAGATCCAGGTCCTGGCAAGAGTAGATGAGAAGGGAAAATACTGCAGCCTCATACTACGCAACGATCTGCTGGCAGTACACTCAGCACGAGCCTAGCTCTGGCTCATGAAGCTGACCCTGGTCCCACTCTGCCTGAAGACGGAAGTCCAGGAGGTCTGGCAACCTGGTCTTCAGCCCCACCCTTCTGGGCCCCAGACCCTGTCACCTCCAAGATCTTCTCATCATCCAGTTCACTGAAGACAGTGCCACTGATCTGATTGGGTTTCAGTGCTGTCCAGTTGAAGACCGGCAACCGGAACTTGGTCTTGATAGGTTTCTTAATGCGAATGGCTAGTTTGAAAGGAGTATCATTGAGGATGGAGCCAAGGACACATTCCCCTGATTCTACCAGCCCTGTCCAAGGTCCTAGAGGCACTCACCTGACAGGCCCACTGTCAATACCACAGAGGGAGCAGCTCCAGGGAGAGGTGGGGCTGGGGGACACTTGCCTAGGGGAAAAAGAAATGGCACAGTGACCCAGGGGGTCATGAGACTTCCTGGGCTGCCCTCTCCTCTGCCCCCCTGACCTGTCCTTACAGACTCTTAGGAGAGGAGGCGATGTGAGTTCAGCTCAAGTCACTACCAGGAGTCCTGTCAGAGGCGGTTCAATCTAGTCTCTGCCTCAGTTTCTCCAGCCTCTCCTTGGCTGCTTTGAAGCAGCATTTTGATGATTCTTGAAACAGGCCCACCCCTGTACCAGTAACCCAGGCTTCCTTAGATGGTAGCTCCCCATCAGCCCTTTCTCTAACTTTGACTTGATAGCCTTCCATCCTTCAAATGATGCCATTTCCTGGCTGCTAAAGAAGACACTGCTGACTAGGGTTTTGGCCCCACAATGTGGCTGCCCCGCTGGGCCTAGAGATCCTGGTTACTTACCTGGTAAAGGGGGAGGAGGCGGGGGCAAGGGAGGAGCCGGTGGTGGGGGCAGAGGAAGGGCCTCCTCGGCAGGTGGGGCTGGAGCTAGCAGGTCCAGGTCTGAGGGTGGTATGCCCTCGCTCAGCTCTGGAGGGCCTGCTCTGGTCAGGGCCTCAACACCCATGGGCTCCAAGCCACGAGCGCTTGGCTCCAGGTGGCATCGGCGCTGGAAGGCCTCTTCCTTCTCCTTAATGAGCCTCCGCAGGGTATGCACCTGGTGGCTTGTGTTCTCATATGTCTCCTATTGGGCAGAGAGTGTTATTGAGGGAAGGATGGGCTAGAGGCACAGCAGTCATTACTCCTGGGAGTAAGAGAGATTTCCTACCCAAAGGATAGTCAAATAAGGGTCTCGTGAGGTGCTTAGAGTAGCAGAATTCTAGATGGGAGAGTAAGGGAAGTTGGAGTGCAGCAGAGCAAAGGAGGTGAGTAGAAGGGCTGGCCTCCCTCTGCTGACACCATGAAATGTCATTCTCTCTGCTCTGGACTGTTCTCACAGCACCTATCCTTCAGGACCCAGGATAAAGGATGCTACTGTGAAATTCTCCTTAGCTACTACCAGTCTGATGTAGCTGCTTTCTCCATAGCCCTTGGAGATGTTGACAGACCTTTATTTTATTCATTTATTATATGTGGTGCTGAGATTCGAACCCAGTACCTCACACATGCTAGTTAAACGCTCTGCCACTCAATCACAACCCCCAGCCCCCTTGGGTCTCTTTATTGTCTTTTTTTTTAATTTTCAAAAAAAATTTTTTTTAGTTGTACATGGACAAAATTCCATGTATTTATTTATTTATTTATTTATGCATGCTGAGGATTGAACCCAGTGCCTTACACACACCAGGCAAGTGCTTTACCACTGAGCCACAACCTCAGCCCTTCTTTATTGCTTTTATTTATAATTTGGCCCTGTGTAATTGCTCAGTTGGAAGCCTCATGGACAGGCTTTGTCTTAGCCATCTTTGAACCCTCTATATTTCCTAATTTGGTACTTAACAGAGGCTCAGCTCATGATCATATTCCTTGGGAAGAAAAAGGTTGGGGCAGAATGACAACATCATTCTTATTATTTTGATACCAGGGATTGAATCTAACCACTGAGCACATTTCTAGTCCTTTTTTTATTACTATTTTTTTGAGACAGGGTCTTGCTAAGTTACTTAGGGCCTCTCGAAATTGTTGAGGCTAGCTTTGAACTTGCGATCCTCTTGCCTCAGCCTCCTGAGCTATTACAGGTATGCACCACCACATCCAGTGGGGCATGACTGTATAACTAACAAAAAAGTGGGAGAAGGATAAAGCAGAGAATGAAATATAAGGAGCCTCTGCTTTCATAATTTAGGATACTTTGTGGATGGCTTAAAAATCAGCTACTCCAATCCTGATCTGTAAGCAGGGTTGAGAAGCACGTGGAGGAAAAAGCAGCAAGATGGGTTGGGAGGAGACTGGAAGGGACTCCAGGGGTACCTGCGGGTGCACAGTCTGCCTCTACCCTTTCCAGTATGTCTTGTGTCTTGCCCACTTTGGTTTCAGCTTCCCTCCCAAACTAAAAAATAGAGTGAAGTCATCAGAACACCACCATCTGTGTAACTCAGGGGTAAATCAAGATCTTTTCTTGACATAACTCAGAAGAGCAACGTCCCAAAGCACTGGAGCCCAGGGGTGGCCATGGCTTTCCTTCCCCAGATTTTTTGGTACCTTGATGCTCTCCAGCTCTTTTTCTCGTTGTAGCAGCTGCTTCTCTAGCTCTGCCACCCGCATCATGTTCTCATTCTCCAGGTCCAGAAGCTTCTCTGTGAGCTGCAGGTTGGGAATGGCAGGTTCGGGGCTGGCCCTAAAGCCTAGGCACTCAGTATGAACTAAAGCCCAGTCAAGACCTGGGCCCAACATTCCCACCCCATAGGTCCCCAAATGCAGCTTGGTTAGGTGACTTCTTTACATCACCTCCCAAGGGCCCAAGGTCTGACCCCACATGAAACAGCAACACATACAAGGCAAAATGGCAGCAGTCTGAATGCATGTGACTCACACCATAGCATATTCTAGAGAGCCTCAGTGGATTCTAAAGTCTTCCTGAGACTCAATCTGGAGGCAAGTGGGTAAATACAGGATTTTGAAACTCAGTCATCACCATCCTCTGTGACATTCATCAAAGGTTATGGCAGACAAAGGAGGCCACCTACGTGAGATACGTGCTCTTCTAGTTCTTCCACCTTCTCCAGGGCTACATTCTTGGTCTCAGCATCTTCCAACAAACCCCCTACATCAAACACATTGTCGAGGTATGCCTGAATCTGCACCTGCAACTTCTCACTCTCCGTATGCCTTGACTTCTGGGGAGAAATCAGAAAGAGTAGTAGTTGGGGAACCACCTAAAAACTCTTGGGTCTTTGTCACCCTCTCACAGCATATAATGCAGGGATTTCCTGCTACTTGCTGTGTCAGTATCTGGCCCTCATAGAGCTGCCTAGTTAGGGAGACCTCTGTAGGATGTCCTAAAACCCAGACCACAGAAAACAGGCAAGTTCCAAAGACATCAAGGACTAAGTTTTTATAAAAGAAACACTGATGTTTCTAAGCTGGATCTTTATACCAAAGCACCTGGCCAGCTCACCTGAAGGAACTCCTCCAGTCCCAGCTTTGTAAACTCATACTGTAGGTGGACCCGGAAGTTCATATCCTCCACTGAGTGTACTACAATGTTGATGAACTGCATGCAGGCCACCTAGTGAAGAATAAAAATATCAAAATACAATGTCACCATGGTCCCTTTCCCTAAGGAGCACATGGCCCTGCTTGGCATGCACCTGCCCCAGGCTGTTCCTCACCATGAAGTCAATGTTGCTGTCCTCATTACGGAAATACTCCATCAGCTTCTCAAAGCGGTGCAGCTCCTTGCACACCTGGATGAGCAAACTTTCTCAGGGAAAAGATCTGCCCCATGCAGAAACTAAGCCCCTGAGCTGAGGCTTCCAGAAACATCATGGCAAAGGCATTGGTTCAGACCAAGTTTAACCACAGCTAATCTAGGAAATGAGCCATTCTGGATACTGTAGAAGAAAACCTGGGACCTGGAATCTGGCCCTGGGTCTCTGGTCTCTCACCAACTCACTAAGGGAAACCAGTAAAGCCTGTGCCCTTAGGCTGGACTTTAAATGCCTCTGGGGCTATGCCAACAAGAAACACAGAAGTCTGATGCTGCCAAGTTACTGACAGAAGGAGAAAGGGAATCAGGACATGGCTGAATCAAGAGGCCGAGGTCCCAGGGGAATGCAAAGGAGGAGCCAGTGTGCAGGAAAGTCCTCTGCCAGCGGGGGTCCAGAGGCTCCTGTGAGTCCCTGGGCTTCGAGGAGGAAGAGCTATTTCCTGACTTAAACAATGGATGCTAGGGAAGAGGTCCAGAGAGGAGGAAGGGGTGGGACCACAGCTATGGCTGAATGTCGAGGAATCCTACGTTCAAGCAGATTGGGGTTTCAGAACCAGGCCCAGAGGCTTAGGACATTCCACATAGAAGCTCTCCCCCCTCACTAACAGTGGACAACTATCTGAGAGACATCCCTTTCCTCCCCTAATAAACATACCTGCTTTGGTTCACTACAGCAGAATTGCCTGGCAGTTCTCATAAACTACAGATGCCCAGTCTCCAGTGGTCTGGAGTGGGGCACAGGGAGCTAGCTGTACTGTTAATAAGGTGAATCTGATAATGGCCAGGTTAGGACCATTGCACTATAGCCAACAGCAGCTTAGCCAGTCAGTTGGATGGTTTCCTGGCATGAGAGCTATTAGCTCTCATGCATGAGATCAAAGTTCTGGTTTTACCTTAGTGCTGTTCCTAATCTGGGGAGCAGGCTGCTTAGCCAAACACTCAAACATTAAAATCACTAGAAATCCCATGAAATGGTGCTTTAAGTAAATACCAGGTTCCCCACCTTCTCCACACACATGCAAGCAGGAGACTGACCTCTTTGAAATTGTCAAAGGCAGCCAGGATGATTTCGTGACCTCCTCGCACCAAACACACAGCTGCTAAGAGCTCCAAGACCAGGGCTTTGGTCCTAAGGAGTGAAGAAGGAAGATTAATTCTCTTATCTCCCCATCCTGACCACCACACAGCTTATGCTCATGACTAGGGGAGTCCTTCTGGAGGACTGAGACAGACTTGGCAGCAAAAGAGGTGATGGGTTTTGGAAGGAGATAGGTGAGCTGAGTGTGGTTGTGTATGCCTGTAATCCCAACAACTCAGGAAGCTGAAACAGGAGGATTGCAAGTTCAAGTCCAGCCTCAGCAACTTAGTGAGACCCTGTCTCAAAAATAAAAAGAACTGGGAATGTGACTCAGTGGTTAAATACCCCAAGTTCAATCCCCAGTATCAAAAAAAAAAAAAAAAAGAAGAAGATGGGTTAGGAAGGTTTGTTCCCAGGATCACAGCTGTGCAGCCAGGACACTTCCCCAACAGAGGAGAGGGGCCCAAACCAAGGTTCCGACATAGGCAGACTGGTCAGGGACAAGTAGAGGCCAGACCTCTAGAGCCCTGAGAAGAGTGGGGAAGGCAAGAACCTACCTTGGATTCTTGTTGTTGAGGCTAAGTGCAATCTCATTGACAGCATGGGGATGGGACATGACTAAGTTGAAGCCATACTGCAAAAGAAAAAGATGGAGAGGACCTTGATGGGGAAGGGAGAACCCAGCAGATCTCCTTGGCCATAGGCCACTAGCAAACCTGTCTTTCGTAAGCTGGTGCCCTGTTAGCTCTCCTGGTTCACCAGATGAGGCAGAAGAGGTAGAGCACCCATGGCTAATGCTGCCCCTTACCTGATAATTCATGATGGCTCTGAGACAAAGGATACAGACGTGGACGTCATCTTTTTGGCTTACCAGGCGGGAGTTCTTCAAGGCCCTGCGGCCAGGTAGAGTGCTGTACCTGGGGAAAAGGCCAGGCTGTCAGGTGGGGTTTAAAGCTGCTGATGAAAGGTCAAAGAGTGCTCACCATCACCCAAACACCAGGCTGCTCCTTAGCAGCAGAAATAGGAGAAGGACTTGGTACCATCAGTCACGAGAAAGGTGCAGAAGGCAGATTGTCAGCGTGTGTTCACCTCCCAGAACAGAACTTTGTCAGCAACTTCCCAACATCCCAGTTCCATAACCAGTGTTCATACCATGCTAATCCCAGAGACCCTCAAATATATACTCAGAAGTTGTGTAGGCCTTCCTACTCCTTGAGTTGAGTCCAAAGAGATCCATCTGAACCTTCCCTCCCCCAAATTTCAGTTGCTGTCAGTTCTTCACATTTAGTGGGGCAGGAGCATCTTGGCTCTTATTCCACTTCTGTGACCCCAAAAGGCAGAACAGAACCCCAAAGGCTTTAGGAAGGCCAGGGGGCTATTTCTGCCTCTGCATCACCCCTCCACTGCCTCAATAATGTTTTGTTTAAAAAAAAAGAGGAAGCAGGAATGGAATTTGCTTCTGCATTTATTAGAATGATTAGTAGTGTTTGAGGGACAAAAAACTCAAATAGGAGAGTAGGGAGAGAAGAATGGCCACAAGACAGAGGCCAAGGAAAAGGCTACAGGGCCCAAAGGACAGCCTCCTAGGATAGGAGTTCTGAGAAGTCATCCAGTACATCTGTCTGCCTTCAGGCAGAATGGCTCTTAGGACATCATAGACAAAGGAACATGTAGCAGACTTTGAGAGATAAGGCCTGAAAGAAGAAGGGAAGGTGAGAGGCAGGGAGGTGAATGGGAGCTGGTCTCCTCTCCCAGCAGCTGATGGGCAGAATGAGAGCTAGAGGAAAATACATGAGTACAAGAGCTAGATCAGCCACTGAAGCCCAGGCCCTGCCCAAGAGGCTGGGGAGGAATAGCCAAGAGAGTGAGGAATGAAGGAGGGGGAGAGCTGGAACCCCAGGTGGGTGGCACAGCTAAGGACCATGTACTTACCCAGGACAGACCGCTGGGCAGAGTCAAGGAGACAGAGAGGACAGACCAGAGACAGACTGGCAGGCAGAGGGCAAGAGAGCTGAGCCTGGAAGCAAGAGTGAAGGAAGGAGCATGAGCACTCACCGTGGTTACTGAGACCTGGACTGGGGCTGGGGTGGGAGGCAGGCGGGAAGAGCGAGCACACACATACCGGAGCACAGACTGGCGCGCAGAGCGAGCGAGGCTGTTGGTGAAGGGAGCCGACAGGGCGCTGGGCGGCTGCAGGTCTTCGATTGACCTGCTCCAGGACCGGAGTTTGTCAAATGCACCATCATCACCACTCTCCAGACCCTCAAAGTCAAACCTGGAGCATGAAAGGACATACATGCGCACACACAGGCACATATACAGGAGAAATTCTGTGCCAAGCCCCCCAGTGAGCCTGTCCCCGACTCTTCAGGCAAGGGTAGCAAGAAGAGAAAGCGAAATTGGGAAGCAGAGACTCAATCCTGGTCCTGATCATGAGAGCCACCAACACAGGACAGGGCAGAATAGGCATAGGCAGCTCCAGAAGAGGGATCTGAGGAGATAGGATGCGGAGAGGCCAGTTCCTCTGTTCCCCACTGGCCAGGCAACTCCAGGAGGAATGGTGTCCCCATGGCCCAAGGACTGTGGGGGCTGCTATCTTTTTGCACTCCCAGCCTTAGATGGGACATCTCAAAGCAGCTGTGGCTCCACATGGAGAATCTCACTCCAGAAGGAGGGTAGGGAATGTGCCAACTGTGGTCTTGCTAGTTGGCCAATGGCAATACCCAATTTATTCTGCATTGAGTAGCTCTGAATGGACAGGAAAGGAGGTCCCACCAAACCCAGAATGGCATAGTCTTTTCTGCTTAAAAGGAACACCACTACCCTAACCTAGCTCTGGCTGGCTTCCCCTCTCTTCATACCAAGGTGCTGGTAATGAAACCCGGGGCCTTAAATGCTAGACAAGCACTCCACTGCTGAGCTACATCCCAGCTCCCACACTATATTGTTTTTTTTTAAATTTTTTATTTTGTTCTAATTAGTTATACATGATAGTGGAATGCATTTTGACACATTGTACACAAATGGAGCACAACAACTACCTCTGGCTGAACTTGGTGCCTACATTAGTTTTTAATGACCAGGTTTTCTAAGGTTGGCTACTTGAGGCTTCTAGGTTTCTCTGATATAGAGGCTTCTTGAGCTTTAGCTTTCCTGGGGGAAGAAATATGCAGGTTGAGATTATGGACTAAGGATCTGCAGTCTAGCTTCTACAGCAGCTGAGACAGTTTGTCACTTCCTACTTCTGGGATCACATGTCTCCCAACATCAGCAGTTTGTGAGTGTAGCCAGGGCAAACAGGACAGCTGAGCTCAATGACCCACAGGGTCTTCGTTCACACATGCTCATCCAGGTACATGCTTTGAGAAGCAGTCCTGCACATTCTTACTGCCCTCTGCCCCTGTAGGTCATGAAGGATTAAGGAACATCTCTCACAGGCTCTTCCCCCACAGAGCATTCCATTCCACAAACACACACAGCCCCAGGTAAAAGATACAGAGGCTGGGGTTTTGTAGAAAAAATGATATCTATAGATGCCCAAATGTCCCAAATGAGGTAAAGTGAGAATCAGAGTCCTGAATCAGGAAGTAATTAATGGGGGGCCATTCAGTAGACCTCAGAGGAACCTCCCTGACAGAGAGCTTAATGGTTTATAGTAAATGCCTTACTCAGATTCTATCTGGCCTCATCCCTTCCCAAAACACATTCTCTCACTTCCCTGAGTCTTTTTAAGAATCAAAGGTATTTCCATGGACACTTAATACAGTACTAAGTTTTCAGTGTGCTCTTGGTTTAAAGCAGCTGGGATTTGTTTGCTTTCCAAATAAGCTAGGCTTATTTGGAAAAATTATCTACATCTTTTTACTATAAAGGTTCTGAATTTTAAAAATTCACTTTAGCAAATGTTTTTCATTTCTTTCTATAAAAAGAACATTTAGAAGCCAGGCACAGTGGCACATGCCTATAATCCCAGAGACTTGGGAGACTGAGGCGGGAAGATTACAAATTCAAGGCCAGTCTCAGCAACTGAGTGAGGCCCTAAGCAACTTAGTGAGACACTATGTCTCCAGAAAAAAACAACAACAACAACAAAAAAAAAAAACGTGTGGGTGGGAGTCCTTGGGATGTGGCTCCTAAGTGGTGCTTCTGGGTTTAATTGCCAGTATAAAAAAAAAAAAAGGGTTGGGGTTGTAGCTCAGTGGTGGAGCACTTGCCACGCATGTGTGAGGCGTTAGGTTCAATCCTCAGCACCACATAAAAATAAATAAATAAAGATATTGTGTTCATCTACAACTAAAAAAATATCAAAAAAAAAAAAAAAAAACACATTTAAAGAGATAGGAGGATCATGAGGTATGGTTTCAGCAGGGATGGAGATGAGGAGTGGACTATTCTTGGTGACATGGAGACCAAACCCAGGTGAGGAACCTTAGTTTGTGTCCCTAAGGTCATGAGACTGAAGACCTGCTGGACAAAGGAAAATGGCTAGGGGAACAGAGACAGTAGAAAAGTAAAAGTCTAGGTAGGGGCCACCATAGCCCATGACATGGGACTTTCAGTGCTAGGTAAACTGCAGAAAGTCATTAGCAAACCAGGATGATCATTCTCTCTGGGGCTGACTTGTCTAGGGCATAACTCTGAATGTGCTGGCCATCTCATTTATTATCAGTATCACTACTCTTTCCATATTCAGATAATTATAGTAAGGCATACCGACGTGAATAACATTTAATAACAAAGCTGCTACTACAATGTAGACCTAATATGTTCCAAATACAATCCTTACAACTCTGAAACATGGATGTCTTTCATAGAAGAGGACAAAAGTGCTTGAAGTTACACAGATAGTACATGACATAAGTGAGGGCCAAACCTGGCTTCGTATGATTTGAAAGCCCTCATTCTTTGTACTATACCACACTGTTTCCTGTGGCCATATCCAAGTCCCCAGGCTGCCTAAAAAAGGTTACCAAATTCTTCATCCATCTGTCCAGATCAAAAGTAATGCTCACTGCTCCTGGGTTCAATAATGACCTGAAGTAACCCATTCACAACTGGGCCTAGAGTGGCTTTATGAAGACTTAATTCTGCAGAGATGGATGGATCCCCCCAGAGCATCTCTTCCACAAGCCAGGACATTTCCTGGATTGCCTACAACCTGGCATTTGGATCCTTTGGGTTGATTCCAAGTTCCCTTTCCATATCACTCCAGTCCCCAAAACATCTTTACTCCAGCCAATAGGCCAATCTTCCCTGTTCCCAAGACATGCCCTTGGTTTGCCTGTCCACTTCCTCCTGTCCTGGGAGTCCCATTTCCATCTTTTCTGTTGGAATCTCACCCTTCTTCTTCTCAATAGAACAGGACTGTGTCTTCCCCAATGGGTCCCCACCCTTAGCCTTGGAGTGGTACTTACATGACAGAACACTGGGCAAAGGACAGGTAATCCACCAGCACATCCAGGCCTTTGTTTTCATCATTCAGAAACTCCCGGACCCACCTGCAAATACAGGAAACAGAGTAAAAGGCATCTGCTAAAGTGAGTAGAGGATGATTGGCCTCTGACTCAACAACGCCCCTTCCTCAGTTCTCCCAGAACCTAGCACCAGGCTGGGAAAATTCTGAAGACCAAAACCCCTGACAGACCCATTTATGGTTATATTACCAGCCTGGAACCCTGGCTCAATAATCCTCTGTATCTTTTAGGCTTAACACAAGGCTAGGCACACTGTCCTTGCTCAGTATTTGTTGGAAGAATTGGGGAGGCATCCAGAGCAGCTACCACAAGCCCATGTGCAGAGCTGTGTTCGACAGAGCCAGCAAGTCCCCAGCTTAGCTGATGTCTCAGTCAAGACACAGGCAGGAAGGGCCAGAAAGTACCCTGGAACAGAGTCTTACTGGGCCAAATGGCTCTGAGTTCAAGGATAGCAATTTTGGGAAGCAGTGAGCAAAGGGATAGGGGTTTGTGTGTTTAGACAGTGAGCCTGGTGTAACTAGAAATGCCTGAGGGAATGATCAGGAACTGGAGGAACTCCAGAATACCATGACTACTTGGAGCCTGACTAAAAAGGTGGACCCCTCAGCCAGGGAGGCAAGCAGGTACACAACAGGGCACCTAAAGGACAATGTCCTATGGCATTTTTGCCCTTCTGCCTTTGCTCCTTTGGGGCTGAGATATCTCTAGGAAGAAAGTTAAGAGTGAATTCTGAATGGGACTGTTATAAGATAGGTTCATTCTACCGCAAAGACATAAAACCCTCAGATGAAACCTTGCTCTCCTGAGTGCTCTATTCTCTTGGAATGTCTGGGGGATCTATATAAACCAGTTGCACCCAACTTCCCTGCCCCCTGCAGGTCTGTTTTTTCCCCACAGCTGGAACACCAGCTTGGCCTGCCACACCCCAAGGTCTGGAGAGAGGCCGGGGCTAGTACACCAGTGCTGGCTGAGATTTGGCAGCAGTCTCTGGCTGAAGCTGACTGACACCGGAGCTGACTGAAGTTAGCTTCCTCTCTGGGGGCCTACAGGCCTCCCATTTCCTGTCTGTCTGCTCTCCAGCTCCCCACCCCCTTCTCATTTCCTGTCTGAGTCTACACTGCTATTTTCGGGATCTTGACACTTTGAGAAGAGGTTAAAGGGCAGTTAGGCAAGGCAAAGAAACCAATACAAACCAGAGAGGAAGGAGGAGGTGATGGGGCTCTGGAATCCCACTTCAGAGCTGTCCCCAACTCCAAAGACTGAGTTCCCATCTGCAGGACTGCATACATGCTTCTGCAAGCCCCAACCAGATCAGGCTGAGGCCAAAGCAGAACTCTCCTCTCCTTACCTTGCCTGGCCCCCTCTTACCTTGTAGCCCCCACAAGCCAGCCTGACAAACTTCCTGCCAGAAGGATCCTGGCTCTCCTACATAACTACCTAGAGAAGCCTCAGGTCAGATTCAGGGCTCCTAAAATGCAAGCACTAAGCTATTCTCTGGGAACCAAGAACCAGGTTTAGATCTCTAACTTGTATGCCAACTGCCAAGTGGCCTAGGGCCTAGGAACCAGGCTGTTCTGGCCCTAGTCCTTGGCCAGATGCCAGAGAGCAGGCACCAGGTAAAGGAGGAAGGCAGAGGAGACTGTCATACATTGTTCTCTGGCCTTCTTCCAAAAGGAGTAGACCCCTATCTTTGCCCTGACTGTTCAACAGGATTTAAGGAAAACAACAGAGCCCACAAGGGAGAGAAGGCCTATTCAAGTAATGTAGGTGGCTGGTAGTACATTGCCCATGTCACTCTCACCCTCATATACAGGTTAACTAAAGAGCCCAGCTAGTGCTCCTTTTGTGATGGAATTCACCATAGGTGAAGGCTTGGCCACACCTTTTGCAGTGGCTTGGCTTTGCATGTCAGACTCACAGATGAGGTATGGAAGCCATATTTTGGCCCCCACAGCACAGTTTCCAAGGCCAGGAACCATCCCTTTCCTGTTCTCTCCTGTGCCGCTTCCTTTTGAGTACTGCTGCAGCTGGCTACAAACAGGTGTCCCCTCCTGCTGAAGAGCCCCAGGCAGGCTTGGCCTCATGGTGGACAAGCAGGCTGCTGCTATGACAGGAGAGGAAAGGCTGATGATGTCATTTGGCTCTTTACACCCCATTCTCGGGAAGTTCAGGGACCTGGGGCTGGCACATGCCCAGCTATCCCATCCTACCCTAAGCTCAACTTCTCACTCACCATTCACGCAAGACCCCTCTATCAGGAGGGAACCCCTGCTTCCAGTTCTATATAAGGTGTCCCTAACTATCCTCTTTGCATGCACACACACATTTTCTCCTTTTTGCTGCATATACCCTTGCTGGTGACAGTTTCATAAAACTGAGGCATTTCCCTCTTTCTCTGTACCTTCCTGAATTAGCCCTCTGCCTGTTCAGCAGTTCTGGTTACCTGACTCAGAGGCTGCAAAGAAAGACTCACACAGATCCTGAGGGCCCTCTCAATGGGTTGGCAACACAGGCTCTATGAATACAGGAAACATTCAACTCCTGGCCGCACTACTTTACATCTTTCCTGGTGCTTTAGGAAGCTTCCTCTCCTCACGAACTAAGACTGTTTTCACCCAACTAAGCAAATAACCTTCTGGGTGCTAAAAAGTGCAAAGAGTTGCTGAATAAAAACTAGGTCTCAGCTACCCACTGGAGTATGTTTCCCCCACCCTCAGACTTCTCTGGGCCCTCCTTGGCCCAGCACCAGGCCACAGGCAGACTCCATTCTCAGCTGTTGTGGGAATGTCTTCCACTCAAAGCCACAGACTGAGGACCCAGGAGAGGCCCCACGCTTGCCTGAAGCATCCAATCAGCTGCTAGCAGAGCTGAAGGGAAGAAAAGCCAGAAAGGCACAGCGTAATGCTCTGGGGAGCAAAGAACCATTCAAGAGGCTACTTTGTCCTATGGCAGGAAGATAAATAAGCAAATCATCTTCGGTGTGGTAGGCAACACCTGGGACCAGGTGGAAAGGCCGGGATGGCCAAATCTGACTTACCCAATGTGGTTGGTGCGAAGTGAAATCTCTAGTTCCCTTAGTACTTTGGTCGACTCTTGCACTCTCCTCCTGAACTTCTGTAAACATGGAATCTTCTGTCATTAATGTCCCCCCATCCAACTTACAGTACAAGAAAAAGGGCAGAACAGGAAATGGAGGGGGTACAAGGGTCCAATTATAGACCTCCCCTCCAGTACTGGGCAGCTAGTCCAGGCCCCTAGCCTCAGAGCCCAGAAATCCACCTTCCATTGCTCAGAAGATGTCCTAACCCCCATGGCAAAGGGTTTGAGCCCAAACCCCACAGAGCTATGAAGGGCAACAAGACAGGGTCCCACTATTTCCATACTTTACCTTCCGAGTTACACTGGGGTCCAAGAAGCTCTGGAGTTTCTGGATATAAGTATGGGGAGGATTTTTCACCTGAAATCGTTCCTATAAGAAGAATGTACATATGTGTAATTATGTGCATGCACAGAATCACAGGATAAAACAAGGAAACTAAGGAAGAAGAGTGCCTACAATGCTCAACCTGGGGAGACTCAGTCTCCCAGTTGGCACCTGTCCTTAGCATTGCCTATATCATGGTTGGGGTTCTTTGCCTTATCACACCTGTTGCAATCTTCTTTAGCCTGTTACTTGCTAAAAAGATGTGGGGTTTCAGAACTGGGAATAATACACAAAATATTACAGAGCCTTACAGAACTCAGCTTTCACAGCTCCAAACTCTGCAGTTGGGACTGGATTGGTTTTGCAGTGGTAACAGTTCAGGGCTACAAATGCACTTTTTGCTACTTGCCCAGGCCCCGGGCCCCAGTGATCCAAAACAACCTCAAATGCTGAAGGTTGCTCCTCAGCAAGATCACTTCTCAATCCCCTCTACACAGGGCACAGAACTATGCCCCCCCTACTTTGACTCAACCAGCTCATTTGACCCAATAGGAAATTCAGAAAACAATTTAGCATTCTGGTTTGAAAAGGGAATCCACAACTGAGATAAATGAACTTGGGGTGGAAGGGCCAGAAGGGGTCCAGGCGAATGATGTAATGTTAGAAAAGCAGACTTGAAAACAAATGAAAGAGGGGAAAAAAAGGAAAGAAAAATCTGAGAAAGCTGAAATAATCACATGATCTTGAGCGTGTGTGTGTGTGTGTGTGTGTGTGTGCACACGCCTGTAATCCCAGAGACCCAGGAGGCTGAGGCAGGAGGATTTCAAGGTCAAGGCCAGCCTCAGCAACTTAGTAAGACCCTTAGCAACTTAATGAGACCCTGTCTTAAAATAAAAAGGACTGGGGATGGGGACTAGGGTTGTGGCTCAGTGGCAGAATGCCTGCCTAGTGTGTGTGAGGTGCTGGGTTCAATCCTCAGCACCACATATGAATAAATAAAAAATAAAGGTATTGTGTCTACCTACAATTAAAAATACTTTTAAAAAAAGGACTTGGGATGAAGCTCAGTGGTAAAGCACCCCAGCAGCTCCCACAAAAAAAGAAAAAGATTGAGAGATCAGCAATTAGAGAATCTCAGTATTAAGGGCTGTTGTGCTCCCAAACCCAAGAAGGTGCTAACCAACTCTTCTTAAATGCAGAAAGCAAGGAAACCAGACTCATTGGAGGAGGAGGAGGAGGAGGAGGAGGAGGAGGAGGAGGAGCTTGAACTGGGACATCTGTATCATAATTCTAGCTCAGGTCAAGCAGCATGACTTGAGAGGCAGTGGAACAGAATAGGTAGCAAAGACTTGGCACCTGCTTGCCCTAGCCCAATCCTGCCTCCACCACTTCCTAGCATTAGGCAGGTTATAAACCCTTGGATTCTTTATCTATAAAATGCAACCAGTGCCTTCCTTAACATGTTTTTGTGAGAATGCAATGAGACCGTTTAATATGTATAGAGAATGTGATAACACAATCAGCATTCAAAAAACATTAGTAATTATGATTTTGTTCAGAGCTTGAAAAGAAATAATAAATTTATTGGTGAGAAAACTCCACGGCAAGGTGTCAGGTAAACACACTGCCCATACTCTGTGCCAGTTACTTTGATATATACCAAGAGATAAAGAAGTCAGCTCTCTCAGCCTTGCAGTCAGGCTGAGTTCAAAGACTTGGGACCTTAAATATGTGCAGGGTAAAGAGTCAAGTGGTAGATGTTAGAAAACCTTGGTTCTGAGCAAAACAATGATCTCTCTTTTCTTCCAGCTCTAAACACTATTCATATAGAGACAGCTGCAGTCCTCGACTATTCTCAGATTTGGGAACAGAACACTCGAGGACTGAGGTGCCTCATTCCTAGAGGCCTGTATATACTGAGATACTCCCTGCTATTTGTAAAGTCTGGAGCAGAGGGAGATAAAGGTTCTTCTGGGATACCCTACCAGGCAGAACCCTGACCCTTGGGAAAGGCAGAAACAGGCTCTGCTGGTAAAACTAACAACCTGCTCCACAGCTAGCCCTACATACTTTGACACCACTGTCCATTGGGAAAAATTAGGAGAGCCCTGTGTGGGAGACTGGCCTATCAGCTGTGTCTCCTTAGAACAGAAAATCAGCATAGACTAAGGCCAAGCCCTGGTCAGTGCTGCAGATGATGCCTTTGACCTTGCTACCTATCACCTTGTCCAGCCCTGTGCAACTCCCCACCTCCCTGCTGTTTCCAACCTGTACCTGGTCACAGATCAGATCCCATTTCTTCTCATTGTCATACTGCCGCAGGAGCCGGGCCTTGTCAGGAGGCAGGTTCATGGAGCTCTGAGGAGAAAAGCTGAGTCAACAGGCTGAAACCTCCCCCATTGGAGGACAGAAAGGCTAGACTGCCATACCTTCCCCTCCTATGCCATCAGACTTCATCATGACTGTTGCTGATAAGTTAGGCTCTGAAGGGAGAGACAATCCTCCTGCCTTCCCATTGTTATTAGTTGAGTTTGGCTGAGCAAGGTTTTCTAAAACAGGTTGTGGAACCAATTTATTGAATCAATATTAACTTTATTTCCATTAAAATGAAAAGATTTAAATAGAACAGAGCCAGGTGGGGTGGTACATAACTATAATCCCAGCTACTCAGGTGGCTGAGACAGGAGGATCACAAGTTCAAGGCCAGACTGGGCAATTTAACAGACTCCATCTCAAAAGAAAATAAAAAGGGCTTGGAATGCAGCTCAGTGGTAGAGTACCCCTAGATTCAATCCTCAATACTGAAAAAAAGAGAAAAATTAGAATGGGGCTGGGGTTCTGGCTTAGTGGTAGAGCGCTCACCTACCATGTACCAGGCATTGGGCCGATCCTCAGCACCACATAAAAATAAATGAAATAAAGGTATTATGTCCACTACAACTAAAATATATATATATAAAAAATAAAGGTGTTGTGTCCATCTACAACTAAAAAAAATTTAAATTTGGAATAGGATAGAAGAAAACAGGACTTATTGCAAAGGGAGCATAAACAATCTTTCATGATGCTTCCATTTCATATATTTCATGTATATATATATATATATATATATATATATATATATATATATATATATATATATTTCACAGGCACATAGGTCATGCTGTAAAATGTACTTAACATGAAACAGGTCAAAATTTTAAAAGCTGGCTGGGGTTCTGGTTCAGTAGTAGAGCACCTGCCTAGCATGTGTGAGGCACTAGGTTCAATTCTCAGCACTACATAAAAATAAATGAATAAAATAAAGGTCCATCAACAACTAAAAGAACTTTTTTAAAGAAAAAAAAACTTTGAAAGCAACCAATTTAAAGCAGCAACTTTCAATTTGGTTTTCCACCTGCAAGATGGATAACTTTCCTATATCACACACTTGCACAGGCAGGTTCTCTGAGTCACCCAGAGACTATCTATCTATCTATTTTATATATATAGCCACTTTACCTCTTTTCCTGAATCAGGATGCAAGTGAATGAGAAGAACATATGTGCAAAGTAAACTGCTCAAATATTTTTAGAAACATTTTTACAAAAGTTTAGAACTTCAAGTATTAGTAGTATTAGTAGTATTCTTTTTTTAATCTAATAATAAATGGCTGTATTTATTAAACAGCATGGGATTATTTTTGAAGACGTTTTAAAATAAAAATTTAGGGGTAAAACAGTTTGATAGTCAATTATGAAACAAAAGCAGTAAAGTTAAGTTTAAAACCAAATCTCAGAAGTTCTTCAGAAATTGTATCAATCATAATTTAATTTCACTAATAGATAATATAGCAAATGTTAAATGAGTCATTAAAATCTGGCCAAATAGAGAAGCTAGAGAACAATTTGTCAACATAGAGATATCTGCATAAACTACATAATTGTGTATTAGTAGTATTCTTATGATCCCTCTCCCAATTAAGACACAGCAGTAGCCAGATGTTACTATAATCCCAGTGACTCAGGAGGCTGAGGCAAGAGGATCACAAATTTGAGGACAACCTCAGCAACTTAGCAAGACCCTGTTTCAGAATAAAAATTAACAAAGGGCTGGGGATATAGTTCTGAGGCAAAATGCTCCTGGGTTCAATCTGTAGTAACATGCACACACACACACGCACCCACCCACACCCACCCACACAAGACAGAGCACTATCAAGAACCCTCCTTGAGATACTCTAATGTAGAATACTAAAGGAGAGCCTAGGAATCATTTTATTTTATTACATTACTATTTGCTAAATGAACAGACTGAGTAAAGTATGTGAGAGAGGCCAGCCTACTTTCCCCTCCCGCATTCCCTGCAGCCACTTCTCCCCTCTCATCAGTAGGGCTACCTGGGCCAGGTCCCACCCATGCCTCTTAAGCAGTCTGACACTTTGCTCAGATCATTGCACCTTGCCCACAGACCTAAATCAAATATGACCCCTCATTTGAAGTGCCACAGCCATCTGAAAAGCCACATGACTTTTCAAGGATCTAGTCTTTCCCGAGCCTCCTGGAGAGCCAACCTTTCATCTATCTCCTCTGCCTACTGCTCTGTGTCCAGTTCCCACTCCCTGGTAATCCAAGCATGACCACTTGGTTTACTTCTACCTACTCCTTGACATCCTCATCCCTGGGGACATGAATTATGTGTGCCAGGGCTGGAGAAGTCACATAGGCCCTGCATTATTCCAGAAGCAGAATACTGGAAGGGGGTCCTCCATTTTCTAAGGGATTGAGAGGAGATCCTTAAATATCACTTATTTACCATACTATCTATTTATCTTGTACTTATCTCACATATGATTAAACCAACTGGGTGCTCATTTCACTCCTAAGAAACCATGTCTATTTTTATAGACTCTCATGCTGGCATGCACCTAGTGGAGGGTAAGCTGAAGATAAGTTTAGGGTAAGTTGAGGGTTAAGAGGCACCAGGTAGGGGTAGAGGATTTAGCTCAGTGGCAGAGCGCATAGCAAGGTCCTTAGTTCAGTTCTGGGGGGTAGGGGAACCACGAGGAAAGAGGCCCTAGATAGCTCTGGGATACTAGATAGAAACAGGGTCACTATGCCTCCAAAAAGGAAGCAGGGTTGAGGTCTCTGGTTGGATTTTACAAGTGGAAGAGAAGTGTAGAAGGCAAGAGGAGGAAAGAAGGGGAGAAGACTGCCTCATAGCACCTCTCCCCACCACTCTGCCTTAACGTCCACAGGAAAGGGGCTAACAGTCCTCCCCACAGCCTGTGCAGTTAACAGCAGGAGGGGCAAATGTAAAGTCCATGTTCTCCTTGGAACTGCTTTGCTAAGGGCCAATCTCAATATGTTTGTTTAGATAACAGGACAGGAGCAGGAAACCTTAACAAATAGGAACCCAAAGGTCTAAGGCAGGCCCAGAGCTGATCTCTAAGTCTACCTGGGGCCAGGATTCTACTAGCAGAACACAAGACAGAACTGAGTAGACACAGTCACTAGGGCTGGTCCTGGCTGTGCATATCCTAAGCACATCAATGTCATCTGACGGCTTCTCCCAAGAATGTGCCATGGAAATAGTTTGCTGTTGTCTCCCCTGGAAGAAGCTGTTGGGAGAGGGAGGGATAGCCTGTTGCTACTATGGCAGACCTCACTCATGTCCTGTCTATGCCAGCTTCCTATCATGGCCAACACTGTCAGTTGCCACAGCATCATACTTCCTCACCGGGTGAACTGATGATGAAATGCTTGATCCTCTCTGGGCTTCAAGAATGGACAAAATCATACCCTTTGGGAACCCTAATCTGAAAACATAGAAGAGACAAATCAGGGACCTAGTCAAACTTTAGTGTCTCAGAAAAATGGACTCCTGGAGTTGAAAACAAGTGGCAGAAACAGGAAACAGCCCTGACCATATGCCCATATCCTTTTGTCTTAGAACTTTGGTGGCACTTTCTGGACAGTGGTCCCAGCCTTCTCTGCTTCTTCAGGGAGGGCTAAAGTATGATGAGAAGAAGATAGGTAGGGGGTAATCCCCAACCTCCAGCATTCTCAAAAGTGGGTTACCAACTATGGGGGGAGCTACCAGCCAACGCAGCAGAACCAGGACAGTTCTTTTCCTGCCAGACAAGGAACCAAGGCTCCTACTCCACCTGATAATATGCATGATGGCAGGGCTCCAGTGTCCTGAGGAAGCCACTCTACCCTTCGGAAGGGCAACTTCCTGAGTTCTGGAAACAGCCAGAGAGCAATGCTGACACGATTCTGGTCTCAGTCAAAGGCTTGTTTCTCTACCATTTGTGAAGTTCTTCTTAACTCCTCAGTGAGAGCCTCACTAAACAAGGAAGGCAGTAGCTGTGTTGGAGAGGATAAGGCACTGAATATGGAGCCAGAGGGCCCAAAATAACTATGGAACCTCAGTGAATTCATCCATAAATTGGAAATAATTTCACTACTTCACAGGGCTTTATGAGGGTCAAATGATAAACAACATATGTCTGGAACACTGTGGGTGTTGACACAGTTCTCTACTTCTTCCCCAAAAATCCGTACAATGTCTGACATCTAGGGACCTGTCTTCTTGCTTCTGGCTTATCTATCTCTGCTCCTGTCTCTCCTTCAGCAATTGTTTCAACACTCTGGCTACAGAGTAATCTTTTACTCCTTCTTTGATCCCTCTGTTTCATATAAGACTAGTAGGCAATTTGAATAGTACCATCCTTGGAGTTAGGAAAGAAAGATGGAGTAGAGGAGACAAGTCACAATCCAAACAGTCACAATACCAAACAAGAGGAGAAGGGGAAGATGAACTCAAACTGAAAGCAACTCTGGGACTGATTCCTAAGTCAGAGGGAACCAGCAAGAAGCCTGGTAATAAAAACCCATAACAGGAAGAAGCCAAAAGGCATGGATCTGATGTTCCTCCAGCAGGGCTGCACTAGCTTACTGCAAATTGGAGGCCAGGCAGATTGCCTGCTTGGTGGGTTCCATGTGAGCAAGGGCCCAGTCCCGCCAGCAAAGTTTCCTTACTCCCTACCTGATCCCTGTTGGCCCCAGTGAAGCCACAGGAGAGGGAGGTAGCTCTGGCCACAGAGGTTCCTTTCTCCTTCCTGCTCTGCACCCCCAGGCTACTTAGCCCCTCCCCATTTCCTGCCCACTGCAGGAGAAGGGAAATGCTGGTGGGGTTTGGAGTTTCCTTCAAAGTTGTAGGCCCTGCTCTGGGACTTACCCCTACTCTGCCAGTCTTCTCCCGCCTGGGGAAAACCCAAGTAACAGAAATAGGAACCACCAAAAATTCCCTATTCAGCTGTCTCTGTTGGTTCTAGTTGATCATGATAAATCTTAGGAACAGAGATAAATATGGCATAGCTCCTCTGAGAGAAAGGCAGAAAGACTTCTGAAATGTTCCTATGAAAGGGATTGTGGAGGTTTTAGAGAAGGCCAGCAAAGAGGTCATTTATTTTGAGCAAATACAGAAGAAAGTGAGTTAGTGATTCTATTTATGCCTTCTTTCTTAGAACCACTTTCTATCAAGTTTGCTATGATTGGACTATCTCCCAGTGGGAAAGCCTCAGCTCCTGTGCTCAACCCACAGGGATGGAGATCCCTGGGGAGCTGAAATCTAGAAAGACTCCACAGGTGAAGTGAGGTTCCTTATGCTTCTCAACCTGCCACTAAGCCCCTGGCCGAAGCTCCTGCTAAGCCCTCCCTGGCATCTGCCGATCAGCCCACTGGAAAGATGAGCAGAGGTGGAAAGCAGTGAGGAGGCACAATGCATGGGAGTCCAGGAAGCTACTGCAGAAGGATCCCCCTCACACAACAAATCTGCCCCCCAGGCCAGGGATGAAGAAAGCAACCCAAGGCACAAAGGAAAGAAAGTCAGAATAGTTCAGCCTGCCCTCCATGTGTCTACTGGTGGGCAGTGGGCAAAGCTGGGCACTACTCCCAAAGGGTGAGGACTCAAGGAGATAGAAGGCACCAACTCCTCCAGCTTGGCTCCTTAGCAGACACAGTCTGCCACAGTAGCAGCTCCCAGACAATGAGAGTTATTTTCAGCCAGTGCTCTAACACAAGCCAGCTGGCCAGTGTGCAGGGCGGGAGTACTCTTCCATCCAGCCCTCCCAGACAGCAGGCTGGCCAGTCAGCCAGCCCAGCCCATGGCCTACAACGCTGCCACCTCCACGTCACTGTTTATCTTGTTTTAGCACAACTTCTCCTAATTCCCCCGCAAAACTGCAATCCTGTCAAAGGGAAACCAAAAAAATCAGAGTTTGATCAAAGGGCCAAGAGCTAAAATTAAAAAAGGTTCAGACACGGGAAGTACAGCAGCCCCTCCAAACACCCACACTTTTCCCCAGACCCATGACTGGCTGGAGTAGCACAGGGGAGAAGAAGGAATGGACAGATGGCCATATCTCACTGCAGAACCAACAGATCCAAAGCTGGCTTTGTTGCCACACTGGGGAGATTAAGCTCAAACCTGCTCTTCTTGCCAGCCTCCCTCCCATCCTCCTGTTATGCTCCTCTCCAGAGCTTGGGTTTGGAGAATTTGAGACAGTCTAGAATGAGCCCGAATCATCTGCAAAAGGTTCTGGGTGAAGAATTATCTATCCTAGAGCAGAAGGAAAATCACTGGAACAGTCAAACACACTAACAAGACAGGCAACCCCTCTCCGCCTTGGTAGAATGGGAGTAAATACTCCAAGCAGTCCCCTTCATGACACAGAGTTCTAACAATGTAGGGCCTCCCTGGATTGTAGGCCTCCAGTTCCTTTCTGTCAAACTCCACAGCCTCAACAGCGCAGCTCCCCACTGTTCCCCTTCTCCCTCTGAATAGGACCTTGTGTACGGGAGCACATGGGTTCATCACAATTCTAGCCACGAGTGCAGATTTCTCTAGGGCTGCTCTGTTAGATGTCTGGGAAAGTTGCTCAGATTCCTTATAACAGAAGGCATCATCAGCCAGTTGTAGTGGCACATTCCTGTAATCCCAGCAGTTCTAGAGGCTAAGGCAGGAGGATCACCAGTTCAGAGCCAGCCTCAGCAACTTACTGAGACCCTAAGCAACTCAGCGAGACCCTTTCTCTAAACAAAATATAAAAAAGAGCCAGGGATATGGCTTAGTGGATAAGTACCCCTGGGTTCAATCCTCAGTACCTCCCCCCCCCAAAAAAAGTGTCTGCAATAGCTTGAAGCCATTTTGGGGACAAACTGCCAGGCTTAAAGCCATGTCTGGAGAACGTGCTTCTGTGGTCACTGATGACTCTATAACCAGAAATGACTTGCTGAGCAATCATGGGCCAAGTTCCTGAGCAGCCTGCAGGAAAAAGAAATGGATTAGCCAGATGTCTCCGGCTGAGCTCTGCAATTCACACCAGGGAAGTCAAATGAAGGAGAGGTCCTAGAAGGCCAGCATCACCCAGACAAAGAGATGGCTTTTTCTAAATTCAATTACACTCTTGAGGACTCTTCTTTACCCTGGAAGATTCCTCTGTTGGATGTTGAGAAGGCAAAGGAAGTTGACCATGTCCCCAATGCCAACAAAGTACCAGTTCTACCCTCTGCCCCACTGTTGACCTCACACCTGACATCAGGTAACCTCCACAGGTAACTTGATCTGGGATGAAACCACAGGTCACCTACCAGTCAAGAAGTATACAATCTCAGATAGGAGAACTGCTGTTTCCCAGCTAAGCCCCCAGGCCCTAGCTAAAAAGTTACCACAGAGCAACTTGATCTGTTTGTTGGCTCCTCAGCCCCTCCCCGTGGTTAGCCAGACCCACACACTCCCTAGTTACGCAGAATGGAAACTATTCCACTGGGGGCAGCTGGTTTTCCAAAGCCAGGGAGTCTTGGGGCAGAGCCTCACATCTTGTTGCAGCCAAGCAAGGTCCTCACTCTTTTTTCATGAGGCTCTGTCCTCCAGCCTGGGAAGCCCAATAGGCAGTAACTGCACTTGGAGGACATAGTATTTCTGGAGTCACATCTCTCCCTATCCCACATCATAGCCCATCTCTCACTGAGGCCCAGTAAGTCTCCTTCCCGAGGCCTGCACCTTCTCTTCCATCCCACCTAGCCAGGCCTTGGCTGCTCACTCCCAGCCTATGGGACGACCTCTTAGCTGGCACATCTGCTTCCAGCACTGCCTTCCCCACTTTTCCTGCACACATGAAGGGAACTTCCAACTATGGAAAATAGATCACATTTCTCCTTGGTTCAGAAATATTCTTTATTCATTTACAAAAGAAATCTGAACTCCTTGGCTGGTGCTTTTAGTATCTTAAAGAATGTTTCTGATTGAAGATTCTCTACAAGCTGGCCCAGCACCTCTGATCAACTTCATCCTCCCCTACTCTGGACTCCCTCCTGGGACAGCTCTCCTTCCATTCCCTAACCCTAGGATTTGTTTGTGACTAGTGTTTCCCTGATCTCCAGAATCCCTACCCATAACTATATAACTCAAATTACCTAACCTAAAACAATAGGCCCCTCTTCTGAGCTCCAAGCATAAATATATGTGAAGAATGATATGGCAGAGACCTACTTGTTATCCCCCAACCTCTCTCATCTTCCTTAGTAATATGCAGTCGAAGGCTTCCCTTGCATTTAGGTATGGTTTTGTGACTATGTAGGATGTGAATAGTAATGTGTACAACCTCTGAGAAGTGTTATTAAAGGGAAGGAGTATATCTTCTTTTTTCCTTTCTTCTTCCAGTTGGTTGGAATGCAGAAGTAATGGTTGGAACTTCAACAGCTACTCTGGACCATGAAGTAACCTTGGAAATGAAATCTAACAATCGAGAAAAATGCCTGATCCCTGATACCATGGCCTGTTAGTACAAACTGAATGTGTTCTATATAGTGTCTTTTTATGTGTGTGTTTCCTCTGTTCATAACTAGAACAGAAACTCCTTGAGGGCAGAAATTATGCCTTCTTCCTTCTTTTTTTCTTTTTTTGGTAGTGCTGGGGATTGAATCCAGAGATTCATGCATGCTAGGCAAGTGTTCTGCCACTGAGCTACATCCCCATACCTCCTATTCTTCTCTGAATCATATGCAGACACTTAATTTAAAAAAACTGATTGATTCTTCTACTACCTTTCCTACCACCAAGTCCCTTATGCTGTCCCTTGGTTGTCTGGTTGGCAGAGAGCATTCTCATCACTGTCCTTGCTACTTCTGGGCTCTCTCACTTATAATCTGCCTTTTGTACTACAGCCTCAGTAATTTTCTTTATATGTTGCTTTTTCTTCAGCAAACTCTGACTTCTCATTTGGAGTCTCAACTTTTTCTTCAGTTCATGCCTAATCTAAGTCTCTTTTCCTGCCTTTCTCTTTAACCAGATCAATCTTTTTATAGCCTGCTAGACCATAGGCTCTTCAGCACAGGGATCACCATCAGCCTATTAACCACCATAATAGGTGCTCAATAAAGACAGGGCAAATTTAGTTTCTCCATACACATACTCCCTCCTTCCTCTTGCCCTTAAATTTTATACTTCATCACGCCTCAGAGAGGTTCACAACAGATAAAGTTACACTTCTCTAGCAAATAGTTTATAGAAGTGAGTGGTAAGATCCACCCACAACAGTTTCTCCATACACTGACTAATTCTGAAATGTGTCATGGAGTGATTTATGGTTAATGTTTCTTCACCTTTTCTTGGACATTCAATAAACATCCTTATCACAAATCTCAGTGACATGCTGGACGCAGTGGTGCATGCCTATAATCCCAGCATTTTGGGAGACTGAAGCAGGAGGATCACAAGTTCAAAGCCAGCCTTAGCAACTTAGCAAGGCCCTGTGTCAAAATTTTTTTTAAAAGGGCTGGGGATGTGGCTCAGTGGTAAAATGTCTGTGGGTTCAATTCCTGGTACAAAACAAAAACAAATCTCCGTTAACACTCCTATAGGCACAATGCAATGGTTAAAGCACAACTGTGGAGCTACAGGATGCTGGGTTTGAATTCTGGCTCCACCTATTTGCTAGTTATGTAGCCTAGGGGGGAGTAATTTAATGTCTGTGAGCCCCAGTTTTCTCTTCTATAAAATGGAAGTAGGAATAATACTTGCCTCATAATATTGCTATAAGTAAATAAGTTAAAATACAAAAAGCACTTAAATCTATGGAGTAAATGATCCTACTTAGTAGGTGTTACACATAATGTGAGCTACATTTCTTTGTTTAGGGTTTCTTTTTTTTCCCCCTCAGTCCTGGGGATAAAATCCACAGTCTTGCATGCACTAGGCAACTGAGCTACAACCCCCAGCCCTTTTCTGTTTTTATTTTGAGACAGGGTCTTGTTAAATTGTGCAGGCTGGCCTTTAACTTGTGATCTTCATACCCTAGCTTCCTGAGTAGCTGGGATTACAGGCATGTGCCACCACACCCAGCTCTATGTTTAGGTTTTTAATCCATCAGTTAGTAGGAAACAACTATACACCAAGCACTAAGTTAGAATCTGGGAATATCAAAATAAACTAGGTGTGATCACTATCTTTAAGAAGTTATATCCTGAGGCAAGGTAGGTGAGCGAACTAGGGTAAGCACAATTGGCACTGCTATGAAACAGGTGGAGATGGCACTGTGGGAACCCAGGGAGATAACATCTAATCAGACCCAGTCAAGTAAGGTTTCCTGGAAGAAATGTTTCACGACTCAGTCTTAAACATCAAGCAGAGTTAGACAAAGGCAATAGAGGGGAAGACGGTATTACTCTAGACAAGGAAACAGTATTTACAAATACATGGAAGCACAAAGCACCACAACAAATCCAAGAGTAGGTGATTTGCTATAATGAAATAAGTTTTTATAAGGAAACTACAGCAGGTAGCAGGCAGTGAGATAACAAAGGGTCTTATGAGTTAAGGTAAGTAGGTGGGCAAAGGTAAGATAATAATGATAATACTATCAAAATGAAAATAATGACAAAAACTAACATTTATTAACAGAAATGTAATAAGCACTCTATCTGGATTATCTAATTTTCACAAAACCCCAATGAAGTAGAGACAATTATTATCTATTTTACAAGTGAGGAAACGAAGAAAGGCTGTGGAACTTGCTCAGGGTCACATAGCAAATAAGTGGCAGAGCTGGGATTGGACCCCCAGCCTGACCCCAAAGCGTTAACTTTAACCCCACATAGTGCCTCCTCTGAGACAAGGAAATGCATCAGCCCTTCTCACACTTTTCTAAATTGTACAAATCCTTCAGGACCAACCAGCTCAATAGCAACCTTCCTCATCAAATTTGCCCCCAACAACTCAGACCTCTGAACTTCTACAGGATTTACTGCCATTACCTGTATTAGCAATCACATTCGATCATTGGTTCAACAGCATTAATATCTTCTATGCACAGTGTACTGTGCCAAGTGGGGGACCTATTTTGTCTTGGAAAAACCTGTATATTTACAAAAAAGGGGAAGCTGAGATTATAAACATCCTTTCTAGGCCAGTTTCTATGCTAGAACCTTTAATTACAGGATTTCATGGGAAAATTACTTATTTTTCATATTGTTATTCATCACTTATATCTTGTATTATTTCCTGAATTATACTGTAAGCTTGTGAGGGTATGGACTTAGCTTTGAACACATTTATTCCTAGGCAAGGATGCCTAGCACACTGAAGAAGTTTAATAGATACTGTGGGCTGACAAGGTGGACAGCAGAGGCTGTGTGAGGATCAGCACTCCAACTCACCCAGTATGCTGCCCTGGGCACAGCTCTGGTTTTCCAGGAGCCTTATTATATATCCAGGAGCTTATTATCCCACCATACAACTTTATGAATCCCTTCCTACTTTCAGAGTTAGGTGGGAGGGCCACAACTTTATGGAAAGGTAAACTGAGGCTCAGTCCAGACATACAACTGTCACACATTGTATGAGCTAAAGAAAGGCACTATAGTCCTCTGTCTCTCCTTGCTTTTCAGTAGCTCTCAAATGAGAATACATCCTCAGTGCTTCTATCCCCTTGGGGAGGAATCATAACTACCTGTGGCTGCTCTTGTCCTCTGAACACTATAGCACCTTTAAACAACAGCTTGACATAGATATAGTCGTGGCTCCCCACACCTCAATGCTAATTTTTTTAGTTGTCCTAGCTTTTTTATATTTCATTTGATTGTCCAGCTATAAAAGATACTTCTTTGTAGTCTTCTGAAGTTCCTTTCCAATCACCTAGAGATACTGACTCTGTTTCTTAAAATTCCTGGAGTCCTAAATGCCATATTCACTCAAGGGCCAGGAATGAGGAGGCAAACATTACTGAGCATCTCCTATATGCCAGGCGTTTTTCTCACATTATCTCACTTACTGCTCTCAGCAATGACTACAGGTAAAAGTTATTGTACCTGTTTAACTAGGCAGGGAATTAAGAATCTGAAACCAACTGGCACCTGATCACACAGAAAGCAGATTCAAATCCAAACATATGGCCTCCAACATACAGGCTTTGGGTTTTTTTTTTTTTTAATATTTGTTTATTTTTGTTTTTAGTTGTAGTCGGACACAATACCTTTTATTTATTTATTTATTTTTATGTGGTGCTAAGGATCAAACCCAGGGCTTCAAACATGCTAGGCGAGCACTCTACTGCTAAGCCAAGACCCCAGCCCTAGGTTTTTTTTTAAAAAAAATTTTTTTTAGTTATACATGGACACAATATCTTTATTTTGTTTATTTATTTTATGTGTTGCTGAGGATCGAATCCAGTGCCTCACATATGCAAGGCAAGCACTCTGCCACTGAGCTACAACCCCAGCCCAACATATAGGCTTTTTAAAGTTTAAAAAACAAACAAAAAAACCCTCCACATTTCTAATTTTAGAAGGTCCAAATGGATTTGCCTGATGGCTTTGGTTGATCATTAAACAATGCTTTCCTATCCAAAATGACTGGGTAAAACCAGCTGACTGAGGAATGTGTACAGACACCTGAAGTTCAAGAGGGAGAGGGAGACTACACAGAGGACAGAGATAAAGAAACTATCCTCTTGAACAACATGTGGTGATAAATTCCTTATACCTGAGCAGAATTTTAAACTTTCCAGTGTGTTATTTAACAGCATGCATGGGCTTTGGAATCAAGGAATGACCTGCATTTGAATCCTGGTCATAAAATTCTGAGCAGCATCATGAATCTTAGACATTCATCTCATGAGACAGTGGGAAAGTTATTGAACTTCTATGAACCTCAGCTTCTCCATCTATAAAATAATTCTTATTTATAACCATTAAATTAAGCAAATTATGAATGAAAAGGAATCTGCATAGTGCCAGGCACAGAAGGACATATAAATGGTAACTGGAATGACCTACTCAAGTTGGCTTCTCAGCACATATGTTTAATACAATCTCACAGTACTTAAAACACATGAGAGAGAGAGAGATGTAACTGAACACTATAGGTTAACACAGTCAGGACATAATTCCATTATCTTGCATGATCCACTATTTCTCTAGATTAAAGCAATTGTGAGGTGTGTGTTACTTCAAAACAAGACTGAGACCCCAACAGTCACCTAGGGGATTCATCATAAAGCTGTGACCAGAACTCAGGGAAACAGAATAGAGTCAAGGACTAAGTGGCTTTGTATTTTAGTAGATGGGTGATCTGAGACAGTCCCAATTAACTTTTGGGGCCATAGTTTCATTCTCTGTGAAGATTTAGAGGTTTTGCCAAGTTATCTCTGATGATCCTGGCTAACCTCAAATCCCTCACTTCCCCAACTATCTGTCTTAGACTTCCTCAGGTTAAACCTGCAAATATAAGATCCAATTTTGCCACAAATTTCTGATTTCATTCCCTGCAACTAAACACTCTACTCAACAAATCTGTTTTGTTCCTTGTGACATTACTTAAGTCATAGGAATTGTCCCTCCCAATTGCTGATGGGCTGTGCTGTCCTTGGAAATACAGAGAAAGGCATGGAAATGTCCATGGGGATATAGAGAAAGGCCTCAAAATTTTACTTGGCTGTACACTGGTAACTCTCAAACATTTCTATCCCAGGTTTCTCCTTTGAGATTCAGCTTTAAGCTGGGTGAGGTAGGGCACACCTGTAATCCCAGCGGCTCAGGAAGCTGAGGCAGGAGGATAAAAATTCAAAGCCCGCCTCAGTAAAAGCGAGGTGCTAAACAACTCAGTGAGACCCTGTCTCTAAATAAAAAAATACAAAATAGGGCTCAGTAGGCGAGTGCCCCTGAGTTCAATCCCTGGTACCTCTCCCCCCAAAGAAAGAGAGATTCTGCTTTAAATATCTAACCATTCATTAGACACTCTGCCCAGATGCCCACAGATTCTGCAACCTCACAAGTGTGAGGTTGGCCTCATCATTTTCTCTTCTCAGATATTTCTTCTGTGTTCCTTAGCTGATAACACCTTCATTCAACTAATCTAGCAAACTAGAAACCTGGGTGTCATCCTGCATTGCTCCCTTCTTCCTTATCTCCACAAGCCCAATGTCTAAAATCTAATCAAGTTGCCAGGCTCAGTGACGTGCATCTGTAATCCCAGTGATTCAGGAGGCCGAGGCAGGAGAATCACAAATTCAAAGCCAGCCTCAGCAACTTAGCGAGGCCCAAACCCACTTAGCAAAACACTGTCTCAAAATAAAATATAAAACCAGCTGGGGATGTGGCTCAGTGGTTAAGCACCCCTGAGTTCAAGTCCCAGTAACAAACAACACCACCTACAAAAAATCTAATCAAGATGTCATGAAATCTTTTTTAACATTTTATCTTAACTATCAATTGATGTTGTCCCATGATCTCCACTGTGACAACAGGCTCCTATCAGGCTCCTGTCATAACAAACTACCAAGGCCTTCTACCTAGCTGCTCCCCTCCATGCTGATTTCCCTCCCATGGAACTCACAGGGCTAACCTGCCCACAACTCAAAATCTGACCATGTTATTCCTTTGAAAAGCATGAAGTACAGTCTTTTCCTTGTGGCATACAATATCTCCTGACCACTTTAGCTTCACTTCCAACCACTCTCAACCACTCCAACCACACTTCAACAGCACTGAGCAGCTTCATGAAAATTCTCATGCTTGTCTCACCTGATGCTTCTGCCTATGCTGTCCCCTCTACCTGGATGCTTTCTCTTCCCACGCTTCTGTCCAACTCCTAATTAGCCTTTTGGCTGGCAACATTTCTTTATGTAGGCAGTATTCCCCCAAGCCCCACCTCTGCTCTGTGCACCCCTGTATATCTATACCATTGCACTTGCCCAGCTATATATTATAATTATGTGTTTAATGTGTTTTTCTCCCTCTCTAGGCTGAACTCCTGGGGGGCAGACACTGTCTTTGACATCTTTACTTCTCTGGTGCTTAATACAATTCTTAGTGGTCAATAAATGCTTGTTAAGGGAATGAGCACTATGCTGCACCTGCTGAGTTTTTGAGGGCTGGTATCTTGTCCCTCTCCCTGTTTTCAGACAGGGAAGATGATACTTTAGCTTTTCTTGGTTCACTGATGGGAATCTTGTGTGTGTGTGTGTGTGTGTGTGTTGCCAGGAATTGAACCCAAGGCCTTGTGCATGCAAGGCAAGAACTCTACCAACTGAGATATATATATATATATATCTCCAGCCCAATGGGAATCTCCATATGACTTTGCTGCAGAAAAAGGCTGGAATAAGCCCTATGCCTCCAAGACCTTGGAAACAGCTACTGTGCTTTGTTACTGTTATGATACCATCTTGACATTTCTCTGGGTATCTGTAGGCAACAAGTACTAGAGAGTTTCTTTTTTTAATATTTATTTTTTTAGTTTTAGGTGGATACAATATCTTTATTTTATTTTTATGTGGTGCTGAGGATTGAACCCAGTGCTTCATGCATGCTAGGCAAGGACTCTACCACTGAGCCACTATCCCAGCCCTAGATAGTTTCTTTATAATTCTTGGAAGGAATCCAGTAAGAGACCAAATGCCACCCAACACTCTAGCTGGCTCAAGACCCAAGATTATGCTTACAACCTTTAATAAGGATTTTCTAGGGAAATGACAGATAAATGCTTTGGGACCTCACCAGGGCCTGTTGCCCCATAAATGCACAAGAGATTCTTAACTCCTTAGTCACCCACCATGCCAGCAGTAATTAAACAAGTCCAAAGGGAGCAATTAGTAGCTGCTATTGGACCATCAACCTGGAACTCATGCCAGATGCATCAGGAAATAATCTGCAGACGTGAGCACATCACAAGGGAACAGGATTCACCAAGTGCCCTGACTGCCAAGGGCCTGAAGATAATGAGTGCTTGTGTGATGCTGATTCTGCTGAGCAGCAAGTAAAAACAAAATAACCACAACCACAATGAAGAACTCTGTTCAAAGGGGTCCAAGTATATTCTGGACATAGAAGGTTCAAATAAACCTATTTAGATATTACTGGTGCAGCCATTCTAGATACATTCAGGCCTCTCCAAGTTTCACAATGAAGGGAGGAGAGTAGGTGATCTCCAGTCTGCAAAATGAATCTGCACAGCAATGGCCCTACCTCTCCAGAGTTCAATACAGTCCAAGGAAGACATGTCTGAGCCTCAACAGGCCCATATGGCTGTTCTGACCTTTATAAAAGCCCCCAGTTTAGCACTCTCTCAAAGTCAAGTCCTAGCCAGGTGTGATAGTGCACACCTGTAATCCCAGTGACTTGGAAGGCAGAGGAAGGAAGATTGCAAGTTCAAGGCCAGCCTCAACAATTTAGTAAGACCCTGTTTCAAAATAAAAAAAGTATTGGGGACGTAGCTCAGTGGTAGACTGCCCCTGGATTCAATCCCCAGTAGCCCTCTGCTGCACACACAAAAAAAAGTTGAGCCTTTCCATAGCTACATCAGAGAAAAAATATGCTAAGGGACAGGTGCACAGGATCCAGGTGTTACACAGTTCCTGAGGGGCCCCTAAGGTCTGTGGAGAGGTCATGACTAGGCTAAGCTGGAAAAAACAGTGACTAACGTCGGTGTGCAGTTCAGAGATTTTACAAGTTTGAGGTACAGAGAAACAGTTTCTTTTCTTTCTCTCTCTCTCTTTCTTTTTTTTTTTTTTTTTGGACTGGGGATTGAACTCGGGGGCATTCAACCACTGAGCCACATCCTCCCCAGCCCTATTTTGTATTTTATTTAGAGACAGGGTCTCACTGAGTTGCTATGTGCCTCACCATTGCTGAAGCTGGCTTTGAACTTGCAATCCTCCTGTCTCAGCCTTCTGAGCCACTGGGATTACAGGCATGTGCCACCACGCCTGGCCAGAAAAACAGTTTCTACCTATCAATGACAATTCATATTTCTTGAACATTCTCATTTGGCTCCTCAATACCAGATTCCTGATTCAAAAGGTTAATGGCCTTAGAATATTTCTACTTAAATTTATTACTGAGTACCAACTATACCAGACATTGCATTGGATACTTTATATATGTTAGCTAATCCTCACAAAATCTCTAAAAGGTAAGTACTACTATCTTAATTATACAGATAAAGAAACTACATTCAAGTAGGTGAACTGGCCCAAGATCACAGAGCCAATACACAGAGGTCAGGATTCAAATCCAAATCCACTGAGCCTCAAAGCTCTTACAAAATGCCCATGTACACACATGCACACAGGCTGAAGGAATCCCTTCACTCCTCACAGCTGTTTCCCAGGCCTGACTTTGTATTCCTCTTCTAGCCCAGAATACTCAGCAACTTTAGGAAATCTTGAAAGAATCAGGCTTGACAAGCCCTAGAAAGACAAGTGTCAATTTACAATTAATCAGCACCCTGCCCGGCTTTGTAGACAGTTCTGACAACTGGAGCCAGGAAGAAGTAACCACAGACCCTGACTGGGACCCACCTGGGCCTAGGAACCAGCTGGGTCCCCAGAGGAACACTGCCTCTGATCCCTACCCACATGGCTGCACTGCCACTGGAAGTCCCCCTTCCTCAGAGACACACTCAGGCTCTGTGATTCAGAGTCCACAGAAAGGCCCTTTCCTATTTAACTCTTCTTGTTTACTTTAACCCCCCCAATTTCCTGACCCCCTTTCTACACTATCACCTCCTTTCTACACTATCACCTCCATTATTCTCAATCTCCTTATCTTACCTTCTTTTACTACATGGCACTGATTGCTGCTTAACATTATGTTATATATCTGTATGTTTGTTTACTGTCTCTCCAATTACAATATGAATTCTATGAGAATGGTCTGTTTCTTTTGCCATTGGTACCTCTAATGTCTAAAATATACATTCAATAGTTGTTTAACAAATAAACAAGTATGCAGCAAGCATTTTTCAACTATTTCCATTTCCAGTGGGCTAAATAATGCCTACTTTCCAAGGAAGCCCTATCAAACCCCCATCGTCCTTTCAAATACCTCCCTAAAGTGCCCCACATCTCACCCCCAAGTTCCCAAGCTCTCAGCCACCCCAAAGCAAGTACTAAAGCAGAACTCAGAGGAGAGTCGGGGAGGAGACCCGTTTCTCCTCCACTTAAGTACAGCCCAGGATCTCTGCAAATTAAAAGCTCCCTCTTCACTGAATCCACTCAGCTTTAGTTATAGGTCACACTTTTTATTTTTGTAACCATCCAACCCACCAAATTATAGGCTCAGGCCACTGATAGGCACGTCAAACACTGGGGACAGCCTGGCACAGACACTGCCCTTTCTGGCCTGAGGGTGGGTACAGGAGTGAGGGCCGAGTACCAGTCAAACCTGAAAGGGCAAAGGGTGCCATCATTCTGGTAGCAGAGCCTTGCAAGAAGCCAGGCTCTCATTCAGGGTGGCTGCTGCCAGAGGGAAACAGATTCCAGGACTGTCACAGAAGCCACAGTGAACTTAACACTATTAAGCAGGGCAGAGTACTACCATGTCTAAAACTGCCTCTACAACTAATTTTAAAACTTCTTACCAAAGCCAGAAGTTCTCACATGATCTGGGTCCTGCTCACCTCTCTGATGCCTTCTTGGACCTCTCTTCAGCATCCTTGTCAACCAATCTGGCCTTTCAGTTCCTACCCCAAGGCTTTGCACAGGTTGTTCTTTTTTCCTCAAAAACCCTTTCCCCCTCCCATGCTCAGGAGGCTGAAGCAGGAGGATCACAAGTTCAAAGCCAGCCTCAACAATTTACAATTTAGTGAGGCCCTAAGCAACTTAGCGAGAATTGTTTCAATTTTTTTTAAAAAGGGGGCTAAAGATATAGCTCAGTGGTTTGGTGCCCCCAGGTTCAAATCCCCAGTATCAAAAAAAAAAAGGAAAGAAAACCCTTTCCCTAATTCTTTTAGCTAGGACAATGGATGGGACAGGGGTTGAGGGAAGTGTCCTGCAAGATTAGAGCAAAACTGGGTTGGGGATGTGGCTCAAGTGGTAGCACACTCACCTGGCATGCGTGAAGCACTGGGTTTGATCCTCAGCACCACATAAAAATAAAATAAAGACATTGTGTCCACCTAAAAAAACTAAAAAGTAAACATTAAAAAAAAAGACTAGAGCAAAAAGAAGAGAAGAGGCAGAGCTTTCTTTCTTAACACTAACTCCATTACAACAGGTCAGGTGGCATTATCTCCTATTTCTCTGATATACTCCAAAGCACTTGGAAAAGTGCTGTGTATAGAGCAGG
Source organism: Marmota monax (assembly GCF_021218885.2). NCBI lineage: Eukaryota > Metazoa > Chordata > Mammalia > Rodentia > Sciuridae > Marmota > Marmota monax. The sequence continues at coordinate 30,707,172 of NW_026695227.1, forward strand.
TATCTAAAATATATTTTCTTAATAAATCAAGAAAGGAAGGAAAACAAAATGAACATTTAGAATAGACCCAAGATTTCCTAATCTAAATGAAATTTTCTTTATTATGTTCTCTTAACAATCTATTCTTTGCCTCCTAAGGACATATCCTAATTTGTAATTAAATCATTATTTGTTTAATATTTGTCTTTTCTTCAAAACTCCATAAAGGCAATGGCATTGTTTTTTTTTTTTTAAAAAAAACAACTTTATACCCACTGGTATCACTAGCATCTGGCAAGTAAAAAAAAAAAAAAAAAAACAAACTTATTAAATAGCAAATGTCCTAGTGGGATAGCAGGGATTCCAACTAGGACTGGCTAACTCCAAAGCCCAAATCTTTCCACCACACTCTTGGCAAAGAAGAACTTGTCCTAATATGTTCTTCCCCCATATTCTGCCATAATCTACTCAATCCTCACCAAAGCAATAGTGATAACAAGGGGAGTCAACCCTGGAAAGAAGAAAATGTAATAAAGGCGAGTTTTGAGTCACACCGTTTGGATTAAAATCCTGACTTCACTTGGCCTGGGGTTGTGGTTCAGTGGTAGAGCGCTCGCCTAGCATGTGTGAGGCGCTGGGTTCAATTCTCAGCACCACATATAAGTAAATAAAATAAACAGATTGTGTCCACCTACAACTAAAAAAATAAATATTAAAAAAAATCCTGACTTCACTAACTACTAGCTGTATAATTCTAGTGAACTATTTAGCCTTCCTGGACTTCAGTTTCCTCATCTATAAAATGGAAATAATAAGAACCGAGGTCTTCAGTTAAGAACAAAACAAAATAAGAATAAGCACACAAAAAACTCAACTGGGGATGTATTTCAGTAGTAGAGTATTTGCCCAGTAAGCATGAAGCCCTAGGTTCAATGCCAAGTACCAGAAACAAAAACAAACAAACAAAAAACCCCTGCTTTGTAGTTGTGATGATTAAGTGAGATAATGTATGTGAAGTGCTTTGCACAGTGCTTGGGATAACTATTCAATAATTGTAAGTTCTTAAAATTATTTGCCATACTTATTCCTAGGAGACAAGAATCTAGAGAAAATTATTTCCATGGGAGTCAGGGCTGCTGAGCTGACTTTGAGAAGCTTAGGTTCAGTGAAGCTCAGAGCTTGGGCTTATTCCCTTTGCCTACTCCACTGCCATGGCTCTGTCAAGACTGCAGGTTACAGCTTTCACTGGCCTGGAAATGAAAGAGACTAAAAATACACAATCTGCCTGTGCCTGGGAACCGGGATCATGCATATATTTAAGAACTTAAAATATAGCCCCAAGGCAGAAAAGTATTTCTTAGGATTCTTAAAAACCAGTGACAAACTCAGCACAGGACAGGGAATGGGGCTGTGGCAAGCTGCTGACCCCATTGATGTCTTTTCTCTTGTTTTCTTTTGGTTCAGTGCAGAGAGTGGAAGAGAAGAGACAGAGCTTTCTTTCTTAACACTAAAAGTTGAGTTCTAGGCTGGGAATGTAACTCAGTGGTAGAGTACTTGCCTAGCATGTACAGGTAAAGCTTGGAGTTCAATCCCCAGTAATGGAAAAAAGAGAGAGAGAGAAAAGCTTCTCTCTCTTATTTTTTTTATTATTATTATTATTTTTTTGGACTGGGGATTGAACTCAGGGGCACTCAATCACTGAGCCACATCCCCAGCCCTATTTTGTATTTTATTTAGAGACAGGGTCTGAGTTGCTTAGCGCCTCGCTTTTGCTGAGGCTGGCTTTGAACTCGTGATCCTCCTGCCTCAGCCTCCTAAACCACTGGGATTACAGGCATGCACCAACACACCCAACTTCTTCTTCTTAAATGTCAGCATTGTTATCTCCCAAACTCGGGATGGAACCTAACCTTTGGCCCCACTGCAAGGACCACTAGTTTCCTGGGATTTATCAAAGAATGTTCTATCACCTCTAGCTGAATGTTCCAGGAGGTTGAAAGCTAGGTCTTAGTTCAAATGGGTAAGCCCCACCACAACAGATCTTTAAATTAAAGTGAAACCAAAGTGTCCAGGGGCCTATCTCCCTTTGAACGGGAATCAGCCAAGTTCCAACAAGCTCTCTTCGTTGGAACCACCAACAGAGGCATCACTTTATCTGTTCTGATAACAGACTCAGAATACTGTTGGTGCAGAGGAGCTCCTATAGGAGTGTCCTCATCTGCAGTCCCTTCCCATTCCTCCAGGTTTGAAACCAGAACTTCCCAAGGAGATTCAAGAATGGATTTTAATAAGCTTCCCAAAATACTGTGTATACGCACATAGCGTGAGGGGAGGTCACAGGTTTTCTTTTCTTTTTTTCTTTGGTACTGGAGATTGAACCCAGGTGCCATTAACTACTTAACCATTGAGCCACATCCCCATCCCTTTTTATATTTTATTTTGAGACAGGGTCTTGCTAAGTTGCTGAGGCTGGCTTCAAATCCACAATCTTCCTGTCTCAGTCTTCCAAGCCACTGGGATTACAGGCCTATGCCACTGCACCTGGCCTGGTCAAAGGGATCTATTTCAAAGGGATGTTATTATCTATATCTATCTATTTCAAAGCGATCTATTATCCAAAAGATTCAGAAGCACTGTCAAAAAGACTCTCAAGGGCTGGGGTTGTAGCTCAGTAGAAGAGCACTTGCCTAGCATGTGTGAGGGACTGGGTTCTATTCTCAGCACCACATATAAATAAACAAAGTCCATCAATAACTAAAAAATATTTAAGGAAAAAAATATTTCTCAAACATATTCCCAGGCTGAGGCTGTAGCTCAGTGGCAGAGTGCTTGCCTAGCATGCGTGAGGCACTAGGTTCCATCCTCAGCACCGTATAAAAATAAACAAATAAAATAAAGGCAGTCAGTCAAACATATTCCCAATGATATTGCCCAAAATATATTGTTAAATTGTGTGCATATGTCAAATCCCACCAGTATATACAACTATAATGTACCAATAAAAATACAGGGGGGGAATTATTTATTTATTTATTCGTTCGTTCCCAACTTACAAAGACTTTTACACTGACTTGAGAGACTAACCAAGGGGTGAGTGTAGTATATATACTCCAAACTGCCGTGATGAGGTTTAGGCTGGTTTAGGGTAGAGCCCACAGTACAGAAAAATCAGGCACTTAACACATAAGCAGAAATAACAAGAGGGCTGTCCTTCCTGAGGTGAACAGGAAATGGGAAATCTCAGAAAGCCCAGGAACTATGATTCTGCATTCACTTTTACTCCTCTTAGAGCTTCATTCCCTATAGGGACACAGGACAGGGAAGGTTCAGATAAGCAAAGGCAAATCTTAACAGGAGTACTACCAGCATTTGGAGCTCCTGCTTAGAGGAGGATTGACCCAACACTGTAGATCTTTAGATCCACAGTCCTTAGACACTAAGTCCACTCCCAGTCAGTGTGATACAAGACCTCCTCACTTGTTCTCAAAAACCCTTCTAGGACAATACCTCCTCCTTGGTTGAAAACCACATGAAATGTAGATCAGAGGTGGTATATTAAGTGATGTATATGTAATAAACTCTTATTTGTAGAACCTTTATAGATTACAAAGTCTTTTCACTATGTTGATTCCCTTAATATCCTCACAACCCTGAAGAGTAAGTCTTATCCTCATCCATGTAATAAAAATGGTCTTTCTTTCAGAAAAGAAAGTCTGAGCCTAGAAATCTCAAACCTGTTACTTCCTTCCAGAATAGAGGGTTTTTGTTTTTTTGTGGTGCTGGGGATTGAACCCAGGGCCTTGTGCATGTGAGGCAAGCACTCTAACAACTGAGCTATATCCCCAGCCTTTTTTTTTTTTTTTTTTTTAACTGTTTCATAGGAAACTCTAGGAAGATCTAGTGTCTGGTTCCCCAATTCCCTGCAACCTGCAATGAAACTGGTAAAAACAAAGCAGAAACTCTGTTCTAAACTATTAAATAGTTCTTATAACAAAATAGCTATCTATTAAAGTCACCAACCTCAGGCTCATATCCAGCTCTTACCTGGAGAGAGGGTCTGGGGCAATTAGAAGAGAACTTTGATTGTCTCCAGTCAGAATTTAAGCACAGATGATTAAGTAGGGGAGAAACAGTACCTCTCTCTCCTATTGGGGATCCAAAGGCAAGACTTCTGGTTCTTAACGTAGCCTTGGCCATAATCCTGGGTGAGGGTGGAAAAGTAGTTTAAAGAGGTAAGTAGGGGAGATAAGGACAATAACTGAACAGCCATTGATACAACAGCCTAAATCCTTCCTCCATAGGCACAAAAAAAAAAAAAAAAAAAAAAATCTGTCATGTAATTAATTCTGCTAGCTAGCCCCTCATGGTTCTGAATATTACTTAGAACACCTTTCAACAACTTCATACTTCTTTACAAACTAGGAAGAGCATGAAGATTAGTAAAGCTGGACTTAGACACTAATCCCCAAAGCTCTCCAGGTCCTCCCCTACCCAACACACAAACTCCCAACCCACACCTTTGCTGTGAGGTGCTAGAAGGCAGAAAGGGTAAGAGAACCTGGAAAGGGGCTCAGGGTATAGCTCAGTAGTGTAGCACATGCCAGCAGGAGCAAGAACGTGGAAAGAAAAGAACTGTGAAAAGGACAAGAAGTGGATCTCAGGACCAAGAGGCAGCTTGATACCAACACACCCTTCATGAGGACTCACTCCCATGTGGATGGAAAACAAGATAAAAAGTGTAGCTTTGCCATGGAGGAAAAAAAAAAAAAAAGGCCCGGAAACAGAAACTGAGGAACTCTAGCTGCCCAGGTAGGCTCTATTCTGGAATTCCTTCCTCTTCATGAAAGACAACCTTAAAACTCTAAATTCCTATCCATTGCTAATCCCTTCCCTGCTAATCACTTCTCTGAAGTGTCAAAAGTATATATATTTATTTCACAGACATATGTATATATAATAAATCCTCAATAGAGAGCAAAGGACACAAACATACGATGTCCTGAAGTACCCAGAGAGGCTGAGAAGAGGGGGAGGCTATGTGATGACAGCACCCTCTCTTATCTTCAAAGAAAAAGGTCCTTCTCCTTCTCTAAGTCATTTCTGATCTAGAATAACCCCCTGGTCTTTCCTTGGTTCTGCTGCAGCTCAACTCAGATTTGGAAGAAATGATTCTCCAGAATGGAGGTGACCAGCTGACTGGCAGAACAGATGACATGCTGACTAGGCAGCCAGTGCTGCTGTTCCCTGGGTTCACTCTAGTCAGTTCTTACTGTGCATACTTTGGTCTTTATCACACAACCAGGGCTCTGGTTCTGCCCAGCATTCCCAAGCAATCCAAGAGCAGAGGAGGATCTGTGATCTCATTTCCTCTCAACTTTGGCTTCTTTTTCACCTAAGATTAGTTATTAAGATTATTAAGGGGCTGGGGTTATGGCTCAGTAGTAGAGCGCTTGCCTAGCATGTGAGAGGCACTGGATTTGATCCTCAACATCACATAATAAGTAAAATAAATGTCTAACAACAACTAAAAAAATTTTTTTAAATGTGCCAATTCTGAGCATGTTATAAAAAAAGGATTATTAAGATTTTCATTAAAAAATACTTAGTTCCACCATGACCAGTTCCTATTCTCACCAGCTGTAGCAGTTGCTTCCTCAGAGACAAAGTTAGGAAGCACTGGTGTAGCTGCCACCTGGACTGTCCCAGCTGCAAAACACAGACCCAAGGAGTCCTGAACTAAAACCCTTTCACATCTCAGCTAAGGTAAGGAAGAAGAAAACAAGGGGCAGGAAGCAATTCCAAGAACTCCACAGTGGATACAATGGTGTTCATCTTAGTATTTATTCTTACATATAGTGTTTAAGCAGTTTCATATGTGAAAAATATTTAATATTGAAAGTGTCAAAAGTATATATATTTATTTCACAGACATATGTATATATATAATAAATCCCCAATAGAGAGCAAAGGACACAAACATACGATGCCCAAAATACTTATGATGAAATATTCAGAAAAAATTCAAGACAAGATAAGATGCCAATTTTTATTAATCAAGTTAATGAAGGTTTTTAAAAAGTTAAATCACCCAGGGGCTAGGGGTATAGCTCAGTTGGCAGAGTGCCTGCCCTGTATGCACAAGGCCCTGGGTTCACCCTGGATTCAATCCCCAGCACCACAAAAAAAAAAAAAAAAAAAAAAAAGAAATGGTTAGTTTATAGAGAAAAGGAGCCACTTATATACTATCAGTAGAAAAAGTAACTGATTAAAAAAAATTTTAAGTGTTAGAGGCCTTTAAAAAGTATAGCCCTTGGGGCTGGGATCCTGGTTCAGTGGTAGAGCACTTGCCTCACATGTGTGAGGCACTGGGTTCCAGTCTCAGCACCACATATAAATAAATGAATAAAATAAAGGCCCATCACAATTAGGAAAGGATCAGCTATTGTAACAAGGCCGTAATGTATATTTAGCAATAAACTTTGGCGAGGCTGTCTTTAAAAAAAAAAAAAAAAAAAGTACAACCCTTTGACACAACAATTCCATTTCTGGCAATTTATCTAAGACAATAATCAGCGATGAACACAAATATTTATGCACAGGATGTTCATCACAGTGTTATTTATAATAACAAGAAAGAAAAAGAGAGAGATTTTAAAAATGCAAGAAGCTGGGCTGGGGTTGTGACTAAGTGGTAAAGCACTTGTCTCACATGCATGAGGCACTAGGTTCGATCCTCAGCACCACATAAATAAATAAAATAAAGTACTGTGCCCAGCGACAACTAAAATGAAAAAGTATTAAAAAAAAAAAAAAAAAAAGCAAGAGCCGGGTGCGGTAGCGCACGCCTGTAATCCCAGTGGCTTGGGAGGCTGAGACAGGAGAATTATGTGTTCAAAGCCAGCCTAAGCAACTAGGAGACACTAAGCAATTCAGTGAGACCCTGTCTTTAAATAAAGTACAAAATAAGGCTGGGGATGGGCTCAGGGATCAAGTGCCCCTGAATTCAATCCCTGGTCCAAAAAAAAAAAAAATGCAAGAAGCTAGGCATGGTGGCACATGCCTATAATCCCAGCAATTTAGAAGGTTGAGGAAGAAGGATCACAAATTCAATCCAGTCTCAGCAATTTAGCAGGCCCTAAGCATCTTAGTGAAACTCTGTCTGAAAATAAAAAATAAAAAGGGTTGGGATATGGCTCAGTAGGTAAGTACCCCTGGGTTCAATCTCCAGTACAAAAAAAAAAAAAAAAGTGCCAGATAATGCAGTAAATAAATACTGTATTATGGAGTACTATGCAGCTATAAAATCATGCTAATGAAGAACATTTAGCAAGTGAGATGATGCATAAAACTGTAAAGAAAAATTCATTTTATAAAACAATATGCACAGTATGATTCCAATTGTACACATACACACACACACACACACACACTCACAAACACTGTTAATAGTAGATGGTAATCCCAGCAACTCAGGAGGCTGAGGCAGGAGAATCATAAGTTTGAGGCCCAGCCATAGCAATTTAGCAGGGACCTAAGCAACTTTGCAAGACCCAGTCTCAAAATAAAAAAGGACCAGGAATGTGGCTTAGTGGTAAAGTGCTATTGGGTTCAATCCCCAGTATCTTCCCTCCAAAAAAGAGAAAGATGGAGGTGCAGCTCAGTAAAGTGCCCCTGGTTCATTTCCCCAATACTGCAAAACTAAACATGGTGGGGGGGGGGGGAGGAGATGGTGAACTTATAGGTGACTTTAATTTAATTTCTTTATACTTTTTAGTATCTTCCAAATTAGCTTAATAAACATGCTATCAGGAGAAAAAAATCATAATCAAGAGAAATTTTTTTTTTTTTTTTTTTTTTGGCAGTGCTGGGGTTTGAACCTGAAACCTTGCAGCATGCTAGGCAAGCACTCTACCATTGAGCATCCCCTGTCCAAGAAACTATTCTTAATCATTTTCTTTCCTTTTAAGGACATTCACACACAACTCTTTCTCTCTCTTTCTTCTTTCTTTTTCTTGGTACTGAGGATTGAACCCCGGGATCAAGCATGCTAGGCAAGTGCTCTACTGCTGAGCTACATCTCCAATCCTAAACCCAGGAAGCCTCAAACTTGTGATTCTTCTGCATCAGCCTACCCAGTTAACTAGGATTATAGACATGCACCACAATGCCTAGCACATTAATCTCTTTTTTAAAAAACCACTTGAAAATATGTATTTACTACCTTAAAAAAATTTGTATCCACAATCCAGTAAGTTTAGGTTTCTAGTCTAAGCAAAACTCTAAATATTGAAAAGATGTTGTATGCAAGATGTTCATCACAGCATTGTGTATAATACCAAACAGAAGCAAATAACCTAATGTCCAACAGTAGGAGTATGGTTAGGTAAACAATGGTACATTCACTTCATGGACCATTGTACAAGCATTTGGAAATGTTTACAATTACCAGTCTAGGAAAACTAATGAAATAACAAAAGCAAAATTTTAAAAAGTGGATAAATACATATTGTCACGTATCGCAACACTGTACAGCACTCTATGCAAGGAAGGAAGGAAGGAAGGAGACAGAATTTAAACTACATTGGCTGCATTTGGTAAGGGTACTAAGAAAAGATATTTTCCTTCAATCTCATCTTCTCTAAGAATTGTCCCATACTTTAGATAATGAATAAGAGAGGAAAAACAAAAACTGACTCTCCCTGTGGGCAGTGAAAACAGACCCAAATGACAATCTACTCTACCCATCCCTGACACACAACGCCTTCCTCAGACTAAGGCTGGGCCATATAGAAAAATCAAGCAAGGGAATGAGGTTCCTCTCTGTGGCCTCTGGTCTTCTCAGTGGGTTCTCTTAACAAGGAAGAGGTTCCTCTAACCAGCTGTTGTCAAGGGCCCTTTCCCTCCTTTCTATTCCAGCCTGAACTAATTCACCACAATCCCCAGGGCTGGGGAGAAAAAAATTCAACCACGGCAATTTGGAACCTGATATTTAAACCAAGTTTTTCCCAGCCCCTTTCTGTATCAAAGGAGGCCCCTAAAAGCCTCTGAGACAACTAGTACCCACAACAGCTTAGCTAGTACACTTACGGTCAAACCAAGTTATCAGTCCTCACCCAGGAAATGTGAGAAAGAGCGGCAGCAGGGACAACTCTGCCAAACAACCCCACCCTCATGCAGGAAGCCTCCTTCTGAAGGATAGTAGGGCTTCCTCAGCATCAGAACTTTTAGATCTCTTTTGAGCCTATAATAAGTTAACAAAGAGAATAATCAGGATGCAAACAACCAAAGGCAGAAAGCTACCTTCTCAGAGCCTTCTACCTCCCCTAAGGAAAGTCCAGCTCTAGCCAAAATTTTAGCTTCAGAGCAACTCAGCTTGGGACCAAAATGCCTTATCAGATTAGAGACTGGCTCTTATTCTAATATTAATAAAGAGGAACTCCAATTATTGTCTAAACCCCAAATTTCTCAATACTCAACAGAATGCGAATTGTTGCTGGGGTGGGGGAATCCTCAAATGCAGTTTAACACAGCAGCTTCACAACCTTTTTCACCTCAGGGCACACCAAGAGGGGATTAATTAGGGACCTCAGCATACTCATGACCTATTTGCAGCACACCAGTAGGGAAGCCCCAGTTTAGGGTACAGGACTGGGTTAAGACTCTTAGGATCAATGTCCTAAATAAATCACTCCACAGGCTCAGGCCTCTAGCTCTACAACCTGGCTAGCAGGCTGTAGGTCAGATCATGTAATTTGTACATAAAAAGAGGGAGCCTCTGGTATTGACTCAGCACTGATACAACTTCCCTAATCAGGGTGTTTTTCAGGGGGTTTCCATAGGGGCCTCCATTTGACAGCAGAAGGCATATCCTGAGACTCGGTATATAGAATGGGGTAATTGGATTCATCAGATTTCTGAACTTAAAACCACTTTTGGGTGGGGCATGGTGGAGCATTCCTATAACCCTAGTAATTTAGAAGGCTGAGGCAGGAGGATTACAAATTTGAGCCCAGCCTCAGTGATTTATTGAGTCTCTAAGCAACTTTGTGAGATCCTTTCTCAAAATAAAAAATAAAAAGGGCTAGCTCAGTTAAAGAATTCCTGGGTTCAATTCCCAGTATCAATAAATAAATAAATAAATAAAACACATTTGAGGAATTCAAGTGATCTTAGATCTTAGTCACTGTTGAGAGGTACACTTAAAAGCTATCATTTACTGAGCATATAATACATAACAGATTCTGACAAGTATTTGGCTTCTAATTTCATTAAATCCACACAACAACCCCTATGGAAAATGATATTATTTTTCTCATTTATAAGAGGAAAACAGAACATAAAGGGATTAAGTAGTAATTTACTTAAGGTAAATACTTTTCTATGAGTGAAAGTGTCTCCTTCTCAGTATTTAAACTCATTTTGACTTGAAAGTCCACATGCTTAACTGAGACACCAATGTGTTACACATCTATAATCCTCCTTTCCAAAATAGCTTTTTCACAAACCCAATTACAGTGAAGCTGACAAACTGGGAAAGAAAAAAACTAAGGAGCAACTTATCTGTTTCATATTACCATGCAAAGAAACTCATCTATACCAAGTACCTACTGGTGCCAAGCACCTTACATATATCTGGGTCTCACAATCCCTCCAGGTCAGGAATTATTAGCCCCATTTTATAGATGATGAAATCTAGGTTCAGGGCTGGGGATGTGGCTCAGGCAGTAGCACGCTCGCCTGACATGCGTGCAACCCGGGTTCGATCCTCAGCACCACATACAAACAAAGATGTTGTGTCCGCCAAAAACTAAAAAATAAATAAATAAAAATTCTCTCTCTCTCTTTAAAAAAAAAAAAATCTAGGTTCAAAGAGGTTAAGAGTCCTTGCTTTTTCTACTACTATGCTTCTTCTCCTAACTGGTCAGGAAATACATGACCCTATACCTAAGTCAAACATCTAACTCACAGTCAGTACTGTTCCCAAAGGATGGTAGAAGGAGACAGCTTGAAGAGTCCCCAGAGAAAAACTCAAATCTTCAAGTGTTATTTCTGTGTTAGAAAACTGAGGTTAAATTCCCTCCTCTTCTGAGACAGCTAACCAGCCCTGGCCTGCCCTGTTCAAACCCTCCATCAGCAGCAGCTCAGACACACAGAAACAGGACCAAAACAAAAGCCACAAGGAAACAAATCTTTATACAGAAAGGAAGGACTGAAAGTGGGTGGTCTAGTCCCCTACTTGACCTGGGCTCTTTGGGTGCTCTGGTTAATAATCAGGACATCATGTACATTTTGTGAATATTAAGCCATCAATTTGCTGATTAAACAAACTAGCCAACAAAACTCCAATAAGGACATGATAGACTGGTTCTGTATTCCCCCAAAAGCATGGCAGCCCCTACCTTGGACAGCCCTTCACTCAATACACTTCAGACCATCTCTTTCTAATTTCTATAGCTAACTGGTGCCAGCTCCCTGGGGGTTTTCACACCCCTGCTCAAGTGCAGCTTCCCTCCCACTCTTTTTTCCCAACAGTTGAGCTCTTGTTCTCAAGGGCACTATGTCCCAGTCTCTCCTCCTCAGCCTGAGATGGTCACAGCACATTAGTAATCACTGACTCACCCCCCCCCCCATTCCTCTGAGGAAGCTGGGGGAAATGCGGAGGGCCACAGGATGTGTGGCCCAGATCCCTCTGGCCCTTCACAGTACTGGCATGCAGAGGTGCCAGGGACTTGGCTCCCCCTTAGAACATCATGGACCCTCTCTGAGCCAGCTCTGGTGCCAATGGGCTGATGGCAGGCTCTCCACCAGAGTCCAGGATCTCTAGACAGTTCCAATGCTGCCAAAAGATCTAATCTCCCTCTTCTAAGGCAGATGAAACCCAATAAGGCGGCTAAGTCCATGCTTATCCCTCAACACTGGCAAAGTTAGCCCCTTCAGCCATACCAAGAATAACGCCAGAATTATTGCTGCCTCTTAGAGAGTTCTTTGGGTAAACTAAGTATTTCCCCAAGTTTATCTATTAGCAAATGTTCATTTTCTTTCTCCAAAACTTTTAATGTTTAGCTCCAACATATTCTCCTGCTTCATGCTAGTGATATCAGCTCAGAACCTCTATTCAGGATCATTGACATCAAGGTCCAATTCCCATGCCATAGTAGAATCTCAAAGTCAGCTCTAAAAGCCTATCCATACCGACCATTTTGGAACGCACAGAACAACTACAAAGAAGCACAAGCAAAAGAACACAAACCAGTCGCTAGGGCTTAATATGAAAAGGGGGGGGGGGGAAGGAGGTAGAATGGGATGGTTTATGTATTGTTTCAATTGGAAAAACACTCTAGTTTGAAATGGCTTATCCACATGTTCAGCCTTTTAGGCATATCCACTATAATTTAAGATGCCTGCAGGCTGTCCTGAAAAATAAGTAGAATGGCATTACTCTTTATTCCACTGGCTTCAAGAGCTGCCAGCCCCCTCTTCTTTCCCCCTCTCCCCCAAAACATCTGGTCTGGGCTGGGAGAGGAACCCACTCCCTGAGACGCCTCCATGTTAACTTGAAAGGCAGTTTCCCCACTCAACTTAGTCCGAAGTAGCTGAGGAGCGAGCCAGCCCCATCAAAAGCCTCCGAAAAGGGAATTCTCAGACCCGTGAGAACGACGAAAAGCGGGGAGAAGTGAGCACCGAGGAAGGAAGGAAGGAGGGAAAAGTCCGGATCCTGGGGCGGTACCGGACTGGGGTCCCTCTCCTCCTCCGGAATGCCCACTGGTTGAAGCGACCCCTGGAGATCCCCGACCCGCTGTCCCCGCTCAGCCACTGGTTGCACAGAGGCTCCCGGGCGGACACTGGAGGCCGGGGTCTGTCGTCCGCCCTTGGCTAAGGAGTGGGCGGGACCAGGACCAGCACAAAATCCCACCCGGGGCGTCGGGACCCGGGGGGTGGTAGGAGGGGAAAGGGGGCTGGGTTCAGCTCTCACCAGCACCAGGGCGAACCTCTCCTCCAGCTCACAGGGTTCAGGCATCGGCATCTTGCCTGGCGGCAGCAGCAACGACACCGACGGCGGTTCGCCCGGGCCCCCCTCCGCGCTCTCTAGGTTGCCCATCGCGGCGGGGCCCCCTCGGGGGCCTTAGCCCCCCCCTTCCACGCCCGGGGGCCTTGGGCTCGGCCGCGTGGACCCGATCCCTCTCTCAGCGCCGGCTTCCCAGTCCCGATTCCCCGGTCCCGTCGAGAGCGGCTGGGGCTCCTCCGAGTCCCGTGGGGGCAGCGCGCGGCGAGGATGGGGGCGGCACAGCGGACAGTGACACAGAAGCGTCCGGGACCGCGACGGCCGACTCTGGCTCACACCCGCTGCCTCTCAGTTCTCGGCGCGCCGCCCGGGCGCTGCCCCTCCCCGCCCCCCGCGCTCTTTCCCCTCCCCCCACTTCGCTTCCTCCCACCCACTCTCCACCAGAACTCGAGCTTCGCTCAAGAGCTAGCGCCGACTGCAGCCCGCGTGCCGCGGGCTGCATTCATGCAGGCCCCGCCTCCCGCCCACGGGCCTCCCGGGCGGCCCGCCCCGCCCTCCTACGATCGATTGACGACCGCACCTGCCAATCACAGAGGCTCCCGCCCCCTATGCCCTTGCGCCTGAAGCGGAGCGCGCCCTGGCGGCTCAAGTGGGTATCAGGTCGTTGGGGTCGCCGGAGGGCATGAGGCACTATTGTATCCATATAAGTATAAAGCACAGTGTTCAAAACTACCTACCAAAGAATTAGATACATTAAGACACTCAGAAAACGGAGAGACCAAGTCTGTTAAAAGTCACTGAGAGCCGGGTGCGGTGGTCCACGCCTGTAATCCCAGCGGCTAGGGAGGCTGGGACAGGAGGATCGCAAGTTCAAAGCCAGCCTCAGCATTGGCGCGCTAAGCAACTTAGTGAGACCCTGTCTCTAAATAAAATACGAAATAGGGCTAGAAGGATGTAGCTCAGTGGTCAAGTGCCCCTGAGTTCAATTCCCAGTACCAAAGGGGGGGAAAAAAAGGACATATTTTCCCCTCATGGTATTCATTGTAGAAGAAGAGGCAGGTAATAAACTAAATAAGAAAAATGTATAAGTGTTGGTGATCAGTAGTAATAAAACTGAAAGGGGATAGAGGTGGGGGAGAGGTTAAGATTATAAGATGATTAAGAAAGGCCTGGCTGGGGTTGTGGCTCAGCGGTAGAGCACTCTCCTAGCACATGCAAGGCCCTGGGTTCAAGTCTCAGCACCACATAAAAATAAATAAAATAAAGGTATTGAAAACTACAACTAAAAAATATATATTTTTTTTAAAAAGAAAGGCCTTGCTAATAAATTGCATTTAAAGGCCATATGGATATTTGAGGGACAATTATTCAGACAGAGGGAACTCCCAATGCATATTATGTCTGATGTGTTAGAAGAACAGCAAAGAGGCTGTAATGCAATGAGCAAGGGAAAGAGTAGTGAAAGATGAAGTCAGAAAGGTAATTAGAAGACATATTGTGTAGGGCATTATAAGCTATTGTAAGGACTTTGGTTTTTCTCTAAGTAGGATAAGTAGCCTTTGGAGAATTTTGAGGAGAGTGACATGCTCTAACTTATATTATATAATAGATTCCATCTGGTTCTTACATTGAAAACAAAGTAAATGAAGGAATGGGCTGGGAGACCCATAGTAGGCTATTAAAATAATTTGAGGTGAGATATGATGGTGGTTTGGACCAAGGTGGTATCTGTACAGATGGAGAGAAATGTCAGACTCTTGATGGATTTGAAAGTAGAGTCAATAAAATTTGACAATTTATGGGCAGTGAATGGAAGATAACTCCAAAGTAGTTGACCTGAGCAACTGGGAGGGTAGATTTTTCATTACTTGAAATGGGGGAAGGTTATAAGGGAGTAGGTTTGGTAAGGGGAAGTTGGAAAGAGAAGATCAGAAATCAGTGTTTGGTTGTGTTGAGTTTGATTTGCCTATTGAATGGCCAACTAGAGGTATCTACTAGGCAATTGGATATATAAGTCTGGAGATTCAGACTGGCAATACCAATTTGGAAATCATAAACATATAGATGCTATTAAAGCTAGTAAATTCTCTTTTTTTCCTTATTTTAGTTTTTGGTACCAGGGATTGAACCCAGGGGTGCTTAACCACTGAGCCACATCCCCCAGCCTTTTTATTTTTTATTTTGAGACAGGTTCCACTAAATTGCTTAGGGCCTTGCTAAGTTGCTGAGGCTGGCTTTTAACTTGTGATCCTCCTGCTTCAGCCACCCAATCACTGGGATTACAGGCATATTACACTGCACCCAGCTAATTCTCTTTTTCTATATCAATCTGTATTGAATTTCTGCTCTGTACAACCAAAAAGTGGATTCCCTGCCTTTGTAGATCACTGAAACCCTCTCCTTTCAAGCTCAGTCTCTTTAACCAATTGGACAAACCAACAACTCACATCTCTATTCTTGCTCCACTACCCCAAACACATACTTTCCTGATTCCTGTAGCTGACTCTTCTAGGGTAGAGGCATTATAACAAGATGGTAGACTACTACAGAAAAATTGAGAATTCAAGAGGGGAATTAATTCTTCTGTCACTTACAATGGATGCTAAAATAACATTTAGCAAAAAGAGGAAATCTGATAGGACAGCAAATAGCTAGGTGGTCATCCTTGTGTGTTATCTTAGTCCCCAAACTTTTATTTTTGTTTTTGCTTACACAAGCTTAGTCACCAGATTTGCATATTCTAGGGGCTTCTGGGGTCCATTAGATTATGCCTTTCACTGTTAATTCCTTTCTTACCTATCTTCAATGCCTTTTTTTTTCTAACTCTTTAAAGTGGTGGAGCGCACGCCTAGCATGTGTGAGATCCTGAGTTCAATCCTCAGCACCACATAAAAATAAATAAAAGTTATTGTGTCAGGCTGGGACTTTAGCTCTGTGGTAAAGCACTTGCCTCACATGTATGAGGCACTGGGTTTCATCCTCAGTACCACATAAAAATAAATAAAGATATTGTGTGTACATCTACAACTAAAAAAAATTTAAAAGAATTGTGTTCATCTACAACTAAAAAAATATTTTAAAAATAATTTTTTTAAAAAAGGATAAAACTAAAACTTCTTAAGTAAGGGTCTATATCATCTCCAAACCTTAATCTCTCTCTTCAATCCATTTTTCCTACCTCTGGCTCTAATCTTTCAAATGAAACCTTTACTTCAGCTGGAAAGGTTCATTTGTTTCAAGTAGTAAGGAAGATCCAACAATAAACAGGTATCGTTTTCCAGATGCTCATAATCTAACAGGCTCTTGAACTAATGTTTACAAAACAGTGTGATAAGTGTCATAATAGAAGGGTGTACAAAGTGCTACTGAGAGAACTGATGACAAAGGTATAAAAGAAGGCCTTGGGAAGTAGACAACACTTGAGTCAGGCCTGAAAGGCAAATAGATGAGCCAGACAGAAAAGTGAAAACAGAGTGTGAAAGGAAATTGAAGGCTGGTAATAGTGGCAAACACTTATAAGTCCCAGCTACTTGAGAAGCTGAGGCAGGAGGAGTGTAAGTTCAAAGCCAGCCTTAGAAACTTAGCAAGGCCCTAAGCAACTTGTCAAGAACCTGTCTCAAAGTAAAAAGAAATAAAAAGGACAGGGATGTGGCTCAGTGGTTAAGCACCTCTGGGTTCAATCCCTGGTACCAAAAAAAAAAAAAAAGCAGTGGAAGGAAGGGTTCAGAAAGGGAAAAGGAATTCCGAGAAGGGGAAAATGAAGAACTATGTAAGAGTGGGATATTTGAACAATGGTAAGAAATTCAGTGAGACTGAAGTGTAGGGAGGACATGAGCTAAAGTTAAAAAGGCAGGTCGAATCAAATTCAAGAGGAGCCTTGTGCTCAGCTGAGGAGTTTGTTGCTTATTCTATACATACTCCAGTGTCTTAGACAGTTTTTAAGTATACTCTTTGGAAATAGTCCTTTAGGAACATTTGAGACTCCAGAAAGAAGTCTACTGTTATGATATGGAGAAGATAAAAGCCTGAACAAATCAGGGAAGGAGGAGAAACAGAAGTAAGGTTGAAGAAAGACAAACCTAAGATAGAATAAACCAGACTAATCTACTAGATAATAATAGTGACTAATACTTTTACAGTGTTTTATAATTTTCAATATTTTTTTCACATCCATTATCTGATTTGATCTTTACAACATCATTGGAGGGAATATTATTATCATAATTTTATAAATGAGTAAAAAGACTAAAGGAAGTTAAGTAATATGACTAAGGCCATCCACCAATTAGGTGTTTAACCAGGCATTGGCTCTAGGCTTCGGTTTCAGAATCTCAAGTCATTCCAATTCTCTGGAGAAAATTCAGGGATTTATGAAGAGAAAAGTTAAGGACAGCTTAGGGATCCCCCTACCTAGTCTCTAGGGAAGTCCAGAATGTCCCTTAGTCAACTGCTTCCATCTCCTAACTTCAAGCACTTTCACCCCTGCTGCCAAACCTGCCCGCCCCCCATCAATTCATTCTGAGAGCAAAAGTACCCTTCAGGACCTTCCCCTAGGTCCCACCTATTAAAGGTCTCTTAATGTCCCACCTCTTAATATCAGCATACTAGGGACCAAGCTTCTAACCACGGACCCTTGGGGAATACACTCAAATCATATTCAAACCAAGCACAACCTCTTGATGAAATCATTGTCAAACCACTGAAGATCATTTTGTAAAAGACCACCTGAAACAAGGCTTCTAATTCTACTGCTAAAAGAGTAAACAGGCATGCCTGTAATCCCTCTACTCAAGAGGCTGAGGCAGGAGAATCTTGAGCTCAAAGCCAGCCTCAGCAACTTAGTGAGGCCCTGTCTCCAAATAAAAAATAAAAAGGGCTGAGGATATATGTACACACGCACACACATACACACACACACACGAATAAACATAACCAGCAACAGTTGAGAAGAAGCATTTTGTATGTATACTCAAAAAAGATGTTTATTACCTGTAGGACATTGTTTAGAAATTGCTCTATAGTGGCCCATACCTATGATCCCACCTACAAGGGAGATTGAGGCAAGAGGATGGCAAGTTTGAGACCAGCTTAGTCAACACAGTGAGAACTTATCTCTTATAAGAAAAATAAATGGGTTGGGGGTTGCGTTTCAGTGATAGAGCATATGCTTAAGGGCCTGAGTTTGATTGGAGGTGGGGGTGGGGGTGGGGCTTTGACTTAGAGCCATTGCCTAGCATATGTGAGGTGCTAGATTCGATTTTCAGCACTGCATATAAAAAAATGTATAAAATAAAAGTCCATCAAATATATATATATATATATATATAAAATATATATTTAAAGAGGGGAAGGGGGAGGAAGAGGAGAAGAAATTGTTACTATTTCATTTGTGATAAATGATTAGTAAAATGTATGAATGTGTGTGTATGTGTGAGAGAGAGAATGAGGATTTAACCCAGGGATGTTCTACCACTGAACTATACCTCCATCCTGCCATTTTTTATTTTATTTTACAATAGGGTCTAATTAAGTTGTTGAGGCTGGCCTTGAACTGTGATCCTCAGCTTCCTGAGCTGCTGAAATTACAGGCATGCATCAGAAGTGAAAATGTTTATCCATGTAAATAAAGCCCACAGAATTCCCCCCCAAACAAAAACAAAGAAACAAAAATCCCTAAAAACCTCTACCTCAAACAGTTTTAACTTCCAGAAATAAGGTTCTCTTCATTTTGGGGGAAGCATTCAGCTCTCCATGTCTTTTATTTTTCCACTTTGATAGATGCATGGGTGTAAGAATAGTTTGTATTCTTTTAATTGTACTGCATAAAAAAAAAAAAACCCTCAATATTTTATATTGAGAACTTTCCCTTCCTGATGCTTCACCCATCATCCTTGATGGAAATCACCCTCCCACCCGACTCAGGTGTTCAAGTAGTGGTTGTAAACATGCTCTCAAATTCTTTGATATTCTACCCTGAAAAAGGTGTTGTCTATACTTAGGAGGCTGAGCAGGAGATCACAAGTTCAGAGCCAGCCTGGAAAACTTAGAACCTGTCTCAAAAAAAAAAAAAAAAAAAAAAAAGGTCTAGAAATGTAGTTCAGTGGTAGAGCCCCCCTGGATTCAGTTCCCAGTATACCTTCCCTGAAAATGGTGTAGTCTAATTCCCTGCTCTCTGAAAGTAAATGATACTCAGAAATGGAAACAGTATTTAGAAGCAATTACTTTCTTGTGAGATTCTATTCATATAAACAATTTAATTTAAAATGTATCACATTGTTAGATATGAAACACAAAGCACAGACAACTAAAGAAAAATAAAGAAACTTGATTCACCAAAATTAAAAACTGGGCTTGGGCATGGAGGCATACATCCATAATCCTAATAACTAGGAAGACTGAGGCAAGAGAATCATACGTTATAGTTCCAAGCCAGCCTCAGCAATTTAGCAAGACCCTGGGGGCTGGGGTGGGGGCGCAGTGCAGGACCTGGCTGGGTATGTAGCTCAGTGGTAGAATGCTTGCCTAGCATGTTGGAGGTCCCAGTACCTATAAATAAAGAAATACAAACCATCTTACTTCAGAGAACTACCAAGGAAGGTTGGGGATATAGCTCAGTTGGTAGAGGGCTTTCCTGGCAAACACAATGCCCTGGGTTCAATCCCCAACACCACTTAAAAAAAAATCAAGGAAGAAGAAAAAATAAAACAAACACCACATAGAATAGTTGAAAGCCATAACAATATATCTGACAATTTAAATACTTGGAAGCCATATATCTGATAATTTCTAGATTTTATAAAGAATTCCCAAACTGAATAATAGGACAAATATCTTTTAACAATGGCCAAAAATTTTGAATAGACATTTATCCCAAGAAGATGGGATAAATGTCTATTCACAATCTTGTGAATACAGTATACTAAAAGCCACTGAAATGTATACTTTATTTTTTATTTTTATTTTTATAAGTTTTCGGCGGACACAACATCTGTGATTGTATGTGGTGCTGAAGATCGAACCTGGGGCGCACGCATGCCAAGCGAGCGCGCTACTGCTTGAGCCACATCCCCACCCTGAAATGTATACTTTAAAAGGGTGAGTTTTATGTAAGTGAATTTTAAAAGTTGGCATTGTTGAGCAAGTCTCAAGAGTGCCCAGAAAAGATCTTGGAGGAGAAAGATGAGACTACCTGCAAAGGAATGCCTGACGTGTGTAAAATGGGGGCAGGGGCGAGTACTGACTGAAACGTAAACAACTGTGGGGCTCTAAATTATGTAATAAAGTCAATATTTATTTAGAGTAAGTAAGCTTATGTAATAAAGGATGCAAAATTATGAAATAAAGTCAATATTTATGTAGAGTGAGAAATTATTACCGATTTTAAAATGCTCACAAACCTCACACCTCACAAAATCAGAATGACGTTGTCTAGTAACCAAGACATTTTAAATCCTGCTCTCTTTTTTTCCCCCTTTTTCCTTCTCGGTACTAAGGATTGAACCCAGGGGCGCTTTATCACTGAGCTACATCTCCAACCCTTTTATTTTTCATTTTGAGACAATGGCTATCCAAGTTGCTGAAACCGGTCTCCAACTCTCAATCCTCTTGCCTCAGTCTCTGGAGTAGCTGGGATTTCAGGCATGTAGTCACCTCACCCGCAGCGAGGGAGCTTTTTCGATGTGTTCTCTGAATCATTTTTCCTCTTGAACGTTCCATGAGAAGCCTAAAACCAGAATCCCAGGTCAATATAGAGCTATCCCACAACGCATTATGTAGGCTCCAGGAGTCTCCAGCGGAACCGTGCTGCACCTTTTTACTTCTCCACTAGAGACAGTGGTGGATAATCATCCCTCCTTGTCATACAGGAAGAAGGTGTAGGTCTATTGTTACGACGCCTATTGGTGGCCATGCGTGATGGACAAGGACTTTGGCTAATGATTCTGAAGTAAGCAAACGTTGTTTATGCACGTACGGCCAATGGAAAGGCAAAAGTGCAGCCAATGGCCAATAAGAACTGCCCTTAAGCGTGGGGGGGGGGGGCGGACGCTGGGTAAAGAGTCTGAAGCCGACCCTGGGAGGGTCAGAGCACATCCGGTGTTAGAAGAGCTGGTAGGCTCCTGAGTGGCGGGTTAAGAAGGTACGTCTGAAGCTAGGAATGGGCAAACCGGGAGTGAGAAATGGAAAGGGAGCCCGTGGTCATTGTCCGAACAAGAGAGAGAGTTGCTTCCGTTTTGGGACAGATTTCACGTTAGGAAACCGGGCCCACTTCGCGTCGAGACCCGGAAAACTGGGCTGGGAGGAAGCCGGAGAACTATTGTTGCGCATGCGCAACTGTACGAGGCGGGGGCAAGTCGGCCTGGTCTTTGGGGGCGCCGCCGCCGGGATTTTGCTCCAGAACGCTTTCGGTGGCGTTTTCAGTAGCTTTTTTTCTCTCCCTCTCATCCGCCCTCTGCCTCTGCTTTCCTTCGCCTCCTCCTCAACTAAGTGCAGACGCAGGTTCCATTCTTGACCTTTTGAATTCAGGGCACGTCCCCCTTCCTTCCTTCCGAGGTGAATGAAAGTGAAACCTCAGTGGTTTGTGGTCACCCCCGCCCTATCAGCCGATTGCTACTCTGCTGCAGATTTTCTGGTCTGGTTGTCTCTAAGCGAGCTGCTGGGGTCCGGGACTGGAGGTAGGGCCTGGTTGGGCAGGCTGCCCAGTCACGGTGGCGTGGGTGATGTCACATTCCTCTATGACATGCAAGATTCCTTAGTTACTTGGGAGCCAACGGCAGAGGCAGTAAGAGAGAAGACACTGGGGCTTGGCTTCCCAGCCCCACGGGGTAACCCTGCTCTGATCTGATTGGTTACCTTTGGACAGGTGAGGTGGCCTTGATTGCTTGTTCTTGAACTCTGGCCGTCCTAAAGTCTGCTCAGGAAGCACGTCATTGGCCGATTGCTTTTTTTCTTAGACTGATTGAAGGAAGCTGTGAAGTAGGCGTTGATATTTTTTGTATGTTTACAAAGTGTGGAATTGCTTTAACGTGTCAGCCCATGTTGCATTGCCTACTCCATCAGCCTTCCATTTACCGAATGTAACCGTAGCTCATCTGAAACTGTACCTAGCTCCCCTCACCTTCCTTTTGCCTTTTGCCCATTCCTTATCCTTTCTGCTGAAGAGAAGCCCTTTGGGTTTTAGATAACTAACCACAGGAGGTCGAAGTCCATTGCGATACTACCCCAGAAAAAAAGAAAACTCAGCCCTGTGTGAAAGACCCCGCCCAGCGTGCCCATTGTCTGTCTGTACCCCCTTTTTCTCCTATAAAAGCCCATTCTGCACTGTGCCCTCCGAAGCTGGAGATTTGAGGTCCTCTTGTCTTGAGGACCGGCTTTGAGTAAAACTTGATTCGTTCTATGAACTTCTCTCTCCCGAATTTGGAGAGCTCTCTTAGCCTGAACATTTGATTCCATTAACATAGAACAACAAAAATCACTTTGAACTTGAGACTCTATTCTAGCAATAGTTAATTTGTGAATGTGTAACCAGTAGAAGAGCTGACTGTGCCTAAAACACAGAGGAGTTCAAGGTTAAAAGTTAATGGCAAATGGATTTTTTTTTTTACTTATTGATATTTATTTATAGTTTATCTTTTGACTATGGGTAGTATAAGAATTTAATGAAAGATTACTGGAATTGTATAATCACATTTTCACTACTTCTATATTCATATTTTTATAATTATTAGATTTACTCTGGTGTTGTTCCTCTTTCTTTGTCTAATTTTTATGATTTCAATAATATGTCAATGTTTAGATTCACTGCCATGTTCCCTCCAGTATAGGGTTGAATCCTGAGAATTGTAATCTGTAATTTGGATCCAGAGTTTCCTTCTTCCATTATTCATCTTGTGGAAACATGTCTTAGTGCCCTCCTTCTCTCTCTCTTCCCCCACTATTGATTTGAATAGTCTTACTTTGCTAAAGAATAGAAAAAGGTAAACTTAATATAAATAATTAGTTAACATTTTCAATTTTTCCCTCACAATATAGAGTTCGTGCTCTTTGTAGAAATTTTGAAAAATACAAGAGTGTAATAGGAATCAGCATTTATTTTATTTATTTTGGAAGTTTTGTCTGGTTTGGTTTAAAGATTTCTTCTTCTTCTTTTTTTTTTTTTAAGGGATTGAACCATTGTGCCACATCCCCAGCCTTTTTTTTTTTTTTTAGAGACAGGTTCTCAGAGTTGCTTAGGGACTTGCTAAGTTGCTTAGGCTGGTTTTGAACTCAGAATACTCCTGCCTCAGCCTCCCAAGGCACTAGGATGACAGGTGCCTCTGGTTTAAAGATTTCACTTGATCTGTGGCTGAAACTGCCTTAACTGAAAGCTTACTTTTTCTGTTGTAGGGTGCAATAGTTGAAAGAACACCAGACTATATAGAAGTTAGAAGACCCTGAATCTGATTCTGGCTCTATTTATTTTAACTTTCTAATTCTGGCTGTGTTTATTTTGACTTTCTGATATTGATCAAATCAGTTCTAATGTCTGTTTAGTCCTTTACAATGAAATAATACAGATTTTCCTATTGACATTCAGTAGAACAGGTTTTAATCATCTAGATGAGGAAGCCAAGATTATGGTCAGTAAAATGATTTTTCTAAGGTTATATGGTAGAAGAAGGCAAGACTTTGTAACTCCAGATGCTGTTCTGTTGTCACTATTACACTGACATTTAACACCTTTTTTTTTTCCCTTTTAATCCTTAACATGGGACTAATCATTCTTGCTCTTTCCTCATGGATTCATGTGAAGATCAAAAAAGCTTATGTATATAAAAGCACTTTGAAAGTTGTAGAATTTTCTTGTAAAATGTCTTGTCAAATCCCTCGTTTTTGTTATAGGTATCGTTTGTATCCTTACCCTTGTCCTAAAATGAAAAATAACCATCAAGGGTCAAGCCTTAAATAAAAGAAAAAAAAATTACTACAATAATATTTTGGTACACCTAATAAATACAGTGCAAATGAAACAAATGTCAAAGTTACCAAATCTATGCAAAAGAGAAATCATCATATATTTTGGTAATATTATTATAGAAAGTACTACTGCTGGTCTAAAGAGTTTCATTTTATTTCATAAACTACCCAAGGGTATTAATCTCCTCTGGGGAAACCACTAAATAGTCTCATGATGTTCTTTCTTCTCAGTTTTCTTTGTCACTTAGACTTGGCTATAGAATCTGGTATAAATGTCTTCCACTTCACCCAGGTTTGTCCCCTAGTTTCTAATGAAATGTTATGGAGCCCTTTGAATTTTTTATATTGTACACATTTCCCAAAGACAGTGCTTAAGACCAAAGAGAGAAAGGCTATAGTGATTGGATTGGCTTTGGGGATCAGAGGAAGGACCCCTGAAGGTAGGTTCCCCTCTAAACCAATGAAGAATATTGATTTGAGGTCACAGGACTCTTGATCGGATAACAAGGTCTGGATTTGCCTAGAGACTATATTGTGTTTAAATCTGGGGGATAGTAGGGTTGAATCAGTTGCAGACTACCTGTTCTCAAGGTGAGAAGTTCCTGCACCATTAACTGGAATAAAAAAAAAAAACTTTAAAAACAGAGCTTCACAGGTGAGGGTGAAGTGATTGTGCTTTTGGTCTTAATTATACTTGCTCTCATTTGGGCTAAATATGATGGTGTTGGGAGAGATTACTGGTTTTTGCCAGAAGAAAATTGTGTGTTTAGGATATTGGGACCTTCTTTAATTCATTTCTGTCAAATAAAATGTAGTTAGAGAGAGATTTGGTAGTATCAAAGTTTGGTGCCCCCCAAAAGCATCTAATGTTGGAGGTATTCTATCTTCAATTACTGTTTTGTTATTTCTTGAGGCGGCCTCCTCCAGAGATAAACTCATTGTTAGCGGATCCATGGATTTGGGTCCAAGTTGAAAGGCTCAAGACATTTTAGGGATTTATTTATTAATTTATGCTTGAAAATTTGAACCCAGGGCCTCATGTGTGCCAGGCAAGCACTTTACCACTGAACCACATCCTCAGCCCCATTTTAGGGTCTTGATCCAGAATAATCAAAGCCCAGTCCTACTTGAAAGGGGATTTCTTGGAGTGTCCTAAAATTGATCTGACCTACCCTCAGACTACCTCCTTGGGGTGGCATCACGCTAATGACCATTTACTTTATGAAATTCTCTACCATATCAGATTATCATTTAGTGGTTATTAGGCTGTCTCAAAACACCTTGAGGCCCTGTGGGATAGGAGGTATAGTATAAATGTGCCAGAGAAGAAGTATATCATTTAAACAAAAGTAATTTTAACCAGTAATAACATTTATCAAGATCCATTAAATTTCAGTTTACATTTTTCTTAGACCCCCTCCCCCATTTAATTTTACTCTCGGGGATATATTAGGTATTCATGATAGAGTCAACTGTCATGAATAATGTAATATATTGAGAATTTTTTTTCCCCAGTGCTGGGAATCAAACTCAGGGTCTCATGCATGCTAGGCAAGTGCTCTACCACTGAGCTGTATCTTTAGCCCTTGAGTAATGTATTTTTAAAAATTAATTTACATGGCATATGGAAATCAGGCCTAGGATAAATGTCTTCTAAAACTAGACTTTTTGGGTTAGGAGTGTAGCTCAGAGGTAGAACACTTGCCTAAAATGTGCAAGGCCCCCACGTTCCATTCCCAGCACCACCAAATAAATAAAACTAGACCTTTTAGTTTACAAGTTCTGAGTTGTCCTGTGTACAAAGCACTATTCTAAGCACTTCATTTTTAAGATATTTTTAAAAAATATTTTTCTTTAGTTGTAGATGAACACAATGACTGTATTTAATTTTATGTGGTGCTGAGGATTGAATCCAGTGTCTTACACATGCTAGGTGAGCACTCCACCACTGAGCCACAACCCCAGTCCCATTTGTAAGATTTTACTTACTCTTCAACCCTATGAAATAAAAAATATTTTACAAATGATGAAACTGAAACACAGTGAGATTAGTACCAGAAACTTGCTTTGGGTACTAACACAGCTAAGAAAATAACAGTTAGGATACAGAAACAGGCAATTTTTTTTTTTTTTTTGATGCTGGGAATTTGAACCCAGGGCTTCACACGTTCCCTGTACCACTGAGCTACACCCCAGCCTCAGGTGGTACTCTTAAGCACTATGTTAGGGATATAGTTATATAGTTCCAGGCCAGACTGGGCAACTTAGCAAGACCCTGTTTCAAAATTAAAAAAAAAAAAGTTTTTTTTTTTTTTTTTTAGAGAGAGAATTTTATTATTATTATTATTATTATTTTTAGTTTTTTGGTGGACACAACATCTTTGTATGTAGTACTGAAGATCAAACCTGGGCCACACGCACGCATGCCAGGCAAGCGCGCTACCGCTTGAGCCACATCCCCAGCCCCAGGTTTTTTTTTTTTTAAAGAACCTCGGGGTAGTTCTTGGTAGTAGAGCCCCTGAGTTCAATTCCCAGTGCTACCAGGGATTGAACTCAAGGTTGCACAACCACTGAGCTACATTCCCAACACCCTTCCCTGCTTTTTTGTTTTATTTAGAGACAGGGTCTTGCTAAGTTGCTGAGGCTGGCTTTGTGGTCCTCCTGCCTCTCAGCCTCCTTGCTGGGAATACAGGCATGCGTCGCCACACTCAGTGAAAATAAAAAAAAATTTAAAAGGGTTGAGGATGTAGCTCAGAGGTGAGGTGCCCCTGGGTTCAATCCCTAGTAGGTGCAAAAAAAAAGAAAGAAAAATTTCAGGCTTTCCACCTGTTTTTTTTTTTTTTCCCTGAACATTGGGATTTTTCTTATAACTCAGTTTGGTACCTTCCGAATATGTGAGGATAGGATTGAATTAATAAACGGAGAGGGAAAATTCTCAACCTAATTAATCTTGTGAACAGTGTTTTTTCTACTAACCAGTTTAATGTTAAATTGTATACACTGAGGCACTTCTCCTGATTCCAGCATTCAGCAGACTACACACACACACACACCAAAAAAAAAAAAAAACCCACTAGGGATTGACCTTGAACTCAGGGGCACTGAACCACTTCCCCAGTTGTGTGTCCCCCAACTCCCCCCCCACACCTTTTTTTTTGGTGGTGCTAGGGCCTTTTTATTTTTTGATACAGAGTCTCACTAAGTTACCCAGGCTGGCTTCCTGCCTCAGCCTCCCCAGTAGCTGGGATAACAGGTGTGTGCCACTACACCTGGCATTAGTAGTCATACCAAAAAATGAAAATCTTATTTATTATTTCAGATGACAAAATCAAGGAGAAATTATTATTTAATATCTCCCTTCCCACCCTTTGATGGTTTTGGCTTTTCCATCAACAGTTGTGAGAGAGCCCTTGGGAAATGTCAAGGAACAAACTTGGATAATACTGCCCTTATCCTCTCCCACAGATTCCATTCAGAGGGGTCAGGTTACATGACTATTGCCCCTTTTTAACTAACAATTCCCTGGGTATTTGAGGTCCCCTCCCTTCTTTTGATTCTAGAAATTGTAAGAGGCTGTTGTGAATATTGAGAAACTTGGCTTTGCAGGTTGCTTCAGTATTGTTGCAGGTTCTGTCTAGGGATGTCATTAGGGGCGATAATGGAAGCCTTAAGCAAAGACACTTTCCAGGTCCTGAATTCTGCCGTCCTATAAGTGTGCTCTCTAGAGGAAGCATTCATCATGGTTATGGAAGGCTGTGCCTCGCCTTGCAACAGCCTGCAATAATTGCACCATCTAGATCAAGAGGGCCCAGAGCCCTGTGACTTAGAAGAGAAAGCAGCTGCTTTAGTTAAGTTCTGCAGCTTTATACTGTATCCATCTTTAAGAACAACTAACAAAAAAAGTGAGGTAAGTAGGGATGTTGGTGAAAGAAGAAAGGAAGAAATTAGATAAAGCCAGCCATCTGTTTTGTTTTATTTGAGAGAGGAGGATCCCAGGAAATCAATGGAAGTGATATTTATGAATTTTCAATAGTGGTATATTTCTACTGACCGGGACTCCTCAGGAAATGGACTTGAGGACTCCAACTTTCATTGAGTGTTGGCCTGGGTGTGATTAGATTGGATATAAGTAGTTAGCCTGTCTAACAATTAAAGTTTGTGTCTGAATCTGGTCTTCCTTGAAGTACCTTTTGGTAGGTTTTAAGTAAGTGGTAATCATGGGTCTAATAGGAATTGAGAGGATTTTTATTTAGGAAATATGAAAGCTCTTGGTGTCATATCTTTAGTTCTGTAGATTGAATGTGTTTATTTAGGATCGCATGTGAGATAGGGGAGTGAGCAGAACTTAAAAACCTTGAGGTAATCAAGCTACATAGCAGCTAAGTGTAGAAAAAATCTTTTTTTTCTACTTTTTTTAAAAATATTTCCAGAGACATTTGCTTGGTGTATTTAAATAAGAAAACTTAAAAAAAAAAAAAGGAAACTTGAGGTTCTGGGGGTGTGCCCAGTTCTGTGCTTGCCTTAGTATGCGTTAGGCCCTGGATTTCAATCCCCAGAATCTGGGCTGATGGTGGAACCTTGACTTTATGGTGTTCACATAATCTAACCTGGATATGGTTCAGTTTTCGACTTACTGGAATAGTTGAGAAAATCTGAATAAGGTCTGCAGATCAGATAATAGCATTACATCAGTATTAATATCTTGGTTTTTATCATTGTTTTTAGGGTATATACACACTTGACATATTTAGGAGCATTATTATGTCTACATAGTTTTTAATTTTTTTTAAATAGTACTAGAGACTGAATCCAGGAGTGTTCTACTTCTGAGCTACATTCCCTAGTCCATATACATATATATACACATGTATGTATGTGTGTGTGTGTGTGTGTGTGTGTATATATATATATATTTTTTTTTTTTTTTTAATGGTGATAGGGTCTCGCTATGTTGTTCAGGCTGGATTTGAATTCAGTCTCTCAGGTAACTGAGAGTTCACGTATTTCAGGCATGCACTACCGTGCTTGTAGAAAAGCATTTATTTAAGTCTTTATATATATGCTATATATAGAGAGAGAAAGAAGATAAAATATCTGGTGAAACATTAACAGTTCAAAAATCTGGGTAAAGAATATTAGGAGATCTTGGTTCTATGCCAACCATTCCTTGAGAAAGGTTCTGTACAAAAAAAAAAATACAGAATTATCCTTTTTTTTTTTTAATCTTCCTGTGTAATTTTTCCTGCAGATACAGGAACTTTTTTCCTTTTTAAATTGTGAATCCATTTTAGTTCAGTTTTAATATGTATTATGTGTTAAATATACATGTGTATATTTAAAATTCAGGTCCTAGTGCCAGAGGGAGCTTTATTGTGCTTTTGTGTGTGTGTGTGTTTGTTTTTAATATCCTTGAAGTGCCCTTACTGAGGGAAATCTCTAGCATCTTATTATATAAAATGGTTTTATATACCAGTGACTGAGTCCCTTTATCTATATTGCTGATTGGGAATTTGTCTTATAAACTATCTTTTAAGGGTCTAATGACCTTCTGAAAGAATAGAAATCAAATGATAATAATAAAGTAATGTGAGAAAGAAAATAGTTTGGGGGGAGAAAAGGGTGAGTTAATTTCCTTTCCTCCTTAAAATGGTTGTCTATGATTGCTAGTGTATTTCTAGGCATACATAAAGTAAAAATGGTTGTGTAAGAGCAATGGAATCTTAGAAAATCTTATTTTCCCAAACTTGTTTCTCTCTGGTTACATCACTTTTTCTTTCTTCCTTCCTTCCTTCCTTTCTTACATTTTTTTTTTTTAGAGAATTTTAATATTTATTTTTTAGTTTTCGGTGGACACAACATCTTTATTTGTACGTGGTGCTGAGGATCGAACCCGGGCCACACACATGCCAGGCGAGCGCGCTACCGCTTGAGCCACATCCCCAGCCCCCTTCCTTCCTTTCTTTCTTTCTTAATTTTTTTTTTTTTTTTGTAGTTGTAGGTGGACAGAATGCCTTTATTTTGTTTATTTGTATGTGGTGCTGAGGATCGAACCCAGTGCCTCACGCATGCTAGGCAAGTGCTCTGCCACTGAGCCCCAGCCCCAGCCCACATCGTTATTTCTTATAAGAAAATTGTTTGTGTTATTTTATATGTGTTAGGATTTTTACAGTAACTTTTTTTCTTGATTCTACAGAGCGGAGGCTGTGTCACACAGACTCTAGAACCATGAACATATTTGATCGGAAGATCAACTTTGATGCACTTCTAAAATTTTCACATATGTAAGTGTTTTAACCATAACCATGTTTTTGTTTTCCCTTTCTACTTTCTTTTTTTGGGGGGTGGGGATGGGGGGGAGAGGCGGGTCCCAGGGGTGCTTTTATTGATTTCCCAGTCCTAGTTTTTATGTTGAGATAGGGTCTCACTACATTGTTGAGGCTAGCCTTGAACCTGTGATCCTCCTGCCTCAGCCTCCCTAGTCACTGAGATTATAGGCAGGCCACACCTTGCCAGTCTTGACCTATGGTTTATTACTGCATTTCTTGTCATGTGGTTTCTTTTCCTAGTTTAGTCTATATGTATAAATTAGCAAATTAACTTGGCTAGATTTCAGAGGACTTGATAAAAGTACCTAGATTCTAATGGCTGCCATGTGGTCTCTGGAAAGTAATTAATTTTAATTTGGTTACTGGTTGTTCATAAATTTGGGCTTTTGGTTCTTCCCTAGTGTTTAAGATTCTGTTAAGAACTCGGAATGGAGCTTAGTGTTAGAGTACTTGCCTAGTATGTGAGAGGCCCTACATTCAAGCCCCATCACCATTCAAAAAAAATTGTTGACCTATTTTCAGAATATTCTTTTTTTGTTAAATTTGCTACCTCAAACTCTTTGTATATAAAAGAGTAGTATAACAAATACAGTGTTTATATATTTCCCTGGGAAGAGAGGGAGAAATAATTCTTAGCTTGGTGATGAATTTGCTCCAGAGCAATGACTGTTATGAACATTCTTTCCTAGAACCCCCTCAACACAGCAGCACTTGAAGAAGGTCTATGCCAGTTTTGCCCTTTGTATGTTTCTGGCGGCTGCGGGAGCTTATGTCCATGTGGTCACTCATTTCATTCAGGTAAGAATGGGTTTCTCTGTTTCCCATAGGACAGAGTCCTTTAGAAAAAAACCAACTCAGTGGGGTGGTCCATTCCTGTGCCCTTCCTTAATCCTTATCAGTAGTTTGAGGTTTGAGCTCAGCCAGCCATTAAATCAAGATGTGAAAAACCATTTAAATTTTCTGGCAAGTGTGCCCCTCTAGTTACTGAAAATTGAGTATCTTAACCTTGGCACTGAATGGTGTGTTGCTGCCATCAAGAGTCATCACTTGCCTGCTGAGGTTCATTTACATGGTAGCCTTTCTGTCTTTCCTCCCTTCTTTGTTGCCTCAATGACTGTAGAGTATTTGAATACAGAATACTGCTTGCACCATTAATTATCAGGCAAGGCTAGATTGAGACCATTATGGATTTGACCTATTTGTTCTCCAATCTACTGATATCTATTTGGTTGGATGAACCTTCATCTCATTTTCCTGTTTTGAGGGAGAGTTGTGTTTGGCAACAGGAATAGAATAGAAGGCACAGTTCAAAGAATAATCACTGCGGCTCACTTCTATAATCCCATCTGCTCCGGAGGCTGAGATACGATTATTAGCTAGAAGCCAGCTTCAGCAATGGGGAGTCGCCAGGCAACTCAGTGAGTCCCTGTTTCTAAATAAAATACAAAATAGCGCTGCAGATATGGCTCAGTGGTTGAGTGCCCCTGAGTTCAATCCCCAGTACCAAAAAAAAAAAAAAGAATAATCAAAAAGTTTGAAGTTTTCACTAACCAAGCCTTATCCTTTTTGAGTGTCTTTTTAACAAACATAGGAGTGTGCTTGGGTTGGTATTTGCCACTGCAGGGGAGAACTATCTGTTGCTCAGGAATTTTTTTCTAGCAAGGGTTGTGTGAAAAATTGCATCAGACAGTACTAGGGGTAGAACCCAGGGCCTTGCACACGCTAGGCAAGTTCTCTACCACTGAGCTAAATCTTCAGCCCATTTTATTTTTTATTTTGAGACAAGAGTTTAAGTTGCCCAGACTATCCTAACTTTGGGGTCCTCCTGCCTTGGCCTCTTGAGTTGCTGGGATTACAGGTGTGCACCACTGTGTCCCGTAAGGACTGGGCTTTTGAACCTTGAGTTCTAGATGATGCCCTTTTAGTTCCTTTCTTTCTTTTTTAAGGTAATATAGTAAAATATAGTCAGTTCTCATTATTCACTGATTCTTTATTTGGAGATTCAACTATTTACTAAAGTTTGTAACTCCAAAATTAGTACTGGTAGCACTTTTTGCAGAGCCTTGAAAAATTCAATTCTCATGTTGAGTCTTGTTCCCAGTGGAGGTCAGGAAACACAACATTCTGCTTTCTTGTTTCAGTTCTCAATACTGTATCAAGTGTCTCTTTCACAGGGTTAATACCATCTGTGCATCTCTGGGGTTTTTTGGTTTTGTTTTGTTGGTTTTTGGTGCTGGGGATAGAAACCCAAGGCCTCACATGTGCTTTCTACCCTTGAGCTACTCCCCCAGCCCATTTTTGTGCTTCCTGTTGGTGATTTTGCTATTTGAAATTCAAACAGGATGGTATTGAGGTGCTATGTAGTATTCCTAAGATTGTGTTATACTTTTTTTTTGGGGGGGGGTGGGGTTCTGGGGATTGAACCCAGGGCCCTGTGCATGTGAGGTAAGCACTCTACCAACTGAGCTATATCCCCAGCCTATGTTATACCTTAAAGAGAAAATGCGTATGTTAGATGAGCTCTATTAGACATTAGCTCTAGTGCTGTTGGCTATGAGTTCAGTGTTAATGAATCAACAACATGATAAATGTCCTTAAATAGAAACACATAAACAAGGTTATGTGTTAGTTGTTTTGTGAAAATGTAACAAGGGGCTTGAAAGAACCTAATCCTATAGTTACTCTGGTAGCAGTTTCTGAGTATTCACCAATTCATTGTCCACTGTAACTTTGTACTTAGTGTGTGTGCCTGGTGCTGTATAGTGCTTACACTATGACTTTGTAACAAAACTACTGTGAATGTTGAGAATGAATAGTACCTTTAAAGAAAGATAGGAACTTCAGTGTCCTTTTTACCAAACAAATACATGTTTTTTGTAGAAAATTCAGAAATAGACTAATGATAAAAAGTCTTTAAAAAATAAAGAAAAGAAACTCTGTAAGCTCCAGAAATTATGAAAAAACAATTACTATAAACATTTTGGTACTTATCAGTTTTTTTTTTTTTTTAAATACCAGGGATTGAACCCCGGGGTGCTCAACCACTGAGCCACGTCCCCAGCCCTTTTTTATATTTTATTAGAGACAGGGTCTTGCTGCGTTGCTTAGGGCATTGCTAAGTTGCTGAGGCTGACTTTGAACTCAAGATTCTGCCTCAGCCTTTCCAGGAGAGTGGTTGGGATTATAGGCATGTGCCACCACGCCCAGTTTTTTTGTGTTGGGGGGGGACACATGGGATACCAGGTATAGAACCCAGGGCTTCATACTAGGCAAGTGCTCTACCACTGATTTTTTTTTTTTTTTTTTTTAAATCTCCAGCCCTTTCTATTTGATTTTGAGACAGGATCTCACTTAAGATGCTCAGCAGGATCTTACTTAAGATGCTCAGCACATCCTTGGACTTGATCCTCCTGCCTCCTAGTAGCCAGAATTACATGCATGCACTGTCTTGCCAGGCTACTTTTTTTACCCCTTCTTTTTCAAGTGATCAAAAGGGATTATTTTATTCTTCTAGATCGAATGTTCTTCAGGCATTTGTCACATTGGTTCATCTTTTTTGTTTCTGAGGCAGGACTCACTCATAGTTTGATTTGAGTAGTTGTACTACCTACCCAAGCCAGAAAAGCCTTCATTTCAGGATCCACCATGGGCCTACTCCAACTTTTCAAAACTTCTGGTTTCTCTCCCCACCCCTGAGAAAATATTACCCTTTCCCTTGCCTCCAGTTTAGAAGCAAATATTAGGAAGTTTAGATTAGTATTTGAACCTAGTAAGATCTGCAAAATAAATTTGAAATTTTCAAATATTTAATTATTGCATGCCTTTGACAGGCTGGCTTACTTTCTGCCTTGGGCTCCCTGGGGTTAATGATCTGGCTGATGGCAACACCTCATAGCCATGAAACTGAGCAGAAAAGACTGGGACTTCTCTCCGGATTTGCTTTCCTTACAGGTATGTTAAAGGATTGGTCTAATTTTGAAGGGCATAGGGGGACTGTATTTTAATTATGTCATTAGACTAAAGCTTGGGATTTGTATTTATTCTGATTTACCCCAACTAGCATGCTTTCCTTCAGAAGACTTCTCTTTGGTAGAGTCATTTATAAAGTATCTCCCTGTGCTGTGATTTCTTCTTTCTCCTTTCTGGCCTCTTCTAGCTTTATATTATCTAGTCATACTTGTATTTGAATATGCTTTGTCTTGTACTACTTTCCTATTTTTTTTTTGGTTACTACTTTCTTATTTCTTATAGGTTCATGTTGCTTCCCTATTCATAGAATAAGCTGTTTTGTGACTAGCAATTGTGACTTCTATTTTTATATCCAAAAATAGGTATTGTGTGCTGGAATGAACAAGGTTTGTGGCTTGTAAATGGTACACATGGGACTGAACTAGACCTGATAATCTGGTTTAGTTAGACCCACACAAGTGATTATCACAGGAGCATCTGTTCAAAGCTTTGCCAGTCATTAAAGCCCCACATTGAGGTTATTCATTGCATAGCCCAGTTCTCTGGTTCTCAAGGGAAGAATTAAAAGTACATTATTAGGGCTGGGATATAACTCAGTTGGTAGTGCTTGCCTTGCATACACAAGGCCTTGAGTTCAATCCCCAGCACCATACACATACACACACACACACACACACACAAAAATTATTGTAGAGATAGGCATACTGGTGCATGCCTGTAATCCTAGCAACTTGGGAGGCTGGTGCAGGAGGATCACAAGTTTGAGGCCATCCTGAGGAACTTATTGAGACCCTAAGCAACTTAGTGAGACACTGTCTCAAGATAAAAAATAAAAATGGCTGGGGATATGGCTCAGTGGTAAAGCCCCTCTGGGTTCAGTCCTCAGTACCTCAGTGGGATGGGGGAATGCATTATCATTAAAAGAAATAGGACTTAAGCTGCGGGCTGGGGTTGTAGCTCAGTGGTAGAGCACTTGTCTTGCATGCGTGAGGCCCTGGGTTCAGTCCCCAGTACCACATAAAAATAAACAAATAAAAAAATAAAGATATTTAAAAAAATCTGAATATTCTTTAAAAAAAAGAACACTTGCAAAACAAACTTGGATTCGTACAACTTGTTCTGAGTGACATTTTAATCTATATAGTGTTAAGGAAATTTTAGAAAGGAAAGGATTTAGGGTTTAAGATTTTTGGATCAAGGAAAGCTAGTTTTTGAAGGCATTAAGGGGTAGAATTATCAGGAGAGAAAAGGAAATAGCCAGAGTAGGAGAAACGCTGGGCTGGAATAGATTGCCCTCCTGTTGGCAGACGTCTACCTGCAGAACCAGTATGGCCTTTCTTTGCTATAAAGGGAGTTAGTCCTGCATAACTGCATAGTTTCTGGTCACCTGATCCTGCTTGTATCCTATTACTAATTAAAAAAAAAAATTAGTATGCCTTTATTTTGTTTGTTCATTGTTATGCAGTGTTTGGGATCGAACCCAGTGCCTTATACACGCTAGGCAAGCACTCTGCCACTGAGTCACAAACCCAGCCTCTTTTACTAATTCTTGATCGGGTCCACAAGACAGTCACACATCATTCCAACTCAAAAATATTCCATATATCTGCTTCAATTTTTTTCTAATTTCTGTTTCTCCTGGGATCCATCCATGATTTTGTGTTAAGAGGACAATTTTGTAGCTGTGTTTATAAATAACTTCTATGTATAGCACTTAAAAATTATTAAGGAAGAGAGATTTAATTACTTTAGTCCACATGCTTGTGTTTTTAGGAGCACAAGTGTGCCTATGCTATTAACGATTAGTTTTTGGACAAGGATTTTCTTCAAGAATTTTTGGTAGTATTGTATTCTGGGGTTTTTTGTTTTCTAGGAGTTGGCCTGGGTCCTGCTCTGGAGTTGTGCATTGCTGTCAATCCTAGGTAATGTTTTAGTAGTAATATTTTGTGTTTTTTTACCTTTATGAACATACTAAATATAGGCCATATACCTGTGGTCCTCAATCCGTAATAATGGTCTTTTTCTTTCTTTAATAGCATCCTTCCCACTGCTTTCATGGGCACAGCAATGATCTTTACCTGCTTCACCCTGAGTGCACTCTATGCCAGGCGCCGGAGCTACCTCTTTCTGGGAGGTAGGTGTGGATTGGGAAATGGAGCAGGGCTCTTCTCTAGCCAGAATTCTCACCAGATTCCTTCCCTATCTCAATTCCAAGGTGATTGTTGGGTTGCTATTAAAAGCCTTCTTTTTGGGCTAGGGATGTGGCTCAAGCGGTAGCACACTCGCCTGGCATGAGTTCGGCCCGGGTTCGATCCTCAGCACCACATACAAACAAAAGATGTTGTGTCCGATGAAAAACTAAAAAAAATAAATATTTAAAAATTCTCTCTCTCTCTCAAAAAAAAAAAAAAGCCTTCATTTTGTGGGGGTATATAAGAAATGGCCTTAATGAGATTGCTTTATTTGGCTTCTCAAGATGACCTTTTATCATATCTTAATAGGTATCCTGATGTCAGCCATGAGCCTGATGCTCTTGTCTTCCCTGGGGAACCTTTTCTTTGGATCCATTTGGCTTTTCCAGGTGAGATTTTGTATGGGCCTTTCCAATAGCTATTTGCCTGATACTGCTTTTTTCTCACTTAACCCTAAAGCAAGATAGGCTAGGAATCCTCCAGTGCCCTCCAAGCCTTCCCACCTAACCCTGTAAAATGGAGCTTCTGCTACAGGTGAAAGTATGGGCTGAATGTTGTTGGGCATTCTTGAGGAAAAGGTTGTTTGCTCAGAGATCTTTGACCTTAGGCCAGTCTCACTATGGCTTATTAAAAATAGTGGAAGCTCTACCAGTGACCTAAAAAAGTGAAAGTAGAATTGTGTCTTGGGAAGTAATGTGTGATCTTCATCATTGTTTACTGGGTTAGCATTTAATATACTTTTAAGTAACTAAGAGCCAGAAAATATAACTCTTTTTCTCTCCACTACTACTACTGTATGCTAACTTCATCTTATTCTTTTTTGGTTAGGCAAACCTGTATGTGGGGCTGGTGGTCATGTGTGGCTTTGTCCTTTTTGATACGCAACTCATTATTGAAAAGGCTGAAAATGGCGATAAGGATTATATCTGGTGAGTAGGAGAAGTGGTCTTGTAAGACTAAAGGTTGAAGCATACTATTCTGTTCCATGGCTGAACTTAGGTGGCAGAGCTTCAGGAATGTATATGGTAGCATGGTTTTAGAACTAGGTATCAACAGCATAGTATCTGCCAATTCCCTAAAGGTATGGATTTTTTAAAACTGGACTAGTATATATTTGTTTTTCCATAATTTCATTGTCCCTCCCACCCTGCCCTTTTTGCAGTGCTGGGAATTAAATCCAGAGCTTCATGCATGCTAGATAAGTATCAACTGAACTACACCTCCAGGGCTCCTTAATTTTAATAGTAAGTCACTTCCAAGCAGGAGAGAAGGAAAGGGCCTTTCTCCTTTTACTTTTTATAGTTTCTGTATTTTTTAAACATTTAATATTGAAACTGGGTGCAGTGGCACATGTTTGCAATTGCGGCTACCTGGGAGGCTGAGTTAGGAGGATTGTAAATTTGAAGCCAGGTTGAGCAACGTGGTAAAACCCTGTCTCAGAATACAAAATTAAAAGAACTGGGGATTTACCTTAGTAGTAGAGCACCCTTGGGTTCAATACTGGGTTCCACACTACCACCCTTCTAAAAAGAAAACTTTTTTAACAATAAGAGGTAAGATGTACAAAGTTTTCTAAGTGTCATAATCCTTTCAAAGTCTTATACCAATTGGTATAAAAGTATTTCAGAGTTCAGACTTTGGCCTCTGCATAGTCCAAAGCTCAATCTCTTTATGCCATGTGGCTTCACTGAATTGGAAAGGATTCCTGACAACAGAATTTTGCTTCCTTAGTTGGGGTGGAGTGTTGGAGACAGTGTGTCATGGGTGGGGTTGGTATTTATGTTCTGGTCTTTGCTGGCTTGTGGATAAAGGAAAAGTGGGAAATATAGTTCATAACTTGGTTCTTCTCTTTCAGGCACTGCATTGATCTCTTCTTAGATTTCGTTACTCTCTTCAGAAAACTCATGATGATCCTGGCTATGAATGAGAAGGTTAGTCAACTACAACCTGCAGATGAGAGAATGGCTCCTTAGCTCAGCATCTGAGGAAACTTCAGATTTGGAAATTTGCCTAACACACTCTATAGGTCCAGGGTAACTGTAAAGCAGGCCACTGAGCAAGAGGTAAATGAGAATTCTTCAGCTGAGAAGAAAAAGGAAGAAGTAAAAATAATCTTTTTCTTTTTTCCTTAGCTGATCCCTAAGATTAGTATCAAAGAAAAAAGAGCTTCAGAGGCAGTAAGAAAGAGAACTACTATATAAAGAATTTAAGGGCTGTAAAGATAATTATGATTTAGTAAAAAAGATACTGGAAAGAATGTTAATATAATATCATCAGCCAGCTTTTGTAAGTTACAAAAGTAAACCAGTTTTAACCATTTGTTAGTCTTAACTTTTTTCTCAAGTAGGAATTCTGTATCAGATAATCTAGTTCAGCAGTAGAGGAGAATAAATGAAACTGCAAGCTTTTCTTTACAGTCCTTATTGGGTAGGGGAGGTAGGTAACTTGATGGGATTGGTGGTTCTGTGTGGGCTGTGCTTAATTGGACTGAACATCAAACAAGTATACCAGTTTTCATTAGAGCAGCTCAATTTTTATTCCTTTAATCCATTGGGCTATCATAAGATTGATTGAAGAGTCCCCCAGACTAGATTATCTCTGAATGTTGGCTTATACAGCAAATTCATGTTCACCTTGGGGTGGGGGGGGACACTCCCGCTTCCCAGTCCTAAAGGAAAGTTGCTGATCTTGGCCTTAGTTTTGCTCTCTTAGGATAAACTGCCAATGTGTAGCCTTGACTGACTGGGATCTGAACTATGGTGGTTTTGAGTAGTCATGGCATCTACTCACACCAAAGTGAGGTAGCTCACCCAGGTACTCCTGGGTTGGGGTGGGGACAGCTACTTAAATTTTATTCTCATCAGGTCTGTCAACAATTTGGGGGGAAGGACCACCAGTGGAAGGTGGTTGAGATTTTAGTTCTTGCTAAACTGTGGGAACAAGTCCAGATCCATTTCTAGTCCAGTCCCTAACCAAAAAGCTCCCTCAAAAGTTTTCTTTTCCCCTATATTGGGGATTGAATCCAGTAGTGAGTGCTCAGTGAGTGCTCTACCACTGAGCTATATCCTCAGCCCTTTTTATTTTTTGCCGACAAGTGTCTCTCTAAGGTGCTGAGGTTCACCTCAAACTTGTGATCTTCCTACCTTAGCATCCCCAATAGCTGGGATTATAGAAAAGCACCACAACTCCTAGCTTCACTCAAGACTTTGGGCTTGAATGTCAGGTGCCAAAAATTAATTGGGTGGTTTTTCTCCATTTACAGGACAAAAAGAAAGAGAAGAAGTGAAATGACCATCCAGACTTTCCCAGTTTGACTTCCTCTTCCTCCACCCCTCATGTCCTCTTTGCACACATTACAGGTGGCGTGTTCTGTGAAAATGAAAAGCATCAGAAAAGCTTTTGTACTTTGTGGT
Source organism: Marmota monax (assembly GCF_021218885.2). Taxonomy (NCBI): domain Eukaryota; kingdom Metazoa; phylum Chordata; class Mammalia; order Rodentia; family Sciuridae; genus Marmota; species Marmota monax. The sequence continues at coordinate 30,747,007 of NW_026695227.1, forward strand.
TTTCTCTATTTTGAATTTTTTGATCAAAAAACTGATTAGCAGATTATAGTTTGGAGTTTGGCTTCATATTTCTGGGGTTCTTCCTTACTTTCTTTTCTGTCACCCCATCCTTAGCCTTTTGTTCTGCTCCAGCAGTCAGCCCACCATGATGAGGAGTGGGGTCAACAGAGGGAGCATACTCCAGGAGTCAGCATTCCCACCAAGCCTCACCAAGTGAACCCAAACTGTTTGGTAGAGCCACCTTGGCCCAATCTTCCTTAGCATTGTTTGATTTGCATGCAGTTTCCATGGGACTGGACAGTGTGTTTTCCATTAGGAAGAAGTTTGACAGTCCTCTGGTTAACTCAGACTCATTGTATCTGAGCTGTCAACCCTACAAAGAATGCAGAGAGCCTGCCCCTTTCTGGGTGCTTTGTTTCCTCTGTGCTGCCCAAGCTGGTCTGGCAAACACCTTTCTGCCTTGCCATCGCAAAGGGAATGTAGATTTCTGTCTGTTCCCTTTCCCACCCCTGCCTGATCCTCAGGGAATCTGCCTGCTTTTCCATCATGGGGTGGGAGAACTTTAGCACAAAGGGGAGACTAATTCTTATCAGGCATTTATGAAGAGGCTGACAATGTATGGCAAGGTAGAGGTAACAGAATTTCCAAATTTCTCTTGGTTTTTGTATTTTTGTCATTGTTAGTTTTTAAAATTGGTTAATACCTTAGTTACTGAGTGGCCTCCACTAGGTGGCTATAAAGGTTTCAAAAGAGGAAGGATAAGGAAGGAGAACAATTGAGCCTCTGGGCCTAATTGGAATGAATTCTGTCAAACAAACCTAGGTGAGGTAATGTCCCCCCCTTGGTAATGGGGGACAAATCTCTACCAACCCTTAGTGATTCCTTGTTCAGAACAGAGAAACAGAACTCTGGTGACTTGCCAAGTCAGCATTCATAATAGCTGTTCAGTGTGTTTCTTTTGTCTTACCCCACCTAGACTCTATTGGTGTGTCAGGCCAGAGATTTGAGACAGTAGGTTTGTGTTCATTTTTCAGATGCACTTTAGGTTTTGGTCTTTCACTTGTTTCCAGAAGTCTGCAGTCTTTTAAGGAGGAGTCAGGTGACCAGACTTGGCCAGAGCTCCCATTCCCTGCAGCTTTCTGGTAACAAGCATGAGCAGGTAGTCCTAGTGAGGATTGCCAGCTTCTTCCTCTGGACTACCACAGCCAGGTACACAGAAGGGCAGCATCAGGAGTGATTGTGGCCTAGGGTATTCACAGGTTTTAATGTAAAAGGGACAAAGTTATTGAAAGAACATTACCAATAATTCACTATTTTTGGCTCTCCCTGAACAACCAGTAAAGTTTGACACAGTGGCTGGTGGTTTGCAGTGTACGATGTCACTGTGCCATTCCATGAAACTGTTCCGGAAGTGGCCTGCCACCTAGAAAATGACTTGCTTCTGTTGAGAATGCTGCCCTCTGGTGTAACTACTGCTGCCTCTAGCCTCCCACTTGAGAATTTCCTAAAGGAATTTCCTTCCTGTTAAGCCCCGATTAGCAACTCTCCATAAATTTGGTGTTTCTCTGCCAAGTCTGAGAATCTAAGTTCCACCTTCGAAGCCAGACTCCATCTCTTAACGCTTTTTTGCTTGGGATAAAGGAGTTTTTCTTTAGAAACAGTGCCAAGAATGATAAGAGATAAAGAAACTACTTTTAAAGAAAATGCCTAACAAGTTTTTAATACAGGTATCACTGTAATTTCCACTTTCTTTTCTAGTTCCTTGGTTTTCAGCTCAGGCTGCATTCTCTAACTCATACTGTGAAGACAAAGGTGTTTTTGATTCAAAAATATATGATATCTACATAGTCTTAATTTGTAAAAAATAAAGAAAATTCCTTAACCTTTCCTGATGTGTATGTGTGTAAAATCAAGGACACAGCTAGATAGGGGGTTGGGGTACTGTCTAACTTGTTGGGAGTGGAGCTAGTTAAAGGCCTGCTCTAGATAGAGGAATGAGGAACTCCCCACAGCTCCCACTTTCGTAGTCATATATGTTGGGATTTTCTCTGTGCAGTACATGACCCAGGTCTTTTTCCAGTCCTCTTCTCTCCTGCTTTTACCGTAGATTACCTGGGTAGTGGCAGATGAAGTTGGTTCAGATTTGTACTCATGCTTTGGAATTTGGGGATGAAAATGGAAAAGAAGCAGTTAATATCCACTCATTCTCCAAGTACTTTTGTTCACTAACTGGCCAGGTTCCATTCTAGATGCATCACTAAATTAAAATTGAAATTAAAATTCTTACCCTTGTAGAGCTTATATACGAGATTATAAATCAGAACTTGCACTGCAATCAGTCTATTCAGTCTCGGCACATTTGCCCTCTAGTTGTCATGTTCACTGTAGACCCAGTCCTTCCTGTTAGGATTTGTTATTCTGAATGGTTGATCCAGGTTACTTCCAGTTGACCTATTTGGACTCGATATATAATCTCCATGCCAGCTAAATGTTTTTCCCAACTTAAAAAGGATCTTTTAAATATCTTCTCTGTTGCTGACTTTGAGGACATGCTCATCTTAAAAGACTTTAAAGCCTAAGTTTATCTTTGTGCTGGGAGCAGACACAAGCCATGATTGAGTGCTTACACATTGGGCACTGTGCAAAGTGTCTTATAGATTGTTTTGTTTTAATATTCCCAGTAGCCCAAGAAGATGGTGTGTTGACTAAATAGGATCAATTCCAAGGTCATACTGACTCCAGGGCTCCTGCTTTTCACTGTGTAAGTAACATAAAGTTAGTCCTTCTGGGCCAGTGTCATCCTTTCCATCCTGACTTATATACTGGCTATGACTTCAGCTGAGGTGGAGAGGGAAAAGTGAAGGGTTTGTGCAAAAATCCTACCCCATATCTTTGCAATCAGTGTAGAAGACGTTATACTTTTTATTCTCTTTCCTCTCCCATTACTAGTTAAACTGAAGAGGAGGGTAACAAAGTCAGGCTGCATAATAATCCTGTAATCCCAGCTGTTGGGAAGGCTTGGGGAAGGAAAATCTCAAATTCTAAGCCAGCCCATCTGGCCAGAACTTATCTCAAAAAACTAAAGGAAAAAAGCTGGGACGTACATCAGTGGTAAAGTGCTGACCTAGTTTGTGTAAAGACCTGGACTTAATCCCCAGCACAACAGGGAAAAAAAAAAAAAGGATTAACTGCTTCTTGGTCTATGAGTGGTGGATCTGCAGGCCTGTACCAGACAATTGCGGGGAGTGGAAATGGAAGACTCATTGCTGGAAGAAGAGAGTATGTCCTTCCTGTTGTGGTATCAGATGGGGCTTCTCCCCATGCAGAAAATAAACTGGATCGCTCCGTTCTTTCTAGTCTTTCACTGCTAACAGCACAGCAGAGCTACATGTAAACTAAACATTGTGTGTTGAATAGGAGAAAGCATGCGGGCCTTGCAGCCTGCTCTGTTAAATCAGGGAAAGTGCTTTGAAGACAACTGAGCTAAACTAAATCACCAAGGTTGAGCCATGAGTCAGAACAAGGGATTAACAAAACAGATTTCTGGGGCTGGGGTTGTGGCTCTGTGGCATAGCGCTTGCCTAGCATGTGTGTGGTACTGAGTTCGTTGCTCAGCACCACATTATCAATAAAATAAAAGTCCATTGACGGGGCTGGGGATGTGGCTCAAGCGGTAGCGCGCTTGCCTGGCATGCGTGCGGCCCGGGTTCGATCCTCAGCACCACATACAAACAAAGAGATTGTGCCCGCCGAAAACTAAAAAAATAAATATTAAAAAAATTCAAAAAAAAAAAAAAAAAGTCCATTGACAACTAAAAAAAAATATTTAAAAAAACCCTAAGATTTCTTCTCACGCCAGTCAGAATGGCAATTATCAAGAATACAGACAACAATAAATGTTGGTGAGGATGTGGGGGGGGAAAGGCACACATACATTGCTGGTGGGACTGCAAACTGGTGCTGCCAATCTCGATCCCACTCGTTGATCTCTACCCAAAGGACTTAAAATCAGCATACTATCCTAACGCAGCCAAATCAATGTTTATAGCTGCTCAATTCACAATGGCTTAACTGTGGAAGCAACCTAGATGCCCTTTAGTAGATGAATGGAATATGACGTAGGGTGCGACACTACATTCTGTACAACCAGAGAAATGAAGTTGTGCTGCAGTTGTATGCAACGAATCAAATCCATTCTGCTGTCATATATACCTAATTGAAATAATAATAAAAGGCAGTAGGGGTAGAGTTTGAGGCCAAGAGATTAGCATGGGACAAGGCACGGCATGACACAATGTGGAGAGTGCAGGGAACTGCAAATGGTAGGTTTTGCTGTGTTGGAGAGACTAGGAGGGAATGGGAGGGAGAGTTAAGTAGGTGAATAGTTACTGAGGATCTAGTGTACTGTTCCAAGGGGGAACAGAGAGCACTGAAGAACATTGAGCAAAAAGAAGTGGTTAGCTGGCCACAGTGGGTGTGTTACTATAATCCCAGTGACTCAGGAGGCTGAGGCAGGAGGATCTCAAGTTGCCCAGCCTTAGCAACTTAGTGAGGCCCTAAGGGCTGGGCTCAGTGGTTAAGCGCCCCTGAGTTCAATCCCAAGTGCCAAAAAAAAAAGGTATGAAATGAGCCTGGAATATAATACTATGTCAGAAAGCAAAGAAGCTATCAGAGATGACTAGCATCATCATTCAAGAGGACTTGGGGGCCAATTTAGAGACTGCTGCTTGCCAGAGATGGGATAATTGGAACATCAGTAACAGTTGAATAAATGTTTTTTAAATCTGTAAATTCATGATTATATTTTTAAAGCATCTTATAGGTGGTAGGCATAGTAGCACATGCCTATAATCCCAGCTATTCAAGAGTCTAAGGCAGGAGGATTGCAAGTTCAAGGCCAGTCTGAACAATTTAGCCAGACCCTGACCTAAAACAAAACAAAAAAGGGCTGAGAGAGTAGTTCAGTGGTAGAGTGCCTCTGGCAGTACTACCCCCCCCACAACAAAAAAAAGTACAAGTTTCTTTCAATAGAAATATTTCAAATAAACTGTGGCATAAGCCTGTAATCTCAGCTACTCAGAAGGCTGAGGCAGGAGGATTGCAAATTCAAGGCCAGCCTCAGCAATTTAGACCCTGTCTCAAAAAATAAAAAGAGTTGAGGGTATAACTCAGTGGTAGGATCCCCTGTCTAGCATATGTGAAGTCCTGGTTTCAATCCCCAGCATAGAAAAAGCAACTATTGTTGTTTTAAACCACTGTGGTAAAGCAATAGATAACTAAGACAAATACTGACTAGATAGTTAATAATATTAAAAATTGTCACTGTATTATGCCAATGGTATTATTGTAATTGTACTCTTCAAAAGTTATCCTTTAAAATCAGATACTGAAATATTCATTGATGAGTGAACATGATGTAAAATTTATCTTTCTATTGCTGTGACAAAATACCTGAGAAAAATGGAAAGGTTTATTGTGGCTCATAGTTTCAGAGCTTTCAGTCCATGGTCACTTGGCTCTGTTGCCTTTGGACCTGTGATAAGGCAAAACATCCTGACAGGGAGCCCTTGGCAGAGGAGGCTCTTTACTTCATGGTGGCCAGGGAGCAAAATGAGAGACAGGAAGGGGCAGTGTTTTAATATTTCCTGGTGACCTAACTTCCTTCCATTAGGCCCCATCTCTTAAAGGTACCTCCTAATAGTCCCAGGCTGGTGACCAAAACTTCAAAACCTGGCTTTTGCGGGGACATTGAAAATCCAGGCTGGGTGCTGTAATGCCAGTGATTTGGAAGGCTGAGGCAGGAGGCTCACAAGTTCAAGGCCAGCCTCAGTTACTTACCAAGACCCTCTCTCTAAATAACCTCTCTGAAAATAAAAAATAAAAAGGTCTTAGATGCAACTCAGGGGTAAAATGCCCCTGGGTTCAATCTGCAGTACTGGGGGGAAAAAATCCAAACCCTAACCATGATATCCGAGATTTGTTTCAGAATAATGTAGCTGGGTGGTGGCAAGGAGTGGAAGGTATAAAGAAAGTGAAGGTAGTAGTTATATGAGTAATATAAAATGAGTTTATATTGGTTGTAGCTGGGCAGTGAACATATTCATTCTACTATTCTATCTATATGTTTTGGGAAAAAAAAATTTTATGGTGCTGAGGATCAAACCTAAGGTAACATGAACACTAGGCAAGTATTGGACCACTGAGCTATGTCCCCAGTCCAACATACTTGAAATTTTCTACAATAGAAAGCTAAAAAAAAAAAAAAAAAAAAGGCAAAATAGTCCAGGCAAGAGAAAAAATAATCTGAAGCAGAGTAGTCATAAGAAGGAGAAGAGGAGAAAAAATGGGGACTAAAATATTCTGGGGGTAAAACTCTCCAGGCCTTGGTTCTTAATGAGCTGTGGGAAGGTGAGAGAAACAAGAGAATCAAAGATGACTCTCAGGTGGCCTGTATGGTCCCACTAGCTACTTGCCCTACTAGGGCCTCATTTTCCCAGGGGTCAGATGTAGGTAATAACATAGAGGTAATAACCACATAGAACTATTATGAGGAGTAAATTAATTAAAGTATGTAAAGAATTTAGAAGAATGCTTAGCACATAACAAAATTCCGAAGTATTAGCTCTTCCACAGAGAGACTCAGGACTAGGAGTGAGATGACAGTTTTGGCTTTGGACATGTTGAGATCGCAGTGCTGTGGGACACCAATGCAGATGCATTGGGATGATTCTGAAGCTAAGGGAGAAGCTAGGGTAGAAGCATGATGATTTGTCACATTTTAAAACCAATAAAATACGCTGGGCTTGGTGGCACATGTCTGTAATCTCAGTGTCTTGGTAGGCTGATGTAGGAGGATATCAAGTTTCTGTTCAACCCAGGCAACTTAGCAAGACTCTGTCTCAAAATAAAAATAAATGAATAAAAATGTCTGGAGATATATCTCAGTGGTAGAGTGCCCTAGGTTCAATCCCCAGTACCACAATAAATAAACAAACAAACAAACAAAACCATAAAAAAATGAGTTAGCTTGGGCTGTGGATGTAGCTCAGTGGTAGAGCTTTTGCCTAATGTGCATGAGACCCCGTGTTTAATTCCAGCACCACAAAACAAAAGACAACAAAACATGAGTTAGCTCCTGGAACAGGCTCCTTGCCAAAGAAAATATACAAATGGCAAGTTCAACATCATCAGACATTAGAAAAATGTAAATTAAAGAAACAATGGAAAAAAAAAAGAAAGAAACAATGAGCCAAATGTGGTGTCATAGGGCTGTTATCCCTGCTACTTGGGGAGCTGAGGCAAGAGGATCACAAGTTGGAGGCTAGCCTTATCAAATTAGCAAGACCTCTTGTCTCAAAATAAAAATTAAAAGGGCTGGAGATAGCTCAGTGGTAGAGCATCCCTGGGTTCAATCCTCTGTACCAATAAATAAATAGACAATTAGAATGTCTAAAACTAAAAAAAAAAAAAAGCGATAATACTGAATACTGGCAAGAGTATGGAACAACTGGTTCTCTCACATGTCACTGATATCAAGGTAAAATGGGTCATCCTCTCTGGAAAATGGTTTGGCAATTTATTTTATTTTTTTGTGGTATCAGGGATTGTATCCAAGAGTGCTCTCCACATTCCCAGCCCATCTTTTAGTTTTTATTTTGAAACAAGTTCTTACTAAGCTTGTTTCAAGTCTGGCCTTGAACTTGTGATCCTCCTGCTTTGGTCTCCTGGGAAATTTCTTATAAAATCAAACATGAAAACCCATTCAGCTCGGGCTTGGGTTGTGGCTCAGTGGTAGAGTGCTTGTCTAGTGAGTGCGAGGCCCTGGGTTCAATCCTCAGCACCACATAAAAGAATAAATAAATAAAGGTATTGTGTCCAACTACAACTAAAAAAAAATAAAATAAAAAAAAACACATTCTGGGGCTGGGGTTATGACTCAGTGGTAGAGCGCTTGCCTTGCATGTGCAAGGCCCTGGGTTCGATCCTCAGCACCACATAAAAATAAATAAAAGTTACTGTGTACAACTACAAAAAAAAAAAAAAAAATTCAACCCAGTAATTGTAACTATTGCATATTTATCCTAGAGAAATAAAAATTTGTGTTTACACAAAAGCTGTACATGAACGTTCTGAGAAGTTTTATTTGTTGTCACCTAAAACTAGAAACAATTCATCTTTCAGTAGGTGAATGAACAAAGTATAAATACACACAATGGAACACTCTGCAATATTCTATAATGTGAAGAATGAACCACATTACATGTGACAACTTAGATGGATCTGAAGTAATTATTTTGTGCTGTTTATAAAACGGAACTGAGGTTCCATTGGGAACCCCAGGAATCTCACCATTTAAGCAGCATATGGAAACCTTTTAAATCTGTTTAGGAAGCCTCTTTGGCTGGCTAGAGGAACATTTCTGGGGCTTCCTTGCACCTGTGCACTCTCCCTCCTAGCATGGCTCACATTCTCTTGTGCTCACCCAAAGACTCTTCAGCCTCACTCACGAGGGGGCTACAATCATCTGGATGCCCATTGTCTGGCTCAGGGCTTCATGCCTACTGAGTGACTAATGAATGTTTGTGGTAGACTCATTGTAGAAAATGAAGGAATGAGAGAGGCACAGCGTGGGGAAATGGGAGGAATGTCACCTTCATAGTCTTGAGTTCAGATGGATCAGGAAGAGGGAGGTAAACAAGGCCCAGAATCTGTCCTGCTGCCTTACCCTTTCTACCTTGAGGCCGGCTGCAGGAAAAATCCCCCAAGATGCCAGGCTGGCAAGTAGGACTGACAGGGTTAGTTCCAGGAGAATCAGACAGGACAGGAAGAGTTTATGTCCAAGTCCATATATTCATTACTCTCTGTACTTTGTACAAAGCATGTGGTGGGCTTGAGGAGTTGGTGGCCAGCATTTGATGTGGTGTTCACAAGCGAAGGGAAGGCGCTCTGCATTTTGTCTTCTCACCACAGGGTGGCAGTGCAGCCTTGTAAACCTCTCCTATGGGTGCTGCCTCCATTGCCACCACCTGGTGGCAACGTTTCCCTAATTATTTTTGTAAGAATATTAAATTATTATTTTATTATTATTATTGGACTGAGGATTTAACCCTTTAACTCAGGGGTGCTTTACCACTACATGTCAGTACGTTTTTTTTTTTGGGGGGGGGAGCGTACCAGGATTGAACTCAGGGGCACTCAACCACTGAGCCAGATCCCCAGCCCTATTTTGTATTTTATTTAGAGACAGGGTCTCACTGAGTAGCTTAGTGCTTCATGTTTGCTGAGGCTGGCTTTTAACTCAAGATCCTCCTGTCTCAGCCTCCCAAGCCACTGGGATTACAGGTGTGCACCTCTGCGCTCCCACTTATGTCAACCCTTTTTAAAGCAGACAAGACAGGGTCTCGATAAATTGCCCAGGCAGGATTCAAATTTGCCTCAGCCTGTCTAGCAGCTGAGATTACTGGCACACACCAATACACGTTTAAGATTTCTTTTATTTATTTGTTTGTTTGTTTGTTTATTTTGTGGTGTTGGGGATTGAACCCAGGGCCTTATGCATGCGAGGAAGGCACTCTACCAACTGAGTTATATCCCCATATCCCCATATTTTTTTTAATATTTAAATAGTCAAAACAGAACCATGTGATAAACTCATATTTGCTATTTAAAAATAACATCATAAAACCTATCTATGCTAATTTTCAGGTCAACATAATTCTAAATGGAGAAAAATTGAAAGTGTTCTCTCTAAAAACTAGAACAAGACAGGGATGCCCTCTTTCACCACTTCTGTTTAACATAGTTCTTGAAACACTGGCCAGGGCTGGGGATGTGGCTCAAGCAGTATCGCGCTCGCCTGACATGCGTGCGGCCCGGGTTCGATCCTCAGCACTACATACAAGCAAAGATGTTGTGTCCGCCAAAAACTAAAATAAATAAATATTTATTTATTTATTTTTTTTAAAAAGAAACATTGGGGCTGGGGATGTGGCTCAAGTGGTAGCGCGCTCGCCTGGTATGCGTGCGGCCTGGGTTCTATCCTCAGCACCACATACAAAGATGTTGTGTCTGCCGAAAAACTAAAAAAACTAAACTAAACTAAACTAAAATAATAATAATAAAAAAAATTAAAAAAAAAAGAAACATTGGCCAAAGCAATTAGACAAAAGACATTAAATTGATACAGATAGAAAAAGAAGAACTCAAGTTAGCACTACTTGCCAAAGATATGATTCTATATCTAGAAGACCCAAATAATTCCACCAGAAAACTTCTAAAACTAGTAAATAAATTTAGCAAAGTAGCAGGATACAAAATCAACACCCATAAATCAAAGACATTTCTGTATATCAGTGATATATCCTCTGAAAGAGAAATGAGGAAAACTATCCCATTTACAATAGCCTCAAATCCAATAAAATACTTGGGAATCAACCTAACAAAAGAGGTGAAAGACCTCTACAATAAAAACTACAGAACACTAAAGAAAGAAATTAAAGAAGACTTCAGAAGATGGGAAGATCTCTCTTGTTCTTGGTTAGGCAGAATTAATATTGTCAAAATGACCATACTACCCAAAACACTATACAGATTTAATGCAATTCCAATCAAAATCCCAATGGCATTCATCATAGAAATAGAAAAAGCAGTCATGAAATTCATGTGGAAAAATAAGAGATCAGAATAGCTAAAGCAATCCTTAGCAGGAAGAGTGAAGCAGATAGCATCACTATACCAGACCTTAAACTATACTACAGAGCAATAGTAACAAAAACAGCATGGCATTGGCACAAAAATAGACATGTAGACCAATGGTACAGAATAGACGACACAGAGACTAACCCACATAATTACAGTTATCTTATATTAGACAAAGGTGCCAAAAACATACTTTGGAGAAAAGATAGCCTCTTCAACAAATGGTGCTGGGAAAACTGGAAATCCATATGCAACAAAATAAAATCAAACCCCTATCTCTCACCTTGAACAAAACTCAACTCAAAGTGAGTTGGGAATTAAACCAGAGCTGGGAATTAAACCAGAGACACTGAGCCTATTAGAAGAAAAAGTAGGCCCAAATCTCCATCATGTTGGATTAGGTCCCAACTTCCTTAATAAGACTCCTACAGCACAAGAATTAAAACAAAGAATCAATAAAATAGGATGGATTCAAACTAAAAAGCTTCTTCTTGGCAAAAGAAGCAATCAGTGAGGTGAATAGAGAACCTGCATTTTGGGAGCAAATTTTTACCACTCACACATCAGATAGAGCACTAATCTCTAGGGTGTATAAAGAACTCAAAAAGCTAAACACTAAAAATCCAAATAGCCCAATCAATAAATGGGCCAAGGAAATAAACAGACACCTCTCAGAAGATGAGATATAATCAATCAACAAATACATGAAAAAATGTTCAACATCTCTAGCAATTAGAGAAATGCAAATCAAAACTACATTAAGATTTCATCTCACTCCAGTCAGAATGGCGGCTATTAAGAATACAAACAACTATAAGTATTGGCAGAGATGTGGGGGGAAAAGTCACACTCATACATTGCTAGTGGGACTGCAAATTGGTGCAGCCAATATGGAAAGCCATTTGGAGATTCTTTGGAAAACTGGGAATGGAACCACCTTTTGACCCAGCTATCACACTCCTCAGTCTATATCCAAAGGAGTCAAAAACAACATACTACAAGGACACAGCCACATCAATGTTTATAGCAGCACAATTCACAATAGCTAAACTGTGCAACCAACCTAGATGTCCTTCAGTAGATGAATGGATAAAGAAAATGTGGCATATATACATAATGGAAAATTATTCAGCAATAAAAGAGAATAAAATCATGGCATTTGCAGGTAAATGGGTGGAGCTGGAGAATATAATGCTAAGTGAAGTTAGACAATCCCCCCCCCAAAAAAAAAAACAAATGCTGAATGTTTTCTCTGATATAAGGAGGCTGATTCATAGTGGGGTTTGGAGCAGGAGCATGGGAGGATTAGATGAACTCTAGATAGGGCAAAGGGATGGGAGTAGAAGGGAGGGGACGTGGGGGTAAAAACCATGGTGGAATGAGATGGATATCATTACCCTAAGTACATGTATGAATACACGATTGGTGTGAATATATGTACAACCAGAGATATGAAAAATTGCATTCTATATGCGTAATATGAATTATAATGCATTCTGCTGTCATATATAACAAACTGGAATAATAAATAATAAATAAAAAAGGGACTGGGGTTGTGGCTCAGTGGTAGAGTGCTCACCTAGCACGTGCAAGGCCCTGGGTTCAGTTCTCATACCACATAAAAATAAATAAAATAAAGGTATTATGTCCAACTACAACTAAAAAATTAAAAAATAATAATAACTCCTGTGTGATCTCCTGCTTTAGGGAAGGCTCCCAGTGCTACCTAGTTGGCTTCCACACTTCAACGACAGAAACATGATTTCCAGATGGCTCCTGTAGCCTTAAGGAGCCCAGCTGCCTTCTGTGACTGGGCCCTGCCCACTCCCTCTCCTGCATGAATGATTTTCCATCTTTCAGAGACCTGTCCTCTGGTCGTCCTTTCCCTTCATACCCACATCATTTTAGGGTACATCAGGCTTCCTGAAGCTGACTCTTCACCACCAGCTTCTCAGTCTCTTCCAGCACCTGTTTCACTTCAGCCAGGAGCACAGGATGGGAAAGTCTCCTCTGCTACTCTCTCTGACCACAACCATATTCGGCTCTAGCACCCTTTCTCCTTTTCACCTGTTGGTGTCACCTCCCTTCTGTTGTGATTTTCTTTAAATTTTTTTTTTGTTGTAGACAGACATAATACCTTTATTTTATTTATTTATATTTATGTGGTGCTGAGGATCGAACCCAGGGCCTTGCACGTGCTAGGCGAGTGCTCTACTACTGAGCCACACCCAGCCCTCTGTTGTGATTTCTCTCTCTCTCCCTTCCTCCCTTCCTTCCTTCCTTCCTTTCTTCCTTCCTTCCTTCTTTCTTTCTTTCCTATCAAGGATTTCACCTAGGGGTGTTTAACCATGGATCCTGCCACATTTATTTTTTAATTTTATAAAAAATATTTTTTAGCTGTTGATGGATTTTTAAAATATTTATTCTTTAGTTGTACACAATACCTTTATTTACATTATTTTTATGTGGTGCTGAGGATCAAACCCAGGGCCTCGCACGTGCTAGGTGAGTGCTGAGCCACAACCCCAGCCCTGTTGATGGACTTTTATTTTATTCATTTATTTACATGCAATTCTGAGACTCGAACTCAGTGCCTCATACATATGAGGCAAGCGCTCTACCACTGAGCCATAATCCTAGCCTTGCTATTTTTAAATTTTGAGACAGGGTCCAACTAAGTTGCTGAGGCAGGCTTTGAGCTTGCAGTCATCCTGCCTCAGCCTCCTGAGTCACTGAAACTGCAAGTGTGCACCATCTTGCCTGACTTCTGTTGTGATTTTGAATGTACTGTAGAGACCAACTGCCTGGGCCTAAATCACAGATAATCTACAGATAAGCTTTGCCATGGGGAAGTTATTGGAACTCTCTGATCCTCACTTTGTCATATTAAAACTGGGATAATGAGGCTGGGGATGTGGCTCAGGTAGAGCGCTTGCCTATCATGTGAGACCCTGGATATAATAGCACAGCCCCCAAAAAAATTAAAAAATAAAAAAAAGGATGGGGAGAAAGATAACAATAACATCTATCTAAAAAAGATTGTAGCCAGGATTAACTGAGTGTGTGTGTGTGTGTGTATCTCAGAACATATAACATTGTTCAGTGTTATATATTATTACTGTTCAAGTTGGAGGCTATGGATAATCTTATCTAACCTCTCACCAGGCACCTCAATTCTCTTATTAGCAAAGCCTGTTCGTAGGTTGAACCAGGCATTTTCACTTGCTAAGAGAGGCAACAGCAACTACCAAAATTCCACTTCCCTGAAAACTGGTATCTTGGAGATCCCTGGCCTTCAGCCTCCACTGGGCTCCAGGCTCCTTGAAAACCCTGATCAGTCCTTAGCTTGGCCCCTCGACTCAGTCTGCAGCATCCATCTTTTTGTCACATTCTCTCTCCACGCAGTGTGAAATCAAAGGCTCAAAGAGAACAGTGAAATTAAGGGTTCCTCTGTGGCAAATTGATAAACGTGGCTAGTATGATTTGTAACTCCTCCTATTGACTTGTGATGACCCTTTCTGGCCCACACTCCAGTCCTTAAATAGCTCTGCATGTTCCTGTTTCCATTTCCTGAGTCCTCTAGCACTCGTCGCCCTACATCAGCAAAAGGCCAGTGGATACACCCTCTTCTCCGAATGTTTTGTTGCCTTCCTGTGGCAGCAGTCTTAACTCTCCTTTGAGGACAGCATTCTCCCTGAAGCACTTCTTAGCAGGTGGAGCTTTCTCTCTCATACTTTGTGCCAACAGTCCAGGGGAAGTGGTAGGTGCCTTTATGCACTTCAATGCTGCTTTCATACCTAACTCTTCCCTAAAATCCCTCAACTTTGTCTTGTTTCCATGGCCTGTATCACCCAGTATGCCTCCTTCCACTCATCTACCAATCCCTGGGCTACTTCCTCTCATTTCTTGAAAGTTTGACTCCTGCCTCGTTCCCCCCCCCCCCGGCCCCATTATAATTCTATCCCAACTTTTAGAGATTTCAATATGCACAGAGATGAATTTCCCCAACATGTTGGCCTCTCAGTTTCATGCTCTCCCTGCCTCTCTTCTCCAGTGACCTCTCATGGTCATACTCTGATCCTGTCACTATTCATAACTGCAACCCTTCTGCATGGGCCTGCTAGGGCTACTGTAACAACATACCACAAGCTGGTGGTCTACACAACAGAAATTTATTGCCTCAACGTCTGGAGACTGGAAGCTTGAGATCCAGGAGTTCTCAGCGTTGGTTCTTTCTGAGGGCAGCAAGGGAGAATCTGTTTAGGCCTCTCACCCATCTTCTGGTGGTTGCTGGCAACGTTGCTGCTCCTGGACTTTTAGATGCATCACCCCAATCTCTGCTTCATCTTCCCATGGTGACCTCTCTGTATGTCATGCCTGATTTTTCCCTTTACATAAGGATGCCAGTCAAATTGGACTAGGGCCCAGTCAAATAACCTCATTTTAACTTGATTATGTTTATAGATTCTACTTCCAGATAAGGTCCCCTTCTCAGATTCTGTGTGTTAGGACTTCATTATCTATTGGAGAAGAGAATACAATTAAACCACAACATCCCCCAAACTCTCGATTTCATGCATCACACACTCTTGGCAAATTGTCAGTCATGACTAATCCAATTCACTGCCTATTCTGTGCCTAGCAAGGCTAGAGAAGAGAACAAACTTTTTTTTTTAATATTTATTTTTTAGCTTTAGGTAGACTCAATATCTTTATTTTATGTGGTGCTGAGGATCGAACCCAGTGCCTCACGCATGCCAGGCAAGCATGCTACTACTTAAGCCATATCCCCAGTCCCCACATTTACATTTGTAAGATTCACTTTAAATTCCTGATGACCCAAGGGGATCCTTTGTGCTACTTGGTAATCCTACCACTTTTCCAATCCAGTCACTTTTTTTTTAAGGTATTGGGATTGAACCCTGGGCCTCATAAATGCTAGACAAGTGCTCAAATGCTCTACTCCTGAGCTATACGTCCCCAGGCCTCAGTCACTCTTTTGAGTTAGGTGGCTACTCATATTTTCTCCTTTCTTCTTAGACTTCCAACATCTCCTTTCCCCCATTCTTCCTCTTAGCTGACAGTCTTAATTATTTCCTTGAGACAGTGGAGCACAGAAGATACTTCTACAAGAAGACACCATCACCTACACCCACAGTTCCTATATCCATGCATCTTGCTTAAGGCCATTTGTGCATGGGAGTCCAATTCCCTTTTCTTTCTTCTACATCACCCAATAATCTCTATTTGATCATTCACATACATATAAGAATATACTTTCATGGGGTCCACTGGTGTGCACCTGTAATCCAGCTACTTGGGAGGCTGAGAAAGGAGTATTGCTTGAGCCCAGGAGTTTGAGGTATGCCTGGACAAAGTACTGAGCCCCTGCCTCAAAAACAAAAGACAGGGGCTAGGTGTGGAGTTCAGTGGGATATACACAGCACACAGGAGGCCCTTGTTTCAATCCTCAGTTCCCTTGCAAAGCTTAATTTCTTCTATGTTTAAGAAACCTTGTCAACTGGGCCTGATGGCACACGCCTATAATCCCAGTGACTGAGATTACAGGTATGTGCCACCATGCCTGACCTTTAATTCCTGATTTTGATAGTCTTGGGGATATACAGGAAAATGCCCTTGTTTGGAGGAAACAAATACTGATGTACTTCAAGTGATGGAGCATCAGGTTGATAACTTCCTCTCAAATGGTTTAAGAGAAAAAAAAATTCTTTGTACTGCCCTTAAGACATTTGTGTATGAGATAGTTTCAAAAATAAGACTTAAAAATATTAAAACCTGCCAGGCCTAGTTGTTGAGAGCCACAGCCGAAGGGGCCCCAGCAAACTTCCAGCTGCCGGCTGATGATTGGCTCACAGCGGCCCCAGCAACATCTAGCTGATTGGCTCCTCTGCGGTGATGCTCATTGGGCTGTTTCCCTGCCCTTTCAGACCACGGAGCTGCTCATTGGGGGACTTTTTTGGCTCCGCCCACGTGACCCAGCCAATCGGCCTCAAGAGCAGGAGGATTGTGGGAGGTGGAGAGAAGCTTGTGTGGGAGAGAGAGGCTTGTGGAAAGCCGGTGGTGGCAGTTGAGGCTCTGAGGGTTTTTCCTGAGAGGCTGTTTTGTTTGGTGTGTGTGGTTCTAAAAATAAAGTTAGTTTCTTTTGACAAGTGGCTCCTGATTGTGCCCAGCCAGACTGCGGCACCTAGTGTTGCATGCCTATAATCCCAGTGACTGAGACAGGAGAATTGCAAGTTTGAGACCAGCCTCAGCAATATAGTGAGGCCATAAGAACTTAGTGAGACCCTGTCTCAAAATAAAAAGGGCTGGGGATGTGGCTCAGTAGTAAATCCTGGGTTCAATCCCAACAACAACAACAACAGTAGTAATGTAGTTTCTCTTTTAAAAAAAAAATTAACCCCACCAGGCACTGTGATATATATCTGTAATCCCAGTTATTTGGGAGGCTGAGGCAAGAGAATGGCAAGTTTGAGGCCAGCCTTAGCAATATCAAGCCCTGTTTCAAAATAAAATAAAAAGAGCTGAAGATGTAGCTTAGTGGGAGAGTGCTACCCTACCATGGGTAAGACTCTGGGTTCAATTCCCAGCATTGCAGAAGAAAAAAGAAAGAAAAATTAAAGCCTCATTTCTTTCTTTTTCTGATAGTGGGAATTGAGCCCATGGGTTCTTTCCCACTGAGCTACATCCCCGGCACTTTTTATTTTGTATTTTGACTCAGTGTCGATGTTGTCCAGGCTGGCCTGGAACTTGCAATCCTCCTACCTCAGGCTCCTGAGTAGCTAAGATTATAGGCATGTGCCACCATGCCTGATTGAAACTTCACTTTTGAATGTCTTCTCTCCCACTTATTTTTTCTACCTCACAAAAGAGTTGGCTGTACTCCAATTCTTTCCTTTTTTTTTCTTGTTGTTTTTGTTGTGGTGGGGGGTACCAGGGTCTCACTGAGTTCCTTAGCACCTCACTTTGTATTTTTTGTACTGAGGATTGAACCCAGGAGTGCTCAACCACTGAGCCATATGCCCAGCCCTATTTTGTATTTTATTTAGAGACAGGGTCTCACTGAGTTGCTTAGTGCCTTGCTAAATTGTTGAGACTGGCGATCCTCCTGCCTCAGCCTCCAGAGCTGCTGGGATTACAGGCAAGTGCCACGGGGCCGGGCTCCCATTTTCTTCTGACAAACAGCTTTCATTTCTACTACTGTTCTTGTTAAGGTCCCCAGTGACCTCCATGCTAAATTTAAAACACAATTTTAATCCCCATTTCATCAGATATGTCAGCAGAATTTGACAGTTGAGTATTTCTTCTTGAAACCTTTGCTTCACGTATATCTAGAACCCCACATTCTCCCGGTACACCTTTTCTGTCCCTTTTGCTGTTTTCTCATTTCTTCTGACCTCTAAGAATAGAGGATCCCAGAGTTCAGGACTCAGATCTTTCCTCTTCTCACTCCTTGTGTGATCTCATCCAGTCCTTTGGTTTTAAATAGCATCCATATGTGATGACTTACTAATTAATATCTTCCCAGTTCAGATTTCTTTTCTAAACTCTGGACTTCTATTACCATCAGTTTATTCCAAACTTTCCTTTGGATGTTGTCCAATAGACTACTCAAATTTAACGTGTCCAACACTTCACTCCTGATCTTTCTCTCCCCTAGACTGTTCTATCCAGTCTTCCCCATATCAGTTAATGGCAATGTCACCCTTCTAGTTGCTCTGAAGGCCTTGGAGTTATCCTTAGCTCTTCTTTCCCTCACATCAATTACATTAGGAAACCTTGTTGTCTCTATGCTTCCACCTGGTCCAGGTCACCACTGCCTCTCATGGGGACCACTGAGGAGGCCTCTTAAGTAGTATGCTTCCATACTGCCCTCTACAGTCTATCTTCATCACTCTGTGTTCCCTATTGTACTGAGTAAAAGCCATAGTCCCTACCTTGTGCTGCAAGACCCTACATGATATCTTACTCCTACCAACTTGGCTAAGAATAAAAAGTTTGATAATGCTCAATGGAGTAGAAGATGTGGGAAGGTAATTCAACTTAAATATTGTTGATGGGAATACAATTTATTGATTTCTATAAAAATAAATTAAGCATACCCTAGGATCCAGGAATTCTATTTATAGGAGTTTATCTTATGCAAATACATAAGTGGTCAAAAGTGCACTTGATTTCACTGCACCAAGTTACAGCAAAACAAATAAATACAGTGTGCCATGCAATGGAATGAAGTACCACGCGTGATAATGGAGATTCATGGAATTTGAAATGATCTCCAAGATATTAAACACTAAAGGGAAGCATCAGATCAGTAACTACAGAATAATGTCCTTGTTAAGTAAACACGAATATGTTGTGTGTTTATGCATTTTCAAAACATCTGAAAGGATTACCAACAAACTCAGGTTGGTTTGGGAAGTGAAGACTAGGGATTGAGAGGAGTATGAGAGAGAGTCTGTTTTGTTTTTGTTCAATTTTTTTAAAAAAATATTTTATTTTTTAGTTATAGGTGGACACAATACCTTTATTTTGTTTATTTATTTTTATGTGGTGCTGAGGATTGATCCCAGGGCCTCATATGCTAGGCGAGCACTCTACCGCTAAGCCACAACCTCAGCCCCTTGATTTTATTTTTTTTAAATTGAACCTAGGAGTGCTCTACCACTTGTGTACATTTCCAGTCCTTTTTATTTTTTATTTTGAGACAGGATCTCCTTAAGGTGCCCAGGCTGGCCTTGAATTTGTGATCCTCTTGTCTCAAGTCTTCTGAGTCCACCATGGCTACTGGGCATAGGAGGACTACAGGCGTGCACCACCATGCCTGGTACAAACATAGACTTTTAAAATTTGTATATCTAATAATTTTTTAAAGTTTTAAGAAAAGTTCTTCCCCAGGACTGGGGCTTAGTGGGAATGTGCTCACCACGCACATGTGAGGCATTGGGTTCGATCCTCAGCACCACATAAAAATAAATAAAATAAAGGAATTCTGTCCATCTACAACTAAAAATTAAAAAAAAAAAAAGTTCTTCCCCATCCCAAGATCATAGAAATGCTCACCTTCACCTGTATTTACTTCAAGTTCATGTGGCTTTAAAAAAATGATTTACATGCTTGAATGAAGTCAGGATGACAGATCAGGAGTACACATCTTGAATTTGCTGTGGAGTATGATTGTTTCTTTTTTTAAAACCTTTTTTTTTAAATAAAGAAAATAAAACATACTATTTGTAGAAAATCTAGAAAAAGGTGAAAAGAAAATAAAACAATTGGCAACCTTAGTTAACAGTTTTTGAGTCATTTCCTTCAAAAGGCAGAGTGCTCAGTGGAGTGAAACCTCCTGCTTCATTTTGTGCTGATGCCTTGATGCCACTCGTGGGGTGGGCAGGTATCTGGCAGTTTGGGCGTCATTTGGGAAGCCCAACAGAAAAGGTCTGACACATGGTTAAAGCAAACATTCACCTATTGGGATGTGTGTGCGTGTGTGTGTTTTGTGGTACTGGGGATTGAACACAACATTCTACCACTGAGCTATATATCCCCAGCCCTTTTTAGTTTTTAGACAGGGTCTTGCTGAGTTGCTTATGCTGGCCTTGAACCTGTAGTCCTCTTGCTTCAGCTTCCTGAGCCACTGGGATAACAGACATGTGCCCCTATGCCCAGTAGCCAAACCTTTTCTTGAAGTGCAAGGAGAAATTGGGTTCCCTAACGCGTCTTTTTTTTTTGGTACTGGGGATTGAACCCAGGATCACTTAACCACTGAGCCACATCCCCAGATCTTTTTATTTTTCTGAGACAGGGTTTTGCCAAGTTGCTGAGGCTGACTTTGAACTTCTGACCTCCTGCCTCAGCCTCCCAAGTGGCTGGGATTACAGGTATGTGCCACCATGCCCAGCCCTAGAGTGTCTTTAAACTCACTTGTAAGTGCTCCTCCACAGAATTATTTCAGATAGAACACTGGGTTTGTGTGGAGGACATACAGTCATGTGGGCTGAGGGATGACTCCACTAGGACCAGCATCCCTCTGTGACATGTGGAAGGGGTAGGGAGCAGTTAGGCAGAACAGCTGGTAAGCAGCTGGTAGGAGACAGCTGGTAGGTGCCTAACAGGCACCAGGTGAGTGTACTTTGCCCTAATGCCTGACAAAGGACATTACCCCAATCAGTTCACAAGGTGACAAGGTGACATCTTGTGTTTGCAAACACTAGAGAACAGAGCCCAGCAGCAGACCTGATCAGACTCTGGCTAAGAATGTGGATGAATCCTTTGCTCTCAGCTTGGAAAAGGTAAAGTCAACAATCAAGCCCACCATACCAACTTCTTCCCAGAAGGGAAATGGGAGAAATAACTTGCAGGCAAACAATTCAATTTTAACTAGGAAATGAGGTAATCCATTAGATTCAATCAGAGAAAAGGGTTTGGAAAAACAAGAAAATAAAAAAAATAGGAGGATGCAGACTTCTTTAAGCTCACTTGGGAAGAGGCAGAGGTTTGCAGCTTAGTTTTACGTGTGTGTGTGTGTGTGTGTGTTTATCTTTGGCCATAATGGGAACAGAACTGAGAGATGCTCTATCACTGAGCTACATCCACAGCTCTTTTTGTTTTTATTTTGAGACAAGGTCTTGCTAAATTGTCCAGGCTGGCCTTGAGCTTGGGATCCTCTTGTCTCAGCCTCTCAAATTGCTGAGATTATAAGTGTACCACCAGCCCAACTTGCAGCTAGATAATACCCACTTAAACTTTAATACACTTAAACCATAAGAATAAAGGAACAGTGGGAGAAGAACCTGGAAGTAGGAGGTAAGGGAATGGGATTCTGACTTGAAGTAAACCAAGACATTGAACCCAGCTCTTTTCTTTTTTTTTTAAATATTTTTTAGTTGTAGATGAACACAATATATTTATTTATTTATTTATTTTTATGTGGTGCTGAGGATTGAACCCAGGGCCTTGCTCATGCAAGGCAAGCACTTTACCATTGAGCCACAACTCCAGCCCTGAACCCAGCTCTTTTCTAAGGGCTGATTTCTTCAATGATGACATTAAGGAAAACAGGAGTGAGAGATGCCAGATGCAGGAGGTGGTAAGAAAAAAAAAAAACAAACAACTGAGGAGGACTGGGTGATGGCACTAGTGGTTCCAGCCTAACCTCCTAATCTACTGTAGATGAAGAAAACCAATGTCCAGAGAAGGGGTAGTTTTCCAAATGAAGCCCATTTCAGTGGCAAAGACTTCTGACTTCCAGTCTAGTTCTCTCAAGCCCTCCTGATAGGAAGGGCTTAAAGGGAGGACATTAAAGTCTGGGCAAAAGAGAGCAAAGCTAAATACTCCAAAAGTCACCACCTCTACCAGGCTCCATCACAGCCCATCAATGGTGTCTGAGCTTCAGTGTCTTTACCTGAGAACAAGGACACCACTTCCTTGCCACGGCTGTGGCTGCGGTGAAAGACAGGTATTCGCCTTACTGAGTGAGTTATCTTGCTGCTCCCACGAAACACACTGGGGCTGGAGAGATGCTGCTAGAGGAGCTAGCATGAAGGGAGGTGCTGTCACTCTCCTCATAATCAGTCTTCTTTGGTTTTGTCAGAATTCAAGACTGGTGTCTAGTGGTACCAGGCTTTTTTTTGTGACTGGGGATTAAGCCTAGGTACACTTTACCACTGAGCAATACCTTCAACTCTTTATATTTTGAGACAGGGTTTTGATAAGCTGAGGCTGGCTCTGAACTTATGATTCAACTGTTTTAGTCTTGAATGGACCCAGTGATACCCCATAAGTCACCTCTGATTCCAGCCTTTGGTACTAAGACAGCAGGACACTATGACCATGTGTCTCCTAAGGGATCCCACCTCCTACACACCAACTATTCAGAGTCCCAACCACAAGTCCAGGTGTTTCAAGCGTACACGCTGTCCTGGTGGCTTTCAGAACTTTCATGGGGAGGAGGCAAGCACAGGCTGCATCAGGGTGCTCTGGATGAGCCATGCTGTACCTTGTAACCTGGCAGGGAGGCCTTCCTCAATAGCTGGCAATGCCAAATGGGCCGTCTGCCCCCTGGCTCAATTTAGGTTCTTACCCAATTTCTGGCCCAACAGGAAGTCCACAGAAAATTCAGAATAGCTCCTGGAAACCAGGACCCTTCTCCTTAGTCTCAGTTCTGGCCTCCCCTTCCTAAACAGAGTTTCAGAATTGGTGGAACTTCTGGTTTGAATCTGAGATAGAAATTGGGCCTTTCGGCCAGGTGCGGTGGTGCATACCTGTAATCCCAGCAGGATGGAGAGTTCAAAGCCAGCCTCAGCAATGGTGAGGCGCTAAGCATAAATACAATATAAATAAAATAAATAAAATACAAAATAGGGCTGGGGATGAGTGCCCCTGAGTTCAATCCTCAGTACCAAAAAAAAAAAAAAAAGAGAGAAATTGGACCTTTCCTAAACCCTCTTTCCCTAAATCTGAGATTAGAAGGTGGCAGTGATTTAAGACCCAGTTGTGCCACAGTTTCATGGTAACAGGAAACTATAGTTAACTCTATCTACACTCCAACCTGAGGCTCCAAATTGGTCCACTTTGAGTGCACGTCCATGACATTCTCCCTACCTGCCTTCCCAAGGGGCTGCCTAGCCCTGTGCCCCACCCAACCCTGGCCCAGGGGAATCTCCTAAAGCCCACACATATTCAGTTCCAGGCTTAAGAAAGCCCCATTTCCCCAATCTCCTAGGGTGATTCCACCTTTCCACCCAAGTCCTCCCACATGACAAAGTGAGTCAGGGTGGGAAGGGGCCTCCATGTTTTATTAGGGATACGGCAGAAGCAGAGGCTGGAAGCAGAGCAGCCATGTTTTTAACAACAGATAAATTAACCGTAGTGCAGGTTGAGGGGTAGGGATTGGGCCAGGCGCCTTAATAAAAAAAAAAAAAAAAAAGACAAACAAACAGACCCCAAAGACATGGGGCAAGGGAGGGCAGCACCATCCAGACAGCAGGGAGAACCAGGGCAGAGAGAGAAGGCAATGTGTCCCCTTATCCCCAAGCTCCAAAAGCAGGGGCCTCCAGAATGGCCCCATGGAGGCTTTGGGACAGGGGAGCAGCCAAGTTGGGCAGAGATGGCACAGCTGGTGGGCAGAAAGCCCAGCACCACAAGATGGCTCAGCCTGAAGCGGGAGCTGAGACAGTGGCTTTGAACCCCCAGTCCCTTAGAGGAAAAGCCTTATTCTGGGTGAGTGAAGGAACCAAGGGTGGGGTCTCTCCCTGAGCTGAGCGGGGCCATCTCCTCCACAGCAGCGGTGGGCAGTGGGGTGTGCCAGGGACTTCTGTCAACTTCTTCTCCACCTGTATCCTTGGTCCCTTCAGGCAGGGCCCACTGGCTCTGAGGCATGGGGCATGAAGAGAGTGGGTCCAGTCCGTGGTCCCCAGATCCAGAGGGGGCTGTGGTGGGCGCAGTCCCTCAGCCCTGACTCCCACAGGAGGAGAGTGAATCATAGAGCGAATCGCTGAGGGACTCGGAGGTCTCTAGCCCTGGAGCACTCCCACTGGCCACTCTGCCTTCCTCACCCATGTCCGAAGTGCTGGGAGTACGACTGCCCCCAAATGCTGGGCCCTGGGGTGTAGAGGCTGGGCGGCTGGGCTCCAGGTTCCGCTTCCGGTCCACAGGCAGGGCCTGGAAAGGAGGTACTGCTTGTAGGACATTCCTTCCCACTTGTCAGCCTAGCTTGTGAAGCATGGACTGAGGGACATTCTGCCCACCTGGTGGGAGGTGCTACTCTGGGTCCACCCCTGAGAGGGAAGTAAGCTGAAGATACAACTATACACAGACCTACCAAGGCTCCAGGGAGTGATGAAAATCCTTCCCCCAAGAAGGGTGGGTGAGCTGCCAGAGGGGCATGGAAGGGGTTCTCCCTCCACCCTCCTCCTGGGCAGTGCTGGACCTCCTGGGATATGCAGGACACATGCTGTACTACTGTGGCCTCATACCATTCCCTCCTGCCACTTAGTCCTCTTCTCATTCCCCTTCTTCAACTCTCACCATGGGGGTCCTGGGCAGCCCCTCCAATTGTCGGGGTGGGCACAGGAAAGGATCAGAGGAACTGCCAGCTGCCCTGGTATTGGGGAAGGTCCAGTTCTTGGCCAGCTGCACAGGAGGAGGAGGGCCTGGGTCTTCACAGGGATCTGTGCAGGAATAAGGGGAAGGTGGATGGAGCTGTCCAGTTTCTGGGGATGTCCCATTCACCCTCCAGGACACTCACCATCAGGACAGGTCTGATGGCCCCGATGGCCTGGAGTAGCAGTAAGCAGTGCAGGAAAGGCTGGCATGCTGGGGTGCCGCCCACTCACTAGCAGTTCCTCTATGCCCGGCACCTCCCGCTCTAACGTGTGAGCACGACGGGGGACTTTGGTAAGGGCTGGGGGCCGAGCTGGGGGCACTCCTGGTGTAGGTTCCAGCCGTGGTGGTTTGGTCTTGGGAAGATTCTTGCTAGGGGTCCCATTGTTGCCATGGTCTGGGGGTGGGAAGGTCCCAATGCCACTGTCCAAGGTTCGCGTCAAGGAGCCACAGGCTGGGGAAGAGAGAGCAAGCACGTAGAGGATGTTAGATGGAAGCTCTGCCCCCTGCCTCTCCTCTAGCTTCCCACCCGAGTCCAGGCTCCACTCCAACACTCAGGGCCTCCTGACCCAACATGCCCATCCCACAGAACCTGCCTGTCCACCCCCAAGGGTCCTGGGCTCAGAGAGGTATCCTTGATGGTAAAGGGGAGTTTCCCTTCTGTGCAGCCCCAGAGCCCACTCAGTATTGGTCCCCACGATGGCACTTGGGGCCTGCATCTGCCATGGTTGCAGGAAAAAGTATCCTCAGCCCGGGTCCCACCTACCTGTGAAGTGCGAGGTGGGCACTGGCTCGGCCAGGCTGTCTTCTGAGGGCATCTCTTCCCGATTCCCTGGCTCATTGCTCAGCTGTGCGGATACAGGAGACCTGGGTGTCCATTCCCATCCCTCCTCCAAACCCCACTGTGCCTCTGGGAGTAGGAATGTGAGTATGGGAGCAGGGGAGTAGGAATGTGAGTATGGGAGCAGGGGAGTAGGAGCATTAGGGCCCTGAAGGATGGCTGTGGTTGCAGGAGCTCTGGAACCCACTCCCCTCTCCTTAGTTCCCCTTACAGACCACAAATGCATCCAGTAGCTCCCAGGCCCAAGAGAAGGGAAACCCTCCAGAGCCAGGCCAGCTCCAGCCCCAAGAACTTACCTTTCCAGAAGGTTTTCCACAGCCCTGAAGTGGGCCCACCAGACCATTTCGGGGCCCACAGGCTGGCCAGGGACTCTTGGGGTCAGAGGACACTGGCTGGAAATCACCATACTCAGGCTTAGGCTCCCGCCAACTCTTGGGTGGCAGCTCCTTGCCATCCACCCTGGGTAACAAAAGAGGTAGGTGAGAGAGGTGAATACTCAGAAGACCATACCAGCCTCTACGGTTTGCTGAGTGTCCCCCAAGGATTAATACCTCATTGTGAGGGATTAAGAGAGTAGAAACTTAAATCTATGGTTTTTAGAGGCAGAACCTTTGCAGGTGTGAGATTAGGTATGGTCATTAGGGTGGAGCCTATATGGCTAACACTGGTGGACTTATATAAGAGACCAAGACATGTGCACTCTCTTGCCACCTCAGGACTCTGCCAGCACAAAGGCTATCATCAGATTCAGCTCCTAGGCCTTACATCTCCTAAACTATGAGCCAAAATAAACCTCTTCTTTATAAAGTAGCCTGCTTTGGATATTTCATTATAGTAATGGAAAAATGGACTAATATACCAGTCTTGCACCCTCTAGGTGCTGGGTCTGGTAAGATACTTGCTGGCACCTATCCAGGGAAAAGGGACATATTGCTCCCGCCAACCTCTCCTGACACTGGCAAAAGGCAGGGACCCTGGGGGAAACCCCAGGGAATAGTAGAGGCAAAGCTACCCAGCAATGTACTCTGTTATATTGGCAGGTCAGGTCACATCCTGGTTCCATGCACAACACCCTGCCTGCTCCCCCTGAACTTCTTGAGCACACTTGCCACCCAAACCTCATACTAATAAGACCCAATGCCTTCAGAATTTGTTTTATCAGCCCAGAAAGTGCAATCCCGGAGTGGGTTTCTTTTCTAAACAATGAACCCCCCCTAGTGTCAGGTGTCAAAATGTAAGACAAGAAGGGGACCTTCCTTGTTGCTGGAGGAACACTTTCATTAGCCTTGGTTAGGCTCTAGTATTCATTTAACTCCCATATGTAGGCACCTTAGGCCAGCTCATCTGACATGAGACAATCCAGAAAAATATGAGTTAATTCTTTTCAAATGAAAACTGGTCTCAGCAAGTCTTGGTGATAGCCAGCCCAGCAGGGAGGGGAGGATGGCTGACTTCTGATTTGAGTCCTAGATCTTTCCTCCAGGCCAGGTCACTAACCCCAAAACATTCTGATAGCATCCTATCCCTTCTGACCTCTGGGAAGCCCTAACTGCCAGAAGGGCAGTATCAGGTCCAGAATCAGGTGTGTCTGCTGAGCATCTGCTAAACGATCCCAGGTCCTCACCTGTTGAGTAGTTGTTGCATGAAGGTGTCGGCACCTTGGTACATACCGGCCAGCTGGCCTTGCACCTGCCCTAGACCAGGGCTGGGTGCTGCGGTTGGACCCCCAGGCCGTGGGCGGGCCCTGCTGCTCAGGTAGGCCTTCTCTTCTTCCAGAGCCCGGCGCAGATCTTCTGCCTTAGCCATCAGCTTGGAGATGTTGAGGCTCTCCGCCTCCAGCTTTCGGGCTTCCACCTTGACCTCCTTCCGGAGTGGGGAGCCCCCACTAGCGCCCTCCTTGCTTTTGGTGGCCTCTGTTCTGCGGTTCAGTGCTGGCAGCTTGCTCTTCTTAAGGCCGAACCAGCTGGCAATGCTGCTGGTGTTGCGGTGCTTGGCCTCAGAGCCTGGTGCTCGTTCCTGCCCCTGGAGCCGCAGCACATTCTCCTCGATGCCCTTCATCACCTTCTCCTCAATGGCTGAGTGTGGGGCTGGCCCCTCAGGTCCCTGGTTTGGGTCAGTGGGGCCAGGCACAGGGGATGTGGGCTGGCCTGTGGTGCTACCACACTCTGCCCAAGGAGGTCCCTTCCCCTTTTCAGGCTTGGGTGGCTCCTTGGTGACTGGGGGGACCCCAGGTCGGGGCACCACCTTTGTGGGTGACTTGGAGGGTAGTTTTGTAGGGCTGCTGTGAGGGCTCTTGTTGGGCTTGCCCAGGCTGGGGGCTGAGGTTGGCACTTTCGCAGGGGTGCGAGGCACCTGGGGACACAGGGCCCCTGCCAGCCGGCTCTTGGCCAGCTCCACTTTGGTGAGGCAGCTCCTTGGTGAGACAGGCTCCAAGTCAATCCGGGCCCCCATGGAATGGGATGAGTAGACTCGGGCCCCAGGATCCCCAAGTCCAAGTCCAGGTTCCTGCTGCTTCAGGCTGCTAGTGCCTAAGGCCACTGCCCCCCGCAGGACTCCCTTTGCTTCTGGCTGCTCAAGGGGTCTAGTGGTGGTAGGCACCATATCTCCAGTACTTTCCCCTGACCTCCCTGGTCCTCGGGTTTTCTCGGTGCCAGATCTGGCAGGCAGCCCATTTTTCTCTGTGCCCAGGGGCCCCTCAGGGCCTGTTTTCAGTTTTCCCAGGGCTGCAAGTCTGTCCCGCAAAGGCGTGTAGCTGGTATCCCCAGGTCGCCGCCCTGACCCCTGGCTGGGCTTCTTGGATGAGCTGCTTGGGGTCCTGCGGCTGGGATGGGGAGACTCCGAGCCTGCCTTGTCCAAACTCTTCTCCTGGGGGCTCCCATAGGGGCAGGATTCTGGGAGGCAAGGGCTGGGGGGTACTCCAGGGCTTCTGAGGACCTCAGGAGCCTGTGGTACCTCCAGAGTCAGTTGTGGGTAGGTGGGCACCTGCAGTGGGGATGGAGGTGGTTCTGGGGAAGGCCCTCTAAAGGTGCCCCGGGAAAGGTCCAGGATGTTTTCATAGCAAGGAGATACCACTGGCCCTGGGGACAGTGTGGTAGACAAGGCTGATTGGGGGGGTCTGAGCTGTGCAGAGTCTGGGATTGTGGAGCAAGGTGAAGGACTGGCGGGCAGGCCCTGTGCCCCCTCTGGGGACAGTTCTCCTCCACCCAGACCCCTGCGGGCCAGCAGTGGGGAGGGGCTACCATCTGAGCCACTATTGCGACAGGGGATTCGGGAGTTCCGGGGTAGCTGGGGGCTGAGCTGGGGGCCTCCTGGGCTGGGAGTCTTCTCCGAAGCTGAAGGCAGCTTGAGAAATTTGAGACCTCTGGCTGGAGAGGGCAGAAGGGGTCCTTGGGCTTCTCCAGGAAAAGGGGGCCCAATTTGGAGCTTGCTTTTCACCTGAGATGAGGAGTGGGGTTGGCCAGGCTGCGAGCCCAGTGGGGCATCCCCTGCACCCATGAACATACTGAGGAAGGGGAGGGGCCCTTGGCCCTCTGAGGTAGCACCAAAGCCCAGCTTGTGGGCCTCTGGGGTACCCCCACCCCAAGCTGACTTAGGGAGGCCTTTGGACTTGGATAGCTGCTGGGGCCCCTGGTCTGCGGATGATGGCTGCCCAGGACCTGGGTGGTCCCCATTGAGTGGGCCTGTAGCCCCAGCCAGGAATGCCTGTAAATAAGTCTCCGTATCCTCAAGGAGCTGGCCCAGGTTCAACTGCTTGTGGGCTAAGGCACCCAGCAAGGTGTCAGGACTAGGTGCCTCATTGGGGTCACCTGCCTCATCAGAAGAGGAGGAGGAGCTACTGCCTGGAGCACAGTGTGAGCCAGAGCTAGTGCCCTGGGCCTGTGGTGGGGCCCTGCTAGGGCTCCAAGGCTGCCTGGTACCCTCTTCCTCCCCTGGTTCCCCAAAGAGGCGCTCCCAGTGCAGCAGGCTTCCTAGGTTACCAGGTCCAAGTAGCAGGTAGGGGGCCCAGGGCAAAGGTTCAGGTTGTGGTGGGCCACACAGCTCTCCATTGAGGGGCTCTGGAGAGCCTGGACCCTGGCTTGGAGGCCGCCAGGGTGTGGCAGGTGAGCACAGAAGCAAGGGGTCAGTCTCTTCCAAAGCTCGAAGCACCTCCAAAATCTGGGCTTTCTTCCGAAGGAATGGGGATAGGGCATCTAGTGCTGGTGGTGGGGTGGCCGGGGGACCAGGGCCTCCTGGTCGCAGTTGCTGCTCCCAACACACCTGAGAAGGAAGTGAGGAGACCTATATAGTGGGCATTCTGGTCCAGGCCCAGGCCCTGAGTTGGGCATAAAAATATGCCAGAGACAGGGCTGGCCTGGTTGTATGTCTGTGACCCCAAAAGGAATTCACAGCTCTTGGGGTATGATGGCTCAGTTTCCTCAAGTGGTGCTCAGGTCTGGTTACTCCAACTTGTACCTAGCACACTTTGGGCAGGGTAGTCACCCTGCATCCCCTTCTTACTTATCCCAGCCTCCTATCCCTATTCCTATTTGGATTACCAGGGATAACCAGCTATAACTCTGACATCTATGCTTGCCTCAGGAGGGAGGCCTGTCCATTTTTCAGGTTCCAGAAAGAACGGAGACTCAAGAAGGGGATATGATATGGCCAAGACATAAGTCAACGTAGGCCAACCCAGGCCTTCTCTTTCCAACTAACATGCTGGCCTTATCCCTGACAGGAGAAGTGGACTGGGGATGACTCCATGAAAAACCTTCTCTGCTGCTATCCTGCTCCTTCTTGAGTCTGGAACAGTGGTTAACTATATCCTCTCTGGAGTCAGACTTTGTAGGTTCAAGTCCCAGTTCTACCTAGCAATATGAACTTCAACAAGCTATTTGACCTATAAACTTCATGGTGTCATCTGTAAAATGAGATGGTAATTATGTTTAAACTAATAAAATAAGATAAAAGAGCCCTAAGGTGACCTGCACAGTGCCTGGCATGGAATGAGTTCCATAAGTGTTAACTATGACTCTCACTGCATTACTAATGCATTTTCTCACAGGCCATGGGTGGGGGTAGGGATCTGTTTTTCTTGGTTACATGGCTGACAACTGAGGGCTCCCACTTCCAGCCTGGACAAGAGTCTGTGCATGAGAAACAGTCCCCCTGTGTTTTGTTAGGAACCAGCAGTGGAGTACTGACTGACTAGCCCCTCTCCAGGGAAGCCGAGACCACTATGCCCACCTCTCCTACCTCTCTTTGCCCAGCACAGCGACCCAAAGGCAAAGAGGTGGCTGTTCCTTCAGCGGCACTCAGGGAGGGGGTGGCTGGTGGCTCTGATGGTGGCTGAAGTGGAGTGAGTGGGATCTGTAGAGGGAAAAGGAGAGTTAGCACAATGTTGTCTGCCCCTCATGAAGCCAGGCCTTCCCTTCCAAGTGTGCCCCTTATGGTCATCTCCAGGCCTAGTTTCTGCTGCTGCCACTACCTGCTGGTGAAGAGGAGCCTCAGGAGACCATGGCAGAGGGAGGTGGGACTTTGGGGAGAAAGACAAGTACCACAGGCCTGGAGGGCAGCTGTGGCTCTAACCCAGGGTGCCGATCTCCAGCACTGCTCTGCTTTTCTGGGGTGTTTCTTCCCTATTAAAAAGGGAGTTACCATGAAGGTCTCTTTCTGTTCTATCTACCTGTTATTCCAGCAAAGCTGAGGCTGATAATCTTAGAAAAAAGATGGCAGGGAGCCATTATTTCTGCCTCCTCAACCTGGTCTCATCTATTCTGAGGATTGCAAAAGTAGGATTTAATCAAGGGCCACTTTTCTCAGTCCTTGAGAATGTTATTTCCTCTTCCCAGTCATCTCAACTGATTATGAGTCAACTTTAACCCTTCTCTCACCCCAATTCCCCACAGTCTTCAAACCTGGTCTCTGCAGCATCTTTCAGCCTTGCCTCTGGCCATATGCCAGCAGTAACTTCAGTCTGAATCTTCCCACTTCTAGCCTGGATGCTGCTGGGCATTTCAATCAGTCTCCTTGACCTGATTTGGTGGCCTTTCCACCTCCCATGCACAGGCAGCCTAAAGCATCTTCTTTATCTTTTTTTCTAAAGCACTTTTGTGCTCAGTGTGCCTGCCACTGCCTGAGGAAACAAGTCGGAACTCCCGTGGGGCTCCCGGCCTGGCCTGTAGGTTCCCTGGACATGTCTTCCCCTGATACTTGTCTGCAGCTTTTACCACTCACTGTCCTTTCACCTATCTTTTGTTCCTGCCAAGCGGAGTAGCTTGCCACTCCCTAGGCTTCCCTGCCTGCAGATCCTTACTTAGGCTCTTCTTCCCACAGGAAATCCCTTCTCCTCAACCACTGTGTCACTCTTTGAGGCTCTCCCATCAATCCAGGCCAGGTCCAAAGTTAATTCCCAATAGGAACTTTCCCTAGTCCTTCTCTGAGGGCCTGTCTCCCTCCTGGGTGGGCCCTTGGACAGAAGCACTGTCACATTCAGTTTTGTAGCATGGCTGTCTATAGACCTCAGGGAGTCATGAGCACCCTGCACAGGTCACAGCCCCTAAGGCCATGTGATTCAGTTCAATTCCATATGTGTTGGCAAAGGCACTGCTCACAAATAGGAGCTTAATTAGCATTTGCTCAAAGGAGCATTCATCCCAACAAACATAACTTGGAAATCACATTAATGATAAACAGCTACATTTATTGATTACATGCTGGGTCAAGCATTATATATTATCTCATTTAATCATCACAATATGCAATACAGGTATTTTCATCCCCATTTTTGAAGAGAAAAAAACCTAGTTTTCCAATTTAGATAATCTGTCCAAGGTCACACTTAGCTAAGAAGTGGCTAAGTTAGGGATCTAACCCAAGCTTATGAGGTCAAGGTTTGCTCTCTTTTCATTATGTCATGCTAGCTCTGGGGAAGATAAATCTATTGGTCAAAGTTCTAAAAGGTCCTAGAATTCATTTAGATAAAAAATAAATGATTTAAGGATGCTTAGTCCTGTCATCAGCAGTCACTCAGAAGGGGTAAGCTTGGCTGGTGTGGTTGGGCCTAATGGGATTTCAGAGTGGGCCCTTCAAAGCAGGGACAACTGTAGGGCAGGGAGAACTACAGTCTCCACTGCTGATTCAGACCCAGTTCTGCAATGTCTGGGTGAGATGGAGGCTCCAGAAACATCATGTTAACGAGAGGCTTCCTCTGCAGGGGTGAGGCCTCCCAGTGAGTGGAAGGACTCCCTGCTCAAGAGCTCCCTGATTTATAACACATAGACACAAATTCAGTCAGACACATAAGCTCCCACCCACGAGGAAAGTGCTTCTCTTCTTGTCAAAATGGGGGAAGAGGTTGGCTGCCCTCAGAAACAACCTAGTGTTCCCCTTGGCCACCGGGAGCTGCTCCCAATCTCCCCACCCCTGCATCTTAACCACATCCTTGGGAGTTCCTGACAGAGTAACCTCAAGGGACATCTTGGCCCAGAATTCATTCCCAGGAGTCTCCTGCTGCTCTGAGGAAGGCAAGAGTCAGGGCTAATAGCAAAGACCACTAACTGTGAACATGTGCATACAACAGTGACAGATGTATGCCACTATGTGTGCCCATAGTTATCAAGGGTGAAGCACCTTCCTGACTGCTCCATGATACCATAAGCCCTGGGCTGCCTTATGTGTGGCTCCACCCCTGCCCCTGGCCAGGAAGCACACATCAGTGGCCAAAGGAGCCTCTTGGGAGCTTGAAATAATTTCACTTGCAGTCTCCACCCATCTCCTCATCTCCTTACACAGAGGCAGGAGCAAGTATGAACCTTCTCTGTCAGCAAGAAGGGATGCTGCTCAGCTGGGTGGGAGCAAGTGGGATGTAAGGGCCAGCCAAGCTTGCAGGGACTCAAGCAGTTTTCATTCCATCTAAAGTGTAAAACCATCAGGCTGGGCAGGCCTTCCTGTGATGGCCACAGACCCCAGCATGAAGGGGGATGGATGATGGCCTGCTTTTCTGTGTGTATGTGAACAAAAATAGCACTGATGACTTGGGGCAGCAGGAAGCAGACTAGGAGAGGGCGGGAGAAGTGCATGTGCCCACCTGGGGGAGGGAGCCTGTTGTGAGCTGGAGTTTCTGCTGAAACAGGGCACTCAGCATCTGGTTCTGTCGTTCCAGGTCAAACACTCTCTTCTTTAGCTTGATGCACTCCTCTCGCAGGTCCTGCACCCGCCCAGGAGGCAGAAGAAGCGAAGGGAAGGATGGTGGGGACAGGAAGAACAGAATGAGCACAGCAGATCCTGCCTAGGAGCCCAAGGCACTCGCTGGGCATGTTCTTCTCCTGCAACCTCCTGCAAGGGATCTGAACCTGCCTGTGTGCAAATGTAGACTCTTTTGGGGATGGTAAGTAGTTTCTAAGGTTTGCTACCCTGGAGGGAGGTAAATCCTATTCTCTTTGCCATTTTTCCTATCCCTGGAGCCAACTCTGCTTCTTAGAAACCACACATCAAAGAAGGGTGTATTTCAGATGAAAGACAACCTTGGAGTCAGAGTGGCCCTTATGTCAAGAAGTGATCCACTTATGCTCATGAGTAAATATTTAGATCCTACTTATGCTCACAACATCAATATTACTTTGAGAACCATCACAAACTGGAGAAACCAGTTGGGACCAGGGTAAGGGGAGGATGCAAATCCAAACTAAAGTTACCATAGCTTAGAGACCTGGCTTTACTCAGTCACACCTCTGCCTCCAGGAAGAAAAGTGTGGACCTAACCAAAGCAGGCAGAGGGGGACAAATGGAGGAGGGGGATAGGTCAACTCCTCCAGTTCCTAGTGAATGCTTTAGCTAAGCTGGCTCAGGGGTCCTGGGGAAGGGCTTTACCATGTGCACTCAGGGCCTTTCCCCAGAGCAGCTGGGCTTAAGGGTGGGAGTGTTTCCTGTGGCCACTCACCTTCTGGTTCAGTAGTGCCTGCACCACGTGGTTAGCAACCTGAGGACAGAAAGCCCCAAGACTGAGCAGACAAGCCATGCCTCCCCACCCCCGACCCCAGGACAGTCCTACCACAGATCCCACAGACCTCATCCAGGCAGCGCTCATACGTTTCCCGCTGGTTCTCATTGGCCTGGGCCAGCGCAGAGTTCTCTGCCTGCAGGAGTGAGGGAAAAAGAGGGTAAGAAGGAAGCTCAGGGGACTGTTCTTCCGCCAGGGCAAATTCCTTTTGAAGAAGAGGAGAAAAGGAATCCAATAGCTACAGTTCAGGTGGGGAGGCCTGCAGAGGTGGACCATGGGTAGTAACTTTAGTTTGGAGGACAGAGGTGAGACAGCTGGTTTTCTGTAAAATCCAACTTTAGGCAGTGAAGCTGGGGGGCTGAGGAGACATTGTGACCAGGGGGACCTGAGTGGGTAATGCCAAAGTAACTTTTAAAAAATATATATTTTTTAAGTTATACATGGGCACAATATCTTTATTTTGTTTATTTAGTTTTATGTGGTGCTGAGGATCGAACCCACGGTCTCATACGTGAGATGTGAGTGCTCTACCACTGAGCCACAACCCTAACCCGCCAAAAGTAAAACTTTTATTTCCCTGGGAGGTAGACCCTGGAGGCTGGAGGGAAGAGGACAGGGACTTAATGTGGCAAGGGATTTGGTTTGAAGATCCACACCTGTACTCCAACTCCTGGGTCCTGGGTCATCAAATCCCTTCCTCCCATGCCTGCGGTGACTATTTGTTGCCCTACAGCCAGTAGAGGTATGAAAGCAGGGGAGAAGAGAGCATCTGGGGTTAGGACAGCCCATCCTTGTGCTGCCACTTGGGCTGGAGAGCTTTAAGAGCCAGGAAAGGGCTTCTTGGAGGAGCTCTGTTGAATAAATGATCAGTCTCCTCCAGACTGTCTACAGGGGCAGAGAGGAAGCCTCCCTGCACCCAGACCCCACACTGAGCTCAGCGGGAGAGGCAGCCCTGCCTCCCTGCCCCCTCAGGGTTCTGGCTTGCACTCCCATTCCACACACCTCCAGCTCCCGCAGCCGGTGCAGCAGCTCCTGGCAGGTGCCTGGCTCCATGATGCCATCACCACTCTCTCCTGGCCTCAGGTTTCCAGGATCCCCGGCTGGCTGGTCCATGGCCTCTGATGTCAGGCTCTGGGAACAACTGAGAGAAACCCCAGCAGGCTACTCCAGGGCACAAGGAGTGAGGGAGGATGACAAAGATGAAACTCTTCCCTAGTCTCAGAGTTTAGATAGGTATGATCTATATGCTACAGACATTGTTACAAACTCACGGTCACCCAGGGAGATTCTACTTACTCTTCCTGTCTCGAGAATAGACCATTGTTTTAAAAATGCCTGTACTGTCTGATCCTAGCATAGGTCAGACAGACACTGAGCAAGGGACTAAAAATCTTGAATTCTCTGCTGGTATTAGCCTCGAACTGGCAAGTCAATCTGTGCCTCTGTGTTCCCTATTTACAAAATAACACCCCAAATCACCTAATCTCAGTCAGTACTGACAAACAAAAATATTAGGTCTGTAAGGGTGATTAGAAAAAGTTAAAACAAAACAAAACAAAAAACCCAGTCTTAGCTGTGGGTACAACGCATGCCTGTAATCCCAACTACTCAAGAGGTTGAGGCAAAAGGATCACAAGTTCCAGGCTAGCCTCAGCAACTTAGTGAAAACCTGTCTCAAAAAAAGACTTAAGCCACATGACTATTATTATTCATAATAGTAGTAGTAGTAATACTAACACTAATACTTCTAAAATAATATACATTAATATAATAGGTACGGGTAAGACAACTGGGATTTTGTCCAGGGAATCAGAGGTACCTTGCTTGAGGCAGGTCTCAAGTTATTGGGGCCATGGGCCAAAACCCTGGCTTTGTAGCCAAAAGGCTCTAGCTGGCTCTGCCCAGTATAAGCTGGGTGAACTAAAAACTTGCTTGTTTTGGTCATTCACTTGGTCAACCAACTGATCTTCAGTTTCCTAATCCTGAGAAATGGGCAGGGCTTCCTGACAGGGCTATTAAGAAGTCAAATGAGAGCACTACGGTCTAATACCCTGAGATGCAACCTTCAAAAGGGTCAATATGACTGACTCAGGCTCCTGTGAACAGAGTTGTGGGAGAGGCTTGGTGTGGAGACCCAGCCCTGGCTCATTTCACTTGCCAGATGACCCTGGAGCAACGCCCCTCTCCCTGGGCCTCATCTCCTCCTGGATATAGTGGGAGGTGTCCTGCTTGCCTCCAACACTCCCTCTTCCAGCTTCAGCTGCCCTAGGCACCCAGCACCCTGAGAGGTATAGAGGGCACTGCCAATGAAGCCCCAGCAGACCAGCTTCTCTACACATGCTGGCCACTCTGCTGGGGACCTGACACCACTCCCTCCCTCCCACTTGGCTAGACCTTCCTGTTCATTCCTCAGGGCTCTCACTTTAAATCTGGATTGGGTGCTGCTCCTGTGTTAATTCTGTAATAGTCCCCATTAAGATGTCAGCTCGTAAGGGCAGGGACATTGTAGTCACTTCTCTGTCCAAACCCACACTCCTCCCAGTACGATACCTGACATTTAGGAGACAGAGTAATGATGAAAAAGCCTCATATGTCACCGACCACACAAATACAGCAGTGTTCTGACCCACACTGTGCTATGTGATCCCCCTTCAGACACTTGCCATCATTAGTTTTAACTGACTAGTCTTTATCTTCCAATTGAGTTTCAATTTCTCTGTTAGAAGAAAGCACTCACTTCCTTCTGCATAAAGATTATGACTTTTCCAGCCGATGGGAAGCCATTCTTGTTGTAAAAGGGTAGATACCCTTGTATACCACTGACTACTCCATTGCTTCTTCCATGTCCCACTGAAGCCCCAACAAAAGTGGCTTAGAGATTTTGTACTAGAAAAGAGGGGGGCCCTCAGCAGGTCATCTCCAGGCATCTGAACCTCACTCTTGTCTTCCGGAGTAGGACACAGGGATACCTCTCCTACCTCTAGTCCCCCTCTCCAGTTCCCATCACCACCATACACAGGCTTCAAAGGCCTTACCTGTCTCTGCCCCTCACCTAGGCTGGCACGTTCACTCTGGCAGCCAGTCACCTCATCTGGGGAAAAACAGAGGGAGATGTCAGTCATGTACTTTTCAAATATTTACTGGGCTCATGCTGTGTGCCAGGTGCCAGGGAATAGGGGCAAACAAGTCCGAAAGCCCTGCCTTTATGTAGCTTCCACTCCACTACTGTGTGAGACAGACAAAATACAACACTGGGCATAACTAGGCACCAAGGGATGATAATTAGGCAGAGACCTGAGTAAAGTCCAGACGAAATCCCAGGATGGAAAAAGCACTCTGGGCAAATGGAAAGAGCCACTACAAAGGTCCCTTGCTCCTTAGCCAGGAGTTACTCAGTTAACAGGTAAAACTAACAATCACTCATGGTGCTTTACTGACTTTCCAAACATGCTTGTCTTTAATCCTCATGACCACAAAGGGAAGTAAACGCCTATATTTTTAGAATTTGTTTATTTATTTATTGCAGGGCTGGAGTTTGAACCCCCAGCCTCATGCTGCTGGATAAGTACTCTACAACTGAGCTACATTCCCAGCCTAAGGCCTATATTTTTTTTAGATGAAAAAACTGAGGAACTGTATCTCATGTACTGCATGGTGCTGGAACTCTTCTTTTGCAATATGACATCTGAATCTCCTAATAACCTTGACAGAGGGTACCAGCCTAAGAAAAAAAGCAGGCTCTGGAGGAATAAGACACTGCTGAAATCATATGGCTAGAGCACACAGTACACTGGACAGGCCTGGATGTCCCTGCTCCTCTGAAGCTTCTCTATACACATCAAGTTATACTGCCAGGGGGCTGGGGATGTGGCTCAAGCGGTAGCGCGCTCGCCTGGCATGCGCGGCTCGCTGGGTTCGATCCTCAGCACCACATAAAAATAAAATAAAGAAGTTATGTCCACCGAAAACTAAAAAATAAATATTAAAAAAATTCTCTCTCTCTCTCTCTCTCTCTCTTTAAAAAAAAAAAGTTATACTGCCAGCTTCACAGAATAACCTACATGTAGGCTCCATACAGTCCCAGGGCCCTGATGTAGAGACTTCTGGAGCTTTGCAGTTGGATAGATCTGGGCTGAAATCCAGACTCTGAAGAAATCTCTTTCCCTGCTTATAAAATGTGGGTAAAGATACTTACTTCAAAGAGCAGTTGGAGGATAAAATGAGAGAATGGATGCAGAGCAGCCAGCATGACCTCAGTAACTGGAGGCTTTTCATATTATGGTGAGCTGACATGGGATTACAATAATAATTTTCTTATTATGGTGAGTGCCAAGCCTGGGGTTGCTGTGGAGCCTGATGTTACTCTCAGCTGGCACACAGGCAACACTGGGTCCCAGCTCCTCACCCTTAGGTCTCAGTTAAAGGGGCACCTGCAGATCTCAGGTACTACCCAGCCTGCCCTGCCCTCTCAGGCTCCCTCCCCAAGTCTCCCCCAGCTCACCAGCCCCATGGTGGACCCAGCCTTCATTGTCTCTGCCTCATACCCTAGAAAGGAATTGGCTGGAGGTTTTGAGGCCAGAGGTAACGGGCAAAGGGAGAAGTCTTCTTTCTGTGTGTGTGTGTGTGCATACCACAGTGAGAAGGGGGCTTCTGAAAAAAATAAGAAAAGGAAAAACTGTGTAATACTTATTTTTAATACTCTACAACAACTGAAAGTTCTTTTGTTTTCTGATATGGTAATAATGCATTGGATATAACTTGCTTTGCTCTGACATTATCAGGTTTGACAAATTTAGAAATATACAAGTCTGGGAAAGAAAAATAAAAGAAATTCAAGAAATATTTCTTTTCCATACAAATAGGGTGAGAACCAAAAAAGGCCTCAGGTTACCTCTACCATTCAACCATTTCCACCCTTGCTCCTCAGCTCTGGTCTCTGGACATCATCTTCTCTCTTCAGTGAGTAACTCCTACTACCCTAGACCTGGCTCTAGTGATCACTAGTTTTTCCCTTGATTCTACACTATTTGTTTCCCCAGAGGCAATTCCCAGGAAAGAGAGGAAATCGGGATACATATGTTTATGAGCATCTATATGCATTGTGGAGAATAAGAAAGCTGGAAATGCAAAGTAAGGAAATGGAACAAATAAGATCCAGAAAAGAATAGAGCTAAAGTTAGGGGAAGTCCCAAGTTTTGTGTTCTTCACAAAAACAAAACAAAATTAACACAGGATAAAGGATAAAGACAATTTAGTAGAATATATTTTCCTAAAATAATAACTAAAAAAAAAAAAAACAAATAGATAAGGATGTGAAAGGTAAAGATATGAA
Organism: Marmota monax; assembly: GCF_021218885.2. NCBI lineage: Eukaryota > Metazoa > Chordata > Mammalia > Rodentia > Sciuridae > Marmota > Marmota monax. Next base: position 30,786,976 of record NW_026695227.1, read on the forward strand.
GGCTAGCTGTGAATATTTTTCTTTTTTTTTTTGGTGGTACCAGTGATTGAACCCAGGGCCTTGTATATGCTAGGCAAATGCTTTATCACTGAGCTCTTTTTATTTTGTTTTTAGACAGGGTCTCCTTACGTTGCTGAGGCTAGTCTAAACTTGCAATCCCCCTGCCTCAGATTCCTGAGCAGCTGCAATTACAGGTGTGCACACCGCACATGGCCTGGTTGTAGAGTAAATGGGATTATAAACTTATGCCATCATGTACACAAGTTTTATGTACTAAAGAGGGTAGAGACCCAGCACACCACACTAGCCAACCATTGCCACCGTCCAAATCTGAGCCCTTACAGATCCCAGGGCAGGGTGGACTGAGTCCTTCTGTGAACTATGGGAGGCCCTTTAGTTTCTAAGCCTCCCAAGGGTAACATTTCTCTCCTGCATACACTGCTCTGTAGGTCCCAGCTGGAGACTGAGTAGAGGCTCCGGAAATGTTGGCTGGAGGAAGGCTGTGACTCAGCCCCACTTTGGGAGAAATGTTTTCTGCCCTTGCACCACGATGGTCTGGGCCAACTCAGGGTGGAGAGCCTTCTCTGTGTCTGCAGAGCTGCCATAAGCAGGAGGCAGACAACTGTCAGCCTGACTGGGGAGGAACATTTCAACTTGGTGATGGGGAGGAGCACGTGCCTGTGAATCTGAGTTTGAGATTTCTAAAAAACAAAAAGCAAAACAACAACAAAAACAGCTAGACATGGTGGCATAAGTTTATAATCCAATTTACTCCCAGAGGCTGAGGAAGGAGGATTGTGAGTTCAAGGCCAGCCTAGGCAACATAGTAGAAACTCTATCCCCCAACCCCACCTTTCTGTAGTATTGTGGGGTTGAGCCCAGGGCCTTGCTCCTGCTAGGGAAGCACTCTACCATTGAGTGACATTTCCAACCTGATCCGGTCTCTTAAAAAAAAAAAAAAAAAATTTTTTTTTTCTTTTCTAAAAGAAAACTTCCTTAGTCGTTTTTTAAGAAAAACATTTATTTTTTAGTTGGACACAATATCTTTATTTTATTTATTTATTTTTTACATGGTGCTGAGGATCGAACCCAGAGCCTCACCCATGCTAGGGGAGCGCTCTACTGCTGAGCCACAACCCTAGCCCTTCCTTAGTCTTTATACCCTCTAGGGACTAACACCTCCACCTCCAAAACAAAGCCTAATTTGGAACTTGGCCTTTGTCTCCTAAGTCAGTTCCTCAGTGACTCTCCATGTGTGGTGTCAGTACCCAACTCAGTGTCCAATCATCCTCCTCTTCTCTCAGGACCCATGACTCCTACTCACAGCCTCTGTGCTCAGCCCTATGTAGATCCTGGGAAAACCCGGGCCTGAGCCTTTCAGATGGTCCTGGTTTCTAACATCCTTCTGCATGGCCTCACAGCACATCTCAGATGTTGGGTCTGGAATTCTCCCTATAGCCAGGCTGGGTAGGAAATTCTAACTTGAACTGGAGGCTTCTCCCTCCAGAACTGCCAGTGAGAGGTTTCTGCCTCCACAAAGGCCTGATTCAGAAGGAGGTGACCTCAGTGCTGAGGGGAGGGAGGGGCAGGGAAAGGAGGAAGAACAGAATGCTCTCTCAAGTCCTTTAGAGGGCGTGAGGGGCAATTTTAAGGCATCAAGAGACAGGAACGGGAAACTGCTGCTCAGAAATCTCTGGGTAACCTGGAGAAGTTGTTGAGTGTGTGTGGATGACTGCTATCTCTTTGGCCTTGGTTATGTATAGCCTTAGTTTCATGCCACCGTTTTTGGTGGTGCTGGGGATTAAACCCAGGGCTTCATGCCTGTTAAGCACACACTCTACCACTGAGCCACAACCCCATCTTGAGCCCTGTTTCCTTTAAAGCCAATAGTAGACAGGAGCTTCTAGGGCCATCCTGCCTTTCAGTCTGCCAGAAGAGGATCTGCAATTCCTACCCATCTCCAAGTATGGTATGGGCAAAACTCCTCCCTAAACTGGGAGCAGGGGCCAGAGAGGTGGCAGCTAGCCTGGTCTCCATCCCCCCTCATCCCTCAGCCAAGGCCCTCTGGCCCCTGAGGAGTCCCTCACTTCCCAGCTGTTCCCTCCAAAATCCTCCAGGGAGAGAAGCCAGGGGCTGGGGTGGGGGAGGGACGGGCAGCTGCAGGAAAACAGAGTTGGGGAAACTCAGAATCATCCCTAACACCAGCTAGTCCCCTTCACTCCCCTCCCCAGCTGCTTTCTGGAATCCCTTTCATCAGTCCCAGTGTCACACCCAAGTTCACTTGTAAACAGCGACTTCTTCACCCACAGCAAAGACCAGTCCTGGGCTGCCAAGGGAAAGGATATAAGGACAGAGGCCTGGTTCCCACAGGACACTCCTGGCCTGACAGTGGCCACTTAATCCCTGGCCAAAAACAGGGATTAAGTGGCCATTCTTTTAGCCCTAAGAATTTCAACTGGTCCCCTCCCCACCCCACCAGGGAAAGAGGGCATTAAAGAATTTCCTTCCCTCCTCCTGACAACTGGCACCAGAGACACAACAGTCCTTCTGAAATGCATCTGTCCCTGGAGAAGGGGCCCATGCATCCCCCTCCAGCTTCCTCCTCACAGGCACTCCAAGAACCTTGGCTACCACCATGGTATGAATTCTTTGGAATAAAATGGACAGCCAGATCAGCCCCTGCCCTTTCAGGTTGGTCAGGAGGAAGGGTAGCTACTTTTAACAGCCCCAAAGGCTTCCAGATTTCAACATTCTTCACTCCCCTTCCCTTGTCCACAGTATAACCCAACAACAAAAAATAGCAGCTGCTGGGGTGGGGAGAGAGAAGGGGTTCCCTCACAATTATTTATAGGACCGCACACCAGTGGTTCTGCAGCCAAGCGGCCTAGGCTCCCCCTCCCAAAGTCCTGGTTAGGCCCATCCTAGCCCAGGCAAAGGAATGGGAAAAGCCACAAAGAAGGTGGCAGAGGCTTGAGTTTAGCCTAACTCTGCAATGTACTTCTTGCTGTGTGACTTTAGGCAAAATATCCAGTCTCTCCAGGACAATCTCCTTCCACCATGTGGAGATTGTTCTAGAACAGTGGTTCTCAAAGAGTGGCTTGGGGATCCTGACGTCCTTTCAAGTTACCTATAAGGTTACAACTATTCTTTTCTTTTTTTCCTTCCAAAAACAATTTTCAGAGTTCTACTAAGACACTATCTATTTTTATTATGCTCATTCTCTCATGATTTTCCATAGGCTATGCTGTGTGAGATCGTCACAGACCAAATACAGAAGCAGATATAAGAATTCAGTTGCCTTCTACTAAGTCAGACATGACAGACTTATAGAAGTAAACAGTGACTTTTTTTCCAATGTTTTTTCTGTTTTGAAAAATATGTAATTATTTTTCATAAAATATATTAATATATAATGGATTTATTGTTATTTTTACATAAATGAAATAAATGTTTAAAATTTTCAGGTCTCCTCCAACTCCCCCCCCCACCCCAGTACTAGGGGCTGATCCTAACTAAGCAAGTGCTCTATTGCTGAGCTACTTTTACTTTTTATTTTATTATTATTATTTTTTGTTGCTGTAGATGAACAGCATGCCTTTATTTTATTTGTTTATTTTTTTTATGTGATGCTAAGGATTGAACACAGTGTTTCATACTAGGCAAGTGCTAGGCAAGCACTCTGCCCCTGAATTACAGCCCCAGACCTTTATTTTTTATTTTGAGACAAAGTCTCACTAAGTTTCCCAGACTGGGCTCAAATTTGTGATCTTCCTCCACAGCCTCTGGAGTAGCTGGTGTGCACACAGGTGTGTACCACCATGCCTGAATGGTCCTAAGTTCTAACTTATACTATAGTAAATGTCAATAAGTAAAACACATATAAATTAAAGTTCTTTGGGCTTTTCAATTTTGAAGAACGTACTGGGGTCTTCAGACAAAAAAGTTTAAAACTCATTTTTCTGGTAGAATTTACTGTGATGAAAATGCTTAGTCTGGGCTGTCTGCTATGGTAGACAGTAGCTATAGGTGGCTACTGTGTATTTGAAATATAGGCAGTCCAACTGAGAACTGAACTTTTAAAGTAAATTTTAGACAGCCACGTGTAGTTAGTGGCCATTGCTCTGGATGGTGAAGTTTGAGAAGACCCCTGAGATATCTTGGCTAGAACATTGTAGGTCAATGCTCTTCTCCACAGGGAATGAGAGTGGGAAAGGGTTAGGACTTGGTGCTCATTCCTGTCCCTAGGCTTTTGCTTACACTATTTTTCACTCTCTGCCTTAACCAAAGGAAAGCCATGTCAGGCACATTGTCAATCTTGCTGGCTATATTATTTGTTGGAGTTGCTTTCTAATTCTCTGCAATAACTCTATTCTCTTTCTACTCTCCTCAAGCTTCTGGCCCATTACCTATCCTCCTGTTTTCCCAGAGGGTTAAAGCTGGCAAAGGGAAACTCCCTCAAACCTCCTGCCATCTTCCCAGCCCCATGGGAATCCTACCTATCCCGTCATTGCCTCTATTACAACAGAGGAACTGCCTCTCCTCAGCCCAGGCTAGTCCTTCCTGACTCAGACAGCCTCTGTTCATGTCTTCAGAATGGACATTCTGAAGGGATCGTTCCCATTCAGTTTTTTTTTTTTTTTTTTGGTACTGGAGATTGAACCCAGGCACACTTAACCACTGAGCCATATCCCCAGCCCTTTTATGTATTTTACTATGAAACAGGGTCTTGCTGAGTTGCTTAGGGCCTCACTAAGTTACCGAGGCTGGCTCTGAATGTGGGATCTTCCTGCCTCAGCCTCCAAAGCTGCTGGGATCACAGGCATATGCCACTAAGCCTGGCTCCCACTTTTTTTGTGTGTGTGTGTGTCTGTGTGTGTGTGGTGCTGGGGATTGAACCCAGGGCCTTGAGAGAAGCACTTCACCAACTGAGCTATATCCCCAGCCCTCCCGTTCATTTTTAAAACTTGTTAGGCATCTTTCATTTTAAAAACAATTCTTTACAGACATTTATCCTGATACTGCCCTTCAAAGCCAAACTAAAAAAATAAAAAGCTGTCTTCTCATCTTTTTGTCAATCTTGTCCTATTTAGCAGTAACCACAACAATAAATCCAAATATTTTTCAGGCTTCATTGCCTTCTCAGGTATAAATGTCTCTGATGACTTTTTCCTCCTGCATTTTTTCTTTATGGTGGCACTGGGGATTGAACCAGGGGTGCTCTATTCCTGAGCTACATCTCCAGCTCTTTTCATTTTTATTTTGAGACAGAGTTTCACTAAGTTACCCAGGATGGCCTCGAACTTGAGATCCTCCTGCTTTAGCTTTCTGAGTCACCAGGATTACAGGCATGTGCCACCCCATCCAGCAGCACTTTTTTTTAAAGCTTTGAAATACAGTTCACATCCCATACGATTTACCTATTTAAAGTGTATGATTCAGTGTTTTGGTTTGTTTTTCTTGGTACCGGGGATTGAATCCAGGGGACACTCTACCAATGAGCTACATCCCCAGCCCTTTTTTTAAAAAATAAAAAATTTTGAAATAGGTCTGCTAAGTTGCCCAGGCTGGCCTTTAACTTGTGATCCTCCTTCCTCAATCTTCTGTCTGGCATCCTGGGCATTTTTGCATTTTGGAAATGTTTCCCAACTTGAATCTGTCTGATATATTTTTAATATTTTTATTTTTATTTATTTATTTTTAGTTGTAGATGGACACAATACTTTTATTTTATTTATTCATTTTTATGTGGTACTGAGGATTAAACCCAGTGCCTCACACACTCACACATACTAGGCAAATGCTCTACCACTGAGCTACAACCCAGCCCCTTGTCTGATATTCTTGCTGATCAAATTAAGGTCATGTTTTTTTGGGAAATATCACCAAATGTGCTTTTCTAAGTGATTGTATTGGGGTATGCATGAGGTCAAGATGTCTCACTACTGGTGATGTTTTAACTTTGACCACTTGGCCAGCTGGTATCTATTTGCAAGTTTCTCTATTGTAAATTTACTGTTTTTCCTTTTGTATTTAATAAATATTTTGGAAGGCAGTATGCTGTGATTACCCAACTATTCTGTTTCTCTTTAAAATTTCATTCACTGGCCGGGCATGGTGGCACTTGCCTGTAATCCCAGAGGCTCAGGAGACTGAGGAGAATCGTGAGTTCAAAGCCAGCTTCAGCAATTCAGTGAGACGTTAAGCAACTCAGTGAGACCTTGACTTTAATAAAATACAAAATAGGGGTAGGGATGTGGCTCAGTGGTTGAGTGCCCCTAAATTTCATTCACTGATTTTAGGCTCTATCAGTGGATCTTGCTTGTATTAATTACTATGATGTTCCAATGATAATTTTCCATTTCCCTTATTTCCTGTAAGGAAGAATTGTCCATTCATTCCCATTTTTTAAATTTATAAACTTACATTGTTACAATTACTTATATTATTATGAATTAACTGATATTTATTTACTATGGGTTGTAATCCAATACTATCCTCAATTATTTCGTTGCTTAAACTCTGGCTTTGGCCATTGAGAATCTTTCAGATTGGCTTATGTATCCTTTTAAAATGCCCTTTTATTTTGGCACTTCCTTAATTTCTGGCTCCATAAGACATTTCAAGTTTTTCTCATATTTTCCCTGTCACAATCACTTTTCCAAGGAGCATTCTATTGGAGCGATTTTCTAAAACTATAAATCTGATTATGTTTTTCCCACTTCAAATCTTCCCATAACCTCCTATTGGTTTGGGGATAAACCAATACCCTCAACACAATCCTAGAAGTCCATTGGTCTTATCCTAAAGCAATTCTTCTGAAAAGCTTTCTTGGGCTGACATAGCACTCAATGGTCTCTCTTCTTCTTCTTCTTCTTTTTTTTTTTAATATTTATTTATTTTTAGTTGGACATGATACCTTTATTTCACTTATTTATTTTTATGTGGTGCTGAAGATTGAACTCAGGGTTTCGCACATGTAAGGCGAGTGCTCTACTGCTGAGCCACAACCCCTGCCCCATTGGTCTCTCTTGTTAAAGTGACTCCAGCAGGATCCCTATTTCAAAAAGCAGTGTGTTCTGTGCTGTCTCTGTGAGGAGAGACTTCTCATGCTCTGCTGGAAGGAAAGTTCTCCAGGGAGGAGGGCTGCATTTCTGGACTCCACCCACACCCTATAGGAGGATCACAAGTTCGAGGTCAGTCTGGGCAACTTAGTGAGATCTTGGCTCAAAATAAAAAGGGGTTGGGGGCTGGGGTTGTAGTTCAGTGGTAGAGCACTTGCCTAGCATGTGTGAGGCACTGGGTTCGATTCGCAACATCACATATAAATAAATAAAATAAAGGTCCATCAACAACTAAAAATATTAAAAGGGGGGGCGGTTTGGGGATGTAGCTCAGAGGTACAGCTCCCCTGTGTTCAATTCCCAGTACTACCAAAAAAAAAAAAAAAAAAAAAAAAGAGCAAAGAGACACTTCTCAAAAGAAGACATACGAACAGCCAATAGGTATATGCAAAAACACTTGGCATCACTAATCATCAGGGAAATGCAAATTAAATTAAAACCACAATGAGATAACCTCTTCTACCTGTTACAATGGCTATTATTACAAAGATGAAAGACAACAAGTGTTGGTCAGGGTATGGAGAAAAGGCACACTGTTGAGGGGAATATAAACTAGTATAGTCATTGTTGGAAACTGTATAGAAGTGCCTTAAAAATTAAAAATAGAAGCACCATATGATCCAGCAATTCCACTACTGGGTATACAGCCAAAGGATATGAAATCAGTATGTTGAACAGAAATCTGTACTCCAATGTTAATTGCAGCATTATTTACAATATCCAAGAGGTGGACTTAGCCTGCATTAACAGATGAGTGTATAAGAGAAAATGTGCCATATATACACAGTAGAATACTATTCAATTTCAAAAACAAAGAAAATTCTGTCATTTGCCAAAACTGGATGAATTTAGAGGACATTATGCTAAGTGAAATAAGTCAAGCACACAAAAACAAAATACCACATGATCTCACTTACATGCAGAATCTCAAAAAGTAGAACTCAGAGAAGCAGAGATTAAAATGGTAGCTAACAAAGGCTTTGAGGGGGTTGTCAAAAGATACAAAAATTTCAGTCAGACAGAAAAATAAGTTCAAGAGATCTGTTGCACATCATGGGGACTATAGTTCACAATGTGTTATAAACTAGAAAATAGCTAAGAAAGTAGATTTTAAGTATTCTCACCCCTAAAGTGAGAAAATGTATATGTTAAATTGCTTGATTTAGCCATTCTGCAATATATCCATATATCAAGATATCATTTTGTACATCATAAATGTATATAATTTTCATTTGTTAATTTAAAATAAGATAGGCAAATAACTGTACTGCAAAGGAAGGTTCACTAGAGAAGTCTTTTGAAGAACTTAAAAAAGTCATCAAGTGAATTGAGCCCCTAAAGACAAACAAGGTTTATATAGAAGGGAAAGAAGATCATTTGAAGGCACCAGAGAAGTGAGGAGGCAGAAATCTCATGTGTGTATGTAAATGGAATGACTCAGTGCTGCTGGATCTAGGGGCACCTGAAGGTGAGTGTTTCCTGCTCCCCTCATCTGGGCCAGTTCCCAACTCGTTTCCCATCCCTGGGCAGAATGAGGGAGTCAGCATCTTTTTAAGATCTTGGGCATAACTAGTGACATATGCTAGGTCCTGTAGGAGAAACGGAGGCAGAGAGGCTCCTAGAGGTGATAATGGAGCTGACTGTTGGAACATCAACTACATATTCTCAAATCTGAGATGGAACTGTGGGCTGGGATTGTGGCTCAGCAGTAGAGCGCTCGCCTCTCACGTGTGGGTTCGATCCTCAGCACCACATAAAAATAAACAAAATAGAGATATTGTATCCATGTATAACTAAAAAAAATACATTTTTTTTTAAAAAAAGGGACTGTGAGTTCTCGGGCTTTACCTACAGGCCTAGGAAAGCTGGGTAGATATACTTCCAGCTCCTCACTATACCCATGACCCAGTGCCCAACTCCATATCCTGCTTCTTTTTAACGAAAGAATTAGGCTCTGGCAGTTTTCTGCACTCACACAGCTCCAGTGCTACACCAGCCATCCAGCCAGTGCACAGATGTCACCTCCAAAGCTGCCAGCTCTGCTCCAGGAGACAGTACCTCTGGTTCACCCACAAACTTCCACTGGGTTATGCTCTTGTTTATGCTTACAAATGGGAGACAGGCTTCTGGATTCTGGTTCTGGCTGGGCATGATCCTTGGGGGAGTAGAGAAAAGTCAAGAACTCCTTTGGGCCTCAATTTTATTATCTTTAAAATGGAAATAAGTCTTCTTTGACTCCTCTCTCAGCAGGGCATAGAAGAGAAGGATGATATCATGTCTAGGAAAGGATTGCAGCTGAGAAGACAGGTCCCCTTGTGCAGAACAAGGGGGAGGGGAAGCCTGCCAGCTTTGATGTTGTCTTTCTCCATCAAGAGCTGCAGGCTTCCTGGGAAAGCAGTGGGGGAGGACAGAGGAAGGGAGAGCAAAGCCAAGAGCTTTTAGCCTTCTTCTAGCCTGGGGGACAGGAAGTGAGGTGCTGTCTACAGAGGAAATGAAAAGTGAACACCCCCCAACTTCCCTTTCAGCCTATAGTGGAAAGCAGGTTCCAGCTTCAGGAGCTTGCAGGCTTGGAGCTGGGGAAATAGAAGGCCACACAGTGGAGTGGGGAGGAGGCACCATCAGCACCATCTGGCAGAGAATGGGGTCTCTGTCTTGGACACTGTAAGGGGCCAGGATATCGCACAGATTGGGGAAGAGATTAGAAGAGAAGCCAATGAAGCACTCAGGTGTTCACATGGTACCATATCTGCAGTCCTGGCTGGACTCCTGCCTCCAGCAATGTGTCATACAAAGCCCTGGGCACATTCCTCACATGCACACACAACTCTGTGTCTTTGCTCTTACTACACATCCTTTCTGTCCTGGGGTACGAACCTCAGGGCACTCTTACCACTGAGCTACGTTCCCCAATCCTTTCAATTTATTTTATTTCACGACAAAGGTCTCACTAGGTTGCTCAGGCTGGCCTTGAACCTGTGCTACTCCTACCTCAGCCTCCTGAATAGCTGGGTTTACAGGCATGTACCACCATACCCAGCTATTTTTAATTTTTTTAAAGAGAAGGTTTTTTTTTAATATTTATTTTTTAGTTGTAGTTGGATACAACACCTTTATTTTGTTTATTCATTTTTATGTGGTGCTGAGGATAGAACCCAGGGCCTTGCACATGCTAGGGAAGCACTCTACTGCTGAGCCACAACTCATAGCCCCTATTTTTATTTTTTAATTGACATACATGTACTGACTTATGAGGTACAATATTGTAAATCAATACATGTATTTAACCTGTAATGATCAAATCAGTGTTGCACACGTCCTTTCTTTGTAGCCCCTATCACAACTATAATTTTAGAACTGTTATTTGATGAATGTGAACTGTTTTTTGGTACTGGGGATGAAGTCCAGGGGCGCTTAACCTCTGACCCACATTTCCAGCCCTTTTTATATTTTATTTTGATACAGGGTCTTGCTAAGTTGCTGAGGTTGATTTTGAATTTGTGATCTTCTTGCCACAGCCTCTTGAGCTGCTGGGATTACAAGCTCCTTTTCTTAAAATTTGAGACTGGGTCTCCCTAAGTTGCTCAGAGCCTAAATTGCTAAGGCTGGCCTTGAACTTGCAATCTTACTGCCTCAGACTCCCAAGTCACTGGGATTATAGGCATGTGCCACCATGCCTGACTGAATGTGGACTTTCTTTTTTTTTTTTTTTTAAATAAATAGTTAATTAGATTTTATTTATTTATTTTTTAGTTTTCGGCGGAAATAACATCTTTGTTTGTATGTGGTGCTGAGGATCGAACCCAGGTCGCACGCATGCCAGGCGAGCGCACTACCGCTTGAGCCACATCCTCTGCCCAAATGTGGACTTTCTTGATCACCATTGTATCCTATAGTCTAGCACAACACTAGCACACATTATGTTCTAGAATATTTACTGGCTGAATGAATGGCCTGGCCAGACCCTGAAAATTTCTCACAGGCTTGTTTGGGACAAAATCCTGACATCTGAATGAAGATCAGAATATAGAGTTGAATGACTTTGCTCATGGTTTGAGGCCAACTAGGGGATCCTGAGTTGGGTGCTTTGGTCTGAATGTCTGCATCCCCACTCCTCTAAATTTATACACTAAAATCCTAACTCCCAAGATGATGTTATGAGGAGGGTCTCTAAGAGGTGATCTGGTCATGGAAGTGGTGCCCTCATGAATGATATTAGTGCCTTTATAAAAGAGGCCCAAGAGAAAAAAAGAGGCTTTGTCTAATGAGCCAGAAACCAGGCCTTCACAAGACACCACATCTGCTGGCACCTGGATCTTGGATTTGCCAGACTCCAGAGGTTTAAAAAATAAATCTCTGTTTATAAGCTACCCAGCTTATGATATTTTTGTTATAGCAGCCTGATAGACTAAGACAACCAGAAACAGCAGATCTAACAGAGGTGGCAAGTACTTTCTAAAGCTCCTCTCAGCTGTGGTCATCCATCCTCTTCCTGTATGAGAAGGAAGTGATCACATCCCTAGGACATGAGAGCATGTGAGGTCTGGTCAGATGAATATGGGGACTCTGACTACAAGACACTAAAGCCTTTACTCCGTTTCTTCCATAGAGCTAAGAGAGGCCCTTGTTCCTCCAGGCTGCAGTGTGGCAGGGTAGCACTACTATTCAGTAGCTAGTCAGGGGCACATCTGCATATTTAAGAACTGGGTTCAGTACCCTGTTCATGGATAGGCAGAACCAACATCATCAAAATGGCGATATTACCCAAGGTTCTCTACAGGTTCAACGCAATGCCAATCAAAATCCCAACGGCATTTCTGGTAGAAATAGATAAAGCTATCATGAAATTCATATGGAAAAACAAAAGACCCAGAATAGCAAAAGCAATTCTAAGCAGGAAGTGTGAATCGGGAGGTATAGCAATACCAGATTTCAAACTGTACTACAGAGCAATAGTAACAAAAACAGCATGGTACTGGTACCAAAACAGGCAGGTGGACCAATGGTAAAGAATAGAGGACACAGAGACCAATCCACAAAATTACAACTTTCTTATATTTGATAAAGGCGCTAAAAGCATGCAATGGAGAAAGGATAGCATCTTCATCAAATGGTGCTGGGAAAACTGGAAATCCATATGCAACAAAATGAAGCTGAACCCCTTTCTCTCGACATGCACAAAAGTTAATTCAAAATGGATCAAGGAGCTAGATATCAAATCAGAGACTCTGCACCTGATAGAAGAAAAAGTTGGCTCCGATCTACATATTGTGGGGTCGGGCTCCAAATTCCTTAATAGGACGCCCATAGCCCAAGAGTTAAATACAAGAATAAACAAATGGGACTTACTTAAACTAAAAAGTTTTTTCTCAGCAAGAGAAACAATAAGAGAGGTAAATAGGGAACCTACATCCTGGGAACAAATTTTTACTCCTCACACTTCAGATAGAGCCCTAATATCCAGAATATACAAAGAACTCAAAAAATTAAACAATAAGATAACAAACAACCCTATCAACAAATGGGCCAAGGACCTGAACAGACACTTCTCAGAGGAGGACATACAATCAATCAATAAGTACATGAAAAAATGCTCACCATCTCTAGCAGTCAGAGAAATGCAAATCAAAACCACCCTAAGATACCATCTCACTCCAGTAAGATTGGCAGCCATTATGAAGTCAAGCAACAATAAGTGCTGGCGAGGATGTGGGGAAAAGGGTACACTTGTACATTGCTGGTGGAACTGCAAATTGGTGCGGCCAATATGGAAAGCAGTATGGAGATTCCTAGGAAAGCTGGGAATGGAACCACCATTTGACCCAGCTATTGCCCTTCTCGGTCTACTCCCTGAGGACCTTAAAAGAGCATACTATAGGGATACTGCCACATCAATGATCATAGCAGCACAATTCACAATAGCTAGACTTTGGAATCAACCTAGATGCCCTTCAATAGATGAATGGATTAAAAAACTGTGGCATTTATACACAATGGAGTATTACAAAGCACTAAAAAACGACAAAATCATGGATTTTGCAGGGAAATGGATGGCATTAGAGCAGATTATGCTAAGTGAAGCTAGCCAATCCTTAAAAAACAAATGCCAAATGTCTTCTTTGATATAAAGAGAGCAACTAAGATCAGAACAGGGAAGAAGAGCATGAGGAAAAGATTAACATTAAACAGAGATGAGTGGGGGGAGAGAAAGGGAGAGAGAAGGGAAACTGTATGGAAATGGAAGGAGACCCTCATTGTTACACAAAATTACATATAAGAGTTTGTGAAGGGAAAGGGAAAAAAAAACAAGGGAGAGAATTAAATAACAGTAGATGGGGTAGAGAGGGAAGATGAGAGGGAAGGGGAGGGGGGATAGTAGGGGATAGGAAAGGTAGCAGAATACAACAGTCATTAATATGGTATTATGTAAAAATGTGGATGTGTAACCGATGTGATTCTGCAACTTGTATTTGGGGTAAAAAATGGGAGTTCATAACCCACTTGAATCAAATGTATGGAAGATGATATGTCATGAGCTTTGTAATGTTTTGAACAACCAATAATAAAAAAAAAAAGAACTGGGTTCATTCTAGTAAACTGGGAAGGAGGCAAAGTCTAGTAGAGAGCAGAGGCAAGGATAAGAGGTTGGAAAAGGAAGAGAGCTTGAAGTAGATGAGGGTAAGGTTGGTAAATGACTCCTGGAATGAGTGCCTAGAGCTACTGCAGACAGGTTCTAGGGGTGTCTCAACAGATCCCTGCACAAAAGAACCAATTATATCCCCCACATCAAGCCAGCTAAGGGTAAGGTGAATCAGCCCCTGGGAACTCAGGTGCTGAGTACCCCAGGGCCGCACCCCAGGAGTTTCAAGGCCTTTTGCAGCTTGTCTAGGAAAAGTCATTAATCCTCTTCCCAAAGGGTCAGGGTCAGAAGCAAATCCAGGCTGAGAGTAAGAATTGTAGACTAATCTCCCCTAAGTAGCATCCACCACTCAAGTCTTGTGGACAAAAGAAGGAAAATAGAATAGGGTCTTCTTGCCTTTAAAATAGCTATAATTTTAGGTGGACACGGTAGTGCATACCTGTAATCCTACTGACTCAGGAGGCTGAGGCAGGAGGACTGCAAATTTGAGGCCAGCCTCAGCAACTTAGTGAGATCCTCTTAGAAAGGAAAACCAAAATAAAAAATGGGCTGATGGTATAGTTCAGTAGTAGAACACCCTTGGGTTAAATCCCTACTACTACTACTACTTCTACTACCAAAAAAAAAAAAAAAAAGACATGTAAGAACATTTGCCTAGCAAGTATGAAGTTCAATCCTCAGTGTCAAAATATAAAAAAAAATATATATATATAAATAGGTATATTTATTTAAAGCTAGGGAGTACTGGAAAACTCCTAGTGCTCAAGGACCAGCATGAGGTTCAGGGTGCTGGGCCTGAATGTGTTCTTCTCAGAAGCTGCTGGGTTTTTAGAAATCAGTAATAACAGCAACGATAATTCACCTTAATAACAGCCTGGCCTCCTTGAGCCTCTTTCATCTACATAACTTCCAGTGCTGGGAAAATGGTAATTATGGAGCAGGTGCCACACCCCATTGATGATGTGTTATTAATCCATGAGCACTAGCTGAGAAACTGAGGTCCAGAGAGAAGGATCTTGCCTTGCACAGAAGTAAGAACCTAGGTATGGAAGAGAGCTGTCCAGTGGGGAACCAGAGGTGCTGGCTCTGCCACACCTGCTATTTCGGGAAGATGCTGAAGACAGAGGCACTCATTTCAGATCTGGGTTTGGTGAGAAGGTGAGGAAAACCCCAGACATTTGTCCCAAGTCCCTTCCCCAGGCCCTTGGCAGGAGTTCTTGAGCTCCTGCACCACTTTCCCAGAGTGTGGCAAAGCCGGTCAATGGCCGCCTGAGCATCCTCACCATCTCTATGGTACTCTCAGGCATCACAGGCTAAGCAAGGGCTCAGTCCTTTGAACAGCTCCACACTACAGGCACATTCCATGATGAGGAAGCAGAGAGAACCTGGCAGCTGGGCAGGGGGATCAGATCAAGAGCACATCAAGAAGTGTTCTTTTAGCTTAGTGGCTTCCTTGCATGCCCAAAGTTCTGGGTTCAATCCACAGGACATTAAAAAAAAAAAAAGTGGGAATACTATTCTTGGGATCCCAGCTCATCTTTGTAGCCGCCATTCATCTTTGGCATTGATCCAAAATAATAAGCTCTTTCCTTTAGCAAGGTCTGTCTGGTCACTACCCTAGAAATTTGCAAAAAAAAAAAAAAAAAGCCTAAGGATGGAAAGGTTAGGCAAAAAGTCAATAGACCAAAGCTCTTAGTGATAAAGAAGCAGCAGAATCAAACTGTAGCATAGAAGGAAGTGGCAGAAACCCAAATTAGTTTGGAAGAATAAAGACAGAGGCATTGCATATATAGATGCATCCATAGCCTACTATGTGTCTACTACTGTGGCAGATACTGGAAATTTATCTCAGCTCAAGGACAAATGTTAAGTGCTAAGCCAAGTAGCAAATAATGGCCTTATCCTCTACCCCTTCAGGACAGTGTCTAGGGGAAAATATTACAGGTCTTGTTCTAAGGGATTTAAAGTTTTTTTTTCTTCAGTATGTCAGAAAGCTAACCAGAGTCCCTGAGGGCCCTGGGATAACATTCTGACCCTCTAAGTGCCAGATTCGATAACTAGCCTTCTCTGCTTTAAAATACAACCAGGCTCTCTCATGAATGAAAAATTACAGCAGAATGCAACCATGTAAAACTAGAGGCCAGAGTCAAGAGTCCTACTGACATTCACCACTGCATCATTCACCACCATGTGAATCATTTCCCCCTCTGGACTTCAGTTTCCCCATTTTTAACTTGAGGGCGTTGGACTAGACTGTCTCTAGGATTCCTTCCAGCCTGTGGAAGCTCCACATTGTTTTGATGTGGTGGCAGATCTCAGATTGATTTACATAAATTTGCATGTTCAATCAGAAATCCCAAACTCCAAGTATAGAAAATCCAATCAGTCCATTAGCACAGCCAGACAGGCTAGAGAAGCCTGCCAGTTTCGATTGAGGGTTGTCAAAGCAGACGGTGGTAGTAATGGTGACTTAGGGGTAGAGGGTGGGGGAAGCAAGAGTGGGAAAGGGCATTTGTTCTGAGAAATGCAGCTCTGGGGTTCCAGGACTGATGGGGTTAGGGACCCTGCTCTGGCAATCAGGCAAGGGTCTTTTATCCTTCTGCTCCTAACGGGGCCTCTGCTGGCCAGCCTCAGAGCCACACCCCAAGAAGGAAGATCAGCCTCTGCCTAGCAACAGCTGCATCCTTCACTCTGACAGGGACTCTACCATTAGCCACTTTCTGGGAAACTGACTTCCCTGGGAGCTTCCATTATCCATTTCAAGAGTTCCCAGCAGTGAGGAAGGTTTCCTTGGGGTCTGACCTAAATACCTCCTGCTGCAGCTTCACCCATATATACAGGGGAGAGGGGTTCCCAGGCCCAATAGAGCCAGCAGAGGGAAAAGCAATGCAGGAGAATATGCCTCATATTCAACCAATCTGAAGGCCTCTCTAACTACCACCTCTCCTTCAACATTCCCCTTCACCTGGGAGACCAAAGATGAAAACAAACAAGAACGTAAGGCCTTTTGGCTCTTGAGCTGGAAAGCAAGTCCCAACCTGGAGAGAACCGACTCCTGAGAAAGCCTTACCCACAGGAGACAAGGGGGCTGGGAAAGATGGGGTGGGGGACAGCTTCTTGTTGCTGGAGCTGTTGAGATGGCATGGCAGGGCCTGGGAGGCTGGCTGGACTAGGTGAGGGTAGCAGGGAAAATTCAGCCCCTTGCCTGGGAGCTGGGGTGGTAAGTACACAGAGGTGAAGCAGATAGAGTCAGGGGGTGGGATGGGCAACAGCAGTGGGGCCCTCTTTGCCCTTTTCCCATAAGAGGGTAGATGAGTGTGCTATGCTTCCTGGCCCAGATCCTAAAACAAGTCCCAACAGCTGAGATGCAAACTGTCTCCTGGGAATCTGCTTACCCTGCTGGCCTTTGGCTGCCTCCTCCTCTCAACCCCTCCCCAAAGGTCCAACTCAAAGACTGGCTGAGCCAGATGTCTCATCAGAGGCCTTGATGGGTGGGCCAAACAGGAGTTCATATCCCAAGGCACCAGGGGTGAGCAGAACAATGAGTATTCCTGGGCAGGACAAGGGAGTCTGCTCCTCTCTAACCTTAGTTCTAATCCTAAGCAACTATGACACCTCACACCTTAGCTCTCTAAATGGAACCAGCCTGCCAGAGGACCATTCTCACCTCTAGAGCTGCCTAATAGTATAATCATTCAGTATCAAAAAGGGGATTTTAGAGCTTTCTAGTCCCACTGGCGAATTTAAAAAATGATGGAAACTGAATCCCTGAGAAGGAAATTGTCTTGGAAAGGCCATAGGAAGAGAAGGGCCCAAAGATTCTCTCAGAGAGTATATGTATATGTGTGTCTTCATTTATGTATTTTGTGTGTATTACTGGGGATTGAACCGAGGGGTGCTCTACCAACAAGCTACACCCCTGGCCCTTTTCAGAATTCTTTGGAGACAGGTTCTGAGTTGCCCAAGCTGGCACTAAATTTGTGATCCTCCTGCCTGAGCCTCCTGAATTGCTGGGATTACAGGCATGCACCACGATGGGCCTCTCCATCCATACTGATATCAGCTCAGTCCCCATACACACAGGTTTCCACTTGCCTATCATGAAATACCTTCTCCCCTGCGGCCAAGACATTGGCCTCTCTGGGTTCTCACTCTCCCCTCAAAGGCCTGAGTTGGAGAAAGATGCTGAAGGACCAGAGACACAAATGCACAGACCACAGATCTTAAAAACAAAATTGAACTACTTGGGATTACCCCTTAGACAGGAATATATATGGTTTCTCTGGGGTGAAAAACTCACCAAACCCAGGTTGGTTTTAGGAAAGGGTGGGGGAAAGAATTTGAGAGGTAAATTTTGTGTCTTCCTTCTGGCTAGACAAGGGGTCTCAAGAGAGCCAGCTGACATAATGTCTCTAAGAGAGGGTCTGCAATAAGGCAACTGGGCTACATTCATTTTCCCCCAAAGTAATGATCCCCTCTCTATCTGTTGCCAGACCTCTCCTGCCCCAGGCCTCTGGCTACAACTATTTCCTCTGGCTGACAATTGTGCTTAGGCAGGAGGACCTTAGGGGGGAGGCAGAGAAGTGGTAGGGAGGGAATAGAGGGATTGCCCCTAAAGCCAGGGAACCCCTCAATCTAAGACACCAGTAGCAGCTGGGCAGATTGGGTGGGCTTGGCTGATACAGGTCTGAGCAGCCTGGAAAACCAGGCCTATGAGAGGTGAGGGCCCTCTATGCCCTTGGGGCAATGCCAAGGCTGGAGAAACGTAGGGGGTTCAGCCCAGGATAAGAAGAAGGTAGACAGGGTGATGGCCAGCCACTTTCTTGGGCTCTATGCTAACTAGACCAGGGGAACGGGAGACACAGATTCTCTGCATTCTTTTGACACCGCAACCAGGACCCTGAGAGCCTTTTCTGCGGGGACTGCCCGGTCCCTATCCTGGCCCAACCCTTCACCCTCCCTCAGCTTTTCTTCTGTTTGCTGCCCGCCAGGATCCCTCCTCCTTCCCGCAGCCCCTTAAGCTTCGGAAGGGCTGTTCCGGGACACCAGGTCTCTCCGTCTTTCCCCGCCTCCCCCACGCCCTACCGCCCCAGGCTGTGGGGACTGGAAGAAGTGCGAAGAGGAGCCCCAGGCTCGTCTCCGCGCCTGCGCTTTGGGGAGACCCCCCCCCCCCAAACAACCTGGCACCGCTAAGCAGCACCCGGACCTTGGGACCCGGGTTGGTTAGAGTACGCAGCTGGGGCAAGGTCAGTGCTTTCGAAGCGGGAGGGAGGCAGGCCACCGGAACATCCCCCACTCCCGAAAGTTTCCCTTCCGGGGCCACGGAGTGTGCGCGAGGATGGCGCAGGGGGCAGGAGGGGGTGGGGTGGGGGTGGACAGAGTCGCAGCCAGACCCCCTGGGGAGAGTGCAGCGCGAGGGAGGGGCACACTGCAAGGTACGCGCAGGAAGCCGTGACGCCCTCTCCGACCCATAACTGCCACGAGAGCTTTACCCTCCACACTCCCCAGCCCCCTGCCCAGTGCTTACAGACTCTCCCACCTTGCCGCCCTTTGAATCCCAAGTAGGCCCGGAACTCACCGAAATCAGGTGTTGGGCTGGACCAGGGCAGGCCGGACCCGCTGGGTCCATGGCCGCAGCTCGGGGGCGGGGGGCAGAGAAAGGGGGGTGCCGGAGCCGCCTCCTGATGTCAAGGCTTTAAAGGGGCCAGCGAACCCCGCCCCTTGCCTAGACTCCGCCTCCCTCGTCCTGCGCAGCCAATCCGCGTTCATCATGGATGTGCACCCCTCCCACCTCCTCCAGATGTTCCCAGGACAAGAGCTAAGTCTGCCCGGCCGGCGCGCGCCGCTTCCGCTCGGGTGGGGAGGGCCTCCCCTCCCCCTATGGAGAAACACTCTCGTCAGGCCTTCCTTGGCCTGTTACACACCTTCCCAGCGTCGCCATCGTGAACCCCGGGCTGTGCCGAGCAGGGTAGAATGGGGCCGTCTGCAGAGAGAAAACTTAAGTAGGTACGCGCGAGCCCACGGGCTTGCGCGTCGGTTTTCGTGGGGCTGGGCGTGCACGTGTGTATGTGGTTGTGAACGTTGGTGTTTGCAATTTTGCCTTCCTACATACGTGTTGGGTGTAAATTCAGGGGAAGAGTCTTGAGTTCTTCCTTGGCCTTAAGTGCGAAGTGCCTCTCTCTTCGTCCTCGAGGATCGGATCTTCCCAGTGGTCTGGAAAACTGGGCACTTAGGAAATGGCTCTGCTTGTGGGTGAACAGCGCTGTCCGTTTCCTTTTTTTAAAAAATATTTATTTATTTATTTTAGTTTTCGGCGGACACAACATCTTTGTTTGTATGTGGTGCTGAGGATCGAACCCGGGCCGCACGCATGCCAGGCGAGCGTGCTACCGCTTGAGCCACATCCCCAGCCTTGTCCGTTTCCTTACTAGCTTAAGAGCAGGCAAAGTGCACAAAAAGAATACATCCTTGTTTGGGGTCACTTACTCTATTGGGGAGGGGCAGGGGCACCAGTTTGAACCACCTGCTTAAAGAGGAAATAGGTCAAACAGTACACCAGGCCAATATAGAGGCTTAGAGCTCCCTTCATTGCTGTTCTTATAGGTCCTTGATTAAACATAATTGTCTGGATAGTTTATAATCCTCACAAGCCCACATCTGGGCACTAGCCAGGATATTCAGATTCTAAATTGCGTTCTGCAGGGAAATAGAAAGGTATTACTAGACATTGTTTGCTTATTGCTTTTGTTGCAAATATATGTGACTTTAAAGTATCATATTAGTCCAATAAAGGAACATAATAACTGAGGGAACATAGAGTTCCCAAGTTGGCTAGGATTAATTAAGAGCTCCTTTCTGAAAGAGACTTCTTATTTAAAATGGAATTTGAAGGACAGAGGGAACTTGAGTGGGATCTAGGCAGGGTAATGACAGGAGGAGACTCTGATAGGAAAGAGCATATTATCTGGATGAGACCGTGAGCAGATTACCTTGGTGGGAAAAGGGAGAAGTTAATTCCCCAGATTTTCCATGGAGATTAAGAATGAAGTTGATAAAGAAGTCATTTTTGGATTCTGGAGCATAGGACTAACTTGATGAAGAGAGTATCTGAGGACAGTTACGGATGGAGGTCATGGTGATTATCCTCACAAATTCTCTCAGCTTCTTAACATTTTTTTTGTATTGATTTATCTTAACATGCAATAAAATGCAGAGATCTTAGATGTTGTTTAGTGAATTTCAACAATAATATAACCTATGTAATCAACACCCAAAACAAGATACTGAACCATCTCAGAAAGTTCTCTTGTGTTTACAGTTGATCACCCTGTGCCTACCACCATCCTCCGTGACAACTTTGAATTTCATTACCATAGTTTGTCTGTTCTCTTTCACATAAGTGGAAACTTAGAGTAGTAAGTTATTTAGCTTAGTAATGTTTTTGAAAAACATCTGCACGTACCCATAGTCTATTCTTTTTAGTTACTAATATTCCATTGTATGAATATATCACAACTCATATTTTCCATTCTCTGGTTGATGGATATTTGGGTGCTTCCAGACTATTATGAATAAGACTGCTGTAGAAATTCTAGTACACATCTTTCTATGAACATGTTTTCATTTATTTTTCACCTTATTTCATCAGACCTTGGGATTGGAAGTGGAAGGAAGCGGAGAGCTAGGCTAAGACTTTTGGATAATTTGTAGATGGTAGGGCTACTCACTGAAATCAAAAGTGCTGTTTATAGATAATGGTATCTTTGGAACACTACAACATTGATCAATTCCTATTCAGTCATCCAACTTATTGAATAGGGATCAGTTGGCTAGTCCTGGGATTATAAGAAAAATTAGACATGGCCCTTTCCTCAAAAGGCCTAAAATCTCCATCTAACTCTATTTGCATGTTAAGCCTTGGGATGGAAAACCATGAAAGTCTGCCACACGTTTCTAATTATCATTGAATGTTTGCAAATAACGGAATATTTGGAAGCAAGTAGAACATCTAGATGATTTCCTATTTTTCATTCAGATGTTTGCCCTTGTTGAGTAAACAGATAAAATCTGTATTGTCAGAGCAAGTATCTGCCCTCCTTAAAGACACTAACACTTGATAGATTAGGCATTTAGATTTTGGCAGATTTTCTATGCTTCACAACCTTCATCTTCAGTTTCAGGAGAAAGAAATGTAGCTACCATTGCTCTGTGGTGTTCCTTTTCTGTTTTTGATGAGGCTTAAGACACTTTCATTCTTAGTGTTGTTATTCACTTAAATTA
Organism: Marmota monax; assembly: GCF_021218885.2. Lineage (NCBI taxonomy): Eukaryota > Metazoa > Chordata > Mammalia > Rodentia > Sciuridae > Marmota > Marmota monax. The sequence goes on from NW_026695227.1 coordinate 30,809,014, forward strand.
TTAAAAAATTAGGAGTCCCAAATTTGGTTCTCCACCCATGTTATATATCACTAATCATATATTGTCCCTTCCTTATTAAAATGACCCCCTCACTGCTCATGACAGTACTTTGAATAGGATTTCCTACTTCAGTATTATATGGTCATTCCTTTAGTGTTGGGGCATTTCTACTCCTCAGTAGAAATGACATTATAGCAATGTAACAGTGGTTGCACGGGTTGATAAGCTGACCCAAGTTTAGAAATCATGGCATCAAAAGACAGTCAAGTTAGTAACTGTTTCTCAAAACATTTTAAACTGGCTATTCACCAAGTTGGATTGACTTATGGGCACAATTTTGATGGATTTCTTGCTCAGTAAGAGGAAGGAAGGAGCTAGTTAATGTTTGGTTCTTTTGCCAAAGGAATAGATTGTTGCTAGCACTTCTTAATTCTACATGGAACAGTCATGTTCCTTGGATTCTGAAAGTATTGTCAATATGTGCTTTAAAACCTCTTACCTGGTATAGATATGATGGATCTGCCTCGATCCTTGAATGCTTTTCATTTTTTATCCTTCAAAAAACAACTGAGCCAAGCACAGTGGTGCACACCTGTGTTCCCAGTGACTTGAGAGGCTGAAACAGGAGTATCACAAGTTCAAAGCCAGCCTCAGCAATGGCAAGGTGCTAAGCAACTCAGTGAGAACCTGTCTCTAAATAAAGTACAAAATAGGGCTGGGGATGTGGCTCAGTGTTTGGGTGTCGCTGCGTTCAATCCCCGGTACCCCCCAAGAAAAAACCTCCCCCAAACAATTAAGCCTTTATGCCAGCCACTGTGCATATTGTATTAGGTAAGTAATGTGGATAGGATATGCAGCGAGATTGGAAAGGTAAGCAATATGAATCATCCTAAGGGCAATGCAGAACCTTTAGAGTGACTTAAACAGTGGGATGGCATAATCAGATTTGCATTTTGGAGAGATCACTGTGGTTACAGTGTAGAGAACAGGGAGCAAAATTGAAGCCAGGGATACCAGAGAGAAAGGTTTTATAGAAACTGAGGAGAAATGTGAGAAATGATGTGGTCTGGACTAGGAAAGTGATAGAGGTGATGGATAGATGACTTCAAGAAATAAATAGGCTGAGTGAAGGCTGAGGCAGGAAGATCACAAGCTCAAGGCTAACCTCAGCAATTTAGCAAGACCCTATCCCAAAATAAAATAAGGACTGGGGCAAAGCACCTGGGTTCAACTCCTAATACCAGAGGTTAAAGATGAAGAAAGAAATAATAGCAGAATCATCAGACCTTGGGATTGGAAGTGGAAGGAAGCGGAGAGCTAGGCTAAGACCTTTGGATAATTTGTAGATGGTAGGGCTACTCACTGAAATCAAAAGTGCTGGAGAAAGAGGTGGTTTTGGAAATGGTATGCTTATTTCCAAACATGTTGACTTTGAAATGCCTAGAGGACATCCAAGTAGAAATGTCTATCCAAGAGATCAACTTCCCAACTATTATGCCTCAAAAAGAGTTTACAGATGTGCTGCATTTTGCTCTCACTTCTTAGGGCAGTGCAAGCTCCCTGAGACAAAGCAATCTTAATTGTGTTGGACTGCATCATCCAGCATAGAAAATGCCATCATTTTCTATGTGTGCCATGATGTGGAAAAGGTTGGAAAACAATGATGTAAGCAGCTTGATAAATAATTTTGAAGCTCAAGAGAGGGATCTAGACCAAAGGTATTTGTGAGTCATCAAAACATTGGAAGTAACTGAAGCCATGGAGTGGAAGAGATCATGCAGGAAGAGGGGCTGGAACAGAACCCCAAAGAACACCATTAGAGGGGCTGGGGTTGTGGCTCAGTGGTAGAACACTTACCTAGCATGTGTGAGGCACTGGGTTCCATCCCTGGCACCACATAAAAATAAAAACAAATAAATAAAGGTATTGTGTCCCTCTACTACTAAAAAATATCTTAAAAAAAAAGAAAAGAGAACACCATTAGAGAGGGATCTCCAGAGAAGAAAGAAAAATGGATGAATACTGTCACTGGAGCCTAAGAAAGAAGTTTCCAAAAAAAGACCAAATATAGTTTCCAGGGTTGTTGAGGTCAAGGACAGTTTGATCAGGACAGAGAATGTTCCTATAGACTTTTGCACATCATTAGAGAGTGGCAAAAACAGATTTTGAAGTGACAAGAAACATGTAAGGAACACAGACAGGAAGTGCTGAAAACTCTTCCAAAAATTTTGGCTATGCTATGAAGGGAAAATTAGGCAGAGATACAGGTGGGGCAGTAGGGGAGAAGTGTTTTAGGCCATGCTTGGAGGCACATGCCTGTAACTTCAGTGATTTGGGAGGCTGAGACAAGAGGACTGTAAGTTTGGGTACAGCCTGGGCAATTTAGTGTGACTGTTGTCTGAAAATAAAAAAATAAAAGTGCTGGGGATAATATTGCTCTTAGATTTAATGTCCACTAACATATGCACATATACACACAATTATTATTATTTTTTTTAAAGAGATAGTGAGAGGGAGAGAGAGAATTTTTAATATTTATTTTTTAGTTCTCGGCAGACACAACATCTTTGTTTTGTATGTGGTGCTGAGGATCGAACCCGGGCCGCACGCATGCCAGGCGAGCGCGCTACCGCTTGAGCCACATCCCCAGCCCAACACAATTATTTTAGAAAGATATTTTTAATGAAAGACATGCTTAATTAAATTTTGAAAAATATGTGAAATTAGTTTTAAAAAAAAAATTTTTTTTAGCTGTAGTTGGACACAATACTTTATTTATTTTTTTGTGATGCTAAGGATTGAACCCAGGGCCTCATATGTGCTAGGCGAGTGTTCTACCACTAAAGCCACAACCCCAGTCTGTTGTGAAATTAGTTTTTTTTTAATAAGTAATAAGTGCATATGGATTAAAAAAATCAACATAGGAGCAATTATTTGCTGCATTTCCCAGCGCCAGCTATGAGCCATGTTGGTTGATTCTTCTATATGACCAAAGATACTTATACTATTTTCTTTTTTTTTTTTTTTTTTTTTTAGAGTGGAAAATAGAAGTTTATTAAAGGACAGCAGAAAAGACTTCTCCTGGAGGAAGAAGGGGACCCAAGAAGTGGAATCCATGGAAGTGTGTCCCGTCCGGCAGGACACATCAACGTGGGCAGCGAACCTAGATGGGGAGGAATGAAGGGACAAGAGACACGAAAGGAGACAGCAAGACAGGTGTCTGATCAAGCTGCCACTTATACTATTTTCTTTTTGTCATATAATTATCTTCTATGTGTGAATTCTTTTCAAAAGGTACGAAGCAAGATCTTATCATTCACATTAGTTTGCATCCTTACACTTAAATTATCTTGGAGACCTTTCTATATTAGCATATATAATTCTATTTTCTTCTTTTAAACAATTACATAATAATCCATTTACAGCTGTCCCACATTGTTTGTTTCCTGCTTATGGGCATTTACTTTGTTTTCAGCTGTTTGCTTTTTTTTTTTTTTTAATACTTATTTTTTAGATGTAGCTGGACACAATATCTTTACTTTTTTATTTTTATGTGGTGCTGAGGATCGAACCCAGGGCCTCACACACACTAGACAAGCACTGTACCTTTGAGCCACAACCTCAGCCCCTCAGCTGTTTATGTTTATCAACTAAATGTAATGAATTAACATTGCATACATATTCTTGCATAATTATATATATGAACATATTGGCAGGATAAATTCCTAACAGTGGAATTCCTGGGTGTATGGAGTATACGTACTTTTAAAAAACAATTTTTTTTTTTTTTTAGTTGTAGATGGACACAATACCTTCATGTATTTTTATGTGGTGCTGAGAATCAAACCCAGTGCCTCAGACATTAGGCAAGCGCTCTACCACTAAGCTACAACCCCAGCCCTGTACGTTTTGGTAAATACTGACAAATTGCCTTCCGAAATGGTCTTGCTAATTTACATTTCCACAAACAGTGTAAAATATAATATCACAAACTCACCATTACTGGTTTAAGTTTGTGATATTATATTAATCTTAAGTAATGAAACATTCTTTTTTTTAAGAGAGAGAGAGAGAGAATTTTTTTTTAATATTTATTTTTCAGTTTTTGGTGGACACAACATCTTTATTTTATTTTATGTAGTGCTGAGGATCGAACCCAGCACCCTGCACATGCCAGGCGAGCGTGTTACCACTTGAGCCTCATCCCCAGCCCATGAAACATTCTTTTGTTTTCATTTGAATATAAACTGACATGATTAAACAAGTTTTCAGGTACTTATCTGCCATTGTTTTCTGTGAATCTTTTTTCTGATAAATTTATGAATTACTTGTATTATAATGAAATTAGCCCTTTTTCACATACATTGCAGATAGTTTTCCTATTGGTAGTTTGTTATGCAACTTTATTGTATTTTCTTTTTTGACTTAATCAAATTTATTGATATTTTCCTTTACAGCTTTTTTTTTAAGTACTCCAATTTTTAAAACTGATTTTATTTCCTGGTATGTTTATGGTTTTTTCTTTATGTATAAATAAATATTCCATCTAGAACCTAGTTAAGCAGCAAAGATCACTCTTACTGGATAAAAGAATTACATCCTTTCTGCACCAGCCAATCCTTTCTATTCTGAATGTGCAAATACCCATGCCTATGTGCTCTTTCCAAAAGATCTTTTTCTCCAGGCTCACAGGAAATGCTTTTTTTCCCCTCTTGTCCATCATTCTAGAAGCTATATTCCTTTTAGAGACAGCTCAAGTTCCACATCTGCTAGAAAGTTTTCCATGCCCACAGACTTTTCCATTTCTAAAGCTCATATGATCAAATATTACCTTCTATGAGCCTCTCCTTTATTCAATTTTTAGTTTTTTTTTTTTTTAGTTGTAGATGAACACAACACCTTCATTTTGTTTATTTTTGTGTGGTGCCAGGGATTGAACCCAGTGCTAATGCATGCTAGGCAAGCGCTCCACCACTGAACCACAACCCTGGCCCTCCTTTTCTCAATTTTACACCTACTTTCTGAGTGAATGGAATCTAACCTTCAGATATTTAGGGTTGTTTTATCTAATTCCCTCCTTACCCTTAGAGCAGCTAAAAACATGCTGAATATATGGAAAGAATTAAATAGTACTTCTTTTTTTTTTTAAGTTGTAGATGGACACAATACCTTTATTTATTTATTTTTAATATCTGGTTTTTTTTAGTTGTAGTTGGACACAATACCTTTACTTATTTTTATGTGGTGCTGAAGATCAAACCCAGGGCCTTGCACGTGCTAGGCAAGCACTCTACCGCTGAGCCCCAGCCCCAGCACCTACCTTTATTTTATTTATTCATTTTTATGTGGGGCTGAGGATTGAACTCAGTGCCTCATGCGTGCTAGGCAAGCACTCTACCGGTGAGCTACAGCCCCAGCCCTAAACAGTACTTCTTGATTTGCCATGACAGTGTATGTAAAACTGAAGATGGAGTTGGTCCAAGTTGAGATGAAATGGAAGTATAAAATGCATACCAGGCTTTGAAGACTTAGTATGTAAAAGTATCTCATTTTTATAGAGACTGTATGGCAAAATTATAACATTTTGGAGATGATCAGATTCTATAAAATATATTTTTTTAAATGTTAAAAGTATGAGCTAGATGTGGTGGTACATGCCTGTAATCCCAGCAACTTGGGAGGCAGGCAAGGCCAGCTAAGGCCAGCCTCAACAACTTAGCGAGAACCTGTCTCAAAATAAAATGGACTGGGGATGTAGCCTGTGGTAAAAGGTTAAAGTATATCTCTATTTAGTGTAAATAAAAGGTTAAAGTATATTCTCTATTTCAGTATGGTCCAGAGAGGTGGTACGCGCCTTTAATCCCAGCAACTCAGGAGGCTAAGGCAGGAGGATCAGAAATTTGAGGCTAGCCTGGGTAATTTAGTGAGACTCTGTCTCTAATAAAGATATAAAGGACTATGGATGTAGCTTGGTGGTACAACATCACTGGGTTTAATCCCCAGTAACATTAACACACACACAGCTCATTCTTCTTCTTTTTTTTTTGGTCCCAGGGATTGAACTCAGGGGCACTAGATCACTGAGCCTCATCCCCAGCCCTATTTTGTATTTTATTTAGAGGGGTCTCACTGAGTTGCTTAGTGCCTTGCTTTTGCTGAGGCTGGCTTTGAATTCATGATCCTCCTGCCTCAGCCTCTCAAGCCGCTGGGATTACAGTGGCTCATTATTCTTGGTGCTGACTCCTAAATTAAGGTGATTTGAAGATAAGATGATCTTTTCTGGGGCCAAAGATATTCTGACCTCAAGGTCTGTCAGACCATTATGCAATCATTATCTTCTTGGTACCAGGGCCTCATCTTTATGAGTGCTAATTACATATTTTATTTTACACTAACTGCCACAGACTTGAAATACAATGGTCCCTCTCAATAGGTCAGGTAACCGCTTGGCCAATAAAATGTTACTAGGAGGGGCTGGGATTGTGGCTCAGCGGTAGAGTGCTCCCCTAGCACAGGCGGGACCCGGGTTCCATTCTCAGCACCACATAAAAATAAAGGCATTGTATTGTGTCCATAAATATTTTTTAAAAAAATGTTACTAGGAAACAAGTCAGGTTCAGATACTGAAACATTTCTCAAAGCTTTCTGTGGTCTGAAATGTTCTGTTAACAATGTAGACATATTCTTTGCATATCCATTTAGTCACTGGGGCTATCAAGCTGTTTGGAACAGTTGCCACTTGGCCTTGTAAGCTAATCTCATTTAGTTGGAACCCCTGTGTTACTTTTTACTGCTACAACAGATCATCACAAACTTAGTGGTTTAAAACAACGAATTTATTCTTATAGTCTGGAAAGCCAAAAATCTAAAAATCAAAATTTTCGCATTCCTTTTGGAGGCTCCAGGGAAGAATTTATTTCTTTGCTTTGTCTAACTTCTGGAAACTGCCTTCATTCTTTGGTTTACAGGCAGGCCTTCCTTTCATCACTCTAACCTCTTGTTTCTGTCATCACATCTTCTACTGTGGTCTAATCACATCTGCAAAGTCCCTTTTGCTATCTCAGTTAACCTCAACTTTTTGGTTTGTTTTTATTGGTACCGGGAATCAAAACCAGGGGCACTTTACCACTGAGCCACATCCCCAATCCTTTTTATTTATGTTTGAGACATGTTAAAGTTGCTGAGGCTGGCCTGGAACTTAAATCCTCCTATATCAGCTTCCTGAGTCACTATGACTACACTGCACACAGCGTGGATAACATTTGTAGTTTCCAAGAAATGGTATTGGATATCTTAGGGGTCTGTTATTTAGCCTATCTCTGCCCCATATACATTTCTTTGCACTGCCTTGGTGAAGGGTGATAGGAGAGAGCCACCTTGCAGAAATGCAAGGTTTCCAAGTATTCTTAAATTAAGATCTATAAAGAATAGGTAAACTCAGCCCTATAAAAACTGGTCTTATTATTTCATATATATATATATATGGGATATTAGCTCCATATCCCTTCCTCCCAACACTGCTTCATTTGAAATGCTCTATAGTAGTGCTGGGTGAGGCGATGCACACCTGTAATCCCAGTGAGTTGGGAGGCTGAAGAGGCAGGATGATCCCAAGTTCAATACCCTCAGCAATTTAGGCCCAAAGCAACTTAGCAAGACCCTGTATCAAAATAAAATTAAAAAATAAAAACAAAGGCCTGGTATGTGGCTCAAGGGTTAAGTGACCCTGGGTTCAATCTTTCGTCTGCCCCCCACCCCCAAAAAAAGGAAGAAAAAAAGCAGCTCTGTAGTGCTAAAGCTGAACTCCTTATTACTGCATCCTGAAAAACTAATTATTAGACATAGTAAGATGTGAGTTTTCTATGATGATTTTTTCACATAAGCCTTTGATCCACCAGGTATAATTGTAGTCTGCACCATGCTTACAGTGTCATGAGAAGGCAATAGCACTATATTTTTTTGCTTAATGCTGTATCCTACAAAATACCTTCACATTGTTTAGCTTACTTAGGCACAGGAAAAGGGTTGTTTATTTATTTTATTTTTTTATTGTTGTTTTGGTATCAGGGATTGAACCCAGGTGTGCCTAACCACTGAGTCCCAGACCTTTTTTATATTTTGAGACAGGGTCTCACGAAGTTGCCAAGACTGGCTTTGAATCTGTAATTTTCTGCCTCAGCCTCCCAAGCTGCTGGATTACAGGCATGTACCACTGTGCTGGCTAGGTGTTATTTCAGTTGTACAGATGAGTAAACTATGGCTGCAAAGCAGAGAATGGACTAGAAGGTAGGTGACTTAACATAGAAACCCCTGGTAGGCATCATCCACATGGATGGAATGAATGAAATTTACTTGTTATTTGTAGAATTGACTGGATTTCCCAGCTGCTTCCCAGGCTGAGGCAGGAGGATTGAAAGTTTGATGACAGCCTCAGCCAGCCCTATCTCAAAATAAAAAATAAAAAGGACTGTGGATGTAGTTCAGTGGTAGAGTGCCCGAGTTTCAATCATCAGTACCAAAACAAAAAAGAATAGGATGGACATCATGATTATTTCAGCATGGGGATATAAATGAGCCAAGAGTCAACTGAGGTTTCTGATTTGAGCAGTGGATGCCACAAATTGTGATAGGATTAGGTTTGGAGAGAGGGTAGATAATGAGTTTGCTTTTGGGATATGTTGAATTTTAAGATGTCTTAAGGATTTATTTAGGGGGATCATGATTTTAAGACAGGAAAAATATTAGTCTGAAACTGTGGGGTAGGACTACCAGTATATTCAGGGATTGTTAATGTTGGTAGTTGTTAAAAGCATGAGAGTAGAAGAAATCACCTATGGAAAAATATGTAGAAGGCTGGATGGAACACTAAAAAACCCTATATTCAGTGTTGTCCACTGCTTGTATCATAATCATCTGAGGGGGCTGGGGCTGTAGCTCAGTTGCAGAGCACTTGCTATCATGTGTGAGGCACTGGGTTTGATCCTCAGCACCACATAAAAATAAATAAATAAAAATAAAAAAAAAAATCACCCAAGGAGCCTGTTAAAAACAGAATCCTTCAGGGTGCAGTGGCATATACCTGTAATCTTAGTAACTTGGGCTAGGCAGGATGATTGTAAGTTCAACACCAGCCTCAGCAACTTAGAGACCATGTCTCAAAATAAAAATAAAGACTGGGAATGTTGCTCAGTTGTAGAGCATATCCAAGTTCAATCCCCAGTACTCCAAATAGCAAAACAAAACAAAAACAAAAACAACTAGAATCTACACTGTGAATATGCTGAATGTCACATTAATTATACACTTAAAAATTGGTCAGCACGGTAAATTTTGTTATATGTATATGTAGTTTACCACAATAAAAGAATACAACAAAATAGAACATCTAAGTCCTATTCCAGACCTGAACCAGTATCTCTGGGTTCATAATTTAAACCTGTTAAGCATCTTGAAATTCTAGTTAATGTATCTTTCCTAGTATCTATAATTGCTGTGCCAAGCCTGGGCATGTTAGAGACTTGAACTGCCAAAGAAAGATAAAATACATTCCCTACTGACCACTTCCTTTAGTCCGGTCAGTGGCTCTTCATTACAGATTGCATTGTGAGGTTTTGCCCAAAGGAAGGCCTAATTAAAAACACCTAAAAAAAATTTTTTTTTTTTTGGTACCTGGGATTGAAATCAGGACTGCTTTACTACTGAGAGACATTCCCAGTCCTTATTATTTTTTTGAGACAATCCTCCTCTGTTTCCTGTGTCATTGAGATTGCAGGCTTATTCCAGCAATCATGATAGGCTTTTTTTTTTTTTTGATGGGGTACCGGGGATTGAACTCAGGGGCATTCAACCACTGAGCCACATCCCCATCCCTATTTTGTATTTTATTTAGAGACAGGGTCTCATTGAGTTGTTTAGCTCCTGGCTTTTTGCTGAGGCTGGCTTTGAACTCGTGATCCTCCTGCCTCAGACTCCTGAGCCACTGGGATTACAGGCATGTGCCACCGCACCCGGCTAAGCCTGGTCTAATTTTTAATGACCTTTAAGAGTTGGGGATATGGATCAGTGCTAGAGCATTTGTCTACCATGCACAGGCCCTGGTTTTGATCACCAGTACCACAAACAGAAACCTAGGAATAGTCTATTCCACATCCTACAACTAAGGATCATATTCTTCATTTAGATACCCTTGCTCACTGATCTTTGGATTCATTCTCCTCAGGGATTATCCCAAATAATGGGGAACAGACATTCTTTCAGTTGCATGCTTTGGACATTTTGCCAAAAGCTTCTGCTAGGTTTTCAGGCTGCCTCACTGTTCCAGGACAGTGAGCATAATTCTCAGTTAAAAGCCTTTTCGGTATCTTTTACTGCCTTCCCATCTTACTGCCTCCAGAATCTTAATCTGTTCCTTTCTTTTTCTTCTATCAGTGATTCAGGGATCAGATGCCCTGAAGAGTAGAAGGCTTCGGTCCCAACTAGTGTTGCCAAAGCAGCATACTAATTCCATGCCATGGTCCTGGGTCAAGATCTGCACAATCTGATTGGCCATATCACCTCGGATGGCAAGGGAATGGAAGTGATCAAAATCATGGAGTCCCAGCTTTCGGAGACGCCTTGCAGCTGCTCGGTAACACTTCCAAGGCTGTGGCTCCACAAGGAGGTAGCGGCAGAGGGAGGAAAGATGGGCCAGGAACTCCCACAGGCCATGGTCCCCATGGTTAAGATGAATCCACATGGTTATTGACATACAGAAGCCAATGTCAAAAACTGAACGTCCAAATTGACTTAAGAAGGAGCTCAAGAGAACCTTCCGGGTCCTTTGATTCATGAAGTCCAGGGTGATAAAATTCAAGCCATCAGGAAAAGGACATTCTTTTTTAGCTCGCTCCACCAGGACTGGATCTATGTCACAGCATAGGAGACGGAGTTCTCTGGGGGCATCTGAGCAGTTCTCCCCATCATGTAAGGAAAGGAAGTGTTTGTATAGAGCCACACTCAGATCCTAGAGGAATCCAAAAGAGTCATTGCAGTATTCAACATTGAATGGAAGACAAATCTCTCATCCTCTAAGACTGCCATACTTACTTCTGGCTTTATAGGATGTGAGCCTCCTAATTATAACCTACAGAGGTTGTAGTTTTTCTTGAGCAGACTCTCAGCACCCTCCAGGGGTCATAGACTGTAAATGCACTATCCCTATATTTTCTTGATAACTGCTGGTTGGGTTGTATGGTTCAAAGTGATAGTTCAATGATACTGCAAAGGAGCCTAGAGCAATAAATAATATGCTGGTAAACACATCTTTAAATATATATATATTGTTTATGGTCCTTTATTTTTTATTTTATATGTGGTGCTGAGAATTGAACCCAGTGCTTCACACATGCTAGGCAAGGGCTCTACCACTGAGCCAGAACCCCAGCCCTAAACTCATCTTTTTTTGGGTATCTCAGACCCAAGTGAAAAGGAAAGGGGTCCAGGAGCGTAACCAGTGTTCCTTACCTAGAGCAAGCACCATCTTATTAAAACCTGTTTCTCAGAATAGAAACCTGTGGTTGGAAAAGGTCTGGATTCCAAAAATCCTCATTTAGCCTTCATTCTACATCTTTTAGTTTACATACTGTTTTATACTTCATCAACTCCTTCTGAGACTTATTCTGCTTCTGCAGCCATCATTCCCAAAATACACTAATGATCTACTTCTAGCCAAATCCAACTATTTATGATTTTCACTACCTTAGGAACTTTTTGACTCTTAAAGTCACTCTCTCCTTTTGCTAACTTTGATTTCTATAATCATTATAATCAACTCTAATTTGTGTTTTTCTATATAATTTTTTACATTTGGTTCCTTCCTAATGTATCACGATTCTTAAAGCTTCTTTTTCTTCCCAATACTGGGAATTGAACAAGGGGCGTTCTACCACGAGGTAAATTCCCTGCCCCATTTATTTTTCATTTTGAGATGGCTGGCCTCCAACTTGCTATTATCCTGCCTCAGCCTCCTGAATAGCTGGGATTACAGGTGTGTGCTACCCTGCCTGACTTGTCCTCTCAAACTTTAATGGACATATAAATCACTAATATATAAAATATACATGCTGACTTAGTAGATCTGGGGTGAGGGCTGAGATTTGTTTGTATATATTTATTTTTTGCGATGCTGGGAATCGAACCCAGGGCTTCACACATGCCAGGTAAGTTGCTCTACCACTGAGCCACATTCCCAGCCCTGAGATTATATATTTTTAATAAGCTGTCAAATCATGCCAGTGTTCAAAAATTAGTATCAAGGCCCCAAACCACAGTGCTTATTTTCTCCCCATTCTCTGTTTACTTCTTCCATACTTTCTCATCTTGTCTGATATTGGGTGTGGTCCCATTTAACTAGTCACTTAATCACATCAGTGACGGGCTGGATCCCCAGTACCAGGCAAAAAAAAGACTGAATGTTTCCAGGTTATTAAATGAAAAGCAAGGTATAAAATAGTGTGCTTCTATTATTAAAATTAAATGATGGGGGATATTTATATACTTATTTATACATTTGTAAATGTTTGGGTATACACACGATCGATACCCAAGCAGTTACACTCATTGGTGCCACTGTGTGGGGGGAAAGGAGGATTTAGGGTTGACAGTAAAGACTTACTTTTTACTATGAAGTCATCCCTTGTTATCCATAGTGAACTGGTTTGAGGACCCCAGAGGATACTGAAATCCAAGGATGCTCACGTTATTATATTAAATATTTGTGACTGTATTGTTTAGGAAATAATAAGAATAAAAAAAAAAAAGATCTGTTCATGTTCAGTACAGACAAAATTTTTTTTAAAAAAATGTATTTTCAATCCATGGTTGATTGTATCCACAGATGCAGAACCCATAGAAAAGCCATCTGTAGCCTTTGTATTTTGATTTTTTAAAAATCAAATATAAACATTTTTTTAAAATATTTTATTTTTTAGTTGCAGTAGGACACAACATCTTTATTTTATTTATTTTTATGTGGTATTGAGGATCGAACCCAGGGCCTCGCACATGCTAGGCGAGTGCTCTACCGCTGAGCACAACCCCAGCCCCAAATATATTTTTAAAAGTGCAAAATAGAAAGCTCTTTAAAATGCACAGTCATGGGCTGGGATCATGGCTCAGTGATAGAGTGCTTGCCTCATATCTGTGAGGCACTGGGTTCGATTCTTAGCATCACATATAAATAAATGAATAAAATAAAGGTACATCAACACTAAAAAAAAAAAAAAGAAAAAGAAAATGCGTGGTCACATTTAGGACCATCCATTCCTTTAGTTAATTTCAACTATGTCCTTGCTTCTGATGTGTGTAAGATATACTACTCAACTTTAAAATCTCTGGTGTTTTCTTAATTCCTTATATGAAATTCCAAGCCATAGCCCAATGTCTCTTTTCCATTGCTTTTCCCAGATTTCCTATATCATCACGGTAGAGAAATGTTTGCAGGGACACCCACACATCTGCTCATTCCAGTCTTTGGGACTGTATCCAAATGTTCTCCCCCTCTTGTGTACCTCATGGTCTTAAATCATCTTCTAAAGTCTTCTTCCAAAGGTCTCAGACAATAAAATTGTCTGCACCACTTCCAGCCCCTATTCTGGTGTGATGAGTAGGGGAACCAACTTTTGAAGCATTTGCAATCATGGGGTGAGATAGCCTGCTCCTCTAGGCTATCCTATTGGCTACAAATAGGTGAGAGGCATTTCCTTATTTTGCATGTGGTTGGACTATAATTATTTTATGTCTAAGAATACTCTGTAGTAAGAAGAGTGGCAAGACCTCCATCTGGCTCCAGGGTCTGTCCTGCACTGTGCATGCGTAACACCCTACAAGTCTTAGTTTCAGGCACGATTCTGTCACTACTGGCCCATCTCTCCCAGTTGCCCAATCCAACTGCACACACTCAAACACAAATCCCCGGAAGCCGCCTCTCCCCAGTCAGGTCGCCAGCCAAGCAGAGAGGAGGCAAATGCAGTGAGTTCAGAACGGTGGCCCTCCCCACCGGGGTCTGGGAAAGAGAGCGGGAACTTGGCATGGAGTTGGGAAGGATTCCTTAAGCTTCTTGAGAGATGGTAATGGGAGGTAAGAACTGCAGGAGGTCGGTCAACATTACGTTTAAAGCCTGTTTTGGTGGTGTGATGCCACGCCCTATCCAGAACCACACTGGACAAGCAGACAGCCAACCACTAGAATCCCGGAGCTCAGATCCCTTGCCCGTCACTCACCCCGGAGTTACACCCCACGTCGAGCCCCAGGATCGGCCTTGCCTCGGAACGCTCGGGAGGGAAGAGCCTTCGAAGCAGCTCCGGGGGCAGGAGGCGAAGCCGTTGCTCTGGAGGGTGAAAGCGGGAATAATGAGGGAAATTTCCGAACGGAGCGGCCCCGGGTTCCAGAACCCGTGGCTCCTCTTCTGCTGCATTCTCCCCAATACCCTCTCCCATCAGTTTCGCGGGCGCCGCCATTATACTAAGCCCCGCCTCGGATCCGGCGGAACCGGAAATCGGTATCCTACAGCCACAGAGGACGGTAGCGGCGCTGGCGTTCGTGCGCAAAATGACGTAAAAAGACCGGAGGCAATCTTTTGGCTGGTGAAGAGGCTGCGTTTTCTTCGGAGTACTCTCAGTGTGCTTGGCGATGTGCTGACTCCTGGGACTTGTATTGTTTTATTAAACCCTGGCCACAGCCCTAGGAGGGGTTTAGTAATGTCATCCACGGTTTACAGGGAGGAAACAGTGCAGAACTGTTAAGTAGTTTGCCCAAGACCAGTTTGAAATGGGCGACTTGACCAGAGCAAGGTCGTTGTTAGGGTTTTGGAACTCAGTCGTGGCCTAATTCCTTTTCTTTACGAATGCATAAAGTGAGACCCAGAGAAAAGTAATTATTTGGGTTCGCACATGACACACACGGTTAGGGAAAGGGTAGCTGGGAGGGCTGGGGATGTGGCTCAAGTGGTAGTGCGCTCGCCTAGCATGCGTGAGGCAACTGGGTTCGATTCTCAGCACCATAAAGATATTGTGTCCACCTAAAACTAAAAAATAAATATTAAAAAAAAGAATCTGTTCTTGGAAGTGGGCTGGGGATATAGCTCAGTAGTAGAGTGCTTCTTGCCTGGCATGCAGAAGGACCTGAGTTCAATACCCATTACTAAGAAAAAAAGAAAGATTGCCTGGAGCTACAGGTTACTTGGTACCAGAAGTCTCAAATGGCTCTGCTTGCCAGGACCAACAAGTGGACAAGGCAACTGTAGACAGTGCACTCCTTTAGAGACAAGTACCATGCCCCAAGATCCCGAACTTACCTTCTAAGCTCTTTACATATATTAATCTTCACAGAAACCTGGTAAGGAAAGGTCCATAATTATGATTCTTTTTTTTTTTTTTTTTTTTTTTGTAGTTGAGTTCATTAGTGCACAACGAAGTAGTGTTAGAAATACCGAAGTGCTGCAAGAAATCAAACACATGCTCATATGTGGGTCTGTTGCCGGAAGCTCTGTCCTTGTCCCCATGTCAATCTAATAATGAGGACACAGTTTTTCAGAAAAAGGAAAAAGGTCTACTGCTTTGCTAGCAAAGGAGAAATGGGGGCTGGGGCTATAGCTCAGTGGTAGAGTGCTTGCCTAGAATGTGTGAGGCCCTGGGTTGTGTTGGCATAATTACAGTCATCTTCCTTTCCCCACCCCTACTTTATGAATAAACTGTTCTTATTCTTAAGAAATAGAAGCTATCCAGAGACTTACTGGTCTGGAGAGGTGCTGGTCTCTCTCTGTTCCCTCTTTGAGAGATAGGAGAACTGCCTGTCTCTGTTCCCAAGAAACAAACTTGCCTTCCACAAAATCAGGTGATGCTTGCTATGCCAGTCACCAGGACTAAACCCACCCCTATTGCGTGGCCACGAGTCTAATCTACAAAAAGAAACATTCAAGGGGGAGTTGCTGCTGCGCTGGTACACGCTTGTGTGCTCTAGCTCACTTTCTCTCTCTCTCTCTCTCTCTCTCTCTCTCTCTCTCTCTCTCTCTCTCTCTCTCTCCAGAGCAGCCTGTCAGGCTTCTGACAATAAACCTGCTTCTTATCCCACATGTGTGAGTGATCAGTCCTACATCACTTTTCTTTCATCTGTGCCATAAAATAGGTTCTTCTCCTGTCTAGAGATAAGTTTGGGCTCTGCACCAGGACTCTCTGGAGATGGCATTTAGCTTGGGGCCAGTGAATCGTGTGGTGATGACCCCTTTCACTGCTGTCCCCTCTCACTCTGGTTTAGTCTAGAGCCAGGAATGCCTGACTGTAGTCACCCCAGCACTCCAACTCCTCCCAATCCAAAATCCCATCTGACTCATTTCTTGCCCACTTAGTTCCCTTCCATTTGGCTCCAGATCTAAAAGCCCATCAGCTAATTCAAATTTCCACTCAGCAATGGCCCTTCTATGACTTGGACAACGAATCCTAAT
Source organism: Marmota monax (assembly GCF_021218885.2). Classification (NCBI taxonomy): domain Eukaryota; kingdom Metazoa; phylum Chordata; class Mammalia; order Rodentia; family Sciuridae; genus Marmota; species Marmota monax. The sequence goes on from NW_026695227.1 coordinate 30,825,491, forward strand.
GGCACCTTTGATCCCAGTATTTTAGGGATCTTTACAATTTTTGACAGCACTCATGTGAGGGCTATCTCCTTTCTCTGCTCTAAGCCTTCCCTTTGCCCCTCTTGCTCTTCTGCCCAGCTTTTACTTGCCATTAAGGCTCTGGATTCCTTCAGAGAGCCTACTTCTAGACAAACAAGGGACCATAACCCTTCTCCCTTCTTCTATTGGCCTGCTATATTGTAAAGCCCATCAGACAGATAATTCCATTGTTATAGCAGGCAACAGCATGACAGACCAAATGCAGGTGGCTCTATTTTTCCTCCCCAACAAAGAATCCAACACCATTCTCCTTTCTACACTCCCAAACACTGCCCAAAACACATCTACACACCTCTGACACTACCCAAGATACCTATCACATCCTCACCCATCTACACCACTTACTTCACCCTAACCTCCTGTCTTCTCTAAGGAACTTTTTCAAACAATCTCTAACCCTCACCCAGACCATATCAAATTCCTCCAGGACCTCTCCTCTTCCTGCAAGATATATATATATATATATATTATCCTTTCTCTAACATTCGCCCTCTCTCCTTTCCAACTCACCAGGCAAGAGGACATTTACCAGCCAGTAATTGGCAAATTGACTTCACATCCCCACTGTAAAACATTTCAAGTATCTCCTAGTCCTGGTTGACACATTCTCTGGAGTGGTTGAGGCCTTTCCCACCACTCGCAAAAAAGAGCACAAACCATTTCTAGTGTTCTCCTTAAAGATCTCATTCCTCGCTTTAGCCTCCCTCCTTCCGTCTGATAATGGGCTCCACCCAACAACTTCAACAGCTTCCCTCGCTCTCCTAATGGTACCACTCTTCCTCATCTCTACTAATAATGTTTCATAATTTTATACATTCAAACCTGGCCTAATTACCAATTGGAAAAATAGGGTTAAAAAGCCCTACGCAGGGGCTGGGGTTGTGGCTCAGTGGTAGAGCACTTGCCTAGGACGTGTGGGGCCCTGGGTTCAATCCTCAGCACCACATAAAAATAAATAAATAAAATAAAGGCATTATGTCCAACTACCACTAAAAAATAAAATATTAAAAAAAAAATCCCTAGGCAGCAATCTCCCTAGCCAAGGCCACACTGAAGCTAACATTGAAATACAAACGGCATACTTAGCAGGTTTGACAAGAGGCCTAAGACTAAAGGGGAAAAAAGTGTCAATTTAACTTTTACCTTGGCTGCAACACAGAAGAATGACTTCAAAACTCTCTCTCTCTCTCTCCCCTTCTTCCTTTCACTCTCTCTCTTTCATATTCTCTCATATCACCTTAATGAAATAATTAATAATATTTTTCCTAGGACTCTTATTTTTTTATATATTTTTTTAATATTTTATTTACATTTTAGTTTTCGGCAGACACAACATCTTTGTTTGTATGTGGTGCTGAGGATTGAACCCGGACCGCAGCATGCCAGGGGAGCGCGCTACCTCTTGAGCCACATCCCCAGCCCCATAGGACTCTTATTTTTAAAATTCTGTATTTTTGAGCTCATACTTTTGTTCCTGTGCACCAAAATTATAATTTCTGACATTCTGCTTTGCTCAGAGACTAATTTACAAAAGTTGGCTCTTAATCTAATAAGGTTTTTTTTTTTTTTTTTTGTGGTTCTGGGGATAGAACCCAGAGCCTTGTGCATGCAAGGCAAGCACTCTACCAGTTGAGCTGTATCCCAGCTCAATAAGTTTTAAAAGTTATAAGACCTTTACTCATTTGTTCTGTGTACTGTCTTGTCTACATGTGTGTGTATATCAAAACCAACATATAGAGTGCTCATAAACTAAAATTCAAGAATAGATCCAAATACCTTTGATTCACATGATTTAAAGTTCAATTTAAATTGGATAAAACAAGGTAATGATATCTTCAAAATCAGTAACACTTTTTTCCAGATGATCAAACAATAGAAAATCTCATTTTCTATTAAATATTTTAAATATAATGTCCCTTACTTCTAATGTCCATTACTTCTTTATCCTTCAACAGAAAAGGATGACTTAAAATGTTAACTAAATTTGCTTTTCATGTGTAACCTAAATTAAAAATGGGTGAATCAGATTTAACGTAAATGTGATAAACATTATAAATGTGATTTTCAAAATTTGCTGCTCAATGGAAAGTTTAAGATTGCTTTATTTCTGATCTCTGCTAAAAGCAAGATAAGTAAAGGTTTTAACCCAGGTTTTAGGCCCCTCAAAGTCAACAGTCTTGCACTCCTGATTCTGGGAATCATACCAGCAATGAGGGGGAAGAAGCCTCTGAGCTAGCTGCAGTGGCTTCCACTCCTCCACCTGCCCTACATCCTTCACTATCTAAGCTAAGAAAGAAATTTGTATGTACAATTTTTTCTATTCTAAATGTTCTCGCCCTGTCAGCCCTCTCTCATCACCCAATCTCACATAGCCATTTGAGAGCTCACCCCTTTACTCCCTGTCTGTGAAGTCACTGGGTCTGAGGGGGTAGTCAGAGTCCCTGGTCCATTCTCTTTTGGTGATCTCTTCCAAATCGAAAGATGCCTAGGGTCCTTTACCTCCAAACCTGCCACATACACCAAGGTGTTCCAATACATAACACAGGCCTACAACCTTACCTTTCATGAAATACACATGAGACTATCCAACACCCTCCTCCCAGAGGAGCATGGATGAGTCTGGGAACAAGCCCAAAATTGTACCAATAAAGTCCACCAGTTGAGACTACAATTCCTCTGGAGGCCAAACAAGAAGGGACCAATTCATCACCTGTTTACTGACAGGTTTAAAAAGGGCAGCTCATAATGCCATCAATTATGATAAGAGGTCAGTCAGGATGAAAATGAAAACCCCTTTTCCTTTTTAAACCGCCTGACTCAGGCCCTACTTCAATACACCAATTTAGATCCTGAGTCACCTGATGGTCAAAATTTACTCATGACCTACTTCTTCTCCCAAAGCTTCCCTGACATTAAAGCTAAACTTAAAAAGTTGGAGCGAGGTCCCCTCACCCCACAGGCTCAAGTGCTTGATGTGGCCTTCAAGGTGTATGATGGCAGAGATGAAAAGGCTCACAAGACTAAATATCAAATGCTAGCCAAAACATTTCAACAACCTGCCACTACAATCACTACCCCTATAACCCACAGAAGACCCCCCAGAACATGCTATAGGTGTGGTCAGTTGGGCCACATTTTGTTCCAATCCTCATCAGCCTCCCAGTTCCTGTCCTAAATGCTGCCAGGCGGGCCATTAGGCTGTTGATTGCCCTCTTGCCCAGCGAGGTGGGAGGTCGGTCACACAGCCCCCCCACATTGCGGGCAGACCTTCTGGGACTAGCTATAGACAACTGATGAGGCTTGGAATCCCAACACCCAATGACCACCATTGCAACGCGGGAACCCAGGGTAACCGTTATGGTAGCAGGTAGGCCAATCTCTTTTCTTTTGGATACCAGGGCTACATTCTCATACTGTCCAGTTTTGGGAACCCACCTCTACCTCCATGACCTCCATTGTCAGGGTGGAAGGCAAATCATATTAACTACTAAGAACCCTACCTCTTACATGCTTCATTCACAAGATCCCTTTCTCCCACTTTTTCCTCATGCCCCACTCCCTTACTAGGTCGAGATCTCCTAAGTAAATTTGGCTCATCTATTTCCTTTAATTTTCCCTTGCAGGGCTCTCTCCCAGACTTGTCCCCATTCCCACTTCTTCTCCTAGAACCTACAACCACATCCTCATTAATACCCTTGTTCCCATCCTTGGTCTGTCCCCAGGTATGGGACATATACAACCCCTCTGTAGCCAAACACTAAGATAGCATCCACATCACACTTAAAAACCCATCTCTGTTTCCAACCCAATACCCACTACCTCTAAACAGTCTTATGGGACTCAGACCAATCATTTCTGACCTCTTAGCCAAAGGGCTATTGCCTTGTACAGACTCCCCTTATAACACACCCATTCTCACTGTCAAAAGACCTTCAGGTACCTTCCATCTGTTTCAAGACCTTGGCACCATCACCACAGCAGTAGCCCCTTTATACCCCATTGTTCCAGATCCATACACTCTTTTGTCCTTCATCCCTGTCTCCACAACACACTTTTTAAAATACCTTTGTTTTTATTTATTTATTTTTATGTGGTGCTGAAGATCGAACCAGGGCTTCTCACACTCTAGGCGAGTGCTCTACCGCTCAGCCCTAGCCCCAGCCCTCCACAACACATTTTTCTGTTCTAGACCTTAAGGATGCCTTCTTGTCCATTCCCTTACACAAAGATTCCCAAGACCTTTTTGCTTTTACCTGGACTGACCCAGACACCCAGGTATCTACTCAACTTCACGGTCCTTTCACAGGATTTTAGAGATAGCCCCCACCTTTTCAGACAAGCCTTGGCCTGAGACCTCACCCACCTATCCTTGTCACTATTATTCCTCCTCTAATACGTGGATGACCTTCTTCTCTACAATCCTTCCCTATACCATAGTAAAACCCATACGGCCAAATTACTAAACTTCTTGGCCTTGCAAGGATATTGTGTTTCACCCTCTAAGGTTCAGCTTTCTCTTCCTACAGTCACTTATTTGGGCTTCCAACTAACCTCTTCCCACAAGACCATTACAATGGGTTGGGAAAAAACTCATTTCTCACCTTCCTGTTCTCACTACCAAGGCTAGATAGTGAGGTACTCTCATTCCTGGGACTATCAGAATACTTTAGGGCATGAATTCCCAATTACTCTTTGCTGGCCCAACTCCTCTATGGGGCCCCCTTGAAGAGCCCCTCATCAAACACATCAACACTCCCCTTCAGGCCCTCCAACAAGCCCTCCTTCAGGCCCCAGCCCTTCACTTGCCCTACCTGTCTTGCCCCTTTTCTCTATATGTAACAGAAAACCAAGGTTTTACCCTTGGAGCACTGGGTCACCGGTTAGGACCATCCTTTGCAGCAGCGGTATTTCTCTCAAAATGCCTAGACCCAATAATACAGGGATGGGCACCTTGCCTTCAGGTACTAGCCTCCTCAGCCATTCTAATCCAGGAATCAAAGAAACTAACATTTGGGTCACCTCTAACAGTACTCTTCCCCCATCACTTAACTGACTCTGCATCCTTCCCTCATTCTTTTCCTTCAAATCTCACTGATTGAGGACCCCTCTCTAACCTTCAAAATCTGCCCTCACCCTCATTTCACTGCATCCCCCAAACAGGGCCCCTTACCTTGTGGCTCAAACAGGCACAAGTCTCCAAACTTCACCGAGAACCTGAACAACCCAAAGATCACACTGCCTCAGACGAGTAATTCCCTTTCCCCTTCTCATTACTATCAATTTCTTCTCATTCTAGGGACAGAGCTGGCCTCTGACCCAGGACTTCCAAGGCCTATCACTTCACTTTCCTCTTCCAGCTCGTTCAGGACTTACATTTTCAGGGATCCTTTTCTGACTTCACCCCTTCAATACAACAGGGATAAATGGACCTTGCTGGAACACTCAGTCTAACACCCACACCAATCCTGCTTACTCTCCACACCATATCATCATGGGGTCAGACTTTTATATGAGCCCCCCAGAAACTTACTTCTTAGGCCAAAATAGTTTCCTCACAACATGTATCAATGCTTTTATCCCAGGTCCTGTGTCTTGATCATCCTATCTCCCCAACTCACTCTCTATACTTCGGCTGAGATGGCTAGCCTCATCCCCCCCCACCCCACTAACAATCTAAATGGGAAGTCATTCTTCCAGTCCTCCTAGGCATTAGTTGAACATCCTTGATGGTAACTCTGGGAACAGCAAGGGGACCCCCCGGACATAGCCTTAACTTGGCCTCCCAACTTAACCAACTTGGAGAGGAAGTAAACAGAACCATCGACACTTTAACAGAGGATATCTGCCTCCTACAGGCTCTGATAATCTCCCTGGCAGAAATCACCCTACAGAACAGAAGGTCAATAGACCTAATTACAGCAGAAAAGGGAAGTACCTGCCTTTTCCTAGGAGAGCAATGTTACTATATCAACCAATCAGGAAAAATAGAAAAAAACATATGGATCTTATAAAATCTAACAGCTAAGCTTTAAAGTTCTCTGGCAATTCCCTCCCTTCCTCTCTCACCAACCTATGGAACTCTATCCTTGCTTGAGTCTTACCACTTCTGGGACCCCTCACTTCCATTCTCTGCCTGGCTTTTCTGTTACCATGTGTTTTTAAGTTTTTACTGGAAACCATCATGGAAAGGACTAAGACCTTCACCAACCAAGTGATCAATTAGATGCTTCTGGGAGAATATACTCACTTGACAGAAGAAACCTCCCTTTTGGACCTGCCTCTGCCCCTGTCGCCACCTCTATGCTAGCAGGAAGTAGCCATAAGAAGAGAGCTCCATCCATAAGCCACCCTAAACCCCAGTATCAAAACAAAAATGAAGGGATGTTGGCATAATTACAGCCATCTTCCTTTCCCACCCCCACTTTATAAATACTGTTCTTATTCTCAAGAAATAGAAGCTAACCTGAGATAAAACTTACCAGTCTAGAGACTGCCGGTCTCTCTCTTTTCTCTCATTGAGAGATAGGAGACAACGTACCGGCCTCTGAGATGGGGAGATGGTGGTTTCTCTGTTCCTTCTTTTTTTCAATTAAAAAAAAACCTCTTTCTAGTTGTAGATGGACACAATGCTTTTATTTTATTTGTTTATTTTTTTATGTGGTGCTGAGGATCAAACCCAGGGCCTCACACATGCTAGGCAAACGCTACCACCAAGCTACAGCCCTAGCACTCTGTTCCCTCCTTGAGAGATAGGAGAACTGCCTGTCTCTGTTCTCAAGAAACAAGTTGCCTTCCACAAAATCAGGTGATGCTTGCTATGCCATTCATCAGGACTAAATTAGCCCCTATTGCATGGCCATGATTCTAGCCTATAAAAAGTAACATTCAAGGTGGGATTGCTGCTGTGTGCTCTCTCTGCTCAGAGCAGCCTGTCAGGCTTCTGACAATAAACCCGCTTCTCATCCCAGGTGTATGAGTGACCAGTACTGTGTCACTTTTCTTTTAGGTTTGATCCTCAGCACCACATAAAAATAAATAAATAAAATAAAGTTATTGTGAAAAAAAAAAAGAAGCAGGGGACCTGTCCCAAAGGCTGTGAATCTGCCCATCAGGAGGAACAGGGGGCTTTTAAAGAGGTGGCTCAAAGGCTACATTGCATGTATTCTCTGTTACAGTTGTAATTCACTTGTAAGGTAATCCTATTTTCCCAGAGATTTGTGAAGGAGTGAGACTAGAGAGGAGCAGGGAGAGAGGAAGAGAAATAAACATGTCCATTTTAAAAATAAGTTGCAGTGGTAGAGCAGCAAAGGCTAAATTCAACACATAAAGTGGACCACTGTTACAGGTCGGTAAGGCAAATTGTACTTCTGTAGACGGGTGTGCCCCCAAAGGGAATCCAGGGAACAAGCACACCTCAGCGAGCAGTCTGCCAGTAATCCTAACGAAGAACTGCCCCTTCCTCTGATGGGAAGAGTTCGGAGGTACAGTCTAAGGGATTAGCTAATTTAAAATTGGGGCGGGCACAGTTGTAATTGGTTACCTGTTAGGGAAACTTAAAATGGCTGCATTCTAGCCATTGTGGTGGCACACTTCTGTAATCCCAGCAGCTCAGGAGGCTGAAGCAGGAGGATCGAGAGTCCAAAGCCAGCCTCAGCAACAGCAAGGTGCTAAGCAACTCAGTGAAACCCTGCTCTAAGTAAAATACAAACTAGGGCTGGAGATATGGCTCAATGGTTGAGTGCCCCTAAGTTCAATGTTCAGTACCAAAACCAAAAACAAACAAACAAAAAGCTCCATTCTACCATGTGATTTCCTAACTTAACATGGCTTTATTATACTTTGTGAAAATCTAAGTTACAGTAAACATGCCTGTGTTGCATTACAGTTTTAAGTTTGATAGAAAAGAAAACTTAAATCTTAACAGCAGCTTGCCCAAGGTCATGGTTAGAAATGATAGTACCAAGATTTGAACCCAGGCAGTTTAGTTCCAAAGGATATGCTTGCAATATTATGTTATTCCCCTATGCTTAACACAATGCCTGACACAGATACTCAACAAATATTTGAGTGAAAATTCAGTGGAAGATATTGAGCTTTGTGGGGACACCACATACCCAAATCATAACACATGAGGAGAGAGTGGGGACATGAGTGTGGTTCTTGCTGGTTCAGGTCATAACACAGGCAGTGCTCAGCACAGCAGGCAGCTTCCTTGCAGCCTAGCATTGGAGTACAATTTGGGGAGTTTTTCTTCAGCAATGCACAAGAGCCTGTGAGTTCTTTATTCCTCTTAATATAATATTTTTATTGAATATAATGACAGTAGATTCTGTTTTCAAAAAAATCGACAAAATCTTTTAAACTTTAGTCAGTTTGTCATTTTTAATTATAATGAAAATACGATAAATAAAAAAGATAAATTGAAAAAAATTCAGTGGAAGATGCATGTAAATGACTAAAGCCAGGTTTCTTTGGGGAAAACTAAAATGGAAGGGAGAAAAAAACTGAATTGAAACATATGGTGGACTGGAGCTAGGTTGTGAACTGAGCCAGATTAGACAAAAAGAAAAACTGGTAACGAGAAACCAAGGAGTCTGGCCTAAGAAACCAAGGAGTCCGGCCTAGGCAACGTGTTCAGATTAGAAGCTAAAATGGCTCAGCATATCCAACAAGGTCAGCCAGGGGTCAGCAGAGTTGTGCTCACCTTTCCCCATTAGGTCACCCATCTGAAAGAGACCTCCTATTATATGAGATCAGTGATTTGCTAAACTCTCTATAAGGGACTGAAGCATGATTCCTATATATATATAGATGGCGTAGTGGCTTAAATAGGCCCTGTATCTTTTCCTCCCAGTGTTTGTACTTTTTTGTGTTTCATCTTTACCTCTTCTGCTATTTCACTATTTTATAATGACCAAAAATTATAGTGGAATTGAGTAAACCTCAGCACTCTGCACAAAAGGGTAGGGAAAAGTGGGGAGAAAAGCAATAGCATTTCTCTGTTTTTGACAGATTTTGTTGAGCTGAGCTAGCCTATTTTTGTCACTAGATGATGCTAGCACAAATACTTGATGACCTTTTATTTTCAAGGAGCTGGAATCACCTTACTGTGTGTATGTGTATGTGTGTGTGTGTGTGTGTGTGTGTGTGTTGGGGATTTATCCCAAGGCCTTGAATATGTTAGGGCAAATGCTTTACTGATGAGTGGTATACCCCTCCCTAGCCTCATCACCTTGCTTTTCTAAACATTTATGTCTTAAGTATCAAACCTAAAATGACCTAAAATGCCTCACAGGTAACCCTATAAAGAGATGTTTTAATTTGACCCACTCTGTGATCTTTGTAACCTGTGCACATTTTGTAGAGACTGATCTACCCAAGTGACCTGACAGTATGCAGCTTCTAGACCCAGGTTCTAAGTAACCAGTCTCAACACCTCAGACAGCTGTAACAGACCTTAAGAGCTTGTTTTGTACTTTGTTCAGTCAGGTTTTGTAGAGTTTGATACTTAAGACATTTCCCAGTTATGTATGATGACAGAGGTGGAGTATCCTCTGTAAAAGAAAAACCTCACCAAATTACAAATATAAAAATAGGAATGAAAGAGAATATTTAGTACAGGCACAGTGGCACACACCTGTAATCTCAATGACTCAAGCGACTAAGGCAGGAAGATTACAAGTTCAAGGCCAGTCTCGGCAATTTTAGCAAGACTCTTTCTGAGAATTAAAAAAGGAATATAGCTCAGTGGTAGAGCATCCCTGAATTCAATCCCCAATACTGCAAAAAAAAAAAAGGATAATATTTATAACAACTAATAACAAATTATAAAATATTAAAAGCTGACATGTATTCCAACATCATAAAAATTCCCATAGTAGTTTGATTAATTAGATATTAGTCATACTCAAATATTAGCTTTTCTTCTTACAAATTTCTTGGCTGCATACTATTTTTTAAAATATTTTTTAGATGTAGATGGACACAATACCTTTATTTTATTTGTTTATTTTTATGTGGTGCAGGGAATCGAACCCAGTGCTTCACACATGCTAGGCAAGCACTCTACCACTGAGCCACAACCCTGTCCCTTGGCTACATACTATTTTATTACTTTGCTTAATTACACCATTTTAGAAAGAGACTAGAAAGAATTCAGTCTTCAGCCAGGCGCAGTGGCACAAAGCCTGGTAATCCCAGTGACTTGGGAGGCTGAGGCAGGAGGACTGCAAGTTCCAAGCTAGCCTTAGCAATTTAGGGAAACCCTAAGCAACTTAGCAAGAACTTTTCTCAAAATAAAAAGAACAGGGAATGTAGCTCAGTGGTAAAGCATTCCTAGGTTCGATTCCCAGTACTCCAAACAAAAACAAAAACAAAGTAGAACAAGATAGGCAAAAGATGGAAAATAGTATACAAAAGATAGAATCTAGCCTCAGAGATCTGATCTGATATTCAATAATGAGAGTTCCAGAGCAGAAAGTAGAGGGAACTATCAAAAATCATCTCTCAAATAACAGTCAAAGAAATTAAAGACAATTCAAGAAAATATCCAGAATTGAAGGCCCTTCAGGTGTCAATGAAATGAATGAAAATAGTCCATGAAAGACATTACATGGCAAATTTTCAGAACATTGATGACAAAGAGGAAATCTTACATATATTTAAGAAAGAACACAAACAACAACAAAAGATTTCATACCAAGCATCAAGCATCATAATAGCTGTGGATTTCTTGGCAGCCACACTGGAATCTAGAAGGTAATGTGACAATGCTTTGAAATTCTGAAGAGAACTTTCATTTTACACATAGCCAAATTGTTACCAAAGGCTCAGTCCTCATCTCTGATGCCAATCCAATAATGAAGACAAGGTTTTGGAAAAAAAAAAGGTTTTTGAAAAGAAGATTTATTGATTTGCCAGCAAAGGAGAAACACAGGAGACTCCTGTCCCAGAGTTTGTGGTTCTCCCTATTAGGAGAAAGTTAGGGAGAAGAAGGTCACAGAAGAGAAGGTTGGGGAAAAGAAAAAAAACATGTCAGTTTTAGAGCAACAGGGATATAATCAAAGCATAAAGTGAACCACTGTTATAAAATGACAGTTTGAAGACATGTTCAGAAATGAATATCTTCCATAAGCTCTTTCTGGAGCTCCTGGAGAACATGATCCATTAGAATGAGTTTAAAAACCAAGAAAAAAAGTTCGTGGACTCTAGAAAGCGGTTTCTAATAGCAGATATCCCTGGGATGGAGATGAAGGAAGAGTCCAGGACAACAAATGAGCAGCAGGACTTCAGCTCAAACAAGCAGTTTAGATTAGGCAAGAGATCCTGGGAAGAAGGTCAATTTGATGAAATTGATAGAACATCCAATGAATTTGGATATATTGAGAGGATATGCACCCATTTAGGGGAGAGTTAAGTGCTAAGTTATTAATAAGGACATAAAAAATTAAGCAAATGAACAAAAAAACTAACATTTTTTTTTTTTGTGTGTGTGTATGTGTGTGAATATGTGGTACTGGGAATTTGGGGATTGAACCCAGGGGACTCTACAACTGAGCTACATGTCCAGCCCTTTTTAAAATTTTTATTTTGATAAAGGGTTTTTCTGATTTGCCCAGACTATCTTTGAACTTGTGATCCTCCTGCCTCAGTCTCTCAAATTGCTGGAATTATAGGTGTCCACTATTGCACCCAGCAATAACAATCAAGTTCCAGAAAAGCAAAACATTGTATAAGAAAGGAAAAGTAATTATCATACATTACATAGTTCAATGGCCAACATAGTTTACAGTCTTGATAATGTGAGAATTGAATTTTGATTAACATACACTTATAGCCAAATTAGAATGAGGTAGGGTGGTGGAAGGTAGTAAGAAAAATATGCATGTTTATGTTTGTGTATGTTCATACGTTGATTTCTATATCTCTTTCCCACTTTGTTTTTAATACCTCCTGATTTTTTTCTCTGACTGCCCTTTTTTTCCTCTTCAAACATATTTTCCAAGCTTTCTATAATGCATGTATAGTAACTTTGTAGTCAGAAAAATAAAAATAGTACAGGTCATTACAAAGAAAAGGTTAGAAACCATGTCTCCAAGCATCCTCAGTTTTTCTTCTTAATTTATCACAGACTACCATCTGTAAATTTTTCTGAATATTATTTGAACCTACTTATTTTTTCAGCAAGTACCACTGCTTGGGCATAATGAATTCACAAGGTCACCCTGCTGTGCAAATTATTTCATAGTATTATAGAGCCTTACATTTTAATTTATCATTGTTGAAACCCATTGAATTCCATTCAAGAATTCTATAAGGTGTGTTTTAGGACAACATGGCTCCAGCAAGGTCTGCAATTATAGGAACACGTGTTTGTGTGAATGTATGTCCATATTCAAGGACTACCTTATCTCAGCAATACCCATATCCCTTTACCACCCTTGCTGATAATTTTTCAGTACTACCTTATCATGCTCATCCAGGTACAGCTTAGAGATGACACTCATTCAGTGGATATACAACAGGCCTTAGGGATACTTGAGTTGACAGAGTTGACCCAGGTCTGCACAGTGGCAAGGTTGGTTGAATTGAGGTGATCCACCAGTACAAAGGGGCAGTCCCCATGGCAGTAGAAGGTCTGGTAGCCTGGTGGGGTCGCAATCCAGCCATTCCAACCCATGTTGCTGAAGTACACACAGAATGAGTGGTGCCAGCAATTATTGCTTTTCCTGGACTGCTGTGGATGGTGTTAAGGGTTAGCTTGGTCCTCCAGCAACTGGTCAAGGCATGGCCCAGGCCATCAGGGTCAAAAGTGACCAGGAAGGGCTGGAGCTGGGCCTAATTCCCACTCTGTTGAGGTAACCATGAGCTAATCCTGACATGCTGGCCCAGTGGGTCAGCATATGATGATGGTGAGTCACCCCTGTGTCCTGCCCATAGTTGGGCGCTTCCCCTGGGTCTAGGAAGAACCCTTCAGGGCTCACTTCAAAAGTTTCCCACCTTGTGGTGGACTAACTGGTGTACAGTAGTCGTGGTAGACTAACTGGTGTACAGTAGTCGTGTGATGAGGTGTTCAGGCACCACTTCCCTGGGACTTCAAAAACCTCAAAAATGTTTAGACAGTGGAAACCTGGCTCCCAGTCTCCTGGTTTACTGTTCCTGAATGAGCTGAAGTTCTGCAGAGAACACCTCTTTCTCTGGGATGCTGCTGAAGTTAAAAAGGACTCGAAAAGCAGTTTTCTCTTGTCCCTGGGATGTTCTTCATGGTGGAATCTTCACACGGTGTTGGTGTGACTGGAGAGTCACTCTGAGTACTCCAGACCTGTGTGGTGGGCTCTCCCTCCTCCTCCCTAGATGTGAGCTGGAAGCAATCATGCATGTAATCCAGAATGATTTTGCTCTTGCTCAGCTGCGGTGCAGCCTGAACATCTGCAGAAATGACATCTCGAAGTCATGGCACATGACTCAGTTTGAGCGACATCCCCCGTGGGGTCCTGGATCTCAGCAACATTTTTTTTCCCCCAATCTCAGGTATCATCAAACTAGCATGGCTCATGCCTTCTAGCAGGACTTGGCATAAGGAAATGACAATCAGAATTCGGTTGCCAGGAATCATGGTGTCTTGACAGAAAAGAAGGCATACAACAACAGTCCGTGTTTCTTGACAACACATCTTGAACACACTTGCTGGAAAGACTCAATAGCTTTGGCAGTGGGTTTTTCGGAACGGCTCCATAGGTCATCCTCTGAAGGGTTGACCTATGGGAAAAGGCCGGGGACTGGGGCGCTGCAGGCTTGAGACACTCGGATGGGAATCCCACCAGGGACATAGGCCAGATACTCAGGTGGGGCTGCAGCAGTGTCTCAGGCTCCTGTCCCTCATCTCGATGCCAAACTCACCTAGCTTTCAGCTCTTTCCCTCCCACTGTTCTCTTCTGCCTTCCCAGATTTACTACTGTAAGGGGCTTACTTAGCTCATAGTTGTGGAGATCTAAGATCATGGTGCCAGCATCTGTTTGGCGCTGATAAAGGCCTTCTGTCAATTCTACTCCTAGGTATATACCCAAAAGAAATGAAAATATGTCTATACAAAAAAAATAGTAATACTATTCATATAGAAAAAAGTGAAAACAACTCAAATGTCTATGTAAAATGTGAAAGATCCATATAGTAGAATATTATTTGGCAATAAAAAGGAAGAAAGTATCAGTGCATACTACAACATGCATGACTCTAGAAAACATGCTAACAGAAAGAAACCTGTTATGAAAGGCTACATGTTGCAGGATTCCATTTCTAGATAAGTAAATTTATAACGGAAGAGAATAAATTAGTAGTTGCTAGGGGATGGGGGTATGAGGGAGGGAATGGGGACTAAAAGCTAAGGAGAGGGAGGGAAAAAAACTTTTCAAAAATAGAATGTGATGATGGTTGTACAACCCTTTGAATATATTAAAAAATGTTGAAGAGAACATTTTTTTGTTTGTTTGTTTTTCTTAAGAGTGTGCATTTTGAATGAGTAAATTACATGTTATGTGAATTACATCTCAATAAAGCTGTTTATACAAAAAGAAAATTCATGTGGAGATAAGTTGAAAGTATATATTTGAAGTATATATTGAAAGTATATATGAAAGTATATATTTCCTATCAAACTTTCATCTCAAAATTTTAGCATTCATTGATGATTCTTGCCTGAATCCGTTATTACTTTGATTATTATAAAATGCTAATTTTCTAATTCTATCATTCCTTCTACATTAGTTGGCATTTTATTATAAAGAAGAGCCATAAAATCTACTTTCAAAGACAACAAAATGGAATTATACTCTTTATAATAAGTACTTTGTAATTTGCTTTTTAGTTTAATATTATTCAATATTTACCCACATTATCATTTTTAGTGGATGCTAAATATTTAATGGAATAAGTGTATTACAATTGGATAAACAATCCCTTATTGTTTAATATTTTTCCCAACTTTCACTCTTATGAATATAACTTCAATGGACATTCTTTTTTTTCTTTTGGCATTTGTTCATTTATTTAATTAGGACAAACATCTAGAAAGACTGTTCTGAGCTTTTTATATTTCCTCCAAATGCTACTTAAGAACAGAATCATTCCTTGTTGAGTTTTTTGTTTTGTTTTGTTTTGTTTTTATATTTATTTTTTTAGTTTTCGGCAGACACAACATCTTTGTTTGTATGTGGTGCTGAGGATCGAACCCGGGCCACACGCATGCCAGGCGAGCGCGCTACCACTTGAGCCACATCCCCAGCCCTTGTTTCGTTTTTTTACACTATCTGTATCTTATGACACAAAGCCAAAATAAGCCAACTGACACTTTCAGCATTTTGCATGGAAATCCTAGCAAGTCTTCAGTTAATCAGATATTTTTTTGTTTTTCACAGTAGTGCAGATAAAAATTTTGCTAAACATTCCAACAATGTATTACAAGACTTTGTTCCTTCAAGTTCCAATAACATTATCCTTGATTTTCCCCGAACCTTCGCTTGCAGCCTCCTCAAGGTGCTGTCAGCTTTTCCGGTCTCTTTGAAGCCTCTCGGGCATTTCCTACCTCGTGATCCCAAAAATCAGTGCAGTAGGTTTTAAGATAATTATGGAAGTACCTAAATTCCATAGACCAAATTCTGTTCCAGCTTTCTGTTTAGTGGCATAAAACCACACCATTTTATTATGTTCATATATCTATAGACTAGGAATTTGGACAGGGCACTGAAGGGAGATTTTTCCATGCTCCATGGGAAAACTGGTTATTCTCAAATGGTTGAGGGTTTGTCAATTCTTCGTTGTTGTGACCAAAATACCTTACAAGAAAAACCTAGAGGAAATATTTATTTTGGTTCATGATTTCAGAGTTTTGAGTCCAAGGTCAGTAAGCTCCATTTCTTTGGGCCTGAGGTGAGGCAGAACATTAATAGGGAAAGGATACGGAAGAGGAAAGCTGCTCAGTTCATGGCAACTGGGAAGCAAAAATAAAGGAGCTGGGAGAAGATAAACCCTTCCAGGACATGACCATAGTGACCTGTTTCCTCCAACTGGGTCCCACCTCTGCAGTAGTTCATTCAGATGTTAATGTATGAATCCACCAAATGGATTAATTCACTGATGAGGTTAGAGCCTTCATGACCCAATTGCCTAAATTCCCTCCTATGAACCTTGCTGCGTTGGGAACCGTGCTTTCAACACATGAGCCTTTGGGGGACATTCTAGATCCAAACCTAACAGGAACAGCTAGAGAATCTACTTCCAAGGTGACTTTTCCTTCATATGGTGGCCACATTGGTGAGCATTGCTGGAAGTCTAGGCTCAGCTGGGTTTCTTGGCAGCCACCTACATGTGGCTTCTCCAGCATGACAGCCTCAGAGCACTTGGGCTGGAGAGAAAAGAAAAATTAAGGAGAGAATCATTCCTTCTTGAGTTTTTGTTTTGTTGTTTTTTACAATGTCTGTATCTTATGATAGTGTAAAAAAAAGAAAAAATAAGCTAACAAAGAGGATTTAAGGTAATGAAGGACAGTGAGAGGCTCATTTTAAAAATATTTTTTTAGTTGTACTTGGACACAATACTTTTATTTTATTAATTTTTATGTGGTGCTGAGGATCAAACTCAGCGCCTTGCACGTGCTAAGCAAGCGCTCTACCTCTGCCGCAACCCCAGCCCCAGTCTCATTGTTTTTGACAGGATTTTCCCCAAAAAAAGAGAGACCCTGGAGAGGAGTTGGGGTTGTAGGCTGAGAAGAAAGTATTTTAGCCATCTGTGGTGTGTGTATGGGGGGGAGAGGGAGCACTATCCATGAGAGAGAAAGCAGGTTTGCTGGGAGTAACCAGACTTGAGTAAAGACAGATGGTATATGTGAGCTGGATTGAGTTGCTCAGCTCTGGAATTTCTCCAGCTTCAGTGAGGGTCAGGAAATGGGAATGAAGAGTGAACACAATCCCAATGGTAGGGAGAAGGGTGCATGGAGGCCACTCTTGGGTAGTAGCTGCTTAAATGGAATGAACGGAGAAGTGGGCTGTATAGTAGCTCCACAAAGAGATATGCCAAAGTTCTAAGCCCCTCTACCTATGAATATAACCTTTTTGGAAATAAGAATCTTGGAGCTTGTCACCACAGTGCATACCTGTGATTTCAGTCACTTAGGAGGATCACAAGTTTGGGCCAGTCTGAGTAACTTGATGAGATGGTGCCTCAAAATAAAATTTATTTATTTCGTGGTACTGGGGATTGAACCCAGGGGCATGATGCGCCTCCCTCAGCCTCACTAGTAGCGGGGAATTACAGGATTATGCCACCATACCTGGCTCAAAATAAAATTTGTTAAAAGGGCTGGGGATATATCCTAGTGGTAGAGTGTTTGCCTAGTGTGCATGAGGTCCCAGGTTCAATACCCAGTACTGGGAAAATAGATAAAATAAGGATCTTGAGATAAATCATCAGCCTGGATTTATCACAGGGCTTAAATCCATAGCCAGTTTTCCTTTTAAGAAAAAGAAGAGATTTGAGACAGAGACTCAGGGAGAAAGGCCTCATGTATGTGGAAGCCAAGCCCAAAGAGTGCCACAGCCAAGGAATACCAAGAATTGCCAAGAGCTGCCTGAGATTAGGAGACCACATAGACTCTCCATCAGAGCCTTCAGAAGGAACCAGTTCTGTTGAAAATTTGATTTCAGGCATTTAGCCTCCATAACTGTGGTAGAATAAACTACTTATGTTGTTTTAATCCACCAAGTCTGTGATTTGTTATGGCAGACCCCAGAAACTAATAGACTGGGTAGGAGATAGGGGAGGCCAAGGGACTCAAGAAGTTGGAGAACGCTCTGGAGCCCAGTGTCACCTTCACACAATTTACACTGCAACTTCCTTTCCCTTCCACCCTCTCCCAATTTCCACCTTTCAGAGTAGGCCCTGATTCAGAGGCCTCCCTCTCCCCCATCTCAACATTTCTGCACTGACTGCTCTCTGGGGCTACAGTGAAGAGTGTTCACTTGGAATACTAGGCTATGTGGTTTCAAGTTCTTGTGTTTTCTGTCCTGTGATGTGGTTGGCATCCTCTCCTATCTCTTGCTATCTATGGAAGTCCTTTGTATACACTGGGTGCTAAATAAAAGTTATTTACTCTCTGCTGGGTGGTGGCGCATACCTGTAATCCCAGCAATTTGAGATTAGGCTGAGTCAGGAGGATCTCGAGTTCAAAGCCAGCCTCAGCAGATTTGCAAGGCACTTAGCAACTCAGTGAGACCCTATCTCTATATAAAGTATTAAAAAGGGCTGGGGATGTGGCTTAGTGGTTAAGTACCTCTGGGTTCAATCCCTGAAAGAAAGAAAGAAAAGAAAAAAGAAAAACATGTATTCTCTCTTCAGTCCCTTCACTCTTATTCCTGCTTCTTTCCTTGTTGTAACTGAATTTATACCAAAATCTTGTCAGAGACAAAGGATAATATCCCTTGCTGTTCCAGTATAATGGTGTCTCCTCCCACATACTGCCCCCAGCCCCAAGTTCCCCATGGGAATCTGGTGATGAAATCATTAACTCATGTGTCTTCTAATCCTACTCCCAGTCAGTAATTTGTGCATAACCTTGAACAAGTCACTGCAGCTTCTGCTCTGTAGTTTCCTCCTACAGAAAGAAAAGGGTTGGAGTAGATTCCTTCCTTCCTGAATTCAAAATTGCTTTGAGCTTCTCAGGAGGCTGAGGCAGAATTATCACAAGTTCGAAGACACCCTTAGCAACTTAATGAGATTCCATCTTGAAAACAAAACAAAACAAAAGGTCTGGTGGTGTAGCTCAGTAGTAAAATGCCCTGGGTTCAATCCCCGGTTTGCTGGGGGGTGGGGGGCGTGGGGGTGGAGTTACTTGCTGAGACTGTGTTTTAAAACACTACAGATTCTAGGTGACCAAGAGAGCTCCAAAGAGCTCAGGTTTTATAGTTTTAAAGCTGCTGCTATGGGGGATCTATCCAAGAGCACCACAGACTTTCCTTTTAGGGAAACAGATTTTCACTGAAAATAAGAATCTAACAGAACTGCCCACGAAACATTAGGTTTCCATACTTGGGGTGAGCCTTGGTGCAGAGAAGCCTCTCAGGAAGTCCTTCCAGCTCTGGGAACCTAAGTTCTCCAGAAAGGGTTTATTGAGAAGAAGACCGGTCACCTTTTTATACAGGTAAATAAAGGTGGGGGCTTAATTCAAATGTAGCTGCATGGAGAAACACACTGTGTGAGAGCTTTCCCATTGCTCTGAGTTAAGCCTTACACATGCTCCAGGAGCCATCTGAGGACGCAAGCAAAAGATAATCAAAGGAAACAGTTCAAATGTCATAACTGCTTTTATTCTTATCTCCAGTCAATCACAGACCCCGGAAAAGTGAGGCCAGGGAAGGGGGCGGGCACAGGCCAGGGACCTTGGAGGAACTGAGGCTGGAAGGGCAGCAATTGTGTCTGGGGCTGTGGCAGACAAGCCGGTATCCCTGGTGCTGAGCCTTGGGAGCAGCATAGGGGTGGTTTTCAGTAGACAGGTAAATAGTGACTGAGAGATGTGACAGTCATTGGTCAAAAGGGAACAGCTGGTGGTTGCTGAGAAGAGAGGGGTCTGGGAGGACTGAGAACTGGGAAGGCCAGCAGGCAGGTCCTGTGCCTCACGACTAGCCATAGCCGCCCTAATTCTTTCCCACTTCTCCTCTCGAAGCCACTGGGGGGCAGCAAATTGCTTGTGTAAAATCTCATCCTATCCCTGGCAGACAGGCCACTTTGTCCCCAGGTAAGCTGGGGAAGGAGATGCACAATCTTCTGAATGAGGGGTCTGTCTGATCCTGAATCCCCCAGGATGAAGTGTAGGAAATTGAAAAATCAAGACTCTTGGGCCTCCCGAAATTATACAGAAGGAGCCAAGCATGTACCCAGCAATTGGTTTAGGGACTTCCCTGTGCCTCCCTGGCTCTGGATCTGCAGCCTCCAGGAAAGGATCTCTTTGTCTGTCACCTCTCATCAGGATACTTCTGACTTCACATCACAGATGGTTAGATTCCTGGCTTCCTCTAGCTTTATAAAATGAAACCTACCCTTTCCCAGGTCCAGCCTCACCCAGGCCAAAAAAATGAAGAGCATCAGGGTCCCTCCTCCTCTATAGCTTATGGCAACTGCCCAGCTTCAATTTCTCATAATCTGGCATTCCTGTTCCCCGCCTGTCCTCCTTTCAGGACCCATCCAGGTGTTCCTGGGACTCCTCACTGCCCAGATGGGAGTGGCACACACAGGCTTCAGTTCTGGCCTTGCTGTCAGCTCTGCAATGCCCTGGACTCTCCTTAGGACCCAGGGTAGAAGACTGCAGCATCTTCTGCTGGGCCTCCCCACCTCCTCAGAGGAGCCATCATTGATTTGTGCTTGAGTCACACACATTATTAATGACTGAGGGCTTACCCTTCCCCCAATCTTTTGGAGCTCAACCATGGAAAAACTTCTTAATCCCCAGTTTCTGCATAAATTATCCCAGGAAGAGAAGGACATGGACAAGTGAATTCTGGGAAGCTGGCCAGTGTGGGAGTGGCAGGTTAATGACTGGGAAGAGGGGGTTAAACCCTTCTAGTACCAAGGCCAGAGATTAGGAGAGGAACCCAAGAGGCCTTGGAAGAGGGGTGTCAAACCGGGTGTGGAGATCAGGGAAATCAGTGTTCTGGTGCTTCTCCCTGCTCCACACTGGCCGCGGACTTCCATCTTGCAAATAGGAAAACTGAATTTTCCTATCTGGTGGGGGGAGTGGGAATTGAAATGGGTGGTACTATCCCCAGAGATCTTGGGGCTTGATCATCCACCTTTCTGGGCTCTCATGCAGTCTCATTCCAGCCCCTCCCCACTCAAGCTGGAAGGAAAGACTGATGCCTTTTGAGCGAGGCAGCCATGGATTTGAATCTCAGATTCACCACTGCTAGCTGTGTGACCTTAGACTCATTATCAAGCCTTTCTGATCATCTTGGCTTTGCCCTCCCTCTGCAGTAGGGACATGCAGAGGACTGCCTTCGTAGGACTGCTGCAACGGTTTAATTTAGACCAACACACAGTGGGCACCCCCTTCCCCTGCCCTGATTGCCTTTACCTCACACACACACTACCTGCTGGTTCTTGGTTCATTCTTTCCTCAAATACCCAAGATGGAATAAAACTTCAAATGCTTCTATTATATTTCTTGAAAGCTAGAAGTAGGAAGGGCAGAGAGGGGTGGGGTTGGGACTGGATAGACAACACACCTAGTCACCTCTTCCAGGTGCTAGCGGGGTCTCCAGAATAGGAAGAAGAGGAGAGAGCCCAGGAGACAGAGAGGCCAAGGGAGGGTCCTGATATCTACTCAGAGTCTCTTTACCTCCACCCAGTAACTTTCCACTAGCTCTGAGTTGGCCCTGGGCACATGTCGGCTGCACACTGCCCCAGGTGTGGCCCCTTGTTGCTCTCCCTAGCAGGCACCCAGCCAGTGGCCGGGTGGCTGACGCACACCCTGCCTGAGATCCCAGCCACCTGGAGGCTGATAAGGAACTTTGGCCTCATCACATGGACCAGCTCGAGCTATTGGTCCTGGCTGTTAGCATCAGCTGGACAGCTTCCAAATTGGAGAGATGTGGAGATAGGGAGGGGTAGGAGTTCAGGGACTCTGGGCTGAGTGAGTGGCCAGAGAAGCTGGGGGAAGGGATATGGACCTGCCAACTTCTAAGGCCTCAGGTGGCCTGGCTGGGGATAAGCCAGAATGTGGCAGCAGATAGGGTAGGAAATAAGAGGTGCAGAAGGGACTTGGGCATCCCCTCAGGTTAGGGCTGGGGGCAAAGCAGGATCCCTCCACATGGAGCTGACCCATTAACTAGAACTGCCTGCTCTCCAGAACCTCCAGTCAGAAAGGCCCCAGCATACCTCACTCTTCTCAGGCCTGTGGGAGCAGTCCCAGGCAAACAGGGAGAGAAGACAGTGAGAAGATGTGGGTCTTAGAATTATAACCCTAACACCTCCCAAGTGGACCCAGGTCTAGATAGATTGCCCATGCTGCACAGTTCGGTCTCCCCAGTTGGCTTTTCTGCCCCTACCTCCCTGGGAATCCAGGACAGGCCCTCAGGAGTAGGTCCTCCTACCCCTATCTCTTGCTCCACAGGACTCCCAAGAGGACAAACCAAGGCAAATATCAGAGGCCTTGGGCTTCCTAACCCTTTTCCATTGCCCTCAGCCCTGGGGCCCATTCTCAGAACAAGCCACTGGTCCTGGAGTTGAGAGATGGGCAGCCTGAGACACCTTCCTTTCATCTCCCTTGGTGCTCCCCACCCATTTGCTTATAAGGTGTCAATGTTTGACCTGTAAGAGAGAGAACAGCAGGTTGACTGGACACAGAACAGTATCCCTCAGAGTCACCTGGTTGTGACAGCCCTAGGAGGAATCCTGGTAGGGATACAAGTCTCAGTCAGGCTTCTTAGGGTCTCCTTCCTGCCTCTGAGATTTTGCTGGGCTCCTCCGACTTGTCCCTTGGGTTCTCAAACCCAAAGAGGCCTTCATCCTTGACTGTTCCAGTTTGGAAGATGTAACGGGGGAGTGGGGAGGGTAGCACGGGGGATGATGTGGTCTTAGTTCCTCAGGCCCCAAAGGATGGCATATGTACAAGCTGCAGAGGGTCAGGTGAGGGCTGGCTGAGGGAGAGAGCAGCTGGCCACAGGCTGGCTGCAGCAAGGTTTTATGTCTGGTTTTGCAGGAGCACAGAGAGGGTCAAAGGACAGGGAAGGGGCATTATCTGGAGGAAGGCGGGAGTGGAGAGAGCTTTTCATTCCCGGTTGGTGCCAAAAAGCTGCAGGAAGAAGGTGAAGATATAGATAATATCTAGGTAAATGTTGAGGGCTCCAAAAATATACTCTTCTGGGCTCAGCGAGTGGCGTCGGTTACCCATCAGCAACTGGGTGTCAAATGCCAGGAACTGGGGAAGGGAGGAGAGAGAGAGAGAGAGAGAGAGGTCAGAGGTCCAGTCAATGTGACACTAAGACATCCCAGCTACCACACTCAGGCCACCCTGATTTTTTTTCACCCTCAACTGCTGTTTGGATGTGCAGTGACTCTCCTGTGACAGAACAGAATCTCTCGCTTTTCCAACACCTTCCACCCCTAATTCTATTCAATACCTATTTACCAAGCAACAACTATGTTCCAGACACAGGAGTACAGCAGAGAGCAAGACAGACAGTATCCCTGACCTTGAAGAGCTCTGTGTCCAGTAGGAAGTAAGGGCCTGTGCCATGAGTGTAACTAAAAAGGGTTACAAGACCTATGTAGGTGTGGCAGGGAGTTAGGGAAGGAGGGGTCCTTCCAGCTGAGCCCGATCTTCATGCTTCTGGCAATAAAAGCAGAGACTGAGCATTCTTAAGTTATTTACACACAATAGCCCATTTATTTCTACTAACATCCCCTTCCAGTAGGACTTAGCATCCTAGAGGAAACTGAGGCCAGAGATGTTAATTTGTCCAAGTTTACCCATCTGGGAAGTGGCAAGCCCAGGATTTGAACCCAGACAGGCAGGCTCCAGAGCCCCTAGGCTTGACCATTCTTCTCTGCTGCGCACTGGTAGCACCCAGGGTTAATGCATTTCCTCCCAGGAAACATGCTCTCCCATGGAGCACCTTTGTGGCCTAATGGACACTGAACAGATTCCTAAGGGACAGTGCCTCTCTATCACTGCTGCCCCTATCAGGCCTTGCCACTGGTCCCAGCAACTCCCTCTCCTTCTCCATACCTATCCTTGGGGTCCAAGCCTACACAGTAGGACTCCCCAGTAACAGGATATGGAATTTGGTAAGCACAGTGCATCTTTCTGGGAAGAAAGGCCAAAAAATTCCAGCATTGTCCCAAGGATAAGAAGCACTGGTCCACGTGGGATTGGAATTCTTTAAATCCATTCACATTCTTGTTAACTGGGCTGTGCCCAGCTCTTCCATCACTTGTGTATGGAAGACTGGTGTTCCTACAGCCCTCTGAAAGTCATTCATTATACAAAAACTATTCACGGAGTGACAGTTGCATGCCAGAGACTTGTGGAGAGCTGAAGAGACAATAAGGGACACAAAGCTATGCCTGCCTTTGAGAAGCTCACAGGTTAGAGCGGGATACAGATAACTACAAGAAAATCTGGTATATGCTATAATCAGAGCTCCTGATTGGGGAGGAGGAAGATGTGGTGACATTTTACCTAGGGTTTGAAGGATAAATAGAAGTTTGATAGACTGAGAAGACCCAGAGGAGCCTTGAGGACCTGAGGCACCCTGTGAGGAACTCCATGTGTCAGGAGCAATATGGGAAGGGAAAGAGGACAAAGGGGCTGGAGCCTGCCCTTGAAGCTTGAACTTTGCTCTGGAGGCACTTTCCTTCACCCTAGCCAGGTTCCTTGACTTCCCAGGACTGATTTCTTGGAGTTGCTTTAGATACAGCCCTGTGGAATCCTGGGAGAAGCTGTGCTGATGTCCCCAGTGCACAGGTGCCAGGGAGCACTCTAGCATGTGAGACCAGACTCACACACTTGAAGGTGAGGTGGTAAGGGTAATTGTGAGCTCAGTCTCCAATGTCAGCCTGCTACTCATTAGCTGGGGGACCCGGGCAATGTACCCAATCTCTCTGAGCTTGATTCCCCAGCTGTGAAAGGGAGATGAGAGTAACTTGCCTCATGAGGTTGTTGTGAGAGGAAGATGAGCATGTAAGGCACCTGCACACAGCACTCAATGAATCATAGCTATGACCTGGGTTTTATTGTTATTATCTGCATAAGGAGAGGTGCCCTCTTGAGGACAGGTAGACACCACTGATGAGCCCAGGTGGCTCCTGCATCTCATCAGGGAGGCAGAAATGTTCTTAGGGGAAGATGTGTGGCGTTAACAGAAGGAAAATGGGGAACCACAGCCAGGATGGAGGGGAGCCTGCATGGGTACATCAGGTTCCTGAGCCCCGCAGCATTGAGGGAAGAGCACCCACAATTATGGAATTGCAGTGGAAATGCCTTCATATGACCTCAGTGTCCTCATCCACAAAATGGGACAGTAACGAGACAAGGGGACATTGTATATTACAGTATAGAGTGCTATCAACTATGATTACTCTTTAGCTTCATTTTACCTTATTCCACTCTGTGGAATTTGATTTGAGTTCCCAAGTAAATTTTCCTTCTGTAGAGAACAAACAAGCAGAGGGACCAACTCAAATGCTACAGGCTGTTTAGCAGTCACAGTTGCCAGCATAAGTTAATAAATTGTTGATCTGCCTTATCAATCAGGAGATTGCTTGGTTGATTTCCCAGAGCCTGGTCACCCCTGGGTGAGCTAATGAAATTGAATCTCTCAACCTAGAAGGCTTGGACCTGATCAGGCCTGGGGCTGGCTCCTCCGAGGAGCACCCACCCAAGGAGGTCTCGGGCAGCCAACTGGCTTTTCTCTTGGAGAGAAGAATGGAAGCATTTCTGCCCCTGCCATTGGCCAGAGGCCATGGATGCTTATCTACTTGGTGCTATCTGCTATGGCCTGCCCCAAATTTCAACCCTCTGCTGGTACCACCCATCACCACAACCTCATCCGTGTGAGTCAACTGAAGGCTTGTCACCCATTTATCCTCAACAATATTTACTGAGCACCTATTTTGTTCTGGTGAAGTTGCCCTGATAGAACTGACAGTTTAATGGGGGAAAAGACATGATCAGAGATTTTGTTATGAGTATGCATTCATTAGAGGGAAAAGTAGTCCGCTGGTATCTTCCTGGGTGATGGGAAGCACTGTTAACTAGCGTCTTAGTTGAGAGCAGGTATCTTGGTTTTGGTTAACATCTTAGCTGGCAGCTAAAATTTTAGTTGAGAAGTAACAACTGAGTTGACTGCTAACACCTAGAAGGAGAGCAGGTGCCTGAGTTAGGACCCTACTGTACATGAGACTTTTAGAAGGACTACATGATATGAGGCAAGAGGCATAGGGGGCAAGTGGCGCTAGGATGCTATTAATAGGAATAGTCCTCATCTGAGCTAATACTCTATCATATCTTACTCCCTCAATTTTCCCTGGAAGGTAGGCATTGACACTATCTTATATATAAGGCAAGGAGTCTCAGAAAGACAAGTGACTTGCTGTTGGCAAGTCACTTATCTAGCACTGGAACCACATCACCCACTTTCTATTCTGGTGGGGCTGGGGGAAGAGCAAGCCTGCAGGGAGACACAGAGAGGACCACACAGGGAGCAGAAGGGCCAAGGTAGACTTCCCTGGTTCCCCCACCGTCCAGGGCTGCACCTGCTCAGAGCCCCCTGGTCACACACCTGGCCTGACCTGGAATACAGCCTCAGAGGTGAGGCTGAGGTATTCCAGGAGCACCACTCTATAAAAAGGCCAGCTCAGAGCCACCAAGAGACAGGCACTGAATACAAAGATCTAGGGTTGCAGTGTGTTGAGTCAGCAAAAAAGGGAACATGTGGACCGCATCCGTCCTACGGAAATGCCAGCATGGTGCACAGAGCGGCGCACCCCAGGCCACATTCTCAGTGTTTGTTCTAACAGTGATTCACTGGCAACAACCCAAACTATCAACAGGGGACAGTTAAATAAACTGGCATGAGTACTGAGGTGGAAACAACTCTGATATATACTACTATGAGAAAAATGCAAGTTGATTTTTTTCCCATTTTTAAAAATCTATACTATATGATCTCACAAAACTATGCACATCACAAGAACCTATATAGAAATGATCTACATAGAAAGGTTTGGAAGGAGAGACAACTGCCCACAGTGGTTACCACTGGGGAAAGGAATGATAGATGCTATCAAAATGACATTTCTTTTATCCATATTTAAGATTAAAAAATATCTTAAAAGATGTATTTATAATTATGAAACTGGAAATTAAAAATAAAAGGAGGAGCCAGGTACAGGGGCACAAGCCTATGATCCCAGCAGCTTGGGAGCCTGAGGGAGGAGCACGAGTTCAAAGCCAGCCTCGGCAATGGTGAGGCACTAAACAACTCAGTGAGACCCTGTCTCTAAATAGAATACAAAATAGAGCTGGGGATGTGGCTCAGTGGTCGAGTGCCCCTGAGTTCAATCATTGGTAACCACCCCCCCCCAACAAAATAATAAAAGGAGGAGCTTATGAACTCCATTGTTCAATGCTCATCACAAACCTCTGTGCCAGGTGTTTCATGACATTTTTTGGCATTGGCTGAGAAGACTCAAGCACAGAGTGTAAGTGACTAGCTCACTTCACGAAGCCAAGAGAATAGCTGTCTTCTGACCCTGAAGCCCAAGAGAAGCAAGCATGGTGTGTGTGTGTGTGCATGTAGAAAAAAATGAAGAGTTGGGAAGAGAAGCAAACTGAGTTCATGGCCAGAACACAGGCTTCATGGACAATGCAGAATACTGGGCCCCCCTGCCCCCATGTTTTCAACTAGAGGGTTGGCTTGGGTCTTGAGGATTGTTTTCTGTTTCCAGTACTGGGGATTGAACCAATGACTTTGAACATACTTGGCAAGGGCTGTACCATGGAGCCTCACTCTCCCCTCCCCTTTGTGTTTTGAAATGGGGTCCCTCTAAGTTGCCCAGGCTGGCCTAGAACTTACGGTCCTTCTGTATCAGCCTTCCAAGTCACTGGGATTACAGACATGCACCACAATGCCCAGCTGGGTAATCTTAAGAGAAGACACTACCATCCTTAAGTCCTGGTGCCCCAGTCTGGTTTTTAGGACAGTGTGAGGAAGCAGGGGAGTGAGGAGAGGTTACTGAGTGGGAGACTTGGGTTCCATTTTTTTAAAAAAATATTTTTTTAGTTGTCAATGAATCTTTTTGTTTATTTATTTTTATGTAGTGCTGAGAATCAAACCCAGTGCCTCACATGCTAAGCAAACCACTCTCTACTACTGAATCACAACCCCAGGCCCTGGGTTCCATATTTTGTTTGATGCCAATAGAAGGTACTTCTCTCTCCTTGGTTGACCTGACACAGCATTTGCACCCTCAGGCAGACCACCGAAGTGGCAAGGTCTGGCAGGCACTTGATCTCAAAAGCCTGGCCCAGGATGAAAATGGAATAGTGTACAAATGTGTATGAAAGAGTCTATGTGGCCACATAAGGGGTATGGGTACGATATAGTTAAGAACACAGGCTGGAGAGAGATGCAGAACTGGGTTCAAATCTTGGCTCTGACTTTAGGCATTGCCCCGAACAAGAGTCATTGATCACTGATGGTATGCCATGCACTTCCCATGGGCTTCATATATATCAGTTCTCATAAAAATCACAACCTCCTAGGGAATGGATACTATTATCATCCCCATTCACAGATGATGAAACTGAAGCACAGACAAAACAAGTAAACTTGTTCAAGGTCACTTGTTCAAGGTCACACAGTGGTAAGGATGAGCGAGGCCTTGAACGCAGTTTGGTGGGGGTGCCTTGGCCAGCTGCAGGGCTTCCCCCCACTCCACAAGCCCCCTGGCACCACCTATGGCACTGCTTCTGGCTCTGCCCTGGAGGATTGCATCCTGGATGCATCTGCCTGTTGCCCGCAGGGCCTCATCCCTCCCTCAAGCCTGTTTCCTTGGAGATGAGGGGAGTTCTTTCACTTCCTCCTCCCTAGCAGGCTGTCCTGACCATCCAGGCTTGAGCAGGGCGTTGGTTCTGAGGATTATCAGAAGGTGAGACTGAGGTGAGGCCTGGGAGGGGGATACAGCACCCAGGTCAGTCCAGCCCCCACCCCTGAGGAATCCACTCAACCTCCCCGTGATGTAGGTGAGGCCTCAGTAAGGCCACAGTGCTATTTCCTTTCTGTGATGAGGGTGGGTGGCTCTCACTGATGTTTTAGGCTTCTGTAAACCCTGGAGGCAAAGGAGCCTCTAAATTCCGAGTGAAAGAGATACGCCTAAGATTATCCTGTGGCCTTGGACTTGTGCATTACTTCTGCAGTGTTGTTCCAATTGCATAGGAGGTCGGGTGCACATCACAGCTCACTGGTAGGGGTAGGGCCAGGGCGGGGGAGATGGGAGTGTTTTTCTTAAATCTTCCAGAAGCTGTGGGCCAGGCCTAAGCAGGTCATGGGTGGGGAACACAGATTCTCTATTGGGACTGGATGAAAATAACTGCCAACAGCCTCACATTATAGGTAACAGGGATTGAGAAGGATTCTCTGGTCTAGAGAATCTCTCTAGGCCTCCATTTTCACATCTTTGAAATGGACAGAGAGATGTTGGGCTGATAGTCAGGAAAGTTGGGCTTTCATCCAGTGTGGCTGTTAACACTGTGTGTGTGTGTGTGTGTGTGTGTGTAGTGTGTGTACCTTTTCTCTCTGGGCCGAGGAGAGATGGCTATGCTTTAACCTCAGGGTGAGGAGTCTGCACACAGTGTTAGAGGCCTACCACCTCTACAAAGCATCTTCCTAACACTGGCTTTGGCCTTCTATCAGACGTCGAAGCATCTTCTTGTGACCATACATATACTCCCCGCTACCCTGACTCTGGGACACTGTAGTGGTTTCCTATCTGGTCTCTGGTTTCCCAGCCTCTGACTGATTCACTTGGTTTCTCCCTAATCTTCCCTGAAGCATGGTGACTGGGATGTATTTTTTAATCAACTCTCAGTGGCTCCCATAGTTCTCAAACTGACTAGGTTGGTCGGGAGGGAGAGTTCTATCCAAATGGGCCCATCACTTGATTTCTAAATACCTATGCCTAGCTTCTTCCCTAGGTCTCTCAGACTTGGCTTCCTGATTTAGGTAGCTCAGTGGTCTTAGCTTCCCCCCCCCCCACAAAAGGTACAACTCTAAGATGGAGTAACCTTCAGAGTCATGTGACCTGGAAGATTAGCCCGCTGTTGCTAGAAATCAGCTGATCAGGCCCTTGATCCCATTCCTCTCAATTCCTGCTCAGGCCCCTCAATACTGTCCCATTGTCCCAGACCAGCCATGAGTTTCTACAAAAAAAAAAAAAAGAAAAAGAAAGAAAGAAAAGCAGCATTCAAGAAGAGGGCACCAGGAGGTGAGAGGAGAATGCAGTCACTCTAAGGCCGGTGCCTTTCAGCTGACTCACCCACTTTTGGCATTTGAGTACTGGCATCCAGTAGTGGGACCGGGTGGGAGTTGCTGAAAATTCAAGGTTTCCTGACCATGTACCAAGGATGGATGTGGGTGAAGCCTAGGAGAGGCCTGTTCCTCAAGGCTGAACCAGAGCCCTAAGAAGCCTCGACTCTCCACCCCCTGAATTGCAACACAATTCAGCTGATTGACCCTGCCCTCAAAAATGGCAGAATGTCTCAGGGCAAAGACTGAGGTTTCTAGGAGAGAAAAATCACTGGATTCTCCCAGCCCCTTTAAAGCGCAGGCTGGTGGGAAGCGGGATATCCCACTGGATATCTGCAGCCTCCTCTGACACTTCTCTTCATCCTTTTCTTGCATATCCTTGATGAGGCAGCAAACAGGGCAAGGATACACTGAGTGCTTTCTGCAATTCTCATCTAGCTGCAGGGCTAAGAAAACCCTCCATGGTGCTGAAGGCTAAGTTTGGGGATGATAGTAAAGGCAGGTGGAGACCAGGAACTGGGTTGGAGCCAGAAGACCACAGATCCCACAGGATACAGTGATGCTGGAAGCAGGATCAGCACAAGGCTTCAAGCACACAGTGTGTGCTTCTGAGTTGAGGTTAATGCAAAGGCTTGGGGATTTTAGTTAGCTCTGTGGAGTGAACTCTGAGGATCCTGTCTACTTGAAACTAAGAAGAAGAGAGTAGAATGAGCCTGGAGGCTCCTCTCCTCAGCTTTCGCCTGCACCCTGGGACCCAGGGACCCTGTCTTCCCTCTTTTGACCAGATGCATCCACCCATGTGCTCTCCGCCAGGTTTATGCAACCTGCAGGATGATCCTAACAAAGCTCCTCTGGTGTATTAATCTAATAAGACATTAACGGGTAATTGGACACCACAGTTCCTTCTCCTCCCTCATGATTCACCAGCGAGTGCTGAGGCCATGCCTAATTCAACTGTGCAACTCGTGCCATCTTAGCACCTCATGGACCCAGCCCTACCCTGGCCACACCTCTCAGGCATCCATTCAGCCCAGAAACATCTATGGGTGCCTGCTGTGTGTCAGGCACTGTGCTAGGTGCTGGGACTACAGCAATAAACAAACCAGACAAAACCCCTGCTCTCAAGGAACTAATTTGTGCTAGAAGAGAAAAACAAAAACCAAAAACAATGAACGACAGAAAATAATATAGTGTATCTGAAGAAGATATGTGCTAAACAGAGAATTAAATTTGGGGGTGGGAGGGAGCAACGCGGAAGTGCTCAGGCACACTGCGTTGTAAAAGAAGCTAACCCTTGAAGGAAGGGGAAAAATGTTGAGAAGATACAAGGGGACAGGGAAGCCACAGGT
The DNA here is from genome assembly GCF_021218885.2 of Marmota monax. NCBI lineage: Eukaryota > Metazoa > Chordata > Mammalia > Rodentia > Sciuridae > Marmota > Marmota monax. The sequence goes on from NW_026695227.1 coordinate 30,856,989, forward strand.
GCGGGGACCCTGGGCGTGGTGAGCCTGTCATACTCAGGCAGCCAGCAAGGTGGCAGTAGCAGCGTGGGCTGGGGGAGGTCAGAGATGGCCTGTAGGAAGAACTTCGTGATGTCAAGGAGAGGACTGACTTGGTCTAGCTCACTGCTGTGTTGGTGCACAGCCTCTGGGCCCAGCAGGGCAGCCTACAGGAGGCCATTGCAACAAGCTCAGAAGCAGATGATGGTGACTAGCATCAGGGAGAACCATGAAGGTGGACAGAAATGGTCAGATTTTGGAAAGAAAGTAGAGCCAGGGGATTTGGGGCTGGGCCCATGCAAGGTATAAGGAAAGGTGAACACTTGAGGCTGTCACCAGGGCATCTGTCCTGAGCAACATGAAGAAGGGGAAGGCTGTGGGAGAAGGAGGCACCCAGGGAAAGAGCAGTAGGTCAGTTTTGCACATGCTAAGTTAGAGATGTCCGTCAGATTTCACATGGAGACACTAACTAGGCAATTGGATTTTCTAATCTGGAATTCAAGAGAAAGATCCAGTCTGGAGATGTCAATATACTGTCATCAGCATAAAAGATGGTATTTAAAGCACTGGGGCTACCTAAGACTCCTAGAGAGGGAGGCAAGAGAGAAGAGTCAGAGAACCAGGGTGGGGTGGAGGAAAAAAAGGAACAGGGCAGGGTCCTGGCCTGGACACTCCCAAGGAAAGATGATGTTTCCAGGGGAGGGAATGAATGACTGCATCAAATGGTGTTAAGTGACAGGCAATAGGAACACTGAAACTTGAAAGCTGAATTTGGCAACATGAAAGCCATTGGTGATATGAATGAAAGCATTTTTTTTTTTGTACTGGGGATTGAATCGAGGGGTGTTTAACCACTGAGTCATTCCCCAGCCCCTTTTTATAATTTTATTTAGAGACAGAGTCTCGCTGAGTTGCTTTAGGACCTCACTAAGTTACTGAGGCTGGCTTTGAACTCACAATCCTCCTGCCTCAGCCTCCTGAGCCACTGGGATTGTAGTGGCTCTCACTGCGCCCTGCTGAATGAGAGCATTTTAAAGAGGGTTAAGTGCTGAGAGCGTAGCTCAGTGGAAGAGCACGTACTTAGCATGCATAAGGTCCTGGATTCAATCCCTAGTCTGGCGTGTACACACACACAGGGTTAAGGGCATGAATTAAAAGGACAGGAGGGAGAGAAGGAGGAGAGGATTCAGAGTAGTGAGTGTAGATTTCCTTCTAAAGAGTTTTGATATATACAGGGAGCAGAATGGGGCAGGATCTTTAGGGAGATGTGAGCCAAGAGTGTTATGTGAGTTTTTTCTTCAGATGGGAGAAATTATAGCCCATCATGCTGATGGGAACAATTCTGCAGAGAGGGCAATACTGACGGTATCAATGAGAGAGAAGAAAAATAGCTGGAGAGCCAGCCCTTCCTAGTTCCTCCCCAGCTCCAAGCCAATAGAAGCTGTCCTCTTTGAGAATGACTACAGAGTGCTGGAAATGGTACCAGGCTGGGCACAGGACATCTGGGTCCTGCTCCCAGATTTGTCCCTTACCAGCCATGGGACTGTGCTAAGCCCATAACCCACAGGGCTTCTGATGTGGAAGGCTCTTACAATAACATCAGTGATTCCTCCCTCCCTGGACCGTGGTAGCAATCCAATGAGTTAATAGGTGTGAAAGTGTCTTGCAGAACGTAAGGAGTAGAACAGATTACTGGGATTATTTTTATTATTCTAATAATGCAAGGGATTATTAAGAAGATTTAAGGGCTTACCATTCACCCAGTCCTACCTGGGTGTGCAGGGAGGCTTTCCTGCCTAGCTCCGAACTCACTGTGACTGAACCTCCCCAAGCCAAGCAATGCCCTGACCCTCCATGGACACCCACGCTCCCTCCAATTCCACCAACCCCACTTTCCCTGGCTTGACCTTTCTTCTGTCCCCGGCAAATGCTATCCTCTGAAGCCCCACACACTACTGCTCAGGCTTGCTCTCCCAAATGCAGTCCTCCTCCTTTCCTTCCAGCCCAATTCCCCACCCCATTCTTTTCTTTAGAAGGTATGACCTGGAGTGCAGGACACTGGCCCAAGAGTCAGGAGAAGCAGTGTCTTTAGGATGACCAGGTATCCCAGTTTGCTCAGGATTTGGTGGTTCTCTTAAGAAGTGGGACTTTGAGTGCTGAGCCCAGGAACATTCCAGGTAGACTGGGAAAAACTGGCAGCCTAATCTTGACCAAGGGCACACTTAATTGATTTACCATTATCTTGCCAGAAAACCTTGGACTAATTACTGAAATTTAGTTTGCTCATCTGAAGAGGAGGGCTTGGAGTTCCAAGTTCTTCCAGCCATCAGATTTAAAGGCTGGAGGTCACTGGTTTATTCTACAATATTCATCTAGTGCTACTATGAGCCACACACCGTGCTCTTCCTGTTGACCAGTGTCCAGGCTTGCAGCCCAGCACCCCACACATGGTAGATGCTCAATAAAGACCTGCAGAAAGGATGAATACATGAACCTCCACACCCCAATTCCTGGCTTCATCTTCATCTAACCTCTAAAACATCTGCTCACAGTTCTGACCCACATCCTTCTTCCTGTGTTGAGAGAGAAGGGGTTGGGGATTGATGGAAAGGACTCATTCTCTCCTCAACCCCAAGTCAAAAGAAGCTTGCCCTCTTTGAGGTCCCATAGGTAGGTGTCCTTTAGGGTATATGCAGGACATCCGGTTCCAGATATGTCCCTTACTGGCAGTGAGACTGTGCCAGCCCCTTAACATCCAGGGCTTCAGATGCGAAAGGCAGTGCTTCCTCCAGCTGTGGTGGAGATCCTGTCACCCATGAGCCCCGAGAGCCTGTGACTAAGCTGGAAACTCTGGCCCTTGTGTTGAACTGAATATGCCAGTGAGGGAGAGGGGAGTCTGGTCACCACTTTCATTGGCAGTGGATGTTTATCTTGGATGCCTTCCCAAGAAGATGTCACCCACATGAGCTTGCCCATTTGGATCCTGGGGCACTATCACATTCATTCAGCTTGAAGCCCACCTATGCAAAAGGTCTGCATTGGGCTGCTCTGGGCAGGTGTCTGTCCCAGGTCATCTTTTGTTTCCTGGGCATCTACTTCCAGGTACTTCCCACCTAGTTTTGACCCTGAGCAGAACTCTGGAGCCAGACAGTCTAGGTTCCCAGATTGGCCCTACCACGTCCTAGGATGCTGTACAACCTTGGGCATGTTCTTTGACATCTCTGGGCTTCGGTTTCCTTATCTTAATAACAAACAGTAAAATTATAGACTTACGATAAGAATTTAGCACACATGGAAAGCTTGCTGTGGGGAAGCAAGTGCTCAATAAACACTAGCTATTATTATTACCATAGCCACCATCATCATCCTCAACACTCCCAGTTTTGTGAGAACTGTAAAGAATAAGCGCATTCGGATAGTGTCCCTTTCACAGGATACTTGGAATCTTCCTAGCTCCCAGATTATCCCTAGGGGAACAACACTAACTTAGTCCACACTCCCACCTCCACAAGCAATGCTGGCACTCTCCAGAGGGAGGAGCAACTTCTCCCAGATCTGCCTTTCTCTACGGCTTCCATCCTTGGGTTATCATCTTCCAGCCTCCCTCCCCTGTCAGCTGGTCTGTCTTGGACACCAGATAGAATTCCCGGCATGCAGCACTGAGCTAGTCCCACCCACAGGCATTCCAAAAGAGTTCTGGGAAGAGGACTGGGAGAAAGTCAGGGGTGGCAGAGGGGCCAGGGGAGATGATCATGAAGTGGAGAAGGTGGCCCCCAGGGAACGGGGCCCAACTCACCAACGTAAACACGCCTGCTCCTAGCACTGCATAGACAGCATGCAGCCAGGGCACCTGTGGAGAAGAGGAAGTATGGCTCAGGGATGGCCAGAGCAGCAGCAGGCAGAGGGGCCAGGAGGAGGGCTAAGTCGAGAATGGAGGATGTAGGGAAGCCTTCCCTGGTGCTCCCTAAGAAGCCCCAGGACTGAGGAGGGGCCTTGATTCTCTGAGTGCTCTGATGGGTGGGGGTGGGGACCCTAAGATAAACATGGAAGAGCTGGCAGGGAGCTCCCAATCAACCTGGTACTTCTTCCCTCAACACACAGCCTCAGGCTCAGGCTGGACAAGGACAAGTCATCCTGCTGGGGCCCTGTCATCCTCCTAGCCTAGGTCTGGCTTGAGGCTGCTCCTTCCTGTCATTTCTGTCCAATATGGAGTTTGTATGTCCCTCTGTCAGGGAGCTCCCTGGCTCTGCTTTGGGGGCAAGGGACTCAGGTGGAAGGGGACAGAGACTTGAACTCAGCGTGTGTGGGGACTTTGGAGACTGCCAGCTGTGCATGACATTGCCTGCAGAGGCCAGAACAGCACCCCGTCCCAGCCTCTTCTCTCCCAGGTCTCAGGGACACCCGTCTGTGTGTGGAAATCATTCACACAGGAGGTGTCACACTAGCCTCTGCTCTCTGTGGGGCCTATTGGGGGAAATTTCCAGAAGATTCCTGGAAACAAAGGCATCCCATCAGCCAGACCTGGGTCAATAAAAGGTTCTTTGAAGTTCTGGGGCCCCTTCCTGTCACCTCCCTCTCCATCCTAGATACATAGAAGGCCCCCAGGCCAGCTCCGGCTCCTCCCTTTGTCAACAGGATCCTGAGAAGAGCCAAGGAAATGCCAGAATGGATCTTGAGGTTGGGGAATGGGAGCCAAATGCCCGAGGCTGGGGCTGGGCAGGATGGAGGTCGGGAAGTGGGCAGTGAGGAATAATACCCCACCAGCCCTGGCAGACAAGGGGCAATGCGGGACCAGGAACCCTGAGTTCAAGTCTTTGTCCACTTCCACGTGGTACCAAATGTGGCTGGGGTCTGAGCAATGAGTCCCCATCAGCACCCAAACTGCCTCCTCTCTTGGGTTTCTAGGATTCAAAATTCAAGGCCTCCTCTCTGATGCCTCCAATCTGTGGGGTCTAGTTGGCAATGCCCAGGGCAGACTGGAAATCCCTACAAGAGCTAAAAATTGACCTCTAGCCAGTGGATGCTATATGGGGTGAGGTCTGTTCTGGGACCCCTGCCCTATCTATCACTGGCTGGGCCAGGAAAATTCTGCCTCTTTGGCTTGGTTGATCTCCCAGAAGGCCTGGTGGGTCCCAAGGAGCCCCAGTGAGTCCTCCCCTGTTCCACACTCTCCCCTCACCCTCCCCTCCACCCTACAGTGGAGGATGGAAAAGGTGAAGCCGGATGCAGGTCATGGGGCTGGGCAGGTGCCCGGGCCTGTCAAGAAAAGCCTCCTTGTTTGCTTGCTTACACTGCCAACATGCCCCGGGCAGGTGCCAGCAGGGGCTGGACAGGATGGCAGGCTGTGGGGCTTTGGCTCTGGGACACAGAAGGGAATCTCAGGAGGAATCCCAGAAGGGAAAAGCACCCCAGCATAGGTCCCTCCCTGGCTTCCCCAAGGGCTGCTGCCTGGAGACTCACATATTGGAAGGGTAGAAGGATGGCTAGGATGAGTCCACTGAAGAAGAGGGTCATGAGCAGCACGAAGAGAACACCCTGACAGGAGGTGAAGTCAAACTGCAAAGAGGAGGGCTGTCAGCACCGTCGCTGGGCAGCATGGAGCGCTGCTCAGGCCGTGCGCTGACCAGAGGGTGAAGTCTGAGGTCTTGAACTCACCCCTAGAAACCAGCATTGCCCTCCTTCCCCCAGGTCTCCCCAGCCCCAACTCACCCCTTTACCTCTCCCAGCCTGGCTCCGCTTGGAGCCCTGCCCCATGTGCCTTCCCCTGCCTGCTGACCTTGGTCTGGAAACTGAAGATGGTGACTGAGAGGCAGACCAGCGCCGTGATGCCCAGGCACAGCAGCACAGATGTGGTGTTGTAGTAACTGAGGACCGAGGACCTGGGTCAGCTCCAGAGAGGGCTCTACTCTCCCCCAGCCCTCCCGGAAGGCCACCCTCTTCTACCAGGACCTGATCTTATGACCTCTGGCCCCAATCCTGTTCCCTTTCCCAGGACCCTCCCTCTCTCAGCTTTCCAGCCTCTCCCCTAGGCCCTTGTGCTTAGACTCATCATGTTATAAATATCTTAAATAGGAGATAGTAGGAATGAGAGGGGTTTCTGTAGATTCCTGGAGGTAGTTTACAGGTAAATTCAGGAACATGAGTCTGAGGTCTTTTATATCACAGCTTGAGAGAAGCCTCCTTGTTCCCCACGGTCCCCCACCTCTGCCCCACCAAACTGGTCAGGTCCTGGAGCCACTGGTCAGGGGGTGCCTGAGAAGAGGGATCCAGGCCTGAGCTCCCTCCCCCACCTGAGTACTTCCAGGAAGGATGTGTTTTGAGGACAGCTCCCCTCAAGTGTGGCCAGTCCCTGGCTTCAGGCCTGGCCCTCCTCTCCTACCATCTGACTCCTTTACCTGGACAACATCCCAGTGAGGTAGGCCATGGACAGGGTCTGAAAAGAGAGGCAGGAGAAGAAATGTTAGAGTACTCAGATTTGGGGGGCCCAAGCACCTTCAAGGTCCAGCTCAGGCCTCTACCCTGTGCATATGCCCCTCGACAACTACACAGGACTAATCCAGCTATACAGTGTCTCCCAGGCCAGCTGTCCCTTTCTCTCTTAGGCAGCCTGTCTTCCCCCAGTAAGAACCCTCTCTTCTTCATTATCCATAGCTCTAGGACACCCCTTAGGAACCTCTTAAGGACAAAAGCACAATAAGGCGAGAGTGGACATAGAGGGGAAGGCTAGGCCCACTTGGAAAGATAAGGTAGAATGTTCTGGTGAAAGAGATGGGGTGAAAACACTCATGTCCCCAGGGTCCTCACATTGGATGTCCCCAACCCAGACTCCCTGGCCCTCAAAGCCCATGCTTTCTTTCCTCCATCCTCACTCAGCACCTGACCCCAGTTCACCCCAAGTACTTACAAAGATGGTCAGCAGAATCAGGTTCCAGGGAAAGTGCCTCCTGTAAAGCAAGCCATAGGTTGGGGACGGGGTCTCTGCTACCCTCCCCCCCACTCCTTGAAACCTCTTCCTTCAGCCACCCCTTCATATGCCACTTGGCTATCAACTTTCCCCACACATTAGAGGTGCCAAGTGAAGGAGAGAGGGGCAGGCTACTTGACAGAGGCCCAGAGAGAGTTGGGACCCTCTCAGGGGTGCACAGTACACTGATGGTGGGCAGGGCTGGGTCCAGACTATCAAAGTTCTGCTCATATTTCAACAAGTTGATCCTCAAGCCATTAACATACCTGGGTCCAGAACAGCAAGCCAGGGTCAGGTAGGTAGCAAAGAACACAGCACTGTAAGAGACAGACGGATGGCTAAGTCAGCCAGTCCCTCTTGAAGCTCTTCCTAGTCTCCTAGCTCATTCACTTGGCTACCCCTGCCCACAAAATGTGAGGCAGGATGTTGGGGTGGGGGCAGGGAGCAAAGAGAAGGCCACAGTCATCCTAGAATCTGGCAATGGGCAGGTTCTAGGTCTAATCCCAGAGGAGAGGAAGGAGGATAGGACAAACCTGCTTCTAATAATTTTGAAACTTGGGTGCCATGGGACAGCTGCTCCTGACCCGCCAACCTAAAGGAACCACCCAGATATCACCTTGTTACTTTAAAAGTTCATGTGCAGTATTTTTGATGTGGTAGGCAGAGTTTTTAACCAGCTTTACAAATATTAACTGATGTGATCCTTGCATCTTTTCTTTTGAGAAGTGTTCTTCACTTTACAGCTGAGGCACAGTGAGGTCAGGTGACTTGACTGTCACACATACCCTCTTGCAGAAGCAGGATTGGAGCCCAGACTCTGGCTCCAGGGAGATCGCTTACAACCACCACCCCACACTGCTTCTTTCAGCCCATCATGGCCTGTAACGATCTTGTCAGTTACTTTATTGTTGGTCTGCCCTACCAGGCTGCGAGCTCAGCATGGCAGGGCCCTTGTGTGCTGCCAGTGCCTGGCATAAGCAGGAAGTGGCACCTATGGAATGAATGTCTGGATCAGGTGGCCAGAGGCAGGGCCTGAGCATCAAAGTTTTGGCGGGGAACAGCGAAGGCAAAGGCCAGTCCAGGAGCGGGGAGATGAGGACCCAAGAAGGGGGTTAGTGCCACCACCAGTGCACGGTCTCCGGGTCCCATGAGGCTTCAGCACGGCATTGCCGTCCCTTCTCCATCCTTTCCTCAGTTCTCTCACCCACCCTCCACAGCAGCAATTCCATACTTCCTCCTCCTTCCCAAACCTCCCAGACCGCCTCACTCTCCAGCATAGTCTACCTGTTGTGTTCCAGAAGATCTAAGATAATAAGGTGGGGCTCCCTTGGCTTCCTGCCTGTCACCTGCCAACCTCACGCTATGGGTCCTCCTGTGTCTCCTCCCATCCCAGGCCAATCTCCCCTGGCTTGGCCTCTGGGGCCCACCCCCTCAAAGGCCTGGTCTCCCTCACTTTAACCTTCCTGCTGGCACCTCTCCTTCCACACAAACCTTCTCAGGTATTCTCCGTCTTTATCTCCTGTCTTCCCAGCTCTAGTTACAGCCATTCCAACTGCCTCATAGCCCAGCTTCTAAAAAAAGGGGTTTCTACTCATTCTCTTCTCGTGTCCCCAACTCAGCAAGCCCCATCTCAACCCTACTTAATGAGAGATGGCTGTGCTACATCAGGGTGACCTTGTTGAGTCCAAGACACTTGTCTGTCCTTACCTAACCTCTTAAGTCTGATCACTCCTATTGTTTCTCTGGTTCTACAATGACACACTTTTGGGTTCCCTCCTCCCTCACTGGCCACTCCTTCTCAGTCTCCTTCAGGGAGTCTCTGAATGTGCTTGATTCCTTCAACACAGACTCTGCTCCCTTCATACTCTCCCTAGGTGGGCTTCCTAACCTACAGGACTTGCACCCCCATATTTCAGAACTACATTTTCTTTCTCAACTCCAGACTGAAACATCCAGCTACCAATTAGGCAGACGTAGTTTTTCAGAAATGTGTCAGACTCAACAGGGTAGAGCTGATCTTTCCATCCTCTCTGTTCCTTCTCCTGTATCCCTGCTACAGAGGACACCATGTACCCGCCAAGCCATCTACCCAGAGGCCTCCGGCATCATCCTTGACTCTCACTCTGCCACTCCCAATTAATCACCTGGATCTGTTTATCCTCCTACTCTGGCAGCTCTCAAATCTGCGCTCTTCCCTCCATCCCCACCACCACCCTTTGAGGTTGGGCCACCTCTTTCTCTTCTCTCCCTGGCCTGATCTATATGGCAGTCCGTCTGGTCCTCCTGCCTCCCGCCTTGGCTTCCACCTTTCAAGCTACCGACAGACCCGATCATGTGACTCCTCTCTATAAAATTCCCAAAGGCCTGGCAATAAGGATATGGTCCTCCCCGCCCACCTCTCCAGCCCTGCTCTCACCTCACTTGGCCCTCTACTCCACCCTCTTCCTCACAACCTGCTCTGCACGCTGGAAACGTGCTCATCACACTGTTCCTGCTGTAAAGTACTGGCAAGGACACCTGAGGCTTCCTCCTCCAGAGGGGTTTCCTCTGTGCCTCATGGGTGTACCTCAGCTGAAGCCTGTACCCCCATACCTCAAGGGCCAGCTCATCAGACTCCCCAAGCAGATGGAGCATCCGAGGGCCAGCCTGCAACTTATTCATTTTGCACTCCCACCGTTTAACCCAGGGCCTTGCACCTGATAGGAGCTCTTTAAGTGTTTCTGAATGCAATGCAAAAATAAAAAACAGGCAATGCAGGGGTCAAGATATGCCATATTGAATTTGGTGAACAAGATCCCTCCATCTTGACCCTTTTCTATTCTTTAGTGGATGTTGAATAATGTGCAGCTATTATCAGAGCAATTGGTGGGGTTCTGCTGGTAGTTGGTGCCAGGTGCCAGACCTGCTGAACACCCTGCCCATGTGGGACAGCAGCACCCATCCTGCCCCAGTTGAGAAATATTCCGGCATCTGCTCTCTTTTGCTCTCACTTGAGTCATTAGCCAGTCACCTCAACAATGATAATAGTACCCTTGTCTACGTGTGTCCTTGGTAAGTCCTGTCTCCTGGCCAGACTAGAAGCTCCCTGAGGGCAAGAGTCCAGTCTCCTTTTCTCTCTGATCCCTACTCCTCAACCCTCATGACAAGATGTCAGAAGGAAGGGCAGAGGGACCCGAGACCAGGACTATGGTGTGGCTCTGGAGTCCAACTCGGCATTCATGTGCCACTACCACTGTATATCTTGGATGAGCTACTTGATGGCTAAGTCCCAGTTCCCTCCTTCGTAAAACAGGAGGTGCTGGGAAGCCCGAAGAGAGAATGCAGGTGAAGCACTCGTACAGGGTTTGGCGCAGAGTTCGAACTCCTCCTCCACTGGAGCTGCTATTATTGCAATTAGAAGCTGGCTGACGGACGGACAGACAGACAGGATGGCCCACCTCCACCCCAGCTCTAGCCTCAAGTCTTCCTTCTCAGCTGTGCTGCAGACACCATGGCTCAGTGGGAGCAATCAGACAATAAGGCGAGAACCCACGAAGGGGAACCTGGGACCTTGAGAAAGCCAAGGCTGGAGTCCCAGGGGGCAGAGAATGAGTTAGAGAAGGCAGAGAGAACAGCTGATTTGTACTTCAGAGCCTGAGCCCCAGGGCCTGGGATAGTCTGTTTACAGAGTTTCAACGACAGGGAGTGAGGCTCAGATGAAGGCCAGCCAAATCTAGTGCCCCTCCCGACTTGTCCTGCTCTAGAATCCAGTGTTGTAGGCAGCACAGCAGAAAGGGTAAGTGTGGGATTCTATCCTGGCTGTGCTGCTTGGGAAGCAATGATCTCTCCACTCCAATTTTCTCATCTGTAGGATGGGGATAATAATAGTACCCACCTGATAGTCTTACTGGAAGGATGAATGAAAATTATATGTACTCATGCACAGAAAAAGAGCTGTTTTGTTCTCACTGATATTACTCTCCTCTAAAAGGAAGAGACAGTGATGGAGCCCTCAAAGCATTTGGTGTGTTGGAGGAAGTGAGACCCTCTGGAATCAGGAAACAGACTCAGGCACAGGATTGGAAGGGTTGAGGGTGAGGAAGGGGCAGGGCAGAACCCCAGGTGGGCTTTCTGGAGGAAAGGACAGTTGAAACTCCTAAGTACCTTTCATGCTTTGTGACACCCCATGAAAAGCACATAGCCCACGCCCACTTCTAATTTCTTTCTACCCGCACCACCCCCCTCCAAGCCTGAAGATGGTGAGAAGGAGGGACTCCAGATCTCATCACTCAGAGGCCAGATTCTCCTGACCTCTCTTCCCCTGATCCCCATTCTCCACACACACACACACCATGGCATGGACTCTGCCCCACTTCCTGAGGCTGTCCTTTTGCCAGGTGCTCAGGGCATGGGGTCCTGGAGACCCTCTCACAGAAGGCCCAGGGACCTAAGGACTCCATTCCCAAGTTCTCAGGGGGGCTGAGGCTACTAGGCAGTGGTGACTATGTGTTGGGATCCATGCCAACCTGCTGTGTGGGCTGGCTGGGGTAGCAGTCCCTGGGGCCTCATTAGCTTTACCAAATAATGCCTCTCCTCTCCAAAGACACATGCCTCCCTGCTTGCTCTGCAGACAGGGCCTCTTCTCCTGTGACCTAGGACAGGCTTTAAGTATGAAAATCTCTTCTCCTGGACCCACAACTTTAAAGAGGTTTCCGAGCTTCTTCAAGAAGCCCGAGGCCAGGAAGAGTCTCTTTACTGCCAGTCTTTGGCTGGTTTGTGCCAACTCTAGGTCCAACTCTGAGACTGCTCTGGGCTCAAGGTGGTCCAGGGGGCTTTGGGTTAACCTCCCCACCAGATCCCTATCCAGGAACAGCCCTGGGACAGCCACAGTGTGCAACTTCCTTAGTCGGATGATCAGAGCTTTGACCCCTAGGGCCCCATGACTTTCTGAGAAATCCTTTCAGCCCTTTGCCAGTCCAGTCTTTCCTTCATCAAACCATTGTCTTTCACTGCAGAAGCCTCATCCCTGGTAGCCTTGGTACAGGGCTGGGCACTCAGAAAGCCTATGGAAAGAGCAGCTCTTCCCTGAGTCCCAGAGTGGTTCTGGCCTGGAATTATCCGGAATTACTCCTTAATTACCCAGAAAGGAGGGTCAGAATCACCTAAAACTTCACACCTCTTCTCCCAAGCTACCAGCTATGTTCTTTAAAAGATTATAGGACTAGCATGAGCCAGGTGACTTGAGGGTTAAAAAGAGACTGCCAAACAGAAGGATAAAGGTCACAAGTTTTAACCTGAATCTTGGGTTTGTATTCCAATCATCACTGACTAGCTGTGTGACCTTGGGCAAATTACTCAAGCCCTCTGAGCCTTCGTTTTCTGAGGTAATCATGCCCAGTAGATTCAAGGATCAAATGCAATACTGTACATAAAGCACACAGAAGAATGCCCAGCCCTTATTAGGCACTCTTTAAGTGGTGGCTATTATGATTAATAATTTCATAAGCATTAATAATAGCAATGCTAATAAGAATAGCAACATTATCATTAGTGTGGGTCAAGGTGTTCCCCCTCCTCTGTTAGGGCCAAGGCACGGGGTCTCTCCAGCCATGGCCCGAGCCCCACCCTTTCCAAGTTATGCAGGCACCAGAATCTACCCACATCTTCTGTCTGCCCTGTTCAGGCCTCAATACTCCAGAAAAGTCCTTCTGGTCATGTGCTGCAGCCAGCAGAATGGGGTAAGGCAGAGGGATCTGGAAGGACAGTCTCCATGGGGTATGGGGAAGTCATGTGCTTGGATCTGTCAACAGAGACACAGAGATTCCCTCCTATTGCCATTGGATCTTCTCTGGGAAGGGGATTCAGGGGTGGGGTATACTCACTAGGATGCCCAGTACCATCCTGGGTTGGCCTGGACATAATCCTTAACAGGGTCACTGCAAAGAAGAGAAGATCAAAATTTACCATAGGTCTCTATTTCTGGTTCAACATTTGCACCCGTCACATACAGTTCACAAGACTTCAAAAGGAGGAAGAAGGAGGGATGCAGCCCCTGGAGACTCAGGGAGTTACAGCCCAGGCCCAAGCTGGGACCAGGGGTTCCTGGGTTTGTAGCTGGTGGATCTGTAAGAAAGACTGCCTCTTAGACACCTGCAGGCCCAGAGAGCAGCAAGTCTCTCTGGATAGAGGACTCCTCAGGTGTCCCCCCAAATCTCTCTTGGTGAACATTCCAAATGAGGTCTGACTGGGAATTCCCCTGCCCCAGGATTGGCCATGACCACCCTGGACGGTGCCAGTTCACATTGTCAACTCACCAAAAGGTAAAGAGAGCCACGACTCCCAAGGTCACCAGCAACTGAATCAGAAGGATGGTGTAGACCTGGGGAATAAATGGGGTTCTTCTCAGTTTGAGGATCCCTGTTTGGGGCCAGGCAGGCTCAGGCTTCCATCAAGGCTCAGGGAGACCCCAGACTCTCAGGGACTCATTTGAATCTCCAGACCCACTTCCTGGGCACTCCATCCTCCTTCTTAGGAATCACTGGGAAAGACCCAGGACAAGTGGAAAACAACCATGGAACCCAGAGGTGGGAGCAGCCGGGGCCTGGGTGAAACTAAGAAGCTCTTCTTAATAGGGATGTCCATCAGCTGGAATCACAAGAAAGGGGGGAAGGTGGCTTCTGCAGGCAGAGGTTAGGCCAAGGGACTTTGAGAGGCAAGCCTCCAGTTCTGGAGAGCCAGAGAAAGGCGCTTACCTTTCTGATGAAGACCCGCCTAACTTTCTGGTCATCCCAACTGTAGATGGTGAAGAGCTCATGGTGCCCCGAGGGATAACCACCATCATAGCTGGAGCTGTTGCCTGTGTGGGCAAGTGGAGGGTCATGAGGGTTCCTGTACACAAAAACACTGTCCCTAATGGCCATCTGCTCGGTCAAGATGGCTCTCTGGACTCAGCAAAGTCTTTTTCTCCTGCTCCATTATCAAACACCCCACTCCAGCCCACACTTAGATCTCTCTCCCTGGTCACTTCTTAACTTTCCTGTTCTGGGTCCTGGAAATGAATTGTCATCTCTCCTCCCTTTCCCTCTACTTAGCCTGGTTGGGGCTCTGGGGGCTGAGCTCTACCACACACAAGTGTCCCTTCTGTCTTGTGTCCCCATCCTCCTCCCTGGGTACCCTGGCTTCCTTGTGGTCAAGGATCAGAAAAGGATAGCCATTCTCCAAGCCCCTCAGCACATCCCAGGGTCAAAGATTCTGACCCTGGATTCCTCTGAGGCCCTTGGAATGGGCTCTGGGGACTGGTGGTTTGACGGGTCAGACTTTCTGGTGTTCCAGAAATCAGGGCCGGGTGGGATCCTGGAGGGGAAATAAAGCCAGGACAAGGGAAAGAAGTGGAGGGTCAAGTGAGGATAAAGGTTCAGGGCTTGGTCCCAGAACTCAGATTTTTGGAAGAGCATGTACTCTATGGTCAAACAGACCTACAGGCAGATCCATTTTCTAGGACTGACTAGCTGTGTGACCTTGAGCAAGTCACCAGCTTTCTCTGAGTATCTTCTGCTATGGGTTGGTGATACTCATTTTATGTGGATCAAATAAGATAAAAATTAAACCCTATGTCCTCTGTGCCTCGTGTGGGGACTACAATACCCTGTCCTTCCTCAGGGCCATTCCCAAGTCTTCATATGTGTCCACTCTGTTTTCCTCCATTGGCCCCATCAGGTCTCCATAATCTCTCCCTCACTGCCCCCCGCAACAATAACCTCTTTCTTGGTCCTTTAAAACTGATATGGTGCCTTTCCCAGCAGAATACAACAGACGCTAGTATGGCAATATGTAAATCAATGGATGTGTAACTGATGTGATTCTGCAATCTGTATACGGGGTAAAAATGGGAGTTCATAACCCACTTGAATCAAAGTGTGAAATATGATATATCAAGAACTATGTAATGTTTTGAACAACCAACAATAAAAATTAAAAAAAAAAAAAAAACTGATATGGCCTTGCTTTAAGCTCTTCAATGGCTCCCCACAGCCCATCACTCAAGTTCCAGTTCCTTAACAAAGACTCCAATCTCCTTCAGGAGCAGGGTCCTCCAAGCTCCCCTACACATCCCTCCCTCCCACTTTTCTTGGCCCGAGTACATTTTTTCAGCCACATGCTGGCCTGCCTGTGGATCTATGCACATTCTATTCTTTCTGCCTCAAACACTCATTTTTCTACCTCTTCCCTCAGCTAACTCATGGCATCTTTCAGGACTCAGCATGGATACCCCTTCAGCTAGGAAGGCTTCCGTGCCCAGCAGACGGGTTAGATGAGCTGCCCAGGCCTCTCTCACTCAATCTGTGCTCCTAGGTGGTAGTCATCATTTCCTTGCAGAGTCTCCTGCATCCTTTGATGTCAGAGCCAGACACTGCCTGGCATACACCTAGGAAATGTGTATCACCCGCTAATTGAAAGGAGTGCTCTTCCTGACTGGATTGTTCCTTGGAACACATTTCTTAAAGTAAAGCAGCCCAGGGGCTGGGGTTGTAGCTCAGTGGTAGAGTGCTTGCCTAGCACATGTGAGGCATTGGGTTCAATCCTCACACCACATGAAAATAAATTTTAAAAAGCTGGGTATGGTGGCGCACACCTGTAATCCCAATGGCTAGGGAGGCTGAGGCAGGAGGACCACAAGTTCAAAGCCAGCCTCAGCAAAAAGTGAGGCACTAAGCAACTCAGTGAGATCCTGTTTCTAAACAAAATACAAAATAGGGCTGGGGATGTGGCTCAGTGGTTGAGCACCCCTGAGTTCAATCCCAGCACCCGAAAGAAAGAAAGAAAGATAGATAGATATTGTGTCCATCTACAACTGAAAAAAAAAAAATATATATATATATATGGTAAAGCAGCTCACTCTAGCAACCAAAACATGAGAAATGAAGAAGAGGCAGAGGGGCAGGTCCACTGTAAACCTAAACCTAACCTGGGGCCTCCCTCTTATCTTTCACTCCTCCTTCACATTCTGCCTATTTTCTTTGCCAACCCAAATGGCCAGGGAGAAAAGGAGAGGGAAAGCAAGTCTGTGGGTGTCAGGGGCAGAGGAAAGGGCGCCCACAAACATCAGACCTTTGGCCTTCCAGTAGTGTGAACCACGAGACATCTGGGTTCCAGGTCCAGGAGGTTGGTAGTGGGAGCCGTAGACTATGGTGGCCACTTCCTGTAAACAGGGGCTCTGTCTGGAGCATTGTCCCTGGGGTCCCTTCTAGAATTCTGCAGGTGGTGGAGGTGGGGATGGCAAAATGGGGGAGGGGAGAGACTGCGGGAGGACGCAGAAGGGGTTGAGGAGTATTTGAGGGACTCTTCCTTACAGCCTGTGGGAAGCTGCCTATTCCCAGCCCCGAGATGAAGCTTCTGCAGGGAACCTTGGCCAGAAGAAGCTGGCACTGGCCTTAGGTGTGGCTCTGAGTCGTGCCCAGTCTGGTTTGGCTAGGGAAAGGGAAGGGAGACAATGAAAGTACTTGATGAGGTGGATCCCCAGGCCCCTAACTCCCCCAAACCATGGGGTCTCCATGGGGACCTTCCCTGCTAAGGTTTCAGATCCATCAATGTGTAAATGTTGTACCCCCACTCACAGGGAACCAGATCCAGCTAAGGTCATGACCAATCCCTTGCTTCAGCTCTTTCTTCTAGGAAGGCTTTTCTAGACCACATCCTGGCTTTTGTCCTCCATCTATCTGTTCCACTTGTTCTAGCCTGATGACTTGAAAAAAAAAAAATCCCCTTTTCCCTGTCAGCACCCTGACTACAGACATCACCTCTCCCTTTTCATGGAGTCCTCTTCAACCTACCCTTAGAATAGTCCTCAAATTCTAAGTCTTTTTTTTTTTAATTTTGTAGTTGTAGATGGACAATTCCTTTATTTTATTTGCTTATTTATGTGGTGCTAAGGATTGAACCCAGTGCTTCACACATGCTAGGCAAGTGCTCTGCCACCCAGCCACAGCCACTGAGCCACAGCTATAGCCCTTCAAAGTCTTTGATAGCGCAACTGCATACAACAACCATACAATGCATCTGGCATTTGGGCATCTTCTTCCCACCCAGGTTTTCCTTGTGGGCCCACTGCTCCCCACATGCTCCATCTTCCAGGAGCTGAGTGACTTACTGGGGTCCACAAAGGCCCAGCTGGGATGGAGAGGCACAGCCGTGGGGGCTGGGGGGAAGGCTCCTGCCTTCAGCCCCTCCCCAGAGGTGGCCTCCTCATAGGAGGGTGGGGCTGAGGGTACTGCTGGAGCCTCCTTTTTCTCACCATTCGCCTGCTGCTGCCCCTCGGTCCCAGGGGCCTTGTTAGCCACGGAGAGCTGTGAAGTGGAGACAGAAAGACAGTCACCAGGGAAAGAGAGCCTTCCAACCCCTCCTTGTCAGCCCAATTCCTGGAACTTCCCTGGGTGCTTTCACCTGTACTAGGAAGGACAGTGTGTAGACAAAAATCTCCCCATTTTATCGATGGCAGAACTGAGCTCCAAGAGAATGGGGGCTAGCCATGGGTGGACCATGGAGCCAGGATAAGAACTCAGAAAGGGGATAATTCTTAGCAGTGTCCAGCATTGGTGGTCACTGTCCCTGGGGGGCAGGGCCTGGGTCTCTGTGGTCCCACTGTTTCCCTGGGGTCCACAGAAGGGCCTGGCCCATAGTAGGCACTCAAAAACATTACTGGATGAAAGATTCTCTCATTTCATCTCCATGCTGCCTTGCTGGTTGTATTTTGATCCCCGTTTTAAAATCAAGAAACTGAAGATCACAGAGGAGTGATTCATCCATGGGCACAGGGCCACACATGGCCTGCTGGGGCACAGGGCCTAAGTCCCACAAACTGGGACTGGTCTCTTTCTGCTGGGCTAGAAATGACACAAGGAGAATGGGGACAGGGGAGAGAAGGGGACAAGAAGGGGAAAGGAAAGGGAGGAAAGAGAAAAGAGGATGGAGAGGGCCGGGTGCAGGGAGGACATGAGCCCCTGGTCGGGGCCCTGTTCTGGCCTCATCCTATGGGAACCTTGGCTTCTCCTCCAAACAGACAGAATTTCAGAATGCCACTGCTGGAGGGGACCTCAAAAGACATCTAGTTTAGCCCCTTCCTCCACTTAACGAATGAGGGAAGGAGGCCCCGGGGAAAATGTGCCCATGGCAAGTTGAGAACTCAAATCTGTTTATCCTCAGATATGTCCCAGCCCCATCATGCCCACATTTAGCTTTGTTGGGAGGCTATGAGCTGTGAGGTCTCAGTGATGTGGCCAGAGAAGGAAAGACTGGTGTGGAGGAGGTGATGTGAAAACAAGAGCCACAAAGAGACCAGACTCAGAAAGTGGCATTTAGGTCTGATTCCAAGTTGACCTAAGCTGAAGTTGACAGGTCCTAGGGAAGACAGCAGGACTCCTGAGCAGGTTGTCTGGCCCAGAGATGGGCGAACACCAGAAGACTCCTGGTTCCTAGCTAGCCCAAAGGACTACTGGACTGGAGGAGTCTTGTCTATCCCAGTGCGTGAACTGAGGCAAGGGACTGAGGAGGCAGGAAGTAGCAAGTTCACCCCAAGACAGAAAATAGTACCTGCAGAGAGACTGGTGGGGGGCAAGTTGGGGAAAAGAAGTGAAGGCTCAACGTCCCCAGGCCCCTGGGGGAGGATCCAGGAACCCAGGCCTGTGAGACTGCATTTCTCCCCCTCCCAGATCCCTTCATCATGCAGACCTCAGGGGTTGAGCGTGGGAAAACCTATCTCGGCTCCACTTTGACACTCACTCCCCAGAACACACACACACATATGGCATTCCCAAGTGATGTCCGGCCAATGGCAGGAGGTGGTATCACCCAGTGACATCATTTTGATGCCCAAAGAACCTAAAAACAGGGAGAGGAAGATCTGAGGGCCCAGAGAGGGATGCCATTGGCTCAGAAGCTCATCTCAAAGCTAAGAAGGGGGAGGGGAGTAGGGGAGGGCCTTCTGTTTTCTCTGCCCAATCCTTAGCCCTCCAAACAGCAGACTGGAGGACCCTCCCCCTTTGCCCTAGGCCCTAATGGTTGTATAATTCCACAGGCTGTTGATGTTACATAACCCTACTGGGCCAGCCAAGTCTCTGCCCAGCCCTCCCCCACAATTCAGGCCTAAAACTAGAAAATAAGAATATATTTTTATCAGTCTCATGCCTGGCCAAAACAAAAACAAAAACCAGGGCATCCTGATGCAGGGTTTCCATAGTAACCCCAACCATAATGTACTTATCCAAATATCCAGATATCCAGATAACCAGATGTAGAGTAATGACAGGGAGTTAGGGGTGATGGTGGGGAGAAGGATTCTTTGAGGATGTGAAAGATGACTATAAAGTGGTTGGGTCTGCAAGTGGAGGGATGCCCACAAGCATTATCCCTCAAGGTTCATCCTAGCATACAAATACACAGCACATAGATACAGTTATGCTGCACACCCAGGCTGGCTGGTTATGGAGGCCATGGCCTTGTAAAGTCTTGAGATAGCAAAGTATGGGGTGGAAGAGATGGGAAGGGAGGAGAGCCCAGGGGTCCAGAGAGGTGCCAACCCTTTTCTAGAGATGGGCCTTTTGGTTCTCTGACTTTAGCAAGTATCACAGAGCACCTTTGCCCTGGAGACAAGGGAAAGCTGCTTAAAGTGGTCCAAGGGAGCTTACTCAGAATGACAGGGAGACAGGGAGCCCGGAGGATAGAGGATGGTGCAGGTCGGGGGAGATGCCGGTACCTTTCCCTGGGTCATGGTGCCGTCTCTCGGGGAAGGGGTCCCTGAGGCAGGGGCGGCCGCTTGGGTCACCGCAGCCTGCCTGCGTCTCTTCCTTCCTCCGCGTGGGTTCTAGCAACATCCACTGCAGCCCGGCCAAGAGGACCGGAGCGTACCATCCGCTCGAGGGGGGGGGGACTGGGGGCAGGGGGGCGGGCCTGGGAGGATGCTGCGGAGGACGCTGCGGATTCGCGAGCTCAGGGAGGAGGTGCTTGCCGCCCCCTCCTCCGCTCCCCTCCTCCTCCCCTCCTCAGTATCTTCCCCCTTCCCCCGGGATTAGGGAGCTCGGTGCTGCGGAGAAGCCCAAGTGGATGGGTCCGCGGGGGAGGGAGGAGGCGCGGGGACTCCGTGACACCCGACCAGCTGATGCCGCCTGCCGCCTGCCCTTAGCCAGAGCTGTGTCAGGGCCTCATCTCTCCACCATCAATGCCGCAATTAGGCTCCAGCCAGGCTCCTGCCTTGTTCCCTCTCCCTGTGTGATCACGGCCCTGATTTCTATCTCCGTCATCTATTTCATCATCCAGGGTAGAGGGGGGAAATCCTGGATGTCTTGTGCACTCTGCCTGCTTCTAACAGGGCCTCTGGGCCCTAAATTCCTATGGCCCTTGGGTAAACCATGTAGCCACCTCTCCTTGCTTTGGTTTTCTCACCTGTAAGGTGGGAGAAATAGGATAGGCCCCTGCCTCCCTTGTCTCCCAGAGAAGTGGTTGGGAGGATGCAACGTCTGTCTTTTCAATGCTGTTAGGACATTTAACCAGGTCTTTCTGGAGACATCACTAGTTCTATCTCAAAGCCTCTCCTGTCTTCCTGCCTCTGCTCAGCCCCCATCACCCAGTCTCCATCCTATACCCACTTCAGAGCCCAATCCACCCCCTTCTCCAGCCTTGTCCTTGGGACTCAGTCATCACCAGGTCCCATTTGCTGCAGTTGCTGCAGTGTCACTGTGAGGTTTGCAATCTCAAGAGTTGGGCTGGAGTTCCAATTTAGTCACCCACTGGTTGTCTAACCTTGGAAAGCCCTTGACCTCTCTGAGCTGCAGCATCACCTATGAAAAGAGGGTGGAAAAGAGCTCTGTCCTCCTAATTTGACTGTAAGACACATAGGTCAGGGCAACACATTGAAGACCAGGAAGTGCTGCCGGTAGGTAACCTTTTATTTACTGAGGAATCTCCTACCCATGCCTTGGGCTGCCCCGGAGTGAGGACTCAGAGAAGACTAAAAGAAGGGTCTGAACCTTCTAGATGGGGTGAGAAACCAAGATATAGTGGGAGTGCCGACTTACTTTCTGATCTCCTGTCATCTCCCAGCTAGACCTCCCCTCTAAAGACCATAGAGAAAGAGGATCCTCTGTGTGAGGGAAATTAGGGAAGTCTTCATTCTACCACTTTTCTCTCTTCATCCTCCATTCCATAACCAATTTGTCACATGCATGTGTAAGCCTTGGCCACCACTTTCAGATGCACTTACAGTCCCACACACCCAAGCCCCTCCTCCAGCAAGCTATCCCTAGGTCCAGCACTGCTGTTTGAAATCACATGTCACTATGGAAATCTTTGTCTGTCTCCCCATTAGACTCTAAGGATCCTGCAGTTTTTGTGATGGCAGGACTGAGTACAGTGCCAGGTATGTGGAACACACTCAATAAATTGTAGCTATTAATATATCCCAGACATGTGGCATTGTGCAGAACTTGAATTTATGTAGGCCTCAGTGTTTTCATGTTTGCAAATCCACCTATTCCTTGTCTTTTCATTCACTGTGCTCCAGTTGCATGGGCCTCTTGACTGCTCCTTGCCTGGGCCAAGCAATTCTTAACTAGGAATGATGCATGGATCCTTCCTCACTTGCTTTCTCACAGCTAGACCTCCCCTCTAAAGACCATAGAAAAAGAGGACCCTCTGTGTGAGGGAAATTAGGGAAGTCTTTATTCTACCACTTTTCTCTCTTCACCCTCCATTCTATAAACAATTTGTCACATGCATGTGTAATCCTGGGCCCGCTGCTCTGATCAGACATCGCTTTCACATGGAGGTCTTCTTGTGCACAGTAGAAGTGCCACCTGCATACCCCACCTAGCACATTGGATTGTTGCTTTTTCCTAACCTCCTGTGTTTTTCCCATAGCAATTGTTACTCCTGACTTTTATTTTTTGTTTCCTTTTTCTCTCACACACTCTGTGCATCTCCTACAAGAATATCAGCTACTGGAGATTAGAATTTGTCATTGTTCTACACTGCCAGGTTAATACAGCTACATTGTTTACACTTGGGTTAAAACTTGGATGTGGTTGGGGCTTTTTAAATTTTGTTTTGTTCTGCAGTACTTGGAGATTGAACCCATAGGTGCTTTACCATGGAATTCTATCTCCAGTCCTTTTTTTTTTTTTTTTTTTTTTTTTTTGAGACTGGGACTCACTAAGTTGCTCAGGGTCTCGCTAAGTTGCTGAGGTTGGCCTGGAACTTTCAATCCTCCTGCCTCAGCCCCCTGAGTTGCTGGGATTACAAGCATGCACCACAGTGCCCGGCCAATGAATGTAGTAAATTAATGAATATCAGGATGAATAAGTTCTTTAAACAAAATCCTTTATTCCTCAGACATTTTTATGTTGTCAGTGCAAGAGACACTGAAAACCTGGAACATCAAGTGACACTCCTCTGGCATCTAGATGCAGTTAGGCATGGTGGTCACAGCATGGCCCACAGAAGTAGATCCTACCTCCCCAACTTGGAAGCTGTCTGACAAGTGAGTTCCCCTCTTTGAGCCTCAGATTCCCCATCTGTAAAATGGGGAACTGACTTCATGGAATTAAATAACACTGTTCAACACTGTGGCCAGCACACAGTAAGCTTTTGGTGTGAACTGTTAGTGTTAACCTTAAGGGTTGCACAAATGTTAGTTAATGAAATAATTACTTTCCACCCTCACCAGGCAACTCATTTCCACAGTTACCCACACGTTCATTCCTTCATCATGTTTGTTGTGCCTATCTCTGTGTGACATACTCTGGTAGGAGCTTTGGTGGTTTAAAGGGGGAAAATCACATGCTTACCATTTCAAGGCAGATGCGGATCCCCTTGGGCTCTGTTCCTACCCCATTATGGGAAGGGTGGGCAGACCTGGGGGGCTTGGAGGGGCACAGGCAGAATGGTGCTAGAGGAATGAGTGCCTGAGGGGAGCTGGGAATGGTGAAGGGGTCCTCAGGGGAGCTGGGGAGGTTGTGGGGTCATATTCTTGAATCCCCAGCCCAGGGATGGACTTCATTCTGTTTGCATGATATGTGGAAGTCTGAGGAGTTTCAAGGTTTTTTTGAGCAGAGTAATGACATGTTCAAAGACATGCTTCAGAAAGCTGAAGCATTGTAATAATATTTGTTGTTAAACATTTTTCTTTTTAAAAAATATTTTAGGTGTAGATGGACACAAAATCTTTATAATTTATTTATTTATTTTATGTGATACTAAGGATCAAACCCCGCGCTTCACATGGGTAGGCAAATGCTCTACCACTGAGCTATAACCGCAATCCAGCATTTTCTTAAATAGGAAAGGAAGAAGGTTTCATCAGTGAGCGTCATGTGTGAGAGGCTGAAAGAGGAAGAGGTTAAAAGTGCAGGACAAGCCTTCAGACTCTCTCACAGTCCTTGTGTGAGAGCTCAAAGTCCAGGCTCTGGAGTAGTCTGCTTGGGCCCAAATCCTGGCCCTAGGCAAGATGCTTGCATTTTTCTGTAATTCAGTTTCCTCATCTCTATGCCAAGGTTGTGAGAGCTAAGGAAGGTAGGATCTTTAAAGAACCTAGGACAGAGTCAAGCAACTATGTTCTATGCATCGTTCATAATTAAAAAAAAAAAAATGAACCAGGGGGCAGAAAAATGAAAAGAAGCAAAAAGCTTGGGACAGAATTGACAGGACTTGGGAAGAACTGGGTGTGGAACTAAAGGAAAAGGAGAGTCAGAAGGGATGGAAGTTTGGAGGCCAAGGCCCTGGGAGACTGGTGGCACTATTAAAAGGAAGGAGGAGCTG
This sequence comes from Marmota monax, assembly GCF_021218885.2. Taxonomy (NCBI): domain Eukaryota; kingdom Metazoa; phylum Chordata; class Mammalia; order Rodentia; family Sciuridae; genus Marmota; species Marmota monax. Next base: position 30,880,750 of record NW_026695227.1, read on the forward strand.
CTGTGTTCAGGCTGAGTTTGAGTTGTGGGGGTGTCTGCAGGTAGTGTCCACAGGCAGCTGGATGGGGTCTCTAGAGCCAGGAGAGAGGTCCAGGTTGGGCCTCCTGAACAGCCCCAGGAGGCACCATGCACTATATTGTGGGGAAGGCTGTGCCCGTCTTGCTCTGGAGCTCAGCTCAGGTTTTTATGGAATTAGACAGTGAGCAGCCAACTCTGGCTCATTAGTGTGTGGACAGTAGCTGAACCTGGCCATCCTCAAAAAGTGAGGTCAAGAAGGAGGGGCAGAACAAGCCCAGGGCAGCAGCTGGGTCCAGGGAGACAGAGGGGAATTCTTTTCTTCTTCTGCAGTCCCCCTCACTGTCTTCAACAACCAGTCTAGAGTGGAGAGATTCCAAGGCCAAGTGTATTTTCATGTCTTTCTTAGAGGATGAGGAGGTGGTGGGTGTCAGATCAGGCGAGGCGGGCACCCCAGTCATTTCTTCTCTCCTTCATTCAGGCCCACACCGTGGCAGCCCATCCCACCTGGTTCTGCTCTGGTTGGCAGCCAGATCTGTTTGGTGGCAGTACCAGGAAGAGGAGGGGGCTGAAGGTGTGGACACTTCTCATTTTACAGATGTTGAAACACAAAGCCAAAGAGGTTGAGTGACTAACCCAAAGTTACATGACCTGCTGAAGGCCAGGGTGGGAAGAGAGCATTTGACCCCAACTCTGTGGCCCTCAGCACATGGGGGTTTTGATGCACACATGCAGGTTGGGGTAGGGAAGGAGTTGGGGGTTCTCAGACCTCAAGGCTCTCCAGGCAGAGAGCTCTCCAGGCACACATGTGCGTACACACACATACATGTGCACAATTTGCACGTTCTCCACCCCCTTTGGGTGAAGGGAGAGCAAGTGAGACCAGTGATGGGAGACAGGGGCAGGGCAGAACCCAGCTCTTCACAGGGGGCAGGTGTCTCAGGGTGGGCCACAAGATGTTGGGCAGGCCAGGCCAGCTCAGGCATCAGGCTGTTCTGACTGACCATCCACCTGGCTAAACCCATGGCTGCCCTTTCCCCCTCAAATGTCAAAGCCTGTCATTCTTCTGCAGATCCCCCCCTTCTTCACTGTTATTCACAGGGACCCTCCCTCCCTCCTTTCCCCCCCAGCAGCCCTACAGCCCAAAACTGACACTCCTCTCCTAGTCAACTGTAGCTTGGTTGCACAACCCTTCTTTGCTGGGATTTCTATTCCTGCCCCCCCACCCCCTCACCCCAAGACACCTTGCACCTCCCCAGATACAGTCTCCAAAACAAGACACAACGCCCAGGCCTTGGCAGGTGTCAACATCCTGAGCTATTCAGCTGCAGGGATTGCTCAGTGAACCATGTTCCCTCCCTCCTCTTTCTTTCTGCTCTCCCATGCCTGGGCTTTGCTGGGAGCTAGACAAGGGGCTGAGGCTGAAGCAGGCTCTCGCTGAATATAGGAGGACAATCCCTGGGCTCCTAATTCTCAGCCTCACACTGTGTCCCTTGTGATCCAGCAGTGTTAGAATATTTCTTCTGGGTCAGGTCCCTTAGAAAATAAAGTCATGGGAAAAAAACAAACAAACAAAAAACACAAAAAAAAAAACAATTGGTGTACTAGTCCAGATTTGACCATTCACTTGCAGGAGGACCTAGAGAAGTCGTTTCTTTCCTCTGCATCTTGGTGTCTGCCCTGCCCAATTCCTGGCCTGTTTTGTGCATGCATTTCCAATTGCCTACCAGATGGAAAGCTTCTTAAAGGTACAGGCTGTGGATCTCGATCCTTGATCCTTCCAGTCCCTGCCCTATCCCTTGCACCTGGAAGAGTTCAATAGTGAAGAATAGAGGCTTTGGAATCAGATCAATCTGGGTGCAAATTCTGGTTCTTTGCTAATGAGATGAGTGACATTGGGCAAGTCATTAAAGCTCTCAGAAGTTCAGTCTCCTCATCTATAAAGCGGATATTCATTAATTAATTCAATGAATATTTATTGAGGGCCTACTTCATGTCAAACATTGATATATACACACAACAGTGACCACATCAGACAGAAATCTCTGCCTGTGGGGCTTACTTCTTAGTGGGGGCTATTAGTGCCTGTGATTGTGAGGGCCCAGTGACATATCTACAGGGCTCAGCAAAGTGCCTGGCATACTGTAAGCCAAACAAATTAGAGCTGTTGTTGTAAACGTCATTCAGAACCATTTATCAAAAATGGACCATGCGGCAGCACCATGTTAGGTGCTAGGGAATCAAAGATGTGAGAGACCATCCACTCCCTCAAGGAACCCACAGTGCAGTGTACCTGCCATTGTCAAATGGGCACCATCTTTATCATGGCTCAGAAACTTATAACCAGCACCAACTTGTTGTGCACGCTGCAAAGAATCATAAAATTCTAGAATGCCAGATAAGCAAAAACACTATTTATTCCCCAGTATCTTTCAGACAAAGTCATACATGATTGACAATTATCAGCATTGGGCTTTTGGGGGGGTTCAGAGAAAAGGAGAGGTTATATGTTATATCTGGTTGGGAGATCAGGAAGAACTGGAGGAAAGACTTTTGAACAGTTTGTTTGTTTGTTTGTTTGTTTTTTGGTACTGGGTGCTTTACCACTGAGCTACATCCCCAGCACTTTTTTTATGTTTTATTTTATTTTTGAGACAGGGTCTCACTAAGTTGCTGAGGGCCTTGCTAAGTTGCTGAGGCTGTCCTTAAACTTGAGATCCTCCTGTTGTAATCTCACAAGCTGCTAGGATTACAGGCACTGTACCTGGCATGAAAGCATCTTGAAGAAAATAATAGAATACAACAGAGACAGGGGTGGAAGACGAAAGAGAAGGAGACTCTTTAGGGGACCAAAATGGTGCACAAAGAAGAGCACAGAAGAAGAAAAACATGAGGTACCAACTTTGTGCTTAATTCCAAGAGGAAGAACACTTATCCCAGGGGGAGACTGGAGGCTGATCTAGGCAAGGCAGCTATATTCACACCCACAGGTGGGGTTTGAGGGACCTCCTTCCCTGTCCTCTACTCTTGGAGGGGTAAGACTTCCAGGACTACCCCAGGCTCAAAATTCTACCATTAGAAATTCTTGTATAACCATTTAGCAGGCTCCAAGAGGCCCTGGTAGGGGAAAACCATAACCTTCATTGGTTAACCTTGAAGGATGAAGGATGGTTCTGGGTCAAAGAGGAAGTGGTGAGGAAAAGAGATCTGGGAACAGTAGAGAGCTAGTGAGGGCCAGAGCCTTTGGTCTGCCAGGCCTTGTGTGTGACCTCAACTGTAAAGGCCAACTGCCCGGCTGTGAGAGGCTGGTCACTAGGGAAGGACGAGTAGATGTCAGTTCTGTTCCCATGCACTGCCCCCACTGAAAGGAAAGTGACCACAACACTCAGAGTGACCAAGAGATCTTTATTGCAGCAGTGCAACAGAGAGAAAAGAAAGAAGGAAAGAGAGAGAGAGAGAAAAGAGAAGAGATGAACAGGGAGAGAGCAAGAGCAAGAGAGAGAGAGTGCGCGTAAGAAAGATAAAGAGCAAGAGAGAGAGAGAGCAAGAGAGAAAGAGCAAGAGAGAGGGCGGCCTGGCAGGAGGGAGTTTTTATAGCCCAAATCTAATGGGGCCTCTGGGTCTGCAAGCTGCCTTGTTGGCCCAAGCGGGGGTTAAGTGTTCAGCCTTAAGCAGGGTTGAATGTTCAGACTTGAGGCAAACAGGTGATAAAGGACCAGATAGAGGGGGGTTTGAGTGCATGGGCTATCTTGCAGCCAACATCTGTTCAGCCTGCCCTGCAGACAACACAGTTCAGCCTGCTCTGCACCCAACACCCACAATTCAGCCAGGGCTCCTCAGCCTTTCCCACTGTGCCTACTGTGGGAGGTGGGAGGTGTCCAGTCCACTTGGCAAGGCCATTTCTCAGTGCGATTTGGCCTTGCAGCATTGTGGGTAGCCCTTCATGTGCTTGGGTGAGGACCAGCACTTGTTCATTGAACCACTGGGATTCACTGTGGCCTGAGTGCCCTGCACTGAGCTGGGAAGGTAGTAATGAGCAAGAGACCCCCCACCCCTGCTCTTCTGGAGCTTGAAGTATGGAGGGGGAAGCAGACTTTAAAGAGCCTGTACCCATGTCTAATCACATGTGGCCAAGCCCTGAAGCAAAAGCCCAGCTGCCTGGAGGGAGAGGGAGAGGGCGGTGGTTTAGATGGGGGAGGGCTGCATTCAGGGAAGGTCTCCAAGAGACCTGAAGGACAGTAGGAGTGAACTGGTGGAAGAGGGTTCAGAAGAGTAGGAGCTCCACGTGCAGAAGCTCTGAGATGCGGAGGACTTGTGGGCTGAGGAGGAATTTGGAGAGTTATGAGGAGGGGTTGAAGGCAGAGGTGACCCATGAAGATTCAGATTTTACAAGGGGGCAGACAAAGAAGAGACTGAGGAGACCATGAATGCCTTCAGGGGAGGTAACCGTGGCCAGGGGCCTGGGCGTAGGTGGGGCAGTGAAGATGCAGGAAATTCACAGTTTCTCATGCACAAGTTATTTAAGGTAAAATGGTCAGGAGTTGGTGAAGGGCTTCCTGGCATTAGAAGGTGAGTAAAAGGAAGAGGTTTGGGGGTTGAGCACCCGGGTAGCTGGACATGAGAAGGGCTAGGAGGCCTGGCCAGTTCTTGGAGTGTTGCCATTGGTAGGGAGTGACCTGGGTGCCATCCCCTTCACTCTCCAGCTGTGTGATGTGATTGTGCTTATTAGTTACAACAGCTAATGTCGAGGGGGCACATCACACAGGCTAGGCACTACTAGTGTGCTACACAAATGGTTCTGCTTAGGCCTCACAACAGTGTTAGTCCTTCTTATCATCTCCATTTTACAGACACCAAACCAAGAGTTGGAGAGGTTAAGTAACTTGCCCAAGGTCACTCACAGTTGGCAGGGAATGGAGCCAGCTTCCCAGTCCCGGCAGACACCAGAGCCCAGCTCTCAGCCACCATGCAGTGGTACCTCAGGGACTCAGGGCTCCATTGGTTGAATGGGGTTAGTTAGTGGCAGCTCCTTCATGAACGGGGAGGCTCTCTGCACAGTGTGAGGTGATGTAAGCACTCAACAAGTACTAAGTCTCCTCCCTTTCTTCTGAGCTGAAAGTGCTGTTTTGTGAGCCAGGAGCCTCGTAAATATTTCAATGGTGTGTGTGTGGCGGAGGCTGTGAAGCCTGTTCTCAACAGGACTTGAAGAGTGAGATCTGGGAGACGTCTTGGGGCCTGTTGCAAGTGTTTGATCAGCGCATTTTCAAGAAAAGACTTTTCTGTGGAACAGCTGACAGTTGCTGGCCTGAGACAGATTTACAGACTTTTTCTAGTGAGAGGCCAGAGCATGAGTTGGCCCAGGGTCCCATTTTCCAAACAAGGCCACAGCCAGCACCCAGCAGCCATCCATGGGCTCTTCCACCTGTAACTCAAGCCCAGACTGTGCACCGTGTCAAGGGCTCTGTCACACTAGCGGTCCCGGAAGAGCCGCAGAGAACCCAGAAAAGAAAAACAAAGGAACAGGCTGTGTCCCACAGCAGGAACTGAGGCCAGAATCCGGGGCAGGTTGATCTGACTCTGTCTCTGGGAAACTTTGAACTCCCTATAGCCTCCCCAGGTCGAACCCAGCTGGAGGAAGTATATAACCTAACCAGAGGCAAGGAGGAATTTGGACAGTGTGACCTCTTGAGATGTCCTGTCACTAAAGGGTTTTGATTTTTAGATATTGGAGGAGGAGAGTTACTGGACTGGGTCATCAAGAAAAGGGAACATCTATGTATCAGTTTATAAAGTAAAAATAATTAAAAAAGAAAGAAGCCAGGTGCAGTGGAGCATGCCTGTACCCCCAGTAATTTGGGAAAATGAGGTAAGAGAACATCACAAGCTCAAAGCCAGCATGAGCAATTTAGCAAGGCCCTAAGCAAGTTAGTGAGACTCTCAAAAAAGACAGAAAGAGGGGCTGGGGTTGTGGCTCAGTGGTAGAGCCCTTGCCTGGCACATGTGAGGCACTGGGTTTGACCCCCAGCATCCATCTACAACCAAAAAAATTATATATATATATGGATTTGTGTGAATGAGTGTGTGTGTGTGTGTGTGTTTTGTTTTTTTCCTTAAAGAAAGAAAGGGAAGAGAAAAGAGAGGCTGGGGATATGGCTCATGGTTAAGCATCCCTGGGTTCAATCCTCATTATAAATAAATAAATAGATAGATAAATAGATTAATTAATTAATTAATAAAAGAGAGGGAATGTAGAGTCCCAAGTTATTCAGACCAGTGGGAGGCTTTGGGCTAGCTTCAGTCACCTGGCCCACACTGTGAGCCCCTACTTGATGGCAAACGGTATGCCAGGCTCTGTGATGTTGTGGAGATGCAGACTCCACGCTCAAGCTGCTGGGGAAGAGGTAAGACAGGACCACAGCAAACTCAAGAGGGTGGTATAAGAGCCACAACAGAGAACAGCAATGCAGATGGAGGCCCAAGAAGTCCTCCAGGGTTGCTGGTACTTTGGTCTGGAGATCAAGTAGAATTATATATATATATAATTTTTTCAAATTATAAAAGTAGTTAATACAAGTTTATAATTTTTAAAATTTTTTTTAGTTGTAGATGGACACAATACCTTTATTTTTGTTTATTTTTATGTGGTGCCAGGATCAAACCAAGTGCCTCACACATGCTTGGCAAGTGCTCTGCCACTGAGCCACAACCCCAGCCTACAAGCTTATAATTTTAAGACTTTTAAAGGTCTTGAGGTATAGCTATGTAACAGAGCACTTGCCTACTTGCAAAGTGTGTGCAAGGACCTGGGTTTCATCCCCAGTACCGGTTGGGGGGGGTGTCAAAAGAACTTACAAGAAAATGTAAAAATCAGAAAGAAAAAACTAGTTACCTAGATTCAAAACCCAGAGAAAAGCTTGGTTAAAATATAGGTGTGATAAAATATTGGTGTGCTTTTTTTCTGACCTTTTCTCTGTTGCACTGCCTTCTTTGTTCTAAATTTTGTAGCTGAGGCATTTTGAAGGTAGCATTTTGGCAGACGCAGTTGAAGGAGACAACAGAGCAAGGGCATCTCTGGGCTCTGTGTGAGCCCACATCAGGGCAATGGAGCCCATAGGCGGGCAAGACTCAGCAACTCCCCAGAGGGCCACCAGCCCCTAGGCTCTCTGATTGTCTAATAGGCCACACTCTCAGCCTGTTTCATGCCTGGTATCCCACGCTGGGATTCCAGGCAAGGACAGGAGACTGTGGTCACTCTTCTTCCTGGCATCATCTTAGGGGAAGATGGAGCCTAGAGTTGAGTTTCCAGCTTCAAAACTCAGTAAAGCGGACCAAATCCCAGGATAATGTATATCTATACTGTTCCAATATGACAGCCACTAGCCACACGTGGCTATTGAGCATTTAATATGTGGTTGGTCCAAATGGAAATGTGCTATAAATGTAAAATACACACTGGGATCAAAGACACTATGAAAAGCCAATGCAAAATACTTTATTCATAATTTTTATATTGATTATACATTGAAGGAATAATATTTCAGGCATATTGAATTAAATAAAATATATTACTAAAATTGATTTTACCTGTTCTTTTTACTTTTTAAAAACTGAGGCTAGTAAAACAATCTGAATTACTTATGTGATTAGCATTTGTGTCTCATGTTCTATTGCTTTCTATTGAACAGAGCTGATGATTTAAAGTGTACTGTTCCCAATTCCCTACTCTTTTAAGGAAACCCCCCCAAGGAGATGTTGTGGGGAGGGTCAGGAGAGGGCCTATGATGCATTGAACTTATAGCTAATGGATGGGGAGGGATGTGAAGGGGGTGCACAGCTAATCCCTAGGAGGCTGCCAAGAAGAAGGGTGTATAGTACAGGGATTTTCACTTTCACCCTCATATTTCTCTGTTCATGTGTCCGCCTCCCTACTAGGCTGTGAACAACCTGAGAGAAACAGAGCCATGCTTCACTCATCTTTGCATCCTCAGGACCAAGCATAGGGCCTGCCATGGAGGAAGTGCTGAGAGCAAGCCTGCAATGAATGATGTGGTAAGGGATAGGATGGGGAGAGAATCCAGGCAGCAAGGAACTGTGCTGAGATGGTGCCAGGCCTGTCTGGATGGCTCCAGGGCTAAGAGTATTTGGAGATTTTAATCCTTAAATCCTTTAGGTTATAATCTCCCAGAAAGCAGGGAAGCCAAACCCTACACCCACATACATGCTTCTGGGTGGCTAGAAGACAACCGGAAACAGATAGCGAGGAATCCCGAAGTCATCGTGTCCAGCCTCCAGCTCTCTGCCCCCTTTAAAGGAGGAGATTCTCCCCCTCTTGCAGTCAGCCTGCGATTTCCCTCAGTGTGAGGACACATGCAAGTGCGTGTACACACACACACACACACACACACACACCAGGGAGAATGTTCAGCAGGTCTCTCCAGAGACAGCCCCAGTGGTAAAGTCTGCTCCTGCAGTGGGGAGAAAGAGGTTTGAAACGTTCAGCTGTCCCAGTTTGGCACTGCCCCACCCTTGCCCACTTCATGGGTCAGTGACTTTCAGGGTCATGCTGTTCACACACCTTGGCTCTCGAGGTGGGGTCCTGCCAGCCAAGTTCCATAGTCCCCACCCTCATTCAGCCTTTCCTGGCCCCATATCGGGCAAGGCAGAGATGCAGCAGGATCAGGGAGGGCCTCTGAATACAAAAAGGACAGCAGAGTGGCTCAGGGGGGATGATGTTTGGCTTTGCATGTTAAGAAGTAGCCCATTGCATACTGTCGTAGCATATTGCTAGAACTCTGAAGGATTGGACTCAGGGCTTCACACATGCCAAGCAAGCACTCTACCACTGAGCTACATCCCCAGCTCCTTTTTTAAAATTTGAGACAGTGCCTTACTAAGTTTCTCAGGCTGGTCTTAAACTTACCAAAGCTCCTCCCTCAGCCTCCCATGTCGCTGGGATTACAGGCCTGTGTCACTGGACCTAGCCTAATTAACCTCTTAAAAATCTTCTAAAACAGGCACAATCCAAGTCCTCTGCCCATGATTTGGTGACTGAAAACAAGTCAAATGCTTAGAATAGCGCCTGGTGCATGTGAGCATTCAGTGACAGTGGTTTGCCTCTGGCGGGTTAGGTCCCTTGGCAGCACCAAGTGAGGCTCATCAAGGATCAGCTCCTGAACACACTTCTAAATACAACATAGTTTTATATTATTCTGTCTTTTCGTTTCCATTATGGAAAATCTCCAACATATACAACAGTGAAGAGAATAACACAATAACCCCCACGTACTCATCTCCCCACTTCAGTGACAATCAGCTCAGTCAGTAGAGGTTCATCAAGCCCTGCTACACCTCTGGGAGGTGGTGGTGGTGGTGGTGGTTGTTGTTCTTCTTCTTCTAAATAAAGAATTTAGCCTTTATTTCATTTATTTGTTTTTATGTGGTGCTGAGGATCGAACCAGTGCCTCACCTGTGCTAGGCAAGCACTCTACCACTGAGCCACAATCCCACCCCTCTGGGTTCTATTGAAATAAGTCTCAAGCATCATACCTTTTGACTGTAAATATTTCAGAATATAATTTCTAAGAGAAGAATACTTTAAAAAATAGTCATACTATTATTACACTCCCCCAAATGAAAAATAATTTATTAATATCAAATATCCTGGCGCTGGGATTGTGGCTCAGAGAGAGCACTTGCCTCACATGTGTGAGGCACTGGGTTCGATCCTCAGCACCACATAAAAATAAAATAAAGATATTGTGTCCACCTATAACTAAAAAATAAATATAAAACAAAAATCCTGCAGGACACAGTGGCACACACCTGTAATCCCAGTGGCTTGGGAGGCTGAGGAAGGAGGATTGAGAGTTCAAAGCCAGCCTCAGCAAAAGCGAGGAGCTAAGCAACTCAGTAAGCTCCTTCTCTAAATACAGTACAAAATAGGGCAGGGGATGTGGCTCAGTGGCCAAGTGCCCTAAGTTCAATCTCCAGTACAAAAAAACAACAACAACAACAACAATAACAACAACAACAACAAAAAAACCAGCCACTGTTCTAATTCTCCAATTTCTTCATTTCTTTTTTTAATTTATTTTTAAAGTTGTACATGAACACAATATATTTATTTATTTTTTAGTTGTAGTTGTCAATACCTGTATTTTATTTATTTATTTTTATGTGGTGCTAAGGATCACACCCAGGGTCTCGAACGTGCTAAGCGAGTGCTCTACCACTGAGCTATGACCCAAGCCCTCCAATTTCTTCATTTCTAAAATAATTTGTGTAAATCAGCATCCAAGTAAAGTCTGTATGTTGCTAATGATTAATACCTCTTTAAGTCTTTTTAAAATAGGTTCCCTTTTTTCTTTTCCCACTCCCTTGCAATTTATTTACTGATGGAACCAGATCATTTTTCCAGTAGTGTTTCCCCAGCCTCAGGTTTGACTGGTCCCTGAGTTCGATGGGATTAGGTTCAGGCATGGGGTCAATTCCTCCACCTGGGTTGGTGTTCTTCTGGCAGGAGACACGGTTGAGCAGCTGCTGAGGATTAATGCCTGGACCCATCATTTTATTAGGGGTTGCAAAGTGTTGGGGTTCTGTCATTCCTCTTGCATTTAGTAAGCTGAAACACTTTTACCAATAGACCCTTCCTTTCTCAACTATCTAATTGTTTTTACATTCTTTCTTTCTTGTGCTGGGCATTGAACCCAGGGGTGCTTTACCACTGAGCTTCATCCCCAGCCCATTTTATTTTTCATTTTGAGACAAGGTCTTGCTAAGTTGCTGAAGCTGACCTTGGCCTTTTGATCCTCCTGTCTCAGCCTTCCAAGTTGCTGGAATTATAGGCGTGAACTTGGCAGTATGAGTCAACTTCTATAAATTGTACTAGAAAGGTAGAATCAATGTTTCTTTCCCTTTGTTTATAGTTTCAAAATAATGAGCTAGTTTCCTACCATCTCTTAAAATAATCAATGTTTTATTTTTCTTATCAAGAACTCATGGATTCAGGGCTGGGGTTGTGGTTTAGCAGTAGAGTGCTCACCTAGCACATTCAAGGTGCTGGGTTCAATCCTTTGCACCATATAAAAATAAATAAATAAAATAAAGATATTGTGTCCTACTACAAAATAAATTTTAAAAATGAACTCATGGGTTCAAATATATATGAAATGTTTCAACCCATTTCCAATGTAATTAGTGAATTTAAAAAAAAGTTTCTCTACTTGGAATAGAATCACCATTTGACGCAGTTATCCGACTCCTTGGCATATACCCAAAAGACTTAAAATCAGCATACTATGGTGATGTGGCCACATCAATATTCATAGCAGCTCAATTCACAATAGCTAAGCTATGGAACCAACCTAGGTGCCATTCAATAGATATATGGATAAAGAAAATGTGGTATATATACACAATGGAATGAGTAATCTCAGCCATAAAGAAGAATGAAATTCTGGCATTTTCCAGTAAATGGATGGAACTGTAGACTATCATGCTAAGTGAAATAAGCCAAGCCCAAAAAACCAAAAGCTAAATGTTCTGTCTGCTATGCGGATGCTAACTTACAATAGGGGGATGGGAAGAGAGTAGTGAAGGTTCACCAATTTGTCGGGGGGTGTGGGGGGAAGGGATGGGAGATGGGAATAGGAAAGACGGTACAATGAATCATACATAACTTTCCTATGTTCATACATGCATACACAACCAGTGGAAGTCCATACCATGTACAAACACAAGAATGTGAAGTTATACTCTATGTATGTATGATATGTCAAAATACATTCTATTATTATGTACAACTAAAAAGAAATAAAGATTTTTAAAAATTACAAATCAAGTAAAACTAAAAGAAAACGAAGTTTTTCTGAGCCACGTATGGTGTTGCACTCCTGAAATCCCAGCAGCTTGGGAGGCTGAGGCAGGAGGATCGAGAGATCAAAGCCAGCTTCAGCAACTTAGCGAGGCCCTAAGCAACTTAGCAAGAAAAAGCGCTTGGGGTTCAATCTCAGCTATAAAAAAAAAAAAAATTAAATAAACAAGTTTTTCAGGCTTAATTTTAGGGAATAAGGGTAATAAAGATAAGAGGCAACATGGAATAAGGGGTTTGAGAGGACTCTAATTTTGGAGTGAAGCAGCCCAACGGTGGAATCCTGGCTCTGCCACTTATGAACTGAGTGACCTTATACAAGTTACTTAACTTTTCTTTTCTTCTATTTCCTCATCCCCCACATAGGGAAACAGTTAATAATAACTAACATTTACTGAATGCTTGCTGTCTTCTAAGCCTTACACTTAAATGCTTTAAAGACATGAAGACATTTTTAATCCTCTTATCAGCTCAATGAGGTTGGAGCTATTATTATCATCTCCCTATTAAAGACAAGGAAGAAGTGGGAGCCAGAGTAATTGAGTGATTTCCCCAATGTTATACACTTAGAAAGTTATGGAGCAAAGACTTGAACCCAGGGTGGTCTGCCTCTAAAACCCACTGTTCTCTAGGGGACTGTGGTGTGGGAGGGTGATGGTGACCACTCATCACATGCTGCAGCACCCTGGGCACCATGCCAAGCATGTGCCCTGGCTCCACAGCCCACACCCTAGGCCAGCGCTGAGGAGCAGGCCTGTGATCATCATAGCACTGGCCTGTAGTGGCTGCTCATTAGCGAGAGTCACCAGTGGTCATAGAAGGAACCACCATGGGAGTGGGGATGGGGCAAAAGAGGTGACAGAGGGGGAGAGCAGGGCAGGACTCAGAGCCCCTCAGGAGTGGAGCACAGTCAGGCCTGGCATGTGGGGGGCTGGTGAAACCCTTATTGCAGCTATATCCTCCCCGCCTCCCCAGATTCCCCACCTCACCTGCTGTGACCTAGACCCTTGCCTGAGAGCATACCTGTTCCTGGCGAGCTCCATTGCCACGGCCATTATGGCTCCATGGATCAAGGTTGATTGCAGGGAATTTCTCTCTGGTTCTCCAGAGTTAGTTGTGGTGGTGGCAGTACTGGGGGTGGGGGTTGAGTGGTGCAGTGGGGAGGGTGAGCTGTGGATAAGAACACTAAGAGCAGCAGTGGCCACCACTATTTCCCAAGTCCCTGCCACATGCCCAGCAGGGCCCTGCCCTTTCTTAGCTCACCCTCACAATGGGAGGTGTGGCTGGTTATCCTCTCCATTTTGTAGATGAGAAAACTGAGGCTAAGGGTGGTTAAGCAATTTTGCCTGAGGTCACTCAGCCAGGAGGTGGCTAGCAGCAGTCTAATCCAGCTGCCCAACTCCACATCAAACACAGGGTCTGCAGAGGAAGGGAGGCCTGTGATGCGGGAATTCTCCAGGCAGGGGAGGGGGGCATTCCCGGTTGAAGGAACAGATTGTGCAAAGAGTGAGGTGTGAGGCGGTGTGGGATGCAGGTTGGTGACTAACACCGTGGCTGCAGTGAAGGGTGTGGACAGAGGAGTGGCAGCAAATGTGGGGAGGGATTAGGGGCTGGGCCAAGGAGGAAGAACCCTGGGTTCCAGGCCAGGGATTTGGAGCTTTGTACCAGGTAGAGGGCATCGCTGGAGGTGTTACATGGGCCATGACCGTGTGGCAGTTTTGTGTGATGAGCTTGGTTTACGAAGAACTTCCAAAGATACGTTATTGGAGGAATCCTCATGGAGCCCTGGGAGATAGCTATTTTTTTTTTTTTTTGGTACTGTGGATTCAACCCAGGGGCGCTTAACCTCTGAGCCAGACCCCCAGCCCTATTTTGTATTTGTTTATTTAGAGACAGGGTCTCATTGGTTACTTAGTGCCTTGCCTTTGCTGAGGCTGGCTCTGAACTCTCAATCTTCCTGTCTGAGCCTCCCAAACCACTGGGATTAGAGGAGTATGCCACTGTGCCCAGACTCAGCCTTTTTTAAAATTTTATTTAGAGACAGGATCTTGCTGAGTTGCTGAGGCTAAACTTGAACTTGCAACCCTCTTGCCTCAGTCTCCCAAGCTGCTGGGATTACAGGCATGCGCCCCCGGAACCGAGCTAGTTAGCTCATTTTATACATCAGGAAACAGATTCAGAAAGAGATCTGCTCAGCTGCAATAAAAAGTTGCCGCAGTGACCCCAGGACATTGCTCTAAAAATCAGGGCCTCATGAAAGAGGTAGGGGCATTCTTCAGTTCTGACCTCTCCAGCCCTACTCCTGCTCAGCCTCACGGGGAGTAGGAGATGAAAATGATGCCCAGGTCCTAGGCATTTCTACTCACCAAGAATATGACAGTAAGTAATAGAAGGAACATTCAGGAGTCCAACTATGGAGAAAACTAGACAGAGAACAATAGCACCAAGCACTCTCTCTCTCTCTCTCTCTCATAACCAATATTCTGAACTGAGTGTGCCCCAGGCCTGACCAGGAGATGCCCCCTCCTCGGCCCAAAGAGCTAGAAAAGGCTACCATTTGAGAGAACTGCAGAACTGGCTCAGCCCCTAACTCCCCTGTGACCTTGAACAGGGCAGGCTGTTCTGGGAGACTCTGGCAAGCCAGTTGCTCAGTTGGGGGACCAGTGTTTTAGTTTTCAAAGGGGAGCTTCTCAAGCTGACTTAGGAGGTCTAGGGAAGGGACTCTGGCTCATGTGTCTTAACAAGCTCCACAGGAACCTCTGAAAGCATACCTGCTTGGAAATAACTAGATTACCAAGATTGTTCAATAAGTTCAATAGGACATGTGTTTATTGAGCACTTACTATGCCAGGTGTGGTTCTGCAGTCTCAGGGAATGATCAGCAAACAAACAGCAAGATAAGTAAATAAGGTTTCTGGTGGTGAGAGGTGCCATGGAAAGAGGAAAGTGGTTTGGGGCAAGGTGATGAGGAGTGCAGGGTGGGGACAGTTACAGGACACAGGTGACGGGCAGGGCTGGCCTCACTGAGAAGGGCACTGAAAGGAAGCAAGGGAGGCCACTGAGTGGGTGTATGGGGGAGATCGTGGAGGACAAGGACAAGGGTCCTGACAGAGGAGCACTCTTGCAAGTGTCCAATGTGGCTGGAACTGTGTGGCCCAGAGTCAGGGTGAGACAGGGACAGCCGTGGAATGCTGTTTCTACGTACCAACATTCTAAGACACGTCAAGCACTGTTCTGAGTGTCTTGACCCTGCTCTTGACCCTGGGCCTGACCCTGCCCTGACCCCTCTCCACTCATCTTTAATTTTAAGGACCCACCCATCACAGTAAATGCCAGAACTGCCATACCAAAGCAATGTTATTTGACTAGGTATGTATGTATTTTAGCTCCTTTAGTCTCAGAGTCTTCAACCTCTCCCGTCCCACCAAGGTATCAGCCCTGCCCTTCCTGATTCCTTCCAGGCATTCCAAGTATTTGTGACCTGGAGGCAGGGGAACAGGGCCTCCTGAGAATGTGTGGCCGTATCATCCCATGGTCCCAGGGAAGCAATAGTTTAGAATGAAGCATCTGGGAAGTGGGAGGATCCATCAATAGCTTTCTCTGTAATTGGGGGCATCTTCTCTGAGCTTTTCCTTGGAAACCCCAAGGTGAACAAGAATACCCTTGTTCTCTGGAGCTCCCTACTGGGGTGAGGTGGGAGGAATGGAGCTGGGTAAGGGAAGAAACAAACACAAACCCAGAAAATTCTAATTCATAAACGATGGGATTCGCCATTTGGGATTCGCCAGCCCTAGCTGGCGAATTGTGGAGAGGGAGAATGTGACCACTCCCTTCAAGGTTGCAAAATTCAGCTGGCCACTGTCTACTGGTTGGGGGACCCTGTACAAATCAGTTAACCTCTCCTTAAGGCTCTGAAAAGCACTGACTCAATACATACCTATTAAAGGAATGCACTTCAGTTTCTTTGCATGTTAAATGGGGAGTAATAATAATTCTATTGTTGACTGAGAGCTCCCCAGAGCCAGGCTCTAGCCCACTTCCAACAAGCCTGGCCCCCACCCCTCCTCATCTTTGGACCCTCCCCTCAGTAGTGTCTATACATTCTCTCACTGTGGTGTCAAGCATGCTACCTGGTCATACCTGTTGAAAGGAAGAGCATACCAGCTAATGGATGTGACCTTGCCGACCAAGGGCAGCACACAGCTGATGTAATGATAATTTAAGTGTTTCACAAACATCAGCTGTTGCTTTTATTGGGATGGGTGATCAATAGTTATGGTTGCCAACTTTAACAAATAAAAATACAGGACACACAGTTAAATTTGAATTTCAGACAAGAAACTTTTTTTTTTTAAGAATAAGTATGCTCTATGCAACATTTGGGACATACTCCTACTAGAAAAGCAGTCGTTGTGTACCTGAAGTTCAAATTTAACTGCGTGTCCTAGATTTCATCCGGCAACCTTATTGATGGCAGCTTATTGATTGGCTGGGGATTACGGGGTTGTGAAGCCAAGAAAGGGCTCTGCGGAGGCTGTCTGGAACAGAATCAAGGAAGGAAAGGATGAGTCACTGTTAAGACTCCCGCCGGGGCTGTAGGATCATTACCACACAAGACAGTGCTAAGCCTTTATTTGCTAGTGAATCCATCAGAATCAGGCTTTCTTCCCTCAATGTCTGAACACATGTCCAACTAGGCTTACTAAATAGGTCGGGCTTACTAAGAATGAACTAGAGTGAGCCAGGTGCAGGGACACAGGTCTGTAATCCCAGCTACTCCAGAGGCTAAGGCAGGAGGAACACGAGTTCAAGGCCAGCCTGGGCAACTTAGCAAGACCCTCTCTCAAAATAAGAAAGGCCTGGGGATGTTGGGGATGTAGCTCAGTGGTAGAGCACCCCTATGTTCAATCTCTAGTACTGAAAAGAAAAAAAAAGAGAGAAAAGATTATAGAATGGATGCAGGAGTGTGGGAGTGGGAATGAAAAATGGAAGCAGTCCCTTTCTTTGTCCCCTCACCCTTTGGTACCAGGGTGCTTAGTCACTAAGCCACATTCCCAGCCCTTTTTTTTATTATTATATTTTAAGACAGGGTCTTGCTGAGTTGCTTAGGGTCTCATTAAGTTGCTGAGGTTGGCTTTCAACTTTGGATCCTCCTGCCTCAGTCTTCCAGGTTGCTGAGATTACAGGCGTGCATCATCACACCCAGCTGTCAATCCCTTTCTTGACAGTCATACCCTCTCAGCATGACCACACTCCCCAGCCCAAAGCCTAAGGGCCTGGGAACCAGTTGACTGCCATCGCAAGAGATCCTGGTCCTGGCACGGGAGGCCAAGTCCAAGAGAAGTTGCTAATTAAGGGAGAGAAGCAGTTGGCTCAGGCCCCCCACCAGGAGAGTCCGGCCCTGTGTGAGCACTGTCTCCAGGGGCCCAGACCCAACCAAGAGAAGAGGACCTGGATAGGGCTGCAAAGCCCTCTCCAAAGTCAGGACAAGACTGAGAAAATGTACACATACTCAGCTTTCCACAATGCAGACACACGAAGGAGGGAAAATTTCTTAAGTTTTGAGGTGGGACAGACCTGGGTTCAAAGGCTTGCTCCACCACTTAACTTGGGCAACCTTTGCAAGGTAAGAGTCACCCAGATAATGAATCTCACAGGAGTTTGTTTGTTTGTTCAGACAGGATCTTGATAATTTGTTGGCCTCCAATTTGTGATCCTCCTGCCTCAGCCTCCAGAGTCTCGCTTTATGATATCTAGGGTCAAATCATATTAAAGCTGGAAAGGGCCTTGGGAAAAATCTAGTTTTATCTCCTCTGTTTATGGAGGAGAAACAAAGACCCAGCAAGCATAAATGACTTAAGACCATATGTTGATCAAATAATACAGAAGCTTAGAATCTCCCAATCCAGGGCTGTGTCCACCATTGTGAAATTATGCCTGTGTCATCCAGAGGGTTGGCATTCTTCCTGACGTATTAGAGTCCAAAGAAACAGAAGAAAAGTTAAGGAAAGGGCTAGAAGAACCTAGTGGAAGATTTAGACATTTTCATTTAACTCATGGGAAAAAGAGAGTATTCAATAGAAGGTGTTGGGATACCTGGATTTTTGCTGGCGGGTGGGGGCGGGGCGGATAATAAAACTGAAGTCAAAGCAAATTCCATCCAGAGCAAAGAGTTAAGTATAATAAAGCCAGGTAAGTTCTACAAGGAAGTGTGGGCAAATAGATTATAATTTTGGAATGGGAAGAGTTTTCTAATCAGGATGGAAAAACCAGGGGTCATAAAAGAAAAGATTGATACAGAAGATCACATAAAAATTTTATTTTAAAATTTCTATATGAAAAGCTACCATATAAGTGTTTTATCAAGGGGCTGTTTTTCCAAGAGTATTTTCCTACCATGAGCAAGGCACTGGGTTCCATCTCTAACACTACAAAAAGAATTTTTTTCCCCAATAACAGAAAACACACAACAAAGGGATATTTCCTTAATTTACAAATAAACTCATACTAATGCATAAGAAAAGAGTTTAATGATTGTAATTGCTAATATTTAATGATGATTTCCTACATGCTAGACACAATTTTAAGTATACATATATTATTTTATTTAATTCTTACAGTAACTAACTCTATAAATTAGGCATTATTATCTCCATTTAATAGAGGAGGACAGTGATGCAGTTAAAAAAATAATCGAAGAATATGTATAAGTAGTTTGCAGAAAAAGAAACATAAATGTTCAATAAAGATACAAAAAGATGTTTGATATCACTCATTATTCTAGAAATGCAAAATAAAACTGGAATTTTGACATCACTTTTTTACTTCTGTTTAGCAAAAATGAAAACACTTGTTGATACCCAGGACTGGCAATATGAAAGCCTGCTTATTAGCTGATCCTCTCATATTCTGAGTTCTATCTTTGTATTAGCTCAAATCACCAGAAAACTATATATTTTTTAATTTGTATTTTATAGTTGTAGATGGACAGCATGCCTTTATTTGTTTAGTTTTTTTATGCTGTGCTTAGGATCGAACCCAGTGCCTTACACATGCTAGGCAAGCGCTCTGCCACTGAGCTACAACCCCAGCCCCAGAAAACTATTTGAACCACATTAACTAAGCAACCCAGCAAAAATGCCTTCAGCAAGTTTCATTTTAATATTACCCTTGAAGTCTCTTGATGTTTGGCAGAAGAAAAACCCCTCTCTTTATTTGTCCTGGAAAAATTACCACCAAAGGCATTGTCTACTATGGCAATCAGTGTTACTTATGTATGAAGAACCTGCACAGTATAATATCTTTAACATTTACTATCAAGAAAATCTTTTCTCTGCTGAAGACCTGAAATGTTTCATTTTACCACATAGTAATAATTATATAAACGATTCTGTTTCCCTTTTCTCCTGCCAGAAAGCTCAGAACCATATTTGGTGATCCATGACAATTAATGACATAAATAGGATAGTTGGCATCTGACTTCTCAGCCCAATCTAACCACATCTTAACTCTTTCCTTTTTCTCCTCTTTGCTTTAGCTGGCTTCTCTCCTTTCACTTCTTTTTTAGTTTTCTAATTTTAGTTTAACAAAATTATGTAATTATGTGGTTGGTTTTTTTTTGGAAACTATTTCAAAATCTTTTGGAAGCAGGTAAGGTAAAAGTTATAGACAGTCAACCCCCTCGGTTTTGTTGTTTTTGTTGTTGTTTAAATATTTTTTTATTTGTAGTTGGACACAGTACCTTCATTTTATTTATTTTTATGTGGTGCTGAGGATCGAACCCAGTGCCCCGCAGGCAGGCTCTAGGCGAGCGCTCCACCGCTGAGCCACAAACCCCAGCCCCAACCCCCTCGTTTTATGGTTGAGAAAATTCAGGTCCTCTCGAAGTTAAATGACTTACTCCAATCTGCAATTAGTACTTAATCTGTGTACACATGTGACTCTCACACTTTATTGTAAGCTCCTTAGAACTGGATTTGGGCATAGGGGGTCAGGGGACACATGCCTATATCCCAGCTACTCAGGAGGCCGAAGCAGGAGGATCACAAGTTTGAGGCCAGTTTCAACAACTTAGTGAGACCCTGTCTGAAAATTAAAAAATAAAAGGGGATGGGGATGTAGCTCAGTGGCTGAGCGCACCTGGGTTCAATCCCCAGTACTCTTAAAAAAAAAAAAAAAAAAAGAGTTGTATTCGTCTCTGAGATCCTGGAAGCAGGCTCTGAGCCAGTATGCAATAGGTGTTCAATAAATGTATATTGGCTGAAAACATTGTATACATTAGGAGGAAAGGGACACATTTTCTTGGAATAAGTTCTGGTAGGTTGTAGCTGTCCATGAGAACTGAATTAGCAATAGGGTATGGACTCAGCCTCAGGCCGAGCCTCACCACACCCAAGCCCCACCATTACCCAGCACTCTCAGGGTTAGGCCCAGCACAACCACTCTGCCTTTTCCTCCACCCTTCCGTCTTGGGCCTCTTCTTGGTCCAATCAGTTCCCAAATATTTTGGAGTTTCACAGTGGGTGGGGACAGCACATGTTCTCCAAGTCTCTGGGCCCTGTGACGCCTGGAGGTTAGGGAATGGCATCAACTTTCGACCCGTGTGCAGTACCCAGTGTGGGCTGCTCATTAGTAGTAACTGGTAAGGAGGAGAAGGAGGGTCCATAGTCATGGCTCTCTCTGTCCTTGTGACCCTCTGCTGAGGCATGTTCCCATACTCCTTGTGGGGCAGAGGAGCCAGCAGAGATTGATGCGATCACTCTTTCCCCACTTTTCCCATCCTTCTGTGCCAGGAGGGAAAAGAGTAAGATGTAGACAGTGAGGTCAAGCTGGAAACATGAGTGGGATGGGGCTTCCTCTGCATGCCTTCCTGTGACGTAGACACAAGCTGGCTTCCCAGGGACTGTTACTCTGTGCCCTCTACTCTCCACTCTCCATCTTGCTCTTCTTCTGGGCAATTTCTAGAAAGAGAGCTGATGTCTGGGCAAGTCCTCTGACCCAGATTTCCTGGCTTGATGGACAACCTGGGCTGGGAAACTGACAGGGCAAGCCAAACTTCAGGGACCACACCTGCTAAGCCACAGGAAACCTCAGGCCTGGGGCTTCTCGGAGCTAGTCACGGCCTCAGCCTTTAACCTCCTGCCAGGATTTGGGTCAACCACCCCTGAGGATCATCCTGCCTGAGCAAGAGGCTTTGCTCTTCCTTCTCACCCAGGACTTCAGAACCTACGTGGCGATGCTGCAGGATGGGAGGTGTTTCCGTGGAAGGTCCCTGCCCTGGTCTCTACAAATGGGAAGTGTTTGCCTACATTGTGTGCTCCAAGGGGTTCCCATGTGTCCAGGTGGTGAATTTTCACATTTCTCAGACAATTTTAGAGCCCCGGGAAAGACAGTGAGCACCATGACTCTAGCTGAGCTCTTGATTTGTATCTTCCTCTCTCTCTGGGGTGGCAGAACTCCCAGCTTGAGTAAGAGGTAGCCTACTTGGGATCTGAACATTCTACAAACTCTTGCCTACTTCTGTGAGAAATGATGACCCTATGCACAGTATCAGGCCCAGCTTAACTCCTGTAGGACCCGGCAAGTTCTCCTACTATGTGACTACACATTTAAAGCATTATCAATTATACAAACAAAATATTAACTAAAATAAGTCCTTATATGCCTACCTTGACAACATACTTTTATATTGACAAAACTTAAAAATGTATAAAGTTGGGGCTGGGGTTGTGGCTCAGTGGCAGAGCGTTTGCCTAGCATGCGTGGGGCATTGGGTTTGAACCTCAACACCACATAATAATATAAATAAATAAATAAGTAAATATATTGTGTCCATCTACAAACTAAAATTTTTTTAAATGTATAAAGTTGTTAATAGTTTTTATATAGCTGAGAGGTGGCAAAACATCAAAAGACTAATCTTTATTTACATGATGCGCTGGAAATATTCAGTTGAATAATAAATGTATACATAATTTGAAAACTACTACATGCTTGCATATTCGATAAAATTACTTTTCTTGCTTTTGTTACAAAATTATCAATTATATAATTATAATCAATATTTAAAAAAATATTTTTAGTTGTAGATGGACACAATACCTTTATACCTTTATTTATCTTTATGTGGTGCTGAGGATCGAACTGAGTGCTCTACCACTGAGCCACAACCCCAGCCCCATAATCAATATATTTTTTTTTATTGGTTGCTCAAAACATTACAATGATCTTGACATATCATATATCATTCATTTGTTCAAATGGGGTATGAATTCTTATTTTTCCCACGTGTACATAATCAATATTTTTATACAATTTAAATTCTGTTGACAGTCAAGCCAAATTAGACAATCTTTCTCGAGTCATAAGTCTCGATTTTTTAAATGAATTTCAAATTATTATCAACATAATTTTTGAAGCAATAGTTGGATGTAGAATTAAACCATTGATTTTATGTATCATGTAAAATACACTAATGGGATAGCATATGATAAATTATTGTGTCACACACACAAAAATTACAGTGTTTTTATTTCATTCCATAAACTGCTATTTCTTTTTTAAAAATATTTATTTTTTAGTTTTAGGTGGACACAATCTTTTACATTTATGTGATGCTGAGAATCAAACCCAGTGCCTCATACATGCTAGGTGAGCACTCTACCACTGAGCCACAACCCAGCCCCTAAACTGCTATTCCTTTCATCATGAAAGTTTCTTAGAGCAAGTCAGGCACATGACTGTAATCTCAGTGACTCAGGAGGCAGAGGCAGCAGGATTACAAGTTCGAGGCCAGCCTCAGCAACTTAACAAGATCTTAAGCAACTTAGCAAGACACTATCTCTAAATAAAAATTAAAAGGATTAGGGGTGTAGCTTAGTGGTAGAGCCCAAGTTCAATCCCCAGTATTAAAAAAAAAAAAAGAAAGAAAGAAAGAAAGAAAAAGAAAAATTCTTAAGGGAATAACTGTACCTATAGATCAGTAGCTCTCCAACTTTTTTATTTTTATTTTTTTTAACATGGAACGCTTCACAAACATGTGTTATCCTTGCACAAGGGTCATGCTGATCTTCTCTGTATTGCTCCAACTGTAGTATGTGGCTACTGAAGTGAGCACTCAAACTTTTTGAAGTCAGAATGCCTTAAAAGTTATTGAGAAACACAAGGAGTTTTGTTATGTAAATTATGATTATCAATATTCACCATACTAGAAAGTCAACCTGATTACTTTTAAAACACAACACGAGGGCTGGGAACGTAGCTCAGAGGTAGAGTGCTTGCTAGCATTTTCGAGGTCCTGAGTTCCATCCCCAGCACCAGGAAACAAAACAAAACAAACACCAAAGCACATGCTTTATCAGTCATCAGAGCAGTGGTGACATCACACATCAAGTAGCTTCTGAAAAACTCCATTGTACACTCTTGAGAGGATTAGTGTGAAAGGGCAAATTACCTCAGTTCTTATTAGAAAAATGGGTTTGACATTTCCAGAGAGTTCTCAGACCCGCTAGAAGGATTCAGGAAACCCCAGGAGTTCTCAGACTATTCTTTGAGAACTAGTGCCATAGAGCACTGTAAAGGACTGGTATGGTGCTATGGGTTTTATCTAGAACTATAAACATACAAATAAAATAGTTATAAGAATTCATCTTATGAAACATTGCTCAACTACAACTTTTATGAATACTGCTCTAAATCATGAATACAGCCAGGACTGCACATTGGAACATAAAGAGAAGAATGTGAACATTTGGCATTTCTGAGAATAATACTTTGTTTGGTAGAAGTCTATGACATTCATGTGCTCTGGGAAAAAGGCTTGCATGGTGAATTGTATTTTTATTTAATTAAATTATTATTTTTAATTGAGACAGTCTTACTACATTGCCCAGGCAGCTCCTGAACTCCTGGGCTTAAGTGATTCTCCTGCTTAACGAAGTAGGTGGATGACAATGGGCATGCACCACTGTTACCCACAGAACTTTCTCTTTTTTTAAATATTTTTTTAGATGTATGGACCTTTATTTTATTCATTTATTTATATGTAGTGCTGAGAATCGAACTCAGTGTCTCATACATGCTAGGCAGGCCCTCAACCACTGAGCCACAGCCTCAGCCAGAAATGTTCCTTTAGTAATAAGTTCTGTGCTCAAATTCTTCCTGTGCTCCACCCTGAGAGAAGTGTCTATGTCTCCCACTTGGCAGGAGCATGACCCACAGACCTTCCTATCATTAGGATTCTGCCTCTTTTTGCTTTGGGACTCAGAGTGAGAGACGTGGAGAAATATTTCCCTGGGGCCTGACTGCAGTTGGTCATGAGTGTAGATGCCTAGGTTCAGGGCCATGCTGCATCCTGAGTGTCCTGGCTCCTTAAT
Organism: Marmota monax; assembly: GCF_021218885.2. Lineage (NCBI taxonomy): Eukaryota > Metazoa > Chordata > Mammalia > Rodentia > Sciuridae > Marmota > Marmota monax. Next base: position 30,905,007 of record NW_026695227.1, read on the forward strand.
TGATTTGTGATGTGGCAGGACCCTAAAAGTGGGATTCTGGCTTGTCTGAGTTTAAGTGCAGTGCTTCTGCATGGACAATAGGATACAGAATCACAAATTCCATCTCAGAAGGACCTCAGTGGCCCCTGGGTGGTGCACCACTCAGCAGCGGATCTTCCACATACCCTAGCAGGGGCAGCTGATCATGGAGCTCATGAAGCTGATGCTCCAGTGCCTCTGACTTGGTTAGGCCCTTCTGGGACCTTGCAAGAGACCCTAGCAATGTGTTTGTGAGGTCATATATTTTTGTAAATTTTGTAACTCGTATTCTATTTCTTAAAGACCTCCTCTCAGATTGTACAAGCTTCAAGACCCACACAACCTCGGCTCACCTCTACAGAATGGGGCTTCCCCCTGCTCAGGCTCTTCTCTGAAAGAAAGTAGGATTTTGAGCCAGGAGAGCTGGATTCTTTTTATTTCTACTGGGAATAGAGCCACACCCCCAGCCCTTTTAATTTTTTATTTTGAGACAGGGTCTCTCTAAGTTGCTTAAGGTCTTGTTAAGTCACTGAGGCTAGCCTTGAACTTGAAATCTTGCATCCTTGGCTTCCTGAGTCACTGGGATTACAGGTGTGCACGACTGCACCTAGCAGAAGAGCTGGGTCTGAGACTAGTGCAACCTTAGAAATAATAACAGCAGCTGATGTTATTGAATTTTACTATGTGTCAGGCACTCTTCTAAGACTTGGACATGCTTTATCATGTGTAAAATTCAGAAATGCTTCTCAAACACTCAAAGCTTCAGTTTTCGCTCTTGTGCAATGAGAACAACAGCCATCTGTACGTCCCACTTCAGTTCTGTGCATTACTTGAGGGCGGACCCTACATTAGTCACCACTGCATCCCTAGTGCTTGGCCCAGTGCCTGGCCCACAACTCACCAAGTGTCAAGGAGGTAAGCACATACCTCATGTCTGTGCTGATAAAGGTGGTCATGACCTGAGCTTGGGAGGCCAGCTTATTGATGGAGGTACCATCAATCCCAAATCAGAAGCCTGGGTAAGTTGCTAACCTACATGAGGGAGTAATTATGCTGGTAACTACCTCAGAGGGTTGTTCAGAGGACTCCATAGGCATCTGACACCTGGCATGTAGGAACATTTGATAAATGTTCGCTATTACCAACTGTACTAGGCAGGTAACTTTGCTTTTGGACAGACAGATTTATTATAAATCAAGTCCTGGCTTGGCCAGGATCTTGCTCACATTCTCATGGTAATGGCCTCCTAACAGTGTCAGCCCGACTGCTGAGCTGGCCTCAGGCCTTCCACGGCGATACACTTCACCCCACACCAGCTACACTCACCCCATCCTTCCTCCCACCATAATATCCTTCAGGTGAGAATGTGAGGAAAGCTTTCTCTTCTTTTATGAAATAATTGTTTCCAAATTTAGCATGATTTATTTAACATGAATTACCTTTTCTTTAAAAATATTTTTTAAATTATTGATGGTCCTTTATTTTATTTATTTATACAGAGTACTGAGAATGGGACCCAGTGCCTCATATATGCTAGACAAATGCTCTACCACTGAACTACAACCCCAACCCACAAATTATCCTTTGTAATGTAATGTAATCAATATAATGTAAAATTCACCATTTTCTAAAAGTGTACAATTCAGTGGTTTTTGTGCAACCATCCCCACTATCTAATTCCAAAACATTTACATTACCCTTGAAAGAGACTCCAAGCTGGGCACAGTGGTGCATAGTGGCACTGTAATCCCAACAGCTTGGGAGGCTGGGACAGGAGGATCAAGAGTTCAAAGCCCAGGTCTGGGATTGTGGCTCAGAGGTAGATCGATCGCTTGTCTAGCACGTGTGAGGCCCTGGGTTCGATACTCAGCACCACATAAAAATAAATAAATAAAATAAAGGTTTGTGTCCAACTACTTCTAAGAAATAAATGTTTAAAAAAAAAGAAAAAGAAAAAAAGAAAGAAAGAGGGCTGGGGATGTGGCTCAGGCAGTAGCACGCTCGCCTGGCATGCGTGCGGCCCGGATTCCATCCTCAGCACCACATACAAACAAAGATGTTGTGTCCGCCGAAAACTAAAAAATAAATATTAAAAAAATTTTTTCTCTCTCTCTCTCTCTAAAAAAAAAAAAAAGAAGAAGAAGCTTAACATTGTAGACTTGTTCTCAAAGGTAAAAGAAAGTAAGGTGGGCTGGGGATGTGGCTCAAGCGGTAACGCGCTCGCCTGGCATGCAGCTGCCCCGGGTTCGATCCTCAGCACCACATACAAAAAAAAAAAAAAAAAAAAAAAAGATGTTGTGTCTGCCGAAAACTAAAAAAAAAAAATATTAAAAAAAATTCTCTCTCTCTCTCTCTCTCTCACTCTCTCTTAAAAAAAAAGAAAGAAAGTTACCATAATTAAAAAAAAAAGAAAGAAAGAGTTCAAAGCCAGCCTTAGCAACTTAGCAAGGTCCTAAGCAATTCAGTGAGACTCTGTCTCTAAATAAAATATTAAAAGAGAGAGAGAGAGAGAGAGAGAGATAGATAGCTGGGGAAGTGGCACAGTGCTTACTGGTTATTAAAAAAAAAAGAAAGAAAGAAACTCCATATCCATTGGAAGTCCCTCCCTAGTCTCCCTTTCCCTGACCCCTGGGTACAACTAACCTACTTACTATTTTTGTGGATTTGCTACTTAGGATATTTTATATTATAAGTGAAATCACAAAACATGTGGCCTTTTATGATTAGCTCATTTCACTTGGTCATCTGTCATTGAGATTCATTTATATTGTAACATGTCTCAAAATTTCCTTCCTTTCTAAGGCTAACTTGCATGGATATACCACTGCATCTATCCGTTCATTTGTTGATGGACCTAGGGTTGCTTCCACCTTTTGGCTGTTGAGAATAATGGTGCTATGAACACTGGGATACAAGTAGCTGTTTGAATCCCTGTTTGCAGTTCTTTGGGGTATATGCCTAGAAGTGGAAATGCTGAATTATATGGTAATTCTGTTTCATTTGTTGAGAAACCACCACACTGTTTTTCACAGTGGCTGCACCATTTTACATTCTCACCAGCAACGAATGAGGAGTACAATTTTTCTGTGTTCTTGCTAACACTTGTTATTTTTTTTGTATTTTTTATTATAGCCATCGTAATGGGTGTAAAGTAATATTCCGCTGTAGTTTTGATTTACATGTTCCAATGACTAATAATATCGAGCATGTTTTCATATGGTCATTGGCCATATGCATGTGTATTTTAGAGAAATGTCTATTTGAATCATTTGCTTGAGTCAGTCATGGTGGCACAAGCCTATAATTGCAGTTATTTAGGAGGCTGAGATGGGAGGATTGCAGGTTCGAGGCCAGTGTGAGTAGCTTAGTGAGACCTTTCTCAAAATAAAAGTTAAAAAAAAAAAAAAACAAATAGGGCTGGGATGTAGCAAACTTGAGTTCAATCCTTAGTACAAAAACAAAAAATTATTTGCCCATTTAAAAATTAAGTTGTTTTGTCTTTCTTATTGAGTTGTAAGTTTTTATATATATCTTTGGATACCAGATATATGATTTGCAAATATTATCTCCAATTCCATGGGTTCCTTTTTAAATTTTTTTCTGTATGGTGTCCTTTAAAGCACGAAAGTTTTTTATTTTTTGTTTTGTGTGGTGCTGAGATTAAATCTAGGGTTTTGAACACACTAGGCAAGTGCTCTACCACTGAGCTACATCCCCAGTCCTCAAAAAGGTTTTAATTTTGGTGAAATTTATCTTTTTTAAAAAAACTTATGCTGTAGATATCTAAATTGCCAATTTGCATAATTCAAGGTCAAAGAGAATCCGCCATATTTTCTTCTGAGAGTCTTCTATTTAGGTCTTTGATCATGTTTAGCTAATTTTTGTTTAGAAGTCCATATTAATTATTTTGCATGTAGATATCCAGTTGTCGGAGCATCATTTTTTGAAAAGGTCTATTCTTTCCTAATTTCTTCATTGTCCTGGCACCTTTGTTGAAAATCTTTGTTTAAAATTACTCATAAATATCTGGGTTTATCTCTGTCAATTCTATTCCATCAATATACCTATTATATTATAGCCTTATGCAGTACTATAATCTTGGTGCTTGATACAGAGTCTCACCAAAGCTTTATAGTGAGTTTTAAAATAAGAAAATGTGATTCCTACAACTAAGTTCTTTTTCATGATTGTTCTGGTCATTCTGAAGCATGACTTTCTTTTTTTTTTTTTAAATTAATTGATTAATTTTGTAGTTGGATGCATTTTGACATACAGTATACAAATGGAGCATAGCCTCTCATTCCTCTGGCTATACATGGTTCAGAGTCACTCCAGTAGTGTAATCATACCTGTATACAGGTAATTATGTAAGTCTCTTTCTACTGGCATGACTTACTTTCAAAGAAGGAAAAAAATATGTTACTATTAACAAAATCTGACATATTCAACTCATTCCAACCCAGGTGCTATTCCTTCTAGGCAACTTTCCCCAGACTCTGCTTTGGGGCTCTGCCTTCCTCTAGGCATCTTATTAGTGCCTCTCTGACAGGGTCTATTCTTCAATTGAGGCTGCGGGGATCACCTGTCTTACTGGAAGATGAGCCCTCTGAGGGCAGAATCATGGCTCATTTACTTGAAAGTATTTCCCATGGCCCCTGGCATGGAGCCCAGGACCCTGGTCGGGCTGAGGATATGCCAAATGAATGAGTGAGTGGATAAATAAATGAATGCTACTGAGTCATTCACACGGTACCTATTCTGATCAGAACCTGGGCAAACATTCATAACAAAGAAGGACTTAGGAAATGCAATCATTAAATTCATGGTTACACCTCTATTGACTAGTGTAATCATGTGCTGTTTCACCTGAGGTTTCCTTAGTTTATTATAGTCATTATAATGCTTGTCAATAAGAGAAAAATGTGCCCAAATTACTTGAGGAATTATGTATGAATTGCACACTCAGGCATTCAACAGCCAGGGCCCAGGTTCAATCAATACTTTAACCCAATGACAGTTCTTATCAAAGCATTGGATCTTGCTTAAGCTTAAAGATTATTAGCCTTCGAATTAGCACTCCAAACAGGACTCTCAATTAATCTGCTAATGATTTTCTTTGTTCAGAGGGATAGGTCCTAGTCCATTCTAATATGTGCTCCCAGAGCTCTAGGCACGTATTTGTCCCTTAAGCAATCCTGAGTAAAGAGCTAGGGTTACAGAGCCCCTGCAACCAGGAGCAACCAGTCCAGAAGTGGTGACCACTTTTGGAATCAGTAGGGTGAGAGCTAGGTCACACGATGGGCCAAGGGGAGGGATTCTTTTGGCCTGGGAGGCAGGGAGGTGTCAACCCACACCACATTTTTAAACTGAGTTTCAAGCTTGCCTAGATTTTTGACAGGAAGAGACAAAGATGAGGCTTTCGGACAGTAGACAAGGTGTTCCTGGCAGAGGGAACACCTGGAGGAAGGGTGAGTTCACAGGAACATGCTTGTACCAATGGACACATTCTCCTCCCAAGATCTGGGCAAGGCAGAAACTGAAAGATGTCATGGTGTTCACCTGAGCCAGCCCACAACTCACAGGCCCACCAGGCCTGGGTTCCAGCTGTCCTTTCCTCAGGAGGGCCTTCACCGTCAGCTGTCTCCTGTCTGCCTGCTACCTCCCTGTCGCCAGCCCCTGTGTTCCCCTCAAGGTCCTGACCCACTGCAAATTCACTGCAGCTCAAATCCCAGGAGGCCCCTCATGAACCAGGCCAGAGGGTACTGGTCCTGATGAAGCTTGGGGGTTGCCACATGAAGGATTTTCCATTTGCCCTGCTGGCCTTTAGGCCAAACTATGGAGAGGGAGAGTCTCTCCAGCACTGCAGATTGCTCACCAATATCTAACGCTTTACTTAGAAGTAGCCCCAGTGTGTTTTTTTCCATTCATCAAGACAAGTGTTTATTAATCCCTTAAATTTAGAATTTAAGGGGCTGGGGATATAGCTCAGTTGGTAGAGTGCTTGCCTCACATGCATAAGGCCCTGGGTTCAATCTCCAGCACCATATACACACAAAAAAAAATTTAGAATTTAAATTTTTAATTGAAGTATACAAACATACATTATAATGCATGTATTTAGTGATGCATTTTTACCAACTGAACACAACTGTGTAACCAGAGGCTCTCATGAGGAATGGGGACCTACAAATGTAAAATGGAGTAACTCATGTAAGAACGGGGGGATGTCTGCAGTCCCTGGAGGGGAGAGAAGGCAGGTAGACTAGTGGAAAGTGCTGTGGTTCAGGAATTAAAGACTTGTCCTCAAATTTGACATCCATCCACAGTTTACTATGTGACCTTGGGAAAATCTCTTTCCCTCTCTGGACTTCAGTTTCATCCTTTGTAGTGTTGGGGTGAATAATAGTTTTTTACCTTTTCATCACCAAAGAATGCTTCTATTATTTATCCCCACCCCACTGCCACCAGGGATCTCAGGCTTTGAAAAATGCTGCCTACTGAACGGATCAAGTGTAAGCAATGATTAATTTGTTTCCCCATTTCTTGTTAACTGGAAGATGTATGGAGCAGACTCAGATCTGCGGCAGATAGCATGCAGAGCCACCCTGGGTTGATAGAATTCCAGTCAAACAGAGGCTTTTTATGGCTGAGTTACTTAATTGCAGTCTCATGTCAAGAAAATGTTCAGAGCCTGGTGTCCCTGGTGAAATACAGTCAGGAGTAGCCTGGTCCCAGGAACCGCTGTTAAGACAGACAGCCTAACTTTCTTGATAAACCACAGATCTTAGGGTTCCAACTCTCCCTGGAATTGGCAGCAGAATTGTGGGGTGTGAACCCCTCCCTGACCTCAGCCCCCAATTCCACCCTGTGCCCCTTTACCCCAGCAGGCTGCCTGCTCATGCCTACTGGACAAGTCCTCTGGGGTGAGGACTGTCTCACATTTCTCCAGGGGACTATCTGGAAACTGTTGATGGGACTGTAGTTTCTAGAACACTTGATAATTGCTCCATACAGCTTCAGGGAGAAAACATCAGGGGCTTCACTTCAGGAGTGCAGTCTGGCCTGGCCCCCAGGGACTGCCTCCTCCTGCACCTCTGAGAGCTCTTGATTTCTAGCCCTGCTCCCCAAGTCTGTCCATGACTCTAGGGTACGGTGAAGTCTGCTTGAGGACAAGAATCGTACCCCCTGATGGGAAGCCAGAGCCACACCCAGAGTAAATCAGGATGGACCTTGAGCTGGGGGCAGGAAGGGAGGGAGTTTGGAAGAGAGGAGAAGGTCAGAGAGATCTTGGAAAAGGAGATTCATGAATGGATGTGGAAGAAGAGGGGACACTATGAAATGAGTGTCCCAGGAGAAGGTGTTATGGCCTGGGCATTCTCCATGCAATATTCTAGGCAATATGAGGTTGTGCAGGGAACCCAAGTGTCACCTCTGGAGGAATGAAGTTTCCGGAAATTGATGGAGTGAGGAGGGGAGAGAGAGGCAGTGGGCAGGGGGTTCGGTGGTGTGCCCTGAGTGCTGAAGATTTGGAACTTGATATCAAGACACCTAGAGGCCTTGGTTGGATATTTGGACTTACTCAGAAACAGATAAATGATGACCAATGAAGACAAGCCACCAGTCCAGCCTTGGATCTATTTCTTCTGTCTTCCAGGCATGGTCCTGGGCTTTTGCACAGTGAGGTGGGAAGACCATTGAGGGAATCACCTTGGAATGAAGAAGTGCTTGCCTGCTAGCCTTCTGGGTAGGCTTCTTGAAAGAGGAGAAATTTCTGGAACTTTGTGATAGATGAGACCGATGGTCTGGTTAGAGGACACAGTTAGAGGGGACTGGTTAGAGGACACAGTTTGGTTAGAGGACACAGTTTGGAGCATGTGCTATAGGCTGGTGCAACTCTAGAAAGTAAAGGTGAATAGTTATGAGCCCTGCCTTCAGGGAGCAGACATTAGGGGAAAAGGCAAAATGGTAAATTTTGGTAAATTCAGCACAATAAAGATATGGAGCTCTAGAAAGGTTGTAGAGACAAGTAGGTTGTGGGAACAAGTCTAAAGTCAGTTTTGTCTGAATAGAGTTTTGATGGGTAAAGAGGAGTTCTCTGAGGGATGAAGTGGGCACTTGTTCAGAGGCTTGAATTTCCTGTGAGACCTTAATGAAAGCTACGGTCTCCTAGACACATACACATACACATGGACCTTAGAGTAGGACCCTACCTCCAAAAGGCCCTGAGGCCATCATAGATTATGAAAGTTGATGTCTGGGGCAGAGATAAATCCTGAGGATAAGGACCACAGCTAGGGAAAGTCTTTCCTTGGGAAGAAGCATGGGTTGTGGATTCAACAGTGTGACTCAGTATCATGGCCAGACCACTGGTGAGAGAGGGATGTGGGTTGCAGCAGGAGTGGGTTCCCTGAGACCAGGCTGTGCTGATGGTGTGATGGTTGTGGGGTAAGGGGCCCTGTGAGGAGGCACGGTGGCTGGTCTCTGTGATGGTAATTTGTTGGGGTGTAGGTCATGAAGGGAGGGACGGTGCTGTGGTTGTGGAAGCGACATCACAGTGCAGGGCCTTCAGAGTCCAGCAGACTTTGATTTGAATCCCAGGGGCAATTGTTACCACCTCAAAGACAGCAGGACCCCAGCCAAAGCTGACTGCTGCAGAGAGGTCTGCATTCCTCTTGCACTAGGGTCTGCCAAGGGAATTGTTCTAGAAACCTGTGTCCAGTCATCACCACCCAACACATGGGCCCATGTGGCCATCAGCTTTTCCTGCTCTACTTTCTGCTCCTTCTCTCCCTCCCCATTCTTGGTAGAGTCCTGACACAAGCCTTGAAAAGTGGCTCTGAGGGAGTTACAGGGTCAGCATCACCGGGGGAGCTTCCTCAAATATGTATGTACCACCTCATGCCCACCCTATTTCAACAGCAGGCCTCCATGGTGGGTGGGAGGGAAGCAATTATATTGCCAAAAAACCCTCTAGGTAATTCGGATCCATCCCTGATACTGTCCTTGTCCCTCAGAGCAACTGTCTAGGAAGGTCACTGAGCAAAGGGAATCAGACATGGTTCCTTTGAACTAAATAGGCCTCCTGCCACTCAGCCCAGGCCAATTCCACAAACCAGACAATGCATTCCACACATTTTTATTGAGCATCCACACTTGGGCTGGGTGTTGGAGACTCAAGACCCAGCTCTGTACCCATGGTGGAAAAGCAGGCCAGAGCAGAGATGATCACAGTGCTGTGACAGCTCTGTGATAAGGAAGTCCAGAGTACTCTAGGAACACCCAGGAGGGGCAGTCTTGGTTCATCAAGGAAGGCTTCCTGGAGGAAGAGTGGGTGGGGGCCAGAATCCAACCAGAGGGTGGAGAAGGCGCACAGCCTGGAGGCAGGAGAGAATAGGCCCAGAGAGTAGGGAGCCGGATAATGCAAGTGTGGTCTGTGTGGGAGAGGGGAGACTGCAAGATGGCGCTGGGGCCCAACCTGCAGGCAACAGGGAGTGGGAACAAGTCCTGTCCAGGGGAGGCTGGGAGTGCTGCCATTACTCTGGCTGCAGTCTAGGGACTAGATGGTCCCTGTGGTCAGAGGATGGATTAGTTGGCTCAAAATTCACCGTTTCAATCATGTCCAAGTGTCCAACTCAGGGGCATTCCGTAAATACACAGTCTTGTGCAACTGTCGCAAGGATGCTGAGGGCCAGATGAAAAGAATGTGTGTAGGGCCAGAGAGTCCTGGATTCCTAGGAAATGCAACCCCAGCCATAGTTGAGTGCTGCAGAGAGGCCTGGATTCCCCTTGCACTGGAATCTGTCACAGGACATTGTTCTAGAAACCTACGTTTAATCATCACCACCCAACACTGGGGCATATGGAGCCATCAGCTTTTCCTGCTCTGCTTCCTACTCCTTCTCTCGCTTCCCACTCTTGACAGAGTCCTGGACGAGACTCCCCCTCGTGTTATTCTAGAACCTTCTCAGTACCTCCTGGATATCCTGGAAGCTCTGCTCTTCATGGTGAGCACCCAGCCTCTTCTTGGTTCCAAAGGCCATCCCTTCTCCACCTAAGTCAGCACCTCCCAGGGTCACACCGAGAGCTTGTCTTTCCTAAAAAGTTTTCTATGCTCTCAACTCAAACACCCTTCTCTGGCCACATCCCTCTGTGCTCTGGTGTCCTCATTCCTGCCTGTCTGTCTGTCCTACATTCTCATTCCCCTGGACTTTCAGAACCCCACCATGGCCTTCTCCCAACCTCCAAGCCCCTCTGGCCTTCCTGTCCTCCCTGTCAGCCACCCCTTACCTAGCATCCATTGCACCCCCTGCACCCTCTGGGCCTAAGGAGCTGGCTGCCTTCTGGGCTTCCACCCTGGATGTCTGAGCCCTGTTGGAGAACAGTAAGCCACCTGCAGGTCTGGCCTCTGGCCTCCAATAGGCCCTCTCTGTTGTCCCTTCTCCACAGGCCCCCGCCCCCAGCATCTCCGTTCTCTGATGCAACTATTCCAAGCCTCTCCAGGCCTCCTGGTACCACCTCTGCCAGCCTCACTCTGAGCAGCTGACCTTCATCCTCATTCACAAAGAAAGCAGAAACCCAAACATGGGAAGTCTCTCAACTTCCTGCCACCTCACCTTCACATATCACCATCACACATGCTGGCTTTTCCTCCTTCCTGAAACATGGCCCTCCCTCTCCCAGGCTGGGAACAGCTGCGTTCTGGAGTCTGGCCCCTCCATCTTCCTTGGGAATGGAGTCCATCTCTTATCCCCTCTTGCCTCTCTCCAACCAGCATCCCCCAGTTCCCCCATCATCACCGAAGCCCCTGCCTCCTCCCCTGCTCCCACCCACTGCCTTCTGGCCCCTGAAACTCCCCAGAGCCTTCTCTTGCCCGTCCCAAAAGCACATCAACACCAGAACACCCAGAACGCCCGTCACCACCTCTCCTGGAATCCTCCCCCATCCCTAGCTCCCCAGCTCCCACAGGACAGGAGGGTCCAGTCATTCTGCACTCCTCTTTCTCCCTCAAACCTAGTCCAACCACCCTCCAAGTCACCTCGAGGCGCCTTTTTTTTTTTTTTTATACCAGGGATTGGACTCAGAGGCACTTAACCACTGAGCCACATCCCCAGCCCTTTCTTTTTCTTTCTTTCTTTTATTTGTTCTTTTTAGATAACACAACAGTACTGTGTATTTTGACATATTATACATACATGGAGTATAACTTCCCATTCTTGTGGTTGAACATGATGTGGAATCTCACTGGTCGTGTATTCATATGTGAACATAGGTGAGTTATGTCTGATTCGTTCTACTGTCTTTCCTATTCCTGTCCCTCTCCCTTCCCTTCATTCCCTTTGTCTAATCCAGTGAACTTCCCATCACCCCCCACCCCCGCTTGTGTGTCAGCATCTGCACATCCAAGAGAACATTTGGCCTTTGGTTTTTTGGGATTGCCCAGCTCTTTTTAAAAAATTTTTTTATTTTGAGACAGGTTCTTGCTAAGTTGCTTAGGTCTTTGAACCTGTGATCCTCCTGCCTTAGCACCCCGAGCCACTAGGATTACAGGTGTGCTCCTCCATGCCCAGCTGGAGGCTCTTTTTTTCCCCAAATATCTTTATTTTACATTTATGTGGTGCTGAGGATCGAACCCAGTGCCTTGTGCATGCTAGGCAAGCACTCTACCACTGAGCCACAACCCCAGCCCTCGAGGCTCCTTTTTAATGTCCCCAGAATCCATCCTTGTGCTCTGCTATGGGACAGGTATTTACCTGCAGGTCCTGGCGTGTCCTTTATTCCTATTCAACAGGCATTTATCATCGAGCCCACCCCCTGCAGCCTTTACTTAACTCATGTTCCCTTTTCCCACTCTGACAATCGCTCCACCTGGCACTTGACTTCTCTCACCCTAATACCCACCTTCAACCTGTACTTCATCCTTCACTCCATCTCCACGCCTAAGCTGCCTGCAAGTTTAGCGGCTCCTCTTCATTGCCATTTCTTCCTTCTGTTGGCCTTGTCCTGACCTGTCAGTGGGGTCTGGTGGTGGCACTTATGACAATGAGTTGAGGTGCTTATCAGGGATCAATGGTGGCAGTGGCAGTGGCAGTGGCAGGGAAATGGGCTGGGATGAGGTTGGTGGGGAAGTATTCTATTAGAATTCCCGTAGAGACAGTGATTTATGCACGTAGTAAGTATTTATGGAGAAACTACAATGTGCCAAGACTGAGCCAGGCCCTGGGGAATACATCAGAGAGCAAAAAAATGCACAGGTTTCTCATGGAGCTTACAATTTAGGAATGAGATAGCCCTCATAGAAATACTATAATCATGACCAAGGTGTGTGCTCGGCTGGAGTGGTACATGGTTCTCTGAGCAGGTGACATAGGAACTTGGTCCTCTCTGAGGGAGCAAGGGTCAAGCTGAGAGCCAAAGGACAAAGATGTGTCAACTAAGAGAAGAGGTAAGGGATGAACACCCCAGGGAGAAGGACCAGCATGTGCAAAGGCTCGAGGGGAAGTGGAGAAAATACAAGGGCCAGGTGTGGTGGCACATCCCAGTGACTGGGGACAGGGAGGCTGAGGCAGAGGAGCTGAAGTTCAAGCTGGCTTCAGCAATTTAGTGAGGCCCTGTCTCAAAATAAAAAGTTTTTTTAAAAAACAATCTGGGGATGTGGTTCAGTGGTAAAGCACTGCTGGCTTCAATCCCTAGTGCCTATCCCCTAGAAAGAAAAGAAAGCTAGTGTGGGCAAGGCCACTGCTGCAGTACACTTTTTTTTTTTTTAACTATAAAGCAACACAAAAATTTCCAGTTTAACCATCTCAACATTTACAGCTCAGGCCGGGTGTGGTGGGCAGTTTTTGGCAGCCACTCATCTATTTATTCAATGACTCTTTGGGTTTGCCTGTTTTAGACATTTCCTCTAAATGGGATCATTTAATATGTGACCTTTTTATGTCTGACTTCTGTCACTCAACATAATGCTTTCAAGATTCACCCATGTAGTAGCGTGTTAACAGTACTCTATTCTTTTTATAGTTGAATAATATTCCATTGTGTAGATGTAGCATGTTCATGTTTATCCATTCATTTATTGATGGGCATTTGGGTTGTTTCTATCTTTTGGCTATTTGGAATAGTGCTACTTTAGCCAGGTATGTACAAATTACCCTGAGTTCAATCCCCAGTACCAAAAAAAAAAAAAAGTGGGGAACAGGCTGAGAGGGGCTAAGAATCTGCCCCTTAAACTGAATACCCTACTCCGTAACTATAAAGTGCTATCAGGTCAGGGATGTTTGCCAGTTTGTTCCCTGATATATCTCAAAAGCCCAGAATAGTACTTGGCACATGGTTGGTGTGCAATAACTATTTGTTGCATGAATAAATAAATACAATGAACTATTTCAAGTGTCCTAAAAAATCCCAAGAAAACTGGCATCCACCAACTAGAAAAAGAGAGAATGAGCCAACATTGCAGCTAATATGTGGGTAGTTAGTAAAGGACCTCCCAGAGCTACAGGATCCTTGACCCTTGGATAAGGCTCAACTTGTATTTTTGAACACCTGCCCAGATACAGGTACTTTTATATATATTAACACAGAAGGTGGGAAAGTTTGCCTGGCTTTGGATTCCACAGCTGTGTAGCCTATGAGGTGGAACTGAATTCACCAGGCTGCTGGACATTCAGGCCTTGCTCTGTTGGGGAAGATAGTGGTCTCTCCACCCCAAGGCCAGTGGTCAGCCCTGAGCAAGCCTGGGAGTGAGGTCAGCCAGAGGGATACCCAAGGGGCCCTCATTATTGCTGTGGGGAATACGCAGCGCCCCTCCTCCTAGTAGAAGGCAGGACCCAGCAGAGCGTGCAAATTGGAAGCTGATATTGAATTGCAGCAAAATGAGCAGAGGATTATGTGCCCCACCTGGATCCACCCTGGGAGAGTACCAAGGCTGAGCTGGCCCTAGTGAGAACTAGCAGGCCCAGTACTGGGCCAAATTGTGGCTGGACAAGCAGGGGTCAGCAAGCAGAAGGATACCACTGGGACCTTTCCTGAGCTCTGCACCCTCAGCCTGGGTATCCTGCACTTGCAGAAAGCCTCCCAGATTTTGTGTGAAGAATAAGGGGTATCAGAGCCAGGCTGAGAGCCTGTCCAGGTAGGAACAAAAGCCCAGGGTTCTTGGGAGGGGGAAGGGGGTGCACCTTGACTAAGACAAGAGAGGCTTCCTGGAGGAGGGTGAAGGGTGTGGAGTTGGGTTGGGATCCAGGAAGATCTAAGTATGAATGATGGATTGACTACTTCCTAGCTGTTTGACCTTGGGCAAACATTTAGTTCATTCTACAAACATTTTTTTTTGAGCGTCTACTCCATACCAATCATGTGTGAAGTATTAGGGCAACAAAAGTGGATTAGATACAGCTCCTGTCCTCAGAGCTTAAGCAAATCATCCCAGACAGCATGATCCATGCTCTGATGGAGGTGGGAGATGGTGCTGTGGGCAGGGCAGGGGAGGTGGAGTCCATGCTGGTGTTCTACAGCCTCCTTTTCCTGAATCCATAAATAGGGTTTGTACCCACTTTGCCATATAATTGGGAGGACAGTGTGAGCCTCATACCAATGCAGGACAGGGCAGACCTGGAGGAGGGATGGTAGGTTGGGTAGGCTCAGGCCAGGGAGGCACAGGAGGGGATGGGCTAGGGGTTGCAGGAAGAAGAAAGCCTGATGGGGGGGAGAGGGACCCTGGGGAGTCCCTCTCCCAGGATCCTGCTTGTCACCCAGTCACTTGAGCCCACAAATGCTGGAGGCAGATAATGGGAGGCCAGGATGGCGTGGCTGCAGCTGTTTCTGAGTGGGGAATCGAACAGGCTTGGTGACCTTTGCATGTAAGGTCATGGGGTGTTGCTTGTTACCAGCCCCTTTTCTGGTAATGACCCTGGTATAGCCTGGTTCTGGCATTCACAGCTCCCCTTTCTCTCTATAGGACAAATACATCAACTCTTCTAGGCCATTTGTCAAATTCCATCCCCTTTGCCCTCATCCTGGAGGGAAGGAACCCCAGGATTTACAGAAGCCCAGGAGCAGGGATTTGGAGGGTGGTGACAGTAGATACCAAGGCACCCTCAGCTCATCCAGGCCTCCAACCTGGCCAACCTCCCCCAGATGTGATGTGGGAAGAAGCAGGTGACTAGAAGCAGAGCAGCCAAGAAAGGAACAGTATAGGAAATATGTCCTCCTCCAACTTCTTCCAGCTGGTTAACCCCTCCTGCTAGTGCCCACAATGACTCCCAGCTGCTCTCCTGTGTGAATGCTTCATTAGCCTTCAGCCTTTGCTTCTCCATGCTGCTTGTCCAGTCTCCCTTGGTGCATAAACTCCTCCCACCACTTGTCCTGAGTTTGCTCCCCTGTTTGGACCTCTCTGAGCAATAGGAACTTACTATTTCACAAGGCAAGTTACTAGAAATCTCTGCTCCCAGCTCTTTCACTCATACCTAATTTTTGTCACATGTGAGCAAACTTGCTCCTGGCCCCTCCCCACCCCACCAAAGCACAGAATGCACATACTCACTCTCTCCACCCAAGTTCCGAGAATCAACTTCTCCCTCTGAATGAGGTCCCTGAGGACCATGTAGGCTTTAACAGGGTCAGGGTTAGGGTCAGGGTGGGCCTAAGGGGGCAAGGGTTGGCAGTTCGCTCATTCATTCACATGATAGACACTTATTGAGCATCTGTGGTGTGCCTGGCCCTGTGCTGGGGGTACACCGGTGAACAAACTTAGCTATGGCCCCTGCCTTCCAGGAAGCCTCAGTCCAGAGGAGAAGCCAGATGCTGAACAGGTCATCACAAGCCTCCAAGTACACAGAAAGGCAGGATGAACCACTGGGTTATCCCTGGGGTAGAGGGTATTAGTGGGGATACAGGATGTCTCCTCCAGTGAGAAAGAGCTGTTTCAGCTGGGACGTTGAGCAGCATTTTTTCAAATTGTGAGTGACAACCTGTTATGGATAATGAAATCAATTTAGTCATGACCTGAATTACTTTTTAGTGAAATAGAATAGGATATAAAACATTATACTTAGGAAATGCTGTTTTGTGAAATGTTGGCTATGTCGATCGATGGATCTACTTGAGATAATGTTTACGGGTTAGGATATTAAACTGCAGGTCTCAATCAAAAAGGTTTGAAAACCACTGGCCTAGAGTTTGAAGTAGATTTAGCCATGAGAAGACAGTACGGACACAAATTCCAGGCACATGGATCAGGGCTCAGAGATGCAGGGGATAGAGAGGGTCACACCAAGTCCAAGATCTGACCATAACCTAAAACAAGAATATGTCTTCATCCCTTCCCCCACCTCAATGGGCAGGAGGAAGACTGCAGAAAGCTGTCCTTCTTCTGCATTCTGTATCTGTGACACCCCCCTACCTTCACCTGGGCCTGAGGAGCACCCCAACTTCCAGGTGGGATTTGGAGGAAGCAGTCACCTGTGGTTGGGAAAATTCCCAACTTTCTATATTCCTAGCTCATCTCTGCCACTTACAAGCCTTGTGATCTTGGACAACTACTAGAATATCTTTTGGGTAAAATGGAGCTAATAAGATTCATCCCCCAAAGTCCTTGTCAGGATTTGGTTTGTAACTCAGATGCCCTAAGTCTTCAGTAAAACAAAGAATTATTTTTTTAGTCTAAGTATATCCCAAATATGCCTATAATCCCAGCACCTTGGGAGAATGAGACAAGAGGATTGCCAGTTCAAAGCCAGCTTCAGCAACTTAGCAAGGCTCCAAACAACTCAGTGAGACTCTATCTCTAAATAAAATATAAACAAGGGCTAGGGATGTGGCTCAGTGGTTAAGCATCCCTGGGTTCAATCACCCATACCATGTATATATGGCAGCAAAAAAATATATATATATATTTATTTATATATATATATTTTTTGCTTGAAATGTTGTTCAAAAATCATTTGTTGTTCATCTGAGATTATTTTCTTTTATTGTGTTTTGTTTGACTGGGGATTGAACTGAGCTACATCCCCAATCCTTTTCATTTTTTATTTTGAGACAGGGTTTTGCTAAATTGTTGAGACTGGTCTTGAACTTTGTGATCTTCTTGTCTCAGTCTCCAGATCCACCTGGATTACAGGCGTGCCCCAACACACCCAGCTCGGATGTCCTGTATTTTATCTGGAAACCCTACACAGAAACCAAATGGCTCATACTCTGCTCGGGAACTGCACAGCTCCAACACCAGCAGGATATCCCTGACATCTTGAGGAGCCTGAGCACCAGCTTCTCACTTCTGCCAGTTTGCTGCCTAAGACCTGATCTCCCAGACTGTGGATTAGCCCAGTTCCTTCTCCCTAAATCCCCAGCTTCAAAGGCTGTGGCTCCTACCAACCTTGGGAAAAGTGGAGTGTATTTGCATCTCAATACAGAGCAGGAAACACACCTGGTGTCAATCATCAGAGAGGACAGGTTTCCCAAATTCCCTCACACAGGCCCAGCACCCTACAAACACCTTCCCAACTCCCCTTTTCCAGAGTGCCAGCCTCCTCCTTCAGTCCTCCAGCAAGAGACACTCTAATCCATTTTGTTATTCAGAGGACTTTAGCTCTCTCTTACACTTCTTTCTTATTTTGATTACTTCAAGGGGTGAGGTAGGGATTCCCTTTCACATTTTATAAAATGTAAGAATGTCGCCGCCCTGAGGGCTGAGGTTGTAGCTTAGTCTATAGAGTGCTTGCCAAGATGGAGAGGCTCTGGTTTGATCTTCAGCACCACATTAAATAAATAAATAAAGGAAATGCATTGTGTCCATTTATAACTAAAAAAGAATTTTAAATGTCCTCTTGAAGCCAGACTGGGGTTCCTATTCTACCTTCCTGCTTGCTAGCTGTGTGACCTCAGGAAATTTAAACTCTCTCTACCTCATTTTCCTTATCTTTAAAAACTGGGGTAATAATTTCTGGTTCATAAGATGGCTGTGAGGATTTGCAGAATGTCTAGAACAGCGCATGGCAGAGTGGGCACTAAACACATGTTTAATATAATATTATATTAATAATTAATAATTAATTGAAATATTTCATTAATCCTAAGGCATATTTTGTTTTCCCATTGTAATGTCTTTCAATGGTAGCATCCTGCAGCAGCTGGGAGTGGTTGTCATTGCCTGTGCAAACCTAAACTTGCTCAGGAAAGTTTCCAGTGTCTTCTATTTCCTGGGTAGGATCAGCTTAATTGCCATTTAAGATGTTTTCGAAAAGGTTACACTGTGGTTTAACATTTAAGTACTTATTGTGTACCCAGAAAGGCGTGGAAACAGAGGAGCAGCAAGAATTTGATATTAGTGAAGCAAATAGTTGTCATTAAAGAATGACTATAATTTCAAATTTTCTTGCAAACCAGCAGCCAAGTGTTTACCGGACCTAAGAAAGTAAGATGAATGTGTGTTGTTGTTTTATTAGTAAGAAAAGGGCAGAGTGATCACTGGTCACACATGAAGCAATAATCCTTACAGAATGAGTATCTGGGGCTTGAAAAGAAGTTCTGGGAAGAAGTAGACAATATTTTAAGAGATGGGCCATTCTGATGGAACAGAGGCTACAGCAAAAACCTCTGAGATAAAAAGGGATTAGGAAAGTCGAACTCTGTGAAGAAATTTGGAGACTGTTTTGATCAATCTGTTTTGCCTATGATTTCCTTTTTTTTTTAATTTTTGTTGTTGTTTTTGTAGTTGTAGATGGACAGCATGCCTTTATCTTATTTGCTTATTTTTGTATGCAGTGCTAACGATCGAACCCAGTGCTTTACATGTGCCAGGCAAGTGCTCTGCCACTGAACCACAGCACCAGCCCTGATTTCTTTTTTATGTACAAGAGTCGGGGCACGTGACTGTAATCCCAGCTACTCAGTAAGTAGACTGACGCAGGAGGATCATGTTTCAGGGTAATTTGGCGGGATCCTGCCTCAGAATAAAATTAAAAGGGCAGGGATGTGGATCAAGACCCTGGGTTCAATTCCCAGTTAAAAATAAATAAATAAATAGAGGTGAGTTTGACTTGAAAAACTGATATCCAAGTAAATCTAAAAGACTTCTTTTAATAAGTAATAAAAAACAAAATTGTTAGCTGGTAAGAATTTTTTTGGTCAGCTTCTTTCTCTCATTTAAAAAAAATTATCATTTTTAATGGTGGTGAAATACATATAACATAAAACTTCCCATCTTAGCAATTGTTAAAGGCATAGTTCAGCGGTCTCAGATGCATTCACAGAGGTGTGCAACCATCTCCAAGAAAGCTTTTTTGGTCTGCATTTTTGGTCATAGTCTAATCAGTAGTGCATCTCAGGTGTGTCATTGGCTCCTTAGACTCCTGAAGGCTGAGGGCTCACTCCTGTGGTGATGGCTGTAGATAAGGCCCACTCAGAAGCACAGCAGGAGCCCTACTGACCCTGACTAGAACACCTTCCTTCCTTGCAGAAAGCAAAGCCCCATGCAAAGCTTGGGCCAGGTGGGGACGCAGTCATGGTTGGCCCCTCCTCCTCATTCCAGGCTCAGGGCCAGACAAGAGTGTCCTGACTGCTGTCGTAAACTGCGTGATCCAGTGAGTCACGATCCCTCCAGACTTCATGTTCTAATCTGTAAAATGAGACCCACAGGCTAGATAATCTCTAAAATTCCATCAGTTTCTTTTTCTTTCTTTTTTTCTCTCCCTTGGGTACTTGGGATGGAACCCCAGGCCTCACACAAGCCGTGAACGTGCTCTACCACTGAGCTGCACCCCCAGTCCCGTGGCTCTAAATGTAGGATTGTGCAATTGAATAACACACGCACAAGCGTGCACACACACACATACACACCCCCCACACCCCATACCATACCACTCCAGAAACAGAAACTTGGGTTGAGGCTTCGTGGGCTACTGAGAAGCCACGATGTCTATTCTGGGTTTATCATGACACCTGACTGTGATAGGGGCAGAACCACAGGTCAGCGAGTCACATGATCACAAAATCTAGATGAAAAAGGGGAAAGCAGAAAAGGTGTGTGGCCCATCCAAGCACACACGGCAACTCAAGTGGTTGAGGGTAGGTTTGGGCAACATTATCACAACTTCAGGTCATAAGGGGAGAGTTCCCCAGGAACCCCTGAGGCCCAGGTGGGAACTTGGTGTGTTGGTATGGTCAGTGTACATGAAATCACAAATGGAGGGAGTAGAGGAGGCACAGAACCTGGATGGGAGCAGGCTACCCAGCCAGACCCCTCTGGATTCTTGTCTCTTTCTATAGACCAAATCTGGAGGTGGGTCCCAGGGTCATAAGGCAGGTCCAGGCTGCCTTCTCCTTCTGGAATGCTCCAGAAGGGTACAGTACCAGGGTACAGGAGCCTGTGTCTCATTCCCTGTCCTAGGCACAAACCCCATAAGAATTCCTCTCTTTTTGGAGCTTCCATCCATTTGAGTTATTTGTAGTTGTTTCTTCCTCCCCCTCCTCCTCTTGAATAGTGGGAGTTGCAGGCCCGTGTGTGTGTGTGTGTGTGTGTGTGTGTGTGTGTGTTGCAGTCTTGGCTGCAAACACTTTCCCATTCATTCCCTTACCGCATTCTCAACACAGTTTTGTGTGGAAGGAAGCTAATACTTGGAGTGTGGCTTGGCAGTGGAGGGCTCTGTGGAAAGCTCTCCAGACTAGGTCCCAGTCCCAGATCAGCCACCAACTTGCTGGACCACCTTGGGTAAGCTACTTGCCCTCTCTGGGCCTTACTGTCTCTCCTAGGATATAACACAAGGAGTTCTACACTGTAGTTTCCAACCCCTCCCATATTTCCATTTCTGGGACTGTGACTTGCCCAAGGACCTACTGGCCTAGAGGTCCAGAAGCCCATCCTCCTGACCTCACTGTGATCCCCTCAACGAAGGGGCAGGGCTAGAGGGCTCAGGGAAGAGCCTCTCCAGCACCCCAGTGACTATAGCAGTGATAGCAGGGGATGGCCTTATGGGGACACTGGTTGGACTTAGTGGCACCAAGGCCAGAGAGTCGCTTATCAGGTATCATGGTCTCCCAGAGCCTGCACAGCTCACCACCCCACAGAAATGTCTCACTCTGTGGCCCAGATGGCTCTGAACTCCAGGGGGTGCCTAGAGCCTGTCACAGCTTCTGGGCCCCTGAGTTTAGGGACCTGTTCCTCTCAGAGCACAAATAAAACCATTGGTAATGACTACTGTGAGCCAGGTGCTGCTTTGAGGGCTTTATACCCATTGTTTCTTTTAATTCAAATCCCAATCCTGTAAGGTAGTTTCATGCCTCCATTTTACAGAGAAAGAACAAAACAATTGTGTGTCAGAGCAGGAGCAGGGTGATGCTGGAATGGAAGTCAGCTTCCTCAGTTGACCCTGGGTCCTAGTACCACTGAAACTACCCCTGCCTCCAGGCTATGGGAGCTGCTCTCTGGTTGGGACTCCAGGGAAGAGCTGATGCTTAATGACTTAGGGGAGATTAACCACAAGAAAGCACAAAACACAAAGTTCCTTTATGCCTTGGAACTTTGTCACAAGTTGACCAGTTGTTTTCCATCCCCTTCAAGAAGGAATAAATGGAGGTCAGACAGCAGGAAGAAATTCCCAGTCACTAGAAGCTAGGTAGCTTTGACATCTCATGGTCAGTTCTGGGTGAGAGAGGGACATTGGCTGCACTGTGCTATAGAGGACGGGCATTTGCAGATTGCTGTGGGGGTTGGGGAGGCCCTGGGGCAGTAACCCTGGGGTAACCAAGGGAACAAACACGGAAAACAGGGGACGTCAGTCCTTATCTGGAGCTCATTAATGGGGAACATTAGTCAGCTGTGAAAGCAAAGATGGGGTGATAGACATGCAGGTGGGCAGGGGCCAAGGTTGGGAGCGGGGGCAGCCATGAGGGAGAAGAGGTATTGGCCTAAACTCCACCTCCATCCCACGTGCCCAGATCCAGGATGGAGGCACCCTATAAGTGCGCACAGCCCAGCCGCCCAGGGCCCCAGAGAGAGAGACAGAGAGCACCACAAACCTCCTGGCCCCAGCCGCCGGGCGGCCCGCGTAAGGCCCCGCAGCATGTGGGAGCTCCGGTCCATAGCCTTCTCCAGGGCCGTGTTCGCCGAGTTCCTGGCCACACTCCTCTTTGTCTTCTTTGGCCTGGGCTCAGCCCTCAACTGGCCGCAGGCCCAACCCTCTGTGCTGCAGATCGCCATGGCCTTCGGCCTAGGCATCGGCACCCTGGTACAAGCTCTGGGCCAGGTCAGCGGGGCCCACATCAACCCTGCTGTGACTGTAGCCTTCCTGGTGGGCTGCCACGTGTCCTTCCTCCGGGCTGCCTTCTACCTGGCTGCCCAGCTGCTGGGGGCTGTGGCGGGGGCCGCTCTGCTCCATGAGATCACGCCAGCAGAAATCCGCGGGGACCTAGCTGTCAATGCTGTGAGTAGCCAAAACTTGGCCCCTTCCACCAGGGGCAGGTCCTGTAAGGGATGAGATGGGAGGGACGGGCTCTGGCTGGGGGTCTGGGTGGGGAGAAAGAGAGCTAGAGATGGGCTGGAGCCAGGAGCACCGCACCCTGGGAGAACAGGGAGGAGGTGTCAGAATGGAGGCCGGGCATGGATGGTCGGCTGGATCTTCCGCCACAAATCTAGAGGAAGAGGGCATCGAGGTTTCTGTTGGACCCGATGTCTACAGTACAGTGAGGACTGGGCCAGAACTCAGCAGGGGACAGCATTCAGAGCAGGCGGGCTTTCTGCACTGGAAGGAACCTTAGGGTGCAGCCACTAGGGTCTTTTGGAGAGAAGAGGGACAGGACCTTCTGCAGTATCTACTGTGTTTGGGCCTCACGATGGTCATTCCTCACATGCCACCCTCTAACACCTCCCAACAGTCCTGCCAGGTAGAGATGGGCATGCTCATTTCTTAAAGTTGTAAGACCTGAGATTCAGCAAGGGAAAGCACCACCCACCCTTCAAACCTGGGCTTGACTCTGAGACCCATGCTCTTTCCTCCTGACCAATGTTCCCGAGCCACCATCCAAGCCTTGGGCTACAAACACAGAAGCTGAGGCTCAGGAAGGGGAGTGAGGGGCCAAGAGTTCTATAGTCTGTCAATACCAGAGGAAGCACCTTGGGCACTTTGGGAGCTGAGGGGACATCAGGAGCCTTCCTCTCACCTGCATTTGCTCAGGTCTGGGACCCTGAGTGGCATGGTGGGCTTGGTCCCCTCAGCACAATTCCCACTCTGCACCCCCATCCCAAGGCAGGACAGTAAGGGCCTCTTTCACGCCCCAGGGTCCCACATTTCTTGGCCTACTCCCTCCCTGGGCTCTGATATCTCTGAAGTGTCCTGCAGTCTCTGCTACCATCTGTACAGGGGGCCTTCCTCACAGGAAGGGCAGAGTTGGGGGATTTATCTCTTCTTCAGAATAGAAGACACGATGAGGCTGGGATCCCAGGGACAAAAAAAAAAAAAAGCTAGAATGGGTAAAGTGGTGAACAGAGTGTGCCTATTTCCATTGAGAAGAAAATGAGTTCATTTTGCAAGGGGGAGAGGTCCAGTTAGACTGAAAGAGGAACTTCCTGAGACCATGGCAGAAAAGTCCTTCCCTAATGGTAGGGCACTGGGAGCACTAAGAGGTGCTGGGGAATACTCACTCCTGCTGCTCCACCATTTTACAGCCTCAGAAGGGAAGGGCCTGGGAAGGGTCTTCCAACATACTTCCCAGCATTTACCATCTTGAGGAACTGGAGAGAACCCTGCCTGGCGGAATGGGGCAGTAGTGGGCTGGACTTGTCCTGAAGCTAGGGAGAGCCGGATGACCTCCAAGTCTGTCCCAGGTATCCTCTGAGGACACCGAGAGCCGGCCAGGCCACCAGGAAGCTGCCATGGTTGTACATCTGCCCTGTGCCAGGACAGATACCATCTTGTCCTTGGTTCAACACTGTGGGGTAAATTCTGTAGTCCCCCCACACTGAGCGGCAAATTGAAGCTCAGCATCCAATTGACACAAACCACAGAACCAGTAAGTGGCAGCACCTGGAAACAGCCCCAGAGCTATCTGACACCAGCCCATTCCGTCATTCATACCATCACAGCCATTTACCAGCAGGAATGGGGCTGTGGCTCTGCCCTTGTCATTTCCAGTCCTCACACAGTCCTCCAGAATGTGTTTTGTTATTCCCATTTACAGCAGGAGAAACTGAGGCCAAAGTGAATAGGATCCTCCAGCAAACCAGAGGCCTCCAAAAAGTGTTTGCCTCCAAAGCTCTTTTCTCTATCCCCTGGAGGCTCTGACATTAAACAAGGTCAGAGTGAGGATAGACCCTAGAAAGACCCAGCGTATTGCCTGAGGTCTAAGAACCAGGGGTCGGGGTTCAGAGTCTGGAGAAGCAGCGTGAGAGTTGAGAGCTGTCGTAGCTTCACCCAGTGCAGTGCCCAGAGGGCAGGGTGCAGGGCACATACAGGATGACAAAACCCATGCTGGGTGTGGCCTGGTTATGAAACTGCCTCTTTGCTCAGCCCCAGGTTCACTACTTACCCAGGACAGGGTCTGGTGGGACCAAGGGCACCCCATGTGAGTCTGAAGGCTTCACCCTGGCCTGCACAGGATGTGCAGGCAGCAGCCCATCAGCAGAACTAAGGCCTGAAATGGGGAGCTGGCAGAGTCAAGGGGAAAGGCTCCTGCGCAGGACTTGTGGAGGAGAGGCACATCAGGACCTGAGGGCTAGAGTCCCTAGACCTGAGTCCCTAGACCTTATCCTGGGAAGCCATTTGACCCCAGGAAGAAAGACCCCCAGCTTCCTGTTGCATCAGAATCATGTGGCCTAGAGAAGAAGGCCTCCCTGTTACCTGGCTCAAAACTTCCTGCTGCAGTCGAAGCCTCTTCCCATAGGTGCTTCTGGAACAGGAACTCTGGGTCACAGTGTTCATTTCCTCTCATGCTGTAGAGACATAACCTCAGCCCGTAAATCTAATGGGGCTATGGAGTCTGTTTTCCACCTCTGGTTGGGTGTTGTGAGCACTCCTGGGGTCCACCTCTTCCCTCAGGGCAGGGACCCGGAGGAAAGTAGTAATAGTTCCAGCTAAGGAGTTTGGCCTCCCAGCCCAGAAGCCTCCCTGGAGCCAACAGCAGGTGGGCAGCAAGATGGAGCAGAGAGGGATGCATGGTTGGTCAGTGCCTCCCTGCTAATTCCCATCCTGTCCCCAGCTCAACCACAACACGACAGCTGGCCAGGCGGTGACTGTGGAGCTCTTCTTGACCCTGCAGCTGGTGCTCTGCATCTTTGCCTCCACTGATGAGCGTCATGGAGACAATCCGGGCAGCCCTGCTCTCTCCATCGGTTTCTCGGTGGCACTGGGCCACCTCCTTGGAGTAAGTAATGGCTGTGGGTTCCAGCCTCCTTAGAGGAATAGACCCAAAGACCTTCCCCAAAGAAACAGATGTACACACATAGAACTCTCTAAAGTGACAGATGCAAAGACCCCCAGAAGGACAGATACTAGAACACCCAAGAGTGACACACAACCCAGAAGCTTTGATTCTCAGACACCCCAGAGGGACAGATATCACTCTAGCCTCAAATGAATACAGAGCCCAGTAATTAAATTATGAAATTAATTGTCCATCATATAGATTCCTTAGGTTGAGATCAAGCATTGGAGAGGGGGACAAGGGCACCTGGCTCTGTCTTCACCCTCCTTCCCTCCTTGACCCTCCTTCCCATCATAGATCTACTACACTGGCTGCTCCATGAATCCTGCCCGTTCCCTGGCTCCAGCCATCATCACCGGCAAGTTTGACGACCACTGGGTAATGGCTGAAACCCCTGCCTTCCACTTTCCCAGAAATCTTTCCAGAGGGATGACAAATGGGGGAGGGAGCTCAGCAGCTGTACCCCAAACCTACACACACCTTCTGGTGTCCTGGGAAGACTTGCGTTCCATCCTTCGGTACAATGGGCTAGAGACTCAGTTCCCCCTCCCTGTCCCCACCTGTAAATGAGGATAACAATAGTTCTTACCTTAGTGGCTTCTTGGGAAAAATAAGGAAGTTTACCAGTGTAAACCAGATACCACAGTGCCTGGCACTTAGAACTCAGTAAATGGAAATATTTATACCAGCTAACACATATTTTTATTATTTATCACCTATTTAATGCTAGGTTCTAAGTGCTTTGCAAATATTAATTCATTTAGTTTTCACAATCCCAGGAGGTAAGCATCCTTATAGGGAAAGGAAACTGAGGCACAGAGAGTGTAAGTGACTTGGCTAAAATCACACAGCAAGATGGAATCAGGTTTCACATTCAGACAGTCTGCTTCAAAAATTGCCCCATTACCCCTTGCACTAGTAAGTTGCCCTCATCAGTTCATGTTGTCATTGCTAATTATATAAATAAGCATTTTACTGTATTAGCGGTGTGAGAGGCCTGCTTTCCCACAGGGAAAAGAAAGGAGAGCATGTCCTAAGCCCCAGACTGTGCCAGTGCGCTCTGCTTGCCTGCAGGTCTTCTGGATTGGACCCCTGGTGGGCGCCATCGTGGGCTCCCTCCTCTATAACTACTTGCTCTTCCCCTCCGCCAAGAGCCTGTCGGAGCGCCTGGCCGTGCTGAAGGGCCTGGAGCCGGACAGCGACTGGGAGGAGCGCGAGGTGCGACGGCGCCAGTCTGTGGAGCTGCACTCGCCGCAGAGCTTGCCGCGTGGCAGCAAGGCCTGAGCACTGAGCTCTACCGCGCCGCCACCCCGCGGGCCTCCAGTCCACCTTGGAAGGGCCCACCCTGTCCTTCTTACCACCCCCTCGACCCGACGTTGGTCCCAAATGCAGAATAGCTACTTCCAGGCCAAGGGCTGGCCAGCAGCGTGAGCCCGCAGGGAGGGGGCAGCTGTGGGGTCAGGGAGTCGGGAGCCTGGTAGATCTCCTCCTCTGAGGTTGTGAGCCAGGGAGTTCAAAAGACCGGGATCTGGGGACTTGAGGACCTAGCCTGGGAGAAAGGAGGGGCAGGTGGGCCAGGGCTGAAAGCTCTGGAGAGCCTATACCCAAGTTCTGGGTGAGGAGTGCACAAACCCAACCTTGGGGTTCTGGGATGGGTGCATCCAGTTTTGCTAATATGCAATGTGTGTTCATCCCCGAGTTTCTTTGTCCTCAGATGCAGGGTTTGCACACTCCTGAGTGTGAACAGTATGACTACAGTGGTGCAAGTATATGCAGGACTGGGGACTTCTTGCTTCTAACCTTGATCCCCCCTCCTCCCACACCTGCAATAAATCCACTTCCTCTGCAGCGAATGAGTCCTCCCTACCAGTCATCTCCAGAAGAAAGGGAAGAGTGGGCTCTAATTTCCACCCCTTACCCTGCCTGTTCTGGAAAATTCTCCCAAGTTGCTGGGCTGGGCCTCAAGATTTGGCAGGACTTATTGCTGGAGGCAGAGAAATATCACCAGAGAACTGCTCCTTTAGAAATGGCCTCTGGAAAAAGGAGAATTGAGTAGCCAAGGATTTCCTTCCTGTCCTGAGGGAGGAATCTTCAAAGGGGAAAGCAATTATATGTGTATGCACACCTGTG
Source organism: Marmota monax (assembly GCF_021218885.2). NCBI lineage: Eukaryota > Metazoa > Chordata > Mammalia > Rodentia > Sciuridae > Marmota > Marmota monax. Next base: position 30,932,565 of record NW_026695227.1, read on the forward strand.
TGTGAGTCTGTACACAACCCTTATGGGGGCCCCAGACCCAGAGATTAGCCTTGCACTTGGGTAGAGGAAACAAAAACCCTTTGTGGGCCTCTGGCCTTTGTCTCAGAGCGGGGAGATTTGCAACTGGACACTTCTTGAAAGGAGACACTCAGTTTCGCAAGTGAGCCCTCTCGCCCAGCACACACCTATAGCTGGCTGGGCAAGGCACTCAGGCATACAATCCCTGGCACCAGGCAGCACCCCTCTGTCACCTGCCCTCCTCGCCAGGCAGCACTCCTTCCCTCAGAACTCTCTGTTCCCTCTGTCCCTTCCTCTCCTTGCTGTGCTCCACTCATTTCTGGCACCCACCACAGGACAGTTATCATTGTGGACTCTCAGGACCAGAAAAGGGAAATTACTTGCCCAGGCAGAAGCAGGTCTGAGTCTAGAACACAGGCTTCTAAATTTTCCAAGCCAGAGCAATGTTTCTCAGATATGATTAACTGGGATTAAGTGAGATGATGCATGTAAAGATGCTGTGTGAACTGTAATTCTTAATACCATTATCACGCATTATTAGGTTCATTTTCATTATTTCTGCTTCCTCGGATGGGAGGAGTATGCAAAGGGCCTTGACCCTCAGCCTCCTCTATTTCCTTCATTGCGTGGGAGCCCCAGGTCCAGGCAGAAGAAAATGGGTTTGGGGCTGGCTCCATCCTGGTCTAGCCTCTGAACCTCCCCTTACCCTGAGCACAAACTGGCGGTTCTTCCTCTTCCTTCCTCCGGCTACGCAGCCCATCCATCCCCTCCCTCCTCCCTCTCCAGCCTGCTGCATAATAACTAACCCAGGGAATCACACCTAGAGCCCACTTTTCCATGTTCTCTGTCGCCCCCAGGCTTTCAAGCCTTTTGTCTGTGTCTGTCCCGCACTGTACCAAGCTCCCTCTGTGTCCCTCACCTGAGCCCCCTCCAATCCCTTCACAGATGGTCTGTGGCATGAGGAATCTCTGTAACTATTCCCCTTCTCAGCTAGGTTCTTTCTTGTCTTTCTGGACCAGGACTTTCTTTAGAGTCAGTAAAAGGCTGCCCTGTGTCACAGGTGCTATGGAGAGGACCCTCCCAAACCCCCACAGCTGGTAAAAGAAACTTGGCCTCACTGCTGGGGAGGGGTAGAGTCAGAGACTCCAGTGACCTCTGGAGCTGTCCTCCTGGCAGCTTGTGCCCTTGCTCTGGAAGTTCAAAGGCAGAAAGTTACCTTATGTCCACCCTGCTTCCCTCCACCAAACCCCTCTAGAAGGTGCCAAGAATTTCTCTCTGTACTGCTTCCTGCATTGCATCTCCCCCAAAACTAAATGTGAGATTCCCCTACACTTGTAGCCCCCATTGCCCATATTAAGACCAAAGGTCAAAGCAGGATTCCATGTGATGGGAGTGGATGAGAAATTGACAAGTTACTAAGAATCTCTGTTTGGCAGCCACTATGCTGGCCGACTCACATGCATTAGTTCATCTAATCCTAAAACTTCAGACAGATTCTGGAAGGACAAGGTCCCCAGTCCCATATAAGCTTTAAAACTATTTCCAAAGCACTTCCTTGGAATCCCTGTGATAACCTCCCAACCCTGTGAGATAGGAAGAGTAAATACGGTTCCCCCCATCTTGTAGATTCAGAATCTGAGGCTAAGAGACCTGCCTAAAGTCAGTTAGAATACAGTGACTGAGTCAAGATTGAAGTCAGGTATTATTATACAAAATCCCATGATCTTTTCACTGAGGCAAACCCTAGGCTCCTCCTGGGAGGCCCTGGCAGAAACTAGAACATTCAGCTGGGCTTGTCCAGCCCAGCCCAACCCAGCCCACAGTCTTGTGGTAGACACAGACCCTTGGAAAGGGTGGTAGCGGGGTAGGGAGGAAATGACAAAGAACATGAGGCTAGTTTCTGCCCTTAAGCTCCTGGTCAGGAGGAAGGTGGAGATCAGGTACACCCAAACCAGACAGAGGCAGGGCAGCATGGAGGCAGGTGGACAGACCTCCAGCTAGGGACAGAGAAGGCCCTGAGTTGAGAGGAGGAGGTGGCTGACCACTTGGTCCCAGCGGCATCCATCCACACATTCCTTTTTTTTTTTTTTTCCATTTCTGTCTATTTACCAGCAAATGTCATTATTTCATTCTTTTTTTATTAGTTATACATGACAGTAGAATGCATTTTGACACATCATACATAAATGCAGTATAACTTCTCATTTTTCTGGTTGTACATGATGTAGATTTACACAGGTCACCCACATTCCCATTTTGTGTCAAATGACTTTGTACCTGCAAATTTGCTTTTTTTTTTTTAATATCTTTAAGCTGTGATTCTGTTTATATAATACAATGCTTCCCAGCTAGATTGTAAACCCTTTGTGGACAGGGCTCCTTCCAGTTCTTGGATGGTACTCTCCTATCTTCCCTTATGGGTCTTATCTAACACAGTGCTCTGCATATAGTAAGCTCTCAATAAATGCTCATTTGTCAGTAAGTGCTGTTTCTTCCACAACTTGGAAATGGTCAATACAGTCCAGGTGCCAGAAGACAGGCTAGGCTCCCTACCATTTCTACTGCAGCTCAAGGAATCCAAAGGAGAGGGTTTCTCTGAGAGATTCCAGTTCCCACTGTCACAGTGATGAGATCTATCTCTCTCTCAGGGAGACACATTCCTCTAGAGGTAACAGGACAGGACCTGGAATGCTCAGTGCAAACACAATTTCAGGACATAATAATTCCAGTAGTTTCTTATAACAACCTGGGGACACAGTAACCCTGATATTAGAGAGATGGAAGGACCTCAGGCACAGGCCTAAGAAACAGAATCAGCTGCCTCTTGTGAGTAATCTTGACCTCCCTTAGCTTCACCAGGTTCACTCCTGATGACAAAGTCTGTGTAGCAACCTGTGGTTCCCATCTCAGGTCACTGTGTGATCCTGAGCAAGTAACCTCTGGGTTTAGTTTTCTTCACAAAGTAGCTTGGAATTAAATCAAACAGTAGAGGTCAATTTAAATATAATTTTATAGATTATTTCTGAATCAATAAAATGGCAAGAACAACTTCTTATCTTTCATAAGCTGAAAAGGACTAAGTTCAAATCCCCAGGTAGAAGTTTCCCAGATTGGTTCAGCCTCCTGTGAGCACTTCTGAGTTCTGCCCACTCCAAAATGACGGAGCTGGAGACTTGTGAATTCATAAAGACAGTGCTGAGAAGAAAGGATGAGAAAAAAGGTGGAAAGTTAGACTGAAGAGGAGTTAGCAGTGGAGTCTGACCCCAGGGCCTCTGGGATCATCAGGGTCATTGTCCAATCTGAGCCCCAAGCCCTGAAGAAAATCTTACATATAGCTGCCATGTCCTGCTGGGGTTAGGGCCCTTCGTTGGACACAAATGAGAAAGGACATACAGCCCTCCTGTCTTAAGAAAGATGTGGGGGAGGAGCAGCTCCAGCAGGAAATGCCAGAGCAGAGTCGGAACAATAGCGGGATTTCTTTGGCCCCTGTTTTCTTTGGCCTCTTTGCTGCTATGGAGCCCCATACCAGGTCCTTGGCTTTCCTGTGTGCTCCTCCCCAAAGCCCCAGTTGGACAAACTGACAGAAGACACCTGTTCTCTCCCTCTGCTGTACCCTAGGGCTCAAATCCTCAGGTGGCTTTTAAAATTAATACCCACAGCAGAATTCTTTACTGAGACTTCCTCTATGCCAGGTACTGTGCTAAGTGCTTCTCAAACATACATGGTGGGGTTGGGGGTGTAGTTCCTTTACCAGGATCCTGAGGGTGGATCCTTGCTCTGAAGAGCCCTCCAAGCTCATTCCCCACATGCCAAACCTGGCCATAGGAAGACAGAGGGCTGAGAGGAGGGGTGAGAGGAGCCACGAGAGGGACTAGGAGCTGGGGGTTGGGGAAAACTGGAAGAAAGTGTTGCCCAGTCCAAGAATGAGGTGAAGACAGAAACAAGAAGACACATAAATTAAGAGGCAGAAGAAAGGTGAAATAGGAGAAAGATGAATAGAGACAAACCTAGACTGTCAAAGGAAGGAAGGAAGGATAAAACAAAGAATATGACAGTGTGAGAGAGAGAGGGAGGGAGATAATTTAAAGACAGACTGAAAGATTGAAAAGGAAAGGGGAGAAGGACTGAGGAGTGACAGACTGAGAAAAAGAAAGCAGGGAAGAGACAGAGGACTGGAAAGGGACAGAGATTAAGAGAGGTAAAAAGACAAGATTGGGGCTGGGGTTTTGGCTCAATGATAGAGCACTCGTTTAGCACGTGCGAGGCCCTGGGTTCAATCCTCAGCACCACATTTAAATACATGAAATAAAGGTAGTGTGTCCAACTACAACTAAAAAAATAAATAAACATAAAAAAAAAAAGACGAGAACATCAGTTAATGGAGCCCAGGGAAAGACTGACAGGGGAGGGATAAGAAGCAGAGAGAATGCAGCAGAGCGAAATCAAGACCTAGGGAGTGTTCAAAGGTAGTGACTAAAGGGGGAGAGAGGAGGAGGCGGAAGAGAAGGAAAAGCTGAAACCATAGTGCAAGACTTATGGAAGGGAGGTGGGGGAGGCCAAGACCCGCATGGAAGGTCAGCGGTGCCTCTGTACTCTCTGATTCGCCAGAGTCCCAGGACTTTTTCCCTGACTCCAAAATAAACCCGAATTGTCCCCCCTCCTGTCCTATTGACAAGGGTAACTCGCAGCACCCAACTCCAGCAGACTCGCGGGATCCCCAAGAGGGCTGTGCCCTGGGAAAGCAGCGGTGGAGGGCACCTCTGGAAGTCAGCTGTGCAGCCCCGTACTGCCAGGACACGCGGCGTGGAGGTTGCTAATCGCCAGGGCGGGCTGGCACAGTGCCTCTGGTCCTAACGCCCCCGCTCCAGCCGGGGCCGGGCCGGGGAGAGGCCCACGACGGCCGCACCGCCTCCACCACCCGCTGGCAGGGAGCTAAGAGGCGCTGTCCTCAGGGAACCGCATCACTCCAGCCCAGCCGTGGGTGAGGCCGGGTCAGGATGCTCGGATCGCAGGAGGAAAAGGAGAAGCTGGACCAAAGAACTGAAGAGAAGGAAAGGCGAAGACCACGGCCAGAGGTGAAGGCCCAGCGGAGATAGACTTCCAGGGCGCTGTCGGCCTGGAGAGTCCAGACCTCGCCACATCTCCCAAGGAGCTCGGGACACACATCGCGGACTAGAGCGCGGGAGCTTTTCTGAGAGCACCATGCGCGGGTACTCCGCCGCCGGGCCCGTCTACACTGCGGCCTGGGTCACGTGGCCCGGGCGGGTCCGCCGCTGCCCTGGCGGGGGGGCAGGCGCCGGGTCGGGGGCGCGCGGGGTCCGGGGCGGCGGCGAACGGGCGGCTGCCGCCAGGTCTGTGCCCTGCGCGCTGCCCTGGGCCCCGAGCGCGGGAGCCGCCCACTGCCCCCCCGTGCTAGTCCCGCTGCGGGACGCCCGCCCTCTATATAACGCGCCCCTGGCCGGCCCGCGCCAGGCAGCCAGCCACGGAGTGGGCGCTGGAGAGCGCGCGGCGCCTCGCAGCCAGACCCCTGCCCCCGCCTCCTCCACTGCCCGAACGGCCGCCCCCTGTCGCGGCCTTTGCCGCCGGGCCCCCAAGGCCACCATGAAGACAGAGGTGTGCTCCGTGGCCTTCCTCAAGGCCGTGTTTGCAGAGTTCCTGGCCACCCTCATCTTCGTTTTCTTCGGCCTCGGCTCAGCCCTCAAGTGGCCATCTGCGCTGCCCTCCATTCTGCAGATCTCCATGGCCTTTGGTCTGGCCATAGGCACTATGGCCCAGGCCCTGGGGCCCGTGAGCGGGGGCCACATCAACCCTGCCATCACCCTGGCCCTCTTAATAGGCAACCAGATCTCACTGCTCCGGGCAGTCTTCTACGTGGCAGCCCAGCTGGTGGGTGCCATCGCCGGGGCAGGCATCCTCTATGCGCTGGTGCCGACCAATGCCCGGGGCAACCTGGCAGTCAACGCGGTGAGTGGACAGAGGACTGGGGAAGGATGGACAGGGAACCTGGTGTGTGTTCAGGACCAGGTCCGTGCCCTTTCTTGAAAATGGGTACAACCAGAGGAAGATAGTGCATACTCTTGCCAGAAAGGCCTGGAAGAGAATCTCTGGAGGGACCGCAGCATCCTGATTCACACTCACTTCTCCGCCCCCTCCGCTCCTGTTGCTCCTACCTGGCCCTCTTCTAGGGGCCTACTGCCTCTCCCCTCTACATTTATTCCTTCCGCCTCTGAGTTCTCTCCTTCCTCACGGCTTCTTGCCTCTCTTGTCTATCCTTCAGCAGAAGAGTTTTAATGTAATCTCCGGAGAGAAATGGGTTGAAATCCTGGGTTTTGGTGATGTTGGCTTCTCTGTTTCCTTTTCCTCAGTCATTATACCAGGATGGTCACACCATAACAGATGTCATGGGGATTACATTTAGGAACCATGGATGTGACCCCCCCACCTCCAATGCGTAATGTCTCTGTTAAATATTTGTTCCCCTTTTCCTCACCCCTGCTCCTGCCGGCTGCTGCCTCCCTACTTCTACAGTCCCAGTTTCAACCCCACTGTCCCATGTAAACTGGGTTCATTAATCAAACACAGAGGAGGATTTTCACGGCCATTGTCAAGCTGTGAGTCAGCCACACTGGAGAGACGGGTTTGAGGTTGGCACCAACAGCGGGTCAGGCACGGGTAGGAGGCCAGGGGCAGTTTGCAGTAGGCAGACTGGGCAGCTGCCCACAGGAGGGAGGGTAAAAGCTAGCTTGTGGGGGCTGGGGATTGGGCAAAGCCGTTGACAGGACTGAGTCCAAGAAAAGCTCCCCTGACACGCTGCCCTTTGGCCACAGGCCTGAGCTTCAAGCTTCTACATACTGTGAAGTACACAGCCTCTTCAATAAATGGCCCCTCTGAGGCGGCAACTGGGCTTGGCTTCCAGGTGCTCAGGCTCCAGGTGTCTTCGGAGGTCCTGTTCCTCCTGCCCCAGCCCCAGAACCTGAAGGCAGCAGGGGTCCTACCTAACCCAGCACCCCCCCCCCCCACCCCACAGATCAACAACAACACAACGCCAGGCCAGGCTGTGGCAGTGGAGCTCATTCTCACCTTCCAGCTGGCACTCTGCATCTTCTCCTCCACTGACTCCCGCCGCACCAGCCCTGTGGGCTCTCCAGCTCTGTCCATTGGCCTGTCTGTCACGCTGGGCCACCTTGTGGGGGTGAGTGGAGCTGACATTTGACTGGGGTGCCACTTGGGGGAGGCACCCAGAAGTACTGGTACCTCAGAATGGCATCCCCTCCAGACTAGTGAGCCCCTAAGTAGAGCTTAGGGCCTAGTCTTGGTGCTGGTGGACTGGCCCTACTGAGCCCCAGACTTGATCCCCCAAACCTTCTCCTGGCTGAGAAAAGATGGGAGCAAGGGGAAGTGTGGTGGGATGGTGGGGACAGGAAATCAAGCCTAAGCAGAGGACAGAAAAGAAAAGAGGGCATGGATAGAGTCCACGGTTAAGCCAACAGCCAAGATCCCTGCAGGGAACAGTCACCAGTCCTAGAAGACTGGAGTTTGAGACCTGGCTAAATCCCTGGACTGCTGTGTGACCCTGGGAAGTCTGGGTTTTATGGGAGTGAATGAGGACCCCGTCTCCTCACTGATGTCCCCATCCATCCAGATCTACTTCACCGGCTGCTCCATGAACCCAGCCCGCTCTTTTGGCCCCGCAGTGGTCATGAATCGGTTCAGCCCCTCACACTGGGTGAGTCTGGGCCTTCTTCTGACTCCTTGGCAACGAGGGCCTGGAAACCTGGCAGTGGCAGTGGAGAACTGAGCAGACTTTCTGGATGCTGTGGGCCTAGAGCTTGGGGGTTGGCCTGGGATCTGTGGCTGGAGAGAAGGGGATGGAGAAGGGAATGGGATGTGGCTAGAAGAAGGGCAGGGTTGGTGTATGTGGCCTGAGCCCCTAGAGACAAGGGGCCAGTGTGTATGTGGGTGTATGAATGTCTGTCCTTCTAGAGAAGGAGATCTGTACTTTCTCTAGAGGTACAGAAGAGATCTGTGTTGATTTCCTCAGAGGATTTTGTTTGTCCCTCTGAGAATCTATATGTCTGTTCTCTCTAATGTTTTATTTATCTGGGCCTGTTGAGGGGTTGGGAGAGTGTTCCTGTGGATCTGTCCATCTAGACAGTCTGTTTGTCACCTCTTTTGTGAGCTCATGGTCACTTTATGAGGAGGGGATAGTTCTGCCCATCCCTGTCTGAGGATCTATTTCTGTTCCCTCTGATGGTTCACTTGTGTCTCTTTGGGGTGGGGTTGGAAGAGATCTGTTCCTCTGGGCATCTGTCTACCTCCTTGGAGAGTCTGTATGTCTGTGATCCAGGTCTCTGTCATTGAGGAATAAGATGTTAGTGTATCTGTCCTTAAAGCACAAGGAGATGGTTCCCTCCAGAGGTCTGGAAGTCTGTATGTCAGTCTCTTCTCAGCACCCATGGATTTGTCCTCTGGTGTGGAAGGTCATGGTCCCTGAGGCCTGGGGCTCAGCTTCTGACCTCTGTCTGTCTCCACTAGGTCTTCTGGGTGGGGCCCATCGTGGGGGCCACCATGGCTGCCATCCTCTACTTCTACCTGCTCTTCCCTACCTCCCTGAGCCGCAGTGATCGTATTGCAGTCATCAAAGGCACCTATGAGCCAGAGAACATCGGAAGAGTATAGAGCTGACCGCCCACTGACCAGCATCAGGCAGGGACAGCCCCTGAACCACAGAAGAAAAAAGAAGAAAACTATGACAACGAAGCTTCCTTCTCTTGACTGGGGAGGAGGTGCCGGCTTCTGGGCTGCACAGTTAGAGATGGGAGCAGGACCCCATGATCAAATGCTCCGGTGGGGTCAGTGGCTGGGGTCTGGTGGGAACAGGGTCTCTTTGGGACAGGGCAGATTGTGCTGCTGTGGGGTCAGACCTTGGAGATTGTGAGCATAATGCCAAGCTCGCTGACTGCTTCAGGGTCAGGCCAGAAAGCAGAGGCTGCTATCTGGTCCCCCACACCTGCAGACCCTCAAGAGCTAGAACCAGGCCTTAGGTGTGGAGAGTGGACCCTCCCCCAAAGCTCCTTAGTAGACTGGTTCATTGAATGCCATCTTATTTATTTCTGATCAAGGATGCACGGGTGAGCTGCTGGTGTTTGGGTTGGGGGCTTCCTAATAAACCAATGATCTCATGTTTTGCCTCCATCTCTCCCCAGAGGCCTCTCAGGATACATTGGTCCCACACCTCTCCTCTTTGTCATCCCATACCCTCTCTATGATCTCCACGGGATACAAAGAGAACCTAAGACAAGTCCTCTGTACAAAGAAGGGAATGCTGAGGCCAGAGGACTACTAGAGGATCAGAGAGATGGGGAAATGGTGGGGAGAGAGTGAAAAGAGGAGACCAAATATAGAAATAGAAATAGAATTAGAGGCCGGCGTGGTGGGGCACACATGTAATCCAGCAGCTCAGGAGGCTGAGGCAGGAGGATCACAAGCCTCCGCAACTTTAGTGAGGCCCTAAGCAACTCAGTGAGACCCTGTCTCTAAATAAAATAGAAAAAATGGCTGGGGATGTGGCTTAGTGATTAAGTACCTCTGGGTTCAATCCCTAGTATCAAAAAGAAAAAAGAAATAGGCCAGGAACAAGGAGTAAAGGAAGGGACCCCCTTTGTCCCTCTCCCACTCACCCCTCCTCCCTCAGCTATGTCAAGTCCCTGCCATTTGAGAAGAGTCTGGCACAAGTGTTAGGGTGTGCCAGGCAAGGTGAAGAAGTAAACCAACCACAGACCCTCAAGATGCCAAGGAGGTGACCAACCAGGTTCTGTCATGCAAAGGAGAAACAACCCTGGTATCCCTTCTCTGCCCCTTGCTGTTTCAAAAAGGTGACATTTGGGTACCTGTCTCAGAGGAGCTATCCCATTCCCCATGACATACCAGAAGCTGCTCCTAGCCCAGTCCTTTCCCAGGTCTCTCCGGCCTCCATCTGTCAGTGTTCCCACGGTCTTCCCCTCTGCCCTTACCTGCTCTTGTCCTGAGGCCACTGATATTGCTCAGGAATTCTCCTTAACTTCTCTGAACCTCCATCTCTTAACCTGTGCAATGGGAATAAAAAGGCTTCCCTCATAAGTAGTTGTGGGGATCCAATCAGGTAAAGGGAGTAAGATGCCTGGGACTGGCTGTGAGGAGGAGAGCAGAAGCCACATTTAAATGAGCAGCTCAAGACACAGCTCAGCATCACAGTTAAGAAGGCTGATAACCCGAGTTCAAATCTTGCTGCACAACTTTGGGAAACATAAGCTCTCGGAGCTCTAACTTATTTGTAAAATAGAAATACTTTTACCTACCTCATGGGTTGTTGTGAAGAGAAAATGAGACAGTGGGTGGAGGTGAGACGCTGCTGCAAACAAAGCCAGGCACCTCGGCAGGTGCTCATGCAGTAGTGTGAAAAGAAACCAGCAACACACATGCCTCTGCCCTCCTGACAGTGTCTGAATCTGTGCTCCTGCTTCTCTGGTATGGGAACCGCTCCTCTTGGTCTTCAGTTTTGCTTCAGAAGAGGAGGAGCCAGCAGGGCCAGGAGATGTACTAGTAGGGATGGGAAAAGCTACAGACCTGGCTGGTGAGGCACAGACCACCCAGCTTTCCTCCAAACTGGGTTCTAGCAGCTGTGAACAGGAGCCAGTCACTCCTAACGGCTTACTGGCTTCTGGTCAACATCAAGTGGCAGAGAGTGTGTGTGAGAACCTTAGGGTCTTCCTACCCATCACCCCACCCTCAGTTCTCAACCTTGGGCCACCTGCCCCAGGCCCAGGGAGCCAGTCCGCAAGTGCAAGATCTTGCCAGCAGGGGGAGACCTCATCCACCGAATCCACAGCCTGCATTTTCTCTTTCCCAAGTCTTGGAGCTGGGCTCTAGGCAGATGAAGAAGGGATGCCAGGTAGAGGGCTCCAGGGACCACCAGGAAGCAGCGTATTCCCAGTTGCCACAACCCCATTACCCAGAAGGAGAGAGGAGCCCTTCGCTAACTGGAAGGCTGGCCCCTTTCTCCAGCCCAGCAATTTATGATCCTTTCTCTGACAGCCCCAAGGGCCAGTGTGATAGTGAACAGTTAATCTACGGGGATATATCCTCAGAGATGGATGGGGCACCCAGTCAGAGGGTCTTGAGCTTCCAGCAGGTGAAGTTTGACCCTGTTGGTGGGGCAGGATCCATATTAGAGCTCTGGGCTGTTAGTGATTAGACCTATTTGACCAGCAGGGGATGCTGTGCTCCTGTGTCTGATCTTCCATAAGCCACTGGGTCTATGGGCTGACAAAGACCTGTGCACCCATGAGCACACACATGCTAAACCTCACATCTCTGGTGCCCTGAGCCAAACACAGACCTTCAGTATTACTTAAGGGGTTGCATCTTCTGTGTGTGTGTGTGCCCCTTCCCTCAGCACAAACAAGGTCATTCCTGATGTACAGAGCTGTAGCAACCCTCCCCCAACGTTCACTCTCATAGGATCACTTGGAGACCAGACCTATGAGCCTGGCTTCATGTATCCTTGGAGAGGCACACACATGTGTAGTCATATCCAAGCACACACATACTCAGTCCCCTCCTACCTGAAGATGGGACCCAAGAAGAACCTATATTTTCACTAAAAGGCTTCTCCTCACCTTCATCTCCCCCACTCATTTCCCCAGGGGCTGCGAGTGAAAACTCGAACCAGTGAAAGGTGGACATGGTGATATGATGGAGAGATGGAAGAGGCATAAAGGTGGGCAATGGACAGAGTCTGGCTGTTTAGACAAATGGACAGGAGGAGGGATTGCTGGCAGAATCACTTCTCTTAACTCCTCTCAGTCTTGGCAACCTCCTCTATCAAGTATGGGTGAGGATATCAGACCTCCCCCTCCCTAACTTTAAATGTTTTGTAGGTATTAGTGAGATGCTGCACAAGAAGCCACCTTGATCTTCCTATCATGTCTTTATTCTCTCTCCTCCCCTCTCTCCTGCTCTCCCTATCTTCTCCAAACCCTGAGAGGGTCTCAATCAGAGCTCACAACTACAGGCAGCCTAGTGTAGGGTCTTGACAAGGTCTGGGGGTAGCTGGCAGAGGCAGGCAAAGTCAGAGTTGGAGCAGGCCCAAGGTGGATGCCCACCTGCCCTCAGCAGGTATAGGACCTCCTTGACCCAGGTCAGCCATGACCCAAAGAGGCTATAACTGCAGGTCAGCTGGGGGAAAGGGCTACCACTGCACTTCATGTTCTTAGCCTCTAGGGCCCAGAGCGTGGGCTCCAGAGTGTCTTGGACCTGCCACAGCAACCAGGACCTTTCTTTACCCTAGCCCAGTCCCCACAGCTGTCTCACTGAAGAGACATTTTGTGATTGGAAACCACTTTCCCAGATATCAGCTCACTTACTCCTACCAACACATGGGGACAGGGGGATTATCATCCCTATTTTATAGGTGGGGATACTGAGGTCACAGAAGCTAAATGATTAGTCAGTAGTACAGGTGGCAATTGCAAAATGCTTTTTTGTTTTATTTTATTTTTGTTTTATCTGTTTGAGATCAGGTCATGCTGTTTCCCAGAATGGTCTTGAATACATGAGCTTAAGCGATCTTCCCGTCTCAGCCTCCCAGGTAGCTGGAACTAGTCAAGTACCACTGTGCTAGGCTGCACAGTGCTTTTACTTTTCTTATCACAAGCTCTCAACAGATAGGTATCACTTCTGTTTGGTGCCTGTTTTACAGGTATAGAAATGGAGGCTAGGACAAATGTGGGGACCTGGTAAGTGTCCAACAAGCCCTCCACTGGCCCTTTTTGAGGGAAGTGAATGGGAGATGGGCCCTTGAGGTACCCTGAGACACCATGGTGCCCCTCATCCATACTCCTTCCTATCTTGGGTGTTTGTTGGATGGCTCCTCTGTGCCAGAAAGGGGCGGAATTCTACACTGGAATAGGAGAGACACTTAGGAAGCAGAGGCCACCGCTGACCCCAGGCTCTGCTCAAGCCTGACTTCTCTATGAAGCTTACCCTGATCGTGCTCAGGGGGGAAACCAGGACAGGCTTCAAAGAGGAATTGTACTTAAGCAAAGTCTTAAAGAAGAGACAAGGAGGAAAGGAATTCCAAACAGTGTGTGGAGGGCTTAAAAGCTCATTTTGGGAAACTTTATAAATGTTTGGCCTAATTGGAGTAAAGGGGGTAGGATGCATGTTGAGAGAGGTCCTTCTTTGCATGTGACAGATGGATTCAGACTTGAACCTGAGGCACTAGGGAGCCACTGAAGGTTTTTGAGCTGAGAAATGATGTGACCAGAGTGGCATTTTGAAATAATCTCTGGCCATAGAGGTGAGTATTATGGAGGGGCATGGTTATATTATAGTCTAAGAGCCCAGGAAGGTTAAATGAAGTAATCCTGAGATAAAAAGAGCCAAACTGAGCCAGTGGCAAATAGGAATAGGAAGAGGTAGCAGATGAGAGAAAGAACCACCAGGAGCCTGGCCACTCAGTTAGAGTTGAAGGAAGAGAGGGTGTCTGGATCATTCCTGGTTCTGGCCTGGTCATCTGAGTGAATGCAGAGCCACTAGGGGGAGATGTAGCAAACAGAGACAGTTGGAGGTGAAATGGGGTGGCGCATGGACTTGGAGTTCAGGAGAGAGGCTGGGGCTGGAGGCCATGCTGACTCCACAGTCTATGGAGAGTATGAAGGCCACTTATCCACATGAGGCTCCCCAGGCACCATCTCATTAAGAGTGAGAAAATCAGTGATTCAGGAGCAAAGATCTGGGCATTAAAGTGAGCAAAAGAGGAGCCAGTCAAGAGGCAGAGGTAGGAAGAACCTATAGATGGCTTTGCCTCCTAAACCAGGATACCAGAGGCTTCAAGAGTGAGAGGTGATCAGCAGTGCATGTGCCACATTGGGTCAAAGGGGAGGAAGGCAGAAGAGGTTGCACAGTGGCCTGACCATGGCAATTTCAGTACAGGATGGGGGTTAGTGTAGTGTGCAAGTGACCCAGGGACATTACAGGTAAGAAGCTAGGGGAGACAAAGGAGTGAAAGCCATAGTTGAGAATGACCAAGAGCAGGCCCCAGTCACTTAAAGGGAGCCAAGACACAAGGAGCCTCTGACGTGGATAAAAAAGAAGGGCACTCATGGGGACCCAGGGCAGCTGTTGGTGAGCCCATGACTGGGAGAGAATGGAAGAAGTTGGCTTGATAGCCTGGCTTTCTAGGTAGGATGGGAGGAACAGGTTGGCACTCTGCTGCAAGACAGCCAGAGTGAGCTAGTATTTGAAGAGTCAGGGAGGTTTGAAGAATGGAAAGGAGAGTCACCTAGGGATGGTGGAAGGATTGCTGAGCATAGCTGCAGCCCCTGCTGAGGTCAGACAGATGGTGGGAGCAATTGGCATGGCTGGCCAGTCTCTCCAGCAGTGCCCAGAAACAAACATGGGGGCAGAGAAGTGTGGAGTGAAGTGAGGATGGAGCCATGCAGCTGGGGTGGGGTGGGGTGGAGAGAACAGGGAGCTGCAAGTAGGGCCCTGGCAAGAACCTGCTCAGGGTGAGATGCCAAGGAGTCGTCCAGCAAGGATAGCTGGAAGAACAGAAGAGGATGGGTGAGGAATTTTACTGGGACTGAAGGAAGAGAGGAGGAAGGTGGAGCTTGTGGACCAGAGTTGGGATGTTTTCCTTGTTATCAGAAGACCTCAGTTCCTGAAAGGACAGGTCTAAAGCTGTAGGAACAACATGCTGAAATGAAACAGACATCAAAGTCATCTGCCTCCAGGAGGCCAAGAAATTTTCATTCACTCACTAATTCAACAAATATTTATCGAGGACCTACTATTGCCAATTTCTGCAAGACACTTATACATAGGGATGAAAAAACTTGGCTCCTGCCCCCTAAATCTCACCACATGGTTGGAAGTGTGTGTGTGTGGTGGGGGGGACAATGTTAACACCACAACACCCTGTGTATATGAAAATGTCTAGGCATGGTGGGAACACACAGAGGGTCCTCACCCAGAAGAGGAGCAAGTGACATGGAAGCTGAGCCTTAGGGATAGTTAGGAGTCACCCAAGCAAAGAGAGTGGCAAGAGCTAAGATGAAGCAAGAGCATCTTGCCAGCAGCGACAGCAGGTGTTCTTCTGGTGGGACCAGAGGAGAGGGTCAAGGGGAGGCAGGAGGAGCAGGATCCCAGAGGACCTCGTCAGCTAGGCACAGAGCTTCTAGAGGGATGGGAGGCTTTGCAGGGATTTCAGCAGGGGAGCAGCAGGATCAAATTTGCATTTTGGAAAGATCACTAGGGCTGCAGTGTGGATAATTGATTGGAGCAGAGCAAAGGAGCAGAAGACTGACTAAAGGCTGAAGCAAGGCAAGAAGAGGGCACAGCCATTGTAGGATTCAAAATCAGGACTTTATTCTTTCAGTGGACAGGGAAAGGAGGGAGGGCCAAGGATGCTTCCCAGTTGTCACCAACTGAGCTGGAGAAAAAGGGGAGTGCATGGAGGGGGGATGGTGAGGAACTGATTTTGAGACAAAAATCAGAGGACAACCAGGTGACCTCTGTGGGCAGGTGGATATGGTCAGGGTCAAGGTCAAAGCAGGTATGGGTATTCTTTCAACAGTTCTTCAGATTCTTCTTAGAGCGGAATACCTTTGTTTATTTTGATATGCTGCTGTGGGTGAAAGGGGAGAGGCTAGGTATGTGTGACCTTAGGGCCACTATAGCCACAAAAGGTTATCCTGCTCCGTATGAGAGAAGAGAGGAATGTTTTGAGTCTTGAGAGGGAGGCAAGCAGGGGGAAGGCAGAGAGCAGCAGAAGTGTGTGAAGGGCCAGTGGAAATTCCCACTGGTGGACAGCAGAGGTGCCCACTGCTGCATGTGGTGATTGGTGCAGCTTGAGTAGCTATGGATAAACCCCTCCTTCATCATCCCCTTCTGTGCCTCCTGGCCCACACCCTTAGGAAAGTTGACTCTACTGACATCTGCATTCTGTGAATGAAGTTTTAAGTGGGAATGGAGGAAAGAGCTCAATTTCACAACTGGGTTTGTGGTGGGGTGCAGAACAGGCTCAACCCATTTGGAGGCAGAGAGGACAGGAGAGCAAAAGCTACTATAAATGTATAAGAATCTCTGAAGCAGGCCTTGGACTTGGGATCTGAGTGATCTTGCTCTGTCTAAACGGGCACTGGGAACCTAACCACAGTTGCCCCTGTGCCCATAGCCCTTAGGCGAGACCTCTGTGGCAGCACAAGTCAGGTGGGTCCTGGGGTGAAAAACCTCCTAGGAAGTTCCAGCTCAGCACCCTGGGACTCCTCCTTATCTGCCTGCCCCCTCCTCTCAGGTGAGCTCAGAGTGGAGCAGGCACGTGAGCACCACCCCTCATTCCACCCTGGCACTTTCCACACACCCAGCCTGCACCTCCACCTGCAGGCTCCCTGCCAGTCTGACCAGCTCAGTCCTTGGGACAGCAGCGTGGTGGAGGAGTGCAGTGGGGTGCTGAAGTCTCAGAGAGTGAGACAGCTAGAGTCACACAGAGACAAGAGACCAGGGGAGACAGAAGAGAACAGAGACAAGAGGAATAGAAGAGAAGCCCCTCGAGAAAAAGAGGTGACACCAAGGCACAAGACATCAGAGCATGGAACCAGGGGTGTGCAACAGGGCTAACATGCTGGTGTGTAGGCTTTGGAAGGCTGTTAGTCGAGCACTGTTTGCTGAGTTCCTGGCCACCGGGCTGTATGTATTCTTTGGCGTGGGCTCGGTCCTGCAATGGCCCTCTGCACTTCCCTCGGTGCTGCAAATTGCCATCACCTTCAACCTGGCCACAGCCACAGCTGTGCAGGTCACCTGGAAGGCCAGTGGAGCCCATGCTAACCCTGCTGTGACACTGGCCTTCCTTGTGGGCTCCCACATTTCTCTGCCCCGGGCTGTGGCCTATGTAGCTGCCCAGCTGGCAGGGGCTACTGTGGGGGCTGCTCTGCTGTATGGGGTCACTCCAGGGGACATCCGAGGGACCCTTGGAATCAACATGGTAGGTGCAAGGAGGGGCTTGGGCAGAGGGTACCCACAGAGCCAGAAGGAGAGAGTTGAAACAGTTGGTAAAAGTGAAGGGCTAGACCCAAACAGAAGGAAGGGAGAAGGAAACAATTAGGCCATGTGCTCACACCTGCTCTGAGCTGGGCCCTGGGACCCAGAGAAATCAGACTTTGGTCTTCATCTAGGCAAAATGGGATTGTGGTATGAGGAACAGAAGGAGAAGGGAGAAGCCACACAAAGGGGGACCAGACGTCTAAGGGTAGATGTAGCCAAGGGAGAACTGAGGCTGTGGGTAGAACAAGCAGCCCCTGTACACGTTCTTTTTCCTCCTTAAGCTCCACCCTGTGTCTTTTGCTCTTCCATTTTCCCCAAGTTCCTCCCTGTCCAACACCCTGAAGCCTGCCTCACTTCCCACACCCCATTCTCCCAATCACTTTTGTTCCACCTGCTTCCTCAAATTCTCCTTCTACTCCTACCCACTGGTCTACTCCCATTCTGCTCTACAACATGCATCCCCAGCATCTCAAGCCTTCCCTTTCCTCCCAGTCCTGAATGCCTGTGCTCCCTCCTAAACCATTGGCCCCAACCAACTGGTGGGGTGCGAGAGATGCCACTCACCTCTGCATGAAGCAAGTATCCAGGGATTCTATGATCCCACTGCACAGATCTCCTTAGCTCCTAGAGCTGGGTGCGTGAGGTGTCACCCCCTACAACTGAGGAGGAGACAAGCCCAGAGGGGTTCACTGTCCTGTGGGCAGAGCCCAGGTGCACTCAGTGTAATCCCCTCTGCCAAGGTCCATAACAGCTCCTCAACTGGCCAAGCGGTGACAGTGGAGGTGATTCTGACCCTGCAGCTGGTGCTCTGTATCTTTGCTTCCATGGACAACCGTCAGGCGTTGGGCTCCCCGGCTGCCATGATTGGGACCTCTGTGGCATTGGGCCACCTCATTGGGGTAAGGGACAAAGAGGATATCATATGCATGCACACATTGAGTCCTTCTTTGGGGAAGTTACAGGGCCCTGAAGGCCAGGAAGTCTCTCCCCTGGAGCCTTCATGTCTTGGAACCAAGGCAATGTCTGGTATTACAAGTTGATGATATAGCCCAGAAAAATTAGGCTGGGGGTGGGGTCTCTGAGCCAGGGCAGAGGGAACTGTCCTTTCCCAAGCTGCCTCAAGCCCCCTCACACCCTGACTGAGCACTTGCTGCTCCCCAGGTCTACTTCACTGGCTGCTCCATGAACCCAGCCCGTTCATTTGGTCCTGCTGTCATCATTGGGAAGTTCACAGTCCACTGGGTGAGACCTTCTGCTGGGACCCATGGGGAAGGGAGAGAAGGCCTGAGCAGAGGCCATAGAGATGATAGGACCCCAGAGTGAGATAAGGGCCCCCCATCAGGTCATTTAGAGTAGGTGTGAAGGTTTCCCTAAACTTGGAAGGCCAGGGTGAGTATTTGGTTTGTACTTCGTCTCTTTCCAGATCCAACAGCCTGAAGCACCTAGTGAACTAGCGAGAAATGGACCAGAGCAGGAGCTGCAGTCTTGGCCCATGCTTTATGTTCTGACTGTTTCCTTCTTTACTTTCTCCAGCTGGACCAATTTTCAAACTTGAATAAAGAAAAAGACAAACAGAAATAGACACACCAGCAGAGACAGAAACAGCAATAGCCAGAACTTGGCTAAAACGGGGGAGTGAGAGGAAAGAGGCAGGAGTGGATGAGGAGATTGGTCACCACCCCTAACCATGGCTGCATAGCCTGGGCCTGTCTCCTTGAAAGCAAGATTCCTTCAACTCATGGGCTCAGGAGGCAGGATTTGTGGTTCTCAATTTACTCTCGTAGGCAGAGTTCTGGTAGGCCAAATCAGCACTAGAAAAGTAGGCGAGGTCTGAAAGCTACCCTATGATCCTGATAGCTCACAGATGGGTACGCACTTTTGTCTCCTCAGATCTTCTGGGTGGGACCCCTGACAGGGGCTGTTCTGGCTTCACTGATCTACAACTTTATCCTGTTCCCTGACACCAAGACCCTGGCTGAGCGACTGGCCATCCTCATGGGCACCACAGAAGTGGAGAAAGTAGGGGTGGAACCCCAGAAGAAAGAATCCCGGGCCAGTTCAGGAGATGCTGAAGTGAGTATGAGACAGGCCTTGGCCCCTCAGGCTTCAGAAAGGAGCCCTGCAGTAGGGCAGCTTGTCTCCTATACCTTGACATGAGGCTTTCCTGGTGGGTAGATTGTAAGGGGGGGTCAGGAGGTTTGGTCTCTTCCTAACAGGGTAAACCAGGGATGGGGGGGGGGGTGCCAATCACTACCTCTGGCATTACATTTCTTTCTTTCTTTCTTTTCAAGATGGGATCTAACTATGCTGCCCAGGCTGGCCTTGAACTCGCAATCCTCCCATCTCAGCCTCCCGAGTAGCTGGGATTACTGGTGTGCATCACCATGCCTGGCCACCACATTTATAGACAGAATCTGGGAGCAGATCTTTCCAATTCCCTCCCCTAGGCCTTCTCCATCTCTTAATGGGACAGAGCAGTGGGAGGGAGAGGACTTTATGAAAGCCTCCCCTTCTCTTACCCAGCTGGACCTCAGTGGCACTCCTGAGTCTCCATATTCCTATCTTAAGGAAGAAGAACTGGAGATCAGACAGCCCTTCTGTCCAGACTCTCACCAGGGGACCTCAGGGAGCCTTTGGGGAGGAGGGGATAGGCTTCTAGGAAGAACTGGGCCCTTGAGAAAGCCTCTGAGCTCCTCAAAGGAATTTCTCTGTCACTATGTGTGGTTTGGAGGCTATGATTCCCCTATGTCTGACTGGGGGCTTGCTGAAGACAGAGATTACCCTGGAAGGTCCCCAGCCTTGGGAAGAGTTGTCATATTGAGGAATCTTTCCTCTGGCTGGCAAAGGGACAGGATATAAGAAGGGAGCTCTAGGCCAGACCAACCTGACTCAGACCATGATCTCCCTAGGAGTTTGCCTAACCTTCCACTCCTCAGCCCATCACAGGACCCATCCTGACAGGAGAAGCCCTCATTCCTGCCCTCAGTTCATGACCTGGGCCAAAAGAAGCCTCATTCTCAGTATCCAGGATCCCTAAAAAAGCTGTTGAATAAGTCCTAGGGACTGTGGAAACAGGAATCACTCAGAACCAAAAACTCAAGGTTCAGTACCTCTGAAAGACTATTGGAGGCTGAACTGGTTTGCCAAAGTTTAAAGGTTGTTAAAAATTTACTAAGCCCATAACTTGGGGTACAATCTGGCTTTCAGATTCTCCAGCTATAAAATGGGCACAAGTCCTCCCCATGGTCTGCTATGAAAATAAGAGGTTAGAAAATGCTTTTGGAAGTTAAAATGCTAGAAAAACAATCCCAATAAATGATGATTATTATTGCTTTACTGTAATTACTGGGTTTGAACACAATTGCTGTTGGTAATCAGAGGGAGGAGGGAAGAAGGGAGAGGGAGATGATTAAGAGGGAGGAAAGAGCAGATTTTGCTTCTCTTTCATTGGCTCTACTTATCAGGGCCCTGCCTCCTCTCTTGGGCCTGCTGACCTGGAAACTTTGTGGGTGTAGGGGACTAGGGGAGGAACTCTGAATGAAGACACAAGCCAATAAATGTCAGTTCTTCTCATCTCTATGGCGCCCATCACCATGGTACCCCGAGATGTAGCAACCAAATCCATAAAAAATGTCTTTTTCCATGATGTTTCTCGAGGGGCTGGGGATGGGCTAAATTCTTCTGAACCTGTCTATGACCTGTGCAATAACAGAGTCCCTGAGGCCTGTAGCCCCAGAAGCCTTGCTCAGTGTTCTGTACGATTTTCAGTGCACAGTACTGTTTTCATCACTCCCAGCTGGTTCCACTCATCTATCCTCATGGTCTCTCACAGCCCAGGGCTTCCTGTGCCCTTTTATGAGCAGGGACAGCCGTGTATCTATGTGTGTATGCATATGTGTGTGTGTGTGTGTGTGTGTGTACAGAGGATGTTATTGACCTGCTAAAGGTCACCTGGCTCAGTTGCATAGACCCCTAAGGTCTCCCTAGCTCCCAGCTTAGAATTTTCCAAAATAGAGCTCTGGGGGGCTTATACAAACTGCAGCACAGGAAAGAAGGAGGGGAACAAGAGGGTTGAAGGGAGACAGGGAGGGTGTTCTTGCAGTAGGCTCTTAAGCTCCTTGACAAATTACTTCTGTGTCCTGAGAGCCAAGAACACACTGGGTGCTCAATAAAAGTTTGATGAATGAATGACTGAGGCTGGGCAGCTGGGGAAGGAGAGGAGGCAGTAATTGATCAAGAGGAGGAAAATTCAGAGGAGTTACAGCTCCAAATGAGCCAAAATGACAGCATCAGAGAAGCCTCTACTTCTAGGCAGGAGTTGGGAAAAGGCACATAGCCAAGGGTTTGAGACCCACCATGGTCTCAATGGTGGAGACCCACCATTCCAGTCTTCCCTCCCTGTCCCAGAACTTACAGGCCCAAAAGGTAAGAATGGTTGCCTGAAGGGAAAATTGGGGGCTGCTTTCACTGATAGTTCCTGAGCACTGTTTTCTGTCAGGATAGTCTAGAGCAGAAGATAAGTAAGCTTCCTGAGAAGTGAGGAATTAGGTTAGAAACTGAAGAGCATTGAAGGTTAGATGCAGAAGTAACCAAAGGTTAGCTTCTCCTTCTCAGGAGTTCTTTAATAGGGCAGCAGGCCATCTGTTTGGATGAGGGAAGGGCTGGCCTCTAAGATTCCAGCTGGGGAAGCAGGCTTCACCACCACAGCCGCAGGCCTGGGTCGGAGGTGGGGTCCTGGGGAGAACTGAGACCCAACCTGGAGGCCCTTGGTGTGCTTTGCCTTCCTTCTGCTTGTGGGGGAAGCTTTTAATTAATGGTGTGTAATCTGATCTGGCCCTTCTCCCTGCTGAGCGCTGCCTTCAATCAGTGGAGCCATCTGCAATTGCAATTCATAATTCTCCCGAAAGGGAGGGGGACTCGGGATGGGTGCCTTGGTGATTAATACAATTAGCCTTTTATGTTGATGATTGCCTTAGCAGGAGCAGATGATGTTAACTCACAGCTTAGGTGGTCGCTTCCGTTGGCTGGCAGGAAGCCCCTGGCTGCTGCAGCCCCCACTGTTGGTCTTTAACCTGCTACCTCCAGGTATAAAGGTGACAGGCCTAATGTGGGACCAAACTGCAAGGGGGAAAAGCCCAGGAAAGGGCCAGGATCTGAGATCCATTTAGTCCCCTAGGCCTGAGGAAAAAGAAGGATCAACACAATGATCCACAGATTTTCAGTTTCCAAATAAAATCACTTTGACCTAAAGGATTCTGTTTACCAAGGTTAAAAGAAAAGGCATCATAGTGTAGAGAGGAGGCTGGAGGAGTTTTAATGCAGGCTCAGGCACTTGCTAGCTGTGACTTGAGTAATTTACATAAGAATTCTGAGCCTCACTTTCCTCATCTGGAAAATGGGTGTACTTAAAAGGCTGTTGGGCCAGGTGCAGTGATAGATGCATGTCTGTAATCCCAGTGGCTTTGGAGGCTGAGGCAGGAGGATAGAGAGTTCAAAGACGGCCTCAGCAACAGTGATATGCTTAGCAACTCAGTGAGACCCTGTCTCTAAATAAAATACAAAATAGGGCTGGGGATGTAGCTCAGTGGTTAAGCACCCCTGAGTTCAATCCCAGGTACCAAAAAAAAAAAAAAAAAAAAGAGCCTGTTGGAAGAGCTATATGAGATGTTTAGCACCATGTCTAACATAGGCAGATCTCAGTCAGGGCTAGCTAATTTTACCATCATCCTCATAGTAGATTCCATTTCAGTTACCATGAGTAAGGCTGTTTCTCTCATGAGGCTCAGGTGAGGTGGAATCCCAGGGGAAAGAGGAGTCAAGAGTCAAACACAATAAAGGTCTTCTCAGAACAGAGAAGTGGAGCACTGGAGTGATCATACTGTGAAAGTTGGTTTGGAGTGGTTTCAAGAAATGAGGGTGAGGGAAGCTAGGTAGGGTAGTAAATAGATGAAAAAAAGCAAGGCTTTGAAGATTTGGAATTTCATTTGAAAAGCTAAGTAAACAAAAAGGAAGCCAGCCACATCATAGCTGAGGCTTGAGGTGTAGCACAGACCAAAATCATCATGATCTATAATGAGGTCAAGTGATGTGGAACAAGTTGATTGGGATTTTGATGGGAGGCTCCACTGGGTCAGGAGAGGGGGATCTCCCCAGTCTCTCTGATCCCACAATACTGTTCCCTGTGACCTGGAGCAGCACTAGGAAGTACAGGCAACAGGCCCAAAGAGAAAAGAGCTTAATATTAACAGAGATTTCTAACCTGCAGCTTATTGTCAGCCCCCGGCAATGTCAGAGGAAGATAGAGAGGAAGAGGTTAAGAGCTAATCAAGATGAAGCATCTGGCCAAGCTGTGGCCACTCTGGGCAGCTGTGGCAGGGGGTCAGCACAGCCAAGACATGTAATCATTTCTCAGGGAGAGAGACACTAAGGCACAGTCACATATTTAGCAAAAACTGGGGAGGCAAGGCATGGATAGTGAAGGGGGTTTACAGGAGTCCTGTGGCACTAATTAATAGGATACAGTTAATGGGTAGAACAAGGGAAAATTAAAAACAATGTTTTAGAGCTCCGATTTAGGTGGACAAAGGGGCAGTGATTGCCAAAGCTG
This sequence comes from Marmota monax, assembly GCF_021218885.2. NCBI lineage: Eukaryota > Metazoa > Chordata > Mammalia > Rodentia > Sciuridae > Marmota > Marmota monax. The sequence continues at coordinate 30,956,272 of NW_026695227.1, forward strand.
GAGGGGAAGGAGGCCAGAGGCAGGGGGCAGGGACCAGTAAACTCACACCTACCCCCATGGACAGATGAAACAAGGCCCAACCAGCCAGGGCCCAGTCTTCAGTGAGAAAAAAGGCCAGGATAGCAGTCAGCAGTGTCTGATTATGGAGCAACAGGAGGGATGTGCACCCTCTGGCTGGGGATTTCATACTGAATTCCAGCTTTATGTCACGACCTTTGAGGCTCTCGTCCTGCAGCTCCCTCCTTCCTCTGAGCTCCGATACACTTCCTGCCAACATCTACCCTGGCACTGAACACCTTTCTTCATAATTATTTGAAGACCTTCCATTACCTGAACAGGAAGACCTTCTTAAACATATTTTTAATCTAATTCCAATTTTAAGACAACAGGTTTCCTCAATTTAATATCTATCTTGTAAAATAGGCTTCCTTTTTTTGTAGGTCTCCAAATGGTGGCCTTACATGTTCAAGGGAGGAAAGGCCTTCCTGATATTCTGGATTTGGTAAACAATGAACACCTGCCCCCTGCCAAACATAATACTTAACAATTCTAGCCTCTTCTGCTAAAGTACTCTGACCTCCACCAGGATGTACTCCAACAGTGACCCACAATGGCATTTTCCCTCCCCTGTAATGGCTATGAGAGTCATGACTGGTACAGATTGATCCTTTTCTACACATTACTTATCTTTGAACTGAGCCTTAGTTTCTCTGCTTTTCCTATAACAGCTTCCCTCGGGCCTAAGGAAACACCTTGTTTTTTTATTTGTTTTGTGTTACTGGGGACTGAATCCAGGGCCTTGCACCATGCTAAGCATGAGCTCTACCACTAGAACTCCCTGTTTTAATGTCTCTTTGAGCACAGCAAATTAGCAGGTTACCTGTCGTGCACATTTGGTCCAACCAACAGCCAATCTCACATGAACAGCTAACACTTTCAACCCAAATAACAATGATTATAAGAGGACATACCACTATCTTTTGAATGACTAAGAAAGAACACTGTACTATGTTTATAAGAAACCACGGATTTTAAGATATCCCAAGTCTCCGAGATATTATCAATACATTTTTAAAGCACATCTTGTAATCAATGAGTGATCATTTCTCCTTCAAATCTTGGCTCTTGGATTTAGTAAAAAGAGGAATGGAAGACCAAAGTGGAGACTATATTGGAGGGCCTCTTACTCTGCACATCTGTTGCTATACCAGCTTTTAGGTACCCAGACTATGCCTCAGAGTAAATAACTCCTATCCCTCAGTGCCAGGGAGTCTACTGAAGGGAACTCCACTTTTTTCACAGAGGCAACACAAAACACAAACCACACTAATCTGGGACCACAATTTGAGAGATAATAACCTAGCACTCTAACACCATTATCCAACCACTTCCCACCTCACTAGGTTATCTTCCTCAGAGCTATGTCATGAGAAGATGCAGAGATTAGTCGGGCTAAGACAGCTCCGTTAAGCTGCCGACTGCAGGCGGTTCCCGTTAAAGCAAAGCAGCTGGAAAGGGCTTAGCCCTTTAATGCCAGCAGCTGTATTTCCACAGTGTGACTGCTCTGCCCAGGGGCTGGACGCTGTCCAGAAGCATCAGGCGTTTAGCCCCAGTCAATGTACATTAACCCAGGAGGAGAGAGCAGCCAGCTAGCTCCCTGGGAGGAGGGGCACCTCGGCCCCTAAGCTTTGCTTTCCAATAAGGAAGAAAAATCCTAGCCCTGTTGTTGTCTCTCTTGCTACTAAAATCTGGAAAGACTGTATCATCTCATAGGCAGAGCTTTCTCTGTGGTAGGAGCAACCCCATTTTAAAAGCTCACCTCAGGACAGAAGTCACTTGTTAGTTTTGACAACAAAAAGACTTTAGGCCATTAACCACACAGACTCATTCTCTTTTTTAAGCTGATTTCCCCCCCTCTGAGATCTGACGTATTCTTCTGATCCCAGGTATGCACATGTGTGGACAAAACAGACTGATACCTCTTCTTGGAGAGCACTGGGCCCTAGGGTTGATGAGGGAGAAAGCTAAACAGCCCTCAGAAAGACCTGGCACAGAGTAGGTTGCTGAAGAGAGATCACTAGAAGACTTCTTACTCAAAGCCAGATGGTGAACATGAGACAGGGTGAGAGCTAATGCCACTCAGGGGGAAGCCAATAAGCTAATCTGCTGACATGTTCCTTGAAGCAAGCTGATGACTTGGCTCAGAGACTTGTCTGTCCCTGGCTTTGAGCTTCAGAGCCCACAGGCCACTCATGGGTGGCCTGAGAATAGACAGCCACTAGGAACAACCTCAAGTACTCATATCTTTCACACAGCAAATAGTGCAGAACACCAAGTCCAGGTCCTCCATTCTGCCAAGCAGTAACCCCACTTGAAAATTCCGTCCCAAATTCTCTCCCCAGCAGCCTGGGCCTCCCTGCTCTTCCTGGGCCATCTGTTGAGAGTACATAACCATATCTACATATAGCCCTCTCAGTGGAATCTTAGCCCTAGTTTGTGTGTGACATACAAAAGTTCTTATAATAATGGGGAGAACTCCCTAAATGATCATCTGCTAGTTTTGCTCATTTTATATTTGATCACTTTGCAAACACACACCCTTCCTTGAATGGGATACAGATAACACTGGGCCTAAGCAAAGGTCATTAATAGCATTTAATACCCAATATCATATTAACAGGCTCCACACCAGTGCTGACCTCTAGAATAAGAGCTGGAACACCGAGGTTCTAACCCCAGGTAAATTATACATTAGTTTGTGGGAATCTGGGCCAAATCACCTCTGAATTTCCCAATTGGGAAAATACTACCTGTCCTGCCTTCCTCACATAGGTGTGGTGACATCAAGTAGGTGATAGATGATAGCCTCTGAATATGATAAATCACCATATTAAATTTCCTAGAGATTTTATGGAGAAATCAGTTCTTAATTCCATCTTCAGTGATGACCAGAGATCGTAACTGGCAAGTGCTTTATTAGAAGTCTAAATATCCATTTATATGTGTCTGAGCCTAGCACACAGATGGTACCCAACTGTGTGAGATATGAGGATACTGCTGTATAAAAAACAATGAAGCTAAATGAAGCCTGGCAAGAGTTACAGAGGGAGAGGCAGATAAAAAGAAAAATTCCTGCCTCCAACTGAGTCCCTGAAAAGTGGCCTCCTTCACCATCCCACATGACTTGTTAGAGGACAAAGCTCTCACACTACAAGGTTATTCCTGGTGACGTCAAGCTGTCTTCCACCTGACTTCATGAATAGAAACCATCAACAAATACAGTTGTGAGAACGAATGTCTAATAAATTACACAAGTTAGGAACCTCCTGGCCTAGTGCCTTCACTTATTTACAAAATATACCAGTTAAAGGAAGCATAGTTTTAAAAAATTACTAATTTCTTAAGTGGCCATTCTCCAAGCCCTGTTTACCCTAAAAGCACAATGCTAACATGCCCAAACTCTGCAGGCTTAAAAGTTTTTGTAGCACTGCCTGAAATTTGAGTCGTCACCAAGACCGTATTAAAACATATTGATCTAAAACCTATGGTGACCTGTGCCAACTTGAACAATGAACACTATGCTACCCTCACTCCTCAAACCTGGACTTCCACAATAGCTTTCCCTGCTCATGTTCCAAGACTTAGTTAAAAGTAATGCATAATTAGGAAAACCAAGTCCAGGTCCTCCATACCAGGTATAGTAATGTGGCTCCCAAATGTTTTTCCAATAGGAAGTCATACACTGTGTGTGTGTGTGTATGTGTGTGTGTATACATATGTATATATACACATATATAATAATGTGTGTGGATATGTATATATGTATAGATATGGTATTTCCCCACCCCATCTGCGTTTCACAAATTTTTCAGTTTTCTGAAATCAAATGCTGTCCAAAATATCAAGTGAAAATTCTAGAAATAAACAATTCCTAAATTTTAAATTGTGAACCATTCTGAGTAAACATGATAAAATATTGTGCCATTCTGCTCTGTCCTACCTGGATATGAATCATTGCTTTGTCTAGTATATTCACATCATATACAGCACTTGCCTGTTAATGTTACTTATTTATCAGATCAACTCATGGTATCACAATGCCTCTATTAAGTAACCCATTAGACTTAATAATGGCCACAAAATACAAGAGTTGTGAAGCTGGCAATCTGGACATGCTAAAGAGGAGCCATAAAATGTTCCCTTTACATGAAAAAGTGAAAGTTCTTTACTTTAAAAAAAAAAAAATCATGCTAGGTTGCTAAGAATAAATCTGTGAAATTGTGAAGGAAAAAATAAATTTGTATTAGTTTTGTTGTTATTATATTCCCAAACCACGAAAGTGTGTAGTAAGTACTTAGTAAAGGAGAATGCTGGCTCAAATGTAAGAACCTGGCTTTGATGCCCAGTACTGAAACAAACAAAAAATACGGAGAATGCATTCAATTTATGGGTAGAAGACATGAACAGAAAATGATCCAAACGAAGACTGCTGCACCAGAGAGCATTAGGCCTATTGAATACTGCAGCACGAGATACACCCAAACTAATGACATCCAGCCATTTACTAAGTGATGCAACTAAATGATGGTCACATAGACTCAGGAATAGATTTGGACTGAAAAAATATTTTAAAAAATTTCTGGAAGGCTGAGGATATAGTTCAGTGGTAGAACGCTTGGCTAGCAGGCACGAGGCCCTGGGTTCAATCCCCAGTACCACCAGAAAAAAAAAAAAAAAGTTACTGCAGAGGCTGTGTCTGCCAAAGAAGCTGCTGCTGCCACATTTCTAGAAGAACTCAAATTGATTTAAGGAGTAAGGCCACCACAGCAAGTCTTCAATTTTGATGAAACTGGGATCTTCTAGGAAAAAAATGCCTAATAGTCTGTATTGATAAAAGTGCAAAAGCAGAATCAGGGTAATAAAATATAGGACACAATATTATGTGACAATGCAACAGACCATATGACAAAGCCAGTAGTGTACAGAATCCACATGCTGACAAACATGAAAACAAAAATTCTATTTGTGTATGTGTGTGTGTGTGTCGGGGGAATCCCAGGGCCTTATGCCAGTATTATCCCTTCTACCCCTGTGAGATTTCATATCTAAAAGCTTCCAGCAACAACCAGCATAAGCAGGCAAGTGCTCTACCACTGATCTATATTCTCAGTCTCAAAAATTCTATTTTGAGAGAGACTACATTCACATAGGTTTGAAATATTGTTTTATTAATTTGTCTTAGTTTTAATCTTTCAATGTGCCTAATTTATAAATTAAAATTTATCATAGGCATATACATATAGGAAAAAGCATGTGTGTGTGGTGTTGGGGCTGTGGTATGATCCACGGTTTCAGGTACCACTGGGGGGTCTCATCCCCTGAGAATAATGGGGACACCTGTACATGTGTCATCTATCTGTCAGAGGTAGTCAGGGAGACCCACCATAAGAAAACAAAAACAGCAAGCCATTCCTTGCTCCCTGCACTCACTCAGCAATCCATGTCATTTTGTGTCACTCACTAATTCAGGCATGAATTTAAAAATGCAAGACCCCTTTCACTGCCACAGGTTCACTTCATAGCCAAAAATGACTGATTTCTCTGATTCAAACTCAAAAAGCCTTCTTGCCTTCTGTCTCTACAAGTAACAAATTCACTTTCTTAAGGAAAGAAAAATCATTAAATACCCAGTAATAAATGCAAATTGTTGCTGCTGAATCAAACCATGTATGTAATGCTTGCCCGGTTAAATAAACATCAAACTTGGGAGTCTTACAAATTGAAAAGGATGGAGGTAAATGCTGTTATTTAAAAAGATTCCCATTCTTAGAAAGTGAAATAAGAGTAAGAAGCAGCATCAGAAAGCACTAAGACCAAGAGATGGGGCAACAGCCACCCCAAACACTTGGACTCCTTTCCACAGATCTCACCTCGAGAAAACATAATTATGAAAACCCTCAAAAGTCAAGTTGTTCCACATGAAGTCCTATTAAAGTTCAAAGTGGAGATTATATATATATTTCCCTTTGCTAATACCAGAATTGTATTCATGGTTAAGGTCTCTTGGCCTAGGCCAAAAACTGAGCAACTAGCTGCCAATGTTTGACACATAGGACCATTTCCTTTTTCGTTAATGGGCCATCAACTCCTGCATAGGGTAGTCTTGCCTTCACTAATGTTACAGAATCCATTTACTTCCTCTACATTAGTGACTTCAAATGCACCTTGGGGAGATACTGCAGAATAGCAAATATGGAGCCAGGCCAACTTGATGCTTGCAAAGACATAAGAAAAGAGGTAGCATCTAGAAAAAGTTAAAAAAAAAAAAAAAAAAAAAGCCTAGCAGGCATGTGTGTGGAGGGGAGTATGGGGAGATGGGACCCATCCTCTGTCAATTTGCTGAGGCAGACGGGCCCTGCTGTGAGAGCTGCCCCCTCCTGGGAAAAAAGCCAGTAGGTTGCCTCCTCTCTCCACGGTTACATATTAAGCCTGCAACTGTTTACGTTCAATCTCAGATACATTCTGTTCACCAGCTTCAGAGTTCCAAGTGCAGGTGCCCTCAGTTAATCATCCCAGCTCACTCCAGAGTCATTTCCAGCAGTGAAGGATGTTCCAGGCAGCCAGGCAGCCAGCCAGAGGCAATTTTTTTTTTTTTAATTTGCACCATTCTGGTCCCTAGAGACAGGTTTTAAAAGTTTGTTTTTTGTTTAAAGTACTTTCTTCAAATATAAGGATAAAAGTCATAGGACAAATATAGAACTTTGAATTGGACAAAGAAAGACTGAATGAGAAATAAACAAACTTCTGGAGGTGGTCAGGTGGGGTGGGTCCAGAGAGTGACAAATAGACAGAACAACAGGTTCAACATACCTTGAGGAAAGATAATATTGAAAAGGCATTGAAGGTTAACATCTGGGACAAGAAAACCAACCTCAAGTTTCTTTTGAAAAAGCTATTTACTTTTTTCCAAATATGTCTTACAGACAAGGGGTAATGAGTCAAAAACATTCTATAGATGAAAATTTTTTATAGATGTTGGGAATAATTATAATAGAAGTAAAAGCTCACATTTATTTAGATGTGGCTATATTCCATGGGAAAAATTTTAGCATCCAAAGTGCAAAGACAAAAATGACTGTTTTTTCTTGCCACATGAAATATTGACAGTCTTCCCTACAGCCTCATCTTATTTGTTAGCTGCGATGACAAACAGCATACTAACCTTTAGAAATAGGAATCTACTGGACAAAAGGTGGGAGGGTGAGGCATCAGAATGAATTCAACTTTAAAACAACAAACTGGCTATGACCCCAATAAAACCCAAAGTCCAGCAAGTCGCCCATCAGAGATAAAAAGAAGTATCACATTCACAAGGTTGTGTCACTTCTCAAGACCTTAAGAACTAATCAATCCAAATTAAAGCTATGCATACTCCCATGACTAGTTCTGTCCTCAACCTATCCTATTTATGAAGGTTCCATGCTATAGTTTAATTCATAATGGGAAAAGGGAAATTGCAGGTTCTGAGAAGGAACCATCCTAAATTCTCTGACTAATCTTTTCTTTACCCTGTCCCGTCACTTCCTACCCATACCAAAGAGGCAGGGTTTCTGTCATTGTCTCATGGAGATGAGTTAAATAACACTAGAGAAAAGTCATTCCAGGAGCAGCATTTGGCTTCAAGCCAAAGGGATGCCTCCTGACCCCAAAAGAACCACAATTCCATATTTCTCCTTCAACCCCTATAGGGATCTCCCATCTGAAAGCTCCCAACAACAACCAGCACAAGGGGCTGATAAAATGTTACTGGAGGAGAAGAAGGAGATATATATATATATATATATAGTTTTAATAAAACCCTCATGCACAATTAAACTTGATTAAAAGCCTGGAGAATGCTAAAAGTAGTACAGGAAGCTGCAGAGCAGAGAGTACAGGTGTGCCCTTTCCTGCAGTTGGTAAATGCTGGGAAGTAACAGGCAGACGTGACTTCACTTGAGCATTGGAGAAGCAAAAAAGTTGCCTTGTCGTCCTAGGTTGGTGGCAGACTTGCTTTTGCTCCCAAATCTACACATAGACACACATATTAAAAAAAAAGAGAGAGAGTGAAAGAAAGAAAAAAGTATTCTATATAAAACAATGAACAACCAACCATAATGTTATATAATCAACTAAAAATAGGAAACCCTAGACAACTATTTTGTTAGCTACTCTTAGTCACCTGAAATGAGAGGGGAATTAATTAATAATCTTTAGACCCTTCTCTTAAGAAGGTAGTCCTATAGCTCTAATTTTACTTTTAAAATATAGTTGCTAGCTTAAGATCTGATTTGATTTTTCTTTCAATATATTTGATATACCAGAAGAGAAGTCTAAAGAAGGAGTCATCTCTAATTTATTAAGAAGGCCAATTCTGCATACCTGGGAGTGTTCTTGGTGAGGGTAGAGCGGACTCTTTGGGATAGGGAGCTGGATGAAGGAGTCTTGAGAAGCTGGTGCTCAGGAGTAGTCACGGGCCCCAGTAAGCTCACTTCAAAAGAAGAATTCAGACATATTTTTAAAAGAGAAAAAAGAAAGCACCCTTAAAGATGGCCAGTTTTAAGCTGACTGCCTTCTGAAGCACTTAAGAGCTAAGGTTAGGCACCAAGCAAAGTACCACATCATTTTTGTCATAATTTTTTGTAACACATAGGTATATCTTTTGAACTATGAAGGCAACTATTCAATAAATAGCTGGCATTCACTGCCTGAGTTAGATCATTCTCAAACTCCAAACTTCACACAAACACCTGGATATTTGGTTTTTACTTATACTAGAAGAAATAATATGCTTTCTTAAAAAGAAACTTGCAATAATGAAAAAAAAAAAACAGATATCTAATGCCAGTGGGGTTGGAATGAAATCACCCTATTCATATAAAACTGTTGACAGCAATATAAACTGATAAAAGCCTTAAAAAAAATCAAGTTTTAGGGGCTGGGGTTGTGGCTCCATGTAGAGCACTTGACTTGCCTGGCATGTGTGAGGCATTGGGTTCGACCCTCTGCACCACATAAAAATAAATAAAAAGGTATTGTGTCCATCTAAAACTAAAAAAGAAAGAAAGAAATCAAGTTGGGAGATAGGCATGATGGCACATGCCTATTAACCCAGCAACTCAGGAGACTAAGGCAGGAGGATCACAAGTTCAAAGCCAGCCTCAGTCATTTATCGAGGCCCTGAGCAACTCAGTGAGACCCTGTCTCTAATAAAACAAAAAAGGGCTGAGGATGTGACTTGGTGGTTAAGCACCCCTGGGTTCAATCCCCGTTACCAAAAAAGAAAGAAATCAAGTTGGTAAAACATCAAAAAACATAAAAAATGTTATCAAACCTTTTAATTCAGTAACCCCCACTTATGGGAATTTATCATTAGGGTATATGTATATGTTGGCTGCAGTATTATTTGTAACCATGAAAAATAATGTCACTATCTACCACAATGTGTGAGTTGCTGGCCTCAGCAGCTTAGTGAGATTTTTTTTAAAAAATATTTTTTAGTTATAGGTAGACACTGTGTGTGTGTGTGTGTGTGTGTATTTTTTTTAATGTGTTACTGAGGATCAAACCCAGTGCCTCACACATGCTAGGCAAGCGCTCTACCTCTGAGCCACAACCCCAGCCCCTTGTGAGACTCTTTTTTAAAAATTAAAAAGGGCTGGGAATATGGCTGAGTGGTAAACCACTGCTGAGTTAAATCTTTAGTACCAAAAAAACGATAAATAAATAAAAGTACACAACTCACAATATGCTCACAAAATTATCACAATATGCTATGTGATATAGGAACAAATTGTCTCTAAGCTATTATTATATCTACATTAAAAATATATATTCAAGGGCTGGGGATGTGGCTCAAGCGGTAGCGCGCTCGCCTGGCATGCGTGCGGCCCGGGTTCGATACTCAGCACCACATGCCAACAAAGATGTTGTGTCCGCCGAGAACTAAAAATAAATAAATTAAAAAAAAAAAAAAAAAAAAAAAAATATATATATATATTCAAGGGCTGGGGATGTGGCTCAAGAGGTAACGCGCTCGCCTGGGATGCACGGGACGCTGGGTTCGATCCTCAGCACCACATAAAAATAAAATAAAGATGTTGTGGGGCTGGGGATGTGGCTCAAGCGGTAGTGCGCTCGCCTGGCATGCGTGCAGCCCGGGTTCGATCCTCAGCACCACATACAAACAAAGATGTTTGGTGCGCCGAAAACTAAAAAATAAATAAATATTAAAATTCTCTCTCTCTTTCTCTCTCTCTTTAAAAAAAAAAAAAAAAAGCTTAGGACAAAAAAAAAAAGCAGAATACCTCGATTCTTGGAATACTAGGATACCAGCTATGGCCCCCTTCCCCCTCCTGAGAGAAATCTATGTTACCCCCTTTAAAAAAAAAAAAAAAGATGTTGTGTCCACCGAAAACTGAAAAAAATATAAAATTAATTAATTAATTAAAAAAATATATATATATATATTCAAGAGCTGGGGTTGTGGCTCAGCTGTAGAGTGCTCGCCTTGCACGTGCAAGACCCTGGGTTCGATCCTCAGCACCACATACAAAAATAAACAAGTGAAATAAAGATGTTGTGTCCAACTACAACTAAAAAATTTTTTAAAAAAATTATATATATATATATTTTCAAGCCAGGCACAGTGGTGCACGCCTGTAATCCCACTGGCTTGGAAGGCTGAGGCAGGAGGATCGCAAGTTCAAAGCCAGCCTCGGCAATGTAGCAAGGTATTAACTCAGGGTACTCTGTCTCTAGATAAAATATTAAAAAAGGGTTGGAGATGTAACTCAGGGGTTAAGCACCCCTGGGTTCAATCCTCGGTTACAGCAAACGAACATACACACACACACACATATATATATATATACACACACATACATATATATGGGGGGAGTACATGGAAAAGTAAAAAAGATGGTACCGGTTTTCCTTTAATGTTAGAATTTTCAATATAAATTTAATTTTTATTGAATAGGAATTTCAGTTATAGTAAAGACAGAGAAGAGAGAACATGACCAAAACTAAAGAGAAGCAAGTTGTTGAAGAAACACAATTTAGGCCTGACCTTTAATATCTGGTGTCTGTGGTGTTGAAAAGGCATTTGAGTTTTCAATAACATGCAGGGGATCAATGTTCTCTTGCTCCACCATCATGAACTGACTCCAGTATTCCAGGGGCAGTGAAAGCAGGCGTTCTACCACCTAGAAGTTACCAAATATGTTTTCAAACTTCCAAAAGCTTAAAGAGCTTACTTGTCATTATCCTCTCATGTATCGTATTGCATAAGTTCATACATTTTATATGAACATACACACATAAACACAAATCTATACATACACCTGTGCCTACCTTGGGTTGACGCTTGATGTCCTGTAACATTGTCACTGGGTCTGGATTGGGCACAGCATGGGCAACAATTGTAGGACCAAAGACTTTAGCCAGATTGGTAACATCCATTTTAGTGTTTGGACTCTGAGCCACTCTAATCAAAATGAGTATTAGGTTAGGTAACTTGCTCATCCACTTAAATGCAGACCAAAATATAAATTCTACAAGAAAACAATTCACCTCTCACACTCCCTAACACCCAACCCACATTATATTCTCCTTGAAAAATTCCCTAATTCCCAGAACAAGTTTCTGCTGTACTAACCTCTGCAAGTGAATCATGAGGAAGGCTAATGTGTCCCTGTTGGCCTGGGGTAGTTCACCAACAGCCTGGTACATGGCAGCTATGCTGTTATCTTCATCTGTGATTTCTATAAATGAAAAGAAAGCACCTAGAGGCCTGGACTTCTTTCCCTTGACAGCGGGCCTCCAGGTTATCGACCACAAAGTCTCATCTATACAGTAAGCTTCTGAAACTTCTGATTAGGTTCATGACTGCATCAGACTCTTCTTTCATTAAAAAGCAGGACACTGGCCAACAGCTCAATATTAGAAGTCAGAGCATTTTAAAAATCACCCTTGCAGTTAGGGAAAGTAGTTGGCAAGCCATGCTAGGAAGACAGACCTAAAACCACAGTGACAATTACCAAGAAGGTACTCATGACTTCATAAGACATATTTAAGGGCCTACTACGTATGTACCAGGTTATCTTCTAAGTGTTAAGGATAAAGCAAAGAAAGTCCTTACTCATGGAAGACCCATTCTAATGGAAGAGTTAGTCAAATAACAAATACATTTCAGGTTGTGATACCTGTAGCAAAGATGGCAGGCAAGAAGTTAGAAAGTAATGGGAGCTGTTACTTGAGACTAGTGGTCAGGAAAGGTGTTTCTAAGCATAATACATCTGAAGAGAGACTTCAGATGAAATAAAGGGGCAAACCACATACTTATCTAGAAAGTAGTCAAGGCTGAAACAACAAATGTGATGGACTTGAGGTGGGGAGCAAGCTTAGTACATTCTAAGATGTGCAAAAATTCAACCATCCAAAATGGTGTTGGAGACATAACTAGAAGCCAAATGCTTCTAGTTAAGGAGGGCCTTTTGGGCTATGTTAAAGACTATCGACTTCATTCTGAAGTAATGGGAAGCCAGTGGAGGAAAATGAGAACAGAGGGATATCATCTAACTTAAATTTTAAAAGGACTACTCTATACTCTAGCTCATGTGTAAAGATCAGACAGTACCAGGCAAGAGTAGAAACAGGACAATCAAATAGCAGGTTCTTATCATATTCCAGGGGAAGAGTATGACAAAAGGGATAGTAGCACTTCTAATACCACTCTTGATATCAGGAAAATGAATCAAGATGGTTCCAATTTCTAAAGGACAACCTGACACTTGAACAAAAAATAAGAGCAATGACAAAGGCAAAACAAACAAACAACAACAACAAAACCTATTAATACCCTATACAGAAAGGAAGAGGGGACAATCGTAGGGAATACGTACATGGTTATTCAAACTATCATGAGTATCTACTATGTTTCAGGCCCTGTACTAGGTCAAGGATAAAACAGTAAAAAAGCCCAGTTCTGGTGGAACTCACATTCAGGTGTTAATATATGTATGCACATACCTGCTGCTTCCATAAAGGCTTTGTTTAGCCTAAAGGTTAGAAGGGGTTCTTTGAGGTTTCGAAGGAAGTCTTTTAGAAGGCTACAGATGGCATGGATATCATCCACTTTGCTGAGAAGGGGTACGGTTTTCACTCTGAGGAATTTCTCTTTCAGCTCTTTTACTGTCCGATCACAGCCTGAGATCCTATACAAGCCAGTCTATTCTCAAGATGAAAATTTTATGTAAGAATCTCCTAATTATTAACACAAACAATAAATTCATCCTGTTCTAGGGTTCACTCTTACCTCAGTTAGCCCTCTCTGCTCAATTTCATTTACACAGTGGACAACAATAGAGGGAATCATTGGAGAAGTTTGGGATACAAAATCAGCCAGCATTCCCTAAAAAAAAGAGCTTCCAATTATTATTTACACCATTTAGACCAACAGAGGAGAACTATGCATCTAAGAACCATTTCTATTCTACTGTCATATAGAATGCATAACTAACTAGAAATAATGCTAAATCTGGGATACATGTCAGCTTTTTAAATTCCTTTTCTCAAAAAAACATATTAAAACAGATTCTCAATTATTTTTTCTACCTCCAAACTAAGACTGATTTATGATCATATATACCATACTCTTGCATCAACAAATAATAAGACCACCAGCTATGACTGTCTCCATCTCTTCTCAAGGGCAGCAGAAAGCAAGCAATAATGAGATTATAGGTATGGTCTTTATTATTTTGAAAAAGAAAATCTTTTTACATTTTAATCATTCTTAGCAAAAAAATTATTTAGCACAATTCATAGCTGATCATGATATAAACTCACTGTATAGGGGAGAACTCCATGATTACAGAAATACCATAAAAAACCCATAAGCACTCATAAGAACTATTAAGATTAAGAGAACAATAACATTTGATTTTCTGGGAGGTGGGTGTCAGTGTTGTTATTTTGCTTTAATTCTTACTAATATTGTTATATAATCAATTTCTAAACAATTTACTGGTAAAGGTGGGGAGGAGGTGATAAGAGAATTAGTAAATCAAGAATGGATTTGTGTAGCCGGTACAGTGGCACACGCCTATAATTCAGTGGCTCAGGAGGCTGAGGCAGGAAGACTGCAAGTTCAAAGCCTCAGCAACTTAGCAGAGATTCTAAGCAACTCAGCAAGATCCTGTCTCTAAAAAAAGTCTGGGGATGTAGCTCAATGGTTAAGCACCTCTGAGTTCAATCCCCAGCACCCAAAAACTTTAAAAAAATTAAATGGACTTGAGTTAGTAATCATAAAAGAAAACTGATAGAGTCAGTAGTCACATTAATCTGCATACTTTTTTTTTTGGGGGGGGGGTACCAGGGACTGAATCCAGGGGAAACTTACCACTGAGCTATATCCCCAATCCTTTTTATTTATTTTTTTAAATTTTGAAACAGGTTCTTGCTAAGTTGCTTAGGGCCTAAGTTGCTGAAGCTGGCCTTGAACTTGTGATCCTCCTGCCTCAGCAACCTGAGTCACTGGGATAACAGGCATGTGCCACTGAACCAAGCATTGACCTGTATACTTTCGTTTATGTCTGAAATTTTCCAAAATAGGATAGGATGGAAATAGAGTATAAAGTAAGGAAGAGGAGGAAGAAAAAAGGAGAGGGAGTAAGGAAAGAGGAGTAAAGAGGGGAGGGAAAAGGAGTTTGTTTTAAAAAGGTTATTGAACAGGCAAACCCAATAGAACTTTGCTACAAGTTAACATTTTACAATTTCTATTCATTGTTCATGGAGGAAAATGTATTCGGCATCCATAATTTTAGAACAAAAACCGAAATTAAGCCTTTGAAAGGCTAACAAAGCCACTTAAGTCATACCTCTCCAATCTTGACAGGTGTTCCTATCAGAGTAGGAATGCAGGGAAGGGGACAACGGTCTCGACATTCTGGATGAGAAACCACACGACAATCTCGACACTTCAGAGACAGCTTGCCAAATTTTATCCGTTTCCCACATGGAACACAGGATTCAGGTTTAATAACCTAAGGATAAAACAGAACAACAACAACAAAAAAAAAAAAACAGGGTGGTATGAATTACAAAATTATCTTCATTGTCACCAATATCTATTGAACACTTATTATGTGCCAAACATCCTTCTAAGGTCCTTATACACGCTTTTTATGCAATTTTCCAATAAAGCAGGTTTGTTTTCTTCATTTTAAGATAAGGAAACAGAAACAAAAGGAGGTTAAGTAACTTGCCTGAAGCTATCCACCTGGAAGACAGCAGTGTATAGTAATGGAAAGAACTTGTCTCTTGACAACCTGTCAGAAAACCTGGATGCTAAATCTGCCACTATCATATGGCTCAAACAAGTCAATTAACTCCTGTAAGGCTTGGTTGGTTTGCTTGGATTTTTATGAGGAAACCAAATGGTATAAAGTTAAAACATTTTGAAAACCTGCTATGTTTTCAATATGGCATATGACTATAACCTCAGACTCAGGAGGCTAAGACAGGAGATCGCAAGGCCAGCCTCAGCACTTTAAGCTCTAAGCAATTTAGTGAGAATCTGTCTCAAAAAAATAAAAAGAACTGGGGATACAGCTCAGTAGTAAAGCATTCCTGGGTTCAATCCCTCGAACAGAAAAAGATGCCACATTCAAGTACAAAATTTAAGCATGTATTACTAAAAGTACAATTATTTCTAAAAAGTTGTTTTAATACAAGCCTCCATAATCAGGAGTTACCCCTGGAGATTGAGATTGGAAAGAGGAAAGGAATTTGAAATTTAACTTTATAACACTAAAGTGTTTATATTTATTCCAGTACATATTACTTTTTCAATTAAAATATTAAGAGTCCTGAAAGAAAATGAAGCAATCACAGATCTACCGTCTTAGAGACAAAGTCATGCAGGCGCATCCCTCCGTTACTCTGTGGTGTGCCTGAACTCTCATTCTCGGTTCTTGGCTCCAGAGGTCTACTGCTCAGGGTGGAGTCACTGTTCCAAGGTTGTAAAGTACCTAGAAAACAAGCAAATTTAAACTTCAGCTTAAAAATTTGAATTTTAGCCCCACTTTTAATTTAACTGATAAACAGTAATCTGTAAGCATAACCAAAAGTGAATTCCAACAGCTCTGCCAAAGAAAAAGTTTCAAGAAAAACTAAGTTACATACAATGGCACAGATGAGGATAGCAACCTGAAGGTAAAGCATGACACAAACACATCTCTGGTTCTCAGTAGACATCAAAAAGAAACTACCCACTACAACCAACCCCTATCTCCAGGGTTCTAAGCAAACAACTCTCTCATGATCAGAAGAGTAGAGGTAAGGGAACAGAGGGAAGGAGAAAGGAAGGGATAGGGGACGTGCTGGGACTGAATTAGAGCAAATTATATTCTATGCTTATATAATTATGTCAAAACAAATCCTAAGGGTCCGGGGTTGTGGCTTAGTGGTAGATCACTTGCCTAGCATGCGTGAGGCACTGGGTTCGATCCCCAGCACCATCGAAAAATAAAAATAAATAAAGGTATTGTGTCCATCTACAACTAAAAATTAAATAAATAAATAAAGACTCCTAGGCCCGGTGCAGTGACACACATCTGTAAATCCCAGCAGCTCGGGAGGCTGAGAGAGGAGGATCGTGAGTTCAAAGCCAGCCTCAGCAAATGCAAGGCACTAAGCAACTCAATGAGACCCTGTCTCTAAATAAAATATAAAATAGGGCTGGGGATGTGGCTCAGTGGTTCAGTATCCCGAGTTCAATCCCTGGTACCCACCCCCCACCCCCCAAAAAAGAATCCTAATATTATGCATAACTAAAATGAACTAATAAAAAAAAAAAAAAGAAAAGAAAAATGAAACCAATTATCTCAAATCTTTACCAGCTGTTTTAGAGATTTGGGGTAGGGATGAGTTACGACGATTTGAACCCAGCAGTGCTCTACCACTTAACCACATCACCAGCCATTTCTTTAAATTTTTTTTAAGTTGCTGGGATTATAGGTGTGCACCACCATGTCTGGCAGTTACCAGTGGTTTTAACAGGCAATTTATTCACAAACTAACAGACCTGTTTTCCTTCGGCTCCTTGTCAAATATGGCACAGTTTCAATAGTGGACACAGCTTCAATGGGCCCACCATCATTGGGAACAGTTACTGTAGTCTTTGCAACTATGGATTCATTTCCCTGCAACAAAAGTAATAATAAGAGAAGGAGGAACATAAAGATTCTAACTTTCTCTTCCACTATACCGAAGTTGAAATTTCATACTTCAAAATATAAATTTCAGTCACAGGAATATATATGTGTGTGCAATCACAGGAATATATGTATGTGTGTGTACACATACACATCTGCAACAAAGGAGCAAACCTACAGCTGACAACTGTTTACTTAATAAGAATAATCTGGAGGATAAGGATCTTATCACATAGGAAAGCTCTTATCAAATAATCTCAAAATAACACTGCAATGTTGAATACAGTGTTTTTTAATGCTCAGGAGTACTAATCTGTGGTATGATCAAGACTACAGTTCTCTTGGCCTTACTCTTCTTACCTGGTCTACTGTGGAGCCAATGGAACGAGTTTTCTTTATAGGACCAGGGGGTCCATCAACAAACTGTCGGCTATTGGAGCGCTAGAGAGGGGACAAAGACCAAAAACCTTAGGGCCAAGTATATCTGAAGCACAGAAGATAAAATTCCATCAGACAAATGGATGTAAGTCCTAAGGCCCAGGGCTACAGTAAATGACAATGTGCTCTCTCTCATTGCCCATTTATAAATGAAGAATAAGTCGTACAAACACAAAAATGCCCTCAGTGCCCTAGAAAAAGAAACAAGCTTTGGAGAAATTTAGATGACAGTGCCAGAAAAAGTAGAGCTGTAATCCTATCTAAGTACATGAAGTCTATAGAAACACATTAGGTACCCTAAACAAGCAGACACAGATAGATCTCTATATCCTATTATACACACATTTCATCTGAAGCTTATATTAGAGCACAAAGTCTCGCATAAAAATTCAAATGACAACTCAAAACAAACTTAAGTATTTCCATTTTTACTGTATGAGATGCAGCAGTCCAGACAAGTGAAATAGGACAGAATCCTGTCCTGAGTCACTTCCTCAAAGACTATTAATACCAGCCCTACAGCATAAATCCTTCAGTAATATGTGTCTAACAATGACTAGAACAAGTATCAGGAATGGGGTACCATAGCAAAATTTCTAGAGAAACACACTTGAGTTGTTACTTTTGTTACCAAAAAAAAAGAAAGAAAGAAAGAAAAGAAATACCTACCCTCTTTTCTCTCTTCTTCAATTTGAAATTCTTCACCAAAGAAGAATCCCAATCCTGTTGACAATTATACTGCATTAATTTATTTCTTTGGTTAGGACTCTCCTAAAGCCATGCAAATAAATTTACAGGAAACTTTCAAGGCTTCTTGAGTCAGAATGCCTAACCTATAATTGGAGAGGGAAGGGAAGATCTCCAGTGTTGTAGCTTTAGAGCTACTTAGTACATTAACATGCTTTCTTTCAAAAACTGAAGCTGTTATAATAGAAATCAATCAGGAATCAATATCACAGAGGCATGAAAAGGTTAAAGAATCAACTGCTATAGTGATTATTTCCAGTGCCTTGTCCTTTATTTCTGATTATTTTTGTAATTAGTTTTAGAACTTACAGAATGCTAGGCACTATATTGATCATGTTAGATATGATTCTTTCCCTTAAGGGACTGCTAGTGTCTAATCAGATGTTCTAAATAATATTGCTACTTAAAAAATTTGAGTTTGGGGGGCTGGGGTTGTGGCTTAGCAGTAGACTGCTCGCCTAGCACGTGCAGGGCCCTGAGTTTGATCCTCAGCACCACATAAAAATAAATAAATAAAATAAAGGTATTGTGTCCAACTACAACTAAAAAATAAATATATATTTTTTAAATTCGAGTTTAGTTTTATGTCTCTCAATTATTCCTCTTTCTAAGATCCCCACTCTGGGAAAAAAAAAAAAAAAATTATTCTTTACCCTGAAGAATTGTTTTACTATAGTCTAGTTTCAAGTCACTTATTCCAACCATATGCATTCGCTGAAGTTTTTTACCTGTGATTTCCTTATTTCTGATTGTCCCTGTCACATATAGCAAATAGCACCTAGGCTAAATAAATTCAAATTCCTCAATTTATACTCAAGTAATTTAGCTTCTGGTTATTTGATTCAGTTTCAGTTATAAGAAATATCATAACAGATCTAGCTCAAAAATCAGCTGATAATAAGCTGTTGTTTTTATTATATAGCCAAGACCTACTCTATATTATTCTTTGCTTCAAAAAGGGGTTGCCTAGTGTTTATAGCCACAAAATGGTCATATTTCACACCTTGTCAAACTCTGAGTTTGGCCAGAAAACTCCTAGGCATGTTACAAGTAGTTGTCACTTGTTTTGCTATGGCAGAAAAATCAACCACCAATAAGTTCCTCTGATTTATTCTTTTGTTTGCTAAGTTTCTGCCAGTAACAAAAAAGATACACTAATCAGAGCTGGGGTTGTGGTTCAGTGGTAGAGCGATTGCCTAGCATGTGTGAGGCACTGGGTTTGATCCTCAGCACTGATAAAATAAATAAATAAACAAAATAAAGATATTGTGCCCATCTACAACTAAAAAAGAAATCTAAAAAAAAGATAAAATCAATGAAACACCAGTCTCCTAAATAAAAAAGACCAGCATATCTATCAGGAGATGACCTTTTACACAAAAACATCATCAAAAAGTAAAAGAAGGATGCTGCCTCATAAAAGCAGGTTACAAAGAGTTTAAACATGTTATTCATTTAGCAAAGCACTATACACTGTCTAGAAATTCTCATCACATTTTTCTGACTGAAGTCCTAGCACTTTGGCTTTCTTCTTTTTTTTGGTGGAGGGGGGAGCAGGGGCAGTACTAGGGATTCAACCTAGAGGCCTCCTACCACTAGGTGACAACCCAATCCTTTTTATTTTATTTTAAGGCAAGTTCTCGCTAAATTGGTGAGGTTGGCCTCAAACTTATGATCCTCCTGATGCAGCCTCCCAAGTAGTTGGGACTGCAGATGTGTGTCACTACCCTTGGTTTCCTTTTAATTGCAAAGTATAGTTACCTTTCCTCTAGAAAACTAATTCAGAAATAAGGTACAAGTCAGCCAGGTGTGGTGGCACATGCCTACAATTTCAGTGACTAGAAGAGGCTGAAGGAGAAAGATTCTAAGTGGCCAGCACAGACAACTTAGGGAGACGCTGTCTGAAAATAAAAAAATAAAAAATGCTAGGGACATAGCTCAGTAGTAGAGCACCCCTGGATTCAATCCATATCACAAAAAAAGAGAAAGGGGCTGAGGCTGGGGCTCAGTAGTAGAGTACTTGCCTAGCAAGCACTGGGGTTTGATCGTCAGTATTTTATAAAAATAAATAAATAAAATAAAGGTATTGTGTCCATCTATAACTAAAAAATTTTTAAAAAGAAAGAAGGCACAAATATATTAACTCCAAGAGCAGCAAATAAACTCTGCCTAGATACAGTCTTGAAAAGTTCTTATTGTTACCTGGGACTTTAATAAGTACAGATATCAATTAATATATGCAGCTCAGAGATGCTTTAAATAAACTTAACTCAGGCCAAATCTTGAATTCTACATTTTCACTTCTAGAAACTAAATAAATATATATTTTTAAGATAGTCTCTCACAACTTATAAGTTGCTGTCTCTGAATCCATACATATCAATTAATAAAGCAGTAATAAAGGGTGTCCAGGAGAGAATAGGAGAGATGCTCCTCAGGGAGCAGGATTAAGAAAAGTAAATAATTATCTGAGATCAAATGTTTATTACCAGTGATTCATCAGTCTTATCAAAGCTGATATCTGATAAAATTGAACCAGATTCATCAATGGTTGACAGCCTAGATGAACAAAACAATAAACTGTTAGACACACAAGACTGTGGAAAGTAAAACCCACCAATATTCAGAACAAGTCCCTTTGGTCAGGTAACAGGAGCAAGTTCGTTACATATTTTCTCTAAGGAAACAACTATGAGTTCAAACCCTGGCTGCAATGGTTGTTTTATGTTTTTATGGGAATGTGTGCAAAATACAGGTGCAGCATAGTTGCTTTTTCAGGAGAGGGCTTATAGCAGCAGGTGAAAGTTATAGCCAGGGCTACTGGTGCTATTCCCTGCTGACTCTATACTACAGGTTACTAAAAATTCACAAGGCAAAGAGTTGAAGTTTCATTTGATCCCAATCATGGCTGCTTTCTACAAGACAGTATTATCAAGCATTGGCTTTTAAGAAATGAAGTCCATTTATCTTCTTAGTTATAAAGATTCCCCATAAAACAACCAAGCAACAAAACAAACAGTTCTAAGAATGCTGACCTTTCCCTACTTATTGTATTGGGCTATTCAATTTGAAATTTGGCTGAGACTATTTTAAATAGTGATACTGTGAAACAAAATTACTGTCTAGTCTTAGGCTCACAGCAGCCTTTCTAAACCAGAAAAGCTATAAGAGATCTCTGGAGAGTAAACACTGAAAGTATTGCTGAAATGCCACTTTCACCTTTAGCTTTCTTAGCAAAGGGTAGGATTAGTTATTGATGTGCAATTTAGCCCTGACATCATAATTTTACCCCTGGTGAGACAACATCCTAAGGAGAGATGATTTAAAAAAAAGAAAAGAAAGAGAGCGAGAGATCCCTGTGCCTTTATTACCTACCACCCTTCCCCCAATCTTTTTCTGCTTTCTTCAGCACACATTTCAGAAGCAGTATATTTAAGAGTTCAGATAACAGGAACTTCTGACAGTTGGGTTGCTTGTGATCAGATAACAACAGATGCAGTTTTCCCACCTTTTGTTCCCAGCATTGCCACTGGATGGTTGGCCTCTGTTGAGAAAAGCCAAAGCTGATTTTTGCTCCTCGCTTAGTTGAATGCTTCCAGATGTGTCACACATGAGCATCTCTCGAATCAGCTGAATCTGTCGTTCCTATAAACCGAAGCAGCGTAAAATATCATAACTAGCCAGGGAAGAAAGCATCACCTCAAATTTATGGAACAAGCAGACCAGAAGACATTAAAATACAGCATTATGCAAATAGGCCTTCAGGAAGGCGGCTACACCAATAGCATATTAATTCACATCAAGCCTAGATTGTGGCTCTGATTTCTGATTGTTAAAATGAACTCCATCTAGAATAGTGGGGTTTCTGCTACAAGACTTTTGGATCAAACTGCTAATCCAAGAGGAAAGTAATGCAAAATGAGAGTCCCAAAATAGATTTCACATAGCAAAAACACTTTAGTGTCATTTTATGAGGACAACTATTGACTTCTCCTAAGGATCAAAGGAGTCACTCGCCTTTCTAAATGGTGGAGCAAAATGCATTAAAATAAATACAAAGCTGTAATGCACTGGAACCAGACAATTTGAGCTTACTGAGGCATCTAACACTGAACCAAGATGGATTAGTCCCTTCAAGAAAAGGGCTTTCCTTTGCTGCACCCTGGCACATCAAAATGATAGTGTTCTATGTCAGTTACATTGCTCAACTGGTTAACTACATCTAGCTCTCTACCCTAAATTAGAGAGCAGTGATGAAAGGAAAAGTTCAAGTTTCCTTGCCTGTATATATGACGATATATATATTCCCACTATTCACTTAAGGATGAAGACATTCTGGGAACCACTTATAATAAACAGTGTGGGATGGCCAATAACTTGTGACAGATCAAGAACACTAGAATTTTCCTGCCTTCCCCACCATTTTAACTCTAAATTCTCATTTATAATCTGTCTATTGAGTAACAGTTTCAAGTCTAAAAGATATAAAAATTTTAATTTTATGAGTCATAGGCTACAATTTCAGTTCCAATCACTGGAAGATGTCAAAGGACTGGTCACTTTCAGTTCTTTAATGTGGAGGAAACTTGGTATCTTTGGCAAGTGGAAAGATTCTCAGATGATGCTTCCCTTGAACCACCACTCTTCTAGCATAGAAAACAATACACACCAGTTTTTCACAGTCAGCCTCAGCTCGCTGTCTCCGTTTAATCTCTACATCCACTTGATTTCGTGCATGCTTTAGCTTAACATCCAGAGCACTACGCTCAGTTTCTGCTTTCATCAAAAGATCCTTGTATTTCCCCAGCTCATGGTCTGTTCTCTGCCATTTCTTCCGGAAATCCTCAAAGTCCTTTGCCAACTGGATGAATTCTGAGGAAAGGTGAAAACTTCAATAATTCAAGTATGAAGCAGAATAAAATACTGCTCAAATAAACAGATCCTAAGTTAGCTTTACTATAAATACATACTTAAGAAACCAACTGAACTATGGGCAAATCCAGCTGAAAATAACCAGGAGCAGTTCCTGAATGTTTATCAGTTATAGATGAGAGCTTTGTAGGGAACAATTCTTGAGTCAATAGGCCACTTACTTTTGGCTTAGCCAGTGGCATCTGCTACAGAATATGTAACTCATTAGTCACCTGGCTAAAGATGCAACACCAACACTGAAACCTCCTGAACAGAAGGCAATCAAAGGGGTATACCTGTGGGGCAGCTGTCACGTACCAGGACAGTTACAGCTATAAAACAAAAACAGTCTCTTTTATAGTCACGCATTGCTGCGCCAGAGACATTAAACAGCAAATTCAAATGAAACTGCTGTAATATGCTCCAGTAGATGTAGATTAATATTACAGATGTCTAGGCCTGCAATTCTATTCAGCTATATAATTATACAAATATTGATTTGAAAGTAAAGAGCCAATTTGCTTTTGCTGTTTAACACTGCCTGAAGGGTATGTAAACATTCCAGTTGGAAAAATAGGAGAGAAGATCATAAAAGTTCTTAAAAAGTCACTGATAGCAAAATATAAACTCTTCTTAAATGTCTGCAAAGACAGCATCACTTAAGTCAGCACCTCAAAGCAACATAACACTTGTGGCATTCATTCTTATCACCTGCTACTGGTAAAGACTGTCCTACAATGTACTTGCCTTACAATTTTCCAGTTAACCTCAATCTATCTCTAAGCATCTCTCTCCACCAACATCTTGGAGGAAGGTTCCAACATATATATCTACTGCTGGTCAAACTAACATAGTTTACAGTTAAAACTAGGTCACATTAAAGCAAAGCCAACACATTCTTAGGCAGTAAAGGCACTTTTCCTATTTAAATTTAACCCATGAGTATAAAAACAGTATAGTGTCCTTTTATAACTTGACTAAATTTCAGACTTACAAATTGATACCAAGTCATTCTAAAGAAACCAAGTCATAAGGAAACCTTAGGTTATAGCGAACAACAAATTTTAGCAAAATAGGACTTATGACCTAGTTATCACAATGCAAATATCAAGGACCAAAAACTAAGTTTTACCATGCAAATAGTTTTAAATAACATGTTGGTTTAGCTAACAATCAGAAACATATTACTGGTTTTTAAAAATTATTTTAAAAAACACAATATATCTCTTTGCAAATTTAACTATTTCCACATTACAGATTCACAAGAAAAAAATTTTAAGCAAGAATTTCTTATTTGGACATGTTGACTCTGACAACTCATCAATCATTACTCTCACATTAGTGCATTTTTGTGATGTATACAATACTTCAATTTCAAGAAACACACTTTTAGGCGGGTGGGATGGCACACACCTATAATCCCAGAAGTTGGATTGCGAGTTCAAAGCCAGCCTCAGCAAAAGCGAGATACAAAGCAACCAAGTGAGACCCTGTCTCTAAATAAAATACAAAATAGGGAATGTGGCTCAGTGGTCAAGTGCCCCTGAGTTCGATCACTAGTAGCACACACAGCCCCCCACCAAAAAAAGAAATGAACTTTTAAACCTCAAAGTCAAATTTTTTCTAGTTCCTCACTGTGGTCCATTACACAGTATTTCTAAAGATGGTGTTACATATACAATCAAATATTTACTGAACTGAAAAACAATTTGATAATGGAAAAATTTCCATGCAATCTCATTTTGCTAGTTTGTTCTTTAGGAGATATAAATATATATATATACACACTTTTTTTTAAAAGTGGTACTGGGAATTGAACATATTATAGGTGCTCTACCACTGAGCTACAAGTCCAAATTTTTTTTTTTTTTTTTTTTTTTTTTTGAGACAGGGCCTCACTAAATTGCTGGGATTCACTAAGTTGCTAACAGTAGCCTGGAAAATTTGCAATCTTTCTGCCTCAGCCTCCCAAGTCACTGGGATTACAGTCATGTGCCAATGGACCAGTTTCCTTTTGACATTCTTAAGGGCAGGGATGTTGTGTCTTCTCTGATCCTTTATCTTCAGTGCCTTGCACCCTACCTAACACATAATAGGCTCTTAAATGTTTGCTGAATTAGTGAATAAAGAATTGCTATTCAGATCAAATTTAAACTCCAGGCATCCAAGTTCACTTTACCAATCAAATTAAACTTACTTCCTATACTACACAATACTTTCTCTAGCTAACCCAGTCTGTCCCTGCTCCCAAAACAAACACATATTTATTTCTGTCTTCTCATTTCATGAGCAAGCTGTGTACTCTACCTACTCTTCTTTACATACCCATTTTTCAAGTCCCATCTGCTCTGTGAACCCTTTCCTAATCATTTTGCTCCATATTAAGTTGTTCTAGACTTCCCCCAAAGCATTTATTGATATTTGTATTACCTACTATTTTATTAGGAAAAAAACCTGAGTTTCCTGTGTTCAGCACACTATCCTGGCTTGCCCTCTCATTATTAATTTTGTTTATTTGGGCAGTACAGGGAGTTGAACCTGGTACCTCTCACACTGGCTCTCCTGTGGGAGCTACTTGTTATTTTTTATTTTGTGACAGGATTTCACTAAATTGCCTCGAAATTGAGATCCTTCTGCCTTAGGTTCCAGAGTTGCTGAGATTACAGGCTTGGGCCACCGCATCTGGCTATTCACAAGCTCCTACGTGTATATAACACACTTTGGTTATATCTGCCCTTTATCTATTCCTTCCTTCTTCCTCTTTCCATCATGTATGGGTGATCCGATCTACTTGTAAAGTGCTAATTCTTTTTTTTTTTTTTAACATTTATTTTTTAGTTTTAGGTGGACACTATATCTTTATTTTATTTTTTATTTTTATATGGTGCTGAGGATCGAACCCAGTGCCTCAAGCATGCCAGGCGAGCACACTACCACTTGAGCCATATTCCCAGCCCATAAAGTGTTAATTCTTAACAACCAGATCTAGGTCAGGCCTGGTGGCATACACCTGAAATCCCAGGAGCTCAGGAGGCTGAGACAGGAGAACTGCAGGTTTAAAGCCAGCCTCAACAACTTAGTAAGCCTGTAAGCAACCTAGCAAGACACTGTCTCAAAAAATTTTTAAAAAGGATGGTGAGGGAAGAGGGGGGAAAGGAAGGACAGCAGAATAAAATAAACTTTATTATTGCTGTATGTATATACATGACTGCATGACCAATGTGATTCTGCAATCTGTACACTCAGAAAAATGAGAAATTATACCCCATCTGATTCAAATGTATGTCAAGATCATTGTACTGTCATGTGTAACTAATTAAAACAATTTTTTTTTAATATTTATTTTTTAGTTTTTGGTGGACACAACATCTTTGTTTGTATGCGGTGCTGAGGATCGAACCCGGGCCGCACGCATGCCAGGCGAGCGCGCTACCGCTTGAGCCACATCCCCAGCCCCTTAAAACAAATTTTTTAAAAATGTACTTTTGGGCTGGGGATGTGGCTCAAGCGGTAGCACACTCGCCTGGCATGCGCGGGGTGCTGGGTTTGATCCTCAGCACCACATAAAAATAAAATAAAGATGTTGTGTCCACTGAAAGCTAAAAAATAAATATTAAAAAATTCTCTCTCTCTCTCAAAAAAAAAATTTTTAAATGTACTTAAAAAAAAAAAAAAAAAAGGATGGGGATATGGCTCAGTGGTTAAACACCCATTAGGTCTATCCCCAGTACCAAAAAACAAAAAGACAACCAGATCTATCTTACATTTTTCTTCCACCCAGATTTGGATTTATTACTGCCTGGTGGATTTTCTTTCTGACTTGGGATGCCTTGGTAAATGTAACAGATTGAAAAATTAAAATAAAAAACAAAATACCAACCTGGAAGAAAAAAAGATTAAAAAAAAAAAAAAAAAAAAAAACAACTCCTGTCTCTGAAACTAAAATACTATAATTTTCTTGATGACAAGCACCATATCACATTTACCTCATAATGTATTTATTATACATAGTATAGCAAAAATCTACTCTGTCACTGGCACATAGTACGTACCTGCTAAATATTAAGATATACCTATTCTTCATATATACACCAATGATATCAAAAAAGTTCAGGAAGCTTACAACAAAATAAAAATAGAAGGTAAAAACCATGAAGACTGGGGAAAACAAAGATAATAAAATATGTAATAAAATATGTATAAAATTATTTATTGGAATGTTAACTTTCATTCTTAGCTTTGGGTAACCTTGAACTTAGCTTTAGAAAAACTGGACAAAAAAAAAAAAAGAAAGAGAAAGTAAAGAAATTGTGAAGAAAGGCAAGAATAAGGAGTCAGGGCATATGTGGCCATGGGGGGAATCCCTAGGATCTGAGAAAGGGAGAGATACTCGGGTTTGCACAAAGATTTTAGAACCTAGAAACCATTGAGTTACTTTAGTTTCTCAAAAGCCAACATTGCAAATTATAAATCTGGTGCAGGGAGCAAAATGTTCTTCTGTTATAAAATAGAAATAAATGGGAAGATGGAAATTTGTTTATAAAATAGAGATATCTATAGGGATTGGGGCTACAGCTCAGTGGTAGAGTGCTCACCTGGCACATGTGAAGCACTGGATTCAATCCTCAGCATAACATAAAAATTAATAAATAAAATAAAGGTATTATGTCCATCTATAACTAAAAAATTTTTAAAAACATAAAGATATCTGTAAAAATAAGTATCTTTCTTGTTTTTTTTTTTTTGCATGATCACTTCCAAAAGTATTTCACAACTAGTATCTCAGTTTATCCCCAAATCCTCACACAGAACTCCCACAACAAAGATAAAGACATTTAAATTCCTATTTTACAGCTGGAGAAACAGACAGAGAAATAACAGTTAAAAGCCAGCACTAGTTTCTGAGACACTAAATCTCAAGTTCTTCCCTCTACCCCCACATGCTATCAGCTATGTCTTCCTACAAGTCTTATCATAACAATCTCTTCTACACATTTCCCCTTGTTTCCATCTTCAAAGCACCACTCCAGTAAGGAATGGAATTCCTCTTATTGCTTCTTTCCTGAGCTATGGCAACTGTCTCCTTTCTAATCAGTCTCCCAGCCTCCACCTCTGATGCAGTCTATAGCTATGACAGGGTAAATCTTACTGAAGCACAATTCTGATTATGTTACAACTCTTTACTCTGATTCTCCTCAAACCCTCTTGTCACCACTCAGACCTGAAATGTCCTCATTCATTTCTGTCTTTTGGGATCCTACCATATATCTAAGGTTCAACCCAAACCCTACTTTCCTCCATGAAGCCATTTAATTGTCCTTTTCCCTCAACTCAACATACACTAGAAGATGTGATAGGTTCTAATGAAATATTGCTGAATGAACTTGGGTTTTAAGATCCCTTATTTCATATCTGCCCCACTAGACTTCAAAGTAATCCATCTTCTGAAATGATGTGACCTCAAAGAGAAGACTGATTAATATGCCATTGTGGTTACTGAGCTGATACCAGATGACAGGGTCATGCAGCAGCTATTAGAGAGAGAAAATAGAATATTGTTCTGAGAGGCCTGTAAGTGGAAAAGAGCTATTAAAAGCATCAATCAATTAAAAAAAAAATAGATCACATGGAATAAGCAAGATGCCATACTAAGAAAACTATGGAGATAAAGGAAAGTTCAAGACATAGTTCTTGCATTACTTTCATACTAGTAAGGCTGACTTGAGAGCAATACTTACTAAATTGGCAATTACTGAAAATCTGAAAGAGGACAGGATGGAAATACAATGAAAAGCTGGCAGAGAATAATTTCCTTATGTCACATATATCAGTGCTATTAGCTCCATTTTCCTTTCATGCTAATTAACTTCCCAGACTATTCAAATACCTCTATCAACACCCCCTTTTTCTTTTTAGCAATACTGGGGATTGAACCCTAGTGGCACTCTACCATTGAGCTGTATCCCCAGCCCTTTTTATTTTGAGAAAGATCTCACTAAGTTGATGAGGCTGTTCTTGAACTTGTTATCCTCCTGCCTCCCAGATCACTAGGATTATAGATGTGTACCTCATACCTGGCTAACATCTCCTTTTTCTTTCCAGCTGTCCACCCTATCTCAATCCTTTATTACACCTTAAACATACGAAGTACATAAAAGTGGGTGCCTAGTTTCTCCTTCAAAAAGAAATTATGACTTTTTTCCTCAACTGAAAATGTTTCATGGAACAGAGAAAAGCCAGAATAAAAAAATATAACTACTCTAAAGGAAAAACCAACATCCTTGAAAATCTAAATTTTTCTCAGTTCATACAAAAATGAAATTGGCAACTAATGCCAACTATTCAGTGGAAACAGAACCTTGATAATGAAAAAAGTCTGGATAAAATCCATATATAGAACAACGTTTGGTAATGCACTCCTGTAATTACAGCATCTAGGGCAGCTACAACAAGAGGATCACACGTTCAAGGCCAGCCTCAGTAACTTAATGAGACCTGTCTCAAAATAAATTTTAAAAAGGCTGGGGATGTAGCTCAATAGTAAAGCACCTTTGGGTTCAGTCCCAAGTACCCTCCCCCCAAAAAAAGAATAACTACAGAAAAAATTTTAGTGCCCATTTGGAATGTGAGTGCCCTTTAAAGCTTTGACCATGGATAAGTGACTATCACTTTCTTTTTAGATAATCCAAAAAAAAGCAACTTTAAGACTGGAAAATAGGGGCTAGGGTTGTGGCTCAATGGTAGAGTGCTCACCTAGCACATCCAAGGCACTGGGTTTGATCCTCAGCACCACATAAAAATAAATAAAATAAAGATATTGTGTCCAACTACACCTAAGGGGGGTAAAAAAAGACTGGAAAATACTTCAACTTTGTAGAAAACACAAATTTCAAGTGTGTGGGTTTTTTTCCCATTTTTGCACAGATCAGCTCAGAATGACTTACGGAGTTCATTTCCTTCACTGAGAATCTCCACCCGGCGCACAAGCTGCTCAAATAGATTCCGCAAATTCAGCATTGTGGTATCCATCTTTCTGCCAAGAAATCAAATATACATTAGGGGTCCTGCCTTCCCACCTTGACAAAAGATTCAATAGCAATCCAGTATAGCTATCAGTAACCAACATCTGGACTCTTACATTTGCAGCTAATTATAAGAACCTCAAACCAACAACTGATGTTTTGTGTGATCCTTATTATAAAAACAAAGTTGAAATGTTAAAGATTATTTGAAAACTAGAAAATCTTTTCAGACCTCTAAAGATAACACTCCCTCTCATGCCTTAACCCCCTAACGCTGAAATCATTCTGGTGCTGAGGAGGAAATTAGGAACAATTAGGTAAGTTGATTACAAGATGACCAACTACAAAATGTAGTTTTTTAGTCAAACCTATTTATTAATAAAACATTTTTACCACTTTTTCTTCTGAACTTTGAAGTCCCAGAATGTAACTTTAAAGGTTTATTTTTATTACATTTTTAGCTAATTTCCTATTGCAACTGCCTTTCAAAATGCAGGACATGGTCAGCACATTTCCTACCAATGGCATAAATGACGTTTGATTAAGTGGGGAAATTGCCAGCTCAGCAGCACAAGAATTATTTCTGTAATGCAGGATTCTCTGCTGGACTGTGTGCAGGGACTACGTCTAATAAATTTATACTAAGTATAGGCAAAGGATTATGTTGTACCACATTCTGGCATCAGAGAGACAATACACCACCTTCACAGAAGGGCAAAGGAAAAATCATTTGTTTCTGTATTCTATATAGTGAATTTCAGCTTCTTACTTCCCCCCCAAAGACCTGCTGATATTACATTAAAAACATAGTCCTTGAAGGCAGTTCTGTTCCAAATAAACTTCAACTGGGAACATTTTGAGGAAATAAGATCTCCATTTAGCAGTCAAGAAAGAAAGACATTTACTGGATATTATGAAAATTATCAAGAAATAAAATGTCAAATTTTATTTGAAAATCTAATATCCTCAAAAATACTACTAAAAGACTCTTCTTATGTTGCTCTAACCATCATTTAACATTCTAGTTCAGGTTGTTATTTCATGTATCTAAATAAAATTTTTTAAAATTTTTTTATGAATCTTTAGAGATTTTGTAATATTTATAAGATTATGAGGGCAAGAAAGAGGGGGAAAAAAAAGAAAAAACAAGCCACAAAGGAATATAGAAATACAAAGCTATTTTCTATTAAACATTACAAAATATTCATACTCATGTGACAATTGCTGTAATAGCAAAAAAAAAAAACACCTTTGAATTCCAAACTTGGATGCAATATATACCTGAATCAGGGCTGGAAACCAAGATCTTCAAATGGCAATGTTATCTTTCTAAACAACATAATCACAGCAAGTTGCTAATCAACCAGACCAACAAATTTATTACATTATTACATAGATCTTTCTCTAAACTAAGAATAAAACTAAAAAAATAGCATTAAAGCTCTCAGAAAGACATCTGGAAAGTCATGAAGATGCCCATAGATTGAACAAAAATAAACAAATAAGATCAAGTACTATAGGACAAAAGCAGGTAAAGGCATTCAATAGTCAATTCAAATTATGATTTCCTTTGGCTCCCAGTAAAAACGGAAGACACTAATCAATAATTTTAATATAGGGTATTAATTCCTTTCATCTCAACACTTGTTCATATATCCTAAAACTTTAAAACAGTAAACTTCTTTCTAAGAACACAGAAAAGGAAATTTCCATGGCCAACTAAGATATTAAAAACTGGCTTAAAAATTGAGTTTTTAATGTTTTAAATGATAATAATACCTGACCTTTTGTCCTCTCTATTATTTGAATGTTTGTGTCCCCCCAAAATTCATGTGATAATATTAAGAGGTGATTAGGATGTGAATGGGATTAGTGCCCTTATAAAAAAGTTTAAAGGAACTAGTTTGGCCGGGTTTGCCCTTCCACTACGTGAGGACACAGCAAGAAGGCACCATCTTGGAAGCAGAAAGCAAATCTTTATCAGAAAAAGAACATACTAGTGCCTTGCTTTTGGACTTGCCAGACTGTGAGAAATAAATTTCTATTATTTATATATTATCCACTCTAAGATCTTTTGTTATAGCAGTAGGAACAGACTGAGGCAAGCCCCCTTTTAAAAAAAAAAAAAAAGCCTCCATTTTCTCAAGTTCCTTTAGTCCATTATTCTCTATATTCCTCACGCATATTTCCTGGAGGGAGGTAGTCTCTTGAAAAAACAAGTCTGGTTGGGCATAGTGGTGCATACCTGCAATCCCAATGACTTCAGAGGCCAAGGCAGGAGAGCTGCAAGTTGGAGTCCAGCCTCAAGAATTTAGCAAGACATTGTCTCAAACTGAAAAAAGAAAAAAGTGGGTGTCTGAGGGTAGCTTAGTGGTACAGTACCACTGGGTTCAATTCAGGAAGGAAGGAAAGAAATACAAACCTGATCCTGAAAAAAACTAAGACATATAGAAAATCTACATGGGGAAAAATCTCACCACCGTAACTGGTATACATACAACAAGGGCAATCTACATTATTTTACTAAATGATGCCTAGGAACAGTACTTAGGAGGTGGTTATTTAACTAAATTTGTAATGCTGTATTATAAACAACAAAGAGGCAATCCTTAACTGTCAGATCTTCATGGTCTCCATATTTAGAGTTTTACAAATAGTTGATTATCAATTTTTGTTCTTCCCTCAATACCCATAAAGTTCAATCCTCCAAATGCTCAAAGAACTTATCAAATATTCCACCTTAACCATTACATTGCTGTCCTATCCTATAGATTTCCAAGCTTGACCTCCCCATTTTTATTAGTCTCCCAGTCACTTGCTTCCAAACTTCAGAAACACCTTTGGTTCCTCCCTTTCCTATAAGCACATAACCAACCCCTGTAGTCTCTTCCCTTATTTATATATTGGACCCACCCCATCACCACTTGGAAGTTTTAATCATTCACTTCAATTGATCTGACTGCCTCAAATGACATCCGTGCCACCAGTCTTTCCTCTACTGCTTTGGTCAATTGCCACTCAGATACACATACCTTGCACTTCAATTTAATTTTACCATTTGTTTCTGTCTTGTATTCCAGGTAGATTCTAAATTTGAGGATGAAACCTTATATTTGACATTACTGTATTACACACATCCAGTTTAATATGATGCTTACAAAGACATAAATAATGGATAAATGGAAGTCACAGAATATACACACACACACACCTATGATACCTCTGTCAAAGAATTCCCATTCTACTTCAACATTATTGTATAACACAGGTTAAAACAAAAAGAATAGTTGGTGAGAGGTGGGGGTAGAATTCTTGGAATAAAGCTTTAGCTCCTCAATCTACCCAAAGCATAAACTTTGGTAAATTACTTAAATTCTGAGACTTATCTAAAGTGAAAACAACAGTATTTGTCCTATTTATCTCTCAGAAAATTATAAATTGATGTAGATAAAAATATTATAATGTATATATTATCAAAATATAAAATATATATTTATATGAAAGTATGAAGTAGGTTTTTTTGAGTCTGATGGATATTAATTATATCCTAGAACAGTGATTCCCAAGTCTACTAATTTTTTCTAGGCAATCTCCACATAAGGATACCACAAAAAGTCAGAATTTTACACTTTTTTAAAATAGTGTTATATAGTTAGAAAGAAAATCAGTATTTAGGGGGCTGGGGATGTGGCTCAAGCGGTAGCACGCTCGCCTGGCGTGCGTGTGGCGCGGGTTCGATCCTCAGCACCACATACAGACAAAGATGTTGTGTCCGCCGAAAACTAAAAATAAATAAATAAATAAATATTTAAAAAAAAAAGAAAGAAAAAAGAAAAGAAAATCAGTATTTATAAAATGTACAAGGTACATTTGAAGTGATTTGGGCACTAAAACTGATATTTCATGTATATATTTTAAGTAATCTGATTAATTAACTTCCATTTACAAACACAACTTAGGCTTAGAGACCTTAAATCACTAATAAATGATGAGCTCACAATGAAACCCCAGTCTAAGTCCAAAATCTATGTTCTGGCAGGGGAATACGAAGAACAGTAGAATTAATTAGACTTAACTTTTCTAGCCTTGTATTTGAATACAGGACCCGGGTTACTCCACATCATGTACAACCACAAGAATAGGATCCTAATTTTAGAATAAGTTATACTACATGTATGTATATTATGCCAAAATATAGTCTACTGTTATTTTTATCTAAAAAAAAAACAAAATAAATTTAAAAAAATGTTTTCTACCCCAACACATCAAAGAGATGTTACAAAAATATCACACTATATATGTTGCAGACTTTGCCAGATGCCTCCTCCAAAGTATAATATGTCAGACAAAGAATGACACATATAAAAACACAGATCATAACTAGAACCCAGACCAAAAAGAATCAAGGAGATAGCAAAATCTGACTAGGCCAAGGCTTCTAAACAAGCTGTTCTAGTGAGGCTTGTTGCTACTGAAGAGTTAATTCTTCCTCTAAGATAGGTTTACTTAAGGTAATCCAAATATGGATTACTAGCAAACACAATCCTCTTCTCTTTATATGCTGGGGACCATATATTTTTATTACTATTCTACAGAAGTGACTCTCAGGAATTATTTATAGGTGACAAAAATATCTTTCTGCATCACCACTAACTCTTGATATCTCAGCCAAATTGTAATGCAAAAAGCTAAAATTTACTCAACCTATCCAATGTCAAATGAGAACGGTCTTAATTTTCCTGCTGGGTCACATTTTCATCCTTTTGTTTATTTCCTCCCCCTTTATTATTTAATTCCATAGCTAGGAGATACACTAATGTGAAAGGAAACAAAAACAAAGTCATATCTAGTTGCATTGCTTTGAAGCTGTAAAACAGCTGTCACTTTCCACAACAGAGACTGCTGCCTTTTCGCAAAGCTCAAATGATCCCTGCGTGTAGCAAGGAAATCAGTTTGTGGAGCACTTTAAACAAAAAGGTGCTGGAGAATCTCAGCTGTTATTGATAGCAATCCCCAGAGGTGGAGAAGTCACTATGTTACAGATTCCCAATCTGTGAGCATCCCTAAGGGAGCAATTTGGCAACACTATGAAAGAGTCTCAGCTTGCCATGATTGCTCTGAGACCCCAATTTAATTTCAATCACCCAGGCAAGAGACAGACAGTCCTTCAGAATAACAGACTATCACAGATCTTACTGCAGGGTATCCTGGGAAAAGTCTCTATAATTGTCTTCCTTCTGTTACAAACATTAGTAAAAGACCTATATCAGGTTTTTTAGCTCCAACAAGGGTGTTAGATATTTTAAGACAAACCAATGGAAAAATCACTTGAGTTTTCCATCAAAATGTTTCAATGAAAAACATCACAAACACTGCTGATCTGGAAAATTCCTAAGAAATCAACAACATAGATTTGGGGCTGCCAAGGAAAACCATTCCCAAAGAATCTCAATACTAAGATTTTTTCATACAAAAGCATTTCAGGATAATTATTTTCCCCCAAATGTCCAGCTTCTGCTTCACTGTATCAAAAGCTTCAATCCAACTGGCAGGCAGAAGGAATATTATCTTGAGACCAAATGTTCTTATGAACAAATCGACTGCAGAAAGAGTAAACAGAATGTCCTCAACCAACTTCAATGAATGAAGACTAAAATAAGGAAAGGGTAGAACTGAATTATGATTTTTCGTAAAATTACCAGTTCAACATACCACAGTTTAGACTACTTTCTTCTTTTCCTTCTCCTTCCATTCTTCAAGGTTTAGACTTAAGTCTCACACATTCACTGAAGCCTTCCCTAACTATTTCAGCCCAAAATGACAAAATTATTTCCTTTATTATTTATAAACTCATTTGGCATATATAAAAATACTGCCTGAAGTTATAGCTCAGAGATAGAGTGTTTGCCTACCATGTACAAGGCCCTGGATTCAACCCCCCAGCACCATGAAAAACAAAACACTGCCTAATGGTATAACTGTTCTATGTCTGAAAATATTATTTTTAAAATAATAAAAAAACTCATCATCCTAAACACTATATGTACAGCCATATGTATCCTTTACTCATTATACACTCACATGTCAAAGAATTGCAATCACAGATTACATATAATTTTATACTTTCCTTTTTACTATAATGTTTCCATTAAGTTCAAAAGAGTTGATGAACAACTATTTAACCATTCACTTCTTTAGATATTGAAACAATTTCCAGATTTTCAGTTACCTCTCTGCCTGGAAACTCTTTCGGTCACACTCTCACCTCCATTAAGTCTTTACTCACCTACCTCCCCCTCTCTCTCTTTTTCCCCAATGAAGTCTTTCTTAACCACCCTATTTAAAATTTCAGACTTCCCCCCAACATTTTCTTGCTTTATTTTGCTCCAAGGCACTTATCTCCATCTAATATACTTATCTACTTATTTTATTGTCTGTGGTCTCCCCAATAGTTAAAACTTCAAAAAGGCAAAGATTTTTGTCTGTTTTGTCCATTGCTGAGCCACTGGTGCCTAGAACAGTATCCAACACTTGGCAAATTATTAATAAATATTTGTTGAATGAATTAATTGAACATCCCTATGGATGGTATTTTTCTTTAGGTGACTGTTCGTTAGGTGATTTCCAATTACTATATTTGAGTGTAAAAACCTTTTATAGCGCTTGATAAATACTGCCAAAATATTTTCTAAATGGGCTGTACTAATGGGCTATACTCCCACATAGCATCTAACCCTTCCAGATTCACCAGTTTTCTTTTTAAGTTCTATCGCCTCAAATAAACTGCACACTGCTTTAAACCCAAACAGGATTGTCTTCTAGCTACACCTTGCGCTTAAACACCTGTTGAACGATTAAGCTACAGAAAAAGGGCCTTCTCTAAACACCTTCAATAACTCAAAAGGCTTATTTACCCGACTTATGAAAGAGAAAGATAATGACATTTTTCAAGGCTTATCTTTCCACTCACCCCACTTTTCTACCCACACTCTCCAACTACGAATGAGATACTGTTAAAAAAAAAAAGTACGTCTAAGTGTTAAAATAAGGCCTCGCTGTTAGCGAAGCTAAGAATTAGTACAGGAAGGTCAAGATGTCACAGCCTCGGCCAGCCTACCTAGAAAGATGCGACCCACAAGGGAGCGGGGCTCCACTTCAGACTCCAGCTCAGGCTTCAAGGTATCAAGACTTTTCCCTTAGAAATACCCTATTCCTTCGTAAATAGGGTATACCTCCACCCACTCCCACACCGTTACTCCGGAGCCACTTTTTTAGGGTCAACCCTGACCTGTTCAAGCCACACCTCAAAAAGAAGTCCCCGATTTCCCACATAACCCGGCGACAAGAAAGCCCACTACCCTGCCAGCCCCCGCCACAGGGAAGCGCCAGTGGAAGGATTACAGATGCCAACCTTCCCCCCGGGCCCCTCAGGTTACCAAGGCTTACCGGGTCGGACGCTCTCCTTCCTACAACAATCCAAAGCCAGACGCACCTAGTTTCAGTCCCCAAAACGCACCCCTCTAGGTCCGCCCGGCCCCACCTGGGCGGCCTTCCACTTCCCTCTGCGCCTCACCCAACGGCGAAGGGACACCGCGCCGCCAGTTCGGGTTTGAAATCCTGAACCAACCAATCACAGAGAAATTTATTCCTCCCACGCCGTCCCTCTGCGTTAGGACGCACGCGTAAAGATCAAGGCTGGTGAAGGGCGGGACCGGGACTACGCATGCGCATTCTGATAGAACGAAATCAAGGTGGCCATTTTGACTAAGGTAAACAATCCCCGTCCCCACCCCCAGCCCCTCCGCCCGGAGGCCTTTTCTGAAACCATTGAGAGGCCATGTTGACTAAGGGCAAGCGGTGTTCCTTGAGTGCATATTTATGTTTGCTTCCCCTTTTTCTTGTCGTCTCCCCCTGGCAGGGAGACCGGGTTTTTGGAAACTGTTTACTGAACATTTTCGGGTGTCGCTGTAGACTATGCATAACTCTAGAAAGAGATAAAACAGTAATCATTTTCAACCATATTTCCTGAGCTATATTATCCCTTTACTGTCATTCAGGCTTTCATTTGACATTTGACAAACACATGAATACTCCAACTTCATAACTTGATCTCTGTTAGGAATCAGAAAAATAATGTGATCTCTGCTTTCCAGTGGCGACGAATGGAGGAGCAGTTTAAGGAAACAAAAATGAATACAAAATGAAAGTGTTATAATTCAATTTACTAAGTGTCATTTAGAACCTGGCATTGTGCTGGTGCAGGGGCTTTCATACTTTTAAAAAATCTGGATCCGCAGTGAGAAATAGATTTTACATTACAAGGAAGAATCAGCGGACTCTGTTCATCCTTACTATATGTGAATTAATCTGAACTTTATTTTAATCCCTCATTCCTTATTGGTGTCCCTACCTCATGAATTTATTATTCAGTGAGTGACTCCCTGCACTTAAAAAAAAAATACTGGTTAGAGTATACAAGAAGCAGTGTGATTTAATAGAAAGATCACATTTGGAGCGATGTTAGTCAAGGATATAAAATTTCCCTGGGTGCGATGGCAACATATCTATAATCCCGGTCACTCCAGAGGTTGAGACAAGTGGATGGAAAGTTCGAGTCATCCTCAGCAACTTAGTGAGACTCTCTCAAAAAAAAATGGCGGTGGGAGGAGGCTGAAGTTATAGTTGGTGGTTAAGCACTCCTGGGTTCAATCCCCAATACAAAAAAAAAAAAAAAAAAAGGATGTAAATTTCAGAGAATTAAATTCAGGAGGTTATTATAACATGATGACTATAGTCAATAACAATGAATTGTATACTTGAAAACTGCTAAAAGAGTAGACCATAAGTTCATACCACGGGAAAAAAAACATAAATATGTGAAGTAATTGTATATGTTAATTAGCTTGATTCATGCATCCTAAACACTTTAGCAAAACATCATGTTGTACAATACAAATATATACATTTTTTAAATTTGTTCATAAAAAAAAAAAAAATCACAGTGCTGGGCACAATGGCCTTTGCCTATAATCCCAGTTACTGGGGTAGCTTAGACAGGAGGATCACAAGTTGGAAGCCACCCCCACAACCTAGGGAATCCCTGTCTCAAAATAAAAATTAAAAAGTGCTGAGGAGGTAGCTCAATGCTAGAGTGCCCTGAGTTCAATCCCCATCACAGATTTTAAAATCAGAAAACTTGACTCCATTTTTGACAATAGCAATGGAGCACTGTTATTTAGGCATGCGGCTTAACCAGCTTGCTTGCTGGCTTTATTTATTTATTTATTTAGTGCTGGGATTAAACTCAGGGCTTCCCACAAGCTCTACCACTGAGCTACATACCCCCAACCTCCACATTATTACTTTTTTCCCCCAGTACTGGGGATTTTTTTTTTTTTTTTTTTAGTGAAGGACTTGTCCATTTTTTTTTTTTAATATTTATTTTTTAGTTTTCGGCCAACACAACATCTTTGTTTGTATGTGGTGCTGCCGCACACATGCCAGGCGAGCGCGCTACCACTTGAGCCAAATCCCCAGCCCCTGGGGATTGAACTCTGGAGTATTCTATCCACTGAACTATATCTCCAGCCTTTTATATTTTTTTATTTTTTAAAATATCTTTGATTGTGGATAAACACAATACCTTTATTTTATTTATTTATTTTTATGTGGTGCCTCACACATGCTAGGCAAGCACAGTACCACTGAGCTACAACCCAGCCCCTGTATTTTATTTTGAGACAGGGTTTCATTAAGTATTCAGGGATCTCACTACAATTGCTGAGGCTGGCCTTGAATTTGCAATCCTCCTTATTCAGACCCCCAGGTGGCTAGGATTACAGGCATTGAACATCACCATGCCTGGCCTTTTTTTAACTCTTAGGTATATCACTTCCTCCAAATATAAAATAGAAATAATAAATACCATTACTATCTCACAGGTTTATTTCCAGATGGAATGCTATCAAACTTTGTCCTTTGTAAATTGTAATACAGATTATTAGCATTATTAGGAAAGGGATGAAAAAGAAAATGCAACTGTAAATATATTGCCCCATGTAATCCTCCCAACTTTTCAGAGTCAGGAGCATTTGTTGATTGCATTAGTCTGTGTTCCTTAGATACTCAAGGCCTAAATTGTCCAACTTCTACTAGGACAGAGATATGTGTAAAGTAACTTAGAAGCACAAATGAGGAAGCAATTAATCCTATCTAGGGAGTGGGAGTGTTAGAAAAAGCCTAGATACTGATATCTGAGCTGGGACTTGAAGTGCGAATAGAAATTTCCCAGAGAGAAGGGATTGGCAAATTCCTGGCAGTGGAAAGATCATGTGACCTCTGAGGAATGAGGCAAGTGTATGTTTAATAAATACACAAGCACACAGTTTACAAAGGTTTAGGGCTATGAGGGAACGTTTACTTAAACTTTCAGGTGACTCTGTGGTTTCAGTAGGTGTAATACCTCTGGAGCAATATTGGCCCAAAAGGGGGAAGGAAAAACTGACAAAGTAAATTGAGAGGAGACCAGGAAGAGATTGGATTTTGTCCTGTAATAGTTTCAATGACAGGTGAGATGCAGATTGATTTAACTGATTCAGAACATACACTAAGATAGGGCTAGGGGTGTGGCTCCATGGTAGAGCACTTGCCTACCATGCACAAGACCCCAGGTTCAATTAAAAAGTATATGTTTAGGGGCTGGGGTTGTAGCTCAGTGGTAGAGCGCTCGCCTAACATCCGAGAGGCACTGGGTTCGATCCTCAGCACCACATAAATATAAAATA
Organism: Marmota monax; assembly: GCF_021218885.2. Taxonomy (NCBI): domain Eukaryota; kingdom Metazoa; phylum Chordata; class Mammalia; order Rodentia; family Sciuridae; genus Marmota; species Marmota monax. The sequence goes on from NW_026695227.1 coordinate 30,997,432, forward strand.
AAGACATTGTGTCCACCTATAACTAAAAAATAAATATTAAAAAATACAAATAAAACATTAAAAAAAGTATATGTTTATATATATGCTAAGATGGCTTGGAGAATATCTGAAGAGAAAAACATATTGATTTAGACCAGTGGCAGTGGTGGTGAGGAGGAGGGGACAAGTGGAAAATATTCATGAAAGCAATTTTGAATTAAATGAAATTAATATATTAAATGATTGGAGCTCAGTTTTGAGGAAGAGCAGAGGATACAGAATGTCTTGTCTTTCCCTCTCTCTCCTTCACACCCCAATTACTGAGTACCACTCCTGGATTCTCTTATGTGTGCTTTTTAATCTTCTAACTACTGTTACACCCTGGAAGAGTTTAGTAGTACAATCACCAATGAAACTGTGAACCCTTGTATTGCATTCTCCTATACCCCTTGGTATTGGGGATTGAACCCAGGGGTGCTTTACCACTGAACCATCCCCAGCCCTTTTTATTTTTTTTTTTATTTCAAGGTCTGAATTCCTAAGGGTTTTGCTAAATTGCTGAAACTGGCCTTGAAGTTGCCATCCTCCTGCCTCAGCCTCCCCAGTTGCTGGGATTACAGGAGAAGCCACAGTGCCTGCACCCTCCCTTGCATTCTTTACACCTTAAATGATCTTTTAAAAATGCAATTGTAATCATACCTTTCTGTTGCTTAAAACCACTAATGACTTAAGCTTGCTGCCTTAATTAAAAACAAAATCCTTAACAAGACTCTCCTATCCTGCCCTAGGTATCCCCTTCAGCTGCACTTCCTCTGGCTTTTACAGGTGCTCAAGTGCACCATGCTACTATTTCTCTAGAATTTCACCCTTGCTGTTTCAACTACCCAAACATTCTTCCTGACCTCCACCGCCTCTTTATCTGGCTAAATTCTAGTCATCCTCTGGACAGCTTAAACTTTTACTACTTTCCTCAGGGGGATTTCTGATACCTGACTCCAGTCTTCCCTTTTCTTTCTTTTTTATATTTTATTTTTTAGAAGTAGATGGACACAATACCTTTATTTTTGTTTATTTATTTTTAAGTGGTGCTGAGGATTAAACCCCAGGGCCTCACACATGCTAGAGGAGCTCTCCACCGCTGAGCCACAATCCCAGCCCCCAGTCTTCCCTTTTCATCCATGTTGCCTTGTTTGTTTTTCTTTCTGGTTCTTCCATTTATTGTTATATGGCCTTCCATAAATCAATTGTACTTGTTTTCATGTGCTGGGTGTTTTTGTTTTGTTTTTGTAGTGGGACTTGAACCCAGAGGCCGCTCTACCACTGAGTTGCTACAATCTCAGTTCTTTTTATTTTTATTTGAGACAGGATCTCAGTTGCTAAGAACTTGGAATCTGGAACTTGGAATCCTTCTGCCTCAGCCTCTCAAATTGCTGGGATGCCAGGCTTGTGCCATTGGATCCTGGCTTTCACATGGTTGTTGCAAAATACTTAGCACTGACACACACACACACACACTAAAAATCAGTTCCTGAGCCGGTCGCGGTGGCGCCCGCCTGTAATCCCAGGTGCTCGGGAGGCTGATGCTATATTTTCTGTGGCTGAGTTGAGTTCAAAGGGACAGTGATAGTATTGTACCCATCTCCCAATCCGTGTGCCCCAAATGATGGGTTGGGGGCTCAAGATCCTGTCCCACCTACATTTCTCTCCTCGCAAATCACACAAATCGCGACACACACACACACACACACACACACCGTGTATGTATAATATGTCAAAATACACTGTACTGCCTTGTCTATCTAAAAAGAACAAATAAAGGGGGGGGAGTTCTTAACTCTCTTTCTTCCCAAACTATAGTTCTCTGGATAGAGAGGCATCCTGGGACTCCATTGTGTACCAGGAAAGCAAAAGAGCTGATACCGGAAAGCCTCGGGTTCGATTCCCGACTTTGGCATTTATTAGAAGCGAGATCTTTTGCCATGGTTATTTAATCTCTGGTGTCTGGAGAGACGCTATCACCGGGGGATTGCGAGGTGCCAGGGAGGTAATGGCTGTAAAATGACTTCTGTGTGCTGGAACGCGCCGTCGGAGGATGCGTTATTACCCTTACTTGCTGGAAGGCGCGGGCCGCAGGCTGCAGGGTGGGCGGGGGCGCCACTGTCCGCCGGTCCCCGCCCGCGCAGCCCAGCCGCCGCCCGCTGGGAGTGCTGAAGAAATTTATGCTAATGACGAGGATGCGGGTGACCGCCCGAGCTCTCCCGAGCGCCAGAGGCCTTGCTTGCGCTTGGTCTTGCTCGCCCGCACCCCTCCAGGAGTCGGCTGCTTGCCCAGAAGTCTCTATAGAGGAACTGTCGCCGTCAGTCTCTGGGCCTAGAGGGGTGCGAGGAGAAGTGGTCCCTGGCTGCGGTCCGTGTGGCCAACGCCGTGCGTTTGTCTTCATTCTGCCCACCCCACCCCGTTCGGTTTCTGCCTTCCAGTTCCTTTTTGATTGCTCTCGGTCTCTGGAGGTCTCACTCCTTGTCTCATTTTACGATTATCTGCTCTCTTTCTAGTAAACCAAGATATGTTGAGCACTTCTGCCTTCCCGACGGTTCGCTAACCTTGCCCCGCTGGGCAGCGGCAGGATGAAGAGGAAGCCTGAAGCCAGCACCCGACAGCTCCAAGAGCTGAATGAGGGCTGTGCTCTGGGGCCTGGGAGAAGGCGAGCCCACTTCTGACCGGGAATCGGGAGAGAGTACCTGAAAGCCGAGCCCTTTGGGCTGAGCTCTAAAGAATGGACAGAACCCCAACCCGGATGCGATCGGGAAATGAAGTAGGCAGAAGTGTTAAGATAAACGGGGAAAGCCAATGCAGGGTGACTGGAATGCAAGGACCTTGTTTGGAGTTTGGGGGAGAATGCTGGGAGGGATTTTGAGAGGGCCAGGTGAGAGACCTTAATACCAAGTCAAATAAGTTAATGTGACTCCGGAGGCTTTCTTCCTATTTCTCTAAGAGAAACAATAAAGCTAGTGGTTAAATACATCCATGGACTCCGGAATTACATCGCCCTAGTTCAAGGTTTACAGTCCACCACTATTACCTGTGTGATGTGGAACTTCCCTTAGCTTCTTTGCCTCCACTTCCCTATTAAATTAGGGTGAGAGTAATAGGAAATGGTAAAGGGCTCTTGGAAGGATTATATGAAAGAAACTGTTTGCAAAATAGCACAGTGCCTGGCACACAATAAGTGTTACAGTGTATTTGTTACTGTTATTTTGTATCTCCTCCATCTTCCTTTGTCTGATTAGACCTCAGAAACACAGGAACATAGATACTCCAGTTTCACCTCAGCCATCCTCAGACAAGAAGGGGCTGTAAGATGAAAAGGTCCCTAACAAGATAAGGATGGCCACCCCAACTGAATGGACTTCATTAGAAGCTTGGGAGCCCAGGGAATGGATGGGGATTCATGGAGTCAGGGAAACCTTTCTGAAGGTGGACCTGGAGGCCATCAGAGAGAATTAAAGGGTCATCACACCCAGCAGGGTGGTCTGTCTAAAAAGGAGATAATTAGGAAAAGACCTTTGATAATAGGCAGGGCATGCCTGTCTTGCAATAGGAGGCAGCACTCATGGCCAGAGGGGAGAACAGGAGAGGCCAGCACCCTCCTTCCACTCTCTGCCCACTCCCAGCTGAACCCTAGGCAGAGGTCTGAATGGCTCATCCAGACCATTCTAGTCAGAAATATCTCCTAGGAAAGGCCAGAGGCCTCAAATAAAGAAATTGGTCACACGCATATGCATGCGCACTCAATCGCACACACAGACTGAGGTGCTCTCCCACTGGTAAACTGTCAGGATCCAGAAAACTTTCTAGCCCAACCTGAAGGTGTATCCTAAAGACAAGATGCTCATATGATGTGATACAGAGGCACTACCCTACCCTAGGGGAGACCTAGGAGAGTCAAGGCTGGGAGGGAGGTCAGAATGGAACCCATCTTGACAAAACAAAAAAGATTAGAGCAATTCATTTGCTGTCAATGGCATTGGGGGTTGATTTTTAGCAGCACAGATGAGGCCCAGGTTTCTGGTCCTCCAGTTTCTCCAGTCAGAGCACTAGATTCAGCCTACCTCCCTTCTACTCTAGGTATGCCACCTGGTCCCCTTCCTGGCCAAGCCCCACTCATATGCTCTTCCCCTTTCAAGTACCCCTAGCTGATTCTGATCTCCAGATTTCTTCCCACAAGCACTCTGTCCCACCCTGTCCTTTTCTCCTTGCCTGAGATCTGGGTACTATCCCTGTCCCATGCCTGTCCCCTAGAGTGGGTGCTCCTAAGCCTATTTCTCCCAACTTCCCACACATATGACCCTTCCACAAGGCTGCTCTGAGGTTTGCCAAGTGATTGTTCTTAAGTGGAGAAGACCAGAAAGAGAGGCAGCCAAAGGAACAGTAACACGCATATTGGCAAGGCTTCTTTGGGTAGCAGAGGACAGTAGGACAGGCAGGAAGCCTCCCCACTCACACACACCCCAGGACTGTCTGCTCTGCAGATGTCTGTTTCCCTGGGGCCCCAGGCCTACATCCTCACTGCCCACAAAGTCTTTCCCATATGCTTCCACAGGGAGAGCCTAGTCATGAAGGTATGGAGGGACTGGCTTTCTCTAGGGACCTCCACATTCCCAGAAGCTTTCAGCCTTCTAGAGACAAGGCCATATCAAGTCTGGGATCACTGCAGCTGCCCCACTGACAGCCCAACCTGCCCTTCCCCTCCCCCTTCATTCCTTTTCCTCCTTCATGTCTCCCTCCCACCTCTGTGAAGCCTTCAAGGCTGGGAGGGAGGTCAGAATGGAGCCCATCCCTGCAAAATGAGAAAAGATTAGAGCAATATATTTGCTGTCAATGGCAATAAGGCTGCCTGAGCAGGGGAGGAGGAATATTTGATTTCAGGCTCTCCAGGGGTCTTGATGGAGGAGCATTGGCAGCCTGCAGCCTGGGGCCTGATTGAGTAGGGAGTCCCAGCCCCATCCAACTAGGGACCCTGGTGTCCTAGCTGTCTCATCTCCATATCAACCTTATCCTCTGCAGTTTTTAGCTTCCTCCTTCTCTCCACCCATCATTTCTTTCTCTCCACTGTTTTCCCACAGCAGTTTTTCTACTGGGTACAGGGTGATGGAGCAGAAAAAAATACTGCCCTAGGAGGTGTATAGGAGGCCTTGGTTCTAACCCACCTTCTGCTTTAAGCCCAAGCAAATCACTCCTCTCTAAGCCATGGGACAGCATGGGTGGAGAAGAGAACATAGAATTTAGCATCCTGAAACTGGGGTCAGCTAAGCCACTTGCCACTCACCACTTTCATCATTTAACCTGTCAGCTTCCATTTATTAATCTGTAAAATGGGGGTGAAGCAAATAATAAATAGTAAGATTTGTGTCCTAGGGTGGTACTGAGCATTAACAAAGCTATGAATATGAAGGTTGTTAACAATTGTGAGGATTCATGGTACATTTCCTGCTGAAGGTTGGGCCTGGATTTCATAAGGCTCCAGAGGGTCCTGCCAGTCCTAGGATGCCCATCTTCAGCAGCAAGGAGAGGTTATAGCCTTCCGGGAAAGGGTATAAGGCAAATTATCTGCCCCAAAAATCCAGAACTGAGAGGAGTAGCCTTCAATTCATCTGGGATTGATTTTGAAAGACTTTCTGGAAGGGAAGGTTTTAGCAGTGGCTAGTCACTAGCATGTCCTTCTTCTTCATGCTAGGTGAGTGCTCTACCACTGAGCCACAACCCTAGACCTAGCATCTCCTTCTTAATGCTCCTGACCCTCTTGTCCATGTGTGAATGGTGCCCCCTGGAGTTACTAGTGGCAGGCCTACCTGAATGCCATGTCTGTCCAGCCTCCAGTGCCAGACAAGGTACTGGGGAGGAGGGAGGGTGGAAGGGACTAAGGAATGGAATTTATTACCAGGCTGCCATATGCCAGACACCAGGCAATGTTTTTCATATGATATCTAGTCTACAGATACAACACCAGCCGAGAGATAAGTATGGAGTTGATTAACTTGCCCATTGTTACCACTAAAACAAGGTATCTAGATCCCATCACTCCACACTGCCTCCACTGGGACAGAGAGCTGAGGCCCCTGTCCCAGGCTTGTCTCCTATGGCTGTACTGGAAAAGGAGAGATGTCCCCACCACCCCAGGAATTCAACCAAGGGCCTCACAATGCTCTACCACTGAGCCACATCCCTAGCCCATTTAAATTCCTGTAAACCATAGTTTTCCCTTCTATTAAAGAAGATGATCTTGGGCTGGGGCTGAAGTTCAGTCAGTGGTAGAGGTCTTGCCTTGCATGTGTGAGGCACTGAGTTCAATCCTCAGCACCATATAAAAATAAATAAATAAAGATATTATATCCATTTAAAAGAAGAAGTAGGTGGCCTTCATGAAATAGCAGCCCAGAAAATGCTTTGGAAAGTATAAAGTCATGCACAAATTTATAATGCAATATACTTCCATGTGCTTCTTTTCTGGCTCCAAACTCACTTCCCATTGCTCCCCATAATGGATTCCCCCCTGAGATCTCCTCATTTCATTTTTATCCAGAAGTATCAAGCTAATTCACATCTTCCTCTTCCTCCACTGCTTCTCCCAATCTCATTGGTCTTTGAAGACCTAGATTAGGTGCCCTCTGCTGCACAAAGTCTTCTCCTACCACCCTGATCCACAGTGTCAATAAGCATAGACTTCCTTGATTTAATATTCACTTTTTATAACTGTGTCATAATTCCTCAACTAGTATCCAATAGATTTTCTGAGGGCATAGATTATGTCCCCTATGTCTTTGTAATCCTAGGGCTTGAGTGGGGTCTGGCACATATTGGGTGCTAGAAAGACTTCTGCAGCTGATAATGTGGTAATGGTGCCCATGGGAATCCATATTTGAGTTTAAAGTAATGGTGGTGACTATGATAACAGCAGCAATGGCAGTGATGGCAGTTATAGTAGTAAGTTTGAGAACATGTTGTTGTGGAGATGGTGATATTGATGATGTGAGTTTGAAGATGGTGATGGTGATGGTGACTACATTAGTTACCTATTGCTGCATAACAAATTACCCCTATTTTTGGTAACCAAAACTTAGTGACTCAAAACAACATACATTCATTATCTTGTAGTTTCTGTGGGTCAGAAATTAGCATGTCTTAGCTGGATACCTCTGTCTCACAGTCTCTCACAAGCCTGTTTACCAAGGTGACAGCAGGGGTACAGTTCTCATCTGTTGTCTTGACTGAAGGACTATCTGCTCCCAAGTAAATGTGCATGATTATTGGCAGGATCCAGTTCCTCTTATGCTCTTGAACCTTGCTGAATGTTGACCTAAGGCCTCCCTTCATTACTTGCAGTGTGGGTTTCTCCATGGGTAGCTGACAGCATGGCAGCTGGCTTTCCTCAGTGCAACTTATAGAATACCTAAAATGAAAGCCAAAGTCTTTTGATAGGTTTTTTTTTTTTTTTTTTTTATACTAGGGATTGAACCCAGAGGCACTTTACCACTGAGCTACATCCCCAGCCCTTTTTGTTGTTTGAGACAGGATCTCTCTAAGTTTCTTAGGGCCTCACTAAATCACTTGAGGCTGCACTCCCAATTTGTGATCCTCCTCCTGCCTCAGCCTCCTGAGTCACTGGGTTTAACTCATCCACCATTGCTTCCGGTGATGGTAATCTTTGAAGCAATATCCCATCACCTCTGCTCAATTCTATTAATGCGAAACAAGTCATTAAACACAACCCATATTCAAAAGGATAGGATTACACAGTGGAAAAATACCAGGAGGCAGGGGTCATTGGAAGCTATCATAGAGATCACCTACCAAAATGGTGATGGTAGTGACAATGACAATAGGGGAGGAAAGCTGGAGGGTTACGGTTCTGATGGTGGTAATTAAACAGGAATGGTAAGATGTTTGAGAATGAAAGTATTGTTGTCCATATTAGAATTGAAAAGTGCTTCCTCAAATTGAATTTCACTGAGGGAACCCAACAGGCTGGGGTCAGATATAAAAGACACACTCTCTTCTGTACTCCAGCCCCATTCCAGGTCCATTCCCCTAGAGTTCTTCCTACCCATTATTTTCTCTGCCAATCACCTTCACCATAGGCTGCTGTTCTCCTTTAGGCAATTAATGAGCTAAGTAATCACCAAAGGGAGAGCAATTACTGTCAGCAGTCAAAGGGAGGAGGGTGAGAGAGTGGTCAGAGGCCCAGGGCAGACAGAGAGGTGCTTCCAGTTCTGGGCTGGGCTGTAGTTCTCTCAAGTTAGATAAAGCCACCTGCCCCAACTGACACTGAACTCATGTCATCTCCAGTTGGTGCACCTCTGTAGACACAGCCTACCCACCATGACTTCATGTTTCCTTGCTCAATTCTTCCCATAAGCTTTAGGCCAGAGCTACACTAAACCCATGGGAGTCTATGTTCTCTATCTTCTACCTCCAATCTCTCACCACTTCTGATGACCCCCTATTTTTTTTAGTTTCCTCCAACATCACCCCTGTTATTTGATAAGTAAAGAAAGGGCTCATCTTTTCTTAAGTCTTATCCCTACAAGACTACCATCACAGCCCCAATTACTACACCAATGCCAGAGTTTTTTTAAGTTTGGTAAGCCAAAAGAAAACCTAATGTGTGGAAAAGGCACTTTATTTTTTTTTAAATATTTGTTCTTAAGTTTTAGATGGACACAGTATCCTTATTTCACATTTATGTGGTACTGAGGCTCTAACCCAGTGCCTCGTGCATGCCAGGCGAGCTCTCTACTGCTGAGCCACAACCCCAGCCACAGAAAAGGCACTTTAGGCAGCCAGGATATACTGGGTATCATGGAGACCAAATCTTCCTACAGTTGGATCAACCAGGTTGAGTGACAGGGGAGAAAGATATTAGATTAGGAATCAGGAGACCAAGATGTTAATTCCAGCTTTGTCACTCACTAATATTGCTGCTTCTGCTTTCAGGCCTCAGTATCTTCATCAGTAAAATAGTGAAGAAAGAGCATGGATTAGATGATCTCTAAAGACTCTGCCAGTCCTAAATATATACGATGCCACTTCTTGTGAAAAGGGTAAAGGATGAGTGGAAGGTTATAGCTACTCTAAGAGATTAAGGACCATATGACCCAGTTTCTGTATGCAAAGGAAAGTCAAACCTGTTCACAGTGGGGAGGCTCTGTTCTGTGCTTTGTAGGAACCCAGGACTACCTCCATCTTCCTTTCTTGCATCTGCCCAGGACCCAACAGTATAACCTTAGAATTGCCAGCTTTCCCTGTGGCCCCCATCAGCACATCCAATCAGTTACCATCCGCCAATTCTAAGATATCACTCACCTCTTTTATTTCCCTTCTGACTCCTAACACTCCCACACTGTCCCCTTCTAGTTAATTCCCCTTCCACTTTTCTCATGGGCACCTGTGACATACTTCAGTGTTTCTTTCCTGCATCCTATTGCCCTGTGTAACACTTCTTTCCTCATCTGTCTCCCATTTTTATGACCCATCTCTCTCAGTTTCCTTTTCTTTCAGACTCCCTACCTACCTCCCCTCCTTCTGTTCACCCCTTAAATTTGAGTGAACCCCTTAAGGTTTTGTCCTTGGCCATCTCATAATGGTAGCATAATAACAAAAGCAAAAAACAACTAGGATTTAATGGTGATTATAAGCTACAAAGGGCTTCACATGTACTCTCATTTGATTGTATGAGGTAACTATTATCCTCCATTTAATAGAAGTCAATTTTGCCTTCATGGAGTTTCTAAAAACTGTCCTTTCCTTTTTATTTTCATTGCCACTGCCTTAATTTAAGCCCTTAATACCTCATCTCAGAACCTCGCTTCAGCACCCGAGCTGACAATATTGTAGGTCTTAGCGGTTGATGAGAAGGAAAGGATGTAGTTCCAGTTAACCAATTGACCAAAGACTTTCGGCTTAACTGAACCAGACCAGGCCCCACTCAGAACAGTGGTTACACGGGGGCTGTGCTGTAAAGATAAGGCACTCAGAACTAGAATCATTTTGGGAAAAAGATTAGGGTCATACAAACACAAATGAGAACCTGTGATTGGTCCAAATGGAAAGAGGACAATTTCTGATGGAATAGGTGAAGGGCTGCATAAAAAGTTCCAGGAGAATCTCCTTATAAGCCCCACACCCCCAGGACTTGTGTGCCCTTCTCAATCTCCAATCCTCCCAATCTGCAGCTTCCGCCTATGGGAGAAGGTAAATCTCCACTCTTCGTTTAAGTCAGGAAAACCCTATTCCTGAGAAGAAGGGAAAAAAAAAGAATAAGAAAAAATGCAATATTATAAATTTTGAACAAAGAAATTTAAACTCATGATATTGGTTTTGTAATGGGTGGGGATTTTTGTAATTATGTGTGTTTCATAATATTGTATGTTTTGTCTGTTTTAATTTTATTTGTTGTGGTACTGGAGATTGAACCCAGAGCCTCCCACATGCTAGCCAAGTGCTCTACCATTGAGCTATATTCCCAGCTTCCTTTTTGTCTACTTTTAATGATATTTGAAGTTTTTAAGAAAGACTGATAGCTAGGAACAATAATAGACATCTGTAATCCCAGCTACTCAAGAGACTGAGGCAGAAGGATTGCAAGTGTGAGGTTAGCATGGGCAATTTTATATATATATATATATATAGTTGATGAACTTTTATTTTATTTATTTATTTATATAGGATGCTGAGAATCAAACCCAGTGCTTCACACATGCTAGGCAAGTGCTCTACCACTGAGCCACAACCCCAGCCCCCAGCATGGGCAATTTAACAAGACCCTGTCTCAAAATAAAATTTTAAAAAAGGAATTGGGATGTAGCTCAGTGGTAGGGTGAGTCTGGGTTCAATCCCCAGTACCACAAAGAACAAAAACAAAACAAAAACGGTTAGATTTATGAAGAGCTTGATTTCATTTGTAATCAACGTTTACATATTTGGAGAAATATAATTTGTTAAATTTAAAATTTTTATTTATCGGTTGCATATGTAATGTGAGAATATTTAGGGGAATGTGAATAATTGAATAAAGATTAATAAATTGAAAATCAAGTAATAAATATAATGAGTCTTTTTTTCCATTCCTCAAAGAACTTGCAGTCAGTAAATAATTTATCATCCTAAACTTTCTATCTCTGATTTTTGTGTCTTCAGTTGATTCCATTCATTACCAACACCTCTGTGACTCAATTTCCTCATCTATAAAATGGGATAACATTACTAAGGATTTAATGAGATAATTCCTTACATGGCACTTGGTACAATGCCATGTACTTAACTCCTAAGTACTTAATAGATTTGGTATAGTTACCTACCACCCCCACAACTAACACCATTTCACCTGGAGCTCAAAATCCTCCCATTGCTGCCCACCACTCCGAGGACAAATCCAAGCCTCTCCATATGACACCAGAAATCATTTTTTTAAATATTTTATTTTTTAGTTGTAGTGGACACAATATATTTAATTAATTAATTTTTATGTCGTGCTGAGGATCAAACCCAGGGCCTTGCCCATGCTAGGGGAGCGGTCTACCTCTGAGCCACAACCCCAGCCTGACACCAGGAATCTTCCTGTCCTTACCTCTCTGCCACCTGACCAGCCTTGACCCTCACTATTCCCCATCACCCACCAGATAGATAAAATCACTATCTCTTTGCTTCATCCTAGTCCCCTACCCTCTTAAAGACAAGACCCATTTTTAAAAAATAGTTACCTAGGTCACCCTCACTGACCTATAGTTGTAGGTGGACAGCGTGCCTTTATTTTTGTTTGTTTGTTTACTTATTGTGCTAAGGACCAAACTCAATGACTCACGTGCTAGGCAAGCGTTTTGCCACTGAGCTACAGCCCCAACCCGCCAACAAGTCCCATTTCTGATTGATCTTGGGAAACCCAGGACTGCTCTGCCCACAGCCTGTTGTGCAGTAGGTGCTCTGCCAACAAGTTGTGGATTCCTCTAGCTCTGGGTAGTCAGGTTATCCAAGCAGAAGTAGCAGAAACCTGCAGGTTCCCTAGGCCACCCTCACTGACCTAGTAGACCATGAGGACACAATAGGAAGCCAGCAGTCAGCACTTGCCAGGGCCCACGGGGCAGATGGCATGAAGATCGTAGAGCCAGATTCCAGGAGCATGTGGAGCTGGATCTGCTCAGCTCATCAATATTCCCCCAGACATTCAGCCCCTTCGTCAGTCAACACTTTTTTAGGCTATTCTGTGCCAGGTGACGTGTGAGGCAAGGCAGACACCAGACTGGTGTCAGCTCCCAAAGAGGTATGCCCATGTGCCCAGAGCTCCTGTGTGTGAGCATACATGTGCCCACGTGCACCCCACACGGCCCTGAGTCCCAGCTCCTGACAAGCCCAGCCGTCTGTGAACCAGGCTGAGGACCGCCTTTTACCCTGTTTCCAAACAACTCCCCTTTCCGCGCCAGCGCCGCTGCCTCTCCCGTCTGTTAGCCCCTCGCCTCCTCCTCCCTCTGTTGGGGCTGCCGCTGATGATGAAATTTGGCTTGCAACACCCTGTTCCTCCCCTTCCTGCAGGCCTGGGAGAGGATTAAGTCGCTGGAGTCTGAAATCGGAAAGATCCCAGCTTCTGCGCCCCGGCACCTCCCCACGCCCCCCCCCTCCCCGCCCATGCAAAACCAGAAAATTAATCTCCCCTTCTGCCTGTGATATGGCGGGCTGCATTACAAGCTGGGCGTCGAGATAAAGCGGAGAGCCGAGGGACGGCGGCCCAGCGCAGGGGCCCCGGGTGGGGCCGGCCGGGGAGATAAGGGCCTCCCAGCCCCATGAATTATTCACCGGCACTGCCTCCTCTGGCTCCGTGGCCGCCCTGGGCGCTGAGATTGCGCCTTCCACGGAGCCGGGTTAGGTGCGAGGGAGGCCCATGGGGAAGGGCAGCGGGCTGTAGAAGAGTCCTCCTGGGGTGGGGGAAGACTGCTTAGCTGGGGCACAGCTCAGAGACACATGCGCCCTGTAGGGCCAACTGATGCAAGGAAAGGAAAGGGCCCCCAGGCCTGGGGGACCCCCAGACACAGCCAGAACCCCCAGGTATGCTCTCATTTATGCGGCTCATTTAACACTACTGAGCAGCTGCATTTGCCAGGCTCAGGCTAGGTCCTAGAGCAGGAGATTCAATCCCTGTCTGAAAACGCCCTGGATACAATGCACTTACTGAATGCCAGGACCTCACCTACCTGTCCACAATCCTTCTCTGCTGCCCACCCCTCCTTTGGGAGTCAAAATAGTTTATGCCTATCTGGGATACCTCACCTGAAGTGAGTGCAAGGGAAAGGCAGAAGACAGACCATCCAAAATGCCAGAGCCCCCTCCTCCCAGAGAAACCATGGCAGGTGGTCCAGAAGAGACCTGGGGGTCAGTGCTAGGGTAAGGGTTTAATATGGGAAGTTCTCTGGAGGAGGAAAAGCCCCCACACTCTGTGGGCCTTCTATTTCCCTCCTGTTCCCTCTCCTTCTCAAAGACCCAGGCGTAGCTGGCTGAGTGGCATATGCCTGTAATCCCAAGATACTCAGGGGCCTGAGGCAGGAGAATCACAAGTTTGAGGCCAACCTGGGCAATTTAGCAAGACACTGTCTCAAAATAAAACAGACTGGGTCTGTAATCCCAGCCGCTCTGGAGACTGAGGAAGGAGGATCACAAGTTTAAAGTCAGCCTCAGCAATTTAGCAAGGCCCTAGGCAACTTAGTGAGACCCTGTCTCTAAATAAAATATAAAAAGGGCTGGGGATATGGCTCAGTTGTTAAATGCCTCTGGGTTCAATTCCTGATACAAAAAAAAAAAAAAGTACTGGGAATGTAGCTCAGTGGTAGAGCCCTTGCCTAGCAAGGCCGAGTTCGATGCCCAGTACTTAAAAAAAAAAAAAAAAAAGAAAGAAAGAAAAGAAAAAGGAAGATCCAGACTTTTGAAGCAACCTTATCAGTCTTTTTTCTAGATCAATGTCCCTTTCTACATCTGTCCTTACCCACTCTTTCCCTCCATTTCAGTATCTGTCTCTCCATTCCTTCCTCCCATGCTGTATTGTGCATTCATCTGCCTTTTTAATCTCTATCTTGCCCTGATTTCTCCACTCTCTTGCTCTCTGCTTTTCTCTCCTCTCTCCCTGATATATTTATACATATAAATGTATTTACACACGCACGTATTATCTCTTTAATGATCCCTCCTTTTCGAAGCTGTGAATTCAAAAAGTGACATGTTGACATGAATTGTGATGCATGACAGAAGAAAGGTGGCCATCTGCCAGCCTGCCTGGGAGTGGAGAAGGAAAAGAAGTGTCCATCATGAGCCTGGGAACACAGACAGGGTTATCAGCATGGGTAGAGAGTGCCCCAGAGATGCACTGGCACAAGAAAGAGATCCTGAGATGCCCAGGAAGCCAGGAGTGCATGTTGCTGGGAGAGGGCAAGGACCACAGGAGGCTCCTTCAGGATTACAGAGGCAGACACCTGCAGGCAATTGAACCTGCTGACTTGTAGCAGATGTGGACTCCCACATTATGAACCAGAAAACTAGGCACATTTACTGATACCCAAATTCAAGTTGGAGAAAGGAGGGTGATGATGGGGAGAAGAGAAGGAGTAGAGAGTGAAGGGAAGCTAGACCGGAGGAAGAAGTGGGGAGGAGGGATGAGCAATTGAAGGCTTGTAGAAGCAATGACTTGAGTGAGAAAGGGGCAAAATCTGAGGGGAGGAGGAAAGAGATTAGAGAGAGGAATGAAGGACGAAGAATGAGACTACACAGGGTAGGGGGAGGAAGTTTAAAGGCAGCAGAGAAGTATGGGAGGTAGGTAAAAGGAGCATTTGGACCAGAAAAGAGAGAAAGCAAGGGAAGAAGGTGAGGGTCATGGTGGGGCAACATGAGTGTGGAAGGGTGGAGAAGGGGTGTTCCGATGGGTCCCCAGCCCCTTCCCAACTGCCTGATAATTAACTCCTTAATTATCTCTGCATTTGCTGAGCTGGCAGAAGAAATAGATGCAGACAGATTGGGGCGCGTGTGATTTCACGCACGGGGAGCGAGAAGAGCTGCCTGGGAGTCCCAGGGGGCCTTGTCCCTCCTATGCCCTCCCCTCATCCCCACCCATCTCTGAGAGGCTGGAGAGTGCTTTTGCACCTAGAGCAGATGGGGCCATCTGCAAGAGAAGCATTCACAGGGAATTTGCCCCCATCAGCCTTTCAGGGATGATTGTCATGCTTGCCACTATTGATGGAACACATACTGTTTGCTAGGCACACATTGTTTTTATCAGCGTGGGCATTAGCTGGATTTTATGGTTTGTGGAGAAAGGTGAGACTCAGATAGGCTAAGTTATTTGCTTAAGGCCACACAGCACTTGTGTGACAGAACGGATTTGAAACCTGGTCAGCAGGGTGCCAGAGTCCTGGGAGGATCCTGGCCAGATGCCTCTCTCCAGTGGAGAGAGAAACATCTTTAAGCCAGTTTCTCTTTTAGCCACCAGAGGAGAAAAGTTCTGAGGTCTGGAAACTGCAGGGGCCAGAGATAAGGAAGTATGGACAATAAACTGAGAAGAGGATGAATGAGCCAGGGTCTGTCAGGGCTTAGACAAGAGGCAGGTGGGCCCAGAGAAGCAGAAAGGAGCAGTGGGACACTAATCATAGTCCTTGAATCCCTCAAGTGTCATCTTAGTAAGACCCCGGCAGTGCCAATTTCTTTTTTTTCTTCATCCAGGCCCCACAAAGCCCTGCCAGAATGACTGCCCCTCTGCTACTCTATGCTGGCAGAGCTGGTCCGTCCCTGTATTTCACCCTTGACCTTTGCATTAGAGTTATCTGGCAACATATTCATCTTTCATTTGCTACTGGGAAACTTTGAGGGCAGGGACTATGCCACTCCTCACCTTCTCCCCAGACTCCATTCTGGAGTTTGATACAGGAAAAGCCTCAATGGAGACTTGCTGCAATATATAGCACAGGGAGGGGGTATGCAGGAACCCACTTCATTTCAAAGAAAGAGAAAATTACAGCATGAGGGATTTAGGCTGAGTATAAGAAAGAACTTCTTAAGGCTGGGGGCTGAGATACTATGAAGGATTAACCCAGACCCACAAATTCTGAAGAGCTAAGTTCCCCCAAGATTGACTGCATTATAGAGGTCTTTAAAAGTTGAAAAAAGCTGGGCATGGTGGCACATGCCTATAATCTCACCAACTTGGGAGGTTGAGGCAAAAGGATCACAAATTTAAGGCCAGCCTAAGCAATTTAGTAAGAACCTATCTCAGAGAAAAGAGAAAAGGTGGAGAGTATTTGGGATATAGCTCAGTAGGGAAAGCACCCCTGGGTGAAAATAAAGTTGGGAGTTCTGGGCCCCACCACTAGAGATTTGATTTAAGATGGGTCCACTGTATCAGCATTTTGAAAAGCTTCCCTGCGTAATTCGAATGTGTTGAGAAACACTGACTTAGACTCTGTCCTGATGTGGCTGCCTTGGCAGTTTTACCACCAGATCTAAATACTAATGCTTATAATAATTGTTATTTACTCTTGAGGATTTACTAAGTATAAGCCAATGTTCTAAACATTTTCCATGCATTATCTGGTGTAATTCTCAAAAAACCCTGTGAAATCAACATTCTCTTAATCTTATAGATGAGGAAACAGGCTCAAAGAGGTCAAGGGACCTGCCCATGCTAATAAATGGCAGGACCATGTCTAGGAGCTGAGATCCCTTGATTCATGCCTTTGATCTTCCCCCAAACTCCTCCTGAAGCTACTGTTGGCCTCAATCAGTCTTTGCCTGCCTCCACCTCACCTCATCACCTTCCCTCCACCCCCGCTGCTCCCTCAGTAACATCCCAAATGATTGAAGCAATTTGCAGCCATTAGAAGAAGCTCCAATGTGTCACTCAGCCTGTGAGGGTGGAAATGTGGAAGAATTACAGATGCTCTAAGATGATCCTCCCCTCCCCCTGAAGACATTTTGGGATTCAGGAATCAGTTAGGTCCACTGCTTCCTCAGGTCCCTATATGGGACCCTCCCATAGGAATTCCCACTCCCAAATACCCTCAAGTGGAGTCTAAGTATCTGGGGGCGTACTGCCACCCAGTGGCTGCCCAAGGACACTACAGCCCTCCTGCACCTCCTGGTGCTGCTGGACAGCTCCTCAACCCAAGACCTTAATAGGAAATCCTTCCTCCCTTTCTTACAGCACCTCTGTGCCCAGGACCCTAGTAAGTGGATCCCCAACCTCCATAGTCTTAAATCCACACCCCATCTAAAGAGCTCCGACTTATTTACTGATTCCTCATGTGTTCCCTTCTCCTAACAACTCACAACTTCTCATCCAACTTTTTCCCACTGTGTCATCCCCTCCTCATTTCAGGTTCCTTCTTCCAACTTAAAACCCAGCATCACGTCCTGGGGACCCGCCTCTCATCTTCCTTCTTGCAGAGCTGCACCAGCCTGTAAGAGTAGCAAAGGAGCCATTGAAGATACCATTCTGGTTCCCTGCACCCCCCTCATCATCTGACACCATCAGACCTCAACAGCCTCAGTGCTAAGAGCCCCTAATGAGCATCAGCAAATTAACAACTTCCCCTTGATTGCTCCTTCTCTGTTAATTGGATACAGAGGCCCCTCCCCCAAAGGCCTGTCAGAAAGGAGGAGGGAGGGAGGGAAAGAGAGCGGTAAGAGCTTCAGGAACAGACCCCAGGCCTGGGTTCAATACCCAGACTTCGGCTCCACTCCTAAGCCCAGATCCCCTTTGCCACGTTTTTCAACCCTGTACCCCTCTCATTCCCTTTCCCCCTTTCCTTACTTCTGTTCCAATTCCCTTGAGCTCTGGCTATTTCTTCTTCCTTCCATCTGCTCCTCCTTTAGAGATTTGGTAGTGAGGAGCTGCAAACATACCCCCTGCCCCCAGACAAGCCAGCTCTATAAGGATGGATTCTGGGTGGCCAAGGCTGTGTGCTTGTTCACATATGTGCATGTATGTATCTATGTGTCACATGTAGGTGGGGAGCCGGGATAAGAAGAGGTGAGTGGATACTTGTAAGCCGCTGAGTGCTTGTCCTGTGGTCAGGCCTCTGGGTTGTGTGGACGTCTGTGATGTGTATCTGTATAGCTGTAAGTGGCATGGTATGACTCCGGTCTGAATGTGTCTATGTCTCCACACGGGCAAGTGCTTGAATCAGTCAAGTGTGACTCGGAGCTTGTGTGTGTGTACACGTGTGCGTGTGCCACCAGAGGAAGCAGCAGCAAGAGGCAGAAGCATCGATCCGAAGGAGACAACAAGGGGAGGGGGACGCTGGGGGCAGATACCCTCCTTCCTGCGCGCACACGCGCGCGCGCGCGCACACACACACACACACACATCACATAGTCACATAACAGGCCATAGGACCTCACAGGCAAGGAGACGGCTCCGGGACCAGAGGGAGGCAGCGTTGCCAAGAGCGGCGGGGAGGAGGGGACAAGCCAGCGCCTGGAGCTTTGCGTTCCGCTCCGCGGGCCAGGGGCCCCGCGCTCACACCGGCCCAGAGACACCCTCGCAGACACTCGTAGGCGCGCACGCGCACCCTCACCCCTCCTCCACCCCTCCCGCCGCCTCCGGGCCGGACGATGGATCCCTGCAGATCCCGGGGCTGAGAGCACCCGGCACCACGCACCGCGCCGAGCCCGTGCGGACCGAGCCGAGGCGAGCTAGCCAGCGAGCGCGCGCAGGCGGGTGGGCGGGCGAGCGGACAGATCAGAGCCGAGCCGGGTCGGGCGGGCCGCTCCCTGCAGGGTTCTGCGCGGCGTGCCGCGGCGGCCGCCCGCTCCGGCTCCGGGCCATGAGCCCCTCCGCGACTCGGCGCTGAGCCCACATACGGCCCCGCGCCCCAGGACCTGCCGCCGGCTCCTGGCTTCCAGAATCCCCCTCAGGTGGGTTTCCTATTCCCCCGCCGTTGGCCGCGGGGTTCCCCAGCGCCCAGAAGCGGGGACTCTCCTCCCCTCTACCTTTCCCCAGCGGCTGGGGAGGGTCGAAGGGTAGGGAGGGGGCGGGGGCCGAGCAGGGGATCTGACTGCAATGGGAAGCCCGACTGGAGGGGGGTGCGTTCGGGGCGGGGACAACTGACTGTCATAGGGAACCGCGCCCCCCCTCCATACATCCACCTCGGGCAACCCGCCACCCCCACCCCTCACCCCAAAGACAGACAGACACACACACACACACACACACACACACACGCCTGCGCCTACATAAGAACTGGAGACACCCCAGGTGAGTACTCAGGCTGGGCCCCTCCCCTTGTATACCCACCACCCTGGGGATTTTCTGGCCCAGGTTTAGCTCCTGGGAGGGAGAGCCCAGGATACCCTTGATCAGGAGAGGAGCTCCTGATCCTAGGTTTAGCCTATCTGGGGGAGTTTTATCTCCAGGATAGGTAGACATTCCTGTCCCAGAGTGACCCCACATCTCGAGGGAACTCCTGTGCCTTCCTTGGGAGCATCAAGACTTCCCTCTCACCCTTCAGTGACTATCTGGGGTCTCCTCTAGCCTAGAAAGATTCCCTGGGAGAGCATTCTCTTGGCCTCAGCTGACCCCCCAAGCCTCTATTTGGAGGAGCCTTGTCCTGGGACAGGTCCCTTAGCCAGACACTTCTCGCCTTGAACACTAGGGAAGTCTTCTGCCCCAGGAGCACTGACCTCTGGAGATGGGGATTCTGGATGGACACAGTTGGAAGGGCACCATGTGCACTCTTATCTCAGGACAATAGCAGACTCTGTCTTTTCCCTGTCCTCCCCACCAGGATCCCCTAGACAAGGATGGAACTGAAAGCCGAGGAGGAGGAGGTGGGTGGCGTCCAGCCGGTGAGCATCCAGGCCTTCGCCAGCAGCTCAACGCTGCACGGTCTGGCCCACATCTTCTCCTACGAGCGGCTGTCCCTGAAGCGGGCACTGTGGGCCCTGTGCTTCCTGGGCTCACTGGCTGTGCTGCTGTGTGTGTGCACCGAGCGTGTGCAGTACTACTTCCACTACCACCACGTCACCAAGCTCGACGAGGTGGCTGCCTCCCAGCTCACCTTCCCTGCCGTCACGCTGTGCAACCTCAATGAGTTCCGCTTTAGCCAAGTCTCCAAAAATGACCTGTACCATGCTGGGGAGCTGCTGGCCCTGCTCAACAACAGGTGGGTGGCTCCCACCCACCCTTGCGCCCTGCTTATGAACATGGGGATTCTGAATGGACAGCTGGAAGGGCCCCATATGTGCTCTCTCTCTCTCTTTTTTTATATTGGGGATTGGACCAAAGGATGCTTTACCACTGAGCTATATCCCCAATCCTTTTTATTTTTTATTTGAGACAGGGTCTTGCTAAATTGCTAAGGCTGGCCTCAAACTTGAGATTCTCCTGTTTTAGCCTCCTGAGTCTCTTGGATTGCAGATGTGTGCCACCACACCCAGCCCCATATGTATTCTTATCTCAGGACAGTGGCAGATTCATCTCTTAGTCAGGGTGCTTGCCTCTCTACCCTACCACAGAACCAGCCAACCCAGCCCTCTAGCCACCCCTCAAGCCTGCCACTCATAGCAGATAAGTTGGGGCACTGCTGAGCACCTAATTAAGGCACCTAATCTCTGATTCCAGGATAGTCCAAAACAGTGCTACCATTACCCAGCCTGAGTTAACATTGGTACTCTCTGGAGTGAGATTTTCCCTCCTTCCTGCCACTGTGTTCTGATCTCCTCATTTAGGACAGACCACCTTTAAAGGGTAGAGACTATATTATAAAAGCCATGGCTGCCACTTTATCCATGCTTCCTCTAACCCATGTACTGAGATGCCCAGATACTTCTGTCTTCTCAGACTACATGTGGCAGGCCCTCTAGACATGACCAGCTCTCCTTCTTTGCCTATCTATGCCCAGGGCTGATCCCGGGGCTGGATGCTATCCCCCACAAGTAAGGGATGGGCACTGGTGGTTGTGCTGATCCATGTGCCACTCACCCCCGGGCTCCAGGTATGAGATACCAGACACACAGATGGCCGATGAAAAGCAGCTGGAGATATTGCAGGACAAGGCCAACTTCCGCAGCTTCAAGCCCAAGCCCTTCAACATGCGTGAGTTCTATGACCGAGCAGGACACGACATTAGAGACATGCTGCTCTCCTGCCACTTCCGGGGGGAGGTCTGCAGCGCTGAAGACTTCAAGGTGGTGAGTCCTCTGCTGTGGGGTGTGTGTCAGCCTGGCCTTCAGTGGAGGAGGAGACAGGGAGCGGGCCAGGGCTCTCAATGCTTGCTGCTCTGGGAGAGAAAGTGTGTGTTTTGGGATTTGCTTCTGGAGTACATTTATACCATGTGAGGGCCTGAGCCACAACCTTGCACCCATTAAGGCAGGAAAGAGAACCCACAGTGAATATCATATACTCACACACACCACGCATGCACACATGGCCAGGCATGGCCCTGAGCCCACTATTTACCTTCTGGACCACGGGTGTCAACGTTAGGAGTAGTGATGGGTAAGTTACAACCTTGTTACTCAAAGTGAGGTCTGATAACTGTCACCTGAGAGCTTGAAAGAAATATAGTACCTTGCCACCCCACTTCCCAGACCTACTGAATCAAAATCTGCATTCTAAAAAGGTCCCAAAGTGATGTGAGTGTACAGTAAGTTTGAGCATTGTGAAGTATGGGGATTAAGGGAAGCTTCCCTTTAAATAGCCAGACAGGTCCAGGTGTGGTGGCTCATGCCTATATCCCAATGACTAGGGAGGCTGAGGCAGGAGGATTGCAAGTTTAAGGGCAGCCTCAGAAACTTAGTGAGTCAGGCCTTCAGCAACTTAGCAAGGGATTGGGGAGGTAGCTTAGTGATAAAGTACCACTGAGTTCAATTCCTTAGTATCCTTAGTACCAAAAAAGGAAGAAAAGAAATAAGTAATTTTCTCTGTGTCATTCTCACCCTCACCCCAACCTCATATACACATGTGCACACACACACACACACACACAAGCTGTCCAGTTAGGTATCCCCCTTGCCAGCAAGAGCCACAGAGCCAGAGTCAGAGGTAATCAGGATGAAAATGGAAATGCCCCACAAATGCTTGCACAGATGTGATGGCCTCAGGTCAGTACCTCAGGTGCTAGAAAATTGACTTTGGCATCTGATGTGCTAGGTTATCCTAGGCAAGTCACATATATTCTTTAGGGTAAAGATCCTCACAGAGAAGCCAGATGTGGGGGTTGCATTTTTGAAATCCCAGCTACTTGAGCGGCTAAAGTAAAAGGATTGCTTGAGCCTAGGAGTTGGAGGCCATCCTGAGAAGTATAATGAAACTCCCAGATCAAAACCAAACAGCTAGCTGGGCACAGTGGTACTCATCTGTAGTCCTAGAAGGAGCTTGAGGAGCTTGAGGAAGGAAGATCGCAGGTTTAAGGTTAGCCTGGGCAATTTAGTGAGACCCTATCTCAAACTACTGAGGATGTAGTTCAAGGGTAAAGCACCCATGGGTTCAATCCTAAGTACCAAAACAAACAAACAAACAAATGAAAAAAAAGATACACACAGAAGCTGGAAAGAGGCCAAAGGACCTGGAGGCATCTATAAATAACTATAATCCCAAATGGAAGGACAATGTTTGTAACTCTTCAGAATGCTTGCTATGCTCTCCCAATCCCTTTGATAAATAACCGTATTATCTGTGTTTTACAAATTCACAGTCTGAGATACAAAGAAGTAGGATAATTTGCCCAACCTCACTAGCTGATTAATGACAGATTCAGGATTGGAACTCATGTCTCATTAAGTACTAGTGCAGTGTGCTTTTCTCATTAGTGTTGCTGAACCTGAATTTCTCCTGTCCACCTCCAATTCTGGCATTGCTCTTTCAAAACCCAGGCTCGGGGGCTGAGGTTGTGGCTCAGTGGTAGAGCACTTGCCTTGCATATGTGAAGCACTGGGTTCGATCTTTAGCACCACATAAAATAAATAAATAACTAAAACAAAGGTACTGTGTCCATGTTCAACTAAAAAAAAAATTAAAAAAACAAAACAAAACAAAAAAACAGTCTCCCCAGGATCCCCTGCTCTCATGCCTCCTCCTAATTCTCCATTCTCAGATCTTCCCCTTTCTCCCAACCCATTTCCTCCCCGACTTCCTTGCTTCCTTCTAGCATTAAGGAAACATAGGCTGCATATGTTTACGTAAAAAGGTTAGAGCCATGATCATATGTAGTGTTTCCTCCTGAGGTTACACAGGCTTCCCACTCTCTTGTTTGTTTGTTTGGTACTGGGAATTTAACCCAGGGGCACTCAGTCACTGAGCCACATCCCCAGCCTTTTTTATTTTTTCTTTTGAGACAGTGTCTCTCTAAATTGCTCAAGGCCAGGTTAAATTGCTGAGGCTGGCTTTGAACTTGCAATCCTCCTGCCTCAGCCCCAGAGTGGCTAGGATTATGTGTGTGCGCTGCACCTGGCACTTCCCAATCTCTTTAAGTCCTGTTCTGCAGACCAGTTTCATGGGCCTTTGTCAGTCCTGTTGGACAGGGGTTATATGACCACACTCTATTCTTTGCTAAGCCAAGCTGAAAGGGAACTTAGCCCAGGTACAAGAGCACTTCCTTCTCTTTTCCTTCTTCATAACAGGAGAGTCCTAGATTTCCCAGAGCTTCAGACCAGAGGGTTCCTAAGCTCACAAACTTTGTTACAAGAAACCTAGAACTGGACTGGGGTTATGGCTCAGCAGTAGAGCACTTGCCTCGCACGTGCAAGGCCCTGGGTTTGACCCTCAGCACCAATAAAATAAACAAATAAAATAAAAAGTTATAAAAGAAAGAAAGAAAGAAACCTAGAACTATAGGTGAAGGTGGAAGCAAAATTCAGAATCCTACCCTTCTCCAACATACCCAAGATACAACAGAAGGGACTACCAGGAAAGAGAAAACCTATCAACTGGATGGTTTATAATGTTGGATATAGGAGGGAAGTGCTTGACTAGACTTGGGAAGGTGTTAAGGTATAAAGTTGGAATACTGTTAATCCAGAGAAAGTATTCAGTTGAATATCCATTTGTCTGTCATGTCCAGAAAAATTTCAAGTGGCAATGCTAAGATGTTTGGTTCATAGTAATGGAGATACTAAACTGTAATTGGTCCATGTTGTCTGAGGGGGAAAATTCCAAGCAGTCAGATGGAGATATGATTGGTTCACAGAGTCCTGTAGCAATCTGAATTCTTCCTTCTCCTGAGGAAAAAACCTACAGGGTAGCGCTCTGCAGGTCCAACTGTGGCACTTGTTGATTCTGGGTTGTAAGGGAAGATCAAGTTTTTTTGTTTCTCAGTCCATGTATCAAAGACCTAACCCTGGTCTGGCTGGACCCAAAATCCTCAGCCTATCCTTCTACCCTTTCTGGTTGCCCTCAATGCCAGCCCTTTTCTATGTCAAGAGCTCTACCACTTCTGCTTGTATGGATATTTCTACACAAACAGGAGTCTGGTTTTGAGTACCTGTCTAACATCTCCGAGGTGAGAAGGGACTGACAGGCCTTCTTCTCTGGATCCCCAATCCTAAGGGATTCACACATTCTTTGCTTTGTGTTCCACCCTCTCTCCTCTCCTTGGTCTCATAATTAGCATGTTTCCTCATTCATGCCATTCTCTGCCAGGCTCAGATATCGGGATGTGAATCTAGCCTCTGAATAAGTGTGGCACTGGCAGAAATCATCTGATTATAGGGTCAGAGTTTAGGGGAGACTGTCTTGGCATCTTCTGCAGCCTTAATAGCAGAGGGCCTTAACTGGGGGTCCCTTGCTCAAAATGTTTTCAAAATACAGTATGCATGGGCACATGCAGACTCTTCTGTGATGTTTCCAAGGGCAACACTCACCCAAACAGTAAGAACTCGCTCCAGGAGAATGTTTTGAGAGATAATAGAGGATATCTTCTCTGGTCCCCAAAGACCCCAGCTTCCTTGATGAGAATCTGTAGTAACATTTTCCCAGATTTGCTTTGAAATCCAGCTCAATCTCAGGGAATAGGGGTCACAGACTGTTGGACCAGTGTCCATCCCCCAGGTGTGGTTAATTGTGGGGAACCTGAGCTAAATCTGGGAGAAATGAGTTGGAAATCCTTTGCGAATGGGGGGGTAGAGGGAAGTAAGGGAAGTATCCCCAAGCAATCCCTTTGGGTGGGCCTCAGTAGCTCCCTCCTGAGCTACCAAAAGAGCCAGAAAGCCCAACCACAAGGACCCCTCTTTCTGGGCCATCTTCCCAGTGGGGTGTCTGGTTGCCAGGGCAACAGGGTCTGAGGCTCCTTTCCCACCTTGAGGCTAGCCAGGCCAATGCAAGGCAGGGGTCCTATGGAGGGGGGCCAGGGGCGCAGATGTCTGCTGGTGTATGGGCGGGGGCTGGGGAGTGAGCACAGTCGCAGCTGGTGCCAGCCTCCAGCTGCACCTTATCTGTCCCTGGCAGTGGGAGCAGCGATGTGGCTGGAATGCTGAGCAGCATGGAGGGGAGGGGGCTGGCAGATGGTTGCCCAGTCTGCCCTATGCCACCCCCCTCCTTCCAGCTGAGACCCAGAGATTTTGCCTGGGTTGTGGGGATGATGAGAGAAGCAGGACTGCATGTCTGGACCTTGAAAGAGGACTACGAGGGTAATCAGTGCAAATTGTCAGGATGGGGGGTATTGTAAGAACTGCAGTCTTTTTAAAAGGGCATGGAACTGGGGGACAAGAATCCAGAGGGGACAGAGGAGTACCCCAGGACCCTGGAGTGAGGGGCAGAATCTTCCAGAGAAAATGTGGAATAAAGGGGGTGGATGCAGGGGGCGGGGGCAGGAATCTCCTGGAGCACCTAAAGAGGCGAGATACTGACACAAGAGGCTATGTGGTTGGGTGATCCTAGGGTCCCGTAGGGAAAGAGAAAGGTCATCAATAAAGTAATCAGAGCCAGGGATGTCAGGGCCCAGGGCTGTGCCCTTCATTGACACTCCTCACCCCCATCCCTACCCCATAGTAGCTCAGACCAAGATTCAAAAAGGCCCAACCTTATTACCTGGTCCTGTTCTCTCTTGCTAAGCAGAGGGCGTAGGAGCTGTGGAGGGGAAAGGCTACTGTTTGGACTGCAGTGCAGAGAGGAGGACCTGACTACCCTACCCATGGGTGTCGTGGTTTTCAAGGGGGTGATTTGGGAGGGGAAGATGTGCAGAGGCTCAAGTGGAGGAGAGGTGCTCTGCCCTAGGAGTTTGTGGATACTAATTCCCTCCTGCCCTATCCTTCCCATCTCTCTCTTCTCCCTGGGAAGGCCTGAAGTGAATAGAAGGGGTTGGAGAAGAGCTGAGCAGAGCCAGTTGCAGGAATCCAGGGACCCTGGGCTGGTGTCTCTTTCTTTTTCCCACACAGATTTCCACAAACATCCTTTGGGTAACTTAGTTTCCTCTTCTTTCTCCCCTCCTCCTGCTTCCCCACCCCAGCCAGTTCTTTTAGACTGCTATCAGCTAAGAGGCTACTCTAAGCTAATTGATCTCCTGGCTGTTGGCTAAAGTAATAGAGAATTGATGTAAATAAGTAAGTGTCTCTGGAGGCAGAGACGGAAGTGGAGGGCTCCAGAGGGAAGTGATTCTGGCTGCCTAGCCAGAGGACAACTCACTTTTTAGGTGTGACTACTATACCCCAGTGTGTCCAAGAGGCAGAGGGGAGGCTGCAGAGAAGTCAGGAACATTCTGCTGTGGGTGGAGTTTGCTTCTGAGTGTGCTTCAACTTTTTGGAAAGCAATTTCAATTCCGGGGGGAATGTGAGGGAGAGTGAAGATTCCTGTGAGGAGCTGGGATTGTGGGAGTGTCAAGCTGCACAGGATTCATTCCTGTGATGGACAGGGCCACTTCTAAGTGCCAGGTTCTATGGTGGGGTGGTGTGGTGGTGACAGGCAGACCCAACCTCTACTCTCAGGGACTTAGAAATATTCAGGTGGAATCCACCCAATTTCCCCAGCCATTCTCAGCTACTCAGACAATTCCAGCGTTAAAGAATATGCTGGAAGCTGAATTGTGAGGGCGCATGCCTGTAGTGTCAGTGACTTGGGAGGCTGAGGCAGAAGGATTTGCAGGTGCAACGACAGCCTGGGCCACTTAGTGAGACCCTGTCTCAAAATAAAAAGTAAGGGGTTGCAGTTGTGGCTCAGTGGTAAAGTGCTTGCCTAGCATGTATGAGGCACTGTGTTCAATCCTCAGCAACTCATAAAAATACATAAAATAAAGGTATTTTGTCCATCTACAACCCCCAAAAAAATTTTAAGTAAAATAGGGGTCTGGGGTTGTGGCTCAGTGGTAGCCTAGCACAAGTGAGGCAGTGGGTTCCATCCCCAGCACCACATAACAATAAATAAATAAACAAAATAAAAGTACTGTGTTCATTAAAATAATGATGAAAATGAAAAATAAAAAGGGCTGGGAGTATAGCTCAATGATAAAGTGCCCCTGGGTTCAATCCCTGGTACCATGAAAAAATAAATAAAACTGCCCATGCCTGCCCCACTCTACCCTTCCCAAACAATGAACCAGCCAATTCTCTCCAGCAAGGCAGGATCATTTTCCTGCCTTTGAACAGACCCTTCAGGCATAAATCTTCCCTCATTTGTCTGAGTGTGGCTGCTCCAGAAGTTTCTATCCTCTGATAGAGGACTTTCCCAGTCAGGACCTTTGGGTAAGCATTCCAGGAGACTGGGAGACAGCAAGAACAAGAAATGAAGCCTACTTAGCTGAAGAATGGGAGTAGACATTAGGAATCCTGGGTTCCACTTTGGGTAGAGTTCCAGGTGACTTCATTTCTCAGCTTCTATACCCAAATTCCTATGAGGAGGAGAGGCCTAAGGGAGTTGTTAAAGTGTCCTTTGTCCAGGGGCACCCTCTCTTTCAACCTCTAGGAGAGGGAACCTCTAGGGCACTCTGGCCAAGCCCACCCTAACCAATATGTATTATGGATGAGCTGTGCCAAGTGACCTGAACACATGTATCAGACATCTTCCCCACAGGATATTTAAAAAGTGAGCATGAAACTTCTGTGTTCCCTTAGAAAACTATAAGAACAAGCCAGGTGCAGTGGCATATGCCTATAATCCCAGCGACTCAGGAAAATCTCAAGTTTGAGGCCAGCTTCGGCAACTTAGCAAAATCTTTAGCAGCTTAGTGAGACCCTGTCTCAAAATAAATAAATAAGGGTTGGTAATGTAACTTGGTGATAGAGTACCATAGGTTCAATTCCCAGTACCATGGAAAGAAAAGAAACTGTGAGAACAGAGACTCTGCTGCTCCAGGCTCTCCATACCCACTCTAGGGGGAAAGGAAGGGCAAGCTGTGATCTCTTGGAGATTCTATGAGTTTTCGGAAAGCACACCCATGCCCACCCCTCTCATCTGCACATCTTCTTTGTGGCTGACAGTCCTAGGACCTGAAGGTAGGGTTTTGTTGCTTAGTGTTTTATATTTTAGTTGGTGTGTTATATCAGTGTGCCAGGCTAGGAAGTCTTCCCAGGGGAAGACTGCTGCAGTGGCCTTGACCATGTACAGCAGCCAATTCAGCCTTCTCAAATCATACTCATTGCATGTGTGCCCCAAGGGAACAAACACACATGTGCACCTCCATGTGCATGACTGGGGGAGAACATAGATGTAGACTAGCATGTGAAGTGGATGTATGTGGCTGTACATAGAACATATGCAGCTTGGTGCATGGAGCTGTGGGAGAAAGCTTTTGTGCAGACAAACCTCTTGTATGCAGAGCACATACCAGCAAAATTAATCATCTCTTTCAGCCATGCTTTCAAATTTCACAGATTCCCTTTACTTTTGCTACTCATCATTCTGGAAGGTAGGAAGATATTTAATATCTTCATTGGAAAGATAAAAAAAAAACTGAGGCTCAGAGGCATGTTATGTGACTTGTCTAAGACCATGCAGCCAGTATATAACAAAGTGAGGCCTCGACTTCTGATCTTCCAAATCCGAGTTCCCTGTATGTGGATTCAGGAACAGGAATGCATGTGGTGGATGAGGTTGCTCTGGGCTCTCCAGCTGCTCAAGCTGTGTGGTGAGACAGGAAGGGAAAGAAAAATGCAGAGAAAAAGACCCTAGGAATCCCAGTCCCTGGGTTGAGTATGCCAAGTCTTTGGAGTCCTTTGACTTTTCATTGCACCATCTGGCCAAGTCCCAACCACTGGCTTTTTCCAGGGTGACACCAGGGCAGCCAGGATCTACTGGAGGAAGTTGTACACCAGGGTAGCAGATATCACATTTCGATCATGATCATGATCAACATCCCTAAAAGGGCTTGCAATGCTGCCTGGCAACCTCAGTGTGTTGTTCTGGTCAACTTGCTCTCCCCAGTGATTACTGTAAATTTCTCCACTCTTCTCAAACAGTCAGTCTTCCTAGCTTCTCTCTCACACTCAGCAGACAACCTTGCTTTCTACTTTGCTGAGCAAACAGAAGCCTCAGACACGATCTCCTTCTTCCTCTGGGTACCAGTGCCTACAAGGGAACATCCATCTTATCTAAGATAAAATCATCCTACTCTTTTCTGATCTCCTCTGCCTTTTTAGAAACTTTATCCAACTGATTCTGCCTCTCCATCCTCTACAGACAGACCCTCCTTCTCAAGTGAAACCATCCCATCAACAACGAAACATGATTAAGATACTCCAACTTAAAAATAGATGCCTAAGTCAAGTGTAATGGCACACCTGGAGTCTCAGCCATTTGGGAGACTGAGGCAGGAGAATCACCTGAACCTAGGAGGTTGAGACCAGCTTGGGAATACAGCAAGACTCCATCTCAAACAAACAAAAGCTTCAACAACAGCTACCACTTATTGAGCACTTACTATGTATTAGGCTTTGGGCTAAGATAAAAACCCAAACTCATAGGGCTTTCAACTGCACTCTCTCTCTTCTTCCCCTCACAAAGTTCTAAAAAGTGATGTGTATGGTCATGGTCCCATTTCCTAATCTCCAACTCACTTTCTGATCTATTCCAGGCTGCCTTTTCACCCACCATTCCTCCTAAATGGTTCTATCTAAGGCCATTAGTGTTTTATCCTTGATTTAATAGCATTTGAAATAGTTGACCCCACCCTCTTTTTGAACTACTCTTTTGACAACCAACTTTGATTTTCCTATTACGTAGAATCATTCCTCTGTCTCTTTGCCAATTAAGTGTTGTCTCTATTCAAGGCTCAGCCTCAAGTTTTCTTCTTCTTTCAAATCATAGAGGTTCCAGGTGTAGTGGCTCATGCCTATAATCTCAGCAACTAAGGAGGCTGAGGCAGGAAGATCACAAATTTGACGCCATCCTCAGCAACTTAGCAAGGCCCTCAGAAACTTAGTGAAACCCTGTCTACGTGGCTGTAAAACCAATGTGATACTGCAATCTGTACACGTGGAAAAAAAAGAATTCATACCCCACTTGAATCAAATGTATGATATGTCAAGATCATTGTAATGTTTTGAGCAACTAATAATAATAATAAAAAGAAACCCTGTCTAAAAAGAAAAGAAAAAAGAAAATTAAAAGGACTGGGGATGTATCTCAGTAGTAAAGTCCTGGGTTAGATTTCCAGTACCAAAATGATGATGAGGAGGATAATGATGAATTTGATGATGATGATAAATCAATGTAAAAGTACAGCCTGAAGAATTTTTACACTAGTATATCTTACAATGTAACATCTACAAATTATGTTGGTGTGTATTTACATTCATGCCAGAAAGTTCCTTCAGGCCCTTTTCTAGTCAATACCAACCCACAAGAGTTAGCCACTATTCTATCAGGATAGATGTTTCATTTATTCTTGAGCTTCTTGGAGTATATGTATCTCCATCCAATATCTACTCTTTTAAATTTTTTTTAGTTGTAGTTGGACACAATATATTTATTTATTTATTTTGTGGTGCTGAGGATTGAACCCAGTGCCTTGCACGTGCTAGACGAGTGCTCTCCTGCTCAGCCACAACCCCAGACTTCCAGTATCTACTCTTTTGTGTGTCTGTTTTTGCTCATCATTATGCCTGAGATTTAGTCATGTTGTGTGTAGCAAAAATTGGCTCTTTTTAAACACTGTGTAATATCTCATTATATGTATACACCACAATTTATTTATGCTTTCTATAGTTTGGGTTGTTAGCAGTTTGGGGCTCTTATTAATGAAGCTATTGTGAACACACTTGTTTATGTTTTTTGGTTGACATATACACTCACTTCTTTTTTTTTTTTTTTTTCTTTTTTTTTTTTTTATTTTTCTTTTTAATATTTATTTTCTAGTTTTCGGCGGACACAACATCTTTGTTTGTATGTGGTGCTGAGGATCGAACCCGGGCCGCACGCATGCCAGGCGAGCGCGCTATCGCTTGAGCCACATCCCCAGCCCTACACTCACTTCTTTTGGCTGTAGAACTGGTTAAGTTATAAGCTATGATTCTATTTAGCTTTAGTGAATGTTGCCAAATAAGTCCTTTTTTCTATTTTTTAAAAACTTTTTATTCTATTCTTGGGCAGTCTCATCTTCACTCATGACTCCAATTATCTTTTACATACTGACAACTGCCAAATATATGTCTCAGTCCAATTCTCCCTTCCTAGCATCAGCCCCAATGGCCAATTTTCCACTTAATCTCTCTATTTGGATGTCCTCAAGGTTTCTCAAAACCAGCATGTGCAAAACTAAACTTGTCTTCTTATCTCTCAAACAGGTCCTTTATCTTGTCCCTGATCAGTCTAGTAAGCCACCTCACTGTTTCAGGTACATAAACTCCTACTCTCTGTCTCCCTTACCTGCCTTGGTAGGACCTGCCAAGTCTTGACAAGATCCGACAGTTTTGCCTCCTAAATATCTCCCCTCTGCCACTCTGTTCCACACCACCCCTCAAATCCATCTCACTGGACCCCTGCAATAGTTTCCTAATGAGTCTTCAGCAGCCCCTCTGGCTCTTCTACTCAGCTTCCAGAACTGTCTTTTTAAAACACAGCTTTGATTGTTTGATATCTCCATAGGGAGGTCCTCCATTGTTATTGGACCAGAATCCTTACCTTAAAGACCTGCATGATCTGAGTGCTGCCTGCTTCAACCCAGTTCTCCAGATACACTTGCCTCCTCTCAGCTATCTTTTCCTGAGGCCTTTGTACACATTCCATTTTCCTTTTGGAACCCCCGGCCCCTTCTTTATTCTTTAGCTTGCAATTCAAATATCACTCTTAGAGAAGCTTTCCTTGATTTCCGCAGTCTGGGTCAGGTCCCTCTATTCTTTGCCTCATTGAACTACATAATTATATTTATTGTATTTATCATAGTTTTCAATTAAATATTTATATTTGTGACTTTTTAAACTGATATCTCTCTCATTAGACAGTGAGCTCCATGCAGGCAGGATGTGGGCCCATTATATCAATGAGTAAATGAAGAAGGAAGGAATTTAGAGAGAGGTGACCTAATTCTAATATTAAGCCCATTACTTGTTGTCATGAGACTTGAACTGGTTTCTGTGGCTCAGCTTCCTCACTTGTCCAAAAGTTATGAAGTTACTCAACCAACTTCTTTGGTAGATTGTATAAGGATCTATACAATCTACCAATCTTCCATTCTGGTGAAGCCCCAAGAAATGTCAGTTGAATACTCTGAAACACTGCACAGATCAGAAAGAAGCTGGGTATGTTGGCATATACCTATAATTTCAGTAGTTCAGGAGGCTGAGGCAGGAGGATCACAAGTTTAAAGCCAGCCTCAGCAATTTAGTGAGACTCTGTCTCAAAATAAAAAGGGCTGGTCTGGGGCTGTAGTTCAGTGGCAGAGCACTTGCCTAGCACGTGTGAGGCACTGGGTTCAAGCCTCAGCAACACATAAAAATAAATAAAATAAAGGCATTCTGTCCATCTACAACTACAAAAATACTAAAAACATAAAAATAAAAAGGGCTAGTGGGGGCTGGGGTCATGACTTAGTGGTGGGTGCTTCCCTAGAATGTATGAAGCACTGGGTTCAATTCTCAGCACTGCTTATAAATAAATAAAATAAAAGTCCATCAACAACTACATAAATATAGAAAAAAATGTAATAAGGGCTGGGGATGTGGCTTAGTGGTTAAGTGTCCCTGGGTTTAATCTCCAATATATATATATGTTGGGGCCTCACCAGAAGGAAGACCAGACAGACACAGTTCAGCCTCCAAGGGCTGTGAGTTTGGTATGACTGTATACCTTTTCCCAACACCAACACCAAGATCTACCATATATATATATATATATATATATATATATATATATATATATATATAGAGAGAGAGAGAGAGAGAGAGAGAGAGGGGGGGGGGGGGAGAGAGAGGGAGAGAGAGAGAGAGGGAGGGAGGGAGGGGAGGGGGAGACAGGGAGGGAAAGAAATTCAGAAAAAGACATAGTAAGTCAGAAACCACTTCGTTGTCACACACAGCTGAAGAGTACTGATAAGGAGTGATATAGGGAAAGGACACAACCTTGGACAGAGAGTTCAGAATTGAGTGTAGCTCTCTGTGTGTGTATGTGGGTGGGTGGGTGTGCTCGTGCACAATTGAGCACCTCTCCTGGGGCCCTTTGTGTTGCCTGGGGTTTGGGTATGCCCCCTGACAATTTCCTCACCTCTCCTTTCCTGTAAAACTTTGGCTTTGTCTCCTTGGTTAAGGTTAGGGTGAGAGAGAACCTTAGAAGAACAAGAATACCGAGTATGGAGGAGGAAGCAGCTGGGTGTGCATTTGTGTAGCAATGTGCAGGAGTGTGTGGTGAATCTTCTTGTTGGTGTTGGGAAAATGTATACAGTTAGACCAAACTCACAGTCCTTGGAGGCTGAACTGTGTCTTTCTGGCCTCCATTCTGGTGAAGCCCCAAGCTGGAAGCTCTCCTGCCTTAGTTTCCTCCCTCTGGAAGTCCAATCTATATCCTCTTCCAGGACATCTCAAGGAAGGGGACAATGCCCTCTAGTGGTCAAGGAACATATGGGCAGCTGCAACTTTCCCAGCCCAAGCCTCAGCCTCCCCCCAAAATCCACTTACCCCTGAAACACTTCCTGAGAAGATGCAAGGCAGGAAGAGTTTGCCCTCTGAGAGCGAAGGTCTGGCAGGCAGGAAGAAAATGCCCACAGAGCAGGAAACAGAAAAGCAGCCCATGAATCCATATAGGAGAAACCTGAGGACAACAGCTGAAGGTGTGTGTGTGTGGGGGGGGGGGGGTGTCTCTCTCTTCCTCTCTGCAGTGACTTATCTTTGATTACTCTGGTGTCCTTGGTCTTTTCTCACTTCCTGTTCCTCTGCATGGTCTCTGAGTCTTGATCTTTTACTCTTCATAGGCTCTGCTCTCAAGGAGCTCCTGATCACTATGCATGCCAGATGGGCCCTGAGCAGAACTTGACCCTTCTGTTTATTCCCTTGGCAGGTACTAACTAATCCCTGTAGAGTCAGAGAAGGCTTCTTGGAGGAGGTAACATATAAGCAGGTCTTGAAAAAGGAGTAGGAAGCCAGGTACAGTGCTTTGTGCCTGTAATCCCAAATTCTTGGGAAGCTGAGGCAGGAGAATGGCTTGAGTCCAGTTCAGGGCCCACATGGCAATATACTGAGATCCTTTCTGGATAGGAAAAGAAAGGAAAATAAGTAGAAACTCTCCAGATGGAGTCCAGGGAAGACACGGGACTGCAGATAAGCTTAGTGTGGTCTGGGAAAGGTCATGATGGGTGGATGTGGGCTGAGGTGGAGGGACAGTGGTAGAAAGTAAGGCTGAAGCTTTACTGTCAGCTTTGTAGGTCCACCTGGGGGAGTGAATTTTACCAAGAGGCACTGGGGAGTGAAAGAAGGTCTTTAAGCAAGAGAATAGTCAGAGTCTATTAGTCTAGTCCATAGCATGGACTAAAAACAGGGAGAAACTGTTGAGAGGCAGGGAGGTCACTTAGGAGGCTATTGTTTAGGAAAAAGAGTTTGAGGTCAGTCAGAGGACAGTGTCATAAAACTGGAGAGGGGCCAGACCTCAAGCCTCCTCTTCTGGGGCCTCTGTGTCCCTGGCAACAAAGCTAAGGCCAAAGGTTGCACAATAGTCAATTCTGCTATAGCTTGGAAACCTGCCTCCCATCCCCAACTCACTCCAGGGGCCATCTGGCAAATGGGGAAGAGGCTATTAGATAGTTAAGGAATGGGAACTCCCAGGTAGACCTGTCTAGCTCCCACTGCTCCTCCTCTGGCCCCGAAGAGGAAGGGTTAATCTGCTGTCTCTCTCTCTCTCCCTCCCTACCCTTCCCTCAGGTCACCTTCTTGGCCCTGGAGACTAGGCCCGAGGCTCAAGTTCCTCAACCAGTGGCCCTGGGTAATCAGAGCATAGAGGGGCCAGCGGATTGGGGGAAGAGGGCACCTCAGAGATAGAGGGATTAGGAATCTGCAAGGCTGAGGGTTTGTAGGTTGTTTCCCAAAACTCCCTACCTGACCCAAGACCCTCTATCTCTGCATTGATCTCAATTTTTTCCATGCACTAGAGAACTCCTGGAACCCCTCTTCTGTACTGTTTTGGGGTGGGCAAGCTGGGAATATAGTGATGATCTGCCAGCAAGCTTTTCAGCTGCAAGAGAGAGGATACCTTCCTCCAGTGCCGGGAAGTGGCCACAAATGAGTCTGTGGTCAGGGAGAGACTTCTGCTAATGGAACCTGAGTTAGCCCCACAATCCACAAAATGGGGTAGGAGAAGGAAAGGGACCTAAGTGCAATTCAGCATGGGGGAGGGGTGCTGGCCTAAAGTAGAGCTGGAGGTCAAGGGATAAAGGGGGTCCAGTACTAGCTGGAGGGAATTTGGGGTTAAGGGGGTGATGACAGGGAAATTGGGGGCTTGGGAATAAGTAAACTGGGATCAGGACAGTGACTGGAAGGTAACTGAGGATCAAAGGATTGATTAGAGAGGAACTGGGTTTAAGGGTAGATTGAGAGAATAGGGGATCAATGAAATGGGGGGAAATTATGGGTCAAAGGGAATTAGAGAGGAAGTAGAAGTCTGAGAGAATATCTACAGAGCATGAGAAGCTTGGATATTCCAGAGGAATAACTGGACTTGGGACAATAAGGGAGAGAGCCAGAATTGGAATGGGGAAAGTGAGAGACATGCTGGGGAATAGACTGGAGGGTGAGAGAGCATGCATGTGTGTCCTGAGGGAGGGTGGGGACTGTTACCAGCTGAGATCATCCTGCAGTGGGAACAAAGGACTGTGCTGGGTCCCACCTCACCTGGGGAGGGGATATCAAGAGCTCCAGCCCTAGGCTTTTCCAGGGTTTCCACTCTGTCTTAACCCTCTAGGTCCTGCTGGAGCCAGTGACAGGAAAGGGGCTCGTGCTCCCCTCCTGTCTATCAGCCTTCCTTTCTCACTGCCATCAATTATTCATTAGCCTTCCCTGGTTGGGCAAGCTGGTCCTCCTCTCCATGCTCCGCCCAGCTTAGCTACACTGCCACAGAGGCCCCAGTGAGAAAGGACAGCCAGCCAGGCAGTGCAGAACTAGCTGAAGGACTAAGTGGCTGGCCCCTCCGGACCCTGCCTGGGGTCATATCTCCTTTCCTCTGGCACCTCCCTCTTTCCTTCTGCCAATCCTCTGGTGTCAGAAAGTCCCTGGAGAAGATGCCAATCCAGATCTTCTGCTCTGTGTCATTCTCCTCTGGAGAGGAAGTCCCAGGGTCCTTGGGAGATGTCTGGGGTCCCCATCATCACCACCAGCAACAGCGGAACAGCTCAGAATCCGAAGAGGAGAAAGAGAAGGAAAAGGATGCATCAAGGAACGAGGCCATCAAGGGGGATTCACCCGTGGATTTGGTGGCCTTTGCCAATAGCTGCACCCTCCATGGTGCCAGCCATGTCTTTGTGGAAGGGGGTCCAGGGCCAAGGCAGGCTTTGTGGGCTGTGGCCTTTGTCCTGGCATTGGGTGCCTTCCTGTGCCAGGTAGGGGACCGTGTTGCTTATTACCTCAGCTACCCTCATGTGACCCTGCTAGACGAAGTGGCCACCACAGAGCTGGCCTTCCCAGCCGTCACCCTCTGCAACACCAATGCTGTGCGGCTGTCCCAGCTCAGCTATCCTGACTTGCTCTACCTGGCCCCCATGCTGGGGCTGGATGAAAGTGATGATCCTGGGGTGCCCCTTGCTCCACCTGGGCCAGAGGCTTTTTCTGAGGAGCCCTTTAATCTTCACCGTTTCTACAATCGCTCCTGCCACCGGCTGGAGGACATGCTGCTCTATTGCTCCTACCGCGGGGGGCCCTGTGGCCCTCACAACTTCTCTGTGGTGAGTGGGGGTCCATGCCTAGCATAACACCCTGAGATTGTCTGCTATGGCTCTCCTTGACTGTCACCTCCTGGGGCTGAGGCTGGTATCTGTGCAGTGCTCCCATCTGGGCCAGAGCTCACTTGGGAGTCCAGGGTCTGGAACTGGAAATATTCCCAGGTCCACACCAGTACTGCTCTTCCTGTTAGAATCTTGAAATATACTTGTCCTAGTCAGTAATTAGCTGGTGCCCTGAGGCCCCTGATATTTTCCTGAATATCCTCCAGCCTCACTTGCCCTTCCCCAGACCCCTTCATGGTCTAGCAGTGCCCACACCTTGCTCTGTGAGGACAACATTTGATCTGTTGGTGGGTGGCTATATCTAGCTATTTTGATTATCACCCCTGGACTTATGCTGGGGAAGGAGCCATCTGACCTCTGGAGGTGCAGAAGTGGGTGGTGAGGAGTTGGTAGAGGGGTGGAGGCAGCCCCCATCTCCACCCGCTGAACCACTTGTCAGCATCTTCCTCCTTAATTGCATCCTTACTTGGTCTTCTGTGCTTCTATGGAAGCCCATCCTCCACCCACTGTGTGTGTGTGTGTGTGTGTGTGTGTGTTTCAGAGAGAGAGAGAGAGAGAGAGAGAATAACAGGTCACCTCTAAATTAAACCCCTTCCTCTCTGTTCTAAGTGGCAGGGACGTTCTTCCCAGAAGAAGCTCTCACTGAGAGTTAGCTTCCCCCTTGGACCTCCCACCCAGAAGTCTGGGGCCTTCCCTGATGAGGGACCACCTGCCACACTGCCATTTCTGCCCTCTGACTCTCCAGCCATCTTCCAGTTCTTTCTGACTTAACTCTTCTCTGGCTTCTCCAGGTTACAGATAAGATACCTGGCTTTTCCTCCCCCACACTCTTATCCCTGATTCCCCACCTCCTCCCTAGTGTAAGAGCAGGTGGGTGCCATCTCAGACTATGTAATGACTGAACACACATAGGGGACCTTGATGTTTTGGCCACTTGACCTCAGGAAGTCCAGGAGATACAGGACTGGGACAAGAAAAGAGTCAACCTCTCTCCTGGGAGCCCAGGGGTAGAGCAGACACTTCTTATCCAAAACCACCAGGTGGCAGCAGGGATCCATTGCTCTGTAACCCTGCCCTCTCAGCCAGGCAAGGTTGGGGCTCCCAAGTCACCTCAATCAAGGTATGTGCATGTGTGTCCAGCTAAGAGCTTGTAGCTTCGTGTCACAAGAGCTGGTGGCAGAGTTGGGGAATGAGGAGCCCTCATAATTCTCTCTGTGCTTTATCATTAGATCTCACCCACAAAATGGGGGAGAGCAACATGTTCTCTCTTCTGGAAGAGGTGACAGAGGCTATATGAGGAAGGGGCAAAGACTATTTTCTAGTGACCCCCACTAGACCTGCTGCTGGAATCTGGCCTGACACTCTTGTCTACCCCTTCTTGGGCCTTCTCTGAATCTTTGTGACTCACTTTGTGGACTTTGTCACCATCCAGCAGTAGTAAAAGAACACCCATCCAATTTATGGTAACATTCAGGGAGGCCACTCTACTTTCCACATCTGTGTAATCAGAGGTATGAAAAAGGTTGTAAGGGGATGAGGAGTCAGGAGCTCCCAGGGCTGAGATTTCTTCTAAGGCCCTCATAGCTCTATAAGAGCATTGCCAATATGCCATGCCTTGGGGCTTAGTCCTGAGTGCTGGGTGACCATGGTCCTTAGCATGGTAACTGGGGCTTTCAGGTTCTAATGATAATAAATAGGACAGTGATGGACATAGGGGGCTGATGGCTAGAGGAAACAGAAAAGCTTTGGTTTGGCGGTCTTGGGTTTGGGGGCATGTCTTGGGGAGAACAGGATTTCTAATGTCTGGGGTGAAATCCAGAAGAAAAGAAGATCTATCTCAGAAGGCCCTAAGGATCTGGCAATGAGAAGATCCTGGTGATGGAGGTGTACATGGCAGAATCCTAAACAGAAAAAAAATTGCCACTTGATGGTTCAAGTGCTACACATTGAAAAGACTTTAATAAAGAGACTGTTTATGGAGCTGTGGGAAGGATTAAGAAAACCAATAAGGTTGGGGATATAGCTCAGTTGGTAGAGTGCTTGCCTCTCATGCACAAAGCCCTGGGTTCAATCCCCAGCACCACACACACACACGCACATGCACAAACATACACAGAGGAAAAGAAAGAAAGAAAACCAATAAGAGGGCTGAGGCAGCTACCAATAGTGGGAAGTTGTTATCACTTCTAGGCTAAAGGGCCATAAAAGGAAACAGTTCCATCCTTCCTTGCAGGATTTATAGTCACGGAAGGTCTAAGCCACTGGAAGCATTACAGAGGGGTGAGGGATGGGGAAAGATCAGTACCCCAGTCCTCTCTCCTCCTGCCTTCTTCTTATCCCTTACTTGTGGTTCTCATTGACCAAGCCTAACTGAAGCCCATTCAGGTGGAAAAGGAGCTCAGGCCATGTACCCCACAAAGGTTAGCTTCCCACTGCACAGAGCAGGGAAAAGAAGGGTGGAGAATAGATGGCAGAAGGGGACAAATGGAGAATGGGCTACATAGGAGGAACTGTTCCTGGAGGGTGTTGGGATTCCAGCTGGGATGGGGGTTGTTTGGGGACACTCCTCAGTTGGTAGTAGGTACTGGCAGGACTCTCAGACTCTCTATTCTCCCCCCACCAGGTCTTCACACGGTATGGAAAGTGCTACACATTCAACTCGGGTAGAGATGGGCGGCCCCGGCTGAAGACCATGAAGGGTGGGACAGGCAATGGGCTGGAGATCATGCTGGACATCCAGCAGGACGAGTACTTACCTGTATGGGGAGAGACTGGTATGTTGCACCCCTCATACTCCCCATACTTCCTGGCCCCAGCCTCCACTAGGGCGCAGGGCACAGGGTCCTTCCCCTTCCTCCAAGGATCTCACCATCTGTATCTCTGACTTTACCTGACATCCCACACTCACATTTCCCTCGCTCCCCCTTCCTGGCTCAGTTACTCTCCAAGGTAACCAGCCATCCTCTTCCATCAGCGGCCGCCACTCACTCTATAAATAACTCCCTCTCTTCTTGGGCTGCCTGCTTGTCTGGTCTCAGGGGGCCGTGGGGCAGAGAGAGATGGGGAGAAGGGAAAAAAGGGAGGAGGAGAAATGAAGAGTATCTGAAACAGTGACATTTTAGGAAAAAGAATGTGAAACACCAAGATGTATAGCAAACACCAGGTAAGAAAAGAAGCATGTAGGAGGCGGGGGTCATTGCAACAGCATGGAGCTGGTAAACCCAGAAAGCAGCTAGGGGTAGCCTAGGACCCCATAGAGAGCTTACCTACCAAATAGACACTGTGCTTATTCCCAGGAGAGGCAGGATGTCCTCAGCTCTGAAGGGGATAGGAACTCAGAAGCCCTCTCAACTCACATACCCCTCATTCCCATAGACGAGACATCCTTTGAAGCGGGAATCAAAGTACAGATACACAGTCAGGATGAACCTCCTTTCATCGACCAGCTGGGCTTTGGTGTGGCCCCAGGCTTCCAGACCTTTGTGGCCTGCCAGGAGCAGCGGGTGAGAGAGCCATTGAAGGCTGGTCCTAGGGTGGGGTGTTGAGGGGTCAAGATGGAGTGGTGGTGGTCAATAATGGGAGGAACAGGTGAGGCAGGACCTTTGTGGTAATTGGGATAGTTAGAAACATGAATGATCTAATGAATGGGTATATTCTACAAACTGCAAAACTTCATGGGCTGCGGAGGGAGAGGGGCAGAACTCCTGAGTTCTGCATCTTGTCAAAGAAGTACAAGGTGACTCAGGGAGAAGTCATCACATTCCCCCAGCTCCCCGGCTCTCCCAGCAGCTCATCTACCTGCCCCCACCCTGGGGCACCTGCAAAGCTGTTACCATGGACTCGGATTTCTTCGACTCCTACAGCATCACTGCCTGCCGCATTGACTGTGAGACACGTTATCTGGTGGAAAACTGCAACTGCCGCATGGTACACATGCCAGGTCAGGCACCAAGTCTTCAAGCACAATCCTGGGGGCTTGCCCCTCACCTGCTCCCCATCTATATCAATCTCTCTAGCCTACTGCATTCTTTGCCCTCTAGCTCTTATCTCTCCAATCTCAGTTCCAGCCTTTTCCAAAAAAAGTGGGTGAAAGGGTCTAGGAAGGATGGACTATCATGGAGGGTCATTTCCAGGTCACACTGGGGACTGGCTAATCCTACTGTCCCATCCTATCCATCTTCCACCTTATATGCCACTACCATCTCATGCCCCCTAATCTCCATCCTGCCCACTGTCTTCTCTTCTCTGTAGGGGATGCACCATACTGCACTCCAGAGCAGTATAAGGAGTGTGCAGATCCTGCCCTGGGTGAGTGCCCCTACCCTGGGGTAGTCACAGAAAGGGAAGGAGGTGCTACCAGCCATATGCACAGGGTTTTCAGACCAAACTCCAGAAGCTTCCAGTAACTACTGCACCACGTTGCACCCTTACATGTATCTGATTTTAAAGCTAAGAATAGTATCTTCAGAAACCCCTATGAAAAATAAATGGAGATCACCTGGGAGGGGCCTTTACATTCTTTCATCAGCACTTCAGCTGGTTGACCCTAAAGGGTCCTCATGGAATGACATATAGGATTTAGAAATACTCACGCAAAGGCTGGGTGAGGATCATCAGCACAGA
Source organism: Marmota monax (assembly GCF_021218885.2). NCBI lineage: Eukaryota > Metazoa > Chordata > Mammalia > Rodentia > Sciuridae > Marmota > Marmota monax. Next base: position 31,039,398 of record NW_026695227.1, read on the forward strand.
GCAGTCACAAGACCAAGGTGAAGAGCAGATCAGGAAAAGGGGGGTGGGTGGCAGGGTTCCTTTGGGCAGGACCAGGATGTTCATGCTGGGAAACTCAATCAATGCCTCTCACCTGGCTGGGTACAGACTTCCTGGTGGAGAAGGACCAGGAGTACTGCGTATGTGAAATGCCCTGCAACCTGACCCGATATGGCAAGGAGCTGTCCATGGTTAAGATCCCCAGCAAAGCCTCAGCCAAGTACCTGGCCAAGAAGTTCAACAAGTCTGAACAGTACATAGGGTAAGGGATCTACTGTACAGGGAAAGGCTCTTGGGCAGGGACTGTGGAAGGTAAGAATGGGCTTTGATGGGGGACCAGCAGGCAAGAAGGAGCTAAGATAATCTGAGGATGGTCCAAGAGTTATCAGAGTATGAGAGTGAGAGTGTGGAGTGGAGATGGAGGGAAGATCAAGCCAGAATAAGCAATGGAAACACCCCTTTTTCCTCCCTCCTTGTTTTATCCTCTGTATTCATCCTCATTTCTGTAACTAAGATCATATCACACTTGCCAGTACATAGAGCATCTTTTCTTATATGCCATTTAATTTAATCCTCATAATAATTACAAAAGGCAGGTATCTCCATCAGCATCTCATCTTATGGACATGGAAACAGGTTTGGAGAGGGTAACTTGTAAGGTTTCCTAGCTAGTAAAGGGTAGAGATATGACTTAGGTCTTCTCCCCCAATCTTTATGCAGGGAGAACATCCTCGTGTTGGACATTTTCTTTGAAGTCCTCAACTATGAGACCATTGAGCAGAAGAAGGCCTATGAGATTGCAGGGCTCCTGGGTGAGCTGCTCATGATACCTGTCCCCTTCCCATACCACAGGCATGGCGTGGCTCCCTACTACTCAAAGCAGGGTGCTAACTCATCCCATCTTCAGGTGCTTTTCCCCAAACCCTGTTGTCTTGATATGTAGTGGGGGAAGGTAGTTGAGCCTTCTCTTAGGGCAAAGTGGAAAAGACAAGCCCGTGGGTATAAGGGAGGGGTAGGGGTGGAGGTGCAAACTATTTCATATGCCTCTGAAATTGATCCAGACACTAAGAGTGTTGGTGTGTTTTTGTAAACAATTCTTTTTCCTGAATAATACCTGTTTATATTAGAAAAGTAGGAAAAGACAGAAAAGCATGGAGAAGAAAATAAAAATCCTGCCAGAATATGGCTTTGTGATCCTTCTGCATGAAGGCTGCCACTCCCTTTGAGAATATGGCTGGCCTGCCCCACTCCAAGCCCTACTGCCCTCACCAAGTCCTGACTCTCTGACCCCGCTCCTACTCCCTTCCTACTCCACCACCCCACCCCGCAGGTGACATCGGGGGTCAGATGGGGCTTTTCATCGGGGCCAGCATCCTCACGGTGCTGGAGCTCTTTGACTACGCCTATGAGGTAAGGGGGCGGGGTAGGGTGGGAGCCAGGCGAGAGGCGGGGTTCCAGCCCGCCCACCCCACCCCACCCCTCGTAGGTTATAAAGCACAAATTGTGCCGAAGAGGGAAGTGCCAGAAGGAGGCCAAGAGGAGCAGTGCAGACAAGGGCGTGGCCCTCAGCCTGGATGACGTCAAAAGACACGTGAGGAGCGAGCAAGGAGGCGCCCTCCAGGCCTTCCCTTCCCCCACCGCCCAGAGCCATCACCCCTCCTTTGCCTCCACAGCACCTGTAGCAACTTATGGCCCTTCCCGTAACCACTTCCTGTTTTGCCCCTTTCCCTAGAACCCGTGCGAGAGCCTCCGGGGCCACCCTGCCGGGATGACTTACGCTGCCAACATCCTACCTCACCATCCGGCCCGAGGCACGTTTGAGGACTTTACCTGCTGAGCGCAGGCCACTCTACCAAACGCCTAGGCGGGGAGGGCTAGGAGAGCAAGGGGCCCCCTAGCTGCCTCCGCATCTGTCCTGGAGACTCACCCACACTTCTGGGGCAGTCCTTTCCTCTTGTCTCTGATGAGGAAGGGTGTTGACTATAGCGTCCTCTCCCTGCCTCTTATCCCATTCTTTTTATTTTAACAAAATTAAACTAATCTAAAAACCTGAGAGAAAGGGGCAAAGGACCTTGGGCTGCCCCCTCTCTGCTCCATGCTGCCTCCCCTAGCTCCCAGCCTAAATTCTTGTCTGTCTGGCTGTCTGTCATCCTGAGTGTCTGCCTACATTCTGCTGCCTCCAGTCACCAAAGCCCCCTCCTATTGAGGGGTGGAGGGGATCCTTGGGGTCTGGAATTTGGCCCCAAATCAGAGAATGTACTTAAGGGGAAGGGCTAGTGGGAGGGCTTCCCCAGCCTTAAGAGACCCTCTCAGCCCAGTTATTCCCCGAGTTTCCAGGCAGGAACTAGAACCCCAGCCTCACTCCCTCACATAATATGGAATCTCTAGCAGGTGGGGGATCCCCTAAAGAAGTGGAGATGGGGACAAGATGTGGCCCTGGTGCTGTAGGCCACATCCTGATACTTACAAGTTCAACCCCACCCCAAAGCTGCTGGAGAGAAATCCCAAGAGGTAGCCTTCCTCTACATCCCATGGAAGACCTGGCTGGTTAGCTTCCAGCTCAGGGAGAGGGGCACTGGTGCCTGACCTCACTGGTCCCTCTCCCAGAGGCCCTTGCAGAGGGCCACATCCATAAATTTTCTTATGGAACTCTCCCAAGTCCTCTGCCCCAGCTTCATTTGCTTCTTTCAACAACCTCATCTGCATTTTCTATTTCTATATGATACAGACTCTATATTGCTATATCTCTGTATATACTTTCCTCTAACCCTGTCTGTCTTCACCCATTCCCTCTTGTCTCTTGAGATCCATCCTCCTACCCAAAGTTCCCCCTTCTGTGTTTATCCCCCCCTTCCCAGTCTTTGAATGCCTTCGCCTGTATAAAGAGTTGGACTCTCTCCCCTGGTGTCTGTACTGTGTACACACATCCCTCTGAGAAGCACAAGGAGACGACACGCGCATTGTAACCTTCGCTCTGTCTCGGTGGCGACATAAAGGAAGCTGTGAATCACAAGCTCTGCCTCGTTCTGGCCTCACCCTTTCCCCCCAACCTGGGCACCTCTGCCCTCCCTGTAGCCTTAACATTCCCTTCCCCTGCTCCACCTATCCCAATGCCCTTTGCTTGACTGACTGTGGCCTCCCCAGGCAAGAGGTTGCTACAGAGGTAGCCTCCACCCAGGGAATGGAGAGCTGGGCTGGATATTAAGCCAACAGTGTCAGACACAGAGGGAGGTGGGGATTGGTGACTCCCACAGCTGGGGCAGTGGATGTCCACAGGTAGAAAAGCTGAGGTCCTTGGTCAGTGACCCAGTCCTGTTCCCTCACCTTATGCCCAAGCCAACCACCTACATTTTCTGATGAGGCAGGGTTTAGTAGTGGGAGGAAAGAGGCAGGCCTAGAAGAGAATTTGAAAGCTCTGCTCTTCTGTCCCTCCCTACCTTAATGAGAGACAAGTGAGGTAAAGGGCCTGCCCCTACCCCCTCAACCAGGCACTCCTTCTAGGCCAGAGCACCAACCCATTTCCAGGCCTTCTCTGCCCAGCTGTCTCTTGGTCTCCAATCCCAGAACAAGATCTGTGTGCAGGTCACCTGTGCATTGGCCTGGAGCTGGAGTGTTTCTTAGAGATTTGACCTGCCCCGAGGGAAGCAGTAGCAAGGCCAAGAAGTGTACACTGGATAGGGGAACAGCAGGCAGGGCTGGGTGACGCATGCCTCTGGTCTAATAAACTGGGTTTCAACCATGTCCTCTTCAGTGTTGTTCTTTTTGTTGAAAGAATTTAGGTATTCCCGTTAAGTGTCTAGACCTGAACTTGGCATGTGGTCACACAATCAGGGGAGGAGTAAGGAGTTTTGAACAGGGAGACAGGCTAATCATCACACCAGGAATGGTTTAAATCACTAAGCAGGGAAAAAGGGAGGGAACCAAAAGCAATTAATTTCCCAAACAGAAGTCCCAATACAAAGGATTCTTTGGTGCGAGGGCAGGGCCAAAATTCAAGATAAGCTGGAACTTAAAATCTGGAAGCAGGTTAGGTTAAAGGTTTAGGTTGAAGTTTCCACTTGAGGTAGTTACTGAGGAATAAGTCCCGCGCTATGAACCAGAAGACTTGTAATTTAGGATTTGCCGTCAGTGCCAATTTATCTGGTACGTCTTTGCCAAGCCACTTATCTCCTTTGAGTTTAGCTTTCCCGATTGTAAAACGGAATAAACAGTGTGCCCCGCTCCTCAAACACCCAGGGTTATAGAAGTTCGAGAATGAAACGAAAAATAATTAACGCGCCTTGAAAAGTTTAATGTACTGCGCCAACATGATGCGATTACTCCAAACTCAGAGGGCTGGAATCAGGGTTGGGGCTGGGGCGGGGACTGTGGTCCCTTCCCAGAGCCTAGGCTTCCTCCCGTCTGCCTGGTGGCGCCCGCTCGCGCGGCCTCTCTGTCCTACAGTTCTTCTCTATGGTTTTCCCTCCCGGACCCTGAAGGCGGGAGGGAGTGGTCAGCACGCCTTTTCCGCTAGTCGCCCCCTCTAGCCTACAGTCTCGCTGTCCCAAGCTTCCCGTGCCCGCCGGTCAGCCGGGCGCACAAACAGGCAGGCACTTGGGGGGCGCGCGGGGGGCAGGGGGAGTTCCGGTTCCGGTTCTTTGTGCAGCTGCAGCGGCGGCTCCGGGAAGATGGCGGCCCGGGCGGGTTTCCAGTCTGTGGCTCCGAGCGGCGGCGCCGGAGCCTCCGGAGGGGCGGGTGCGGCGGCTGCTCTGGGCCCGGGCGGAACTCCGGGACCTCCGGTGCGAATGGGCCCGGCGCCGGGTCAAGGGCTGTACCGCTCCCCGATGCCCGGAGCGGCCTATCCGGTGAGTGAGGCAGGAGGAGGGGCGCACGGGCCGGGGGCGGGGCCCTGGGAGTGACAAGGGTGGGGGAGAAGTAGGAGGGACTCCCTTGGGAGGGGTTCTGTGCCCCGGGTGGGGGTTAGAGAGAGGCATTTAGCATCCCCACCTGCTCCCAGAGGCATTGTTTCCTTGAGGAGTCGGTGTAGAACCAGGGTGGGTTAAGTGGCTCTTGGCATGGTTATGGAGTGCAAAGGGGCTTGAGCAGTTCCAGTGCTCACAGGAAAACCCAAGGTTTAGCTGCAAATTGAGGTCAGCACCTAAGGAGATAGCAGAGAAAATATGGAATTAGAGGAGATGTGGGAAGAGTCAGATCCAATATAACCTGGGGATAATTTGAATATAATCATATGATATGTTAGCCTTTGGGTCCTGTTTTTCTATGAAATCACTACTAGAACAGAAGAAGCTCCAGATATCTATATTTCAAAGAGGCAGAGAACTCTTCTCTCATTGACCTGGAACCTCCCTATCTTGTTTCATTCAAAGAACTCAGATGTCCCCCACTTTTTTTTAATGGGGTTAGCTAGGGAAGCCATTACATCTTTGGGTTCTCTCTCTATTTTTATAGAGACCAGGTATGCTGCCAGGCAGCCGAATGACACCTCAGGGACCTTCCATGGGACCTCCTGGCTATGGGGGAAACCCTTCTGTCCGACCTGGCCTGGCCCAGTCAGGGATGGACCAGTCCCGCAAGAGACCTGCACCTCAGCAGATCCAGCAGGTCCAACAGCAGGCGGTCCAAAATCGAAACCACAAGTAAGATGACTTGGGGAGGGGGGAAGGGAATCTATGAGAGTAGAAGTGGTAAATCAAGAAGTGGTGGTGCCGAGTCAGCAGATGTTGTTATGGGGGCTCATCCTTGAGAATGCCTCATGGTTGTGGTGGTGATGGAGTTGATGGTGTCGGGGGAGAGGGTTTTCTTTGATTTGAGACTTTGCAGGCCCTTACTTTATTATAAATGGAAGTGCTGACAGCTTATCTTCATGTTCTGACTAGTTCTATTCCAACCTGATAACAGTATTTATTCCAAACAGTGCAAAGAAAAAGAAGATGGCTGACAAAATTCTACCTCAAAGGGTGAGTCCAAGCTGTAGATTTTCCTGAAGATGTGGTGAGTCTGAGAATAGAGATGGTCAGCTCTAGATCCCAATTATATCTTTTCTGTTTCTAAGATTCGTGAACTGGTACCAGAATCCCAGGCCTATATGGATCTTTTGGCTTTTGAAAGGAAACTGGACCAGACTATCATGAGGAAACGGCTAGATATCCAGGAGGCCTTGAAACGTCCCATCAAGGTAACACAGGACAGCATTAGGCAGAGAGCCAAAGGAGAGGACTTGGGAACCTTCACCAGGCTTAAGATGAGAAATCAAAGGCACAGCACAGCTCTCCTTGGCATTTAAATTGCATCTTTCCCTTCCGCCTACAAACCAAGAATTTCATTAGGAGCATTTAGGAACATAAGAACAGCCAAGGGGGAGGGGCTTTTGATGTCTCTTGCATTCGAAATATACCCTGTCCGTGTTTTTGCTGTAATGGCTCTGCTACCTTGGGAACCTGGCAACTTGCATGACTCTCCACCTGGCATTATGGTGTATGCACTTGCACTTAGATCAGTGGCCTGTGCTCCTCTTCTAAATGGAATCTTCATCTACCGACTGGAGGGACTGGGTAGACAGTAAGCCAGTCTGTTAGGATTAATTTTGGGGTTTGGGGAGACCCTTGTCTTCAACATCAAACCACTGAAGCCCCACCATCAATCCTGTTTCTGCCTTCCTCAGCAAAAACGGAAGCTGCGAATTTTCATTTCTAACACTTTCAATCCGGCTAAGTCAGATGCCGAGGATGGGGAAGGGACGGTGGCTTCCTGGGAGCTTCGGGTAGAAGGACGGCTCCTGGAGGATGTGAGTTAAAGGTCCACTGTGGTCGGCATCCAGGGTGGGAGCTGCTGGGAATGAGCAGTGTTGTCCAATCAGCAGGAAGCCTAACTGGGAGCATCAGAGAGAGGGAGACTTTTCCCTGTACAGAAAGACAGTAGTCCTTTGTATCTGCTTCCACAGCATTGACCCTCACTGGTATCATATTGTCCTGGGATCTGATTTGTTGTGTACCTTTCTCCTGGTGCTGCTGGTCTTTGAATTTAACAATATCTTAAGATTAGTTTGTTTTTGTTTTTTTAAATCAAGTGAGTTTGTGCTTAGCATTTGAGGCCATGTTTCCTCTTGGAGTCCTTATGGTCCTTGATTCCCATTGTGGTATCTCCATCTTCATTGGAGATACCCCTGGTTTAAGCGTAATAGATTCCTCCAGCAGGCTCTTTGTGGCTTCACAGGGAACATCAGCTGACAGGTGATAGCCTCCAAACTTCCCACACCAGCAGCTCTTTGGGGAAACTCACCTTTTTCTCATTCCTTACACTCTCTGGCTCTCTATTTTTAGCTGCTTGCAGGCAAGCTAATTTGAATGCATTTTTGCAGGAGAACCAGGGTTCAGTGTTGTAGAGTCTTCTCTTCTATATAGGTCCAGTCCATCTGCTGATTGTGTTGTTCTGTCCAAATAAAGCTGTTTTTGTTCTGGCTGCTTATTCCCTGTGATTCATTTCCTCTCTACAGTCAGACTATTTTCTATTCAAACTTGCTTTGTTATGTGCAGAAGTTTGGCTTAACTTGCCTCATTTCCCAAAGGGAAATGAGGTGGGTAAGTCAATGATCCTGTCCGTGTAATAGGCTGCTTCTTCAGGGTTCTGTTGCTACCAGGACTTGTTTAATACCCACAGATTCTTTGCCATCTCTTAAGAGATATTCAGAAGGCATTTTTTAGTTGTTGTTGTTTTTTTTTCCCCATTGCTGTTGTGGACTCTTTTTAAAAAATATTGTTGTGGGAAATTTATTCTAGCCTTTTCTAACATGACCGTTTCTTTTTCTTCTAGTCAGCCTTGTCCAAATATGATGCCACAAAACAAAAGAGGAAATTTTCTTCCTTTTTTAAGTCCTTAGTGATCGAATTGGACAAAGACTTGTATGGGCCAGACAACCATCTGGTAGAAGTGAGTAGTTCTGCTTTCTAGATTTTGACTCTTTATGACTGGAGTATGATGGACTTGGGAGCCAAACTTTAACCTCTAGTGTAAAGGGGAGGTATAAAATAAAGGGTTACCCCAGGTATATGGTTCTATCATTGCAGTTTGTAAACTGACCTCCAGGTGGCACTAGCTGTGTTTAGTTTGCAGTCTAACTTGTCCCACCTTTTTAATGTTATCCTGGCCACTGTCCCCACTTCAAGGGAAATTCTAATGGAGGCCTCGTTTACATGCCAGGCTATCTCTGCTCTGCATCTTGCTTATTAATACTGGAGAGTCATTAGTTACCACACACCATTCATATGTTTTCATGATAGCAGTTACTATAGTTAAATGGGTTGACTAATAGGATATTAGTACTTGCCTTGGTTACCTTTATAGTTATGGGACTTCCTTTTGGTTCCTGTTCCCTTAGATTCACATCCAAATCACCAGAAATCCTTTATTTTAATGCTCATTAGCTCAGTATTTTGAAGACTCTGTTAGTAATAATATTCTTTGGGATACAATCAGAACCAGAATGACAGTCCAGCACTCCATGTGAACTTAACTTGCTCCTTTCTTTGCCAGTGTAGCTGCAGCCCCTTAACCTCAACCACTAAGAGACATGGAAAGGTCTTTACCATCTAATAAGGGAAGTAAGTCATAGAATCAATAGAAATTTGTAAATCTGTTTAATCTAATTTTATAGAAGTAGAGTATAGTGGGTAAAAATGTGGACTATAGAATCAGATACACTAGATCTCAAATTGCAGCTCCACCACTTTCTGGCTCTTTGACCTAAGCAAGTTATTTCATTCTCCTAAGCATTAGTTTTCTCATCTATAAAATAGGTATTAGTGCCTATCTCATATGGATGTTTGGGAATTAAGTGACAATCCAGGTAAATGTCTTAGAACACTTTGCATATAATAAATATTCAGTAAATAGTAACTACATATTTCTGTTCTTTTTGTGGATAAAATTATCACTAGAAATTCATGCTAATTTAAATGTGATCCCAAACACTTAGGATTAAAAGGTTGATCTCCTTACATACAGACAATAATCACAAAGTCATATGCAGTTTTTAAGAGATGCATCATGTTATTGCTCTTCTTCAGTAGCCTCAGTAATCAGAGTTGAATGAATGTTCAGACATTACAGAAGCTCTTCCCTCCCACCCTAGCTCTTCCTCTGGGAGAGCACCCCCTGACATCTTCCTCTCTGTAGTGGCACAGGACCGCCACTACCCAGGAGACCGATGGCTTCCAGGTGAAGCGACCAGGAGATGTGAATGTACGGTGTACTGTCCTACTGATGCTGGATTATCAGGTATTCTGTGGAGGTGTGAGGGAGTCCAACTTTCATAGTCATGTTCCATTAGTGGTCTGACTTTAAGGGTTTAAGTCTGTTTGTGAATAATTTGTCACTTAAGTATGAAGACAGTTCTTAGTCATGAGTTCTTTTTTTTTTTTAATATTTTTTTAATTGTAGATGGACACAACAATGTCTGTATTTTATTTATTTTTATGTGGTGCTGAGGACCGAACCCAGTGCCTCACGCGTGCAAGGCAAGCGCTCTGCCACTGAGCTACAGCTACAGCCCATGAGTTCTTCCTAGTATTTTCCTATCCTCAAGAAAACACTTTGTCAGTATTTTCTGACTAGATTGAATGTTCTTCTGTATTAAGAATCCTGAAGTATTTAGACCCAAATCATTAGTTTTATTGCCTTTATCTGATTCTGTGCAGCCTCCTCAGTTTAAATTAGACCCTCGTTTGGCTCGGCTCCTTGGCATTCACACCCAGACTCGTCCAGTGATCATTCAAGCACTATGGCAATATATTAAGACACATAAGCTCCAAGATCCTCATGAGCGGGAGTTTGTCATCTGTGACAAGTACCTCCAGCAGGTAGGTAAAGAACTCATTCTTTTTTTAAGAAAAAAATTTATTTATTTATTAGTTGTAGTTGGACACAAATGTTTATTTATTTTTATGTGGTGCTGAGGATCAAACCCAGGGCCTCAAATGTGCTAGGCGAGTGGTCTACCACTGAGCCACAACCCCAGCCCCTAAAGAACCCATTCTTTTGTTAGAATCTACTCAAGCACTAATTATACTCAAAATGCAAATTTGTAGCTGCTTCTTTTTCCCACAGATCTTTGAGTCTCAGCGTATGAAGTTTTCAGAGATCCCTCAAAGGCTGCATGCCTTGCTTATGCCACCAGAACCCATTATCATTAATCACGTCATCAGGTAAGCCTATGCATGGGAGGCTGTGGTATGTGCTGCTGGCACAGCCAGTTGTCAGATTTTTCAAGGATTTTACAAGCAGGTTGTTAGACATAGCTGCTACTTAAATTACATAAGATAAAAATTAAATTATCATACTAAAAGTGAGAGTGATATATTCTCAAAATTTACTGTTTCCTGGTTATTTTATTACATTTTTCTAGTATTTGTTTTCTTGAGATTACTTGTGTCTTGCTGGGTATGCTGGCACATGCCTGTAATTCCAGTGGCTTGGGTAGCTGAGACAGGAGGATTGCTAGTTCACATTCAGCCTCAGCAACTTAATGAGATCCTATGCAACTTGGGGAGACCCCGTCTCAAAATAAAAAATAAAAGGGGCTTTGGATGTGGCTCAGTGGTTAAGCACCCCTGGGTTCAATCCCTGGTACAAAAAAAAAAAAAAAAAAAAAAAAGATTACTTGTGTCTATATGGTGGAAATGCTACTGTATAATGATTTTTGGTTGCACAACTCTTCCCCATTCCAGAATATCGGAGGCTGGAAATGAGCAAAAACTACCCATCAGTGTAGTATTGCTGCCCCCTTGGAGGATTAGTTGTTAGACTTTTATGAGCTGATCACTGATGTGAAGGATCAGCAGCCATGTCTACATGGTGGGACATTCCAATCTGAGACTAACTCCATTGCTTCTATTTGCTTTTTAGTTCAGAAGATAGAGAGCAAGGCATCTCTAGGCAGATAGAGAGTGAAGAAAGGTACTTTCTCCTCAAAGCAGCATGTCCCTGTAGTTAGATATTGTCCCTTTGCACTCCTTTCTTTGCTTTATATTAAGTCTGGTAAAAGCCTGCCATTCCTTATGCTCCGATCTATCATTCATTGAGTAGTAACTCCTACAGTCTATACATTGGTTCCATAAAAGGTATTGTCTGGATTCCTGAGCTTATGTTTAGGCCAATTTTTCTTTTCTTTTCCTCCCCCACCCCTTGGTGCTGGGGATCAAACCCAGGACTTCACACATTGTAGGCAAACACTATACAAACTGAACCACATTCCTAGCCCTAGGTCGTGTGTGTGTGTGTGTGTGTGTGTGTGTGTGTGTGTGTGTGAGAGAGAGAGAGAGAGGGAGGGAGGGAGGGAGGGAGGGAGAGGGAGGTAGCAGTACTGGGAAAAACAAGTTAAGACTTGAGACAGGGTCTTACTAGGTTGCTTAGGGCCTTGATGAGTTGCTAAGGTTGGCCTTGAACTTGGGATCTTCCTGCCTTAGTCTTCTGCTGGGATTAAAGACATGTACCTTACCCAGTGTTTATTTTTGTTTTTCTTGATACTGGGGTACAGGAGATTGAATCCAGGTGTGTTTAACATCTGAGCTGTATCCTCAGCAACCCCCCCAACACACTTTTATTTTGAGATTGGGTCTCGTTAAGTTGGCTTTAAAGTTGTGATCCTCCTGCCTCAGCCTCCCTAATTGCTGGGATCACAGGCGTGTACCACCACACCCTAGCTTAATTTTAGTTTAAAAGGGGAAAAGATAAATAAAATTCTATAGCAGTGGTTTCCTCTAGAGAGGAAGGAACTTACTTTTCACTGGATACATTTTGTACTATTTAAATTTTTATCATTGACTCTTAAAAAAAATTAACCTCATTGAGATAGAATTCGTATATAATAAACTATACACACTTAAAGTGCAGTTTGAAGGGAGCTGGGGTTGTGGCTCAGTGGCAGAGAGTTTGCTTGGCATGTGTGAGGCACTGGGTTGATTCTCAGCACCACATATAAATAAAGGTCCATCAACAACTAAAAAAAAAAAAAACAGTTTGAAGACATTCCCTGGGCCATCATTTTGACACTGTATTTAGTTATCGGGAGATAAGCCCTTTACCAGATCCCTTTGGTTTCCTTCCCAGTGTTGATCCAAATGATCAGAAAAAGACAGCTTGTTATGACATTGATGTGGAAGTGGATGATACCTTGAAGACTCAGATGAATTCTTTCCTGCTGTCCACTGCTAGTCAACAGGAGATTGCTACTCTAGACAACAAGGTAGGGTTTCTACCCTAGTTAATTTGGGTGTTTCCACTTCCCTATCACAGCTTCTAGACTGCTTTTTTTTCTTTTTCTTTTTTGACTGCCTTTTATTTCTTGTTTTTAAATCAAAATAAATGGATACCCAGTATTTGTCAGGTACTGTGCTTGGTGCTGCTTAGAGCCAGACTCACATGAGTTCTGCCTCAGGCTATACTTTTAAAGTGTTGAGCCTCAGTTTCTGATCTGTGAAATAAGAGACCATAATACCCATTTTTATAAAGGTACTCTGAGAATGAAATGAGACAGTGTTTAACATTGGCCAGGCATAGTGGTGTACAACTGTAAATCCAGCAACTCAGAGGCTGAGGTGGAAGAATTGCAAGTTCAAAGCCAGCCTCTGCAACTTAGCAAGACCCTGTCTCAAAATAAAAAGGACTGGTAGCATCAGTCATTAGTACCACAAAAAAAAAAAAAAAAATTTACAAGCTGGGTTAGGAGTATACCTCAATGGTATAGAGCACTTGCCTACCATGTGTGAGGGCTGAGTTCAATCCCAGAACCACACACAAACACAAAAAGAAGTGGTACACACTGGTAAATACTATTGTCCACCTATGCCAGAAACTTAGAATAGAATCATCATTGTTCCTCCTTCTCTGGTGTGTTAGATACATCACAGGTGCCAGGGGATGGGATATTTGGGAAAAGGAAGCTAGATGGGGAAGTTGGAGCCTTATCACAAGGTTTTTTTGTTGTTGTTTGTTTGTTTTTTAAATACTTTATTTTATTTATTTATTTTTTTGTGGTGCTGCGGATCAAACCCAGCACCTTGGACATGCTAGGTGAGCGCTCTACCGCTGATCCCCATTCCTAGGCCCTTTGTCACAAGGCTTTGAGGCAGATAACACTAGTTTATATTCCATCCTGTAGGTGAAGTAAGGGATTAGCCTAGTAAGAAGTTTTTACAACAGTGGATGCACTGTTGCTATTTGCATTTAGAATGATCACTGGCTGGAAGGTGGAGATTGCAAGGGGGAAGATGTGGAAGCAAGAAGCCCAGCTAGACACCTGTTATAATAATCCATGGAAGATAATGTCAAAGCCCTAAACTGAAGTTACAGACAGTGAAGATGGAAATAAGTAAATTGATTTTGAGAGGTGTCACAAGAATTAAGGGATTTGACCACTGTTTGGATGGAGGTGAGAGAGAAGGAGGAACAATGATGATTCTATTCTAAGTTTCTGGCATAGGTGGACAATAGTATTTACTACGATTGGGAAGAAGAGGAACAGGCATTAGGGAAAGGGTACTGGATTTAGTTTTGGGAATGTTGAGTTTGAAGTGCCTTGAGATGTCAAGAAAACATTTGAATTGTTTGTAGTTTAGAAAACGGACCCTGCACTGCAAAGCAGGAACTCATGACCCTGTCAGTGATGTGGATGAAGTATTCACCATGTAGTGCTGGGTACCTGAGGAGACTAAAAGGAAAACTTCCCCTTACTTGGAATACACAGAGACAAACAAGTGCAAAGAATGCTGGGGCCAGAAGCAGTGGGAGCTTCGCACAGCATCCTAGCTCTGGGCAGCAGCACCCTGTGCCTAGATTGAAAGTGACATACAGAGACTTCATGCACTGTCTGCCATCTAACTTTGTGTTTCTGTAGTGTGAAAATGGCATGTGCGTCCTTCATTTCAGATCCACGAAACAATAGAAACTATCAACCAGCTGAAGACCCAGCGGGAGTTCATGCTGAGCTTTGCCAGAGACCCTCAGGGTTTCATCAATGATTGGCTTCAGTCCCAGTGCCGGGACCTCAAGGTAAAGAACTTAGTAAAGGATCAGGGAGAATTGAGGAGCCAATTTTTCTTCAGTATATCCCATTTTCAGTTGAGTAGGGAAACCATTGAGTGTCAATTTAGTATTTATTCAGTGCTGTCATGGTGCTTCATATTGTCAGGGATGCAAAATGGAAGACCTGATTTCTGCAACATCCATTTTATTTGGAAAAACAAAGCTAATGTGATTAAAAATAGTATGCCATATAGTACATTATCAGAACTCACCAGTAAAATAATTCAAAATAAGGCTAGAGTCACTGGGTAAGGCTTCATGGAAAATTTTGGACTTGAAGATATTTCTCAGAGAGGAGAACACTAAGGCAAGAAGATAGGCACGGACATAGAATGTGTGAAATCCACCTAAGTTTTCACCCAGCCTGCCACTGCTGTGACTGCAGTTAGGAAGGATGCAAGAGGAGCAAGGGGAAAGAGCACCAGGCAGGTTTCTAGACAAGGCAATGACTTGTGGATAACAGGAGGCTACTAGGTGTTATATTAGTTCACTGGGACTACAACAGCAAACTAACACAAACTGGGTGCTTAAACAACAGAAAACTCACAGTTGTGGAGGCTGAAAGTCTGAGATCAAGATTAAGAAGATTGGTTCCTTCTGAGGGCCGTAAGGAGAATGTGTTTCAGACCTCTCTCCTAGTTTCTGGTGGCCTCAGGCATCCCTGGGGTTATAGCTGGTTTTCTCTGTGTGTCTTCACATCGTCTTCCTTCTGTACCTGTTTTGTCTCTATGTCCAAATTTCCCCTTTGTAAGGATACCAGTCATATTGGATTAGGGCCAACCTAATGACCTCATCTTAACTTGATCATCTGCAGAGACCCTATTTCCAAATGAGGTCACATTCACAGGTACTGGGGGATTAGGATTTCAGCATCTTTTCGGGGGATACAGTTGGACCAGTAGGAGGTGTAAAGGCAGAAAGCAAGTCTCTTCTCTCCTTTCCCCTGCCTTTCTCTCAGACTATGACTGATGTGGTGGGTAACCCAGAGGAGGAGCGCCGAGCTGAGTTCTATTTCCAGCCTTGGGCTCAGGAGGCTGTGTGCCGATACTTTTACTCCAAGGTAGGTGCTTGAGATGCACTGGGAAATTGACAAAAAAACAAGGGGTATGTACCTCCGATGGGGTCAGTGATTTTAGGTACCAATTTCTGATCAACTGTCTCATTTTCCACTCTTTTCTCCTTAGGTGCAGCAGAGACGACAAGAATTAGAGCAAGCCCTGGGAATCCGGAATACATAGGGCTTCTCTGACAGCTCTAATTTGGCTGCTCCAGTTATTTGTGCTGTGCTGCCTGCCTCATAGCACCTGCCTTGGTCTTGCTTGGGGCCTTTCAGGGGATGCTGTTGGTTCAAGGACAACACCAGAATGAAGAGGGTCTCACATTTCTGTCTCACAAGACACCTCTTATCCTCTTTTCCCACCCCATCCCTTCCCACCCCTCAGCTTCCCTTTGCCCCACAGTTCCTATGTGCCTCTATCCTCCCCTGGTCTACATAGGACCTCTAGATAGTGGTAGAGAGAGAACCTGTAGTGGTAATCAGTGCTCTGAATGGACTGGACTAAGGCCAGATGGTCTTTAATGGGACCAGCTACACTGATCCTGCCCTTCAGAGACCCAGGAGTTGGGAGTTGTAGCCCCTCCTCCAAGACTCAGGCCTTGGGGCGCTCTATAAGCTAGTTTATTTTGGCCCTCCTAATAACAGAATCCAATTTCCTTCCTTCCCTCCACAGGTTTGGAGCAAACTCTCCCTTCACTTGTTGCCCTCTAGCACTAAAGGAACCCTGGCTCTTGGGCTCCACTGAGCCCCAGGTCAGTCCCCAGTCCTCTGCTGTCTCAGTGCTTCTTTGACTCCTTAGTAGGGGTCTTCTTACATCAGTATTGGAATTTGTTCTTGAACTATTGCTCCCTCCTGCACACTCCTTATAGCTGCCCTTTGTAGGATTCCTTCATATCTGCCCTAACCCATGGCATTTGGGTGGGGGAATCTTGCCTTTTCCTGTCAGAGCCCCAGAGATCTAACCTAGGGTACTGTCATTGCCAGCAGAGGCTGTTCCTTCCTGCTGTTGCTTGGAAGAGTGATTTATTCATTCACTCTCCCCTGCCCACTCCCTTAATGGAGAAACAGGCCTAAAATCAAACGGGTAAAGCCCTGGGCTATCCCTGTCTTCCTGTCCCTCATCTGCCCAGTTGACACTCATTGGTGACTTCTAGGGTACCAAGAAGTGAAAGCACCTAGGGCTGGAGAACAGCTCTGAGTTGGGTTTGTGACTCTTCCCTCTCCCTGCCTCACAGGATTGTGACTCCCCAGCCCTTGCCCTCAAAGCTTCAGACCCCTCAGGTAGCAGCAGGACCTTGTGATCTTGGCCCCTTGGAACTGAGATGGTTTTGCATCTTTCCAGGAGAGCCTCAGATTCTTCTTCCAGGTTGTATCACCCCCCGAGTTAGCATATCCCAGGCTCGCAGACTCAACACAGCAGGGTGGGAGACAGCTGGGCACAGAGGGGAATTCTGCCAGAATGGGCTCTGAACCCACAAAACTGACAAAGCCCCTGCTTCCCCACCCCTCCTCAGGCTCCTGCGAGCATATCCCCTTGCCCCTTGTCCCTGCCTGTTCTACACTGAGGACAGCAGAGTTTTCTCCCCATCTTCCCCTTCCTGCCATATTCCCATCCCTCCTTCAAAAGGTTCTCCCCACAGTGACACTGGACAACCCTGGGGCAGCTGAGCCCTGGCCTGGCTCCTGGCTGGAACCATGAGGAGGAAGTTCAGCACTCCTACACAGTGTCCCTATTGAAGATAACTGTTTTTATTAACTGAATTATTATGTTTTTTTCATGGACCAAAATTTTTTTTGTACTGTCCCCTTATGGATGTCACCCAGTTTTAATAAAAGAATCTTCTGAAGGGTGAGTCCCCTGCCTCCTGTGGGAGAGCTTCTCCTAAGCTCTTTGTTCTTCACCACCATCAGCCCTGCTCACAATGTCATTGTATTTGACAGATATTTATTGAGCACCTGCTGTGTGCCAGCTATGATGCCAGGCACTGGGATTCTAAGGAAAATGAGGTTTTTCCCTGGTGGGCTTGGTCTCACCTGAGAGGCTGGTGACCTAGAGGCCAAGAAGGCAAGTTAAATGCTTGGGGTTGTTGGGCTTTACCACTGGATCTTTAGAGTCCTGCTTCAGCTCCCCTGTTTATTAGGTACTTATAGGTGAGTGGCACTGCCATCTTTTCTCTTGACCCTCTGGCTCCTCAGGCCACTTCCTGGCTGGAGTCCTTAGATGACTGTAGTGTGTTAGGCTTGACAGAAATTCCTTTAGAGGTTCCATTTCTTTCTGCAGCACCAAGGCCTGGGCAGCAGCAGACATTTTTATTTCCTGAGCTGTTCTCTTTCCACTGGAGCCCCAGAGTGAGCTATCAGTTCTTAAGATTGGCATGGAAGTGCATTAACTACAAGTGTAACAAGCCAGGGTACACCTGTGATCCCAGCTACTTTAGCTGCTGAGGCAGGGGATTGTAAGTTTAAGGACAGCCTGGGCAATTTAGTGATACCCTGTCTCAAAAAGGGCTTAGGATGTAGCTCAGCAGTAAAGCCTCTCCCTGCTCCCCCAGTCCAATCCCCAGTACCATACACAGTATAGATAGGCAGCTTGCAAACTGTAGGAGTCCCCATTAGCAAGACCATGAAATTTTGCAGTTCTTCTTGCTCCCCACTTGGTGGCTCGCTGCTTTCCTCTGCCACTGTTAAAGAAGAGGGAGTAGAACATTGGATGAGTGTAACTGCATCTAAAGTTGCAGTTTAAAAAAAAAAATCCTTTGCCTCTATGGATAGGAATACTCCAGCATCGCTTGTGTTCAGTGAGACCCACCAAAGATAACGACTGTTCCTAATCTAGAACTTGATAGGGAAAGTAGAGGAGTTGTGGGGGTGATAACAGAGTGGAGAAAATTGATGTCAAGGACATTGAAATGGCATCTGTTTTTACCCAGGCTAATTACATGTGTAATGAATGGCTGATGAATCATTAATTTCAAGCAAATAATCCACAGTTGGTGCTCAGGAAAAGAGCTCTAGTGATACAGATAGCTTCCTGTGACAAGCCATTTCTGAATCTTGGCACCCTCTTTATTCCTATGTAAATGAACAAATTCTTTGTCTCCACACTACCTAAAATGACAATAGGGGCAAAATGAGAAATGAAGCATTTAGGCAAAAACAAGGGGATTATTTTTATGCATAAATGTCCATTCTTTTGGAGTTCCTAATGTGTGCCAGGGACAGAAACATCTTTTTCATCACCCATAATCAGTGCTCCCAGCTGGCAGCCTGGCACTGGTACCTTCTTCTCAGTGCCAATGCAATGAACGAGTGGTCTGTGGGAGGCTAGCCCTGTATTAGGCCTAACTTTGTTCTAAGGAAGATAGCCCCTACTGATTTCTTGTATGTTCCCCTTATAGGGACTCCCTGTTCATAAGTGAATATAGCAGGCTCTTACTGGGCTATCCCTGGGCAACCCACAGTTTTGACCTCCTGCCCACTTACCCTTACCCACTAGTTTCACCCAGACTCCCCTCTAGCCCACAGCTTATTACTGTCACTAGCCAGTGGCAGCCTAGAGGGTTGGCAACTCCCACTGAGCATTCTGCCAAGCCAGGAGGTCAGCACGTGAGCACACAGTGTCGTCTGCCCTCTAGGCCAAGGTGCAGAGATTGGAGGGTTAGGAGCCTCTTGCTCCACTCTCCAGACAAGCCTGGAAACTGGAGCTCCTCCTTCTCTTGGTCAAACAGATGGCTGTGGGTAATGTAGAACCTGAACTGCTGAAGGTATTCCTGCCATTCTCTGTCCCCCAGTGATACCTGCCTGCTTTCTTTCACGGCATCTGAGACCAAAAAACTCCAGCTATTCCTGAGTTTTGGAAACTGCTGCTCCAGGTCACACCTCCCTCTCCATTTCTGGTCTCTGCAAACTATGTGTTAACCTGCAGAAGCCCCTAATGTGGTACTTGAAAACCCAAGAGAAGAAATTGTAGCAATCTCAAAGCCTTGATCTCAAGAGCAGTGTACACTTTGGCTGCCTTGTCTCTCCTTGTCTTTACATATGTCTTCAAGAATTCTGGGCCACATGGCATTAGAGTTCTCTGACTTTGGCCCTTCCTGCCTTCCCTGCCTAGGAGACACTCAGGTGGAGATTGTCTGATAGGCCCATCTATAAGTCCCTGAAATTACCAAGATGACCGTGCCCTTGGAGGCTCTTATCACTCTTGGGCTGGGTTGCCCTCAAAGAAAGCAGGCCCTTACTTATATGTGGTCTCATCCTTAGAAGTAGACCCACATTCACCAACCCCTCACTCATATCCCTGCAATGGAGCTACTGTGGGGTTGCTTGAGGATAAAACTAGAGCAACTCTGGTCCTAGGAGGGTATGTGCCAGGAGTGGGGGTTAGAGAATTCCTACCTTTGAAAAGAAAGCATTCTCAAATCTGCTACTAGGGCTAAATACAATTTATTTCAGTGCTGGGAAAAGAAGGGAGTGAGGGGGGACAATCACTTTGTCCTTATCTGGGCAATTTCTTGACAGACCTCAAAATGAGACCATTGCAAAGGGGGTGGAAAAGTGGGCTGGGGCCAAAGAAATTCGCTAGCAATGTCATCTGCAAAGCCAAGAGGAAAAACCAGCCTGGCCTCTGCCCCATTCCCATTCCCCCCACCTGTCTCTACCCTTTCCCTGGTTCTGCCAGACTCTCTATCTCCCTGGGCGCCAGCTTCTCAGCCACCCCTGGAGGCGGGGCTTGGCTGCACCCATGCGTGGTAGCGGAGTTAAATGCTCTGAGCCGGCACTGCTTGGGCAGAGAAGTGACACCATGGCCAGCAAGAAAGTCTGCATTGTAGGCTCTGGCAACTGGTAAGTGGCTGTCAAGGACCATGGGGGAAGGGTGGCTTCCCCCAAGAAGAGAGGGGTTAAGGAAGGAAGCTGGGTGGGCAGGAGGCAAAGTGGTTGGAAAATATATCTGGTTCCTGTTTGTCCCCTGCTGCTGTCCTCATTGCCTACAGGCACAGGACAGATGACCCACCTCCCAGGCTGTGCCTGCCTGGGCAGTTGCACCTGTTCATCAATGGAAGTGAACAGAATGCTCCCTTCTCTGCCTGAAGAGCTGCTTGGGTTTGGGGAGTGGAACAGGAAGGCTGCTCCTCTTCTCCAGCAGCAAAGTGTGAGACAGACTTGAGTCTCCTCTATTGCCAGGTCACAAGAGACTCACTTGTCATAAGAGTGGGGTGGGGGGTGATGAAAAAAATAATCTGGAGGGCTGCTATAAGGCCCTGTAGTGGGTGGGTGCTACCCCATCCCCTGCCGCTGTTTCCTCCCTCACACCCCACTCCTCACTTTCCTGTACTTTCCCTAAACTCCCAGGGGCTCAGCCATTGCCAAGATTGTGGGTGCAAATGCTGCCCAGCTAGCACACTTTGACGCCCGGGTGACCATGTGGGTGTTTGAGGAAGATGTTGGGGGCAGAAAGCTGACAGAGATCATCAACACTCAGCACGAGAATGTCAAATACCTGCCAGGGCACAAGCTGCCCCCAAACGTGGTAAGCCTCAACCTCCTGCAAGGAAGGGAGGAAGTCCAGATGGTCAGTGCCCAGATTTTATCTACAGGAGCCTCCTGCTGAAAGGGAACACTTCAGGTACAAGTTGGACTTGAAAAGTGTCTCAGAAGGGCTTCTGTGGGCACAGGGCACTCCCATGTAGACTCCAAACTGCTCCCTGGGCACTTTCTGGGATTGAGGAGAATTTGCACAGTTCCTCTTTCTTACAGGATTCCAGGGGGAAGAGTCAGGGAAGAGGTGCCTAAGTTGGTTTCCATGACAACCAAAGACTGGTTCTCAGACTCCTAGATTTAGGGTCCCAGCAGTGCCTGCCTCAGGCTCTAATCCTGTTACTCATTCACTGGATTATTAGCAGATTTGGAAGCTGCTCCTTGGACTTTTGGTCTTTGGTCAAATTGATATAGCTCTCTTCCCCACCTGGAAATGGGGGAGCAAGAGAGGAAAAGGGCTCTCTCTTCCCAGTTGGGGCTCCAGGATGATGAAATCTTACTTGGCTTCTCCTCCTGCCAAGCCCAGGCTGCCTTTGGCCTCCCTCACAGTCCCATAGCCAAGGGCCAGGAGCGTGCTGGGGGGAGAGTTCCAGAAATCCAGGTCAGCTGAAGCAGAGGGGCAGTGAAGGTTGGATTCTCATAAGTTCAATCCTCCCAGATTCAGTCCCAAACTACTCTTTCTTTTCCCTCTTCTCAGTCTTACTCTGGCTTCTAGACTGCTGAATAGAGTTCTCTGGGGGCTAGCAGTGGTCTGCCAAACCCACAAGCACCTGGTCACCCCACAGGTGGCTGTACCAGATGTGGTCCAGGCTGCAGCAGATGCTGACATCCTCATCTTTGTGGTGCCCCACCAGTTCATCGGCAAGATCTGCGACCAGCTCGAGGGCCACCTGAAGGCCAACGCCATTGGCATGTCTCTTATTAAGGTGCCAGGGACACCTTCATGTGGATGGGGGCGTGCAGCTAACTATTGTGGGGTTCAGGGTGGGTGAAGCAAGTAGAAAAGAAAATGGTAGAAGTAAGCCAAAAGTTCCCAGAGAGAAGAGAGGAGTTGGCTTTGGAGAGGATTTAGAAAGTAGTGAGTTACAGCTGAAGGAAAGCTGGGAAGTAGATAAGGACTCATTTGGAGGCAGAAGCCTTAGGGATAAAGGGATGCTTCAAGGATATGAGAAGTGGGGAGGATTGAGGAGTAAGCAAGGGAGCTGGTTTGGAGCAGTGACTGGGCTAGCAGTTGGTTCGGGACAGTAAAGGAGGGAGGTATTTAGGGATTTAGAGGAGAAACATTGACTTGGAGAGGTAGGTTACTGAAGGTGCATGGAAGGGCTTTTCTGATGGATTGGTTTTTCACCACTGTCTACCCTCCTCACAGCAAACTGTATTGGGATTGGAATGGGGCAGGACTGGTGGGGAGGTACACTGATAAACAGTGTATTTGTAAGGGGTAGGATTTCTGGGTGGGAAGCCCTCAAATGGTTATCAAGGGCAGCTAGCCTGAGCTTCATCCTGTGCCCAGGGGGTAGACGAGGGCCCCAATGGGCTGAAGCTCATCTCTGAAGTGATTGGGGAACGCCTTGGCATCCCCATGAGCGTGCTGATGGGGGCCAACATTGCCAGCGAGGTGGCTGATGAGAAGTTCTGTGAGACCACCATTGGTGAGAGCCTTCCCCAACCCATGCATCACAAAGCTCTAGTGCTTCCTCTCCCCAAATTCCCCACCAGCCCCTTAGCCATCTCTTTCTACCAGGCAGGAAAAAGAAGATACATAAGAGGTGAGGGAGGGTTGGGACACCCCCAGGGAAGGGGTTGCAGATCCTGCCTTGGACAGGTGTGGGAAGAACAGTCAAGAGTCCCCACTCTCTGGGTGTGGTGGCACATGCCAACAGTCCCAGCTACTTGGGAGGCTGTGGCAAGAGGATCACTTGAGCCCAAGAGTCTGAGGGCAGCCTGAGCAACATAGTGACACCTTGTTTCAAAAAACAAAACCAAAAATGAGCCCCCTCTGAAAGTCTTGCTCTCTTCTCATTTTAGGCTGCAAGGACCCAGTCCAGGGACAGCTTCTGAAAGAGCTCATGCAGACACCCAATTTCCGTATCACAGTGGTACAAGAGGTTGACACAGTAGAGATCTGTGGGGCCTTAAAGGTGAGAGGGACACAGAAGTAGCTACTGAGATGGGGAGAAGGTTCCAAAGGAAGGCCCAGCTTAGCTCTAAAAGACTGCCAGTATTCTAGATCTCACTCATAGGCAGCTGTTCCCTTTCCCCACCAAATCTCACATACATAGGAGGAACTGCAGAAGTAAAACCAGGGGCACTCAGGCCTGCTGATTTTCACCATCAGGCTATGGAGCCTTCTTCCTTTCCCCGGAGAGCCCCTTGTGGGACAGGCTGCAGGGGGTGGTCCAAGGGGAAGAAGAGATGCCCAAGCCAATGGGAGACAAGAGATCCTAACTAAACAAGGAGCTGCACGCCTATAATACCAGCGACTTGGGAGACTGAGGCAGGAGGATCACAAATCCAAGAGCAGCCTCAGCAATATAGTAAGATCCTACCTCAAAATAATATTAAAAATTAAAAAAAAAAAAGGGGATGGGGATGTAGCTCAGTGGTAGAATACTTGTCTAGCACATGTGAGACCCTGAGTTCAATCCCTAGTACCAAAAAAAAAAAGCAATAACTATGGATCCACAACTATGTATATGACTATGGAACAGAAAAGAATGGTCATGGATGAAAGGGTCCCCTGGAGAAAAAATGGCTTTCAGAAAATGTCTTCAGGGATGTAACATGGGGTGGGGCCAAGAGGTACAGCAAGTGGACCAGGTGGGGTGGCTCATGCCTGTAATTCCAGCAACTCTGGAGGCTGAGGCAGGAGGATTATAAATTTGAGGTCAGTCTCAGCAACTTAGCCAGAACCTGTCTCAAAAAAAAAAAATTAGTAGGCCAGGCGCAGTGGCGCACACCTGTAATCCTAGCAGCTCAGGAGGCTGAGACAGGAAGATCAAAGTTCAAAGCCAGCAACGGCCAGGCACTAAGTAACTCAGTGAGACCCTGTCTGAAATGCAGCTCACTAGTTCAGCACCTCTGAGTTCAATCACTGGTACTGGAAAAAAAGGTGCGGCAAGTAGGAAAACCAGAACTTGGACATGGTTCAGGAACCCTTATGCTTCCTTCATTTACTTGGTGGGTGTGTTATAGCTAATGTGGGGAGCATGAGGCAGGTGCTGAGGGCTCCAGATGGGCCACTGGAAGGTGTCCTTCCTCACTCATGCCTTCTACTCCCCAAAGAATATAGTGGCTGTTGGGGCTGGCTTCTGTGATGGGCTAGGCTTTGGAGACAACACCAAGGCAGCAGTGATCCGGCTGGGGCTCATGGAGATGATTGCCTTTGCTAAGCTCTTCTGCCAAGGCCCAGTGTCCTCTGCCACCTTCTTGGAGAGCTGTGGCGTTGCTGACCTCATCACTACCTGCTACGGAGGGCGGAACCGCAAGGTGGCTGAGGCCTTTGCTCGCACTGGAAAGGTGGGCCCTGGGAACAGGGGGAATAGAGGGCGGTCCCTGCTGGCATCAAGGTAGAAGCACTTAGCTGGCAGCTCCTGAGCACAAACATTAATATTGTTGTAGACATTCCTACCCGTTTTTCCCCCGTATAACCCCACAGCCCATTTGAGCCCAACTTTCCATATAGATGACCTGCTCTCCCACCTCCATACATGTGGCCTGTTTTCTTTACAGTCCATTGAACAGCTTGAGAAAGAGATGCTGAATGGGCAGAAGCTGCAGGGGCCCCAGACAGCCCGAGAGCTACACAGCATCCTCCAGCATAAGGGCCTGGTTGACAAGTAAGTGTATTATATAGCCTTCCTGGCTGAGGGAGCCACAAGCCAAGAGCTGTCCCTGTTCTTGAACCACCTTCTTGAACTTTGCACTGTCTGTGAAGTGGGTAGTGAAGGAACTGTAACCTTCTGTTTCAAGGTTAAAATCTGGACTACCTATTCTCCCCAGCCAGTTCACGGCCTTGGAGTTCATTCTGGTCTAGTGCTCTTTTATACTTCATTACTTGGACCTCTCTGAATAGCCTCCCTTTTTTATCCTTTCTTCCTTGTCCTCTGCTCTAAGGGTTAAAGCTCTGGGGCAGGAATAAGCTCATTTGATTGTCTCACCTCTTTGTCCAACTCCCCATCAGCCCTCTGTCCTCTGCATCCCATCCTTGGTATTGATTGAGAATGGGTTCTGCTTCAAGATTCTCCTTTCCAGGGAGCACAGACAGTGGGCTGAACAGAACAGAGTTCAGTTGGCCTGGGAAATAATCATAGAAAAAGAGAAAATGAAATAGGATCAGAACAGGTTCATGGCTTTGGGTAAAGGTGATGGGAGGGGAGGGCAAGAAGGAAAATGGCATTTATTGACACCTTCACATAATGCATAATCAAATCTTCATGTATATAATCATATCTTTAACTACTTTGGCTGGGCACTATGGTGCATGCCTTTAATCCCAGCAGCCAGGGAGACTGAGGCAGGAGGACTGTAAGTTCAAGGCTAGCTTCAACAACTTATTGAGACCCTCAGCAATTTAGCAAGATCCTGTCTCAAAATAAAAAATAAAAAGGACTGGAGATGTAGTTCAGTGGTAAAAACAGCCCTGAGTTCAAGCCCCAGTGTCAAAGAGGGGAAAAACTCTCATATTTTTACTACTTTGTCATATTATCCCCATTTTACAGTTGAGGACACTGAAGCTCAGAGAGGCGGGGGATGGGGGGAAATCACTTAAAGCCAAGGAAGCATGTAGACAAGTTCAATATGAAACACAGCAGGGCAGGTAGTAACCTGACCCTATAACCCAGGGCTGGGGAGTTCAGATACTCAGCAGGTAGAAATTGAGAGCCAGAATCAGCCTGAGCTCTGAGGCGGGAGGGTAGAGGAGTGGAGGTTAGGCAGTGAATGTTGAGTGGGGGAGGAAGGGTGAAGAGTGGGAGACTAAGCCTTGCCTTTCCCTGCAACTCTAGGTTCCCCCTGTTCATGGCTGTCTACAAGGTATGCTATGAGGGCCAGCCAGTGGGTGAATTTATCCGCTGCCTGCAGAATCATCCAGAACACATGTGAGTGGGGTGAAGACCCAGGACAGGCAGCTCCTTTTTCCCATTTGACACAAGTAGAAGTTGGGGCACCTGGTCACCAGGATCTCCAGGACTCCTCACCAAGCAGTTTTCTCAGCTTTTCATTGGAAGACAAAAGGCAGTGGGTCAGCTACACACCTGAAGATCCTAACTGCCTGAAGCCTGGAGCCTCTTGCCAGAAATGGAGCTGCCCTGTCCTTCTGCAGATGTGGAGCTTTCTCCTTGTCTTCTGGGAGGCACAGAATCAAGCCTCGGTGCTGCCTGCTCTAGGAATGTGTACGGGGGAGGGTGGGAGGAGAGTGCGCCAGGGCAAGGGCTGCCAGTTGTTGCCTCACACAGACCAGGAACCTGTCCCCAAGCCGAATTAAGTGGCTAAAGAAGTACCTTAGCATAGGAGGGATGAGGCAAGGGCTGCCAGGGAGGGGTCTGGGTGTTTGAACTGATATAGGTGCCATAGATCCTTTGGCTGACCTCTGCCAGGCACCACACAGCATCAACGGATCTCAGTGTTTGTTAACAAAATACAAAGATCTCAAGCAACCCTTTCTAGCTTCTCCTAGTAACAACTGCATCCTCAGAAACCTCTGGTCATCCCTCTTCCCCCTCCCTTAGGCTGCCCTGGCACAAGAGTTGCTTCATGCTGGCATCTCTGGCCCTGGGACTTGCTACTATCCCCAGGGACTTCCTGGGTCCTAGATCTTTGCCAGCTCCTCCCCACCCTGTGTGACCTTTCCAAGCTTTCCCTCACTGGCCCTAACTGCCAGAACCCTCTTTGGGGAGCAGGAACTTAAATCTGCTGACAGAGCTACACCTTTTCATAGCCAGCTCAGATCACTGGGCTCTGGCTTTTTGTGACCTTTGTATTTGCCCAGCCTCCCTGTCAAGAGCTCTAGCTGGGGGAGGTGTCCTCTGGGTCCCTCCTGCTGTTTATCTCTCCAGAGAGCATCCCTGCCTCTACCCTCCCCTCCTCCTCCTCCTCCTCCTCAATCCTGTAGTTCTTTCTCAGCTGCCCCAGAGCAGCCAGGACAGCTAGCCAGCACCTGGCATCTAGAAGCCTGGGGTCAGAGTGGCCCAAAGGCTAAACAAGGTTCCCATGCTAGTGGGTCCTTGATATTCCAAGGCCAGCTCTCCTTCCTCCAGTGAAAGCCTCCTCATGAGGCACTGACCATATCAGCACTTCAGTTGGGAAATTCAAGGAGGAAGAAGAAAATAAAAACCACCCTGTGGCCTGGGGTGAGGGAAGAACAGGAGGGGGAGGGAGAGGAGTATGCTTTGCACTGGCCTTGTTCCAGGACTGGGTGGCTGCAGGGGAATGTCACAGGTCAGCAGCAGTTCCCATAGCTATAAATAGTCCCTGAGGGCTGAGAGGCTCCTGTGTCCAACAGTGGTCTCCGCTTCCTGTGTGGCAGCACCTGGCACACTGTGACTCTGGCCAGCTTCATGTTAATCCTCCCTTACTTCCCAACAAACTAGGGAGTCAGGCTCCTCTTGGCTCCTAAAATTTGAGAATTCAGTCTTATCAAGTGTAGGGCACAGCTGCCTGTATCAGGCCAGGAAAGTGCAGGCAGTCATCCCAGGTCTGGCTGGGCCCACGTCTGGGTACTGTGTGAATCCAGAGCTGCCCTTGAGAAGGTTAAGGTGGAGCAAAGACAGCTTCCAATACCTTTGCCTACTTCTCTTCAGTCCATTGTCAATTGTGAATCTGAGGTTTTCTATCAGGCCACTTGACCACCCAATAAAGCATTGTTTTTTTTTTCCAGAAACAGTACGAGTTGGGGAAGGGGCTTCAGTACATGTAGTAATGCGTTCCCTGTCCTGTATCACCACGTATGTGTTTTCACTCTTACCACGGGACAAATGAAAAAGGAAATCCCTCCTCGATAATCAGTTAATCCAGGGCCCCAGCAATGGGGCCTACTCAGTCCTCTCCTCTGTCCTCACCGGCAAAACCCCTCACACCCATCTCTCCCTAAGCAGTCATCCAGTCTTCCCAGAGCTTCTTAGGGGCTTTAGCATGCCACCTACAAATGGGATCACGCAAAGGGCAGAAATATTATAGAGTCACCCCTCGTGTTCACTTCGTGGTCATGGCCTTGCGGCGCGGGTCACGTCCCTACCTGAGCTTGGTCCGCTGCCCGACCGCCCGGGAGAGGGACGCTCCAGGCTCTAGGGGGCGCGCGGTCCACCTGCCGGGCGGGGCTGGCTCTGAGCGAATCCACCTAGCTACCAGAGACGTCACCGCACCAAAGGCTGGGATTGGTTGTGTCTGGGCATTCTAAATTCCGGTTCCCGAGTTTAAGCCACCAAAGACAGTCTCTCAATGGAGCATTATCCACACTCCCATAATTCATAACGAGAGGAAAGCTCGTCTGAGGATGCGTAGCAAGAGCGACTTGACCCGGAAGCCGAATTTCAAAACCGGCCACCAGCGTGAGGCGTGGCAGAAGAGGGTTCCCGCCTCAGTGGGAGGGGTTGTGCGGGTCCGGCGCGGGTCCGCTCGCCGGCTTCGGTAACTAACCCTAGAGGCCAAGCCGGGCGAGTGGGCGGGGAGAAGGGCCGCTTTCCTCACCAATAGCTGAAGCGTTCGAAGTGGTTCCTGGGCCTTCACCCGCAGGAGTCTGGTTCCGGGCGTCGCTTTCGGCGTTGCTTAGGAGTTGTGCAGGCCGTGGCAGCGAGACGTAGCCTGCGGAGGTCTGGGTTGGACTCGAGGGAGCTGCAGCATCCAGGTACGCCTTTGGCCAGGGTTGAGCAGGGGCCGCCGATCCCACGGAAGACGCGGCCACCTGGGCCGGCGCTTGCTAACTCCACCGCCCCACCCGCCTGTTTGTGGGCTTCTGTGCCCTTGAGATCCTACGCGCGTTTGCTGCGCGGCTGCTTGCCCAATCCCCTTGAAGCCATAGGTCAGCCTTGCTACTCGTAGGGCTGGCCCTGTCAAACCTCAGTTATTGCCTGGCGCATGGGCCCTCAGGCTGCGACTACAAATGCTACCTGAGTCACAGTCCCTCTTCTTCGCTGGTGTAAATCTTCCCCACTTAAGAAGATAGCTCCACCCTTACACCTTTCTGCCTCTTCGCATAGTGCCTCTTCGCATCTGCTCACGCACCGTCTTCTACCTTGAGTGACAGAATATATAGGATTCATAGCAAATCTTCATGAGCTCCTTTAGACAAAAGCTGTGTTTTATTTGCGGCCTTCCATAGCATGTGTGCTCCATGTTTCTAGTAGGAGATAAACAAGTGCATTTAGGTCTAGGTGATAGACCCATTCGAGGGAATGAGTTTACCGGAGGAGAAATCTGAACCTTGAAATCCTCCTACGTTTAGATGGCAGAAAGAGAAGAGCCGTTATAGCCTTTGCAAATTGCATCCCTATGGCATTTTCCTTAATGATTCTTCCGATAGTTTTTTCCTAGTTTTCTGAAATCTGCCGTCCATCTCCACCATTTCAGAACAGACCTAGCTTTGTGATTTATTGAAAAAATGGATTCCCCTTACATGAGAACATTATCCTGCTAGTTTCAAAAATTTCCTTCATTTCCAAGGTTAATCCTACTGCATATAGGCTTCTGATTTCATTTTCCTCCACCATTCTCAATCTAGTTCTCTTTCTATCACTTCACTTTTTTTATCCTTAGTTAAGCCACCACCTTTTCACTCTTTAAAACATATTCAAACCTTACTTACCAATAAAAACAAAACTAGAATTTTCTTAATCTTATTGCCTTTGTGAGTACTGCTCTGTAATTCCCATTCCCTTAAGGAGCAAACCACAAGAACATCAGTTCTTATCTTTGGGGCAAATCCTTCTAATTATCTGTTTTTCTCTGTTCTGGAAAAATGCTAGACATTTGAATGTTGAGGGGTTCATAGGCCTATTGGGGCCATGACTGAGAATTTGTGCTCTCGATGCCTATACTGCCTGTTCCAGTTCAGTGACTAAAGTGACTTCTGCCATACCAGTGACCTAGTTGCCTATTCCCAAGCAGTGGTCCCTCCTGATCAGTCTTCATGGTTTTTGTTGTTTGGTACTGGGGATTGAACCTAGAAGCACTTAACCACTGAGCCACATCCCCAGCCCTTTTTATTATTTTTTATTTTAGACACTAAGTTGCTGAGAGTCAAGCTGAATTGCTGAAGCTGGTTTTGAACTCATAAGCCTCCAGTTGCAGCCTCCCTAGCTGCTAGGATTATAGGCATGTGCCACCATGCCCCAGTCTTTTTTTTTTTTGGTACCGGGGATTGAACTTAGGGGCACTGGACCACTGAGCCACATCCCCAGCCCTATTTTTTATATTTTATTCAGAGACAGGGTATCACTGATTTGCTTAGTGCCTGGCTTTTGCTGAGGCTGGCTTTGAATTCACATCCTCCTGTCTCAGCCTCCCGAGCCACTGGGATCACAGGCATGTGCCACCACGCAGGCTCACTCATGGCTCCTCCTGGTGTTTTGCAGTAGTGGTTTCCAACTATTATTCTGGTCAAATACATTGGAAAGATATAGCATACTTCTGCCAGTGGCAATAATTTTGATATATCAGTAATTTTCAACCTTGAAGGGAGATGTAGCTAAATGAACCCCTCCAGATATTTCTAGAATTTCCTATATACTTTATCTTCTTAATTGTTTCTTTCATCAAACTTGCTTCCTTGGCCTATTTCTTTCTTGTCTTATCCCCTGCTTTGGTATCACTTGTTACCTTCATCTGCATCTCATATATAGCCTTCTCTCCCAAGAGCTATCCAGATTCTTATTTACATTTGCCTGATACACAAAGAAAAAAAGAACATAAACATCATCACATGAAAATTACATTTTAATTTTATTATGTTCAAACCAGCTCAGGATTTATTTATTTTATTTTTTTGTGGTGCTGGGCATTGGAATCCAGGGCTTTGCATATGGTAGGCAATCATCATTAAGACACAAGCCTCCAGCCCCTTTAATCTTGACTGACACCACCACCTCTCATTGTTAATACACAATATGCATACCCCTTTCTCCTCTTTTTTTTTTTTTTTTTTTTGGTGCTGGGGATTGAACCCAGGGTCTTGTGCATGCAAGGCAAGCAGCTGAGCTATATCCTTAGATATACCAGCTGAGCTGTATCCTCAGCCCCTCTTGTGCTTATTTCTGTGAACAGAGTTTCTTAACTTGGAGATATTTTCAGTTTTGTCCTATTCCATTCAGTTGCTAAATCCTGTATTTATAAAGTAGCTTTTGCATCTGTCCTATCCATTTCTTCTGCATTAGTTTGGTGAAGAGTTTTTGCTAATTTGAAAATGGGAGCAGCCTCAGGATGGATTAGACCAGAGAATTAAGTGAGATTCTAGATACAGGTTTGTGTTTGTTAGTTGGTCTTGTATTACTCTCTAGAGGAGCCACACCATCCTATTCCTTTGTTGGCTGATGAATGCTTCCAGCTCTTTCCCTCCAGCCCCTCAAAGAGACTGAGCTTCTGGCCAGGTTAGGGGAGATAGCAGGAGAAAGACTAAGTGCACCCTGGTTCAGTGGCATACACCTGTAATCTTAGCTACTTGGAAGACTGAGGAAGGAGGATTATAAATTTGAGACCAATCTCAGTAATTTAGTGAGACCCTGCCTCAAATAAATAAATAAATGGGATGTAGCTTAGTGGTAAAGCTCCCCTGAGTTCAATCCCAGTACAAAAAAAAAAAAGTTTGAGACCAACCAGGGCAATTTAGCGAGACCATGTCTCAAAAACTAAAAACAGTGGCTGGGGTTGTAGCTTAGTGGTAGAGCACTTGCCTAGCACTTGTGAGGCACTGGGTTTGATCCTCAGCACCACATAAAAATAAATAAATAAAATAAAGGTATGTGTCCATCTATAACTAAAAATATTTCTTAAAAAAAGAGAGAAAGAAAAAGGGCTGGAGGAATAGCTCAGTGGTTAAGTGCCCCTGGATTCAATCCCCATTACTGCAATAAATAAACAAACAGTTAGATAAGTAAATAAATAATTGAAGTAGAGGTTGAGTGAAACCTGCTGGCTGCAGTCTCTGTCAGGTCCTTGTTTACTACCTTAGGGTAGTGGCCTATGCGCTTATGTTTCTTCACTGTTTCATGCACAGTTTGAGGTCATAATCTGAACACATCCCTTTGTCATTTTGAACTTTTGTCATTTGGTTTTCTTTTTTTTTTTGACTTTTTTTTTTTTTTTTTTTTTTTTTAAGTTTTCGGCGGACACAACATCTTTATTTTATTTTTATGTGGTGCTGAGGATCGAACCTAGCGCCCCGCGCATGCCAGGCAAGCGCGTTACCGCTTGAGCCACATCCTTAGCCCTGTCATTTGGTTTTCTTCCTCTGATCTTCTTTAATGTCTCTTGCCATAGTGGAATTGTAATTCTAAGAAGCTGTGCCTCAGCTCATCTTGGGATCTGTCCTCAAGTCAATGTTCATTCCTTAGGACTCACCCTGAGAAGCATGCACTTGTCTCTTACCTTACCTTAGGCTCCCTAAACCAGCTAATCTTGAGTTTATTTTATTTCAGATTTTTGACTTTTTGTTTGTTTGATATGGAGTCTCACTGTTTCCCAGGTAGGCCCTAAATCCCTGGGCTCAAGTAACCCTCCTGCCTCAGCTTCCCGAGTAGTTAGGATTACAGGCACATTCTGCCACACCTGGCCCCCAATTTTTTGTTGAAAGAAACTTATCCTAGCTGAGCATGGTGGCGCATGCCCATAATCCCAATGATTCTGGAGGCTGAGGTAGGAAGATTCCAAGTTCAGGGCCAGCCTCAGCAATTTAGCAAGCCCCTGTGCAATTTAGTGGGACCCTGTCTCAAAAAATAATTTTAAAAAGGTGGCAGGGACTTGGGATTTAGCTTATCAGTAAAGTGTCCCTGGATCCAACCTCTAGTGCCAAAAAAAAAAATAAAAACCCTGATTTAAGACCTAACTTGGAAACCTGACCACTGTGTGGAGATGTGTGTGTGTGTGTGTATACTTTTTTTTTTTTTTTTAAGTACTGGAGATTGAACTCAGGGGCCCTTTTCCAGTGAGCATCATCCTCAGCCCTTTTTAAATTTTTTGAGACTGGGTCTTTCTAAGTTCTTGAGTCTGACCTTGAACATGCAATCCTCATGCCTTAGCTTTCCGATTAGCTTGGATTACAGGTATGTGTCACTATGCCCAGCCTAAGATTTTTTTTTTTTTTTAATTTTTTTGTAGCTGTAGATGAATAGAATGCCTTTATTTTAATTGTCTGTTTTTATGTGGCACTGTGGATCAAACCCAGTGCCTCACACATGCAAGGCAAGCACTCTGCCACTGAGCTACAGCCCCAGCCCCTAAGATTGTTTTTATAGGGGAAAAAAAAATTGGATATTGCCTGAAAGATTCCCATTTGATCCTCCTAAGAGAATAATTTACTGCAAATGTTTAAACCCTGGCTATTTCCATTAGTTTTCTACAAGCCAGAAAAAACAAAACAAAACAAAAAAAAACTGGTGCATGCTTTAAGTAATGTACCAGTTAAGAACAGTTCTGGGTGGATCAGTCACTTCTCTCCACAGATATGGAGGGCCATTAGCTGTGATAGTATTCATATGCACCCAGTTCTAGCCTGGTGTCTGTATCTCTCTTTTTGCAGTACTGGGGATTGAACCTGTGGCCTTGTGTGTACTAGGCAAACGCTCTGCCACTAAGCAACATTCCCTAGCAATGTCTGTTTATATGAAAATATCTGTCCTTTTGAATCAGAGTTCCCAAGTGATGTCTAGTATCCTTATTAGACTGCTTACACTTGGTGGCCTTTCCATATAGAGTACAGACAGACTAAGCAAGGCCCATAAGTTATGGAATGCCCTACACAGGGAGATGGACTGGGTAGATAAGACCTTATCCTGGGGTTTAAATCCAATTTGTCTTTGTAGGGGACAACATGCCAACTGCCAAGCAGCTAGCTGACATTGGCTACAAGACCTTTTCTACCTCCATGATGCTTCTCACTGTGTATGGGGGCTACCTCTGCAGTGTCCGAGCCTACCGCTACTTCCAGCTGCGCAGTGCCCGGCGCCAGGCTGCGGAAGAACAGAAGACCTCAGGAGTCCTATAGAGCTGGAGGCACTTTTACTCTTGAACACAGAGGCCTGAGGCTTGCTTTGGAAAGACCTTTCCTATAATCATTTTCAGGTTGAGAGGACTAGAGCCCTGATGGTTTTCAGTCTCTGCTGAAGAAAATACCCATGATTTCTCTAGTACTGACAGTTTGACAGTTGTGGTGGAGGCTATTGAATCATAATAGGAATGTGAAAGTGAAGTATATCCACAGAATTAAATATGTTGCCATATCTGTGTCTTGGCGTTTTTGTTTACCCAAATAAATGTATGGACCACAGAAGTAGAGCGTTGACTACTGGTTTTCATAGACTAGAGAGCTCAATATTCATTTCATGAATAATGAGAGTTTTTAGCAACAGTAGCATTAGCCCTCATGATCTCAGAAAGACTGTCCCAGTATTTATTTATAGTTTTTATTTATTTATTTTTGGTGCTTAAGATTGAATCCAGGCCTTGTGCATGCTAAGTTTGCACTCTACCACTGAGGTATGCCTTCAGCCCCTGTCCCAGAATTTATATAAATCCCCTGAAAAAAAACTAAGCTCTTTGGACTGTGACTATTCGTGAACCAATAACTTGTCTAGCGAATGGGATACTCTGGTCAGCATGACTATACTTGTACCTACCTCTGTGTTAGGAAGACAGAGGCCCTTGTTTGACAGCCCCAATAAAACTGTATGAAGTGAAAGAGGGATAGTTCCCAAAATAAAAGGCTTTCGGGAAGCATATATAGTAAATATCCCATTGGGTGCAGAATTAGTATAAGTTTTGAACTATGCTACTGCACAGGAAATCAACTTCTAAGTCTTCCAGAAATGTAAAGATTTGAAAGAAAATTCACTGCATTTAAGTAAAACCTCACTATGAAGAGAGAAATTCTTGCCATTATTCCATTTAGAGTTTTATTTTTTATTTTGAAATAGCTTCTCACCAAGTTGCTAAAACTGACCTCTAATTTGTAATCTTCTGACTTCAGTCTCCCAAGTCCCTGGGATTACCATGGTGTGTGCCACCATGCCCAGCTATAAACCTCCTTCTTGACTAAAACAAAAAACAGCTTTGGTGGCTAAGGATGTAGCTCAGTGGTAGAGCAGTTGCCCAGTAAGTGAGGCCCTGAGTTCAATCCCAGCACAATAAACCTCCACCCCTACTCCAAAGCCTTCTGTATCCTTAGCTACTTTACTCTCTTCTTTGGTGTGTTAACTGGGGACTCTGCTGCCTCCTGTTTTCTCATTTGCTATATGTTAAGTAGGATCACCATTCTCCCAGTTTCCCAGTGCCACTTTGAAGTAGTGACTAGGACTTCCTTATCCAAGTAGAAAAATTAGTCCTTTTAAAATCGTACTGAGGATTGAACCAGGGCTTTGCACGTGCTAGGCAAGCGATCTATCACTGTGCTACATCCCTAGCCCTAAAATGAGCCCTTTTTTTTTTTGGTGGGGGGTACTGGAGATTGAACTCAGCCATTGAGCCATATCCCCTGCTCTATTTTGTATTTTATTTAGAGACAAAGTTTTACTCAGTTGGTTAGCATCTTACTTTTGCTAAGGCTGGCTTTTAACTCAAGATTCTGCCTCAGCCTCCTGAGCCACTGGGATTACAAGCCCTCACCACCACACCCAGCTTTTTTTTTTTTTTTTTTTAATACCAGGGATTGAACCCAGGGGTGCTTAACCACTGAGGCACATCCCCAGCCCTTTGTATTTTTTATTTAGCAGCCGGGTCTCATGAATTTGCTTAGGGCCTTGCTAAATTGTTGAGGTTGGCCTTGAACTTGAGATCCTCCTGCCTCAGCCCTTCCTGAGTCATTGTGGTTATATGTGTGTGCCACCACACCTGACTTTATGATAGTCTTGTACCAATAATGTTATTCTTGCTCTCTATTGAAACCCTTGTAGCACTCTAGATTTCAATCCTAATCCAATAGTATGCACATAATTCCGTCTCAAAACAAGATCCTAATTCCTGTGATTGATTCTCAATTCATTATCATCTAAGGCAAACTATAGTCTATGCCTTTGGGCTAAATATTTCTTCACTATCTCCTATTTCTCATTATGAAGTCTTGGGTAGTATAGCAATTAATACAGAGCATAATAGATATTACAGTGGTTAAAAATACAGATAATAAGGCTGGGGTTGTGACTCAGGTAGAGCGATCACCTACGATACGTGAGGCACTGGGTTCGATCCTCAGCACCACATAAAAATAAAGATATTGTGTGTACCTATAACTAACAAATATTTTAAAAAACAGATAATATGCCAGCTGAGGCAGGAGGATCACAAATTCTAGGGCAGCCTGGGCAACTTGAAGACCGACCCTGCCTCAAAATAAAAAATGAAAAGGGCTGGGGATGTGGCTCAGTGGTTAAGCACCCCTAGGGGTTTAATTCCTGGTACCAAAAAAAAGGTTGGAGATGTAGCTCAGCGGTAAAACACCTCAGGGTTCAATCCCCAGTACCACAAAAAAGAAAAGAAAGACAATGGGTTGGACTCCTTACTAGTTATTTGACCTCCAGTAGGTTAACCTCTTTTTGCCTCATCCTTGTTACATGTATTTAACTCTTATATGCCTGGCATATAAGAGCTGTGTTGGCTTCCGCTTTTAAAAAATTTGGTCACTTGGTTGCACCTTTTGTCAGATAAACTGGGCCAACCAATTCAGACTGTGTTAACAAAGCAATTGTTCATATTCCAGAAAGACAAAATATATAAGACTTTTTAAAGCATTTTCATTCATATTTCACACTAATCTATTCAACAATATGGCAAGTTGAGGAGCTAAACATAAGACCTGTCATTTAGTTTTTCCAATTAGCTGTAACCAAATGATTAGAACTTCAAGTTCCCCTTAATGATGCATATTTAAGTCTTTAAAATCTAGTTGCTCAGTAAGGTTAACAGTGTCAATATCCTTAATAATGTTTATGAACATTAAGTTGGGTATCTATCTCATTCCTTTTTTAAAAAAATATTTTTTTTAGTTGTAGTTGGATACAATACCTTTATTTCACTTATTTTTTATGTGATGCCGAGGATCGAACCCAGGATCTCACAAGTGCGAGGCATGCGCTCTACCGCAGAGCCACAACCCCAGCCCTGTATCCCATTCTTAACATCTACTCAGACTCATAACAATCTTAAAATGTAACTTGAAGTTTCTGTGGTTAATAAAATGAGAAACACAGATATCTAACTAAAGGTGTCTTAGCTTTTGGGCTGAAGATATGGCTCAAAGAACTTTCCCACCATGTGCTAGGACCAGAGTTTAATCTTCAGCACTGAAAAACAAACACAGGAAGGGGTAGGTGGGCTGATAGCTCTCAACCAAAGCCTTTGGTTTCACTATACATGCCTCCCCTTCAGTATTGGAAATTGAATTCAGGGGCGCTTTAACCACTGAGCTACATGCCCATTCCGTTTTATTTATTTTGAGATAAATCTAGCCTTAAAGTTCAATCCTCCTGCCTCACAGGCACGTGCCCAGCTAGTGTGTATGTGCTTTTATCTTCACAGCATTGTTCTTTTTTTTTTCTTTTCTAGAGGTAGAGAGAGAATTTTTAATATTTATTTTTTAGTTATCAGCGGGCACAACATCTTTGTATGTGGTGCTGAGGATCGAACACGGGCCGCACGCATGCCAGGTGAGCGCACTACTGCTTGAGCCACATCCCCAGCCCGACACAGCATTGTTCTTGTGACCCATCAAATATGTTTACTTTTTTAAAAAAACATAAAGCCCTAAAATGTAGGTACATTTGACTTTCCCCAGCATAAACAGAAAGGAAAATTTTGGTATTCAGCTTCTCTTGAATCAGACCTAAAGATATTCTTAATTAGCTTATGATTTGAAATTAGTGACAGGAGTTACTAAAAAGGTTGAGACAGTAGGAGGAGGCTTGAAGCACTTTAATCACAGACAAGTAAACAATAGTATAAAACCGTTAACAGCACACCCAGTGGCTGTTGTCCTCCTCCAGCCCCTCAGCTCACCCTCTCCCACCCACCTCCCTGTGTACCATTGAGTAAAGAGCAGGGATTCAGCAGTTGTTTGTTCCTGTCATCAGGTGGTAGAAAGGGGACCTAGCTAGGGGCCAGAGCAATCTTGGCATCCATCCAATGTTTTCTATTTCTATACAACTTCATCATATGAAATATTTCTGCTCCAAAAGAGGAACAGTGCAGAAACCTGGAGCTGAACCTGGTTCAGATGGTCCAGGAATTCGGAATCTCAAAAACCATGATCCAAAATGGAGGAGACAGTCCAGAGATGTAGCCAAATCTGGGATTGAGGTGAGTTCAAAAGGGACCAAGCAAGGCCAAGGGGACCCAGTCCAGGACTGTGCCCCAGGAAAGAAAACTCATGCATATGCACAATGCACATGCACAAACACACAAACACAAACAGCAAATAACATTACTAGAAAGGACTTGGAGGCTATTAAATACAAAATGGAAGAGTTGGTTTTTTGTTTTTTTTAAGTGAATATTTGTTTCTTTGATTCTCCTCAATGGCTGACAGTCTCTTTAGTCACAGGAGTATAGATGTAGGGAGGCCCAAGAGGAGTAGATTGCCAGTGGTCCTATAAGTCCATGTGTACTGAAGTTCCCATGCCAACCATCTTATTCTCCAGCCCAGTAACTTCTTCCCATGTGACCATTCACCCAGTTGGCACCATTGCTGGAGCTGCTGCCAGAGAGGGTTTTTTTGCAGGTGGTCTCATCTTCCTCCTCTGAGCTACTCTCCACATCACTGCGATCATCTTTGGAAACCTGGTGGAATGGGACCAAAGTCAGGAAAGTGAGGCCAGAATATTTCTTGAGAGAATCATAAGAATAAACTCAGAGCCCATTTTGGCACACTATTCCCAATCTTATCTACTTTCTAGTGACATCTGACTCAAAGTATTATCTGCACCCTGGTTACTATTATGAATATACTTTGCCTGCTTTCTGATCTTCTCTTGTTATCTCTGATTGTATTCTTTACAGAATAGAAGTTTTTTGGTAGAAAGGTATATGCTTTAAGATTGGTTTAAAAGAACTGACACCATCCACTGAGTCCTGGTTTAAGCTTGAGGGAAACTCTAGT
Organism: Marmota monax; assembly: GCF_021218885.2. Classification (NCBI taxonomy): domain Eukaryota; kingdom Metazoa; phylum Chordata; class Mammalia; order Rodentia; family Sciuridae; genus Marmota; species Marmota monax. The sequence continues at coordinate 31,078,376 of NW_026695227.1, forward strand.
CACTTATTCCTCTTCAAGAACAAAGGAGGCTGGGTGTGGTGACACACACCAGTAATCCAGCTATTCAGGAAGCTGAGGCAAAAGGATCCTAAGTCCAAGGCCAGCTTTGGCAATTTAGCAAGACTGTTTAAAAAAAATAAAATAAAATATCTCAGTGGTAGAATATCTGGGTTCAATCTCAAGAACTAGGGCAGGGATCAGAACCCAGATGACTAATTGATTACCTGATATTTAGAAAATTTCCACCAGGAGGCAGACTGTTTCTAGATTTGAGGTAAAGGGAGGCTCAAAAGTCAAAATTTAAAAAAACAAAACAACAACAAAAAACTCTGCTCTTTTTGAGTAGACTCAACTCTTGTCTCAATTTAGGAAAATAATCTGGTAACTTCAGCTCTTCGCCAGGAGAGAGAATACGCTCTAAGACAAGCACAGGAGAACAGAAAGGACAGCAAGAAGGAAAAGAAACTGAGACAGACATGCTTCCCTGAATACTAGAAGCACAGGTACACTTACATGCAAGAGATGAAACTGTCCAATTCCCACCAGGCATAGAAAAAAAGAAGGAGGTGAGAAAAGAGTGAAGAGTACAGAGTCTGGGTCTAATCCTTCCTTGGCAGGTCACCTGGTCAGGAAAGAAAAGCAGGGGAGAAAAGAGATGTCTTGCTAGCTATAGCAAGATGCATAGGCACACTGAGCTAGATCTAAAATTAATCACAGCCTTAAAGCACAAAGACCCAAGAGCATAAATACCTAGGTTATATCCCATTTGTCTGTCCCAGAATCAACACCTCCTCTAGCAGAGCCCTTCCCACCTGAATTCTATTATATTACTGAAGGCTCTTCACAGTCTGACTGCTTTAGAACTTACCAAAATTCAATTGTGAGTTTTATCATTAAATGGTACCTTTCAGGACTAGGGGTGTAGCTTGTAACTTAGTGGTAGAGTGTTTACCTAGTATGTACAAGGCCCTGTATTTGATCCACAGCACCAAAACCAAACCAACCAACCAAACTAAACAAAACAAAACCTTTCTGGCACTTGGCATAAGATAGATGGGTACTAGAAACACTAAACACCTATTCATTTAAGACCCTTGCCCCATAGAATGATGAGGTGAGACTTAATTCTTCATATAAATCACATCTTGAGTATCATCACAGCATTGTTATTTAGGGATGCTTTTGAACTCCCACACCATACCTACGTAGCCCAACAATCTGTTTTTACTTGTGGTGCTGCATATGATTTCCTTAAAAAAAAAGAAAAAAAAAGGCTCCCATAATAAAACTCAAAATAGGAAGTCAATAGGTAGGTGAGGGATAGGGAATGGTTGAGGCTACCTCAAAACTCTTAACCCTATTTGTCATTTAACAGCCATTCTTAAGGGACAGGAAGAAGATACTAGATCCTCCTGCATCTAAGTCACATCTTAAAAGGCTAAAGACACTCATAGTCAAGGCAAAAACTTTGGAAACCTAAGTTTTTTGCTTAGCTAGTTTGTAAATGGGGGCTCATAATGGAAAAAGAAGATCTATTGAGTAATACCCATCTACCCAAAGAAAGAGGTCATCCTTCCTTACCTTTCCCCTGATCAAGGCTTTGAAGGCAATTCGTGCAATAAGGTAGGACCAGATGACATGCAAAACCTGTAGGATCAGGAGAAGGCCATTGAAGAGCCACCAGGAAGGATAGGGCCCAATCATTTCCCAACTCTCAAAGAGGGTTGTGTTCAGAATCCTAGAAAAGGGAGTCCAATTGTTAGATTCTAGAGTCAAAGCCAGGCAGACAAGGATGAAGCTGAGTTCCCTGGGATGTAGAGCCCCATGTGTTCTTTCTCAGGCCTTGTGTGAGCTGAAATTCCAAAGATACTCATCCATTGTAAGAAAAGAATAAAGAAACAGGGGCCATGAGACATAAATCTCAGGAACTGGTGAAATAAATTACGCTATTAATTATTTTAAATATGCATAGTGTCACAAAATTGAGACAGCAGTCAGACTATAATCTTAGGAATCATTTAGATCCTTAGGTACAAAGAGAACAGACCAAGCAAACTCTTCAAACTCAAGCACTATGCACCATAGGGTTGTGAGTGTAGAAGTGAAATGGGGCTGGGTGTAGTGGTGCATGCCTGTAATCCTAGCAACTCAGAAGACTAAGGCAGGAGTTCAAAGTCAGACTTACCAACTTAGCAAGAACTTATCTCAAAATAAAAAACAAACAAAATAGGATTGGGGATATGGCTCAGTGGTTAGGGACCCTTGGGTTCAATCCTCAGTATATCCCCCATCCCCAAAATAAAGAAGTGAAATGGGTGCATGTGTGTACATGTGCACATGTTGGTTAGGATGTGGAAAAGGGTATAGAGAACATAAACAAGAAGAGCCTGAAATTTCAGTAATAAGTGCAAAAGAAGGCAAAAGGATTACTTAAGCAAAAGATGAACATTATTACATGGAAATAAGTAAGGAAAGCCAAAGTCAAATGACCTGGTACACTTTGAGTCCAGATAACCTCACAAGAAATATTGTGTAAGGCAGCTGAGGTTCTATGAGAGTCCATAAATGATTATAAGCTTAGAGGTCAAGGAAAAGGCAGGGTGATATGGTTCATAATGTTCTACTGATAAGAATAGAATATAAAAACTGAATTAGTAAAAAGATATCATTAGCTACATACCTACCACACTTCATTGTACTTACCAAAATGGATAGATTCCTAGACGAGTTACCATAAAAACAGCACTGAAGATCACAAAAAGGGTGTCACAGAGTCGCTGATACTTGGCATAATTGGCCAGCTTGGCAGCCTGGATAAAGGAAGATAATAATTGAGTTGGGGAGAAAGTCAGTTCTCACATAAAAAGAGAAGGAAAGACAGAGAAAAAAAGATGAAGAAAGAGGGGTTGAATTCTTACTTCCAGCAAGAAGTCTGAGGCATCATGCAGACACAGGACCAGAGTTCCTACCCGAACCATATTGTTGATATAAGAGAAGGTGATAAGCCCGATGGTGGCCAAGTGATGTACAAACATGATCAGGAAGTCCTAGCAAGGAATGGAAATAGAAGATGCAGGTAAAGGCAAGGCTGTAGAAATACTATCAACTCTGTGCCTTGCATTATTCTCTGAGGATCTTAGCTCACTGCTTAAATGGTCCATTCTGGATAGACTTTACCTTAGGGAGTTGCCTAACATTTTATATCAATATTCCCTATATCAGTGACTGATCAGTCTACATTAATATTGCTTGAAGCACAGAAAAAAGCATGGGTGATGACACTTAGGAGTAATTTCCCATGAGGCAGTGGGACATACAAAGCCTTAGATATTCCTAAAATTTTTCTGCTATAATGAAAGACATTTCAAACAAAGGGACTTCAGAAAGGAGAGATCTGTGGAGAGGCAAAGCTAAACATTTCCAAAAAGTTTCAGAGAAATACTTATTACTGAACAAGCCATTTTACTACAAGTATTTCCTGCTTTCAGATTTAAGGCTTTAATTTCCTCTTGGATTTAAACATCAAGGTTATACCTGGAGAAATCTTTTTTTTGGGGGGTGGGGTGGGGACCAGGAACTGGACTCAGGGGCACTCGACTACTGAGCCACATCCCCAGCCCTATTTTGTATTTTATTTAGAGACAGGGTCTCACTGAGCTGCTTAGTTCCTCACTTTTGCTGAGGCTGGCTTTGAACTTGTGATCTTCCTGCCTCAGCCTCCCAAGTTGCTGTGATTATAGGCGTATGCCACCACACTCGGCTGAGAAATCTTTAAATACTTAAGTTATCAGACATATCTAACAAACACTTCTTAGCCCAGTGAGGTGGGGAGTGGGTGGAAGAAGGCAGGTGAATTTGGGTCAGAGAAACAAGAAGGATGAAAATTCTGTGTTCTCTACAAAGAATGATGTTCTAGTTCTCCAGCTGAGTAATGTGTTCACAAGTATAATTTATTTTATTTTAAAACATGTATTTTGCTGGGCATGATTACACATGCCTATAATCCCAGTGGCTTGGGAGGCTGAGGCAGGAGGATCACAAGTTCAAGGCTAGCCTCAGCAACTTAGTAAGGACCTAAGCAACTTAGCAAGACCCTGTCTCAAAATGAAAAATAAAAAAGGCTGGGGATGTGGCTCAATGATAAAGCAACCCATGGGTTCAATCTCTGGTACCATATAGATAACAGATAGACAGACATCTAAGACAACATTAATAATCCAGGTTAGTTTCAATCCATTCCCATAAATAGAGAGAAACTTGATACTCAATTCCAATGCCTTTCATTTTCTTAGGTCCACTTACTAAAATTTTATTTTAATATATGACACATAAACAATGTGAAGCTGGGCACAGTGGCACATGTTTGTAATCCCAGCCGCTTGGGAGGTTGAGACAGCAGGATTTCAAGTTCAAAGCCAGCCTCAGCAAAATCAAGGTGCTAAGCAGCTCAGTGAGCTCCTGTCTCTAAATAAAATACAAAATAGGGTGGGGGATGTGGCTCAGTGGTTGGGTATCCCTGAGTTCAATCCCCAATACCAAAAAAAAAAAAAAAAATTGAAATACATACAAGTTTAAAAAAATTTTTTTTTGATAGTTATAGATGGATAGAATGCCTTTATTCTATTTGTATATTTTTATGTGATGCTAAGGATTAAACCCAGTGTCTCACACATGCTAGGCAAGTGCTCTGCCACTGAGCTACAGCCCCAGCCCAAAATACATATGTTTTAAAACAAAACAGACTATACTTGTGAACCCATTCTCAGCTCAAGAACTAGAAACATCATTAATACCATTAATCATTATACCATTAATACATCATTAATACCATTGTATCTGTGAGAGGAACACAGACTCTTCATCTAAATTTGAAACAAGTGTTTCCTAACCCCATCCTGAACCCAGAAGTGCTTTACAATGAATATATCCTCATCCCTTTAAAAAATTTTGTTGAGACAGGGTCTTGCTAAGTTTCTGAGGTCAACTTTGAACTTGTGAATCATTTTTTTTTTGGGGGGGTTAACCACAGGGATTGAACCCAGGTGTGCTTAACTACTGAGCCACATTCCTAGCCCCTCCATGCTCCCCCCGACTCTTTTTTTGAGAAGGGATCTTGTTATGTTGCTTAGGACCTCACTAAGTTGCTGAGGATGGTCTTGAACTTGTGATCTTCCTTCCTCAGCCTACTAAGCCACTGGGATTATAGGCATGCACACCACACCCAGCATGGCTCTTTATTAAACTTCCCAAGTAGCTGGGATTACAGGTATGTGCCACCATACACAGCTTTCAATTTACTTTTCTGAATCTTTGTTTCCTAAACAATAGCAGGTAAAAGAGTACACAAAATCATGTAAAACCCCTTTCAGTGTTATTCTTTGATTAAGTGCAGTAACCAAAAAAAGAGAACAGAGAGAAAGAGTGTGCAGCAAGTGTCACTAATGCCACAAAAACAAACAAACAAACAAACAAAAAACAGATCCAAAGGAAGCATGGAGGCAGGAAAGATGATGGAATGAGATGGACATCATTACCCTAGGTACATGTATGACTGCACATTGGGTGTGACGCTACATCAGGTACAACCATAGAAATGTAAAGTTGTGCTGCAATTGTGTAAGATGAATCAAAATGCATTCTGCTGTCATATAAACCTAATTAAAATACATAAACTAATAATAAAAAAAAAATTGGGCTGGGGGTATAGCTCAGTGGTTGAGCACTTGCTTTGCATGTGTGAGGCACTGGGTTCAATCCTCAGCACCAAATAATACATAAATAAATAAATAAAACAAATATATTGTGTTCATCTACAATTTAAAAATATTGAAAACAACAAAACCATATCCTACATTTTGGGAATTGAGCCTTTTTATGAATCAGGCCTTCATATCTTCAAGTTCTAAGTAATTTCTTGAACTTCAAACATGTAAGAATGTGGGAGAAGAATAAGAGTATGCTCCTAAGTTGGTTAACTGTTCTCATCCTGGGCTGCCCTGAATGTCTTCAATATATCTCATCATCATTGTGCATAATACATCTAATCATTAAGTCTCATTTCTGGGAATATTACAAAGAGCTAATAGTCCCATTACGCCTACTTTCACCTTTTTTTGTGGTACCAGTCAGGGAAGAGAATCTATCACAATAGCAGTAATGGTAGCTGCTAAAAAGGAATTGAGGGAATCAAGTTCTCACCTTTCTTTTGATGTCTATAAACTGAGAAAACATAAGAGACCAATAGAAAGCCAATTCCATGATGTAATAGTAGTAAAGCTCTCTTGTGAGAGGCTGGAATAGAGACAGTAGTAGTTAGAAATCAGCTAGTCAAAGGTACATTCCATCTCTTCGACTTTCTCTATCTTAGAGGATCAATAACCCAAATTACTTGACATTTTTTCTTCTTATTGAAGAAAGATCTGCAATAATTCAAAGACTCTGATTCTGTGAAGATCTGATTATCTTCCCTCTGCTCCTCCACATATACATCTTTAACTGTCATCTTTTAGAGATGAGACAAGGTTAATGCATACTGTATAACACAATCAAGTGACTGTCTAGAATTCTGGGCAATTACTGTTTATCACAGAATTAAATATACTCACATCTTCCCTTCTTCCACCCCTGACATTTTTCTAGTACAGAAAATGTACATTAAGTGGCTAGATTTTTCTTCTACAAGAAGCATTATAAATAGAAAAACTAGGCTTTGTGGTGTTAATAAGAGCAGGAAGAACTCCTGAATAGCTTTAAGAAATATCACCACATGGAATATGAAAAACAAGATGCTTTTAAGGAGATTCCAAATTGCCTGAACCAGAAAGCGTACCATTAAGTGCCAGTGAACTGCTTTTCCTTCTGATCCAATTTGGGTAAATATAATGTAGAACCTAGAATAAAGAGCTCACTGGACTTCAGTGCTACAGGGGTCCCCCCAATAGACAACCCAAATATATGACTCAAAGGGACTCAGTACCTAATTACTGAAGAAATCAAAGAAACGTGCCACTGGTCCTAGGAATGATAATGCACTCTTACCCACCCTGCCTTACACACATACAAGGCCCATTTGAAAATACTCAGATCCTACCTGATATGGATAACTATGCCAGCACTGTCGGGTGTCCCAGAACCAAGGTGACTAAGAAAAAAGAGATAACCCAGTTTAGTATTCAGGATTCTCACCCATCTTGTTTCAAGATCTACCCTATAATAATCTCTTTTTTTTCTGGGCTAGGGGCAAAAGACAGGAAAAAAAGAATCCCTCTTGACAGATTTTAGGAATCCTTAAAGGATCAATAAGTGGCTAGATTTTTCTTCTACAAGAAGCATTATAAATAGAAAAACTTAGGCTTTGTGGTGTTAATACGAGCAGGAAGAGCTCCTGGATAGCTTTAAGAAATATCACCACATGGAATATAAGAAACAAGGAGTCAGAAAGATAATGATCCCATTTGATAACTGAGAGAGAGAGAGAGAGAGAGAGAGAGAGAGAGAGAGAGAGAGAGAGAGATATCTACATATTAGATATTAGGTTCAAAAGTCAAAAGTAATCATCTCTAATGAAGTTACAATTACATCCTTTACATCCTTTAATGTAAAGAGTTTGTCCATTTCATTTCTGCAGTTGAAATTATTACCATAAAATTATTTATAATACTGCCTCATTATCCTTTCAATAATGTCTATGCGGGTCTGGGGTTGTGGCTCAGTGGTAGAGCGCTTGCCTAGCATATGTGAAGCACTGGGTTCCATCCTCAGCACCACATAAAAATAAATAAATAAAATAAAGGTATTGTGTCCATCTACAACTAAAAAAACTGCTTTAAAAAGGTCTATAGGCCTTGTAGTAATAACCCCACTCCATACTGATAATTTCTATTCTCTTTTTTCCCTTAGGAGCTTATCAATTTTATCCATTGTTTGTTTAATAACTATTTCATTCACTTCTTTTGTTTTTCTTTTCTTGTTGTGCCAGGGATCAAACCCAGGGCTTTGTATATGCTAGGCCCTACCTCTAAAATAAATCTCCAGTCTCTACTTTTTATTATCTCCTTCAACTGACTTTTTTTTTTTTCCTATAGATCCTAAGTAGAAAATAAGTTCATTGACTTTAAACCTCTTTTCAAATATATACATTTAAAGCCATAAATATCAAAGAATGCATGAGATGCATCCCACAAATTCTGGTATTTTAGTACGCTCAGTGTAATTCAATTATGAATATTTTCTTCCTTCTTTTTTTCCTTCCTGCCTCCCTCACTTCTTTCTGTCTTTTAACTGGTGACTAAATTCAGTATTTTATACATGTTAAGCAAGGGCTCTACCGCTGAGTTACATTCCCAGTCTTTCTTATTTTAAGACAGGGTTTTGCTAAGTTGCTTAGGCTGGCCTTGAGCATGTAATCCTCCTTCCTGGCTCAAAATATTGTCTAATTTCCCTTGTGATTTCTCACTGGCTCGATAGGTTATTTAGTTGTTTCATGTGTACTTGGAAATTACGTGTATTCTTCAGTTGCTGATGTAGTATTCCATAACTATCAATAAGGTGACTATATATTTTTCTATTACCTCCCTTTAGTTCTGCCATTTTTGCTTCATCTATTTTGAAGACTCAGATTATTTGAATATTGCAGTACAAGAAAAAAAAAAAACATGTAACCAGGAGTCAAAAAGCCTGAAATTCGGGCTGGGGATGTGGCTCAAGCGGTAGCGCGCTCGCCTGGCGTGCGTGCGGCCCGGGTTCGATCCTCAGCACCACATACAAACAAAGATGTTGTGTCCACCGAAAACTAAAAAAATAAATAGTAAAAATTCTCTCTCTGTCTCTCTCTCTCTCACCTCTCTCTTTAAAAAAAAAAAAAAAAGCCTGAAATTCCTCCTTGATAATTAATTAGAAAGCAGGAATAATGTCTATCTCATCTGCTTTTTTTTTGGTATTGGGGATTGAACTCAGGGGCACTCAACCACTGAGTCACATCTCTAGGCCTATTTTGTATTTTATTTAGAGACAGGGTCTCACAGAGTTGCTTAGTACCTTGCCATTGCTGAGGCTGGCTTTGAGCTCACAATCCTCCTGCCTCAGCCTCCCAAGCTGCTGGGATTACTGGCGTGCGCCACCACACCCAGCTTCTCATCAGCTTTAAAGAGTTATTTATTGCCCTCCTTGGAAGAAGAGGATTTTTGTCAGCAGCCTTGTGAATCATTAAATATTATTCTTATTTAATTATTTAATTATTACTATCATTATTAGCATTATTCTGGGGAGAAATATAAATCAGGTTAGGGAAAAGAAACCCCAGGCAGAAGACAATTTATTAGCATATAAACTGGGGCTTTGGGCATCACGGAGAAAAACTAAAGGAAAAATAAAGATCTAAAGATATTTAGTTTTTATCTCTAGAGATCTAAGCATGATTAGAACCCAAAGACCAGAGAAAGTTCAGACTCACCGACCAGAGAAATCTAATTCCATAGCAGAATACACACAAATAAAAAGTGAATCTCCACCTGGGTGGGCAAAGAGTAGAGGTTAGACAAATGTCCACTCAAAACAAAGTCTTTGAGGCTACGGAAATCAAAATAACGTATCTGGGGATAAGACAATTACTGGTAAGAAATAGGATATGTTCCCAAAATAGGAACATGTACTTTTTACCTAGAAAGCCAAAGAGAGTCATCTTCTAGTCTTTTGTTTAAAATAGATTTTTCGGGGCTGGGGTTGTGGCTCAACAGTAGAGCGCTTGCCTAGCACGTGCAAGGCCTTGGGTTCAATCCTCAGCACCACATATAAATAAATAAAACAAAAGTATTATAAAAAATAGATTTTTCACGACTGTAGTCAACTTTTCTTCCTTATCTTTTTCCTTCGTAATAGTGCCTGCTTTTTTTCATTGCATGTCAGGGGCTAATACACTGTTTTCTTTAGAGAATAATTCGTAAAACACTAGTAAACTGAAGTATAGTATTTTGCAGAAAAGGAATACTTCTCATGAAAGTGTCAATCTAGAGCAAACTTTGGCACCATTTCTATCAAGGTATACAGGGGTGTGCATATACCTACCTACATAAGTGCACTTATAGGAATTAACTCCCACTCTATTTGGAAAAGGGGAACAAAAAAGAATCACACCTAACTTAATGACAAAAAGTCCAAGAAACTAGGGTGACCAGTTTTCCAATTCTCTTCTTTCCTATTTATAATAATAGGTTAGCCTTCCACATCCATCAACTGTTCTGATAATATAATTTTCCAAAAACGAAAACCTCAGTCATTTGTATCCCCACCCTCCTCCTCATTCCCTACCTCCCTCTGCATACCTACATGCTTTCACAGAATTTAGTGAGCGTTGGGGGTTTGTCCTGATTCCTCCGATGGCGAAACCAGCGTTGGATTTTTCGGACATCACAGTCCAGTTGCTTTGACAGGCCCTCCAGCCTTTTCTCATCAGGATACTGTAGATGTATTATCAGAATCAGAATACTCCTTTCTCCTCAAACCCCTCATTAAATCCCTTTGACTAGCTGAGTGGCACAGGGATGATAACCACAGTGGCTCAAGTGATGGTTGTCTTTCTAGGTTTCAACCCAAAATAATATTTAGTAAAACATTCTATCTTACACATCAAGGACCTTTACTGCTCACCCATACATGTCCTTGTTTTGTCTTCTAATTCAGGCTGAGTAAAAGAGGGCATTAAAAACCCAAACTAGGGCTGGGATGTAGCTCAGTGGCAAAGCGTCTGCCTTGCATTCGCAAAGCCCTGGGTTCGACCACCAGTTCCAAAAAAAAAAAAAAAAAAAAAAAAAAACCCAAACTAAAAAGTTGATTTAGAACTATTCCTTGCTGGAGCAAGGAAAAAAAAAATACAAATGGTGTATCTGTGCTGGGGCTGTAGTTCAGTGGTAAAACACTTGCCTCACAGGTGTGAGGCACTGGGTTCAATCCTCAGCACCACATAAAATTTTAAGAGACTGTGTGTTCATCTATAACTACAAAAAAAAAAAAAAAAAAAAAAAGGTGTATCTAGGGTAAGAGGGGTGGAGGTGACTGCTAGGCCTAAAATGCAAAGATGTGTAACCTGACTTTTTAAGGACCGTGACTGAAAGGTATTTACCCAAAGGACTGAAAGTTCTCCTTATAGGCATATAAACTATCCAAAAGTGAAAAATCATCCCATCCTATTCTTATCCCCTCTTACATGTTTTCTTTTTGTTTTTTTTTTAGTTATAGATGGACACAATACCTTTATTTTATTTATTTATGTGGTGCTGAGGATTAAACCCAGGGCCTCACACATGCTAGGCAAGAGCTCTACCACTGAGCCACAACCCCAGCTCTCTTCCGTGTTTTCTAGATCAACGCTTCATGTGAATTTTCCTGTTTCTTGGCGCACTCACCTTGGTAATAGATATGAACACTTTTTCAAGGATGGCATTGGGTTGAGCCAGATGAGGATCACTGTCCTCAATGCCAACATGGAGTGCACAGGGTTTGGCAATAAACCTGTAATGGAAAAAAATCCAAAGACCGATTTTAAATATGGTTTGCTAAGCACGAAGGGAAAATGCTGATTAGTAGATAAGTGGGAGGAAAAAGGGGAAACACATAAGGCTGGGAGCCAGAATATTTTTATTTAGTCCTAGATTCTGCCATTGACTCACTTGAAAAGAGACCTATTTAAGAAATGCTGGAACATAGAGCTCTCTTTTTCATTTTTTCTCTGGCTTCTCTTATCACATCTCAAGCTTTAGAGTCAGACATATCTGGGCCAAATCACTACCACTTATTGCATATATAAATGTGGGAAAGTTATTTAATCTCTGCAAGCCTCAATTTTTTTCCCTATAATATCAACATCCTTGCTACTCGATACATGGTCCACAGATCAACAACCATTATCGGCATTTTCCTGGAAGCTTTTTAAAAATGCATACTGCTATCCCAGACTTGGCATTTTAACAAGACTCCCAAAAGATTCATATGCCTGTTAAAATGTGAGAAGCACTGGTCTATTTCACAAGAATCTTAAAAGTATTCAATGAGATAATGTATATGAGCAACCTGGCCCAAGGGAAGTGCTTAATAAATTGTAATTTTCCTTAGATCAAGTAGTGCTGGGGTGAAGCTCAGTGGTTAAGCTTGTGCTTCATACATTGAGGCCTAACATGGGCTGGTGGAAGTTTTCTTGGTGTTGTTTTATTGTTGCTGTTATCATTTTATTTTTTGGTGCTGGGGACTGAATCCAGAGTCTCACATATACTAAGTATGTTATGCCCCAGCAAAGATCCTAGTTCTGTTGGAAAAATGAAGTGAGACCGAGTTGTTCCTAAATATAGATATCCTGGGTCTTGATCATCTTCCAGCCTAATCAAAAGATTACAGAAATACTTATAATGTTCAGGAGTCTGAAAAAAGAAATCAGGAAGCTAAGAAGGGTGAGAAAAAAATTACCCCTTAATATTTGATTCTAGTCCCAGATCTACCACTAATCAGTCATATAAATGGGGTTATGCAATTTAATCTATGATCTAAACCAGGTGCTGTAATCCCAACTACTTGGGAGGCTGTAGATAGGTCAAAAGTTCTAAGTCATCCTGGGTAACTTAGCAGGACCCCGTTTCTCAAAATTTTACAAAAAGGCTGGGGATGCACCTCAGAAATAGAAAGCCCCTGGGTTCAATCCCCAGTAACATAAAACTCAAAACAAAACAAAATACTTCTTGGGTCTGTTTCATCATCAGAAAGAAGGGTTAACAGATGATTTCTAAGATTTTTTTCTCTGCATCTAAGATTCTATGATGTTATCACTTGGTTACAATTAATTTCTAAATTTGAGATCTTTGAAAATTGAGGAACTATTTCTTGGTTCTTCAGGAAAGGTGTATAAACTCTCAGATAAGTTCTATTTAAAAAAGAGGGAGAGAGAGAAAGAAAAGAAAAGCTCTATATAGTCACTTTGAGTATATATCAAAACCAGTTTTACATGGAGACTATAAAAGCAGAGATACTGATAACCCCAATTGAATAAATGAGTAAATGTGGATGCTATAGATAAAACAAAAGTTTTAGCCCTCTTAGCATTTTAGGGAATTCCATGATGAAAATATGACTGGGAGGGCTGGGATTGTGGCTCAGTGGTAAAGCACTTGCCTAATATATGTGAGGCACTGGGTTAGATTCTCAGCATCACATATAAATAAATGAATAAAATAAAGGTCCATTAATATCCAAAAAGAAATTTAAAAAGAAATATGAATGGGGTGTCCTTGACCTATTTTATTTTTTGAACTGCATTTGAAACCAGAATTTATTATCTTAAAGGGAGGGATTGAGGATAAGGAACTTTATTATCTGCCTTTTATCACCAAAGTTCCTAAGCCTTAGGGAAACATTTATTTAGAGTACAAAATTAGTCACATCTGTAACCAATTCTCTTTTTCACAGGTGGCAAAAAAATTTCAGAGGCCAAAGCTCGTAGTCCCTTATTTTATATTTGCTGATGTATACTATTTTGTGCACCAGTTATATTTTTTAATCCCCCACTTATGTTTAAACTCCTTGTACATGGCTGGGAATGTGGCTCAAGCGGTAGCGCATTCGCCTGGCATGCGTGCAGCCCGGGTTCGATCCTCAGCACCACAAACAAAGATGTTGTGTCCGCCGAAAACTAAAAAATAAATATTAAAAAATTCTCTCTCTCTCTAAAAAAAAAAGCAAAACTCCTTGTACAAACAGAGAATAGACTGCTTCTGTATTACCAAGGTTCTGTGCTCAGCAGTTGCTCAGTAACTATGAAGTGACAGGTCTAGAGAAACCCATCCATTCTTAATCAACTGGAGCTCAATTTGGATCCAGAATTAACCAGGATTCAGAAGAATAACTAAGGCAGTCTTTTTGTTGTTGTTGAGTTGGTTGATATATTAGAGATAAAAAGAACTGTATCATCTGTCTCTTCTCATTGACAAAACTGTAGGAAGATCCAAACACAGAAAACAGCCTTTCCAATTCCTTATCCCCAACCCAGGCCTCTTCCTCAATCCAGAGGCAATCAGGTGATTAAAGTTTAGGACCTAGAGTTAGACAGATATAACAGCTGAAAGATCTTGTGAAAAATTATTCCTATGCAATGAGGATAACATCTCAACAGTGTTATTTATTTTTGTAGCACCCGCAATGGAACCTTGGGACATACTACCACTGAGCTACGTCCCCAGCCCTTTTATTTTTTATTTTTTGAGATAGGGCCTTGCTGGTTACCCAGATTGGGTAACTTGAATTTGTGATCCTCCTACTTCAACCTTCCAAGTAATTGGGTTTACAGGCATGCACCATTGCACCATGCCCTCACAGCTTCATTAAAAAAATGAAATGACAATAATGCATGTCTAGTCCAGTACTTAGATTCTTAGCTACCTATTCCTGAGGTTGTACCTCTGGGGTACATGCCTAGCATGCTCAAGGACTTGGGTTCAATCCTCAGCACCGAGGGGAAAAAGTAACTTTTACTATTATTTTCAGTGAAAATGGATCTCAGTCTGGGTACTCACTGATACTTTCAGCAGAAGGTGACAAGAAACCGTCTTAGATATAATAGGTACAGGTGTGTGTCCTCCTTACATGAATGAAGCCTCAATTTTTTTTTAATCATTATTTCTATCTGGACCTTGGAGTAAACTTTAATGTTCTAGAGTTGTGTCATTAGCTCACATCCTGCCCTCATTAGTTCACAGAGTTCAGTGAAAAATATAAAGCTGCTGGCATATGGTTTCAGCTGAATAGACCCTTAAAACATTTATTTGACAAATACTTATTGAGCACCTACTTTGTGCCACACATGAAGTTTTATGATCTTTTCAAAAGGCACATGACTAGAAAACAATTTTTTAAATTTCTGATTAAAAAATGCATAGATTTCGTTACTCATTTAATGAATTACCTTAATGAAGAAAGTAAAATTTGAAATCACTTCTTCCTTCTCTTTTTCCCTGAAATCAGAACTTCTACAAAAAAGTCATTCTATATCATATAAAAGGCTGGCATTTGGGGGCGCTGGGGTTGTGGCTCGGTGGTAGAGCACTTGCCTAGCACATGTGAGGCACTGGGTTTGATCTTCAGCACCAAACAAATAAATTAATTAAAAAAAAAAAGGCTGGCATTTGGTATAACCTATAAATAGGTATCTAGGCTACTTCTGGAATTTCACCTAATGCCAAATTCCTGACAAAGAGACTGGCATTAATTGTTCTTACTAAACCAGCATTTCTCAAAGTATGATCTGAAGATCCCTGAGGGATCTTGACCTTTACTGCAAGGTCAAAACTATTAAAACTATTTTCATAATAATTCTAAAATTTTATTTTTTTCTTACTCTCAAATGAGTGCTGTGGAATTTCCCATAGATTACATGACATCTCTTAACAGACTGAATGCAAAAGCTGACATGAGACTATAGCTGCCAGATATTAAAAATTTACAAAAATGTAAAATAATGTTACTCTTATTATTTTGGAAAAGCTAGTCTTTCATAAAATGTTATATTACCATGTAATTAGTTCATTATTATGTTTAAGTGAAATAAATATATATTAAATTTTTCAATTTTAATTTATAAAGCATTATACAATTAGATATTATCCACATAAACAAAAACTCTAATTTTTTAAGGTTGTAAGATCATAGTTTAAAAACTATACGCCACATCTGCCATGCGTGAGGCACTCGGTTTGTTCCCTGGCACCATGTACAAAATAAACAAATAAAATAAAGGTATTGTATCCATCATAACTAAAACAAATATTAAAAAAAAGAAAACTATACACCAGATGAAATTTGAGAAATCCAAAATATCTTGTGATTTTTTTTTTTTTTTGTCTTCTTCAAGTCAATCTACTGCCCAAGTTTTAAAATAATTTGTCAGAGAAATCTTCCCTTTGCTGGTAGGTATGAGTAAGTAGGCATTTAGTGGCCTCTGAAACTTATTGCTTTCCACATGCTATTTCAGAACATGAGTTTAATGGTTCAACATGAAGGTAATATACTTGTCCTGCTTTGTAGAGATTGTTTCATTCTAATGTTTCCCTGCTCCCTTAATACAGGGCAGTAGCTGACCTACTGGGTTAGTTAAAACGAAATTAGTTAAGACGAAATCACCTAATGCTTTTTTTTTCCCATATCAAATATAAGAGCGATTTTATCAATTCTACCCTTGTTTTTGGTACCAGAGATTGAATCCAGGGGTGCTAACTACTGAGCTATATCCCCAGCCCCCCCCCCCCCCGTCCTGTTTTTAGAGAGAGAGAGAGAGAATTTCAATATTTATTTATTTTTTTAGTTTTCGGTGGACACAACATCTTTCTTTGTATGTGGTGCTGAGGATAGAACCCGGGGCTGCACCCATGCCAGGCGAGAGCGCTACCACTTGAGCCACATCCCCAGCCCTCCCCAGCCCTTTTTATTTTTATTTTTGAGACAGCATTCCTCTAAATTGCTTAGGGCCTCCCTAAATTCCTGCGCTGGCTTTGAATTTGCAATCCTCCTGCCTCAGCCTGCTGGGATTATAGACGTGCACCATTATATCTAACTATCAATTCTATATTTGTGACTTGTTGTGAAATCACCGATGGACGTGAATTATATACAAATTTGAAAGTTCAGATCAACCAAGAGCTGTGCTGCATTTCTATAATCCCAGTAATTTAGGAGTCCGATGCAGGAGGATTGCAGGTTTGAGGCCGGTCTCAGCAACTTAGTGAGGTCCAAAGCAATTTAGTAAGATCCTGTTTCAAAATAAACAAATAAACAAGGCTAAGGGTGTAGCTCAATGGTGAAGTACCTGAATTCAATCCCTTATACAAAAATTTTTCAAATTTCTTAATTGGTATATCATCAAATTTCTTAATTAGTGTATCATGACAAATAACACCAATGGATTATATTTATGCTGAAATATTGATCTTGGCTCTCAGCGGGGTGCATGGGGCCTGGGGTAGCTTGGGAAACTAAATTAACTATACTGCCTCAACAAAGGAGACTAAGAAAAAACATTTGGGAGTAATAGATAAGTTCTCTGTATGCTGAACCTGAAGTATCTATGGGAGATTGAAGTGGAACTAAGAGGCAAATAAATTTGAAAAACATTGGTGTGTGTATATTCACATATATGTATATCTATTCATACATACATATACATATATGTACATATATGTGTATATACTCACACCAATGTTCTCCCTCGCCCCGCTCCATGAAAATATATATCATACATATATATTTTCATGGAGCAGGGAGAGGGAGAATATATTTAAATAGAAATGAATGAGGATATAGTGGTAGTTACATTTGTGAGTGTGGATATGATTGCAAAAAAAGAAATATAAACTTAAGAACTGAGGTGATAACCCTGGTAAACACCAGTATAAAAAGTGAATTTGGGCTGGGGTTGTAGCTCAGTGGTTGAGCACTTGCCTCGCATGTGTGAGGGGCTGGGTTTGATCCTCAGCACCACATTAAAAAAAACACTCTCTCTCTCTAAAAAAAAAAATAGATCTTTTTTAAAAAAGTGAATTTAGGGTACAACCAAAGAAATGAAAAATTGTGCTCTATATGTGTACTATGAACTGAAATGCATTCTGCTGTCATGTATAACAAATTAGAATAAATAAATAAATTTTTTTAAAAAGTGAATTTAGGGAAGAGAAGGCCAGAGGTTGAAGTTGTATCAAAAAGGGCAGAGATCATTTAAGGCAAAGATTTCAGTATCCAGTAGATTTGGTAATTTGGAGATACGTAGAAAAAGCCAAAATTTGGGATAAGAAGGGAAGAGACTGCCTTCAACTTCCTGCAACAGAACCACTAGATCTAAAGCTAATCACATCAAAAATGAAATCTCTCTGGGCCTTGAAGCTATTCTCTCCCACCTACCCCCTTTTTTTTGGTGGTGCTGGGGGTTGAACCCAGGACCTTGTGCATGTGAGGCAAGCACTTTACTAACTGAGCTATATCACCAGCCCTCTTCCATCCCATTTAAAAAAAAAAAAAAAATATATATATATATATATATATATATATATATATTAGTTGTAGATGGACAGCATGCCTTTTAGTTTTTTTATGTGGTGCTAAGGATTGAATCCAGTGCCTCACACATGCTAGGCAAGAGCTCTGCCACTGATCTACAGTCCCAGCCTCGCCCCATATTTTTTAATTGATGCTTTATAATTATATTCAACAGTGAGATTCATTGTTATATATTAGTACATACACATGGTATAACAATATAGTTTGGCCAATATAATTTTCCCTTTTGCTTCCTTCCTCCATCCCTCTCTACTCTATTGATCTATTTTTAATTTTCATGAGATTCCCCACCATACTTTTCATTTTTCCTCTTCAGCTTTCACAGGAGAGAAATACTGTATTCTTCTTCTTCTTTTTTGCACTGAGGATTGAACCCAGGTATGCTTAACCACGGAGTTACATCCCCAGCCCTTTTTGAGACAAGATCTCACTAAGTTGCTGAAGCTGTCCTTGAACTTGAGTTCCTCCTTCCTCAGCCTTCTAAGTAGCTAGGATTATAGGAATGCACCACTGCACCCAGCTCCTCCTCTTCTTGATCAGAAATTTCATTTTCTTTCTTTCTTTTTTTTTTTCTATTATCTTCTCATCAGATTTTAAACACATTCAAGTTTTTCCCAGAGCCTAGCACCCTCTGGCTTTCTCACTGCATAACTAAAGTTCCTGAAAAAGTTGTTCTTTCCTCATGATTTCTCTTCCAACTCCCACTCATTCCTCAACTCTCTGACCTCCCTACTTATGTCCCTACACTTAACTGAAGCGGCTCTTGCCAAATTCATCAATGATCTACTTACTGTGAAACCAAATGAATGTCTTATATCTTGACTTCTTAGCAACATTTTACATTACTGACCATGCCCTCCCTCTTGAAAGGCTTTTTTCTTTTGGTTTCCTTACTGCTGTTCTTTCCCTAGTTTTCTCTACCTCTTAGGCAGAACTACACTGTCTGGTACATATACACTGTTAATTAAATCACCTAAGACATGTTACTTTCTCTGAACTTCACTTTTCTGTAAAATGAGAATAACGATAGTAAAAACCTACCTCATTTAATTATTATAATTCAACGTTTAGAACTTAAAGAACAGTACAGTACCTAGGACAAAGCAAACACTTATTAAATGCTAAGTACTAGTATTATCATATACTATATGGTTGTCTTACTTCTATCTCCATTTGGGTTTATTTTTCCTCTGCCTTTTCCTAAAGTATGATGATTCCTTAGCATTCTTTTCAGGTACTCTACACACTCACCCTTGGCAATCTCATTCAATTAAATCAGAGGGCCTCAAAGCATAGTTTGCAGATCTCAGAGGTTCCCTGAACATACAAAACTTTATAATAATATGAAGACATTATTTGTCTTTTTAACTGTGATGACATTTGCAATGATGATGCAAAGTAAGGATAGATAAAACTTACAGCACCTTAGCTCACATCAAGGCAGTGGCACCAAACTGCACTAGTAGTTACTGTACTGCTATGTCCTTTCAATTTAAAAAATGCCTGGGGCTGGATGTGTAACTCAGTGGTAAAGCATACGCTTAGCATGCATGAGGCTCTGGGTTTAGTACCTACACACACACACACAGCACACACACACACAAAGCCTTTTTGCATAAAATGTCCTTGATGAAGCAATACAAAATTTTAACTATATGATATCTTGACCCTTGAGTATATTTTTTAAAAATATTCTGTGATAAAATGGAATGATACTCAAAGTACTTCTGTATACCAAAATTTGTGGTTGTCTCAAGGAAATGTATTTGTTCCCAGCAGCTCAGGAGGCTGAGGCAAGACAGCAAGTTTGAGGCCACCCTCAGGAGCTTAGCAAGGCTCTAAACAATTTAGCAAGACCCTGTCTCAGAATAAAATATTGAAAGGGCTAGGGATGTATTTCAGTGGTAAAGTGCCCCTGGGGGTCAGTTCCCAGAAAATATAAAAAGAAAGGCATTTGTATGACTGATTTACTGAGTTGTGAGCTATGACTGAGTTGTGAGCTGAACGAAATCCTTTTTATATACCACTATTTTTACCTGAAAAAATGACTGACAGAAAAACTAATGTCATTAGCGTATGTTTTCTGGAAAAGGAATATGAGTCTGTCACTTCAAGAAAAACATTGTTACCAATGATAAAATTCAAGCTCTCAAGTGAAAATTAGAATTTTAGAAAACTTACTATCTGCCTCTGAAGTGACAACTTCCTAAAACTTCAAAACTTTACTGATGAGATTGGTTATAAAATTAATTTGATCTTTCAATATTGTATAATGAAATGTTTTAACATGTAGGAGATTTGTATAGCTCCGTGAATCAGTAATCATTATTTTCTTTCTCTTTTTTGGGTACCGGAGATTGAACTTGGGGGTACTCAACCACTGAACCACATTCCCAGCCCTATTTTGAATTTTATTTACAGACAGGGTCTCACTGAGTTGCTTAGCACCTCACTTTTGCTGGGCTGGCTTTGAACAAGATCTTGATCCTCCTGCCTCAGCTCCAGAGCTGCTGGGATTACAGGCATGTGCCACCGCACCCAACTGAACCAGTATTTTCAAAATGACCCATCATCTCCGTTCAAACATAATATAGGATCCCATGTGCAGGAACCAAACAGGATCTAGGATGCAAGAACCTAGTGACTTACTGGGCTCCCCACTTCCCCTTGCCCCACATTTCCCCCTTCCTGTGTCCCCCAGGGGCCTCAGGCTCATCAGTGCCCCATAGCCTCCAAGTGCATCCAGTTCTTCCAGACCTCCCAGTGCTTACACTGCCCCTAGTACTCCCAGGTCCTCCAAGGCAGAAGCAAGATGCCTATATAAGGAATAGTGATGCCAACTGCAAAAAGTTCCAAAGGACCAAGTATTTGACCTACTAGGATGGGATGGCCCTATCTGAAAGGCTCAAATGGAAGAAGTGCCAAGTTCAGGTCTGGTTCAAGAACCTCTAGGCCAAATCATCTTGACAGCAACTTCAGCAAAGGGGCCGGAGCAGCTACCACAGAACCCCTGGCCAGATTCTTGCCTCTGCTATCCCTGACCTGATGTTCCTGGTGGCCCCATGTTTCTGCAGCCTCCCTATACCCAAGCCCTTGGGTATCTTCTCAGCAGCAAACCCCACCTTCTCCAGCCATGTCAGACATTGGTGGGCCCTGAATGCAGCATCCAGGAGGACCCCCCAGCAACCACAGCGGCAGACTGGTCTCAGGGCCTTTACATTTTGGACCTTTTGCCCAACACTGCATTATTCCCATATTTCAGAAGCTCCTCTCATCCTCAGAGTCCTTAGAGAAGCCCTTGGTCTCTGCCATGACATATACAAACCCAGAGGGTGGTGGCACTGAAGACAAGGACAAATGAGGTTCAGGACATTAATGAATATGCATGGGTTCTATGGCTGCCGGTCCTGCAGATCCTGTGGAGCCTTTGAGGAGGCCAGCGGGTCCTTGTGTTGGCTACCTTTGACCTGCTGAACACATGGTCTCCCCACCCTGCAGAACAGAGGTGGGCACTTGCTGTTCTCACTGAGCAGAACCTGCGACAAATGTCCCCACCTTGACATTTGGGTTACATGGGAGCATGTCTGTGGGTTTCCAGTCTAGGAATGGAACTGCAGTTCCCAGGTTCTGCCCATGAGCTCTGTAGGGCCTGTGTGCTGCACCCTTGCTAATCTGTGTCTTTGCTATAATCAGTATCATTGGGTTTATGTAACATTTGCTCCTTTGTAGGCTTTGCCCCAGATTGGGTTCTAATATTAATTTTTCTAATGTTTTACAGGTTAAACATTCTCACACAGACATTTGGAATTCTTGTTTAGTCTTTAAAAAATAAATTTTGAACAGACTTTATTTAATATAACATTCTTTTGGCAATTAATATAACTATATCCTATTTTGTGCCTTGTCCTTTTACTGAATAAATTTTTGGAGGATTAAAAAAAAAACAAAAAACCACTGGGCTGAGATTGTGGCTCAGTGGTAGAACACTTGCCTAGCATGTGTGAGGCACTGGGTTTGATCTCAGCACTGTGTATTAATAAATAAAATAAAGGTCCACTGACAACTAAATATTAAAAAAAGAAAAACACTCATAATATAGACCAAAAGATTTTAACATAAGAGCACAAATAGCTCATTGGTATGATTTCAGATCCCACACTGCAACCAACCTTTAAGAAAAACTACTGCCAAGCTTCTTATCACTCATTTGTAATTCCCACTACTTGGAAGCTGAGGCAGGAAGATTGCATTTGGGGTCCAACTTGGGCAACTTAGAATTCCTGTCTCAAAATAAAAGGACTGGGGATGTAGCTCAGCGGTAAAGCAACATGCCTAGCACGCATGAAGTTCTGGGTTTAATCCTCTGTACCACAAAAAAACAAATATTCCCAGAACAACAACAGCAACAACAAAACCCTACTATTTAAGCTTTGGTGTAGTATCAAAGTAAAACATCAAATTATCTGAAATGGCAATTAAAATTCTTTTCCCCTTTCAACAATATATCAACAATATATCTGGGTAAACTCAGCTTTTATTCATCTACTTCAATAAAAAAAAACATTCTAAAAAGGATAGAATACAGAAGCCAGTGAAGAGAATCCACTGTCTTCTATTAAATCAGACATTAAAAAGATTTACAGTGTTGTTCTCAGTAAATATTTTTCCTTTTGAAAACTATCTTCCTGGAGCTGGGGTTGTGGCTCAGCAGTAGCATGCTCACCTAGCATGTGTGGGGCCCTGGGTTCAATTCTCAGCACCACATAAAAATAAATAAACAAAATAAAGGTGTTGTGTCTAACTACAACTTAAAAAAAAAAAAAAAAAAAAAACAAAAAAACCAAAAAAAAAAACTATCTTTCTTTCTATCTTTTTATGGTACTAGGAATTGAGCCCAGGTGTGTACTCTACCACTAAGCCACATTCCCATCTCTAGCCCTTTTAATTTTTTATTTTGAGGCTGGCCTCAAACTTGTGATCCTGCCTTGGTCTCCCAGTAGCTGGGATTATATGCATGTGCCACTATATCCAGCTTAAGGGAATCTTAATAAATTACAAAAATTAACAGGGACTGGGAGTGTAGCTCAGTGGTATAGCACTTGCCTCACATGTGCATGAGGCCCTGTGTTTAATCCCTAACACTGTAAAAAAATTAAAAAATAAAAAAAAAAATCTGGGCTGGGGGTGTAGCTCAGTGGTAGAGTACTTGTCTAGCATGTATGAGGCCCTGGGTTCAATCCCCAGCACCACATAAAACTAAATAAACAAAATAAAGTTATTAAAAAAATAATAAAAAATCAAACCTGAAACAATTGAGATTATCTAGATAGAAGCAAAAGGATCTATAGTAATAGATGTGTTTTTCTCAAGGAATGTTTATATATTAAATCCAATCATTCAAATATACAAGAAGACTTCTATTGAAAAGAACATTAGTCTGGTGCAGTGGCACACACCTGTAATCCCAGCTACTCCGGAGGCTGAGGCAGAAGGATATCAAGTTTGAGGCCAGCCCGGGCAACTTTTATGAGACCCTGTCTCAAAATAAAAGAAAAAAATGGGTTGTGGATGTAGCTCAGCAGTACAGTGCTCACTTAGCACACACAAAACCCTAGATTCAATCCCCAGTACCATACACACACAAAGATAAGTGCCAAAATAATAGGAAAAATACATTCTTTCCTTTCATTAAACATATTTACCATTTCTTAAGTAGCTGATTATACAACTTAATGCATTTACTTAAAATTGAAACTACATTCACACACACACTTGCACATACACGAGCCAAATAAATAGATTAAACAGGTAACAAAAGCTATTTCTGAAGACATTTTATTATCCTTTATAGTCCAAGAAATAACTGTTTTTCAGTGAGACACTAAACCTATACTTAACAACCGTTTAAAAGAATTGAATCCACTTTCTCCAAACTCCCATATCATCTTGTACCTAACTTATTACACTATATTTTAACCATGGATTTTCTGGCTCTCTTCTAGAGGGTATAAACCATGACTATTCACCTTTTTATACTGAAGCCACAGTTTGAAGGAGAAGGTCACTGATTTTGGAGAATCAGTAGAAATTCAAGTTAACTAATTTCAGTCTATGATCAGAGATTTCCCTAAAAAGAATTAAACATAACTGCAACAATCTGACATTGTTTGAGACCCCCCCTGGGCCTATGATTGACACTTCTAATACAGACACTATCCAAAAGTTAAAGTCTACAAGGAATATCTTCTTTAAGAAATCCTGGGCTGGGGATGTGGCTCAAGTGGTAGCGCGCTCGCCTGGCATGCGTGTGGCCCAGGTTCAACCCTCAGCACCACATACAAAGATGTTGTGTCCGCCGAAAACTAAAAAATAAATATTAAAAAACTTAAAAAAAAAAAAAAAAAGAAATCCTGTATTTGGGGCTGGGATTGTGGCTCAGCAGTAGAGCGTTCGCCTAGCATGGGCGGGACCCGGGTTTAATCCTCAGCACCACATAAAAAAATAAAGGCATTGTGTTGTGTCCCTCTACACCTAAAAAAATAAATATTAAAAAAAAAAAAAGAAATCCTGTATTTTATTTATAAAAGATACAATAGTGATTATTCTCATTGACTTCTCAGGGCTATGCAGTTTCCTATGTATATTTAAGTACTTGAAAAACTTGTATGTTTATAGAGCATTAATTACTGAGAAGAGAGCTGGGGATGTGGCTCAATTATACAGCACTTGCCTAGTATGTGCAAGGTCCCTAGTTCAATCCCCAGCACTGCCAATAAATAAATAAATAGATAGATAAATAAATAAATCCATTAAATACTGAGAAGATATACAGGGAAAAGCAAAATACACAGCAAAGGTTGGTTAGAAGTCACTGTCAAGGGCTGGGGATATAGCTCAGCTGGTAGAGTGTTTGCCTAGAATGTACAAGGCCCTGGGTTCAATGCCCCCCCACCCCGGTCAATCAAATATTATTCAAAACAGAATAGCTGGTTATTTACAAGAATCAATAAATAATTTACATTTTAAAATCTCATTTTTACTACAATCTCAGAAGTCATATTGTTTAAAGCAATATCCAACACCTTTTGGTCCTAAAAACTGAATCAAATATGTATTTTCATTAAAAGTTTCTTCTCATCAAATTTTTGTGGAATCATTATAATCCGTACTGTCCAACAGAAATATGTGAAGCACCTAAATAATTTTTTTAAAAATTTGCAGTACTAGGGATTGAACCTAGGACCTCTCACACACTAGGCATGCACTCTACTACTGAGCTACCCCCAGCTCTTTAGGTAGGATTATAGGCATATGCCACCATGCCCAGCAATGGAAAATTTTCTAGTAGTCACATTTTATAAAAGTAAAAAAGAAACAAGTAAAATTAATTTTGATTATATTTCATTTAACCTGATATATCCAAAATATCATGTCAATATGTAAACACTGTAAAAATTTTAAAAATATATAAAAATTAAAAATTTCAATTCTGACTTGTCACATTTGGATTCTCCAGGAGCCACACATAGCTAGTGGTTACTGTGCTAGACAGTATAATTCAAGGTACTTCAGAGAGAATTATTCTTTCTATCTAGGAAAATCTGCTTCAGTTTTTTTGTTGTTTTATTTTTAAAGTTAGAAATGGTTAGCGTTAAATCCTTTTACAGTAATAATTATATTTCCTAAAAATAAAATAGAAACAGATTACAGTACAAAGAGGTTACAACCTGGTAGATTCTTTAGAAGTTGGCTTTGAAAATATGTCTGGAGAGGAAGTCAAAATAGTATATCTCCCCCTTTTTACTCTTTAAGGAAAGTATAAATTTCACTACTGTCTTTCCTTTATTAATCTTTACTTATCTAGAAGACCCCAATTTTCTGAATCAGGAAGTGGCTACGGCAAAAATATCTGACATATTTCTTTTCAGTAACAAATATATTGTCTCTAGGGATAACTCAGGAACCTGATCTCAGGCTTGATAGTACTGAGTTGTCTACAGAGCATCAACACCCACTGTGCAGAAAAGGCTGGGGAAAATTTTTTTCCCAGACAGGAGAGACACAGAAGGCCTCTGACCTTCTGGAACTTATTAAGAGGTGCGCTCTTAGATAAAGGCAGGCCATGTGGCCATCTTTTCCAATTTTGCTCTGCTGGATTTGCAAATCTCATTTAATTCTGTGATTTACAATTCATCAAAGCCCAACAGAATACCTTTAGGAATGCAGTGGAATGGGCTGTGTCTGTGCCACTTACAATCTAGTCAGCAGCTATGACCATTCTTCCTAAATCCTTTTTTCTGTCTGAAGGACCTACTAATACTGGGTCACAATGTTTGGCAAGATACAAATCTGGGAGGAAGGCAGCAGTCCTATCAGGAAGAGGAAATAAGTTCTTCCTTCACTTAGCAGAAATGGGGAGAAAAGAGAGAGGTGGAGAGGCAGTATGCAGCAGAGGAAGCAAGGCTTAAGAGGAAGATGAAATGAGCGGTTAAGAAACATGCATAAGGGTTGGGATTGTGGCTTAGTGATAGAGCACCGCCTAGCATGTGTGAGGCAAGGGGTTCGATCCTCAATACCATATATAAATAAATAAAATGAAGTCCATTGACAACTAAAAAAAATATTAAAAAGAAAGAAAGATGCATAAGCTGGGTGATGTGGCATAAACCTACAATCCTTGAAACTCAAGAGGCTCAGGCAGGAGGATTTCAAGTTCGATACGAAATTCTGCAAAGTAGTGAGGTCCTAAACAACTTAGGGAAACCCTGTTTCAAAATAAAAAAATAAAAAGGGCTGGGGATGTGGCTCAGGAGTTGAGCACCCCTGGGCTAGTACATGCTCCCCCTCACACACAAAAAAAACATGCATAAGAAAATGAGTCACTACTCTTGTTGTCAGTTATATGACAGCCAAAAAGTAAGCCTGTACAGTCCCCTAGTGACAGAAAATGGTATTGAGAAGATTATTTAGACACCTCAGTGAGATGCCTTGAAGTGAGGAAAGAAGAGAGAATTGGAATAAGCAGCAGTGTCCCAGGTGTAGTGGGCATGCCTGTAATTCCCGCAGCTTGGGAGGCTGAGGCAGGAGGATCACAAATTCAAAGCCAAATGAACAAACAAAAATAAGCAGCAGTAAGATTATATATCTACTAAATAATTTACAAAATAACTTTCTTCCAGCAACATAAAGTTCCTATTTCAATAATGTATTCAAAAATACATGAGCCTATATAGATCTGATGGTATCAATATTATTAATCTCCTACTTGATCCCAAGGACCAAGTGCTCAAGTAAGTGGATATTAAGTTTCAAACAGTTTATGATTTAGTTTAAGGCAGGCATGGTGATGAAGACCTGTAATCCCAGATACTCAGGAGGCTGAGGCAGAAGGATCTCAGATTCAGGGTCAGCCTAGTCAATTTAGGGAGATCCTCTTTTGAAATAAAGTAAAAAGGGATGAAGATGTAGCTCAGTGATACAATGCATGTCTAGTATGAACAAGACCCTAAGAGTTTGATCCCCAGTACTTAAAAAAAAAAAAAAAAATTAAGTCAAACTCAACAGATCTACCTTGGATCACTCTTTCTCTAAGATTTCAATTAGCAACATAATATTAAAGGAAGCAAAAAGTGGAAGAGTTTGTTTCTTTTGTGGTAGGAAACAAGGGTAACATAAGTATGTGTATGAGGAGGAAAAGGAAAGATAAGAGATGTAGAAAAGTGCACAATATGCAAATACATATGGTGAAATTTAACAACAGAGACAAATTCTAATCTCACCTCTCTCAATGAAACCAACCATCTAAATTATAGATTACTTCTCTGATGAGAGGAACCTTTCAATAATTTAGTAAGTACATACATCTGAGACATTGTGTATGATACAGACTACCAAAGTACAACCAGTCAACAGAGGTCCACAAAAGAAAATCTTTTTTGGTAAGTAATAATTGCTGCTATACTTCTTTATTTTTGTTTTGGTTCCAGTGCTGAGGATGGGACATACGGCCTCACATAAGTTAGACAAGCACTCTACCACTGAGCTATACCCTAGTCCCACCAAGACAAATAGCTAGACAGAGTTTGTTTGTGGTCAGAAGGCTGCAGTTCTCTAGGAAATATGGAAACAAAAAATAAATGCTCAGTGTGGTTTATGAGATGAGAAAGTAAAACTAATCATAAATTCTATATTCTTTGAGAAAGTCCTAAAACGATACAAATTTCAAGGAGAATAGTTTAAGACTCAATAGGAACAGTAGGTTAAATCTTAGCACCTGCAAGAGGGCTAAAGGAATCAGAAAAGATAGCAAATTATAAAGTGTAAAGAACACTGACCTGGGGAAAATGACCTGAATCCTGGTTCTAGCTCCTCCTCCAGGTGAGTTTGCAATCTCTGAAAACTTGAATGCTATCTTTCCTTCACTTTATTTTTGCAACATTGGGGATTGAACCTAGGGCCTCACACATGCTAGGCAAATGCTCTACCACTGAGCTAATACCTCAGCCCTTTTAAAGTTTTGAGACAGATGTCCCTAAATAAATTGCCAGTTTGGCCTTAAATTTACAATCACTCTGCATAGGCCTTGCAATTTTTTGTGATTATAGGCATGTGTCACCTGATAGCTGTAAGATATTTCTAAGATTTAGTTTACAGTCTGTACACTGTAACAGTTTACAACTATTATATGAAATTATTTACTTCTAGAAACTAGGTAGGGATTTGAGAAATAAGAAAATGTAGAAAAAAACTAATTTTTCTAATATTTTGGGTAAGTTTTTAAAATTACATTCAAAAGAGTGGTTTCTATTACCTATATAGAACACCAGTACAAAAAAGAGGAATTAGTAACTCATCAGTCAATTATAATTATTAACTAAGGTAGCGGATTTTAAAAGGTACTAAAATAGCTAGACTGTTTCTAGGGTTAAATCTTCCTAAGCACAAAGATGAAACAAACAAAGTGTCTGTCCTTATTAGCCAAGAAATATACTAGAATGCTTTTAGCTCTGTATTCCTATCTACCATTACTCCCTTGACACTGGAGCACCATAGAAACATTCAGATAGAATTTCCACAGAAAAAAGATGCTTTCCAGCAGCTCTGTCAGGGGATATATGTCCTTAGCCATCTGCGGGAACCCTTTGGAATCTGAAGAGATACACAAATTTATATAAAATGAGGTGTTTATAAGCAACAAACTATATTACTAATAACAAAGGGGAATTACCACATTTATGTGAAAAGCAAATAATCTTTTCTGATGACAATGAACTTTACTTTCCTGTCTTGAATTCTTTATTTTCCTTTATAGTCACTGCATTTCCTTTCTAGTTTTTTTGTTTGTTTGTTTGTTTGCTTGTTTGTTTTTTTAGCACCTCTATACAGATATTGAGGAAAAGAATACCTGGATCTAGTTTACTCCTAACAGAGACAAATGTGCCTCCACGCCATGAATACTAATACAATGTCTATATTCTTAAAAAACTGCAACATAAGTTTCTGAGGGACCTACAAAAAGCACTTAGATCTTTGGGTTTCATTTGCTTCAGCTAAAAAGCATCTATATTTTGCAATTGAACGTCTGGTAGAGCATTTTGATAATAAAAGATAAACAATATGAATAAATAGATGAATGACTAGCTTCATATAAGTAAATTTTCAAAAAAGATTTTTTGTGTCAGAAATAGGCAAATTAAGGGCTGGGGCTGGGGCTCAGTGGTAGAACGCTCGCCTTGCAAGTGTGAGGCACTGAGTTTGAGCCTCAGCACCACATAAAAAATAATAAAATAAAGCTATTATGTTCATCTGCAACTAAAAAAAAACTTTAAAAAAAGAAAGAGGCAAATTAAAGTACTAATAAAAAGCAGATATTAATCTTTCAAAGAATAACGGGATTGTTGGGTCTGAAACATATTCCCATTCTAGAAAGGGCACTCCTGCATTACAGTCATTTCGGCTGTGGATAAAGGTAAAACGGACAGAAGACGTCAAAGTGTCACTTTCATTACTTGATACCTATGTAGAAAGTCGTCTCCTTTCCTGGAGTCTGAACAGGTTTGATCAAAATTACACACAGCTATAAATCCACATTATAAAATCACCACATCAAATCCTCAGTGAATATCTTCATTTTACCCAACAGATACAATCTACCACTCAAAGAAAGGTGAAATCACTTTTACCAAGAGCACATGATTGGAAGAACTATGTTGTGATTTTTCTAACCTCACTTAGAAGTTGGCTCAACACAGAAGTCTTCTAATAAACCCTATGGCTCCCATCCCTTCAAGACGACTGACCACTCCTCCTTCCATCTGAGGCCTCCAAGGCCCGTACTGCAGCTCGCTTGACACCTTCCCGTACTTCGGAAGCCTCGGGCTTCACCACACCCTATCCCAACTAGATTTCTTCTATCATACCAACAAACAAAACGTCCCTGAGCTGACAAATCAGGGGCCTAACTAATCTCGTTTTCCTCAACTCAGAAGCTAAAGTGTCCTCACAAATTTTGAGTCTCATGAACCCACTCCTTTTACTTGGAACGTCTGGTGCTTGCGGTGACCCTCGGCTTCCACTTCCCCAACTAGCTCGGGCTCTCCTAGCCATTTCCAGTTATCCGTGTCAGGGTCTCTGCCGGACTCACACTCAACCTGTTTCCTGTAGGAGCGGTGGAGGTCAGCAGAAGGCCCACAAGATCTCCCAAGAAAACACTGGGACCTAAACTTGCAGGGGCCCAGCGTTTCCCTCGCCCCTCACTCTTTCACTTGCCCACGCCTCAAATTCCCGGTCTCAACTCAGGCTCCAGGACCACCTCAGCCAAGCTCCGAGCATCTCCGCCGCGGCCCCGGCTCCTCCAGCTTCCGGGCTTTCTCTTCAGTTCTGCTTCCGGCCCTTGGTCTTTGGCCCCGCGGCTTCCCGGGCCTGCGCGCCCCCGGACCACCCTCGGGCCGCCCCCGGCCCTCCACGCCTCGGGCTCTCACCGCTCGAAGAGCAGCCTCACGGAGAAGAGGCCCGCCGCTAGCGGGAACACCGAGAGGATGTGTCGGGCGCGCGGGTAGCCGTAGCCGTCTCCCGGACCCTCCAGATCGGCCCAGCTCACGTTCTGAGGCAACCAAAAGCGCTCACTCCACAGCCAGCCCCACAGCAGGCCCAGGGCTCCCGCCGCTGCAGACGCCATCTTACGCCCGCCCCGCGGCCACCGCCGCCACAGCCTTAGCTACCGCCACTGCCAACGGAACCCGCGGAGAGGCGGTCCTGGGGCGGGGCCCAGCCGGCGGCCACCCCCTTCCGGCCCCTTCTTGTCCCCTGCCCCGCCCAGCCGAACTCCTCCGCAGAGCAGGGCCTTTTCTCCGCCCATCTCGCCTCCCCGCCCACCTACCTCTCCACTGCGGGCTGGGGCACTCTCCAAGGGTCCTTGCCCGCCGGCCCTGGCCACTCCCACAATGGCCACGCCCATTCGCGCCCATGCAGCCCCGGCTCCACCCACCACAGGCCCCTTAACTCTGGCCCCGCCTCTTATCGCTGAGTCCAGCTTCCCTCACCGAGGCGAGCACGGCCACACCCCTTATTACCGGCTTAGTTCCCTTATGGGGACATTTCTCTTTCCGAGTCCAGCCGATACAAGTCCATTCCCGCTCGCAGCCAGGATATACCTGTGTCTCCACTCCCAGGGTCCCTCCGGCCAGGGCTTATTTTGCCATCTCATCTGGTCCCACCTACTCTTAATTCTCCACCACAAGCATTGTTTTTACTCCCAATCTCTTCTTCCCTTCGAGCCCCTCCATGATCTCCATCCCTTTTCACTACTTGAAAGTTATCGTCTCTTTTCCTCGGAAAAAATGGACTTTAAATAGTTATTTTATTCTTCTCATTGGGGAAAGGGAATAGAAGAAAAGCCGTGTGGAAATCGAGACGTCCAGAGGAAAAATATAAAAGCAAAGAGAAATATGGACGGAGGGAATACATAAACTAGAGATCCAGCCCGCGCTTAGCATGTGGCAGGCTCCAGGTTCAATCACCAGCGCCCCCCAAAAAAGGCAATATTTAATGAGGTTTACTATGTGCCAGGTACTGCACGGTACGTTTTACACAGGTAATTTCACTCTTTCACACACTGGAGTAGATATTGTTATCCCCAGTATTTTATGGAGGAGGAAACTGAAGGCCAACAGCTTGTCCAAGGTTATATAGATAAGAAGTGGTAATGAGAAAGTTTTTAGACTCCAGAACCTTGAACCTTTATCCTATAAACTGCCTTAATTTTAGGTTTTCACACTGAACATTGAACTCTGCATAAATCTACACAAAAGAGGGGAGAAATAGACTAGTCCTCTCCAAAAGACTCAATTGTCCCTCAAGTACCTTAGAACCCTAATTCGGTCTATTAAAAACCTGGCTTCATGGTTAAATTGCCAGAGGTTAAATAGAATGATGGGGTGGGGGGGATTAAACGAAGAATCAAATCTCTCTTATCTGGGAACAGATAAAGTAACTTTATAACTAGTAAGGCATGCTTACATCAGAATAACTCTGGCCCTGCCTCTGATCCGGGTTCCCAAAGGAGAGGAAGCGGGGCGCGGGGCGGGGAAAAGCCATTCCAAGGAGTAGACTAGAAGATTCGCTTTTATTCAGTTTCTCAAACTCTAACATGTATCAACTCAAATATTAGCTTTCCCATATCCCACACGGAGGGAGTTTTTTTCCCTGAGCCCCAGCCAGAGATTCTGAGTTCAGAAGGTTGGGAGTAGAGCTCATGAATTTGCATTTCTTTCCTTTTGGGGTGGGGGAGTGTCTAGGATTGAACCCAAGGCCTCAAGCATGATGTATGGCTGAGCTACATCCCCATCCCTGATTTCTCCTAACAAATTAATAGGTGATGCCATTGCTGCTGCTCTGCGTACCTCCACCTAAAGCCATTTTCACCCAAACCTAGCAATAATTTAATGGTAACTACCTTATATTTAAAATACATATTAAGGGCTGGGGATGTGGCTCAAGCGGTAGCGCGCTCGTCTGGCATGCGTGCGGCCAGGGTTCGATCCTCAGCACCACATACAAACAAAGATGTTGTGTCCACTGAAAACTTAAAAAAAAAAAAAAAAAAGAATACTTTAAATTTACAATTGGCTTACCAGGCTATAACCCTATTGAAAGTCAAGAAGCATCTGCATTTGAGATAATGTACCCCTCCAGAAAATTTTACAAATAAACCGAAAAGGCTTTGCACTATCCTTAAGTACTTTAAAAAAATAAATAAAATAAAAAAATAAAATACATATTAAAAGGAAGTAAAATCCCTTTCTGGTCCTATGGGAATTTAAATCAGAGCTTCAAGGAACAGAGAACATGCTAACTAGGCATGCAGGAACCAGTGCACAATAATCTTGGTCTAAGACTATTCAAAATGGTTTCCCTCAAAATGCATTTGTACCAGTTCTCAACCTCTTGGCCATTAGAAAACATATTGATAATGAAATATGTGATGAAGCCAACTAAGTTGGGCTTTCACTTTGGCTAGGTATAATCCAACCAGCAAATCACTGAATCAAGCCTGTTTTCTAGCAGTCATAACCAGAATCTCCTTGAACATCTCAAGTCCTAAGCTTGGTCCGTTTTCCTGCTTTCCCAACAGAAAAACTTACCTCATCCAATTGTCACCATTAACATACCAAAACCAAACAAAGTTGCCTTCATTTAGACAGCTGAAAGAACAAATGATTAACTTTTTATTTGGCTGTAGATTTTTTTAAATTTTTTCCCTTGAAATGCTTGTGTTATCTGATCATTCTCTGGACAAGGACATCCTATTATTATATTGAACGTGGAGCTACTCTTTGTTTCTTCTCTCTGTGCCTGTATAGTAATGATATGTCTAACAGACCTTGAAAGTTATAGAAAAGGATTGTAAGGGTAATTTTAGTTCCCAAATGCCTGACATATGGTGACATACTCAACTGATATCAAAGGCAAACAGATTTTTTTTTTAATAAGGTCAGTAAACGAATATCATGTAGACAGTTAGAATTGCAAACAAACACATACCAGTGGTAAGCTCAAACCAGGTTTGGATATTTTATGTCAGGTACTCCTGGATTATTTGTACAGTGACTAGAGGTTTCTAAATGATTTCAGTTTGGAGTGGAAGCAAGAGCAGAGGTACCCTGCCATATAGTTAGAAGGCTAGAAAAGACCCTTAGAACATACATTGACCCTGGAAATGTAAAAGCCAAGCCTAGTAGCACATGCCACTTTGGACAATTAGAAATTTGAGGACAGCCTGGGCAACTTAGACCCTGTCTCAAAATATAATAAGAAAGGGTTGGGGATGTACCTCAGTGGTAGAGGTAGAGTGCCCCTGGACTTAATCTTTCCAGTACTGCAACAAACAAATACCCCCCCCCCCCAAATTTAAAAAACCCTCTTCATCTGCAATGAAGTCTACATTTCCAACCTATTAAAACAACAAAAAAAAAACAAACATGCAAAAACTTTAACAACTGGAGCAGTTATCTCTATATCAAACAACCAAAAATGTCTCTGCCTGGAGTGGAAAACAGATATTTTCAGCAGAGGCATTTGGAAATTCCATTTAGAAGGTCAGGCATAATTGTAAGGTGAATTATTTGGTTTGGTACTGGGGCCTGGGGTACCTTATCACTGAACTACACCCCTAGACCTTTTTATTTTTTTAAATTTTGAGACAGGGTCTAAGTTGCTGAGGGCCTTGCTGAGTTGCCCAGGCTGGCCTCGAACTTGTGATCTTCCTGCCTCAGTCTGCTGAGTTGCTGGAATTACAGGCATTCACCACTGCGCCCAGCAGAATTAATAAATGTTGAATACAATAAACCATAAAAACCACCACTGGATTTTTGCATTTGTAAAGCAAACATCTCATTTGGAAGGCACACATTAATATCTCTTGCCAAGTTGCTTGCAGTTTTCTAGAAAAATTTGTCTTCCTTCAGAGGATCAAAGTCCAAACTTGGCCCAACATTACCACCTAGTGGTGATATATTCATAGCTCGTCTCTTCAACTAAAATGGGTTCTTCCCAAATTACTAGTGTGAAAAACTGTTAACAATGTAAATAAATAATGGAAAAGAAACATGAAAAGTTCAAATGTAAATTAAAATCTTTATTGAATAAAAATGTTTCAGACTATGAAAGATGGTAAGAAAGCAGATTATTTTACATATCTAAAAAATATTAGAGCTAAATCTCTATAAATGCAGTAAAAAGAAAAGGCTATATCTTTAAAACACCTTTCACTCTCATACATACAATTTGGAATATCAATTATGTACAACAAATCTTGTAAAGTTTATAATGTTCTAAAGCCTTAATACTAAAGAAAACCATCCCAAGAAAAAGGCCTAGGGTTGGTTTAATTCAACCTGGGAATGTTGTCTGCAATAAAAATCAATGCACTTCAGAGCTGATAAGTATTAAAAAATTATTGCCTCAGAAAGGGGATATCAGAAGTGAAATACAGGATTTGGAGGTCTGAGCTCATGTCATTTAAGGCGGTTCTTTCTGTTATTCTTCTTCCTTTTGCATGGTGAACAGTGATCAATAGTTCTCACAAAAAAGATGCAGCTTTCAATGAATTGTGAGAAACACAGATACCACCAGGAAAAAAAAAAAAGCAATCACTTGGGGTGTAATCAAACTCATTGGCAAATACATAACTTATTTGGAGACAGTGGATCTCTCCAGGCACCAAAGCATGTAGGTTGGTTCTTTATTAGTCTCAAAAGGTGCTCTGAAAAGATGGCTGTAATGTACCTCAATAATTCAATTCCAGATTTAGAGCAGGATGTAAAGCAAAAAATTCCCCACATATATATGAGAGTAAGAAAATTAACCTAATTTTAAAAAAAGACTAAATATTTGATCTCTTAACAGTAGATACTAAAAAATTGATAATTGTTAAAAATATACAACTACGCCCTTTATGCTAAAGTGCATTTAATCATAACATGTCAGTCCCTAAATTCCTTCTGTATATTCTCTAATTCCACAATAGGATTTGTAGTGTAAAAATGTATACTAATCATCCATTTACTTTAATATTGCCATTTGGTAATACAATGGAATTTGGACTAGATCACTTGGAATATTTCCCTGCTTATAAGCATTTATGCATTTTGTCACTATTAAAGTGAAAGATTTAAGTAATGTTATTTCTAGTGTTTATAACTGGTTCACTTAAGCAGCAGTATGGGATTTTTTTTTTTTTTTTTTGGTAGCAGAAATTCATTTCCAAAGTTGCTTTAGCATAAATGTCAGTTCATAATCCAATACCTGTTTCTGTGCATCACTTTGATAAAGGGCAGTGGCTCACTAACACTAACATGAATTTAAGGCCCAACACCATTGCAATTTGTCATTCTTCATCCTCAACCTCATCTTCATCCTCATCGTAGTACCGATTTCTCTTTATCTGTTCTTCCACAGACAGCTCTTGCACTACTTCTCCCTCCCAGAATTCCACATCCTGGGATTTCTGATTCTGAGTAGCAAATTCTTTAGTGGAGGTGTCATCTACAAAGCTGGACCTATTTGGAGACTTGGATTCTGGTGGAGACTGGTGTTTGAGGAGGTTGTTGTCATCTTCATCTATGTTTGCACCATTTTCTATGAGATTCTCACTCCCCATCTCAAAACTATTAATTTCCTTTCTTCTCTCTGCCTCTCCTCCTTTAGATTCCTTGTTTTGCCAGGCCATTTTTCCCACATTCCCATTCTTCTCGGAGACCCAGGCATTTTCCACTTGTTTCCTTTCTGGTACTATCTCTCCTGCAAACTCCTCGCTCTGCTCAGACATGCTCCAACCTTTCCTGATAGGTGGGGACAAAGCTTTTGGGCTCTTGACAGAAGATGTTCGAAATGAAGCTGCAACAGTGAATGGGCGGCTTCTTTCCTTCAATGAAGAAGATCTCCTCAGCTTCTTCAGATCCAGATCTACATCCTCAGGAGTTTCGAGCTTGCTGATTTCATCCTCTGGAGGCCATTTGGGCTTAGACACTTTGATCCCTTCCTCCAAGGCACTTCCTGAACTGCCAAGTTCAGATGGGGGTGGCCAGGCAATTCTCAACTTCTTGGTTTCAGCTGGCTTGTCTTCCTTTTCTCGCTGAGAGGAGGCCTTGGCTTCCATACTTGCAGCCAGCACACCCACCTTTGCAATGGGGGCATCTTCTACTCCTGGGCTCTGAGGGGTCTCCCCTGCATTTGGAAGCTGGGATGATCTCTCCAAAGTCTCTTCATTTTCATTTTTGCTTGCCCATAGATCCTTGTGTGGTCTGTGCCCAAAGCCTTCATCATAGTTACCTTTAGATTTAAAGAGTTGGTTGAAGTGAGGTTTACAATAGATTCTCCCATGTAGAGATGCATATGTTCCTAGACTGTCATCAAAAGAAAAAGAACATAAAGTTAGAAAATCTTCATATTCTCATTTATACCTGCAGGCTAATAACAGGCATTTCCAGTATTTTCAGAAGATACTGAGAAATTTATTTGAAAGTTCATCAATGACTTAGGATTCCCTACTCCATTTAAAACATATTAGCAATTCTTCTCCTTCTTTTTAAAATCCTTATACAAATCCTTACTTTCAAGATTAAACCTTCACAAGTCATTCTTCCACTTGGCATGAGTTCCCCATTTTCAAATGATTTCACTCTCCTCTGTGAAAATTTTTAAAAATTACTTCTTCCAGGAAGTATTCCCTAGGTAATCATACCTAGCTCTGATAACTCATATTGCTTAGATATTTATAATCTATTAACTATTTACAATGATATTTCTTTGTAAAAAGCTGAATCTTTTTTGTGTTGTAATTTAAAAACTTAATTCTACAAGAATGGTTACAATGCTCTGAAAACAGCTGGCACTCAATAGCTACTCCTGACTGAATAAATGTAAGATATGGTTAATAAGAGAACAGTGAGCAGTAGCCAGGAGGAAGGTCTTACCCAATGTTAGTGCTGGACAAGTCTTTAGATATGATCTCTTGCAGGATAATATATTTTATTTTTATTTTGTTATGGCACTGGGAATTGAACCCAGGCTCTCAAACATGCTAGGCAAGTGCTCTACTACTGAGCTATATCCCCAGTCCTGAACTCAGGGGCACTCAACCACTGAGCCACATCCCCAGTCCTATTTTGTATTTTATTTAGAGACAGGGTCTCACTTAGTTGCCTAGCACCTCCCCATTGCTGAGGCTGGCTTTGAACTCTTGATTCTCGTGTTTCAACCTCCCGAACTGCTGGAATTACAGGTGTGCGCCATGGCGTCTGGACTACTTACGAATTTATTTATTTTTTGAGATAACCTTTTTCTAAATTGTCCAAACTGGCCTCCAACTTGTGATCCTACTGCTTCAGCCTCCCAAGGACTATAGATGTGCTCCACTATACCTGGCTCAGAGTAACATTCCTCCGCCCCCCCCACTACTGGTGATGGAACCCAAAGGCATTTTTACCCTGAGCTACATCCTTAGCCCTTTTTATTTTTTATTTTGAGACAGAGTCTCACTAAGTTGCTTAGAGTTTGCTAAGGTATGTTGCCATACCTGGATCAGTATTTTTTAGGGTATATTTTAGTATATGTTATTTTTTTAATTATAGATTGACACAATACCTTTATTTATTTTGATGCCTCATGCTTGCTAAGTACATGTTCTACCACTGAGCTACATCCCCCAGCCCTTATCTTAGTATATATTAAAGGGTTATAAAAGTGACAACTTTCCCCCATCCCCAAGTAATGTGTTTTGAGAAAAATTAATTATGTGTGCAAAAAAAGAACTAATGCATGAAAATCTGTCAGATTTTGGCTCAATATAAGGGAAAGTTGTCTAGCTAGAGCTAACACTGGAACTAGCTGCGGTTAGGCATCTACCCCCTATAAATGTTATGCAGAAGGCAGGAGATCTTTCAAGAGTATTTTAGAAGGGATGCTTGCTCTGGAAGGAAAACTGGAGAAAGTAGCATCTTATAACTTCCTTCTCTAGGTCTGGATTATGAAAATGATTTAATATGGACTATACCCCAATCTGTCACATTTATGTCTTTGAGTTACTTAGAAGAATTATACATAATAATTATTTTCTCAGAAAATAAATAAAATGAAGCAACATGGAAAAATATACATGCTCATCAGGGGCTATTTTTATTGCTATTTATTTACACAGTGCTTAGTACACTTTGAAGTAAGAGCTCAGGTAGGTAACATCTTGGGATTTGTTAACTTTATGATTCTATGACACCAAGGGAAAAAATCCACTAAATTAGGTCTTAATATGTAAAGGAACATATCAATGTATAATAGCCAGGAATGGTGGTGCATGGCTGTAATCCCAGTGGCTCAGGAGACTAAGGCAGGAGGATCACAAGTTCAAAGCCAGCCTCAGCAATTTAGTAAGGCCCTAAGCAACTTATAAAATGATGAAAATAATAAAAAATAAAAAGAACTTGGGATTATGTGGCTTAGTGGTTAAATGCCCCAAATATCATTATAATTTTATATGAAATACTTGTCGATAAGCAGGTATCTTTACTTTATTCAGGAGCCTTCAATACAATACCATCATCACAGTAGATTTTAATACCAATGATCCAAAAGCCAAAGATTGCCTCTGAAGCTCCAACTATACATAGAGAAAGACTGTTTTGGTCTGGCTTACCTAAGTTTGTTGTTGCAGTAAGAACAACGGAAGCAGCTGATGTGAAACACCTGCTGATTAGCCAAGAGACGCTCCATTGGGTAGACTGTTTTCTGACATTCCACGCAGGTCTCTCTTGCAGGTGCCTGAAACTTCTAGGAAAAGGAAAAGGACAACTTTAACTAGCATAGGCAGTGATGAGTTAGTACTCTGCTGAGATGGGCCTGGGATTTTCTTTATCTAGTAATTGGCTAGTCAGTCAATTCTCATAGGAATACTAAACTTATTCTAATTATATCAGCTGACTCTTCAAAGCCAAGAATCTTTCCTGAATTCCTTTCCCAAATTATCTGTCCTAAGTGTAGCAGCCTTTGAGGACAGATAGATGGGCTTGGGCTGGACTTCAGAGAAGGGCACACAAAAGCCACCGCACACAAAAAATGCACACCAAATCACCAAATGTTAAGGGCAGGGGAGTAGGGGGAGGTGGGGCAGGGATTAGAAGAAAATGTCATCACAGCCCAGAAGAAAGAAGTTTATTCGAGTGCCAAGTAAAAGCAGGACAGACTATAATAAGAACAAATTCTGAAGGGGATAACTTTCATGGAGAGGAAGAACATTTAGCTTTGAGAATTAGGTAAAAACATTTCAATTTCAGTAAAGCACCTTTTATTCCCCTTTGCTTATAATCTTAATTTGTGCTGGATGCAGTGACATACACCTATAATCCCAGTAATTTGGGAAACTGAGTCAAGAGGGTTGCAAGTTCGAGACCAGCCTCTGCAATTCAGTAAGAGCCTAAGCAACTTAGTGAGACCCTGTCTCAAAATAAAAAATTAAAAAGGGCTAGGAACTTAGTGGTAAAACACCTCTGGGTTCAATCCCCAATACAAACAAACAAAACACTTGAAATATAAAGATACACAAACCATTTTATTATTTTATTAGGCTTCAACAAGGAAGTATTTCCCAATCAGGTTATAGATTCTATTTCTTTTGTTCTTTTGTCGTCTTCTTCTTCTTCTTTTTTTTTTTTTTTTTTGGTTTTGGGGATTGAATTCGGGGGCACTTAAACATTGAGCCACATCCCCAGCCCTTAAAAAAAACAAAACAAAAAAAAAAACAAAACAACTTTTTGTTGTTGTTGTTGTCTGTGGACTTTAATTTAATTTATTTATTTATATGCAGGGGTGAGAATTGAACCCAGTGCCTTACACATGGTAGGCAAGCGCTGTTACCACTTAGCTACAACCCCAGCCCACCCCAGCCCTTTTTTATATTTTATTTAGAGAAAGGGTCTCACTGAGTTGCTTAGCACCTCACTAAGTTGCTGAGTTTGGCTTTGAACTCACAATCCTCCTGCCTCAGCCTCCTGAGCTGCTGGGATTACAGGTGTGTGCCACCATGCCTGGCAGGTTCTATAATATTTCTAAAATACCAATGGAGAATAAAACTAATGCAATGGGTAATGTATTAGTTAATGACCAGGAATTCATGCACTATTTGCAGCATGTGGAATAAAGGTAGGTACATTGATTTAACTTGATAAAACTCAATCCTAAAAAAACTATTAAATAGTTGGTATTCAAGCACTGATAAAAGCGAGGATTCTAAAAATATCATAAGCCTTTACATGATAAGAAAAGGTTACATGGCTACAAAGTGTGGGGGTAAGAAGTCCCTAGGTAAGTGTGGGTTGTCCTTGACTTGTCCTAACATAAACACCTCAACCAGTAGACGCAGGCTTAGGCAGCCAGGAAGCTCTTGAAGGCACCTAGGTGCCTTTGTACCCAAGAGCAGCTTGGGCTCTCACCAGAAAACATACGATGGTAAATAATGCAAATGATTCCCAAGGCCCAGGGCCTCAAAAGCCTAAAAGGACCAGGATATAGGCAAGATAGACTTTTGATTAAAAAACTTGGAAATAGGCCCATAAAAAAAGTTCAGACTCTGAATTCACTTGTTACATGATTCACTAGGAGGGAAAACAAAAAGAAAGTAGGAAGTAGATTTGGACAGGAAATGAGAGTAGAAAATGAACATAAAATGGAAGTAAAGGGATGGATCTATAAAAGGGAGTTTAATAAAATCAGTAGTAAACTTCCAAGGAGTACTCAAGGGATTTAAAAAAAGAAGGAGTAAAACTGAGTGGAAATGACTAGGTAGCAAGAAACCCCTTCATTCTAGGGGCAGAATCCTAAAAAGAAAGATTTAAACAATCAAAAGGCCACAGGCTACAACCTAGTTTACCAAGCATAAGGAAGATATTTAAATGTGACCTAGTGTTATTATATTGAATGCTGATGAAGGTAATTAAGACATTATTTGGGGATTAAACCCAGGGCCTCACACTTGCTAGCAAGTGCTCTACCACTGAGCCACCCTCCCCCACCCCCACCCCGTGCCCCTCCCCCGCGCCCCCCCCTTTTCTTTTATGGACATTCTAACAAGACTGGACCTAAATGGAGACATCTGCATTGTTTTAAAAGTTCTGAAAGAAGTATGTGGTCCCTGCATGGTAAACAGGAAATAGATTAAAATGCAGAATAAATTAAAAATGCAGAATAAATAATAGTGTAATTGAAGTCATTGGAGAATCTACCCAAATCACAATCCATGCAATGTAAAAGTAATAGGACAAATGTGTTTATCAGATTAAAAATGTTTTTCAGTTGTAGAGAAGGGATTCTGTATTTTTAACACTTAAAATAGGTTTAGAAGAATAAGTACTTACTCTGGTCAGTAAAGAGAGAGCAGGAGACAGAAACTTCACATGGTATAAGAGAAAATTGATACTACTTTGCGAGAGGAGAACAGAGGGATAGAGAACACACTTTCTTACACACACAGAGGTAAGGAACTCTGCAGAAGGGTGCAGCTTAGTGAACAGAGAGGAGGACCTGAGAGAAAGTGTAGGTTGAGCTCACATTAGGAGGAAAGTGGAAGGCAGGAGCAGAAATTAGGTACCAGGAGCAGGAAGCAGAAGCTGGAAGAGACAAATAGGAACCTTCAATGAATACACAGCATTTGGCGTACCCTGGAGTGCTTGACTGCAGCTGAGCTGAAACTCAGAGGCTAGGTTCCAAGACCACTTTTTTTTTTTTTTCCTTTCTTTTTCAGGTAACTGCTCATAGAGGCAAAAATCAGTCTCACTCACATCTACCTGAGGTTGGAACATATCCCAGCCCCAGAGAGTGAGCTTTTATGAGCCTTTATGCACAAAAGGAGTGTCTCATTAACAATTCTTTAGTGTCTTACTACCTCCCACACCTGACCCACAAAGGCTCTCTCTTTAATGAAGCCTCACCCACACAAGTAGAAAGTCATCCTCCCGCTTAACATCAAATTAATAAACTGCTGGCTCAAATGACTGACTAACCACAAGCTCTAGCTGGCCAGACCTACCAGATTCCCTATTCAGATTACTCCTATTCATTTCTCACATAATCACTTTTGATATTATTTAAGGTTTATGCAGCAGCTGCCCAAGTGTCATAAAGACAAGAGAATCCCAACATGGTAACATGCCAAGTCATAGTGGCTACGGCTGGGCCTTCCCTTTGTTTTCTCTGTCCTGGGCTCCCAGCCACTTTTCTGTAATTGCCCCCATGTCTATTCAGACAGCAGGAAGCATAGTCAGTGCCCAAAACTCTCTCCATTATCATAGACCTGGCAAACATCCTGCCCATGCCTTCATGGCATGCTCACACTTGGCATCACCACATTGAAAATACTGCCAATATGAGAATGGTAGATATTTTTTATCTTTACAATGTATTTTTTTCAAAAATGAAAGGTTTTTCTACCCAGACCATCTTTCTCATGTGGGAGCTGAAGTGCCAGGATGTCAGGTGCCTTATCACAGTTACAAACACAACTGGGCACAGAATTAGAATTAAAGCCCGGAACTCCTACTCACAAACCAACAGAGCATTTTCTAAATCATCCTGGAATGTTAAATTTCCCTTAGTAAAGGAAACTTATTGGAGGAGAGAGCAGATGCTAACCCGAATGAAAATAATCTCACTACAGCACTTTGAACAAGCTTCACTTGGTTTCAAATTAAAATGTGTAGATAATGTCTTCAGGATATTCTGGAATGAATGAGGTAATATATAAATGATTGATGTACACAAACACTGTCTTTCCCATCTGATATTACAGATACTGTTGAAGAACAGCTACTTACAGCTGTTTTTCCAAAATATTTGCATAGCTTCATCTACACTCTTTCATTCTCTTCTCCTTCTTCTTCCTTTTTTTTTTTTTTTTTTGTGTGTGTGTATACTGAGGATTGAACCCAGGAGTACTCAACCACTGAGCCACAGCCCTTTTTACATTTTATTTAGAGACAGGGTCTCGCTAACTTGCTTAGAGTCTCACTAAATTGCTGAGGCTGGCTTTGACTTCCTGATTCTCCTGCCTCAGCCTCCCATACTGCTGGGATTACAAGTGTGTGCCACCATGCCTGGCTTTCACTCTCTTCTTTTACATATATTTTTTGGTCTAGTGAGGGATCAAAGATCCATTTGGGGTGTACATGTGCGTGATAGGGGCAAGAAGCAGTAGTTGGCAATAGGCACTGAAGCTAACTAGCCTTTGCATATAATGAAATCAGAAGAAAATTCTGTACTGATGTCAGACCTTCATTTCATAGACAGAACACCACAAAATGCCTTTCATTCTTTCCTTGCAATTTGTGCACAATATCTAGATAATAAAACTGAAATTCTTCACCACACAGTAAATGGTTGGGCCAGTTCTGCGCAGCTTTCATCCTTCTGTCTGTGCAGTCTTTGGGGAGAATATATATACAGTGAGAAAGGATTGTAGGTGCCCTTATAGACTTATAATTCTAATAGCTTTGTAAAGCAGCATGACACAGGGGCTGGGGATGTAGTTCAGTGCTAGAG
Source organism: Marmota monax (assembly GCF_021218885.2). Classification (NCBI taxonomy): domain Eukaryota; kingdom Metazoa; phylum Chordata; class Mammalia; order Rodentia; family Sciuridae; genus Marmota; species Marmota monax. The sequence continues at coordinate 31,123,034 of NW_026695227.1, forward strand.
TGCGTACCTAGCCATGTTCAAGACTCTGGGTCGGATCCTCAGCAATGGGGGGAAAAAAAAAGAAGTCTAAAACCTCTTATCATGTCCACAGGGGAACAGATGGCAGGTCACTTATAAGGACTCTGCAATGTATGGATGCTATATGTCCTTTGATGCAGCCTGCTGTTTTCTTTTCACACCTACCAGCAGGACTAGCTGAGGAAGCTGGTGACTGGGCTGTCTAGGGCACAGTGGGAGCAAGAAGGTATCCTTTAGGGTACCACATTCCCTTGCTTTTTCTTTCCCTATGGTCCCCTCTTAGAACATTTAGGTAATGACTTCTCTCAAATGGCAGGACAGAAAGCTTATAGAGATCTGAGTTTCTTTTTTCCCTCTTTTAATCTGTTGAGGCATAGCTGAAAATTAAAATCTGAGTCTCTTGAAGTAGAATGGGTTTGATCTCCTCACAGGATCCGCTGAGCTCTATTATCAGAAACACATCCTTTTTTTATGTGGTGCTGAGGATGGAACCCAGTGCCTCACACATGTGAGGCAAATGCTTTACCACTGAGCTTCAGCCCCAGCCCAGAAACACATCTTTAAAATATATATATATTTATTTATTTTGCAGTGCTGGGAATGGAACTCAGAGCCTCACATATGCCAGACAAATGCTCTACCACTGAGTCACATCCCCAGCTCTGAAACACATCCTTTTTGAGAATGAACCTTCAACTTCATTAGTACCAAGTCTCATCTACTAAGCTATGTGGCCAGTGTTCAGAATGTATGAAGTCCTTATTGTATCTTTTTTGTTTAAGCTTCGAGCTACAATTTTAAATGAAATGAATCTCTACCTTAGATGTCCTATTTTCAACTACAGACAGGCACTAAGGAACCATTTTGTTCCATGATGTGTGGGACCCAAAAATCTATTTTGAGTGAACATGTGTATTCTTAGCTGCATGTAATTTCTCAAAGTGGAGAAACAAGTTTTCTGTTGCAGAGTCTGTAGTCATAAGACCAGTTATGCCAGCACGTTTTCCTGTACATATTTACTAAAATGCCTTGCTTGCCTGCAGACTGTAAAGGGAACTATGGGGAAGAGAATATAAATTTCCCTTAAATAAAAGTGGAGATATAATTGGGTCCCACTCCAGGCTCTGGACACCATAATCTTTTGAGCTTTGGACTGCAGGCCAGTTGACTCATGTCTTCATACAATGTTCAAAACCTTAGGTGAGTGTCTGTGAATGCAGGGATATTTACATTCTATTGTGGATATGGAGTAACTAGGGACAAAGGAGGAGGCATAAGTCTGAAATTAGTGCAGAAAGCTTCACCTTTGTTTCTTCTCACTGGTGCCCAAAAGACCTATTGAGAATTCAAATATTCTCAAGAACAGATTTTAGTTCTTAGATTAGCCAGGGAATTTCCCCAGACCCCTCAGTCATATGATCTATGACCAAGTTAGATTTGCTAGCCATTCTTTTGTTGTTAGTTGTAGTACTGGGGATGGAACCCAGGGCTTCATGTAGGCTAGATAAGCACTCCAGCCATGACCTAAACCCCCAGCCCTTTTTGCCATACTTGATCAAGAACCACAACCCAAGGACTCACATCTGGGCAGGATTGATTCTGGATAAGAGTTAAGTAACCCTCTGGCATTTACTACTTTGTTGGATTCCAAATACTTGAAAAACAAAGTGCTGATGACTACATGGACAGATCTTCAAGGCCAGAACAGAGTTAGGTGGAACACATGTGCAGATTCAATCACCATTACCCAGTTCTTTCTTCTTTCTCTTTCTCCTCCACCCTTTTTCTTTCTTTCTGCCCAGGATTGAACCCAGGGCCTTGCACATGTAGGCACACACACAGACTCTGAAGACTTTCTTGTACTTGCTTTCTCTTGTCTCTTTTTTCTTTTCCTTTCTCCACCCCCCCCGACCCCCCACTACTTTCTTCAACTCTGTTACTTTTCAAAAATCTTATTTTCCCTGTAAATTTCTGCTACCTTTAAATTTTTTATGGTTATCTTCTTTACCCTGCCCTTCACCCCCCCACACACACTTGTGATCCACCCTTTAATTTCTGGATCATCTGTATCCTCCTTCCCCCACCCCCAAACCCTCACTTTCATCCTCTTCTCATTGTTTTGGTTCACTACAGTTTTCATCCAAGGACCAATCACACACAGTGAAGAGATATAGGCATAGAACATATGTGCGTGAAGTTGGGGCAGCTCAAACCACTTTAAACTAATTCTGCCTTTTGAGTTTTTTTTCAAGCTAAAACCTTTGAAACAGGTCTGGGGATGTGGCTCAAGCAGTAGGGCGCTTGCCTGGCATGTGTGCGGCCCGGGTTGGATCCTCAGCACCACATACAAATAAAGATGTTGTGTCCGCCAAAAACTAAAAAATAAATAAATACTAAAAATTCTCTCTTTAAAACAACAACAACAACAACAACAAAAAAAAAAAAACCTTTGAAACAAAGGCTAGCTATGTAAGAGCACACCCAAGGAGAAAGACACTAAAGAAGTGTGGGTATGACTGGTTATTAATACAAATAGGTGAAGTAGCATTGCATTAGCAAAACATTCAATTAAAACAGGTCAGTTAATAAGATTAAAATTGGAAAATCTATTTTTTACCTTTTTTGGTTTATTTTTATGGGAATAAATGTTTGCTCCCAGAAATGGAAAGACTGTTTTTAAAAACTGAGGGATCAAAGAGATCAGAGGTTGAATAGCCTAATCAATTTTTCTTAGCATACAAAAATGTTGTGTATTCCTTAGCATTTACCATTATCATCTAGCATAAGTATAGCTTAAATGCCAATTTTTATACTATATGGGTTGTTCAACTTCTACTCCAGCAGACATATTCTTTCTTTAAAAGTGCTAACAACCAATCAGGTTATAGCCAGACTCATCAGACCACTGAGCACTATCTTTAAGGTGGCTTTGTACATTTCCATACAACATGCTAATTTTAGTTCAACAGATTTCCCATTTTGTGAGTTTTACCAACTCCAAATATTTATGTACTTAGATTTTTTAAGTCATATTATCTTATTTAACTTAAGGTTTTCTTAAAAATCTCACATATTATTCAGATTTCAAACTGAGACATATTATTGAGCCTTCTCCCTCCTGGCCCAAACACCTGGGCAGAAGAAAGATTTGTAGGGACAATACACCCTTATTTGGCATTATAATCCCCAGGAAAGTAAAAGCAGATTATAATGAAGATGATACAAAGTGCAATTTGCTCTACCAGCATCTCAAGGCTTAGAGATAAACTGCCATCATACCTTCACTGCTTTTGGAGGAGAATTTTCAGAAAGGTTGGAGGCTTTGGCATCAGGACTCAGTGGTTTGGTGGACACCGGCTGCTGGGCCTCACTCTTAACCTGGGCATTACCTGCTTGAGTTACAAAAGAAGGACATTTTATAGTATTTCATGGGAAATCTTAGAAAGGGCTTTTCCAAAAAAGCAAAGTTTGAACATTTTCTATCAAAGAATGGTAGTTTCAACACCAAGAAAAACATTGTTCTTCTGTTGAAGAATAAACTAAAACTTATGCTCCTTAGGTCCTCAGGTCCTCTTAACAAATCGAGTCATCAGCAAACTTTCTCACCCTGTTCCACAAAAAGTGGGAATCAAAACAACCCTGTATAAAAAAAATTGCTGCCCAGCAGTATTCATGTTTCTTAAGGACACTTATAGACTTTGCTGACTTTTTGGTTGTTGGTATTCCCAATAACTTCTTGAGTGCTCCAACTAGAGCTGGGAAACTGAGGGAACACAAGGGCAAAAATATCATACCACATGTGTGCTCATGTGTGTTGTGCACATAATCTCACATTTTCTCCTTGGTTGGTCTTATAGCATGTATCTATGAATAAAAATTGAGAAGAGGGCTCCATAAAGTTTTTTCATAATCACTGAAGTGTCAACTACGTAAGCGGATTTCCTGCCAGTACATCCCATGAACTCAGAAGAGGCATAGAAAAGCCATTGATACCATTACTAAGGAATAATAATAAATTTTAAAATTCCTTAAAAATCTAGTGTTGAGTCAACAAAGTACTAAAAGATTACAGCTTATTTTTCAAAAAAAGTTTTGCCAACCTAGTCAGAAATATTTCTAGTCCAAGCAAAATAATTGCAAAAGGAATGTTCCTGGATTCAATCAGTTAAGTTTTTCTCTGAAATATTAAGGTAGGGTTTACTAAAGATCTGTTTAGCTCATATTTCTACTTTATTTTTTCACTGAAGTCCTTTTTTGCCAGGTGCAGTAGCACATACCTGGAATCCAAGCAACTTGAGAGACTGAGGTAAGAGGATTGTAAGTTCAAGGACAGCCTTGGCAATTCAGTGAGGCCCTAAGCAACCTTGCAAGACTCTGTCTTAAGATCCACATGTATTTTTAAATGACATGTTAAAAATCAGAATCAAAAGTGGGCATAATAAAGTTAAAAGTCCAAACATTTTTGTCTTTGGGATAAGCTAGGCTTAAAACAAGTCCAAAACAAGATGTTATGATGACAAACTTTAGCACCAGCATTAAAACCCCTACGGCCTATGGGGCTGGGATTGTGGCTCAGTGGTAGGGGGCTCGCCTACCATGCATGAGGCACTGGGTTCAATCCTCAGCACCACATAAATGTAAAATAAAGATATTGTGTCCACCTAAAACTAACAAAACAAAACAAACAAACAAAAAACCCTATAGACTAAAGAGGTTACTCAACTACCAGTTTTTATCCCTATAAGTAAATAAAATCCTTCTTGGACACACCTCTATTAAAATAAAACTTAAAAATTAGTTTACACAGCTTTAAGCCTGAAAGGGTTTAGTATAAAAGATAGGATAAGTTTAGTGAGCGAAGTATCAAAGGTATTTGTTTCAAGATAACCATATTTAATTGAATTCAACTGCTCTCTAAGCCATGAAATGTGTTAAGTGTATCCAAGCACCATTCCCCAAGCTGGGGATTGAACCCAGGGCTTCATGCATGCTAAGAAAGTGTTCTGCCACTGAGCTACATCTCCAGCCCAGCACCAGTCCTTAAAACCAAGTGGAAGATTTCATCGGCTAAATTGTTGGATTTAGTACATTACTTTCTCAACATTAACAGTAATGGGGACACCTCTGAACCAAATATGTGTGGAGAAGTAAGAACTTACCTTCGAGAGCTAAAGGCAAATGTTTACAAGAGTCATCTTCGGCAGGGGTGGAATGGACTGTCAGGCTATTCTCAGTTGTAGAAGCCTACAAAAAAAGTGGGAAGAGGGATTAAGAATCACATTAAAAATAAAAGAGCAAACTGCTGTTAATGCCATAAAAACCTGCTGACTCCAGTCAGTCACTGGCTGCCTGGGGAAATAACGGGCACCAGAACAGCTGAGCATTTAAACAAGAGGCAGCAAAATGTCTTTTATGAGGATATTAACATGCCTCTCAATTACAGAGTAACTCGAGAAACAGACTGCACTCAACTGCCAAAAGTGTGCCTCATCTCCCTTTATAAAAGAACTTCTAAACCACATCATTCCACTCTCAAAAAACAAGCAAAACAAAAACTCCTATGTCAAGGAAAGCAAAGCTCTTCTCTATATAACCTAATACAATCTAGGCAAGATAAAGTATTTAAATATGAGAACTTTTTTTTTTGTACTTAGTTATTGAAATCTGAGGGGCTTAACCACTGAGCTACATCTCCATCCTTTTTTATTTATTTATTTTGAGACAGGGTCTCATTAAGTTCAGTAACTTAGTGAGGCCTGGAACTTGAAATCCTGCCTCAGCCTCCTGAGTCACTGGAATTACAGGTGTGGACCACCATGCCCTGCTAGGAACCATTCTTGTTCTTTTATTTTCCTAATTGCCAATTCTCAACCAAATGCATTCCACTGAAAAAAACTTGCCCATAACTGAAGAACTTTTGATAACTAAAAAACAAATTTACCCAAAATTAAAGTCTACTATTATTTTCAGTTAGTTTCCTTAAAAAGGCATTTAAAAAGCCCAGTCTCAAAATGGCAGTGTTTAACAAAATGGCAGATTCTTATGTATCAGGTGTATATCTTTTCCTCAGATCAAATTTAAATAAAAGTACTCTCTACTAGTCTCTCCCTGATTTTTACTGGCCCCTAGGCCTTTCCAGGATCCCTTCCACATCCCAAATCATGAAGGGTCAACAGGTGAGCCAATGTACACTCTTTAGGTAATATTGATTCATTCAGATGTTGGATTTTATGGGTAATACTAAGTGTTTATATCAGGATTTCTAAAGTACTGAATAAATTTACAATGGCGATTAAGTTATTGGCGGACCTATACTTGAACATCAGCAGGGTTTTTTTAAAAAAATATTTATTTTTTTAGTTGTAGGTGGACACAATAGCTTTATTTCATTTTTATGTGGTGGTGAGTTTTGAACCCAGTGCCTCACGTGTGATTGGTGAGCACTCTATCACTGAGCCACAACCCCAGCCCATTGGTATTGTTTTTTAATGTTTATTTTTTAGTTATAGTTGGACATAATACCTTTATTTTATTTATTTATTTTTATGTGGTACTGAGGATCGAACCCAGGGCCCCGCACATGCTAGGCAAGCGCTCTACTGCTGAGCCACAACCCCAACCCCAGCAGGGTTGTTTTTTCTACTCTCATTTCATTACAAGAATTTTGACAAGGCATAAAACAAACCAGCATAACAGCTGACATTTACTGAGTGTTTACTCTGTACCAGGTATTGGACTGATCACTTTACATACATTATTTCATTTAATGATATGAAATAATTTTTTGAAAGCTGTGCAATGGCTAAAAAACACTCCTCAACTCTTGCTTAGTAGGTTCATCCATTCTAGGATGTTTTTCTTTCACCTCTAATTTGGTCACCTTGAACCTGTGGGGTATACCTAGTGCCAAGAATGACATCATTGCACATGGCCAACCAGATGACTTCACTGCAGGAACTTCCAGGCAGAAGCACATGAGATTTTGTTCAAACATTTAATTATAGGAAAGCACAAATTCATTTGCAAAAGGAGAAAGGGAAGAAAAATATCTTGACAAAATATTCCATTTCAAGAAAGTTCACCCTAGCATTAATGTTCTTTTGGAGCAAGCCAAAGTTCAAATAGGCTTTAGGTACTAGTTAACAAAAACTAGGCATGCAGCCAAAAGGATAGCTGTGGCTCTGAAATTTTTTTGCTGACTTAACAGCAGCCAATAGCTTATAAACCTGCAGTAAATACTTGAAGAATATCTGCTGTCTTTATCCTCTTTCTTTCCCACCTACTCCCCGATTTGTGATTCAGCTGCACTAATGCCCTCTCAGGCTATAATTAAAATGTTCTGATCCTCCAGTTCAACCCAGAGTTCCAGTTTCAAATCAGCATGAAGACAATCAAGAAGGAAGCACAAGATCACATACAAGGACAATCCAAGCATTATTTTCCAAACTATGCTCCTGGGGTAAAAATGAAGGAATCTCAATGCTGGAATATTTTTCTCTTAAATGTTCTTTTTTATAGAGTGTAAGGAAAATTCCAAGTATACTTACTTGAGGTTCTTGAGAAATAATCACCTATTTAAAATATGGGAAAACCAGGCAGTTTAAGGAGAGAACTCATTTGATACAAGACACAGACATGTGACCTCTACACTAATACCTTAGCACACTGTTGTAAGGATGTACACAATTTATTTGACAACTTTATAATTTATAACCATGTAACACGTGAATATCAAGTATTTTGTCTTATTACTTCAACATACACTTGTGTATTTTTTAATAAGAAAATAATTAAAAATTTATATTTTCTTTTCTGTTCTATGCTGTGAATTGAATTTTGTAGTCATTAATCTAAGATCATTTTTCTGGGTGCCTACTTTGATCTAAGTGTGTAATGTACCTTACAAGTTCTTATGAGTGTTCTGTCAATAAACCATACCTTTTTTTTTTTTCTTGGTACCAGGGATTGAACCCAGAGGTGCTTAATCACTGAGCCACATCCCTAGCCCTTTTTAAAATATTTTATTTAGAGTCAGGATCTCGCTGAGTTGCTTAGCCTCGCTAATTTGCTGAGGCTGGCTTTGAACTCGAGCTCTTCCTGTCTCAGCCTCCTGAGCCCCTGGGATTATAGGCATGCACATGGCGCCAGACTGGATAATGATTTGGAAAAAAATATGATAAACTCATCTGGCATAAATATTGTTACCTACTGCAACTAAGCCATTCATCTAATAATTAGGACATAAAATACAAATATGGTTTGCTTAAAGTCTTTTAGTGGCTTTCTGTTGCTACCTAATTATATTCAAACTTCATGTCGTGTGTGTGTGTGTGTGTGTGTGTGTGTGTGTGTTTGTGAGATTCTTGGAGTTGAACCCAGGGCCTCATGTATGCTAGGCAAGTGCCCTACCACTGAGTCATTTCCCCAGCCCCCCCTTTTTTTTTTGCTTTATTTTGAGATAGTCTTGCTAAATTGCCCAGACTGGCCTCAAATTTGCCATCTTCCTGCCTCAACCTCCTGAGTAACTGAGAATTCAGGCATGTTCTACCACTCCCAGTTTGCATCCAAATCAAGACTTTTTTTTTTTTTTGGTACTGGGGATTGAACCTGGGGCACTTAACTACTGAGCCATATCCCCAACCCTTTTTTGTATTTTATTGAGACAGGGTCTCACTGAGTTGCTTAGGGCCTTGCTAAGTTGCTAAGGCTGGCTTTGAACTCATGGTCCTCCTGACTCACCCTCCTAAACTGCTGGGATTACAGGCATGCACTACTGTGCCTGGCCAAATCCAAACCTTTAATGGTGACATATAAAGCTTTTCCAGACCATTCCCTGGTCCTCCATCTGTCTCTTACCCCTGCCTATATGTACATTGCTCAAGTCAAGACAACTAAACTACAACTCCTAAGCAAGCTAGGATCTCTGTTTTTCAAATCTGTTGTCTGCCTTCCCTTCCCTTTCTTACTCTACTTTTCCCTTATGCACTTGGCCTATGTCAGCATATTCTTCAAGATTTGGCTCACATATAACCTTCTTGAGGAACTCAGGTTAAGTATCCTTCATCTGAGCTTGCATGGCCCTATATACTCTCTCATAGCACCAATCACATTTGTTTTACAGTAGCCAACCTGTAACCTCCCCCACTCATTCTGTTAGTTTCCCTGCATATAAAGGCCACATAGTTTGTCTTTAGTTTTTAAACTCAGTATTTTCCTATACTTAGAATAGTGACTAGCTTTCAAAGTACTTTGAGTTAGGGCTGGGATGTAGCTCAATGGTAGGGTTCTTGCCTACTGTGTGCAAGATCTTGATACCAAGCACTGCAAAAACCAAAAATACCCTGGGAGAAAATATAGTATTTTCTTGAATAAAGTGTGTTAAACAAGTTAGTGGGGTGGTATGCAGCTGCAGTTCCAGTTATTTAGGAGGCTGAGAGAGACTTGCTTGGAGGAAGGAGCTAGAGATCAACATAGGCAACATAGCATATTTCAAAAAATACCCCCAAAACACCAACAAAAAAATTATAAACCAATAAATTTTTAAAAGAAAAAAGAAATCTTACCAAAAATGTGTTAAGTATGAAGTTAAATTAAGAATATACAAGCATTTTAAATCCAACAGAGTTTTAAAAATCACTTTAGTTCTATGCCCTCTGAGCATTTGCTGAGCAAAAGAATTTTCCAGTGAAGGCTCATTATTTGGTCAGCTATAAGTTGCTGAAATTGTGTGGCCTGCAAAAATGACAATCTGTCCTGGCAGCTGCTACCAAATTCCCAGACACTCTACAGCCTACAGTTAGAGTTGTTTCTAATTTTAAGCATCTAATTCAGAACACATGCTCCCCTGGCAACTGGACATCAGACTGTTCAACCCACCTTTTCTCCCTCCTGATGGGAGACGCAGACCTCAGGACCTGGGGGCACATTCTCCTTTTGTTCCAATTTATGAGTTTTGATTTCACCACCACTGGTTTTCAACTCATTCTATAAAATAAAAATAACTTGTGAATTTTTAAAGAAAAATTCTTGCCATTCCACTCTCTTCATCGCACATCTTTCAAATAAACTTGGAATGTTAAAAAATTCTTCTTAGAGGCTTCAGGTCAAATCAACCCCGTAATTCTCACAAGCAAAACCCATTGACTAGTGAAATGACAAAAGCAGCTGTGTGGACACATACCTCAGAGTTAAATATTTGTATGCTAGTCTCAAACTGCACACTCATTAGAATACAGACACACGGACATGGACACACACAAACCACCCCAGCACATAATGTTCTTGTGATTCACTCGTCTAGCAGCAGAGCTTGTGGAAATGCAAAGCTTGTGAGTTTTATCAGAAAGGACCATTCTGGAGCAGGGGAAAGGAGATGCCAAGTGCCAATAATTAAGAAAATATACTGACCATATATATAAATGCCCGGCCTGGAAAGAGACAGGGATGATGTATACATATAAAAACTGAAATTATATTTAATGATAACATAAAACAACCTTTTTCTGTGGGACTTTCAAAAACATATTTATCATAAAAAATTCATATAAGACATACCTTATTCTATTTCTCATATCAAAGCCTCAAAATAAAAAAGCATGCATTAACACAATCATAAGAAATAAACACAATCATGTTTTTTCCTTTCTACTAGATCCAGCAGGTAAGTTCATTTTAATATTCTGAGAATATTACCTGCTGTATCTAAAATCAACACAGAGACAGATGAATGTAGACATCTCCTACTGTTAGTCTGCTAGTAATTTAGTAATCTAGTACCTTTCTGCCCTCTGTGATTCTTTAAGCATGGGAAGAAACAGCAATTTTTGGACCCAGAGCTAATGAAGGGAAAGTGAGTATGACTGATTTACTCAGGACTGGAATTCCAGATTAAGACACACTGCTCTTGAGGTGAAGACAAAACATGACAACCCTATTTACTTCTGACCCCATCTCAAAACCATACCTCCACAGCTACTGCCAGAGAAGATGGGCCTTGTAACAACCATATTCTGTGAGGGGCCTGAGAAATTCTTTTGGGACAAGATAAAATGTACTTCTCACAAGAACTCCTAGAGCCAGCCATGGTGGCTCACACCTGTAATCCCAGTTACTTGGGAGGCTGAGGTAGGAGGATTATAAGTTTGAGGCCAGCCTCCACAATTTATCAAGACCCTATCTCAAAATAAAAAAGGGCTGGTTTTGTAGCTCAGTGGTAAAGCACCCCTGGTTCAATCTCATTATATACATAAAAAAAAAATCTAAAGACTTCCCAACTCTTAAAATCTCTAGAGAAGGAAAACTGTAATGTAAAAACGCTATTAAGAGGGGGGGAAAAAGTCACTGAACAGGTTTTCTCACTTATGGAATCGATTAGATGGAATGTTTGCAGCAAGAGGACACAGAGAAGAAGCAACCTCCTCTAAAGGAGCAAAGTAAGCTTCCCAGATCACCTATTTGCTCTACCTCCTGATCTATCTTCTAAGTGACATCTAACTTTGCTTTATTATTCACACTGTCTATGAATAATGAGCCTGGAATTCCACATTACTTCTTATTAAAATTTCTGCAAGAAGTTGAGATGAAATTATTCATTGCTCAGAGAATTAGTCCACCAATACTACTGGAAATACACAGTTAATTATTAGGGGGAAAAGAAAACTGAACTCCTGGAATAGATATTATGTAAAATATGAAGGGAAAGTGAGTATGACTGATTTACTCAGAGTTTGTTAAGAAATTTGGACATCAATAGATGAATGGTTTGTAATTTCAAATTTTAGAAGGAGAAAAATCTGAAAGAAAAACATTTATGTTTAAAAAATTAAAGAAGAAAAAAGAATAATACGGATGTGTTTATACCTATGTGTAGGTGTGGGTACATATGAACATATGGGATATAAAAAGTAACGTTAGTCAGGCATGGTGGTGGGTGACTATAACCCCAGCTACTCAGGAGCAGGCTAAGGCAGGAGAATTGCAAGTTAAGGTCAACTTCAGCGACACAGAGAGACCCTGTCTCAAAATAAAAAATAAAAAGGTTCAGGAATAAAGTTCTCCAAGGATCAATCCCTAGTACTACTTTACAAAAAATAAAATAAAATAACAATTTCAGTTAAGCCCTTATGTGGTGTCAATTTGCCAGTTAAGCATAGGAAAATGTAAAATAAAAGATCATTCATTCTCTCTGGAATATCAAATTTTTGTGCTTTTTAAGGATGTCATCTTTCCTGTCATTTCTCCCCTTTTTAAAATACACTACTCTACTTCTGTAGGAAATCATTACATCATAAGGATTAAAGACTAAGTGGACTGGGGCTGGACTTGTGGCTCAGCGGTACAGTGCTTGCCTCATTTGTGTGAGGCACTGGGTTTGATCCTCAGCACCACATAAAAATAAATAAATAAACACAATAAAGGTATAGTGTCCATCTAAAACTAAAAAAAAAGATTAAGTGAACCATATATTCTATAATTCTTTTAATTTTTTTCTTTTTAAATATTTCTTTTAGTTGTCAATAGACCTTTATTTAATTTATTTATATTCAGTGCTGAGAATTGAACCCAAGGCCTCATACTTGCTAGGCAAGCACTCTACCACTGAGCCACAATCCCAGCCCTGTATGATTCATTTTTATGGAATGTTTAGAACAGGCTGCTTCATAAAGACAAAAAGTAGATTAGTGGTTGCTAGGGCACTGGGGGTGGGGTTTGGATTAACTACAAAGTACAAGGTTTCTTTAGGGAATGACAAAAATATTCTGAAATTAGACAGTAGTGATAATTTTACAACCTTATAAATAAAAAAATTACTTAAATGTATACTTTATTCTTTTATGTTGTTTTGTTTTGTACCAGGGATTGGACCCAAGGGCACTCAACTACTGAGCCACATCCCCAGCCCTTTCTTATTTTTTATCTTGAGACAGGGTCTTACTAGGTTGCTTATAGCCTCTCTAAGTTGCTGAGGCTGGCTTTGAACCTGTGATCCTCCTGCCTCAGCCTCCCAAACTGCAGGGATTACAGGCATGCGCCACCCACCCCCAGCTAAAATATATACTTTAAAATGGTGATTTTAGCTGGGTGAGGTGGCCCATGCCTGTAATCCCAGAGGCTTGGAAGCTGAGGCAGGAGGGTTCAAAGCTAGCCTTAGCAACTTAGAAAGGCCCTAAGCAACTTAGTGAGACACTATCTCAAAAAAATAAAAAATGAAAAAAAGGATTGGGGATGTTGCTCAGTAGTTAAGCAGAACTGGGATCAATCCCTAGTTAATAATAATATAATAATAATAAAATGATGATTTTGTTGTGTGACTTACATAAATAAAAAAAATTATAAAACATCTACATTCATGTTGAATACTGATATTTCTTTTCTTTTTTTTTAGTACTGGGAATGGAGCTCAGGAGCACTCAACCACTAAGCCACATCCCCAGCCCTATTTTATTTAGAGACAGGGTCTCATTGAGTTGCTTAGTGCCTTGCTTTTGTTGAGGCTGGTTTTGAACTCATGATCCTCCTGCCTCAGCCTCCCAAGCTGCTCGGATTATAGGCATGTGCCATCGTGCCCGGCCACTGCTATTTCTCTTTAATATTATCTCTTCTTTCCTCAAAAACCAAAATAAGGGGGCTGGGGTTGTGGCTCAGTGGTAGAGCACTCTCCTCATATGTGCGAGGGCCTGGATTTGATCCTCAGCACCACATAAAAATAAATAAATAAAAGTATTGTGTCCAACTACAGCTAAATATTAAAAAAAATAAATAAAGGTTAGAGATGTAGCTCAATGTCTGACCACTTGCCTAACATGTGCCAGGCCCAGGCAATGCAAATAAATTAATTAATTAAATTAAGTAAAATCTTTTCTGTTAGCCAGGCATAGTAGTATATGCTTATTGTCTCAGCTACTCAGAAGGCCTGAGGCAGGAGGGTCACTTGAGTCCAGAGTGCAAGTCCAGCCTGAGGAATACAATGAAACCTCCTATCAAAAACAAACCAACTCTAGGGCTGGCGTTGTGGCTCAGCAGTAGTGCACTTGCCTGGCATGTGAGGCACTGGGTTCGATTCTCACGTATAAATAAATAAAATAAAGGTTTATCAACAACTAAGAAAAAAACAACTCTAAATATTATTGTTAAAACGAATAAAACTATACCTCTTGGCAATGACAATGAAAACATTCATTAAGAGAATGAGGAAAACTCTGTGACATTACTGACTGGTAACATCATACAAAAAAATATGAATGTGAAAGAGCTAGAAGAATGAAGTCAGGATTAGAACACAGTAAAGACTACAAATGAAGTGAGGGTAGGATTTATGTGAAGAGAGACTGACTAGCGGCAGAGAAAGAGACAGGGCCTAAGGGTTGGAGACACTTCCTAGTTCCAGTGTTCAGTGACGACAGGCTGGGGGAGAGAGTGAAGGAGGGATTCAGAACACATACTGTATAGTTGGTTGAACTACTTTGTTTGGACACAGCCGCCTGGTACTTGGCCATTCGATCCTTTATGGAGGTTTCTGAGAGGCGTGGGAGTTCCAGGTTACGCTTACTTTCATTTTTCTCTGAGTTGAATGCAGAGGATGACAACTGACCTGGAAGCACGCAAACAACAGGCTTTGTTAGGTGATAACATGTGATTCCAGTGGTTTACTAATTTTACATTTGGGCTACTGAAATCTAATGGTCAATTTCTTCTATTAAAAACGACAAGGGCTGAGGTTGTAGCTCAGTGGTAGAGCGCTTGCCTGGCACATGTGAGCGACTGGGTTCACTCCTCAGGACCACATAAAAGTAAATAAAGTATAAATGTACAACTTAAAAAGACAAAGAAGAAAATCAGAAACATATCTGTTATTTATAATATTCATTCACTTTCTTAACACTAAGAGGAGAAGCTTTACCATAATTAAGCATGGTATATTTTAAAATTCTAGCTAATTTGACATATGGAAAAATAGAAGATCTCAATGCTCTCTTTTTTTAAATTTTTTTTTCTTCTTTAGTTGTAGATGGACACAGTGCATTTACTTTATTTATTTTTATGTGGTGCTGAGGATTGAACCCAGTGCCTCAGGCATGCCAGTCGAGCAATCTACCACTGAGCCACAACATCCAGCTCTCAATGCTCTTTTAATTTGTATATCTTTGATTACCAGAAGTTTGATGATTTTCTTGTGCTTATTAATTTCTTTTGTGAGATGCTTATACCCTTCCCCCAACATGATAACTGCACCATAATAATTCCAACGTATTATATTATCACCAGTAACATAGGAAAACCAATCCTCTTTTTTGGTGGGTAGAAAGGTACTAGGGATCAAATTTAGGGCCTTGCTTATGCTAAGCATATATTCTACCACTAAGCTACATCTCCAGCCCCAGGATCACCAATCTTGATTATAAGTGATACAGCCTATCTATTGAAGCCCTCAAGCCCCAGACAACTGTGGAGCCAAAGTGTCAATAGCATTTTACTTGTAATTTCTCAAAGGCATCCTTTGGTTCTCACATTGTGACAAGGATAGATTAAAAACATAAGATAAGTGTGGACGTGGTGGCACACACCTATAAACCTAGCAGCTCAGGAGGCTGAGACAGGAGAATGGCAAGATTTCAAAGCCAGCGGCTAAGCAACTCAGTGAGACCCTGTCTCTAAATAAAATACAGAAAAGGGCTGGGGATGTGGCTCAGTGGTCAAGTGTCCCTGAGTTCAATCCCTAGTATCACCACAAAAAAAAAAAAAACACAAAAAGCTGCCAGGTGCAGTAGCACACTCCTATAATCCCAGTGACTTGGGAGGCTGAGGCAGGAGGACCAAGAGTTCAAGACCAACCTCAGCAACTTAGTGAGTCCTGAAGCAATTTAGGTAAGTCTTAAGCAATTTAGTGAGATCCTGTCTCAAAATAAAAATAAAAAGGGCTGGGGATGTGGCTCAGTGTAAAGCACCCCTGGGTTCAATCCCCAGTACCACTAAACAAAACAACAACAACAACAAAAAACACTCGCACAGGAAAAGCTTTAGAGAGCAATGAGATTCGAGAATGTACCTGACAGAATTCCTTTTAATTTGTGTGTTATTCTTCTTCTAGAAGCATTGGCCTTGAGTCCAAAAGTCATTACTTTTAATAAATGCTCTCTAAAAGATATCACACATAAGTAACTCTGCTTACCTGGACCTATTTCCAAGTCATCCAAAGAATAGCTGTTTTCAGAGATCCTCCTTCCACCTGTATTTCGGCTTTGGGCCCAAAGAATCTGTATAGAAAACAAATACACTTTGAATAGAAGATGGGATATCTTCATGAAATATTTAAGTCTTTTTTTATTAATATAATCTGTAAGAGATTAGATTTTATATATTTTTTCACATTCTATAGATTTTTTCTTCTTCAGTGCTGGGAATGGAATCCAGGGGGCCTCATGCATGTCAGGCAAGTGCTCTACCACAGAGCTACATTCCCAGCCCCATTCCACAGATTTTTAAAAAATATTATAAATATCAAGCTCTACATTTCATAAGTGCTTAGAGTTAAAAAAAAAAAAAAGAGTAATTCTAAATAGGTAATGCTTTCTGCTAAGGATTACTGCCTAATCAGTTATACCAGCAAGCAATGTAATTTAAATAGTCATTGAAGGGAAATCCTCATGTCCCAGATAACAGTGACATATCCCTCCAGACTGCCAAGGCCTCATGGCAGCATCTACTATTTCCTGTCTCCTGCTCACTTTACCCCTGCTGCTTCGGTCTTGGTCATGTCTTCATCAACTTTCCCCTGGACTACTGGATTACCTTATTATTATTATTATTAGTTTGTACCAGGGATTGATCTCAGGGGGGCTTAACCACTGAGTCACATCCCCAGCCCTTTTAGAGACAGGGTCTCACTGAGTTGCTTAGGGCCTTGCTAAATTACTGGCTTTTTGAACTCACATTCCTCCTGCCTCATCCTCCCAAGCCACTGGGATGACCAGCATGCACCACCACACCTGGCGCATTACCTTCTTTATTGGTTCTTTTTCACCTTCCAATCCAGTCTCTATTAATTGCCATTATCCCAACCACATAATACAAAATAATCCACCCCAAATATAATCTATTGTACTCCTCTGTTCAAAATTCTTTCAGAATTCCCAATTACTCCTTGAATTCAACTCCAAGTGCTTACTGTGCTATAGAATACCTGTTCTAGATCTGGTCCCTACCTACTCAGCCTTTTCTCTGGGTGTTATCTTTCTCATCTTTTTTCCTCCAAGAAAAGCAAACTTCTCTGAGGACCAAGACATTGTAGAAGAGGTTCCCTCCACCCAGATTACAAATTTATCCTGTTATCTAGCAAATGCCTGTTCCTTTAAGATTCAGTGTAAGCAAATGAAGTCTGACCTATCTCTTCCACATAAATGTGGTAGTCCTTTCTGTATTCTCAAGGTGTCTGGTCACACTTCTGTACATGATGTTGTGTGACTGTCCTATGGGCCTGTAAACTCACTAAGGATAGAGTCTGTGCTTTTTTTATTTTATTATTTTATTTTTTGGTTAGACACAATACCTTTATTTTGTTTATTTATTTATTTTTATGTGGTGTTGAGGATCGAACCCAGGGCCTCGTGCATGCTAGGCGAGCGCTCTACCACTGAGCCACAACCCCAGCCCGAGTCTATGCTTTTTCATCCATATATTTCCAGAATTTATAGAAGAGGATGGTACATATTGTTGAATGAAGTATTTTGTGACTCCTGAAAATCCCTATATTATAACTCTCATATCTTGAGTAGATCTCTAACTAAAATTATAATTTTCAGGACTGGAAATATAACTCAAGAGAAAGTCACTTAGTGTCATAGGGAGTATGTTTATTTAGTTTGAATGACAGCCTTCAACCTGATCCTATCATTCAAATCTCAGTTTATTTCTAGATAACCTGAAATAGGAAAGACAGTTGAAAGTCAGTATGACAGGAGATAAAATATTGAGCACCTTTTGAATTCAACATTAACAGAAGTCATTAAATCTTTAAATTCAACGGACTAATTAATTTAATGGTAAAGATCAAGAAGATTTACTATCACTTCTATAATTTTTTTTTTTAACCATTCTCCTTCTCCTCAAAGATAGAAAGCATGTATTTCAGAAACCAGAGCTAGGGAGCTGGAGTTGTGGCTCAGTGGCAGAGCACTTGCCTAGCACAAGTGAGGCACTGGGTTCAATCCTCAGCACAACATAACAATAAATAAATAAATAAATAAAATAAAGGCATTGTGTCCATCTACAACTAACTAACTAGCTAAATAAATAAATAAATAAATAAATAAATAAATCGGAGCCAGGGATTAATTTGTACAACACCAATTAGGAATAGTTTCTTACAAATTCAGTATACATTTATCTTCAATCAACTTTGCTAATTATACTAGTAATTCTTTTTCTTTTTGGTGGTACTGGGAATTGAATCCAGGGGCACTCTACCACTGAGTTATATCCTCAGTCTTATTTTTTTAGACAGGGTCTTGCTAAGTTGCCTAGGCTGGCCTCAAACTTGTGACCCTCCTGCTTCAGTTTCCCAAGTATCTGGTTATTACAGGTGTGCCACCATGCCCAGAATGAATCTACTCTTATTGTTTTTTGGTAGCAGGGATTGCTTAACCACTGAGCCACACCCCAGCCCTTTCTATTTTTTATTTTGAGATAGGGTCTTGTTAAGTTGCTTAGAGCCTTGCTTAATTGCTGAAGCTGGTTTTGAACTTGCAATCCTCTTGCCTCAGCCTTCCAAACTGCTGGGATTATAGGCATGTTGGGATTATGTCACCATGCCCAGCTTGGATTTATTTTTAACAAAACCCAAAATAAGCTCTACCAACCCTGATCTTGCCACACCATACATAGTTCAGCTTCACCAACATTAACAACATCCATGTGACTTACAGGGCTCAGTACACTCTGATTTAGTATGCAGACCCCCATTTGAAAGGAAGGTTATCAACAAGGTGACGAGAAGAGCTAGTAGAACACCCTCCATGCACATTTTTTGTTTTTATTCTCAAAACGGTTCTCATTTGCTCATTGCTATAGTTTGGATCTAGACTGTCTTCCAAAGGCCCATGTGTTGAAGGCTTGAGTTCCCCAGCTTAGTATAATTGGGAGGTGAAGCCTAATGGGAGGTTTTAGGTCATGGGAGATGCCATCAAAAGAGATTGTGGGATCCTGGTTTCTCCCCACTGCCACCCTTAATTCCCAGCCATGAGGAGATTGTGGGACCCTAGCCTCTCTTTTCTTTCTCTTGCTGCGCAGCTATAAAGGAGTGGTTTTGTTCCACTACATACTTCCTCTATGACATGCTCCCCCTCAGCAGAGGCCTAAAAGAAATAGATCTGCCTGATCAGAATTGAAACTTCAAAACTGTGAGCCAAACTAAATATTTTTTCTTTGTAAGTTGATTATCTTAGGTATTTGATATAATATTAGAAAGCTGACTAACAAATCATTCAAATAAATTCCACTGATTATTCCAAATGTTGCTGCACTTTAAGATAACCACTTAGAAAA
This sequence comes from Marmota monax, assembly GCF_021218885.2. Classification (NCBI taxonomy): domain Eukaryota; kingdom Metazoa; phylum Chordata; class Mammalia; order Rodentia; family Sciuridae; genus Marmota; species Marmota monax. The sequence goes on from NW_026695227.1 coordinate 31,142,591, forward strand.
GTTGCAAAAATTAGAATTTTCAGGACTAAAAAAAGGGAGAAACCCTGGAAATAATCCTTAAAGAAAAACATGAAAAGAGAATGGGTTCTGCATTCTTAACACAAATATTTACATTCTATCAAAGGTAAAATTCAAATACAATTCCAAGAATATGTGTTACATGTTGCAACCTGCAGAGAGTTCAGTTTGGTTCAGTTCTCATTACACATCTCTTGTCTTGTATGAAGTCCCTGCACTGGTGTTACTGAGAACAAGCCCAATTAGAATCAGAACAAATACCTGTCTAGGCAGAAACTTTCTTTGGTTTTAGATGCACAAAATTTCCCATCTTTGCTAACTTTTTATTTAAACGTCTGGGTTAAATAAGGGCCTTGAATCTATTATTATTATTTTATTTATCTATCTGTTTATTTATTTATTTATTTTGGTAGCAGGGATTGAACCCAGGGGTGCTTAACCACAGAGCTAACTACTAAAAAAAATTTAAATGCCTGATCCAGGGCTGGGGTTGTGGCTCAGTGGTGGAGTGCTTGTCCAGCATATGTGAGGCACTGGGTTCAATACTCAGCATCACATAAAAAATAAATTAAATTAAATAAAGGCATTGGGTCCATCTACAACTAAAAAAAAAATAAAAATAAAAAAAAAAGCCTGATCCATAAGGGTGGTAATGCTATGAATTATTTTAAGTATTAAAGAAAAGAATGAGCAGGGTTTTTTGTTGTTGTTGAATACTTTTTTGTGTGTGTGTGTGTGGTGCCAGGGATTGAACCCAGGGCTTTGTGCATGTGAGGCAAGCACTCTACCAACTGAGCTATATCCTCAGCCCTTGTTTAATACTTTAATCTTATTTATTTCCTTTTATGTGGTACTGAGGATCAAACCCAGTGCCTCACATGTGCTAGGCAAGTGCTCCTCCATTGAGCCACAACCCCCAGTCCATGAGACAGTTTTAATGAGAACCTAGGTGAAGCACTGAGCATTACTTTCACTACCTTTTCACCTCCAGACCACTCAAACAGGAAGAATAATAAGATCTCAAATGTGTTTAAGATTAAATTTGCAATCCTCATTTTACAAGTGGTAATCTGGGTGCAGGAAGAAGGAGGGGTTTCCTCCAATATTTCTCAAGGAAGTAAAAAAACAAAACAAAACAAAAACCTAAACCAAACTAACAAAACTTGTGTGCACACCCATGCACACTAGGAATTTTAATACCAAAATATACTTCTGTAACAGACTTATAGTTCACTTTTTACTCAGACATTTGAGGGAGCCTTAGTTACCATAATCTGTCCAAAAAAAAAAAAAGAGAGAGAGAGAGAAAAGGCCAGATATTTTAAGACTTTCTGGAATTTCCTAAAGGCTTGGCCTTGCCCTAACCCACAAGTCCTCTTTCCTGTCAGCTGACTGTAATTTTCATTAGTGTGAATGCCCCTTAAATATTCTGTGAATCCATAAATCAAAAGCACCAGACATGTACCAATAAGAGGATAAGAGTCTGGAGCTTTTAACCAGTTGTCTATGGAATTTTTTCTTCTGGAAAAAAAATGTGTAAAGTATATTAGATCCTAAATAAGTAACAAAGCAGGAATTTCTACTCTTTGTACCCCTATTTTTTTTCTTTTCTTTAAAATATTTATTTTTTAGTTGTACTTGGACACAATACCTTTATTTTATTTACTTTTATGAGGTGCTGAGGATCGAACCCAGGGCCTCCTCGCAGGTGCTAGGCAAGCGCTCTACTGGTGAACCACAACCACAGCCCCTGTGCCACTATTTTCAAGAAAATTCTCTTTAAAACTGATTCTCAACATTTATTTCATATAGTCTCTTTCATTTCTCTGCCACTTCCTTCAGCCTTTTAACTTTAATCTTCCTTCAGACTCTTATCCTTCCAAAGTCAAGAGTGGAAGGAAGGGTGGCTATTAGGGAAAAGTGGGATTTTACTGAACTAAGCATAGGAATCAAGGAGTACAGATGAAATTTAGTCTTCATTTCTCAAAATATTAAGAGATAAAAATTTCCTTCTTTAGGGACTCTTAGATAAAGCAGAGCTAGCCAGGCATGCTGGCACACACCTGTAATACCAGCAGCTTGGAAGGCTGACACAGGAGGATTGCAGGTTCAAAGCCAGCCTCAGCAACTTAGTGAGGCCCGAAGCAACTTAGAAAAACCCTGTATCTATATAAAATACAAAAAGAGCTGGGGGTGAGGCTCAGTGGTTAAGTGCCCCTAGGTTCAATCCCTGGTACCAAAACCAAAACCAAAAAACCCACAGACCTTATCTATACAAAACAATACACATAGAAGTTGCACTTATCTCTAGGTGGTAGAATTTTTCTATCATTTTTGTATTTCCAACTATTCTTCTAAAATTATGCATCAGTCATACAAATAAAAAAAAAAAAGAAGGGGACTGGGGGGTAGCTCAGTGGAAAGGCCCTGGGTTTGATCCCTAGCACTGCAATCAATCAATCAATAGGAAGAAGAAGTAGCACTTCATATCTTTTAATATAAATAAATGAAATTGATAAAACCAAATGCTGGTGAAGCTTTTGGGAATATGTGCTTAGATTGTGCTGGTGGTGTAATAAAATAGTATAATCTTTGAGAAGTTGAAAATATGTAAGAAGAATATTTAATTTAATAAGTTACATCTTCTGACTGTGGCAATATCACTTCAGAAATACAGCCCAAAGAAAATAACTAAAAACAAAACATTTCTGCCAAGATGCTTAAAGTTTTCTATTACAGCTAGAAAAGAATTAATGATTGGGGAGTGAATAAACAGTATCTTGAAATATCATATTCCCATGAAAGAATAAAATGGAGGATACATATGCAGGCCTATGGAAAAAAAAAAAAAGAGCAAGCCAAAAATAAGGACTGCAAAACACCAAGCATACAGTGATTAAAACCATATAAGGGCTGGGGATATAGCTTAGTTGGTAGAGTGCTTATCTTGCATGCACAAGGCCCTGGGTTCAATTCCCAGCACCACAAACAAACAAACAACATAAAAAACAGTATTGCAATGATAATGACCAAAAAGGATCAAAAATCTTGTCCATGAGTAGTAAGGGTTATGCTTTTCTCCTGGTTCACTTGACTCTTTCTCCTTCTTTCTGGTTTATTCACTGTGTATGTTGGTTCAGATGACTCATCTACATAATAAGAAAAACAAAGCTCCCAAATCCACAAGCTCTAGAGTGCTAGTGCAAATTTCTTGCATTCCAATGTATTTCTTCACTTCATTGTCCAGATGTTTTTCATTCCCTTAAACATGTGGGAAGGTAGAGCTAATACTTTTGAGGATAGAGCTATTGATATGATTTTAATATTTCCCAGTTTTCTTAGTTTCAAAGTTATGTAGGATCATGACCAGTTGCTTATAAATAATAAACAGTTATCATAATAACCATGAAGATAGTGTTAGAGGATAGAGAGGGTACTACACAATTTTGATCCTTGTTCTGACATTAATGAGCCATATGACAATGGACATATTAGTTAACTTCTCTAACCTCAGCTGCTTCCATCTATAAAATTGTGTTTTAAAGTTCTGAGAGCAGTGAGCTGGATTAAATAATCTCTTAAAGTCCCTTCCTGTTCTAGGATTTACCTGGCAACAATCTTGGTATATATTTCTCTCTGTTGTAACTCATCAATGAGTCTGAAGGCTAGAGGAAATGACTCTTCCATGTAGTCAACTGGAAATACACCTATGTTGTCTAATCTAGGACTGAGTCCAACAGCAGGAAACAAACATGATGACATGTGGGGGTGGGAGGCAGATAAAGTCTTTTTGGCCACCACAAATCTAACATAGCCAACATTGCATAGGGACTGTTCTACTTCTTGATATTGCTTTTCAACATGTTTTATTATAATGAAACTAGTTAGAAATCAGTAAGTAGTTGATATGAAAGTAAGCAGAGGTGACTGGTCTCTAGTGGACACATCAAGGACTGTGTCATTCAGCGCAAGAAAGAGTGAGAAATATCATAATTCATTGGCTGGTATCTTTGTACCTGGATCCATTATTATCTTACCAAAAAGTCTGAAGAATTACTCAGTTATCATAATATCCATTGTGATATTACTATTAATAAAGAGTAAATAGTGGGAGACTGAGGCAGGAGGATCGCAAGTTCGAGGTAAGCCTGAGCAACTAGTGAGACCCTGTCTCAAAATTAAAAATATAAAGGGTTGTGGGGCACGGTGGCACACGCCTATAATCCCAGCAGCTCAGGAGCCTGAGACAGGAGACTCTCAAGTTCAAAGCCAGCCTCAAGCAATAGGGAGGCACTAAGCAACTCAGCAAGACCCTGTCTCTAAATAAAATACAAAATAGGTCTGGGGATGTGGCTAAGTGGTTGAGTGCCCTGAGTTCAATTCCCAGTACAAAAAAAAAAAAAAAAAAAAAAAAGGCCATGAATATTGGAAAAAAGAAAAAAGGGAGAAATAAAAAATGTTTTAATTCTATTACTCAGTTATGAATAAGCATCTCATTACTAACTCCTATTCTTGTGAGACTCTGAAGACTACGAATGTGTGTTTTAGGATTTTGGGTGAAAAGGCATTCTCTCTTCTCTCCTGTCTTCCTCTCTTTACCTAAATTCTCTCCCAGAAGATGAAAACACTGCATGAAAGAAGCAGTGGTCAATATCTGTGGGGAAGAATCAAGGGGAAGGGCTGGGGGTGTAGATTAGTACTACAGTACTGTCCTCGAATGTGCAAGGCCTTGGGTTCGATCCCCAGCACCCCTCTCCCTTGCCCCAACACAAAAGAATCATGGCTATTCATATTCCAGCTTTACCATCTTACATTACACTTAATTGCTTTAACCTTGGCCCAGGGAAAAATATAATAATTTAAATAGGTTTATAAAGGTAGAAACACACCATTCAAATATTTGGTTTTTAGTCTCCTATGCAGGATTTGTGTGGACCAAATGTTAGGAACCAAACAGAAAAAAATAAAAGCTTAAGGATCCTTTAATATGTTCTCTTCACTGTCTTCCTGGAATGAATAGAAGAATTTATGGGGGGGGGCGGGGGTGGGGGGATGAAGCGGGGGATGAAGGAGGGATGGGGGTGGGGGTTGGGCCAAGAGGGACTGAACTCAGGAGTGTTTTACCACTGAGCTACATCACCATCCTCAGTCATTTTTACTTTTTACTTTGAGACAGGGTCTTGCTAAGTTGCTGAGGATGGCCTTGAACTTGCAAACCTCTTGCCTCAGCCAATTGAGTCACTGGGATTATAGGCATGTAACTGAGATTTCAGCCATGGTGCCACAGCACCTGGCTGAAGTACTTAACTTTTGACTAACCACATCCTGGTCTCCAAATTATGGATTCAAGGGTTAATTTTGACAATAAATGAACATTAATTATAACGAGCTAATGAGTGAACTTTTTCATAAAAGGATGCCAAGAATACTTACATCTACTTAAAACCCAAATCAACACATACAGGAAATCAGGAATGCTAAACCATATTTAGTATATGTTCTCGTGGCATTTCTTTTTCCTAATAATAATTATAGGTTATATTAATCCATTTCATTCACTCATAGGAATTCACTGCATTCAATAAAGCCACATGATGAATAACCTATCTCCTCACCAAAGGTAGAGAACATGTGATGAATAGCCTTAAATCAAATCTCATTATTTATAAGTTATTTGAGTTTTAAGTTTCTTTTCTTTCTTTTATTAAATAAGTCACTGTACTAACCACTGGGAAATAAAAATACCCTCACTTTGAAAGAAATTAAAGACTGGGAAGTATACAAATTCATACATGACTATTAAAGAAAATATGGCATAGGCTGTGGTTGTGGCCCAGAGGTAGAGCACTTGCCTAGCACATGTGAGGCATTAGGTTTGATCTTCAGCACTACATAATAAAATAAAGTTATTATGTCCATCTAAAACTAAAAATACTTTTAAAAAGGAAAATATAACATGAGGTTCAAAGTAAATCCTATACAAGAGTGAAGTTAATTTCATCTGGGAGGATCTGAGGTAGGCCTCACAGTGTTTATAGATTTTTAAGAGTAAGATTCAAAGGTTAGCAACTGGGTGATGGGCACAAGATTTAGAGAATGAGGAATAATCCATGGTTCAAGTACAAGATTGTCTATAAGACTAGAAAGGTAGATTGAGCTCAGACTGTGGAAGACGTGAATATTAGATACAAATTAATTTTGAGGCATCAATGATTTCAAGGCAATAAGATATTTTAAACTATGTTTAGAGAAATAAATAGCAACAGTGAGAAGGATGGATAAGAAGAAATGAGATATCAATTTAGGAGACTGAAAAACTATTTAGGCAAGGGGCTAGGAATTTGGTAGAGTGCTTGCCTAGCATGTATGAGGCACTGGGTTGGAGTCTCAGCATCACATAAAAATAAATAAAGATATGTGTCCATCTAAAATATTTTAAAAAATATATTTAGGCAAGATGTTATAAATCTAACCATGGATCTAGATGTGGGATCAGTAGAATGTCCTATACATGAGGTGTTGCTTAGAGGGTTAGATTTACAGGATTTAGGAAGTAACTGACCGGGCGCTAGAGAGCACAAGGAATAACCGGATTTATAATTTTATAAATCAAGAGACTGGGTGAATGGTGATGCTTTAAGGGAGACCAGGGGTAGAGCAGGTTTTTGCTAGAAAGACAATGAATTCTTTTTTAGCCTTCTTGAATCTGAGGGCTTAAGGGATATTCACAAAGAGATGTCTGATCTGACAGATAATCTGGCAGGACTGAAGCCTGGGTTAAGAGTTCAGGATCAGAATCTAGATTTGAGATTCACCTCTTGAAGTTGTGGAAACAAATGAGACTACACAAGGAATAGAAAAAGAAAGGAGGGCCAAGAAGAAACCAGCAAGAGAAGGGAAGAGAAGTGGATAAGAACAGAAGTCATCTCAGATAAAAGGAAGCAAAAGAGGTGAAAAGTGGAAATCGAAGTTGGGTGCAGTGGTGCCTGCCTATAATCCCAGTGACTCAGGAAGCTGAGGCAGGAGTATTGAAAGTTTGAAGCCAGCCTCAGCAACTTAGTAGGGCCCTAAGTAACTTAGTGAGACCTTGCCTCAAAAAGAAAATAAAAAGGGCTGGAGATGTGGGTCAGTGGGTCTGGATTCAACCCCTAGTACCAAAACAAAACAAAAAACAGAATGGAAATCGAGCCAGTTAACTTCATCTCCTATAAATAAATATGACAAAAAGATTAAGGAGGATATTAAAACATATTATTTCCATGTCCTATGTACTTCCTGACCCTGCTCAACATGTTGAGATTCAGTTTCATTCTCTAAAATTTAATTATGGAATCAAAGATTCACACAATTTGTATCCAATATTCATTTGACATACTGAAGTACTAATTTTTGAGCTCCGAAATATATGTTCTTACTTGTATAATCTTGTTCCTAAAATGATTTCTAGTATTCCTACCATATTTCCTCAGGATTTCCTTCCAAAGATTCAAATATGTAGCTTCCTGATTAAAGCCATATATATGTTAAAGCTGAAATTATATTAATAATAACCATAATCTAGTTTCAAACTGATTAATTATTCCTTTTTTTTTTTTTTTTTTTTTACAGTACTGGACTTCACATATGCTAGGCAAGCCCTCTACCAGTGATGAGTAATTCCTCAACCTAAAGTAGACAAAACTTCCAAATAGTTTGGCTACTATACTGGACAAAATGTTTTAAAGTAGTCTAGACTATCTCCAATATGGATAATGATGCTTGTTCAAAAAGAGCTATAAAACCAAGGATACCAAAGCTTTCTACTCTCTAAGCAGTCCATTAAGAGACAAAGGACTGTTTAATCAGGAAATTGAAAAAAAAAATTAAAAAAGGAGTAGAAGGAAAAGGATGAGGAAGAGGAGGAGGGGGGGGAAGAAGGAAGAGAAAAAAGAAAAGAAGAAATAATGCATACAAATACCTCAAACTAAAAAAGCCAGTTAAATATCAGAACTGTTCCATCTTCCTATAAGTTTAGCTATCAGGTTGCCCAGTGCCATCAGTGATCTAGTAGAATCTTTCCTTATATGGAGTGGGAGGGGGCTTCTCCATTCTGAATAGACATAAAGAAATAAGCTTGTCCTAACCCATCTCTTACAAGACATTTATGAGAAGTCTCTCATCAGATCCTTACACATAATCAGCATTTTTGTTTGCAGCAGTCCCAGTCATTTCCTACCTTGGGCCAGTTTTGACATGCACAGACGCTTTTGCACTGAATCTACATTGTGTGTAATGGCATGACATCAGCTGTCCTACCCCTAGCAAGGTCTGTGAGGAGGAGACTTACAATGGTGCTTTGAGTCACAACAAAGACCCTTCCTCTCTAAGATTTCTGACATTTTTTCCTTCTATTTTAAATTCTCCTTCCCATTTAAATTAAAAAAAAAATTATTAAGACCATAAAGGGGAAAAGAGGGAGTTGGCAGCCTTGGGGACTAAAAACTGAAAGGGAAGAGAGTTTAAGAAAAGTCATAAAACTACTTTGTGGTTACATCTCTTGCCAAATTGTTTCAATGTTAAAGCAGAGCTAACGCTCATGCACAGAAAAGTGTACAAACTGGTAGGTTTGGACTTCAAACATGATCCTCAAACAATTAAGAACCTTCCAGGGCAGGAAGGCAACAGGGACAGCAAGTGACAGAAAGAAATTGACAATGTTACATCAAACTAAATAAGGACTACAAAATGAGTTTTCTAACTTTATTATATCTCTGAAAGAATGATTCATACTATTACTTCACAAACATAGGGATTTGGACCAAATATTTTGCTTAAAAAACAAACAAACCAGTTTTCCCATCTAAATGGAATCTAGAGTAAATGATGGTTTTGCTCCCCGTCAGCTCTGTTTATCCCATTATAATGATTGTTGTAACAAACCATCCCTGTGCACAAAGCCAGACATGTAGGAAAGTATGAGAAAACTGGAAAAATTTACCAGCTCTGCAGCCCCTGGATTGTGTTATTAGTTACCAGCATATGCAACTCATTTTCTAGTTAAGTAATTCCCTCTGGGGACTCAGTCTGCAATCCACATGAAGGATCAAATTTCATTAGCAGTTGTAGGAAAATGCAACCCTGTGCATTTGCAAGTCAAAACCCCTGAAAGCTACAGCTAGTCTGGCTATCTTCATTGATTTTTCCTGGGAGAGGATTTTAGCTGATAGAAAACACTTGTTGGAAGGCACAGATGAGGAAGTTGAGAAGAAGAGAAGGGATTCAGCTAGCAAAGAGACAACTAAGCCTCAGTCTTAATTTTAAACTCTGGTCTTAACACTCTGTCTGCAGCTGTGTCCAAGCAGAGAGCTATTCAGCAATAATTCCACCCCCAAGGCTACAAATGACAAAAGGCACACAGGAAGACAAATTAAAAGGGCAAGTGTACAAAAATACATAATTCAATCAGTATCCAACTCTCTTCATTTCTAGATATCAATTTAAACCCCAGTGTGAGCTTGATTTAATATGAAATGGGGTCAGAGACTCACAAATCTTAACATCAATGTAAATAACTCATTTGAGACTTTTTATGAACTCATTTAACTTCAATTAAGAAACATATTGATCACATATTCAACTCTACTCCAACTGTTCAGATTAGTAAAACAACTTTGTTACTACCAGAATTGGCTTTCTCAAGTTTTAAATCCGCCCAGTTCTTACCTTGGTTTGAGTTGGTTCACCTTTCTCAAACATCATCTTAAGCCTGTTCAGTGGAACATTGTATTTCTCTATTTTGCCTGAAGTTTCTAAGTTTTCACTGACTTCAGATCTTTCTATTTCATGCCTGGACTCTCCCAGACAATTTTCCATTTTTTTGCTTTCTGTTGTGCGGTCTTTAAGATCCTCACTGTCTTCAGTGCCGGGATATCGGCGCTGAGTAAGGGTTTCAGGACGTGATCCAAATCTGCGTCTGGACTGGGATTGTTCCTCGTGGTCAACTCCAGAAGCAGAGCTGCTTGTCACTTCAACAGGAGGGTGGGTGACTCTGTGTCTAACCTCAGTGCTGCTGTTTCGCAGAGGGTCTGTGTGCGACTCTGCTCCCGGTACTGGATTCTCCCACTTCTTCTTTAACACAGTCAGTGTCCCCCTTCTAAAGTGCTGGGGGAGATTTTCGGTGTTCTAGAAGAGCAAGAAGTGCCAGTTATAACTTGCCTGCTGAAACGTCAAACTCTGTTCTTTGTAAAATGAAAGTTAAAACTCTAAGCTGCTCCTAGTCCACAGCCCTTTCAGACAGCTGTGAACAGTTACAGCCCTGCCACATGGAGCAAGCATCCACCCCAGGGCAGGGAGAAGGAAAGAGAAAAAGTCGGGCGCTGAAGCAGGAAGTGATAAAACAGGATAGCCTTATAAGGACAAAATGAGAAGAAAAGACAGCCTGGATCTAATGATAGTTCCATAGGAGATGAGAGGTTTTTAATCAAAAGATTCATGGGGAAAGCAAGAAAGAAAAAGCAAAATACCAGGTACTTAAATATTATAACTAAGCATTAATAAAAGTTCAAGAAATTATGTCACTACATGATGTGATTGATGTAATAAATTCTGCTTTTTTTTTTTTAAATAGGAAAGACATAGTATAGCTAAAACTATACTTGGATGATAGCATCAAGAACTGAAACTATTTATAGAAACCTAAAGAAGTCACCAGACTTTTATAAGTATTTGCATAAATGGTATTTATTTAGTTATACCTGACATAATTTACATGCATAGAAATGATCTGTGTGTGTGTGTGTGTGTGTGTGTGTGTGTGGTCCCAGGGAGAGAACCCAGGGCCTTACACATACTAGGAAAACACTCTGTCACTGAGTTATGCCAGCCCTCAAATTTTATTTTTACATATGAATCTAATCCACTTTCCCTGCTCTCTACATGTTTATCTATTTTTAAATTCTTAGTTATCAGAAAATTCACTTACAGATTCTTGGGATAATGAAACGTAGACTTCATAAGAAAACATAACCACCACCCAGTTTCATGATCAAAGAACACACATTTACAGATCGAAGAGTATTTACTTTTACCTAGGCCAAAAATGGAATTTATACATATAAGGCAGACTGAAAACAACCTGGAAATAGTCTGCTGTTATAGGATAATAAAGGAAACGTGCTTGTTAGAGTAAAATTAAATGTCCCATACTTTGAAAGTTCTCCTAAATAAACTAAACACCACCTTCCCAACAAATTGTGACCTCCAGTACCTTCTTACTCTCCATTCCTGTAGTCTGTGACTCCTCAGGCTTTCAATGAAGAAAGAAAGGACAAACAACCTAGGACTGAAAGACTTCAGGGAATTAAATGGGATTAGCAGCTATATTGGGAATTAAGTCTCTCACCCTATTACTCTTCTGAATACTAAGAGCTATTCTATCAAGTAGCATCAGGCTTGAATAAATAAAGTTATAGAACAACTGCTTGATTCTAGTGTTTAAATTGTAGCTTATGGAACGATTTGCTGGAAGATGTATAGATGGATCAGAGACAGAAGAAGCTTGAAAGATTTTTGTGGAGAATTTTAAAATGGCTCCTTCTGGGTGTGGAATATTAATGTAAGCCTGTAATCCCACCACTCAGGAGGCTGAGGCAGGAGGATGGTTTGAGCCCAGGAGTTAGATACCAACCTGGACAACATAGTGAGACCCCATCTAATAAATGAATAATGGGGCGGGGGGGGGGGTGACCCAGCTCCAGAAACAGGTGCTTCACTGTCAGAAGCATTTTTTGATTCTATGACCTCCTGCTACAGATGAGTCACCTATGCCTCCACCTTCACCTTCCCTACCATGCTCATATAGGTAGGGAAGCAGAGCAGCAGCTGGAAGTAGTAGTGTAAACCTGTAGTCCCAGTAGTTTGGGAGGCTGAGACAGGAGTAACTCAAACTCAAAGCCAAGTTCAGGAACTTAGTGAGGCCCTAAGCAACTTAGCGACATCCTATCTCAAAATATAACATAAAAGGGCTGAGAATATGGCTCAGTGGTTTAACATCCCTGGTTAAAATAAAAAAAGAAAAAAGCAGCATTTTGCATGGTAAGTACATACTACCTTCTTGGATAAATATCATGGGATCAAAATATATTTATTGATACTCATAAGATATTTTGGGGGGTACTGGGGATTGAACCCAGGGGTGCTTTACCACTGAGCTACATCCCCAGTCTTTTTCTATTTTCTATTTTGAGACAGATTCTCACTAAGTTGTCAAGGCTGGCCTTAAACTTGCAGTCCTCTTGAGCTGGGGTTGTGGCTCAGTGGTAGAGCACTTGCCTCACATGTGTGAGACACTGGGTTAGATTCTCAGCACAGCATATAAATAAATAAATAAAATAAAGGTCCATCAACAACTATAATGGAGTATTACTCTGCATTAAAAAATGACAAAATCATAGAATTTACAGGGAAATGGATGGCATTAGAGCAGATTATGCTAAGTGAAGCTAGCCAATCCCTAAAAAACAAATGCCAAATGTCTTCTTTGATATAAGGAGAGTAACTAAGAACAGAGTAGGGTCGAAGAGCATGAGAAGAAGATTAACATTAAACAGGGATGAGAGGTGGGAGGGAAAGGGAGAGAGAAGGGAAATTGCATGGAAATGCAAGGAGACCCTCAGAGTTATACAAAAGTACATACAAGAGGAAGTGAGGGGAAAGGGAAAAATAATACAAGGGGGACAAATGAATGTCAGTAGAGCGGGCAGAGAGAGAAGAGGGGAGGGGAGGGGAGGGGAGGGGGGATAGTAGAGGATAGGAAAGGCAGCAGAACACAACAGACACTAGTATGGCAATATGTAAATCAATGGATGTGTAACTGATGTGATTCTGCAATCTGTACATGGGGTAAAAATGGGAGCTCATAACCCACTTGAATCAAAGTGTGAAATATGATATATCAAGAACTATGTAATGTTTTGAACAGCCAACAATAAAAAATTAAAAAAAAAAAACTATATATATTAAAAAAAAAAAAACACTTGTGCTACAGTTGTGGCTCAGGGGTAGAGTGCTCACCTAGCATGCACAAGGCACTGGGTTCGATCCTCAGCACCACATAAATGTAAAATAAAGATATTGTATCCACCCTAAAACTTAAAAATAAATATTAAAAAAAAAAAAAAACTTGCAACCCTCCTGCTTCAGCCTCCCCAGTCACCAGGATTTAGGCAAGAGCCATTGTGCCTGAGTCATAAGATACTTTTTAAAAATTTATTCCAATTAGTTATACATGACAGTAGAATATATGTATGCACTTTGATATATCACACATAAATGAAGTATAATTCTCATTTTTCTCATTGTATATGTTGTAGAATCACATTGGTCATGTAGTCATATATGTACATAAGCTAATAATGTCTGTTTCATTCTACTATTATTCTTACCCCCATACTTCTACCCCTCCCTTTACGTCCCCTCTATCTAATCTAAGGTAACTCTATTCTTCCCTAGGCCCCCATAAGATATTTTTTTATAATACGTACATATATTTATAAATATGAGCATAGAAAAGTAGTCTGGAAGAAACGGCATCAGGGTATTAACAGTTTATCTTTGGATAATGGATTATGGCACTTGTATTTTCATTTTATAATAAACACATATTCATGATATAATAAACAGTGAATGCCAACTTATCCAGACCCTATCTCAAAATAAAAAATAAAAAGGGCTGGGGATGTGGCTCAGTGGCTAAGTACCCATGGGTTTAATCCCTGGTATTATAATAATAATAAATAATAATAATAATAATAACAGTGACTGTAAAAACAAAATTATACATCATCTCCATATCACCAAAAATAGCTTTCACAGAATATTAAAAATTTTGATGTTACTTTAAGCAACACAAAAATTATCATTTCTATTTTACTTCTATTAAGCAGGAAGAGAGGGATTTGGGTGGAGGAGTATCAGCAGTGTCCCAAACAAGGACTGGGTGGAGGACATCCCCTTAGGGAGCATTTCAGAAGGAATAAATATGCTCTTTTATTAAAAAGAGCTCCTATGGATACAAGCTCAAGAGTGTTGAGGCGGGGGTGAGGGTATGTGGCATGGACACAAAGGGGAAGGGCCGGGTAGTGTGGTCTGACAGCATTAAAACCCCACACCCTTAAATTCTCCTGGGACTGCTGCCTAGGTCATGGCAGTTGTCCAAGTTCTCAGGACCCGAGGCAAGCAAAGATAGAGAAGAAAAAAAGTTATATAACAAAAGCAATAGCTAAAAGCAACACAAAAGAATATAGTGGGGCTGGGATTATGGCTCAGTGGTAGAGTGCTTGCCTCACATGTGTGAGGCACTGGGTTCAATTCTCAGCACCACATATGGATGAATGAGTAAAATAAAGGTCCATCAATACTAAAAAATATTTTTTAAAAAAGAATATTAGAGAGGCCTGAGTTATCATTGACTAATAGACTACAGATTATTTATATTTTCTTCTTTTTCTTTGTATTACCTACAGGGAACATGTATTACTTGTGTAATGTACCTCCATCCAGTCAAGTGACCTTGGACAAGTTTCTTAGTTTCTGGAAAATTACAATACAGGGCTACTATGGAGAATACAGGAGTCTATTAACATAGGTCATATAGTATTTGATACAAGTGGGTATTCAGTAAGTGGTGACAATTATTATTTAATGAATGGCCCTACCTACTCCTCTAGCCTCCCCTCAAATGGTGATCAACCATGATCAACTATATTGCCCAGTCATCTTCCAAGTCTTGAACTTGGGTTATAGCCTCTTATTGATCTTTCTATTTGCTCCACAGGGTGGGGGCAAGGGGTATAAAATTAGGTGAAATTCTGGGCTAGGTGTAACTCAGTAGTAGAATGCTTGCTTAGCATGTACAAGGCCTTGGGTTTTATCACCAACACCATGCAAAAACAACAACGAGAAGGTGAAATTCTAACTGATGTCATTTGTATCATTTTCCTAAGTATTTTCCTAGAACAGGATGCTGGGAAGTCAAGAAAGCTAAAAGTTTTCAAATACCACATTGGTCCCAACACTAGCATAGCCTCTTTTCTCCAGCACCCTATTCATTCTACCCAGCAAGCCTGAGAATCTTGATGCTGCCTCCGGATCTAATTGGCGGTCTGAACCCATATCACACCCAGCAGATGTGATACAATGCCCTTCCTGCAGGAACATCTGGCTTGTAATTGGGATGAACAAAGCTCTGTCACTCTGAGATATATGACCTTGGATAAGCCCCTTCCCTTCTTTGGGTTTCAATTATTCCCCTATAAAATGAAGAAGCTGGGTTAAAGGAGAGACAACATTGAAATCTTGGCAAGGATACCTTCATTTTAAAAGCAGGAGAATATTTGGTAGATATAGCAGTTGGGTGGGAAACATGGACTACCTGGACATACAACCTCCAAGGAAGGGAATAAACATCTCTGCTGAGAGCTTCTCAGAAAAGTAGTAGATAGTATTATAGAGTTCAGTGTTCATGTGACACATATTTTCAAAATGTGGCACATTCCATGCTTGAAATGGACCTGAAAGTATAACTGATTGTGGTATTACTGGTATATGTTCCAATGTCTTGGGTTTAAATAGAGAGGGGAGGAAAAAGGAGTACATTTATGGGAATCCAGGATATCACATAACCCAATTCCACCATTTGCTAATGGAGAAAATTTATCCATTTGCTCTTGAATGTTTCTTTGACTTACGTTTCATGGTAAAATGTAGGTACTCTTTTTTTAAAAAATATACTTTTTTTAGTAGATAAATGCAATACCTTTATTTATTTATTAATAATTTAAATATACATACTTATAACTATAATATATTTGTATTTATAAACTATTTGACACCATGACACTTAATCCATAAAGCTGAAGCTTTATGTACCTGTTGCATGTACCTGTTGAGAATAAGGACATTCTCCAAAATAAGCATTTTTACTATTTTTTTTTCCTCTTGGTACTGAATATTGAACCAAGGGGCACTTTGCCACTGAGCTATATCCCCAGGACCCCCTTTTTAAAAAAAGTTACTTACTCTTATTTGTTATACATGATGACAGAATGCAATTCATTTCATATTACACATACAGTGCACACCTTTATTTATTTAATGTGGTGCCGAAAATCGAAACCCAGTGCTTCACATGTGTGAGGCAAGAATTCCACCACTGAGCCACAACCCCAGCCCCAAATGTAGGTACTCTTTAACCTGGCCAATCACTTCATAAATTTATGTGAACATTTCCCTTTGCTCTTCAGAAGGAAAAAAAAATCCTCTGTCATGAGTAAAAAACTGATAAAAGTTGAATAACGTCTGTAGTTTAGATAATAGCATTTTACCAATATTATCATTATTATTATTTGGTTTTGAGAAAGGTACTATAGGTATGTAAGATGTTAACATTAGGGGAAGCAAGATAAAGGAATATAAAAGCTCTACCTCAATTATCCTAAATCTAAATTACAAAATAAAAAGCTACCAAAAAAAAAAAAAAAGTAAACCTGACTTGTGCTGTCCCTTGTATTTCACACTAAAAGGTTTTGAAAGCATAGGCTGTAGTTGTTATTTCTATTTCCATTTCCTCTTTAGTTCTGCTACCAAAATACCTCTGTAATTTTTTTTTTTTTTTTTTTTTTTTTTTTTTTTTTTGGTGATACTGGGGATTGACCCTAGGAGTGCTTTCCTACTGAGCTACATCCTCGGCCTGCCTATGGGGATTGAACCCATGCCTAGTTCAAGTGCTCTACCACTGAGCTACATCTCCAGCCCTTTTAAAATTTTATTTTGAGATAAGATCTTGCTAAGTTGTCCAGGCTGGCCTCAAACTGGTGATCCTCCTGCCTCAATGCCCCCAAGGAGCTGAAATTGCAGGCATGCAACACCATGCCCAACTAGATACATCCAGTTTATCTTCAGGCAGGATCTCTTCCAATGCCAGATTTGTATATTCAAGTTCCTACTTGGCATTTCCACTTGGATGCCTTAATAAAGTATTTCACATTTAACATGTCCAAAACTGTGCTTCAACTAATTCTCTCCTCCAAACCTGCTTTTATTGCAGTCTCCATTTCAATTAATGCCATTTAAATTTGAATTTAATGGTGTTTGGGCCAAAAACCATTGTTGCCATTTTTTATTTTTCTCTTTCTACCTTCAATATAAATCCTGACTACTTCTCATCACCTACTCCACTATTAATCCAGTCCAACCAATTATCATTTCTTTCCTTAATCATCACATATTGCTCCTCTACAGTTTTTATCTCTTTGTAGACTTTAAGTCAGACCACATTGGTTTTGTGCACACAAACCCTCTAAAGGCCTCCTTTCCTTCAGAGTTAAGGTCTAGTTCTTCCCAATGACCCCATGTAAACTTTTCTCTTCCCAGTCCTCAAATAGACAACGGCTGCTTTTGCCTCTGGGCATTTGCACATGCTGTTCCTTTAGTTTAAATCTTTCTTCTCCCTGGCTCATGTTCTCAGATCTTCACCCAAATGCCAACTCATCAGAGGCCTACACCTAAACTCTAATCATCACTACTGCTATATAGCACTGTCACTGTTGTGTCACTACCTGACGCAACTCCTCTGTCATCTGTGTCTCCCAGTAGAATGTAAACTCCATGAGGGAGAAGATGAAGTCCATATTCTTAGCACCTAAAACAGTGCTTGAAATATAGCAGGAGCGTTATGAAAACTTGCTAAATGAATAAGTAAAAGAAGGAGGGAGGAAGGGGAATAAGGCAGGAGAATGACAGAAGAAACAAGCAACTGAAGTTGAAATAATGGTAGCTTTTTTCTTATAATGTACCAAAGAAGATTCCTTTTCAAATTACAGGGAAATTAAGCCAAAGACCTGGTCAGTATAACCTCCTTAGAGAGAACAAATTGGGGCATGTTGTACACTAATTTTAATAGACAAGGTACTAAAAACTGCCATGAGGATGCTTTTTTGTTTTGTTTTGAATATTTTTAGTTGTAGGTGAACACAATACCTTTATTTTATTTTATTTTTAAATTTTCTTTTAGTTGTAGATAGACACAATAACTTTATTTGATTTATTTATTTTTATGTGGTGCTGAGGATTGAACCCAGTGCCTCATGTGTGTGAGGCAAATTCTCTACCACTGAGCCACAGCCCCATCCCTATTTTATTTTTTTAATGTGTTGCTGGGGATCAAACCCAGTGCCCCACATGCTAGGCAAGTGTTCTACTACTGAGCTACAACCCCAACCCCATGAAGATGTTTTTGTAATGCCAGCCAAATTAAAGAATTCTTGCCCAAATATGTGAGGTTTATTCCTCAGGAGATTAAATCAGTAGCCAGCTACTTGGGAGGCTGAGGCAGGAGGATCACTAGAGCTCATGAACTTGAAATCAACCTGGGCAACATACCAAGATCCCATCTCAAAAAACACAAGGCAAAATTAAAAAAAAATAAAGAGATTAAGTAAGATTTCAAAGAAATATATTATCCAACCCAGCTGGAAGTTTGCAAGCAGGGAGAGCAGACAATGGATACTATCTGGGAGCTTATTCTGGAAATGTTTGTCTTTGATGGATCCAGCAGCTAGGAAACTTTCTTACTAGATTGGGTCAAGAAGTTCACTTTAAACAAAGAATCAGAGGAAAATAACAGTTGTGTAGCTTCTACCATTTAAATGCATAGATATAGAAATTCTGGTTGTTTGATTTGGAAAAAAGTATGGCAGCCTAGGAAACCCTATGTTTTCAATTTTGCTGAAGTGAGAACCTCAGGCAAAGTACTTGGCCTTATATCCTTCATTCAGCATAGGAAAGAAAAGTGGTCCAGAAAGAAAACAGAAGAAACAAGCAACTGAAGTTGAAATAATGGTAGCTTTTTTCTTATAAAGGAGAACCTCAGTGAAAAAAATAAGATTTCCTGCACCTGAGCCAAGTTCTCCTGGGCAAATGGCTCATGAATCAGACCAGTTGGCACAAATGTCCAGCTCAGCTGACACGGCACACAAGCCCCACAGAGCTGCAGGTGGCTTGGCCACATGGGCTTTACATGTGAAGTTCCACGTACCCCAGGGCTTCAGAATACTTACACTTTTCTTCTTTTCCATGTTGGCCTCTTCAGCTGCTTTCTGGTACCTTCAGAGAAGGGAGAAAAAAGAAAACGTCCTCAATTTATATTTTTACTGTTTCAACCTTTAGGAAAAATACTTCTACTTCTCTATTGAAAGGAGCCCTCACTTCCTGGGGCTGGTACATTCAGCTGCTCTCATACAACAGAAAAATTCATGTGGGTGAGATCAAATTGGAAAACTGGATAGAATACAATGTCTGAGGTTTAAGTTGCTGTTTTGTCACTTTTTTTTTTTTTAAGTATTGTGGATTGTACCAAGGGGTGCTTTACCACCGAACTGCATCCCCAGCTCTTTTTATTTTGTGAGACAGGGCCTCACTAAGTTTCTGAGGCTGGCTTTGAACTTGCCATCCTCCTGCTTCAGCCTCCCAAGTCATAGGAATGCACCACAGTTCTGGGCGAGGATGTCTCTTTTGGGATAAAGAAGGCCTTGGGAAGTAAAATTGTTCCTGGTAATAAGTATCCCACTGAGAAAAGAACAGGAGAAACAGAGAAAGTTAAAATGTATGTTACACACACACACACACACACACACAATATTTTACCACAATTAAACAAAACAGTGAGGTACTGACATGAAGACAGATACATAGACAAACAGAATAGAAAAACCCATAAATAAACCCTCACATATACAGTCAAGTGATCTTCAACAACACTTTCACAACCATTTCAAAGGAGAAGGACAGCCTTTTTTAATAAATGGTGCAGGAAAAAATAGAGAACTACATGCAGAAGAATGAAGTTGAATCCTTACCTTATACAATGTACAAATATTAAGTAAAAAATTGATCAGAGACCTAAATGTAAGAACTAAAACTTTAAAATTCTAGTAGAAAAAGAGAAAGAAAAGCTTCACAACTTTGGATTTGGGAATGACTTTCAGGATATAAAACCAAAAGCACAGCGAACAAAAGGAAAAAAATAAGCCTGGTTTGGTGACACACTCCGTAATCCCAGTGATTTGGGAGACTGAGTCAGGAGGCTCACAAGTTCCAATTTAGCAACACCCTATCTCAAAATAAAATAAATTTTAAAAAGAGCTGTGGTTATAGCTTAGTAGTAAAATGCTTGCCTATTGAATGTACGAGGCCCTGGGTTCAATCCCCAGTAGTGTCCAAAAAAAAAAAAAAGAAAAGAAGAAGAAGAAAAGAAAAAAAATAGATAAAGTGAACATCAACAAAATTAAAAATTTATGTGCATCAAAGGACACTACCAGAGCTGGGGACATAGCTCAGTTGTTTGAGTGGTTGCCTCGCATGCGTAACACCTGGGTTCAATCCCCAGCACTGCCAAAAATTAAAAAAAAGACACTACCAACAGAGTGGAAAGTTCCCTGGAATGAAAGAAAATATTTGGAACTCATATACCTAATAAAAGATTAATATCCAGATTGTACAAATTCTTAAAAAATAACACAAATATGACGATATTCATAGTATTCTGCATCTCCCTTTCTCCACTTCAGAGAAATTCAAAACAACTTAAGTTTTGTTTTCCTTTAATAATTTTATTTATTTATTTATTTATTTTAGAGAGAGAGAGATTTTTTTTTTAATATTTATTTTTTAGTCTTCGGCGGATACAACATCTTTGTATGTGGTGCTGAGGATCGAACCCGGGCCGCACGCATACCAGGCGATCGCATTACCGCTTGAGCCACATCCCCCAGCCCATATTTTATTTATTTGTATGTGGTGCTGAGGATCGAATCCAGTGCCTCACACCTGCTAGGCGAGCACTCTAACACTGAGCCACACCCCAGCCCTACTTCAGCCTCCCAAGTCATTGGGGTTACAGGAGTGCACCACACTTAGGTTTTTACGAAATATTTACTGGTTCCTACTATATTCCAAGCACGAAAGAAAAAGAAGTGAAAGAAATGACTAAATCAAACATAATATCTGCCCTCAGAGAGCTTATAGTTTAGACATTAAAACACATAAGCACATGTGCATATACACACATACACATGTGTGCAATCACAGGTACAGAGACTGATTAGTCCTTCAAAATTTGAGCATTATTAAACCATTTAATAAAAGAACGAAACTAAGAAAGGGGGAGGTGGTAAAGGAAAGCTTCAATATGGTAATCATCCTGATCGGTTTTACAATATTTAAATATCATATTGTACCCCATAATTATACAATTAAATATACAAAAATTATCTGTCACCTTAAAAAAAAAATCCCGATGAAGAAATGACCTTTAGGCTGAGCCCTGAAGTTGGACCACAAGGAGTTAGCCAGGCAAAAAGAAGTGGGAAAGCATTCTAGGCACAGGAAAATAGCACACATACCAGCCTCAAGGAGAGAAAGTGTCTGATGTGTATTAGGTACACAAAGAACTCCAGTGTTGCTGAAGCACATCGAGAAAGGGCAAAGGCAGGAGATGAGGCTGGGATGTTGGGGCAGACTGGGTAGAGCTTTGTAGGTCATGCTAAGGATTTTGAATTTAATCCTAGGTACAATGGATGGCCATTGATCCAATTAATGTTTTAAAGGAGCGCAGAAAATGAACTGGTAGGTGCTAATAATGGAGGTGGCATTAGTGTTGAGATACTGCTGGCTTGCTTGGCCCAGGATGGCAGCACTGGAGATAAAGAAAAGTGAATAGATTTGAGATGTATTTCAGAGGTAGAATCAACAGTGTGCTAATGAGGAGAGGGAGACGAGGAAAAAGGTCAAGAATAATTTCTAGGTTGGGTATGGTGGCTCACATCTATAATCCCAGCACCTCTGGAGGCTGAGGCAGGAGGATTTCAAGTTCAAAGCCAGCCTCAGCAACTTAGCGAGGCCCTAAGCAACTCAGTGAGACCCTGTCTCTAAATAAAATATAGAAAACAATCTGGGGATGTTGCACAGTGGTTAAGAGCGCCCCTTGGTTCAATCCCCAGTACAAAAAAAAAAAAAAAAGAATGATTTCCAGGTCTCTGGCAACTGAATCAACAGAAATAATGTTTACTGAGATGGGGAATTTATTTTTCTTTCTTTCTTTCTTTTTTTTTTTTTCAGTGCTAGGGATCGAACCCAGGGCCTTGTGCCTTGCTCATGCTAGGCAAGCACTCTACCACTGAGCTATAACTCCATCCCTGGGATGCGGAATTCTGAAGGAGAAACAAATCCAGTGGGAAGATCAAGAGTTCAGTGTAAGCCATGTTAAATAAAACATTCATTTGGTAGTACAGTAGAAACAAACATCAAGAGTTCAGAAAAGAGGTTGAAACTAGACACATACATGTAGGAAAAGTTTGCCCATACGTGGTATTAAAGCTATGACTGTAAAAGATATCTAATATTAGTGTTTTGGTGAATTTCCATCATTTTTTCCCACTTATAGCTATACCTGTCTGAGAGATTGCCTCAAAGTGGGAATTCAGAAACAGTGGATTACAGCAAAACAGAAACTTAGAATGGTCCTTGATCATGGGTTTCCACACCCCTTGGACAATCATCTACAGTATATTATAGCAATAACACAATATATGAAAGCCAGAGCCAATCAGCAGACAGAATTATAGTTAGTCAATTGTTCTCCAAAGAAAGGTATTTACACTGTGGTTAGATAAGTAAACAGGCTGAGGTTCCCCTCCCTTTAAAGTCCTAACAGAAACATGGATTTTTAAAAGATTAAAATAGTTTTTATCTTCAGCTCTATTTTTTTAGCACTGAGGCATATGAAGATCAGGTGTATGCACCAATGGCTGTAATGAACCCTGTTTTGAAATTCAGAGGCAACTATTACAGCCCCTTATTTTATTTTATTTTTTTGGTACCAGGAATTGAATTCAGGGGCACTTGACCACTGAGCCACATCCCCAGTCCTTTTTTATTTATTATTTTTTTTTAGCTGTAGATGGACACAATATCTTTATTTTTATGTGGTGCTGAGGATCAAACCCAGTGCCTCATGCATTCGAGGCAAGCACTCCACCACTAAGGTATAATCCCAGCCCACCCCAGCCCTTTTTTAATATTTTATTTAGAGACAGGGTCTCACTGAGTTGCTTGGCACCTCGCCGTTGCTGGGGCTGGCTTTGAACTCGAGATTCTCCTGCCTCAACTTCCCAAACAGCTGGGGTACAGGCATGTACCAGCTGTAGCCCCTTACTTTTAATGAGACACTTGATAAATAGTGGGCACACAGGGAGAAAAGCTCTACACCACTACTCCTTCCTAGTTTGGTCCTTGGTATTTACCTTTTGTACTCTGAGTGTTAAGATACTCTGAATCTCAGCAATTTT
Organism: Marmota monax; assembly: GCF_021218885.2. Classification (NCBI taxonomy): domain Eukaryota; kingdom Metazoa; phylum Chordata; class Mammalia; order Rodentia; family Sciuridae; genus Marmota; species Marmota monax. The sequence goes on from NW_026695227.1 coordinate 31,165,990, forward strand.
TGTTTGTTTTGTTTTAGATGGGATCCCACTGTATTACTTAGCCTGGTCTCCAACTCCTGGGCTCAAGTGATCCTCCTGTCCAGCCTGAAGCTGGGACTACAAGTGCATGTCACCATGCATGCCCAACTACCGAGGCTTAGTACTTCTGAATTCGGCGTTCCACCAGGATTCAGCCCTCAGATTTTCCTCAAAGGCGCTTAGAACAACTGGCATTATTCTGACATAAACTGTGAAGGGCATCTATTTTTTTTGGGGGGGGTGTCATTTTGAAGATCCAATTTGAGGGAAAATTTTTTTCAATGAAATCTCTATAATTAAAATCTCATCCCTATTTCCTTCCTAGATTTTCTTCTGGTTCAGTCTCTTTTTTCTCACATATGGAATTTAATCTTGCAACTGCTCATTAATGCACAGCTGTGAGGCAGGCAGCTGACGGAGGATACTAAAATCATCTGGGGAATAATAATAGTGTCTCAAATTTTTCTTAGGTCAGAAAACAGAGTTCCTGAGCCATGACTTGCTTGTATGTCCTCAAATAGAGCAAAGGGAACACAGAGCCAAAAAAGGGAAAATGGAAACTCCCAAGGTTTAGGCAATGTATTTTCTTCAGAACAAATTCACCACTAAAATGTTACAGAGAAGTAAAAATAGAGGAAGTTAACCAGGGAGATCTGACGATATTTTTCTCCCCAGTACTGGGGACAAAACCCAGGGGCATAGGCATGTTACATAAGCACTCTACTACTAAATTATGTCCCAGCACTTTTTTTGGGGTGTAGTGGGGGTAGTGGGAGAAAGGGTCTCATTAGGTAGCACAGGTTGCTGACCTCAAACTTGCAATTCTCCTGCCTTAGTCTCTCAAGTAGCTGGGATTACAGATGTGTACCACTACATTCAGTTCAATTTTTTTCTTATGAGGGAAGAATAGTCATAAAAAAAAACAACTAAATACAAACTTTTTTATCTCCTGGGACTCAGAATAATTAAAGTTATACCAGCGTAGGAGGAACTGTGATAAGGTGGAGACACCCTGGCACTGGGTGAGGGATCAGTGTGCTGGGTTCATCAAATCTCCCATCTCCAGGAATGACCTTCAGTCCCAATTGCTGAACCTCAAGTTCCTTATCTTCAAAGGAGTGGGACAAAGGTTAGCCAAACCAGTGATTTCTAGCATTTTTAGGTGTAGAACCCTCTCATTTTATTTAGAACCTAAAATATAAAAGGGATCAAGCTGGATACAGTAGCTTACGCCTGTAATCCCGACGGCTTGGGAGGCTGAGGCAGGAGGATTGCAAATTCAAATCCAACCTGTGCAACTTAGTGAGGCCATAAGTAACTCAGTGAGACTCTGTCTCAAAATAAAATATAAAAAAGGGTTGGTGATATGGCTCAGTGGTAGAGTGCCCCTGGGTTCAATCCTTGGTACCAAAAAAATAAATAAATAAATAATAAAAGAGACCAAAACAGGACAGCTGGGGTGGAAGGTCCCTGGCTCTATCCTAAGATCTTTCCATCTTTCCAGAACTGGCCCCTGAGGTTCCTCTGAAAACTACCAGGATAGACTCCCTTTAATTCAAAAAATATATGTATCAAATAAGACCTTCTTGCAAAGAAACCAAATGCTCCCCAGTCAACTTTTATCAAGTAAAGGATCATGTTATGCTGAAGTCACAAGGGAGTGAAACCAAAGCTAGTTGTTCAAACTGACCCATTGATAGAACCTTCTTTACCTCAAATTTATTAATTTACAAAGTACAGAGGTTTAGTCAAAGAAATAAGCTATGAAGGACCCATAGTTGCCAGAAAACTAATCTTTTGTACGTATAAATGTAAATTGTATTAACAATTAGAAAATAAAGCCCAACTAACCTACAAACATTGGCCAGACTAAGCTTCCTCCAAATACCACCTTTTTTTTTTTTTTTTTTTTTAGTTGGGGATTAAACCCAGGCCTCCTTAAGCATGTGCTTTACCACTGACCCACATCCAGGTCAAATACCACTTTTATTTTTTTGGTACTGGTGATTGAACCTGGAATGTTTTAACACTGAGCTATATTCCCAGCCATTTTTATTTTGAGACAGAGTCTTGCTAAATTGCTCAGGCCTGGCTAAATTGCTGAGGCTGGCCTCGAATCCACAATCTTCCTCCTGCCTCAGCCTCTGGGATTACAGGTGTGTGCCACTACATCCAGATGAAATAAAATGACTTTAATCAAGGTTATATAATTACTGAATGATAGAATCAAAATTTGCATGATAATCCGCTGACTCCAAGGCTTATATTCTTATGGGTTTAAAATTAATCATTTTCTATCACTGCCATTTACCCTTATGACTTTCATGAAAAAAAGAAGGCAGCCAGGCATAGTGGCGCACCTGTAATCCCAGTGGCTCGGGAGGCTGAGTGTGAAGATAGCAGGTTCAAAGCCAGCATTAGCAATTTAGCAAGGTGCTAAGAAACTCAGTGAGACATTGACTCTAAAACACAAAATAGGGCTGCTGATATGACTCAGTGGTTGAGCGCCCATGTGGCACTCAGTGGTTCAACCCCCCAGGTACCAAAAAAAAAAAAAAAAGGCAGTTAACCCATCATGCTATAAGAAGGGTACCTCTAGGGGCTGGGATTGTGGCTCAGAGGTAGAGTGCTTGCCTAGCATGGGTGAGGCCCTGGGTTTGATCCTCAGCACCACATAAAAAAATAAAATAAAGTTATGTGTCCACCTATAAGTAAAAAATAAATATTGAAGATAAAAAAAAGAAGGGGACCTCTAAAGTCCTTTGTACTTTCTTCAAAAGTAAAAAGACCCCTAAGACGAATTGCCTTTTCCAATTTCCAATTTCCTAACTCTCATGAGTTATTAAAAGACCCAAGGGGCTAGGATTGTGGCCCAGTGGTAGAGGGCTCACCTAGCATGTGCGAGGCCCTGGGTTCAATCCTCAGCACCACATAAAAATAAATAAATAAAACAAAGGTATTAAAAAAAAAAAGACCCAAATCCTTATGAGATTTGACTGGGGCTGGACAATGACAGAGGGAGGAGATGAGAAAGTCGCCCAGGAGAAGATGAGAGCTTCATTGGAGTGACTGACCAATGTTGGGTAGAGTAGAAAGTGAAACCAGGAAGGAGACTGACATCCAGGGCCTGAGTTTCCTAGTGATGTCAAAGCACAGGGTGAGCAGGAATAAGAGAGTGGCACATACAGAAGGACAGAGGCTCTAACCAGAGAGCAGGTTTTCCAAATATTCTCTTTCTGGATGACAATAAGGATGTGGCTGGAGGCAGGGGTTGACAAGATAAAGTGCAGGCTGAGAAGTAGAGAAGATCAACAATTTTTTTTTTTTTTTTGGTTCCAGGGATTGAACCCAGAGGTGCTTAACAACTGAGCCACATCCCCCAGCCCTTTTTTAATGTTTTATTTTCAGAAGGGTCTCACTAAGTTGCTTAGCACCTCACTAAATTGCTGAAGCTGGGGCTGGGGATGTGGCTCAAGCGGTAGCGCACTTGCCTGGCATACGTGCGGCCCGGGTTCGATCCTCAGCACCACATACAAACAAAGATGTTGTATCCACCGAAAAACTAAAAAATAAATATTAAAAAATTCTCTCTCTCTCTCTTAAAAAAATAAAAAAATAAATTGCTGAAGCTGGCCTTGAACTTGTAATCCTCCCGCCTCAGCCTCCGGAGTTATTGGGATTACAGGCATGCACCACCATACCTGGAAAGATTAAGAAATTATGAAGAAATTTCAAAGTATTAGACAGGTCATTGATATGGATCAGTGACTCTTCACTGGGAGCTTCATTGGCCCCATCGGGCAATTGGAAACATATGGAGATCTTGTTGGGTTTTCTCTCCCATCCCTTTATTCCTTTTGTAGTTGTCACAGTGTCATAGGTTACTTACTACCAGCATTTGGAGGAGCTATCCTACACAAGGAAGAGGTACACCCAGAATGCCAATAACACCCCAATGAGAAACAGAGAAGCAAATAATACAGGAAACTGGTGTTTCCAGTGAAAGAAAGGAGCTTGGCCAGAAGCTGGCACACCACTGTGACACAGGAGAGAAGTATGAAGTGTAGTCAGATGTGAGCCTCAGAACTCAGGTTTAGGACATTAGAACCAGGCACTAAAAACAATGAATGGGAACGGTATTGCAGTTGCAGGAAAGCAGCAAGTCTGACTCCTGACCCTAGAATATTTCAGGATCCCATGTGCAGAAAGAGTACTACTCAGACATGGGAATGCATGGCAAGGGAAAGCCAAGTTTAGTTAAGGCAGGTGGGGCTAAGGAAGGTGAAAAGGCTAAGAATGTACAGAAGTTTCTCTGCAGAACAGGGGGTTTCCAACTCCCATTAATCACATCTCAACATGGTCTCAGATCCCTTCACTTTCTTTCCATTCCTGTTGCTCCCCACCCTCACAGCAGCTTTCACTTGGTTTCCTGAAAGAGCCTCATAAATTGTCTCCATGCTATTAATCTCTCACCTTTTCCAATATGACTTTTACAATGTTGCCAGAAGCATCTTTCCAAAACACAAGTCTGATCATGTCACTCTCTCAGTTGCATTCACCGCTGAACTAACTAAATCTGAAACTTAGCATAGCATTGGAGGCCTCCCACCATCTAGCTCTAATTGAACCATATCAGTCCCTTCTCACTTTTGTTTTTGCCCTGCTTGACTGCTTGCTTTCTATTCCCTTTGCTTGTATTAGGCTCCCACAATCCTTTCCTTATTCACTTTGCTTTATGTTCAGGTTCACTTCTTGAAACTCACCAGACTATCTCTTCCAATTACCAATAATTCCTAAATTTCCCTAAAGGCAAAAATCACCCAGGATACTTGTTAAGAGCACAAATTCCTGAGCCCCAATGCAGATACAGAATCAGAATCTTTGGAGGACCTGGTAAGCCATCCATGTAGGAAGGTTTTAAAACATGTTCAAAAAAACTTTGATATTCTACCCATCAGGAGGTAGAGTCAAATTCCCCTCTCCCTAAATATAAGTCAGCCTTGGTTATTTACTTCCTTTTCTTTTTTTTTTAAGGTACTGGGGATTGAATTCATGGCCTTGCACATACTAGGCAAGCACTCTACCCTTGAGTTACATCTTCAGGCTTAGTGACTCACTTCTATGAAGAGAATGTGGTAAAAGTGATAGCATATGACTTCCAAGGCTAAGGTCATGAAAGGGAACCAACTTCTAGCTTCTTTCTTCTTTTGTTCCCTCTCTCCCTCTGTTTCTGGCTGCTTGCCTTAGAACCCAGCCACGAAGCCAAAGAGTCACATGGACTGGCCATGTGTAAGTGTTCCAATCATGACCCCAGCTGAGTTCCCAGATGACAGCCAGCATCAACTGCCTGACTTGGGAGTGAGCGAGCCTTTAGATAACTAAGGCTCCCAGTTTTTGAGCCACCCTGGCTTATGCTAAGTAGAGCAGAGACAACCCTGTCCAAATTGGAGATTCACAAGCAAAATAAACATTGCCATTATTTTATGCCTCTAAATTTTATTTTATTTATTTTTTTAAATTTTTTATTGTTGGCTGTTCAAAAATTTTTTTTTTAATTTTTATGCCTCTAAATTTTAGAGGTCTCTGTTTTTGTGATGCTGAGCATCTAACACAAGGCTTTAAGCATGCTAAGCAGGCACTCTGCCACTGAGGTACATCCCCTAGCCCAAGATTTTTTTATTTTCTTTAAAAATTTTTTGTTTTTGTATCAGGGACTGAACCCAGGGGCTCTTAACCACTGAGTCACATTCCCATTCCTTTTTATTTTTTGAGACACATTCTCGCTAAGTTACTTAGGGACTCCCTAAGTTGCTGAGACTCACTTTGAACTTGCAATCCTTCTGCCTCAGCCTCTCAAACCACTGGGATTATAGACATGTGCCACCATGCCAAGCTCCGAAGATTATTTTAATCAAAATTATTAATTCATACTAATTATATAGATTATTGTTTTGTCCTGGAGATTGAACTCAGAAGTGCTTTAACACGGAGCTACATCCCCAGCGTTCTTTTAATTTTTGGACAAGGTCTCACTAATTTGCTGCGGGTCTTACTAAATTGTTGAGGCTTGCCTCAACTTCTGATCCCTCCTCCTGCCTCAGCCTCCCAAATTTCTAGGATAATAAAACATGTGCCACAGTGCCTGGCTAATTGTATAGATTAATGTGACATTTACTTGTATGCATATATCATGCTTTGCTTGAATCCAAATGCCCTCTATTACTAATGCCCTCTATTTCTCTCCCTTCTTTTGCCCTCACTCTTATCTCTCTTCTCTTCTCAATGTTTTTAGTTTCAGGTCATCATTTTTTCTTTCTTTTTTTTTTAAATATATATTTTTTAAAGATAGAGTGAGAGAGGGAGGGAGAGAGAGAGAGAGAGAGAGAGAATTTTTAATATTTATTTTTTTTTTTTTTTAGTTTTCGGCGGACACAACATCTTTGTATGTGGTGCTGAGGATCGAACCCGGGCCGCACGCATGCCAGGCGAGCACGCTACCACTTGAGCCACATCCCCAGCCCTCTTTTTTTTTTTAAATATATATTTTTTAAAGAGAGAGAGAGAGAGGGAATTTTTTTTTTAATGTCTTTATTTTAGTTCTCGGCGGACACAACATCTTTGTATGTGGTGCTGAGGATCGAACCCGGGCCGCACGCATGCCAGGCGAGCGTGCTACCGCTTTTGAGCCACATCCCCAGCCCAATCATTTTTTCTTTAATTACCACAATAGAGAAACACATGATACTTGTCTTTCTGTATCTGGTTTAGTTCATGTAACATCATGACCCCCAGTTCCATCTATTTTCTGCAAATGATGTGATTTAATTCTTTTTTTTTTTACAGCTGAATAATACTTCATCATGTATATATACCATAATTTCTTTATTCATCTTTCAATGCCAGTCTAAGATTTTCTTCAGGGTACTATAGATTGAACCATGGACCTTGTATATTCTGGGCAAAGGCTCTACCACTAAGCTAAATCCCCAGTGCTTAGCATCTTCTAAAACAGAAATAGAGGTTGGGGATTTAGCTCAGTGACAGAGCACTTGCCTTGTATGTGTAAGGCCCTGAGTTTGGTCCTCAGCTCTGAAAAAAATAAATAAAACACAACAATAGATAACTGGAACACCATATCATTAGCAAGTACTCCAGATAAATCTTAAGATCATGAAGGTTGGGCTGGGCACTGTGGTGCATGCCTTTAATCCCAGTGACTTGGGAGTCTGAGACAGGAACATCACAAGTTCAAGGCCAGCCTGAGCAACTTAGCAAGGCCCTCAGCAACTTAGTGAGACCCTGTCTCAAAAAATAAAAAATGCAGGGCTGGAATTGTAGCTACAGTGGTAGAGCACTTGCCTAGCATGTGTGAGGCACTGCATTCAATCCTCAGCACCACATAATAATAAATAAATAAATAAACAAACAAACAAAATAAAGGTATGGTGTCCATCTACAATTTAAAAAATATTTTAAAAAATAGGGTCAGGGTTGTGGCTCAGTGGTAGAGCGCTTGCCTAGCATGCTTGAGGCACTGGGTTCAATCCCCAGCACCACATAAAAGTAAAAACAAATAAAGGTATTGTGTCCATCTACAATTAAAAAAAATATTTAAAAAAAATTAAAAAATAAGAAGAACTGGGGATATATTTCAATGGTAAATCACCCTGGGTTAAATCCCCAGTACCTGCCCTCTGCCCAAAAAAGCTCCTGGTTTAATTCCCCTGTACTGCTGAATACATACATACATACATACATACATGTCTCCTGATTATTATCATCTTTCTTCTCCACGGTACTGTGTATGGTACTCAGTAAGTCATTTCATAATCTCCCTGACAGGTGGTATTGTGTGCTTAAGACAAATGGTCTTTTTGGAACCAGGATCAGCACTTACTTGGAGAATATTTCCACGATAGTTGATGACTTGTTCTTGTTGACAAGAGAAAGTTCTTTGGCTGTTACCCTCAAAGACAGTGAAGTCCATTGCCGTCTGTTAAATGCAGTTGATTCCATCTTGTCTACAGATACTGAAACACCTACACAATAAAGAAAGTCAGAACATTAGATGTAGGAGAGGGATCGCCAGCATCCAAGGATTGACAGTGGGATATGAACAGTAAGAGAGCAGAGAGCCCAAACCAACACACTCTACTCTTCTACCACTTCTCCCAAAAACTGTGTAACCTTGGTCAAATGATTCAATATCTTTGGGTTGCAGTTTTCTGTAGAAGGGGGTTAGATCAGATCATTTATAAGGTCTCTTCCAGGTCCAACATTTTATGACTGATCCTATGGGGCAAAAGTCAACTGGCCTTTCCTTGAATTTAAGCCTGTTCCAAAGTCACATTTAGAGTGAAATGTTCCCCTCTTCTGAATTACATCCCAGGGGAGGTACAATCAGCATCTCAGCAGAGTCAGATTCAAGTTAGATTCTACCTACATCCAGGCTTCTTTTGGCTGGCCTCACTCCCCACACTCTGCAGCACTAGCCATTCAGCCTTGGAAGGACAGCTGGGGACTCTGCATGGTCTACTAGAAAGAGCAAGGGCTTTCAGGCTAGGCAGACTTCAGTAAAACCATAACTTCGTTATCTTGAACAAATTACGTAACTTTGGGGCTGGGGGGGTGAAGCTCAGCAATAGAGATTTGCCTAACATGGGTGAGGCTCTGGGTTCAATCCCCATGGGGTGAGAGGGTGGAGTAACATTTAAAAAAATTTTTTTTTAGTTGTAGATGGACACAATACCTTTATTCCATTTATTTATTTTTATGTGGTGCTGAGGATTGAACCCAGTGCCTCACACATGCGAGGCAAGCGCTCTGCCCCTGAGCTACAATCCCAGCCTGGGAGGAGTAATCTTTCTAGTTTTAGTTTTTTTTTTCTTTTCTTTTCTTTTTTTAATTTATTTTTCAGTTTTATGTGGGCACAATATCCTTATTTTATTTTATGTGGTGCTGAGGATTGAATCCAGCACTTCATGCATGCTAGGTAAGCACTCTACCTCTGAGCCACAACCCCAGCCCCAGTTTTAGTTTCTTCAGCTAAAAAAATGAGGAAAACGAGGATTATACCTAAACTTTCTAGGGTTTTAATGTAGATTTATGGCAACAATATATTTAAAATACTAGGCATGTTAGAGTAGTATAAAGAGCATTTTAAGCATGACATATTAGCTTTGGCACTTGTATATTCTTACTATGATTAGCCAATCAGTAAAATATACTTAAATTCAAAGGCCACAATCTCCATACTTAAATTCTTTTCTGATGGTACACTGGTGCACACCTGTAACTCCAGTGACTTGGCAGGCTGAGGCAGGAGGACTGCTAGTTCAAGACCAGCCTCAGGGGCTGGGGCTGTAGCTCAGTGGTAGAGTGCCTGCCTCGCAGGTGTGAGGCACTGGATTCGATCCTCAGCACCACATATAAATAAATAAATATATTGTGTCCATCTACAACTAAAAAAAAAAAAAAGACTAGCCTCAGCAATTTAGTGCAGCCCTGTCTCAAATAAATAGGGATAGGGGTGTGGTTCAGGGCCCCTGGGTTCAATCAAAAATTATTTTCTATGGTCCCTTCAAGCCAAAAAATACCCAAAGCCATTCTCTTGACATCAGTTAATCTCTACCCATTAACCTAGATTTTTTTTTCCACCAGTACTTATCAAAGGAGTTCCAACTTTTGTCCAAAAGAAGTAAGATTAGATTAGTCGAGGCTCGGGATGTGGCTCATGTGGTAGCACGCTTGCCTGGCATGCATGAGGCACTGGGTTCAATCCTCAGCTCCACATAAAAATAAAGATATTGTGTCCATCTAAAACTAAAAAATAAATATTTTTTTAAAAAAGATTAGATTAGTCAATAGTTTCTTTATTTGAAGAGCGAAAGTAAAAATTAAAGTACTGCTTGCAGCTCTCTTGACAACTGCAGAGCATAAGTAATCTGATACAAGAAATGGTTCTTGGAGTATTGCAACCCACAGCCCTGACAACAGTGGAATACAAGAGGCACTGGGCTGCCCTTTCACACTAAAAGTACCAAGATGAAAAGTAGGTGATGGGCAACTCTAATAGACCATGCTACTTTTCCACACATAGCACTTTGTTTTTTCTGACTAAAGCCTTGTCTGAAAATAATACTAGTTTGTTGTTTTTGTTGATTTGTCTTAATCCCTATACTGGAAGGCAGCAGAGTTCACAGCAATGGTAAGATCTCTGGCATTAGCATCAGATAGGCCCAAGTATGAGTGTTGGCCTCACCACTCAATGCTGTGTACTGTTCCTAAAACTTAGATTTCTCACCAATAATAACAGGTGTGTTTGTTTTGGTCTGGAATTGAACACAGTGGTGCACTGTGCTATACCCCCAGCACTTTTTAGTTTTATTTTGAGACAGTGGCTCACTAAGCTGCCCAGGCTAGCCTTAAACTTGCAATTCTTCTGTCTCCCAAGTCACTGGAGTTACAGGAGTGTGCTAACACACTCAGCACAATAACAGTATTCCTTTTCTTAAAAAATTTTTTTAGATGTTGATTGACTTTTATTTTATTCATTCATTTATATGCGGTGTTGAGAATCGAACCCAATGCCTCACATGTGCTAGACAAGTGCTCTACCACTGAACCACAACCCTAGCCCCCCAAAATAGTATTCTTTTGAGGAATAAATAAGATAAAAAAGAATAATCCAGAATCAGTAAACAATAAATGTTAGAGTTTTTTAAACGTTATATCTTCTTTCTGAATAAAATAATCTCAATATTACTCATGCTTTCTAAATAAACCTGAATGTACCAAATAAAACATGACACCTATTTGTGTATCTACTTCCCAATTTGTAACTGACAGACTCACCACTGTCAGCCTTTTTTTCTAACGAGAACAAGGTGTGCAAGTAACAAACAATTTGGCCAAACTTAATTATGTAAAACCACAATATTCATCCTTTAAAACAAATTTAGGAAACACTGACCAACACTTTAAGACATTATTTGGCAAAATTATGCTTCTAACGTAGGTGTGGGTATAAATGTTGTCAGTTCTTCTAATGTGATGAATTTTGGATGAAAGAGAAAACACACACACACACAAACACAAGGTTATAAGGTTTGTTCTCAAATCTGTTCATAAAAAAAGGAACAGCGGACCTGGGTATGTGGCATGTGCCTATAATCCCAGCTACTTGGAGTAATGAAGCAGGAGAGTTCAAGATCAGCCTGGGGAATGTAGGGAGACACTATCTTAAAACAACAACAACAACAACAACAAAAAAAAAAAGTGGGAGGAAAGTATTGGTTATATGAGGGACTGAGCATGATAAAGAAAAAGGAGTTGATTCCACATCTGGTTTTGAGTACTCCTGGCTAGAATGCTATGGAAAGTTAGAACATCTATCTTGGTATAAGTGCACCTTATATACAAGGAATAAATTGTTCACCCCAAAATATGGAGAGACCCCTATCTAAATGGTATTCATAATCTATTGAACTTACTAGCATATAACAAATAGTTACAGCACAAGGCAGAATGTGGTTAGAGGCAATGTATGGTCTAGGAGGGTGGGATTTTTGGCTGGAGGGAAGAGATGGAAAAAGATACTGGATTAACTTGGAATGGGCAGAATTTCACAATGAGAGTAGGAGGAATAAAGTACAGGAGAATACCTTTAGGGGATGAGTTAGATTTTGGTTGCAAAAGAAGTTGAAAATAAGGTAGGAAAAGGCAGGATGAGGCCATACTAGGAAGAGCCTTGAAAACCTTGTTAAGGAAGTTAGGACACATTCCAAAAGTGCAAATATCTAGCCTGTGAGTTAGCAGAAATGTAGTCCTTTTTCTTTTTCTTTTGGTACTAGGGATTAAACCCAGGATGCTTAGACACTGAGCCACATCTCTGGCCCTTTTTATTTTATTTTTTTATTTTGAGACAAGGTCTCCCTAAGTTGCTTAGGACCTCACTAGTTTGCTGAGGCTGACTTTGAACTCATGATCTTCCTGCCCCCACCTCCGGCGGAGCTGCTGGGATTACAGGTGTGCACCAACAGGCCAGGCTTAAAGTCTAGTCTTAATGTGCTATTCCTCAGCACCAGCATGACATTTAAGGCAATTTTTTTAAGAATTTCCCCTGAGGGCTGGGGTTGTGGCTCAGAGGTAAAGTGCTTGCCTATCATGTGTGAGGCATTGGGTTTGATCCTCAGCACCACATAAAAATAAAATAAAGCTATTGTGTCCACCTATAACTAAAAACTAAATATAAAAAAAAATTTCCCTGAGCCTCAATAGTCACATCTGTAAGATAAAAGCTCTACATTGGATTACCCACAGTCTCTACAGTGAAACAAATAAAGTTTCTGAAAAACCACAATGAATGCCATGTCTTAAAAAAGATTATTCTGCAACAGTGTATAACTTGCTAAGAGAAGAAACTGGAGTCTAACAGTTACTAAAAGATCCTAAAACTGTCTAAATGAGAGATAATCAAGGTTTTCATTTTGTTTGGTACTGGGGATTGAACCTAGGGTGCTTTACTACTTTAGGTACATCCCACTCCTATTAAATTTTTTGAGACAGGGTCTCACACAGTTGCTGAAGCTGGCCTCCAACTTGCCATCCTTCTGCCTCAGCCTCCAGAATGGCTGGGATTATAAATGTGAACGATCACACCCAGCCCCATCAAAGTTTCAAGTAGGAATGAAACATATGTAGAGAAAATTGATAGTTTTCAGAATAAAAGGGACTTAAGGTAAGAGAAGGAATCAAAGCTGGCATCACCAAACACAAACGATTAAAAGTTTAAGGGTAAATATAGAATGACAAGAGAGAGTTTTGCTATTTCATGTTGAAATATACACATAATCAAGAAAAATCCAAGTGATACACAAGAAACTTCAAATTCAAAACTACCATTAGAAACCAGACTCTTAGAAGAAAAAAATTTTTGAAACACCTACTTTATTCAAAGCACAAATCTCCTCACAACCCTGCTACAAGTTTGGTTTTATTAACTTAAATTTATTTTTTTATTTTTTTAGTTGTAGATGGACACAATGCCTTTATTTTATATATTCACTTATTTTTTTTATGTGGTGCTGAGGATTGAACCCAGTGCCTCTCATGTGCCAGGCAAGCACTCTACCACTGAGCCACAACCCCAGCTTTTATCTTATATTTATGATGAAGATAAGTTAAATAACTTTACAAAAATTACTTCGATATAAAGTAGCAGAGTTGAGATTCTTATCTATATTGGTTTTTGTTGTTGTTGTTGTTGTTGTTTTGTGTGTGTTTTAACCAGGGATTGAACCCAGGGATACTTTACTACCAAGCCACATCCCTATTCCTTTTTATTTTTTTATTTTGAGACAGGGTCTTGCTAAGCTGCTTAGAGTCTCACTAAATTGCTGAGTCTGACTTTGAAAACGCAATCCTCCTGCCTCCTAAGTCACTGGATTAAATGTGACCTACCATACCTGGCCAAATTTATATTCTGTTTAATTCCAAAGTCCATTTTCTTTCTACTACAAGTAGTGAACAATGATCAAAAACATCAAATTTTAACCAAAACTGGGAAGAAAAATTTCTGAACCATCTAGCTGCAAAACCATATAAATTATCTTCTAGTAGCAGCAAGTACAATTGGGACCTCCATATCCTTTTCACATCCATGGAATAAACCAACCATGGATTGAAAAAAAATTTGTTCGGGGTGTACCAGGGATTGAATTCAGGGGCACTCGACCACTGAGCCACATCCCCAGCCCTATTTTGTATTTTATTTAGAGACAGGGTCTCACTGAGTTGCTTAGTGCCTCACTTTTGCTGAGGCTGGCTTTGAACTAGCAATCCTCCCGTCTCAACCTCAGCCTCCTGAGCTACTGGGATTATAGATGTCCACCACCAAGCCTGGCTTGAAAATATCTGAAAAAATATTGTGCTGGATATGGTACCACATGCCTGTAATCCCAGCACTTTGGGAGGTTGTCCTGAACACACACAGACTTTTTTATTGGTTATTATTTCCTTAAAAATATAGTATAACAAATATAGTATAATAAGTATTTATGTAGCATTTACATTGTTTTAGTCATTTTAAGTAATCTAGAGGTAATTTAAAGTATATGGGAGGATGTGTGTAAGTTATAGGTTAAGACTGCATGCACCATTTTATAAAAGGGACTTGAACATATACAGATTTTTTTTTTTTTTTGGGTGGTGCTGGGGATTGAACCCAGAGCCTTGTACATGCCAGGCAGACACTCCACCACTGAGCCACATCCCAGCCCTATACAGATTTGGGCAACTGCAGCGGTCCTGGAACCAACCCCAATACCCCATGGATACCAAGGGAAGGACAACTATATCTTCCCAGAATGGTGAGCACCAGAGGTAATCATTCCTACTTCCAGGAAACTTAAAGTTGTCCAAGGCCAGCTTGAAATACTCTCCACTGTAAATAAATATCTTGGTTTTTATGGGCCGTGTTAAAAGTGTGGTATTGCTCCTCACCCACCCAGTCTCTCTTAGATCAGAGTCCCATTTTCAGACTTCAAACTTTAAAACTCATCCTCATAGGTCATATTCATTCTACTGGCACTTCAACTGTGAAGGCAAAACTGCTAGATCAGGGGCTGGGGTTGTAGCTCAGTGGCAGAGCGCTTGCCTAGCATGTGTGAGGCACTGGGTTTGATCCTCAGCACCACATAAAAAATAAAATAAAGGTACTGAGTTAATCTACAACTGAAAACAAAATAATAAAAAAAACTGCTGGATTGGCAGATGGATGAATGCAAGAGTTAAAGGAAATAGATAATAACAAAAATAAGATTTTAGCCTCAGAAACTAGAATAAAACAAATAATAATTGGATATAAGAAAGCAACTGATTGCTAAACAAGGAAAATACCTTCAGATTTAGATATATACTGGAGATCTTGACATCAGAAGAGAGGCTTAGAAAGCAATAACTCTCTTTTATACAATGAAGGAACTGAGCCACATAAAGGTCTAAAAATTTCTCCCAAATCAGAATCTAGTTAGTATTAGAACTCCTTAGCTCTAACTCCCAGTTCAATGTTCTTTAATCAGACTAGATAGCTTGAGGTGGGACAGCTAATCTGTCCTAAGGGTGATCTGGGGCTTAGAGACAAGATCTCTTGCAAAGGTCCTTGAAAAGCAAGGGTTGGGCAGTGACCCACTGGGAAATTTGGCCCCAGGTATCAGCTTTCTCAAGCTACTGCTTAAGGTGAGGGCTGCAGCTGCTCCAGGGAACCCATTCTAATAAACTCATTTATAGGTTCATCTGACCAAGGGAATTGTCTATCAGAAACCAGGTTGGGATAAAAGCAGATGAACTTCTACCACAACCAGCTCTTTCCAAAGCTACTAACAAAATCCTAGCCTTATAAATACAATCTCAATTGCCCTTCTCTTTTTCTCTAGCCTCCTGAAAGAATGCATGAGCAAGCAGTATAAGTTACTGAAAGCAGCCTCAAAAAACTAGAGAACAGGGCTGGGGATATAGCCCAGTGGTATAATAATTGTCTAGCATATGCAAGGTCTTAGGTTCTGACCCCAGCACAGCAAACCAACCTGGGAAATTTAACAAGATCCTGTCTCAAAATAAAAAATAAAAAGGATTAGAGTTTATAGTTCATTGGTAGTACACCCCTGGTTCCATTCCCAGCCCCCCCACATATACATTAAAAAAACCTAGAGAACAAATTCTAAAAACACATATTGAGAGAAAATGTCATTTTTTTAGAAATGAAGGTTGAGTTTTACACTTTTTCTACAACTCTTCTCAGTTTGAATGTCAAAACGTAAAAAGAAGAAACTAATTAAAAGGAAAAACAAAAACAACCTAAAAATATCAAGGTGCAAAAGGGAATTTAAAAAAAAAAAAGCAATATGAAACACATTTCCACATAATGACTTTTCAGAATGCAAGTTATATTTCTTTTCTTTTTTCTCTTCTTTTTTTCATTTTTTTAATTTTTGAGAGATAGTCTCACTAAGTTGCCAAGGCCTCAAACTTGGCAATCCTCCTGCCTCACCTTCCCCAGTTGCTGGGATTATAGACACACACCACTGTACCAGCGAAGTTATGAATTGTTTAGAAGACAATATAAAACTGATGTGCCTTTTTCATTTCTCCATATCAGAGGGTACATGGTGATGATGTTGTATTGCTGGTGATGTTAACATTGACCACCAGGTTGAGGTGGTATCAGGTAGGTTTTTCTACTGTAAAGTGTTGGTAAAGATGGCGCCCAGACTGCTTCTCTTCCGGGAGCTCAGGTCCATGACGCACTGAATGGCTCGCAAACTGTCACCTCCAATCCCTGTGAATGGCATGAACTTTGAATGGCGCACCTCCAATCCCTGAAGTGGCACGAACTCTCAGTCAATGAAGAAGTAACAGCCCACTTGCCTTGCTCCTCCTCCTCCAGTGTTAAGCCCATAAATATCAACACTCTGTCCGTGCTCTCTCTCTTACTCTCCCCTCTCTCTCCCCCCTCCTCTCTCTCTCCTCTCTCTCTCTCTCCCTCCCCTCTCTCTCCCCCCTCCTCTCTCTCCCCCCTCCCCTTTCTTTCTTCCCCCTCTCCTCTCTCTCCCTCTCTCCCCCTCTCTCTTCTCTCTCTCTCTCTCTCCCCCCACTCTCTCTCTCTCGACCCCCTTCTCTTATGTGACTGACAGCTAGGGTCCTGCTAATAAAATCTCGGACAGGTGAACCGTTGTTTTGTCTTGTTGAGTTTACGAAGCTTTTCCAGCATCCTTTACATAAAGTTTATTTTTTTTCTCTTTGTAACTCATACATATTTGAGGAGAGACACTTTGATACTGTTTCTTAAGCTTTTTCCCACTAATTTTAGCATTCATGGGGGGAGATGTTGTCTACAGCAATTATTAATGTTTTAATGGTAATTTTCTATTGCCCCCATCCTTTCTGCATTTATTAACTGTAATTCTTCTGAGGAAGATTTGTCTTTTCTTTCCTATTTAACGATTTATTTATATTAGTATGAACTCACTGATATTTATTTTATCCCCTGGATACAAATATAAACCGAGCATTCCCAATCCAAAAATCTGAAATCAGAAATGCTCCAAAGTCCAAAACTTTTTGGGTACTGACATGATGCCACAAATGGAAAATCCCATACCTGACCTCACATGACAAGATGTAGTCAAAACACAAGCAGAGGGCTGGATTTGTGGCTCAGTGGTAGAGTGCTTGCCTAGCATGGGTGAGGCACTGGGTTCTATTCTCAGCACTGCATATAAATAAATAAAATAAAGGTCCATTGACAACTAAAAAAATATTTTAAAAAACACAGGCACAAAACTAAAAATATTGTGTAAATTTATCTTTAAGGCTATACCTATAAGGTGTATATGAAATATAAATGAATTTCATGTTTAGACTTGCATCCCACCTCCAAGGTATCTAACTACATATATGCAAATATTCTAAAATATTGGAAAATTTCCAGTTCCAAGCATTTTGGACAAGGGATATTCAACCCTTATTATCATTGTTTTGTTGCTTAAATTTTTCCAGCTTTGGTCATTTGGAACTTTTGTAGTTTTGTTTCTACGTTCCTTCAATATTCATTCTCTCTCTCTCTCTCTCTCTCTCTCTCTCTCTCTCTCTCTCACTCACACACACACACACACACACACACACACACCCTCCCCTGGAGTCACTCAACTATTTCTCCAAGGAGCCCTGTTTGTTTTATGGTTTTGATACAAGGGATTGAACTCAGGGGCACTCTCACACTGAGCCACATCCTCACATCTCCAGCCCTTTCTCATATTTTAATTTTTATTTATTTTTTTTTTTAAAGAGAGAGAGAATTTTTAATATTTATTTTTTAGTTTTCGGTGGACACAACATCTTTGTTTGTATGTGGTGCTGAGGATCGAACCCGGGCCGCATGCATGCCAGGCGAGCACGCTACCGCTTGAGCCACATCCCCAGCACCTTTTTCATATTTTAAATAGAGAGAGGGTTCCCTAAATAGCTGAGGCTGGCTTTTAACTTGTAATCCTCCTGCCTCGGCCTCTCCAACCCCTGGGATAACAGGCATGAGCCATGGCACCCAGCCTGTTTGTTTCCCTTCAGGGAAAAAATCAAGATCTGGGCACTAGGAACGTTCATTACTACAGATAAGTCACTGCTTCTAGGTTCGCTCAGTGGCCAAAACCAGGAAATATATGCACGTATACTAACACATGTATATACACATTTCTATATTCACCTCCAAATCTATCTATTTACCTATATGTACTTATTTTATAAACTAAAATTCTGACTCTAATCTAGCATCATAAGATTAATTCTAATATTCCCTCTGCTTATTTGTAACTTCTTTCTCTGATAGTAAAAAGTTAAGCTCCACAGAACTTTGACTTCTGAAAAGAGATCTAGAATTTTTAAAATTATGTCATTACGAGTTTCTCCTCCCTTGATACACCATATACTTTTTCATTGCATTTGGAATGTTATCTCCTACTCAATCTACCCACCTTTAAAAATTCAACTGAGAGACTACCTCCCCACAGAACCTTTTCCTCAAGGGCCCCAGCCCTATCTCCCATCAGCAGAGGTCACTCCCACCACTTTATTATAATTTTATGAATTCTACTCAACAGAAAGATTCTTGAGGTCAGAGTACCTACCTACTTTGCCTCTTGCCCTTCTGGTATTGCTTTCTTAAATAAAAGGAACTTTATTGATATGTCTTAAATGAAACCGCATGAAGCTTTGAATTTTATCTGAAACACAATTAGTAAGGAAAGATAAATGCTCCTCATTGCAGTTTCAAAACTAGGTGTTGAGAAAGCATATACTGTATTTCAGAACTGTGAATGATTCAGTAATTTCAGTTGCTTCTTCAAACTCTTTGTGCCATAACCTTCTTGAGGTTAAGAAGCTCTAACCTTCTTGACTTCAGTCTTAAAATCTCCACTACATGCTGGATAGCTTCATATGTCCCATGAATACACGACATACAATCCAAATCATATGTATTATTCTATCTTAATTTCTACCCTTAAAATTGAATTTATTTAGCCACAAATGATTTTTCTCCAAAGGTGCTGGCATATGAATTTTTATTTGTATTGAACAAAATAATAGAAAATGGAAGACAGTAGGATATAACAATGTACACAGGTTTGAAGTAAAAAAGAGAATTTACTGGTTCTTACTCTGCCTCGTCTAAATTTGTCATGTGCAATTTATTTACCTTTCTGAAGCACACACTATCACCTACCTTAGCTAGTTAAGTAAAAAATTCCATATAAAATGACACCTGGGGAGAATGAATGGTAAGGGGCTAAGAGCTAGGCCACGAATTTGAATCTAATTGTTTGAGTCTCACACCTCTTAGTAGCTGTATGACCTTGGGCAAATTATTAAACTCCAGCTGGGTTTCCTCCTCTATAAATTGGGGATAAAAGAATCCACCTCATTGTTGTGCAAATTAAGTTCTTAAGCATCATATATGATAATATGATAACTGTTTATTATAACACTGCCTAGCACCTAATAAATATTTAGTACATCTTTATCATCATTAATATTAATAAACTTTATTTTACATCCCCCGTGCCATGTTATTTCACATAAGGACTTTGCACAAACTTGCCCTAGAATCCTTTTTTGGTACTGAGGATTGAACCCAGGTGTGCTCAACCATTGAGACACATCCCCAGCCCTTTTTAATATTTTATTTAGAGACAGGGTCTCACTGAGTTGCTAGAGTGCATTGCTAAATTACCGAGACTGGCTTTGAACTCGTGATCCTCCTGCCTCAGCCTCCCAAGTTGCTGGGATTACAGGCATGCATCACTGCACCCAGTTTGCCCTTGAATCTTTAGGTGGGCCCACTTATCTTTCGATCCTGGGCTTTCCTCTGAGTATGCTGCCCCTACCAGCACACTACTACACACTGTCTGGCAATGTTTCAATCCTTTCCTGGCCTTATGCTATAAGACCCAGCTTCCTTGGTCCTCCAAGCCTAGGTTAGGAGGTTATTTGTTGTGCCAGGGATCCAATTCAGGGTCTCATACATGCTAGGCAAGTGCTCTATCACTGAATCACACTCCCAGCTAAAGAGGTTCTTCTTAATTTTTTCCAGTACTAGAGCTACCCCTAACTTGATGATATTGTAATTTTTTTTTTTCCTACTGGAGATTGAACCCAGGGGCCACTTAACCACTGAACCACATTCTCCATCCCTTTTTGTATTTTATTTAGAGACAGGGTCTTGCCAAGTTGCTTAGGGCCTTGCTAAATTACTGAGGCTGGCTTTGAACTCATGATCCTCCTGCCTCAGCCTCCCAAAACACTGAGATTACAGATGTGCACCACAACACCCAACAGTCACACTGTGTAACAATGCCTGACACACAATAAACATTCAAATATTTAAGGAAAGGAGTTCAGATAGCTGAAATCGTTGGTTAGATTCTAGTGCTAGTGCTTTGAGGGAAAAGAAAATGAAACAAGATGGTAGGTTGTTTTTATTCCTAAATAAATCATTCCAATTATGGGAAACCAATGTAATACAGCATAAAAAAAGAAAAATGTCTTTAGTACTAAACTCAGGTAGAACAAAACTAAACTTCATCAATACAGGCTGTTTAAGTCAACTTCCTTTGTTGACATAATTCAAGTGTTTTCTTACAAATGCTAATGAATAACCATTTGGCTCCACAGGTAACAAGCCAAACAGTAATTTAGAAACCAAAGGAAGTTAAGATGAGACATAAAAGAGGGGAAAAACTGAATTGGTAGGTTACAAACTTGAAGATACATAGGAATCATCTAGGAAACTGTTTAAAATACTGATTTCCAGGTCCCATCCCATGATTCTGATTCGCCAGGTCTGGAATAGGGTCCAGGAAGACCACAATTTTAAAAAAATATTTTTTAAATTATAGATGGATACAATACCTTTATTTATTTATTTTTATGTGGTGCTAAGGATCAAACCCAGGGCTTCACACATGCAAGGTGAGCACTCCACCATTGAGCCACAACCTCAGCTCGGAAGACCACATTTTAACAAGAACTTTGAAGTGCTTCTAGTGTACAATGTTTTCCCCATTAAATGCTGACAACTCTGAATTTAAGGTTTAAGAGCTATATGTACTCCAAGAAAAATTTAAAAAGAACAGAAAAAAAAAACATTTTATATTGCCCACTTTGAATTTTATATTGCCATTCGAATTTGGCAGTGCAGGAAATATATGATCTTTAAAAGTAGACTGAAATTTGGACAAATTGAATATGGAAGACTGAACTGATAAATTAGATGTGCCTAATTTGATGTCCATCATCTAGATTCAGCTAGAACTCCCCTAACTACACAGCACAAAATCATTGTGTACACTCAATGATTCATGATAATAAAATCAAATTCTTTTCAGAGGCTGGGTGTATGGTTCAATGGTAGAGTACTTGCCTAGCATGCACAAAGCAATGGGTCAATCTCAGCACCCCATACATATACACACACACACACACATACACACACGTAATCAGGTTATTTTCATTATTTCCCCTCTAATCCAGTTTGTCCCTGAATTTAAAATGCTGCTAAAGAGCTGAGTGCAGTGGTGCACGCCTGTCATCCCAGCTACTCTGAAGGGTGAGGTAAGAGGATCGAAAAAAAATTTTTTTTTTAATTCTGATTATTTATTTATTTATTTATTTATTTATTTATTTATTTATTTGGGAAATACTGGGAATTAAACCCTGGGGTACTTAAACACTGACCTATATCCCCAGCCCTTTTAATATTTTATTTAGAGACAGGGTCTCACAGAGTTGCTTAGAGCCTCATTAAGTTGCTAAGACTTGCTTTGAACTTGAGATTCTTCTGTCTCAGTCTCCCAAATTGCTGGGATTAGAGTATGCACCACTGTACCTGGCAAGGACTATAAATGTGAGGCCAGCCTGGGCAATTTAGCAAGATCCTGTACCTCCCCCAACACTCTCCCTCCAAAAAAAGGGCTAGGGATGTAGTTCAGTGGTAGAGCACCCCTGGGTTCAATCTCCAAATACCACAAAATAAGTAAGTAAATAAATAAATAAGTTGATTAAGGGCTGAGGATGTAACTTAGTGGTAGAATGATTACCTATCATGCATGAAGCCCTAGGTTCAATTTCCAGTTTGGCAAAATAAATAAATAAAATAAAACAAAGTATGTTTAAAATAAATATACAAAGAATAAAAAATGGTGTTTGAATGTAAATTATATTTTATTTTTATCGACTGAATGTGAAGGCAACTATAATTTATTGAGATATTAACGTTAAAACAGGGAACCAACAGGTTTAGGCTCTAATCTTGAATCTGCCCCTAATTAGGAATGTTTCCTTGAATAAGACACCTGTCAGGGCCTTGCCTTCTTCTTGTGCAAAATGAAGAAGTTACAATAGCCTACTGTTTTTCTAATTGCAAGTCACAATTAGTAAGTTATGAAATCAGTTTTAATGGTTAGAACCAGCATGTTTGTTTGTAGTACTGGGGATTACACTCAGAGCCTCACACCTGCTAGGCAAGCACTCTACCACTCAGCTACATTCTCAGCCTGTTTGTTTTAATGAAAAAGAATGAAATGCAACAGAAAATGTCAGAGTGCATCACACATACTGTAGTTAAATATTCTTTTATAAAGCTTTTGTTTCAGTTATTTGTGTGCATGTAAACTGGATAGGAATGCAAAATATTTCTTACTGTGGGGTATGTTTTATAGAATTATAGTTTGACAAGTGTTAGCAAGGATATAGAGAATCCAGAACCCTCATACACTACTGGTGGAAATGTAAAAAGGCGCAGCCTCTCTAAAATAGTCTGACAGGTTGGGCACATGGTGGCATACACCTGTAATCCCAGGGGTTGGGAGGCTGAGGCAGGAAAAGCATGAGTTCAAAGCCAGCCTCAGCAAAAGCAAGGTGCTAAACAACTCAGTGAGTCCCTGTCTCTAAATAAAATACAAAAAGTAGGGCTTGGGATGTGCCTCAGTAGTTGAGTGCCTCTGAGTTCAATCCACAGTACACACACACACATACACACACACAAAAAAAAAAAAGAAAGAAAGAAAATATTCTGGCAGTTTGATAAAAGGTTAAACAGTTTCCATATGATCCAGCAGTACTACTCAAGTGTGTGTGTGTAAACACTTAAGAGAAATGTTGTATACATGTGTCAAATGATCACACTGTAGCCCATAATGTGTACAATTATTATGTGTCAATTAAAAATAAAAATAAGTCTGGAGATAGAGCTCAGTGGTAGAGTGCTTGCCTCACACATGTGAAGCCCTGGATTCAATCCCCAGTACCACAAAAATAAAAATTAAGAAAGAGAAATGGAAACCCAGGTCCAAACAAAAAACTTACCCATGAATGTTCATAGCAGCATTATTCATAATAACCCAAAAGTGGAACAACCCAAAAGTCCATGAAATAATGAGTGGAAAAACAAAATGTGGAATATGCATACAATGGAATATTTTTCTGCCATAAGAAAGAATGAAGTGCTAATACATGCTATAACACAGGTATATTTAGAAAATACCACATTAAGTGCAAGAAACCAGCAACAAAAGACAACATATTTTATGACTCTATTTGTATGAAATGTATATAATAGTTAAATCTAAAGAGATAGAAAGTGGATTAGTGATTGTCTGGTACTGGAGAAGGAAGGAAAGGGGAATGACTGCTAGTGGGTATATCGTTTCTCTGGGAGGTGATAAAGATATAAAGTCGATTGCATAATTGTGTGAATACATTAAAACCCACTGAACTGCCAACTTAAAATAGGTAAACCAAGTATAGTATGTCAATTATATATCAATAAAATTATTATATAAAAGTCAATTCTTTTTTAAAAATTACAGTTTCAGGGCTCTGGATATAGCTCAGTGGTAGAGCACATACTTAGTATTTTTTAGGCCCTGGGTTCCATGCTCAGCATCAAGACAAAAAAAGCGTAGTTTAAGAATCACTAGACTAGATGATGGACAGTCACTAAGGTCCCTAAGAATTTTCAGTACCCTCCCCACAGGGTCCACAATACCCTCCCTCTGGCCATGGTTATCTGGAGGTAGGGCAGCATAATGGAAACACCAGAGGTCCCAATTCAGGTTCCAGAGCTTATCAGATGCATGGCAACCTCTTTGTATTTCACCTTCCTTCTATGTAAAATGAGGATGATAAACCTGCCCTACAGGATGGTTTTAAACATAAAAGGCAAAACAGGGCCTGGCACAATACTTGAGTCAGAGTCAAAATCTGTCAGTCTTTGTGTGCACAATCTAAGACATGTGCAACACTCATCATTTGAAAGGGCTAGTTAACAGAGCACATATTTGGGCTTGGTTTATATATCATATTGTCTTAACAAAGCCTGTGTCTGTCATAGGCTCTCATTAAAAATGATTCATAAACGTAACATTTGCTTTAGCTGTTTGACTTTTTAGTGCAGATTGTTCTCTTCATAGTATAATAGAGGTAGTAACACCAGTTGAAAAGAAATTAATGGTCCCTATAGAACGTCAACATTTTAATTTCATAGTTATTTGGAAAAACTACCTGTGTTTTTCTATTCTTTTTCTTTTTTCTTTGCAGTGGTAGGGACTGAACCCAGGGTCTCAAGCATGCTAAGCAAGCATTCTGCCATTTAGCTACACCCCCAGGTCCTCATTTCTTTTTAAATGTCTATTTGGGACACTTAGAGCAATTTGTATAGCTTTTACTCAGAAGACAAATTAAACTCATCACTTTTTTTTTTTTTTTGTACTGGGGATTGAACTCAGGGTTATTCGAACACTGAGCCACATCCCCAGACCTATTTTGTATTTTATTTAGAGACAGGGTCTCACTGAGTTGCTTAGTGCCTCATTTTTGCTGAGGCTGGCTTTGAACTCGAGGTCCTCCTGTCTTGGCCTCCCGAGCCACGGAGACTATAGGCATGTACCACCGTACCTGGCCACAAATCACTTTTTTTAGTATAACTGTAATCAAGTTACAGTGCTAAGTCCAAAAAAATGCTGGCCTTCATAAGGGTTTTGTGCACATTAACACTGCTGTGTGGAATCCACCAGCATCTTTCCCATCTCCCACACCTCCACCTTTTTTCACCCTCCTCTTTCCATTTGGGGAAATCTCTCTTCCACAGGTCTCAACAGGAGTGCCAAGCCTGAGCTGTCATTTTCTTTACTGTCTAGGCTCCTTGGTCAGAGTGATTTATCAAAGGATGGGCCTCCTTACCGTAAACAGTTATGTGGAAATATAAAATAAATAGAAGTCTCTGTCTGCTCTTGTTCACCCCTTCCCCCGAGCCAATTCATTTCTCAAAGATAACCTCTGTCACAGTTTGGAGTATAAACTTTCTTATATGTCCTATATATAATAACAACAGCAAATGCATACCACTATGCTTCCGTCACTTTCCTAAGCACTTATGAATGTTATCTCATTTTATTTTTGCAAACAACTTATGAGATAGATACCATTACTACACCCTGTTTTACAGATGAGAAAATTGAAGCACAGAGAAGCTAATGCACATCACACATAAAAACAAACATTTTTTTAAAAAACATACAATGGTTTTATGTTAATATGCTGTTCATCAATTTTTTATTTTCTCCTGGACCTCTTTATGTCAGGACATAAAGATCTATCTCAGCCTTTCAGGACCACATAATATTACACTCTATAATATCTTATAGAAATTAATGGTCTCTATAGAACATAATATCTTATAACTAATTTAGCCAGGCCTCTGTCAATGAACATTTAGGTTGCTTTGGGTTCTTCATCATTATGGACAAGATTGCAGTGAATATGCTTGTATTCTTGCTTAGTTGGAGGTGTTCATTTCTGGTATAAATTCATAGAAGTAGCATTTCTAATTCAAAAAGCTTATACATTCAACATTGTAATATGCATACCCAAACTTCCCTCTAAAAATGTGTGCACATATATATATGTGTGTGTGTGTGTGCATATATATAATATGTGTGCATATATATAAAATGTGTGCATATATATATGTGTGTATGTGTATGTGTGTATACACACACACACACACACACATCTATGTATATAACCAGCCATGAGAAAGCCTATAGTATTTTTATTTTTTCTAGTTTGAAAAGAGATGTGAAAAAAATAGTACCTTATTTCATTAGTTTCCATTCCTATAATCATGAGTGAGGAGGGTTTAAGCATATTTTCAAATGTGTATTGGCCACTCAATATATATCCTTTTAGAAACTACATTTATTTTTTAAATGTTGTTCATAAATTGTTTATTATCACTACAACTTAATTACTTTTTTTTAATTGCACAAGGACTTTCTGAATATCATGTGTATCTACTTATACAATTAAAATTGCCTCTGACAGCAGCTGTCCTTTCCTGGTATCTGATTCTTATCCAGATCTCATTAATATTCTTCCCAAACAGAAATGGTGCTTGACTGTAAGGATGAGAGCCTTGTTTCTGTAGATGTCCCTTTTGCGGGGCACCTACCCCTTACTGCTCATTAATATTCTTTCTAGAGCATAGCCCTGAGAGAAGCCTGACTGACACTAGATGACAATCCCATACTAGGAGAAGGTCACTGAAGGGGTTGTGCTTTAGCTGTTACCCACTTCTAGTCAGTCTAGTGCTTCCAAGTTGGGTGTGGGTCACTTTTAATATCTGTAGGTATACAGAAGCTGAACACACAGGTGAAGCCTAAACATATCTAATTTTTCTGAAAATGAACTCCTGTGATTCCAGTGGGAAAAAAAAACCTTGGGAATTCAGTTCTAGTTTGCTCTCAGGGTTACTGGGACATAGTAGAGAAGCAGACATAAACCTAATTGCCCACCATCTGGACAGACTATGTCAAGTTTTAAAAAAAATAAAAGTTTGGGCCACAGCATAAGCCTGGGGATTGGTTATTAAGTACTGGACATATGCCAGGTAGTTTATTATATTTATTTATTTATTTTTGGTACCAGGATTGAACCCTGATTTGCCTAACCACTGAGCCACATCCCCAGGCCTTTTTATTTTTAATTTTGATTTGAGATCTTGCTAAATTGCTGAGACTGGCCTTGAACTTGTGATCCTCCTATCTCAGACTCCCAAGCAACTGGGATTATAGGCATGTGCCACTGCGCTTGGCATGAGGTGCTTTATGTATATTATCTCATACCATTTGATCTTGTTAACCTAATCATCACGATACCACAAAACAAATATTATTATTCTCATCTCACAGAGGAAGAAACTGAGGTTCAAAGAAGTAATTTGCTCAAGGTCACACATGTAGAAAGTGGTAGAACCAGCATTTGAAACAGCCTGACAAACTCTAAATATTCATGCTCTAACAACATACTACAAAAAAACAGTTACCAATATTTAGGGGTGATCTGAGCCAGTTTTCTACTTAAGAGTCTCAAAACTAGAAATGACCAGAAGCCCCAGCCTGGTTCACATCTAAGCCCACTCTGCCCAAGGTTCCTTTCAGCTCAAGCTGACATGAGTCTACCACTTACTGGGTAACATTAGGAAAATTCCCTAAATGTTAGTCTCATCATCTCTAAAATGTCCTGTTAGCTCACTGCTAAAAATAAGGGCTTCATAAATGATGGTAATAGTGATTATAATAAAAATATTTAACATTTATCCAACACTGATCATGTGTCAGATACTATTTCAATTGCTTTCCATATATAAATGTGTAATCCTCATAGTAACCCACTCAGAAGTAATATTATTATCTGGCTTTATTATTTATTTATTTTTGGTGCTGAGGATCAAACCTAGGGCCTCAAGCATGCTAGGCAAGTGCTCTACCCCTAAACTAGACCCCCAGCCCTGTCCCATTTTATTAAAGTATTTTGCTGAATGATATTCAGATGAAAAAATGAAGACTCAGAGAGGTTAATTAAATGTTAGTCTTTGTTATTTTTTAGGAGGCTAGGCTGGAAACAAAATAACCTTCAGTACAGAGAATAAAACAGAAAAGTAGTTTTGTGTATATGGCATTTCAGGGTCAACTTATTTCTGTTAAAGCATCAATAAGAAGAGAGCATCATACCTATAATCCTAGCAACTCAAGAGGCTGAGGTAGGAGGATCACAAGTTTGAGACCAGCCTCAGCAACTTAGTGAGGCCTGTCTAAAAATAAAAACGGGCTGGGGATATGGCTAAGTGGTTAAGTGCCCCTCATTTAATCACAGACAGCAAGGAGGGGGTTGGGGGTGCGGGGTAGTGGTAGAGCATGAGCTTGGCATGCATGAGAACTTGGTTCCATCTCCAGAACCAAAAAGACAGAGAATGTGTGAGCAAGTACCCCTAATGTCATCTTGAGGAACTGGTAGTTACAAGCAGGCACACCAGACCTGACAGTGTTTCTCTTTACCAAAAATTCTAAATCTGTCAAATTGTACCTTGTAAGGGCCACATTTTAGGTGTTATTACACTTATACAAGAACTCTCAGCTACAATTAATCACACTGTAACTATCATCTTTCTCCATGGATTCTATTACCTTATTCATTCATTTGAATATCTTCTTGTACTTTCGAAAGTCAGATTCCCTTTTATATAACTGTGTAATCTTCACATATCTTACTGAAAAAGATAAAATTATAAATTATAATTATAGCCTTTAAAAATTGACTGTGAGCCAGTGTAGTAGTGCATGCCTGTAATCTCAGCAGCTTGGGAGGCTGAAGCAGGATGACTGTGAGTTCAAATCCAGACTCAGCAAAAGCGAGGTGCTAAGCAATAAAACACAAAATAGGGCTGGGGATGTGGCTCAGTGGTCTAGTGCCCGTGACTTCAATCCCTGGTACCTTCCCCCACCAAAAAAAAAAATTAAGCGTGTCTAAAATTGGTAGGTCACTAAGAACCACCCAAGAACCTTTCTTTCTTTCTTTTTCTCTTTCTCTCTCTTTTTTTTTTTTTTTTTGGTATGGGAGATTGAACCCAGGGACACTTAACCACTGAACCACATCCCTAGCCCTTTTTAAATTTTTTATTTTGAGACAGGGTCTCCCTAAGTTGCTTAGGGCCTCACTTGTTGAGGATGGTCTTGAACTTGTGATCCTCCTGCCTTGGCCTCCTGAGCTGCTGGGATCACAGGCACCACTGTACCCAACCCATTTTTTTTTTTTAATCAAGGAATTACCAGCTCTAATCTAAGTTTAAATTCAACTCTCTCCCAAGTAACTTGATCTGTCTTTTATCCATTTGGTTCCCCTCCATCTCTCTCCTCCCATTGAAAATTAATTTGTTTTTTAAGACCAAACATAATCCAATGGAAATTTTTTTCAGTAGTATTTTGACAAATAGTAAGGAAAAACTCTTTTAGTAGGTAGAAAAAACTGATCATTATGTAACTTTGAATTTAAGGTGAAAACAGAGAAAAAGCAAAATTAGAAAAAGAATGTAGAAATTTACAGCTTGACTCACTACACAAAGCACAGATTCTCTCTCAAAAGCCTATTTCTCCTTCAACTCTTATAATATTCCACACTTTAACAGCAGATACATCAAATATTAATGCTTAGTACTGTGTAGGGGCTCAACAAATATTTGTTACATGAATGAAAACAGCGCTATGGTTGGTACATATCTCAATAAGGGCTTATCAATTTAACTGAATATCTGCCAAGAAACTCATGCTCACAGGTCTTGCTAATTCCATGTTTAATTAAGACGAAGTAGCTAATTAAAGAATCTTCTTTATAATACCAAAGCAGAATATATATATATATATATATATATATATATATACATACATACACACACACATATACATATGTATGTATATATGTGTATGTATGTGTTTGCTTCTGTTGAAGATATAATATTCTTATACCAGTTCTTTGTCCTTAATAATTAATCAAGTTTTCTCCAGTAGAAGGCTTCTTAGTTTCACTCTTGGCCATTTCCAGAAAGGGCCTGGCTTCCATTCTTATCTGAAATTTTAGATGTTTTTTTTTTTTTTTAAGGGCTTGCTCAATCTGAAGAGCCAGCTCAGATCAATTTAACCAATCCTTTCAAGCAGAATTAAAACAGGTTTACTGAAAAGTGACTCTTCTTGAGGCAAGTTCTCTAATTTTTCCTTTCTGCAAAAAATCTGAGAAGCTAATACATAACAATGCTTTCATTAAGAACAAGGAGAGCCAAGACTGGTCATGTAAATAATTACCCAATCACACAGCCACAGAAGTAATGAAGTTTTGCTACTTATCTGTGCCAATGCTATTCATCTCATTTCTCAAGGATTGGTTACAAACATATTAATGTTTTAGTTGAATTTTAATATTTGTCTCCTAAAAACTACGGAGCCATGATCTTTTATTGGATCATGATCTTTCAGCTGGCGTGGAAATCAACTTTTTAAAAAATATTTATTTTTTTTTTAAGTTGTAGTTGAACACAACACCTTTATTTCACTTTTATTTTTGTATGTGGTGCTGAGGGTCGAACCCAGGGTCTTGCACGTGCGAGGCGAGCGCTCTACTGCTGATCCACAACTCCAGCCCGGAAATCAACTTCTTTATTTCAATTTCTTCATCTCAAAAACACATTAACTTACACAAAATAGTTATAAAGACTGAGGATAAGAGCAAAATTCATAAACTGTAATAATAAGTGTTTTTTTTAAATAAAATTTCAAATCCATGTTAAAAAAAATATTGCCTAGCATGCATGAGGCTCTGGGTTTAATCCCCAATACTGGGGGGTAAAAAAGAGAAAGACTTAAAAAATAAGGACAGTCTGGTGCAGTGGCACATACCTATAATTCCAGTAACTTGAGAGGCTGAAACAGGAGGATCACAAGTTTGAGGCCAGCTTTAGAAACTCAGTGAGGCCCTAAGCAACTTAGTGAGACCCTGTCTCAAAATAAAAAATAAAAAGGACTGGGGATATGACTCAAGAAGTCATTCAATGATAAGAAATAGTAAGAAATTAGAAATAAACCACTATAATGATAATGTCCAGTTTAACTAGGTTGTTTTTTGTTTGTTTGTTTTTTCGAGTAGTACTGAAGACTGAACCAGTGCTTTGGAGCATGCATGGCAAGTGCTTTACTACCAAGCTACATCCCTAGCCCCCTTTTAAATTGAATTTTAAATTAAATCTTGAGACAGGGTCTCCTAAATTGCACAGGCTCTTCTTGAACCTGTCATTTTTTTGCATCAATCTCTTAAGTAGATGGGATTACAGACATGCGCCACTGTGGTGAGCTCTCCCAGATATTAATAAGAAACCCCTTGTCTGAGGTGTTGATGAAAATCTTTCTAATCAGTACACACACTGTAGCATTTCAGGGAATGTAGTAAGTATAAGGAAAATAATTTCATCTTTCCTTGGGGATTCCAGATACTATCTTATTATTATTATTATTACTATTATTATTATTATTATTATTATTATTATTATTATTATTTTCACAGAGAAGGAAAGCAGAAGAAAATTGTTGGCTGCTTGAATAATCAGTTTGCCAAATTTGCTCTTAAAAATGTAATGAAAGAGGACTAGGGCTGTAGCTCAGTAGTAGAGCACCTGCCTCGCATATGTGAGGAATTGGGTTCAATCCTCAGCACCACATAAAAATAAATAAATAAAGATATTGTGTACATTTACAACTAAAAAATATTTTTAAAAATGTAATGAGAGGGCTGGAGTTATAGCTCAGTGGTAGAGCGCTTGCCTAGCACATACATGAGGGACTGGGTTTGATCCTCAGCACCAGCATAAAAATAAATTAATAAAATAAAGTTATTTTAAAAAATGTAGTGAGAGCTAACAGAATAACATTGTACAGCAGGACCAGTTCTAGAAGTAGAAGTCTGAAGAGGTAGTAAAGCAGTGGCCTGGATCCAGGAAACGCCTTGGAAAACCTGCACTCACGGAACTGAATCCTGCTGCTACCATACCCAAGGCCTTTGTTCTGCTACCTTCAGAAATCTTCAGAGACTGCCACCTGATTTGAACCCAGATGGAACTACCTCAGCTATGGTCCATTAAAAAAAAAAAAAAAAGGGAGGGGGGTATACACCCACACCGACACACACCAACACCACCACTTTGCAGTGCAAACCAAAACAAGACTTGTTAAAATAAGAAGTCTATCTTCAAGGGGTATTCAATCATTCAACAAATATTTATTGAGCTCTTACCATGTACTGGGCAGTGCTCTAGATGGTAAGGCTGTGATGTTAAGGACAGATAAGGTCTCTACTCATGCAATTTCTATTCTGGGAGGGAAGCAGGACAATTAAAAACTGATAAGTGCTGTGGAGGAAATACAAAAAGAGTAACTGGAGTGAGGTAGAAAGGGGACAGCTACTTAGTGCTTAGGGAAGGTCTCTCTGAGTGAATGATATTTTAGCTGAAACCTGAATGAGTGGGAGGATAGTGGCAGCAAGCCAGATGAAGAGAAGAAATAGAGGAGTTTTCTAGGCAGAGAGAATAAGAAAGGCAAAGGCTCTTAGGCATATATATGTGACTAAGGAGAAAGTGAAGAGAGGAGTATGAGAAGACATAGAGATGAGTGGCAGCCAGATTAAATAAGATCTTTTATGTGATGATAAAATATTTTAATTTTATTCTGTGATACAAAACCAAAGTTGTTACATAATTGCATACAAGATAAGATATATACATCACACATTATAAAGAATTAATTACTTACTAAATGTATAATGGTTAAAAATTTGAAAAGGAAATGTTCTCATACTTATAAAACTTATAATTTTGCTGGACACGGTGGTATGTGCCTGTAATACCAGCACCGCAGGAGGCTGAGGCAGGAGGATCATAAGTTTGAATCCAGCCTTAGTAACTGGGCAAGGTCTTAAACAACTTAGTAAGAACCTGTCTCCAAATAAAAATAAAAAGGGCTGAGGGGCTGGAATTGTGGTTCAGCAGTAGAGTGCTCACCTAGCACGTGCATGGCCCTGGGTTCCATCCTCAGCACCACATAAAAATAAAATAAAGATACTGTGTCCAACTACAACTAAAAAATAAATATTAAAAAAAAAAAGAGGGCTGGGGTTGTGGCTCAGAGGTAGAGCTCACGCCTAACATGCATGAGGCACTGGGTTCGATCCTTAGCACCACAAAAATATAAAATAAAGATATTGTGTCCATCTATAACTAAAAAAGTAAATATTAAAAGAAAGAAAAAGGGCTGAGGATGCAGTTCAGTGATAAAGCTCCCCTGAATTTAATCCCTGGTACTAAAAAAAAAAAAAAAATAAGAAATTTATAATCTTAAAAAGAAGCTATAATTCATAAGACTGACAGTGTTAAGGTAAGAAATGAAGTAAAAATAAAGTACTAGGAGCTGCGGTCATGGCTCAGTGGTAGAGCACTTACCTAGCATGTATGAGGCACCACATATAAAATAAAGATCTAGGAGCTGGGGTTGTGG
Source organism: Marmota monax (assembly GCF_021218885.2). Taxonomy (NCBI): domain Eukaryota; kingdom Metazoa; phylum Chordata; class Mammalia; order Rodentia; family Sciuridae; genus Marmota; species Marmota monax. Next base: position 31,199,484 of record NW_026695227.1, read on the forward strand.
CTCAGAGGTACAGCACCTGCCTAGCATGCGTGAGGCACTGGGTTCAATCCTCAACACCTCATAAAAATAAAATAAAGGTTATTGTGTCTACCTATAACTTAAAAAAAAAGCCACTGATTCAAACTGAAGAAATTAGAAAATGCATTTTTTAATTTTTAAAATGTCACATTTATGTGGACTCTTAAGAAACTGAGTTTAGGGCTGGGGATGTGGCTCAAGCGGTAGCGCGCTCGCCTGGCATGCGTGCGGCCCGGGTTCGATCCTCAGCACCACATACAAACAAAGATGTTGTATCCACTGAAAACTACAAAATAAATATTAAAAATTAAAAAAAAAAAAAAGAAACTGAGTTTAATGGGGGATGGAGGGAGAAGGAATTGCCTGAAGCTATGGGAACTGCATGAGCAAAGGCACAGAGGCAGGAAAGGTCAGGGTGGGTCCAGGAAATAGTGAATCATTGTATGGCTATAGTGCCAGCAGAGTGGGTAGTATCTGGGAGATAAGCCTGGAAAAATAGGCTGGGGTAGGGAGAGAGGTGGTAGATCTGGAAGGGCATACACAGAAATTGACTTAATTTATCTGGGCATTTGTTCTCCTTAAGTGTGTATATGAGTCCTTTAACATAGCTGTTAAAACTTCAGATCTGGTCTGGAGTTGTAGCTCAGTGGTAGAGTACTTGCCTCACATGCGTGAGGCACTGGGTTCTCAGCACCACATATAAATAAATGAACAAAATAAAGGTCCATCAACAACTAAAAAAAAAATTAAAACAAACAAACAAAAAAAACACTTCTTGTTCCCAGACCCACCCCTTTAGATAGGTAGGACCTGAGAATCTATCCGGTTTGTTTGTTTTGTTTTGGTACCAGGGATTGAACTCAGGAGCACTCAACCACTGAGCCACATCTCCAGCTCTACTTTGTATTTTTTGTCTTTTATTTAGAGACAGGGTCTTGCTGAGTTGCTTAGCACCTCGCTTTTGATGAGGCTGGCTTTGAACTCACAATTCTCCTGTCTCAGCCTCCAGAGCCACTGGGATTACAGGCATGCACACTGCGCCTGGCAGTTTAACCAACACCCAGGTGATTTTGATACAGGTAATTGAGGAAACAATACTGTGAAAATCAGTGCTCTGGGTTTCTCTCCCCGCCTCCTTTTGGTTTGGTGCTGACAAAACCCAGGGCCTCGCACAGTCTCAGCAAGCATTCTACCACTGAGCTACATCCCTAGCCACAGTGCTCTGGGTTGTTTTAATGACAATGCTGGACTAAAACGGGAAATCTGAAGCCAACTCTAAGGATTACTCAAAGGAGGATCTGAATCAGAAGACTGACAATAGAGCCATTATCACTGTGGAGGTAGAACAATCAATGTTGGTGATCAATTAAACCTGAGAACAGAGGAGGACTGAAGTATTAAAGACAACTTCAGACTTTCCTTACAGGATCTAGGTGAATGCAGATACATGGTACATATTGACTTTCCACGTGGTCTAAAAAGTAGTTCAAAATATGGATCTGTAGCTTCTTAGCTACAGATATGCAAAGGCACTAAACCACATGGTTGGATACTCCAAAGTCCATTCATAAAAAGAGTTAAATATAGGAAGTAAAACCATAAAAAATTAAAAGAAAGTGAATATTTAACCCATCTCTGAATGAAGGCCTTCTAAACATAAAAGCAATGAACAAAATCCCAAATTTTAAAAATCTACAGATAAGTAATAATATATCATATATAAAATAAACAGGCAAGGAGTGGGAAGTTGTGGCTCAACGGTAGAGCACTCGCCTAGCACATGCAAGGCCCTGGGTTCAATTCTCAGCAACACATAAAAATGAATAAATAAATAAAGGTAAGAAAAAATTAACAGGCAAGCAACTGGTTAAATATCTGAACACAGGACAAAGAATTAATACTCTTAAAAATGAAGGACTTCTACAAATCACAAACAAAAATATTCAGCACAGTTTCTGTATGAAACAGAAGTTGTTTAAATGGAGCGGCAACATATACCCTGTCACAGATTTTACCAGGTTTCCAAGGGCTAGTCACTGAGAGTGCCTAAAAAATACTAGACTAGCCAGGTGTGGTGGTGCACACCTATAATCACAGCAATTTGAGGCTGAGGCAGGAGGACTGCAAGTTTGAAGTGAGCCTCAGCAATTTAGGGGGGCCATGTCTCAAAATAAATTTATAAAAAGAACTGGAGACGGTAAAGCACCCCTGGGTTCAGGGTGTTTTACAGCTTTTCAAATTTTTAATCATTATGCTTTATAGGTTCCCAGTACCAAAACAATAAAAACAACAACAACAACAAAAAAAACAAAACACTAAACCAATCTTTTTGATTTCTATTGTCCTGAAAGTTTAAGGACAAATTAAATTGCCTGCAGACTCCATCAAGTCTTGCTACTCTAATAGAAACTGCTCCTGCTGCATGCAGTCTTTCCTCAGGCTCTAGATATCTAAAACAAGAGAAAAGTTAAGGACTAGACAACAAGAATTCCAAAATTTCTTGCAAACAGTAGTTTTAAAGTCTGTACAAGTCAGGCATGGTGGCACATGCCTGTAATCCAGAGACCTGGGAGATTGACACAAGAGGATGGCAAGTTCAAAAGCCAGCCTCAGTAACTTAGTAAGGCCCTAAGCAATTTAGCAAGACTCTGTCTCAAAAAAGGGCTGAGATGTGGCTCAGTCATAAAGCACACCTTGGGTTCAATCCCTGGGACCTAAATAAATGCATAAAGTCACCACAGATTTTATATGGACCTTCGGATGGATCCAACCCTCTCATTTTACAGAGGAGGCTCTAAGTCAATGATGACCTGCCAAAGATCACTTACCTAGCTGATGACAAAACCAAGTTGGGCTTCCTCCAGAGCAGCACCCTTTCCACTGTGCATTGATTACAAGCTCTGGCCCTTCAGGGCATTTGTGACACTATAACTCAACCTCTGAACACTTTCCACTTCCTGACTCCACTCATTCAACTTGGTCTAATAAAACCCCATGTTTCCCCTCAAAGCACTCCAAATAAAGAAAGAGCCACAAACAAAACCACCAACATAATAAAACCCATAAGACTCACTTAAAAATGGGAATGGGATTAACCAAAAGATGGTTCACAGAAAAAGAAATAGTAAGAGAGCCAGGCACAGTGGCCTAGTCTGTAATCCTAGCGATTTGGGAGACTGAGGCAGGAGGATCACAAGTTCAAAGTCTCAAACTTACTGAGACCCCGTCTCAAATTTAAAAAATAAATAAATAAAAAGGACTGGGATGTGGTTCAGAGATAAAGCTTCCCTGGGTTATATTGTCAGTACAAAAGAAGAAAACAATTTTAAAAAACAATAGAAATGAATACGTAAAAAAATCTTCTGACTAGAAATTAAAAGAATACAAATTTCTACTTTTGCTTATCAAAGTTGTTAAAATTTAACAGATAATATCCAATGCTACAAAAGACACACTAAGAAGGGCATTCACAATCATTGCTGGTAAGAATGTTAATTAGGCCGGGCACGATGGCACACACATGTAATCCCAGCAGCTCAGGAGGCTGAGACAAGTTGGATCATGAGTTCAAAGCCAGCCTCAGCAAAAGCGAGGTGCTAAGCAACTCAGTGAGACCCTATCTCTAAATAAAATACAAAATGGGGCTGGGGTTGTGGCTCAGTGCTTGAATGCCCCTGAGTTCAATCTCCCATACTCCCAAGGAAAAAAAAGTTAGTCTAGTCTTTCACCCTTTCACACAGTAATTCTGGGAATCTAACCTACAAATATAATAAGCAATTTACATAAAGATTTACGCATAAATTTATTCTGAAAATGTTCACTTATTAATAACATTGTAACAACCAAAATACCCAAATACACAGTTTAATTATGTATTAATAGTATATGGAGTATTAAACATTTCTTAAAATGTTTTCAAAGCTCTATGTGCTGGCACTAGTCCCAGCTTGAGGCCAAACTGGGCAGCATGGGAAGACTTTGTCTCTAAAAAAAATTGAAAAAAATTTTTTTTTAAAAATTGCTTTCAAATAATTTTGATGCCATGAAACATAATGACATAATATAATGTGAAAAAGCAGGTAGAGGGCTGGGTTGTGGCTCAGTGGTAGAGTGCTTGCCTAGCATGTGTGACGCACTGGGTTTGAGTCTCAGCACCACATGTAAATAAATAAATAAATAAATAAATAAAGATTCATCAACAACTAATGAAAAAAAAATTTTTTTAAAAGCAGATACAAAATTGTAGGAATAAGCTCAATTACCTGTGCCTGTGTATGTGTGTGTGTATGTATCAAAGGAAAAAAAGAGTGAAAGGAAATACAATAAATGGAACAAATTATGAAATATGGGCTATTTATTTTGTCTCTATAGCCTGTTTATTTCAGGATTTGTATAATGAACATATACAATTTTAAAAATATGTATGTGCTTGTTGTATATGTGATAATAAAACAAGAATTATATGTACAATACAAAAAAAGCTTTTTAAAAAAGAAATTTGAAGGGCTGAAGTTGTAGCTCAGTGGTAGAGCATTTGCCTCTCATGCATGAGGTACTGGGTTCAATCCTCAGTACCACATAAAAATAAAAAAATAAAGATATTGTGTCCATGTACAACTAAAAAAAAATTAAAAAAAAAAAAAGATAAATTTGAGTCAGGTATAGTAGCACCCACCTGTAATCCCAACAGCTTGGGAGCCTAGCTTCAGCAACTTGGTGAGGTCCTAAGCAACTTAGTAAAACCCTGTCTCTAAATGAAATATTTGAAAGGGCTATGGATGAGGCTCAGTGGTTAAGCACATCTGGGTTTAATCTCCAGTACAAAAAAAAAAAAAAAAAAGATTTGCAAATCACTCATTTGGAAGTGATGGCTGAAGTCATGGGAATAGATCAGATTGCATAAGGAAAGACTATAGGGAGAACAGGATGCAGGACAAGCTATGGCAAATATCTGCATTTAAGAATCAGTCTATAATAAAAGAGTATGGGAAGAAGTAGTTAAAAGATGGAGAACCAGGTAGACATGTCAAGAAAACCAAATGAAAGGAAGACCCGAAAAAGTTGTTCACTTAGTCAAATGTTGCCTAGTGGTAACAAGGAAAACTGATGGGGTCATAAGAGGGAAATCACAGGATTCTCTGTGTGGACCAACAGGTTTCCAGCTAGAGTGCTGAAAGTGATACCTGAATCTGAGCACGCGTTACCTGTTCAGTAAAATTGAAGATACAGAAAGATGTCCTGGGACATTAGCTTGAATTTCAATTTATGAAAAAAATACGGGGCCAGGGATCTAGCTCAGTGATAGAGACTTGTCTACCATGTGTGAAGCCCAGGGTTTTATTCTAGGCACTAAAAAAAAAAAAAAAAAAAAAAAAAAAAAAAAGATTGTGTAAATATAAACCCATATAAAAGCATATCAACATTGCTAATTTATAGGTAACAAAACAAAAATTGGCAATATTTTGGTGTGCAAAATAAAAATTGTTTGAGGGATTATAAAGTTTTCCTATATCAAGCTGATCATGGTGGCACATGCCTTAATCCAAGTCACTCAGGAGGCTGAGGCAGTAGTATCACAAGTTCATTGCCAGCCTCAGCAATTTAGTGAGGTTCTGAGCAACTTAGCGAGACCCTATCTTAAAATCAAAAATAAAAAGATTTGGGCTGGGGATGTGGCTCAAGCGGTAGCGCGCTCGCCTGGCATGTGTGCGGCCCAGGTTCGATCCTCAGCACCACATACAAAACAGAGATGTTGTGTCCGCCGATAACTAAAAAATAGATATTAAAAAAAAAAATTAAAGACATTTAAAAAAATAAAAAGATTTGTTGCTGTAACTCTGTGGCAAAGCACCCTGGGTTCAATCCTCAGTACTGGAAAAAAAAAGGAAGGAAGAAATTCTTTAAAGGAAAATCAAAAGAATGTAAAATTTCATGGTATCATGCTAACTTCTTATGATTAGACACTTGAAGTCACTAAAATGTTTTTAAGTGTAAAGAAATCATTTGACTTGCTAAATAATGGATTATTCTATGGTCAGACTTTCTCCTTTTTATGAAAAGAATTCTGCATTAGCACAATAATTTGAGTCTCCAGACCTTTGTACCTAGCCACAGCATAAACATTTTGGTCCTACCATGAGTACCATTTACTCAGAATCTCAACTCCAGAATCATTAAGTAGAAACCACTTAATTTGAAGCCACTGGTTTGTTACTAAAGAACCTTGAGAGTCTGTGTTAAGTAATTAACCTCACCTTGAGATTTGCACTGTGTATAATGAAGTACTTTAACTTTCTATTAAAAAAAAATCCAGTGAAAAACCATAGCAACCATAAAAAACACTAGTCTTTTCTTATGACAATCATTGACTTAGGAACCAAGTATTAGTTTCCCATCTGTAAAATGGGTATAATCCCAATTTAAATGAAAATCATTTTGTAGGGTATGGAGTTAAGAAAACCTGAAAACCAGTTTCATTGTCAACTTAAATAATGACAAATTTGGGCTGGAGCTGTGGCTCAGTGGTAGAGTACTTGCCTTGCATGTGTGAGGCACTGGGTTCGATCCTCAGTATCACATAAAAAATAAATAAATAAAGATTAAAAAATGTCAAATTCATTTAATTTGTAGGTAAGTGGTCATTTATAGCAAAAATGTCTAATGATCTCCCACACCCTTTTTTGTGTCTTTGATGAATTTCTCTGTTACAAGGGTTCTAAGTTAATACAGTTGATTGGTGAAAAACAACAAAGGAAAGCCAAGAATTTGAATTTCTAATAGAATCAGTAACTAAAATTATACTTGAAAACATTCTAAGAAAACATCATTGTAGAGATCCAAAAACACATACAAATATACCTGCTGCCTTTCCAAAAATTTGGTGAAGACAACTTCTCTGAAGTATAAACAGAAAGAAAGGGAATAAGCAATGTAAAAATGTTTCCATCAAATGCCATGGCTCCTTTCCCAAACGAAACAACCACAGTATGCACTATTATACCAAACTTCTATTTAAAAAACGAAAAAACATAATTATGTAGAAAGAATCATGTCATGTCCATCCTCTGTATATTAGAACGTTGGAACACAGTAGGTAATTAATAGAAGTATTCAAGGGTACTATAAACTTCAGATCATCAAAACCCTGCAAAGAATCTCCAAACACTATCACCCTTTTCTCCTCACCCACATACCTACCCTGTCTCTCCTACCAAATAAAGAAAAAAAAAATGTGTGTGTATTACATATGTAAAATGTGTAGTGTATATATTCTTTTTTTCTTTTCTTTCTGGTGCTAGGTATTAAATGTAGGGCCTCACACCTGCTAGGTACACATTCTACCATTGAACTACACCCCTAGACAAAAAAAAAAAAAAAAAGACATTTGAGGGCACCTTAGGGAAGAACAGTCTGTCACCAAAACATGCTGTTAATAGAACTGTTTTCAATTCTGAAGCTTTCTCTTCCTAGAATTATTAAGTTGAAATTTGGCTCCACCTTTAACCCCCTAGTCTGGAACAAAGCTTGAAAGTACCAAGTTAAACAATGTTATACAATGAGGTAATTTTGCTAGTGTTGCCAATATACTATTCTCAGATGCTCTAAAGTTCAGGGACTACCTGATAACACTTCCGGGACTAATACCTTACAGTGAAAAGAGCTCCACCAACTATTCACTGAACTCTCACAGAATTGAAGACAGGATCTAATACCATCTTCAAAAGGCCATAGAGTTGGTGGAAGACAAGGTAAGAAATATGAGAGATACAAATACAGGAACTGAAGAGAATCATTTTTTACTACTCAAAGTTTTTCTGTTATTGTTGTTGTTTATGTGTTTCTGTTCTTAAGGGAAAACAGAAGAATTTTTAACTTATATTTTCTGTGTTCCTATAACATCCTGACCTGACCTCTAGAATACAATTGACCTTATTAATACTATAAGTTGTATCTGTGATTCTGTCTGACCCATTTGATTTTAAGCTTTTTTAGGGTAGAGATGATTGGAACTTTGATTCCACAGAATTGACACAATAAATTCTTTGTCCAAAAAAGAAGTAAATTCCTAATTACCTCGTACGCATTACACGTTGTCCTGTAAGTGTAAAAAAATTCTCTTTCTATATATACACACTTTAAATTTTTTTTTCTCTTCTGCCAACTTCATAACTTTTGGAAGGTCTACTTGAACCATGAGCATCCTTCATCTAGACTATCAGTCCACAGAAACTTAGAAAATTTTTGTCATCTTCTTTTGTAACTATAAAGACCTCAGAAGAAACTGTAATTTCGTGGTTCCTGAAATATTTATCATTTGTGAATAGGATTAGTGGATAAAAAGCATCCCTTTCAACCACTTAAACAGCAAAAGTAAGATCTCTCCCCAAATGGGGCATGGTCTTAACAACTGGTAACTCCCAAAAGGCCTTTGGCTAACTTGAAAAGTCAAGTCAATTGAACCACCTGAATTAAGAAGATTTTTGAAAGCTAGAATTAAATGCACAACAATAGTAGTTCAAATATCTCTCGCTGGGATCAGTGGTGTTGTGAGCAGCAATAAGGAAGCTAGGAAGGGTGCCAGATGGTTCGCTCCTGGAACCTACAACGTCAAACTTTAGAACACACAGCCAGAATGTACAGTTACCTTATATTAACACCTACATATATAGGTGACGGATGCCAGCATATGTACACGTAGCGATTTGAGGACGATAAATCAGCTGCAAGGACTGCTATATTCTCAACATACCTCAAAGGAATATAAGTGTCTTAAACAGCGTTCAGTTGGAATTAAGTTCCTAATTATTTCTAGTACACGTTATGTGTTGTTCTATAAGTATTTAAAAAAAAAACACCTCTTTCTTACTCTATATATGCACTTTTTAAAAACGAGGAATAAGTAAGGAAGAAAAACCGAAGAGAGCGGGAATGGCTGAAAATGAAGAAAAAGAAGCAGTTGAATGTTAGAATATTTCCCAGGGAGGGTATTTTGACTTGTGATGAACTGACACTTTCCTCCACTTCACCAAAAAAGTATCGACTTGGAAAGGAGTGTTCCCAGTGCAAGACGAGGGGTGTCCTACGAGCTCCCGCTCTCCGGCAGCAAAGGCTCAGCCCTACACAATCACTCCCACCCCTAGCGCGGTGCCCAGAAGTGAGATAACAGCAGAGGATCTGTGACTCCTCGAACCCTACCTCGAAGGGGAGGAGCTCACGTTCCCAGTACTCCCCCGACTGCCTCAAAAGTCGCGGGAGAAAGAGGGTGTGGAGCGAAGTCAGGGTCTCCGTGCACTCTCGAGTTGATTGTGGAAAGAGAAGGCCCTTACCTGGCTAAAAGCCGTCTTTTCTCAGCGCTGCGCTGTCCTGCCACCGGTCCCTGGCGCTCTGCCTCGCGCACCTGTCGCAACCAAGCTGCTGCACCTAGAGCTCTTGCGGCCCCGCCCCGGTCCTGCACAGAGCCACGCCTCGGGCCCTGCCCACCCCGCGGGGACGCGCACGCCGGCCCGCCTCCCGTACGGCCTCGGGGCGAGCGTGCGCGCCTCCGGCTGCGTGCCCCGAGCTCGCGGCTGCTCTAGGCTGCTCGCTTTGCTAGCGTACCGGGGGGCGTGGCTCCCCCGCTCCTGCCTTAGTTGTCTCTTCAAGCTCCTCATCCTGGAATGCGGCCGAGCTTGAACTCTATTTCTCCACTTTGGCCTTAACCCCTCTCACACAAGGTTACCGCATTTTGAGTCAGGAGCCACTCAGAGATCTGGCCTAAATTTAGCTGTAGGCCAACTAGGTTCCTGGTACTATCAGGGTAAGTTCTGTACAGGGAGGGTGTTTTAGAGGAGGCTGCAGTGCGTAGTGGAAAGAGCTATAAATTTATCCTGGCTAAACCACTTGACTTGAATTAATTCGCTTCACTTTAGTGGAGCCATTCTTTCTCCTTGAATGAAAGGGTGGGACAAGAGTAGATAATGTCCAAGTTCTCCTACAGCTCTGTTTGTTTTTTTCCTGTACAGAATAGGAACTATGGAAAGGATTTCGAGCTCCCCACAAGGCCTAGCATTTTGGCCATCCTTCCTCCAAATTTTTGTACTAGTTTTGCACAGCTGCATGATGCCATTTGATAGTATTCTTTCCTATTCAAATATGGTTTCAGACCATAAGTTTTATGAAACTTTTTGAAATGCATGCAGTTTGATAAATATTAGAAGGGACTAGTGGTAGCCAGGCAGAATGGCCCACGGCATGTAATCCCAATTACTGGGGGGACTGAGGCAGGAGGATCACAAGTTTGAGGCCAGCGTGGGCAACTTTGCAAGACCCTATCTCAAAATAAAAAGGGGTGAGGGCTGAGCATATAGTTCCATCCTAGAGTCCCTGATAGAGCAAAGGAAAAAAAAAGTGTGTGCGCGTGGGTGGGTGCTAGTGGTGGTAAACATGCATATTTATACTTCCCTAAAGTAGTTAATGAAAATGTTTAAGGAGAAGAGCAATTTTCAATAGCAGATGATGAAGAAGACAAGCAGCTATTCCCCTCTTTCTTCATATTTCTAGCCTAGACTGATTTCTGGATAGGTATGTTTAAAAGAAAAAATTTAGACAAACTTTTTAACAGTTCATTTGAGCATTAAAAGTTTCTTGAATAGGGCAGCACCCAATACCAGAAGGGGAATATTCAGCAATCTTTTCCAGCAGTTTGGGTAGCAAGCAGTATAGGCTGAACAGGGAAGTAAAGAAATTAATTAATGGATACAGCTTGGCTTTGCTTTATTTGGATATAGTCACATGGGAGATCCCTAGTTGTATAACCAGTTGACTGGTTGACTACCTATGAATGGCTGATGCTGTATTCAAAGTTCATCAGTTTATCAGGAGGGTTTTCTGGGTACAAATAACCCCAGGCTAATGACCTACTACTTATTTTGCTTTAATGTTATCAAGCATGAAGACTCTCTAGCAAAACTGGCAGGTAACTCGGGAATGTGTGTATGGCCATCCTTCCTCCAAATTTTTGTACCCTTTTCGCACAGCTGCATGATGCCATTTGATGGTGTTCTTTCACACACACTTATAACACACACACACATATTTTTGTAATTGAAACTCAAAACCCCAGGGCCTTTTGCTAGCATGCTAGGCAACTGCTTTATTGCTTAGCTATATACCCAGTCCAAACAGGAATGTTTTTTGGTGGTACTGGGGATTGAACCCAGGTGCACTTTACCACTGGACTACATCCTCAGTCTCCCTGAATCTCCCAGGCTGGCAACAAACTTTTGATTCTTCTGCCTCAGCCTCCCCAGTTGCTGGGATTACAGGCATGTGACATTGCACCTGGCCCTATCATGGGAATGTTAAAGAGCATGTGATATCAATATAGGATGGTACTCCAGAAAAACGCATTCTCACCTGGCATGATGGCACATGCCTGTAATCCTTGCTACTGAGGAGACTGAGGCAACAGGATTGCAAGTCAGAACCTCGACAACTTAGTAAGACTCTATCTCAAAAAATATAAAGGACTGGAGTTGTGGCCCTTTGGTAAGGTACCTCTGGGTTCATTCCCCCCGCCATGCATTTTCTAGCATATGAAAATATGAAATTCCTTCAGTATGTATCTCCAAAAAACTTTTTTTTTTTTTTTTTAAATCAAGCCAATAGGGCTCATATTCTCCACTAAGAAGACTAAGAAACCTAACTTGGGTCAGGGTTTTGGACCAGTATTTTTACCTTGACTCAGCCACTTATCAACCAGACAAATTGCTTGTCTTTCCAAAGCCTCTTTTTGAAAATCGAGCTAGTAATACACTTCAGTGAGCTTTTACATTTGCAAGGCTGATTACTAAATTTTCAGGTATTTTTGTGAGTCAGTTATTAACCACAACCACTACTAAAAATCAAATTATATAAGCTCATAATTATATTATGTTCAGGGTTATAAATAGTCTAACCTCATCACTTGCTATCTGGGGTGTTTTACTTCATTTTGCTAATTCTGCTCTTGAGGTTATTTGTCCATTGTATCTCTGTGGTGAAAATACTATATGATGTTGTGCATATCTCTTTCCAACTCTGTTCAGAACTCTCAGGAATAAATCAAGCATTTATTCATAGTCTGATCTTGTGAAATATTGTTGGAAAAGGAATTATTGAAGCTGGTTTTCAAGAAATAATAAGTCATGAGTTGGGGTTGTGGCTCAGTGGTAGAACTCTTGCCAGCATGTGTGAAACACTGGGTTCCATTCTCTGCACTACATATAAATAAATAAAATAAAGATCCATTGATAACTTTAAAAAATTTTTCAAAAGAATAGAAATAATAAGTCATAATGAAGATATAGGTATAGACTCAAAAGCAAATGAAAATTCATGTTCTTTTGAAAATCATATTAAAATCAGTAACAAAAATTTGACATTAGTCCCCAAGTGGTATTATAAATTTTCCTAATGTAGCACAAAACTGCTTTTCAAATTCTGATCCATTCCAGAACAGACTGATTTTTTTTTGCACATAAAGGGTTTATTTTAAATCTTTTAGTTATAGGATAGAGTTATATTATAAAATTATAAAAATTACATCATAAAATTACATAAAGTTGCAAAAATTACAGAATTAATAGATTCATAGTGCGTATACTTCTAAATGCAGAGAACAGAGAACTGTCTACACATTGTATAAAATAAATTAAAATTAAAAATGAATTCAAGCCAGGCGCAGTGCCACATGCCTGTAATCTCAGCAACTTGGGAAGCTGAGGCAGGAGGATGGCAAGTTCAAAACCAGCCTCAGCAACTTAGAGAGGCGTTGAGCAACTCAGTGAGAACTTGTCTCTAAATAAAAACTAAACAAAATATTAAAAAGGGCTGGGGATGTGGTCCAGTGGTTAAACTCCTCTGGGTTCAATCTCCAGCACCAATCAATCAATAAAAATGAATTCAAGTTCAAATAATATGATCATTTACCTAATTGCAAAATGTGAACACAAAGACCTCTGAACTATACACATTCATTCAAACTGCACTAATGATGGAAAATACAAAGAGCACAGCATTTCCAAGGAACTACAGTTATTTTGATCAGAATTAGTCATAAAATTGTTCCTGTTTTGTTTTTAGAGAACTTTCATTTTTAAAAAGTATTTATTTTTTAGTTTTAGGAGGACATAATATCTTTATTTTATTTTTATGTGGTGCTAAGAATCAAACCCAGTGCCTCACGCATGCTAGGCAAATGCTCTACCACCTGAGCCACATCCCCAGCCCAGAACTTTCATTTTTTAAGACAATCAGCTTAAAAATGTTTTCAGGCACCATGATTTGTGACAATCAGAACAATCTTCAAATGGGTCTACAGTGTTAAGAGAATTAAGCCCAATGAACTTCAGGGTTTAGCACATAAAACAAGAATAGAAATGAAATCGGGTTTAGAAGTAACAGAATGATTTTTAAACCTGAGAAGAAAAAACAGATGGAAATTATAGGGTGTCTAAGATAATGGGAACAAATTTCAAAATTGTTGAATGACCACTCGTTGAAGAAATCATGTTCAAAGTAAAAACAGGCACAAGGCCAAGTGATGTGGTGCACAGGTATTATTCCAGCAACTCTGAGACTGAGGCAGGAAGATCTCAAGTTTAAGGCCAGCCTGGGCAACTTAGTAAGACCCTCTTTCAAAAATTTTTAAAAAGTTGCCTGTGGATGTAGCTCAGTGATAGAGCACCCCTGGGTTCAATCTCCATTATCACAAAAAGAAACAAACAAAAATAGGACATTCCTATAATCCCGAGATAGGAATTTAGGGACGCAGAGAGAATACAGAGTCTCAAAAGAGAAATGCCCATAAACTGCTGGAATGCACAACAAATAGATCATGAGCAACCTAGCCTGTGTCCTTGCTGGCCACTTGCTGAATGGCTGATGAGAAAGCAACCAATCCACAAGATAACCAAGAAAGCATCTGGAGGCATCTTTAGGGAGGATGTACCTGAAAGACTTTGGTGGCCAGGAAATGACCTGTAGCCTCATTATAATGGCAATACACTATAATAGTAATGCCCCTGGGTGGAGATTTAAGATGCTAATAAGACATGTTATTTAGGAAGTAGCATGATTAGAACATGCCAGGGCAATGCATGAGTGCGAGAAAAACTGGCACAAAATTGTGTAACACTGTCCTGACTCTACCTGTAGTTTAACTCTTTAGCTCCTATCCCTCTATAAATGTTAAAATCTCGGAACAAGGGGCTGAGGTTGTGACTCAGTGGTAGAGCACTTGCCTAGCATGTGTGAGGCACTGGATTTGAATCTTAGTACTCCATATAAAATAAAATAAAATAAATTAATTAAAGGTTCATCAACAACTAAAAAGAAATAAAATAATAATAATAAAAGACTCAGAACAAGACAGCTAAATTTTCTGAGTGCCTGCACTCCTATTTTCGAGTGTGTACTTTCCCCTTTAAAATAAATCTCTTGCTCTGTTTCTCATATCTGAGGCTTCCTTAAATTCTTTCCTGTGACAGAAACTGGAAGGTTCAAGTAGAGGTTCCTTTTCTTCTGGAAACCTCTTTGGACCACTGTACAGTGAAAGTACCAACATAAGTTCAAGTCCAGTTTGGACAACCTAGTAAGAGCTTGTTTGAAAATTTTTTATAAAAGGGCCTAGGGAGGTTGCTCAGTGGTGGAGCACTTGCCTAGCATGCAGGAGGTTTTGGGGTCAATACCCAGGACGGGGAAAAAATAGCCTTGTATTTCCAGATTGTTGCAATGAAAAAGTGTTTATTAACTGGGAATGGTGGCACACAACTGTAATCCCAGCAATGCTGGCACACACCTGTAATCCCAGCAATGCTGAAGGATCTCAAATTCAAGACTAGCCTCAGCAACTTAGCAAAACCCTTTCTCAAAATATAAAATAAAAAAAAGTCTCGGGATGTAGCTTAGTGGTAGAGCATCACTGGGTTCAATTCCCAGTACCACCAAGAAATAAATAAATAATAATTTTTTAAAATACCATAATGTTTCTAAAGACTGTATTAAAATTCAATATTCATTAAAAGAACCAACTAATGTCTTGATTTTCTATTAGTATATAAACAAAAGAATAAAATACTATGGAAAATTTTCTTTCTTTTTTTTTTTGTTCCAGAGATTGAATCTAGGTACAATTTATTTTTATGTGGTGCTGAGGATCGAACCCAGGACCTCGAATGTGCTAGGCAAGCACTCTACCACTGAGCTACAATCCCAACGCCCCCCGCCTCCGCCCCCAGCCCTTTTAAATATTTTATTTAGAGACAGGGTCTCATTGAGCTGCTAAGTGCCTCAGTAATCTGCTGGGGCTGGTTTTGAACTCGTGATCCTCCTGCCCCAGCCTCCCAAGTTGCTGGGATTACATGCGTGTGCCACCAGGCCCAGCATGGAAAATTTTAATACTCTATAATTTGGTAAAACATAATAAATAGACCTTTATTTGATAAGGGAGCAATAGAATTAAAAGAGGAAAAATGGAGTAAATAGACAGTTGTTCACATATACAATTCAGTACAACAAGAATAGCAGAACATATTACAAAAGAAATTATGTGAAGATACTTAAGAATATTAGAAGAAAATGCCAAATATTCACCATAATTGATGAGGCATCTACATTTTGGAAGAAAAACACCTGGTGATTTACCTTTAGTATACTGTTAAATCAGATTGCTTTAAAAGATCTGGTGTGGGGCTGAGATTTGTGGCTCAGTGGCAGAGTGCTCACCTAGCATGCATGAGGCACTGGGTTTGATCCTCAGCACCATATAAAAATAAAATAAAGATATTGTGTCCTCCTGAAACTAAAAAATAAATATTTAAAAAAAATAAATAAAAGATCTGGTGTCAGCCACAAGAAGAGTGTATTTCAAATATGTTATTATCTAGTTTAAATGATTGTGGCTTTAACAATGAATATTTGAAAGTGAACTTAATTTCATTTTGTTCTAATGGTGCTTGTATGATAAGTGGGAAAGAAGATGGGAATGGCTACAAATTTGTTAGAAGTGTTTCTAATGTCATTATTTGGCACTATCAATTTCAATTCAGTCTCTAAAATGAAACAAGTCAATAATTTTTAAAATTCTGGATAAAATTATTTCTATTTTTAATCCAATAAAAATGGAACTGAATTACAAACTGTAGTTAAAAACTTGAAATGACTAAAATTGGCGAGACATTGGGGTTAAGCTCAGTAGCATGTAGTTTATGAACTGCCACTGTTGAGTAGCATTTGTATCTCGCATCACACATGCATTTTTCTCATTCTTTTTATTCCTGATTGGTAAAGAGACCGTCTAACATCCAAGACTTGGTCTAATGATGGATTTTCTTCAAGAATTTTCATTACTTTCAATTGCATTGCAGTCAAGATCAACTAATATTCAGAAAGTATATAAATTAACCAAAGTTCCACAAAAGCTATAGAAGACTTAAAATTAGTATTAGAAAGCATGAATCTCTGCTGGGTGGCACACACCTGTGGCACACACCTGTAATCCCAGCAATTTGGGAGGCTGAAGCAGGAGGATTGCAAATTCAAGGTCAATCTTGGTAATTTAGTGAGACCCTATCTTTTTTTTTTTTTTTTAATGGTACTTGGAATTAAACTCAGGGCCACTTGACCACTGAACCACATCCCAGACCTATTTTTTGTATTTTATTTAGAGACAAAGTCTCACTGAGTTGCTTAGTGCCTCACTTTTGCTGAGGCTGGCTTTGAACTTGCGATCCTCCTGTCTCAGCCTCCTGAGTCACTGGGATTATAGGCATGCACCACCCTGCCCGGCCCTCACCCCATGTTCTTGAGATCCTGAGTTCCATCCCCTGTACCACAAAGAAAAAAAGAAAAATCCATGAAAGGAAATATGTAAAAATGCCACATGATCAGAAATTTCTTTCTCATATCTAACCTAAATTTCTGTTATGAAATAAGAAGAGCAATTTTAAAAAATCAATTTTCTTAGTTGGTTTGGTACTGCACATCTATAACCCCAATGACTGGAGAGACTGAGGCAGGAAGATCTCAAGTTCAAGGCCAGCCTGGGCAACTTAGTGAGACCCTGTCTCAAAATAAAATTAGAACTAAGATGGGTGTGGTTCAATAGTAGAGCACCCCTCAATTAAATCCCCTGTACTATAAAAAATAAAAATCAACTCCCTTGAATGTGTTCTATGTACATTACTGATCAATTTTCGGGGCTGGAGTTGTGGCTCAGAGGTAGAATGCTTACCTAGCATGTATGAGGCCCTGGGTTCTATCCTCAGTACCACATAAAAATAAATAAAATAAAGGTATTGTGTCTAACTACAACTAAAAAATAAATTTAAAAAAGATTCATCAGTTTTCAGTAATAAATTTTTATGTGTTTTTTATACCTTTGACAATGTACGCAACATTGAAACACCAGCACAATTTAGATACAGTTCTGTCATTCTCAGACTATTCTTTGTGCTCCTTTGCCATAACTCTCTTCCCGCAACCCTGTAATACTCATCTGGTTTCTGTCATTATCATTTTGATTTTACCTGAATATCGTATAAATATTTTTGTTTCTTGGTTTATGTCTTGTTTTGTTTTATTTTGAAATTGAGTTTTGCAGTGTTGCCCAGGGTGGTCTCCGAATTCTGAGCTCAAGCCATCTTCCTGCCTCAGTCTCCCTAGCACTGGGACTACAGGCCTATATCCAACACACCCAACCTTCATATAAATATATGTAGTCTTTTAAAATTATTTTTATCTTTTATTTGTTCTTTTTAGTTATACATGACAGTAGAATCTATTTTGACATATCATATATACATGGATCATAACTTTCCATTTTTTGGTTGTATATGATGTAGAAAATATATGTAATCTATTGTGCCTGGCTCTGACTTTTTTCACTTAGCATAATGTTTTGGGAGAATATCCATGTTATTGCATGTATCAGTAGTTCATTCCTTTTTCATACTAAGTAGTATATTCCATTGTATGGACATAGCACAATTTATCAACCCACCAGTTGGTAGGTATTTAGGTTGTTTCTAGTTTGGGAACTTCTGAATTAGACTGGTATGACCATTTGCCTAACAGTCTTACCT
The DNA here is from genome assembly GCF_021218885.2 of Marmota monax. Lineage (NCBI taxonomy): Eukaryota > Metazoa > Chordata > Mammalia > Rodentia > Sciuridae > Marmota > Marmota monax. Next base: position 31,217,603 of record NW_026695227.1, read on the forward strand.
AAGAACAAAAGTTTTCATTTCTCTGGGCTAAATACTTACAAGTAGAGGGGCTGGGGTTGTGGCTCAGTGGTAAAGCATTTGCCTAGCATGCATGAGGCACTGGGTTCGATTCTCAGCACCCTATACAAATATTAAAAAGTAAAGGTCCATCAACATTAAAAAATATCTTTAAAAAATAAATAAATGAATGAATAAATAAATACTTATGAATAGAATTCCTCAGGTATTTACATTTAACTTTTAGAAAATCTGCCAGGGCTAGGTTTGTATCTCAGTACAGCACTTGCCTCAACACCACATACAAATAATTTTTAAAAAAATTATTGTGTCCATCTACAACTAAACAAATTTTTTAATTAAAAAAAATCTGCTAAACTTTTCCAAAGTGGAAGTACAATTTTTGCATTCCCACCAGTATTGTATGAGAGTTCTAGTTGACCCTCATCTTGCACTGTACTTGGTATTGCTGGATTTTGAAATTCTAGCTATTCTAGAAGGTGCTGTGATATGTCTTTGTGGTTAATTTGCATTTCTCTAGTAACTAATAATGTACATCTTTCTAGGTGTTTCTTTTCCTTTCATATATCTTCTCTAGTGAAGTATCTGTTCACATTTTTGCCCATTATTAATTGGGTTATTTGCCTTATTATAGAGTTGTAAAAATTGTTTATAAATTGAAGCACAATTTATTAATTTTTTCTTTTATGGCTGGTGCCTTTTGCATCCTATCTAAGAAATCTTTGTCTAAACAAAGGTCTCAAAGATTTTGTAATGTTTTATAGTTTTAGAAGTTTTATAAAGTTTTATCTCTTCAATATAGGTCTGTTTCCACTTCAAGTTATTTTATTTATATATTTTTTTAGTACTGGGGTTTCAATCCAGAGGCACTTTGCCACTTTACTATATCCCCAACCCTTTTTATTTTTTAATTTTGAGAGAGTCTTGCTAAATTGCTGAAGGCTGGCCTTGAACTTGAGCTCCTTCTGCCTCAGCCTCTCAAGTAATTGGGCTTACAAGCATGTGCTCCCTTGCCTGATGCAAGTTAATTTTTTGACAGATGGTATGAGGTAAGAATCAAGGATTTTTTAATGTGGATATACAGTTGTTTCAACACCATTTGTTAAAAAGGCTATAAAAATTCCTCCATTGAATTACATTGGGTCCTTTGTTGAAAATTAAATACATTTGTGTGGGTCTATTTTTGGACATCCTATTCTATTCAATTTAACTATATGTATATGTCAGCCTTTTAGTAATGAAAGTAATTTATTTTACTTTGGTTGGAAAACATAGGTTATTATTGAATATTATGAAAAAGGGCTGAATTTGTATGACTGAAATTGAATGAATAATTTGCATTCTTAACATTTATTGCACTAATTAGAAATATGTGTGTAGTAAAAGTATCTTTCTATAATTTCTAGGATAAGTTATCATTGTAGTAAATATAGTAGGTGTAAGAAGTAATTAGGGCTGAGCTTTGTAGTACATGCCTATAATCCCAGTAATTTAGGAGGCTGAAGCAGGAGAATCACAAATTGAGGACACCCTCAGCAATTTAGCAACACCTTGTCTCAAAATAATAATAATAATAATAATAATAATAATAATAATAATAATAATAGGCTAGGGACTTAGTTCAGTGGTAAAGGTCCCCAGGTTCAATCCCCAGTACACATACACACACACACACACACAATAGTAATTAGGTATTCTTTGCTTGTAGCTTCATTTTTCTCAGGATATAGAAAAGGGACTAAAATACATTCTTGTCCTGTGGAAACTTTTAAAATAATATAAACTATGTTCTATTTAGTAAGAATGAAAAAATATTGAAAGTTTCAATTGATGAAGCACAATAAATTCTCTTCTTTGGGAACAAGTTAGCCACATAACTACCACAAATCAAGGAAGGGGATTTCCGGACTACTGCTTCCAAGCAATTCCAATAAATGAAGGAGGAAGTGAATTTTCTTTTTAAAAAACTTATTGTTGGCAAGTTTAGCATACTTCCTTTTAGTCTGTTAAAATTTTAAACATGTTGACTAATATTTCTGCAGGTCATAAACCTTTGTGATTTTGTCAGATTTGGAATATGAATAATGTTTAATTTTTTCAGTAAAAACTCTGTTGTGGAAATGATACCGAGCAAGGGAGACAAGTGTATTACTAAGAAGGAAGCAAACATCCAGGCTTGAACACTTATTGGTGGAGGGAACCCTTACTCTGGTAGAATAAGCTGAGGCTTTCAAGTCAGAATTCACTTGCATTTCAATCTCTTTGACTTTTTTTTTTTTGTAACATTTTTTAGTTATAGGTAGACACAGTATCTTTATTTTATTTTTATAAAATGGTTCTGAGGATTGAATCCAGTGCCTCATGGGTACTAAGCGAGCGCTCTATGTCTGAACCACAACCCCAGCCCATCTTTGACTTCTTAACCATGAATAAGAGGGCAAGTTTCTTGGCTTCTCTAAGCCTCAGTTTCTTTCTTTGCAATAAAAATACTTGGGTGACAGTGTTATCATGAAGATTAAATTCAATGACACCTAGTACTCTGATTAACATATAGTACACACTTCATAAATACATATTTCTTTCTCATTTCTCCCAGACTAAGAAATTTTCTGGAGATAAATTGCATGCCCCGAAGCAGAAGCTGATAGTTCTTCCTCATTCTTTTTAGTAACAGAATGATAGAACTTTGAAAAGTGCTGGAGAACAGGAGCACACCTGAGCTCAGGGATCAGACTCTAGGATAAGAAACTAGTTCAGCAGGAAGGGTGCACTGTCAGCCCCTTAAGGATCATATGCTCAAGATGTCCAATCGTATCTCACATGTTTAATACCTCAAATGTCACTTGATGGTAGAAGACTCTCTAGGGAACTCTCTGAGAACAGTACCCACCTGTAGTGGAAGGCTGACCTGAGAGCACCTTTTAGTCTTTCTCTATCCCTCTTTGTCTTCGTGTAATTTAATTATGTCCTCTCTTGCTTCAGCTTTTAAATTCAAAGACACTTATTATTAGTGTCTGTCACCTTAAATTACCAGATTCTGGCCCTCTTCACCTCCTCCCACTTGTATTCTGTGAAAGAGACAATGGTACTGCCTAGTTTAAGTTGCTTCTGGTTTCTCCTCTCATCTTCCCAATAAACTTGTGCCCTTTCACAATCTTATTCCAAAAGGAAGGAAAAAATTTCAAAATGCCCCAGCTATTTATTGGGAAGATCTTTGACATTCCTGTTAGCAAACAACAGATACCTACTTACATGTGTCAATATCTGAATGTACATTTTTTTTTTTGGATTGAACCCAGGAGTGCTTAACTACTAAGCCCCAGCCCCAGCCCTTTTTTATATTTTATTTTGAGACATGCTCTCACTAAGTTGCTGAGGCTGGCTTTGAACTTGCAGTCCACCTGCCTCAGCCTCCCTAGCCTCTGAGATTACAGGAATAGAACTGTGCCTGGCTAAATGTACTTTTAGGATCATGCAGAAAATTTGTCAATTTTTTCTTAAATCTTTTTGTAGTTGTATATGGACAGAATGCCTTTTTAAAATATTTGTTTATTCATTTTTATTTTATTTTTTTGTGGTGCTAAGGATCTAACCCAGTGCCTCATATATGCTAGGCAAGCACTCTGCACTGAAATACAGCCCCAGCCCTGTCAATTTTTATTTTCAAAATATGGGCCAAAATAAAATAGTCTCAGACTAGGTGTTTTACCTTATATTTGTATCACTATTTCCATTCTACTGAAGAACAAAATGAAGATTAAATGTTTTAATTTTAAAATTTTTATTTATTTATTATAGTACCAGGGCTTGAACTCAGGGGACTTGACCACTGAGCCACATCCCCAGCCCTATTTTGTATTTTATTTAGAGTCAGGGCCTCACTAAGTTGCTTAGTGCTTTGCTTTTTTTTTTTTTTTTTTGCAGAAGCTGGCTTTGAACTCATGATCCTTCTGTCTCATCTTCTTCCCAAGCTGCTGAGATTACAGCTGTGTGCCACTGTACCCAGCTGAAGATGAAACCTTTTATTCTATATATACTGCTTATATACTATATACTATTTATTACCTTAGAATGTAAAAATATAAAAGGTACAAGATTTGGACCTTGTACTTACATTACAAGGAAGACAAGCTAGGATTAGAATGGTTTCTAATTCTGCTTTTTTTTTTTAAGAAATTAAACTTTATTTATTATTATTGTTTTTTATGTGATGCTGAGGATTGAACCCAGGGCCTCACCTGTGCTAGGCAAATGCTCCACCAGAGTCACAACCCAAGCACTCTAATTCTGTTTTTTATCTGTTCAGAAACTGTTGTACAGTGCTTTGGACCTATCTCAAGCATAAAATTACCAATAATTCTTTCTCTGATTCTCTATATAAATATGTTCATAGATGTGTATGTCCAATTTATACTATACAATGCCTATTAATATTTCATTCACCGATTAATTTCCAAAAGTTATGGTTTTTTTTTTTTCCAGTAGTAGGAATTGAACCCAGGGACACTTAACCACTGAGCCACATCCTCAACTCATTTTTATGTTTTATTTTGAGACAGAGCCTCACTAAGTTGCTTAGGGCCTCCATAAATTGCTGAGGCTAGCTTTGAACTCCAATCCTTCCTGCTGAGCCTCTGGGATTAGGGGCATGCATCTGGCCAAAAGTTCACTCCTTTTTGGGAGAAGGGGTACTGGGGGTTGAACTCAGGGGCACTCCACTGAGCCATATGCCCAGCCTTATTTTGTATTTTATTTAGAGATAGGGTTTCATTGATGTTTAGGGCCTGACTTTTGCTGAGACTGGCTTTGAATTTGAGATTCTTCTGCCTCAGCCTCCCAAGCCACTGGGATTACAGGCCTGTGCCACTTCCCCAGGCCAAAAAGTTCATTCTTTATCTGCCTTTTTGTTCCTGCATAAATTTGAGCCTGCTTAGATATATAGTACAGACTTTCTACTTTCTGTTACAGTATCATGCAGATGCAACACCATCAAGAGTAAAAACACTGGGATCCTAATTAGAATAAGTATACTCCATGTATGTGTAATATGTCAAAATACACTCTACTGTCTTGTATATCTAAAAAGAACAGATTAACAAAATGACCAAAAAAAAAAAAAGAGTAAGAATACTCGGGCATTAACACTCTTTCTGGGAGAATTTTTATTAGGAGAAATAAATGTTTTTATTGATGAAACCATTGTTAGATAGATATTCTATTTGTTTCTGAAAGGGCCATTAAAGAAAGTCTATAGTTAAAGCACCTGACCTATGTGGCTTTAGTTAGGTGTTCTTTCAATTTTTTAAAAATCAGATTTAAATTTTAGTAAACTTTTCCAGAAAGTGAAAATATCTCCAAAGTGATAATTTTGATCCCAAAACCAGACAAGCAGAGGGAAATCAAAAGCCAATCTCATTCATTATCATAGATTAAATAAATAGAAGTCTAAGTAAATTGTTAGTAAACTGAATCCAGTATAATTTGCATGATCTAGTTGAATTTATTCCAGGAATGCAAGGGTAGTATAACATTATAAAAATTTTTAAAAATCAATGTAGGTTGCTTCATTATTAATAGATTAGAGGAAAACTACCATTATCTTGATAGGCTTATATTCAGTAGTCAGTCATTCATGATAAGAGTCCTTAACAGGGCTGTACTCTCGCGACCCCTTGCCCGCAAGGAAGACGCAACTCAGGAATCTTCTTTCAGCAGTTTATTCAGGCCCTTGATATTTCTTCTTCTCCTTCTCGGATGCCCCTCCCAGCCTTAATAAAGCATCTCAAGCCCCAATGCGAAGCTGCCACGTGGAGCTTTCTCATAGGGTGGTGAAAAACCATGCGCCAACTCTCCCAAATAAGGAGTTGTTTGTCACAGACCACAGCGGAGCCAGCGCCATCTTGTAATGGCGACCATAGTCTGCAGAAACGGCAGAAGCGGCTCACCACACTGTACCTCAGTGGCAGAGCGCTTGCCTAGCATGTGTGAGGCACTGGGTTCGATCCTCAGCACCACATAAGAAAATAAACAAAATTAAAGGCATTCTGTTAAAAAAAAAAACAACTCTTGACCACAAACCAAAAAAGAAACTTCCCAACATTAAAACTTTATACAGTTCTCTCTAAAACCAGGAAGAAGATAGGGATATCTATTATTACTATTTCTATTCAGCATTTTACAAAAAGGTCTATACAGTCTAGTAAATCAAGACAAAAGATATAAAAACTGAAAAAGAAACATTGACAGTTAATATAGGAAACTCCAAAGTATATAACTGTGTATAAGTATATAACCATAAATTGAGCATTGATGCAGTGACACACCTGTAATCCCAGTTACTTTGGGAGCTGAGGCAGGAGAATTGCAAGTTTGAGGCCAGCCTTGGCTACTTAGTGAGACCCTGTCTCAAAATAAAATGAAGAAGGCTGGGGATGAAACTGAGTGGTAGAGTGCTTTCCTAGCATGGGTAAGGGCTTGGGTTCAATCCCAGCACTAGAGAAGAAAAGGTCAATATACAAAATCAAATTTATTTCTATAGTTCAGCCACAAATGGTGAGAAAACTTAGTTTTAAATGTTATTTACAATAACAAAAATAAGTAGTAATAAACCTAACAAATATGTATATTTGTAAGGAAAAATGTTAAGTTTTCTTGAAAAACCTTGGAAAAGATGTAAATGGATGGAGAAATATATTTATGTGTAGGAGGACTCAGTATAAAAAAATTTATTTCCCTAATTGATCTGTGAGTTCAATGCAATACAATCAAACACCCAACTGTATTTTTCTAAGAAACCGACAAGCTGATTTTAAAAGTCATGATAATTACTATGCAATATAATATTGGCATCAGGATAGGCAAATAAGAAACAGAATGTAGAGCCTAGAAACAGATGCCCACATATAAGGATTAATTTGATATATGATTAAATATGACATGATAAATATAATGGGTTATTAAATAATGGGTGTTGGGAAAATAGGTTATTCATTTGGAAAAATAGGAAATACTATCCCTATATCACATCAAAATAAATCCCAGCTAATTCTTAATACAAACAATACTACAATGCAGTATATAGAAGGATTTAAAGCTGATTATTCACTGTGATATCAACCATCCTTAGCACATTATTTTACATGTATTCAAATGTTTGTTTGTTTGTTTATTTATTTATTTATTTATTTATTTATTTATTGTTACAAGGGATTGAACCCAGGGGTGCTTAACCACACCCTAGCCCTTTTTATTTTTTATTTTGAGATAGGGTCTCACCAAGTTGCTTAGGGCCTTACTAAGTTGCTGAGGCTGGCTTTTAACTTGCAATCCTCCTGCCTCAACTTCCCAAACCACTGGGATTACAGGCATGCGCCACCATGCCCAGCTTCAAATGTGTATTGAGATTTATTTAATCTCTAAATGTTGTCTTTTTCTTTTTCCCTTCACTGCTCATATTATGGCTTTGAAGATCCTAATATTAAAAGAATACCTCAGAATGAGGTCCAGTGAGTGAGAGGATTGTGTGGAACATTGGATCCTGATAAAGCATTTTGGAGTTAATATGTATAGTGTCTTCCTAAGGAGTTGAGAAAAAGCAGTCTCATTTATTTATTTTTTTTTAAAGAAAGAGTGAGAGACATTTTTAATATTTATTTTTTAGTGGACACAACATCTTTGTTTGTATGTGGTGCTGAGGATCGAACCTGGGCCGCACGCATGCCAGGCGAACGCGCTACCACTTGAGCCACATCCCCAGCCCCAGCAGTCTCATTTAGACCATATGTGTATGGGAACCAACCTCATCTGGAAGGCAAACTGTTTATTCTAATCACTTAAATGTGATGGAAGTTCATGGTAATTGAGCTCTGATAGTTCTATAGTAGTCATTTACAGATCCTTTACTCTGTAAAAGGTCTCAGATGTTCTCAATTTATCTCCTTTTATTGGAAATTTTTTATTTGATTAATTAAAGGGAAGTATAGCATTGTGTTTTAGGGTTGTTTGAATTTTTTAAAAATTATTAGACAGTGCCAGCATCTGTAAAACCTTGCTTTTTGTATAGCAGGTGAATATAATTAAAAGTATAAAATTCTGTTAGCTTATTTACATAGCAGAATTGGAAGACAGGGATTTAGTTTCAGCACTTGTGTTATTATAAATTGGTACTTAAAATGAAGGCTACCATATTTTTAAACTTTGATTTCTGTTAGTTCCTTTATAGAGCAGCTAACCTAGATAGAAAAGAAAGGAGAACAGATAATAAGTTTTCTACACATAGCTTTTATGCTACTTGGTGATAATCACACACATGCAAGAAAGACTTAATACTTTTTACTTATCTTCTTATTCTGTCCTGTGCTTTGAGGCTTTGGATCAAGGCAAAGCCCCTTTAAACCCAAGAAGGACCAAATCCAAATCCCTGAATTTTACTATCCTCTAAAGGTCTTTGCCTTCCAAACAAGTCAGATAATTTTGGAGCATTACCATTAGTGTTTCAGGCTTACCAAATGCAGTTATCAGGCTCTTGTGTGAAAGTATTTTCATGATTTAAGAAACCTATTTTCTGACTGGTTGCAGGTTAATCTTGGCTATTTGAGAGGCTGAGTCAGGAAAATCGCAAATTTGAGGTTTAGCCTCAGAAATGTAGCAAGACATTGTCTCAAAATAAAAAATAAAAAAAGAAAAACCTGTTTTCTGGTCATTAGCAGCGACTATATACTCAAATATTAATTTTTATCAGTAGAAAAATTCAAATTTTTAACTTTTGGCATATTATCTGTGGTTTTATTTTATTGCAGTATTGGGGATCAAACCCAGAGCCTTGCATATGCTAGGCAAGTGCTCAACCACTGGGCCCTCTATGGTGGTTTTAAAGCATAATCACAGACTGGTGATATAGAATACAGAATATTTGCCTAGCATGCACTAAGCCCTGGGTCCAATCCCCAGTGCAATCAATCAATCAATCAATAAAATTCACAAATTCTTCGATATTCTTTCCTTCAAAAGGTGGGGCCCCTGCCCTTAACATGGGTGGAACTTACAGACTTGCGTCTAATGAATAAAATGTGACAGAAATGACAGTAGTCACCTCTAAGACTAGGTCATAAATATGCATTGTGGTTTCATTCTTATCTTTTGAAGGGGTAGCCATAAAGATACTCAAAAAGCTCTATGGAGAGGTCCACATGGCTTCTAGCCAACAGCCATGTGCATGAGCTGATTTGGGAAAGATCCTTCAGCCCCCCTACCCACTCCCCCATCAGACTTTCAGATGACAGTAAACCCCGGCCAACATGGTGGTTGCAACCTCAAGAGAGAACCTGAGCCAGAACCAGCCACCTAAGCTGCTACTGAACTCCTGACTCACAAGAAATTGTGAGATAAATTAGTGGACTATTTTAAGCCACTAAATTTTGGAAGTGATTTGTTCTGTGAAAATAGATAACAAATATACCATCATGTAATGTTTTGTAGAAAAGAATTCATAAATTAATCTTTTATCCTTCTTATAAATAAACTAATTAATATTGTTTAGTTTGCCTAGATTTTTAGCATTTTTTAATATTTTTTTTTAGTTGTAGTTGGACACAATACCTTTATTTATTTATTTATTTTTATGTGTACTAAGGATTGAACCCAGGGCGTCACATACTTTAGGCCACGTCTCTACTGCTGAGCCACAACCCCAGCCCAAATTTTTGTTTTTATTTCCTTGGAATTAACTGAGATATATATAAGAATGTCCTTATTAGCAAGGTTCTATTTTTCCACTCTTACATAGTTTCTGTGTTATGAAAGTTGCCGTGTTGTTTTTTTTTGGGTAGATGATCCTGTTAAATCTTCTAGTGGGTTGTAAGCTTTAGCACTACAATATATTGTATCCGTCTTTGACTTATTTAATGCTTTTTTTGCTTGAATTCTACTTTGATATTCATATTATAATCTCTGCTTTTTAAAATTTGCATTTGCCCATTATATCTTTGCTCTTTATTTTGGTGCTCATATAACGAAGTTGGGTTTTACTACGTGAATCACTTAAAAATCTTTTTCTTTTAATAGATGATTTAAGCCCATTAATATGGATTAGTACAACTGTTATGTTTTGTCTCAATTACGTCATGTTTATACATACAAAACAACATATATAGTCTTTCAGAAAACTGTTCAGATTTGTTTGCTTTCTCTTTGTTTATTTGTACCTGTGTTTGTTTCAATATTTAGGGAAATTTATATTTTCATTGTAATGATTACCTTTTTACCATCAGTCATATAAATCTTGGTCCTCTTTTTCTTACATTGATTATTAGTTTCTTACTTGAAATAACAACTTGAAACCTCCTTCTCCCTGCTGTTCCCTCCAGCATCCAATTTTAGTTAGTATTTATTATCTTAATATTTATTCTTGTCCTCTTAATATGGTTTGGTTTAAGATATTCAGATTGTTGGCTTTAAATGGTATTCTTTTCAAAAAATATTTTTTAGTTATAGATGGACATAATACCTTTATTTTTAATTTTTTGTGGTTCCAGGGCCTCATGCATGCTAGGCAAGCGCCATACCACTGAGCCACAACCCTGGCCCTTAAATAGCATTCTTTTTTTTTTGTATCCAAAATAATTTTATTTTATTTTTTAATTTTTTTTACCATACGATTTATTTTTATTTTTTAGTCATACATGACAGCAGAATGTATTTTGACATATAATACATACATGGAATGTACATACATCAATCATATTGTCTGTTCTATTCTGCTGCCCTTCCTGTCCTCCCTACTCCTCCCCTCATCTCCCATCCTTTCTCTCTATCCAATCTAATGTGACACACTTTTTTTTCTTTTTCTCATCACAACATCATATATGAATTCTGTATAACAATGAGGTTCTCCTTCCATCTTCCGTGCAACTCCCCTTCTCCCTCTTTTTCCCTCCCACCTCTCTTCCCTATTTAGTGGTAGTCTTCTTCTCATGCTCTTCCTCCCTATCCCATTTTGAGTCACCCCCCTTATATCAGAGAAGACATTCGGCATTTGTTTTTTAGGAATTGGCTAACTTCACTTAGCATAATCTGCTCTAATGCCATCCATTTGCCTGCAAATGTTAAATGGCATTCTTTATCCCCATTTTTTACCTATGAAACAATCAGTAAGCTAATTCTACTTATCTTCCCCATTTTTTGTTTAGTTGTTCCTAAATTAACAGCATAAAAAACTATTATATGCTATTTTAAGAGAGTAAAATTTTATTTTTTCATCTGAGGGCCCTGAAATAAAAAATAAATAGGAAAAAGACATGCAAATTTGTTTCATATAAGTTTTATGTGACATGGTAACCTTCATAAATGAAGACTCAAGGGAAACCTGTATATTTTTATGCTTAGTTTAATGAAATGTGGAGAGTCATAGGGAAGTATAATTAGAGGACAAAGGGTATGATCTAATGGGAATTAACTGAGGGGAATTTAGCAAGACCTGTTTGTTGAGATTCTTCTCTATGTCCCTATATCTTCAAAGATAAGGATGTTCCTTTCCTTGGAGTCTAGGAATTCTACTTCTCTATTTCTATTTGTATTTTCTCTACATTCTATTTCTATTTTCTCTAGGGATTCTATTTTTTAAATGAAGGCTTTTGGACCTGCTTCCTGGATAAAGGATTAGGGGAAGATAAGGGTGACCATCCTGCTCTGCTCTTTTCTTCTTCTCTTTTCCTTCTCTTTCTCTTCTTCCTCCTCCTTCTTCATCTTCTTTCTTCTTCCTCCTCCTCTCCCCCCCCTCCTCCTCCCCCTCCTCCCCCTCCTCCTCCTCCTCCTCCTCCTCCTCCTCTTCCTCCTCTTCTCTGCTGTTTTCTCAAATGCCAAGATGCCATATTTGGGAGTAGCATGTCCTGAGCCCTATCACTATTCTTGTCTCCACTTTTGTTTTAGTTTTAGATATACAGTAAAATATATTCAGTGCTCACCACCAGTCTCTGCTCAAGTTTTATTAATCCTCTCTTAGGTATAGTTTATCCTTGTGAAGGACTCATGAGAATAATAGTCTTTGATGCTTAGCATACTTAGAACTTTTTTCTATAGACTTGCTACTTATAAGATAGTTTATTGGCATTTAAGATCTTTGGTGCATATTTCCCCCTTTGATTATGTTCCATAGATGCTGCTTTATTATTTTCTGGCTTTAAACGTTGTTGAGAACTCTAATTCCATACTGGTTTGTTATCCTTAAGAAGTGACTTGGTCTTTCTGCCAGGAAGCATAGGTAATTTTTTTATTAAAATATAATAATTTTCTAGGATGTACCTAAGAGTTGACAAGTCTGAATTTACTGGTTACATGTTCCTTTTCAATATATAGATTCAATTCTTCTTTTCTTTCCCCCAAGAAAAGCATGATTAAATTTATTTTATTTTTATTTTTCTTCATTTATTTATTTATATGGTGCTGAGGATCGAACCCAGTGCCTCACACACGTGAGGCAAGTGCTCAACCCTCAACCACTGAGCTACAACCCTAGCCCTTATTTTTATTTTTTGGTACTAGGGATTGAACCCATGAGCACTTAACCACTGAACCACATCCCCAGTCCTCTTTATTTTTTATTTTAAGACAAGGTCTCACTTAGTTGCTTAGGACCTCACTAATTTGCTGAGAATGACTTTGAATTCGCCATCCTTTTGCCTCAGCCTTCCAAACCACTGGGATTACAGGTGTGCACCACCATACCTGGTGCATGTTTGAATTTGAATTCTAGTCCTAAATATTCATTTTATTCTATTATTTTGGTTTTCTTCTTCAAGACATCCAGTGTATGTTGGATCTTATTTGCCTGGTTTCCAAATCACTTTATTTTTGATCTTTTTAATTTGTTTAATTTTACTTGATGTTTCTTACTTTCATATACTATGAATTTGGTCCTAACTCTTCCTTTTTTCTTGATTTAGGTCACATACCATGAGACAGACTCTGATATATAGATGTGTATGCTCAAAAATTGTTGGAGAGCACCTTCAAGATCAACACTTGTGACAAAGTAAAGGAAGGAAGATTGAACAGAGGAGAAGCTGAACTACAATTATGACATGCTGGTAAATGTTTAACAATCAGGTTGGGGGCTGGGGGAAAGCTTTGATCTGTAACATTTGACAATTTCCAGTGCAAAATACTTCTATCATGGCTAATTTTAAGCTAGCAACATGACATCGCTGCACATGGAGCTGGGAAGAAACGTACAGTAGCACCCATCAGATAAAACGGACATAACCTCTAACATAGATAACAGCAAATGTAGTAAAATATCTAGGAAGTAAGAAGTATTGAATGTTTATTACCTTGATTTTCAATATAATTTAAGTTTCTGTGATTTAAGTTTTAATATTGGGTGTTTTTTTTTTTTTAATATTTATTTTTTAGTATTTGGCGGACACAACATCTTTGTCTGTATGTGGTGCTGAGGATCGAACCCGGGCCGCACGCATGCCAGGCGAGCGCGCTGCCGCTTGAGCCACATCCCCAGCCCCGATATTGGGTGTTTTTAACAAATTATTTATAAAATTCCTAAAAATATAACAGCTTTCATAGGCCAGTAGGAGCCAGTTCCAGCACATGACAATATGATGGGGAGCTTTTGGAGTTGGGATGGCCCTTCAGAGGTGTAGGGTCTTTAGGCAAAAGCTTCTGTATCCTGTCATGGTCCAGTCACTGTTGTAGGTGGACCTTTGAGGAAAGGATATGACTTTGGATAAGGGGGTTCTCTAGCTAACAGAAATTCCAGAGAAGGATTCAGTTGCCAACATTATCAGCAACTAGGAGTATGAATGCTTCAGTCCTGAAGTGGGAATATGAGGAGCATACCAGAACATCTGCTGCACTTACATACCTGGTAGTCTTGTCTTGTTTTCTTTTTTTTTTTTTTTTTTTCTTTTGGAATCAGGGATTGAATCCAGGAGCACTTAATTACTGAGCCACATCCCCAGTTCTTTTTGAAATTTTATTTCAAGACAGAGTCTTGCTGAGTTGCTTAGGGTCTTGCTAAATTGCTGAGGCTGGCCTTGAACTTGTGATCCTCCTGCCTCAGCCTTCCAGCTGATGGCATCACAGGCACGTACCACTGCGCCTGGCTTGTTTTCTTTGGGAGAGCATTTTTTCATGCTTTTATCTAACTATTATAATTTGTGGTTGTTGTTTATGTAGGGTTTTTTCCACATAGTAACTTTGCATACTGAATATTTGTTGTTTTTGTTATTCATGTTTGAATATATTGGATTTTTCTGGCCCAGTTTTTAAATCATAAATCTTTTTAGAGAAAATGGGGACAATTCTGAGGGTCTTTCCTGTTTTTGCAATGCAAGAGCACCCTCTTCTGTTGTTAAGGTGAAGAACAGTTTTCTTAATTACAGTGTGTTTTGTAATCAAACTTCTTCTAGTTCTCCTATTATTTTTCCAGTGGGATACTTATTACCAGGAATAAGTGTTTTACTTCCCAAAAGAGATATCTTGTTGGGCACAGTGGTTCCCACCTGTAATCCCAGCATCTTGGAAGGATGAGAGGCGAGGAGTGTAAGTTTGAGGACAGCCTCAGCAATTTAGTGAGACCCTGTTTCAAAATAAAAAATCAAAAGGACTGGTACATAGCTTAGTAGTAAAACGCCCCTGGGTTCAATCCCAGTTAAAAATAAAAGCCCCAAAGAGACATTTTACCAAGACATTTCCAGAGCCCTGTTGCCTGTGCTAATTTGCCAGGTTTCAGATTAGTTCTCAGCTGTTCCCACGATGCGTTGGGTACCTTCCTTCTGGGAGTGAACCCTTGATATTATCTGTTTCTGTCAATGCTAAGACCCTCCATTTTCCCCTATTTCTTTAAATAGCTTCAGTGACCTCCATCATATGGGCGTTCTGGCTAGTCTCCAGTATAGTTTGTCTAACTCACGTGTAAATCGGAGATTGTAAATTGTTTTTGTTTTTGTTTTTGTTTTGGGAGTGGGATACCAGGGATTGAACTCAGAGGCACTCAACCACTGAGCCACATCCTCTTCCCTATTTTATGTTTTGTTTACAGACAGGGTCTCACTGAATTGCTTAGTACCTTACTTTTGCTCAAGCTGGCTTTGAACTTGTCATCCACCTATCTCAGCCTCCCAAGCCACTGGGATTACAGGCATGCGCCACCGTACCCAGCTGTAAGTTTTTTTTTTTCTTTCTGTATTTAGTAGGAATTTTTATTTGCATTTCTTTTTATTCTGTCCAGGGTGACTTAACTACTGAGCCACAAACCCAGTCCTTTTTGTTCTGTTTTGTTTTTGAAACAGGGACTCACTAAGTTGCTGAGGGTCTTACTAAGTTTCCAAGGTTGACCCCCAGACTTTTAATCCTCCTGCCTTAGCCTCCCAGAAGTCTCTGGAATTACAGGTGTGTGCTATTGCACCTGGCTGGTGTATTTGTTTTTAATATGCATAAATAATATTATTGGTTTTTGATAGCATTTCTGCTGCTGTGACCAAAGGACCAAAGAACATGACAAGAACAATTAGAGGAGGAAAAGTTTGGGGGCTCACCATTTCAGAGATCTCAGTACATATAGCCGGTTCCATTCCTCAGGGCTCCAGGTGAGGCAGCTCATCATGGTGGAACAGTGTGGTAGAGGAAGGCAGGTCAGGGCATGACCACCAAGAAGCAGAGAAAGAGAGGGCTGTTCCCACCACCATAAAATATAAACCCCAAAGGCATACCCCCAATGACCCACCTCCTCCAACCACATCCTATCTGCTTTCAATTACCGCTCAGTTAATTTCTATCAGGAGATTATCACTGATTGGATTAAGGTTCTCATAACCCAATCATTTCACCTTTAAGTCTTCTTGCATTGTCTCATACATGAGCTTTTGCGGGACACCATGTATCTAAACCATAACAATTGTGATTTAAATATCCTTATTTTTTCTTTTCTTTTTAAAAAATATTTATTTTTTAGTTGTAGTTAGACACGATACCTTTATTTTTATTCTGAGGATCGAACCCAGGGCCTTGCATGTGCTAGGCGAGCACTCTGCAGCTGAGCCACAACCCCAGCCCCTTCGTTTTTCATTTAACATTTGTGTTTATATAAACACACTATGTACAGCTAGTGTATTGCCTTTCTTTGCTGCATTTCTTTCAATCTGCATCCCCTTAATTTATGTACCTTTTCTCTTGGTCAAAACACTTGGGCCGGACAAGGAGGATTGAGAGTTTAAAGCCAGCCACAGCAAAAGCGTGGCTCTAAGAAACTCAGTAAGACCCTGTCTTTAATTTTTTTTACCTGTTTTATTTGTTTATTTTTATGTGTACTGAGGATCAAACCCAGTGCCTCACACGTGCAAGGCAAGTGCTCTACTTCTGAGCCATAACCCCAGCCCCAAGACCCTGTCTTTAAATAAAATACAAAGTAGGACTGGGGATGTGTCTCAGTGGTTGAGCGTCCCTGAGTTCAATTCCTGGTACCAAAAAACAAAAAACAAACAAAAAAACTTGGGTGGTGCCAGGCTCAGTAGAGCATACCCATAATTTCAGCAACTCAGGAGGCTGAGGAAGGAGGATTGCAAGTTTGAGGCCAGCCTCAGCAATTTAGCAAGGCCCTAAGTAACTTAGTGAGACCCTGTCTCAAAATAATTTTTTTTAAAAAAGTACTGGAGATGTAGCAAAGTGGCAGAGTGCCATGGGTTCAATCCCCAGAACAAACAAACAAACAAAAAAGCACCTGGGTTGCTTCTACTTCGTTGTTATCATGGACAGAGCTGATGAACACTTACATACATTCCTGCAGTAACATACGCAACATTTTTCTAGGAGACGTATCTAGGAGACACATATTTAGAATCTTGGGGGTCACAGGACACACACAGAGTTAACTCCACCAAGCATTTCCAGAGGACTTCCCAGAATAGTTAAGACATTTACAGTTCCACCTGATGTGCACAAGAGGTCAGTCTCTGCACACATTCATATCAAGATTTGTTAATGCCTCCTAAATTTTGCCACACTGATAAATAATCCATCAATTTCTGGCCTTTTTGTCTTTGTTGTTTAAGAATATTTTTCCCAACTTAAGTCAAATAGGTATTCTTCTTCAAATTCTTCCATGAGCTTCATGGTTTTATTTTTCCAATTATATCTTTAATATACCTGAACTTCACCTTATAATTAGAATATGGGAGGAATTCAACTTAATTTTTCTTCAACATAATTTATAAACAACCTGTTTATAATTTTGATCAACATAATTTATAAACAACCTGTCCTTTCCTCATGAAAGTGGCTTAGCTATTTTTATGGTGTCACTTTTTCATGTCAGGTTCTATGTGTCATGGAACTATGACTGAGCTTTTTATCATTGGTTTGTTCATTTTCCATTGGTTTGTTCATTTGTCCTTGTGTCTATCTAGTTTTGTTTTGTTTTACAGCCCTGAGGATCAAACCCAGGGCCTTGTTCATGTTTGGCAAGTTCTCTACCATTTAGATACATCCCCAGATCTAGGGTTTTTGTTTTGTTTTTTTAAATGTCTGTAGTGTGTAGGATCTTAACAGTTGGTATTGTTATCCCCTTTATGGCTTTCTTTTTCAAAGTTGATTCCTTTTTTTCATTGACATTTTGGAATGAGTTTGTCAAGTTTTGAAAAAGAAGTTTGAACTAACATCTTTTCTTTTTTGCTATTGGGTGTTGAACTCAGGACCTTGCACACATGTACTCTACCACTGAACTCTACTCCACCCCCTCTCCCCAGCTAACATTTTTTAACTTAATGTTTTAAAATGTTTTCTAGAAGTTTAATTGATTTTAAGTTATAGATTGAATTGATAAGAATTGACATCTTTACTGAGTTGTATTTCCTAAGAACAGAGTTTATTGATTTTCACTTAAAACCTTCTAAGAACAGCATTGATCTGTTTTTTAAAGATCTTATTTTATTTCCTTTAATAAAAAATTTTAAATTTTAGGATTAAAGGTATTATGCCATGTTTATGAATTTATTGTCATGTTTTATAGGTTTTTTTTAAAAATTTTTTTTTAATTTATTTTTTAGTTTTTGGCAGACACAACATCTTTGTTTGTATGTGGTGCTGAGGATCGAACCTGGGCCGCACGCATGCCAGGCGAGCGCGCTACCGCTTGAGCCACATCCCCAGCCCTGTTTTATAGGTTTTGATGCTATTTGGTAGCTTGCTATTTTCATTTCATTAGAGTTAACATACAGAAACAATATTACTGTTTCTCCGAAGAATTTTCAAGCATAAACCAGGTGTTTTATTCACAACTCTTGGGATGATTATATAATGTCTTCCTTTAATCCATAGTGCTATTAATTACATATCGTTTCCTCATTCTTATATTCCTCAAAGAAAATCTTGACCTTTTGTGTTTATGTGTGTATGTGTGTTGCTGATCGACTCCAGCACCTCACACATGCTAAGAAAGGGCTCTGCCACTAAGCTACACCCCCAGCCCTTTTAATATTTTTAAAAAACTTTGAACTGGTGCACACTGTAATCCCAAAGGCTCCGGAGGCTGAGACAGGAGGATTGAAAGTTCAAAGTCAGCCTCAGCAATTTGGTGAGACCCTAAACAACTTGATGAGATCCTGTCTCAAAATGAAAAATAAAAAGGACTGGGGATGTGGCTTAGTGGTTAAGTTTCCCTGAGTTTAATACCTGGTATCAAAAAAATTTTGAGATAGGTCTTGGTAAGTTTCCTGGGTTGGCCTTGAACTTGCAACCCTTCTGCCACAGCCTTCTTGGTAGCTAGGATTATAGGTATGCACCACCATACCCAGCTAATACTTTTTATACCTGTTTTTAAAATCTATTTTCTCAGTAACTTGGATTTTTGATTCTCTTTTTTTCCCACTTCTTTATTTTTTATTTACTTTACAGTAGAATGCATTTTGACATGTAGTACACAATGATTCTCTTTTCTTATGCTGTCTTCTTCTGATCTTGGAATAGTTAGGCGGCTTTTCTTCTTTTCCTATTTTCTGTAATAGTTTAATTAATAAAGGGGTTACCTGTTCCGGGACGGTTTGGCAAAAGTCACTATAAAATCTTATAAGCCTAATACCTTTTTTCTGTGCATAAAGCCTTTGATTACCAATTTATTTATACGTACTTGGCCTAATCATACATAATTTTTTCTACCAATTTTTGTGTTGTATACTTTTCCAAAAGTTATCCTCTTCATCAAATGTTATTAAATGTATTAGCCTATAATTGGTCATAAATTATTTGTGTATGTGGCACTGGGGATAGAATCCAGGGCCTCACACGTGCTAAGCAAACACTCTACCACTGAGCTACAACCCTTTCCCCCATAACATTGGTTCTCTCTGTTGTATCTGTAGATTTCATTATGTAATTTGATTATTTACATCTTTTCTTTCTTAACTAGCTCATTAGAAATGTTTCCATCTTACTCATCTTGGATGGTAACAATAAGTCTTAATATAACTAAAATTACAACTAATATTAATCAGTTAACTCAATCAAGAGAAAGCAGAAATTCGGGCTGGGTCTTAGACAAGATTTAAAAATTATAGCCAGGTGCCTTATTACACACCTGTAATCCCAGCTACTCAAGAGGCTGTGGCAGGAGTATCATAAGTTTGAGGCCAGCCTTGGCAACTTAATGAGACTCTGGCCAAAATGAAAACAGAAGGGCTGGGACATAGCTTAGTGGTAGGGTACCCCTGAATTCTATCTCTAGTACCACAAAAAAAGATATAAATAATTAAAAATTGAGATCTAAGAGTATATTATCTATAAAAGACATACTTAAAATGAAAGATTGTGGCCAAGTTTAAGATGAAGGGATATAAATAGATATTCCCATCTAATAATCACAAAGAGAGTGAGAGAACAAACCAGGTAGCTCTTTCACATCAGTTAACTTCAAGCTAGAATTCAAAGCAAAAAGTATCACCAAAGCAAAACAAAAGAAATCGGTTTGGTGTGCCTGGCACAGCAGGGCATGCCTATTAATCCCAGTGATTAGGGTGGCTGAGGCAGGAGGATAAATAAGATAGCCAGCCTCAGCAATGTAACAAGATTCTCAGCAACTTAGTGAGACCCTGTCACAAAATAAAAAATAAATAGGACTGGAGGTATAGCTCAGTGGTAAAGTGCCCCTGAGTTTAAGCCCCGTACCAAAACAAAAAGAAAGAAAGAAAAGAAATAGGCTTGCTGCACATGTGAGACTCTGAGTGGTCCCAAACACTGCCTGGCCCCCACAAAAAAAGAAAGATAAGAAATAGGCTTGGTGCTATCAGGCACTGTGCCAAAAGGAGATAACAAGTAGATAGTTGGATATATAGAAGTTAAGAAGCAAAGTTCAGAGTCAAAGTCGAAGCTGAGATATAAATTTGGATTCATTAGCATAGTGGTATTTAAGGTCATAAGATTCAGTGAGACCACCAAGGGAATGTAGACAGGAAAATAAGTCCAGGAAGTAAATTTTGATCAATTACAATATTTTGAGATCAGGAGGAACCATGAAAAAGATGTAGAAGTGGCCAGAAAAGTAGAAAGGAAACCAGGAGAGTATGATATTTTGAAAGTCATGTGAACATATTATTTCAGAGTGACCAGCAGTTTCAAATGTTGCTGATAACTCAAGAAAGATTAGGACTGAAAATTGATCATTGGTTCAAACAATGTGGAAATTGTTTGTGTCTTAGTGGGAGCTGGTTTGATAGTGAAGCAGGAGCAAAACCCAGATTAGAAGTGAGTTCAGGAGAGGAGGAAAATTGGAGACAGTGAATTTATAAATAAATAAACAAATATGTGTGTGTGTGTGTGTATATATATATATATATATATATATATATATATATATATATATATTTAGTTATAGGTGGACACAATATCTTTATTTTTATGTGGTGCTGAGGATCAAACCCAGTGCCTCACGTGTGCTAGGCAAGCTGTCTTCCAATGAGCTATACCCCCAGCCCAATTTTATACAATTTTTTAAAAGGAGTTTTGTCCAAAACAGAGGGAAAGCAATGGGAAGTAGCTGGCAAAGCAAGTGGGGATAAGAATTTTGCTTATTTTTTAAAGTTGAGGGGAGAAATCATGTTAGCAAGGGAAAGAATGTTGGGGGCAGTAAGGGCAGGGGAGAGAGAATGAATTATTATTGAGGCAATGTCCTTGAATAGAAGAGGAGATGGGATCTACTTATAAGCACAGAGGTTGATATTAGGTGGAAATTAGACGATTTATTCTCAAGAGAAGTAGAATATATGGGTACACATAGGTTAGGGAGATGTTGCAGAAGCACATGTAGTTAATAATGATTGCTCCTAATGCAATAAGGAGCAAAGTCAATAAGGAGCCAACAATGAAGATGGAAAAAAGGGTCTTAGAGAGTTAAGGAGCCAGGAGAAAATACAAAATTTTTGAATGGGAAAGCAGGGGGAATGGATTAGAGAAATAAAATGTTTATCAGGTCACATTCTGGGGCCACTGGAGATTAATAATTAAACTGAGACTGGTCAACAAGTTCAAATGTTTTCCTGAGAGCTGAAGCCACGTCAGCTGTCAGGGTACAAGTATGAATAGTCAGAGAAAACTATAGTTAAAATGAGCTGTGGTCAGCCAAGGAATACTTTAAATCAAGAGAGGAGAAAATGAGTAGGAGCTGAGAGTAGATGCCAAAGACTGATATAATTATTGACCATGGAATTTAAGCTGAATAACAAAGGAAATAAGGATATGAGACAAGGAGGGACATTAAGAAGGTGGTAGAGGGACTGGGGTTGTAGCTCAGTCGTGGAGCACTTGCCTAACATCTGTGGGTTCGAACATGTACTGGGTTCAATCCTCAACACCACCTAAAAATAAATAAATAAAATGAAGGTATTGTGTCCATCTACAACTAAAAAAAAAAAAAATTAAAAAAGAAGGTGGTAGGATCAGTGATATAAAGTTTCCTTTGGAGATCAAAGAATTATCAGATTTGAGGTACTAGAGAAAATGAACTATAAATAAAGTATTTGGAAGAGTTGCAATTTTTTGTTATTGTTTTTGTAATAATGAGGTCAAGTTATAACATTGCTAGAGGACTGAGTTACTGGAAGAGAAATAAGAAAACAGAAGCCATGCGTTGGAAAGGTCTATAGGTCAATACTGAAATTGTTAGAAATTATGACAGAAGGGATGGATAGAGTATCAATGAGCAAGCAGGTAGATAACTACAACAGGAAGGGTAATGGATGGCATACAGTCCAATAACAGGAGAGTTTGTGTGATTAGGTAATGGGGAAAATGATCTGTAAGTAGTCTTGAGGAGTGAAGAGAATTCCCAGGTCATCTCCAGGCCAAATGATAAAGCAGGATGTGGGAATTATAGGCATCACTTGGGAGAGCGGCAGGTGAAGCAGTGTTATCACAGAAGAGCCAGAGGTCAGTTATTGCTTTACATATTGTGAGGTTATATTTCATAAGTATCTATATTAATGATCAGTACACATTTTTTTTATCTTTTCTTTCCCTTTACCCCTAATGATTTCTTTTGTTTTGAAATCTATTTTTGTCTGTTATTTGGTGTGAATTTGCTTTGGTTCATATTTGCCTTTACCCCTTTCTTTGTTTTAACCTGTTTTGTCCTTTTAAGTGTATCTCTTGTACACAATATATTACTAGATCTTATTAAGTTCATTTTGAGAATTCCATTTTTTCTTTGGCGAATTTAACCAATATATTAAATTATTTTTTCTTGTTTGTTTTGGTACCAGGGATTGAACTCAGGGGCACTCACCCACTGAGCCACATCTGCAGCCCTTTTATTCTTTTATTTTGAGACAGGATTTCACTAAGTTGCTTAAGGGCTCTTTTAATTGCTGAAGCTAGCTTTGAACTTCAGTCCTCTTGCCTCAGCTAATCCCATACTGGGATTAGAGGTGTGGGCCACTATTCCCTGCTTAAATTACTTTCGTTAGTGCTTTGTATTCCATCTTAATTTGAACTTTTATTTATTTTTGCTCCTTGCTCATTTCCTTGGATAAATCATTTTTTTCCCCTATGGGTTTTAAAGGTATGAATTTTACATTTGTTCTTCTAGTGGTTATTCTTCTGGGCCCTCTGAATGTTTTGCCTTGTTCTCTACCTTGTTACATCTGGATTTTTGTACCACTGAGCCACAACCTCAGTCCCATATATGCTTTTTTAGATAACTCCACCAAGTTATTTTCCCATTTTTACTTTTTTATATTATATACATTATATAGCATTCACTAAATATATGCTTGATTGATTATTTCTCCAAGAGTATTTTCAAAGATGGTAATTTGCTGACAGCTTGAAGGTATAGGAATATGTTTATTGTATCTTCAAATTTAAATGATAGTTTAAATATAAAAATTTAGAGAGCTGCTTGTGGCTCAGTGGGATAGTGCTTGCCTAGCACACGTCAGGCATTGGGTTTGATCCTCAGTATCACATAAAAATAAATAAATAAAATGAAGGTATTGTGTCTATGTACAACTAAAAAATATTTTTAAAACTTTAGAGTCAGTTTATTTTTTCAACATTTTGAAAATATTAGTTTATTTTTTAACCTGCTTTGAATGTCACTCTTGAGAAGTTTATATTAATACATTTTCCTGGTGAGTGAGTTGCTCCTCTTCTCAGAAAGTTTTTGGAATTATCTGTCTCTTTACCTTTGTTAAGATGATTAAATACTCATCTTAAGTTTCATTAAAATATCACAAAGTATTCCTTTTTTTCCATATCAGCCCTTTTTTTTTTTTCACTCCATAAGCCATTTCAACATCAACCTGATTTTGGAGGTCCCCAGTTGTTTTTTACTATATCAGTTTCTTCCACTTTCTTCTTATTATTACTCCTATTATATGAATGTTGTCATTTCGATGTCCAATTACAATATTTATTTTATTTTTATTTTTTTTAAAGAGAGAGAGAGAATTTTTGTAAATATTTATTTTTAGTTTTCGGTGGACACAACATCTTTATTTTATTTTTATGTGGTGCTGAGGATCGAACCCAGTGCCCTGCGCATGCCAGGCGAGCGCATTACTGCTTGAGCCACATCCCCAGCCTCCCATATTTTAAAAAATTATTTATTTATTTATTTATTTTTACATATGTTGTCATACATGACAACAGATTTTTGACATATAATACGTACATGGAATGTACATACATCAATCATATTGTCTATTCTATTCTGCTGCCCTTCCTATCCTCCTTACTCCTCCCCTCCTCTCCCATCCTTTCTCTCTATCCAATCTAATGTGACACACTTTTTTTTTCTTTTTCTCATTACAACATCATATATGTATTCTGTATGATAATGAGGTTCTCCTTCCATCTTCCGTGCAACTCCCTTTCTCCCTCTTTTTCCCTCCCACCTCTCTTCCCTATTTAGTGGTAGTCTTCTTCTCATGCTCTTCTTCCCTATCCCATTTTGAGTCACCCCCCTTATATCAGAGAAGACATTCGGCATTTGTTTTTTAGGGATTGGCTCACTTCACTTAGCATAATCTGCTCCAATGCCATCCATTTGCCTGTAAATGCCATGATCTTGTTATTTTTTAGTACTGAGTAATATTCCATTGTGTATAAATGCCACATTTTTTAATCCATTCATCTATTGAAGGCATCTAGGTTAGTTCCACATTCTAGCTATTGTGAATTGTGCTGCTATAAACATTGATGTGGCTGTGTCCCTGTAGTATGCTCTTTTTAGGTCTTTTGGGTATAGTCCAAGAAGGAGAATAGCTGGGTCAAATGGTGGTTCCATTCCCAGCTTTCCAAGGAATCTCCATACTGCTTTCCAAATTGGCTGCACCAATTTGCAGTCCCACCAGCAATGTATGAGTGTACCTCCCCCCCCCATCCTCACCAGCACTTATTGTTGTTTGACTTCATAATGGCTGCCATTCTTATTGGAGTGAGATGGTATCTTAGAGTAGTTTTAATTTGCATTTCTCTGATTGCTAGAGATGATGAGCATTTTTTCATGTACTTGTTGATTGATTGTATGTCCTCTTCTGAGAAGTTTCTGTTCAAGTCCTTGGCCCATTTGTTGATTGGGTTATTTGCTTTTTTGTTGTTTTGAGTTCTTTGTATACTCTAGAGATTAGAGCTCTATCTGATGTTTGGGGGGTAAAAATTTGTTCCCAGGATGTAGGCTCCCTATTCACCTCACATATTATTTCTCTTGCTGAGAAAAAACTTTTTAGTTTGAATTTGTCCCATTTGTTGATTCTTGGTTTTAACTCTTGTGCTATAGGTGTCTTATTAAGAAATTTGCCCAGCCCCCCATATTTTTTAAAGAGGTTTTCTTGTTTGTTTGTTGTTTTTTACATAATACCTTTATTTAGGACCAATCCCAGGGCCTCACACATACTAGGCAAGTGCTGTACCACTGAGCCACAATCCCACGCCATTTTCCCATATTTTTTAAAAAAATATTTTTTAGTTGCCAGTGGATTTTTTACTTTATTTATTTATTTATGTATGGTGCTAAGGATCGAACCTAGGGCCTCACACATGCCAGGCAAGCGCTGTACCACTGAGCCAAACCCCAGTCCCCATTTTCCAATATTTTTAATTGGTGCATTACAGTTGTACAAAATGGTAGCATTTATTATTACATATTTGTACATGTACACAATATAACAATATAATTTGGTCAATATCATTCCCCAGTATTCCCCCTTTTCTTTCCCTCCTCCTTCTCCCTGGTCCTTTTTCTGTATTCTACTGATCTCCCTTTGATTTTCATGAGACTTCACACCCCTACATCTTTCTTTTCCTTTTTCCTTTCTACCTTCCACATATGAGAGAAAACATGACTTTTGACTTTCTGAGTCTGGCTTATTTTGCTTAACGTGAAATTCTCAAGTTCCATCCTGTAAATGACATAAATCCATTCTTCTTTATGGTTGAATAAAACTCCATTATGTATATATACCAGATTTTCTTTATCCATTCATCCATTGATGGATACCTAGGTTGGTTTCATAGTTTGACTATTGTGAATTCTGCTGCTATAAATATGGGTATTCATGTATTATGTATTGCTATGGTAATACACAATTATTTAGGATAAATACCAAGGAATGGATAGCTGGGTCATATGGTGGTTCCCTACCTAGTCTTTTTTTTTTTTTTGGTAGTAGGAATTAAACCCAGGGGTGCTTATACATTGAGCCACAGCCCCCCTCCCCTTTTTTAAAATTTTTTTTATTTGTTGATGGATCTTTAATTTATTTATATGCTGTCCTAAGAATTGAACCCAGTGCCTCGCACATGCTAGGCAAGCACTCTACCACTGAGCCACAACCCCAGCCCCCCTTCCCTTTTTAAAAAACTTAACCTTTATTTTATTTTTATATATGATTTGTTTTTATTTATGATTTGTTTTCATATGATCCTATGTGGTACTAAGGATCGAACCCAGTGCCTCACTCTCCCAGTGCCTTACTGTTGATAAGCAAGTACTGCACTACTGAGCTATAATCCCAGCCCCCCAGCACCTTTTATTTTTTATAGACAGGGTCTTGCAAGGGCCTCACTATGTTGCTGAGGTTGGCTTTGAACTTGCAGTCCTCACCTGGTTCTTTCTTTCTTTTTATAATTGTTTATTTCTGAATCATTACCAATAGCCTCCTTTATTTCTTTGGGAACATCTTTTTGGCTTGTATTCTAATAACTTTTGTCATCTAGAATAGGTTATTCAGTTTATTGCCTTTCTAGTCATATAGTTATTCTTACCTCTAAGGTCATTTTCTCTCGTGGGTATCAGCTATCTTGGAGGATAATGGATTCAGAAAGAGGTGGGGGTAATTAAAGCTTTGGCCTTAGCTTATGTCACTCCTGGTGAGTTGGGGATCCAGTTTTGAATAGCTTCATTTGTATTGTTCTTATAGAGGGCTTTGCCCTTAAGGAACCTCTCTATACCATACTCTGGATTTTGTTCCTTTCTGAGAATATATTTTTCATAGCTCTCTGGGTGAAAAGAAGGCTAAGAACGGGAAGGTAAATGTATCTTCTCCAACTTATATGTGTCTCAGTAGAGCCAGCATTTATTGGTTTTGTTTTTTCAATCCTGCATCCCAGTAATGTTCCCTATGAACCACTTGGCACCCCTGCACTTTGGATTTTAATAGGGCTGATGGGGAATGCAGTGATCAATTCTGGGTAGTATAGTGGATAGAAAAAAAAAAAAACCCAACTGAAAATTTCTCCTCAAATCTACACCCAGTTGGAAACCTGGCCTCTCTTTGTACGGTGTAACTATTTCCCTTGCCAGATCCCCAGATTCTTTGGGGATTTATACTGGGTTTTATTTTCCTTCTTTATTCCCATTTCTCACTTCTGAGATATCTTTGGATTTGGATTGGAGGAGGTTAACTGTGCCATTTCATCAGGTCGGGGCCCACAATGATGTCTCTTTTATGACTCAGCCTTCCCCATGGTTTGATGAAGCTTTGTTTTCAGTACTTTAGAAAAGAAGATGTCCTTCCTTGAGTGGTCATAACAATAGTGTGTAAATGAAGAACTACAAGCAGCATGTAAGATTGGGAATGAAACCACCTTTTGACCCAGCTATCCTACTCCTCAGTCTATACCCAAAGGACTTAAAAACAGCATACTTCAGGGACACAGCCACATCAATGTTTATAGCAGCACAATTCACAATAGCTAAACTGTGGAACCAACCTAGATTCCCCTCAGTAGATGAATGGATAAAGAAAATGTGATATATATACACAATGGAATATTACTTAGCAATAAAAGAGAATAAAATTGTGGCATTTTCAGGTAAACGGGTGGAGTTGGAGAATATAATGCTAAGTGAAGTTAGACAATCCCAAAAAACCAAATGCTGAATGTTTTCTCTGATATAAGGAGGCTGATTCATAGTGAGGTTGGAAGGGGGAACATGGGAGGATTAGACAACTATATAGGGCAAAGGGGAGGAAGGGGAAGGGAGGAGGTAAGGGGGTAAAAAAGATGGTGGAATGACATGGACATCATTATAAAAAAAGTACATGTATGAAGACACGAATATACTTTCTATACAACCAGAGATACTAAAAATTGTGCTCTATATGTGTAATATGAATTGTAAAACGTTTTGCTGTCATATATAACAAATTAGAATAAAAATTAAAAAAACACAAAGAATAGCTGTTTACTCCTGTAAACATAGCTACTTGAGAGGCTAAGGTAGGAGGATTGAGAGTTCCAGGTCAGTCTCAGCAACTAAGTGAATCCCTGCCTCAAAATAAAAGATAGAAAAAGCTGGGGATGTAGCACAATGATAAAGCAACCCAGGTTC
Source organism: Marmota monax (assembly GCF_021218885.2). NCBI lineage: Eukaryota > Metazoa > Chordata > Mammalia > Rodentia > Sciuridae > Marmota > Marmota monax. The sequence goes on from NW_026695227.1 coordinate 31,245,951, forward strand.
AACCCCTATTACGTACAAACAAACAAACATACCACAAAATGCAGCATATATATTCATGAAAGGAGAATAAAATAGGCATTTTACTGACACATATTGAAATGTACTTTCTATAGGCTTGTATTTCATTTTACACGTGTTTGGGAATCTTCTTAGACCTAGAAATAAGAAAAGAAAATTAATTATATTACAAACTGCTCTTAAACACATTTGTGGGAATAGAAGTGAGTTGTAGGGAAAATAAGTGCTTCCTGAACTCGAAAGATAAACTTGTAAAATTAACATGGAATACATAGTTGTTCAAGTCACATTCAGAAGGCAAAATTTCTCCCAGGACCCAAGTTGGGAAAAACAGGGCTTGTCAATAACTTATTACTTATTGCACAGTATTCTTATACCTAAAATTATCAATACCTTAAATATTGACCATGGTTGTTATTTCTAAAGATGTACTTCCAAATTTTCTTTGGTGAACATGCATTCATTTTGTAATTGGAAAAAAAAGTATTACTTTAACAGAATTATCTTAGGGAAACAATCATATAAATATACAGACTTGTGTAAGGCTATTTGGTGAGCCAGGCATAGTGGTACACAGACTAGGAGGCTGAGGCAGGAGGATGGAAAATTCAAAGTCAGCCTTAGCAACATGATCCCTAAGCAAGACCTTGCTCAAAATAAAAAATAAAAATGGCTGGGGATGTGACTCAGTGGTTAAGCATCCCTGGGTTCAATCCCCATTATCAGAAAAAAATAATTTTTGGTGAAACATTGCTTGTCATGTTGAAAATATCCTCATTTTTCTCAAAAGGAGAACAATTTAATGAATTTTGACATACTCATACAACCAATAAAATTATGATGTAGGTCTGCATTTATTAACAGAAAAAATTCAAAGATGTGCTGTTAAATTAAACAAAAGCAGGTTTTAAAATGTATCCCCAATATGAACTTGTTTGCAACAGAAAAATAAGACAGTATATAAATATTTATAGGAAGAAAAGTCAGAGAGTGTGTGTGTGTGTGTGGGGGGTGCATGTGTATGCATGAAGTTACCACTCCATCCTAACAACAAATAAGTAACTGAAAAAAATCAACAACTCTTTTTAGATTCGATAGAAAAGTGAAGGAGAGATGGACAGGTGGATACAGAGAATTAAAACTTAATGGGGAAGAAACCTTTGATGATTGCTGGAGACAACTCTAAGAGATTAAAAACTCTAGGGGGGTGCCAGTAGTAAGGAGTCCCCTACACTTTCATGAGTTTTAGTCCAGAGGCTGTAACAAGTCCTCATAAAGAAAATGGGAGAGAATTCCTTGTGATCTGGTAAGGGGAGGGAAAAAATAACCATTCTTAAATATGCCAGATCACTCTGTTCTTAACAAGTTATACCCTCAAGGCTATTTTTTAAAAATATTTTTAGGGGTAGATGGAAATAATACCTTTATTTTGTTTATTTATTTTTATATGGTGCTGAGGATCCAACCCAGTGCCTCCCATGTGTAGGGAAGCACTCTATCACTGAGCTACAATTCCAGCCCAAGACAATTATTTTAATAGAGCCTAACCTGCTAGGTTTTTACCAGAGACTAACCTACCTGGGAGAAATACCAAATTACATTTACCTCTAATTACCCTGTCCCACCTAAAGGGAGAAAAAAGACTTAAGGAGCACTGACAAAGTTCGAAGTTCAGAGGTACAGACTCACCAAAAGACTAAGGACCTAATCATGGGACTATAGAACTCTTCTCTTACCACCACAATACTAAAGGCCTATTTACTGGTATTTCCTTTACCTAGCACATCATGTCTAGATTTCAACAAAAAATTACAAGATATACAAAAAGGCAAAAAAAAAAACCCACTAAAGAATGTGTATGCACAAATATATAAAAATGAATCCCATCATATGTATAATCACAATGACCAATAAAAACATGGGGAAAAAAAACACTAGAGAGACTGAACCTGCATCAGAACTAGAGTCAGACATGGCAGGGATTTAAAACAACTATGATGTTCTAAGGGCACTAGTAGAAAAAAGTCAACAATATGCAAAGTCAGATGGATAATATGAGCAGAGAGATGGAAATTCTAAGAAAAATATCTATAAAGAATGCTAGAGGGGCAGGGCTGGGGATGTGGCTCAAGCGGTAGCGCGCTTGCCTGGCATGCGTGCGGCCTGGTTCGATCCTCAGCACCACATACAAACAAAGATGTTGTGTCCGCTGAAAACTAAAAAATAAATATTAAAATTCTCTCTCTCTCCTCTCTCTTTAAAAAAAAGAAAAAGAAAGAAATAGGAAACAAGGGCTGGGGCTGGGGCATACTTGCCTGACATGTGTGAGGCACTGGGTTCCATTCTCAGCACCACATATAAATAAATAAATAAATAAAATAACAACTAAAAATATATTTAAAAAAAAGAAATAGGAAACAAAACCCTAAAATTCATATAGAATAACAAAAAGACTTTAAACATCCAAAGTAATCTTCTTTGGTGGCGGATACTGGGGATTTAACACAGGCACAGTTTACCACTGAGCCACATCCCCCAGCCCCTCTTTTTGTTTTTTGAGACAGGGTCTTGCTAAGTTGCTTAGAGCCTTGCTAATTGGCCTTGAACTTGTGCTCCTCCTGCCTCAGCCTCCCAAACTGCTGTGATTACAGTACACCACAGTACCTGCCCAAAGCAATCTTGATCAAAAACAACAAAACTGCCAGGTTCAGTGGCATATGCCTGTTGATCCCCACGACTCAGGAGGCTTAAGGCAAGAGGACTGAAATTTTGATGCCAGCCTCAGCAACTTAGCAAGAATCTGTCTCAAAATAAAGAGTAAAAAGAGAACTAGGTATATGACTCAGTGGTAAAAGCATCCCTGGGTTCAATCCCCAGCACTAAAAAAGAAAAAAGAAATAACAAAGCTGAAGGCCCCCCCAAAATTTCAAAATCTAATACAGAGCTATAGTAACCAAAACAGCATGGTACTGGCATAAAAACAAACACACTGACCAATGGTATAGGATAGAGAGCCCAGAAATAAACCCATACATCTATGGTCCCCAATCCCTGTTATTTATATTTATTTTTAAATTTTAAGACAGGGGTCTCACTAAGTTGCTGAGGATCTCACTAAATTGCTGAGCCTGGCCTCCAACTTTGATGTTCTTATCTTAGTCTCCTGAGTTGCTGGGATTATAGGCATGTGCCACTGTGCTCAGCTGGTCAGTTAATTTTTTACAATGGACCAAGAACACACAATGAGGAAAAAATAGACTATTCAAGAAATGGTGTTGGGGAAACTGACTATATGTTCAGAAGAATGAAGTAGACTCTTATCTAATTACTTACATAAGAATCCATTTAAAATGGATTGAAGACTTACATATAATACCTGCAACTGCAGACCCACTAAAAGAAAATGGGAAAATTCCATGACATTAGTCTGGTCAATGATTTATTGGATATGACTCTAAAAAGCACAGGCAACAAAAGCAAAAATGCACAAGTGGGATTATATCAAACTAGAAATCTTCTATACAGCAAAGGAAACAATGAACAGAGTGAAGAAACAACTCAAAGATTAGGAAAAATATTTGCAAATCTTATGTTGGATATTCAAAATATATAATAACTCCTCAATAACAAGAAAAGAGCTCTATAAAGGGGGAGGGGGTAGAAGACCCTAATAAACACTTGTCAATAAGAGGCATACAAATGCCTGTAATCTCAGCTACTCAGAAGGCTGAGGGAGGAAGATCACAGGTTTAAGGCCAGTCTTGGCAATTTAGCAAGACCCTATCTCAAAATAAAAAATAAAAAGTGATGAGGTTGTAGCTCAGTAGTAAAACACTTCTGTATTCATTTCCCAGTTTTGGTTGTTTGTTTGTTTTTTTTTAAGTAATAAATATGGTTGCCAGATATGGTGGCATCTGCCTGTAATCCCAGCAGCTCGGGAGGCTGAGACAGAAAGACCTTGAGTTCAAAGCAGCCTCAGCAAAAGTGAGGCACTTTTGCTCAGTAAGACCCTGTCTCTAAATAAAATACATAATAGGGCTGGAGATGTGGCTCAGTCGTTGAGGGTCCCTGAGTTCAATTCCTGGTATCAAAAATAAATAAATAAATAAAAATAAATATGGTAGACACTAATTCAACTATATCAGCAATGACTTTGAATCTCAGTGGTCTAAATCCATCAATAAAAAGATTTTCAGAGTGGATAAAAAAACATGACCCTTGAGAAACTCCCTATAAAAATGTGTCTGTGAGAAATCATTGTAAATATAAAGACACATAGACTAAAAGATGGAGAAAGACATACATTTGATAGTGTAGCATAACAACACTATCAAATCAGGAGTAATTATATGTCGAACAAAGTAGACTTTAAAGTAAGGGAGGTTGACAGGGAGAAAGAAGACCATTACATAATTATAAAGGTGCTGATTCTCCAAGAAGACAATCAACAGTCCTTAATGTACTTGCACTTAACAACAAAGCATGAAAATACATGAGTTAAGGGAAAATTGATTACCCATATTTAGAAGAATAAAACTAGATTTTATCTTTCACCCTGCACAAAAATTAACTCAAAATGGATTATGAAAACCTAGGACTTAGACCAGAAACTATGCAACACCTAGAAGAAAATGTAGGGTCAGTTATAGGCACAGGCAATGACTTCCTCAATCAGACCTCTAAAGTCAGGAAATAATGCCAAGAGTTAATAAATGGGATGGCATCTTCTGTACAGCAAAGGAAACAATTAGGAATGTGAAGAGAGAACCTACAGGATGGGAGAAAATATTTGCTAGCCACACTTCTGACAGGATTAATATCCAGAATATATAAAGAACTCAAAAAACTTTACAACCAATAAAACAAATAACCCAATTAATAAATAAGCAAATAAACTAAACAGGCACTTATCAAAAGAAGAAATATAAATGGCTAACAAGTATATGAAAAAATATTCAACATCATTAACAATTAGGGAAATGCAAATCAAAACTACTCTGAGAATTCATCTGACCTGTAAGAATGGCAGTCATCAACATCAAGAGTACAAACAAGGGCTGGGGTTGTGGCTTCATTGTGCTGGGGTTGTGGTTCAATAGTAGAGTGCTTTCCTAGCATGCACGAGGCACTGGGTTCGATCCTCATCACCACATAAATGTAAAATAAAGATATTGTGTCCACCTAAAACTTAAGAATAAATACTTTTTAAAAAGAGTACAAATAATAATAAATGCTTGAGAGGATTTGGAGAAAAAAGGAACACTTTTACACTGTTGGTGGGACTGTAAATTAGTCCAACTTCTATATAAATCAATATGGAGGTTCCTCAAAAGACTAGGCATGCAACCGCCATATTACCCAGCTACTATTGGAAAGAACAAAGGGACCAGAAGATTTTGAAGTGGTTTTCAATTGTATTTATTTTCTTTTGAGTAAAATGTATTATAACATATTTAATTAAAAATTAGTATTAATTTATCACATTACTAAGATGAAGAAAAATCATATGATTAATCCAATAGATGTAGAAAAATTGGCTACTATTCAACATTGATTCATGAAAAAATAATAATGACAACTATATTCATCTATAGGAGAATGTAGAGAATTCATCTATATTCTCCAACAAAAAAACAACAACATTACTATAAACAAATATACTGATGTATCTCAAAGACATAATGATGTAAAAAAGAAGACAGAAAAGATTAAAGATTGACTTAATTTTTATGAAGTTCAAAATAGATAAACTATTTATGATGATAGAATTCTAAATAGTATTTATCTTGGAATGGGAGCATTAACTTGCAAGATGTATCAGGAGAGACTTTTAGGGGTTTAAATTTTTTTTTTTTTTTAATCTGGGAAGTGATTACCAGAAGTATATGGATAGATTGATGGATTTTCTTTTAGAATTTTTAGTGGCTTTATTAAAGCATAATTAACTTAAACTACATATATTTAAAGTATACAGTTGAATGAGTTTTTATACATGTATGCATGCATCTATATAATCACTAGCAGAACTGGGACCAGGATGATGAACACATGCCATCAACCTCAAAAATTCCCTCATGCCATCTCTCTCACATCCCTTCCTGTCCACAGGCCACAACAGATCCTCTTTCTGTCACTAGTTTTCATCTCCTAAAATTTTACATCATCTTCTGAGAAGTGTCTCTTCAGGTCTTTGGCCTATTTATTGATTGGGTTATTTGTGTTTTTGGTGTTTAGCTTTTCGAGTTCTTTATGTACCCTAGTGATTAGTGCTCTATCTGATATGTGAGGAGTAAAGATTTGCTCCCAAGATAAAAGCTCTATATTCACCTCACAGATTGTTTCTTTTGCTGAGAAGAAACTTTTTAGTTTGAGTCCATCCCATTTATTGATTCTTAATTTTAATTCTTGTGTCACAGGAGTCTTATTAAGGAAGTTGGGGCCTAATCCCACATGATGGAGTTTAGGGCCTACTTTTTCTTCTATTAGACACAGTGTCTCTGGTTGTATTCCTGAGTTCTTGATCCATTTTGAGTTGAGTTTTGTGCATGGTGAGAGATAGGGGTTTAATTTCATTTTGTTGCATATGGATTTCCAGTTTTCCCAGCACCATTTGTTGAAGAGGCTATCTTTTCTCCAATGCATGTTCTAGGCACCTTTGTCTAATACAAGATAATTGTAGTTTTGTGGTTAGTCTCTGTGTCCTCTGCTCTGTACCATTGGTCTACCAGTCTGTTTTGGTGCCAATACCATGCTGTTTTGTTACTATTGCTCTGTAGTATACTTTAAGGTCTTGTATAGTGATGCCACCTGCTTCAGTCTTCCTGCTAAGGATTGCTTTAGCTATTCTGGGTCTCTTATTTTTCCAGATGAATTTCATGATTGCTTTTTCTTTCACCTCTTTTGTTAAGTTGATTCCCAAGTATTTTATTTTTTTTCCAGGCTATTGAGAATGGGGTAGTTTTCCTTATTTCCCTTTCTGAGGATTTGTCACTGATATACAGAAAGGCCTTTGATTTATGGGTGTTGATTTTATATCTTGCTACTTTGCTGAATTCATTTACTAGTTCTAGGAGTTTTCTGATGGAACTTTTAGGGTATTCCAGGTAACAGAATTATAGCATCAGCAAATAGTGTCAATTTGAGTTCTTTTTTTTTTTTCCTAAGTGTATCTCTTTAATTTCTTTCATCTAATTACTCTGGCCAGTGTTTCAAGAACTATGTTAAATAGAAGAGGTGAAAGAGGGCATCCCTATCTTATTCTAGTTTTTAGAGGGAATGCCTTCAATTTTTCTCATTTAGAATAATGTTGACCTGGGGCTTAGCATAGATAGCCTTTACGATGTTGAGATATTTCCTATTATCCCTAGTTTTTGTAGTGTTTTGAACATAAAGGGATGCTGTATTTTGTCAAATGCTTTTTTTGCATCTATTGAGATGATCATATGATTCTTATCTTTAAGTCTATTGATGTGATGAATTACATTTATTGATTTCTGTATGTTGAACCAACCTTGCATCCCTGGGATGAATCCCACTTGATCATGGGGCACGATATTTTTGATATGTTTTTGTATTTGATTTGCCAGAATTTTATTGAGAATTTTTGCATCTATGATCATTAGAGATATTTGTCTGAATTTTTTTTTTTTTTTTTTTTTTTTTTTTTTTGGTGTGTCTTTGCCTGGTTTTGGAATCAGAGTAATAATGGCCTCATAGAATGAGTTTGGAAGTGCTGTCTCTTTTTCTATTTCCTGAAATAAATTGGAGAATATTGGTATTAGTTCTTCTTTAGAGGTCTTGTAGAACTGGGCTGTGTATCCGTCCAGTCCTGGGCTTTTCTTGGTTGGTAGACTTTTGATGGTGTCTGCTATTTCGTCACTTGAAATTGATCTGTTTAAATTGTGTATATAATCCTGATTCAATTTGGGCAAATTATATGACTCTAGAAATTTGTCAATGTCTTTGATACTTTCTATTTTATTGGAGTACAAGTTTTCAAAATAATTTCTAATTATCTTCTGTATTTCTGTAGTGTCTGTTGTGATATTTCCTTTTTCATAACCTATGTTAGGGATTTGAGTTTTCTCTCTCCTTCTCTTTGTTAACATGGTTAAGGGTCTGTCAATTTTTTTTATTTTTTCAAAGAACCAACTTTTTGTCCTGTCACTTTTTTCAATTGTTTCTTTTTTTTCAATTCATTGATTTCAGGTCTGATTTTAATTATTTCCTGTCTTCTGCTGCTTTTGGAGTTGATTTTTTTCTTCTTTTTCTAGGGCTTTGAGATGTAGTGTTAAGTAATTTATTTGTTGACTTCTTCTTTTAAGGAATGAACTCCATGCAATGAACTTTCCTCTTAGAACTGCTTTCATAGCGTTCCAGAGATTTTGATATGTTGTATCTGTGTTCTCATTCACCTTTAAAAACTTTTAAATCTCCTTCTCAATGTCTTCTGTAACCCATTATTCATTCAGTAGCATAATATTTAGTCTCCAGGTGTTGGAGTGGATTTTATTTCTTATTTTATCATTGATTTCTAATTTTATTCCATTACGATCTGATAGAATGCAGGGTAATATCCCTACTTTTTTATATTTGCTAAGAGTTGCTTTGTGGCATAGTATATGGTCTATTTTAGAGAAGGATCCATGTGCTGCTGAGAAGAAAGTATATTCTCTCATTGAAGGTTGGGATATTCTATGTATGTCATTTAAGCCTAAGTTATTGATTGTATTATTGGGTTCTATAGTTTCTTTGTTCAGCTTTTGTTTGGAAGATCTATCTAGTGATGAAAGGTGTGTGTTAAAGTCATTGAAAATTACTGTGTTGTGGTCTATTTGACTCTTGAACTTGAGAAGAGTTTGATGAACATAGCTGCTCTGTTGTTTGGGGCATATATATTTATAATTGTTAAGTCTTATTGGTGTATGGTTCCCTCGAGCAGTATGTAGTGTCCTTCTTTATCCTTTTTGATTAACTTTAGTTTGAAGTCTACTTTATTTGATATGAGGATAGAAACTCCTGCTTGCTTCCGCAGTCCATGTGAGTGGTATGATTTTTCCCAACCCTTCACCTTCAGTCTGTGGATGTCTTTTTCTATGAAATGAGTCTCTTGGAGGTAGCATATTGTTGGGTCTTTTTTTTTTTTTTTTAATCTAATCTGCTAATCTATGTCTCTTGATTGGGGAGTTTAGGCCATTAACATTCAGGGTTATTATTTGAGACATGATTTGTATTCCCAGCCATTTTTGTTTACTTTTGGTATTTAATGTGACTTGGTTTCTCCTTTGATTAGATTTTCCTTTAGTGTAATCCCTCCCTCTGTTGATTTTCATCATTGTTTTTCATTTCCTCTTCTTGGAATATTTTGCTGAGGATGTTCTGTAGTGCAGGCTTTCTAGTTGTAAATTCTTTTAACTTTTGTTTATCATGGAAGGTTTTTATTTCATCATCAAATCTAAAACTTAGTTATGCTGGATGTAAGACTCTTGGTTGGCATCCATTTTCTTTCAGAGTTTGGTATATGTTGTTTCACAATCTCCTGGTTTTGGAGATCTGGGTTAAAAAATCTGCTGAGATATGAATTGGTCTCCCCCATAAGTGATCTTGTGGCTTTTAAGATTCTATCCTTATTCTGTATATTAGGCATTTTCATATAATATGCCTTGTAGATCTGTTGTAATTTTGTCCATTTGGTGTCCTGTAAGCCTCTTGTATTTGGTTTTCCAATTTGTTCTTCATGCTTGGGAAATTTTTTGATATTATCTCATTGAAGAGATTGTGCATTCCTTTGGTTTGAAACTCTGTGCCTTCCTCTATCCCAATAACTCTTAGATTTGGTCTTTTGATGCTGTCCCATAATTTTGGATGTTCTGTTCATGGTTTCTAACTTTCTTCACTGTGTGGTCAACTTTTTTTTCCAGATTGTATACTTTGTCTTCATTATCTGATGTTCTTTCTTCCAAGTGATCTAGTCTGTTGGTTATGCTTTCTATTGAGTTTTTTATTTGATTTATTGTATCCTTCATTTCAAGGATTTCTGATTTTTTTTTTCAGGGTCTCTGTCTCTCTCTTGAAGTAATCTTTTGCTACCTGTATTTGCTCTCTTATCTCATTGTTGGAGTGATCATTTTTTTGCTTGTATTTGCTCATTTAGGTCATTCTTTAATTCACAGATCATTTTAATTATGAACCTTCTGAACTCCTTCCCTGACATTTCATCAACTTAGCTGTACATAGATTCTGTTATTATATTGTCCTGGTTTGTTTGGGGCACTTTCCTCCCTTGTTTTTTCATGTTGTTTATGCGTCTTCCTTTCTTGCAGTGTGGATCTGAGATATTACAGTTTCTTCCCCATATTCTTGTAGTGTACTCATGCAGATTGTCTGTACCTCACCTTAATGTTGGGCTTCCAGACCCTGCTGATGTCCCACAATGGATGCTACTGCATCCTGGATCTGGGACCTGAATAAGTTGGAGTGGGTAGATCTGGGCCACTGGGTTTGACCTTCCGTGGTAGTCTGCTGGTCGGAAGAGACTGTCCTGCGCCAGAGGCTAGGCTCTATCAGGTGTCTGCCCCCCTGGGAAGGGGTGGACTGGGCTTGCTGTGCTCCTAGGTCCAGCACAGGTGTGTGTGGGTAGATCTGGGCTCCTGGGCTTGACCTCCCACTATAGTCTGCTGGTCAGAAGGGGCAGTCCTGCACCAGAGGTTAGGCTCTGGTGAGTGTCTGCCCCACTGGGAAAGCGGTGGACCAGGCCTGCTGTGTGCCTGGGCCCCGCAGAGGCCAGTGTGGGTGGATCTCTCTTATTGGTTGGTTTGTTTTCTTATTGAGTCTTGAGAGTTCTAAGTGCTAACTCCTTTAGTATATATAAGATTTGCGAATATTTTGTCCCATTCTATTGGTTGTTTTTTCATTCTTTTAGCAGTGTTATTTGAAGAACAGGCATTTTTAATTTGGGGGGAGTTTTCTATTGTTGGTTTTTAGAAGATAAAGCAAAAAAAGCAACATTCTGAATTTTAAAATTTTGGTTCTGGATTTTAAAATTTTTCTTTCTTTCTTTTTGTACTGGGGATTGAACCCAGGGGCACTTAACCACTAAGTTATAGCCCCAACAATTTTTTGTATTTTTATTTAGAGACAGGGTCTCACTGAGTTGCTTAGTGTCTTGCTAAATTTGCTGAGACTGGCTTTGAACTCATGATCCTGCCTCAGCCTCCTGAGCCTCTGGGATTACAGGTGTGTGCCATGGCACCTGGCCTGGTTCTGCATTCATATTCTCTTAGATTCTTACCAACTGTTTTATCTCAGTGACTAGTTATAGCTGAGTGTGCTGGTGCACACTTGTAATTCCACCATCTCTGGAGGTGGAGGCAGGAGAATCATTAGTTTGAGGCCAGCCTCAGCAATTTAATGAGACTCTGTCTTAAAATTAAATAAATAACTAAAAAGAACTTGAGGTGTAGCTCAGTGGTAGAATGCCCCCGGGTTCAATCCCTAGCATATATGTGTACACACACACACACACACACACACCAAAAAAAAAAATCAGTGCCTGGTTACTATGCCTGTCAGGCATGTAGTCTCAAAACATATGATCTAAAATCAAGCAGGTAAGTAATGAGAGAATTTACCACACAGAATGGTAAGTGCTAGGATAGTTTTTATTACAAGAGGCAATGGATGCACACAGAAGAGACTGGAAAAGGCAGATCAGAAAGAGAATTGCATAAGCTGAGACCTGAAGGATGGTAAGAATAACTAAAGAAGTCTCTTGATTTGTACTTGAACTGCCACAAAATGAAATAAATATTGTCCTCTTTAAAGGGAAGACTTTGAAGAGATTCTAGTGAGGAAAAAAAATGGGGAGAATGGTAAATAGTAATTGATCATATAGTGCCCATTATTACTAAAAAAATGCTATCTTAAACTTTATATATCCTGTATTTGTCCTATTTTCAGTAAAATATAAAATATTTCTTAGGGCTGGCAAAAAATTAAGAGATTTTAATTTCCCTCTCTCCTTTCCATGGTATTATAATTTTTCATTGCTTTCAGTATCTCCTACTTTGGAAGTTTCCAGGCACCTAAACTCCAGTTAGAAACTCTTTTTTTTTTCATTTTTTAAAAAATTTTAATTTGTTGTATATGACACCAGGATGCATTAAAATCCATATTACATATAGAGAGCACAATTTTTTATATCTCTGGTTGTACACAAAGTAGAGTCACATCCTTCATGTCTTCATACATGCATTTTGGGTAATGATGACCATCACATTCCAATGTCTTTCATACCCCTATGTTCCCTCCCTTTCTTTCCCTCCCTCCCCTTTTCCCCTTTGCCCTATCTAGAGTTCATTTAATCCTCCCATCCCCACTCCCCCAAGCATATTATGAATCAGCATCCTTAACAGGGTACAGTGGTTCATGGCTGCAATCAAGCAGCTAGGGAGGCTGAGGCAGAAGGATTGCAAGTTTGAGGCCTGCCTGGGCAATTTAGCAAGACATCTCAAAACAAAAAGTAAAAAGTGCTAAGGATGTACCTCAGGGGTAAAGCACTCCTGGATTCAATTTCCAATACTGAAAAAAGAAAGAAAATCCTTATACATATTTTGTATGTAAATAGCACGGCAATATTGAAGTTTTAGAGAATCTCAATAGAGAGATTGTAGATTAAATAAGGACAATAGGTACCAAATTCCAGAGAGAGGCACTAGATCAGGATTTACAGGGTAATTGACTCTTGGACTTTGAAGGTATGAAGCAGTAAAGGAGAATAGGATATTAAGAACTTCTACCCCTCCACCACTCCATGAGTTTAACATGGGCCTCTGCAGAAGGACCAATACACTTGACTGCCTAGCTGCTCTGACAACAGAAGCGAAGAGGCTTCTGCTATACTGATTTCAACCTACTGGACAAAGAAATCTTGAGGGTTTCCATAGATTAGATATGGGCCACACATTTACATATATTCAAGAGATAGTGTGAAATTGTCTTAATTTCTGTTCAAGAGGACTGCCTAAATATTGTAAACACATCTCAGCAAAGAGAAGCTAAAAGTATTTCAGGATTCTCAGGGACTGAGGAAGGAATAAATAAAAGCAATCAGTTGAAAAAGAAGTGTATTTGCCTAGATCAAATAAAACTGCAGATGAGAGCCCCCTAGTGATGATGATCTCCAAAGAACTCCAAAGAACCAAAAATAGTGTGGAAAGAGTCAGTTTAAAAAATCTAACACATTTAGGGCTGGAATTGTAGCTCAGTGGTAGAGCATTTGCCTGGCATGTGTGAGGCACTGGGTTTAATTCTCAGCACTATATATAAACAAATAAATAAATTAAATAAATATCCATCAACAACTAAAAAAAAATTTTTTTTAAATCTTCCATGTTCAAGCCAGGTATGGTGGCGCATGCCTGTAATCCCAGTGACTCAGGAAGCTGAAGCAAGAGGATCGCAAGTTCACATTCAGCCTTAGTGACTTAGTGAGGCCCTAAGCAACTTAGTGAGACCCTGTCTCAAATAAAAAGTGCTGGGGATGTGTCTCAGTGGTTAAGTGCCCTTGGGTTCAATCCCTTATACCAAAAAAAAAAAAAAACCCCACAAAAAACAACAACAAAAACCCTGCTACATTCAGAAAGCAATGTTAGAAAATGTAACGGTAACATTGCCCAATAAATTTTCCTTTGCCCTTCTCTACCCTCCCTTCCCAGAACTCTAATCCCTAAGGGGTCACTAACCACAAGAGCAAACTGGAAAAGAAGGAACAGAAGCATTAGACCAGAAAAGAGAAAAGAAGCTGTCCACGTCCTCCTTTGACTATAAACTGAATGGTCTAAGTTGAAAGAAGGGAGAAGCCTCAACTTTCTGGATATTTATTTATTTGGCACTAGGGATTGAACCCAGGGCTGTTTTACTACTGAACTATACCCCCAGTCCTTTTTTATTTTTTAATCTGAGATAGAGTATTGCTAGGTTGCTTAGGGACTCGATAAATTGTTGAGGCTGGCTTTGAATTTGTGATCCTTCTGCCTCAGCCTCCAGAGCCACTGGGATTACAGGCATACACCACTATGCCTGGCTTAATTTTCAAAATTCTTTGTTTAGCACATTAAATAATTCTTTGTCCTAAAAAAAGGCAATTCAGACTCCAAAACTCCTTGCTTCCACTGGAATGACTTCCAGTGGTTTATGAAAAACTGATTAAACAGAATTTAGAAATGTAGAACCACATGATCACCTTACACATACTCTTTATAACTCTTTAGTGTATTCTGGGATATAAGCACCTAATTTACCTCAGATTATTTTTGTATTTGTTTTGAGACATGATTTCACTGTTGCCTAGGCTGGTCCCAAACTCATAGGCTAAACTGATCTGCATCAGCTTCCTGAGCTGCTGGGACTGCACGTGTGCACCACCAACTCTACTAATTTACCTCAAATTGGATCTAGGTATGATAACTGCATTTAAAATTTTCTCATTGAATCATAATGTGTATAAAAGTATTCTACAGTGGTCTTTCTGGTACTTCCATTAACAAATCCCTAAGGGTAGAATTCAAAGTGGACCTATCTAGTATTAGATTAGGCTTATGTTATTATAACTAATGGTTTGTTTATTTGTTTGATATTATTGGTGACATCTCCAGGCCTATTAACAGAAACACTAGCTAATGCTGAGTTTACCTGTAAATGTACATTTAACTGGTGTGAGTCTAAACTCACACCAAGAACTTAACTTTTGGTACTACAGGAGAAAGTCAAATTAAGGAAACAAAAGATATATAACCAGCTGGGTGTGGTGTCGCATGCCTGTGATCCCAGCAATTTGGGAGGCTGTGACAGGAGGATTAAGACAGGAGGATTGCTAAAGCCAACCCCAGCAGTTTAGTGAGGCCCTAAGCAACTTTGTGAGACCTTGTTTCAAAATAAAAATAAAAAGAGCTGAGGATGTAGCTCTGTGGTAAGATGCCCTGGGTTCAATCCTTGGTATAAAACAAATACACACACACACACACACACACACAAGTCCAATTTCCAGAGTATTCCCAGTCCTATATTTACTCTTTACTTACTGTGATTGAATGGATGCGAGAGATTTTCTGAAGGTAGACTGAATATCTAACTGTAGCAATCTAGGAATATCTGGGTACCCACCCAGTTGGGCCCACAGTGAATGTATTGACATCTTCTCTGTTATTGGGTAGCTTGATGTAGACAGATCAGCATGCCACATGGCTTTCATCCAATCTTCTTGTCTGCAAAATCAAAGATCGTTAAGTGAAAGTGTCAAATGCTTTGAGTTCCATAGTAATCAAAATGAACTTACTCTCCCCTCTTCTCTTCACCACTACCTCGTTCAGTTATGTCCTCCCCTTACACTGAGGACCATTAGTTATGCCCACTATGACAGATAAATGGATAGAAAAACAGAATATGCTGATGTAGTTAACAAAGCTGCATTTCCATGACTGTACCTACCAATCCATTTTTAAGCTTCCTTCTTAGTGTCATGAAGTATGGAGCACATATATCATTTCCTTTTTCCAAAGCTCCTGCCTGGCATGGCACAGCCATGTGATCCTACTACTTGGGAGGCTAACGCAGGAAAAGTTTGAGGTAAACCTCAGCAACCTAGCAAGGCCCTGTCTCAAAAAAAAAAAAGTGGACACAATACCTTTATTTTATTTATTTATTTTTATGTGGTGCTGAGGATCGAACCCAGGGCCTCACACATGCTAGGCAAGCGCTCTACCGCTGAGCCACAACCCCAGCCCTCAATTTCTACTATTGCAAAGGACAAAAAAAAAAAAAAAAAAACAAGGGTTAAGGCTTCTAAGTTTCCTTATTAGATATGGTTAAAATAATTAGTTTCTTAGCTATTTTATAAGGTACTCAAAATTAGGTGTTAAATATTTTTAAGTAAAAATAGACATAAATAAATCTCTTGTTAAATTAGCTAAGGAAATTAATACTCCTGTTCCATATCATAATTATAGTGAAACAGAAGCTGTTGGGCATAACTTTAAAAAAGCATTATGTTTCACAGAGCAACCAAACAAAATTTAACATCAGTCTTTCTACCACATACCTAAATTTCTTGAAAGCATCAGACTTTTTTTCCTCTTCAAATAGTAACTCTAGGAATGGCTGTTGACTAAATTCAGTAGATGTAGGTATTTGATTTTTGTCAATGATCAAGTGGATAGGTAGACTAAGATTCAATTTATACTTCTCTTGGAGCTGAAAATAAATACATAAGAAAAAAGGAATCAACTTATCGCTTCTAAGCCTTTTGGCTTAGATCCAGCGTTTAAAAAAAAAAAAAAAGGAATCATGGGATGAAAAGGCCAGAATTTTAAGAAGGTCTTCTAAACTTACCTTAGACTAAACTATGAGTACTTCTTTCCTTTGGATTTGCAAAGCCTCTTCCTCCTCCACCCTATCTTCAACATACACAATTTCAGAGAGGGCAGCTATGTTATATAAAAACCTTGATGCTACTTAAGTGCTAATCCTAGTCCTCTCATTTCCAGGCTGTGAGACTTTGGATTACTTGCTTAATTTATCTGTACCTCTTTTTCTTATTTCTTTTTTTAATATTTATTTTTAGTTATAGGTGGACACAATATCTTTATTTTATATTTATGTGGTGCTGAGGATCGAAACCAGTGCCTTACACATGCTAGGTGAGCACTCTACCTCTGAGCCACAACCCCAGCCCCTCTTTTTCTAAAACAGGGGTGATAACATAGGATTGCTATGAGAATTGTATAACATACATGGAAGCACTTTATAAATTGTGATGCATATTCAAATGTAATGATAGCTAACTAACATTTAGTGAATACTTACTGAATGCCAGACACTGAGATAAGTACATTCCATATATCAGCTCATTTGGTATTTATAAAAAATTTATGAGGTAAGTACTATCATTATCCAAGTCTTACATATGGAGAATCTGAGGCTCAGAAAACTCAAGTTGTCCAAAGTCACTTAGCTAGTAGTAGCAAAACAGAGTTGAACCCAGTCTAATAGCAGAGTTAACCCTCTTTTTGGGGGGAGGGGTTTAATCAGGGATTGAACTCAGGGGCACTCGACCACTGAGCCACATCCCCAATTCTATTTTGTATTTTATTCAGAGACAGGGTCTCACTGAGTTGCTTAGCACCTCGCTTTTGCTGAGGTTGGCTTTGAACTTGGCAATTATCCTGTCTTAGCCTCCTGAGCTGATGGGATTACAGGCTGGACCACTGTGCCTGACTAGAGCTAACCCTCTTAATCACCATCCTGATTCAGTCAAGGTATTTATTTATAATCTACCCTCTTAATACTTTTGCTTTAGTTCCTGTCTCTTCTTTATGCCTTGATACTCATACCTCATATCATGTGGATTCTGATGTTAATTACCCCAGATCCTTATTCATCCTCTGAAATGCCTTAGACATTGTGTGATTCTTGTTAGAAAATTCATGTTACTGCCAACCTATCTTGCTTTACTCCATGTAGGCTAACCATATTTGCCAAATCAAAACTTGGGCTATATTCATTTTTTAAACAAAGAACTATAATATTTAAAATTAGTCCTTCTGGAAAATTTAGAATATTTGATTTGGATCAGCTATGATGGGAAGTCTCACTATACCTTCCATTTTCCAAATAATTTACATTTTGTAAAGCAATTTTTTTTAATCCTGAGCCACTGGGATTATAAGCCTGCAGCACCATGCCCAGGGTCAATATTTTGTTTTTGTTTTCATTTTGGTATTTGGGATTGAACCCAGGAGCGCTTAACCATTGAACTATATCCCCAGCTCTTTTTACTTTTTGAGAGACAGTCTTACTAAGGCTGGCTTTGAATGTTGCCATCCTCCTGCCTCAGGCCCCTGAGTCACTGGGATTACAGGTGTGTGCCACCATGCCTGGCTAAAGTAATCACCCCGCTAAAGTTAATGAAAGAAAAGGATATATACATATAAAAATATTCCTAGAACTCCAGGAACATTGTGCTAAGAATGCTAAGAATTTCCAAGCACATAATCTCAGGACAAAGAACCTTTTGGAAGGTCATAGTCATGCCCCAAAGCATATTGATTGTTATCAAAAGGATTTTTGGCACATAATGAGTAAGATGCAAGAGTATAGAATCTTCTGCATCTGGTGCTATGTAAGTAAGTTAAACCTTTATCTTCTTTGTAAATTTATTAAAATTGGTTTCCTGATAGTTTTGAGTAGAAAAGTAACCACTCGGAATCATATAGAAAGCAATGACTTCAAGAGGCAATCTATAGGCTGATGAATGTGTATTGACTAGGAAACAATTGAGCATTTCAGGAAATCTCTCCTATTCTCATCTTTTTGTCATCTAGAGATCCAGCAAGTATTCCTATTGTCAAGTATTCACTGAACTTCTAAATTGGGATAGTGGGTTAGATGGTCTCAAGATATATGTCCACCCAGAATCTACAAATGTGTCTTTATTTGGAATAAGTATCTTTTGCAGATGTAATTAAGAATCTCAAAATTAGATCATCCTGGATTAATTGGGTGTGTCCTAAATCTAATGATGTGTGTGTATGTGTGTGTGTGTGTGTGTGTGTTGCTGGGGATTGAACCCAGGGCCTTATGCATATGAGGCAAGCACTCTACCAACTGAGCTATATCCCCAGCCCTGACATGATTTTATAAGAGTCAGAAGACACACTGGGAAGAAGGCCATCTGAAGGCAGAGATTGGAATTATGTGTCTATAAGATAAGGAATATCAATGATTGCTCACAGCCACCACAATCTAGGGGAGAGGCATGGAGCAGGTTTCTCCCTCAGAGCCTGCAGAAAGAACCAACCATATGACACTTTGACCTCAAGAATTTCTAGCCTCTAGAGCTATGAGTAAATACATTCCTGTTTTAAATTATCAAGTTTGAAGTAATTTGTTACAGCAGCCTGAGGAAACTGATATACATGGTGCTTTCAGGTAAATGTTGTTTTCAAAGATTACCAGTTTTATTCTTGTTTACAACACACTGGAGAGAGAGAGAATGGAAAACAGGTTACCTGGCTAAATAAGGACATCATGTTCTTCAGGCACCGACTTCGTTTCTGCTCTAGAGACTTCTGCTTCTCAGTCCAGACCTGCATCACCTTTTTCTGGTAGTCATCAATTCTGCTCAGCATGATGTAGAGGTTTTGCATCTCATAATCTTTCCCAGTGTTTTGGATAGTTTTTAATTGCTTAATTATGTTGTATCTTGAAAAAATTAACAAGAATTAGATTGATATAGTTACTGAGCCTAATTCAGCAAACCTGTGCTCAGTTTCCTTGAACTCTCATCATGTCTAGTAAGTAGAGAGGTACGGAATGAGATGGGGGGCTTATTTAATAAGACCTTAATCTAGTTCCCTATATGAATAAACTTTCAGAAATCCATATGGCTATAAAATTTGCATGAACTCATCACAGAGTTTTCTAGTGTTATAATAGTGTTGCTTAATATTATTTCAATATGTAAAAATTTAATATGCCTATTTGTAATAAAAATTACCCTAGGAAACAAAATACTTATTTTTTTAGTGTTCATATGTATCTTACACATAGGAGGTATATATAACACAATTATGAAAAAGGCAATGTCCATGTCTTCAAAGCATTTACAACCCAGAATAGGAGAATATAAATTAACTGAGAAATAAAAGCAAAAAGTAAACAATTTTGACAAGAGAAATAAAGAAGGCTTTATTGGAAGGTGTCAAAAAGGATCTTCTTTTTTTTTTTTTTTTGGTGATGCTGGGGATGAACCCAGAGGTGTTCTACCACTGAGCTACATCCCCGAGCCTTTTTATTTTTATTTTGAGACAGGGTCTCGATACATTGCCTCAATGATCCTCCTGCCTCAACTTTTAGTAACAGGATTACAGGCATGTTGCCACCCCACCCAGCTTAAATAGGATCTTGAAGATTAGTCATAAAAAATATTCTTCCTTCTGTCTCTGTCTTTCCCCCTCTCTCTATAATGTACACCACCACATTTGGTTTCCTAAGCAGATGAGTCTTGCCATTCCCATTCTACAGGAGAGAAAAAGAATCTCTTTAAAGTTAAGCAATTTTTCTAAAGTTGCAAAATTAATAAATAACAGATTTGGGAAGCAAACCCAGATCTTCTATTTCTACAATAACGTGTGTGTGTGTTTTGTGTGTGTGTTTGTGTTTGTGTGTGTGTGTGTTGTGTTACTGGGGACTGAATTCAGGAGCCCTCTACCACTGAGCTAATTCACCAGCCCTTTTTATTTTTAAAATTTTTGAGAAAGGGTTTTGCTAAGATGCTGAGGGTTTTACTAAATTGCTGAAGTTGGCCTTGAACTTGCTATCCTCCTTCCTTAACCTCCCGAATTACTGGGATTATAGGCCATCACACCTGACTGCAAAAATAATATTTCTTGAAGTGTGGATCCTGACACCTGGACTAAATTATTTGAGGGACTACCCCAAACCTTTTGAATAAAAAATTTGTTAGTATGTTTTAGGAATCTATATTTAAACAGAAGCTGAGGGAAATCTTGGAAGTTTGGAAAACAGAACAGTGAAGAACGGAATAAGGGGAATCCAGGTTGAAGGAATGTTATAAAGGCTCAAAAATGAAAGCTACATTTTTTCAGTGGTAAATACTCTGAGATTTTTTAGACCATAGATATGTGATGAAAGGATTATAACAAAAAATGAGACTAGAATGGTTGGATTATTAAAGATCTTCAAAGGTATATCAAGGAGTTGTTATTTTTTTGGTGATATAGACCTATCAAAGATTTTTCTGAATATATATATATATATATATATATATATATATATCAGTAAGATTTATCTGAGGTTTTTTTTTTAATCTCTATAAAGTAACTTTTAGCTCTTAGGTCTCTTTGTGGGTTAATACTTTGGAACCTACTATATATGGATCATTTAATAATTAATTATATTTTAATTTTCTAATAAGCCTCTTTTTCACATCAGAGTCTTTTTCTTTGTCTTTTTTTTTTTTTTACAATACCTTTATTTTATTTACTTATTTTTATGTGGTGCTGAGGATGAAACCCAGGGCCTCCCATGTGCTAGGCAAGTGCTCTGCTACTGAGCCACAACCCCAGCCCAGAAAAGGGATTTTTAAAATCCAGTTCTGCCACTTACTAGTTGTGTAACTTGGGCAGATAGGATGAACCCAATTCCTCATCTGCACCTTAAATGAATAATATAAAGTTTCTATTTATTGTAGATGCTTTATAAGCCCTGTAGGTACATAACAAGTCTAAATTATTTATCATAAATTTCTCCTCAACTATGAAATAGTTCTCTTTTTTTTAAAAGTGGGGGAGAGAGAGAGAGAGAGAATTTTAATATTTATTTTTTTTTAGTTATTGGCGGACACAACATCTTTGTTTGTATGTGGTGCTGAGAATCGAACCCAGGCCACACGCATGCCAGGTGAGTGTGATACCGCTTGAGCCACATCCCCAGCCCTGAAATATTTCCTTAAACAATCCTAGATTAGACAAAAATTGTTTCCTTTAGTCTGTCAGTTTTTACTATTTCAAGAGTGCAGTTTTTCTTTACTAATTCTACCAACTGGTCTGACATGGATGGCATGGAATTATGCTGTTGAAATATTTCCCTAAATAGAAATTCTGCAAGTGAGTAGGAAATATTTGACTGGTAATTCCACTCTCATCTTTATATTCCTTCAAAACTTTTAGGTGGATGCCATCTGGTCCTGCTTATGCTTCTGAGTAAAGCTTTATTCTCTTTAAATCCATCTTCCATATTATTGGCATTTTAATTCCCTTGCTAAGAATTATTTGGTTTATCCTCTACAATGTACAGCATGAAATACATGCCATTTAGGATTCTCTTTTATCTGGCTTATCTTTCAGTCTCTCTCCCCCGCTCTTTTTTTTTTTTTTTTTTTTTTGGTACCAGGGATTGAACTAAGGACACTAAACCATTGAGCCACCTTCCCAGCCCTATTTTGTATTTTATTTAGAGACAGGGTCTCACTGAGTTGCTTAGTGCCTTGCTTTTGCTGAGGCTGGCTTTGAACTTGCAATCCTCCTGCTTTCTCCTTTATTTTATTTATTTATTTTTATGTGTGTTGAGGATCAAATCCAGGGCTTTACACATGGTAGGCAAATACTCTACCACAGAGCTACAGCCCCAGACCCTCCAGTCTCATCTTTAGCAACATCTCCTTTATTCTGTGTTCAACTGCCTTTCTTTGTTCTGCTATACTCTCTGACTTCCCTGTCTTACTGGTTCTTTGAGAGAGAATTCAAGGGTCCAGATTCTCAGAATCTGTACCTAACTATACCCTATCCTGACTCCTCTTCTGTACACTTTGTACAAATGCCATAATTGTTATTTCTACATCATACTACATAATCATCTTTTCATGTGGTGTGACTATCTCTGAATAGACTTCGAGATAGGAATTACGGCTTCTCCATCTTTGTATCCTTCCATCTCTCACACCTTGGGCCCAACGATAAATAGCTAATATTCAGAAAATGTAGATAAGGGTGGGGCTGGGGCTGTAGCTCAGTGGCAGAACACTTGCTTAGCATATGTGAGGCACTGGGTTTGATCCTTAGCACCGCGTAAAAATAAACAAATAAAATAAAGGCATTGTGTTAGTCTACAACTACAATTTTTTTTTTTAATGTAGATGAAGAAGAGACAGGAAAAGGGTTCAGGAATGGTGGGATGAAATTGACCAAATTATGCTATGTACATATATGAATAGACCACAGTAAACTTCACTTTTTGGTATATCTTTGAAGTGCTAATTTTAAAGAACTGTAAGTAAATAGAAGGAAAATGACTAGAGGAATGAGACTGGGAGAGGGAGGAGCAGAAGGAAATGGGGACTAAAGTGGAGCAAATTTTATTCCATACATATGTAATTATGTCAAGGGCTGGGGTTGTGGCTCAGTGGTAGCGCGCTTGCCTAGGTCGCGTGGCCCTGGGTTCGATCCTCAGCACCACATAAAAATAAATTTTAAAAAAGGTATAAAAAAAGAGGCATATATAATTATGTCAAAATGAGATTCATTTTAGTCGTTATAGTACTGTAGGATATACTAGGTATATATTATAGTATATAATGCTAAGGTATAGTACAACATTATGTGTATCTACACTGCACTAAACATTTAAAATGTTGATGAATCAAATGAGCCTATCTAGTAATAAATCACATTTAGTATCTTTGAGGATTTTCCTCAATATCTAAAGAAATGAGATGTCTCAGTATCATCTGGCCTAGTTTTACATCCTCACCATCATCCCTTCTTTTGTATATTTCACTGATCATATGGTAACACAATCCTAGAACTATATTTTAGCATTTAAATACAAAAATCTTCCTTCACAAATGATTCTACAAAACTTGTTTTATTCAAAAATAGCTTATATTACTATAATACTTCTCTTACACATAGTATTAGAATTATCTTCACCCAGCCATCCTTGTTAGAGAACCTATAATCGGTCAATATTTTATTCCTTTTACATCTGTTGGTGACTTTTGTTGCCATTTGTTTGTCATTTGTTTGTTTTTGAGACAGAGTCTAAGTTGTCCAGACTGGAGTTGAACTTACACTCCTTCTACCTCAGCCTGCCAAATAGCTGGGAGTATAGGCAGACACCACCATGCCTGGCCTTCTATTGATGATTTTATTATGGTAGCATTAAATATTTTTTTAATATTTATTTTTTAGAAGTAGCTGGACACAATACCTTTATTTTGTTTATTTATTTATTATTTATTTTTATGTGATGCTGAGGATTGAACCCAGGGCCTTGCACATGCTAGACGAGAGCTCTACCACTGAACCACAATCCCAGCCCCGGTAGCATTAAATATTAAAGAAGAGTTTTCTGGAAAAAAAAATGACCCTAAATGGGATTAACATTATAATTGTATAAAGCTAAATATTATTATGAAATATTGATCTGCCACCCCCAACCAGTGCGGGTAACTCAGCAAAAGAGCTGAATTAAGATCGCTCGTGTGAATTTGCAGAGACACAAAACAAAACATAGACACAATTTACCTTTATATAAGCTTCAGGGCAGCTTCCCCAGCTCTTAGCCTCAGACTCCCCAAAAGGGAGAGCAAGAGAAAATCCAAGAGGCTGATGAGAAAGAGGGAACACGTTCGGAAATGGGTTTTTATTGGGGGGGACTCTTGTTCTTAGAAAGTTCTATCCAAAAAACGGCAGAATGGGCAGTAGTACCAGGGAACTGGTGAGTTAACTCAACCCTAAGGGCACACCCCACAAAGAAGACCTCGTTGCTATTCCAGCAGGCCTCAGACAAGGCCACAACAAAAGCAATGGTTGGCCAGGGCCCGAGGCATCAGGACTGGAAGGCGTGGTCATTCAATGTGGCTCCCTACATTGATCCATATATTTCAGTTTTTCGTGATTTTACTCAGATAAGTTCATGTCACTTAGTTCTTCAAAATCTTCGGTAAATCTTGAACAAACCAGTTGTCATATAGTGTCAAAGTATTCTCCCAAAACATTACCAAGCCTATATAATATTAAAAGTGAAATCTGCAAACCTCAAAAGAACAGCTAAATTTACCATTATTTAAACTGTTCCAGAGCACAAAAGATAATCTTTCACATTTTTAATGATGCAAATCTAAAAATCAAGCCAAAACACGACAAAGATATGACTAGACCATAAGAAGTAAGCTACCTGCCAAACTTACTCCTAGTATCAATGGAAAAAATCCTTAATAAAATATTATAGAGTCTACGGTACTTTTAAAGAATGATACACCAGGAACAAATAGATTTATGCTAAGAATGTAATGATGGCTTAATGTAATTGAGTATGTTAATAGATCTAAGAAATAAATCCTGTGAAAATAAAGTATTAAAATCACACTTCATGATGAGCATGGTGGCTCACAACTGTAATCCCAGTGGCTTGGGAGGCTGAGGCAGGAGAATCATAAGTTCAAAGCCAACCGCAGCAAAAGTGAGGCACTAAGCAACTCAGTGGGACCCTGTCTCTAAATAAAATACAAAAAAGTGTTGGGATGTGACTCTGTGGCCAAGTGCCCCTGAGTTCAATGCCTGGTACCCCCCAAAATAAAAATAATAAAAAAAAATCACACTTCACAAAAAGTTATTTGACAGATTTGACAAAACTCAACATCTATCATCATCATCATCATCATCATTATCATTATTTTTGGCAGTACTAGGGATTAAACCCAGGGGTGCTCTACCACTGAGTCACATCCCCAATCCTTTTTTATATTTTATTTAGAGACATGGTCTCACTAAGTTGCTCAAACTGGCTTTGAACTTGCTATCCTCCTGCCCTAGCCTCATGAGCTGCTGGGATTACAGGCATGCACTTTTAAATACTCTTTAAGATAAAATTTTCCTGGAAAACAAAACAACATAAAGCCATGGAAATATACTCTTAGTTCTTACTCAGGGCAAGTGAAATAAAAAAAGATGGCCTTGTAGCTGTATCACCAATATAAATTTATTTTTATGGTTTATTATGTTGTTGTTTTCGTGGTGCTGGGGGTGAAATCCAGTGACTCATATATGCTGTACAAGTGTCCTACGACTGAGCTATACCTCCAGTTGGATGTCACCACTATTTTAAAGTACTAACCAATAAGGTACCAACCAATCCATAGGCAAGAGATTTAGATGTTTAAAATTATTATTTGCAAATGAAATTGAGATAGGGATTTAGGATAAAGAGAGAGAAATATTGAATCTTAAAGGAAACACCCACAAGACATTGAGATGTTAGAAAACATAGTTGTAAATCTTGAGCAACATGCCCTTGCAAAATGAGGAAAATTTGCAAGTGCAGAGAAAACTGGCATGAAATTGTGTAGTTCCACTCTGGATCCCCCTTCAGTCTGGCCCCTGATATATCCCTTCCATAAATATTAAACCTTCAGCCCACATCAGAGCTGCTTCTCAGTTATTTTTCTAATATTTAAAAAAAAAATTTAGGAGCTAGGGCTGGGGCTCAGCAGTAGCGCACTTGCCTGGCATGTATGAGGCACTGGGTTTGACTCTCAGCACCACGTATAAATAAATAAAAGTCTATCAACAGCTAAAAATTTGAAACAAAAATTTTTAGTAGTTAATGGACCTTTATTTTTAAAATTTGTTTATTTATATGCAGTGCTAAGAATCAAACCCAGTGCCTCACACATGCTAGGCAAGTGCTCTACCACTGAGCTACAACCCCAGCTCATGCTTTCTCTTGAGATAGCCCACATTCACCCTTGAATGTGTATCTATCTTCCTAAATAAACCTCTCTCTATGCCTTTGCCTGACTCATGATGAAATTTTTTTCTGTCACGTATGCCAAGACACTCTCTGGTCCTGAGTCGTCCCCCTCTCTTCTGGGAACTCCTTGGACACTTCTCCAAAAACATCTCTTCTCCTGTGACATCTCTTGGCACTCAATGTGAGGCACTGATTTTGTATTAACAAATATTTTCTGTCTTGACTATGACTTATTCTGTTAGTTACTGTAGCTATAACACCCTCCCCTCCACTTTCAAAGATCAAAGAACATAATCTCCATCTACCTCATTTGCCATCCCCTTTCTTGGGTGACTGGAAAAAAAGGCCATGTAAATTCAGGTGGCACTAAGATGACGGCTGAGGCCATCCTAGGGATCTGGTGAGAGTCCGAACTCTAAAACTGTGAAGGAGATCAGTGGTCATTTTTAAAGCCCTTTCTCTCCCTCATGCTGCATAGTGGGAATATAGATTTCTCAGCCTCTGTGGGACTTAAACAAGTATGTTCTTACTTTTTTTCTTCCTCCTTTCCTTGGACTAAAGCCCTTTTCTCCCTTAAGAAGATGAATGCTTATTTATAAAAGCACCTAAGAAAGACAGTAGAATGAATTGGACGTAACTTTCCTATGTTCATATATGAATACATGACCAAGAATGGGAAGTTATACTCCATGTATGTGTGATATGTCAAAATATACTCTACTGTCACGTGTATCTAAAAAGAACAACAAGGGCTGGGGATGTGGCTCAAGTGGTAGCGTGCTTGCCTGGCATGCGTGCGGCCTGGGTTCGATCCTCAGCACCACATACAAACAAAGATGTTGTGTCCACCGAAAACTAAAAAATAAATATTAAAATTCTCTCTCTCTCTTAAAAAAAAAAGTTTAAAAAAATTAAATAAAAAGAACAACAAAAAAAGCATCTATGATAGGAGAGTCCCTGAGGCCAACATACCTTGTTCCTGGTGGGTCAGAGGGAACACAAATTGCTTATCTGGAAAATGCATAAGAGGGATTGGTCTCCCAGTGTCTTGAGTACCCCTTCATTTTGATTTACCTGAGACACATTGTTGGAAGGACTTAACCTTGATGTGAAAAAGAAGCTACCTCCATTAATCACCACAGTCAGACCCAATACACTTAGTGGCCAATCTGACTCTAAGATTCTGCTATAAATCTCTCAGTCTTAAGTTTCAGCTAAAACTCAAATTCTGAGGGAGACCTCTTGACCTCACTCCCTTTTTTAAAATATCTTTGTACAGGTCTCACTTACATGCACCAGCTAAATTATTCTATCTAGGGGCTGTAATTCTATCAGGTAAACAAGGGACTTGTAAAGAGGTCATGCAAAGTCTGTGCCCTGTCAGGAGTCATGATTTACCTGTAGCCTTGAGAGATAACAGTTTCTTAGGCCTGCAGGCACCAGCTCTAAAGTTTAAATTCCTTCATTCCTACCGTGGTCAGATAACTCAGTTGGGGGAGGGAAATAGTTAATCTCACTTCCCCCTTAATTAGGGAGGAAGAAAAAAGAAAAATGTCAGTTTTAAAATGAGCTGCAATTTTCAGAACAGTGAGGGTTATGTTCCAAACATAAAGCAGGCCCCTGTTACATGAACAAATTTTTAATTAAAACTTACCTGACTTTGTCTTATCTCAAAGTACCTCTAAGCTCTCTACAAGGTTTTTGTGTCCTTGCTATTTAAATAATAAGATATTCTAAATTCTTTTTTTTAATTTTTTAATATTTATTTTTTAGTTTTCGGCAGACACAATATCTTTCTTTGTATGTGGTGCTGAGGATCGAACCCGGGCCGCACGCATGCCAGGCGAGCGCGCTACCGCTTGAGCCACATCCCCAGCCCAGATATTCTGAATTCTTAAGTGCACCTAGATTATTTGGATTTTAGGGATGTTCTTTTTTGGATTTTTTTCTTTTTTTTCTTGAGGTGTAGGTAGGGGTTATAAAGTACCCTGAAAACTGCATAACAGGAACAAGGACATTCATACTGCTGATAATTTGCAGACAATTTGGGACAGACTTGAAGGTCTGGTCCTGATAGACACAAAGTATACCCCAAAGATAAAGTATGGGACAGACTTTTTTAAAAGTTTGATCCTGGTTGGGAACTCAAAGACTACCTCAAGTCCTGTTTTCTTTCCAGAAAACCACATTGAAGGTTATGGGTAATTTAGGGTATATCCCTGAGAACTCACCCCTTGGGTGCATATTAAGTAATTGAAATTAGTTTAAGACAGAGGACTTAAATCAATTTTTTTGTCCTGTAACGACTTGGTCCCAATATAAATTAGAGAATGGAGGTTTGTTCTGTAAATGGGAAAAATAGATAGAGATCTGACTATCTGGTTTCCCCCTTCCCTCAAACTGCCTGTAAAAAAAGGTGGGGCTAATTAAGCCACAGGAGGTGGCACACGCCTGTAATCCTGTCACCTCGGGAGGCTGAGCCAGGAGGATCGTGAGTTCAAAGCCAGCCCTAGAAATAGGAGGTGCTAAGCAACTCAGTGAGACCCTGTCTCTAAATAAAATACAAAAAAAGAGGCGTGGGTGCTGGGGATATGGCTCAGTGGTTGAGTGCCCCTGAGTCTAATCCCCGGTACCCCAAAAAACGCTAATTATTCAAAGATGTTGTCTTAAGCAGCTTTTCAATGGCTAACTCTCAAACTCTCTTGGGTCTAAAGGAAAAAGAAAGAGATCTTTTCCTTTAAAAGATTTTTTTTTAAGTAAAATAAACAGTAATGATGGCTGACATGGATCTATCTCATGGATGGACAAGTGGCCACCTGAACCATTGATTCAGTGTCCGACATGATTGATAGACCTTGCCCCAGCTATTGCCAACTGTACAGATCTCCTCCTTCACCCAATTGGGAATGTCAGTCCTGACTTGCTTCTGGGTGAAAGTTGGTGTGTGGGACTGAGGAAGGCTTCAGACAATTAAAGGCAGCTGACCAGGGCCACTCCCCAGTGCCGCATGAAGATCTCAGGTCCAGAGTCTGACCCCAACAGCCCTAAAGGGTGCCAAATATCAACCACTGTCTGTTCTTTCTGTTACTGATTGACTTGGCCCCATGGTGGAGGGCACCCTCATTTGATGAATCTTGGATCTGAGATTAAGTCTTAGTCTGATCTGAGGTCTTTGGGAAAGAGGTGACCCATTCATTAGTCCCCAGAGCATGAGCTAAGCAGTCTCTCCCTCTTCAAAAATACTTCTACCTGGTGTCTGCCTCTTAAACAGGGATCCATTAGGCAAGATTACTGTAATATAACTTCATAATTAGACTGCCTTCCCTAGACCCTCAAGAGATTGTTTTTTTTCTTCTGTATTCCCTTTATCTGGTAGGAAAAAGAACAGAAGTTCTGTTTCATTTTATTAGAGTAAACTATCCTTTATCTCTCCTAGTTCACAGAGCCAAATTATTTACTTTCTCTATTGGGGATATCACCCAGAACACTAATGGGCTTTCTTCCCACTTTAATTGAGGAGCATAATATGAAATCATGTTTCTATGAGTATGAAGACCCAAAAGGACAAAGGGAACATGTAAGAAAGTTTTTAAAGGCACAGCTCGATGGCAAATATCCTCCCTTAAACTAAATAGTTATCAAGAAGTTAGTATCCTTCATTCTGAGTGAGGCCCAATTGCCCCCTCCAGTACCCCCACCAAAATTTATTAACTAATGATAGGCTCAGCATAGACAGACTAAGATTCATTATAAGAAAGGCATCTAAGAATTTCATGGGCTTCCAGGTTAACAAGTCACACAGAAAGGGTAGTTAGTCTAAAGGCTTGCACCTTTTTCATGGCCACTTATGAAGGAGGAGAGAAGTTATTACCGTGCTGGTAAGGCAGCAGTTAAGTCCAGAGATCATGGAAGGAGGGATGGAAACTGCTGACCACTATAGGCTCCAGAATCTGGGAGACATCACTTAGCCAAAGACAGAGGCTCCAGAATCTGGGAGATGTTCCCTAGCCAAAGAGACAGTCTCCATGGCACAGGTGTCCATGTTCTGTTCCCTTTTGTTCTTTTTTGGTTGTTGTTCAGAAGGGAGCCTTGGCCTCAAAAATAATACCAGGGAACAACCTAATCATAGTTGAGAAAAAGGAAATGCCTGATAATTTTCTGCATCCAAACCTAGCCTGATTACCAAGTAGGAAAATAGAGGAATAGCCTCCAGAGGGAAACATAAACTATAACACCACACCATAAGAGACTGGTTTTACAAAAAGGAGACAGATAAACATGATCAAAAATGCCCTATGTATGAGTTGTTGCCTTCCATGTTCAAAACAGCAGCTTTCTCTACTCTTTAACTGCCTATCTGATACACATCTAAAATGTAAGCCACATGAGCAAGTGCCCAAATCAGTTTAAGACCAGAGAAGGAAAGTGTAACTTTTAAATCCAAGCTACTATGGGACATAAAAGACTTTTTTCTCTTTTATTGTGCTCTGAGATTCTGCTCTTTCAGTAAGTTCCTCCCTAATGCTAAAGAACAGGAGAGATTTGGAAGACAGAAAGAAATAAAGAGAAGGGAAGAGGCTATCCCTCCTTCAAGCAGATGTCATTGGATGAATAGAGAGATGTAAAGTTAATCTCATTCTCCCACCAGTCCTTGAGAGTCACCCTCTTCCGCATTGCTTGTGGAAATGGTTGGTAGAGTATATCTTAAGATGCCAGTGAGATACAACATGTTTTAAGGACACTATGAGAACTTGTTTGTAAAATATATTTCTGAATTAGATATAATGAATATATTCTATAGAAAACTCTATCAATTAAAGTTTATTCTCATTTTCACATCTTTTTTAAAATGATGTTTAATATTTTATTATAGTTTTTTTTTTTTGTGTGTGTGTGTGTGTATGTGTGTGGTGCTGAGGATTGAACCCAGGGCCTTGTGCTTATGAGGCAAGCACTCTACCAACTGAGCCAAATCTTCCAGCCCATCATTTTCACATCTTTATACGTAGTGTTTTTAAATTATAAAAAAGTAGACACCCCATTTACACATTATATTAACTATGTTCAGTTTGGTCCTTATGGTTGTTAAAATTAACAAAATCATGACTTCAATATTTTATAACTCTGAAGAAAATATAAAAATTTAAATATATTAAAATGAATGTGTGGAACTGAGGAAAGCTTGAGATAATTAAAGGCAGCTGACCAGGGTGTAAGTTTGGATATAAAAGTGGGTACCTTATTGTCTACAGGCAGTGGCAATAGAAATCATTTTTTTAAAATGTGTTTCTTTTTTAAATTATTTTTTAGTTGGAGTTAGACACAATACCTTTATTTTATTTATTTTTATGTGGTGCTGAGGATTGAACCCAGGGCCTCTCACATGCTAGGCAAGTGCTCTACTGATGAGCCACAACCCCAGCCCCTTAAATGTGTTTTTTAAAATTTGTTTTCTGTATCCGAACCTGGCCTGATTACCAACTGGGGGAATAGGAAAATTGTCTCCAGAGGGAAACATAAAATATAACACGTTTGTCTATAGCATCTAACATAAAACCTTCTAATGAAATGACAGATTCTCAAATATTGGTAAAAACAACAACAACAACAACAAAAAGAACAGGAGAGAGAGATAGAAGAGATCTGGAAAGGCTAGCTGTGCTAGGTCCTCAACCTTTTGAGGATCCTTAAGCGGTCTGCATTCTATTTTGGAATAACACAGCAGGTATTACCCCAAATCACTGAGATTCAGCTTCAGGAAGCCGATAGGATAAACCTGGAAATATCAGGGGACACCCTGCTACTGGAGGGGTTTCCTCTTCTCTCCTCAAAAGTTGGGCATAGGGAAGGAAAATTGAAAGATCCCATATGTACAAATTTTCTTTACCTTGAGAACCTTTTTCTTTAGGAATTCATGAGCTCCCATGTCCTTTAAATACCTGGACTGACTCTATTCTGATCCAAAAGTGATCTCTGGTCTGATGGAGATGTTCTGCATGCTTCTTTACTAGAGTAATTATGGCCATGAACTTGTGCTCTTTTTTTTTTTTTAAGCTCATACTTTTTGTGGTAAAGTCACATTTTTTAAAATTTATTTTTTAGTTTTAGGTTGGCACAATGTCTTTATTTTATATTTATGTGGTTCTGAGGATTGAACCCAGTTCCTCATGCATGCTAGGCGAGCGCTCTACCACTGAGCCACAACCCAGCCCCCCCCGCCCCCGCCATTTTGTTCTGCTTAGTCTTGTTTTGTCTAATGTAGAGTTTTTATTTTTAGCTCTATCTGTTTTTTCTTCTGTCTTTTCAGAGGCCAATTATTCAAGGGAAAGCTCAAAAATTTTTGTTTTTTGTCAGTTTTTAATGTATATTTATGTGCAACTGTATAGCATATGTTTTGGTCCCAAAATTAGCATATAGATAAATGAGTGCTCATAAGTTAAATTTTAAAAAAGAAAGAAATGGATCCAAGTGTCTTTTAGGTCACATGACTTAAGCCTTTAAGAAAAAGTTCAATTTAAATTGGCTAACCAGATAAGATTAAAGATGTTTTTCTAAGTGGTCAGGAATTCAGTAAAGTGCCAATTCCTATAAAATGTTTGAAGTATAATGTCCATTGCTTCTAGTCTTTTTCTTGAGCAGGGAAAAGATGACTTATACTGTTAACTACACGAGTCTGATATTCTGGTTTTCATGGGTAACCTAAAGCTAATAGTTAAAAAAAAATGAATAAATTAGATTAATATAAATGGGATTAGGGCTGGGATTGCAGCTCAGTGGTAGAGCACTTGCCTCGCATACATGAGACCCTGGGTTCAATCCTCAGCACCACATAAAAAATAAATAAATAAAAATAAAGATATTGTGTCCATCTACAACTAAAAAATACATATATTAAATAAATGGGATTAATCTTCATGAATGTGGGGGGGGTTTGCTTTCATAAATGAGGGATGATTTCCTTCTTTTTTTTGTTTTAATTAGTTACACATGACAGTACAATGATCTTGACATATCATACATTTGAATCAGATGGGATATAAATGTGTTTTTGTTAGAGGAGACTTCTTTTTTTTGTTTTAATTAGTTACACATGACAGTACAATGATCTTGACATATCATACATTTGAATCAGATGGGATATAAATGTGTTTTTGTTAGAGGAGACCTCCGATTAAATTGCAAAGTTAAAATTACTACTAAAACATCAACTGCTAAATATAAATTCAAGTACTCTTTAGGATTACTTTGTTTCTGGGTCTTTAGTGAAAACAAGGTTACTAAAATTCTAGCAGGTGTAATTTTATATGCAAAGAATACAAAATGTTTCAGCTGTGTTTCAATTAAAGTATTATAAATAGCATAATATATTTCATCTTATTAGGAGTAATTGGAAAAATTCAGAAATTTCATAAGGATTGTTTCAGAATGTAAATTTAAGAAAAGGTCAGCAACTAGAAAAGAAATACAAGAAACTTCTAAGTATGGAACTAATATATTTGTCCAAGTTTTGTCTAAGTACTATGTAAAAGATTGTATTATTACAAAAATGAGATGCATTTATACATCAGATAATAAGTCTATTTTTGATCATCAACACAGTTTCCTAAACATACAAGAGATTTAAAGTTATACTTTGATTTCTGTCACTGCCACTAACCTATGCAGACCTGTGGTTACAGTTACCCTATACTAAGGATTATAAATTTTTCTTTAAAAGTTAAACTTGGGCTAGGTACAGTGGTGCACACCTATAATCCCAGTGGCTTGGGAGGCTGAGGCAGGAGGATTGCAAGTTCAAAGCCAGTGGATGAAAGTGTTTAGATGTAAAATCATATTTAAAAGCCTGGGGTTCCTCAATGTGGAAAGAGAAAATTAAACACAAGTATACAGTGAAACATTTTTCAACAAAACTAACTTAAGCTTTGAAATTAGAAGTTCTGATTATAGGTTGAAGAAGTTTTCCTTTTGTACTTTGTTCCAATCCTTCAGTTTCCAAATGAATTTGACCTCCTAAAATATAAATTTTAAGAGAACAGGGGACTTTGTTTTCTTTCCTGGGGTATCCCTAGCACCTAGAGCAATGCTTGGCACATAATAAAGATGTATTGGATAAATTATGTAAGCTGTTCATAAAATTAATGATAGCCTTTTCTGATATTATGGGTATTTTTAGTTATAGGTGGACACAATATCTTTATTTCACTTCTATGTAGTACTGAGGTTTGAACCTCACGTGTGCTAGGGGAATACTCTAACACTGAGCCACAACCCCAGCCCCTAAATTTGGCATCCTATAATTTGAGATTAAAAATTTCTTCCTAAATAATAGGTTAGTAACCTCAAACACAAATTTTAGAATAGCAAGACAATTGTTATTTACTTTGACCCATTTCTGATATTTGAAATTTTAAAAAATCAAGACCAGCAGCAAAATTGCTATAACATCTTGTATATAACCTGTCATTTCCCATTTTAAAATCATACATCTCTGGTGAACTGAAGATGACAGAGATTCAGAATAACTGTCAAGCATCTCTAAGCTTTTCAAGTTGATATTTTGGAGATCATCTATAATATCCACAAAATATATCTTAGAATCTCTACTAGAGATATAAATAGATGAAATGGATCAAGTTATATATATATTTTCCTTTCTCCTTCCCCTCTCCTCCTCCTCTTCTACTTCTCTTCCTCCTCTTCCTCCTCCTCTTCTTCTTCCCTTCCTCCTCCCCCTCTTCCTCCTCCTCCTCCTCCTCCTCCTTTCCCTACCCTTTTTATTTTTAGATAGTCTTGGTAAGTTGTTGAGGCTGGCCTGGAACTTGTGATCCTCCTGCCTCACTGCCTCAGCTTCCTGAGCATCTGGGATTACAGGGGTGTGTGTGTGTGTGTGTGTGTATATATATATATATATATATATATATATATAAATTTCTTATTTCCTAAAAAATATATCTACTGGTTCTGGGGTTGTGGCTCAGTTGTGAGGATTTGCCTAGCATATGAGAGGCACTGGGTTCAATCCTCAGCATTGCATATAAAAAAATATAAAGGTCTATTGACAACTAAAAAATACACATTTAAAAATAATCTGTTTTTGCTATCTTAAAATTTTTAAGTTGTAGAAGGATACAATACCTTTACTTTATTTCATTTTTTATGTGGTGCTGAGGATTGAACCCAGTGCCTCACACATGCACTGAGCCACACTGAGCCACAACCCCAGCCCCTGTTTTTGCTATCTTAAACAAGTTTCCATCCCACAGAACTTCTATAAGAATGCTTTAAAGCATATGATCTGATAAATATGAATATACTTCTAGGCAATGAGGGGGAGTGTTTGAAATCAGAACTGTACCAGAAAACTGGATATGATAATTACATCTACCTGGCATGCTGGATCAGGCTATAGGCAATGTACTTGCGGAACAGGTATCCCAGCCGAATATTGTTCCTATGAAGTGTCTCAATTATGAGATTCCTAGCCATTGTATGTTGCTGCGAAGGGAGTCCAGAAGTTTTTGTGGCCTGATTTAATAGTATCAGATTCTTCCTCTGAGCCTCTACATCAACAAAATATCTCTTTTCTTCAAGCTCTTGGGGAGAGGAAGGGGGCACTGTCACCTTTGGTTTCTTGATGCCTAAAACTGAAGGCAGAATCCAGGGCTTGTCTATAGGAGGGAATCGAGATTTCTGGTCCCACTGAGCAGGTAAGATCTGTGATATTTTGGGTAGTTGAGTTATTAGAGAAGGTAGTGACATTTGAGGTTTCATGAGAGGTGGAAAGGCCTGCCCATCAATGTGAGGGGTTTGCAATATTGGTATCCTATAATTGGTGAGATGGGACTGAAATGTTTCAAATGGTCCCATGGCAGAAGTATCTTGGAGCATCTTGGTTTCTTCAGAAGTGTCAGAGACCTCTGATATTTGGGCCTTCTTAGTGGTGAAAGGAGCTTGAGATACCTTAGAATCTGGAGCACTTGGATGAACCAAAGCTGGTTTAGATTTCAAAGAAGAAATAATTGCTGATCTTTTCTGAGCAACAGAAGAGGACAAAACTCCCTGGGGCTTTTCAGGGGCTGTTGGAGGCCAGAATGTGGAAGGATGTCTGGGAGTGGAAGGGACCCATAGTGGTGAAACTTGCCCGGGAATAATCCATGGTGCCAGTTGCTGCCCAAAGAGAGAAGAGGTCTGCAGATAGGGAGAGGGCTCAGGGGTGGCAGAAGGCCAGAGTGCCTGGGGCTGCTCCAAAAAGCTGGGTCCAGATTCCTGAAGCTCCCTGGGGATGGAAGAGGCTTCAGGAACCAAGGGCTTTCCAGGAGACAGAGGATCCCGGAGTTTGGGGATCTGTCCAAAGGTGGATGGGAGTCTTGATATAAGAGGTTGCCTGGGAGTGACAGGGGTCTGCAATATCAGAGGTGGCCGGGGAGTCAGAAGGCCCCTAGATATGAAGAACTGCCTAGAACTAAGGGCCTCCTGTTCAAGGGGCTGTCCTGGAATGGGAGGGACCCAAGATATTGGGAGTTTCCCAAGATTGGGAGAGATCTCTGGTGCTGCAGACTGTGCAGGAATGAATTGACCTTTACCTACCAGAATCTGTTTAGAGGTAGGAAAGATTTGTGGTGCCAAGAGCTTTCCTGGGCCAGAAGGAATATGCATTCCTTGGCCTTTCCTAGGACTGCCAGGGCTTGGAGATAGTCTTGATGGAATGGATTGTTTAGTGGGGAAAAAAGTCTTCAATTCATGAAATGGTCTAAGAGTGGAAGGAGCCAATGTGGAGAGCTTTTCCAGGGTGAGAGGAGTGCCAAGTGCCTGGGCCGGCTGGAGGGAGGGAGTGACCCTCAATGCATGGAACTGCTCCAGGCTAATAATGTTTGATGCCCCTTGAAACTTTTCTGGAGTGATAGAAACCCTCAATTTTCTGGCCTGTTCTTCAGTAAGAGGGACTTCTAATGCCTGTGCTAGCTTGGGGGTGTGGGTGATGCCTACTGCCTGACCAGAAGGGAGAGGGGGCAGCAATGCCTGAACCTGCTCAGGAGTGAGAGTGGCACCAAATACCTGAGCTGATTGAGGGGAAAGAGTGACAGTTTGAGCATGGGCCTGCTGAAAGTTAAAACTAATCCCCAGGTCCTGTGCCTGCTGTGGAGTGAAAGGGACCCTCTGTGCCTGGGCCTGCTGAGGGGTGAGAGTGATCCCCTGTGCCAGCGGTTGCTGAGGGGTGGGAGTGAACCCCAAGTCTTGGGCCTGCTGAGGGGTGAGAGTGATCCCCTGTGCCTGAGCCTCCTCAGAGGTAAGAGTGAACCCCAAGTCTTGGGCCTGCTGAGGGCTGAGAGTGATCCCCTGTGCCAGGGCTTGCTGCAGGGTGAGAGTGAACCCCAAGTCTTGGGCCTGCTGAGGGGTGAGATTGATCCCCTGAACCTGGGCCTGCTGAGAGGTGAGAGTGATCCCCAGTACCTGTGCCTGCTCAGGGGTGAGAGTGATCCCCTTGGCCTGGGTCTGTTCAGGGGCTAGAGTAATCCCCAGTTTCTGGGCCTGCTCAGGGGTGAGAGTGATCCCCTTGGCCTGGGCCTGCTCAGTGGTGAGAGTGATCCCCAGTGTCTGGGCCTGCTGAGGGGTGAGAGTGATCCCCTGGGCCTGGGCCTGCTCAGGGGCAATAGTGATCCCCAATGCCTGGGCCTGCTGAGGGGTGAGAGTGATTCCCTGTGCCTGGACCTGCTGAGGGGTGAGAGTTATCCCCTTGGCCTGGGCCTGCTCAGGGGTGAGAGTGAACCCCAGTGCCTGGGTCAGCTCAGGGGTGAGGGTGATCCCCTTGGCCTGGGCATGCTCAGGAGTGAGAGTGAACCCCAGTGCCTGGGCCTGCTCAGGGGTGAGGTTGATCCCCTTGGCCTGGGCCTGCTCAGTGGTGAGAGTGATCCCCAGTGCCTGGGCCTGCTCAGGGGTGAGAGTGATCCCCTTGGCCTGGGTCAGCTCAGGAGAGAGAGTGATCCCCAGTGTCTGGGCCTGCTGAGGGGTGAGAGTGATCCCCTGGGCCTGGGCCTGCTCAGGGGCAATAGTGATCCCCAATGCCTGGACCTGCTGAGGGGTGAGAGTGATCCCCTTGGCCTGAGCATGCTCAGGTGTGATAGTGATCCCCAGTGCTTGGGCCTGCTCAGGGGTGAGGGTGATCCCCCGTGCCTGGGCCTGCTCAGGGGTGAGAGTGATCCCTAGTGCCTGGGCCTGCTCAGCGGTGAGAGTGGTTCCCAGTGCCTGGGCCTGCTGAGGGCTTAGAGTGATCCCCAGTTCCTGGGCCTGCTCAGGGGCTGTAGTGATCCCCATTTCCTGGGCCTGCTCAAGGGTGTGAGTGATACCCATTTCCTGGGCCTGCTGAGGGGTGAGAGTGATCCCCTGGGCTTGGGCCTGTGCCTGCTCAGGGTTGAGAGTGATCTCCAGTGCCTGGGCCTGCTTAGAGGTGAGTGTGATCCCCTTGGCCTGGGCCTGCTCAGGGTCAAGAGTGATCCCCTTGGCCTGGGTCTGTTCAGGGGCTAGAGTAATCCCCAGTGTCTGGGCCTGCTCTGGGGTGAGGATGATCCCCTTGGCCTGGGCCTGCTCAGTGGTGAGAGTGATCCCCAGTGCCTGGGCCTGCTCAGGGGTGAGAGTGATCCCCTTGGCCTGGGTCAGCTCAGGGGCGAGAGTGATCCCCTGGGCCTGGGCCTGCTCAGGGGCAATAGTGATCCCCAATGCCTGGGCCTGCTGAGGGGTGAGAGTGATTCCCTGTGCCTGGACCTGCTGAGGGGTGAGAGTGATCCCTTTGGCCTGGGCATGCTCAGGAGTGATAGTGATCCCCAGTGCCTGTTCCTGCTCAGTGGTGAGGGTGATCCCCCGTGCCTGGGCCTGCTCAGGGGTGAGAGTGATCCCTGGTTCCTGGGCCTGCTGAGGGGTGAGAGTGATCCCCTGGGCCTGGGCCTTCTCAGGGGCTAGAGTGATCCCCAGTGTCTGGGCCTGCTCCAGAGTGTGAGGGATCCCCACTTCCTGGGCCTGCTCAGGGGTGAGAGTGATCCCCTGGGCCTGGGCCTGGGCCTGATCAGGGGTGAGGGTGATCTCCAGTGCCTGGACCTGCTCAGGGGTGAGTGTGATCACCTTGGCCTTGGCCTGCTCAGGGATGAGAGTGATCCCCAGTGCCTGGGCCTGCTGAGGGGTGAGAGTGATCCCCTGGGCCTGGGCCTGCTGAGGGGTGAGAGTGATCCCCTGGGCCTGGGCCTGCTGAGGGGTGAGAGTGATCCCCAGTGCCTGGGCCTGCTGAGGGGTGAGAGTGATCCCCAGTGCCTGGGCCTGCTCAGGGGTGAGGGTGATACCCTCAGCCCTGGCCTGCTGAGGGGTGAGGGTGATCCCCGTGGCCTGTGCCTGCTCAGGGATGAGGGTGATCCCCTGTGTGTGGGCCTGCTGAGGGGTGAGAGTGGTCCCTTGTGCTTGGGCCTGTTTAGGGGTGAGAATGATCCCCTGGATCTGGGCCTGCTCTTGAGTCAGAGTGATGCCCAGTGCCTGTGCCTGCTCAGAGGTGAGAGTGATCCCTTGGGCTTGGGCTTGCTCAGGACTGAGAGTGATGTACTCTGTGAGAGACTCTTCAGAAGCAGGAAGGGTGCTGTTTAGGGAGGAACGTGTTGAGGTGGGAGGAGTGACTGGTATGGGACTCTGTCCTGCAGGAAGACTCTCTACTGTCTCAAGATTCTTTTGGATCTTTTGTTCTTCATATAGCTGAGATTCATGTTTCAATGTTCTCCTCCTTCTGGAATATGTCACTGGTCTTTGGATGGCCATTTCTGTTGGTTCTACAGATTTTTTCTTCTCAGTCTTATCCTTTTCTTTGAACTGCCTCTGCCTTTTGAAGTCTTCTGTCCCTCTGCTCTGTTTCTTGTCTTTCTCCCCTGTAATTACCAGATCTTGAATCTGCCCCATCATCTCTTCACTCTTCTTCTCCAAGGGCACCATTCGCTCTTTCGTCGTTTTCTTCCATACTTCCGACTGCTGCTGTTTGGATTGCTGCTGCACTTCTTTGTCCCTTTTCCTTTGATTTTCTTTCCCATCTTGCTCAATCCTCTTTTGAGTCCTCTGTTTTTTTCGTTCTTTCCCTACCTCTTCTTCCTGTTTCGGCTTCTGCAGCTCACGCATGCTGGATATTTTTTCTTGATCTTCTGGCAAATATTCCTTCTGCTTCTTTTTATCTTTCTCCTTGTAGTCTTCTCCTTCCAAGATTGTTGGAACATCTCTTTCTAATTCAGTCAATATAATTCGTATTAAATTGTTAATTATTGGGTCTGTGCTCTCATTTTCAAGAATTGAGCTAATCTCAGGTTTTGACTTCTGAAAATCTGGCATAAATGAGACAATCTTTTTTTGTTTCAAAGATTTCTCTTCAACTTGTCCTTCAGTTTTTATATTTTTGTATTTCCTCAAGATTTTAGTCACAGTTTCAGCCACTTTTTGGAAATATTCCTCTGTTTTTGCCTTTATAACTCCTAACTTTTCAACTTCTTCTTTTTTTAATAATTTCTCCTCCTTTAGCACACTCTCTGTACGAAAAGACTTTCCTATGTTATCAATTTTCTCTTTTAGGAAAGCCAGTATGGCTTTTTGAAATAATTCTAGGTTATCCTGTTCACTTTTGCCATCTGGACTTCCTAAATCCTCTTTAGCCATCTTGACCTTTGAGTGTGATTTAACAAGTAGTTGAACCTGGGTTTGTTTGATAAAGGATAGCAGTTCTTTCTCTTCTATTATTCCTTCTTTGCTTGTGGTCTGTCCTGGAAGGATTTGGTGTTTCTTTCCCTTTTTTTCAACTTTCTGGGGCTCAGAGGTGAAATCACTCTTAAACTGGATTGCCTCTGTTGATCTACTCATTTTGCTTTTGATCTCTTTGCCCACTGACTCACTAGAGGAGTATGATTTTATCTCTGAGGAAATTGGGCCTTTTTCAAGTTCTTGTTCAGGTCTGACCTTTCTGAATTGTTCCCCTGTACTCCTTGTTCCACTTCTGTCACCTTGGCTATTTGTTTCAGTAGAAGAGAAATGTTTGCTTTTTGTTTCAACAGATGGCTTTGATTTGCCTTGAGAAAAGGGTTTTCTTTCTTTTTTCTTTTTTTCCAGTGCTTCTAGCTCAAATCGTTGACGAGGTTTGTCCTCTGAGACTTTCTGTTCACCTTTACCATCAATCAGATTTAATTCAGAGGCCTCATGTGAGTACCTTCTTTTCTGTGATTCATGATAGTCAGTTTCATCTTTTTGATGGTCATCACCTTTTTTCAGTGATATATCATCTCCAGTAGTATCTTCATCAGGCTGTTCACTTAGCTCTGGGGTTGCTTCAGCTTGGGCTGTATATGAAAGAGCTGCCTCCCACTTTTTCCCAGTGCCTTTGGTTCCTTTTCTTTGGGATTCATCTAAAATATTTTCAAATTCTTTGCTTAAAATACTGTCCACAGTGTCCTCTATGTCATCAGCTTTGGTCGTGGATGACTGTTCAGATAATACTTTTAAGGTTGAAGATGTGGACAATGATGTGTACAGTTGTTGTCCAATAATAGCTTTGGATTTAATAAGTTGTTCAAATTTTTCTTCTATATCTTTAAGTCTCTGCTGAAGCATTTCATTTTGTTCACTGAGACTGTATATTATTTTCTGAGAGCGCTCTTTTTCTGCTTCTCTTGTTTCATTTTCGTACATACTGCCAACTGGGAAGTCAATGGCAGCCTTTAAATTGTCACTTAGTATACACAAGGCTTTAGAAAGGTTGACTATTGTTGATGATATATATTTAATAGCACTGTTTTCCAATTTATTGAACATTGTTGTGCCTATGAGTTCCTGTAGCATATCTTGAATTTCTGAAACCTTCGTATTTGTTGCAAATTGATCGCTAATCATCTGATCTGGTTTTAAGGCATGGGCTGTCGCAGGTCGTTTTACAACTCTATCTTTCCAAGATTTCCACAGAGTACTTCTAGATTCTGGAAGAATAAATACAACACAAAACAATGAAATTGCATTTCTCCTTTAATTGTGCTCTATTAATGTTTAAGCTTAAAGAATTTAGCCTAAATTGGTTCAGGGTTGTGGCTCAGTGGTAATTAAAAAAATAATTTAGCCTAAATTAATGGACAATGACAGGATAAATATTCCTCAGAAAGCGTTAGCTCCAAAATACAGCAATATTGTTTCAGAAAGATTTTTTTTTCCACAATCACCTAGAAATTCTACTTCCAGGGTGTGAAATATTAATTCTGTTGTGACCTCAACTTACTTTCAGTTACAACTTTGGAATTAGATAAAATATAAACTGAAACTTTTTTCTGGCTTTGGTTATGCTTAGTTCTTTTTTCTTTCTCTCTTTTATTTTTTATTTTTTTGGTGGTCCTAGGAGATTGAAGCCAGGGGTGCTCTATTACTGATATACACCCCTAGTCCAGAAGTAAGAGTGATCCCTTGTGATTGAATTTGTAATCTTCCTGCATTCAGCCTCCCAAGTTGTCAGTATTCAGGAGTGTGCCACCTCACCAGGCAGAACTAGTAGCAAGTTCTGTTATTACAGGGCTGGAGTCTTCTGGGAAAGTGAGGCAAACTCCCCATTCATACTAATTTTTGCACTCAAGTCAGGAAGATTTCATACATGTCACTCAGAGTAAAAGGGATGGGAAAGGAGAAAAGGGGACACTCTCAAGGAAGAGTATGGGTATTCTCAGAGAGGAGAGGGACTCCATTTTCTTTCTTGGGTTCTGTCTTTATTTTACCTTTTCTGAATCAAAGCTAAATTTGTTTCTTTTTTTTTTTTTTAGTTGTAGATGAACACAATGTCTTTATTTATTTATTTTTATGTGGTGCTGGGGATTGAACCCAGTGCTTCCCACATGATAGGCAAGTGCTCTACCACTGAGTCACATCCCCAGGCCCCTAACTTTAATTCTTTCAAAGGGCCATAAATCAACTGACAAACATTGAAGGAATTTCCAGAA
The DNA here is from genome assembly GCF_021218885.2 of Marmota monax. Lineage (NCBI taxonomy): Eukaryota > Metazoa > Chordata > Mammalia > Rodentia > Sciuridae > Marmota > Marmota monax. The sequence continues at coordinate 31,289,276 of NW_026695227.1, forward strand.
TGACTCAGTGATAAACTCAACAAAAATTTTCCCCTAAAAGCCATGATAAAACTGGACAAAGGTGTAAAAACAATCATTTTTGGACTTTATAAATTGACCAAAGATATACAACAAATTGAGATGCATTTATTCAAGAAAAAAAAAAAGTGGTGGTTTGGTAACCTGGAGCTGCTTCCATCCCCAACCACCCCAACCCCAGATCCATGGCCTCAAGTTCTACCAGAGTCAGGCCTACTGTGAGGACCAACAGCTCTACTGTCTAAGGGGATGACTTGATTTGAAGCTAAGGATCAGGTGGGAACAATGGCGGGTGATTGTCAAGCAATCCTTAAACTATACACAAATTTATTTGCAGAGAAGAGGGCTTATTGGGTCAGTGATTAGCAGATAATTTATTAACCAATAAGCTATACTGACCCAAGGATAACCATAGGAATTTGGGCTTAAAAAGACAAAAGAAAGGAGCAACAAAGAAGAACTGAGGGACTGGGGCTGTAGCTCAGTGGCAGCTAGGTTCAATCCTCAACACCACATTAAAAAAATAAATAAAACAAAGTTATAAAAATACATATTTAAAAATAAATAGATAAATAAATAAAAAGAACTAACTAGAGATGTTAGTGACTTCACATTGTGAGAGAGAGAGAGACTCCATAGAAGTAGTCCAAGCAAAAGTCACTAAAACATAAAACAAAGCAGCAATAACAAACCCTGGAATGGTAGGAGAATTAGAACCTAGAATTGCTACAATGTAATATCTAAAACACCTAGTTGTCAACATTAAAAAAAAAAAAGGAAAAGAAAATGCAAAGAAAAAGAAAACTGTGACATGTACAAAGGGGAAAAAAAGGGTCAATTAAAATTGTCTCTGAGAGGGCCCAGATGCTGGACTTACCACAAAAAAAAAAAAAAAAAAAAGACTTCAGAAAAAGCAATTATAGGGCTGGGGATATGGCTGGGCTGGGGATGTGGCTCAAGCGGTAGCGCGCTCGCCTGGCATGTGTGTGGCCCGGGTGTTTGATCCTCAGCACCACATGCAAATAAAGATGTTGTGCCCGCCGAAAAAAACTAAAAAATAAAAAAAAGAAAAGAAAAAGCAATTATAAATTTATGCAAAGAGTTTAGGAAACCATATTTAAAATAAAAGGAAAATATGGTAATAATTCTCATCAAATAAAGCATATCAATAAAGATATGGATTTCTCAGTGGCACACATCTATAATCCCAGCAACTCAGGAGGCTGAGGCAGGAGGATTTCAATTTTGAGGCTATTGAGACTCTATCACAAAATAAAAAATAAAAAGGCCTCTTTTGTAGCTCAGTAGTAAAGCACCCCAGGTTCAATCCCCAGTACCGCAAAAATAAATAAATGAAAATTTGAAAACCAAGTGAAAAATTTGGAGTTAAAAAGTACACTATTGGGGCTGGGGCTGGGGCTCAGCAGTAGCACACTTGCCTGGCATGTGTGAGGCACTGGGTTCGATTCTTAGCACCACATATAAGTAAATAAAATAAAGGTATTGTTTAAAAAATAAAATCTACACAATTAGCTGGGCATGGTGGTACATACCTGTAATTCCAGTGACTCATGAGGCTGAGATGGGAGGACCACAAGTTCAACCTTAGCAACTTAGCAAGACCCTCTTGCAAAGTCTCAAAAATAAAAAGGGCTGGGGATATAGCTCAGTGATAAAATGCCCCTGGGGTTCAATCCCCCACCCCAAAAAAAAGTACATAACTAAAATTAAAAATCACCAAAACACCTCAAAAGCATATTCATATTCATATTCAGCAAATATAATGCTTGACTAATTGAGATAATCCAATATGAAAGGCAGAGAAGAAAAAGAATGAAGTGACCAAAGCCACAGGGACTTGTGGGACACTATCTATTCAGGTTGCTATTAAAAATTACAAACTGGGGGGCTGGGGATGTGGCTCAAGCGGTAGAGCGCGCGCTCGCCTGGCATGCGTGCGGCCCGGGTTCTATCCTCAGTACCACATACAAACAAAGATGTTGTGTCCACCGAAAACTAAAAAATAAATATAAAAAAAAAAAAAACATTCTCTCTCTCTCTCTCTCTCTCTCTCTCTCTCTCTCTCTCTCTCTTTTAAAAAAATTACAAACTGGGTAGCTTATAACAACAGAAATGTATTTCTCAAAGTTCTGGAGGCCCGGAAGTCCATGCTCAAGTAAGAGTCGGTGTCTGTTAACAGCCTACTTCCTTATAGACAACTGCATTTTCACAACAACTTCACATGGTGAAAGAGGTAAAGGATCTCTCCTGAGCCTCTTTTGTAGGTTACTTATCCCATTCACAACCCTCTGACTCAGTCACTACCAAAGGCCCCAACCTTCTACTACTATCGTCTTGGGGGTTAAATTCCAGTGTAAGAATTTTGGAGGGACACAAATATTCAGACTATAGGGATAACCATCAAGCATACCAATGTACAAGTAACAGAAGTTCCAGAAGAAGAGGAGAGGAAAGTCACAGAAAAGAATTTTAAAAATTAAAAAGACAAAATCATCTCACAGTTGACGAAAAATATTTAATCTCCTAATTCAAGAAGCTCAGTGAACTCCTAAATAGGGTAACATATCTACATACCTCATACTCAAACTGTTGAAAGTCAAAGAGAAAATATTTAAACCAGAAAGAGAAAAAATTACTTATTCCCATCAAGGGAGACATATGAACTACAAAAGAACCACAGTAAATTTAGCAACTCACTTTTTATCAGACATAGTGGAGGCCAAAAGGCAGTAGAGTGACATGTTCAAAATGATGAAAGAAAAAGACTTAGCCAAGAATTCTACAGCTAGTAAAACTATTCTTCAAATAATGAAAATAAGAGCCAGGTGTGATGGTACATGTCTGGAACCCTGCACCCCAGCAACTCAGAAGGCTGAGGAAGGAGGATTACAAGTTTGAGGCCAGTCACAGTAACTTAGCCAGACTCTATCTCAAAATAAAAAGGGCTGGGACTATAATTCAGTGATAGAGCATCTCTGGGTTCAATCCCTAGTAACACATAGATATACGTACACACATAATAATAATAATAGAAACAAGATATACAGACAATATAATAAACATATGGAAAGATGTTCAACATCATGTTGAATTGCAAATTACAAAGAAAATTGGGAATTGCTTCTTGCTATAATGTGAGATGATATAATGTTTATGTGATAAGATAAAGGAAGGTGATGACTAAGCATATCATTCACTGTAACTTTTGCAGTTTGATGTATGAGAGCAAAACTAGCGTGAATTTTTTTTCTTTTATCATGATTCATAGATAGAAGATTCATTATTATATAGATCTTAGCAACCTCAGCATGTAATTATTATTCTTTCCTGACTAATTCAAGAACCTTGACCTTTTCACTTAAAGGAAAAATACTTTATAGCTTCTCTTTGGCATATCCAAATTACCAACATCAATTCCATTGTACTTTGAGGAGGAGGAGGAGGATGATGATGATGATGATGATGATGATGATTAAGCAAACATGACCTAAATAGGCTCAGTATTAAGTAAAATGAGGGTTACTTTAACCTAAGCACTATGATACTGTGACTTCAGTATGATTACCAACTAGGCGACCAAGTGACTTATGGGTGGATATATAGCAGAGATAAAGGGATGAGTTACAAAAGTAACTGAAACAGCAAAGCTACAGAGAAGTGGGATTACTGTATACGGCAATACCTAGAGCAAACACTAAGGAAATTACTCCAAAGGAAGAGTAAAAGAGTGGAAATAAATTGTTGTGTAAAAATTATCTGTTGAACACAGAAGGTGATAAATGAATAGAGGAACAATGTTTGGCATGGTGGTATATATCTATAATCCCAGCGTCCTAGGAGAATGAGGTAGGAAGATCAAAACTCAAAGCCAGCCTGGGCAATTTTTTTTTTTTAGAGAGAGAGAGAATTTTTTAATATTTATTTTTTAGTTATCGGCAGATACAACATCTTTTGTATGTGGTGCTGAGGATCGAACCTGGGCCACACGCATGCCAGGTGAGCACGCTACCGCTTGAGCCACATCCCCAGCCCAGCCTGGGCAATTTAAGAAGGTCCTCTCTCAAAATAAAAACTAAAAAGGTCTGGGGATGTAGCTCAGTAGTAAAACATCCCTGGATTCAATCCCCAGTACTGCAAAAAATAAAAATAAAAAAAGAATAGTCAGAAAAACAGCAAAATGGCACAAATTCAACCACATCAACAATTACATTAAATATGAATGTTTTAGATATTCCAAAAATCAGAGATTATCAGATGTATTAAAAGAAAAAAGTCCCACAAAATCTAACTACAAATGACACACTTTGGGTCTAAGGACACAAAAAGGTTGAAAGTTAAATGATAGAAAGTTAAATGTGGGGCTAGGGTTGTGGCTGTGTGGTAGAGTGCTTGCCTTGCGCAGGGGAGGCACAGGGCTGGATCCTCAGCACAATATCAAAAAATAAAATAAAGCTGTTGTGTCCATCTACAACTAAAATATTTTTTAAAAAAGGAAGAAAGAAACAGGATTTAAAACAACAAGAAGATAGTTAAATGTGCTTTGGGCATAGTAATCACCTAGAAGCTGAAGAGACTATTTTTATATGAAATAAAAAAGACTTTAAGACAAAAGAAAAATGATTGTAAAGACAAGGAACACATTTTATAACAATAAAGGGCCAATTCCTCAGGAAGCTGCCCAAATTATAAACATATATGAACATAACAACTGAGCCCCCAAATACATGAAACAAAAACTGACAAAATTAACAGGAAAAACAGGCGACTATTGAGTAGGAGAGTTCAATATCCCATTCTTATTCTTTTTTAATATTTATTTTTTAGTTTTACGGCGGACACAACATCTTTATTTGTATGTGGTACTGAGGATCGAACCCTGGCAGCACACATGCCAGGCGAGCGCGCTACCGCTTGAGCCACATCCCCAGCCCAATATCCGATTCTTAATAATGGATAGAATAGGGGCTGGGGTTGTGGCTCAGCAGTGGAGTGCTCACTAGCATGTATAAGGCACTGGGTTTGATCCTCAGCCCCACATAAAAATTAAAAAATAAAATAAAGGTACTGTGTCCATCTACACCTAAAAAAATAAAAAAATGATAATGGATAGAACAATTAGAAAATCAGTCAGAGAAGATTTGAACAATAATATAAACCAACTTTGGAAAACCCTGCCCCACAACAGAGTATATTTTCTTTTCAAGTACACATGGAACATTCTCCAGGAGAGACAATGTGTTAGACTAGAAAACAAGTCTCAATATTTAAAAGGGAGGGCTGGGGTTGTGGCTTAGTGGCAGAGTGCTTGCCTAGCATGCATGAGGCACTGGGTTCAATTCCCAGCACTGCACATAAATAAATAAAATAAAGGCTGTTGACAGATTTAAAAAAAAAAAAAAAGGAAAAAAAAAAAAAATATATATATATATATATATAATGTAATTGGTTTGTTAAAAAATTATGTGTGTGTGTATGTGTGTATATGTGTGTGTGTGTGTATATATATATATATATATATATATATATATATATATATAATTGAAATTATACAACCAAAGAGAGAGAGAGAGGAAGGGAGGGAGGGAAAGAAATTATAAAATTCAATAATGAATGTGGGCAAGTCTATGATTTGAACATTACACATTGTTTATGTGTGTGGAAACATCACATGGTACTCTTTAACCATTTAATATTTATCAGTTAAAAATAAACTGTGAAAAAGGGCAGGCGTTTAAATAGGCATGTCACCAAAAAAAAAGGTATAAGAATGGCTAATAAGCATATAAAAAGATGTTCAACATAATTAGTTGTTAAAGGAAATACAAACTATGAGATACCACTTCATATCTACTTCTAGAATGCTATAATAAAAAAAGACAGACAAGGGCTGGGGTTGTAGCTCAGTAGTAAAGCATTTGCCTAGCACATGTGAGGCACTGGGTTTGATCCTCAGCACCACATAAAAATAAATAAATGAATAAATAAAGGTATTGTGTCTATCTGCAACTAAAAATAATTTTTTAAAAAGATAGACAATAGCAAGTGTTGGGGATATAGAGAAACTCTCATACATTGCTGGTGGGAATGTTTGGAAAACAATTGAATTTACCTCATGACTCAGCCATTTTAGTCTTAGGGTATATACACAAAATAAATGCCTACACAAAAACTTGTTTGCGTGTTTTGGGCAGCGTTATTCAAAAAAGCCATTAACAAACCAAATGTCTATCAACTGGTGAATGGGGCAACAAAATGTGCTAGGGCACATTGGCAAATGCCTATAATCCCAGTAAGGCTAAGGCAGGAGGATCCCAAGTTCAAGGCCAGCCTTAGCAATTTAGCGAGGCCCTTAGCAACTCAGTGAGACCCTATCCCTAAATAAAATATAAAAAAGAGCTGGGGATGTGGCTCAGTGGTTAAGCACCCCTGGGTTCAATCCCCAGTACCAAAAAAAGAAAGAAAGAAAATGTGCTATATCCAAAAAACCATATACAATCAGCAATAGAAGAGACTATCAATAAGCCCTGAAACATGGCTTTTCAGCATTATGCTAATTGAAAGCATAAAATACCACATACTATATAATTCTGTTCATATGAAATATCCAGGAAAAGCAAATTTATTGAGAGGGAAAGTAGATTAGTGGTTGTCTGGTGCTGTGGTTGGAAATGAGATTAGACTACAAATGAACACAAAGGATCTTTTTGGGATAATAGAAATGTTCTAAAATTGGATCATGGTAATCACTGCACAACTATGTATATTTACTGAAAATAATTATGCAATTATGAATTTTACAGTATGAAATTACACCTCAATAAAGCTGTGTTTTCAAAAAAAGTCAAATTCTATTTCCAAAGTCACTAAAGTACCCTTACGTGTTCTATTCTTTTGTTTCCTCCTTTCTTCAAGAAAAATTATACTGATTCTATACAGTGTCTTGACATTGTTCTCAATTGCTTTTAGCATTTCTGGTAACATCTGCATTTGTGCTATCCAGTGGTGATGTTCGTCAATATCCATTGCAGTTATCTCAGACAAAATGCCACCTTGAAGAGAGTAAAAAAGGTTTTTTTGTGAAAAAAAGATAAATAATTATAATTACATGCTCTTGTAATATTAGGTGGCTACTCTATAGTAGTACTTTGAGATATAGTTATTTTGAACTTGTTATTCTTAGCCTTTTCTCTGAAGAAATTATAAAAAACAAAACTTGGAACAGAGGATAAATAGGAAATATTGGATATAAAAATCTGAATCAGGTTATTAAGTGTCCATTTGGAGCTGGGTGTGGTGGTGCACATCTGGAATACCAGTTATTCATGAGGCTGAGTAGCCTCCTGATCACAAGTGCACAGCTGGGCAATTTAGCAAGAACTTGACTCAAAATAAAAATTTTAAAAAGGTCTGGGGATGTAGCTCAGAGGTAGAGCATCCCTGGGTTCAATCCCCAGTACCTATGGAAAAAGAAAAGTGTCTGTCTTAGCTTATTTTCCTGATTCAGGGAAGTAAGTATCTAAAACATGAATGCATTAGTTCTTAACAGCCAAATGAAAGCCTCTTTTTTTTTTTTGTATTCTTAGCTTATTCATTCTTTAATTCCATCAATGTCTGCTCTGTCATGTATTATTCAAGACTTCAAACTACTTACATTCTAGGGAAAGGAACAGATGAAAAATAAAAATGAAAATCAGTTATATAGAATGGCAGATACTAATCTTATAAACAAAAATTAAAAAAGAAAAAGGGTAATGTAGAATGCCAGTTGGTAGGAAATGGGGATGGTCAGAGAATACCTCATTTGAAAATGATAGTTAAGCAGGGAATGAGTCATGGCTATTTGGTGGAAAATGTTCAAGGTGAGGGAATAATTAAACATGAGGACACTGGGCAGGAGGATGCTGGTCTTTTTTAATAAAAGTAAGAAAGCTGGTTTTAGTGGGACATACCTTTAATCCCAGCTCTTAGCCTCTTGCGAATTCACAGACTAGCTTGGATAATTTAATGAGATCCTGCCTCAAAATTAACTAAAAAGTGCTCGGTGGTGGAGCGCTTGCCTTGCGTGATCCCAAGGCCCTGGGGTTTAACCCCCAGTACTGCCTTTAAAAAAAAAACCTAAAGAATTTGGAATAGTTAGTAATAAGTGAATAAGCCTATATTTTTCTTGTGTTGTTCTTACTGGAACAGAGGACTACCATTCTCTGAGTAACATCCTAATCTTTTCTTCTTCAGTCTAATTAATTGCTCAAATTTTACATTTCTTTTCTCTTTTTCATTAACTGTCACTTATAGAAACTTACTCCATTCTTCCATCCAGGCCAGAATGTGGGTAAGGGTTTTTTCTCTAACTTCAATACCCTTCGAATAAGAAGCCACTTTCTCCAAAACTTTGGTTCTTCTTTTTCTCTTATATTCTATGAGAGACTTCCTCCTTTCAGTTAGTGAGGTAAGATCATCAGGAGTATAGCGGGTTATTATCCGTTGCACATTGTTCAGTATGTCAGTCAGCTGCATATTAATTTCCTGTAAGAATAAAAATGAGTAATACATTAATAAATTCTTAGTTTTTAAGATAAGCTTTGATCACTTTTTTTCCTAGCATGCCAGTAACAGTAAATAATAAAGCTGTCCAATTAAAGTCTTGCTAGTTTTATCTTTACTGTTGGTCTCAGATTTTCCCTTTTCAAAAAATTTTTATTTCTTCATCATCCTAGCAATGTTATGATATAATGGAAAGAGCATTGGATTTGAAGCCCTATTATATCCTAACTTTAATTCCTTACAAGCAATATATATATATATATTTTTTTTAGTACCTGGGAATGAACCCACTGAACCACAATTCCCAGTGCCTTTTATTTTTTTATTTTGAGACAGGGTCTTGTTAAGTTGCTGAGAATGCCCTGGAACTTGCAGCCTCCTGAGCTGCTGGGATTACAGGTATGTGCCACTGCATCTGGCCATATTTGATTATTTTATCAGAAAACTTTTAAGTATATTTGGAGAATTTGGGCATCTGAATCTTTTTCAACTGTAAATTTTATAAAATATATAAATACAGGTCAGGGCTGGGGAGGTAGAGCGCTCGCCTGGCATGTGTGTGGCCCGGGTTCGATCCTCAGCACCACATACAAACAAAGATGTTGTGTCTGCCGAAAACTAACAAATAAATATTAAAATTCTCCCCCCCCCCGCTCTAAAAATAAATAAATAAATAAAAATAAAAATAAATACAGGTCAGATATTTCTGATGAAAAACTATTATTCAATGTGAGATATACTCTAAGTACAAAATACGCAATGGGTTTCAAATGTCTAGAATGAAATCACTTGTATATCTCAATAATTTTTTAGTTATCGATAAACATTTATTTATCTATTTATTTATTTATTTATTTATTTATATGCAGTGCTGAGAAACCCAGTGCCTCACACATGCCAGGCAAGTGCACTACATCTGAGCCACAGCCTCAGCCCCATCAATAATTTTTGTATTGATTAAATGTTGAGTAACATCCTAATCTTTTCATCTTCAGTCTAATTAATTGTTTAAATTTTACGTTTCTCTTCCCTTTTTCATTAACGGTCACTTATAAAAACTTACTCCATTCTTCCAACCAGGCCAGAATGTGGGTAAGGGTTTTTTCTCTGACTTCAATACCCTTATTAAAATTTGGGGCTGGGCAGGGCTGGGGTTGCGGCTCAGCAGTAGAACATTCGCCTCTCACGTGTGAGACCCTGGGTTCGAGCCTCAGCACCACATAAAAATAAACAAAATAAAGGTATTGTGCCCATGTATAACTAAAAAAAATTTTTTTGAAATTGGGGGCTGGGGTTGTTGCTCAGTGGTAGAGTGCTCACCTCGCATATGGAGGGCACTGGGTTTGAACCTCAGCATATTAAAATAAAGGTATTGTGTCCATGTACAACGAAAACAAAATTTTAAAAAATTATTAAAATTTACTCCACATATCTCTTTTTACTATTTATATTATAGTTTATAGGAAATTTAATGTTATATACAGTTAACATTAAATTTCTTCTCAATAGTGTTATTAGTGTATATGATTAACATTAGAAAAAGTAGTCATATCAGTTCATACTTGCATGTCAAAGTGTAAGTATCCCTGTTGTTTCACATTTCTTCCAACACATGATATTATTAGATTTAAAAAGGTTTTTTGAGCCGGACGCAATGATGCACTACTATAATCCCAGCGCCTCAGGAAGCTGAGGCAGGAGTATCAAAAATTCAAAGCCAGCCTTAGCAAAAAGTGAGTCACTAAGCAACTCGGTGAGACCCTGTCTCTAAATAAAATATAAAAAAGGGCTGGGGGGTGTGGTTCAGTGAACAAGGGCCCCTGAGTTCAATCCCGTGTACAAAAAAAAAGTTTTTTTGCCAAGCTGTTGGATGTGTTATGGTATCTAATTGTAGATTTGATTTTAATTTCTATGATAACTCATGAAATATTAAGAAATGTTACTTATTTTGTGAAAATAAGATTTTTTATATTAAACCCACTTTCCTATAATTGATTTATTGACACATTAATTCATTTCTTTTTATAGATAAATGATAGTGCATCTCAGCTTGCTTAAAAGCTAGGAGATCACTTTGAATTCTGTTTTCTAACTGTAGCAGGATATAAATAAACTGGTTTTCAAGCATGGAGCCAGCCCTAATGATAATAGTACACTATTTAAAAAGACCTAAGGCAATGAATTCCATTTCCAATGGAAAAAAAAGAACTGTGCAAACAAGTTTAATGTTTTTGTGTCAATGTTATAAAATGTAGCTTTTAATAAAACCTTGACCCAAGTGCCAGTAACTTCAGAAAAGAATTTGGGTGGAGAGAAGAAAGTTATTTCATTTAGGAAAAATAACCACTACACAATTTCTGTGTACCGGCGCAATAACAAGATCTAGGGCTGGGGTTGTGGCTCAGTGGCAGAGTTCTTTGCCTAGCACATGTGAGATATTGGGTTCAATCCTCAGCACCACATACAAATAAGCAAAATAAAGATATGAAAAATACAATAATATTAAAAAAAAGAACTAGGGCTGGGGATGTGGCTCAAGCTGTAGCGCGCTCGCCTGGCATGCACTGGGTGCTGGGTTCAATCCTCAACACCACATAGAAATAAAATAAAGATATTGTGTCCACTTAAAACTAAAAAAAAAATTAAAAAATATCTAAATACAATTATATTTTAAACACCCAGGTAAGACTTTACATAAAAATACCATCCTACTTTTCTCCCTTGTTTCTAAAATATCACATACTTTCCTCAACATCTTCAGCCATCCAGTAATTTTTAGGAAACTTTTGTTCATGATCTTAATTTGTAATCCCTGGCTCTTTGGGGCTCAGTGATAAAAGTTCAAAACCACCAAAAGTGATGGTTCACTTGAAGTTAAACATGAGAGATTGTTTCAGTTAGTCTTAGGAAGAAAGCAGTGCTGCATCAACTGGCTCCATGCAGAAGGAGCACCTGAAGAATCTCATCAAGCAGTCATCTGTACAGTCCAGGTGATAGATGTGCATGTATGACAGAAATCAAATTGGATTCTCATAAACAAAGTTTGTGGTACAGATCACACACTCCTGGATCTTTTTTCTGATATATCTCTTCCTGGGTCATCTACTCCATTAGGCAGATGCTGTGTAAGGCCTACTCTTGTGTGTGTGTTGGGGGGGGGGGACTCAATCTTATTTATTTATTTTACAGTAGAATGCATTTTGACATATTGTACCCAAATGGAGCACAACATCTCATTCCTCTGGCTGTCCATGGTGCAGAGTCACTCCAGTAGTGTAATCATACACATATATAGGGTAATAATGTCTGTCTCGTTCTACTGTCCTTCCCATCTCCACAACCCTACCCCTTCCTTCACTCCCTTCTACACAAACCAAAGTTCCTTCAGTCTTCCCTATCTCCCCACCCACTATGGATCAGCATCCACTTATCAAAGAAAACATTCAGCTTTTGGTTTGGGGAGATTGGCTTATTTCTCTAGTTCCATCCATTTACCTGCAAATGCCATCATTTCATTCTTCTTTAAGGCTAAGTAGCAGTCCATTGTGTACATGTACCACATTTTCTTTATCCATTCATCTATTTTGAAGGGCATCTAAGTTGGTTCCATAGTTTAGCTATTGTGAATTGAACTGCTATAAACATTAATGTGGCTACATCACTGTAGTATGCTGACTTTAAGTCCTTTGGGTATGAATCAAAGAGTGGGATAGCTGCATCAAATGTTGGATCCATTCCAAGTTTTCTGAGTCATCTTCATACTGCTTTTCATAGTGGTGGTGCCAATTTACAATCCCACCAACAATATATGAGTGTATCTTTTCCCCCACCTCCTTGCCAACAGTAAGGCTATTCTTTAAGATATCCTAATTTGTTCTTCAATCAGCTGAGTTGCTAGGTGAGTCTGGCTAGGTGTTAGATGATAAATTAGAACCAGAACTTGTTCCTGACGTGGAAGCATCAGCTTCTGATCTGACTCCCTCCCAACACCAAAGCTAGAGTGCTCAAATTGAGACTCGTGAAGCAGGGAATTATTATCCCAGATGGGGATTTGAGGCAGTTCCTCATATTTTGAGGTTGGGGCATGCAATCTGTGCACTATTCTGACAGTCTTCTCCTTTTATTTTTCTGTTGGGTTATTTTTTTCTTTGATTCACAGGAATGCTTTATATATCCTGTGTTTTGGTATATTCTCTGTTGCTATAACCAAATATCTAAGACTGGATTTTTTTTTTTTAAGAGAGAGAGAGAGAGAATTTTTTTAATATTTATTTTTTGGTTATCGGCAGACACAACATCTTTGTTTGTATGTGGTGCTAAGATCGAACCCGGGCCGCATGCATGCCAGGCGAGCACGCTACCGCTTGAGCCACATCCCCAGCCCCAAGACTGGATGTTTTAAAAAGAAAATAGGTTTATTTAGCTCAAAGCTTTGGAGATTCAAGAGCATGGTGACAGTGAGTGAGGGCTTTGTGGCCACATCACAACATGGTAGATAGCTTCATGGTGGGAGCTGTGCAAAAGGGCTCACAGGAAGCCATCCAGGACAGTGGCATACATTTGTAATCCCAGCGACTCGGGAGGCTGAGGCATGAGGATTGCAAGTTTGACACCAGCCTCAGCAACTTAGCGAGGTCCTAAGCAATTTAGTGAGACCCTGTCTCAAAACTAAAAATAAACAAATAGTGCTGGGTCTTTGACTCAGTGGTTAAGCCCCCTGCGTTCAATCCCCAGTACCAAAAAGAAAAAAAATAAAGTGGGGGTGGGGGCTAGGAATGTGTCTCAGGGGGTAATGGTGACCCTGCATTAAATCCCCAGTACCAAAAAAAAAAAAAAAAAAAAAAAGGCCAGGAAGTCAGAAGAATATAGAGGCCAGACTAAGACTTAACAATCAGGAAGTACTAACTGGGGTCTCTAGAAAAATATATGACTCCCTTTTAAGGGTGTGCCCCAAAGACCTAATTATTTTCCACTAGGCTCTACTTCCTAAAAATTCTATCATTCTATCATGCGGCATGGTATCACAAGCCTGTAATTCTGGCAACTCAAGAGGCTGAAGCAGAAGGATTGCAAGTTCAAGGCCAGCCTCGGCAACTTAGCCAGGGCCTAAACACCTTAGTGAGACCTTGTATCTGAAGAAAAAAGTTAAAAGGACTGGGGATGTAGCTCAGTGGTAAAGCGCCCCTGGGTTCAATGCTCAGCACCCCACCTGAAAATTCTTTAACCTTTCAACATTCCTACACTGATGGCCAAGCTTCCACCATATAAAACTTTGGGGGAAACACTTGAACCATATCCAAATTATATCACCCTGAGGGCTGGGTATGTGGCTCAGCTATAGATTTCTTCCCTAGTAGGCAAGAGGTCCTTTGTTTTAATCCCCAATATCACACAAACAAACAAACAATCAAAAATCTGTATAATATTTTTACTTTCTATATGGTGGTAGATATCTTTTCCCTTTTGTACCTTGTTTCCTCCTCTCTATGTATTGTTTTGACCAATAATGTTCTCCTTTTTAAAGTAGAGTAAGTTTCCTATCTTTTTCCACCCTAGAATATTAAAGATAGTTTTCTTTACATTTAAGTATCAGAGAGGGAAATAATTTTTTTTATTAATCTTAACCAATTATCCCACCACTATTGTTAAGTATTAACTTCTTTTTCCCCTGATAGTCAATGCTAGCTCTTTCATTTATCATGTTGCTCCCTGTTTTATAAGCTAATATATCCATCCTTGTGCCAATACAATAATGTTTCAACTGGAATAGCCTTATAGTAATTCTCACTATCTATTTTAACTTGTTCTTTAGCATTGTCTTGGCTATTTTTGAAGTTATCTTGTTGGGATGTCTCTTTCTTTTTCTTTTTCAATACTGGGGATTGAATTTAGGGTGCTCTATCACTAAGCTACATCCCCAGCCCTTTTTATTTTATTTTAAGACAGAGTATTGCTAAATTTTGCAGGTTGGCCTCCAACTCATGATCCTCTTGACTCAGTCTCCCAAGATGCTGGGATTTTCAGGCAGCATCTGATCCTTTTTTTTTTTTTTTTTTTTAAAGAGAGTGCTGAGAGCCACTGCCGAGTCTGTATGGCCCCTGGCATTTTGCCAACAGTATTGATTGACAGGTGAGGCATTACTATCCGCCTCTGCCGCAACTTTTGAGTTCTCGCACTATTTTGGAGTTCTCATGGGGATTTCCGGGGATTCCCCGAGAGTTCCCATTGGTTGGGGAAGTGCAGGAGGAGGGATTTCCGGGAGAGATATTTCCGGCTGGGGGTTCCTGGACAAGCCTCCTGGCGTTCGGGAGGATTCCCCGGGAGCTGTGTGAAGTGTTTTCCTGCAGTTTAAAAATAAAGTTTGTTCCTGCTTCAGTGGCTCGTGATTTGTGCCCAGCCAGACTGCGGCAAGAGAGAGATAATTTTTTCATATTTATTTTTTAGTTTTCGGCAGACACAACATCTTTGGTTGTATGTGGCGTTGAGGATCAAACCCAGGCCGCACACATGCCAGGCGAGCGAGCTACCACTTGAGCCACATCCCCAGCCCAGCATCTGATCCTTAATTTAATCATATCATCAAAGATTTTTTTCCCATGTAAAGTGACATTTGCATATCCCCAACTATTAGGCTTTGAAATCATTTGGGTGGGTGAGGGTATTCTGCCTACCATACATTGTTTGCTAATATTTTATTTGGATTTTTTTTTTTGCATATATGTCATGAGTAACATTATAATTTCACTTAATTTTTTTTTCATTTTTAAGTTTTGGGGATTAAAATCAGGGCCTACCACATGCTAAGCAAGTGCTGTACCACTGAGATACATCTCCAATTCATTTTATTTTTTATTTTGAGACAGTTGCTAAATTGCCCAGGCTGGAATTGAACTGGCACTCCTCCTGTCTCAGCTTCACAAGTAGCTGGAATTACAGACATGCACCACCACACCTGATTTAACTTTACTTTTCATATTGTCTTTAACTGGTTTTTATATCAGGGTTATGCTGGCTTTATAAAGTGTGTTAGAAATATTTTCTCATTTTACTAAAATGTTCTAGAAAAGTTTGTTTAGGATATATATATATATATATATATATATATATATAGAGAGAGAGAGAGAGAGAGAGAGAGAGAGAGAAAAGTTTGTTTAGTATATATATATATATATATATATATATATATATATATATATATATAGAGAGAGAGAGAGAGAGAGAGAGAGAAAGCCAAAATAAGCCTCTTTTTCCATACAATTTAATTCACAAATAGGAAATTTCCTATTTCACCTAAGTTTTCTAATTTACTCTCTAGCAAGTTGTACTTAATATTCTGCATTTTCTTATAACTTTTATGTCTCTAATGTATCTTTTGTTATGTCACTCCTTTCATTTCTAACAGTCTTTGTGTTTTGTTGTTGTTTGGTACTAACAATTGAAACCAGAGTGATTTACCCCTGAGATACGTTCCCAGCCTCCCAGCCCCATCTTTTTATGTGGATGGTGATAAAGCTTGAATCCAGGACTTCCTGCGTGCTAGTCAAGTACTCTACCATTGAACTATATCCCCAACCCTTTTTATTTTTAATTTTGATACAGGGTCTCACTAAGTTTCCCAGGCTGGCCTTGAATTTTGATCCTCCTGCCTCTGCTGGGACTACCAGCATGTGCCACTGGGGCTGGCACCAGAGATTGTTGAATTTTTTTTCTAGACTTCTCAAAGAATCACCTTTTGGATTTCCTATTTAGAAACTTCATTGTATTTTTTATTCATCAAAGATGCTCTGAATTTTTAAAATTTTCTTTATTCTATTTTCTCTGGGATTAATTTCTTGTTTTACCTTAACTTCTAAGTTGTCTGCTTAACTTAGTCATTTTAAACTTTCTTTTCTAACATAGGTTATAAATGTAAGTACTGCTTTAGTTATATCCCACATGCTTTTGTACATAGTGCATTTGTTCTAAGTATTTTCTAATTTCTACTACTATGACTTCTTCTTTGACCTATGAGTTATTTTTCAGTTTCCCCCTTATATTTGGATTTTTCTTTTTCTTTTTTTTTTAACCTTTATTTTATTTATTTTTACGCGGTGCTGAGGATTGAACCCAGGGCCTTGCACGTGCTAGGCAAGCACTCTACCGCTGAGCCATAACCCCAGCCCTGGGTTTTTCTTTTAAAGCCAACTTTTTCTTACTTATTTGTGGGATATGTGATATCAATTTTTTTTTGGGGGGGGGGCGTAAGTCCCAGGGATTGAACTCAGGGCCACTCAACCACTGAGCCACATCCCCACCCCTATTTTTTATTTTATTTAGAAACAGGATCTCACTGAGTTGCTTAGTGCCTCATTTTTGCTGAGGCTGGCTTTGAACTCAAAATCCTCCTGCCTCAACTTCCCAATCCCCTGGGGTTACATGATATCAATTATTTTAAGTCTTCTTTTATAACTTACAGTGTCATCAGTTTTGGAAAGTGTTCTATCTGTACATTTGGAGAATATATATTTTCCAGTTTCTTATAAATATACATTAGATGAGGCTAGGGGCATACCTGTAATCTCAGCAATTTGGGAGGCTGAAGCAGGAGGGTTGCAAGTTTGAGGGCAGCCTCAGAAAATTATCAAGGCCCTAGTCAACTTAGCAAGACCCTATCTCAAAATAAACAATAAAAAGGGATGGGGATGTGGCTCAGTAGTGAACAACTCTGGGTTCAATCCCCAGAACAAACAAACAAACAAACAAAAATTCATTAGATGAAACTTGTTTTCATGTTGTTTAAACAAACTTTTTACACCTTTAGTGCAGTTTTGTTGACTTATCTTTTAATTATGTTTCTTTCAATTTCTCCTTGTACTTCTGATATTTTTTTTCTTCATGTATTTTCAAGCTTTATTAGGAGCTTAGTAGTACATACAAGTTCAGAATTAATATGTAACAATATTTTTTTGTTAACACATGATGATCCTTTTTGCCTCTAATAATACACTTAACCTTAAAGTCTGTTGTGTTACTCAGTTTTTATTGCTGTGGCAAAACAACTGAGAAAAACAATTTAATGGAGGAAAGATTTATTTTGACTCAAGATTTCAGATTTCAGTCCATTTCTTTGAGCCTGAGGTGAGGCAGAACATCATAACAGAAGTGAACAATGGAGCATCATCTCCTGATAGCCAGAGATCAGAGATAGAGAGAAATAGAGAGAGAAAGAGAGAGAGACAGACAGACAGACTCTCTCTCTTAAGGAACAAATCCCTTCAGTTAGCTCCTACTTTCTACACATCCCAATAGTCCATTCAAAATTTATTTTTTTTTTGTTCTAGATGGACACAATACCTTTACTTTTTTATTTTTATGTGGTGCTGAGGATTAAACCCAGTGCCCCACATGTGCTAGGCAAACGCTCTACCACTGAGTCAAACCCCAACTCTCCATTCAAAAAAAAAATTTTTTTTGGTACCTGGGATTAAACCCAGGAGCTTTTAACCACTGAGTCATACAGTGTCTCAATGAGTTGCTTAGGGCCTTGCTAAGTTGCTCAGGGAAGAAATAACTTATTCCACCTTCAACTCCCAAAGCTGATATTTCTTACTTAAGCTATCCCTGCACTCAACAAGTTCCCCAAAATTTGATTTCTATGTCACTATTAATTTTTATTCAATTCAACACACCATCTTCCTGCCTTAGCATCCTGAGCCACCCCATTCAAATTTTGAAGCCATCAATGGATTAATCCAATGATGAGGTTAGAGCCGTTATGGTTCAAACATTTCCTAAAAGTTCCTCTCTGAACATTGCTGCATTAGGAACCAGGCCTTCAATGCATGTGCATTTGGGGGATTTTCCAAACCCAAACCATAACAGCTATTTTGTCTCATACTAACACAACTAAATCAATCTTTGTTTGGTTAGTATTTATCTTGGTAAACTTTTTTGCCATCATTTTACTTTTTTATTTTTTAAAAGTATCTCTAACTTTTCTGTTTAGGTTACTGGAAAACTTTTTTTTTTCCAATTCATTCTAATAATCTTTGTATTTAATTTCTACTATTTTTACATGGATATTGACTATATCAATCAAGATGAATCCAGAACATCAAAAGGAATATTTGGTATGTGAGACATTAAAAAATTTAAATCAGAGGTTGTTCACATAGGTCATAGAAGAGCTGAGAGGGAAATCAGGGAATGAAAGTGATGAATCAAAGATTAACAAAAGTTAATCCACTATGAGGTCCTTCCTCTCATAGGCTGTCATAGGATATAGCTTAGTGGTAGAGTGTCCTGGGTTCAATCCCTAATGACACGCCCCCCCCAAAAAAAAATACAACATTTATACCTGGTTTTCTATAATTTTACTACTGTATATTTGAGTATAGATTTAATTTTTCTTTCAGTACTGGGGATTAAACCCAGGACCTCACACAAGTTAGGCAAGTGCTATACTACTGAATGAGATACATTCCCCCATTCCTTTTATGTCTATTTGGTACTTTTGTAAATCTTCCTGCTTATTTTTTTTTTTCTTTCTCTGTTTTTTCCCCCAGTACTAGGGGTTAAATCCAGGAATGTTCTGCCACTGAGCTGTTGAGAGCCACAGCCAAAGGGGCCCCAGCAAACTTCCAGCTGCCAGCAAACTTCCAGCTGCTGGCTGATGATTGGCTCACAGCGGCCCCAGCAACATCTAGCTGATTGGCTCCTCGGCCCCAGCAACATCTAGCTGATTGGCTCCTCTGCGGTGATGCTCATTGGACTGTTTCCCTGCCCTTTCAGACCACGGAGCTGCTCATTGGGGGACTTTTTTGGCTCCGCCCACGTGACCCAGCCAATCGGCCTCAAGAGCAGGAGGATTGTGGGAGGTGGAGAGAAGCTTGTGGGGGAGAGAGAGGCTGGGGGAAAGCCGGTGGTGGCAGTTGAGGCTCTGAGGGTTTTTCCTGAGAGACTATTTTGTTTGTCGTGTGTGGTTCTAAAAATAAAGTTAGTTTCTTTTGACAAGTGGCTCCTGATTGTGCCCAGCCAGACTGCGGCATTTGGTGGCTCGCACGGGGAGCGACTGAGGGTAAGTGAACTGCTCGCCCCTGAGGGCAGGGCGAGAGGATGGGTAGCCATTTTAAGATTCTTCTTTTGTTATTTTGTTTCACTTTTGTTTTAAGTTGCCTGTCCCTGGAGATGAGTGAGACGGAAGAAAAACCGCTCACATCTGAGGAAAAACTATTTACATCTGAGGAACAGATAGGGAGAAAGGACGGATGCCCATGTCAGGAGGATAGAAAGGCTATAATGACTTTTTGTTGTTCCCTTTTTATTTCATTCTGTCTCGGTTTTGTTTGGCGTCATCTTGTTGGGTTGTATTATAGTAGAAATATGGGATCAGAAATTAGTAAAAAACAAACTGAAAGAGTGTTAAGTAAATTGTTAGAGGAAGGAGGCATCTCAGTAAAATCAAGAACAATCAGGGCATACGTTGATACAATACAAAAATGTAGCCCATGGCTTTTTAAGGAGGAGTTGTTAAATATATCACAATGGAACCATCATGGTGAAGATTTAAAAAGAATAGAAAAGAAAAGCCCAGGGACTCTGCCAGTTGGCACATTGCCATTGTGGACGTTCATATCTTGTTTGCTTAGTCCAAAGCCTTCAGTTCAGACAATGGTAGAGGAAGAAGAAGACATAATGATTCAAGTAAAAGAGAAGGTCTCTCAAGTTAGTCAGACAGAGGAAAAGATTCAAGTAAAAGAGAAGGCCTCTCAAGCTAGTCAGACAGAGAAAGAAAGTGTAAAACAGAAAAAGCCATCAGGGGGAAAGTTACAACAGGAGACTGCTACTAACACCTTTCTATCACCAGAGGGTGTAAGTGTCCAACCAACAGCACCACCTCTACAGGAGACTGCTACTAACACCTTTCTATCACCAGAGGGCGTAAGTGTCCAACCAACAGCGCCACCTCCATATGCTGGGAGGCCCCCAACCCCCGCAGTTGATAGTTGGGATCCTGAGACAAGGTCTCAAATATTAACATGCCCTGTATTTGAGGCAGGAGGGCAGCGATTTTACCAAGTTTTAAATTTCAAAACAGTGAAGCAGCTAAAAGAGGCTGTAACAACCTATGGTCCTCAAGCACCCTTCACTGTAAGCTTGGTCGAATCCATTAACAACTTGAACATGACGCCAGCAGATTGGGCTAATATGTGTAAAGCTGTGCTAAATGGAGGACAATACCTGTTATGGAAGGTTGCCAATGAGGAATTTTGCAAGGAGACGGCTAGGCGAAATGCAGCAGCTGGTTATCCTCAGAGAAATCTAGATATGTTGTTAGGAAAGGGACCTTATGAGGATCAGCAGCAACAAATTGCATATGATCCTGGCGTATACGCACAAATTGCTGCAGATGCAATTAAGGCATGGAAGACTTTACAAGGACATGGAGGTTTACAAGGTCAATTATCTAAGGTAATACAAGGAGCTAATGAACCTTATGCTGAATTTGTAGATAGGCTTATTCAAACAGCTACCAGAGTTTTTGGGAATACAGAACAAGCAATGCCATTACTAAAACACCTGGCTTATGAGCAAGCAAATCGTTGGTGCAGAGATATCATTAGACCATGGAAACATGAAGATTTAAACACATATATTAAATTATGTAGAGACATTAATGAACAAGAGCAAGTCGTGGCAGCTGCAGTAAAACAGGCTTTAGATGCCAGAGACATTAATGAACAAGGGCAAATTGTGGCAGCTGCAGTAAAACAGGCTTTAGATGCCAGGCCAAGAACATGCTACAATTGTGAACAAACAGGACATTTTAAAAGGAATTGCCCCATTGGAGGAGGGTTTAACAAAACTAGGTATCAAAGGAGTAGAATACCAGGTATTTGCCCACGGTGCCGTAGAGGGAGACATTGGGCTAATGAATGCCGTTCTCAAACCACCATAGAGGGTACTCCATTATCAAAAAACGAACAAGGACCAGGTGTTTATCCACGATATCGTGGAGAAAGGCATCGGGCTCCATTGCCAAAAAACGGACAGGGGGGCCCAATGCTCCGGGGCCCAAAACCACAAATATACGGAGCACTGGAGGAACCCAGCAACCCCATCAGGGTAGTGCCCAGGACACATTGTCCATCAGATCCCTCATCAGACAAACCAGAGGGAGCGCAGGGTTGGACATCTGCGCCTCCGCCAGAGCAGTACTAACTCCAGAGATGGGAGTTCAAATCATTCCCACAGGGGTGAAAGGACCTCTTCCCAAAGGAACAGTAGGCTTATTATTGGGACGCAGCTCTTCTACTCTAAAAGGACTTATGATAAGTCCTGGGGTAATTGATCCCGATTATGAAGGTGAAATAAAAATTATAGCCAGTTCTCCAAAGGGTATATCAGTAATTTCACCAGGAGATAGAATAGCACAGTTACTAATAATACCCAGCCTACATGATAAATTTTCCAGTCGTACTGTAGAAAGAGGTTCCAAGGGATTAGGCTCCACAGGTGTAGATTGGGCTATGCTTTCTTTAAATTTAGATTCTCGCCCCATGCTAAAACTAAATATTCAAGGACATGAATTTAATGGGCTACTGGATACAGGTGCAGACCTTAGCATCATCTCTCGTCAAGAATGGCCAAAACATTGGCCATTACAACAAGCCACTGAAACGCTTCGAGGCCTAGGAGTGGCGACTAATCCCCATAGAAGTGCAATGGTATTAGATTGGAAGGATCCTGAAGGATGTGAAGGAACTATACAGCCATATGTATTGGATCATCTTCCCGTAAATTTATGGGGACGAGATGTCCTAGATCAATTAGGTTTGACATTAACAAATAACATCAACCAAAATGCACCCACTATTATGACTAGACAAGGTTTTAGGAAAGGAAAAAGATTAGAAAAACAAGAACAAGGTATAGCAGCACCAATACAAATAGATCAAGGAACAGACAGACATGGGTTGGATTTTCAGAAAGGGCCACTGAGACAATAAAAATTACTTGGAAATCAGAAAGACCAGTATGGGTTCCTCAGTGGCCCCTGACTAAAGAAAAGATACAAGCAGCCCATGACCTGGTCAAACAACAATTAGCAGAAGGACATATACAACCTTCTGTATCTCCCCATAATACTCCCATTTTTGTCATCAAAAAGAAATCTGGTAAATGGAGATTATTGCAAGATTTAAGAGCCATTAATAATGAGATGGTTATTATGGGACCTGCTCAATCAGGGATTCCTCAGTTGTCTGCTTTGCCAAAAACCTGGTATGTTTTAGTTATAGATATTAAAGATTGTTTTTTTTCAATTCCAATTCATCCTGAGGATAGTCCACGTTTTGCATTTACTATCCCTGCACTGAATCATGAAGGTCCTGATCAGAGATATGAATGGAAAGTACTCCCTCAAGGGATGGCTAACAGCCCAACTATGTGTCAAATTTATGTTAACAAAGTAATCCAGCCACTTAGAAATCAAAATCCTGAACTACAAATATTTCACTATATGGATGATGTATTATTAGCACACAAAGATAAAAACACATTGCTAGAATGTTATGCCACACTTACAAACTTATTAAAAAATTATAATCTAGAGATAGCAATAGATAAAGTACAATTAAATTTTCCAATTAATTATTTAGGAGTTCTATTATCCTCAACCATGGTCCGTCCACCAAAAATTCAAATACGAGTAGATCAACTCAAATCACTTAATGACTTTCAAAAGTTATTAGGAGACATAAATTGGATAAGGCCTTATTTAGGTATACCAACAGGAGAGTTGGGACCTTTATTTGATCTCCTAAAAGGTCCATCAGATCCAAATTCACCCCGAATGTTAACGCCTGAAGCAAGAAAGGCATTAAAAATCATTGAAACATATATGGAAAATATGCATTTGGATAGAATTGATATAAGTTTGCCTTTATTATTTATTGTACTACCAACAAAAAATATTCCTACAGGAGTATTTTGGCAAGAAGGTCCATTATTATGGATACATTTATCTTATTCTCCTAACACTATTCTTACTAGGTATCCTGAGGCTGTAGGACAATTAATACTCAAAGGAATAAAAGCAGCAAAGGGAGTGTTTGGAATTTCTCCCAATAAAATTATTACTCCATATACTATGAATCAAATTGATGAGTTAGCTAATGAGTTAAATACTTGGGCAATAATCATGTGTAAATCTAATGTTTCATTTGATAACCACTTACCATCTAATCCTTTATTGTCTTTTTGGTCATTGCATCCTGTAATTTTTCCAAAAATGACAAGAAAAACACCTATCATGAATGCTCCAAATATATTCACTGATGGGTCAAATAATGGTACAGCAGCAGTAGTTACCCCTGATCAAACTTTTACATTTTTAGTACCCAAACAATCAGCTCAAAAGGTAGAGCTTAATGCAGTTTTACAAGCTTTTGTGATGTTTAAAGATTCTGTATTTAATTTATTTTCTGATAGTCAGTATGTAGTTAATGCTATAGTATCTCTTGAAGATGCTGGTAGGATTTCCCCTTCTTCTACTGTTTTCTCTTTGCTTTCCACTATACAAAGTCTAATCTGGGACAGAAAAGATCCATTCTTTATAGGACATATCAGGGCACATACAGGATTGCCTGGAGCCCTTAGTTTGGGCAATGATTTAGCAGATAAAACTACACATGACATACATATTTTCTCTACACTAGAAGAAGCTATAAATTTTCATAAAAAGTTCCATGTCAATGCTAATACTTTACAAAAGCGTTTTAAAATAACTAAGGAACAAGCTAGACAAATAATAAAACAATGTCAAAATTGTGTGACCTTTTTACCACATGTTAATCTTGGAGTCAATCCTAGAGGACTGATACCTAACCATATTTGGCAGATGGACGTCACACACTTGCCAGAATTTGGAAAATTAAAATATTTGCATGTTACAGTTGATACTTCTTCTGGATTTTTGATGGGCTCCCTTCATGCCGGAGAAAAAACTAAAGATGTTATAGCTCATTGCTTACAAAATTTTGCCACTGTGGGTGTTCCAAAACAGTTAAAAACAGATAATGCCCCTGGTTATACTTCTACCTCTTTTAAACAATTTTGCTCAACATTTGGCATTACTCATATAACAGGAATCCCATACAATCCACAGGGACAAGGCATAGTTGAAAGAGCTCATCAAACTATTAAAATGTACTTATTAAAGCAAAAAGAAGGAATTGGGAAGGGGTATATATTCCCCAAAGATAAACTTAAAATAACCCTTTTTACTCTAAACTTTTTAAATTTGGATTCATCAGGACTTAGTGCTGTGGAAAGGCATATGTGTCCAAAAAATGTACATAAGCCCAAGGTACTTTGGAAGGATATTCTAACAGGACAATGGAAAGGTCCTGACCCAGTAATTGTCTGGAGTCGGGGGTCTGTTTGTGTGTTTCCACAGGGAGAACAGCAGCCGATTTGGATTCCAGAGAGATTAACCAAGGTCCTGACCCAGTGATTGTCTGGAGTCGGGGGTCTGTTTATGTGTTTCCACAGGGAGAACAGCAGCCGATTTGGATTCCAGAAAGATTAACTAAAGCGATTTCTACAGACCAAAAAGAAGATGATTTGGCTCAAATCCATAACAACTGATATCCAAAACTCCAGTTTGGCTATTCTTACATCTGCAACAGAACCAGGATGCTTTTTTCAATATCTATTTTATTATTGCCCTTTGCCATATCATGAAGTTCTATTTTGTTTTTTGAGCTCATACAGACCTAGGTTAATGTTTTGCTGATCAGTTCTATTTTTTGACTATAGAGTTTTTAAACATTGCAATGGAGATTTCACCTGTAAAAAGTTATAAGGCCTTTACTATAATGTTATGTGTTGTATGTATTATATTATGTGTGCACACTTGTGTTTTGTGTTATATGTTTGAATGTACGTATGTCCATATATCATATATGATGAGCGCTCATGATAAAATGGATCCAAATATTTTTTTTTCACGTGATTTATATGGTTTAATTTAAATTGGGTAAACAACTGTTGAGGATTGTTTTAATATGTAAACAAAAAAGAAGGTTAACAGATCTGTTTGTTTACTTTCACCTTTCCTTTTCATTATATTTAATAATTCTCTTAAAGACAATGTAAATTGTTAAGAAAATTGTTTTCTTTTAGTGCCTTCTGTAATGTTACATAATTTTTTCTTTAGCCATTATTGCCAGAATTCCTATCTTCATCCCAGTGCTGGTGAAGTCAAAGATAAAACCAATCTACAGCTTCTACAATAGCCATCACTGAACTGCTTGCAGAACTTGCCTGGACACATTGTGAGCTCACCTGTATATCCAGGAATGTTCTGCCACTGAGCTGAATCCCTAAACTTTTTATTTTATTTTGAAGCTGGCCTCAAACTTTCAATCCTCTTGCCTCAGCCTCCCAAGTCACGGGAATTAGACCTATGTACCACTGCACTTTGCTCAAATCTTCCTGCTCAATTTCATAGATGTTTTATGCCCTAGTAATATTTTTAATGATTTTCTTAGTTGTAGATGGACATTTTATTTATTTATTTTTATGTGATGCTGAGGATCAAACCCAAACTTGTGCTAGGCAAGTGCTCTAATACTGAGCTACAATCCCAACCCCCGCCTTCCTTGTCATATTTTGATCATTTTTATATAAACATGGTAAATGAGCTTAAATTCTTTTTTTTTTCCCTTTCAGTACTGGAGATTAAACCCAGGGCTTCAAGCTAATGTATTTTAAAACAGGATCCCTCTAAATTGCCCAAACTGGACTTGAACCTGCAATCCTTCTGTCTGAACCTCTAAAGTAGCTGGAATTACATACAGGTGCATGCCATTACACCCAGCTGAGCCTAAATTCTTTATCTGATCTTTTAAAACATGTAGTAATTGTGGGTGTAATTTCATAGATCCTTGTTTCTGCTAAATCTTGATCATTTTAACCTAATTTTCTTTTTCCTTAAAACTTTATTACTGAAAATACATGTAGTCTTCTGTTTAAAATATTCTCCTCCAGGGGCTGGGGTTGTGGCTCAGCGGTGGCGCACTGGCCTAGCATTTGCGAGGCCCTGGGTTCGATCCTCAGCTTCACATAAAAATAAATATTTAAAATAAAGATATTGTGTCCAACTACAACTAAAAATAAATAAATAAAAATGAAAAAAAAAATCTCCAAACGGAATTTTGTTTCTGGCAAGATGCCTTGGGCAATAGTAAGCTGTGATCTCTTTAAAATTCCAGGTTGAGACTTGGGCCACTGAGCCAGGAGGATCAAAAGTTTGAGGCCAGCCTCAGCAACTTAGCAAGACCTTGTCTCAAAATAAAAAATAAAGGGACTGGGGTTGTGGCTCAGTGGTAGAGCACTTGCCTCGAATGTGTGAGGCACTGGGTTTGATCCTTAGCACCACATAAAAATAAACAAAATAGGGCTGGAACTGTAACTTAGTGGCAGAGCCCTTGCCTAGCATGCTTAAGGCACTGGGTTCGATCCTCAGCACCACATAAAAATAAAAAACAAATAAAATAAAGGCATCTGTCCATCTACAACTACAAAATAAATTTTAAAAAATAAAGGTATTATGTACATCTACAACTAATAAAAAATAAATAAAAGGACTGGGGAAGTAGCTCCATTGTAAAGCACTCCTGGGTTAAATCCTCAGTAATAAACAAACAAATACAATTGATCAATCCTAGGTTGATTTGGGGGAGGATAGAGAGGAAGTATGAATTCTAGTTTCAAACTTTTGTGACTGCCAGTCTGTTGGTAGGCATTCTAAGAGAAGATTTTTTTTTTTTTCTTCTCCATCTTCCAGATCTAAGACAAAAAACAGTAAGTTCCTTTTCTTTCTTTTTTGATTTAAAGAAAGGATCTGGCTATGTTGACCAGCATTCTGGAACTCCTGGGCTAAAGCCATCCTTCTACCTCAACCTCCAAAGTAGATTGGGACTATAGTGTACCCCATACTCAACTCAGTAAATTCCCTTTATCTTTATCTTTGTCAGTATTAGTCTTAGTATTTACTGAGACTATTGTCTGTCAGAGGTCCCAACTGTATGCAGAGTTCTTTCTTTTGACATCTTACTTCACTTAAATCCCAGGCTTATCACTTATTCCCCCCATGCTTGTGTCTGGTCAGAATTCAAATTCTGCCAGACATGGTGGCACACCTGTAACGCCCTCTACTTGGGATTTTTTTGTCAAAAGAAAAAAATCAAGCTCTAACTCTACTATCTTAAAAAACAAGCAAAATTCAATCCAAGTGGATTGTGGATCTAAATGTGAAAGGCAAACACAATATGGAAAGATATTTCATGGCCTTATGGTAGAGAAATTTTTAAAATTTTTTAGTTGTAGATGGACACAATACCTTTATTTTATTTATTTTTATGTGGTGCTGAGGATCAAACCCAGTGGCTCACACATGCTAGATGAGCACTCTGCCACATCACCAGCCCCAGGAAATATTTCTTAACTAGAACACAATTCCAAAGATATGGAATAATATCACATATATGAAAATTCCATACAAGAAGAAAAAAAAACTTTTAAGCAAATTCACATATTAAACATCATTTAAAGACAGAGAATGGTGAAAATGCAAGATAACTATAAGTGAAAAAGAGGAGGAAAAAAAAAAAGATAGAGGAAGGATGCTAGTGAAGAATCCTGAGAGTGAATTGGAGTAACTAAAGAAAAACAAAATTCATTCTAAGTCTAAAAATACTTAAAAAAAAAAAAAAGTAAATGGCCAGATTATGTTACAAACTTCACAGAAGAGATTTCAAAGTTGCCAAGTCTTGCAAGAGCAGCTGCTATAGAACCAAACCTGAGTTGCAAAGGGACAGATGCTTTTTCCAGATATGGAATTTAAAGAGACATGTATCATATAAAAGGTCACAGAAACAGATTTCTTAAGAGGGGTAGTTTTCTAGAGAAGAAAAAAAGCCATAAGGAAGCCTGACACTTTGGCACATACCTACAATCTCAGTACTCAGGAGGCTGAGGTAGGAAGATCACAAAGTCCAGGTCAGCCTGAGTAACTTAGCAAAAGACCCTATATCAAAAACAAAATAAGGGGCTAGGGTTGTGGCTCAGTAGTAGAGCACTCACCTAGCACGTTTGAGACCCTGGGTTCAATCCTCAGCACCACATAAAAATAAATAAGTGAAATAAAAGTGTTGTGTCCAACTAAACTAAAAAAATAAAATATTAAAAAATAAATTAAAAAGGGGCTGGGTTTGTGGCTCAGTGGTAGACCACTTGCCTAGCATGTTTGAGGCACTGGCTTTGATCCTCAGTACCACATAAAAATAAATAAAATAAAGGTATTGTGTCCATCTACAACTAAAAAAATTTTAAAAATAAAAAGGGCTGGAGATACCAGGCACAGTGGCGTGCCCCTATAATTCCAGCAGCTCTGGAGTCTGAGGCAAGAGAATCGAGAGTTCAAAGCAAGGCACGAAGCAACTCAGTGAGACCCTGTCTCTAAAAAAAATACAAAACAGGAGTGGGGATGTGGCTCAGTGGTTGAGTGTGTCTGAATTCAATCCTCAGTACCCAACTCCCAAAAAAAAGGGGCTGGAGAGAGTTCAGAGCTAGAGTTCTTGCCTGGCATGTGGAGGCCCTACGTTCAACCCCCAGTACTACAAAATAAATAGACAATTTATTAATTAAAAAAGAATTCTCCCTTGGGAAGCTTCAATTTATATAATTCAAATATAAATTTAATCAAGGAGGGAGACTTGTGTGTCACTCAGTAGTAGAGTTCTTGCTAAGCATGTATAAGGCCCTGGGTTCAATCTTTAGCACCACAACAAATAAATAAAAATAACAATAATAATAGTCATAATAAGGGTATTGAAAACAAGAAAACAACTAATAGGATGAAAATGGTATAAGGGAGGGCTGGGATTGTGGCTCAGCAGTAGAGCACTGGCCTAGCACATGTGAGGCCCTGGGTTTTATCCTTAGCACCACATAAAAATAAATAAATAAAGGTATTGTGTCCAGCTACAGCTAATATATATATATATATATATATATATATATATATATATATATATATATCTCAAAGCAACCTAAAAAAATGGCTGGAGATGTATAGCTTAATGGTAGAACACTTGCCTAGTATGTATGAGGCCATGGGTCGATATACATACACACACACACACAAAATTTCCAAACACTTGGAGACTAAATAACATTCTTTTAAATAAACTATTGGCCAAAGAAGGGAAATTAGGCTGGGCACAGAAGTCCCTCTTGTAATTTCAGTGATGGGGAGGGTGAGGTGGGAGGATTCCAAATTTGACAACAGCCTCAGCAATTTAGCAAGACATTGTCTTAAAATAAAATTTAAAAATAAAAAAAGAAAGAAAAGAAAAACCCCACACACCAGGAAATTAGAACATATTTTGAATTGAATGAAAATGGAAATTAAGCATTTTCATTTGGAGGGGGGGATTTGTGGAATAAAACACTGAAAAGAAAAAATATCTCAAAGCAATGACCTCAGCTTCTACCCTTGAACAAATTAAATGCAAAATAAAAAGTATGTAAGTGAAATAATAAAGATCAGCATGAAATCCATAAAAATATAAAACAGAAAAGCTGGGCGTAGTGGTGCACACCTATAATCTCAGCAACCCAGGAGATTGAGGGAGGAGGATCCCAAGTACGAGGAGAGTTTCAGCAATTTAGCAGAAAAACAAATTTTAAAAGGGTTAAAATGTAGCTCAGTGGTGGAGTGCCTTGGGTTCAATTGCTAGTACACACCACACACACATAAACACACACACACACAGGGGAAAAAAAGAAAAGAGAAAAGCAATTAGAATATCAGTGAATCTAGAAATTAATTTTTTGAGATTAATAAGTTTATAAACTTCTATACAGAAAGAGAGGACAAATTACCAATATCAGAAATTAGAGGCCTGGAAGCCTTGTGCTTAACTGAAACTTGGGGCTGAATTACTAAGGAAGGAAGGGGGAAAGGAGTGCAAGATGACAGTTGGACATCTCTGTCACATTTTCCCATTGTAAGCCTCCAGATAGGAGCCACACTGTAGGTGTTCCATTAATAGGATGAATAACTTACTCCAGTCAGAATCATGGCTCCCTCTGGGTGCTCCCATGTGATGGTACAATGCCCTCTTTCTCCTGGCCATGTCATGCCAGAGAGCTGGAGCTCTATTTTATTCATCCACGTGTCTCTCTGGCTTCCCCCTACCCCCTTTCTCAGTGAAGGGGAAATGGCTTTACACATAGTAGAAGTTCCCTTGTGAATATTTTTCTATGAGACTGCCTAATATTCTCCTAAAATGCTCAGTCAAATATTCTTGGTACTTGCTAATTAAAGTTGAAAAGCAAGGGGATTTCTTTCTCCTGCTTTCTTTATGCCTTGAGTGAAAAATACATAAGGTATTTAACATCCGACTTGTGTGGGAACCTGAACAGGACCAGTACCACAGTCCCTGTTATTGAGGTTCAGACAACCCCTGCCAGGAGCCAGTGCCTATCCACACAGGGAAGTGGTTTCTTCTAGAGGATTCTGGCTGCCAAGGCAAGAAGACCCTGGGGGAAAAAAGGAAGGAAGGGAGGAAGGAAGGAAGGAACCTAGAGTCTTTTTAAGGAAATCAGATCTTAGGCCAACATGGTGAAGATTTGGGCCTACTTTTTTTTCTATTAGGCGCAGGGTCTTTATTCTTTTTTTTTTTTTAAAGAATTTTCTTTTAATATTTATTTTTTAGTTTTCGGCGGACACAACATCTCTGTTTGTATGTGGTGCTGAGGATCGAACCTGGGCCGCACGCACGTGAGGCGAACACGCTACCGCTTGAGCCACATCCCCAGCCCGCAGGGTCTTTATTCTTGTGCCTAAGTTTTTGATCCAAACTTTGAGCTGAGTTTTCTGCAGGGTGATAGGGATTTAATTTCATTTCGTTACATGTTGCTTTCCATTTTTCCTAGCACCGTTTGTTGAAGAGGCTGTCTTTTCTCAATTGAATGTTTTTTGGCATCTTTGTCTAGTATGGGATAACTGTATTTATGTGGGTTTGTCTCTGTGTCTTCTATTGTGTGCCATTTGTCTATCCATCTATTTTGGTGCTAATATATGCTGTTTTTTGTTACTATGTCTCTGTAGTGTAGTTTAAGGTCTGGTATTGTGATGCCTTCTGCTTCACTCTTCTTGCTAAGGATTGCTTTGACTAATCTGAGTTTTGTATTTTTCCAAATGAATTTCATGATTGCTTTTTCTAATTCTATGAAGAATGTCATTGAGATTTTAACTGGAATTGCATTAAATCTGCATAATGCTTTTGGTAATATGGCCATTTTGACAATATGAATTCTGCTTATCCAGGAGCATGGGAGGTCTTTCCATCCTCTAAGGTCTTCTTCAATTTCTTTCTTTAGTGTTTGGTAATTTTCATTGTAGAGGACTTTTATTTCTTTTGTTAGATTGATTCCCAAGTATTTTATTTTTTTGAAGCTTTTGTGAATGAGGTAGTTTTCCTATTTCTCTTTCAATAGATTTGTCACTGATAGAAAGATGTTTGATTTATGGGTGTTGATTTTATAACCTGCTACTTTGCTGATTTCATTTATGAGTTTTGGAAGTTTTCTGGTGGAATTCTTTGGCTCTTCTGAATATAGAATCATGTCATAGGCAAATAGTGATAGTTTGCGTTCTTCTTTTCCTATTCATATTCCTTTAATTTCTTTCTCTGTCTCATTGCTCTGGCTAGAGTTTCAAGGACAATGTTCACCATGTTGGCCTAGGATGTGAATTCCTTAACAAGACTCCTAAAGTGCAAGAAGTAAAATCAGGAATCAATAAATGGGGTGGATTCAAACTAAAAAGCTTCTTCTCAGCAAAGAAAATACTTAATAACGTGAAGAGATAGCCTACAGAATGGGAGAAAAATCTTACCACATACACCTCAGATAGAGCATTAATCTCCAGGATATATAAAGAACTAAAAAAACTGAACACTAAAAAAACAAATAACACAATCAATAAATGTTCTAAGGAACTGAACAGACACTTCACAGAAGAAATAAAATTGATCAATAAATATTATGAAAAATTGTTCAACATCTTTAGCAATTAGAGAAATGTAAATCAAAACTACTTTTGAGATTTCATCTTACCTCAGTCAGAATAGCAATTATCAAGAATATAAGCAACAGTGTTAGCGAGGATATGGAGGAAAAGGTACATTCAACATTGCTGGTGGAAATGCAACCATTATGGAAAGCAGTATGGAGATTCCTCAGAAAACTTGGAATGGAACCACCATTTGACCCAGCTATCCACTCCTTGTTTCATACCCAAGGGACTTAAAATCAGCATATTACAATGACACAGCCACATTAATGTTTATAACACCTCAACTCACAATAGCTAAACTATGGAGCCAACCTAGGTGCCCTTCAACAGAAGAATGGATAAAGAAAATACGGCATATGTGTGTATGTGTGTGTGTGTGTGTGTAATAGAATATTACTCAGCCTTAAAAGATAATGAAATTGTGGCATTTGCCAGTAAATGGATGGAGCTAGAGAATATCATGTGAAATAAGCCAATCACCAAAAACCAAAGGCCATATGTTTTCTCTGATATGCAGATGTTAATTCACAATAAAGGGGGCTAGGGAAAAAGATTTACTTTAGATTAGGTAAAGAAGAGTGAAGGGAGGGGAGGGGTATAGGGATAGGAAGGATAGTATTAATTGGACATTATTACCCTATATACATATATGACCATATGACTGGTGGGATTCTAAATCATATAAAAACAGAAGAGTGAGAAATTATACTCCATGTATGTATGATGTATCAAAGTACATTCTACTATCATGTATAATTAATTAGAACAAATAAAAAATAGTTTCACAGAAAAGAACATCTTAAGGAGCTGGGGCTGTGGTAGAGCTCAGTGGTAGAGCACCTGCCTAGCATGGGTGAGGCACTAGGTTCGATCCTCAGCACCACATAAAAAGTAAATAAATAAAATAAAGTTATAAAAATATATTTTAAGAAAAATAAAAGAGCATCTTAAGGAAAAGCTAGTATTATATAAATATATTCCGCTGCTAAATATTCCCAATACATATCTTTCCCTCCCAGAGAGGGGATAGCTCACTAACTATGAGTAAAATGAATTATCTGTGATTAAAATTAATTAGCTCAGAAAAAAAAAGAAATTAGAAGTGATGTCACCATAAATTATACAGACAATAAAAGTAAAATAATGTATTATAATAATGTATTATTGTCAACAACTTTAAGCCAAGTATGGTAGCACATGCCTTTAATCCCATTACTCAGGAAGCTGACAGAAGGGTTACAAGTTTTGAGGCCAGCTTCAGCTATCTATTTAGTAATATCCTGTCTCAAAATAAAAAATATAAAGGGCTGGGAATGTTTGTCAGTGGTAGAGTTCCCCTGGGTTCAATCCCCACTAACAAAAACAAAAAGTTGGGTTCAGTGTTCCATGCCTGTAATCCCAGTGATTTGGGAAGCTGTGGCAGGAGGATCACAAGTTCAAAGCCAGCCTCAGCAATTTAGTGAGGCCCTGAGCAATTTAGTGAGACTGTCTCAAAATTTAAAAAACTAAAAAAGGCTGGGGATATTGCTCAGTGGTTAAATGCCCCTGGGTTCAATTCCTAATGCCAAAAAAGGAAAGAAATGGATAATCTAAATAGCCCTATGTGTATTTTCAATTGAATTTGTGGTCTAAAGCCTTCCTATAAATTAGACTCTGAGCACATATGGTCCCCTTGGTTATTTCTCCCTCTTCCTACCCAAACACTGGTAGTTTCTACCAAACTTATAAAAAGAAGCAGCACAAATTCTCAACAAACTCTTACAGAAAATTGAACAGAAGGGGATTCTTCTGACTCTCTAAAGCTAGTGATATACTGATGTCATAACTAAAGTCATTACAAGAAAACTACAGAAAATATACCTCATAAATATAGATGCAAAAGTTAATAAAATTTTAGTAAACCAAATACAAGATATAAAAAGAATAATACATCATAGGTAAGTGGAATTTATCCCCGAAATGCAAAGTTTGCTTCACATTCATAAATTAATATAATTCAGTGTATTAACAGACCTAAAGAGGAAAAACAAACAATTATCCCTATAGGTGCAGTAAAAGCTTTTAATAATACTCAGTGTCTATTCCTAATTTAAAATATCTTGACATACTAGGAAAAGCAGAAAATTTCCATAACCTGATAAAGAGCACCTTAAAAAAAAAGTGTAGCTACTATCATTACTCAATGTTAGAAGACTAAATGTTTTACCCTAATATTAAAGACAAAGCAATGGTGCTGTTCTTATCACCTCTAGGCAACTTTATATTGATGGTCCTATACCCCCTTAACAAGTCAGAAAAGAAGTTAGAATACACATGTATATGAACAGTGGAAATAAAACTGCCCCTATTAGTATATGACAGGAATGCATATGTAGGAAACCCCAAAGAATGTACCAAAAAAATCTACAACGTCTAAGAACTGAGTTTAGTGTACAAGATGGACATGTGAAAATCAATTGTATTTCTATATATTAGTTGTGAATGATTGAAGATTGAAATTAAAAAGCAATACCAGTTATACAAAAAAAAATATGAGGGCTAGCTAGGGCTGTGGCTAAGTGGCAGAGAACTTGCCTAGCACATGTGAGGCACTGGGTTTGATCATAGGCACCACATAAAAATAAACAAAATAAAGGCATTATGTCCATTTATGACTAAAAATGTTTTTTAAAAATGTTATGCTGGTTTGCAGGTACTTGGATGGAGTTGGAGAAGATAATGCTAAGTAAAGTTAGCCAATCCCCCAAAAAACAAATGATGAATATTCTCTCTGAAATGAGGAGGCTGAGTCATAGTGGGGTAGGGAGGGGTACCATGGGAGGAATAGACAAAACTCTAGAAGGGAGGGGGCATGGGGTTAGAAATGATGGTGGAATGAGATGGACATCATTATCCAAAGTACATGTATGATGACATGAATTGTATGAAGACACTTTGTATACAACCAGAGATATGAAAATGTGCTCTGTGTGTGTAATATGAATTGTAATACATTCCCCTGTCATATATAACAAATTAGAATAAAAAAATTAAAGTAAATAAATAAATAAGATATGCTGGGACTGGGACTCAAGCAGTAGCATACTTGCCTGGCATGTGTAAGGTACTGGGTTCTATTCTCAGCACTGCATATAAATAAATAAAATAAAGGTCTATCAACAACTAAAAAATATTTTTTTAAAAAATATGATATGCTGTGTTTAGTCAGCTTTTCATCTCTGTGACAAAATACCTGAGAGAAACTTATTTATTTATTTATTTATTTATTTGGTGCTGGGGATTGAGCCCAGAGGCACTTTATCACTGAACTATATCCCCACCCCTTTCTTATTTATTTTTGTTTATTCTGAATAAACAAAATTTAAAGGAAGAAAGATTTGTTTTGGCACACAGTTTCAAAGGTTCCAGTTGACCGTTGGCGGCTCCATTGCTTTGGGCCTGGTTTGAGGCAGAACATCAAGGTGGAAGGATATAGTGGAGGAAAGCTCTTACCTCATGATAGCCAGGAAGCAGAGGGAGTAAGAAAAGGTCTAGGAACAGGATAAAGTCCCCAAAGGCATGCTCCTGAGGAACCACTCCCTTCAACTCAGTTCTAACCTCTACAGTTTTCACCACCCGCCAGAGTCCTTCCAAATTATTAATCCATCAGTTGATTAACCCAAAGATGAGGTTACAGCCCTCATGACTGAGTCATTTCCTAAAAGCCCCTCCTCTGGATATTGCTGCATTGGGGACCAAGACTTCGGGGTTTTTCCAGATCTAAACTTTAACATATGCTTGGTGATGAATCTGACAAAAGAAGTATAAAGTCCTATATGTTGGAAAGTAGGCTAATTTTTCTCAGAAATGCTTTGTAGTTTTTTTCAGTGTATAGCCCTAAATAAATGGAGAAATATGCTATGTCCAGGGGTCAAAAGACAAAATACTGTTGAGATTTTAATTCTTGGGGCTGGGGATATAGCTTAGTTGGTAGAGTGCTTGCCTCACATGCACAAGGCCCTGGGTTCAATCCCCAGCACCAAAAAAAAAAAAAAAAATTAATTCTTTCCAAATTGATTAATAAAGTCAATACAATCCCAATCAAAGATATTAGTAGACATTTTTGTTTTGTTTTGGTACCAGAGATTGAACCCAGGGGCACTTAACCACTGAGCCATGACCCCAGCCTTTTTTTATGCTTTATTTTGAGACAGGGGTCTCCATCAATTGCTGAGACTGACCTTGAATCTTCTGTCTCAGCCTCCAGAGTCACTAGGATTACAAGTGTGTACCACCACATCTGGCTCAGCAGGCTTTTAAAAATGTGTATTTGATAGCATTTCACAGGCTGATTTTAAAATTCATTTGGAAATGCAAAGAGAGGAAAGCTGTGTAGATAAAGACAGTTTTTAAGTTTTATGTGTTTTAGTGTGTCACTCCAGAGAAAGAAGCCCAAGAAAAAGAAAAGGGGTGTGGGGAGAGATTGGAATAATTGAATTTCAAAATGGTAGAACTAAAACTACCTGGTTTCAAAAATAATTATAAAGACTTCAGTAATCAAGATACTGTGGCATTGGCATAAAGAAATACAAATAGATTAATATAACAGACTAGAGAAACTATAAACTCAAAGATATGGTCAACTGATTTTCAACTGAAGAGCCAATTCAATTTAATGGTGAGAGGATAGTCTTTTTAACAAATGGAGCTGCAATAATTATTTAAAAAAAAAAAAAGAACCCTGGGGGCTGGGGATGTGGCTCATGCGGTAACTCGTTCACCTGGCATGCGTGGGGTGCTGGGTTTGATCCTCGGCACCACATAAAATAAAGATGTTGTGTCCACCGAAAACTAAAAAATAAATATAAAAAAAAGAACCCTAATCTATATATGACATCATATACAAAGATTAAGACAAAGTGGATCATAGACCCAAGTGTAAAATCCAGAAGTCTAAAAGATCTAGAAAAATACATAGGAGAAATGTGCCCTTGGGTTAGGCAAAATTTGCTTACTTACCACACCAAAAGCAGGAACCACTAAAGGAAACAATAAATTGGACTTGAAACCTATATTATTTGAAAAACACTATTAGAAGAAGAAAAGGACAAGTCACAGAATGGGAGAAAATACTTGCAAATCACCCATCTGATAAAGAAGTTGTATTCAGCTAGGGATGAAGGCACATGCCTGTAATCCCAGTGACTACAGAGGCTAAAACAGGAGGATCTCTAGTTCAAAGGCAGCTCAGAGATGGGCATGGTGGCGCACACCTGTAATCCCCAGCAGCTCCGAGGCTGAGACAGGAGGATCATGCGTTCAAAGCTAGCCTTAGCAATGGTGAGGTGCTAAGCAACTCAGTGAATCCCTGTCTCTAAATAACATAGGGCTGGGGATGTGGCTCAATGGTTGAGTGCCCTTGAGTTCAATCCCCAGTACCCTCCACCCCAAAGAAGTTATATTCAGCAGGATAATCCCAGCATCAAGGAAGCTGAAGTTAGAGGATCTCAAATTCTAGGCCAGCTTTAGCAATTTAGTGAAACCCTGTCTCAAAATTAAAAATAAAAAGCACTGGGGATGTCACTCAGTTGTAGAGTGCCCTTGGGTTCTATCCCCAGTTCCATAAAAAAAGAAAAGAAAAAGAAAGGAAACTGATTGGTAGTTATCTGGGGATTAGGGTCCGTGGCAGGGAAGGCATGTAGAAGTCTTATAAAGAGGCATGAAAAACTTTTGGAGGTCATGGGTAAATTCATTAATTTAATATAATATAAAATGTGCTAGGGATGCAGCTTAGTGGTAGAGCACTTGCCTAGCATGTAGAAGTCCCTGGGTTCAATCCCCAGAATTGCAAAAGAAAATAGACATTGTTATTGTTGCTAGTTGGAACAGGGAAATTCTGCCTGAAGAGTGAGAAAGTACCAATATTTATATCTTTTTCCTCTATCTCTCTTTTTTTTTTGTTTCTAGTGCTGGAGATTGAACCCAGGACCTTGAGCATGCTAAGCAAGCCTTGATTTACTTCTTAAATGGATTCATTAATTCCTAATCTGAAGAGATTAACATCAATTTGGATCTTGTTATCCATTAGTCAGGTGAAATCATCATTTGAAGTCAATATTTTCTCAAATACAGTTAAATATCATCAACAAAAAATGAGTTCTAAAAAAAATGTACCTGGTGATGAAAAGTTAAAAAAAAAACTTGTAATCTATAAATCTTCTGATTCACTACCTACCTCTTTGGCTCGTATGAGCTGTGCTTTTTCAATCCTAGAGATGACTGTCTGTACTGAGAATGGGATTTCAAGGTAAGAGACCACTGGAACATCAAGGGTACTTCCAGGCTTTCTTCTCGTGGTCGAGGCATCATTCTCTTTTTCTGATTCAGAATCACTATCTACCTCATTTCTCATTTTGGTAAATGTTTGAAATTTTGGGTGTTTTTCTTTTATTCTTTTCCACAGAATATAGGCAAATGCTAATAAAAGTGTTTCCACTAGGAAGCCAGAAGCCTGCTCCTAGAGATTGTGACTTAGCTTACTACCAACTGATTCCTAACCATGGTATTCCAGACCCAGTGATGTCATAATAGATCTACTGTGACATTAATATTGACTCATACATTTAAAAAGTGCTTACTATATGCAGAGAACTAGGCATTCTATATGCTGTGTTGGTAGACGGGTGAAGGGGGGAGGGAGGGGAGGAAAGAATAGACAACAGGAACACTAAAAGATATAGAAGACGTAGCCCTGCTTAAATGAACTTGAAATCTAGGTGTTAGAATTCAAGATGCAATCCAGTATATCAAATGTAATTCTTGGTTCTTCTTTTCTCTTAGTTTCGCTTAAATATTTTTAAACCTGTTATAGGATAGTACTTTACAATTTTCACAGCTGTCCCTTAACTTTTCCTAGACATGTAGTAATTGGAAGATATTATTTAGATGCATATCACACTCTTCCTCCTCCTCCTCCTCTTTTTCTTCTTCTTTTTTAAGGAAATTGACTGATTCAAGTTCCATAGTTGGCTCAAAAAATCAAAAGGAATGCTAAAGGCTGCTTTCCACCTGAGAAGAGGAGTGCTTTGGGCAGCTCCTTTGATTACAGAGGAAGTGAAAGGATTTAGGAGGCTGGAGCAATTAAAGGATAGGGTGTTTTGTTCACTGTGTAGCTTTATTTTTTAATTTAAAATGTATAAAAGTACAGAAAATAATATAACAAATCGCTATGTACTTATCACCTAGAGTGAACAAATATTTTGTCTTAGTCAATTCTGATATTTTGTTAGTTTTCTCTTTAGTTTTGCTTCAGATATTTTTAAATAAAGGAAAGTATTAGAGAACTGACATCCCCTTTGTTGTCCTCCCC
This sequence comes from Marmota monax, assembly GCF_021218885.2. Lineage (NCBI taxonomy): Eukaryota > Metazoa > Chordata > Mammalia > Rodentia > Sciuridae > Marmota > Marmota monax. The sequence continues at coordinate 31,329,337 of NW_026695227.1, forward strand.
AGATTCCTTCCTTCCCCTCTTCCATTCCAAATGCAATAACAATCATGAATTTAATGTATCTGTATCTAGTCTACATAGTTTTGCATGTGTTCATAAACTATATAGTATCATTTTACAGGTTTTAAATTTTATACAAATTATGGACGTATAACAATTTCTCTATCAGAACTTCTTATTTAAGACCTTTTGGTAAATATATTGTAAAATTAGTCCTATGATGATATCTTGTAAACTTATAAAATTTATGTTTCATAATTTGTAAAAACACAATTTTGATGTTTTAAAGATAATCAGTATATTAGGGAGCAAATTACATATTTTCCCTTCTCCTTAAGATGTCATTTTCTGAGTGATTCCCTCCTCTATGTTCTCAAATCACTTGTAAATTTTTTATTATAGTATTTATCTCATTAAAATATAACTATTATTTATCCACTCCTTGGTGAGCTTCCCAAAACCAGATGCTCTACTTTTGTTTTTCTCATATTTGGCATATTTTTCATCAGTTCTCCCAGAGAAACTGAGTAAAATGTAGAGATGCATTATTATTTTCAGTATCTTTCTTTGTGGAACCTTTTTTTTTTTTTTTTTTTTTTAGTGGTGCTGGGGATTGAACCCAGAGCCTTACGCAAGTCAGGCAATCACTCTACCAACTAAGCTACCTCCCCAGCCTTTGTAGAAACTTTTTTAAACCCCAGAATACTTTGATTGTCAGACCAACTTCATTCATTTAATCAAATTCATGTTTTCTTTTTTTTTTCCATAATGTTTTCTGAAAGGACTACAATTAAGGAGCTATTTTTATAAATATGAGGTCTGATTAAAATACCTATCATTATCCAGCATTTATTTATTTATTTAATTTTGGGGGGATGATATTGGGGATTGAGCCCAGGGGTGTTTTACCATTGAGCTATAACCCCAGTTCTTTTAATTTTTCCCCCCAGTTCTTTTAATTTTTAATTTTCAGACAGGGTCTCATTGAGTTAATGAGGCTGGTCTTGAACTTGTGATCATTCTGCCTCAGCTTCCTGAGTTACGGGGATTACAGACATGCATCACTGCTCCCAGCATTATCCAGCATTTCTTGACATTATGAATTCACCTCTTTAAGTACTTTGTTCATCATAATATTCATGTGTGAGAGCCTTACTTAACTTTTCTCTCATTGCTTATTCCAGTAGGCATTCATAAAGCAGCCAAAATGTTAACTAAACTAACTTAGCATTATTACTCTCTCTCCTGCTCTCTTGCTTGTATGTTTCATGCAGCATGGAATTCATCAGCAATTGGAAATGAAGTCTTTTTAAAGCAAACTTTCAAAATTCTTCTAACCATTCGACAAGCATTTGTTGAGACACTATTATGCAGCTATCATTATCCTAAACTGAGAAGAATATATAAGGTTCCTGTGAAGAAACTAAAAAACAAAAAAATAAACAATTTGAGATAAAATATAACAATCAAGTGCAAAAAGGGACATGAAGAAGAGATCTGTGGAGAACAGAGTCTTTGGGAAAACTTTATGGAGAGAGATGGTTGGTTGACAAATGAAGGCACTGCAGATAGGGAAGATACCTTGAGTCATGGCTTTGGAGGTGAGTACTAATGAGTTTGTATCTTGGGGGGCAATTGAAGAGATTGGTCTAACCAATGAGATGAAGCAATGAGAGTTTACTGGGGAATCAGACTAGGGAGGGTCTGTGTTACTAACAATCTGATGATGGAATCAATTTGGTATGTGAGAAAGTGAGAGGTTTCCTTTGAGGTTAAACAAGGGAGATTCCAAAGGATCAGATTGGCAAGGTGTTGAAAGCAAGTAACAGCAGTTTGGAGATTATGAAACCTTCACTTTAGAAGATTTTTTAAAAATAAGGAAGGAGAGTCTGGGGCGCAGTGGAGCATGCCTATAGTCCCAGTGACTTGGGAGGTTGAGGCAGGAAGATTGCAAGTTCCAAGTCAGACTCAGACTTAGTAATTTAGGGAGGCCCTAAGCAACTTAGCAAAATCCTGTCTCGAAATAAAAAATAAAAAGGGCTGGGGATGTAGCTCAGTTATAAAGTGCCCCTGAGTTCAATCCCCAGTACCAAAAGGAGAAGAATAAAAAATTGGAATGGAAAAAAATTCATTGGAAAAGATCAAGGCATGATTATTTCAAAAGACAAGTGTCTGAACTAGGGTATGCATGGGACTGGTAAGGGAAGGATAAATCTAGCAAAAAATTATAAAGGTAATTTTTAAAACCTAATTTTTATTTTGTTTCATTTAAGTATGGCAGAAAAACCGATGGAGTTGCTATCTAGACTAGGTGTAATTATATGCATTATGTTAATCAGGAGACCTCCTTTGAGCGAGCCTGGAGCAAGTTCTTTAAAGGTGTGCCTAAGGGAAACCCGCCCTCCACCGAGAGCTCCTTCAACTGTAAAGTGGTGTATTAAAATAAAACTATTTATTGCATAGGATTGTTTTAAAATTAATTCACGCAAAATGCTTGGTATATTGCCAAGCACACAGTAAGAATTTACTGTACAATAGCAGTACTAACATCTTTACTACTCTACAGCTTTTTTTCCCCCCTCTGCCTTTTTCTGCGAGCCACTACGTTTTCAACAGGGCTGGGCGATTATTCCACTACACTTCACATAAGATCGGCTTCTAATCAGATCTAGATTTTGAAATATGAAAACTGTGGAATTATTAGGGCTGTGGTACCTATCTGGCAAGGGATAAAATGCATCAATAACATTTTTACTCAATCTCTTGGCACAGAATGACGCCTCCTTCTGATGGTCTCCCCCGATCCCAGACAATAGTACATTCCACACTGCTGGCGGAATAGGTGTAGTGCCTAAGTTGAGCGCGCCAAGGGCTTCCTCTTCTCCCGGAAGCAATTTTTCTCTAGAACCGGAAAGAGTTGTTGTTTCAAGGGAGGCGGGACTGGGCGGGTCGGGCCGCTGCGGCTGACGGCGGGGGAGGAGTCGGGTCCACTGCCGGGTGGAGGGGCAAGGCGAGTGTCCTTATCCTAGCGAGTGGGGCTCGGGCCTGCGTGCCAGTTGGAGTCGCGGCGGCGGGAACGTTTGGGCCGAGCGGAGGAAGACATGTTGCTCTTCGTGGAGGTGAGTGGACTTGGTAATCTTCTTCTCTGAGGAGAACTGGAGTGTAGAGGCGCCGGCCGGTCCCACCGCCATGTGACTTTCCAGGCCGTACACGCCGCGGAACCGGCAGATAGGCTGACACAGCACCTGGGCCGTGCAGGCCTGCAGCTCCGCTCTGCGCGCTCCCAACACTTTGGGAAGCTGTGAGGGTGAGGCCCATACCGCGGGAGGACGGGAGGTGGGGTATCGGGGGCTTGTCTGGTTTGGCTTGAGGATCAGAGGAAGCTAAAAGTGTCCCATATGGATCTAAAGGAGGCGAACGGGCGGGGGTGGGGGGGGCGGAGTCTGTCGGAGAAAAGGGTAATCAGGTGGGCGCGTTCTCGGGAGTGAGGCGAGGCCTCGCGGGGCCTCTGGGAGGAAGGCGAGCAACATGTGGGACCCCGGAGGGAGAAGGTGAAATGTGTTTTCTTGGTTTGTTTTGGAGTTTTATCGGGGGGCGGGGAGTGTTAAGTGTTTGGGGAAAAAAAAGCTTTTTTGCAGTTTCCACCAAATTTTGTTCGGTCCATGTCCCTAAATCTCTGGAACGTTCTATGGGCGAAAACGAGTTACTGTGAACGGAGGGGAAGCCTGTAGGTCTGGAAGTCTTGAAAGGCACCGCTTTGACCTTTTGTAAAAGTTACTCAGGCGGCGACTGCGTGATGCGGGTTGGTTCTATGAACCGATAAAACCTCTTTACAAGGAAAATTCCAAGAGTGAAAGAAACGTAGTCTGGGAAAAGCCTTTTTTTTTTTTTTTTTTGTATTGTCATTTGAGCAATAGAAATACTTTTATTACTTTAACTGGAACGTGTGCTCTTGACTTATTTTAGGTTTCAAAGTAGCGGTACCTGCCTTATACAAACGCGAACTTTAATTTCTGTCGTTTCTGTCCTTCTGTTGTGTGCAGTGAGCGTCAGCTGACTGCCTGGCTAATACTTTGAGTAGATTCCAGATCATATTGTTCTTACATTGTGAAAACATCAAACCAGCAAAGCTGCAACTTCGCAACTTGGGTTTTGTTAATCAAGCCGGTAAAAAGAAGCTTTTCAATGAGGGAAGGAAATTACAGGTTGTATAATGGATATAATGGACTGAGATCTAGGAGCAGCCGGTGGAAAGTGTTTTGTGGGGTGGTGGGCTGGGAGAATTTTACTCCGTAGTATTCCTACAGAAAGTAAATGTTTAAAAAAGTATTTTTCTTTTAACCTAATACTGTATTTCTAATAAGTCAAATGATTTTTATTGTTCTGTGGTGCTGGGAATTGAATCCAGGGCTTCTCGCGTGCTAGGCAAAGTTAAGTGCTCAACCACTGAGCTACATCACCAGCGCAGAGATCTTTCAATTAAGTTTAAATCTACTTTAGAGTATATCAATATTAATAATAAACATTCATTGGAATATTCCAAGCACATCATTAAAAAGTTTAAAATTGCTGAACTCATTCTGCCTGTTCATCCTTTTAAAATCCATAGTTTTCTTCAGAATAAGAAATCCGATTTGATTTTAAGCCAGTGCTAGTTTGTTTTAGGAATGTTATGCCAAGCAAATACTACATAGTTTTAAGTTTGCGTATGTTTTGTCAGGCAGAAGATTGTGCAGTTGCTTTATATCAACGTGAATTCCAAAGTAAACTTTTTTTTAGATTGATTCCTTTGGCGTTATTAATTGTGAATTTCAGTAATAGGTACATTTATTGAGTAAGTACCTCTAAAGTGATATTGCAGCATTTTACAAAGAAAGAAACTGAGGCAAACAGTAGAACTGGAATTTAGGGTAAAAGCCTGTAATCCAAGCAGTGTGGGAAGTTGAGGCAGAAGGATCACAAGTTCAAAGCCAGCCTCAGCTACTTGGTGAGGTCCTAAGCAATTTAGTGAGACCCTGTCTCAAAATAGAAAACAAAAAGGCCAGTGGTAGGTGCCCCTGGGTTCAGTCTTCAGTAACAAAAACCAAAAAAACCCTGGGATTTAGATTCAGGGGATTCTAATGTCAAATCAGTCCTCACTTCCCAGTTTAGACAGCTCTACCTTATCTTACTAAACTATTATGTAAAGTTAATATTCCTATTAATCAGTTCTTCATATCATGAGTTTTTTTTTTTTTAAAGAGAGAATTTTAAAAAATATTTATTTCTTTTTTAGTTCTCGGCAGACACAACATCTTTGTTTGTATGTGGTGCTGAGGACCGAACCTGAGCAGCACGCATGCCAGGCGAGTGCGCTACCGCTTGAGCCACATCCCCAGCCCCATATCATGAGTTTTATTGAAGATTAACAGTGTGATTAAATATTTGATACTGAACATATAGTGTTAAAATCTGTCAAAAATAACGCTTTGGTCATTTGGCATTTTCCTAATATTTGATTCTTAAAACCTCATGATACCAGAATTATTCTCAATGAGGGGAAACAAAGCTCAGAAGTTAGATGTCTAAAGTAATTCAGGTGTAAATAAGGTGGGACTAAAGTCTGAAGTCTGGCTTTCAGAATACAAGTCTTTGGCTCACCAGGATTCTTCATTTAGGTTCCTGGATAAAACTGGAGAAGTACCTTAGTTGAGGTTGAGTTTGAGGAAAAAAACTTGCCTGTTTATTTTCCTTAGCTTTTGACAGGAATCTAGATGGAAAAGAATCAAAAATTTTTTTTAATTCAAAGAAGACAGCAGAGTTTGTGACTTTGTCACCAAGAGAAAAACCAGGTTTTTCATATTAGAAGTTTTATAGATATCTTGAAATATTGTTTATGCTCATTACTCCTTTTTATATGTTTAGAAATTTACTTAAAGGACATTCACTACCATATTAGACATTTTAAAATATTTTGATAACTGTATTTCAATATTACTGGTTTGCTTTGTAATCCTGTATACTTCAGGTGGTGTTTTAAAAGAGTCTGAGACCTGTTTGTGGTGGTGCACCTCCCCAAGGGCTGGGGAGTCTGAGACAGGAAGATCATAAGTTCAAAGCCAGCTTTGCAATTTAGCAAGGTGCTAAGCAATTTAGAGATGCCCTATCACGAAATAAAAAATAAAAAGGGCTGGGGATGTGGTTAAGTGCCCCTGGGTTCAATCCCTAGTATGTACACATACACAAAATTCAGAGAAGAGATCCATAGATCAATCAGACTAAAGAAGTCTGGCACGAAAGGTTAAGAACCACTTTATTAAATGAAGTTGCTTGTGGATATTATCTTTGGCAGAGTTAATCTGGGATCCATGACTCCTCTGTGGTTGTGATTGAAATATTACTTGCATGTATTTTTTTTTTCCCCAAAGAGACGCCCAGCTTAAATAGTTTATAACTGGAATCGGTGGGATAGCTATAGAGGACAGAATGCCTTGATTTTATTTTTATATGATACTAAGGATCAAACCCAGTGCCTCACACATGCTAGGCAAGTGCTCTGCCACTGAGCTAAAGCTCCAGGCCTGGTCTGAAAATGTTTCATCCCCATGCCTCCTACGTTTCTGGCACATTAGATGTTTTGCATTTATATATATATATATATATCCGCTCAAGCTTCACATCTCTTTGAGGTATTCTTAACCCCATCTTAAAGATAAAAGAAACTAAGGCACAGAGAACTTGTCAAGATTATATAGCTAATTAAAGTTGAAGCTGGAATTAGATCTCATAAATCATAGTTATTTTGTAATAGACATCTAAAGGCAGATAAGGAATTTAAAGTAATACATGCAATTTTTTTTAAACTTGGACTTTTTTTCCTTTTCTTTTCTTTTTCTTTCCTTTTTTTTTTTTTTTTTTTTTTGTACTGGGGATTGAACCCAAGGGTACTTTGTCACTGAGCTATATCCCCAGCCCTTTTTATTTTTTATTTTGAGATAGGGTCTCACTAAGTTCCTGAGACCGGCCTGGAATTTGTGATCCTCCTGCCTCACTCTCCCTGGTCACTGGGTTTAATGCCAGCAGACCTGGTTTAACCTTCTGTTTCATCGAGGGACTATTTTGATTTAAGGTAGTTTGTGTGTTTTGTTTTGTTTTTTGAAGACACCTATGTTCTGAGACAGTTTCTGTCTGGGAAGAGGGGGGAAAAGTATGGATAATGTACAAAGTTGTCAAATGTGACCTGACTTAAATTCCTTTACAGGATATTTTGTATTTTAAACAGTGATATGTGCCCTTCTTCCATGTGCTGTCAGGTTGTTTAAAACTTTTGAGCACCTGGAGACAGGTTGTAATTTTGTTAACATGTTGATCATTTTTCAGACCATATTCCCTCATTAAGTTGTTGAGGCTGGCCTCTAACTTGAAATTCTCTTGCCTCAGCGTCCCAACTTGCAGGAATTTTCAGATGTGTTCCATCACGCCTGGCCAAGATAATTTTTAACTATGGTAAAATACATATAAAGTTTATCATTTTTAACTATTAAGTTTACAATTCATTGTTATTTTTAAAGATGTGCACATTGTTGTGCAACCATTACAACCATACAACTCCAGAACTTGTTTCATCTTGGGATAATGAAGCTGTCTGCTCATTAAACAGTAATTCCTCATTTCTGTGTTTCCTAGGATTTAATGTAATAAAAAAATAAATTTTAGCTGTGCGGATTCCATGCACCTATAACCCCAGTACTAGGGATGCTGAGGTTTGAGAATCATTTGAGCTCCAGAGTTGGAGACCAGCCTGGGCAGCATAGTGAGACCCAGTGTTAAAAAAGTTTTCTTGCTTTTTTAGGCAATAACATTACTAGTTTTAGATTCTGAAATAAGTTGTAAGATATTTGCCTGGATAATTTTTATTAATTTTGTTAATTATTAGTAGTGTTGTGCCTTTTGCCCCAAATAAAGTACTCAGTTGTTTCCCATCAGCTTCTTTATTAGTAGAGTTATTGGATATCACTGACTGACCAAAAAAAAATGAACAAATTGTGAAATTTTTGCCAAGGAAAGTTATAAGTGAGTTTTGAACAGTTCAATTCTGGACTATATACTGGAGCTGGTAGTATGTTTTTTGTTTGTTTGTTTGTTTTTTTTAAAAAAAAAAACAACCTAATAGTTAGTAACCTTGATCTTCAACTGGGTGTGATGGGGTACACCTGTAATGTTATCCACTCCACTCCGGAGGCTGACACAGGAGAATCACAAGTTTGAGATCTGCCTCAGCAATTTAGTGAGACCCTAATCTCAAAAAAGATTAGGGATGTAGCTCAGTAGTATGGTACCCTAGCTTCAATCCCCAGTACTGAGGAAAAGAAATATTGATACTCAACTATTTTATATTTTGGTTAATTTGAATTTGTGCTGACTGCCAGACTCATATTTCTTAGCTAATGGAAGTAATCCTTGATATTAAACAGGAACATTTCAAATCTGTAATTTTGGTTTTCTACCTTGGAGCTTAAAACAAGATTTTGACCCTGTAATTAGAAATGGAGTCTGAGTCTTTGTTGCACAGGAGTACAAAATAGAGAAAGTTAAGAATTTTTTAGTGGTTCAAGAGACTGACTCACAAGGATTGCGAGTTCAAAGCCAGCCTCAGCAAAAGCAAGGTGCTAAGCAACTCTGTGAAACCCTGTTTCTAAATAAAATACAAAATAGGGCTGGGGATTGTAGCTCAGTGGTTGAGTGCCCCTGAGTTCAATCCCCAGTATCCTCCCCAAAATTATTAATCCAGGTATCATTGTCAAATTATTAAAAAAAAAAAAAAAGTTGTTGTTTGGGTTTTTTTTTTTTTTTTTTTTGAAACCTTTGAATATCCTTCAGTGAAAATGGAAAGTGACCCTTTGGCTTTGATAGAGTTCTTAGTGTTTTGATGTATCATAACTGCAATCTGTGCTTTGTTTTGTTTTCTTTAAAGTTTAATACTGGAGGCAGGTTTTTAGTTTTCTTGAAAACATTGTGAATATTTTGTATGATGCATTGTTTTCTGTAAGACTTTGGGGATCCTGGGTTAAATGTTAATTCTGTGACCTGAGGCAGGTATAATCCTGTCATTTGTTCTTTATATATAAATAAGTGTATGTAATTTTTAAGTTGTCAGTGGACTTTTTATTTATATGCTGTGCTGAGAATCGAACCCCGTGCCTCACACATGCTAGGCAAGTGTTCTACCACTGAGCCACAACCAGAGCCCTGTAATTTGTTTTTATCTGTATTCTGACAGTTGTGTTTGTGGTGCTTACAGTATTTATATATTAAGTTTTATAATAATCTGGGTAAGGGCTTAATATATATTATCATTTAATCCTTGGCACTGTATTGGTATATAAATTACTGATACCTAAGCAGTTGCCTTCCAGAAGCCACTGGATTTTTTTTCTTTTCTTTTTTTTTTTTTTTTTTTGTACTGGGGATTGAACCCAGGGAACTTAACTACTGAGCCACATCCTCAGTCCTTTTTTTGTATTTTATTTAGAAATAAGGTCTCATTGAGTTGCTAAGGCTGTCTTTGAACTTATAATCCTACCTCAGCCTCTTGGGTTGCTGGGGTTAGAGTTTATTCTAGGCTTTTGAGTTGGATGGAGGGAAAAAATAGGAAGGCAGTTACTGAGTAATATAAGACATTCATATGCAAGGTTGTATAAAAGAATGGTTAAAAATATGTACACTGGGCAAGGCGGCCCATACCTGTAGTTTTAACTACTAGGGAAGCTAAAGCAGGAAGATCACCTGAGCCAAGGAATTTGAAACCAGCCTGGATGACATAGTGAGACCCATCTTGAAACAAAAAGTGAATCTGGAGCCAGGCTAACTTTACCCTGCTTAGACTGGATCACTTTGTAGATGTATGCCTGTGGGCAAGTTTTTCCTGTTTCCTACCTGTAAATTGAAGATAATGTACTGTTACATTAGGATAATATTAATATATGTCTGGGGGGGGGTTGTTAAGAGGATTGATAGTTACATTAAAGCTTTTAGAATCATAAGCATTCTCTTTGTGATTGCTGGTTCAGTATATACATATGAAAGGTAAATTTTCATCTCCGGTTTCTGGTTGTTCACATTTAAAGTAACTAAGGGTTTGCTGGCTTAATAGTCACTACAGGAATTTAAAGAACACATTTCCTGGGCTGGGGATGTGGCTCAAGTGGTAGCAAGCTCGCCTGGCATGCGTGCTACCAGGGTTCGATCCTCAGCACCACATACAAACAAAGATGTTGTGTCCACCTAAAACTGAAAAAAAATAAATATTTTAAAAAAATGTTTCAGATTTAAAAAAAAAAAAAAAAGAACACATTTCCTGAAAATGATTATTTGATCATTTGAGGTTGGAGGTTAGTTAAGTTCATTTGTAACAGAATTTATCAGCTTTATCAGTGATTGGTCTCTCAGCTTACCAATTGAAGTAAAGGCTCAGAATTTGAAGACTATCCTAATCTATTTAATTGCTAATGCTAGATTTGGTGGGGGGGGTGTAACAGGATTATATCCACAACCCCCCCCCCAATATTTAATTGTACTGGGGATTGAACCCAGGGTTCGTTTCCACTGAGCTACATCCCTGGTCCTATCTATTTTATCCTCTATCTTAAATAGGTGTATTCATTCATTTTGAGACAGGGTATTGCTAAATCATTGAGGCTAGCCTAGAACTTTTGATTCTCCTCTCAGCCTCCCAAGTAGCTAGAATACTAGCAGCTAAAGTTCTTTACTAAGAACTTTATTATTCTTTATTAAGAGGATTCATGAGTTTTCTGTAGAACTTTTTTGAGAGAAATGTGTAACTTTATAATGTTTTCCTAGCAATTCAAGACCCACCAAAAGTGCTACTAATATAGAGGGGCTTACATTTTTGTTTTTAGTGTTTTTTGTTTGTTTGGTGGTACTGGGACCTGAACCCAAGACTTCATACAGGTAGCCAAGTGCTTTACCACTGAGCTACATCCCCAGTCCTTTTATTTTTATTTTGAGACAGTATCTTGATAAGTTATTTAGGATCTTCTGCTGAATTACTGAGCCCGGCCCAGAACTTGTGATCTTCATGCTTCAACCTCCCAAATACTGGGATTACTGAGTGTGTCCCACTGCGCTTGACTCCAGCCCTTTATATTTTTTATTTTGAGACAGGGTCTTACTAAATTGCCCAAGCTGACCTTGAAATTGTGATCATCCTGCTTCAGTCTCCTGAAGTAGCTGGTATTATTGGGGTGTGCTACCATACCCTGTTTTTTGAACAGTTGACAGATTCCATCTGAAGATTTGGGGATATAATTTGCATATTTTCCTCTAAGGTTCAGTGGCAATAGCTTTATTAGCAAATAAACTCAGGTGTTCTTTGACAGTGAATGATGAGTGAGCCTTGATTCAGTGTGTGTGTGTGTGTGTGTGTGTGTGTGTTTGTTTCAGAGAGAGAAGGAGGGAGAGAGAGAAACACTGGGGATTTAACCTAGGGCCCCTCTCCCACTGAGCTAAATTCTCAGCCCTTTTTGGTTTTTATTTTGAGACAAGGTCTTAACTGAGTTGCTGAGGCTGGCTTTGAACTTTTGAACCTCCTGCCTTAGCCTCCGAAGCCACTAGTATTTCAGGCGTACACCTCTGCTCTGTCTCCCTTTGGTGAATCTGGTTTTTTCTTTTTTCGTTTTTTTTGGTTTATTTATTTATTTATTTTTGGAATGCTTCTCGAATTTGTGTCATCCTTGTGCAGGGGCCATGCTAATCTTCTCTGTATCATTCCTTTGGTGAATCTTAAGCACATTAAAGTTTGAGAAACACTGACTAGTATGTACTTGTATTTATTCATTCAACAAAATTTCTTGTGGGTCTCCTATGTTCTGGTCACTGTTGAAAGTGCCAGAGAGCAATAAACCATAGATAAGGTCACTGCCATCATGGAGTTAACAGACAAAACAATTTGAGATTAGGATAAATATTTTGTGATTGGGTAAATTCTGTTACGTAGGCTACCATGAATGTTATTTTTTTCTTCAAATGAAATTTAACAGTACCTTTGCCCTAGAGTAGAAATTATTGCAGATCCCAAGTGACTTCTGCCCTGGGAATTCTAGTTCTTATCTGGTGGCTGTTTTCTGTGTCTGTTTCTTCTGGATCATTAGTCACTCTAGGCACAACTGAGGCCAGAGACCATTTGGCAAGGAGAGGAGATTTATAATATTCCTATGTAGTATAACTGGCTTAAAGGGTCCTCTCAGGTAATGAGTATAATGATTAAGAGCATGGACGCTCCAGAATACCTAGGATCAGATCCTGGCTCAGTCTTATTAGTTGTGTCACTGTGGGTGTGATACTTTACCTTAAGGTGAGGTGAGGTGAGGTAACCTTTTCCTTATCTGTAAAATATGGATGGTGATAGTATTTAACAGATTATTAATGAAGATGAATTGTTTCTGAAGTGTTATTCTCTGAGTGAAGAATTCCTACTTTTTAAATTTTTACTTTCATAAAGTAAAATATGAGAGGTAAATTTTCATCTCCATTTTCTGGTTGTTCACATTTAGGACTGAAGTTATACTAGATGAAATGACAAATTTTGTTTTTCATTGGTGTATGTGGGGGTCTTAATAAGTACCTTAAATGTCATGGCCCTGTTAATCTTAGAGATAAAAACTGAACTTGGCGGGGCTTGGGTTGTGGCTCAGTGGCAGAGCACTTCCCTGGTACATGTGAGGCCCTGGGTTCAATTCTCAGCACCACATACAAATAAATACATAAAGGTCCATCAATGACTAAAAAAGTATTTAAAAACAAAACAAACAAAACCAAAAAACTGAACCTGGATAGACTGATCTGCCTTGGGGCAAGTCAGTTTAACCAATTTATATATTTTATTTCTGTTTTACAGCATTTATGGGGTTAAGTGGCATGGGATTTCTGATAGTAAATAGGTAAGTAAAAGGTTATGTATAGCCAAAGAGATGGGTTTACCATATTTATAGTGACTCTTCCCTATCACTTTGTTCTACTTATTACCTTAAAACTGATCTTGGAACAAGGAGATAATCATTTTGATAAGAATTTACTGTTTCCCTTTTTTCCTTTGCTCTCCAGATAGGATTTTGCATTAAATGGTCCAGTAATTTAGACTGCTCTTCTTATTTGGGAGTGACATATATCACTTAGAAGGGAGGTTGGGGGAAGGAATGGTAGTTGATCTGTCTCCCTTTAGGGATAGTGTGGATATTTTTTGTTGAGTGTCTGAGTTTGTATGCTTGCATACCATGTGTATGCTGACAGATAGTTTCAGTGTATACTTAAAGCAGGGGTTTTTTTAAATATATTTTTTTAAGTTGTTGACGGACCTTTATTTATTTATATGTGGTGCTGAGAATAGAACCCAGTGCCTCACACATGTCAGGCAAGTGTGCTACTGCTGAGCCCCAGCCCAGAGCAGTTTTTACATCCTTTAATGGTTATGTGTTTTTCTACCGCTTTGTACTTCAAGGGCTTCTGATTCTCCTAGGTATTTTTGTTTTGTTTCATTTTTACTAGGGATTTAAAACAGGGATACTTTCACCACTGAGCTACATTCCCAGTCTTTTTTTATTTTGAGACAGGGTCTTGTTAAGTTGTGGAGGGTCTTTATGTGATCCACCTGTCTCACCCTTGAACTGCTGAAATTACAGGTGTGTGCCAACATGCCTGGCCTATAAAGAATTTTGATAGAAGTCTTTATTACTCAGTGGTAGAGCACTTGCTTGGTATTTGTTGAATATTTTCAGTTTCCAGTTTAGAATGATTCTACAAGAAACACTCTTGTATATAAACATTTTGACTGAAATTCACATAGAAGGTTTAGGTATGAACATGTTGAAGTTGTTAGTATCATTGTTGATGAATTGCTTTCCAGAATTGTTTAAACAGTTTTTATGAATGCCCAATTTACTGCATCTTTGTTAGCATTAAGGCATTCTAATTTGTAAGGTTAAAATGAGAAAATTGATTTTTACATTTCCTCAGTGCATAGTGAGATTGAACAGTTTTCCATGTATATTAGCTTTTTGCGTACTCCTTTTGTGAATTGTCCTTTTATTTGTTTGTGCTTTCCTTACCAATTGGTAAACTTTCTATAAACTTTCATCTTTAAAAACAATAGTCATGTCACTAATGAAGAATAGTTTTTCCAGTTGGATATCTTTTAATTTGAGGTTTTTTTGTGTTAAACTTTTCTTTCTTGGCGGAGGAGGCTCTGGGGAATGAAGCTGGGTGTTCTGTTGCTGAGCCATACCCCCACCCCTCTGCTAAATTGCAGAGGCTGGCCTGGAAATCAAAGTTCTCTAGCCTCAGCCTTCAGAGCAGCTGGGATTATAGGCATTCATCATCATACCTGGCTATGTGTTGTTATACGTGTGTAATTATTTTTTTTAAAGTAATCTCATCACACAGATAAAAATAGAGAGTGTAGAGAAGTGTGTGTGTATAAGCTTGATTTAGCCATTCCTCACCATATACATGTTTCAAAACATGTTTATACCATAAATACAAATTATTAAAAATGCATACAATTTTAATTTTAAAAGCGTAAAATGTTAAGTGTGGGGGAAAAGCAGAAAAGCACAAACAAAAATAAAAAATATTAGTAGGTAACTAGTGATTTTTTTTGGTCTTCATTCTATGCTGGTGCATTATTTACAGAAAATTAAATTTAAAAATAAATGCTTATTGTAGCTGGGTGAAGTGACGTATGCCTGTAATCTCAGCATCTCAGGAGGCTAAGGCAGGAGGATCACAAGTTCAAAGCCGCCTCAGCAATTTAGCAAGGCTGTAAGCAACTTAAGAGAGAACCTGTCTCAAAATTTAAAAAAGAACTGGGGAGCTGGGGATGTGGCTCAAGTGGTAGCGCGCTTGCCTGGCATGCGTGCAGCCTGGGTTCTATCCTCAGCACCACATACAAACAAAGATGTTATGTCCACCGAAAACTAAAAAATAAATATTAAAAAATTCTCTCTCAAAAAAAAAAAAAAAAAAGAACTGGGGATTTGCAGGTAAATGGATGCATTGGAGAAGATAATGCTAAGTGAAGTTAGCCAATCCCCCCAAAAAACAAATGCCGAATGTTTTCTCTGATATAAGGAGGCTGATTCATAGTGGGGTAGGGAGGGGGAGCATGGGAGAATAGGAGAACTCTAGATAGGGCAGAGGGTTGGGAAGGAAAGGGAGGGAGCCAGGGTTAGCAAGGATGGTGGAATGTAATGGATATCATTATCCAAAGTACATGTATGAAGATGTGAATTGATATCAACATACTTTATATACAACCAGAGATGTGAAAAATTGTGCTGTATATATGTAATAAGAATTGTAATGCATTCTGCTGCCATTTATTTTTTTAAAAAAATATTTATTTATTTATTTTTAGTTTTCAGCGGACACAACATCTTTGTTTTATGTGGTGCTGAGGATCGAACCCGGGCCGCACACATGCCAGGCAAGCGCACTACCGCTTGAGCCACATCCCCAGCCCTGCTGTCATTTATTTTTAAAAAATTAATAATAATAAAAAAAGGACTGGGGATGTGGTTCAGTGGTTAAGCGCCCTAGGTTTAATCCCTGCTACCAAACGCCACCCTGCAAAATAAATAAATAAATGCTTATTGTATCTCAACAATTCTAGGGGTCGGAGGCAGGAGGATTTCCAGTTCAAGATCAGCTTCAGTAACTTAGTGAGGATCTAAGCAACTTAGCAAGACCTTCTCTCAAATTAAAAAAAAATAAAAAAGGGGGCTGGAGATATGGATCAAGTAGTAGCGCACTCGTGAGGCATGGGTTCGATCCTCAGCACCACATAAAAACAAAATAAAGATATTGTGTCCACCTAAAGCTAATAAATATTAAAAAATAAAATTAAATATAAAAAAATAGGCTAGGAATGTAGCTCAGTGGGAAAGCACTCCAGGGCTGAACCCCCAGTACCAAAAAAAAAAAAAAAAGCAGCCAACAACAGAAGAGTGCTCATTGTTTTGCAACTTGATTTTTTTTTCTTTGAACAATATGACTTACCATACTTTTCATATTTCAATAGTCCTCTTTTATCCATAAAAGACCATTCCAAAACCCCTAGTGAATAGCCTGAAACTACAGACAGTACCAAATACTATTTTTAATATATTTTTTCCTATGCACATATACCTAAGATAAAGTTTAATTTATAATTGGAACACGTTAATAGATTAACAACAATAATAAAATAGAATGATTATAAAATTAAAATAAAGTTACTTAGTGCATACCTGTAATCCCAGGTCCTAGTGAAGCTGAGGCCAGAGGATTGCCAGGTCAAGGTCAGCCTCAGCAACTCAGTGAGACCTTGTCTCAAAAAATAAAAAGGGAAGGAGATGTAGTATAGTGTTACAGCACTTGCATAGCATGTGTGAAACCCTAGGTTAAATTCCCAGTACAACATGCACAGACCAAAAAAAAAGAAAAAAATTGTGAATATGATCTCTCTCAAAATATCATCTTACACTGTACATCTTAACAACCTAAGCATATGATTGTGGGTTTTTTCCCCCCTTAAAAAGAACCTTCACCTTTTAACTTTGACATGTATGAATTGCCAGCATTACCAGTCTTGTGATTTGGAGCCAATATTAAATAAGGGTTGCTTTTGAACACAATGAACATGAACTTGTACAGTTGATCTGATAACATTAATCTGATAACAGTCAATAATTAAGTGACTAAAGGATAGCATATCTGGAGTAGGTATGCTGGACAAAGGGATGATTCACATACCAGGCAGAAGGTGCAGGATTTCATCATGAAACTCAACTTCATAATTTCAAGACATTGTTTATTTCTGCACTTTTCCATTTCATGTTTTTGGAATGCTGTTGTCCAAGGGTAATTGAAATAATGGAAAGCAAAGCCAAGATAAAGGCCCTCTTAGAAAACAAACTCTTAGAGTCTCTCATGTTAAACCACATTTTTAACTATTCATTTTTTGTCTTAATTAGTATACATGACAGAATGCATTTTTTAGTAGGTTTTTTTTTTTGGTGTGTGTGTGTGTGTGTGTGTGTGTGTTGCTGGGGATTGAACCCAGGGCCTTGTGCATGTGAGGCAAGCACTCTACCAACTGAGCTATATCCCCAGCCAACAGTATGCATTTTGACATATATATAAATGGAGTGTAACTTCTCTTTGTTCTGGTTGTACATGATGTAGAGTTACACTGGTTGTGTAATCATATATGCACATAGGGTGATAATGTCTGATTCATTCTATTTTCCTTCCTACCCTCATATCCTCTCCCCTTCCTTCACTCCACTTTGTCTAATCCAAAGTACTTCTATTTGCCCTTATGGCGTACTCCACCCCCCATTATGAATTAGTATCCACATATCAGAGAAAACATTTGGCCTT
The DNA here is from genome assembly GCF_021218885.2 of Marmota monax. NCBI lineage: Eukaryota > Metazoa > Chordata > Mammalia > Rodentia > Sciuridae > Marmota > Marmota monax. The sequence goes on from NW_026695227.1 coordinate 31,346,749, forward strand.
TGGTTCTTTGGGGTTGTCTTATTTCACTTAGCACAATATCCTCCAGTTCCATTCATTTATGGGCAAATGCCATAATTTCATTCTTCTCTAAGATTGAGTAATATTCCATTGTGTATATATACCACAGTTTCTTTATCCATTCATCTGTTGAAGGGCACTTGGGTTGGTTCCATAGTTTAGCTATTGTAAATTAAGTTGCTGTAAACATTGATGAGTTAACTATTCATTCTTTTTTATTTATTTATTTTTTAATTTGTTTAGTTTTAGGTGGACACAATCTTTATTTTTATGTGGTGCTGAAGATGGAACCCAGTGCCACATGCATGTTTGGCGAGCACTCTACCACTGAGCCACGATCCCAACCCAACTATTCATTCTTAAATGGGCATTTTGGTTGTTTTCAGTTTTTTACTCATGGAGTCAGTGCTTGCTGAATACAACTTTACATATGTCTTCTTATATACAGTAGTGGCTTTTAGAGTATATCTTACAAAATGCCATAGATCTTACATTTTATTTATTTTTTAAAGTGCATTATAGTTATACATAGTGGGGTTCATTTTGACATTTTTAAAAGCATAAAACATAATATGCTCCATTTCAGTCCCCAGTACTTCCTCTTTTGCTTTCCCCATACCTCCCCCATCAATGCCCTTAGCAAGAAACATGTTTCACACTTCAGATTTATGAGTAGCATGATCCTGGAAAGGCATGTTTCTATTCGTTATTTTGATTTATTATTAAATATTGTAATGTTAGTCTGTCCCATCAGCAAAAGACATGGGATTTTTTTTTTTAGCTACTTTTTGGATATTTGGATAATTACAAATGACATATTTTGTATGTTAAATATTAGCCTTAGTTTGTCAATGTTTTTGTTTTTTTATTTTTGGTACTAGAGATTGCATTGGTCACTTTACCACTGAGCTGCATCCACAATCCTTTTAAGACAGAATCTTAAGTTTCTGAGAGTCTCCATAAGTTCCTGAGGCTGACCTTGAACTTAGAGTTCTTCTGCTGTAGCCTCCCAGGTCCCAAGGATTTCAAGACTGCATCCATGCTTGGTTAGTCTTAACCTCTTATAATAAATATTTGCCATACTTGGGGCCTCCAAATGTTTTATTAGTTTTCTACATTTGCTGAAATGCCCAAAATATTAGTTAGCCTCTCCAGCAAAAAGTCAAACTCAAATTCTTGGGTTCTTTTCTACCTAGATGGATGCGGGCATGTGACCTCTGAACCAAAGTTGGACATAGCTATAGATGACTTCTCTTTGAAAGTGTCTAAGGAGGGGCTGGGGATGTGGCTCAAGCGGTAGCAAGCTCGCCTGGCATGTGTGCTGCCCGGGTTCGATCCTCAGCAGCACATACAAACAAAGATGTTGTGTCCGCCAAGAACTAAAAAAATAAATAAATATTAAAATTCTCTCTCTCATCTCTCATCTTTCTCTCTCTCTTTTTTTGTCTAAGGAAGTGAGGATTCTATTTATAACTTCCACTTGTGGTCAGGGGTGCAGTAGGGGATGGTCAGCTTAAAGTAGAGGTAATAGTTGCCAGATTGAATTCCTGATAATTTGACACTGTCAGTAGTAAAGGTTTTAACAGATTTAAATCATGGTATTTAGTGTTTAGTGGTGGCAGAGAGAGTGATTTTCTTTATCTTTGCATGTTTATCTTTGCCTTTCCAGTGACATAGTGGTAATGATGCTAACTTTTAGTAAATTGCCTGTTTAATTTAGCCAGAGAAGATTCTGATACCTCTTTGATTAAAAATACCTTTGGGCCAGGCACAACAGCATGCGCCTATAATCCCAGTAGCTGGGGAGGCTGAGGCAGGAGGATAACAAGTTCAAAGCCAGCCTCAGCAAAAGTGAGGCGCTAAGTGACTCAGTGAGACCCTGTCAAAAATAGGACTGGGGATGTGGTTCAGTGGTGGAATGTCCCTGAGTTCAATCCCAGGTACAAAACAAAACACCCTTTGGTACAGCAAGCACTATTTACTTGCCTGTATAGTAACACTTACAAAGAGGACTTGCTTTCTAAAAGTGCTACTTAGCACCCAGCAACTTGGGAGGCTGAGGCAGGAGGATTGCAAGTTCAAAGCCAGCCTCAGCAACTTAGCAAGGCCCTAAGCAACTTTGTGAGACCTTGACCCAAATATTAAAAAGGGCTAGGGGCTGGGGTTGTGGCTGAGTGGTAGGGTGCTTGCCTAGTACATGTGAGGTACTGGGTTCAATTCTCAGCACTGCATATAAGTAAATAAAATAAAGGTCCATCAACAACTAAAAATAAAAATACTTAAAAAAACAAAAAGGGCTGGAAATGTGGCTCAGTGGTTAAAGCATCCCTGGGTTTATTCCTCAGTGCCCCGCCCCCCACTCCACACACATACCCAAAAAGTTAAAAATAATATCTTGGCTGGGTGTGGTGGCACACACTTGTAATCCCAGCTGCTCAGGAGGCAGAAGCAGGAGGATCGCAGGTGTTGAGCCACAACATCGTAGTAAGGACCTAAGCAGCTTAGCTAAACCCTGTCTCAAAATAAAATATAAAAGGGGAGCTGGGTTAGCAAGGTAAGGTGGTGCACTCCTGTAATTCCAGAGGCTCTGGAAGCTGAGACAGGAGGATCACGAGTTTAAAGCTGGCCTCAGCAATTTAGCGAGGCACTAAGCACTCAGTGAGACCTTGTCTCTAATAAAATACAAAATAGTGTTAGGGATGTGGCTCAGTGGCCGAATACCCCTGAATTGGATACCTGGTACCCAAAAACAAAAATTAAAATAATAATAATAATAATAATAATGTGGGACATGTCTGTCCTAGTGGGACTATATAAAAGTTAGTCTGTTTCCTTCCTTTGTAATTGATATGAGGGAATTGTGAATTAACATCTCTAAACCAAGATGATGATGTAATTGTTTATGGTGCTTCTAGAGATGCTTCTGCTTCTCTGAAATTTTTCACATTTAGTTAATGGGGGCATTTTTTTGTTTGTTTTGGGGAGGGATACAACTCAGGGGCACTTGATCATTGAGCCACATCCCCAGCTCTTTTTTATTTTTATTTAGAGACAGGGTATCACTGAGTTGCTTAACACCTCACTTTTACTGACGCTAGCTTTGAACTCACGATCTTCTGCCTCAGTCTCCTGAGTCTGCTAGGATTACAGGCGTGCACCACTGTGCCAAGCTTAGTTAATGGTTTTGATTATATTGTAAAAGTTTCTTGCAGCCTTGAAACCAAAAGCCAAGAAGCACTCCATAGTTTAAAAAAAAAAAGTTTAGTTTAAGCTGGATGTGGTGGCACACACCTGTAATCCCAGCTGATCAAGCAGATCAGAGGCTAATGCAGGAAGATTGCAAGTTTAAGATCAGCCTCAGCAACTGTGATGCCCTAAACAATTTAGCAAGACTCTGTCTGAAAATTGAAAATTAAAAAAAAGGGCTGTGGATGTGGCTCAGTAGTTAAGTACCCCTGGGTTCAATCCATAGTACCCCCCCCCCAAAAAAAAAAAAAAAGTAAACTCAGGCCACTTTAAAAAAAAAAAAAGAAAACAACTGAAGTCTTAAAAAAATCAATCAGAAAGTACTTACCCATAGAGATAATAAGGTAGCACTTCTTGTCTGTTGATCCTTGGTGACCCAGAACTGTAGTTTTTAATGGTCTGTAGTTTAGACAGGGTACACAAAGTAGAATGAGGATGATGGGGAAGAAAGCTTTCCCAGAGAAAGGGGAACTTGTTGTTTTGGTTGGGTTCTGGGGATTGAACCTAAAGGCACTTTACATCCCCACACCGTTTTATTTTTAATGTTGGTTCAGGGAGTCATTGAGTTTTTTAGAGCCTTACTTAAGTTTCTGAGGATAGCCTTGAATTTGTAATCCTCCTTCCTTAGCCTCCCAAGTCTCTGGGATTACAGGTGTGTACTACCATGCCTGGCTGGAACTTACCCATTTTAACTTTGACTCTACATTGGTATGGGAGAGGTCCTTTCTGTTTTTGAGTTCAGCTTTTTAATTTATTTTTATTTATGATTAACATTTTTGGTATTACATATTGAACCCTGGGGCATTTAACTACTGAGCCACATCCCCAGCCCTTTTTTATTTTTAGACCGGACCTTCTCGTTAAGTTGCTGAGGCTGGCTTTGAACTTGCAGTCCTCCTGCTTCATCCTCCCATGATAACAGGCATGTGCCACCATTCTGGGCCCATTTTATTTGCTCTTGAGCCAGAGCTCTCAGTGTTGCCCAGGCTGGTTTTATGGTCCTGGGCTCAAGTGATCCTTCTTACTCAACCTCCAATAGCTGGAATTAACCACTGGGCCAGACTCTGGGTTCAACTGTTGAAATATTTGCTGTTTCTCCCCATAATCTGAGTCATATTATTTAGGCCAGCCCTTCTCTAATGCCTTAGCTCTTTTTTTGTTTGTTTGTTTTTGTTTTAGTACTGGGAATTGAACACATTAAATAGAACATTTAGTTTTATTTTATGTTTTCCGGGCTGTTCCCACAAATCCTCTTTAAAGCCACAATATAGAGCTGAAATTCATACTACCTGTGTGAATTCAAAAAAGCTAAATTGAAAGTTTTTGTTTGTACTAGGGATTAAATGCAGGGGTAGTTTACCTACTGCTGAATTGGAGCTTGCCACTAGTGCTCATACCCAGCCCTTTTTAATTTTTTTTATGAGACAGGATCTTATTAAGTTGCTTAGGAACCCCAGGGGTAAAAGTACCTCTGGGTTCAATCCCTAGCAACTCCCCCCCCCCCCAAAAAAAAAAGGTTGTTTAGGACCTCACTGATTTGCTGATGATGGCTTTGAACTTGTACTCCTCAGCATCACCAGTCACTGGGATTACAGGTGTGTGCCACCGCAACTGACCTAATAATTTAATGTGCTGTGAAAGATTAAAATTTTGAGTAAGAATATATGGCAAAGTTGTGAATTGGGAGGGGGTGACATAAGTATGGCTTAGCACAGTTTCAACTAGTATTTAATACCTTTTTAAAGAAAATTTGCCTTCAGATATGAAGCTGGAAAGTCGCTGGAATAAGTGGAAAAGAATCACAGTATAAGGCTTTATTAGATTTTCATTAATGTGCATTAAGAATCATACAAAGTGAAGTGTCTGTTGTAATCCTCAGAATACCAATAAAAAATTTAGTTTTGAAAGAAAAAAAACCACAAATCAGTAAGATAAGCTTGAGAAAAGACCTCACCCCCCCCCCCCAAAAAAAAAAAAATAGGTAAGAAACAAACCAAAGATGTTAAATAAAAAGTATAAGAATGGAGCTTTGAAACTTCCTGGGGCAAGTGAGTTGTGGTTTTGTTTTGTTTTGCACGGGGGTGGGGGGGGGTGGGGGGGTAGGGGACGACGACTGTGGTTTGAACCCAGGGGTACTCTACTACTAAACTACATCCCCAGCCCCCTTTTTTTTTTTTTTTTTAAATTTTGAGACCGAGTCTTGCTAAATTGCTTAGGGCACCTTGCTATGTTGCTGAGGCTAGCTTTGAACTTGGAATTCTTCTGCCTCAGCCTTTCGAATTGCTTCCAGCCTGGTCCCAGTTTTGTGGTGTTTTGCCGCAGTCTGGCTGGGCACAAAATAATCAATCCTCCACAAAACCTTGTAGGTTCAAACAGCAACTCTTTATTCCGGAACTCTCACCTGCACTCTACACACACTTCCCGGGAATCCCCCCCCCCCCAACGGAAGGGAACTACAAAGTAGCAGGAGCCCGAGGCAGCAGGATCTGCCCTAATCCCCGGAGCTGGGTCACCTTTCAACCATTCCCTCTAGCAAAATGCCAGGCGTCATTCACTAAACTGTGGGTCTCAACAGTGTTTTTTATTTGTTTTTAACATTTACTTTTTAGTTGTAGTTGGACACAATACTTTTGTTTATTTATTTTTATGTGGTGCTGAGGATCAAACCCAGGGCCTTGCACATGCTAGGCAAGTGCTCTATCGCTGAGCCACAATCCCAGCCCTGTTTTTTGTTGTTGTTTAAGTATTCCACACTTAAAAAATGGCAGAATACCTGGAACCAACCTAGATGCCCGTCAATAGATGAATGGATAAAAAAAAATGTGGCATTTGTACACAATGGAATATTACTCGGCACTAAAAAATAACAAAATCATGGCATTTGCAGGGAAATGGATGGCATTAGAGCAGATTATGCTAGAACAGCAGAGAGGAAGAGCATGAGAAGAAGATTACCATTAAGCAGGGACAAGAGGTGGGAGGGAATGGGAGAGAGAATGGGGATTGCATGGAAATGGAAGGAGACCCTCATTGTTATACAAAATTATGTGTAAGAGGATGTGAGGGGAAAGGGGAAAAAAAGAGAGAAATGAATTACAGTAGATGGGGTATAGAGAGAAGATGGGAGGGGAGGGGAGGGGGGATAGGAAGGGGATAGGAAAGGCAGCAGAATACAACAGATACTAGTATGGAAGTATGTATGCAATCTGTACACGTGGTAAAAATAAGAATTCATAACCCACTTGAATCAAATGTATGAAATATGTCAAGATCATTGTAATATTTTGAGCAGCCAATAAAAAAATGGCAGAATATCACTAAAAAGATTAAGCAAGGGGTAGGGTTGTGGCATGTGTGAGGCACTGGGTTCAATCCTTAGGATAGATAGATAGATAGGTGTTGTGTTCATTTACAGCTAAAAACAATTAAAAAAAGAGGGCTAGGGTTGTGGCTGAGCGGTAGAGTGCTCTCCTAGCACATGTGAGGTGCTGTGTTCAATCCTCAGCACCACATGAAAATAATAATACAATAAAGGTATTGTTTTCAACTACAACTAAAAATGTATAATAAAAATGATTAAGCAAACAGTAAAAAAGATGAAGAATGGCAACTAGACTGAAAGCCATTGCTTGTTATCAATAGTGCAAACTAGAAAGAATTGGAATTAATGGTATACTTGAAAAGGGAGTATGTTGTCTTTCAGTCCTGCACATAGCAAGAATAGAAGATAATATAAAGATTTTCTGGAGTCAGGCTTCCTGGGTTTGATCCTGACTTCAAACAGTCTTTCTGTCCTATGCTTAAGAGCGAACCCACCCACCCACTTGTTAGGGATCAAATTCAGGACCACGTCCATGTCTGTCTTTTTTTTTTTTTCCCTGTGTGTCTCTCAAAATGGGTTAATCTGTAAGAGGAAATAGGAGTGCTTATAATGTGTTGTTGCAAGAGTTTGGTGAGATGGGTCAAGCATGGTTGTGCATACTTGTAGTCCAGCTAACTCAGGCTAAGGCAGGAGGATCACAAGTTCCTGGACAATGTAGTAGAATCCTGACTCAAAAAAGTCAGGGGACGTCATAGAGTGCCCCTAGTACCCCCCTCCCCCCCAAAAAAAAAGTCCATTTAGTACACTTGCCTAGCTTACAGAATTGCTTATTACATTTGCTGCTGTTGTTATGGTGCTTACATTTTTCCCCTCCGTTACTTGAAAGCCTTTTTCAAAGTATATAGTTTCAATGGATTCTAAAATGCATATTTTTGTTCATTTTTACCTCTCTGAAAATTGGGATGCTACTCATAATAACTTGGTGTTCCATAGTTAAAAATAAAGTTGTTTTTCCTTTGTGATTTTTGCTTTCTTTGTCATATTTTTTTATTTTCTTGTTGCAGTTTTATATTATTCTATAGTAATCGTCTTTTGCAATGTGTCTTATTTTTAAAGCTAATTTTCTGTGACATAGGGTTTTTTTAAATATTTTTTAATTGTAGCTGGACACAATAATGTTATTTATTTATTTTTAATGTGATACTGAGGATCGAACCCAGAACCTTGTATGTGTTAGGCAACCGCTCTACTACTGAGCCACAACCCCAGCCTCTGTGACATAAGTTTAACTTGAACTTCATCTCGTAGTTATTTTGATGAAACATATTAGTTTTCATGTATACTTTTGAGGGTAAGAGCAGAATTGCTTTCCATTCAAAACCACATGCTTTATTAAAAAGTTTATAAAATATTTATACGAATGTTAACTGCTTTTCAAGTGTTAATGTACTTTAATGTTTAAAATAAAGAATTCTTACCTCAATTTGTAATTTAGGCTTAGGTGAGAGATTTTTCTCAGGGTTACATTATTCCAAGTTCATGTAAGAGCTGTTTGGAATTCATATGTGATTCTAGGGCCTCAATCATTATATGTTTAAATAGTAACTGAAATAACTCTTTTGCTTTACTTAAAGCCCTATACAACTTTGCATAGCAATCCTGTGAATCAGGGGTGCTTCTTGTAAGTAAATGACCCTTCCACTGCATATTTTTCACATCCAGGTCTTATTCATTAAATGACTATTGTAGCTGTACATGGTGACACACGTCTGTCATCCCCAAAGCCAGCTTGGGCAACTTAATAAGACCCAGCCTTAAAATAAAAAGTACTAGGGATGCATGTCAGTGGTAGAGTGCCCCAGGTTCAATCCCTAGTACAACCAAAAAAAAAAAAAGATTGAGAAGTTTGATACCTCTTTCTGAAAAGTGTGCTATTATACCTGCTGTTTTCTTGGGTGTAGACCTATCTAGTATTATCAGAATTGAGGAAAGAGGGAGAATTTGAAGTTATGTTGTACCTAAATTTCCAAATCATAATCACCAATCAATCAGTGCCTATCAAAAGCAGAGTGCAGGAGTACTGCCTTGGTGCAGGCAGGAAGCTGGAGAGGCAGCTATTGGCTGTAGAGATTTTTGTGTGTGCCTGTGTGTGTTGTGTGTGTGGTGCTAGGGATTGAACCCAGGCCTGTGTGCATTCAGGGGAAGCATTTACCAACTGAGCTATATCCTCAGCCCAGCTGTAGAGAAATTTAATACAGTAATAAAACTTGACTGAAAGGTATATGCTTGTTGTTGTCCTACTACAGGAAATTCTGAACTATGTCAGTGATAAACTACTCACTACTACCATTGCAATTTCAAAGCTTCAGCCCTGGCTCCTAAGATATTGAGTGGACCTGTGCATGGAAAAGGGTATTTGTGTCTGTCTCTTTTTTTCCTGTGTTAAGTTTAAAAACATTTTTTGGTTGATGAACCAAAAGAACCCAATTTTTAAAAAACATGAAGGGTTAAGTAAGCATGTAGCTCTGAGGTAGAGTGTTTGAAATATGGTGGTTAGAAAACATTAGGCAAGCAGTAGAGTGTAATTAAACTATTGTTTCATTGGTTCCCTACATATAAGTCATGTTAGTTGTACCATATGGAAACTCAAAAAGAAACGTGAGTACAAATGGGTTTATTATTAGAGTGCAGAGGAATTTCATGGGACATAATTGCAGAAATAAATACAGAAAATGTAATTAGGCCTCCCGGAAGCTTTTTTTAAAAGTTATATAAATGGATACTTATTTTTATGTGGTACTGAAGATCCAACCCAGTGCCTCACATGTGTCAGGCTAAGCATTCTACCACTGAGCCACAAACCAGCCCAGAAGCTGTGTCTTAAATCAGCAATTTTGCCTTGGGGTTCTGCAGTTCCATCCACTAAATTTTATCTTTGTTGAGCATATTTGAGTGTTGGTGATACCTTAAAAAGCTGGTTTTGGGGCTGGGGTTGTGGCTCAGCAGTAGAGTTCTTGCCTCGCACACATGAGGCCCTGAGTTTGATCCTCAGCACCACATAAACATAAATAAATAAAATAGAGGTATTGTGTCCAACTACAACTAAAAAAAAATATTTTTTAAAAAAGCGGGTTTTTATTTTTTTAAGCCCTGTGAGCCAGGACCAATAGGGAATTCATGACAACCTAATAAATAGTTCAGCATTTGCCAGTTTTCATGAAAGCTGAATCCCTATTACCTGTAGATCATAACCTTGGGCTCATTAATTTTCTGCCATGTGGATCCATCTTCTGGTGCCTACGATCCAGGGGTGGGACCTTGGCAGAAAAGACAAAAGTAAATTCTAGAAAGGGAATGAAATTTTCTGTGTCCTTATATACTTGAGAAGGATCAAGCCCTGTCATTTGGTTGAATAAAGTGAGAAGTGTTATTTGTGCATCCCACCCCCTCTTCATTTCTCAGCATCTCCATCTTTTCATAGACTTCTCCCTTCTTCTTCTTCCCCCATGCTCAGTCTCTTCTGTGTTTGTGATTAAATAATGCACGCAAAAGATTTCTTTAGGGCTGGGGATGTGGCTCAAGCGGTAGCGCGTTCGCCTGGTATGCGTGTGGCCCGGGTTCGATCCTCAGCACCACATACGAACAAAGATGTTGTGTCTGCCAAAAACTAAAAAAAAATAAATATTTTAAAAAAAATTCTCTTTCTAAAAAAAAAAAAAGATTTCTTTAAATGGTAATGCTTTAAATAATTACGTTGTGGGCACTGAGAATATACACTTTAAGGATAGATGGAAGAGAGCAGACCACAGTTCTTGACTTGATAACATTTTCAGTGATAATCATTCAGACTCAGAGGCCTCTGTCACAACTTAGATGACAATAAAAATTATATTCTGGAAAATTGCTGTAGATAACTCAAAAAGTTTGCTTTAGATAAACACTAATATCTTGAAGATATAGTAGTACTTTGAATAAATTTTTATGTAACTGTCAAGTATATCGTGTAAGAGGGTATTTTAGTAGTATTCTACAAAGATACATATTTTTTATTACATTTTCTGGGCTGGATCTGGTGGCAGAGGCCTATTATCCCAGTGAGTTCGAGGCCCACCTGGGCAATTTAGTGAGAACATGACTGAAAATAAAAAAGGACCAGGGATGTGGCTCAGTGGTAAAGCACTTGCCTGGCATGCATGAGGCATGGCTAAATAAATAAAAAAATAGGGCTGTGGATTTAGCTCAATGGAAAAGCACCCCTAGGTTTCATCCCTAGTATCACAAAAATAAATAGAGTTCAATATTAATTTTCAAAGTTGATCAGAAACTATAATATTTATTTAATATTAAATTATTTAATACTGTTTGGGTTTTTTTTCACATTTAAGTAATGCAAAAACCTTTTGTATAAATTTACAATTTCACTCCCATTTCTAAAATTCATAAATAGATCTTTTGATTATTTAGCAGGTAACATCTAAAGGAACTGGTTTAAATCCTAATGCCAAAGTATGGCAAGAAATTCCTCCTGGAACTCCTGATGCCACTACTGTAGCTCATGGAACTGAAAGCTCTTGGCATGAAACAGCAGCCACATCAGGGTCTCATCCTGAAGGTAAGTCCTAAATGTTTCATTGGAAAAATTACATTTAAGTTAAATGGTAATGCCAAACCAGTCTGTAGAACTTGGAATACATCCTTTGATTGTTTACAAGATAGATTTGTAAATATTTTATGTGTTGTTTGTATATATCGTCACTATTTGAAGTAGTATCTGTGACTGGGTCCAGTATCTAACCCATTTATAATATACTTATCATTTATAATTGGTTTATAAGTTAATTTTGAATTGCCATCATCGGCTCTGCTTTTTACTCATTGTTAAAATTTGGACAAAAGACTTCTGTGCTTACATATTCTTTTATCTGTAAATCAAATAATAATTGCCTATAGCATAAGATTTTCTGAAAATTAAGTGGATAGAATTCATTTGAGTAGTCAGATACATAGCTAGTGCTATATGAGTTTAGTTATTGTTAATCATTTTACCATATCTATAATGGTGAAACCTTACTCCCTTGAGGAAATACTGTTAACTTAAAACCACGGGAAACTTTTTCTGACTGGTAGAATTCATTGAAATTGTGTTGTAGAAGACGTACTGACCAAAATTCTTGAAGGTAGGATTTAAAGAATTCCTATTTACTTTCACTATTTTTTCTTGAATACAGGAAATGCTGAGCTTTCAGAAGATATGTGTAAGGAATATGAAGTAATGTATTCTCCATCTTGTGAAACCACAAGAAACACTACAGGCATTGAAGAATCAACTGATGGAATGATATTAGGACCTGAAGAGCTGAGTTACCAAATATATGATGTTTCTGGTAAACTTTGTTGTTTTATTGTTTTTTTAAATGATAATTTAAGGGCTGGGAATGTGGCTCAAGCGGTAGTGCGTCGCCTGGCATGCGTGCGGCCCGGGTTCGATCCTCAGCACCACATACAAAAAACAAAGATGTTGTGTCCACCGAAAACTAAAAAAAAGAATATTAAAAAAAAGATAATTTAATATTCTAGCCTTTCATAGTTATTGTTATGATAAACATATGGTATTATTCAGTTCTTTTCTTTGAAAAACTTTCTTACATGTTAGGTGAATGTTAAAAATACCCAAACATGAAATACATAATTTAAAAATAATATTTACTTTATGAGGGTCCTACTGAAGGAAGTTAAGAGACCTAAATTGCAACCTTTCATAAGTTTAAGTTTTTCGGACTTAGTTAGAGTCATTACAAGTTCTGTCAATTTTCATGTCATTTTTGTCAGATAGATAGATATTCAATTGCTGAATTTTTTTTTTTTTTTTTTTTGGTGGGTGGGTACTGGGAGTTTAACCCAAGGGTACTCAACCTCTGAGCCATATCCCCAGCCCACTATTCATTCATTTATTTATTTATTTGTTTGTTTGTTTGTTTATTTGAGACAGAGCCCTGGGTACTCAACCCCTGAGCCACTTTCCCATCCATTTATTTATTTGTTTGTTTGTTTGTTTATTTGAGACAGAGTCCTGCTAAGTTGCTTAGGGCCTAAGTTGCTGAGGCTGGTCTCAACCTTGCAGTCCTCCTGCCTCAGCTTTCTCAGTCGCTGGAAATATAGGCGTGTGCCACCATGCCCAGCTGAGATTAATTTTAAGAAAAAAAATCATACTAAACACACAAGTTCCACTGCAGTTTAACCTGTAGGCTATATATATATATATATATTTGTACATTCTTTTAATTGAAATGGAGTAGTTTTCACTTGAATTTATGGTGGATGAAATTTTCAAAAGAAACTAAAAATGAATCAAAAAGCTGGATTTGCTACCTTTATTTTTCTAAGATGTAAGATTTTGTGTTAGTTTTTGACATGGGGTCTTACTGTGTTGCCCAGGAGGCCTCAAATTCATTGTTCACCTGCCTTAGCCTCAGGAGTAGCTAGAGTTAAAGGCATGTGCCAACATGCCAGCTTAAAGGGTCTTATTGAACAATAATTGTAATATGGAGAAGGTATTTGTTTTCCACATTCATGTAGCTCTTCAGGCAAGGTCTATAAGTTTTTGTCCTCATTACCTTATTATAGGCATTCAGACTACATTTTTTAAATCCATTGGTTTAAAAGATAATTTCTGAAATGAGGTATTCTCACATGATAACTTAAGATTGGGAGTTCTTCTAGCCTGTAGTTCTAATAAAGTTAACCACTATCCATTTTGAACATGACATGGAGTTAGTTTAAGTGATGTGACAACCCCTTGGTGTTTTAGAGTTTGCTATAATGGTCATCGGAAGGCTAACCAAATTGATAGCTTATTAAACTGGCATACGGGTGAATTATATATACATAGAAATAGAATGTTGGCAGGAGGTGTGCTGGGGATGAAATCTAGGGGCACTTAGTCAACTGAGCCACATCCCCACCCCATTTTATTTTTATTTTGAGATAGGGTCTTGCTAAGTTGCTTAGGGCCTCAGCCTCCTAAAATTGCTACGATTACAGCACCTGGCAAAATGCTTCTTATAGTCATTATTAATGAAGTTAACTAAATATGTAACTTTGATTCTTTAGTAACAAGACAATTTAGTGGTAAAATCATAGACAAAGATAATTCAGCTTCCTATTCATCCTATTGTCTCTATTTAGAGAAAAGTTAGTTTCTATTATCATTAATGCTTTTTTTTTTTTTTTTTTTTTTAAGAAAAGGACATATTATATGCTTTTAGTCTGGAAGATGGTGTAAGATTCTAATTTAGAGTGGCAGTTTTTCCATGGTTGCTTCCTGAGAAAAGGGCTCAGATACTGTGTTTAAACAGTAGAAAGCACAGAAGGCCATTAAGAGAGTTGATCTGATCCTGTGAATGTTTGAATGCTGTAAATATAAGTAGGAAGGTATAGTACTCTAAAATCATAGAATGAAGAAGAAAAGTTTTTTAGAGTTTGAAGAGTGAGGCTAAAATCAGATTTACTACCAGTAAGAGAAATACAATTATATAAATATGTCCCAGTTGGTTTAGCCAATTTGTTTTCCAATTTAGATTACTGTTACTTTTGTTCAACTTTGAGTTCCCCTTAAAGAAATAAATAGTTGTTAGTTTTTTTTAATGTTTAATGCAGTGTTTTAAAACGTAGTAGTCAAGCGCTTTTGGTATTAATGGTTCTTTTTTTTATTTGTTTGGCAAAATAATTTTAAAACTAATATGAAATTTATCTGTAAAAAGATTCGAAGAAATTGGACCTTAATCTGTTATAAATATTATTTAAAAATACACTTTTGAGGTAAAATTTAATTTGTGCATACTTTTTGACTTTGAGTACAATACATAAATTTCATCACCTACAATAATTTGGTATTAACTTTTCCCCCTCTTGTTTTCTATTATCAGGAGAAAGCAGTTCAACAATTTCTACAGAAGACCTAAAAGAATGTCTAAAGAAACAATTAGAATTCTGTTTTTCACGGTACAGAATCAATTTTATTGATATTTTTCCTTTTTTTGAGTTATTTGGTTAGTATAATACCTATGAAATAGAGTAGAAGAATGTTGGTTCTCATTTATTTGTAGTACTGTATTTTGGTATCATTTGTGGTATATTTTTAATCTAAATTTAAAGATGTAATCTCCAGTTAGATATGCAAAGAATCTGTTATCAGTAGAAAGATAATGAAGTTTCTATTAGATACTTTTTCTATGAACATATTCAGTCTCAGGGTTCTCAAAAGTAGTTATCAAACAAAAATTAAAAATCAAATTAGGGCTGGGGTATAGCTCAGTGGTAGAGCACTTGCCTAGCAAGTGTGAGGCACCGCATGAAAAATAAATTTAAAAGATATTGTATCCATCTACAACTTAAAAAAGAATCGACAAATTAATGGAGAGGTAGGGGAAAATACTTCTTTGATTTTAGGAATTGACTCTTGTAACTTTTGAACATAGTTATTTTTAGCAAGGAGATAGCCAGAGGGATTATATACTATCAGTGTCTTCTGTTAAATACAGAGTCCATTTAGGCAATGTCTTATGTATCTAGATGCCTTGGCACACACCTGTAATCCCAGTGACTCAGGAAGCTGAGGCAGGAGGATCACAAGTTGCCAACTTGGGCAGCTTAGCAAGGCTGTCTCAAAATGAAAAATAAATGAGGCTGGGGGTTGTGGCTCAGGTAAAGTGCCCGTTTTTATGTATGTACGTATATGTATGCATGTATGTTTTTAGGTATGTATGTATGGTGCTGAGAATTGAACTCAGTGCCTCACACATGCCAGGCAAGTGCTCTACTACTGAGATTCCCATCATAACTTCTTTATACATAATGAACTCTTGAGCCATGTTTAATTAATTCTTTATCCTAAATAACTCCTTTATCTTATTATCCTCTTTTTTAAAAACAAAATATTTGTTTATTTTTATTTTTTAGTTGTAGGTGGACACAACAACTTTATGTGGTGTCGAGCGCTCTACCTCTGAGCCACAGCCCCAGACCTCTTATTATCCTCTTTACATTCTTGTATAGCTTGCAGGATGAAAGCAAGAGTCTCCTGACTTTTTTCTCTAATAGTTCTGCCTATGATATAATTCATTTTCTAGAACATACTTGTAATAGTTACTTTATTTTACCTATTGTTGCTGGGTACAATTTCATGGCTGTAATCCTAGCTACTAGGGAGGCTGAGGCAGGAAGATCAAGAGTTTGAGACCAACCTGCACAAATATCAAGACCCTATCTCAAAAAATATATATGTATATATATATTTTTTCTATAGACCACTTGTGGGTCTGCATCTGTTGTCTGAGTTTTTCTTTTTATCCTCCACCATAGTTTTTTGCCTTTTTGCATGTCTTACAAATGTTGATTGTATGCTGGGCATTACATATATAAGAAGTATGTAAGCTGTAAGTAACAATTTTCCAATCTAGACAAGAATTAAGCTTCTATTAGGCAGATAGAATGAAATATTGATTGCTTTAATCTAGTCAGGAATTGAACTGGATCAAATCTGAGCAGCCATTTTAATTAGACATAGTTCCTCCAGTTTCTCTTCATTAGGAACATCACTAATGTTTCAGAGATTTGAAGTTACCTCTTTATCTTCTTAACCCATACAACCTACATCTGGCAAATGCTTTGCTGGGGAGACTTGTTTCATGCAGGTTCTGTTTCCATTGGGACCACACAGATTTTACTTTTCCTTTTCAGCCTGGCTCACAATCTCTCATATTCCTTAGAACTCAGGAAACTCTGTTTTGGGAACTAATGTAATTTTTAATTCATAGTGTTAATCATGTGTCAATTATATACACTTCATAACTATACATAACTGCCTAAAGCTCTGCTGGCTTCTTTTTTGCTCAGTATAGTTCCTCTATGCAAATGCACTCCATAAGGTCTTTCTAATATTAGTTGTTTTTGTCTTTGAAGCTTCCACACCTCTCCTATTATCTTTCAAAACATAATTCTTGTAATTAATCCAAGCTTTTTTAGTGTTGGTAGTAGGAGCTCTTGCACATGATATAGTACATCATGTCTAAGACTGTGATGCTGTTCAGACCAGCCAGGTGGTTATCATTTGTAGCTCAGCAAGATTGCCATTAAAGCCAGGCATTGTGGCACACACCTGTAATTCCAGCAACTCAAGGCTGAGGCAGAAGGCCAACTGGGGCCAGCCTGGGGATGTGGCTTAGTGATTAAGCACCCCTAGGTTTAATCCCCAGCACTCCTCCGGCCCCACCCCCTACCCCTCCAAAAAAAAAAACAAAAAACAACTTGCCATTAATATATGTCAAATATTATTCATGAATAGGTAAGTCTGAGATGCTATATCAATTATTTTTATTTACTTCTGAAAAGGTATAGTAGTTTTTTGTTTGTTTGGTTGGTTGGTTATTTGGTGTGATTTTGTTTTTGGTGGTGCTAGGGATTAAACCCAGGGCCTTGTGCATGCGATGCAAGCACTCTGCCAACTGAGCTATATCCCCAGCCCCAAAGGTATTATTATTAAAGTTTAATAGCAAATTTTGACACATGATTTATATTATAATAGATCTGCCAAAAGACAGGGTAGGTTTAGGCTGCAGCCTTTTAGTTGTGCAAAAATTGTTTATGGTTATCTAATTTTCAAGTATATTCATTATTCTTGTTGATTAGGATGTTATTAATATGTTTCATTTATATGTGGTACTGAGAATCAAACCCAGTGCCTCACACATGCCAGGCAAGTGCACTACCACTGAGCCCCAGCCCAGCTACATCCTTTTATTTTTTGCTTTGATATAGTAGGGCCTCCCTAATTTGCTGAGGGTCTTACTAAATTGCTGAGGCTGGTCTTGAACTTGTAATCCTCTTGCTTCAGCCTCATGATTTGCTAGGATTACAAGCATGGGCCACTATAGCCAGCTGGACACAAGGTTTTTAAACACTGAACAAAGGAATATCATTCATGGAACCCATATTCTGGTGTGGGGACAGGAAACAATAAGCAATATAATTAAGTAGTTTATAGTAATATGTTTGAACATTGCTGTGGGAAAAAGTTTAAAAGTACGGTTTAAGCAAAGGAAAGAAATTCCAAAGTGCCTATGTGTTTGTTTTTTTTTTTTTTAAGAGAGAGAGAATTTTTTAATATTTATTTTTTAGTTTTCAGCGTACACAACATCTTTGTATGGGGTGCTGAGGATCGAATCCGGGCCGCATGCATGCCAGGCGAGCGCGCTACCGCTTGAGCCACATCCCCAGCCCCTCTATGTGGTTTTAAATATGGCAGTTAGGTCAGGCATCTGAGAAGGGAGCTTTTAAGCACAAACTTCTAGCAAATTTTGCTAGTCTGCTTCAAAGAATATTTGATATGAATAAAAAGACAGGAATTTAATTTATTTCAATTTGTTAAAAAAGATTGTATGTGTAAGATAGAAGTATTTGTATCTTTTTTAAAAATGTATCTTAGAAAACTATTTTCTTCATTTAAATATATATTTTAAGTTACAAAGGTTAAACATGCTAATAAATGCAGATTATACATTTAGAAACCTCCAGGTAGGCTCAATGGGGGCACATCTGTAATCCAGCTACTCAGGAGGCTGAGGCAGGAGGGTTTCAAGGTGAAGGCTATCCTGGCTACTTTGGTGATACCCTGTCTTGAAATATAATTAAAAAGGAGTGCCTGCCTAGCATGCCGAAGGCTGTAGGTTCATTCAATCCCCAGTACTGACTCTGTACCTAGAAAAATTCTCATATGCATATTCTAATATTGATGGTAAATTGTGTATAAAATGGAACTATGCTCTATCTAATACTTTGTAATATGCCTTTTAATATTAAGCATTTTTTATATAATTCAATAAAATCACTTGTCCAGAACTATGGGGCCAAGTATATTTAGGGATCCAGAAACTTTATGAAAGATTACCAATGTATATTATGTTGGTATCTTTGAACATGAACTTTTAAATGGATTTTTCAACGTTTACTATGTTAATTCTAATAGCATAATTTTGTTTCCCTAGACATAGTGACAAAAGTGAATAAGGTACATTTTTTTCCATAGATGCTTTTTAAAAATTGCTTGTTATATTGCTTTTGTTTATTCGTTTCAGAGAAAACTTGTCAAAGGATCTTTATTTGATATCTCAGATGGATAGTGATCAGTTCGTCCCAATTTGGACAATTGCCAACATGGAAGAGATAAAAAAATTGACCACAGATCCTGATCTAATTCTTGAAGTATTGAGATGTATGTAAATAATAACCTTTTAGCTTATTTTTAAAACTTAAGAAGTTAAATATTTTTTTTGGATTTTTTTTTATGATACAGGGAATTGTTTTAACTCATCTTACTGTTTATTTCTATTTTTTTCTAATAAAATATTTTACTGGCCGGGATGGTATATATGTGTATGTATACAGCTTCTATGTCAGTTGTATTTAGCAAGTGTAAACAATCAAATCTCATTTCATGGGCTACTAGAAAGCTTATTCCTAACACCTTGTAAAGCGATCTGTTTGAAACTTTTGAACCTACGTAAGGTGAATGTTTACATTATAGTCAGATAAACTCGACACATATCTACTACACACAATTGAAATGTCAGTTTTACAAGTTAATACTGTATATTTGCAACAAACTCATTTCTTTTGTCCTAAAGTGATTTTGTGACTTACACATGAGTTGTGACCTACAGTTTGACAAATACTTCTGAAATTTGGTAAAGAATTTATATTTCTTGGTTGAGGCTCTAAGAATTTTTAGTGGTGTTTATGTCTTATATTAATATTTGCTGTAACAGGTAGATTTTGTTAACAAACTACTTGACTGAATAAAGGCAGATCTTTACTTTTATGTGAAATGTGTTCAAAATATGCAAAAATTTAGTATAAAAAATGTAGTAAGAGTCTTATAGAAATAGAGGATTTCCATTCGTAGTAGGCTACCACCATTTATGAAATTTCTAATTGGTTTGTCTAGACATCATTTCTGAAAAAGACTCAGTCTTATCTACATAGAAGATTGGCAAATAGACCTATTCCTGTTTAGTTTAAAACTCAAGCATTTGAACTCTTAACTGGGTTGCAGTTTTGTTTTTGTTTTTAATTTTGTATACCTGTTCAGAGAAATGTGTGACATCTTCTGAAAGAGGTAGAAATAAAACTTTTGACAATGGGATTCCTCAAAACCAACATCTAAATGGGTTTTAGATCTTTATAGTAGAATATAAAAGTAAATATATTTAGATGAGGCCCTTAACTAATTAATTAATTAAAATCATAATTATAGGTGCTTCATGCTCTCCAAAGGTTTCTTTTTAGCGTCAACACAGTGCTAAGTTGAAGTATGTACTCTGTTTCTTTTGTTTGTTTTTTCTTGGGGCCTTACACATGCCAGACCCACATCCCCAACCCCCAAAGTACATACTCTGAATATTTAATGTTTTTTGCATATAAACCTCTGTTTTTTTTAAAAAAAAAATTTGTAACTTATGTTTGCTATATTAACCTAGCCTCTGCTAATGTATTCTATGGAAATTAAAATGCATGGTTTTTTAATGGTGTTATTAACATCACCACCTGTCACAAATGAGATCACTTTTTAAAATTTCAGCTTCTCCTATGGTACAAGTTGATGAGAAGGGTGAGAAGGTGAGACCAAGTCATAAACGTTGTATTGTCATTCTCAGAGAGATTCCTGAAACAACACCAGTAGAGGTAAATCATTCATTAATCATTTGTAAGTTAAATGTTCTTTAACTGTTTAAATTGGAGGAGGTACATAAGCAAAACATAAGACAGTGCCCTGTGTTAGTTACTGTCTATAGGATAAATATTAATTTGTTTTGATAATTCTGACATTAGAAAAACAGAGGGAGAAAAACATATAATTCTATGTTCTGGAAGGGTAGGCTAAGCAGTGAATCAAATTCTGAGTTTTTTGGTGTGGCTCAATTACAGTTAAAATATAAATGGGGATTTGGGTGCACTGGTACTCATCTGTGATCCCAGCAACTCTGGATACTGAGGCAGGACAACTGCAAGATCAAAGCCAGCCTCAGCAACTTAGTGAGTCCTAAGCAATGTAGTAAGATGAGACCCTTGTCTTTAAAAACAACAAAATGGACTGGGGATATGGCTCAGTGTCTAAGTGTCCCTAGTTTAATCCCTGGTACCAAAAAATAAATTAATAAATTATAAATGGGCTATTTTGAGAACTTATGGATTCATCTGGAAGAATGGATAAAAAGAATCTTGAATAAGTACTAATGATGTGAGATCAACTCTGTTGGTTAGCAAAATATAAAGCAAAGCTGTAGTCATAAAGGTGGTATGATACAGGTATAAGAATATAATGTTTGAGCTAGACGTAGTGGTGTATGCTGTATAATCCCAGCAACTCCAGAGGCTGAGGCAGGAGGATCACGAGTTCATGGCCATGCTAGACAATTTATAGCAAGACTCAAAAAATAAAAATGTTCCATCCCCACTACTCAAAAAAGATAATAATAAATAGAAAGGACTGGGATGTAACTCAGTGGTAAAATACCCTTGGGTTCAATCCCCAGTGCAGGGGAAAATGAGAAGCCAGGGGTTTTATAACTTGTTTTAAGATAAAGAACTGATTTGGGGGGGGGTAGTTGGACACAATACTTTTATTATTTTTTTTGTTTGTTTATTTTTATGTGGTGCTGAGGATCGAACCCAGCACCTCCCCGTGCTAGGCAAGCACTCTACTGCTGAGCCTCAACCCCAGGCCCCCCCCCCAAAAAAAAACTGATCTTTAAGTGGTTGAGTAACTTGTCCAAGGATAAATGGGCAGTTACATGAGAGAGTCTACATTTAAACTTGATCATCTGATTCAGAAGCCTGTGTTTCTTAACCACTGTGTTTATTTTAAGACTAAATCTAAAAAGTTGAGAATTGATCATTAACTTGTTTATTGTAATTTATTAGCTATGTTTAGAATTTTTAGTCCCTTGCCACATAGTAAATAATGATGCCTTAGTAGCTAATCTTTTTACCCAAAGTCATTCAGTATTCAGTATCTAGAATGAAGATTTCCTAAACAGAGAAAGAAGCAGAGAGAAATTAGAAAAGAAACTGTCACAAGATCTTTGAAACTTAGAGTAATGACCTGGTACATAAAATACTCTTTGTTAATTTTGTATTTATTTTAATTTTTATTCTGAAT
This sequence comes from Marmota monax, assembly GCF_021218885.2. Lineage (NCBI taxonomy): Eukaryota > Metazoa > Chordata > Mammalia > Rodentia > Sciuridae > Marmota > Marmota monax. The sequence goes on from NW_026695227.1 coordinate 31,368,549, forward strand.
ACATAAAGAGTTTACGTACATAATAAAACAAGGTGATAGTGAACAATATTACCAAAAAAGTAAAGGAAGTATAGATGATTAAAATAGCCAGATAAAATAAATGTAGGCAATGATCACTGAAATTTTTATTAAAATGAGTAGTCGAGGTAGTGACCCTTTAACGTTCCTGGCAAAATAAATTTTTGCTTACTCTAAGTCCAGACTTCCCCTCTTAATGCTTGCAAAAGTAAATCTGTGAACATAATTTACTGTGGAATGATGAAAGTGGAAAATGGGCATTTTATTAAAATCTTTTAAAATGAATTCATTAGACATTTTAAGGGAATAAGAAATATATATAGTATTGATGGTATTTTAAAAGTAAAGATCAGTAGTAAGTGGCAACCTAATAGTTTCATACAGATCTTCAGTGATATAATTTTGGGATTACATGGTGATTTTCTAAACTGAAGTTGATGATAATTTACCACTTTCACAAAAGTTATAGAACTTGATGGTTTTCCACTTTTTAAAATTTCAGACATTTGATGCAATGTCATTTATTTATTTTTTTTTTTTTTTTTTTTAAATATTTATTTATTTATTTATTTTAGTTCTCGGCGGACACAACATCTTTCTTTGTATGTGGTGCTGAGGATCGAACCCGGGCCGCACGCATGCCAGGTGAGCGCGCTACCGCTTGAGCCACATCCCCAGCCCTGCAATGTCATTTATCACAATGAGAACATTCTTTTTTAAATTCAGTGTCTTTGGGCTGGGGATGTGGCTCAAGTGGTAGCGCGCTCTCCTGGCATGCGTGCGGCCCAAGTTCGATCCTCAGCACCACATACAAAGAAAGATGTCGTGTCCGCTGAAAACTAAAAAATAAATATTAAAAATAAATAAATAAATAAATTCAGTGTCTTAAAAATTTGAAGTACATTGGTTAGGCTTCACTGTTGTCATCAATATTCCCGTCAGCTTTTATCTTAAAAAATTGCCTAGAGGCTGGGTTTGTGGCTCAGTGGTAGAGCGCTCACCTCGCACATGCAGGGCCCTGGGTCGTCAGCACCACATAAAAATAAATAAAGGTATTATGTCTAACTACAACTAAAAAATAAATATAAAAAAATTGATGCCTATTATGATGCTTTGATATTTTGTGGGTGCAGTTTAACCTGATCATATTCTCTTACTTGGAAATTTTTGGTGGTTATTACATTTCTCTTCATACTTGTAATAAGTAGGTTCAGTGGACTTCATTGGTAAAAATGGAGTTGGTAAAAATAACTTGAACATGGGTTGGTTTGGGGCTTAAGTCAGTGACTTTTGATGGTATTTTAATGCATATTCTTTCTTTTCCTTTAACTTTATGTATGTATGTATGTATGTATACTTTAAAAGTATGCATACTTTTTTACTTTCAGTTGTTTCTTTATATTAAGTATCTTTAAATGTTAACTGACCACTCTTGAGTTTTAGTGTAAATATCTTTTGTTTTCTATTTGTACTTGGGATTGAGGACCAAAAGATGTGAAGAAGTGCTCAACCTTACCAGAAAATCAAAAAGAAAAGTTGACTGTGATTTTTCTTTTTTAGGAAGTGAAAGCTTTGTTTAAAAGTGAAAACTGCCCCAAAGTGATAAGCTGTGAGTTTGCACATAATAGCAACTGGTATATCACTTTTCAGTCAGACACAGATGCACAACAGGTAAGGAGAAAACTTTTCTTGTTGTAGTCCTGGTTGTAAAAGAAGTCACAGTATATGTTAACTAAGAAAATGTACACTCAGTGACAGAGTGTTTGCCTAGTATGTGTGACGCCCTGGGTTTGATCTTCAACACCACATCAAAATACATAAAGTCATTGTGTCCATCTACAACTAAAACTTTTTTTAAAAATATTTTTTTAGTTGTAGATGGACACAGTGCCTTTATTTTATTTATTTATTTTTATGTGATACTGAGGATCAAACCCAGTACCTCACACATAATAGATGAGCACTGTACTGCTGAGCCACAACCCCAGCCCCTAAAAATATGTTTAAAAAAAAAAAAAGAAAAGAAGGAGCTGGGGTTGTGGCTCAGCAGTAGAGCACCTTCCTAGCACATGCGAGGCCCTGGGTTCGATAAAATAAATAAATAGATAGATAGATAAAGGTGTTGTGTCCAGCTACAATTGAAAAATATTTTTTTTTAAAAGAAAAAATATGTGCATACACTGGTGCTTTTATTTGTATTTATTTATGAGTGTGCCAGGGATTGAACTCAGGGTCACTCAACCACTGAGCTATATCCCCAGCCCTATTTTGTATTTTATTTAAAGATGGGGTTTTAGTTGCTTAGCCCCTTGCTTTTTTGCTGAGGCCGACTCTGAATTCCTGTTCTCCAGCCTCCTGAGCCACTAGAATTACAGGCATGCACCACCTCAGTGGCTTTACACGGGTGTTTTTAAAAACTTATGAGTGCCTTGGTCACCTTTTTACTCTTGCTTAACTGGTATCCTTTTTGGTCATCTTCATAAAGCTTCCTTAGTTTCCATTTAAGAACTGTTTGTTTCCTGTCAAATTAAAAAAAAAAAAAAGTAGTTGGTAGAGTGATTGCCTCACATGCACAAGGCCCTGGATTAAAAAAATAAATAGTATATTACGTTTATCAAAGTTACTGTGGAGATTGGGAGCTCTGTTCTCAATTGTTGGTATTTCTAGTAGATAGTAGGTAGACCTGTAATTTCTAAAATGTTGAAATTTGACTTTAATGTTTTACTCTTAGTTGTTAACATTTCCCTCTTAAAGCTAAGAGAAATAATATTCCTTTGAAACAAAAATATAGCTGTGTTTGCATTGTAAAGTTAACAAGATTTTTAATTGTCTTAGAAGATTATCTGAATAGTTTTTAAATTGCTATCTAGTGATATTTCTGTTTTGAATCTGATGTGTTTTGTCTGTGGTAATCTATACTAGATCTTCTTTTCTTTCTTTCTTTCTTTTTTTTTGGTAATGGGAATTGAACCTCAAGTTGAGCCACATCCCCAGCTTTTTTTTGAACTTTAGAGATAGGGTTTCTCTGAGTTGCTTAGGGCCTCACTAAGTTGCCAAGGCTGACTTTGTACTCAAGATCCTCCTGCCTCAGCCTCCCAAGCTGCTGGGATTACAGGCAAGCACCACCATGCCTGGCAATCCATACTTGGAACTGTAGCTGAGAAAGGCTTAGATTTTTTTTCTTTGTTTTTTCATTCTGTCACCTTCAGACTGTTGTTTTATTTGGAAACAATTGCTAATCCCAAAATGTTGATAGAATAAAAATAGCTTTAATGAAATGTCTAAATATTTATGAAAGTTCCTTTCTGCTTCATTAACAGGCTTTTAAATACTTAAGAGAAGAAGTTAAAACGTTTCAGGGCAAGCCAATCATGGTAAGAAACATTTGTAAATACAGTAGAGGAATGGTGTGAAACAGTTTTTGTTGTTGTTGTTGTCCTTTAAGAATTTTAAAAAACATGGAAATAATATTTTACAAAACCAATAGTAATTTAAAAGATATTTTTGGCTTGTATTATTTGATTCTTAGTTGATAGAACTTTAACAACAGGAATAAAAAACATTCTTAGTACTTTCACCCTCATCTCAATTGACTGCATTCCCACATTAACATTCAACAATTTGGGAACCTAGGAATTGTCATTGATGACACTTGATCGTGTCTTATCTATTCTTGGGTCCTATGAAATCTACCCTCAAACTTCTTTCCATCACTATTGCTATTGTTTGAACAATTGGAGTAGCTTCGTAACTGCTACACTTTACTGTTCTCTGCATTGCTACCTGTGCTACCCGTATTCATTTTACTAGTGCAAAAAGTGAGAATAACCTACCTGCTTTCATATAATTAGTATGTTATATTATTAAGAAGTATATGTCAGGCATGTTCTAAGAATTTATTTTAAGTATTTATTTTTTTTAGTTACAGGTGGACACAATATCTTTATTTTTTTATTTTATGTGGTGCTGAGGATCAAACCTAGTGCCTCACGCATGCTAGGCAAGCGCTTTACCTCTGAGCCATAACCCCAGCCCGCGTTCTAAGAATTTGACATATTTAATATCATCCTTATTGTATAGTAGGTCATGTTATTAGTTTTCATGTTACGAATAAGCTATTTGGTAGTTGTAATTATTTTCATTGCCTCTGATGCTCTCCTATTATTATCACCTTCTTTACTTTGAGACTATGAAAATGTTCTGAGTCTTTTAATAGCTTCAAGGTTTTGTATTTCAGATTTAGGTCTTAGGACTTAGTATTTACCAAGATCTAAATCTTAGTAGTATGAAATGGAAATCTAATTTCATTTCTTAACATAAATGAAAATACTATTGTCTCAACATGAAAGTGTTGACTGATTTATTCTTTTACAATGTGGTTAGTGCTAAATCTCTGAGATCTGTTTCAGGTTCTTTTTCCTGTTTTCTGCATCTCTACTTTCCTGAACCAATACTAATATTTTTTAATTGCCATAGTTGTGCAATATCCTTATTTCCATATATAAGTTCTTTTTCCTTTTTCTTATTTTTCAGGGTTATGTTGGCTATTCTGAAACCATTAATTTTCCATATGAATTTTGAAACATTTGTCCAGTGCCAATTTTCAAAAGTTATTTGAATTAATGAGAATATCATTAATTTATTGGTTAAGTTGAGGACAGTTGGCAGTTTCACCTTGTATTTATTCATTATTGTGAATAGTAGTACAGTATTCATTCTGGTCTGCTGTGTTTGTGTGTGTATGTGTGTGTGTTGCTAAGGATTGAACCAAGGGCATCATTCATCCAGGCAAACACTTTACCACTGAGCTACAGCTCCAGCCCTTCTTAAAAATTATGCTTTTGGGGTTGGGGTTATGGCTCAGTCATAGTGCACTTGCATATGTGAGGCACTGTTCGATTCTTAACACTTCATATAAATAATAAAATAAAGGTCTATCAACACCAAAAAATAATTTTTTAAAATTATGTTTTTGTTTGTCCTTGTCCCACCGGTGGGTGGAGATGGGGGGGTTATTTTTGGTATCTTAGGGTTTTCTTTTTATTTTGTTTAATGTTATAGTCTACGGCAACCTTGGTGAGCACCTTTATTGTATCTAATGGTTGGTGGGTCTTTTGGATTATGAACATGAGAAATGATGAAATCTGCAAATAACCTGTAGTTTGATTATTCCTTCACTTCCCGTTTCTTTTTTCTTTTGCTGAAATTTCAGGTATAGTAATAAAAATTTTTTCACTGTAGTGTTTTGTTTTTCCTCTCTACCATTTTGATTTTTTTTCATGTTTTTTTTTTTTTTTTTAGCTTCACATAGCAGTGTTCTTGCCAAGAAATTCACTTTAGTTTCCATCACCTCTTTTTGATTTGATTTGATTTTTTTTTTTCCCATGGTATAGATTGAGGCCAAATCCTTGAACATGAAGCAAGCGCTGTACCACTGAGCCACATCCCCTGCCTGCACATTAACATTTATGCCATCCATCCAAACCAAATGGCCTAATACCTGGAAAGAAAAATGCCAGAGCCAGAAATCCTATATGGTGCTCTCAGCTTAAATAAGTCAAACCATTTGTGTTACTGGAAATTGAATCATAAGGCCTTGGTACATGCTACGCTTGTTCTCTACAACTGAGCTAGACCCTCAGTCTGAACATGTAGAGGCTATATTCTAGAATTTCTATTTTAAAAAATTTTCATGTGTTTAGATTGCATTCTAACTTCAGCCAATTAACATAATTTTTTTATGGTTCCCCCCACCTCACCCCACTGCTGGGGATTGAATCCAGGGCCTTGGCACTCTACCAACTGTGCTATATCCCCAGCCTCCAATTTGTATGTTATTTATAAATACATTTATAATAGCTGGATTAAAATCTTTGCTGTTTTCAATGATGCCCTTGGTTCAATCCCTAGCAACACACACACACACGCCAAAAAAAAAAAAAAACACCCTAAACACACACACACACACACAACAGACCAGAATGAATACTGTACTACTATTCACAATAATGAATAAATATAAGGTGAAACTGCCAACTGTCCTCAACTTAACCAATAAATTAATGATATTCTCATTTCTTTTGGCAAGTTCCAACACCTTGGTGTGGCTTTTTGTTCCTAATCTAACCCTCTCACATCTTTTTATTTTTTATATATATATTGGGGGTATATATATTTTTAATTTAATTTAATAAAATTAAATTTTATTAAATTAATATATAATATATATTTAATATATATATTTTTAAAGTTGTAGATGGACACAATATCTTATTTTTAATGTGGTGCTGAGAATCGAACCCAATGTCTTCCACGAGAGGCAAGCACATTATCACTGAGCTACAACCCCAGTCCACCCTCTAACATCTATTAATTCTGTTGCAGAAATTGCCAAACTTTATTTCAGCAGCCTAATAATGAATATCACAGGTTTTATTAGCCACATACTTTTTTTATTAAGAGCGCCCAAAAGCAGTTTATCACTACATAGTCTGAATTTAAAATTTGCCATGTGTTAGAGCAATTTTTGTTGGTTTACCTAATTATTTAGGTACTGGAGATTGAACCTAGGAACACTAAACTAAATCCCAAGTCCTGCCTCCTTGTTTAAAAAATGTTTGAGATAGGGTCTCACTAAGTTGCTAAGGCTAGGCTCAAATTTGTGATCCTTCTGCTTTAGCCTTCCAAGTAGCTGTACACACATGCATCATCATGCTTGGCTTTTTAAGTAAACTTAATGCAGGAATTTCAAACATAAATGTGGACAACATAGTACAATAAACCACTATGTACCTATGACCCATTTTTTTTTCTGTTGTGGTAAAGTGCACATAACAAAATTATTTGGAAATAAATTCCACACTTAATTTCATCTATAAAGAAATTAATGGGCTGGGGATGTGGCTCAGGTGGTAGCGCACTCATCTGGCATGCGTGAGGCCCTGGGTTCGATCCTCAGCACCACATAAAAATAAAATAAAGATACTGTGCCCACCTAAAACTAAAGAAAAAAGACCTCCACTCTGTACTTAATTTCCTACTCTGAGATCTCAAAGTGCTTCATGCACAATGCTACCAATGCTTCACTTCTGAAGAACTGAAGCTTAAATGTGAATAATACACCTTCTTGTATGCTAATAAAATGGCTCAAATTAGAACCTTAAAAAAAATTTAACGTTAGTAGTTCTAAAGGATAGGGATTCTTTTTTTAAAAAAAACAGCCATATTTTAGATGCTTAGGCTATATCAATAAAACAATAAAGTATAACCCCCAAAATAGCCACAGTATCATCATCACTGATTTTTTGACTATTATCAGGTAATCCTCAGTGTTTGTATTTTCTTGATTTCCCTTGTCTTTTTCGCACACTGGGGATTGAACCCAGAACCTTGTACATGTAAGCAAATGCTCTACCATCCTTTTTTTTTTTTCTTTTATAAGAATGTTGGAGGCTGGGCTTGTAGCTCAGTGGGAGAGCGCTTGCCTAGTACGGGTGAGGCATTGGGTTTGACCCTCAACACACATAAAAATAAAACAAAAAAAATTTTTTAAACTATTCTTTAAAAATAAAGAATGTCTTATAGAATTTCTCTAGGGTATACTTTTTTCCCTTTATTTTCTAGCAGTAGGGACTGAACCCGGGGCTTCATGCATGCCAGGCAAATGCTCTGCTGGTATATGTTCATATCCTTATATTTTGCTAGTTACACTCCCTCTCCTACCCCATCTCTCTACCCCTCTCCCCCCTTCTCTTCCTCTCCCCTTCTCCCTCCCTTACCCCCTCTTTCTTCTTCTCCCTCTCTCCCCCTCCCCTGGCCTCCCCATGCTGAGGATTGAACCCAGGGCCTTGTGCATGAGGCAAACACTCTACCTGAACTATATCCCCAGCCCTCTTTCTATTTATAATCTGCATTTATAAATTTTAATAGACTGCTGGAACATTCCTCTTCCTCAGCAACCCCTTCATCGGACATTCTCCACCCATTTTGAATGCCTTGCTAAATGATTTCTTGAGTGTAGTTTAATGTGATTGTTATCCTCCTGTATTTCATGCAAATTGGTACCTTGATCAAGAATCTTGATCAGATTTGAGTTTGCTATCAGAATATCACAGAGAGGGAACTAAAACTAGCTGCTGGTGTCATTGACTTAGATTGTGCCTTTTACGTATTGCCTTCTTTTCTGTTTATTAGAGGCTTACCCTCATCTCCATTGTCCTGAGGTACGGCTCATGTGTGAAATGCATGCTAAATGGTTGTTGCTAGCCTTTATTACCAGTTTTTGTTTTTAATGATATGTTGGGGATGGAAATGTAGTTCAGTGGTAGAACACTTGCCTAGCATACACAAAGGACCTGGGTTCTATATCCTGTACTCCAAAAGAAAGGAAAAAAAGTGACCTTTCTTTTTTTTATTCTGAGTATTTAAAAATGTGTAATTATTTTTCACATTGAGTTTGGCCTCTCTGAGTTATCTCCCAAGTTCTTTTGTTTCAGCTCTGGTACTTTTCAGTAGTGTCCCTGCTTAGTAATATGACAAGGTGTTCCAGGCTTTTCTGTAATACCACTGCAAAGACCTGGAATCAGCATGTTTTCCAGTTCCCTGGATTCCTTTATGAGGAAATGATATTTTGTGTACCACTGGCTAGGCACAAGAAGCTTAGTGGCTTGCTGGTTTCAACTTTTGTATTGGGTAAATCTAAGGTACATGTGCTCTCTAGCCCTTTTTGAGAAAAAGTACATTGAGTTTGTGCTGAAGCTTTCCATTTAATTTCAGGCAATGTAGTTTATATTTCTTCAGTCTCATCAGTGTCTCATTTCTTTAGTGTGAAATCTTGGATGTCTGTGACACTAATATAATCACTGATTAAATCTATTCCATAATTGCACACAAAAACATCAGAATAACAGTATCAATAGCAATATAATGCTGAAAACAATTGAAGAGTGTTAATTATCTTGCCATATTTTGTGCCTATGATTTCTAAGGAACATACATACAATCAGCTGTTTATTTTATTATGGGCTAAATTCACTTAGCAATTCTTTGTTACATAACAAATTAGATATAACCTTTAGTTTCCTTTTTCTTGTAACTTATACAGATTAATTTTTGTTTTAAATCTAAGCACATGTGGGCTGGGTGAGGTTGTGGCTCAGTGGTAGAGCGCTCACCTAGCATGCCATGAGACCCTGGGTTCGATCCTCAGCACCACATAAAAACAAAATAATGTGTCTACCTAAAACTAAAAAAACACATACATAAATATTTTTTAAAAATCTGAGCACAGGGGCTGGGGATGTGGCTCAAGCGGTAGCGCGCTCGCCTGGCATGCGTGCGTCTCGGGTTCGATCCTCAGCTCCACATACAAACAGATGTTGTGTCCGCCGAAATCTAAAAAATAAATATTAAAAAACTCTTTCTCTCCCTCTCCCTCCCTCTCTCTCTCTCCCTCCCTCTCCCTCCCTCCCTCTCTCTCTCTCTCTCTGTCTTTAAAAAAAATAGATTTTATTTAAAAAAAATCTGAGCACATAAACACAGTATGTTAAATACTAATATTTGTATATCCAAGTGTCATATGCCCATCTTACAATAGCCTTACTACATAAACTTTTCTCCTCCTTACCTTTTCTTTTTCTCCCTTAATAGTATATTTTTGGAAATCACTCCAAAATAGTATTTAGAGAAGTACCTAAGTTTCATAGTTGATGAATATCATGTGCATACACCATGATTGATGGACTGTTGAATTGTTCCTGTATTTGTGTTGTGTTTTAGAGGAGGATTATTTTCTCTTTTTTTTTTTCTTTTCTTCTTTTTTTTAATATTTAAAGTTTTTTGGTTATAGATGGGCACAATGCCTTTATTTTTATTGACTTATTTATTTGATTTTTTTTTTTTTAGTTGTAGTTGGACATGATACCTTTATTTTATTTATTTATTTTTATAAGTAATTTGCTGAGGATTGAACCCAGTGCCTTGCACATGCTAGGCGAGTACTCTACCACTGAGCCCTAGCCCAAGGAGAATTTATCTTCATTTCCCATTCTGTTTATGATTACTGTTCTTAAATAGCTATGTGCATTTTTTCTTCCAGTTTTTTAAAGGTATAATTGACATTGTATCCATTTTTCAGGTACAATTTTATATCATAATAAGCATATGCATTATGAAATGAATAAATCAGTCTAATAACATCTGCCTTGTGTACTTATTTTTTGTGGTGAGACCATTAAATTTAATTTATGATTTTATAAAAATAATTTTATTTTTTTTTAATGTATGGGGGTTTCCTTTGTTGTTTTTATTTTGAGTTTTTGTTTGGTTTTTATGCTGGGGATCAAACCCAGGGTCTCACACATGCTAGGCAAGTTCTTTATCACAAAGCTACACCCCCAGGCTTATTTTTAACTTGTAAGGGCCTTTTTCAAACTGTTTTCCATAATGGCTCTACTAATTTAGGTTTCCACCAATAGTGTTCAAGAGTTCTTTCTCTACATCCACTTCAATACTGGTCTTATTGAGAACAGCCATTTTAACAGGTATATGGGGTTATATTGTGATTTTAATTTTCATTTCTCTGATCATTAGTGATTTTGAGCATTTTTTTCCTAGATGTTAATTATTTGTGTATTGTCATGGTAGGATTGAACATGGTTTCTCTTGCATGATAGTCAAGTGCTCCACCACTGAGATATATCCTCAGCCTTTATAAAGTCTTGAAATGTTCTAGACAGTTGACTAGACTGACCTTAAACTTGGAATCCTCCTGCGTTAACCTCTGTAGTTGCTCGGATTACAGGTGTACACCACTGTACCTAACCATATGTGTTATTTAATTTCATCTTATGAGCTAGGTTTAGCATCTGTTTCATATGTTTGCCTTTCATTTTTGTTACTGCTCATTTCTAACCCTAGTAGAGTTTTTGAGCTTTTTCATGCCTATTTTTACAATTTATGTATTATTAGAGATATTAGCACTCTTTGTGTTGTAATTAGTTTCACCATTCAGACTTTTCTATTTAACCTTGTTTATTCTATTTTTTTCCTGTGTACATATTTCTTGTTAATAAAGCTGTCAGTTTTCTTTTGTTCTACTGACTCTACAGTAAACAGAAATAGTGTAGTCAAATAATATGTGTTAAATGTAAATTTAATATATTTGTTAAAATATACACTTGAGTTTTATTATAATGTGCTCCTTTTGCTTCTAGGCAAGGATAAAAGCCATCAATACTTTTTTTGCTAAGAATGGTTATCGATTAATGGATTCTAGTATGTATAGTCAACCAATTCAAACTCAAGCACAGTATGCCTCACCAGTCTTTATGCAGCCTGTATATAATCCTCATCAACAATACTCAGTCTATAGTATTGTGCCTCAGTCTTGGTCTCCAAGTCCTGCACCTTACTTTGAAACGCCACTGGTAAGTGAGATACTTATAGGATAATAAAACAAAAATTACAGGATTTTTAATCCATCCTGAAAATTGAAGAAATAGGCTGGAGTAGTTAATTTGTGTTGCTATTTATTACTTTGTAGCTTATAAGTCCTTACAAGGTTTTAAATAGTTTTAGTGTTATGAAACTTTGTCAGAGAATAATATTCCTTATTAAGTAATGAACTAACAATTATTCATAAGTCAAGTGGTATATGATGTGAATATTGCAAAAGTAAATAAATAAAATATTTGGCTTAAAAGGAGGCTAAGCTCAATAGATTTCTGTGACCCTAATCCCATTTTTTGTCTTTACCATTGATATTGTTTAAACATTAAAATTTTCTTCTAGGCTCCCTTTCCCAATGGTAGTTTTGTGAATGGCTTTAATTCACCAGGATCTTATAAAACAAATGCTGCTGCTATGAATGTTGGTCGACCATTCCAAAAAAATCGGTAAGATAACAATCATAGCTGAAATTTATTTTAAACAATTCCTAATTGTTCTTAATAAATTACTGCTGTTAATAGCAATACTCATTGGCAGACACAATAAAAATGTTTGTATATTTATTAATACATATGAATGATTCAATCTAGAATTGTGCCTAAATGCCACTCAGTATAATAAATGGGTAACATTTTGGAAAATCTTTGGGGTTGGAAATGTGGAATGTTGTGATACGTATTATTTCAGATTCTGAAGAATTAACTTTGCACTAGGACTTGTGGCACATATTTGTAATCCCAGCTACTTGAGAGACTGGAGATTAGAGATGCGGGTAGGGGATCTCGAGTTGGACGCCAGCCTCAGCTACCTAGGAGACCCTATCTCAAAAATAAAAAGGACTGGGGACGTAGGTCTCAGGGGTAGAGCACCCCTGGGTTCAGTATCCCCCAAACACACACACACACACACACACACAAATAGCTTTTAAATCTCAGACTATGTTCCTAAAGCCTCACTTTTTTTTTGGTGAGGAGAGGGTGCAAAGTATACTGGGGATTGAACTCAGGGACACTCAACCACTGAGCCACAGCCCTATATTTTTGTTGTTGTTGTAGATGGACAGCATGCCTTTATTTTTCTCTTTTCCTTAAGATATTAACAGACCTTTATTTTATTCATTTGTTTATATGCAGTGCTAAGCATTGAACCCAGGGCCTCACACATGCTAGGCAAGTGCTCTGCTACTGAGCTACAGGCCCAGCACCACAATCCTATTTTGTATTTTGTTTAGAGGTGGGTTCTCACTAAATTGCTTAGTGCCTTGTTGTTGCTGAGGCTGCCTTTGAATTTGTGAAACTCCTACCTCAGCCTCCTAAATCACTGGGATTATAGGCATGTGCCTCCACACCCAGCAAGCCTTACATTTTTATCTTAATTTTTATAGCACTGACGATAGGTACAGCTGTTTTGTAGATAATAAATTATTAGGGCTCCTGTTTACTATTTTACAGAAGATTGGTAAGTATATTAAGTATTTTTCTTTATATAGATGTCAAGTGATAATATTTTGTATGTTACTATGGCTTTTGATAGTGAATAATGAGCAGAGAATAAAAGATGGTTTAGAATTAATTACTAGTTTTGCCCTTTTGGTGTGTGTTTGTAGTTGGGGCTACTGGGGATTGAACTCAGTAGTACTTAACCACTGAGCCACAACCCCAGCCCACTAATGATTTCTTTTCATTGATTTTTCAGTCTCTTGCCGGATCCGATTCCCCCACTTGATTCTTCTTTGGCAAGGTGACCACATAGTATATTTCCAAAATGTCGTCTAATAATTCAGTCCTTTTTTGTGTGATTTTTCTGAAGTGTGCTTTATTAGAGAAAGTAGTGTTATAGTATAAAATATGTCTGTCTCAGTGCATTCTGGAAGCATTCATTCTGGCTCCCCTTTAATGGTCACAATTTTTGGATGCCCTTTGATGCTGTTAAAGCATTTGAATGGGTTTCCTGCTTAACACAAAATAGAAATGACAGTTTTCGTGCTGCTTTAAAGTAACATAATTTTTTTTAAAAAAAATATTCTGTGAAAGCTTTTTTGGTGATATGAAAGTAGTGTATTATTTTGTTTCTGCATTCAGTGTTTTTGATGATGATTATGAGGATTTTGGTACCAGGGTTTAAACCCAGAGGACTCCTACCACTGAGCAATATCCCCAGCCCTTTAAATTTTTATTTTAAAAGAGTGTCTCACTAAGTTATTGAGGCAGACCAATGCTGAGCCACTGGGATTACAGATGGGGACCACCATTCTATCCATGGCCTTGTATATGCTAGGCAAATGGTCTCCCACTAAGCTACATCCCAGTCCTAAAGGTAATTTTTAAATGCTAGAAAATGTGTATTACATAAACACGTTTTTATTCAAGTTTCAAATGGCATCTTTTTGTATATTAATAATGAAGGATACTTGCAGGTAGAGTCATGCACAACTATGGTCCTAACTACCCAAGAGGCTGAGGCAGGAGTATCACTTGACCCCAGGAGTTCAAGGCCAGCATAGACAACATAGCAAGATTCTAGCTCAGGAAAAAGAATAATGTAGGGTAATTTACAAGCAGTACATTGTTTGTAGATCACACTTTGTTTAGTAATTATAGCAATTACCTACAAAATTCAGTGTTGTTATGATATAGGAATAGAAGTATACATACTGCCCTGTAGTCACCATCCTGTTGTTTGGAAAAGATTGATTTCCAAGAACACACAGATCTTTGTTATGATGTAATTTTAACTCACTTATAGATGAAGAAAATAAGGCTGAAGAAGATAAATATCTTGCCAGTCTTATGTGGCTCTCCAGGACTAAGACTTTCCAAACATCTTTCTCCTCTGCCATAAACTGACAAAAAGTTTTTTCTTAAAAGTTTCAAGCCAGGCGCCATGGGGCACGCCTGTAATCACAGCAGCTCAGGAGATAACAAATTGGTCATGATTAGAGGTAGTAGATCTGTTTAAAAAAGAAGAAGTACGTGTTGATTCCCCATATAGTTCTGAGGCAGGAGGATTGTGTGTTCAAAGTCAGCCTCAGCAACTTAGTGAGGCCCTAAGCAACTCAGTGATACCCTGTTTCTAAATAAAATATTAAAAATAGCTGGGCATGTGGTCCAGTGGTTAAGCGCCCCTAAGTTCAATTTCTGGTACCAAAAAGTAATATTTCCATTGGAGGCTGGGGTTGAGACTAAGTGGTGGAGCACTTGCCTATCATGTTTGAGGGCACAGGGTTTGATTCTTAGTACCACATACAAATAAATAAAGCTATTGTGTCCATCTACAACTAAAACTATTTTTTGAAAAATATTTCCAATAGAATAAATCACAATTGCTGGGTGTGGTAGCACATACCTGTAATCCTAATACTCCTGAAGCTGAGGCAGAAGGATCACAAGTTCAAGGGCAAGCCTTAGCCTCTTAGTGAGGTCGTAAGCAACTAAGCAAGAACCGGTCTCAAAATAAACAAAAAAGGGCAGGGGATGTGGCTCATTGATAGAGTGCCCCTGGGTTCCATCCTTAGTACTGCAAAAAGAAGAAAAAGAAATCAATACAATTTCTAAATTCTCTCTTGAGAAGATAACAAATTGGTCATGATTAGAGGTAGTAGATCTGTTTAAAAAAAAAAAAAAGTATGTGTTGATTTCCCCATATAGTTCTTTGAAGGTGTCATTTCTGCTTTAAACACTTTAAGTAGAACAGATATTTGTTATTAGACTAAAAGCTATTTTTAACTGATCGGGCTGGTGCTGATCTTTTCAGATGCTCATGTTACAAATAAATAAAGGTGGGTGTCCTGTCTTACACCTGTAATCCCAACAGCTCAGGAGGTTGCAAAAGGAGGATTGTACATTCAAGGCCAGCCTCCGTGATGCCCTAAGCAACCTTGTCTCAAAATAAAGAATTAAAAAGTTTAGGGATGTGGCTCAGTGTTGAAGCGTCTTGGGCATTCAATCCCTGGTTCCTTAAAAATAAATACGGGACTGGGTATTGAGGTTGGTGATAAAGAACTTAGCCCCAGGGAGCCCCAGGGCTAGGGATGTGGCTCTGCGTGCGGCCTTGGTTCGATCCTCGGCACCACATACAAATAAAGATGTTGTGTCCGCCGAAAACTAAATTCATTCTCTCTCTCTCTCTCTCTCAAAAAAAAAAAAAAAAAAAAAGAACTTGGCCTGGCATGTGTGAGGCCCTGGATTTGATCTCTGGCACTGCCAATGTAGTTAGTTAATTCTTTTAATATTTATTTATTTATTTATTTATTTATGCATTACAATTCTTAATACACCTTTATACTACAATTTATCATATCTGTATATAAGGTATGTTGATACCAAATTCACATCTTCATACATGTATTTTGTATAATGATGAGGGTCTCCTTTCACCATCCATGCTATTCCCCTTCTCCCTCCCTTTCCCTCCCACCCCTATTTCCTATCTACAGGTAATCTTCCTCCCTTGCTGTCCCTCCCAACCCCATTTTGAGTCACCTCCCTTAAATCAGAGAAGACATTTGGCATTTGTTTTTCGGGGGATTGGCTAACTTCACTTCAGCATAATCTTCTCTAATGCCATCCATTTCCCTGCAAATGCCATGATCTTATTCTTTTTTATTGCTGAGTAATATTCCATTGTGTATAAATGCCACTTTTTTTTTTTTTTTAATCTATTCATCCACTGAGGGACATCTAGGTTGGCTCTGCCAACCTAGATGTGAATTGTGAATTGTGCTGCTGTAACCATTGATGTGGCTGTGTCCCTGTAATATGCTGTTTTTAGGTCCTTTGTTAATTTTTTTAAAAATGTGGTGGGTTCATTGTTCTTCCTTTATTGTCCCCATTTTGTCTACTGTGCCTTGTTGGTGAAAGGGATGACATTTACAATAAGAAAGCCAGGAAAGGTAGTCACCTTTATTAAAAAAAAGAGATTCACCTATGGTTTTGAGCATATAGGCAAGTTTATTATTATTTTGCATGTTTTTCAAAACCACAGTATAGTTTTTTTCCATGTATTTGAGCAACAGTGGTTTTGGTTTGTTTTTAATTATAAAAATAATACGTGAGTACTTTTTTCCATATTTCTGCAAACATTACAAATGAAACTAACTTTTTGACCAACAGTATAATACTTCTTTTGTTTATTATATGACGTGACAGCTGTCAGGCTTTTATACCATTTTCCTTTAAATTAATGTTAGCAATCAAAGAGGAAGTAACTATTAGAGCCATTTTACAATTTTGGATATAACTTTGAGAATAGCCCAATGATGATCACTAGTCCTACTTAGAGAGAATAGGACTAACTTTCAAAAATCCAGGCATTTTTCTATCTTTCTGTCACTTCCCCTTTTCTTCTGGCTTTATCACTTCTTTCTTCATTCTTTTTTCTGTTGCCTGGATTGAGATCGTAAGTCCCTCTCAATGAAGGGTAAGATTATGAGATCTGAGGGCTGTTTAAACTATAATAATAAAATAATTTGTCCATTAGGCTTATTGGTATACAAGGTGAAAATTGGTGAATGATAGTTTCTGAACAGATATGTAAATAATCTATCAAACTCTTGAGGTCATTTTCAGATATGCTAGATAATAAATATTTTGGAAAAAACTGATAGGTGACATACTGTAATTTTTATTGCTATTGAAGAACCTATTTTTGCCAGGTGCAGTGGCGCACACCTGTCATTCCAGCAGCTCAGGAACCTGAGGCAGGAGGATCACAAGTTGAAGGCCAGCCTCAACAACTTAGCAAGACCTTGTCTCAAAATAAAAAAATTAAAAGGGCTAAGGGTCTGGCTCCGTGGTTAAATACCCAGGTTTAAGCCCCAATTACACCCCTACCTCCCTACCCAGTCTATTTTCACTGGATATGTTGAAGCACAACTATAATCCTAGCAACTTCAGGAGGTTGTCATGACACATGCCAGACTGTTGGTTTTATTTCAAGTTCAAGGTTAAGCTCTACAACTTAGCAAGATGCTCATCAAAATAAATTCTCTGAAGTGTCATTGTAGCTTGATTTTTATCTTAAAGTTTAATAGTAATAGCCTAATTTGTCATGGTCTCTGGAGAATAAAATAGCTCTATGTGCCATTTAAATTAATGTTTAATTTTGGGGCTTATAAATGATTTTCAGTCCCTGTTCCAAGAGCTTAGGAAATTGGCAAAATGTTATTAATATTATCAGTTTGTATTTATGAAAACATTTATAAAAGATTGTAAGTCATGGGCTAATACAAATCTCACGCTTCCTTGTTATTCTGTTGTAGAGCCAAGATCCTCAGTTGCTTAGGCGTACGTTAGGTGTTTGCCTTGTTGATTAAACTGCATCTTTTCTCTGTTATGCTACCTTAGCTTAATCTATTTACAGATTTTTTAGGAAGTTGGATGCTTCTAGTTTTCATCCAAGATAAAAGCTATTTTTGCAGAAGCAGGGTTGGGGGAGGCAGTGCTTTTTAACATATTGTATACCTTAATTCATGACACATGCCAGACTGCTGGCTTTATTTCTCTGTAGTTTTCTGTTCCACATTTGGATCTTTGAGCAACTGATTGCATTTGGTGAAGGCTGAGATTTTAGTATGTCTACTGTTTCTCATCCTATTCATTGTCATTCCCATAAAGAGACTTTTCAAGCTTCTTTACTAATTTTCTCCTATGAAAATTTAATATTACAGATTATAGTATATCTGTGTAATGTGTGTCTATGCCTTACACATAAAATGAGTGCGAATTTTTTTGTTCCCCCCCACAACCACCACCAATTTTTACTTTCATTGGTGGTTTTCCCCTTATTGAGAGTTCATGGCACAGATGTTAAATTTTTAACCTGGCTGATATAGGTATATCAAGACAATAGTTTTTTTTTTCTTCTTCTTCTTTTTTCCAAAGAACTTTGGATTTTCTCCCAAATCTCTCCTTGAACAAATTTCTTTAACAGAAATCCTTTTGCCTTTTGAAAATATTGTATGTAAGAAATAAAACAGGTAACATTTTCACTATATGACAACCAGAGTACAAAGAAAGGTTTTTTCTGTCTTGATACATCTTTTGATGTATATGATCTTATTTCTTATAGTGTGAAGCCTCATTTTAGGTCATCCAGTGGTTCAGAACATTCAACAGAGGGCTCTGTGTCATTGGGGGATGGACCATTGAACAGATATAGTTCAAGGAACTTTCCACCCGAACGGCATAACCCTACAGTAATAGGGCATCAGGAGCAAACTCACCTTCCCAAGGAGACTCCTGTTTTACAGATGGAACAGAATGGGGACTATGGTAGGGGCAGGTAAGAAAATATGGGTGTATGAAAATTCTTTGATCACAATACACTCATTCTGTGTATTCAAAGACCATGACTAATGATTGATGTTGTTGGTTTAACAATTATTTGCATGTGGTTATGGAAATAAACAGTTTATCATCGGTTAATAATTTTTTAGATTTTTGTTGTTGTTGTTTCTGTTGTTATAGTACTGGGAATCTAACACAGGGCTTCATGCTTGGCAAGCATCAGCCACTGTAATGGCTAACCTCAGTGGGTGTTTACTGGTTTTGTTTTTGTTGTTAATGTATTTAGATGTAGGTGGACATGATACCTTGATTTGCTTATTTTTTATGTGGTGCTGAAGATCAAGCCTAGTGCCTCACATGTGCTCAGATGCACTCTACCACTGAGCCACAACCTCAACTTCCCAGTAGTTTTTTTTAAATAATTAAGAAATATAGAGTATCCATATAGAATAGCTATGATCAGAATTTGGGGGTGGGGTACTGGGAATTGAACTGGGTGGGGGGCACTCAACCACTGAACCACATCCCCAGTCCTATTTTGTATTTTATTTAGAGACAGGATCTCACTGAGTTGCTTGGCTCTTCACCATTGCTCAGGCTGGCTTTGAACTTGAAATTTTCCTGACTCAGCCTCCTAAGCCACTGGTATTACAAGCGTATGCCACCATGCCCAGCCACTATGATCAGAAATTTATATTTTGAAGTTCTTTATAGTTGGCCAAGGAGAAGGCAGCTTAGAAAAATAGGCTATCCATCTTTGTGCCTTAGGGTTTTAGTTATTCTAAGTATAACCTGTAGGAATGGGTTTTATAGTGCCTACCTTGCCTAAATTAAACTCTGATATGCTTCTGGTATGGAGAGAGCAAAAAAAAATAGTAAAAATGAACCAGCTAACTGGTGGTGGAGCTTTTGGTTATATAAGCTCAGATTGCTTTCAGAAGACTATATCTTTTAATTTTGGTGGATTTAGATTTAGAATATAAGTTAAACTAGAAATTTCTCCATTTTTGTTATATTGTGTGTATTTGAAGAATCTTACAAGTCTTTTGTTTTTAAAAGGAGAACTATTTTCAGAGGTCGAAGACGACGAGAAGATGACAGAATCCCAGTGAGTGTTTTTAACCTTTAATTACATCTTTCTTTTTGTTTGTTTGTTTTGTTTTCTCTATTGTGATTTACTATGGCATTGACTTGTGGTCTGCCTTTTCATTGGTTTTAGTATTTAGTAAAGGAAAATAGAAGCTGGGTGAACCAACCCCATGAGAGGCTAAGACAGGGTTGCAAATTTGGGGAGGTGTTTGGGTTTTTTCTGTTGGCTTTTGTTTTAAATATTTTTTAGTTGTAGATGGACACGATACCTTTATTTTGTTTATTTAGTTTTTTTTTTTTTTTTTTTAATGTGATGCTGGGGATCAAACCCAGTGCCTCATGTATTCGAGACAAGCACTCTACCCTGAACCACAACCCCAGGCCTGTTTTTGGGTTTTGGTTTGGCGGGGCGAGGCCGGGGGGTGGGTATTGGGAATGGAACCAGGGGCACTTAACCACTGAACCATATCCCCTGCCCTTTTTATATTTTAATTTGAGACAGGGCTTGCTGAATTGCTAAAGCTTGCTTTGAACTTGTGATCTTTTTGCTTCAGCCTCCCGAGCTGCTAGGATTACAGGTATGTGCCACTGCACCGGCCAGGGTTGCAAGTTCAAGACCAGCCTCAGCAACTTACAGCTCGTCTCAAAAAAATAAAAAGGGCCGGATATAATGGCACACACCTGTAATCCCAGCAGCTAGGGAGGCTGTGGCAAGAGAATTACAAATTTTTTTTTAAGTATTTATTTTTCAGTTTTCAGTGGACACAACATCTTTATTTTTATGTGGTGCTGAGGATGGAACCCAGCGCCCTGTGCATGCCAGGCGAATGCGCTACCACTTGAGCCACATCCCCAGCCCGGTTACAATTTTTTGATATTCTCTTTTCAAAAAAATTATTTGAATACCTAATATATTTTTTAAAAATATGAAAGATTTATTGCATTATTTATGGATATTTAAGTAGCTCCAGTCTTTTGATAATATGGAATTATCATTGCATTATTTATAATATCATCATTTCTCATAGGTATGATTATATCTGAAGGAGAATCCCTTGGAGTGGCTTTTCTGGATCACAATTCAATAATTGCTGCCAGATAACCTTCTGTAGGAGCTGTCTTTTTTTTTTTTTTTTTTTCTTTTTTTGCTTCCATGAACAACAAAGTTTCTTTTATCTATAGCCTAATGCAGTATATGTTTGATTAATTGTTTTTTATCAGAGAGGGGATAGTATTTTTTTTTAAATGCCCCAGGGCTTTGTGAATGCTAGGCAACACTATATCAACTGAGCTACCACTGAAGACACATCCACTGAGCCACATCCCTAGCCCTCCTTCATTCTTTTTTTTTTTTTTAATATTTATTTTTTAGTTGTAGTTAGATACAATGCCTTTATTTTATTTAATTTTTTAATTGGGTAATTATCTGTCTGTTGCTGATTCTTTTATATATCATGTTTGAATTTTGTCCAGTTTCAGTTACTTATTTTTATTTCCATTATTTGTTCTTAGTGAATTTTGCATTGTCTCTAATCTAGAGGCAAAAAGAGTTGAGGAATAACGGTGCATGGAGATTGGGTTGGGGATGTGGCTCAGTGGTAGTGTCTTTTTGGCATGCCAACACTGCCAAAAATAAGAATTAAAAAAAGCATGGAGGCCTCAAGGATCCCCCACCCCAGATTTATAGATGTATCATAAATGTGTAATACAATGCTTATTTTACATGTATGTTTTACAGTGAAAAGGAATAATATTCAAAGAAGAAAATTATTGCATTAAAACACCAAGAATAGTCTTTTAAGTGGCCTTCAACATTTGAGGAAGAGAGAGATTAGATCTCTTTAACATGTTGAAAATGTCTGGATTAAGGACTAATTGTTGGGGTGAAGGAAAAGATGATAAACACACCTTGTAGTATAAGAGGGGAGGTCTTAGCTAGAGGTCCTAAAATTTTAATATTTGTAAACTTTCACATAGTAATTGAAATAATAAGAGATAAAATTCTCACAAGTTACCCTGTGAACAGTAATAAAAGAAGTCCAAATATGAAACTTTGGGGAATGTGGTAGTGACTTTTGGACTAAAAGCAAGAGTTTTTAGTATGTTGTTTGAATTATCCCAAGTGAAATCTGAATGTAAAAAGAGCCTGGGCTGAAACTATTTAAAATGTACAATTCAGTTGTGCTGCCATGGCCACCAAAAGGGAAAAGGATTGTTTTAAGTCTTTTCTGCTTGCCAGGCTGCCAGAGCCAGCCTCACCAACTTAGCGAGCCCATAAACAACTTATCGCTAGGCTGTCTCCAAAAGGGCTGTGGGTATGGCTAAGTGGTTAAGTGCCAATCCTAAGTCAAAGAAAAAAAGGAGTGATATAGCTGTTCACATATCGGTGTATCTGAACCCATGAATGATGGATAACCCATGGAAAATGTGGAAGTAAAAAGAATAGAAACCAAAATTTAACAAATCAGAAATGAGAAAAGCGCACATGGTTTTCAGATCTGAGAAGAAACAAAGAGAAGACCACTACAGCTAAATAAAATAAAATAAAAATAACAAACTCCCAGAGCGAGGGTTTTAGCTCAGTGGTAGAACACTTGCTAAACATGTTTGAAGGCCTTCATTTGATCATCAGCATTGCAAAAAAGAAGAAAGTACACTCCCAAAAGAAAGAAGGGCAATCATGCCACATGCTATATAATGAAGTCAGTAAAAATAGTCTGACTTCCAGATTTTTGTGGTGAAAGGCATTGACATCTTGTGCAGTTTTAGTGGAATGTTGAGTTCAGGGTCAAGGGAAGAGGGGATGAGATAGAAAGAGGAAGAGTCTATGCTATCTTCCTGTCTTAGCCTTAGAAGTTTCTGGGATTACCAGCATGCACCATCGTTCCTGGCTGTTCTCCATTAGGATAGAGTAAAACTGATGGCATGGTAGGATTAGGGTTTTTGTTTTTATTTTTATTTAATAGAATGGGGAATTGCAAACAGAAACTGAAGAACAGTAGATATTGGTTCAGAATTTTAAGGAGTGTGGCAGTTTGCAAAAGGAACAGAAGAGAGAGCTATCTAAAGATAAATAGGCAGGCTGGGATTGTGGCTCAGTGGTACAGCACAAGTATTAGAGAATTCAATAGGCATATGACCTGTTTGATGATTTGTGTCTTTTAGAGACCCCATCCTTCAACAGCTGAAACAAAGGCTCCTACACCAAAGTTTGACTTACTAGCTTCAAATTTTCCTCCATTACCTGGAAGTTCATCAAGAATGCCAGGTGAACTTGTTTTGGAGAATAGAATGTCTGATGTTGTTAAAGGTGTCTACAAAGAAAAGGTAATCACTGAAGAATCAATGTGATTCTCTCACTTTCTGGAACTGTGTTTATGGGCATTGTTTTCAGGGCTATTATTTTAAATTTTATTTATACTTAGTATTTCTATCATAGTTTTAACTTGTGGAGTTTTCAGCATACCTTATTTTAAAGGACTTATAATAAAGTTGTATTATACAAGGTCAATAAAATGTTCTTTGACTCTTACATGTCTTTAAAGTCAATCAGCTTAATAAGTCAAAAGCTGTATTTCCACTTACTACCCTATAATTAACTTGATAAACTTAGCCTTTGAAATAGTGGAGAGTAGATATCAGCAAGTTATACTACTACATCCTACAATATTTTTGAGTGTAGACCTCTTCATATTTCTTTAAAAAGTAAGATTTTAGACATTGTTAGATTTACATTCTAGAGCTAAGGAAATATATATAGCTCTCTTAAATAAACATAAAAATTTTTCCCATCTTCCCAGTATATTGGGCTTCATCATTTATGAGATATCATCAGTTATAAGGTGCCCATTATTTCAGTATCTCTAAGTAAAAAGCATCACCAGTAGACTAAAACATGCTGTTATTTGTAAGCCATGTCTCAGTATTACATTTTTTAAAAATATATTTTAGGGTTTTTGTTTTAAGGTGGACACAATATCTTTTCTTTTTATGTCGTGCTGAGGACTGAACCCAGTGCCTCATGCTTGCTAGGCAAGCGCTCTGCCACTTGAGCCACAACCCCAGCCCCGCTTTTTTTTTTTAATAAATGATAGATTAGGGCTTGAGTTGCAATTCAGTGGTAGACTCACCTAGCATGTGCAAGGCCCTGGGTTTGATCTTCAGCACCACATAAAAGTAAATAAATAGGTATTGTGTCCAACTACCAGTAAAAAATAATAAATATTTCTTTTTAAATATTTTTTTTTTAGTTGTTGATAGACCTTTATTTTTATTTATTTATATGTAGTGCTGAGAATCAAAACCAGTGCCTCACACTTCCCAGGCAAGTGCACAATTGCTGAGCCACAGCCCCAACCCCAAATAAATATTTTTTTAAAAAACATAAATGACAGAGTACACTGTAATTATTTCTTTTTCTTATACATTCTCAGTGGCCTGCTATATGACTGTTTCTTGGACTTCCTTCACCATTATTATTTTTTTAATTGTTTTATTTAACTACAGGACAGCAGTGGAAAGCATTACAATTCTTATTACACATATAGGACACAATTTTTCATATCTCTGTATTCCTTCACCATTTTGTTAAATTTTCCTTAGTCTCCTTTATTGGATCCCCTTCTTCCTCTTTTTATTTTCCTATATTATGACTGGTCACATCTTCTAGAACTTCCTGAACAAGTGGTCATGAGGTATAAATTTCTAAGTCTTAGATTCTGTAAATGTTTTTCTGCTTTGATACTTGGTCTATAGTTCATCTTTTGATAGTGTTCTCTGTAAGAAATCGTTTTCCAGCTGGGCACGGTGGTGCACACCTGTGATCCCAGCAGCTTGGGAGGCCAAGGCAGGAGGATAGAGAGTTCAAAGCCAGCCTCAGCAATTTAGCGAGGCACTAAACAACTCAGTGAGACCTTGTCTCTAATAAAATAGAAAATAAAGGTTAGGATGTGGCTCAGTCGTTCAATCCATGGTACCACTCCCCCCACACACACACCCCCCCCAAAAAAATATTTTCCTTTTTCTACTGTCAGCCCTCATTTTAAAATATTTTGAAATATGGTAGTTATTTTATTAATTCTAAGATATACATTTTTTTCACATTTTACCATCTTTAAAAATTAGACTGTCAGCCAGGCATGGTGGTACATGCCCATTTCTCAGCAGCTCAGGAGGCTGAGGCAGGAGGATTGCAGGTTCAAAGAAAGCCAGCCTCAGCAACTTAAGAGAGGCCTGGGGTATCTCAGCAAGACCCTGTCTCTAAACAAAATGTAAAACAGGACTGGAGATATGGCTCAGTGGTAAAGTGCCCTGGGTTCAATCCCTATTACCAAAAAAGTAATTAAATAAATCAGGCTAATAATTAAAATGTAAAATGTATCATGGTTTAAGTGGCAGTGTTTTTCTGGGCACCTTATAAAATAATGATTTGTTTTATAACTGATAACTTCTCAGATTTGGTGAGACAGACAGACACATACATTTTAAAAGAATAATAATGAAGTGTACTTACCCATGTACTCCCAACCTACAATTGTGGACTGTAAATGCCCTCAGTATCTTAGAAGCAACATGTGTATCCTCTTCCTGTTTGCGGTTCTCCTTCCCCCCTCTTCTGTTTAGATATAACTTTGTGATAATAATTTTCTTTTCTAGTTTACCATTCTGGATTGGCAAACTTTTTCTGAAAAGGGGTAAATTGTAAATATTTTAGGCTTTGTGTACTACTTCTTGGTTTTATGTATGTATTATATATATTTCTGCAGCCCTTTATAACTTAAAAGAGGGGCCTACCAAAAGGTTGCAGCTCTTAGTTTGCCCTAAACAATATAATGTGCATTGTGCCCATTTGTAAATATCTAAATGAAATTATGTCTTCATTCTGCTGTTGATGGAAATTGTAGCTTTCTGTTTGCCAATATAAATAATGCTCTTAAAAATATTCAAATCTTTATATGAACAAGAACGTCTAGGATGTATATATATATAGAGAGAGAGAGAAAGAGAAATGAAGTTGCTGGGTCTTAGGGTGTGTTTTTGTTTTAAAGTTGAGAATCAAAAGTGTTTGGCATATTCTCAGAGTTTTGTCTTAAAAATTCATGTAAATTCTTTCACTTTAATGATTTCTTTTTATTCTTCAGTGTCTAGGTAAAAGCAGGTTCTTAAATTCAGATATAATCATCTTGCTGAGAAAATCATCCAGCTTCCATGGTTTTTTTTTTTTTTTCTTTAAACATTTTTAGTTGTAGATGGACATAATACCTTTATTTAAGTCTAGGGGCTCTGATTTCTGTAAATTTTATCTTTCTTTGAAGGTAATTAGAGCGTATTTTATTTTTCTCTGGTACTTCATGATAATGGGTCTTTGGTGTATGGCTCTTTTTCATTCATTGGTAGACTATCTGGAAACTCTTGTCATATCATGCTGGGGAATTCATTTAATTATTTCTTTCATAAATCATTCTTTGTCCTTTTTTGAACTCTTAATATGTTATTAGATCTTATAGGTTGAACTTTGTATCTTGTTTTGGTTGTTATTATGATTTTTATTTTTGTTCTCAACTATGTTTTCTACAAAGTGTTCCTAAATATTCCCCTCTAAATCTATTATATCTTTTATTTCATTCATCAGTTTTAAATTCTGGGCCTTGTTTTTGTTCCTGTTGGGTTTTTTTTGTTTTGTTTTGTTTTGTTTTTTGTTTGTTTGTTTTAATTGGTAGTCAGGCATGGTGTTACACACCTGTAACGCCAATAATTCAGGAAGCAGGCAGGAGGATGGCAATTTCCAGGCCCATCTCAGCAACTTAGCAAGACCCTGTCTCAAAATACAGTTTAAAAGATCTGGGGATATAGTTCAGTGGTAAAGTGTTCTGGGTTCCATCCCCATTATTTATCAGAGAGAGATATATATATATAAAATATACACACACATATTTATTTTGTGGTAAAATACCTGCAATATAAAATTACTATCTTACCCATTTCCAGTGTATATGTAGTGGTTAAGTACATGCACATTGTTGCATTGCCAGTCTGTAGAATTCATCAAATAAAACTAAAACTGTATATCCGTTGAGCTTCTTCCTGTTTCCTTCAACCCTTAACCCCTGGCAACTATATTTCCACTTTGTGTTTCTATTGACTCCTCTAGGTACCTCAAATAAATGAAATCATACATTATTTGTCTTTTTGTGACCTGGTTTATTTTACTTAGCAGAAAATCTTCACTTTGAAGCGATATAAGTACATCATTCCTTTTTGTTTTTGTTTGTTTGGTAATGGGGATTGAACTTAGGGATGCCTTTTCACTCTGCTAAATCACTAGCCCTTTCTTAATTTTGAGACCGGGTCTCAGAGTTGAGCTGGTCTCAAACTTAAAATCCTCCTGACTCAACCTCCTGAGTCTTGAGATGAAAGGTATGTGCTTCCGTGTCAAGCACTTCATTCTTATTATTGCCAAACAATATTCTGTTTTTTAATATACCACATTTCCCCCCCTTCATCAGTTGATGGACATTTGGTTCATTTTCACTTTGGGGTTATTATAAATGATGCTACGGTGAATATAAAATTTTTTGTATTGGCTGGCGTTGTGGCTAAGTGGTACAGCTCTTGCCTAGCATGTGTGAGACACTGGATTCTATCCTCAGCACCACATAAAAATAAGTAAAATAAAGTTATTGTGTCCAACTACAACCAAAATATATAATATATATTTTAAAAAATTGTGTAGACCTTTTTTTCCCCCTGTCTATATGAGATAAGACCTGATTTTATTTCTCTTAGGTATGTATATAGAAGTGGAATTGCTGGGTCATATAATTATTTAATTTTTTGAGGAATTGCCATTGGTTTCTAAAGCTGCTTCATCTTTTTTACATTGCTACTTTCAATGTATGAGAGATCCAGTACCTCCATAATCATCTCCAATATTTGTTGATTTCTGTCTTTTTTATTATAGCCATACTAGTAGGTATATAGGGGTTTCTCAGGTTTTGATTTTCATTTCCCTAATTGCTAATGATGTTGATCATCTTTTTCATGTGCTTATTGTCCATTTGTACATCTTATTTAGAAAAATGTCTAAATGTAATTTTGAATATCTGTTTATTTAAGGATAATGAAGACTTGAGAGTTAGTTGCCCAGTACCTGTAGAAGATGAGCAAACAGACTGTACTTCTGCCCTGCAACTCAATATGAGTACAAATCCTCCATGTACAGCTGAGCTTCCTGCATTAAGGTACAAGTTTTAGTATAAAAAATCTTTAGCATGACTTTTTCTTCTCATTGGTAGTTCAGTAATTCTTGTTCTCTAAATCCAAACTCTTTTTTCCTTAGCACAACTCAGAAAGAAAAGGATCCAATAGAGGAATCCACTGTTCAGAAGGATGTTCTCAATCAGATGACTATACCAGTTTCTTCCCCAAGCACTGCAAAGACACCACAGGCAAATACTGCTTCACCAAGTAATAGTAACACAAATGCATCCGGAGCTGTGACCATACAGGTAACTTGGAAGAGTTTAGTTTATGTTAGAAAAAAATTTAATAGATTATATAATTTTAAAAACAACTTTTTTTCACATGGTACTTTATTAGAGCAAGAGTCATTTGGAAGTAGCTCGAAGTAAGACTGGCTACATCTGAAAGAAATTAAAGGAGTTAAATGTCACTATGAAGAAATGGAAAGTTTTAGTCATGTTGAAGAGTGAAGAATTTACTATTCAGTTTCTTTGGGTTTGTTCGTTCTTTTCCTTCTGCTCATAGCAGAAAAGCATCTCATCCAGGTTTTGGTGAATTTGCCAGTTTGGGGCTATCATAAAGAGATTTGACCCTGTTAAAATTCATCTTGTTGTTTATGTGGCACTAATAAGTCTTTGAAAGCCATTAGGGACTATTCCTACTTGTATTTCAGTACCAGAATCAATTTCATAATTTTTTGTATTATTTCTTCAGTTGTTGATACATCTTTATTTATTTATATGCAGTGCTGAGAATTGAACCCAGTGCCTCATACATGCCAGGCAAATGGGCTACTGCTGAGCCACAGCCCAAGCCCCCTCAATTTCATAATTTTATGATTGGGAAAATATGGGGTGGGGGACACAAAATTTACCTGTAATATTTTCACTGATACAACTAGTAGCATTTTAGCACAGCTCTTTATATTTTATAGATTAGAATATTATCTTGATGATGATAGTAATAATGTTAGAAAAGTATGATTTCTGCCAAGATTCTTGAATGTTCCTTCTCAGGGTTCTTTATACCAAGAGGAGGGGTTGGATCCATTTTATTTCATTGCATATATATTTCTTAAGTAAAATAATTATATCATGGATCAATTTCTAAGACTTCTTTTTTTTTTTCTTTTTGTGGTGCTGGGAATTGAACCCAAGGCCTTGTGCATGTGAGGCAAGCACTCTACCAACTGAGATATATCCCCAGCCCTGACTTCTTTTTTTCAACACTTTTTTTTTTTTTTAAGTTTATACTAATCACTTTAACAGCATTAGTGTATATAAGACTATCTGTTGCCCTTACCTAGAAAATAACTTATGTTTTTCTGTGGTTAAAATATCCTTTTTTGTACTTTATTAAAGAATGTGTATTGTAAGTTTTTTTTTTCCCCTTATCCCTTCAAAAGGAACCTCGAAAGTTAAGTTATGCCGAAGTGTGCCAGAAGCCCCCTAAAGAGCCAGTTCCAGTTCTTGTGCAGCCACTACGGGAACTTCGCTCCAATGTTGTGTCTCCCACCAAAAATGAAGAGACTGGAGCTCCTGAGAAGTCCATTGAGAAATCACATGAGAAGCCAGAAGCAAGGGCTAGTAAGGATTATTCTGGCTTCCGAGGCAATACCATTCCCAGGGGAGCATCTGGAAAAATCAGGGAACAGAGACGCCAGTTTAGCCATAGGGCTATACCTCAGGGAGTGACTCGACGTAATGGCAAAGAGCAATATGTGCCACCCAGATCACCAAAGTAAAATCAAAAAAACAAAACTATTCAAAAACTTTCTCTCTTCCCATTAAACTTGAGCCGTGGCTATATTGAACTGTTTTGGAGGGGAATGGGTAGCCAGGAAGGAAACAAAATATATCCTTAAATCATTATGGATTTTGAAATTGTGAGGAGTAGAATCCCAAAATTCATCTCTAAAGTGATTTTAAAATGCTGGAGGCTTCCAATCAGTATAAATACATATATATATATATATATAAATATATATATACACATATATAAAATATAATTTTTCTATTTTTGTTTTTGATTTTAATTTACAAAGATTTTCTGCCTGGAATCAATTTTGAGTGTTCAGATTTAGCTTGAGAAATTAAAACAAAACAACAACCAAAAAAAGCAGTATACATCCTTCAGTATAGGAGATGAGGGAGTAAGAAAATATTTTTTTGAAGAAGCATTTCTGTAAAAATTAGAAATTACTTTTTTAAATCTATTTAATGTTTGGCTTGGAGAATGTCATCTCTGATTATATGGCCTTGTGTTGCAGAGCAGATCAGTAATTGGGGTGTCTGTGGTTGTGAGTGTGTGCAAGAGTGATTTAAGCCAAATCTGTTGTCATATTAGTAAATGATTTGAAAACTGAATGTAATACTTGAGTAGATTTTTATTCTAGTTTGAATTTAGTCTGTCTTTTCAACTTTATTAATATTTCATTCAACAGACTGTTAAGCTCTAATTATACTTGGAGATGTGACTACCAATCAGTTTGATACTCAAGGAAAGAATGGGGGGCTATTCAACAAAATTCAGAAATTCATCTTGGACCTGAAATGATAGGTCAATGGATTTTAAAGGTTTAAACTGCCCTGTGATCTGTTGTCACCCCTCCCTTCACCTTTAAGATGGGAAACAAAACTTTTTTGCTATTTCATTTGTTACTCTTTGTTTTTTGACTACCTACCCCCAAAAGTAAAATAACCAACCACCTATTGAATTTGAATTGTATGTTTCTGTATATTTTAATTAATCCTGTCAAATCGTATAACAGTTATAAATTTGGGGATTTAACACTGAAATATTTTATTCTGTTCACATACTCAGAATTTTAGGTCCCAGAAAGGTGGGGCAGACTGACTCTCCAGTAATATTTTGTTTATTGTTAAAGATGAAACAATTTAACTGACTTTTTAAAAGTGTTAAATAGTATAGAAGAGAAAATTTTTATAAAGGCTTAATTGGGGGGGGGGGGACTTTTTTCTGTTTGCAGTGTATATCACCTTGCTTCCTTCGTCTTAAAATTAAAAAAAAAAAACCAACCTATATATATATATATATATATATATATACAGTTTGGAATTCACTGAAACAGAAACAGCAAGTCAAGAGATTTTTATGATAAGGTGATAAAGATGGTTAAATAAAATTGATGCAGAATTTCTCAGTGAATAAAATTGTAGCTGTCATATATTAAATAGGCAAGTTTACATGCTGGTATTTAGAAAATGGCTAAAATATTAAAAACCATGTTGCATTAATCTGTTTTTTAAGTCATACCATGTTCAGAGTTCTATGTAGGGTGGGGTTTTAGTTTTCTTCTTAGGGATAGTTTGTAACAGGAAGAACTTTCCCTTATGTTAATGAGTTACATATGTACAAATTGAAACTGTAAATTGTGAACACTGGAAAGCACCATTGTGGCATAGAATAAACATCTTTAATATAGTAAAGTGAATGTAAATGGAGGTTAAAAATGTTACTGTGAAACTGCTTTCAATTCTAAGTTAAGCTTTGGAGATTTGTATTAGTGGATAACTGTTAAGAGCTTTGAAAACACTGCACATTTCTGTACAAGCCAGAATTATTATTTCTTTGTAATTTATTATTTAGCTTGGCAGTTGCTTTTGATTTGGTGGATTGATAACATGGTATAATATATTTACACAGTTTGAAACTTTTCTACACACTATTTTTAAAATCAACTTCTAAAAGAGACATACAATAAAATTCGCTGAAATTTGGGGGAAGTTTAGGTCCTTTAAAAAAAGAAAGTTTTATTAATCATTGGCGTACATCTATGATAAAAGTGCTTATTTTGCTTTACTTACATAATGCTGCAGTTGGTGGAAATGAAACAAAGTGTTAACCCCCTGTGAGTGCATTGGAATTAAAAGAATAAATATTTTGTAAAAATCACTTGGTAAGGATTATAAGCTTAATTATTGCACTTAAGCATTACTCCTACTACTTTTTTTTTTTTTTTAATATCTGTCACAGTTGTAGGCTTCTTTTACTCGTATGCTTATGTGACTTTTTAGTTCACCAACTCCAAAAAATCTAAAGGGTTATTTGTTTTCTGGTACTCGGGATTGAACCCAAGCCTTGCACAAACTAGGCAAGCACTCTTATCACTGAGGTATATTCCCTACCCCCTAAAGGTTATAATTGAAACACAAGAAAGGAGTTATTTTTAAAAGAAGCAATCATATTCTTGCTTTTTTTCCAAATGTAATCGAAAGTAAAAAATGTTAAAGACGTGACTTTTTTTTTTAAGGCGACATGACCATTTTTTAATTTCTTTAAATATATTGTTTTTTAATTTAATTTGCCTTATTACATCTAATCATTGCCATTTGATGGGATGTATAGGGGGGAGAGTGTGTGTGTTTGCATATGTATATATATATATGTAATATATATATTCACAGAATGTGTTTAGCATTTATTTTATTGCAACAGGCTTAATGTTTATATTAAGTGATGCCAGTGAGTTGTGTGAAACTGTTGGCTTTTTTCCCAGCATTACTCTTAACTGATGAAGGTGGGTGTTTATTATACTTCAACTATTTATTTCTTCTGAAGATAGAATGATTGAAATCTCAGTTTTTTTCCTTCTCTTCATCCTTTTGGCCTAACTTTCCTTGAACTGCTGGAGGCTGTAAGTAGATAGAATTATATTGAATGTATGATACAGTGATCAGCCACAGTTCTTAACTGCATAAAGAACAAAAGTCATACAAGTTGATCACTTTGTACTTCATGTAGAAGGTACATAGAGACATTGCAAAACCTGCCTCCGTTTTCTACCTGATAATTAGGACTTTCATAATATCTAGGAACTGTCTCCAATGTTGATCATCCTAGTTTTGCCAGATATAGACACTAGCATTTAAAATAATGATCCAATCTAAATATTTTTCACCCTCATTTTGAAGGAACATTCATCTTTGATTGATAAGAAGTAGTTCTTGTCTCTTGTGATTAATTTGCAGGTGATCAAATGACAAAAAGAATTCTAATTTATTTTTGTTTCCTGCAGAGATTGGGGAATGCATCTAGGTGGTAGAGCTCTTAGCAAGGCCCTGGGTTTGATCCCCAGCTCTTCGAATTAAAACTAACAAAAAACAACAACAACAAACAAAAACTAATTTATTTTTGGTTCCTAAAGTTTCTTAACTTAGTTTGAATATTGTTTCACATTCCTTTCCTTTTTAAATAACCACACTTGCTTTATAAAAGGTTTAATGATGGAATATAGTCTCTTCACTAATGTAAATGAGAACAAGAATATTGCTGGAACAGGAAGTAGTATTTAAAAGTTACTGAACATTTTCTCTAGTTTTTATTAGTTATGGCCTTAATAATTAATTAGTCTTTTGGCTTAAATGTCTACTGATTTACCTTAACACAGTTGAAAAACACTGGGGTTAACATTCTTATTTGTATTGGCAATATATATTAACTATATTTTAAAAGAACTAAGTTGGTCTTTTTTTATGGAAAAGGTGAAACTCAAAAAGAGGGACAGTGAACTCCTTTTGAGGGATTTATTCTTAGATATAATATATGATGGATTTTTTCCTCTTTTATATATATATATTTCTTTAAATATGATGGCTACTAGTTCAAATTTAGAATTTTTTCTGCATGTTTTTGTAGCTAGTCTGATCTTTGAAGAAGACGTGGACATTTCATTTCATTAGCTGAATGAAGACATTTTAAATTAAAAGAAATTTTGTTTTAAACTTGAATAAATTCTTTTGAAAATCACCTGATTATTAAATGATTTTATTTTTAAAAATAAGAAGTTTTTATTAGTCTATGGTAGACATCTCCTAAAAGTGCAGCTCAGATATCTACAGGTTGTGTATTAAATATTTTTATTTTCAGTTTTGTAGCACAGCATACTGATTAGTATATGTAAAGAATTATCCATATCACCCTATTTTTTTTTCCCTTTAAAAAAAAATAAAAACTGTTTCAGATGTCCCTTGAATGGCATATCTTAAATGTTGGGGGTTGGGGGATCAGAACCATTTATCTGGCTTTCTAGTTTGTCCATTGCTTAGGTTTGTTACTGTTGTCAGAATTGTCCCTCCAAAAAATGGTGACACATGCTCTTGCATAAAATGTTAAAATACGTACATCCTTGTATTTGTATTTTCAACGTTGCCAAGGTGCTATGGGAAATTAAAGTAACAATATTAGAAAAAATAATAAAATTACTAAAAAGCAGGACTGGTTTCGTTTTCTCCAGGTGGCGTATGTCATGACTACTTGAGTTTACTTTTTAATCATTTTATGTTTTGCCCACTCTCTAGTTCTCTGGTTGTAATTTCATGTTTTTGATTGTTTATTTGTTTCTGGAGCAGGGAGTGTGGAATTTTATCTTCAAAACAAGGGTGGAGAACTGTAAAGTCTGTTTAGGATTCTGGGTGTTTTTTGTTTTGTTTTTTTGTGGTGCTGGGAATTGAACCCAGGGCCTTGTGCATGTGAGGCAAGCACTCTACCAACTGAGCTATATCCCCAGCCCACCTCTGGGGTTTTCTTGAGTATGTGGGGAATATAAAGAAAATTTAGCTTTTTAGCTTCTTTTTTTCCCCTTAGGCAAAAACAAAAAAAGCTAAGTAGATCTCAGGCATTTGAAGAGATGTCATCTGTAAATTAAGGTGATAGTTTGACTTTTATTGAATATACTGTATTGCTAATAAAACAAATATTTACTATTTTGTTTGGGAGGTGTTGTGGGAAATGAACCCAGGGGCACTTTACCACTGAGCTGCGTCCCATTCTCATTTATTTATTTTAGAATCAGGGTCTTGCTAAGTTTCTTGGGTTGGCCTTGAACTTGCAATCCTCCTGCCTCAGCCTCCTGAGTCATTGGGACTTCAGGCATGTGCCTGTAATGTAAAGATAATATAATTTTTAAAACAATCACATAGAATAGTATTTGCTGGGTGCAGTTGGGCACACCTGTAACCCCAGAACCTTGCGAGGCCAAGGCATTCGGATCACAAATTCTATGCCAGCTCAGCAAGTTAGATCTACCTCAAAAAGGGAAAAGGGGGGGGGGGTTGTTTCTCAGTGGCAGAGCGCTTGCCTTGCACGTGTGTGAGGCACTGAGTTCGTTTTTCAGCACCACATAAAAATAAAAGATTGTGGGGCTGGGGTTGTGGCTCAGTGGAAGAGTGCTCACCTAGCACGGGTGAGGCCCTGGGTTTGATCCTCAGCACCACATAAAAATAAGGTAAGTAAAGGCGTTGTGTCCATCTGAACCTAAAAAGTAAATATTTAAAAAAATAAAGATTGTGTCCATGTATACTAAAAATAAAATGCTTTTTTAAAAATGGTGGGGAGAGGCTGGGGATGTGGCTCAAGCAGTAGCACGCTCGCAATCAAGTTCTAGACTAATCCCCAATAAGGACTTCCTAATGTTGCCTGATCTTGCTAGAGAAGGCTACACACTTTTATTTTTATTTTTTAATATTTATTTTTTAGTTTTTTTAAGTGGACACTATTTTTATGTGGTATGAGGATCGAACCTGGTGCCTCATGCATGCTAGATGAGCACTCTACCACTGAGCCAAGACTCCAGCCCCCACAAACTTTTATGTTTTTTTGAATTCAGTTTTAGTAGCTGTTAGGGTTTTTTTGTGGGGGGGGGGGGGGGGCAGGTACCAGGGATTGAACTTGGGCAATCAACTGATGAAGCTGGCTTTGAATGCAATCCTCCTTTCTCAGCATCCCAAGCTGCTTGGATACACCGTGCCCGCCTTCACAAGTCTTCTAATTTTCTGTACTTCTCTGATTTCTGTTGTATACCTACTGTATCAAATTTAATGAGCTACGTAGTAAGTAAGATTCCAGCCCCTCCCAATATTACATTGGTTATCTTTGTTTTTCTCCCTTTTTTGGGGTGTGTGTGGGGGATGCAGTACTGGGATGGAACCCAGGGGCAATATATCCTTCCCCTTTCTTTTTTTATTTATTTTTTTTAACTGAATGTTAAGTTGCTGAGGCTGGCCTCAAACTTGTGATCCTCCTGCCACTGCCTCCAGTGATTGTTTTTGTCTTTACACATACTATTTAATTCTTGCGTGCTGTAGATGAATCCAGGGCCTTGGGCATGCCAGGCAAGCACTCTACCACTGACTGAACTATATCCCCATCCCAACATGCATTTGTATTTTGAATGATGCCTTTAAATCAATTTTGATTTGCATTTCAAATTTGCATAGATAAGTAAATATCAGTTTGATTTATCAAAATCAAGGATATGACTTAGTACTGAAGCTAATCATGATGGAGTATTCATTTAATCAGTATCACATGCTGATTTTCCAAGTAGTATACTGGGTAGCAAAAATTGGATCCCTGCCCATATTGTATTTTCAAAATAAGAACAGATTAATAAGAAATAATTTGAAAATTGGAGTTTAAACTGGATTGAAGTTGGGGATGGTACAGGTATAGAGTCCTTTGAGATACTGAGAACAGATCCCTGAAGGAGTTAATTAGATTGGGGGAGGCTGAAACCAAATGATACTTGATGGATAACACGTTTTCTATGATGAAGCTAGAGAAGGAGGCAAAAACCAGGCTCCTGGAATTTGAAATGTATATTATTGAGAACATGTGGGAGACCAGGTAGGTTAGG
Source organism: Marmota monax (assembly GCF_021218885.2). Taxonomy (NCBI): domain Eukaryota; kingdom Metazoa; phylum Chordata; class Mammalia; order Rodentia; family Sciuridae; genus Marmota; species Marmota monax. Next base: position 31,405,287 of record NW_026695227.1, read on the forward strand.
CCTGATAACAGATGTAGCAGAGTGGGAGAGTTGAATTGCAAAAAGCATGCAGTCAACAAGGATGCCTATGGATTAGATGGGGGAAGATAAACTAGTTGTGTGGCATGTACCTGCAGAGTTTGAGGCTATCCTCAGTGACCTAGTGACATCCCATTTCAAAACAGGAAAAGGAAGGTGTCAAAACTGACAAATTTGTCATGTGTGGAACTAGATGGATGTTGGTGCCATTTACCTTGATTGTATTACATTGCAAAGAACCCTTAGGAGGAAAAAATTATGAGTAGTTTTGAAATGATTATGCTTTTTTCTGCAGGATTATTTTGTGATCGTGACTCTGGCAAGATTGAGACAGACACGACAATAATGTTCAAAACCTTCAAGTGCAATAGTTCCATCTCTAGTGATAGAATTTAATTAGAAAACAGTTTTTATTTTCAGGTAATTTAAGAAGTGACTGTTAGGGACAGTGCTAAAATTTTTTTAAAAATCTGTTCCCCTTTCTCTATAGCATCTTGGTTTTTGTGGAACTAGGGGTAAACACAGGGTCTGACATATGCTAGGCAAGAATTCTACCACTGAGCCAATTTTTGCATCCTTTGTCTCAGTAATAATCCTATTTCCCACTTGGACTGTCTTCACCAACCATATGCAAAGATTTAACAATTTCATTTAAGATTTATAATGTTGCCAGACCTCACCAGTAAGGTTAGCCACATACTATAGAGGGAATGTTTTGACTTGCCATTTTTCTGGATCTCTAAAATAGACTGATTTTATGTCTATGTAAGCAAACCAAGTATGAGCTAGAAGTCATGTAACACCAATAAATATGACTTGGAAGATTATAGAACTTGCATGTCTATCAAACTTTTTCCCTCTTTGTTTTATGTTTTATGTTACTAGGGATTGAACCCAGGGGCATTCTATTGAGCTAGATCTCCAACCCTTACTTTTGAGATGACCTTGCTAGGTTGCTAGGCTCATTGCAAATTTACAATCCTCCTGCCTCAGCCTCCTGGGCATATGATTGCAGGTGTGTACTGATGTGCCTGGCCCCAAGTTGAATGTTGATCAGTATGGTTAGGTAGAAAAGGAAGGGACATGCTAGCCCAAGTGAGTAAAGACAAAGAGAGATGACAAATGGAAAATTAAGCATAGTAATTTGAGTGGAGCATAGGTGTGTTTTTTTTTAATTGTTTTTTAAAATATTTTTTTTTAGTTGTAGTTGACACACAATACCTTTATTTATCTACCTGTTTATATGTGGTTCTGAGGATCGAAGCCAGGGTGTCTTAACATGCGAGGTGAGCGCTCTACCACTGGAGCCACAACCCCAGCCCCAGCATAGGTTTTAATACAGCATGGTGCAAGAAAAGTTGCATGCTAAGAAAATTAGTTTTCACTTGATTCTGTAGGGAATGCAGAGCCATAGAAGTCTAAGCAGAAGATGAATATGTACTTGAATGATGAGATTCTGTCCAGAACAGTGGTAATGTTTATGGCCTGGGGCTGTAACTCAGTGGCAGAACGCTTGCCTAACATGCGTGAGGCACTGGATTTGATCTTCAGTACCACATAAAAATAAATAATGATACTGTCTAACAGTGTAACTGTCACCTAAAATACATAGCTAGTTTTGGGAGAAAAGATTGAAAGAACAAGTTAGATTGAAATGCAGAAACTGACACTTTGAATTTCAAAATTACTATAGGTCATTTATAGACACATCTGCAGTAAATGTACTAATTGATGGGAATAATACCAACTTGAAGATGATGGATACCTTTTAACCCTTCTTAGGAAGGGAGATGAGTGACAGAAATGCATGCCTAGGGCCTACTATATGTAATGTGAAAGTTTTGAAGGAGAAATGGTGAAAACTGTTTTGTTAAATGCAGGTGGTAAAATGGACACACTGAAGCATGGTGGCATACACCTGAAATTCCAGCGACTTGGGAGGCTGAAACAGGAGGATCACAGGTTCAAGGCCAGCCTCAGTAAATTAGTGAGGTCCTAAGTCACTTAGTGAGATCCTGTCTCAAAAAAGGGCTGAGGATGAGTACACAGGTGTAGTTCTTGACATTTGGAAATGTTTTCAAATAAACACAATTTGTGAAAAGAAAGGGGACTTCTGGTATCCAATCTGGCATGACTTGGAAGTTTATAGAACTGGCATGTAGGAACTTTGGAAGTTGCCTATCAGATCATCCTAACAAACAAATGAAAAACTGAACCAACTGAAGAATTAGTAATTCTTAGGACCCTAAGAGAATTGAAGTCACAGGGAAAAATATTGCTTCCAAAATTGAAAAGAGATACAAATTCCAAAACAGATTCACAATCCACTGCAGCAGAAACCCATGAGCAGTAGCAGTGCTGGGGGCAAGGTCCTAAACTGCTACTGATAATTGCTAGAGGCTCAGTGTGGACAAATGTAAAAGAACTCCAGGGTAACCCACTTGTTTTGCTTCCTGATCTAATTCTCATAATATCAGGGAGGAAATTCCCTTCCAAGGAAGGCAAAAGAAGCCATTTCAAAATATTCCAGAGCATCCTGTTTTTACCAAGGACTGTCCTCAGAAAAACTGTTAACTACAGCCTAACTTTTTGGGGTTTTATCAGAGTTTAACTGACCTGGGGTGGGGGTAGGGTGGGGAATGCAACTCCAACAAGCTGTAATTTTCTGTATGAAAACAGGTAATACCCTACTCGAGCTCACCAAACAATTATGCTCAACATCAAATGTCATCAGAGAAATACAAATTCAAGTGAAATACATCTGTCCATATTAGCCCAAACATAGAACACTTGACAATACCAAGTGTTGTGAAATAACAAATTCATTCATTGCTGGTGGCAATACAAAATGGTTACAACCATTTTGGAAAGTGGTTTGGCAGTTTCCTACAAAACTAAATGTACTCCCACCATCATGCTCCTTGGTTTCTACCTGAAGGGATTGAAAGCTTATATCCATACAAAAACCTGCACAGAGATATTTGTAGCAGCTTTATTCATAATTACCAAAACTTGGAAGTAAATGACATTTCTTCAGCCAATGAATAGGTGAATTATCTTGCTATGTCCAGATAATAGAACTCTATTCATAATAAATGAGCTATCAAGCTCATGGAAAAGGGCATGGAGGATAAAACTCAGTGGTAGAGTGCTTGCATAAGATGTGCCAGACTCTGGGTTCAATCCCCAGAACCACTTTTTAAAAAGTAAGGAAATGTTTATTAAGGGAAAGAATAAAAAAACAGGGGCTGGGGTTGTAGCTCAGCGTGCTCGCCTAGTATGTGTGAGGCACTGGGTAAGTATAATGTGAATATATAATACTATAGTGTATGTATATATGTGTCATTATACATTTGTCCAAACCCATAGAATATACAGCACCAAGAATGAACCCTAATGTAAACTATAAACTTCAGGTAATAATGGTATGTCAATACAGATGCATCAGTTGTAATAAATGTTCCACTCTGGTTGAATGAGAAAGGATATGTATGTATAGAGTGAGGGGGGTACTTGGGAAATCTCTACTTTCATCTTGGTTTTGTGAACCTAAAACTGCTCTAAGAAAGAAATACTTAAGAAAATTTAAAAAAGAAAAGAAATTCTGACATATGCTGCAACACAATTGACCTTTGAGGGCATTATGCTAAGTGAAATAAGTCACAAAAGGACAAAATACTATGATTCCACTAGTCATAGAGACAAAAAAATAGAAAGGTGTTTGCCAGGGGCCTGGTGGGAGGAATAGAGTTATTTTTTTAATGGGTATAGAATTTAGTTTGCAACATGACAAAAGTTCTGGAGAGAGAAGGTGGTGATGATTTTAAAGAAAAATATGAATTTATTTAACACTAATTATACACTTAAAGTGGTTAAGGTAGGGCTAGGCTGTAGCTCAGTAGTAAAGTACATGCTTATTAACATATGCTAGCTCTGGGTTCAATACCCAACACTGCAAATTATTTCTTTTTAAATGACTAGATGGCTCAGGAGACTGAAGCAGGAGGATCTCAAGTTCAAAGCCAGCCTCAGCAACTTAGCAAGGCTGCAAGCAACTCAGTGAGACCCTAATCTTAAAAAAAGTGATTAGTGCCTAAAACTGTTAAGGACGATAAATTTTATGTTATATATTTTGGCACAATTAAAAATTTCTTTTCTTTCTTTTTTTTTTTTTTTTTTTGGTACTAGGTATTGAACCCAGAGGGTCTTAACTACTGAGTCATATCCCTATTCCTTTTATTTTATATTTTGAGACAGGGTTTCACTAAGTTGTAGTAACTGAACTCAAACTTGTGATCCCCCTGCTCTCCTGCCTCTGCTTCCCAGGATACTAGGATTGCAGTCATGCTCTACCACAACTGGCCATAATCAAAAACTTTTCAAAGTAAAACACAGAAAAATAGAACATGAAGAGTAGTCAGAGAAAGAAGTTTGCAAAATACACTGGCATTAAATATTCTGAAAAGAGAAGCAGAAGAAAAAGGAGAAAAAACTTTAAAAGGAGTGTTCAAGATAAATGCCACATTGATAAAATGTCTAAAAGGTCCATTTGAACTTCATTCACAGTGAGGTAGTTAGTGCTAACTATTACCAACTACATTCAACAGAGTATGAATGGAAGCTCATAGGATTGAAAATAGATTGAAAAACAAGGAGAGAGATGCTAGTGGTCTACTTAAAATATTTAATCAGTCTTCTTACCCTAGGTCCTGTCTTTCCATCTATTTCTATCTCCCCAATTTTTCATTCCCATGCCCAGACTTACTAGGTGCATATTGGCTTCTTTTTTTTTTGTATTGGGATTAGACCTGAGAGCACTTAACCAGAACCACATCCCCGACCCCCAGCTCTTTTTTATTTTTATTTTTTAATTTTTTTATAACTTCTATTTTTTTTTATGTGGTGCTGAGGATCAAACCCAGTGCCTCACACATGCTAGGCAAGTGCTCTACCACTGAGCCCCAAACCCAGCCGCTATTATTATTATTATTATTATTATTATTATTATTATTATTATTTTGAGACAGGGCCTCACTAAGTTGCTGAGGAGACTGAGGCAGGCTTTGAACTTGCAATCCTCCTGCCTCAGCCTCCCAAGCTACTAGGATTATAGTATACACCATATCTTATGATCCCCAGAGATTAATGTACATACAACTCTGAGCATCGATACATAAAAATTTAGGGATTATTTACCTGTTATTGCTAAGATTTTATTTACTTGATTTCTAATAAATATTTAGATTTTTTCAAGTGTTTATTAATCAGTAATGGTTTCTTTTCCATTCGTTTTTATTGTTTTATGAAGCTGGGGGTCAACTCAGGCCCTTGTACATTCTAGGTAAGTGGTCTACTGTAATAGGAACTTAGAAACTGCTTTGTTAAAAGCGTGGACTCTTCACTTGGGCCTACAGAGATGTTTGATGGGCAAATAAAGCAGAATCTCTGCCTTTCTTTTTCTTTCTTTTTTTTTTTTTTTTTTTTTTTTAATTTTTTTGGTGGTACTGAGAATTGAACCCAGGGGTGCTTTACCACTGAACCACATCTCCAGTCCTATTTATTTATTTATTTATTTATTTATTTATTTATTTATTTATTTTTTAATTTTGAGATAGAGTCTTGCTACATTGCCCAGGCTGGCCTCAAATTTGCAATCCTCTTGTCTAAGCCTCCCCAATTGTAGGGTTTATAGGCAAGTGCCACCACATTGACTCTGCCTCCACTTTGTATTTGCATCTGTCTCCTTTCTACTTAAACTTTGGGTCAGATTCTTGTTCAACTCTGCATGTAGACATGTTAATCATTTAAGGAATGTTGGTCTAAATCTTGTAATCCTCTTTCTTGAAGGAGGAGTAAGTAAGGTATTTTCAAGGACATCATAATCAACAGATTGTCAATTGCTAGCTGCCATCCTATTCAAGACTCCTGGTGAGGCATCTAGAATTCTCTAGTCACTGCATTAAACCTGAAGGCCTAACTGCCTTTCTGACTTGTCTTTTTCTCTGAGTCATTCTCTCTTGCAGTTACTTTAGATTCCAGGAAGATATCTCATCAATAAATATCCTATGACAAGAGTTGAAACTACCCCAGGCAATAGTAACTGATAATGATCTGGCTGATAATGATCAACCAGAACACAGTTTAAATATGCATGCTTCTTGCCCACATTTTGTTCAGTACCCTACTTAAATCTGAAGCTCATGTCAGTATTCCTGAAGATAGGTCTAAAGATGCTAATCCTCTTGTCTTTCTAGTATGGATATGCTGAATAAATTTCTTTCTTGCATTTTAGTATTATTTTTTCCATTTGATTTTTGAGGCCTCCTATGGCCTAAAGACTCCTGCAATATAATGACTGAGCTAGATACCCAGCCCCTAATTTGTATATGACTTGTAGTTTAAAAAAATTTTTTTTTTAAAGAGAGAGAATTTTAATATTTATTTTTTAGTTTTTTTCGGCGGATACAACATCTTTGTATGTGGTGCTGAGGATTGAACCCGGGCCGCACGCATGCCAGGCGAGTGCGCTACCGCTTGAGCCACATCCCCAGCCCTAAAAATTTTTTTGAGGTCATCCTTTTCTAGTATGATTTGCTCAGGAAGTCTTTCCTATCATGAAGTTATTAAGTATTTTTCTCTATTTTCTTCTAGTACTATAATGATTTTACTTTTTAATTTTAGCTTTTAGATGCATTCAGAATTTATTTTGGTATATTATGAAAGTTTTAACATTTTTTTCCTAAATAAATTTGTTATGAAAGCATTTGTTGAATACAGTTGTATCCCTTTATCCATGGGGGGATACATTCCAACCCTACAAAAACTGTGGGGTTGGTTTTTTCTATATATACATACCTAGGATAACATTTAATTTATAAATTAAGCTGTTAGAAATTAATAGTAATCTCCAGATGCAGTAGTACTAAGGAGGCCAAGGCAGGAGGATTGAAAGTTCAAGACCAACCTGGACAACTTAGACTTTATCTCAAAAAGTACAAAGGACTGGGGAGGTAGCTTGGTGTTAGAGCACTTGCTAGCATGTACAAAACCCTGGGTTCAATCCCCAGTGCTGAAAAAAAAAATTACAATAACTAGTAATAAAATAGAACAATTATAGCAATACACTATAAGTTATGTGCATATAGTTTCTCAAAATATCTTACTATACTGTACTTACCTCTTGTGATCATATGTGATGATATAGTGCCTATGTGATAAGATTAAGCAAGGTAAATGATTGTAGTCATTATGATGTAGTATTGGGCTTTTTTTTTTTTTTTTTTTTTGTGGTACTGGGGATGGAACTCAGGGCCTTGTGCATGTGAGGCAAACACTGTATCAACTGAGCTATATCCCCAGCCCCTGGGCTGTTATTGACTTTTTCATGATATGTCAGGAGGACCATCTGCTTTGGGTGATCCTGGATCTTGGATCCCTGACAATGTCAGAAGTTGGATATCAAAAGCAGATGATACTGAAGGTTGAGGATTCTCAATAGTTAATTTAATTTTAATTTGTTTTTACAAACCTTTTTGAAAAAATATTGTAATTATCTTGCTGGGTGTGGTAGTGCATGCCTGTAATACCAGCAACTCAAGAGGCTGGGGCAGGAGGATCACAAATTTGAGGCCAGCCTCAGCAACTTAGCGAGACCCTGTCTCAAAATAAAAAGGGCTGGGGATGTGGCTCAGTGGTTACTCACCTCTGGGTTCCATCCTGGGAACCCTCCCCCACCCCCCCTCAAAAAAAAAGTTATTTTTTTTGGTACTGGGGTTGAAACCCACAGGTGATATACTGTTGAGCTTCATCCTGCCTCAGTCTCCTGAGTTGCTAGGATTACAGGTATGCCCTACCATGCCCAGCTGTTGTCTATTTGTTTTTTTCTCTCTCTCTCTCTCAATATTTTTAGTTGTAGATGGACACAATATTTTATTTATTTATTTTTTCATGTGGTGCTGAGGCTCAAACCCAGTGCTTCACACGTGCTAGGCAAGTGCTCTATCACAGAGCCACAACCCCAGCCCCTGTCTCTTTGTTTTTAATTTATCAAACTGTTGTTGCAGAGATTTGTATTAAGTATTCAGTGATCACATGGGTGATTTTCATGCTGCTTTCCATCTGAGGATTATATTCCATAATTTTGTCACGTAATGTCTGTACAATTCAAAACACTTCAGTAAATTTTGGTAATGACTGCATTGCTGATTCTGTGTTAGTTTCTTTTTCTTCATCTTCTTCTTTAGATGACTCAACAAATTCTTCCAGTTCCTCATTGTCTTCCATAGCCTTCCATGTGTTCTTCCACTTCTTCATCAAGCATGTTGACAAACCCTTTTCCATCTACTTGTCGTGCTGCATGAATGATTTTCCTGACTTCTCCATGAATCCCTGGAAAGCCTTGAAAATCATTCGTGACTTCACTCCATATGTTCTTCCAGCAGGCATTGACAAGTTTTAATTCATTCATTGCAGCTTTGATGAATGTTATTACATCAGCAATAGTGAAAGATTTCCATCCAACTCTGCATTATGTCCAGATTAGGGGCTGCATTGATTGCTAGTCAAATGTTATCAAATATCAGGCAGGTATGTAGGGCCTTGACAAACTGAATACATTAGTCCCCCTTGTCCTTGGGGGATACATTCTAAGTACCTTCCCCTCAATGGATGCCTAAAACCATGCACAGTACCAAACTCTATATACAAGCACTGTGATACTATAACAATTTGTTGATAGCCAAGATGGTCACTAAGTGGCTAATGAACAGGTAGCATATACATCAAAGATACAATGAACAAAAGGAGTATGATTTACATACAGGATGGGATGAAGTAGGACAGCCTGAAATTTCATCATGCTCTTCAGAAAGGCATACAATTTGAAACTTATGAATTGTTTGTTTCTAGAATTTTCCACTTAATATTTTCAGACAGAAGTTGACCATGGGTAACTGAAACTGAAGAAAATACAACCCATGATAAAGAGGGAATACAAACAATGAGGTTGTAATGGAGGTAAAAAAAGAAAACCTTGACATTTTCATTTTCATAGCAAATAGGTTCAGATGGTGAGGTGTATTATCTATTATTAATAGGACTTTAAATTCAAACCTGTCCTCTTCCAAGCATTTTGTTACTTCTGGTATAAATCATTCTTAGAACTACCCCAAAAACAAGACTTACTGATTATGTTTTGAAAACATGGGCAGGTAATATTTGGTTTTGTTTTTGACAATGTATGAGTTCTTCACCTTATGCACTAGCCAGGCTTTATCATAAGGTCTGTAGCAGTGTCACATAGTACCAGAGTTAATTTTTCTTTCCATGATCCATGCCCTGGTGTTTCCTTTGCACTATCAATGTAGGTTCTTTTGAGCATTTTCTTACAGAAGAGCCTTATTTCATCAAAAGCCTTATTTAATCAGCTCCTTCAACTCTGCCAGAAATGTGGCAGCAACTTCTTCATCAGCAGACATAGCCTCTCCAATGTATTTTTTAAAAATCAACAGCTTTTATTATCATTACATACTTCAGAGAAAAAGGAATGTTTCAAATGGGTCAGGGAACTAGGGAAAGAAATGCAGATTTGCACACATCACTCTGTGTGCACAGGGTAGCAGTGCTCTCCACACATTACGCACAGAACCTGTACTTGTCTGGTGCCTCTTTGCAGACACTACCCTTGCACACTTGGCACAACCAGTGGAGCAGTAAGACAGCAGTTGTTTTTTGCAGGAGGTGCATCTGCACTCTTTGTATGTGCAGGAGCCACAAGTGACACAGGAGCAATTGGGGTCCATTTTGAATCCAGGTGAGTCAAGGTCTCAGGCAAAGGGCAAAGAGACAGAGGAGTTGCTTGAAGGTCTGTTTTCTCCAGTAATTTTTATATTTTCATTCTAAACCTGTTCCTGAATCTATGTAGGTTGGATCCTGGAAGAGATTTTAAAAGAATGCTTTTCAAGAATACTATACTCAGTAACATAACTCATGGATAAAATAAAAATTCTGAAAGAACTTTATATTAATTGAGAGGTTTAAACATATCTAAGAGAGTTCCAGAGTAATAGAAGGGAAGGACTGGCAGAGAAACAATTTTTTGAGAAGAAAAAAACAGTTTTCACCGAGCATTAGAGGAAAATTAATCTTAGTATACTTTGAATAGATATATAAAGATAAACAAATAAATAGACACATAGACATTTTGTAGTAAAACTTGAAAACATTAGGGATAAAAAGAAAATCTTAAAAGCTACCAGAAAGAAAACAGATTAGATAAAAATAGGAATACCAGACTGTAGCAGACTTATTTTTTTTAATCAACAATGATACTTGCCAGGAAACAATGGAATAATTCTGAAAATGACTATGTAGAATTTTATATATCCATAGCTATCTTTACAAGTGAGGGAAAATACAATTAATTAGAAATAAAAATACATTTCCAGATACCAAAGATGAAGTATTTATTTTCTACATATTTTCCCTAAAAGCTTTATTGAGGATATATATCAGCCAGGAAAAAAAAAAAAAACAGAGAAGACATAAATAATATTAAACATGGATTGACAAAATATAAGCAAAATTTAACTTGATGTATATTTTTAAATGTTTTTGTATTTCAATAAAGATATTTTTGTTCATATGGCACTGGGGATTGAACCCAGAGTCTTCTTACCACTAAGCTACATGCCCAGCCCTTTAATTTTTTCTTTTGAGACAGGGTCTCACTAAGTTGCTTGATAATTTGCTGAATGTGGCCTCAAACTTCCGGTGCTCCTGCTTCAGCCTCCTGAGTTGCTGGGATTATTAGCATATACCACCACACCTAGCTAAATAAAGCTAAATAAAGCTAATATGGGCTGGGGATGTGGCTCAAGCGTAGCGCGCTCGCCTGGCATGCGGGCGGCCCGGGTTCGATCCTCAGCACCACATACAAACAAAGATGTTGTGTCCGCCGAGAACTAAAAAATAAATATTAAAATTCTCTCTCTCTCTCTCTCCCTCTCTCTTTAAAAAAAATAAATAAATAAATAAATAAATAAAGCTAATATTAAAACTGTAGCTGGGCGCGTGCAGTGCCTCAGGCCTATAATCCCAACAACTCAGGAAGCTGAGGCTAGAGGATGGAAAATTCAAGGACGGTCTGAGCAATGTAGGGAGAACCCATCCCTATAATCCCAATGGCTCAGGAGGCTAAGGCAAGAGGACTGCAAATTCAAAGCCAGCCTCAGGGGGGGGAGGGTGGATGATGGGAAAGGCAGCGGAGCACAACAGACACTAGTATGGCAATTTGTAAATCAATGGATGTGTAACTGATGTGAATCTGCAATCTGTGTATGGGGTGAAGGTGGGAGTTCATAACCCACTTGAATCAAAGTGTGGAATATGATATGTCAAGAAATTTGTAATGTTTTGAACAACCCACAATAAAAAAAAAAAAAAAGCCAGCCTCAACAATTTAGTGAAGCTGTAAGCAACCTAGTGAGAATCTGTCTAAAAATAAAAAGGGCTGGGGATGTGGCTCAGTGATTATGGATTTAATCCTTGGTTGGGAATATGGTTTAGTGGTAGAGCAGTTGCCTAGTATGTGTGATGTGCTGGGTTCAATTCCCAATATTGAAAATAAATAAATAACCAAACTGTAAACAATTAAAAAAATAAGGTTGGAAATTAATCAAGTAGTTAAGGCATATTTAAATACTTATGTTCAGGAGAAATTTTCATTATTATAGCTTTTAAATAACTGCAAAAGAATACAGGGATGTCTTTCAGTAGTAGAGCAATTGCCTAGCATGTGTGAGACCCTAGGGGTTGTGGCTCAGCGGTAGAACGCTGGCCTCATGTGTGAGGGAGGTCCTGGGTTTGATCCTCAGCAACACATAAAAATAAATAAGGGGCTTGAGTTGTGGCTCTGCGGTACAGCGCTTGCCTCGCACTTTGAGACCCTGGGTTCGATCCTGGGCACCACATAAAGATAAATGAATAAAATAAGGGTACTGTGTCCAAATACAACTAAAAAATATTAAAAATAAATAAATAAAATAAAGGTAATGTGTGAGATGCTGGCTTCTATCCCCAGTACAAAAAAAGAAAAAAAAGGGAAATAAGAACAAAGAAAACAATAGCAATACAATGTGTACCTTCCAAAATAGAAGAATGAAATACATAAGTACTATCTAATACTTCATTAATTCAGTAATAAGAAGAAAAAGAAAAAAAAAGCAAATTATTGATAAACAAAAAACATGTCACGAGCAGCTTCTCAGCCTTGTCTGGTTACCAGGAGTTCCCTTCCGGATATCTGCACTGGACCCCGGACCGCGACGTACGCGAACACCAAGCACGAACTCGATTGCCTTTTGAAATGCTGGTTTATTCGCACACCACACAAAGCAATACACGAGATGGCTGGCTCACACTGCACGATCTTACTCTCAGGCGATGAGAGTTGATTGTGAGCAAATACATGGAGTTTCCCTCGCGCTTATATACTCTATATGTTTACAACAAACTTGTTTGTGTCTAACTTATCTAACATAAGCACACTACCTAGTTACATCATCAACTTATCTAACATGGGCATACTATCTAGTCATCCTATAACCAAAAACATGTTTACAACTAAAAAGTCACTTAGTCACTGCAAAGTCCAAAACAAGTCCAAAACAAGTCCTTTTGCTGATTCATGTTGTTTGTTCATCCTTGATGTTTACTCCTGTCATTCCACCCCCTTGATACGGAGGCGCCGATGGTACTGATGGTGCCGATGTATCAAAGCGACATGTACGGTCCCCTGTCTTAGGTCGTCCATTCGGAAGTTGCCCGTCCTCGGGGAAACGTATGGGCTGTCGCGGCCCTGCAAACCAATCTTCAGATTGGAAGATGCAATCCACGGCATCCATGCAGCCACCGACCACACAGGAGTGCAGAAAAGGCTGAAGCATAGCACGAAACTCACAGCAGAAGGGAGCTTTCACTCTTGGAACGAAAAGTTGTTTCAATCGTAAATAAATGTCCAAATCCAAATCCTTTACTAGATCCAAATCTATCACCAAATTGTGAACTATCATAAATGGATAATTAACATCTTTTTCAGAGAACATCGGAATTGGAGTCATCCGGTCCTTCCTGAATAATAGGTCGTTCCTCAGCTTGCGTCCTAATATCCGTTTGATGATTATCTGGTCCACAGACATAGTTCCTCAAGAAATTCTACAATATTAACCAATCTTAGGTAAGTGTTGATGACAATCCACATAAGTCCATAATTTAATAAAGTAAGGCTTACAAATGTTTCTTAAACATATGTCAAATAAAGATCTAGGAACATATGTATTCCTTTGTCTGCATTGCGAATTGATTCTACACAATACAGCATCACCAAATAATAATGATCTATTATAGTTAAGTGAAATAAGTCCATTAACATAAAAAGCACCTGCATTAGAATGTAAGGTTAATAAATCATGATCAGACTTCATCACTTCAGTGAACAATCCAAATAAAGTCTTAACACACAAATGTATATTATATCTACAATAAACATCACAATGCAAATTATTATCAGAAATACAATTCCAAACATGATTCAAAAACACACACAAAGAGGGCACTTGGCCTTCCAAGGTCCTATCCAGTGGACACCATGGTCCACTGCGTAAGGTTACTAGTCTACATAAAAGAGAAAAACGTTCCTGCCCAAACAGTGTATATGCACTATATAAAAACCATGTATTTACATGAAATTCGATGCAAAGATGACAATTTGCATAGTGCAACTGTTCAGAATAATTCCTCGATCTTTCCGTCCTTCTCCTTCTTGGATTTGATGTTCTTAGTGCCTTTCGTTTCATGGTCCCTGTAATGTTGAAGTTTATCCATTTTAATGTAAGTTTTCTTTCCTGCAGTCTTATTGATCTTTAAACAAACCTTAATACATAATACAAATAATACAAAACAACATACATATAGCAATCCTTCCTTAAGCCAATGGAAAGGGTTCCATCTCATAATGCAACTAACATCTGCATGAACCAATTTTCTAAAGAAACCTACAAAACTACAATCATAAGTATACTGAAAGTCACGCGGAATCAAGTATCCGGAATCAACCAACATTTTAACTTTATGAGTTTCTCCTGAGAATCTTTGGAGAAGTTCAGTAGTTTGATTATGTACTGTCTCAATTTCCTTTCCCAATGAAGCATAAATGGACTTAGCTGCCTCCGTCGCCTTCATCATATGTTTATATTCTTCCGACAGAGGTGGCTGGGGCACAAAAGTATGTAACCCAAAAGTATGATTAGACAAATAAACCACCTGAGTCAGGACTCGTACATTTCTCGTGTTAGTAAAATTCAAACTCCTAAACAGATGTTTCTGAACGGTCAAATTCATATGTTCCATCATCATGACATTAGTATGTATATGGCAACCAGCATTCAGACTCAAAGAATCACTATAAGAAATGTTTTGCCATCGTTGAACCATGTACGGTTCAGGATAACAAGACAACATATTAAAATTCCCAAGATCTAACAAAGTAGCCTGAGGCATAGATATAGTTATATCAGAAGTCCTAGGTTCATCTGAGAAAAGATCATAGGCTATAACAGTTGTTTTACCTATCGCATAAGTGGCTTCACTAGGCACATAATATGACATATTGTTCCATTTCAACCAATAAAACTTATCAAATGGTATTATCCAATCTTTACCAATTTTCTTTGGTATAGCCTTAGTTGGATATCCTATTACAACCTTAGATGTCGACATTTGCCATAAATTAATCATGCAAACACCAGTTTCACACCAAGAGTCCTTTGTAGGATCTAATATGGTTATAGCTGATGCAGTTTCCATGCCTATGCCAGTTCTAAATAACAGTCTTATTTCTTCTAATCCCGCGGTGATCATTGCCTGCAGATGTTCACACTCCTGAGTTGCCTCCAATTGTTTCATGCGTACATTCCACGATGCATCCATAGTCTCGATCACCTTACTTAATGAATCAACATGATGTTTCAAAAGTTCCTGTTCTGCAGAAAGTCTTTCCATAAGCAAGGACGCGGAGTGCAGATTTTTAGATAATTGTGAGATAACAAAGTTCTGTTTATTCTGAAGTCCACGCAGAGCTGAAATTTCCACTCGAAGTTCCTCCGTCATTGCTCCAGCGATTGCTGCCCCCAAAGCTGCTCCGGCCAGGAAAGCGCCAATCGCTGCGAACTGCAAAGGTCTCCGTCCTGCTGCATTTCTTTGAACTGAATAAAACAAATCTGGCAACACAGTAGACTCAAAAGAAGGACATACAGTTTCACCTTTCAACAAATCACTAACAGACAATCGTAACACAATTGGCTGTACTTGTGGTTGTATCAAAAATCTAACTGGCTGATGTAGTAAAGGTAAAAATCCTGGAGCCTCTAAAGTCTTCATAAAATTACCGTCCTTTTCCTTGCGTGGGAAGAGGACCGCTCTTGGGAAATGGGCAGTAACCCATCCCTTGGTTTCATTAAATCCTCCTCTATCAATTAAGCAAGGATTCAAAGAGGTCGGTTCCATGTAGCATTTCTGCATATCCATCTTTGTACTATATATAATATGATTACCTGCATGTGCATCAAACACATCAGTATTATTATGTAAAACATCATGTGTTACAATATCATAAAGATTCCATTCATTTTCACTTCCTGGTAATAACATATACCAGTAATAAGGTAATTTTCCTGGATATATTTTACTAGGCCAAGTAGAGAAATCCATTCCTTGTGTCAACCACCATTTCAGAGTTCTTCTATCTGCTACATCCACATGGTATCTAATTATAGTATCCCAGAGCTGTGCTCTAGGGCACCCAGTCTTCAATGACCAGTAGTCATCAGCATTTACCAGGTAAGTTTCTGTTTTGTAATTCACTAAAGTAACTTCATCCAAATCTGGTGGTACAAATGCAAGAGAATATACTGTTGGATGTAAAGTATAATCCCTCGTTTGTTTTTCCTCATTGCCTAATACAACATTACCACCTTCATAATGTTTGGAAACATTTCCAGTTATATTTACATCAAGAGGAATATCATAGTACGTGGAATCATTATGCATAATAGACCTATGAATACCAATCACATATTGCCATGAATGTGGAAACCATCTGCAAATAGATCTTTCCATAGCTAAACTAACATTTTTAGTGTCCACATAATTAGAATCAACTCCCATCGGGATTGACATATTATGGACATTCACTCTGATTTTGTCATCACTCAAATTAAACACGGGAATCAAAGTCCCAAAGAAATTATCATAAAACTTAAAGGTACAGTCTTCGCATTTATAATAAGGCCACTTTGAAGATTCTCCTTTGGATCCATTATAAGTATAATCTACCTGCAGAAATGTAACATTATAAAAGTGTTTTTCCAAAATATCCTTAGGTGTGACAACCAATACAGGTTGCCAGGACTGATTATCAAACCTATGCCACGTATTATTCACCTCAAGATGCATATGAGAGGCATTCAAATATACAGCATGAAGAGGATTCTGTACACAATTTTGTCTGCTAAAATTATAACACCATGTCCAATTAAATATATTATAATATTGTGTGTAGTTTTTCCACACTGTCTGGTTAACAATGTATTCGTCCACGGTGAATTTATAATCATGTAACCCTGGACTATGCACTCTCTGTCCCAATTTCGGGCCATCCACAATCTCTGAGAGGTCCCATTCATTGTTGGCATTTTTAAAGACATACCTCCTTGTTTTGTTTTCAAATAATAGCCATCCAGAGTGATTAAACATTCCAAATTCAGGATGTAATACCCCAGTCGTCCTGTAAACTGGACCCAGCCTACAGGCCTGTGTGTGAATCTTATAAGTTACAGATGAATAATTACCAATTTTATAATAATATCTATATTGGCACCACTTAAGGAAGGTTGAATCAACAGGGAAGCAAACTCTACCAATAAATGCTTGTCCCTGTGTTCGGTTAAGCATATCTCCAAAAATGCTACGGATACAAACATACCCGATTTTATCCTTTATTTTAGGAGGCGTGGCCACGGGTTTAACCAAGTTATGGGTAAATGGCTGTGGTAAAGGGTCGGTCAACACAACAGGTGATCGCCAAGTGGCGGTACCTAAGGTATTGACTTTCCACCAATTATCTATAGTAAGATAAGATTGGTTCCGTATTTCTAAGGATCTATCAGGATTCTGTAGAATCTCGAACTTTCCATATATAGGTAAATTAGGAAAATCCGCTACACAAGATACATAATGGGTATAATTCAAATGAGTTCTGCTTTGCACATCTTCAATATATATAGACATATTCCTTTGTTTAGTGCTCATGGAATCTAGATACTGCTGTAACTCTTTTGGACACCATGTCCCGTAGGGTTCAACTAAAACTTGCGGCCATCTAGGCAATGGCCTAGCTCCTTGTAAATGTCTAGGCAATCCTTTCCACTCATCCAACATTTTCTTAGAATCATTATATGGCAACAAATTTATCCCCAACGTAGTTGTTCGTGGGGTTGTAGTTGTAAATTCACCAGAACCTTCTTCTTCTCCATCATCATATGAAGAATAGTCATATTCTTCATATTCATAATCGAATAAATTATAATCATTCTGTTTGTTGGACACCCAAACCTGAAAAGGCAGTGATGCAACATCCTTTTCTGCTGCTTCTATACATGTAAAGTCATTCTCCTAAGCGCGGCTGTTAAGTGAGCACTTAAAGGGGATCCTTGAAACTGATTATAAATTTTGCTAAAAATAGCTAACTTCTTTACTATCTTAATCCCTTCACTGGGATTCTTCCACTGTACCTGGCCTTCAAAGACACCCCAATCTATATGTGGGATGGCCTCTGCCCAGGCTATTGCAATCCAATCCCAAAGTGTGCGTACCCTGTCAGGTTCCTCTTGTATAATCTTTGCTAAAGTGTCCGCAACACTCGGATTGTCTATCTGGATATTAACCACCTGCATCTCCTTGCCTGCGAGTCTTATAGACTCGCCTCCCTTACTATGAATTGTAAACAAAAAGTCTCCGTCGGTCTGACCTTTCTGTGAAAAATCTTGCCTTAACTGAACCATTTCAGGTCTAGTTAAGTCCCTAGTTTCAATAACTTGTTCCAACCCATCTGGGCGTCCCCGTCCGGGTGTGGATGTTTTAATTACTGAAACTGGCATGCTGGCCTTATCAGGAGCTTCCAGTTGGTTCAATATATCTTTCAAAAATGGGTTATTACTTCCATTTTTAAGGGCTTCTTTTACTAACCTTTTGCCTCTTAGCCTGTCATCATCTATATCATCTATAATTTTACATAATATTCCCGGGATTTCTTTCTTGTCAGCCCGTTCCATTATGGGCTTGACAGTCTGAGGATTACTTAATGTTACCTCAACTGTGGTTCCTTTCTGGAACTCAGGCATCTTTGCCTGAACAATTCTTTCAATACCTCGCCATGGCGATTGAGATTTTAATTCCTTTTGCTCGAGCTTTAGTTCTCCTATTTTACATTTCTGCCTAAATCTTTTTATTACTTCCTTGAAGCCCATGTTGCTATTTTTAAGAGGATCCTCAGTTTAGCTATATGAATTTTCCAAGCAATAAACCCGTTTGTTTCTATCTTATAAGGTATCTGACTTATTCCCTGATGCCAGCTATATAGTGCCCAATTTTCTATCCTTTCCTTAAGCCACCCCATGCACAGGGACCACCGTCCTCCTAAGGATTTTGGTGGGGGCACTCCCCTTTCATTCCACCTTCAGCCTAGACGCCGGACGATCACGGTCATTCTAGGTTTTCAGTAGAAGAAATTGTGCATTGCCATGTGGGTTATATTTACCTGCTCCGGAGCTCTTCTTCCGTATCCTGCCGACTACGCCAACTGTCACGAGCAGCTTCTCAGCCTTGTCTGGTTACCAGGAGTTCCCTTCCGGATATCTGCACTGGACCCCGGACCGCGACGTACGCGAACACCAAGCACGAACTCGATTGCCTTTTGAAATGCTGGTTTATTCGCACACCACACAAAGCAATACACGAGGTGGCTGGCTCACACTGCACGATCTTACTCTCAGGCGATGAGAGTTGATTGTGAGCAAATACATGGAGTTTCCCTCGCGCTTATATACTCTATATGTTTACAACAAACTTGTTTGTGTCTAACTTATCTAACATAAGCACACTACCTAGTTACATCATCAACTTATCTAACATGGGCATACTATCTAGTCATCCTATAACCAAAAACATGTTTACAACTAAAAAGTCACTTAGTCACTGCAAAGTCCAAAACAAGTCCAAAACAAGTCCTTTTGCTGATTCATGTTGTTTGTTCATCCTTGATGTTTACTCCTGTCAAAACATAAAATAAGAAGAAACAAGTCCTAATATATCAATCCATTAAATGAATGTAAGTTGTTTTAATTAATTTGTTAAATATACACATACATACACACACACTGAGCAAAGTTCAAGATAAAAGAGTAAAAAATATATTCCAGGAAATACTGATTTATAAATGACAGGTGTGTGAACTGGGCCGAAGGCACATACCTGTAATCCCAGCTATTCTGGAGGCTGAGGCAGGGGATCCCAAATTTAGGCCAGCCTCAGCGGTTTAGCAAGGCCTTAAGCAATTTAGCAAGACCTTGTCTCGAAACAAAAAGTAAAAGGATTGGGTATGTAGCTCAGTAGTAAAATGTCTCTGGGTTCAATCCCCAGTACAAAAAAAGAAAGAAAAGAACTAGGGCTGGGGTTGTGGCTTAGCGGTAGAGCGCTTGCCTAGCACATGCGATGCCCTGGGTTCGATCCTCACCACTACATAAAAATAAATAAAATAAAGGTTAAAAAAAAAAAAAACTGAATATGGTGGCTCACTCTTGTAATCCCAGCTGCTCAAGAAGCTGAGGTAGGAAAATCCTTAGTTCAAAGCCAGTCTCTGCAATTTGGTGAGGCCCTAAACAAGTCAATGAGGCCCTATCTCTAAAATACAATAAAGGTTTGTGCCCCTGGGTTCTCAATTGCCAGTACCAAAAAAAAAAAAAAAAAAAAAAAGGTGTTACTAATAATATCAAGATGAAAGGATTCAGGGCTGGGGATGTGGCTCAAGTGGTAGCGCGCTCGCCTACCATGCGTGAGGCACTCACTGGGTTTGAAATAAAGATGTTGTGTACACCTAAAACTAAAAAATATTTTAAAAAAAAGATGAAAGGATTCAGGGTAAAAAAATTATAATAAACAACAATGCCACTTGATAGAACAAGAAATATTCTACCCAAAAGGGATAGAATATATTTTTGTGTGTGTGCTGGATATTGAACCCAGGGCCTTATGCATGCAAGGCAAGCACTCTACCAACTGAGATATACCCCCACCCTGGGAGAGTAATTTGACAGAATAATCCACCAAAAAAAGACTCATCATGAATTTTTTAAGCACCTGATAACCTTAATATAAAATTCCAAACTGGGCTGGGGTGGTGGCTCAGTGGTAGAGCACTCGCCTAGCATGCATGAGGCACTGGGTTTGATCCTCCGCACCACATAAAAACAAACTAATGTATCCATCTAAAACTAAAGATACATAAATAAATATTAAAAAAAATTCAAAACCAACTAACATAGGAGAAATTGACACATACACATTCAAATGGGACTTTAACATATCAGAAATTGGTTTTGGAGCTGGGGATGTGGCTCAAGCGGTCCTGGCATGGGTTTGGCCCGGGTTCGATCCTCAGCACCACATACAAACAAAGATGTTGTGTCCACAGAGAACTAAAAAATAAATATTTAAAAAAAAAATTCTCTCTCTCTCTCTCTCTCTCTCTCTCTCTTAAAAAAAAAAAAAGAAAAAGAAAAGAAATTGGTTTTGCAGGTAAATTTTCCTAAAATTTCTTTAAAATATTTCAGAGAACAGAGGAGTGGGAAAACCTACTCTGGTCTTCTTAAGAGGTAATATAATTTCCATGCCAAAACAGGAAGAGGACAAACAAGAAAATGATAGTCTGATGTCATTTATGAAGACAGGTTTCTTTTAAATCCTGAATAAAACATTAGCAAATAAAAATTTTTAAAGTCCTCAGTAATCAGGATTTATCTGAAGAATGTAAGGCTGAGCTGGGCTTGGTGGCACAAAACTGTAATCCCAGCTACTCTGGAGCTTGAGGCAGGAGGATCACAAATTTGAGGCCAGTGAGACCCTTAGCAAAATTAAAAAAAAAAAAAAAATTAAAGGGTGGGATTATACCATAGTGGTTGAATGTCCCTGGGTTCAATCCCCAGTACAAAAAAATTTAATTAAATTTTAAAAGAGCTGGGCATGTTGCCCAGTGATAGGAGTTCTTGCCTGGTAGTATGTTTGAGGCTCTAGATTTGACCCACAGTACTGAAAAAAAAAAAAAAAAAGAATTTAAGAATGACCCAACATTAGGAAGACAGATTAATAGAACTAAGAAAATAATGAAATTATTGGTACAAATATGCCATATAACAAACTTTGGTATTCAATAAAAATTCTCAAGCTGTGAATAAGAAGGGTCTTCAGCCGGCGCAGTGGTGCATGCCTGTAATCCCAATGGTTTGGAAGGCTGAGGCAGGAAGATTTCGAGTTCAAAGCCAGCCTCAGCAATGGCAAGGTGCTAAGCAACTCAGTGAGACCCTGTCTCTAAATAAAATACAAAATAGGGCTGCGGATGTGGCTCAGTGGTCGAATGCCCCCAAGTTTAATCCCTGGTACAAAAAAAAAAAGTGTCTTCAGCATGAAAGGTATCTCTAACAAACTTAGAACATCTATAATACCTAATTGTGAAACCTTAGACACATTTCCATTGAAGTCAGGAAGTAGAAATGGATGCCTCCTTCATTCATTGATCTCGTCCTATCCATTCATTGATCTGGTCTTATCCAATGTACTAAGTCAAAAAATAGAAATAAAGTAAAACAAATTGGAAAGAAGAGATTAATTTGTCATTATTTGCAGACAATGATTACCCATGTAGAAAATCCAGTGAAAACCACAGAAAGCTATTATTAAAATGAGTAAGCAATCAGCAAGGTTGATGCATATGAGAGCAATGTGCAAAATAGTTTTCCAATTTGTAATTATTTAGATACATAATGCAGGATTTCAAAACTAATTCAATAATGTAGTGACAAAAAGAATGGGAAAATAAAATTGTTAGATTTTTTTAAAAGAATGGGAAAATCAGTTTTTCTACTGTTGCCAAAACCTTGGTCCTTCCCGGATACCAACCCAATAAATAGGACACAGTTTTGAGAAAAAGGAAAAGGAAGGTTTATTGCTTTGCTAGCAAAGGAGAAACACAGGGGACTCCTGTCCTGGAGGCTGTGATTCTGCCCATCAACAGAAACAGGGGGCTTTTAAAGAGGTGATTTGTAGGCTACATTCCATGTGTCCTCTGTGGAGTTGTAATTCACTTGTTAATTTGGGGGAGAGTCTTTTCTGAGATCTTCTGATAGCATTTTCAAAGTCTGTATTACTTCATTCCTATGGTAGATGAGTGCTCAAGGTCAGAAAAACTGTCTAGGCTGGGGAAGAAAGATAATCCTGTTTCCCCTGAGACTGGGGAGAGGGAGAGATTAGGGAGGAACAGAGAGAGAGGAAGAGAAAGAAACAGTCCATTTAGAAAATAAATTGCGGGCTGAGAATGTGGCTCAAGCAGTAGCGCGCTTGCCTGGCATGCGTAGGGCCCAGGTTCGATCCTCAGCACCACATACAAACAAAGATGTTGTGTCCACCGAAAACTAAAAAAAAAAAAAAAAAAGAAAATATTAAAAAATTATCTAAATTCTCTCACTCTTTCTTTAAAAAAAAAAATAGAAAATAAATTGCAGCTGGGTGATGTGGCACATGCCTGTAATCCCAGCAGCTCAGGAGCTGAGAAAGGAGCATTGAGAGTTCAAAGCCAAGCCTCACCAAGGGCGAGGCACTAAACAACTCAATGAGACCCTGTCTCTAAATATAATACAAAATAGGGCTGGGGATGTGGCTCAGTGGTCAGGTGCCCCTGAGTTCAGTCCGTGGTTCTCCCCAAAATAAAAAAATATATATATAAAAAAATAAGTTGCAGGAGCAGAGCAGCAAGGGCTGTATTCAAAAGCATAAAGTGGACCACTGTTATACTACCAGTTAATATCCAATTCAAAAACATAATTTAAAAAAAATTATTCTTGCAGATATGCACCCCTGTAATCCCAGTGACTGTGAGGCTGAGACAGGAGGATCACAAACTTGAGGTCAATCTAGGCATTTAGCAAGACCCTGTCTCAGAAGCAAAAATAAAAAGGCTTGGAGATGTAGCTCAGAAGTAAATCCCCCTACAGGAGGGGAGGGGGGATAGTAGGGGAAAGGAAAGGTAGCAGAATACAACAGTCACTAATATGCCATTATGTAAAAATGTGAGTGTGTAACCGATGTGATTCTGCAATTTGTATTTGGGATAAAAATGGGAGTTCATAACCCAATTGAGTCAAATGTATGAAAGATGATATATCATGAGCTTTGTAATGTTTTGAACAACCAATAAAAAAAAAAAGAAGTGATCTCTCTAATGTACTTAGGAATAATTAGCAAATACTATGTAAGGTATTTATAGAAAAAATTTAAAACTTTATTGAAGAACATAGAAATAATGAGTATATGAAGATAACATTTCTCAGATGGGAAATTTTCATTGAAAGATGTCAGTTTTCCTCCTAATTAATCTACAAAGTGTTCCAATTATAATTTTGATGGTTTTGCTTTTTATGGAACTTAACAGACTGTTACTAAATTTCTTATGGTAATAATTGCTAAGACAATTGCTAAGATCTTTTGTTATCCACTTGGGAGAATAGCAGAAATTTTCCAGTCTATTGGTATAAATTAGTAGATTTTTGTTTCTTTGTTTTTTGTTTTGTTTTGGTACTGGGGATTGAACCCAGGCACACTTTAACACGAAACTACATTACATCCCCAGTCCTTTTTATTTTTTGAGACAGGGCTAAATTGCTTAGGGTCTCACCTAATTGTTGAGGCTGGCCTGGAACTTGTGATCCTCTGGTCTCAACCTCTCTGGAACCGCCACACCCCACCCTCCAGTGATTCCCAAAAGTGTGATCTCTGAGATAACTGTGAATATCACCTAGGAGCTTGTCAGACTTGCCAATTTTTTTTTTTTTTTTTTTTTTTTTTTTTAGTTTTCGCGGACACAACATCTTTGTTTGTATGTGGTGCGGACACAACATCTTTATTTGTATGTGGTGCTGAGGATCAAACCAGGGCCACACGCAATGCCAGGCGAGCGCACTACAGCTTGAGCCACATCCCCAGCCCCAGACATGCCAATTCTTAACCACTATCCTGAGGCCTATTAAATTGGAAATCCTGGGGAAAGGGCAAAGCAAAAAGGGCTGGGGGATGTAGGTCAGGTGGCAAAGTGCACCTAGGTTCAATCTCCAGCACATAAATAAATAAATAAAAATTTAAAAATATCCTTCAGGTGGTTCTGATTCACACTAACAGTCTTAAAATTTTGTTTTTCAGATTTATTTATTTAATCTATATGTTTGTACAATTTTTTAAATTCAATTTGTTAATATATTGCCCCAATACTAATTTTTGAGTACTGAATTTCTTCTTTGATGATTTTAAATATCATTCTGCAAAAATCAAGTTCCATTTGTGCACTAGTCAGTTTCTGATGCTCTCTGTTGTATCTTGATCTATTTGCCTAGCCCAGTATATTCTCAAAAGTTAGTGTGTATCTTAAACAAGCTGTAAAAGTGAAAATTGTGAAGGAAAAGATTAGTAAAAAAAAACTACATTAGAAACTAAAAATTCTGTACAAGAAACTATAACTGAAGTATAGAAACCATAAAAAGCCACACACTAAAGATAATTGCAACATGTTATACATATTGAAGATTCATATATATATTTTTTCTACAGAACAATAAGAAAAAGATAACCAATGGAAATAAGGGCAGAATTGTAAAGGACAATTCACAGATATGGGACCCCAGAGCTAATAAACTCAGTCTCTTTAGTGATAAGAAAAATGTAAATTGTACCTTTTTTTTCCCTTCTTCTTCAGAGTGGGGATTAAACCTGGAGACTTCCACATGCTAGGCAAGTGCTCTATCATTAAGCTGTATCTCTAGCCCTCTTATTTGAGACAAGTTCTCACTATGTTGTTCAGGTTGGCCTTGAATTTGCAGTCCTCCTGTCTGGGATTATAGGTGTACACGACTACACCTGACTCAAAAATTATATCACAAAATATCACTTCATAGCCATTATACTGACAACATTTTAACAGGGTGATAATACCAATTATAGAATTGTGAATTGTTGTACATTTCTGGTGGGAGTATTAACAGTTACAGCTTTAAAAAGCCTTGTGGCAGGATTGGGGATGTGGCTCAAGCAGTAACGCACTCACCTGGCATGTGCGGGGCGCTGTGTTCGATCCTCAGCACCACATAAAATAAAGATGTCGTGTCCACTGAAAAATAAATATTAAAAGATTTTCTCTATCTCTCTTAAAAAAAAAAAAAAGCCTTGTGGTAGGGGCCGGGTTTGTGGATTAGTGGTAGAGCACTTGCCTAGCATGCGTGAGGTACTAGGTTTGATCCCCAGCACCACATAAAAATAAACAAATAAAATAAAGGAATTATGTCCATCTACAACTAAAAAGTATATTTAAGGGCTGGGATTGTGGCTCAGAGGGACAGCGTTCGCCTCACATTTGTGAGGCACTGGGTTCAATCCTCAGCACCACATAAAGATATTATGTCCACCTATAACTAAAAAACTAAATATTAAATATATATATTTTTAAAAAAAGCTGGGCTGGGGTTGTGGCTCAGTGATAGAGTGCTCACCTAGCATGCACGAGGCACTGGGTTTGATCCTCAGAACCACATAAATGTAAAATAAAGATATTGTGTCCACCTAAAACCAAAAAATAAATATTAAAAAAAAAAAAGGCCTTGTGGTAGTCAGATGCGGCAACATATGCCTGGCAGGAGGATCGTGAATTCAACCAACCTCAGCAAAAGTGAGATGCTAAGCAGCTCAGTGAGATTCTGTCTCTAAATAAAATACAAAATAAGGCTGGGGATGTGGCTCAGTGGTTGAGTGCCCCTGAGTTCAATCTCTGGTACCCTGCCCCCACAACCATGAAAAAAAGCTTGTGGTAGGTAATATGTAGTACAGGTGAAGTTGGTCAAACTGAAAGGTCTAGGTATACACAAGAAATTTTCACAAATCTACTCAGGATGATGTATACAAGAATATTCTTGCAACTCTAAAATACCAAAAAAACAAGATAAAAGCAACAACAAAAGGCTTTTAAAAATCCTTATTGTCCCATAGGGATAAATTAAAATATATTCTTACAATGGAATACCAATCAACAGACAAAATAAATCATTTAGAACTACACATAGCTGTAGAAGGATACACACACACACACATATGTATGTATATATATATATATATATATATATATATATATATATATTATAGTTACATGGTTATGGATTCTATCTATGCAATAAAAGTATACAATCTTATAGGGCATGAAAGAATTCATAGGAACTTGAGCTCCATATTTTTCTTGTAAAAAATGACATAGGGGGCTGGGGATTTGGCTCAAGCTGTAGCGTGCTTGCCTGGCATGCGTGCGGCCTGGGTTCGATCCTCAGCACCACATACAAACAAAGATGTTGTGTCCGCCAAAAACTGAAAAATAAATATTGAAATTCTCTCTCTCTCTCTCTCTCTAAAAAAAATGGTCAAACTTAAAAAAAAAAAAAAAAGACATAGGATATGTTACTGTGTCCTAAAGCAGTATAATAGGTAGCCCTGTCTTTTTACTCTCTATGCTTAACTGTATTTTGGAAATATTTTTTATTTTCCCCTGGTACTTCTTTAATTTTAAATAAACTTTTTATTTTAGAGTGGTTTTAAATTTACCTAAAAATTGTAAAGACAGTACAGAACCTTCCTGCCTATGCTTCATCTATTTTCCACTATTGTTTTCTGGATAATTTTGTATTTGCCTTTGTATTATTTCCTACAAGTTGTATTCCTCCAAAGGAAGCTTTATTTGTTTATTCTTACCACTTGTTACTCATTGCATGTTGGATTAAGGTTGAAATAGAAAAATTAATCAACTCTTCTCATCTATGACCTAACTGTAGTCCCTTTTTCAGCATATTCAGTTAAAGTCATAATAGAGATTGGGTCTTACAACTTAACTGAATGTTAGAATTTAAATAGCTTATCTAATTATCTATTTCATTCTATTTTCTACTGTCTGCCAGCATTTCACTTAATATCACAATGAAAAAAAAGATTTGTTTGTTTGTTTTGATGCTGAAGATTGAACCCAGCAGGAATATGAAGCATATTCTACCACTGAACTACACTGCCAGTCTGCCTTTCTTTTTTTTTTTAATTTAAAAAATTTTTTAGTTGTAGATGGTCACAATATCTTTATTTTTTATGTGGTGCTGAGGATTGGACCCAGTGGCACGACTCAGCACCCCCAGTAACACCACAACTCTTTTTTTTTTTTTTGCACCTAGGATTGAACCTAGGTGCACTTAACCACTAAGCCACATCCCTGGTCCTTTTTTTTTTTTTAAAGATAGAGTGAGAGAGGGAGGGAGGGAGAGAGAGAGAATTTTTAATATTTATTTTTTAGTTTTTGGCGGACACAACATCTTTGTTTGTATGTCGTGCTGAGGATCGAACCTGGGCCGCACGCATGCCAGGCGAGCGCGCTACCGCTTGAGCCACATCCCCAGCCCCCCCAGTCCTTTTTTGTATTTTATTTAGAGACAGAGTCTTCCTGATCTTAGGGCCTTGCTGAGCTGCTAAGGATGGCTTTGAACTCACGTCCTCCTGCCTCAGCTTCCCGAGGCCTGGGAAATTACAACATATTTATTGGGAAAACCATCTTCCTAATAATTTCCCAAGGCTTCCTAAGTTGTAGAGAGCCTATTGTCCTGTACTCTGAAATCCTGTGGTTTCAGATGGACTTAAAAACAAAAATCTTCCCATTAATCATGAGATGTTCGTTCATCATCACAACACAATTTTTGTGTTGGTTCACAAAAACCTTTGTTTTGTGAAATGGCTTTCAGTTTACACAAAGATTTTGTATATTGTAGGAAGGGTTTTTTTTTTTTTAATTTTTATTTTTTAGTTGTCAGTAGACCTTTATTTTATTTATTTATATGTGGTGCTGAGAATTGAACCCAGGGCCTCACATGTGCTAGGCAAGTGGTCAACCACTGAGCCACAACCCAAGCCTCAGGAAGGGTTTTTTAAAATATTTTTTAGATGTTGATGAACCTTTATTTTATTTTATTCATTTATTTATATGCGGTGCCACTGAGCCACAACCCCAGCCCAGGAAGGGTTTTATGTAACTTAAATTTCCTTGGAATTCCATTTAGGGATACGAGTGACTGTTAACATGAATGCACAACATTGTTTCTGCTGCCTCCAAGTGTGAGAATCCCTGACAAGATTCTTTCCATAGCCAGGCAAGGTGGTGAACACCTGTAATCCCAGCGGCTTGGGAGGCTGAGACAGGAGGCTTGCTAATTCAAAGCCAGCCTTAGCAATGGTGAGGCACTAAGCAACTCAGTGAGACTCTATCTCTAAATAAAATACAAAGTAGGGCTGGGGATGGGCCTCAGTGGCCTAATGCCCCTGGGTTCATTCCCTGGTATCCCTGCCCCCTGTCTCCCCCCCAAAATTCTTTCCCTGTTCTTCACACAACTAAGACACCTTTGGGTATCACTAAGATGCAGATCACTAATCATCTAGACTACTGCTTTTGCCACCACAGTCAGAATTCTGTGGCTGTCCTGCATTTTAAGCTTCTGCTTACCAGCCTTGCCACTGCTATTCTCTTTATTTATTTATTTATTTTAGTTGTTGATAGACCTTTATTTTATTTTATTTTATATATGGTGCTGAGAATTGAACCCAGGGCCTCACACATGCTAGGTGAGAGCTTGGAGCTTAGGGGTTGCTTTAGATTACAGTCAGTTAAAGCTAGGTACGGAGTATTTGGGGCTGCAAAATCTTCAGTGGGATTCTGGACTATCTAATCTAGTCAATCCCTTGTGCAAATAAAGTAGATAAAGATCCCCCCCCACCCCGCGCCCCTCTGGTACTGGGGATTGATTCCAGGGGTACTTTACCACTAAGTTACATCCCTAGGCCTTTTAGTATTTATTTTTCTCGAAATTGCACATGATGGCCTCGAACTTGGGATCCTCCTGCCTCAACCTCCTGAGCTGTTGAGATTACCGAAGATTACAGAAGTGCACCATCATACCCAGTTTTTTTTTTTTTTTTCCTTTTGGTGCTGGAGATTGAACTCAGGGCCTTATTCATGCCAGGCAATCACTCTAGCCACTAACCTCATGAAATTATTGGAACACTTGAAATGTGGCTATTAGAAATTGAATTATGCTGTCTTTTTATACAGCATGTAACTAGTGGGAAAATTTAATGTTATATATGTGGTACACCTTGTTTTTCTATTGGATGAGCAGAAGAATCCGTGCCTCATAGCTGTGGTCCTCAGTGAATCATCCTTCTTCCATTTACAGGTCTGTTCCTTGAGACAATTCGAGTTAATAACATCAGGGAGAGAATTTCACCCTTACTCTAATCTTTCCTGTCAGGTTTCCCTTCATTACTAAGTTCACCCCCTTCACCTAACAAAGAATGTTTAATAAGAGGTCCTGAGGTTCTTCAGAGATTTGAAGCCCCAATCTTTTCAATTTTATCAGCTGTTAAATCTCTCATATTCTTGCTTTTGTTTATCCTAACTTGACCTTGGAAGTAGAAGAACTTGACTTCCTCCAATCTGAGCCACTAAGCACTAACTTCTGTGCTCTGGCTGGAACTCCAAGGCAAAGGTGAATTCTCTTAGGATGGACTGGAACCTATAGAAGAGTATGATCCAGGGCTGGCATTGTAGCTCAGTAGTAAGGGTACTTGCCTGGAAGGTGTGAGACATTGGGTTCAATCTTCAGCACCGCATTAAAACAAATAAATAATTAAAATAGAAAGGTACTATGTCCATTTACAACTAAAAAAAAAAAAAGTTAAAAAAGGAGCATGATCCAAGCACTTCTGGAAACTATCATGTGGATCTTAAAAGGAATTAAACACACATAATGGAAGAAAGATGGGAAGAAAACACATTCTGGGGGCTGGGGTTGTGGCTCAGTGGTAGATCACTCGCCTAGCACGTTTGTGGCCCTGGGTTCGATCCTCAGCACCAAATAAAAATAAAGAAAGAAAGAAAGAAAGATATTGTGTCCAAATACAAGTAAAAAAATAAATATTAAAAAAAAATACATTCTGATGTCATCTGAGCCTGAATCAAATTAAGACTGATGCCAGAACTTCTCTAAACCTTAAAATGCAATGAACCAATAAATACTTAATGCGGGGGAGAGGGGAGGGGGGAGAGGACTTCTCCAAACCAACAAAGCTACAGCTGTCAACCTAGGTTTTAGCCTGAAAAGCTTTCCCCTTGTCATCAGTTGGGACATCTCCAGACTGTTTACTTTTTGTATGAATTTAATGAAAACCTCATTAAGTAGTCAATTCAGGCCCCAAATCCTGAATTTTCAGTCTACATGTGACCTGCATGCTAACAATTTATAAGACACTTTGCAACTTTTTGTTCACTTGTGATATTCCATTTTTGGTAACAAATTCAGTATCAGATGGGAGGTTTTAGTCAGTAAGCAGGAGACTGTTCAAATAAAAGAGGTTTTGTTTTTTTTTTTAAAGAGAGAGAGAGAGAACTATTTATTATTTATTTTTTGGCGGACACAACATCTTTGTTATGTGGTGCTGAGGATCGAACCCGGGCCGCACGCATGCCAGGTGAGCGCGCTACCGCTTGAGCCACATCCCCAGCCCCAAATAAAAGAGGTTTAAACTTGTTTTCTTATATAAGAAGAAGTCCAATGTAGGTGGTTTTAGGATTCATTATTTTGGCAGACCAATTCTGTGAAGTTCTTCGTGATGTTTCTGTGGTTTGGTTTCCCCCTTATTACTGGTACATTTAACTGAACAATATCCAAAGACAGAAGGGAAGGGAAAGGAAGTTTTTCCTGTGCATTTCCCACCAGGGAAGAAAATTCTCCCCAAATGCTCCCATCTGTAGTTCTCTCATACACCTGCCAAGGAGGGTGGGAAAGTGAATATTTTGCTATGTTTAGCCTCAGTAGGGGTTGGTATGGTTTACTGACAAGGAAAAAGGGGAGAGCAGGGCTGCTGGGATGGTAAACAAGAATATTTGCTGAGCCCTGCTGGTAATCTATTGCTGTGTAACAAACCACTCCAAGCTTAGTGGTATAAAAGGAAGACCATTTTATTATGTTCACAAGAATTTGGACAGGGCACAACAAGGATGGTCTGTCTCTGTTCCACATAGTCTAGACTCAACTGGGAAGACAAATGTCCAGACCTGGAACCACCTGGAAGTTTCTTCACCCTGGGCTAGGATGAACTAGAAATCTGGGCTTAGCTGGGGCTGTTGGGCAGAGCACCTCACATGGTATTCATATGGCTTAGGCTTCTCCCAGCAAGGTTGCTGGGATGGGATGGGAAGTGGGAGAGGAAGAGAAAGAGGTGGGGGTTGGAGTGGGGAAGATCAATCTGGGAGAGGTTTCTTGAAGAGTGAGCATTTCCAGAGAACCAGTGGAAGCTGCACAGTCTTCTAGGACCTAATCTTGTAAGTCACAGAGTATCATTTCTACCATATTCTATTGGTCAAACCTTCATGTGATTATCCAGATTCAGGGGAAAAGACATGGACTTCACTCTTTCAAGGAAGGAATGTCAATGGGTTAATTGCTTTTTAAAAAACACTCAACAGTTCTAATGTAAATCACAGGACATATACACATTGCCCCACAGATTCTACTTACATTGTTTTAAGTTAAAAGACTTCATATGGTGGCTCAGGCCTGTAATTCCAGCAGTATGGGAGGCTGAGGCAGGAAGGAGGCTCAAGAATTCAAAGCCAGCCTCAGCAACTTAGAGAGGCCCTAAGTAACTCAGTGACACACACACACACACACACACATATGGCTTGGGGATGTGGGTCAGTGGTTAAGCCCCGGCTAGGTTCAACCCCCTTCAAGGTCCACCCCTCAATCAGCCATGATGTCATATTCCCCTTCTTTTAAGCAGAAATCCTTGAGTTTTTTTTTTTTTCCTTTTAGTTTTTGTTGCAGCCCATAAATAATATAAATACCATCTAGAACTTCTAGTGAATACATGTTGGGGCCTGGTGTCTGAAAGGACCAATTCTGAATCAACAAGAAAAGGAAGTGGAAACACAAATTCCCTCAAATTGTGGGAGAAAAAAATAGGTCAATAAAACAATCATATCCATGACAAATTTTTCAATATTATAAACAAAATACTATAAATGGCAATTAAAGCATCTGTCCCTTTGCAGGTGAATGGATGGCACTAGAGAAAATAATGTTAAGTGAAGTTAGCCAATCCCCAAAAAATAAATGCTGAATTGTTTCTCTGATATAAGGTGACTGGCCCATAGTAGGGTAGAGAGGGGGGCATGGAAAAAATAGACAAACTCTAGATAGGACAGAGGGGTGGTAGGGGAAGGGAGGGGGAAGGAGGTTAGCAATGATGGTGGAATGTGATGGACATTACCCAAAGTACATGTATGAAGACATGTTAATTGGTGTGAACATACTTTATATACAAACAGATATATGAAAAATTGTGCTCTATATGTGTAATAAGAATTGTAATGCATTCCAGTCATGTATTTAAAAAATACAATCAATTTTAAAAAAAGCACCTGTCCCAGTGGTTCCGGGTAAAAATGCACCAATGTTAATACTCTTCCATTAAATTATTATTATTATTTGAACTGTGATTGAACCTAGGGGCTTTTAACCACTGAGTCACATCTCCAGTCCTTTTAAATATTTTATTTAAAGACAGGGTTTCGCTGAGTTGCTTAAGGTCTTGCTAAGTTGCTGAGGCTGGTCTTGAATTTGCGATCCTCCTATCTCAGCCTCCAGAGCCGCTTGGATTACAGGCGTGAGCCAAAGCGCCCGCCTTACGTTAATATTTTTGGAACACCTACTAGGTCATGTACTGAGGGGGATAAAATGGTAAAGAAAAGGCTAAAG
Source organism: Marmota monax (assembly GCF_021218885.2). Lineage (NCBI taxonomy): Eukaryota > Metazoa > Chordata > Mammalia > Rodentia > Sciuridae > Marmota > Marmota monax. The sequence continues at coordinate 31,438,562 of NW_026695227.1, forward strand.
TATCTTGTAAATCGTTAGAAATCTAGGCCAGAGGAAGCGGGTTTCCTCTCGAGTGTTTTAAAAGCCCAAATCCATACAGAGACAAAAACACTCCTAGCAGAATCAGGGAAGTTACAGTGAAGGATGTGGAGCAGGTCTTTATAAATGGATAGGTGTTCAGTAGAGGAAATGAAGGACAGGAAAGGACAAAGGTATACTTAAAGTGAGGAGGACTGCAGAAAGTAACATCCGGACTCCAGAAAGCTTGCTCTCGAATTCAGAAAAGATAAATGCGGAGATTCTACGCGGCTGTAAAGCCGACATCCCGAACGTGAGCCCATTTTGGGTAGAATTCCGGAGGGGGACCTAGGAGACCGCTCCAGCAACTCCCTGTAGAGGGCGCCGTAAGCCTACGCGTCTTGGACTCCACAGCGCCTCGGAGGCAGTACGTCCTCCAGCCCGGGGGGCGGGGCCGCGCGCTCACGTGACCCTCGCTCATGGCGGCGGCGGCGGTGGCGGTGCTGGTGGCTCTCAGCGGCCGGAGCCGGATTCTGTAACCCGGGTGTGGGCCCGCGTCAGTCCGTCCCTCCTTCGGCCCCCTCTCTCGTCTTCCGGAGTGTGGTTGGCGGAGCCGGGATGGCGGAGCGAGGCCGGGAGCCCTCGCCGGCGGCAGTGGCTGCGCTGCCTCCCGAAGTGCGGGCGCAGCTGGCGGAACTGGAGCTGGAGCTCTCAGAGGGTAGGATCCTGGAGAGGAGCGGGCGCCGGGCCTGCGGGTTCGGTGGGGGTCCGGAGGCAGGTCACCATCGCGCGCCCTGGCAGCGGCGTGGCGAGGGGCGAGGGCGCGGGGAATCTGGCCAAGCTCCATACCGTACTCCTTCCTTTCTACACTGCGAAGTGTTTCCCGTGGCTTTCATTGTTTTCCCTTGGAGGGGGCCAAGCGGGGCTTGGGGGAGAGGTCCGCCTGGGCCGGTGCCGTTTCTGCGTTCTCTGCCCCCCCCAACCCTACACAAAGCTCCAGTCTGTGCCCGGGTTTCTGGGCTGGTGTATGTGTGGGGGGGACGGGTGGTTGCGAGGAGGGTGGCTGACACCTTTCTCCTTTCTGCCTTCTTCCTGGAGGGCCCCACGCCTTGATCCATTCCTCCTTCCCCAGAGAGAAAGAGACAGACCGACAGAGACGTGGGAAAGCCGCAGCAGCATTTCTTCTTTCTCAAAAAATGCGAGGTGCTTCCCCAGTGACTCAAGTGAGATAGGAGCGAGAGAGACATTGAAGGTCCTAGGGAGGTTGGAAGCAGTGGTACTAACCCAGAGGGACCCACGGTGCTGCCTTTAGACACCTTTGTCATCAGGGCTTTTTCCTGGTGGCTGTCTTTTGGCTGAATTTTCCGTATTTGATTACCTTTTTAGAATCTTCGAAGAGGGAGAAAGAGGTGGCTACCGATTAAATGGAAATCCTGGCTCGCGACCTTTCTTTTGACAATGGATTGGTACAAGGAGGGTTGGATTTATTTTGAAAATTTAAAGAAATGGGATCAATCAAGCCACTGTTACTAGAAAAGTCCCTTGAAAACAATGAGAGAAACAGTGCTCTGTTGTGGGCATGTGATCAGGCTTATGTGCAGTTGTGATCAGTTCTCTGTAAAGTTCCTGTTTTTATCACAGGCCGCCTCTCAGACAAAAGCAGCATTTTCTCCAAGCTTGGTATCAGTACTTTGGTGGTGTCTCCAGAGTTGCAAATTCTTGAGTTCCTTGCCAAAGGCCCTCTTCACTAGCATTTTTCAAGTGAATTAAAAACTGTTGATTGGAAAAGAAGAACGTGACAGATTCCCAGGAGAGTTGTGACTTTTCATACATTTATCAAGGCATAAACCCCTTCCCCCTTTCAGAATACTTTAGAATGAAAAAACAGAAGTAGATTTGAGTGTTATAAATCTGTGCAGACATTGAAGTTAATTATTTTTAATAACCTTTCTAGGCTTTTCCAGTGTATAGGGAGGGAGATGTGGTTTTCTACACTTAATTACCAACTACATATGATTATCAACTTTCTTTGGGGAGGGGTAGTGGGAATTTAATCCTGGAGTGCTTGGAGCCACATCCCCAGCCCTTTTTATTTTTATTTTTGAAACGGGGTCTCCTGAATTGCCTAGGGCCTTTCTAAGTTGCTGAGGCTGGCTTTGAACTTAGATCCTCCTGTTTTAGCCTTCAGTTGCTGAGATTACAGCCGTGCACCACTATGCTTGGCTTCCAACATAAAGATGTAGTGTCCACCGAAAACTAAAAAAATAAATATTAAAAAATTCTCTCTCTCTAAAAAAAAAAAAAAAAGAAATATTCATCAGGTGGACCAGTTGTGGTAGATTTGAATGACTTAGCCTTAATTTGTGAAAATGTAAATTTTTCTAAGTTTTTTTTTTTTTTCTCCTCTGAAATTGAGGGGCTTTTGCATTATCATCAATTCTTCCTTTTAAGATACTTTTATATTTGTTGGAACTGGGGATTGAACCCAGGGGCACTTAACCACTGAGTCATATCCCCAACCCTTTTTTATATTATTTAGAGACAGGGTCTCACTAAATTGCTTAGTGTTTAATTGCTGAGGCTGGCTTTGAACTTGCAATTCTCTTGCCTCAGCCTCTGGAACTGCTGGGATTACAGGCCTGCACCATAGTGCCATCCCATTCAAATCTTTTAAAATAGTTACTTCATAGTAGTAAATCAGCTTGCTTTGATGAGGTAGAAAGAGAGAGGTTTCACTAGATATTTGCATCAGAGGGAGATTAAAAATAGGAGTTGATTGCTTTCACATGGAAAGGGAAATCCTGGGAGTTCCTTATTCTTGATGTGTATCTCTTCCAGCTGATTATTGTTTACATCTCTGGGTATTTCTAGACATCTCTAGAAGTATTCTGAGAAACCGTTTCTAGGACCCACAACTGATTAGCTCACCTTTCTCTCCTTCAGAAAGATGTGAAACTCTTACAAACTGTGAGAGCCAAGGCTTAAACATTTTTGAGGACAAGTGCATGGTTTGTTTTCCTATGTAGTATTATTTTGGTTGGCACATGACTTACCTTGTATTTTTTAAATTTTTTTTTTTTAGTTATTGATGGAACTTTAGTTTATCCATTTATTTATATGCGGTACTGAGAAGTGAACACTGCCAGTGCCTCACACATGCTAGTCAAGTGCTCTTATCACTGAGCCACAACCCCAGCCCTGTATTTGTTTTTTATGAATTTATATTGTATTATCCTGTATTTTTTTTTTTAACTGGATAAATTACATTTGAAAAACCTTGGTCTTGCAGTGTCAGCATATTGGTTATCTGTTTGCCTTTCTTGCTTCAAGACGGTTGACTTGTAGGTAGGTAGACATTAGGAATTCAAGTGAAGTTAAACAAAACAAAACAAAAAAACCCACCCCCACATCTGTGATGTTATTTGTGACATCTACAGCATATTTTGAACTAACCTTTATTTACATTTTCTCCACAATTACTGGTTTGATGAAAGTACTTTTTTTTTTTAAGATGATTGTAACTGTGTTTGTGGCATAGGTACATTCATTTCTCTATTTTATCCTTTTTTTTTTTTTTTTTAGGTTTGAAAGACTATAGTTGGTCCTAATCATAGGGATAGTCTGAGCCATATGCAGTTAAAGAATTTTCTTTGTGCTTACCTGTGCTTTCAACTGCAGCTTTGGTCATAGATCAGCCAACTCTGTCCTAAAAAGCAGGTTGGTGCCTCCTTTGGGCTTTTTGCCGCAGAGCGTGTTGCAGAACCTTGTGATATCTGTGCTTCAGGGAGATCAGCATGGAATTTGTGGTTAAAACCTGCTGGGGGGCGGGGAGATGAGGTGGTGGGTATTGTGGCTCAGTGGTAGAGCGCTAGAGCACTCGCCTTGCAAGTACTGGACCCTGGGTTCGATCCTCAGCACCACAAAAAAGTAAATAAGTGAAATAAAGGAATTGTGTTCAACTATAACTAAAAAATAAATATTAAAAACAAAACAAAACCCCTGCTTTTGCATTAAAAAGAACAGCTTGAAACTGGAGAATCATTTAGTAATTAAATTTATACATAATCACAAATTTTTTGATGGATGAGTTGAATAAATAGTAGGTTTTTACACGTATTCCTATGACTGAAAATTTTCATGATCTACATATATTATTTGATAATAAGCTCTGTTATCTGAACTTTATTCATAATGTCTCTATACATATGCATTGTTTAAATATAATGATTTTTGTATGCATTTTCATTTGAGCTTCATTAAATTTTGTGATTAGAATAAATAGGTGTTAGAATAGTGATTAGGTAGAAAGGCTTGAGAAAACTTTCTCGTTTAACAGAAGGTAAAATCTGGAATCAAAAGTTTTTTTCTAATGTTGCACATCTAATAAGTGCCATTATCTCAGGCTGCCATGTAATTATGTCATCTGAATGATTTAAATATCTGTGCTGCTATTGCACAAGCTATTAACTATTTTTTACTCTAAGGCAACACTACCAGTTTTATACCACAATTCCGAGTAGTCCTGTTGATTCTATTTCTGAAATCTCTTTCAAATCCAACAAGCCTGCATACAGTTCAGCTGACATATGTTTTGTGCTTACTCTGTGCAAGGGATGCAGAGGTGAGCAGGATACTGTGCCAGCTTTCAGGGAGCTCTGATTTTGGTAGGGAAATCACTTAAAAATATCAACAAAACTGCATGAGACTATGATAGAGATATATCCAAAAGGTGCCTTCTAAGAAAAGAGGAAACTCTCTGCTCTGTAATTGTGAAGAAGAAAGAGCATAGAATACAGGATTGAGTTGCATGGTTAGTAGACAAGGATATGCTTTAGTCTGTGCAGTTCAGTCATAAGGGCAAAGGAAAGAAGGATGTTAATGCCATACTCTGTGGCAGGGCAGAAGGAGCTGAAGTCTTTCAGTATCTAAGAACAGTCCAAAGATGACAACTGGAAAGGTATTTAAGAAAAATAGCCATTACCGGAAGGGATACGCCTTTTCTTGTTTGAACACTTCTCTGAACACAAACAACAAACAGTATCACATCCTCCCTTTCTCTGCCTCTTTCATTACATAGATCTGTGGTCCTTAAAGCATGGAGGTGACTGCATAAGAGAAGTCTGCTTCTTAGGAGTTTCAGGGAATTCTTTTCAGGAATGGGTAGGAAAGTCGAAAAAGAAAGTAAAAGATGCTGGATAGGGCTGGGGTTGTAGCTTAGTGGTAGAGTGCTTGTCTATCACATATGAGGCACTGGGTTCCATCCTTAGCACCACATAAAGATAAATAAAATAAAATAAAGGTATTGTGTCCATTTACAACTGAAAAAAAATATATAAAAGATGCTGGATACAGTTTGTATTTTAGTCTTAGAAGTGGGTAAGTAGGGTCTGGGGTTGTGGCTCACTGATAGAACACTTTCCTAGCATGTTGAGGCATTGGGTTCAATTCTCAGCACCACATATAAATAAATGACTAAAATAAAGGTCCATCAACAACTAAAAATATATGTTAAAGAATTTTAAAAAAGAAGTGGGCAAGTAGTGGGGCGCAGTGGAACATGCCTGTAATCCTAGTGGCTCAGGAGGTTGAGACAGGAGGATCTTGATTTCAGAGCCAGCCTCAGCAACTTAGTGAGGTCCTGAGCAACTCAGTGAGACCCTGTCTCTAAAAATAAAATATAAAAAGGGATGGGGATGTGGCTCAGTTAAATGGTTAAGCAACCCTCGGTTCAATCTCTGGTACAAAAAAAAAAAAAAGAAAAAAGGCAAGTAAACTTAAGCCACCAGAAAACCAGTAAATCCTTCCTGCTCTACATATAATGGGAAACAGGGTCACTTCTCTCCAAATATGTAACATAGTCATGGATTCATTAGATATACATGTATTCTAAAGTTACATTTAAGCATTTGTAATACCTGATGCTGGTATTATTAAAGAAAGAAGGAGTGTAGATTTTAATTTTAATTATTATTTTGCTGCATGCTAGGCAAGTGCTCTACCATGGAGCTATATATACCCCCCAGCCCTATACATTTTAAAAAAATATTTTTAGTTGTAGATAGACACATACCTTTATTTTATTGATTTATTTTTATGTGATGCTAAGGATCAAACCCAGTGCCTTGGTGTTAGGCAAGTGATTTATCACTGACAATTCCAGACCCTTTATACATTAAAAAAATTTTTGTTTTTCATTTGTAGATGCACACAATGCCTTTTTTTTAATGTGGCGTTGAGGATTGAACCCAGTGCCTCGCACATGCTAGGCAAGCACTGTACCACTGAGCCACAACCCCAGCACCCTCCATACATTTTTTTTTTTTTTTAAAGAGAGCGAGAGAATTTTAATATTTATTTTTTTTTTAGTTTTCGGCGGACACGACATCTTTGTTTGTATGTGGTGCTGAGGATCACACCTGGGCTGCACACATGCCAGGCGAGCGCGCTACCGCTTGAGCCACATCCCCAGCCCTCTCCATACATTTAAAAAAAAATTTTTTTTAGACATTGATGGACCTTTATTTTATTCATTTATTTATATGTGGTGCTGAGAATCGAACCCAGTGCCTCACACATGCTAGGCAAGTGCTCTACCGCTGAGCCACAATCCCAGCCCCCCATACATTTTTATTTTATTTATTTATTTTTTTTAAATTTTAATATTTATTTATTTTTTTTTAGTTTTCGGCGGACACAACATCTTTGTTTGTATGTGGTGCTGAGGATCGAACCCGGGCCGCACGCATGCCAGGCAAGCGCGCTACTGCTTGAGCCACATCCCCAGCCCCCATACATTTTTAAATAACCAAAAAGGGGCATTTATCCAAGTTATCTGCCTCCTAAAATTTGGTGGGCTGTATTCTTCTTAAGTTGGAATGTGTCTTTGGGAACTATGAGAGCCTACGACACATTCCTTTTATTTTTTGTGGTGCCAGGGAGTGAACTCAGGGCCTTGTGCATGTGAGGCATGCACTCTACCAACTGAGCTATATCCCTAGCCCCGACACATTCCTTTGAAAATCCTCATGATGGAAAATTTTAATTCTCTGAGGGTAATATTTCATGTTATATAGTACTTGGAGTCAAGTAGAAAAAAGTTGGGTTATATTCTTTTGGAGCCCAAACTAATTGCAACTGAAAATTTCATTATAAACTGGTTTTAGTTGTTACTGTCAAAAAATTAGGATGATTATAAACTGGTTTTGATGGCAGTTCCAGAAGAGAAGTGATAGGTTCATGGAAGAACAGTTCACTTTATTGAAAAGGTTGGCATTTGTTTGGATATTTTAGTTCTGGTTTGTATTTTGAGAAGTTAATCTGGTTGTTTGACAGCCCCATAGCACTGAGCTGGATTTTTGAATTAAATAAACACTAACCCATCACTTTTTGCCCAGCACTTGGTTACTACTTTCTTTCCTGGCCCTAGTAAGGCCTACTACTTCAGGGTTGAAAGTTCAGATGTTTGACTAAAAGGCTTTTTGTCCCATATAATTCCTATAGTTCTGTTTATCACTTTTGTGACTGATTCAGGAATACTCTTTGAAATGCTCCTCCTTCTTTGTGCATATCTCACAATTCTATAGAGTTCAGCTTAAGTATTACCTTTTTTTTTTTTGTACCCAGAATTAAACTCAGGGGCACTTGACCACTGAGCCACATCCCCAGACCCAATTTGTATTTTATTTAGAGACAGGGGTCTCACTGAGTTGCTTAGCACCTTGCTTTTGCTGAGGCTGGCTTTGAACTTGTGACCCACCTGACTCAGCTTCCTGAGCTGCTGGGATTACAGGAGTGCACCACTGCTCCTGGTTTAAATATATTACCTTTTTAAAATAAACCAATCCCTGACCACTGTCATCTCCCTTGTCTCAAACCTTACAGTAGTTCCAGTCTGTGTCTTGTTGTCAAACACATATTTTCTAATTATTTTACCTTAATGTGCACCCCTATAGAAGTTATTTATGTGAAACTTTTTAAGTAACTTCCAACTATGTCTTTCTTAATTGTTTTAGGAGTGCAGTAAGTTTTTGATGAGTTGAGTTCAATTTGATATGAATTGTCTGTCTTAGACATGATTTTGGCATAAGGTGGGGTTGTATAATCATTTGAGAAACATGTTTTGGCATCTTTTGGGCCTTGGTCCAACTCCTGGCTGTACCACTTATTAGTTCTGTGGCCTCCCTGGTTTTAATTTTTTCTTCTATTCTTACAAAAGGACTGACACCCTCCTTAGAGTTGTAAGGAAGTTTACCATGAAATAATAAGAAAGTTGAGTATAGTATGGCATGGAAGGAACAATCAGCATTTTAATTTTTATTGCTCCTGATAATAAATGGATGCCCTGTCACTTGGCTGTTTTTAATATCTTGTGCTACTTAGTAGAATATAGTTATGTGAAGCAAGAATACATTCAATTTGTGAATATATTTTTTTAAAGTAAGGCTTCATTTCACCATTGGTTGTTCCTTTCAGCAGCCTACTTCTTTAGTGCAACATATGTTGGGTTACTGCAAGCAGTTGACTGGAGCAAAAAAGGGTGGCTGGTTTGTAGTGAACTCAGGGCCTTGTGCATGCGAGGCACACACTCTACCAAATGTTTCCTATAGACATTTGACATATGCACATTTCTGAGTTTGTAAGGTCAGGCAAATGACTTTGACTTGCAAGCATGGTTTCTGAGATACAAGTATCTCTAAGCTGTGAAAAGGCTTATGTAGTTGGGCGTGGTGGTGCATACCTGTAATTCCAGCTACTTAAGCTGAGGCAGGAGGATCACAAGTTTGTGGCCAGTCTGGGCAACTTAGACCCTGTTTCAAAATAATATGTGCTGGGAATGTAGCTCAGTCCTTGCTTAGCATGTGTTAGGACCTGGGTTCAATCCCCAGCGCTGAGGGGGAAAAAAGGCATGTTTAGAGATGTTTAGAGACTTCATATAGTTTTAGACTCTTAGTCCCCTGTTTGTGCTTATTGAACACATCCTTTTGGTTCTTTCTCCAAATGTTTTCTTGCATCCTCTTTTTCTTTGGTTTGATTTGCCATCAGTCTTATTGACTTATTTATCTTCAGGCCTAATTGGTCTGATTGTAGTATCCTTGTAGCTCTGGATCTTTCACCTTTTTAGATATTACTTTTATTTTAAACTATTGCTAAATCTAAGACTGTCACTCATTGTATTTATTTATTTATTTTTTGAATTGGGGATTGAACTCAGGGGCACTCAAGCACTGAGCCACATATCCAGTTGTATTTTATTTAGAGAAAGGGTCTCACTGAGTTGCTTAGCACTTTGCTATTGCTGAGGCTGGCTTTGAACTCTTGATCCTCCTGCCCCAGCCTCCTGAGCTGCTGGGATTATAGGCATTCGCCTCCACTCCTGGCCCACTCATCGTCTTTAAATTCTAAGTTTCGTAAGGGTAGAGATGATCTCTTGTTTTTTTCTTTCCCAAATATTTATTTTTTAGTTGTAGTTGGACACAACACCTTCATTTTATTTATTTTTATGTTGGGCTGAGGATTGAACCCAGGGCCTCGCACGTGCTACTCGAGCATTCTACCGCTGAGTTACAACCCCAGCCCCATCTCTTTTATTTTTAACATCGGATATCTTTTTGTTGTTTATATCATAGAAGATTGTCATGACATTATATTTATAGTGAGTAAGATGTTTTGTGGTATGCATGTTTTTCCACGAATGTGATAAGTTCTGAAAAACCACTTCTTTGTAATTCCTCAGTGTCGCAGTTGACAGTCTTTGGATATATGGGATGACTTCATTGGACCCCAGAACTCTCTGAAGCAGAATTTTGAGTGTAATTCGTATGTCTTTTGAGAGCTGGTCTACAGCTTTCATCAGTTTTTTAAAAAGAACTGTGAAGCAAAGTTGAGAACCAAGTCTGTTTGTTACTCCTTTCATTCTCACTAGCTTGTAAGGAAAAACCAAACTCCCAGTACTTAACAATATTATCTAATAATCAGTTCCCACCCTTATCCTCTTTCTGTCTTTGTAGAAAGAACTATCCCCTTCCTATTCTAAGGTGTACTCCTCTGACTGTTGTCACTACCAACCCTGTTCTTCTGGGATCTTAGTGTCTGACTTCATTGATTGATTTATTCATTCATAGTTTTTCATCCTTTTCGCTCTCATCTTCAGCTTCTCACATAACACTTGGCTCTCAGCCCTTTCTCTTCAGCTTTTAAATTTCTTCCATCTGGAAAAAGAAAAAACCGTTCTACAATCTTGCAGTCTTGCATGAGAATCTACTTGTTGTCATGTGCTGGCATTTTCTTCCTCTCTAGAGCCTAGAATATGTAGATTACATTTCCTTCTTACTTTTTACCTTTGCCCACTCTTCAGTCATTGATTCTGCCCCATCAAACTTCAGAGACAGCTGTCTCTCCATGGCCACCAGTGATTTCTTTCTTTCCCTCTTCCCTTCATCCCCTCCCCACCATTGAATCCAGGGGCACTGTACCACCGAGCCACAGCCTACATTTTTTGAGATACAATCTTGCTAAATTGCTAAGACTGGCCTCCAATTTGGAATCCTCTGGCCTTAGCCTCCTGAGTAGCTGAGATTATTAGGCATGTGCCACCATGCCTGGCACAACCAGTGATTTCTAGTGTTTCATACCATGAAGTATCAGTGGACATGCTTTGTGGTGTGCATGTTTGTTTACAGTTATCTCTGTACCACTGGATACTGTGGAACATTGTGCACTCTTGCCCTCTTGATTTTTTTTTTTTTTTTTTTGTGTGTGTGTGTGTGTGTGAGAGAGAGAGAGAGAGAGAGAGAGAGAGAGACTGAGAATTGAATCCAGGGCGCCTTGTGCATGCTAGGCAAGTGCTGCTCTACCACTGAGCTACATCCCCAGCTATTATGGTTTAGATGTGGTGTTCCCCAAAAGCTCATGTGTAAGACAAGGCAAGAAGGTTCAGAGGAGAAATGATTGGGTTGTAAGAGACTTAACCCAATCAGTGAATTAAGCCCCTGATAGGGATTAACTGAGTGGTAACTGAAGTGGTAGGGTGTGGCTGGAGGAGGCGTGGCTTGGTGGTATATATTTGTATCTGGCTAGTAGAGTCTCTCTTTGCTTTCTGATGATCATATGAGCTGCTTTTCTATACCACACTCTTCTGCCACTCTTCTGAGACTGTGAGGTCTTAAATAAACCTTTTCTCCTCTACAGTTGTGCTGGTCGGGTCCTTTTGTTATAACAGTGAAAAAGCTGACTATTTTTTCCAAATTTTTATTTTGAGACAGAGTTTAAGTTGCCCATGATGGCTGCAAACTTGTGATATTCCTGCTTTGACTTCCCAAGTAGCTGGGATTATAGGCCTGATGTACCACTACGCCTGGCTAGACCATCATCTCATTTTTATTTTTTAGTTGTTGATGGACCTTTATTTTATTTATTTATATGTGATGCTGAGAATTGAACCCAGTGTCTCACACATTCCGGGCAAGCACTCTTCCACTGAGCTACAACTCCAGCCCCTAGACTGTGATTTTTTTTTTTTTTTGTATATAATTGTTTAATATAGTACAAGTAGTTTTTAATATTTTTTAAAAATTTTATAAATTTTATAAAGTACATACAGAGATACAAAAATTGTGGTATATATTATATGTATTAATAATTGTAATGCAAAAAAAACCCCAACAAAGTACATATATAAAGGCAAAAAAGAAAAAAGAATAAGAATAGCATTACCTTAGATTAGGTAGTGAAGTGAAAGGAGGGGAAGGCAGGGGATGTGGGAATAAGAAAGACAGTAGAATGAAACAGACATTATTACTTTATGTATATATGTGACTGTGAGACCAATATGATTCTACAATATGTATACTCAGAAAAATGAGAAATTATATCCCATCTATGTATGATATATCAAAGTATATAAGTGCATTCTACTGTCATGTATAACTAATTAAAACAAATAAAAAATTAATTAAATGATAGCGGATGCATTACAATTCTTATCACACACATAGAGCACATATTTTACATCTCTGGTTGTATATAAAGTATGTTCACACCAATTCGTGTCTTCATAAGTGTACTTTGGATAATGATATCCATCATATTCCACCATCATTGCTAACCCTGTACCCACTCCCTTCCCTTCCCACCCCTCTGCCCTATCTAGAGTTCGTCTATTCCTCCCATGCTCCCCCTCCCTACCCCACTATGAGTCATTCACCTTATATCAGAGAAAACATTGGCATTTTTTTTTAATTGGGTAACTTCACTTAGCATTATCTTCTCCAACACCATCCATTTACCTGCAAATACATGATTTTATTCTCTTTTATTTTTTATGAAATTTTTTATCTTCTATGGCAGTTTCCTTCTGGCTTCCTGACTTTTCTTTCTCATGTTCTCTCTTGGGCTTCTTGTTCTCTTTCTTTCTTTTGACATCTGTGTTCTTCAGATATTTGTCGTCCTTCTTCATCTTAACTTTGTGTACACTTGCAGAGTTATTTTATCCATGCCTAGGGCTTCAGCTGTCAATGGCTGCACAGTTAGTTACTGACTCTTCGGCTCTGGGTATCCCATAGGCAACTATAATTTAGTAAGTCCAAAACAACTCCCTCTTTCAGTGCCCTCTTCCATTCTGCTCTCCTTCTCTCTCTGAAGATGGTCCCTATCTCAGAATGTCCACTTACTATATCAGTATGTTTTGCTGCTATAATAAAATGCCTTAGATTGGTGATTTATAAATAATAGAAACTTATTGCTCACAATTCAGAGCCTAAAAGTCTAAGATCAGGGTTTGCTTCCTATTTCAAAGATGGCACCTTTTTGCTTCATCCTGGCATGGTGGAAGGTGCAAATAGGCTCCCATTAAGCCTCTTTTATAAGGACACTAATTGCATTCGTGAGAGCTCTGCCCTCGTGACCTGACCACCTCTTAAAAGCTCCTTCTCATAACACTATCACACATAATTAAGTTACAACTTATTAATTTGGGAGGGACATCAGCATTCAGACTGTAGTAATTTACCCAAGTCAAAAAATGGGGGTCATTCTGATGGATCATCAAGTCCTATTAATTCTCCTTTCTTTCCCCCATTCTCATTGTTTGTCTTCATTCAGGCACTTAGTCTTGCTTAGACTGTCATAGTAGTTTCTTTTTTTCTTAAAGAGAGAATGTGGGGAGAGAGAGAGAATTTTTTTAATATTTATTTTTTTTCAGTTTTCGGTGGACACAACATCTTTGTTTGTATGTGGTGCTGAGGATCGAACCTGGGCCGCAAGCATGCCAGGCGAGCGCGCTACCGCTTGAGCCACATCTCCAGCTCTGTTATAGTAGTTTCCTAATTCATCTGTCTGCCTCTTGTCTTCCCTCTACACTCAGTTCATTCTTCTCTATCCTGTTATGGAGTGATCATTCTGAAATAGAAATTTAAATATGTTTTTTCCCCCTATTTAAAATTTTTCATTGAAACTGGGCATGCTGGCACATATCTGTAATCCAGCAACTCAGAAGGCTGAGGCAGGAGGATCATAAGTTAAGGCCAGTCTCAGCAACTTAGTGAGACCTTGTCTCAAAATAAAAAATAAAAAGGAATGGTGATGTGGCTCAGTGATAAAAGTACCCCTGAGTTCAATCCCAGTTTTAAAAAAGAAAAAGAAAATCCAAGTCCAAGCATCTTCTTTATGAAGACCTGCTTCCTTTTTAACTTAATTTCCTGTTCCTTCTATGTTTTTGTTTTACTCTCCAGCCATGCTGGTGACTTGCACTTCCCTGCATGCACTGTGCTTTTTTGTTTCCATGCCTTTGTGTATGCTGGCTTTCTTTAAAATGTCCACTCTTGCATGTTCTTCCCCTTTTTCTGCCTGGTTAACTTCTATTCCCCTCAGTTTTCTGCGGAAGCCTTCTTAAGTTTAGATCTCTGTGTGTCATCAGTTATTGAGTGCTTAATATGTAACAGGCCCTGTGCTTAGCACTTTATATACCCTGCTTGACCAGTAAGTAGGTGCTGAATACACATAGTTTCTGTTATCATAATGATGATAGGGAATTGAGCAACCAAGAAGCACCTGAAAGTTAAGTTGAATGTGATGTATGCCACATCCTGCCTGTTGTCACATATCACCTATCTTTTGCTTCCTCTTTAGCAGTAAAGGTAACTTACTTACTTTCTTTGTTTTTTGTTTTTGTTTTTGTACTAGGGATTGAGCCCAGGGCACTTAACCTCTGAGCACATCCCCAGCCCTTTTTATGTTTTGAGACAGGGTCTTTAAGTTCTTAGGGGCTCATTAAATTGCTGAGACTGGCTTTGAATTTGAGATTATCCTGCCTTAGCCTCCCAAGTCTCTAGGATTATCAGTGTGTGCCACCATACCTGGCTAGATAACTTTTTTTTTTTTGGTACTGGGGATTGAACTCGGGGACACTCAACCACTGAGCCACTTCCCCAGCCCTATTTTGTATTTTATTTAGAGACGGGTCTCACTGAGTTGCTTAGTGTCTCACTTTTGCTGAGGCTGGCTTTGAACTTGTGATCCTCCTGCCTCAGCCTACCAATCTGCTGGCATTACAGGCATGTGCCACTGTGCCCAGCTAGGCAACATTCTTGATGTCTGGCACTGGGGAAAAGCACTGAACTTGAGTTATATAGGATTGGATTCAAGTTCTGTTTCCTGCTGTTACTATATGACTTTCGGCAGATTTTTGAAATGTGCTTCTAATCTTAACTCCTAAAGATAGGTGTGCAATTTCCATTTTGTAGAGACTTGTTAAAGAACATGAAGTCTGAAAGTATAGTGTCCTGGGATTGGAATTTAAATAAGGTTGGCTCCAAACACCTGTGTGATTCCACATTGTCATTCCATTTTAATTTCACTGGATCATGTTTCAAGTAATTTTAGCAAAATTCTTTTCTGCCTTAACTAGTAGGCCCTGCTTTCCTTAGAATATACCCTCACTCTTGGAGTTTTGGGAGTAGAGCACAGGAATGTTCTGCCCTCAGAGAAATGGATGCGATCTAGGAGTGTAGTTTGTTATTTCTGACTTTGCTTTGCCAGAACAGAGGGGTGGTTGTCACTCTGCATTATTATCAGAGGGTTTCCTTCATACCAGCCTAATTGCTGACAAAATTTGGCTTATTTCTTTTTTCCATTCTTGGTGCTGGCGCTTGAATCCAGGGACTTGCTCTTGCTAAGCAAGTACTATACCATTGAGCGATATGCCCAGTACTAGGCAAACATTGTTCCTCTGAGTTACATCTCCATCCCGTTTTTGACTTCTTCCTTTTTTTGTTCTGGGGATTGAACCCAGGAGTCCTTAACCACTGAGCCACATCCCAGCCCTTTTTATTTTTTGAGTTTTATTTCACTGAGTTGCTTAGGGCCTTGCCAAGTTGCTGAGGCTGGCCTCAAATTTGGCAATTCTCCTGCCTCAGCCTCCTGAGTCACTTTGATTACAAGTGTGCACCACCATGGCTGGCTCTTTGATTTGATTTTTAACAACAGGAATTGGATAAAATTCTGCAAGATGGTTTATAAAGAGAATGATAACTTCATTTTTTCTTGTCTTCTTGTGTGAAAATAATTTTTCTTCCTCGAATTGACAAAAATATTTTTTATATTATATAGGAGACCCCTAAATGAGAATCTGAAGGTCTGGTGGCACTCCCCCCACCACTATCCCCCTTTTCTTTTTTCTTTTTTTGTTCTTAAGTGATCATCCTGCCTCAGCCTCCCAAGATATAAGTGTATGAAACTATACCCAGCTGTGGGCTGTCTTTGAAAGGTCTTTAGTATGCAATGGACATGAACTTCTGGGCTTTCTTGATACAGAGGAGTTGTTCTTACATTCTGGTGCAGAAAGTGGTTTATTTAAAAAAATTTTTTTGAAGTTGTCAGTGGACCTTTTGTTTTATTTATATGCGGTGCTGAGAATTGAACCCAGTGCCTCACACCTGCTAGGCAAGTGCTCTACCACTGAGCTACAACTCCAGCCCCAGAAAGAGTTTTGTCTGCCTCTCCTACCCTCTTCCCTGAAAATGTAATGCTTCATTTAAATAGTGAAATAAATGTAGTCATTTATGTAAATGACTTTCTGTAAGTGACTATCTTTTCTTGGAGTCTTTGTGTGTGAAGAAATAGTGTTCTAATACTTATTTTCAGAGGATTATTGCTTTTAGGGATACATTAAAGCATTTGAAGGATTTTTTCTTTTTTCTTTTTTTTTTTTGAGGACCCTGGATCATATTGTCTTAAATTATTCATAGACTATAACTTGTGGGTTTTAATTCAGGTCAAGTACTAATGAAGTTTATGGTGCTAACCAGTCTTGTTATACAATTTCCTTTTAGAAAAATGAATGCAGTAAGAATTGTTTAGAAAAAGCTTCTGACAGTTTTTCTGTCAATAAATCTGTAATGAAGGCAAACGGACTGTCTTAAAATTTTAGAGTTGTCATTCTTACTTTATTGGCTTTCCTCTCTACTGTAGAGAAACTTTTATTTTTAAGTGGAACACATAGAAAAAGATTGGTTTGAGTTTTCCTCCTGTAGTTTGTTCTTGCTTGTTGTTTTTCTTAAAGGAGACCGAGGGAAGTACCAGAAAATGAACTTCCTGTTAAAACAAAAAAACTTCCCCATTTATTGGGTTTCTGACCTCTGATCTCTAATCTTACTCCTGTAATATGGTTATTTTTCCAATTATCTTTTTTTTTGGTACTGGGGATTGAATCCAAGGGTACTTAACCACTGAGCCACATCCCCAGTCCTTTTTTTTTTGTATTTTATTTAGATACAGGGTCTCACTGAGTTAATTAGTTCCTCTCTAAATTGCTGACTTTAAACTCTAAATCGTCTTGCTTCAGCCTCCCAAACTGTTGGGATAACAGGTGTGCTCCCCACGTCCGGCCTTTTTGTTTTTTATTTTGAGACAGACTCATTCGAAATTGCTTAGTGCCTCGCTAAGTTGCTGAGGCTAGCCTTGAACTTGAGATCTGTCTGCCCTCAGCCTCCTGAGTCACTGGGATTGCCAGACTGTGCCACTGTGCTTGGCTTCAAATTATCTTCAATTCTTAATCTTTATTTATTTATTTTTACGTAGTGCTGAGGATTGAACCCAGGGCCTCACACATGCTAGGCGAGCGCTCTACCATTGAGCCACAACCCCAGCTCAAATTATCTTAAAGTTATAAAGTTATCATTTGCATAGGGGCTGGGATTGTGTCTCAGCGGTAGAGTGCTCACCTAGCATATGTGAGGCCCTGGGTTCGATCCTCAGCACTACATAAAAATAAATAAAATAAAGATATTGTGTCCAACTACAACTAAGAATAAATATTTAAAAAAATATCATTTGCATAAATATTCTCATCTCCCCTTAGTAAGCTATCTGAGAACAGTACATGATGTCCTTTTTTAAAAAAATATCATTAATTATTATTTATTTATTTTTATTTGGTGCTAAGGATCGAACCCAGGGCCTCCCACCTGTGAGGCAAGCACTCTACCACTGAGCTACAGCCTTAGCCCACATGGTGTCCTTTAACATAAATGCTTTTCAGTTCAGTTAGTGAACAAATGTAGATTCTCATCAACCTCCCTATCTCTTCTTATTTCCTCATAGTATCTGACAGATTCTTCTGTTACAGTCAAGCTGTTTTTCTCATTCTTCTGGCAGGTTCATTTCCATCTCTATATCTTTACAACAAGCATTTTCTTTGTCAGATTTGCTTTTTCTCCTGTGGACATCTGTCTGTGTTTCCAGTCTTGCCTCATGTCCACTTCATCATGAAACCAGCTGACTGCTTTAGTCCCCATTAATCTCTCCTATTTTTAGACTATTGTATTTAGCTTCAGAGTTTAACACTTAATTGACAACTATATATTTGTTTCATTTATGTTATTTTTATCCTTTTTTACTTAGACCTTAGATTTTTTTTGAATTTTACAAGGGCCTTCTACATTTTGGAACCTCTGCATTTTCGGTGAGTTGTTAAATATATCAATATGACTTTAGATGTATTGTGTACACCTGTATTTGTAAAACCAGTTGAGAGGGTAAGAAATGTATTCCCTGTTCTCAGTCAGCTTTTAATCTAGTAACTTCTCAATAAATAGGTATTTGGATTTTAAAAACATTAGGTAATTGTCTTAGAAGTGTTTTTATTTTCTACTTAAGTGATTTCATTTAAACAATCACACTTGGAATGATTCTGGGAAGATGGCAGCTTGACTACTCTGTTTTTTTTTTTCTCTCTCTCTGATACTGCTGTACTGGTGATAGAACCCAGGGCCTTGCACATGCTAGGCAACTGCTCTACCACTGAGCTACATCCCCAGGACCTATATAGTTATCTTTTTTAAAACTCAGTTCAAATAAAATAATTTTAAATCTTAGATCCAGAATACCAAGAGATAGAATGGGAATTCAGGAAGATGAAGTTAAAGCACCAGGAAGCTGAAAATGTAAACAAAGAATTTTAGTTGGGTATGGTGGCATGTGTCTGTAATCCCAGCTTCTCTGAAGGCTGAGGCAAAAGGATCACAAGTTCAAGGCCAGCCTCAGTAACTTAGGCCCTAAACAATTTAGGGAGACTATGTCTCAAAAATAAAAAGGGCTGGAGATGTTGCTCTCTGGCAAAGTACCCTTGGATTCAATCACCAGTACCCTTCCCCCTGAGGCCCTCCCCCCCCCCCAAAAAAAAATAATTTTAAAAGTGTAAATAAGTAAAAGAGGAAAAATTTCCTAAGATGAGGGCTGGGGTTGTGGTTCAGTGGTAGAGCGCTCGCCTAGCATATGTGAGGCCCTGGGTTCGATCCTCAGTACCACATAAAAATAAATAAATAAAAAATAAAAGATATTGTGTCTAACTACAACTAAAAAATAAATATTTAAAAAAAATTTTCCTAAGATGAAAAAAAAGATTACAAATTGGAAAAGACTTTACATTGAATGAGTTCATTATGTTAAGGCAAGATTGATGAAAAAAGACACAAAGATAGGCATATTATAAAATTCCTGAATTCAGCAATCAAGGAAAAAAAAATCCCCTAGGTAGAAAGATAATGTTAAAACTACAACCATCAGGGGCTATGGCTGTGGCTCAGTGGTGGAGGACTTGCATGGCATGTGTGAGGCACTGGGTTTGATTCTCAGCACCATATATAAATAAATTAAATAAAGGTCATCAACAACTAAAAAAATAATAATAATAAAAAAAGCCCCAAAATAAAAAACTTCAACCATCACCACCGTAACAAAACAGACTATTCTCATTTGCAGCATTAAAATTTTATTGATGGTAGAAGAAACATCTATGGACTATTGAGAGAAGAGGTGTATGTTCCAAGTATCCTGTATGCAGTATAGATAGTATTCACATTTCATGGAAAAGAAAGCTCTATGTGAGTGTGCAAGGATTCAGAGATTAGATCACCTTCAGACTCCAATATGAGTGATAATCCAGTCAAATATATAAGGCTAATGTGGTACACATATGTAATCCCAGCTGCTTGGGAGGTTGAGGCAGTATTGCAGTTTGAGGCCAGCCTGGGCAACTTAGCAAAACCCTGTCTCAATATAAAAAATAAAAAAGTGTTGGGGGATGTAGCTCAGTAGTAGGGTGCCACTGAGTTCAATCCCCAGAACCTCAACAAACAATCATGGATGCCAAAATCTGTGCATGCTCAAGTCTCTTATATAGAATGGCATAGTATTTGCATATAATCTACACAAATTCTCTTGAATACTTTGAATCATCTTTAGATATTCAACATTATCTACATACAATGTAAATACAATATAAATAGTTGTTATATTGTATGTTACATTGCACTGTTAGGAAATAGTGTCAAGAAAAGAAGTCTGTACATGATATTTAGTACAAATGCAACTTTTTTTTTTTTTTTTTAAGGAGATTTTCAATTTGCAGTTAGTTGAATACTCTGATGTGGAACCTGTGGATACAGAGGGTCAACTGTATTCCAGGTGACTTCAGAAAACAGGATAGCATAGAGGTGGGCGGGAATTAAAAGTATTTTTTTGTGTCATTGGGAGGTTAGCAAGTGATGTTTGGGATTGATTTGCCATGATGATAAAAATATTTATAATAATGTAAAATTATAAAATACTTAACCCATGTTCAGTAGCATGCAGTCCTAACTGCTTGGGAGACTGAGGCAGGAGGATTGCTTGAGTCAAGGAGTTTTAGGCTGGCCTGAGAAAGACCCATTTTCCCCAATCCCCTCCCCCCCCACAAAAAAAAGTATCTGCACGCACACACACATACATACATACACACACACACATATATATATATATATAAACATATATTTCTCAAATATATATATCTTCCCATCCATGTTCCTGGATATATATATATATATATGAAATCCAATTAGAACTCCAATGGAAGATTCTTCTGGGACTGAGGAATTAGATGAAATGATCTCTGTTCATATGGAAGAATAAATGTTTTAGAATAGCCAAGAGAAGTTAGCAACAGTGTGGTGAGGTGGTACTTACCACATAAAACAAATTCTAAGATTCCGTGTTCAAAGAAGCATGGTATTTACTTTTGAATAAGGATGAGGGAACAGAATAGAGTGACCAAATTCTTATATATGTAGGATGAACAATTACAAAAACATGAAATGTCTCATTAGGTTATATCAGCTTTCATTCTAATTGAAATTAGAAATGAATTTAAAGTAAATTGGTTATGCCTTCATAGAACATCAGAAATCCTGAACTTTTTTTTTTTTTGCCGTTCTGGGTTCTGGGGATCTAACTCAGGGCCTTATCCATGATAGGTTCTCTTCTACTAAGCTCCATCACCAGCCCAGAAATCCTGAACTTCTTGATGTTCTATTCTCCCAAGAGCAGCATACTGGATCCAGAAAGATAAGGCACAGTCTTTCTAGTGCCTTCTATAGACAGACCAAGCTTAATTAACATCATGGCAGCCAGCAAAAGAAAAATATTTAGAGGGCCCTTCTTACTATTTACAGAACTGTCAATGAAGGGCATATATGGAGCTGAGAGAGAATAAACTGATACCTAACTCATCGTTGATTGTTTCCTTCCTTCAATCCACCTCTCAATGTCAGGCCCATCTGTCATTTTTTTTTGGGGGGGGGCGGGGGTGGTGGTATTACCTTGAGAGTATATCCTAAATTTGCTTCTAGTTTGTCACTGATTACTTTGAATCCTTGCCTTGCCTGTGTTACCACACTCTTGCTTTGGTAGTTCTTTGTTCCTTTTTCTTCTCTCTAACCAATTTTCCACATAACAGCTAGAAAGCTTTTTAAACTGCAGATTAGATCGTGTTGTTTCCTTATTTTGCAACCCTCCAATGTATTCTCTTTGTTATTAAAATTCAAACCCCTTTCCATGGCCTACAAGGCTTACACAGTCCTGTCCTCATCTGTTGCCTTCACCTATTGTGCTTCAGTTATACTGACTGACTCCTCTTTTGCCTCTTTTACTTCCTTTTTTCTTCTCTCTTTCCTTCCCTCTCTCCTTCCTTTCTCCCTTACCTCTTCCTTTTATTTGTTTAGCTGGTATTAGTGCCTACTATGTGCCACATAGGTGCAAATGATACAGCAGTAGTTTACATAAAAATTCCTGCCCTTAGGGGGCTTTTACATATATAGAAGCTGACAGAAAATAAGTAATATATATTGCTTGTTAGATGGTAAAAATTTCAATGGAGAAAAAGCATAATGAGAGATAAGTTGGACACAGTGGGGCATGCCTGTCATCCCAGCAACTCAGGATGCTGAGGCAGGAGGATTCCAAGTTTGAGATCATCATTAGCAACTTAGTGAGACCCTGCCTTAAAAAATAAAAAGGGCTGAGGATATAACTCGGTGGTTAAATAGTGCCTCTAGGTTCAATCCCTGGTACCAAAAAGAAAAAAGAAAAAAAAAAAAAAAAGGATACCAGGGCAGAGTTAGTGGAACAATTTAAAATAGGGAAGACTTTGTTTTAAGGTGATACTTGAACAAAAACCTGAGGGTGATGAAACTTTGTTTTTTCTTGAAGTCCCTAGACTGTGGTCAGTTCTAGGTTTTGTTCCTTGCTTTTCTTGTGCCTGGAATGTTCTTTAAGCTCTGTTCTTGGCCAAAAACTTTGCCTCCTTTGTCTCAGCTGAAAGTTAATCCACAGAGATGACTTTCCTGATCTCCAAGTTTAAATTAGTAACATTCCCATCATTCTCCACCATTCACCACCATTCACCTCTTTTATTTTTTTCCTACTTTAAATTTTCTAATTAGTCCATTATTTAAAATTATTTTGTTCACGTATTTATTTGTTCACTATTGGATTTTCCCCTAGTAAAGTGTTAGTTCTGTGAGTGCAGAGACTTTTCTATCTTTTTCCTTGATGTCTTCCCAGGGCCTAGAATAGAAGACTCTCAGTAGATGCTTGTTCAGTGAACAAGTTGATCCTGCAGGGAAAGATTCCAGTGGAATTCCTTTGATGGTGGCAGCTTTAAGAGTAAAGACCCTAGGGTCTCTTTCAGGAGGGAAAAGGAACATCTGTGGAAGCTGGCCCAAATTGAAACTTTTTTTTTTTTTTTTGATACTGGGGAGTGAATCCAGGGGTGCTTAACTACTGAGTGACATCCCTATCCCTTTTTTGTATTTTATTTAGAGACAGGGTCTCACTGAATTGCTTAGTGCCTTGCTTTTGCTGAGGCTGGCTTTGAACTCGAGATCCTCCTGCTTCAGCCTCCAGAGCCACTGGGATTATAGGCATGCAGCACCATGCCCAGCTCTGAGCTGGCTTTGAACTAGAGATCCTCCTGTTTTTATCCTTTCTAGCCACTGGGATTACAACTATGTGCCACCACCTGGCTCAGGATTGAAACTCAGAATTGAGGCCTGTTTTCCTGACAGATTGGTTAATTTCATGTGTGTGGGAGGGCAGGTACTGGGGATTGAATTTGGAGGCACTCTACCACTGAACTATATCCCCATCTCTTTTTAAATTTTATTTTGAGGTAGTGTTTCCCTAAATTGCTGAAGCTGTTTTTAAACTAACCACTGGTTTATTTTCTAATGTTGATTTTATATGTGACTTTTGCATTTTGCTTAGTTTTTAATGTTGATTTTATGTGTGACTTTTGATGTTTGATATCTTTCCATTTCATCAGCCTACATGGCTGCTTTATTCACTTCTGTTGGTATTTACTATGCAAATACCTTCAGCATTCACAGCTGCACAGCCTGGTGCAATGCTTGTGGGAACTGAAGCCACACCCCTGAGTATTCCTGCTTCCTGTAGAGGGGGATGTGAACTTCTTGTTTTTCATTGTACTTTGCTCATGAATTGATTCCTTTTTACACTTTGCAAACATAGTACCCACAGGATCTGATTTAGGGATAGGTTGGTTGGGTGGGTTTTTCTTTAGACCAGGTATTGTCAGAAACCTTCATTTTGGTTTAACTGGTGCTGGTTAGAAAAAAAAAATTATTTAAATGCCTTCTAACATTTTTCTTGGCTATATCACATCTTTTTAAAATTTTTTTTATAGTTGTAAATGGACAGAATGTCTTTATTTTATTTGTTTATTTTCATGTGGTGCTAAGGATTGAACCCAGAGCCTCACACATGCAAGGCAAGTGCTCTGCCACTGAGCTATAGCCCCAGCCTGCTATATCATATCTTTTGCAAAATATTGAAAAATCAGAGAAGTGAAATAGTTAGCCATATGGTAAATATTGGGTTTGTTGAACTAAGTGAGACCTTTGGTTGATTTATTCAGTATATGTAAACAGTGTGGCCACTTAGACTTCCAAGGACATTCATGGGTTGCCTGCAGTATGTCCAACTGTACACAAAAAAGAGTTTGTCTCTTAGGTGCCTACTTGACTGCCTATGTCCAAGATAGTGTTCAAACGCCAAGTATATTGTTCACATAGAATAAATACATTAAAATCTCAAAAATTATGTCCATATAGTATTTTATCATGAGAAATAGAACTTGTAAAAGATCTATTTAAGATCATCCTATTTAAGTAAAGATTCGAGAAACATAGCTGGATATACTTGTAATCCTAGATACTCAGTAGACTGAGGCAGGAAGATTACAAGTTTAAGGCCAGCCTGGGCAATTTAGCAAGCCCATTAAAAAAAAAAAGTTGGGGGGGCACTTAGTGATGGAGCACTTGCCTAGCATGTGTGGGGCTCTTGGTTCAATCCTTAGCACCACAAATGGGGAAAAATGGTAAAATATTGTTGCAAACACAAAAATGGTAAGGATTAAGATGGAGGATGATTTATAAACTTAGTGAGAATGGTTTTAATGTAATAATGTGAAGGTCAAAAGCCAGATTATAGTGGGTTAAAGAATGAATGGGAGAAAACAGATGAATGAAACAACTTTCATGAAGTTTGGTACTGGTTATTTAGGAGAGTCAGGACATGGCAATAGTTTCTTGTAGTTATTAAAGGAGATGTTTAAAAAGTATCTTTATTACATAATAACTGCCATAAAGGAGACATGTACAAATACTTGAAGGTACTTAGGTGAAGGGCATTAATATACCTGCAATAGTCTGGGAAGGATTACCTGAAGTACTCAGACTTAACATTGGACTAAGAGTTTGGGCAGATGGACAAGGGGAGGAGGATACTTTTGATTTGGAGAAAGATAAGAGTTTGTGAATTATTGTAACATGTTTGAGGAAATTTTTTTTGGGGGGTGTACCGAGGATTTAACTCTGGGGCACTCAACCACTGAGCCACATCCCCAGCCCTGTTTTATATTTTATTTAGACAGGATGTCACTGAATTGTTTAGCACCTCGCCTTTATTGAGGCTGACTTTAAATTTGTAATCCTCCTACCTCAGCCTCCCCAGCCGCTGGGATTGTAGGCATGCGCCACCATGCCTGGCCCTGTTTGAGAGCATTTTATGGTGAATTGGTGACATTAGAGCGTAATGCACAAAGCTCACTAGGTTTGTTAAGCTTGGAAAGTGGTCAGGGCCGAAAACATGGCTGAGAGTGCCTGTGGGCCATAGAATTTTAACTTTTATCCCGTAGGTCTTTGCTTCCCACTGGGAAGATTTGTGTTGGTGTGCCAGGGGTACTCAGGATAACTGGTATATTTTCTTGGAATATCCATTAAATTGAAGTTGGGAGAAATTATTGCTATATAAAAAAGTGAATATATTTTAATGCAGAGTTGAAGTCTAAGTTAAAATGTAATCTTTTTTTTAGGGGCTGGGGTTGTGGCTCAGTGGTAGAGCACTTGCCTAGCACATGCAAGGCCCTGGGTTCGATCCTCAGCACCACATTAAAAAATAATAAAATAAAGGTATTGTGTTTAACTACAACTAAAAAAAAATAATAAAATATTTAAAAAATGTAATCTTTTAAAAAAAATTTTTTTAGTTGTAGATGAACACACACAGTATCTTTATTGATTTTTATGTGATGCCAAGGATCGAATCCAGTGCTTCACACAAGCAAGGCAAGTGCTTTACCACTGAGCCTCAGCCCCAGACCTAACATATGATCTTAAATTTTAAAATTTATAAAGAATGTATTTTGGGTCAGGGGCTGTAACTCAGTGTACAGTGCTTGCCTAGTGTGTGTGAGGCACTGGATTTCATCCTCAGCACAAATTTTAAAAAAATAAATAAGTAACAATATTGTGTTCATCTACAACTAAAAAAATAAAGCATTTTGCTCCAGTGGCTGATTACTTCATGTTATGCCTCTTCTAGATCCTCTAGCTCCTCACTGATATTCTTCAAAGGAAAAAGCTTAAAGAGCATCCATATAGGTCATGGGGAATTACTTAAGAATTGTAAACAAGAATGGACGATATTGCATTTGCTGCTTTATCTCCAAGTCAAAAAGAACTTCTGGCACATAATAACTACTCAATAAACATTTGATGGATAGGGGCTGAGGTTGTGGCTCAGTGATAGATTGCTTGCCTAGCATGTGTGAGGCACTGGGTTCGAACCTTAGCACCATATAAAAATAAATAAATAAAAAGATATAAAAAATTTGATGGCTAAATTCATGAATTATGTTAAGAAGGGGGAGACTTGAGCACGAATGTTCATTTGTCGGGTAGAGGGCTAAGAGGTCTTAAGAGGAAGAATTGAAGGTCTAGAGGAGAAAGGTAGGATAGAATGTGGTCTCACTGAGTCAGTGAAGTTTGAGATCCCAAGCTACTGGAGAAATCATCCAGGATAGAGTGACTGTTTAAACAGAAGGGAAGGAGGAAAGGACAGGAACAAAGGCAGATATTTATAGGTGGTAGAGGAGGAACTTGTGGGAGTCCTTTCTTGATGGCCTTAGGAGTATTCTTTCATTTAAAAATAGTGAATGTATATGTCTATGGAAAACTCTTTGTAGAGAGTTAAAAAAAAAAAAAAAAAAAAAAAACCAACCCACCCCTGTTTAAGCAGCTATGGAAAGTCATAGCCACATAATTGTAGGCACACACAAGGTTGTGGTCAGTGACCTAAAGGGTAGGTGAGGTAAGGATGTGCCAGAGAGGATGAGTAAGAGTAGGGGAGACAAGAGGGCTCTGGTCTCTGGCCTGAATGTTGGGTGTGGCTGGGAGCTGACAGAAGGGAATGTGCACACCTATGTGCCGCTGTTTTTCTCTGCTCTACAAGTAGCAGGAGACTATCCTTAAGCTCTTAGTGAAGTGGGGTAAGAAAGGGCAGTACATGAGGCAGTACAAGAATGAACAGAAACTTGAACCTTGAGTGAAGTGGAGTCACTTAGTTAGCAGTGCTTGGGTCTTCCCCAGACTGGTTTTCCAATGATCTATTTCTGATTCATTAGACAGGAAACTGCTTTCCTAACTTTGGGCAACCTGTTTCTCACACGGTCTGTCTGTTTAGAAGTAAAGGTAGTGAAAAAGAGGATGTGACAGTGTCACAGTGAGTCATAAAGAGCAAGACATGATCATATTTGTCTATCAAATTTTACCTAGAATTAAAGAATATTGAGTGCTCATTTATTTAGCATTCTCTATTTTCAGTTTAATCAAATTTAAGTCTACTTATATATCAGGAACTTCCTTTTGAAAGGGAAAGGAGAGTAGGAAGGGTAAATGCTAATTAGAAAGGATGGGTTTACAATTGTCTAGACTTTAGTTGAAATTAAATAACCCAACCAAGCTGGTTGTTTTTCTTTTCCTGTCAACCATATTAGCCAGTATTGCAAATCATTCTCTGACAATTAAGCTATCCAAGGCAGGGTAGAGTTGGACTTGAGTTCTGGCTGCTTTTGTTTTTGTATTTTTCACATGCTAGAACATGTTCCCTGTAAAGTGAGCACAGGATCCTTTAGAAAGCAAACAGGTTCTAAGGATATAAAGGTATTTTGTTGAGAGCAAGCTGCAGATTCTAATCACATATTTAACTTTCCTATCAAGGAAGGGAACTTTGTAATGTAAAAAGTACCTTTTATTTTTGGAAATGGAGATAAATAACTTCTTTCTCTGTCAGAAGGTGAAGTCAGAGATAGGCTAAGATGATAATTGAAACTTATATCATCATAATTGGTTTAGTACTTGGAATTCATTCTTTCTAAGCTATCCCACTTCTGTTTAGGGGCAGGAAATACCCTCTGTGTCCCCCCACCTTATTCCCCAAATTCTAAATTGTTTAGCTGTTGGTTAAATAATTAGAACTCCAATTAGGCATTTACTTTGGGAAAGGAAAAAAATGACTTTATCAGCTTTTTGGGAAGAATACAAGGAACGAGAAAACTTATGTGGCCAACATGGCATCAGCAAGTTAAGGACCCCTTTCTCATTTTCACAGATAATTAAGTTATAACCAGATTCCCATTTTCCTGGAATTTATGTTATACGTGTGTGTCTAAACACTACTTTCAGGAATTTTGAAACCAGATAAGGTGGTCCCAGCTATTCTGGAAGCTGAGGTAAGAGGATCTCTTGAGCCCAGGAGTTTCAAGGCCAGCATGGGCAGCATTGTGAGACTTTGTCTCAAAAAGAAAGAAGAATTTTGAAAGGGATTTGATGTCTCAACATTTTTTAATAGAGTCTTTTTTTTTAATAAAAAAATTGAAGTTGTAGAGGGATACTATATATATATATATGTATGTGTATATATATATATATATATATATATATATATATATATAATTATTTAGTTTTTGGTGGACACAGCATCTTTATTTTATTTGTATGTGGTGCTGAGGATCGAACCCAGGGCTACGCGCATGCCAGGCAAGCGTGCTACCGCTTGAGCCACATCCCCAGCCCGGGATACAATATTTTATTCATTCATTCATTTATTTTTAAAATTTTTTTAATATTTAGTTTTTAGTTGTAGTTGGACACAATACCTTTATTTTATTTATTTATTTTTATGTGGTACTGAGGATCAAACCCAGGACCTCTCACATGCTAGATGAGTACTGTACTGTTGAGCCACAACCCCAGCCCTAAATATTTCTTATATTAGATAAACACAATACCTTTATCTAACTTTTATGTGATGCTGAGGATCAAACCCAGTGCCTCACACATGCTAGGCAAGTGCTCTACCACTGAGCTATAAATCCCAGCCCTATTCATTTATTTTTATATGGTGCTGAGGATCAAACACAGTGCCTCACTCATGTGAGGCAAGCGATCTAGCACTGAGCCATAACCCCAGCCCTAGATTCTCATTTCTGTTAATTTTTATGAGAATCAGTTGAAAAGCCTTCTGCATTTTGAGGCACATTAAAGACAACGAGAAGACGTGGAAAAAATCCTGGGTTCAGGTTCTACTTCTGGTGTTCACAAGCTTTGTGACCTTGGGCAAATCATTTGACCTTTTCTGTCCTCTGGGTGTTGAAGTGGTTGGATGAGAGAATCTAGTTTTTTCTAGTTCTTAATGGCTTAGATGACCCGTGATTAGATGTTTATGAAAAAATGTATGAAAAGGAGATCCTCTTATTAAATTTGTCAGGACAGTTACTGTTTAAAGAAAATTCAAATATAATGAGAGTGATCATTCTCTAATTTGTATTCTAGTCAGTTGAAACTTATATGTTGAATTTTCTTTTTATAATTTTATGTCATTTATTTTTTTAAAAAAGAGAGAGAGCGAGAGAGAGAGAGCGAATTTTCAAAATATTTATTTATTTATTTTTAAAGTTTTCAGTGGACACAACATCTTTGTTTGTATGTGGAGCTGAGGATCGAACCCGGGCCTCACGCATGCCAGGCGAGTGCGCTACCGCTTGAGCCACATCCCCAGCCCCTAATTTTATTTTTTACTACAGATAATAATTGTACATAGTTGCTTTTTTTTTTTGAAACCGGAGATTGGGATTGAATTCAGGGACACTGAACCACTGAGCCACACTCCTAGCTCTATTTTGTATTTTATTTAGAGACTGGATCTCACTGAGTTGCTTAGTGCCTTGCTGTTGCTGAGTCTGGCTTTGAACTCATGCTCCTCCTGTCTCAGCCTCCTAAGCCGCTGGGATTACAGAAGTGTGCCACCGCACCTAGTTTATTGCATTTTCTTAAAGGAATCTATGCACTTAATTATTTAGGACATGTGCTGTCATTTTGGCATAAATTTTTGTTCTAAATCTTAACAGGTTACAATTTATTGAATTCTTCTCCTAATGTGTCTATTTTCCCCTTGGTTCCCTACCCCAACCATATCTTTATCTTTTTATCACATACATATCAGATTGCTTTATAATTGTTTGTTTACATTTCTTCTTATTCTTCCCCGGGGTCTGGAAACTTTGTCTTACTAATCTTTGCTTTCCCTGTTGTAAAACATTGAGGAAAAGATGATGGTGAGATGAGAGTTAAAAATAGCCCAGACTTTTGAGTTTGGGTAACCAGGGGAATGATGATGTTATATATAGAAGCACCTGAGATGCTGGTTTGCGGAGAAAAAT
Organism: Marmota monax; assembly: GCF_021218885.2. Lineage (NCBI taxonomy): Eukaryota > Metazoa > Chordata > Mammalia > Rodentia > Sciuridae > Marmota > Marmota monax. The sequence goes on from NW_026695227.1 coordinate 31,468,446, forward strand.
ATAATTTTGTGTGTGTGTGTGTGTGTGTACTGGATTGAACTCTGGGCACTAAACCACTGAGCCACATCCACAGCCCTGTTTGTATTTTATTTAGAGACAGGATCTCACTGAGTTGCTTAACGCTTTGCCATTGCTGAGTCTGGCTTTGAACTCAGGATCCTCTTGTCTTAGACTCCTGAGCCACCGGGATTACAGGCGTGTGCCACCGTGCCTGGCTAAGAATATAATTTTGACCAAGAGAGAATCTATGTCATTGGCAAGATATTTGGGTAAGCTGTTCAGTATGTGGTTAGAAGTGGTAAATTATGTTAGAATATTGGAAGGATTTAAGCCTCATCTTCATGAGGTGAATCAGATCTTTGAAGGGAAAAGTCATAAATGAAGCTAAAGAGGAATGCCTGTGTTCAGGAAGCTAGAGTCTTCCAGGATGCCAGGGGTGGTCAAAGAAGTAGGTCTGGAGTGAGTAGTATGATGCTTTTGTGGAGACAAATACTCAATGATGTGAAAGCTATAAAGATGTGAAAGCTGTAAAGACATTAGAAGACTTAGATGGGTGGGTAGGGGCATACAGATTGATTAGAATAGTCAATTCCAGTCCTGTAGTTGAATCAGAGGCTAGATTGAAACAGATAATGAGGATAATGTGTAAGTTTCTGACTCATTGGATGAAAGAACAAGGGCAGATTTAAAGGGGTACTTATTTATTTTATTTTACTTGCCTTTTTTTTTTTTTTTGGTACCAGGGATTGAATATGGGCACTTAATCACAAAGCCACATCCCCAGACCTTTTTTTAAAAAACATTTTTTGTTTTTTTTTGGTACTGGGGGTTGAACTCAGGGGTACTTGACCACTGAGCCACATCCCCAACCCTATTTTATATTTTATTTAGAGACAGGATCTCACTGAGTTGCTTAGCTCCTTGCCTACCATTCTGAGGCTGGCTTTGAACTATTATTAATCCTTCTGCCACAGCCTCCCAAACTGCTGGGATTACAGGTGTGAGCCACTGAGCCCTGCCTTTTTTTTTTTTTTTTTAATATTTATTTTTTAGGTGTAGATGGACACAACACAATGCCTTTATTTTTATGTGGTGCTGAGGATTGGACCTGGGTCCTGCCCGTGCTAGGCGAGTGCTCTACCGCTGAGCCACAATCCTAGCCCCCAAACCCTGCCTTTTTAATTAATTTATTTTTTTGAGAGAGAGAATTTTAATATTTATTTTTTAGTTTTCGGCGGGCACAACATCTTTGTTTGTATGTGGTGCTGAGGATTGAACCCCGGGCCGCACGCATGCCAGGCGAGCACTTGAGCCACATCTCCAGCCCCTTTTTTATTTTTAATTTTGAGTCATATCTCGCTAAGATACTTAGGGCCTCACTAAGTTGCTGAGAGGGCTTTGAACTTGTGATCCTTCTACCTCAGCCTCCTGAGCCACTGAAATTACAGGCATGTGTCACCCTGTGTGGCTTGCCTACTATCTGTTTTTGGGAGGCGGGGTACTGGGAACTCAAGGGCACTTAACCACTGAGCCATATCCCCACCCCTATTTAGTATTTTGTTAGAGACAGGATCTCACCGAGTTGCCTAGTGTCTCACTGTTGTTGAGGCTGACTTTGAACTCACAGTCCTCCTGCCTCAGCCTCCTGAGCTGCTGGGATTACAGGTGTGCACCACCGCAACTGGCTTGACTACTATTTTTAAATAATAGAGAATACTGAGAAATCTTAATAGGCCTAGGAGAAGGAGACTGAGGAAAGAATTAGAGCAGTACCATAGGTTGTCATGGAGGTCATTACTGAGTGTTGATGGCTCAAGAATGATGGCAGAATCTGGGGTCTAAAGGAAAGCAGGAGCCAGGACATAAAAATTGGAATGTACTGTGAGGATGCATGAGCTTCAGGATCAAAGTGTGATTGGCTACAACGTGTTAACTATTTTTGTGTTCATGTATTGAAACAGAAAAAAAGATTGTCTTTTTTTAGGGCTATTGAGTTGGAAGTAAGGCATGAAAATGCTTATATTGTGCTTTTTTCCCTGTTTGTTAAAAAAAAAAAATGGCATGGGAACATTTTTGAAAAAACTCAGAAATATGAAATGGAAAGTACCCACTCTCACTCCCATGCCCAGTCCTACTTTCCAAAATGTAACCATTAAAAAAATTTTTTTTTTAGATGTTGGTGTACCTTTATTTTATTCATTTATTTATATGCAGTGCTGAGAATCTAGCCCAGTGCCTCACAAGTGCTAGGCAAGTACTCTACCACTGAGCCACAACCCTAGCCTCAAAATGTAAGCATTTAAAAAAATCAGCTTTATACTTTTGGTAGTTAATAGTATAATTCCATAATATGTTGTGTTTACTTCAGATTGCATCTCTTCGTTTCTTGCTATGAACAATGAGAAATTGACCTCCTCAGTTTTTTCAGTAATATTATTTTCTTATCAAAGTAAATAATGTTTATGTTCTCTTTTGTATTATAGAGTCCTCATTCTACATCTAAAAAATTAAGCCTAAATATTTTTACTCTGCAAGAACTGCTTGTGCTATCTCTTTATTAAATAAATATTACTTACTTTGGAACCTAGAAGTCCTGTTAGATACATGGAGCAAGAAAATGTAATCTTTTAATACCAATCCCACCTTTCAAAAATGAGTGATCAAAATATCAAGATTTGCTGAATTCTCTTCAGCTTTCTTTCTAGGTCTTACTCAACTGCTATTGTTTCTCATATGTTGTCATTTTTCTTGTATTCTCTTAAATTTGAAATAGTTATTGCTTAATGTAGAGTGCATGAGTGTTAAACTTTTAAGTTGTTGCCTTTCAGAAATCTTTTCTTTTCTTCTTTCTTTTTTTTTTTTGGTGGTCCTGGGGATGGAGCCTAGGGACTTGGGCATACCAAGAGTGTGCTTTACCACTGAGCTGCATCCCCAACCCTTTATCTCTCATTTGATTGCTTTTTATTTTTATTTTTTTTTATTGTAACCTATTTTTATACTCTGGGAGCTTTTAGAATTTGCTTTTATCTAGGAGTTATGAAATTTAATTAGGATGTGGTGTGTTTCTAAGTATGTGCCTTTTCTCTTTCACTGTGGCAGACTTTCTTAATTTATCTTGTTGACTGTCTTTCTATAATTCAGGGGGACTTTTTTCTATTATTTCTCTTCCATGTGGACTTTTTCAGTCTATTTGTGCTTGTTGGCACATGCTCTCTGTCTTTGGAGATTGTGATTACCTAGTTTTATTTCACACTAGGTGGTAGGCAGAAAGCAGTCCTTAATAAAGTTAACAATTAGCTTCTCTCAGAACATTTTTAGTAATGTACTTTTTAAAAAGGCATTCATCTTGCAAATTGTTTTGCATCCCAAATATATAGAAACTGGGAAAACAATGTTGGGATAACAAAAATTGATGTAAAAAGCCAGATTAGAACAACTAGAACGCTGAAGTTTTTATGTCAGGTATTTTACAGTTTTCTTAATGGATCATCAGTGCAGCACTCTCTTCCTTTAGATAGCTCCATTGCTCTCAATTTAAAGAAATACCTTTTCTTAGGTGTTTCTCTATTTGGCAGATACAATATTTAGAACAGACCCCCCTCCCTACCCAATTCTCCACTCTCACATACACACACACTCCCCTATAATTCTTGGTGTTTTAACAAAAAGCATTTCAACAGATTTCCCCAACGCATTTAATGGGAAAATGATGAACCTTCCCTTACCCCACCACCCTATATCCACTGCCCTAAGAAATTTTCTAGAAAGAGGGCATTTGACCCAGCTATTGCCCTTCTCGGATTATTCCCTGAAGACCTTAAAAGAGCGTACTATAGGGATACTGCTACATTGATGTTCATAGCAGCACAATTCACAATAGCTAGACTGTGGAACCAACTTGGATGCCCTTCAATAGATGAATGGATTAAAAATGTGGCATTTATACACAATGGAGTATTACTCAGCACTAAAAAATGACAAAATCATGGAATTTGCAGGGAAATGGATGGCATTAGAGCTGATTATGCTAAGTGAAGCTAGCCAATCCCTAAAAAACAAATGCCAAATGTCTTCTTTGATATAAGGAGAGCAACTAAAAACAGAGCAGGGAGGAAGAGCATGAGAAAAAGGGATGAGAGGTGGGAGGGAAAGGGAGAGAGAAGGGAAATTGCATGGAAATGGAAGGAGACCCTCATTGTTATACAAAATTACATATAAGAGGATGTGAGGGGACAGGGAAAAAAAATCAAGGGAGAGAAATGAATTATACTAGATGGGGTAGAGAGAGAAGATGGGAGGGGAGGGGAGGGGGGATAGTAGAGGATAGGAAAGATAGCAGAATACAACAGTCACTAGTATGGCAATATGTAAAAACGTGGATGTGTAACCGATATGATTCTGCAATCTGTATACGGGGTAATAATGGGAGTTCATAACCCACTTGAATCAAATGTATGAAATATGATATGTCAAGAGCTTTGTAATGTTTTGAACAACCAATTAAAAAAAAAGAATAAAAAACAAATTAAAAAAATACCCCCCCCCAAAAAAAAAAAAGAAAGAGGGGTCTGTCTTAGCACATTCTCTTAGGATATGATTCCATTGTTAAGTGTTTTTGGTTTTTCAATAAAAGTTTTCTCTAAAAGAAAAAAAAAAACCCTTTTTTTCCCCATCTGGATCCATTCAGTATCCATGAATATCAGTTAGAACTTTCCTTCAATGTCCAGAATCTAGACTGTCTCATTTTCCTAGTCTGAAACAACATTTCTGCTCCTACTCTGATTGGAAGATGACAGAACTCTTAAAGTTTCATCAGTCTTTTGCTGCCTTTTTTCCCCCTTTCAGTACTTGGGATTGAACCCAGGGGCAATATCTCTTGCCCTTTAAAATTTTTTTTTTTTTTTTTTTTTAAATTTTCAGAGAGGGTCTTGCTAAATTGCCCAGGCTAATCTTGAGCTTGCAGTCTTCCTTCCTTTGCCCGAGTAGCTGGGGTTACAAGCATGTGCCACCACACTGGGCAGTCTTGTGCTTTTTAATAGGTTTTTCTGTAATAACTTGCCTTTTCCTCTTTCACTTTTTGTCAACTTCACCCTCAGAATCACTGCCTGAGGAACTTGAAGAAACAAGTTCCTTTGATTTAGGCATTGCTCCCTCCTGAAGTTGAACAGCTTCCTGCATACTTGTTCTCAGCTTTTTTTTTTTTTTTTTTCCTTTTGATTCAGGGGGTTGAACCCAGGGTTACCACTGAACTTCATCTCCAGCCCTTTTTATTTTTTTTAAATTTAGAGATAGGATCTCACTAAGTTGCTCAGGCTGGCCTTGAATTTGTTATCCTGCGCCAGTGTGCTGAGTACTTCTTTTTTTTTTTTTAAAAACAGATTTTTTTTTCTTAATTTTTTTTTTTATCATTCGATAGCCTGTTGGATCTTTCTGAGTATGCTGATAGATATTTTTTAAAAAATTGGACACAATACCTTTACTTTATTTATTTTTATATGGTGCTGAGGATTGAACTCAGTGCCTCACATGTGCTAGGCAAATGCTCTACCACTGAGCTACAATCTCAGCCCAAAAAGTTCTCTTTTAATTCCTGAAATATCTCATGTTTCCTTTGGGAAAGTTTCTTCCAATGGTCTGTCTTGACCTATTTTTTCTGCTCTGTTATTTCCTCAAATGTCATGTAATTTGTGGTTGTTCATAGTTAATATGAATGACTTGGCCATTACTATGGGAGTTGGTGTGGTCTGCTTCTGGAGCTGAATAGATCTTAACCAGGTACTTACATTTTGTTAATGAATCTCTCAAAGTGTGTATAATTTATATGCACAGTTTGAGAAAGAAAGTGAACACTGCTATGTCTATGATCTGGTTTAAGAACTAGAACCTTAAAATACTTCTAAGGTAGGCCCAGGCCTTTCCTGTCACTCTTTCTTCATCTCCAAATATAACTATCATTCTAAATTTTGTTCTTTCTCTAATTTTGCTTTATAATGTGTATATATTCCAAATAATGTATTTTTTAGTTTTGCAAGCTTCTGAACTTTATGAGAGTGGAATTGTGCTGTATTTGTTCAGTGACTTGCAGTTTTTGGCCTAGCATTGTTTATCACATTCATTCTTGCTGATGCAAGATATTGTAGTTCTTTTTTTCCCTGTTACTGGAGCATTCCATTGCATGAATTCATCTCAGTTTATTAGTCCATTCATCAGTTGGCAGATAGGTTAGTTGTTTCTGGTTTTATGCTGTTGCAAATACTATAGCTATGAATATCTTATATATGTTTTTTTTATATTAAAATACATTTATACCATTAGTCATAGATTTTCAAATGTGTATCTAATAGTTTAGAATGAGAGAACAAAATCTCTTGATAGGAAATTGTGAAGGATTAAATTTTTTAAAAAAAATATTTTTTAGTTGTAGATGGACACAATACCTTTATTTATTTATCTTTACGTGGTGCTGAGGATCGAACCCAGGGCCTCACAACATGCTAGGCAAACTCTCTACCACTGAGCCACAACCCCAGCCCGCTCTCATTTTTTTAAATATATTTTTTTAGTTGTTGATAAACCTTTATTTTATTTATTTATATGCGTTGCTGAGAATTGAACCCAGTGTCTCACACATGCCAGGCAAGTGTGTTACTACTGAGCCCCAGCCTCAGCCCTGTATTAAGAATTATTTTATGGACTTCATATTTTTCTTTTTTTTAATTTTTAAAATTTGTTTTAATTAGTTATACATGACAGTAGAATGCACTTATATACTTTGATATAATTTCTCATTTTTCTGATTATACATATTGTAGAGTCACATTGGTCATATAGTCACATACATAAAGTAATAATGTCTGTTTCATTTTACTATCTTTCTTATCCCCACATTCCCTGCCTTCCTCTCCTTTCCCTTCCCTCTACCTAATCTAAGGTAACGCTATTTTTTTTTGCATTACAATTCTTAATACACATATATACCACAATTTTTTTATCTCTGTATATAAAATATGTTAACACCCAATTCAATTCTTCATACATGTACTACTTTGCATTTTTCATAGTTTAAATGTATTTAAGTTTTTTTTTTTTTTGGTACTGGAGATTGAACCCAGGTACTATTTAACCACTGAGCTACATCCCTAGCCTTTTGTTTTTTTTTGGATATTGGGGATTGAACTCAAGGGTACTTCAACTGAGCCACATCCCCAGCCCTATTTTGTATTTTATTTAGAGACAGGGTCTCACTGAGTTGCTTAGTGCCTCGCTTTTACTGAGCTGGCTTTGAACTCGTGATCCTCCTGTGTCAGCCTTCTGAGCCACTAGAATTATAGGCATGTGCCACCATGCCTGGCCATCCCCAGCTTTTTTTATTTTTCATTTTGAGACAGGGTCTCACTAAGTTGCTAAGGGCCTCGCTAAATTGATGAGGCTGGCTTTGAACTTGTGAACTTCTGCCTTAGCTTCCAGAGCCACTGGGATTACAGGCTTGTGCCACTGTGCCCAGCTAAAGGCACTTAGTTTTATATTCTGAAATTTAAGAAAGCAGTTTAAGCTAGGTGTGGATCCCTGCTAAGAGGGCTAAGGTAGGAGGACTCCAAGTTCGAGGCCAGCCTCAACAATTTAATGAGACCCTGTCTAAAAATAAACTTTACAATGGGGATGGTATTGTAGCTTAGTAATACAGTGCACCAGGGTTCAATCCCCAGAATGCAAAAAATAAAAAAAAAATTTAAAAAGTGGGCAATTTAATGTTTACACCCCATCCTTTGGAGGATCCAGGAAAAGGTAACGATTACAAGAGAACTTTGCATTAATAAAGGTGGAAGAATCAGTCCAACTTTCTTGTGTTAACTACAGATTTATATGCAAGCATAATGATTTTGTAGAATCATTGACAAGACCATCTGTATCAAATAAGTCTATTTATAAGTAAGTGCTTCCTTCCAGTCTTGAATTAAAGAGTTTCTGTCAAGTTTGTAACTTTTTAAACTTATTTTTTCTTATTGTCCTCCTCATTTACTGTCAGTAACTCAAATTTTCAAAGTGCTGAAAGATATAAAGTTAATTGTGCTCTCTAATGCTAAACTTTTCCAGTCTAAAGTGTGCTGCGCTTTTGATAATGATTTTTGATACTGTTTATCTAAATTGCATTAGGCTACTTGGGGTGAAAATTTTCCTATCTCTTTTTGTTTGTTTATTGTAGTGCTATGGGGACTGAACCCAGGGAGGCTTTACCACTGTTCTGCATTCCCAGCCCTTTCCTGTTTTAATTTTGATACAGGGTCTAGCTAAATTGCCTAGACGGCCTCAAACTTGGGATCTCCTGCCTCACCTCCCCAGGAGTTGGGATTACAGGCATATGCCACCTTGCCCAGTTTTCTTTTTGGTACTGAGGATCGAATCCAGTGATGGTTTACCATGGAGCTATGTCCCCAGCCCTTTGATTATCTTTTATTTTGGGATAGGGTTTTGCTAGGTTGATGAGGGATTCTCTCACTTGCTGAGGCTAGGCTTTGAATTTATAATCCTCCTGCCTCAGTCTACTAGTGGTTGGGATTACAGGTTTGTGCCATCACACCTGGTCTATGCCCAGTTTTCTTGTACTTTTTTGAATGTGGTTGAGCAGACAGAGGCATTCAAAGCAACTGATCACAGAGCTTAGAAAAATTGTACTCAATTTTGATTGATCAATAATAGGGCTGGTAAACTGGCCTCCAGCATGCAGAGAAATCCATATTAAATACCTCAAAACCTTGAGGAGCAATTTGGTTTGTAGTTTTTAAAGATGCAGTTCCTTTGATAAATATCAATCATAGGCCTCTGCAGCTCCCTGTCTAAGGCAGACATCACAAATGTTTGCTGAAGCATTAATGCAGTGATACATTCATTTAAACATGTTATGGGAGTTGGCTGGAAATTTTCTGTTGATCACCATTGTAATTAAATTTGGATAATGGAACTTGCTTGAACATGAGACACTATAAGCAGTTTTCCTCAGTTGGGCTTATGAAAGAACCTAAACCCTGAGTTTTGGAGAGATCCCAGGTGTCCTCCTCACTTGCACCATTTCTTTGCAGCAACATGTACTGTATAAACGTGAGAACAATTTGGTCATGATGCCATTCCTAGTTCAGGAAAGTCAAGTTTCAGAATTAGGGTGGATGAAGAAAGTTTCATGATAATAGCTCAGACTTAGTATGGATCAGGAGATTAGAAAGTAAAAATTGGGATTGAAACAGCAACTCTCTTAATGTCACATATTTTTCCATCTCTTTTACTGTGTATTTTGGTAATGTATTCTTTTTCTATCTTCGTAGAAATGAAGTGTGAGCACTTCATTTTCTGTAAAATCTCCTTTTTTTTTTTTTTTTTTGCAGTGGTGGGGATTGGCCTTGCAAGTGCTAGGCAAATACTCCAGCACTGAGCTACATCCCCAGGCCTTTTCAAATTGTTATTTTGAAATATAGGGTCTTACTAAATTGTAAATTGTCCAGGCTGGCCTTGAACTCGCAGTCCTTTTGCCTCAGCCTCCCTAGTAGCTGGGATTATATAGGTGTGCACCACTGTATCAAGCTGTCCTTTTCATATTTCACCAAACAAAATCTGATCCTTCTGTGCTCTTTTATGGAAAAGCCTTGTAGAGTGTATATTTTGTTTCTGGAAGATGTAAAAATATTTAAATTTATTGTAGGGAAATGTTATTTTTTGCCATATAGAACATAATGCTTTCATTTATCAATTAACTCCATTCCTACTAAAATTTATAGTCTGGAGATAATAAATGGGAAGTAAAATGACCAAAATATTATGTTTAACATTTTTAAGAAAAGCTAAAAGTGAAAGGGATCCTGTGTACTTGATTTGAAAACCCTTAAAGTACTTAGGGTGTTAGTTGTAACTCTGGTTTGATATTTGTATCACTGTATGAGAAGAAATGATATTCTTACAATTGGAAGGTTTTTTTTTAAAAAAAAACTGTGGTCAAGGGGCTGGGGTTGTGGCTCAATGGTAGAGCACTTGCCTTGCACACAAGAGGCACTGGGTTTGATTTTCAGCACCACATAAAAATAAATAAATAAAATAAAGGTATTGTGTTTATCTACAACTAAAACATTAAAAAAAATCACGGTCAAACAGCTTCTTTTTGTAGAACAAAGAATGGCAGATGTAAGAAACACAAATAGGAAGTACATAATCCTATATTTCAGCTTACTGTAGCATTTTGTATTCCAATAAATTTTGGAGTAGGCTTTCTACAAAAATCTGTAAATTTGGATGGTATCTGTAATTGCCAGCTGTCTGACACTTTTCTAGATTTGGAACTTTCTGGAATCAACCTTGTTCTACTTCAATCTATAATATAAAAAAAAAGTAACTCAGCACTCACATTATTAGGACAAACTTAGAAATTCTCATAAATAGAATGGTAAAGGCTGCATTTTTCTTGGAATTCATAAATGTTAAAAAACTGTTTTTTTTTCCATCTCTTTTACTGTGTATTTTGGTAATGTATTCTTTTTCTATCTTCATTTTCCTTTCTAAAAGGAAAAGATTTGGTATTCCTGAGTTATCACTCTTAAAATTTCAAGTTTTACTCAGGCTTTTTTGTGTGTAGAGTGTTACATCATGGCCATGTCTGATATACAAGGAGAGACACAGGAGAGTGGGTGACTGACTCAGATATAAATGATCTTATTATACTTGAGCTGTGACCACGCCTAGAAACCTTAACAATAACAGGGCCTGTGTTTGATATACCTTACTTGTTAAATCCTGTCTGGATTTTAGCATGTCATATGTGTGTTGTTCATCAGCAAAACTGAACAGGTGCTAGAACAATTACAAAGCTTTAATCAGTCTTATGATGACACAATTTCTCACTTTGGTCACATAAAAAAATACAATAACCTAAACAAATTTCTGATTGTTTCTTGTGGTGATGATTCTGGTTCATTGGTTTCAATGCCACACTTTCTCCGCTGAGATAAAATTTTATGGGTCAATTAATAAAGGCTAAGGTAATCTATCAATGTCATGTGGCAAGTTGTTAATGTTTTTTAAATTGTAGGAGACATAATACCTTTATTTATTGATATCTAGTTATTCTAATTCCATTTATTTATATGATTGTCCCTGCCTCCCATTTCATTGTTTTATACCCTTGTCAAAAAAAATCAGCTGACTGTAAACATAAGGGTTTATTTCTGGATACTTGGTTCTTTTTCATTGGTCTATATATTTATCCTTATGTCTATACCACACAATCTAGATGACTGTAACTTTGTAATAAGTTTTAAAACTGGAAGACACAAGTCCTTCAAATTTTGTTCTTTAAGATTGTTTTGACTGCCAAACCGTTTCTTGCTAACTTTTTGTTCTCTGTATCTAGAAGACTTCTGTTATTTTCCTGTAAAATTTTACTTACTCTTTAAGACTTTGAGCATTCTGTTTTAGCTTTTGTGAAATGGGTTTGTTCTCTCCCTCAACCTACCACTTTATTCACCTTAATCTTCCTGAATGTTGACGTGGACAAACCAGAGCTACATCCAGTTAGTAACATGTATTTTATGACCCAGGAACTAAGAATGAGGTCTACATTTTTAAAATGGTTACATTTTAGTCAGGTGTGGTGGCACACACATGTAATCCCAACAATTGAGGCTGAGGCAGAAGGCTTGCAAGGTTGAGGCCAGCCTCAACAACTTAGTGAGGCCCTAAGTGATTTAGTAAGACCTTGTTTCAAAATAGAAAATAAAAAGGGATGGGGATGTGACTCAGTGGTTAACTGCCCCTGGATTCCATCCCTAACCTTCCTCCCCCCCAAAAAAGTTACATTTTAATGATTAATACCCATGATTTTGCCTGTTAGCCAGTGAAGCCTAAAATGTTTATTTTTTAGCTCTTTGATAAAAAGTTTTCTGTTGCAAGTTTCATGTTGCAACATGCATATGATATTTTACATGTCTCTCAGACTGAGCTTTTTAAGAACAAGAATGAGCAGATAATATGATTCTATATGTAGAAGATAAAAGGCTGCTAAAAGGCTGCTAGAGCTAATAAACAAAATTGGCAAAATAGCAGACTACAAAACAATATACAAAAATCAGTAGCTTTCCTACATACCAACAGTGAATCTGCTGAGAAAAAAAAATTAGGAAAACAGTTTCATTCACAGTAGCCTCCAACAACAACAACAACAACAAAAACCCTAGGAATAAATTTAACCACTACAATGAAAACAATAGAACATTGAAGAAAGAAATTGAAAAAGACCTCAGAAAATGGAAAGGCCTCCAGTGTTCATGGATAGATGTAACTAATTTTGTTAAAATGTCTACCAAAATGTACTACCAAAAGCAATATACAGCTTTAATGCAGTACCCATCAAATATCAATGACATTCTTCACAGAATTAGAAAAAACAATCCTAAAGTTCATTTGGACGAATAGAAGACGAATAAACAAAGCAAGTCTAAGCCAAACAAGCAATGCTATTATTGCAATACCGTTATACTACAGAGCTATAGTAATGAAAGCTGCATAGTACTAGCACAAAAAATAGGCACATGAACTATTGATACAGAATAGAAGATACAGAGACAAACCCATATATCTGCAGTCATCTGATCCTTGACAAGATGACAAAACATACATTGGAGAAAAGACAAATCTTATCAACAAGTGGTGCTGGGAAAACTGCTTATTCATCTGTAGAAGAATGAAACTGGATCCTTTATTTCTCACCCTGTGCAAAAATCAACTCAAAATGGGTTAAAGACCGGAAATTATGCAACTCCTAGGGTCAAAACTCCAGCATGTAGGCACAGGCAACAACTTTCTCAGTAGGACCCCTGAAGTTCAGGAAGTAATGCCAAGAGTTAATAAATGTGTTGGAATTCAACTAAGAAGCTTTTGTATTTCGAAGGAAACAATTAGGAATGTGAAAAGATAGTCTATAGAATGAGAGAAAATCTTTGCACCTACTCTGTCCTTCTGATAGAGGATTGATATCTAGAATATAAAAGAACTCAAAAACCTTTATACCAAAAAGTCAACCCAATTAATAAATAGGCAAATGAATTAAATAGATACTACTACTACTTCTTTTTTTTGTACCAGGGATTGAACCCAGAGGCGCTTAACCACTGAACCACATCCCTAGTCCTTTTTTATCTTTTGAGAGAAGGTCTTACTAAGTTGCTTAGAGTCTTCCTAAATTGCTGAGACTGGCTTTGAATTTGTGATCCTCCTGCCTCAGTCTCCCAAGCCACCGGGATTATAGGCATGTGTCACTGCACTTGGCTAACAGATATTTCTAAACAGAAGAAATACAAATGGCCATCAAATATATGAAAAAAATTCATTATTAGGAAATAGGGAAACGCAAATCAAAAGTACACTGAGATTTCAACTCATATTGTCAGAATGACAATCATCAAGAATACAAATAATAATAAATGCTTGCTAGAGGGGATGTGGAGAAAAAGGAACACTTTTACACTGTAGGTGGGGTTGTAAATTAGTAAAACCACTGTGAAAATCAGTATGAAGTTTCCTAAAAAGACTAGGCATGCAATCACCGATTGACCCAGCTATACCACTCCTTGTTTTTTAACCTGAAGAATTAAAGTCCTCATATTACAGTGATATATGCATACCCATGTTTGTTGCAGCACAATTCACAGTAGCCAAATTATGGAACCAGTGTAGGTGTCTATTCATGGATGAATGGATAAAAAAATATGTGGTATATATACACAATGGAGTTTTATTCAGCTATAAAGAAAAATGAAATTATGTCATTTACAGGAAAATGGATGTAACTAGAGACCAATATATTAAGTGAAATAAGTCAAACTCAGAAGGTTAAGGGTAGTACATTTTCTCTCATGTGGAAGCTAGAGAGAAAAAGGAAAGTAAGGTGAGTGGTGGATCTTATGAAAATCAAAGGGAGATCAGTAGAGGATAGGGGCAAAGAGGTGGGAGCCGGGAAGCATTAGGGAGTGAAATCGGCCAAATTATACTGTTATAGGGTAAATTGTATGCATGTATGCATATAACAAAAGATCCTATCAGTATGTACAACCGTAATGCATCAATTAAAAAAATATGTGTGTGTGTGGGAAGAAAAAGGACAAGCCAGGTGTGATGGTGCATGCCTGTAATCCCAGAGACTTGGCAGCCTGAGGCAGGAAGATAGTTTGTTGGAGGCCGGCCTCAGCCATTTAGCGAGAGCCTCAGCAACCTATCGAGACTTCTGTCTCAAATTAAAAAATAAAAAGGGTGGACTGGGGTTGTAGCTCAGTGGTAAGACTTGCCAGTATATGTGAGGCACTGGGTTCGATCCTCAGCACCACACAAAAATAAATAAAAAAAGGTATTCTGCCCATCTACTTACTAAACAAATAAATAAATTGGCTTGGGATACAGCTCAGTGTTAAAGCATCCCTGGGATCAATCCCCAGTACCAAAACAAAAAAAGAACAAGGAACCAAATCTTGTTTATCTGTCCCTATTTTCTAGGAAAATGCTTGGTACATAGTAGTAATTTAGCTAATGGATTTTGAATGAATAGTGTGGCACAAGGTGATGTTTCTATTATTTGATTTAATTTAAAAAAAAATTTTTAGATGGACAAAATACTTTTATTTTTTATGTGGTGCTAAGGACTGAACCCAGTGCCTCACATATGTTAGGCAAGAGCTCTACCACTGAGCCACAACCCCAGCCCCTTGTTGATTTAATTTTAAAAGCATGAAGGGTTTCTTTTTTATTATGATGTTAGGCAAAAATTATTTAAAGTCAATACTTTTTTTTTTTTGGTAGTGGTGCTGGAGATTGAACTCAGGGCCTCACTCATGCCTAGCAAGTACTCTACTACTGAGCTACACTCCAGTCTAATAAACTTTAAAATATATGTATATTTTGTTTTCAGTTGTAGTTGGACACAATACCTTTATATTATTTATTTATTTTTATGTGATGCTGAGGATCCAACCCAGCACCTCGCACATGCTAGGCAAGCGCTCTATTGCTGAGCCATAACCCCAGCCTCAGTCTAATAGACTTTTATTGAAAATTTAATTTTTTTTTTTTTTTTTAGTATCAGGGATTAAACTCAGGGGCATTCAACTACTGAGCTACATCTTCAGCCCTATTTTGGATTTTATTTAGAGACAGGGTCTCACTGAGTTGCTTAGTATCTTGCTGTAGCTGAGGCTGGCTTTGAATTTGCGATCCTCTCCTGCCTCAGCTTCCTGAGCCGCTGGGATTATACAGGATTACAAGTGTGCGTCACATGCCTGACTAAATTTAATTCTTAAAAATTTTTCACATGTTGTGATTTCTTCACTGTTCATGAAGATCACTGTTCATGAAGTTTTCTCTAAAGCTTGAATCATGATCCATTTTCAGGAGAGTCCTCTTTCAAAGAACTGATGTTTAATCCACAGTTGTTCTGTCAACCCACAATGCCTTTATTTGGCCCTTCCATACAGCGCCCCCACTAACCCTCGCCTTGAATTATGGATTGACAGCATTGAAAATTCCCCACCCAGGATCTTTCAGATCTGATTTTTTTTTTCAAGCAGTTTACTTTAGGGTCATTTTAAGGGTAGATAGATCTGCCTGATTCTTAACTTCTAACATCTCTTTCTGAATATGAATGAGTTTAAATATATTATTTCTTAAGCTATTAAATTCAAGAATAGGTACAACTCCAGCCCTCATAAGGCTTCTTGATGCAGTCAAGAGTGTGGTAAGTTGGTAGAGCATTTGCCACACATGTGTGAGGTACTGGGTACAATCCTCAGCACCACATAAAAAACAAATAAATAAAATAAAGGTATTGTGTCTGTCTACAACTAAAAAAAAATATATATATATATATATATATATATATATAGAAAAAAAAGAAGTGTGGTAAATGGGATGAGGCACATGAGTATTTCTTTTTGAGGCTACTGCCACTATGCCACGGCATAGTGTTTTACGGTAAACCTTTTTTTTTTTTTTTTGTGATAAATAAAAGGAGTCAACTCTAATGATTAAAAGTATAGTATAATAAATATATAAACCAGTAACATAGTTATTATCAAGTATTGTATGTTGCACATAATTTTATGTACCTGTATATTGATATGACTAGCAGTTCAGTGTAGTAGGTTTGTGTACACCCGCATCAACAAAAACATATGAGCAATGTCTTGTGCTGACAGCTCCATTATAATCTGCAGGGACTACATTGTGTATTTCATCTTTCTTTGACCTGTGTTATGAGGTACAGACTATAAGCACAAAAGTTGAAAACATTTTAAACATTTATTAGAGGAAAAACAGTAAAGTTATGATTGATTCTAACTATGATTCACCTTACAAAGCAAACTAGAGGGCTGTGGCTGTGGCTCAGTGGTAGATGCTTACCTGGCATGCATGAGGCACTGGGTTCGATACTCAACACTGCATAAAAATAAAATAAAGGTATTGTGTCCACCTACATCTAAAAAAAACACATATTAAAAAAAAAGAACTAGAATGTGGGGCAGAGGGTATATAGAAAATATCTTATGTTCAATTTTACTGTGAACACAAAACTGCTCACAAAAGGCTAGAGTTATAAATGTGATGAGCTAAAATGTCTAAAATTTATTGTTCAATGAAAATGATCTGTGACACATTATAGTATGATTCATTTTGGTTTTATGAAATATGTGAATATATATTATTTGTGTGAGAATGGGAAAAAAAACACATTAATCTTATGGTAATTTCCTCTAGACCTGGGTTTAGAGGAACAGAGTAAGGAAATTTACTTCTTACTAGATATACTTCCAAAAAAAGTGACACCTTTTTTTGGGTGTATTTTTCTTGAGATTTTTCAATTAAAACAATCTTAAGAAAAAACAAGAATTAATGGAGAGAGGGAAAGGAAGTCCTTTTAAAATACATATACTCATATTCACATTTATGTATATATGTTATGTATGTCTCTAAATACCTACAGTATTTATATAAATACACATCCACAAATACATCATGTATAGTAACTACAGTTAAGCTACAAGGATGCATTGTATTGACATGTTTTTTCTTTTTTTCCCTTGTGATGCTGGGATTTAATCCAAGGCCTTTGGATATGCTGGAAAACTATACCACTGAGCTAAAACCCTAGTTTGTATTTGCATTCATTTTTAAGTGCAAGACACAAAGAATTGTTTTTTTGGAACATCATAGTGTATAATAATAGCTCTTAGTTTCTTTAAGAAGCGACAGGATCTGTTTTGAAAATGTAGTTTTCTAGCATTACAGTAATATGTGTTTAGGTTTCCTTAACACAGGTTACAGCTTGCTCATGTCTCTGAGTTAAAGTTTAAGTTTTATGGTAATTAATTACGTGACCTTTGAAACTGAACAAAGAAAGTATTTCAGACTATTGAAATTATGAGTACAACAGCTTTGGGTTTGAACTATAAGTTTGAATTCCCTTCCACTGAGCAAATCAGGCATGTGTGGGGACTGGTTAAAAGGTGGGGCTGGGGTTGTGGCTCAGTGGTAGAGTGTGCTTGGGTTCGATTCTCAGTACTGCATTTAAATAAACGAACAAAATAAAGGTTCATCAACAACTAAAAAAAATTTTTAAAAAGTGTGATTTGTTGTGCTTGATTTTTGAATTTTTATGTTTAACAGGACAGGTAGTCTGTTTAAATTCCTTTTATAATGATCACTTATAAATATTTGGTTCATATCTGTTTGCTCTTATGTTTCATTACAAATTTTTCTTTTTTCTTTATGTGGTGTTTGGGGATTGAACCTAGGGTTTCATGCATGCTACTCAAACAGTGTACCCGGAGCTATATCCCTACCCCCTATTTTGAATAATTTTTAAAAAACTGAATTTTATGACTTGATATATTTTAGATACATTTACATTATGTGACTGAAGAAAAGTTTTGTTGCAAGTTTAACAACTAAGGCATTTAATTGAGATTTGGAAATTTTCTTAATCCTTTCTTCAGTGTCATTGGCAGTTTTAGATTTTCTAGTTACTTTTCAGTTAGCAAGTTTTCTAGTCTTGTTTTCCTTCTTTTGCCAGTTAAATGGCAACCATTTTGCTCTGTTAGCTCTTTATCTAGTAAAGGAGAATAGGTTCTTAGAAACTGTGAATTTTGTTATTCAAGCCTGAGTAGTTTTGTGTATAATGGATAATATTAAGTTCTAAAAAACCTCCATGTGATTGCTTGGGTTTAATAGCAGTGTACTCCTGGCACTAGCTTGTTTTTTTTTTTTTTTTTCTCCTTTTTGGCAGTGCCTGGGATTGAACCCAGGCCTCATTCAAGAGACCACGTAGTTATGTTCCTAGCCCTTCCATCTTGGTTTTTGAGAGTTGCTTCTTCCTACAGATTTCTGAACAGTTTCTTCATTGACTTTTTTCATGAGGCTGTGATATTCACAGGTGAATTGAGAAATTCAGCTACTCAGAATTTAATTATGAATATTTAATGAGACACCTAGTTTCAAAGAATGATTAGTCATGGTTATATTATTCACAATCATTACTTTATGAATAGCTCTGTAAGTTTCTTCTTAGGTTACTCCTTTTATTTGCCATTCTCATCCTTTAGGTCTATGACTTCCCTTCCCTCTTGCACCAATTTTCAGGCTAGGTTCTAGATGTCTTTCAGATGCCGTCTGTTAGTTTTATTCCTCAACCCTTTTGTAACACATTTTTCTGTTACTTGTCACCTTTTGTTAGACTAAAAGTTCTAGACTGTGAGCTCATTGTAGGTGTAACTAGTATCTTCTCTCCTGCATCAAAATATTGCCTGGCACATGATACATTTTTTTCATGTCTTTATACAGATGTCTTTTTAATTTAGAAATCAAACTCTGCCTTTTGTATTCTTGTATAGAACTTGCACGGAGAGTGGGAAACTTACCATACTACTTGGTATTACTACTTAGTTCAGTGCCATGTGTGTCTTCTTCATAGGTTGTCAGTTCTTAGGGCCACTGTAATCCATTCATCTTTGTTACTTCCAGAGAACTGAAGATAGTGCCTTGTATCAGCCATAAATATTTATACTGAATTAATTCATAGCCCCTGAGGGCCTAAGTTATTCATTATATCTTTCTTTCCATTCACCTGTTTCTTAGGGATTTGTTGTTGTTGCTGCTCCTCTTCCTCCTCCTTTCTTCTCTCCCTGCCTCCCCGTCCCCGACCAGTGTCTCACACATGCTAGGCAAGCACTCTACCACTGAACTACAACCCCAGCCCAGGGATTTGCTTCTTCTCACCTTAGCTGTCTTTAAAAATATATTTGTTTTATTGCACTACAAAACATGTCACAATGATAAATTCAGTAGAAAGTGCACAGTCCCTGGGGACCAGGCATGGTGGCACACACCCTTAATCCCAGCGACTTGAGAGACTGAGACAGGAGGATTGCATGTTTGAGGCCAAACTCGGCAACTTGGTTGACCCTACCTCAAAATTAAAAAAATAAAAATAAAATAAAATTTAGGAGCCAGGCATGGTGGAGCATGCCTATAATCCCAGCAGCTCGGGAGGCTGAGGCAGGAGGATCGTGAGTTCAAAGCCAGCCTCAGCAAAAAAGCAAGGTGCTAAAACTGAGTGAGACCCTGTCTCTAAATAAAATACAAAATGGGGCTGGGGATGTGGCCCTGACTGCAATCCCTGGCATGCCCCCCCCCAAAAAAAAAAAAAAAAAACAAAAGAAAATCCACCAATTTTAGGTATGGGGATGTAGCTTAGTGGTAAAGTACTCTTGAGTTCAATCCCCAGTAACAGCTACCCTGCCAAAAAAAAAAAAAAAAAAGACAACACAATTATTTGTAAATACTGTACAGTTCAGTAGTGTTAAGTATTTTCATTGAAATAGATCTGTAGAACATTTTTATGGTGCATGTCTGAAACTCCAGTACCTGTTAAACAACTCCTCTTTTTCCTCTTTTCCTATTCCCCTGTTTACTGTCATCTACCTGTCTGTATGAATTTGCCTGTTTTAAATACCTCAGATAAGTAGAATCATGCCAAATTTGTCTTTTTTGTGCGTGGCTTATTTCACTTAGCATAGTGTTTTCAAGGTTCATCTATGTTGTAGCGTAGACAGGATTCCTTCTTTTTTAAGATTGAATAATATTTCATTGTATATTATGTTAATTCTAAGGATATTTGAATTGTTTTCACCTTCTGGCATTTGGGAATAGTGCTACAGTGAACATGAAAGTGCAAACATCTATTCAAGTCCCTGGTTGCAGTTGTTTTGGAGTATACCCAGAAGAAGGGTTGTTAAATTTTATGGTAGTTTCCTTTCTAATTTTTTGAGGAAACTCCGTACTGTTTTCTATAGAGGCTATACCATTTTGCAGTTTATTAGCAGCATACAAGTGTTCCAATTTCTCCATATCCACACCAGCACTTTTTGTTTTCTGAGTTATTTATTTTAGTTGTAAGTTGGACGCAATACCTTTGTTTATTTATTTTTATGTGGTGCTGAAGATTGAACCCAGGACTTCGCATGTGCTGAGCCGCAACCCCAGCCCTGTTTTCTGTTTTTTTTTTTTTTGTTTGCTTTTTTTTTTTGTGATTTTGATTTGCATTTTTCTGATGTCTAGTGATCAGTGAAACTTTTCATAGGTTCATTGTCCATCTTAGTAGAATGTCTATTGAAATCCTTTACCTTCTATTTTTTAATTGGGTTATTTGAATTTTTGTTGTTGAGTTATAGGGGTTCTTTATACATTCTGGATACTAGCCTCTTATCATATATGTAATTTGCAAATATTTTCTTCCATTCTTCAATCTGTGTTGATTTTTGACCTATGATATACAGACTTTTTTTTAATATTTATTTTTTTAGTTGTAGTTCTACACAATATATTTATTTTATTTATTTATCTTTATGTGGTGCTGAGGATCGAACCCAGGGCCTCACACATGATAGGTGAGCGCTCTACTGCTGAGCCACAATCCCAGCTCTGTTGTGTTTCCTTTTGATTTCATTTTCAAGAAATCGTTGGTAAGTTCACTTTCATGAAACTTTACCCTGTGTTTTCTTCTAGGAATTTCAAGTTGTATTTGAGTTGTCCCGTCATTTCTACTGTTGATGTACACCCCCAGCTCCTTTTTCAAAAGCTTTGAGACAGGTTCAGGCTAAATTGCCCAGGGTGATCTTTTTTTTTTTTTTTTTTTTGAGTACCAGGAGTGCTTAACTACTGAACCACATTCCTGGCCCTTTTATATTTTATGTAAGACAGGGTCTTGCTCAGTTGTTTAGGGCCTCTCTAAGTAGCTGAGGCTACTTAGAGGTTGGCTTTGAACTTTCTTTCTTTTTAAATAATTTATTTTGGTTGTAGTTGGACACAATGCCTTTATTTTATTTTTATGTGGTACTGAGATTCGAACCTAGGGCCTTGCGTGTGCTAGGGGAGCATTCTACTGCTGAGCAACAACTCCAGCTCCTGGCTTTGAACTTTTGATCTCCTGCCTCAGCCTCCTGAGCTGCTGGGATTGCAGGCCTGTACGACTGCGCTCAGAAGCCCAGGCTGATCTTTATGTGGTGCTGAGGATCGAACCCAGGGCCTTGAACTCATGATTCTACTGCCTTAGCCTCCCAAATCACTGGGATTATAGGCTTATACTACCATACCCCATGAGTTTCAGGCCTTAGTGTTTACGTCTTTAGCTTCTCTGTGAATTAGTTTTTGCATATGGTGTAAGGTAAAGGTCCAACTTTAGTCTTCTGCATGTGGATATCCAGCTTTCCCAGCATCATTTATCAGAGAGACAGTGTCTTTTCTTCAGTGAGTGATTTTAGTATTCTTTAGTACTCTTTACCTTTTTTTTTTTCTGTTGTTTTGTGGTCTTTATCACTGAAGTATATATTCAGTCCATTTTAAATTTTATTTTGAGAGAGAGTCTTGTTAAATTGTCCAGCCTAGCCTCAAACTCACAATCCTATCAGCCTTGTGAGTAGCTGGGATTATATGTATGCACACACAGCACCTAAATTGTTTTTTTAAACAGTCATTTGATTTTTGTGGTCTTTGTTTTTTCCCTTTGGTGTTAGTGGAGATTATACAGGGGTGCTCCACACTGACTTACTTCCCAAATCCTTTATTTTCTAATACGTTTATCAGTGATAAATCTCTAAACTCAGTGCATGCGTCTTCCTGTATATTATTTAAATTAGGTATTTTGTTAGTTTTACCTTCTTAAATCTTCCAGTGTGCTCTGATTAGTTGGTTGATTAACTAGGTGGATGTAACTGCAGTAGGATGGATCACTTTTCTCCAGCTTCTTAGAGATTTCCTTTGCTTTGTTTGTTGCATTTTCTATTTTCTTAGTCTTCTTGTGTCTTCACTTTTTTGAGTATATTCTTTCACTCTGACTTAGTGAATCACTGCAAGACATCTTTGTGTGTGTCTTGTTTTTTCAGTATGGTGTCCTTGCCCACAACTTGCCTATATTCCCAGTTCCAGAGACTCTTCTAGAAAATAAGTCTACAGTCTTTTGCTGGGGTGAGGAAAGAACATTGTCTAGCTAGGGAGAGGATCTGAGAGTCTAACCTTTCTAATTAGGGAGTCTTCCCTTTTGCAACCTACTTCTCCCATTTCCAAGAGGGGTCTGTTCCTTCCAGTCCTATCGGTTTTTTGTAAAGTGTAAATCACTGTAAATCACATTGCCTCCTTTTTTGCCACTTAGGATGCAGCTTTCTCAGGTCTGATAAGACACCACATTCTACTTATTTTATACATTTCAAAGTTGCATTGCTGCGATTTCATTTCTTTTTTGTGCTTGTGGATTAGTGCTTATTTTTTGTTTATTTATTGTTGCTTAATGAGTTATGAGAAAAGAGACTGTGCACACATTCTGCTATCTTTTCCTGGAAGTCCCCTGAGCTGCCCTTTATCTCCACCCTCCCCCTCATGCTGGTCTTCTGGTCACCTTTTATCTTCTTGTCACCTCTGGTTTATAACTTTTATCCTCATCTTGTTCCAGTACCAGTAGTCTTTTGGTTGTTGTTGTTGTTGTATTAGGGATTGAACTCAGGGGTGCTCTTCATTGAGTATACCCCCTAACCCCACTTTATTTTGAGGCAGGGTCTTACTCAGTTGGTGATGCTGGCCTCAAATTTGAGATTTTCCTGCCTCAGCCTCCTGAGTCTCTGGGATTACAGGTGTGTAGCACCATGCCTAGTTCCCAGTAGTCTTTATTACTTATTTTTCCAGCTTTCTGCCCCACCCCCCCAATTTACCTCTGTATTCTTTTACCTGGCACCTCTGTATTTCTAGGTGCCTTTGGTTACCTTTAATTCTTGTCAATTTGCCTCCCCTCCTATGTTTCTTTGCCTCTCTAGATATAAAACGTATCAGGGCTGGGGCTATAGCTCAGTGGCAAAGCACTTACCTAGTACATATGAGGCACTGTCTTTGAGCCTTAGCACTGCATTAAAAACAAAACAAAACAAAATAAAGGCATATTGTCCATCTACAACTACTAAAAAAAAAAAAGTGAAAAAATATCAAAGGATAGATTCTAGCTATGTTTGCTTAGCTGCTCAAGAAACTAAACAGCAGCAAAACCATAACACCAATCTTTGGAAATTAAATCCTTGTTGATATAGTGCACCTTCTGACTTTGCTTCTCTCTGTACTCCCCTTTATTATGTGTCACGTCTCTGACTCCTCATCTTCTTACTAAGTACTGCTGTATTGATACATCATCTTATTTGCAGAGTTTTGCTGCCATGGAAACAAGTATTTACTCTTTAAGTAAAATAAACATCAAGAATAGTAGAACAATCATCACATTGAAAGTTAAAAGTGCTGTTTATTTCTTTTTTTATTTTTTGGTACTAGGATTTGAACCCAGGGATTCTTTACCACTGAGCTACATCTCCAGTCATTTTTATTTTTTTTATTTCGGGACAGGATATTGTTTAGTTGCTTCAGGTCTCTCAAAGTTGCTGAGGCTGGCTTGAATTTGTAGTCCTCCAGCCTCACCCTCCTACGTTGCTGGGATTATAGGTATGCACCACCATGTCCAGTTAGAAGGGCTAAGTTTATTGTCCTAAAGGATATATATTGTGAACCTTTCTTATAAAATGGAGATATTAATCTCTTCCTTCTTTATAGGACTTGCAGAATCAAAGGAAAGAGATTAAGTGACAAGGGGAAACTCTGAAATGATAGGTAATTTGTGTACCCCACCCATTTTGCTTCTGCTTATGCCGAGATGTGGGGACTTCTTTTCTGCCTATTATCCATGAATACCAGCTGAACTTGAGTAGATCCCCTAAGGATTTACTGAGGCTTGGGTGATCTTTCCACTTTAAGGTCATTTTAGCTTAGCATACCTGAAGCATTGACTCTGCTGTTTTTGGTATGGACTCTCATATTCCCAGTGGTGAGGGTTTCCTAGGCAGAGGATATCTGTAAAGAGTGTGTGATTGGTGGCTGCTACCTGCTGTAGCTGATGGTCTAATATCTTCTGGGGGAGATAGTCCCCAAGGTATCTGCTGGAGTCCATGGTGGGCAAAAGGAGCTAAAATTTTATTACCACTGTTGTGATCACATCTATATACATGGATTGCTTAGGCCTGGAGGAATTTGGGTTATATAAATTAAGCAAATCTTAGTAAATTCTGGAGTTCTTATTTTTTCTTCTAAGGTTGAGCATGGCACTTCTCATTTGTTTAATTGTCCGTTTCTCATGAAGAAGGAAACCTGCCAGGTGCACTGGCACAGGCCTGTAATTCCAGCTGCTTGGGAGGTTGAGGCAGGAGGATTCCAAGTTCAAGGCCAGCCTCAGCAATTTAGTGAGTTCCTAAGCAATTTAGCAAGACCCTGTCTCAAAATAAAAAGTAAAAACAGCTGGGGGGATGTTTATTCAGTGGTAAAGTGCCTCTGGGTTCAATTCCCAGTATCCCCCCACTTAACCCTGCCAAAAATGAAAAAAAAAAAAAATCAAAAAATGAGGAGGGGGAAACCCAATGTGAATTGTAAATTTCAGTATTTATGGAGTTTATTATATAAATTAGCTCAGTCTGGTTAAAATTTTTTTTTGTAGTGCATTATTTTGATGAGTCTCCTTTATTCTTACAAACAGCATAAATAGAACAAAATCATTGACAGTTTGAGAAAAGACTCAGATCCTTTCCTTTTATTCATGCAGCCAAGAGAATGTCCGTTTTTCACTTCAGCAGAAGCTGTGGGTTTATTTTTCTAGAAGGACAAAATATAGTGTCTCTAGAATTGGGGACAGCAGGCATAGCTGAGGGCAAGAGTACATTCTGTCTAGTACTTTCAAAGCATGTATAATTCCTTCCATACCAATATCATAGTCAAGGTTGATTTAGTTACTCCCTCCATTCCCTCCAAGGGACAAACTTCTTATTATCTTCCCTTGAAGTGAATCATATAGGATTTTGGATTTCGTTTTCTTTCTTTTTTTCTTTCCCCACTCCCATAATTTGAAGTTTAGTATTCACAGAAAAGAAGAAGGTAGTGTAATGAAGTTTAAAAAAATTGAAGGTAAATATTTCCAGTATTTTACCAAGTTTTATCCTAATAGTTTGACTACCCTACAATTGGCGCTTTAAAGAAACTGATTTTACTGTTCTGTAGATTGCAGTGCTATTTAGGGCTTGTTACATTCTAGGCAAGTGCTCTACCACTGAACTACAGCCCCAGCCTTGTTCCATAGAACTTTGGCAATTGTAAATGCTAGTTTATTTTATTTTTTTGTAGTTGTAGATGGACAGAATGCCTTTATTTATTTTTATGGGTGCTAAGTATCAAACCCAGCGCCTCACATATACTAGGTAAGCGCTCTGTCACTGAGCTACAGCCTAGCTTTGCTAGTTTTGAAATGAAAGTTGAGATAAAGTACAAAGATACCTAGGATGGGCACAGTGGCTCATGCCGAAATCCCAGCTACTTGGGAACTTAGAGGATCACAACTTTGAGGTCAGCTTAGACAATTTAGTGGGGCTCTGTCTTAAAAAATAAAAGGGGTTGGGGGTGTAGCTCAGTGGTAGGGTGTCCTTGAGTTCAATCTCCAGTATCCCTCCCCCCACAAATAGATACATAAACATAATCTTTGCCCTTGTAGAAGGGATCTCGTAACACTAAGTTTAATTCAACTGCCATTCTTTGTGTGCCTGTGTGCAAGTGAATGCCTCTGTAAATATTTATTTAAATCTTGTTCACCTCCCTCAGCGTTTATAATGTAGAATGGTCTTTCTGAAATTCTTTATTTTTCTTTTGGTGCTGGGGTTTAAATCCAGGGGTACTTTATCACTGAATTACATACCCATATCTTTTTATTTTTTTTTTTAATTGTTGATATAGGGTCTAAGTTGTTGAGGGTCTTGCTAAATTGCTGAAGCTGACCTGGATCCTCCTGTAATCCTCCTGTAATCCTCCTGCCTCAGATTCCTGAGTTCCTGGAATTACAAACGTGTACCACCATGCCTGGCTCTGAAATTATGTTCTGAAGACCAGTGATTTCAGTGAGATACTCTGTCTACAGAAGATTTAGTGGTTTAATTTCTTCTCTTTGGGAATAATATTAAACAGTAGCATATTAAAAGGCTTAGGTGAGTATCTGGCAGATAAGCTGTTTAAAAAATTTTGATGGTTTAGTTTTTCTTAAATATATTCCATAGAATAAAACTTCTGGAAATAGCAACCTATGGAAGAGCACTTTCCTCTAGCCATTATGCAAGTAAATCATATTTAAAGCACCAGCCTTCCTCTGGTTACTCAGTACAGATAAAGAAAGTCAGGCTTCCTCCCCCATATCCTTTCCCTTCTTCTGTATAGCCAAGGGTAAACATTTGAGATTTTATTTCCATTAACTGTCCTTCATTAACTATGCTTAGGGGCCATCAAAAATTATTATTTTTTTTGTAGTGCTGAGGATTAACCCAGGTCCTTGAGCTTGCTAGGCAGTGTTCTAATGAGCTACACCTGTTTTCCTCCAGTTTTTGTTTTCAGTTTTAAACGGAGCTACAAATTTGTCTAAAAGCTTCTGTGGAACTATTCGGAGTCTAGTAAGTTAAAGTAGCACACCCATAATCACATTGTATGTAAGATAAGGGGATACCTTCATTTATGGAAATGATATTTTTGGTAGTTTATTTATAAAATAGTGTTCCTCTGTGGCGCTCCCGCCCCCCTTAATTTTGAGACAGAGTCTCACTAAGTTGCTGTTCTCTGAATTGCCTCAGCCAACTGAATAGCTGGGATTAGAGGAATAAACCAGTTACTGTGCCCAGCTAAAGTAGTTTTGAATATATAAATATATTTTGCCATATAATTGTATGCTTAAATTAGTTGGCTCTAACATAATGCTTTTCAACTTGTAGCTATTTCCCTCTTAGTCTAGTATTAAAGGGCCATTTAAAAAAATATTTATTTTTTAGTTGTAGTTGAACACAATACCTTTATTTCACTTATTTATTTTTATGTGATGCTAAGGATAGAACCCAGGGTCTCACATGTATAAGGCGAACGCTCTACTGCTGAGCCACAACCCCAGCCCTTAAGGGGCCATTTTTAAAAAAGAAATTTCTATATTATTAGGGCTAAATATTGATTAAATTAAAGAGAATAAATCATGTAGTATAATAAATCAAATATTTAGAATCACTTTCCAAGGTGATCTTTGAATTGTTTTACCCATATGACCTTGACTGCCAGGAACAGGCTCTTGAATATAACAATGATGAGAGTGGGTAGGTAGAGAGGGTTCAAAGTGGTTCTTCCAGATTTCCTAGTCTTAGGTAATGCTAATACTTGTGCAGAGGTTTCTATTTTACCACCTTCCTGTCAGCACTTGGCTTTTTCCACCTTTCTCATTTTTGCTTATCTGAGGAGTTAAAGTGGTATAATTGTTTTGTTTGGTATTCTCCAACTAGTAATGAATTGTAGCATCTCTTTTTTATTTTTTTATAATATATATTTTTAATTGTAGATGGACACAATATATTCATTTATTTATTTTTATGTGGTGCTGAGAATCGAACCTAGTGCCTCACACATGCAAGCAAGCACTTTACCGCTGAGCTACAACAGCCCCAGCCCCGTAGCATCTCTCTTTTTTTTTTTTAAATATTTATTTATTTAATTAGTTTTCGGCGGACACAACATCTTTGTATGTGGTGCTGATGATCGAGCGCGCTACCACTTGAGCCACATCCCCAGCCCCCCTGTAGCATCTCTTTATATACCATTAGAACAACTTAGAATGCTCCTTTTATGAATTACCTGTTATGACCTTTGCTCATTTCTTTAACTGGGGTCTTGTCTTTTCCCTTTTGATTAACAGAAGTATTTTGTATAATCTAGAATATTAGCCTGGCATTTGCCTTTCCCCACTCTATCACAGATGTTAATTTTGTAGTTGGTGCCTTTTGTTGTACAGTACTTAACTTTAATGTAGTAAATCCCTATATGACTTTTTTTTTAAAAAAAAACATTATATCTTATGGCTTTACCAATAAATATAGTTTACATTTTCAGTTATACATTTTGTAATTCATCCTTTCACTTAGATCTTCATCTGAGTCCATCATTGCATATGGCTTAGAATAGTAATTCAATTTTATTTTTTTCTATGTGGTGATATTGTTTTATCAACCTTATAAAGTAATATGTGGTATCACCTTTCTTGTATCTTTTTATTTTTTATTTATTTATTTTTTAGTTGTAGTTGGACACAACACCTTTATTTCAATAAACTTTTATACGTGGTGCTGAGGATCAAACCCAGGGTTTGACATGCGAGGCGAGTGCTCTACCGCTGAGCCATACCCCAGGCCCTGTTCTTGTATCATGTTCTGTATTTCCATGATTCTTAAGAGTTTGAGTATGAGTTACTGAGAGTGTAGTTTTTTTCTCACTTCGCTGACACTTTTTTTTATTACTCTGCTTTGTGCTATGTCTTAAAACTATGACAAATAAAAAATGTTATTTCTCCCTTAGATTAGTTTTCAATATAGTCTCAATGAAATTTTACCTATTATTTTCTTTTTTAAAATCTTTTTTTTATAACTTTATTTTGTTTATTTTTTTATGTGGTGCTGAGAATTGAACCCAATGCCTCACTCGTGCTAGGCAAGAGCTCTTAAAAGTTCCCGTTGCTGTTGACAAATTCTTTTTATTTTTATTTTTTCATCTTTGTTTCTTCTTCATTCCTAAAGGATATCTTTACTGAATTTAGAATTATATACTGATAGTACTTTTCTTTTAGTACTTTTAAAAGTATTGTTCTTCTGTCTTTTGGCATCCATGATTTCTGGTGAGAAATCTATTTATTTTAATTATTGTTCTGTTACATGGAATGTGTCATTTTTTTCCTGGCTGCTTTTTTTGGACACAACACAATGCCTTTATTTTTATGTGGGTCCCGCCCGTGCGAGGTGAGCGCCCTACTGCTAAGCCACAATCCCAGCCCCTGCTTTTTTTTTTTTTTTTAATTTTTTTTTCCTAAATTGTCAATGAACCTTTATTTTGTTTATTAATTTATTTATATGTGGTGCTGAGAATCGAACCCAGTGCCTCACACATGCCAGGCAAGCGCTGTACCATCAAGCCACAACTCCAGCCCCTTCCTGGCTGCTTTTAAGATGTTTTTTTCAGCTAGTGCAGGGACTGAAGCAGGAGGATTGGAAGTTTGAGACCAGCCTCAACAACTAAGTGAGACACTCAGCAACTTCACTAGATACTATCTCAAAATAAAAAAGGACTGGGGATGTAGCTCATTGGTAAAGCATCCCTGGATTCAATCTCTAGCACAAAAGAAGAAAAAGAAAAAAAATATATAATTTTTGGGGGCTGGGGTTGTGGCTCAAGCGGTAGCGCGCTCGCCTGGCACGCGTGCGGCCCGGGTTCGATCCTCAGCACCACATACAAAAACAAAGATGTTGTGTCTGCCGATAACTAAAAAATAAATATTAAAATTCTCTCTCTCTCTCCCCCCCCCTCACTCTCTCTTTAAAAAAAAAAAAAATATATATATATATATATATATATATATATATAATTTTTGGTTTTCAGCAGTTTATGATGTGTCTAATTTGTATGGTTTTCTTGAGGTCATTCTGTTTGGGATTCATTGAACTTCTTTAATCTGTAAACTTATTTCCCCCCCCAAGTTTTAAAAGCTTCTTTTGGGGCTGGGGATGTGGCTCAAGCGGTAGTGTGCTCGCCTGGCATGCCTGAGGCCTGGGTTCGGTCCTCACCACCACATACAAAACAAAGATGTTGTGTCCGCCGAAAACTAAAAAATAAATATTAAAAGTTCTCTCTTTCTAAAAATAAATAAATAGATAGATAGATAAATAAATAAATAAAAGCTTCTGACTCCATTATTTCTTCAATTACTATTTCTGTACCAACCAGTTTCTTTTTTTCCTTTCTGTAATGTGGCTATTATTCCCTTTAATAATGTTTCATAATCCCTGAGGTTCTGTTATTTTTCAGTCTCTTTTCATTCTTCAGATTTAATCATTCAGTTGATCTTTTTGTTTATTCAAATTTTTCCTGTTTCCTCAATTCTGCTTCTGCTTGTCCTGTGATTTTTTTCTTTTAATTTGACATACTTAATTTTTCTATTATAGAATTTTCATTTGTTTTTGTTAAAACACTTTAGTTTTAAATAATTATAGATCTATATGAAGTTGCAAAGAAATGTATAGCGGTCTCATGAATTCTCTTCCAGGTGCTCCCCCATTATTGTCTTATATAGCTATATTACATTATTAATACCCAGAAATTGACATTGACAGAATCCACTGAGCTTTTTCAGATTTTTTTCCAATTACATGTGCATGAGGATGTGTAGTTTTCTGCAGCTTGAGCACAAGTATAACTTCTTCCAATACCACCACAAGCCACTGAACAGAACTGTACCATCATCCATTTGCTTCTTTTTCTTTGCTGAGGATATCTGTCCTTCAAGAGTGTTTACCTTTACCTCAAGGAGCATGGTTATGATAAGTGCTTTAAAATTTTTAATAATTCTAATATCTGTTTAGCCTTAGTTTCAGCATCTATCCATGGTCCTTTCTCCCAAGGATTGGTCATATTTTCTTGTTTCTTTCTAGATTGAGTAATTTTGAGTCACATTCTGAACATGCTGAATATTATGTTGTGAGACTTGAGATCCTGTTAAAATCTTCAGAGAATATAGAGTTTTACTTTGTGTTTTAAGTAGACAGTCAGCCTGACTAAGTTCATATTTTAAGTTTGGTCTCACCTTTTTAGGTGATGGTTCAAATATTAATTCATTTCTCACCCTTTGCTGTGCTGTTTGGAATTACTCTGCACATGCACTAATCAAGGGTTAGTCTGGGACTTGGGCAGTGTCTTATTGTAGTTAGTTCAGGTCTCAAAAGCTTTTGCTTCCTTTGGAACTGTTCTACATATGGGAGCTTAAGGGTCAGCCCCAGACTCGGGTTTGTATATAGAATTAGGATCCTCTTTCCCAACTTTCTTCTGTTTGGCATTTTCCACTCGCAGTCTTGGGCTCCCAAGGGTCCTTTTGCTCAGTATATTCCTGTGTCTGGGCTAGATCTCAAGTCAGGGGCCAGGAGAGGAGAAATGAAGGAAAAACTCGAGTGTGGGGTAGGGGAGTGGGAAGGAAGGGAGGAAATTACCTATGCTCTTTGGCTTGCGTGGGGTTTTTCAGTCCTTTGGCTAGAATAAGGGAGTTTTTTGCAGCAGTTTTAGTATGGGTGTCTACTGTGTTGTTTTGTGATTTGGGCCACCAGAACAAGGTCATCTTTGGGTCAAAGCCAGGAGAAGGAGATGAAAAAGAAGAAGCAGGAAAGTCATCGTACAATTCATCTCTAGTGGACTTCCCTCCTTTGTCTGCTCTCTCTTTTCTGAACTCTCAGGTAGTTGCTTGTTGTATTTAAGTCAGAATGCTTAGTTGTATGTTTTTATACCATTTTAAAAAAATTATATGAAACTTGTAAAAACCCTAACTCCGTAAAAGTTGCAGGAAGTTAAGCATTGTATGAATGATTTCAAAGGATATTGTGTCTTTCCACATTAAAACAAAATTGTCAATTTTAGTCTTTCCCCTTATGTGAGGTGGGGAGCCAGAGATGAGATGAAGGATATTGGTAAAGGGTAGTAGCATTCCGTAGTCATGCTTTCCTTCCCTCTGATCAAATTTGAAATACTCTCTGAGTTGCTGGGTAAAAATTGCTTTGTTAGAGTGTAATTTGTTAATTTCAGTGTAAAGCATCAAATAACAGAGAAACTAGTTAATAGCATAAATTTGTGGAATCCGAGAACTAGCTGGTACTTAATATGCATTTTCCATAGAACTTCCTTTTGGTAGGGTATTGTCCATCAGTGTATTAAACTTTGTGGGGAGATTGGAGAGGTGAGCTGGGCATACATCTTTCTGTAGTCCAAACATGTTGGATTGTCTCATTTATAACAAGGCCTCCTTTTGTGATTGGTAATATTCTTATGTGTTGTTTTTTTTCCCCAGTATTGGGATTAGATCCTGGGGACTTCTACCCCCAAGCTACATCCCCAACCCCTTTTATATTTGACTTTGAGACAGTGTCTGGCTGAGCTGCCCTGGCTGGCCTTGAACTTCTGATTCTCCTGCCTCAGTCTCAAGTAGCTGGGATTACAGGCATGTGCCACTGTGCTGGCAGGGTAATGTCCTTTTTAGCTTGCCAGACATTTGCAGGTTAGAAGGGAATGTGACTGTGAATTCTACTATCCTCAACTTTGGGCCCCTTCTCTTGTCAGTTTTCATCAAGTTGAAGTTCTAAGAGAAGGCTGATGTTAAAGTGTGCTACTCATTAAATTTGATGTGTTGTAGTTTGGGTGTAAAAACTTTTCACCTCCATGAATGGAGTTCTCTATTTCCTAAAGTTCATGATTCCTTTATCACTTCCTAAAACCAACTCTAGATCTAGATTTTCCAAGTCCCAATTGTTTGATTGCTTGATTTTTGCAGTGCTGGGGATTGAACCCAGGGGCTCAAGCATGCTAGGCAAACTCTCCCACAAAGGCCTGATTTAAACTGAGAAAGTTCTTTGATTTTCCTTGAAGTGTTATTTAAAATCTTGATATCTTGAAAATAGATCTAAAGAAATTGTCTTTTATATTCTGTAGTGTATAGTATATATGTTATCTATAAATTTGTATCATGCATGCATATGTATATTTGTATGTATATTGGAATACCCAGTGTTGTAGATGTATTAGTTGGATTGGGTAAATATTTGAGCACATGATAAGTGCTCTGATAAACTTTGTTCTGTGTGAGACATTACTGACATTCTGAAATATAATGATATAGGCAGATGATATGTGGATATGTCATGCATGAACAAATGATTTTTTTGCAAAACTTAGGTTTTTTGAAGCCTTCTTTTGAAAGAGTAGCATTTTGTGAATCAAGGTTCTTAGAAGCTTGAGTTTTATTCTCTCAACAAAACTTTTACTTACTGCCTAACTTTAATAGATATTAGATGTAGCAAAATGACTATGACCCCATCCTGTCCATAAAGAGGTCATAGTCTAATCAGGAACTGACTTGTAATGAAAATGAAATAAAATATGATTGTATGCTGAGGTAAGTGATAATAGGGATAGGAAAAGCAGATGCCATGGCAGCAAGGGGAGGGAATGGGGAAGGATGGGGTTGCCAGGAAAAGCCTCACAAAGAATATATTATTGTTGGTAGCCTCTTTAATGACTTAGGCTATAAGTAGGTGACAGTGAAATTCTCTTTGGTCCTTGGAACCTACCCTTCTCTCAACCCCGTACTGGGGATTGAACATGGGGTGCTCTGCTGCTGAATCTTATCCTTAGCCCTTTTTATTTATTTATTTTTTATTTTGAGAGAGGGTCTCACTAAGTTGCTCACGCTGGCCTTGAACTTGGAATCCACCCTCCCACCCCTGCCCCAGTAGTTGGAATTATAGGCATGTACCACCTTGCCTGGCAACTCTTTCCCTTTTAACACAAGATATTTCTTATTTGTCTTCATCCAGTCTGTAAAAATAAAGCAAGAGTTTAAAGAAAACTTCACAACCTTTTTTTTTTTTTTTAAATCATCCTCATGTGCCTTCCCTTTCTCTTGAAAGCTAAGAAGTCTTATCACATGCTGATTTTTTTTTTAATATTTATTTTTTAGGTGTAGATGGACACAACACAATGCCTTTATTTTTATGTGGTGCTGAGGATCGAACCCGGGTCCTGCCTTGCTAGGCGAGAGCTCTACTGCTGAGCCACAATCCCAGCCCCTCACCTGCTGATTAAAAAAAAAAAAAAATTTCTCTCAAACCAAGACTATATAATTTCTTCAAACTTCGTTTTTTTTTAAATTGCACTTTTACAAAGGAAATTCTTTCATTATATATTGTGAAGTTAAGATATATTTCTTAGAAAAAATACTTTGCAGTAAGAGGAACTGAAAGCATTTGCCAAGGAGAGATTTAAGGGTTGCTAAATTTGTGGCACACTGGACCAGTGGTGTTCTGGAAGTGATTTTGCAGCAGTTTGATTCAGCAAACATTTACTGAATGCTGTTGGCGAAGGATTCCTGTTGGGCTCTCCAATGGATAAGAAAATGGACAAAATGTTTTGAAGGGACTTCAGTATATTTCTCAATCTCTTCTCTTCCATTCCCTATTTTTGCCATTTTCCAAATAATGAAAATTAGGGCTCAGTCCTGTAAAGTGGAAAGTCTGAAAAATTGGTTTGCTTTAAATGTCAGTTACAGTTTCTCTTTTTTATTGACCGAATTTGGACCTGCAGTGAATGTTTTGGTTTCTCATTGCTTACTTCCATAAATTAACATTTACATAAGTGGCTGCCTTTCACCAAGCACTATGATCCAGCACCTCTCATGCTGTGATTCTTCATGGATAGTATTAATTCAGATCTGAGCAGCTCTAGGAGACAGTTGAGAGTTTGAGAATATTCCTAGTGTCAGCATTTGGCCAGTGTGTACTGTTAAAACAAAGGATGCTCTTGGAACTCAAAAACTGATTAGGTGTATACCATTCCATATGTGAACTCTCATAAATAAGTCTGCGTAGGGTCTTCTGTGTTTTCATTTGGGCTGAATTAAATGGTTCTATTCTTTTAGGCTTCCTGCTAAATCCAGGCAACTGGTAATACATAATCCAGAAGAAGTAAGTCCCATAAAGTCTCCAAATAGAGCCACTTACCCAGAAGCCAGAGTTCTGGTTTCACCAGCTGTAACACTTAGTTCCCTTAAACAGGTAACTGCTTGAACACCTACTATGTAAAGCTCTCTGTTGGGTGTTTTAGGGTGTAAAGAGACAAATAATATTCAGTACTGTCAGGTTACTTACGGATTGTTTTTCCACCTGCCATTCCATTCTCAGTCTCATTTCTTCCTGGCCAACCCCAGTCTGTAGCAACCTATCACTCAGTTTTGGTACAAACTTATTAGAAGATGTGTCTGCTCCAACACAATCTGCCTTAATCTGTAGTGTACAATAGATGTTGGAAACAGTAGAGAAGGTATGCCTGAAGCCCTGGATAGTATCTGCAGTGGTAGGTTGAGAAGACCATTGTAGCGCTTGAGGTATTGGTTTAGGGCAATTTTCCCTCCCTCCCTCCCTCCCTTTTGTTTTTGGGGATTGAACCCAGGGCTGCTTAACCACAGAGCCACATCCCCAGCCCTTTTTATTTTGACAGGGTCTCACTGAGTTGCTTAGGGACTCTCTAAATTGCTGAGGCTGGCTTTGAACTTTGAATCCTGCTTCAGTCTCCTAAGCCTCTGGGATTATAGGCATAAACCGTGCTCCACTGTAGTTTTATTTTTCTAATGGAGTTCCACGGTTGTCATAGTTTACAAAGGCAGAAACCAGATAGCAGACAGTTTTTTTAAAAATGGTTAAGTTTTGTTGACATTTTATTTCTCACAGAATGTGTATTTTCCCTTCCTCAGACTAAAAATGGCACAACATAATGTATGATAATATAGAGGTATTTTTGCACGAAATAACTTTCATTAATTAGAATAATTTGTTTTCTCAAGAATTTTTAAAATAGCCACATATGAGTATTTATGAATCATATGTAAGTATTTGGAGGGTACTTTGGAGATGTATTTTTCTTAGGAATAGGATTTTGTTAACGATTAATCCTTGACTGTGTTTGATGACATTAAGAACTCTTGGAAATCTTTTCCAAAAATCTTGCAATCTCAAAATGCATCCTACATTCAAAATTAATTTCAACCATAATTATGTCTTTAATATTGGCAGGTTTTTACCAATTTCATTTTATAAACAAATGTGAAACAAATACTTAAGAAACTTCTATCTGAAGGGAAGACAAGGAACTAACGTAGCATTTAAAAATTTTTTTGAGTTTTTTTTACTAGAAGTATATTAGATTAATTAAATTACATTGATCTAAAGATAGATTGTTGTTTAGTTAAATCTGATGTTAGCATCTAGAAGTGGGGTTGGTGTAAGAGAAAGTAATAAATAGTGCCTCTCCAACCAAGTTCTGGATACATTGAAAAAACTTGAAGAATTAGTAGATGAGGGTCATAATATCACTTTTATTATTGATAAAGGTGAAGGCAAAAGAAGTAGATTAGTGTTAAAGACAAACTGGCTTGCTAACTGCATTCTGTAATAATCAAGTGAGCCCCTGGTCACAGGGATGCTAGATTAGAGAAGGTGCGTGTAGCATACAAATCTTCCACCCAACCCAGTTCCAGTAGGTAGCTCACACATGAGGCACTACTGAACTATTTATTTTTCTCAAATTTGCCAGTCAGATTAGTTGCTTTCTTCTCCAGGATAGAATTATCTAAGGAGTAAAGAAATGCCAGAGATGTTACAACTGGTGGGCCTGGATTTTTAGAAGGAGATTTCAGAAGTGGGGAACGAGCGTTCCCCTCTAGCACATTTCCTTTTTCCATGTGTGTTTATGAAGAATGGGTTGGTGCCAAGATAGGAAATAGCAGCATATGTAGGCCAAGGAGTAAACTTTGTTTGGGGGAAGAGACCTTATAATAGTTGGAAATTGTTGCAAATATTTATTTGTGGGAAATAATGGCGATTGTTTGTCCTTAGGCAATTCATTCTGCCTTTCTGAAACATCTGTGATTTATCATTCCTTTCTGAGCAGTGAGATGAGGTCCACAATTTTTGTTTTCTCTTGCCCTTTAACATTTTAAAATATATCTTCCTACTTCTTCTTTTTAGTTTTCTTTTCCCTCAGTTCCCTTGTGTTTTGCACGATTATAACCAACTTTATTTTCATTTGGCATACTCTCCTTGGCTAATGTCAGAAATGATTTAAATGTTACTTATCCTGATGATTTCCATATTTGTATCTCTCACTCAGACCTCAGTTCTGAGTTCCCTATTTATATTCTATGACATAGTTCCCTATTTATATTCTATAATAGTTCTACCTGCACCATCTAAAACTTAACTCTTATACCCATTCTCTCAATAGTATCATCTCAGAAGCCCTTGCCTTCTATTTTATGTTCACAATCTTTATGAGTGACACCCACAGCCTGTCCACTGGGTTAGGTCAGAAACCTAGGTGTCACTTCAGACTTTTCCTTACTGCTTGTTTCCTAGGTTGGCTAACTGTAGCTATTGGGTCTATTCTGGCCAGTAGCCACAGTGAGCAAAGATGTGTGTACCACTATGACTTTTTCATTTTTAAATGGTGTTTAAAACAAATACATGTATTTGTGACAGTGAACATATGTAGTCTGCGAAAGCCTTAGTAAGTATTTATTCTCTGACCCTTTACAGAAAAAGTTTACTTCTCTTCCTACTGCCCCAATATCTTGCCTGCCCTGTTTCCTCTGAGACAAATACAGAAACTGCATAACTTGTCTCTATAAAATTCAGACCTAATCATGTCCTCTCGCTAAAAACACTGCAGAGTATTTTACCCTTTCCTTACTTATTTTCTGCCTGCAACAACCTCTCCAAACTTTAGGACTCTGTTGTCACCTTTTCCATTAAGCTCACCTGTCTCCGATGGAGTTCTACCCCTACTTCACCTGTTGTATATTCAGTCTTCCTTTCTATATTGCATATTGAGGGCAAGTTCCATGTCCCATTCTGTTTTATATCCTCTTTACCTTATACCCTGTCAGGCAAGATGTAGGACTCTAATGAGTTAATACTTTTAATGCCTGCTTTGAAGAAGTTTATTCCTAACACATGGGAAATTATAGTAGTCTAAAGATATTGAACAGTTTGAGTTGGTAGGCAAGATTTATAACTTCTAGGTTTTTGATACAGTTATATTTCATTATGTCCATTTATTTTATTACTTTTAAAAATTTAACTTTTTATTTTGAGGTAATTTTAGATTCACATGCAATTGTAAGAAATAATGTAGAAAGATCCTAGTTACCTTTTACCCATTTCCCCCTGTGGTAATGCATTGCAAAATTTATAATACCACAACCAGGATGTTGATAGGGTCAACATACAGAACATTTCCATCCCTTCAAAAGTCCCTCTCCTTGTTCTTATGGCCATACCCACTTCTGCTCCTTCTGTAGCCCCTGGCAACCACTAACGTGCTCTCCATTTTTATAGTGTTTGTCAGTTCAAGAAGGCACCTCATACAAATGAGTAAATAGAATAAAGGTATTAAAAATTCCTTCTTTAAAAAAAATGCAATATAAATAGAGCCGAGTGTGGTGCAGCATTCCTATAATACCAGTGAGGCTGAGGCAGGAGGATCCGAGAGTCCAAAGCCACCCTTAGCAAAAGCGAGGTGCTAAGCAACTCAGTGAGACCCTGTCTCTAAATAAAATATAAAATAGGGCTGGGGATGTGGCTCAGTGGTCTAGTGCCCCTGAGTTAAATCCATGCCCCCGCCCCCCCGCCACAAAAAAGAAAGAATGTAATATAAATGGAATCACAAAATATGTAACAAAGCTTTGAGATTGGATTTGTGTTTATATATGTGTGTGTATGTGTGTGTCTGTGTATACATAGCATGAGGGCGTTCTACACTGAGCTTCATAACTGACTCCTTTCATTTTTCATTTTTAATTTTTTTAAAATTTACTTTTTAGTTATAGGTGGACACAATATCTTTATTTTATTTACTTATTTTTTAAAAATATTTTATTTTTTAGTTGTAGATGGGCACAATATCTTTATTTTATTTTTATGTGGTGCTAAGGATCGAACCTAGGGCCCTGCACTTGCTAGGCGAGCGCTCTATCGTTGAGCCACAACCCCAGCTCTCTTCATTTTATTTTAACATGGTGCTGAGGATCGAACCCAGTGCCTCACGCATGGTAGGCGAGCACTCTACTTCTGAGCCACAACCCAAGCCCTAATTTTTCATTTTGAGATAAGATGTCTTCCTAAGTTGCCAAGGTTGGCCTCGAATTTGTGAGCCTCCTGCCTCAGCCTCCTGAGTGACTGGAATTATGGTAGTGTGCCATCTTGTCTGTCTGGAATTGGATTTTTAAAATAAGCATAATTCTTTATGTGTGTGTGTGTATGTGTGTGTGTGTGTGTGTGTATGTATATATATATATATATATATATTTAGTTGTAGTTGGACACGGTGCTTTACTTTATTGTTATGTGGTGTTGAGGATCAAACCCAGCGCCGCACACATGCTAGGCGAGCACTCTATGCTGAGCCAAAACCCCAGCCCTATTTTTATTTTTAAATGTACTTTGAGCTAGGCTACTTAGGCCTTACTAATTGCATTGAAATTGTATGAAATTTAATTATTTTATTATTATTATTATTATTATTTTTTTTTTGGTGGTACTGGGAATCCAACCCAGTGCCTGTGCATGCTAGGTAAGTGCTCTAGCTCTACCCTCAGCTCAGGAATAATTCCTTGATTTTATAAACTTTAATTTTTATCATGGGGTGACCAGGATATTTTCCTGCTCAGAAGGTTGTGAGCCACCTGAGAAAAAGAAAGTCTGAAATAATTAGTAAAGAAATAAGAGTCAGAGACAGAAATTGGATCAAAGAAGAGCGCCTGATAGACTGTCCAGTGCTGTCAGGAGCTGTAACCGAATGGAAAATGGCTCCATTCTTTATTTAAGGGAGAGTATGTCAAAGACAGGGATAAGGTTTCAGTGGGAGGAGTCTTGCTTCGGGGTGTGGCAGGGATCTTTCAGTAAGCAGGTTGATTGTCATCTTGGCAAGCCACACCCATCTCTGAGAGGCTATATGACTGTGTGGCTCCAGTGGGTCACTCCATCTCCAGTGCTCATCTTAAGTGCAGTGCTGGATCTTTGACAGAGCTGGGTAGGAAGTCACATAGAGTGGGCAATCTTCAGCCAGCAAGACTGCCCCTGAGAGTTCCCAGATACTAGACTTTCCTACTCAACGGCTTCCATGTCAATTTGGTTTATGCACATTTCATGGATGGCTCCCGACAATTTTAATCTTTTTCCCCCAGAACGGGGGATTGAGCCTAGGGCTTTGAGCACTTGGGCACACCTGGTAACATTGAGCCAAGCCCTCAGATCCTTATAGCTTCTTTCTTTCCTTTTGGTACCAGGGATTGAACCTAGGGTTGCTTAACCACTGAGCTACATTCACAGTCCTTTTGTGTATTTTATTTTGAGTCGAGGTCTTTTTTGTGTTTGTGTGGTTCTGGGGTTTGAATCCAGGACCTCGTGCATGCAAGGCAAGCACTCTACCAATTGAGCTATATCCCCAGCCCAAGATAGGGTCTTGCTAAGACCTTAGAGCCTCTCTAAGTTTCTGAGGCCGGCCTTGAACTTGCAATCCTCCTGTCTCAGCCTCCCAAGTAGCTGAGATTATAGGTGTGTGCCACTGTGCCTGCTCCCTCATAGCTTTTAAAAGATGAAGCAGTCACCTGTTTATGTATCATAGTAATTTCTTTAAAGGCTAATTAAAAATTTTGTTCCTTTTTATTTATCAGCAACAGTAGTTTTCTATTATTATTATTACTACTACATATTTTTGTAGTGCTTGGTATCAAATCCAGGGCTTTGCATATGCTAGGTAAGTGTTCTTCACTGAGTTACACACTGCCTCTACTGTATATTTTTAAATTACTAAAGCTCAAAGAGCTTTGTTTCTGTAGGTCATAACAATAATTATTTATCATATTAGAAACTAAAGCTGAAATAATTTTTACATTTTTACTTCAAGTAATAAATCAATTTTATGATGTACTTTATCTGAAATAACTATTTTCCAAAACAAAAGAAAATTTTTAACAGAAGAAAAACACTGTTTTATTTTTTTGTAAATATCTTTAATATCTGAATACTCGGATATTAATCTGAATACTGAATATAATATCTGAATACTCAGATAGTGCTTCTTCCTTCTTCTTTGATTCCACATCCAAACTCCTTAAGTGGTAGTTTCTTTTTCTTTTTTCTTTTTTTTAAAATTTTTTATTTTTTAGTTATAGGTGGACACAATATCTTTTTGTGGTGCTGAGGATCGAACCCAGTTCCTCATGCATGCTAGGATTACAGTGTAGAATATGAAACCATATCAATTAACTTTTTATACTGTTACATTAAAATCCATTTTTCTGTTTGATTATTTATTTATTTGGGTACTGGGGCACTAGATCACTGAGCAACATCTCTAGCCCTATTTTGTATTTTATTTAGAGACAGGATCTCACTGAGTTGTTCAGCACCTCACTTTTACTGAGGCTGGCTTTGAACTCACTATCTTCCTGCTTCAGCCTCCCAAGCCACTGAAATTACAGGCATGTGCCACCACGCCCGGCTTTCTTTGGTACTTTAAATGTATCTGTTACTCATGCATGTTTTTTAAAATATTATGTGTCAGTTATTTTAAAAATATTGAATTATTATGTTATACACAAACTTTTTGGTGCTTTTTATTAAATTTTCAAAAACTCATATTGGGAAGCTGTCAAACTTCAGGTTTTTACTTTTGCTTAAAATAACTCAGTTCTATTTTCAACAGTGAC
This sequence comes from Marmota monax, assembly GCF_021218885.2. Lineage (NCBI taxonomy): Eukaryota > Metazoa > Chordata > Mammalia > Rodentia > Sciuridae > Marmota > Marmota monax. The sequence continues at coordinate 31,510,447 of NW_026695227.1, forward strand.
AGTCTTAATTCATTGATCTTTGAGAAAATGTCTGCCAGATATCCAAGTATGAATAATCATTGTTTATTCCTCATTCTTTTATCTTTTTAATTTATTTTAGTTTTTAATTTTTTACAGTACAATGCATTTTGACATATCTATATAAATGGAGTATAACTTCTCATTCTTCTGGTTGTACATGATGTAGAGTTATACAGATCATCCTCATTCATTCTTTTAAGGAGAAATGGGCTTAAGTAAGAAAGTAGCCAGTTCAGCTCACAACTCAGTTGTACATGTCCTTTTCTTTAGAACAACAGAATATTATAAAGGTGTGGACTCAGGAGTCAAGATGTGATAAAATCAATAATGTACATTGAGTACATGGCCTAAGTCACCACTACCTTGATTTGTGCTAAGGCTCAAGCAGTTTTACTCAACCTTGATTTTGTACTGCCAGTGAAAAATTTAAGAATGTACAGTTTGAGAACTATTTCTATAGAATATAATGTACAAGAGGTAGAATTTTCAAATAGTTTTTCACATAATGAAAAAAGCAAAATATTATTGAAATGTTTTTTACTTTTTGGACTCCCATAAGTTCTTATAGATGGGGGAGGGGAGGGCAGAAAACTGTGGACAACATTTTGGAGAACTGCTATGTCACAGTAATTTCTTACTTAACCTATCCTCTCTCATTTTTTCTCTTTGCCTTTACTTGTGCTGACATAAACCTGTAGGTGTGCTCATCTGGTTTGAGTACTTTTCCTGGTCTGTTCTCCACTATTACAAGTGGCCTTAGACAGGCACCAGGCAAATGCTGGGAATAACCTTGAGCACAAAGGCGAAAATCAGTTCATAGCCTCACCTAAGCCTCAAGGGGCAAAAGCAACAGGGAAGGGCTTCAAACCTGCTAACCTTGTTGGCTGGCTTGTGAGTGCATTTAGAAATTGGTCATATTACGTGGACCTGAGTCTACAGTGAGATATTAACTGTGAGTCAAGTGCATTAACTCCTGAAGAAATTTTTCATGCTTCTGTGTGGAAGAGTCTCTCAGGCTACAAAGGGCCCTTCAGAGAACTCTCAGGACTACACACTAGTTCCAAAGCTTCTGAATCACATCACAATCTTTTCATTCTAACTCATTCTAGTTATCTCCAGGAAAAAGTTCTCTAGTTCCTGGCTGTAATAAACCTTCATAGCCAAGGGATTATTCCTATGAGTACTTGACATGCCTCCTTTTGTAACTTAAGCCAATTTCTTTTATTTTTGTTTGTTTGTTTATTTATTTACTTATTTATTAATTTTTTTAAGGTGGACACAATATCTTTAATTTATTTTTATGTGGTGTTGAGGATCGAACCCAGCGCCCCGCACATACCAGATGAGCGTGTTACCGCTTGAGCCACCTCCCCAGCCTCTTAGTTTTATTTTTTAATAAAAATAAATATCTAATAGAGGTTCTCTTTTTGCCATTTCTTTATATTTGAAGGCAGTTTCATTTCCTGTATCTTCACTCCCAGTCTACTCTTAACCTTTCTTTCTTTTATTAACTCAGTTCCTGTAGTTCAGTGTCTGCTAACTAGGGTGATTTGGGCTCTCGGGGACCTTTGGCAATATCTCAAGATATTTTTGGTTTTCACAGTAATTAGAGGTCAGGGCTCTTGCCTTGACTTTAGCAAAATCACTAATTATTACAAGACTTTTATGTTCAAATGGTAGAAATATCCTATAATGCACAAGGCTGCCTCCATGAACAAATACTTATCTAGCCCCAAATGTCAGTAATGCCAGTCTTGAAAGATCCTGTTTTAGTTCTTTTATGTGATTTGTTACCTCTTTCTTAACATTTTTTGTGATCCTGCAATCTGTACACATGGAAAAATGAGAATTCATACCCTATTTGAATCAAATGTATGATATGTCAAGATCATTGTATTGTCTTGAACAACTAATTAAAAAAAAGAATTCAGCTTTATTTAGTGCTTATCTGAAATTGGAGAAGATATTTTTAAATTTTACTTTGGAGAAAATAAATTTTTAAAAATTTTTTGTAGTTGTAGATGGACAGAATGCCTTTATTTTATTTGTTTATTTGTATGTGGTGCTGAGGATTAAACCCAGTACCTCATGCATATTAGGCAAGCGCTCTACCACTGAGCTCAGCCCCAGCCCCTGGAGAAAATAATTTTAAGTATTCAGTATAACTAGATTCTAGAGGTAGATCACTTTTGTGAATTTTGCCTTTTATTTGTGTCTCAGGTCATTCCAGATCATTAGTTTTTAAACTTGAGTGACTACAATTGCCTATGACTCAAAAATACAGATTTTGCCTGGGCTGTTGATGCATACTTTTAATCCCAGTGACTCAGGAGGTTGGGGCAGGAAGATTGCAAGTTCAAGACCAGCCAGGGCAATATAAGAGAGTTTCTGTCTCAAAATAAAAATAAAAAGGGTTGGGGTTGGGGCTAAGTGGTAGAGCGCTTGCCTATCATATGTGAGGCACTGGGTTTGGTCCTCAGCACCACATAAAAATAAATCAATAAAATAAAGATGTGTCTATCAAAACTAAAAAAATATTTTTTATAAAATAAAAGGACCTGGAGATGAAAACTCAGTAACGCACCCCTGGGCTCAATCCCCAGTACTTAAAAAACCAAACAAACAAATCAGATTTTAGGTTTAACTTGAATCTTTAAGAAAACTTCCCTAGAAATATCTATTAATGTCAGATTGAGAATCAGTGAACTAAAAAAAAAATGAGTATGCTCTAAGACTGCTCCTGTATAAAGAAAATGTCCTTTGTTGGTCTCAGAAATAATATATACCTGCTTGGGTAACCAGTTCTATTAGTAAAACCAGTCAGGTAGCCCTCAGGTTAGCCAGGCTGTTCTACTAGGAGTTTGGTGTCCAGTAGGACTTGGGTTCTTTCCACCCATATGGTTTATAGTTTGTCTGGTTGGCCACCAGCTAGATTTCAGAGGGGGAAGGAAAGAAAAGAAAATGTGGGAGGGGATGAAACACATGTAGAAAGATGAGAAGTACTACTTTCCTTTTTGCCCTAGGAGTATTAATGCTGATTTTCCTCCTCAGCATCTACTTGATGCCCACATTCCCCACAATGGAAGTGTCCTCAGAGGCTACTTCTGGTATAAATTAGCCTGCCCAAGGCAGTGGAGACACTGGGAAGCACAGATCTAGCTACTCATTTCTGCTATCAAGGGCACTCCCTTTCCCCATCCATATTTTATTTCTTATTGGCTAACAGGAAGATTAATGAGGGTGAGCTTCTTACAGTGTGGTTTCATGAGCTGTACAGATTAGAAATTTGTTGAGGAAGTAAGGAAAACAGATAATTTTACATATATTTCTTTCCTGCTGCCAAAATGTCTCCTATATTATTGATGGAGGCAGAGCTTAGTGTGAGAGCCAGGTGAGCCTGCACTATATCCCCCAGTTAGGCAGTAGTACCTTCTGTTATTGGGCATGCTGGACCAAACCAGGCCTAGTGCAGGAAGATGCATGGCATGGTGGAGCAGGATGAGAAAGAAGAGGAGAGAGAAGGTGGTAACTTTTGAAATGAAATGAATTTTATTTGGAAAGGTAATAGCTTCTATTCTTGGTTTGTTATTAAGGAAGCAAACTATAATTTTATGAAACTTTGTAATATTGGTTTATATTGGAAGTACAAAATAAATATTGGTCTCAGCCTTCTGGAATTCTATTATTGTTTTTACCTTTTATACTGGGAAATCTCAAATATAGCCTAGTTTAGTGAGAATATCCATCACCCTTCATCAATATGCACCAGCAGATGGCTAATCTAGTTTCCTCTATCCCTCACCCATTTTTTCTTTCTGCAACCCCACCCCCACCCCATTTCACCCTACTATGTTAAGCATCAGTATGCAGTTTCATCCAGAAATAGAGAAACTAGTTAGTCAGTGGTCATACTTCTCCTGGTTGCATAATTTTTTTTCTTTAGTTGATTTGTTGTCTAGTTTCTTTTTTAAAGATGATAATCAAGTGAATGAATCAAATTCTGGCAGTGAATACAGTGTGCAGTGTTCTATCTTGGGGAATATTTACTTGGTTTAGACTTCCAAATCTAATTCTTGGTATAAATTTAGATAGTAAAATTGAAGGAAGTACTTACTATATATACAAAATATTACTGGAATTCTGTGTAGTTGTAACCACACATGGGTTTCATCATTGTCTGGAAAGCCCTTGATAAGTGTGTTTTCTCATGAGAGGAATGTTTTATACCTTTTCTTTAGACTTCATATATTTCTTCTTTTTTCTCAGCTGATGACTTTGTTTCATGCTTCTCTGAGAAAACAGAAATCTGTCCAGATAGACCCCCTTATCTTCCCTCTCTCCATATCTACAGTGCTTTTGGCAGATGGCTGGTCTCTCAAGTCCCTCTGTTTGGTTATTGTGTACTATATACTTGTGTTGTCTCTACCCTACCATGCTTCTACCTTTCACCTCTTTCATAGGACTTTGCTGCTTCTGTGTCCCCTTTCCACCTTCCCTGTGGGCTCTTCCTATCTGCTACATTAGATCTGTTGATATACAGGTATGCTCTGGGACACCCTATCTTTTTAGCAAGAAGTCATCCCGTGTTCAACCAATCTTTCCCTGCATCTAGCTACTGACTGACAATCCCCCCTCCCCCAATTCATAACAAACTATTTCAAAAGAGTTGTCTACGTTGCCTTTCTACGTTCTTTTCCATTCATCCTTTTAGGCCACTCAATTCTGGCTTCCCTTCTCTACTTATGAGCCATCTGTGATGGAATTTAGTAGTTTTCTCTTTTTTGCATGAATGTTCTCGTTCTCTTTACAGCTGTCTCTGTCCCACACCAGTTGGTTTTTCCTGCCCTTTAAAAATTCTGCAGTACTTCCAAGCTTGTTGTCTCTTTTATTTGCACTTGCTCTCTGATTTCATCTACTCTCATAACTTAAATACTATCTTTATACTGATAATTTCTAACTCTATACTTACAGCTGTCCTCAGAGTTCCACCTTTATGACCATAAATTGTGATCCAGACTTCACAGATGCAGAGGAGAGTTCTAACTCACCCCAGTCCTTTTTCATTTTGATAAATGGATGCTAATATACACAGTTGGTCATGTCAGAAACCTGAGAGTCATCGTAAATCCTTCTCTACCTTCATCCAGTTTTTCAGCATATCTTATCAGTTCTATCTCAGTGCATATCTCAGATATAGTCCCTTCTCTCTACTTGGGCTTTCTACCGCTCATTACCATCATTTCTCAAATGAGGAAAACTACTTGGGTTTCCTAACGGTCTCCTTGCTTCCATTTTTGTTGCTTATACACTGTTCTCACAGCAGACAGAGCACTCTATTAAAAATATTTAACCATATCTTGTAACTCCCTGCTTAATCCTTAAGGACTGCATTTCATAGAGACAGTTACTGGCTCCTTACAATAGCCATCAGGGTCCTGTCTGTCTCTGGCTTCATCTCTATTGCTTTTCCTGTCCGTTATTATGCTGCAACTCTACTTGTCTCCTTGCACACCAAAATATTTCATGCCCCAATGTCTTGACACATGATGTTAACATACAAGCACTGTCCTATCCCTAGCTCTTGTCCTTTTCTTTAGGATACAGTTTAAATAACACCTCCTTTCCCCCCACCTAGTATTGGGAATTGAACTCTGGGGTGAGCTCACTGAGTTACATTCCTAGCCTATTTATTTATTTATTTAAAAATATTTTTTAGTGTTAGCAGACCTTTATTTTATTCATTTATTTATATGTGGTGCTGAGAATCGAACCCAGTGCTTCACACATATGAGGCAAGCACTCTGCCACTGAGCCACAACCCCAGCTCCTATCTATTTATTTTTTATAATTAATTTTTCCTTTTTATTTTTTGACACTGAAGTCTCACTAAGTAATAGAGGTAGGCCTCCCAAGTTCTGATTCTCCCTGTCCTGTCCTCCCAAGTGCTGGGATTATAGGCATGTGCCACCACGGCCAGCATATATCACCTCTTCTAAGAGCCTTTTTTTGATTATTTTCCCCAAAGTAACCACTTTCCTCAGTCACTCTTTGTCATATCGTCTGTTTTTTCCTAGCACATTTACTAAGTCCCTGCTCCAGAGTCCAGCACTATTCTAAACACAGAAGATAAAGTAGTGAACAAGGCAGACACACCCAGGAAGCTTATAGAAAGTGGGGAAATGACCATAAATTATGGTACATGCCTGTAATTCTAGCTGCTTGGAAGACTGAGGCAGGAAGACCTCAAATTTGATGCCAGTCTGGGCTTGCAAGACTCTGGCTCTAAAATGAAAAGGGCTGGGGATGTAGCTAAGAGGTACAATATTCTTGGGTTTAATCTCTAGTGCCACAGGGAGAAAAAATGTATATAGTGAGGAAACAAATCACAATTAAATCATATTACAGTAGTGCCTGTAATCCCAGTGACTTGAGGCCAAGGCAGGAGGATTGAACCTTAGCAAGGTCCTAAGCAATTTAATGAGACCCTATATCAAAATGAAAAATTTAAAAGGTCTGGGGACTTAGGTCAGCAGTAAAGTGCCCCGGCTTCAATTCCCAGTACAATGAAGGAATGAAGGAATGAATCTGAATCTGATTTGTGCTAGCTATGTACACAGATGATGGAGGTTAAGGGAATGGAGTGAATTGGTAGATGCTATTCTAAACAGAGTGGTAAGAGGAGTCAGTTTGGCAGAAACTTCAATAAAATGAGTATTATGTGATGATTTGGGGGAATAGTTTTCTAGGCAGAGGCACATGAGGCCCCCTGAGGAGGAACAAGCCAGTGCTTTCCAAAACTAGGTCAGCAGGCATGTGGCCAGATGAAGCGAGGAAGTATAGAAGGCAAAGAGCCATCTGAGAGGTAAATAAGAGCCAGATCACTTGGGGCCTCACACGATGGCATTAGTAAGGGGCTTGGTTTTATTCTGATCTGGGAGTTTTTTATCAAGATATGGACATGATCTGATCTACACTTAAAAAGAAACACTCTGTCTTCCATGTGGTAATTAGTACAGAGACCATGAGGAGACATACAGAGATTATCCAGAAGTTGACTGCAGAAATCAGGATCAGAGAAGATAATGTCTTCATATTTATCTTGAATATTTACTTCTTTTCTGAAATGTGTCTAGAAATACAAGCTCTGTGAAGTCAGGGATCTTATTTGTCTTTTCAGTGCAGTTTCTAATACCTAGCACAGTCCCTGACTGACCTATAGTAAATATTTGTGAATGGATGAATGACTTTTAGGTTCCCATGTGATCATGACATTTTGAGAACCTGTGTGTTCTAGGTGTGGCCCATTTCCTCTGTCTCTAAGGGATTTAATCTTCACATGTCCCATGAGGGGATCAGATGATTTCTAAGGCTCTTTTGGCTTCACTGTGGATGACTATATGCCTTGATCCTGGTTTCACTGTGATAGTAAAGAAATTTCAAAGGAGTTGAGCACTTAAATAAAAATAAGATTTGCATTCAAAAAATTATTTCAACCATAGGCCTAAGTAGGATGGCTTAAGAGGCTTAAGAGAGTGAATTATTTGGAAGATATGGAAGAATTAGGGCCAAGTTGAGACAAATTACAGGGACCAAGGAGATAAAGGAGAATGCCAAAGAAGTGAGGAGGCTGTTGCACACTTGCGTGGAGTTGAGGCTAGATCCCATATGAGGTTCCTAGCCCAGCACTTTTAGTTTGCTACTTCTCTAGATACCTTGAAAAATATTAACATATTAACATAAGAAGTCAGTTTCTTAGAAAAGCTGTTGTAATATATGGATATGTGTGATGCCAGTGAATTGAGTTAAAGTCCTACTTTTTAAAAACATGTTATTATAAACATCTAGATTAAAATTTGCCTATACAAAAATGTGATTTTTCTGTATGTTCATATTTGGTGTGTTCTTTAGATAACACTTGACTGGAAAACAGGATGGAATAATATTTCCACGTGTATCTCTTTCTGTACCTTTAGTTTTTTTTTTAAATATTTATTTTTAGCTTTAGGTGGACACAATATCTTTATTTTAGTTTTATGTGGTGCTGAGAATCGAACCCAGCGCCTCACGCATGCTAGACGAGTGCGCTACCACTTGAGCCACATCCCTAGTCCCTTGTTTGTTTTTGAACTGGGGATTGAACCTATGTGTGCTTTACCACTGAGCTACATCTCCAGCCTTTTTTATTTTTCATTCTGAGATAGGGTCTTGCTAAGTTGCTTAGGACCTTGCTGAATTGCTGAGGCTGTGCCTCTCCCTTAGTGCCTTCTGTGTTTTGAGATCTCAAAGGGAAGCAACAACACCCCTGCCCCCATTTTTTAACCATGACAATAATTCATTTTAACAAGTTGAAAATTCGTGTATACATTGCATGTTACCTCTGCTTCTTTTATTCTTCCTGCCAGCTCTTTTAAGCTTATCATTTACTTGGGTATTGCAGGTATTCTACATATGTTTCTGTTAGGGGTCTATCTGAGACTAAAAGGACAACCTGTGTTATACTTTAAACTCTAGTTGTGCTTGAAAACTAGGTATAGGAAAGACATTTCAAAAAAAAAAAATCACCTTCTGAGATCTTTGCTTTTATAAAGATGGAATGTATAGGCTTAGAATTTATCTTGGTAAATAGAGAATACCAGTGGATTAAAGTATATAACTAGATTTAAATGTTCAGTTAATCTTCCAACCCCCCACTCTCCCCCAAAATCCCAACCTTAGAATAATACCTTAGTGATGCGGTATTGCAAATTGATATTTTAGCACTTTTACCATACCATATTTACACTATTTGAGGTTCCCCAGTACAGTTTTTAAGTAGATATGCAATAGTTATTTGCTTCATATTCACTTCTAGAGATCTTTTTTAGGTAATGCTGAATGAATGTCTTTCAATAGGTCCCTCTATTGGGCTGAGAACAGGTACCCAAAATAAGACTATGTTAGCTAGAATTCATTTTTTATTTGTTCTTTTTTATTTATACATGACAGTGGAGTGTATTTTGACATATATACATGGAGTATAACTTCCCATTCTTGTGGTTATACATGATGTGGAGTTACACTGGTGGTGCATTCAAATACGAGCACAGGAAAGTTATGTCTGATTCATTCTACTGTCTTTCCCTTTCCCGCCCCCCCCCCCCCAAATTCATTCTTAACCCAGCTGTTTGGTTCTATTTTTGTCACTCCTGCTATCTAACTGGACTTTGAGCCTGTTTCTGTAGAACATTTTAAATTTGGGGGTGGGGATGGGGTTAAGTGAAGTATAAGAGAAAATCTCATAATTTCCAAAACCTATATTCCTTACTTTTAAATGAGGTGAACCTTCCTCAATTTTAATTGATTGAATGGGGTAATTGCTGAGTGTTTTAGCTATTTAAAATTTTTTTAAAATTCTGTTGGTAGCCATGAAATGGCTAAATTTCCTTGGAAATCTTGGACTGTCATGGCAAATAATTGCTATAAGTGTGTTATTTGACGTTTTTTTATACAATAAAGAAGGAGTTGCTGGGCATGGTGGCCCAGGCCTGCAACCCTACAGACTTGGGAGACTGAGGTAGGAGGATTGCAAGTTTGAGGCTGTTTTGGGCAACTTAGTGAGACCCTGTCTCAAAATAAAATTAAAAGGGTTGGGGGAGGGCTGGAGTTGTGGCTCAGTGGTAGAGCACTTGCCTAGCATGGATGAGGCACTGGATTTGATCCCCAGCACCACATTAAACAAACAGAAAAACTAAATAAACAAAGGTATTGTGTTCATCTAAAACTAAAAATACTTAAAAAAAAAAAAGGGTGGGGGGGGGGAAGTACTGGTTGAAGGCTCCTGTGTTCAATCCTCAGTAGGATGGATGAATGGATAGATGGTAGTTGGATAGATAAAGTTCTGCTTTCTCTATTGAGGTCAGCATCAGCCTTTCTGGACAGATGGCATTTCAGCTGAGATCTGAATGATGAGAGGAAGCCAATCAATGAGAAATCTAGGGAACATGTGTTCCAGGTATAAGAAACCATTGGTGTAAGGAATCTAGAACTCATTGTATGTGAGGAATTCCAAGGAGTGTGAGTGAGGTGAATGATGGTGGGAGATGGTGTTCAGAGATACTGGTTGTAGGGGCCAGATAATGGGGACTTTTGTGGGTTAGAGAATGGATTTTTGTGAACCACTTAAATTTTTTACAATTTAGTGATTTAGGATCATCTGGGGATAAAATTAAAAGAGGGGAAATTTGAATTTTGCAATGCAAAAAAAAAAAAAAAAAGAAAACTAATTATCTGCCATCCTCATTGTTGCTGGTTCTTTTTCTTTCTTTAACCTTACATCTGGGAAGAAGGGGCTCACAGTAGGGTTTGGTGACACCTGCCTGTAATCCCAGCAACTCAGGAGGCTGAGGCAGGATGATTGCAAATATGAGGGCAGCCTCAGCAACTCATTGACCTCAGCAACATAGCAAGACCCTGTCTCAAAGTAGAGAATAAAAAAGACTGGGGCTGTAGTTCCAGAATAAGGACTCCCCCAGCCCCCAAAACAAACAATTACCCCATGGGTCCCTCCTCTATGTTTTTGAAGATGCCATTTTGGACCCCACTGGAGAAATGTTGAGTTGTCACAGTGAGTTGTTGGTTTAATTGTCACAAACCTGCTATAGGGGAATCCTATTATCATCATTTCTTCCTTTCTTCTTCCTTTCCCTCCCTCCCTCCCTCCCTTCCTCCCTCCCTCCCTCCCTTCCTTCCTTCCTTCCCTCCTCCTTTCCCCTCCCTTCCTTCCTTCCTTCCTTCCTTCCTTCCTTCCTTCCTTCCTTCCTTCCTCCCGGCCACATCCCCAGCCCTATTTTGTATTTTATTTAGAGACAGGGTCTCACTGAGTTCCTTAGCTCCTCGCTGTTGCTGAGGCTGGCTTTGAACTATCAATCCTTCTACCTCAGCCTCCCGAGCTGCAGGTGTGCACTACTGTGTCTAGCCTATTGTCATCATTTCTAATGAGAGCATTAAACCCCCACATGTACCCAGAAGAATTTAAACTTTAATAAAAAACTTGTGCAGTGATCAAAATTTGATATTCTAAAATGTTAGCTTTTTTTTTTTAGTTTGAGATTTATCTATTTATTGACTTTTGGAAAGACCTGAGGACATGAGCCCTAGAAGAAAGATTTCCTAGAACACCCCCAATATTGAAAATAAGTGCCTTAGAAAATAATACATTGGTACAATTGTTCAGCATACAGTAATAAATATAAGATCATGTTAGATCACATTGATGATGGCAGAAGAAGAGAATAAGAAACAAGCATTCAGGAACATGCAGGATACCCACAAGAAACGAGGAATCACAGGCTCTGATGTGAGAATTGATGGTTGAACTTTGCCAAGCAGGAGCTTCTGGGGCTGAGGGTGATGCCATAGAGAACACTCAGCAGGCAGGTGGTACAAATGGAGAAGCCCCTCCCCCCCAAAACCTGTGAAAGTACATTATTAATTTATATTTGATGTCATCTCCAAAATTCTGAGACAAAAACATCTGTAACTATGAACCCCATAATTATCAGCATCCCTAGATGTGTTAGGGCCAAGATACCAATGGTAAAGTTCTTGGGCTAGACCTTGTGCTATAAAAGGAATGTGAAGTTGCAAAAGAAAATTATGATGTTAGCTGAGATCTCAAGGTGAACTTCAGAGGAAAATGTTTCTTAAACTAATAAAATAATATAGTTTGTTGATCTTTTTCATCTTTTTTTTCCGTATTCCATATAAATAGTATATATCTTAGGAGAAAATGAAGCAGAAGCCTTTATTTCAAATAGTGTCATCTTCATCAATCTCAGCCTAAAATGTTAGCTTATTTATGCACCATAATCCATATAACTGCTTTTACAAGTTAGGTATGCTATCTTTTCAGAGAGTATAAATTAATTTGTCTTACTTCTCCATATATTTCAAAGGCTAAAAAACTGGGAGCTAAATTTTAGGTCTGGTTGAATCTAAAGTTATTTTAGCTTTTTATTATATCCTTTTATATCTAGCTTTTTATTATATTGATTGTTTTTCATTTTGTTCACCCAGTTGGGTATTTATATTTTAAATCTACTTCTCCCCTTCCTATTGTATTCCTTTTGCAAAAAGAGATCCATATTATGCATCATAAAATTCTTAAGACTGCATTATATGAACAAGGCATTTTACGTTTTAGCTGCTGTTTTACAAATCAGGGGACTAAAATTCTATCATTTCAAAATTTAGAGTATTTTCATTACTGTATCATGGATAATAGTATATTGATATCTTTTAAATAAGATCACATGTATGAAAGCTCTAGCCTGTTGATACCTGCTTCTTCAATGTTGATTTGCTTGCTTTCTTTTTAGCTCAGAAGCAGTTGGACATCTTAATATTCTCTGGCACCTAGAGCAGACCTTTCTACTAGAAAACCTAACTGTGACAACTTGTCATTGTTAGTACTTTCCTTTAGACCTATTTGCCATACTTTCTAAGCCTGTGTACAGGCCACTAAATTGCAGTCTGAACTAAACTTGATTTTTAAATTGCTTTTGTAGCCTTTCTTAGACTTTCTACGCTTGAAGGAATTAAATCCCATACACTAAATAAAAGTTACATATGGTTCTAGAGTTAATGTCCTGGTGTAGATCCAGAGTGTTTGGAAATGCAGAACTTGTTGACTTTGTGGTATGTTACAAATCTACCCATTAAAAATTTGTCCAACCTGACAATTCCACCCATTTTGCAGATGAGAGGGACCCATTGTAGATTAATGAATCATCTAAGTCTGAGTGGAGACAAAAGTGGACATTATCAGAAAATCGATACCTTAGCTCTTTACTGGGAATATACTCTTTGTTTCATTTTAAGAATGAAACAAACAACCCCCCTCTGTTGCCTCAGTAATTATAGCACAGACTCAAATGTTGATCTGACTTTGAATGTAACCTGTAAACATCTTTTGCTATTTTCTCTTTGATCTGAATTGTCACACCAGTAAAAATAATGATTACCTCGAGATTTTGAGAGAATTCATATAGGTTTAATTTTATAGATGGCCTCCGCCAGGAAAGGAACTCTTCCCTTTTTCATTTGGCTGATTGATGTTTTAGGCCAAATTTAGAACTTAGCAGGATTTTAGAAAGTCAGCTTGTATTAAAGGGAAGCTTGGTATGTGTATTACCTTATCATGTGATATAGATTTAGATTTATATTAAATCAGAATGCTTTATATAATGTTGAGAGCTCAATATTAATTGTCACTAGGAAAAGATCTTCAAGAATATTAATATAATGTATTTAAAAAATTTGACCCCGTTAAAAGGTAGTTGGATTATATAATAAGATGTTTTGCTAGTCTTTTTGGTCTTATATATTGGTTTAAATGCTTTACTGTTTTTATTTAACTCAACAGATTTTGAATAAGATTATCTGGTTTATTTTAACAAAGCGAAGTGTCACTCTTGAATGTACAAGTCTTATGGGCTTGACCAGTGGACTCCCAAGATCTACCTTTTTTTGCTTTTAGCTATAATGGTTGGTTTGCTGTGATGTTTTCTTTTTATTGAAAGGGAGGAACTCTACTTTGAATAACTCCTCCCCCAACTTCCGCCTGTATAGGGCATTGGATCCAAGAACCACCTTCCCTCCCTTTTTAAAAATTTTTGAGACAGAATCTCCATAAGTTTCTGAGGCTAGCCTTGAACTTTCTTTTTTCTTTTGGTACCAGGAATTGAACCCGCGGCACTTAATCACTGAGCCATATCCTCAGCCCTTTTTTCATATTTTATTTAGAGAGAGGGTCTCTCTGAGTTGTTTAGGGCCTCACTAAATTGCTGAGGCTGGCTTTGAACTCTTCAATCCTCCTGCTTCAGCCTTCTGATTTGCTGTGATTACATGTGTGGACCGTAGCCCTTAGTCCCTAGCTCCGGCCTTGAACTTTGGATCCTTCTGCCTCAGCCTTCTACAGGCTTGTGCCGCTACACTCAACTCTAATATGGTATTTGCAAAAAGTGATTTTCATATTACCATTAAGTTAAATTGGCCATATAAATTACTACAGAGGTGAAGCTGCTTTGGCAGAGTAAAACTGTGCCAACTCTGGTACTGTGTGTGAGCAAGCTAGTGGTGCACATGACTGGTGGGTTCTCTGACCCTTTGTGTAAGGGTCAATATATTTAGAACTGGAGTGTAAATGGTTTTATTAATAAAAAGTTTCAGGCATACTGAGATTAGCTCATTGTGATCATCGAGTAGAATATACATTGCTTAAGTATAGTTTTTCTTTGTGACAGTGAATGTATTCAGCAAAAGACTATGTATTGATTTACATTATAATAAACAAGTCATTTATTAATAGAACAAAAATCTCCAGATGGATTCAAGTGAAAATGTTTGAGAAAATAAATTAAGCAAGTGCTTGTGGCATATAGTCTCCTGGGAATATATTGAAGTGAGTCCCTTGTAATCCTCAACCTTTAGGGAGTAGGATTTCTTTGTGATCTCATAACTCCAGTCTAGCTCCTGGCTCAGTTTCTTTTTTTTTTAAAAGAGAGTGAGAGAGAGAGAATATTTATTTTTTTAGTTTTCGGTGAACACAACATCTTTGTTTGTATGTGGTGCTGAGGATCGAACCCGGCGATTGTGCTACCGCTTGAGCCACATACTCAGCCCCCCTGGCTCAGTTTCTTTTCTGCCGAATTTCAGGTATTTATAGTGTTCATGAATGATAGATAATTTTATTGTACTTTGCCAGTGGGTGCTTCAGTCTTAGACACTATTCTGAAAATTCCCTGGCTTTAAATCTTTGGTTCAAATAAGAAGAATTCAGTTTCATTTGTCAGTGCTTTCATATTTGACATTTTTCTGATTTACTTGTAAGATAACTTAGAATGTCAAAAGTGGTCTTTGGCAGGGAAAGTTACTTTAGAAATATAAAAGTAAAAATCATAAGTAGAAATGAAAAAGTAAAAACAGGGAGGAGGAGGCCTTGTTTTTTCTTCTTTAATTCTGCAGTACTGTTGATTTAATCCAGAGCCTTATACATGCTACCACTGAGCTACATCTCCAGCCAGGAAAGGGGTCTTAGTGACTCAGTTTTGACTATGCATTGGGCTGTGTTTGTTTTGCACATATGTGTGGACAGTTGGGTGGAATGGCCATTAGTATGCACAGCCAGTCTGGGACTGTTAAACCTTAGAGCTTTCTTGTTCATTTCTTCCTAGTGGATATGTAGGTGCCAAGCCAATGAGGTCTTTTCCCTTTGACATTCCCTTCTTTTAGTGAGGCCTTCCCCTTTGACATTAACTTCTTTTAAAAATTAAGCTAGTCTCTTTAGATGGTTAAAAACATCAATTTCTCCAGTCTTTTGTGAGTCCTTCTTTTCATTTAACTTTTAATCAAAACTAGCATTTATACATAAATGTATACTTTTTTTTTGGTTTTTTTTTTTTAAATGTATACTTTTTATATGAGGTGCCCTACTATACTTAATGTATCTTAGAAAACTTTCCATATCGGCATATGTACATTTTTATTTATGCTGGGAACCTAACCCTTGGCCTTGTGTATGCTAAGCAAGCACAGTGCCATTGAGCTACATCCCCACCCCTTATTGTTTATTTTTGTTCTTTGAGACAGGATTTTACTATGTTGCCCAAGCTAATCTTGAACTTGTAATTATTTTGCCTTGGCTTCCTGAGTAGCTGGAATTATAGGGGTGTATCAACATACCTGGCTTCTACATTTTTTTTTTTTTTAGAGGTCTGGATAGTGCATACCAGAATGAGAGTACCGTCATTTATTTGACAACATAACTTTATTTAATTATTTAAATTTAAAAATTATTTTTGAATTATTTAAAAATTATTTTAATTTAAATAAAGTCATTTGAAAACCTGGCATCTTATACTGAAGTGTTTGGATTCTTTGTCAACATTATGGTGGTTCATGTAAATGATTCTCTTCATTTATCCATTGTGTTAATAGAGTGTGTAGACAACAGCTACTTCAGTATTTTGATTACTATACATAGGAAAAAGTTTAAAAATGAGAATGGTGTCTTAATGTAACAATGATAGTTGGTCCTGTGGCCTTTTATGCATGGAGAAATGTTATTAAAAATGAGCATCAGAAGGTAGTGTTGGGATATTTGCTGCTGGATGCATCTGAGAGAATTTGAGAGAAGGGTGTTGTGAAAACCTAGTACATGGGAGTTGATGAGAGTAGTTCATGCACTTGTTCTGCTATGTCCTTGACCGAGTCCCGGATGACACAGGCTGGTATGTGTGCAACAAAAGCTGACTCTGGTTTAGCTAAACAATAGAATACTTCACTGATATTTTAGAGCTCTTTTATAATTCTCTTTTCAATCTTTTTTTTTGTTTTGTTTTTCCCCTGGTACTGGGAATTGAACCCCAAGGTTTCTCAGCTGCAAAACAAGTGTTCTGCTCCTGAACTATGTCCCCCAGAGCTATTATTTCTGTCTTTGTGAGTATAAAGTATATGCTTTCTAAAGTGAATTCTCACATTTAAGGAGAAGGTTGAAAACTGAACAGTAAAGTTCTTTTGATAGTTTTTTTGTGTGTCTGTGCAGGGTGGGGTGGGGGTGGTATTGGGGATTGAATCCAGGGATGCTTTCCCTCTCAGCTACATCCTCTGGCCTTTGTATATTTTATTTTGAAACAAGGTCTTGCTAACTTGCCAAGATTGGATTCAAACTTGTGATCCTCATGCCTCAGCCTCCCGAGTCACTGGGAATACAGGAGAGCGCCAGTGCATCCGGCTTCTTTTGATAATTTTACTCAGTGGCTTAATCATTTTCAGTCTTTTAGTTCTTTCCTTTATCACATATGGCATGTGTGCTTTTTTGTTCCCAGTGAATGGCATGCAGTAAGTCCTCTGTCCGATGGGTCCAAAGCAGCTATGTGACTGATGTAAGATTCTGACAGAACTTAAGTACTATCTTATATGAGTGATATATTTTATTTCCTTTAATATCATCAAGTCATCTGCACCTACTCACTTGTACATTCTTGAGCAAAAGGGCTTTTTCTTTTTTCTTTAAAGCAAAGATAGATTAGGAATACTGATGATTTATTAAAAAAAACAAGTAAGTCATTATTAATTAATAATGATACAACCTAGTTCTCAAGATGCACACTTCTTGAACATAATTTTATTAAGTAGTCTTAATCTTCAACTTAACTTCCTTAAGGAGAATCTAACACAAGTCCTTTTTTTGGTCTCCCTCACCCCCACCTTCCCATCCTCCTCTTAGAGACCTGGAGCATAGTATTTTACCTGACTTTGCAACTTCTCATGTTGTTCTAAGATGTATCCTCATATGATGCCAGATTCTCATGAATGCCACTGCTTCATCTCTCTGGTCATTTGTAAGTGGGCAGTTTTATAGAGCAGCTTTGTTCTCCTTGCTCCCTTATCTATTGAGAATATAAAATCTCCCTTTTCCCTTCTTAATGCTTTTCTTCAGGTGCTTTGATGACAATGATCCTTTACTAATGTCTCTTAAGATATATTTAGATTTATTTTGTTTGGTCCACACATACCAGAAAAACACTAAGTTGGATTTTTTTTTTCTTTTAAGAGAGAGAGAGAGAATTTTTTAATATTTATTTTTTAGTTTTCGGTGGACACAACATCTTTATTTTATTTTTATGTGGTGCTGAGCATTGAACCCAGCGCCCTGCACATGCCAGGCGAACGCGCAACCACTTGAGTCATATCCTCAGCCCCTAAGTTGGATATTTATATTCTGATTTTACAGATAGGAGACTAAGGGAGGACTGGAAATGATCTGCTTATGGTCATAGCTAGTTTAGTAATGAATCCATCTTGCCAACCAGATTATTTTCTTCCAAAGCCAGTGCTTTTTGTGCTATTCTATACTGTATGTATTGGTTATTTAAAAAGTCTTTTCCTGAACAAAGATAGTTCTTTCTGCTAGATAAGTTCTTAGTAACCCGTGCCCTTTCTTGCTGGCTACATAATATTTTAAACATTTAAAAAAATTGTTCCTGGCTGCTGAACAGTTTGATTTTTCCTGGGTTGTCACCATCAAAATAATAGAATGGAATTTTTTTTTTAATTTTAGAAAATTTTCTAGAAAGATATTAGGTAAAACATATGAACATTTTAAAGGCTCTTAAATACTGCACAGTTGTTTCTCCTGAGGGAATGTTCTGATTTCATTATTTCTTTATTTAACCAGATGTCCACATAACAGAACACAGAATGCTTGATAAGGTATAATTATAGCCTTTATTCAAAGAGATTGGAA
This sequence comes from Marmota monax, assembly GCF_021218885.2. NCBI lineage: Eukaryota > Metazoa > Chordata > Mammalia > Rodentia > Sciuridae > Marmota > Marmota monax. The sequence continues at coordinate 31,528,754 of NW_026695227.1, forward strand.
TCACTGGATTTATTTATTAGTGTAACAGTTATCATCAACACCATTTTATAAAAATTACCCTTTTTTTCTGTGATGATAGTTGGAGATTTTTGAGGTTGTGATCTTCTGTATTGTTTTGCACTTTTCCTGATCATGTAATTTATGATAACACTTCTGTAAGGACATCAGTATTTACATTCATATTTAACTGCTTCTATTTCCTGCAGCTCACTGACCAGGAAAAAAAAAAAAAAGAAATGTTAGAAACTCTTTTTTTAAAAAAATATTTTTTAAATTGTTGATGGCCACAATGCCTTTATTTAGTTTTTTTTTTTTTTTAAATGTGGTACTGGGCATCGAAGCCTCACGTGTGCTAGGCAAGTACTCTACCACTGAGCCACAACCCTAGCCCAGGAACCTTTGTTTTTAATTAGTAGGCTAACTTAAATGTCTAGGAGAGGGTGCAGCTGTATAGAACCAGAAAGAGCTATTTTCATGATGGTTAGTAATTAACATAGAAGGCAAGTAAATTCAAGAATCATATATGTTTGAATTATAAACATATCTTTGCCACTCAGTTTTACAGTTACAGCTAGGGCATTTGATTCAGAAATTTTTTTGGTGGTGGGGCTGTGTACTAGGAATTGAATCCATGGGCACTTTACCACTGAGCTACATTCCCAGACTGTTTTATTTTTATTTTTTTAAAATTTTGAAACAGAGTCTCTCTCAGATCCATTGCTTAAGGCCTTGCTGAATTGCTGAAGCTGGCTTCAAACTTGTGATTCTCCTGCTTTAGCCTTTCAAATTGCTGGGATTATAGGCATGTGCTTGTAAAGATTCAGGTATCTTTTTTTTTTTTTAATATGTAATTTTTTAGTTGTAGGTGGACACAACTAAATTTTATTTTTATGTGGTGCTGAGGATCAAACCCAGTGCCTCATGTGTGCCAGGTGAGTGCTGAGCCCCAGCCCCAGCCCTGATTCAAGTATCTTTTGTTATCTCGGATGATTTTCAGAACTACCTTTTGGTTGCTACCGGTTGGTATTAGATGAAGATGAAATATTTTCTGAGAATTTACGATTTTAATTATCAACAGTATCAATAATAGAATAAGTTGACTGCAATTTCCCATAGAAACACCATTATTGTAGTGTGTGCATAAATATGGGTGAAAAGAACATTTTACAAATGAGAAAAACAAAGTTTCCCTGTTATCAGTTCTAAACTAGTTGTACTTCCTGTGCCTGGGAATGACCTAATAGTAAGATGGTGATGGAACAGGCTTTGCAAAGAACAGAGAGGCTGGTCTCTGTGAACCTGTGCTAGGATTAGCTGCCCACAGGCTCATTTCTTAATTTCCATTTGATGGTTCAGGAGAACATTTACCTGCTTTGTTTAGATAATCATTTTAATTGATTAGTTTAAAAATAGGTGTCTTGTTTTTAAAAATGGTTCTGTATAATTCAGGGATTTCTACTTATTTTGATTTTCCTTCTGAAAATTATATTTCAATGAAGTAGTGTTGGGAGAAATATGATATCTGCCTCTAGTATTAAAGCCTAGAACATGTTTTTATTTCTAAATTCATTGATTTGCATAACTGTTTACTCTTCCTGGAGGGCTCCGCCCAGAAGGCTGTTTCCCAGATATCTGGATGGTTAACTTCTTCTTCAAGTTTCCCTTACATTTCACATTCTTAAATGGGTTCTGTTTGTGTTGTTAAGCTCCATGTCCTATTCCCCTTTTTCTAACTTTTTCCTTAGTGATTTACACCTTCATTCTTTATCACTTATCTACCTATTATGTTTAAAATATATTATCTCTTTCCTCAAATATAAGCTGCACACTTATGTATATATATTATATATTTTTGTACTATATACATAAAAATGTGTGGAACAGGCCAACCAGTGAGAGTCCTGTCATTGAAGGAATTTTGCTTTTTATATTTTATCTAAAATATTTTTTTGTACTTGTTTTCTACATTTTAGCCAGTTTAATAGTGTTTCTGTGCATTCTTGTCAACTATTTATATTTAAGTTATTTTTTATTGTAACATTTAAATCTCAGCTTGTTGGGCTGGGATTGTGGCTCAGTGGTAGAGCGCTTGCCTAGCACGGGCGGGATCCTCAGCACTACATAAAAATAAAGGGTGTTGTGTCCATTTGCACCTAAAAATAAATATAAATAAACAAACAAATAAATAAATAAATCTCAGCTTGTTTCATGCCCATTTTTTTTAGTTTTATTGTTTTTATTTTTTTTTTTTAAATACATGACAGTGGAATGCATTACAATTCTTATTACACATATAGAGTTCAATTTTTCATATCTTTGTATATAGAGTGTGTTCACGCCAATTCATGCTTTTATACATGTACTTTGTTTTTTTTTGCATTACAATTCTTATTACACATATATACCATAATATTTCATATCTCTGTTTATATATAAAGTATGTCTTCATACATGTACTTTGGATAACGATGTCCATCACATTCCACTGCCTTGCTAATCCCCTGCCTCCTCCCTTTCCCTCCCACCCCTCTTCCCTATCTAGAATTCATCTAATCCTCCTGTGCTCCCCCTCCCTATCCGACTATGAGTCAGCCTCCTTATATCAGAGAAAACATTCGGCATTTGTTTTTTTAGGATTGGCTATCATGCCCATTTTATAATGCTCATTTTATAAAGACTTCAATCCATTCTTGTGTGATTTTGATATTAGGCACCATCTTCACCTCTGTGTTTCCTGCTCTGTTTTGTCCTGGTGTGGCACAAGTACTGCTCCTGTTATGTATTTCAACATCCTGATCCTGTGATCAGAGAGCAAAATTTCTCATGTTATTAGCTCCTCAGGGCTGGATCAAAAAGTAGCCCTTGGAATTCTGGAAATTCCCCTTGTTAACCCTGAGCAGGTTCATCTATTTCAAATTTCAAGCTTATAAGTTAATGTACTAGAATAGGTCCCACCTTTTCCCCTTTGAGGAATCTAGTAATAGCAAGAAATCCGGGGCAGAAATAAAGACTTTGTACACTCACAAATGATGTAATAGTACCAAAGATTCTTACATATAATTTAATATATATTATAATGTAAATAAATGAGTGTCATCAGTTTAAAGAGACAAAGAGGCAAAGCCATCTCCTGCCCCTTCCCCACTCAACCCAGCCTTTTTTTTGGGGGGGAGGAGGAGGTACCTGGGATTGAACTCAGGGACACTTAACCACATCCCCAGCCCTTTTTTGTATTTTATTTGGAGATAGGGTCTCAATGAGTTGCTTAGGTCCTCTCTGTTGAAATTACAGGCATGCCCTACCATGCCCTTTCCTGTAAAATGTCCGGGTTTGGAAACAGCACTAGGCAAAATAGGAGGAACGGGGAAGGGAGAATATCACAATGAATGAAATGGACACTTGGTTTAGTTGCCATCTGACTGCCTAGATTAACAAAGCAAGTTACTTGGAAATTTTTTTTTTTTTTAAAGAGGGAAAGAGGGGCTGGGATTGTGGCTCAGCAGTAGAACTCGCCTAGCACGGGAGGGACCAGGGTTCCATCCTTAGCACCACATAAAAATAAAGGCATTGTGTTGTGTCCATCTACACTTAAAAAATAAATATTAAAAAATTATTTAAAAAAGAGGGAAAGATAGAAGAAGTAATAACTTTGCACTATTTTAGTAGTGTAGAAGATTACTGGTTGTCTTTCGGATTTTTAAGCTACTTGGTTGTTTTAGGTGATTGAAGCCCTTTTTCCTGCTGGTACTGGACCCAGTGAAGGTCTTTTCTCAGGAACCACTCAAGGATAAATTCACAATGATGATTAAGCCATGGACTGTTTCCAGGCCTTGGCTTGCTGAATTAGAAGAACACTTTGGGGAAATGTTGACCTTGGCACTGACAAAGCACCAAATTCCTTCTCTGCATTGTTTTGCATCTCATGCAAGTTCCTGATGGATTGTACTGTCCCAGATAGTGATATGCATTGAATGTTGTGCTAAATACAGAATAAGCTCTTGAAGGAATTAAATGTAGACAAGTACAGCATTAATTATTTGTAGTACAAAGAGATATATTCTCTGAATCCTTTAAATAGCAAACTCCATAATGCTCTTAAAAGTGATTGATCATATATAGTTATTAGATACAGTTTTAAGAAACAAATTATACTAAATATAATGAGGAATATATATTTGCATATATGCATATATGCAAACATATCTAACCTCATTTTATTTCCTCATGAACTAACATTTTCAAGTGGCAGTATACATGTCTTTTTTTTTTTTAAAAGGGAGGGGGAGAGAGAGAGAGAGAGAAAGAATTTTAATATTTTATTTTTTATTTATCGGCGGACACAACATCTTTGTTTGTATGTGGTGCTGAGGATCAAACCCGGGCCGCACACATGCCAGGAGAGCGCGCTACCGCTTGAGCCACATCCCCAGCCCCGAGTATACATGTCTTAACATGCTCTGTATACGTGCATGTAAATGGCACTGTCATAGATTCATTTTTTATGGCTTATCTTTAAAAGAGTTATCTTTTATTGGTTAGTAACCACATTGCATTTTTGACAGATGTTGTGATACCAGTTCATTGAAATTTTAAAAACTTGCTTTGTGGTCTGGTATATGGTCAGTTTTTATAAATGTTCTATTTGTTTAAAAAGAATATGTATCAACAAGAGCTCCACAAGAGAATTAAGCTCCACAGAAAATTGAGTAACTTTCTAGTTCTTCCAAAGATGGTACATAACCAGCATCATTTCACATGCACAGGAGATAAGTCCTCCATTTTTTTTTAAAATTTATTTATTTTTATGTGGTGCTGAGGATCGAACCCAGGGCCTCGCAAGTACTAGACAAGAGCTCTACCACTGAGCTACAATCCCAGCCCTAAGACCTCCATTTTATGTGATGAGAAAAATGTGATGAATTGCTTAAGATTATTTATAAATGACTTAGAAGTTTGTATACAGACATCCACTAGTGTGGCCTGTTTACTAAATGACAGTATATTTTGAATAGCAGTGATTTGATTCACTGAATTTTAGATGTTTTAGATTTTTGAGATTTTTCTTAAAAAAACTTCATTGACATTTACCCATTTAAAGTATGTATAATTCAGTGTTCTTTGAAGTTCACAGTATTGTTATAACCATTACCATAATCTTTATTAGTGCACCTCCCCAAAAAGAAAGCCCCCTATATTCATTAGCAGTCACTTCTCATTTCCCACTACACATCCCCTGGCAACCACTAAAATATTTTCTGGTTCTGTGCATTTGCCTATCTGGACATTCATATAATGGCATCATATAAATGTAGTCTTTTACTTAGCATAGAATTTCCAAGGTTCATCCATATTGTAGCACGTATCAGAATGTTATTTCTTTTTATTGCTGGATAATATTTCACTGTGTAGAAATACTATATTTTGTTTATTCATTTATCAGTTGATGGGCATTTGGGTTGCTTCCATTTTGGGGATATAAGCAATGCTGCTATCAACATCCGTATACAATTTTTTTTTTTTTTTGGTAAATGTGGGTGGTTTTATCTGAGGAGGTTTTTAAAGCTTCAACATAAATATTACCCATTACAAAAATTCAGACAACCCACATTAGTGTCTTTTCATTTGTGATTTTTTTCCCTGAGATTTTTTTTTTTTTTTTTTTAAATTTTGGGTTGGAAAGCCTACTAATAGATCAGTGAATCCAGCTCTAGTACTCTTTTTTTTTTTTTTTTTTTTAAGAGAGAGAGAGAGAGAGAATTTTAATCTTTTATTTTTCGGCAGGCACAACATCTTTGTATGTGGTGCTGAGGATCGAACCCGGGCCGCACGCATGCCAGGCGAGCACGCTACCGCTTGAGCCACATCCCCAGCCCTTTCCCTGAGATTTTGATGTTAGTAGGAAAAGAGTTGGTGGAGAGGGGAACTAACATTTATTGAGTGTGCAAACTGGACTAAGCACTCTGCTAGGAGCATCGTGTACATTATTTTACTTAATTCTGTAACAATCCTTTGCATTTCCTTTACAGATGAAAAAACAAAAACTTAGAAGCCTTAATTAAATCAACGAAAGTGGCTTAGTTAATAAGTGATGAGCCAGGCTTAGAATCTAGATCTCTTTGACTTCAGAGCATCACACAAATTTGGAAGATTGGATTTCTAAAAACACTTACAAAGGGTAATCAAATTACTTTTCAGCAAATCAGGCCTTTCTGATGATATATCTTCCTTTCCTTGACAACATTCATTTTCTATCATTGTAAAGAAGGTCATAATTGTATGCCTGTTGATAACATAGTTAGTAGTTTTAGGATCTTTTGAAGGTGAGGGTCTTTTGTCAGTGTTTATACTGAATCATGATGGAATATAATCAGTAAAAGTAAAGATGATCTAGCCCAAGCTTGAGGAATTTCCTGGAATTTCTAATAGCTCTGTACAGCAGGCTCTTAATCTGAACACAGAGGAAAAACATTCTTCTCACAGTTTGCTTATTTCCAGGCGGTAGTCCTTCAACAATTAGCAAATTAGAAATTGGAAGTTGTGTTTACATGTCTATTTTTAACTCATAGCTTATTTTGATAATGTTTTGATGGGGGAACTCATAGCATATCAAATGGTTGCAGTTTTTAATTCAGTAATGAAAATAATTTAGAAAAATTATTTGTAGTGAAAACTCATGGAAAAAGCATGTATCAGAAATATTAGCACTGTCTAGATCAACTAGTTCAAGAATCTGAACTTGTGTTTTTAAATGATTTATTAGTTCAAGAGTTTCTGTGAAGTACTCTGATTTCAAATAAGTAAATCATATTTACTTTGTGACATTTCAGCTTGATCGAAACCTTATTTATAAAGCCAAGACTGGATACAAATAAAGATTTATCAAGAATATTAATAGTGAAAAGTTTGTAAGGGGTATATCTTACCAACATAACAGTTAAGTTAGTTTTGAAAGTTTTAGTACTGTGGCTTGTGGTTCTGGTGTGGACACTAGTTGTTTGCTGCCACTGACTGATAATGGTGTCATTTTCTATATAGCTGTGGGTGTGATACAGGTAACAGGTTTGGGAGGTCCCAAACCTCCCAAATAGCAGGCACTTAAACAAGGTAGAAATTGATTTCTGGGTCATGCAGTAGCTTGAACTGGTATTAGTAACTCTGCTTCATGAAGTCATCAGGCTTTAGGCTCTTTTTATTCTGTTCCTTCATCTTTCTTGGGTCTGGCTCGCAACCTATTGCCCAAGATGGCTGATTACTACAGTACTGCTTTAGTCATCTGGAAGGGAGGAAAGGAAAGGGAGGTCATTCTGTTTCTATTTAAGTGTAATACCTGGAAGTTGCACAGATGTTTTCTATCACTTCCACATTGAACAGACATTGGGTTTTTGACCACTTAGCTATAAAGAGACTAGGAAATGTGTTTTTATTCTGATTGGTTGTTTTCCCAGCTAAAAATGTATTTATGGAAGACAAAAAAAGAGATTCTGGACTGCTCTCTCCTTAAACCCTTTGGCATACAAACTATTGTGCTTGCCTTTTTTCTCCCCTTTTATGCTTGACATTTATAATGATGTTTCCTCCTCTTTCATGTTCTGTGAAAATATCATGTCTGCATTCTTTTTTTTTAAAACTGTTTTTTTTTTTTTTAAGGCATTGTACCTTTATTTATTTATTTTTATCTGGTACTGAGGATCAAACCCAGGGCCTCATACATGCTAGGTGAGTGATCTACCACTGAGCCACAATCCCAGCCCAATGACTGCATTCTTAAAGCCTCATTCTGAAAAAACTATAGTATGAAAATATTTGTTTCAAATGAGAAAGAGTAAAGAAATAGTATTTCAAATTCACATCCACAAAGTGTTTTTTTTTAATATTTATTATTTAGTTTTAGATGGGCACAATATTTTATTTTTATGTGGTGCTGAGGATCAAACCCAATGTCTCATGCATGCTAGGTGAGCGTTCTACCACTGAGCCACAACACCAGCCCCCGCCACAAAGTATTTATATATAATCTTTATTTTTATGTGGTGCTGAGGATTAAACTTAGTGCCTCACACATGCGAGGCAAGCGCTTTACCATTGATCTACAGCCCCAGTCCCCCCACAAAGTATTTTTAATGCAAGAATTTTAATAGTTTTGAAAATTTTGAATAATATAATAAATAAGTATATGTTTAATACCTAAAAATAATCGAACAAATTCAACATTTGATGACATCTTGCTTTTATTCTAGATTAATAATGGTTTTCTAACTGCCAGCATCACTGTCTTTATTTTTTTATTTTTTAACTTTATTTTATTTACTTATTTATTTATTTTTATGTGGTGCTGAGGATTGAACCCAGGGCCTTGCATGTGGGAAGCGAGAGCTCTACTGCTGAGCCATAACCCCAGCCCAACATCACTGTCTTTATATAGAGTGCTTAGACTGCTTAATATTCACACTTCTGCATACTGAGACCTTGAAAATTTATAATTTTTAAGTAATGTTACATTCAGATATGTGCTAATATTTTGTTATTTTGGGAAAAAAGAATGCTGTGGAGAAGTTTTTGTTATTATTGGGAGTAGTGGTCCTTCCCCTCTTTTAATCCCTAGTTTGTGATTAGTACATTGAGTGAAGTACAGGAAATATCTGTTAGAACTCTGAAGTATTATTCCTTGCATTGTTGTTTTTGCTATTTTAGGGTAAGGAATTCATTGTGTGTGTGGTTTTGTTCCCCCTCCCTGTGTGAAACTACAGGAAAGAAGTAGATTTTTCTGTAACAATATTGGAGACATATCTCTAGGGGGACAATAAACACACAGATTATAGAGAAAGCATGCTATATCAACCAAACCAAAAGTTACACCTCAAACATTGGTGGGTAAGTGTTTATAAAGTTACAGGTACTTTTAAGAATTCTTAGACATACCATCATCCCTCTTTTTTTTTTTTTTAAGTTGTAGTTGAGTACAATACCTTCATTTGATTTATTTATTTTTATGTGGTGCTGAGGATCAAACCTAGTGCTTCACACATGTGAGGTGAATGCTCTACCACTGAGCCACAACCCTAGCCCTCATCCATCTCTTTTAAGCACTATTTTACCTTGTAAGGGCATCAGCTCTTACACTACCAAAATGCCATGGACACCTTTCTTATAAGTTACATAGCTGCAAGATCATTTTTATTCTATTTGGTTGCTTCTCCACCCTTCCTCAGTAGCTTCTGTTACTGAGTGTTATTAACATTTAACATTTATTCTTTTGCTGAGGCTGCATTGAGGTGTGTGGATTGTTTTTATTTAATCTTTAAAAATAGTGACCACCAGCAAGTTATTTTAAATTGTGCCATGCTAGGCTGGGGTTGTAGCTCAGTGCTAGAGTGCTTGCCTAGCACAGGTCCTGAGGCCCTGGGTTCAATCCTCAGTACCACATAAAGATAAATAAATAAAATAAAGGTATTGTATCCATCTACAACTATAAAAAACAATTAAAAAAAAATTGTGCCATGCTAAAGAAGAACCAGAAGCAACAGCTGGCTGTTTTTGTTAACTCAGGGTGAACCCTGTGGGGTTAAGGAGCTCTTCTTTCCTTCCCATCAGTGCTTCTGATGTTTTTTTCGTCTCCCTGTCCCCCAATAATCTATTACTTCAGTCATTCTTTTACCAGACTGACCCCTCTGAAATTTTACCACCATGTACCCCAAAGTCAGTCCTGGACCAGCATTAATCTCTTCATGTAATCTCTGCCCTTTCTCCCTTGCCTTTAATGAGCACATGACAATTTCCATTTTTAGTGATTCCTATAAAACACAATCTTCAGTCTTCTATATTCTCTTCTTTTTTTTTTTTAAAGGGCATAACAGAGGTTTGGGATCTCCCGCCCCACCACCACCACCATCAGGGATTGAACCCAGGGGCACTTAACCACTGAGCCACATTCCCAGCCCTTTTTTGTATTTTATTTAGGGACAGGGTCTTGCTAAGCCTGGCTTTGAATTCACAATCCTTCTGCCTCAGCGCCCTGGGCTTTCAGGCATGTGCCACCAGGCCTGAGTAGCAGATGTTTATTTAGGAAAGTAGATGAATGTTCAAGAGAAAATGAGGACAATGTCCAGAGAGCCTATGAGGTAAAACAAAGAATATACATTCAAGGGAGAATGTGGGCTGTCCCCAGAGGGATAGCTAATCAAGTATTCTTGATTATTTGTTCATGGCTTTGTCTTTATGTCTAAGTTCATAGAGAAGAAAGGTAGGACTGAGAATTAGGGAGGAGAATTAGTTTAGGAGGGAACCTTTCCATGTTCCTGGTAGCCTTTCCTGAATTCTTTGGAATCTTGTTACTTCTTTCAGAGAATGTGTTCTGCCATCCCAAGATAAATTCTCAGTATATTTCCTGTAAATACTTTTTAAATTATAGAAGTTAGGTTGATAGTGCTGCAAATCATTTATTCAACTAGTATTGTTGATTGCTTCTGTTCTATCAGATTCTTGCTTCCTTCTACTCTTTTTTTTTTTTTTAATCCTCCTATCCCCCAACTCAAAGTTATTCCAGCCATTAGGCTTCTCCTTGGGACTACTGGAGAAAAATCACAAAACTGTAGAAATTGATGCCACTAAAAAAAGTTCTGTTTTCCTGTCTCCCTGGACTCTCGGCACTGTCTGGGATTAGTCAACATTTTTTTGAGTTAACTTCCTCTGCCACTATTAGAGGCATTAGAATGCCATGTCATTGCTTTTTTGTACTCGGAACTAAGAATATCACATGTATTATCTCTTAATAACATGTAGGTTTTATTATCCTCATATTAAAAGAGGAAATTGAGCCTTAGAGAGATTAACTTTTTCAGATTCAACTGGATAAAAACTGGGGAAGAGTGTGTGCCTCCCATACCTATAGAGGCAACTCTGAATATCTTTAATAAAACTATTTTCTCCAAATCCTCTTTCCCTCTTAGAAAGGCAGCATGGAGTAGTAGTTAAGAGCTTGGGTCTGAGCCAGACTTGAAACTGGAGCTCTCACAATGTTGTTTTTTTGGTGCAGATTCACTTAATCTCCTCGTGCGTGCCTCACTTTTCTCACCTGAAAACTGGAACTATTAATATATCATCCCTTGAGATTATTTTGAGGGTATTAATTTAATATAGTGTGTGGGGGGAAATAGACAAAAAACTTTTTACTCTGACTCTTGCACATAAAAAATTTAGAGGTTATCAAGTCAGAGCCCCTTCATGGGGTCTGAATCAACTCCTAATGCTCCCCTAATATCTATACCTACCTTTTTTCCTTCCTTCCTTCCTTCCTTCCTTCCTTCCTTCCTTCCTTCCTTCCTTCCTTCCATCCATCCATCAAATTCTACAATCCTTTCACCCTTTTATACATCTGGGCAAACACAGAAAATGATGATATTTATTCCATACTGTGGAATAAAAAGATTGCCTTTTGGAAGTGACTGTCTTCCCATTCCCTCAGGCTTTGTCAGGCTGCCTGAGGGCTGAAGATAAACATTTCCACACCCATAAAAGTACTTACAGATCCAGAGCCTACACCACCATCCCAGTTTAGGTTGGGAAGCCCTGGAGCTAACCATTGAATGATGTGGTTCAATGGGGCAGCCCTGTTGAAATCTTTTAGACCTCATAGCCACCATTATCAAACTTGCAATTAAATAACTAATTATAGAATTGTTTTTGGATGTCTCTATGCTGGAAGATACTACAAAATTATAATTAGGACCATAAATGTGGGACTGTGTCCTAAGCCAAAGTAGTACTTTGCATATAGGAAGTTCTTGTATTTGTGGGCTGAATCAGTGTTGCAACCTTTTCCTAATAGTGCTTTATCTGTAACATATTTATCCATCTTTAAGAAAAAGACCCACGCCTTTTGACTCTAGCATTTTGTAAATATTATGCAGTATCTCATTCCCTTTAAGACACATTAAAAGAAAAAAAATCCATTGCACTCATTTCACCTCTTATTCATTCATCAGTACTCTAATCTTTCTCCACTATTCCTTTAAAACTGCTCTTAACTGGTTCATTGGTGATCTAGCTGCTAAACCCAGTGGGTATTTTTAAAAAATTCTTCTTTTTTTTTTTTTTTTTTTTTAGTTGTAGATGGATACAATGCCATTATTTTATTTATTCATTTTTATGTGGTGCTGAGGATCAAACCCAGTGCCTCACACATGCTAGGCAAGTGCTCTACCACTGAGCTACAACCCCAGCCCCTCCAGTGGTTTTTTTCTTTCTTTCTTTTTTTTTTTTTTTTAGTGCTTATTTTATATTTGTGACTATATTCATCATCTCTTCCTTTCTTTCCCTGTGTGTCAGTATCAACTCTTTCCCCTACCTGTTCTTTACAGGATTCCTTTGGGTGATATCATTCATACCCAAGACTTCAGCTACCACCTCCTACACTGATGGTTTCCAAAATCTATATACCTATGCTAGAGCTAATCTGTTGCCTACTGGATATCCTCCCTTGTTTTTGACTAGCCATATATTAGCGGTGCCAGACAAGTGGCATTCATCAAACACTGATCAAAAGCAGCATAGAGCTTTTGAGATCCTTAGGCCTACAGATGAGGAAGCTGAGGCTTAAAAATGTATAATAACTTCCCTAGAGTCATAGACCTTGTTTGTAGCAAAAGAGAGTCTCTGGATACCTGAAACCTGAGGTTATAGATCTCTGCCAAACATAAACTGTTTTCTGCTTCATTGGAGAAAACTTTTCCACTCTGACCTAAATGACTTGCTTATTTTATGATCCACGAGCTACAGCAATGGCAGTATTCTCCTTTCTTGTGTTTTTCCTTGTAAATTTTTTGGTTCCCAGAGCAGTATGAATTGATTACCAACAAAATTTTTTTCTCTTCAAAATTTTTTATACTTGCAAGAGCTCCTGCTTAGATTTTGATCAGTTGTTACTTTTATCTCCCCTATTTGATAAAGAATGCCTGGCTCATGTACACTGTTTAATGCCAAATTTAGTGACTAGTAATAGATGTTTTTATTAATTGATTAATTATCAGGAATTGAACCCAGGGAGCTTAACTACTAAGCCAGATCCCAGACTTTTAAAATATTTTATTTAGAGAGAAGATCTCTCTGAGTTGTTTAGGACCTTGCTAAGTTGCTGAGGCTGGCTTTGAACTCAAGATCCTCCTGCGTTAGCCTCCAGAGCCGCTGGGATTACAAGTGTGTGATACTGAGCCTGGCTATTGCCTGGTTTTAAAAAATTGTTCTAATGGATGCCAGAATAAAGCAGGGAGTAATTGACTATATCTAACTATTATTTGTATTGTTTTGGTACTGAGGATTGAACCCCAGAGCACTGTACCAGTGAACTACATCCCCAGTCCTTTTTATTTTTTGAGACAGAGTCCTGCTAATTTGCTGAGAGTCTTGCTAAATTACTTAGGCTGGCCTCTAACTTTTGACCCTCCTGCGTTGCTGGGAATTCAGGCACGTGCCACTGCACCTGCCTCTAGCTATTATTGCTGCAAACAGTTTTCTAATATTTCTAAGGAAATTAAAGATAAAAGTCAGGGGAAAAAAGCGGCCATAAAGAAAATTATCTCCCCTGCCACCCCCCATTTTCCCCCCTCCTTTTGGTAGTTTGGCAACATTCATGGTTAAATATATGCAGGCCTATTTTGTACATAATGGCACTATTTATATATATATATACACACACACATACACTCATTTCTTGTTTAGATAATTTTTCCTTCTCATTGAGTTATCGTTTTTCTTACTTTTAGATTGTTAGCATCTGAAGGCACTAACTTTGTTGGCTCTTAGTGCTCAAAATTTAGCATCTTAAATTGTCTGTAGAGACACTTAATGCACTCTCTCTGCCTCCTCTTTTAAAAAGAATCAGCCTGCTGGCTGCAGTGGTGCCTGCCTGTAGTCCCAGTGACTCTGGAGACTGAGGCAAGAGGATCATGAGTTTGAGGCCAGACTCAACAACTTAGTTAGACCCTGTCTCAAAATAAAAAATGTAAAAAGGTTTGGGGACTTAGCTCAGTGATAAAGCACCTCCTGGGTTCAGTCACTAATACCAAAAGCTCAGTGGTAAAGTAGAGCTCTTGCCTGAAAAAAAGCAACCAGCCTAGAATTTTCTAAATAACCCTTTTAGTGATAAAGATCTTGAAGACTCATCATAAGCACTCAATGTAGGAATTATTCCAGTTTTACCTATTATGAAACCGAGGAACAAAGTTGCTCACTAACTTACCTATTTGTGAGTAAATGACAGACTTAGGGTCCAATGCCATATAAATTTCCTACTAGGGGGAAAGTCCTCTGTTTTTCCCACTGACTGAGCAAATTCATGATTCCTTTTGCTTTTAAACTTTCAAGCCATTTGCGTAGCAAATTTCTTATTTGCAGGCATAGTTTTTCTAAGTAGACAAATGAGCATAACTTTTGCATTAGGTAGATTAATTTAACCAGCTGCCTGATGTAGTCAGGCTTACAGTTTGGTTTCTCAGTGTCTTAAGTGTTATACTTGTTGATTTGTATTTGTTTGAACTTGCTTTGTGCCTTAGGTGAAATACCATTTGTAAGAAGTCATATGTATATGACCTAGAAAACAGAGTTGTGCAGCCAAAAATGATTCTATGATTTGAATTTGGGGAGTAAGCAATCTGGGCTTATCCTCTACTTCTTAACACAGAAAATGTTTAGTAATTGTCATAAATGAGGTGAGAGGACATCTACTGAGAATGGAAAGTTGAATTTCCTTGAAATTTTTTGTAAGATTAGCAAGGTTCGAGTTGCAAGAAGACGGTCAAACTGGGTGTGATGGCACACGCCTGTAATCCCAGCGGCTCAGGAGGCTGAGGCAGGAGGATCATGAGTTCTAAGCCAGCCTCACCAACAGCAAGGCTCTAAGCAACTCAGTGAGACCCTGTCTCTAAGTAAAATACAAAATAGGACTGGGGATGTGGCTCAGTAGTTGAGTGCTCCTGAGTTCAATCCTCAGTACCAAAAAAGAAGAGAGAAGACTATCAGTTGAAGACTTTTAGAACTATTGATTTTTTTTTTAAGTTAGATGAATAAAAATTCCCATGTTTTAATGGACTGTAGAATTTTATCAGAGTTTTATTTCTGGCTAAACTATGAAAATGTGATCTTAAGATTGTTTTTATCTGGTGTAAAAATAAACTATAGAGAGAATTAGAAATAAGCCAGTGTTTTTGATGGATTAGAGTCCTCTTGGACAAATTCCACTGAGATATAGCAAGAAAAGTAGGTATAGAAAAACAAAAATCAGCGGCTAGTGTAAGGGGTAAGAAGACCATTGTATTTTATGACTGTGTGCTTTATGTGTTTGTGAGCTTTCATGCATCCCTTCTGAAGGAAGATGTTTGAAAATCAGTGACCACTGAATGTAATTTTATTGAATAAAATTAATATATAGCTCAGTTGGTAGAGGGTTTGCCTCGCATGCACAAGGCCCCAGGTTCAATCCCCAGCACCAGGGGGGAAAAAAAAGGAAAAAAATTAATATTACAGGGGCTAGGGGTTGTGGCTCAGTGGCAAAGCGCTCACCTAACGTGTGAAGAACTGGGTTCGATCCTCAGCGCCACATAAGAAAATAAATAAATAAAATAAAAGTATTGTGTCCACCTACAACTAAAAAAAAAGTTTTTAAAATTAATATTTTCAAGGGAAATAATAATAATAAAATATAATGATAAAAAATTTGCCATGTCTTCTGGCCAGCTATATCCAGGATAGGATCCAGTTCCTCGCCTTTTTCAGCATTGCTTAAAATTGACCTCATTCACATTCTCAGCCTTATCTGTCTATCTATCCATCTATCTGTCTATTTATTTATTTTCAATCTCTTTCTCTGTGTGGGTCTATTTACATCCTCTGTGAATGAAGAGTAATAACCTCAGTTCCAGCCAAAACCAACATCTACAACCTTCCTATCTAAAATTTACATTTAAAGATGAATTAGGTTGAGGAGATACAGGTGTATAGATTTGAAGACAATGACTCTTTAAAACTTTTTCTTCTTAGTCTCTCATTTCTTTTGGTCTCCCATTTTTTTCCCCTCTTAATTACCCCTTAACAAATGAAAAGGCCATATTCTATATTAGGTGAATATTTAGTAATAATAATGACTTTTTTAACTGCCATTTTTAACAGCAGCTGGACACAGTTCTTAGGAGTTGGCTGTCTCATTTAGAAGATGAAAGGTATTTAGAGACAATTCACTCCAGGATTCTGGGGGATGGGGGGATTGTTGATGTCTTTTAGAAAGTCATCTATATATTTTGAAGAAAGTCATAAAAACAGTTAATCACATGTTGTTCATTTTATGAATAATAGGTTAGTTTTATTCCTTTATGGCATCTGATCTGGAGGCTACCTACAAAGAAAAGCAGTAGACAAAGAACAATAAGAAAAGGCTACGGGAACTGGAGATGCCCCTCAGTGGTAGAGCTAGTCTAGCTTATGTCTTTCAGCAACACATTTATCTTATAGCCTTGTAGTTTCTTGTTTTGTCATGAAGGTGATATTTTTCTGTTGATTGAAGATTGAATAGGGTTTTTAATCTGAATTGGTTTCAGAATATTTTGAAAATTGAGAACGGTGGTTGTGTTCTATAGAGCTGTTTATAAAAGAGGGAAGTAGAGCTGGCCCAGTGGTGTGCACCTGTAATCCCAACTATTTGGAAGGTTGAGGCAGGAAGATGGCAAGTTTGAAGTCATGCTTGGCAACATAAGTGAGTCCCTGCCTCAAACAAACAAACAAACAAATAGAGTGAGGGGGAGACTGGGCTTGGTGTTGCTTTACTATGATCCCAGATGCTTGAGGGCAGAGGTAAGAGGATTGTAAATTTGAGACCCCCCAGGGAAATTGAGTGAGACTGTCTGAAAATAAAAAAATAAAAAGTGCTCTGCGTGGTTAAGTGATAGAGTGCTTGCCTAGCACATGTGAAACCCTGTGTTCCACCCCCTGTACTGAAAGAAGGAGAGTAAATTAGTGAATCTGGGGGTAAACCTCAGCCCCAGACTTTAAGTGTCTGAGGATTCCATGTTGAGAAATAAATAGTGGAGTCCTACCTTTATTATTTTTTTTAATTAAAAAATTTTTTTGTAGTTCTATATGGACAGAATGCCTTTATTTTGTTATGTGACGCTAAGTATTGAACCCCAGCCCCATTTTATATAACCTCACATGTGTTAGGCAAGCACTCTGCAACTGAGCCATAACCCCAGCCCCCGGAGTCTTACCCTTTGATTCGACCTGAAGTACCAGCAGTAAGTCCAGTGAGCTGTTCATCAGAGATTGAGTGTATAGCTTTTATATCTTTTGTTGCTCCATGGCTTGGCCTTTTCTTCTATGGTGGGCTTGATAAACTGTCTTCATCTTCATTGTCTGTCTGTTCTAAAAGTCATGCTTCCAGGCATAACCCAGGAGCAACTTTTGTGCCATCTTCCCAATCTTTCTAGATCAGAATTGGGAGCCTCTTTCTGAAAAGGAATATGGGGTAGTGTTTAAGAGCAGAGACTCTGCAGTTCAGCCTGCCTGGGTTCAAATCCTGATCACAGTACTTACTAGATGTGACTATAGATAGTTGCTTCAGCTTCTGTGCCCTGTAAAATGAGAGTGAAGATAATATCACAATGAAAGACAGTTGCAAGACTCTTGAAATGGAGACTGATACATTGTAAGCCTTGATAAGTGTTCTCATTTATGTTTATTGAGTATTATAATTATTTTGTTACCATTATTTCCTTTGTGCTTAGAGAGAACTTTGTTCATAATCTCTAGTGTAGCCCTTGTCAGTTTTTTTTTTTTTTGGTGTGTGTGTGTGTGTGTTTTGGTACTGGGGACTGAATCCAGGTCCTTTCACATTCAAGGGAAGTGGTCAACCACTAAGCTATACAGCTCTTTTTACCTTATTTTGAGACAGAGTCTCACTAAGTTACCAAGGCCGGCCTTGAATTTGTGTTCCTCCTGCCCCAGTTTCCCCAGTAGCTGGTATTACAAGCATGTGCCACTATGCCTAGCTACTTGGTATTTTTATTGTGATTATTTGTTTAGACTGGTAACTTTAGACACTATTATTTCATTTTTCATTAATACTCTGTGTGTCCATTCAGTTCTCAAAAATGTTTTTATTGCAATCCTAAAGTCCCCCAGCATGGTTTTTCTGACTGAACAGATATGACTTTGAGGTGGCGCTATAGTAGCACATATCCCCTTTTTCCCATTGGAGCAGAAAGAGTTTATGGCTACAGCTGTAATCCTTCCTCTCTGTCAGGATTGTTCCCTACAGAAAAAGTTATAACTGTTCAGAATTTTCCAAATCCAAAGTTTATTTTACACCTAATTGTTCAGAGTACTTGCAGGACTATAAATGAAATTACCCTACCCTAAGTCCCTGAAAGACTCCTAAACCAGCTACCAAATGTGGCCATATCTGTACTGAACCAGCCAGTAGCAGAGTAAAACTAGCAAACTACTAAGAGATTACATCATTAGAGTTTATACAATATACTCATATTAGAAGGAAAGGCCGTACTAAACCATGTCACCCATTTTGTAAAGTTTTTTTCTTTCTTTCTTTTTTTTTTTTTTTTTTTTTTGGTACTGGGGATTGAACTCAGGGGCACTTGACCATTGAACCACGTCCCCAGCCCCATTTTATATTTTATTTAGAGACAGAGTCTCACTGAGGTGCTTAGCACCTTGCTTTTGCTGAGGCTGGCTTTGAACTTGTGATACTCCTGCCTCAGCCTCCTCAGCCACTGGGATTACAGGCGTGCACCATTATGCCCGGCAGGCTTTTCTTTCTTTAACCAGGCTGAGGTCATCATGCTTCCTTTTGGATTTTTGAACTGCATTTAGTGTGCAACTTTCTCATGGCACTTTATTATGGAGTGTTAGTAATGTTTGTCTCTGTCTCCTTTCTATACCATAGTTTTTTACCCCTGCCCTTGCCTGGCTATAGGGTAGGCTTTAGGTGAATTTCAGAAAATGTTTGTTGGTATTGGTACCTTCTATAGCTCACACCGTGTACTGTATGTGTGTTTGTTGGTGGGGGGGTATTGGGGATTGATCCTAGGGGCACTTCACCACTAAACTCATTCATCCTCAGCTCTTTTTGTTTTTATTTTATTTTTTATTTTAAGACAGGGTCTTACTGAGTTGCCCAGGTTAACCTCTTAACTTTTGAACCTACTGCCTCAGCCTCCCAAGGCACTGGGATTACAGATGTATACCACTATACCTAGCCAGATCCTCTACTTTAAATTTTTATTGGTGCATTATAATTATATATAATAGTGGGATTCATTATGTCATATTTGTACTTGCACAAAACATAAGTCCATCAGTCCAGGCCCTATACTTTTAATCACAATAAAAACTTTGCAAGGTATATACTATTGTTTCCCATTTTATAGATTTGGAAACTGAGACTTGTCCAGAGGTTAAATCAAACATGTCCAGAGTCATATAGCTAGGAAGCTATAAAGCTCTGTTCTAGATGGGGTTGTGTTTAGCTCAGATACTAAATTCTTAATTACAGCCCCGTGGCACCACCTTATCTGTGTAAATGTGTGACTAAATGGCTGACTAAAGGACCATCCTCCCTTCTATCACCTTGTGACCCGTAAGTAGGTTGACTGACAGCTTCTACATACCTCCTCCTTGTCTGCTCACTCTTGTCAGTAGGATTGAACATGACTGGTAGGCTGCTTATACCAGGTCATTTTTGTTGACTCTGGGTAGTGAGAAAAGAAGTTGGGAACATATTTCCTTTCCTTTTTTTTTAATATTTATTTTTTATCTTTATTTTTAATATTTATTTTTTATCTTTATTTTATTTTTATGTGGTGCTGAGAATCGAACCCAGTGCCTCAGGCATGCTAGGCGAGCACACTACCACTTGAGCCACATCCCCAGCCCATATATTTCCTCATACATACATCTTTCCATGCCTGTTATTAGCTATTCAAAATTGTGGTAGGATCGATGCCACTGGGTAGTCTCAAGTGGTTTGGGTCTTAGATCTCTAATGGCTTGTCTCTTGGTTGTTGGGTCAGCATCTTCTTTTTTAAATGTTTCATTTTTGGATAGTAGGAATTGAAACTAAGGGCACTTTACTGCTAAGCTACATCCCTTGGCCTTTTTATTTTTAAAAGTTTTGATAGGGTCTCCCTAAGTTACTGAGGGTTTTGCTAAGTTGCTGAGACTGACATCAAACTTGTGATCATCCTTCCTCAGCCTCCTGAGTTGCTGGGATTACAGCCTATACCACCATGCTCAATGTCTTCTCATAAGACCATGTACCTCCATACCTGCCAGGTACTGCTAACCCCTGGTGTGGCTGCTCTTCTAAGTGTACATGAGGGTGGAAAAAATACTTTATCCTAGTGGGAGGGGTAGGCTAATCTTCATGTATTTAATTCTCAAGAGCCTTGTACAGCGGGTTTACCTTAGGTGCATGCCATTTTATACAGGTATAGTTTTGGTGCTCTTTCATGTTCCATATACCACATGGCAAAAAGTGTGTTCTGAGAATTCCTGTGGTATGACTTAGTGTCTTAAAAGAAGAAGAAAATGACTTAGTGTCTGTGAGCTCCCAAGGTTCCCTTTGGGCTGGGTATCTGAGACTATCCCCTCCTCACGTTAAGCCAGCAGAACCACCCAGAATATTCCAGACTGGATTCCATAGTGCAGCAGTCTCCAAACTTGCCTGACTTTTGAGATCTATTGAAAAGTACTTGTCAGAAGTATAGATTTCTGGCTCCTAATCCAGGCTCATTGAATGAGAATCTCCATGAGAGATTGGGAATTTATGTTTTTACAAGTTTCTCAGATGATTCTTAAAAAATGGTCACTGGCTGGGGATGTAGCTCAGTTGTAGAGTGCTTGTCTAGCATGCATGAGGCCCTGGGTTTCAATCCTCAGCATCACAAAATGCAAAAAATGAGGGTAGATGTGAGAGGAGAGAGAGAAGAGAGCTTAACTACAGGTGGTAAGAATGCTTTAAGAACCCAAACTATCTGTGGATAAGGCAGAAGAATTATAGGTTCAAGGCCAACCTGGGCAACTTAGCCAGACCCTGTCTCAAAATAAAAATTGAAATTAAAGGCTGGGGCTGTAGCTCAGGGGTAAAGTGCTTGCCTAATATGCACAATGTTATTTGGTTCAATCCACAGCACCAAAAAAAGGGGTCGGGGGGGGGGGATGGGAGAAATGTGGAATGACAAATTCTCACTGAAATCTTATGTCTGGTCTAGCTGAGGGGCTATATCTGGATTTGGAGGTTTTCTGCCTTTCAGTGCCCTGTGATTTATATACTATTCCTCTCTTCTAGCAGTCAAAGTATTGCTTTTCTGATCATCTTGAAGGTCTTTTGTCAAGGTAGATGTCCTAAGTTTCAGTAAACTTCTAGCTCACTAAATTCTTTTCCTTGGGTCTTTCACCTTCTGCTGAAGACCTCTATTTCTCCCATTTTAATTTTCTGCCCAAGTACACACATCTTTGATTTATTGTTCTCTTACTGCCTCCATTTTACTAATTCATTCAGCCACTCTTTTAACAAATGTCTATTGTGCCAGACTGTGGGCAGGCTATAGTGATAAACAAGACACAGTCTCTGCCCTCAAGTGCATAGTCTAGTAGGGAGATAGAGGTGTAAACAAATAATTAAAATACCAGATAGCTAAGTGCTATCACAGAAATATGCTCAGAGTTGTAAGAGGGCTAGGAGGAGTAACTAAAAAAACAGTGGAAAGCTCACAATGGAGGTGACTTTTGAGCAGGGTCTATGGTCAGGAAAGAGAGGGGCATCTTTAGGTTACTGAATGGCCAAACATTCATAGTCCTTCCATTCTCAGTGCTGCTCTGTTGTTCCTAGGTCTTTTTAATTCCTTTGCTGTTTTATGAATGTAACAGATCTAATTGGGATGGCTGAATTAGACCTTCTTGATTGACCCCTTTCAAAACCTGAAATGATTGGTTGATGGATATCCCAGCTGCCAAATCTAATAGTTTGTTTCATGACCATTTATTGACAGTGAATGATAGAGACTATAAGCACCGAAGAATGCTTTTTAAAGGCCTTTCATGTGTTCAGAACTATGTGTTCTGAGCTACAAGAAGTGGTCTTTATGCCCCCAGGGAGCAGAGGGGGAGATAAGGAGAGAGAAGGCTGAAGAGCTTTTTAGTGAGGAATGGAAGAGGAGAATGGTCCATTATTTCTTTTACAATAAGAGACATAATTTCCTGTTTCTAATGAAGGCTTCCTTGGTAGTAGGTTCCTGTCCCTTTGTTCATTGTGTATATTGTTTTGGGATTACAAAACTCTGAAGTTGACTAATTTGTAAAGGTTTTTATTTTATTTTTTTTAATGTTTCACTAGACAAAAAGAGATGAAGAACCATTGTGATTAAATTTGTACAATTCAGTAAGTAGGACTGAAATTTAAGCATACGTATTGTTTTTGAAATAATAAATGTTTATTGTAGAAAAATTAGAAAATATAGAAAAAAGAAAAATGCTACAACCAATTCATAATCTTGCAAGCCATAGTGTTAATATATTGACATAAAACTGGGGGTGTTGCTCAGTGGTAGAACATTTGCCTAGCATGTACAAGGCCCTAGATTCAATCCTCAGCGCTTCAAACAAAAGCAATTAAAAAAAAAAAAGGTGTGTAAGTGAGGTGTGGTGGCACACACCAGTAACCCCAGTAACTCAAGAGGCTGAGGTAGCCAGGTGCAGTGGGGCATGTCTGTAATCCCCATGGCTCAGGGGATCACGAGTTCAAGGCCAGCCTCAGCAAAAGTGAGGTACTAAGCAACTCAGTGAGACCCTGTCTCTAAATAAAATACAAAAAAGGGCTGGGGATGTGGCTCAGTGGTTGAATACCTCTGAGTTCAATCCCTGATACTGGCACACCCCCCCCCCCAAAAAAAAAAAAAAAAAAAGAGAGGTGGCTGAGGCAAGAGGATTGCAAGTTGGAGGCCAACCTCAGCAATTTAGTGAGGCCCTAAGCAATTTAGTGAAACTTGTCTTAAAAAAACAAAAAGGGCTGGGAGTGTGACTCAGTGGTAAAGTACCCTTGAGTTAAATCTCCAATACCCCACCTCACAAAAAAGATGTATAAATATTCTATTTCTATGCATACATATATGTATTTTAAAATATTGCTTTTCTGAAAAAGCAGTATTCGGAAAAAGGGAGGCTGAGGCAAGAGAATCCTGAGAAACTTAAGGAGACCCTGTTTCAAAATAAAGAAGAAGCTGGTATATAACTCAGTGATAGAGCTCTCCTGGATTCAATTCCCAGTACCATTAAATAAACAAACCAACAAATTAAAGTGTCTATTTAAAAAGAAACAAATAAATAGAATGTACTGTGTGAACTATTATCTTGTTTTTCTTTCTGCTAAATATTTTGACCATCTTATCGTGTTAGCAAATATGTATCTACAGAATATTTATTTTTAATGAATTTTGTGGGGAGGGTACTGGGAATTGAACCCAGGGGCGCTTAACTACTGAACCATATCCTTAGTCTTTATTTGATTCGATTTTGAGGCAAGGTCTTGCTAAATTGCTCAGGCTGGCTTTGAACTTGAGATCCTCCTGCCTCAGACTCCCAAGTTGCTGGGATTATAGGCATGTATCGCTATACCTGGTTAATATAAATCAAACTTGTTTTGTTAAAATCAGACTCTGTTACAATATAAAACAAAGTGAAACTGGGCTATAATGCCATCCCCTAAGGATAAACAATTTAGTATGTAGCCTTCCAGATTAATTTCTATAAATATGCAAACATATCTCTTACTGTATTTTAAAAGACTAGACCCTAGATACCTCTGTTCTGCTGCTTGCCTTTTGTACTTAATATGTTTTAGACATCTTCCAGTGTCAGTACATTTGGAATACTTGCATATTATCATATAGATCAGGAATCTTTGTCCTCAGAACTGTTGACATTTTATACTGGATAAGTCTTTGTTGTGGAACTGTCCTGTTCATTGCAGGATGTTTCCTAACCTCTGTCTTTCAGATGCCACTAGCACCTCTTCCTCCACTTGTGACAAAACTGTTTCCAGGCATCCCCACCCTGGGGCAGGGTGTGTGTGTGTATGTGTATGCACAATTGCTTCTAGTTGAAAGCCACTTATAAAGATATAAGCAACTAGCTTGCTTCCAGTTTTTTCACTACAAAGAATGGGGCACAGAATGTTTATATTGATTTTTGTGCAACTGTGTTAATATTATCATTAAGTAAATTCCTAGAAGTATGGTTAGTTGCTAAGTCAAAATTTCGATGGAAATTGCCAAATTACTTCAAAAGGGTAATTTATTTATTTTTTTAAAACTATGTTCTTATTATTCCAATGATTATCTGGATCCAGAGCTATATTCTTATGGGTTCTGGATCCAGATAACCAACTTCTGATGAGACACACACCTCTTGGTGACCCACAAACTTAAGCACAGGATCAGCTTTTGTCTTCTCACTTCACCAGACATATACTTCTTGCCATATTTGTTTGTCAGACAGCAACATCATCTGCCTGGTTGCTCAAGCCAGAAACTACCTTCTCTACCCTATATTCACCCACTCAGCAGATTCTATCCAGTGGTACTCCTTAATCTTTCTCTTAATTTGCTTTTCATCTCTGGGAACTTGCTGCAGCACAGATATGCATGTGGTGCCCCCTGCTGCAGCCCTCCAGTGAGCCCTGCTGCTCTCCCCTTAACTAGCATCACCAGCTTCTTTTTAAATAAAACTTTCTTGAAAGGTTGAGACTGGAGGATCCCAAATTTGAGGCCAGCCATGACAATTTAGCGAGATCCTTTTTTAAAATAAAATAATAGAAAGGTCCAGGGATGTGCCTCAGTGATAGTTTCCCAGGGTTCAATCCTAGTCCAAAGTAGAATAGAATAATAGAATAGCTTTCTCTGGTTTAAAAAAAAAATTCAGTTTTGAAAAGCAGTGCTCTATCATATCACATGTACTTCACTACATATACTTGTTCTCCCAGCTTTGACTCAGTCATCTGCCCTTGAATGCCCTGTTGGCCCCCTGCATTTCCTATTCCTTGTAGCCTGCCCTGTACCTGTTTATCTTCTCCCCTTTCCTTATTACCTGAGACATTTCTTGCCACTTCAACCGCACATTTCCTCCATTTATCAGTTTATCCTTATGATATTTTTTGTATCTGTACTTTGTATGTGCTTCATGTTTACTTTTAAAATTTAACCTTGTAGAAAAGACAGCCGTATGTGTAAATAATATAAACCAGTAAATCAAGGAGAGAGGATATAGGAATTCCAGCTTCAGGTTCCAGCACAGATGTTAGGATAGAGGATGGTCTTTTAAATATCCCATTTGAGTGCCTAAGCCATCACTGCTCCTCTTAACTAGACTTATGATTTTTTGTAGTTCTCTGTTGCAGTGTAAGACAATACTTCACAAACCAGTTGCATCCATTTGGTTAAACTGAAATTTCTGAAGGAGATCATTGTCAGCCTCGCAGCATTCCATTTTAGGATATCTTAAATTCCAGGAAGCTAGGGGTACCTACTGTGGCACATGCCTGTAATCCTGGTGACTCGGGAGGCTGAGGCAGGAGGATTGTGAGTTCAAAGCCAGACTCAGCAACTTAGTGATACTCAGCAATTTAGTGAGACCCTGTTTCAAAATAGAAAGGCTAGGGATATGATTTGGTAGTTGAGAGCCCCTGGATTCAGTCCCCAGTGCCAAAAAGAAAAGAAAAGAAAGTCGGGATAGTTTATAACTGGGAATCTCTGCTGGAGCATGTCACACGTTGTTATGCAAGATTGGTACAGGGACAAGCCCTACAATTCTCTGTAAAAAGTCCACTCCAAGTCTGTGGGAAGTTACACTTAGCAAAATTTTGGCAAAGAACCATACATTTTTCTTCAGACTGCGTGTGGTAGTTCTATAACACTCTGTAATTAATTTTATTTTTATAATGAGAACAACCACAGAATAAGAATAATGCATAACCTATTTCTGTTTCTTACTATTTTAGGGGACATCACACAGAAGGGATATGAAAAGAAGAGGTCCAAACTCCTGTCTCCTTACAGCCCACAGACACAAGGTAGGTGATGAGAAATGGTATTAACTTTTTCAGTATTTTTATACCAAATGGATGCTGTCTTACAAGAAATATACCTTTAATTTGTTCCTGTTTTGTTTTTTGTTATTGTTTTGTTTGTTTTCTCCCTTTCTCACCAAGGGAGAGGAAAAAAAGGAAGGAAAGAAAGGAGGAAATGAATCTTAATTGAGCATCTGCCATGTGCAAGGCACTTTAAAAATACACACAGTCATCAAGTCATTTATGCAGAGCTTGGGTGATAGTATGTGAAATACTGAGATGATTCAATGGCAGAAGATTCCAGGCCATGGAAAAATGTCATTTATGCCAGAGCACAAACTTTGATGGAGAACAAGGAGAGCAAGATAGGGAAGAAGAACAGATCTAGAATTATATGGTACCTCAAGTGTTGTATGACTGGAGGATTTAGGGGCAGGACCCCAAATAAACATAGGGATTAATTCACAGCCTGACTTATTGCTTTTGTAAAGAGATTGACAAGTTATTTTTTTAATATATTTTTTTTAGTTGTTGATGGACCTTTATTTTATTCATTTATTTATCTGTGGTGCTGAGAATCAAACCTAGTGCTTCATACATGCTAGGCAAGTATCTATCTCTGAGCCACAACCCCAGCCCTCTTTTTTTTTTTTTTTTTAAATATATATGTTTTTTAGTTGTAGGTGGACAATACCTTTATTTACTTTAATGCAGTGCTGAGGATCAAACCCAGTGCCTCATGAGTGCTAGGCAAGTGCTTGACCACTGAGCCCAAACCCCAGCCCCTTGACAAGTTTTTTAAATATCTAAAAGACGTGAGTCACTTTTGTGCTTAATTCCAAAGGGGTTGCCATACCTTGACTTCTAAACAAGGCTTATCTCTCTCTTTTTTTGTACTGGGGATTGAACCCAGGGGTACTTTACTACTGAACCATATCCCCAGCCCTTATTATATTTTATTTAGAGATAGAGTCTCCCTGAGTTTGCATAGGGCCTCCCTAATTTGCTGAGGCCGATGTTGAATTTGCAATTCTCCTGCCTCAGCCTACTGAGTTGCTCGGATTATAGGTGTGTGCCACCATGTTTGGTTGGTCTTCTTTTTATTATCACTTTGTGCAGCAGTTGTAAACATTGTCAGTAACAAAATACTCCCTCTGCTGAGGCAGACAGCTTAATTGCTGCCTTGGTATGTCATTTAGTCACTTTCTCCCTCTCAGGCAGATTCTTCCACCGGTAGTTTGTCCTGCTTATTATTGTCCTGTTTTTAAAAAAAGGGAGGGAGGGAGGGAGGAAGGATTTTTCCTTTACTTGTCAACCTCTGTCAACTTCACCATCTCTATTGCCTGCTTTATAATCAAACTGCTCAGAATTGTGCATACTGTCTATTGTTTTAACTGCTCACTTCTCAGCCTAATCCAGTTCTTTCTGGAATAATCATCTTCAAATCTCAGTAGTATTTGGCACTATACTTCTCAAATCTCTTCTTTTGAAGAACCCCCCCTAATTCTTCTTCCCCTTCTCTTGTGTCTTCTCTTAGCCATCCTTCTCTGTTAAATACTGCAATTTTCAAGACAAGGCCCCAAGCCCTCTTGTCTTCTCACTCTGTACTAGTGGTTCTCAAGTTGTAGTTTACATCAGAATTACTGGAGGGTTTATTAATACACAGATTGAATGGCCCTATTCTCAGAATTTCTTATGCAGTAGATCCAAGGTACAGCCTGAGAATTTGCATTTTTGTCAAGTTCTAAAGTAATCTTGAAGTTCCTGGTTCAGGGACCATACTTTGAGAACCAATGTGTTTCTTATTTTCCTGGATTATTTTAGCCACACCTGTGGCTTTAATTATCATTTGAATACAGGTAACTCCCAAATATTATCTTCAGTCCATATGTCTCCTGAGCCCCTGATCCATAGTTCCAACTGCATGCTTTATATATCTTAAAAGGCACCTCCATTTCAACATATTCAAAATTAAATTTATGACTTGTGCACCAACCCTGCTGCCACTACCAACCCCTCCCTACAAACACTGAAAATCCAGCTACAGCTACATCCAACTTGCTCCTATCCTTCTTTTTTGGCTTTTCCTCTTCTGAGTAAATACAACTCATATCCATAACCACAACATGTTAGAAACTAAAAAGTCATTCCTCACTTGTCAGTCAGTTTTGGTAAATTTAATTTTTAAAGGAAATTATTTATTTTGTATAAGTTTTCAGATTTATTAAGTTTTTCCCAACTTCTTTTTGTTTTTAAAAACTTGGCTTTATTTATATTGTTTATTTGGAGTTGGGGATGTACCTCAGTGTTAAAGTACTTTTTCTGCATGCATAAGGTTCTAGGTTCCATCCCCACTACCCAGGGTAGGAAGGTGGAGGGTAGTTATGTATTACTTTTGCTTATTAGTGTCTCTCCTTCTCCCATCACCTTCTCTTTTCTTGATCATTTTCCTAGAAGTTTGTCTTTTCAAAGAATAAGCTTTTCGTTTTATTGATTTTTTTTAGTATGTCTTTATCTTCTGATTCATTATTTTTGGGTCATTTAAGTATTTTTTTCTATTTTCTTTACTCTTTTGTACTTTAAAAAATCTTTCTGAGTTGCATGCTTAGATTGTCTGCCTTTTTTCATAAGATAAATGTTTCTTCTTCATCCCTCGCCACTCCCATACTTACAGATTGAACCCAAGGGTGCTCTACCACAGAGCTATACCCCCAGCCCTTTTATTTTTTATTTTGAGGCAGGGTATTGCTAAGTTGCCAAGGCTGGCTTCAAGCTCACAATCCTCCTGCCTCAGCCTCCCAAGTTGGTGGGATTACAGATATGTGCCTACATCCCTGATAGATGAATCAGTCTTCCTCCCTCCCTCCCTCAATATTTTTTTAAAGTTATCAATGGATCGTTATTTTACTTATTTATATAGTGCTGAGAATCAAACCCATTGACTCACATGCTAGGCAAGTGCTCTACCACTGAGTCACAACCCCAGCCCAGATTAATGTTTCTTAACTTCACCATGGTCAGAGAACAAACCTTTACAAAATCATGTCTTTGTTATTAAGCTGTACCTAGTCTTTGGTAAATTTCTGTTAACTCATTTATTTGCGTTTTAACTGTTGCGTTTATAGGTCTGTTTGCATTAGCTCAAACGAATTTTTTACTAACTTTTTGACTGATCTATCAATTCTGATAAAAGTGTTTCAACACACTTGTACTGTGACTATAGAATTATTAGTTTCCCTTGTAATTCTGTCAAGTTTTGCTTTTGTATTTATTTATTTATCTATTTGTTTTTATTTATTTGTAGTCTAGGTATTGAACCCAGGGTTTTGACAAGGCCTATCCTAAGGCTTTTTGTTTGTTTAATCTAAACTTGGTCTAGAGTTATCAGGTATCTTTATTTTCTTCCCAAACATCACAAGGACTTTAGGATGCTTTGATGTTGATCACCATCACTTCCCATCTTTTATTATTATTATTAGTAGTAGTAGTACTGGGGACTGAACCCAGGGGCCCTTTA
Organism: Marmota monax; assembly: GCF_021218885.2. NCBI lineage: Eukaryota > Metazoa > Chordata > Mammalia > Rodentia > Sciuridae > Marmota > Marmota monax. Next base: position 31,558,390 of record NW_026695227.1, read on the forward strand.
CCACTGAGCTACATCCTCAGTCCTTTTTATTTTAAGGTACGTCTTGCTAAGTTCCTGAGGCAGACTTCCCAACTTTTTTTTTTTTGGTGGTGCTGGGGATTGTACCCAGGGCCTTGTGCATGCGAGGCAAGAGTCTATTAACTGAGCTATGTCCCCAGCCCTAGCCTCCATCTTTTGATTCTCCTGTCTCAGCTTCTTGAACTGCTGGGATTACAGGCATGTGCCACATGCCTGTTTCCCATTTTATATTTTAGCATCACTTTGTTTACATATGCTTCAATTATCAGTTATTATTATTGTGTTATGTAGATAGTGATAGTTAATAACTATTTCTTTGTTTGCTACTCCTTTTTTTGATATTTATTTTTTAGTTGTAGTTGGACACAATACCTTTATTTCACTTATTTTTTTTTTTATGTGGTGCTGAGGATCAAACCGAGGGTCTTGCACATGTGAGGCGAGTGCTCTGCCGCTGTGCTACAACCCTAGCCCTGCTACTCCTTCTTTTAAAAACAATTCTAAAGCACTATTCCTTCTTATTTGTCTTCTTAGTTCAATCTCCTTTCTAAATGCATTCTTTTTTTTTTTTTTTTTTTTTGATACTTGGAATCAGACCCAGAGTTGCTCTACCCTGCCCCCTTTTAAAATTATATTTTATTATATTTTATCTTAAGTTAATTTTTGAGATAGGTTCTCCCTGAGTTGCCCAGGCTGGCCTTAAATTTGTGATTCTCCTGTGTATGTCGAATTGCTCAACCCTAAATGCATTTTTTAGTAAGCACATACTTTAGTGAGAATATTAGTAGTAAATTCTCTTCAATTTGTGTATATTCTTTTTTGGGGCTGGGGGGTGCATCTTTTCTTGAACAGGTATCTTTCCCAAAAAGGAATGTGTTATAGGGCTGGGTAATCTATATTATATAAATTCTGTAGGAAAAGAGGAGATTATTCCTTAGCATATTGACCCTATATATATTTATAGATTTTGAACAAAACATTTGATTCAATTTTTTTAATGGCATTGGATTGCAAATTTAAAAATTATTTTAGAGTCTGATATAAAATCAAATGAAATAAAAAGAAGATAATTTAGTTAAACAAGCCAAACTTCATTTGGCATTTAAGGATCATGCTGTCTTTGGGGATTGAATTCAAGGGCGCTTGACCACTGAGCCCTATCCCCAATCCTATTTTGTATTTTATTTAGAGACAGGGTCTCAACACTAAGCATTTTGCCTTTTCTGAGTCTGGCTTTGAACTCATTATCCTCCTGCCTCAGCCTCTTGAGCTGCTGGGATTACAGGTGTGCGCCACCACACCTGACTCCATGCTGTCTTTTAAAGAGATAAAAGTATCCCTGGGCATATGCCTGTAATCCCAGTGGCTCTAGAGGCTAAGGCAGAAGGACCACAAGTTCAAAGCCACCCTCAGCAAATTAATGAGGCTCTAAGCAACTCATCGAGATCCCGTCTCTAAATAAAATATAAAAAAAGCGCTGGGCATGTGGCTCAGTGGTTGAATGCCCCTGGGTTCAATCCCCAGCACCCCCTGTTCCCCACAAAGAGATAAATGTATCGTTATGAAGATTCAAATTACATTTAAGACCTCAGAATGCTCCCACTTTGAGAGGCATATTCACACCTCCCATTTTCTGCTCATGCTGCCCCATGTACTCTTGACAGGAATGGCTCACAGAATGTCTTTCAGTAGTTGGAAGCTGCTGGGGCCAAGTATAAAGGTTCCCACACGCCTCAATTAGCAAAATTCCAGGGAGAGGGCCAGGAAATTAACTTTCTTTTGGCACCATCCAAAGAACTGAATTTTCAGAACAATTGTAAGGCTCCTCTGTAAATTAATCACACTTGGTGACTTTTGTAGTTGTAGAAAAATGGAAAGTTTTGAATTAGGAAGGCAACTTCCTTGTGCTGATCCTTTGGTCTAATCTTTAAGTTCAGAAACTGAATAGAAGTAACTGATAAATCCGGCCAGCTTTAATAGAAAAAGAGTTTATTTTAAAGACACAGGGTTACTGACAGAACCGAAAGGCATGTATTTACTAAGCACTGACTTAGTTCCAGGTACTGTTTAGATACCAAGGAAACAGCATTGAATAGGGCTGACCAGACCTTACCTTTGTGAATCTTTGCTGCCTCTACCCAGAACCTACCACTTTCTCCCTCACTCTGGTAGGGTTTTGCTCTATTGGAGAAGTTTTAGGCAGTCCCATCCCCCTTATCTGAGTTGCATTTTTAAAAAACTCCCTCTAGGGCTGGGGATGTGGCTCAAGCGGTAGCGCGCTCGCCTGGCTTGCGTGCGGCCCGGGTTCGATCCTCAGGACCACATACAAAAACAAAGATGTTGTGTCCGCCGAAAACTAAAAAAAAATAAATATTAAAAAAAAAAAAAAAAACTCCCTCTAGCTATCCCATAGATTATTGTCTGTGATGCATCTTACTTTCATAATGGACCTTTAAGGTCTTTAAAGTCATTGTGTTTACTTATTTTAATTTTTCTTGTCCCCAGTTTCTAGCATTAGTGCCTTACATCTAATAGATGTTCTACAAATATTTACAAAACTAACAGAGAATTTAGAATTTCTAGTTTTTTAAAAAATAAACATTTGTGAAGATGAAAGTGTTGGATAGTGAAAGGAGTGGTTACTATTCTTCATGCCAAAAAATGATCTCTTGTACTGCGTTCCTGGTAACTTGTCTTACCCTCAGTCAGTCTGTTCACTCAGACTTACTAAAACCTTAAAAGACACTGCTGTTTGTTAATTCTCATCTGAGACCTTTTTTAAAATTTATTTTTTATTTTTATGTGAAATTAATGTATCTATAATTGTAATATATTAGAATAGTAATACAAGGGCTGGGGATATAGCTCAGTTGGTAGAGTGCTTGCCTCGCATGCACAAGGTCCTGGGTTTAATACCCAGACCCCCACCCAAAAAAAAGAAAAAAAACAGTGTTACAGATTCATAACAACAGAAACAAGCAGTGCTCTGCCACCCCTTTTCCAGTGACAGCTTCTTGAAGTGTTTTTATTGTTTCTTCTGATAGTTACCTCTGAATTCTAAATAATCATTTTTACTGTTTCTTGACTTTTTTTCTATTTGAAGCATAATTTGTTCATTTCCTACTATGAAAGAACCTTTTTCTCTTATGTCTCTCTCCCTCCTTGACCACATAAATACCACACCTTCCCTCTTTCTCTTCTCCCCTTCCTTCACATTTTACAATACATACTCAGTCTGTGAAGTATGTTCAATATATTATGTATATATTTTTGCTGTTGCATCAGCATGCAGTGTTTTTATAATGGTGTAAATATTATTCATACTTTGGCTTGCTATGATTACATTTCCTTTCTTACACAACTTTCTGCTTTTTCCAGAGTTAAATCTATCAGTTGTTATTCTTTTTAAGAACCAGTTTCTGTTCTTCATCTCTCTTGGGTCCATCTGAAGTCATTATTCCTTTATATTGCTGTAGACCTTCATTGTCACTCTAGTGGCAATTTGAGAAGGAATGGACATAGGTCAAAGTGTTCATTCTTCGATGTTCAATCAGAATTTTTTATTTTAACATTTCTATGTAAGAATTGTTTAAGATTTGTTGCAGAAAGATGATTTGTGTCAACCTAAAAGATCTCAGAGATCTTAGTACTTAATTTTGGCTGTTCACCAGCAAGCTGAACAGCCTCATTTAAGTGTTGAAATTGGGAGACCATCTTCCTCTGGCTGAGTCCTAGAAGAGAAGTGGGTACCCTGCCTCCACTGTTTTACAGTTCTTTGCTGTTTAAAATTGTCCTTTACTCTCTAGTGGCTTCTCCTGTAGGACCCCCAGTTTTCTTGCTTTAGTATATCACTGCAGCTTCTGTTTTTGATGGCATTGGTGAAGACATTCCATTCTATCTTAACTATATTTGAGATTATATCCAACCTTTATGTATTTGTTTTTCTTCTTTCATTCTTTGATTTTCTGTTGCTGTCTTTCACTGCATTTAATTAGGTTTTGTCTTCCACTTCAGAATAGAATCTCAATTTTTATGTGTTCCTACTTGGCCAATAGGTTTGCACTGTATTTTTTCCCCCAGGCCCTCACTCACTGCCCTTTCACGGATAAAGCATATCTGTTCTGGGTATGATTGTATGATGGCATTCTCTAAGTAAAGGTTTTTCCCAAACTTGGTTTGACTACTGCTTGATTTTTTTCAAAACTATTTTAGTTGTCAATTGACCTTCATTTTATTTATTGATATGTGGTGCTGAGAATCAAACCCAGCGCCTCACACATGCTAGGCAAGTTCTCTGCCACTGAGCCATATCCCCAGCCCCTGCTGCTTGTTTTTGCTAGGGGTTTTTGGCTCAGTGTCCCAATATATACACATATACTATGGTTGCTAGTTGTTCCGTGCTCCCTTCATCACAGTTCTTCTTAGGTCAGTCCTACCTTTAAGGTTGTACATATATGTATATGACTGGGTTAAATGGAAGGAAAACACTTGTAGTTTCTCACCCTGCACCTCAGTAACACCTCTTGAGAATAATCTATAACCCTGTTTTTTTGATGTCATTATGTAAGTTATATGATAATAGAGTTGTAAATTTTTACATAAAACTGGTATAACTTAAGAGGCTGGGGCTATAGCTCAGTGGTAGAGTGCTTGCCTCACACATGTGAGGCACTGGGTTCGATCCTCAGCACCACATAAAAATAAACAAAATAAATAAAGATATTGTGTCCATCATTTTTTTTTTAAAAAGCCTGGTATAATTTAGAGATACACAGATAAGTAGGCTGTTTAGATTACCATTTAAACATATCCTTTAAATTGATATGTCTTTAATAGTCTTCCCTTGTCCCCCAGCCATATACTGTCATTGGTGGAAGAGAACAGACAGACAAGATCTTAATTATTTGTTTTAACCAAGATATTAAGTCAGCAATGTGAAAGACCAAGGGCTAGTTATTATAGGAAATACAAAATGAATAATATTAGCCTCTGACCTCGGGGTATTTATACTATAAACAGGAGAGATTAGGCAGTTATTACAAATGAGGGTCATAAAAATAGAGTAAAATAAGACCATAAGAGAATTCTAAATAAAGCATTGTAGAAATTCAAAGGGACTAAACTTAAAAACCAGTTATTGAAATCAGAAATATAGCCAGGCACAGTGTCACACCCCTGTAGACCCAGCTACTTGGGCTAAGGCAGGAGAATCATTTGAGCTCATGAGTTTGAGACCAACCTGGGCAACACACAACAGAGAGAGCGAGTGAGGGGGAGAGGGAGGGGAAATAAAAGAGAAAAAGAAAGTCAGGATTTTTTTTTTTTTTAATATTACAGAACATTTCCAACTATAAATATTAAGTAGGCACTGTGCCTCTGTGTGTGTAGGGTGTGGAAAGTGGAATCAAAATATTTTTTCTACCTCATTTTGATTTAAAAGTTCCTTTCCAAGTGAGGCTTGCAACATAATGGAAATAACATAATTAAAAAAAAAAATCCCAGTTCCTATTCTGCTTTTTGCTGGATTTGGATAGTATTATGTGAACCCATCTGTGCAGTATATTGCAAATATAAGTGCTCTCGCATATCTTATCAGAAGGAAGTCCAATATCTTCTCTTTGGGTCTTGTTTTTCTAAATTGTCTGACAGTTCCCATGGGTATAGATAGTGCTCTAGCAGAGGTGGTGGGTCTAGCTTTTCCCAAAGGGAAACAGTTCCACAGGGTGATACTGAAAGTTGGTTCTTACTGTATGACCAGTAGTGCTGATTCAATGCTAATCCTACTTCCTGTGTCTGCCTCATGCATTCTGAAGGATTGTACTCTGCTTGATTCATAAGGTACCCCTCTTGGGTACACAGAGCATAGCTTCGGGTATTGTGTTCTTTTAGTCTCCTGCACAGCCATTTTTCTCATATCATATGGGTCAAAATCTTTTCATATGCCTGCCCCTTCTCAGGCCAAGGACTCCTAAACCCCTTCCACCCAGAATCCACCCTTAGGAATTGGGCTGGTGGCAGCTCCTTTTCGAGACTCCAAGCACCAGCATTCTCATTCTTTTCACTCTTTCCCTGAGTGGGAAAGCAATCACCCATCCTTCCAAAAAGTGTTCTCTGCAGTGATTTACCAGGTACCTTAGCCTCTCAGGGAAGACTCCTCAAGGGATTGAAGGTACCCATAACCCACCATTTTTGGAGAGGATAGGAATGAGAGTGAGGGCTCTAGAATAATTGAGGTGATTATAGCTCACTCTAACCAACTAATCTGTGGTGGGCATTCTGCATGCTAATAATACCTGTCAGTGTTATTGTGAAGATGAAATGAGATGATGCTTAATAAAGATTAAAGAGCTGGGCACAATGGTGCATGCCTGTAATCCCAGCAATTTGGGAGGCTGAGGCAGGAGGATCTCATTTTTGAGGCCAGCTTCAGCAATTTAGTGAGGCCCTTAAGCTACTTAGACTCTGAATCAAAATAAAAAGGGCTGGGGATGTAACTCAGTGTTAAAACATCTTAGGCTTCAATCCTCAGGCCCCTTAGTCACCCCCCAAAAGAAAGTTTAAAGAGACATAGAAATGTTATTATCATTGTTATTCTGCCATTTTCTGTTTAAATTCCTTCAAAGGGGGGAGATGCCCATTGGCTTATGACAAATGACCTTTTCTTCTCCACCCTCATTTTGTAATACCAACTCTGCATTATCCTTATATGTATTTCTTAAACTTACCAACGTTTTTCTCTCACTGGACTTCTGCAGACATACAAGTTAAATTCCCCATTATGTAAGCTCAGAGAGCCTTATTCTTTTCCTTCTTGGCACATATAACAATATAAAATATGCAGGAGAATTGGTGATAACTGGTTTAATATGTTTCTTCTCTGGACACTAGCACCAAGACTAGTGAGCATGTCTGCTTTGTTCACTCCTAAAATGTTGAAGTATGGTTCTCAGAGCCCAGCTTTAAACTATTCTCCTATAGATGAAAAGTTCAGTTAGATTATAGGGAGAGTTGAAAGATAGACTGAGTTAGCTTTCTCCTATCTTCCTGAGTGGAAATTTTATGTAGTTTTATATTAATAAATATAAATTTTAAATTAATAAATATAAATATAAATGCTTCTTTTCCAGGTTATCATTGTCACTGTGTTCAAACAATAGAAACATATGACTCTGCTGTTTCTTTCTGCCAAAGAATAAATTATGTATATGTTGATTGTTGAAAAGAAAGGTTGTGTGTTATAGAAGCATTTAAAATATGTGTTCTTTTAAACTTGTTACCAGACCTTACATCATCACTCTTTAAACATAAGGATGACCTCTAGTGGATACTCTCTGCACAGTTGACTGTTTGGAAGATCAGGAACCCCCAAGATGAAGCTCAATTATAGTTCACACTAGGATTTAGAAGTTACAAAGAAGACTTAATTTATGAGACTGGTAGCTATCATTCCAGCACTTACCTGTATTAATGACTTTCAAAATTACTTTGATTTTATACAGAATTTTCTTTCTATAAATAAAACAATGAAATGGTAAAAAACTTTGGAATGTCTTATCAGTAACTCATTCCAAATACTTATGGGATTTTTATATCCCATCCAGCCCTTATAGTTGTATACAAAGAGTTTTTACATACACAGTTGTAATCATACTGTGTACATAATATTTTGTATTATTACTTGACATTTAGACTAAAGTGTCTACATAATCTACATATTTTTCATATATAGTATCTCCTTATGTTGATTCACACAGTTAATTCCATCTTTGCTTTCAGATTTTCCTTACCATCACATTGAAACTGCAAACTTTATTCAAAACATGGAGAATTTTTTTAGGTAAATCCTGAAATCTGCTTTGAATGTGAAACCCTGAGCAAGGAATGGTTCATCTTCAGGCAGCATTTTGACTGTCCAGCTTAGGTTACACAGGTTGTTAAATAATGCTCTCTGCCCTCTTATACCCCAGACACCCTTCCTCATCCTCAATAAACTGGTGTCCTTGCCAGAAAGTTTAGCTGGGAATAAACCTTTTTCAGCTTTGAAGCCAGGGGTGCTTAACCACTGAGCCACCTCCCTAGCCCTTTTTTATATTTTGTTTAGAGACAAGGTCTCCCTCACTGAGTTGCTTAGGGCCTTGCTAAATAGCTGAGGCTGGCTTTGAACTCATGATGCTCCTGTCTCAGTCTCCCGAGCTGCTGGGATTACAGGCGTGTGCCACTGTGCCCTGCTCAGCTTTTTAAAAATCCATCCAGGACATAGTTTTCTACCTATCTCTCCCTCCCCGCAAATACACTAATTTGCCAGTTCCTTTGGGGGAAAGTATAATTGATTTCAGGAGGTTGGAAAATCTTGATCAGAGTTTCATATTTATTAATATGCTAAGAACTCCATATTATTTTAAACTTAATAGGTTTTGACCTTCAAATTAAGAAAATCCAACATAATTGGGGCCAAACTTCCACTATATGAGAACTTGAGAGAGACAACTTAAAACATATCCAAACCATAACAGAAATGATCTGCAAAAGACATTTAATCTGAATTTTGTGTAGAGGAAAAAGTAGCATATGTGAGGACAAAAAAGTTTTTGAATTTTTTTTCCTTATGTGGATTTAGGATTGCCTAATCTTGTAAGTGGGGCAAATGGTAAGTAAACTGTTTTCTAAGAGGTTTCTGTGGATATTTCTTGAGTTGTATTAATAGCAAAATTATATTACACTGATTGTTCTCTTAAACATTAAACCTGGGCTGGGGTTGTGGCTCAGTGGTAGAGCACTTACCTAGCATGTGTGAGGCACTGGGTTTGATTCTTAGCACCGCATATAAATAGATAAAATAAATGGTCCATTAACTACTAAAAAATAAATAAAGAAATAAACCTATTTCCTTTCCTTATAACACAGGGAAGAATGTAATAGGGAATTCATATTCACCAATAGATTATGCATTATTATTTATTATCTCCTGAGCCAAAGGTTAGAAACATAAGTAGTCTATGTTTATGTTGATCTTCATACTTCATCTATTATCTTTTGACAAAGAGAATGATTCAGGTTTGTTCTCTTTGCTTATGTTATTTTCTGCTTTCTTATTGTGAAAAGTGTTAATTTTCCAAGAGGTTAAATTAATATATAACAATATGTCAAGTGTCATGAAAAACGTGGGTGAACTAAAATTTTGTTATTTAATGAATGCAAGTATCCTTTCATTTTTTTAATTTCATGTGTTTATTAAAGGATGTGCTATAAATATATTTTAGTATTTTCAAGAAAAGAAAAACATGAATGTTGTATGAGGTTAACTAGATATCAGCTGTTTAGTTAACATTTTATACAAGGTGCTATAACTTTTTTATTTCTGAACATTAAAAATAAGAGTATTTTGGAGCTGGGGCTGGGGCTCAGGAGAGGCACTGGGTTCAATCCTCAGCACCACATAAAAATAAAACGAAGATATTATATCCACCTATAACTAAAAATAAATATTAAAAAATGTATTTCAATTAAAAATACAACATAATTTTATTTCTTCTTAATACTTAGTTATTTCCTTGATGTTCTGTAGTAAACATCTGTATCCAGAAGAGAGAACTTTTTTAATTATAGAAAACTCGTATAACTCAGTACAGCCTATGGAATATATACAGATCATCCTAAACCGTATCACTTAGGAATAACTGCCATTGAACTATTTAACTATATAACTATTTGTTATATTTGCTTCCAGTATTTCTAGTGCACCTAGACATCTATTTATAAATCTTACATTTTAAAATAAACTTCAGTACCTGGAAATTAAAAATTTGTAAAAGTCATATGAATTAGAGAGTGATTAATCACATTCAAAAAGATTAGTAATTATAGTTCCTAGGAATTCACTTTATTTGTTTTTATTTTATTTTAAAAAAATCTTTATTTTATTTATATGTAGTACTGAGGATCGAACCCAGGGCTTCACACATAGTAAGTGAGCGCTCTACCTCTGAGCCACAACTCCAGCCCCACTTTGTTTTCACACAACTTTCTTTAGGTAGTCTTTTGTGAACTTGAAGTAGGTGTAGTACACATGTGAACAAGGTTGTTCTTTCTGAAGTCCATATTGCTGTGATATTGTGCTTTGAGCACCTGAGAAATACTCACCAAAAATATTTGGTCAGCCACTTATTAAAATTGCAAATTGACCTTTGCTTTCACTTCCAACAAACTATAACAAAATGGTTGTCATGATTTTAGACCTCAAAAAGACCTGGTCTGCTTGAATAACCAGATTTCTTCCCCAACCCCCATTATTTTAAATTTATTTTTATGTGGTGCTGAGGATCGAACCCAGTGCCTCCCATGTGCTAACCAGTTTTCTAAGGGAACTGAGACACACGTTCCAGAGCTGTACACTAATATTGCTTGGTGAAGAGTCTGAGGTGACCATTTGTTTTTAGTATCAGAGCAGTAGAAGCTCTTGGCTAAGTGTCACCTGACTCTCAGTTCTCATCAGAAGACTATTTGTGTTAAATTTTCTTGTAATTTGATCTGTGAAAACCTCATTTTCTCTAATTCTTCTCGAATCAACTAGGAGTTCCCCTGCCTATCATTTCTTTGTAATATTTTTTATACTTTAGCCCACATTATCATCTTTCTCCTGTTCTAATCAATTACACTGAAAAACACCAAGCAAAGTATGAGAGAGAGGAATACTTAAAAAAAAAGGCCTTTGTGTTCATCCTTTTTGAAATGAAATTACCCTTTGGATTATTAACTGATTTGGAAGCATCATATTTCTTAGCATAGTAGTTTGATCTGTTCTTGAAAATCTGCTTATTTAACTAGTAAAATAAATAGTGATAGGTAATTCAGTTGTATGCTCATTATGACCAAGCTGGTATTTTAAAACTTAATGTTCTACATCAAATAATTTTCTCTGTGCATATTTATAAGCGAAGTAGCTCATGTGTGCTAATCTGATTTTCTTCCTGTGTTATTGGATCATACAAGTAAAAATAGCTTTTTGTTCTCTATTTAAAGTCATTTGGAGAGAGAGAAAGAGAGTGTTTGTGTGTTTGGGTTTATTTCTTGTTTGTTGTTTGAGATAGGGTCTTGCTAAGTTGCCAAAGCCAGACTTGAACTTGTGATATCCTTCCTCAGCCTCCCATGTAGCTTGGATTGCAGGCATGGACCGCTGTGCCCAACTTTGAATATGTTTTAAGTAGTTTCTTTAGGTGTCTGAAAATGTTATTTGGAAGGATTTTTTTGTAGAATTTTTTGCATGATTGCAAGCGGTTAGGTGTTTGTAGGTTTGCTCTTTTTTGTTTTCTCCCCCCCCCCCTTTTTTAAAATGTATCTAACTGCTGTCTCTAAATCCTGAAGCAGTTAGATGCTCCTAAACTAAATTGTTCATCCTGATTACTTTCTTTTTTAAAGAGTCTTGAGAGCTTTATTTTATAGCCTTTTTAATAATCATTTTGGTTGAGACCAGTAGAATTAGACACACTAATATTTGTATCTGGTTCATTTGTTCCTGAAGTTAACTAATTCATGTCTCTGTTCCTTTTCCTGTAAAAAGGAATAACAGTGGTGCTTACTTTATAGATCTGTGGTGAGAAATAAATGAGATAAAAGGTAACACAAAACAAATACTTAAATATTAGCTTTTATTATTATAGATTGGGGGGGGGGTTAGTAAACATTTTCCGTAAAAGGCCAGATGGTATGTCTTTTAGGCTTTAAAGGCCAGTTTGTCACAGCTACTCAACTCTGCCTTTACAATGTGCATGCAACCATAGACACTGTGTTAATGATGAGCCAGGCCATGTTCCAATAAATCTCTTCATGAAAACAGTTTGCCATATTAGGCTTGTAGTCTATAGTTTGATGACCCCTGTTCAAGACTAATAAAAACTAAAAAATTTTAAAAATGTATGGAAAATATTAAGAGTTCAGTGTAGTTCTTCTGTAAAATGAATTATCAAGAGAATTTAGGTAGATTAAAAACTTCAGTTTACAACCTTAGACATTTAAAATTTCAGTGTCTTAAGACATCTTTTGCTCAATTAACATATTTTATAATGAAAATCTCAACCAGGAACCATTTTTAAAAAAACAGTATTTATTGACCTTCACAATTTTTGTTATTAACCCTTTGTGTCTACAAATATGAAAACATTGGGACCAACTTAAATGCCCTTCTATAGTATATAGGTTGATTAGTTTTTGGTACATTCACAAAATAGAGTACATACAATATAAAAAGAGAGTAAAGAAGCTCCTTATGTATTGATATGGAATGATTTCCAGAATATGTAGTTAAGAGCAAAAAGCAAGTTGCAAAAAGAATACACAAGTATGTTGCTTTTTCTATAAGAAATAAACAGTGTCAACAACAAAACAACCAAGCATTTCTAGATCCCTAAAAACCCATTAGTGGAGAATATCCCAACATGTACTCTTCCCTTACTACCTTAAAGACAGTATATAAAAAATAATCTAGAACTGGGGACGGGGGTAGTAGTATTGTACTTGCCTAGGATGTACGAAGTCTTGAGCTCAATTCTCTGGTATTGCAGAAAAGAAAAAAGGTCTAACCTTTAAGGCAAAACAAAACAAAACAAAAATAAGTTTTGGAGGCCTGGAATTTGGGCAGGGCTCGTATTGATGATTGTTTTGCTCCATATATTACCAGATGGGGCCCTTAAGTTTTTTCCGTCTAGTAGATGGGCTACTCTGGGCCATCTGAGATGGATCATTCACGTATCTGATACCTTGCCAGGTAGAAGGCTGAGCTCGTCTGAAACTGTCTTACATGTGGCATCTCCAACATGCTAACCATTTTTTAATTTTTATTTTGCAGTACTGGGGATTGAACCTAGTGGTGCTCTACCACTTGAGCTACATTCCCATCCCTTTTTACTTTATTTTGAGACAGGGTCTCACTAAGTTGCCCTGCTGGCCTCAAACTTATGATTCTCATACTTCAGCCTCCTAAGTAGCTGGAATTACAGGCTGTGCCACCATGCCTGGCTGCTAATAGTTTTTTTTTTTTTTAAATGAAATGACTGTGCTGCACATGATGGTGCATGCCTATAGTCCCAGTGACTTGGGAGGATGAGGCAGGAGGATCACAAGTTCTAGGCCAATTCCAACAATTTAGCAAGACACTGTCTTAAAATTAAAAGTGAAAGAGGCTAGGGATGTAGCTTTAGTGGTAGAGTGTCCCTGGATTCAATCCCTAGTAACATAATAAACAACAGACAAAGAAAACACTAATCCCCGCAACTCAGGAGGCTGAGGCCCAAAGGATCACAAATTCAAGACCAGTCTCAGCAACTTAGTGAAACACTTCTAAAAATAAAAAGGGCTGGTGATGTGACTCCGTGGTAAACTACCCCTAGGTTCAGTTCTCAGCAAACACCCCCCACCCCCGCACCCCTGCCCTGCACACCAAATAAAAGACTCGACGTTGTCATTTTGAATCTCATTTCTTCTCTTCTTGGGTACATGGGCTATGGCTTGTACTCCCCAGAATTATGTTGAGTGTGTTTTTTGTTTTTTAATTTTTTTTTTTTGCTGCATAAGCAGATTCTCAGCGGTTGGGGGGGGGGTCTGGAACAAAGCACTTACTGCACAGATGACATCTTACTCTATGGGGCACTTAACTTGCTATGTATAAGCTGCCTTGCTAGTCACAACTAAGTGCTCTATAAGAAACTTAAAATATGCCTTAAAAAAGAAGGAGGGGCTGGGGTTGTGGCTCAGTGGTAGAGCGCTTGCCTAGCATGCGTGAACCCAGGCCCTGGGTTCAATTCCCAGCACCATATATAAATAAGTAAAATAAAGGTCCATCAACAGCTAAAAGATATTAAAAATAAATAAAGAAAGAAAGATGGAAATTTGGGCTGGGGTTATAGCTCAATGGTAGTGTACTTGCTGGCATGTGTGAGGGCATTGGGTTGGATCCTCAGCACCACATACATACATACATGCATACAAAGGTATTGTGTCCATCTACAAGTAAAACAAAAACTTTTTTTTTTTTAAGAAATTCTGCAGTATGTGACAACATGGATGAATCTGCAGGAAGTTATACTAAGTGAAATAAAATAGTTATGTAAGGACAAATATGTACAATTCCACTTATATCAGATATCTTAAATAATCAAAACTCATAGAAAGAAAGTATAGTGATAGTTGCCAAGGGCCATGGGAAGAGAGAATGAGGGCTTGCTATACAGCAGGTGTAAAGTTTCATTTATGCAAGATGAATAAGATGTTATGTAGTATTGTGCCTATAGTTACCAATACTATGTTGTCCACTTAAATTTTTGTTGAAAGGGCAGCTCCCATGTTAAGTGTTCTTACTACATTTTTTTTTTTTAAAGAAATGACTTAGCAATTAACCATTTTGAGGGGGGAAAGTAACATCAGAGCCTAATGAGTTTTTTTCTGCATCTGTCCCCCTTCCATGGGTTCTTGGTAAGATAGTAAATGGCAGAGTATGGGGACAGATCAGGCACTAGAAAGGGACAGGTTCAGTGGTGACTGCTGTTGAAAAAGGGGCTGGTAGACTTGAATTGAAGCTTTGTATGACAGGCCCTCCCCCTTTTTTGCTTGAATTGTGTTTATCTGAAGCGACTCATGATGTGGCAGCTGAAGTTCCTCCAACTCTTCTTTCTATCACTGGGCAAATTAGGGGATCATATAAACATTCCCTCAATTCCCTATCACCATCACACCTTGGAGTTTCTGGGAGGGCCTTTTCATTCTATACTATATAATTCTGCTATTTCTCTATCAGCCTCTTGATCGTTATAGTTCTAAGCTGATAATTTTGGGTCCTTTGTCTTTGCATCATATTTAGGTATATAAAGCTCTCCAACCTTAACTGTAGATGGGGTAATAGTACCTACCTCAGTGTTGTGAGAATGCTTCAAGTGCTAAGAAAATGTTAGGTGTTATTGTTATTGGATAAATGTCTTTCAAACTTCCTTTTTCAGAAACTGATTCAGCAGGACAGAAGGAACATAGAAACCAGACTCCTGCTCCAGCTGCAACTCAAACTTCCGCTCCCTCTAAGTACCACCGATCTAGGTCTGGAGGAGCCAGGGATGAGCGATACCGATCAGGTAAGAAGGAACTACAGAAATTATCAACTCAGTAGTTTTTACTGATCATAGTGTGAACTGTGTATTCTGAGAGCTTCTAATATTTGTTCTATTTTTTCCCTTTAGGCATTAATAGGTCTATATCAATTCATTCATCAAGCACTTATTTAGTACCTACTATGTGTCAGGTGTAGTAGATACTCAATATTTGGTGATGATAAAGCAACATTTAAGACCATTTCTGCCCTTAAGGAATTAAAGAAGAGCCAGAGCCAGGCATAGTGGTGCATCACTGTAATCCCAGATGTTCAGGTGGCTGAGGCAAGAAAATCACAAGTTTGAGGCCAGCCTGGGCAACTTAGTGAATAAGCTGGGGATATATAGCTCAGTGATATATCCACTGAACCCACTGGTAACCTGGGTTCAATCCCCAGTACTGGGGGAGGTAGGGTTGGGTAGAGAAGAAGGGAAAGTGAAGAGTTAGGTCATGTGGGTTGGTACTATGAGAGGTTAGATGCATATATACATAAAATTTTATACATGGGATATATAGCTCAGAGGCAGAACACTCCTGGGTTCAATTCCCACTACCACAAACAAACAAACAATACAAGAGTTAGCTAAGGAAATAGCACCAGATAGTAGACCCAAAAATAACTCTTCATGGCCAGAACTTAAGAATGTAAGGATTAGAAAGAAGTGGGAGGTGAGGCCAAGAAACATTACAAGAAACCAAATCTTCAATGCCATTTAGGTTTTGTAGCAGATTAAGTAACCTAGTCAGGTTTTTATTGTTCTTGTTGCTCAAATCCAGTTGCAAACTGCATGCTCTACCACTGCTGTGTGCCAGTGTTAAGTAGATATTTTAAAGAAAGGAAGGAGTAAAAGTACTTATTAAGTACTTATTAACAGTGGATTAGAGGAACGAAATATTGGAAGTAGCAAAGCGTGTCAGGAGCTCCTGTTTGTTGCCAAGTACCCAAGTCTGAGTTCCTAAGTTCTCAGTGTTGCCTCTTTAGTCTGGGCCCAGGTCCAGAAGCAGCATGTTCTAACCAGTTTAGAAGGGTTTTAGCCTTTACAACTATTATCTCTGGCCTTCTGAGATATTTTGTGTTTTCCCCCTTGGTTTTTCTTTTTTCTTTGTTACAGCACATAATAAGAGGATTAGTAAGGAACTGAAAAGATTATATTGTGTGTCCAAGATGATCATATGATAGAAAAAGGTATTTAGTACTATAGAGTTTTGATTGTTACCTACAAAAATCCATCTGTGGTCTCTGACCTCTTTCTCTTTTTTACCAGTTCTTTCATATTATGAGAAAGTGAGTTTATGAATCAGATACTAGTCAGCAGGCTGTGGAAACAAGGTTGTGTAAGGGTACTAATGAGAATTTAACAGTCAGGTTTGGGAGTTTTTTCACTAGGACATTTTTTTGCACATGTAGGGAGGTACTAGCAAGAAATAGGCCAGAAAGTGTGGTGGTGGTGGTGGTGATGGTGGGGCTGTGATGAAGGAATGAAAAAGACGAACTGTTGAAAAAGGCTGAAGATACTGAAAGTTATGAGAGTGTTGTAATACTCTCAGTGAATGAGAACATGAAAGGGGCATGCAAGCATTGAAATATTTGGTGGGGGAAAAAAAATCACACTTTTTCAATCCAGGAATTTCAACTAAACAGCAATGAAAGCTCAGCACATTAGAGAAATTGATAGTCTGGGAGAATTCTGGCCTCTCTGAAACCAACAGCGGCTGCAGAGTTGAAACAAATAAGTTGCAGAGGTTGATGGTAGCTGAACTTTCACTTCTCTACTATTCTGGTCATGGGAAGGGTTACATTTACGAATCACATGCAAACATAGGTTAAGAACATAGGATATGTTTAGTGAAACTTGCAAGATTTCAGAAAAAAGTGATGGGTAAACAGGAAGTGTTTAATGATAATAATGCCCCAGAGTGCAACTGGAAAATGTTCTTTTAGTTAGTGGATGCTTGTTAACATCTATACCATATCAAAGGATCAAAATAAAATCTGCATACATTGAGCATTTCATGTTTCAGGCAGTATTGTAGGCTTATATATTTATTCAGTGTTTAGGCCATCTGATTTGTTTCTGTTTCCTTTCTTTTTCCCCTGGCACCAGGGATGTAGCTCAGGGCTCCACCCTTGCTAGGGCAAGTGCTCAACCAGTGACCTATATTCCCATCCCTTTTTATTGTATTTTGAGATAGGGTCTCATCTGATTTTGTTCTTTGTGCTTAGCCAAAAGAGACCTTATATTTCAATATGTTACCTATTCAGTATCTCTTTTTTCTGCACAGCAAGGCACCCATGTATGGCATAGTCTCAAGCATAGAAAACACAATTAATGCTTAAGATGGAAACTGATCTTGGTTTAAACCATTCTGAATATTTTGATGTTAATCTCTTGAAAAATTAGCTATTCCAATGAAAACAACAAAAGGAAAACAAAAAAGGACTTTGAGGATATATTTGTATCCTTCAGCTGAAACGTTTGTATTGAAAAATAATACCCAGCTTTCACTTGCTTCTAGCAGAGAAGTCTAAAGTCATCTTTGTCTGGGGACTGAACTTCGGAAGTGATTTCTTTATCAAATATGGATTGTATGCTGGTGAATGAATCTAAGAGGCTGCCAGTTCTTATCTGTACGAGTCTTTGCTAATAGAATGTGAATATCTCCTTTTGACACTAACATTTGGGCATAGGTTTATCATGTCAGAAAATAGTTGTGGTTTGATTTGTTTTATGATCTGATGCTGTAAATCCTTATGGTGTGGAAGAACATGCTCTGTAATTATTATCAGAATATCACAGGCCTAAAGCTTTATCAGTGAATAATTTCCTAGCTTTTTAAAGTTTGCTATCATATGCTTCATATCATATGTAAAAATACTTTGGGAAATGTACTGTTTTTAATTAGATCAGATCAAATGTGAGCATTTGATTTGCTATTTTCTGTTATTGAAAAAGTGCTTTTTCGGAGGACTTGGTGATGTGTACTTGTAATCCCAGTGGTTCCGGAGGCTTAAGTAGGAGGATCTCAAGTTTCAAAGCCAGCCTCAGCAACTGAGCAAGGACTTGAGTAACTCAGTGTGACCTTGTCTCAAAATAAAAAATAAAAAGGGCTGGGGATATTGCCCAGTCGTTAAGTGCCTTTGGGTTCAATCCCTGGTACCTTCCCTCCCACACACAAGAGAAATAGCTCAAAAGTGTGGCAATATTTTTAAAACTTTAGATATTTATACTCTTTAACCTGGAAATTTTACATTTAGGAATTTGTTTTATACAGATACCAACATATGTACACAAGGATGTTTGTTGTTGTATTGTTTAAAATAATATAGTGGTTAAACAAATTATACATATGTGTACACAGTGGGATTTCTAGGAAAGCTGATTTTTCTTCTTGGTTTTTTGTTTTGTTTTTTTGTTGGTAATGGAGATCAGATCCAGGGTCTCATGCATGGTAGGCTAGCACTATACCCCTGAGCTGCATCCCTAGCTATAGGATATTTGTTTTAAAAGAAAAACTGAGGTAAACCTGTTTGTACAGATATGAAAAGATACTCAGAATACAGTTTTTTAAGTAAAAAAGGCAAGACAATATGCAGTATATGGTCTGATTTTTGTAAAAACTAATAATGTTATTGTATACATTTGTATTCAAATACAACAAAACCTGGAAAAATATATACCAAACTATTGAGATGAGATATTTTTGGGAGGTGCTGGATCTAGGAACATTTTTCACTTTGGCATATGTTGGTAGATCTTTTTGCATCATATACAATTTTATTGTGGTAAATACATAAAATTTATATATGTTAATCATAAACAAAAATAATAAGCATAGGCTTTTAATGTGATAGTCGTGGATTAATGATTTAAAGTTTTAAATATGATGATGATGATGATGATGATGATGGTGGTGGTGGTGGTGGTAGTGGTGGTGGTAGTGGTGGTGGTGGTGGTGTAGTACTGGGGATTGAACTCAGGGGCACTCTACTGCTGAGCTACATTCTCATCCAATTTTTATTTTTTTAATTTTCAGACAGGGTCTTGCTAAGTTGCCTAAGCTGGACTTGAACCTCTGATCTTCCTGCCTCAGCCTCGAAGTTGCTGGGATTAGAGGTGTGCACCACTGCTGCCAGCTTAAATCAATTTTTGTATTAAATAATTTTTACTTCAGGTTTAGATTCCTTTGACTTAATGTTGGGAACTAAATGCAAGGATAACTTTATCAACCTAGTTGTGGACTTTTATCTTTGTCCAAATCTGATCCCTAATCTAGTGTGACATTTGCTAAAGTGGCTGGTACTAGTGTTACAGGATCCTTTTCTTCCTATATTAATATACTCCTTATATGACAGAAGGTAAATGAATTTGGTGCATTTTTTGTAGACCTCCCATGATTTGAACACAGTTTTAGATGCTGGAAAAACACAGATTAAAAATCTAAGAGTCCTTTTTTCAGTGCATATTCTACACAATACAGGGTTTAGAAGCAGCATCAAAGAGAGAGGTAGAGGAAGGCACACAATGTTAAACATCTGTAAGTGGTATTATCTGAGCCATTCTGAAGGATGAATAGCTGTTTGCTATGTAGATATTTTAAGCAAAAGAAACATAATGTGTGAAGGCATACAATGTAAAATATATATTGTACTTTATAAATAAAATTTCACTCCTCTTCCTGACTCAGCATAGAGTTAAATTTATTTATGGAGCTAGAAACCTGACTTTTGGAATTCATTTGGAAAAAATGTAAGAATAGCTAGGAAAACACTTGAGAAAAGCTCTGGGAGACTCATAACTGCAAGGTATTGAAATATACTATAAAGGCTCTGTAATTCAAACAGTGTGGTATGCCATACAAATTGGCAGGCAGAACATTCGATAGAGCAAGAAGTTCAGAAATTGACCAAATTGACCAAAATACACCTGAGAACTCAGTATATGACATAGATAGAATTGTAAATCACTAGGGCAAAAATACTCTTTTTAACAAATGATGCTAAGACATCTAGAAAAAGATAAGTAGATCCATATCTTACACTGTATACATGCATGAATGTCAAATGGATCAGAGATCTACTTGTAAGAAAGAAAACATCAAGTGAATTTTTCTATAATGCAGTTTTATAAAAAGGATTTTAGCTGAGACTCAAAATTCAGTTGTAAAAAATACAATATAAATTTATCCTCTTGACTGTGTATGTATGTAAATATAAGAGAGAAAGAAAAAGAAGTAAGTAAGTAGATAGGTAAGAGATTTTGCTCTGTTGCCCAGGTTGGTCTTGAAGTTGTGGACTCAGCCCCCACCCGACCTAAGCGGAGAATACTAGTCTGCGTCACTACACCCAGTTCCTCTTAACAACCCTCCCTCTTTGGAGCTGTGGATCAAGTCCACTGCCTTGCACATACTAGGCAATTACTCTTCCACTGAGCTACATCCCCAGCCTCTTGACACTTTTTAAGTGTACAGTATAGGATTGTTAACTGTAAACACAATGCTATACAACAGACCTTTAGAAGTTTTTCATCTTGCATGATTCAAACTTTACTACTGTTAAATAGCAACTCTCCTTTTTTCCCCCACACCTCAGACTTCAACAACCATCTTTCTACTTTATGTTCCTATGAGTTTTATTAGTTTAGATATGTCACAGAAGAGACTCATGCACTATTTGTCTTTTTATGGCTTAGTTCACTTAGCATAACATTCTCAAGGTTCAGCCATATTGTAGCATATGAGAGAATTTCCTTTGTAAAAATGAATAATATTCATTTGTACTTATGTCACATTTTCTTTAACAGTTCAACTGTGATGGATATTTAGGTTTCTTCTACATCTTGGTTATTATGAATAATAATTCTTCAGTAAACATGGGGATGCAACTACCTTATCAAAATCCCATTTTCAGTTCTTTGGACATATACCTGGAAATGGGAGTGCTGGGTCTTGTGGTAGATCTATTTTTAATTTCTTGAGGAATTCCAGTACTGTTTTCCATAAAGGATGCACTGTTTTACAGCCCCGTCAGCAGTATATACAAAGTCCAGTTTCACTACATCCTCATTAACATTTGTCATTTCTCTTGTCTATTATTATTTTTTAAATAATGGGCAGCCCAATAGGTGTGAGGTGATATAGTTCCTGTGGATTTGATTTGTATTTCCCTGATAGTGATGCTGAGTATCTTTTCATGATTATTGGCCATTTGTATATCATCTTTGGAAAAAATGGCTCTTCAAGTCTATTATACATCTTTCTGATGCTGTGACAAAATATCTAAGAAAAATCAACTTATAAGGAGCAAAGATTTATTTTGCTTTCAGAGGCTTTAGTGA
Source organism: Marmota monax (assembly GCF_021218885.2). NCBI lineage: Eukaryota > Metazoa > Chordata > Mammalia > Rodentia > Sciuridae > Marmota > Marmota monax. The sequence goes on from NW_026695227.1 coordinate 31,579,872, forward strand.
GTGATTGCTTGGCTCTTGCCTTTGAGCCTGCTGTGAGGTAATACATCATGGCAGGGAGCATATGGCAGAGGAAGCTGGTCACCTTGTGGCAAGGAAGCAGACAGGGAGGGGAAGGAGCTGGGGTCAAACAGCCCCTTCAAGGGCACTCCCCCAATAGGCTAACTCTTTAATTAGGACCCATCTCCTAAATGTTCCCCTACCACCCAACAGCACCATTACCTGGGGAATAGGCCTTTAACACACGAACTTTTGGGGAACATGTAGGATATAAAACACAACAAAGTCCTTTGCCCATTTAAAAAATTGGATTATTGAGGTTTCATTTTTGTGAAGTTATAGAAATTCTTTATGTATCCTAAGTATTAACTTTTTATATGATACATGATTTGAGAGTATTTTCTTTCATCATGTGGGTTGCCTTTTTACTTTCTTGACTATTTCCTTTGCCTTGCAGAAATTTTTAGTTTGACAAAGTTTGTCTATTTTTTGCTTTTGGTTCCTGGACCTTTGGTTCTAAATCCAAGAAATCATTGCCCATTCCAACATAATCTTTCCATCTATGTTTTTATCTAATTTAGTTTCAGGTCTTACTTGTAGATCTTTAATCCATCCTGAGCTACTTTTTGTATATGGTGTAAGATAAGGGTTCATTTTCATTCATTTGAGTGTGAATATGTAGTTTTTATGTCACCATTTAGTAAAGAGACTGTCTTCTCCCCATTATGTAGTCTTTACATCCTTGTTGAAGATTATTTGACCGTATAGTCCATGGTTTATTTTTGGACTCTGTTCCATTGGTCTGTATATGTCAGTCTTTATGCCAGTATTATTACTGTTTTGATTACTGTAGCTTTACGTCTGTGGTCATACCTCCCCGAATGTGCCTTATCTCATATGATTATTGTAGCTTTGAAATTAGGATGTGTAAGGCCCCCCTAGTGTTGTTCCTCTTTCTTGAGATTATTTTTGCTATATGAGGTCCACTGAGATTTCATAAAAATTTTAGGATTTTTGTTAATTCTGCAAAAAATTCAAATAGGATTTTGAAAAGGAGTGCATTAAATCTGTAGTTTGGTTTGGGTGTGGACATTTTAACCCATTAAGTCCCAAAGGGTTATGTATATTTTGAAAATAAGTTGTTGGTTTCACATGGCATGGACTGTTTTGACATTGTCATCATTCTGGCCTTTTGAAAGTAATATGGCTTCTCATATCAAATCTGGTATCATTTTGGACAGTAATAGGTCTGGGAGTGTATACTTTCTTTGTTCTCCTGATGATTTCTGTGGCATTGTTTTATGTGTGTCGAACAGATGTCTCTTGACAAAAAAAATGAATTTTTTTGTCTTTGTCACAAATTTGTGAATAATCCATGCATTTATTTTTTTTTAAAGTTTTTATTTGTTCTCTTTACATATATATGACAGTAGAGTGTATTTGACATATTATACATACATGGAGTATAACTTCCTGTTCTTGTGGTTGTACATGATGTAGAGTTATGTTGGTAGTGCATTTATACCCACACACAGGAAAGTTATGTCTGATTCATTCAGAGTTTTCCTAATCCATGCATTTGTGAGACCCATTTCAATTATTCAAGTGAAAAAAGGTCAATTTTTTTTTACCTCTGCTAAACCAGCCAATTATGTTTTTCCCATATTGTCATTGAAATTGTTATAGGTATCCACTACCTTTGTTTGAGGCACATTGGCTCTACTCTTTCTTTTTTTCCATCATTGAATAACCCTCTTTCTTATTTTTTTAATCAGTCTTTTCAGTTTCAGAGGATACTTGTTTAGTCTGTTTTCCTTCATGGTGCCTGGTTGTTTGAGTTTCTGTTTCAAAATAAAATAAATGAAAAGGGCTGGGAATGTAACTCAGTGGTAGAGCACCCCTGGATTCAATCTGCAGTATGAGGGATTGGGGGAGGGGGCAGAAATCCACCAGAATGTGATTGTAGATTCCTAACTTCAAGCAGTTGTAAAACTAACTTGCTCTCAGGACCTTTGCTCTATCACTGAGCCACAGCCCCAACCCTGAGATACCAATTTTGAAATAAATGACAGTGTGTTTAGTCAACAGGTAAAATAAAATATTGAGAATATTGTGAACCAGGTTTCTTACTATTACAAATGGAAAGGGGGAAATTAGAATGGATTTTGTGTTGTTGAATTGGAATTAGAATAATAGTTTGAACTCACTATTTTCAGTATTGATATGGATAAAATAGATTTTTGTATAAATACATGTTTATATTTATATTCCCTTATATTTGGAAAAGGCTTAGAATAAAAATGACCCAAGAATACTGAGTACCCCTATTTTCAAGCTCTCGGTTTCTAAATACCATTTATTCTTCACTAAAAGAAGCTAGTACTCTTAGGAAAAATGTATTCAATTCCAGGGCTGGAAAGTACTAAATGAACCTAGAATAAATGAATGAAAAAAAATTGTCTATCAATTGATCAATTGATTGTTTGAGCAATCACAGTACTAGAAATCAAACCCAGGGCTTTATGCATATTAAGCAAGTGCTCTACCACTGAGCTACATCTCCAATCCTTTAATTTAAATTTCCTGTTTTGAGTTTTATGTTTTCTCATTAAGTTGCCCAGGCTGGCCTTGGATTTTTGATCAGCCACCAGATAGCTGGGATTATAGTTGTGTACCATTGTGCCCCATTGACTTGATTGTTTTTTCTTGCAGTACTGGAAATTGAACCCAGGCCTTTGCACAAGATAGGCGAGTGCTCTGCTGCTGAGTTATATACCTATCCCTTTTTAAAAATTTTTATTTTGAGACTGGCTCACTAAATTACTGGATGTAACTAGCAGTTACCATCTTAACCAAGTACTTAAACTATCATCAGTAATGGAGCAGATGCTACCTGACATCGTGTTTTGAAAAAGAAACATTTCTTCTATGATATCCCTGCCAAAATGCATAACCTGAATCTAATTATGAGGAAATATCAAAGAAATTCAAATTAAGGTATATTTGACAGTCAGTTTGTCCCAAAATTTCAAGGTTATAAAAGACAGAAAACTGAGACTATTCTAGATTATAGGAGAAAAAAAGACATAGGACAAATAAATATAATGTGTGATCCTGTATTAGATCCTCAATCAGGAGAAAAGGAACAGTAGGACATTATTGGGACAGTTGGCTAAATTGGAATATGGATTGTGAGTTAGATAATAGTGTGTATCAATGATGGATTTCTAGATTTGAATAAATGCACTGTGATTGTATTAGAAAATTGTTTGTTCTAAGGAAATACATATTGAAGTATTTCTAGAATAAGAAGTGCTTATATTTGATCTCATCAATTCATGTTGTTAGTCCTAAAGAAATTATTAGACTGTGTATTGAGGCAAAAATACTGAATCATTCTTGCTATGAATAGTAGCAAAAAAAAATAACATAATATTTAATATTAAGGGGAAGCTTGAACAATGGCACATTTCTACAGTGAAATATTGTGGAGCCCTTTAAAATTATGTTGTACCTCTATATAGTATGACGTTTCTAGTTTTAGTAGATTTTCTTTGTTGCAAGAAACAGATGCTAACTCAGGCTACCTAAAACAGCTGGGGGTAGGCCACAGAAGCAAATAGAACACATGAGAAATCCTTAGAAAGGGTGAGAGAACTTTGGAGAATCTCACCTTGAAATTCAAGGCCTTTCTTCTTTTTAGTGCACTGTCATCAGTGTGACTCAGCCCTAGGATTTCAGTTCCTGATTCAGTTTAAATTCCCTAAAGAAGGATCTGGTTGGATCATCTTTTCTGAGGGCACAATTACGTTTCAGAGAGAGGCTTCAAAGGAAGGATGGATAGCATGTAGACTGAGGCCATTCCTAAACAAGAAATTGTTGTGAACTGGGAAAGCCACTTTGGTTGTTATCTTACTTCAGTTGGTTATTCAACCTCTCAGCATTTTATAAGAAATTTTTTTTTAAAGCAGAACCCAAAATATTGTATACAGTGTGATCCTGTTTTATAGGAATGCAGGGTGAATTTACAGTGGGAATGGAAAATCAAGAGTTTTGTTTGGATATGTTTGAGATTCCTGTTAGGAGGAAGAGCAAGTAGAGTTGAATTCTTTTGTAGCCAAAGTGGCAAACAAGTAACATCTGTCCTTATATTTTTCTAGATCAAAATCATCCCTTGTGTTCCTGTGGCATAGAACTGAGGGGTCTCAACCAAGTTTTCTTTCAGACAGTTAAGCAAACCCTAAGCTTCTTATTTTTGAAAAATAATGAGTCTCCTCTAGGCACCTGCACAGCACTCATTTCACTTAGAGGTGGGATTTGCTCCTGGCATAGATGCATGTTAGACTGTACCCCTCCCCCCATCTCAGTCAACTTCTTGTCTGGTATGTCAGTCACATAATCATTCTGGATTCATTTTTCTCCTTTGTTAAATTGTCCTCGACTTCTTTTGTTCCTATTTTTGGTTTTTCTTTTTAATTGGTGTAAATTAAAAGATTAATAAAAATCACCTACACATCCCCTTTACGTTTTTTAATAATTAAGGCAGCAATAAATAGTTCAGTTTACATCAGTAAACATGTTACAAGCCAGAATAAATGCAAATAAATGCAACTGTTTGACTTTTCAGATATCCACACAGAAGCAGTTCAAGCTGCACTGGCAAAACATAAGGAACAAAAAATGGCTTTGCCCATGCCCACCAAAAGACGGTCCACATTTGTCCAGTCTCCTGCAGATGCTTGTACGCCTCCTGGTAAGTTTATCAAAACCCTTTCTCTCTAACAGTTACTATCTTGATGTTCTTGAGTTAAGTTCTGCCTTTTCTTTCTGGAAATAGAAGGTGGAACTCACTCTGCATCATCAAAATTATATAAGAGCATACTCTGAAGGCGGCAGGTTTTGATTATCACCTTATAAATAACGCATGAAAAGAAGCCTTAAGAGTAAAGCTTTTTAAAAAACAAAAACTTTTATTCTGAATTTCCAGCATTTCCTTTTTAACCCCCAAATTCATGTAGTCATGAATAAACACAGGTCAGGGCCCTGCTGTGATTAAATAGTGTTTTTATGGACACCCAAAATATGTCTGATAATCATATATTTACTCCATCTCTGCAACAGTAATAGTAGTAGGTGTACTTGAAACAGGATTTTGTGTGTCATTAAAGACTATAGGAGCGTACTCTTGCAGATATGTAAAAATGTGGAAATGTGTTAGTGTATTGATATATCTATATACATTTTAGTTTGTTCAGAATCTACTTTTTCTATTGGGGTCCTGAGATCAGTAGGAATTAGATATCTTTATTCCATTCCCTCAGCAGACTTAGAGTCTTTACGCCCCCTCAGGTAAATTTAAGAGTTACAGCTGCCTATTTGAGAAACGACTGCAACAACCTTAAGTTATCTAGTCTTTGCAGAATCTTTGCCACAGTTTTTCTTTTTTTCCTCTCCTTTTTTTTTTTTTTTTTTTTTGAGGGCAGGATACTGATGATTGAACCCAGGGGTGCTTAACCACTGAGCCACACCCCCAGCCCTTTTTATTTTTATTTTGAAATAGTCTCACTGAATTGCTTAGGGTCTTGCTAAATTGCTGAGGGTGACCTTGAACTTGGAATTTTCCTGCTTCAACCTCCCAAGCCGCTGGAAAGCATGCACCATTATGTCAAGTTTTGCCAAAGTTTTTAAAAACCTTTAAAATATATATATATTTTTAGATCAATCCTAGACAAGATCTTCACATAGGTGTCTGAGACTAAACATAGTAAATCTATTTCCGAGCCTCAATGCGGTGTCTGTCTCTGTAGTGTCATATTCTGCTAATGAAATCTTTGGAGAAAATTTTCCCCCATACTGTTTTGGCCTAGCATGTCTATGGGGAGATTCCTAGGAAAGTTGCATTATTGTGTTTGATTTTTATTCACAGTTGTCACGTTGTCGAACTATTCATACTGAGCCTATTCTCTCATCCAGACTCATTAATAGTTTTCTCCCAGATTTTGGCTAACTTTCAGAGCATTTGGGTGTGCTGTGAGCTCATGAACTGTGTGTGCTTTTTTCCTTCACATCTGTGGTGTCAATATGTCTGAAAGAGAAATAGCTCTGTGGCTTCAAGTGTTGCTCAAAATGTAACACAAGATACCTCTAGCAGACCGTCACAATAAGGCATTTTTGTCTGTAATGATGCATACTTCAGACCCACTCATTCAAAATCTTGGATGGGTTCCCTTCCACATTAGTATAGCACAAATTGGGTCCTCATGGACAAAGGGGGCTCTCAGTTTAGTAGCCATTTCTTGTTGGCAGATGCTACTGCAGAGTGGTAGAGGGTTCAGTTGCAGTAAATGGCAAAGGGTAGGGAGCAACAGGACATGTAGTTCTTCGAAATAATCCTCTCCAAAGCTGTATTAAAGCAATCCAGTTTCAGAGTAAATAGGCTGTTCTCATTGCTATGGGTTAAATGTGAGAGTGCAGCAAAGGATCTTGAGAATGCTCAGAAAGAGTGTAAACCTCTTTTTATCCCCTTTTATAAAAGTCACTGCCTGAGGGAAATTTACCAGTCTAGAAACAAATCACAGCTGTTTGGTGCTGAATGAGACCATAGTCCTTTGGAATTCACTGTAGGCTTCTGTATTTCTAACTACTAATGTTCTACTCTTTCTGCAGCCTTGGAGATGTACATGAAGTTCTTGATTGCATTATGTATTTTTTTTTTAAATTTCCTGATTACAAAGATGTGCTCCTCTCTTATAAGACATGTATTCAGCAGAGCAGAGTAATAAAAAGTTCCAAATCCATTTATCTTCTGTTCTGGGGATCTCTGAATAGTATTTGAGAAACCCCAATTTGTAATTAGGAACATCTGTATTGTTAAGTAGATCGGAATTCTCTCCCATCAAGAGGAAACATTGAGAACACCTGCATAGTGATTTCTCACTTAGACTCCCCAATAGATCTTGATGCTTTCATTCAACAATTATGCACATGCCTAGAACAAATACTTTGCTTTACTGAGGGAATGTGGGAAGAACTACATCATAAGGTTTCTTTTAGCACCCTCCATTTTAGCAGGTAGAATTTACTGTTCTCACATTAGAATTTGAATTCCATTTTCTCCAAGCTTTTCAGAACCACCAGGTAAGAAACTTGGCAATCTCCCTATTTCTCGTTGCAGTTTAAGCATCACATAGCATCTGTTATAGGATAACCCAGGGATGTCAAATAGGTTTTATTTTCCATATCTACTGTGATAGCCCATGAAACACCCAAGTTTAGAAAAATTCTGAGCTGCATTCAAGAATGAGGAAGAGGAATAGAATTGTGACAGTATTGTTTAGAAGAACTGAGGGTGGATTGAAAGAAATAGGAGGATGGAGGAATTGAAATTATTGCTTGTTATTGGCTGTTTCTAAAAATGTCAGCTCTGACCAGCTATAAAATGACCTAAAAAACATGTGCCACTTTGGGAGGGAAATATTCACCTGAGATTTCATAATATTTTCATTATCTTTCTTTGTAAACTGTTATGTCACACACCACAGAGCACATTTCAGGTCAAGTCTTGTACTCTGCTCACGTTGTCCTGTGTGAACTTAGTTTCTGGGGCAACTCCTAGAACATACTAACTAGTTAGCCTCTTTGCCTTCCTGGGGAGGCACACAACACATAAGTGACTTGATGAAAATGTAGGGTTCTTTTGAAGGCATTTAAGGAATATGTCATAAATCTTGGCTTCATTTAAATAGATAGTTAGTCTGGAAAATTTGGTGAATAGTTGGCAAGGGAAATAATTTATCTTTGTTCACAAATTATTCTCAAGTAATAATATGTCAGCCTAAAATTTTCTTATTGATATGTACACTGATTTCTACCATCCATTGGAAGATTTAAGTTCTCTTAAGTCAGTAGCAATCTATGGTTCTTTCAGTGCCTGTGGTACAGAGTGCCACAGAGTGTTTTGGACTGCTTGAATTACTGCCATCTAGTTCCCTTTATATGCGGAAATCACTTACTAAAATCATGAGGCAATTACCTCAGCTTTTCCTTTGTAGGGGTTCTTTGTGTAACACTATTACTCACTCATAGAGAAAAAACAATGCAAAAAACTATAGCATTTATTTATATTTTTCCCCTCTGAGCTTTTTCTGCACTCTGCTGGACTTATCCTTTGCAGCATTCTAGGGGTACACAGGTGACCAGATAGATTACATAATGACCCTAAAACATATAGTAAGTTATTCAACTGGCTTGGGTAGAGAGGAGCTTCAATTTAGTCATCTGTCTCAAATAGGACCCTGTTTGGTCAGTGGCTTTAATAATTCTTAGGGCCAGAAGAGAAACTTAGCTCTATATTTCTATATATGAAAATGATGCCCATGAACAGACTAGGATATTATTATACTTTGGACATATTTTAACTAGGTTTATGGATTTATAGTGCTTTACATCCTTCAGAGGACTTTCCATAGTCATTGATTGGCCCCATGTCAAATAGCAATTAAGTGTCAAACTTAAAGTCTTCTTGCTTACTACCCTTCTAAAGTATCATGTGTAGGAAATCCTTTTCATCTAATTAGTTGCTCATGTTTGCCTGATGCTAGAATGAGAATTATTCCAAACTAATTAAATAAACCATTGCCTTTTGAGAGGTTACTCCCAAACACATATCAGTCAGTTAAAAGGAATTTATTTAAAAGAGAATACCTGTTGAATTACCAGCTTGGGGAATTTTCCCCAAAATACTCTAATTTTATTCAAAACCACAAAGTAAACAGAATTGGTTGGTAAATTGGATCTTTATAAATAAACTAATTAATAGCTTTGTATCATTTTAATAGAATACTTTCATTATTACTTCAGGAACTAAGTTTCTATAAGCCAAAGTATAGTAAAAAACTTACTCTATCAGGTTGAATTTGTATATTTCAATAGCTGATTATAAAATTTAAAACTTGACAATAGAAGTAGTTTTATAATTATATAACATTACTGAATACCCTCTGGGTACCAAAGAGAGAAGAAAGAGAAAGTGAGAGAAAAAGAAGCATGTACAAGGACATATGAGTAAACTAAAAAAAAAAAAACTAACTTGCCAGCAAAAGAAAATGTCAAGAAAAATTGCCTTTTGACTGCCTTTGAGATAGCACAACCGGAAATCTTCCCTAGGACTTGTGGTCAGTGGTTACAAAGTTTGAATGTTACTACTTGATTGATAAGAACCAACATTAACAATCGGTCTTAGGCTAAGACATCCCTGGGGTACAGATGGTCTCTAAAAGGACACATCCTCAGCCAGGGATATAGGATTCTCAGAGATAAAGATCCATTGAATGGGAACTAGTAAGACAATAGTGGAAGTAATCTACCATTGAAAGGGAAAGACTGAGGGTGTGGCTCAGTGTTATAGGCCCCAGTACCAAAAAACAAAAGCAAAACCAAACAAGAAAACCCCAGACTAATAAAAAGAAAAAAACAGAATGAAGATTCCCCCCGCCATCTGATTTTCCCAGTAGCTATTTGTGGCAGAGCTAAGTTCTAAATCCAGAGCAATCTGATTTTAAAAGCCTAATTTTCAAATAAGCAATTTAATGGGAGGGAGGAACACCCTTTTTCTCCCAGTGTTAATTAGAGCATTAATTTATTTTGTAAACTTCCCCCCCACACACACACAGGTATATGAGAAAATACCTAGGAAAGCAGTATTTGAGTAATTATTAGTAGTGAGTACACTGTCTCCCAAAGGTATCCCAGTTTGTTAGGCAAGGCATGGACTCTTCCTTTTTAGGTGCTCATACCAATTTTTTGGTCCCCTGCTAGCTCTCTATGCACATAGATTAGTATTATAGGATGCAAAAAAATCTTTAGTAGTTCTAGAAGTCTTCCTAACAATTGTGTGAATCATTTCCCATCTTGGGTTTAGTGTTAAATTAAGTGCCTCAGAATTTATAACCCAAGATAGATTCAGGTTGCCCTACCTCCAGAACTAAATGTTTCTAGACTCCTCTCTCCTGATTCTCTATAAAGATTTTTCTTCTTAAGCTTCAAACTTTCTCCTTGCCAACAGAAACTTCTGCCTCTCTTGAAAGCATTTTTAGCTGGGTGTGGTGGCGCACGCTATGATCCCAGCAATTTGGGAGGAGGCTGAAGCAGGAGGATCGGGAATTCAAAGGCAGCCCCAGCAACTTTAGCGAGGCCCTAAGCAACTCAGTGAGACCCTTTCTTTTCCCCTTTTGGTGCTAGGGTTGGAGTCCATGAACTACAACCCCAGCCCAACAACACATATTTAAAGTGTATATGTTGCCAACTTTTTTTTTTTTTTTTAATATTTATTGTTTAGTTTTCGGCGGACACAACATCTTTATTTTATTTGTATGTGGTGCTGAGGATCGAACCCAGCGCCCCACGCATGCCAGGCAAGCACGTTACCGCTTGAGCCACATCTCCAGCCCCTGTTGCCAACTTTTGACATAGTAAAACCATAAAACTATCACAGTTAAGATAAATGGAGCCAGGGCTGGTGGTGCAGCTCGGCCTTAGAACGCTTGCCTAGCATGTGTGAGGCACTGGGTTCAATCCTTAGTGCCATGTTCAAACAAACAAACAAACAAACAAATAAAATAAAGATTGTGTCCATCTACAACTAAAATTATTATTTTTATTATTTTTTTTAATGAAGCCATACACAGTGAAGCAGACCTGTAATCCTTACCGGGATTACAGAAGGATAACAAATTCAGTCAGACCAGCCTCAGCAATTTAGTGAGGCCTAAGCAACTTAGGAAGACCCTGTCTCAAAAACAAAAGGGGCTGGGGATGTGGCAGCACCCCCTGGGTTCAATCCCTAGTACCATGGGTAGGTAGGTAATATAACTCAGTGGAAAAGTACCCCTGGGTTTATCCCCAGTACTGCCACAAAACAAAAACAAAACGACATCTTCACCCCAACTCCTTAAATTTCCTTCCAATTCTCTTTCCCACTTCTTCCTATGTTCATCCTTAGGTAACCTTTAATATGTTTTCTGTCATTGTGTATTATTTTGCAGTTTTCTAGAATTCTTTTTTAAAAAAAAATATATATATATATATAGTTGTAGTTGGATACAATACCTTTATTTATTTATTTTTATGTGGTTCTGTGTATCAAACTCAGGGCCTCGCACCTGCTAGGCAAGCACTCCACTGCTGAGCCGCAACCTCAGTCCTAGAATCTTATGTTAGAATCACATAGTTTTACTTCTGCTTTTTTGGAGGAGGATGCTGTAGCTTCTTTCACTCAGTGTAACTATTTTGAGAATTCATACATGTTGTGCCTATCATGGTAGTAGATCATTCATTGATGGACACTTATATTGTTTCCAATTTTTACCTAATACAAATAGAGCTCTTATGCACATTAATGTACAAATCTTTGTATAGATATATGCTTTTCCTAGTTTCTATGGAACTCTTTCTTTAAAATGGGCTAGGGCTATAGCTCAGTGATAAATTGTCCCTGGGTTAAATCTCCAGTAACTCCTCCCCCAAGAGACTTTTATTCTCTTAAAATCAACAAGCAAATTGTTTATGTATTTCCTAACTACTTATAAATTGTTTGTGGTCTTCTGGTGGCCAGTCTTAAATGATACTGTGTTAAAATCACACCAGATTATAAATTAAAATTTAAAAACCATGCTTTCAAAATTGTTTTCTGTTGTATAGACATATTGTATTCCTCATATACAAGAGCTTAGGGACTTTAGTTAAAATGGAAAATAGGTGTGTGTTCATGTTGAACAAAAGCAGAAACTAGGAAATGGATAATGTTAATATCAAATATCTGCAAATCTGTAGTAATTTCGTGGGTGACAATTGCTTTTATTTTTAAAAATGCTATCAAATAAAAATAGTTAAGAGAACCATTTTTATTTTTAAAAAGATATAGTCCCATTGCATCACTTACATTTTGTGTGAACTTAACACATAATCATCTTTAAGCCTTGTCTATCCAGTTTTGCGTCTTTGAGCACTCTCGGGAAGTTATTCGTAGCATTACCCCATTTCTCAGGTTGCATGATTAACACAGTATGTTTTTCTTTTATCAGCCTTTAATCAGTTTCTATCCTCTTTACTTTCATGTTTTATAGGAAGGAACTAGCTGTGTATTTATTAGGGAAATTTTCAGTACTGTTACAAATCAAAAAGAAACATTCTTTGAACTGTCCTTTTAGGGATGAGAGAGGGAACTAACATTTATCATCCTGTTGCTCTGTGCTGGCACTGCTGTGGGTGCTTTCCGTACATTCTTTTTTCATGGTCTACCACTGTAGATATTATAAAGACCAGTTTCCTTAGCATGTCCTTAGCAATATAGCTCTGCCTACTTCTCCAGCTTTTTCCATCAATATCAGCTTTGCATCCTGTGCTTCTGCTAGTCTCAGCTTCTTTAAGATCTTTGAATGTGTCTAGTTTTCTCTCTCCTCCAAACTTTTTCACGTGCTGTTCTTCCCTGACCACTGCTCTCTCTTCCCCAGGCTTGTGTGTCTTAAAACTAATTTCTTTATAACCTGAAGGCCTTGGTTTAGGTCTTAGTTCCTTGAACCCCTGTTCTAAACTCCTCTGAGAATAGGGACTGTGTCTTCTTGCTCAACATTTTATCTTATGAACTTGTGTTTAGACATGTTTGTTGAATGAATGAACAAGCAAACAACTTTTGCAAATGGACAATTTTATCCCCAACTCACATAACTAATTAAGTAGTAGACCCAAAAGTTCAAATGGAAGACTGACACAGAAGCCATTTTTCTTTCTACACTAAGCCACTCTGTAGCTGTAAGTCATTAAACATTCTGAGGAAGGCTAACAGGCAAATTTGGTAATTGATGAAACAACATACCTAATTACATAATTGACATAATATAGAAATATAACAAAACCAATTTTCTATAAACCTAATCATTAAAATACTGGCTTTTCCATCTTTTAAGAAGTGGTTTATTCTGATTTTAGACTTACACAAACCAAAATAAAAATACAGTAAAAGCAGACTATAAATTCAGAGTAGATTGCGGGATCCTGAGATGGGTTACCCTGAAAGTATTTTGTTCTGGAAGTCAGAGTCACCTGTCTATCTGGCTATACCACTTTTTTTTTTTAAGTTATATATAGTAGCTGGGTTCATTTTGGCAAAATTATATATGCATGGAATTGACTTAAATCCCTGCTTCCCCCACTTTTCCCTCTCTTCCTTCCTCCCCGTATTCTGCTTTCTCTACTGAACTTTCTGTCCCACTGGCCATAACAATATCTATTTATTTATTTATTTATTTAAATATTGGACACAATACCTTTATTTTATTTACTTTTATGTGGTGTTCAGGATTGAACCCAGGGTCTCACACATGCTAGGCAAGCGCTTTACTGCGGAGCCCTAGCCCCACAACTTGTTTTTTTTCTTTAATTTTTAAAAAAATTTTTAGTTATAGATCGACACAATACCTTCATTTTATTGATTTATGTGGTGCTGAGGACCCAACCCAGTACACCACTCATGCAAAGCAAGCAGTCTACCACAGAGCCACAACCCCAACCTTTTAAATTAATTTATTTACTTTTGCATGCTTACAAAGATAAGTATCTTTGTGTCTCAAGGTACAGCTAAAATGTTAGAATATTTTCTGGAAATTATGCAAAATGCTTTCCTTAAAGGGTTACAGATTCTGTTGCTTCTCTTTTTCCTTCCTTCCTTCCTTCCTTCCTTCCTTCCTTCCTTCCTTCCTTCCTTCCTTCCTTCCTTCCTTCCTATTTTTCCTTTAATCAATCCCTTTTGTATTATATATCTTTTTCTCTAAGGAGAACCTCCTTGTTTTATCCCCTTGAGATCTGTTCATTATTTATCTCTCCAGCCTCATACTTTTCCACCATGCCTCATCTGTCTTTGCTCCACTTATATAGAAGTACTTAAAACTCTGGACTAAGTTTGGTCTCCTCCTGTGGGACCCTTTGCTTATCCCATTTCTAGCATAATGTATTCTTTTGCAACAGTATGTAAGCTGTGTGTCTCCTGTACCAAATTGTAGGCTTCTTTAGAGATTTAACTGTTTGTGAGACATAGAATATCTCTCAGAATCCCCAGGACTTAATTCCAAGCACATATATGGTTATATACTACATTTTAAAGAAACAAGATCATCAGTCAGGCTTGGGCTTCAAATCTCCTTCAATATAAAGTAATAAAGAAGTGGTAGGACAGAGTAAGAAGCAAGAATGTAGTCATTATTTAATTTTCTTGATCTGGGCTTAAAGAATTTGACTTCTGGATTAGATTAGTCTTTAGTAGTTCAAATAATTCCTGTTGCAAGGTGTTACTAGTTTTCCAGTCCCAGTAGTTATCTCGTAGGCTTTTTGAACCAAAGCAGGACATGAACCTACAGTTTCGTCTAAATTAGAGGAGAGTATTCTGCAGAAGTAACCACAATATTTCCCCCCATACACACCTTGGTATTGAACCCAGGGCTTCACGCAAGCTAGGCAAGTACTCTGCCACCCAGTTACATTCCCAGCCCATTTTATTTTATTTTATGATAGAGTCTCACATTGCCCAGGCTGTCCTTGAGCTTGCAATTCTCCTGTGTTTGCCTCCCAAATAGCTTGGATTATAAGTATGCATCACTGTGCCTGACTAACACATAATTTTTAATTTTAAAAAATTGATGCTAAATGTGGCTCAGTGGTAGGCCACTTGCCTAGCATATGTGAGGTTCTGGATTTGATCCAGCACCACAAAAACAAGCAAACAAAAATATAGTAAAAAATAAAAAATGTGAATAAAATCATTCAGTGCACAGATCACAAATCATAGCCCCCCCCCCCAATCATTTTGAAGGCCTTGTTCCATACATCAGACCAAATGCCCATTTAACTTGTATGCCTTGTAAGCTTAGAGTCTAGAATGATTAGAGTCTAGACTTCTCTTTCTGTTGGCTTTTGCTTCCTTATGTTCAGTTGAACTTTGTGTTTTTTTTTTTTTTTAAACATTTCTAATTTAGGACTTAGCCAGGCTAAATACAGAAATCAGTGAATTTTTCACAATTCTTCTCTGAGAATTAAGGAAAGAAGTCCAAATCGGTAGATCCCCCCACCGCCGTTATGTTTGGAAAGCGTACCTATGCCACACGCAACTAGCTGTCTTTTCCACTAAAGCCATGAATGCTTCTAGGCCAAGGACTGCTTCTTACTCCATTTCAGTTCCCTATCACCTAGCTCACTGGCATACAGGTTTTTAACAAGAATCAGTTTTCATCTTCCTATCCTATATTAGTCAAATAAAGACTAACAAAGTAATTGTAAACATCAATGTGGCAACTTATCACAAGATTTAAGTAAGAGATTGAGGAAGATATATATAAGCACTTCAATATTATTTGAACATAAGTAGGTCACCTAGAAGAATTTGAATATTAAGCTCAAACAGAGAAGTACTGAAGTAAAAAGGTTCTTAAAGGTTATTTTTTTATTGTTTTTAAACAACTTAAACCTGCAGAGTTAGGTTGTTTTATTCTTGGAAGTTTTGGCTCACACATCTTTGAGATTCTTGAGAAACTTTACCTATTAATCTAACTTAACAATGCGAATGTTTTGCTGGTGTCAAGAGTGTGTGATCATTGAGCAAGAACTGAAAAGTTTCTATTCTAGGCAGGATCGAGAACTTCTTTTTTTCTAATTCCACACAGACACGTCTTCGGCCTCTGAGGATGAGGGCTCTCTGAGACGCCAAGCTGCGCTCTCTGCTGCCTTGCAACAGAGCTTACAGAATGCTGAGTCCTGGATCAACCGTTCAATTCAGGGATCGTCCACTTCTTCATCCGCATCTTCTACGCTGTCCCATGGAGAGGTCAAAGGAACCAGTGGGTCTCTAGCTGATGTATTTGCCAATACCCGAATAGGTAGGAGCTGAATCTACCTAAGGAGTCCAAATTATGTTTCATTTGGCAACCAGTATTCAGGAAACAATTTATGATTTGTGTTAGGTTTTTCAACGTGGCCTAAAAAACCAGATAATCAGAGAGAACGTGACAGTTAATGAGGCAAAGAAGGAAACACCAGCAATACATTTGTTGCAGGAATGATAGGTATCATCTGCATTATTGGAGCATAGTGTTGCCCACCTGAAGCCATATCTATTTCCATAAGCAATACTCAAGCTGCAAGATATAACACCAGTCTTAGTATTGGTTTGTCCCACTTGAAGAATATTTCATATATTAAAGAGTGTTAAAACATGTAGCATCTTAGAATTCTTCAGGATTGTTGTCTATATTCTATCAAATAAAAATCATTAAACCTGAGCAAATTCTACATTAAACCAATATCAGTGAAGCCCTTTTGTCTTTAGTGTAAAGACTGGATTTATTGTCCTTGCTGCTGTGATATTGCTACACCTGGAATGTGCCAGCTGAGGATGTTGGTAGTCTATGAGCTGCTACCTGCTGCTGATGCTACTGTGTGGAGTACAGCTTTTGCTTGGCTCTGCTTTATGTTTTGTTTGTTTTTTTAAAGAGTTGTGTCATCTGCAAATAAAGATGCATATCTCTGCTTTTGCTAAATTGGTTGGTACAAATCAATCTAAATAATATACGTGAACATTATATATCTGTGATGTCTTTCCCTTCTTTCTTGACAGTCAGTTGCATTTTGGTATCTTTAATTTTCCTCTCAGTGATCTTTCTATATCCTTTATATAGCTTCATTCTATTAATTGATTTCAGAAAATAAAAAATTGGAAAATTTTCATGGTTATAGTTTTTTAAAGATCATAATTACCCTGAGGATATGATTGCCCACATTAATAGCCTTATGCCAGCTGCCATTGACTTTTGTTCTGCATTCTTAACTCTGCCCAGTGTGGAGTTCACTGAGCTTTCTAGAGCAGCCACACACAGGTGTACATGTTTACCATCTCTTCTGTCATGCAGGGTAAGCAACAGAGCCATGGTAGGTGAGCTTTTATTTCCATATCTGTCAAAAAGAGAGCACTTTCACTTATAAAAAGAATTGTCCTATATCCAGTTAATATTATGTGTATTTTTGTTAACAAGATGATTTCATATTTTATAACATATCTGATCTCATATTTTTCTGTTGCTTCATGACTCTGTGAAAAGTTATTGGCTTAGTTATTCACAGAAACCATATTATGCAATGTTATTGCTTTTTGGATGTTCGTTCTCATAGTAGTCCATTTTCCTGATAGGGAAATTAAAAAACAGGTAAAATAAAAATAAAATAATCTATAGTCCCACTTCCTATGGATAACATTTAAATGCTACAACTTTAGTATGTATTCCAGATATTATTTGTTTATGAATATGTGGGGTTTTTGTTTTAATTTTACAAAAATGAAATTGTCTTAAATGTAATTTTCATTTCCTGCTTTTCTTGGCAGTGTATTGTGAACATCTTCTGTATCATTATAAGTATACTGTTATTTTCATGATTTTAAATACAATCAATTGAATGACTGTGACCTGATTTATTTAATCATTCCCCTCTTTTGGACATTTAAGTAATATTGTTTTTTGCCATTTTGCAGATTGCCAAAAGTATTGTGCATTTGTCTGTTTATTTCTTTAGGATATTTTCTATAAGTTGATTGCCGAGTCAAATAAAAATATACATTTTTAATGCTTATGTTTCTACATTATCCTACAGAAAGGTATACTGCAATGTACCTGTGCTTATATATTTCAAACTTTTTTGTCCCTCAGTACTGGGGATTGAACCTAGGTTTGCTCTCCATTGAATTATATCCCTAGCCCCTCCCTCCTTCCCTCCCTTCCTCCCTCCCTTCCTCCCTCCCTCCCTCCCTTCCTTCCTTCCTTCCTTCCTTCCATATTTTTTTAGTGGTAGATGGACACAATATCTTTATTTATTTATTTTTTAATGTGGTGCTGAAGATCAAACCCAAGGCCTCACACATGTGAGGCAAGAGCTGTACCACTGAGCCACAACCCAGCTCATCTTTTAAAATTTTATTTTGAGACAGGGTCTCTCTAAATTGAATGTGATGACCTCAAACTTGTGATCCTCCTACCTCAGGCTCCATAGTATCTGAGATTACAGTTGTACACCACCGGGTCCAGCTTATTTCAAATATTCAAAACTTTTAAAATAGTAATTAGAGACATTTTGTGTATAGAATCCTTATCCCCAATTGATTTTAGAAATTGTTTATATTATGCTTTTTTCTTTTTCATATTTTGTAGTGATTTTTCATTATTCTTATGAATCATGTATTTTAACTCTTATTTTCTCATTACTTTTCCAGATGTTTTCTTCTGTGTTTTTTGTAACATATCCCTGGTCAATGGATCTCTTTGAATTTATATCATTTCTCTGTGTTAAGAATCTTCTTTATGAATTAGCATATAATAACACTATTTAATCTCTGCTTAGAGCAAGGGAAGATCCTTGTCAGATAGATCCAAATTACCTATGGATATTTTATAAAAGTGAGAAGTGGACTTTACGTGTTTTCCTTCATCTGAAAATGAACAGTCTTAAGACACTATTTGGTCTTTCATGGAAGTGGAAGCATTCCAGATAAAATAAAGAAATGTTCAAGAAACTAGAATATGAATAGTTAATAAGGATCTTAATTTGGTTCCATTTTGAAGTCACTTGTAACTTTTATTTTGTTATAGCGTTGGATTTCTACTAACCTTTCTATGTATATTTAAAATAATGTTGTAGAGAAACATGTCCTTATGATGTGATCTTACTAAGGCTACCTAAATCTTGAAAGTATTAATTTGGGAAAGCTGACATGTCCTGACTTAACCTCTGATTTCCCCATTATATTTTGGTAGTAGAATTTGACTTAAAACTTGTTTTACAGGAGTTAATGCTCTATTTATGTAGTTTTTTTCCCTTGTTTAAAAACAAAGATTTAGTGGTTCTTACTTTTTGCCGCTAATGTCCTATAATTCTAAATTCTGTTTTCTCCTCTCTAGAGAATTTCTCTGCGCCCCCAGATGTCACTACAACTACCTCTTCTTCCTCATCATCATCCTCAGTACGCCCAGCAAATATTGATCTGCCCCCCTCGGGGATAGTAAAAGGCATGCACAAAGGATCCAACAGGTCCAGCCTTATGGATACAGCTGATGGTAGGTAGCTCTTTTTGGTAACTAAATAGGGAGTATAAATTAAACTGTAAAAATACAAATTCTAAACAGTAGTTCCTAACCATCTATTTCAGTAGCTGTAAGACTACATTGCATTGGGCTCAGTTTCGACAGGTCATCTGAGTGCCTTCTTCAAGAAAAGCATGCTATAAGAGAAAAGGGAACTTAGGTGAAATCATAAAGAAGTGTATTAATAATAACACCATATTTGTTCTTTATTGCCATCGAACTTGTGTACATACTTGTACCTGTTTGGTCCAGTTAAAATAGAGTGAGACTGGGGAAAGGCCATCACTAGAAAAATAAGCTCCTGAGGGAATTGAGGAACTAAAATATCCTTTTCAAGTCAGTGAATTTTAACTTAACTCATCTCTTTTTCCTTCCAGGTGTCCCTGTCAATAGCAGAGTATCCACAAAAATCCAGCAGCTTCTTAACACTCTGAAACGACCCAAAAGGCCTCCTTTGAAGGAATTTTTTGTAGATGACTCTGAAGAAATTGTGGAAGGTAGTAGTAAAAATGCCAAAAACATATTTCTTAAACAAATATTTCTTAATCATTTATTATATGTCAATACATAACCTTAAAGGATGAGCAAGACATAGATCTTGGATTTAAGAGTTCAGACTTCTCTACTCGTTTTTTCCTAAAGATCATTTATATTTTAGTTCTCAGGTGAAAGGTAAGGATGGAGGGAAGGAGGAAAAGGGCAAAGAGATAACTATAGGACATAAAACTCTTCCTTGAACTGGGCATAGTGGCATATGCCTGTAATCCCAGCAATTTAGGAGGCTGAGGCAAGAGAATTGGAAGTTCAAGGTCAGCCCCAGCAACTCAGTGAGACCCTGTCTCAAAATAAAAAGGGTTAAGAGATGTAGCTCAGTAGTAAAGTGATCCTGTGTCAAATCCCCAGTACTACCCCTCCTCCAGAATGAGAACTATTCCTCAATAATATATTCTTTGAGTTTAGGAAATACAAATACACAATTTTAAAAGTTACTTATGTTAGACATCAAATTAAATTAGATATTAAATTCAACTTCAAGGGCTGGGGATGTGGCTCAAGTGGTAAT
Source organism: Marmota monax (assembly GCF_021218885.2). Classification (NCBI taxonomy): domain Eukaryota; kingdom Metazoa; phylum Chordata; class Mammalia; order Rodentia; family Sciuridae; genus Marmota; species Marmota monax. The sequence goes on from NW_026695227.1 coordinate 31,600,101, forward strand.
GCGCTCGCCTGGCATGCACGGGGCGCTGGGTTTGATCCTCAGCACCACATAAAAATAAAATAATGATGTTGTATCCACCGAAAACTAAAAAATAAATATTTTAAAAAAATTCAACTTCCAAAGTTTGCCCAGGCTTAGCCAGGCTCCATGGCACACACCTGTAATCCCAGCTACTCAGGAGGCTGAGGCAGAAGGATCATGTCTGGGCAACTTAGTAAGATCCTGTCTCAAAATAAAAAGGGCTAGGAATGTAGCTCTGTGGTAGAGTACTTGCCTTGCATGCTGGAGGCCCTGGATTCAATCAACAGTACCATCAAAAAATGTTCCCAGTCTCTTTTTCATTTAACATAGTCCTTTCATTAAATCATCCAGTCGACATATATATTTGCCTTCTGAATCATAGTGTGGTAGATGGTGAAAAAAGTTTCAAGATTTAGGAAAATGCACTCTTCCTTTGTGTTGTTTGTGATTTAAATAAGTGCTAAAATATATAGATGTGGAAACTTACTTAGCCAATAAGTTTGTATCAGTGAATATATACAACTGTGAGAAGAGAAGAAATTAGTTCCATCTGTGTGGTTAAAGAAGACTTCACAGAGGAATAGGTAATCATCAGTGTTTTATTCATTCAATAAATTTTTAAATATTTATGGATGAAATCATGTCTAGGATATAATAGGGAAAGATGAGCAGAGAATGGGTGTGAGCACAGATAAAATGAAATGACCATTTGATAATTATTGAAGCTTGGTGATGAATAGACCTACCTAACAAAGCCTTTGTCAAAGAGAGAGCAAGTGAGAAGCTTTTGTCCAGAGAACTAAGCCTTAGTGGCTTTGTAGTTTGTTTTTATGCCCTGAACTAATAGTAGCTTTGATCACATCAGGCTATTAATATAATTAGGCACATTGGTAGGCTAGATCCAATCTTAGCCCAGTTCATGCACCAGGAGGCAAAAAGCAATTTGACATATGAGGTTAAGATTCTGTTTCTTCAGGAGTCACTAAATTCACTGAACTGTGGACATGCTTCTTTTTGGGAGTGGGGTGGAAAATGGGGATTTAACCCAGGGGCAGTTTACTACTGATCAATATCCATACCCCATTTTCTTTTCTTTTTATTTTGAGGTAGTCTTGCTAAGTTGCTAAGGGTCTCACTAAATTGCTGAGGCTGACCATGAACAGTCTTCCTGTCTCAGCCTCCCCAATGCTGGGATTATAGGTATGTGCAACCACATCTGGTAGATGTCTTTCCTGATGCACTGATATTCAAAGTGCTAGCATTGGGCTGTGGCTATGGCTGTGGCTCAGCGGTAGTGCACTTACCTGTCATGTGTGAGGCATTGGGTTCGATTCTTAACACCATATATAAATAATAAATAAATAAATGGGTAAAGTTCTATCAACAACTTAAAAATATTAAAAAAAAAAGTGTTTAGCATTGTATATTGGCCTGGCACGAAATGAAAGTCAAGGTTTAAGAGAGATCACACTTAACAATTTTCATTGGCAGAATAGAGCTAACAGTGTTCTCCTGATTAAAAATAAGTAACAATTGCTTGATTTGAGTAATTAATGTTTGGAAAAGGGGGAAAAAAAAAAACCCTATATCTTTGGAAGTCTGAAAGTCTGAGCCCAAAGCATAGTCTTTCAGAATTCCGAAGGCCTAGTGGAAAACGGCAATAGTATACACATTATTTACCTCCAGTTCTTGGAAAGATGGTGTTAAAAATCTAACTTTAAAAACAAATTCAGTTCAGTTCAACTAACATTTTTGAGCAACCTCCAATGTTACAGGTAGTGGAGAAAACAAAAAGAAAGAACCATCCCTTACCTTAGGAAGCTGTCAGGTTGCAGAGACTGTGGGATACATGTCTCATAATGAAAGCCATTGAGGATCCTCTGTTTTAATAAGGGTAGAGTACCATATAAGGTGGGAACACTAAGGAAGGAATAGTCTCCTTAAGGAGTGATTGGGGTTGGTCCCCAAATAATGTGCTGTTGGAATGAGTGCTGAGGAGGATGAGTAAAGGGGTTAGATGTTTGAAATGTATGCAAAGGGCAAGATGTGATGGCTCATATCTGTAATCCCAGAGACTCAGACCTGCCTTAACACTGGCCACAAACTGTAAAGAATGAAAAACAAGTTTACTAATAAATTTGAAATTGCTAAAGAGAAATTTACACTCTGTGCTTTTTTTTATATGTGCAGTGATTTGTTTTTTCACTGTTAGATATTATTTGTTGCGTAAGAACATGTTGAATGTGATTTTACAATTCAGTGGAAAATTCAAATAAGGCCCAGTTTGTGGAAACCACCATTTCTAACCATGTCTTTTCTCAAAGTCAGTTTAAACCAAATGATTATGAGGAGAAGAGGGAAGTGTGTTTGACATTAGAGCTGTGTAAACTCATGCATGGATTTATTTATTTCACCTTACTGATTTTTGGTATAGTACCTCAGCCAGACCCCAACCAGCCCAAGCCTGAGGGGCGGCAGATGATGCCTGTGAAGGGAGAACCCCTAGGAGTCATCTGTAACTGGCCACCTGCGCTGGAATCTGCCCTGCAGCGATGGGGTTCCACCCAAGCCAAGTGCCCCTGTCTGACTGCACTTGATGTGACAGGGAAACCAGTTTACACACTTACATATGGTGAGTTTACCAGAGTGCTAATCCTTCTTTTCTAAGAGTTTCTCACAATATTATGGGTAGTATTTCTTTTGATATTTAGCAGTTGCTGGTTATTATGTTTTAGAAGATCTTGTCAATTATTTAATAGGTTCCTAAGTAGTAAGTAAAGCTATTGTGAAATATTTTCATTTGCTGAAGTGACATTTGCAAGCCAGCTGATGTTTAAAGACAGCAAAAAGAAGAGAGATTGTACATCCACTGATGTTTTGAAATTAAAAAATGGTCAGTATTAATAATGTATGGAGAAAATCAGATAGTCTTATTTAAAAATTGAAACTTACTATTTTTTTTAGATCTTTACTTTATCCTTAATTTTGCTTATAATAGGCACAAAATTCTATAATGAACAAAAAAATCAGTACTTTTAAATTTAATTCCATGTAAAGTTTTTGTTTGCTTACTTTTTGTAGTCCTGGGTGTTGCATTCAGGGTTTTTAGGCATGCTCTAGGCAAGTGCCCTGCCACTGATACATTTCCCCAGCCCCTAAAGATTTTTCTTTTTTCCTTCCCACCACCCCCTTTTTGAAATAATTTTAAGAAACATGGAGTCAGTCCTGGGTTGTGAGATTTTATACTAGTTTATTCAAACAGATTTCTTTTCCTCTTTCCACACACATTGTCTATAGACCTAGACTGAAAATAGTTTTTGAGGAAAAAATAAGTATTTATTTAAAAGAATTTGCAGGTTGAACTAGTTTAAACTTTGGATGGCCCTCTGAAAAGGTTGTATATAAAAATAACGTATCTATTTAAAATAGCATTATTTCTTTTTTACCTTTCTCATGATTTGAACTAAGAATTTCTAGGGCTGGTTGAGGGGAGGGAATAGTAGGAAATTGGAAATAAAAGGATTTTCTTTCTTTTTTGCCAAAATAGTTTTTCACCACAGAAGTTGTATACTAATTTCATTCACATAATCCTTAAAAAAGTCATTTTAGCTGGCCAGATCCATACATTTTTATTTAACATCTATGAATATATCCACATTTCATATAATCAGTTTCCATTTTATTGTGTGTTTGTACTGACTTACAGTGGCATGAAATGTTGAGTCATCGGAGTCTTTTTTTTTTTTTTTTGGCACCAGGGATTGAACCCAGGGCCACATGAGTCATATTCCCAGCCCTTTTTATATTTTGAAATAGGGTCTCACTAAGTTGCTTAGAGCCTCAGTAAGTTGCTGAGGCTGGTTTTGAACTTGTGATCCTCCTGCCTAAGCCTCCCAAGCCACTGGGATTATAGGTGTGCACCACTGCAACCTGCTGAGTCTTACCTTTGTTTTCCTGTTACCTCATGTATCTGAAAGCACCTATATGAATGATTCTTCAGAAGAAGCTTCAGAAGAAGCTCAGTTCTACAAAACAAAAATTGTTTTCTTCCCTGAAAATGTGATTGTCTCACATCAATTTATTCCTAAGGCTATTCATATAACTTCAGAAAAGAAGTAATGTCAATATTGAAGTGGTTTCATGATACTTTTAAAATAACATGTTAATGAAAATTCTTTAAACTATCTTCTCCTATTTTTTGTTATTAGTTTTGCTACTTTTGTTGTAAGGCTTAAGCCTATCTACCTCCTATAAACCAGAGTGACATTTTTATTTCAAGGCAGGACTAGCTCTTATAAATTAGAAAAAATATAAAGCTTTGGGGGTACTTTTATTTTGTTTTGGGTGAGGGGTGGTACTTATAGAATCTATTAATTGAAAGTAGCTATTGTCTTAGTTACCTTGATTAACTGCATGCTTTCTTGTTGAGATAGCTTGTGTTTTTTCTGTGTGACTCTTCTTTTTTTCAGGAAAGTTGTGGAGCAGAAGTTTGAAGTTGGCCTACACACTGCTTAATAAACTGGGTACCAAAAATGAACCTGTGTTAAAACCTGGAGACAGGGTAATTGATTTTTTGGTTTTAGAAAAGTGGTGTTTATTGTTTTCTAATTAATATGCACCTTCTGGGGACTTTTTTGGTTGTTTATTTTTTGTGGTACTGGGGATTGAACCCAGGGGTTTTACATATGATCTGCCACTTAGCTGCATCTCTAGCCTGTACCTTCTGAAGTTTTAATGTACAACAGGAAAATTTATGTAATTCTTACTTTTAGAAAACAAAAATGGTTTAGTTCTAACCCAGGTTAGCCCAAGGCCAGGTAATGGTTCTTGCATTCAGAGACTGAGTCAGTTCACATGTCCCTTTCTGAAGCTGTTCTTTTGTAAACTCCTAAGGTGCCAATAAAAATGAAACCTAAGTTTTTCTGGAAATAATTTTTTTCATTCTTTTTTGTATTGAATCTTGAACTCAGGAGTGTTTTGCCACTGAACCACATTCCCACCCCTTTTTATTTTTTATTTTGGGATAGGGTCTCACCGAATTGTTGAGACTGACCTTGAACTTGTGGTCCTCCTGCCTCAGCCAAGTTGCTGAATGACAGGTGTGCACTAAGCACCTGGCTTAATATACTTTTCTATCTAGAGAGATCCACTACATTTATTTTATTGCTTTAGTCCTGTAAAATAAATTGCCTTGGGTTTCCTAAGTAATTACTACTTAAGGCAAGTAGCTTACTGCTAAATCACCAATAAAATTAACTGAAAAATTATTATGATAATGATGATGAATTACATTTTTATTTACCAAAATGTATAGTAGTATAATTATGAGAATGATGGAGATCTTTTTAGATTTTTTTTGTTCTTCTCGGTAACTTACTTTCCTTTAGAACAATGCCTAATAGTTTGATTTATTATGTTAGTGATAAATATTATATCCCTTAGAGAATGATATTGAAAGAATTACTTTGTTTGTATTCCTCTATTATTGAATGTCTTTTTGCATTTTAGGTAGCCCTGGTTTACCCCAATAATGATCCAGTCATGTTTATGGTAGCTTTTTATGGATGTCTCCTGGCAGAAGTGATTCCAGTGCCAATAGAGGTACCTCTTACCAGAAAGGTAACATTGTTAAATTAAGAGAAATATAGCCCAGTAACATGACAGGCATTGGGTTCTTGTTGGATTAGTTAATACAGTCACAACATTGAAAACAACTGACTATTTTCTGAAGTACTTAGATTCTCTTTCTAAAAACATGAAAGTTGTAGAAAATTTATGTAATATTTTCAAGTATCCTACAAAGAACAACTAAGATAGTTTTTTCCCCCTTTTGATGGTACTGAAGATTTAACCCAGGGTTATTCTGCTACTGAGATATATCCCCAGCCCTTTTTTATTTTTATTTTGAGATAGGATCTTGCTAAGTTAACCAGACAGACCTCAAACTTGCAATCCTATTGCCTTGGTCTTTCAAGTCATTGGGATTAGAGGCATGCACTACCATACCTAGCTAAGGTAAAATTTTAAAGAATTTTTATAGTAATTGTGTGTCATATAAAACTCAGGGAGACTTACTGTTTTTGTTCTTTATTTTGTATCAGGGATTGAACCCAGGGGCACTGAACCACTGAACTATATCTTCAGCCCTTTTTATATCTTTATTTTGAGACAGGGTCTCACTAAAGTTGCTTGGGGGTCTCACTAAGTTGCTGAGGCTGGCTTTGAACTTGTGGTCCTCCTGCCTCAGCTCCCGACTCACTGGGATTACAAGTGTGCACCAAAAGGGAGAGTGATACAGTAGTGGTGTGGGCCTACTCTGGATTATAGCATTTTACTTTGACAATACATCAGTCCTATTAAATGGAGGACTACCTAACAAATTTCCATATTTTACTAAATGATTTCTTCATGAGCTTTTACCCTGATTTTCTCATGCTATTTATTACTGAGAGTTGTCAGAGATAAAAATATTGGATAATGTGGATTTATAAGAAAAAATATTCTTTGAAAAAAAAAAAACAAACTGGTAACATTCATGAAGTTCTAGTTGGTGGTATGTAGTAATCTCCATTGGTCACAAAATTATAGAGTTCTTCAGTTATTAAATTGACAGTATTTATAATGATACTCTTATATGACATGTTAATGAAAATTCTTTAAACTTCTATTTTTTGTTATTAGTTTTGCTACTATTGTTGTAAAGCTTAAGCCTACCCCCTTTAAAATAGAATAATAAAAGGAATATATTTATTTGGAATAATTACATCGTGACTTTCATTGTAAATTTGGACACTGGTATACATTTACCTTATTATTATTATTATTTTTTCTAACATGAATTACCTTGCTCTTAAATGTGGGGTAGGGCTATGGGATGACAACTGTGTTAGTATTTATTTCATTTGCCTAAAAGAATATCATTGATGACCCTTAAATAGAATGTTCACATATAGCTAGTAGAATTCATAATTAGCAATGTCAGGTTAATAAAATATTTGGTTATACTTAGGAAATCATTGTGCTGTAGAAATTATTGGAAGAACATATTGTCACTGGATTTTGACATTTGCCAGAAATCGGTGGGGCTTCAGTGCTATCATACAAGTGCCAGAGCATTATGAAGTGCTAGATTTGGGTCATAGGTGTGCTCACATTCACTGTCCTACTGTGCTTATTATCTTTTCTCTACAGGATGCCGGAGGTCAGCAGATTGGCTTCTTGCTAGGAAGCTGTGGTATTGCCTTAGCTCTAACCAGTGAAGTTTGCCTAAAGGGTCTGCCAAAAACACAGAATGGAGAAATTGTACAGTTTAAAGGCAAGTAATACTTATACCCAGATTATTAGTTAAAAGTTAAAGCTGAATGCTTTAATTAGCATTTTAACTTAGTAACAACTGAGTACTTTATATATATTTTCTTATTTAATTCTTACAATCTTACAAAGTAGGTACCATTATTATCCCCATTTTCAGGTAAAGAAACTAAGAAATAGGTTATCCAAAGTTACAGCTAATAAATAGTAGAATAGCAATTTGAACCCTAATCTGTCTGATTCCACACTCTTACCTTTATGCTTCTGGTTGAAAAAAAGTTACCACTCTCTACATTAAAGCTAAATGTAGAGTCAGAGGATAAACAACTAACATCAGTGGACTTCCACTGCCAGATGGACCTCCCTATTGTTGAGGTAATGCCAAGTCTTGGAATTAGCATGTGGAATTATTGTACTGTGTATTTTATTGATTATAAAAATGTCTTTAATTTGGTCTCTTGATATTTAAAGTGACCAATTAAGTGTAAACTCCTTCCCTGATAACTTAGGCAATTCCATTTATACTATGGGTTTGATTTAGGTTGGCCCCGGCTCAAGTGGGTTGTAACAGACTCCAAGTACCTTTCAAAGCCACCTAAAGACTGGCAGCCCCACATCTCTCCTGCTGGTACAGAACCTGCATACATTGAGGTAAGTCCCGAGACTATAAACGTGCTTTCTAGCTTTCCTTTGGCCTGAGTTGCAGGAATTTTGTTTTTTGTTTGTTTGCTTCTTTGTTTTTGTTTTTTTAAATTGTGGTGCTAGTGATTAGTTGTATTTTTCATGGTAAAAGATCCTCTTCTGGGACTGTACTGGGAGCAGTGGTGCATGCCTGAGGACAGAAATTCAAAGCCAGCCTCAGCAACTTAGCAAGGCCCTAAGCAACTTAGTGAGAGCATATCTCAAAATAAAAAATACAGAGGGCTGGGACTGGGGCTCAGTGGTTATGCCCCTGTGTTAAATCCATGGCACCAAAGGGGGGAAAAAAATAAAGATTCTCTTACTTTGTGAGATTATCATCTTTGGGCTTGTAAATGCTTTTTATTCTAAATGTTTTTATCATAAATACTCATATAAGAAAAAAGATAGCAAAGAAATTGATTCTCCATGTAAGAAAGTTATTAAAAAAAAAACTTTAGAGAGGTACAAAGGTTTAAGAAATGATTTATTTTTTAAAATATATTTTTAGTTGTGGATAGACCTTTATTTTATTTATTTATTTACATGTGGTGCTGAGAATTGAACCTAGTGCTTCACACATGCCAGGCAAGCGCTCCACCACTAAGCCACACCCCAGCCCCAAGAAATGATTTATTAGCAGAGAAATTTATTTGCTGATCTTATAGGTGAGTCAGGAACAAGGTTATGGAGAAATGAGAAGGGAAAATATCTGTGCATGGAAAGAACAAGTTCAACAGATGGAAAATAAAGAGCAAGAAGAAACAGAGGGTTTGGTATTGAAGGTTAGTGTAGGACCTTGATTGTAGGAACTTGGCAAAATGATCTAGTTGTGGGATCAAGTCTTGCTGTATACCAGGTATCAGGCTAAATGCTTCAAATGCATTATTTCATTGAGTCTGAACATTTATTATAAAACATGCTTTTTAGATGAGAAGACTGAGACTCATAAAACTTGAGTAACTGACCAAATATTGTATGACCTACAAATAAGTGAATCAGTACTATTTTCTTTCAATCCCCTATACCAAAAATAAAAACAAATTAGTGTTCAACTCTTAGTCTATATCATATCTTAGTGTTGACACGGCTCATCATTCCATTTTCCTTAAAACTTTAGTCATAGGCTTCCTAGACTGTTCTCTCAGTTCTTCAACCTCACTGACCATACCTTTTCAGTCTTCTTCTTTGGTTTCTCCGAAAAAGTTGAGGACCCTTACTTAGCTCTCTGACCTCATGTAGAACTACTATGCCCCATATTTTTAGGCTCCTGTTCTCATGAATTAATTGAAATTCTTACTTGAGACCCTCATATTACCTACAGGACTCTGCTGCTGGATTTAAAGTAGTATGGATAAAAGGGATCTACTGAAGGGTTGTCAGCAGGAGAGTAAAAAATGAGTTTGTTATAAGATACATCTAGATTGGTTGGGTTATGAAAAACAGACCAGCTTTTTCTGTTGTCTAGGTAAGCCCAAGGTTGTGTTAGTAGAAACAAAGGGAAGTAGGTGGAGTTGTGAGACAGGAAGTAGGGCAGGCAAGACTGATACTGGAGAGGGAGAATGCAAGAAAGACCCTGGTTTCTGACTTGGGTACTTGGATTGATGGTGGCATTCTTCATAAGATAGAAGTCATTAGAAGTTTTCATGGGTGGAAGTGGGATAATCAGTATTTGATATATTGAGTTTCACAGGACTAGGGCCCCTCCAGGGGAACACTTGACACATTGTTATCTGGATCCCTGAAGAGAGGCCTGGGTGGAGATTAGAGAATGAGGAATCATCAGGAATGTAGTACCCTGAAGAATAGGGTGAAAAGAAGAGGAAGGAGAGTTGAGCTCTAAGAGAGCACCAACATTTAAGGGCTTGTCAGAGACTCTAAGGAAGAAACAGGAAACTAGAAGAGAGGAAAGATGACCAAAGTCAAGGAAGGAGACAGTGTCAAAAAAGAATAGTCAAATGTACAGGAAGTTCTGGTTAAAGTACAAAAAAAGACAAAAGAGCTGTCCCCACTTTTCCTCTTTTCTTTTTTCTCTCTTCCCTCCCTCCCTCCCTCCTTCCTTCCTTTCTTTCTTGTCTTTTTTTTTTTTTTTTTTTTAAACAGGACTGGGGATTAAACCCATAGGTACTCTGCCACTGAGCTGCATCCCCAGTCTCCCAGACTCACCTCTTTATTTGGTACTGGGAGTTGAATTTGGTGGCACTCAACCATTGAGCCACATCTCCAGCGCTTTTTTGTATTTTATTTAGAGAGACAGGGTCTCACTGAGTTGTTTAGCGCATAGCTGTTGCTGAGGCTGGTTTTGAACTTGCAATCCTTCCTCAGTCTCCTGAGCGCTGGGATTACAGGCGTGCACCCACTGTACCTGTCCTCCCAGCCCTTTTTATTTCTTATTTTTGAGACAGGATCTTGCTCAGTTGCCAAGAGTGGTCTTGCATTCCTCTTGCCTCAGCTTCTCAAGTGACTGCAATGACAGGCATGTTGCCACCATGCTTGGCTGCAAAATGTCCTTTTGATTTAACATCAATAAAGCTGATAGCTAACTCAGGAGGCTGAGGCAGGAGGATTTTAAGTTCAAGGCCAGCCTGAGCAACTCAAGGCAACTGAGCACTTCCCCAGTCCTTTTAATCTTTTTATTTTGAGACAGGGTGTCACTAAGTTGCTGAGGCTGATCTCAAACTTGGGATTCTTCTGGCTCAGACTTTTTTCTTGTCATCATTCCCTATCAAAACAATATAACATCTATTTATTTAACAGTTACATTGTATTAGATATTATAAGTAATCTAGAGAAGAGATAAAGTCTACAGGCAGAAGAACCAGGTTATGTGCAAATACTATGTCATTTTTTATATAAGAAACTGAGTATCTTCAGTTTCTGGTATGTGAGTAGAGTCTTGGAACTAATCCCACATGGATATCAGAGGACAACTGTGTTTGGTATTGTGCTTCTATTAATGCAGCTCAAATTACTTCTTTTTGGCTTTTTTAGCAGCCACTTCACACTTATGAGTAATTAAACTTTTTAAGTCTTTTTCATACATAAATTTGTTGAGCTTTGTCATCCCCCAAACTCTATGAGTAGAGTTTGGGATCCAAAGTGTATAGCCTTAATTAATTATATTCAGTAAGTTAAATTGAGCCCATTATGAATGTTTACCTGGGTTTTGGTTTTGGATTCTAGTTTTGTAATTTAAAATAACCCCTTTTATTGTGTTTCTTATATTTTGTTTGTGTTTTATTTTTCTAGTATAAAACAAGCAAAGAAGGGAGTGTAATGGGAGTTACAGTGTCCCGGCTTACAATGTTGTCTCACTGCCAAGCTCTGTCACAGGCCTGCAATTATTCTGAAGGTCAGACCTCATCTTATGACTGCCCTCATTGTTAGCCTCAAAAACATGTGATTGTGAGCAGAGTGCTCAGTGATTGGATTCATTTTAATGACCAAATTCAAAGGGAAATGTTCTAATACACATTCTTGTTTGCAAATATGCTGTAACTTGAAGGAACTAAAATTCTGGGCAAACCAAATATGTAATGCATGATTTATAGAGTACAGAAATAGAAAACCCTAATTAAAACCAAGTGTTTATTAGCTGTGGGGTCTCTGGTTTCTCCATTTTCCTGAGTGTAGAGAATTGGCCCCTATACATTTGGAGTCAAAATTCGGCTAACCAAACAGTACAGACTAAAATGCAAGTAAGTTTCTGTAGTGTCAGACTTGATATGTTGACACATATTGTATTACTACTCTTTGCTTTAGAATGTTCTTTATCATATTAATCTTTTGTGTTTTATTTTCCTTTTGCAAAATGCAGCATATTAATGTATGTTCATTTTATAGCAGTATTCTCATCTGATTAAAAAATGTATATAATTGTAGTAATCAAAATGCCCCAAAATAGGGATTGATAAAATTATAATGCATTCATATAATGGATTATACCCTGTGGCAGTAAAATGCATGTTCCTGAATGTTAAAGCTATTTTTAAGTGGAAAAAAATAAAAGTAGATATAGAGCTGTGGACACTGATTTTGTTATGTTGGATATGTATATGTAACTCTATCTACAAGTTTATGTGTGTATAGACGTAGAGTATATATGCATGCATACACATATATACATACATACACTCTCAGACACAGTTTTTATTTCTCTAGAGAGCATAAGTTTTTACATAAATTTGTGGAAATTCCAAAGTTTCCAAAATTAAGTATGTGTTCTTTATAAAATTAGGAAAAAAAATCTCCTGGAAGAAGTGCCTAAGTGATCAGGAATTTCTAGTGTCTGCTGTGACCCTGTAACATCACCTTGTTATCAGTCCTCCAGCTAGTTTGAGGGGGCCTCACACAGTCAGAAGACCCCGAGAGTTCTTAATCAGTTCTCTAAAAGCACTAAATCAGTTGTTTAGTAGAGGCAAGTGACATGATTTTGCTTTTTAACATTAAAGATTGTTTCTTTGTGTTCTCTCTCTCTCTCTCTCTCTTTTTTTTCCCCTATTTTAGGAGAAACAGTCGTTAATGTTTTAGACTTCAAGAAGGATGCTGGGCTGTGGCATGGCATGTTTGCGGTAAGCTACTTAAAATTAAGGCATTTAGTGTAAGTTATACTTAATGTTAAAGCCATAGATTACCTCTGTGTTTCTTTGGTATTTAAGCCCCCAAAAGATGAATAATATATTCTAGAGCACGTCTAACCTTTCTGTTGCACAAAATGTATTGAAGATTGCTATGCATAAGCTACATGCTCCAACTAAACAAGAAAGTAATATGGTAGATGGGGATACTTTCTATAATAGAGAAATAGGTGACATGCTATGAGTGGCTAAGGACCCCTAGGTTCAATCTCCAGTAGCATCAAAACAACAAAACAAGGGAACTACACAACAGTACTACATAACAGTACTATAAAACAGTTCACAAAGAATTGTGTAGCACTGTTGTACTGATTTTCATAGATTTATCTCTGAAACAATGAGTGTTAGAAAAAGATGACTTCCTTCTGTCCCTCAGCATTGAGGCAGTTGTTATGGAAGAGATAGCAGCTGAGTTGGACTTTGAAAGATAGATAAATGTCAGCAATATAGAGATTTAGGGGTATAGAGGTAGAGAGAGGTGATATATCATGTGGGAAAGCTACATTACATAATATGACATGTTGGAGAGAGAAAACATATGGGATCCTAGAGTTGAAAAGGAACTCAAGGAGCATCATCCAATTTACTTAGATATATAAGAGTTAGAGAGTAGAAAATGAAGTCTGAGGAACAGGTCACCCTGTATCCCCTAAATTAGGAAGAGCTTTATTCCATGAGTGTTCCTACTGCCTTGTTATTTTTCTTTTCCATTTCCTTTTTTTTTTTTTTTTTTTTTTAAGTTAAAATACTTTGTGAGAAGTTAAGGGGAATCTCCTTCCTGTGATACAAAGTATAAGATAGGTACATAATGTGAAGAATTAGCCATAAACACTCTTTTCTCTAAAACCAAATTTTGTCACCAGAGTTAGAAACTTGAGGAAGGAAGGAAATGGTATCTTACATGCTGTCTTGGTTCTTTGGGTCACTTAGGTGTGAGCATGGTGGCCAGTCTAAATACTATCTAAATACTAGGATTTGTTTACTCTGTCCAGCTGGGTCTCTGGGCACAGGGGATCTGAGTATGTTTGGTTTGGGTGGCAGAAGAGACACCAAACTTCATGACCCTTGATTCCCTCAGTTTTGTCTAACCAAACACTGAACAGGTCTCGCCACCTGTGAGAAGCAGGAGAAATGATGTTTTTGCTTTGTAATACCCACTCTGCTGGTCACAAGTGGAGCACACCTGTGATCCCAGTGGCTCAGGAGGTTGAGACAGAAGAATCATGAGTTCAGAGCCACCCCATCAAAGCAACTCAGTGAGACCCTGTCTCTAAACAAAATACAAAATAGGGCTGGGGATGTGGCTCAGTGGTTGAATGCTCCTGAGATCAATCCCTGTTATCAAAAAACAACAAAACAAAAAACACCCTCCTCTTTGTGGTATGTGACAAGTTTGAGCATGAAAAAAGCATTTGATGGGTTGGAGAGAACTTTGACTATATCTCTAACATTTAAAAAACATCTACCATGGCCTGAAAAAGTATTGGTGCATGCCTATAATCCCCGCAACTCCAGAGGCTGAGGCAGGAGGATCAAGAGTTCAAAGCCAGCTTCAGCAACTTTGTGAGGCCCTCAGCAACTTAGCCAGACCATGTCTCAAAATAAAAATAAAAAGGTTTGGGGATATGGCTCAGTGGTTAAGCATCCTGGGTTCAATCCCCAGTAGCATCAAAACAACAAAACAAAAAAGAACTACACAACAGTTCACAAAGAATTATGTAGCACTGTTGTACTGATTTGCATAGATTTACCTCTGAAACAGGATGAAAAAAGCAAGTTATAAATAGAGGTATTCGATGATGCCTTTTATTTAAAATACTTTATATTTCTTTAGGAATATATATATATATATATATATATATATATATATATATATATATACACACACACACATACATACATACACACATACATACATACACACACACACACACACACACGCATTGGAAAAGGACTGGAAGGATACATATATACCAAATTCATAATTGTGATCATCTTTGGGGAAGAGAGGAGGGAACCAGGTTAAAGAGGAGGTATCAAAGGAAGTTCAACCCTGTCCTGATTATCTCAAAGTTTGTTTTTCAAAGAGCTTGTGTTTGAGTAATACTTCTGTAATTAAAATTGTTAACTGAATTAATGTATTTGATATTGATTGCCTTTTATCTTTCTTTGCTTTTCAGAATGTAATGAATAAGATGCATACAATTAGTGTACCCTACTCTGTTATGAAGACCTGTCCTCTGTCTTGGGTCCAGAGAGTCCATGCCCACAAAGGTAGATGCAGACAGCATTTAAGCTTTAATTATGTGGCTGGTTGAATTAAAATTTCTGGAACTTCAAGGGTTTTTACATTACCCCTATAAAGACAGATTTCTATGTGTTGGTGACTTAACAAATGTTAGAGCTCAGTTACTATAGAATTAGGTATGTTTCTATTTCATTTCAGTGATACTCTTTCTTAAGAATTTAGATGAATTTGTACAAGTTTGAGTCCAGATTAGACATATTGCATGCAGTGGTGTCCAAAATTTCCTTGGCTAGGATGCTGTGACCTGTTCAGAGGTCACAGTGAGCAACAATTACATATCTGTCAGTTGTCTAAATGTGGTGCTTTCTTCCTCTGAGTAGCTGGCACAATCTGTTTGAAACCTTTGTCATTTTCTTCAAGTAAGACTTTTGATCCCCCCAATTCATAGAAGTGTTTATATTATAGTGTTTATATTAAATATATACCAAATTTAGCAAATGTGTATGCTAACTTTATTTAAACCCTTTGAATTTATAGCCAAAGTAGCTTTAGTAAAATGTCGAGACTTGCACTGGGCTATGATGGCACATCGGGACCAAAGGGATGTAAGCCTGAGTTCTCTCCGAATGTTAATTGTAACTGATGGAGCTAATCCCTGTGAGTATTTCTGTTGTGTGGGCATAGGAATATCCTTTCCTTTGGTGGGTTAGGTTTTTTGTGTTCCTTTTTTAGAGTTTTTTTTTTTATCATCTATATTAAGATATAATTAATGTACCATAAAACTCATTCACTTAAAATGTACAATACAGTGTTTTTGTTATCTTCATGGAGTTTCACAACCATCACTGTGACCTAGATTTAAAACTTTTTTTTGATACCTAGGGTTGAACCCAGCGGCACTTAACCACTCAGCCACATCTCTAGCCCTTTTTTATTTTTTATTTTGAGACAGGGTCTTGCTAAGTTTCTAAGTTTTTGTGGCTGGCCTCAAACTTGCAATCCTCCTGCCTCAGCCTCCTGAGTTGCTGAGTTGCTGGGATTACAGATGTGAACACCATGCCTAGCTCCTTTTTTTATTTTTTTGAGACAAGGTCTCCTTAAGTTGCTTAGGGCCTCACTAAGTTGCCAACGCTGGCTTTGAACTTACAATCCTCTAGCCTCAGCTTCCCAAGTTGCTGGGATTACACACATATGCCACCACTGCTGGCAGTGGATCTATAAACTTAAACCACTCCTTGTTCATTTGTGTTCTTTCTATCATGTGACTGTGGGTATTCCTTAGATATAAGATTTACCAAGTTTATTTGTTATGACCTAGTATGTGAACTTTATATAAATTCTCCTAAGCAGCACACCAAAGGAGTTTGCAAAAACTTGTAGAGATCTTACTATTATCTCCTGTTTTTCCTTGTTAGCACAAAAATCCTATTTCTCTATACTGTAGAATTAGGTAAAGCATTTGACTCTTTGTCATAAGTGGATTTTTATCAGTAATTACATTGATCCTCCTGATTTAAAATATAGACGTGGGATTAACTTTAATAAGACAAAAGTTAAGGGATATCTCACAGAAGGTAGAACTAAGCCAAGATTGGCAATCCTAATTAATTCAGGAAGGGTTTCTAAATTAGGAACTGGCTGCAAGTTGCCTACAGTGCTATCTCTGGTATTGATTACTTTGGTAGGCATAGTCTAATTCTAAGTTCTAACTTTATAAATAATGTCAGTAACCTTTGATTGACATGTTCAGACTACCCCACAGGTGCAGAAAAATGTATGGAGTGAATGGTGTACTTTGTGAGTTCTCTTGAGAAACAAATATGTCAGCTTCCCCCTCTTTACGAGTTTCATGCAATAATGACAATTATGTTTTCAGCTTTCATTTGATATTTTCCACCCCATTAGGGTCTGTGTCATCCTGTGATGCCTTTCTGAGTCTGTTCCAAAGCCATGGACTGAAACCTGAGGCCATCTGTCCATGTGCTACATCTGCCGAAGCCATGACTGTAGCAATCCGAAGGTACTATTCACAATGTCAGATCCTGTTGATATGTGTTACAACTTGGGTGAAATGTGCAGTTTTTACCAGGTGATAAAAAGGAATATTATCTAATTTTCAGCTTCATAAACCTGTAAGCAAATAGTAACTTGTAAAATAGTTGGAAGCATCTCATTTATTTTTCCCACTGTTGCCCAAAGTATAACCACTAAACTGACAATTTTATTATACTCATCTCATATATGTGAATTAATTGTTTTTGTGGTGTTTTGTTCTTCTGAATTTTTAGTTAGCATTTTAGACTAGAAATAAGCTATTCTTGATTATGGCATAAGTCTAGAAAAACAAATTTATAATATACCCAAGATTAGTATATGCTTAATAGCCAATTAAAACTTTGCTTTTTTCACCTGACTGAAGGTTGACTATGTTTTGTACATGTAAATTTGGCATATTTTTGGTAAAGAAAAATGGAATTTCTTTTGTAGCCGAAGGAAATTTGTGTTTCTATACATTCATAGTTTTCTCTTGATATAATTTAATTTGCCAAATTTGATTTATTTTTTTTCTTCAGGCCTGGAGTTCCAGGAGCTCCTTTGCCAGGAAGAGCCATTCTCTCAATGAATGGGTTGAGCTATGGGGTAATACGGGTCAATACTGAAGATAAAAATTCAGCACTGACAGTCCAGGATGTGGGGCATGTAATGCCTGGCGGTAAGTTGTGGGGATCACCACTTAGATTTTCATAAAGATATGTCATCAGAGATAGTAGGGCCTGATAACATAAGAGATTCAAAACCAGGAATCCTAAATTCAGCACTTAACATAATTCATTTCTCAAGCCTCTTGAACAGTCAATTAGATAGAAATATGGTGACTGTTCCACAGTATTATATTACTTATCAACTATGAAGGCTTCCATTACACTTCTTCACATGAAAAGCTAAGTTCTAAGTGATACCAGAGTTGCCTGGTTTTCACTATAATTACCAAGCCTTTGGAACTGTCAGAAAGTTAGTGCATACTGTTTCCATGAGTATTTCAGTTTGACCTATCTAGGGATAACACTTAATTCATTTAACCTATTTCTTTGAACTTTTTGGTCATTTTTAAATACGTCACCCTTCTTAAATTTCAGATAGTTTCAGGGTTATTTTTGCCATTTCTTTTGGTATTCCTTTTGTTAAATGGTGCAAGGAATTGAACTCAGGGCCTCATGCACATTAGGAAAGTGTTCTACCACTGAGCTACATCCCTCAGTCCCCTGTTTGATATTCTTTATGCCACTTAGTAAATGTGAAACTTTCCTGGGCCTACAGGATAAAAGTCATTATTTTGCAAAGGTTTTCCAGAGTCTCTGTCTCTTGTATTTTTTTGTGCATTAGGGATGATGTGCATTGTGAAGCCAGATGGACCTCCCCAGCTGTGCAAAACAGATGAAATTGGAGAAATCTGTGTTAGCTCAAGAACTGGAGGCATGATGTACTTTGGCCTTGCTGGTGTGACCAAAAATACATTTGAGGTACATGATGTTAATATCTCATCGGGAAAATGTTTGATGAGGTCACATGTTACTCTGGCTAATGGGACATAGGAGAACATAGTAGTTGAGAGTATTGTGTATTCTGGAGCTAGATGCCTATGGTCAAATCCTGGCTGTACCACTTTCTGACTGACCTTGCATGAGTCATTTTAGCTTCTTTTGTGTCCCAGTTTCTTTATCTTAAAATGTAAGTGATAATAGTCCCTCCTTCATAGGGCTATTTTGATAACTAAGTAAGTTAATGTTTATAAAGTACTTAGATCAGCTTCTGGCACATAGGAGGTGCTGTTGTGTATCTGTTAGATAAATAAAGGAAAAGAAGCCTCACAAAAATTCATTCTGGTGAATTTGCTATAGTTTGAGCTTTATAAGCTCAAAAGTTTAATTTTTAAGAGTAAAGTGACAGTAGCATATGCTGTGTCAGATCACTGATTAAAATTGAAGAACTGTCCTGTTGTGGAGATCAAAATTGCTCATGTTTTTCAATCTTAGAGTTAGACTGATAATTACTGAGCAACTTTTATGTGTCTGGCACTATTCTAATGCTTGGGGTACATTAGGAAACAAAACAAAGCTCTTAGTAGAGCTTACCTTCTAGTTAAGCTAGCACTTTCTAGCTGAATAGCACATTGCTTTCATGCAGGCTGTTTGGCCTATGAAGCCAAGTCATAATGAGATGTTCACCTGGTCAGCCTAGAAATCACAGCAGTGGTAATTGGCTGTATTTCTTAATTAGGATTAACCTGCCTTAGAGGAGCTTTAGGGACCAGAGATGTTGAGTTGATGGGCTGTTTGCCCTTCACAGTAGATAGGGCTTACATGAGTACTGCCCATTTTCAATCCTTTGAATATTTTTCCTATAATATAGACTAGTGATTCTCAAGATGGCAGGACACTTGTGAGAATCAGTATGTGTGCTTATGACACATTCAAGAATCAGTACATGTACTTATGTACCAACAGATATCAGTAGTAAGAGAGTATCACCTATACGAAATATATCTCTGTTATCTGTGCTGTGGTGCCTGGGGGCTGACTGTCATCTTGGCATCTACACAGCCTAAAATGGTATAGTGTCATTCATTAAATGTCCGTTACTATCATTATCAGTACTATGTTTTTGACCTGCCTGTAAAGGTTGTGCCCAGTTGGTTCACGTTGACAGGAGTGGGTATTAGTGAACTCTTCAAGTATATGTTTACTGCCAGTTTCTTTGTTTACTTTCATGGGTGACTTATTACCTCTCTGGAGTTTATGTTTATTTTAAATCTCTATTTCTTTTTATTTCATTTTTTAAAATTTTGGTGGTATGAATTGAACCTAAAGCTTCATACATGTTAAGCATATGTTCTACCACTAAGCTACATCCCTCACCCCTATTTCTCCTGTTTTTAAGTGCTTGGACTACATGTTCCCATTGCCTAAAATTTTCTTCATTGAATTTTCTTTGCTAAAAACAAGATCCTTCATCAGTGATTTAAAGTACTAATAATACTTTATTTATTTTATTGCCTTTATTATTTTATTACCTTTCCTACATGGCAGTTGCCTAACCAGAATTCTCAAGACTTAACATGATAGTGATAGGACCAAAGTAACGAAGAAATTTTAAAACCCCCAGTATAAATGTAATAATAGCAAAGTAGAATAAAGTCCTAATCACAAAAGGAGAAGCTACTTCCTTGGCTTTATAAATTAAAATTTCCATTTTTTTTTTTTTTTAGCTAAAATCTTAGATTTAAATCCTAAGAGTTTTTCAAAGTTACTGATATTTCACTAGACCAGAAGATCTAGTAATGATTAGTCAGAAAGTAAAAATGTATTTTAAAGATAAAATTCTGGGGAGAAAACATTCATAATATGTTAGAACAAATAATGAATTTTCCATCACTGCCATGTGCTTGCTGTTTGATTTGTGGCAAATGAAACTCTGTACCTCATTTTCTCATCTGTAAAGTGGAAATAATACTACTATTTTGTGCGTTTAACATACTGTAATAAAGCAGGTAAACTTGTGTGTGGCATATGGTAAGTACTCAACAAATATTAACTCATGTGTTTGTTCCCTCTACACAAAAAGGTCTTAAAAATTAAAGAGGAGCCAGGTATGGTGGCACATACCTGTATTCCCAGCAACTTGGAGGATGAGGCAGAAGGATCACAAGTTAGAGTCTAGCCTGAGCAATTTATCAAGACCCTGTCTCAAAATTTAAAAAAAGTAATAAAAAGGAGCTCAGGATATGGCTCCCCTGGGTTCAATTCCCAGTACTAGGAGGAAAAATCAGTTAGAAAAAAGAAAATTTATGTGAAAATACTACTTACAAAATAAATTAGAATTGCTAGCAAACAAAGGAAAAGAAATTTAACCATATTATTAATAAAGAAATGCAATTAAAAAATAAAGGGAAGCAGGCATGGTGGTTTACGCCTATAATCCCAGCAACTATATAGTGAGAACTTGTCTCAAAATAAAATAAAAAATGCTGGGGATGTAACTCAGTGAGATTATTTGCCGACATGCTTAAGGCCTTGGGTTCAATCCACAGTACAACAATAAAATGTATATCCCTTTGTGCCAGAATGGCAAAGTTTGGGAAAATGGATAACACATAGTATTAAGTAGGCTATGGGGAAAATAAACATTCCAGTATGGCATTGGTGATACTGATTGATACAAATTTCGTAGGACAGTCTATGAGAATTGAAAACTTGTACAAATGCATAAAAACATATACAGTAGTATTCGTTAAAGCATTGTTTATTATATTAAAAAATTAAGATGACCTACCTACCCATAAAAAACTATATTGCATTCTGATAGTTAGGATTTCCTGAAAACTGACTCTAAGTTAGGCACTGTGCTTATCTCTGAAAAATTTGTTCATATTCCTTAATATTTACTCTAAGCCTATATATAGAGGCATTGAGAGTTTTGTTTTCTTACTGAAACTCTTGAGTTTCAGAAAAGACAAGGAACTTGCCCACACTCTATCTTTCTGGTAGATGGCAAAGATTCCAAGGACTATGTTGTCCTATCCCCTATGATATAGTATTCTATGGAGCTATTTTACAAAGTAGTCCAGATCAGTTATTGCCAAATTGGAAGATATCCAAGATATATTGTATGAAAAAGCATATGAAGAAAAAATGATATAAGCCAGGCCTGGAGGCACCATGCCTGTAATCCCGGCGACTCAGGAGGCTGAGGCAGGAGGATCAGAAGTTCAAAACCAGCTTTAGCAGCTTAGGCCCTAAGCAACTTAACAAGATCCTGTCTCAAAATAAAGAGGGTTGGGGATGTGGCTCAGAAATCAAATACCCCTGGGTTCAATTCCTAGTACTCCCCACCAAAATAAAGTTATATATAATATGAGCCCTTTTAAAAAAATGTTAATATACCTTTTAAAAGTTTGGAGAGATAAACAACAAATTGTAAGTGTTTATCACTTAAGGAAATGGGATTGGGCTGAAGATGTAGCTCAGATAGAGCACTTACTTGCCTAGCATACACGGGGTCTTCAGTTTGATCCCTAACATTGTGAAAAAGCGGAAGATGGAATTACTGGATTCATTATATAATGTTAGTTTTTCAACAAGTATGTGTTAACTGTTCTGAATTTTTTAAAGAGACTTTTTAAAACTCAAATACATTTTCTAAGAAAAAGCAGCTTTTCATTTTTTTCCTTCTGTCTTTTAGGTGATTCCAGTGAATTCTGCAGGCTCTCCTGTTGGAGATGTACCATTCATCCGGTCAGGATTGCTAGGATTTGTAGGGCCAGTAAGTAATGCTTTCATGTTGATTTGGATACATCTGATTGAAATATTTGGTCATTAATTCACAGTACAGAACAAATTCCGATTATACCAAGGGTGTTACATTGCCACTTAGCTTCTATTTAGAGCAGCTCTTTTAAGAATGCCATAACGTTTGAAGCCAGGTACCCAGTGATTCAGGAGACTGAGGCAGGAGAGTCAGAAATTCAAAGCCAACCTCAGCAACTTAGCAAGATCCTGTCTCAAAATAAAAAGGGTTAGGGATGTAGCTTGGTGGTTAAATATGCCTAGGTTCTATCTTAGGTATCAAAAAAAAAAAAGTCATAAATAACTAATGACTATTGTTTCTATTACCAAAGTTAGTTGACTCTGTCAGACTAAAACATTATCTTGAAAATTCACTGCACTTACTCTTGCTTTCTTTCTTTGATTTGGTTAACTTGTTGCAATGAGTTAAAGGAGTGCTGGAAAAAGTATGCTTCAGTACCAAGGTGTAGGGGTGGGCCTTATGGCTTAGTGATAGAGCACTTACTGGCATTCCTGAGGCCCTGGATTCAGTTTCCAGCAAAATACACACATACACCCAGTGAGTAGTAAAGGTAAACCATAATGTATAGCATTAGAAAACATTTTCATACAAATTATCAGTACACATTGAGTATAATAGTAAATTCTTTGAGTGAAAACTATTTGTTATTTAGTAAATGGTATTTATAAGGCACCATGTTTACAGAGACAATTAGGACAGGAAAAGCTTGTCCTCAAAGGGCTCATGGTGAGCTTCATGTACCCACAGTATGGCAGAGAGCCAGGTCACAAGGGACATTGCATGATGAAATGGGAAATTAGGATTTTATTTTGTAAGTAATAGTCATTATCCTAGCGAAGCTATATCCTCCATTTATCTCTAAATCTCCTATACTTTTCTTTCTTCTCTTAATGCTGTAAGTTATAGAAGAGAAGTTATAGAAGAGAAGAGCTAACTTTATTTTATTTCTTCCCTACCATTTTTGGGGGGTGGAGGAGAAGGCATAGGTCTAGGAGAAACATTTTCCTAGAAATAGTAATATATACCTGCTGTCTTGGATTTCTTTACTCAACACCAAGAAATTCTCAAAGACTCAGCTCCTTTTAGCTTATTGCTCCACTAAGAGGTCCAGGATGGAATTTCATCTATCACATCTGCATTCCAAGAAACAAAGGAAACAATGTAGCCTTATCCTCCTAAGGAAGATTCCTTAAAACTGCTGTGCAGGTCTTCCAGTTATATGTTATTGATCTACACCAGTCCCATGGCTCCATCTACCTACAAGAGGGGCTGAAATGCTATCTTCATTTTTGTCAACTATGCCCAGCTAAAAATTGTCTTAATGTGAAAATGGAGAGACAGAGATTGGGGGTCTGGCACTTTTTCATTATTTACTCACCAATACCAAAACTTTCAGACTGTATTAGAAATGGCTGGTTCTTCTCTGATACCTAGGATGGTTCATTAGCTTCTTGAGCATAAAGGTTCTGTCTTACTGCTTAGTCCAGTCAGTGTAAGGCAGTACACTGTGCTTTAGTAAGTCAACAAGTGATTTCATGTGAGGAGATAGCTACTAGATCATTGAACATGTGTATGTAGACCAAAACACTTACGAATTCTGTAATGAATGAGGAAAGTTAATTTACTACAGATAGGTCTGGGCAGAGCGTTTGCACAGTGATGCTTTGGGTGCTTTGAAGGTAGTTTCCTGCTGTTTGGTTTTCTTACTGGAAGAGAAAACCTCCTACAGTGACTTTTATTTTATTTTATTACAGAGACTTTTATTAGCCTGTTTCTAATCATCTCAAATGGAGATATCATTACCCTTATAAATATGAAACAATCATTCTCATATTAAAACAGTTTTGATCTCCTCCAAATTCTAGTAGTAAATGCATTTTTTTTCTTCTCTGCGTTCAATCCTTGAATAGATACAGAAGATGAACTAATACATACTGTGGCTGGGAAAATAAACTGTACCTATGTGGAATCCTAGAACAAATTCCCTTCTTATATATTGCCAGACCCTATTGGATATAAGATGCCACTGATTTCCCCCACTGATTTCAGAGATGTCAAAGGGTGAAAAACTTTATTTAAAATCCATGAAATATGAGCTGGGCCCAGTGGTATACACCTGAAATTCCAGATATTTGGGATACTGATGCAGGAATATATCAAGTTTGAGGTCATCTTGGGCAACTTAGTGAGACCTTGTCCTATAATGAAAAGAGTTGGGGATGTAGCTCAGTGGAGGAGTGCTCCTGGATTTAATCCCCAGTGTTGTTTGTGAAAGAAAAAAAAATCCATAAAATATGACATTGTTTTCTTTCCTATGTATCTGTATCTTTATATAGCTATATATCCTATAGATATAAATATATATGTGTATATATATATCTGTGTGTATCTATGTCTATCTCCATATCTATTATCTGTGTATGTAGATATGCAGATTGATTGACTAAGTGTGTGTGTGTATAGGATCAGATTGAACCCAGGGCTGCACTACATTTTTAGGCAAGAGTGTCTCTTATTTTTTGATGAGATTTATTTCAAAGCAGGAAGTAAAGTATGTTTTACTGTTCAAAATATGAGAACCAGAGTAAATTATTGTTAACTTTTCAGGGTAGCTTGGTGTTTGTGGTTGGAAAAATGGACGGATTACTGATGGTTAGTGGTCGAAGACATAATGCTGATGACATTGTTGCTACTGGATTGGCTGTTGAGTCCATAAAGACTGTTTATAGAGGAAGGTAAGTAGTATAGGTTTTAAATATTAATGCTTGTAAAGCAGTGCTTTGAGTGGTTTTCTGTAGATTCTCTTTTTAAGTGATGGGGACTTTTCTGTTAAACATAGCAGAAGCCTGCCTTTGAATATATATCTCACAGCATCTGTTTTTATGGCTATAATTTAAAGGAATAAGATATAACTGTATCCTACATATTTCAGACTTTAATTATTACTGTCTGTTCAATCTTGTAAGAGAAGAATTTTAAAACTTCAAACTTCCTACATTTCTTCAATACAGTAATGCCATTCAAACTAATGGAGATAGATGTTGCTCCATAGTTTATATCTAGCAATTATTTTTCTTGTTTCTAATTAAATTATTATACTATTTAATGTGGAGATTGACATAGCACATAACTGCTGATAATTTCAAATCCTTTGGGCAGTTAGGTATCTTTGCTTATTAATGCAAGTCCACATATTTGCTACATTTGAGTAGTTAATGTCTTATTTAGCAATTTATGATCATAAGCATATATTTGCATAGCAATCTTGGTGTCCCTTTAGTTTTTTTTTTTTTTTTAAGAAATAAGACAGATTAATGAAACCAAAAGGAAAAACTGGTTCCTGAAATGTGTTTTTTTGGTAATGGTATATAACTTCCTATGAGATATGAATTCCATAGGGTAGACCTTTTATCTTTGGTCATAGTTACATTCCCAGCACTCAGTACAGTGCCTAACACTTAGTAGATGTTAAATAAATAGGTAAGGATGGAAGAAAGAGAGGCAGGTGAACCACCACATTCAACTCTCCTGTGGCTTCCCATTCTTTCATGCATTCATTCAACAAATATTCATTGGATGCCAACCATGTGCCACTGTTTTAGATGATTCAGCTGTGGTGGTGAACAAAATAGACTAAGTCCCTGCCTTGGTCTCTGCCCTCACATTCTCATTGTGAGAAATAGTGACCAAGTAAACAGGGAACTAGATAACATGTGAGTGGGTGGTAAGTGTTGTGGAGAAAAAACACTTGGATGGAGGCCTTGCTAGTTTATGAGGTGGTCTGGGAATGCCTCACTAGTAAGGGGACATTTGAGCGGAGACCTCACTCAAAACCAAATCCATCCTCCCTCCTTCAGCCTCCCAGGCCTCCATGATCTGCCCTTGCCTGTGTCTGACTTTCCTCCTGCTCTCTGCTTCACCACTTTGCTCCAGGCACACTGGCCTTCTTGCTGTTCCTCAAACCTGCCAAGTTCGTCCCTACCTCAGAACTTTTTCGCTTTCCGTTCCTTCTGCCTGGAATCCTCTTCCTCCAGATCTTCGTGTGGCTCGCGTCCTCACCTCATTCAGGTCTCTGCTCCAGTGTCCACTCCCCAGGGAGGCGCTTCCCAACCACCTGCATACCACTCTACCCGGGCCCTGCCCCAGTGTGCTTTCTAGTGCACATCGCAACATGGCATTATTATATATTTGTTGGTTTGTTCTGTCTCTAACACATACACTCCATGAAGACAGGATCTGTGTCTTTATTACCACTATGTCTTTACCATTCATGAAAGTGGTGCTTAATACTTGTTTTTGAATGAATCCGTCCTCATTGTGGTGGTAATGATTGCACATTGTCTTTTCTGAACTGCTTTTTTTCTGGGTGGTGTGGGGGGATGTTTCCACTCTGTAATTCCAGTTAAGCAAAGCAAGTAGGATTGGTTGTAAAGGGAGTCTGATGTGTTTGATCTGTCTCTCTTAGAATTGCTGTGTTTTCTGTGTCTGTATTTTATGACGAGCGCATTGTGGTGGTTGCGGAACAAAGACCCGATGCCTCTGAAGAAGACAGCTTCCAGTGGATGAGCCGGGTGCTGCAGGTGAGCACATGGGCTTTGTTCAGTCTGAAGAGGCCACCACCCCTGCTTTAGCACTTGCTGCAATGAAACAGTTTTGCCATCTTAGTTTTTTTCTTGCCAGTCACTGCTCAGATATTCTAGGTAACTGTTACGAGAATCAGATAAATAATGACATTTTTCCTTATGGATAACATACATTTTTTGCTCACATTGCTAAGAACAATTGAACCGACTTGCCTAAGCACATTCTTCCATGCCTACTACCTATGAAAGTTTTAACTGTCTATATGTAAATACATCCACACAGTAATCAATTCACTTGTCAGCAGTTATTCATAGTGTTACTACATGCCATAAGTGGCACCTCAATGTGAATATAGATATTATTATTATGATTATTATTATTAAGTTAGAGGAGATGCTAATTGAGATAAACCATGAGGGAAGGAGAATGGCTTAGGGCTCAGTATAAGGGAGATGTTTTTAGTGGGGAGCAGGCTAGAAGGGTCAGAAAACCCCTACTCTTCGTTTAGATTTGAATCTCCTTACCAGATATGTGTGCTTAGGCAAGTGACTGAACCTCCTAACATGTAAAGTGGGGATAAAATGTCTGTTTTACAGAACTATTGAAAGGAGTTAAGTGAGATAATTGAAGTATGTAATACCTGTATTCAGTAAATAATGATGGTGATTCTTAGCATTATCTCCAATAAGGAGATTTGAAAAGTTCACTCTATCTTAAGTAACATTTCCTTTTTAAATTTCTATTATTATTTTGTACCAGGGATTGAACCCAGGAGTGTTTAACCACTGAGCCACATCCCTAGCCCTTTTTATTTTTTATTTTTAGATAGGGCCTGGCTAAGTTAGCGAGGCCTCACTAAGTTGCTGAGGCTGGCTTTGAACTTGCAATCCTCCTGCCTCAGCCTCCCAGGTTGCTGGGATTATAGACGTGCACCACCATGCCCAGTATAATTCCTGTTTCCCCACTCTTCTTTTCACTCAGCATTTATCACCATATAAAGTTATATTTATTGTTTTCTACATCTGCTGTAGATCCCATGAAGGCCAACACTTCTCTTTTGTTTACTACTCAGTCTGCAGAGCTGATAATTGTGCTAGCACTTGTCATACTAGACTCAGTAAATATTTGTTGGTTAGGTGGATGATCCAAAAAAGTGTAGACTGTCTTGTCTTTGTAATAACAACTTATATATTATTGGAAGTGTTCTCAGTGTTTGTAACTTCTGTCTGAGGCATTTGGATTTATTAACAGCCAGTTAATAGTAATATTCTAGAAATTATGCAAGCATGAGATAAAGTGATAGGGCTTGGTGACTATTAAGATTTCTTTCTAAACTCAGGGTCTGTGATTCTGAATTATCAACTGGGGGCCTGGGAATATAGCTCAGTTGGTAGAGGGCTTGTCTTGCATGCACAAGGCCCTGGGTTCAAACCCCAGCACCACAAAAACAAAACACATCTATGAATTATTAGCTGGTCTGGCATACACTTGTTTAATTTAAAATGAAAGAAAATATTTTAGAAAGAAATATAAAATCTTTTCAATCTAATTTTTAAAAGAAAATCTATTGAATATAAAATAGGAAAGAATATGTAGGACTGGGCTGTGCTCTGGAAGATGGCTAAGGGGCAAACTTGAAGATTATTTTCTTACCATTCATGTTTTCAAACAAACACAAACCTATTTGTTTTATTCAGAATGAACATTGGAGCATAATGGTAGAATATTATGAATTATAAATTTTTTCTATTATATAAAAGTGAATATAACTGAAATTTCCCAAAATAATTTTAATTTTTCCCTGGAAAGCAAATTTAGGAATTACCAGTCCAAATGCTTATAAAAGTCATTTGAGGGGCTGGGATGTGGCTCAAGCGGTAGCGCGCTTGCCTGGCATGCGTGCGGCCCGGGTTCGATCCTCAGCACCACATACAAACAAAGATGTTGTGTCCGCCGAAAACTAGAAAATAAATATTAAAAAAATTCTCTCTCTCTCCCCCTCTATCTCTCTCACTCTCTCTTTAAAAAAAAAAAAAAAAAAAAAAGTCATTTGAGATCTGATTTGTATATGAAGTGAGAGGCCATTATCTTCCCAGCCTTTGTGATTTCTCAGTTTAGACATTTGGGTCCATAGTGAATGATAAAGGATACCACAGAGGTTAGAGGCCAAAGGTGGCTTAATTCCATGTTTGGGTATAATCTAAATATGAGGTATCTAACTCATCACCTGCTAAGGAAAGGTGATCAGTAGATGATTTACTAGACCGATTATAATACATTTGCTAACTTTTTGTTTATTCTAAAAGACAGCAACTTAAGAACTACCAGACTTTCTATTTCTCAGTTTTGGCTTGTAAGATAGTCTGAGGAATATGAGTTTCAAATCTATTCCTTTGCCCTTTTTAAGTTGTTTTTTAATAAAAGGCCTTGTCCATTTTTTTTCTTGTCCATCTTTTATAACTGACCTTTATTATAACTCTCACTCCATTTTCCTTCTAAATATGTACTTTTTTGTAAGGTCTTTATTAATACAATAGAAGCCTCTTAACTGCTATTTTAGAAATGGTATTAATGGTTTTTCAGTTTTAAAAGGTAGTTTAAGCTGAGCCTGATGATACATACCAGTAGTCCCAGCTACTAAGGATAATAAAGAAAGAAGAACTGATCACCTGAGCCCAGGAGTTTGAAACCAGCCTGGGTAACATAGTGAGATCCTATCTCAATAAATAAAATAAGTAGTTGGGCATGGTGGCACACTGAAATTTCAAGAACTACAGAGGCTGAGACAGGAGGATCAAAAGTTCAGAGTCAGCCTCAGGAACTTAGTGAGACCCTAAGCAACTTAGCAAGACCCTGTTGCAAAGTATAATATAAAAAGGGCTGGGGATGTGGCTCGGTGGTTAAGTGCCCCTGGATTCAATCCATACCATAAATAAATAGCTCTGTAAAAATAATAATTATAATAAGATTTTAAAGCAGACAATCATAAAGAATACTTTAGGGGCTGGGGATGTGGCTCAGCGGTAGCGCGCTCGCCTCGCATGCGGGCGGCCCGGGTTCGATCCTCAGCACCACATACAAACAAAGATGTTGTGTCTGCTGATAACTAAAAAATAAATATTAAAAAACAAACAAACAAAAAGAATACTTTAGATATTCTTTAAGTATTACATTTTAACACAAAGCATAAATGTCTGTTCATTGGATGTAGAATAGTATGTATGAGTGCACCAGTTTGGGTTCCAGATAACTTACTTTTATAAACTATACCCAAATGCATATCTTTAGTTTCTGGTTTAATTTCCTTAAGTTGGAATGAGAACATAGGTATATTGGAAAGGTAACTTGAATAGATAATTTGTACTTTTTGGATTAACTTGCTTACCTATCAGCAGTAGTTTTTTAGGAGCTCACCTTTAATATGTCTTTACAAAAGCCTAATAACTCTTTCATTCTTTTTGCATTTATATCTGATCAATTGATATAACATCTAATTAAACAATGTGAACATAGTAACTAGAATAGAATAGCTGTCATGAATAGTGTAGAAATCAGTACAGTTGACTTTCAGTAGGCATCCAGTGACATGGTCGGGAGTTGAGTGCACTGAGTGTAGTGTGTGGTCTCCAGTGCTCATTGCACTGTGGGCCTTCCCTAAATGTTCTGTACAGTGTAGTTTCGGTATCATGGTGGATCACTTAAGTGGGGGCCGGTTTAGAGAGTGTCTTGTTTTCCTAATAATTAACTTTGTCCCTATTTAATTAAGCTATGTTGTACAGGACAGAGGTTTTTAAAACCAAAATAAATTCTCAAGGTTTTGACATTATCATTTAAAAGGGAACATACTGAATCTGGTAAAGAGTATCCACCTCTATTTAGATTGTATATAATCTCTCTTCTGTTAATTTCTGTTATAGTTGAAAGATATATGGGATCATAATGATTATCTTTAGATCTTCAGTTATATGAGAGCTTAATGATCAATCATTCTAGACCTAGAGTGGATAAAGAAAAACCCTACAGTAAAACAATGGATCGTGTCAAGATCGTGTCTATTGTAGTAAAAATAACCTCACTGAATATTTTCTTCATATTTTTCTAGGCAATTGATAGCATTCATCAAGTGGGAGTTTATTGTCTTGCTCTGGTGCCTGCCAATACATTGCCAAAAACTCCACTAGGAGGGATTCATATATCTCAGACGAAACAGCTTTTTCTGGAAGGATCTTTACATCCTTGCAATATCCTCATGTGCCCACACACCTGTGTGACGAATTTGCCAAAACCTCGGCAAAAGCAACCAGGTAATATGCTAGCTTACAATCAATAAGCCTCTCAGAATGATTCTTTGTTTAGAGTTAGACATTACAAAGACCAGTAACTCATGAATTGCATCAGCTGACCAAAAGCAAGGAAGTTTGAGACCCTACAGAATAGGCTTCTTTGGGTTTACTCCTGTCCCCTCTTCAGAGTTCTCCTGGGTATAAAGTATGAGTCAAGATGATCAGAATCCCTCTGGTAGAACTAGAATAAAGGCAATTCTATAAGGGAAGATTCTGATAACAAGAACAGCTGGTATTTAGTGAGTGCTTCCTAAATGTCAAATACTAAGCATTTTGCATATATGATCCTAAAACTTTACCATCAGCTGTGAATAATAAAATTCACATAGCTAGTTAGTGGCAGAACTGAAATTCGCACTTCATGCGACTAAAATTTCTTTGAAACATGATGGCATACTGCCTTTCTGTTGAGAGTCTCTTACCTAGATTCATGCCTCATTTCTTTTCAGCTGTTAGGGTCTGAGTTGGGTCTGTAATACATCTGAGGAGTAGAATCTTTTTTTTTTTTTTTTTTTTTAAAGTTGTGGATGGGCAGACTGCCTTTATTTTATTTGTTAATTTTTATATGGTGCTGAGGATCAAACCCATTGCCTCACGCATGCTCCCAGTGTTTAAAAAAAAAAAAGATAAATCCAACATGAAATCATTACATTTCATTGATACTTTTTTCGTTTTAAGGCTCCTAGTTTCATGTGAATGCCTGAAACACATGAAAGCCAAAGTCTGGCCTCTGCCGATTATTCACATGTGTATGTATACACACAACATTATGTATCAGCCTCCAAATGAGAAAAGATGACTATGGGAGAATTAGAAAGAGAAGGGAAGGTGTGACATTTAATTATATTTCTGTGAGACAGCTTTTGCTGAAAGAGAAACATGATGTACCATAATGTATAAAGTAAGCCTGTGACTCTAGAATATTGCCATCATCAGGATATTAGATGGTGGAATGAGACAGACATCATTACCCTAGGTGACATGTATGATTGCATAAATGGTGTGACTCTACATCATGTACAACTAGAGAAATAAAAAGTTATGCTCCATTTGTGTACAATGAAATGAAATGCATTCTGCTGTCATGTATAACTAATTAGAAAAAAAATGTTAATATAAAAAAAGATGTTAATATACCCTGCTCTGCAGTAATTATTGGTCTGCTCGCTGAAGATCTTAGGTTTATCCAGATGTTATTGTCACCTACCCTTGTGCTATTGACAATATGTATAGAGTTAAAGAATATATGATTTTTATCAGTTTTTGCTAGTATTCTGAAGGGGCATTCAAAAGCAAGAAGTTTGTGTGTTAGTAATCAAGAAATGTATAGGGGCTGGCTTGTGGCTCAAGGGGTAGAGCACTTATCTAGCATGCGTGAGGCACTGGGTTTGATCCTCAGCACCACATAAAAATAAAATAAGGGTATTGTGTCTATCTACAGCTAAAAATTAAAAAAGAAAGAAAGAAAGAAATGTATAAAGAAATATTTGCAAACACATTAACTGCCTAGGCATATGGCAGATACATAAAAACACACATGGGACTGGGAGCCGAGCTCAGTGGTAGAGCATGTGCTTAGTAGATGTGAGGCCCAGGGTTTAATCCCCAGCACTGAAAACACACATAAATCATTTCTCCATCTCCAAAGTCTGTTAAACTGCAGTCCCATATTTACTTGTCATATGAGTAAAATCTTCTTTTTTAAAATTCTGGTGATTGAACCCAGAGGTCTTTATCACTGAACTATATCCTCACATCTTTTTTTTTTTTAATTTTTAAGACAGGGTCTCTCTAGGTTGCTGAGGTTGACATTGAACTTATGTTCCTTCTGTCTCAGCCTTCTGAGTTGCTAGAATTATAGGTCTGTGTCAGGTGTAAAATCTTATTTTAAATAGCATTTAATGTAGGATTCTTTTAACAAAACATTTGTGTTGGAGATACTTAAAAGATGTTGCTTAAAAATATAGTAGAAGCTTAAGCAGTGCTTTTGCAAGTCAAATTTCATCTTATTTTATCAAATAATAAAAACCTATATAAAATATTTATTCCTAAGCTTCCAAAGGCATAGCAACATTTCATCCTGTCTGGTGAAAGCACTATGTTTGATTTAATATTTTTGCTTTCTTTTGTGATTGTCTGCTAAGATCTTAGTTGGATACATATGTATAGAACCAAAGCAGTTTGAAAATCATGATATCAACTAGTGGAGATGATGAGAGAATAGAATGAGAATTTAGGATTTGAAAAAAAAATAGAGAAAAATGGACATGATTAAGAAGTGAGATAAGAAAGGAAAGGAGAGGAAAAGGAAGATAGAAAAGTTGTTAAAGGCCAGAAGCAACAATCCCATTGAGATACCTATTGGTGCTTAGTTTAAAGAAGAAGAATATGTCAAATGAGTAAAAATTTTTGGTGTGGGGGAATTTTTTCTGGTTCTGTCACTACACTTTGCAGATAAACAGCTTAAACAAGAATCAAGGGGCTGGGGTTGTGGCTCAGTGGTAGAACACTCGCCCAGCATATATGAGGCACTGGGTTTGATCCTTAGCACCAAATATATATATGTGTACAAGGAAATGAAATACATTTTGCTCTCATATAACTAATTAGAAAAAAAAATGTTAATATAAAAAAGATGTTAATATACTCTGCAGTAATTAATAGTCTTCTGTGTGTGTGTGTGTGTGTGTGTGTATTGTGTCCATCTACAACTTTAAAAAAAAAAGGAATCAAGTTTATTTCTTTCTTAGGTAAAAGAAATTCAGAGATAGACAGGCCAAGGCTAGAATAATCACTTTGCAATCACGTTCTTCCAGCATTTCATCTTTTTGCTCTGGTGTTATGTTAGCAAACTGGTTTTATAGATGTGTTATATAACAAATCTAAAACTTGGTTCTCTGAAATAATAAGTATTTGTTTTTCAATGATTGAATACAAATCATCGGGACATGACTTGGCCCCAGGCTGCAAGTTAGGTTCAGAAATAGCCATGTGTTTCCTCATGATGGGACTAGCCTCTACTTAGGTTGTATTTTTCTCAAGGCAGGTGGCAGAAGAAGAACCAGCCAAAGCACATAAGATATTTAAAGCTTCTGTTTCTTTCAGGGTCTCCTAACATTTCATCATCCAGAACAAGTTAGACCATACCTAAAATCAGTGTAGCAGAAAAGTAGAATCCTTCCATGTGACCACAGCTAGGACAGGAAGGAAAAGAAGGAGTATGAGAAAAAGGAAGAAAAAGAAGGAGTATGAGACTGTCTCAGAGTCTGTTAGGATCCCTGACCTCTAGCCATCATTTCTGATTTCTACATCATTTTGTATTCTGGCTAGCAAGTAGCAGAAAAGGGTAAAGAAATAAATAGTGGGCAGGGATTGTAGCTCAGTGTCAGAGGACTTGCCTTGCATGCATGACATGAGGCTCTGGGTTTAATATCCAGCACCACCACCCCCCCCCCAAAAAAAAAGGAAAAAGTAGAGAATATTTTCCCTTTAAACATGTTTTCTAGAAATTGCACCTGCTACTTTCTCTTACATGTTAAGCCTTTCACACTATAAAGAATGTAGTCTTTAGGCATGTGGCACATGTCCAGCTAGAAACTGGGGATTGTGTTATTAATAAAAAAGTGAAAAGCAGGCGTTGCGGTTGACAGATAACAGTTTTTACCATAAGCTTATCAAGTTTTGGAGAGAAACAAGAAGGTATGTTTACAGGAGCAAAAGTATCTATAGTTAGCTTCTTGAAGTTATTGCTTTCAGTATTTTTCACTCTGGAGCCCATAGAATCAAGAAATATGCTCAGAAGAATTTCAAAATATTGCTGCTAAATTGTTTTTGTGGCTTAAAATTGACTTTTAAAAATGCAATGCCTTTATTAATTTTACAGTGTGAATTCAGGATTGTACAATTCACACAAATGTACTCTGAATTCCTACATACGTAAAGATTCTCTCCAAAGTGATCTAGCTCTAATTTATTATATAGTTTCATAGACAGGAATATTGCATATAGTACTTAAAATTGTATTAGACAATTTATAAACTAAAACAGTTTAGCACTGTTGGAATACTTTACCTTTTTTCAACTTTTTTATTTGACTTTTAATCTTTCTAAACTTTCATTTTGAAATAATTTCACACTTTAAAAAAAAAGTTGCTTAATGGTACAAAAAATTCCCTTATATCCTTTATCCAGCTTCCCCAACTGTTTACCCTTTTAAAAGTGATTATATGACCTAAGTCATTTTGTGTCATCTGTTTTAATAACTTTAGGATCATCAGATTTGGACAATACTTAGCTGGTATTAAGTTTGATTTGTTACCTTTCTGCCATCTTCTTAGCTTATTAAGGTAGAGTCTTGGTCTTCAAGTAACCCTAGCACTTCTTTCTTATTCTTATTCTTATTCTTATTCTTATTCTTATTTTCTTCTTCTGATGCTGGGGATTGAACCCAGTGGCACTTTACCACTGAACTACATTCCCAGTCCTTTTTATTTTTTTATTTTGAGATAGGGTTTTGCTACATTGCTGAGTCTGGCTTTGAATTTGTGATCTTCCTGCCTCAGACCCCTGAGTAGCTTGGATTATAGGTGTACACCACCACACCCAGCTCTAACATTTTTTTCTTAAGAGTTGGAGGGATGTATGGATTGATTGCTTGCTTGATTGATTGTATTGGGGATTGAATCCAGAAGCACTTTACCTCTGAGCTATATCCACAGCCCTTATTTTTATTTTTTTAATTAATTTATTTATTTTTTAGTTGTTGATAGATATAAACTTACTCCCATTCCTCAGATAGCAAAAATTTTTAAGACTAGATATTTATTACTATTAATACATTTTGATTAGAGCAAAAGAAATTATTTATCAGTGGAAACCAGTGCAAAGGCAGTTCCTCAGGCTGAAAACTTCCCTGTATACCCTAGCTTCAGTAGCCTCCTTACTTCTATTGCTCCCCTAACCATGACTCTCCTGTGGTCCTGTTTTATCTTTTTCTAGCAGTTCCTGCTACCTGACTTTGTTTATATGTATATATACTTCTTGGTTGCCTTTCCTCTTAGAATATAAGCTCTATCCTGTTTGATTACTGCCTTCCCAGTGCCTAGAAGAGTGCTCTAGTCATTCTATTATTGAATGAATGGTTGAACCAGTTTGGGTCAGTCAGGAAATGCTTTGAGGATAGTTAGATTGAATTGCTGTTTTCAGAGCGTTGATTTTTGCCTCTATTTACAGGTGTAGGCCCTGCTTCCGTGATGGTTGGGAATCTGGTTGCTGGAAAACGCATAGCACAAGCTGCAGGAAGGGATCTGGGGCAAATTGAAGAGAATGATTTAGTGAGGAAGGTAAGTGTTCCAGAAGTGCTGAAATTTTACCAACGAGTCAAGGACAGAACTTACATTTTAGATACCATATAGGGGATACATTGCTTGAAAGTTGCTGACCATCAGTCTTTTTTCTGCTTTATGATTTCAGCACCAGTTTCTGGCAGAGATTTTGCAGTGGCGAGCCCAGGCAACTCCTGATCATATACTCTTCATGCTGCTAAATGCCAAGGTATTAAAAATTGAATTGCATATCTAATTAACTGAATTCTACGGGAGTACCTTAGGCACTCTCAATCTCTTTTCTTTCATCAGAAAATTTCTAAGGAAGGAGTTATTGCTTTTTCCTTGTTTTGACACATGAGGATAAATTATACAATCACTCTTAAGATTGAAATGAGACCTCCCAGAGTGCTATTTAATACTTTATTTTCTTGTGTTATAATCAAGTCTTTTTAAGAATGATGGGGCCAACGGTGCAATTGTATAAATACACAGATGTATGGAACATATTATGTCATATTTTTTAATCCAATTTGACTTTTAATTATTTGATTTCTTCCAAAAAGAAAATTATTTTACCCCCATATTTTAAAAACAAAACCTATTTTTAGTACTTACTTAAAGGATTAATTACTGACAGATAAAAAACGAATTGAAAATTATATAGGAGTACATTGGCTAGGTTTGGTGGCCTGTACCTATAGTCTTAGCTGTTTAGAACACCAAGGCAGGAGAATCATGAGTTCCAGGCCAGCCTGGGGAATATAGGAAGACCCTGTTGCAAAGAAGGGGAAACAAAAAAAGAAGAGAGAGTATATTTCACTACTGGTTCTAATAGATGGTTTATCATAATGTTGTGGGTTTGTTTTTTAAAAAAACATCTTTTTTTTCTTCTCTTTTATATGTAGATGAGCACAATACCTTTATTTATTTATTTTTATTTGGTGCTGGGAATCAAACATAATGCCTCACACATGCCAGGCAAGCGCTCTACCACTGAGCTACAACCCCAACCCTCATGGGTTTGTATCTACTGTACTAGGGATTAAACCCAGAGGTGCTCTACAACTGAACTACATCTCCAGCCCTTTTTATTTTGTATTTTGAAAAAGGGCCTTGGTAAGTTGCTGAGGTTGACCTTGAACTTGTGATCCTCTTGCCGCAGCCTCCCAAGTCACTTGGATTATAGACATGCAACACTTTGTTCAACTCCATAATATAGGTGTGGGTTTTATTATGGTTTTTTTTTTTTTGGGGGGGGGTACAGGTGATTGAACTCAGGGGCACTCAGCCACTGAGCTACATCCCCCAGCCCTGTTTTGTATTTAGAAACAGAGTTGTTTAGCACCTTGCTTTTGCTGAGTCTTGCTTTGAACTTGCAGTCCTCCTGTCTCAGCCCCACAAGCCACAGGGATTACAAGCATGCGCCTGGCTAATATTGTATTTTTTTTGGTTTTCCATTCTGTGGTAGTCTGATATATTTTCTTTAACTTATTAATGATTGAGTCACAGACTGAAAGTATTGTGACCAAATTATAGCAGTTCTCACCAGCAGAGGCAGATTGGAAAAGCCTATTGGATCTCTTAGGGAACTTATCTGCTCTGTCTTCATATAATCTAATTTTGGGGGGGGTTAATTTGTTTGTTTGTTTTGAGAATGTATGTAGTGATAAATCTTAATGAGAGAAGTATGCTGTGCATTAAAGTGGAAATTATTAAAAAATTTTAAGAACAACTGCTTCTGTGAGACAAAACTCTGGGACTTCCTTGCTCCATATATTCAGGCAGTGGGCTTCTCTTCAAGTCTGTGGTTCATTCACTAAGGTTCTTATACTTTATTAAGAAGCCATCATTTTGGGGCTGGGGGTGTAGCTCAGTGGTAGAGTGCTTGCCTTGCATGTGTGAGGCCCTGGGTTCCATCCTCAGCACCACCTAAGAATAAATAAATAAAAATATTGTGTCCATCTACAACTAATTATTTATATATATATATATATATATATTTTTTTTTTTTTTTTTTTTTTTTTTAAAGCCATCATTCTGGTCACTTCCCACCTCACTCCCAGGCTTGGATATAGTTTAAGTTGTGGATGTTATGAAATCCATACCCCAGATATTTGTTTGTGAACATAAATTTAAATTTGCTTCTTGTTTTAATATAAATGATTGACTGCCCAAAGGGCGTATAATTCATTTAATTCTATATATTCTTGTATTTTGCCTTGGATAAGCCTAGGCCACCAGATTATTAACCATACATTGTTCCCTCATGCATAGAATATTGTGTTTACTAAACTAAAATTTGCTCTTGTGCCATGAACCAGAATGATTTTTCCCCCCTGTGGTGCTGAGGATTGAACCATGGGCATCCTACCACTGAACTATATCCCCAGTCCTTCATTTTTTTTTTTTTTTTTTTTTTTGAGACAGTGTCTTACTGAGTTACTGAGGCTGGACTGGATCATCTTGTGATCCTCCTGCCTCAGCCTCCTGAGTAGCTGGGATTATAGGCCACTCTGCCCAGCTCAAAAAGAAATAGCCTTATAAATTTAACCCTGACTTTAGCCAAAGGCATATTAATTTTAGTGTTATAACCTTAATGCTGAAAATAAACAATCAACTAAATAAATTATGGTTATAGCCATTAAAAACAGTGTTACAGAGGAATATTTGATGACCTAGAAAATATTTATCATGTATAAGGGGAAATATGATATAAAATGTAATAATTGAATATGTACTGAAGATCCTATTCTAGATATGAGGAAACCAAGCACAGAGATTATAGAGCTAATAAGTGATAGGAGTAGGAAATTAGCTCTTTTTTTAACGTTCAGTTTTTGATTAACAAGTATAAATTGTACATATTAATGGGGTACAGTTTGTTATTTCAATACATGCATACAGCATGTACTAACCAAGCAGAAATTAGTTCTTTACATTTATTTGAACCCTAACTTGTGGAGCACACATTCTTAACCAAAATGTTGTGCAGCCTCTAGCAGATGACATGATACCATGTTGCATGTAAATTTACATATAATATATATTCATTTTTAAAAGACCAGGTAATAGTACAACCATCTGGAATACAATTTGGCATTATCCAGTAAAGTTGAAGACTGGCAATCCAGAGATGCAGCAGTTACATTTTTAGGTCTGTATTCCATTGAAACATGTATTTAAGCGTAAGAATACATGTCCAAGAATGATAATGTCCATCAGCCAGAAAGTGGATGAATAACTTGTTGTACCTTCATACAATGAAATATTATATAGCAACATAGAGGAATAACTGTACCTACACAAAACAGCATGATGACTTATAAATAATGTTGAATTAAACCAACTGGGTGTGGTGGCGTGCTTCTGTAATCCTAGTGACTTGGTAGGCTGAGATGGGAGAATCACAATTTGAGGCCAGCCTCAGCAATTTAGCAAGGCTCAAAATTAAAAATAAAGGGCTAGGTCCACTGGGGTCGTAGCTCAGTGGGAGTATATTTGCCCAGCATGTGCAAGGCACTGGGTTCAATTCTCAGCACTGCATATAAATAAAATAAAGGTCCACTGACAACTAAAAAAATAAAGTGCTGGGGATGTAGCTCCTGGTAGAGTACTTAACCTAACAAGTTCAAGGCTCTGGGTTTGATCCTCAGTACTACCAATAAATAAATAATAAAATAAAAAGGGCTCGGTATGTAGCTCATTGGTAAAGCACCCCCAGGTTTTATCTCTAGCACACACCCACCACCTAAAGAAAGAAAGAAGTGAAGCACAAAGGAATTTATACAGCACAATTCCATTCATTTACAATTGAAAATTATTCATGAATGTTAACAATATAAAGAAATCAGTGACCAACAAAAACATCAAGATAGTGGTTATCATGGGTGCTTCTGAGCAGCTAGGAGGGTTTTATTCTTATCCTTCTGGTGTCTACACTAATGCTTACTTACTAATTTTTCATTAAGTTATGTGCATATTTTCCATTTTCCCTTATACGTGTCATGTTTCACAAGGAAGGGTTCAAAAAGCTCTCCTCAGTCAAACTTATGAAGACTCACAGGAAAAATTATTGTCAAGATCAGGAAAAGGGGCCTGCAGTTGTGGCTTGGTGGTAGAGCGCTTGCCTAGCGCATCTGAAGCTCTGGGTTCGATCCTCAGCACTACATAAAAAATAAATAAATTGGGCTGGGGATGTGGCTCAAGCAGTAGCGCGCTCTCCTGGCATGTGTGCGGCCCGGGTTTGATCCTCAGCACCACATACAAACAAAGATATTGTGTCTGCCAAATACTAAAAAAATAAATATTAAAATTTTTTCTCTCTCTCTCTCCCTCTTTCTCACTCTCTCTTTAAAAATAAAGAAAGAAAGAAAGAAAGAAAGGTATTGTGTCCAACTACAACTAAAAAATAAATATTAAAACAAAACAAAAAGGAAAGGGTCTCCTCATCTTTATTATTAGCTGGTAGATTCTGCATACTATTTTTGTTTGTTTGCATCTTCACTATTAGCAAACTCAGAGCCAGGTTTGTGTTGTACACACAGCAGATGTGCATGACCACTCAACCATCACTTACTGTCTTTACCTCACACCTGCTCTCATCCTATTTTGATTTTTATTAATTTACTTTTACTCTTATTTCCTCACTTACAAAAATAAAAGATCATATGTATTTTTAAAACTACTTTAAGGAAAAATACTATAAATAAGTGTTTAGGTTAATTTTATTATGCCCTAAATATCTACAACACTTTTTTAAAAAAGAAAAGGAATCTTATACCTGCCTTTTGATACTAAGTAATAGTTTGCAAAAGATAATCTACCAAAGCACAACCCTTTTAGGTATAATGTCAGATTGGTTGTGCTTTTCCCTTGGTGGTTTATTTTCTTGATGAACTTTGATCTGCTTATCCTTTCTAATAATGTTTAAAGGGAACTACTGTATGCACAGCCAGCTGCCTTCAGCTTCATAAGCGAGCAGAGAGGATTGCATCAGTTCTTGGTGACAAAGGACATCTAAATGCAGGAGAGAACGTTGTGTTGCTCTACCCACCTGGTAAGTGTTGGATTGGTAGACTACTAAACTCCAAGACTAGACTACATAGTAGGAAAGGTCAGGAACTCTGGGCTACCATCTATGACCGTGGTACTGTGTATTTCCCAACACCAAGCAACCATGTACCATAAACTAAGGTGTGAGCCAGGTGACATATCCCATAGTTGTGCAGTGTGATAGCTCTTCTTGAGATTCTGTCTTTTTGACTTACTCTTCTATTTCCATTATCAG
Organism: Marmota monax; assembly: GCF_021218885.2. Classification (NCBI taxonomy): domain Eukaryota; kingdom Metazoa; phylum Chordata; class Mammalia; order Rodentia; family Sciuridae; genus Marmota; species Marmota monax. Next base: position 31,641,902 of record NW_026695227.1, read on the forward strand.
TGCCTGGCACATAAAAGTCACCTAGTAATTATTAAACAAATGAATGAGTGAATGAAGATTTCAACTACCTGGCTTTTGAAAACCTTTGAAACAGATGATTTGAGGTTGAGCAGTGGTATATACTCATGGGAGTGTACTGGGGAGGCTGAAGCAGGAGGATTTATTGATCCCAGGCATTCAAGGCCAACCTGGGCAATGTAATGAGACCCTGTCCCTTCCGAAAACAAAGCAAACAAACAAAAAATGATTGCCTTGTTTCTAGGATGGAATGGGACCATTTTGCCTGGCTTCCAAATGATTGTTGTCTTTGAATTCTGTTGACTTAACATTCTTTGTATTATTATTAGTGTTTTGTTTCCTCTTGTTGTTGCTTTTATCTTTGATGTTCTAATTTAATTTAGTCATAACCTTCCCTTCATAGAAAGAGGGTTAGGATTATTTGATAACAGGATTATTTGATAACAGTTTGCTGTCACCAAATATTAGATGAAATATTTGAGTAATCTCTTTATTCCTATTCCATCAGCCACATAATCCACTCAAATATCCAGCCTTCTTTGGTCACTTATCTCCCTTATTTCCCTTCACTCTAATAGACTTTACTATGGCATTTTATTTTCATGGATACTGAGATTTCTTAGATCATCTGGAATCTCTCCTGCCATATTCCCATGTAGTTGTCTTCCATCTATCAATTAATGATTCAGCAACAGACTAGAGCACATCCTGAGGAGACCTCTCACCCAGAGTCTTCAAATTGAGCCACATTTTTCATCCCTAAAATACACAAATTGAGTAAACAACAATTAAGAAGTCTAATTACTCTTCCTATATCAGCCTTCTAATATTTTTATAAAAATTTAAATGTTCCTCATTTCTTCATTTCCTATTTTATCTTCTTAGTTAAAACTCCTCAATTTCTGTAATAAGTAATGTCAAGTAACAATATGAACATGCTTCAAGTATCTTTCAAGGGTTTACCTCTGATATCTTCCTTGTTATCTGTTCTTGGCTTCTCTTTTAAGTTGTTTTAAATGCTGCTTTGCCTTCAGTTTGTTCTTAAGGCACTGACAGAAGAAATTTATATTATTAAGTTCTGATCTGAATGACCCAGCTGGCACATGATTTTGGAAAATCCACATTTAGTTTCTTAGTGATAGTATTTGATTAAATGGCTCTCCTGACAGGACCCTCTGTCTTGCAGGCATCGAGTTAATTGCTGCATTCTATGGGTGCCTGTATGCAGGGTGTATACCTGTGACTGTCCGACCCCCTCATGCTCAGAACCTTACTGCAACATTGCCCACTGTTCGCATGATTGTTGATGTAAGTACCAACTGTATCTTGCATTGTCTTCATATCATAAGATCGAGACTTAAACAACGAAGGATCCTTACTAATTTTCCAGTTTTGTTGGTCCAGGAAGTGAAAATTTTCTCCTAAAAACAATCTCCTTTTTTCAGTCTCCAAAGTAATCATCATTATTCAGTGAAGGAACTGTGTAGGAAAATTGTTTTTGGTGAAATATGGAATTGTGGCCAATAATCATGAACATTAAGGAGGTGAAGTTCTCATTAGCAATTCTCTGTAAAATTTGTGCCCCCCCTGCTTAAAACATGTTGTCTGTTTGACATTTCTGCACAGTAATCAAGTGTTACTTGCCAAACTCAAAAATCCTCCCAAGTGGACCTACGTAGGAGCCCAGGCCCAGGCTAGTCCAGTCCACTACACTGACTGGCAGACCCATGCCAGAACTCAGGGCCCAGCCCGGGGCCAGCTCCACTGACCTGCCCGGGAGCCCATGGGAGCCCAGGCCTAACCCACTTCTATCTTGGGACACTGCAGCCATCGTCATAGCCCTCCCCACACAGTAGCCTTCTCCTTATGACAACAGGGTCTAGAAGCAGCTGCATCTCGGAACAGGCAGCCCAGGCCATTGTAAGGCCTACCCTTTCAGCTCCATTTCTGAAAGAGGTTGCATCCATCTTGGGATACCCACCCTGCTATTGCCACCACCACCTATAGTTGCAGTAGCATCCATCGTGGGTCATCTGCAGGGACTGGAAGCCCTATAAGAAGGTGAGGTACAGATAATCTGCATGGATACTATAAGATTATAGAGTAGAAACTGTTAATACCTCAGATCCACACTGCAAGAAAGGAAGATGCATAGACAACATGAAAAAACATGGAAAAACGTGCCCCAAACAAACCAGGATATTACAATAATAGAATCCATGGACAGTGCAGTTGATGAAATGACAGAAAAGGAGGTCAGAATGATCTGTGAATTAAAGAATGGCTGGGGTTATAGCTTAGTGGCAGAGCACTTGCCTTGCACATGTGAGGCAGTGGGTTCTATCCTCAGCACCACATTAAAATAAATAAAATAAATAAAGATATTGTGTCCATATTTTAAAAAAATTCTTAAAAGAATGACCTAAATGAACAAATACAGGCAAAAATTGATCAACCAACACAGAGATAAGGGAGCAAATACAGGTAGCAAAAGATTACTTCAAGAGTGAGTCAAAGGGGCTAGGGCTGGGGCTCAGTGGTAGAGCGCTTGCCTTGCACAGGTGAGGCACTGGGTTCGATCCTTAGGACCACATAAAAATAAATAAAGATATTGTGACCATCTACAACTAAAAAACAATTTTAAAAAAAAAGAAAAGAAAGAAAGATTCTGAAAAAAATCATAAATACTTGAAATGAAAGAAACAATAAAACCAAATAAAATACTCAATAGAAAGCATCACCAACAGACTAGATCACTTGGAAGTCAAAACATCAGATAATGAAGAAAAAGTATACAATCTGGAAAAAAGTTGACCACACAGTGAAGATGGTAAGAAACCATGAAAAGAACATCCAAGAATTATGGGATAGCATCAAAAGACCAAATCTAAGAGTTATTGAGATACAGAAAGGCACAGAGATTCAAACCAAAGGAATGTACAATCTCTTCAATGAGATAATTTCAGAAAATTTCCCAAACATGAAGAATACAAATACAAGAGGCTTACAGGACACCAAATATACAAAATGACAACAGTTCTACACCAAGGCACATTATAATGAAAATGCCTAGCATACAGGAAAAGGATAGAAGTGTAAAGGCCGCAAGAGAGAGGAATCAGATCACGTATAGGGGGAGGCCAATTTGTATCTCAGCAGATTTTTCAACCCAAATCCTCAACATATACCAAGCTCTGAAAGAAAATGGATGCCAACCAAGAATCTTATATCCAGCAAAATTAAGCTTCAGATTTGATGATGAAATAAAAACCTTCCATGGGGCTGGGATTATGGCTCAGTGGTAGAGCACTTGCCTCATATGTGTGAGGCACTGGGTTCGATCTTTAGCACCACATATAAATTAATGAATAAAATAAAGACACATAAAAAATTTAAAAAAAAAACCTTTCTTGATAAACGAAAAAAAATTTATAGTGAGAAATTTGGACTTAACACACATATAGACTATTTCATCCATCAACTAGCAAATATACTTTCTTCTCAGCAACACATGGATCCTTCTCCAAAATAGACCATATGTTATACCACAAAGCAAGTCATAGCAAATACAAAAAAAAAAAAAGAGAGAGAGAGAGAGATAGTACCCTGCATTCTATCAGACCATAATTGAATGAAATTAGAAATCAATAATAAAAAAGAGAAGCTACTCCCAACACCTGGAGACTATACAATACACTATTGAATGACACATGGATAACAGAAGACATCAGGGAGGAGATTAAAAAAAGATTCTTAGAGGCAAATGAGAACTCCAGTACAAGTTATCAAAATCTCTGGGACACTATGAAAGCAGTGCTAAGAGGAAAATTCATTGCATGGAGTTCATTCGTTAAAAGAAGAAAAAGTCAACAAACAACCTGACATTACAGCTAAAAACCCTAGAAAAAGAACAAACCAACTCCAAAAGTAGTAGAAGACATGAAATAATTAAAATCAGAGCAAAAATCAATGAAATTTAAAATAAAGAAATAGTTCAAAAAATTGACAAAACAAAAAGCTGGTTCTTTGAAAACATAAATACAATTGACAAACCCTTAGCCATTCTAATAAATTACAAATTATCACAAAAGACACTATTGAAATACAGAAAACAATTAGAAATTATTTTGAAAATTTATACTCTAGTAAAATAATAAACCTCAAAGATGCTGACAAATTTCTAGAGGCATATGATCAATCCAAACTGAGTCAAGAGGACATACACAATTTAAACAGATCAATTTCAAGCAAGGAAATAGAAGACACCGTAAAAAAACCTACCAACCAAGAAAAGCCCAGGACCAGACAGATTCACAGCTGAGTTCTATAAAACCTACAAGGAAGAATTAATACCAATACTCCTCAAATTACTCCATGAACTAGAAAAGGAAGGAACCCTTACAAACTCATTCTACAAAGCTAGTATCATCCTGATAATAAAAATCAGGCAGAGACACATCAAGGAAAGAAAATTTCATACCAGTATCACTGATGAACATTGATGCAAATATTCTCAATAAAATTCTGGCAAATCACATACAAAAACGTCTTAAAAAAATAGTTCACCATGATCAAGTAGGGTTCATTCCAGGGATGCAAGGTTGGTTCAACATATGGAAATCAGTAAATATAATTCAACACATCAATAGACTTAAAAGATAAAAATCATATGATTATATCAATTGATGCAGAGAAAGCATTTGACAAAATACAGCACCCTTTCATGTTCAAAACACTAGAAAAACTAGGGATAGTAGGAACATAACCTCAACATTGTAAAAGCTATATCCTAAACCAAGGCCAGCATCATTCTAAATGGAGAAATTTTGAAAGCATTCCCTCTAAAAATGGGAACAAGACAAGAATGCCCTCTTTCACCACTTTTATTCAACACAGTGCCTGAAACTCTAGCCATTAGACAGACAAAAGAAATTCAAGGGACACCGATAGGAGAAGAAGAGCTCAAAACTATCATTATTTGCTGTCGACATGATTCTATATTTAGAGGATCTAAAATACTCCACCAGAAAACTTCTAGGATTAATTAATGAATTCAGCAAAGTAGCAGGATACAAAATCATACCCATAAACCAAATGCATTTCTATACATCAGTAATGAATCCTTTGAAAGAGAAATTAGGAAAACTACCCCATTCACAATAGCCTCAAAAAAATAAAATGCTTGGGAATCAACAAAGGAGGTGAAAGACCTCTACAATGAAAACTAAAGAACACTAAAGAAGGAAATTGAAGAAACTTTAGAAGATGGAAACATCTCCCATGCTCTTGATAGGCAAAATTAATATTGTCAAGGGAGATGATGGCGGGTCAGAGGAAGTCAGTATTCTGTGTCGCTCCATGACCTGGGACTCAAGTGGTGAGAATACTGCTTCTCTGTGAGCGATATTCCTGCTTCTGCATGGGAATCACAACCACTGTGCCTGTCCAAGGCTCCAGGTCACAGCATCAGAGTAGATCTCCCAATTACTTGTCCACACAATTGGGTACCTGAGCAGACACCATCAACATCCACACAGAACTTTCAGCTATGCCCCCCCCCCCACAGCAGAAATCACCAAAACCATTCTCACGCTGGCCACCCGGCAGCTTTCCACACACAGGAACTCCAGCTGACACTCCCATGAGGACCCCCATCTACCAACGTGAGGCTCTTCTAGTTGCCGCTGTCTTGGGACTCTTCAGCAGTGGAGATAGTTCCCTGCTGGTAGTAGCCTCCCTGCACCCAAGAACCTCACATAGGCTCTGAAGTCATCCGACAGCCACACACTGTAGCCACAGAGCTTGTCTCTGAACTCATTGTCTCATTGTCACTCGGCTCCCCCACACACAACCTGACAGCCCACCGCTGAAAGATGCCTCCATCTTGGGTCACTTTCATCACTATCTTCAGCAGAGGCAACACCCAGTTTGGAACTCCGGCTGGCCAGGTACCCAGTTTCTAACTTTCCCCCTCTCCCAGCAGCTACTACCCCGTTACAGTGACACCCTGGTTTCCCCCACCATTCTGAGGGCAGAGATACCAGCTAACAACAGCCGACCCCACCTATTGGATGAGAAGGGAAGCAGGAACGATATGGATTTCCAAATCAAAAGCAATCCTGTTTCATCCTTCAAGATTCCCCCCCCGGCCCCCGCCATTCTTCTGCCCTCACATCTCCAACATATGTGAAACCAAGTACTTTGCATGAATTAGGATTTTGAGAACTAGGACATCTGAATAGTATATTATAGCTATGTTGTATATATATTTTTTCCTTTTATCCCACCAATTTCTTCTATTTTAACATTTTTTGATTTTTCTTAATATATATGTGTGTTTGTTTTATGTACTCCACTGTCTTCAATCCAAAAAACTTCTAGGATTAATTAATGAATTCAGCAGGATACAAAATCAGTACCCATAAACCAAATGTATTTCTATACATCAGTAATGAAATCTTCTTCTTTGGATTTCTCTTTCACACTTCTTAAGATATATCCTATATCCTCACCTCCTACCTCCTGAGCATATCATCCTACTCCTCACCCTCAGTTCTTTGTCCACCATCAGAAACTGTAAATCTTTTTACAACCTACTGAGTATATTGTAGATAATAATTGAATTCACCATTTCTGTACATTATGACCAAACTCTAAACATCTTAATAACAAACATTTGTTTTTAGGGTGTATACTGTTATATTGGGAATCTGATAACATTGTCCTTCACCTTAAAGGAGAAGTATTAGATCCCTACAGGAACACTATAAGCCTATAGGGTAAAAATGGTAACGCCTCAGATCCACAGTGCTAGAAGGGAAGACACACAAGCAATATGAAAAGACAAGGGAAGAAAGTGCCCCAAACATATCAAGATACCACATTATTAGAATCCATAGCCACATAGCTATGAATGACAGAGAAGGAGTTCAGGATGTACATGATTAAAATGTTCTGCAAATAAAAGGATGATACAAGAGAGCAAATACAGGCAGCAAAAGATCATTTTGACAGTTAGCTACATTAAAAAATACAGGAAGCAAAAGATTATTTCAATAGGGAGATAGAGGTTCTTAAAAAAACAAATCCTTGATATGAAAGTAATAATAAACCAAATTAAAAGTTTAATTGAAAGCATCACCAACAGATTAGACCACTTGGAAAATAGGACCTCAAACAATGAAGACAAAATATATGATCTTGAAAAGAATGTAGACAACACAGTAAAAATGGTCAGAAACCATGAGCAGAACATTCAAAAAATATGGGATAGCATAAAAACACCAAATTTAAGAGTTATTGGGATAGAGGAAGGAAGTTCCAAACCAAAGGAATGAGCAATCTATTCAATGAAATAATATCAGAAAAATTTCCAAACATAAAGAATGAATTGGAAAACCAAATTCAAGAGGCTTACATTATGCCAAATGTACAAAATCACAATAGATCTACACCAAGGCACATTATAATGAAAATGCCTAGCATGCAGAATAAGGAGAGAATATTAAAAGCCACAAAAGAAAGGAATCAGATTACATATGGGAGGAACCATTTAGAATATGTGGAGATTTTTGAACCCAGATCCTGAAAGCTAGAAGATCCTGGAACAACATATATCAACCTCTGAACGAAAGTGGATGCCAACCAAGAATCTTATATCCAGCAAAATTAAGCTTTAGATTTAATGATGAAGTAAAAACCTTCCATGATAAACAAAAGTTAAAAGAATTTACAACTCGAAAGCCTCAGCAAAATATTCAGAACAACAATGAAAATCAGCAAAAGGAGGTAAAAGCAAAAACTAATCAAAGGAGAAACCAGGTCAAGATAAATACCAAAAATAAACAAAAATGGCAATACAAATCATGTGTATGATAATAATCAATAATCACCCTGAATGCTAATTGCCTAAGTTCACCAATCAAAAGACAGACTGGCAGATTTAATTTAAAAACAAACAAACAACAACAACAAAAAAAAAAAACGATATGCTGCCTCCAAGAAACTCATTTCATAGGAAAAGACATCCACAGACTAAAGGTGAAAGGTTGGGAAAAATCATACCACTCACATGGACTGCAGAAGCAAGCAGGGGTTTCCATCATCATCATCAAATAAATTAGACTTCAAGCCAACGTAATCAAAAGGGATTAAGAAGGACATTTCATACTGCTTAAGGGAACCATTCATCAACAAGACATAATAACAACAACAAAAATTTATATGCCCCAAACAATGGAGTGTCTACGTTCATCAAACAAACTCTTCTCAAGTTCAAGAGTCAAATAGACCACAACACAATAATTCAGGGAGATTTTAACACACCTCTTTCACCTCTGGATAGATAGTCTAAACAAAAGCTGAACAACGAAACTATAGAACTCAATAATACAATTAATAACTTAGACTTAATTGACATATATAGACTATTTCATCCTTCAATTCACTTTCTTCTCAGCAGCACATGGATCCTTCTCTAAAATAGACCATATATTATGCCACAAAGCAACTCTTAGCAAATATAAAAAAGTAGAGATACTAACCTGCAATCTATCAGATCATAATGGAATGAAATTAGAAATCAATGATAAATAAGAAATAAAAGTTACTCCAATATCTGGAGAATAAATAATATGTTATTGAATGAATAATGGGTTGAAAAAGACATCAAGGAAATTAAAAAATTCTTAGAGGTGAATGAGAACACAAATACAATGTATCAAAATCAAAATCTCTGGGATACTATGGAGTTCATTCCTTAAAAGAAGAAAAAATAAACAAATAAATGACTTAACATTATATCTGAAAGCCCTAGAGAAAGAACAAATCAACACCCAAAGCAGTAGAAGACAGGAAATAATTAAAATCAGAGCTGAAATCAATGAAATTGAAACAAAAGAAACAATTGAAAAAATGGACAAAACAAAAAGTTGGTTCTTTGAAAAAACAAATAAAATTGACAAATCCTTAGCTATGCTAACGAAGAGAAGGAAAGAGAAAATTCAGATTACCAATATACATGATGAAAAAGTAAATATCACAACAGATACTACAGAAATACAGAAGATAATTAGAAATTATTTTGAAAACTTGTACTCCAATAAAATAGAAAATATCGAACACATTGACAGACTTCTAGAGTCATATGATTTGCACAAATTGAATCAGGATGATATACACAATTTAAATAGATCAATTTCAAGTGATGAAATAGAAGATGTCATTAGAGGCCTACCACCCAAGAAAAGCCCAGGACCAGATGGAGACATAGCCGAGTTCTACAAGACCTTTAAAGAAGAACTAATACCAATACTTTTCAAGTTATTTCAGGAAATAGGAAAAAGAGAGAGCACTTCCAAACTCATTCTATGAGGCCAATATCACCCTGATTCCAAAACCAGGCAGACACATCAAAGAAAGAAAACTTTAGACTAATATCTCTAATGAACCTAGATGCAAAAATTCTCAAAAAAATTCTGGCGTATCAAATACAAAAACATAGTGCACCATGTTCAAGTGGAGTTCATCCGAGGGATGCAAGGTTGGTTCAACACACAGAAATCAATAAATTTAACTCATCACATCAATAGACTTAAAGATAAGAACCATATGATCATTTCCATACACACAGAAAAAGCATTTGACAAAATACAGCACCCCTTCATGTTCAAAACACTAGAAAAACTAGGGATAATAGGCACATATCTCAACATTGTAAAAGCTATCTATCTGTGCTAAGCCCCAGACCAATATCATTCTAAATGGGGAAAAAATTAATGCATTTTTTTTCTAAAAACTGGAACAAGACAGGGAAGCTATCTTTCACCATTTCTGTTTAACATAGTTCTTGAAACACTGGCCAGAGCAATTAGATAAAAGAAGTTAAAGGGATACAGATAAGAAGAACTCAAATTAGTACTATTTGCCGATTATATATATATTTTTTCATATTTTTATTTATTTTTTATTTTTTATTTTTTTAATTTTTATTGTTGGTTGCTCAAAACATTACATAGTTCTTGATATATCATATTTCACACTTTGATTCAAGTGGGTTATGAACTCCCATTTTTACCCCGTATACAGATTGCAGAATCACATCAGTTACACATCCATTGATTTACATATTGCCATACTAGTGTCTGTTGTGTTCTGCTGCCTTTTATTTGCCGATTATATGATTCTATACCTAGAAGACCCAAGAAATTCTACCAGAAAACTTCTAGAACTAGTAAATGAATTCAGCAAAGTAGCAGGGTACAAAATCAACACCCATAAATCAGTGACAAATCCTCTGAAAGAGAAACGAGGAAAACTACTCCATTTACAATAGCCTCAAAAAAAAAAAAACTTGGGAATCAACCTAATAAAAGAGGCAAAAGACCTCTACAATGAAAACTACAGAACACTATAGAAATTAAAAAAGACCTTAGAAGATGGAAAGATCTCCCCTTGTTCTTGGATAGGCAGAATTAATATTGTCAAAATGACCATACTACCAAAAGCGTTATACAGATTTAATGCAATTCCAATCAAAATCCCAGTGACATTCCTTATAGAAACAGAAAAAGCAGTCATGAAATTTATCTGGAAAAATAGGAGACCCAGAATAGCTAAAGCAATCCTTAGCAAGAAGAGTGAAGCAGGAGGCATTACTATACCAGACCTTAAACTACACTACAGAGCAGTAGTAACAAAAACAGCATGGTATTGGCATCAAAATAAACTGGTAGACCACTGGTACAGAATACAGGACACAGAGAGACTAACCCACATAATTACAGTTATCTTATTAGACAAAGGCACCAAAAACATACATTGGAGAAAAGATTGCCTCTTCAACAAGTGGTGCTGGGAAAACTGGAAATTCATATGCAACAAATGAAATGAAACCCCTCTCACCATGCACAAAACTCAACACAAAGTGGATCAAGGACCTAGGAATTAAACCAGAGACCCTGCATCTAATAGAAGAAAAAGTCAGCCCAAATCTCCATCATATTGCATTACTTCCTTAACAAGAATCCTAAAGTGCAAGAAATAAAATCAAAAATTAATAAATGGGATAGACTTAAACTAAAAAGCTTCTTCTCAGCAAAAGAAACAATCAATGAGGTGAACAGAGAGCCTTCATTTTAGGAGCAAATTTTTGCCATACACACATCAGAGCACTAATCTCCAGGATACATAAAGAACTCAAAATACTTAACACCAAAAAACCAAACAACCCAATCAGTAAATGGGCTAAAGAGCTGAACAGACACTTTTCAGAAGAAGATACATTCAATCAACAGATATATGAAAAAATATTCAACATTTCTAGTAATTAGAGAAATACAAATAAAAACTACTCTTGAGATTTCATCTCACTCCAGTCAGAATGGTAGCTAACAAGAATACGGACAATAAATGTTGGCAAGGATGTGGGGGAAGAGGCACATTCATACATTGCTGGTGGGACTACAAATTGGTGCAACCCATCTGGAAAGCAGTATGGAGGGCTGGGGATGTGGCTTAAGCGGTAGCGCGCTCGCCTGACATGTGTGCGGCCCGGGTTCGATCCTCAGCACCACATACAAAGATGTTGTGTCCGCCGAAAGTTAAAAAATAAATATTAAAATTAAAAAAAATATATATTCTAAAAAAAAAGAAAGCAGTATGGAGATTCCTTAGAAAACTTGAAATGGAACCACCATTTAACCCAGCTATCCCATTCCTCAGGATATATATTTATTTCCCAAAGGACTTAAAAATAGCATACTACAGTGATGCAGCCACATCAATCAATGTTCATAGCAGCTCAATTCACAATAGCTAAACTGTGGAAGCAACCTAGATGCCCTTCAATAGATGAATGGGTAAAGAAACTGTGGTGTATATACACAATAGAATATTACTCAGCATTAAAAAAGAATAAAATTATGGCATTTGCAGGTAAGTGGATGGAGTTGGAGAATATCATACTAAGCGAAGTAAGTCAATCCCAAAAAACTGATAAGTAGGTGCAGATCCATAATGGGGATGGGGGAGGCATGAGAAAAGTGGAGGAACTTTGGGCAAAGGGGAGGAAGGCAAGGGAGGATGCATGGGAGCAGGAAAGACAGTGGAATGAGATGGACATCATTACCCTATATGACTGCACATTATGGTGTGATGCTACATTTTGTACAACCATAGAAAGGTAAATGCATTCTGCTGTCATGTATACCTAATTAAAATAAATAAGGTTAAAAAAATCCTCCCAAGTGCAGATCACTTTCGTGTGGTTAGTTTTGTAAATTCATTTGGTATAGTATTAAAAGATGTCCTGGTTTGGAGGTTTTGCTCCGTGGTTGAGCATTCACATGGCATGTATGACACCCTGGGCTGGATCCCTAGCACCACATGGGGAAAAAAAATGACATCCAAATCCTGTTCTGAAGTTGATAGAAATTTTTACATATGAAAATTGAAGTTAAATCTGTATTGCATCATATCCTAATGTACTTTAAAGCAGAAGGCAGTCTTGGCCAAGGTACTAAAATGTTGTAGAATCCTAATTTATTTAATATTTGTTTCTCTGAGAACTGCCACTCTGTCAGCAACTTGAGTCTGTAGCATAAAAGCCATATTCACCTCAAATGATTTTATTTTGAAGTTTGTTTCAACAGAATGCCCTTGTTATATCCTACAAAGTAGGTCAGAAAAGTAGGGAAGGGAATTTATTTCTATTGAGGCAGTTTTTGAGCAAAGTAGGTCAGTTTGCATTTCTGTGCATAGCTGGACAGTGTCTGTGGGAGCGTCTGTCTGCATTTGTGTCCTCACATCAGCATACTTTCTAGCCTGGTCACTTTCCACCTTCTCTAGACTGACACACACTGACTCCAGACATTCTTATCTGTCTCCTCTCATTCCCTGAGCATACAAAATCCATGTCTTACTTTATTCAGGTCTTCGTAAAATCACAGGATTCTGGGATCCATACTGAGAATATAATTATGAAATATTTGAAAATCACTGTTGTAAGCAATAGCTTGTGTTGTGAAGAAGTCTGCTGTTCTGAGAGAATTAAGTGTTACATATTTCCAGAGGGCAAAGTGTAAAAGGAAGATATTGACTTTATTCTTTGAAAAGCTGATACTACCCTGACTAGTATGGTGTATGAGTTGCTTTTAGCAGCAGCCAGAGGTAGAGCTAACCCTCCTGATGCTCATTGCTGTTTGTTTTCTAGGTCAGCAAAGCAGCATGTATTCTCACCACTCAAACCCTAATGAGGTTACTAAGGTCCCGAGAAGCAGCAGCAGCTGTGGATGTGAAAACCTGGCCAGCCATCATTGACACAGGTAAAAGGGAGATTTCTCCTGAGCTGTCATGGGAGCTAGAACATTTACTGAGATTTCCTAGATCCTGTGCCAAACACATTGACATAGCTTTTATGGCACACATTCCATCTGCTAAGATAGAGGCAAAAACCCAGGATCCAATTAGCCTAAAGTACTCGGCAGTGTAATAACCAGGCACCGAGAAGTTACTCTTGGCATCATTGGAAGTTCATTAGGTTTTTATGCCGGATGTGATCCATTACTTTTCTATGTATGGCCATGTAAAATAGTGAGATGATCTGATCCATGATTTTCAGGTGTGATATAGTTGAAACAATATCTTACAAGGAATCAGAAAACCTGGTTTCTGGTTAGAGCTTTATTATTTCCTGTCTAACCTTGAAATTACTCTTTTCTAAAATACTGCCTACCCCTGCCTGACTCACATTTATTGAGAAAATCAAATACGATATAATATGAAAATAGGTTGAAAACCACAATGTGCATGAATTTTAAGTGGTATTCATATTAAAGGAGGTAAGACCCAGGAATAGATAGAAAATCAGTGGAATAGGGAAGAGCATGGGTTTTGAACTCAGCCACTTTTAAAATTCTCAGGTTTTTGCTACTCTCTGAGTATTCTTACTAACCTAGATAGAACTGACCATAAAATGGGAATTGTAAAGATTGAGTGATGTAAAATACCTAGCATAGAATCATAATGATAACATCTGTTACTGAGCCTCTTTGATGTGTCATTCACTTAACACATTACCTAATTTTATCCTTACTCTAATCCTTTTAGTTGGCTGCTATGTTTGTTTGTTTGTTTTAAGTACCAGGGAGTGAGCCCAGGGGTACTTAACCACTAAGCTCCATCCCCAGCCTTTTTTTTTTTTTTCTGTGAGATAGGGTCTTGCTAAGTTGCTGAGGCTGACTTTTAACTTATGATCCTCCTGCCTCAGCCTCCTGAGTACCTGGGTTTATAGGTACACACCTGTAAATTACCATGCCTGGCTTCTAGATGGCTGCTATTTTTACCCTCATTTCAAAGATAAGACAACCAAAGTACAGGGAAATTAAGAAAACTGCAGTATACGGGGTAAAAGTGGGAGTTCATAACCCACTTGGATCAAAGTGTGAAATATGATATATCAAGAACTATGTAATGTTTTGAACAACCAACAATAAAAAAAAAAAAAAAAACTGCAGAAGTGAAATGCAGACCTGGCCAGTTTGGCTTATTGCCTACCTCTTAACCATTAATTTCCTCCTACCCTGTTTTCATAAAGTACTTTATAGTAACTACCTCCACAATATTTATATGGGTTTAAATGCAGAGATGATAGTATTTGTGATTATTGTGTGCCAGATGCTGAGCTAAATTTTTATATTTGTTATTCAAAGGCAGAAGCACTGTCGTATATAACACAAATGGTATATATTATTTGTGTTGGTATTAATGATACAAACCGATGTGCTGTGGTAATGGACTCAGTGACATTGCAGGAAGACCTAAAATATGGGCTGTGGGTACAGACAAGAGTAAGGTTTCTTTTAGGTACATGAATGGTCTTGAGTGACTCAACCTTACACAATGATAGGTCGAAGGTGATGGATAGAGAAAGTTTTTGGACTGACCAGAAATGGGCACCCATGACATGGAGATTTAAAACTCAGTATTTTTTCTGTTAGGACATGGACATTGAATGGTTGGGTCACAGACATCCTTGGTGTTGACATACTCATAAAATGGGAGAATTATCATAAATGAGAAAAAAATTACCAATTCTAAATTACCAGTCTTAAAGTCTTCCAGGTAAACTTGGAGGAAAACTGTCTAACTTTTAAAGCTTCCCGTGATTAATAGAACATACACTAAATTGTAAATAATGAACTTTAATTGGAAACCAGCATATCAACAACTAATGCTTTTTGAGCATGCACTCAGTCAGTTGTTGTCTTTAATGTGTTTTGTGTGAATTAACTTCCCAACAGTTATATAGGTAGGTATTATTTTAGAGATTCATTTAAAGAAGAGGAAAACAGACACAAAGGCCACATAGCTGAGAAAAATAGAACCAGGATTTGAACACAGCAGTATGCTTCTTACTAAACTTCTGTTAAATAAATTGACCTGATGTAGATTTACTTGTTGTATTTAGATTGTCTAATGTTGTCCTCAACCCCAACCTGCCTCAGAGAGGCTTGGTTAAAAATGAGAAGCCCAGGCTTTTCAAATTCCAGAAGCTAAATTCAACCATAGCAAAGCCACAGAAAACCAGTTGAAGAGTAATAGTTTTCATGTTCCAGCATGTCTGATTGATGTTTTTTCTTTTCATTGCAGATGATTTACCCAGGAAAAGGTTACCTCAGCTGTATAAACCACCTACACCTGAGATGTTGGCATATCTTGATTTTAGTGTCTCCACAACTGGCATGCTTACAGGAGTGAAGGTAAAATTATTTGGGTGTATTCACTCACTCATCAAAGTCTGCTGATATGCCAGATCACAGAAAAAGAGATGACCACTGTCCCGGAGACTTTAGATGTAGAGGCCAACTGGTTGAACTAGAGGCCAGTAGGCGGAGGATCAAGGGTCCCTTCTATATTCAAATAAAAGCATCAGCTCTTCCGGAATACATTATCTCAAGGAATTTGGATTTTGAAGTGTCTGAACCTAGCATAGATCCTAACAAATAATCAGATTTCTCATTAAAGTCAGTAAGCAGTTGTAAGTTCACATATAAAATGCAGTATTAGCTAATGAATAGAAATGTGATGTCTAATTTAGATTTAGGTTAAACTTTAAGGAAATAAAAAATATTCGTTTGATGAGTTTGGGGAATTTAAACTTTTCAAAGCTGTGTCTCTGTCTGTGGGATGCCAGTTCCATCCTGTTCCATGTTCCTTACTTTGCAGATGTCCCACTCTGCAGTTAATGCTCTTTGTAGAGCCATCAAGCTCCAGTGTGAGTTGTATTCTTCTCGGCAGATCGCCATCTGCCTTGACCCTTACTGTGGACTTGGCTTTGCACTCTGGTGTCTCTGCAGGTAGGGATGAAAAAGCCAAAGAAACAGTATGTGTGGGGTATACTTGGAATATAACAATCTTCTTCTTCCTTTTGCTCTCCTAAATTCTATAATGTTTCAGTAAAATGCTGATGTTTCTAGAATTTATGCACCTTATCTGTATCTGACGTTGTTTAGTTTTATTTGTATTCCCCCTTTTCCGTTCTGTTAGTTTGTTTTGGTATTGGGAATTGACACATCAGGGCCTCACACGTGCTAGACAAGTGCTCTACCACCGAGCTACATCCCCAGTCCTTTTTATTTTTTATTTTGAGACAGGGTCTTTCCAAGTTACCCAGGCTGGCTTTGACTTGTAATCCTCCTGCTTCAGCCTTCCTAGTTGCTGGAATTACAGGCATGCACCACTGAGTCCAACAACTTCTGTTAGATTTTTGCCTCATACAAAATGGCAGTGATCTTGTTACCTGTTCTCTGCTCCATCCTGTAATTCTTGTTTTAGAAACAGAGCCAAATAAAAGGATGATTCTTGGATAAAATATGACATGTTTTGACAGCCAGAATATACCCCCTAAGCTTGGCAGAAAGGAATATGATGGGATAGGATGACAGCATGTGGCTGGGAAGTGGCATGTTTGCCCTAGGCAGATTGCTTTTTGAGAAATAGCAGGTCCCATCTTCCACCATCTGCCCAGAAAACCTTATCTCAGAACTGCATCTTCACCTTCTGGGTTGACATTATGAATGCTTCAAAAATGCCTGTAACATCCTCCTTCTACATGCCCATCTTTGTTAGGGTAGGTTTGTCTACTAAGGTACCCGAAATAGGAACTTGAGCATTATTTTCAACTTCTATATCTTTATGTCTCACATCTAATGAAATATTCTTTCCTTTGGCTCAGTTATTCCTGTGCCTTTGTGTGTAGCACTGGCACATACTTGTAATCTCAGGAAGCTGAGGCAGGAGAATCACAGATTTGAAGCTTTCCTCAGCAACTTAGTGAAACCCTGTCTCAAAATAAAAAATATTAAAAGGCTGAGAATGGCTCAGTGGATCACACTAGATTCAATCCCCAGTACACCCCAACACACACAAAAATAATAAGAATAACTATTATTATTTTTTTTTTTATTATTATTTCTGGGTCTTTCAGAATTAAAAACAGCTCCTTTTGTGGCTCATATTGTATGACTGGGTTTTCACACCATTGTCAGATATGCCTCCCTCAAATCTAGTTATGACATTGGCATATTACCCATCTGTTGTGGAAAAAATAATTAATAAGGATTACCCAGACCTAATAACTTCAGTCTCCAGAGGTAGCAATCACAAAAATGCAGGATTCCTGAGCTCCTGGTGATTCTGATCTAGATTATATATATGATATGTGACTCTGCCATTCCTTTCTTTTTATTCTGACTTCAATGTCAGGGTTCAGGCCCACATTATCCTTTACCTTCACTATTGCTGTAACCACTTCTGTCTCTCAATTTTCAATGGTTCAAGTCTCCCATCCCTACTCCCGAGTTGCTGGTTTTGCCCCAACTTAAAGCCACACTTTTAAGAGTAAAGACTGACTTTCTTCATAAGACAGTTAAGCTCTTTTATAGTTTGGCCCCTGCTCTTTTGGCCTCACTTTCTCCTTGTACCCTGTGCCCTAGGATTTCACTAGAATGCTATTTCTTTTTTTTCTTTTGTTTGTGGTATGGGGATTGAACCCAGGGGCACTTAACCACTGAGCCACATTCCTATTAATAAAAATTAATTTTTTATTTTGAGACAAGGTCTCACTAAGTTACTTAGGGCTTTGCTAAGTTGCCAAGTCTAGCTTTGAACTTGGAATTCTCCTGCCTCCAGCCTCCTGAGTCAAATGGGGATTATAGGCGTGCACCACTGTGCCTGACTAGAATGCTATTTCTGACAGCTTTACATACTCCATATTTCTTTGCCTTTGCATATGCTTTTTTTTTTTTTTTTTTTTTTATCCCTCTTTTTTTTTTTTTTTTTAATTTTTTATTGTTGGCTGTTCAAAACATTACATAGTTCTTGATATATCATATTTCACAATTTGATTCAAGTGGGTTATGAGCTCCCATTTTTACCCCATATACAGATTGCAGAATCACATCAGTTACACATCCATTGATTTACATATTGCCATACTAGTGTCTGTTGTATTCTGCTGCCTTTCCTATCCTCTACTATCCCCCCTCCCCTCCCCTCCCCTCCCTTCTCCTCCCCTCTTCTCTCTCTGCTCCCTCTACTGACATTCGTTTGTCCCCCTTATATTATTTTTCCCCTTCCCCTCACTTCCTCTTGTATGTACTTTTGTATAACTCTGAGGGTCTCCTTCCATTTCCATGCATTTTCCCTTCTCTCTCCCTTTCCCTCCCACCTCTCATCCCTGTTTAATGTTAATCTTCTTCTCATGCTCTTCGATCCTACTCTGTTTTTAGTTACTCTCCTTATATCAAAGAAGACATTTGGCATTTGTTTTTTAGGGATTGGCTAGCTTCACTTAGCATAATCTGCTCTAATGCCATCCATTTCCCTGTAAATTCTATGATTTTGTCATTTTTTAATGCAGAGTAATACTCCATTGTGTATAAATGCCACATTTTTTTTATCCATTCATCCATTGAAGGGCATCTAGGTTGGTTCCACAGTCTAGCTATTGTGAATTGTGCTGCTATGAACATCGATGTAGCAGTGTCCCTGTAGCATGCTCTTTTTAGGTCTTTAGGGAATAGACCGAGAAGGGGAATAGCTGGGTCAAATGGTGGCTCCATTCCCAGCTTTCCAAGAAATCTCCATACTGCTTTCCAAATTGGCTGCACCAATTTGCAGTCCCACCAGCAATGTACAAGTGTACCCTTTTCCCCACATCCTCGCCAGCACTTGTTGTTGTTTGACTTCATAATGGCTGCCAATCTAATGCATATGCTTTTCTTCTGCATGAAATATATTGCCCCTGTTCTCACTCCCAGCCACTCAAATTCCTACTCCTTTAAGCCCCAGCTCTAGTGCTACCTACTCAGTGAACCCTACCACCTTTGCCCCAGCTTTCTTAGCTTGAATGAATTGCTCTTTATTTTGTGAACTCTGTGCCCTTTATTCACATCTGTTACCACACCTACTACAGTCTGCTTTATTTTATGATTACTGTATCTTGTGAATTGCAAGGGAATAAGGTTGATTCTTAGATCTTCAATCTAATGCGACCCCTCTACTATCCTTCCCACTCAGTAAATATTTGCCAAGTTTATGACATTTTGAAACATCTTAGGATGAATTGATAATATCAGCTTTTGCCTTTCTTCATTACAGTGTCTATTCAGGTCACCAGTCCATCTTAATTCCTCCTATGGAGTTAGAAAATAACCTTTTCCTCTGGCTCACCACTGTCAACCAGTACAAAATAAGGGACACTTTCTGCTCCTACTCAGTAATGGAGCTTTGCACTAAAGGATTGGGAAACCAAGTGGAGGTGCTAAAGGTAAGAAGCAACTACCACAAGTAACCAGTTCTAAGAGATTTTAAAATAAGGGGCCAGGGCATGCTAATACCAGAGTAAGAGTTAGCAGACATATTTGCCTGTTTCTAGCCAGACAATTAATGGATATTTTGTAAACTTTAAGAAGTTTAACCCTTCTTACTTCCTAATTTAGTGTATACTTTCAGAGTCTAACCTGGGTCTTTGTGGAGAAGGCAAAACTGATTGAAAGATAAAAGGGAACTATAACCTCCCATAGAATTTTCCCAATAGAATTTAAAACCTCAAAATATGAGAGATTGGAGACTGTCCCGTAGCTAAAGGTAGCTCATTTATGTGTGTATACAGTGATAATATTTCTGTCATACGAGAAAGTTGGAAAATACTGAATTTTCTTTGAGAAGTATGACTTCAAGAATGAAAAAGAGACAAAAGGTTAGATATCCAAAGTTCTAGATTTATTTTTCTCTTAGTCCCAGAAAATAGGAAGAAATCTAAGGTTCAGAAATGAGAAAAGATAGAATGTATTATTGAAAAGTCTAAGATTTTTAGATAAAAGAGGAAAGAAATAGAGAACGAGCAGATTTATATGTGGGTAATTATTTTAATGGAATGTTTGTATTTTCTTCTTTTCTAAAAGCTGTTTTTTTCTGTGTGTATGGGCCAAGAAAATATTTCCTCAGATTTTCCTGACCAAAGAGAGAGCAGTGATTCTACCTATTCAGTTCTCTTCTGATCCTACTAACTCAGCTTATGGCATGGGTATCTTATAGACAAGGGGGATTAACCTCTCCTGCATCCGGACCTGTGTGGTGGTGGCAGAGGAGCGGCCCCGCATTGCCCTCCAGCAGTCCTTCTCCAAGCTCTTTAAAGACATTGGTCTGTCCCCTCGAGCCGTCAGTACCACTTTTGGATCAAGAGTCAACGTAGCAATATGTTTACAGGTGAGGTCAAAATCTAGTATGCTAGGGGCTGAGGTTGTGGCTCAGCGGCAGAGCGCTCGCCTAGCACGTACGAGGCCCTGGGTTTGATCCTCAGCATAAAAATAAATAAATAAAATAAAGATATTGTGTCCAACTAAAAGCTAAAATTAAAAAAAAAAAAAAATCTAGTATGCTAGCAAACAAAGAAGGAATGTGAGGTGCCCCAAGCATAGGGCAGACTACTAAGCTTGAGCTCTAGTTCAGCTCACTTGCTGTTGGACTTTGGGCTTTTTATTTTGTCCTCTCTTTGTTTCATTTTTCTCTTTGTAAAATAAAACAACAATCTCATACTTCACAAGGTTTTTTGCAGAATCAAAGGGTTAGTAGGTCAGAACATTTAGAGTGGGCCTGGCAGACAGGCACCAGTGTAAATGCTTACTCTTGGTAGTAGTGATGTGGTCTGTGATGATGAATCAAGAAACTTTCTGAGTCCTATTTGGATTTTATTTATCTGTCTTCTCCATATTTTGCACTTTTCCCCCATTGAAAACAAAACACAAATAAGCCAGTATTCTCCTTTTCAGTCAGATGGCAACTTGGGGGTGAATCATAGAAAAGGGACCAAAACTGATTTTATGCAATTTGGAGGCTAAAAAGGCAGATATAGGTGTGGACAAGAGTGAGAGTAAAAGGGATATGCAGATGGATACTTTTGGGTTTTCTCTGACTGTAGTCATGTGACTTTCAGGAAACATCATGGTGCTTTCACCTTGCAGCCCCACCGAGGACCCTTACTATCAGCTGTGGCAGTATTGATTTTGAAAATCCATGGGATGGTGGCTTCTCTCATTCCTGCTTGGAGCCCAGGGGTGGAAATCCTCTTCAGCTTGATAATGTTTCAATTCTGCTATAATCTGTGGTGAAGGGAGGGCAGGAGGCCTCCTAGGGAAGGAAAGGGGAAAAAAAACTTCAGGAAGTAGTCTTTTCTATCCTGCCTCACTTGGTTGAAGAGAAAGTAGCTTTTAAAATAGAGTGGACGACCAGGAGTGGTAGTGCAGACCTGTAAATCCCAGTGACTTGGAAGGCTGAGGTAGGAGGATCATAAGTTCAAGGCCAGCTTCCGCAGCTAATGAGAAAATTTTAAAAAATATGGGAGAGCTGAGGAGGGAGGGAGGAGGATGAGGAAAAAGGGAAATACTAGGGAATAAATGATATTGACCAAATTATATGGTTATATCATGTGCATGTACAAATATACAACAATGAATCCCATTATTATAATGCACCAATAAAGAAATGGAATAAAGAGAGAAGCTAAGGATTTCATGTGATTGAGCAACCCTGGGTTCAATACCCAGTATTGCAAAAAATAAATAAAGAGTGCTTACCTAACATGTACAAGATTCTGGGTTCAATTCCCAGCATGTCAAAAAATAAAATTAAAAAAAAAATTATAGATATATAAAACATATATATGCATCCACATAATTTGCTTTTTATTTTCTATATGTAAAATTTTGCTTTTTAATTTTACACATATATGTAAATAATAAAATAGAGGGGGTGTTTTGTGCATATGGCTAAATTATCTATTTCTTTTCTTTCTTTTTTTGATTACCTATTTCTTGATTTGGAAATGTGAAGTAAGGAAAAGATGGCTCATTTAAATTTTAAAATTAACTGCATTGATTTGTTTTTCTTTAGGGAACCTCAGGGCCTGATCCAACTACTGTATATGTAGATCTGAAATCATTAAGACATGACAGGTACGTAGGATTGATTATGCTTAGGAAATCTAATAGGGAAAGAACACAAAGAATTCTGATCCTCAAAGCCAGCATTTCCCTTCTTTCCTTTTATATTTGTATCTCCCAGTAGCAGCATGGGAAGAAATTCATTTTTATCATTTATTCACAATAAGATTTTCATTTATAAAAAGAAAGCTTTAATTCTCACAGTGGTTGCACTATTCTTTAATATTAAAATGTAATGCTTTTTGCCTGTGTAAAAATACTTTGTGACTGATATAAATTAAAGTAAAATGTATAGTCTCTTTCCTCTGAAAGTCTAAAAATAGAAAAGATAGGATAGGCATGATAAATGAGGCAGAGTTGGGTTTTTGAAACAAGACTTTACCTGAACCCCATGGGTGAAAACCTGTCATCTCCTCCTCACTGTATAAGGAAATTTTAGTTCTGTCTCAAGGTGACCACTGGACAGGACTCCTAGACCTTTTCCCAGGCCCCACTGGTGCACGTTTCCTGGTGTGTCTCAGGCAAGGACCCAACCTGCACAGGTGGCAGGCCTCTCTTAGGCAGTATTCTTACCCTAGGAGATTTGCCCCTCACCCCAAGGACATTTGACAATGTCTGGAGATGTTTTGGGTTGTCAAGAAAAGGGTTGCTACTGACATCTAGTGGGTAGAGGCTAGGGATTGTTGCTAAACACCCTGCAACAAAAATTATGTGAACCAGAATGTCAGTAGTGCTGAGTTAGAGAAACCCTGCCCTTGAAGGAGGAGAGACCAATTAGGGGTCATGGGAAGGTAGTAGATACGGTAAAATCATTTTTTAGAGATGCTTGAATACATTAACCACTGTTCCTCTGCAGGGTTCGTCTTGTGGAACGGGGTGCTCCCCAGAGTCTGCTGCTCTCAGAGTCTGGAAAGGTACTTTCTCCTGCTAAATTGTTGAGATGGTGGGCCTTGTGGCAAGGTGGGTCACTCTAAAGAGACTTGAAGCCAAGTGAAATACTTGTATCAAAGGCAAGACTTATTTGAAATCTGCAAATAATTCGACAGTTTCATCTTAGCTAATACTTTGAAACTCACATGGGTACATAAACAAGGATGCTGGACCTTCTGACTTTACATAAATTTTTTAAAAATCCAGTGGAAAGTTATTTTTATTGGCAAACCAGCAAAATGGAATGTTTATTATATACAAGGTGGATAGAAGAACAAAGCTTAAAAACAGCCAGGTCTGTCTTTATAAATATTAAAGTTGAAAGAAAAGTCAGAGTGGAGAAGAGATTAAACATACTGGAGAGTGCACCCCATAGGTTAAGGTTTCTTGGTTAAAGTGAGAATTTATATGTGGAAGACAGTTTTTTCACTAGGGGCTTGCTCTGTATGATGTATGATGTGTCAGTCCCATGGGAGCTGACTCTGATTTCTCTTTGCCCTTGTGAACTCCTCACAATGGCATGGGGTCAGTATTGCCTCATCAAATCTGTGTTTGCCACAGTCCAGAGTTAAGCATGCCACTGGAACAAGAATGAGTGCAGGTCCTGGCCCAGGTTAAAGGGAGTGGTTTTCTTCTCTTCCTTCCTCAAGGTTTTAGATATTTGAGTCCAAATAATCATAGTAGGGTTTCTGGAGTAACTTCAGACTATAGAAAGCCAACATAAAAAAAGAGATTCAAGAATGGGGTTGTGGCTCAGTGGTAGAGCGCTTGCCTAGCATGTGAGGCACTGGGTTTGATTCTCAGCACCATATATAAATAAGTAAAATAAAGGTCCATTGACAATTAAACAAATATTAAAAAAAGAAAGAAAGAAAAAAGATTCAAGAGGGCAGGATACAGGTGACCAGAGAGGTCTTTCTTTTGGTAAGCTTTGGGCCATTCTTTTAGCCAGCACCTATTTCTTCCTTTTTGTCCTGCGGAAGATCCCCGGCACGTAAGGATGTCTTTCATAATTCCAGGAACATGGATGTCTTTTTGTTCCTCTGTAAAACTGCCCTCATGCTGTCCTCTCTTACTCATGCAGTTCCCCTCACTGTAGCCCTAGCTGATGGCTGCAGTGGAATCTCTCAGACTATCCCTCCCTGCTCTTAGAGTTTCTGTTTTACGGGGTTTATACTGTCCTTCCTGTGAACTAGACAGATCATGAAAAAGGGAGGTTATGTGCTTAAGTTATTCTACAGAATCTTGTTGGTGGTCCTGGTCAGCAGTTTCTCATTCCTCTAAAGAGATAGTAGACTGGTTCCCTGTCTTAATTTATTTTTTATATAAGTTTTTTTACTATTTTTTTAGTTATAGGTGGACACAATGCCTTTATTTTTATTTATTTATTTTTATGTGGTGCTGAGGATCAAACCCAAAGCCTTACCCACGCTAGGTGAACACTCTAACTATGAGCCACAACCCCAGCCCCTCTCTGTTTTATTTTTGAGGGTGAATCTTATTAGACTTCTGGTCTCCCCTGAGCTGAGGAAGATTCAGTTGGAGCAAAACACAGGATGTCCCCAGTTAACCCCTCAGGTCAGGTACTTCAGTGATGGTTACTTCCATCAGCTTCTCCTATTTTTGCCACTCCCACATCACCAGCAGGTCATGGCACATTTCCTAGGGGTCATTAGATTTACTCAAACCCAATGTTTGTATTTTCCCTTTGATTCTTAGATTTTACCTGGAGTGAAAGTGGTTATTGTTAATCCTGAGACCAAAGGGCCTGTTGGAGACTCTCACCTGGGTGAGGTGGGTATTCCTTTTATTTTTACTCTGGAAAGTCAGTAGCAAAAGACTTTAGAGTTCACGTTTCTAAAAGCTAGTAAAACTGTGAACTTAACTTCCTTCATTGTGAATAGTTCATTTTCTATAAGGCAGGAGTCTGAAGTAAACAGGGAGGGGAGATTGAGATGAGATCTAGTGAAGATTTAGGGCTAGGGATGTAGCTCAGTGTGTACAATACTTTGTCAGTTATGTGCAAAGCCCTGGGTTCAATTTCCAGTGGGGAGGGAGGGAGGGAGAGAGAGAGGGAGGGAGGGGAGAGAGAGAGAAAAAAAGAAAGAAAAAGAAGAAGAAGAGGAGGAGGAGGGGGGGGAGGGGGAGGGAAAATTTAGGTTCCCAAACTAGATGTAATCCCAGATCTGTCCACTGTCATTCTATTAGCTAGAAAGGAAATTGCAAATCCTATTTGTTCCCACCTATTAAAGGCTGGAAATGAAAGGAGCCACATATATAAAGTTTTCAAAATGTATGCAAGTGTTGTTGTATTCTAAAATATATCCATTTTAGTGTTTGTATACAAATATTCAAAAACTTTTCTTCCCCCCAAATCTTTGAGGGACACTGTTTGATCTTATAGTTTAGTGGAAAGAGTCTTGTAACTGCAGAAGCCAGGTGAGCTGGGCTTCACCAGTTATGCTTCTCAACACTGAGCGAGTTAGTTCTCTCTGGGTCTCTCCCGCATTTATAAACAACTTACCTCAACAACAAAGGAGAATCATGATAGTTAATGCAAAAAGTGTCTATCTCATAATTCTCAATAAATAATAGCAGCTGTTACTATCATGGTTGTCAGCTTTTGCTATTCACAATGTCCTGTGGTATCTCCCTGAGGGCTTTGTACCATAGTTATACCAGAAGCACAGCGATGGCTGCTTGGTACAGTTGTGGTACTCTGGAAGCATGTGAGAAGTGAGCCAGAGAGGCAGTGCAGCCCCCAGTGCCAGCCAACTCTAGTTTTTCCTCTTAGGTAAATTACTCAACTCCTTGTTTTTTCATCTGTAACATGGGGATAATAATAGTGTGACCTATATTGTCACATCCTATATGTTAGGATCATCAGAAATCAGGCATATATTGTTTGCCAACTGCCCTTATTGCTGCAATTGTGTTATTAATGTGAAAATGAGATTTTACAAAATCATAAAAATCTGTCCTAGAAAAATTAAATTGATATAGTTGTCTATTCCTGTTGAAATGTGACCACTGCCCTTTTCTTGTAGATCTGGGTGAATAGTCCCCATACAGCCAGTGGCTACTACACCATCTATGATAGTGAGACTCTTCAAGCTGATCATTTCAACACTCGCCTCAGCTTTGGGGATGCTGCTCAGACACTCTGGGCTCGGACAGGATACCTTGGGTTTGTCCGCAGAACTGAGCTCACAGCAGCCACTGGAGGTATCTTCCACCACTCACTTCTCCCCATTTGAGTTGTTTCATTGGCTGGCTTCCTTCCACCTGTCTGAGTAGTATGAAGTGTATTTAATTGTCCCCGTCAATGCCTCTTGAACCCATAAGTGAATTTATATGAATTTATTCATTTGAGGTAACACTGCTCTCTGAAGTGTCTGGGAGGGGAGCACTTAGGGGAATTGCATGAGCTTCCTGGAACCGAGTATTAGTAGTACTGGACAGCTGTAGAGATGGACCTGAACATGAGTAAATACCCAAGGCAAAATGAGACTTCTCAGCCCTATAGGGCTGATTCCAAACCCTTAACAAGCTCCTGGGACAAGTGTTACCTGTCTCTCGACCCTGTACACAGTTTGGGGACTTGAAAGAACAGCCCTAATCCTGGGAATGGGGTGAGGGTGGTAATTCTGGGGAATCAGTTTGCTTATCATGTTGGATATAAGCCTGTGGTTTGAAGGCTCTCATGTAGCATTTCCTCCACCCCCTGCCCTGTTGATCAACATGTGTTCTCTGCTGTCCAGTTTTAACCTTTCTTCCTGGCTGGCATTAAAAGCCACTTGAAAGTACCCAACACTAACTGCACCACACACTGAAGAACTGACACAGATAACTTGCTACACTTTAAAGGTCTAAATTGGACCTTACCTTAGCTCTTTGCAATTGTTCTACACCAAGCAAGGTCCATCATTTTTCAAAAGAGCACATATGAACCCTGTGCTTTTAACTCCAACATTATGTTGCATTCAGCATTTGTCTGAACCATATGTATATTCTTTTTGTCAGAGCGTCATGATGCATTATATGTGGTGGGAGCTTTGGATGAAACACTGGAGCTGCGAGGATTACGATACCACCCAATTGATATTGAGACCTCAGTGTCTCGAGTCCACAGGAGCATTGCTGAATGGTAATTTTGCCCACACTGTTCTCTACCTCAGCTTTAGTAGTGATTAAAAACTAATCAGGTTAGTCAGCCATTCATTCCAAACACCTACCTACAGATAGAACTCCATGGCAAGTTAAGAAAAATAATGACTTTTGTCTTGGATGAATGGTCTGCTATGGCAAAGCCTATTCACAGGAGCCAGAGAAGGCTACAGAGATACCAGGGAACACTGAAGTTTATTCTATGGAACACTGTGGAACTGAGTCTTTTTTAAAATCCTTATTTATTTATTTATTTTTGTGGTGCTGGGGATTAAACCCAGGTCCTTATGCTTTCAAGGTAAGCACTCTGCCAACTGAGCTATATTCCCAGCTCAAATTGAATCCTTTTGAAAGAATAAGCTTTTAATTAGAAGGGACTAGCAGATCATCTGCCTCTAGGAAGTTGGTGTAGTATGGTAGGAAGAATCATGACTTTAAGGTCAAAAGACTTTTTGTGTTGGGTTGGGGGTTACTGGAAATTAAATCCAGGGTCACTTTACTACTGAGCTACATCCCCAGTCTTTTTTGTTTTTTGAGACAGGGTCTCACTGAGTTGCTGAGGCTGGCCTTGAACTTGAAATCATACTGTCTCAGCTTCCTGAGTAGCTGGGATTACAGGCCTGCAGACTCCACTCTCCACACTGCTTTCTTCATCAGTAAAATACTCTCTTCCACTTCCAATTGCCAGCAGGGTCAAATAAGCTTTTGTTCTTAAATTGTTAGTGGGGAGCAAATTAAAAGAATCAGTGTTATTTTCTCATCTAATTCCCCTCTCACAGCAGGAATTACCCCTGTTTTCCCTGATAAAGATCATCCTACCTCATAATGACTTAAAATGAAAACCCTGTGGTTTTTACCTGGGCT
Source organism: Marmota monax (assembly GCF_021218885.2). Taxonomy (NCBI): domain Eukaryota; kingdom Metazoa; phylum Chordata; class Mammalia; order Rodentia; family Sciuridae; genus Marmota; species Marmota monax. The sequence continues at coordinate 31,670,383 of NW_026695227.1, forward strand.
CTTCACTATATAGAACACATCCACTGTCTTTTCTACTCATTTAAAAGTCTGCATCCTTCACCAGTTTTTTCCCCTGCTAAATAGCCAGTTTTTCTGATAGTGGTTCATGCTTTCCATGTACTACTTTTTCTAAAGATGTCTTGGTCAGAATCTCTCCCCAGAATAAGACCTGAATGACACTCTGACCAAGGCAAGAATGTCTTTCAACAAAAAAGTATGTGGAAAGCATGCAGAGAAACTGTATGCCATGGCTACATTCAGATGTTAGATGGTTGGCTTTTATTGCAACCAGATAATTGTTTTTTAGTTTTCCTTAATGATCTGAACCTCTTTTTAAAGTTTAACTCTATATAAACAAGTCAGATCATATGTTCTAACATAGTATTTAGAACTAAAGGAGTTACTGTCTCCACTGTATCTTACAGCACTTTTACACATAGGGAACACTTGTGTGGGACACTTATTAGCTCATGTGAGGTCAGACAGGCTCTCTTCATGTTCAGTTTAAGAATATTATCTTAGATGGGGCTAGGGAAGTGGCTCAAGTGGTAGCGCGCTCATCTGGCATGCGTGAGGCACTGGGTTTGATCCTCAGCACCACATAAAAATAAAATAAGGATATCGTGTCCACCTAAATCTAAAAAATAAATATTAAAAAAAAAAGAATATCATCTTAGAGCTGGACGCAGGAGCATATGCTGTAATCCCATCTACTTGGGAGGTTGAGGCAAGAGCATTACAAGTTCAAGGCTATCTTGGGCAACTTAGACCCTGCCTCAAAATAAAATTTAAAGGGCTGGGGATGTAGAGCTTATCCACAGAGCACCTTCTTAGCATGTAGGAGGCTATGGGTTCAATACCTAGTATCACAAAAAATAAACAGATAAAATTTAAATTTATTTTTATCTTAGAGCTCTTTTGTTGCAAATAACAGAAACTCTCCTCAAAAAAGTTTAAGTGAAAGAAAAAGCCATACATACATTGACTTAATTTTCTTCGTGATTCTTTGTACCTCTGGCCATCCTAGAATGTTCAAACACACGTGTCCTCAGTTCCAGTGACCAGCTACAAACTGTAGTCCTCTCCAATACCCCAGGAGATTTTGGACGGCTCGTTTATTAGCTGTGGTCACTGGGTCAAGGTCATGTATTACAACATGACTTTTGGCCTTCTGGTTGGGATCCAGGAGAGAAAGCAGTTCTCAGAGAAATGGGCATCAGTCTTGGCAGGTACTGTAAAAGATGGTTGGAAATGTAATGGCACATTAACTGAATGTTATTGAAATTTCAGTGCTGTGTTCACGTGGACCAACTTGCTTGTGGTGGTTGTGGAACTGTGCGGCTCTGAACAGGAAGCTCTAGATCTGGTTCCTTTAGTGACCAATGTGGTCCTAGAAGAGCATTACCTCATCGTTGGTGTTGTTGTTGTGGTGGACCCAGGTGTCATCCCAATCAACTCCAGAGGAGAGAAGCAGAGGATGCACCTCCGTGACAGCTTCCTGGCTGACCAGTTAGACCCCATCTATGTGGCTTACAACATGTAGCTATCCTTGTAGGGGCTGTCAAGGCCATCCCAAGAATCAGACTGAAGACCCATGGCTAGGAGCTGGTTTCCAAATGATGTGAAATAAGCTGAGATGCCTGCATTATATCCTTCATCTCATCCTGTGGAATTCTGCAATCATACAATACACAGGAAAGGGGATTCTGTGGTGGCAAATGAAAAAAATGTTAACAGTCTATTAGACCTTAGCTTTGACCAGTGTGAGCAACACGTAACTAAAGCAATTATTTGCATGTTGCATTTTTTTCATCTGTTGTACATATTTTCGTATTTTTACCTAATGCCATTTTAGAATTTTTTTTAAGGGAGTTTAATGAATTCACATGAAGGGGTAGTCTGAATTATACAGCTACCCGCTCTGTACTGTATTTTGCTATTTTCCCTTAGCTAGATATTTTGTGGGTTTTGTTAACATAAAATTACTCAGCTTATTTTCAGTCAGCTCATAAGCAAATCAGTTAACCCACAGAATATGAGAATTACTTATATATATATATATACATATATATGTAATTCTTCACTGTAAAACATTTTGATCAGTGTTTTAAACATGTAAATAAGAATACATATAATTTAGCTGAACAATTGAAAAATTGACACATATAATTACAGCGACCAAAGTAGAAACATTTCTACTTTGAGAGAATTCCAATATTCTCTTGATGTAGTGATATTGATTAGGTGACTAAAAAGTGCAAATTGCAAGTTTTGCTGCACATTGTTCTGTCTTTGTTGGCTGGTATATTTTATAAACTAAATCTACCTATGTTTGTTTTTAAAGCTTGCATTCCCAATGTCAGCTTAAGCTTCTAAGGATTCAGTCTGTATGAGCTGAAAATCTCCATTTAAATCGAAATTTAAGAAAAAGCAAAAATATATCAGATCCTACCTATTCAAAGGAACCACAATAATTGATTCTGGCCCTGGTGTTGGAACTATCTTTCACATTGAGTGACTACAGAATTTAGAATATCCTCTTTTTCCAGGCCCTTTAATCTGCCTACAGTTCATACATAGAGCTTTTGCTTTCTGAAAATTGAGGAGTGCTCTCTGTCCTTTCAGTTCATAAGGGAAAAGCATTTAAAACCAAGAATAATAGACTGGGAGGGCAGTAGGATCAGTGATCACATGGAACTGTGAGGCCACATTACTGCACATCTCAAAACTGACCAGATTGCTTTGCCAGAATAGCCAGGCTTATGTTGAAATAGGGGAAGTCTGATGTATGCAAGAAACTCTTATGAAATAACTGTTGTCCAGGCCAAGCAGACTGAGTGTGAAACTGAGTTTGGCCTCTAGCTCAGTTTCCTTACTTTGGTCTGATACTTCATGTATTTGAATATAGTTAAATTTTATTATTTTTTTCTTACAGAAATATTTTTTAAAATTAACCTCAAAAGTGAAAAGAATTAACTTGTTAAATCAGAACGGTTCTCTTTGAACCATTCTGGTCTATTATGTAAATATTTATTTAGACTATTTTAATAATACATATTATTTACCCCACTGTAACATCATGTAAACTAAATGTGTTTTTAAACAATTTGTAAGACTTGTAATTACCCTGAAAATAAGGTTTATAAAGCAAAGACCAGACCCTTCACTAGGGCAGCACTCCCAGGCCGCCTTTACGTCTCATGACTCAAAGCCATTTTATGACTGACTCCCGTTTACATAGTTATTTTTCTCCCAGCTCATTCTCCATAGAGGGAAGACCTCGAGATACTTTCCAGTTCAGATCTCTTTTTCAGTGTTTCAGAGGGAATTAATTTACATGGGGGAGGTTCTAGCATGTACAGAAAAGAAGCATTTCCACTGGGGCAAATGCAAAATCCCAGCGTCTAGCAATGGTTTGGTTTGCAGAGAAAATTACCTGCTTATTTGAAATGTAACATTCTTTAAAACAATTTTTAATGACTAACAAAAGCAGGGGAGGCTGAGTATTAATTAGTTCTATTCTCCATAATCTCTCAATTGTAAGAAGCTATAAGCAGTCTCTTTCCTACGGGTTGGTTGATTATTCTTAGAAACACGAATAGGGTATCAGCATCTAGCCACACTGTCAACTATAAATGTATTGTGAGCCACATCTGTAATTTATGATTTTCTAGTAACCATATTTTAAAAAATAAATAGGTGATATTGATTTTAACATATTTAACCCAACATATCAAAAATACTTTTTGAATGTGAAACAGTATAAAAATTATTAGATGTTTTACTTTTTTCATACTAAGTATTTAAAATCCAGTGTGTATTAAACACATCTTGATTTGGACTAGTCATATTTCAGTGCTTCAGTAGCCGAACGTTAGGCTAGTGGCTACTGTATTGGGCAGCATAGACCTATATTCATTCCTGCAAGTTCAGTATTCCATTCATCTCAGAGTATGGCCAACTCCCATTCATTTCAGGCTGATAATCTAGTTTTATCAGTCCTCAAGCCTCCATTTGTCTTTATTTCTTTTCCTTGCTGATGTGTAGCTGCTTTACTAATTTCTTGCATATCCCCCAGAGTGGACTGTGCTAGTGGAAGAAAGAAAACTGAGAGCTGTCCTTGGGGAACCTCATGACTAACTCTGGGAAAGTGTTCCTAGGATGAAAAAAGAGTCCAATCTTAGCCTCCATGGTGTTTGTGGAGTCATCTGCAGATTTAAGGTCTATCTTAAGGTTTATTGCAGACTTGAGTTTAATTTTTTTTTTTTCTTGATAACACAGTGCTCTTTTTCTTTCCACAGTAAGTGGAACTTTTGTGGTAGAACTGACTCTTAAAGCAGGCCTAAAAGGCCATTACTGATAAAATAAACAACAACCCCCAACCTTCCCACAGCCTTTCCAGTCCTCAGAAACACTTTCTGTCTGGGTTTTTATGCTGTGGGGGTGGAGGCAACACTTAGCAGTATACCCTCATCTTAAGAGAAATCTTCTGGTTTTAAAGTTTCAGAACCTCTTCCTGGTTCTCAGCAGAAGCAACTGAAAAGTTCTTAGAACTAGTGATACAAGCTATCTTGTGCATCAGTGAGACCCTGGAATGCCCATCTCGCTAATTGACATCAGTGAACCCATATAGTCTTTAATTCTTGCTGCACAAGGGCCCAGTTCTTCCCAGTACACAGCTCTCTTTTCTCCTGCAGTTGTGTTGCCTGGGGCTGTTTAGGGACCATTGCCTCAGTTGGTCTGGTGTGTCTCCTTTAGTCCCTGGGACAGTGTTGGCTTAATGCTTTCCTTGAATCAACAAAGGGCCTGAGGCCTTACATTTGTGTTAAGGTCTCTCCCCAGGCACGGTGCTCAATATCTTGGCCAAATAAATTACTTTTCTTGAATATCCAGGAATCCTTCAGACTAAAGCAAGAGGAGTTATCACCTCACCCTCAAAACTCCAACATGATCTATGCCTTAGTGTTATTTTTGTTGTCTGCTTTGATGTAAAATCAGGAGTGTTTGGAGCAAGAAGCTGCAGTACTCCAAATACACAATAGGCCTTTTCTTTACCATTCATACCTTTCTGGTTTAGGTATATATATAGATGGGCCATGTTATTTGTCCAGAGAAAGAGATTGTAAAAATATAAGAATAATTTTTTAGTCCTAAATGCTGTTCTGTTTACCTTCTGTCAATATATTTACCTGTGTCAAATTCAAACTATAGTACTGTGTAATTATGTATAAATTTTTTTTTATTTATTTGAAATTAGACTAGATATACATTTTTAAAATTTAACATCTGGCTGGACAGTGTTCTATTAACTCATCAAATGTGTTTTCCTTTGTCTTGTGTTAATAAATATTGATGCCTGATTGTGTTTAATCCTTCATGCATTCGGTGGGGGCTAGGGAATTGAGAGATTTTTGTGTGGGAGTGTGTCTATCTATATGCCTAGCTATATCCCCGACCAGGAATTGGTAGATTTTACATTGAAGTTCAGGCAGTAAGACGCAACAGTAGCTGGAGTTATGTAAGGAACACAGATAACCAAACTCAAGTGTGATTGAAGGAAGTGAGGTTAAGGAACAACTATGTCATTTGAAAAATTGAGGAGCTTCAGGGGTTTTTTTTTTTTTTTTTTTTTTTGGTAGTGAAATCAGGGGTATTTTGCCACTGTACTACATCCCCAGCCCTTTATTATTTTTATTTATTTGTTTATTTTGAGAAATGATCTTAATAATTTGCTGAGGGTCTCACTGAATTACTAAGACTAGTCTCAAACTTGAGATCCTCCTGCCTCAGCCTTTCCAGTCACCAGTATTACAGATATGCACCTCTGTGAAGAGTTTGTTGTAGGACTTTATTTTTTTGTGGTTCTGGGGATTGAACCCAGGGCCTTGTGCATGTAAGGCAAGCACTCTACCAACTGAACCAGCCCTGTTGTAGGACTTTTTAAAGGTAATGATTATACTTCAGTTTCCTCTTACCTACATGGCATTTGGTAGTTTTAAACTTTGGATCATAAGCTTGAATTCTTTTTTTAAATATTCTTTTAGTTGTAGATGGGCATGATACCTTTATTTTTACACAGTGCTAAGGATCGAATCCAGTGCCTCACACATACCAGACAACTGCTCTACCACTGATCCACAATCCCAGCCCAGTAAGTTTGTTTTTTATAATCTGTAATAGGGCTGGATTTCAGCTTTTCCTAAAAATTTGCTTTTTTTCCCCTGGTTTTAGAAAACCTAATGGGAGTACATCAAATTGAGCATGTTCTCAGAAGCTGGTCCTTGAATTATGGTCTAAGTAACCAGGTACAATGGTACATGCCTGTAATCCCAGCAAGTCAGGTGGACAAGGCAGAAGGATCACAAGTTCAAAGCCAGCCTGGGCAATTTACTAAGACCCTGACTCAAAAAGGACTGGGAATATAGCTCAGTGGTAGAATGGGTTCACATCCCAGTACCAAAAAAAAAAAAGAAAGAAAGAATCACAGTCCAAGGTATTTTGGCAGATAGAACATTGTTTTCACTTAACAGGCATTTATTAAGTGCCCATTCACTAAGCACAAGGCACGGTGTCAACAGCTAAAGCAAGAGAAAAATATCAAGTGGCGGGCTGGGGTTGTGGCTCAGTGGTAGAGAGCTCGCCTTGCATGTGTGAGGCAATCCTCATGTGGTTTGATCCTCAGCACCACATAAAAATAAAATGAAGATATTGTGTTCACCTAAAACTAAAATATAAATATTTTTTGAAGATCCTTTAAAAACAAAATCAAGTCACTGCCTTCAAGGATACAGGAAAATAATCACAATACAATGTAGTATATATGATAAAAGTGAGAGCAGAGGTGGACTGTGTGAACGGGTAGAAGACGCCCAATCCAGTGACGAGGGGAAATAGTGAGGAATAGCATGCTGCAGGAGTTTCACATCTGAACTGAGTTTGAAGGATGAGATAGCCAGATGCCATGTTTTTTTGTTGTTGTTCTGTGCCAGGGATTGAACCCACTGAATCATTAACCCGTATCCCTAGCACCTTTTTGTATTTAGAGACAGGATGTCATTGAGTTGCTTAGGGCCACCCTTTTGCTGAAGCTGGCTTTGATCCTCCTGCCTCAGTCTCCCAAGTTGCTGGATTATAGACATGCACCACTGCGCCTGACCTCAGATACCGTTTTTCACTGCATAATTGTTGCAGATTTTATGCCAAACTTTTTTTGAAAATATGAAGCAGCTTTTTTTTTTTTTTTCTTTTGGTCCTCCCTGAACTAGGGGCTTAACCCAGTGGCACTCTTCTGCTGAGCTACATACATCCTCAATCATGCACTAAGTTACATGAAAAAAAGTACTTCAGGACATTAAATTCCGAATAGATCCCAACACAACAATACTGGGAGATTTCAATACACTCTTATCACCAATAGACAGGTCATCAATGAAGATATCTCCAACCAAAACAACACTATAAATCAAATGGACCTAAGGGATATCTACAGAATATTCCACCTCAAAACAGCTGAATTCATCTTCTCAGCTGAATATGGAACTTTTTTCCAAAATAGATCATATTCTAGGCCACAAAGCAATTCTCAGCAAATAAAAGAAAATCGATATAATCTCATGTATCCGATCAGGTCCTAATGGAATTATAATAGAAATCAACAGCAAGAAAATAGAAACAACATAAATACAGAGAGATTGAACAATACTCTCTCAATGAAGAATGTATCACAGAAGAAAATGAGAATAGAAATTAAGAAATTCTTAGAAATGAATAAGAACAAAGATATAGCATATTGAAATCACTAGCACAGTGTGAAAGAAGTTCGAATAAGAAAATTTATAGCACTGAGTGCCTACATTAAAAAATGAGTGAGGTCCTAAATAAATAAGCTTTTGCTCCATCTCAAGGTCCTAGAAAAAGAACAAACTAATCCCAACCAGTAGAAGACAGGGAAATAATTAAGATCAGAGCTCAAATCGATGAAATTGAGAATAAGAAAAACTATAGTGAGGATCAATGCAATGAAGAGTTGGTTCTCTGAAAAGATAAAAAAGAAGAAAGACAAACCCTTAGGCAAACTGACCAAAAGAAAGAGAAGGAGCAAATCAAAAAAGATCAGAAATAAAAGAGGAGATATCACCACAGAACTTTCTGATATCAGAGGATTATCAGAACTTATTTTGAAAATTGATACTCTAATAAACTTGAAAACCTGGAAGGTAATGACAGATTTCTAGACACATATGACCTGCCCAGATTGAATCAGGAAGATACAGAAAACCTAAACAGAATAGAAATTTAAACAGCAATTAAAAGCCTCCCAAAAAGAAAAGTCTAGAAACTGATGGATTCTCAGCTGAATTCTACCAGACTTTACAGAACTTAACACCAGTCTTTCTCGAATTAGTCCATGAAACTGAAAGAGAGGGAATGCTCCCAAATACACTTTATAAAGTTAGTATAATCCTGATAATAAAACCAGACAAAGATGTATCAAGGAAAGAAAACTACAGATTATACACACACATATATATATACACACACATATGTATGTGTGTATATATGTAGATATATATGAAAAAATATGTGAAGATATATAAAAGATAAAAAGAAAACCAGCAAAGGGAGGATCTACACTAAAGGGATATTCAACCAAAGGAAAAACTACATCAAATTAAAAACCAGAAATAAACCAAAATGACAGGGTATTATATTTCAATAATAGCCTTGAATGTTAATGGCCTAAACTCATCAATCAAAAGGACTGGCAGACTGGATTAAAAAGCAAGGCCCAATAATATGCTATCTTCAAGAGACTCACCTCACGGGAAAAGACATCTACAGGCTGAAGGTGAAAGGATGGGAAAAAAAATATTACTCATATGGATTGCTTAAACAAGCAGGGTTTTCCATCCTCATCTCTGATAAAGTAGATTTCAAGCCAAAGTTATTTAGAAGAGACAAAAAGGACATTTCATACTTCTTAAGGGAAGTGTATATCAGCAAGGTATAACAATTGTAAATATTTATGCCCCAAACAATGGAGCATCTGTATACATGAAACAAATCCTTCTCAAGAATCAAATAGACCACAACACAATAATACTGGGTGACTTTAACACACCTTTTTCACTACTGGACAGATCTTCCAAACAAAAACTAAATAAATATAGAACTAAATAATAAAATAAGTATTTTAGACTTAACAGACATATATAGAATACTTCATCCATCGATGAGCGAATATACTTTCTTCTCAGCAGCATATGGCTCCTTCTCTAAAATAGACCATATCTTATGCCACAAAGCATAAGATACAAAAAAAATCAGAGATAATACCCCGCATTCTATCAGATCACACAATGTAATGAAATTAGAAATCAATAAGAAAATACAAAATAGAAGCTACTCTAACAAATGGAGATTAAATAATACACTATTGAATGACGAATGGATAGTAGAAGTCAAGGATGAAATTTAAAAAATTCTTAGAGGTAAATGAGAATACTGATACAACATATCAAAATCTCTGGAACACTATGAAGGCAGTACTAAGAGGAAAGTTTATTGCTTTGAGTGCTTTCATTAAAAGAATAAAAAATCAACAAATAAATGACCTAACACTATATCTCAAAGCCCTAGGGGGGAAAAAAAAAGAACAAATCAACACCAAAAACAGAAGACAGGAAATAATTTAAATCAGAGCTGAAATTAAAGAAATCAAAAGAATTGGAAAAATTGACAAAACAAAAAGTTGTCTCTTTGAAAAAATAAATAAAATAGATAAACCCCTGATCATGTTAATGAAGAGAAAAAGACAGAAAACTCAAATTACTAAAATACAAGATGAAGAAGGAAGTATCATAATGGATCTGTCTGAAATACAGAAGATAATTAGAAACTATTTGAAGATTTATACAATAAAATAGAAAATATTGAAGACATCAGCAAATTTCTAGAGACATATGACCTACCCAGACTAAATGAGGAGGTCACACATGATTTAAACAGGTCAATTTCGAGTAATGAAATAGAAAATGCCATCAAAAGCCTCTCAACAAAGAAAAGCCCAGGACCAGACAGATTCTCAGCCAAGTTCTACAAGACTTTCAAAGAAGAATTAACACCAATACTCCTCAAAGTATTCCATGAAATAGAAAAAGAGGGAACCCTCCCAACTCATTCTCTGAGGCTAATATTACCCTGATAACAAAACCAGACAAAGTCACATCAAGGAAAGAAAACTTCAGACCAATATACCTGATGAACATAGATGCAAAAATTCTCAATAAAATTCTGGCAAACTGGGCTGGGTTGTGGCTCAGCAGTAGAGTGCTTGCCCAGCATGTGTGAGGCCCTGGATTCAAACGTCAGCACCATAAATAAATAAATAAAATAAAGGTATTGTGTCCAACTAAATATTACAAAAAAATCTGGCTGGGGTTGTGGCTTAGTGGTAGAGTGCTTACCTAGCACATGTGATGCCCTGGGTTCAAGTCTCAGCACCACATAAAATAAATAAATAAATAATAAAGCTATTGTGTCCAACTACAACTAAAAAATAAATATTTTTTAAAAATTCTGGCAGGGGCTGGGGATGTGGCTCAAGCAGTAGCGCGCTCGCCTGGCATGCGTGCGGCCCGGATTCAATCCTCAGCACCACATACAAACAAAGATGTTGTGTCCGCCAAAAACTAAAAAATAAATATTAAAAAAAAAAATTCTCTCACTCTTTAAAAAAAAAAAATCTGGCAAATTGCACACAAAAACCTATTAAAAATATAGTGTACCACGATCAAGTGGGGTTCATCCCAGGATGCAGGGTTGGTTAAACAAGTGGAAATCAATAAACATAATTCATCATACTAATAGACTTTAAAACAAGAATTATATAATCATCTCAATAGATGCAGAAAAAGCATCTGACAAAATACAGCACACCTTCATGTTCAAAACACTAGAAAAACTAGGGATAGTAGGAACACACCTCAACATTGTAAAAGCTATATAATGCTAAACCCAGGGCCAGATTCATTCTAAATGGAGAAAACTTGAAAGCATTCACTATAAAAACTGGAACAAGACAAGGATGTCCTCTTTTCACCACTTCTATTCAACATCATCCTTGAAACTCTAGCCAGAGCAATTAGAAGAAAGAAGTTAAAGGGATACAAATAGGTAAAGAGGAACTCAAACTATCACTATTTGCTGATGACATGATTCTATATCTAGAAGATCCAAAAAATTCCACCAGAAAACTTCTAGAACTAATAAATAATTCAGCAAAGTAGCAGGATATAAAATCAACACCCATAAAGTCAAAATGCATTCCTATACATCAGTAATGAATCCACTGAAAGAGAAATTAGAAAAACTACTCCATTCACAATAGTCTCAAAAAATAAAATAAAGTACTTGGGAATCAATTTAACAAAAGAGGTGAAAGACCTCTACAATGAAAACTACAGAACACTAAAGAAAGAAATTGAAGAAAACCTCGGAAGATGAAAAGATCTCCCATGCTCCTGGATAGACAGAATTAATATTATCAAAATGGCCATACATATATTATACATATATAATGCAATTCCTATAAAAATCCCAATAACATTCTTCATAGGAAGATAAAAAGCAACCATGAAATTCATTTGGAAAAATAAGAGACCTAGAATAGAATAGCCAAAGCAATCCTTAGCCCAAGGGAAAAAAAAAAAGTGATGCAGGAGGCATCACAATACCAGACCTTAAACTATACTACAGAGATAAATAATAACAAAAACAGCATGGTATTGACACCAAATGTAGACCAATGGTACAGAATAGAGGACACAGAGACAAACTCACATAAATACAGTTATCTCATAACAGAGAAAGGTGCCAAAAACATTCACTGGAGAAGATAGCCTATTCAATAAATGGTACTGGGTAACCTGGAAATCCAGATGTAGCAAAATGAAGTTAAACCTCTCTTACCCTGCACAAATATCAACTCAAAGTAGATCAAAGTCTTAGGCACTAGAACAGAGACCCTGCACCTAATAAAAGAAAAAGTAGGCCCAAGTCTTCACCATGTCAGCCTAAGATCTGACTTCCTTAACAAGACTCCTAAAGCACAAGAAATAAAATCAGGAATATATAAATGGGATGGATTCAAACTAAAAAGCTTCTCAACAAAAGAAACAATGAGATGAAGAGAGCCTACATTTTGAGAGAAAATTTTTGCCACATGCAAAAAAGAGCACTAATCTCCAGGATATGTAAAAAACTTAACACCAAAAAAAAAAAAAATCAATAAATGGGCTAAGGAGCTGAACAGATACTTATCAGAAGAAGATATACAATCAATCAACAAATATATGAAAAAGTGTTCAACATTTCTAGTAATTAGAGAAATGCAAGTCAAAACTACTCTAAAATTTCATCTCATGCTAGTCAGAATGGCAATTATCAAGAATACAAACAACAATAAATGTTGGTGTGAGGATGTGGGGGAAAAGGCACACTCATATGTTGCTGGTGAGGCTGTAAATTGATGCAACCACTATGGTAAGCAGTATGGAGATTCCTTAGAAAACTTGGAATGGAACCACCATTTGACCCAGCTATCACACTTCTTAGTTTATACCCAAAGGACTTAATATAATAACACAGCCACATCAATGTTTATATGTATATATGTTAATGGTTTTTTTTTATATAAAAAAGCTCAATTCACAACTGCTAAGCTATGGAATCAACTAGGTGCCCTTCAACAGATGAATGGATTTTTTAAAAATGTGGTATATATACATAATGGAATATTAGTTAGCATTAAAAGAGAATGAAATTATGGCTTTTGCAGGTAAATGGATGGAGCTGGAGAATATCATGCTAAGCAAAGTAAGCAAATCCCCCCAAACCAAAGGCCAAATATTCTCTCTGATAAGTGGATGCTGATCCATAATGGAGAGGGGAGAGGCATGGGAAAAATGGAGGAACTGTGATTGGGCCAAGTGGGGGTATGGGAGAGGAGGCATGGGGGCAGGAAAGATGATGGAATTAGTTGGACATCATTATCCTAGGTACATGTGTGACTGCATATATGGTGCAATGCTACATTATGTACAACTATAGAAATGTAAAGTTGTATTGTAGTTGTGTACAATGAATCCAAAGGCATTCTGCTGTCATATATACCTAATTAGAATGAATAAATAAATACATAAATAAATAAATATTTTAAAAAGAGAGTACAGGCAACAATAAATGTTAGCAAGGATGTGGGGGAAAAGGTACACTCATACATTGCTGGTGGGAGTTCAAATTAGTACAACCACTATGGAAAACAGTATGGAGATTCCTCTGAAAACTTAAAATGAAACCACTATTTGACCCAGCTATCCCACTCCTTGATTTATACCCGAAGGACTTAAAATAAGCATACTACAGTGATGCAGCTACACCAATGTTTAACCACTGGGCACAGTGGTGCATGCATGTAATCCCAGCAACTCAGGAGGCCAAAGCAGGAGGATCATTCACAATACCTAAACTATGGAATCAACCTAGGTGCCCTTTAACAGATGAATGGATAAAGAAAATGTGGTACATATACACATGGAATATTACTCATGATCCTTTGAATTCATACCCCATTGTAGAGCTGTAGAGCTACAATAGTGACTTATAAATTTATAATTAGAATTGGAGTTGCAGTAACCCCCAAATTTGGTCCTCAGCCTTTGCATCAAAAACTTTTACAACAGGGAAACTTCTGAAACTACCCATACCCCAGCTAAGTTAATAAATTTAAAATATCTAGGGGAAATAGTGAAGATTTGTGCCATCTGTAAAGATGTCAGAATTCAGAGTTGGTAGTTTCTAGCACAGCTCTGTTTAATTAAACCATCTGGCTCCTTCAGAAACTCATGGATTCTGAATGATGACAATATACTACTTCAAGGTCAATCAAACAGTAGCTTTAATTGCAGCTGCTGTGCCTAACCTAATCTTTGCTGGATCAGACTAATATGTTGTCAGTTACGTGGTATGTAGCCCTGAAATAACAAATATACCCTCTTCTATCTCAATCAAGATACAGAATCAGAACCACTGGGCACAGTGGTGCATGCCTATAATCCCAGCAACTCAGGAGGCCAAAGCAGGAGAATCATGAGTTCAAAGCCAGTCTCAGCAACACAGCATGACCCTGTCTCTAAATAAAATATAAAACAGGCTGGGGATGTGGCTCAGTGATTAAGTGCCCCTGGGTTCAATCCCTGGTACCAGAAAAAAAAAATTAGAAATAGTTCACATTAACCATTAACATGAAAAAGACAAGAATATACATTTTCATTTCGCCCAGAGTTGTTACATGATATCTATCTGATCAAACAGGGCCCACAACAAGTGGTTAGTATACTAAAGCATTTTTAAATCAAGTGCAAGGATAGGAAATAAATTCTAGAGGATTTAAATGTCCAATGAGCAGGGGCATGCTGGGATATCCCTGAAAACCTAAAAATCAAATTTTGGCATCTTGCTTTCCTTTCCTCAAAAAAAAATCAGCACACAGCAGATGCAAGCTCAATTCTTCTTGAGGGAGTTCTTGATTGCTGCTGGGATTGTCTGAGGATGTCGACTTTCACTTCTTCACTCTTCCAAAGCAGACTGTGCCTGTGATTCCCCAGAAGCCTTCATTCCCAGACTAGGGAAGCACTGTTGATCCCTTTTGTTCTGGGGCTTCAGCCTCTTCAAATGTGCAGCTACTAGTTCTTCCAACTCTCCAGCCTGCAGACAGCCACTGTGGACTATCCAGCTTCTGGTTGCATATTATAAAAGAGGAATGCAGCTTCTAATGGAGTTACTCAAAAGACAGCAGACCTTTGCCTCTAAGCTAATCACCCACCAACTACCACCATGGACCTCTGCACTATCCTGATGCTGAATACCCTTAACTGTCCATGTTCCACCTGATGGAGAACAAGGACTTCAGGGGGCATATTTTTGGCTATTGAATCTCTACGGAGGTCATTGAGGAAGCCCAGTTCCTCACATCTTAAAGTTTAGTCCCTTCAAGGTCCTCAGAGCACTCTGCATTCATCTGGTGAGCAGGGGAAGAGACCCTGAGGAAGACACATGCCTGGGTCACAGTGACTGAAGGACCATACCTTTCTTCTGCTCACATGTTACCAGGACTATCCTTGGCAACACACAACTGCAGGGAAGAATAAATGGAGTCAAGCTTTACACTTGATGGGGAATGAAATGACACTTAGCAAACATTCCATAATCTCTTCCCACATAATAAAACCTGTATAAATCTTGTGAGACTACACATTAGTATAACCACTCTGGGGGCAATTTTTAGTAAAGTGTAATTAAAATGCATTTTAAAAATTAAATGTATCAGTGTAGATGTATTACAGTTGAAATTAAGTTAACATAGGGGCTGGGGATATAGCTCAGTTGGTAGAGTGCTTGCTTTGTATGCACAAGGCCCTGAATTCAATCCCCAGTAGCAAAAAAAAAAAAAAAAGAAAAGAAAAGAAAAGAAAGGAAAGCAGGGGCTTGTTTACTCACTATAAGGATAAAGGTCAGCTCATGGAATCTAGTGGCTATGGTAAGCACTTGTGTTTAGGGCAGGTTCTGGAACTGGTGTCTAAAAAGTCACTAGGTTGCTCTCTCAGTTCAACTGCCTTATTTTTGCAGGTGGGTAATACTAGAAAGCTTCTAAGTTTTAGGTCCATTTATTAAATGATACTAATTTTTGTCCAAGCCAAATTACCATGGGGGAGACTCTGATGGCCCAGCCAGGTATCCATTGTTGATAAGATGGATGTCTGAGAAGTTCCTATGAAGACAGAGACACAGTGGGACAAACCTGTAGTTGTTAAGTACTCCAAGGGCCTCATGGACACTATGGTTCCATTCAAACTTAGATAACATGAGGCAGCAAACATTCTCAGAGGTTATGTTACTTGGAAAAATCCTGTTTCAGAAGTATTACCTGGAATAATATGGTTGTGGTCCTTGTAGGGGTGGGAACCTAGGGTGATAGTTTTCCTGCCTATCATAAAGGGTCATGGCTGACACCCCATTGCAAGATAGGTTATAACAAGATGCTGGGAGCCATTAGCCAAGTAGGTATGACAATTTCCTTGCCAGCGTACCCCATGTTGCAGTGACATTGAATGTAGGTGACCTTGCTCAAGGACCAGGGCGGATTAGGGTGTTCCTGGTTTAAGATAATCGGGTTTAGGGCGTTCCCAGTTTAGGTTCCAGGTTTAAGGTTTAAGATTATTCCTGCTGGGAATAGGGCGTATCCTGCTGCCTGAGTTCCCCTTGAGTTCTCACGGGATTCAGACAGTATATTTTGGGAGACAGAAGCCCAGTGGAGGTGAATTTGGGCAGAGAACGTGGATTTGGGCAGAGAACATGGATTTCCCCAGAACGTGATTGTAGACGGCTGGTGTGAGTTCGGGAATAAAGAGTTGCTGTTTGAATCTACAAGCTGTGTGGTGGCTCGTGATTGTGTGCCCAGCCAGACTGCGGCATTTGTGCCCAGCCAGACTGCGGCATTTGGCGGCTCCTACGGGGAACGTCTAAAGCTTGGAGGTAAGTGAAATTGCTCGCCCCTGAGGAAGAGCGAAAGAATGGGTGACCAATTCAAAAAACAATGTGTTATTGTTTTGATTTATCTTGTTTTTGTTTCAAGCTGCCTATCCCTAGAAATTTCTCAGGCAAACTGGAAAAAATGGTTGACTAAAGGTTTGAAGTTTGTCGGCCCTGAGGAAGAGAAAATTGATACAACGATTTTTTATTCCATTTTTGTTTCATTCAGTTTCGGTTTTGTTTTGTGTTATCTTATTGGGTTGCGTTATCTTTATAGTAGATTAGAAATTAGTAAAAAACAAACTGAAAAGATGTTAAGTAAATTGTTAGAGGTTCAGACCATGGAGAAAGACATTTTAGATCAAGCAAAAGAGAAGGTCTCTCGAGCTAGTCAGACAGAGGAAGAAAATTTAAAGGAAAAGGGGTTGTTAGGAAAAAGGCCACAACAGGAGGCTGTTACTAACTCCGTTTTATCACAAGAGGGCGTAATTCAACCAACAGCCCCACCGATGGAGGCAGCTGAGTGGCCCTCAAACCCCATAGTTGATAAATGGGATCCTGAGACAGGACCTCAAAGATTAGCATGCCCTGTACTTGAACAGGCAGGAGGGCAGCGAATTCACCGTGCTTTAGATTTTAAAACAGTGAAGCAGTTAAAGGAGGCTGTAACAACCTATGGCCCCCAAGCTCCCTTCACGGTAAGCATGGTCGAGTCCATTACTAACTTGGACATGATGCCAGCAGATTGGGCTAGCATGTGTAAATCTGTACTAAATGGAGGACAATATTTGCTATGGAAGGTTGCCAATGAGGAATTTTGCGCGGAGACAGCT
Organism: Marmota monax; assembly: GCF_021218885.2. NCBI lineage: Eukaryota > Metazoa > Chordata > Mammalia > Rodentia > Sciuridae > Marmota > Marmota monax. The sequence goes on from NW_026695227.1 coordinate 31,687,806, forward strand.
AGGCGAAATGCAGCAGCCGGTTACCCTCAAAGAAATCTAGATATGTTGTTAGGAAAAGGACCTTATGAGGGTCAACGGCAACAAATTGAATATGATCCTGCTATATATGCACAAATTGCTGCAGACGCAGTTAGGGCATGGAAGACTTTACAAGGACATGGAGATTTAAAAGGTCAGCTATCTAAGGTAATACAGAGAGCTAATGAAGCTTACGCTGACTTTGTAGATAGGCTAATTCAAACGGCTGCCAAAATTTTTGGGGATACAGAACAAGCAATGCCATTAATAAAACAACTGGCTTATGACCAAGCAAATCGTTGCTGCAGAGAGGTTATTAGACCATGGAGACATGAAGATTTAAACACATGTATTAAATTATGTAGAGATATTAATGAACAAGGGCAAGTCTTGGCAGCTGCAGTACAACAGGCTTTAGATGCCAGGCCAAAAACATGCTATGATTGTGAACAAACAGGACATTTTAAAAGGAATTGCCCCATAGGAGGAGGGTTTAACAAAAGTAGGTATCAAAGGAATAGAATACCGGGTATTTGCCCACGATGCCATAGAGGGAGACATTGGGCTAATGAATGCCATTCTCAAACAAATATTTCACTATATGGATGATGTATTATTGGCACATAAAGATAAAAACATATTGCTGGAATGTTATGCCACACTTACAAACTTATTAAAAAATTATAATCTAGAGATAGCAATAGATAAAGTACAATTAAATTTTCCAATTAATTATTTAGGAGTTCTATTATCCTCAACCATGGTCCGTCCACCAAAAATTCAAATACAAGTAGATCAACTCAAATCACTTAACGACTTTCAAAAGTTATTGGGAGACATAAATTGGATAAGACCTTATCTAGGTATACCAACAGGAGAGTTGGGACCTTTATTTGATATTCTAAAAGGTCCATCAGATCCAAATTCACCCCGCATGTTAACTCCTAAAGCAAGAAAGGCATTAAAAATTATTGAAACATATATGGAAAATATACATTTGGATAGAATTGATATAAGTTTGCCTTTATTATTTATTGTACTACCAACAAAAAATATTCCTACAGGAGTATTTTGGCAAGAAGGTCCATTATTGTGGATACATTTATCTTATTCTCCTAACACTATTCTTACTAGGTATCCTGAGGCTGTAGGACAATTAATACTCAAAGGAATAAACAGCAAAGGGAGTGTTTGGAATTTCTCCCAATAAAATTATTACTCCATATACTATGGATCAAATTGATGAGTTAGCTAATGAGTTAAATACTTGGGCAATAATCATGTGTAAATCTAATGTTTCATTTGATAATCATTTACCATCTAATCCTTTGTTGTCTTTTTGGTCTAAGCATCCTGTAGTTTTTCCTAAAATGACAAGAAAAACACCTATCATGAATGCTCCAAATATATTCACTGATGGGTCTAATAATGGTACAGCAGCAGTAGTTACCCCAGATCGAACTTTTACATTTTTAGTATCCAAACAATCAGCTCAAAAGGTAGAGCTTAATGCAGTTTTACAAGCTTTTTTGATGTTTAAAGATTCTGTATTTAATTTATTTTCTGATAGTCAGTATGTAGTTAATGCTATAGTATCTCTTGAAGATGCTGGTAGGATTTCCCCTTCTTCTACTGTTTTCTCTTTGTTTTCCACTATACAAAGTCTAATCTGGGACAGAAAAGATCCATTCTTTATAGGACATATTAGGGCACATACAGGATTGCCTGGAGCCCTTAGTTTAGGCAATGATTTAGCAGATAAAACTACACATGACATACATATTTTCTCTACATTTGAAGAAGCTACAAATTTTCATAAAAGGTTTCATGTTAATGCTAATACTTTACAAAAGCATTTTAAAATAACTAAGGAACAAGCCAGACATATAATAAAACAATGTCAAAATTGTGTGACATTTTTACCACAAGTTAATCTTGGAGTTAATCCTAGAGGACTGATACCTAACCATATTTGGCAGATGGACGTCACACACTTGCCAGAATTTGGAAAATTAAAATATTTACACGTTACAGTTGATACTTCTTCCAGATTTTTGATGGGCTCCCTTCATGCCGGAGAAAAAACTAAAGATGTTATAGCTCATTGCTTACAAAATTTTGCCACTGTGGGCATTCCTAAACCGATAATGGTCCTGGCTATACCTCTACCTCTTTTAAACAATTTTGCTCGTCATTTGGTATTACTCATATAACAGGAATCCCATACAATCCACAGGGTCAAGGCATAGTTGAAAGAGCTCATCAAACTATTAAAACATACTTATTAAAGCAAAAAGAGGGAATTGGAAGGGGGTATATATCCCCCAAAGATAAACTTAAAATAACGCTTTTTACTTTAAACTTTTTAAATTTGGATTCACAGGACTTAGTGCTGCGGAAAGACACATGTATCCAAAAAATGTACATAAGCCTAAAGTACTTTGGAAAGATATTCTAACAGGACAATGGAAAGGTCCTGACCCAGTGATTGTCTGGAGTCGGGGGTCTGTTTGTGTTTTTCCACAGGGAGAACAGCAGCCGATTTGGATTCCAGAGAGATTAACTAAAACAATTTCTACAGATCGAAAAGAAGATGATTTGACTCAAATCCATAACAGCTGATATCCAGAACTCCAGCTTGGCCATTCTTACATCTGCGACAGTGATTAACCAGGATGCTTTTTTCAATAGCTATTTTATTATTGCATTTTTCCACATCATAAGGTTCTATTTTTATTTTTTGAGCTCCTACAAACTTAGGTTAATGTTTTTCTGATCAGTTTTATTTTTTAACTGTGAAGTTTTTAAACATTGCAATGGAGATTTCACCCAGGCAAAGCTACAAGGCCTTTACTATTTTCTTATGTGTTGTAAGTTTGTGTACACTCTTGTGTTTTGTGTTGTATGTCTGTATGTGCGTATGTCCATATTTCTTATATGAGGAGCGCTCATGAAAAAATGGATCCGAATTATTATTTTTTTTATTCACGTGATTTAAATGGTTTAATTTAAATTAGGTAAACAGCTGTTAAGGATTGTTTTTAAAGTAGGTTAACAGATCTGTTTGTTTACTTTCACCTTTCCTTTTCATTATATTTAATAATTCTTTTCAGGATAATGTCTCTTTAGCATCATTGCCAGAATTCCTATCTTCATCCCAGTGCCGGTGAAGACAAAGATAAAACCAAACTATAGCTTCTATGATAGCTATCACAGTAAACTGTGTAAACTGATGCATCAATGAATATAACTCAACAAGTAATGCTCAATCAAGGAGTCAACTTACTTTGGGAGGAAACGGATTTTGGGAGGAAATGGACATATTGATAGATTCCTCCGCTTTGAACTGCTTGCAGAACTTGCCTGGACTATGTAACTATCGTTTGGTGCAGCGAATTGTGGTAATGCTGGCATATCTTTGCTGATGGTGTCACCAGTGATGCAATTTTTATTTCCTTGCCAGCGCACCCCATGTTAATTGTGGTAGTGCTGGCATATCTTTGCTGATGGTGTCACCAGTGATGCAATTTTTTTTTTTTAAAGATAGAGTGAGAGAGGGAGGGAGGGAGGGAGAGAGAGAGAGAGAGAGAGAGAGAGAGAGAATTTTTTAATATTTATTTATTAGTTTCGGCGGACACAACATCTTTGTATGTGGTGCTGAGGATCGAACCCAGGCCGCACGCATGCCAGGCGAGCGCGCTACTGCTTGAGCCACATCCCCAGCCCCAATGTGATGCAATTTTTCCCAAGGAGCCGTCAATTGGCTTGGTGTCGTGGCATTTCTGTATCCTCCTCCCTTCTGCTAGTGATGGTCTAAAATTTGGGGGCCAATGGCTTATGCTGGACCGGTAGTCAGTGACGGGTATGATCCAATTGCAGTGGTATCAACCTAAGACAGGAGGCTGACGCCTAAAGGTCAGTTTTCCGATGACGGGTAAGAACCATATGTTGAATTGGACAACCTACCAGGCACGGTCCTTAAGCCACATTAACCTCACTCCCCCACTGGCACCAAGGCCAAATTTGGGGGCCAACAGAGGTGAGGCAAAGAACCTCACCCCCCCATTGGTGCATAGACCTATCCACAAGTATGGCTGTATGCTGGACCGGTAGTCAGTGACGGGTATGATCCAATTGCAGTGGTATCAACCTAAGACAGGAGGCTGACGCCTAAAGGTCAGTTTTCCGATGACGGGTAAGAACCATATGTTGAATTGGACAACCTACCAGGCACGGTCCTTAAGCCACATTGCTTGTTGTTTAATTAATCAGAAGGGGGGAGATGCTGGGAGCCATTAGCCAAGTAGGTATGACAATTTCCTTGCCAGCGTACCCCATGTTGCAGTGACATTGAATGTAGGTGACCTTGCTCAAGGACCAGGGCGGATTAGGGTGTTCCTGGTTTAAGATAATCGGGTTTAGGGCGTTCCCAGTTTAGGTTCCAGGTTTAAGATTATTCCTGCTGGGAATAGGGCGTATCCTGCTGCCTGAGTTCCCCTTGAGTTCTCACGGGATTCAGACAGTATATTTTGGGAGACAGAAGCCCAGTGGAGGTGAATTTGGGCAGAGAACGTGGATTTGGGCAGAGAACGTGGATTTCCCCAGAACGTGATTGTAGACGGCTGGTGTGAGTTCGGGAATAAAGAGTTGCTGTTTGAATCTACAAGCTGTGTGGTGGCTCGTGATTGTGTGCCCAGCCAGACTGCGGCATTTGTGCCCAGCCAGACTGCGGCAACAAGAGAAAAGAATAACTAATTTATTTGATCATAGTTGTTTAAAAACCTAGTACTCCTAATTAATTGAACCTAGGGGTGCTTAACCACTGAGCTATATCCCCAGTCCTTTCTGTTTTTTTGTGAAGGGGTCTTGCTAAGTTGCTGAGGCTAGCCTTGAACTTGTGATCCCCTGCTTCAGCCTCCCAAGTTTCTGGGATTGCAGGTGGGTGTGATCACTTATCAGAGTTTTACATGACACAGACTTCAGATTGAAGATGCAAAGATGCAGAGTGACCCCAGGTGAGCATTCATTTCTATGTTTAAGTTGAATGAAGCAGGGACAACCAAGTAGAAAGGTGATTGGACAAAAAAGGTATGAACTAATAAAGACAGACTGAGTAGGAGAAACTAGCAGGAGCTATTCAGATTCTTCCTGGCTCCTTGGCTATAGTTTTTCCTCCTCCCTGAGGGTCTTAATTTTTTTATGGTCAACTCTTACATGGAAAGGTAGAGAAAAGTTAAATTTTTAGGCTCTAGCTGGCTTTGAGGAAAAGGGACTCTGATTTCTATAACCCACCTTGAGAAAGAGGAATTCTAGTTTCTGTGGCTTGCTTCCAGAGAATGGGGGATGAGATAGGAAAGCAGGAGGAGGTCAGAGACAGTTTCTGAGTTGCTTTTAAGGGCTTCATTTTGGAGGGTCATTTTTCAAGCTCTAACAAAAAAAACACACCAAGAGTAATTAATCCTGTTTCATGGGCTACCAAAACCTACATCTATTAGCTTAGATAATTTCCGCCTTTTGAGAAGTGGGCCATTTGGCTCTTCTAGACATTGTTTCATGACTCTTAAGTCCTCCATTCTAGCTCAGTCCCTTTTTGGGAAAAGACCTCCAGAAATTTATCTCAAGCATAGAGTGCAATCATTTTCTTTCAATGGGCATCAACTTCAACTTTAGCCCTACGCTCCTGCTTCAAGAAGACATATGCAGAGATCAGGTAACTTACCTAATCAATCAAAAACCTAGTACTCCTAAATAAGTAAATTAAGAGTAGCCACCTTTTGTAGCTCTTAATAGGTAATTAGCAAAGTTCGATGAAAGACCATGGCTACACTTTAATGAGTTCTTCAGAGTGTGAGCCATACACACTCCTTAGGTTTAAATCACTATCTGGCTCAAAAGGTCAAAACCAGAAAAGGGGTGCCGGGGTTGTGGCTCAGAGGAAGAGTTCTTGCCTAGAATGCGTGAGGCACTGGGTTTGATCCTCAGCACCATATAAAAATAAATAAAATAAAGGTATTGTGTTCATCTACAACTAAAAAATATATGTATTTTTTAAAAAGCAGAAAAAGAGTTATCTCCATTAAATCAGGTTTCTACAATAAGAATCTCAAGTACAATTTCACAAAAACTTTGTGTAACTTTTTCTTTTGCCAAAACATACTAAAGTTCACCATTTGCAGTTTATATCACTATAAAGGCATAAAAGAACATCTAGAAAAATTTTAAAAAGCATAAAGAAAAAAACTCAGAATAAAGTAATTCCTTATCCAGAGAAGTAGGTATGTGTGTGTGTGTGTGTGTGTGTGTGTATATATAGTAATAGTAATAGTTTAGGGTTGGGGCTGTAGCTCAGTGGCAGAGTGCTTGCCTTGCACCTGTGAGGCACTGGGTTCAATCCTCAGCATCACATTAAAAAAAAAAAAAAACTAAAATAAAGGCATGCTGTCCATCTACAACTATTTTTTAAAACATAATATGTGCCAGGCAAGCACTCTGCCACTGAGCTACATCCCGAGCCCTTTTTACTTTTTTGGTACTTGGGATTGAACTCAGGAACACTTAACCACACCCCCAGCCCTTTTTTGCTTAGCGCCTTTCTAAGTAGCTGAGGCTGGCTTTGAACTCACAATCCTCCAGCTGATGAGATGGGATTACAGGCGTGAGCCACCGCGCCCCGCCCTTTTTAAATTTTTTTAAGACAGGCTCTCACTAAGTCCCTCAGTCTGGTCTCAAACTTTGGATCCTCCTTCTGCGTAGATGGGACTGCAGGACACAAGGATTACAGGTGTGTGCCATAGCATCTAATTTCTACTAAACTTTTCATAAATACTTTTAAAAAATTTGGAAGAAATCTGTGCACCAAAATGCCACTCTACTGGCGCCTCGTTTTGCTTTGTTTTAAATCAATCTGTGTATAAAGTCCTTTCAGCTAGGATGCAGTTCAAAGGTAAGACTTGGCCTAGCATGTGTGAGGCTCTGGGTTCAATACCCAGCATCGAAAAAAAACAGAAAAAATTCTTTCACATAGATGATCTAACTCTACTCATAGAAATAAGAATTATCACTGGGTGTGGCGGCACACGGCTGTTTAACAGCGACTCGGGGTGAAGCAAGAGGACTGCAATTCGAGGCCAGCCTGGCAAACTTGGTGAGACCCTGCCTCAAAAAAATAAAAAGGGTACAATATTCAGTGGTAGAGCACCCCGGCTTCAATCCCCAATACCGAAAACAAAGCTCTGAATGAACTAAGAAAAGCTGAGGAAGACAAGCCTCAAGCCCTTTCTCCTTACGAGAAGCGGATAGGGCAGGCATCAAAGTCAGGAAGCACAAACGGAGTCTGACCACCCAAACCACTGCGAGGAGCAGAGCCGAGAGCGAAGAAACCTGCTCCACGCAGAACAGCCTCCAAAAAGCACCTAGTTGTTGAGGGGCTTCGGAAACGGACTTGGAGGAGGAGCTGGGGTACACAGCCAGAAACGACAGGAAACCGCAGGCAACATTCAGAGCGTTCCTAGCAAATGCCGCCGGCACAGCTCATGACTCATAGAGGCCGGCCAAAATGGCGGCGCGTCACGTGAGTAGCGCAATGACGCACACTGCGGCCCGCACGGAGGCCCCGCCCAGCCTCACCCCCCACGCACACTTGCACTGAGTTTTGCCCCCCTCCCCTGCCCCCTGTTTGGTGTAGATCATGCCGCCAGTGGCGGCCCTGACTGCCGAGAAACAATTGGCTGTTGAGTGACACTGATTCTCCCTGCCCCGCCTGACCCTGAGAAAGAAGCACGTCCCTCGCCTCGAAAGGGGGGTGGGGAAGTGGGTAGTGAATTCGGATCCAGTTGGGAGGGGGGAGTGGAAGTTCCCGCCCCGGACTGCAGCGAGGCGGCAGCCACAGGTAAGTGGAGGGCGGGGTGGGACGAGCGCCCCTGGCCCGAGGCGGGAAGGGCGCGGGAGCGCGGTGCCGGCGGGGACTCTGAGCCCGTCGCGCGCCGGGTGGGGGTCGCGCGCTGGCGGCTCAGGTGGGGGAGGGGCACGGCGGAAGGGGGAGGGGCTGCGTGGGGGCCCGGAGGAGTGCGCTTCCGGCCCTCGCGCCTTTGCTGTGCGAGGTGTCCTTTCAGTGGTTGGTCTCCTCCCTGCCCTCGGCCCCAAATGAAAATAAAGCCAAGAGTTTGGTGCCGCGGGCGGTATTAGGCTAGAGGCCCGCCTTCTGCGGTCGGAGGCCGGAGGTCGCGGTCTTGGGCTAGCAACCGAGGAGGGCAGCGTGGCCTTGACCGGGGTGCGGTGTCCGTTCTGGGCCCGTGTGTGCCTGCTTTGGAGGACGAGAACTGTCATCCCTCAAGCACCTTACAATCTAGTGGGGACGCAGTTAGTGCCGTAATCGAACCGTGTTGGAAGGGTGCGGCTGATGGGCAGGAAAGAGAACAGGTTTTTACGTGGCTGGCACTGACAAAAAGTCATTTGTTTCCCGCCTGGACGACGGATAAGCCGAGGACACTTTTCTCTGATTTTTTTTTTTTAAATCATAAAGCAAGGACTAGGAATGTGGCTTAGTGGTAGATCACTTGCCTAACATGCTCAAGGCTCTGGGTTCAATCTCCAGTCTTGTAAAAACAAACACATAAGGAAGAGTGAAGCCTGGTATTTCTCAGCTTCAACTCTTCCTTGGAGCGTGAAGCTTAATCACTGAAATTATCATGAATGTTAAATAATGTTTGCTAGTTTTGTTAGCATTTGAAGAGCGTTGGGCCAGTAGTTTTTGAGAGCACTTAACACTTCTAAGGCCATTTCAGTGCAGGTCTGGTAGGGATCATTGTTAAACTGGCCTCACCTATGAGAGTTTGTACAGTATTTTATCCCGAGACACTTGCTACTAACAGAATATGCGTTTTAGTAAAATGCTGGATTTCTTCCTGTCGACTTTACAATGTACCTTTTAGTTAAAATCCACGGTTCCGACTTGAATGTGATAGCTTTTTAACCTTGTTTGGTCTGATATATCTGTGCAATACTGCTGTATCCCCAGTAGGTGGTAGTCCTTTCAAAAATGCCTTTTAGTAATGTCATTTCATTATAATGAATTTCCAAAGCAGGGCGTGATATGGCTGCAACTTTTCTTGTGCTTTAATTGCCCCGTTTCTAAAGGTGGGGTGAAGTAATCCTCTAAGGATATTTCTCTAGCCATTGTCCTATTAGTTTTAAATCAGTATTTCCAAGTAAACAAGGAAATAAAAGGGAAAAAAAACATTCAACGTTAATATGAGCTTATTATTGCTATCCTAGGAACAGGATGTGGTCTTTGACTTCCTAGGACTTAACTTTCTGCTGGGGAGACAGAAAATTACTCCATTACAATACTATGATAAGTGCTATAAGAAGAAGGGGAACTTATGCTGTCTTGCTCATTAGCATATGTGCAAGACACTGTAAACATTAAGAGGAACCTGGAGCAGTCAGGAAAGATTAATCGAAGGGTATTCCTGGTACTCTTGGAAGAGAAGCAATACTGAATAAAAGAACACAGAGACTTCCGATTAATACAGTTCTAGCTTCAGGTCTTTCATTCACATCCATAGCAAATTAATTTCTTTGAACCTTGATTTGCACATCTCTAAAAGAGGAAATCCAGGATGACATTTAAAAACTCTTAGGTGGCCAAGGATGTAACTCGGTGGTAGAGTGGTTGCCTAGCCTGCAGAGAGCCCTGCATTTGATCCCCCAAACTGCTGCAAAAAAATAATAAAACCCCCATAATCTGATGCCTATCTTATAATGTTTCTTTCTTTGCAAGTTTTCTTAAGAGTGCCCTTTTTAAAAATATTTTTATTAGTTGTTGATGAACCTTTATTTTATTTATTTATATGCGGTGCTGAGACTCAAACCCAGTGCCTAACACATGCTAGGCAAGCACTCTGCCACTGAGCCACAACCCCAGCCCCAAGAGTGCCCTTTCTTATATTCTCTGAATCTATGTTTTACTGCCGTCTTGTGATTCTGCCCTGTTTGTATAAGCTTTCAGCTGCAGCTTGGAGCTTGTTTTATTTTTAGAGAAAATGCTTTTTAGTCAGGTTCTCTGTCTCAGCAACTTGGGAGGCTGAGGTAGAAAAATCACAAGTTTAAGACCAGCCCCAGTAATTTAATGAGGCCCTGTTTTAAAAATTAAAAATTTAAAGGTCTGGGATGTAGCACCCTGGTTTCAATCCCCAATACCCACCCTGCCCCAAATGTTTGTACACATAAAGTTTCTTCTGTTAAACATTTTTTTTTAAAACATTGTTAATTTTAACCTCAATTTTAGGAATATTAGTTAAGAAAAAGTGAGCATGTAGTGGCTTGGGAGGCTGAGGTAGGAAGATCTTCAGTTCAAAAGCCAGCCTCAGCAAAAGCAGGATGCTAAGCAAATCAATGAGACCCTGTCTCTGAGTAAAATATAAAATAGGGCTGGGGATGTGGCTCATTGGCCTAGTGTCCCTGAGTTTAATCCCTGTACCAAACCCCGCCCCCCCCCCACCAAGAAAAAAAAAAGTGAGCAAATAAAGGTTATGCTGTGATAATTTCAATAAAACACATGTGAGCATGTGGTTTATAATAAGATAAAACCATAAGGCTGTGTTTAGGAAATGGTAGAATCATAGGAGTGATTATTTATGACATGATAGAAAATAGGTTATCTTCTTTTAGAAGACTGAGAAGAAATCAGACAGTATTTTTAATTTATTAAGAAAATTTTTTTTGGTACTAGGAATTGAATGCAACAGCACTTAATTAGTAAGATACATCCCTAACCACCCCCACCTACTTTTTTTGTTGTTGTATTTTTTATTTAGAGATAGGATCTCACTGAATTGCTTAGGGCTTTGCTAAGACGCTGAGGCTGACTTTGTACTCATGATCCTCCTGCCTCAGCCTCCTGAGCACTGGGATTATAGGTGTGTGCCGCCACACCTGGAATTGATTAAGATTTGCCATTTTTTTTCTTTCTATTGTAAACTTTCCAAGTTAGAAAAAAGGGAAAAAAATTAAGAGGGAAAAATTAAAGCTGCTTTATGCATGAGGTGATCTTATGCATTTTATCTTTCTTAAAATTTTTATTTCTTTGACTGGGGACTGAACCATGGGGTGCTTTACCACAGAGCTACATTCCCAGTCATTTTTTTATGTCTTATTTCAAGACCAGATCTTGCTGAGTTGCTGAGTATCTCACTGAGTTGCCTAGGCCAGCCTTGAACTTGGGATTCTCTTGCCTCAGACTCCGGAGTTCCTAGGATTACAGGTGTGCACACCATGCATGGTTTACTGCATCTTTTTTTTCAATGACTAAAAACAGTAGCTTCAATTCAGACATTAAAAAGGAATTTGTTTTCTGACTTCAAAAAACAAAAGGAGGTAAAAAGAATATGTATGTAAGCTTAAACTTCACAGTTAAGTTGGTGATATTAAGAGGCATATACCTAGATTTGCTATCTCAAATTTTTAATTGTGTATACTACTCATAACATAAAATTTAGCATTTTGAAATGTAAATAATTCAGTAGTGTTATGTATATTCACATGGTTGTACAGTGTATGAAAAAGTTTTCCAGAACTTTTTCATGCCCATTAAGCAACCCTCCATTTCTTCACCCAGTCATTGGCAGTCTGGTTTAAAACTACTCTAGATAACTCATATGAGTGAAGTCAGTGTTTATCTTTTTGCAACTGGCTTATTTCACTTAGTGTAATGTACCCAAAGTTCATCCATATGGTAGCATAGTCAGAATTTCCTTATTTTCTAAACTGAATAATACTTTGTTGCAAGTACATACACTTTATTTATCCATTCATCCATTGATGAAATTTGGGATGCTTCTACCTTTTGCTTTCACCTATTGTGAATAATGCTGCTATGTGTATGCATAAATATCTTTTCAAGACCCTGCTTTTTTTTTTTTTTTTGGTGGTGGTATTGGGAATCAAACCTATGGCCTTGTAGTACTTGCTAGTAGTACTGCATCCTCAGCCCTTTTGATTTTTAATTTGAGACAGGGTCTCGCTAAGTTTCCCAGTGGGCCTCCAACTTGTAATTCTCCTGCCTCAGCCTCTCAAGTTGCTGGGATTACAGGCCTGTACCATCATGCCTGGCTTGCTTTCAAACTCTTTTGGATATGTATATCCAGAGGGGGAAATGCTGAGTCATTTGGAAATTCTGTTTAGTTTTTTGAGGTGCCTCCGTATTGTTTTCCATAACAGCTGGACCATTTTTCACTTCTAAAGTACAATTTTAGCTTCTCCCTATCCTTGCCAATATTTGTCACTTCTTTCTTTTTGTTTTTATATTAGCCATTTTAGTAGATGTGAGGTGGTATCTTATTGTGGTTTTGCTTTTTTATTTCTCTAGTGATAATGATTATGATGTTAACTGTCTTTTCATATGCTTGCTAACCAGCTGTTTTTTTAAATATCTTTGCATATAACCATAAATACCTTACATTTTACCCAGATCTTTTACCAATATCTATCTATCTATCTATCTATCTCTGTCTCTCTGTCTCTCTCTCTCTCTCTCTCTCTCTCTCGGTAATTCTGGGGATTGAACTCAGGGGCACTCGACTAATTTAAATCAGCCCTATTTTTGTATTTCATTTAGAGACAGGGTCTCACTGAGTTGCTTAGTGCCTCTCTTTTGCTGAGGCTGGCTTTGAACTTGCAATCTTCCTGTCTTAGCCTCCAGTGCATCAGTTTACCAATCTCTTTGTTAGTGGTTCTCCTACCACTTGACATAGTCAGTCTCTTAAAATTTACATATTCTCGTTCTTACCCTGTTTGCATATCTTGCAGTTGATTATTTTGACCATCTAGATCTTTAGAAACTCCTTAGGAATGGTTTTATTTATTTATTTGTTCAACTTATACTCAATACATTGTTTACATGAAACTATGTAGGCAATTAGAAACTATTCCCTAGCTTGTACTAAGGAGTATGTGTTCATGAACATACACATTCTGAGTGGGTAACATTGAAAATTTAGTCATATTATGCTATTTACTAAATTTAAACATGTACTTACGTGTGTCAGAATTCAGAAAATTTAAAATAGTAAGCAAGGAATATCTCTTTTTTATATACTACAGCTTTTTCCCTTTCATGGTGGCAACCAAATGATGAGTTTTACATGATTATATAGTATGAGATAAGTATTTTGTGGCATTTTTTATTTTAACTGACTTTTTTTCCTTTTAGTTGATTATGGAAGATTCCCACAAGAGTAACACTTCAGAGACTACACCTCAACCTGGTTCAGCAGTTCAGGGAGCTCATATTTCTCATATTGCTCAACAGGTAAGGCAAGGACCAAAGTTAGGAATATGTTGTATGAAAGTTATTTCAGATATTTTATTACTAATCTTCAGAAAAAGAACTAGACAAGACTTTAAAATGTTGAAATATAAAGAGGGAAGGTGGATTTGACTTAAATCTCTTGTCAAAGACATTTTTTTTTTTTTCCCCAGTAAGTAATACTGGGCATTGGATCCAGTGGTGCTCTACCCCTGAGTCATAACCCCAGCTCTTCTTAAAACTTTTAGAGACAGGGTCTTGCTAAGTAAGTCACACAGGCTGGCCTCAAACTTGTAATCCTCCTGTCTCAGCTTCCTGAGTCTTGGGTTACAGTTGTGTGCCAACACATTCAGTTAAGACCAATTGGTTTTATTGTATTTTATATAAAGTATATTTAGAGTTGTTTTACTATGGACTTCTCAAAACCTAGAGCAGTAGATTTCATGTAGGAGAATTCTACCTACATGAAATGGAGGTAGAATTTCATGGAGAACAGTGATTTAGAATATTTTCTAATTTGTAACATCAGAAAGATGTGATTATTTGACTTTTGTGCTAACTTGAGACATAGACTAATGGTTTCAAGAGGTGAATCATCTTCATTTCAACAGATTTATCCTGGCTATATTGGAAATTTATTTATTTATTTGTTTTGTGGTACTGGGTCTTGAACTCAGGTGTACTCTACCATTGAGCCCTTTTTGTTTTTAATTTTGAGACAGGTTCTTGCTAAGTTGCCAAGGCTGGCTTTGAATTTGTCATCCTTCTGTCTCAACTTTCTGAGTCTCTGGGATTATAGGAGTGCCATTCTGTCTAGCTTAAATTTTTTTTCCTTTAAAAAATTTTTTTTAAAGTTGTTGATTGACCTTTATTTTATTTATATGCAGTGCTGAGAATTGAACCCAGCACCTCACACATGCCAGCAGCAAGTGTGCTACCACTGAGCCACAGCTGCAGGCCCCCCTGCCCCCCGCCCGCTTTTTTAAAAATTTTTTTGAGATGGTCTTACTGAGTGTTGAGGCTGGCTTCAAACACAAAATTCTCCTATCTGGTCCTTTGTGTCCTTGTGTTTGGTCTCCAGTACTGAAAAAGACAAAAAAAACCAAGCATACACAACAGGATCCTTCTTGTGCTTTGTGGAATTAAAGCAGAAAAACCAGTTAGGAGCTGTTATAGAAATGTACATGAGAAGTGATAGTGGCTTGAGCCAATGAGGTGGCAGTGTTGGTAGTGAGAGAAAGTTTGATTCTGGATGTCTGTTGATTGTAAAGCAAATGATATTTGCTCTTGCATTGGATGTCAAGTTTTAGAGAAAGATGTTAACATTAACTGCATAGTTGTTGGCTTGATTGAGAGTAGAAGAATGGAGTTGCCATTTATTGAGATGGACAATGGAACATTTTTCTTTTTTTCTTTTTTTTTTTTTTTGCTTTTTAAGGGGATATTGACAATCAAGAATTTGGTTTTAAGGGCTGGGGATGTAGTTCAATGGAACAGTGCCTGCCTGGCATGTGCTAAACCCTGGGTGCAATTCCCAGCACTACCAAAAATAAATAAATAAATAGATAAATTTGCTTTTAGATTTGTTAAGTTTCTCATTCTTTCTGTATTAGTTTTCTATGCCGCAGAACAAATTACCACAAACTTAGGGGCATAAAACAATACACATTTATTAGCTCACAGTTTCTGTAAGATCAGACATATCTTAGCTGGTTCTCTTTTTTGAGATCTCAACAAGCTGTGGTCAAGGTGTTGACTAGGGCTGGGTTCTTGCCTGGAGATTAGACTAGAGAAGTCTCCACTTCCAAGCTCAGTTAGGTTGTTGGCAGAATTCATTTCATTGTGGCTGTAGGATTGAAAGCTTCAGTTTTCTGTTGGCTGTTGGCTGGATGCTATTTTTGTCTCCTAGAGGGTGCCTCTAATTCCCTGTCATGTGATTCTTTGCATAGGCAGGTCACAACATGGCTTCCTGCTTCTTTTAAGTCCAGTAAGAGAGTCTTGTGTAATATATACCATAATCAAGGAAATGATATCCCATTTCTTTGCCATAAAATGTAACATAATCATGGGAATAATATTGCATCAACTTTGCTATATTCTGTTGGTTAGAAGCAAATCACAAGTCCTCCCTCACTCAAGGGGGGAGGATGGAATGTAGCTCAATGGCAAAGTGTTTGCCTTGCATACACAAAGCCCTTGGTTTGATCTCTAGTTACTCCTTCTGTCCCCAGAAAAAAAGACACACTCAAAGAGAGAGTAGACATGAACACCAGGAGATTCGGATCACAAGGACCACCTTAAAAATCTGTCTACCAGACAATCGAAGTAGATTTATCTTGTAGGATTGGATATACTTGAGTCTGGATTTTGGGGGAGAGGTCTACATTTAGGAATTATGGACATATAGATAATACTGAAAAAATGGGGGCTCTAGCTGCTGCCTAGGATGTAGAAACCTGGATAGAGTGTTGCTTATATCTAAAACAAAAATTATGTAATCTGCAGACTCATAAATTTTCTTGAACCCACAGAGATAGGATATGTGCATGGCATTTGTGGCAGAGTACAAAACAAGGTCAGACTGTCTTACCAGGGAGAAAGAATAATTTAGCTAAATTTTTAATGAATTATAAAGTTCAGGAATAGGCTAGCATGAGAATCCAGAATCCTCCTGTCTTAGCCTCCAGTGCACCAGTTTACCAATCTCTTTGTTAGTGGTTCTCCTACCACTTGACATAGTCAGTCTCTTAAAATTTGGAGCTGCAGACATAAGAGAGTTCTTATCTTTTTATAGGCTTTTCTTGAAGGATCGCTAACATTTGCTCATAAGAAAGCTGGGGCAAGGAGTGAGGGTGGGGTGAGCAAAAGAAACCAGAGAAAACCTGTCTGTATGGGTCCAGGCCTGCTTGGACCATTTTTTTCCCATGGAAAAAGAGTTTAAAACCACTGGAGAAAGGGATCAAACCCTTTTTTCCATGGTGTCTGGAAGAAATAGAAAAGAAAAAGAAAACCGACAACCCTGAGGAAAGGCAGGAAACTGTCCTGGTTTCACATCATTAGTGTTTCTGCCACTAGGAGAAAGCCCATCTACTAAAACCTAAGAATATAGGTCCTACCTGAAACTGAGACAGGGACAGGATAATAGAGAACCTTCCCTCTTCTGCTTTCAAGTGTAGCAACAACAGTCTATCCCTGGGGGAGGAACAGGAGTATGGAGAAAGCCTCTTGGGGGGAACTGCAGAGAGACAGCCTGAAGCTGAGGATGGAGCAAGAGCAGTGAGAAAAACCCTCTGGCAAACCAGCCCCCCCCACCACCCCAAGCAGGCCCCACTAGAGATTTAAGCTGGTTAGTACACTTTAGCTAACCATAATAAACTCAGCCCAGTTTGATTTCTGAATAGATTGGCTCAATCCTCCCCCACTTAACACACACTTATGATATAGAAGAAGAATCATATCCATTTCTAAGCATAAATACTATTTGCCTCAGTCTGAACTATCTTACACATGATGTCCATCATTCAGGCAGAAATTATGAATTGAAACATCAAAAAAGCAAGAAAAAAATGACTTTCCAGAAATCAAAATAATTAACAGAACCAGATTCAAGATGATCTAGCTGTTGGAAGTATCAGATAATGAATTTAAAATAATATGTTATTCTAGTGTTCATCATGCCTGAATGGATGGGGAACACCAGCAGAGGGATGGAAACTATATGAAAAATCAAATAGAAATAAAAATGGTAACATAGATGAAATGGTGTTTGAATTTATTAGTAGAGTTTCCTCAAACACAACTGAGGAAATAATCTGTGAATTTGAGCCAGTAGAAATTGTCAAAATGGAAAACAGAACATAACATTCAAGAACTGGGGGACTACATCTGTTTAATGTAAGGGTAATCAGTCATGGAACTAGATGAGATTACTGAAAGGTGGATATCATTGATTTGAATTGCCAACTTGATTGGATTAAGAGATGCCAATGATTAAGAGGTTTCTGGGTGTGTCATCGAGGGTGTGTGCAGGAATGATTGGCATGTGGTATAGCCTACGGGAGACCCTCCCTAAGCATGGGCGGCACCATCCAATAGGATGATGGCTTGGGTGGAATAAAAGTTGGAAGAACAAGGAAGCAGCAGCTTTAACGGTTCTTGATTGCTTCTGTGATCATCTGAGGATATTGGACTGTCACTTCTTCACTCTTCTAAAGTGGACTCTGCCAGTGATTCTTTAGGGAGTTTCCAGAAGCCTTTGGTTTTGGACTAGGGTAGCACCATTGATGCCTCTTGTTCTGGAGCTTCAGCCTCTTGGACTACGCAGCTCCTGGTTCTTCCAGCTCTCCAGCCTGTAGACGGCCATTGTGGACTATCCAGCTTCTGGTCATATAGCCAACCTACTAAATCCTCTTTTTGTAATTATACTTCCTATTGATTCTGTTCCTCTAGAGAACCCTAATACAATCAACAAAGAATGAAGTTAGTGGTTTTGGGCCTCTTTTGTTTCAACTATCATTCTGTAAATAGTTGTTCTTTTTGCCATCTACTTAGTGCCTTGTCTTTTGCATTTTGTGCTGTTTAAAATGGCTCCAAACATAGTACTTTAGTGCTCTCTTGTGTTCCCAAGTGCAAGAAGGCTGTAATGGAGAAAACAGCATGTTGTTTTTGATAAATTTCATTTAGGCATGAATTATAGTGCTATTGACTGTGAGCTCAATGTTAATGGCTTAACAACATGTTTTAAATAAGGTATGTTTAAGTAGAAATACACATAAAACAAGGTTATATATTGATCAGTTGTTGAGAATGTTGTGCCCAGGGACCTGCAGAAAGTTTCCCCTAAGGAGCAGTGGTTCTTTTTTTTTTTTTTTTCAGTTGTAGTTGGACACAACACCTTTATTTCATTTTATTTTTTTTGTGGTGCTGAGGATTGAACCCATGGTCTTGCATGTGCAAGGCACAACTCCAGCCCCAGTGGTTCATTTTTTGATAATTCATTGTATGTGGCAATTTTATACCTAACACAGATAACAGTAATCAGGTATATTTCACAACATGGCTCCTTGAAAGCCTTGACAAGAATTATTTCAGTAAAAATCTAATTTGATCCAAGAGAGCGTGGAAAGACAGGAGAAAATGAGTATGCAAACTCATTTGACAACTCCTGAATGAATAAACAACTTCTTTGAGGAGTATTTTCAAAAGTGATCTAGGAAATAAGTTTTCTGAGGGGGTTGTAGATTGTGAAAGTTTTATTTTATTTTTGTGTGTGGGTGGTATTGTGGATTGAATCCAGGGGCACTCTACCACTGAGCTAAACGCCTAGTTATTTTTATCTTTTATCTTGAGACAGAGTCTTGCTAAATTGGGGAGGGTCTTGCTTCAGACTTTGATCCCTCTGCCTCAGCAGCTTGAGTTGCTGGAATTATAGGTATATATGCGAGATACCTGACTCTTTTGATTATTTTTAAAGATGGGATAAATTAACAGCTTTTTATGTACCAAAGGGAATGATGCATAGAGGGAGAAAATTTGATAATACAGGAAAAAAAAGAACAATTCTGGTATGGTGTCCTTATGAAAGGAGATGAAAATTAATCTACAGGTGGAGAAATTAACTTGATATGAGCACAAGTATATTATGTATAATTAGAAAGTAAATACATGTTAGGTGGGTAGACTGGGAATGAGATACTCTGAAAGTTTTCTTATAAATTTGGGGGATTTGTGTGTGAAATGCTTTCAGAATATAGGAAGAATAGTTTATAAAATAGTCTACTAAGAAGAGATTTCAGGAGCTGAGGATGTGGCTCAAGCGGTAGAGCGCTCGCTGGCATGCGTGCGGCCCGGGTTCGATCCTCAGCACCACATACAAACAAAGATGTTGTGTCCGCCGAAAACTAAAATAAATAAATTATTAAAAATTCTCTCTCTCTCTCTAAAAAAAAAGAAAGAAAGAAATTTCAGTAGAGTAGGGATGTATGGTAGGATTGCTGGAGACCATTAATGATCTACTGGAGAAGTTTAGTTCTGTGTTTTCCTCTGGTCATATTCAAGTGTACTTGAACTATATATATGTAGTGGAACAAGAAAAAAGAACATTGAGAGTGCATGAGTGCATGCAGTATAGTGATTATCATGCTGGACATGACATTTAAGTTGTTTAAAGAAGGAAATCGGGCCTCAGTGGGATCAAGAGCCAAGAAAAGAGAGTAGGATCAATAGATGGTAGTTTCTTTTGTTGTATGCAAATTGTTGAGTCCATGTACCAGAGGTAGAAAGTTTTGGAAGGAGGTAGTGCTTAGAATGAGGGATATTTGAATTTGACATTGTGGAGGGGTGCATATATTTGTAATGAAAGGGTTTAAGTCAGTGTTTCTCAACTGGGGGTGGAGGGGTAGTACTGCTTCCCTACTGAGATGTCTGGAAATTGTGTGTGTGTGTGTGGGGGGTAGGGTTGCTCCTGTTACTTAATGGGCAGAGCCAGATGCTAAATGTCTTGCATTGAACAGGATATTCCTGCACATGAAAGAATTGTCCTTTCCAAAATGTCTGATGAGAAACTCTTTAGGATATGACAAGAGGAATATGTGCCTGAGGAGAGTGAAAGACAGGGCTTTGAAATAGAGGTTGTCAAAAACAGAAGCCTGGTCAGTTACAGTGGTATGTACTTGTAGTCCCAGCTACTTTGGAGGCTGAGGTGGGAGAATCACTTGAGTTCAGGAATTTGAGGCCAGCCTGGGCAACATAGTAAGACCTCATTTGAAATGAAATGAAACAAAATATAACTGAAAATAAATGAAATATAAGCCAGGAGCCTGTAATCCTAGCAGTTTGGGAGGCTAAGGAAGGAGGACCACAAATTTAAAGCCAGCCTCAGCAACTTAAGTGAGGCCCTAAAAGCAACTTAGCAAGACCTTGTCTCAAAATTAAAAAAAAAAAAAAAAAAGAAAATTAAGGGTTGGATGTGGCTCAGTGGTTACATGTCTCTGTGTCTGTGTTTAGTCATTGGTACCTAAAAGAAAAAAAAGAAAGAAAGATAATGGATGAAATGCCTGGGCATGGAAATATTAGATGTTGCATATTAAAATCACCAGATTATATGAGGAGTAGATGGGAGAGAACAGATTGAGCCAGATTCTGAAGTCTTAAATAAAGGGACATGACTGTCCCAAGAATGAGCAGTCTGTGTTACAAACTTCAAAATTGGGAGTTATGGGGAAGGACATGGAAGTATGAAGGGAAACACTCACCTATGTGTAGGCTCATGAGGAGTGCAGTGAAGAACTGTAGTAGAGGTGGTGGTCCTTAGACAGTAGCCAACTTTCAGTTATGGCAAGAAGAATTTCACTGAATTATAAAGTATATGTAGATTGAGAGACCGGGTTGTTTATTAGAAAGAACAGTGGATATAGTCAGAAGACCTGGTTTGAGTCCTGGCTTTGTCACTTACTTTATTGACTCTGGTACATTGTATAATTTACTTCTTAAAGAAGACCAGATATTCATCATCTGGAAATTAAAAGTGTTAGAATTGGTGATCTCTAAGGTCTTTTCCAGCTCATAACTGTCAGTGATACTCATATTATGGAGAAATTTGTATACTTTAACCAGGTGCATAGGAAATAAAGGATAACAATGATTACAGCTAAATTTACCTGCCAGGTGAATTTCCTAAGCATTTATACATTTTAAGGCCTTACCTTGTATCAACCTGTTCTTTTATAATCTTCTGTCTTAGAGGTCACACAAGTAGTAAGTAGAGACATGATTTGCCTCCCAGCCCTTTCTTTGATGTCTTTCACAGTTTGGGTTTCCAGAAAGCAGACTAGAAAAGGGAGATTAGCACGCAAAGGGTTTATTAGGGGTACATCTGGGGAATTACCACCTGTAGATGGGAAGGAAGAGAAGGAATAGGATTGGGCAGAGGGAGAAGTTGAATTGTGATTCAGTCTCAACAGAGGCCTCAAATGACCCCATAGGAAGCTCTGAAGCCAAGTAGCTCTTCCGGATTGAGGTGTGGGGCCAACAGGTCGTTTATATTTCCTGTCAGCACCAGTCATTGGATTCTGACTGCACCAGGAAGGATAGTATACAACCTTGACTCTCCTTGAGGCAGATCTGAAGAGGGCCAGTAATTAACACTTTCTGCCAACAACTCTTCTAGGCAAGTGTTCTACCACTGAGCTAGATAGACAAGTAGCCCTCAGTATTGTATAGTTTTTTGGAGCAGTTGTAAATAATATTGTGTTGATTTTAAATTTTACTTGTTCATTTTTTGAGTATAGAAAAGCATTTGATTTTGTAAATTGATCTTGATCTTGTACCCTGCAACGTTACTGAACTCACTTGTTCTAGGAAGGATGAGTTGTGGGTTTTTGTTGTTGTTATTGTGTTTAAGATGTGGGGATTTTCTTTGTAGATAACCATGTAATCTGCAAATAGGGATGTTTTTGTTTATTCTTTTCCAATCTTTTCTTGCCTTTATTGCACTGACTGGAACTTAACCACATTGAGTAGTGAGAATGGACATCTTGCTTTATTCCTGAACCTAGAGGGAAAAACATTCTTTCACCATTATGTGTGATGTCAGCTAGGTTTTTACTTTCTGAGTTTAAGGAAATTCCCAACTATTCCTAGTTTTCTGAGTTTTTGTTATGTTTTTTAAATGGAATGATGTTAGAGCTGGGCATGTGATACATACCTGTAGTCCCAGCTGCTGTGATGAGAGGATTACTTGAGCTCATAGTTGGAGACCAGCATGGGCAACATACCAAGACCCTGTCTTGAAAAGAAATTTTGTACTTCTCAAATATCTTCTGTACAGCAGTTGGTACGATCTTACGAATTTTTTTTCTTCTTTGGCCTGTTGATGTGTTGTGTTACATAGATATTCAAATGTTGAACCAGCCTTGCATACCTGGAATAAACTGCACTTGGACATGGCATTTTTTTATATGTTACTGGATTTAATTTGCTAATATTTTGTTGATAATTTTTATATTGAAATTTATAAGAGCTCTTGGTCTGTGGTTTTCTTTTTCTTTTTGGTAATTTATTTGTCCTCATAATATTAGTTGGAAAATATTCCCTTGTCATTTCTGGAAGAGACTGTATAAAATGTGTACTAATTCTACTCTAATGGGAGAAGAGACCCCGCTATGTATGTTTTTAGAGTTTTCTCTTTGTTTTCAAGCTTTATTTTAAGGTATTGTATTCAAAGATATTAGATTTCTCATTTGAGAGGGCACTGACTTGGAACAAGATGAATTGTCAACAGTGAGAATGGGCCTACCAAAACTTAAAAGTAGAAAACATTTTTCCCTGGCCATATGGGCTTAAGGAAGCTAGGAAAGTTAGCATATCATCTGTGTCCCCCCTTTATTGTTACTTGGCGCAAAATGAAAAATTGGTCAAATATTCTAAGTGAGGAAATATAAATCTTTACATCTTTCAAGTTGGAAAAATCAAAAAGACACCCAGAAGAAATTGTAGAAATTCGCTTAGTGTCTTTAATTGGGAAATAATTAGTTAATTCACTGAACAGTTGTTTGTTTAGCATTCAGGCATGCCTGTTGACCAATACCAAGTGAGAGGCTGTAAAAATGTCCTGATTGGCAACTGGAGGCATAAGAGATCATGGAAAGAACACTGGGCTCTGGAGCCAGACAGGACCAGCAACTTAGTGTTTACTGTTGTTGGTCTTATTCAAAAACTTATGGAAATTTTCAAACCTATTGCGAATCAGAGATAATTAGGTTGAACCATCATGGTTTTCATCACCCAGTTTCATTAATTAGTATTTTATGTTGTCTCGTGCCCCCACCTCTGCTGACTGAATGATGTTAAAGTAAATCCTAGATTTATCATTTTGGCTTTCAGTATGTCCATATGTATCTCTAAAATATAAAGATTCCTTTAAAGAACATAACCATAACTTTATTATTACACTTAAAACAAAAAGATAATATGAAATATCCATACAGTTCTTAAATTTTCCTGTTATTTATAGGACACATAGGCACACACATTTTTTAACACCTTGTTGAAACAGGAACCAAATAAGAAACATAGATGTAGGCTTTTTTTCCCTACCTTCCCATTTTGCTTTTATTATTCTTTTAATTGTTGTTATAATAACTGTGAAAAATATAGTATTAGTTCTTTTTACAAAGGAAGAAACTTAGGCCTTGAAAGGGTAAGTGATTTGATAAGCATCACAAAGGCTAGTGAGTGCCCTTTAGCTGAGAAATAGTCCTGCCTTATCAGGCTCCAAATCCTGTATGCTTTTCTGGAACTTGGATTCAAACACTGGCTGAAGAGGCTTCTTTCTTATGACACTCTACGAATTCCCTGCCCTACCTCCTTACCCAAGCATTTACCATCTTAGGTTACCCAATTAGCTAGCTAGGGAGAACATTTTAAGTTCAGGTATCCCACGGAGTATGAGAAAAATCGGGGCTTTAGTCCAATTTAGAAGCCCTTAAAAAATCCTTTCCTTTCTAATTTTTCATTTATCTCTTCAAAGGAGTTCTGGGGTCATCCACAATATGCCAGTAGGTTCCACAGCTCTCGAGATGAAAAATTTCACTTTTCACTGTGGTAGCCATTAGCCACAATTTGGTATCTTAGTTTTAATTTAAATTAGTTAAGCTTACATACATTTAAAAATCACACCAGCCACATTTCAAGCACTTGAGATTAACATGGATAAGTAATCATACTGTATTTGTTATTTTTTGGTACTGGGGGTTGAACCCAGGGCACTTAACCACTGAACCACATCCCCAGCCTTTTTTTTTTTTTTTTTTGTGGTGGTGCTGGGGATTGAACTCAGGGCCTTGTGAATGCTAGGCAGGCACTCGACCAACTGAGCTATATCCCCAGCCCCACCAGCCTTTTTTTACATTTTATTTACAGATAGGGCCTTACTAAGTTGCTGAGGCTGGTTTTGAACTCACAATCCTCCTACCTCAGCCTCCAGAACCATTGGGATTACAGGCATGTGCCACCATGGCTGGCTACTCATTTTATTGAATTAGTTAATTTATTTTTAAATTTTATTTTATTTTGAGATGGGTCTCACTAAGTTGCTTATGGCCTTGCTAAATTGTTAAAGTTGGCCTTGAACTTGTGATCCTCCTGCCTGAGCCTTCCAAGTCACTGGGATTACAGGAGTGCACTACATTGCCTGGCTCAGGACCAGCTTTTTTTCTTCCCTTGAGAAGTCTCTTAGAATTTAAATTTTCTTCCCTTGAGAAGTCTCTTAGAATTTAAATTATCAGGTTTCAGAGTGAGTGTCAGAAGGGTGTGGACTTTGAGACCCTGAGTAATGAGCATTTTGTGAGGTTGGAAGAATAGTGTTAATAAGGGTGAGGGACAGCTACTAGCAAAATCTGGTCCCTATTTTTTTTCCTTTCCATTTGCCAGACCACAGTGTACTAAATCACATGGATTGCCAGAAACTCTTTAGAAATGATGGCTCTTAATCTTTTAGAACTGAAAATTAATCTCATTATAAGCTTTCTCCATTAATTGAATGGCTTCACTTGGGGTCTGAAAGGTAAGGGGATCTTTTATTATTTTTGAGTATAATGATAACTGTACCAGCTGGACTTAAGATTTGTGAATTGTTTATTCTTATTCTTTGGGTCTATTGCCAAAAAGAAAAAAGGCATATTTCAGGAAGGTGACTTTCAGAGCCTAGAATTTTAGTTTGTGATTTAAGCCAAGACGAATGTATGAACTAGAGTTGTCCAAGGAAGATAAGATCTCTGTTAACCAAAAATATCTGAGAAATCTTCTTGAAAGAGGTAGAGGTGCTGGGCACAGTGCGCATCCCTGTAATCTCAGTGGCTTGGGAGGCTGAGGCAGGAGGACCACAAGTTCAAAGCCAGCCACAGCAACTTTAATGAGGCCCTGAGCAACTTAACAAGACCCTGTCTGTAAATAAAATACAAAAAAAGGGCTGGGGAGCTGGCTCAGTGGTTAAATTTTCCTGAGTTCAATCCTGGGTACAAAAAAAGAAAAAGAGGTAGAACTGTTTACTGGCAACCTGGGGCAAAGTGTTCCCAACAGACCAGGATCAGCCATCTGTCCTAATATACCAATCAAAGACACTAGCAACAATGAAGGACAGAAAAGGAACTTTTTTTTTTTTTTTTTTTGAGATTTTTGTGATTTTTTTATACCTTTATTTTATTTATTTATTTTTATGTGGTGCTGAGGATAGAACTCAGCACCTTGCTCATGCTAGGCGAGCACTGTACTGCTGAGCTACAACCCCAGCCTCAAGAAAAGGAACTTTTAATGGGTGTGGCCATACAAAGAATACCTCATGGGGGTTTAGTGACCAAAGATCTGTCATCAAGGGATTGACAGAAACTTGGAGATTTTATAAAAAATGGAATTAAAGGCTAGGGTTGGTATCTTGCGTAGCTGGAGCGTTTGTATAGGTGACAGAGGAAATCATATTGGTCAAGCCATGGTTTGGTTGAACCTTTTCTCAGACTGTTTCTGTGAAGCTCTGGGAAGGTCATCACTCTGAGAGGGGTAATTTGGTTCCCATAGTGAGATGATTGCTCCTGCATGGGGCCAGCCTTGGTTCCTTTACTGGGATATTTAGTGGGGCAAGCTTATCGTGGGGTGATCTGTTCTGCAAGGCTTGCTGTTGCCTGGGGATAGTTTTGGTTCCTTGATCTAAAGAAACTTGTTTAGCAGGCCTATACTTCCTAGAATACAATGTAACTGCAGAAGAAAGTGGCTTAGAGGAAGAAAAAGAAAAGGCTTAGAAAGGTAAATGGAGTCAGAAAGGAACAAAGTAGAGTTGACTTTGTCAGTAACTGAATTCTCTTTCAAGGTGACTTGAAGAGACTGCCCAAAGTTGGAATTTCAGTCACTTAGACTCTTGATTTCTTAGTTGGTTTTCAACCACATCTCCTCAGAATAATGTGTTCTAAAGATCCCTCCATGTTTTTGCAATCAGTTCCTCTGTCTGAAATACCTTTCTAGTCCTCCTGCCCCTCTTTACCTACATACATACCCTCTGGGAATTTTGTCCTTTAAGACCCAGCTGAAGCTAATATTCTTTCTTTGCTTCCACAATTCAGTACTTTCTATGTTTCCTGTATTACAACTCTTATTCTACTTGTTAAAATTAGTTTGTACACTCACCTCCTAGTTTAGTCTCTGGTGTACAGGCTGTGCCTGATGCTTGGTAATACATGTGATTAAATGTGTTTTCCAGTATTAAGATCTCAGCTGTCTTATGTGCATAGGTACAATATATTTTTTGTTAATTGAATTTTTATTTGTTCTTAGATGTCATTAAGAGGATCTGCGCCAGTGACAATTGTACCTCTTCCTGGAAAGCAAGTACAGGTTCAGGGGGTCATCCAGGCAGCTCATTCTTCTGTAATTCACCCACCACATGTGCAAACGGTACAGAAATTTGAAGACAGTGGTCAAACACGGGGACCTTTATACCCTAAGTCTTCAGACATTCAAGTTGCTGAAGTTACAATATGACAAACCAATACAACAGAGTTTTCTTAGAAATTAGATAGACTGCATACCAAATGAGGCAAATAGAAATGTTTTAGAATTTCTAATTCCATGTATATATTTCCCAATAAAATTAGAAAACAATTTTGGGGGGAAGTTTTATTACTTAAGAATTTAAGGAAATGAAACTTTCTTAAAACCCTTTTATCCAAGTGGTATCCTCATGAAAGAACTTGTGAAGCAAAGGTAATGATTTGAGAGCCTTAGCAAAGTAAAAAAAAAAGTATCTTAGGCTTGAGGCTTTTTAGAGGTTAAATAAGAGAGTTCTCTCTCAAGTAGAGGAATTTGTATCTAACTTCATTACTAATATGGCAACTTTAGGAATGAAAGGGCCACCCTGGTCTCCCCCCTCCTTTTTTTTTCTATTTTCTCTCCATTTTATCTTCTGGCTCCTATGAATCTGAAAATACCAATGGTCTTCTGTCAGTTTTAGAAGCAGCTATATGGGAAGAAAAGCTATGTTTCATCTTTTCCTCCTGAATATATAGTGACTGGCAGTGTTGTCACTCTGGAGCGCATCTTGATTGAGTGCACCTGTATAAAAGGTGGTGACTATGTTGAATTTGGAGTTTTTATGTGAAAGTTTTAATTATATTTTCTGGTGTTTTCATCAAAGAGAAATACCTACTGGATCTTAGTTACAAGGAATATCTCAGTTTAGAAATTGTTTTCTTACTTGAGGTTAGTGAGAGGTCTTGAGTAAACTGTCAGACAAATAGTGAAAATAGCTAAAGATTTAGATTAGAAATGGAATGTCTGTGATGCTTTAAGACAAGACAGTGATAGATTTTTTTTTCATTTTAGATTGTTTCTATTATTATTATTTCTTAATTTATCTGGTTGTAGCCAGTTCTTTGATTTCTGTCAGAAGATAGAGACAATGTAAGATATAAATAAGCAGTTATATGTAGAACTTTT
This sequence comes from Marmota monax, assembly GCF_021218885.2. Lineage (NCBI taxonomy): Eukaryota > Metazoa > Chordata > Mammalia > Rodentia > Sciuridae > Marmota > Marmota monax. The sequence goes on from NW_026695227.1 coordinate 31,715,611, forward strand.
GAAGATGATAAAATATAGAACAAACTTCTCTGGAAACTTAATGTCTAAGTCTAAATAGTTTAGGGGAAGGTTTTACGTAGATAATTAACTAACCTAGAGAACTGAAATCTTATGTTTCTTCCACAAGTCTGTTGGGATTATTTAATTTTATTTTTCTGCAGAGCTGGGGGTTGAACCCAGGGCCTTGCACATGCTAGGCAAGCACTGTATCACTAATCTACATATACAGTGCTGGACCATTTTATTTTTTAAAATGAGGATTAAGTCAGGTATCATACTCCTGGTTTGAACAAATGTTGGGGAATTTAATAAATTTAAAGACTGAAAATAACTTTTTTTCTGATTATAAAATATTTATAATTATTAAGAAAAAATATGTATTGTGCATGTGCCATACATTAAGGGCTTTAAATGTTTTAACTCATTTCATTGTAAAATAAGATAAAGCTGATTACTACAGATCTTCAGATTGTATATATTTATATCTGCCTTTGTAGTCACTTCCACCTTGCTAAATCTAATCATCTACTCTCAGTCCTTGTTTTACCTGTAAACAGCATATGATATATCTCTTTTTCTCTACATTAGTTTTCCTATGACTGCACTTATTTGGTTCTCATTTGCTGGTTCCTCCTCTTTACAATCTCTTAATGTTCCTAGATTTAGTTCTTGATTCTCTTCTTTATATTTACCCTTAATGAGCTTATCTAATCTTATGACTTTATGAACTCCAGAGAGCTGTGCCTTCCAAATTTATGTTATCCACCACAACCTCTTCCCTGATTTGTAGACTGCTCAGTGTGGGCAGTTGGGCATTAATAGGCTTTTCAAATTTATCATGTCCAAAAATCCAAATCCAGTAGCATTAGTGACTTAATAAATGAAACAAAAATATTTTTGATTATTGTTGTAGAAATAGGATGGAGATTGAGATCTCAGAGTAGTCTTAAGCTCTAGTAGAATAGTATTGTTTGTATTTGGGCGATAGACTTTATTTTTTAACTCTGGGTCTACTGTGTTATATTTACTCCTTTCATTAGTTTGGGCTCCTTGAATAAACTTTCTCCCTTTTTCCTTTTGCTCCTTTTTTTTAGACCTTAGATTTAATATGTATATGAATTTGGGTTTGGGGGGGGTTGTTGTTGTCAGTGAACCTTTATTTTTATTTATTTTTATGTGGTGCTGAGAATCAAACCTCACACATGCTAGGCAAGCACTCTACCGCTGAGCCACAAACCCCGCCCAGGAGACATTTTTTAAAAGTAAAAACTCAAATCTTTTTCCTATTCTTCATCATATTAAACCAGTTCTGTTTTTCAGGTATCATCTTTATCGGAAAGTGAGGAGTCTCAGGACTCATCTGACAGCATAGGCTCCTCACAGAAAGCTCACGGGATCCTAGCACGGCGCCCATCTTACAGGTCAGTGCTTTCTTGTACCAAACCCTCCATTTGTTGTATTATTAAATGAGTTCAAATGTTGCTATGCAAAGCATACTTAAGAGGGAGAATGTGGCTGTGTTAAAGAAGGGAAGTATTAAGAGAGGCAGACTAGAGCCACTTTATAAAAGGCCTACTTTGCTGAACTGAAGAAGAATTTAGACTTGTATTCTGGCAAAATACTATATTTCCCTATTTGCTCTCAGATAGTTAACTCTAATAACAATATGAAAGCAAGACTTAGAGACTCTCTGTGTTCCTTTGTCTGAAATACCTTCTTTTACATTCTGCTTAATTCCTGCATACTTTCTAGAAGCTTCTGATTACCTCCTTCTGACTTTCCCCAAACTAGATTAGGTCTTTCTTCTATGGTATTCTTTTACTGACTCCTATTTATAGTACTTCTCATTCTGTTGGAATTCTACTTCTTTTTAGGACATGGGCCATATATTATTTTTTGTGATCCCAGGGCCTAGTAAAGTGGTCATCTCATAATAGATAGCCAGTAATTACTTGCTACAACTAATTTGATAGAAAGCCTTTGAAATAATCTGTATGGCTTCATATGAGTAGTGGGTTTTCTTTGGAATGAGGGAATTTGAGACACCTCTGTGGTAGAACTGACCAAACCTGATGACTGTGTGGTAGGAAGAGTAGGAGACAAAATGATAAAATAGCATCTTTGAAACATACACAAATGCAGTATGATTTTATTTTATCACTTTCAATGAATTAATTGTATGTTAAATGAACTTTTTCAACATTCTTTTTTCTTAAAAAGACAAAGATGAGTAGAATGGATTTTTTAAAAGGACTCACTTTAAATATAATGATATAGGGCTGGGGATATAGCTCAGTTGGTAGAGTGCTTGCCTCACATGCACAAGGCCCTGGGTTCAATCCCCAAAACCACACACACACACACACACACACACGCACAAATAGGTAGGTAGGTAGGTAGGTAGGTAGATAGATAGATAGATATAGATATAGCTAGGCTAAAGTAAAAGAATAGCTAAAGAAGTACCATGAAAACAAAAGTGGTTATATTAGTATCATACAAAATAGACTTCAGAGTAAAGAAAACGGCCCAACATAGAGACATTACTTAATGATAGCTCAGCAAGAAGACATAAGAGTACAAATGCATATGCACATAACAAAAGAACTTCAGAGTACATTTATCAAAAACTAACAGAAGGGGCTGGGGTGGTGGCTCAGCAGTAGAGCACTCGCCTTCCAAGTGCAGGGCCCTGGGTTCAATTCTCAGCACCACATAAAAATAAATAAATAAAGATATTGTGTCCATCCACAACTAAAAAGTAAATATTTAAGGAAAAAAAAAAAAAACTAACAGAAGGGGCTGGGGTTGTGATTCAGGGGCAGAGTGCTTGCCTACCAAGTATAAGGCACTTGGTTCAATTCTCAGTACCACATATAAATGAATAAAACAAAAGTCCATTGACAACCAAAAAAAAAAAAAAACTACCAGAAACCAGACATGATGGCACATGCCTGCATTCCTAAGGATTTGAGACGCTGAAACAGGAGGATTGCAAGTTCAAGACCAGCCTCAGCAACTTAGCAAGGCGCTATATAACTTAGTGGGATGTTGTTTCAAAATAAAAAATAAAAGGGCTGGGATGTGACTTAGTGTTTACAGGCCCCTGGGTTCAACAGCCATTAATTACCCCAAACAAAAACCAACAAACCAACAAAAAACCCAGTACTAAAAAGACAAATCTAATTGTAATTGAAGACCTCAGTACAATTATCTCAGTATTCAATAGAACTTGTAGTCAGGAAATCAGATTTATAGAGGAACTTAATTAATACCAGCAATCATTGAGATCTGGTTGAAAATTTTGGAACACTTCACCAAACAGCTGTAGAATGCACATTATTTTCAAATGCAAATGCACAAAGAATATCCTCCAAGAAATAACCATATCCAGGTTTCTAATACACTTTACACATATAAAAGAACTGAAATCATGCATAGTATATTCTCTGATTATGCTGGAATTAAACTAGAAATCTATAATAGAGAACAGGAAAATCTCCAAATACATTGAAATTAAACAGCACCACTGAAAACAATTCATTCACTAAACAGGAAGTTGTTAAGGGAGATCAGGAAATATGTTGAACATGTAGGATGTGGTGGCACACGCCTGTAATCCCAGCAGCTTGGGAGGCTGAGACAGGAGGATGGTGAATTCACAGCCAGCCTCAGCAAAAGTGAGGTGCTAAGCAACTCAGTGAGATCCTGTCTCTAAATAAAATACAAAATAGGGCTGGGGATGGGACTCAGTGGTCTAATGCCCTTGAGTTCAATCCCTGGTATCCCCACAAAAATATGTGTGTATGTGTGTATGTATACATTTGAACTGATGGAAATGAAAGTAAAAAATATTAAATTTTGTGGGATAAAACTATGGGAAATATCAGAGGAAAATTTAATAGTATTAAATGCTTCTAATAGAAAAGAAGAAAGGTCTTATCAGCAAGTTCCCACTTTAAGAAACAAGGGGGAAATAGAAAAATAAGCTCAAAGCAAAGCAGAAAAAAGGAAATAAGGAAGAACAGAATCAATGAAACTGAAAAGTGAACTAATAATTGAGATAATTGAAAGTTTCTTTGAAAAAAAAAATCAAAGAAGTTGGTAGTGTTTTAGCAATTGGCAGGTGGGAGGTGTGGGAGAGTGGTTGGATAAGGTTAAAGAGGTCATGGAGGACTCCTTATAACCTTGTAGGCCATAACATTTATTCTGAGTGAGGGAGGAAGCCACTGCAGATGAATGACTTGATTTGACATTTTAAAAAGATGACTGACTGTGGTGTGGAGAACAGATTATAACATGGGATTATAATAGAGACTTTGTGACTTCCAGTCAAGAGGTATTATGGCATGGACTAGGGTGGAATCAGTGGAGGATTGGGGGTGGGTAAAATTCTGGATATATTTTTAAGATAGAGACATGGATTTGCTTCCAAATTGGTGACATGAAAAAGAGAAGTTGATGTCAGAATTTTTGGTTTAAGCAGTGGAATAATTGAGTTGATATTTACTGAAACGGGGAAGACTGCCAGGAATAGAAGGACACTAACATTAGATTTAGATATGTTAATTTTGAAGTGCCTATTGATAGCAAGTGTGCAGTACTAAATAGGATACAGGAGTCAAGTTTAGGTGAGAGGATGGGAAAAAAGTAATTCGGAGGCCATCAAGGAACACTAGGTATATAAGCTCATAAGAAGTCAGCAGAAATAAAACTTAGAGAAGTCAAAAAGACTGGGGCTGGGGCTGTAGCTCAGTGGTAGAGGCATTGCGTTTGATCCTCAGCACCACATATAAATAAATAAATAAATAAGATATTGTGTCTATCTACAACTAAGAAATATTTAAAAAAAAAAAGACTATACTACAATGCTCTAAGACTGTGCTGGGAAGATGAGGAAGAATATAAAACAATGGCAAATAGTATCTCCAACTGCTATATGATAAAAACAAAGTAATATACATGAGAATCAAAGTCAACATTTAGATAATGGTGCTGTTTATAGGGAAGAGATTAATGGTAATATTTCAGTATATCTGTAACTTGATTCTCATTAAGATTATCTGACGTGGCATAATGTTAGCATCTATTGATTCTTCGTATATGGTACGTAGATGTTTTACTTTAGGTTCTTTATGTCAGAATGTTTCATAATTTAGAAGTGAAAAAGAAATGAGCAAGGACTGGAACTGTGGCTCAGCGGTAGAGTACTTGTCTGGCACGTCTAAGGCACTGGGTTCAATCCTCAGCACCACGCAAAAATAAATAAATAAAATAAAGGTATTGTGTCCCTCTACAACTAAAAATATATTTAAAAAAGAAAGAAAGAATAAGAAATGGGCGGGCTGGAGTTGTGGCTCAGCAGTAGAGCACTTGCCTTGCACGTGTGAGACCCTGGGTTCGATCCTCAGCACCACATAAAAATAAATAAACAAAGATATTGTGCCCATGTATAACTAAAAAAAAAAGAAAAAGAAAAAGAAATCGGCACAGCATTCCACAGTGTCAGGCTAAACTGACTACATGAGACCACCTGCGTGTTGTTAAATGGATTCTGGAGTTCTACACCCAGACCTCTTCAGTCATTGCAGGCATCAGATGGGAATATGGATTAGCAAATCTTTCCAGATAATAACGATATATAGGCAGATTTAGGAACCACCACAACTATTCTACAAATGCTTCAGAGTCCTATGGACAGTTATTTCCCTTGTTCTCTGTGTGGAGCTTCAGTTACTCTACAATTATATTAGCTTTTTTTTTTTTTTTTTAAAGAGAGAGAATTTTTTTAATCTTTATTTTTTAGTTTTCGGCAGACACAACATCTTTGTTTGTATGTGGTGCTAAGGATCAAACCCAGGCCAGACGCATGCCAGGCGAGCGCGCTACCGCTTGAGCTACATCCCCAGCCCCCTATATTAGCTTTCAATGAGGATAGTGTCCTGAGAAGGGAGACAAAACTGAAGGATCTTATCATGCCATAGGGAAACACATGAAAGAACAAAGTATTTGGCCTGCAGTAAAGAAGACCTGTAACAGTAGACAGATATTGCAAAGTGTATTATTTGGGGTGTGCTTAAATTTCTGTAGCTTCACTGGTGGAACCAGCTTGGGCTTTGAGGAAGAACTCTCATTGTTCAACAATGGAATGGAATGGTTTACTTTTGGGAAACAGTCAGGTGCCTCATTCTTGGAAGTAGAAGTTGTGAGGAACATTAAAGAAGGAATTCTGCCTGGCACAGGGGTACACACCTGTCATCCTAGTTAACTGGGGAAGCCAAGGCAGGAGGATTGTATATTTGAGGCCAGTCTCAGCAATTTATCCAGACTGTGTCTCAAAAAAAAAAAAAAGAAGAAGAAGAAAAAGAAAGAGGAAAGAAATTCATTCCTCTGTGGGCTGGGAGAGGGATACCTCTGTGAGATATTTATTTTTTTGTTCAAATAATCTGTTTTATTTTCCACAATTACTCTGCATTTTTATTGTAGTAGAAGTTCTAATCTTGTTTCTTTGTGAGAATTGTGGCCTTTTCTTGCTCTGTAAAGTTGAAGTTTGAAAAATCAAAATGGGGACTGGGGCTGTGGCTCAATGGTAGAGCGTTTGCCTAGCTCGCATGGGACACTGAGTTCAATCCTCAGCACCACATAAAAATAAAATAAAGGTTATTGTGTCTACCTACAACTAAAACAAATGTTAAAAAAAAAAAGAAAAAATCAAAATGGACCTTCTTAAGTGAAGTTCACTAGCACTTTTCAGGTAATAGTGAACTATTCAGGTTCCATTCCTGGGGCTGGGGTTGTGGCTCAGCTGCAGAGCGCTCGCCTTGCATGTGTGAGACCCTGGGTTCGATCCTCAGCACCACATAAAAAAATAAACAAGTGAAATAAAGGTGATGTGTCCAACTACAACTAAAAAATTTATATATTTATATGTATTTCATATATATGTATATATATATATGAAATTCCTCACAATAGCACCGTTACTTCTGTAGGGGAAAGAGATGTGTTTTATGCCTCTGTAAGGTCCTTTTACCTAGAAAGGCACTGTATTTTTTTAGTGTATGACTGTCTCTTTTTAATTTTTTTTAACTGTCTCTTTTTAAACAGTCATAAATTACAGTGTAATTGATCTGAAGTACATATTATGCTAAACAAATAGATTCCTAAACACAAAAGGATTCCAATAATCTACTAGATCCTTAAACTATTCTGTGTTAGACAGAATAGTTTAAGGATCTAGTAGATTATTGGCTTTAAAAAATACTTTTATTAGGGTATCATGACTATACATAGTAGTTGGGTTCATTTTGGCAAAATCATACATTCAAGGAACTTGATTTCAAGTCCTATTTCCCTCTATTTCTCCCCTCCTCCTTCTCCCTATTCTCCCTTCTCTATTCTATTAAATTTTTTTTCTTCTACATAAACATAAATGTGAAATTCCCTTTGGTATATTTATATGTAAATATAACATGATTTTGTTAAATTCATTCCATTTGTCGTCATCTTATTCCCTTCCTTTTTCTCTTTCTCCTATATCTACTCCACTGATCTTTCCTGTGTCTTCATATCTAACCTGCTCCCCCACTGCCTTCTTTTCCTTATTTTGCTCTAGCTTCCACATATGAGTAATATTTGACCTCTGATTTTCTGAGTCTGCCTTATTTCATTTAGCATGATTTTTTCCATTCCATCCATACTGGCAAATGCCATTATTTTATTCTTTGTGGCTGAGTAAAACTCCATTGTATACATACTACATTCTCTTAACCCATTCAGGTATTGACAGACATCTGGGTTGATTCCATAATTTGGTTATTGTGAATTGTGCTGCTGTAAACATTGTAGTGGCTGTATTGCTGTAGTATGCTGGTTTTACAAATCTTCTGGATAAACACTGATAGCTGAATCTCATGGTGGTTCCATTCCACACTGCTTTCCAGAGTAGTTGTACTAATTTTTAGTCCCACCAACAATGTAAGAGTGTATTTTTCTTCTCATGTCCTCAGCAACATTTATTATTCACATTTTTTTAAATTGTAGTTGGACACAGTGTCTTTATTTTGTTTAGTTATGTGATGCTGAGGATCGAACCCAGTGCCTCACACATGGTAGGCAAGTGTTCTACCACTGAGCCACAAACATAGCCCTATTCACATTATTGATTGCTGTTTTGACTGCAGTGAGATGAAATCTTAGTTTAGTTTTGATTTGCATTTCCCTAATTCCTAGAGATGCTGAACATTTTTTTATATATTTGTTGGCCATTTGTGTTTTTTCTTTTCAGAAGTTTCTATTTAGTTCTTTTGTCCATTTATTTATTTTTAGTTGTTGATAGACCTTTGCTTTATTCATTTATTTATATGTAATGCTGAGACTTGAACCCAGTGCCTCACACATGTAAGGCAAGTGCTCTACCACTGAGCCACAACCCCAGCCCTGCTCATTTATCAGTTGGGCTATTTGTATTTTTGGCATTGCATTTTTTGAGTCCTTTCTATATTCTAGATTTTAGTTCCCTGTGAGAGAAGTAGCTGACAAAGATTTTCTCCCAATTATAAGGCTCTCTCTTCACTCTCTTAATCATTTCCTTTGCAGAAGCTTTTTTTTTCCCCCTAGAGACAGGGTCTTGCTCTGCTGCCCACAAGGGTCTCAAACTCCTGGGCTCAAGTGATCCTCCTGCCTCAGCCTCTTAGAGTAGCTGGGACTACAGGTGTGCTCCACTCCAAATGTGGCTAGATATTGTACTTTAAATTTTAGATTGAAAAAGGCTGTTTTTTTTTTTTTTTTTTTCTAAGTAAAGGCATTCTCATTACCAACGTTAATAGAGTTGTGTTTTTCACAGAAAAATTTTGAAAGACCTCTCTTCAGAAGATACACGAGGCAGAAAAGGAGACGGAGAAAACCCTGGAGTTTCTGCTGTTACTTCTATGTCTGTTCCAACTCCGATCTATCAGACTAGCAGCGGACAGTATAGTATGTATAGGAATCGTTTCCATGTGATAGACACACAAAACCAACTTTTCAGTGGAAAAATGTGGTGTGTAGAAAGACTGTCATACTAGAATAGTGGTAATTAATAAAAGATAGATAACATTTCGAGCCAGGAAAAATGCAAAGTTCTTTTTTAGCATTATCTCATTTACTCCTACAGAAACTTTGTGAAGTAGACAGTTTTCAATTTATGCAGAAATGGAGGCTCAGAAAGTTAGGTAATATTCCTAAAGTCACATAGCTTGGAGGTGATGAATCAAAGATTCAAAATTAGATTTTTCTTCATCTAGGGATAGACTTTTCCCCAAAACTACACTGCTTCATATAGATTGCTCTCTTGGACACTATCCATTTATATCCATGACCTTAATTCTAATGGAAATTACATTTGGATTAGATACATAATGAAAGATTAAACATGAACATTTAAGTTTCAGTTTGAGGTTAAGGAAGTTTGAATCAGAAAGAGAATTTAAACTTTGCAATGAGACTTACAGCATGCCCACCATGAATAAGCAAGGGCTAATTAAATCTCTGTATCTGAAAATATTGTTACAAAAATTAGTACACAGAACAAACTGAGCACCTACTGGTATAAAGGTAAAGTTATTAAGAATGTAAATGTGGATGTTACCTTTTGAAAGAAAAGCTTATAGTCAGAGGAGATAAATGATGAACAATGAAATACCTACCACAGACAGATCTGTATATATTCTTATCTAATGTTCAGAAACAGTGTATATATATTAGTCATTTGTACTTGTGTTAACACTTAATTTTTTGTACTAATTTAGAAAGTAAAATCTTTTGGTTTATTAAAATGCCATTTGACAAAATTAACAATGTGTATGTAATGAACTAGCCGTCTTTGAATTTTTTTAAATTTAATTTTTGGTTTTGCTTCCAACATTTTTTGTGAAAAACTTTGAACATACTGCAAAGTTGAACAGATTCTACCACATATGTACACATATATACACACACCTTATGTATTTATTCAAGCTTCTTTTCTTTGATGGTATTTGGAATTACAGTTAATACCTATAAAGATTTTGATCTCTCAGATTTTTCTCATTTTAGTACTTTCTTGGTTTCATTTTTTTACATTTTAAATTTATTTTGGTGTCAAAAATCCAATGTTTTCCCCTGTTTTCTGCTTAGTTTATGGGATTTACATATTTAAGTCTATTTTTAGCTTACTAAAATTAAGAATTTAGGAGGAAGGTGGTATTTAATATATATCTGGGTCATGTTTTGTACATTCTTACATTTATGTAGTTCCATACTTAATTATTATATATTAATATAGTTTTTTTTCAGAATTTTCCTGGCAAGTACTCTACCTCTGAGCTATACCCCTAGCCCAAAACAAGGTATATAAATTTATTAGTTTTGACAAATGTGTTCCGTTGTGTACCACCACCCACCACAGTCAATACCTAGTTCTGTTGCCCTAAAAAATTCACTTGTGCTGCCTATTTGTAATCTTTCCCTTAACCCCAACCCTAAGGGGTGGTCTCACTGGCTCTTGTCAACAAAATATATGTTACCTTCTCAGTATCTCTAACCACCACCACTATCTGGTTTAATATCTTACCTGAATTAGTGCAGAAGGTCATATTGCTTCCATTCTTGCTGTAATAATCAGTTTTCCATACTATGGCTAAAGTGATTTATCTGTCACAGGATAAAATCCAGGTGCCATAAGATACAACATTCAGGATCTAATCTGGCCTACCACTCTGGATGGCATTTCATTCACAGACTATTTGCTGTACCTTAAGTCAAGAAAGCTTGTTTCTACTTCAGGGTCTTCAGAGTTGTCATCCTCCATGCTGGCATGTTCTTTCCTCAGACATGGTTTGCATCCTCACTCCTAAAGTACCACCTCCTTCAAGGACAACTCTTAAAATAAATGTGCTCCCCCTTCCCTTTAATTTTCTTTATTCCCCTGTGTTTTTTTTTTAATTTTTTTTTATTCTTTTTACTTGTGCATTATTCTTTATAGCATTTATGGATAATTAAGAGTACCTATTAGTTTAATTATAGACTGTGTGTAATTATAGCGTAATTTATGATCTGTTCTCCCCATTAGAATATAAGTTCCTTGAGGGAAAGAACCTTGTTCTGCTCACTCCCAGCCATATCCTTTGCAAATAAGACCTGGTACTATCATCAGCTTTCAAGTTAAAATTATTATGAATACGTTAGTTAAAGAATATACATAGAATACCTGTGTAAAGAAACAAACTGGGAGCAGAGATTAATAACAGTGGAGAGGCTCACTTTCAGTTTCAACAAAACAAATTATTTTCTTTGCCACATACATGTATTACTGACAGACTCACCCCCAAATTTTAAAGGCAGCATACTAGCAAATTAATAATTATCTATCAATATGGCTTATTCTGAAACCGTTTTTGACTAGATGTCATGGTGCATATTTGTAATTTCAGCTACTTGGGAAGCTGAAGCAGGAGAAGATTGAGGCCAGCCTCACCTGTCTCAAGAAAAAAAAAAAAAACAGCACTTAGGGTGTAGCTCAGTGGTAGAGCACTGCTGGTTTCAATCCCCAGTATGAATGAATGAATGAAAAGAAAAAGTAAAACCCCTTTTTTACATGAAACTTAGGCAAATTGAAATAAGTACAATACAAACTAGTATTTAAGGCAGCAGAGTCCAGTGGAATTTCCTGTGATGTTGGAAATGTTTGAATCTGTTATCACCCAGCATAGTAGATGTTAAATCAGGTGAGACTACTGAGTACTTAAAACGTGACTGGTGAGATTGAGGAACTCATTTTTTGTTTAATTTTACCTAATAGCCATATGAGGTTAATGGCTACTGTACTGAATTTCAGAATAAACAAAATCAGGTAAAACCGCATGTTAAACAAGAACAGGATGATAGGTTGCAAAAATGAAAATGACTCTGTATTATATTGTATTATATATTTAACATCAAAACACATGCCTCTACGTGTGTGTGTGTGTGTGAGAGAGAGAGAGAGGGGGGGGGGGTAGGTCTCACTTTATCAGTCTATGTGAACATAAAAAAAACTGGGGAGATGTATACCAAAAAATAATAGTTACCTAAGGATGTGGAGGGTGGCTAACCCCATCCTAAGGCAAATAAAAAGGAATAGATAAAAGGAGTTTTAAATTATATATTTATACATACAGAAATGTGTGTATATATAATGTGTTGTTGCGGAGAAAGACTGAAACTAATTACAAATATAACATCAAAACAAATCTCTACATCAAAATATAATTTAATGAGTCTTTTAAAGTCATGAATTAAAGTATGTGTGACAGTGATGTAGGGATGATTAGAAAGTGCTGAAAGCAATTATTTTCAATTAATGCCCCCTTCCCATTATCAGCACACACAATTGTGTTTTGGCTTCCTGTTTGCCAAAGGATAAGGCAGGGGGAATGTTGTATGATAATTATTTTAAAAGGGTACAGGGATGCTGCATTAGATTCTGGAGGGGATTTGTTATGTGGGAATTGCATAATGCTTAAATGTGTTTTGTTTGGTCATGCCTTCTGTTGTTTCATTTAAGAGGGGAGAGCATTAATACAAGTGCAATTCAATGAAAAATGTTTGTGTAATGTGATCTATAAATGGCTTCCTAGTGACTTTATTTTCCCTAGGAATTAAATTAAGAGATTACATTTTAAAAATATCAAGTAAATAACATGTAATACACTTAACAGTGGTAGCAATAGAAAGTGGAGCTAAGTTGGGCTTAATGGCTCATGCCTATAATCCCAGCTACTTGGCGCTCTACCACTGAGCTACAGTCCCCATCCCAGATGACCTATTTTTTCATAATATAACCTTTTATTCTATTTGAAAAATTTCCATAGGCAAATGTTAACCATTTAAAGATATTTTGAAGTTATAATTTTTAATTAATGCTGCTTTTGAAAAAAATATATAATATTTCTATTCCCTTTAAAAGCCATTGGAGCCAGTTGTGGTGGTACAAGCCTGTAAACCCAGCTATTTGGGAGGCTGAGGAAGGAGAATTGCAAGTTTGAGGTCAGCCTGTGCAATTTAGTGGGATCCTGACTCCAAATAAGATTAAAAGAGGTAGAGAGATCTCAGTGGTATATTGTTTGCCTTGCATGTATGAGGCCCTGGGTTCAATCTCCAATACTGTTCAAAAAAAAAAAAAAAATCCATTGGTGCCCTCTTTTAATGCCAAATTTTTGTGACAACATTAGCAATTAGCATGAAGTATCCCACAGATTCCAGAATGTGTTATTTATCCCAATCAGTTATATATTGTACAACTTGAGGATGAATTTAAAATAGTGCATCTGAACTATAAAGATGCACTATTTATTTATCCCTAGTGGTACTAGGGATAGAACTCTGGGATGCTTTACCATTGAATTATATCCTTGTCCTTATATTTTAAAAATTTGAGACAGGGTCTTGCCAAGTTGCTGAAGCTGGTCTCAAACTTGCACTCTTCCTGTGTAGCAGGGATTACAGGTGTGTGCCACTGTACTGCACACAGTCATTTTATCTATTTTAGTGCACCCATATCTTTCTTTCAGCTCAAGAGTGGTTGACAATTCAAGTAGAACTGCATTTAAATATGTTTTAATAAGGAATTAAAACAGGTGTAATTATAAATATTTGTTACTGCTTTGAATTAGTGTATACAGCCTTATAATAGTATTTTTTCTTTTTGGTTAAAGTTGCCATTGCCCCAAATGGAGCCTTACAGTTGGCCAGTCCAGGCACCGATGGAGTACAGGGACTTCAGACATTAACCATGACAAATTCAGGCAGTACTCAGCAAGGCACAATCCTACAGTATGCACAGACCTCTGATGGACAACAAATACTTGTGCCCAGCAACCAGGTGGTTGTACAAAGTAAGTATATTTAACTATCTATAGAAACTGTCCCAAAGTTCTTTCAAATACACATATCAATTAATGTACTTTTTTGACTATACAGCTGCATCAGGAGATATGCAGACATATCAGATCCGCACCACACCTTCGGCTACTTCACTGCCACAAACTGTGGTGATGACATCCCCTGTGACTCTAACATCTCAGACAGCTAAGACAGATGACCCCCAATTAAAAAGAGAAATAAGGTTGATGAAAAACAGGTAGGTGATAAAGTTATACTATCAAAATATGTAAGGTTGGGCTGGGGTTGTGGCTCAGCGGTAGAGCACTCACCTAGCACATTCGAGACCCTGGGTTCGATCCTCCGCACCACATAAAAAATCAATAAACAAAAGAAAGGTATTGTGTACAACTGAAAAATAAATATTAAAAAAAATATGTAAGGCTTTTTGTAAGTCTCAAAACATAACCAGATGCTAGTTGAAATTGTATAATTAGAAATAAGAAGGGGGTTTATATCAATTTTATTTTACTATTATGTCCAATGGATCAGTGAATCCCATTGATTAGTCTCTTTATTCAATATGGCATATGACCTAGAATTCTTCCAGTTTTATTGTGACCTTTGAAAATAGCACTGTTGGGTAAAACTTTTCAAATATTTGGCTTTGGCATAAGGGAATATTGTCCCTGGTTTGATCTACCCAAACCACTAAAACTTCCTACATATCAAGGCTGATTCACTTTCCAACGTGTTCACTGGAGTAGCACTTCTCATTGTCTTTAAGAACTTTTCCTTTGCACTCACAGCTTGTTTACCTGTTTGGCCAAGAAAAATTTGGCCTATCATCTTTCAATAGGCCTTCCTCCCTAAGCTTAATCATTTCTAGCTTTTGATTTAAAATGAAAGATGTGCAATTTTTTTCTTCTTTCATTGTAGGGTTATAAATTGGCTTAATTTCAATATTATGTCTCAGGGAATAAGGAAATCCAATGAGAGGGAAAGAGATAAATTTGCTGCCTTATGTGGGCACTGTTCATGATACCCCAAAACATATTTGTAACAGTAAAGATTGCCCTAACAGATAAAATAATAATAATGAAGAAGTATGAAATATGTAAGAATTACCAAAATGTGACACAGAATCATAAAGTAGGCTCAACACATTACTTGTAAAGCACAATGTGATAAAACAAAATACAGAGCTGTGTGCTTGGTGGTGCATGCCTATAATCCCAAGATTCTCAGGAGGCTGAGGCAGGAGGATTGATTACAAATTTGAAGTTGGCCTCAGCAACTTAGTGAGACCCTGTCCCAAATTAAAAAAAAAAAAAAGTATCCTATAATTTGTTGCTTTCTATTGACTAGAACAAAAGAAGAGAGGGTTATTGGTATTCTGCATAATATATAGTCAGACATAAAATATAGCAGGGAAGTTTGCTCATAAAAATACAGCAGGGTGATTTAACTCCCAGAAACATTTACTTTCATCTTAAATTATTTTAAACATTACTATACATGATATATTTTAAAGATTACTAAGGAATAAGGGAAGGAAATATATCTCATAACCTTAAATCAGATATGAGTAACTGCTGCTTGAGAAAATGCATATAATGGGTAACATTTTATACTGTGTTCAGGAGGGGAAAAAAGGTACTAATAAATTGTATTAGAAATAAAAAACGTAAATAGTCACATACAGAATAGATCAGGAGACTCAATCACTGAGCCATTCCCCAGTCCTATTTTATATTTTATTTAGAGATAGAGTCTCAATGAGTTGTTTAGCACTTCGCTTTTACTGAGGTTGGTTTTGAACTTGCAATTCTCCTGTCTCAGCCTCCAAAGCCCCTGGGATTACAGGCGTGCGCCACCGTGCCTGGCTAGAATAGATTTTAAAAATTACCGTGTGCTTCTGTTTTCAGTTCCACATAAATAAGAAAAATAGAACAAAAGATTCGTATTTTTTAAATTTATTTATTTTTTGTTGTAGTTGGACACAATACCTTTATTTTATTTATTTATTTTTATGTGGTGCCAAGGATTGAACCCAGGGCCTCACATGTGCTAGGCAAATGCTCCACCACTGAGCTACAACCCCAGCCCAAGATTCGTATTTTTAAAGCAATAAAGATCACCATAAAACCTTATAATAGATGCACTTAATTGTTGAAAAATAAAATATTTCTTTAACCAAAAACTGACAGCAAGATTCACTGCAGATGAACTTGGTAACAATGCAGGAACCAGCAAATGTAGCAGTATAAGAAAAGGAACTAATCATTTAAATATTAGAAGAGAATTGCATTTCTTTGTATACCTAGATAACCCAAGAAACTTGTTAAAAATTACTAGAATGAGACTTTTCTTTCTCATAATATGACCTCGGCTACAATTTTTTTCTATTTTGGTACTAGGAAATGAACCCAGAGGCATCCTATCACTATGATACATTCCCTATCCTTCTTATTTTGAGACAAGGTTAGCTAGGTTGCTAAGGCTAGCCTCAAACTTGTGATCCTTCTGCCCCAGCCTCCCAAGTCACTGGGATTACAGGAATGTGGCACCGGGCCCAGGTAGGCTATATGATATTTTTTAAAGAATGGGCAAATATAAAAACCACCTTTTGAAGATATTGGATAAGCCTACAGGAAAGTAAGAGAAATCTGTTAAGGTTAGGAATTGAGCAAAAAGCATAAAACCAACCATTGAGGCAGCCCCATCTGTCTAGACATGCATTCAAATCTCCTTGATCAATATAGCTTTGGTGTGCAAAGAAGACTAGGGACAGTGTCTTGGACCTGTGTAGACTAGGGAACTAGATCAGAGATTATTCACTATGCCATCAACTGAGAAATATAATTAAAAATGGTCTAAATCACAGTACCCTCAAATTCCCTGGAGGAAAGCACTTTATACAGGCTTTAGAAGTGAATTCCCATATATCAAGTTCTAACAAATACAAGTTTAAAAATCACAGAAGACCCATAGAATCAGGCAGCCTTGATATGTGCCAAGTCCTTATGTAATTTGTGCAAAAGTTTTTTTTAGGTGAAAATTTATTTCTATCATTTTGAGCTGAGGAAACTGAGGTTTAGAGAGGTTAATGATTTGCCAAAAGTTACACTGCTTAGTAAGTGGTAGCAAAGTATGATTTCAATCAGGAATCCAGGCTTGAGTTTAAGGTTTTAGAAATACTCCACTGTCTTTCACAAGTGAAAGTCAGCAGAAACAATTAACAACAGAATTGAGTTTTGTAAAGTCTTCAAGTTATCTAAGGGATAAAGGGAAGGAAATATATCTCATAACTTAAATCATTAAAGAGGGCTGGGGTTGTGGCTCAGTGGTAGAGCTCTCACCTAGCACAAGTGACTAGGGTCAATCCTCAGCACCACATAAAACTAAAATAAAGGTATTGTGTTCACCTACAACTAAAAAAATATATGCTTAATTTAAAAATCATTAAAGATCAGGAGACTATAAAAATTAAAACTGGAATGGAAAATGTAAAATTGTTATTAGCAAAGATATATTCATCTTGCCTAAAATATCTAAGAAAATAAAATACTATTTGAAATATTGAAAAAGAACCAGTTCACTTCATCATTATAACTCCTTGCTAATTTAATAAAATTGGAAAAAGAAACAAAAATTATAAGGATTGAATTAACACTATTCCTGTTGCTATACAGTTGTTTACCAAGAGAAATCCAAATGGATCTACTGAAAAATTATTAGAAGTAATGAATTTATAAAGGTTTTTTTAGATACAATATTAGTGTTTTAAAAGTCAGTTGTATTGGGCTGGGGATGTGGCTCAAGTGGTAGCGCACTTGCCTGGCATGTGTGCGGCCCGGGTTCGATCCTCAGCACCACATACAAAGATGTTGTCTCTGCCGAAAACTAAAATGTAAATAAAATATTTAAAAAAAAAAAAAAAAGTCAGTTGTATTTCTTTGCATCAGCAAATAAAATGTTTACAAATATTTTTAAGAAGGAATCATTTATGTGATCAGCAATTCATGTTACTTGATAATAAATCTAGCAAGATATTTAGGACCTTTATAGAAAATATTATAAAACATTTTTGAAAGATATTAAGGAAAATCTAAATAAATGGAATATATACTACATCCATATATATAGAAACTCAGTATTATAAAAATGACTATTTTTCTCAGTTTGATCCATTAGATTTTGCATTTCCAATGAAATTCCATGCAGGTTGCTTAAAGAACTTGACAAGTTGATTCTAAAATTTATAGCCAAAGTATTCTAGAATAAGGCGAGGAGATACCAAGTCCTATTGAAAGCTGTGGTAATTAAAATTGTGTGATATTGACATTAATATAAACCAGTGAAGCAGAATAGAGAGCTCCCCAAACAGATCTGTGAATATATGAAACACTGGTGATCAATGGAGCATATCATTGAGACTCTTCAACAAATGGTACTAGACAATCTAATTAATATGTGAAGAAAATATTAGATTTCTTCCTTGTTACCATACAAAAAAATTCATTCTAGTTAGATTGAAAAATGTGAAAGATGAAATTTTAAAACTTGTAGATAAAACTGTATAATCTCATAGACTCAGGATAGGGAAGAATTTT
Source organism: Marmota monax (assembly GCF_021218885.2). Lineage (NCBI taxonomy): Eukaryota > Metazoa > Chordata > Mammalia > Rodentia > Sciuridae > Marmota > Marmota monax. The sequence goes on from NW_026695227.1 coordinate 31,734,105, forward strand.
CTAAACAGGACAACACACACAAAACGATTCAGATTAATGTGTATGATTTCATTAAAATGAATAACTTCTGCCGGGTGCAGTGGTAAACACCTGTAATCCCAATGGCTCAGGAGGCTGAAGCAGGAGGATCATGAGTTCAAAGCCAGCCTCAACAAAAGCGAAGTGCTAAGCAATTCTGAGACCCTGTCTCTAAATAAAATATAAAAGTAGGACTGGGGGTACAGCTCAATGGTTGAGTGCCCCTAAGTTCAATCCCCAGTACCCCCCCCAAAAAAAAACCAACTTCTTTTCATCAAAAGATAACACAAAGAAAATATAAGCTTTAAACTTACAGAGGAGATCTGTTAAGAAAATTTATTTGAAAAAATATAAAGATATTCTAAACCAAAAAAGTACGACCTAATAGGAAAAAACTTAGCAAAAAATATGAATAGTCAGTTCTCAGAAAACATAGCATAATGATCATATGAAAGAGTACCCATTTTTATTAGTAATCAGAGAACTACAAAGAGAAAAGACGGTGGAATGAGATGGACATTATTACCCCAAGTACATGTATGAAGACATGAATGGTGTGAATATACTTTTTTTAAAGTTTTTTTTAGTTGTAGTTAGACACAATACCTTTATTTTATTTATTTATTTTTTTAAGACCTTTATTTTATTTATTTATATGTGGTGCTAAGGATCAAACCCAGGGCCTCACACATGCTAGGCAAACACTCTACTGCTGAACCACAACCCCAGGCCCTATTTTTATTTATTTTTATGTGTTGCTGAGGATCGAACTCAGTACCTTGCACGTGCTAGGCGAGTGCTGTACCACTGAGCTGCAACCCCAGCTGACTCTACTTTATGTACAACCAGAGACATGAAAATTTGTGCTCTATATATTTACTATGAATTGAAATGCATTCTACTGTCATATATAACATATTAGAATAAATAAATAAATAAAATTTTTTAAAAGGAAGGAAGTTTTAAAAACAATAGTAATATTTAAATTTAAAATTTAATAAAGTGTTGGGTTCTCTAGAGAAACAGAATCAACATGATATATATTAGTAATCATAAAAGTACACATTAAAACTACATACTTTGATACTATTTATATCCATCCAATTGACAAAACAGTTTACTTTTTTAAATATATTTTTTAGTTGTCAATAGACCTTTTTTTTTTCTTTTAATTTTTTTTTTTTTTTTTTGAGAGAGAATTTTAATATTTATTTTTTAGTTATCGGCAGACACAACATCTTTGTTTTGTATGTGGTGCTGAGGATCAAACCCGGGCTGCACGCATGCCAGGCAATCGCGCTACCGCTTGAGCCACATCCCCAGCCCCTTAAATATTTATTTATATGTGGTGCTGAGGATCGACCCCAGTGCCTTACAGGTGCTGGGCAAGTACGCTACCACTAAGCCACAATCCCTGCCCCCTGACATACACATTCTTTGACCCAACAGTTTCACTTTTATTTGGTAAAAGATGCTATTATCTTAAAAATAATTCTCTCAATTGACAATAATAAATAACTACAGTGTGTGTGTGTATATATATATATATATATATATATATATATATATTCATATATGAAGATTTAATTCTATAAATGAATATAAAAGACAAGAGAAAGAAAAATACAGATGGCCTGTAAACATGAAATTATACTAATCTTTGTTCTTCAGTCAGGGAAATAAAATAGAGCAAGGAGAGACAATTTTTGAGCCATTAGACAAAAGAGTACAAATTTTCCTAATATCAAGTATTAGAGAAAGTGAAGAGAAGCAGATACTCTCTTGTACTGTTGATGGGAATGTAATTCTCTTGAAAAAAAAAAAAAAATATATATATATATATATATATATGAATGAGAGAGAGAGAGATATTCTGAAAATTGGCTCATAAGATTATGGAGGCTAAGTCGTCCCACAATATGCCATCTGCCATCTGGAGAACCAGGAAAACCAGTGATGCATTCAGTCTAAGCTCTAGGGAAGGTTATAGGGGTTGGGGGACTAGAGTAAGTCCCAGAATCCAAAGGCCAGAGAACCAGGAGCACTGATGTCCAAAGGACAGGAGACAATGTCCCATTACAAGTGAAAAAAAGATAATTCCCCGTTTTTCAGTGGCCCCCTTCTAATCTGGCCCTCAGTGGGTTGGATGATACCCACTCACAATGGTGAGGATGGATGGTCTTTACTCAGTGTACTGATTTAAATGCTAATAATCCCTTTACAAGCTCCCTCTGTTAGGTAACAGTTAAATAAATTTGGCATATTATAGAAATAATGTTTTACCAACTAGCTGAGTGTCCCTTAACCCAGTCAACAAAATCCAACCATTACAAATGTTTTTCTGCTATCAGTAACTATCTTGAAAATTATGGAGAGTAATATTACATTCATATTTTTTAAAATGTTTATTTAGTTGTAGATGAACACACAGTATCTTTTATTTATTTTCATGTGGTGCTGGATCGAACCCAGTGCCTCACACATGCTAGACAAGCACTTTACCACTGAGCTAAAGCCCCAGCCCCTTACATTCATATTTTTTAAAAAATAATTTTTAGTTGTAGATTGACACAATACCCGTATTTGTTTATTTTTATGTGCCTCATGCATGCTAGTAGGCAAGCACTGTACTACTGAGCCACAACCCCAGCCCTACATTCATATTACTGACAAAACTTGGGCATAGGATCCACATTTTAAAATTATATTGAGCTAAAGCAGTATCTACACAAATAGGAAATGTACTATGTCCTTTGGTAGAGATAATATAAAAAATTTCACACAAATTTAATGCAGTTCAAATTAAAGTCCTTAAAATAAGTATTCGAGAATGGTGAAGAATAGAAGGTTACTTGTCTTATTGGCACTGGGTCATCCTTTAAAGCAATTGTAATCAGAGTGGGTATCAAACAAAGGATAGACAGGGGCTGGGATTGTGGCTCAATGGTAGAGCGCTTGCCTAGCATGTGTGAGGTATTGGGTTCGATCCCCGTCACCATATAAAATTAAAAACAAATAAAATAAAGGTATTGTGTCCATCTACAACTAAGAAAATATTTTTAAAAAAAGAAGAAAGGGGGCTGGGGATGTGGCTCAAGTGGTAGCTGCTTGCCTGGCGTGCGTGCGGCCCAGGTTCGATTCTCAGCACCACATACAAAACAAAGATGTTGGGTCCACCAAAAACTAAATAAATAAATAAATTCTCTCTCTTAAAAAAAAAGAAAAACAGAAGAAGAAGGGATAGACAGTAAGGATAGCCAGGAGAAAGCTCAGAAATAGCTTCTTGTGGGGCTGGGGATATAGCTCAGTTGGTAGAGTACTTGCCTAGCATGTGCGGGGCGCTGGGTTCAATCCTCAGCACCACATAAAATTAAAATAAAGATATTGTGTTCGTCTACCATAAAAACATTTTTAAAAAAAGAAGTAGCTTCTTGTGCTGGTTGAGTACATTTGTACAGAATGGCTAATTAATAGATGATGCTGATAGAACCAGCTTCATCCAGAAAAAAATTAAATTGGACCCATATTTTATACTATACACAAAAGTTATTCCAGATAGATTTAAAGATTTAAAAGCAAAAAATTAAATAAAACCTAATAAATAAAATTCAGAAAAATATATAATGTATGACATTTTTATCTAAACCAATGGAGCAAAGGCAAAAACGGAGCACTAAGTATAATTTTAAAAATTTATGGGACAAGGTATAAAATATCAGAAGTCAAGTGGTAGATAAGAAAAGAATATAAAAACAACGAACAAAGGGTTCTTAGAAATGATGAGCAAGACAGCCTAACTGAGAAATGGGGAAGTATATGAATAGGCAGTTTATAGAAAAATAGATCCAAAAGAGCAATCTTGCCTAGCATGCATGAGGCCCTGAATTCAATCTATAGTACTGCAAAAAAAAAAAAAAAAAGAACCCAGAGATCCAATCTTGTTAGTAGTTAAGGGAATTAACAATGAATTGTCGTGTGGCAAAAATTTTAAAATGACAATACTGTCATTGAGCATATAAGGAAAATAGTATTTCACGTGTATTACTGAGGGAAACATAAAATTTTAAAGTATACATTCTTTGACCCAGCAGTTTCACTTCTATTTGGTAAAAGATGCCATTATCTTAAAAAATATTTGCAACTTATGACTACAGTATATGTATTCACATGAAAATTTAGTTCTAGAAATGAACTAAGAGAAAGAAAAATACAGATGGTCTATAAACAGGAAATTATATTAATCTTTGTTTATCAATCAGGGAAATAAAATATAGCAAGGAGAGATAATTTTTGAGCCATTAGATGGACAAAAGGGTATAAATTTTACTAATATCAAGTGTTAGAGAAAGTAAAGAGAAGCGGGTATTCTCTTGTACTGTCCATGGGAATGTACATTGGAACAGTTTCTCTGGAGGGCAATTGGGCATTGATTTTGAATGAATATATGGCCCAGAGCAAAATGCGGCTGACAAGGAGATATATAGAATTTCATTGGAAGACACTTAGAAGTCTGTTAGGTGACAGTTAAATAAATTTGGCATATTATAGATTCTGTACAAAGATCTATGTACTAGTGTAGAAAAATTAAAACTATCCAAGATAACATCTACATGTATGATATTAAAAACCAAAAAAACATAACATATATATAACTTACATGTAGTGTCACCAAAATGTTCTAAGAGGCCATGCAGAGAACTGAGTATTTGCTTAATTCAAATCTAAATAAAAGTTAAAAAGGTTATGTATCAAAAGGTAACCAAAGGACCCATAAATTTATTTATTCAAGAGAAATGAAACTTACATAAACACAACAACTAGCATAAAAACATGCATAGCAGCCAACTCTATAAATAGCCTAAGAGAGTGAATAAACAAACTTGTTATATTCATGCCATGGACTATGCCCATTAACATAAAGGAACAAACCACTTCGAAACATGAATGAACCTCCAAGATATGCTGAGTGAAACAAAGACCAGACAGAGCATATACTGAATGTCACTGTTAAATGAGGTTCTAGAAAAGGGAAAACTAACCTATATAATAAAAATCAGAACAGTAGTTGCTTGGGAGAGGACTGACCAGGAAGGGACCTGAGAGAGCTTTCTGGGATAGTAAAAAATCTGTCTTCATAAGGTATGGGTCATACAAATGTATGTACTTGCCAATGCTAATTGAATTCTGCACTTAAGATCTCTGTATTTTGAGTTGGGGTTTTGTGGCTCAGTGGTAGAGCGCTTGCCTAGCATATGTGAGGCACTGGGTTCGATCCTCAGCACCACATAAAAATAAATTAAAAAAAAAAAAAGATCTCTGTATTTCATTGAATGTAGATGATACTTGAATTTCTTAAATGAGGTGGGAAAAAAGATGGGCAGGGGAAATTACTTAAGTACATTTACCATTTAAAAGATGAAGTTTTTTCCTAATGCTTTTTAATTCTTATATTTAGAGAAGCTGCTCGAGAATGTCGCAGAAAGAAGAAAGAATACGTGAAATGCCTGGAAAATCGAGTTGCAGTCTTGGAAAATCAAAATAAAACTCTAATAGAAGAGTTAAAAACTCTGAAGGATCTTTACTCTCATAAAAGTGTTTGATTCGTAAGAAAGTATTTTTGTGGACTTACCTAAAAAATAGATGGATTTTTTTTCTTTTTTTAGTGGAGTTTTATAAATTAAAAGGTCAAAGTAAAGCTAGTTTTTATGTAGGCTTTTGCAACTCAAAGATAAATGTCTTATGCAAGATGGTGACAGAGAAAAGTGGAAAATGACCTCAAGGAAGCTACTGGCACAACTGGAAGCTCTGTAAAAATTAAACGTACTCAAGCAAGAAATGAACTTTCATCAATTTGAATTTTCTAAATAATAATAGTTGTCAATCCAAAAATGACAGATAAAATGGATTTGGTAAATTGAATTTTAGGAAATAAATCAATTTACCCTATAGGTTTGCATTTCTTACTGTTTCCTGAAATTTACCTTTTTCAGTTGTGTATTTCATTTCTACCAGTAAATTCTAAATTACAAATATAAAAGAAAACCTGATTAATTTCTAAATATATAAATTATGTGTTCTGATTATGTATGTGTGTTCTATTGTCAAGTCTTTTAAATGGGTTTTTAAGTTTGTTTATTGGACTTGAGAGGGTTTTTTGAGACTGGGTTAACTATTTTTAAGGTCTTGTCCTAAAAAGCATCTAAGGTACATGAATGGAATATGGTAATTTTGTAACATTTTTATCAGAATGGAAATGGAACTATTTAAAAGTTTTGATACTTTTAAATATTTGTTTTTTGGTTACTCTGGTAAGGGAGATTTTTTTTTAAACAAATGTATAATAAATTGGTTTTTTGATTCTGTATCCTGTATGCAGTTGAATATCCATTATTAATCTGTTGTGCTTTAATAGAATGAAATGTTTACAGGCCCTTAAAATACTATTTTTTAAAAACCTAAAGATGCATACCAAAGTTTTTCCAAGATTTTATAATCAATTTAATGTAAGGTTTATCAGGTTCTAAAATAGTAAAAGTTTTTAAGGCAATTTTTGTTAGAGACTATTTGTAATATGTAGCAAATGGTACCTTTATAAGAAGAGTGACCGCCAATATATTTTTATAGCTAATCTTTATAAATTTTGATGTTGAGTTTTTAATGATTATTTTAAATGTTTATATAGTTTAGTTAAAACTTGCATCTCAAAGTATCATTTTTATATTATGGGAAGTAAAGTTTTCAGATTGGCTAATATTTAAATTTTAGGTTTTATATGCAGTTTATCTAAAGTTCAAAATACTGTCATTACACCAATGTTTAACCTCTGTACCCTAATTTGTGTACACTTTGAAACTGTATTGCAAAAAACTATTGTGTGCTTCTTTTACTATGCTTCATATTGTTGATGAAATTAAAGGATATTTGATAAAATCAGGTTTGTTGAATGTAAAATATGATGCTTGATATTCAAATGATAACCTTGCTGATAAACTATTCTATTAATCATACTAACTATACTGCTTTTCTAGTTTCAAAGTCAGGATACATTTAACAGTTCTATTCTATTCAACCTGTTTTAAAGGGGAATATATTTGTTTTGACTCAGAATCAGTTATAATAAACTAAACTAAACTTTCTGCTCTATGTGTTTAAGACATTGTTAAGGAGTCTATGATTTAGAAATCTCTACCTGACAAATTTGTGATTGGTCCTCCTAATGAAATTTTTCATTAAAAGGATCTTTAAATGGGGCTCCACTGACTTGTCAAGAGTTTATGAAAATGGGTTGGAGGAAATCACTCCAGAGATTACTTACATCATATTTTACCTTATGTAAAGCCAGATTCTCAAACCAGGGGTGCATTAGGCTTCAATTATGAATTGGTAGAGTCACTGAGTTATGTAAAAAGTGTTTTAACAGATAGTATACTAAGTAGATGTTATGTTTGACTATAACAGTCTAGTTCTTTATGCCTTTACAGCTAGATACCTGCAAATATTTGTAAATTCTTTGCTGCCTGAAGACTTCTGATGTCAGGCCTTGCTCACTAGACCCAATTACTTAGTCCAACAATACATAATAGGCCTGGCCATGCCACTGATGGTAATGTGAATGCATACAAATTATTTTCCTGTTTGTCAAATTTAAAGCAATGTGGAGCTTATTGAGATTTTTAATAAAAATTTACAGTAGGTTATGGTCCAAACATGAAATTAAATTTCAGAATACAATAGACCAAACTCAAGTATTTTACAAATAAATTATCAATTTATGTGTTTATTTCTGGAAGTAATTACTACCCATGAACACATCTAAGGCACATCATGTAAGATATCCTCTTAATTGAACAGAGCCTAAAGAATGGGCATTTGTTAGAGCTCTGAGACTCTTAACTATATTTGTTCATCCTATTTTGGGGGGATACTGAAGATTAAACTTGGGTATTCAACCACTGAGCCACATCCCCAGCCCTATTTTGTATTTTATTTTGAGACAGGGTCTTGCTGAGTTGCTTAGTGCCTTGCCATTGCTGAGGCTGGCTTTGAACTCGTGCTCCTCCTGTCTCAGATTTCTGAGTCACTGGAATTACAGGCATGAGTCACAGCACCTGGCTATTTGTTTATTTTGGTTTGTTTTGGTACTGGGGATTGAACCCAGGGCCACTTTACCACTAAGGTATAGCCCTAGCCCTTTTTATTTTTGAGACAGGGTCTTCCTAAGTTGTTTAGGGCCTTGGTAAGATGCTGAGGCTGGCCTAGAACTTGTGATCCGTATGCCTCAGCCTCCTGAGTTGTTGAGATTACGGGTGTACACCACCACACCTGGCTATTTGTTTATTCTTTCAGCAGTTATGCTGAAATTATCAGGTTGAACTTCTGTTTTTCTCCAGCTGATGTGAACTTAGGAGGGATATGGCTTGAAGTTATGTAATCAGTTGCTATAATGGCAGTACAGATTCCCAGAGAAGATGCTATAAATTGACATAAAGTGAGTGAAATTTGACTTAAGGGTTTGATAACCAATTTAAAGGAAAAATTGTAGGTAGGTTACAGTGAAACAAAGTGTCACAGCTTTATATAAAAATTTGCAACAAAACATTATAAAAACTAAGTTTTTAAAAGTTTATTTTTTAGTTGTAGTTGGACACAATATGTTTATTTTTTAATTTATTTTTATATGGTGCTGAGGATCGAACCCAGGGCCTCACATTTGCTAGGCAAGCGCTCTATCGCTGAGCCACAACCTCAAGCCCCTAAGTTTCTGGGGTTTTTAAAATATGTACTTTTTTATTTATATATGACAGCAGAATGCATTACAATACTTTACATATATAAAGCACAATTTTTCATATCTCTGATTGTATACATAGTAATTCATGTCTTCATACATGTACTTTGGATAGTTATGATCATCACATTTCACCATCACTAATTATCCCATCTCCCCTTCCTTCCCCTCCAACCCCTCTGCCTTATCTAGAGTTCATCTGTTTTAATAGAGCTTTTTAAAAGATGATAAATACAGGGGAAGAATTCATATCAAGTTTGTACAAAGATTATGATAACTCTGTCCCCTTTTATTGGTGTAAATTTCTTGCAAACATAGGAATTGTTTATGCCATTTCAAAAATATAGAAAAACTTTAATTTGAATTTACAGCATAAAAACCTTCCATAATCTCAGAAAAAAAAAATATTCAAACTAATGAGTACAAAACTGTAAGGTATCTTCAAGTGGCCTAATACATTTGGAGATACCACAAGTGAAGAAAGAAAGGAGGAATAGAAAAATATTTTTGAAGAAATTACTAAAAAGTACCAAATTTGATGAAGATCATAGTTCCATTGAAATCCAAAAATGAGAATGTGAAGAAAACTATATTGAGGTACATAATATTCAAATTGCTTAAAATTAGTGCTAAAGAGAGAACCCTAAAATTAGCCAGAAACCCACTTTATGTACAAAGAAAAAAGAGATGACAGCAGATTTCTTGTCAAAACAATAAAAGGCCACATATTATATGATTCTACTTAAATGAAATATGCAAATCGGCTCATCCATAGAGACAGTAAGATTAGTGCTTTGGGAGATGGGGGAATGGGAAGTGACTGCATAATGAGTACAGGCTTTCTGTTGGGGGTCAGGAAGAAGTTCTGGAACTAGATAGTGATGATTATCACACAACAATGTGAATATACTTAATTGCTCACTTTAAGTGCCACTGACTTATACTTTAAAGTTGTTTAAATGGTCAAATTTACTGGCTGGGGCTGTGGCTCAGCGGTGGAGTGCTCACCCAGCATGTGTGAGGCCCTGGGTTCGATCCTCAGCACCACATTAAAAATAAATAAAATAAAGATATTGTGTCCAACTATAACTAAAAAATAATTTTTAAAATGGTCAAATTTATGTTTCAGTATTAGTTTTTTATGACAGTTACGAAAAGAAAGGAGAAAATGAAACAATATCTTTAAAGTACTGAAAAAAAAAACCCTGAATCTAGATTTCTAACCCCAATGAAAATATATTTCAAAAACAAAGGTGAAATAAAGGCATTTTCATAAATTTAAAAAAAAAAGATCCTTTTCCTTCAAATTGACAGGATTATATATAGTAGTTTGCAGCATTCAATAAGTACATATAAGTTTTTAACTTGTAAAATTAGAAGTATCTAAATTGTTTGAAATCCAGGATTACCTATTTACATAGTCATTTAATTTCTTTAATATCGAGTATTTATTGAGTATGTGCTATGCACAAAGAACTGGGTGAAGGTAATACTAAGATAATGTTATCCATTCATTTAGCACATATATATCAAAGGTTCCTTACAGGCCAACCATTACTAGGAAAAGAATGATGAACTTAGCATTGTAGCAGCTCTGTAGATGAACAGAATGTCTTTATTTTATTTGTTTATTTTTTATGTGGTGCTGAGGATCAAACTCAGTGCCTCACGCATGCTAGGCAAAGCGCTCTGCCACTGATCTACAGCTCCAGCCCTCTGTGGACATATCTTAATGTCATCCTTGAGACTGGTACTTAGGCCTAAGGTTTTATGAGCATGAATAACTAGGAATCTTAAGATTTAAGCCCAATCTAACTATTCAATAAAGTAGTCCCAGCCCCACTCCAATATACCATTATTAAACTGTAGGAGGAGACCGTCTCTGCTTTGGAGTCTGGTTCATGGGAGTGCTTCACAATTTGTTTAATGAAGGTTTGAGTTTAAACTGTCTAAGATACAGAAAGCTTTGATACACAGCAAATAACAAAACTAGGGTCAGACCTAGTGATCTTAACCATTAGAGTTTATCTTCTTACCTGAGGTGTTGAAGAGTCTGAAATGCTTTATTCCACTGCCTCTTATGAACAAATGTGTCCACTAGATGGCAACCCTCTATTTTAAAATCAGTTTTACAACCAATATATCAAATCGTTGTATAGCCACCATGTAGGATAAATGTTAATATTGTTGTCCTCAGATCTTTTTTTTTTTTTTGGCATGGTGATTGAACTAAGGAGTGCTTAACCACTGAGCCGCATCCCCAGCTCTTTTACAGTTTATGTAGAGACAAAGTCTCACTGAATTATTTAAGGCCTAAGTTGCTCAGGCTGGCTTTTTTTTTTTTTTTTATTCTTGTTCTAATTATACATTACAGTAGAATGCATTTTGACACATACATAAGTGGAGTATAACTTCTTATTCTTCTGGCTGTACATGATGTAGAGTTAGACAGGTTGTGTAATCATACATGTACGGAGGGTAATAAATGTCTGATTCATTCTACTATCATTCCTACGTCCATACCTCCTCCCCTGAGGCTGGCTTTGGACCCAAAAGTTGAATTCACAATCTTCCCACCTCAGCCTCCCAGCTCCTGGGATTACAAGCCTGCGCCATTGTGCCAGGCTCTTCAGCTCATTTCTCAAGAGAAAAAAAAAAAAATGGAGAGAGCCAAGTCCTCACAATCCTTTCTCTAGTCCCATTTTTTCTTTCATAAAAAGGAAATCACTGTCATGAATTTAGTGTGGATCCAGTCCATGTTTTTATATTTACTACTTGTATTCATAAGTAGTGCATATTTGTGGTTTTTTGTTTTTTTGTTTTTTATACCAGGGATTGAACTCTGGAGTACTTGACCATGAGCCACATCCCCAGCCCTATTTTTGTATTTTATTTAGGGCCAGGGTCTCCTCGAGTTACTTAGAGCCTCACTTTTGCTGAAGCTGGCTTTGAACTCTCAATCCTCCTGCCTCAGCCTCCCAAGCCACTGGGATTTCATGTTTAGACCATAATCCACTCTAAATTTTTCTTTAAATCTTGATAAGCTCCACATTGCTTTAAATTAGACAAACAGGAAAATAATTTGTATGCATTCACAGTACCATCAGTAGCATGGCCAGGCCTATTACAGACATGTGCCACTGTGCCTAGCTTATAGTACGTTTTTTTTGTTGTTGTTGTTGTTGTTGTTGTTTTTGGTATTGGGTACTGAATCCAGGGGCAATTTACTACTAAACCACATCCCCAGCCCTTTTTTAAAATTTCAAACAGGGTCTTGCTAGGTTGCTTGAGGCCTTGTTAAGTTGCTGAGGCTGGCCTTTAACTTGTGATCCTCCTGCTTCACCCTCCCAAATCACTGGGATTACAGGCATGTGCCACTATGCCCAGCTTGTAGTGTGTTTTTTGGTAGTTCGTAAATGGTTCATTAATATTGTACCATACTATAAATGAAAGATAAAGTACATCAAAGAAAAGGGAGATTCTAGTTATGGTAATTCTTAATTTTGAAAACACTGATCATCAAAGCAGGTCATATTCTACTTGGAGATGACAAGAGTACAAAAGGGTATCTCTTCTTTTCATTCTCATTGTATACAGCGACACACCTAGAGTTCTATTCCTAGTAAAGACACTCAACAACCCAAAATGAGACAAGAAAAGGCAGGCAAATAGGCCAAGATAACACAGTACAATTAAAACTATGTCTCAGCAATCATAAATGTAAAAAAGGAATTTTAGTTAAATGACAAAGATGGTTAGGCTGAATTAGGAAACAGGATCCCTTTACATGCTGTTTATAAGAGGTAAATCCAGCTGGGCACAGGTGCGCATTCTATAATCCCAGTGGCTTGGGAGGCTAAGGCCAGAGTGTCTTGAGTTCAAAGCCAGACTCAGCAATTTAGCGAGGCCCTAAGCAGTGCCCCTGGGTTCAATCCCCTGTACCAAACAAACAAAAAGTAAATCTACTAAAATAAATAAGCCAGGTGCAGTGGCACACACCTGTAATTCCAATTTGGGAGGCTGAGGAAGGAGGATCATGAATTCAAAAGCAAGGCACTAAGCAACTCAGTGAGACCCCGTCTCTATAAAAAAAAACAAAACAAAATAGGGCTGGGGATGTAGCTAAGTGGTTGAGTGCCCCTGAATTCAATCCCCACCCCTCCCACAAATAAATAAATGTATTGTGTCCATCTACAACTGAAAAAAAAATTTAAAGAAATAGCAAGATTGAATATTTGTACTTCAAGTAAAATCAAGAAAAAGTTGTATCAAACTCTAGCCAAAAGAAAGTTGGAATAGCAATATTTATGTTGAACAAATGGAACAAAGATGGTTACTATAAAATGATAAATACATTTTATAAATAGAAGATAAATACATCTAAATTTGAATGCACCTAATTACAGAATAAGGATATTAAACAAAATGTAGAAATACAATGAGAAAAAGTTCACAATCTAGTAGATATTTAACATACCTCTCTCATAACTAATACAAAAGCAGGAAAATAACTGATGAAGAGACAAATGGAATAATTAACAAAGTTGACCTAATATATCGAATTTCATCAACTGTAAGTCACCACTGATTGTAAGGCATACTATTATTTAAGTTCCACCAGGAAAATAAACACCACTGCCAAGTGAATTGTGACATGCCATAGTGGTAAGATGAGTACTAATTTCAGAGATGATTAAATATGAGATTATGTACCTATGATCAGTGAAATTCAATACAGAATAGACAAACTTCAGATAGTTCTCCAGGGTGTTTATGAAAACAGACCATACTGGACAATGCATCAAAGTTTCAAAGTATTGGTTTCATACAGACCATGTTCCTTAGATCTATACGTGTCTATCCTTTCACCAAAACTACACTTAGTTACTGGAGCTTTATAATAACAAAATTTTATAATATAATCAAGTAGTATGAGTTCTTTAAAGTTCTGTTTTTTGTGTATTTTAAAAAAATTATTTTTTAGTTGTAGTTGGACACAGTATCTTTAATTTATTTATTTATTTTTGTGTGGTGCTGAGGATCAAACCTAATGCCTCAGCCATGCTAGACGAGGGCTCTACTGCTGAGCCACAACCACAGCCCCTTAAAATTATTTTTGACTATTCTAGTTTATTTGCCTTTGTATATAAATATTAGAATCAGTTTGTCTAACCAGAAAAAATTCTGCTGGGATTTTGGTTGGTATTGTTCTGAACATATGTATAAATTAATTTGGGAAGAAGACATCCTAACAATATTAAGTCTTTCAATTCATTAACACTATATATCTGTCCACTTACTTAGGTCCATCAGTATTTGTAGTTTTGGGCATAGAGACTGTGTACATTTTTGTTGGATTTACTACTTCCTTTTCTTTTTTGCAGCACTGGGAACTGAATCCAGGGCTTCACACATGCTAGGCACATGCTCAACCACTGAGCCACACAATGTTTTTCTTAGATATTAGAAATGATAATGCTTAAATTTCAATTTCCAATTATTCCTTTCTATATTCAGAAAGAGGGCTGTGTCCTACAATCATACTAAATTCACTTATTAATTCTATGAACTTCTTTGTAGATTTTTTCTATGTAGATATCATCTATCAATCGTGACAGTTTTAGCTCTTTCAAATCTGTATGCCTCTAATTATTACTTTATTGTACAGGCTAAGATTTTCAGTAAGATCTTAAAACAGGATTGATGAGCATGGATTTTCTTTATTCCCAAACTTCAGGGAAAAACATTCAGTATTTTACTCCTAAGTATACTGACGGTTATTTTTAGAAGCTCTTTATCAGTTTAAGGGACGTTTCTTCTATTCCTAGTTCATGCACATTTTTATCAAGGATGGATGTTGAATTTTATCAAATGCTTTTGCAACACCCATTTATATAAGATATGTATTTTTTCTTCTTTTTTTGTTTATATAGTAGGTTTTATTAATTTATTTTCTAGTGTTGAACCAGTCTTGTATTCCTAAGATAACTACCACTTGATCATGATATATGATCCTTTGTATATAAAGCTGGACTTAATCAGCTAGTATTTATTTAATATTTTTGTGTATCTGTTTATGAGATACTGTTCTGTCGCGACCCCTCGCCGGCAAGGGAAAACACGACACAGGATTCTTCTTTCAGCAGTTTATTCAGGCCTTGATTCAAGTATCATCTTCTAGCGACCCCCCCCCCCCCCCCCCCGCCGAGCGCCCAAGCACAGCCTAATAAAGCCTCCCGCATACCAATCCCAAGCTGCCACGTGGATCTCTCTCATAGGGTGGTAAGGGATTGCGCGCCAACTCTCCAAAAAAGGAGTTGTTTATCACAGGCCACAGTGGAAGCCGGCGCCATCTTCTAATGGCGGCCACGGTCTATAAGAATGGCTTACCACACTGTTCTGCAATTTTCTGTTCTTGTAATGTCTTTGGATTTAGTATCTATAAGGCTGGTTTCATTTAATGAGCTGCTATTAAAGAATTAAATTCATATTTCAAATGTGATAATGATATTGTGACATTCTTAAAGATCTTATGTTTTTGAAATAAATATTAAAATTTTATGGGGGCTGGAGTTGTGGCTCAATGGTAGAGTGCTCACCTAGCATACATGAGGCACTAGGTTCGATCCTCAGCACCATATAAATGTAAAATAAAGATTTTTTTTTTTCCAAGCCAAACTGTATCCAGCTTTATTAAAGATACTTTTCATAAACAATCATGGTATTTCAGGCAGGACATGGGCAGACAATCGTTAACAGTATACAACAACTTTCAAACTCCCTTCTTGAATGGACTACCAAAATCAGAAAGCCACTATAAAACCCAATGAAGTCTTCATTTGATGCTCTGAATAGGGAAAGTTTAGAGTGAGGGTTGACATTTCACATTTAGCATGTTGTTTAACAACTTTTCACAAGCCGACCCTGACTTTCAGGAAATGAAAGGAAAATGGCAAAAATTATTAATCTGAAGATCCACAATCTAGAAAAGGAACTGCTGCTCTTCTGAGGGACACTATTCTCAATGATGTCACTGGAAAGTCCAGATTGCCCCACACACTGGTAAAACCAATCGTTGGGAATCAGGTCCCAATAGGTCTGAGTTTAGGGGAATTAAGTCTATGCCGATGGCAGAGAGGGACAGGAGGACATACAGATGAGTTTGAGTTTTTCCATACCACAAGGCATTTGTGCCAAGGTGGCTATGTGTGCCAACATCAGGGAATCCCTTCCTCTTGGGAACAAAGAGGAAGTCTCTCAAAACTAGAAGGGAAAGGTGTCTTCCCCCACAGCAATCCAGCTTTAGAGACATTCTACTAGTGACATATGCTCCTTCCCCCGCAAAACAACAATGAAGTGTTCTGTGTGCTAACAACATAGCTTAAAAAAAAAAAAAGGTAAAACAAAATTCTGCATTTTTATAAAACTTGATAAAAAATAGTATTTCAAACTGTACAGTCACCAGAAGTACACAGTTATCAAAAACGCACACACTTCACTTGGCATCTCCAGCACCTTCAGCTTTCTGTGCCTGGTCTGTTTTGGCATCTCCATTTTCTGCGGGGTTATTCCCATCCTTGCCAGTGTCAGCTTTTCCCTTTTTCCCTTTGGGTACCTTCTCTCCCTTCTTTGCAGGGGCCTTTTTAGGCTTGGGCTCTGGCTTTGGAGGAGCAGGTTTGGCAGACAACCTTGCAGATCTTCTCTGTGGTTCGTCTTTCACCTTGGCTTTATCTCCTTTAGCATCCCCTTCAGCCTTTCTCTTGGGCATGGTGGCGACGGCAGCGGGACGCAGGCGCTGGACGCGGGGATGCAGCGGCGCGCGGCTTTGGTCGGTCCGGGGGTCGTTCTTGCCTCTTCTTCACACTGCTCCTAAAATAAAGATATTGTGTCCATCTAAAACTTAAGAATAAATATTTTAAAAAATTTATGGATAAACTTATATAATTCTTGGAATTTACTTCACTTTCTGAGAGTGTCTATAGGAGTTTCCAGACAAGATTAGCATTTGAATCAGTAGATCAAGTAAAGAAGATCCAGCTTCATCCTTGTGGGTGGGTATCATCCAGTCTGTTGAGGGTCCAAACAGATAAAAAAAACGGTGGAGGAAAGACAAATCTCTCTTCTAGAGCTGGGAATCCATTTTCTCCTGCCCTCAAACATTAGCCCTTCTGGTTCTTAGGACTTCAGACTTGAACTGGACTTATATCATTGGTTCACATTGAATTTACCACTGGCTTTCCTACTTCTTCAGCTTGCAGATGACAGGCCAGGGTACTTCTGTGCCTCCATAACTGCATGAGTCAATTCCTATAATCAAACTCCATCTTCCTCTCTATTTTATTGGTTCTGTTTTGTGGAACAATCCTAGGTTCAAAAACATGCAAAACTAAATAATATATTGTTTAGAAAAGTGCTGTCCAATAGAATGCTTTGTAGTGAAAACTGTGTTGTCCAGTATGGTAACAATTAACAGCATGTGGCCATTGAGCACTTAAAATATGACTAATGTAACAGAGGAACTGAATTTTAATTTAAACTCAAATTGTCACATGTGGCTACCACATTATATAGACAGAAACAGAATTAATGGAATAATAAATACAAGATCCAAAATATTGGTTATTTCTAAGAGAAAGAAAAGGGAATCAAATGTGTGAGGCTGTGACACACAGGGGGTTTCAAAAGTAATAATGGTCTTTTCTTTTTTTTTAAAAATTATTTTTAGTTGTAGATGGACACAATACCTTTCTTTTATTTATTCATTTTTATGTGGTGCTGAGAATTGAACCCAGTGCTTCACACATGCTAGGTAAGCGCTCTACCACTGAGCCACAGCCCCAGTCCCATAATGGTCTTTTTTAAAAATGGGTTTTCATATTTTGTTATTCTTTAAAAATGTGGATTCTATACATGTTTTTTCATAAATATTAAATATTTCATAAAACAAAAAATAGTGAATTTGAGGTGATGGATTCATGGATGTTGTATTGCTATTACTTAAACTCTACATAATAAAATATTTCTATTAAAATTTTTCTGGGCTGGGCTTGTGGCTCAGTGGTACAGCGCCTGCCTAGCAAGTGCAAGGCCCTGGGTTCGATCCTCAGAACCACATAAAAATGAATAAAATAGTGTGTCCAAATACAGCTAAAAAATAAATATAAAAAAAATTTTTTTTCTACCACTAATTCAGATATACCCCCAAGTGGAGTAGAAGACAACTAGGAAGGGGGGAAAAAAAAACACTTTCACTTCAGACTCCGACAATCCTGCTGCTTAAGGACCTCCAACTAACTCCAGGCCCCAGGCATGGTACTAATGCCCTTATTCTCTATAATACTGGCTCCTAGGCTTTCACTTAGAAGAGAGGTAAGAAGACATTTTGTTTGAATGATCACCTAATTTTGTTTGGAAAATTTTAATAGATAGATTAGGTTTAAAGAAGAGAACAGGACATGTTGGTGCACACCTATAATCCCAGTAACTCAGGAGGCTGAGGCAGGAGGATCACAAAGTTTGAGGGTAGCCTCAGCAACTTAGTGAGGCTCTAAGTTACTTAATGAGACCCTGTCTCAAAATAAAAAAATTAAAAAAAAAAGAAGGGATGGGGATATAGCTCATTGGTAGAGTTTCCCTGGGTTCTATCCCCAGTCCCACACCCCCGACAAAACAGAAACAAAAACAAAAGCTGTGGGTAAATCTCAACCATAGAGCTGCATGCTTATTAGCACAGGCAAGACCCTGGGTTCCAAGCTAGCATCATGCCCTCCTGCCAAAAAAAGAGTATGTGTACAAAAAAGAGGTGTCTTCCTCTGAGAAACTGAATCCTGCTCCTGTTCTTTTTTTTTTTTTTTTAAATTTATTTTTTATTGTAGTTGGTTGGACACAATACCTTTGTTTTGTTTATTTTTATGTGGTGCTGAGGATCGAACCCAAGTCCTCACACATGCTAGGCGAGCGCTCTACCACTGAGACACGCAACCTCAGTCCACTACTCCTGTTCTTAAAAATACAAAATGGAAAAAAAAATTCTTAAAAACAAACAGGAATAAAGGGTAAGGGGAATAAGACAATAGAAATTTTTTAAAATAATGTTTTAGGTAAAATTTTGCTCTAAAAGGAAAGCAGGAAACATAGAGGCAGTGGAAGATTTTTCAAACGTAGGAGAAACCATATGTATTATCTATTGCTGCATAACAAGTTATCCAAAAACTTAATGACTTAAAACAACAAAAATTGATATCTCAGTTTCTGTGGTTTAGGAAGCTGAGTGTAGCTTAGCTAGGCACCTCTGTCTTGAGGTCTCTCCTAAGGTTGCAGTTAGGGTGTCAGCCAGAACTGTGATTTTTTTTTTTTAATATTTATTTTTTAGTGGTAGTTGGACATAATACCTTTATTTTATTTATTTATTTTTACGTAGTGCTGAGGATTGAGCCTGGGGCCTCATACTTGCTAGGCGAGCACTCTACTGCTGAGCCACAACCCCAGTCCCAGAACTGTGGCCTTATGTGAAGGTCTGAGAAGAGGAAGAAAAACTTCTCAGCTCTCTGTTACCTGATTTGGTTCTACTTGGCCATTTGAGGACTTCAATGCTTCAGGGGCTATGGCTGGAGGCCTGGCTGGAGGGCAGCTCACTATGTGGCAGCCAATTTAACCAAAAGAACCAGAGGGAGAGGTATGCAAGACACAATCGGCTTAAAACTTAATCTTAGAAATGGTAGCCCACTACATGAATCCATTTTGTGTTGCTATAACAGAATATCTGACACTGGATACTTAACAACAAAGAAAAGAGGTTCATTTAGCTCACAGTTTGGGGGCTAGAAATCCAAGCATGAGGGTCCCCTTTTGTTGCATCTGTGGTAAGGGCCTCTCTGCTAATACACAGGATGGCAGAGAAGTGGAAGGAAAAACAACTGCATGCAGAAGGACAAAGTACATGAGGTGGACTTGCTCTACAACAACACACTTTTATAAGAACTCACTCTGAAAGACTATCAACAATTCCTCCTGAGGGTCGTGTCCCCATGATCTAATTATCTTCCATTAGGCCCTACCTCTTAAACTCTTGGCTATGGGCTCAAGTGATCCTCCTGCCTCAAACTCCTGAAGCTGGGATTGCAGGCATGTACCACCACTCCTGTCTTAGGCCCTACCTCTTAGAGATTCCACCACCTTAGCATAGTTATGCTGGGGACCAAGCTTGCAGCACATGAACCACTGGGGGTCACAGACCAACCATATCTAAACCACTGCACCTATATCCTCAGCCACCTTTTACTTGCTAGAGGTGAATCACTAAATCCAGCCAACACTGAAGGGAAAGGGACCAAACATGGGTGTAACAGGAGTCAGAGAAGGCCCCCACCCTGTAAAGGAAGTCTATCATGCCAGAAGAGGTTTGTCTGCTGATAGAGATGATCCCACACAGAGAGGAAATGACAAGGCAGGAGAGATGAATGAAGACCCAGAAAGGGCAGAAGGAATCTAGGCAGAGGACCTTTGCAATGACTGGTACACTGTCTTTTTCAAGCCGTTTCATGATTTGGCTGCACTCACCTGTTTTATGAATCTGTTGACACCCTATCATCTGTCATAGCAAAATTTATCATTTTCCCCTGCTTACAAAGCCATCTACAATCTGATCACATTCCACACACATAGAAACACGCACATACCCAACTCTGTTCCCGGCCCCTTTTAAGTGTTACCTTCCATTAAAACATCTGGAGATTAGGGAATTTGTTTTTTTGTTAGCCCCTAGGTGCCACCTGCAGCTTGTTTCTTCAACAGTATCTACTTTCTACCCACTGACTGTGGTTTGGCCCCAGGCCTCTGCTTACTTTCCTGTGTTATCTTCTGTGCCAACCTAATATACTCCTTTTATTCAACGTTGCCAACCATGTCAGCTTTAGAGGGATAAAATGAGCAAGGCAATTGACCTTTTATTGACCCCACTTTAATTCCCAACCACGTGACCAACTTTCCAGACTACCGAAGCCCACACATTATTCTCTCACTCCTGAAGGTATGGGGCAAATGAAGGCAAAGTTCAGCCTAACTCAAGATGGGAAATGATGAAACAAATTAGAACCAAACATTACACATCATTCTTAAAAACTCAGGGTCATGTTAAAGAAAAATATTCCATAATATTTATTAAAGCATGGTGAGGCAGCCTTTACTTGGGATCATAAAGACAGGGACAGCAAGGGCTGGAGATGTCACTCAGTGGTAGGATGCTTGCCTAGTATGCAGCAGTAAGGCCCTGGGTTCAAGCCCCATCATCCCCAGCATTCCCCTTCAATACAAAGGTATAAAGAACTAGGGCAATGGGGGGCTGGAGTTGTGGCTCAGTGGTAGAGCGCTTGCCTGGTTTTCATGAAGCCTTGGGTTCGATCTTCTGTGCTGCATATGAATAAGTAAATAAAATAAAAGATCCACTGACAACTGAAAAAAAAATGAAAATAAAAGAACTAGGACAATGGATTTTGAAGTAGGGAGAGATTAGGCTCAAATCCAAATACAACATGGGTAAGTGGGAATTTATAGCCAAAGAACAGGGCCAATGGATGGAAAATCCACTAAGAGATAACATCAAGAGTAACAGGGATTCAGATTAAATCCACTGAACAAGGTGCTTGGTGAAAACAGGCCAAGATGAGGAGAGTATCTGGAGGATGGTGTGTGGCATACAGCATGTGGGTAATGCCTACTTACTCAATGGACTGATTAACCAGGGCCACTGATCTGTGTCCCCTGCTCCCATACAATGTTTGGAAAGTCAAGAGGCATCTCAGGGTTTCTTAGAGAGGCAAGGAATGATGGATCTCTCAGGCTAGAAACTGAACAGGGCATGAGTGCTTGTGTTTGTTAGGGGAGGTGCAATTACCCCCAGTCGGGTTTGTGCTCAATTTTGCAATCCTTAAATCTAGTTTTATTTGCTCAGCCTGAGTTGTGTGCTCAAGGTAAACTACTTTAAAGCTGGAAGAGATCAATCTGCTTCACAGATGCTGGGTTTCCCTAATGGCCTTTTCATCTCCAATCCCAACCTCTGTGCCCACCTTGCCTCGGTTATACCTCTGCCTTCCCCAAATATGGCCCTTGCTTTGGAAAGCCTCTGGGCCCTCCAAGTCTGAGCAGGCAGCGCCCGGGGGTTCCAGGACCTTCCCGCCACCGCAGCCGCCCTACCGTGGGTAGCAGTGTGCTGCTAGGGCCCGGGAGGGGCTTGCCAATGAAAACAAACCCGCAGAACCCAGCGGAAGCAGGCACTGACCTACCCTTGTCCGAGAAGGGGAGGCCAACTGAAATCCGCATCCGGGCACCTCGGCGCCAGCGGCCTCCCTGGAGGCTGTGGGAGCGCGGACCTCGACGCCATCTTGCCCGCGAGTGCCAAGATGGGGCAGGCGCTGCTGGGTGCTGCGCTGCTGTTTGTGGGGGGCGCTCTCCTTTCCTCCGAGCACCCCTCGCTCCCCGGGAGGAACGGGCTCGGCCCCTCGCAGGGACAGGCCGCTGGTCCTGGGTGGGCCAGGGTGGCGCGCTGGCAGCAGTTGGACGAGGCCCAGAAGGAAGAGCCGGCAGCAAAGGGCAGTATCCCTTCATTCCTGGCAGCCCCTGCCTTTCCCCGCGGCCCGCCTGTGAACTGGGCTCCTGCCCGTGGACCCAGCCTCCTTAACCCAAACCCGACACACCTAAGCGGCTTCTAGACGCAGAATGATGTCGGTAGGAGTGATAGGAACAGGGACATACCTTTGTGCTGGGCCTCTGTATTTGCTCCTCAAAACGTTCTGGGGCCGATCATTCTGAGTTTACAGATGGCTGATTCACTAGTATTCGGAGTTGAAGAGGACCTTTATATAATACAGCTGAGAGCAATCAGCTTAGCATGTTAAGTGGCAAGAATCAGAACTTGAAGCGAACTTGTACCTCTGGACTCGCCAGTCCCAGGGTTTTTCTTTTTTTTTTCCTTTTTGGTGCCAAGCGTTGAACTTAGGGCCTGGGACATGCTAACTACACACCACCACTGAGCTACACCCCAGCCTCCAAGTTTCAGGCTCTTTTATCACTTGAGTTTTTTGTACTAGGGATTAAACTCAGGTCATTTTATTATCCCTGAGCTTCATCCCCAATTCTCTCACTAGCTAGCCTGGAACTTGCAATCTGTCTTGGCCCCTGGAGTCACCATGATCCAGGCCTGCACCATAGGACCTGGCTAAATCTCAGGCTCTTAATCTCCATCTCATACAGGCAATAATGTGATGCCTGGCTAGAGGATATTCTTGTTTTTATACTTTTTTGGGAAAGAGCTTTAACTTAATGAATTATACTGATTTCATGTCTGTGTAAAAATGATCAATTATGGCATGTTTATCTTAACTCTCCTTTAGGACTCAAAATTTGGGCTTGCCTTAGGTATCCAGTTTTTAAAATAGGAATTTAAAGGTTTACATTAATGTGGTCAGATGAGTAAGTAACACACAAATATAAATATAGATGCCCAGTCCAAATAATATATCATTTTTATTTTTAGATTGTGGAACAGCACCGCTTAGGGATATGTTGCAAGGGTCTCGGATTGTAGGGGGCTCAGATGCTCAAGATGGTGCATGGCCATGGATAGTTAGTCTACAGATTCGATATGGCCGTTTTCTTGCTCATATATGTGCAGGAAGCCTAGTGAAAGACAGGTGGGTTCTCACAGCTGCCCACTGCACTAGAGACGCTAGGTATGTATTCAGAATATAATTCTCATTTTACTCTCTTATGGGATATTTTCAAGTGGTAGAGGGTCATTTGACTTCAGCTGTTTTCATTTAAGCCACATGTTTGCAAAGTTTGTAATCATGCCTTATACAGAAAGCACTGTATTTGTTGAAAGGAATCATTTATATGTCAGAGGTTGGCAAACCTCTGTAAAGATAGTGAATACTTTAGAGTTTGCAGTTTGTCGTCTCTGTCACAATTACTTAGCATGAAAGTAGCCATAGAAAATACATAACTGAATGAATGTAGCTGTGATCCAATGAAACTTTTTTTTTTTTTTTAAATGGTGCTGGGGATTGAACCCAGGACCTTGTGCATGTTAGGCAAGCACTCTACCAACTGAGCTATATCCCCAGCCCCCAGTAAAACTTTACATATGAACACTAAAGTTTAAAATTCATATATTTTTCTCAGTTCCAAAAATTTTTTTTTAACTGTTTAAATGTGAAAAACATGCTTTGGAGGCTGGGGTTGTGGCTCAGCAGTGCAGCAAGTACACCCTCCCACTCCATTCCCTTCTCTACTGATCATTCTGCTATTTACTTATAGTTTTTTTTTTTTTAAATTAGTGTCTTGTGGCTGTACATGATGGTGAGGTTCACTGTGGTATATTCATATATGTACATAAGAAAGTTAAATCAGATTCATCCCACTATCTTTCCCTATCCCATCCTTCCTCCCTTCCCTTCATTCCCTTTCGTCTACTCCACTGCTCTTTCTTCTATTTTTTATATTCCCTCCCCCATTTTGGATTAGCTTCCACATATCAGAGAAAACATTCAACCTTTCACTTTTTGATACTGACCAATTTCACTTAGCATGATAGTCTCCAATTCCATCCACTTACTGGCAAATGCCATAAAGTCATTCTTCTTTATAGCTGAGTAATACTCTATTGTGTATATATATATATATATATATACTATATATATATATATATATATATATATATATATCTCACATTTTCTTTATCCATTTATCTGCTGAAGGGCACTTAGGTTGGCTCAATAGCTTGGCTAATGAACTGTGCTGCTATAAAGTCTGTCACTGTAGTGTGCTGATTGTAAATCTTTGGATATATACTGAGGAGTGGGATAGCTGGATTATATGGTGGTTCCATTTCTAGTTTTTCAAGGAACCTCCACACTGTTTTCCAGAGGATTTCACTAATTTACAGTCCCACCAACAATGTATGAGTGTACCTTTTCCTCCACATCCTCACCAAACACACACATTTATTGTTACTTGTAGTCTTGATAACTGCCATTCTGACTGAGTGAGATAAAATCTCAATGTAGTTTTAATTTGCATTTCTTTAATTACTAGAGTTGAACATTTTTTTCATATATTTATTGACCACTTATATTTCTTCTTTTGAGTGGTGTCTGTTTAGTTCCTTTGTCCAATTATTGATGGGGTTATTTGGGGTTTTTTTTTGTTTGTTTGTTTTGGCATTAAGTTTAAGTTCTTTGTATCCTGGATATTAATGCCCTATCTGAGGAGCAGGTGGCAAAGATTTTTTTCCATTTTGTAGACTTTCTCATCATGTTATTGTTTCCTTTGCTGAGAAGAAGTTTTTAGTTTGAATTCATACCATTTATTGATTCTTGATTTTACTTCTTATGCTTTAGGAGTCTTGTTAAGGAAGTCTGTTCCTGAGCTGCCATGTTGGAGGGTTGGGTAAACATTTTCTTTTAGCAGTTGCAGAATTTCTGTTCTAATTCTTAGGTCTTTGATCCACTTTGAGTTGAGTTTTATGCAGGGTGAGAGATAGGAGTTAAGTTTCATACGTGGATTTCCAGTTTTCCCAGCATCATTTGTTTAAAAGGCTATCTTTTCTCCTACATGTTTTTGGCATCTTTCTCTAGTATCAGAGAACTGCATTTATGTGGGGTTGTCTGTGTGTCTTCTATTCTATTCCATTGGTCTTCATGTCTGTTTTGGTGTCAGTACCATGCTGTTCTTGTTACTATAGTTCTGTAGTATAATTTGAAGTCTGGTATTGTGATGCCCCCTGCTTTGTGTTTCTTGCTAAGGATTGCTTTGGCTATTCTGGATCTCTTATTTTTCCAAATGAATCTTGTAACTGCTTTTTCTAGGTCTGTGAAGAATGTCATTGGAATTTTGATGGGAATCCACTGAATCTGAATAGCACTTTTGGTAGAATGGCCATTTTTACAGTATTAATTCGGAACATAGGTCTTTCCATCCTCTAAGCTGGACTTCAATTTTTTTCTTTAGTATTCTATAGTTTTCATTTCACCACTTTTGTTAGATTGATTCCCAAGTGAGTTTTTTTTTTTTTTTTGAGGCTATTGTGAATAGTTTGCCTAATTGGTGTTTAGGAATGTGATTGATTTATGTGTGTTCATCTTTTATGCTACGGCTTTGCAGAATTTATTTATCAATTTTAGAAATCTTCTGATGGAGTTTTTTGGGTATTCTAAATATAAGGTAATGTCACCAGCAAAAAGATAATTTGAACTCTTCCTATTTGTATCCCTTTAATTTCTTTCTCTTGCTTGATTGCTCTGGCTAGAGTTTTAAGGGCTACATTGAATAGGATTGATAAAAGTGGGTATCCTTGTCTTGTTCATGTTTTTGGAGAAAATCTTTTCAGTTTTTCTCCATTCAGAATAATGTCGGCCTTGGGTTTGTCACATATAGCCCTTATAATGTTAAGGTAAGTTATTTCCATTGTAGTTTTTTTTTAAGTGTTTTAAACATGAATGGGAGCTATACTTTGTCAGTTGCTTTTTCTTTATCATGTGATTCTTGTCCTTAAGTCTATTTATGTGGTGAATTACATTTATTGGTTTTTAAAATTTATTTATTTATTTTTTAGGTGTAGATGGACACAACACAATGCCCTTTTATTTTTATGTGGTGCTGAGGATCAAACCCGGGTCCCGCCTGTGCTAGGCGAGTGCTCTACCGCTGAGCCACAATCCCAGCCCCTATTGATTTCTTTTTTAAAAATTTTTTAAATATTTTTTTTAGTTGTATATGGACACAATACCTTTATTTAATTTATTTATTTGTGGTGCTGAGGATCAAACCCAGGGCCTCTCACATACTAGGTTAGCACTATACCACTGAGCCACAACCCCAGCCCCACATTTATTGATTTCTGTATGTTGAAACAACCTTGCATCCCAAGGGTGAAATCTACTTGATCATGGTACACACAATACAATAATATTGGATGACTGTAACATGCCTCTCTCATCACTGTATAGATCATCCAAACAAAAACTAAGATTTTATAGAACTAAAAAAATGCAATTAATAATAGATGTAACAGACATCTATAGAATATTTCCTCCATCAACAACTCAATTCATTTTCTTCTCAGCAGCACATGGAACATTTTTGAAAACAGGCCATCTTATAGATCACAAAGCAAATCTCAGCAAATACGAAAAAACTGAGCCACATCCCTAGCCCTATTTTGTATTTTATTTAGTGACAGGGTCTCAGTGAGCTTAGCACCTCGCTATTGCTGAGGCTGGCTTTGAACCCGTAATCCTCCTGTCTCAGCCTCCCTAGCCGCTGGGATATCAGGTGTGTGCCATTGTACCCTGCTAAGGGAGAAGGTTTTTTCTTTGTTTGTTTGTTTGTGGTGTTAGTGATCAAACTAAGTACCTTGCTGCATGGTAAGCAAGTGTTCTTTTTTTTTTTTTTTTTTTTAAGAGGGAATTTCAATATTTATTTTTTACTTCTTGGCGGACACAACATCTTTGTTTGTATGTGGTGCTGAGGATCGAACCCGGGCCGCACGCATGCCATGCGAGCGCGCTACCGCTTGAGCCACATCTCCAGCCCAGCAAGTGTTCTGCCACTGAGCTACATCCCCCAGTCCTTTTCATTTTTTATTTTAAGACAGGGTCTCACTAAATTGCCCAGGCTGGCCTCAAACTTGCAATCATTCTGCCTTTGCCTCCTGGAGAGCTGGGATTACAGGCATGTGCCACCATGCCAAGCTACAGAAATGATTTTATTAAGATATAACTCAACATGCAGTAAAATAAATTCTTTTAGAATACAGTTCTGTGAATTTGACAAATGCATGGTCATATAATTACCAGCACAAAACACAGTTCTTTTTATTTCCCAAAAATCTCCTGTGTCCCTCCCCCTCTCTTTATAGTTTTGCCTTTTCCAGTGTCCTATAAACAGAATCACACTTAGTGTATGTAGCCTTTTGAATTTGGTCACTTTTACTTAGCATATAAATTTGAGAATTATCTGTTATTGTGTGTATTATTACTGTTCTTTTTTTTTTGGATGGTGCTGAGGATTGGACCCAGGGCTCTACCCTTGCTAGGCAAGCACTCTACCACTGAGCTATGCTCCCAGCCCCATTACTGTTCCTTTTTATGGGAATAGTAATGGGTAGTAATCTATTTTATGGAGGTAGCACTGTTTATCAATATACCACTTGAAGGATATTTCCAATTTGGGCAATTAAGACTTAAGCTATGGAGCTGGGGCTATGGCTCAACAGTAGAGCACTCACCTAGCATGTGCAAGGCCCTGGGTTCGATCCTCAGCACCATGTAAAAATAAATAAAATAAAGGTATTGTGTCCAACTACAACTGAAAAATAAATATTAACAACAACAACAAAAAAAAAGAGCTAAGCTACTACAAATGTTTGCATATTGGTTTTTGTGAATATTGGTTTTTATTTCACTTGAATACCCAAGTGGGATTACCAGGTCAAATGATAAGTGTATGTACAACTTTATATTTAAAAATATGCAAGTAGTGGGCACAGTGGCACCTGCCTAAAATTCTAGCTACTTTGGAGGCTGAGGCAAGAGCATCGCAGTCTGGGCAACACAGAGAGATAGTGTCTCAAAATAAAAAATAAAAAGCTTGGGGATGGGGGATATAGCTCAGTTGTCAGAGTGCTTGTCTTACATGCACAAGGCCCTGGGTTCAATACCCAGCACCACAAAGATAAATATATAAAAGATGTATGCTATCAGGCAGCTACAATAAAGACTTTTAAAAAAAGCTTGGGATGTAGATCAGTAGTGAAGTGCTGCCTAGCATGGTTTGAACCCAGGAACACTCAACCACTGAGCCACATCTCCAGCCACTTTTTATTTATTTTATTTAGAGACAGGGTCTTGCTGAGTTGCTTAGGCCCTTGCTAATTTGCTCAGGCTGTGAAGCCCTGGGTTTGGTCCCCAAAACCATAATAAAGAGGTAAAACATATTTAATATAAGAAAATGACAAAATAGAAAAGAAAAATGAGTCATTATATATCATAGAAATAACAGGTGTTTTTGTTACACATTTACTCTAAATTTTTCTATGCATGTACATAAACTATTTTATATATTAATATAGTTATTACTGTGAAATAGCCTTTTTCATTAAATTGTATAACATGAGAATCTTTATGACATGTCGATACACATCTGTTACTTCTACATTCCATGCTATAGATGTGCCAAAATTTACCTGAGCCACGTGTTAGGCATGTAGGCCTTTTCTGTATATTCTTATAGCTAAACTTTTGTGTTCATCTTCTGTTTCTTTGGGATAAACTTTAGGAGGTAGAACTGCAGAGTCAAAGGCAATCCAAATTTTACAGACTACTGACACACGTTGCCAGAGTGTCCACATATTTACACTTTCTGTGAGAGACAACAGGAGCCCAGTACCGCCTTCACCTATATTGCTATCATCAAACACACACATGCTTATGTATAAACTTTGCTAACATGGAGGGTCCAAAATGTTTCAGTATTTGTAAACATAAGCATATAAAGTGAAAGTTTTTCCTTCCTAAGTGAATTCCAGATGTAACAACTGTTAAACTAATGGGGATTTAATTGTTGATCTTTTTGACCTTTTTTTGGCTTGATGGTTTTTTTTAGACTGTCAAGAAAATTATTTACTTCTTGTTTTTACCTTCAGTGAAATGTTTTACAAAATCCTTTCTCATTTAATTTAAAATAATTCTTTCTAGTAAATCATAAAAGCAGAAGAAATATTTGGTGAATTTTGATATACCCATCACACAGCTTCAAATTATCAACTTATATCTGATCTTATTTTATTTATACTCTTACCAAATTCCTGCTCCAATGTGTGTGTATGTGTGGGTTATGCTGGGATCAAACCTAGGGCCTCATGCATAAGTGAGGGCTCTACTATTAAACTACACCCTTAGCCTACCCCTTCCAATTATTTTGAAGGAAATCTCAGGCCTATCACTTTGGATATATCTAAAAGATAGGAACTCTTTATTTAGAAGATTTACTCATAGAACTATGTAATCCATTTGCAGTTTATTTTGGTGCTTAGTGTTAGTCCAGAGATCTAATTTTATTCTCTTTTCAAACAATTAACTAGTTGTCCAGTACCATATTGAATAATTCATCCTTTGGTCCATTGGTTAGAAATCCTATCTTAATCATATATTAAAATCTCATATGCTTAAATCTATTTCTGAATTGTCTGTCCTATTGGTATTTTCCCTGTTTCCTACATCACATTTATTTTGTTTTTTGGCAGTACTGGAAATTGAACCCAGGGGTACTCTATCACCAAGCCACATCCTTACCCCCCTCTCCCCGCTTTTTATGCCAAGGTTTGAACCCAGGAACACTCAACCACTGAGCCACATCTCCAGCCACTTTTTATATTTTATTTAGAGACAGGGTCTTGCTGAGTTGCTTAGGGTCTTGCTGAGTTGCTCAGGCTGGCTTTGAACTTGTAGTCCTCCTGTCTCAGCCTCCCAAGCTGCTAGGATTACAAGCATATGCCACCACCTCTGGCCCCTAACCCTTTAAAAAATTTTTTTGAGACAGGGTCTCTGTTAGCTGCTGAGGCTGGCCTCAAACTTGCAATCCTCCTGTCTCAACTCCAGAGTCACTGGGATTACTGGCATGTGCCAGGGCACCCAGCAGGCTTTTAATTTATATTTCATGTCACATGAAAGTAGAATTAAATTTTTTTTATTAATCTAACATAAGAAAAAAACTAGTGAAAGATTAATAATATTTACTAAATTAAATAAACATGCTTATAATAAGAATATTTACTTTCTTCCAGAGATCCTTTACAGTGGAGAGCTGTGATGGGAACCAATACAGTAAATATGAGTCAAGCATACACCAAGAGGATAAAAGTTAAAGCAATCAGTATTCATCCAGACTTCATTATGGAAACTTACGAAAATGATATTGCACTTTTTTATTTAAAAAAACCTGTGATGTTTAATGACTATATACAGCCTATTTGTCTACCTTTTGATGTTTTCCAAAACCTGGACGAAAACACAAAGTGTTTTATAAGTGGCTGGGGAAGAACAAAAGAAGAAGGTAATTATAGTCTGAATTTTACTGCTATAAATCTTTCTGATTACTGGTACAGGAGGGTCAATACTTTTATATATAAATATCCTTTTGTAAATTTCTTTTTAAAAGTTTTAATTTTTTTTTTTTGCAGTACTGAGGATTGAATCCAGGACTTTGTGCATTCTTAGCAAGCACTCTACCACTTAGCTACATTCCCAACCACATTCTATGTATTTTTTAAAAATTTCTCTATATTACCTCTTTATTATGAGACTAAATAAATAATAGATCTTTATAAACCAGAGTAAAGGAACTATTTTTTTTGTCCATATTTTCTTCCACATGGGAGGGAGAGAGAAAATTCTCTTCCAAAGCAGAAGAGACTTTCTTTGGTTACACATGCCAAGATATTGCAATCCTCCTGTCTCAACTTCCAAAGTCACTGGGATTACCGGCATGTGCCAGGGTACCCAGATAGAATGGTAGTTACAAATGCTTTTGTTGTCTAAGACTCACAGATTATTAAGCTGATTCTGTGGCAGAATTGCCTACCTAAGCTTTTTATAAGGAATCTAATTTAGTTTCCTTTTCATTTAATACCCTATTTAATACCAGGCAGGTTCATTGCCGTGTAATTTCTTTAGTATACACATAAGCACTAAATGTTGATCAACTGAATTAATGGGAGGAATGAAAAAACAAAACAAAACAAAACCCCGAAAACATAGTCTGTGTCTTTGGTAATAATAACAACTACTTTTTGGGAGCATTTCCTTGTTTCAGGCCCTGTTTTAAGCGTGACTTTATTATATTTTATTCTCCCAATAGTCCTATTGGAACTCAAAGCTTATGATGTTTTTCCCATGTCACAGACCAGGAATTGAAGATCGTAGATCTTAAGAATTTGGGACTCAAATCTAGGTCTTTGTGATTCTAATGCCTGAATAATAACTACTACATTAAACTGTTTTTGAGGGAACCATAGCTCAGTTAGGAATATATGAAATCAAATACTGAAACTATTTTTTTCCTATTCTGCACAAGCCCTGTCCATTTAAATATTTGTGGATTATTCAGACAGGATAGAGAATTATTATTTTTCTTTTTTCCACATATTATTTTTCTTTTTTCCACAAATACTTTCTAAGGAAGATAAAGAAAACCAACATGGTGTAGGGAATAGAGCATGGTAGACTTAAGTATAAATTCCAGCCCTGCCATGTTTTAGCTAAAATAAAGTTACTGAATTTTTGACAAGTAGAACAATGAAAGGAGCAATTACCATTTTTTTCAGGGTTAAGTATTTAATAAAATGCTAAGCGTTTTAATGCATTATCTCATTTAATTCCCCCAACAACACTATAAGAAATAGTATACCATGAATGAGTAAAATGAAGCTTAAAGAGGCTAAATTACTTACCTAGAGTTATACAGCTAAGTGATGGAATCAGAATTGAAGCCCAGGTTGGCCTGCCTCAAAAAGCTCATGTGTTTCCACTATATTATATCATCTTTCACAGTGTTATACAGTTCCATGATCTTTAAGATGAGAGCAATATTACCCATTAGACAGTTGTTTTGAGGATTAAAATTGCTCTCCAACAACGTGGTAGATTACATGTATATACCAGCCTTCCCACTGAAAACTATTAAACAGGAAGAATGATAGTCAAAGACTGAGTGTGAAGACAGGAACTTAGGGAAGGAATGGGAGCACCAGGGTGACTTTTATCTCAAGGATGCTTGCCAAATTGGTAACAGTGAATATTGATTTTGGTGATTTCATTAGCCTTGGTGAGGAAAACAAAGTTGCCCAAATTGGGTATGTAGAGGCTCCCATAAAGCTGGAGCCCCCTGGCTCATAACTCAGCTGTAGTTCATATACCTACAGTATACTTCAAATATAGTATAGATAGATTGAAAGTATCTTCCTACTCAGTGCTTAACCTATGCATTCTTCCTCTTAATTTTTTTTTTTTGTAGTTGGACAGAATGCCTTTTTTGTTGTTGTTGTCTATTTTTATGTGGTGCTAAGTAATGAATCTGGTGCCTCACATGTGCTAGGTAAGTACTCCTGTTTAATATTTTTCCATGGGAAGGATGGTGTGTACATTATTCTACCATGTTGCTGGAAAGCCAGTTTAATTCTCAGCACAACTCTGTAATGAGTGTTATTGCTCTCATCTTATAAAGCATGAAGCTGTATGGCACTGAAAAGTCAGTGGGGAAAGATATACATGCCAACATTAATCCAAAAGAAGTTGGAATGGAAAAAAAAAGAAAGAAAGAAAGCAGAAATGGTTGTGTTAATATCAGATAAAGTAGACTTCAGAGCAAAGAAAATTACCAGAATGGTAAGAAATAATACCTGACAATAAAAGATTAGTCCACCAAGAAAATAGCAACCCTTAATGCACAAGCACCAAAAAACAGAAAAACATGTTTTTAAAAAACATACATGTAAACATATTTACCATATGACCCAGCAGTTTAATTCCTAGGCATTTATTCAAGAGAAATATAAACAAATGTCCAGGGCTGGGGTTGTGGCTCAAGTGGTAGAGCGCTCGCCTATCACACTTGAGGTACTGGGTTCAATCCTCAGCACCACATAAAAATAAAAAATAAAGATATTGTGTCCACCTAAAACTAAAAAATAAATATTTAATAAATAAATAAATGTCCACAACAAAAATATATTCAGCTGGGCGTGGTGGCATATGCCTATAATACCAATGGCTCTGGAGGCTGAGGCAGGAGGATTGCAAATTCAAAGCCAGCCTCAGCAAAAGCCAGGTGTTAAGCAACTCTGAGACCCTGTCTATAAATAAAATACAAAAAAGGACTGGGGATGTGGCTCAGTGGCTGAGTGTCCCTGAGTTCAATCCCTGGAGATAGATATATATATGTATGTATGTGTGTGTATGTATGTGTGTATATATATATATATATATATATATATATATATATATATATATATATTCATAGATGTTCATAGAAGTTTTTTTTTTTTTTTTAAGTGACTTTTTTTTTTTTAAATTTTTTATTGTTGGCTGTTCAAAACATTACATAGTTCTTGATATATCATATTTCACAATTTGATTCAAGTGGGTTATGAGCTCCTATTTTTACCCCATATACAGATTGCAGAATCACATCAGTTACACATCCATTGATTTACATATTGCCATACTAGTGTCTGTTGTATTCTGCTGCCTTTCCTATCCTCTACTATCCCCTCTCCCCTCCCCTCCCCTCCCCTCCCCTCCCCTCCCCTCTTCTCTCTCTGCTCCCTCTACTGACATTCGTTTGTCCCCCTTATATTATTTTTCCCCTTCCTCTCACTTCCTCTTGTATGTACTTTTGTATAACTCTGAGGGTCTCCTTCCATTTCCATGCATTTTCCCTTCTCTCTCCCTTTCCCTCCCACCTCTCATCCCTGTTTAATGTTAATCTTCTTCTCCTGCTCTTCGACCCTACTCTGTTCTTAGTTACTCTCCTTATATCAAAGAAGACATTTGGCATTTGTTTTTTAGGGATTGGCTAGCTTCACTTAGCATAATCTGCTCTAATGCCATCCATTTCCCTGTAAATTCTATGATTTTGTCATTTTTTAATGCAGAGTAATACTCCATTGTGTATAAATGCCACATTTTTTTTATCCATTCATCCATTGAAGGGCATCTAGGTTGGTTCCACAGTCTAGCTATTGTGAATTGTGCTGCTATGAACATAGATGTAGCAGTGTCCCTGTAGCATGCTCTTTTTAGGTCTTTAGGGAATAGACCGAGAAGGGGAATAGCTGGGTCAAATGGTGGCTCCATTCCCAGCTTTCCAAGAAATCTCCATACTGCTTTCCAAATTGGCTGCACCAATTTGCAGTCCCACCAGCAATGTACAAGTGTACCCTTTTCCCCACATCCTCGCCAGCACTTGTTGTTGTTTGACTTCATAATGGCTGCCAATCTAACTGGAGTGAGATGGTATCTTAGGGTGGTTTTGATTTGCATTTCTCTGACTGCTAGAGATGGTGAGCATTTTTTCATGTACTTGTTGATTGATTGTATGTCCTCCTCTGAGAAGTGTCTGTTCAGGTCCTTGGCCCATTTGTTGATTGGGTTGTTTGTTCTCTTATTGTCTAATTTTTTGAGTTCTTTGTATACTCTGGATATTAGGGCTCTATCTGAAGTGTGAGGAGTAAAGATTTGTTCCCAGGATGTAGGCTCTCTATTTACCTCTCTTATTGTATCTTTTGCTGAGAAAAAACTTTTTAGTTTGAGTAAGTCCCATTTGTTGATTCTAGTTATTAACTTTTGTGCTATGGGTGTCCTATTGAGGAATTTGGAGCCCGACCCCACAGTATGTAGATCGTAGCCAACTTTTTCTTCTATCAGACGGCGTGTCTCTGATTTGATATCAAGCTCCTTGATCCATTTTGAATTAACTTTTGTGCATGGTGAGAGAAAGGGATTCAGTTTCATTTTGTTGCATATGGATTTCCAGTTTTCCCAGCACCATTTGTTGAAGATGCTATCCTTCCTCCATTGCATGCTTTTAGCCCCTTTATCAAATATAAGGTAGTTGTAGTTTTGTGGATTGGTTTCTGTGTCCTCTATTCTGTACCATTGGTCCACCCGCCTGTTTTGGTACCAGTACCATGCTGTTTTTGTTACTATTGCTCTGTAGTATAGTTTGAAGTCTGGTATCGCTATACCGCCTGATTCACCCTTCCTGCTTAGCATTGTTTTTGCTATTCTGGGTCTTTTGTTTTTCCATATGAATTTCATGATTGCTTTCTCTATTTCTACAAGAAATGCCATTGGGATTTTGATTGGCATTGCATTAAACCTGTAGAGAACTTTTGGTAATATCGCCATTTTGATGATGTTAGTTCTGCCTATCCATGAACAGGGTATATTTTTCCATCTTCTAAGATCTTCTTCTGTTTCTCTCTTTAGGGTTCTGTAGTTTTCATTGTATAAGTCTTTCACCTCTTTTGTTAGGTTGATTCCCAAGTATTTTATTTTTTTTGAAGATATTGTGAATGGAGTGGTTGTCCTCATTTCCATTTCAGAGGATTTGTCGCTGATATACAGGAATGCCTTTGATTTATGCGTGTTGATTTTATATCCTGCCACTTTGCTGAATTCATTTATTAGCTCTAATAGTTTCTTTGTAGACCCTTTTGGGTCTGCTAGGTATAGAATCATGTCATCTGCAAATAGTGATAATTTAAGTTCTTCCTTTCCTATTTTGATGCCTTTAATTTCTTTCGTCTGTCTAATTGCTCTGGCCAGTGTTTCGAGAACTATGTTGAACAGAAGTGGTGAGAGAGGGCATCCCTGTCTTGTTCCAGATTTTAGAGGGAATGCCTTCAATTTTTCTCCATTCAGAATGATGCTAGCCTGAGGCTTAGCATAGATTGCTTTTACAATATTGAGGTATGTTCCTGTTATCCCTAGTTTTTCTAGAGTTTTGAACATAAAGGGATGCTGTACTTTGTCAAATGCTTTTTCCGCATCTATCGAGATGATCATATGATTCTTATTTTTAAGTCTATTGATGTGGTGAATAACATTTATTGATTTCCGTATATTGAACCAGCCTTGCATCCCAGGGATGAATCCTACTTGATCATGGTGCACAATTTTTTTGATAAGTTTTTGTATCCGAGTGGCCAGAATTTTATTGAGGATTTTTGCATCTAGGTTCATTAGAGATATTGGTCTGTAGTTTTCTTTCTTTGAAGTGTCTTTGTCTGGTTTAGGTATCAGGGTGATGTTGGCCTCGTAGAATGAATTTGGAAGTTCTCCCTCTTTTTCTATTTCCCGAAGTAGCTTGAAAAGTATTGGTATTAGTTCCTCTTTAAAGGTTTTGTAAAACTCTGCTGTATACCCATCTGGTCCTGGGCTTTTCTTAGTTGGTAGTCTTTTGATGGTTTCTTCTATTTCCTCAATTGATATTGGTCTGTTTAGGTTGTCTATATCCTCCTGACTCAATCTGGGCAGATCATATGACTTAAGAAATTTATCTATGCCTTCACTATCTTCTAATTTATTGGAGTATAAGGATTCAAAATAATTTTTGATTATCTTCTGTATTTCTGAAGTGTCTGTTGTGATATTGCCTCTTTCATCCCGTATGTTAGTAATTTGAGTTCTCTCTCTTCTTCTCTTCGCTAGCATGGCTAAGGGTCTGTCGATTTTGTTTATTTTTTCAAAGAACCAACTTTTAGTTTTGTCAATTTTTTCAATTGTTTCTTTTGTTTCGATTTCATTAATTTCAGCTCTGATTTTAATTATTTCTTGCCTTCTACTTCTTTTGCTGTTGTTTTGCTCTTCTTTTTCTAGGATTTTGAGATGAAGTATGAGATCATTTATTTCTTGGTTTTTTCTTTTTTTAAGGAATGAACTCCAAGCAATGAATTTTCCTCTTAGAACTGCTTTCAATGTGTCCCATAGATTCCGATATGTTGTGTCTGTGTTTTCATTAATCTCTAAGAATTTTTTAATTTCTTCCTTGATGTCTTCTATAACCCATTGATCATTCAGTAACCTATTGTTCATTCTCCAAGTGATGTATTCTTTTCCCTTCCTTCTTTTATCGTTGATTTTCAGTTCCATTCCATTATGATCAGATAGGATGCATGGTATTATCTCTACTCCTTTATATTGTCTAAGAGTTTCCCTGTGACATAATATATGATCTATTTTTGAGAAGGATCCATGTGCTGCTGAGAAAAAAGTGTAACTGCTTGATGTTGGGTGGTATACTCTATATATGTCAATTAAGTCTAGGTTATTAATTGTGTTATTGAGTTCTATAGTTTCCTTATTCAACTTTTGTTTGGAAGATCTGTCCAGTGGTGATAGAGGTGTGTTGAAGTCTCCCATGATTATTGTATGGTGGTCTATTAGACTCTTGAACTTGAGAAGAGTTTGTTTGATGAACATAGCTGCACCATTGTTTGGGGCATATATATTTATGATTGTTATGTCTTGTTGGTGTATGGTTCCCTTGAGCAGTATGTAGTATCCCTCTTTATCCCTTTTGATTAACTTTGGCTTGAAATCTATTTTATTTGATATGAGTATGGATACTCCTGCTTGTTTCCGAAGTCCATATGAGTGATATGATTTTTCCCAACCTTTCACCTTCAGCCTATGTATGTCTTTTCCTATCAAATGCGTCTCCTGTAGGCAGCATATTGTTGGGTCTTGTTTTGTGACCCATTCTACTAGCCTGTGTCTCTTGATTGGTGAGTTTAAGCCATTAACATTTAGGGTTATTATTGAGATATGGGTTGTTCTTCCAGCCATATTTGTTTATTTATGTTACTAAACATGGTTTGTTTTCCTCTTTGATTATTTTCCCCCCTTTAGTGTCCTACCTCCCACTGTTGGTTTTCATTGTTATTTTCCATTTCCTCTTCCTGTAATGTTTTGCCAAGGATGTTTTGAAGAGATGGTTTTCTAGCTGCAAATTCTTTTAACTTTTGTTTATCGTGGAAGGTTTTAATTTCATCTTCCATCCTGAAGCTTAATTTCGCTGGAAACACAATTCTTGGTTGGAACCCATTTTCTTTCAGTGTTTGAAATATGTTATTCCAGGATCTTCTAGCTTTCAGAGTCTGTGTTGAAAGATCAGCTGTTATCCTGATTGGCTTACCCCTAAATGTGATCTGCTTCCTTTCTCTTGTAGCTTTTAAAATTCTCTCCTTATTCTGTATGTTGGGCATCTTCATTATAATGTGTCTAGGTGTGGGTCTCTTATGATTTTGCACATTCGGCGTCCTGTAGGCTTCTAGGATTTGGGGTTCTGTCTTATTCTTCAAGTCTTGGAAGTTTTCTCGTATTATTTCATTGAATAGATTGCTC
Organism: Marmota monax; assembly: GCF_021218885.2. Lineage (NCBI taxonomy): Eukaryota > Metazoa > Chordata > Mammalia > Rodentia > Sciuridae > Marmota > Marmota monax. Next base: position 31,772,871 of record NW_026695227.1, read on the forward strand.
AATCCTTTGGTTTGAAACTCTGTCCCTTCCTGTATCCCAATGACTCTTAAATTTGGTCTCTTGATGTTATCCCATATTTCTTGGATGGTCTGCTCATGGTTTCTTAACAGTCTTGCTGAGCTGTCTATGTTCTTTTCAAGTTGAAATACTTTATCTTCATTGTCTGATGTTCTGTCTTCTAAGTGTTCTACTCTGCTGGTAGTATTCTCAATTGAGTTTTTAAGTTGGCTTATTGCTTCCTGCATTTCTAGGATTTCTGTTTGTTTTTTATAACCTCTATTTCCCTGTGTAGTTGATCTTTTGCTTCTTGGATTTGTTTATGTAATTCATTGTTGAAGTGATCTTTCATTGTCTGATTTTGCTGTCTGATGTCTTCCTTGAGACTCCAGATCATGTGAAGCATGTATATCCTGAATTCTTTATCTGACATTCCATCTGCTGCAGCTATTACCTCTTCTAACGTTGAGTTGACCTGCATTGCTTGTGGTCCTTTCTTTCCTTGTCTCTTCATACTGTTCGCGTTCCTTTCTACTTAGTGAAACTGTTGTGCTATTGAATTTTCCCCCTATATATTTATATTGGTCTTGTATAGTTGCAAAGTCTCCTTCGCAGGCGCGGGCGGCGGCTCTGTCCCTCTGCGGGCCGCTAGGCTTGTTCTGTGGGTGGTCACAGTTCTGTCTACTTTGCAGGTGCAGGCAGCGGCACTGCCCCTCTGCAGGCCTCTGGGGCTGTACTGCCAGTGGGTCGCAGGTCCGCCTACCTTGCAGGTGCGGGGGGGGGGGGGGGCGGCTCTACCCTTCCTCAGGCCACTGGGCCTGTTCTGTCTCTCGGTTGCAGGTCTGGCCTGTTCTGATGGTGGTCACAGTTCCACCTACCTGGCAGGCGCGGGGGGTGGGGGGCGGCTCTGCCCCCCAGCAGGCCCCTGGGCCTGCTCTGTGCGTGGTCACAGTTCCCTCTACCTTGCCGGTGCAGGGGGAGGGGGCGGCTCTGCCTCTCAGCAGGCCGCTGCTCCTCTTCTGCCAGTGGGTCGCAGGCCCGCCTACCTTGCAGGAGTGATCGGAAGCTCTGTCCTGCCGCGGGCCACTCGGCCTTTTCTGTCGGTGGTCACAGTTCCACCTACCTGGCAGGCCCGGGGGGTGGGGGGTGGCTCTGCCCCTCAGCAGGCCGCTGGGCCTGCTCTGTGCGTGGTCACAGTTCCCTCTACCTTGCCGGTGCAGGGGGAGGGGGCGGCTTTGCCTCTCAGCAGGCCGCTGCTCCTCTTCTGCCGGTGGGTCGCAGGCCCGCCTACCTTGCAGGAGTGATTGGAAGCTCTGTCCCGCCGCGGGCCACTGGGCCTTTTCTGTCGGTGGTCACCTGGCAGGGGCGGGGGGTGGTGGGTGGCTCTGCCCCTCAGCAGGCCGCTGGGCCTGCTCTGTGCGTGGTCACAGTTCCTTCTACCTTGCAGGTGCAGGGGGAGGGGGCGGCTCTGCCTCTCAGCAGGTCGCTGCTCTTCTTCTGCAGGTGGGTCGCAGGCCCGCCTACCTTGCAGGAGTGATTGGAAGCTCTGTCCCGCCGCGGGCCACTGGGCCTTTTCTGTCCGTGGTCACAGTTCCCCTACCTGGCAGGCGCGGGGGGTGGGGGGCGGCTCTGCCCCTCAGCAGGCCGCTGGGCCTGCTCTGTGCGTGGTCACAGTTCCCTCTACCTTGCCGGTGCAGGGGGAGGGGGCGGCTCTGCCTCTCAGCAGGTCGCTGCTCCTCTTCTGCAGGTGGGTCGCAGGCCTGCCTACCTTGCAGGAATGATTGGAAGCTCTGTCCCACCGCGGGCCACTGGGCCTTTTCTGTCGGTGGTCACCTGGCAGGGGCGGGGGATGGGGGGTGGCTCTGCCCCTCAGCAGGCCGCTGGGCCTGCTCTGTGCATGGTCACAGTTCCCTCTACTTTGCTGGCGCAGGGGGAGGGGGCGACTCTGCCTCTCAGCAGGTCGCTGCTCCTCCTCTGCCGGTGGGTCGCAGGCCCGCCTACCTTGCAGGAGTGATTGGAAGCTCTGTCCCGCCGAGGGCCGCTGGGCCTTTTCTGTCCGTGGTCACAGTTCCCCTACCTGGCAGGCGCGGGGGGTGGGGGGCGGCTCTGCCCCTCAGCAGGCCGCTGGGCCTCAGAAGTTTTTTTTTTAATGTGGTACTGAGGATCTAATCCAGTGCCTCACGCTTGCTAGGCAAGCACTCTACCACTGAGCCACAACTGCAGCACCAAGAAATTTTATTTGTTGTAGGGAAAAACTTGGAAACAAAGTATCCTTCAATAGGTGCATGATTAAACAATCTGTGGTATATAGCCTTACCATGGAATACTGATAAGCAGTTAAAAGAAAAGAACTATTGACACATGCAACAAGTTAGCTGGACCACAAGGGAATTAGAGTAAGTGGAAAAATCCAATTTTTAAAGGTCATACATTAGCTGGGTGCAGTGGCATATGCCTGTAATCCCAGCATCTCAGGAGGCAGAGACAGGAGGATCTCAAACTAGAGGCTATCCTCAGCAACTTAGTGAGACCCCATCTCAAAATAAATAAATAAATAAATAGGGCTGGGGATGTAGCTCAGTGCTAAAGTGCCCTTGGGATCAACCCCCAGTACAAAAAAATAGTGCCATATAATATATAATTTCATTTATGTAACATTCTGACAATGACAAAATTACAGAAATGGAAATACTAGTTCATGGGGATGTGGTTAGATGCATGAAGGAGATCTTTGTGATTATGGATTAGTTCTGTACTTGCATTGCTATGGAGGGTTCATGAATCTATATATGCCATAAAATGACATACTCATTATATCAATATTAATTTCCTGTTTTTGATATCATACTTTAGTTATATAGATGTAATCATTGCAGGAAACTGCATAAAGAGCACATTGGATCTCTGTACTGTATTTCATGAAAGGCCTCAAAGAATTTTAGCAGATAAAGTTGAAGTGAAAACAAATGGATTATAATTTTTAAAAAAATCACTAAACACTCAAGGAAACAAGCGACCATAAATGAGAGTCAGTAGAAACATGAGACATCAGAATAAGACCTACAAAGATTTCAGGTATTAGAATCATCATGTAATATCAAAAATACTTAACAGGCATTGAGAAAGTAAGTATGTGATTAAAAAATATTAGTAAAAGATTTTATGAAAAACAGCCAAACAGTGTGAAGATTTAAAAATATAATAACTGAAACTAATTCAGTGGACTAACTGGGTACTGAGTTAGAAGGCACTTATGATTCCACAGATAAAAATTAACCAAATAGAAGTCCACAATCAAGATCATCAAACACAAAGAAACTATTAATAATGAAAGTCAGCCAGGAATGGTGGTATACACCTAAAATTCCTTCGTGGGAAGCTGAGACAGGAGAATGACAAGTTTGAGGCCAGCCTTGGCAGCTTAATATAATCCTGTCTCAAAAAATAAAAGAGGATGAAGCTATAGCTCAGTGGCAGAGTGCCCTAAGATTCAATCCCCAAGACCATAAAAAATGTCAACAAAAATAGAATAAAGTTCCTGATAATCTCAGATATTAATATTTTAGGTATAGAATTAAAAAATAAGTACATGTTAATTGTTTAAAGGAATAAAAATAGTAGAATTAGAAATAAGCAAAAGACTATCTAGAATGACCAGGACCATTCAAAAAAGAACTAAATAGAATCTTTAAAAATGAAAAATATAACTGCTAACATTTAAAAGAGATTGTATAAATAAGGCATAATAGACACAGATGAAGAGAGAATCTGTGAAGTGGAAGATGTACCTGAAGAAACTTAGACTGTAGCACAGAGGGAAAAAAGAAAATATGAAAGAAATTAAAGTATAAGAAGGATGGTATGAAAACAGACAGTATATACCTATAAAAGTGCTAGAGATGGGCTGGGGTTGTGGCCAGTGATAGAGTGCTTGCCTAGCACATGTGAGGCCCTGGGTTCAATCCTCAGAACCACATAAAAAATAAATGAATAAAATAAAGCTATAAAAAGTTACCTCATTTAAAAAAATTTTTTAAAGTGATAGAAGAATAAGTAGAATAGAGTAGAGGTAGTATCCAATGAATTTGGGTTAAAATTTTTCCAAAACTGATGAAAGATATGAATTCACATATAGGAAGTACTATACCAGGTAAAACAAATTGAAGTTACTTTTCATACTGTCTTGAAGTTGTAGAACCAAAAACAAAGAGAAGATTTGATATATAGTCATGGAAAAAAGAAATCCTTATAATCGAATAACTGATTGGCATTCAGTAAACTAATCAATAGCAATAATGAAAGTGAAAAGAAACTAAATGTTCTCTTCAAAATGTTGAGAGAAAATAACCAAACTAAATTATCTAGCAACAGTGTCATATCATGAATACAGCAATATTATCTTTTAAGAATGAATGTGAAGCTGGGCATGGTGGTGTAGGCTTGTAATCTCAGTGACTCGGGAGGCTGAGGAAGGAGAATGACAAGTTCAAGACCAGCTTCAGCAACTTAGTGAAGCCCTAAGCAACTTAGCAAGATCCTGTCTGCAAATAAAAAGTAAAAAGGGCTGGGGATGTTGCTCAGTGGTTAAGCACTCCTGGGTTCAGTCCAGTGTATATAAAAAAAAAAAGTATGAGAAATACTGAGTTTACTATCAGTATAATCTTTCATCAAAGGAAATAAAAGACATATCAAAGTCAAAGCAAATTATGCCAAAAGGGAGGTACAATAGTGTCCCCTTTCCATGGGGAATATGTTACAAGTTGTTTCTCTACTTCTTGAAACCACAGAGAGTACTAAACCCTATCTATACTATATTTTTTCCTCTAAATGCATACCTATAATAAAGGATAGTTAATAAGGCACAGTAAGATGTAAAATAATTACTATAATAGAACAATTATAGCAATATAATAAAAGGTATTTAAAACTTATGAGTTGTTTATTTCTGGAATTTTCCATTCAATATTTTTTGACCACTATTGACTATGGATAATTGAAACTTTAAAGTGAAACCACACATAGGGAAAGACAACTGCATTAGATGCAAGAAGGAAGAAGGAGCAAATAAATGGGTAAATATATAGGTGAATGCAAATAAACATTGTCTGTATACAACACTGGTTCTCAAGTAAGGACAGTTTTGCCCTCAGAGGATATTTGCTAATACATCTGGAAATAATTTTGGTTGTTACAACTGGGCATGTGGTAAGCTTACTACTGGAATCTGGTCAGTAGACAAAGGGATGTTGCTCACCATCCTCAAATTCACAGGACTGTCCTCCCACCTTCCACCACAAAGAATTATTTGGTCTAAAATGTCATTAATGCCTAGGTTATTGAATATAAAATATAATGTCTAATATATGGGGGAAAGAATGCATTTTAGAAGGAGTGATCAGAATTAAAGCATTCTCAGGTCCTTGTATGATTCAGAAGAGTTAAGACACTGATTAATATTATATTTGTTAAGTATGAATGCTCAAATTTCATTAATAGAAATAGATTCCTAATGGGGCTGGGGATGTGGTTCAAGTGGTAGCACGCTCGCCTGGCATGCGTGCAGCCCAGGTTCCATCCTCAGCACCACATACAAACAAAGATGTTGTGTCCGCCGATAACTAAAAAATAAATATATATATATATAAAAAAGAAATAGATTCCTAAGGAGAAACAAACCACAAAAACTGGATAAAAAAGAGAACATCTCAATAGGACTATAGCAAGTGCAAAAATAAAATTAGTAATTTAAAATATTTTGTGGCCCTGAAAACAAAACACAACCCAGATGACTTCACAGGTAGATTTAGTCAAAAATTAAGAAAGAGATAATTCTAGGGCTGAGGTTGTTCTTAGCGGTAGAGTGCTTGACTAGCATGTGTGAGGCCCTGAATTTAATCCTCAGCACCACATAAAAATAAGTAAATAAAATAAAGGTATTGTGTCCAACTACAACTAAAAAAAAAAAAAGAAAGAAAGAAAGAAAGAGATAATTCTAATCTTACAAAGTCTTGGAAACTAGGTTGGGATTGTAGCTCAGTGGTTGAGTGCTTGCCTCACAAGTGAGAGTCTCTGGGTTCGATCCTTAGTACCACATAAAAAAATAAATAAAACAAAGATATTGTGTCCATCTACACTAAAAAAATGTAAAAAAAAAAAAAGGAAAAGAAACTCTGTCCTTTAAGGAAACACACAGTGGTTCCTTAAAAAAACAAACAAAACTTAAAAAAAAAAAGACCTAAATCCAGTTAAGACACTGATTAATATTATATTTGTTAAGCATGAATGCTCAAATTTAAGTAATAGAAATAGATTCCTTTTTTTTTTTATGAAAACACACAGTGTTTCCTTAAATAAAGAAACAAACAAACACAAAACAAAACCTTTGGAATATTCTCCAACTTATTCTGTGAGGCCAGTATTATCCCAACACCCAAAGAAAATAGTATATCACAGGAAAACCACAGAGAAATGTCCATCATAAAAAGAAAAGTCCATTTTGAAAATGTTAGCAAACAGGACTGGGGTTGTGGCTCAGTGGTTCAGCACTTGCCTAGCATTCATGAGGCACTGGGTTCGATCCCCAGCACAGTGTTAAAAAAAAAAAAAAAAAAAAAAAAAAAAAAAACCTAAAAACTAAATAAAGATATTGTATCCATCTATAACTGAAAAAAATTTTTTTAAATGCTAGCAAACAGAAGATAGTAACATTAAAAAGAAATAATTATACTTATGACATAGTGGGATTTGTTCCCAGAATTCAAGGTTGGTTTAACATCTCCAACACAATTAAAAACATAAAAATAAAACCAGATGTGGTGGCACATGCCTAAGTTCCAGGTAGGTGGGCACCTGAGGCAGGAGGGTCCCCTGAGTCCACAAGTCAAAGACTAGCCTAGGTAATGTAGTGAGATCCTGTCTTGGGAGGAAAAAAGGAGAGGAAGAAAGAAAAGAAAGGAAAAAAATCCACATTAATAGAATAAAAAACAAAATGACAAGATTCTCATAATTAATGTGAAAAATATATTGGACAAAATCCATACTTTTTTTTTTTTTTTTTTTTTAAAGACAGTGTCTCACTATATTTCTCAGGCTGGCCTTGAATCAGGTGATCCTCCTACTTCAGCCTTCTCAGTACCTGGGGACTTAGTGCCCATGCTTAATAAAAAATTTCTTTTAAAAAAAAACAAATGAATAAAAGAGCACTGACAGAAACTAACACACTTATGGTAAAATACTGAATGCTTCTCCTCTAAAATCAGGATCAAAGCAAGGATTCTAGCCTTCACATAGGCAAGAAAAAGAAATCAAAGGCACAGTTATTGGAAAGGAAGAAGTAAAACTATCCTCATACACAGATGACATCACTCTATAAATGCAGAAAAGTTTAAGAAATCTAAAAAGAGGAGCTGGGTTGTGGCTCAGAGGTAGAGTGCTTGCCTAGTATGTGTGAGGCACTAGGTCCGATCCTCAGCACCACATAAAAATAAAATATTGTGTCTACCTATAACTAAAAAATAAATATTAAAAAAAAGAAATCTAAAAAGAATCTAATAGAACTAAGAAGTTCAGACTTCTGTAAGCTATAAGACAAAAATCAATCATATTTTTATATGCTACAAATAAGCTATCTGAAAATAAATACACAATCCCATTCATAGTAACACTAAAGAGAATGAATGATTAGGAAACGACTTAATGAAAGATGTCCAAGACCTACACACTGAAAATGACAAAACAGAGAAAGAATATTTAAATAAATTGAGAGTCATACCACCTTCACGAATTGGAAGACTCAACATTGTTAATATGACCATTATCCACATATTTGTGCATGTATTCAATGCAATCCCTACATTTAATGCAATATCTTCAAACCAATCCCAGTAAAATGTACATGGAATCGTAAAAGATCTAGAACAGACAAACTTATTATTATTTTTGTTTTGTTTTTGTTTTACAATGCTAGGGATTGAACCCAGGGCCTCCCACATGATAGGCAAGTGCCCTATCACTGAGCTACATCTCCAACCTAGTCAAAATTATTTTAGAAAGGACAAAGCAAAAGGAGTTATGCTACCTCATTTCAAAATATACTATAAAACTATAGCAATCAAGACAGTATGATATCAGTGTAAAGATAGACCTACAGATTAATGAAACATAAGATGGTGGTGGGGATTATATTTATTGATTGATTGATGTTTATAAAGGTGCCAAGGTCATACAATGTGGAATAGCTAGACTTTTTTTTTTTTGGCAGTACTAGGAACTAAACTCAAAATATTGTGCATAAAATCAGTACCAAGAAGTGGGTTTGTTGCTAAGACTAATTTTGCTATGTGATGTAGAAACTTTTGGAACTGGTTTATGGGAGGAGTTTGGAGATACAGGCTGGAGAAGTCTTAGAATGTTGTAAATGGAGCATAATGTGCAATTCTGCTAGGAGCTCAGAAGACCAGAATGCAGCTAGGAAGGAATATACATAGTACAGACTATGCTCATGAGGTATCAGAGGAGAACAAGGGCTTTATTGGAAATTGGACTAGAAGCCATTTGTCTTAAATTCTGGCAAAGAACTTGGCTACATTTTGCCCATGATTTTGTATGAAGCTCTTTTTAAAAGTGCTGGACAAATGAATCTGGTGGGGAAAATTTCAAATTAGCACAGCATTCAATCAGTGGCACGGATCTTGCTGAGAGTTTTTAGCTAGGTTTACTGTGAGAATTGGAAACTGAAAGCAGAACTAAATGACTATAAAAATGTGCAGTTTGGCCAAAAAAAGTGCATGTAAAACTGGGGCCAAGGAAGATATGAGAGTTAGAGGTTATAACCACTACAGAGGTGCTAATTACTTTGCACAGAGACAACAGGAAAGATGGTTTGAGTGCATCTCGGGAATTTGCAAAGCACACCAATTTCAGATTCAAGGGTTAGAGAAAGTTCCTTTGAGAAGAGATCCTGGGAGTGCCCTGCTTGTAAAGGGGAACCTAGAAAGCAATTTTACTGTGCTTAGATGCCCTGACACTCAGAAGTCACTATAGCCATGATCCAAGGGGACCAGCTACTGTACAAACTGGCATCAGACCTTGGTGTCATTCACATGATGCTGGTTCTGCAGGAATGCAAGATGCTGAAGTTAGGCGGTCATGGAGGTTTCTACCAAAAATTCAAAAGAAATACTGGGAGGCCAAGCAATGTACAGCAGAGTCAGAGTCCCTGCAGGCGGGCCCTGAGTGGGTGATGCGCGAAGCCATGATGGTGAAGCCAAAGATGGAATGCAGATTCCAGGAATTAAGAGATCCCAATAAAGTGGACTGTCTGCTGATAGTAGCTTTGGGATGTGGAGAGAACCAGGATAAAAGAGAGGCCATCTGTGCCATAACTGGAAAGGCTAAAGGGTGAGGCTATTCAAGTCCTTTGGAGAGAACATCACTACCATGTGTCCTAGGTGCTGTATATGTTTGCATATACAGCACATTTTTATAATCAAACATATACATATGCTGTATATGCAAACATGTACAGCACCTATGTGCACCTGTTTGCCCAGTTGTGTTTTGGTCTTGTTTTGGTCCCATTTCTTCTTTCTCTGCCCTTACTCCTCACTTTTGGAATGAGAATTTTACCCTGCCATTGTATATTGGATATACGCAACTTCCTTTTCATTTTACAGGGACTCACAGCCTTGATTTTACTTGAGTCTCAAATGACACTTTGGTATTGAACTTTTGAGCAATGCTGGAATGGTCAAAAAATGGGAATCTTGGAGATAAGTAAATACATTTTGCCTTGTGAGATGGACAAGAGCTTTTGGGGACCAATGTGGAATGTTATGGTTTGGATATAAGGTGTTCTCCAAAAGCTCCAGTGTTAAAGCAAGAATATTTGGAAATTAAATGTGATTTAATTTGTGAGATTGTGAGAACTGTAACCTAACTGTCTGTCCTAGTTTGAATGGACTGGGTGGTAACTGTAAGCAGGTGAGGTGTGGCTGGAAGAGGTGGGTCACTGGGGATATACCCTAAGAGGGTTCATCTTCTCTGTGGCCTCTTCCTCTATTCTCCCTCTCAGCTTCCTGGCCACTTGGCAGGAGCAACTTCTCTTCACCATGCCCTTGCATCATGATATTCTGCCTCACCTTGGGCTCAGAGCAATGGACTTGGCCAACTATGGACTGAATCTTTGAAGTCATGAGCCAAAAAAAATTTTCCTCAGTTGTTTGTGTCAGGTAATTTGGTCACAGTGACAAAAAAAAAAAAGGGCCTTGCTAAGTTGCTCAGGCTGGCCTAGAATTTATAATCCTTCCTTAGCCTACAGAGTAGCCAGTATTAGCAGTATGAACCACTGTACCCAGCTAAAGATAAATAATCTTTTCAAAAAATATACTGGAAAAATGAATATTCATGTGCAAAAACAAAACACACACACAAAAATCTCCTTATACTATATTCGATAATACAGTAATATGGGCTGGGCATGGTGGCACATACTTATAATCCCAGCAGCTCAGGAAGATGAGGCAGGAAGACCGAGAGTTCAAAGCCAGCCTAGCAAGATGAGATGCTAAGCAACTCAGTGAGACCCTGTCTCTAAATAAAATACAAAATAGGGCTAGGGATGTGGCTCAATGGTTGAGTATCCCTGAGTTCAATCCCCAGTACCCCTCCCCTACAAAAAAGAATAATACAATAGTCTGAATGTTTGTGTCCACTCCAAATTCCTAGGTTGAAATCCTAACCCCCAGATGAGGGCATTAGAAGATAGAGACCTTATGGAGGGCAGAACTCTCAGGAATGGGATTATTACCCTTATAAAACAGGTCTCAAAGAGCTGCCTTGCTCTCCCACAACATGAGGACATAGCTAGAAGGCATCACCTATAAGCCAAAAAGCAGCCCTTGCTAGCCACCAAATCTGCCAGTGCCTTGATCTTCAATTTCCTGACATCCTGAGCTGTGAGAAATAAATTTATATTGTTTACAAACTGCATAGTTCATGATATTTTACTATAGCAACTCAAATGTACTAAGACAAATTATAAACTCAAAATGGACAATAGACCTAAATGTAAGAGCTAAAACTGTAAGATTCCTAGAAGAAAGCATAAAAGAAAAGCTTTGAAACCTTCAGTTAGGTCACGATCTCTTAGGACACCAAAAGTACAATTCATCCATAAAAGCAAATATGATAAACTGGACCTCATTACAATTTTAAAATGCATGCTATTCAAAAGAAAACTATTAAGGAAATTAAATGGTAAGCTTCAGATGAAGAGAAGAAAACTCATAACTCTGATAAAAGAATTATATCAGAAAATATAAAGAACTTTTACAACTCAGTACTTAGATAATAAATAATTTTTGAAACAGGCTAATGATTTAAAAGACATTTCACCAAAGTGGGCATACAAATGGTTAATAGTACATGAAAAGATGTTAACATCATTGAAACCACAATAAGCTACTACTATTCATTTACCAGAATGGTTGTAATCTAAAAAATGGACAATACCAAGTGTTGAGAAGGATGTAGAGAAACTGGAAACCTTCTACATTTCTGGGAAAGTGGGGGTTAAAATGGCAAAGCAGCTAACAAAAACAGTTTGGTAGTTATTAAAAAAGCTTAACGTGTATCTACCATATTAAGCATAGCTACCACACAACCCAGAAATTCCATTCCTAGGTATCTATCAAAGGGAATTGAAACATGTCTATACAAAAACCTCTATGAATTCTCACAGCAGTATTATCCATAACACCAAACACTGGAAACAATCCAATATCCATCAAATAGATAAACAGATATATAAAATATGATATATCCATTCAACAAAACACTATTCAACAATAAAAAGGAAAAAAACTTTTTATGGATACATACTACAATGCAGATGAACTTAAAACATATGAAGGATACCATATATAAAAGATTACAAATTATGTTATTTCATTTGTACAAAATTTCTTGAAAATGCAAACCAACAGAGACAGAAATCGGCTATTTCCAAAGCGTAGAGTTGGGGTTGGGGATGTAGTTCAGTAGCAGAGCATTTGCCGACCATGTGTGAGGTGTTGAGTTTGAGTCACAGCACTGCAAAAACAAAACGAAACAAAACCAAAAAAATTAAATGTGGGGATGGAGCTGAGAAATGACTGGAAGTGGGCACAGGAAGTCTCTTTGAGAATGAAATAGTTTAAAACTAGGTTTTAGTGCTCATAATGAATTACCAGAAATCTCTGAATGGCATGCTTACAATGTGTGGTTTTTGTGTTAAATAAATTAAACACTAACAAATTTGTAAAAAATGACAAAATGTAAGTTTTAAAAAGCCATATATTTGGAGAATTTAAAACACTATTAAACTCATATGTCAAAAAGAAAATCACTTTAAATATTTAAAACAGAACAGTTATGTATATACTGGAATAGATATGTATATACTGCAGAGCACAATTTGGGGACTGCAACCAAGGTAATATGTAGATTGAAATATATGGAAAAGCAAATATTTGACCTAACAGGAAAGAATTGTCTGAAAAAAATTATTAATTAAATACCTAACTTTAAAGCAGTTTTTAAAAATATTATAATAATCCCGCAGAAGAAATAAGCACAGCAACTAACAAAACAAAATAAAGACAGAAAAGAGAGATTGAACAAGGCCAAATTCTAGTTTTTTGATGGTGATTTGTTGTTGTGCTGGGGATTGAACCCAGTGCTTCCTGCATGCTAGGTAACCATTCTACTTCTAAGCCACATTCCCAACCCAAATTCTACTTCTCTGAAATAAGAAGTCACTGGTAAGACTGATGAAAATATGGAGAAAAGTCGCAAATATAAATAAAATTATGAATTAAAAGATAACATAATGGTTTTTTTTAAAGAGAGAGAGATAATTTTTTTTAATATTTATTTTTTAGTTTTTGGTGGACACAACATCTTTGTTTGTATGTGGTGCTGAGGATTGAATCCGGGCAGCACGCATGCCAGGCGAGCGCGATACTGCTTGATCCATATCCCCAGCCCAACATAATGGTTTTTAATTTTTTTATGGCAATGGGGATCAAACTCAGTGTATATGAGGCAAGTGTTCTATCACTGAATTATATCTCCAGTCCACAAAACTTTTCACAGTATTATGCTCTAAATTTTAATGCAGTTATGCATCACTTGATGACAGGGATATGTTCTGAGAAATGCTTTATTAGGCAATTTCTACACTATACAAATATCACAGAGTATACTTACACAAAGATGGCTACAACCATAATAGATAATATAAGCTGATTGGACCACCATCATGTAGTCCATAGATGACCAAAATGATGTTGTGGGGCACATGAATTACACTTAAATATAATGGACAAATTCTTTTGTAATAACCAAAACTATAATTAGCAAAACTGACTAAGTAAGAAAGGGATATCCTCTATAGTTCCATAAGGGTAAAGGAATAGAATCAGTAATTAAATTTCTTTTTATAAAATAAAACACTAGAACTCAAAACATGAGGCCTACCATAATATTTTTTAACCTTTATTGTTTATTTATTTATATTTATATTTATTATTATTATTATTAGTTGTACACAATACCTTTACTTTGTTTACTTATTTTTATGTGGTGCTGAGGATCAAACCCAGGGTCTTGCGCTGAGCCACAACCCCAGCCCTATTTTATTTATTTATATGTGGTGCTGAGGATCAAACCCAGTAACTCACACGTTCTAGGCAAGCACTCTGCCACTGAGCTACAACCCATTACCAATTTTATATAATACTGGAGGAGAATTTCTAACAAGTAAAATAGCACTGCAATAAAGATACAAAAGACACATAAGTAAGAAAGGAAATAAGATATTCACTAATCACAGACAACGTGATTATACTAAAACAGAACCTAAAATCCATTGGAATTAACAGTGTAATAAAGTAGCCAGGTTCATACACAAAAGTCCATTTCATTTATATACATTAGCAAAAATTAGACAATGTAATTTTAGAAATCAACAGATGTAACAGCTACAAGGATAACTATAATAAAAAAAAAACCTGGAAAATAACAAGCACCACGAAGAAACTGCAACCCTTATACATTGCTGGTTGGAATACAAAATGATACAGCTGCTTTGGAATACTGTTTGGAAGCTCCCCCCCTCCCAAAAAAGAAAGAAAGAAAGAAAGAAAAGTAATTCAGCTTTTACATAAATATCCAATAAGTATGTATATCCATACAAAATCCTGTACATAAATGTTCACAGCAGCATTATCCATAATAGTTAAACATGGGAAAAAACTCTAAAGGTACATCAAGTGATGAATGCATAAGCAAAATAAGGTATATTTAGATAATAGATCATGAAATAAAACCATAAGAAGGAATAAAATACCAATACATACTATAACATTATGGTAAGTGAAATAAGCCAGACATAAAAGGTCATGTATTCAATGATTCCATTCATATAATGAAATGTCCCAAATGTGAAAATAATAGAGTCAGAAAGTAGATTTGTAGTTGTTAGCAGCTGGGGAGGATTATGGAAATGGACAGTGATGAGATAGAGATAAAATTTTACATAATTTTTTTAAAAGTCGGTTTGAAAAGAAGAGCTATTAAACAGCAGCATTTAAATCATTATAAAAGTGCCTGAACCAAAAAAAAAAATATTTCTTTTTTCATTAACAGGTAATGGTACAAATACTTTACAGGAAGCAGAAGTACATTATATTTCTCGAACAATTTGTAATTCTGAGTGGAGTTATCGGGGAGTAATTCCTAACACTTCATTTTGTGCAGGTGATGAAAATGGAAGCTTTGATACATGCAGGGTAAGACCAAATAAATTTCCTTTAAGATATTTTCTAAAGCCAGAAGAGGACTTGAATAAAGTCTTTTATTATTTTCTCATGATCTTAATTATCAGACCTAAAAAATCAAATTCTTTTCTTCTCTTTTTTAACTACTTCAATAATCTAATCTTGGCTCCCAATTCCTTGATTTTACTTAGGCAAAAGTAAAATCAGGGATTGAACTCAGGGGCACTCAGCCACTGAGCCATATCCCCAGCCCTATTTTGTATTTTATTTGGAGACAGGGTCTCACTGAGTTGCTTAGCACCTCACTTTTGCTGAGGCGGCTTTGAACTCACAATCCTCCTGCCTCAGCCTCCTGAGCTGCTGGGATTACAGGTATGTGCCATCATGCCTGGCTCTGGTGTTTTTCTTTTTCTTTTTTTTCTTTTATGATACTGGGGATAAAACTCTGGGCCTCATAGATGCCAGGTAAGCACTCTACTGCTGAACTAGGTCCCCAGCCTCCCCTTTGTGGTTTTTGACTCCACCCTCTTTCATACACTACTTCCAAATCTACTGGCCTTCACTTTCAAGAGTTCTTCATGTTCATACTTTTCTACTCTATTGCAATCTAGGTTTTATCTTTCCTATGTCTTTTCCTTAAAAATTAAAAAGTTTGTAGTTGTAGATGGATAATATGCCTTTATTTTGTTTATTTTTTTAATGTAGTGCTAAGGATTGAAGCCAGTGCCTCACACATGCTAGGCAAGCGCTCTGCCATTGAGCTACAGCCCCAGCCCTTCCTTTGATGAGTAAAGCAGTAAAAAAATCCAATTTAGTTGATCTGTATTTCTAGGCAAAACATCTTTTTTTTTTTTTTAAAACATTTATTTTTTAGGTGTAGCTGGACACAACACAATGCCTTTATTTTTATGTGGTGCTGAGGATTGAACCCGGGTCCTGCCCGTGCTAGGTGAGCGCTCTACCGCTGAGCCACAATCCCAGCACAAAACATCTTCATTATTAAAAAATAATTATCCAAGTCAGGCACAGTGGTGCACACTATAATCTCAGCTATTGGGGCGGCTAGGACAGGAGGATCCCAAGTTCCAGCCAGCCTCAGCAATTTAGTGAAACCCTGTTTCAAACTAAAAAAATAAAATGGGCTGCAGATATAGCTCAGTGGTAAAACATCCAAGTTAAATCCTCAGTACCAAAAAAAAAAAAAAAGGAAAAAACTAATTAAAAATATTCAATAGAGATTTGAATAGTGCATTGTAAATACTCAGAAACAAAGCTTTAGGCATTGAAATAGTTATCTCAGTATGTCTCTCTGTTGCTTTGAGTGCATTTTTAACAATCCTTAGTAATAGTTCTGGATTCATTAACAGTCAAATCTAAATTATAAAAGAGTTATTTATTTATTTATTTAACTGGCAATTTAACCCAGGGGCTCTTTACCACTAAGCTGCATCCCTGGCTCAGGCCTGCTAAATTGCTGAGGCTGGCTTGTGATCCTCAAACTTGTGATCCTCCTGTTTCAGCTTCCTGAGTTGCTGGGATTATAGGCCTGCACCACCATGCCCAACATGACTTGTTATTTTAAAATACTACGAGAATCTTCATCATTTCTTTCCATTTTCTTGCACTAGCTAATGTCAACAATCAAAAACGTACAATCTCTTTCAAAAATGCCAATTTACTCGTCTCTAGCTAGCAAACCACCCCTGCAGCTCTAAAAGAATCCTTCATAGATCTTAAAATATGCCTTTTATACTAAGTATAAAAGTCTAATGAGATAGTCTAATGAACAGGTTTTATAATATTTTGCACACTTCCCAAATTATATTTCTCTTGAGCAGTTGTATTAAAAAATCCAATTTCATTTATAGTATTCTGGTTCAAAATTATACAGATGAGTTTATCCACCAGCTATATGGTTCCTTCACACACCTGGTCAGACTATATACCTCCTGCTGAAGTTGGAATATTAAACTAAAAATCTATTGATTTACAAAGCATGATGATAATTTTCTACAAGGGCATATTAAAATTTATGTGACCGGGCTAGGGATGTGGCTCAAGCGGTAGCGCACTCGCCTGGCATGCGTGTGGCCCGGGTTCGATCCTTAGCACCACATACAAACAAAGATGTTGTGTCCGCCGAAAACTAAAAAATAAATATTAAAAAAAAATCTCTCTCTCTCTCTCTCTCTCTCTTGAAAAAAAAAATTATGTGATCTAGGTGCCTCTCTACCACAACCTATCTCTCTGTAAGTCCTTCCCTGCACTTCATTCTGTTAGCTAGCCAGTGACTGAAAACAACAACAACAAAAAATACTATGCTATCACTTGAAGGAATATGAAAAGGAATATTTATATAAATATATGTTTAATGTAATTAATTTATCTCAACTCTACTGTTGCTTGAAGAACTAGAAGTGGTTAACACTATTTGGACACTTTTTTAATAGGGTGACAGTGGTGGACCATTAATGTGCTACTTACCGGAACATAAACAATTTTTTGTGATGGGAATTACCAGTTATGGACATGGCTGTGGTCGAAAACATTTTCCCGGTGTCTACAGTGGACCATCCTTCTTCCAAAAGTGGCTAACAGATCATTTCTCCCAGGGAAGCACTAAATGCATATTTGATGTACATATTTTAATTGGAGAGATCCTCATAGCTTTAGGTTCTAGCATCTTACTAGCAACAATATAAAGAAATTCTGAAGACTTTACCATCTTTATTTTGCATTGTGTCCCGTTCTATTTTCTACATAATGAAAACAATTTTTTTAACAATGAATTGCTCACTTTTTGAGTTCTCATGTGAACAATTTTTTGCAAAAAATGACTGTGACATATCAGATAGACAATTGTAAATCTAGCACCAAATCACATGCCTCCTTGATAGAATTTGCTTTGTTTTATAATCATAATTTTGTATTTAGAATAGTTGCCTAGATTTATATAAAATATTCAATTAAATATGTATTTTATGTGTGTAAATGCCAAGTAATAAAGAGTTTATAATTAAAACAAAACTGTTCTTTGGTTAAATTAATCAAAATTCCTGTTAAGTTAGATTTTACTTTATTTATCATAATTTTTGATCTATGATATTTTAAAATTACAATCTTTTTCTGGTTCTTAAAGGATATGGAAACAAGTGTTTGCTTATCATTTAAATTCTAGCTTTTTAAAATGTTTTTGCAGTGCTGGAAATCAAACCCAGAATGTAATGCTTCCGAGGCAAGGCTCTACCATGAAGCCCTACTTAGTATTTAAATTCTAATTAAATCAATTTATTGAATATCAATATTTATTTCCTGTGCCAAGAAAGAACTATGGTACAAACATCCCCAAATCTTTTACTTTTTATTTAGAAATTTGTAATGTGACTTTTTTCTGTTATTATTTACCTGCCTTCTAAAGTTTATCTTCCTGAAGCCCATGTTAAATTTGTATCCTATCATCATTCTGAATTAAATGAAGATAAGTGAGCAAGAGGCATGCTGTGTAAATGCAGGAAGCCAACCTGGGATAACCTTATGATTAATCAAAAATGAATTATTGGGGCTGGGGATGTGGCTCAAGCGGTAGCGTGCTTGCCTGGCATGCGTGTGGCCTGGGTTCGATCCTCAGCACCACATACAAACAAAGATGTTGTGTCTGCCGAAAACTAAAAAATAAATATTAAAATTCTCTCTCTCAAAAAAAAAAAATACTTCTTGAACACACATCAATTTATAAAAAAAATGAATTATTGAGGGCTGGGGTTGTGGCTTAGTGGTAGTGTGCTTGACTGGCACATGTGAGGCACTGCGTTTGATCCTCAGCACCACATAGAAATAAATAGATAAATAAACTGTGTCTATCTACAACTAAAAAATTTTTTAAAAAATGAATTATTGAAATAAAAGGTTGAATTGCTATTTATTATTAGCCAACTCATATCTCCTTTGATCTTTAAAGAATACATTTAACAAATGAAAAATAATTATCTTCTCATGCTTTTTACATTCAGCCAGCTAAAACCTAATACTTATTGTTCTTTTGCCTTATTCTGATATCAGAATTTAACTAAAAGAAAACACAAATTTCCCACTTATTAATATCCTTAGAGATCATTACTGATTTGACACTCTCAAAGGAAAATGAATATGATTTTTAAGGAGTGAACAACACTGAGGGGATGTTGATGGTTTTTGTCTTCAAAGAGATCCTAGTTTATCCATTGACAAAGTCTTATAAGGAAATAGTTGCTAATGTAGCATAATGTGTTAGTCTCTTCCTATTTATACTGGGTATCATCCAGATTCACGTTGTAGCCGTGAATGTTAATAAAAAGAAATTCGCCTAAATGCATTGATGGCACTGGAGAGGAAGGCTTTGATTTACACTTCAAAGACATCTCCTAATTGCTCTTTAAGTCTATGTTTTTAAAGTAGACTTTAAGTCTCTGGCAGGAGCCACTTTCCTTTTGGCCTAGCTTTGTTCAGCTGACTGAAATGAAGTTAGAAACATTCCTTTTCACCAAAAGGGACTATTCATTTTTTTTTTAAATTTTTTATTGTTGGCTGTTCAAAACCTTACATAGTTCTTGATATATCATATTTCACAATTTGATTCAAGTGGGTTATGAGCTCCCATTTTTACCCCATATACAGATTGCAGATAAAATGAACACTTAGCCAATAAACAATAATAGAATAACCATATGATGCTTACTCTTTGTTAGGTATTATTTCAAAGTGCTTTTTAGATATATACACATATATTTTATATATTAGACAATTGTTTTTTGTTGTTGCTGTAGTGAAAAAATTGGAAGAAGATCTGGCAATCTTCTTTAAATCTTAAAGATGTACAACTGTGTATAAACATTGTGGTATTTCACTGGGTTTGATAATACAACAAGGAGGTATAGCATCTTACATACATTTTTGTATTTTGAATAAAAGTTCAATTTCAATTCAAAAAAAAAAAAAAAAAGGGACTATTCACACACAGACTTTGGGAATCCAAGACGGACTTTGTTTCAGATACTATTCCGTTTCTTAAAGAATTTGGATGATTATTAATGCCTATTTACAGCATTGCTGTGATTATTAAGTAAGTTGAGGATGTGAAGTTCCTGATATTTGAAGGTGCTCAAAAACTGGTTTCTCTTATTAATACCAGATCCATGCATCACTCGCTCCTTTTCATTATGAAGATTATTATCCTGTCAGAAAAAATATCTCAGACCTTTCATTTCAAAATATTACTGGAACAAAGCATCCTTTTCTACTTATAAACTCATATTTTAAAATATACTGTTTTTTAAAAAATACATTTGCCTTATTTTTCTAATTCCCAAAATATTATATCCTCATTATTAAAAATTGAGAAAGTGCAGAAAAATAGGAAGAAAATAATTTATAGCCCAGCTATGCAAAGACAGCTACTAAAAAAAAAGTCCTGCCTTTTCCATTCACTATAATTATTCTTACAAATTCTTCCAAATATTATTGTACCCCAGCTATTTTGAAAACTTTCAAACTGCAGAAAAGTTGAAAAATACTACTATGATTATCCATACATACTTCACCTTTATTCCCCAAATAGCAACACTCTTGTCTTGTTTTTTTCTTTTTTTTAAAAAAAAACTTCCTTTTTAAAAAATATATTTATTTTTTAGGTGTAGATGGATACAACACAATGCCTTTATTTTTATGTGGTGCTGAGGATCAAACCTGGGTCCTGCCTGTGCTAGGCAAGCGCTCTACTGCTGAGCCACAATCCCAGCCCACACTCTTGTCTTGTTTGCACTTGTGGTCTTTGTTTCTTCCTCTCCCCACACATATCTATTTCTTTTTCGGTGGAACAACTTAAAAGTAAATTGCTGAGCTGGGGCTGTAGCTCAGTGGCAGAGTGCTTGCTTAGCATGTGCGAGGTACTGGGCTTGATTCTTAGCACCACCTAAAAATAAACAAATAAAATAGAGGCATGCCATCTATCTACAACTAGGGGGAAAAAAAGGATTTATGAACTTATAGCATACCAATAAAACATTATTTTAAAAAAAGTAAATTGCTGACACCATATTACTTCATCTCTAACATATCAGCATGGATCTCCTGAAAACAAGGACATAATCACAATACCATATGCATACCCAAGAAATTTAACACTAATTTGTTAGTTCTTTCATAAATTGTATACTCATTTCTTTGGTTCACTGATCTACTGTTTAGGGTCCTATAACTTTGTATTCTTTCATTTTGGGGAGAGGAAGGGGGTACCAGGGATTGAACTCAGGAGAGCTCAACCACTGAGCCACATCCCCAGCCCTATTTTATATTTTATTTAGAGATAGGGTCTCACCTGAGACCTCACCATTGCTGAGGCTGGCTTTGAACTCATGATCCTCCTGCTTTAGCCTCCTGAGCTGCTGAGATTATAGGCATGTGCCACCACGTCTGGTTTATATTCTTTCATTTTGTTCATAAAAATATGGTATGTATTCATTATTAAAAAAAACCCCACACACAACCAGGCATGGTGGTATACACCTGTACTCTCAGCTAATCAGGAAATGATGATATTAATGATCATCCTTCTTACAATGGAAGCTGGAAGCTAGAAGACATGAATGAAAATCAAAAGAGAACAGGTGTAGCTATACTTATGTCAGAAAAAAATGCACTTTATTTCCCAAAACTGTAAAAAAAAAGACAAAGAAGTACTTTATAATTATAACGGGATCAATTCATCAAGAAGATATAACAGTTTACACATGTACCTAACATGAGAACATATAAATGTACCAACAATACTAAAGGATCTGAAGTAAGAGATATTTTGTAATATAATACTAGTAAGGGTCTTCAGTATTCCATTATCAACAATAAACTGATAATCCAGATAGAAAATTAATAATAACATTGGTCTTGAACAAGCACTTCATATCAAAGAGACCTAAAAGACATATATGGAACATTTAATCCAACAGCAACAAAATATATATTCTTCTCAAGAGCACATGGAACATTCTCCAAGATAGATCGCATGTTAGGGAATAAAACAAGGCTTAGTAAACCTAAGACTGAAATTACAATAAGTATATTTCCTGACCACAGTGGTATGAACTAGAAATCAGTAACAGCATGAATTTCAGAAAATTCACAAATATATAGGAATTAAACAGTGGATCAATGAAGTAATTAAAAGGGAAATTTCAAAATATCTTAAGATAAACAAAAATGGAAAAACAACATAACAAAATGTATGGGATACAGCAAAAGCAATTCTAAGAGGAAAGCTCAGCCTTAAAAGCCTACATCAAAAAAGAATAGGTTGGGTATGGCAGCACATGCATGTAATCCCAGCTACTAAGGAGACTGAGGCAGGAGAATCTTTGGGGCCCAGAAGTTTGAAACCAGTCTGGACAACATAGCAAAACCCTGTCTCAAAAAATAAATAAATAAAAAAGAAGAAAGATCTCAAAACCAACCTAATGTTATACCTCAAGGAACTAGAAAAAGAAGAACAAATTAAGTCCAAAGTTAGCAAAAGGAAGGGGATAATAAAGATCACAGAAGAAATAAATAGACCAGACAATATCAGAGATCATGGACACATGCCACCATCCAGGTAGGATAAATTCTTTGTAACCTTGAAATACATAAGGATTTCTTAGGAAAAAAATCCATAGAACTAAGGAAAACAATTATAATTTGGACATCACCAAAAGAAAATTTTAAAAAGGTAAGATGTATAAAAAGGAGAAGATGCCATTCAAACACACAAACATACATACACATACACATATTAATATGTGTCTGACAGTACCTAAAGAACACTTTCTACTTAAGAGAAACACAACTCAATTATAAAATGCACAAATAGCTGGGCATGGTGGCATGTCCCTGTAGCTACTTGGGAGGCTAGACAAGAGGATTGCGTCATTCAAAGATAGCCTGGGTGAGAAAGAAGATGATGGATTAGAGGATGGGTACACTTCCCAGTGGTTCTTTAGCTCAAGAAACAGGAAGACTGTTCCTCAGTGAAGTGGGTAACTAAGGGAACTCACTGAAATTCAGTACAGACAGTAAAAGAAGCCCTAGAGACACAGAATATTGGAGACTTGAAACATAATATAGTAAATAACACCTTAGAAACATGCCAGCTTGACAGGCATCAATGGTGACCCCAGCTGTTGTGGGATTAGGGAGCACAGAAAGAGAGAGGTAAGTACAGTGGAGAAAAAATTGGCTTCAGAGAACCTATGGATTAGAGAGGAAGGTTGATCTTAATGGACCCAGAGTCAATGAGGGAAGTTGTTGAGTGAAAAGCAACCAACTCAGCCCACTAGTGGATAGTGTGGGGGGAACCAAGGTCACCAGCACAGGAACCATTTGTAAGCACAGTGGCAGCAAGGAGAGGCAGGCGATTGGGAACTCATAAAAGAAACTGCCACCTTTACCCACCAGTTGCCTATTGTGGGACCCAGAGTATGTCTGGACCAGTGTGACAGAAAGAGGCTCACAGGGTATCCATGTTTGGCACACCAAAGAGAGAGAGCTTGCTTTGTTGCTGGTGTTCCATAAAAGTGATTGAGAAGACACCAATAATGGCCAGATAGGAGCATCTGCACTGCAGGTCTGATCCCGGGTAATTCACATCCATAATGGTGAATGTGAAACCCATGGAGGTTTAGACTCCACACCTTAAAAATGGAATTTATTGGAGGCCAAGACTCAGATGTTCAGCAGAGATTAGCATCTCCCCAGCAACAGAGGGTATCGATCAAATCTGCAATACCCACTGACAGAGTTGCAAAGGTCAGTTAAGACTAAATTTCATCTACTGGAATTTCCAATTTAGAACTGGGCACTAGCCCACTGTGGGAGTACACAACTTGTCAGCACTCCCAGGGGATCCCATCCGGTACTGGGAATCGGGAAGCTGAAAGCTACTTCAACTAGATTTGGCTCCTAGCCACACAGCTGGCAGCATGGTGAGGAATACAGAAGGGTTGGACTGAACACAAGGGTTACAGAGCCCAGAAGTAAATATAAAAATATATATTTTGTCCCTGGTTAGTGGAGCTGTCTCTCTCTGCTTCCTGGTGGCATGTCCCGAGCCACTTTCCTCCACCTCACTCTTCTGCCATGATGTTCTGCCTTACCTCAGGCCCAGAGCTGTGGAGTCCGCTGACCATGGACCAGGCCTCTAAAACTATGAGCTCAAATAAAGTTTTCCTTCCTTAAGTTTTTCTTGTCAGGTCATTTGGACGCAGCAATACAAAAGCTAATAAAACAGATGCTTATCTTTAAATAAATAAATAAATAAAATCCGTGCTTGCCAATGGTTTTGACTACCTTGATGGAAACAAGCCCTTTATTTCAAATTTTTATTTGTTTTCTATTCTCCCTCCATTTTGAAAAATCTTTCTAACTTTAAAATTATAATTTTTAAAAATTTCATTTATTATTTTTTACTTTTTTTTCATTCTGTGTGATGTGTGTGTGTGTTTTCTCACTGTGTGGACAGATCAAAAATATATAGATATGGGCTGGGTTTGTGGCTCAGTGGCGGAGCACTTGCCTAGCATGTGTGAGGCACTGCATTCAATTCTCAGCATCACATATAAATAAATAAATAGTCCATCAACAACTAAAATTTTTTTTAAAAAAATATATAGATATTTTATAATTTTACTTTCTTTTAGTTGATTTCTTCTTCAACCATTTTTTAGCCTTGGTTTGACTTAGGTAGGATAAAATTATACCTGGGTTGAGCTGTTTTGATCTGGGTTTGAGCTGTTTTGATCTTACATTTACTTGTTTTTTTTTTTAAATAATGTTATTGTATTTTTTATACATTTATTTTATTTATTTTTATGTGATTCTGAGGATCAAAGCCAGTGCCTCACTTATGGTAGGCAAGTGCTCTACCACTGAGCTGTTCCTCTTATTGCCTCTTCTTTACTCTCTTCCCCACTAATAGCTACATTTCCCTGTTAACTCTTCCTCTCTTTTGTTATTTTATTACTTTTAGTTATTTTTAATCCTCCTTCTATATAGCTGTCATCTGCTATCTATCTCCTGCCTCTCCTATGTTCACTCTTTAAACATTTCAAATTTTCCCTTACCTTCCTACCCTATTTTCTCTTCACTCAAGAAACAGCAATTGTAGGGTATGATGGTGCATGCCTGTAAATCCCAGCAGCTTGGGAGGCTGAGGCAGGAGGATCTTGAGTTCAAAGTCAGCCTCAGCAACAGAGAAGCACTAAGCAACTCAGTGAGACTCTTTCCCTAAATAAAATACAAAATAGGGCTGGCGATGTAGCTCAGCGGTGGAGTGCCCCTGAGTTCAATCCCCAGTACCAAAAAGAAAACTGCAATTCCATCATCTGTTATAATTATATAGTTTATGTAATTCCTACCCCATTCTTATTGTTGTTATTATTAATACAGTGGATGGTGTAGTAGATACCTACTGTTTAATATCTGATCTAGTTGATGGTTGTTTATTGTTGGTACTGATGTTATATGCTGACCTATATTCCTATACAGGTGGTAATTAGTGTTACAGATGTGAAAGTAGATGCTGGACATTTATCTTAAGGTTATACATCTGTTGCTAACATTATTGCTATTCCTGGCTACAACCCTTCCTTCTTCAAGGGGCTGGGAAGTGGTTAGTTCCCTTCAAGTTCAGAGTAAAGATTATGCTGCCAAGCAATACTCATAACTCACCCAAATAATAGCAAACCTCATTCCACACATGATCTAGCCCCACTAGAACCTTGACAATACTTCAACACATAGAATAGGGAAGAAAAAAAACCTAAACCAATTACCAGGCCCCAAGTAGGAACAATAAGAGGAGGACCTAAGATCTTCTACTCATATCTCAAAAACAGAAGTCCCAGAATAAAAAAATATAACTACATACAAAAGGACATGCATACAAAAGAGGAAAGGGAACCCATCTCAACTAATGTGAGAACTCTGAAGACATGAGGAAATAGGCAAACAAAATTTCCCACAAAAACTCAATATCCCCCAACAAAGGAATCAAAAGATATGGAAGTAAATAACATTCCAAAGAAAGACTGAAAAAAACCTGATTGTTAAAATGTTCAGTGAAGTAAAAGATGATCTAAGGAATGAATCAAGAGAGCAAATACAGAAGATGAAAGACCATTTCAAATAAAGATATAGAGATATTGGAAAGAAATTAAACAGAAGTCCTGGAAATGAAAGACACAATAAATCAAATTAAAAATTAACTTGACCACATGGCCAACAGATTAGATTGCATACAAAAGAGAACTTTAGGCATTGAAGATAGGATATGTGAACTTGAACACTCAGCATGCAATGAACGATAAAAATAAAAGACCACGATCAAGATATACAAGAACTCTGGGACAATATCAAGAGAACAAATCTCAGAGTCATTGGAATAGAAGAGAACCTGAAATACAGGTTAATGGTATTAAGAATATCTTCAGTGTGACAGTAGCAGACAAATTTTCCCATATTATAAATGAGATAGATGTCCACATACAGAATGTATACAGGACCCCAAATAGACAAGATCAAAACTGAACCTCTCCAAGACATATCATAATCAAAATGCTTAACATAAAAAATAAAGAAAGAATATTTTAAAATGCAAGAGAAAAACATCAGGTCACATATAGGGGCAAACCAATAAGGCTCACTTCTGACTTGTCATTTCAGACCCTAAAATCAAAGAGGGCCTGGAATGAGATATTCCAAGCTCTAAAGAAAACAATTTCCTACCAAAATTGCTATATATAGCAATGCTATCTTTTTAAATTGATGAAACTTCCTATGACAATGATAAAAGAATTCATGACCAATAATCCTGAACTAGGAAAAATACTCAAAGACATACTGCACACAGAGGAACACAAAAGCAAACCCCAAAGCTCCCATATACATAAAGATCACTAGAAGAGCATTGAACCGAATGAAAATCAAGACAATTAAATATAGCAAACAAATAAAAGTGGCAGGAAAAAACAAACATTTATCTGTAATAACACTGAATGTGTTGTATCTCTAACTCCAACTAAAAGATACAGATTGGCAGACTGAATTAAAAAAAAAACAAGATCCCACTATACACTGTTTGCAAGATACTCATTTCACAGACAAAGACACCCTCAGACTGAAGGTAAAAGGATGGAAAAAATATTCCATGCAAATGGAGTCCAAAACCAAGGAGGCGTAGTGGTGCTCATATCTGACAAGGCAGATTTCAAGCAAACATTATTCAGAAAAGACAAAGAAGACCACCACATAATGGTAAAGGGAACAATCCAACAAGAAGATATAATGGTAATAAATGTGTGTGTCCCAAATGTCAGTGCACCTAACTGTATTAAAATACTTCTTGACATTAAATCCCAATACAATAATACTGGATGATTTCAACATACCCTTGTTACCAACTGGTCATCCAAACATAAAATCAACAAAGATATTTCTGGCCTAAATAATACTATAAATTAAATAGACCTAACAAACATCTATATAATATTTCACCCCAAAACAGTTGAATTTACTTTCTTGTCAGCAATTCCTGGAACCGTTTCCAAAATAGACCATATTCTAGGTCACGGCGTAAGTCTTGGCAAATACAATAAAAATGTATATAATTCTGTGCATTTTAGCAGAGCATAATAAAATGAAACTAGAAATCAATAGCAAGAAAAATAATAGAAACCATATAAACATATGGGGATTAAACAATACTCTTGGAAAAAAAAAGAATGAATCAGGGGCTGGGTGTGGTAGAGCACATGCCTAGCATGTGTGAGGCACTGGGTTCCAACCACAGCACTACATAAAAGTAAATAAATAAAGGTATTGTGTCCATCTAAAACAATAAATAAATAAATAAATAAGAAAGAATGTATGACTGGGGGGGGGGGAAGGAATGGATCATAGAAGAAATGACAGAAGAAATTCTTTTTTTGGCAGGGGGTATTGGGGATTGAACTCAGGGGCACTCAACCACTGAGCCACATCCCCAGCCCTATTTTGTACTTTATTTAGAGACAGGGTCTCACTGAATGCTAAGAGCCTTGCCATAGCTGAGGCTGACTTTGAACCCACAATCCTTCTGTCTCAGCCTTCCGAGCTGCTGGGACTACAGGCATGGGCCACCGTGCCCCACCAAGAAAGTCTTAGAAACAAATGAGAACAGAGATACAATATATCAAAATCTCAGGGACAGTATGAAGGCAGTTCTAAGAGGAAAATTTATCACCTGAGTACCTACATTAAAAAATAGATTCCAGGGCTGGGGGTAGCTCAGTGGTAGAGCGCTTGCCTAGCATGCATGAGTCACTGGGTTTGATCCTCAGCGCCACATAAATATAAACAAATAAAATAAAGGTATAAAAAATACAATAACATTATTAAAAAATAGATTCCAAATAAATAATCTAATGTTCCACATCAAGGCCTTAGAAAAACAGGAATAAACTAATTCAAAAATCACTAGAAGACAGGAAATAATAAAGACAGAGCCAAAATTAATGAAATCAAGAATAAAATAAAACACACAAGACATATGCAACAGTTTTTTGAAAATAAATAAGATTTATTAATCTTGAGCCAAAATAATAAAAAAAGAGAGAGAAGACCCAAATAAACAAAATTAAAGAGGAAAAGGCGATATCACCACAGACACTGCTAAAACCCAGAGGATCTTTAGAAACTATTTTGAAAATTTATATTCCAATAAACTGGAAAATCTAGAGGATAGAAATTTTTAGACACATATGACTTTAATATGTGTTAAAATTTAATTCAATTTTTAATATGTGTTAAAATTTAATTTAATCAGAAAGATACAGAAAACCTACAAAGACTAATATCAAGAAATAAAATTGAAACAGCAATTAAAAGCCTTCCAACAAAGAAAGCCCAGGACCAGATATTCTCAGCTGAGTTCTACCAGATTTAAAGAAGAACTAACACCAGTATTTTTCAAATTATTCCATGAAACTCAAAGGAAGGTAACACTCCCTAATATATTCTATGAAGTTAGTATAACCCTAGTACTAAATCTAAACAAAGATACATCAAGAAAAGAAAATTGCAAACCAAAATCCCTGATGACCACAGATGCAAAAATCCTTAATATTAACAAACTGCATTAGCAAACACATGATCAAGTGGGTTTTATCACAGGGATGCAAGATTGTTCAACATATGCAAATAAATAAGTGTAATTCACCACATAAACAGAATTAAGGACAAGAATATAATCATTTTGATAGATGAAGAAAAGGCTTTTGATAAAATCTAGCACCCATTCATGTTAAAAATGCTGCATAAACTAGAGACAGATGGAACTTATCTCAACATTGTGAAGGCTATATATGATAAATGTATAGCCAACATCATACTGAATGGAAAAATTGAAAGCATTTCCTCTAAAATCAGGAACAAGACAAGGATGTCCACTTTCACCACTCCTATTCAATATAATTCTAAATTTTTTTTGTCGTTGTAGATGGATAGCATGTCTTTATCTTATGTATTTATTTTTAAGTGGTGCTAAAGATCAAATCTGGTACCTCACATGCGCTAGGCAAGCACTCTGCCACTGAGCTACAGCCCCAACCCTCAATAAAATTCATGAATCTCTAGCCAAAACAATCAGGCAAGAGAAGACAATTAAAGGGATACAAACAGGAAAAGAAGTCAAATTATAACATGATTTATATCTAAAAGACCCAAGAAAACTCCACCAGAAGGCTTCTGGAGCTGATAAATGAATTCAGCAAAGTAGCAGGATACAAGATCAACATTCATTAATCAATAGCTTTCCTATACTCCAACAGTGATCCTGCTGAGAAAGAAATCAGGGAAACTAATCCCATTTACAACAACCTGGAAAAAAAATCCTTGGGAATTAATCTACTCAAGGCTATACAAGATTTTTCACAAGAAAATTATAGAAAACTGAAGAAATTGAAGAAGACCTCACAAAATGGAAAGATTTCTCATGTTCTTAGGCAGAATTAATATTTTCCCAAGGGTCATATTATCAAAAAAAGTATACAGATTCAATACAGTTCCCATCAAAATACCAGATATTTTTCACAGAACTAGATAAAACAATCCTAAAATTCATTTGGAAGAATAAGAGACACAGAATAGCCAAGGCAATCCAGAGCAAGAAGAACAAAGCAGAGAGATAGTAACAAAAACTGCAATGACATATAGAACAAAGGAACCGACTAGAAGACACAGAAACAAACCCACAGATAGTCATATGATCCTTGTGCCAAAAATAAATGTTGGAGAAAAGATAGCCTTTTAAATAAATGGTGCTTTGGGCTGGGGATGTGGCTCAAGCGGTAGCGCGCTCGCCTGGCATGCGTGCGGCCCGGGTTCGATCCTCAGCACCACATACAAACAAAGATGTTGTGTCCGCCGAGACCTAAAAAATAAATATTAAAAAATTCTCTTTCTCTCCCACTCTTTCTTTAAAAAAAAAATTATCTTCTGTATATCCTTTTTAAAAAAAAAATAAATAAAAAAAATAAATAAATGGTGCTGGGAAAACTGGACATCCATATGTAAGAGAATTAAACTAGATCCCTATCTCTTATCCTGTACAAAAGTCAAATCAAAGTGGATTAAAAGCTTAGGAATTAGACCAGAAACTTTGCAACTGCTAGCAAAAAACATAGGGTCAAGATTCTGTCATATTGGCCCAGGCACTGATTTCCTCAACAAGACCTCTAAAGCTCAAGAAATAAATCCAAGAATCAATAAGTAGGATGGTAACAAATTAAAAAGCTTCTGCACAGCAAAGGAAATGATTAAGACCTCGAAGAGAGAGCCTACAAAAATGGAAGAATATCTTTGCCAGCTACTCCTCTGACAGGGAATTAATATCCAGAATATATTAAAAAACTCAAAAAGCTTACCACCAGAAGAAAACTAACAAAAAACCCCTCCAAATAGCCCAATTAGTAAATGGGCAAAAAAACTAAACAGACACTTCTCAAAAGAAGAAACATAAATGGCTAGAAATATATGATAAAATATATCATGTAAAATAAAGGTCCATCAACAACTAAAAAATATTAAAAAAAAAGCTTGAGTCGGTGATTTATTGCAATCTCACCATAACATATGCATGCACCCCAACACCCAGGCAAGTTGAACATATCTGTCTCCTCAAACATTTATCATTTCTTTATGCTGAAAAATCCAAAATCCTTAATTCTAGCTTTTTCAAATATATAGTACACATCTGCTATCCACAGTTATCCTATGGTTCAATAAATAGCACACTAGAACTTCTTATTTCTATCTAACCGAAACATTGATCATCCTCCCCCCTTCCATGCTGCCCCCCAACTCTCTTCAGCCTCTGGTAATTACTATTCTACCCCCAATCTCTATCAACCTTTTTACATTCCATATGAGTAAGATCACATAGTGCTCATCTTTCTATGTCCAGCTGACCTCACTTGATTTAATTATCTCCATCTGTATTGTTGCAAATGAAAGGATTTCATTCTTTCAATGGTTGAATAGAAACTGTGTGTGTGTGTGTGTGTGACATTTTCTTATTCTATTCATTAGTTGATGGAACCTTACTTTGTTTACATTCATGGCTATTATGAATAATGCTGCAATAAACACAGGAGTGCATATATCTCATCAAATAATGATTTCATTTCCTTTGGTTGTATACCTAGGAGTGATAGTTCCTTTTTTTTTAAAAAAACTTCCATACCATTTCCCATCATGGCAGTAATAATTTAAATTTTACCAATAGCATGCAAGGATTCCTTTTCTCCAAAATTCTTGTCAGCACTTGTTATCTTTAGTCTTTTTGATAGTAGTTATTCTTACAGAAGTGAGGTGATGTCTCATTTACATGAATTTGATTTGCCTTCTCTGATAATTATTGATGTTGAACATTTTTTTCATGTACCTGTTGGTTATTTGTATTTCTTGTTTAGAGAAATATCTATTCAGAGCTACTGCCTATTTTATATTTTTTTGTTTACTTTAGCTATTAAGTTTTTGAAACTTCTTATATATTTCAGATATTATCTCCCTGTCGGATATATTGGAATATGGGAATGCAGATTCAAGCAATCATGAAAATGTGCTCCAAGGTTTTACAAAATGGCAGCTATATTTATTCCTTTAAATGGCAATCCATTGGTACACACAGCAACCAGGATTTAAAAAAAATGCTCAAATTAATTATACTGAGTGATAAAAATCAACCTCCCGAAAATACATACTATATAATTCAATTTACATAACATTCTAGAAAAAGCAAATTAATCTCTACTGACATGATTGCCTTGTGATGAGGAAGGGAGGAAGGAAGGATCACAAAGGAACAAGAGGAAGCTTGCAGGTGATGGGTAGATATGTTTCTTTACCTTTCTTCTACCATCTTGAAGTGGCACCCACTTTCTCCACAGAAAAGTCTTAACTGGGCTTCTCCAGAAATATTCGCCATGGCTGGTTTTGGGACTGTCAGCAAAAGAGTTTCTGCCAAAGAGTTCAATGTAGATAAACTTCCTATTTTCATGTTGCCCTATCTTACTTGGCTACTGGCCAGGAAGAAATCAGCACTCCAGGTACTGGACACCCCCTTACTAGTTTTTCACAAACCTATCCAGTACAGTAGTTTGTAGAAATGTGCAAACAAGGCCTCTGGCCTTGAGCTGGGCTTCACAGAGATGTCTACATTTTTAAGATAAGAAAAGTTACTAATTGGGCTCCATGGGAACAGCTGGCAGGGGGAGGAAAGAAAGGGGAGAAGAAATTCTCCCCTTCTCAGGTGTTGTTCTTGAAAGGTTAACTAACTTGCCCAGAACAGTGAAAGAAAAAAGCTGCTTTTATATGAACTACTGAAGACTGTGAACTTCTGAACTCTTCCCCTTTCATGTTGGGTATAAAGTTCTGAAACTACCTGAACTCGGGGTTCAGGGGTTTGATTGATTACAGCAAAAGCTGTGCCTTCTGAACCTGGCTGCAGCCAAATAAAACTGTTTCCTGCTATCTTCGGTGCCTTGCCTTGTCTGTCCCTACAACAATCCTACCACCCTACTATTATGGATAAAATCGAGGGCCTGGAGCATGCTGGGCAAGAGCTCTAACACTGAGTTATCTCTCTAGCCCATGTTTCATTATCTTTTTTTTTAATATCTATTTTTTGTAGTTGTAGTTGGACACAATAACTACTTATTTTTATGTGGTTCTGAGGATTGAACCCAGGGCCTTGCACGTGCAAGACAAGTGCTCCACCCCTGAGCCACAACCCCAGCCCCATGTTTCTTTATCTTGATTGAAGTTTCTTGACTGATGGTTTCATAGGCATATAAACTTCTCAAACTGTACACATTAAATAGTGTGTATTTCATCTCCAAATATCTCTTAACATTAAATAGGTACAATATTTGTAAAGTACATATAAGGTGTAAGAATGAAACAAGAGTCCTTCTTCCATTGCCCAGTTTAAAAAAAATGATACCATTATATACTTTTAAAATTTGTGTTCCCTAACCACCCTAAAGTCTAGGCTTTCTTGTTGAAAATAGTTGTTTGCAACTATTTTTTGAATCCTATAAGCTCCCAAATATGAATATTGTGAGGACTCCTTTTATCTAAATTAGTAGAATTACACAGTAGTCAAGCACAGTTTGAAGACTAAGATTTGTCCTTCAAAATTAGCGTTTGAGTTAATTAACATCTGAGAGCCTCAGCCCACCACAGTAAAAAGGGGAAATTCTTGTTGACTGTGACCAGGCAAGCACGGCTTCTCAGGTTCTTTTTAAAATAGGGTTTGGAGGGCTAGGGTTATAACTCCGTTAGTAGAGTGTTTGCCTTGCTGGCACAAGGCCCTGGGTTCAATCCCCAGCATCAGGGAATAAAAAAGGTGTGTGTGGGGGTTCAGACCTGGGCATGGTTATCTATACCTGTATCTCCAGCTACTTGGAAGGCTGAGGCAGGAGGATGTAAGTTTGAGGCCAGGCTGAGGAACATAAAAACAAAACAATACAAATAAAACCAAAACAACAAACAAACAAAAAAAGGGCTTTAGAGTTGGAAAGGAGGGGGGAAGGGGAATTGTAAGGTCAGGCAGCCATAACCAAAAGGAGGCAGATTTAAAAGGCTGCTGAACCAGGCTTTATTGAGATTTCCCTCTGGGTGGAACTCTCAGACCAACAGAGCGGGTAAGATCAGGGTCTAAGGAGAAGCGCGGGTGCTCCATTGGACTGGGATTTTTATTGGGCTTAGGGCAGGAAAGGAGGGTTTGGGACAGGAAAAGGGGTTTTTAGAGTCCCTAGCCCTACTGGAGTTGGGGAGGGGGCAGGGGGTAAGATCCAGGATTGGCCAGGAGACCCCGCTGATTGACAGGCGGCCCGTCAGTGCCTGATCAGTGTTTGTTTCCGCTCTCGGGCTGCTTGGTCCTTTGTTCCTCAGTCACCTCCATCGACGGACAGGAATAGCAGTATTCTCCTGTTCGGCTTGCCAGGCTCCACTGACAGACTCCTTCCTTTGTAAAGGACATGGGAGCACCAGCGTGGAGTGAAAGTACCCTGCACCGAGAACACCGGGCAGGAGACTCGCAGAGAAGGGGCAGCAGGATTAGATTGGATTTGGAATAAAGGATCGCAACCAACTTCTGCAGAAAAGCTGGGAACATTCTCATTTCACTTCACGAAAACTCAGCTACGAATCAACTTCTGCCAAAAATTCAACAAAAACTGGCCTCTTGCCCACGATTTGTACTGAGCTGAATTTTTCCAGCACAGTCAGTTCCTCCTCTGCAGCTGACTGGTCTGGACTTTTGCCAGGAGCCTTGGTTTTATAATTTTAAAGGAGCCAGGCCTTCAACTGTTGCTTGCTGTTTCTCTTCTAAGATGGCATTCACTGTCTTTATCCTCCAGCTGGCAGTCCGCATCCTGTCATTTCCCCTGTACCTGATGAAATTTCTGGGCTTGTGGAACCAGATTTCCAAAAAATGGTTTCCCTACTACATGATGAAATTTTCTGCAACATACAATGGACAGATGGCAGGCAAGAAGCAGGAGCTCTTCAGCAAACTGCAGGACTTTGCAGGCCCCTCCGGGAAGCTCTCCCTGCTAGAGGTGGGCTCTGGCACTGGGACCAACTTCAAGTTCTATCCCCCTGGATGCAGAGTGACCTGTGTTGATCCCAACCCCAACTTTGAGAAGTTCTTATTTAAGAGCATTGCAGAGAACAGACACCTGCAGTTTGAGCGCTTCTTGGTGGCTGCTGGGGAGAACATGCACCAGGTGGCTGACAGTTCTGTGGATGTGGTGGTCTGCACCACAGTGCTGTGCTCCGTGGCGAACCAGGAACAGGTGCTCCGTGAGGTGTGCAGAGTGCTGAGGCCGGTGAGTGATGGGGAGGAGAGAAGGACGAATTGGTAGTATCCTAATCCCCAAGGACAGCCCTATTAACTTCAGGTGGATTCTAATGTAATGAGTAAACTACTAGAGAAGACATGTTTGAATTCTTTAAATCCTAGAGTACAGAGACTAGAAAGGAAAAAAAATTGATAAATCTGAATGTACAGAAATAAAGGTCTTATATATAAATTTCAAATACAAAGAGGAACTTGGAAAAGGTATTTGCCAAGATGAAAGACAGAGGATTAACATTCCTCATGTTAAAAGTCATTACAAACCAATAATATCAGTAAGCTTTTTTTTGAATTGTAGAAAAGAGATAAAATGAGCAATGAGCAGGAGCAGAAATGTAAGTTAAAATAGCCAATGATAAAACACTCAAACTTTCAGTTAAAGAACTTACTAAATAAGAAATCATTTTTATCTATTATATCATCAGTAACTTTTGTAGTCAATGTGGTGTTGGTTTTAGTTTGGGGACTACCTCACACATGCTGCAGGAAGAGCCTCTGAAGAATTACTGAATTATAACAAAACTTAGAGGTATGCTCTGTCATTCAATAGTAATTTACCCTACACTGTGAACTTGAAAAAAACTTATCCATATTCCATGATATTCATTACAGTAGTATTTACAATAGCACAAACTGTAAATAATCTAAGTGTTCATCAAAGGGTGGCTGTTTAAATAAATTGCCACATAATAAAAAGGAACTCTGAGCAGCTATTTTAAAACACAAGAAGAGTGGTCTATGCTGATATAAAAAGAAATAATGCTAAATGAGAAAAAGCAATCAAAGCATAGAATGTATAGCAAAAGGCTCACCGTGTCATGGCGGAAACTAAGAACAACAGACAAGAAATATTAGTAGTAGTTACTTCCTGGGAATGGGATTGGATGCAGGGAAAGAAAAACTTGCCCTCCTTCCCTTTCTTCTTTCTAAGATGGGGTCTGGTGTGTCCAAGATGGATTTGAACTCTTGACCCTCTAGCTTTAGCCCTCCCCAAGTACCTAGGGCCGAAGGTATGCACCATTGCCCCAGGCAATTTTTTCACTTTATACCTTTTATTAAGGTCTGAAATTCTTTATACTTGTATGTGATTTTCCCATGATACCGTTAGTATTTTTTAATTAATTAATTTAATTAGGTATGTATAACAGCAGAATGCATTTTGATTCATTGTACACAATTGCAGGACAACTTCTTGTTTCTTTGATTGTACACGATGTAGCGTTTCATACATGTACCTAGGGAAATGATGTCCATCCCATTCCACCATCTTTCCTGCCCCTTTCCCCCTCCCTCCCCTTCCCTCCCCTTGATCCTATCAAAAGTTCCTCAGTTTTTCCCATGCCCCACCCCCCATAATGGATCAGCATCCACTTATCAGAAAGAACATTTGGCCTTTGGTTTTTTGGGAGTGGCTTATTTTGCTTAGCATGATATTCTCCAACTCCATTTATTTACCTGCAAATGCCATAATTTTTTCTCTTTTAATGCTGATTAATATTCCATTATATAGATACACCACAGTTTCTTTATCTATTCATCTATTGAAGGACATCTAGGTTGCTTCCACAGTTTAGCTATTGCGAATGAAGCTGCTATAAACATTGATGTAGCTGCATTACCATGTATGCAGATTTTAAGTCCTTTGGTATAAAAGTGGGATAGCTGGGTCAATGGTGGTTCCATTCCAAGTTTTCTAAAGAATCTCCATACTGCTTTTCAGATTGGTTGCACCAATTTGCAGTCCCACCAGCAGTGAATGAGTGTGCCTTTTCCCCCACATCCTCACCAACACTTATTGTTATTTGAATTCTTGATAACTGCCATTCGACTGGTGTGAGATGAAATCTTAGAGTTAAAATAGTTTTATTTTGAATAAGTTGAACACAAAGTATGAATATATCAACATTTCCATTTAGTATTCTAGGGGAAAGGGATGTTCTGTGATCTCCTCTTTTATTTTCTAATAGAGGAAGTTCCTCCAGAAGAAAGGGCTTGGCAGTAGATTTTAGAGGCATAATATGATCCTGTGTTTGGCCTTCCTCCCCACAAAGGTAGATAGGTAGAAAACAGCTGAAGACCCTCTGGTAATAGAACGATATCAAACAGTAAATGAGAAGGACATGTTTTTGGCTGGGCTTGGATCACATCTATAATCTCAGCCACTTGGGAGGCTGAGGTAGGAGGATCACAAGTTCAAGGCAAGCCTTGGCAATTTACAGAGACCACATCTCAAAATAAAAAATAAAAAGAGGTGAAGATGTAGCTCAGTGGTAAGGGGCCGCTGGGTTTGATCCTTAGTGTTGCCAAGGGGGAAAAAAACAACAATGCAACCTGATTTTTATAACCCATTGCTAGATTCTTATATCTAAAGCATGGGCACTAACAGGTACATTAGTTGATATTTTTCTTGACACTGTTAATAATTTCCCACAAGACAGGTAATTATTATCCTCATTTTATAACTCTGATAATACATTTAACTCTTAGAGGGATCATAACCTCAGTAGTTTTCCTCTGCCCTACAAAGCACTCATTCTCTGCTAGATAAGACCAGGAGTGTTGTTCCATTCCCATTTAACCCTCACAACAATCCTCTGAAGCAGATATTTACAATCTTCCTGTTGGGACAAGGAAACAGAAGTTAAGAAACTTGCCCAAAGTTATACAGCTGCTAGGTCTGACTTTTGAATAAAAATTTCCTTATTGCTCTACCACAGTGTTTGTCTCTGGGGCTTTCTGCCTCTCTGACTTCAACATTTCTACCACTTTTGCTGGCTGTTCTTTCTCTATCTGTCCCCTACACACTGGGGTCCCTCTCTTGACTCTCATTTTGCTTATATATACTTCCAGGCTATCTCATGC
The DNA here is from genome assembly GCF_021218885.2 of Marmota monax. NCBI lineage: Eukaryota > Metazoa > Chordata > Mammalia > Rodentia > Sciuridae > Marmota > Marmota monax. The sequence continues at coordinate 31,811,010 of NW_026695227.1, forward strand.
ATCCCAATGTTGTCAATTACCACATATACATGGATGGTTTCCAAATCTAAATATCTACCCCAGATCTCTCTTCTCACCCCAAACCTGTCAGTCACCTGGAAGTCTCACAGGCATCCTAACATAGGAATAGCTAACATGTATCCAGAAGGCACGGGACCGCTCCTGACCTGCTTCTCCTCCTCTGTCTCCAGTCTATCCTAAGGAAATGATTTTGCTTTAATCAGGAAATTCCAAATTTTCTGTTCCTGAACATAGATCTTACCTATACTTACCCATATAATTTGAAGAATCTTCTTCTATGAACTCTGAATTCAGTCTCTAAACTCTCTACCTCAGGTGGCCAAGAAGAGGCTGAAAGGAGTGGGAGTTGACTCAATTTTCAGAGGTGAATGTGGTCCCCCTTTTTCCTTCCTCCCCATAAAGGTAGATAGATAGAAAACAGCTGAAGACCCTCTGGTAATATGTAGTAGTGTCGCAGGTGCCCATACTGGACCTACATGGACTGTCCTAGAGTACTGCTCATTCCATCTCAGGCAGTGTTCTACACTTAGCATCCACTTGTTGAAGAAGAAACCTGATGACAAAATATTGCCATGAATTCAGCAATGCTTTCAGATGAATGGACATTTTCCTTAATCATATCATTTTCCTATTTATGAAACATTACACAAGTTTAATAAATGGCTATTCAGTCCAGGGAGTGATTGGTGTAGATTCCACCTCTCCTGCTAGAAATCTATGATATTCCCAATGGTGCTCCCAGAGGTTTGGTAGAACAAATTTGCAGGTGAATTAAAAGGTTTAAAAAGAGGGGGCTGGGGTTGTGGCTCAGTGGTAGAGCACTTGCCTAGCACAGGTGAGGCACTGGGTTCAATCCTCAGCACCACATAAAAAATAAATAAATTTTTTAAAAATTTTAAATATAAAAAGGTTTAAAAAGATAAAAGTAAAAGTAACAACAACAAAAGTAATTAAAAGGCAAACACAAACTGGGAAAAAGATCTGTAGCTTATATAATCTTTAGTTTAATAAAAGCTATTACTAGTCCATAAAGGAAAATCTAACATTTGTATGAGAAAAATAACAATATGTCAATGGGCATATTAGAAAAGAAATCCAAATAACCAATAAACTTAGTATAAAATTTTGTGCCAATTAAGAATATTAAAGATATACATATTTTGAGGACAAAATACCATCTTGCCCATCAAGTTGGCAAAGATAGAAAAAAATAAATGGTTGATGACAATTTATTGGAAATCGACACATCCACTGCTAATTGGAACATAAATATGATGCAACTTCTCCAAAGAGCAATCTGAAAACTTATACCAACAGTTTAATAAAGGCACACACAGGGGCTGGAGATGTAGCTCAAGTGGTAGTGCGCTCGCCTGGCATGCACGGGGCACTGGGTTCGATCCTCAGCACCATATAAAAATAAAATAAAGATATTGTGTCCACCTAAAACTAAAAAATAAATTTAAATAATTAAAAAATAAAAAATAAAGGCACACACAGGCCTGAGACTGTAGCTCAACGGTAGAGTGTATGCTAGCATGTGCCTGGCCCTGAGTTCAATACCCAGTACTGGGGAAAAAAAAAAAAAAGAAGACATAGACGATTGCCTCAATAATTCCACTTTTAGCTAGTTATTTTTTTTTTTTGATAGTAATTAGAGATGGTCACCAAAATTCGTGGATAAAAATGGTTGTTCACTGTAACAAACAATGTTCACTATAACAGTATTTACAGTAGTGGCAATCAGAAAGAAATTTGAATAAGTGATGATATGTTCTATGTGTGAGTGAAATAGTATGTAAAGATTTTAAAGTCATTTTTGAGTTGGGGTTGTGGCTCAGTGGTAGAGTGCTTGCCTAGCATGTGTGAAGCACTGGGTTCGATCCTCAGCACCACATTAAAATAAATAAATAAATAAAACAAAGGTATTGTCATCTACAACTAAAAAATAATTTAAATCATTTTTTAGAATAATGTTCAAATATATAAGTGAAATAAAGAAGGTTGCAAAGTAGAATGTACATTATAGGGCTAGTTTTAGGAAAACAGAACAAATTCACATACACAAAATCTTTTTTTTTTTTACTTTTTAAAATCAACGTATTATAATTATGCATAATAATGGAATTCATGATGCCATATTTTTACAGGACATAATTTGATCAGTCTCATTCCTCAGGACCTTCCCTTATCCTCTTCTCCCCTCTCCCCATAATCCAATTGCTCTATTCTACTGATTCCCTATCTAGTTTTATTATTATTTTAACTAATACATTATAATTATATATAAAAGCTGTACTCAAAATCTTCACAGTACTTTTCTCTGAGTGATAGTGGCTGATGTATTTTTTTCTTAAACTTTTCTCTTTGTCTGTTTTTTGTAGTACGGGCCTCACTCATTCTAGACAAATATACCTTCAGCGTTTATTTTTTGTTCTAATCAATCTTATTTTGAGACAGGGTCTCACTACCAGTCTGGCTTTAAACTTTCAATCCCCCTGCCTCCATCACCACAGTAGTTGGGATTACATGCTTGTGCCACTTAACCCAGCAACTATTCTGTATTTTCTAAGCTCTCTACAATAAACATGTTGCTGAGGCAATACTGCCAGCTTCTAAAGCCAGACTGCCTGGGCTTAAAGTCTGGTTCTCAAAATTATAAGCTGTGTTACTCTGGGCAAGTTACTTTGTGTGTGTGTGTGTGTGTGTGTGTGTGACTCGGTTTTCTCATAGACAAAAAGAGGGATGATACCACTATTTACCAAAACGCATTGTTGAGAAGATTAAGTAAATTAACATGTGGCAAACATGAAGGGCAGCACTTGGCATGCAGTACATGTTTTAAGTTTTAGCCAACATGCATTGCTTCTACACCAGAAAAATACGTCACATGCTTCATATTGGTAGCTCTATGCAAATTTTTTTAAAAATATTTTTTAGTTGTTGATGGACTTTATTGTCTTTATTTTTATGTGGTGCTGAGAATCGAACCCAGTGCCTCATACATGCTAGGCGAGCACACTACCACTGAGCCACAACTCTAGCCCCTCTATGCAAAATTTTGACAGAAGATGAAACGACTGTCCAAAATACAGTCTTACTTAATTCATCTATGTCTACTCATGAAGATGGCCACCGAAGCCACTGAAATCTGAAACTGTAATCATGTTAAAAATCTGCTTTCCCAAAACCAAAATTTTTGAAATGATTTTTTTTTTCCTTTCCCAGGGAGGGGCTTTCTTTTTCATAGAACATGTGGCAGACGAGCATTCAACCTGGAATTACTTCTGGCAACAGGTCGTGGAGCCTGCTTGGTACCTTGTGTTTGATGGATGCTACCTGACCAGAGAGAGCTGGAAGGCCCTGGAGCGCGCCAGCTTCTCTAAGCTGAAGCTGCAGCACATACAGCCTCCGCTGTCCTGCAAAGTGTTGCGCCCTCATGTCTATGGGTATGCTGTGAAATAGCATGGGGTGGCAGTAGCTGAATGACTAGAACAATTTAAGACTTCAGTTTTTCATTTAAAATACTAATTGGGAAAAGGGATACTTAATGTTATGTAAAGTCGAATTCATCCTTAAGGGTTTCTATTATATCTTATTTAGCCATTTTTATTGTTTGCTCAAAGAATTAAACCCACCCAAACAAAAAACAACTTGGAACTCTCCCTTCAAAGGAAACAGGGGAGATTTCATAATTGAAGAATACCATTATGTCCAAAATTTACCTGCTTGAGGGATTTGGAAATTTTTTCAGTTGTCTTCTTTAAATTGTTACCCGCATATTTTCATTTCACTCCTTTTGGAGAGCTTGGTGCTAAGAAGCAGTTAAATCACTTCAAAACATGACTTCCAACAGGGAGCAGTGAAAAGACATTAGCAATTCACAAACTGAACAAAGAAATATGAGCTAACTGAAAAATCCAAGTACAAATGGCACAGACATTCTGTAAAAGAAAGATGAACCTGTTTGTTCATCTCAATATCACTGGTTTGCCTTCTGGGGTTAAAGTACTAGGCTGTCACATGTAGTTCTGTCCAGCTTTCTGTCTTTTATCCCAGAGTCCCACCAAAGTTTGTTTTCTTGCATTCCAGTCCTCATTTCTTAAGATAAAGATTACACTTCACACATTAGTATAAACATAAAACTAGATGAGGCAGTTTGGGTTCTGGGGATCATTGTCCTTATAATCCAGCACATATTTTGCTGAATATAGATGATTACAGGCAAGGTAAGAAACTGCAAATAGGAAAACTTGCAGAATTAGTAGACTCCATAAGAACCCCTAAAAATCAAGCAACCCGTGAGTCTGTAAATAAGTAGGCAAGCATTTCTTTGATTATTCTGATCAAAATCTACTCCATCCAAGATGATTTCTTTGTTCTCTGCACCTCTAGGAGCCATGAAAATGATCACAAGTGCTTTGAAAACAAGTGTTAGGCTGGTTAGTCAGAGGATTTCATAGGATGTTCAGCAACAGTTTGTATGTATTTTAACAAATGTGTGTTTTCTGAAATATTTTGCAAAAGTACTATTTTAAATACCAAATAAACCAATAAATTCACATTCATTTTAAAAATAGTAATAAAAGAGAGTTGATCTCTTTGTCATCTTGGTTTTGTTTTTCTTCATGTCTCTAAGAGGTCTTCATTGTGGTAAACTAAGTACTTAAACTTCTGGATTTTTCTTTCTACAGCTGGGTAAGTGAAACACAGCTAGTAAATCTTAGGAATAGCAATCTTGCAAGGATCAGAGTGGGCTTTGAAAGGGTCATGTCCAGAGAAAGACCCCATTAGTGAAATGCACTGTTCTGCCTCTTGAACAGGAAAAGGATTCCTGGTGCAAGTGAGGTGGGATGTTCACCTAAAGCTCTGCAACCTGAATCTCCTTCCCTGCAGTCTCCCAAAAGTAGGAACCTCTTTTATCTACCCACCTCACTATTGGTTAGGTTGGTCTAGTGACTGAGAGAGATGAAAAGACCCAGGTGTACTTAGTGATATGTTGTCACACTGGGAGATAATACCCAAGTACTAGTCATTTTCTTATTAAATCCCTCTTGTCTAAGTAGCATGGCAAATAACATCCTCACTTTTGATTAAAAAAATTAAGGGGTAGAGAAATAAATAACATTTCTTACATTATTCCACATATCACTTGGCAAGTTTAGAAGCCCTGATTCCCCAAACCACAAAATCTGCTGTGACAATCATTGCAGCAACTTTATATTCTTTTAGCTCCCTTCAACAAACCAGACAATACATACTTAAAATCTCTCTAAAGGCCTCCGGAAGTGATTTAATACTGTGAAGAAAGAAAGAGAGAGAGAGAGAGAGAGAGAGAGAGAGAGAGAGAGAGAGAAAGAGAGAGAAAGAGAAAGAAAGAAAGAAAGAAAGAAAGAAAGAAAGAAAAGAAAAAGTCAAAGAAAATTTCCAATGTTGGGGCTGTAGTTGTGGCTCAGTGGTAGAGCACTTCCCTAGCATGTGTGAGGCACTGGGTTCAATTCTCGGTACCACCTAAAAATAAATAAATAAAAATAAAGGTTCCTCCACAACTAAAAATATATATATTTAAAAAAACAAAAACAAAAAACCTCCAATGTCTTTCAAGTCCTGTTTTGGTTAGGATCCCATTGATTCAAATTATGTAACTCATGACCCAAACAGGCTTAAGATCAAAAAGGACTTTAGTGCCTCAAATTAGTGAAAAGCACAGGGGCAGCAAGCCTCAGGCACAGGTAGCTTAGGACTCAGGTAATGCTATCAGGAGCCAAACGGACTTTAGGATCATGTTTACATTCTTTCTCTGTTTGTCCTATCGAAATAGAATAGAACGGCCTATTCTCCCCTCAAAGGGGTATTTTTCTGTGTATCTACTTTTTACAGACCTGTTTAGGCAGTTTTTCCCCCCACTATGACAAAACACCTGATAAGAACAATGTTATAGGAGGAATAGTTCATGATCTCAGGGTTTCAGAGGTCTCAGTCCACAGACAGACAACTCTACGCACGAGGTGAGGCAGAACATCATAGCAAAAGTGTGCGGCTGAGGAAAGCAGCTCAGGACAGGACAGTCAGGAAGCAAAGTGAGTTCTCTCTCATCAGGGACAAAATATATACCCCAACAGCACACCCACAATGACCCACCTCCTCTAGCCACATCATAACTGCCTACAGTTACCTACCAATTAATCCCTATAAGGGCATTAATGCACCGATTAAGTTAAAATTCTCATAACCCAATCATTTGACTTCCAAACTTTCTTGCATTGTCTCACACGAACTTTGGGGGACACCTCATATTTAAACCCTAACATTCCACTCCTAGCTCCCCAAATCTCATGCCCATCTCACAATGCAAAATACATTTATCCATTTCCAAGAGTCCCCATAGTCTTAACAATTTTAGCATTGCTCAAGTCAAATCCAAAGTCTCCTCTGAGGACCAAGGCAAACCCAGTATGATCTCTCGTAAAAACCAAAAGCAAGTTACAGCCAACTGCGGTGGCACATGCCTGTAATCCCAGTGGCTTGTGAAGCTGAGGCAGGAGGATCACAAGTTCAAAGCCAGTCTCAGCAACTTATTGAGGCCCTAAGCGACTTAGTGAGACCCTGTCTCAAAATAAAAATATGAAAATAGCCTGGGGATGTGGCTCAGAGGTTAAGTGCCTCTGGCTTCAATCTCCAGTACCAAAAACCAAAACAAAACCAAAAAGCCAAGTTGTATATATCCAATATATAAAGGCACAAACATTTCAATTCTACAATGGAGAAGGAGGGGAATAGAGAGAAGGGATGGGACCAAAGCAAGACCAAAATCCAGCTGAGTAGCTCCACGTAGAGCATCTGGGGCACTTGGCATTGTGATATTCTCTCCAAAGAGTTTGTGTAGCTCCGCCCCTATGACCCAGCTCTTTGCAGCCTGTAAGGCATCTCTCTTGACTTGTCTCTATTCAATTCCTGCAGCTTTCCCCGACAGCTCCCATGTTCCTGGCATATCGTATTGCCAAGGGTCTTCACTACACCCTAGGCTTCCTTCTCACATCTCCATGCATCGCTCTCTTGAGGACTGCCTATGGGGGCTGTGACCCTCCTGTACTTTGCCTGGCCTCCCAGGCCTTCTTTTGAAATTTTTGGGGAGCCTCTATGACCCCCTAACTCCAACATCCTGCATTCCTGCAGAACCAGCACCAAGTATTTGCTACCAACGTCTGCTACCATGTCGAGCAGTAGTCAAGCTTCCAAAAACCATGACTGCAGCAGGCTCTTAGTGCATGGGTGGCTGAGCATGTGAAACAACTTCCTACCCCCACCCCCTGAAAGCAGTGTCTCAAAGTAAGTTTTACTTTTACTACCCTGAGCCTGAGATGGCTGTGGTCTTGCCAATTCCCAAGGTGGCCTCAAGCCATTTTTCCTATTGTTTCCAGGTAAAGTATTTAAAGTTTCTTTAGTGGCTATGATCTCTTTAACAACCATAATTTCCTTAGGTCCTTATTTTACTTACACTCTTCTGGCCAAACTTCAAGTTTTTTCAAATCTTTCTCCTCTACTTTCTGCTTCTGATTCTCAGAGTAAACTTGGCTAAAAACTTCCAGCAATATCCATGCCACCACCTAAATGTTGTACTCATATCTAAACCCTAACATTCCAATCCTAGCTCCCAAAACCTCATGCCCATCTCACAATGCAAAATACCTTCATCCATTTCCAAGATTCCCCATAGTCTTAACAATTTTAGCATTGAAATTTCCTCTGCCAGATTAATTAGTCTATGACCTTTCAAATCAGCCTCACAGAAAATCTCAGGTCAGGCAAAATATGGACAACTTCTTAGCTAGAACAAACACAAATGGCTTCTATTCCAATTTCCAATAGTCCTCTGTCTCTTCTGGAACCTCAAAGCCCAGTCTTTACTGCCCACAGTCCTATCAACATTCTGGTCTTCTGAACTCTCACCAGAATCACCCATTAAACTCCACTTAGAATATTCTAACGCTTTTCCAGCTTGCATCTCTAAAGTTTTCAAAATTCCTCCCACAAACTCCAGAAAGCTACAAAAACTTTTGAACCACAAGGTCAGGGTAATCACTGCAATGAACCCACTTCTTGGTACCAGTCTCTGTTTTGGCCACCTTTTTCACTGCTGTGACCAAATGACCTGACAAGAACAGTTTTAGAGGAGGAAAAGTTTATTTGCTGCTCATGGTTTCAGAGGTCTCAGTCCAAAGATGGCTGACTCTATTGATGTGTGCCCAAAGTGAGGCAGAACATCAGACCCACCTCTTCCAATCACACCTTACCTGCCTACAGTTACCACTCAATTAATTCCTATTAGGGGATTAATGCACTCATTAGGTTAAAATTCTCATAACTCATTCATTTCACATCTAAACTTCAAGTAGTCTCACATATGAGCTTTTGGGGGACACTTCATATCCAAACCATAATACCACCTGGGGCTACAAAAAGCAGATATTAGAGCTGTGGCTCTTCAGCTAATAACTGATAGACACTATGCCTCTGCCCAATGCTGGGCAAACTGAATATAGCTACTGCTGCCCTGGAATGCAGCCACACAGCAGAACCAGGTCAGTGGGACAAGCAGAAGGCAGGACAGGTAATGGAGTTGGTACCACAACACATGTAATGTCAGCATTGGTCTCTGCCACCCAGAAATGGTCAAGGGAGATGGTGTCAGATCCTGGTATCTCTCCACTGCTTCTGAAATCCCATGGGCAACCACAGCAGCCATCATGATGGCCATGAGAGACCTTTGCTCTGGCTACAGCACCTCCACATGACTCCACTTAGCAGCCTCTCTGGACGGCTCCACCCACCCTGAAGCTGCTTCAGGTGTTCCAGTCTGTGGAGAGCACCTTCCCACCTGTGACAGCCAGCACAGGAGGCAACAGTACACTCGGCACAGACTGGCATTTCTATGCAAAAACTCTGTGGTTAGCAGGCAAGAGACTGTACACATGTTTGGGCCCATGCATATGAGCAGCACTCCCCTCACCCTCACTGCATCAGTCTGGGCAAGTCTCCTTCCCATTTACTTCTCTCCATTTTGATGCAGCATGTGTTCCTAACACAGCCACTTTCAGATGGTTTTATTTTGTTTATTCATTTCTTTTTTAAGAAAATCTGTGTGGTCACTTAATTCTTTTGCCCATTTGTGATTTCTATCTCAAGTAGAGCAGGCTAAACTGGTCCCAGCTGTTAACACCAAGGGCTGCTGGTCTGAGAACATCCAGCAGCCAGAGGGCTTCTGAAGAGTCCCAGAGAATGACTAAGAGCTACAGGGGACTTGCTAACTCCAGCTGCTAAGACTGGCTGAGAGAACTGCTAAGAGTCAAGAACCACTGGCACCCAGAGTTCAGAGCTGTTAACTCTAAGGGAGCTGCACTTTGTCTGGGCATGACTTCCATCTGAATTGAGCAAAAGAACCCTCAGCCAACTGGAAACACCATTAGGTAGTCAGTTCAAAGATGAGTTCCCACCTTCATCCTTACAGAGCCCAAGGCCAGGTGGAAAGAGCAAGTCCATGTTCACAAGAACTCCACCTTAAGTCCTGAAATGAGTCTAAATTAGCTCTGACAATACTGTGTCATGAGTCCATTGCTGAGCCTATCCTTACAGCAAGATGGCAGGGATGGACTGTGCTGACTGGCTAATGTACAGATCACAGAGCTTCCTCCTTGGGGGCTCAGCATACCATAAGCATGTGAACTCAGAAAATGAAAGTTGTATATTCTCTTAATGAAAAGAGGACATGGAACTGGGACAAGAGATTGGAATGCATGCAAGGCACATAACAAATGTCCATGAGCCATAAGACAGAACAGGCATGACTCCCAAAACGGTACTCTTCCTTTTTTACTGTTTTCTTCAATAGAGCTGCCTAAGTCTAGTGAGTACATGCTTGTCATGCTCAGATGCATGGGTGATAACTGCAATGCCCTTGCTTGCCACATACTACTACACTGAAGTGCAGCTAGGCAGCCCCACTGGGCCTACACAACAGGGTTAAGTACAGGGCTGGGATCAGGTGGGGCTGAGCCACCTGCAATGTGATGTCTTCTTTTCCTATTTGCATTCCTTTAACCTGCAGCCAGCACAGGCTTCATAAATGAAGGTTCAGAACTTGAGAAATCTCTAGGGAGTTTTGAATTAAAGAGACAGAGACTTTAATTACCTTTAAACCAGCTCCAGGATGGCTTCTCCTAGCTCCAGCCTCCAGCCACCTATTATGGTAGGGAGGTTTACTGAAGAGGCTAGCAAGAGAGAGAGAGAGAGAGAGCGAGAGAGAGAGAGAGAGAGAGAGAACACGCCAGGGGGTGGACTTTTATTGGGGAACAAAAAATTCTGGGGAAAATCCCATCCAATGAAGATTAAGGGGGGCAGTGTCCCAAGGTCAGGGGTGACGATTGGGTCTTTGGGGTAGTGGCCAGACATGCCTCCACACAGACAAGCCCTCAGACCTTGAAGGGTAGGGAAAGCTCTGGACACAAGATGTGCCTAAGGGCCTCTCGCCCAGCCAGGGAGGTAACTCAAATCACGTGCGAGGATGGCCTTCCACATATTCCCCCTTTTTTCTTTTAAAAAGCAGGTGATGATTTACTCTCTCGAGTCTCTGCACTCTCGCCCTGAAGACTCGCCATCCTATAATTACAACACAAAAGAGAATTAACAGGAAAGAGAACAATGCAATAATGTACCAGGACAAGTGTTTAAGAATGTTTCCAGGGTTATATCCATTTAATTTCTTTAATATTTGATTAGCTAAAGAGGAAGGATCCGAAAAATCAGTTCTATTATTTTGAATATCTTGGATATGATGATGGAGTTCCAAAATATCCAAGCTATTATTATTATTTTGCCAAATACCCAACAAATGGTTTTTAACCTTCTCCCAATCCCAGAGAGGAGCATTATACTTGGCAGCTGTAACACACACATATTTATAACTTGTGGGGCATTTAAGCCTTTCTTTAAACTTTAAAGCCAAAAGATCATTACCTATATTTATAACAGTCTCCTCTAAGGCATTTAACTTAGTCTCAATCCTTTCATCAATGTTTACTTGATCGTGCAGAGCCTTGGAAGTATTTTGGGCTAAATTATTAAGAAATTTTGCATGTGAATATTTTGAGATAAAGTTACTGAAGCTGTGACTGTAGATGCAATGAAAGAAACCAAGGCTATAACTGCCACAATTATAATTCCAATGGCACGTCTAGGTCTCGCTAGCTGGGTATGAATTTGTTGTAAGACTTGAAAACCAGAATCAGCGTACCATGGCTCTGAAATATTAGCAGGCAATAAAACAAAAGAGGGCTGATGAAGTACCAGCACTTCTTTTCCTCTATTATATCTAGTAATACAACTGGTTAGGTTACATTTGTTATATGTTACAATATATCTGTCATCTATCCATTTAACTTTTACATTTCCAAAGATTAAAATGTAAGGAGATTGGACACAGGCTCAGATACAGGCTTGTGAGCCATAGCGAGAACTTTCCTTACAGCTCTTGCCAACAAATTTCGGTAAAGGCTCCTCTGTAAAATTTAAGAATTCTGAGGCAACAATTAAGTGCCAAACATCTTTTTGAATACCACTTTCACTGTAGGTCAAAATATTGCTAACAAATCCTGCAGGTGTCATAGGAGAAGTTTTTCGTAATTGTCTTTTATCAATTTTTGGAGACCAGTCTAAAATATACCCACTATCTTTAGACACCTGATATTGCACTGGAAAGGTATTTACACAATCTATCCAACTACAAAAGGTGCCAATTTCTATTGTAGAACTATTGTATACTATGAGGTATAGTGGAAATTTTGTAGAAATGACTGGTTTGTTATGGGAAAGTCCCATTTTGATCACTGATCTAGTATAAGGTTTTATGTCTCCATAAATAGTACGTTTAATCAGTCTAGGTCTCCCAATCACTGTCTTTTCCTCAAATGATACTCTGAGACAGCCAGCATGTTTATTTAGGACCACCACAAAGGTAATTGGGCACTGTAGCCAGGAAAATTAAATCTAGTCACATAATTGGGAGTAATATGAGTGTCTGTAAATCCTCCCATCATGAATAAATCATTAGTAAACACTGGAATAGATTTTCCAGTCCACACAGCTGGGTGCACCAAGGGTGGATCTGGGAAATATGTCCAGTAAGTGTCTGCTCAACTTCCTTTTACCTGACAGCCCAGCAGGGCAATCACTGTAGCTACCATCATCAATGGGGTCTTATTTCTCCCTACAAGTCGAATCATTCGTGAAGCATGTGTTGTCAGCTTTTTCACGTCTTCCCATGAGATCAGCTTTTCAGCTGGGTCTTGCTGGGTCATCTTAATTTTTCTTCGATATCTCTTCCTTTTGAGGGAAGGCTTCTCCGCGTCGATTTTCAGTCGCTTGAATCTTGGCTCTATCTCTTCCATGTCTGATTGCGTGTTCAGGCACCCAGATAGGATGGAAAGCACCTTCTGGAAAAATACAAGCATGACCTCTGCCCCATATAATCACTGGATCTGGGCCTTTCCATTGACCAGTCTGTAAGTCTTTCCACAAAACTCGGCCTAAAGGGCCTGTTGCTGTGGAAGACATATGTCTCTCAGCTGCAGTGTGACCTTCTGCATCACAATTTAAAAAATTTAAAACAAACAAGGCATGATTGAGGTTATTTTGGGGAGTCATAAACCTATCCCCCCCTTTTAATTTTTGTAATTGCAGCTTAATAGATAAATGAGCTTGTTCTACAATGGCTTGACCTTGGGGGTTATAAGGAATTCCTGTTTTATGGTCAATTCAAAACTCTTGTCAAGGGCTGGGGATGTGGCTCAAGCGGTAGCGCGCTCGCCTGTCATGCGTGCAGCCTGGGTTCAATCCTGGAGCACCACATACAAACAACAAAGATGTTGTGTCCGCCAAATACTAAAAAAAAATAGATATTAAAATTCTCTCCCTCTCTCTCACTCTCTCTTTAAAAAACTCTTGGCAAAACTGTTGAAAAGAAGAGCTTACATAAGTTGGTGCATTATCTGTTTTAATCTGTAATGGGCATCCTACACAGCAAAGGCTGCTAAGCAATGAGAAATTACATGTTGAGTATTTTCCTTTGTACGTGCTGTGGCAAAAATGAATCTGGAATGTGTATCAACTATTACGTGTACATCACATTGCTTACCAAATTGAGGAATATGAGTTACATCCATTTGCCATATTTGATTTGGTCTTAATCCACGGGAGTTTATACCTGATGGCAGAGATGGAGTATGTATAAACACTTGGGGCAGTGACTTATAATTTGATGAGCTTGTTCTCTGGTAATATTAAATTTTTTACGTAAACTAGAAGCATTTTGATGATGTAAAGAATGTGAAGCTTCATTGTAATGTCATGTGTAGCTAATAAAAAAAAGAATGTGAAGCTTGTGTATAATCATATGGAGACATCTGTTGACAAACAGCTACCAATTTATCATTACCTGAAGTTAAAGGTCCTGGAAGATTAGTATGAGCTCGTACGTGTTCTATGAAACATGGGTATTTTCGCATTTGCACCACCTTTTGTAGATTATGAAATAATTTAAATAACTCTTGTGAAGTTGAATTGAAGTTTCAATATTTTTGGTAACTCTGACTGCATATAAGCTGTCAGAATAAATATTAATAGGCTCATTTGTAAAGTAATTTAAGGCACAAATGAGAGCTTGTAGCTCTGCTCTTTGGACAGAAGTATATGAGTTTTATATTACCTCTGTGTGAACATAGCTATAAAAACCTGCTTTACCTGAGCTTGAACCATCAGTGAACATTGTTAGGGCTCCATCTATTGGCTAGGCACGTACAATCTTTGGAAAAATAAGTGGTATTATTGATGCAAATTGAATAACTTTATCATGAGGGTAATGACTTTCTGTCTGACCAGGAAAATCAGCAAAAGCTATTTGCCATAAACTAGAAGCTTGAAAAGGCCAATTATTTTGTTGAACAGAAAATGGAATGATTATAATATGAGGTTCAGATCCAATTAGTTGTAAAACTCTCGTTCTACCTTTTATCACTAATTAAGCAATAGTCATGAAAAGGAATTAATGTCTTTTGGGGAGAGTGGGCTAAATGAATCCACTCAATAACTCCCAATCTTTGCCATATAGCTCCTGTGGGGGCATGAACAGTTGGAAATATTAATAAATATACCAGCTCTTGAGGATTAATTCTAGTATGTTGTGCATTTTTAATTGCAATTTCAACCTTTTTTAAAGCTGTTCTAGCCTCTATTGTCAGTTGACGAGAAGAAGTTGGAGAAGGATCTTCTTGTAATATCTGGAATAAAGGACTTAAATCAGAAGTAGTTAGTTTTAAGGATGGCCTCAGACAATTGATATCTCCTATGACCCAAATATTGAAAGGGAGGCATCTTTTGTATCTTTTGAGGAGCAATGCACAAACCCATTGCTGTAAGTGACGCCTCTAACTGAGTAAAAATTTCTGAAAGTACTTTGGGATTAGCATGAGCCAATAATATATCATCCATGAAATGAATAATATGTGCATCAGGAAAGTTATTTCTTATAGGAATTATTGCTTGACCCACAAATTTTTGACATAAAGTTGGACTATTATGCATCCCTTGAGGCAAAACCTTCCAGAAATATTTCTTAACAGGTCCTTTAAAATTAATGCTGGGACACTGAAAGCAAATTTTTCACAATCCTCAGGATGCAACTTTATTGAGAAAAAACAATCTTTTAGATCTATCACCATTAAGCTATAATTTAAAGGAATTGCTATAGGAGAAGGAAGTCCAGGCTGCAATGATCCCATAGGCTGAATTGCATGGTCTATTGCCTTTCAATCTTGTAGCAACCTCCAATTACCTGACTTTTTCTAATAACAAAAATGGGGGTGTTCCAAGGACTAAGCATTGATTCTATATGACCAGCCTTAAGTTGTTCCTCAACTAACATATGAATTATCTTAAGTTTCTCCCCTGAGATGGGCCACTGAGAAATCCATATAGGCTCTTCTGTGAGCCAGGTGATTTTTTTTTTTTTTTTTTTTTTTTTACTGTCTTTTGGATCGGGGAGACACTCAGGGCCCCTAGTAAAAATTTTGGTCTGGAGCATTTACTAATCTCTGTCGAGGAGACTGGTTTGTAAGCAGATACTCATTCTGATAATCTCTTTCATTATCTCCAGGAAGAAACCCTTGATTAATTTCCTCAAATGAACTCATAGAATTTGGAGTTATTAATAATAATCCTATTTTGCTTAATGTATCTCTTCCCCATAGATTTATTAGTAAAGATTCTAACACATATAACTTAAAAACTCCACTATTTCTATCTTGGTCTTCCCAGCAGAGATACTGGGTGCTCTGAGCAGGCTGTGAGATTTGCCCTATTCCTTCTAAATTAGCTGATGCTATATTTAAGGGCCAATTCTTAGGCCAGAAATGACATGATAGAACTGACTTATCTGCTCCTGTGTCCACTACGCCTTTGAACTTTTTATGATTAATTTTAAGTTCCAGTAGGGGCACTCCTGCCACACTAATTGAGACCAGTACATTCTGTCCAGCGGTTTGGAAGCTAAATTTTTTTTCTGAGCATTCATCAGAATTACAGGGTAAAAGAATTAATTGAGCTATTGTATTTTTAGGAGAAAGCTGGATGACATATTTGATTTTACAGTAACATTTAATTCTCCCTTAAAACAAGAATCCACCACTCCAGGTATCACCTCGATTGCCTCTTTTAAATTGTTATGTCCCCAAATTAACCCTATATTTTTTCTAGGGAGTGGTGCGAAAACCCCAGTAGGGATTTGCTGTGGTCCTTTTTCAGGAATCAAATCAACTACCATTGATGGTTGTAAAGGAATGGCTTGGGAGGCTCCACCGGTAATAATGGCAGCTCCCCATGGTCGGTCGCGATGACGTTAGGCTGTGCGACCTCTCTTCCGGTTCCCCTGTTTTTTTTCGGCCCAGGAAGGGGCCGATCAGAAGTTTTTTGACTCCCTACTAGGTGGAAGTGAAGGCTAAAATGCAGGCGGGTCGACGCCATCTTGGTCTCTTTCTTCCCCTGCCACGTGGTCTCAAACTCTGTAATATCGATTACTTGAAACAGGGGTAGCTCTGGGTTTATAATGGCAGACATTACAATTTCTCGCAAAGTGGCCATTTCTTCCAAAATTGAAGCATCACCCAAGGGATCGGCGTACCGATTTTTGTGGTTGGAATGTTTGTTTTAAAGCCGCAGCGAGAGTAAAAGTTTGTAAATGAGCTGGGTCAATATCAGAACACAAGCGAATGAATTCTGAAACTGTTCCTTTTTTTCTATGGGTTCTGAGAACATCTTGACAAAATTTATTTGCATTTTCAAATGCTGGCTGTTTAACAATAAGTTCACAAGCACCTGGGTCTCCAATTGATCGGTTCGTGGTCTGGTAAAGCCTGCGACAAAGTCAGAATAGAGCTCATTGGCACCCTGTTTAACTTAAGTCAAAACTAAGCTAGATTGGACCCTGGAGGCAATTTGGCACCAGGCGCATTTAGCGCATGTGGTAATCTGATCGTACACTGCAAATTAATAATTTAGCTGTCTTTCCAAATTGATAAATTCGCCCATTCCTAAAAACATGTCCACAGGTGTTTGTATGTCTTGCCTTCGATTTCTTTCTGCCTGTTCTGAGCAAAAATCAGTCCTGTTGATCATCAAAGCAAAAAATCCCCACCACTCAAGCAGGATCTAGCGATGAACACCCAATCCCTTGGAGGGAGTGGCTGATTGCAAATTGTTTCAATCAAGCTCTGTACAAATGGCGAATTAGAGATTCCTTTACATCACAAGCATTTTTAACTCCTTAATAGTTTTAAATGGAATTACCGCATGGATGCGAATGTTACCTCTGTTGACCGGTGACGAGTTCTTGCTTCCCCAATGTTGAAGTATAACACCAGAGAAGCACTCCGAGGCAAGGTCAGAGTGGAAAGTAGAGGCTTTATTAAAGAACAGCAGAAAAGATTTCTCCTGGAGGAAGAAGGGGACCCAAGAGGTGAAACCCGTGGAAGTGTGGTTGTTTCCCCATTTTTAGTTCTTTCAGTGATGGAATGTTGGTGGGAAGGCCCAAAGGGTGGGGCACAGGTGGGCCAAAGAAGTAATCTGGGCAGGAAGGACTTTTGAGTCAGCATCTTCAAGTTTGCTGGGAGCTGTTCATTAACACTTCTTTGGGATGGGCTCTGGGCCTTGGGCTTTTCCCAGACTTCATTAACATTCCAAGAGTTGTTCTGCTTTTCCCGGAATTAATTCTCAACATGGCCTCCATTTTGGATTTTACTCGATATTAGACCTGATTTACCTAACTACACTGACTACCTAACTTTAAATCTGGCTTAATTCCCCTCTCTAATTTTGGGAACTCCTTACTGCTGTAAGGAGAAGGGGCAACGGCTCATTCTGGCTGCTTCAGAGCTGAAAAGGGGTGTCGAACATGAGGGGGCTCGACGACATGGGGGACGATGTGGGGGACGATGTGGTGGACGACATGGGGGACATGAGTTCCCTTTTAGAAGTCAGTTCTATTTGAAGTCTGGTTGGGGAAAAACAGGTTGTCATCTGGGGATGGGTGCTTCTATGAGAGAAACAAAAACCGTGAGTACTGAATAAATGTTGCAGCAGCTGGAACATGTCACTGTACAGAAGTTCCCTCACCAGGCTTTAACATCCCCAGTTATCAGGACTGTAAACATAACATTTAACTTTTAGGGTTACAGATGTCCTTCCTCTTAAGATACAGTTTAATAATTTAATGTCGTCTGATCTTGCAAAATCCTTTTACTAGTATGACCTCTGTGTCTAATAGAAAAACCTTTAATTCTGTTACTTAGGGCTGGATAATCATACTAGCAAACACCAAGCCTACCTGTGTAGGTTAGAAATAGCTGTAGGCTTTAAACTAAAAACTACTCTGGCAGTTCATTTTGATGGTTATCAGGCATTCCTGCCTAAGAATCTCTTTTGTAGCCTCCAGTTTACTTATTCTTGGAAGTTACATTTAACTATTATTATTATTTAAAATGCCCAGGAATAGCTGTGTTTTGGTTTTAACTGTCTTTGCTAAGTATTTAAGATGAAGTAGTCAAACTGACTTTTGTTTCTTTCTATTGTTAACAGTCAACTGAGTTTCCCTGGGAGTCCTGGGGGAACTTACAGTAGCTTCTCAGTTCCGCTAGTGCCTTTTGCGCTAGGATGGGTCCAGGCCTTGCTTGACCATGTGGCTTCCCTTGGAAGCATCAGGGATGTCTACCTTCTCTGATGACCCTCCTCTTCATAGCAAATGCACTGATTGGCTTTCTGTCCTCCAGTGGTCTCATTAATCTCCCTGAGGTTATGTGGCCCAGAGTTGCAAAGCTCTTTAGAGATGTCCCGTGTTCCCTGGATTCAGACTGACTCAGAGGGCAAGAGCCAAATATTGGTTTTCTTGGCACTTTTAATTTAACTTTAATTTAAAAACTTAATCTTAAACATCCAGCAAATAAATTTCAACAGCCTTATATTAAGAGTACTGGGCTTTAATGTCTATCTCTCTATCCTGTAGGTGATAACTCATTATCTTAAATTAACCCAAGTTGTGTGTTCTTAAAGCAGTACCTCTGCAAAACATTAACAGGCAATCTTTAGACCATTTATAAGAAAATTACAAAATAAAATTAACAAGAATAAAAACATATTTAGTTCATGTAATAGCTACCTTGAATTTTGGCAGAGTTATACTTTATAATCCCCTGTTTGAGATCCTAGTAATCTTGATAAAAACCAACTTTTGGACACAAGTTTAAATGTACTGAAATCTGGCCTACTTCTTTCATAGTCATTCTCACATGTAGTAAAATGGGACACACAGCCTTATCTCAGGTATGGAGGGGCTCTTCATAAATCTTAAGTACCGTAGTTCTGAAGCTGATCTTTGCTTTTTAGACATCATTTTACAAAGCCTGCATAAATTGTTGCTCAAGTTCACATGAATATTAGCTAACACAATATAATATCACATCTAAAACATTAATTGAAGAAAGGCTGAAAGCTTTTAACATTTTTAGAAAAGTAGCAAAGTACTTTTGTGTTTTACAATATCAACCTTTACACAGATTAGGCTCTCATTAACTTAAAAATACATTTAAATTGTGTCTCAGTGTAAAAAGTAACATAGAACTTCACATATCTTATTGATAACAAGTCCAGTTATAGAACACAAATGATATAAATAAATCTCCAACAAGTTTTTCTTTTAAGCCTAAAATTACCATACAACTTTAGAACACCAGCTTGATATAATGTTTTTTTAATGCTTCTACCATACAGATTTGTATACCTGGAAGATATGAACACATTAATAGCATGACAATTACATTGATGTCTTTATATTAACCAAATTTAGCTTTTAAAGAAATAACATAGCACAATTTTCTAAAACAACAGTTCTTGTTTAACCAGCTGTTTAATTTCTTTAAGATTACTTGCTCAAAAAACTTACACATATAACCAACTTACACAGACCTTCTTTATCACTTACTAAAACTCTCTTATTTACTTAATCACATAGACTCTCTTATCCAGAAACACATTTTCCCTCTGTTTAATCCATACCTAGAACCTTCTAATTTCTCTTTTCCATCTGTTAACCTCTTTTTCTGTTCACATTTTGAAACAATCCTTGTTAATTTCTGAATTTAGGCAGATTATTTCATAGGCATCAACATTTTATTAGGTTTTTTTTTTTGAACACCTAGAAAAACTTATAAGCTTAATTTTAAAGAATCTTTACTTTCATCTATTTACCCAATTTAAATTGAACCATTTAAATCATGTGAATCAAAGATATTTGGATCCATTTTTTTTAATTTCATGAGGCTCCTCATCTATCTGCCAATTGTCATATCACTGCATGATACATGGACATACACACATACAGACATAAAACACATAACACAAGTGTGCACACATAACACAATAGTAAAGGCCTTGTAGCTTTTCTCAGGTGAAATATCCATTGCAATGTTTAAAAAACTCCACAGTTGATCAAAAATAGAACTGATCAGAAAAACATTAACCTAGGTCTGTAGGATCAAAATCATGAGCTCAAAAAAATACAGAAAAAGCAAGAGTCCTAGAAAAAATGACCAGCCAGTAATTAGTAAATGCCATACAATTTACTTTTTGATTTAGTCTAGTTTGAGTTCAGGTAAAAAGACACTTTTACTCTTTTTTTTTCTCTTGGGTCTCAGCTCAGTCTCCTACTGAGCTCACGGGCTTCTTCTATTTGCATTTCAACTTAAGTCCTGGCTGAGGTCTGGAAGAAGCAGGAAAAACTGGAATTCTGAGCAGAAGCCTCATGCCTAAGGCATTTTAACCATAAGTCACAATTTTCAGGTTTGGATGTTGAAAATTATGATAGAAAAGTAGCAAGTCGGAGGATGTTATCTAAAGATTGATCAGGGCCATGCCAATTTTTGTAACTTCCTCCGAGTGTCTGGGGCTGACTGAGTGATAAATTTGTCCTTTAAAAGTAATTGACCCTCTGTGGATTCAGGATCCACAGTGGTGTGTTTTCTCATTGCCTCTCTGAGTTTCCTCCATGAAAATAGCAGGGCTTTCCTGGGATCCCTGAATAATTTCTGAAATCTTAGAATAGTTAATGGGCTTTTGCTTGATTCTTCTAAGGGCCTCAAGGATCAACATTTGGAAATGGCTAATTTTCCAAGCATCTTGTTCATCATTTGGGTCCCACTCAGGATCATTTCTGGGAACTGCCTGTGCTCCAGATGGGTAATTAGGTTTGCTCCTAGTCTTTTCTGCTGGGGAAGGAGCAAGGTGTAGGCCATCCCCAAATTCCTCGGCTGCTCTCAGAGTTGCTTCCTTCTCATTGAAAGTCAAGGTCTGGTTGAGTAATAGCATAATATCTTTCCAGGTGAGGTCAAATACCTGGCATAAGTTTCAAAATACCTCAATATATTTATCTGGGTCCTCCAAAAATCTCCCCAAGTCAGTTTTTATCTGCCTTAGGTCTTGAAGGGAGAAGGGGGTATGTACTTTGATTGGCCCAAATTCTCCTCCTGGCATCTCCTGGAGAGGTAATATATTTGGTTTGCCTGTTGGGGCAGATGCAGAGAGGCCAGGATATGGAGGACAGGAGAGCTGCTGTTGCACACCAACAGCAGATGGAGATTTTGTGGGTCCTCTTGATTCTTTTTCCTCAGTAGGTGAGACCCCAAGATTTTCCCTCTTCATGGCAGATATCATAGCTAAGTCTACTTTACACTGTTGGCATAATTTAGGATTTTCCCTTAGACCAAAGAAAACCTGAATATACGGCACCTCACACCATTTCCCTTCCTTTTTGCAAAATTTATCAAGCTGTAAAATTGTATTAAAATTGATTTTTCTCTGGTGGCCAGGTTTCTCCATCAGAGAGTCTGTATTGAGGCCAGACCTGGCGGCAGAAGAAAATGAAGCGCTTTTTCTTGAGCGTCTGAGGGTCAAACTATCCCAATTTTTCAATATGCAGGTTAGTGGTGCTCCTGGCATATTGGAGAGAGAAGCTCCCATCTGAGTGAGAAGAAAACAGGACTCAGGCACCCGCGCTGGAGAAAACTGTTCTAGTTCTAAGTAGGGACGTCTCCCTAAGCTTGAGCTTCCTAAACTGTCCAGAAAACCTGTCTCTCACCTTGCTTTGCCAAGGGTGTTTCTGCTCCCCTTTGGCAAATTGCAAGGGTCTCAGTTTGCCCTGTGCCAGAGACCCTGGGAGGATTCAGACTTAAGGGCATTACTGCATTCCTCCCTGCCACTAAAAACCCACTGCAAAAGAGAATCATGCTCTTCTTGTCGCCTTTGCTCTGTAAACTAAAGGAACCTCCTAAGGGTGAGAGATATCTACTGGTTGTAAGGTAGCGCTTTCTGTTGAGAGCCACAGCCAAAGGGGCCCCATCAAACTTCCAGCTGCCAGCAAACTTCCAGCTGCTGGCTGATGATTGGCTCACAGCGGCCCCAGCAACATCTAGCTGATTGGCTCCTCGGCCCCAGCAACATCTAGCTGATTGGCTCCTCTGCGGTGATGCTCATTGGGCTGTTTCCCTGCCCTTTCAGACCACGGAGCTGCTCATTGGGGGACTTTTTTTGGCTCCGCCCACATGACCCAGCCAATCGGCCTCAAGAGCAGGAGGATTGTGGGAGGTGGAGAGAAGCTGGTGGGAGAGAGAGAGGCTTGTGGAAAGCCGGTGGTGGCAGTTGAGGCTCTGAGGGTTTTTCCTGAGAGGCTGTTTTGTTTGGCGTGTGTGGTTCTAAAAATAAAGTTAGTTTCTTTTGACAAGTGGCTCCTGATTGTGCCCAGCCAGACTGCGGCATTTGGTGGCTCGCACGGGGAGCGACTGAGGGTAAGTGAAACTGCTCGCCCCTGAGGGCAGGGCGAGAGGATGGGTAGCCATTTTAAGATTCCTCTTTTATTTTGCTTCACTTTTGTTTTAAGTTGCCTGTCCCTGGAGATGAGTGAGATGGAAGAAAAACCGCTCACATCTGAGGAAAAACTATTTACGTCTGAGGAACAGATAGGGAGAAAGGACGGATGCACATGTCAGGAGGATAGAAAGGCTATAATGACTTTTTGTTGTTCCCTTTTTATTTCATTCTGTCTCGGTTTTGTTTGGCGTCATCTTGTTGGGTTGTATTATAGTAGAAATACGGGATCAGAAATTAGTAAAAAACAAACTGAAAGAGTGTTAAGTAAATTGTTAGAGGAAGGAGGCATCTCAGTAAAATCAAGAACAATCAGGGCATACGTTGATACAATACAAAAATGTAGCCCATGGCTTTTTAAGGAGGAGTTGTTAAATATATCACAATGGAACCATCATGGTGAAGATTTAAAAAGAATAGAAAAGAAAAGCCCAGGGACTCTGCCAGATGGCACATTGCCATTGTGGACGTTCATATCTTGTTTGCTTAGTCCAAAGCCTTCAGTTCAGACAATGGTAGAGGAAGGAGAAGACATAATGATTCAAGTAAAAGAGAAGGTCTCTCAAGTTAGTCAGACAGAGGAAAAGATTCAAGTAAAAGAGAAGGCCTCTCAAGCTAGTCAGACAGAGAAAGAAAGTGTAAAACAGAAAAAGCCATCAGGGGGAAAGTTACAACAGGAGACTGCTACTAACACCTTTCTATCACCAGAGGGTGTAAGTGTCCAACCAACAGCACCACCTCTACAGGAGACTGCTACTAACACCTTTCTATCACCAGAGGGCGTAAGTGTCCAACCAACAGTGCCACCTCCATATGCTGGGAGGCCCCCAACCCCCGCAGTTGATAGTTGGGATCCTGAGACAAGATCTCAAATATTAATATGCCCTGTATTTGAGGCAGGAGGGCAGCGATTTTACCAAGTTTTAAATTTCAAAACAGTGAAGCAGCTAAAAGAGGCTGTAACAACCTATGGTCCTCAAGCACCCTTCACTGTAAGCATGGTCGAATCCATTAACAACTTGAACATGACGCCAGCAGATTGGGATAATATGTGTAAAGCTGTGCTAAATGGAGGACAATACCTGTTATGGAAGGTTGCCAATGAGGAATTTTGCAAGGAGACGGCTAGGCGAAATGCAGCAGCTGGTTATCCTCAGAGAAATCTAGATATGTTGTTAGGAAAGGGACCTTATGAGGATCAGCAGCAACAAATTGCATATGATCCTGGCGTATACGCACAAATTGCTGCAGATGCAATTAAGGCATGGAAGACTTTACAAGGACATGGAGGTTTACAAGGTCAATTATCTAAGGTAATACAAGGAGCTAATGAACCTTATGGTGAATTTGTAGATAGGCTTATTCAAACAGCTACCAGAGTTTTTGGGAATACAGAACAAGCAATGCCATTACTAAAACACCTGGCTTATGAGCAAGCGAATCGTTGGTGCAGAGATATCATTAGACCATGGAAACATGAAGATTTAAACACATATATTAAATTATGTAGAGACATTAATGAACAAGAGCAAGTCGTGGCAGCTGCAGTAAAACAGGCTTTAGATGCCAGAGACATTAATGAACAAGGGCAAATTGTGGCAGCTGCAGTAAAACAGGCTTTAGATGCCAGGCCAAGAACATGCTACAATTGTGAACAAACAGGACATTTTAAAAGGAATTGCCCCATTGGAGGAGGGTTTAACAAAACTAGGTATCAAAGGAGTAGAATACCAGGTATTTGCCCACGGTGCCGTAGAGGGAGACATTGGGCTAATGAATGCCGTTCTCAAACCACCATAGAGGGTACTCCATTATCAAAAAACGAACAAGGACCAGGTGTTTATCCACGATATCGTGGAGAAAGGCATCGGGCTCCATTGCCAAAAAATGGACAGGGGGGCCCAATGCTCCGGGGCCCAAAACCACAAATATACGGAGCACTGGAGGAACCCAGCAACCCCATCAGGGTAGTGCCCAGGACACATTGTCCATCAGATCCCTCATCAGACAAACCAGAGGGAGCGCAGGGTTGGACATCTGCGCCTCCGCCAGAGCAGTACTAACTCCAGAGATGGGAGTTCAAATCATTCCCACAGGGGTGAAAGGACCTCTTCCCAAAGGAACAGTAGGCTTATTATTGGGACACAGCTCTTCTACTCTAAAAGGACTTATGATAAGTCCTGGGGTAATTGATCCCGATTATGAAGGTGAAATAAAAATTATAGCCAGTTCTCCAAAGGGTATATTAGTAATTTCACCAGGAGATAGAATAGCACAGTTACTAATAATACCCAGCCTACATGATAAATTTTCCAGTCGTACTGTAGAAAGAGGTTCCAAGGGATTAGGCTCCACAGGTGTAGATTGGGCTATGCTTTCTTTAAATTTAGATTCTCGCCCCATGCTAAAACTAAATATTCAAGGACATGAATTTAATGGGCTACTGGATACAGGTGCAGACCTTAGCATCATCTCTCGTCAAGAATGGCCAAAACATTGGCCATTACAACAAGCCACTCAAACGCTTCGAGGCCTAGGAGTGGCAACTAATCCCCATAGAAGTGCAATGGTATTAGATTGGAAGGATCCTGAAGGATGTGAAGGAACTATACAGCCATATGTACTGGATCATCTTCCTATAAATTTATGGGGACGAGATGTCCTAGATCAATTAGGTTTGACATTAACAAATAACATCAACCAAAATGCACCCACTATTATAACTAGACAAGGTTTTAGGAAAGGAAAAAGATTAGAAAAACAAGAACAAGGTATAGCAGCACCAATACAAATAGATCAAGGAACAGACAGACATGGGTTGGATTTTCAGAAAGGGCCACTGAGACAATAAAAATTACTTGGAAATCAGAAAGACCAGTATGGGTTCCTCAGTGGCCCCTGACTAAAGAAAAGATACAAGCAGCCCATGACCTGGTCAAACAACAATTAGCAGAAGGACATATACAACCTTCTGTATCTCCCCATAATACTCCCATTTTTGTCATCAAAAAGAAATCTGGTAAATGGAGATTACTGCAAGATTTAAGAGCCATTAATAATGAGATGGTTATTATGGGACCTGCTCAATCAGGGATTCCTCAGTTGTCTGCTTTGCCAAAAACCTGGTATGTTTTAGTTATAGATATTAAAGATTGTTTTTTTTCAATTCCAATTCATCCTGAGGATAGTCCACGTTTTGCATTTACTATCCCTGCACTGAATCATGAAGGTCCTGATCAGAGATATGAATGGAAAGTACTCCCTCAAGGGATGGCTAACAGCCCAACTATGTGTCAAATTTATGTTAACAAAGTAATCCAGCCACTTAGAAATCAAAATCCTGAACTACAAATATTTCACTATATGGATGATGTATTATTAGCACACAAAGATAAAAACACATTGCTAGAATGTTATGCCACACTTACAAACTTATTAAAAAATTATAATCTAGAGATAGCAATAGATAAAGTACAATTAAATTTTCCAATTAATTATTTAGGAGTTCTATTATCCTCAACCATGGTCCGTCCACCAAAAATTCAAATACGAGTAGATCAACTCAAATCACTTAATGACTTTCAAAAGTTATTAGGAGACATAAATTGGATAAGGCCTTATTTAGGTATACCAACAGGAGAGTTGGGACCTTTATTTGATATCCTAAAAGGTCCATCAGATCCAAATTCACCCCGAATGTTAACGCCTGAAGCAAGAAAGGCATTAAAAATCATTGAAACATATATGGAAAATATGCATTTGGATAGAATTGATATAAGTTTGCCTTTATTATTTATTGTACTACCAACAAAAAATATTCCTACAGGAGTATTTTGGCAAGAAGGTCCATTATTATGGATACATTTATCTTATTCTCCTAACACTATTCTTACTAGGTATCCTGAGGCTGTAGGACAATTAATACTCAAAGGAATAAAAGCAGCAAAGGGAGTGTTTGGAATTTCTCCCAATAAAATTATTACTCCATATACTATGAATCAAATTGATGAGTTAGCTAATGAGTTAAATACTTGGGCAATAATCATGTGCAAATCTAATGTTTCATTTGATAACCACTTACCATCTAATCCTTTATTGTCTTTTTGGTCATTGCATCCTGTAATTTTTCCAAAAATGACAAGAAAAACACCTATCATGAATGCTCCAAATATATTCACTGATGGGTCAAATAATGGTACAGCAGCAGTAGTTACCCCTGATCAAACTTTTACATTTTTAGTACCCAAACAATCAGCTCAAAAGGTAGAGCTTAATGCAGTTTTACAAGCTTTTGTGATGTTTAAAGATTCTGTATTTAATTTATTTTCTGATAGTCAGTATGTAGTTAATGCTATAGTATCTCTTGAAGATGCTGGTAGGATTTCCCCTTC
Source organism: Marmota monax (assembly GCF_021218885.2). NCBI lineage: Eukaryota > Metazoa > Chordata > Mammalia > Rodentia > Sciuridae > Marmota > Marmota monax. The sequence goes on from NW_026695227.1 coordinate 31,837,937, forward strand.
TTCTACTGTTTTCTCTTTGCTTTCCACTATACAAAGTCTAATCTGGGACAGAAAAGATCCATTCTTTATAGGACATATCAGGGCACATACAGGATTGCCTGGAGCCCTTAGTTTGGGCAATGATTTAGCAGATAAAACTACACATGACATACATATTTTCTCTACACTAGAAGAAGCTATAAATTTTCATAAAAAGTTCCATGTCAATGCTAATACTTTACAAAAGCGTTTTAAAATAACTAAGGAACAAGCTAGACAAATAATAAAACAATGTCAAAATTGTGTGACCTTTTTACCACATGTTAATCTTGGAGTCAATCCTAGAGGACTGATACCTAACCATATTTGGCAGATGGACGTCACACACTTGCCAGAATTTGGAAAATTAAAATATTTGCATGTTACAGTTGATACTTCTTCTGGATTTTTGATGGGCTCCCTTCATGCCGGAGAAAAAACTAAAGATGTTATAGCTCATTGCTTACAAAATTTTGCCACTGTGGGTGTTCCAAAACAGTTAAAAACAGATAATGCCCCTGGTTATACTTCTACCTCTTTTAAACAATTTTGCTCAACATTTGGCATTACTCATATAACAGGAATCCCATACAATCCACAGGGACAAGGCATAGTTGAAAGAGCTCATCAAACTATTAAAATGTACTTATTAAAGCAAAAAGAAGGAATTGGGAAGGGGTATATATTCCCCAAAGATAAACTTAAAATAACCCTTTTTACTCTAAACTTTTTAAATTTGGATTCATCAGGACTTAGTTCTGCGGAAAGGCATATGTGTCCAAAAAATGTACATAAGCCCAAGGTACTTTGGAAGGATATTCTAACAGGACAATGGAAAGGTCCTGACCCAGTAATTGTCTGGAGTCGGGGGTCTGTTTGTGTGTTTCCACAGGGAGAACAGCAGCCGATTTGGATTCCAGAGAGATTAACCAAGGTCCTGACCCAGTGATTGTCTGGAGTCGGGGGTCTGTTTATGTGTTTCCACAGGGAGAACAGCAGCCGATTTGGATTCCAGAAAGATTAACTAAAGCGATTTCTACAGACCAAAAAGAAGATGATTTGGCTCAAATCCATAACAACTGATATCCAAAACTCCAGTTTGGCTATTCTTACATCTGCAACAGAACCAGGATGCTTTTTTCAATATCTATTTTATTATTGCCCTTTGCCATATCATGAAGTTCTATTTTGTTTTTTGAGCTCATACAGACCTAGGTTAATGTTTTGCTGATCAGTTCTATTTTTTGACTATAGAGTTTTTAAACATTGCAATGGAGATTTCACCTGTAAAAAGTTATAAGGCCTTTACTATAATGTTATGTGTTGTATGTATTATATTATGTGTGCACACTTGTGTTTTGTGTTATATGTTTGAATGTACGTATGTCCATATATCATATATGATGAGCGCTCATGATAAAATGGATCCAAATATTTTTTTTCACGTGATTTATATGGTTTAATTTAAATTGGGTAAACAACTGTTGAGGATTGTTTTAATATGTAAACAAAAAAGAAGGTTAACAGATCTGTTTGTTTACTTTCACCTTTCCTTTTCATTATATTTAATAATTCTCTTAAAGACAATGTAAATTGTTAAGAAAATTGTTTTCTTTTAGTGCCTTCTGTAATGTTACATAATTTTTTCTTTAGCCATTATTGCCAGAATTCCTATCTTCATCCCAGTGCTGGTGAAGTCAAAGATAAAACCAATCTACAGCTTCTACAATAGCCATCACTGAACTGCTTGCAGAACTTGCCTGGACACATTGTGAGCTCACCTGTATGCATTGTGAACTATCTGTTGGTACAGCGAATTGTGGTAGTGCTGGAGTATTTTTGCTGATGGTGTCACCGGTGGTACAATTTTTCAAAGGAGCCCTCAATTGGCTTAATGTCATGGCATTTTGCATCCTCCTCTACTAGTGATGGTCTAAAATTTGGGGGCCAACAGGGGTGAGGCAAAGAACCTCACCCCCCCACAGGTGCAAAGGCCTATCCACAAGTATGGCTGTATGCTGGACCGGTAGTCAGTGACGGGTATGATCCAATTGCAGTGGTACCAACCTAAGACAGGAGGCTGACGCCTAGAGGTCAGTTCATCCGATGACGGGTAAGGACCATATGTTGAATTGGACTGCCTAACAGGCACGGTCCCTAAGCCACATGCTTGTTGTTTAAACAGAGAGGGGGAGATGTTGAGAGCCACAGCCAAAGGGGCCCCAGCAAACTTCCAGCTGCCAGCAAACTTCCAGCTGCTGGCTGATGATTGGCTCACAGCGGCCCCAGCAACATCTAGCTGATTGGCTCCTCGGCCCCAGCAACATCTAGCTGATTGGCTCCTCTGCGGTGATGCTCATTGGGCTGTTTCCCTGCCCTTTCAGACCACGGAGCTGCTCATTGGGGGACTTTTTTGGCTCCACCCACATGACCCAGCCAATCGGCCTCAAGAGCAGGAGGATTGTGGGAGGTGGAGAGAAGCTGGTGGGAGAGAGAGAGGCTTGTGGAAAGCCGGTGGTGGCAGTTGAGGCTCTGAGGGTTTTTCCTGAGAGGCTGTTTTGTTTGGCGTGTGTGGTTCTAAAAATAAAGTTAGTTTCTTTTGACAAGTGGCTCCTGATTGTGCCCAGCCAGACTGCGGCAGCTTTCTATCAGAGAGATTACCGGAGGAGTTGATTCTAAAAATGCCTCTCTAGCAGCTTCAAGAGAACACAGCACATTTTAAACATTGGGGCGGTAAAACAGACTAGTGAAAGTTACCTATGCAACTTAGGGAACCTGGGCAGCTTTTACTAATTATCCCATGCCTTTCTCTCAGTCCCACAACCTGAATTGCTAATATTTCTGACCTGCGAAGGAAGGGGAGCATCCAGGAGGGAATGGATGTTGGGTTGGGAGTGTTGTGTAGCCCACATGGAGGCAAGTGTGATTGGGGCTTTCCCTCAGTTCCATTCATCTACCGATCACCCTATATACCCCTTAGGGCTGTCAGGAGAGGGCTCAAGAGAAAGGAACCTTAGGAATAGTCTGAGTGTAGCCCAGACCAGAATTCCGCAGTTGTTCCAAACTCCTTCCTCCACCTCCACGCATCCGAGGCAGATCGAGATTAGGGACACTGTGTACTCACGCCAATTGCTCTCCAGGCCCAGACAGAAAAGTTGGAAGCGGCTTTGGCAAAACCCAACATGCCTGCTCTGTATTGAACAGGTGATTGAGAGCTGCCTAGGCCGGCAAGCTTCAAGAGTCTTGAAGAGTGGCGGCTGCACTAATTGCATCTAAGTAGCTGTCGGGTGCCCACCTTACCCTCCAGAAAGAGAGAGAAAGATGCACCTCAGACAGACATAGGGTGCATGGAGAGGGCTTACCTCGGTGTAGAATCTCAGTTGGGAACCTCCAATATGTTACTGCTGTTGACTGGTGACGAGTCCGTGCTTCCCCAGTGTTGAAGTATAACACCAGAGAAGCACGCCGAGGCAAGGTCAAAGTGGAAAGTAGAGGCTTTATTAAAGGACAGCAGAAAAGACTTCTCCCGGAGGAAGAAGGGGACTCAAGAGGTGGAATCCGTGGAAGTGTGGTTGTCTCCCCATTTTATAGTTCTTTCAGTGATGGAATGTAGGTGGGAAGGCCCAAAGGGTGGGGCACAGGTGGGCCAAAGAAGTAATCTGGGCAGGAAGGACTTTTGAGTCAGCATCTTCAAGTTTGCTGGGGGCTGTTCATTAACACTTCTTTGGGATGGACTCTGGGCCTTGGGCTTTTCCCAGACTTCATTAACATTCCAAGAGTTGTTCTGCTTTTCCTGGAATTCATTCTCAACATGGCCTCCATTTTGGATCTTACTCGATATTAGACCCGATTTACTTAACTACACTGACTACCTAACTTTAAATCTGGCTTCACGAACACGCTGGTCTTGATCGTTAATCTGTTCAAAAACTGGGAAAAGCTGAAACCCACTAATGTCTTCCATGACTTCCTGCACCTTTCTAAATCCCCGCTGTAATGGGGTAAGAAAGCTCATCGCCAGTTTAGAATACCTGTTAAAATTTGTCCTTCTAACAGGAATCGGCTGAATTTGATTATGCCTATCCCGTTAGGGATCTGTTAAAATTCCCTGGTAATTTGTTAATTAAATTCCCTGGTAATTTCTGGACTTCATTGTCTGAGTCTTCTCCCTCAGATTGAGACCCCTTCATGAGCCCTTCTCTGTAGCTATCTTGATTCTGACCTCCAAAACCTAGAGGAAGAGGAGGACATTCTGCCTCTCTATGAATTTCCTCTTGATTTCCTCTCCCTGAAAGGGATTTTCTATCCCTGGGAGGCTTCCTCTCTATGGTTCTCCTCTGGACTAATCCGGTCTGGTTCAGGTAAAGCTAAGTTTTTTGTCTTGGGCTTTGCACCAAGGTTTTCCGCCTGAATAGAATTTGATTTTGCTCTCAACCTTATTAAAGGAAGAGAGATTCCTTTAGCCTCAGGCAATTTTTCAATTTGTATAGACTTAATGGCTCTCTGAATACCTTTCAATAGATCTTCAGGGGGCCAAGAACTTTGGCCCATGTAATCAAAAAGGCAAATCTCTAATGCAGTCCAAACCTTTTTTTTTTATTATTATTAGTTACACATGATAGTACAATGATCTTGACATATCATAATTTGAATCAAACCTTTTGAATATTTTCAGTACTGCCAGGTAATTCATTAGAAAGACAAACTTTATGTAATTTCCTTCCCAATTTGTCCCAAGTATGTAAATCCGGTGAATCTTGGTCACAAAACCAAGGACAGATTTTACCAACAGTCTTTAAAAATTGTAATTGCTGGGTCCTTCTGACCTGCTTTCCCTTCTAAATAATTATTGTGTCTAAAATGGTCAAATACATGCCTTTATCGGTAGAAGTTGAATTCCCCATTATTAATTTGTTAACATCCCTTAGCTCCAAAAACTGCCTGGTACCTCCATGACTCTACAAATTGTCACAATGTACTAAATTTCTATAGTGCGCTTCCCCACTCACCTAGAGGATTTAACTAAGGAGACTCACTTTGCGACTCACTTCAGGGAGCCAAATTTAGCCCACAGCAAGCACAGGCTCCATAAATGAAGCTTCAGAACTTGAGAAATCTCTAGGGAGTTTTGAATTAAAGAGACCGACTCTAATTACCTTTAAACCTGCTCCAGGATGCCTTCTCCTAGCTCCAGCCTCCAGCCACCAATTATGGTAGTAAGGTTTACTGAAGAGGCTAGTGAGAGAGAACGCGCCAGGGGGTGGACTTTTATTGGGGAACAAAAAATTCTGGGGAAAATCCCATCCAATGAAAATTAAGGGGGACAATGTCTCAAGGTCAGGGGTGATGATTGGGTCATTGGGATAGTGGCAAGACCGGCCTCCACATGGACAAGCCCTCAGACCTGAGAAGGGTGGGGAAAGCTCTGGACACAAGATGTTGCTAAGAGCCTCTCGCCCAGCCAGAGAGGTAACTCAAATCACGTGCGAGGATGGCCTCCCACATATCCCTTTACTTTCCTTCTGTTTCCTGATTGCTTTGGCCAGAAATTCAATAACTATATTGCACAGGAGTAGTGAAAGTGGACATCCTGACTTCTTCCATATTTAAAAGAAAATGCTTTCAGTTTTTCCTCATTCACTATGATATTGGTTTTGGGTTTGTCATATATAGCCTTACTGGTGTTGAAGCAAGTTCCTTCTATCCCTAGTTTCTTCAGTGTTTTTATCATGAATGGGTGCTGAATTTGGTTGAAGGTTTTCTCTGTGTTTATTGGGATGACTATGTGATTTCTGTACTTAATTCTATTTATGTGGTGAATTCCATTTATTAATTTGCATATGTTAAGCCATCTTGAAAACCTGAGATAAAACCAACTTGTCATGATGTCCATTCTTCTTAATATGTTGTTGAATATAACTTACTAATGTTATTAAGGATTTTTACATCTACATTCATCAGGGATAATGGCCTACAGTTTTTTTTCCTTGATATGTCCTTAACTGGTTCTGGTGTGAGGATGATACTGACTTCACAGAATGAATTTGAAGTGTCCCATCCCTTTCTATTTCATGCAATAATTTGAGGAGCACTGGCATTTGTCCTTCTTTAAGTTTTGGTAGATTCCAGCTGAAATCCATGTGGTCCTGGGCTTTTCTTTATTGGAAAGCTTTTGATAACTGCTTCTACCTCATTGCTAGTTATGCATCTGTTTAAGTCCTCTATGACCTCTTCATTCAATTTTGGCAGGTCATGTGTCTAGAAATGAATCTTTAAAAATTTTTTTTCTTAGGTTTTCCAATCTATAGAAGTTCTCAAAATAGTCCTCAATGATTCTTTGGATTTCTGTAATATCTGTTGTGATTTCCTCTTTTCCATCTCTAATTTTATTAATTTGGATTGTCTTTTTCTTTTTGTTAGTTTTGCTAAAGGATTATCAATCTTATTTATCTCTTCAAAGAACCAACTCTTTGGTTCCTTGATCCTTTGTATTGTTTTTTACTTTTCTATTTCTTTTATTTCAGCTCCCGTCTTATATTTTACTTCCTCTTACTGGTTCTGGAATTGATTTGTTCTTCTTATTAAGGGCCGTGAGATGAATCATTAGGTTGCTGACTGGGGAATCTTCCTGATTTCACTATGTAGGCACTCATAGCTATAAACTTTCCCTTTAAACTTCCTTCATAGTGTCCCAGAGGTTCTCATATGTTCTCATATGAGGTCCACTCACTTTTGTATCATGATTCTAAGAATTTTTTTATTTCTCCACTGACTTCTTCTTCACATAATCATCATTCAAAGTATACTGTTCAACCTCCACGTTTATATAATTTCTGTAGTTTTTTTGTTTTTATTTCTTTTTTTAAAGAGAGAGGAGAGAGAGAGAGAGAGAGAGACAGAGAGAGAGAGAGAATATTTTAATATTTATTTTTTAGTTTTTGGAGGACACAACATCTTTGTTTGTATGTGGTGCTGAGGATCGAACCTGGGCCGCATGCATGCCAGGTGATCGAGCTACTGCTTGAGCCACATCCCCAGCCCTTTGTTTTTATTTCTGACTTCATCCCATTATGATCAAATAAGATGCAAGAAGTTATATCAATTTTTCAGTTTTTAAGAGTTGCTTTGTGGTCTAAAATATGATTTATTTTGGAGAAGATTCCATGAACAGCTGAGGAAAAAAGTGTAGTTGGCTATTGTTGAGTGAAATATCTTATAGATGTCTGTTAAGTCATTTGATTTATAATATTTTTTTTTTTGGTCTGAAGAGTCTTTACTGAGTTTGTGTCTGGATGATTTATTGTTGAGAGAGGTGTGTTGAAATAGCCCAGTATTATTGTTCTGGGATCTATCTGAGTCTTTAATCAAAGTAGTGTTGTTTCACCTAATTAGGTCACCAACACCTGGGGCATAAATATTTAGTATTGTTATATGCTATGACTCGCAACTGGGCTGGCACTAAATAATCATACAAACATAGAAAATACCTTTTCCCTGGGGTTCAGTGATGGCTCCTCTGACCCAGCTCCCACAAGGGAGGCCAGAGAGGTAGACAAAAGAGAGAGAGTACCCCTGAACCATGCTATTTATCGGGGAGAAGGCATTCCAAAAAGCTCAACCCAAATAAAGCAATGATTGGGTTTCAAGGGTGTGTAGCCCAGTCCCATTGGACCACGACCACTCCCAGAGCTGTAATTCCTTGCCCAGCAAAGGTAAAATGCACCTGCTTTTTCACTTCCAGCTGAAGCCAGTTCCACACCTTTATTGATCAAGGCTAAGGGTACCTGCTCAGATCCCATGAGCTCAGCTCCTGTTCATGGTGGCCCCCAACAGTTATATATTCTTCTTGTATTGTTCCACAATATGAAGGGACCCTCTTTGTCCCATCTGATTAGTTTTGGGTGAAGTCTGCTTCATTAAATATGAGAATAGCTGTACCTGCTCATTTGGGGGCTGTATTTGCATGATAAATCGATTTACATCTTCGTACTTTCAGCCTGTGGCTGTTTTTGTTGCTGAGGTGAGTCTCTTACAAACTACATATACTTGGGTCTTGCTTTTTTATCGTTTTTTTTTTTTTTTTTAAATGTGCCAGCCTGTGTCTTTTAATTGGATATTTGAGGCCATTTACAATCAAGATTGTTGTAGAGAGATATTTATAATTCCTGCAATTTGGGTTTGTTTCCAACATTTAATTTGGTCTGTTTCTCATTTGCTTAGCTATTCTTCAAATGAGATTTGTCCATTTATGAGCTCTAGGTTTGTTTTGACTTCTTCTCCCTGTAGCATTTCCTTAAGTATTTTCTATAGTGCCACCTTAGTAGTCATTTGTTGTTGTTGTTTCTGCTTATTTTGAAAGATGTTTAATTTCTGATCAGTTTCCTTCTAAATGTAACCTGTCAGTTTTCTCTTGAGATTCAACAATTCTACTCTTATTCTGTATGGTAGGTATTTTAAATATAATGTGTGATGGAGAGATTCTTTTTTGACCTGTCTATCTGGAATGACTAGTTCCTGTTATCTGTATGTACATCTCATTCTCAAGATTTTGGAAATTTTTGTGAAGAAGTGTTTCGTGCCACTTTCATGCACATGATAAACCTCTTTGATTCCAATGATTCTTTATATATATAAATAGATGTATATATACATATATATTTTTATACATGAATAATACATACATACCTACATATATTCTACCTGTGGGGCAGGGGAGGCAACCATCCACAGATCGCACACATTCCACTGCCCACAAAGACAGCCTTCAGATTTAATCTCTGAAAAGAAGCATGGCCACCTATTCAGTTTCCTGAGCCTCTTCAGCTGGTCACATGAGCCGCCAGCTCAAAGGGAAAGCAGTTGCACTCCCCTCTGTATCTCGGACTTGAATCCCCAGGTATAGACTTATCTGTGCCTGTCTCACTCACGTTCTAGGTACCCTAAGCCACACAGTAGGTACTTGCTGGCACAAGTATGGCAATATTTGCCATCACCTCACAGGGGGCTGCATAACATCTACAGTGTAGCCTCCTCCACATGGTGGCCAGCTTGAGCTCTCCACTTGCTGGTGGAAAAACAGAAAGTACTTTTCAAACAGTAGTTTGCTATACAGTCTCTGGATCAGCTATGTTCGGGCCACTTTTCTGTTCTATTGGTTTCCCTGTGCACATTTGTGTTGTGTTTCCCTCTCTGTATTATCCTTCTGCTCTGCATTACCAATGCCACTCCCATAGCTCAACCAGATATGCATGGATATATCTGTTCTTCCTTGTTTGTGTTCAATTCATCAAAATTTCTAAGAGACTCTGACTATCAATATTGAATTCCAGTGATTCCCTCTTTCACCTGCCTCTCTAAGAAACAATACTCCTACTGATTGAATCCTGAGCCATGGAATAAGCAAAAATGCAGCCATCCTCTAATCTGCCACTGTGAATCTAAAAGCCATACACTTTTGAAACAATGATTTCATATAATCCTCATAGTTCTACAAGGTACAATTATATGCATCTGATAAATGGGAAAACAGATCTTTGATGGTTACATCACTGGTCCAAGTCCACACAGTGAGTGGTCACACCAGTGTTGTCATGTAAGTTGCATGACTTGGAGACGCAGGCCTCACCACTATGCAGCACAGCTTCTCAAGACTATCTGTATTTCTGTCCCCTACTTCCTCCACCACTTCACTGTGAAGGGTCCCTGTGACTCATCTACTCTCTACTATTCTGTGTTTCATACCTTGAGCCTTCTCTACTGCAAGGCTGTGACCACCACCTATGTGAGGAAGATTCCTAGGCCTCCTTCTTCTTCTTCTTCTTCTTCTTCTTCTTCTTCTTTGAGAGAGAGAGAGAGAGAGAGAGAGAGAGAGAGAGAGAGAGAGAGAGAATTTTTTAATATTTATTTTTTAGTTTTCAGCAGACACAACATCTTTGTATGTGGTGCTGAGGATCGAACCCGGTTCACATGCATGCCAGGCGAGTGCACAACTGCTTGAACCACATCCCCAGCCCCTCCTACTTCTTTTTTTATTCTAATTTGTTAGTATGACAGTTGTTAGTATTCTGTCATACTAACAACTCATATTACACATATAGAGCACAATTTTTCATATCTCTGGTTGTACACAAAGTAGAGTCACACCATTTGTGTCTTCATACATGTACTTAGGGTAATGATGTCCATCTCATTTCACCATCTTTCCTACCCCCATGCCCTCTCCCTTCCACTCCCTTCCCTTTATCTATTTTTCTTCTATTCCTCCCATGCTCCCCCCGTCAATCCCATTATGAATCAGCATCCTTATGTCAGAGAAAACATTTGGCATTTGATTTTTGGGGATTGGCTAACTTCACTTAGCATTATATTCTCCAATTCCATCCAGTTACCTACAAATGCCATGATTTTATTCTCTTGTAATGCTGAAAGTATTCCATTGTGTACACATACCATATTTTCTTTATCCATTCATCATCTGATGGGCATCTAGATTCCACAGTTTATCTATTGTGAACTGTGCTGCTCTAAATATTGATGTGGCTGTGTCGCTGTAGTATGCTGTTTTTAAGTCCTTTGGATATAGAACAAGGAGAGGGATAGCTGAGTCAAATGGTGGTTCCATTCCCAGGTTTCCAAGGAATCTATGTACTGCTTTCCATATTGGCTGCACCAATTTGCAGTCCTACCAGCAATATATGAGTGTGCCTTTTTCCCACATCCTCACCAACACTTATTGTTGTTTGTATTCTTAATAGCTGCCATTCTTATTCACGTGAGATAAAATCTTAGAGTAATTTTGATTTGATTTCTCTAATTTCTAGAGATGTTGAACATTTTTTCATGTTTGTGGATTGATTGTATATCATCTTCTGAGAAGTGTCTGTTCAGTTCCTTGGCCCACTTATTGATTGGGTTGTTTGTTTTTTTGATGTTAAGATTTTTGAGGGCTGGGGATGTGGCTCAAGCGGTAGCGTGCTCACCTGGCATCGCGTGGCGCTGGGTTCGATCCTCAGCACCACATAAAAATAAAATAAAGATGTTGTGTCCACCGAAAACTGAAAAATAAATATTAAAAAATTCTCTCTCTCTCTCTCTCTCTTAAAAAAAAAGATTTTTGAGTTCTTTGTATATCCTAGAGATTAGTGCTCTATCTCATGTACGTGTAGTAAAAATTTGCTCCCAAACTGAAGGCTCTCTATTCACCTCACTGATACTTTTCTTTGCTAAGAGCTTTTTAATTTGAATCCATCCCATTTATTGATTCTTCATTTAACTCTTGCACTAAAGGATTCTTATTAAGGAAGTTGGAGATGGAGATTTGGACCCACTTTTTCTTCTAATAGGCAAAGTGTCTCTGGTTTAATTCCTAGGTCCTTGATCCACTTTGAGTTGAGTTTTGTGCATGGTGAGAGAAAGGGGTTTCATTTCATTTTGTTGCATATGAATTCCCAGTTTTCCCAGTACCATTTGTTGAACAGGCTATCTTTTCTCCAATGTATGTTTTTGGCACCTTTGTCTAATATAAGATAACTGTTGTTATGTGTGTTTATCTCTGTGTCCTCCATCCTGTACCATTGGTCTACAACTCTATTTTGGTGCCAATACCATGCTGGTTTTATTACCATTGCTCTGTTGTATAGTTCTAGGCCTCCTACTTTTGCCAGTCTTTTGGTATTTAGAAGTGAACATGTAGAAAACCATTCAGGGCTGGAGATGTAGCTCAGTGGTAGAGCACTTGCCTAGCACATGCGAGGCCTTGTGTTTAATCCCCAGCAAAGAAAACAAACCAATGAAACCAAAACTGTGTGCTGCTTTAAATAAGCAGCACTTCCCAACTCCCTCACTATCCAGGATTCTTTCTCTATTCTTTAAGGACCACATAAAATGATGCCCCTTCTACAGAGCATGCTCTGGTCTTGTCAAAAAGCTTCTTCTCTGGGAAATCTTTTAGCACCCACTAATACCTAGTGGTGTGATCTCATCACCAATCCCTTCTTCCTTCCTTCTGTGTGACAAATGGTGCTTCCTATTTGTGTTCAGAAGGTATTTATTGATCAATTCACCATCAAGTTCTGCTTCTTCCAAATACCTCTCAGCCAGTCCCTGCCCCTCCATCCCACAGCCATGCCCTTAGTCTGAGAGCTAAAGCCTGGATGACCACATGTATGGGTTGCCTGGAGAAGGCTGGAATGACAAAGCATTTATGTGGGAACTTGCTAGTTATTGCAAGAAATGAAGAAGATGGATTTGGCTTATGACAGTTTGAATCTAAGGTGAGTTACCTAAAGATAAATGTTTGGAAGGTAATAAGCTATGGCACTAAATGCTCAGTGAGCAGACAGACAGAAGTACAAGGTTACCATAAGCATGAAGAACTTATCATGAGTGTGTTGACTTTTATCTTCTTCACCCGATGAAGTGGTCCAGTGCCTTTCTTCATGGAATCTGTAAATGTGGTGTAGTACACTGAAAATTTTTTGAATATAGAAGCATTTTGGCATTCTTAGGGTAAAATACATTTAAACCATACTTCTGCATTGATGCCATTTATTTATGATCTTTTCCTCTTTATTCATAATTGAGCTTAATCTATAATTTTTTAATATTGTTTTTGTCTGAACCATATTAAGGTAATACTAGCTTTCTAAGAGGGACTAATTAATCTCCTACTTTTCTACCTTCTAGAAATATTTTAAAAAGAATGTGATTACCTGTTAAATGACAGTTTCCTAAAATTTCCTCATAAAACCATGTAAACCTTGTGTTTTTGAAGGAAAGAATGTATACCACTAATTTAACTTCTTTTAAAAATTATTTAAATTTTGCTTTTTTGCACGGGTTTGCTACCAGAACATAGGTGTCGTGAAAACCACCGCTAAATCAAAGCCAAAATGGGAAAGGAAAAGACTCACATCAACATCATTGTCACTGGACATGTAGATTCAGGCAAATCCACCACTACTGGCCATCTGATCTACAAATGTGGTGGGATCGACAAAAGAACCATTGAAAATTTGAGAAGGAAGCTGCTGAGATGGGAAAGGGCTCCTTCAAGTATGCCTGGGTCTTGGATAAATTGAAAGCTGAACATGAGGGTGGTATCACCATTGACATCTCCCTGTGGAAATTTGAGACCAGTAAGTATTATATGACTATCATTGATGCCCCAGGATACAGAGGCTTTATCAAAAACATGATTACAGGCACATCTCAGGCTGACTGTGCTGTCCTGATTGTTGCTGCTGGTGTTGGTGAATTTGAAGCTGGTATCTCCAAGAATGGGCAGACCCGTGAGCATGCCCTTCTGGCCTACACACTGGTGTTAACAAAATGGATTCCACTGAGCCACCCTACAATCAGAAGAGATATGAGGAAATTATCAAGGAAGTCAGCACCTACATTAAGAAAATTGGCTACAACCCTGACACAGTAGCATTTGTGCCAATTTCTGATTGGAATGGTGACAACATGTTGGAGCCAAGTGCTAATATGCCTTGGTTCAAGGGATGAAAAGTCATCCGTAAAGATGGCAGTGCCAGTGGAACCACATTGCTTGAAGCTTTAGATTGCATCCTGTCACCAATTTGTTCAACTGAAAAGCCTTTGCGTCTGCCCCTCTAGGATGTCTACAAAATTGGTGGTATTGGTACCGTCCCTGTGGGCCAAGTGGAGACTGGTGTTCTCAAGCCTGGCATGGTGGTCACCTTTGCTCCAGTCAATGTCACAGCTGAAGTAAAGTCTGTTGAAATGCACCATGAACTCTGAGTGAAGCTCTTCCTGGAGACAATGTTGGGCTTCAAGGTCAAGAACGTGTCTGTCAAAGATGTTTGACGTGGCAATATTCCTGGTGACAGCAAAAAGGACCCACCAATGGAAGCAGCTGTTTCACTGCTCAGGTGATTATCCTGAACCATCCAGGCCAAATCAGTGCTGGCTATGCTCCTGTACTGGATTGTCACACAGCTCACATTGCTTGCAAGTTTGCCAAGTTGAAAGAAAAGATTGATCGCCTTTCTGATAAGAAGCTGGAAGATGGCCCTAAATTCTTGAAATCTGCTGATGCTGCCATCGTTGATATAGTTCTAGGAAAGCCCATGTGTGTTGAGAGCTTCTCTGACTATCCTCCTCTGGGTCGTTTTGCTGTTCGTGATATGAGGCAGACAGTTGCTGTGGGTGTCATCAAAGCAGTGGACAAGAAGTCTGTTGGAGCTGGCAAGGTCACCAAGTCTGCCCAGAAAGCTCAGAAGGCTAAATGAATATTACCCCTAATACCTGCCACCCCAGTCTTAATCAGTGGTGGAAGAACGGTCTCAGAACTGTTTGTCTCAATTGGCCATTTAAGTTTAATAGTAAAAGACTGGTTAATGATAACAAAGCATTGTAAAACCTTCAGAAGGAAAGGAAAATGTTTTGTGGACCATTTTGTTTTTGTGTGTGTGGCAGTTTTAAGTTATTAGTTTTTAAAATCAGCATTTTTTATGGAAACAACTTGACCAAAAATCTGTCACAGAATTTTGAGACCCATTAAAACAATAAGTTTAATGAGAAACCTGTGTCTTCTTTGGTCAACATGAACTCATACAAATGTTAGGCAAGAGTTCCTCAACCTATTTGTGGTGTTGAGAATCTGTTAACTTTATAAGTATGATTAAGTTTTCTGGTTGGGAATTTAGTTAAGGAAACTGGGAGGGATCTTCAAGTACTAAGTGAATATCTGGGAAGAGTGTATTGATTATAACACTTGGTCAGGGTAGAAAAATAACTATGTAATTTACTTTAGAGGACCAAATCCTGTAATATAAAAGGCTGTTACTTATGAAAAAAATGATTTAAATTTTAACTGATACATAGAGCCACAATATTGCATAGATTAATAGCATACCATGTGACACATGGCTGGCCTCAAACTTGCCATTCTCCTGCCTCAGCCTCCTAATGAGCTGGAATTACATCCAGGTATCACTGTACCCAGGCAGGTTGAAAATATCTATCTTCTCAAACATTTATCATTTCTTCATGCTGAAAATATACAAAATTCTTAATTCTAGCTTTTTGAGTTATATAGTAAACAACTGCTATCTATAGTTAGTTACCCAATGATGCAATAAATAGCACACTGGAACTTCTTCCTATCTAACTGAAACAGTACTCATTGATCCACCTCCCTACTTCCATACTGCCCTCAAATTCTCTTCAGCCTCTGGTAACCACCATTATATTCCCAATTTCTATCAACTTTTTTACATTTTATATAGGAGATCACATAGTGCTCTTCTTTCTGGGTCCAACTTACTTCACTTAACCTAGTTGTCTCCAATCTGTATTGTCACAAATGGCAGGATTTCCTTCTTTTTATGGCTGACTTTCTTTACCCATTTATTAGTTGATGGACATTCAGGTTGTTCCCATTTCATGGCTATTGTGAATAATGCTGCAATAAACACTGGAGTGTATTTATCTCATCAACATATGATTTCACTTCCTTTGGTTGCATATTGAGAAGTGATAGGTCTATTTTTAATTTATTTTTCCTTTATTCTCTTTGGTACTGGGGATTGAACTCAGGGACAGCTGACAACTGAGCCACATCCCGAGCCCTACTTTGTATTTATTTTTTTTAAGATACAGGCTCTCACTGAGTTGCTTAGTGACTCTCTTTTGCTGAGGCTGGCTTGAAGTTGCAATCCTCCTACCTCAGCTTCCAAGATGCTGGAATTATAGGCATGCATGAACACACCCAGCTCTATTTTTAATTTTTTTTTTTTTTAGTTGTAGTAGGACACAATAACTCTATTTATTTATTTTTTTAAAGGCTTATTTTTTAAAATATTTATTTTTTAGTTATAGTGAACACAATATCTTTATTTTATTTTTTATTTGGTGTTAAGGATCGAACCCAATGCCCCACGCATGGTAGGCAAGGGTTCTACCTCTGAGCCACAACCCCAGCCCCAACTTTATTTATTTTTAAGTGGTGCTGAGAATCAAACACAGCGCGCCTCGCACGTGCTAGTGAACGCTCTACCACTGAGAACAACCCCTGCCCCTCTATTTTTTATTTATTTACTTTTTAGTTGTAGGTAAACATAATATCTTTATTTTACATTTTTTTTAATGTGGTGCTGAGTATCGAACCCAGTGCCTCATGCATGCTAGGCAAGTGTTCCTCCTCTGAGCCAAAACCCCTCTATTTTTTTAATATGTATTTTTTTAGTTGTAGATGAACCTTTATTTTATTTATTTATTTATTTTTATGTGGTGCAGATGATTGAACCCAGTGCCTCACACATGCTAGGCTAATGTTCTACCACTGAGCTACAGCCCCAGCCCCTCTATTTTTAATTTTTTAAGAAACTTCCATACCATTTCCCATCATGGCAGTATGAAATTACATTCTGCCAATAACATGCAAGAGTAATCTTTTCTCTAAATCCTTGCCAACACTTGTTATCCTTAGTCTTTTTGATAGTAATCATTCTTACTGAAATAAGGTGATAACTTATTTATATGGATTTGATTTGCATTCTGATGATTGTTGAGGTTGAGCACTTTTTAATGTCTGTTGGGCATTTGTATGTCTTCTCTGGAGCAAATTCTACATAGATCTATTGCCCATTTTTATTTATTCATGTATTTTGCTTGGTCTTACCTTTGCTGTCAAGTTTCTGCAGCTCCTTATATATTCTGGATTTTCACTCCCTGTCAGATGTAGTGTAATCTGGGAAAAGAGACTCAAGCAATCTTGAAAATGTGCTCCAAGGTTTTACAAAGTGGCAGCTACATTTATAGCTTTATGGAAATCTATGAATATACACAACAACTGGTATAATGCTCAAAATAATTATATTCAGTGATAGAAGTGAAACAAACCAAAAAACCACATATTTTATGATTCACTTTACATAGGAATGTAGAAAATGTAAGTTAATTGCTAGTGACAAAAAACAGTACATGATTGACTTGGAATGAGGAAGGCTGGAGGGAGGGATCACAAAGGAACTGGAGCAAGCTTGGGGGTGATGTTCTTTCACCTCTCCCCTACCATTCAATGCCCCATTGCTGGGGATGGAACCCAGGGCCTCTGCATGCTGGGCAAGAGCTCTACCACTGGGCTACCTCCCCAGCCCACAATTCTTTATGCTGATGGACATGACGATGTCACAGGTATATACTATGTCCAAACTATTCAACACGTACAAGTTAAATAGGTAGTTTATTGCATATCAATTTCATCTCTAAAAATCTTTTAAAAAATGGAATAGATACAATATTTGTAAAGTATGTATAGAGTGTAACAATGCAAACAAACAGTCCCATCACCCAATTTTAAAAAGTAAATGGTACCGTTATTTTTTTTTATTTCTATGTTCCATAATCACCCTAAGTCCAGGCTTTCTTAATATTCTTAATATTGTTGCCTACAATCATTTTCTAAATCCTACAGGCTCCCAAGCATGAACATTCAGAAGACTGTTTTTATCTAAATTAATAGAATAATGCAGTAGTCAAGCACAATTGGAAGACTTGACACTTGTCTTTCAAAATTTGGGCAGCCCAAAACTGTAACTTAACAATAATTCTGCTATTGAGTTAATTTATTAACATCTTAGAGCCTCAACCCAGAATATAAAATGGAGAATTCTTGTTGACTGACCAGGCAAGCATGGTTTCTCAAGTCCTTTTCAAAAATAGGGCTTAAAGATGGGGCATGCTGGTTCATACCTATAGTTCTAGCTAACCTGAAGGAGGAGGCAGGAGGAGGCAGGAGGAGGAAGTTGGAGGATAGCCTTGGCAAAATAGTGAGATCTGTATCCAAAAACAAAAACAAACCAACTAACAAACAAACAAACAAACAAACAAAAGAAAAACACTTAATTGGGTCACTGGGGAAAAAACAAACAATCAGAAAAAACAAAATCAAAACCTAAGCAAAACAAAAGAAGAGTTTTGGGGGTGGAGGGGAGGAGGGAGGGGGAATGGCAGTATTCTTTTGTTGTGCTTATACCAGGCTCCACCAACAGATTGTGTTTTCTTTTCTTTGTAAAGGACGCTGGAGCACCAGTGTGGGGGTGAAAGGACACTTGCAACACACTAGCAGGAGTCTCCAACCCAGAGAAGGGGAAGCAGGAATATATTTGGAACACAGGATTGTAATCAATTTTCCTTCTGCAGAAAAGATGGGAACATTCTCATTCTACTTCTCGAAAACAGCTATGAGTCAACTTCTGTGCACATTCAGCAAAAAGGGCCTCTAGATCTTGCTTTGACTTGAGCTCCATTTTTCCAGAAAAGCCAGTTCCTCCTCTGCAGCTGATTGACTCTGGACCATGCGCCAAGAGCTTGCCTCCTATAATTAAAGGAGTCCAGTCTCCAACTGTTGCACTGCTTTCTCTTTCTCCTGAGAGATGGCGTTCACCGTCTTTATCCTCCAGCTGGCCGTCCGCATCCTGTCGCTTCCCATGTACTTGCTTAACTTTCTAGGCTTATGGGACTCGATATGCAAAAAATGGTTTGCCTACTTCTTGTCAAAGGCCTCTGTGTTGTACAACCAATACATGGCAGGCAAGAAGCAGGAGCTCTTCAGCAAACTGCAGGACTTTGTAGGCCCCTCCGGGAAGCTCTCCCTGCTAGAGGTGGGGTGCGGCACTGGGACCAACTTCAAGTTCTATCCCCCTGGATGCAGAGTGACCTGTGTTGATCCCAACTCCAACTTTGAGAAGTTCTTATTCAAGAGCATTGCAGAGAACAGACACCTGCAGTTTGAGCGCTTCTTGGTGGCTGCTGGGGAGAACATGCACCAGGTGGCTGACAGTTCTGTGGATGTGGTGGTCTGCACCACAGTGCTGTGCTCCGTGGCGAACCAGGAACAGGTGCTCCGTGAGGTGTGCAGAGTGCTGAGGCCGGTGAGTGATGGGGAGGAGAGAAGGACGAATTGGTAGTATCCTAATCCCCAAGGGCAGCCCTATTAACTTCAGGTGGATTCTAATGTAATGAGTAAACTACTAGAGAAGACATGTTTGAATTCTTTAAATCTGAAAAACTATAAAGGGAAGAATTTATAAATCTAAATATGAAAAATAATTCTAAAACTACTACAGAGAAACAAGGTCCTATATACAAATTTCAAATATAAACACAAACTGGAAAAAAGTATTTGCCAAGAAGATAGACAAAGGATTAATGTCCATTATGTTAAAAGTCAGTACTAATCAATAAAATCAGTATGTTTATTTAATTGTAGAAAGGAGAGAGAAATGAGCAATGAGCAGGAGCAGAAATATAAATTATAATAGCCAATTACAGGATCAAAATGTTCAAATTAATTTAAAAAGCTTACTAAAGTGAGATATGATTTTTGGGGGCAGAGTACCAGGGATTGAACTCAGGGCCAATCACTGAGCCACATCCCCAGACCTACTTTGTATTTTATTTAGAGACTGGTCTCACTGAGTTGCATAGTGCCTCACTTTTGCTGAAGCTGGCTTTGAACTCGCAATCCTCCTTCCTCAGCCTCCCAAGCTGCTGGGATAACAGGTGTGTGCCACTGGCCCAGCTTAAATATCATTTTTTAAAAATATGTTTTTACTTGTAGATGCACACAATACCTTTATTTTATGTATTTATTTTTATGTGGTGCTGAGAATCAAACCCAGTGCCTCACACGTTAGGCAAGTGCTCTACCACTGAGCTATAGCCCCTAACATGTCATTTTTACCTGTTATGAGACAAGGATTTTTATACTTATTTGGGTGTAGTGTTGCTTTGGGTTTGGGGAATTAGACTGTCTTTCATGCTGCTGGAAGATCTTCAATAGGATCATTTAATAACATGAAAGTATACATACTCAGTTATCCAACAGGAACTTAACCTAACCCACAAATTTGCAAATCCTTATCTATATGCAAGGATATCCATTATAGTAGTATTTATGATAACAGCAAGTATACACTGAAAGGAGGCTGTTTAAGCAAATTATCACACAGTGTAAAAGAATACTGAGCAGCTATTTAAAAGTACAAGAAGAGAAGTCTAAGCTAATTATGAAGAAAAAATCCTGAGAACCACTATTAAATGAGAAAAAGCAATCAAAACACAGAATGTAAAGCCAAAATCCCACTGTATCAAAGAATATATACATATGTAAATGAATGAAGAAAGATATTGTGTCCATCTATAAATGAAAAAATATTTTTAAAGTTTTAAAAAATAGTGGGAATATTATGCCATATTTGTACATGTACATAATTGATCAATCTCACTGCCCTGCACCTCCCCTTATTCTCTACCCCCACTCCCCAATCCACTTGCTCTGCTCTATTGATTCCCCTTTTATTTTGTTATTATTTTAACTAGTGCATTGGGTATATATAAAGCCTATACTCATTGTACACACAAAACCTTAACAGTATTTTTCTCTAGTTAGTGAAATGGTGAAAGATTGATTTTCTTCTTAAACCATTTTTTTTTTAATGTCCTGGGGGTTGAACCAAGGTCTACATTCATTCTAGGCAACTACACCCACAGCCCCTCTGCCCTGCCACTACAATCTTTATTTTTCTTTTTCGATTTTATTTTATTTTCTCTCTAACTGGCTCAGGGTAGCCTTGAACTTGTGATCTTCCTTCCCTGGTCACCCAAGCAGCTGGGATTGTATGCTCAATCAACAACTTTTCTGTATTTTCTAAACATCCTAGAATGAACATGTTGCTGAGGCAATACTGCCAGCTTCTAAAGCCAGACTGCATGGGATCAGAGTCTGATTCTCAAAATTACAAGCTGTGTCACTTTGGGCAAGCTACTTTTATTTAGTTAGTTAGTTGTGATGTGCAGTCCGTGTTTTACGTTTTGGCCTTCAGGCATTCCTTTTACAACCAGAAAACCCATGTTATATGCTTTCGATTGGCAGCTCTGTGAAATAATTGACAGAAGAAGAAACTGCTGCCCAAAATAGTGTCTTACTAAGTTTTAATTTAGCCATGACATTTTATGAAGATGGCTACTAAGGCCATGAAATCTGAAACTTCAGTCATATTATATATTTGTTTTCCCTAAACCAAAAATTTTTAAATTATTATTTTTTTCCTTTCCCAGGGAGGGGCTTTCTTTTTCATAGAACATGTGGCAGATAAGCGTTCAACCTGGAATTACTGTTGGCAACAGGTCGTGGAGCCTGCTTGGTACCTTGTGTTTGATGGATGCAGCCTGACCAGAGAGAGCTGGAAGGCCCTGGAGCGCGCCAGCTTCTCTAAGCTTAAGCTGCAGCACATACAGGCCCCGCTGTCCTGTGTGTTGGTGCGCCCTCATATCTGTGGGTATGCTGTGAAATAGCACGGGTGGCAGTAGAGCTGAATGACTTGAACAATTTAAGACTTCAGTTTTTCATTTAAAATACTAATTGAGAAAAGGGACACTTAATGTTATGTAAAGTTGAATTCATCCTTAAAAGTTTCTATTATATCTTATTTGGACATTTTTGATTGTTTCCCCAAAGAATCAAACCCACCAAAATAAAAAACAACTTGGAACTCTCCCTTCAAAAGAAACAGGGGGGCTTTCATAATTGAAGCCAATGATGTCCAAACCTTACTTTCTTCAGGGATTTGGAAATCTTTCCAGTTGTCTTCTTTAAATTGTTATCCACATATTTTCATTTCACCCCTCTTGGGAGAGATGGTGCTAAGAAGCAGTTAAATCACTTCAAAACACGACTTCCAACAGGGAACAGTGAAAAGACATTAGCAATTCAAAAACTGAACAAAGAAATATGAGCTAACTGAAAATGGAGGTACAAACAACACAGATATTCTGTAAAACAAAGAAGAACCTATTTGTTATTCTTGATATCACTGGTTTGCCTTTCCGGGTTAAAGTACCAGGCTGCCTCATGTCGTTCTGTCCAGCTTTCTGTCTTTTATACAGTGTTCCACCAAAGGTTGTTTTCCTGCATTCCAGTCCTCACTTCTTAAGATACTTCACACATTAGTATAAACATAAAGCTAGATGAGGCAGTTTGGGTTCTGGGGCTCATTGTCCTTGTAATCCAGCACATAATTTGCTGAATATAGATGATTACACGCAAGGAAAGAAACTACAAATAGGAAAACTTGCAGAATTAGTAGATTCCATAAGACCCCTAAAAATCAAGCAACCCTTGAGCCTGTAAATAAGTAGGCAAGCATTTCTTTGATTATTCTGATCAAAATCTACTCCATCCAAGATGATTTCTTTGTTCTCTGCACTTATAGGAGCCATGAAAATGATCACAAGTGCTTTGAAAACAAGTGTTAGGCTGGTTAGTCAGAGGATTTCATAGGATGTTCAGCAACAGTTTGCATGTATTTTAACAAATTTGTGTTTTCTGAAATGATTTTGCAAAAGTACTATTTTAAATACCAAATCAACCAATAAATTCACATTGATTTTAAAAATAATAATAAAAGAGAGTTGATCTCTTTGACAACTTGGTTTCATTTTTCTTCATGTCTCTAAGAGGTCTTCATTGTCGCAAACTAAGTACTTGAATTTCTGGACTTTTCTTTCTACTGCTGGGTAAGTGGAAACACGGCTAGTGGATCTGAGGAATAGCAATCTTGCAACGATCAGAGTGGGGCTTTGAAAGGGTTGTGTCCAGAGAAAGATCCTATTAGTGAAATGCACTGTTCTGCCTCTTGAACAGGAAAAGGATTCCTGGTGCAAGTGAGGTGGGATGTTCACCTAAAGCTCTGCAACCTGAATCTCCTTCCTCTGCAGTCTCCCAAAAGTAGGAGCCTTCTTTATCTACCCACCTCACTATTGCTTAAGTTGGTCTAGTGACTGAGAGAGATGAAAAGACCCAGGTGTACTTGGTGATACGTTATCCCACTGGGAGATAATACCCAAGTACTAGTCACTTTCTTATTAAATCCCTCTTGTCCAAGTATGGCAAATAACATCCTCACTTTTGATGAAAAATATTAAGGGGGTCTGGGGTTGTGGCTCAGTGGTAGAGTACTCTCCTAGCATGTGTGAGGCACCTGGTTTGATCCTCAACACCACATATAGAAAAAAATAAAATTTCTTACATTATTCCACGTTACTTGGCAAGTTTAGAAGCCCTGATTCCCCAAACCACCAAATCTGCTCTGACAATCATTGCTGCCATGTCATTTTCTAATGGCTTCCCTTCTCCAAACCGGACAACAAATACTTAACATCTCTAAAGGTCTCAGGAAGGGATTTAAAACTGCGTTTTTAAAAAAGAGAGAGAAAGAAAGAAAGAAAAGGCAAAGGCAAAACATATTCAATTCTTTCAAGCCCTGTGTTGGTTAGGAGCCCATTGATTCCAATTGTCAGAACTCATGACCCAGACAGGCTTAAGCTAAAAAGGACTTTAGTGCCTCAAACTAGTGAAAAGCACAGGGGCGGCACGCCCCAGGCACAGGTTGCTCAGGGCTCAAGTAATGCTATCAGAAGCCAGATAGACTTTAGGATCAAGTCTACACTCTTTTTCTGTTTGTCTATTGAGACAAAATAAAAAAGCTTGATCTTCCCTAAAAGAGTCTTCTCGGCTTTTTGTGCATCTACTTTTTATATATAGATTATTATTATTTTTTTTTTATGGATAGCCAAAGCCACCTGCAGCTAGTAGACGTGGGTGTAAAAACTGTGGCTGCTTGGCTGACCACAGACAGTCACTGTGCCTCTCTCCCATTCTTGAGTCAACAGGTTGTAGCTACTGCTGCTCTGGGATGCAGCCACACAGCAGAACCAGGTCAGTGGGACAAGCAGAAGGCAGGACAGGTAATGGAGTTGGTACCACAACACATGTAATGTCAGCATTGGTCTCTGCCACCCAGAAATGGTCAAGGGAGATGGTGTCAGATCCTGGCATCTCTCCACTGCTTCTGAAATCCCATGGGCAACCACAGCAGCCATCATGATGGCCATGAGAGACCTTTGCTCTGGCTACAGCACCTCCACATGACTCCATTTAGCAGCCTCTCTGGATGGCTCCACCAACCCTGAAGCTGCTTCAGGTGTTCCAGTCTGTGGAGAGCACCTTCCCACCTGTGACAGCTGGCACAGGAGGCAACAGTACACCTGGCACAGACTGGCATCTCTATGCAAAAACTCTGTGGTTAGCAGGCAAGAGACTGTACACATGTTTGGGCCCATGAATATGAGCCAAACTACCCTCACCCTCACTGAGTCAGTCTGGGCAAGTCTCCTTCCCATTTACTTCTCTCCATTTTGATGCAGCATGTGTTCCTAACACAGCCTCTTTCAGATGGTTTTATTTTGTCTATTTATTTCTTTTTTAAGAAAATCTGTGTGGTCACTTAATTCTTTTGCCCATTTGTGATTTCTATCTCAAGTAGAGCAGGCTGAACATGTCCATTAACAGCTATTAACACCAAGGGTTGCTGGTCTGAGAACATCCAGCAGCCAGAGGGCTTCTGAAGAGTCCCAGAGAATGACTAAGAGCTACAGGGGACTTGCTAACTCCAGCTGCTAAGACTGGCTGAGAGAACTGCTAAGAGTCAAGAACCACTGGCACCCAGAGTTCAGAGCTGTTAACTCTAAGGGAGCTGCACTTTGTCTGGGCATGACTTCCATCTGAATTGAGCAAAAGAACCCTCAGCCAACTTGAAACACCATTAGGAGTCAGTTCAAAGATGAGTTCCCACCTTCATCCTTCCAGACCCAAGGCCAGGTGGAAAGAGCAAGTCCATGTTTACAAAAATTCTACCTCAAGACCTGAAATTAGTCTAAATTGGCTCTGACTGACAATACTGTGTCATGAGTCCATTCCTGAGCCTATCCCTACAGCAAAATGGCAGAGATGGACTGTGCTGACTGGCTCATGTATAGGTAACAGAGCTTCCTCCTTGGGGCTCAGCACACCTAAGCATGTGAACTGAGAAAATGAAAGTTGTATATTCTCTTAATGAAAAGAGGACATGGAACTGGGACAAGAGATTGGAATGCATGCAAGGCACATAACAAATGTCCATAAGCCATAAGACAGAACAGGCATGACTCCCAAAAAGGTACTCTTCCTTTTTTATTGTTTTCTTCAATAGATTTGCCTAAGTCTAGTGAGTACATGCTTGTCATGCTCAGATGCATGGGTGATAACTGCAATGCCCTTGCTTGCCACCACTACTACCCTGAAGTGCAGCTAGGCAGCCCCACTGGGCCTATACACAACAGGGTTAAGTACTGGGCTGGGATCAGGCTGGGGCTGATCCACCTGCCATGTAATGTCTTCTTTTCCTATTTGCATCACTTTACTTTCCTTCTGTTTCCAGATTGTTTTGGCCAGAGATTCAATAACTATATTGCACAAGAGTTGCGAAAGTGAACATCCTGACTTCCTCCATATTTTAAAGGAAATGCTTTCAGTTTTTCCTCATTCACTATGATATTGGTTTTGGGTATGTCATATATAGCCTTACTGGTGTTGAAGCAAGTTCCTTCTATCCCTAGTTTCTTCAGTGTTTTTATCATGAATGGGTGCTGAATTTGGATGAAGGTTTTCTCTCGTTTATTGGGATGACTGTGTGATTTCTGTCCTTAATTCTATTTATGTGGTGAATTCCATTTATTAATTTGCTTATGTTAAGCCATCTTGAAAACCTGAGATAAAACCAACTTGTCATGATGTCCATTCTTCTTAATATGTTGTTGAATATAACTTACTAATGTTATTAAGGATTTTTACATCTACATTCATCAGGGATAATGGCCTACAGTTTTCTTTCCTTGATATGTCCTTAACTGGTTCTGGTGTGATGATGATACTGACTTCACAGAATGAATTTGAAGTGTCCCATCCCTTTCTATTTCATGCAATAATTTGAGGAGCACTGGCATTTGTCCTTCTTTTAAGTTTTGGTAGATTCCAGCTTAAATCCACGTGGTCCTTAATGAAAAGAGGACATGGAACTGGGACAAGAGATTGGAATGCATGCAAGGCACATAACAAATGTCCATAAGCCATAAGACAGAACAGGCATGACTCCCAAAAAGGTACTCTTCCTTTTTTATTGTTTTCTTCAATAGATTTGCCTAAGTCTAGTGAGTACATGCTTGTCATGCTCAGATGCATGGGTGATAACTGCAATGCCCTTGCTTGCCATCACTACTACCCTGAAGTGCAGCTAGGCAGCTTTCCTTTATTGGAAAGCTTTTGATAACTGCTTCTACCTCATTGCTAGTTATGCATCTGTTTGATTCCTCTATGACCTCTTCATTCAATTTTGACAGGTCATGTGTCTACAAATGTATCTTTAAAATTTTTTTTCTTAGGTTTTCCAATCTATAGAAGTTTTCAAAATAGTCCTCAATGATTCTTTGGATTTCTGTAATATCTGTTGTGATTTCCTCTTTTCCATCTCTAATTTTATTAATTTGGATTGTCTTTTTCTTTTGGTTAGTTTTTCTAAAGGATTATCAATCTTGTTTATCTCTTCAAAGAACCAACTCTTTGGTTTTTACTTTTGTATTGTTTTTTACTTTTCTATTTCTTTTATTTCAGCTCCCATCTTATGTATTACTTCCTCCTACTGGTTCTGGAATTGATTTGTTCTTCTTATTCAAGGGCCGTGAGATGAATCATTAGGTTGCTGATTGGGGAATCTTCCTGATTTCATTATGTAGGCACTCATAGCTATAAACTTTCCCTTTAAACTTCCTTCATAGTGTCCCAGAGGTTCTCATATGTTCTCATATGAGGTCGACCCGCTTTTGTATCATGATTTATCAAATTTTTTTTATTTCTCCACTGACTTCTTCTGTCATGTATTCATCATTCAAAGTGTACTGTGCAACCTCCACATGTTTATATAATTTCTGTAGTTTTTTTGTGTTTATTTCTGACTTCATCCCATTTTGATCAAATAAGATGCAAGAAGTTGTATCAATTTTTGTAGATTTTAGAGTTGCTTTGTTGTCTAAAATATGGTTTATTTTGGAGAAGATTCCATGAACAGCTGAGGAAAAAAGTGTAGTTGGCTGTGTTGAGTGAAATATCTTATAGATGTCTGTTAAGCCCATTTGATTTATAATATATATATATATATATATATATATTTTTTTTTTTTTTTGGTCTGAAGAGTCTTTACTGAGTTTATGTCTGGATGAATCTGTTTATGTAATTCATTTTCAAAGTGTTCTTTCATTGTTTGCATTTGCTGTCTAATGACTTCTTTAAGATTCCATTCCATCTGAGTCAAGTATGCCTTGCGTTCTTTATCTGACCATTTTTCTGATGTAAACTACTTTCTCCTGTAAATGTAAGCTGTCCTACATTCTTTGTAATCCTTTTTTCCCTTGTTTTTTCATGGTGCTCACGTTACTTTCCAGCTCTATTTGACTGCTGTGTTTCTATTTTCTCCTATAAATTTGTTTTGGTTTTGTATATCTCCGGGATCTCTCCTTTGTGATGGGAGACTATGTCTAGAGATGTTGGGCTTTATTCTAATTTAAAGCAAATTCATTCGTTTCATAAAAGGCATACGGATTCTGAAGGCATATAACGATCTGCGGTTTGGTCTTAGGACTTTATGTTTAGGTCGGATGCTGTGATGGTATGGGGGTTAGTATGTCTTAGCTCCTTGGAAGATTGCTCTATTGAAGGGGGATATTAACAGGAGAATGGAGTAGAGTATTTGGGGGTAGCTAGGGACTTAGGAGCACTATAGACAGCCTCAGAACATTCACCTATTTGCATTTAGAAAATTACACATAATGAAAGTTGTAATGCTTGGGATGAAAGGTAGGGGAAGGGGAAGGAAGAAGTCCTTAAAGAGAAAGAGGGATAGAATAATAGGTAGAATAAAAGAAAAGGGAAAGATAAAAATTGAAAAGAGAAAAGGAAAAAAAAAAGCTAAATGCAGTCTTAGAGTTCTATTTTCTTCTCTTCCAGTAGGTGGAGCTGTGCCCTCCGAGCTGAGCTTCTGCTCGCAATACGCAGGAAACAATCCCTGTGAGGCTGCTCCTCTTCCCCAACTGGGCGGCTCTCCAATCCTGGTCGCCCAGGGCTGTTTCTGGTCTCCAGTCCACCCCCCACCCTCACCCCCCACCCCCCGCCCCACTTCTCCTGCCAGCCAGGCCCCACTCATCGGTGGCATTCTCCACAGATCTAGTTACACTTGCACCCCCCTGGGTGCCCTGTTCTCCTGAACAACTGGGCACTCTCTCTGTTTGCCATTCACCTAGACCCCAAGGTTGTGGAGCGGGTGAGCTGGGGGCCGTCAGCTTATTTTGCCTGGTCACCTCTGGTAGCCATGCTGCTGAGAGCTGGCGAAAAAGGCCTCGGCTGTCGCTGCTGGTGGAAGGGGGAGTTGGAGGTCAGGTGTCCCTCCTATTTCCCTTGGCTCCTATAATCACGCCCACGGAGAGATGGGGAGAGATTTTTGAGATTTCCCCACTGTTATGTATCTGGTGGGGTGAGAGTCACACACCTGTTGTCACCGATTTGGCTGGGAAGGGATCCTATCACCGAACTCTGGTGACATCAATTCTCTGCTATGGTGGACTCTGGTCCCCTTGCCGGGGTGTCCAATGGGAAGGCTGGGTCTGGTCCGTCTCTCCTAGGTCCCGATCTCAGTTCTTGGTCCGCTGTCTCATGGAGGTTTGGTTAGCAACCTCTTCAAAGGGTCCAACTCTTCATTTCTTTACACCGCTCGCGGGTCTCAGGTAGTGCTGAGACGACTCCATCTGCGGCGGGCCGCCAAACAACCGGCCAGCATCTCCGCTTGCGGGATGGCCCAGATTCACCCGCGCCTGAGCAAGCTGCCGCATGTGAGAGGCCCAAACTCCCCACTTAGGTCTCATTTCAGCAGAATTTTGCTGGGAGTTTCTTAGCAGGCAGCATCCAGTTGTTCTGAGGTCTCTCTCTGTCTGCAAGGTTGAGGAGGTGATGGGAGTGCTGCCTCCCTGCCTGCCGCCATGTTCCAGCTCCTGCCAGTGATTCTTAAAGTTGGCCTCTTAATGTCCCAGAATCCTTGTATATTCTGCTCATGGTCATTTTCTTGTCTTTAATACTGTGTAAATAAAAATTCAGGGTCAACCACTTTGTCTTCCAGCTCTGAGATTCTGTCTTCAGTGTGACCTACTCTAGGAGAAAGACTTTCAACTGAACATTTTATTGTGTCCTTCATTTGCAAGATTTCTGTTTACTTCTTTTATGATATCTCTATCTCCTTACTAAATTTCTCCTTCGTATTCTGTACTACTGTCTAATTCATTCTATCATTTTTCTGTGTTGTCTTGGAATTCACTGATCATTTTTATAATCATTCTTATTATGCCATCCACTTTGATATCTTTGAGGGCTATTCTTGAGGAATTATGCACTTTAGGAAGCACCATGGTACCTTGTTTTTCATGTTTCTTGTATTCTTGTGTAGGGTTTTAGAATCTGTTGGAATGGATTTCTCTTCCACTCTTACATGTGGGCCTTTTTACGGCATAAACTTTTCTTGCCAAAGTATTCTAGAGAAATCTAGATGGAAACCACTTGTAGGTGTGGTGTCCAGTCTTTGGAGTTAATTCTGTTTTTGCTGTAGGAGTGGATATCCATTAGTGAGACCTGAGTCCCATGCCCAGCCATTCCTACTTGGAGTCTGTTTGATAGTTTGGGGGTTTTGTCTTTTTTCTTCTTTGTGTTAAAGCATCGCTGAAGTGTGAACATGGTCAATTTATGTGTGGAACAAGTTGTGCTATTTCTTGGCCAGGTGTAGCTCTGCTGCAGAATCTCTACCCTGTAGTGTTCCAGTAGATTCCTAACACCTTGCAGGACAGGAGGAAATAAAAAACAGCAATAATAGAAGCATATATACAGCACTAAAATAAATACCCAGTGCCTACTATGACATCTGTGACACTAATTACAAAAACAGGAACGGTGGGGTCAGCAATTCCTGAAAGCAAAAATAATAAATAGCTGAGAATAAGAGTGGGTATTAAATAGCAGCTGTCAACCACGCTTTCATGTACTAATGACTGCCACAACATGAATGGGGCAGGGCATGGATTATATCAACCAGTTAGTTCTCAACATGATAAAAATGCAGTTCATTAAGAGAAAAGAAAATGTAACAGAAAGTTTAAATGTGAAGAGAGAGAAAGCAAAAGAGCTTTACCAAACAATGGGTATGAAGAAGGAGGAGAAAAAAAAAAGAAATTTTTTAAAATACATATTTTAGTTCTTGATGGACCTTTATTTCATTTATTTATTTATACGTGATGCTGAGAATTGAACCCAGTGCCTCACACTTGCCAGGGAAGTGCACTACCACCTAGCCACAAAGCGAGCCCCAGAAAAAAAGAAATTTAAAAAGCAAAGTAAGTATTGGGAGAAAGAAAAAGAGAATTTGGCTATAAGAGGGAGAAGAAAGCAAAAAGAGAAACAAGAGAAGCAAAGCAGAACAAAACCAAACCAAGACAAACAAACAAAAGGCACTAACGGTCAAAAGACATGGAAAAATCACAACCATAGAAAATGGTAATGAGAAAAAAAGAAACAAATACATACATGTGTGTGTATATTTCCACAAACCAATCCATGCAGCCTATGCCCAACTGTCCTTTCCCTTTCTTCTACAGTGACAGAGAAGACAGCTCCAGCGAGCAAGTGTGCAAGGGCTGGAGGTTGTTAAACCGTTCCTCGTTTTGTGTTGCTCACTGTGTTACCATCTGGAGTGGTCTAAAACTGAAGTTGGTTGAAATACTTTTCCACTTCCACTCTCACAGTACAAGGTAAGAAGGAATGGGAAGTGCTGCCATTAGAGTTTTGTCTGGACAAACCAGATAGATGCACTCCCAGGTGGGGCTACTGCAGAATTCTAAGTGGGGAGATCCAGTGGATCTTAGGATCTTTGTTGGGTGGTATTTGCTCTGGAGTTTTAGATCAACACAACCCTAGGGCTGGGCAGATGTTGATTTCTGGCTGACACTCTGGATTTCAGTAGCTTCCTGAGAATTCTACCTGTGGGGCAGGGGAGCCAACATCCACAGATCGCACACATTCCACTGCCCACAAAGACAGCCTTCAGATTTAATCTCTGAAAAGAAGCATGGCCACCTATTCAGCTTCCTGAGCCTCTTCAGCTGGTCACATGAGCCGCCAGCTCAAAGGGAAAGCAAGTTGCACTCCCTTCTGTATCTCATGCTTGAATCCCCAGATACAGACTTCTCTGTGCCTGTCTCACTCACGTTCTTCTAGGTACCCTAAGCCACACAGTAGGTACTTGCTGGAGCAGTATGGCAATGTTTGCCATCACCTCACAGGGGGCTGCATAACAGCTACAGTGTGGCCTCCTCCACATGGTGGCCAGCTTCAGCTCTCCACTTGCTGATTGAAAAACACAAAGTTTCAAACACTAGTTTGCTGTGCAGCCTCTGGACAGCTATGTTCAGGCCACTTTTCTGTTCACCTATTCCTCCCATGCTCTCCAACCAACTCCATTATGAATCAGCATCCTTATGTCAGAGAAACCACTTGGCATTTGTTTTTTGGTGGATTGGCTAACTTCACTTAGCATTATATTCTCCAATTCCATTCAGTTACCTACAAATGACATGATTTTATTCTCTTTTAATGCTGAAAGTGTTCCATTGTGTACATATACCACATTTTCTTTATCCATTCATCATCTGATGGACATCTAGATTCCACAGTTTAGCTATTGTGAATTGTGCTACTAGAAATATTAATGTGACTGTGACCCTGTGGTATGTTGTTTTTAAGTCCTTTGGATATAGAGCAAGGAGAGGGATAGCTGAGTCAAATGGTGGTTCCATTCACAGTTTTCCAAGGAATCTACATACTGCTTTCCATATTGGCTGCACCAATTTGCAGTCCCACCAGCAATGTGTGAGTGTGCCTTTTACCCGACATCCTCACGAACACTTATTGTTGTTTGTCTTCATAATAGCTTCCATTCCGACTGGAGTGAGATAAAATCTTAAGAGTAGTTTTGATTTGATTTCTCTATTTTCTAGAGATGTTGAACATTTTTTTAATATATTTGTTGATTGTATATCATCTTCTGAAAAGTGTCTGTTCAGTTCCTTGGCCCACTTATTGATCGGGTTGTTTTTTTTTTTTTTTTTGGTGTTAAGATTTTTGAGTTCTTTGTATATCCTAGAGATTAGTGCTCTATCTGATGTATGTGTGGTAAAAATTTGCTCCCAAGCTGTAGGCTCTCTATTCACCTCACTGATTCTTTTTTTTTTCCCAGTGACATTTTTTTTTATTATTGGTTGTTCAAAACATTACAAAGCTCTTGACATATCATATACTGATTCTTTTTTTGCTATGAGCTTTTAAATTTGAATCCATCCCATTTATTGATTCTTAATTTTTAACTCTTGCACTATAGGAGTCTTATTAAGGAAGTCAGGGCCTAATCCGCCATGATGGAAATTTGGGCCTACTTTTTCTTCTAATAGGAGCAAGTGTCTACCATTTAATTCCTATGTCCTTGATTCACTTTGAGTTGAGTTTTGTGCATGGTGAGAGAGAGAGGGGTTTCATTTCATTTTGTTGCATATGGATTTCCAGTTTTCCTGGCACCATTTGTTGAAGAGGCTATCTTTTCTCCAATGTATGTTTTGACACCTTTGTCTAATATAACTGTAGTAATGTGGGTTTGTCTCTGTGTCCTCCATTTTGTACCACTGGTCTACAACTCTATTTTGGTGCCAATACCATGCTGTTTTTGTTACTCTTGCTCTGTAGTATAGTTCTAGGCCTCCTAATTTTGCCAGTCCTTTGTTATTTAGAAGTAAACATGTAGAAAACCATTCAGGGCTGGGGATGTAGCTTAGTGGTAGAGCACTTGCCTAGCACATGCGGGGCCTTGCGTTCAATCCCCAGCAAAGAAAACAAACCAATAAAACAAAACTGTGTGCTGCTTTAAATAAGCAGCACTTCCCAACTCCCTCACTATCCAGGATTCTTTCTCTATTCTTTAAGGACCACATAAAATGATACCCCTTCTACAGAGCATGCTCTGGTTTTGTCAAAAAGCTTCTTCTCTGGGAAATCTTTTAGCACCCAGTAGAAATCATACCTAGTGGTGTGATTTCTCATCACCAATCCTTTCTTCCTTCCTTCTATGTGACAAACGGTGCTTGCTACACTGCAGGTGTTCAGAAGGTATTTACTGATCAATTCACCATCAAGTTCTGCTTCTTCCAAATACCTCTCAGCCAGTCCCTGCCCCTCCATCCCACAGCCATGTCCTTAGTCTGAGAGCTAAAGCCTGGATGACCACATGTATGGGTTGCCTGGAGAAGGCTGGAATGACAAAGCATTTATGTGGGAACTTGCTTGTTATTGCAAGAAATGAAGAAGATGAATTTGGCTTATGACAGTTTGAATCTAAGTTGAGTTTGAGTTACCGAAAGAGAAATGTTTGGAAGGTAATAAACTATGGGGCTAAATGCTCAGTGAGCAGACAGAAGTACAAGGTTACCATCAGCATGAAGAACTTATCATGAGTGTGTTGACTGTTATCACACAGTTTTCCTCTTCTATTGAAGTGGGCAAGTGCTTTCTTCATAGAATCTGTAAATGTGGTGTAGTACACTGAAAATTTTTTGAATATAGAAGCATTTTGGCATTCTTAGGATAAAATACATTTAAACCATACTTCTACATTGATGCCATTTATTTATGATCTTTTCATCTTTATTCATATGTGAATTTAGCATACAATTTTTTAATATTGTTTTTGTCTGAATTACATTAATGTAATACTAGCTTTCTAAGAGAGGCTAATTAATCTCCTACTTTTCTACCTTCTAGAACTATTTAAAAAAGCAAGTGAAACCACCATTTGACCCAGCTATTGCCCTTCTCGGACTATTCCCTGAAGACCTTAAAAGAGCGTACTACAGGGATACTGCTACATCAATGTTCATAGCAGCACATTTCACAGTTGCTAGACTGTGGAACCAACCCAGATGCCCTTCAACAGATGAATGGATAAAAAAAAAATGTGGCATTTATACACAATGGAGTATTATACAGCACTAAAAAATGACAAAATCATGGAATTTGCAGGGAAATGGATGGCACTAGAGCAGATTATGCTTAGTGAAGCTAGCCAATCCCTAAAAAACAAATACCAAATGTCTTCTTTGATATAATGAGAGCAACTAAGAACAAAGCAGGGAGGAAGAGCAGGAAGAAAAGATTAACATTAAACAGATACATGAGGTGGGAGGGAAAGGGAGAGAAAAGGGAAATTGCATGGTAATGGAGGGAGACCCTCATTGTTATACAAAATTACATATAAGAGGTTGTGAGGGGAATGGGAAAATAAACAAGGAGAGAAATGAATTACAGTAGATGGGGTAGAGAGAGAAGATGGGAGGGGAGGGGAGGGGAGATAGTAGAGGATAGGAAAGGTAGCAGAATACAACAGTTACTAATAGGGCATTATGTAAAAATGTGGATGTGTAACCGATGTGATTCTGCAATCTGTATTTGGGGTAAAATTGGGAGTTCAAAACCCACTTGAATCAAATGTATGAAATATGATATGTCAAGAGCTTTGTAATGTTTTGAACAACCAATAAAAAAAATTCAAAGCCTAAATAAATAAATAAATTAAATATTTTTTAAAATTAAATAAATAAATAAATAAATAAAAAAGCAAGTGATTACCTGTTAAATGACAGTTTCCTAAAATTTCCTCATAAAACCATGTAGACCTTGTACTTTTGAAGGAAAGAATCTAGACCACTAATTTAACTTCTTTTAAAAATGATTTAAATTTTAACTGATACATAAAAGCACAATATTGTATAGATTAATAGCAGACCATGTGACACATGGCTGGCCTCAAACTTGCCATTCTCCTCCCTCAGCCTCCTAATGAGCTGGAATTACATCCATGTGTCACTGTACCCAGGCAGGTTGAAAATATCTGTCTCCTCAAACATTTATCATTTCTTCATGCTGAAAATATAAAAATTCTTAATTCTAGCTTTTGAGATATATAGTAAACAACTGCTATCTATAGTTAGTTACACTATGACGCAATAAATAGCACACTGGAACTTCTTCCTATCTAACTGAAACAGTACTCATTGATCCACCTCCCCTCTTCTATACTACCCTCAAATTCTCTTCAGCCTCTGGTAACCACCATTATACTCCCAATTTCTATCAACATTTTTACATTCTATACATGAGATCACATAATGCTCTTCTTTCTGTGACAGCTTACTTCATTTAACCTAGTTGTTTCTAACCTGTATTGTCAGAAATGGCAGGATTTCGTTCTTTTTATGGCTGAATAGTATCCAATTGTGTATATATATATATATATATATATATATATATATATATATATATATATACAACATTTTATTTTCCCATTTATTAGTTGATGGATATTCAGGTTGTTCCCATTTCATGGCTATTGTGAATAATGTTGCAATAAATATATTTATCTCATCAACATATGATTTTACTTCCTTTGGTTGCATATTGAGAGGTGATAGGTCTATTTTTACTTTTTTTGTCCTTTTTTCTTTTTGGTACCGGGGATTGAACTCAGGGATAATTGACAACTGAGCCACATCCCCAGCCCTACTTTGTATGTTTTGTTTTTGTTTTTGTTTTTAAGATACAGGGTCTCACTGAGTTGCTTAGTGCCTCTCTTTTGCTGAGGTTGGTTTGAACTTGTAGTCCTCCTGCCTCAGCTTCCCAGCTGCTGGAATTACAGGTATGCTCGACCATGCCCAGCTCTATTTTTCATTTTTTTTAGTTGTAGTAGGATACAATATTTTATTTATTTTTATGTGATGCTGAGGATCGAACACAGTGTCTTGCACGTGCTAGTGAGCACTCTACCGCTGAGCACAACCCCAGCCCCTCTTTTTTATATGTACCTTTATTTTATTTATTTATTTTTATGTGGTACTGAGGATTGAACCCAGTGCCTCATACATGCTAGGCCAATGCTCTACCACTGAGCTACAACCCCAGCCCCCTAGCCCCTCTATTTTTTATTTTTAAGAAACTTCCATACCGTTTCCCATCATGGCAGTATGAAATTACATTCTGCCAATAACATGCAAGAGTAATCTTTTCTCTAAATCCTTGCCAGCACTTGTTATCCTTAGTCTTTTTGATAGTAATCATTCTTACTGAAATGAGGTGATAACTTATTTATATGGATTTGATTTGCATTCTGATGATTGTTGAGGTTGAGCACTTTTTAATGTCTGTTGGGCATTTGTATGTCTTCTCTGGAGCAAATTCTACATAGATCTACTGCCCATTTTTATTTACTCATGTATTTTGCTTGGTCATATCTTTGCTGTCAAGTTTCTGCAGCTCCTTATATATTCTGGATTTTCACTCCCTGTCAGATGTAGTGTAATCTGGGAAAAGAGACTCAAGCAATCTTGAAAATGTGCTCCAAGGTTTTACAAAGTGGCAGCTACATTTATAGCTTTATGGAAATCTATGAACATACACAACAACTGGTATAATGCTCAAAATAATTATATTCAGTGATAGAAGTGAAACAAACCAAAAAGCCACATATTATATGATTCACTTAAGATTGTAGAAAATGTAAGTTAATTGCTAGTGATATAAAACAGTACATGATTGCCTTGGAATGAGGAAGGCTGGAGGGAGGGATCACAAAGGAACTGGAGCAATCTTGGGGGTGATGTTCTTTCACCTCTCCCCTACCATTCAATGCCCCACTTATGAGGATGGAACCCAGGGCCTCTGCATGCTGGGCAAGAGCTCTACCACTGGGCTACCTCCCCAGCCCACATTTCTTCATGCAGATTGAAATGACGATGTCAAAGGTATATACTATGTCCAAACTATTCAACATGAACAAGGTAAATAGGTAGTTTATTGGTTATCAATTTCATCTCTAAAAACATTTTAAAAATGGAATAGATACAGTATTTGTAAAGTATGTATAGGGTATAACAATGCAAACAAACAGTCCCATCACCCAATTTTAAAAAGTAAATGTTATCATTATTTTTTTAAATTTCTATGTTCCATAATCACCCTAAGTCCAGGCTTTTTAAAAAAATATTTATTTAGTTGTAGATGAACACAGAGTATCTTTATTTATTTTTATGTGGTGCTGAAGATCGAACCCAGTGCCCCACACATAAGAGGCAAGCACTTTCTCACTGAGCTACAGCCCCAGCCCCAGGCTTTCTTAATATTGTTGCCTACAATCATTTTCTAAATCCTACAGGCTCCCAAACATGAACATTCAGAAGACTATTTTTATCTAAATTAGTAGAATAATGCAGTAGTCAAGCACAACTGGAAGACTTGACACTTGTCTTTCAAAATTTGGGCAGCCCAAAGCTATAACTTAACAATAATTCTACTACTGAGTTAATTTATTAACATCTTAGAGCCTCAACCCAGAATATAAAATGGGGATTTCTTGTTGACTGACCAGGCAAGCATGGTTTCTCAAGTCCTTTTCAAAAATAGGGCTTAAAGATGGGGCATGCTGGTTCATACCTATAGTTCTAGCTAACCTGAAGGAGGAGGCAGTTTGAGGACAGCTAACCTGAAGGCAGAGGCAGGAGGAGGTAAATTTGAGGATAGCCTTGGCAAAATAGTGAGATCTGTATCCCAAAATCAAACAAACAAACAAACCCCTCCCTCCCCCCAAAAAAAAGGAAAACACTTAGTTGGGTTCCCTGGGGGGGGGGGGGAAACAGAAAAACACAAAATCAAAACCTAAGCAAAACAAAAAAAGTGTTTTGGGGGTGGAGGGGAGGAGGGAGGGGGAATGGCAGTATTCTTTTGTTGTGCTTATACCAGGCTCCACCAACAGATTGTGTTTTCTTTTCTTTGTAAAGGACGCTGGAGCACCAGGGTGGGGTGAAAGGACACTTGCAACACACTAGCAGGAGTCTCCAACCCAGAGAAGGGGAAGCAGGAATATATTTGGAACACAGGATTGTAATCAATTTTCCTTCTGCAGAAAAGATGGGAACATTCTCATTCTACTTCTGAAAAACTCAGCTATGAGTCAACTTCTGTGCACATTCAGCAAAAAGGGCCTCTAGATCTTGCTTTGACTTGAGCTGCATTTTTCCAGAAAAGCCAGTTCCTCCTCTGCAGCTGATTGGCTCTGGACCATGGCCAGGAACCCGCCTCCTGTAATTAAAGGAGTCCAGTCTCCAACTGTTGCACTGCTTTCTCTTTCTCCTGAGAGATGGCGTTCACCGTCTTTATCCTCCAGCTGGCCGTCCGAATCCTGTCGCTTCCCATGTACTTGCTTAACTTTCTCGGCTTATGGGGCTGGATATGCAAAAAATGGTTTCCCTACTTCTTGGTAAGGTTCTGTGTGATGTACAATAAACAGATGGCAGGCAAGAAGCAGGAGCTCTTCAGCAATCTGCAGGACTTCGCGGGCCCTTCGGGGAAGCTCTCCCTGCTAGAGGTAGGGTGCGGCACTGGGACCAACTTCAAGTTCTATCCACCTGGATGCAGAGTGACCTGTGTTGATCCCAACCCCAACTTTGAGAAGTTCTTATTCAAGAGCATTGCAGAGAACAGACACCTGCAGTTCGAGCGCTTCTTGGTGGCTGCTGGGGAGAACATGCACCAGGTGGCTGACAGTTCTGTGGATGTGGTGGTCTGCACCTTGGTTCTGTGCTCCGTGGAGAACCAGGAACAGATGCTCCGTGAGGTGTGCAGAGTGCTGAGGCCGGTGAGTGATGGGGAGGAGAGAAGGACGAGTTGGTAGTATCCTAATCCCCAAGGGCAGCCCTATTAACTTCAGGTGGATTCTAATGTAATGAGTAAACTACTAGAGAAGACATGTTTGAATTCTTTAAATCTGAAAAACTATAAAGGGAAGAATTTATAAATCTAAATATGAAAAATAATTCTAAAACTGCTACAGAGAAAAAGGTCCTATATACAAATTTCAAATATAAACACAAACTGGAAAAAAGTATTTGCCAAGAGGATAGAAAAAGGATTAATGTCCATTATGTTAAAAGATATTACTAATCAATAAAATCAGTATGTTTATTTAGTTGTAGAAAGGAGAGAGAAATGAGCAATGAGCAGAAATATAAATTATAATAGCCAGTTACAGGATCAAAATGCTCAAATTAATTTAAACAGCTTACTAAAGTGAGATATCATTTTGGGGGAGCAGAGTACCAGGGATTCAACTCAGGGCCCCTCAATCACTGAGTCACATCCCCAGCCCTACTTTGTATTTTATTTAGAGACAGGGGACTCACTGAGTTGCATAGTGCCTCACTTTTGCTGAGGCTGGCTTTGAACTCTCGATCCTCCTGCCTCAGCCTCCCAAACTGCGGGGATTACAGCGTGTGCCACTGTGCCCAGTTTAAATATCATTTTTTAAAAAAGTATGTTTTTACTTGTAGATGCACGCAATATTTTATGTATTCATTTTTATGTGGTGCTGAGGATCAAACCCAGTGCCTCACACATTAGGCAAGTTCTCTACCACTGAGCCATAGCCCCTCAAATGTCATTTTTACCTGTTATAAGTCAAAGACTTTTTTACTCAGTTTGATGTGTTGCTTTGGATTTGGGGAATTAGACCCTACTTCATGCTGCTGGAAAATCTTCAATAGGATCATTTAATAATATGAAAACTTGAAGTATACATACTCAGTTATTCAACAGGAAGTTATCCTAAGCCACAAATTTGCAAAAGCTTATCTATATGCAAGGATATCCATTATAGTAGTATTTATGATAACAGTAAGTATACACTGAAAGGAAGCTGTTTAAGCAAATTATCACAGTGTAAAATAATACTGAGCATCTATTTAAAAAAGAAGAGAAGTCTAAGCTAATATGAAGAAAAAATGCTGTGAACCACTATCAAATGAGAAAAAGCAATCAACACAGAATGTAAAGCCAAAAAGCCTACTGTATCAAAGGATATATGAATGAATAAAGGCATTGTGTCCATCTGTAAATAAAAAATATTTTTAAAGTTTTAAAAAATAGTGGGATTATTATGCCATATTTGTACATGTACATAATTGATCAATCTCACTGCCCTGCACCTCCCCTTATTCTCTACCCCCACTCCCCAATCCACTTGCTCTGCTCTATTGATTCCCCTTTTATTTTGTTATTATTTTTATTTCATTTTCTCTCTAACTGGCTCAGGGTAGCCTTGAACTTGCAGTCTTCCTATCCTGGTCACCCAAACAGCAGGGATTACATGCTCACCCAACCACTTTTCTGTATTTTCTAAACTTCCTCGAATAAACATGTTGCTGAGGCAATACTGCCAGCTTCTAAAGCCAGACTGTGTGGGATCAAAGTCTGATTCTCAAAATTACAAGCTGTGTCACTTTGGGCAAGCTACTTTTATTTATTTAGTTAGTTAGTTGAAGATGGACACAGAACTTTTGTTTTATTTATTTATTTTTTATGTGGTGCTGAGGATCGAAATCAGTGCCAGGCAAGTGCATTACCACTAAGCTACAACCCCAGAGCCCTTATGTTTTTGTGACTCATTTTCCTCAGAGGTAAAAATGGAAATGATACTACTACTTACCAAATAACATTGTTAAGTGAGTTAATATGGCAAACATGAAGGGCAGCAGCACGTGACATGCAGTCCGTGTTTTACGTTTTGGCCTTCAGGCATTCCTTTTACAGCCAGAAAACATGTTACATGCTTTCGATTGGCAGTTCTGTGCAACAATTGACAGAAATTGTTGTCCAAACTAGTGTCTTATTAAGTTTTAATTTAGCCATAACATTTTATGAAGATGGCTACTAAGGCCATGAAATCTGAAACTTCAATCATATTATAAATTTGTTTTCCCTTAACCAAAAGTTTTTAAATTATTATTTTTTTCCTTTCCCAGGGAGGGGCTTTCTTTTTCATAGAACATGTGGCAGACAAGCATTCAACCTGGAATTACTTCTGGCAACAGGTCGTGGAGCCTGCTTGGTACCTTGTGTTTGATGGATGCAACCTGACCAGAGAGAGCTGGAAGGCCCTGGAGCGCGCCAGCTTCTCTAAGCTGAAGCTGCAGCACATACAGGCCCCGCTGTCCTGGGTGTTGGTGCGCCCTCATGTCTATGGGTATGCTGTGAAATAGCATGGGGTGGCAGTAGCTGAATGACTAGAACAATTTAAGACTTCAGTTTTTCATTTAAAATACTAATTGGGAAAAGGGACACTTAATGTTATGTAAAATCAAATTCATCCTTATAAGTTTCTATTATACCCTATTTAGCTAGTTTTGATTGTTTCCCCAAAGAATTAAAGTCAACAACAACAACAAAAAACTTGGAACTCTCCCTTCAAAGTAAACAGGGGAGGGGGGGGGCCTGTGGGGGGGCTTACATAATTGAGGCCAATGATGTCCAAAGCTTACTTTCTTCAGGGATTTGGAAATTTTTTCCAGTTGTCTTCTTTAAATTGTTATCCACATATTTTCATTTCACTCCTTTTGGCAGAGCTTGGTGCTAAGAAGCAGTTAAATTACTTCAAAACACAACTTCCAACAGGGAGCAGTGAAAAGACATTAGCAATTCACAAACTGAACAAAGAAATATGAGCTAACTGAAAATCCAAGTACAAATGGCACAGACATTCTGTAAAAGAAAGACAAACCTGTTTGTTCTTCTCAATATCACTGGTTTGAATCACAAGTAGCTTTTTCCAGCTTTCTTTTATCCAGTGTTCTACCAAAGTTTGTTTTCCTGCATTCCAGTCCTCATTTCTTAAGATTACACTTCACACATTAGTATAAACATAAAACTAGATGAGGGAGTTTGGGTTCTGGGGATCATTATCCTTATAATCCAGCACATACTTTGCTGAATAGATGATTACAGGCAAGGAAAGAAACTGCAAATAGGAAAACTTGCAGAATTAGTAGACTCCATAAGACCCCTAAAAATCAATCAATCCGTGAGTCTATAAATAAGAAGGCAAGCATTTCTTTGATTATTCTGATCAAAATCTACTCCATCCAAGATGATTTCTTTGTTCTCTGCACCTATAGGAGCCATGAAAATGGTCACAAGTGCTTTGAAAACAAGTGTTAGGTTGGTTAGTCAGAGGACTTCATAGGATGTTCAGCAACAGTTTGTATGTATTTTAATAAATTTGTGTTTTTTGAAATGATTTTGCAAAAGTACTATTTTAAATACCAAATCAACTAATAAATTCACATTCTTTTTAAAAATAATAATAAGAGAGAGATGATCTCCTTGCCAACTTGGTTTCATTTTTCTTCATGTCTCTAAGAGGTCTTCATTGTCGCAAACGAAGTACTTGAACTTCTGGAATTTTCTTTCTACAGCTGGGTAAGTGGAAACACGGCTAGTGGATCTGAGGAATAGCAATCTTGCAACGATCAGAGTGGGGCTTTGAAAGGGTCGTGTCCAGAGAAAGATCCCATTAGTGAAATGCACTGTTCTGCCTCTTGAA
The DNA here is from genome assembly GCF_021218885.2 of Marmota monax. NCBI lineage: Eukaryota > Metazoa > Chordata > Mammalia > Rodentia > Sciuridae > Marmota > Marmota monax. The sequence continues at coordinate 31,880,413 of NW_026695227.1, forward strand.
CAGGAAAAGGATTCCTGTGCAAGTGAGGTGGGATGTTCACCTAAAGCTCTGCAACCTGAATCTCCTTCCCTGCAGTCTCTCTCTCTCTAGGAGCTTTCTTTATGTACCTACCTCACTATTGGTTAGGTTGGTCTACTGACTGAGAGAGATGAAAAGACCCAGGTGTACTTGGTGATATGTTGTCCCACTTGGAGATAATACCCAAGTACTAGTCACTTTCTTATTAAATCCCTCTTGTCTAAGTAGCATGGCAAATAACATCCTCACTTTTGATTAAAAAATATTAAGGGGGTCTGGGGTTGTGGCTCAGTGGTAGAGCACTCTCCTAGCATGTGTGAGGCACCTGGTTTGATCCTCAACACCACATAAAGATAAATAGAGGTATTGTGTCCTTCTACAACTAGAATTTTGGTTTAAATTAAAGAAGAGAAATAAATGAAAAATGAAAATTCTTACATTATTCCACATTACTTGGCAAGTTTAGAAGCTCTGTTTCCCCAAACCACCAAGTCTGCTGTGACAATCATTGCTGAAATGATTTTCATTTTCTAATGGCTTCCCTTCTCCAAACCAGCAACAAATACTTAAAATCTCTAAAGGTCTGAGGAAGGGATTTAAAACTGTGTTTAAAAAAAAAGGAAAAGAAAGAAAGAAATGGCAAAGGCAAAACACATCCAATTCTTTCAAGCCCTGTGTTGATTAGGATCCCATTGATTCCAAGTGTCAGAACTCATGACCCAGACAGGCTTAAGCTAAAAAGGACTTCAGTGCTTCAAATTAGTGAAAAGCACAGGGGCGGCATGCCCCAGGCACAGGTTGCTCAGGGCTCAAGTAATGCTATCAGAAGCCAGATAGACTTTAGGATCAAGTCTACACTCTTTTTCTGTTTGTCTATTGAGACAAAATAAAAAAGCTTGATCTTCCCTAAAAGAATCTTCTCACCATGTATCTACTTTTTACATATAGATTATTTGGGTTTTTTTTTATTTTGTTTTGTTTTTCTGGATAGCCAAAGCCACCTGCAGCTAGCAGACGTGGGTGTAAAAACTGTGGGTGCTCCGCTGACCACAGACACTCACTGTGCCTCTCTCCCAATCTGAGTCAATTGGTTGTAGCTATTACTGCCCTGGGGTGCAGCCACACAGGGTCAGTGGGACAAGCAGAAGGCAGGACAGGTTTTGGAGTTGGTTTCATACCATTGCAATGTCAGCATTGGTCCCAGCCACCCTGAAATGGTCAAGGGAGATGGTGTCAGATCCTGGCATCTCTCCACTGCTTCTGAAATCCCATGGGCAACCACAGCAGCCATCATGATAGCCATGAGAGACCTTTGCTCTGGCTACAGCACCTCCACATGACTCCATTTAGCAGCCTCTCTGGATGGCTCCACCAACCCTGAAGCTGCTTCAGGTGTTCCAGTCTGTGAAGAGCACCTTCCCACCTGTGACAGCCAGCACAGGAGGCAACAGTACACTCGGCACAGACTGGCATCTCTATGCAAAAACTCTGTGGTTAGCAGGCAAGAGACTGTACACATGTTTGGCCCATGCATATGAGCAGCACTCCCCTCACCCTCACTGCGTCAGTCTGGGCAAGTCTCCTTCCCATTTACTTCTCTCCATTTTGATGCAGCATGTGTTCCTAACACAGCCTCTTTCAGATGGTTTTATTTTGTCTATTCATTTCTTTTTTAAGAAAATCTGTGTGGTCACTTAATTCTTTTGCCCATTTGTGATTTCTATCTCAAGTAGAGCAGGCTGATCTGGTCCATTACCAGTTGTTAACACCAAGGTCTGCTGGTCTGAGAATACCTGGCAGCCAGAGGGCTTCTGAAGAGTCCCAGAGAATGACTAAGAGCTACAGGGGACTTGCTAACTCCAGCTGCAAGACTGGCTGAGAGAACCACTGGCACCAAGAGTTCAGAGCTGTTAACTCTAAGGGAGCTGCACTTTGTCTGGGCATGACTTCCATCTGAATTGAGCAAAGAACCCTCAGCCAACTGGAAACACCATTAGGAGTCAGTTCAAAGATGAGTTCCCACCTTCATCCTTCCAGAGCCAAGGCCAGGTGGGAAGAGCAAGTCCACGTTCACAAAAATTCCACCTCAATTCCTGAAATGAGTCTAAATTGGCTCTGCCTGACAATACTGTGTCATGAATCCATTCCTGAGCCTATCCTTACAAGATTGCAGGGATGGACTGTGCTGACTGGCTCATGTACAGGTCACAGAGCTTCCTCCTTGGGGCTCAGCACACCATAAGCATGTGAACTCAGAAAATGAAAGATGTATATCTCTTAATGAAAACAGGGCATACAACTGGGACAAGAGATTGCAGTGTATGCTGGGAAGGCACATAACACATGCCATTATAAGCTTGAGATAGAATAAGAGGGCTGACCTCCAAAACGTTACTCTAGTTCTACTTTTTTTCTTCAACAGCCTAGACTGCCTAAGGCTCCTAAGAGCCGGGTTGCCATGCCCAGCTGCATGGGCAAATAATGCAATGCCCCTTCCCATACTCAGCTGCTTTGTTGCCACCACTGCCCTGGAGTACAGCTAGGCAGTCCCACTGGGCCTACACAACAGGGTATGTATAGGGCAGGGATGAGGATGGGGCTGCACCATGTGAAACTTGAGGTGCCAGGCTCCGCCTCTTCAGAGCAATCAGGAGGGAAAGTCAGGACTTCCACACTCCCAACTGCTTCACTGATAGCTCTTACAGAACAGCAGCCCAACTAACATCAGCTGCCCTGGCTGTGCTCAGCAGGGAGGAGCTGGGGTGCCAGCTGCTGTCACTTCCGTGGTTCCTATCCCAACTGGACTCCAAACTGATGCTGATGTTATTCCTGGGGTCCCACTGCAGGCAGCGGAACCTGCAACTTCAGCCCAAATGCTCTCGTAGAAACTGAAAAAGCTGTCAATCAGACAGTTGATTGGATACTGCTGTCATCAGGACAGCCATGCAGCTGTCTCACTGTGTTTCTTAAAAGCTTTAGCCATGGCCACTCCAGGCACCAGTAATGGCTCCAGTTCCAAGGAGCTTTACTTTAGCAGCAGCAGTTTTCAATGACCTATAGTCACCCAAGGACTCACCTTGCAACTGCTGTAGATGTCTCCACCTATCTTCTCAATTTGGTGGAGGAAGGGTATCTCCCCTGCCCATGGTGGCTAGGCCAGGTGGGCCCAATGTGCCTACACAGGCAGGCATGACTCAGCAGAAAGTCTGCAGGAGGCTGTGCCCATGCACCTCCCCTTCCCCTCTCCTTAGCCATACAATCAGCCTTTCTCCTGCTATCATGGGTCAATTTGTGTTAGAAATATCAGGATACTACAAGAAAGTAGATACACACTCAAAAGTTACTCGGTAAGGCAAATTTTACTTCTGTAGGAGGGTGTGCTACCAGAAAAAAAATCTGGCAAGCAAGCACACTGGGTGGGAATCCAGCCCAGGTTTTTATCCCTAATGCAGCACTGCCCTTTGCCCTGAGAGGAGGAGTTTGGGGTTACAATCTATGGGATTGACTAATTTAAAATTGTATAGTGCAAGGGGAAGGGCTATAGTTAAGATTGTATCACCTACTACATTGTGAACATTACAATTGGAAGACTAAGGGCAAAGGGAGATATGTTGGGAGACTCAAAATGACATTTTAACCCCATGGTTTTATAACTTAAAAATAGCTCCATCTAACTGCAGACTATGAAATTTAGGTTTTAGATTATAGCAAATCATTTTTGTTACATATTAGCAAACTACAGGTTTAACTTTGACAGAAAAGAGAACATTAATCTTTTAATCAGGGACTGTGACAGAGATATCAGACCTGATTATAAAATGAAATTATAAGAACATTATGATGAAGAGCTACACTCTAGCCCCAATACCTGGAGAACTCTGTAGGAATGTAGCTACATCACTTAATTGCTAGTATAAATTGTAGGTTACTATGCCAATTCACTGCTGTTTAAACTAATCTCCTAGGCTGAGTTCTTGGTAACATATAGCTCTCAGGGAGGTAAACTCAAGTCATCTTGAGTTACTGCTGCCTGTGGTGAAGGCCACTTTGCAATAACACTCACACATGATTTACTGTCTTCATTCTACACCTATGAATTACTTACCATAAAGTCCCTGTGCATGGTATGGTCTTTGATCACATAGGCCAAGAATTTAAACCTACCAATGTCATAATGGTTAAGAAATGATGTTTAAAAGTTACTTACTTGTCTCTTCTGTTTTCTCATCTGAAAATGGGGATAAAACATACTTAAATGTGAGAAGTAAAGAAGTAATGATGCACCTGGAACTTGATAAATGTTGACTTTATATTCAACCATTTTTTTTTTCTGCTCCTGTGTGTGTGTGTGTGTGTGTGTGTGTGTGTGTGTTTGGTCCTGGAATCGAATCCACAGCCTCATGCATGCTATGCAAGCACTACCAGTGAGCTACACTCCAGCCCTACACTTTCAACTTAACTGACACATAATATTTATTGAGTGCCTACTTTTGCTCTGCTCTTGGCACTTGGAAGAGAGCTCTGAATAAGCTAGACACAGTGCCTGCACTCAAGATAAATACTCTCTCCAAGGAAAAAAACTCCAAGTGCCAGGAGAATGTCATCCCACCTACCCAGGGGGAGGTAGAAGATCAGAGGTGTCCATGTAGAAGTGATTTCTGAGACAAATTCCAAAGAATGATTAAAGAGTATTTCAGCCAAATGGAACAGCTTGTACCCTCGCCGAATAAAAGGAGGAAATGGTATGCTCAAGAAACTGAAAGCAAACAAACAGGGCTAGGCACAGAGCCTGAAGGGCAGTTGTGAGACGGCTACAACTTCCTTCAGCTTCTTCCTAAATCTTGCTGAGATGAGCACAATACTTATTTTAGTGAATAACACCCCCCACCACCACAGAAAATATTAAAATTTCTACATTTTAAAATATTTTATTCTTTTCTTAGTATTCAAGTTCTTTCCTTTGAATTCCTACGTACTTCATACTTGACTAGAAAGAGAGGCAAACATTGCATAATAGTTCCTTTTGCACTGTTAACCCTAACTTAAGCCTTTCCCCTTGGTGTTGCTATGAAAAACACAGAACTTAACTGAAATTTAATTTGTTTGTTAAGGCAATCAACATTCCAGTGCTGTCAACTGTAGCAGATTAATGTCAACCAAAAAAGAAAAAAACTAAGTAAATATCATTTAATCTCAATATTTAAAATCAAAAGTATTCAGGTTACATTTTAAAAATCACAAGAATTCTAGTTTGGACTGTGAAACCACTGGTTAGTCCCAGTGTCAGAGAACAGAGGCAGAGATCACGTTGACAGAGTGTGAAGGAAATAACACAGACTGGCCAGTCTTCCTAATTCCTAATTCAGTTTTTGAAAGTGACAACATGATCATCAAGCAAGGTATTATTTTGTTTCTAAAGGAAACTGTGAGTCTGCAGAGAACTGCCCTGGAACATGCATATGAACTAGGAAAATTATCATTCAAAATTTACCATTTTTAAAAATATTTTTAGTAGTATATGGACACAATACTTTATTTTGTTTATTTATTTTTTTTATGAGGTGCTCAAAAGTAAAAATCACAACAGTCTTTCCTCAGGCTGTACCCTTCTCAGTCTTTAAAATGTTTCTGATACTGATGTTAATCTTCTCCTTAGAATGATCCTTGCATTCCATGACTCTTAATAGATAGTAATAAAAATTTGCATTTTTATGTGTCTCCTTCATGCCATACACTAAAGCAGGTATAATTATCTGCATCTGATAAAACAGATCTGTGATGGTCACATTACTTGTCCAAGGTCACACAGTTAGTGGTCATACCAGTGTTGTAGTGTAATTTGCATGACTTGGAGATGCAGGCCTCACCACTATGCAGCACAGCTTCTCAAGACTATCTGTATTTCTGTACCCTACTTCCTCCACCATTTCACTGTGAAGGGTCCCTGTGACTCATCTACTCTCTACTATTCTGTGTTCAACCCCTTGAGCCCTTCTCTACTGCAAGGTTGTGAGCCACCGCCTATGTGAGGAAGATTCCTAGGCCTCCTACTTTTGCCAGTCCTTTGATAAGTGAACATGTAGAAAACAATTCAGGGCTGCGAATGTAGCTCAGTGGTAGAGCACTTGCCTAGCACATGCTGTGTTCAATCCCCAGCAAAGAAAACAAACCAATGGGGCTGGGGTTGTGGCTCAGCAGTAGAGTGCTCGCCTTGCACATGCGAGACCCTGGGTTCGATCCTCAGCACCACGTAAAAATATATGAATAAAATAAAGGTATTGTATCTATCTACAACTAAAAAATAAATATTTAAGAAAAGAAAACCAATAAAACCAAAACTGTGTGACTTTCCAACTCCCTCACTATCCAGGATTATTTCTCTATTCTTTAAGGACCACATAAAATGATGCCCCTTCTACAGAGCATGCTCTGGTTTTGTCAAAAAGCTTCTTCTTTGGGAAATCTTTTAGCACCCACTAATACCTAGTGGTGTGATTTCTCATCAACAATCCCTTCTTCCTTCTTTCTGTGTGACAAATGGTGCTTCCTACACAGCAGGTGTTCAAAAGGTATTTATTGACCAATTCATCATCAAGTTCTGCTTCTTCCAAATACCTCTCAGTCATCCCCTTAGTCCAAGAACTAATGCCTGGATGACCATATGGATGGGTTGCCTAGAGGGGGCTGGAACGACAAACCATTCATCTAGGAACTTGCCAGTTATTGCCTGATTATATAAACGATACGAAAGGAAAGTGGCTCTAAGGTGAGGGGAAGATACTAAAGCTGATATGTAACAGGGTAGCTCCTTTAGAGTTGTCCTCTATTTGCTCCTCCCCATTCCCTTCTGCTGTACCCTAATCCTTTTGCAAGGTTCCAACTTCTTAGGATGTTTTTGTTTTGGTACTGGGCATTGAATCCAAGGCCTCGCCCATGCTAGTAAAGTGCTCTAACTCTGAGCTACATCCCTAACTAACTGCTAAATAATAATTTAGGGAACCTAGAATATCTGAAGACCTTTATAATACCTCTCCCTGACCTTTAGTTCTATAAATTACTGTGAGGTTTAATTTGAAATAAAAAAAAGTAATTCGGATTGAGATTGTGAGCACTGGGTTCGATTTTTAGCACCAAATCAATAAATAAAATAAAGATCCATTGACAACAAAAAGATAATTTTTTTAAAAAAAGTAATTCAAGGGCTGGAGCTGGAGCTCAGTGGTACAGCACTTGCCTAGCATGTTGGAGGCACTGGGTTTGATCCTCAACACCACAAAAAAATAAATAAAAAAAGGTATCATGTCCATCTATAACTAAAAATACCTTTTTTGTGTGTGTGGTGCTGGGGATTGAACTCATGGTTTTATGTATGTGAGGCAAGTGCTCCACCAAATAAGCTATATCACCAGCCCTAAAAATATCTTTTTTAAAAAAAGTAATTTGGGCCTGGGGTTGTAGCTCAGTGGTAGAGCACTTGTCTAGTATGTGTGAGGCACTGGGTTCAATTCTCAGCACCACATATAAATAAATAAATAAATAAAAATAAGGTCCACACCTATAATCCCAGCAGCTCAGAAGGCTGAGACAGGAGGATCTCAAGTTCAAAGACAGACTTAGCAACTGCAAGGCGCTAAGCAACTCAGTGAGACGTTGTCTCTAAATAAAGAACAAAATAGGGATGGAGATGTGGCTCAGGGTTGAATGCCTTGAGTTCAATCCCCAGTACCGTCCCTCCCCCCAGAAAAAAAAAAGTAATTTAAGAAAATATAGTAACTAGCTATAGGAGGTCAAAGACTATTGCAGTGCTCCATGGAGAGGAAAAAAAAAGGAGACCCACACTTGGATAATGAAGTCTGCTCAGCATGAAGCCTCTCTGCCCTGCTCTTTTCCCTCCCTATAAAAGTTCTTTGCACCCCTGAACCCCATAAGATGGAGCTTTGAGGTTGAGCCTCTTCACCCTCTCATGATTGCTGACCCCTGAATAGAGAGATTTCTTTCTTTCTTTCTTTCTTTTTTGGACATAAAACCTTTATTTTATTTATTTATTTTTATGTGGTGCTGAGGATGGCACCCAGTGCCTCACACTTGCTAGGCGAGCATTCTACCTCTGAGCCACAAGCCCTGCCTAATTTCTTTCTTTCTTTAAGTTCTTTTATTTGTTCTTTTTAGATATATATGACATAGAGTATATTTTGACATATTTATACAAACATGGAATATATCTGAATAGAGTGATTTCTTACAACCAAGTTTCATCTCTTGAATATTGGCCTTTGAGCAGTGGGCAGCCCAATCCTTAATTCCAGAAACAGATATAATAGTAGAAGAAAACACTCCTTTTGCAACTGACAACCTTCTTTGCCACTCTTCACCTATTTCACACCACTAACATAGCAAGGCAAAAACAGAAGCTCAGCAAACAATGTTCTTGGAGTATAAACCAGAAGCTTCCTAGACAGGCACCAATATCTGATCCAAACCAGAGTCCCTCATTCCTGGAATGCTCTGATTGGTCTCCATGTTGTCATGCTTTTACCACTACTGGCTTCCTACACATAATTTTCAGAACAAGGAAAACATTTCTTAATTATCAGTTTAATTTAGCTATTACCACAACTCAAAATTATGAATATATCTACTCATCATAAAACTAAATTTAAGCCTTTCTCATATCTGTAAGTTAGGGCTGTCTGTCAAATGACTCCTCAACACTTTTCCGCTTCATGGTCCAGTGGAAAAGTATGGGGTTTAGAGTCAGAGCTACATCATACTAATATTTTATTAAATGAGTAAAAGAAGATTTCACCACTTTTATCTCCTAGTATTCATTAAATTAGTAAAAGAGGATGTCACCACCTTTATCTCTTAGGATTGTTGTGAGGATAGAAATGAATAAATGCAAAAGGTGCTTTGTACACCATAAACTGTTAATGATAAGCACTGAGGCTGCTCCAGTCTCCCCCATCACAGCCTGAGCCTCCTTAAATATCTACGAAAAGTGGAGAATGAAATCTATTTTTCTAGCAGAAAAGACATTTTAATTCTACAAATTCCAGAAATCTCAATTATTATGTATTATAATGTTTTCTGAATATTCAGGGATGTTTGTTTCTGGAGCATTTTATTTTTAATTTTTAAAATTTTTAAATTAAAACACAGTAATTGTACATATTTATGCAGTACAGTGAGACATTCCAATACATGTATATAATATGTAATGTTGGTATGTTTTTTTAAAAAATCTCCCATAAAAGATAATCTGGGAAAGCCTTTGTTTTTGTACTTAACAAAAGGCTGGGCACTCTCATGAGATGAGCTTGCTTCATTAGCTACAAGTAACTTCCAAGTGGTGAAATCTTCTTTTACTCATTTAATAAAATATTAGTATGATGCAGCTCTGACTCTAAACCCCATACTTTTCCACTGGACCATGAAGCAGAAAAGTGTTGAGGAGACATTTGACAGACAGCCCTAACTTACAGATATGAGAAAGGCTTAAATTTAGTTTTATGATGAGTAGATATATTCATAATTTTGAGTTGTGGTAATAGCTAAATTAAACTGATAATTAAGAAATGTTTTTCCTTGTTCTGAAAATTATGTGTAGGAAGCCAAGGGTGCTCACAGATGTAGACATGGTTTTCTAAATCCCCCTAATCTTCATTTTCATTTTACTTGTCAAACTAAGTAATGAGTCTTAGGCTGTAAAAGCAGCAGCACCCAGTTCAAATCTGATCTCACGTCTTAGGTTATGGGAAGAGATTATCAACTCCAATCCCAGAGGGGGAGCTTTCAATTGTATTGTTCATTACAGTTTAGAAATAAAGAAATCTAACATCATGCTAAGTGAAATAAGCCAGACTCAGAAAGTCAAGGATCCAGTATTTTATCTCATATGCAGAAGCTATAGAGAGAGGGAAGAAAAAGGTATTAAAATAAAATTGGGGGGATCTCACGAAAACCTAAGGAAGACCAACAGAGTAGAGGAAGAAGATCTAAAGAGAGGGAGGAAGGGAGGACATAAGGAAGTATGGAAATGAAATTTACTAAATTATGCTAAGTCCATATTACAAGTATATCACAAGGAATCATACACACACACATCTATGATAATATATATGAAAACATATATATGAAACACACTAATTAAAATAACAATAACAATAATAGAGAGATCAACAGAATAGTGCAAGTGGATCAGGGAAGGAAAAAGAGGGAAAGGGAAGGTACTGGGGAATGGGATTTATTAAATTATGTGGTATGCATGCATGAATATGGCATAAGGAATCACACTACTATGTATAATTATAATGCACCGATAAAAAAAGAAATAAGGAAATCTAAAAGTTCTTATTAGAAAGCAAAGATTGCAGTATTAAAAACATATATTTATATGCTTATAAATATAAATGATGCTCTGTGTCAAGTTTCTTGCCAATAGTACAAATCCACTGCCCAATTTTTTTTAAATGAGAGGAAACACTGAATAAAGTGAATTACTAATAATCTGTTAAACCATTAACATACACTTTTGCTATGGTGACTTCATTTCCTTCCCTTCACATTCTGAGCAGTACTTAGAGGCTTCTAAGTACTCAAGTGAAATTTTACAGAGAAACATTTGCCACAAGTTCACATAGCACTTGGATGACAGGTATGCTGGAAAATGAGAATTAGGTAAAAACTGTATCAATTAGAACTGATTCTTAACTTTCATGGGGAGTGGGGGTCAGAGACAACCTTGAGAATCTGATGAAAGAGAGAGGTACCCTTTCTAAAAAACGTTTCTACAAACAAATACCATTTCAGGAGGAAAACAGATATGCCCAACACTTATCTAACTGTCTTGTTGTGAACTCCAAAGTGCCACATGTGAATTTGAAACTCAAAGTCCCCATACCTAAATGCAGCCTCTTACTCTTTTACCTCTCCCACTGAACCTGTTCCTCAATTTAGAGATGTTCAGTGCTACATGTCTTAGTCTGTCTTGGGGTATCAACTTGCACTGATCCCCTTCTCTCCCTAGGCTGAAGAACAGAGTAAACCAACTACTCATTACTCTCCTATTTGTGTCCTCTTGTCCTATAACTATACAAATCTGCCTATTTCTGACCTTGGGGACTCTTTACGGCAATCTTCTGCTTCCTTCCTTCCTTCCTTCCTTCCTTTCTTTTTCCAACACTGAGGATTGAACCCAGGGCTTTGAACATGCCAGACAAGTACTCTACCACTGAGTTACACCCCCAGCGTCAATCCACTTTTTATTCTGTATTTTTTCGTAGTTTAGCAAATGCGAAAGACGTTTTTATCACCATCAAGTTGGAAACCAGACCATCCTATTTCTCTTACTCTCACCTCCTACAATCAGCCAGATACAGTCCATTCCTCTATCTTCCTCTACTGCTTCTGGACCCACTGCTCCTTACCTGGATTCATTGGCTCCAGCCTGAACCCTTCAAATCTAGGTTCTATGCTGCTAACAGAACCTACATTAAAAAAAAAAAAATCTGCCTAAAATCCTTTTAAGGCTTCTGATAGCTTTCAGATTAAAAGTTAAAAGTTAAAGATTAACAGTTCAAATTCTTAAGTTTAAAATACAAAGCTAAGCACTGGGTGTATACCTCATGGTAGCGGTCCTGCTTAGCATTCATAAGACCCTATATTCGATCCCTGGCACCACAAAAATAAATAAATAAATAAAATGTAAACTAGGGGGTGTAGCTCAGTGGTAGACTATGCACTTAGCACATTCAAGGCCCTGGGTTCAATCCCCAGCGCCAAAATTAAAAATTTAAAAATAATAAGATGCAAGGCTCTAGTGATCTGGCCCCACTGGCTCCAAAGCTCTATCCTCTAAAAGCCACTCCATAGTGACACCTATCTCTGATTCCATACATTGTACCACTTGTATGTTTGCCTCTGTGCCATTCTACAACATCTATGCCCTATACAATTTACTCATTTTCTAAAACAGTCCATGTTAATCTCCAAAAAAACCTTTCTGAATTCTCAGTGTGACTCTTGGGGGCTTTATTTATGCTCCTACAGGCTTCTACCTCTATCCCCTCACCTTTCCAACATGATCTAGTTGTAGAGTGACTCATCTCTCTCCCCTACTTCACTCTAAGCTTCTTCATGGCAAGGTACTACAATTGTTAGCAGGAATGCCAACCCTGACAACCCTTGTGGGAAAATCTGGCAGTATCTAATGAAACTATACGTACATTTACTGAAGATGTGCCTCAAACTAGATGAAAATATATATGCAATATATATGCACAAGAGTATTTGTTTCAGCATTGTTGACTATGTTTTTAACTTAGATGTTCAGATACATAATAGTGCTTAAATAAAAGATGATACACCATTTATTGGAGGCCTATACAGTTACAAACAGGATGAGAAAGATCTCTATGAAGTGATTTACAGGCTCTATTAGGTTTTTTTTAAAAGGCTATGTTAAAATAAGCTGGAAACTAATAGTTTCAGTATATTCACAGAGTTGAAAAACCATCATCACCATCTTTTTTTTTTTTTTTGGTGCCAGGGATTGAACTCAAGGGCACTAGACCACTAAGCCACATGCCCAGCCCTGTATTGTATTTTTATTTAGAGACAGGGTCTCACCGAGTTGCTTAGCACTTCACTTTTGCTGAGGCTGGCATTGAACTCTCAATCATCCTGCCTGAGCCTCCCGAGCTGCTGGGATTACAGTGTATGCCACTGCGCCCGGCACAATGTATTTTAAAACATTTTTCATCCCTCCTTAAAATGACCAGTACTCATTAGCAGTCGTTCCCTATCTCCCTGTCTCCCAGCCCTAGGCAAAGATTAAGCTTTATGTCTCTAGACATCTCATGTTCAGGACATTTCATATAAATGGAATCATACAACATAAGGACTTTGTGATGGGCTTCTTTCACTTAACATAATGTTTTCAATGCCACATTTTGGTCATCCATTCACCAATGGATGGATATTTGGATTGTTTCAATTTATTGGCTATGGTGAATAATGCTACTATAAACACTTGTGTAGATCTGTTTTCTTTTCAAGTAATGTTTGAACACAGAATTTTGATTTTATACTCTCTGACAAAAAGATATCTAAATAGTATATAACTCCTTTTGATAGGATTTTTCACATTCGTGTGGGTCAGAAATTCTGAAACTATTTTTTGTGTACACTGGATTAAGCAAATAAACAAACATATGGAGAATAGGAACCAGGTTACTTGCATTCAGAAAAGGGAAACACACTATGAAAAGGAGGAAGCCCAGAATAGATGCTATGGAACTGGATTGAAATCAGATATATCACTCTGAAATCATGGTTTTAATACAGGTATGTAGAGAACAGATGTAAACATAAATATAAATCCTGTCTGCCGGTAGGCTTAAAAGCAATAGTACTCTAGTAACAGTGAATACTTTAGTGCCCAGGACTTGGTTTATAAATACCATTCTCAATTAAAATGAATCAGTACTCCTTGAAAAATGGCTGGCTTCAAGGAAGGAGCAGGAAAAAGTAGGAGTTCAGTTTGGAACAGCTTGAGGTTGTCATAAAACAAAGGGGACATGTCATATCCCCAGGAGCCAGCTTCAAAGGACTCCCACAGACCAAATCTGGAAAAATTAGACCACCAAACTAAGTAATTGAAATAATGGATTATAAACCATTAATAAAATAGGAATCCAAGAATCTAAACTGATATAAGAATGATGAATATAGAAAAATCACCATTTGGCTGACAAAATGAATCGATTCAGGCAATGATTATGAATGGATATAAAATTAATGGGTTACAGTCATAAATAACAGCGTATTTGTATAACATTAAATTATCTATTCATAATATTTGTTAATTACAAAGGGAAAAAATTACTAACTTTGCTACTGAGAAGTTGGGAGCCACCACCTTAATCCACATGATTAAAGCAGTAGTGTGCCAGAGCTGACTCAAACCATGTCAGGAAAGGAACCTTTCTCAACTTAATTTTCATTGATGACAGACACAAACTTGAAATGGGCCAGGGCAGGAGTATATACACCATGGGAATTGGCAAATGCTACAAATCAGGGCTTTTCCTCCTCCCTTGAAGAGGCTGCCAGTTCTTTAACGTTTGAAACCACAACCCTGAATCAAAGACTATCAACAAGTAGTTGAATTTTTGTGTCTCCTAATATTATATACCAAGGACAAAATATCACTATTGTGGTATTCTACCGAAATACATAATCGAATAAGAAAACACCAAGAAAAACCCTAAATTTACCTATTCTACAAAATAACTAGCCTATGCTGGCAAAATATCAAGATCATAAAAGACAAAGACCATTAAGACTATATTTCAGATTAAGAGACTAAAAGGATGTTACTATGCTGGTCATGGCATAGTAATCTCAGGCACATGCCTGTAATCCCAGTGGCTCGGGAGGCTGAGGCAGGAAGAATCCGAGTTCAAAGACGGCTTCAATAACCTAGCAAGGCCCTAAACAACTCGGCGAGAAACTCTTAACAAAATATAAACAGGGTTGGGGATGTAACTTAATGGTTAAGTACCCCTGGGTTCAATCCCTGATAAAAACAATCAAACCAAAGATGTTACTACTAAATGCAATATGTGATCCCAATTGGGATTGTAGACAAGAAACACACATACACACACACACTGCTGTTAACAATATTATTAGGACAACTAAGTGTGAATAAAATCATTTGATTGAATAACAGTATTATATTGATGTTAATTTCCTAATTTAGATAACTGTCTAATTAATTAATTATCTAAGAGTGCCTCAAATGCATACAAAAACACATATTGGCTTATATTGGTAGGCACATCAGTCCACAACTTACTCAGGTGGAAGGAAGAAAGAAATGAAAAAGGTTAATAAACCAGAATTTGGATGCTTGACAGTTCTTTGTATTACTCTGGAAACTTTTCTATAAATCTGAAATTATTTAAAGACTTAAAGGGGTGGGGACCGTGAACGCTACCTGGTTCTCTGCCTTCGTCCTGAGGTGTCTATGGTTGCAGATGGAGAGGTGATGAGCATGGGTTTCTCTGAAGCCTCCAGAGTCCCCAAAGTTGCCAGGCCAGAGCAGGTAAGTAGCGGGAAGCATTCCCGCGGACACCCCTAGACCGCATCCCCTCCAGTTCTCGCGCAGGCGCGGGAGACGGGCTCTCCCAGAGGCACCTCGCGCCCACCTGCCCGCCCTGACCTCGGATTGGCCAAGGATGCAGTGATGTCACATCCTTTTTCATAGTAGGTGCGTGGGGCTCCAGGATCTGCAGGACCTGCAGGTGCGAAGATCCCCCTGTCTATTTACCTCCAGGGGCAAAAGGGGAGTCTCTGGATTTCCTCATCAATTAGGATTATTGACCTGGTCTTCTGCTTACCGCTTGTTATCTCAAGACATTTTTCCTTCTAGTAACAACAGGAGATCGTTGTAGTTGCTGTGAATTATTTACCCTCTTCCAATATACTATTATACTCTTCTGCCTTTGTTTACTTGTACCCCTGGCTGCAGCTCAGGATCCTGACTGGGTTCAGATTCCTGAAGTACAGTGACAATCTTGACCTCATGTAGTTATTTTTGCTCCTGCCCCCACCAAGATAGTGATCTGGCACCTTCTCTCCCTTCTATTTTTGAGCCTAGACAGCAGATATTAAGATTCAAGGTCACAGAAGTTGGGAGCTCCCCTATAAAGGCAGATTTAAGTAAATGCATCCTCTTCCAAAGCCTTCATGTTGGTTTGTTGTTGTTGTTTTGGTTTGGTTTTACAATGCTGGGATCAAACCCAGGGCTATATCCCCCAACCCCACCTTTCTTAACTGTTGTCCTCAAAAGCATTAAATTTGTGGCCAGGTACTTCTGTCAGTTTCTAACAGAAGTGGTGAAAACCTTGGCCAATACCAGCTGGCCACTCCCTCAGCGTGTTTGTTTCTAGGCTTTCCTATTATCATTTAATTGGAAATCACAGGGAAATGTGTTCAGGGGCTTACATCACCTGTTCCAATCTACAGCCTCGTGTTCAAAGACCGCCAGAAGACAGCAGGTGGAAGGTATTGAGCTTTTGCCACTTACTGGGTAATATTTTCTCATGAGATCTCATTCATAGGCTGAGGAACTGTACTTGAATTTGGGGATGAAAATGGTGGGTTACATGGGCAACAGATTGAGATGATGTTCAACCCATTGTGATTGTAGTTGCTCTTACAAGTGTCTTCATTCATCCTGTGTAGACAAAGAAGCTTATCTTCCATTATCTGACCTACCACCTGGCATACAGTAGATGGGTGCTTGGTAAATACTGGAATGATTTTATAATGCCCTATACATTTTGCAGAATTGGGAGTCATGTTCTTCCATCATCTGTGATTCTGGAGATATTTTTACCTGTGTTGGCACTGCCACATAAAAGAAACTGTTCTTATTGTTTGGGGAGAAAAGCCTGAGGTTCTTAATGATTTCAAATGCTGTGCTATGAAAGAAAATTGAATAACAGAATTATGATCTCATGTTCACTTTTACTCAGTAATCATGAAATCACATTACCAGTTTCTTTTGTTTTTCTCCTATACTTTTTCCCCACAAATGAAAGAATTCTGTAGTGAAAAATGTGAAGGACGAAGAACTATTTATTTCAGTTGAACAGATAGGCATGTCAAGCAAATGAAAATGGAAGAGCCCATTATCAACAATGTATTGGGAGAGGGTAAATGGATTCTTTTGAATGATTCACAGCAACCACATTGATCTCCTATTGTTACGAGAGAGAAAAAATGTCTTCAGATAACCAGTGGTCAGCAGAGGAGGAGGAAGGCCAATTATCCCGACTGATCAGGAAATCGAGAGACTCTCCCTTTTTCCCTGTAGGTAAGTACAAGCCTTGACTGAATACTGGAAAACTGTAGTAACATAATAATGCCTTACCTTTGAGGATTGAAATGTCTCATAAAACTGATTTTTTTCAGGTTGAAGCTAATTGCCTTCTAAGCATGAATATGAGTTGATATTTCAGAGTAATTTCTAGTATGAAGTAAGTCCTCAAGAATTGTTAGCTATAATTATTTGGAGCATCAAATTTTATTCAGTTTTATCCATTTCATTAGAGGTCTATCTAAAATGATTAGTTCCCAGCAAGTCATATCTTTCCCCTGTACATAACTCCATGCTTTAAATTTTTGTGTCTTCTGTTTATAGATATTTGTTTCTTCATTATTATTTGGGAACCATTAAAAACTTCTGCTTCTAATGTTCTATGGCATCAGAAGTTAGATACCCAAGCTCAAAAAAAAACCCTCTTAAGTTAATTCAGTGTGAAAGCCTAGTTCTACCTTGACAATTGAAAGCATGAACTCTGTGATGTTTGTTTTGGCTACTCAGCCACCATTTTTGCTGGCATCCTGATGTGTTCCAGATGTTAAGATTGATGGTTAAGTAAACTCTGAATTAAAGAAATGGTATTATAATTAGATCTGTATTTTTATCTTTATTTGTCTCTCCTCATACATTTTTAGCATATGCTTACATTTTCAACAGATACTATATGTACGCAGTTTTTAAAAATATATATTTAGTTGGACTGAGAACATAACTCAGAGGTAAAGCACTTACCCAGCAAGCATGAAGCCTCAGCACCTACCACCCCAAACAAAGAATGTAAGCATCAATAAATCTGAGCATTTTTCTTTGTCCTCTGTTTAAATTGCCTTGAGCATTATTATTGTACACTACAGCCTTGTGTTCATCCCATTTGGAAACTATTAAAATAATTTACTTAGATTTGACTTACAAAGGTTTGTGAACATATTAATTCCATAAAATCTTACAAGCAGGTGTAAGTCATATGCTTCCATTAAGTGTCACTGCAGCTCCAGCAATTTCATGTCATTATTTACCTTTCAAAAGCACCAAATTTTATTTTACAATATTATATTTAGAAGTTTCACTTAATTTGATTAAGACTTCATAAGAAATTGAGGCAAATAATTTAATAGCGATTTATTTATCTTCCTTAGCATTTTTAACTAGAAAAACAATTTAAGAACATGATGTTACTTAAACAGATGACTCTAACAAACAGAGATTAATCACTGTCCTGTAGAACATTAAACTATTTTCCAGAGACATTTAGGGTGATTAAAGCAGAAAGATGAAAGTGTTCCAGCTAAATTCAATTTTATATAAACCACAGAGACACTATGTGAAAAAACAGTAAAGGTTCTGACTTTAATCATTAAAACAAACATTATCAGTTTAAGAAAGAACAGAACCTTGATTTGATCAAGAGAAGACAGCCAATTTTTTTGCTAGAAAATAAATAATGATAAGATTTGGATATATATCATTGAATAGTTTTGTTTAGCTATTGTTATTTTAGTGATGTTTACAGGATATCCTGCTACAGGATGGAGTGTCTTCTGCAAATAATTTTTAAATTAATTAATTTATAGTAGAATGAATTTTGACATATAGTTCACAAATGGAGCACAACTTCTCATTACTCTGGCTATACGTGGTTCAGAGTCACTCCACTAATGTAATCATACATGTATATAGAGTAATAATGTTTGTCTTTCTACCATCCTTCCCATCCCCACAACCCCACCCATCCCCTGACTCCCTCTACATAAACTAAAGTTCCTTCATTCTTCCCTATTCCCCTGCTCCACTATGGATAAGCATCTGCTTATCAGAGAAAACATTTGGTTTTCGGTTTTTTGAGATTGGCTTATTTTACTTAGCATGATATTGTCTAGTTCCATCCATTTACCTGCAAATGCCATCATTTCATTCTTCTTTAAGCCTGAGTAATATTCCATTGGGTATATATACCACATTTTCTTTATCCATTCCTCTGTTGAAGGCCATCTAGGTTGGTTCCATAGTTTAGCTATTGTGAATTGAGCTGCTATAAACACAGATGTGGCTGGATCACTGTAGTATGCTGATTTTAAATACTTTGGGTATAAACTGAGGAGGTGGATATCTGGGTCAAATGATGGTTCCATTCCAAGTTTTCTGACGAATCTCCATACTTTGTGCAGATAATTTACAAAACATTTTTATTCATTATCTTGAACCATTTATGTGATTATAAATATAATCTACTGGGTTAAGGGTATACTTCAGTGGTACAGTGCTTCCTTAGCACACATGAGGCCCTGGGTTCACTCTAGCACTTCAAAATAAATAAACAATAATAAATAACCTATAATCTATCTACATTGTTCAAAGTTGTCTTACAATGACTATTAAGGTCTCTGCATACATTATATGTATTTAAAATCTCTGTTGAATGATTACTTGATTTTGTGTCTTTCATTTACCATTTCATATATAGATTTGGGTATTAATACTTCCCTTTCTTATAATTTTTAATAAGTATACAACTTGGGCCATTTGGGTTGACAGTTTTCCCATGAACATTTTTGTGTCATCTCCTTTTGCTTTATATTCTTGAAGTATGTTCCCCAAAGTAGAATTTCTAGGGTTCTTTCCAAAAAGATTTGGGCAAACTCACAAAACTTTCAGCATTGTAACTATTTCCCTAATGTGTCTATCACATAATTTGTTATTTTATTGTTTTGATACATTGTGGTACACCAGTCATTTTAATTTCAATTGCATTTACTGCTAATCGTCCTATAAAATATACATACAAATGTGGTTATTTATTCTGATTTTTATTTCTACCTACTAGTTGGATCCTGAAAGAATAAATATATACTCACCCACCCAGAGAAGCACACATGTGCCAACCGAGTTAATGAAAACATGCCATCCCACATAAAAACCAACTGCATTTCTATATACTAACAACAACTGAAATCTGAAAGTAAAAACATAATACCATTTAAAGTCACTGTGAAGAAAATAAAATGCTTAGCTACACACTTAACAAAACATGTATGCTGAAAATTACAGAATATTAATGAAATAAATCAAAGACTTTAATAGATGACTGTGTTCATAGATTAGAAGGTTCAATATATACATGTCAGTGTTCCCCAAATTGATCTATATGTTTAAGGTAATTCCTATTAAAATCCAGCAACTTTTTTGTAAACATAGACAAGCTTATTATACAATTTATATGACAAGGTACAAATCCTAGAAGAGCTAAAATAATATTTTTAAGGATTAAGTGGAACAACTCACTCTACTGGATGTTCAGACTTACTGTATATCTATAGTAATCAAGACAGTGTGATTAATGATGGAGAGACAGATATATAGATCAATGTGATAGAATACAGAACCAAAAAAGTAGCCCACAGTTTTATTGTACAAAAGTTTCCTTTATTCTTTTTTCAACATATAACATTTTGTCATTGTCAATTTCTACTAAGTCTGCCTTATCCTCTTATAGATGTTGTAAATATACTATTCTATTTTCCAGGGTTTGTTGTTGTTATTGTTATTTATACATTTTTAATATTAATTTTTAGTTGAACACATACATTTTATTTATTTTTTTATATGGTGCTGAGTATCGAACCCAGGGCCTCACACATGCTAGGTGAGCACTCTATCACTGAACCACAACCCCAGCTCCCCTCCCCACCATTATTGTTTATATTTTTGTTTTGTTTTGCATTTAACTCTTGCCCATCCAGATTTTTGGAGGTATGGGGGAGGGTCTAGTGTGAGGTACAAATTCAAGGCAGTCCTTCTTTTATTTATTTTAGTTGTAGATGGACACAATACCTTTATCTTATTTATTTTTATGTGGTGCTGAGGATCAAACCCAGTGCCTCATACTTGGGAGGCAAGCGCTCTGCCACTGAGCCACAATCCCAGCCCCAAGACAGTCCTTCTTTACATCAATAAATTGTACTACTGACATTTACTAAATAATTATTCCTTTCTTTGTTATTTGATTATTTTGGGTTTTTCATGGTTTAAGTTCTCAGAGTGCTTTAAATCTCTTTCTAAAATCTTTCCTATTAATTTGGTCAATTCTCCATTTTAAAGCCAGTTACACGGGATCTTGGTTGTTCCAATGGTATATGTATGGCCCATACCCCCCCATACACACCTGGGAATACAGAAGTATTTGTATAGAGTCTGGATTTTTCTAGAATAAAATATTTCTTCCTAGACTCGTGTACTTCTTATGCACGTATTTAGACCTTTTCTGCTCTCATTAAAGTTTATTGTGTCACTTTTTACAGAACAATGTTTTTATCTCTTTCCTAGATTTACTCCTTATTTGATGACAAGAAGAGAGAAGTATAACCAAACACTCAAAAGCTATGGGTGTGGGGTCAGTTCACTCACAGGCTAAGTTTCTTGCTGCAGATAATGGCCTTGTAGCATGTACAATTTGAACTCATGCATCAGGAAAATTAAAACTGACTAGATAAGTTACTAATCTAAATGGTTCAATTTGATCTGGGAAAAGCAAAACTTTTTTTTTTTTTTTTCAAATTCAGGAATGTCAAGGACCCATTTCAAATTCTGGTGCATCAAATCTAGCATGGTTCTTTTAAAAGTATACTTTAGTATAGGCTGAGCATATATAATCTGAAAATCCAAAATGCTCCAAAATCTGAAACTTTTTGAATGCCAACATAAGCAGAAAATTCCACACCTGTCTTCATGTGACAAGTCACAGTCAAAAGCCAGGTACACTAAAAACATTGCATAAAATTACCTTCCATCTATGTGAATATAGTAAATATAAAACATAAAATAATTCTGTGTTTAGACTTGGGTCCCTCCCCAAGGAATCTCATTATGTATATGAAGATATTCCAAACTCTGAAGAACCTGAAATCGACTACACTTCTGTCCCAAGCATTTCAGATAAGAGATACTCAATCTGCATCTGGACTGCTTGTCTTCCAAATAATCTTTCTTTATACAGTCTTTCGTTTAACTCTTTGAGCTCTTGGGAATTCTTGCCTCTGTTTACTTAACTTATATTTAAAAAATTCACAGGTATAGCAGGCTTTGTGGCTGTGGTATCCTATGGTCTTTACAAGTTAAAGTACAGAAGAGATCAGAAAATGTCCATTCATCTTATTCACATGCGAGTTGCTGCACAAGGATTTGTTGTAGGAGCTGTGACTATAGGTAACTTCCTTAATTTATATCTTATGTTCAGCCGTCTTTGAGAATATTTTCATTCTGTTTATTTGTGGTAGAAAATGAATAGTGGGTGAAGACTATATAATGGAAGAGAAAGTTAAGAAAGACATCTTCACTTGGTCAACAGTTATGGGCTTAATTTCTTATGATTTTCAGCTCATAAAACCCCCATTAGAGAACTAGAGTGATGGGTTGTTATGCTCTACAGTGAAAAGAGAGCACTAAGATCAGTAGTGATCTGTCCCAGCACATATCAATAGCAGATGTAGTTATTTGAGTAGTTGAATGGGGAAGATATTTTTAGAGCCCACAAATCTAAACAGCCTTGTTCTACTTTTAGCTTTGCATGGTGGCAGCATGGTAGCCAAAGAAGTTTATCCAAGACAGGATTTACTGCTAATTGAAAACTTTTCCCAAGTTTGAGCAATAGGCAGATCTTTTCTTTTTTATTAACCCCCAAATTAGGTAAGGCCTACTTGGTCAAATCCAAAGAATCACTGTAAAGCTATCTCAGTTAATTCAGATTATAACACTACTAACTCTGTTAGCTGTGCAATTAGATACACCTAACAAGAAGTCTATTTGGGAACCTAAAATATTCTTTTTTTTTTTTTTTTTAAAGAGGGGTCAACATAAGTCGGAACAAGTCACAATGTTCTCATCCCAAATTAATGCTTGCAGACTAGGATCAACCTAAGAGTAGGGGGATCATGGAATGATGGCCATAGGTTGTATAGAAGTTCCTGGCATGAAAAGAATTGGGCTTCTGCTGTGTTCTGCCTTCCAAACCTCATGCAAAATCTCTCTCATGAACTAACCAGGGAATAAAAGTAAGGGAATTATGGAAAATGTTGTTACGAGGTTGCACAGTTGAAGCATCCACCACTGTCCAGCCCTAGTCAAACAGGTATCCTCATTTTATCATACTTCAAATAAAAACAACAGCAAAATCAGCTATCCCTTATGAAACCCAAAACATGTTAATTCTCTCCCAAAACACAATATGAAGTCCCTTTGTCCATCTTTGGGTGATGCTGATTCCTCATTGAGCTAAATCACCTTCCCCTGTGACATCCTGTGGCTTAAATCCTGACTTATAAGGTTAACTACTATTAATACTTCTTATATTAAATAATAGGTGAGTCACATGTAGTGACACATGCCTATAATCCCATCTACTCAGGAGGCTGAGGGAAGATGATTTCAAGTTCCAGGCCAGCCTCTGCAACTTAATGAGGGACCCTGTCTCAAAAAATAAAAATGGCTGGAGATATAACTCAGTGGTAGAGCATCCCTGGATTCAATCTTCAGTACTGGGTGGGAGGGTGAAAACAGCCAAATGGAAGTGGGGAATAGAAAAAAAAAATGGGTAGATATATATACAAACATATGCATACCAAAATAAGGAAGAAGTACTCAAAATGATCAGAGGCTTTGTTTCTACAACTGGCCAGGTAGTCATAACTGGCTTTTTAATTATGTTTTTCCATTACTTATTTCACAGTCCCTTTGCCTTCAGCAAGCATCTTGGCTATTCATGATTATTGGACTGATGAGGTGACCCATACCTTCATTTCTGAAGGGTCCGGGTCATTAGCCATCCTATATTACACCCTAGAGTGGGTGTAATTTTCCATCTTCTTTAACACTGGAGATAAGAGTGATTAGAGTGATAAGAGTGATTGATGTACACCAGAAGATATCATGTATTCTAATTCCCCCTTGGTAACAGATCAGATCAATGTAATAAACTAAGGGGACGTCCTGTGGAATGAAAAGATGATCACAATCCCTGCAGACTAGATAACAGCATAGGGCAGGAAGTTTCACACAGCCCTAGGATTGGACAGTGCAAGTATACTGCAGGGCTTGCCTGGTGAAAAGCAAATTGCTTATGGTCTTTACTAAAAGGTCTACAGAGAAAAGCAATCAGTTGCACACTCAATAGCAAAGGTTGTGTTGATTTCCTCTAGTTCACTACAATTAGAGTGAACACTGAATGCATTTCCCACAACCTTGAAGTTTACAGGAACCCAATTTCATTCTCTAAGTTCCAACTATCCTCAGCCAAAATAAACAAACTGAACAGGGATGAATTAGGAAGCACCACCCTGGCATCTCTGAAGTTCTTGATGATGGCACTAATCTTTATAGTCCCTGTTGAAATCTAGTAATGCTTTGGTTTACTATTTGAGTAGATTAAGGCAATCAGAATGACATCAACTTTTACTGTTTGAGTAGACAAAAGCAATCAAAATGATGCCCTTACTTCAGTGTGAGAATTTTAACAGTTGCTGAGTGTCTTTTCAGACAATCCAAAACTGGGAATAACATACAGTATATTCAGGGAAACATGAAGCTACATGCAAAATGGACCTACTGCAAAACAACACTAACCATTTCACCTCTACCTTGACTACTGCACCACACTAATTCTACCAAAGAGGCAATCAGTTGTCAATTCAAAAGCAGTATTCAAAAATCCTCCATAAATATGATTATTTTTCCCTTCTTCAGTTTACAGGTACCCTGTTAAATAGATGCAAGTTCCTTTGGGGAAGGCTAGAAAGAGGATATAGATATGAACATATATATTGTGTGTATGATATATAAAAGTAAACACACACACACACAGTTTTGGGGGGAGAAGGGGAAGGCTTATATAAAGAGGGTCTTTCCTGGTATCCTTCCTCATTCAAGAACACTGGGTCTGTAAATTGATTCTTACCTAGGAATTGGTCAAGGGACAATGGCTCTCTTTTGTGATGAATCAAATCAGACTTTTATTCACTAGACCTAGACCTTTATTGCTTATATGCTGCCCAATACTTTCACTTCTAGGGACACATTCCAATTAGCCAATGCCAAAGATCTCTGTGGCTTGCACTATTCTGATGGTTGCTTAAGTTTTGCTACTCATTCCATTAATCAGGCTTTCCTTATCTTTGTCAGTTAAATGGTGCCACCTGACCCCCATAACACCAAGATGCCACTGTGCATACTGAATTCAAAGAGCCTGGGAGTTCACACTGTCATTTCTGGTTTACAAATAGTCACCATGAATGCCACTGCCACCTACACAAGTGCATTTCCCACAACCTTGTGAAGGGAGCAGGTGTGCTTAGGGAATAGGTGAGCAAGATAGATTGACTCTGGCATTCTAACCCACCTCATCTGGATACCTACTTCTGTGGCAGCTTCTCAACCTCAGCACTAATGATGTTTGGGGTTGTATTATTCTTTGTGTGGATGGCTGTTCTGTGCATTGCAGGGTATTTGGCAGCGTCCATGGTCTCTTTCCACTAGATACCAGAATATCTTCCCACTTTGCATCCCCAGCTTGACAACCAAAAATGTCTCCAGACATTACCAGACTCCCTTGGAGAACAAAGCTTCCTCTAGTTCACAACTATAGCTCTTCCAAGGAACTTCTAGTACTGCAACTTCACTGAATGCAGATTACCTTTTGATCCAAGTTGTAGCCATTCTTAGGCAGGGTCAGAAGGACTGCTTCTACTAGCAAAGAGATCTCAGTAAATATATGGATTCAAGGACCCATTTCATTGAAATCTCCATTTTTCCCCCATCCCAATTTTTTCTCTTCTTTTTTTTTTTAACCTTTGCTTTATTTACTTATTTGTTTTTATGTGGTGCTGAGGATTGAACCCAGTGCCTCACATGTGCTAGGCAAGCCCTCTGCCACTGAGCCATAACCCCAGCCCCCTCAGTTCATTTTCAAGGTTCTCTTTCCAAAACAATGCCAATTTTACATTGAGGTGACAAGTTTAAATTGTGTTGTGACTAGCTACTCGCAGGATGAGATCCTGTGTGTGGTTTTCAAAAGTATCAGCCTCATGGCTTCAGGAGGGAAGAGTTTCTTTTGGGAAAAGCTTTAAAGCTTACATCCTCCCCACCAGAACTTGTGCTAGCAATTAAAATCCTGAGCCTATTATTTGCTTTTTGCAAATTCTCCAGCAGACTTAAAAGTAATCAGCCTCATTATATCCTTATGTCCACTAAATCTTTCATGGCACTGAAGACCTGTTCACTTAAAACCTGACTTTTTATAGGCACTTGATTAAAGAATCCACAGTCACAATTTAAGGAAGTGTCTTGCTACTGAGTGCCATGAACTGCTAGCATTCTTGTTACCACCAAACATATGGTCATTAATGACTTTAATTAGATTAGAGAACCAATTCCAGATAACCCAGAGCCGATTCAGAGAACCTATCCTTGTGCTCTGTTCCTCTGGAAAGAACTTAACTTTGTGCTCTGTTCCTCTGGAAACACTTCTTTGCCACATTCTGCATCAGTCAAATTTCAGTCAGAGAAGTAAAACTACCAGTATGACATGTGAAAAGGGATATATTCTAGAGTTATGACTTTAAACAATCTCAGGAGCTGGCTAAACAGTGAAACTATTGCTTATGTTTCTGATATTGGGGCCTGAAGTTAGCAAGGCAACTGTGAGAAGAAAAGATAAACTAGAATCTTCAAGGATGAGCCACTCAAAAAACAGGCTGGGGCCAAGCGAGGTGTTGCATGCCTGTAATGCCAGCAGCTTGGGAGGCTGAACCAGGAGGATCCAGAGTTCAAAGTCAGCCTTCTAAGATGCCTGCAAGACCCTGTCTCTAAATAAAATATTTAAAAGGGCTGGGGATGTGACTCAGTGATTAAATGCCTTTGGGTTCAAATCCCCCCCCCCCAAAAAAAAGATAAGTGGTATTTAGAGTCAGTCTCCCTGCCTTTCTTCACGAGAGACATGGAGAACTTGGTGCCCTACGTCATGGAGCTATAGTACATCTGGCCCAGGAGCCAGAGAAGCTAATGAAGATCCAGAAGCAGCTGAAGGAGCTGTGGGCCTGGCTGTGGCCCAATAACAGTGAGTTGAGCCAGCAGATAAAGCACAGTATGTACAAACTGTACCAGAGACAGTCACCCTATATCAAGCATTCAACCTTCTGAGTGTAAAAAGGACATGGCAGCTGCTGCTCCAACTTCTACCTTCCAAATCTCTTGCATAACATCCAGTATGAGCCAAGATAACAAGAAGTATGTAGGAAAGCAAATTCTGGGAAGCATAGTTACATCTTAGCTACACTGAAACAAAATAAATCCAGAATATACTTGTAATGATTGTTAGGAGAACATAGAAGATGATGATGTGAGCTGGTGAAAGGTCTAAACAAAGGAGTTAACATACAACGTGGCAGTTTAGAAAGATACTTAGTTTAATAAACATCAAAAACAGGCAATACAAAAACTATTCAGAGATAAACAGGGAGTCTTACTATAAAGGCAAGGAAGAAAATTACTATTGTAAAACTCAAGACAGTGATTACTTGTGGAAAAGAGAGAGGACTGTGATCAGAAACTGGAGGCTTCTAAGATGTCTGCAAAATTATCTCTCTTGACTCCTGCCAATTTCAGTGTCTACTCTACAAGTATTTACTAATGTGGGCATTTCGGTTTTATGTGCTATATATTCCAGGTATATTATATTTCACCATGAAAAAATATTA
Source organism: Marmota monax (assembly GCF_021218885.2). NCBI lineage: Eukaryota > Metazoa > Chordata > Mammalia > Rodentia > Sciuridae > Marmota > Marmota monax. Next base: position 31,908,064 of record NW_026695227.1, read on the forward strand.
AAAGGAAAAACAAAATGCCTAGATTGATTTGCAAAGCAGAAGAAAAAATAAAAACAGAGAAACCAACTAGACTATGACTTAGACCTGAATTAAGACAGTGACAGTGGAAAAAGAGAAACAATGGATTCCTGGGATAGTGAGGACTTGGAAACCACAAGATCAGGAAAAATAAGAGAAATCAAAGATGATTCCCAGGTTTCTGGTTTGTTCTGATGGGAGGTTAGCCTTTCACTAATATAGAGAATGAAGAATAAAGGGCAGATCTGGTGGAAGGGTAAGTGTTTATTAGGCAAAGGAATAAAAGCTAACATTTAATGAATACTTTTGGTGTGCTAGCCTCTCTGTTATGTATTATTACCTCATGTAATCTTAATAAATGCCTATTTATACACCACCTTGTATACTGAAATACGATTCAATAATGAAAACTACCACCTGGAGACCATCAGATCCCTGAGGTTGAAGTCCCCGACAAGACTGCACTTATTCAGATGTCCACCACACTCTCATTTCCATAAGCTTTGGTATGATCCAAAAGGCTCAAGAATAATAGACACTCCAATTACTTGGAAAATCCAAGCATTTTAGAGTCCCATACTATGAAACCAGGACAAAGTCTTTATTATACCATAATATACCAAACCTATCTTCTGGGATAGGGATAGACTATCACCCCCATTTTACACATAAAGATACTGAGGCTTATAGAAAAATTTGTTTACACTCACATGTAAATTGAGTCCATATCTTATTGACTCCATATCTTATGAAGTCCTTTCCCTCCCCCCCCCTTTTTTTTTAATTGAACCCAGGGGTCTTTACCACTGAGCTACAACTCCAGTCCTTTTTATTTTTTCAGAGTCTCACTAAGTGGCTGAGGGTCTTCCTAAATTGCTGAGACTGGCCTCAAACTTGGGATACTCCTGCCACAACATCCCAAATCACTGATTATACAGGTATATGCCACCATGTCCTGCTCAAATTAAACATTTTTGGGCTAGACTTGTATCCACCAATTCTAGCAGTGTTTCATTACAAAATTATGCAGACTTATACCTCAATACACCATCATGTGGAGATTCCAGAACAACTTATTGACCTTTTATCCTCTGTGTACTCTATGAAGATTTTAACAAGCAGTCTCAGAAAGAAATCAGAAGAAACATGAAGGATTCAGACAATCAGATAGTTAGTTTAAATTAATGACCCCCTAACTTGCTTTTGTGGATAAGCATTTGCTGAGATCCAGGAATTCATAGAAACATCTTTCCTCTTCCAAAGAAACCCCAGCTGCTTCCCTCCTTTAGCATGGCCCCAAGACCTTGAGAAAGCCATACATATCATCTGCCTAAAAGCTAACTCACCCAATTAGATTGTAAATCCCCAGGGTCAGGGATCAGAGCCATTCACCTTTATTTTCCTTAGGATAATAAGCACAAGTAGACACTGAATAAGTGGTTGCTAAATTGAGAGGCCTATGTTTCCTTTTCTTAATAGCTGGTCAAATTTGCCTTCTTTCCTAGCATCCCACCAATATTTTTTTTAAAAAACTTTAGGGTGATATAGAAACAGCATAACTTCAGACTGATACTGATCTTAAAGGACTTTTTAAGGGAGCCAAAAATATTAGTAAATGAATTATTTTCATATTCTAGGGCTAATTTCAGAAAAATACAAGTGGGAGAAGTTCAGCAATTGTTTTCCATGGATTCTCTATTGATGTACATCTTTGTTTCTAGGTGTTCTCTATTCTATGTATAAGGATTACATTAAACCGCGATTCTTCAATGCATCCAAAAAATGAAGCTATCTGATGGAAGCAAGAAAGACAAGAGGCTTTGGAAAACTTTTATTATGAAGAATGAATTTTCTTTGAAAAACTATTATGAAAAATGAAACTGCAGAAACATCAGAAAGAATTCTCATAACCTTTGTATATTATTTCCAAAGCTTTAATAAGTTGATTTCCAGATCAACAGTCATAGTCACTTTATTGAGATATATATATATATATATATATATATATATATATATGGATTAAACAAACCCAGGGGCACTCGATCTCTGAGCTATATTTCCAGCCCTTCTTTTATATATATATATATATATATATATATATATATATATATATATATATATATATATATATATTGTGGTTTTTTTGTTTGTTTGTTTGTTTGGCATTGGGAGTCAAACCCAGGGTCTTATATATGCTAGACAAGTGCTCTATCACTGAACCACAACCACAGTCCCAGGCCTGAAAATATATTTTTAATCAGGCCACTAGAAAGAATATACCCTCTTGGTATACATTCAGCATTTAGAACAGATTAACTGTGCTTTATTAGAAACTGGCCTTTCTTACAAAACCCAAAAGCTTCCCTAATTTTCAGACAAGAAAAGGAATATATTTGTTGCTTTAAAAAAGCAGTGCTAAGTAGCCATGTTGCCAGGTGCAGTATTGCACACCTGTAATCCCAGTTACTTGGGAGGCTGAGGTAAGAGGATCCAAGTTCAAGGCCAGCCTGGGCAATTTAGGAAAACCCTGTCTTAAAGTAAAAAATTTAAAAAGAGCCGGGGATGTAGCTCAGTGATAGAGTCCCTGGGTTCAATCCCCAGTACCAAACAGACAGACAGACAGACAGACACACACACACGAGTAGCTATGCGTGTGAACACCTACATAGGATAAAAGAGAAAAGTTAGAAAGAACACAGGATGTTCATTTATCCACTACATCTTGGGTAAAGGAGAGAGTCATATCAGGAAGACCCTATAAACAAATCCTATATGTTTGAATTTGCAAAAAAGAGAGAGGACTACTTTCGTTGGCTACTGGAACCCTGATGCCTTACTACTGAACTACTTCCTAAGCCTGGTTATGCTTAGCAAGACATTTAAAGTGTGCATGTGTATAGTACTATGGACTGAGCCCAGGGCCTCATGCATGCTAGGAAAATGGCAATCTACCACAAAACTACATCCCCAGCTCTTTTCATTTTTTATTTTGAGACAAGATCTAAGTTGCCACACTGACCTCAAACTTTCATTCCTCTTACCTCAGCCTCCCAAGTCACTGGAATTATATGCTTTCCTTTTATATCAGGGTGACAGTTATGTAGAAATAGCTGCTCAGTAACAATTACTTAATTGGTCTTTTCCTGACATTCATTTGTTACACTTTAAATTGTATATATTAATATCTGGATGTTGTGGTTTGAATACGGCTTGAGTATGTCCCCCCAAAGGTTCAATGTGTTGGAAATTTGGTCCCCAGTGTGGTAATATTTAGAGGTGGTGGGACATTTTTTATTTTTTAAAGTACTAGGCTTTATCTTATTCTCTTTTTGAGGTACTATGGATTAAACCCAGGGGCACTCGATCTCTGAGCTATATTCCCAGCCCTTCTTATTTATTTAAACTTGCCATGACTGGCCTTGAACTTGTGATAGTCCTGTCTCAGCCTCTTGAGTTGCTGGGATTACATGCAGCAGGTGGTGGGACTTTTAAGAGGTGGGGCCTGGGAATTTATTACATTACCAGGGACACTGTATTTGGAGGTGATAAATGGAGATCTCATGAGACTGAGTTAGTTCTCATGAGAGCAGACTATTATAAAAGAGGGAGCTTGACTCTTAAATTGCTCTGTCTGGCTTTTTGTCAACCTATGGGAGCTCTCCCTATCATACATGCTCTCACCATGATACATCTACCACATGACATAGTAAAGAGGGTCCTCATCAAAGTTGAGCCAATGACAACATCCTGCTTTTGAATCTCCAGAACTGAGTGCTAAATAAACTTCTTTTCTTTATAAAGTATCCAACCTTATGTATTTTCTTAAACTAATAGAAAGCAGACTAACACACTGGATAAGCACACTATCTGTAGAAATTTAAAGTTGTAAATCATGAATTAAAGAATGATTAAATGTTCTTAATTGCCAAAAAGCTTACCCAAGACTCACTCTTTAGGTATCAATCTCCTCTATTGGTTTTAGTGTGATTCGGTTTACTTTGTTATCAAATTTTCTGATTATGGGAGCTATGACACCTCTGGGTAAATATTTACAAAGTTTTACATACTCAACTCTGTTCTAGTAACATACAGTTAAAGGATGGAGAAGAGTTACAAAAGCTGGGCACAGTGGCACATGCCTGTAATCTCAGTAGCTCAGGAGGCTGAGGCAGGAGGATTGTGAGTTCAAAGCCAGCCTCAGCAACTTTGTAAGGCCCTAAGCAATTTAGTGAGGCCCTGTTTCTAAATAAAATATTTAAGGGCTGGGATGTGGTTCAGTGGTTGAGAGCCCCTGGGTTCAATCCCCAGTACTTAAAAAAAAAAAAAAAGAGCTACAGAACTCCCCAGAGTATTTAACCTCAGTTTAACCAACCACCTCACCTTTCTATGAGTTAAAATCAGGATGTTCATCTAGAGTTCCTATCTGTATAAAACACAGATAAGTTTTTCAGTATAAAAACACTGAAACTTCAAATTTTCAAGTGAGAACTTGTAATTCATGTTAATTCACTCTCAATTTTAAGATCTGAAGGACACTAACCTAGGCTGCAGTGTTGCTGCTCTTTTCTGAACTCTCAAGAGCCCCTGAAGTAGAAATGAGGGAATTTTAGAGTCATTTAAGAAAACTCCCTGATGCTTAGAAGGCCAAACCATTATAATGTAGGTAGGCGATGTATGGATTAAAAAAGAAAGAGAAAGAAAAAACAAAAAAGGTAATAAGTTTTTATGGTTTTGTTTTGATTTGTTGTGGTACTTGGGATTAAACCCAGGGGCACTCTATTACCAAGCTGCATCCTCAATTTGAGACAGAGAGTTTTCCTAAGATGCTGGCCTCAAACTTACAATATTCTTGCCTCAGCCTCCTGAGTAGCACCATCAAGCCCAGCAGGTAATAAGTTTTAAAATAAGGCAGAGAGGTCAGACATTTCACTTTAATGCTGAAGAGGAAAGTAAAGTTCAAAGTCACACAAAGGCTGCAGGGTTTGCAGATTCAACCTTGGAAATCAGAAGGAAATAATGAGTGATATCTGGGGTATATGCCACCCTGGGGTATATGGCATTGGAAAAAAGATAGCTGCCATTCAGTTCTAGCCAAGTGCACTTCCATGCAGGAATGTGGGCCCAGTGTGGCATATCTTCTGACTCTCCAATCAGATAATTATGATAAAACTTTTATTTATATATGTATGCATGTAAGCATGCTGGATAGAATCAAACCCAGGGCTTTGTGCATGCTAGACAAGCACTCTACCAATGAGCTATATCCCTAGCCCAAATTTAAATCAAAGAACTTTTTCATTATAAAAATTTTAAGAAAGAAAATTAATAGTATCAGGGATCAAAAAAATTTACTAACTACATGTCAGCAGGCAGTTTGTGATAATGTAGACTAATTTTCCAAATCCCAGTCTAGTAGTAATCTCATACTTCTTGGTACAAATATCTTATAAAGAAATGCTTAGCATTCCCTAGGACATTCAACAAAATAAATATTAGCTACTCCTAGAAACAGACTTTGGACCTAGAAATGGTATTTGGAGTATTAATTGGAAAAGTGGAAAGAAAAGACATTGTAGAATTATACAAATATTAGAAAGAATATTAATACTTTGATTGTGTTGTGTCAGGACTTAGAAGAGTGAAATGCTATTAGTTTCTTCTTTTTCTACCTAAAACTCAAATGCTAGAATAGGCTGAGTTACACTACAGTGTGGGAAAACAATTGATTATCACTTAAAATATGGTTTCTAAATTTGTTACTACATATTAAGCAGGTTGACAAATAACATTGTATCCCTGGTTTGATAACTATAAAAAATTTCAAGAAAAATGATAACAAAGACAATACTAATTACAAAGTATGCAGGTAACCAGGGTTAAATAAGATCACCAAATAGAAGAAATGATTTCTTTAGAAATGATGGTTAATATTAGTAGATACCAAGTATGTGATGTGGCTGATTACAATCAAAGTAAAATGTAACTGGCATAGTAAAGTATCACTTTATAAGACAGTCAATTGGATCAGTTCATTGTGAGAAAAAGAACATTTCCTTTCCCTTCTCACTTGTGATCCAAAGATGTAATTTACCTGAAGAATGTTTTTTTAAAAAAAAAAATACAAAATATCTATTAGTTTTATATAACATTAAAATCTTACCCAAACTGATGTTCAGGTTTACATAAATATATATAGATATATATTTTTTAAATCCCAGAAGTCAAGACACACCCCATAGGGGTATGTGGCCAGCACAGGTAATCATTTAACTCTGGCTATTGTTTGTTGTGAGGTGGGTGGGTCGATGACCTAAATTTATAGTTGTCAGTTTTTAATCCCATTCCCATGAGGAAATCTTTGCCTTTGTTCAAATGAACAAAACTCACCTCCAAACTAACAGAGGTATGTTAAGACAGCTGGCACAATAGGGCTTAGAGAAAATGGTTCTTATACAGTCTCTCAGGCTGTTAGTCATCTTGATATAAGGGAGTCAGCATCCACGGTGTTTAGAAGGTAGAGTTCAGGCTGAGCTGTCAATCCCAGGTGGTACTAAGGACAAAAAGGTGAAAGAGAATTAGACTGATTTTCAAGTAGTTAAATACTGAAATGGGTATTTAAGTACCTATAGTCAGCATATTAATTTAAACCTTTTTTAGTACTGCTATGTTTTTCTTTCAGAAAAGACATAGCTAACGCATGATTTCTGATATTTAAAATGATAGAGCTGCTGAGATAGGTAAGGATAAAGATAGTGCCAATGTCCTCAGTAAAAGAGGCACACTGCCCCACGTTGGGACTTCAGACTAGGATGAGAGCAAACATGCACTGTTTTGTATTTTCACTCTGTATGTATTGGAAATCAGATTTCAAACTGTCTAACTCCTGAGCATTGTAATCCTGACCCCATTATCCTTTGACACCCAAACAGAGAAAAGCCTTTTACTTAAAAACAAAAAGATAATGTAATGACAGACAAGATAACCTATGGGTCTCAAATCTTTGCCAAACTGAATAAGAGTCATCTCAGCTGCTTTTTTTTCTCCCCAGTAACAGGGGTTAAACCCAAGGGCACTCTGCCACTCTCCCAAGGCCTTTTTATTTTTTAATTTTTAAAATTTTGAGACAGGGGTTGGGGTTGTGGCTCAGTGGTAGAGCACTTGCCTAGCATGTATGAGGCACTGGGTTCGATTCCCGGCACCACATAAAAATAAAAACAAATAAATAAAGTATTGTGTCCATTTGCAACTAAAAAAATATATTTTAAAAACAAAATTTGAGGCAGGTGTGTGCCACCATGACCAGCTTTCACCTCAGCTGCTTTTAAACATTTCCACACCTCACTAGTACAGAACTGAATCCAGATGATTTGTGTTGAGATCTGGGAAGTTATAGTTTTTCTTCACTCTTTTTCTTTCCCCTGAATATAACTTGAGACAGTCACTGAGTCTCATTTTAGCCTTCGGTTATTACTCAGGACTTCAGGAACGTCACTGCCCTGGACCAACAGCCTGTAAGTTAAATGCAGAATGCAGACTATAAATAGAAAGAATTATTGCTATTACAGGATAGAGGAAAAGGCCCTGGAGTTGGCATCAAGCCCAAACTCCATCTCTTCCTATGATGCTAGTCATGTAATGTATCCTTCTGGAGCCTTATTCTACTGATTGGTAGAATGGAAATAAGTGTTACATTGGAAAATGACAAGTACAGTAATATCCTTTCTCATACTACTCTATTTTAATAAATATACACAAATTTCACATTACTAATTGCCCTGTATAACCTCACAGGAGTCATCACAATGAAGGTGAAAAGATGACATACACCAGATGGTGCCGAGCACTGAGCCATTCTCAACTAGTGGGCTAGGAAGATTCTGGATGACCCTGGCCTTAGGGCAGGAAAACAGTTCTTCAGACCAGCTTGCTTCCTCACTTTAGTGCTTTATATCACAAGTTTCACTAACAGCAATTGTCAAGACACATTGACAATTCATTGAAGCCTTTCCCAAAGACAGTGGGCTTCCTCAAAATGCAGTAAGCAAGGGCTGCATTTATAGTTCAATGACACCAGTGTTATCTCTTAGATGACTTAGAACTCCTTCACTGAAGATTGTCATGTGGTTATGAGACATTGAGAAATGGGGCTCAGTGGCACAAGAATAGGCTAAAATGGTGACAGATAACGTGAATGAGTCAACCTATTATTAGGTTTTAGCTATTATCAGTTTAAGACCACAAAAGGCCCTGACCATTTTCTAAGCCTGCCCAAAGCATTCAAACTTACTTCTTAAAATTTAACACAGGGACTGGGGCTGGGGCTCAGAGGTAATGTGCTTGCCTAGCATGCATGAGACACTGGGTTCAATCCTCAGCACCACATAGACATAAATAAAGGTATTGTGTCTATCTACAACTAAAAAAATTCTAAAAAAATTAGCACAGCCAAAGTCTACCAGTTGGCAACTTCTGATCTAAATCATATTCAAGCATTAATCAGAGTATCAAGCAAATGATTTGATGAGTTGGTGTTGCTAAACAAAACTTGGTGTCTTAATCCAGTATGAATAGTACACTATAATACAAGATGGTTTGAGATGAACATGTGGGCTCTGACATTAAAAGAGAAACTGCCCACTGTCCATTTACTAGCAATGTCATACAGGTGAGTTACTTTTGGCTTTTCATTTGCCTCATTTATATAGAAGTTAATCCTCTTTGTTATAAGGTTTGAATGAGACAACGCAAATGCTCAAACCAGAACTAGCACATGGTAATAATTTAGCCATTCTTACATTCAATTCATACGCTAAAGTGCTGGGCAAGACTAATATGCTTAGATTCATTTGTCTTAACAATGAAGAGGCAAAAGTATTCTGAAGGGCAGAGTTAGAGGAAATATCTCAAATTGGGGTCTTCAAATTGTTTTGTATCCTATTAGTTCTGAATAAACCAAAATTAAGAACAGAGAACTAAGTGAAGGACACCAATATGGAGAAATTATACAGGATTACTTAGGGTATTCAACTCCTATAAGAAGGCAGGGATAGCTTTAAACACAAAGGAAAAATGAAGTTCTAATGACACTCTTGGGATAAATCAAGTGCTGACTTAGATTTTCCCATCATATGTCTGGGGACAGGGCCAGAAGTTTGTTATGCCTGAGCTTTGCCTTTAACAAAGGGTGCCAATATTTCCATTTATGTCAGAGCTGCCAAAAATGTCCATGTTTACACGGTACTGAGGATTAGAACCCAGGGGCATTCTACCACAGAGCTATGCTTTGAGCCTTTTTTCTTTTTTAATATTTATCTTTTAGTTGTAGTTGTCAATATTTTTATTTTATTTTTACGTGGTGCTGAGGATAGAACCCAGGGCCTTGCACGTGCTAGGCAAGCGCTCTACCACTGAGCCACAACCCCAGCCCTACTCTGAGCCCTTTTTAAATTTTTCATTTTGAGATAAGGTCTCACTAAGTTGCCCAAATTTATAATCCTCAAACTTGTTACCTCAAACTTGCAATCCTCCTGCTTTAGCCTCCTCAGTAGCTAGAATTACACACATGCACTATCATGTTTGATTTGACAATCCAGTTTTTATTTTGTGTGTGTGTGTGTGTGTGTGTGTGTGTGATGTTGGGGATCAAACCCAGGACCTCTTGCATGCGAGTAGGCACTTTACCACTAAGTCACATCCCCAGCCTTCTCATTTGTTTCTAATCTAATTTTGGTTTCTTTCCTCATACTAATTTTTGGTGGCAGCAAATACAGAATGTAAAACTACTTAAATGGCGAGACAAGACTAAAAAGAGACAAATATTTACCTTATAATACAGAAAGGTAGGATTAAACTTCAAGTTTAAATATGGTAAAGGTGTGACTTTTAGGTATAGCCAAACAATCTACAAGCCCAAATTTGTAATCCTAGATGTGTAAACAGAAATTAGTGTCTTGGTGAAAACTAGCCAGTCATCTTTTTTTTTTTTTTTCCTTCAGTAATGGAGATTGAACCCAGCTGTGCTCTACCACTGACTTACATCCACAGCCCTTTTATATTTTTATTTTGAGACAATGTCTCGCTAAATTGCCAAGGCTGGCCTCAAACTTGTAGTTCTACTGTTGAAACCTCTTGAGTTACTGGGATCACGGATATGTGTTGCTGTGCCCAGCTCTAAACCCAACCTTTTGGTGACTAAATCCATTTAATGTCTCTATCCCTTCAAAGAGAGAAGCACTAAGTTGTATGGGTTTAGTGTGTCATTCCAGATGGTAACTAATATTTCAGTATTTCTATATCAAAGTTGTTGAGACACCATTAATAAAATATTTCAAGATTTTTAAAAAAAGCAAACAATAACCAGGAAACCAAATTGGAAAAGGAAAAAAAATTTTAATTACAAATCAAGTTCACATATTGTTAAATGGGTACTAAAAGTTTGGTTTTAACCACTTCTAACATCACTAGCTCCTAGAACCTCACAGGAGCCAAATTTAAACTTTTTCACCATGCCTATTAATTTCCAGCATATTGTAGCAGTACAATTATTTCATTTATGGACATTTAAGTCACATTTAAGGACAATAAGAACCACTTTGAAAAAGTACAATTGCATATCCTTAAACATTCCACAAAAACATACTGCCAAAAATAAAAATGCACATGCTGGCATTGGAGGACTTAAATTTCTACACATTGGTTATAACACTCAAAGTACTGGTTGAAGTATACCTTCTCTCTGTGAGGACAGAATGAATTAAGATACTGTTTCTGATGCTGTAAACAGTATAATCATAGCACTATAAAATACAATTTAACTGGGAAGAAACATTCGATCATTATAAGTCGAATAATAAAAATATTAGCTTTTGCCTGGATTCCTAAATGTTTATAAATTTAAGATTGGCTGGACCCTCCAGGCCCAGAGCAAAGGCAAATGTTACTATACAACCTTTACAAGGATATATATATATATAATTTTGGATTTTTCCTACTGCAGCCAAATAATAGCTTAACATGTCAGATCTTGATATTGTCAGAATAACTTTAGGACCAGTTTGGAGAATGATGGTAGTAGGGGAAGAGAGCAGGTATGAGGGGGAACAGTTAGTGGAACGGTCATCTGTGATTCTTTACTGCATTACCGCAGGGGCAAAGAAAAATGACAGTCAAACACAGTACTTTACCCTTAATGCCTCATAAAAGACTGTCTGTGCTTTTGACTATGTGCAAAATGTCAGTAATAATCTTTTGCAGACTCAGATGAACAGAGAACGTCAATCAACCGGGACTCCAGAAGGAAAGCTCCAAACCTGAGAAGTCCTTCCATGTCATTCCCATTACCGTTCTCACCAGATTATGGCCTCGGAACACTTTTGCTTATTGATCTCCAACAGACAAATGTGATTTGATTTGACAGAATCACACAGCCTTAGGCTCCACAAGTAAAAATGTCAGAAGTGGCTGAAAGAGCAGCAGCTCCATGCTGAAGACACCCATTTCCTCTAACTCCAGAGCTCCGCCATGTGGTCTGTTTTCCCTCTGAGGGAACTGCTGAAGAGAGGTAGCCTGGTGCCACCTTGCTGAGGGAACTTGGAACCACAGTGACAACTACTGACTTGCTGACACAGCATGCTTTGTAATGGTTAGGTCCATATAGCTCCTGAGACTGCTTTGCAAGACATCTTGAACATGCAGCTGAGTGTTGCATCAGAGAAACATGATTTGGGCAACAGGTGTCTTTCAGGAATAAAGCAGATGGTTCTTCTTTCCCTTCTGAGTCTTCTCTCCCCACCCCCAAAGTCTCATGAGAAAGTCAGTTTATAAATGCTGCTATCTTTTTCTACCACCTCCCTGTTAGAGGAGGAGGGTGACATTTTTATAACTACATGTACTCAAGAGTAAATGTCAGGAAAGTTCTGTGGTAAGAGGTGTTATTAACCTCAGACTCCCACAAAAATCCTGGTAACCTTTCAATCTCTGAGAAAAACCTTCAGACGTGATTAGTAACCACCAGGTACAGGTGGATTTTGCTGTTTGTTCATTTTTTACCTTCATTATGCATTCCCACCCCACTTAACTTCTGCTGAGAAACTTAAAGTGGAAGAAAGTTAAAAGAATCCTGAGCCTGACAGAGGCAGAGCTATCTTGATTTTATATTTTATATGGATGAAATCACTAGTTGAGATTTTTATAATTAAAATAATTGAAAGGATATGCATAAAAATATTTCTCAGCCTCTCAAATCCATTACCTTCTGATAAACAAAACTTACAAAACTACCACATCTGTACTTGGTATTATGAAAAATTCTACTATATTTCTAACTTTTTAAAAAACATAAAAGCTGGTTTAGAATCATGCATGAGAATTTTCCTTCAAAAGGCTAAAATAAACTGGCTCTTGGGTAGCTACTTAAGAATTTAGTGTTGGAATGACAGCAGCAAATATTAACTTTTCAAAGATCCTACCTAATCCAGTTCTTAGATCTCAGGTAGGATGTCAGAAAGGGAAACAAACAAACAACATTAACAAACAAACAAACAAAAAAAAACCCTTCATCTTTCAAATGAACATGAAACAAAGGCTTTTCCAACCAGAATTTGAGTCTGTGCAACAGCACATACTTGTGGCTATGTTCACACAGTAAACCATAGAAACACACTGGCTCTGATGGCTACCTGCGGAAGACAGACAGACTGATCCAGTGTTTATTTAGTATAGTCACTGGTGGCTTCTTCAGTCATCAGGACTTTAGAGATGCTTACCGTGTGACCACAGTCCAGGAAGGACATGCCCAGTGCAATCAAACATTGCCAACCCTAGAAGATAAAACACAATCATCATTCACCAGGCTCTGTGAAAAACCCTCTCACCCAGCATGACTGCTCATAAGGTTCTGCTCAGATGCAACTGATCCCTTCCTTAAACATCCAACTTTGTCCACCTTGGGGATTTCTACAACTAAGGTTGCCCAACTAACTCTCCCAACCCCATGCCCCCTTCAAAACTTCCTGGAATCTGCCTTCCTCAACAAGTTTGTCCTGCTATTTAAATATTGAGTTCTCTCTGTTCCTGCTGCTCTGTCTGTGGCTTATTTCTCTAACCCTGATGACCACTTTGTTTCAGTCTCCTGCAACTCCCCATCATAAGGAATGGGAAGAATAACTGACAAAGACAATGGCATAGTCTTCTGAGCTTCTCCGTGAAGTTCTATTTGGGAGATAAACAGCAGAAATCTTCACCTTGGAAAATGGAACTTCAACAATCACACTAGCAGTCTCACATTGACTAAGGACAATTCAGCAGCTTCATACACAATTTATATGAAGGAAGGATTCCCCTGACTAATAAGGAAATCTTCAAAGCAACTGCAGTCAAGGATATATTCAATTACTTAGATTTCCTAGATCCTAGGGTCACAATAACCCTTGTTTGACTGAGGTTTATTTGGAAAGGAAAGAGAATGGATATTCCAATCTAAGACACACTTTTCCAATATTCACTAATGTTGTTTTTTCAGTCAGATACCTAACCTGTGGCAAACACTGGCATGAAGAATAGGTTAATGTTCTAGAGATCAATAGCACATCTCCAGCCTCCATTTTTAACCATTTCTGTAGCAGAAATGGCAAAAATCCTGCTGCTTCTTATTCCCAACCCTCGTGTTTTCCAGAGACACCTGTTTAAACTAGGGAGGTAGATTTTTTGTTATTGCTATAACTATAGCAATTTTCACTAATATTAGCAATGTTAAAGATCAGGAAAACAGAATACATAATTTCATGTTCCCAAGACAACTACAATTATCATTTTTACAGAATTTACTCCAGACTTTAAAAAAAAATTTTGGATAATTTGGGTACAAATAATTTTGCATTCTTTTTGCATTGTTGCTATAGTTTTATAACCAGGATTTTCCAGATAACTCCAGAATAATTCAAAGGGAGAATACTATTTACTTACTTCCTTAAACAGTAAGTAGTAGAGCGGTGCCAAGCCATGAGCCTATCTGTATCCCACCCCAGTGCTCTAAATCTCACTGCTCAGTCCCCTTCAATTCCATCTTCTACTACTCTCCACTCTATATACTGCTACCTTTTTTTAATTTTCTCAAACATTACTACACCCTCTTTTTAAAAATTAAGAAGACTATAAACAAGTGTTAGAAACAGAATAATGCTAGCCCTGAGGAACCAAAGTAAATAAAATGATTAGAAATATAAATAGCTGATTATTAAACTACCTCAATGACCAGGAGGCAGAGTGCCTTGTGCTCTTTAGGGTCTATTCATTTCTGAATGTCAGGTAGCTGACTTCTACCATCCCAGATACCCATGCCCCTGCCTCATCAAGACTGTACTTACCAAGTAGAACACAAACCCCAGATAAGCCACACTGATCACAGCCGCCACGACATACAACACAATGTGCCCTAGTTCCTGGACATAAACCACTACAAAGTACATGTTGATAGAAGACACAATAAGGACCAAGATCCCACCAGCAATCCTCCAGCCTCTGTGAAAGAATCAACACAGTCACTGGTGGAAAAATTCAGTCTGGCCATAGACAGAAAAGGAATTGGCATTTTGAGGGATAAACAGGGCAAGAGTTAGAGTCACTGCAAAAGGAACTGAAAAATAGTTCTTACTATGTCCCAGATTTGCTTAAATAAGTCAGACAATTATAGGAAGAAGGAAAGAAAAAAGTACTATTAAGTAAACCCTAATATTTAAGACTATAGAAAAGTAACAAGGCTTAGAAATACAAAGAGCCATCTGAGGAGAGTCCTTTGAAATGCAACAATTCATTTCAAATATTCCATATCCACTTAAGGTATATATAAAAGGCATTAACTTATGCCTTACTAAGATCAGTGGCTAAAGCTGAAGAGTTAAAGCCCCAAAACTGAACTAAAAAAGGGTTTTCTTGCCTTTACTATATTTATATTCTCCATTTCCTAAGCCAAAGAGGAAGCAGATAGCAATCACCTCTCAAAGCATATAGTTCCCCTATATAACTCATTTCTCAGTGAACTATTGATGCCCTTCTCCCACATATCAGCATCCTCACGGTAGAAGTAGGATGAGTACACTCACATTCCATTGGAAAAGTCATTCATTACTGGCCGCAAGCTTGTGAATGTGAGAATGGGTATGAGAGCAAAAGGAAGCTGGAAAACAGAACAGTACAGTTAGTGCAAGGAAAATATAAAACAGGCCTCTCTTACTTCACGAGAAATAGTTATAACTATCAACCCGACATGCTTCAAAAATTGTTGAAATCTGCCAAGTTGTCATTAACCTAGCATGAATGATGATCTAAGTGTCTTTACAAATACTGCATCTGACTTGTCTTATTAACATACATATGACATACCACCATGTCCCATAGTTCACTTAATGCTTGCTAGATTAATGAACTACAATTTTGTGTTCCATATTTAAGTATACAGTTCAATATATTAAGTATATAGTTCAATTCCCACTCAATAGGACTGAAAAACAAAACCATTCCTAAAACCTACTTAGATGGCAATATTTCATATACATTTTCTGCATTACAAGACCCAGGCCTCTTTCTTCATCTCCATTTCCCCACTAAACCCAACACAAGGCTTGCTACACTAGGGCAGTATTTAATATTATCTGACTATGTGGGATGAGTTTCCCCAGACCCTGCTCACCTGTAAGCTCTGCAGAACATTCAGGAAGTCATTCATCCCTGTTAGATGCTCTACATCTTGGAAGACAGCAACAAGCAGAGTGGGGATGATAGCAATAGAGCGTGTCAGAATCACTCGAGCAAAACGTGACCATTTTAGGTTTAGGAATCCCTGAAAGAAAACACAGGAATAGGATAACAGGCTGGGCCAGGAAGAAGAAAAAAGGGGGTTATGGAGAGACCTTAGAAGGGACCAAGAAATATCTAAGGATTAGTCGTCTCCCTCTGTTCAACAGCAGCACATACCTCCATGACAAACTGACCAGAATAGGTTCCTGTCATGGTGGAGCTCTGTCCAGCAGCCAAGATCCCCACTGCCCAGATGTAGAGTGCAGCAGGCCCGAAGTAACATCCCAGCACAACACCCTGGGACAGGCAAGGGAGAAGACATGCCTGTGTCAGTCATCTGCTTAGAAAACACCCAAAACACCATTTCTCTGTGACATTTCTCCCTCTTCTTTGCCAAGAATCACCTCACTAGAAACTATGCTAGGCACTGTCCCAAAAGTAGGCTCAGGTCTTGATCTGATTCTAGAGGCTTTCAGTCTCAACAATTGCTGGATGGTCCTTCATTCCTCAGTCTACTCTCTTCACTTCTCTAAGCGTCTAAAGTCTTGATCTCCATCTACCATCTTAAATTCTGAAAAAACATAAGCCTAACCACATTTCCCAAATTGTTCTCCTTAACACACTCTTCTAGAAAATGGCAAAAGTGCAGGAACAAGTCAAATAAATATGGGAGATGCTGTATACTATATATTCAACTCTTGGAAGGTCACAAAGGGACCACTTAATGGGACAGAAATCCCCTATAAATAAGAAAAAAAGGGGGTTACGGAGAGACCTTAGAAGGGACATTTTCTTTATTCCTTTTTTAAAAAACTGTATTGGGGATTAAACTCAGGGCACACAACCATTGAGCAACATTCCCAGTTTTATTTTAAGATAGGGTCTCGCTAAGTTGCCCAGCCTGGCCTTGCAATCCACCTGTCGTAGCCTCCCATGCCACTGGGATTACAGGCATGTACTACCACGCCTGACTACATTTTTTTATAGTCACCCCAATTAACATCCTGTAAAAGAATGTACTATTACTATGAGTTTGGGAACAGCTGGCATACAGTCCACCTTTTTCAACTGATCCTCTATTCCTTCCCATGTAATCCAAAATGTTTGTCTGGCATCTGGACCTTTAAAATAAATGATACTCCAGGGGAGATAAACCTGCTCAGAAATGAAGTGAAGTCACTAAGACCAGAAAATATGCTGAGAAGATTGAGCCACAAACAAAGAAAAAAAACATAACCTCCAGAGGCTTACCCCTTTGTAGATATCCACAGCCAGAGTTGAATTATCTTCAGGGAAAAGGCCAGCATGGGGACTACTGCTATTTTTACACACATCAACCTAGAACCCAAAAATGTTTAAGAGCAACTTTTATTTCACAGGCCAGGACCAGATGAGAAAAGCTCTCCAACACATCACATACATGTCCTCTCAAGAGGCAGCTAGAAGACTGGGGTTGTAGCTCTGTGACAGAGCACTTGCCTAGCATGTGTGAGGCACTGGGTTGAATCCTTGGCACCATAAAAAATAGATAAATAGATGGATAGATAGACAAAGGTATTGTGGCCCATCTACAACTAAATAAAATAATAATAATAATAATAATAATAATAATACATAGCTGGAGAAAAAAAACCCTGGATACAGGTGGTGATGGGGACAGAGACAGGCAGCACTCTTACTTGGGATCCTCCTCCACAATTTTTCCACATTCCACACTTTCAAAGAGCATGTCATCAAAGTCTTTACTGAGTTAGAACAGATATGGCAATATATAAACACTGGGGCATTTTAATGAGGACTAGAGGAGAGGCCCTCAAGAAGGCTTCAAACATGAAAGGACACCCAGGACAGGAAGCCCTTAGTCAAAGCAAAGCCAGCAGTCAGAGGTCTTGCTGGCAGGAAATAAATGAGGGTCAAAACTACATAGGCAGTCAGAAATCTGGACACAGAATTCAAAATGACAAAACAAAGCCTATCCTGGTCACACTTTCTATTTCCTGTTTGCCAACTCTTCCCAAGCTGACATCTCAAATGGCAAGACGGACCAGCAAGCAGGCAGAAGTTAATAGGAAACAAAAGGGAATAACAAAGAGCTGAAGAGACTGAAGCCACCTACATGACAGCTGAGGCCAGCTTCCTTCCCAGACAAAAGTGAGAACAGATGGGTCCAGGCTTCTTCAGCCACCACACTATAGGCTGACTGGTGCACAGTGACTGGGGTTGTGGAGTATAGCATGGGGGCCAAAGAACCATTTTCCTGGACTCTTGAGTCAATGTTGTATTTCCCTAACCCCATTCCAGTCTGCATTTTGCCCTAAAACTCAAGACCACTCCTGACCCAGGCTTACTTACCACCTGCTCATTGGTTTTCCCAAAAAATGCTTCAGCAAAGACTGAGACGACAAAGACGTTGATGATGAAGGAAACAAAGAGGGCAATGCAGGATTCAATGAAAAAGTACTTGTTGGCTTCTCGGACTTCCTGCTTATTGGCCCGGTTTACCTGTCTAGACTAGGGAGATAACAGCAGCATTCATTTATGGAGCACATGGAAATGAGTTTCTTGGGAGTATTTCAGGACTTTGGATATCAGTCCTGAAATGTCAGCAGAGAGATTCAGAGGGCAAACAACTGACTAGATGAAATGGGGGAGACCCAAGACTTACCTATATCCTAGTTCACTAAGCAATTAAAAACTCCATTCCCTTGGAAAGCACTGTGCATTTTCCAAATAGGGACCAGTGACTAAGTACTACTGACTCTGAGATATTGTGGCAGGAAGGACCACCGACCTACAAAAACAGGCTGATTTCGGTCCTAAAAATGTACAACCTGACTTATAAAGGTCTCTGAAATCGTCCAGCAAAAGATTGCATAAGATTAACTGATAAAGTATGATTGGGCACCATTACTGCTGACTGCAAGGTCACTTAGCCCTGGAGATAAAAACACAGCCCAAGAACATGCAGTTTATAAACTTCCAGCCTTGCTCCTTCAGGATTCTAGGAATTGCAAGCTAAGTTCTGTCCCTTGTAATAAAGGAAAAGATCTCATTAACTATCCAGATGGGCAATGACATAAGGGCTTTTGCTCACCTTGACTAAGGCAGAATGTAGGTACATGTTGTGTGGCATAATGACAGCTCCCACGATGCCCACAGCCTGTTCAATCTGCGGGGTCTTACAGCCAGAACAAGATGGCACGAACATGCCCTTGAGAACCTGGCTCTGGCTGGGTTTCACTGTAATATACTACATATCAACATAACAATTATTAGCCTTCATGAAACATGACACAGGAGCATAACATAGTACTAGGGAGCTCGTGGTATCCTTTTCTCCTTGCAACACCTTCTACAATAATCATCTAAAACAGTGAAGGATACAGATCCTCAAAAAACTAAGCAACAGCTAAAAACACTGGCACATGCCTTAGTTCCCAGATATTTGGGAGGCTAAGGCAAGAAGATTAGTTTAGTTCAGAAGTTAGAAGCCAGCTTTGGCAACATAGTGAGACCTATCTCCTTAAAAACAAAAACAGGGGTCTGGGGTTGTGTTTCAGTGGTAGAGCGCTCGCTTTGCATGTGCGAGACCCTGGGTTCAATCCTCAGCACCAAATAAAAAAGTGAAATAAAGGTATTGTGTCCAACTATAACTAAAAAATATTAACAACAAACAAACAAACAAAAAAACAGAGGGGAAGTGAATGAGCACAGCATGCTTACCTAGGATGTGCAAGGCCCTGGATTCCCAACACACACACACAAATACCAAGCAACAAATGAGGCTTACTGCCAGGGAATCAGGGAATTCAAGACTAGATTCTCTAGAAATTCAATTCTTGATTATTAACACTTATGATGTGTCTGTTCACTTACATTAACTTAAAAATCACCTATTTCTGGCACAGTGTATAGTCAAAGTCTCATTCATAAAAATTTCTCATACATCCTTTTCCCAGATTCAGCATTTTTCTTGGAAACTTTAGGCCAAACTGCATAATCAACTCATAGATTAGATACAGTTTTTAAAGTTTAGCCAGGCCAGTAAGCAACAACTAGACAGAGAAAAGTGCTATTAATGCAAATAATGGTACTGACTTCTAAGAATATCTGATTGGGGCACAAAATAAACCAAGAAATATTCACTGTATCACCTATAATTCATTAACTCTTTGGATACAAAGAAAATTTAAGCTGAAATTAATATAAACTGAATAAACAAAAACAGAACCACTTTTGGCTAGCAATAAGAATAACCATGCAAACCCCTCCCTAACCCTCTCCAAGGCTGTTCTACTGTCAGGATGGCCAATTTGGCACCAGGGAGCCTATTCTGGAAAATTCTATAGCATCTCGTCATTTTGGACTAGGAATCTCTCAAGGCCTTCCTGCACATGGATATTGACTATAGATTATATTCCTTCAAAATAAATAGCCCAGGGCTGAACTGGCTTTTTGTTGAAACATGCAATACCATTAAACCATCCTAGCAGTGTTACTGTCTTTTACAGTGAAAGACTAGACACAAAACAAAACCTGTTTTAAAAAACTAATGACGAGCATGTAACACTTGCCTCATATCCAAATGTGAGGGCCATAACTGTGATGAGAAAGCCAAAAAATGCTTCTAGCTTCCGCAAGCCTAAAGGGGAAATGCAGCAGTGAGCTCAAAGAAGGCACTTCCCCAGCAGCCATGTAATGGAAAGTGGCTCCTTTGATTGCCACCCTCATTCCCACTCGCCTTACCATATTTGTCCAAAAAGAGAAAAACAAAAGTATCTGCGATGGTGATGAGAACTCCACCCCACAGGGGAACCCTAGGTTAGAGATCAGAAATGGAGATTAAAGGAAAGAAACATTGAAAAACACCTTCCTCCCACTGATACGGAACACCTAAAAGAAGCTAGGATGTAGGGGAGGAGGGACAGTGTCAGGGAGCCAGGCCTTGGATAGTTGAGGATCAGAGCACTAACTTAAGCATGTTCACTCATGTACTGAGACAGATTTTTTTGGTCAGGAATCTGTAAAGTATAGGTCTTATCCTCAACGAGCTCACTATCTGTGGGATAAAATGACATACAAATAAACAATCAAAATACAAAATACCACAGACTCTATAATAGAAGTATGTATAACCCACCATGGGAACAGAAGACTGCTGGGGGAGAGGAGGGTGGTTCCAGAAAGGCTCCACAAAAGTAATAATACTTCAGTTGAATCTTGAAAATTGAAAATGAGTTGGGTTTTCATTTTTGCCTTTACTTTGAAATCCAGGAAAACACTGTTAACTTTCCAGGGAAAACCCCCTCACCTTCCCACAGACAGGAGATTGATGGCAATGGCTGAGCCAATGACTTCTTGCATATCTGAGCCAATGATTGCCAACTCCACCATCAGCCACAGGATGATCCGTGGGACCTACAAAGCCAAGAGTGAAAGAAGTGGTTCTGATTATTCATTTCTAAGAACTTTTTCTGTAGTTCTAGTCTAAAGGATTGCCCAAGATGATCCTTTATAAGGCTCTCTACTGGAGAGGAATCACCAGAACCTGGCCCTATTCAGTGTATCACTGCACTGTGGTCCCCAGAAGGAAAAGGAAAATGTGCTTCCAGGTTATGGACTATGTGAACCAAGGTCAGCAAGGCAACTCATTTTACTTTTTTCTTTTTCCTTCCCATTTAAAATAGGAATGGAATTCTATTCACTAATTACCATTCTATTTCTTGCCTAAAAATAATTCTAAAAAGCTTTAGGGAAGAATAGTATGCCAATATGGTATAAGGGTCAAGAGAGAAAAGAAAACAACTGCAAAAGAAAACACCTATTTTGACCATAGCTGGAGTTAACAAAACAAATATGAAAAGCCTGGGGGTGGGGGTGTGTCATTTCTAAAATAATAATAATACACATGGCAAGTGAAAACAGATAAGCAAAAAGACCAGGATAAAGTAGTTGGAATTGGGTGGCATGTAGTAAAGTAGGAAAACACATATTTAATTAATGTTCTCTCACTGAAACCATAAAAAAATACTTTCATATGAAGAAAGAGAAGCTAGAAGAAATTATAAATTACCAAGGTTGTTTTATTTTTGTTTTTTTTTTTCTGTATTGGATATTGAACCTAGGGCTCTTCACCACTGAGATACATCCCCAGCCATTCTTTTTTTCTTTTTGAAAAATTTTTAAAAATTTGTTCTAATACATGATAGTAGAATACATTTTAGTACATCATACATAAATGGAGTATAACCTCTCATTCTTCTCATGGTACATGATGTAGAATCACACCAGTCATGTAATCATAAATGTACATAGGATAATAATGTCCAACTCATTTTACTGTCCTTCCTATCTCTATACCCCTCCCCTCCCTTCACTCCCCTCTGCCTAAAAACAGAGGTATTTATTTTTCATTTTGAGACAGGTTCTCATTAATTTGCTGAGACTGGCTTCAAAATTGCAATCTTCCTGCCTCAACCCTGAGTAGTTGGAATTATAGGTATACATCATTGCACTTGGCCCAAGGTTTTTTGAAAAACAGGCAAGAGTACTTAATATTTGTAGCCATCAAAAGAGCTTAAACTTCAAGGACACATGAGAAATAGGTCAGTATCTTATCCAAAGATGAAGCTATATTTAAAATGTCTTCCAGGACCACTGGGGGTAGTTCAGTAGTAGAACACTTGACTAGTATATGCAAGGCTCTGGGTTTGATCTCCAGCAATGAAAAAAAAAAAAAAAGTCTTCCAGACACAGTGTATTCTTGCCTTAGACATAGTAAGAAGGTCCCAAAACAACCTAAAGGAATCTGCAAAAATACTATAACTCCTGGAGTGACAATAAATTTAAAAATACTTCACAAATACCCAAATCCTACTACATATGCTGTGTAGTAAAAGGAAAAAATTGACCTCTTTCAAAGTAATAGCAAAATAAACAATAAAGAAGAATCATATAATGAAAACTGATGGAGCAACATGGAGGGCTTGGGGAGAGCACCCTTCCCCTTCATGGGATGGGCACTGCTAGATTCCAGAAAGTGGAGTAAATGGTTTGCTCAAGCAGAATTTCTAACATTCTGGAAGCAAGTGAACTTTATGTTAGATTTTGAAGATTGGAGGGAAACATGGCTTGGCAATAAGAGGGGCAGCAGGAGTTCCCTTAATACTCCAGTTCAAGTCCTCCAATGTCTCAGTATACAGTGGGGTCAACACATATTGCCAGATACACAGATTACCAAATGGGTGAGACACAAATAGGACAGAACACTGCTCACCTTGGGATACTGACGGTGACACACTTCAGCAAGATGTAGCCCAGTTACCACTCCCAGTCTAGCTGCAAGGCGCTGAAGCAGCAGACCCACTATGGTGGCCAACAGAAGAACCCAGAGCAGCTAAGAACAAAAAAAAATCCCCAAAGTATTCATCAGACAACTGGGTGTTTTTTTGTTTGTTTGTTTGTTTGTTTTGTTTTGTTTTTGGTTTGGCTTTGGCAATATTAAAGGGAAACACTACATGCTGGAAAAGCCCATGTCAAGCATCAAAATAATCTGAGCTCTCAGTACCATGTTCCTTTCTGAGCTGTTTCTCCCACTGCAATTTCTCCTTTGTTCAAGAAAATTACATGGATTTAAAAAAAAAAAACAGATGGGAAAAACTTTTTATAGTAAGTGTCACTACCAATGAAGTACAACTTACTTAAACAATACAGGGTCTAGTGGAGTAGGAGCACCAATCACCTGTATAGATGAAAATCCATATTCCTTTGACTCCCCCAAAACTAAACTACTTCCTATTGACTGCAAGCCTCACTGATAAGGTAAATAGTCAATACAAAGCATAAGGATCATATATGGTGAAAAATGCATGAGAACTTCAACAAATCACTTTTTACTACAATACACAATTTATTAGAGAGAAGAATTGCTCACACAAAGATGATCAGTCACACAGCATGTTAGGTGGAAACTCACAACACTTCAGCTCACCACAACAGCAAAAGTAGGTGGCTACAAAATTACTGCAGAAGTACATAATTAATTTTAATGTAGTTATGATTTAATATCACATCCTGATATTTCCTTGCATGTCCATCAACTGTAATTAGCAGCATGTATGAACTGTGTAAGTTCTAAATAAATTTAATTTTTTACAACAGATTTGTATATATTTCCCATCTGGTATTTTTATTTTTGTGTAGATAAAATAGTTTATCTACATTTATTTTATGCATTTATGACATACCTAACATTTTCTTCAATATTTCTAAGTTATACAGTTCATCTCTTGAGTTTTTTCAAATGGTCAAAAATCTCAAAAAAGAGAATCCACATACAAATAGATCCATGCAGTTCAAACCCATGTGGTTCAAGGATCAACTGTATCTGCATGTAACCCTTGAAGCTGCTAGCCCACAGACAGGGTAGAGGAAAGGATTTAGGGTATAGTTTGTGTTTAAAAGGGCAGGGGTAGATGTAGATGTTCACCTTAAATCCAGCCACTGCTCCAGACTGCAAATCGGATTCAATATTTCCTGGATCCAGATAGGCAATGCTCATAAGAAAGCCAGGTCCCGTGAATGCCCAGAGTTTACGAAAGCTAAAACAAGAATACTATACAAGAGAAGAGAGGAGCTCAAACTAAGTGTCACCTCCAAACTACTGATTTAATTTATCTATTATTGAATTACACATGAATAATCAATATCAGCTTCACAAGAACAAAGCCTAAGGGTTAGATATTGAATGGGTCCAACTTTCACTTCATCTTATCCATCTCTTATTGACAAGCTGATCATTTCTCTAAGTGAGAGCCCTTGCCTTCCATGCTCTTTCCATCAGCATCTCATTCTAAAATCAGACTAATAAAATTAGTACCTTTGGTCCCAAGCACTATCTAAACAGGATTAAGAGCCACATGTGGGGACAGGGGAGCTCCCTAGTACCACTTAGCAACTAACTGTGTTTCAGGCCCTCATATTCCTTAATAATTTATTTATTCTAATTTAAAAATCTAGTCTTCAGAGATTGGCTACAAAAATGAGACCTGAAGCTATTGAGCATGTGTCATCTAGTAAATCTTTCACACACAAGATTTCCCTAGACAATAATATGCTGGTTCAAATATGTCACCAACCTCCTCCTCAGGAATGGCAATCTTCTCATCAAAGTAGGTGGTGAATGGCTCCTCCGACTGCCCAGTGGACTGTGGAAGTGAGGAGTTACTATAGGCAGCATTGATGGCACCAAGACTGGCAGAGTCCCCATGGTCTCCAGAAGCACTGTCTGAATTAACATATTTGAGAAGAAATGAATTAAAATGAGCAAAATACACTAACAACTCATATTAAGTAATACTGAAATTCAATCTTTTTTCTTTTTCTTTTTCTTTGTGGTGGTGCTATAATGCTGTATCTAACCCAGGGTCTTAAAATCTCTGACATCTAAAATGAAATATTTTTAATACCTGAATACACAAGAGACTAATCTGATCTAGCTTGATAGATTTTTTGTAGTTTATTATTACCTATATTTTAAAATAAACTTTTCTTTGACTAGATAATACATTCACATGGTAACAAACTAAAGTAATACAAAAAGCCTTACATTATTCAATCCCCCTCAGCCTGCTCGTCCTGTCACTCAGCACTGGATCAGTTTTAACACTAATCTCTCAGTGGTTTTCCTACTCCATACTCCTACTTGGTAATTTTAGGATCATTTCATTTTCCCCTAAAAGCATTGACATCTAGGACTTGAAATATAACATTCCCAGACAAACCCCACTAATAACTTAAAATCCTAACATTTAAAAGAAAAAAAGTCAGTCAATCTACTGAAACATATCTACCTCACCCAATTATTTGATAGGACATACTCAAATAAACATTCTTGGACATTACACCTCTATCAGGTTTCTCAAAAAATATACAAGTTACAAAATCCTGCCACAGTTTAAGGTAAAATCTGATGCTGTGGGCAACCACCGAGTAGGAACACTTTGCATCCTGAATAAGGCGTACAGTGAAGAGCTGCTGGTCACGGGTTGCCAGCACACTCAAGATAGCAGGGCCCATCTCAGCCTGATATCAGTGTTTCCTACAGACTTGCATTTCACAATTAATCCTAAGTGCAGAGAGGGTAGGTCCAGGAGAAAAGAGCCAACCCACCAGAAATATATAAAGTCTAGTTTGCCACAGACATGATATGACCATGTTGAACCACAAAGCTCTATTCTCTATGTTTCTAATAAATTCTTACAACCTTCAACTAGAAAACCAAGAGCTTTGTTTGTATAGGAAGGTGATCCATCCACATCACTTAACTGGCTGAAGATATTTATAGAAAAGGAATGGAAATTCCAAAAGGGAAGTTCAGAATTACAAAGGATTGGTTAAAGCACTTGAGAAGCTCCAACAAAATACAGAATAAGGGACTCACTCTGTATTTTACTGTTCTTACATATCTGAAACATTAGAAAATATCATGAATGCCCAAAGCACTCCAAAGGTCATTAGGCCAAGTCTGGGAACAGTGTTATCCTTGCAAGAATGCTACAGAAACCAAACGTGAAACAAAATGTAGTTCAACTCTGAATTGGAAATAAGATGAGGCAGGTCTCTGTAGTTACAAACCTACATTTCATATAGCCAAAGTCACTAGATGTGACTCCTGAATGGAGTTGTTAGAACAGATAACAGGGAAAATATGGCAAATTTCTGGTTTTGACATAAGACTAATTCTGAATAAAAATTGGATAATAACACAAAGCTCAAAGTTACCATCTGGCATCGTCTGTTCAGGACCCAGTACCATGGTGGATACCTGAGTACCCGTGTTCTTAGAATAGGATTCTGGAAAGGAAAAAAGGGAGGGAGAAGAATAAGCAAAAATAAAACAAGTTCAGAATCAGCATTTTGTTTCTCTGTATGATTGAACCTTTTTTTTTCTCTCTTTTTTTAAGAAAAGAACATTCTTCTACTGAATTAAATCACCTTGAAAATAATTATAGCTTTCAGTATGAGAAATATTTACAAAAATAGAAAAGCCTTAATCATATTTTTGCTGGTAAGACTTCAAAACCAAATTGAAGCAAAAGTTATTTTACAGATTTAGGTAATCCTTTTAAATAAATACTCATTGAGAGGCTGCTAGGCAATTACCCAGTCTGTCTTTGCCTCCAAACGTCTAAAACCAGAATAATCTTCCCCAGTTTTACGAGATTTTTTTTTTTAATTTTAGTTGTCAATGGACCTTTATTTTATTTATTGATACATGATGCTGAGAATTGAACCCAGTGCCTCACACATGCTAGGCAAGCATTCTGCCCCTGAGCTACAACCCCAGCACAGTTTTATGAGTTTTTTAAGGACAGATTTATAATTGTTCTACCTATCAAGGTAAGCTCATGGTTTAATCTCCAGAGAAGGGCAAACAAAGCACTACACCAGTACACTGGTAATAGAGAGCCTCTAATTTCCCCAAGGAGAGACGTTAGCTATGATCCAGTCTCACTCCCAACCCTCTGACAACTGGGTAAGAAATGAATCACCCATGGTCCAGTTTCTCCTGAGCTCTCAAGGAGAGGTGAGGTATCAGTGGAACTAGGCCCAGTCTGTGGGATGCCAGCCTTGTCTGGGTCCTATAGTAAGCAACCTGAAAGACTAGGGCTGGTAGTGAGGTGTCCCACATGCTCAGCATCCTTTTGGAGTAAACTGGCTACAAATCTACCACACATTCTCCAGTCAACCTCACCAATAAGGCTGATTTTTAAATTTTCAATGTAGTTCTAAAATCTACTTCTTGGTTACTTCCAAGTTTAGAAAGGGAAAGACAAGGTGATATGTATTGATTATCTCTTCCATTAAATCCCAGCAGTAACTATCCCTTTAGCCATCTTTCATTGCTAAAATGTAATCTTTCTCCGCTCTTGCTCCATATGTTGCAATCCTCGCTTTCTTTTTTTTCTATCAACCAACAGATTCTATACCTATTTTATAGAATTCTAGCATTCAGACCTGAAGAGAGTTTTTACGTCATCTGTCTTCTGGAGTACAAAACATACCACCACCTACTAATTTAGAAACATCATTTTTCCCCTCCATAGTCACTGATGTCAAGTATTAGATAACCTCAGACAACTATGTTTTTCCTGTCAGATTTTAACCACCAAGTGGCTAAAAACTAGCCAAAGAGCCCAATAACACTGACTAAATATGCCCTTCAGTGAGTTGCAACAGTCCTCACCTAAATGGGATTTATATTTCTGACCACTCCCTTGGATTCCAATCAACGCAGCCCCTTGACACCCCCAGTCTTTTTATTTGTTTTACATGTAATTCAATAAGCCAGGTTATCAGGTTATCTTAAACCACAATAAATCAGAAACCACAAATCAGATCTGAAATGATGACTCTTACAGGAAAAGGGGAACTTAGCACAATAAGGAATCAGAAAAATTTCAAAAGCACATCAATTAGCTTTTGGTATGAGAAAAAGCTCTTCCTTATACTTCAGTCAAGTCTGACAACATTCTTACAAATTCAATAACATCCAGAAATTATTAAATTATTAAATTGCATCGTAATAATGGTTGATAGCCTATTTTAAAAGGCAGGGACATGTGTAATACATTTTAGGAAGATTTCTATCCAAAGCAGGCTTTTAAAAGTTATCTTTAGAGGCTGGGGTTGTGGCTCAGTGGTGGAGCGCTCATCTAACACACATGGGACACTTGGTTCAATCCTCAGTACCACATTTTAAAAAAATGAAATAAAGATATTGTATCCACCTACAACTAAAAAGTAAAAAATAAAAAATTATATTTAGCCAGGTATAGTGGGGTGACTTCAGAGTCTGAGACAAGAGGATTACAATTTAGAGGACAGCCTCAGCAACTTAGAGACCCTGTCTCAAAATGAAAAATAATAAGGAAGAAATGTTTCATAATAAATTTCTAAATTATTAATGGGATTCTAAGTGATCATTTCTATACCAAGTACACACAGAGTCAATAAAACACAAGAAGCCTGGTCTTCTCTGAAACCTCAAGAACATACTATACCAAGAGAAAATATAGATTCTAGATTCCAATTTTCTCATTGCAGCTTTTAGTCAAAAAACTGTAAGCCCCACTGCTCACATATCTATAGAACAAAACAGGGCAGGGAACAGAAAGGGTCAGTTATGATTGGTATGCTGCATAGAATTTTAAGTCCCTATGATAATTTATGATCCACGTGGTAACATTAAGTTAATATTAGGCAGTTTTGCTCTCCAGTACTGTAATACCATGTTGTTTCAGTCATTTCACTACATTAAGGAAAAGATAGAGGCCACAAGCAACCCAAATGAACCAAGCAATACTTTAGTAATTATGATTAATCCTACTATAACATTCTAGTGTGCCCCCAACCATCAAGTGTCACCTTCTCTAAAATCCAGTACATTTCCTCCTATCAAAAAGTAACAATAGGGGCTGGAGTTGTAGCTCAGCGGCAGAGTGCTTGCCTTGTACATGGAGGCAATGGGTTCAATTCTCAGCACCACATATAAGTAAGTAAATTAAATAAAAGTTCATCAACACCTGAAAAAAATGGCAAAAAAATAAATAACTATAGAGGGCTGGGGTTGTAGCTCAGCAGTAGAGCACTCACTTGGCACATGCAAGGTGCTGGGTTCGATCCTCAGCATCACATAAAAATAAATAAATAAATGCACTGTTTCCACCTTTAACTAAAAACAAACGAACAAACAAAAAAGTAACAATAGAAAACACAGCACTCATAGTTTCAATGAAGTATGACTATTTTATCCCATTCATTATCATTAGTTATAAGACTGTTTTACAGGATAAAAATGCTGATCAAATTACATTTTCTAAAATTTCAAAAGCCTGCACATTCTTTGACTCAGCAATTCCACTCCTAAGAATAAATCTTAAAAGAAACACACACATGAGGGGGTGCTGAGGTTGTGGCTCAGTGGTAGAGTGCTCGCCTTGCCTGTGTGAGACCCTGGGTTGGATCCTCAGCATTGCATAAAAATAAATAAGTGAAATAAAAGTATTGTGTCCAACTATAACTAAAATTTATATATATATATATATATATATATATATATATATATATATATGAATGAAACACATGGAAATATGCGCAAAGACATTACTACATTTTTTATAGTATCAAAATACTGGAAAACAAATCTGCATATTAGTAAAGAACTGGCTGAATAAACTGCACATTCATAGGACAGAATAACATGTAGCCATTATAAATAAGGCAAGTCTATATGTATTGATAAAGTAATCCCCAAGATATACTGTCAAGTGAAAACATCAACTTATTAAACAGTATGCATCATTTACACAGAAAAAAAAATGAGAAAGATCTCATATAACCTTTGGACAAAATAATGGCTATTCCTAAGAAAACAGAATGGGAGAGCAAAAACAAGGTCAAGTTAAGGGAAGACTGTTTACTGAAAACATGTTGTATAACTCTTTGGACTTAGGGAAAAAACTTTTACCAGGTACATTATTTATTATTATTATTTTTCAATGTGGTACTGGGGAATCAAAGTGCTCTACACTTACTAAACATATATGTTACCGATGAGCTGGATCTCCAGCCCGTTTTCAGTTTTTAAAAAATGGACTCACGAAGCTTCTCAGAGAAACCAACACTTTGGGAATATTCAGTTGCACTCTCTGATAACACTTGTGCAATGGGTAATCAGAGATCTGCAGCTGTGAGCTGACAGGCATTTATTGCCTTAAGCTTAACTAACCAATAGTTTCTCTTAGTGCTCAAATAGACAATAAAATTATGAAATTATGGTTTTGGAGTTTCACCTGAATGCAAAGAACAGACGCACTCTTCTCAGAGAAGCATTTCCTGGCTCCCTAATTTGGATTAAGTGGCCCCCTCTTCCCAGTTACACCAAGGTACCCACTGATTACCACTCTTACCATGTTGTCTTGAAAACATCTATTCCCTGGTAGTGTTCTTGCAATATTCCTGCAAGTTTGAAACTCTATGAAAACTAAAATATATATATATATATTGGTGATAATACATTCTAATACCTAATTATCAATAATTCTGTCTGTTCTTAGCATTTAAAAGAACTCTGGAAGAACAATTTGGACAATCCAAACCTGTTTTAAAAAAGCACATAAGAAAGTTTGAAGTACTAATTATTCAAACATATACAACTTTTTTGTTGTTGTTGTTGTTACCAGGGACTGAACCCAAGGTGCAATGAGCCACATCCCCTGCCCTTTATTTGTGAGACAGGATCTCACTAAATTGCTAGGAGCCTTGCTAAGTTACTAAGGTAGTTTCATGCTCTACCACACAGGCTACAACTTTAAACTTTTCCCCTACTGTTAAAAAAAACTAAAAAAATAAATATTTTTTTAAAAATAGTTTGATTTTTAAATAATATGATTTATTTTAACATTCTCATAAAGAGAAAAAGACACTTAAAACCATTTCACTTGATTTTAGAGCTGAATCAGTCTTCCTAAAATTAATTGTAAGGTTAGGAAGGAATGTTTTGGAATATAGTCCTTTAAATCCACCCCTGCCTGCCTTTTTTTTTTTTTTTTTACTGGGGATCGAACTCAGGGGTGCTCTACCGCTGAACCACACCTCCAGACTTTTTAAAAATTTTTCTTTGAGATAGGGTCTGGCGAAATTGCCCAACCTGGATTCCAACTTGCAATACTCTTGATTAGCCTCCCAAGTGGGGGGATTACAAGCATGTGCCACTGCACCCACCTCTGTCCCCCTTTTTCCTCACTTCCCAAGTGCAACAAAATCAAAGGCAGCATTGAATAGAAAAAGAACTTTCATAGAGGCAACCAAAAAAAGTGTCTGCATGGCATTAACTAATTAAATAAATATGAACAGGGGTGTTCAAAGGCTAAGAAAGCAAAGTGCCCCGTCTGATGCTTTCCTCAGACCCTGTTCAGTGCAGAGACATGCTGGTGACAAAGCAGAAGCTGCCAGACACAAGATCAAGGCTTGAAAAAGTAATACTCAAGTGTTTATTAGAGAACAAGGAATTGTGATTTTTTTTCCAATTCATTTGTTCCCAAGAAAAGGAAAAGATTTCCAGATACTCCTAAAATTCTCTTTTCTCTAAAGGTCTACTTTCTTTCTTTCTTTTTTAATATTGGCTTTTTGTTGTAATTGGGCACAATACCTTTATTTTATTTATTTATTTTTATCTGGTGCTGAGGATCAAGCACTCTATCGCTGAGCCACAACCTCAGCCCTAAAGATCTACTTTCAAGCTGAAGTACTTTGATAGTACTTTAGTGGTACTAAACCACAACTTTTTCTTTTTTTTTTTTGAGAATCATTATTTTTTATTGGTACCACTTAATGTGAAGAAAATGCACATTTTCCAAAAATATGGAAAAAATGTTCCGTTTGCCTTACTGGGTACAAATGTTAGGTTTAAATTATTTTACTATGCAAACTTTCTTTCATAACTTGACAGTGGTGATTTCCATTTTTTATTCCTTTGGTATCCATAATCTTATGAGAATCAAAAACATATACTTTGAGATCACTGGACAACTCCTCCTCCAACATCTAAAAAATGCACAGGGAAGGTTATTGCTCTGGTAGCAAAAATAACAAGAAAGCTGTGGGAGAAAATTATGAGGACATTTAGGAGAGATGGGAAAGAGGTTCAAAAGGTGCTTTCTGCTAAACCACAACTTTAATCCAATATCTACGCTGTATGTTTTTCATAAAAGTATGCTCCTATCATCTGAATAATTGGGAATCAACAAAACTTTTTAAAATATTTAAGTGATTCAAACAGACCTAATTGTTTTCTGAACCTTTTGTTCAGAGATTACTTCTCTCTTTTTAAGCATGCTTTACCCTGAGCTACATACCCAGTACCAGCCTTTGTTGTGTGACAGATTATTATTTCCCCTATTTTCTCATTCTAGATCAATGAAGAAAAATCATTTTCTGAGCCTTTCCATCATGGATATCCACCTGATGAGTTCCAAAATGCCATCCGTTCCCTCTGGAGGTGAGGAAAAATAAACAGCTTAGAAAATACAGGTGAACCTCCAAATTATTCTTGAGGATGTGATTTTTAAATTTTTTTTTAAACTAGAGTAGATTTACCTTATTTTTCTCTTATTAAAATAAATTTGAGGACTGGGGTTTTAGCTCAGTGGTAGAGCATTTGCCTAGCTGGAATGCATGAGGTCCTGTGTTCAATTCCCCACACATACACAAATAATTTGATATAAAATGATAATGTGGGAAAAAAAGAGAGGTTGGAGACTAATTATATGAAAGTCATGGCGAAATAAACAGAGTGAAAAGCCCTTCTGGTAAGTGTTTAAGAAAAAGACCTTATACAACACACTAATCCACTCTAATATTAGAATTTTTCTCTGTTTTCAACCAAAAGACACATCATACACCCAGTCCAAAAAAATACAAACAGTGCTGCATGAATCAGGACAGTGTCTGTCTTTGTCTCCCTCTCCTTTTCTTCCTCTGTATCACAGTGGCCATTAAGATACTAGCCACAGTAACAATCTTAAAACTGGAAATATCTTACTTGGCCTACCAGAGAACTGTAATTTCCACTCAACACCAAGTTTGCTGTTCTTCACCTGAGTCAGACTTTGAATCTATTTTGAGGTTGAAAAACAAACAAACAAAAAAAACGGACTTTAAAAATGTCTAAAGATTGAAAACAAAAATGAGAGAATGAAAATGTTAAAAGGAAGAAAGAGGGAGTCAGATATGGGGAGGAAAAGTATAATTGATAATGAAGCTGGCTGTCTGGGTGTCACAAGCGATAACAGTAAAGGGAAATGTGGCCAGGCTGTCAAGAAGTACTGATCTCTTAGGCATAATATCATTCATCAACCAGAGACTTCAAAATTGATGGGTGTGGTACCCACTAAATGGAACTCTTCATTTTCTCCCCTCAGTTTTCTTGAAGCTTAATCAGCTTCCAAACCTCCCTGACTTCTCATCTGAAATTTTACCTTCAGGGCTTATAGTTAGTTTTGTTCCTCCCACTCTTTACCAGTGTGAATTTCTTGCAACTTCCTCCTAACCAGAACTGTACAGCAGTTGTGTTTCCCTTTGGGGGACCAACCAGGACTCCTGGCCTGACACCTCTATCCTGGAACACAACTCCAAGCTCTGTGAACAACTTAAAACATCTCTCTCTAGCAAAAAAGAACGCCTTATTAAAAAGTCTATACCTACTTCTTGCCTCAGGAAAAAATGTTTTGCCCTCATACTTGCTTAAGTAGCTTTCTATGGCAAATATGGAAAATGATTATCATTGAATTATATTCAACCCACTTATATTATGACAAATACTAGCTCAAATGCAGATTGACCCTTACAAATTTTTTTCTTTTTAAATTTTTATACAGGGTCTAAGATGCTGATGCTGGCCTTGAACTTGTGATCCTCCTGCCTCAGTCACCTGAGTCCTGGGATTACAGGCATGTGCTATTTACACCTGGCTGACCCCTAAAAATTGTACATATTTTCCTCAACATCTTTTTTTTTTTTTTAAGCACTAGGGATTGAACCCACAGGTGCTGGAATGCACTGAGCCACATCTCCAGCCCTTTTTTGTATTATTAAAAGACAGGATCTCACTGAGTTGCTTAAGGCCTCACTAAATTGCTGAGACTGGCTTTGAACTCACGAATGTCCTGCTTCAGCCTCCCAAGCAGCTGGGATTTCAGGCGTGGGGATTACAGACATGCGCCACTATGCCCAGCTCCTCAATATGTCTTGTCTTTTCTCATCTCTTTCCCTTCCCCTCTCCCCTGCGCCTGTTTTGCAGTGCTGGGGACTGAACCCAGGGTCTTATGTGTGCCGGGTAAGCACTCTACCAGTAAGCTATGTAGCCAGCCCAACCTTTCTTTTCTTAAAGCAAAGGAAAATAAATTTATGACAACACATACTACAAGATTCTCCAGCCTTGTACATGCTTCCTTCTGCTCTTTGAGCCTAATAAAATATTAATAGTTAACTTGTAGTCTTCTCCTTTCATTACCAAGGGGTTTTAACAAATACCCAAGTAATAGAGATGAGACCACAACAAACAAGAACCCCATACAACAGGACCTACCACTAATAAGCATACGAACAAGAATCCTAATATCCTAATTTATGCTGTACTGAAAATATTGTTCCTTACACTAAAAAAAGTAAAGCATTCTGACCTTAAATTAGAAGTGGAAAAGGCCAGCCCTGTGGTCCATGCTGGTAATCTCAGCTACTCAGAAGGCTGAGGCAGGAGGATGGAAAGTTTGAGACCAGTCTTGGCAACTCAGTGAGACCCTGTCTCAAAAAATGGCCTGGGATATAACTCAGTGGTAGAGTACCCTGGATTTATTTCCAATTACCATCAAAAAATAAAAACAGAAAAGAAGTTAGACGATATATATTTTTTTGTTATTCCTGGTCAATTGCTTTATATTCCATTCTGGTGTCATTAATAATAATATAATTAATAATAATAATGTGCTTTATAATACGTACATATTGTTTTATTTTAGTCAGGATACCTGAAGGATTAAGGATTCTTCTTTGTTTCTCCAGGGGCCAATTAATGTTAATTATTCAATAAATCTTGCTAAATTATAAACAGAACTATAGCCTACCCAAACTCAGTGCTGAATATCAAACAGAAAAGATACTACTTGGTGGATACCATTCTTTAACCTTCACTGAGACAAAAGTGAATCAATGTCGCTTAGTAGCTCTATACCTATAAGATAATACTGCTGAATACCTAACAGTATTATAAGAATAGATCAAGTTTCCCTATTCCTTAATAAGAAATGCTGCCAGGCTGCTCAGAAATTCCCCTTCTGAGTCCCAAAGCTGTTCCAGGAACATGAGAAACCAAGTATGCTGCAATCATGGCCTTTCTGGTACTGTGTCCAAAATAAACTATCTGAGCAAAGACTGTGAATGAAATATTATCCAATGGGGGTATGGGGGGGCAGACAGTCAATGAAGTTCAAAAATTTCATTAAAAAATATAGTTAGAATGGAATATGATCAAGTACAATGACAGTTTCCAATCTGTTTAATAAAACACCAAGTAGAAAGCCTCTAGTCACATAATTACACAACATAATTACACAGCACACTTAGATCAGGGTTAATGATGTGCATGGAAAGAACAGGCCTAAGGGTGGGTTCACCGGCAATAGACCTAGGTATTGTGAGTAAAGGATAAGAAATAAGATCAGAATTCTTTACTTTAGAATCTGCAGGGGTAAAGGGGACATATATAGATAATACTACTAACAAAAACTTCTACCCAGGGCTGGGGTTGTGGCTCAGAGGCAGAGTGCTAACCTAGTATTCGTGAGGCACTGGGTTCGATCTTCAGCACCACATAAAAATAAAATGAAGATATTGTGTCCACCTATAACTAAAAAATAAGTATTAAAAAAACCCTCCTACCTGCAAAGTTCTATTCCAAGCACTGTATTAAATAATTTCATTCTCATCAACAACCCGATATTGATATCATCAATTTCCACTTTTAGTATGTAGAACAAAAATACAGCTGGGCATGCTGGCACACATTTGTAATCCCAGCCACTAAGGAGGCTGAGGCAGGAGGATTGGGAGTTCGAGGCCACCTCAGCAATTTAGCAAGGCCCTAAGCAACTTAGTGAGACTCTGTATAAAAATTTAAAACTTGTTTAAAAGAGGTCTGGGGATGTGACTCAGTGGTTAAGCACCCCTGGATTTAATCCCCGGTACCAAAAAGAAAGAAACAAAAAGGAGGCTAAGCAATTTGTGCAAAGGTTTACACAGTCATGAACAGAAGCAAACTGGCCAAGCTACAGATGCCACAGAAATCAAGGTAAACATAACTTCCCCTGGTTTCACCAACATTCACTAAGATTATGACCGGCCGAATTTATAGAAACCCATTTCCTCCTTCCATATGTGTGCTTTTGCTTTCCACTTCTAACAGATATCACATTCTTTCACCCACAATACTCCTCCGAAAACAATGTATAATAAGAGAATTTCATCTTACAAAGAGTCCTAGAACCAAGCTACACACAAACACGAACGGCCTGCACAGGCCTTTCTCGGGGGAGGCGTTCCAGGGGTGCCAGCTGGACTCGTTAAAAGAGTTTTTGCTGCAGCGGAAGCCCCAGACAGCTGACCGGGCCCCAGTGCCCCGCGAACCAGGCAGCGGCAGCGGCGGCGGCGGCGGCGGGAGACCTTCCCCTGAGCACATCGGCCTCTCCGGCGCGTTACAGCGGGTCAGCGCACCCTCCACCATGGGTCACCGTGCGCAGTCAGGTCCAGCCCAGGTTTGGGCCATTTGTCCTAGGTCACGGCGCGGAAGGGTCGAGGGCCCCAAGCCCTCCGCTTCCCACCCCGCCCGCCCCCTTCTCGGTCTTCCTTCGAATAAAGCGGTTCCATCCGCTCCTCGGTCACTGCGCCGAGCGCCTCAGGCCCTCCCTCCCGCACCTCCCTTCGCGGTCCCGCACAAAGGCCCCTGGGCCTTCCCCAGCTGGCCCTCGAGGCGTCACACCCCCCTCCCCGCCTGCGGATAGCCGGGCGCCGTGACCCCTGACCTTGCCTACCCCTAGCCTTACCCGTTCTTCCACCACCTGACACGCCGCCCCAGCACCGGCGGCTCCATATCCCGGGAGCCACCGCCAAGAAGGCCAACCCCCTGCCCTCCTGCGATTGGCCGATAGGACTGCAGCTGCATATTCCCATTGGCCGGATTTCGGGGGCTGCCAGTGCGCGTGGCAAGAGGAGCAAGAACAGAGGCTCCGCCCACACCAAGCCGGGGCTGGGGGCGTGGCGGGAGAGGCTGGGTCAGGGGCGGAACCGGGGTGGGACGGGCTTGAAGCTGCCTGGTAGAAGCTGAGTTCTGCGGAGCCACTGCTGACAGCTACCCAGATTCACGTCGAGGGGTGAACTTGTGATCTCTCAGCCCGAGGGAAGCCTGAGGTCAGATAAAATTCCTGCCCTCTCCGGGCGCGGGGGTGCATGCCTATAATCCCAGAGACTCTAGAAGCTGAAGCAGGAGGATCTCCAGTTTTCGACAACTTGGCGAGACCCTGTCTCATAATAAAAATGGGCTGGGAAGGTAGCTCAGTGGTAGAGCGCTTGCCTAGCAAGCCGGTAGTCCTGGCATCAATCCCCAGTACCACAAAAACAAAAACAAAAAAATTCCTGTCCGATTTCCCCCACCGTCTCACATTAGGTACTGACAAGCCCCTTTCTTCCGGAGACCTGACTCTACCAGGTCTATAACAAGGTATAGCCCACTGGCAGGACCATTTCCAGAACCGTATCCTTTTATCAACTGCTCCACCAAGAAGAGCACCGCACACCTGGGAGGAACCATGAAACTAGGCCAGTGCAGCCAGTTCCACTACTCTATGTGTCCTACTCCCAAGCCTCAACGTGGTTTTCCTGCATTCCATATATCTCTGCCTCGCTTCACCCCACACTTTATCCTTACCTACTCCAAAGTAATCCCACTCTATCCCCAGCCTCTCAACCTCACAGCCCAGCGTCTTTCACTGAAGATGATTGCCCCAACTGGTGAAAAGGAGAGA
The DNA here is from genome assembly GCF_021218885.2 of Marmota monax. NCBI lineage: Eukaryota > Metazoa > Chordata > Mammalia > Rodentia > Sciuridae > Marmota > Marmota monax. The sequence goes on from NW_026695227.1 coordinate 31,946,511, forward strand.
ATAAATGGCCTGGCCGGACAGATCATCCTAATTTTCTACAATGTCTTCAGAGCTAGCAAAAACATCCTTAAACTGCCCTACCGTTTACAGCATCAAAGATAACCAAGCTTCTTTCTTCATGTAAAAACTGCTAGAAGAAAACTTAAATTATTGGTCAGAGTTCAACATATGAGGAAAGGGATGTGAACTGCAAAAAGAAAAACTCAAAAGTGCAAAATGGAAAACCTCAGGAACAAAGAAAAAAAAATAGTGTGCCAAACATCATGTACTTCCGGGCACAGGCTGGTATCCATACAGAATTTCTCCTGGAGAAAAGAGAAAATACACAAATTAGTTCAGAGAATCTCTCCACAGCGAATCTGTGGAGTTTGAGAAATGCCTGATAGACTCCCTCCGGATCAGAATCTCTCCTTTGGGAACCTCTGCTGCATCTAGAATATTAAAGGACTGGAGCTTTTCTTGTCACCCTTCCCTGGCTGCTCAGCTGGGCAGCTTCCCTGGGCTGCTGCAGACTTGCTGGCTACTTACTCAGCTCACAGGCTGGAGCTGCCTCCTTAGGCTGCTGCTTCCCCATGGTGCAGAACTGGTTTGGCTTTTCCCAGAGCGGCCCTGCTTCTATATATGCACACAAGTGCGCCTCCCGCCTCCCTTCGATACTAAGGACACTTGAGGCTGCTCTAGGCAATGCAGCATTGGTAAAGACTGGCAGGGAATTTCAAGAGACAAACCACACCCTACAAAGAATAATCTAATTTCATCTTTGACCTGCCATGAAAAGAGAAGCATTGTATATCTGCCACTCCTAGATATTAACTAACAATTAATTGAGTTAAAAACTTTCCTTCTAAGAGTTAGTTTCTGTGCCATTGGGCTGGACCAAGTGCTGGAGGCAGGCCTATGGGTGCAAGTATATGAAAGGGGTAGGGAGAGCGGAAACACTTTCCTTCAGGATGCGGCTCTCCTTGAAGTGAAGCTGGTCAAGGTACTTGTACCATGGCTGCTTGTGCACTAGCACTGTGTTCCTCTGGCCAATTAACCCAAAAGCCTGAGAGTCCACATGTATTTTCAACATAGTACGTGCAGTACTAATGCAATTATGAATAGTCTCAAAGTATAGATGAAAAGGCCACCGGTCTGTCCTTTGAGATTTGAAGAAGCTGATGGCATCAGCCTGCTAAATCAATGATCTAGGGGCAGAAAACAAAGAGAGGCAAACCTAGGAGTAGGTAGGAAAAGAAAAAGAAAGGGAAAACACTGAGACTACAAAAAAGAAATCCAGGTTAACAAAAGAATTTCTCAATCTGGGAGGAGGGGCGCAGAAAGAATGGGGAAAACATGCCTCAGGGAAATTACTTAGAGGACAATGCAGGAAGTGAGAAGTATTAAAGTGAGGTGAATTGCTGCTTATAAGTTCCAGGAGTGTTCTAATAGTTTTAAAGAAAATCTGCTTAATACAAAAAACAATAATAATACTACTACTAATAATAATAATGCCTTAGAATGAAAAAGAAATTAAAGCAGTAATCAATTCAAATTAGTCAAGGTAGGTTTCCAGCAAGTTGTTCTGCTTCCTATCATGTCAGTAGAAGGAACTATGGATCTTTTGCTCAGGACTCCAGATGACAGTCTCTTTGCCTGGGGGCTTCCTCAAGCACTGAAAGTTTTATCATTACAACTTGATCCCTCTCCTGTTCTTGTTCCTTATCAGACAAGTTCCCTAAGGCAAGGGGCCCCTGAAGATTGGACTAGGGACAATTTGCCCCTCTTCAGTTTATAAATTGTAAAAGTAGGAATGGGACTGGAGATGTACTTTGGTGATATAGTGCTTGTCTAGCATGTGCAAAGCGCTGGGTTCAATTCCTAACACCACACACACATAAAAAATAATAATAATTTCAAAAATAAGAATGGATTTTACAATGAGACTCTATCATAGCCCCACGGTTGTAATATATACTCTACTCTTGCTCTGTTCGTTTCATCCCCCATACTCAGTTACTGACAGTATTAACTGACTTCTTTTTATATATAAACACTGTATTTAACACTTCAGAAATAGTCATAATCCTCACAATAAACTCATGAGAAAGGAACTATTATATTCATTTTGCAAATGAAACAGAGGCATGGGGGGGTTATGTAATTAATTTTCCTAAAGACACATAACTTGTAGCCCAAACAAAGCCAGCAAATCTAGCAGCTAGCACTCCACTAACACATGGGCCCACCTCCATCTTGTGCAGTTAAAACAATTCCCTTTCATGCAAATCTAGCTCTTTAGTAAAAATCATATTAATGTAAATGTAAATTCACTAAATATGCCACATGACACCTATAGCAACTCATATCTGCACAGCTGTTAATAGGTATGAGTATCAGGTATTAACGTGTATCTTCATCATAGGTATCTTGTATTTAAATAAGAGGCTATTCCTTCCATCCTCTCTTCCCATCCACTCTCCAAGTATTCTCTTTCAGGTATTGTTTTCTCTCAAACAACTGCCATAAATTAACTCCTCCCACTCTTCTCCTGGAAAACTCCCAAACATTCTATAAGATTCCCTTAAAGTACCCACCAGAGTCATCATTCCCTTACTCCTCCAGGCAACATTAATTCATCCTACATTCTGTCTGCTGCCCAAGCACAAACCCATTCTGTATATATTTACTGAGAACCTACTGTGTATCCAGCACAGGCTAGGGGCTGCAGATACAAACACAAATAAGATAAGCATAGATCTATTGTTTTTTATGCTTTCTTTTACCACTTAATAGTGAATTTCTCATTAGAGGAGAATATCTTTTTATTTGTATACTTGGTGTTACCAATCCAGGTATCTGGTGGTGTCCCCCAAAATGTATTATCTCATTTTTTTTTTTTTTGCATGTTAGGACTGTAAGGCAATAAAGTGTGATAATTAGGACATTTCTATCTAGGTACTTTTTCCCAAAGTTGTATCTTATCTTTGCCAAACATATTCCTCTCTGACTCTGGGGAAGTTAAGCAATTCCTGAGATAAACAATGGAATGCACTGCCCAGGTCCCCTCTGAGGATGCAGGACCTGTTTACCCCAGCTGTTTGGAGTAGGAGTGCTGCTGGCCCATGGCCCTGGGCTCCATTCCCAGGCAGCCCTCATCCAGTGACTGATGTATGTGGGAGGGTAAGATTCATCCCTCAAACATCCCTCAACCTTCAGAGATCCCTCTGAAGGTTGGCTGAGCCTTTGTTGTGCATCATGGCTCAACTTCCCCTGCCTAGTCTTGCTTCCTTCCCTGCACTCAGTGTTGATCCCAAGATCACTTCCCAATAAACTTCCTGCCTGTCTCAGCATTAGCTTCCCTTCTTACTTGAGATAACCTGAAATCAAAGTTGCTAGAAAGTGATCTGCACTCGCTCTATCTCCTCACCACCCATTTACTTCTCTACTTTTTGTGGTGCATTCTGGAAATTACTTTCTCATTGACTAAACTGTGATCATCTCTAACTATGGACAGTGAGAGCCAACTCTTCCCCTGTCTCCATATTTGAAATGCTGAAGGACTCCTCTTACAACTCTCTGGCTTCCCTTTTACTGTGCTGTCTGGGTAGTTCTCCTCTTTGAATTGTTCCTCTTTGGCCTTCATTTGCTATTTTTCTTCCTCCTCCTCCTTAAATGTAGGCATTCCTTAGCTTCAACCCTTAGCTCTCTTCTAATTCTTCACAATCTCTCTGCAGTTTAGTGTAATAACACTGGGGAGCCATCCAGTATTAGAGGCAGGATGGATCAGTGGCAAGAACAACTTCTTAATGTAAAATTGACCTGAATTACAGGTCAAGCCAGCTGGGAAAGTGGGCAAGCTATTCAATCCTTGTGTTTCATTTCTTCATCTAGAGTGAGCATGATAACAGAATCATGAGGATGTTATTAGGTCCCCAAAAGCAACAATGTCCTTTCTTGCCTCCTATCTTGGGCTTACCACTCTACCGTTAAACTATATCCCCAGTCCTTCTAAAATTCTGTTTTGAGTCAAGGTCCCATTAAATTGCTGAGGGTCTTGCTAAATTGCAAAGCTGGCCTCAGACTTGCAATCTTCCTGCCTCAGCCTCCCAAGCTGCTGGGATTACAGACATGTGCCACCATATCCAACACAGAATGTTCTCATTTTGGCCATCATTCACCTGGCTAACTCCTGCTCAAACCTGTGGTCTCACTTCAGATGTTCCTTCTACCAAAGAGCCTCTTGTGAAGTTTGTCCTCTATATAGTCCTATAGCGCTGCCCTTTCCCACAGAACTGTCCCACTGCATTTTTTTTTGCTAATGATTTGTCTGTAGCCCTCCTCAAGAACCAAGACCCTTGTCCCATTTACTATTGTAACCTCTCTACCTCGTGTTTACCCAATTCTACAGGTGCTTTTACTTTTCCTATGTTCCCCAATCTCTTAGACTTCAAGCCCACAAGTTACAATGGAACTCTTCATCCACCCTCACACCAAACAATGCTGAGTGCTAATAGTCTACCTACAAAAACTCAGCTTCCTCCTTCTTTCTGTTTCTTTTGCCACTTTCCTTCATAGACTTCCACTGCTCTTGAAGACTGCACTGCCCCTCTGATCAATCTGATTATTTCTCTTCCCCAATTCAAACAGTTTCCATGGCTCCTATTTTCTATAGAATAAGGAGAAGTGAGTTCATGCTGAGTAACTACTTCCTGTCTATGTGGAGGACATTGGACACATTTTCACACTTAAATACAGAATATACTTTTCATCTGACAGTCAAGGTTCCCCACCCCATGTCCCCAGCCTTCTTTCCACCTCTCCACCATGCAAATCCTTCATTCCAGTTGAATTTCCAACTTCTCTGTTTCCTGAACACACCCTAGGCTTTCCTCACCCTGTGCTCCTGCTGTTTTATCTCCACCCAGACTTCTAGTACAGAAATCCTGTCCATTTCTCAAGACCTAACTCAAATGCCACCTGCTCCTTAAAATGTGTCCTAATTTTCACATCTTCTGCTCTTGCATCTTTGTGCAGTTTTTTTCTCATATTTTTCCTTTTATTAATTATGACTTTATTCTCTATTTTTTGCCACTAGGTTGTGAGCTTCATGAAATATATATACTTATATTTATATATATAAATATATATAATTTTTCACACACACACACACACACACACACACGACTGGGAATTGAACCCAGAAGCATTTTACTGAAGTAGCAACTCCTTCCTCAGATGTTTCTTTTTATCTCTGTTAATAACTGCAACCTACTAGTTTCTGCTTTTGTCATCATGCTTGTTCAGCAGCTGTGGCAGGAACCAGAGCTGCCTGGAGAAAGGGGGAGGGATCAAGGTTACTTTCATGAGAAAGTCTTGAAACCCAGAAGTCTATACTGTATAAAAGATACTGAGAAGAAAGGGCTGTGCTCAGCCTGTGGAGAAGAGTTCACTGAGCCCGCACCAGTGCTGAATAGACCTTGCTCTTCTGTATCTCCAAGTGCCATTTGTCTCTTTCCATTGCATAATTTTCCATATTTATTTTCCATAAGCATTATCACTAAGCTACATTCCCCCCATCCTTTTTTTTTTTTTTGAGACAGAATATAAATTGCTGAGTTTGTCCTCTAACTTGTAATCCTCTTGCCCCAGCCTCCCAAGTCTCTGGGATTACAGTTGTGCACCATTACATTATCTTTATATCATTCACTGCACCTTGAAATCTACTTAGCACATCATTAGAACTTAAATATTTGTAACATTAAGCTTTAGTTTGTAACATTAAGCTTGGGTTTGATTTTACATATATGTGACCTATAACAGTGTTTTTCAAACTAAGTCTCAAATCATTATTGGATTATAAAATTGTGTGAGGGACTGGGGGGTGTGGTTCAATGGTAGAGTACCTGCCTAGTATGCACAAGGACCTGGGTTTGATTCCTAGCAACACACACACACACACACACACACACACACAAATACTTAAATGTGTAGATTGTAATCAGAATTTTTTTTTAAAAAAATGGAATAGAAAATATCAGAGAATATCACAAATACTAAGGTAGATATTGATTTGTGAACTTTTTAAAAATAATATATATATATGTAGATTGAGTTGATATAAAATTTTTCCCCTGACACTGGAGATTAAACCCAGTAGTATTTTACCCATGAGCTGCATCCCCTGCCTTTTTTCATTTTCTAAGACGGGTCTCTTTAAGTTGCTGAGGGCCTTGTTAAGTTGCCCAGACTGATCTTAAGATTGTGATCCTCCTACCTTAACCTTCCTAGCAGGTGGGATTATAGGCATACACTATAATCCCAGTGGCTCTGGAGGTTGAGGTAGGAGGATCACAAGTTCAAAACCAGCCTCAATAAAAGCAAAGTGCTAAGCAACTCAGTGAGACCTTGTCTCTAAATAAAATACCAACTAGGGCTGGGGATGTGGCTCAGTGGTCGAATGTCTCCGAGTTCAAACCCTGCTACCAAAAAAAAAAAAGTAGGAAAATACCACTATAATCCAATGTGTTATTTCAATAAATTAATTACAAACTTCCTGATGAGAGAAAACAGAACTGGCAAACCATCTAAACTTACCATCAGTGAAAGCCAAATCCCTGTTTTGAGCCCCACTCCTTCTAGGAAGCTGCCCAAGGAACTAAAAGGGAGACTCCAGGCAAACAGCGAGAAATAAATTCATGAAGAAACAGTACAAATACACTCCAGGAAGCAGCTGTGGAGCTATAGACTAGACCTTGGACTTAGAGCCAAAAGACCTATGTTAAAGTTCTTTGCCATTTATGAGCTGAAACATGTTGAATAAATTGTTTGGTTTTCAGGAGCTTCAGTTTAACCAACTTAAGTATAACACATACCTTTCCAAACATAAGGGTGTTAAAATTAAATGATATGCTGAGTGGGGTGGTGCATGCTGGTAATCCCAGCTGCTTGAGAGTCTGATGCAGACACATCACAAGATCAAGGTCACCCTATGAAGATTATTGAGATCCTGTCCCAAAATAAAATGAAAAGGGATGGGAATGTAGCTCAGTGGTATAGTGCTTGCTCGGTATGTGCAACCACCCTAGGTTCAATTCCCAGTACCACACACAAATCCCCCTGCATATGTTAACTAAACTAGTAAAAAACGATGTAGTAAGTATTAATACAGCTATATGTGTAGCAGGCATGATTTTTGTTTTATTTTGTTTATTTGATTGTCTATTTAAAAAGAAAACAATTTAAACTGGTGTGCTCAAAAGAGATTGGATCACAAGACTGGAAAACCCAACAACCGAATGAGCTTGGGGCAAAACTGAATCTGGGGATCCAGATAATATCACTAAATCACACTTCACCTGTCTCTTTTGTCTCTAAGTTGTTGGTGTCTTCTTTACAACTAGCATGGTTTTATTCTCCGACTTGTCTCCCTGGAGGATAGAACAATGGCCACTATCTGCACACTGTTTACTGAGGACCTACTATGTGCCAGGCACTGTTCTAGGCTCTGAGATATAGCAATGATCAAGACACAACATTCGGGGCTGGGGATGTGGCTCAAGCGGTAGCGCGCTCGCCTGGCATGCGTGCAGCCCGGGTTCGATCCTCAGCACCACATACAAAACAAAGATGTTGTGTCCGCCGAAAACTAAAAAATAAATATTAAAAATTCTCTCTCTCTCTCCCTCCCTCCCTCCCTCTCTCACTCTATCTTTAAAAAAAAAAAAAAAAGACACAACATTCCTGCTCCTCAGACAACTTACATTCTGTGGGACAAACAGATTAAAAAATAAGTAAGTATATGTCAGGTAATTATGAATTCTATGTTAAACATAATTTTAAAAAGCAGAATAAGGAGAAGTAATAGCTAGAAGTGGGAGATAAGGACTATTTTAGAAGGGATGGCTGGAGAAGACCTTGATCCATGATTCTGAAGCACAAATCTGACTGAAGTAAGAGAGCAACTTAAGTGAATATTTTTCTAGGAAAGAACTTGTAAGCAGAGGGAACAATAAGCACAAAGACTGACACAGGGCCTATAAGATCCCCCTGGGGAAATACATGTACATTTATTAATATGCATTTGCATATTATATAATCATAGGAATGCTTTCTTTTTGTACATTGAGACAACAATTCAATCATAGCATCAAAAACACAAAAAAAGGGGCTGGGTTGTAGCTCAGAGGTAGAGCACTCACCTAGCATGCGTGAGACACTGGGTTTGATTGCTCAGCACCACATAAAAATAAAATAAAAGATATTGTGTCCACCTGTAACTAAAAAATAAATATTTTAGAAAAACAAAAGGGAAAAAATGAGGTATTTCTAATCAATATTGATTAAGCTAGATATGACACTTATGAATCTTGCTGACAGCAGAGGTGCCTAGACTGGGAGCACGTAAAGCAGGAGCTTCCTTTCTCCTAGAGGAACTGAACTCAGGGCAGCTCAGTAAATGGTGCTAGTGGCAATAATGCGCCATGCACCACAGTGAATATCAGAACTGAGGGTAGGGCTCCCAGGTGACCCTGGCAAAGAGGGCCTCCCCCCAAGAATTTCCTTAACTCTGTCCTTTTGCTCTAATTGCTGTGGACGTGCTAGGCGGCACAAAGTGGCTCCGAAGGGTGGTTCCTGCTGATGCTGGGTAAAGGTCCCCTTATTCAGAGCTAAGGACTAACACAAAGTAAAAATTCCTCTGATCTCAAGCGTTAGCAAAGGTTATGTTGCTGGAAGAGGAAAAATTTGGGGTGGGGCACACTTGCAAAGGGTGGAAGGGGATAGTAGGAGTCAAAAGGTAAGAGACCCACCCTCCTGATTGATCTGGGACAGTTTCCCTGAACTTGGAACCCCTATAACCACTCTCTACTAGGTGCTGTTCTTCACCCAGTGAAGCCCTTATCCTTGAACTGCACTGACTTCTGAAGCGTTTGGTTAATTCTTTACTATCTATAGTAGCTCTAGATTGGTCTACCATTTATATTGTCATAGATAAATGGCTTTGCTTATCTGTTTTAATTCTCAGACCATGTTCATGAACAATATATTCTAAATTTAGTTCAGTGTCTACCGTAACTGCACACTGCAAGCAGGCACTGATAAACATCTTTTTGATGAAAATAATGACTGCAATTACTGAAATCAAAAGCTGCTTCTTATTATCATGAGATAATGTCTCCCAGAGGTGCTAACTTCCTGTCTTACTAGTCTTCTCTCACATTTTTGGTTCAAGTTCACCTCCTTTCACTTTGGTGGTCAGAGCATTTGCGTCTGATCTTAGATTCACCAACAAATTCCACGTAATTTTATGTTTGAATTTCATAATCTTCTGTGCAAGATAGAAATAAGTACACAGGGTTATAGGTAGGGAAGAGAAGTAAAATGAGAAAGTAGATGTAGAAGATCATTGCAAGCCAACATAAGGGTCCTGTTAGAAGTCTATACCTCCTTTCTTTTGGGACAAGTCTTTCTAAGAAGTATGAGGAACCACCCCTGGACATCATCTTTGACGAGATTCCACCTGACATCTCCCTTTACCTCATCTTTGCAACTTGTTCTTCTTTACAGGCCTTTAAAGCACAACACTTTTAAGCCTGGGGCCTCATTTATATTCCCATTCTTTTCCCAAAAGAAGGACTCCGAGGAAGGAGGATATGGTATCTACAATCCTAAAGATGATAAAGAATCACATAATGAATCCCAGAAGTTTCAGAACACTGAAAAGGAGTAGTGGTGGTAGGTGGGACCCCAAGTGAATTAAAGAACTAAAGTTGTAAAGACAAAAAAAAAAAAAAAAAACCAGCCAATTTCTAAATCATCTGAAAAATACATGGTATGTAATCTTTATGATAGAATTTCTTAAATCATGAACAAAATCATAATGGACAATTTTGATAAAATTATTATAACATGGCTGGTAGTGTGGCTCCCTGGTAAAGTGTTTGCCTAGCATGCTCAAGGGTCTGGGTTCAATCCCTAAAACTGACTAAATAAATAAATAAAACAAATATTAAAAACTCTTGTATAAAAGATATCTTAAGGTTAAACTACAAGTGACATGGAAATAAGTACAAGATACCTACAACATATATATATGAAAAAGACTAATAATAAAAAGGATAAATAACCCAGCAGAAAAATGGACAAATGGTATAGACAACTCCCAGAAGAAATCCAAGTGAGCAATAATGTATAGAAAAAGTTTATATCTATTAACCAGGAAAATGCAAATTAAACTGACAAGGAGATTCATTTTCATACTTATTTGACTATCAATAACCTAAAAGTCTTCCTTCCTTCCTCCCTCCCTCCCTTCCTTCCTTCCTTCCCTCCTTCCCAGGGCCTTAAACATGCTACACCCTCAGCCCCAAATCGAGCGTTGTTGGTAGGAATGTGGAGAAACTAGGATTCTCATTTATTAGAAAATTAACACAACACTTTGGAGAGCAATTTGACAATATCTACTCAAGTTAAAATGCACCTATTGAGCTAAAGTTCTATCCCACTGGTAGAGTGTTTGCCTAGCAATGTGTGAGGCCCTGGGTTCACTCCCCAGCAAGAAGGAGGAGAAGGAGAAGGAGTATATCGTCCACATTCCGCACAGGAAATGGAATGAGGTTCCCCTTCCGTGGGATGGGCTGGTAAGAAATAAAAGCTAAGAAAAATAAACAGCAAAATAACCACAAAACACAGAAATTAGTTTCAAAAACAAGGGCAGGACTGCAAACTGACCATATGGGTCCAGCTTCTGACAAAGAAACTGTGTTTGCTTTATTTATATAGAAAAACATCAAAGAGATTCTATGGAAAGTTCTTCAACAAAACAGGTTAGAGGTGGGGGCAGGTAGGATGCTCAGTTCCTAACCGTTACACCCATCTCCTGTGCTGCTGCGTGGGACCTTTCTAGCAGAGTGGAGGGAAAAGTCACGTACATCAGGGGTCTGTCTAAGTGGGAGTGCCACGGGAAGTTCCCAACGCCAGATCTATCCCTTCATTGGCTGCAATGTTCAGAAAAGTCCTCACACACTTCTCGGATGGCTTCTGGCAGGAGCAGCTACCCTTTGATTCAGAAAGTCTACTTCCAGATATATGCTTTATAGCATTATTTTTCCATTAGTGAGTAATGAAATCAATTTAGTGGGTCATGTCCAGTATTTTACAAAAATGAAATGGAACAGAATGCAATACAGTAGGAAATAGAGTGCATATAGTAAGGGCAAGTATTATTTTATCAAACTTTTATTTCATAAATGAACTAAGTCTTACTATAAAATATATTTCTTGATATGAGTGGTATTTAAAAAAAACAACTCTGAAAATACTTCCAATGAGAAACTATCATACAATAACACAAACTGACATGTTCAAGAATGTTCCCTGAAATTTAGTGCTTGTAATAAGAAACATTTTAAACAGTGTAAATGTCCATCAGTAGCAGATAGATAAACAAATCACAGTGTGTTCATGGGATAGAATACCACATGCCAGCTACATCAATGAATTTGATCAATACAGATAAATTTTGAAAATAAAGTTGAGAGAAACAAAACAAGATATAAAAAAATAAGTGCCACATGAAACCAATTGCATGAATTTTTAAAACAAACAAAAAAACCTTAGAGCTGGATAGGATGGTCCATACTTGTAATTCCAGCTACTTGAAAGGCTGAGGCAAGAGAATCACAAGGTCAAGACCAGCCTCAGCAACTTAGCAAGACCCTGCTTCAAAATAAAAAACAAAAAGGATGGAGATATACCTCAGTGGTAGAGCAGATTCAGTCCCTAGTACTGGGAAAAGAAAAAGAAAAGTGGGCTTGAAATGTAATTTAGTAGTAGAGCATCCCGGGTTCTATTGCCATTATGGAGGGGTGTTGCGAGCCATCCATGGGCTGTGTGTGTGAGTTCTGCGCATTTGAGCATATGAGGGGACTGCTTTGGTGTTGTGCACTGATTGGGCTGTGCAATGAAAGTGTGCCTTTCCTCTCGCTCTGCTTGTGATCCCACACAGCAACTGAGATGGGTGTGACTTGCCAAGATGTCAATCAATCTGTTGACCACAAGACATCACCAAGCACGACTTCACCTTTTGAAACCCTATCCCTTGCCTTATTTGGGGGGAATATTCTAGTGAATGTCTTTTCCCCAATAAATAGGGGAGTTCCCAATGCGCTCTCTTACTTTTTCCAGCACAGCTGGCTGTGGAGCTGACCCTTGGGGTCGCAGAGCAGTCCCACCCTTGAAACTGATGTTCATGTGTTGCGTGCTTTCTTTGCCGTTTTCTTAGTTTATTGTTGCAGCCAGCTCCTTTGAACCCAGCTCATCAGCCCAGCCAACCAGCAACAGATGGGGGTGGGAAGAAGGGACACCACACAAATAAAAGTGACATGAGAGAAAAGAGATGTCTAAAATGAAGAATAAAGGAAAGAAAATGGGGGTTAGGAGTAGAAAATAAGTATGATAGTATTTATTCAGTTGGGGTAATACATACATAGATGAATGCTAGAGTGTTATTTGCTCTTTCCTGTCTAAACAACAACAAAAACCAAGAATGCAATTAAGTTTTAATCCTGCTCAGAAGTCTGAAAGAGTATCATAATTGTGGGGAGCCACTTTGAATAATTCGAGTCTTCTGTCTTGGAGCCGAGAGGCGTTGATGGTCACTACATCTCATAGTTACTAAGACATTGCCCTGGTCCCAGAAGTTTGAGGCCGCGTCTTCAGACATAGGCAGTACCCTACAGCCCTTGGGTTGAATTACACCCACATGTCCCTTGTAACTCCTCCCCTTTTTATCTTTTTAGGATGGAACTTTCTAAGAATGAGGGTCCTCCCAATAAAAGCCCACTTCCACAGTGTTTCCTCCCTCCCTCCCCCCCACCCTCTCTCTCTCCAGCCTCTCCTGACTATCCCTGGCTCTCCCATTTGGGGAGCTTGAGGCCGAAAACGGAGGAGCCTTCTGAAGCTTGTTTAAGGTAAAGTATGTGTCTGTGCCTTATGTGGTGTCCCTGGAGTTCAGCTGCCCCCGTGGGCCAGGGGTGGCACAACTGTGCTAACCATTGTTATTAAAACCCTTTTGTCCTGGGATTTGTTAGTGGTGGTGGTGATTTTTGTTTTTTGTTTGTTTGTTTGTTTGTTTTAATGTCCCTGTGCCTTGGGAAGAGCAGCCCAGCCCAAACCAGCCTGTTAAATTCAATGAATGAGTATCTAAAAGGGGCAATTCATTGCAGTTATTATCTCTGATAGAAAAAGAGACTCATGTTTTCCTAAAGTTTCATTCTTCTGTGTCTTTGTACATGTTTGCATTGTCTGCCAGGCAATTTCTAATCTTCCAAAGAAAACTGCTCTTTACCTGGAAGCTCCATCACCACCAAGTAGAATTTATTGATTTGTTATTCCTTTCTTTAACTATACTTTGGTCATCTTCCAATTACAGCACTTATTACACTATGGCAGGATTTTTTTTTTTTTTTTTTTGTACCAGGGATTGAACTCAGGGGCACTTAACCACTGAGCCACATCCCCAGCTCTTTTTTTATTTTATTTAGAGACAGGATCTCAATGAGTTGCTCAGTGCCTTGCTTTTGCTGAGGCTGGCTTTGAACTCTCGATCCTCCTGCCCCAGCCTCCCCAGCCTCTGGGATTACAGGCTGTGCCACCATGCCCTGCTCTGTATGGGTATTCTTTGAGTATGTCCCCCAAAGTTTCATGTGTTGGAAACCTGGTCCCCAGTGTGACAATGTACAATAAAGATGGGACTTTAGGAGGTGGGGCCTCAGTGGTAGAGCCTTGCCCAGCATGCATGAAGCCCTGAGTTCAACCCCCAGTACCACTAAATTAATAAACAGGTGGGGTCCAGTGGCAATTGGTTGGGTCACTGGAGACATTGCCCTTGGAGTTAATTAAGGCAGTTTTCTTGAGACCCTGAGTTAGTTTTCGTGAGAGCAGGTAGTGACAAGAATCTGACCCCCAAATTGCTCTCTCTGGCTCCATGCTCCCATATCTGTTGTCTCACTCTTGCACACATTGCCACCATGATGCCATCTACCAGTGACACAGCCAAGGGGGCCCACATCAGAACCAAATCAAGGCAGGGACCATATCCTTGAACCTCCAGAATTATGAAATAAATAAACATTTTTGTAAAAGAAAACAGACTTTATAGTAACAGAAACACAGACTAATACACTGCATAAGAACATTTCCTATAGAAATCCAGATTTGTAAATCATAAATTACAAAATGATGAAATGTTCTTAATTTTTTCAAACTTATCCTAGACTTACTCTTTATGAATCAACCTCCTCTATTGGTTTTAATATGATTCAGTTTATCATCAAGTTTTCTGATTATTGGAGCTGTATGACCTTGTAGTGGCACACCCTCCTCCACAGAAAATCTTAACTAAGTTTCTCCAGAAATCTTCACCATAATTGATTTTAGGACTATCACCAAAGGGTCTCTAAAAAACAGTTCAATGTAGGTAAACTTCGTATTTTCCTGTTGCTGTATTTTACTTGGCCACTGGCCTGGAAGAAATCAGCACTCCAGGTGCTGAATGCACATTTACTAGTTTTTCACAAACATTTATCCAGTATAGTAGTTTGTAGAAGTGTGTTTGCAAATGCAAAATGTGATTAAAAAAAAAAAAAAGACAGATCCTTTACTGGCCTTGAGCTGGGCTTCACAGAGATGTCTACATTTCTAAGATAAGAGAAGTTACCAATTGGGCTCCATGGGAACAGCTGGCAGGGGGAGGAAAGAAAGGGGAGAAGAAGCTCTCCCCTTCTCAGATATTGTCCTTGAAGAGTTAACTTGCCCAGAACAATGAAAGAAAAAAGCTGCTTTTATGTGAACTTATCCATACTGTGAACTTCTGAGCCCCTCCCCTTACATGCTGGGTATAAAGTTCTAAAACTACACAAACTCAGGGTTCAAGGGATTAAGTGATCACAGCAAAAGCTGTATCCTCTGAACCTGGCTGTAGCCAAATAAAACTGTTTCCTGCTATCTTCGGTGCCTTGCCTGGTGTGTCCCCTACAACAACATCACGGTAATACTTGTAAACTCAACTCTGTAACAAAGTTAAAGAGTGGAGAAATTCCCAGAGTACTTAACCTCAGTTTAACCTACTTCCTCTTCTTTTTATGAGTAGTGAAACAGGATACTCCTATTTTTTCCTATTTTTTATCTTTGTTTCTCCAACATTGTGGTCATAAAAATTCTGAGAAATGGAGTTTCCCAGGGAAGGAGGAAATATAACAAATTGGTTCATTTATTATCTCTATTAAGAAAACCAAAAAGTAGAGACTTTAGTTTTCCAGGTGAGAATTTATAACTGATGTTATTTCCATTTTAATTTTAAGATCTGAAGGACACTAACCTAAGCTGCAGTGTCGCTGCTGTTTTCTGAAGTCTCAAGAGCCCCTGAAGTAGAAATGAGGGAATTTTAGAGTATCATTTTAGAAAACTCCCTGCCACTTAGAAGGTCACACCATCATAAATGAAGCCAGGCGATATCTGAATGAAAGGGAGAAAAAAGTTTCTCCTTAAAAAGTAATAAAAGACTAGGGATATAGTTCAGTTGGTAGAGTACCTGCCTCACATGCACAAGGCCCTCGGTTCAATCCCCAGCAACACACATACACACACACACACACACACACACACACACAAGGCAATAAGTTTTAAAATAACACAAAGAAGTCAGACATTTTACTTTAATGATGAAAGAAGAAGGTGAAGTTCAAAGTCATACAGGGTTACAGACTCAGCACCTTGGAAGTCTATTGCCAACTAGCCAGACTGGCGACCTATGCTGGGTTCACAAAATATGACTACATCAATAACTGAGAAAATGGTGAAGAAAGCACGTAAGCGCACAGAAATACATTTTCAAAATCTGGGATAGCTCTCGACCTCAGGGGTCCATTGGAAAGAGAGAGACCCTTTTTATTGAGAAAGATACTCGAGAAAGTTCCACCCAAATGAGGCAAGGGATTGGGTTTCAAGGGAGTGTAACCCAGTCTCATTGGGTGACACCCACTCCCAGAGCTTCATTCCCCTGCCAAGTGGAGGTGAGATCCACTTGCTTCCGCACACAGGGGAAACCAGTCTCACGCCTTCATCGCTCAAGGCTAAGGGTCCTTGCTCACTCCTATGTGGCAGCTCCCAATGGAAGTCATAAGGAAATGATGAGTGATATGCTGGGGTGTATGCCACCCTGGAGTATATGGCATTGAAGAAAGATAGATAGCTGCCATTCAGTTCCAGCCAAGTGTACTTCCATGCAGGAGTGTGGGTCCAGTGTGACATATCTTCTGATCTTCAGTCAGATAATTATGTGTTATAGTATGGATCTGGAATATCACCTGAAGGCAACATGTTGAAGATTTGGTCCCCAGCTGTTAGCACTATTGGGAGATAGTGAAAAATTTAGAAAGCAGGGTCTAGTTCGAGGAAGTGACTTACTGGGGCATGCCCATGAAGGGTGTATCTTATCTTTGTCCCCTACCCCGCTTCCTGGCCTCCACGAAGTGAGGCCTTTCTATCATGATGTTTCTGCTTTGCCTCAGGCCCAAAGCTATGGTACCAGCGCACCATAAACTGAAATTTCTGACTCCAAGGGCCAAATATATTTTTCTTCCTTTAAGCTGTTTCCTCAAATAGTTTGTCACAGTGACGAAAAGCTGACTAACATTATAATAAAACTTTTATTCTTTTTTTTTTTCTTTTTTCCCTTAGATGGGGATTAAACATAGGGCCTGCACATGCTAGCCAAGTACTCTACCACTGAACTATGAATGAAGCCCAAATCTTTTAGTTCTTTAAACTTATTCATTATGGTGTGTGTGCATGTGTGTGTGCGTGTGTGTGTGTACACACGGATGCACATTCGAGTGTGTAGAGGAGGGTTGAACCCAGGGCCTCACACATTTTACTTTAATGATGAAAGAAGAAGGTGAAGTTCAAAGTCACACAGGATTTACAGACTCAACACCTTGGAGCTTTAGCCTTTTTTATTTATTTATTTTCATTTTGAGACAGGGTCTCACTAAGTTGTCCAAAAAGACTTCCAACTTGTAATCCTCCTGCCTTAACCTCCTGAGTAGCTGGGATTGTATGCATGCATCACTATGCCCAGTTCATTAAAAAAGTTTTAAGTAAAAAAATTCCTGGTCGGAAACAGGTATTAAAAAAAAACAAACAATTATGACCTACATGCAAGCAGGAAGTTCATGATAATGTGAACTAATCTTTAAGTCCCAGTCAAGTAGTAATCTGATACTACTTGGTATAAAAATCTTAAAATGAAATGCATAGCATTCCCTAGGACATTAAAAATGTTAAATACTAGTTACTCTTAGAAATAGACTTTGGACCTAGAAATGGTATTTAGAGTATTACTGGGAAAAGTGGAAAGAAAAGACATTGTGGAACTCTACAAACATCAGAAAGAAGATCAATACCTCCATTATCCATGTTAGAACTTAACACAGTTAAACGTTATTAATTTCTTCTTTTTCTACCATACAGTCAAATGCAAAATAAAATGAATTACATTGTGGCATTTAAAAAGCAATCATTGGGGAGCTAGGGATACATCTCAATTGGTAGAGTGCTTGCCTCTCATGCACAAGGCCCTGGGTTCGATCCCCAGCACCACAAAAAAAAAAAAAAAGCAATCAGTGATTAAAAGGATGGTTTTTTAGAACTTGTGGCTATATATTAAGCTTATTGGCCAATACCACCACATCTGTTTCATAAATTTAAAAATTTCAGGAAAAGCAACAACAGAGACAATGGCAACTATGAAAGAGGCCAATATCCAGGGTTAAATATGATTACTAAGTAGGAGAGATGTTTTCCTTGGAAATGATGTGCTCATATCAGTAGGTACTGAGGAGGTAATTTGATCAATTGCAATCAAAGTGAAACTTGACTGGCATAGCAAAATATCACTTTAAAAGATTCAGTTTGGCCAGTTCAGTGTGAAAATGAGCATTACTTCTTTTCCTTTCTCACTTGATTCAGACAACACAAACATCTAATTTACCTATATTTTCTAAAAAAAAAAAAAAAAAAAAAAAAAGAACTATCAGTTTTATATAACTTTAAAATTTTACCCAAACTGATATGCTCAGGTTTATATAAATATAGATAGTATATATATATATATAATTTTGATTTGGAATATCCCTTAAAATCTTGTGTGTTGAAAGGCTGGTCCCCAGTGCAGCCATGTTAAGAGTCAGGACTTTTAGAAGTGATTAGATCATGAGGACTCTGACCTCATCAGTGGATTAATCCATTGAAGGATTCATAATTTGAGTTGACTACTGGGAAGAGGTGAAAATGAAATGGGACTTAGTTGAAGGGAGAGGGACCTTGAGGTCCTATAACTTGTCCCTGGCCCCCCTTCCTGCTATAAAGTGGGCAGCTTTGTTCCATCACACCCTTCTATAGTGATACATTGTTTCACCATGACCCAGAAACAATGGAACCAGTTGATAATAAAATGAAACCTTTGAAACTGTGAGCCAAAATAAATCTTTCCTCTTTTAAGTTGATTTTCGCAGGTACTTTGTCATAACAGTGAAAAGCTAACACACACACACACACACACACACACACAGAGACATGTGTATGTAGACATATATATATATACTTGAAATCCCAGAAATCAAGACACAACCCATAAGGATGTGTGGCCATCACAGACCAATCATATAACTCTGGTTTTAAAGTGTGTGGGTCTCTCACCTTGTAATTGTTGGCTTTTAACCCTATTCCTATGAGGAAATCTCTACCTTTGTTCAAATAAACAAAAATTACCTTCAAATTAAAAAAGATATATTAAGACACTTGGCACAATAGAGCTTAGAGAAAGTGGTTCTTAGGCTGTTAGTCTTCTCGACACAAGCCAGTCAGTATCCACGGTGTTCAGAAGGTAGAGTTCAGGCCAAGCTGTCAATCCCAGGTGGTACTAAGGACAAAAGGGTAGGAAGAGAGTTAGACTGATTTTCAAGTAGTTAAATATTGACATGGACATATAAGTACCTATAGTCAGCATATTCATATAGGCCATTTTCCAGTACTGTTATGTTTTTCTTTCAGAAAAGAAAGGGCTTATGAATTCAGGAGTGTTTTTTTTTTTTTTTTTTTTTTTTTTAAGAGAGAGAGAATTTTTAAAATATTTATTTTTTTTTTCAGTTCTTGGTGGACACAACATCTTTGTTTGTATGTAGTGCTGAAGATCGAACCCGGGCCGTACGCATGCCAGGCGAGCACGATACTGCTTGAGCCACATCCCCAGCCCTCAGGAGTGGTTTTTGATGTTTAAAATAATAATACCTAGGGCTGGGGTTGTGGCTCAGTGGCAGAATGCTTGCCTAGCATGCATGAGGCACTGGGTTCAATCCTCAGCACCACATAAAAATAAACAAATAAAATAAAGGCATTCTGTTCATCCTACAACTATAAAAAAATAATAATAGCTATCTGGACACAGTGGTGCACGCATGTAATTCCAGATACTCAGGAGGCTGCTGAGGTAGGAAAATTACAAATGGCCAGCCTGGGCAATTTAGTGAGACCCTATCTCAAAATTAAAAAAAAAAAAGCAGGGGGCTGAGAATATAGCTCAGTAGAATAGTGCCCCTGGATTTAATCTGCAGTACCATAGAAAATAATAAATGAGTTGGGCTTCGTAGCACACACCTGTAATTCCAGTGGCTCAGGAGGTTGAGGCAGGAAGATCTTAAGTTCAAGTCCAGCCTCAGCAATTTAGTGAGGCCCTAAACAACTTATCAAGACCTTGTCTCAAAATATAAAATCAGCCAGGCATGGTGGCACACGCCTGTAATCTCAGAAGCTTGGGAGTCTGAGGCAGGAGGATTGTGAATTCAAAGCCAGCTTCAGCAATTTAGCAAGCCACTAAGCAACTCAGCAAGACCCTGTCTCTATATATATATATATATATATATATATATATATATATATATATATAAAAGGGCTAGGGATGTTGCTCAGTGGTTAAGCACCCCCGGGTTCAATCCCCAATACCAAAAATAAATAAATTAATTAAATAAAAATCCAAAGGGTTGGGGATACAGCTCAGTTGTAAAGTGCCCCTGGATTCAGTTCCCAGTTCCAAATGATGATGATGATAATGATGATAGGAGCTGAAATAATTAAATATTGAGAGAGGGCCGTTTGCCCTCAATAAAATTAGCACTCTGTCCTTGTGGCACACTGCCTCAGGATAAAAATTCAGACCAGGATGAGAGCAAATATATACTTAGTGTTTTGTACTTCTGTACTGTGTGTATTGGAAATCAGATTTCAAACGGTCTAACTCCTAAGCCCTGTAATCTTGGCCCCGTTATCCCTTGGCACTCAAGCAGAAAAAGGAGTTTTATTAAAAAGACAAAAAGCTGGGACTGGGTTTGTGGCTCAGTGGTAGAGCACTTGCCTAGCATGCATGAGGCACTGGGTTAATAAACAACAACAAAAAAGCTTCCTTAAAAAAAAAAAAGACAAAAAAATGTGCTGACAGAGGGAGATGATGATCCTGGTTTAGTCAACCTTTCATCACTGTCACAAAATACCTTAGAAAATCAACTTAGAGGAGAAAAAAAATTTTAAGGAGAAGAAATTTCCTTTGCCTCACATTTTCAGAGGTTTCAGTCCATAGTCAGCTATATTGCTTTTAGGTCTGTGGCAAAGCAGAAACATCGGGGAGGAAGGGAATGGCAGAGGAAAGTGGCTGGACTCATGGCAGCCAAGAAGCAGAGAAGGGGCCAGGGACAAGATAGAGTCTCCATAGGCATGCCTTGGGGACTTACCTCCTTCAATAGACCCCACTTCCTAGAGTATCCACCATCTCCCAATAGCGCAATCACCTGTGAATCCGTCAGTGGACTAATTCATTGATGAGGTTACAGCCTTCATGATTCAACCACTTCCCAAAAGCCACACTGCAGAACACTGCTGCACTGGGAACCAAATCTCCAACACGTGATCCTTTGGGGGACATTCCAGATCCAAACTGTAATGTTTGCCAAGCTGAATCAGAACCACCTCAGCTGATTTTAAAACATATTCCCACACCCCCACTCCTAGAAAACCGAATCTGAGTAATTTGTGTTCAAATCTATAAAGTTCTATTTCTCTTTACTCTTTTTCTCTCCTGAATATTGCTTGGGATAGTCACTGAGTTCATTTTACTCTTCTATTATTACTCAGGGGTTTAGGAACATCACGGCCCCTTAGCACCAACAGTCTGTAAGTTAATGCAGAATGTAGACTATAAAACTGCGGAGACTCACCCAGCATCAACAAAGGAGTCCTAAGTATAAATGAAGGGAGATGAAGAAAAACACAACTTTTAGAGATAATTTCACTAAAAATTGGGGCCACATGACAAAATTGCACTCTGTTGGAGTAGCAGTGATCCAAAACTAGATCAGCAAGTTTGTTATATAGGGTCTCATAATCAGGAAGTTAAACTATAGGGACATTGTAAATTGTTCAAGGCTTGTTAAGTATCCATACATTAATTTATAAAAAGAAGTTATACCTAACATGGTGTAATGGAAGAGGCATTGGAATTTTCCAGCCCCAAATCCTAAAACCTGATTCAACTCATTTGTAAAATGGGAATCATTTCTACATTTGGAAATATTAAGTACACTGACTATCTCATGAAGGTATACACACACACACACACACACCAGGGATTGAACCCTGGGTCACTTAACCACTGAGCCACATCCCCAGATCTTTAAAAAAAAAAAATTATTTTGAGACAGCATCTCACTAAGTCCCTAGGGCCTTGCTAATTTGCTAAGGTTGTTTTTGAACTTGTGATCCTCCTGCCTCAGCCTCCTGAGTCACTGGGATTAAAGGCATGCACCACCATGCCCAGTCAATAGATATATTTTTAACACACTATCAGTTACTCTGTCTTACCTCACGGGTGTGTTGTGATAACTATGTGAAGATAACATACACCAGATGGTGCCCAGCACTGAAGCATTCCCAGTTAGTGGGCTAGATATGCGTCAACACTGGCTTTAAAGAAGGGAAACAGCTCTTTGGGCCAGTTTGCTTTTTCACTTTAAGGTCTGACTTGCAGACTTTAATAACTAATTGCAACTGTCAGACACACTGACATTCAATGAACCCTTTCCCCAGTGAGCAAAGATGGTGGATGCCCTCAGTATGTCATAAACAATGATGAGGCCCATAGCATGAATCACTTAGATGACTTAGAAGATTGAATTTCTTCACTGGAGTAGTTGGCTATGTGGTTCTGAGATATTGAGAAATAGAGCCAGTGGGCACAGGAATATGTTAAAATACCTTTGGGGAAGACAGGTGATATCATATTAAGAATATTACTATTCTTAAATATTGTTAGGGCAGGATCATGGAGGAGCTGACCATATTTTTTAATATTTATTTTTAGTTGTAAGTGAACACAATATCTTTATTTTATTTTTATGTGGTGCTGAGGATTGAACCCAGTGCCTCATGCGTAGTAGGCAAACCCTCTATCACTGAACCACAACCCCAGCCCAAGAGCTGACAATTTTAACACTGCCAAAAACATCTAAATTTTTAAAAATTTAGCAGAGGCCAAACAAGTCAACCAGTTGGCAACTTCTGAGTTAAAACATATTCCAGCACTATTTAGACTATTAAGTAAATGCATTAATGTGTTGGTTTACAGGGTATTGCTAGACAACAAAGTTTGGTATCTTAATCCAGCATGAAGGGTACATTATATATTATACTAGATGGAAATGAACATGTGGGCTCTGGCATTAAGCCACTCAAGTTGAAGGACTAGCACATAATAATGAGTTCACCACCTTTTCACTCATAAGCTAGGGTCCCAGGAAAGGCTGACATCATTAGAATACATTGATCTTACCAATGAAGGAGCAAAAGCCAAAGTTAGAGGAAATTTTTCAAATGAGACTCTTCAGAATGTTTTGTATCCTATTTTAGTTGTGAAACTAAACCAAAACTAAGAAAAGAAAGCTAAATGAAGAATGCCAACTTTGAAAATTTCTTTAGGATTACTTATAGTATTCAATTCCTGTAAAATAGTCAGGGAGAGCTTGCAACATAAAGGTAAAATGGAATTTTGGTGTTGCTCTTGGGACAAATCAAGGACTATGTGTGGTGAGAGAGCATTAGCTTTAACTATTAAGTTCCTTGTGCTGAGCTTTGTCTTTGTTTTTAAGAATGGGTGCCAGAATTCCCATTGACGTCATGTCTGCCAAAATGCTCATTTATTTTTAAGCTAAGCAATTTTGGTTTTTCTCTTTGAATTCTCACGAAATTTTGTTGGCAGCAAATACTGTATGTAAACGCCTACTTAAAGAAGTGGTGAAACAAGACTACTAATGAGACAAATATTTTGCTTAAAGAAAGGCAAAATAATTTTTTCAAGTTTAAACATGGTAATGATGTGAACTTCAGCTATAGCAAAATTAAGTGGGTAAAAAGAATTAGTGTGTTGGTGTCTGCAACTAACCTCAGCCTTCTAAGGCTACCATTTATGTCTCTGCCTCTTCAAGGAGAAAAGTGTGCCAGATGGTAATGGATATTTCTGTATATCTGTATCAAAGTGGTTGAGACACCGTTAATAAAGTATTTCAAGGTTAAGAATTTTAAAAAATGAAACATACTTGGAAAAGGAAAAAAAATTTAATTGTGAATCAAGTTTGTATATTGTTAAATGCACACTAAAATCTTAGCTTTAACTACTCCAAACACCCCTAACTCCTTAGGACCTCACAGGAGCCAAACTGACTCTTTCCCAGGCCCTGTCCATTTCCAGCATACTGTAGCAGTGTAATTATTTCATGTCACTTTTAAGGACAATGAGAACCAATTTACAAAAGGTACAGTTTTACATCTTTCAACATCTTACACAAACTGCCAAAATGCATGCTGCACATGCTGGCATTGGCAGATTTAAACTTCACAATGTTTGTTGCATCCACAGCACTGGTTCAAGCACACTTTCTCTCTGTGACTAAATGGAATATGGGAGTGTCTGACACTAAAATACTATAATCATAATATTACAAAATGTAATTTAACTGGGAAGAAACATTCAATTATTATAAGTCATAAATATAAAGGTTAAAAGAACAGTAGCAGCTTTTACCTGGACTCCTAATTGTTTGTGTATCTGAGACTGACTGGACCTACCAGATACAGGGCTAAGGCAAATGTTACTACACTGTACTTACAAGGATTGATTGATTGATTGATTTAGGTCAATTTGACTGTAACCTACCACAACCTGAGAAAAGATGAAGATGTCAGTCCCTAATACCTTCAGAGTACCTTTAGAACCAGTTTGGAGAATGATGGTAGTAGGGGGAGAGGGCAGGTATGAAGGGGAACAGTTAGTGGAACGTCATCTGTGATTCTTTACTGCATTACCGCAGGGGCAAAGAAAAATGACAGTCAGTGAAACACAGTTCTTTACCATTAATGCCTCATAAAAGACTGTCTGTGCTTTTGACTATGTGCAAAATGTCAGTAAGAATCTTTTGCAGACTCAGATGAACAGAGAACGTCAATCAACCGGGACTCCAGAAGGAAAGCTCCAAACCTGAGAAGTCCTTCCATGTCATTCCCATTACCGTTCTCACCAGATTATGGCCTCGGAACACTTTTGCTTATTGATCTCCAACAGACAAATGTGATTTGATTTGACAGAATCACACAGCCTTAGGCTCCACAAGTAAAAATGTCAGAAGTGGCTGAAAGAGCAGCAGCTCCATGCTGAAGACACCCATTTCCTCTAACTCCAGAGCTCCGCCATGTGGTCTGTTTTCCCTCTGAGGGAACTGCTGAAGAGAGGTAGCCTGGTGCCACCTTGCTGAGGGAACTTGGAACCACAGTGACAACTACTGACTTGCTGACACAGCATGCTTTGTAATGGTTAGGTCCATATAGCTCCTGAGACTGCTTTGCAAGACATCTTGAACATGCAGCTGAGTGTTGCATCAGAGAAACATTTGGGCAACAGGTGTCTTTCAGGAATAAAGCAGATGGTTCTTCTTTCCCTTCTGAGTCTTCTCTCCCCACCCCCAAAGTCTCATGAGAAAGTCAGTTTATAAATGCTGCTATCTTTTTCTATCACCTCCTTGTTAGAGGAGGAGGGTGACGTTTTTATAACTACATGTATCAAGAGTAAACGTCAGGAAAGTTCTGTGGTAAGAGGTGTTATTAACCTCAGACTCCCACAAAAATCCTGGTAACCTTTCAATCTCTGAGAAAAACCTTCAGACGTGATTAGTAACCACCAGGTACAGGTGGGTTTTGCTGTTTGTTCATTTTTTTACCTTCATTATGCATTCCCACCCCACTTAACTTCTGCTGAGAAACTTAAAGTGGAAGAAAGTTAAAAGAATCCTGAGCCTGACAGAGGCAGAGCTATCTTGATTTTATATTTTATATGGATGAAATCACTAGTTGAGATTTTTATAATTAAAATAATTGAAAGGATATGCATAAAAGTAATTCTCAGTCTGTAAAGATCAAATATCTTCTCTTCTTTTTTTTTTTCTTTCTTTTGGTACTGACAATTGAACCCAAGGGCACTTTACCACTGAGGTACATCTTCAGCCCTTTTTTATTTAGTTGTAGTTGAACACAATACCTTTATTTTATTTATTTTTATATGGTGCTGAGGATCGAACTTGGGGCCTCGCACGTGCTAGGCAAGCACTCTACCACTGAGCCATAACCCCAGCCCTCTTTTTTTATTTTTTATTTTGAGACAGGGTCTCACTAAGTTGCTTTAGGGCCTCACTAAATTGCTAAGTCTGGCCTTGAACTTGCGATCTTCCTCCTTTAGTCTCCCAGTCACTAGCCATTATGCCTGGCTTCCATTATTTTTTGAGAAACAAAACTTGCATACCTGTAGGTACCAAATCTATAGTTTAATTATGACAAATGCACTACGTTTCCTTTTTTTTTTTTTTTTTACAGTACTGGGAATTGAACCCAGGGCCTCATGCATGCTAAGGAAGTGCTCTACCACTGTGCTATTTCCCCAGATCTGCGTTTTCTAATTAAAAAAAAAAAAAAGTCTGGTTAGGAATCATGCACAAAGAATTCTCTCAAAGGATAAAACAAGTTGGCCCTTGGACAGCAACCTAAGACTTTAGTATTGGAATAATAGCATCTAATGTTAGCTTTTCAAAGATCCTTCCTAATCCAATTTTCATGTAGGAAGTCCAGATTTTTAAAAATTCCTCTCTCAAATGTATATGGAACAACATGCCTGTAATCCAAGAAGCGCAGGAGACTGAGGCAGGAGAATCGCGAGTTCAAAGCCATCCTCAGCAACAGCAAGGTGCTAAACAACTCAGTAAGAACCTGTCTCTAAACAAAATACAAAATAGGGCTGGGGATATGACTCAGCAGTTGAGTGCCCCTGAGTTCAATTCCTGGTCCCCCCCCCCCCCCCCCCCCCCCCCGCATACCACCCAGAAATACATACATGGAACAAAGTCTTTCCCAACCAGCAGTTGAGTCCTAAATCCAGTGTGTGCAATAGCATATATCTGTGACTATCTTCACACAGGAAGCCATAAAAACACACTGACTCTCAGGGCTACCGGAAGAAGACAGAGGAGTGATCCTGGGTTTACTTAGTATAGACATCAGTGGCTTCTTCAGTCAGCAGAACTTTGCTTACTGTGTGACCAGTCTAGGAAGGACTTGCCCAGTACAATCAAGTATTGCTAGCCCTGGAAGATGACATAGTCATCACTCTGAAGAGCCCTCTCCTCTACCATGCTGGTCATGTGGCCCTGCTCAGATGAAACCTGCTCCCTTTCTTAAACATCCAGCTTTGCCCATATTCTTCCATGACCCCGTGTTGCCCAAGTCACTCTTCAAACCCTGCGTTGCTTTCACTATATCCTCGAGTCTACCTTTCTCAACAGTGTTGAGGGAAATATAGAAGGGCTTAGGCAGCCAGGGAAAGATGGCGTGTGAGGAGGTTGGGGGCAGGGCCAGAACACAAGAGCATGTAGAGGGTCTTCTGATGAGGTCAACTTCCTGCATGACAAAAGTGGACACAAGTGGAGAACTCAATCAGACAGACACTTCTGTACTCATGCTCCTCAGCAGGGGATCCAATAAAAAAAAAACTAAAACAGACGCATGGAAATAGGAGTCATCAATGAATAATGGTGAGGAGAGCATGGACATGGGAGGAGATAAGGAAAGGAGGAAATTCCAGAGACCATAAAAAGAACAAGCCAAAACTCCCCCACTGGATTCCCAGCTCCGGGGCCTCTTCTCTTTGGAGAAGTCTGTCTGTCCCTTTTGCAATAAACCTGCTGCTTGCTTGCTATCTATGAGTCCTGTTCTTCAATTCTTTGCTGAATGGAGACAAGGAACCCTGCACTCCTAGATGGTAACAGTTTGCCCATGCTCTTCAAAACTGAGTTCTCTGTTCCTACTGCTTTGTTTGTGGCTCATTTCTTTCATGCAATGGGGAGTTACCTGATGACCACTTTTTTCAGTCCTCCCAACTCCCCATCATAAGGAATGGGAAGAATGATGGACAGACTCATATGATGGGCATAGTCCCCTGAGCTGCTCTGTGAATTTCCTATTTTGGAGATAAACGGCAGTGACTCATTCTAGAATCAGCCTTCACCTTGAAAAATGGGACTTCAATAATCTCACTAGTGTCAGGTTGCATGAGGACAACTTGCCCTCTTTACAATTAATTTGCAAGAGGGAAAGGCTCCTTTGACTTTTAAGCAAATTGTAAAAACAATTGCTATCGAGGATGTATTCAGTTACTTGGGTTTCCTAGGCCCTAGGATCAGTGTTATCCTTGTATGATGAAGATTTATTGGGAAGGGAAAGATGAAGGATATTCTAATCCAGGACACATTTTTTCAATACTCTCTAAAGTGATTTTCTCAATCGGATACCTAACCTGCTGCAGATACTGGCATAAGGACTAGGTTAGTGTTCTAGAGATCAACCTGACACTAGATCAGTACATCTCCAGCTTCCATCTTTAACCATCTTTGTAACAGAAATGGCATTAATTATGCTGTTTCAGAGAAATTGGTTTAGAATAGGGAGGTAGATTTGCTGCTGTTGTTGCTATTGCTGTTTTCACTAATACAAGCAATGTTAATGAGGATCTGGATAATTGAGAATATATAATTCTACTTTCCTAAGAAAACTACCATTATCATTTTCACATAATTTACTCTAGATATTAAAATAATTATTTTCATCATCTGGCTACAAATAATTTTGCATTTCCTTTCTATGTTGGTATGGTTTTTATAACCAGGGTTTTAAAAATAATGACTCTAAGAATAATTGATATCACTATTTATTTATTTATATATTATTTATTTATATATATTTATTTATATATATATTTATTTATATATTAATTAATTAATTATTAATTAATATCACTATTTATTTATTTCCTTAGAGAGCTAATAAGTGGTGGTGCTCATCTGGGCTGTGAACCCACCTGTGTCCCACCCTAAAGTTCTAAATCACACTGCACTGTCCCCTTCTCTAACTCCATTATATACCGCTATCCACACTTTATATTTCAACTTTCCTTCAGTTCCTCAAACATACCACGCTTTTGTACATGGAAATCATAGACAAGTCACAAAAATAGAAAAATGTCAGATCTTAGGAGCCAAAGTAAATTGCATGGTTAAAAATATAAATGGCTGATTTGATGATGCCATTTTTTAAAATATTAGTTGTTGATGGGCTTATTTTTAGGTGGTGCTGAGGATCGAACCCAGTGCCTTATATGTGCTAGGCAAACATTCTACCACTAAGCTACAACCCCAGCCCAATAATGCCATTTTAATTGCCTCAATAACCAGGGGGCAGACTGTCATATGCTTTTTGGAATCCATTCATTTTTTTTAATAAATTTTTTTTAGTTGTAAATGGACACAATATCTTTATTTATTTATTTATTTATTTATTTATTTATTTATGTGGTGCTGAGGATCAAATCCACTGCCTCATACAAGCTAGGCAAGTGCTTTACCACTGATCCACCACCTATTCATTTCTGAATGTCAGGTAGCCCACTTCTACCATCCCAGATACCCATGCCCCTGCCTCATCAAGACTGTACTTACCAAGTAGAACACAAACCTCAGATAAGCCACACTGATCACAGCCGCCACGACATACAACACCATGTTCCCTAGTTCCTGGACATAAACCACTACAAAGTACATGTTGATGGAAGATAAGATGAGGACTAAGATCCCACTGGCGATGCTCCAGCCTCTGTGAAAGAATGAGCACAATCACTGGTGGAAAAGTTCAACCTGGCCACGGAGAGAAAAGGAAATAGCATCTTGAGGGGTAAACAGGTCAAGAGTTAGAGGCACTGTAAAAGGAACTGAAAAATGGTTCTTGCTATGTCCTGGATTAGGTTAAATGAGTCCATGATGGAAAATGACAGGGGGAAAGATGGGGAAAAAATTATCATGAAATAATCTCACATCCTTAGAAAAACAAAAAAACCTAGAAATGCAATGAGCCATTCTGTTAGTTTATGAAAATAAGTTATTTCAAATACTTCCAATACCCTTCAAAGGTACTAGTTTATGCCTTTCTCATTAAGATTAATTAAGACAGAATTGAAATGATTAAAACTTCAGTTGCTGAAGCCGAACAGTTAAAACCCTAAAAATTGAAAGAAAACGTTCTTTCTCTTCCATTTCTACATTCATACTCTCCATTGACAGTGCCCAAAAGGAAGCAGCTAGCAATCACCTCTCAAGGCATATACTTCCCCCCCAAAAAATGGCCTGTTAGATAAAAATATCCTTTTTGCACATATCACCCCCCACCTCACCCCCACCCCCGAGAAGAACCAGAATGAGCACGTACATATTCCATTTCCATTGGGAAAGTCCTTCATTATTGGCTGCAAGCTTGTAAATGTGAGGCCAGGTTTGATAGCAAAGGGAAGCTAGAAAGGAAAGAAGTAAGATCAGATGGGGCCACTAGGAGCCCTATCCTACCCCAGAGAACAGAACAGTTTGTGCTAAGGAAACAAACACTGCCTTACCTATTTGATGAGAAATAATTATTCCTAGCATTCCCAAATGCTCAAGCATTATGTTGAAATGTGTGGAGCTATCCTTAATCTAGCATCAAGGATGATCAGGATGATCATCAGTTTTTGTTTCTTTTTGCAATACTGGGGATTGAGCCCAGGGTGTTCTACCACTGAGCTACATCCACAGCTCTAATTTTTTTTTTTTTCAATTTTGAGATAGGGTCTCACTAAATTGTCCAGGTTGGCCTTGAACTTCCAATCCTCCCACCCAGTCTATTGAGTAGTTGGAGTTATAGGCTTGTGCCAGTGTGCTCAGCAGGTTTCTTTGCATGCTTACAAATGTTTGTACTTGACTTGCATTCTTAACTTCCATAGGACCTAGCACAGTATCATACAGTGTTCCTGCTGGATTAAAAAACTACAATTTTGTGTTCTATATGTTGGCATATAGCTTATAATTCCAATTCAACAGGTTAAAAAAACCCAAATCATTCCTAGAAGCTATTTAGATTAAAGGATTTCATATACATTTCTTGCATACTAAGACCCAGGCCTCTTTCTTCCTCTCCATTTCCCCTCCAAACCCAGCACAGTTTTGCTCTCTGACTACATGGGATGAGTTTCCCCAGACCCTGCTCACCTGTAAGCTCTGCAGAACATTCAGGAAGTCATTCATTCCCATTAGATGCTCTACATCTTGGAAGACAGCAACAAGCAGAGTGGGGATGAGAGCAAAAGAGCATGTCACTCAAACAAAATGTGACCATTTTAGGTTCAGGAATCCCTGAAAGACAACACAGGAATGGGATGACAGGCTGGACCTGGAAGAAGAAAAGCGGGCGGGGGGGGGGGGGGGTTCTGGAGAGACTTTAGAAGCACAGGACTAAGGAATATATAAAAAGTATGCCATCTCCCCTGTTCAACAGCAGCACATACCTCCATGACAAACTGACCAGAATAGGTTTCTGTCATGGTGGAGCTCAATCCAGCAGCCAAGATCCCCACTGCCCAGATGCAGAGTGCCCCGAAGTAACATCCCAGCACAATACCCTGGGACAGGCAAGGGAGAAGATATTTCTGTGTCAATCATCTGCTTAGAAAACACCCAAAACACCATTTCTCTGTGACATTTCTCTTTGCCAAGAGTCACCTATACTAGCACTGGCACTGTTCCAGAAGGTAGGCCCAGGTCTTGAACTGATTCTAGAGGTTTTCAATCTCAACATTGCTAGATGTTCCTTCGTTCCTAAGTCCAGTCTGCTCTCTCAAAGCTCTAGGCCTTCACCTGCAATCACCATGTTCTTCTTTTTTCTGTTTTAGTACTAGAGATTAAATCTAGGACCTCACACTTGCTGGGGAAGTGCTCTGCCTCTGAATTATATCCACAGTCCTTTTTAAATAAATTTACTTTGAGATAGAATCTCACTAAGTTGCATAAGCTGGCCTTAAACTTGCTGTCCTCCTACCTCAGCATCCTCAGAAAATAGGATTACAGGATTGCACTATCTTGCCCCAGTTGCAATCCCCATTTTAATACTGAAAAAACAGAAGTCTACACCAAAATTTCTAAATTATATTTCCTAACACACTATTTTGGAAAAAAAAGTAGTAGGAATGTAAAAAAAGGGCTAATAAATATAGGAGATGCTGTATACTACATAATCAGCTCTTGAAGATCAAAATGAAACCAGTATAAAGGGACTGAGAAACCCTAGTAAGCAATACTTTACTGAGAACATTTTCTTTAGTCACCTCAATCAACATCCTGTAAAAGAATGTACTGTCCCTGAGAGTTTGGGAACAGCTGGTGTACAGTCCATCTTTTCAACTGATTCTCTATTCCCTCCCATGTAATCTAAAATGCTTGTCTGGCATTTGGACCTCTGAAATAAATGGCATTCCAGAGGAGATAAACCTGCTCAGAATTGAAGTGAAGTCACAAAGACCAGATAATATGCTGAGAAGATTGAGCCAAGAACAAAGATCATAACCTCCAGAGGCTTGCCCCTTTGTAGATGGGGCAAGAGTTGAGTTATCTTCAGGGAAGAGGCCAGCATGGGGACTGCTACTATTTTTACACACATCAACTTAGAACCCAAAAATGTTTAAGAGCAACTTTTACCTTATATGCCAGGACCAGATGAGAAGAGCTCTCCAACACATCACAAAACAAGTCCTCTCAAGAGGCAGCTAGAGGAAAACCCTAGAGGCTGGTTGTGATGGGGATAGAGGCTGGCAGTACTTTACTTGGGATCCATCAATCTTTCCACACTCCCATGCCATCAAAGTCTTTACTGAGAGCTGATATGGCAGTACACAAATGCTGGGGCATTTTAAGTGAGGACTGCATACTAAGACCTGAGCCTAGTTTTTCCTCTCCATTTCCCCTCAAGACCCAGCACAGGGCTTACCATCTGACTATGTGGGATGAGTTTCTTGAGGAGAGGCCCTCAAGAAGGCTTCAAACATGAGAGGGAAAGGGAGTCCTTAGTCAAAACAGAGTCAGTAGTCAGAGGTCCTACTGGTGGGAAATAAATTGGGATTAAAACCACATAGGTGGGGCTGGGGTTGTGGCTCAGTGGTAGAGCATTTGCCTAGCACATGTAAGGCACTGGGTTGAATCCTCGGCATCACATAAAAATAAACAAATAAAATAAAGGCATTCTGTCCATCTACAACTACAAAAATTAAAAAAAAAATCCACATAGACAATCAAAAATCAGGAGGACACAATTCAAAATGAAGAAACAAAGCCTGAGCTGGTCACACTTTCTGTTTCCTACTTGCTGACTCTTTCCAACCTGTTACTCAAATGGCAAGACTGACCAGCAGGCAGGCAGAAGTTGATAGACAGGAAACAAAAGGGGATGACAAAAAGCTGAAGAGTCTGAAGCCATCTAAATAACAGCTGAGGCCATCCTGAGCCTGAGGACAGCTTCCTTCCCAGACAAAAGTGGGAACGATGGGTCCAATCTTCTTCAGTCACCACACTATAGACTGACTGGTGCACAGTGACTAGCGTTGTGGGGTACAGCATGGGACCAAAGAGCCATTTTTCAGAGTCAATGTTGTATTTCTCCAACCCCATCCCAGTCTGCATTTTACCCTAACACTCACCACTTGCTCGATGGTTTTCCAAAAAAAGTGCTTCATCAGAGACTGAGATGACAAAGACGTTGATGATGAAGGAAACAAAGAGGGCAATGCAGGATTCAGTGAAAAAGTACTTGTTGGGGCTGGGGATGTGGCTCAAGTGGTAGCATGCTCGCCTAGCATGCGTGAGGCACTGGGTTCAATTCTCAGCACCACATAAAAAAAATAAAATGAAGGTATTGTGTCCACCTAAAACTAAAAAAATAAATATTTTTTTAAAAAAGTACTTGTTGGCTTCTCAGACTTCCTGCTTATTGGCCCGGTTTACCTGTCTAGACTAGGGAGATAACAGCCGCATTCATTTATGGAGCACATGGAAATGAGTTTCTTAGGAGTATTTCAGGACTTTGGATATCAGTCCTGAAATGTCAGCGGAGAGATTCAGAGGGCAAACAACTGATTAGATGAAATGAGGGAGACCCAAGACTTACCTATATCCTAGTTCACTAAGCAATTAAGAACTCCATTCCCTTGGAGAGCACTGTGCATTTTCCAAATAGGGACCAGTGACTAAGTACTACTGACTCTCAGATATTGTGGCAGGAAGGAACACCGACCTACAAAAACAAGCTGATTTTGGTCCTAAAGGTATACAACCTGACTTATAAAGGTCTCTGAAATCATCCAGCAAAAGACTGCACAAGACTAACTGATATAGTATCAGGCTTTGAAGATTTAAACACAAGAGGCTTGGTGCACTTTATTTATTTATATTTAAATTTTATTTTATTTATTTATTTTTTAATATTTACTTTTTTAGTATTTTTAGGTGGACACAATATCTTTATTTTACATTTATGTGGTGCTAAGAATCGAACCCAGTGCCTCATGCATGCTAGGTGAGCGCGCTACCACTTGAGCCACATCCCCAGCCCAAATTTTATTTTATTTAAATACTTTATTTTGACTATTTTTTGTGTGGTTCTGAGAATTCATCTCAGGAGTACTCTACCACTAGGTAATATCTTCAGCACTTTTATTATTTTTCTGAAATAGGGTCCTGCTAAGTTGATCCTATTGTGATCCTATTGCCTCAGCCTCCTGAGTCACTAGGATTATAGGCATGTGTCACTGCACCCAGCATCAGCCCTTTTATGAAGAACATTAGCTCTGCTTCTCTGTTAAATCAGTAATATCTGGTCAATTTGGTAATAAAAACAGAGTCCAAGTATGTGGACTTGGAAATATCCAGTCTTGGAAAAG
The DNA here is from genome assembly GCF_021218885.2 of Marmota monax. Lineage (NCBI taxonomy): Eukaryota > Metazoa > Chordata > Mammalia > Rodentia > Sciuridae > Marmota > Marmota monax. The sequence goes on from NW_026695227.1 coordinate 31,980,973, forward strand.
GGCTCTAACAGATATATTGTGTCTCTTGCAATTAAAGGAAAAGACCTCATGAACGGTCCAGAAGGCCACTGAGATAAGACCTTATTTACCTTAACTAAGGTAGAATGCATGTAAATGTTTGGTGATATGATGAGAGCTCCCATGATGCCCACAGTCTGCTCATTCTGTGGGGTGCAACAACCAGAACAGGGTGACAAGAACATGCCCTGGAGTTCCTGACTCTGGCTGGGTTTCACTGTGACATACTACATACCAATATAACAACTATTAGCCTTTACCAAAACATAAGATGGGGTAAGAAGGTAACATAGTACTGGGGACCTGTTGATTTGTATATGTGGTATCCCCCACAAGCTCACATGAGACAATGTAAGAACATTCAGAGGTCAAATGAGTAGTTTATGAGAGCTGTAACCTAATCCACTGATACGGATCAACTGGTTGGAAACTGTAGGCAGGTAGGGTATGTCTGGAGGAAGTGGGTCACTGGGGGCGTTCCTTTGGGGTATGTATTTTATCCTTAGTGAGCAAAGTTCTCACTCTGTTTTCTGATTGCCATGTTCTGAGCCATTTTCTTCTGCCTCACCCTTTAGCCATGATGTTCTGCCTCATCTTGGGCCCAGAGCTATGGAGTTAGAAAACCATAGACTGAACCTCTGAAAACAAAACAAAACAAAAATACTTTAAATAAACAAATAAAAGTAAACAAGGCTTAGAAGAGAATTCAGGAGCCAGGCATGGCGGCTCATTTCTGTAATGCCAGTGCCTTGGGAGGCTGAGGCAGGAGGATCGCAAGTTCAAAGCCAGTCTCAGCAACTTAGTGAGGCCGTAAGCAACTTAACTTAATGAGACCCTGTCTCAAAATAAAATACAAAAATGGCTGTGGATGTGGCTCAGCGATTAAGCACCCCTGAATTCAATCCCTTGTACAAAAAAGAAAAAAAAGAAAAAAGAAAAAGAATTCAACACTAGATTTTCTTTATGTTTTATATCATGTTACAGATGAACAAAACAGTTGTGTAGCTGTGCATAGAACACAATTAATATTTTAAAGAACAAATGCTAATGACCTTATTGTTATTAATTTCAAAGTAAATTCCTGAGAGACAAACCCAAGTATACAGAATCAATTATTAACTCTCCACACTTATCAAGCTTCTGTTCCCCCATGTTTGTCTAAAAATTGGCTGTCTTTGGTACTCGCATATGATGAAAGACTTACTCATAAAAATTTCTCATACATCCTTTTCCCTGATTCAGCATTTTTCTTGGAAACCTTGGACCAAACTGCATAATCAACTCATAGATTAGATACAGTTTTTAAAGTTTAGCCAGGCCAGTAAGCAGAAACCAGTTTATAAAAACTACGCAGAGAAAAGTGCTATTACTGCAAATAGTGATACTGATTTCTAGGAGTGTCTGGTTGGGGCACAAATCAAGAAATAGTCACTGTGTCACCTATAATTCATTAACTCTTTGGATACAAAGAAAATTTAAGCTGAAATTAATATAAACCTGAATGAACAAAAACAGAACTACATTTGGCTAGCACCAAGAATAACCATGCAAACCCCTCCCTAAACCTCTCCAAGGCTATTCTACTGTCAGGATGGCCAACTTGGTACCAGGAATTCTATTCTGTAAAGTCTTTAGAGCATCCAGTTGTTTTGGACTAGGAATCTCTGCAGGCCTTCCTGCACATGGATCTTGGCTATAGATTATATTCCTTCAAAATAAATAGCCCAGGGCTGAACTGGCTTTTTGTTGAAACATACAATACCATTAAATCATCCTAGCATTGTTACTGTCTTTTACAGTGAAAGACTAAACAAAAAACAAAACCTTGTTTCAAAAAACTAATGAACAGGGCTGGAGTTGTAGCTCAGTGGTAGAGCACTTACCTAGCATGTGTGAGGCCCTGGATTCAATTCTCAGAACCACGTATAAATAAATAAAATAAACGTCCATCAACAACTTAAAAAAACAAAAAAACAACCAATGAACAGTGTATAACACTTGCCTCATATCAAATGCTTCCAGCTTCTGCAAGCCTAAAGGGGAAATGCAGCAGTGAGCTCACAGAAGGCACTTCCCCAGTAGCCATGTGATAGAAAGTGGCTCCTTTGATTGCCACTCCCATTCCCTCTTGACTTACCATATTTGTCCAAAAAGAGAAAAATAAAAATATCTGCAATGATGATGAGAATTCCACCCCAAAGGGGAACCCTAGGTTAGAGATCAGAAGTGGAGATTAAGGGAAAGATTGAAAATTAATTGAAAAACATTCTCCTCCCACTGATGCAGAACACTTGCAGAAGCTAGGATGTAGGGGAGGAGAGACAGTGTCAGGGAGCCAGGCCTCAGATAGTTGAGGATCACAGCACCAACTCAGGCTCAGGATAGACCTCAGGAAAGAGCACTTACCTAGCCCATGAAAAGCCCTGGGATAGGAAATGAATAAACAGCTGCACACAGTGGCTACACCTGTCATCGCAGCTACTTGGGAGGCTGAGGCAGGAAGATTACAAGGTTAAGACCAGCCTGGGCAACCAATGTAGTGAGACCTTGTATCAAAATAAAAATTAAAAAGGAGAATGGAGGAACTTTGGATTGTCAAAGGGAAGGGGTGAGTGGAGGGGTCATAGGGGTAGGAAAGATGGTGAAATGAGAAGAACATCATTACCTTAGGTATATGTATGACTGCACAAATGGTGTGACTCTACATCGTGTACAACCAGAGAAATGAAGGCTGGGATGTAGCTCAGTGGCAAAGCATCTGCCTTGCATTTGCAAAGCCCTGTGTTCGACCCCCAGTTCAAAAAAAAAAAAAACCCAGAGAAATGAAAAGTTGTGTTCCATTTGTGTACAATGAATCAAAATGCATTCTGTTGTCATATATAACTAATTAGAAAAGAATGGATAAATTGTGGGGAAAAAAACCCCAAATTAAAAAGGGCTGGGATAGCTCAGTGGTAGAGCAACCCTGCGTTGGTTTGATGAGAGAGAAAAAAAAAGAAGAAGAAGGGGTGGAGGAGAAGGAGGGAGGGAGAGAAAAGAAGAAGAAGGAGAGAGGGAGGGAGGGAGAGGGAAAGAATGAAGGAAGGAAAGAAGGAGAGGAGGGAGGGAGGAAGAATCAGAACTGTACCTTTTAACTGTTTGCCATGTAGGTACCATGTCATCCTGTGGCTGATAGTGGAGCTGGGTATCATTGGCTCAGATAGGCAATAAATTATTGGCTCAGCCATTGTCTTACTCTCCTGTCTCCTGTCTCCTGTCTGTGGGAAGGTGAGGGGGTTTTCCCCTAGAAAGTTAACAGTGTTTTGCTGGATTTCAAAGTAAAGGTAAAAATGAAAACCCAACTCATTTTTAATTTTCAAGATTCAACTAAAATATTGTTTCTTCCATGGAGCCTTTCTGGAATTATCTTCCTCTCCCCTAACCCTCTTCTGTTCCCATATGGGTAATACATACTTTTATTCGAACCTGATCCCATTCAGCACATTATTGCATTATGGCCCCAGATGGAGAAGGTTGTGGACCCTGTGAACCAAAGTGGCAGCTGATTTTACTCTTTTACTTTTTTTTTCTCCTCTTGAGAGGAATGGAATTTCTGGTCATTAATTTCCCCTTAATTTCTTTTCTAAAACAGTCATCAAGGTTTTAATGAGGGAATAAGTATGCTAATATGGTCAAAAAGGAATCAAAAAGAATGCTTACAGAAGAGAATAGCTATCCTAATCATAGGTGGGGTAACAAAACAAATAGAAAAAGATTTGGATCATTTTTTTCAAGGTGATATTTATTGATTCACTACTCTCCTTAAATCCCAATGATAAGTATCCTACTGAGAAAGGTTGTAGCCTTTCCTTAGCTTTCTTTCCCTGCTGATACAGAGGTCTTTTTCCACTTGGCTTTCTGGATACTTTTTCTATAGTTCAATATCTTCCATACCTATCTTACAGAATTCTGGTACGCCTACCTAAAAGAGTTTTTAGGTTATCTACCTTCTGGGGTAGCCTACCACCACCTGCTAATTTGGAAACATCCTATTTTCCCCTTGATAGTCATCAATGCCAAGCTCTGTATTATAATATTTAACTATCCATGTCTCTCCTGCCAATTAAAACCTTTTAATCCCCAGGTAGCTAAAAAACAGCCAATAGATCCCACTAATCCTGACTAATTCCAAAACCTTTCAGCCCTCACCTAAATGGGATTTATACATCTGACCATTTCCTTGGATTCCAATCACAGAACAGCCCCTTGACACCTCCACAGGCTTTTTTCTTCTGTTTTATATATAATTCTAATAAGCTAGGATATCCAGTTATCTAAGCCTACAATAAATCAGAAACCTCAAATCAGATCAGAACTATGTCTTTACAGGAAAAGGGGAAGTTGGCACACAAAGCACCAGAAAAACTCAAGAAGCTTTTATCAGTTAGCTTTGGGCCTATTGATATGAGACATACAGCCCTATACTTCTGTCAGTTCTGAAAACATTCTTATGAGTATAATAATTCAAGTTTCTCATTGTACCCCAAGTCACCCAAAATTGATTAAATCTGATTATTATTTTTTAAAACATTTTTAAATTGTAGATGGACATAATCTTTGTTTTATTTATTTTTTTATATGATGCTGTGGATCAAATATAGTGCCTCACACATGCCAGGTAAGGGACTCAACCACTGAGCTACAACCCCAGCCCTGATTGTTATTATAATGATGAGAAGACCAGACTTTTTGTGTTCTATTGGCTCCCTCTATGCATGTTATAGGAATGATCACTTAGAATACCACTTTTCTTAGATCACTTACAATGTCACTATTGCTGGCAGTGGTGGCACATTCCTGCAATCCCAATGATTTGTGAGGCTGAGGCAGGAGGATCACAAGTTTAAAGCCAGCCTCAGCAATTTAGCAAGGCCCTAAGTAACTTAGGGAGACCCTGTCTCAAAATTTTAAAGAAACAGGAGAGGGGGGCTGGGGATGTGGCTCAGTATCTCAGGTTCAATCCCCAGAACTCCTCCAAAAAAATTCCAATATTATTATTAGAATGCTTTTGTAATAATGATTGATATTCTGTTTTAAAAGTTCAGAATGTCATAATACATTTGAGGAAGAATTTCTATCCAAAACAGGCTTTTAAAAGTTATATTTAAGGCCTGGGGGTATAGCACATTGCCTAGCATGCCTGAGGACCTAGGTTTAGTTTCCTATATTGCTTAAAACAAGGTAGGTGGGAATTACATTTAAAAAGTTAACAATTCAGGTGGTAGTGTGTTACTCCAGAAGCCTGCAGTCTTTATAATTTTATTCAGAAGTATTTTATGATCCGCTTAAATAATTAATAGGGGCATTCTATAACTTGCATAGAGGGAGCCAATAAAACACAAGAAGTCTGGTCTTCTCTGAAATGTTAAGAATGTGTTATTCCAAGAGAGATAATAGATTCTAGATTTCAATGTTCTCATTACAGCATTTAGTCAACAAACAATACGCTCCATTGTTTGCAGTGTCTACAGAACAAAAATAGAACAGGGAATAGAAAGGATCACTTATGCTTGGTCTGATGCATAGTATTTTAAGTCCCCAAGACAATTTATGACCCATATGAAAGCAATAAGTTATAATTAGACTGTTTTGCTCTCCAGTACTATAACACTGGGTTGTTTCAATCATTTCACCACAATAATGAAAAGATCCATAATTAGGATACAAATAATCCAAATCAACCCAGCAATACTTTTATATTTATGATTAATACTGCTTTGATATTCTAGCACATCCCTTACCATCAAGTGTTACTTTCTTTAAAACCCTAGATGTTTCCTAATACGAACAACAATCTAGAACATAAAAAACAGGGCACTCATGGTTTAATGACTACTTTATCCCATTCCTTATCAAAAAGTTTTAAGTATATTTTACAAAAGTAAAATACCAACCAAATTACATTTTCCAAAATTCAAGTCTGCATATCCTTGAGCTAGCAATTCTACTACTAAGAATGAATTATAAAGAAATACACAAAAAATATGTACAAGGACATTCTCTACAACATTGTTCTTAGTATCAAAAATACTCCGGATGTTAGTAAAGGACTGGTTGAACAAACTTCACATTCATAGGAAAGAATGTCACATAGCCATGATAAAAAAGGAGACTGCCAGACGTGGTGCGGCATATTTATAATGTCAGCTACTAGAGATGCTGAGGTAGAATGGCAAATTTGAGGCTAGCCTTGGAAACTTAGCTAGACTTTGTCTCAAAATTTAAAATTTTTATTAAGGGCTGGGGATGTCCAATCTCCAGTACTACAAGAAAAGAAAAGAGAAGAAGGAGGAGGAGGAAGTTTAAAGAAAGAAAAATTATATGTAAAGAGAGTTAATACATACTATTAGATTCTCCAGCTTGTACATGCTTCCTTCCACTCTTTGGAACCTGATAAAAATATAATAATTAGTTTGTAATCTTCTCCATTTATGATCCAGGAGTTTTAATAAATACAAAATTATTAGAAATAAAATAAAAACATATAAATAGAACCTAAAACAACACGATCTTCCAACAATAAGAGAATCCTAATTTCCAAATTGATGTCTCTATTGAAAACTTTAGTTCTTACATTAAAACATGATAAATACTATGACCTCAAGTAGAAGAGGAATTAGACAGAAAATATATTTTTGTTTTTCCTGGCCAATGGCTTTATATTCCATTCTGATGTCACTAAAATATACTTTATAATACATATATCTTATTTTATTTTATCCAGGATAACTGGAGAGCTTGATTTTGTATCTAGAGGAGCCAATTAATGTTGTTCAATAAATGTTTGTTAAATTATAAAAAGAATGGTGTGGGGCACACTTGTATTCTCAGTTATCTGGAAGGCTGAGGAAGGAGGATTTCTTCAGTCCATAAGTTCCAGAACAACATGGGCAACATAGTGAGACCCCCATCTTAAAAAAAAAAAAAGAATAAATGGCATATGTTAAGTCAACAAGAGTCTAGATCTTCTCACTCCTTATATTCTGCCCATCAAATGCCTTAGCTTTCTTTCGCAAAATATTTTATTCAAACCACATATTCAGAAAGATGGTAATAATGACAATACTAGACAGCAGCCTTCTCTTTCTGCCTCAAACACACTCTAAGATGTCACTCCTTTGTTTCCTTATTCCAAGCACAAGCAGATTTCAAAGGCACTGTCTTCCGCTCTCACCAGGCTAACATCTAATTTTCAATTCTAAAAAAGCATTAAAATGTCTTAGTCCAAAGCTAAAGAACTAACTTTCTCTCTCTCTCTTTCTTTCTCTACTGGGCATTGAACTCAGGGGCACTTAACCACTGAGCCACATCCCCAGTTCCCCCTTCTCAGGATTTTTTTTTTTTTTTTTAATTTGAGACAGGGTCTTGCTAAGTAGGTGAGGTTGGCTTTGAACTTGTTTTTGAGCAAAACAGTCTAATTTGAGTTCAAATTTTTATTTGAACTTCTGACTCAGGCTTCTGAGTCATCATTTAAAATTTTGTGACAGGCCCCAGCTAAATTGCCCAGGGCAGTCTCGGATTTGCAATCCTCCTGCTTCCACCTTTCAAACAGTCGGTATTACAGGCATGCACCACCATGCCTTGCTTGAATAAATAAATTTATATACTGTCTGTACTTCAGCCAAATCTGGCCAGCATGTAAGCTGCAGTAAGTGGTGCTCTTTTTCATATTTAAAGTGTTTCATTTCATGATTAGTTTCTAATAATGCTACATATATAATATATATGTATAATAAATATCAGTTTTTTTTTTGTAAAAGGAAAATTAGAAGACAAAACAATATTCCACTGGAGTCTCCCAGATAGCACCAAGACAGGAGTGATTTTAAAGCCCATACAAAGGGCATACATCTGTTCACAGACGTTTGGATGCATGGTAAGGAAGCAATAAAGAAAGATATCTCATTCAACAGCACCTACCCAAGCTCTTAGCGCTGAATGTCAAACAGAAAGGATCCTATTTTGTGGATCCCATTCTCTAACCTTCGCTTCACTGAGTCAAAACTGAACCAATGAGGTTTAGTAGCTCTGTAGAAATAATTCCAAGTGACGACTGCTGATTTCCTAACAGAATGAGAGTCACATCGAGATGCCCTATTCCTTAAATCACAAGCACGTAACATCGCGCTAGGCAAGAATTTTATCTGTCCTCAGGCTTGCATCTGGCTGAGAGCTCCCAAATTTACGTGCGTTGTGGGTTGGAGCCGCGCTAACAGCAGCTGGGTGAGATGCGGCTCCCGCAAGGAGGAGAACCCAGGCTCAGCACTGCCTTCTCCCTCCCGCGCAGGCCCTGCCCCGATCGGCGCTCTGGACGAGATCCGGGTGGACGGATCTTTGGCACTCGCTCTGCTGGCCAGTCGCACTGACAGCGGAGATCCGGCCAATAGGAATGTGCGAATGTCTTCCTGTCAGCCAATCGCGGTAGGGTAGGGGTTTGGCCCGCTTGGTGCTCTTTGGCGGGAGCCGGAGCTACTGTGCTAGGGCTGTCAGGTGTTTGTGGGCTCCGGAGGCTAGGGGCGGGAGACCTCTGGGGTCACGGCGCCCGGCTTTCCGCAGACGGGCGGGGGATATGGAGCCTCGAGGGCCAGCTGGGGAAGGCTCAGGGGCCAGTGTGCGTGGCCACGAGGGGAGGTGCGTGCATAGAAGGCCTGAGGAGTTCGGTGCGGTGTCAGAAGTGGAGGATGGAGCCGCATTATTCGAAGGAAGACCGAGAAGAGGGCGGGGGAGGTGGGGAGCGAACGCCGGAGGTCTCGGGGGCCCTCGATCTTTCCGCGCCAAGGCCTAGGACAAATGGCCCAAACCTGGGCTGGACCTGACCGCCCACCATGACCCATGGTGGAGGGTGTGCGGACCTGCTGTGATGCTGCGGTAAAGGCCGAGGCCTCCTTATCCGCGGAGCACTGGGGCCTGGTTAACTGTCTGGGTCTCCCGCAGCCCCACAACAGCAAAAACTCAAATTTGAGTCCCGCTGGCACCCATGGAGTGAGTACCTTTCCGAAAAGGGCTTGTGCAGGTTGCTGGTATTTGTGTGTTGATTGATTCTAGAACTTAGTGAAGCTCCCAGCGCCTATCTGGACTCCAGTCTAAAGGAGAAGTGTATTTGTGTAGGGACATATTGCACATGATATCTAAGTGAGGTGGATGTTCTGCGATCCTTCGGATTCATGTGTCGCTACTTTTAAAGCTGTCACCTACTTTTTTTTTTAATTTTAATACCTTTATTTTATGTATTTTTATGTGGTGCTAAGGATCGAACCCAGCACCTCGCACATGCTAGGCGAGAGCTCTATGGCTGAGCCACAACCTCAGCCTCTGTCACTTACTTCTTTAAAATATTTTTTTTAGATGTTGATGGACCTTTGTTTTATTCATTTATTTACATGCAGAGTTTAGAATTAAACCCAGTGCCTCACACATGCTAGGCAAGCACTCTACCACTGACCCACAACCCTAGCCCAGTGACTTACTTTTTGATATCCTTCTTTGAATTCCTTTTTCCTTTTGGTTCACCTGAATTCCCTGCCTCACATGTCAGATTCTTTTGAAAAGCATCATTAGAGGAGAAGTTGAAGAATCCACACTTTTACTCCTCTGTGTAAAAATGAAATTCTCTCGTCCATTGGTTTCAGAGGAGTATTATGGGTGAAAGAATGAGACATCTCTTAGAGGTGGAAAGCAAAAGCACACATATAGAAGCTGTGTTTACCTTGATTTCTGTGGACTGAAGCCTGACCAGTTTGTATCACTTCCTGACTGTAAATTTTGAGGAGTTGCTTAACTTCTTGTTTCCTTTGTTCCACATACTTAAAATGGGGATAAATGGGGGCTGGATTTGTAGCTCAGTGGTGGAGCTCTTGCCTCTCACATGTAAGGCCCTATGTTTGATCCTTAGCACCACATAAAAATGAAGGTATTGTAACCATCTACAATTAAAAAAAAAACTTAAAAAGAATGGGGATAAATGATTTCAATCTTGTAGGGTTGTTAGTGAGTATAAAATTAGTTAATATATGTAAAGTGCTTGGAATAGTAACTTGCATGAAAGAGTTTTTGTTATTATTATTACCTACCTACATGTGCCTTCTTTCCCTGTGCAGATTCTAAAGCAAAGCATTCTGACCTTATTACTGCTTCACCAGGGCACCCCTTGCCTGGGAGGAATTGAAAACACCAGCCAGTGGACCAGTTCCACTGCCTCAGGTGTCCTCCTTCTAAGCCTTGTTTTCCTGCATCTCTCCTAGTTCTGCCTCACTTCTCCCCACACTTTATCCCTACCTACTCCAAAGCAATACCCTTCCATCCCCAAACTTTATTTCATACCCCAGCATCTTTCACTGAAGATGATTGTCCTACTGGTGAAGAGGAGAGAATAAATGGCCTGAAAAATCACTCATTTTCTACAATGTCTTTTAGAACTACCAAAAACATTCTTACAGTATTAAAGATAACCAAGCTTAAAGAATAAAAAATTTAAAAAAGATAATCAAGCTTCTTTCTTTGTGTAAAAACTGGTAGGAGAAAACTAATTATTAGTTAGTCAAAGAGTCCATGATATGAGGAAAGGGAAGTGAACTGCAAAAAGAGAAACTCAAAGTGCAAAGTACAGAAAAACTCAGGGAACAAAAGAAAAAAAATGTGGGCCAAGCACCATGTGCTTTCAGGCACAGGTTGGTTTCCATACAGAATTTCTCCTGGAGAAAAGAGAAAATGAACAAATTATTTCTGACAATCTTCCATGAATCTGTGAAGTTTGATTTGTTTGTTTGTTTGTTGGGTACTGGGAATTGAACCCAACATTGCTTTATCACAGAGCTACATTCCCATCCCATTTAATTTTTTAATTTTGAGAAAGGGTCATGCCAAATTGCTCAGACTGGCCTCAAATTTGCAATCCTGTAGACTCAGCCTGTCGAATATCATCACAGGTGTGCACCACCAGGCCTACCAATTTGTGGAGTTTGAGAAAGGCTGACAGAGTCCCTCCGGATCAGAATCTCTCCTTTAGGAACCTCTGCTGCATCTAGAATGTAAAGGACTGGAGCTGTTCTTGTCACCCTTCCCTGGCTGCTCAGCTGGGCAGCTTCCCTGGGCTGCTGCAGACTTGCTGGCTACTTACTCAGCTCACAGGCTGGAGCTGCTTCCTCCTTAAGCTGCTTTTCTCCCCATGGTTCAGCAGTGATTTGACTTTAGAGTTACTCTGCCTTTGTACATGCAGACACTGACTTTGCTCCTCTTCCTGTGTTACTAAGGACATTTGAGTCTTGAAGTTGCTCCAAGCAACATAGCATTGGTAAAGACTGGCAGGGAATTTCATGAAGCAAACCATACCCTTGAAAACAGGATCAATTTTTGGCTATTAGGATGCTTATTTCCCTTTTCAGTTATTTTTTTGCTATTTTAGGCCATGTTGTGTTTGTGATTTCTATAATTATAATCTTTTTTATGGATATATAATATATATTTTGTGTCAGATGCAAAAGATGAAAGAAAATTACAACCCAGATCATGGGGATGGAAACTTTGAGATAACCAGGTATTACTTCCTTTAAAAAAATGCAATTTTTTTCCCCAAAATCCATCTCCTAACCTCGGCTTGACCATAAACAGATCCTAGAAATGAGCCTTTCCAGCTGTGTGGGATTTTTTTGGCTATTGGCACTTTTTTATGCTGCTTGGTCAACAAGGTAGGCTGTGAAGTTAAACATTCCTGAAGAAACTGCAATAGTTTTTTCAAGCATGCACCAGATAGATAACTTCTCTTCTCACAAAGAGTTACAAACACAGGCAGCAGCCTTTTGGGGCCTGTAAGACAAGACATTGGTGCCTTGCCTTATAAAAGGGCTATTTTGGACTTTAGAAAACAAGCCATTATTCCCAACTTTGGTTAGGACAAATTCCATAACGTAAGTTGTCCTCTGGGGAAAGCCTCCAAGCCTTTCACTAATGATTCTTAAGTTTGGAAGGAGCTTTTCAAGAATGGACACCAGCAGAAGTCAGGTAATCCTGTCAATAATGTCACAGGCTCAAAAAATTCCCCAGGAAGAACATAACTCCCCCAAATAAATGTGCCTATTCTTATTCAACCAATAAACAGCTTTCCCCCTCTCTCTTTCTATAAACTGTCCACCACCAGTTGATTGAGGAAGCAGTTTTGAACTATTAGCTCCTGAGTTTCTTGCTCATGAACTCTGCAATAAAGTCTTTTCTTTTTTTTGCAAATACCAGGTACCATAAACAAAACAAAACAAAAAAACAGGTGCCATAATATTGGCTCTTGTGCATGTCAGGAAGGTAGCCCTTGCTAGATAGCATGAACACCCTTAAAATAATTAAACTGCAATCATAAGGGTTTTATCTCAATATTTCTCTCCTCTTCTGCCAACTTTTTGCTTATATTAAAGTAATTTTGTTATTCCAGGTTGCTTGAACATTTTATTTCAGCCATCCTAGCTAGACTACAAACATCTAAGAGTTAGACCCAAAAAAGTGAGGGAAAGATGAGGGGAGTAGGTAAAAGAAGCTTTTTAAAAATCCAGACTGCATGCAGGGCATGGGGGCACATACCTGTAATTTCTGTAATTTTAGCAACTCAGAAGAATGAAGCAAGAGGATGGTAAATTCGAGGCCTACCTGTGCAATTTAGGGAGATCCTTTCTCAAAATAAAAAATAAAGGGCTGGGGTGGAGGTTGTGGCTCAGTGGTAGAGTGTGCACTTAACACGTGCAGGGCATTGGGTTCGATCCTCAGCACCACACAAAAATAAAATAAAGGTATCGTGTCCAACTACAACTAAAATATAATATTAAAAAAATAAATAAATAATAGGTAGGGCACCCCTGGGGTTTATCCTCTAGCACCACCAAAATAATAAAGCAAAACAAACAAACAAAAACTGCTCTGTAAACTGCTTCATCTAAAAAAAAAATGTGGTCCACAGCCTACATAATTTTCACAAATGAAATTTTTCAAATTTAGCCATATTAATAAGGGAACTTAATTTGATCCATTTGTCATTAATATAATTTAGATTATCTATATTGCTGCATTCCTATGTATCCTAAGTTTGTTAATAAAAATAAAGATAGTTCTTAAAAAATTAAGATTCTCCTGCCACCGCATTCATTGCAGCTCTCTGGTTGTCTAGCTGTCAGGACCTACCGCAGTCCAAGTTCAGTTCAGGTCAAGGAACCATGACAATCTTTGGCGACTCAAATGGAAAGCTGCAAATCCCCCTTGTTTCCTCCTTTTAATCTTTTCCCTTTTAACCTTTAACCTCCCTTAGGGGTGCTCTGAGGATTCACAGGAGGTCTTTTCTCCTAATGCCTTTGGAGAAATTGAAATGTTTATTACTGGAAAACAAACTCTCTTAACAATCGGTGACTGGGAGCACTTTTTCTGATCTCAGCCTCATCAGTTTAGATCATCTTCTCCCTTGGAGTATTAAAACTGATAGATAGCAAATAGACATGAGTGGTTGGAACATTAACTGAAGGGGCTAATTCTGTAGACTGGGACTACGTGCTGGTCTGCCACATGCTTTCTCTTAAAAAGCAATTATGGCCATTCTTACCCTGCTCTGGATGAAATCATTAGGATATGTCTCATTCCTCAGCAAACAACCTGTTATCTGTAAAGCTGTTATCTGTAGGGCCATAAAATCTGCAAAAACAAGTTCCAATTAGAACTGGTCAGAGTAAACCAAGGTGACCCAGAGTTGCTTCTGGATCTTTAACACATGAGTTTAATCTCATTGTAAATAGCAAAATTATCCCCCCCCAACACACAACCATGGGACTTAAAATCTGATGTAGACCTACAGCCAATCAAAAGCTGAGAGGTGGTACCTAGGCAAGACATTTAGAAACTACCCAAAGACCCCCAATAAAACTAGGGAACAAAGGCGTGCCTGACTCTCTGACAACCCACTCCTTCCCTCCCTCTTGAGAATGCTTTCTTTTCTAATAAACTTTGCTCTACTTTTACTACCTTTCCTCTCTTGCCTGAAATTTTCTCCTGCAAGAACAGCTGAGAAACAATGCAACCACCATACCACTGCTGCTGACAAAACCTGACAAATGTTTTATTTTTTTTAAGAGAGAGTAAGAGAGTGAGAATTTTTTAATATTTATTTTTTAGTTTTTGGCAGACACAACATCTTTGTTTGTATGTGGTGCTGAGGATTGAACCTGGGCCACACGCATGCCAGGTGAGCATGCTACCACTTGAGCCACATCCCCAGCCCTTGGCAAATATTTTAAATTAGGACTCTTCTACTCTCACTGCTTTGTGCTTGTCCCATCTACCATGATATATTTTTTCTTTTCTTTTTGGGTTTGTTTTCTCACAAACTCAATGCACACATTTCCTTCTCTCAACAGCCGGGAAATGTTTTGAATCTAGAACAGGCTCTTCCTAACATGACTGAAACCCTGTGGTAAATTAAAACAGGAAAGAAAACCTTGAGAATGCTCCAAAGAGGCATTCCCAGGTATTCTCTTGGGTTCGATGAGCAGAGAAAATGCCCCTTTGCTCTACTGGTTCTTTAAAGTGCTATATTTGATTAGAAAACTGGCTAGAAGGACTTATCAAATAGCTAGGTCTACTGAGTGTGACTTTACACTTTACTTGGCAGTTTAAAAACTCTTTGTAAAAGAACCAGGTGCAATTGTGCATGTCTGTAATCCCAGCTACTAGAGAGGCTGAGGCAGGAAGATTCCAAGTTGTAGGCCAACCTGGGCAACTTAGTGAGACCTTAAAAAAAAATGGTACCAGGGATTGAACCTAGGGGCACTTAACCACTGAGTCACATCCCAGCCCTTTTCATTTTTTATTTAGAGACAGGTCTCACTAAGTTTCTAAGGACCTCGCTAAATTGCTGAGTCTGTCTTTAAGGAAGAGTGCTTGCCTAGCATGTGTGAGACCTTGGGTTTAATCCTCAGTGTATGGGGGGATTCTAACCCAAATCATGATTCCTGCTAATGTTGATGAGATCCAAGGCTTTCTTCCTTTAAAAGCCTCAAGTGCCTTTCCCCCCCAAATATATCCTAGCTCCATGGAAACTATAAAGTGATCTTTTGGCCTTGAACTTTATATACTACTTGACAGTATATACTGTGAACTGTGAAATTAAACATCTCTGAAGAAACTACTGTGAGAGACTTTCTTCAAGAAAGCACTACATAGGGCTGGGGATGTGGCTCAAGTGGTAGCGCGCTCGCCTGGCATGCTTGCGGCCCGGGTTCGATCCTCAGCACCACATACAAAACAAACATGTTGTATCCGCCGATAACTAAAAAATAAATGTTAAAAAATTCTCTCTCACTCTCTCTTTAAAAAAAAAAAAAAAGAAAGCACTACATAGACAACTTTTTCCTCCCATAGGAGGTAGAAATTCAGGCTTACTGGGGCCTGAAAAACACCCCCAAATAAGCCATTATTCCTGACTTTTGTATCTGACCAAACATTCTCAGAATTAGGTAAACTTTGTGAAATGTATGCTCCACCTGGTTAACTCTCTGTAGCTTGACAAAGCATAGACCCTTGGCTTGACCAATCTTCTAAGAATGCAGTAAGATACTGCATTCTTAGTCCAATGGTCAAAATAATCCCACTTTGCCTTCACCTGCCTATGTAATACCCCCGTAATATATTCAATGAACTATTAACTTACAATTACCTTTGTTCCTTGTCTACAGAAGCTTACAACTCCCTCCTTCTTTGGAAACACTTTTTCAAAGCAAGTTGAATAAGTGTTCCCAGGCCTACATCACTCATATTTGATTCAAAATAAATGATTTTCTTGTTTTCCTTTAGTGTCATTTTGCCAACACATTCCACGTGACAGCCATATAGACCCATTTCTACACAGATGTTAATAGATATGGGTATCAGGTGTTAACATGTATCTTCACCATAACTATCTTTTATTTAAATAAGAGACTCTTCCTTCCATCCTGATCCTCCATCCACTCTCAAAGGGTTTTCTTTCATGCTATTGTTTTTTTCTCAAACAACTACGTGCCAGAAATTAACTCCTCCCACTCTTCCCCTTCTTTCCCATTAAAAATACTTGGAAAACTCTCTTTAAAAATACCCACCTCTGGGTTGGGGTTGTGGCTCAGTGGTAGAGCACATTCCTCACATGTGTGAGGCCCTGGGTTCAATCCTCAGCACCACATAAAAAATAAATAAACAAATAAATAAATAAATTTTAAAAATACCCACCTCTGCAATCATTCCCTCACTCCCCCAGGCAATATTAATTCATCCTACATCTGTCTGCTGCCCAAGCACTACTTCTCACTCTGCTCAAGCACTTCAACCCATTCTGTGTATATTTACTGAGAACCTATTATGTACCCAGCTCAGGCTGGGGACTGCAGATAAAAACACAAATAAGATAAGCACAGATCCTATTGTTTTTGTGTTTTCTTTTCCTACTTAATTGTGAACTTCACAATAGAGGAGAGTATCTTTTTCTTTGTATACTTGGTGTTACCAAAGGCCAAGTATATAATGGTATCCCCCAAAATGTATGATCTCATTTTTTTTTGCATGTTAGGACTGTAAGGCAATAAAGTATGATAATTAGGACTTTTCTGTCTAGGTACTTTTTTCCAAACTTGTATCTTATCTTTGTCAAAAATATTCCTCTCTGACTCTGCTGGAAGTAAACGATTCCTGAGATGGACACTGGAATGCACTGCCCAGGTCCCCTCTGAGGATGCAGGACCTGTTTACCCCAGCTGTTTGGAGTAGGAGTGCTGCTGGCCCATGGCCCTGGGCTCCATTCCCAGGCAGCCCTCATCCAGTGACTGATGTATGTGGGAGGGTAAGATTCATCCCTCAAACATCCCTCAACCTTCAGAGATCCCTCTGAAGGTTGGCTGAGCCTTTGTTGTGCATCATGGCTCAACTTCCCCTGCCTAGTCTTGCTTCCTTCCCTGCACTCAGTGTTGATCCCAAGATCACTTCCCAATAAACTTCCTGCCTGTCTCAGCATTAGCTTCCCTTCTTACTTGAGATAACCTGAAATCAAAGTTGCTAGAAAGTGATCTGCACTCGCTCTATCTCCTCACCACCCATTTACTTCTCTACTTTTTGTGGTGCATTCTAGAAATTACTTTCTCATTGGCTAAACTGTGATCATCACTGGCCATGGACAGTGAGAGCCAACTCTTCCCCTGTCTCCATATTTGAAATGCTGAAGGACTCCTCTTACAACTCTCTGGCTTCCCTCTTACTGTGCTATTGGGTAGTTCTCTTCTTTGAATTGTTCCTTCTCTTTGGCCTTCATTTGCTATTTTCTTTCTTCTCCTCCTTAAATGTAGGCATTCCTTAGCTTCAACCCTTAGCTCTTCTAATTCTTTATAATCTCTCTGCAGTTTCAGTATAGTAATAACTGGGGAGCCACCCAGCATTAGAGACAGTGATACTGCTGATAATGGGTGATGAGTCCTGCTTCCCCACATGTTGAAGTTTGAATATTAGAGAAGCACGCCGAGGCCAGCATATAAAGCAGGGTTTATTTTAAAAAGGGGTAACATAGACTTCCATAGATTTCTCCTTGGAGGAAGAAGGGGACCATAGCTGGTATCCTGGTATCCCAAGAAGTGAGGTGTTCTGCCCTTTTTATATGTCCTAGGCTTCCTTTATTCTCCTGCCTTTCCCCCCTTATCTTTCTCCATCCTGCATATGTGACTAGGCCTAGGAATACTCATGGCATGGCTCAAAGGTGGGAAACAGGTGGGCTGAAGGGGGAAAGGCAGGATGGAGCAGCCGAGGACACATTAACCACCTCATAGCTCCCTGTAGGGAGGGCAATTCCTGGGTTACCTTGGCAACAGGTTGGAGCAGGGGCAGGTTCTTGATAAGGATGGAGGAAGGGTTCTGAAGGAATTAACATTGAGCCTCATCCCCAGCCTCCTAGCCCTATTTTTTTAAAATATTTTTTTTAGTTGTAGATGGACACAATATCTTTATTTCTATTTTTTTATTTTTATGTGGTGCTGAGGATCAAATTCAGGGTCTCATTCGTGTGAGGCAAGAATTCCACCTCTGAACTACAACACCAGCCTCCCAGCCCTATTTTTTTTATATATATATATATTAGAGACAGGATCTTGCTGAGATGCTTAGGGCCTCACTAAGTTGCTGAGGCTGACTTTGAACTCTTCGTTCTCCTGCCTCAGCTCCTGAGCTGCTGGTATTACAGGCATGTGCCACCACACCTAAGAACAGCCACTTAATGTAAAATTGACCTGAACTGCAGGTCAATCCAGCTGGGAAAGAGGGCAAGCTTTAAATCCTATTTCATTTCTTCATCCTAAGTGAGCATGACAACAGAATCATGGGGATGTTTTCAGGTTCCCAAATGCAACAATGTCCTCTCTTTTTTTTTTTTTTTTTGAAAAAAATACATATATTCTCCTTTGGCTACAATAGAGAAACTCAAAGAAGGAAACACGAGAAGCATGTGTTAAGTCCTGTTGGGAGCACCAGGTGAACACTCTGCATTCATTCCCTTCACAGTTACACTCTTGGCTCCTTGGCCTTACCTGTACAAGGAGCTGGTGGTAAGGCCATATCAGAGAAGGCATTACATATGCTTAAAGAGAAATCTTAAAAACCTGACAGTCTCCCCTTCCCCACCAAACTCAAATTCCTATGGAGGGAATAAATACTAAATCATATTTGAAAATCTGAGTAAGCTTGAAACTGAGGTTAAACAGCTATTGAACTTAAGGAAGTGACTAAAAGACCCCTCTCTGGCCCTGGCCCGTGAAATGCTTTGGGTATAAGGTTAAAAATGAGAGAGCAGGTATGCTGAGGGGGGTGCAAGGTTAAACAGGGCACATACAGTGCCCATGGATTAACAACCAGGTCCAGTAAAAGCTGAGACCATAGGGGAAAGGGCCAGGCATTCAGAGCTCACAAAGGCTTCTGGCCTGATAGGCCAGGGTAGGGCCTGCCGCCTCTTCTCTGGGTATAGAGAATTGTGCTGTGCTGGGTGGATGGCATCTACCTCTGCTTTCCCCACTGAGTGGGTAGAAAGGGCAGCCAGCTTGGGCCCTCAATCTTCATGCAGGTAGGCCTCCTGTTCCTGGTCGGCCCTCTCGTCCCTTCCCTCTTGTGATTTCTGGTGTAGCTCCTGTGTTTGCGCTTCAGCCAGCTTGGTTTCTGCTTTCTGGGAGAGCTGGCGCACCTCCTGCACCTGCGATTTCACCAGCTGAATGTGGGTTCTGGCAGTTATAGAGGCCTGATCTGCTCCAGATTGGTATGCAGCTTCTGCTGCCATCTCTGAAAGACCAACTGCAGTCATCCAGGTGGTTTCAAGCTTCAAGTATTCTTGTTGTTTTGAAGTCATCTCAACTCTGGCTCCTATAATCACCTGCCATACTTCATCTTCCTCCTGTGAATTCATTTTCCCAAGTAAACTTGTATATTGTCGGTACAGAGAAATTAAGGTATAAACAGCCTTAGTATATTCAGTGATTGCTTCAATCAATGCATATGTGGTTTGAGAGAGAAAGGTGGAGGTGCTATCTGTTACCAAAGACACAGCCCTCCTCATTAATGCTTCATTACTAAGAGAATGAGGCTCTGATTTCTGAGCAATAGGAACTGCACACAAGGTTACACCAAATGCAGCCGCCACCGTTTTGTGCCATGGTCTTATTAATAAGCGTTTCCTAGAATTAACCACAACAGGAACACACTGTCGGTACCTGAAGAAGGAGGCTACGCTTCTGGATAGCCAACTCCTCACAGCCGCCATCCCGTGGCGGGTGGACGCCGGACGCCAACAATGTCCTCTCTTGACTCCTTGTCTTTTTATAGGCTGTACCTATGCCAGAATGATCTTGCTTTGGTCATTCTTCACCTGGCTCACTCCTCCTCAGACTTGTGAGGCTCTGTGGAAGAAGGAACATCTAAGTGGTCTTACTTTAGATGTTCCTTCTGTCAAAGAGCTCCCCTGACCCCAATGTTCTGACATTTCCCATAGCATCTGGCAGAGGGGCTTCTTGCCTCCTGCCTTAGCCTTCTGAGTAGCAAATTTATTGAGGATCTACTATGTGCCAGGTATTGTTGCAGGCTCTCACATATAGTAAAAATCAAGACATATAACATTTCTGCTCTCAGAGAACTTACATTATCTGGAGGAGATAGATAATAAATAAGTCAATAAGTACATGTTAGGAAATGATAAATTCCATTTAAAAAACAAATTTAAAGCCAGGTAAGTGGTGCACACCTGTAATTCTAGCTAATCAAGAAGTGGAGGCAGGAGGATCTCAAAATAGAGGCCAGCCTTGGCAACTTATTGAGACTGTCTTAATATTTAAAAGGGGGGAGGGGTTGTAGATGTAGTTCATTGGTAGATTGTTCCTGGGCTCAATCCCGAATACAGAAAATAAAAAGGAGAAAAGTGAAAGAGTGGGAGGTGGGAGAGAAGGAGTTAGGAAGGAAGGAAGGAAGGAAGGAAGGAAGGAAAGAAGGAAGAAAGGAAGGAAGGAAGGAACTGGGGATACAGCAGTGATAAAGCATCCCTGGATTCAATCCTAATACTAAATAAAATTAAAAAATAAAATAAATTTAAAAAGCAAAATAAGGACTGGGCATAGTGGTGCATGCCTGTAATCCCAGCTACTCAGAAGACTGAGGCAGGAGAATTGCAAGTTCAAGGCCAGACTAGTCAACTTAATAACCTATTTTAAAGAGGGCTGGGAATGTAGCTCAGTGGTAGAGTGCTTGCTTACCCTGTGTAAGGCTCCCGGTATCCACCCACCCACCCCAATAAAAAGAACAAGGAGCAGCAAGAACTAGAAGTGCAAGATAAGGACTATTTCAGAAGAAATGGTTAGGGGAGATCTTGTTCAATGATCATGAAGCACAAATCTGACTGCAAAAAAAAAAAATCACTAAAATAACAACCACAACACTTGAGGTCTTTCTAATATTAATTGAGCTAGGTAAAACACTCAGGAATCTTGCTGATTGCAAAGGCACCTAGCTTGGGAATACTTCAAGCAGCAGCTTCCTTTCTCCTGTAGGAACTGAAGTCAGGGGTAGCTCAATATATGGTGCTAGTAGAATAATGGGCCACGCACCACAGTGAATATCAGTATCAGATGACTAGCTAGCTAGCACATGGGTCTGGAGAGGCTCTGATCTAATTCTTTCTTTTCTCTCTCTCTCTCTCTCTCTCTTTCTTTCTTTCTTTTTTTTTTTTTGTACTGCAGATTGAACCCAGAGGCACCCTACCAATAAGTCATATCCCCAGCCCTTTTTATTTTTTAGTTTGTGACAATGTCTCACTAGGTTGCCCAGGCTTGCCTCAAACTTGGGATCCTCCTGTCTCAGCCTCCTGCTATAGCCCAGCTAGTTTCTATTTTCTGAGGCAGTCTGGTGACCCTTATCACTTTTTTGTTGTTGTTGGTACTGGGGATTGAACCCAGTGGCACTTTACCACTAAACTATATCTCCAGCCCTTTTTAATTTTAATTTTGAGATAGGGTCTCACTAAATTGCTGAAGGACTTGCTAAGTGTCTGAGCCTTACCTCAAACTTGCAATCCTTCTGCCTCAGCCTCTTGAGTCACTGGGATTACCGGTGTGTGCCATCATGGCCAGCTCCTTATCAGTTTTTGGTCCAGATCCTTACAATGGTATCCTTAATCTGCTATCTTTTTTTTTTTTTTTGTGGTGCTGGGGATTGAACCAGGGCCTTGTGCATGTGAGGCAAGCACTCTACCAACTGAGCTATATCCCCATCCCCTTACTCTGGTATCCTTAATCTTCACTTTCTTCCCACTCTAATCCATCCTGAACCTCACTTTAGACTGTGTAAAACATCACTTTTATCTTATCATTCCCTTGAGCAAAATGCATTATGATTTCCTAATACCTAAAATCAAATCCAAAAATCCTTAATCTGCATACATGTGACCCTCAAGCATCCTGCCTCACTTTAATATTCCAAACATCATCTCTCAACCTTTTTGTTTTCTCTTTCTCTCTTTCTCTCTCTCCTTTGTTTTGTTTCCTCTCTCTCTCTCTCTCTCTCTCTCTCTCTCTCTCTCTCTCTCTCTCTCCTTTATTTTGTTTTGTTTTGTTTGGTGTTAAGGATTGAACCCAAGGCCTTCTGAATGCTATTCATGACCTCTAAGGCTGAGCTACAACCCCAGCCTTCTCAATCATTTCATAATGTAGTCTATGCTAGGTGTTCTGGAACAACTCAGTCCTAGTCTGTGAGTATTTGCCCCAAGGTGTCTGCCCAAATGGCAGACAGATCTAAGATTACATAGACTGCAGTTTACTGGGGACTTATTGGCAATGTGGTCATGGGCAGCAGCAAGACCAGCTGGATTTCTGAATTGGGTCAAAAGAGAGATGTACTCATGAGTTAGGACAAAAGTGACTTCATTCTAACTTGAAGATAGTATCAAACAGGTGCATCCCTGGAGCCAGGATCTGATTGTGAAGCCCCAGGCATGACTATAATGGTTTTATCTATTTATTGGAAACTATGCAGGAAAACCAGCTGGGTTTACTCAGGGGCAATCATGAGGCTATGGCTCAAGATGACTGCAGTCTTGTTGTTACCAAGGGAAAAAGAGCCACATTTGTTTGTCCCCAAACTAACAACCATATTCTTTTCCTGTATAAGGAACATATGCATAGTGCTTACTCATATATATATTTTTCACTAGTGGGGATTGAGCCCAGAGGAACTCTCCCATTGAGCTACATCCTAAGTGCTTTTTTGAAACAGGGTCTAGGTAAGTTGCACAGGCAGGCCTTGAATTTGTGGTGTTCCTGACTCAACCTCCTAAGTTGCTGGGATCATGGGCATGCACTGCCACACAGGCTCTAGCCATACTTTTTATATAAGAGAAACTTGCACAAGTCGCTAACCACGCTTTTTGCCTCCTAGAAATAAGGAAGTTGGCCAATTACCTACTCAGCCCCCAGGAGTAGCACAGAAAAAAATGGAGCAGCCCTGCTTTAGCTGGAATGAAAGCCATGCAGGCCAATCCTTCACTTTTAGGTTCATCTTCCTAGGAAAATTCCTGCTCTCTCAATCACCATGAATTGATCAGAAGAGACGAAGAAGTAAAAAAAGGCTTTGTCCAAATTATTAGAAAATCTCCACCCATCCCTAAAAATGATACGAATATTCCTCCTTTCCTCAACCTATCCCTCCCTTTCATTTTGTTTAACATATCTACAGCATTCTTGGCTTTCATAGAAAACCTATATCTATGACATTCTAGCTTCTCCTATTCTTTGGTCCAGAATAAAACTTCCTTCAGTGTTTGTTTGGGTACTGGGGATTGAACTCAGGGGCACTCAACCACTGAGCCACATCCCTATTTCGTATTTTATTTAGAGACAGGGTCTCACTGAGTTGCTTAGTGCTTCATTTTTGCTAAGGCTGGCTTTGAACTCTCCATCTCCCTGCCTCAGCCTCTGGAGCTGCTGTGCCTGGCTAGTTCTTGGTTTTTGTTTGTTGGCCCTATGACTCCAAGAGGAAAAAGGACTCCGTTTGGGTCAAAACTGGTAATAATCTCAAAGTGTACCTATACATCCCATTCCTCACTTTTACAATCTTATGTGTCCTGCCCCTTCCACAATTGTGCCCTGAGGCTGTGAGAGGTTTTAGCTTTGTATAGGCAACATGGAGCAAAGGCATTTGTCTGACTTGTAAGCATAGTCCACAGCAACCAGAGACACAAACATGAAAAGAGACAGGTTTTCAAATGATAATAACAATAAACTTACCTGCTTAAGGTAAAGAAGAGACTTAGCATGTCTTCTATAGAAGGGCTAGGAACAAACAAAGTTATCAACTTGGGTTTGATAATAGCACAGGTTCCAGTGGAAATAATTTTAAAAAAGAAAGATAGGAAAAAATGTCTACTAGGAACTTATAAATGTGTACTATCCAATAAATAAGACAATCCTAGGGTATTGTCTCTGTTAAACAGTAGTGACAGCAGCTGGAGGTAGTGTGAAGGAACCTACCTACATGCTAGCAGGCCAGCATGATGAGTGATTTGTAAAACTAACAGCAAAATGCCATGCCAGACCAGGAAGCCAACTGCAGCACCCTGTGGTATTTCCATCCTATTTTCACAGATTTTTTATTTGTTCTTTTTAGTTATACATGGCAGTAGAATGTATTTTGACATACCATACATACGTGGAGTATAACTTCCCATTTTTGTGGTGGTACATGATGTGGAGTTAGATTGGTCATGTATTTATATAGGAACATAGGATTATGTCCAATTCGTTCTACTGTCTTTCCGATTCCCATCCCCACTCCCCCTGTCCAATCCCATGAACCTCCACTCCCTCTTTCCCTCCCCATTGTGAGTCAGCATCCGAATATCAGAGAGGAATTCAGCCTTTGTTTTTTTAGGATTGACTTACTTCACTTAATGTGATAGTCTCCATTTCAAGCAAATGCCATAATTTCATTCTTCTTTATGGCTGAGTCATATTCCATTGTGTATATGTACTACATTTTCTTTATCCATTCATCTGTTGAAGGGTAACTAGGTTGGTTCCATAGCTTAGCTATTGTGAATTGAGCTGTTATACACATTGATATGCCCATGTCATTATAGGATGCTTATTTTAAGTCCTTTGGGTATGTGCCAAGAAGTGGGATAAATGGGTCAAAGGGTAGTTCCATTCTGCAAGAGGGATAAAGCTAAGGGGAAGAGGGCAGGAGAACAAAGAAAGCCTTGGACATATAAAAAGGGCAGAACACCTCACTTCTTGGGATACCAGGATACCAGCTATGGCCCCCTTCTCCCTCCTGGGAGAAATCTAGGAACTCTATGTTACCTTTTTAAAAATAAACCCTGCTTTATATGCTTGCTTCGGCGTGCTTCTCTAATGTTCAAACTTCAACAAGTGAGGAAGCAGAACTTGTCACAGATACCCGGTAGACAGACCATTACCTTGTGCATAGATGAGTGCAAGGTTGTTCTACTATGTCCTATAACAAAGTATAATCATGATATACCAGAACCAGAAAATATCAGTGGGAAATGTCCATTGCCTTACTTCCCACGTGAAGGTGAACTGGTCTTGCTGAGTCTAGTTTTAAATAAATGCTGAAAAAAGGCATTAGCCAAGTCCAGAAGAGCATGCACAGAGCAAAAGGAGGAAGGGACTAACCTTCTCCAGTAGCTGTGTAATATCAGCATGGCAGCATAGATAGGAAGTATCACCTCATTTAACTTTCTACAGTCAATACCATTCTCCAAGTTCTAGTTGGCTTTTTCACTGGCCATATAGGGCCATCTAAGGCATTGTGGGAAGGTCATTAAGTCCCAACCTGCTCTAATTCAACCTCTCAAGTAGCTGGGAATACAGGTGTGTGCCTCCGCTCCTGGTTTGCAATTTTAAAAGCCCTTTCCTACTCAGGAGGCTGAGGCAGGAATATCACAAGTTCAAGGCCAGTTAGGGCAATTTAGCTAGATATTGACTCCAAATTAAAAAATAAAAAATAAAAAGGCTGGGGATATAGCTCTGGGGAGAGTACCCCTGAGTTCAATATCCAGTGTCTCTGTGTGTGAGTGGGTGGGGGTTCTCTCCGGCTACATACAGCATGGAGAACTGGTTAGAGCAGGACAAAGCAAATGGCAATGAAATCTGCACAAGTGATTCCAACAAATGTGAGCAAAGACCCTCCGTGGTGTATTAAGCCACCCTGGGAAGCAAGACTCTGTAGAAAATTGACATGTGTCACTGCTTGGTGTTGTCTTGTGGCAGTTACTAACTTTCAGATCTTCTAAATCAAAAGTGATCTAGGTAACTGTAAAGAAAGGACTAAAATTTACAGATGTTCTAAACAAAACAAAACAAAACAAAAAAAGCAAATAGCAATGAAACCAGCCAGGAGGCTGGTGCAGTAATCTGGACCAGAGGCTGGGAGCTGGGACTAGGGCAAAGGAAGAGAAGATAGAAGGAAGCTGACTGGTAGCTTCAAGGAAGAAATCAACAAGGCTTGTGTGTGTGTGTCAGTTTGAGATGGCATGAAGGGAGAAGCACTAAACACCAAATATTTAAGGAATGAATGAATTCCTGTGCTCCTGCCATATCTTTTTTTTTTCTTTAAGTATTTTTTAGGTATAGATGGAGACAACACAATGCCTTCATTTTCATGTGGTGCTGAGGATTGAACCTGGGTCCTGCCCGTGCTAGGCGAGCACTCTCCTGCTGAGCCACAATCCCAGCCTTCCTGCCATATTCTTTTACTGCATGAAATGTCTTCCCTCTACTTGATACTTCCAAGGATAGTTCCTTCCCATTTCTTCCACAAAACTGTCTCTGATTTTGTCCCTTGTTTCCATTCCATGCCTTAGTCAAGTTTCTAACCCATTTATCTCTTTCACCCAACTTGTAGAGTATGGCCCACTCCAGGACCATGTTTGTTTTTATACTGCCTGAGTAGTATAATCATGAACAGCTGTGCCGACATAAACCTCTGTGACCAAGAAAACACTATATAGATGCTGGAGCTCTCAAAACCATTATCTCACTCACAGAACTCTTGTTAAGATAGGTACTACTGTGGAGGAAATAAACTCAGCTAAAGTGACATGTATAAGGTTACACACTTTAAAGGAAATGGCAGTACTAACATTTGAAATTTAGATACCATGGTTTTATTAATTAATTATTTGATACTGGGGATTGAACCCAGAGGTGCTGGTGCTGAGCAACATACCAGTCTTTTTGTTTGTTTGTTTGTTTCAATTTGAGACAGCATCTTGCTAAGTTGCTGAAACTGGATTTGAACTTTCCATCCTCCTGACTCAGTGTCACTAGTCACTAGAATTACAGACATACTTGATTCCATGGTTTTAAGTGGAATGCTCTCTTTACCACCCCTCATGGAGATTAAATACTCCTATGTACCCAAGAGAACTGTTAATGCTGGGAGTCAGTTAAATGCCACTTCTAGGAATCCTTTCAAGTATTAATTTATTCTAAAATATGTACTTGGCATATACTATAAATACCAAATATGTCATTTAATGTTGAAGGTGCAGCAGCGAACAGGACAAATGGGTCTCCCTTCGACCTCCCAAGTAGCTGGGATTAGAATGCGTTACTATGCCCTGGTGGACCACTTTTTCTTTTGGGCCATGCCAAGGGATAAATCACAGTTCAGGTTCACAGAGCTGATGAAACGAGGTTAATAAATATATAAACAACATAGGTAATACGTGCTACAAATAAAGACTAAAGAGTGATAGGAGTGTATGTATCCTTTTTGTGGGCACTATTTCAAAGAGGGTTGTCAGAGAAAGCCTTTCAGAGAAGTAACATTTGAGATCGAGCTTGGACTTCTGCTGTACACACATAACGAATGACAATTTTCCACGAACCTAGTTCTGGAAATACTTAAAAAAAAAAAAAAAAACAAGTGCCCTGAACGACTGCAAGTGGACAGTTACGGCCTATTAGGCCGCCACCAGGAGAGGGCGCCGCGGGTCCTCTCACACCCAGGAGGCGCCGAGTTCCCCGGCAATGCCAAACTGACTTCTGACACCTAACGATCAAGGCCCCGTCGCCCCGAGCGGAGGTCAAGGGCAGCGCGGGGAACCCCTAAGGCTCTAGGGAATTGCAGAGGGCACCAGGGCCCTCAAGGAGACGGCGACCTCTGGATCGCAAACCCCTCCAGAAGCAGCAGCCCTTGCTCCCTCGGGGAGAGACGGTTTCCGGCGTCACTACACCAGAGAAGACTGCTTGTCCAATCCTGGCTCCTCCTTCCGCTCTTGCTTTTTGAGACCTTCCTCAGACACACACGTGCGGGAGCCAAGCAGGCTGCGGCTACCAATCAGCATTCAGGAAAGGCGCATGCGTAACGGGTAGTGAACTTTGACTTGGAGTCGACCTCCTCTCTTTCCCCCCTCCCTCGCTGTGAAAATGGCGCTGTCCAGGGTGTGCTGGGCACGGACTGCGCTTTGGGGTTCGGTCGTCACCCCTGGACCCTTTGTCACTCGGAGACTGCAACTTGGTCGCTCTGGCTTTGCTTGGGGAGCCCCTTGGTGAGGGATCTGGAGAGAGAAAAGCACTTTTGACGTCTAGGCCTTTCCAGCGGCTCAAACTTGCTTTCTTATTCTCAGGGTTCTACTCCTTGGCCCCGTGATTTTTATTCTTCTTTGCACGATTCGAACTCCGATCCCTGCCAGGGACCTGATTTCTGACCCTCTCGACTCTCAGTGTTTCATATTGGTTGATCCCCACAACCCGGGCTCATCTTTCAGCCTCTCTTTTTTGGCTTAGGTTTTACCGCCGCTATCTCCATCCACCCTCGCTCTGTCCTTAGCTTGCAGTTCAGATTGCCCCATAGCCCTGCACTCTGTCCCCAGGCTCATACCACTTCCAGACTTCTCTTCCCGCTTGACTTCTGCCTGATGTGTCCTTCTCAATCTGATTGCTTCTCTCTCCTAGACCCCAAGATCAAGTTTCTTGAACTTCAGGTTTCAAGTCTTGACATACATTCTCTGAGACTTGTATTTTACATTAGGAATCCCAGGTGTGAGGGGTTTCTAGGACTGGTTCCCAGATAGTCTCTTTGATCTTCCTTGTAGGTCGTCAAAGCTTCACCTTTCTCCAAAGGCAGATGTGAAGAGTTTGATCTCTTATGTTGTGACCAAGACAAAAGCGATTAATGGGAAATACCATCGTTTCTTGAATCGTCATTTCCCCCGCTTCTATATCCTGTACACAATCTTCATGAAAGGTAAAAACAAAGCTAAAATAGAAATAACCGAATCAGCTCTTGGGCAATGTCAGAGAGTTGGAGTAAGTAAAATCATTTACAAGTTCTGCTAAGGGGGTGTGAGCCAGGATGTCTTCTGTTTCATAAATGTTTGAACATTAAACTAATTCTTATAAATTAGCACTTCTTAAGAATATTTCTAGAGGGGTTAGGGTTTTGGCTCAGTGGTAGAGCACTCTCCTAGTGTGTGCCAGGCGCTGGGTCAATCCTCAGCACCACATAAAAATAAATAAATATATGTGTCCAACTATAACTTAAAAAATATTTTAAAAAAGAATGTTTCTAGAAAGATGTTTTGAGAGACAACCTCTGACAACACAGGAGGCAGGAGAATTTAAAGTATATTCTTGTGCTTTTCTTAACCACAGTTTTTGCTATAGTAGAAATTCCGTGTCTCGCATAAGGACAGGGATTTATGGCTGTACAGACTTGCCCTATGATTTATCCCTTGTCATGGCCCAAAGAAAATGTGGCCTAGCTGGGCATGGTATCAGATGCCTGTAATCCCGCTACTGGGGAGGCTGAGGTAGGAGTATCACAAGCTCAAGGCCAGCCTGGGAAATTTAGCAAGGCCCTATCTCAAAATAAAAAGGGCTGAGGATGTAATTCAGTGATAGAGCTCTTCTTGGTTTGATCCCCAAATTTCTTTCATATTCATATTGCAAAAGTATGAAAGAAAAGAAAAAAGAAATTGTGATCTAATGCTTGTTACAAATCTATAGGTAGCATGTTGCCTAGAAAAGGCACTGTGTATACTTGATTTCATCTTTTTTCCCCCTTTATTTATTTATTTAGTATTTTTGAGATGCAGTCTTGCTGTGTTGACCTGACTGGGCTTGAATTTGTGATCCTCTAGCTTCAGCCTCCCCAGGAGCTGGGATTACCATAGCCAGCCTATACTTTTTTTTTTGGTGGTACTAGGGATTGAACCCAGGGGTATTTTACTACTGAGCTACATCCCTAGTCCTTTTTACTTTGTATTTTGAGACAGGGTCTTACTAGTTGCTGGGCGGGGAGGTCTTGCTAAATTGTTGAAACTCACCTTGAACTTGGATCTAGACATTCATCACTGTGCTTGGCTGATTTTTTTAATGCTAGTTACTAAGAAATTATATGTATGCATATATGCATATATATACATATGTATGTGTATGCATATGTATATAATTTCATATATATGTGTTTGTTTATGTGTGTGTGTATGCCGAGTACACGGGCTTATGCGTGTAATCTCAGTGACTCAGGAGGCCGAGGTAGGATTGCAAGTTCAAGTCCAACCTGGGATATATATATATATATATATATATATATATATATTCAAAAGTCCAATCTTGAGCCAGATTGCCTTACTTAAATCCCTTGTCACTTACTGGCCATAAGAGTAGACTAGTGATAGACTAGTGATTCAACTTCTCTGTCCCTTCTTACCTATAAAATGAGAATAATAGGACCTACTTATTGCCCATATAGTTGTGAAGATTAACTAAATCAACACATATAAAGTACTTAGAACAGTTCTTAATCTCTAGAAAGTGCCCAGTGAGTATTAGCTATTAATATTATACTCTGTACTTTTATCATAATACCAATTATAAACTACCACATTGTTAGAACTGAATATTATCATAATTATTGCAGCTTCACAGACCTGAAAAATCACCTATCATTAGCTGGGTGTGATGGTACACACCTATAATTCCAGCTACTTGGGAGACTGAGGCATGAGGATTGCAAGTTCAAAGGCCAACTTCAGCAATTTAGAGAGACCCTGTCTCAATATAAAATTGTAAAAAAGGTTGGGAATATAGCTTAGCTTGCCTACCATGTTCAAGGCCCTGGTTTCAATTCCCCAGTACTGGGGGGAAAAAAAGAGAAAAACAACCTATTCTTAACTATAAAGTGGAGATAAAAATGGCTGCCTTGTCTGATTGAAAAAAAGAGTCTGAGAGTATTTTAATTTGTTTTAAAACCTTCTATTATGGAAATCTTATGACATACTCAGAAGTAGAGAGAATAATATAATTAACTTCCCTGTACTCAACCTCACTTCGGCAATTACCTACTCATGGCTTGGTTAGTAGTTGGTAATAAGATTGGCTCTTACTGCCTTCTATATTATTTTGTAGCTAATAGAGATATCATTTCATTTGTAAATATGAAACCATTTAAAAAAAACTAGTCATATATAAATGTAAGAATTTTCATAGATTAAAGATGTAAAATGCAGTCATAGAAATATGTTGAATTACATAACTTATAAAAGTGTTCCAGAGGGGCTGGGGTTGTGGCTCAGCGTTAGAGTGCTCGCCTCGCATGTGTGGGGCCCTGGGTTCGATCCTCAGCACCACATAAAAATAAATAAATGAAATAGAGGTATTGGGTCCAACTACAACTAAAAAATAATAAAATATTTAAAAAAAAGTGTTCCAGAAAGGAGATAAGTTAATAACTGGCAGGGAATACATAGGGTTAATTGAGGAAGACTTCCTGAGATAACTGAGCTAGATTTTTAAAAAGGAGCAAGTAATGAACCTAAAGAGGGAGAGCATTCCATAGCAGATTACATTAACCCAACCAACTTAGCTGGATGAGAGGTGGTGTGCTGGTAGAAAAAGGATGGGTTGGCCTCGAAAGAGTTTCAAGTTACCTAGTTTAAAGCTTTTATATAGAGTAGTGTTGGGTGGGCAATTGTATGTGCATGTGTGAATGAAAGTAGAGGGGGAACTGGTGGAAGATTCAGTCTTGGATAACATCACACTTTGTCCTCTACTTTAATGAGGCAGGATTACAGATGTTATGGGCTGATGCCAAAAAGGCTAGAAGAATAAAGACAAATATGTGGAAGCACAATATAAAGTTTCATCAACTTTCATACCGGGAGATGGAACATTTGAGACAGGTATGGGCTAAGGGCAGATACCCAGAAATTCATGGTGAGGTAATTACAATTAACCAAGATCTCAAGTATTTTTTTTCTTTCCTTGTTCACCACTGATCAAGCCTCTCCCCTTTGCTGTGAAATCAAGTATTCAACTCAATGAGTATATCTGATGTTTCACCAGAATTGGGTTCTTTCAGAATTACAGCTCTCCTTAACAGAGCTCCATAGAGTGTCTGTCACACTTTTGAATAAAGTTTGTAGGCAATAAAATCCAGCTTGTTTCTAAATATATGAGAATCTTCAAGGATCCATAGGGAAGCAGGAAAGTATAAGTAGTAACTTGATGGGCAGTGTTGAAGAGTAAGAACCTAGGACCCATTATGCAGATCAGGAAACATTCATTGAGGGATTTGATAGAATGTACTAGATATTATTTGGTAAGCAGAAGTGAACAAATTAGAGGCTTTGTGCTCAAGGAATTTACCATCTAGAAGTAGATAGAAATAAACTTGGTAATTCTACTGGGCTGTAATAGAAGTTTACTGCACAAAAGGATGGAAGGGATTGTCCATTATATTAAAAACTTACTTGGGTTAAAACTACATCTGTTTATTTCTGTCTAGTTCCGCCGAGACATCGCCAAGTGTCTTTTCCTAGGTATCATTTCCATTCCACCCTTTGCCAACTACCTGGTCTTCTTGCTAATGTGAGTACATGCTTGTATATCCCCAGCATCTTGAAGATATATAGATTTTTTTAATTAAAAATTATTTTAGGAAGAACTTCATTTCAGAAATTAGGCAGAGGTTATCCAGCTTTCTGCTCCAATCTTCTCATTATCCCAGGGTTCTTAAAAGTCACTTAGTAATACATTGGTTATCAGGATGCATCACAGTGGTAGGTATAGGTGACTTAGCTGCCTTTCATCATGTGAAGTAAGATCATGATCTTCTCCATTATCCCTAAGAACAGCATCCCACTCCCTGAGAAGCATGTAAACTGGGCAAATTTTTTTTCTTCAGGAAAATAATGCATTTCATATTCCGATATCATTCTTTATTACTTTGTATCCTAAGACGATACTTCTAAACTGTTACCTTTCGTGTTGTTCTAATTACCTGTTTCTGAATAGTAAACAACCTCAGAGCTTAATAGCTTAAAACCACCCCATTTTCATGATTTTGTGGGTCAAGAATTTGGGAAGGACTCAGGTAGGTGATTGACTTTTCCCATGCATGTGGTGTTGACATCATCTACTCAGTGATTTTTAGCTACTGAATGTACTAGTTTGGAGGATCCAGGGTTATTCTTTTTTTAATGTGTGGGGAAGGGGTACTAGGGATTGAACCCAGTAGTGTTTAACCATCGAGCCATATCTTCAGCCCTTTTTATTTTTTATTTTGAGATGTGGTCTTGCTAAGTTGCTTAGGGCCTCACTAAGTTGCTGAGTCAGGCTTTGAACTCAGTATCCTCCTGGCTCAGCTTCCCGAGCTGCTGGGATTATAGGTGTGCACCACCATACTCTGTGGTTGCATGACGACCTTTAATAACCTGGTCTTGGAGTTCATAGACTCTTGCTCTATTTTGTTGGCTGAATCAGTTATCCAGATTGAACAAAGGCGACATAAACTTTACTTCTCCATAGAGAAATGCCAGAGAATTTGTGGCTATGTTTTAAAACTACCACACAGCTGGACATGGTGCCACACATCTGTAATCCCAGTGATTCTAGCTGCTGAGGCAGGAGGATAGCAAGTTCAAGGCCAGCCTCAGCAAGTTAGTGAGATCCTGCCTCAAAATAAAATTTTAAAAAGGGCTGGGGCTGTAACTCAGAGATAGGACACTCCTAGGTTTGATCCCTACTACTGCAAAATAAACAAATAAATAAAATTTTAAATAAATAAATAAATCTACCACACATGTGGAAAAGTGAACTTATCCATAAATTTATTACCTTTTTCCATGTAATTAGTAGGTTGTCAACATTATATACAGTGTCCAGCTCTGTCTACAACTCTGTCCAAAACATGTTTGTTACATGTTTAGTTCAAAAGGAGTCATTTTATCTGATTGCTGCATGCTGGGCTATTCTACTACTGCTTCCTTTCATATCATATTTCAGTAATGTTGCTTGAAATTGTGCTTCAGTATATCTTTAAACTTTGAGCTTGAGACTCACTTAAGAACATTGAGGTAGATAGTGTCTCCACTCTTCTTGCTAGCATCCATGTCTGCCAAATGCTTTCTTAGCTTTCTTTGAAAGATGTTAGTGTCAGCAAGTAACTTTGTGATTCTTTTTCTTTTCAGGTACCTATTTCCAAGGCAACTACTGATTAAACATTTCTGGACCCCAAAACAACAAACTGATTTCTTAGATATCTATCATGGTCTCCGGAAGCAGTCCCACTCAGAAATCCTTAGTAATTTAGAGAGGGTCATTCCTCTCATTTCTGATCCAGGACTTCGGTGGCATCTGACAGACCTGTGCACCAAGGTATTCTTCCAATTAACCCTTCCTGCAAACTAGGAGTTTTGTTAGAGCCAGTGTACACTAAAATTAGGTATGGGCGATACTCAGGACCCTCTTAACATCTCCCAATCTTACCTCTCCCAAGATACAGAATGGTACCCACCCAGCCGTACATGAAATCCTGGCTCTCAGAGAATGTTTCTGTAACCATCCTCTGGGCATGAACCAGCTCCAGACTTTGCAGATGGTAAGCACTTTAAAGACTTCTTTTTTCCCCCAGCCTCATGTTATTTCAGGTTTTTGAGTGATACTATTTGATTTTCTCCTCCTATCCTGCCGTATCACAGAAAGCCTTGAGCCGGGCCATGCTTCTCACACCTCACCTGCCTCCTCCCTTTTTGAGGCATCGTTTGAAGACTCATACCACTGTTATTCACCAGCTGGACAGGGCTTTGGCAAAGCTGGGGATAGGCCAGCTGACTGCTCAGGAAGTAAAATCGGTAAGGGCTTGATTGCAACATCAAGCAATATCCCGTAGAAGGCTGGAAGCTTACAAGGACTCCTTGTCTTGCTAAATCTTTATTCTCTCACCTTATTTCTGTGTCATTTTTCTCAATATACATAGCTATTAGGAAGGAACCACCCATAGTAGTTGTACTTCTGGTTCTTCAAACACCAAAGACACTATACTTTAGACCTTCTGTTTTAGATTATAGTTAATCACTTTTCTGTTACTGAAATATACCTGAAATAACTAGTTTAAAAAAGAGGAAGGGTTTTTTTTGGCTCATGGTTTGGGAGGTTTCAGTCCACACTTAGTTGGCCCCATTGCTTTTGGGCCTGTGGTGAGGCTGCACATCAGGGCTAGGAGTGGATAGTGGAGCAAAGCTGCTCATCTCGTGGAATTGAAAGAGAGGTAGGAAGAGGAAGGGGGTAGTGTCCCACAATGCCAGTAGGCCCTACTTTTTGAAGTTTCACCACCTCCCCTTAGCACCAAATAGGGAACTAAGCCTTTAATAGATGGGCCTTTGCAAGACATTTCAAATCCATACTACAGAATCGGCCTCTTTGCTTGTCCTCTATCACTAGTTCAATCTGTCATGGTGAAAGGTCTCTTATGGAATGAGGATGTTACTTATTTAAAGAAGATTTAGGATTATTATTAATATTTTTAAAAATATTTATTTTTTAGTTGTAGTTGGACACAATACCTTTATTTATTTTTATGTGGTGCTGAGGATCGAACCCAGAGCCTCGCACGTGCTAAGCGAGTGCTCTACCACTGAGCCACAACCCCAACCCCAGATTTAGGATTATTTGTGGATTTCATTTCCTTGGCATACTCACTGTGTGATTATTAAGGATGATTTCTCTTCTGAGTGGAATAGGCTTGTTATCTTCGTGGCCTGAATTCTACCCATATTGCAGAAGACAGGTGTCGAACTTGGCTGGGAGAATGGCTACAAATTTCCTGCAGCTTGAAAGGTAAAACAGCTTCCATGCTTATACCATTGAAATCCAAGTCATTTTTGTATTTAATTCTGAGATAATTTTGGATTTAATTATTAAATAATCTTAAGATCTTTATCTAACATTTATATCTAATTGAAAGGGCAGAAACTCACATGCCTACTGCATGCTTAGGCAGGTAACTAGACTGATGAGAGGGAGTGGTAGGACAAGAGGGAGTGCATGCTAATCTGAAGCAGAATTTATCAGCCTTGGCACTATTGATTTTTGAAGGGGTCTATGTGCATTAAAGGATGTTTACCAATATTGCTGACCTTTGCCCAGTAGATGCCAGTAGTACCCTTTGTCACCAGTTGTGACAACCAAAAATATCTCCAGACATTGCCAAATGTTTCTGGGGTTGGGGGTCCAGCAGAAAGGGGCAGAGTTGTCCCAGTTAAGAAGCACTGATCTAAAGGCATTGAATTGAAAACAATAGAAAAGTATTCTACTAGCTAAACAGAAAGTATCTGAGGGCGAGTATCAGGCGTATCAGTCTTCTGTTCAGAACTTTTGCACAGGTTTTGATGTTTTCTAGGCCTTTGCATGTCAGGGTAGGTATACTAATCTTGAAGCTGAGAAATGCCCTAGAGCGTCCATTTCTACCAGGAGAATCCCAAGGTAACAGTAGTGCTGAGTACCATTGCCACTTCTGAATTTTCTACTGTCATCACTTGAATCAAGACATAGAGGATGAGTTAACATGAATATATAGTGGAAGCGAAGGAAAGCATTTGTACAGGGTCTGGAATGAAGCAAGGGAACTTTGAGAACCATCACCTCTGATTCCCCTTTCTTGGCTTCCTGCCTCCAGTTTCAAGTCCTATAAACTGAGGCAAGAAGGTAGGTAGTCCTCTAGCCAAACCACTAACGTTGATGGTATTTCCAGAAGCTGAGCTGTCCCTCTTGCTGCACAACGTGGTCCTGCTTTCCACCAACTACCTTGGGACAAGGCGCTGAGAGAACTGTGGAGTGGATGGCATTGTCCTGCAGTCGCGTAGCATAGCAGTGTGGGACCAAACAGCACTTGTCAGCAGAGTCTGTGAACTTCTCAGGTGTGTGGGAGGCAGAGGAGTGGGTGCAATGGGCTTCACAGCACACTACCCATGAGGGAACTGCAGTCATTCCCCTTACAGCTTGAACTAAAACAAACCCTCTTTTCAGGGATGGCCCATGTGAAGTGTCCTCCCATCTTCACAGTAAGCTGGAGCTGGCAGCAACCTCTTAACTAGTCTTTTCCTGTGTGTGTTATGGTCAGGTCCTATAAAGTCAGTTATTGCCCCCGGTGGGAATCATTTGGCCTAAGATTCATCAACTGCCATGTTCTCTACAGTTATATTCTAAAGAATTTCTGATTGGCACTTGGTATGGTGGCATGCGCCTCCCCGTGGCTTGGGAGGCTGAGGCAGGAGGATCACAAGTTCAAGGCCAGCCTCAACAAGTTAGCAAGAACTTGTCTCAAAAAATAAAAAGGGATGGGAATTTGGCTCAGTGGGTAAATGCCCCTGGGTTCAATCCCTGGTACCAAAAAAAAAAAGAGAGAGAGAAAAAAAAAAATTTCTGGCTGGCAAGAACAACACTGCTTAATCTGGAGCATTTACATAAATGTACATCCTTCAATGTGCTCTTCCATCCTGATATGACCAAAAGAGGGATTTTTGTTTTTATTTTTCACTGGCATGAGCTAACCACTTCCTTTCCTTTTAGAATCCTTTGAATACCTTAAAAAATTTTTTTTTCAAGTATTAACTTATGGGAACATTGTAAAGGAAAAGATAAAAAGGAAGTACCATCTAATCCCTTCCCTAGTGTTTACAGCCTTCATCCCCCATTGTCTTAATTTCTGGGCTGTCATACAGCCCATAAAGATCTTAAATTCTTTGCTACCTCCACTGTGTTGCAGCAATCCAACTGTAACCAACAGTGGCTGCCTTCTTTGGGCCATGGGTCAAAACCCATAAGGTACTAATTACTGCCCAGCCCTGGGAGACCAGGAAGATCTGCATCGAGATAGTAAGTTGGGTTTAGCTTTTGTGTGTACATTCTTGACCTGTAGTTCTGTAATAACTTATTGTAAATGCATGGAGCACTGTTTTAAACCCAAGTAAAGACTGCCTGAAATCAGTTGATGGAAATTACTTATGCACACTCTAATCATTTTGCTAAGGCTCCTTTTCCAAGACTGACATAACCTAACTAATGGGGATTTAATTGGTTGATATGGATCCTTCTGACAGAAGTTTTAAAGGAACCGATTTTAAGTTGATCTTTGGGTGGACATTTTAAGGTGGTAACCAGGAAAAGAGAAAAATGGGACTACAGTCAGCGTGAAGGTCTAACAAGGCAGAAGCAAGGCCTGCTTCAGTTGAAGAGGTGCATAACAGCACCTGAGGCAAGATAGGCTGAAGAGAACATTCTACATTTCCATCACAAAATGTTTCTTTTGTTAACCTTAATTCCTAACTGACCTAATTAGTTTCATATACAAAGCTGGAGAAGCATCTTTTTCTAACAAGAAACTAAATTGTGGCTGGCCAAGATAAAGAATAACACACCATTCTTTTGAATATTTCTTTAATATTACATTTAAATATTCTCTTTAAATACAGCATTATCACAATGTAAAGAACCTAAAGGGGGAAAATTGTTTTCAGAGAACCAGACGAGCTTTGGATTCACATTGAAAATACTACCTGTATACAGTATGTGAGAAAGGAAACTAGAAAATAAGAATTATGTTAATAAGAATCATTTTTTTTTTAATCAAGGCCAAGACTAAGTGGGATTGAAGCAATCTGCTTCTATGATCAGAGGCCTAGCTCTCCTAGCAACCATGAGCTATAATTTTGTCCAACTCGGGTAGCACCAGAAGTGAGATGGACTAGGCTGTAGAAAAGGCCCTTTGCTTGACAACAGTTAATGCTAAATGTTAATATTTAGCATTCAGAAGTTTGGGGTCAGCGTGAATCAGAATTGTAGAGTTAATAAAGGGATGGACTTAGATTAAGAAACTAGAGTTTTGTAGAAATATCATGTATCTTACCTTATGGATTGGCAATGAGTTTAATAATAACAAATTTAAATTCATTTGATCCCAAAGGCTAATGTATTTCTTAGCGAGCTGTTGGAATCCACTTCCTAAATTAAGCAGGAGGCTTCCTACGGAGGGAGTCTATAGAGCTCTCCCTCTCCTAACAAACTTGAGAAAATATTTTTTTCCATAGAACTAAAATCCCAAGTAAGCTTCAGTCTTGGGTTCCATGGTTCCAGTCTAAGGTGGGGGAGTGCAGCTCAGTTTGGAAAAGCATCTAGATCATATAGATTGAAGGTACTTAAGACTCAATTATTTTGTGAGGCTGGGTGATGGGGAGAGATATGGACCTATGTAACTTAAGACCTTCCCTCCAAACATAAAACCAAGCAAAAACAGGAATGAACAGGAAAGGCGGAATGGGTTAAAATATTTATCTGTATTAAATAAATACAAGGCCCTCAGGCTTAGATTTTATAAGTGAAATGCTGCTGCCACATACCTGAAGGCTGCTTTAACGTACCAGGGCCTGGCTATCCCCCAAGAAAAGGCTTTATGAGCAAGATAAGAATAATTATCTCCCCCACTCTCCCTGCCCACCAGAAGTGTTTTTTAACTGGTTAATAAAGCATACCAGATGTGAAGTATGGTGTTAAAGATGCTAAAGAATAGTGTTTTGCTCCCTACCATTTTCATTTTAAAACAGAGGCAAAGGTAACTTTGCCTATAAAATAAATCAGTGTTGTTCATAGAGCAGGTCTTGATTTAAACATAAAAGGAACAGGAACCATTGACAGAGGTAAGAACTGAATTTGAATCCCACTTTATACATTTCAAAGGTTACAATCAGATCTTAATCCTTTGGAACCTGGAAATTCTACGTGGCATCTAAGAATTGGTAGATTCCAATTTTATATCTTATCAAGCAGCAATAAACATTTGCAATTCTTGGGGTTGAACTGGAGTAGTATAAGAACTGTGTAACCCTGTATATCAAAGAAGGACCATGAGTGTGGATACACAAAAACTAGTCGGTGACCTTAAATTGCCACATCTTACATTACATTTAAAGCTCAGATCTCCCAAAGAGAGGGGAAAAAAACCTGTGTGAAAAAGTAAGCATGACACAAATAAAGTCATCTTTCCAGACAGCAGGTTGTTCCTGCAGCCTCCTTTGGATATAGTTAATGCTCCATATAGGCTTCCTAGGGGATGGGTGAGCCCAGCCGGAAGCTGCCCAACAACAGAGCTCATGTTAAGACGATGGCAGAAGCCTCAGGCTCTTTATACCACATCCCCAGCCAATCTCACTTTTTCTTCAAAGGAAAAAGGACGGAGGAAAAAAAGACAAGTTTAACTCTATATCTAAGAACATGTGAAAGAAACAATTCAAGTTATAGACCAAGAATCCCCAGTATGGGGAGCAGGTCAGGGAACACCAAACATGTCAAATATTAACTTATTTATCAAATAGGGGATCCGGGGAAGGTATGGTAAATTTTTAGAAATCCTGGAGGTTTTGTACAGAAACAGAGACCTTTCTGCCTCTCCTCACTAGATCCAACCAGGTGGCCTTTCCAGTAGTATGACTGGATATACCAAAATGGGTATCAGAGCAACCACTGAGAAATAAGCTTTCACTCTGCCTGGAGCCCAGGAGAGCAGGGACTTTTTGCCCTGTGTACAGATTCTCGTGTTCTGGTCCCTACATAAATAGCTGCTTGAATTACCCAGCTCCTCCTGTGAGGTCCTACGGCTTTGTTCCAATGGCCCAGAAAGCTCAGTGTTCAGCACTGTGCAGCTTCCTCTAACCTATCCCCACATCAAGCTGGGGCTGGTTTCCTTGGTACTGTTTCCCTTTTAAAAAATACTTGTACAAACAATCCTTTCCCACCCATTTCCCATAGACCCCAATAAAATAACATGGGAGCAGCAGCTGCTTCTACAGTTTTGTTTTGAAATGGCATTAGATAAAATAAGGGAATAAATAGAGAATGGGTGCGAGGCAGTATCTCCACCCCCACATCACACTGCTAGAGGGAGTTCTAGGGCAGACTCTTCAGGGGGTCGGTCCTCATTCTGCTGGGAGGTCTTCTCCACCCCACAGCCTTCTTCAGTGTCCGTGTGGAAAGGGAGGCTTGAGGGGGACCAAGAGGAACGGAAGTCTTCATTCTCGGGCTCCTCAGAGTTACAATCTTCGGGCAATAGCGCTTCTAGAGTGGGTGTTTTCCCCACCTCTGATTTACAGAGGGCATCTGGGTCTGCGGGGCTGCAAGCCACCAGTGAGGTAACAGGGAGAGAAAAGACACTCAGATCCTTCTCCTTGGGGAAAGAAGCTGTGCCTTCTTCTGTACCAGGCTCTCCTTTCACTCCCAAGACTGGCCTCTGCTCCACCTGGTAGTAGACCAGGGGCCCGCTGTTCAAGTAGGATGGGCTGTTCACCGTGGAAGCAGACGGGTGGTCTGAGTTCTCAGCAAAACACAGGACGGAGGAGCCTGGGGGCAGCTGAGCCTGAATGAGAATGGGGGCTGAGAGGCCTGGGCACAGCTCTTCAGGAACGGCCAGGGGCTCCTCCAGGATGCACACACCCAGGCTCTCAATGCTTGAGTCCAGGCTGGCGCTGGAACCACTAGAGTCTTCCTCGGCCTTGAGCCGCTCCAGTTCCTCTGCGCTCTGCAGGTGCATCACTGCTGTTTCATTCTCCGCGATGAACTCTTGGAAGTCCTGTGTCTCGGAGCCCTGGGCTCCTGTCAGGCTGCAACTGGCAGTGGGTGAGGGCTCCTCCTCTGGGGCTGCCGGGCGGCTCACCTGCCGCTTGCTCTCTAGCTCCAGCTTCATGATGGTGTGGAGGTAATGAGTCCGGACTCGGATTGGATTAAATTCAATGCGCCCAGCCATGTTCCCACAGCCATCCCTGGAGCAGCCACACGGAAAGGACATGCGATCCACCTGAGGGGGACACAAGGAGGGTGAGGCAAGAATCTAACAGTGGAGATAGGAGACATTAGCTGGCAAACACAGGCAGTTGGGATTTGAGGTCTTCCTACGAGAAGCAAGCAATTTAAAACATGCAGCATAAGCTGACAGCACTAGATGGCAGTTACAAGACCACTTGTGCTTGCATTCTAGCTCAGTCATTAATTAGTGGTATGACCTGGACTCATGTATTTCCCCCTAGGGCTTTGTTTCCTCTTCTGAATAAAAAGTGACAAAAATCATATCAAAGGCTCCTTTTGGTTAGAGAATGCAGAGATACCCTAGTGCTGACTGGTCTCAGTAGAAATTTATGTATCTAGGGACTTCCAGAATTTACCTGGTCTTCTGCAATGACAAGCATGGGAAAGTGAGTGGAAGATCTTACTAAAATAAAGCAATACCTTCTGGGAAACTAAACAAAGGTGCCTTAGTTTGTTAAGGTGCTAGAATGAAGGTTCAAGCAATGGCCAGCTGTTTATTATCATTTCACTCATTTTTCCTGGGGATTGACCAGTTTAGTTCTGAAGCATTAACCAAGATAATTTACTTACAGACCAGGGCTATCTGGAAAAGACATGCTTTCTATTTCCAAATTTCCCCTTCATATCCAAAAAGAAAAAACAAAGACAAAAATTGCCAAAAATATAAAACTAGAAATATGAGTAAACAAATATTCAATGTCTTCCTAATGGTATCAACTTAAAGAAATCTGCATACCAGGTCTGTCATCAGGTGTGTAACAGACTGATTCATTATGGGACTTTAGTCTGAAAAACAATTTATTGGCCAGATCTGTTACAGCTATTTGTTACCTAGTTAAAAATCAGAAAGAAAAGGTTGGTTGGGAAAACACAACCAAAACCACTCAGCATCCATATGCTCAGAATACAACTTCCAGACAAATTTTTTTCTCTGGGCTATTTCTGCTATTTTTCTATTGAAATATATCTTTGCAACTGTTCCTTGTCACTTAGCTGATGTTACTTTAAAAAAATTTTTTTTTGTTTGTTTTAGTTGTAGTTGGACACAATACCTTTATTTATTTTTATGCAGTGCTGAGGATCGAACCCAGCCCTCGCACGTGCTAGGCAAGTGCTCTACCACTAAGCCACAACCCCAGCCCGGCTGATGTTACTTTCTTACAGAAAACTAAGGATTTAAGCTCTGCCAACCTAGGCTTGATCCAGAATTAAAGGATCTCAAAGCCATTTTGGTTTTTACAAAATTGGAGTAGAGGTTCTACAAGTGTTTGCAGATAGCATCTCTAGGCCCATCTCATTTCTCTGCTTCCTTTTATCTCAAGGAATCAGGAACAGTTATTAAATGGTAACCATACTAACCTCTGTTCTTTCCTTTGCTAACAGCTGCTTCTTATCACCTCTGAGGTATGAAACACAAAGATAATAGATACCTCCACACCCTAAGAATCCTGTCATGCTTGTTTCCTTTGTTGGTGGAGGAGGGTTGTAGACTTGGAGTGTGTTCACAGCTAGGGGCTTCCATCCCTGGATGGGCAGCCACCCATCTTCCCTGGTACCCGCACCATACCCCATGACCTTGATAGATGCACTATCTCAGGCCAACTTTGACTGACCTGGCATTTAATCCCAGCCTGGCTACAGGCACATGCTTCTGGGTCACAATATAGTCGACAGTCACAACCACATTCTTCCCGAGATAGGCGGATGGCTCGAAGTTCTTGCTTCTCTTCAGCATCAATGCGGTGAACCCCAGAAGCCCTAAGCAGGGCCCGTCGCCTTTTGGTGGGA
The DNA here is from genome assembly GCF_021218885.2 of Marmota monax. NCBI lineage: Eukaryota > Metazoa > Chordata > Mammalia > Rodentia > Sciuridae > Marmota > Marmota monax. The sequence continues at coordinate 32,024,478 of NW_026695227.1, forward strand.
AGAGGCTGCAGGAAGAAGTAATCATCCACCTCCACATTTTCCACATCAATGTCTTCATCTGAAACATCATCCAGTGTCAGGCCATCAGCCTCTACCGACTCCACGGTCCCATTCTTGGTCAGCTGCAAGAGACAGGAAAGGTTAGCCTCTGAAGCATTAGCAACATAAGCCTCCTCACAGTAATCAGGATAGCAGTGTTCCCCTGAATTTCTGCACTGGGGGAAGATCTGTGTTATTCCACACAGCAGTCACTCTACAGGTGGCCTCTGAGCACTAGAAAAGTGGCAAATGACAAGTCAAGTTTTTAATTTCAGTTAATTTTAAATTTAAATAGCCACATGTGGCTAGTAGGCACTATATTGAAAAGCAAAGGACAAGAGAATAAAGAGCAGAAAGGCAGGAAATCTTTTGTGGCTCTAATATCACCCTGTCAACAAAAGGGACATCATCTTTCTGGGTTCAAGCTTCTCAGAAAACCACTGTCTCATCCTCCCTCCTAGAAGAAAATTTATTCCCAGAAACATTCCCTTCATTTCCATAATTCAGCTCACTTGCTTTTTTTTTTTTTGGTATGGGGAATTAAAGCCAGAGGTGTTACCACTGAGCTCTATCCCCAGTCCTTTTTATTTTTTATTTTGAGACAGGGTATTGCTAAGTTGCTGAGGCTAGCCTTGAGTTTCCAATCTTCCTGCCTCAGCCTCCTGAGTCTCTGGGATTAGTGGTGTGTGTCACCACTTCCAGCTCAGCCCATTTGCCTTTTGACATGGGGAAAAAGGTGTATCAATAGCTGGTTATTCCTGAGATTAACAAATAACCTTGTAAAACACCCTTCAATGTGCACCTCATAGAACCTAAGACCACCTTCTGAGGAAAAGGGTACCTTAAAGTATTAAAGTGTAATAGCAGCTAAAAGGTGTTTGCCAATGAACCTGAATCCTCACAGCATGAACCATTATTTGTGCATGCTCAGAAAAGCTTCATTTTATTGGTGGAAAATGAGCAAATTATCAACAGCTATCAAAGAAAGCCCTCCTAGCCCAGGGTGTAAAAGAAACGTATTCTTTTTCCTTTCTAATCGTTTTTTATTTGACTTCAAAGAAGAATTCCATGTCAGGTAGGGTGGTATAAATAAAACCAAGTGTGCTATCTAAGGGCAGAAATCTGAGTTTTCTGGGCTAAGAGGATAGAAGCCAGGAAATGGAATCTGTGGAAGGACAGATTGAAGACAATCTGTGGCTGAATGAGTTCTGCAAACTCACTAGAGAATCCAAATGAGGCCCCACAGTCCCTGGGGCTCTGGAAGCTGCTGGCAGAATGAAAGCTGAGTGACTGGAGTCTTTGGTTTATTTCATCAGACAACCAGAGAGAGTGCTGGGAAAGTATCAGCTCCTGGGAGAGATGTGATGCAACAAACCTGAGCAGTAAGCTACACACTCAGTTTGTTTGCTTGTTTGGGGGAAAGGGGAAGTTGTCAGGAATGAGGAAAGTAAAGTGCAGGATCTTGGAGTTCCCAGCCTTATTTCTGAACCAGGTAGGCAACTACAAGGTGCCCTTTTATAGACATTAGGATTGCTTTTTTCTGGGTCACCCGTGTGGGCTTCCCTTCTACTATCCTCTCAAAGGAAAGAGATTAGAGATGCAGAGAAAGAAACCCATGTAGAATGTAGATAAGAGAGTTTATTCCGACAGAAGTGGCATTTCAAATCAGTGAAGAGTCTTCTAGTTATTAAGCGATATTGGGACACCTGGATATCCTTTAGGAAAGAAGGGCTATACTCCCGATCATACCATTCATGATAATGAATTCCATATGGACATAACAAAATACAAACTAAAATATTAGAAAAATTGTAAGTAACTAAAGCTGCAGAGCTCCAAAGAGTGACAAGAAAAACAGCTGAAAAGGAAAACAAATATTAGATGGCAAATATATTTTTGAGACCAACTGCATCCCTTATAGGATGCTAAAGACAGGAAAAAAAGTAAACTAGACCTGAGAAAGGTCAAGCAAGGATTTTTCTTTTGACATTTAAAGACATATTAGATGCCACTTCTGCTGGTGCTCACTAAATTAATATCCTGCTAATAAGGAGGAATCTAGTATCTCAGTCCTGGATTTACCTGGCTTTGTCCTTGGAATTCCTATTGGGGGATGGGGCACAGAACTGGATTGGATGGTGTCTTGCTTTGATAGATTATTCCACTACCAGATTTAGAAGAAAGGTGTTTTCTTCTAGGGCAAAGGAAGAGCGCCTTCACTGCAATTAACGAGAAGAGTGTTTACTTGCCCAGCTGTTGCTATAGTAGCAGGAAGATGATAGGGCCAGTGATGGAATTCCTCAGACAGAAGAAAGGGACGCCTGGGTGTCATTCTAGTTAGAAAAACAGGTGTAAGGCTTTTAGGAGTAGGCTAAGGGAGGCAGACATAAAGCTTTCAAGGAGAGATAGGAATAAGATCTGGTCAGCCTATATCCTCTGCCACTAGTTTCCAATTCTTCCACATTCTAGTGAATCTACAACCTTGGAAAAATGCAACCACCTATTTTAACATGGGTCACTATGCTTTAGGCCCAAAAGAAACCTAGGGGAAATTTATTTTCTTTTGTGGTGCTGGGGATTGAACCCAGGGCCTTGTGCATAGTAGGTAAGTGCTCTACCCCTAAGCCACACATACAGCCATGGAAATTTTTGAGACCTGTGAAAACTACAGCCATAGAGTGCCAAAACAGTACTAAAATAGCAAATGGGGGGCTATAAAGAGCCATCTGAGATGGGTCTTTTCCCAGCCCCTTTCTCCACCTAACCTAAAGAGCTGGTGCATATCAGATGATAAGATACAATATTATATGACTCTTAAGTACCTATGTGATAATGTAATGAGGTCATAGAAAGAGCAGAGAATATGAAAAGACCCCAAATCTGTCCCACATATCTGGGCAAGGGAAAAATCATTTGGTAAGAAATTGAACATTGTGTCCTCTTTGAGTTCTAGGGGGTGACAGACCTGAAAGCATTCAGGTATGCACATTTTAAATTAAAAAAAAAAAAAAATTATTGGGTGGTTGGGGGTGAGGAAAGGGAATTCCAGAGAAGGGTTTTTGCTATCTCTGGAAGATACCTCCAGAGACAAAAAAGAAGGGAGGCTCAGAAAGATTTTTTTTTTTTTTTTTAATATTTTTTAGTTGTTGATGTACTTTTATTTTTTATTTATTTAAATGTGGTGCTGAGGATCAAACCCAGTGCCTCACACATGCTAGGCAAGTGCTCTGCCACTGAGCCACAACCCCAGCCTCTCAGAAAGATCTGATTGCAAAAATTGAGACTTCTTTTTAGAAAGCTCTGGAATCTCTATATGACAAGGACAACCATCAAATTTAAAAAAATCAATGGAACTTCATGTCCCTATTCAGGCCCATAAAGAGAGAAACTTGACAATAACCCTAAAATCAACAGACCTAGATCGGTTCCCACATTTTCTTGGCATATGGGAAGTATCAGACCCCGGACCCCTTAGGCACCTTCATTTTCTTGGCATGGAGTTTCTCTTCCTTCAGATGCTCACGAAGAATCTCTCGATGGTTCACCTCCTGCTCTTGTGCAAACTCACAGAGTGTATAGCTGCGTACAGAGTTGTGGCGCTGGGCCATGCCCAGAGAGCTACCACCCTGGCTGGGCACACTGGTGAAACCCTGGCGCCTGGCAAAGTAGTATACCGTCACCTGGTCAAAGCGGACATTTTTCCTCCGTAGCTGCTTCTGCCGCTTCAGGATGGATGTGGCTGAGAAGAGAGCACAGAAAGAGATTATTAACCCAGAGATGGCCTGTTTTGGGACCTTGCTCTTTCTCATTCATCTAGGCTCTTAACTTCCCTCCTCTAACTGCGCTCCTTGCATCTACAGAACTTTCTAAAATTTTCAAATCATAAATGCATAGTTAGAAAGGACCTTGAACCTCACTGGTTCATACTACTGCCTCTAGACTGACATCACCTAATCAGATTACCACAAAATCTATTTTTAGACAGCAGCTGGGTAGAGGACTGCTAGGTGATCTTTTTAAGATATAACAATCTATAACTTAACTGACCACATGTGGCAATTCAAGTTAGTTAAAATTTAAAAAATTTAAAGTCACAGCCTCAGTTACACTAATCACATTTCAAGTGCTCATGAGTCTTATGTGGCTAATGGCTACCACGGGACAATGCAAATATAAAATATTTCTATCATAATAGAAAATTCTTTTGGACAGAATTTACCTATAGCAGGGGGGAGGGCAAGACTTTTCCCCTAAAAGGCCAGATAGTAAATATTTTAGGCTCTAAAGCCATGGTATCTGTTGCAACTATTCAACTCTTATTGTCATAGCATGAAAGCAATCACAGATATAAGTGTGTTCCAATAAAACTTTATTTACAAAATCAGGCAATGGGCTAGATGTGGCCCTTGATTTAGATGATCAGAAGTTCTTTCCAAGAACTAATTGAGCCATAAGAATTAAGAACTCTGGAGGGGTCCCAGTTGTCTAGGCAGCAAGCATGTATTATGTCCTGGTACAGCTCTTAATTTCTTGAACCTCTGGGGGGATTCTGCTTGGGGAAGGATAGAGTCCTGAACTACTTCTTCGATCTAATTCAGGCCACTCTGGGGACCCACAAACCACAACACAAATAAAATCAGTAAGAATAAATCAGATTTCAGTCTACACTAACGGAGCGACAAGGTCCTCTGCAAAGCAAGGAAAAACTGTGATAAGGGCAAATCCTGAAACTGGACAGATGCTATCTGGAGAGCTGCAGTAGGCTCTATGCTTGGGGAATTTGGGCGCAGGCAGGAAGGGAGTGGCTTACTCACGTGTGAAGCTGGCAGTTGTAGGAGGATTGAGGCTGTCACAGCTGTCAGCACTGTCACTGCTGGAGATCTCATCATCTGAGTTGGAAACTGATGAGCCCACATCCACATCATCAAACTTCCTTTTGAGACTCGAGCCCGTGAATGCATCCATTGGTTTCAAAGGGTTTCCTTGGGGAGCCTACCAGGTTGGCCCCAAGCTTCTGCTCACCACCAGCTAACCCGCTGCATTAGGATTCTGCCCAGGGGAAAAGAGGAATCAGCATTCCTAAGACAGACCCCTCCTAAGTCTACATACACAGCTCTCTAACTGAAGAAAGAAAGTACCTGACCTAGCACTAATGTCTGGTTCTCAAGATTAGGTCATTTCTCAACTGATTCTGGCCAGTATGCGCCTACTTTTATTTTCTATCAGCTCCTCCAGGATCAGTCACTCTTAGAATAGTGAGAAGAGTTGCAGCAGCATCCTTCCCAATGGAGGGAATGCCTCTGATTCCAATCCAGCTGGGCTTAGGCTTCATTAGCCCAAGATAACAGTCAATGTTCTTCTGATCACATAGGAGCGGTTCTCCAAGGAACCAGTGGGAGGGACTGGAGATCAGAGGTGGAATTAAGCTTTGCCTAAACCAAGACTAGACCCAATTATTTTTCCTAGTAATAACATAACAGCCTGGCACTTCTCAAAGTGTGTATCTTAAATATATTAATTCCATGGATATTAATAGCTTTTACATGGAAATAGCACTACTGTGTCAAAATTGTTTAGAAAACTGCTTATGGCAGAACCTCTTAGAGGCTTTTAATATATTAATATACACGGCAAAGGCCGGGAGTAAACAGAATGCAGTGTTTCACAAACCTGATTATGGAACCCACTGTTTCTAAAATATGTTAGGGAACAGATAATCCTCAGAACACACCTTTGGAAATACTGCTCCAGGCTCTCAATTTTGAAGGATACTGGCAGTCATGAATACCCTTGACCCAGATCTTCACAAGTATAAACTGTCTCACCAACTTTTAAAAAGGTCAAATTTAGTACTAAAGGTCCCAAGATTACAATCTGTACTGGCTTCAAAACCCAGAATCTGGGGCTGCAGATGTAGGTAAGTGGTAGACAGCTTGCCTACATACACAAAGCTCTGAGTTCAATCCCTATCACCACAACACAAAATAAAAGCAAAAACAACCAGAATCTTTCATAATCTCATACTGGTCTATCATCATCCTCTGTGCAAGGAGAATGTAGCTTTACAATCTTTGACCTCTGAAAAGAAATCAGCAAGGGGAAAACAAATAGCAAAAGAAGTGACAATTTTGATTCTGGTTACATCAATATGGCAGGCAGTGTTTTCAATAAGCTGTCACACAACCAAGGAGTCCTAAAGTTCACTTCCCAGGTACAAATCTTTCTCCTTATCTGTCTTTGGACTTAAGTTCCAGAAGGACATGAATTTGTTCAGGAGAAATGCTGTCAGAGCCAAAGCCATGTGTGATGAGAAGCCTCTCTTGCTTTGCCTCTGTAATGCCAGAATCTCCCCAGACTATGATCTCACTAGTTGCTAATTATGCAGCAGGAATAACAACACTGCCCAGAACGACAAAGCTGTATTACTGCAGAGTAGCTACCCAGGATATATATACCATGGAGGAAAAAGGTGCCTATACAGAGCTATTTTTCTGGCCTGTGTCTCTTGGAAGTAATTTGGATCAGCTCTAGAAAATCAACCAGACCTAATAAGTACTTTAAAGAAGATATTTCCTAATCTATTCAGATCATATCAAAAGTCTCTAATTCAAGTTATAAGATGTACCTAAAAACCCTCAGCTGTCATAGGTCTCAGACAAACACATTTTCAAATAAATTTGGGCAGGAAGGAAAAAAAATAATTAAGTACTTCATAAGAATTGTAATTAAAAGTGAGCCCAAAGTATCTTCTGTTCTTTAGGTTACTAATCAGAGGGCTACATTCTTAGGACATGATGAGAATGGAGAACACTTTAGGGGTTAAGATTTTTGCTAGGCCAGGTGCGGTGGCACACGCCTGAGGTAGGAGGATTGTGAACCTCTGGAGCCTGAGGTAGGAGGATTCTGAGTTCAAAGCCAGCCTCAGGAACTTAGCGAGGACCTAAGCAACTCAGTGAGACTCTGTCTCTAAATAAAAAATCAAAGGGGTTGGGGATGTGGCTCAGTGGTTAAGTGCCCCTGAATTCAATTCCAGGTTCAAAAAAAAAAAAAAAAAAAAGAGAGATTTTCTCTGGATGTAAAGATACCTAACAACTAACAAATTTCTCATTCCACTGTATTATTGGTCACAAGGGCATGAGGGGGACACCTTTATAATTGAATACTTATGTGAATGTAAACAAATAAATAATAATAATGCTGACTACTGAACTTAATTTTTCCTACTTAATAAATACCTTATTGCCCACATGAGATATCAGACTGAGCTGAAAAATCTGCTTTCTCAGAAAGGGCTCAAGTCCACTTTCAGTTTTAACTAGCTCCAGTTAATGCTAGTACTAGAGAAAAATGGCATTTTCCTTGGCCTGGAAACACTCAGGATTTATGATTAGAAGCAAATGTGCACTCCCGTTTTTTCCTCAGGTGTACCTTTGCTTCAAGTAGTTTGAGTGTCCTTTGAATATTTCTCTTTAAATCCCACACTAGCTTGGGTCTGGTCCAAAATCATCTTTGTTACTAAAATTCTCCACTGTCTTAACTCAGTTGCCCTCTAGAGTATAATTTCCCTTAGGGTTGCCTTTTGTACACTCAAGTGCAGCAAGGATTGCTGGCTGCTTTATCTAGTCCCTTCCTCCTTTTTTTCTATGTCTTCCCCACTTCTACTTCTGGAATAGTGGTTTCTGGGTAATGATGGAGGTAGGTAAGAAAGAAAAGGAGAAAAGAGAAAGAGAGGAGGGGGGAAAGAGGTGTATGTGTGTATGTGTGTATGTGAAATCAAGAGAATCCTTGAGTTATCTGAGAATAACCAGAATCTATATGTATAAATAATGAGCCATGATCTAACTATCCCATTAATAAGATCTGGGAATGCAGTTCAGAGGTAGAACGCTTGCTTGAGGCCCTATGTTCAATCCCCAGCACCAGAAAAAACAATAAAATGAAAACAAGCAACAAAACAAATAAAACTGCATCAACTTGGATGGAACACCAGAAAATCCTTAAGGAGACTGCACTGTTCTAGTTCTATTCACCTTTCCCAAGATTTATGAGCATCACTTTTTCTGTCATTAACTTCATTATTTAAATTTTTAAAATTCCAACTATCATGGCCTAATAATAAAAGTTTACATTTCAACACAACTCTCCTTGCTCAACTCTCTGATGTGAACTTGACAGATAAAGATGCTCATGAGCATCAAGAACAAACTTCCCAACCATGTTCACTGGGACCTGAAGAGATCTTTCTTTGCAAGGGAAACAACTAGAACAGGTTCTATACTTGCCCGTTCACGAAACTAATCTTTCATACCAGAACTAAAAATGAGTCATTCCCACTTCTCTTAAATATCCACTGGTAGAGGATCAATGCTTGTGTTCAAGAGATAATCTTATAAGTTACACTCCGAGCACTTAAACCTCTATGGAAATAATCAAGGTGAGACTGGAAATGCAGTCATAACTGACAGTTAACTGTCAAAATGACCAACTCAAACAACAAATACTTTTGGACAAATAATGTTTCCCTCTATAAAAGCTTTTAAATGCCGGTGAAATGAAGGTCAGCTGACACTTTCTGGCTATATGCCTTATGGTCTTTTCTCAAGTGTTGGTAGATGAACATTTCCAAAAGGTATATAAAATTGTTCAGATCTACAGTATGTAAAAGACTTTATAGACTGGCACCAAATAAAACCAGAAGATGTATTTCAGTACTAAGATCTAAGTTTTTTCAGGCCCATAAGGTGTCCTATAAGCACCAAAACAAACCCAAAGTCCCTGCATATGTGAAACTAGCAAGAGGGTCAGCCCAGTAAAAAGTTCTGTGGTAGAATATATATGCAAAGTTTAGGTAATATCAGCCTCTTTCTTAAATGAATCCAAAATAATAAAACAGGGTATATCTCTCAGAAGAAAGTCTCCCCACTCAACTGGAACCCAATCTTCTGCTAAAGGTCAAGAGACCAAAATCTGTAGTAAGATCCTATGGGCTACCCATAACTGAGTTAAAGGAAGTAAGGCTTACTGCTAAAGTGTCAGAATAAACTTGACTGAGATAGTCTGCCATGCTCCCCCTTTTATGAGACACTGTGATTGATTCTCAAATACTATGAATTTCATAAATCCATGTGTCCTTGTGATCACCAGGTTCACAAATTTAAAAAAGCACTCAAGTAAAAACCTCCTGTTTAAACAAGGTGTTTAGAGAAAGCTCCCTTCCCATACCCACTCGGGTTTTTACCCATCACTAACACAAGGTTAGAACTGAACTTTCCATGTCTGAACTACCATCACAGGGAGGACACAAGATCTTTGTAGTAGAACTGGAACATGATGCTGCATTAGCTCTCAAGGATATCCCGTCATTTATAACTCTGGCACACACCAACATCCTGGCTTTGGAGATTTGCAAGATGGAAAGCCAGTAAAGAAAAGGAAAATCTGAATTAACTACGGATTTACCATGAACTGAAAACTGCAGGACAAGGGTACAGTGTTGTCTCTTGGGGATAACTTCTAACCTTTCATAATGAAGAATGGTTTGTGTGTCACATTGCCACTCTAAACCCCTTTAAAAGGCTGAATCAAGGCTAAAAGGGATGGATGGCAGTCGGCTGCGTGTTTGGGCCTGTAAAAAAAAAGATCAAGCTAGCAACCAGGGTAAGTGATGCTTTCATTTTCATACACAACGCCAGAAAAATGGGGGATATCAGGAACCAAGGCCTAAGGGTCATGTCAAGTCACCAGTTCCCTTTAATAAGCACCCCTGAGGAATCTTTCAGCTCTCGACCCATTTCTGATTCCTGCTAACCTTCCCGCTCATTCCAATCATTTGCAGCCCGTACTCAGCCTTCCTCATCCCTTCCTGACTGCTACTCACAAATTCCCAACCACTCCTCCCACATTTTCCTCTACCCGCCCCCCCCCTTCCCTCCATCCTACATCATTCTCCACTCCTTTCCGAACTCAACCTCATCCGCAATCCTGCCGGCTTCCAAGGCGCCCATCCGTCTCCCTCGAGCTACCCCCGTAGTCCGGGCCCGCATCCTCGGTGCCCCTCGCTCCCACGCCTCTCCCCGACTCCGTTCCTTCCCAGCGGCGCCCCAGCTCCCCGCCCTCCGACCGCTCCCGTCCGAGCTTCCCTCATTTCTGACCCCTCCATCCGCAAGGCTCTGGGTTTGACCACTCCTCCACAGCCGCCCGAGGGCCGATCCCGAAAAAGGACGAGGCGGCACCCTCCGCCCCGCACCCCCAGGCCCATTACCAGCCCCGCCGCAGCTGCCTCCTCCCGTGATGGTCTCTGCCGCCCCCGCTGCCGCCGCCGCCGCCGCCCTAGCCCGGGTGGGAAGGAGGGAGGAGTGAGCGAGTCCCGGGCCCCGCGGCGACGGTCGGGGAGCTCCCAGGGCGGCAGGGCGGGGAGGGAGGGTGGGTGGGCAGCTTGGCCGGCCGGCCGGCAGGCAGGCGGCGGGGGGCGGGCGGCTCCGGCAACTCAGGCGCCCCTGGCAGCACAAGCACAGAACCGCCCCGGCTCCGGCTAACAATAGGCTCCGGCCGCAGCGCTCCGGCTCTTATAGGCGCCGGCACGTCCTAGCCGAGCCCCGAGGCAGGCTGGGAAATGGAGTCTACGTACCGGCCCCATGCCCAACTGCATGCTGGGAGTTGGAGGCGGCGAGTGCCGCAAACCAGAAGCCGGCCGGCGAACAGGCTACGGAGACCACGTCCGCAGCTGACCCTGGGAAGGCGGGTTTGGTGCCGCTGCAGTCTTTTGAAACGGAAGGCAGGCGCCCCTCAGCTATACATCTTCAGTGACTAAACGAATTCTCCCTTTTTTCTTTATCCAGTACCACACTCCCATGCCTAAGGAACATAATCCTCCTCACTCATGGGTCTTAGTCTTCAGCAATATGACTTGCTGCAACCCGCCCAAGTTAGAAGAAAATACAAGCATTATTTTGAGTTATCTACATATATGATGGGCTGATTTAGGTGTTTTCTTTCAAAAAAAATTTACCATTGTCTTTGATATTCACAACTTTGCAGCCCATCTTTAGGATGGGGAAAACAAAGACTAAGAAATCCAAAGTAACTTGAGACTTGCCAAGGACATAGAGCTTTCCGCCCCCCCCCCCCAATCTCGTTTCTCCCTTGACTTGTAAGACTTTGCTGGATCTAGACACATCCTGTAGTGCTCCATCCTTAATCCATCATACTGTTGTGCTCCACCCCCAATTTGTCATCCAGTTTCCTTCTACCGTCACTGTCCCATACTTTGCTTCAATACAATAACAGTCCACTGGTATCCTTGGGCAATTATGCTTTTCTTATCTCAGGACCTTTTGTCTAGAACCTTTTCCACCAGCTGACCATAAGCTTACTCCTTCACTTAGTATCTGTTCAAATGTCCTCATATCAGAGTTTCTTTAGCCATATTCCTAGAAGTGCTTCTCCTTAGTCTCTATCCTTTTGCCTTACATTTCTCCTAGCATTACCATCTGACATATTTATTGTTTTTCAGTCTTCTTTCACTTGACTGAATTCCACCAGTCAAAGAAATTGTTTTGTTCACTGTATCCTTAGTACAAAACCTGGTATTTGACGTTTGGAAGCACAGTAGATATTTATTGGAGGGACTTTTTTTTTTGGGGGGGGGGGTTTACTAGGATTTAACCCAGGGGCACTCTACCCAGTCCTTTTTAAATTATTTTAATTTTGAGGCAGGGTCTCCCTAAATTGCCAGGGCTGGCCTTTAAGTGTAATCCTCCTGAGTCTCTGGGATTACAGGTATGGGTCACTGTGCTGGTGAGTAGCAGGATTTTAACTCAAGTTAGGCTAGTTCCAAATGCTAGTGTATTTTTCACTGCAACCAAGAAATTAGGAAGCCAAATCTACTGGCTATCAAGCCATCTCACCTTTAGAATTGAGAGGATGAATGGCTTAGAAAATTGCCAACTATTTTCCAGAGTTCTCCCTTAGGGAACGTCAGAAACTTTAAGCAGCTAGGACACCATAATGCAAAATGAAAAAACAACAGGTTATCATTAAAAAAAAAAAAGTCAATTTGGGGGGTACCAGGCACTAATCATCTACCTGTTGGAATTTAGAATGAATGACATGTGATCAAGAGCATGGAGCCAGACTGCTCCTATTCCTCCACTCACCTGTGGTGTGACCCTGGGCAAATTACATAACTTCTGTGCCTTAGCTTCTTCATCTGAAAAATGGGGATAACAGTATATATCTCACAGGATTTTATGAAGGTTGAACAGTAACTATATTACTAAATGTTTACAACACACTCAGTGCTATGTAAATATTATTTAAAATGATAAGTTATCTAATCTTTCTGGGCAAAGACAAAAAAGAAAAGGCCCCAGATCATTATGTGAATCAGTGGGCTAACAAAAAAAACAAACAAAAAAAAACAGCCTAAAGGGGATGTTGAGCAGGCTAAAAAGGTATCTCATAGGCCTACACATTCAGAGTTCCAACAGTCATAGAAATTTGTCAACCTCAATGTCCAGGTTTATTGATTAATGCCATCAAACTAGAAAGTAGCAAAGGCTGGGTGCAGTGGAAAATGCCTGTAATACCATTACTGAGGAGGCTGAGGCAGGTGGATCACAAGTTCAAAGCCAGCCTGGCCAATTTAGTGAGATCCCGTCTCAAAACAAATTTTTTTAAAAAGGTAGCTCAATGGTAGTACTCTTGCTTAGTATGCAGAAGGCCCTAGGTTCAATCCCAGTACTATAAAAACAAGAGGCCAGGCATGGTGGTGCAAGCCTGTTATGTTAGTGGCTCAGGAGGCTGAGACAGGATTGCAAGTTCTAAGCCAGCCTCAGCAACTTAGGTCCTAAGCAACTCATCGAGACCCCATCTCAAGTTAAAAATAAAAAGGGCTGGGGATCTGGCTCAGTGGTTAAGTGCCCCTGGGTTCAATCCCTAGTGCAAAAAGAAAGAGGGGCTGGGGTTGTGCTCAGTGGTAGAGCACTTGCCTGGCATGTGTGAGGAACTGGGTTTGATCCTCAGCACCACATAAAAATAAAGATATTGTGTCCACCTAAAAGAAAGAAAGAAAAACAAAACAAAACAAAAAACTAGAAGATGTCAAATCATGAGTAGCACATTCTTTGAAAAAACAGCAGAATTCAATTTTGCAAGAAGCTCTAGATCCGTTAAAAGATCATCTGGACTTCTAGCAAATATCACAACTACGCATCATGAAGTCACTTATTCACTCTATTTAGCCCTTATGATACAATCACTAGGTTAAGTTACTACAGTTGTGCCAGTTAACCCATAATAACTGCAATTCTGCTCCAGTAAGCAGGGCCTTTGGAAGGCAAAGGTCTGATGGCAGCTGCTAAGGAAGCTCAAGTGCATAAGAATAGGAAAAGAATTTCTATGTCTTTGAAATAGAATTACAAAGAAAAGTGAGAAAAATGCTAATATTATTATGTTAAGAATAACACTGGATGTGCCATTCTAAATATTACTTCTTTGTCCAGACCATGCTGGAGCTTATGTATGGACAGCTGGGAATGCACACAAATTACTAATAGCTAGTTTTAGGGGTTAAAAAAAATCAAAAGACATAAGACCAAAAACAAGCACTGCAAACAGAAGCCACAAAACCCTGGCAAGGTAGTGCTTGCCTATAATTAACAGCTACTCAGGAGGCTGAGGCGGGAGGATCGCAAGTTCAAGGCCAGCCTGAGCAAATAAGCAACTAACCCTGTCTCAAGATAAAAAATAAAAAGAGCTGGGAATGTAACTTAGTGGTAGAACACGGCTGGGTTCAATCCCCAGAACAGCAAATAAATGAATGAATGAATGAATGAATAAAAAACAGCAGCTGTGGATAAAATCCCCAAAGTCAGATTTCGTGTTCTGGGCAGTATTTATATATCCATCTTGCAGTTATATCTACATAGGAAGGCAATCTTATACTCAGGAGTATCTTTAGTTTACTGAGCAACTAAATAAGATATATAAAGTACAAAATAAAATTGTTTTATAGTCATTTTCCATTTGAATCTCTGAACAACCCCTATTATTAAACCCCTACTGTATGAATTATTATCTCCTTTCTTCTTCTTCTTTTTTTTTTTTTTGTAGTGCTAAGGATTGAATCCAGGGCCTTATGCATACTAGGCAAGTATTCTACCACTGAACCCTAGCACTAGAGAGTAAGCTTAATAAATTCAAGTAAGTGAATGAAAATCTGAAGCAAGATTATAAAGATGTCTAGGGAAAGATATTAACTAATCCTTTAAATGGAAAATTAGACAGAACTCAAAAATAAAACAGGAATCTGTAGTGATTAAAATGAGGAACATATACCTCATCTTAAAAAAAAAACTAAGGAAAAAAAACTAAAAAACTTAGTTTTTTTTTTTAAGATGAGGTATATGTTCCTCATTTTAATAAACTAGTTATTATTCATGTCCCAAAAGATCACATACACAGTAGAAAATAATATAATTACAATATGATAGTATTATTTTAAAAAGCAAGTTTCCTTATAATTGAAATTAGTCATAAAAAATTATATACAACTTTTAAATTTTTGAATTTGAGAATGCAAATGCTTGTCTTACTTGCAGTTTTTCAGGTAGCATTTTAGAATAGGCCTGTGTTCATAAGGAACAACATAAAAGAAATGTGAAAATAAAGAGGGAAGATGTAGAAAGATTGAGGAAGTGGTTCAAGGTTGAAGGTAAAATACAAGGTCATTGAAAGAAGCAAGGAATCCGCAGAATAAAAGCAGTTGCTGGTAGCATTACTGTCATGTCACATAGGACATCTTTCCCAGATCATTCCTCGTTTAAGTCTTAGAATTAGTATGATGAAGTAAAAATGTAATCATAAACTAAAAATAAATATTCTAGCAGAAAAAGCTTTACCCCACAACTAAGAAAATAAGAGCATTTATGTGAAAAACAACGCTCTTTTCACAGAGAGCTATCCTCTCTGATACAGAATATAAATGATTCAGCTATGTGGGACATTTGTGCCATTCCTGTTAAGACTGGAGTTCTTGTGACAAACCAGTAGGGGCCATAACAAATCAGATACCTGTAGAAGAACCATCCATGGCCAAGAAAGCAGACTAATGATTTAGTAAAATAATTAAATGGTTCTACTTTAGCTTTCAGTGCCAAACTATCTAAAATTGTTGGTCCTGGCCAGAGAAAAAAGTTACAATGAGGGAGAAGTCAGTCCTGGCTTCAAATATTTATACTCTAAGTAGGTTACTTTCAAGACTGAATGATGACGTTTCAGTCAGCCTTTCATGGTGATTTGCAAAACAGTTCAATCTCTGCAGCAACCCTATACAAAAGACTATCTTAGAATATTTTGGTATATAAAGGGTTTTGAGAGCAGTCTTCCATTACACATAAATAAAAAATGGCTGGCTCCATTATCACACAAACTTCCCATCCTTACTTACCAAACTTCCCATGTACCTCCAGCTCAGTGGTGAGATTATGCTGTGACCCTTGCAAGCAACCCAGTACCTCAAAGTGACTGACTTCCAGGAATGAGAACACTTGCCTCTCAAGTAGACCTTGCCTTTTTGGGTCGTTAGCTATTTCTATTTGTTATATTATAATCACTTTCCAGCCAATAAGACCATTTTAATTTCTCTTCCTTTTAAAGGACTTCTCAAATAAATCATTTATGTGGGCAAACATTCTTATTGGGCCATAATATTGGACAAAAAATCCTATTAGTTAATAGCACAATTCATTTAGTGACTAATAATCCTTAAGAGTCCTGCTACAACTCCTCCCCCCTTTTATTTCCCAATTGAATTATCAAGTCTTTATACAGATTTTCCTACATGGAACCTACTATTCTTCAAGGGAACAGTATAGACAATAGTAAGTCAAATAGAATGCTATTCCACTTCTCAGAAGGGTCTAAAATACAACCATTCTGCTTCTTATATGCCTTCAATACAAAACACAAAACCATTTACTTTAAAATTTACTATCACAAAAAGATAAAATCCAGCAAATTTTGCTTCTAGAAATATATTTTAGAGATACGTGCAAAAAAAAAACTCATAAAAATGAAAGTTCAAATATATTTAACCTGAATGGCATCCATAGAGAATAGTTATTTTAAAAAATGAATACAACTATAAATTCTAATATAGAAAGATAAAGATGTTCAATGTATGTTAAATACAAAAATGAAGTTGCAGATTATTAGTGTAACATGAACCCTTCTGAGAGAGAGAGAGAGAGAGAGAGTGTGTGTGTGTGTGTGTGTGTGTGTGTGTTTGTGTGTGTATACTGGAAAGGGGAAATGCAATGATTACCTCTTTAGTGTGGGACTAAAAGATAAGGAGAAAGTTATGCCCTTCTTTATTGTTTTAACTTATAATTTTGTGTATTACTTTTAAAATGAAAAAGGTAGTTTAAAATTTACATTTAATTAAAAGGATCAATAGTGAACATATGCAATTTTGTAAAGCAAATAAAATAATTACAATGTTCTATTACTATACCAATTCTTACCAATTATATCACACTGGCACAATAAATGTGTTGGTGGAGAGCTAAAGAAAGCCCAATATATTTTCCGGTAAAATTAAAGATCTGTAATTACAATGCTGTATAAATTCATTTTCATAAATACTGTTCTAATAAAACCCTGACTTCAAGTAAAAATTAATAATTATAATTTATAGTCAATATATTAATAGAATTCTATGCATCATTTGCAATACATAAGAATCATAGATTCACAGATTTGAAAGGAACCTTAAAAGTCACCTAGTCCAACCCTGCTATCCTAACATCAAAATAGGGGGGAAAAATCATAACCAATAGTAACCTGCTAAGGAAAGGAGAGCCAACTTCACTGAAGCAGAGACTCAATCATAGGAACACAAAACAACTAAAAATTTCTCCTCAAAATGGGGCATCAAGTAATCACTCTTTAAAAAAGCATTTTGGCTTAACATGTTGAGTTGCCCAAGTCAGTTTTAAAGAAGTCACTGACTTGGGGATGGGGTTGTGGCTCAGCGGTAGAGCTCTTGCCTAGCACATGTGAGACCCTGGGTTCGATCCTCAGCACCACATAAAAATAAATTTAAAAATAAAAAGTCACTGACTTAATTTTCTGGTTTTAAGATTCTCAATTTGTTTCAAACCAAAAGAAATTAGAATGCATTGCAGGTTGAATTTTTTGTAATATTTATTTTTTAGTTTTAGGTGGACACAATATCTTTATTTTGCATTTACGTGGTGCTGAGGATCGAACCCAGTGCCTCGTGCATGCTAGGTGAGCACTCTACCACTGAGCCACAACCCCAGCCCGCAGGTTGATTTTAATAAATAAAAATATCCGTAAAAAAAAAGTTAAAACTCTGTCAAATACTTTAAACACACAAACACACACACACATCCAATACAGAATCTTAACATTGTCTTTGTTCACCTGAATATAAACTGTGGAGAGATTTCTAAAACTACAAGAGAAAAAAGAAGATCCATGATGATACACACACACACACACACACACACACATATACATACACACTCTCTCTCACTCTCTCATTCTTAAGGAAGAACAAAAACATATGGTAAGAGTGCAAATAGGACAGGAATTAATATCTTCTTTTTCTTTTTGATACTGGGGACTGAACCCAGAAGAGCTCTACCATTGAGCTACCTCCACAGCCCTTTTTAAAATTTTTACTTTAAGACAGGGTCTTTCTATATTGCCCAGGCTGGCCCTGAACTTTCAATCCTCCTGTCTCTGCCTCACAAGTCACTGGACTTAGGTATGTGTCACCATGTCTGACAGGAATTAATTTCTTGTAAAGTTTATATAAAATAATACTACATGAGTAAAAGTATTTCCTATACCAAGAGAAGATTCAGAGGTGAAAGCAGTAATGGCCTAACTCATATATAAATGGTTTAAAAATGTCGTTCAAGAACAATGAATTTTAGGAGTTACAGATAATCCTGAGTTTTTACCACCTCTAATTATGATTCTGATAGCAGATGTCACTTTAAAAGTATCTTTTGTACGTCTTGATTTGTTCATTATTATTTAGGTGTGGTTTGTCTTTTTCAGTGGTTAATTCCTTAGTTCCTCAGAAAAGCCATGGTAAGAAACAATGGTGAGCATAGGCTATAAAGAAGGGTGGCACTGGTGATACTGGATGGAAAATAATATCAGTTAGCCTAGGTTTGGATTTCAGCATCACTACTTGCTAGTTGCCTGTTATTTCGCAAGCTTCTTAGCCACTATGTGTCTCCATTTCCCCATCTTTAGTTAGGGATCACTGTAGTGCCTACTTCATACAGGAAGTAAACAAGATAATCCATTTAGAAAATTTTCTGCCTGGCTCAATAAATAACTGGCCAAAACAACTACCGGTTATAGTATCACAAGTGAACCAGAAGAAATTCTTCGTGTATTTCCCCTCATTGATGAAGTTTTCAGGAACCAATTGTGGCAAAAAAACAAAACAAAACAAAACAAAAAACAAAAACCTAAAACAAAACAAAAAAAGAGATGACAATATGGTTGATGCAAAAGAGATTGAGGACCTAGTCTTATGAATATAGATGTTCATTTTTATATTAGAAAAAAATTACATGACTCCATATCACAAAATTTAACATCTTTCCATTAAACATCACACAATTCCCATCATTACTATGCCCTACATATAACCTAAATGATGTGGAGTTCCTACTGATATCCAATAACAGGGGCCAAAAGTGTAACTAAAAAAAAATCTCTGCAGAACTGCATGTTGGGCAGTGGTCTGTGTGTGACACAGAGCTTAGGCCAACACAGAGGGCTGGGATTCTGCCTCCAGGGTCTAGATTCCCCCGACACAGTCAGATGAGCCAGATTCCTGCAGACCTTCAAATCTCCATTCACATGCCAAGAGGGCAGTTTTCAAGAGGTGAGGAAAGCAGCAGCCACTGAGCATGGGATGCTCCACTCCTACTTCAGTATAATATGATAGCTATCATTGGTTTCTGCTGCAAAAAAGAGAGAGAGAAAGGGAGAATTTTTAGTCACCTTTAAAACAGTAGGAGAAAAAAACTATGGTAAGGTTCTTGTGAGAGGGAATAAAGCCAGCACAAGATAAGGGTTGCATACTAACTGGGCATGGTGACTCACACCTGTAATCTCACAGCTTGTGGGGCTGAGGCAGAAGAACAGTTCAAACCCAGCCTCAGCAATTTAGTGAGACCTTGTCTTAAAATAAAAAACTGGCTGGGGATGTGGCTCAGTGGTTAACCACCACCATTGTGTTAAATCCCTGGTTTACAAAAAAAAAAAAAGCAACATACTTTTCATTTAGCATAGAATGCTTTGTACAGATGGAGCCTGACTTATGATAATTCCATTTATGATACTTAGGCTAACAAAAGGTGCAAAAGTGATATGCATTCAGTAGAAAATGTAATTTGAATTTTGATCTTTTCCTGGGCTAGGAATAAGTGGTATGAAACTCTATCATGATGCTGGGCAGTGGCAATGAGACACAGTTTGGGGTAAGCAGCAAGATCACCTGGGAAAACAACTTAGAATTCTACAATGTGCTGGGTTGTCAAGCTATAAGGTTGGATAGGTTAGGTGCATTAAATGCATTTTCAACTTTTGACATTTTCAGCTTAGGATGGGTTTATCAGGATGTGACCCTATCATAAGTCAAGGAGCATACATAATAAATAGGTATTATAGGGGCTGAGATTGTGGCTCAGAGGTGGAGTGCTCGCCTAGCACGGGCGGGATTCGGGTTCGATCCTCAGTACCACAAAATAAAGGCATTGTGTTGTGTCCATCTACACCTAAAAAATAAATGTTTAAAAAAAATAGGTATTATAAAAATAATGTGCCTTGATTTCCTCATTTGTCAGATGGAAGAGAATGGGGGATGGGGTTGGGGCTCACTGGTAGAGCACCTGCTTTGCATGTGTGAGGCACTGGGTTCGATCCTCAGTACCACATAAAAATAAATAAATAAAGATTTCCTAATTAAAAAAAAAAGATGGAAGAGAATGGTAGAGAGTTGTCAGTGTTCTTTATTGATTTTGATAATGGTAAAAAGGCCAACTCACACAAAGAAACAATCTCTAGTAATACCACTTTTTTATTGCATATATGATTTCTTCCATATTTCTCTTTAAAAAAAGTCAAATATGAAAAGAGCTTTATTTTCCTTTGGTTCTGGGGATTGAACCCAGGACCCAGTGCATGCTAAGCATGTGCTCTACCACTGAACTGCACTCACAGCCTGAAAAAAGGTTTTGAAAGACTTAGAAACTAAAAGTTATTTCTCTTACAATTTTATTACCTTTCATTGTGTCCAGAATAAAACAGGCTTCTTCCTGAAAGTTCTGTATCATCTGAAAAAAGGCAAGAAAAATTTCTGATTATTAAAAACTTTGGTTTGCTATATTATTTTGACAATGTGGCTTTTCATAATGTTAGATTTAAGTAAAAAACATAAAAAAGACCCTATTTCTGTGTTCCTAAGGTGGGGTTTATATGATGGGATTTATAGGTCACAAATAGAGTATACCTGAATTTCTATAGAATCATGTAAGTGTTTTCCTCCCAATTTCCAAAAGCCTGCTTCATGAGTCTGTTTGTTTTTAGGGGGGTCCTCCCCATGTCTGATTTTGAAATTTTAAAACAGAGGGGTTGGGTTTGTGGCTCAGTGCTAGAGCACTCGCCTGGCATGCATGAGTCACTGGGTTTGATCAGCACCACATAAAAATAAAATAAAACGTATTATTTCCACCTACATTAAAAAAGAAATAAATAAAACAGAGGCTCTAGAACAGTCATCTTAAAAGTGGAGTATGCATTTCTCTTGGTTAACCCCCAAATTTTCCAAGGGGAACAAAGACACTAATAGGCCCTTATGTGAGAACTGACATCCAGGTCTTCAACTTTCTTAAATCCTGTTTAGTTTTTCTTCTCCATTTCCCCATCTCAAATTCCCATCTCCCTTTTAACAAAATAATAGAATACTACTGAGAATACTAGAGTACTACAAAGGTGCTCTGGCCTTGGGTGTAAAAGCATCATGGTGCCAAAGCGGAATTACAAAAGTGAATTCTAATGACTGGTAACACTCTTGTATGAGTCACATGGTTTCTAATTCTTTCCTTTTGTTAGAATTGAAGAGTTACCTAATCTCAAATTGTCAAATGATACATGACTCAAAATAATTTGTGATAACATCACTATATAATTTTTAGTACATAACAAAAAAACCCAGTGTTGAGGTTGTAACAAAACTCTATCAGTTCCTATTTATTAATTTAGGTAAATTAGGCTCCACAGCACCTATATCTAGGGGGAAAAATCAAGATAGAATTGATGCTGAATGCTGAGTCATTTTAGCAATTAATAGGCAGTATTCTTCAGACACATTAATTGTGTGCTAGGGTGAGGGTAGGGAATGAAACTATTCCATTGACCTCATTAATAGATGCATGCATAATAAACTTATTTCTTTTTCTGGTGCTGGGGATTGAACCCACTAAGTATGTGCTCTATCATGGAGTTACATCTCTAGCACTTTTTCATGTTTAATTACTTATTAAACATGTAATATTTTTGTTTTTTTAAAAAAGTTACATAATTGTGATAATTCTATTCAGAAGAAATAATTTTTGAACTACTAATGAAAATAAAAGATTTCCTAAAACCTCTTTAGTTTTGGTTGAAACAAATTTTTGTTTCAGGAACTGGGACTGTGGGTAAGCAGTACAGCGCTCGCCTAGCATGTGCAGGGCCCTGGGTTCAATCCTCAGTACCACACAGATAAATAAAATGAAGATACTGTGTTCAACTACAAATAAAAAAAAAATATTTAAATTTTTTTTTTGTTTGTTTCAAAGGAATATGGCAGGATAATCAATAAAAGACATTTAAGCATTAAAATGTTATGGTCGGATACAAGTCTATGGGGATGTTGAGTGTAGTGGCTATAATCCCAGCTACTCAAGAGTGTCAGGCAGGAAGATCACTGAATTTGAGACCAGCCTGAGAAAATTAGACCCTGCCTCAAAGTAAAAAAAAAAGGGGGGGGGGGGCGGTGGTCAGGCGCAATAGTGCAAGCCTGTAATCCCAGCAGCTCAGGAAGCTGAGACAGGAGGATTCCAAGTTCAAAGCCAGCCTCAGCAACTTAATGAGTCCCTATCTCAAAATAAAAAATAAAAATATGTCTGGGGTTGTGGCTCAGCGGCAGAGCACTTGCCTTGCACGTATGAGGCATTGAGTTTGATCCTCAGCACCACATAAAAATAAATAAATAAAATAAAGGTCCATCTACAATTAAAAATAATATTTTAAAAAAAGGACTGAGAATGTGGCTCAGTAGTTAAGTGCCACTGGGTTCAATCCCCAGTACCAATAAATAGATAGATAGATAGATAGATAGATAGATAGATAGATAGATAGATCAATTTAAAAAAATGGGCTGGGGCACCCCTGGGTTCAATCCCTAGTATTATAGGAAAAAATAAAAATGAAGTCTATGGGAGAGGCAAATGGAAATATGGGTTAAAGGAAACATAGGAATAATATAAAAATTCTAACTCATAAAGAAAATCATGGTTATGTATTTTTTTAAATGGTTGGTATCTGTATTTAATCACTCCTATAATTCTGATCCTCTATATGGGGGGGGGGGTGGATCACTGTTGTACTTAAATTACATGGAATGCAATTAGAATAGTAATGAAACCATTTCACTCTTTTTTGGGGGACAGCAGGGATTGAACCCAGGGGTGCTTACCCACTGAGCCACATCCTCAGCCCCTTCCCCTTTAAAAAATATATATTTTTATGACTTTATTTATTTACTTTTTCTGTGGTGCTAAGGATCGAACCCAGTGCCTCACCCATGCTAGTCAAGTGCTCTACCAATAAGCTACAGCCCCAGCTTCCCGCCCCAGCCCTTTTTATTTTTTATTTTGAGACAGGGTCTTACTATGTTGCTGAGGCTGTCTTTGAACCTGCAATCTTCCCAAGTCACTGGGATTATAGGCATGCACCACCGCACCTGGCTAACCATTTCATTCTTAAATATCATGATGTGCGCAGGAATGTCATCTTTTACAACTCCTTTTCCCCCAAATGGTAAATCTTTTACAACTATTTTAAAATTTTTAAATTAGGCTGAGTTTGGTGGGGCATGTTTGTAATCCTAGTGACTTGAGAGGTTGAGACAGGATGGTTACTAACTTGATGTCAGCCTTGGCAACTTTTGAGACTCTGTCTGAAAAGAAAAATATTAAAAGAAGGTTGGGGATGTAGCTCAGTGGTAAAGCATCCCTGGGTTCAATTCCCAGTACCAAAAAAAAGAAAAGAAAAGAAAAGAAATTATGTTATGAAGGAAGTAAGAAAGCAAAAACAGTCTTAGCCACAGACATAGTGGAACATAGTCCCAGTTCCTTAGGAGGCTGAGGTAGGAGGATTACTTGAGTTCAGGAGTTCATGGCCAAAACTCACATTACTAAAATTTGTGGTGAAAATGAAAATATAACAACAGACACTACCGAAATACAGACAATAATTAGAAGCTATTTTGAAAATTTAGACTCTAATAAAATAGAAAATCTAGAAGACAATGACAAATTTCTAGAGACATTTAAACTACCCAAGTGGAATCAGGAGGACATAGAAAATTTAAACAGATCAATTTTAAGCAAGGAAATTGAAGACACCATCAAAAGCCTACCAACAAAGAAAAGCCCAGGACCAGACAGATTCTCAGCCAAGTTCTACCAGACCTTCAAAGAAATACTAACACCAATCCTCTTCAAATTATTCCATGAAATAGAAAAGGAGGAATTCTTCCAAACTCATTTTATGAAGATAGTATCACCCTGATACCAAAACCAGACGAAGACACATTGAGGAAAGAAAACTTCAGACCAATATCCCTGATGAACATAGATACAAAAATTCTTAATAAAAAACTGGAAAATCACATACAAAAACATGCTAGGCAGTGCACCATGATCAAATGGAGTTCATTCCAGGGATGCAAAGTTGGTTCAACATACAGAAATCAATAAATATAATTCATCACACCAATAGACTTAAAGAAAAGAATCACATGATTGGGCTGGAGTTGTAGCTCAATGGTAGAGCACTTGCCTAGCATGTGTGACACTGGGTTCAATTCTCAACACTGCATATAAATAAGTACATTAATTAATTAATTAATTAAAGGTACATCAACAACTAAAAAAAAAACATGATTATCTCAATAGAAGCAGAAAAAGCATTTGACAAAATACAGCATCCATTCATGTTCAAAACACTAGAAAACCAGGCATAGTAGGAACATACCTCAACATTGTAAAACCAAACCCAACACCATTCTATACAGAAAAATTGAAAGCATTCCCTGTATAAACCAGAGCAAGACAAGGATGCCCCTTTTACCACTTCTACTCAACATAGTCCTTGAAATTCCATCCAGAGCAATTAGACAGAAGAAAGAAATTAAAGGGATAAGAACAGGAAAAGAAGAACTCAAACTATCCTTATTTGCTGAGGACATGATTCTATATTTAAAGACCAAAAAAACTTTTAGAAATCAGCCTGGAATGGTGGCATACGCCTGTAATCCCAGCAGTTCAGGAGGCTGAGACAAGAAGATCACAAGTTCAAAGCCAGCTTCAGTAAAAGTGAGGCACTAAGCAACTCAGTGAGACCCTGTCTCTAAATAAAATACAAAACAGGGTTTGGGATATGACTCAGTGGTCGAGTGCCCCTGAGTTCAATCCCCAGTACTAAAAAAAAAAAGTCTTTTAGAACTCATAAATGAATTCAGCAAAGTAGCAGGATATAAATTAACACCCATAAATCAATTATGTTCCTATACATCAGTAATAAATCAATTGAAAGAAAAATTAGGAAAACTATCCCATTCATAATAGCCTTGAAAAAAATAAAATATTTGGGCATCAATCTAACAAAAGGTGAATGACCTCTACAATGAAAACTATAAAATACTAAAGAAAGAAATTGAAGACGACCTTGGAAGATGGAAAGATCTCCCCTGTTCTTGGATAGGCAGAATTAACATTGTCAAAATGGCCACACTGCCAAAAATGCTATACAGATTTAATGCAATTCCTAGTAAAATGCCAATGACATTCTTCCTAGAAATAGAAAAAGCAATCATCAAATTCATTTGGAAAAATAAGAGCCCCAGAATAGCCAAAGCAGTGCTCAGCAAGAAAAGTTAAAGCAGGAGGCATCCCAATATCAGACCTTAAATTTTATTACAGAGCTATAGTAACAAAAACGACATGATATTGGCACCAAACAGACATGAAAACCAATGTCACAGAATAGAAGACACAAAGACAAACCCACATAAATACAGTTATCTCATACTAGACAAAGGCACCATAAACATACCTTGGAGAAAAGATAGCCCCTTCAACACATGTGCTGGTAAACTGGAAATCCATATGTAGCAAAATGAAATTAAACCCCATCTCTCACCCTGCACAAAACTCAACTCAAAGTAGAACAAGGACCGAGGCATTAGACTAGAGACCCTATATCTACTAGGAGAAAAAGTAGGACCCAAACTCCATAATGTTGGCTTAGGAACTGAATTCCTCAATAAGACTCCTAAAGCACAAGAAGTAAAGTCAAGAAACAATAAATGGGATGGTATATAAAAAAAAAATTCTTCACAGCTAAGGAGACAATCAAGAACATGAGCAGAAAGCCTTAGGAATGGGAGAAAATCTTTGCCACCTCAGAGCATTAATCTCCAAAATATATAAAGAACTCAAAAAACTTACTACCACAAAAACATATAACCTAATCAATAAATGGGCAAAGGAACTGAACAGATACTTCACAGAAGAAATATAATCAAGCAATAAATATATGAAAAAATGTTCAACATCTCTAGCAATAAGAGAAATGCAAATAGAAACTACACTGAGATTTCATCTCACTCTAGTCAGAATGGCAATTATCAAGACTATAAGGAATGATAGGGGTTGGGATTGTGGCTTAATGGTAGAATGCTTGCCAAGCACATGTGAGGCACTGGGTCCGATCCTCAACACCTCATAAATAAATAAATAAATAAATAAACAGACCGATAGGTAAATAAATAAATAAAGGCATTGTGTCTATCTACAACGAAAAAAATATATATATTTAAAAAAAAGGATATAAGTAATGATAAATGTTGGCAAGGATGTGGGGGAACAATTACACTCATACGTTGCTGGTGGGACTGCAAATTGGTGCAACCATTTTGGAAAGCAGTATGGAGATTCCTCAGAAAACTTGGAATAGAAACACCACTTGACCCATTATCCCACTCCTCAATATATACCCAAAGGATTTAAAATCAGCATACTATAGTGATGTAGTCACATCAATGTTCACAGCAGTTCAATTCATAATAGTTAAGCTATGGAACCAATCTAGGTGCCTTTCAACAGATGAATGGATAAAGAAATGTGGTATATATATATACAATGGAATATTACTCAGCCATAAAGAAAAATGGAATTGGGGCTGGGGCTGTAGCTCAGTGGCAAAGTGCTTGCCTAGCACATGTGAGGCACTGGGTTCAATCCTTAGCACCACATAAAAATAAATAAATAAAATAAAGTCATGCTGTCCATCTGTTAAAAAAAAAAAAAAAAAGAATAAGAATGGAATTATGGCATTTGCAGGCAAATGAATGGACCTGGAAATTATCATGCTCAGTGAAATAAGCCAATCCCCAAACACCAAAGGCTGAATTGCATACTAACACACAATTGGGGATGGGGGGCAGAGAATAGAAGTTCACTGGATTAGACAAAGGGGAATGAAAGGAAGGGAGGAAGTTTGGGAATAGGAAAGACAGTAGAATGAATTGAACATAACTTTCCTATGTTCATATATGAATACCTGACCAGTGTAACTCCACATTATTTACAACCATAAGAATGGGAAGTTATACTCCATGTATGTATAGTATGTCAAAATACATTCTACTGTCATGTATAACTAAAAAGGACAATTAAAAAAAAAAAAAAAAAAAGAGTTCATGGCCAGCCTAGGCAACATAGTGAGATCCTATCTTAAAAAAAAAAAAATTAAATAAAAAAGAAAGTTTAGAAAACTCCTGTCTAGAAAAACCGAACTCCTCTCCAGTGGAACTAATCTTGCTGTTGTTACATGGTGCCCTGACAAACTAATTATCATCTGTACGAAATTCAACTGTACTAAAAAACCTACCTCATCACTGATGAGCACATGGATTCCTGTTGGCCCCTGCTTATAAATCTGGCTGATCTGGCGAGGAGAAATGCTGAAAAGCTGAGCAATTTTTTCTGTCAATTCAACAGCTGTCAGTTCTTCTAGATAGATGGCATGGTATACTGCAAAGGAGAAATAGCAACAGTAGTCAATACAAAGGTTCTCTGACTTTGCAGGTAATCTAATCATTAAGAATGCTCACTTTTCAGAAGGACTCACAAATCAATCCTAGCTGGTACTTGCTAGCTGTGTGACTTAGGGCAAGTTAATATTTAATATCCCTAGGCCTTATTTTCCTCATTTAAATGTTGGAGATAACAATAAAATTCACAACAAAGAGGAAATTATTAGTTGTAAAAATTAAAGTGTGTAAAAAGTGTTGGGAATAGTACCTGACATATGTTAGGAGCTCAATAAATGTGAGCAATTACCAACATGGCCATAAATCATCTCTTCACCTTTCTTCATCTATCCTGGTCTGCCCAGAACAACCTACCGAAGAAAGTACCATTTGAGTCTCCGTCCTCATGCTTCTGTTGTGGTTGCTGCTGCTGTTGCTGCTGCTGTTCCCTCAACTGTAATGATTCCTGACAGACGTAAATGGTTAACCTTGGACGCACCATCCTATGCAGTAAAGAAAAGGGTTGTTAATCTTGCATATTTTATGGTAGGTTCATTTTAAAGAAAAACTTGTATTTCTACATTAATAGTATAGAGCAGGGATTGAAAACAGGCAAATCATACAATTCATTTGCCAGCTTTACTAGTTCACCTGTGGTGGCTTTTGTTTGTTTAAACTGAACTAGTTCCAACAGGAAGCATCAGATAAACCTGTGAATTTTGACTTTTCTTGAAAATTCAAATCTAGCAGTCCAGGAACCCCATTCTCGCATGAAAGCAATCATGTTATCCTTACATGGTGTGTGCATTCTTTACTGAACCCTAAATTTTGACTGTCATTCCTTTACAATATCTATGTGGTCCCTGTAGTCATTTAAGTTTGTGATCTTTGGTGAAAAGGTAAGAAATGTCCAAAAATGTATGAATCACTGCTTTATGGATAAGGCTCAAGATAAACATTTCACTAAAAAATGCTAATATAGTAAACTGAAGAATCTTACCTTCTCCTAAGTATTCTAAGCCCTTTCTGGCCTCTTACTTCTTACTCTAAGGTATACATTTACCTCTTGATCTGATCATCTAATTCCTTTCTATTTCTAAACATTCTTTAGATAATACACTTAAAATGAAAGAGCCATTCTTTTTCCCCTAAGTTGCTTACAACTGAATTTCATCTCTTTCCTTAATATTTTCCAAGATTATAGCCAATCTGACTCAATATCCCTTGTAATATTATAAATATAAATTCTCCAAAATTTATTAGTTATTTGGGTCTATTGTCATTGACCTCTGTTTTTTCCATCAATATTACTACTATGTATTTAAAACTATTTTAAATCTCAAAAGAACTTCAAATTAGTCTTTATTACAAGTATAATTTGTAAACATACACTTAAATAATTCCAACCCAGGGCTGGGGGCAGGGGGTATAGTTCAGTGGTAGAGCACTTGCCTAGCATGCCTAAGACCCTGCATTTGCTCTTCAGTACCACATTAAAAATAGATAAATCCTCCCCCAAAACTTTGGAATGATCTGTTCTCCAGTTAAAACTGATTCAGGGCTTTAGTACCTGCTGTTTCTTCTGCCTGGAATGTTCTTCCCTCATGACTCCATAGCTCCTTCATCTTTCTCATAACAATTTAAATATCCTCTCCTCATAGACCTCTTTCCTGACCATCTTCTCTGTACTCTGTAGCCCATTCTCTTGTTTTTGCACATTTGTTTTATTTGCCTTTAAAGCCCTCACTATCCAAAAAATTTATTATTTATATATAGTTTTCTCCCTACTAGAAAGTAAACTCACCAGTTAAAAAAAAAAAAAAAAAAAAGAGTAAACTCTGTTGTAACAATGGGTACTTGTCTGTTTTGTTCATGAATATGTCTCCAGAGCCTATAATAGTAACTGGCTCATGATAAAGACATACAGATTTATTGGATGAAAAAAACTACCTGGAAATTGGGCTAGGGAAGTAGCTCAGTGGAACAGCACTTGCTTAGCATGTACAAGGCACTGGGTAAGCTCCCCACTACTGCAAAAAATGGGGTATTATGGGGAATCAATTGTAAGTTTAAGAAAGGATTTTTTTTATCTGTGTTTACTTGGTACATACCTAGTATTTTCTTTTTAAAAAAGTTTTGACACAATGCATTTAATTGTGCAAAATATTGTGAAGAATCCCTGAACCCAAATTCACCTGAAATTCAACTTCATTGATATATATATATATATATATATATATTTTTTTAGTTGTAGATGGACACAATACCTTTTTTATTTTTATGTGGTACTAAGGATTGAACCCAGTGCCTCACAGCACAAGTCCTGCACTCTACTACTGAGCCACAACCCCAGCTCCTTCATTGATATTTAACACTAATTACATACCGGCCTTTTAATGCATTAAAAAGTCTGATTCCATCTGCAGGGCCACAAATTTGGATCACATCATCTCTAGTTAGTTTCAATAAATCTGCCCCTGGAATAAATGTAAGAAAATGGGTGATAAAGGCAAAGATTCTCTTTGTTAATACCTATTAAGATGGACTCTATTACAAGTATACCTCATCACCGGTAATGTTATAACCCATGATCTTTTGCATGGTACATAGGCTCTTTATTACCTGGTCCCTGCATCATCTCCTAAGTCTCATCCAATGAACTTCTTCACTTAACCCTATGCTTTCATCATGCTGGTGGTGCTGAATGAGCAAGTTGTTCTTCCTGCCTGAAATATCCTTGACTGTCTAACCAATAGGTTCCTCTTCTCATCCCTCAAGATTCACTTCACATGTCACATATGTTCCTTAATACATCAGACTCTCCCCTGAACATCTCACTTGATACAAATGTGTGTTGGAACATTATCTACTGGGATTTTATTTTGATTTGAGCTTTTTATATACTAGATGATAAATGAAGTCTTTGATCAGGAAGTATGCCTTATCAATTTGTGTATTCCTACTATAGAAGATGGTACATAGAAGATGCTAAATACTACAGTGACAGAGCCACACCTATGTTTAATGTTTATAGCAGTTCAATTCATAATAGCTAAACCTTGGAACCCACATAGGTGCCCTTCAGTAGATAAATAGATAAAGAAAATGTAGTATATATATTCAATGGAATATTACTCAGCTTTAAGAAGAATGGAATTATGGCATTTGCCAGTAAATGGATGGAGTTGAAGAATATCATGTTAAGCAAAATAAGCCAATCCCCCAAAACCAAAGGTGGAATGTTTTCTCTAATATGTGGTGCTAGTTCACAATGGTGAGGGCACTAAGGAAGAATAGAGTTAGGTAGTGAAGGGAGGGGAGGGGACGGGATATGAGGATAGGATGGACAGTAGAATGAAATATACATTATTACTTTATCTCTCTCTCTCTCTCTCTCTCTCTCTCTCTCTCTCTATATATATATATATATATATATATATATATATATATATATATGACTAAATGTAATTCTACAACATGTACAATCAGAAAAATGAAGGGGCTGGGATCAGAGCTCAGTGGTAGAATGCTTGCCTAGCCCATGTGAAGCTCAGGGTTTGATTCTCAGCACCACATATAAATAAATTGATCACAATAGTATATAACCTTAGAAAAAAATTCTCATTTAAAAAAAAATGAGGGGCGGTGGCTGTGGCTCAGCAGTAGAGCTCTTGCCTTGCACGTGCGAGACCTTGGGTTAGATCCTCAGCACCACATAAAAATAAATAAAAAATGAGAAATCATACCCCATCTATGTATGATATATAAATGCATTTTATTGTGATGTATAACTAATTAAAACAAAAATTTAAAAAGAAGATACTAAATAAAAGGGAACTGTATAAATAAAATACAATATAGTGATATCAAACGGAAAATTTTTACCTACAAATGCCCCTTGATAAAATTATGTATGGAATATACATTTTTAGAAGTACTGCATGGAATAAGTATTTTAAAATTAAAGTGAATTCAAACCAAGAAGTGTTTCTTTTTAAGTCTCTCACAGCACAGCTCCAGATGGTGACAAAGTCTGAAAGATTTATGAAATTCATTTCATCAAAAAAATGCACTAAGCTGGGCACGGTGGCACATGCCTGAAATTCCAACAACTTGGGAGGCTAAGGCAGGAGAATTGCAAGTTCAAGACCTACCTCAGCTAATTAGTGAGGCTCTAAGCAGTTTAATGGGACCCTGTCTCAAAATAAAAAAAATAAAATGGCCTAGGATGTGGCTCAATGGTAAAGTGCCCCTGGGCTCAATCCCCAGTACATAATAATAATAATAATAATAATGAAAAAATACACTAATGAAATGCATATAGGGGGACTTGGAACCCACATAGGTGTCCTTCAGTAGATAAATGGATAAAGAAAATGTATTATATATATTCAATGGAATATTACTCAGCTTTAAGAAGAATGGAATTATGGCATTTGCTAATATTAGAAACCTGTCTATCAGGATAACAGAAGACCCTTGAATGATTTGCTCATATCAAAAGTAAAGCAAATTTAACCTGAGAAGTTGGTAAAAAGCCTGGTGAATGTAGAAAAACGGTTTCGATGCAACCACTGCTGCGCTTCCTGAGGTGTGGTTGTTGGCAGGAGGTTCTGAAAGGAAGAAAGCATGTTTTTGGTAATTAAATAGATTCACTGGTGTATTACATAGCCAGACATCACCCACCCACCCACACACCTACTCAGACAGGCTTCGCTTGTTTGGAAGTTGTTTATACTACATCAATCTCTTTCTCTATCCAAGAAGCTCTATCCTTATCTTTCCCTCCATCCTTATCTTTCCCACTAAACTGTAAACTCCTCAAATTGAAGGGTTCCTGTAGTCCCACTCAGGAGGCTGAAATAGAGGGATCCCTGAAACTTACAAACTTGATACCAGTCTGAACAACATAGTGAGACCCCTGTCTCAAAAAATCAAAACAAAAAAAATCCCCAAGGGTCCTCCATTACGTGTTCGTATTTCCAGTTCCTACAGAAAAAAATTTAATGAATGCTTGCTTCATGAATGAATAATATTCCTTAAAAATTGGGCATATCATAATTGCAGAGTCATCAAAATATTATTAGACATTGCAAATAATTGACATTTAAATTTAGACTTACATCAGTGACTGGAGGGGGAGGATCTGGCTGGTGGTTTGGTGAACCATTTCTAAAGAAACATTTAAAATGAAAGCATCAGTCTATGACTCATAGTAGGGTCCATTATCTCATTCTTCATCTTCACAGTAACTCCTAAGCCAGAGACTTAAAAAATCTGTATACTCTCATAAAGCATTCTTATTCTTTGATCAAAACTTTAAGTTATGTGTTAATTAACCTGAAAACTTCAGGGAGGAGAGAAGAAACTGTCATTTGCAACACTTTTATTACTAAGGAAATTAAGAAAACTATCAAAATTTTAAAAAGTGAAACTGATGAGAAAATAATAACATAACATAAGGGATTAGAGATATAGCTCAATGGTAAAACACTTGCCTAGAAAGCACAAGGCCCAGGGTTCAATTACCAGCACTCATGAATAAATAAATGCTATTAACAGAAACGGATTAGAATGAAAAATGTGGGGATATAAAAGTACTAGTATTTTACTACTATTAGTACTATATTAAGTAGGTAAACATATACATAAAGGAAAAATACTGAAAGAAAATTTATGAACTGCATACTTTTCTAATGAAAAACAATTACTTTTAAAACAGCTTAAAAATTAGTGCTATCTAATTTGTGATCCAAGAGTTATCTCCACACCCGTGATTTTTCTTTATGCTTTCTTTTGTCTATGGATCATCTTTTTTCCCTAACGCTTATCTTTTTTATGGAAAAAAAATTATCCTAATAATGAAGTACAGGACAAAAAAAAAGAGAAAAATTTAAAACACAAACTTTAACCCACATATAAATATTTAAAGTTCCTATAAGAAGATTGCACCATCCTTGTGGATGACAAGAAATTTTTGTTTCCAAAAGGTCTTTTTTTTTTTTAGCTTTGTACAGTGGTGTGCACCTATAGTCCCAGGTACTTCAGAGGCTGAGACAAGAAGATCACAAGACCCTGTCCCTTAAAATAAACAACAAAAAATGTTTTTTCTCTTTTTAGCCTTAGCTAAAATTTGGTATTAAAACTTAATATAATTTTAAAAAACAGTAATTAATTTATCTCAGGGCCCTGGTTATATATAGACCTTCTACAAATAAATGCCTCTTTTATGCTTAATTACTTCATTTTAAATATTTAAGCTACCTTAATTAAATACTTTAAGAAGTAGGTCAAACATAGAGCCTAAATAAATCCAAAAAATAAACATTATAAACAAACAATATGCTCACACTTTTTAGTAGCCTATTTCCAAGTTACAATATGGCTATGTAGAATACATGTTAAATGCTAAGACTGTAAGATTTTTAAAGACTTTTTAAAATTGGGGCAGGGTTCTACACCAACTTTCAATTATCTCTGATAGTGAAATGTAATATGCCAAGATTAAATGCAATCCCACAGATAATTCTAAAACTTTATTTTAACCATCATCTTCAAACTACTTTCCCCAATGATCGCAGATCCACAATAACTAGGTGTTAGGAACATTCTTAACAAGTAATAAAACAAATTTTAGTGTCTATACAATTGTTTTTCCAGTTGCCAATGACCACTTCCTGGTGCAAATCTGACCACGATGTGACATAACCACAACACGAGCAAAAATAAGGTAAATCAAGAAGCCTAAATAAGCAAGACAGGTGCTGGTGCACACCTGTATCCCAGTGGTAACAGAGGCTGAGGCAGGAGGATCACAAGTTCAAAGCCAGCCTCAGCAAAAGAGAGGTGCTAAGCAACTCTAAATAAAATACAAAATAGGAGTGGGGATGTGGCTCAGTGGTTAAGTGCCCCTGATTTCAATCCCTGGTATCCCCCAGCTTTCCAAAAATCACTAAAATCTGACCATTAATGCTCTAATAGTTAACGCCATTTCAAGAATGAGGGGAAACAGAGGGGAGGGAAAAGGGCTATATATAAAATTGTTTCAATCTCCTTTGAAGATAATCCAAACCTCTAATACTGTAAAACTTCATCAAGACTGACCAAATATTGATTTGGAAAGTTAACAGAAACTAATGAAAGAATACATATTTAGTACAAACAAAAGCCAATTTCATTTCCCAGACTTACCCTTCCCCAAGAGAAAAACTGCTATGGGAACTGTTAAAGCCAGGTGATGGGGAATTATTGACATAGGTGATCTCAGGCCAAGGAGAACACTAAAAACAAAGGATAACTTAGATAATGAAAAAGCATATTTAATTCTAGTGTTCCATTAAAATATTATTCCTTGAATAAAACATCTTGATTAGTAAATCTTAATTCCTCAGAGGTCTCCATAAGCAAAAAAGAAGTATGCTCAGAAGTAAATTTAGACAGGCTAGAAATGACAGATTTTTCTTTAAGAGAGTAAAAATTAATGGGTCATAGGTATAGCTCAGTGGTAGAACGCTTGCCTAGCCATACAAGGCCCTGGGTTCAAGTCCCAGCACCACACATACACAAAAAGAGTTAAAATTATGGACTAAAATTGTCACCAAAAGAAATCCTTTTTACCTCTGTGAGTATGGTTGTCTCATAGGAAGGCTGATATTTCTCCTTTTCATGAGGTGTTCGTTTCTCCATTTTCTCTCTATCTGTTTTTTGTTTTCTGTCTGCACCTTTGGGCTGAAATGAGAAATGTTCTATTTTAACCTCAAGTACTCACTCTTTAACCCAACAATATAACTTTTTTTCTTTTTTGGCAATGGAGATTGAACCTAGGCCTTGTGTCAGATACCACTGAGCTACATCCCTAACCCTTTTTATTTTTTATTTTGAGACAGGGTCTCCTTCAATTGCCCAGGATGGCCTTGAACTTGAAATCCTCTTGCCTTAGCTTCACAAATAGCTAGGATTACAGGTGTGCACCACCATACCTGGTTAACAATATTAATTTTAAAAACTTAAATATTCACATCTGAAACAAACAGGTATGTACAATGATGTATGATGAAATGCATCACCCTATCTAAGTCTGAAAACAGGAAATTTAAATGTTTGATACAATTGGAAAAGAATAAGACAGATGGGAAGATCTCTGACGTACATAGTTAACTGAAAAAAAAATCAAGTCTCAAAATGATTTATATAGTATAATTTTATTTATGTTTCAAATAAAGAAAAATATGTGAATACCTATGCATGCATGTATATAAAAGCATAAAAGGGAAGAAGTGTATATACCATGTTATATCAGTGGCTATCTCTGGGAAGAAGTTGGGGAGTTAGGGTAAGAGTGATTAAGGGAAATTTCAGTGTTGTGCTTTGAATACTTTTATATTAATGAGTCATTTGCAATAAGAATGTATTTATCCATGTGATAAAAAGAAAGATCAAAATAAAGAAGATCAGGTATGAATAAAACTAAATTAGTCAACTCTCCACAATTTTTGTGAGCTTTAAAAGAGCTTGTAACTTCAACAGGCTTTAAGAGTTTTTAATGAGAATTCTTTTTCTTTCTTTTTTGCATACAGCCCCCTTTTCCAAGTTCCCATTATTCCATGCCTATACCCACATAAACTAACATGCATCTCAGCAGTCATTTCAATGACTCTAACTTAGACTGACTTTGCAGTTTTTGCAAAATGACAAGTTGACTTTCTTAGTAACTAATGTTAAAATAGAAAGATAAGAAAAAAGTATCCAAGGTCCAGCCCACTGCCCAGGAATACCTTGAAGACTTTGATCTGGCAACTGGCTGAGTGTAAGTGCTCAGTATATTCCCCGTTCTCATTCTCCTTGAAGGTATCAATTTGTACTCGGAATGGCACCCCCTTTTCTCCTCCATGTTTCCTCATTGTGAACTCTGTGCTAATACAGTGTACCTGAAAGGAATACAACATCAAGGCTTTAGTACTACTAGCTAGTCAACAATATTTTTTGAGAAATTACAAACAGCAAAACCTTTAACAAACATTTATGAATACCTACAAAAGACTTTTCCTCCATTTTGCATTCTGAAGAACATACAGTCTAATGTAGGAATTGAGAAAAATGTAAGTGATTTAAGAATGTAAACAAAGTAGATATACATATCTCATGCTATCAAAAGCTATTGTGAGGAACTAAATTTATTAACTGCTTCAGAGAATACAGAGTTCACATAAAAGAGAAATTATTTATGTTAGTACTGTTTCATTTTTAAGGTGGACTTTAGAAAGAGGAGGCAAACTTCATGCTGTGAAAATATGGAAGCTCACAGTAATAGATGAAAAATATTTGCTTGGCTACTGCATAAAGTCTAAAACTGGTGAATCTTAACAATAGAACCTTGTCTGATTGATAACCTACTAGCTTGAGTAAATTACTTAATCTTGGGGCTGGTTGTAGCTCAGTAGTAGAGCGCTTGCCTAGTATGTGTGAGGCCCTGGGTTCAATCCTCAGCACTACATAAAAATAAATAAATAAAATAAAAGGTATTGTGTGCATCCACAACTTAAAATTTTTTTTAATTTAAAAACTTAAAAATTACTCAATCTTTCTAAGCCTCAAAGACTGTTCTTACTCCACAGTATTATAAACGTTAAAGTTATATATACAAAGTGTTCATTTAACACAGTAACTATCTCAATGTTAAGTACTAAACAAACTAATAGCTATCATTAAAATAAAGATTTTTGGGGAAACTACCCAAAGTATAAATGAGATATGCAAATTCAATTTTAAGTATACAGATATTCAAAATATCCTTATAGATAACCGGGAGAATCAGAACAATTTAGACGCTAAATAACTGTTAGGTGAGTTAATGGTACAACCAAAAAATGATATATTATGCAGCCATTAATAGGAATTTTAGGAAGATATAAATAAATAAATTTGGGTAATTAGAAGAGCAATTAAAAAACTCCTCCATGCTTAGGCACATGTTGAGGAATTTGTACATGACAGGTTAAAACCCTGAAAAGAATTCAAATTTAGGGGCTAGGGGTGTAGCTCAGTAGTGAGGTCCTGGGTTCAAACCCCAGCACTCAAAAAAATTTCATATTTAACACATATCATCCATTAAGAAACAAACTGGTAGTAAGAGATGTTCTTCATAACTGGAAATACATTTGCAAGGCCTTACCTGAATAAACACAGATGTCCTCTTTGCAGGGTCCCACAAGAACTCCACTGTATTTAATTGTGTTGGATTAGCCCTAGGATCGATTATACCCACAGACATTGGGATATCTAAGAAACAAAATGGTAATCATTGAATGGTTATGAGGGCTCCTTGTTTTACTTTGTTTTGTTTTGAGATAGAGTCGTGCTGTGTTATTCAGGCTGGCTTCAAACTGTTGGGCTCAAGTGATCTTCTGGTTTAAGCCTCCCAGGTAGCTGGAATAAGTCATGTGCCATCACACCCAAGACTGCTCAGATTTATGTAAGAAAGCACTCATTCTTACATCCCTCATCCCTAGTTACTAAAATTTGGGGGATATAAAATCCATAATCTCTCTTTTTAAAATTTTTTAATATTTATTTATTATTTTTTTTAGTTTCGGCGGACACAACATCTTTGTATGTGGTGCTGAGAATCGAACCCGGGCCGCATGCATGCCAGGCGAGCGCGCTACCGCTTGAGCCACATCCCCAGCCCTAAAATCCTTATGGATTTCTCTTTATTGCCAATGTAAAATTTGATTAATGTTAAAACTGGGAGCTAGGGGTAGAGCTTAGTGGTAGAGCATTTCCCTAACATACACAAGGCCCTGGATACAATCCCCAACACTGAAGAAAATAAAAGTTAACATTGACTGAAGTATTCTCCTTTTGAGTACCTTTCTTCCATTTGACCAAGTCTTTGAAATCAGGCAATTTTAAGACAGTTTTCTTTTAATTTGCTAAAATTATATTTGAAAATAAGTTAGGTCTATATACCAGCTCTACTATCACAAAAACTGTAATTTATGATGAGTTTTATTTATAGTCTGAAGGTTTGTGTTACTGCTGGAAGCACATTGAGAGGATTACTAGACAGGTGCAGCAGTGCCTGTACAAAGGCAGAAAGTGTTATATCACAGACAGAAGCATGAAAAATTTAACAAAGATTGATGCTGACTTACCAAGTCACCAGGTAATCCTATAACACAGTGACAAATATGCTCAAGAAGAAAAAAATTGGGGGCTGGGGTTGTGGCTCAGTGGTAGAATGCTAACACAGCATGTGCAAGGTGCTGGGTTTGATCCTCAGCACTACATAAAAATAAATAAATAAAATAAAGGTATTGTGTCCAACTACAATTAAAAAATAAAATAAAGTTAAAAAAAAAAAGAGGGAAAATTTTTAATGGATTTTAGTAGAACCTTACTTTGTATTCCACTTGGTGTATATTCAAATATCATTCCCTGACTTTTCCTATTAATATTCAAACTAGAGAGATAAGGTTAGGTGATATTACTTATTATCAACCCCATGCTATAACTAAACTCCTGTTTTGGCATCAATGATTCAAACAAGAAAGCATCAAATAGATCCCATTCCACAATATTAGTTGTGTTGGATTCATCTAAGGTCAATTTCTCATACAAATCTCAGGATAACTGTTTGAGAACCACTGATTTCTCAGGTAAAATCAGTAGTTCTTAAGCTTGCTTAACAACTATATCTACCAATAGAAAATATTAACCAACTGCTGGGGGCAATGGTGCATGCCTATAATCCCAGAAACTCAGGAGGCTGAGGCAAAAAGATTGCAAGTTCAAGGCCAGCCTCAGCAACTTAGAGCCTATCTCAAAATAAAAAAAATTAAAAAGGGCTGAGGGTATAGCTCATGATAGAGTGCCCCAATGTTCAATCCCCAGTAGCACCCACACCACACACAATGCTATTCAAAGGGCCAGTAAGCTTATGAAAAGATGCTCAACATCACTAATTATTAAGGAAAATTTAATCAAAACCACAATGAGATATCACTTTACACCCATTACAATAGCTATTTAAAAAAAAAAATTGAGGGCTAGGGATGTGGCTCAAGCGGTAACATGATCTCCTGGCATGCACAGGGCGCTGGGTTCGATCTTGAGCACCACATAAAAATAAAGATGTTGTGTCCACTGAAAACTAAAAAATAAATATTAAAAAATTCTCTCTCTCTCTCAAAAAAAAAAAATTTCATAGGTTGGGGCTGTAGCTCAATGGTATAGTGCTTGCCTGACATTTATATGGCCCTGGGTTTGATTTCTAATACCACATAGACACAGATACACATACACACACAAACACACATTAAGTATTGGAACCTTTGAGCGCTACCGGTGGGAATGTAAAATGTGCAGCCACTGTAGAAAATAGTTCTTCCTCAAAAAAATTAGAATTTAATTCTGTGATCCAGCAATCCCACTTCTGGGTATATACCCCAAAGAAATGAAACCTGAGACTCAAATATTTGTACATCCAGGTACACAGTAGCATTATTCACAATAGCTAAAAAGTGTTCATCAACAGATGAATAGATAAATAAAATGTAGTATATATGTAGTATATAAATATAATGAAATATTACTTAGCCTTAAAAAGGGAAGAAATTCTAAACGTACAAGGCCCTGGGTTTGATCCCCAATACCATACACATATATGCATGTACACACACAACACAAAAAAAAAAAGGAAAGAAATTCTAACATGGAGGAAACACTATGCTAAGTAAAAGAACTCAGTCACAAAGGGATAAATATTGTATGATTTTATTTACATGAGGTATCTACAGTAATC
This sequence comes from Marmota monax, assembly GCF_021218885.2. Classification (NCBI taxonomy): domain Eukaryota; kingdom Metazoa; phylum Chordata; class Mammalia; order Rodentia; family Sciuridae; genus Marmota; species Marmota monax. The sequence continues at coordinate 32,064,737 of NW_026695227.1, forward strand.
CATTCATAGATTCATAGAGACAGCAAAATAGAGGACACAGGGGCTAGGAAGGAGAGGGGTGATTATTGTTTAATGAGTACAGAATTTCAGTTTTGCAAGATGAAAAAAGTCCTGGAGATGATGGATGGTGGTGATGGTGGCACAATAAAGTAAATGTATTTAATACTGAATTGTACAGCTAAAAATAGCTAAAAAGATAAATTTTATATAATACATTATAATATTACATGTTATCATATTTTCCCACAGTTTAAAAACAAAACAAAACCACCCTGAAGTCATGGATGCAATTGCTACAAAAGTGAAATGTTTATACTTCCAATTTCAATTTTGATACCATCATACAAATAATTTTTTGTGTTTAGTAAATAACCACTTCGAGGCTCATGCTAACTGAGCCTCTGAAGCATATGAATTAATGTAAATGTCAGCTAAAGAAAACAATTCTCAGTCCATCCTTAAAGGCATTTGTCTTAACTCACCTATATCAAGAATTCTATCACCAGGTCGGTTCCACCGCCAGCCCTCCAACTGCTGATGTTCAGTGTACTGTAGCCTTCTGTCATGGAACACTACGCGGAATATACTCTAAAAGGAACAACAAAACCAGTTAACAGGCTGTCTTGAAAATCAGCACTGACAAAGGAAAACTAGTTGAGTCATTGCTAATTGGGTTTTTAGACAAAATCTAAAGTTTTCTTAAGATTATTTCCCTCTAAAACCTGTGCCAGATACCAAGTTCTGTGTCAGGATAAATTTTATAATTTCTCACATATAATCTTTTTTAAGTATTTATTTTTTAGTCATAGTTGGACACAATACCTTTATTTTACTTACTTATTTTTATATGGTGCTGAGGATTGAACCCAGGGCCTCCACATGTGCTAGGTAAGTTCTCTACTGCTGAGCCACAACCCCAGCCCACATATAGTCTTTGTAGTTAACTGTTAGGACTCCTATGTGAAGCATTTCTATATGCTTCTACTCTTACACTACATAATATCTGGCTCAGTTCTTCAGGTATATATGAAAAACTCATCACATTCCCTGCTTGCTAACCAGACATAACCTGAAAACACTTAGGGTTGGTACAGCCCATTTCCATCAACTTTTCTTTTGTTACACTTCCCTTGTGGAGGTGCCTTTTAGTCCCTACCACCACTTTTACAGCTGCTCATAAAAGTCCTTTGTCCCAATTGTGTTATGATTTCTCAAAATCCTTACTGTCAGTCTAGACAAAAAGAACAACTATTCATAAATAGCAGTTTCTGTTTTCCTTGCTATAAGGACCAAGTATCCAAAGAGCCACTGAAGTTTATCTAAAGATCACAAGGAGAAGCCAGAAGAGGTAGTGCAGGCCTGTAATCCCAGTAACTTGAGAGGCTGAAGCAGGAGGATCACAAGTTTGAGGCCAATTGATCACAACTTAGCAAGACCTTGTAGCTCAGTGGTAAAGTACCCTGGGTTCAATCCCTAGCAGCACACGCAAGCACACACACACACACACACACAGTCAAGGAGGTTACTTTACTCCACCCAAAAGAACTTCACTGAGCCACGGGACTACCCTGGACATGAACTAGTAAGCCTTCTGCATCTTTGAAAAAAAACCATGTGAAGAGGGGGAGCTTAATCTGACTCCAAAGAAAAAATACACTAGCTTCACACTCCTCCAGCCAATTGTAACCGATAAGATAAACCATTAAACTCTTAATGAAAACAAAAGAATATTAGACAAAAAAGAAAGAAAGAAAGAAAGAAAAAAATCAATCAAAAAGGGTCAGTAAAAGCATATTGTACAGAAGAATGATTTACTCCTTTTCTTTTACCTTCACCAACTTGCCATTAATTTCTGGAAGTTCTCCAAGTTTCCTATTGTCTAGCATTCGAATTTCATAAGACTGCCCTAGAAAAAAAAATAATTACATAGGGTACTTATCACAAATAAACTTATCTAGGTTCAGAAAGGATAAAATTCAGTTGGCTGTATACACAGGTAACATAAGAATCAGTGACAATCTAAGGCTTTACTAGATGCTAGGCACTGTGGTAAGCACTTTCACGTAATTTTTCATGCAATTTATATAACTTTCTAAGGCATTATCAATCTCACTTTTACAGATATGGAAATTAAAACTGGAAGAGTTTAAGCAACTCATCCAAGGCCACATAACTGGCAAATAGTAGAGTTGGATAGGATAATACTTCTCAGATAGTAACCAGTGGGGACATGGATTAGAACATGGATTAGAAAGAGAGAGCTAGGAACTAAAAACAGACAGGTAGACAAAAGGAGCCAGTCATATATATCAAATGTGACATTAAAACTCAAATCTCTTAAGCAAAGCTTCTAATATGACAAAGACACTCTAGAAATATCTAAATTTTACATTAAAAATGTTTCTAATAAAATAACATGTATTCAGCAGGTCTGCGCTAATATGAATGGTTGAGGAAGCATCTAACCTTGATTGAGATAGGTCAGAGTTTCATCATGAAGTTTCACTGCTGGAGAGGTGGCAGCACAAAGCACATATTGAAAAGGTAGGATTTCATTCTCGTTATCAGGAGGCAAACTTGACTCTTCTTGCTTAAAAATGGGCAATGCAAGGACATCACTAAAATAAAACAAACAACACACTAATATCAGACAATGAGGCAAAAGCAGATTTACGGTCCAAAAAATTTAACTCCAATTTGCTTTGGAAAAGTCATAAACATTCCTTACTTTGGTACAGTTTCATCCCAACCATTCAGTTCAGATTACCTGCTGTAATAGCCCTTGACCACAACAATCTAAGTGATGACAGACATCCGCTACTAAAACCACCCAAAGACAGAATTTCTAGGAATCATTGTCAGAGGGTCCTAAGGGCTCTGAAAATTATATGCAGAATTCCAAAATGTAAATTTAGGACACTCAGGGATGTGCTTTGGATATGGTTTTAGTATGTCCCTAAAGGTTTTGAGCTGGAAGCTTGGTCCTCAGTGTGGCAATGCTGAGGTAGTAAAACCTTTAAGAGGTGACGCCTACTGGAAGGTAATTAGGTAATGGGGCACCCCTCTCAAAAGGGATGAATGCAGGTCTCTTGGGACTGCATTAGTACCTGAGAGAATGGGTTGTTATAAGGGTGCTTGGCATCTCCCTTGAATATCTTTATTAGGTACATTTCTCACCAGGCATAGCTGCAAACACCTGTAATTCCAGTTCTCTGGAGGCCAAGGCTGAAGGCTCACTAAAGCCCAGGAGTTCAGGGCAGGCCTGGGCAATATAGAGGAACCCTGTCTCTTAAAAAACAACAAATCTAAGTGTATTTCTATCACTCTGACACATTCTGATGTCATCTGCCAAGTGGCCCTCACCAAAGCCATATATCAGTGCCATGCTCTTGAATCTCTAGAAGTGTGTGCTACATAAACCTCATTTCTTTATTCTTCACCCAGCATTAGGTATTTTGTTAAAGCAACTCAAAATGGACTAATATACTCAGTACTGTATTTGCTTTCACAAAGGCAACTACAGTAACTTTATAACCACATTAGCTGATCTACTATAAGGACTAAAATAATTTTTATAATTCTTTAGAAGCCGCATAAAAAGAGCAAATCAATTACTAGTACATATTTCAAAGTGATCTAACTTTATGTGGAATAAAACTAATATTGAGATGTCCCTACTAGCTATCTCCACCAAAAAAAAAGCTTCTTATATCTATCAGGTTTCCTAAACTTGCAAACAAAAGATATACCAAAGAAATTCAATGAACTCTAGTATGCTAGGCATTCTCAGGTGCTGGGATAAGAGTACTGGATTAGGTCAGAAACTATAAATTTCAGTCCCGGAAAACTTAGGCAAATTATAAGCCAGCTTCCTTGAATCTTCATTCCTTCATCAACAAAGTGGGAACTGCATTTTATGTCAAGAACAAATAGAACTGTGTGCTAAATAAACCTCTTTTCTTTAATATTATTTTTTTTAGTTGTAGGTGAACACAATGCCTTTATTTTATATATTTTATTTTTATGTGTGCTAAGGATCGAACGCAAGGCCTCACACATTCGAAGTGAGTGCTCTACCACTGAGCTACAACCACAGCTCCTCTTTTCTTTATTCTTTATTCCAGTAACCTCAGTGATTTAGGAGGCCATGGCAGGAGGATCACAAGTTCAAGGACAGCCTCAGTAATCTAGCAGACTCTGTCTCAAAAAAACAAAAAGGGTTGGGGATGTAGCTCAGTGGTAGAACACTACTGGGTTCCATCCTGGTACTGTAAACAAACAAACAAACAAACACAGAGAAATGGATATAAAATGGGATCATCACATTGCTCTGGTGACTTTGTATATTTTTTAAATTTTTATATAATTAGAAGTTTTAAAAAAAAAGGAAAGAAAGAAAATATTGATAGGCCACAGAGTACTTCTGGTACTTCTGGATACAAAAGACAGGGAACAGGATACATGAAATAAAATAAACAATTAAGATTCCTCCAAAACCCTCATCATTATATGAAATACATGTATGAAGATGTGAATTTGGTGTCAACATACCTTATATACAATCAGAGATATGATAAATTGTGGTATAAAGGTGTGTTAAGAATTGTAATGCAAAAAATAATAATAAAAAAAATTTAAAAAGATTCCTCCAAAAGGTTAAAAGTTAGAAATCTAGTAATTCTTGTTAACATTCTCCACATTCACAAGGAAATAAACACAAACCTTATCTATAAACATTATATTATATAGAAAGTAAAATCAATTTTTTACATGAACAGAGGAAAAAACAATTCCTTTTATGTACTTATATCCCTCAGCAGTATACACCAATTCCCTAGTACATTAGATTATAGTGTGATTGTAGGCAGGCAAAAAACATATTGACAGAAAGTTGACCATATTCAAGGCTATGGGTGTAGCTCCTTGGTAGCCTGCTTACCTAGAAAGTGGACTATACTTGTGAATCTTTTTTTTTTTTTTTTTGGTACTAGGGATTAAAAACAGGGATGCTTAACCACTGAGCCACATCTCCACCCCTTTTTACATTCTATTTTGAGACAGGGTCCTGCTCTGTTGTTTAGGGCCTCACTAAGTTGCAGAGGCTGGCTTTGAATTCATGATCCTCCTGCCTCCTAAATTGCTGAGGTTATAGGTGTGTGCCACCAGGCCTGGCATGAATCTTAAAGACAACATTAAAATTCTCATTGGAAAACAAAACAAGCAGCCAATGTTCTTATTACTGGCCTAGTGTACACATGCATGATTGTACAAATTTAATGGCATGAACTCTAAAAATTTCTTTCCGATGATGTTTAAATAGCAAGGATGTATGTTATTAGTTGAATCCAGGTAGCCTAAATACAAATCAGACTTTATGAAATAGTTTCTAGTTGCTAAAAATTATTATTATTATTATTATTATTATTATTAAGACCATAAACACAAAAGGTGCTTTCCTCTTCTTAGGCCTGAACATGTATGTGTTTTGCTCATGTGGGTAGAGTTAAGAGCGGAGAAAATGGGGAATCCTTCTTCCTATCCATATTAATTTGTTATGTAAACAAATGTTCCCTGGAGAGTATGTAGAAGTACAGAAGCATAGAGTTTTCTAGAACTCTGTCCTAGTTCTCTAAAAATCAGGAAGCTACCATGGTTTCCACAAAAAATAGTATAGAAAATAAAGCAAAACATCACAAATCTTGAGAAACACAGGTACCAGTCTTTGGGAGACTTGACTGATATTATTCTCAAATTCATCACCTCTGATGATTCCTTAAAAGATTAGTGAAAATTACCAGGAATGAAGGGAAGCAGCATTTTTGCAACTGAAACAGCTCAACTCTGATTATACAGGGTTTTGGTTTTTTTGTTTTGGTTTGGTTTTTCATCTCAAATGTCACTGGCAAGCAAGGTTAACATAGAGCAACAGTTCCTAGTTTCTGCATCATGGGGATTACACTGAGCCCTCTTATGGCTAAACAAAGGATGTCACTTGGGGCTAAAATTATTTTCTTAAATATTTTATTCCATTCTAAGACAGGGTCTCACTAAATTGCCAAGGCTGGTCTCAAACTTGCCATCTGCCTGCTTCAGCCTCCTGAGTAGCTAGGATTATAGTCTTGTGCCACTGTGTCCCACTTAGGGCTAGAATTCTAAAACTGACCTCTAAAAGTTATCCCTAAACTTAACTCAAAATAGTACAGCCAAATCAAATACGTAAGATTACATTTCCTCATCAGAGATTTCAAGAATCTATAAACCCCAAGTATATTTGAATTATTCATGTTCTTGCTATATTGCATTTCTTTTACTCTATTGGGGGTACAAAAGAATAACATTTGATTCCACATTCCCAGAGATGGAGCCCAAAGATAGCTAGTACAGTTCTAGGCCCTTGCTTATTCCCAAACAAAAATACATTCAACAAAAACCAATTCTGAAAATCTGCTCTTAGAGATTAATTGAGTACAGATTAGGAAAATTCCCTCTGGTAACACTCTAAGTAGTTGCTGCCATTGTATAATTTAGAATTTTATTATATTCTCTGATTGCTTCATATACTTAATTCATTTCAATGAGGCATATGCTATTTGAAGGGATGAGTTCTCTTTTATGTGCTGAGCAAATTTGTTGATAGGATTTATACTTCATTTATTTGCATTCCCCAGAATACTCAGTGCTATATACATTGTGATCATTTTGGCATTCTTGACAACTTATCAAATCTCTTCTGAACAAATAAAAAGTTACAAAAAGCTTACTTGTTAAAGGGATAAGTTGATTTGGCTGTACTGTTTTGAGTATATGTTAAAAATGTGTACTCCCCGGTGGAAATTCACACCTGACAGTGAAGGCATGTCAGGAAAGCATTTGAGTGGAAGTAAAAGAGGAACAGAAGCAATATGAAGAGTGAGCTTTCCTAAACATAACTAGGATTCCGTGAAGAACTGCTATTGCCCAGTTAATAGGGCAGCCCCTGAACAATCTCAACGAAATCATAAGTATGGCCTAACTTTCTCCCTTCAGGCCTATCAGCTGCTAAGATGCTCTCCTCCAGAAAGAGCCTGGGAAAGGGAAGGGGACAGGACAAGCAGCAGATAAGCATCTAAGTAGGTTAGAAACTAACTTGGGACAATAAGATGTCATGAACTTCAACTACCCTATATGTAACTTTCATTTACTCTCCAAAATGATGAAAATAAAGCATATAAAACAAAAACATTCTAATATACCTAAGTCGGCTACTGCATGAAGTGGCAAGAACTTAAGAGACTAAGGACAGCCTCAAAAGAAAAAAAAATCCAGTAAATTATTTGTAGTAACAACCTTAAAGATGAGAGGTATTAAATAAAATTATAGAAGGCCATTGTTTTGGACTAAGCTCCTTTACTAAGCCCCAACTGTCTAAACTAAAAATCAACATGGAGTCACTTATGCTATGGTATACTCTCACAAGTTGAAACTAAGCTCTTTATCTTTCCTTCTGATAAATCAGAATTATTAATGAAATTCCCTCTGCCTTAGGTCTTTCACAGAAAAAGATAACCTGATGGTAAAGTACCCGGGTAGTAACCAGTTATTTTCCTATTGTTTTGCCTCCCTTCCTGTTGTTGCTGCCTTACCAATCCACTTTAGTTTCTTTTCTTTTTTAGTAGATGGACACAATACCTTTATTTAATTAATTTATTTATTTTTATGTGGTGCTGAGGATTGAACCCAGGGCCTCGTATGTGCTGGATGAGAGCTCTTCTGCTGAGCCACAACCCCAGCCTATTTAGTTTCTTGTTTCTGCTTTCTTCAGCATTTTTCTGCCTATAAAACCAACCTCTTCTGCTCAGCTCATCAGAGAACACTTATTCTACCTTATGGAATTAAGTATTTCCTGATGTTAGAATCAAAATTGAAGCCAATAAAGATCTTTAAAGCCAGGTGCCGTGACACATACCTGGAGCCCTAGCTAACTGGAAGCCTAGGAAAGGAAGGTTGCTTTAGCCCAGGAGTTTGAGGTTAGCTTGGGCAACACAGTGAAAGCACCTCTCTCAAGAAAATAAATAAGTAAAGGATCTTTAAACTAAATTGTAATTTTATTTGACAGAGGAAAGTAGACCGGTTTCCTAAAATTTATGGGAAGGATATAAGGCTAGATCAAGGAGGAAAACTGGTAAGGAGTATGGTCAGAGTTTTAACATGAAGCCAGTGAGATTTCCTGACTACCTAATAAAGGCAAAAATTAGCTTATCTTCTTGGCAGAAATCCTCTATCACAAATAATGATAAAAGATTGCTACTACTAAAAACTCTCATTCAACTAAAAGTCAAAATATATGGCATTAAAATTTTGCCTTGCTCTATCACAAGAAAGTAGAAGAAATGTGTAGAATTATAATTCTGAACTTATTTGGAATAAGAAGAAACTGATCAGGAAAAAAAAAAAAAACCACGTGGTGGGAGGCACCAAAGAAAGTAACAGGTCCAACAGGCAGGGAGAACATGAAGCATGGCCAGTTGTGGTCCCTGGACCCTAAGAGTATAGGATTCAAATAGCTCAAGAGATAGAAACCCAGCCCAAGGTCTGAGATAATAAAAGGAAAGTCAATAAGATAGAAGTTCTAAAAAATGAAATTCTGGCACTCTCACATAGATTATCTGAGATAGAAGGAAAACAGAAGGGAGGTAAAGAAACAAAGATTATCAAGTCAGAATTAGATGAACCTATAGTGTGTATGTGCATATGTGTGTGTGTGTGTGTGTGTGTGAGAGAGAGAGAGAGAGAGAGAATCAACTTTTTTAAAGGAAATGGTATAGCCACATGCAGTGGTGCACATCTGGAGGCTGAGGCAGGAGGATTGGAAGTTCAAAGCAACTTAGAAAGGCCCTAGGAAACTTAGACCCTGTCTCAAAATAAAAAATAAAAAGGTATATGAAAGAAGATTGAGCTTAAGCCCAAAATGTGCTGAGACTTGCAAAAAAGGTAAGGTAAATACAGACCCATTCTTAGATGTAATCACTAATTAACATGAAGCTAAGACAGAAGAACAACTTAATTCCTGTTTTTCTTCTTTTCTGTCAAGAAAAATAATCTTAAGAGTAGGGAAAAAAAACAAATATAAGGAAAAGTAAATTAATGACCAAAATAAATAAGGAGCATGTCAAAGAATGTCTATATGTTTAAATGAATGAAAATCTCCTGGATGAATCATATGCCAGGAGAATTTGCAGATAAGATCTATGAGTGACACTTTGTAAACTCAAACAAACCTCATGATTCTAATGAAGCCAAATACCACTTTAGCTTTTTTGGTTCTCTCTTTTGTTTTCTTTCTTTCTTTTTTTTTTTTGTACTGGGGATTGAACCCAGAGGTGCTTTACTACTAGGCTATATCCCCACTCCATTTTATTTTTTATTTTGAGGCAAGGTCTTATTTACCCTCAGCCTCTGGAGCAGCTAGGATTACAGGCACATGACGCCATGTCTGACACTAATTTCTTTTTACTTATGCCTAATTTGCAGCTGAATAGTTGCTGAATTGTTCCTGTTTAACTGCAACAGAACAAATACTGAAACAAAGGTATGTGTATTGGGTGAGGGGAAGGGGTTGAAAATAAATAAAATCTAGCCAGGTGCAGTGGCACATGCCTGTTATCCCAGCTACTCTAGAGGCTGAGGCATGAGGATTCCAAGTTAGAGGCCAGCCTAGCTAGCATAGGCAATTTAGGGAGACCATGTCTCAAAATAAAAAATAAGAAAGTAAAAAGGACTGGGGATGTAGTTCAGTGGTAAACTGCCTCTGGGTTTAATCCCCAGGACCAAATAAATCAATAAAATCTAGGCAATTCAAATGTAACCTTATATTTTATATACCACTAAAACTGCATAATATTTCATGATTAGATTGCTACATGTGCCTTTGAGAGCTAATCTCCAAAAATGCCATCTAATGATTTAATATTCTTCCAACACCCTTTCAGGACTGGGGTGTAACTCAGTGGTAGAGACCTTGCCTAGCATACTCAAGGCCCTGGCTTCCATTCCCAGCACTGCAAAAACAACAAATAGACCCTTTTATAGTCACCTTTTCATACTGAATCTGGTGAGTTGCTTTAACAGAATGTGAAAAAATAACTGTGCTAGTCCTGGCCTAGGGACTAATCTTTGCAGATTATTAGCAATCTTTTCACCTTTGTACTTTTGGGAACCCTGAACTGCTAGGTAAAAAGTCTGGCTACTCTGTTGGAGCAACTATACAAAGCAGTTACAAAGAGAGAAGGACCCTGAGACTACCTAGAAGGAGGGGCAAGCCAAATCAGTGTCCAAGCAGAGTCTAGGACTAGACCTGTGAGTGTTCCATCTTGGATGCTCCAGCCTAGGTTCCCAGATGACTGTAGCCTTAGGTGACACCAATGAAGCAGAACTGTATAATCAACTCACAGATTCTTAAGAAATCACAAAGTGTTGGGTTAAGCCACTAAGTTTTGGTGGCAGTTTGTTACACAATAAGATAGCAGAACAGTCTCCAATTTCAAAGTTTCTGAAGAATTCTTTGCTCTACAACAAACTTAACAGTGGTGGTGAGTATGCAAAGCAAGATACTAAGTCAACTTGACTTAGAGTAGATCCATTAAAAACAAAAACACACAGAAAAAAAGAGGAGTACATTCTAAAAGCTAGTGTAGGAAAAACATGCAACAAAGCATATAACCATCTCAGAATACAGTATGACAACCCAGCTTTACTTATATTACCTTTCATCTTTTTACTTTAATTTTTTGCAGTACTGGGGTTTAAACTCGAGGTGCTCTATAATCCCTGGCCCTTTTTATCTTATTTTGAGACAGGGTCTCACTAAATTGTCCAGGATGTCCATGAACTTGCAATCCTTCTGCCTCAGTCTTCTAAATTGCTAGGATTACATGCATGAGTCACTGCACCCACTCCTTATACTATCTTTTATTTATTTTTTTCCAAGTAAGACAAACTCTGGGCTCTAGCAAATAAGCCAAATGAGTTCCAGTATCTGAGGATCCAGATAATTTTGTCCCTAATAACTATTTTCTGTCCACTAAGGGTCACTGTATTGTAAATTTTATGCAATGATATTCTGGTAAATGTTTAACAAATGTTTCTCCAGAAAAAAAGAAAAAAAAAACAGCAATTCGGATTTGTGGTGTTTTCTGATTTCCACATTAGAAATTTTCCTGATAGGGCTGGGGATGTGGCTCAAGCGGTAAAGCACTCGTCTGGTGTGCGCGGGGTGCTGGGTTTGATCCTCAGCACCACATAAAAATAAAGATGTTGTGGCCACCAAAAACTGAAAAATAAATATTAAAAAATTCTCTCTTATATTATCTTTTAAAAGAACAAGTCAATGCTATAAAACCTTGGACTATATTACCAATAAAATATACCCATTTTTACTCTTTAAATAGAGAAACAATATTAAAGAATTTGAATATGCCAGAGAAAAAGGTACACTCATATACTGCTGATGGGACTGCAAATTGGTGCAAATCTCCAATTTGGAGATTTCTTGGAAAATTGGGAATGGAACCACCATTTGACCCAGCTATCCCTCTCCATGGTCTATATCCAAAGGACTTAAAAACAGCATACTACAGGGATGCACCACATCAATGTTTATAGCAGCACAACTGACAATAGCTAAACTGTGGAACCAACTTCAATAGATGAATGGATTAAAAAAATGTGGCATATATACACAATAGAATATTAATCAGCAATAAAAGAGAACAAAAATCATGGCATTTGCAGGTAAATGGATGGAGTTAGAGAAGATAATGCTAAGTGAAGTGAGCCAATCCCAAAAAAACAAATGCCAAATGTTTACTTTGATATAAGGAGGCTGATTCACAGTGGGATAGAGAGCAGGAGCATGGGAGGAATAGATGAACTCTAGATAGGGCAGAGGAGTTGGAGGGGAAGGGAGGAAGCATGGGGTTATTAATGAGGGTGGAATGTGTTGTTCATTATTATCCAAAGTACAGATATAAAGACACGAATTGGTGTGAATATACTGTGTATACAACCAGAGATATGAAAAATTGTGCTCTATATGTGTAATAAGAATTATAATGCATTCTGCTGTCATATATAAATAAAAAATAAATTAAAAAAAGAGAATATCAGCTATTAAAAAAATTTGAATATGCCAAGATCCAAATAAATAAGCAACTGAGTAAAAAACAAAAGTGTGAGAAAAAATGAGGAAATAACTGTGAATAATAATCAGTCTGGCCCCATTAAGGGAATGACAAGACAATCACCTCTTGCCCTCCAAAATCTCATGCTATAGTTTTGCAGCTTTCAAACCTCCTTGAAAAGTCATTTGGTAAGCCATTTTATATTAAGACCCAGTACATAAATACAAGTTTGTGGGGGAAAAAAGGGAGGACTGTGGGGAGAAAACAAACAGGGATATTATTTACTTAAATTGATAATTAAACAAATACAAAAGCTCATGCAGACTTATAAAGATAGTACTTAATAGAAAAGTGACTCTCAATGGAGAGAGGATGGGAACAAGAAAAACAGCAGAATGAATCAGACATAACTTTCCCATGTTCATATATGAATACACAACCAGTGTAACACCACATCATGTACAACTGCAAGAATGGGAAGTTATACTACATGTAGGTATAATATGTCAAAATACACTCTACTCTCATGTATCTAAAAAGAACAAATTTAAAAAAAAATTTAAAAAGTGACTCTTCCCCTGGAGCTGGGGTTGTAGCTCAGTGGTAGAGTGCTTGCCTAGCATGTGTGAGGCACTGGGGTTTGATTCTCAGCACTGCACATAAATTAATAAATAAAATAAAGGTCTGTCAACAACTAAAAAATATATATATTTTGAAAAAAAGTGACTCTTCCTCACCCTCTCATTTATAAGCTCAGATAACATAACTCTCATTACAAAGCAAGAAAGAATGCTATTAAATCTACTATCCACCATATTTGTACTAAAAACCATCTTAAAAATGGTAATCCGGGGCTGGAGATGTGGCTCAAGTGGTAGTGCACTCGCCTGGCATGCATGCGGCCCGGGTTCGATCCTCAGCACCACATATAAACAAAAATGTTGTGTCCGCCGAAAACTGAAAAATAAATATTAAAAAATTCTCATTCTCTCTCTCTCTCTCTCTCTCTCAAAAAAAAAAAAAATTGTAATCCAAATCCTGCTCTATAAGAAAATATTTGGAAATAAATGTTTTCATTTCATCTTCTGCTGTATTTGTATACTGCATTACTAAATTCAAAGTCAAGTGTGTATAGAAGACATAAATATCAGTGGCTTTCAATCTTGGCTGCACATTAATGTCACCTGGGGAGCTTTTAAAAATCCCTTCCAGTCCATATCCAACATCAATCAAATTAGAATGTAGGGAAGGGGTTGGTGAGTTTAATTACTCAGTGCTGTCTTAATAAGCCAAGGTAACAGGTTTGATCTCTGTGTCATCTAGGAGGAACACCATTTTATACCAAGACCTGATTTTGCAGAGGTCCCCAGTGAGTCTTCTGAAACACACATAGGGTGAGGGAGTTTGTTCAGTTCTATGTATATGTATCACTGCTACTGAGGTACACTTAACTTGACACTGGATCAGGACATCTCTTCAAAACTTATTTTTTAAAAAATAAGTCAGCAAATAGTCTTTGAGCAACTATTATATTCTGGGTCCTATTTTAGGTGGTTGAAGTATAGCAAAAACAAATTAAAGATAAGGTTCCAGGCTAGAGTTGTGGCTCAGTGGTAGAGTGCTTGCCTAGCACAAGTGAGGTCCTGCCTAGGTTCGATCTTCAGCACCACATAAAAATAATAATAATGGTATTGTGTCCATTTACAACAACAACAACAACAAAAATTACAAAAAATAAAAATAAAAAGATAAGGTTCCCTTACAAAGCCCGGCATCATTGTCAAATAAGTTTCTTTTTGTCCAGCAACAAATCATACTAAATTATTCTGCAAATACCTATTGTTTTCTTCCTATCCAGTCACTGTCTTTATGGTTCTACTAAGATTCAAGAGAGCATAAATGAACTATTTAAAAAAAATATAGTAAAAACGATGTAACTCAAAAGGGTCTAGCAGGTTTCTAGTGCATATTTTACGTAACTCTGCCTTGAATAGTTCAACTATATCCCCTCCAACTTCAAGCCTAAAAATGGACTGTTGAGTGTGGTGCTAAAACACAGTGAGAAGTAGATAAAAACTATACCATAGCTGAATTTTATGCTGCCCTGATAGAAATGCTAGTCATCTGACTGTCTTTCTCTGGGAATACTGTTTCTGGAAATTTTTTCTATATTTCAAACTGGGATTAATGTTATTAAACACTTTCAGAAGAGCTTCAAGAGCATAAATTATTCTGCTTCCTCAGGAGAGTTATAAGATCAGTTTGATATCAGTTACAAAATACCAGATGTATATTCATTAGGAACATCTCAAAGTTTATCAAAAAAATGAAGCTGATTTACCCTTTTTCCTCCTCAAGTCATTGAGTCCCTCACATTTCTACCCTGCTAAATTACTTACCAATTAACACTTATTTACTTCTATAAGCAAAGTCACTAAAAACTTGTAATTTGAATCTATCTGCTATCTTAGTTTTGGAAGCTGAAAAGGGTTGGGGATGTGACGCAGTAGTAGGGTACTTGTCTAGCATGTGCATGTCACTGGGTTCAACCCCCAGTACTAAAAAAAGAAACAAATTTACTTCTGGAGAGCTTATAGGACATTAAGATTTAATCAAAGAAATCTCAATTAGCAAAGCCCTACCTCAGGAAATGTGCCAGATATAGGTTTCCTTTCTCAGTTTTTTTCCATACATTATAGGATTAGTTCTCACCAGCCTACCAGTCTCATTAAACCACTGCTAATTGAAAATATCATCTGTGGCATCATTAGTACTAGGTTCATTTATTAAGTTTCTAAAATCACTGACTTCACAGTTAGGGGGAAAAAAAGGCAATTTGCAACAATATTCATGGGCTATATCTTCCAGGGAATTTGACAATTTTGATATACAAAGTAGAATAAAATTTTGATATACAAAGTAGAATACATTTCTGTATTCAAAGATATGATATCATTGTAATATGTCAGACCTAATTGGAAAAACAGCAACAAGAACTGTTTTTGTTCTCCTGTGACTTAGGGAAACCATTCTTGTTCTTTTATGATGGTGTGCCTCAAAAAAAACTATTTCTTCTTCTTCTTTCATTCTTTTTCTTTTCTTTTTTTTTTTTTTTTTTTGTACTGGAGATTGAACCCAGGGGTGCTTTACCACTTAGCCACACCCCTATCCCTTTTTCGTATTTTTCAAAGACAGAGTCTCCCTAATTTACAGAGGCTGGCCTTGAACTTGCAATACTCCTGCCTCAGTCTCCTGAGTTGAAGGGATTATAGGTGTGTGCCAAAACTTTTTAGGTCTAAAATGTTTACCAGTGTTTGTCAGGTAGAACTTAAAAAAGGAAAAGAGAGGGAAGTACAGTGATAAATAAGATTAAAAACACAATTTTATGAGCATTATGTGCCTTATGTTTTAGGCCATGGGGAAACAGTAAAAAAGTGAGAAAATTTTAACCAAGTTTTATCATTCAATGCCTGGCAAAAACAGCACCTGTTTGAAATAATCCTGGGAGGGAAAATATGATGATAACTAGAACTAGATTTAAGGGTTTGAATTTTGGCTTCACCAGGATTGAGCAAGTTACTGAGTCTCTCTCTGTTTCTCTTTAAAATGGAGATAATAGTAAAAGTACTTTACTTCATGAAGTTGCCACCTCTTAGAAAACAAACTGAAGTAAAAATGGGAGTTCATAACCCACTCGAATCAAATGTATGAAAAATGATGTCAAGAGCTATGTAATGTTTTGAACAACTAATAATAAAAAAAATTTAAAAAAATAAAATTAAAAAAAAAAAAGAAAACAAACTGAAGATAGGGAGATCAGATGAAGGCTAATGCAACAGTCTAGGTAAAGTCAATGCCAAAGTTCCCATTCAATGCTCTAGATATTTGTACTCTATACACTAATGGAATGAGTATCAATCAACTATCACTTAACTAATTACATTACAATTGAACCTGAAAAAAGATGGTAGCTGATTCCCCTGCCCAGAAGGCTGAATTTCTAGATTTCTGCATGGTTCTTGTTCATCATTTAGGTCTGTACTAAAGTGTCACCTCTGCAGAGACACCTTTACTGGCCACTCTACCTAAAGTAGACCATATATATTTTTATGACAATTGTTTCAAAATTTTCTTATCTGGGCTGGGTTGTGGCTCAGGGGTAGAGCGCTTGCCTAGCATGTGTGAGGCACTGGATTCGATCCTCAGCACCACATAAAAATAAATAATTAAAGTTATGACCATCTATGACTAAAAAAATATTTTTTTAAAAAATTTCTTATCTGTTTAATAGTCTCTTCTGTTTTCCCCATAAGAATGCAAGATCCATTCCTGCAAGGATCTTATTGTTCTGTCACCCTAGCATCAACAAGGTCCGTGGGGGTGGGTGTATATAGCTCAGTGGGAGAACACTTCCTTGCATGTATGAGGCCCTGGGTGGGTGTTCAATCCCCAACACCCAACACCAATAAATAAATAAATAAATAAAAATAAAGTCTGGGGTAGTAGGTACTCATAAAACATGGTTTTGAGAAATGACTAGAATAAGTTGGGCACAGTGGCACACACCTGTAATCCCAGCAGCTGGAGAGGCTGAGACAGGAGTTCAAAGCCAACCTCAGCAAAAGTGAGGCATTAAGCAACTTGGTGAGACCCTGTCTCTAAATAAAATACAAAAATAGGGCTGCAGGTGTGGCTCTGATCAAGTGCCCCCGATTTCAACCCCCAGTACCGCCCCCAAAGGACTAAAATAATAATAAAATGCCTGTTAGGCAATCTGCATCTTTATGATAAGCTACTCAGCAAGCCTGACTGGGTTACAAATATAAATGAACGGTCAAGAAAAAGCTGCTACCAATTATTATCAAATCTGTACTGAACACTTGGCTGTCCTCAACCTCTGTGAAGTGTTCCAGAATATTTTCCTCTTACTTGCAACTGCCTCTCCACATACAGTTTAATTTATTCAATCTTACGTATACTTAAGCATCTTACACTACCACCCCTGATTCATTCCTCAGGCTCTAACTGAAGTACACTATGGAAAGTAGTGGTTATGGTCACCAATGACTTCCACACAGCGAAACTCTCTGATCGTTTCTCAGGTCTAATCTTACTTTTGCTTTGAAGAGACAGGTCTCTTCAACACAGCTATCTCCTAAATTCACCTGTCTCCTCCATGGCCTGAACAGACATTCCTAATTTTCTTCTTTCTCTACAGCCTTCTCAACTCTCTGTGTCAGCCCCTTCTCCTCCACAAAACCTCACAACTTGGTTTTGGCTATTTTATTTCTATACTCCCAAATGATCTCACTAACTCTCGTACATTTAAGTGCCACTGTATTCTCGTGACTCTCAAATGTGTCTACTAGGTAAAGACTTCTGTATTGTATAGTATTCTAGATTTACCTACTTAAATACCTTTTTTAAAAAAATATCTCTAGGGACATCAAATGGACCAGATCCAATACAGAACTCTCGATCTTCCTCCACACGTGCCAAGCCTACCCCCATCCTCACTAAAAGACAACAGATGTCCATCAAAATGCTCCAACTAGAATTCTTGGAGGCATCCCAGATTGATCATTTTTTCTTGTCCTCATGTCCATTAGCAAGTCCCAAATGTATCCTAGGTTCACCTTTTCTTCAATGAAGAATAAAAATGGTAGGAGGAACAGAGCAACTGCATACATACAGTAGGAGCTGGGCCATCTACCAACATGTAGGGTGGCTTTCCTGGCTGGCTTCCATCTAGTGACAACAGCCAGTACCTACAAGACCATCATCCAGGATCCTGCAGGCAAGGTATTGGTAACCTGCAGGGACACTACAAGATATAAGGTAGAAACTGTAATACCTTGAATCCACACTGCCAGAGAGTAAGACACACAGACAATATGAAGAAACAAGGGAAGAAAGTGCCTGAAACAAACCAAGCTGATACAATAACAGATAGCACAGTAGATGAAATGTCAGAGGAGAAGTTCAGAATGTACATAATTAAAATGATCTGCGAAGCAAAGAATAAAATAAGAGAGCAAATATAGGCAACAATTGACTGCTCCAACAAAGAAATGAGAGAAAATACAGGCAGCAAAAGATTACTTCAAGAAAGAGATTGAAACTCTGAAATAAACCAAACAGAACTCCTTAAAATGAAGGAAACAATAAACCAAGTAAAAAATTCAATAGAAAGTATCAACAACAGACTAGATCATTTGGAAGACAGAACCTCAGGGAATAAAAACAAAATATATACTCTTGAAAATAAAGTTGACCACATAGTGAAGACTGCGAGAAACCATGAACAGAAACTCCAAGAATTATAAGACAACATAAAAAGACCAAATCTAAGAATTATCAGGCTAGAGGAAGGCACAGAAATACAAACCAAAAGAATGCAAATTCTCTTCATTGAAATAATATCAGAAAATTTATCAAACATGAAATCAATTGGAAAATCAAATACAAGAGGCTTACAGGACGCCAAATGTACAAAATTAAAACAGATCCACACCAAGGCACATTACAATGAAAATGCCTAGCATACAGAATAAGAATAGAATTTTAAAAGCCACAAGAGAAACGTTTCATATTACATATGGGGGAAACCAATTCAGATCTCAAATTTCTCAACCCAGACCATCAAAGCTAGGAGATCCTGGAAAAACACATACCAAGCTCTGAAAGAAAATGAATGCCAACCAAGAATCTTATATCCAACAAAATTAAGCTTTGTATTTGATGATGAAATAAAAACCTTCAAAGATAAACAAAAATTAAAAGATTTACAATGAGAAAGCCTGCACTACAGAATATTCTCAGCAAAATATCTCATGAGGAAGAAATGAAAAAATAACAATGAAAATCAGCAGAGGGAGTAACTACACTAAAGGAAAATGCAATCAAAGGAGAAACCAACTCAACTTAAAAACCAAAAACAAACCCAAATGACAAGAAATATAGACCATGTCTCATTAATAATCCTGAAAGTCAATGGCCTAAACTCATCAATTAAAAGATATAGAGGATTGGATTAAAAAAAAAAAAAAAAGACCCAACAATACGCTGCCTTCAACAGACTCATCTCATAGGAAAAGACATATACAGACTGAAGGTGAAATTATGGGAAAAAACATATCACTCATATGGGCCACATAAATAAGCAGGGGTTTCCATCCTAATATCAGATAAAATGGACTTCAAACTAAAGTTAGTTAGAAGAGAGAAAGAAGAACATTTCATACTGCTTAAGAACATTTCATATACATCAAGAAGACATAACAATAATAAATATATATGCCCCAAACAATGGAGCATCTATGTATGTAAAACAAACCCTTCTCAATTTCAAGAAGCAAATAGATCACAACACAATAATACTGGGTAACTTTAACATACCTCTCTCACCACTAGATACATCTTCCAAACAAAAACTAAACAAGAAACTATAGAACTCAATAATATAATAAATGACTTAAACTTAACAGACATATTATTATAGAGTATTTCATCCACCAAAGAGCCAATATACCTTCTTCTCTGCAGCACATGGATTCTTCTCTAAAATAGACCATGTATGGGTTGGGGTTGTGGCTCAGCAGTAAAGCATTCACCTGGCACATGTGAGGCACTGGGTTTGATCCTCAGCATCACATAAAATTAAAATAAATAAAATAAAAGCATTGTACCCATTAAAAAAAAATAGACCATATATTATGCTACAAACAATTCTTGGCAAATACAAAAAAATAGAGACACTATGCTGTATTCTATCAGATCATAATGAAATGAAACTAGAAATCAATGATTAAATAAAAAATAGAAGCTACTCCAACATCTGGAGACTAATATAATATTGAATGAGCAATGGATAGCAGAAGACATCAGGGAGGAGATAAAAAAATTCTTAGAGGTAAATGAGAACACTGATACAATGTATCAAAATCTCTAGGACATGATGAAGGCAGTGCTAAGAGGAAAGGTCTTGCATTAAGTTCATTCATTAAAATAATAAAAAGTCTGCTGAGAGCCATAGCCAAGTAGGAATGACACATGGCATTTTTGGTTGAAAGGTGACACCAGCAAGCCACTGAGATGATAATGATTATGTTAAGATGTGCATTCAATTGGAGATTAGACCCCTGCTGTCCGCCTCGCCTCGAGCTCTCTTGGGACTCCCGGAGAGTTCCCATTGGTTGGGGAAGTGTGGTAGGAGGGAATTCCGGAGGAGTGATTTCCTGTTGGTGTAGTGTGTCCCGAAAAAAGGCCGCGGGCGTGGCATTCGCGGGAGTTTTGGAAATAAAGTTTGTTCCTGCTTGAGTGGTTCTTGATTTTGTGCCCAGCCAGACTGCGGCATTTGGCGGCCCGTACGGGGAACACTTAAAGCTCGGAGGTAAGTGAAATTGCTCGCCCCTGAGGGAAGGCGAGAGAATGGGTGACCATTTCAAAAAACAATGTGTTCTTGTTTTGATTTATTTTGTTTTTGTTTCAAGCTGCCTATCCCTAGAACTTTCTCAGGCAAACTAGGAAAAATGGTTGGCTCAAGGTTTGAAGTTGTTTGGCCCTGAGGAAGAGAAAATTGATACAACGATTTTTTGTTCCGTTTTTGTTTCATTCAGTTTCAGTTTTGTTTGTGTTATCTTATTGGGTTACGTTATCTTTATAATAGATTAGAAATTAGTAAAAAACAAACCGAAAAGATGTTAAGTAAATTGTTAGAGGTTCAGACCATGGAGAAAGACACTTTAGATCAAGCAAAAGAGAAGGTCTCTCGAGCTAGTCAGACAGAGGAAGAAAATTTAAAGGAAAAGGGGCTATTAGGAAAAAAGCTACAATAGGAGGCTGCTGCTAACACCGTTCTATCACCAGAGGGCGTAATTCAACCAACAGCTCCACCTATGGAGACAGCTGAGTGGCCCTCAACCCCTGTAGTTGATAAATGGGATCCTGAGACAGGACCTCAAAGATTAGCATGCCCTGTACTTGAGCAGACAGGAAGGCAGCGAATTCACCGTGCTTTAGATTTCAAAACAGTGAAGCAGTTAAAGGAGGCTGTAACAACCTATGGTCCCCAAGCACCCTTCACTGTAAGCATGGTCAAATCCATTACCAACTTGGACATGACGCCAGCAGACTGGACTAGCATGTGTAAATCTGTGCTAAATGGAGGACAATATTTGTTATGGAAGGTTGCCAATGAGGAATTTTGCACGGAGACAGCTAGGCGAAATGCAGCAGCTGGTTACCCTCAAAGAAATCTAGATATGTTGTTAGGAAAAGGACCTTATGAGGGTCAACGGCAACAAATTGAATATGATCCTGCTATATATGCACAAATTGCTGCAGACGCAGTTAAGGCATGGAAGACTTTACAAGGACATGGAGATTTACAAGGTCAATTATCTATGGTAATACAGAGAGCTAATGAACCTTACGCTGAATTTGTAGATAGGCTTATTCAAACAGCTGCCAGAGTTTTTTGGGATACAGAACAAGCAACGCCATTAATAAAACAACTGGATTATGAGCAAGCAAATCGTTGCTGAAGAGAGGTCATTAGACCATGGAAACATGAAGATTTAAACACATATATAAAATTATGTAGAGATATTAATGAACAAGGGCAAGTCTTGGCAGCTGCAGTACAACAGGCTTTAGATGCCAGGCCAAAAACATGCTATAATTGTGTACAAACAGGACATTTTAAAAGGAATTGCCCCATTGGAGGAGGGTTTAACAAAACTAGGTATCAAAGGAGTAGAATACGGGGTATTTGCCCACGATGCCATAAAGGGAGACATTGGGCTAATGAATGCCATTCTCAAACCACCATAGAGGGTACTCCGTTATCAAAAATCGGACAAGGACCAGGTGTTTACCCACGATATCGTGGAGAAAAGCATCGGGCTCCATTGCCAAAAAACGGACTGGGGGGCCCAATGCTCCGGGGCCCACAACCACAAATATACGGGGCAATGGAGGAACCCAGCAACACCATCAGGGTAGTGCCCAGGACACATTATCCATTAAATCTCTCATCAGACAAACCAGAGAGTGTGCAGGGTTGGACATCTGCGCCTCCGCCAGAGCAGTACTAACTCCAGAGATGGGAGTTCAAATCATTCCCACAGGAGTAAAAGGACCTCTTCCCCAAGAAACACAGTTCTTCTACACTAAAAGGACTTATGATAAGTCCTGGGGTAATTGATCCCGATTATGAAGGTGAAATAAAAATTATAGCTAGTTCTCCAAGAGGTATATCAGTAATTTCACCAGGAGATAGAATAGCACAGTTATTAATAATACCCAGCCGCATGATAAATTTTTCAGTCGTACTGTAGAAAGAGGTTCCAAAGGATTAGGCTCCACAGGTGTAGATTGGGCTATGCTGTCTTTAAATTTAGATTCTCTCCCAATGCTAAAACTAAATATTCAAGGACATGAATTTAATGGGCTACTTGATACAGGTGCAGACCTTAGCATCATATCTCGTCAAGAATGGCCAAAACATTGGCCATTACAACAAGCCACTCAAATGCTTCAAGGCCTAGGAGTGGCGACTAATCCCCATAGAAGTGCAATGGTATTAGATTGGAAGGATCCTGAAGGATGTGAAGGAACTATACAGCCATATGTATTGGATCATCTTCCTATAAATTTATGGGGACGAGATGTCCTACATCAATTAGGTTTGACATTAACAAATAACATCAAACCAAATGCGCCCACTATTAGGGCTAAACAAGGTTTCAGGAAAGAAAAAAGATTAGGAGAATAAGAACAAGGTATAGCAGCACCAATTCAAATAGATCGAGGAATAAACAGACATGGATTGGGTTTTCAGAAGGGGCCACTGAGACAATCAAAATTACTTGGAAATCAGAAAGACCAGTATGGGTTCCTCAGTGGCCCCTGACTAAAGAAAAGATACAAGCAGCCCATGACCTGGTCAAACAACAGTTAGCAGAGGGACATATACAACCTTCTGTATCTCCCTATAATACTCCCATTTTTGTCATCAAAAAGAAATCTGGTAAATGGAGATTACTGCAAGATTTAAGAGCCATTAATAATGAGATGGTTATTATGGGACCTGCTCAATCGGGGATTCCCCAATTGTCTGCTTTGCCAAAAACCTAGTATGTTTTAGCTATACATATTAAAGATTGGTTTTTTTTTCAATTCCAATTCATCCTGAGGATAGTCCACGTTTTGCATTTACTATCCCTGCACTGAATCGTGAAGGTCCTGATCAGAGATATGAATGGAAAGTATTCCCTCAAGGGATGGCTAACAGGCCAACTATGTGTCAAATTTATGTTAACAAAGCAATCCAGCCACTTAGAAATCAAAATCCTGAACTACAAATATTTCACTATATGGATGATGTATTATTAGCACATAAAGATAAAAACACATTGCTAGAATGTTATGCCACACTTACAAATTTATTAAAAATTATAATCTAGAGATAGCAATAGATAAAGTACAATTAAATTTTCCAATTAATTATTTAGGAGTTCTATTATCCTCAACCATGGACCGTCCACCAAAAATTCAAATACGAGTAGATCAACTCAAATCACTTAATGACTTTCAAAAGTTATTGGGAGAAATAAATTGGATAAGGCCTTATCTAGGCATACCAACAAAAGAGTTGGGACCTTTATTTGATATCCTAAAAGGTCCATCAGATCCAAATTCACCCCGAATGTTAACGCCTGAAGCAAGAAAGGCATTAAAAATTATTGAAACATATATGGAAAATATGCATTTGGATAGAATTGATATAAGTTTGCCTTTATTATTTATTGCACTACCAACAAAAAAATATTCCTATTTTGGCAAGAAGGTCCATTATTGTGGATACATTTATCTTATTCTCCTAACACTATTCTTACTAGGTATCCTGAGGCTGTAGGACAATTAATACTCAAAGGAATAAAAGCAGCAAAGGGAGTGTTTCGAATTTCTCCCAATAAAATCATTACTCCATATACTATGGATCAAATTGATGAGCTAGCTAATGAGTTGAATACTTGGGCAATAATCATGTGTAAATCTAATGTTTCATTTGATAATCACTTACCATCTAATCCTTTATTGTCTTTTTGGTCTTCGCATCCTGTAGTTTTTCCAAAAATGACAAGAAAAACACCTATCATGAATGCTCCAAATGTATTTACTGATGGGTCAAATAATGGTACAGCAGCAGTAGTTACCCCTGATCAAACTTTTACATTTTTAGTACCCAAACAATCAGCTCAAAAGGTAGAGCTTAATGCAGTATTACAAGCTTTTGTGATGTTTAAAGATTCTGTATTTAATTTATTTTCTGATAGTCAGTATATAGTTAATGCAATAGTATCCCTTGAAGATGCTGGTAGGATTTCCCCTTCCTCTACTGTTTTCTCTTTGTTTTCCACTCTACAAAGTCTAATCTGGGACAGAAAAGATCCATTCTTTATAGGACATATCAGGGCACATACAGGATTGCCTGGAGCCCTTAGTTTGGGCAATGATTTAGCAGATAAAACTACACATGACATACATACATATTTTCTCTACACTAGAAGAAGCTACAAATTTTCATAAAAGTTTCCATGTCAATGCTAATACTTTACAAAAGCGTTTTAAAATAACTAAGGAACAAGCCAGACATATAATAAAACAATGTCAAAATTGTGTGACTTTTTTACCACAAGTTAATCTTGGAGTCAATCCTAGAGGACTGATACCTAACCATATTTGGCAGATGGACGTCACACACTTGCCAGAATTTGAAAATTAAAATATTTGCATGTTACAGTTGATACTTCTTCCGGATTTTTGATGGGCTCCCTTCATGCCAGAGAAAAAACTAAAGATATTATAGCTCATTGCTTACAGAGTTTTGCTGCTGTGGGTGTTCCAAAACAGTTAAAAACAGATAATGGTCCTGGTTATACTTCTACCTCTTTTGTTCATCATTTGGCATTATTCACATAACAGGAATCCCATACAATCCACAGGGACAAGGCATAGTTGAAAAAGCTCATCAAACTATTAAAATGTACTTATTAAAGCAAAAAGAGGGAATTGGAAAGGGGTATATATCCCCCAAAGATAAACTTAAAATAACCCTTTTTACTCTAAACTTTTTAAATTTGGATTCACCAGGGCTTAGTGCTGTGGAAAGGCATATGTATCCAAAAAATGTACATAAGCCTAAGGTACTTTGGAAGGATATTCTAACAGGACAATGGAAAGGTCCTGACCCAGTGATTGTCTGGAGTTGGGGTTCTGTTTGTGTGTTTCCACAGGGAGAACAGCAGCCGATTTGGATTCCAGAGAGACTAACCAAAGTGATTTCTACAGACCAAAAAGATGATGATTTGACTCAAATCCATAATAGCTGATATCCAGAGCTCCAGCTTGGCTATTCTTACATCTGCGACAGTGATTAACCAGGATGCTTTTTTCAATATCTATTTTATTATTGCATTTTTCCACATCATAAAGTTCTATTTTATTTTTTGAGCTCATACAGACCTAGGTTAATGTTTTTCTGATCAGTTTTATTTTTTGACTGTGGAGTTTTTAAACATTGCAATGGAGATTTTACCTGTGTAAAGCTACAAGGCCTTTACTATTGTCTTATGTGTTGTATATTTGTGTGCACACTTGTGTTTTGTGTTGTATGTCTGTGTGTGCGTATGTCCATATATCATATATGAGGAACGCTCATGAAAAAATGGATCCAAATTTTTTTTATTCACGTGATTTTAATGGTTTAATTTAAATTGGGTAAACAGCTGTTGAGGATTGTTTTAATATGTGTACAAATAAGAAGGTTAACAGATCTGTTTGTTTACTTTCACCTTTCCTTTTCATTATATTTAATAATTCTGTTCAGGATAATGTAAATTGTTCAGAAAATTGTTTTCTTAGTACCTGTTGGAATGTTACATATTTTTTTTTTAGCCATCATTGCCAGAATTCCTATCTTCATCCCAGTGCCGGTGAAGACAAAGATAAAACCAAACTACAGTTTCTTTGATAGCTATCACAGTAAACTGTATACACTGATGCATCAATGAATAATAACTCAACAAGTAATGCTCAATCAAGGAGTTGATTTACTTTGGGAGCAAATGGACATATTGATAGATTCCTCTGCTTTGAACTGCTTGCAGAACTTGCCTGGACTATGTATCACTTGTATGCATTGTGAACTATCCGTTGATGCAGCGAATTGTGGTAGTGCTGGCGTATCTTTGCAGATGGTGTCACCGGTGATACAATTTTTCCAAAGGAGCCGTCAATTCGCTTGGTGTTGTGGCATTTCTGTATCCTCCTCCCTTCTACTAGTGATGATCTAAAATTTGGGGGCCAACAGAGGTGAGGCAAAGAATCTCACCCCCCCACTGGCACCAAGGTCAAATTTGGGGGCCAACAGAGGTGAGGCAAAGAACCTCACCCCCCCACATACTGGTGCAAAGGCCTATCCACAAGTATGGCTGTATGCTGGACCAGTAGTCAGTAACAGGTATGATCCAATTGCAGTGGTATCAACCTAAGACAGGAGGCTAACGCTTAGAGGTCAGCTTATCCGATGACGGGTAAGGACCATATGTTGAACTGGACAACCTAACAGGCACGGTCTCTAAGCCACATGGCTTGTTGTTTAATTAAACAGAAGGGGGGAGATGCTGAGAGCCATAGCCAAGTAGGAATGACGCATGGCATTTTGGGTTGAAAGGTGATGCCAGCAAGCCATTGAGATGATAATAATTATGTTAAGATGTGCATTCAATTGGAGATTAGACCCCTGCTGTCCGCCTCACCTTGGCCTGCTACTTTGGAGCTCTCGTGGGACTCCCGGAGAGTTCCCATTGGTTGGGGAAGTGCGGTAGGAGGGAATTCCGGAGGAGGGATTTCCTGTTGGTGTAGTGTGTCCCGAAAAAAGGCCGAGTGCGTGGCATTCGCGGGAGTTTTGAAAATAAAGTTTGTTCCTGCTTGAGTGGCTCGTGATTTTGTGCCCAGCCAGACTGCGGCAAAAGTCAACAAATAAATGACCTAACATTACATCTCAAAGGCCTAGAAAAAAAGAACAAATCAACACAAAAGTAGTAGAAGACAAGAAATAATTAAAATCAGAGCTGAAATCAATGAAACTGAAACAAAAGAAAATTGACAAAATGAAAAGTTAGTTCTTTGAAAAAATAAATAAAATTGAAAACCCTTAACCATGCTAATGAAAAGAAGGAGAGAGAAAAACTCAAATTACTAAAATTCATAATGAAAAAGAAAATATCACAATGAACATTATTGAAATACAGAAGATAATCAGAAACTATTTTGAAAATTTATACTCCAATAAAATAGAAAATATTGAAGACATCGACAAATTTCTAGAGACATATGACCTACTCAGACTGAATCAGGAAGACACACACAATTTAAACTGTTCAATTTCAAACAAGGAACTAGAAGATGCCATCAAAAGCTTATCAACCAAGAAAAGCCCAGGACCAGACAGATTCTCAGCCGAGTTCTATAAGACCTTCCTAAAAGAACTAATACCAATACTCTTCAAAGTACTCCATGAAATAGAAAAGGAGGGAACCCTTCCAAACTCATTCTATGAGGCTAGCATCACTCTGATACCAAAACCAGACAAAGACACAAGGAAAGAAAACTTCAGACCAATATCCCTGATGAACATAGACGCAAAAATTCTCAATAAAATCCTGGAAAATTGCATACAAAAACCTATTAAAAAGTGTATCATGATCAAGTGGGGTTCATTCCAGGGATGCAAGTTTCATTCAACATACAGAAATCAATAAATGTAATACATCACATCAACAGACTTTAAGACAAGAATCATGATTATCTCAATAGATGCTGAAAAAGCATTCAATAAAATACAGCACCTCTTCATGTTCAAAACACTAGAAAAACTAAGAATAGTAGAACCACACCTCAACACTGTAAAAGTTATCTATGCTAAGCCCAAGGCCAACATCATTCTAAATAGAGAAAAATTGGAAGCATTCCCCCTAAAAACTGGAACAAGACAGGGATGCTTTCTTTCACTTCTATTCAACATAGTCCTTGAAATTCTAGCCAGAGCAATCAGACACACAAAGAAATTAAAGAGCTACATGTAGGAAAAGAAGAACTCAAACTATCACTATTTGCCAATGACATGATTGTATATTTTGAAGATCCAAAAAATTCCACCAGAAAACTTCTAGAACTAATAAATGAATTCAGCAAAGTAGAAGGATATAAAATCAATACCCATAAATCAAATGCATTTCTATACATAAGTGATGAATCCACTGAAAGAGAAATTAGGAAAACTACCCCATTCAAAATAACCTCCAAAATATAAAATACTTGGGAATCAATCTAACAAAAGAGGTGAAAGACCTCTACAATGAAAACTACAGAACACTAAAGAAGGAAATTAAAGAATACCTTAGAAGATGGAAAGATCTCCCATGCTCTTGGATAGGCAGAGTTAATACTGTCAAAATCTCAATGACATTCTTCATAGACATCGAAAAAGTAATCATGAAATTCATTTGAAAAATAAGAGACCCAGAATAAGCCAAAGCGATCCTTAGCACAAAAAAAAAAAAAAAAAAGTGAAGCAGGAGGCATCACTATACCTGACCTTAAACTATACTACAGAGCAATAGTAAATAAAACAGCATGGTATTGGCTCCAAAATAGACATGTAGAGTAATGGTACAGAATAGAAGACACAAAGATCAACCCACATGAATACAGTTATCTCATACTAGACAAAGGCACTAAAAACATACATTGGAGAAAGGATAGCCTCTTCAACAACTCATACTGGGAAAACCAAAAATTCATATGTAGCAAAATGAAATTAAACCTCATCTCTCACCATGCACAAAACTCAACTCAAGGAATTATATCAGAGACTGGGGATATAGCTTTGTGGTAGAGTGCCCTTGGGCTTAATCCCAATACCACAAAACAAACAAACAAAAAAAAAGTTTTTCAATAGTAACATGCCTCAGTGTGAGTCTTTTTTCAGTTCATCCTTGTTAGAGTTCAGTAAACCTCATTTATATTCATATCGTTCAACACATTTGGACCAGGCTTTTTTGTTTTGTTTTGTTTTGGTACCAGGGATTAAACCCAGGGGCACTCAACCACTGAACCACATCTCCAACCCTTTTTTGTATTTTATTTAGAGACTGTGTCTCATTGAGTTGCTTAGTGCCTTGATTTTGCAGAGGCTGGCTTTGAATTTGCGATCCTCCTACCTCAGCCTCCTGACCCGCTGGGATTACAGTAGTGGCCACCGCATCTGGCAAATTTGGACAGTTTTGGCTACTATTTCCTCAAATATTCTCTTTGCCCATTTTTCTCTCTTTTTTCTAGGTACTCCCTCTGAATGGATCATACTTTTCTGTTTTTCATATGCCTTGTGATTATTTTGTTCAAAATTGGATATTTGAATCTAATAATGTGATAACTCTGGAAGTTAAATTCTTCCCCTTCCTTGGGGTTTGCTATTTTTGTTTTTTGCTCCTGTTTTGATTGCAGAAGGATGTCTCTATATCGAGGATCAGCCTGAAGTGTAAACTTAAGATCTTTTCAGGTCTTTTCTGAGCCTGTGACTTCTCCTGGACACACAAAACAACTTCTTAATTTCTCCCATATATTTGGTTGTATCATGGTCTTCTATGTCTGGCTCTCAATGAGGAAAAAGAGAAAATAAAATGGGATGCAGCTGGGGATATAACTCAATCGTGGATTGCTTGCCTAATATGTGTGAGGTCCTGGGTTCAATCTCCAGAACCACAAAAAGGAAAAAAAAGGGGGGATGGTAAATACAAGAGCATAAGGAAAAATTGGGCTAGGGGTGTAGCTCAGTTGTAGAATACATGTCTAGCGTGTATTAGCAGCCTTGGGTACAATCCCCACCCCTGGGGGGATAAAATACAAAACCGAAAATAATAAAGTGGGTGGAAATAAAGTACCAGTCCTTTAAATTCCCCAGACATTGCTAATGGGGGGCTTGCAAGAGAAGGAGGGAGAAAGACAACAGTAATGGCCACTACCTCTGTGCACTGCGATCAGAAGCAGAAGTCATGACCAGAGCACTAATTCCCTGATACTTGGAAGACAGGGCTCTTTTGGCCTGCCCTTAGTCCTGAAAGCTATGTATAAGCTGTGCAGGAATACATGCACTGCTGAGGGGAGCGGGATGGATAGCTGCTACTGTACTTAGAGCAGAAACACAGAAATTAACGAATTGTTTGGTAAACAGTGGTTAATTCTATTGACAGTTACAAGACTTCAAATAGTTGCATAATACAGATTCTCCCAAGGCAAATACTGTCTAGGTGGGGAGACAGATTTCTGGTGTTTCCTATTTACTATCTTCCCAAATTTCTTTCTGAAATCATAATATTTATTATTATCATTATTAATAATAATATTTTGGTACTGGAGATTGAACCAAAATCTTGCACATGCTAAGCACGTGCACTACCACTGAGCAACATCCCCATCCTCAAAATTATTTTTTTATTTATTTTTATTTATTTTTTTATTATTTCTACACATTTTTTAAAGTTTTCTTAATGATGTTTTTATTTTTTTTATACCATTCATTTATTTTTTATGTGATGCTGAGGATTGAACCCAGGGCCCCGTGCATGCTAGGCGAGCGCTCTACCGCTGAGCCACAATCCCAGCCCCGTCAAAATTATTTTTTAAATGAACAAAATGTACAGGCATTTACAAAAGTTTCTGTTTAAGAGATAAAATAGGATTGGTGGGGAGTGTGTGTGTGTATGCTGAGTTGAAAGCAGGGATCAACTAGTTAAAAGACACTAAAAATTAGTTGCAGAGATCATAGAAGATGATGGAGTAAAAATTTGTCCTATAACCAAAACAACTACTGAGATGACAAGAACTGCTTGAAACAATTATTTAGATCTAAACACACATCTGCAGCATCTAAGAAAATGCCTGATAAAGAAAAAGGCTGCTGGCTGGGGTTATGGCTCAGTGGTAGAGCGCTTGCCTAGCACGTGAGGCACTGGTTCAATTCTCAGCACCACATATAAATAAATAAAATAAAGGTCCTTCAACAACTGAAAAAAGAAAAGAAAAAGGCTACTAAGTTTTAGTGAATTTCAGCATTTGGCATAACTTCTCTCATCTTCCAGCTCCTAGCCCCATGGCAGGGAGCTCTGAGGAAAGTGGTCCAAGTTCCTGCTGCAGCTTGCTGGTGGTTCTTGGGTGGACAACAGAGGTCTTCTCCTCCAAAATCAAGATTATATGTTTTGGGGCTTTTTGTTTGATTTTTAAATGAAGACTGAACAAAGGTTATGTGTTTTGATTGCTTCTTTTGACTGCTGAGAAGCTGCAGCTAGACATAGTAGCACATGCCTGTAGTAACCCCAGTGACTCAGGAAGCCGAAGCTGGAGGATCCCAAGTCAGCATAGACAATTTAGTGAAACTTTGTTTCAAAATAAAAAGTAAAAAAGGGCTGAGGATGTAGTTCAGTGTTAGAACACCCCTGGACTCAATCCCCTGTTCTGCAAAAATATGAAAGAATTAATACCAATTCTACTCAATCCCCTGTACTGCAAAAATATGAAAAAATTAATACCAATTCTACTTCCATAAAACAGAAAAGAGGCCGACCATGGTGATTCACATCTGTAATTCTAGTGAATGAGGAGGCTGAAGCAGGAGGATTGTAAGTTTGAAGTCGGCTTCAGCAATTTGGTGAGACCCTGTATCAAAATAAAAATTTCAAAAAAGGGCTAGGGGTATAACTCAGTGGTAGAGACTGACAAGCCACAAAAACAAAATACAAAAACAGAAGAGAGGGAAAACTTTCTAATATTCTATGAGGCCAGCATTAGCCTAATATACCAAAAGCACGAGCAACAGAAGAAAAATTAGATAAAATAGACTTCATAAAAACTAAACACTTTTGGCTAGTGCTCGTCTATAATCCCAGGTACTTGGGAGGTAGAGGCAGGAGGATCATTAGTTTAAGGTGAGTATGGCAATTTAGTAAGACTCTGTTTCAAAATATACAAAGGCTAGGGTAGGGCTGGGGAGGTAGCTCAGTGGTAGAGCATTTGCCTACTGTACATGAGCCCCTGGATTCACTCCAAACCACTCCCCGCCCAAACCAAAAACTAAACACTTTTTCATCAAATGACATTTCCAAGAATGTGCAAGACAACCTAAAGGAAGGAAGAAAATAATAGCAAATCATACATCTGATAAGGGTCTAATAGCCAGAATGCAGAAGAACTCTAACAACTCACCAGCATAAGCACAACCCAGACTGAAGCATAATTCAGTGGTAGAGCATATGTTTACCATGCACAAAGCCCTAGATTTGATCCCCAGCACCAGAAGGAGAAAAAAAAAAAAGACTGATAACTCCATTAAAAACTGGGCAAAGGACTTGAACAGATTCTTTTCCACATGATATATACAAATGTTTAACAGGCACATGAAAAGATATTCAACATCATTGGTCATTAAGAAAATGCAAATCAAAGCTGTGCCCAGTGGCCCAGTCTAGTAATTCCAACTATTCAGAAGGGTGAGGCAGGAGGATTACAAATTCAATGCCTGCCTGGGCAACTTATTTTGAGACCCTGTCTCAAAAGAAAATAAAAAGGGCTGGTGATAAGAGTGCTTACCTGGCATGCATGAGCACCTGGGTTCAATCTCCAGCACCACAAAAAATAAGAATTATTATTTGTGTGTGTATGTGTGTGTGTGGTGGGGGGGGTGCTGGGGATTGAACCCAGGGCCTTGTGCATGTGAAGCAAGTACTCTACTAACTGAGCTATATCCCTACCGCAAGAATTATTTTTTAAAAATGCAAATCAAGGGCTGAGTGGGTTGTGGCTCAGTGGTAGAGCGGTTGCCTAGCACTCGAGAGGCACTGGGTTCAATCCTCAGCACCACATAAAAATAAAGTTATTGTGTTCACCTACAACTAAAAAAATATATATTAAAAAAATGCAAATCAAAACCACAATAAGAGGACTGGGGTTGTGGCTCAGTGGTAGAGCGCTCGCCTAGCATGTGCAAGGCCCTGGGTTCAATCCTCAGCACCACATACAAATAAATAAATAAAGGTATTGATAGCTACAACTAAAAAATATTTTTAAAAAATAAGATACTACTTAACACTGCTTAAGATAGTTTTAATAAAAATTTTAGTGAAAAATAATAAGTGTTGATAAAGATGTGAAGAAATAAAAATCCTAAAGAACATTGCACATTATGTAAAATGGTTCAGCTTCTATATAAAACATTTGAGTGATTTTTCAAAAAGTTAAACACAGGCCAGGCGCCAGTAGCACATGCCTGTAATACCAGCAACTCAGGAGGCTAAAACAGGAGGACTGAAGTTCAAAGCCAGCCTCAGCAACTTAAAAAGCCCTAAGCAACTTAGTGAGACTCTGTTTCAAACTAAAAAATAAAAAAGGGGCTGGGGAGGGCTGGGGCTGTGGCTCAGTGGAAAGCGCTTGCCTAGCATGTGTGAGGCACTGGGTTTGATTCTCAGCACCACATATAAACAAATAAATAAATAATGGTCCATCAATAACTAATAAAAAATTTTTTAAACAGTGGGAGCTGGGAAGTTTGCTCAATGGTAAATGCTCCTGGGTTCAACCCCCGATACAAAAAAAAAAAGAAAGTTAAACATAAAATTACCATATGATCCAGTATTTCCAATTCTAGATATATACCCAAGAGAAATGAAAACATAACTCCAGACAGAAACTTGTGTATAAACATTTACAATTATTTTGTGGTCTTCTCTTTCATAAACATGTTTTAATTTGGATTGGGAATACCCTCATGTGTTAAAGGCTTAGTCCCCAGTTTGGCACTATTGGGAGTAAGAGGTGGGACTTAGTGGAAGGTCACTGGAAGCATGCCTTTAAAGGGGATAGTGGGTCCCCAGTCCCTTCCTCTCTCTCTCTCTTTCATGGCAAAATAAGCCTGGCCTTGATGTGTTGCCTCACCTTGGGCCCGAAAGCAATGGGGCCATTTGATCATGGACCAAAACTTTCAAAACTGTAAGCCAAAATCAATCACCTCAGGCTATTTGTTACAGTGACTACCATAAAACATAAGGCCATATCATCATTATTCATAATCATCAAAAGGTAGAAACAACTCTAATGTCTATCAATAGATGCACAGATATGGAAATTGTGTTATACCCAAATAATGGTATATCATTCTGCAATGAAAAGGAATGAAATACTGAAGTAGTGACAACACTACAACATGGATGAATCCTGAAAACATTATGCTAAGTCAAAGAAGCCAGACACAAAAGGTAACATACCATATGATTCTATTTATATGAAATATCCAAAATAGTAAATCCATGGAACTAGAACAAAGACTGGTGGTTACCAGGGGAACAGGGGAGAGGAGATGCAGAGCAACTGCTTAAAGGGCATAAAGTTTGCTTTTATGGTGATAAAAATGTTTTAGAACTAAATCAAGGTGGTGATTGCACAACATTTTCATCATACTAAATAGCACTGACTTGTTCATTTAGTTTGGTTAATTTTCTGTTACTTTAATTTCACCTGAACTTTAAAAAAAGGAAAAAATTTTTAAACACAAAATTTAATCTCTTAAGACTCTTTTACAACAGCTCTACTGACATACAATTCACATACCATAGAACTCACTCATTCAAAGTATACAATTCAAGCTGCGTATAGTGTGCACACCTGTAATCCCAATGATCTGAGAGGCTGAGGCAGTACTGCAAGTTCAACGTCAGTCTCAGCAATTTAGTGAGACCCTGTTTCCAAATTAA
This sequence comes from Marmota monax, assembly GCF_021218885.2. Lineage (NCBI taxonomy): Eukaryota > Metazoa > Chordata > Mammalia > Rodentia > Sciuridae > Marmota > Marmota monax. Next base: position 32,099,763 of record NW_026695227.1, read on the forward strand.
AAATAAAAAGGGCTAGAGACGTAGCTTTATGGTACAGTACCCCTCAGTTTACTCCCTAGTCCCACATCAAAAAAATAAGTATTAAACAGCCAATTATGGTGGTGCATGCCTGTAATCCCAGCAGCTCAGGAGGCTGAGGCAGTAGGATCAGAGGTTCAAACCTGAACCTCTGGATGAATCCTGAAAACATTATGCTAAGTCAAAGAAAAAACTTCAGGAATTTAGCAAGGCTGTAAGCAAACTAGTGAGACCCTGTTGTCAAAATAACCTAGTGAGACCCTGTTGTCAAAATAAAAAATAAAAAGGCCTGGGGATGTGGCTTAATGGCAAAGCGCCCCTGGGTTCAGTCCCTGGTACCAAAAAACAAATGAATAAAATTAACAATAATAATAATAAAGAAAGAAATTATTTGGGCAAGATGGCTTATGCCTGTAATCCCAGATACTCTAGACACTGAAACAGGAGGATCACAAAAATGAGACCAGCCTCAGCAACTTAAGATCCTGCCTCAAAAAATAAAAAGGGCTGGGGTTGTAGTTTGGTGGTACAGCACCCCTGGGTTCAGTCCACAATACAAAAAATAATAATAATAATAAATTAAATTAAAATAAAGTATATAATTCAATTGTCTTTAATGTAGTCATAGAGTTGTACAATCTTTTTATTTTATTTATTTATTTATTTATTTATTTATTTATTGGTACTGAGGATTGAACCCAGAGGTGCTTAACTACTGAGTCACATCCCCAGTCCATTTAATTTTTTTTATTTAGAGACAGGGTCTTGCTGAGTTGCTTAGGGCTTCGATAAGTTGCTTAGGGCTTCGATGCAGAGGCTGGCTTTGAACTCACGATCCTCCTGCCTCAGCTCCCAAGATGCTGGGATTACAGATGTGTGCCACTGTGCTCAATGAGTTGTGCAATCTTCACCACTAATTTTAGAATAATTTTTATCACACCCCTAAGAAATTTCACATCAATCAGCAATCATTCCCAATTCCCTTCTCCCCTGCAGTTCTAGTCAACCACTAATCTACTTTCTTTCTAAACAGATTTTCCTATTCTTGACATGTCACAGAAATGAAAGAATATGTTATATGGTTTTTTGTAACTGGCTACTTTCACTCAACATGTTCTCAAAGAATCTCCTTTAGTTTTATTATAAAGTTTTTCACCATGCATAAAAATGTAAGGAAAAGGTAAGAAAAATATAAAAGGACCACTTACAAAAAGAACATTAGAAATACAATAGCAGATCAACTAGAAAAAGCAATCACAAAATTCAAAATTCATTCAATAAAAGATCAAGAATCAAAAACAGAAATCTCAGATACAAAGCAATAAATCTGAAGAACCCACTATAAGATACAGCAGAAAATAAGCAAACTAGAGTAAAACAAATACATTAAGGAATATATTTTATATAATAAATTGCTTGCCACGCCAAGCATGGATATACATGCCTATAAACCCAGTGATCCCAGAGCTGAGGCAGGAGGATCACAGGTTTGAGGCCAGCCTCAGCAACTTAACAAGACCCTCAGCAATTTAGCAAGATTCTCATCTCAAAATGAAAAATAAAAAGGGTTGGAGCCAGGTGCACTTGCCCACAGGAGGATCGAGAGTTCAAAGACAGCAAAAGCAAAAGTGAGGTGCTAAGCAACTCAGTGAGACCCTGTCTCTAAATAAAATCCAAAAAAGGCTGGGGATGTGGCTCAGTGGTAAAGTGCCCTTGAGTTCAATCCCCCAATACAAAATAGATAAATAAATATTTTAAAATGTCCTCTTTCACCACTTCTACTCAACATCACCCTTCAAATTTTAGGAAGAGCAATTAGACAGGAGAACAAAATTAAAGGGATATGAATAAGAAAAGAAGAACTCAAACTATCACTATTTGCTAGTGACATGATTCTGTATTTAGAAGATCCAAAAAATTCCATCAGAAAACTTCTAGAATTAATAAATGAATTAAGTAAACTAGCAGGATATAAAATCAACATGAATGAATCAAATTCATTCCTATATCAGTGATGAATCTACTGAGAGAGAAATTAGAAAAACTACTCCATTCACAATAACCTCAAAAAAAAAAAAAAAAAAAACCTTGGGAATCAATCTAATAAAAGAGGTGAAAGACCTCTACGATGAAAACTACAGAACACTAAAGAAAGAAATTGAAGAAAACTGCAGAAGATGGAAACACCACCCATGCTCCTAAATTGGCAGAATTAATATTGTCAAAACAGCCATACTACCAAAAACTGATTTAATGCAATTCCTATTAAAATCCCGATGACATTCTTCATAGAACTAGAAAAAGCAATCACAAAATTCATTTAGAAAAATAAGAGGCCCAGGGGCTGGGGCTGAGGCTCAGTGGCAGAACACTTGCCTAGTACACTGGGTTTGATCCTCGGCACCACATAAAAATGAATATATAAAAATAAAAGGTATTGAGCTGGGGTTGTGGCTCAGCAGTAGAGCACTCATCTAGCACGTGCAAGACCCTGAGTTCAATCTTCAACACCACATAAAAATAAATAAATAAAATAAAGGTATTGTGTCCAACTACAACTAAAAAAATAAAAAAATTTTAAAATAAATAAATAAATGAAAGGTATTGTGTACATTATAAAAAATTAAACAATAAAATGCCAATTTCATGTTAATTACTAAATGTAGTTATTGAAAAAAAAAAAGAAGAGACCCAGAATAGCCAAAGCAATCCTTAACAAGAAGAGTGAAGCAGGAATCATCACAATACCAGACCTTAAACTATACTACAGAGCCATAGTAACAAAAATGGCATGGTATTGGCACCAAAATAGATGTGAAAACCAATGGTACGGAATAGAAGACACAGAGACAAACCCACATAAATACAGTTATCTCATACTAGACAAAAACGCCAAAAACATTCACTGGAGAAAAGATGATCTATTCAACAAATGGTGCTGGAAAAATTGGAAATCCATATATAACAAAATGAAATTAAACCCCTATCTCTCACCATGAACAAAACTCAATTCAAAGTGGATCAAAAACTTGGACACCAGAACAGAGACCCTGCGCCTAATAGAAGAAAAAGTAGGCCTAAATCTTCATCACATCAGCTTAGGATCTGACTTATTAACAAAACTCCTAAAGCACAAGAAGTAAAATCAAGAATCAATAAATGGGATGGATTCAAACTAAAAAGCTTTCTCTCAGCAAAGGAAACAATAATGTTAAGAGAGAGGCAACAGAATGGGAGAAAATCTTTACCATACATACCTCAGACAGAGCATTAATCTCCAGGATACATACAGAATTCAAAAAAAACAACAACACACCAAACAAAACAAAACAAACAAACAAAAAACCCCAAATAACCCAATCAATAAATGGGCTAAGGAACTGAACATTTATTTCACAGAAAAATACAATCAATCAACAAGTATATGAAAAAAATGTTCAACATCTCTGCAGTTAGAGAAATGCAAACCAAAACTACTCTAAGATTTCATCTCACTCCAGTTAGCATGGCAATTATCACAAATATAAGCAACAATAAATGTTGGCAAGGATGGGGGGAAACGGTACATTCATACATTGCTGGTGGGACCGCAAATCGGTGCAACCATTATGGAAAGCGATATGGAAATTTCTCAGAAAACTTGGAATGGAACCACCATTTGACCCAGCTATCCCACTCCTCAGTATATACCCAAAGGACTTAAAATCAGCATACTACAGTGACTTAGCCACATCAATGTTATAACAGCTCGACTCACAATTAGCTAAACTATGGAACCAACCTAGGTGTCCTTCAACAGATGAATGGATAAAGAAAATGTAGTATATATACACAATGGAATAGAACTCAGCCTTAAAGAAGAATGAAATAATGGCATGTACCAGTAAATGAACAGAACTGGAGAATATGGTGCTAAGTGAAATAAGCCAATCCCCAAAACCAAAGGCTAATTGTTTTCTCTGATACATGGATGCTAATTCACAATAAAGGGGAGTGGGGCTAGGGAAGAACAGAGTTACTTTGGATTAGGCAGAAGGGAATGAAGGGAAGGGAGGGGGCATGGGGGTAGGAAAGATAACAAAATGAATCTGAAGGCAGACCACGGGGTGCCATGGCATACACCTGTAATCCCAGCAGCTTGGGAGGCTGAGGCAGGAGGATCACAAGTTCAAAGCCAGTAATGTTTTGAACAACTAACATTAAAAATAAATAAAAAAAAAAAAACAAGTTCAAAGCCAGCCTCAGCAAAAGCGAGGCACTAAGTAACTCAGTGAGGCTCTATCTCTAAATAAAATTCAAAAAAGTGCTGGGGATGTGGCTCAATAGTTGAGTGCCCTGTAGTTCAATCCCTAGTACCCCCCCACCAAAAAAAAAAAAAAAAAAAAAAGAATCTGACATTGATTCTACATCATGTACAACCAGAAGAATGAGAAGTTATACTCCATTTATGTATATGTGTTAAAGTGCATTCTACTGTCATGTAACTAAAACAAAAAAAATTCCTTGTCAAAGAGAACATTTTCTTTAATAAGGTTCAGAAAGACTTTATTATAATAAGAACAACAGATAACTTATGAATACTAAAATTTGAGAATCAATATCTAACAAATTAATGCAAAATACTGAATACACGTAAGAGTCAAGAGAATAATGACAAGTACATAATACATGAAAAAGAAAAAGGTGAGTAAAGCAAAGAATAAATTACTTAAAACTCTGGTATGCTGTACTCTTAAGAAAAATAATGTGATGTTTGAAAATAGTTTGGAAGGCAGTTGATGTTGGAAAAAAGTTCTTAATATGTAATTGTGCAAATCATCCTACTAACTGTGAAGACCACACATAGGATGATTTGGAAAGCACTCTTAAATGTAAGGTCACGAGCTGGGGTTGTAGCTCAGTGGTAGAGCACTTGCCTAGCATGTGTGAGGGACTGAATATAAATAAATAAAAATATATGTAGGCTTTTTTAACTGAACAGATACTTCTCAGAAGATGATATACAAATTATTCAACAAATATATGAAAAAATGTTCAACATCTCTAGCAATTAGAGAAAGGCAAATCAAAAGTACTCTAAGATTTCATCTCACTCCAGTCAGAATGGCAGCTATTAAGAATACAAACAACAATAAGTGTTGGTGAGGATGTGGGGGAAAAGGCACACTCATACACTGCTGGTGGGACTGCAAATTGGTGCAGCCAATAAGGAAAACAGTATGGAGATTCCTTGGAAAACCAGGAATGAAACCACCATTTGACCCAGCTATCCCACTCCTCGGTTTACACCCAAAGGACTTAAAAACAGCATACTACAGGGACACAGCCACATAAATGTTTATAGCAGCACAATTCACAATGAAACCAACCTAGATGTCCTTCAGTAGACATAAAGAAATTGTGGTATATATACACAATGGAATATTACTTAGCATATTTTTTAAAATATTTTTTTAGTTGTTGATTTTATTTATTTATTTATTTTTATGTGGTGCTAAGGATTGAACCCAGTGCCTCACACATGCCAGGCAAGCACTCTACCACTGAGCCACAACCCCAGCCCAATTACTCAGCATTAAAAGAGAATAAAATCATGGCATTTGCAGGTAAATGGATGGAGATAGAGAATAAATATAATGCTAAGTGAAATAAGCCAATTCCAAAATACCAAATACCGAATGTTTTCTCTGATACAAGAATGCTGATTCATAAATAAGATGGTGGGGGGAAGCATGGGAGGAATAGACCAACTTTAGATAAAGCAAAGGGGAGGGAATGAAAGGAAGGGGGTATCAGGGTAGGAAAAATGGTGGAATGAGATGGACATCATTCCCCTAAGTACATGTACGAAGACACGAATGGTGTGACTCTACTTGTGGTTCAATCAGAGACATGAAAAATTGTGCTCTATATGTGTAATATGAACTGAATCACATTCTGATATCTTATATAACAAGTTAGATAAATAAATAAGTTAATAAAAATCAACTAAAAATATTTTTAAAAATAAGGTCACATGTCATGCACAGCATGTAGTAGTAGTACACACAGTAGAGTTATATTTAATTATATCCATTCTAAACTTTGGTAATCGAAACATAATTAACCTTTCTGCTGTGGTAACCTTTATATAAACAGCAATAACTGTCAAATATTATATCTATACTGATGTGCAAATTCAGGGCACTTGCTGTCAGACCAAGTTAATTTCTATTTTTGTAATCAAAATCACCTAAACCAGGACAGGCTAAAGTTAAAACTAAAGATAACTTTTTCAAGACTAATAGCATTGTATAACAAAACTTAAATCCCTGAAAAATCACTAACATATTCATATAAAGACAGACTATTATTTTGTGAGCAAAGATTCCTGAAGATGGTGAAATATTAAGTTCTAACTCATAATTTACTTCAGTTGTGGAAAGTCACTTTGAACTAGCAGAGATAAAGAAAGGAACTTTACATAACTCTCAAAGGATCTCACTACCAGAATAAAACATTTGTCCATCTTACCTATAAAAAGCAACTTTTCCCTCTAAACTCATAAAACCAATGAAATGTTCAGTTCTAAAGTATCAAATAATGCTCTAGAAAATCCAATTATATTCCATATAACTCTAAGATACAGCTATTTCAGCATTTCCACACGATTCTTTTCACACTTATAAAGAAACCATATGGGGAAATGTAGTAGCCAATGCATGAGAACAGGTTACATAGGAAGCAACCCCTGCTATCAAAGGCTTTGAATCTATTATTAACAATTAGTTTGATACATGCAGGTCCAGAACCATCCATAAGTTCTTTTTGCAACTTTTTCATTTCGCAGCTTGTTTTGAAAGACAGAAACCCTCAAAGTAAAGAAAGTCGTTTGAGGAGGTTAGTGATAGATTACAGCTATTTTCCAACAAGCAGTCAATCAAAATTCATCATTAAACCCCGGCTCCCAAATCCCTAACTCCTTAGCCATCCCTCACAGGCTCACCGTAACCCTTATTTCACACAAATCCAGACCTATCCATATATACATATATACCATTGGTCGCCAAGTCTCCCACATTGGCACAACGACCTCTCAACGCGCATTTAATAGCTAATCAGGGGTCATTCTTCCTTCTCCTACTGCCTATGCAGACTTCATACTGCCTACGATCTCTTCTTCCATTTCTTCCACAACAATCACAACTCAAAACAATTTTTTAAAAAGTCCCTTTTCCCCAACGGCAGACAGCTTTTTAAACTCTATGGCCCAGCCCCGCCTTTCTTACTCCCTATCCTGCCTTTGTTATTCAAAAGGTAGGGTCCAGGAAAATCTCACTCACCTCATGCTATAGGCACCAGCACCCAGTTCCTGACCGATCCCGGACAGGCTAGCATCAAAGTCCTGCACCAGCCCGGATTCAATCACTTCATCGGCCAGAGGCAGCTTCAGAGCCCAAGCCATCCTGGCTCCTTCCGTGCCCCAGGTGACACCGCTTCTTTTACAAATGCGCGGAGCGTAACTCTACCCCACAGGGGTTAAGACAGTAGAAAACTCCAAAATCACACACACTGCCCACCATCCACCCGCAAGCGTGAGCAGCAGTGGCTGCACAACTAATCTCCCGTACCCTTAGCTACTCGCTCTTGGCCACCGCGGCTTCCAAAATCCCTCCCGCCCCGTTCTCAGGAGTGTAAGGCTCCCTTTGCTCAACTATTTCAGACTTCCCATAGACAGCCCTGGACTCCTGCACTCCCACTCCTTGGACTAGCCTCTGGAGCTCGCTGGCGGTCGCTCACTGCCTTCCACACAGACCAGTAGCAGCGACTGGCAACATGCACCACGCTCTTACGCCGCTTCTGCACCTTTTCCCCCGCCCCCTTCTGCTGGAAACCCCCTCCCTCCCTCCGGGGACCCGCTCTCTTTCCCCTCCAGGCCTCGCTTCCGGTCAGTACCAAGATCACTTCCGGTCAACCTTTCTCAACCCCACGGCTCTTAAAATCAAATCCAGGTTTCTGCTGAACCTACTCCCCGCCCTCTGCAGCCCCCTATGGCCTGGAAACATGGAAGAAGAAAGTCCAGCACAGGCTTGAAACCCAGACTCGCCAGGCCCCTCCACCACCCGCCGCCCCAGCTCCAACCAATCATGGCACCCTCTTCCTCCGCCAGCCCGGCGAGCATGACGTCACCCTGCCACTCGCCAATGAAGAAGACACCTCGTTGGCCTCGCAGCGATGATAGGCTATCTGCACTCCCCCCGCCCCGCCCCGGGAGATGGGTTGGGCGGTCTCTGAAAGGACTTGGCTTGAGTTGAGTGTCTGGATTTAAGACGTGTCTGGGGACGGTGGAGTTCTGATGTCTTCTGCCTACCAAATTGCGCCTAAGTCTTAGCGGAAGCCCTTCTTCTAGCCTTTTCTAAACCGTCTCCAACTCCCAGCGAGACTCTGTTTCTCAAAAGTTCCCTGTGTGCCCTCGTTTGCTTCTATTTATCCTCCCAGCTCTTTAAACTCTCCTCTCTGCGGAGGCCAAGACCCTCTTAAACTGCATTTCCCTTGATACGCATCACATCTTCCGCCTTCTTCCTGATGCATTTGAACTGTACGAAATGGGCAAAAGTATTGTTTTTTAAAAGGTTGTGGTGGAGAAATGTTAGGATTTAAAAGATTTGAAGATAAATTTTGGGCTGGTGTCTTCTCTTACTAGTTTAATGTCTTCCGAATAGTCAATCTATGGAGGAGATTTAGCTTCCTGGATTGTAAATAAAGGTAACCATGCCTTCTCCCTCTTTCTCTTTTGAGGATCAAGGAACAACAATGGTCACTTTTTATTAAGCATCATCTATATGCTAGGAACATTATTACATTATTGGTAGTCCTCAAGACAAATCTTGTAATTAGAATTATATATATATATGTATGTATTTATGTTTCTAATTATATATAATTATATTTATGAATATATAATATATATATGTATAATTTTTTTGGTACTGGGGATTGAACCCAGGGGCACTTGACCACTGAGCCATATCACCAGACCAGCTCTTCTTATTTTGAGACGTGATCTAGTTAAGTTGCTTAGGGCCTCACTAAATTGCTGAGGCTGGCTTTGAACTTGAGATCCTCCTGCCTCAGCCTCCCAGATCACTACGATTACAGGTATGTGCCATAGCTCCTGATTTCTAAAGGTAAATATTATATTTACCTTTAGATTTCACCAATAATGAGAATAGTTAAAGGGTTTAAATTGGCCACATCTAAATTAGAATGCTAATTTGAGATCCAGTTCTAAAGACTGGCATTCCCCCCCCCCATATGTAAAGGTATTAGTTCATTGTTGTATTCTGTTACTTTTTTAAACAATCATTTTAATTATAATATTTTTATATATCCGCCTCTCCCACTAGAAGTGATCTTAAGAATAGAGAATAGGTTTTTTTCAGACTTGTACTCTAAATATCTCCTACTATAGTTCCTGCATCGAATAGGACTTTTTTTTGGCAGGGGAGAGGGGGCTTGCTATGGATCAAACCCTGGCCTCATGCATGCTAAGCACATGCTCTAATCACTGAGCTACACCCCCATCCCCTCCAAAGGACTTTTTAAAAATACTTAGGCACTAGTATGGCAATATGTAAATCAATGGATGTGTAACTGATGTGATTCTGCAATCTGTATACGGGGTAAAAATGGGAGTTCATAACCCACTTGAATCAAAGTGTGAAATATGATATATCAAGAACTATGTAATGTTTTGAACAACCAACAATAAAAAATTTAAAAAAATAAAAATAAATAAAAATATCTATTGACTTAAAAAAGGAATTGAGACTTAAGAGAAGGGAAAGAGGTTGACATGAAGGTGATGATATGCTCCTGGTTTCAGCCATAGGTTTCTCTCTAGGAGCTCTAGGCTTAAACACATCTTCGTACTTTGATAAGCCCCAAGATCCAAGTCTTATTTCATTCATGGACCATCCAATATCTCTTTAATTCACTTTCCTTTCCTTGAGCCAATTTAATCCCAAAATATGTATCTGTAGGTAAAGGAATGAATGGGTCCTCATCTCAGAGACCAGAAGAGGGAGATCACATGGAGACCTGAAGATTCAAAATTTCTTGAATCCAGAATTGTAATCCAGAGTAGAGTAAAATACTTATTAGATAGAATCATCCTTTGTTTGAACAAGAGCTCTACTACTAGCTGCATAATCTTGGGCAAATAACTTTATATCTCTGAGCCTCGGTATTTTAATCTAAAAATTAGTAATAATTATACCTCTTCCTAAAATTGTTGTAAGGATTAAATGAGGTACCAAAGTAGCCCCCCAAAAGTAATGATTCAATTAATATTAGCTCCTGTCTTTCACCAGTCCATTTCTGCTTTTCTGTTAAGATTGGGTTAATATTATCCTATTTGAATTACATTAATTTACATTGCATGATATGTTAAGGTTTTAGTAGCATTTTCATATACATTATCTCAATCTCTTTTAAATATTTACTTTTTAATTGTAGTTGGACAGCATACCTTTATTTTATTTATTTTTATGTGGTGCTGAGGATCAAACCCAGGGCCTCGCATGTGCTAGATGAGCACTCTACCGCTGAGCCCACAACCCCAACCCCCCCAAGACTAAATTCTGAACCAACATAAAGATTTTTGCAAAGGCCCACCTTTCCATTTATTAATTCCAAAATAAACAGAAGTGAAACAAGAGGCAATTCCTTAGCCCTGGCCCATCCCAGATGGAATGCGGATCAGCCTGAGACACATACCCTTGATCCCAGTTTCCCCTCAGAAAAGACCTTACAGACTATTTACCCTTGGAATTATAACTGGAGAAATGACTTTTCCTTTCCTTTCCCTTCCTCACTAAATTAGGAGTGGAATCAGAATTCTAGGATTGGAAACAGGCAGCAACCCCTAAAAATTCAGCAACATCTATCAATAGATCAGATTTTGTACCCATAAATTCATCCTTCAATGAAAAATCATAGCTCCGATTAAACATAATAAATGAAACTAATTAACCAGAGCACCTGTGGTACAGAGCTTGGAATTCAGTATTTTGGTCATTGGATGAAGTTAGTCTCATTGTGAAGGGTTCATTTACCTAGATTAAGTCCTGGAACTTAACATTATTTAGATGAGACACAGCAGGGTCTACCCTGGTGGGTGGAAACTCTACTGCAAAGATCAGGAAGATAGCAACCCCCAGGTCCCACCTACCTCTCAGAGTCAAACTTTAAAGACAGCCCACCTGGATTCAAATCCTGTCTCTGCTGCTCATAATGCAACCTTGAGCAGATTCCTCATTTTCCCTGAATCTAAAACCCTATCTGTAAAATCAATATGAGAGTCTTACTTTGTAGAATTATTGTAAGAATTGACTGAGATAATGAATGTTAAGTGCTTAGAACAGTGCCTAGCATGTAGTAATGGGTAAAATTTAGCCATTATTATGGTTGACAAAAAGAGAATACTCCAGCACTTATCTACCTCTTGAGAGAAATCAGGCTGGAGGACTCAGGCTCCTTTCCCTACTGTGATTCCATCCCGCCCCCCCTTCCCTTCACACTCAATTACTCAGGTCCTGCAGGTCAATCAGTATTATTGCTGAAATCCTAAGTCAATCCTTGAGCATTTTCCTTCAGGTAAAGGAAGAAACTAAAACCAAGGAAGCTTTTTTGAGGACTGACCACCTAGCCTTAACTTTTCCTGTATTTCTGCACCCCACCCAAGGAGCCTGTGAAGTCGAGTCTGTCTTCTCTGAAAGACCCTTTAGTTGAAAGGAAATGAAATCATCAGTTTTCACAGTTACACAGTTCAAAGCAATCTCAGGTTCTTCTCCTCTCCTGTCTGTAGTTCAGAAACCAGCCCACATCTTCTCCAGACTATAAAAGGTCAGTTCCCCCTTTATAACCATGCAGAGTACAGTGAAATTCCCAGGCCTGGGAGGAAAAGAACTTCAGTTCTTCCACAAACCCACCTGCTTCTAGGACAGCCTTCCTGGGCCAACTGCCAGCAACCATTCTCAACTGGTCTGAGCCAGAGAGATCAGTTCCCAGGACTCTCCTGGTGGGAGCTGCTGGCACTGTCTCTATCTGGTGAGATTCCATTCACTCCCACGGTTCACAGTCCAAACCCTGCATGGTAAGCAGAATCCCCTGTCCCTGCTCTGTCCCTGTTGCCTGAAGTCTCAGCTCTCATTATTTTCTTGAAAGGAAGAGTAGAAAATGCATTCAGTTATCCATTTGACAATTATTGAGCACTTACAATGTGCCCCTGACCTATGTATTGAGTAGTCACAGCCCAGTATGTGAGGTCTATGCTGGGGTTAGTGTTAGCTTCTTTTTGTTATATTTCCCCAGTATTTCAGAGTTCTGTAAAGTGCCTCTGATTTGTAAGCCTTGTGTCAGAGTCTTAGACATCTATTACCACTGTGAGTGGGGGCCAGGTGGTGGTCGTCTAAAACCAATCCCTCTTCACCTCATCTGAGGTGTAGTAATGGTGGTTGGGCAGAGTCATGGCCTTGCCCTTGCCAGCTTAGATTATGCAGCTCAGACATCATCAATACCAGGTGGGGGAAGAGAAGACTGTGAAGGAGATGGCCTAAATCCTAGTCCTCAGAGTTAGACAAGCCAAGAAAGAGACACTCATGACAGCTGGGCTCTCTCAGCTGTAAGCTCAGGTGGCAGGCCTTGGAAAAGTGAAAAATGAAGCCCCACTTAATCATACATCCCATTTTTATAAAGAACTGTATAAATCGCTAACTAGTAATGTTCTAGTCTTCTAAATATCTTCTAAATATACCTTCATAATTCAAGCCAGGTTTGAATTTAGATGTCCAGGACTCCTTGAAGTTCCATGGTAGAATGTTCCCCAGTCCAGACTCCCAGTCTAGAGACTGCCTTATCTCCCCTCTCTCTAACTGGAGAGGCAAAGGGCTTTGTGTACACATGTAGACCTCAGCCTGTATATACAAGCTCTGTCATGCAAGTCTCTGACAAACAGCTATCCCTTGGTCACTGCTGGCCTGAATATCTGTGTCCCTCCAAAATTGAAACCTAATTCTCAATCAGATAGTATTAAGAGGTGAGGCCTTTGGGAAGATTGATTAGGTCATGAGGGTTGACCAGAACAAGGCCCTTAAAAGAGGCCTTAGGGAGCATGTTTGCCTTTGTACCATGTGAGGTTACAGTGTAAAGACTTCCATCTATGGGGAAGAGGACGCTCATCAAAAACCAGTTCTGTCAGTTCCTTGATCTTTGACTTCCCAGTCTCCATAACCATAAGCAGTAAATTTCTGTTGTTTATAAACTACCAGTCCAAGGTGTTTCATTATAGTGGCCCCAATGAACTAAGACAGCTGCCTCTTGGACACTCAAGTGTACATACCAATATCATAGGCTGTTCTTGGGACTCCGAGAAGAGAGATCCAGGAAATAGGCTTGGCAGAGAATTCTGGGTTCTAGGTACCAAAAGGATAGTCTAGAAGGAGAAAGGGCTCTGCAGACCCTCAGCCCAATAAGGAGGGTCTAAATTGGGAATCTAGTGTGTTCTCTCTCTTTCCACCATGTGAGCAGCTCTGCTCTACCACATTCCTTACCATAATGTAATTTTCAAAACAAATCATAGATTATCTAATAAAAAATAATAATAAAGTGGGAATTGATGGGCTGGGGTTGTGGCTCAGTGGTAGAGTGCTTGCCTAGCATGTGTGAGGCACTGGGTTCGATTCTCAGTACCACATATAAACAAACAAATAAATAAAGGTCCATCAATAAGTAATACAAATATTTTTTTTTAAAAAAAAATAGTAAGAGGGTAATTGAGGGGACTGACTCTGACCTTCTTGCAATGGGATTTTCAATGGTGCAAGCTGACAGCTAGCTCCCTGCCACTTGCCTGACCTCTGACATTGCTTCCTTTATATTTCCACTTTAGGAGGTCACCAAGAAACAGGCAGACCAGTACAAAAGAAAAAATACTGTTTATTCCACACAACTACACCAAGTGTTTCTCTCCAATTCTCCCCTCCCCACCCTCCCTCCAGCCCTCAGTAGGCATTGCCCTGTGCTAGGGGACAGTCAGAACCTTAATGTTAGAATCTGGCCTAAGAGGCAGGAAAGAAAATCTGGGCACAGGAAGATGACTGGATTTCTGAGAAGACAAAAACATCACGGTTTCTCAGTCTAAACTCAAGTGTGTTCCTCAGTTCATTTGACTGAATTCTTTCCCTGGATAAAATGCCATGGTTAGTGCAGGGTCAAAGGCCCCAGCTGATTCAGCCCACAGAAAGTTTTTGGTCTTTCTTTCATTTAAAACAAAACTATATAGTTAAATCATTTCTGCTGTTCCATAGCAAAGGAGCCACTGAGCTCTGACTTAATTTTTAACACCCTTCAGAGCATGATGCTACCAAAACCAAACAAAACAAAACCCAAACAAACAAAAAACAAAAACTGCCTCATAGGTGAATGGCCCAGGCACCATCTGCTTCCTGGGGGATCCTCTGATGGAGGAGCACGGACAGAGGTCATAGGCCAATGAGCTCTGCTTGGAATATATTTCAGGCACATCCTGCACTCCCGGTCTAGAGAATTCAGCTGCAAACATTCAGGTCCCAGTATTCTTCTGAAAGACTGACCCATCTTTCCAGTAGAGGAGAAAATGATTTAGTTCTCGATCAGCCTTGGGAGGACAGATTTAGACAAGGGAGGGGCTAAGAAATCATGACCAGGCCTAATTTAGACCAGTGGTTCACGATTTTTTTCCTGTCAAGCCACAGGACAGATGGTGTCCTCCTGCACATTCACAGCATGGACACACCCTATATTATATGCTACTTCCAGGGCACCAGCTGTGACCCACTTTTTTTCCCAAAAAAAGAAAGCACCTCTGAATGCAAGTGTTTGAGCAAGAAAACCTGCATCTTTCTAACTCATTGTAGTCTGAGTCACTGAATCCTTGAAAGATTTCCATATGGAAAATGATTCCTACTGAAAACTTGTTCACAATACCCCTCCCAAGTGAGTTTGTCATCTCAAAGAGGCAGGTTTATAACCATGGCCTGAAGTGTGGAGCCTCTCCTTTGAAGACGTACTCTCTCCTGGGGGGCTGGCTCAGGTAAGCTGCCCACCCGCTCCTCACCCCTACCACACTCTGGCAGGTTGGTTGTAGCAGACTCACACTGTCTTCGTCTCACTGGCAGGGTTACCAAGAGGGTGGCCACAATGGCATTGCAGAACCTAGGAGGGACCAGTAGTGGGCAGGAAAGGAAGCTAGGTAGAGTAGCTCTACACCAGTGACCAACAGAAGTAGTAATGTGCCCTTACTTGGCGGTCACCCACTTGGGGTAGATCATTTGAGGTACAGTGAAGGACAGCTGCTAGAGACCAGGCATTGTAAAGATAACAATAGTGAAAGGAGAGGATATTTGACTCCGGGGACTTGTGGATCTTTAGGGACAGTGTATATAGCAAGTCTGGGATCATCCAAGCCAACCTCTTAGTCTCTCCTGACCTAAAGTCACATATTGCATTTTAAGGGGTGTCCAGTCACAGTGAGGCTGGAAACTCACTTCACAGCTTGGATAAGATGCTAACCCCCAAGGTACCATAGCTACCCCCTCTAGAGGCAAAATTCATCCTGAACTGGGTAGTCCTGACTCAGAGCAGCACTGGGAGAATTGTCTGCAACAGATATGGTCTACAACTCTGGACAAAGTGAGATATCTCCAATATCCAAAGTTTACAGTTATAAAGAAAATTAGAATTAAGTCAACTTCCCCAAAAGACCTTTCTGGGCTGCCATCAGCTCTTTCTGGATGTTGTCCTTTCCCTCAGGGCCTTCCTGTCTGGTTTATTGTTTAATTTGCTCCTCTGAGAAGGTTCCAATACTGGATTGGGTGAGGGGCTATGGGGGCAAAAGAGGGAGAGAGAAAGTCAGCATTCCTTTCCTCATTTTTTCCCAGAGCTGCCTGTTTGCTGGGCAGTGGGATTTACCAGGGTGCAAGTCCTCGCTCTCTCTTTTTTCCTTTGAGACAGGATCTCATTATGCTGCCTAGGCTAGTCTCAAACTCATTATCCTCCTGCCTCAACCTCCTGAGTAGCTGGGATTACAGGCATGCTGCAGGCCCAGCTACAAATTCTCTTAACCCACATTTTTTGGGGGGAGGGGATGGCCGAGGACAGAAAATAGATTAAAACCCAGGAGAATGGACTTATTTACTAAATTCCAGACCCACAGCAGTCCCAGGGCAACTCCAGGACAGGTAAAGTTTACTGTTGCTCTCTTTCAACACAGATTGTAACAGAAAAGTTTCTGATTTAATGCAAACCCTACCCCCAAACCCCAAAGAACCAGGGAGAGGAGTTCATATGTTCTGGCACAGGTCTTCAGGAACCTTCTGACCTTGAGGTCAAGGCAGACATTGGGTCTGACCTTTGGAGCAGCACAGAAACTTCTGGATTTTTTGGGGGGGGTAGGGTACTGGGGTTGAACTCAGGGGCACTCAACCTCTGAACCACATCCTCAGCCTGATTTTGTGTTTTAATTAGACACAGGGTCTCACTGAATTGCTTAGCGCCTTGCTATTGCTGAGGCTGGCCTTGAACTCTCGATCCTTCTGTTTCAGCCTCTTAAAACTACTGGGATTACAGGTGCACCACTGTACCCAGCAACTTTTCTGAATTTTATATCCTAAGTCCTTTCAGGGGTTTAGTTTGTCTGTAGGTGAAGTGAGGGAAGGTAATGTGAGGCTGTGGTTCCACAGTAAAGGAGATGTAAAGGAGAAAGGAAAGTGGAGAGAGAATGTTATCAAAAGCAAGAGCTAATGGTCCTCAGGAGTTTCTGGTTCCCAGCCAGAATTTGCCCTTCAGAAACCATGTTAGCAAAGTGCTTCCCTAATCACCACCACAAATCTTTTCCTTTGTTATCCTCAGCCCAGAACCTGGGGCTCTCTCATGGGTCCCCTCTGGCCTCCCCAGGATATGAGATATGTGGGAAAGAGGAGAGAGGCATCGACACATGCACACAGTGGAGTCTCATGATGTGGCAAAATGACAGGTTCTGTCATGGCAGTGGAGACAGTCAGGTGTCAAGGGAAGAGTACAAAGTGCTGGAACACAGGGCTGGGGGCCAAGCCCTAGGGGATCTGAAAGACATTCAGCTTGCTGGTGTTCTTGAGTGTCTGGCGCCGATTGCAGAACCAGACTCGCACTACCTCCCGGTCATAGTTGAGCTCTTTAGCAATCTCGGTGATCTCCTGACCTGTGGGTAACGGGTTCTTCTCAAAGTAGGCGTTGAGGGCCTCTATGGCCTGGGGGGTGAAGGAGGTGCGGCGTTTGCGTTTCTTGGAGGGCTCACCTCCCACAAACTCCATCAGGTTCTGCTGGCCTTCCTGGTTCCGGAGTTCAGCCTCATTTAGCCACTTCTCTAGCACTGGTTTCAGCTTCTGGGCACTCTTGGGCGTGATGTCCAGCTTCTCAAACCTGCAGACAACACATGCCCAGGAAGAAACAGAGTGTGTTGGTTTCAGTGCACTACCTTCAAGGGGCTGCTCCTCGTGGAGCTGGTAAGGCCCTTCCCAGTGTCCTCTCACTATCTCCACCATGACCCCTTTGGCTTGTCCAAGACCAGACTCCTCAGACTCTCCAGAATCCCAGGTCTTAACAGTGAGATTATTTCTACAGGCTCAGGTCAACAGGATGATGACAATACTGCCCTAAACAACCATTCTAAAACTTTCACACCCAAATGAATGAAGTCCTTTGAGAAGTCATCTTGAGCGGCCTCCAGAGGACATGAGTGCTGTCCTCCTCCAACTGCACTCTCATAGGAACATGGCTAACATGACAGGCTACTTTTCTGGCTGAGCCAACACGGCACGGTTGTCACTCTAATAGTCATTCTAGTCTTAGCTATGGAGTTGGCAGGCAGATGAAATCACTGGGTTATCCACTGAGCCCAATGAGTTTCTTCTTTGAAACTCTCTGCTACCCTTCCTCTGATATTGACATCAAAACCAGTTTATTAAGGTACACACAGAAAAATCAGCTCTCGTACTTTATAGTCAGGCCTTATAGGAGGGGAAGATGACAGTATGACAGGGTGTGGCCTGGTTGAGGGCCACAAGGGAACTGAAGTTCCTACTTGTGGGACTAAGTTTATAACTCCTTTCCTGCTAGGATTCCTGAATGGATTTGGGTCTTAAATTTCCCCCCAAAGACCACATAAATGCTCAGGATCAGAGAATAAATTTCAGAGAGTTTAGTCAAGTCTTTGGCTACTCCAGGTGTTCATATCCAGATAAATACATCTTATCTGGTAGAAGTCAGGAGCAAGGGGGATATGGTAAGGGGCTAGATGCCTGGTAGGCACTGAGCAGACCCTGACCTTGTCCAGGGCAGCCTTACTTACCGGCAGATGGCTGACTGGCTATAGGCTGGACCTTCTGTTGCAGTCAGAGCCTGGCCCACCTGGGTCTGTGTAAGGCCCAGGGAGAGCCGACGGATCTTAAAGTTCTTGGCAAACTCCCGGATCTCTTCTAAGTTGATCCCATCCTCATCCAGACTTGGAGTATGTGGCTCTAGGCCAAAGGAAAGATCAGAGATGAGTGTGTAAGATGGGAATCATCATTGATTATCTGGTCCATTGGTTTGGACGAGTGCATGGTGAGGAATGGGGACACTAGGCTTGTGCACCTACCTTCATTACCCCTTCCCAAGGCAAGCAGACTTGTGGGAAAGGGGCCGGACCACCCTCTCAGGGCTAAGGCTTATTTTCAAGTTCTTATAGCTCTAACTGCTGACCTTTCCCCCACCCCACAGTCCCTCGTCCTGCCCCAAGCACACTGGTTGGCTGTCCACGTTCCTCAGTGCTAGATGAGAGCCCACAGCAGACAGCCAATGGCTTGGCCTCTCAGAGAAGCAGTCAGCCAACCAACTGAGCAGTCTCTACCATCCTGTCCAGAAACTATCTAGCTCAACAGCAACAGGAATAAGAAAGCTAGCTCCTCGCATTGGGCTTCTGCCCTTTGTGACCTTTGGAATCCAGGAATTTGATTGATTTGAGATGGGATTGCCCAGGCTGGCTTTGATTGCCCACACTCAAGCAATCTGCCTGCCTCAATCTCCTGAGTAGCTGGAACTCCAGGACCATGCCATAGCATATGGCTCCAGGAAATATATAAGAAAAGCAGTATGTGAGCAAGTTAAAACGCCCAAATAAATGCCCCCCACCTTCTCTCTTCCAGGAGCCACTTACTGGATACCAACTGGCTGACCGTGGGAGTCTCTGAGCAGGTGATTGGGATGGGAGCAGAGGCAGATGGCTTGACTGCTGGGGCTGGGCTGGCAATGACCACAGCAGGCTGGGGCACAGCTGGTGTGGGCTGGATGGGCTGCACCTGGAAGAGAGATAAGCCCCTGTTGTTCCTTGCCTAACTCAGGGGGTCAGAATCCTTGGGTGGACCAGTGTGGGAGAGTATGAAATTCTCACTTACCAGTATCCTCCCACCTGTATCCTCTCACAAAACAAGATTAAAGCTGCTGATTCCTAATACCCATTCCACAATAGTGATCTCTGAAATAAGTAGAGCAACATGCCCAGTGAAGCTGAAGCCACCTATGCAGATGAGAGACTCAGAATTCTGTCTCAGTACTCTTGGTGAAAGCCCCAACAAGTTTCTACCTTTGGGATAACTGATCTCACATCTCTGCCCTCAAAGGAGAAGCTTATGCTAGATTCTAATCAGGAGTAGTTCTTCTCATTCTAGAGTTGCCCAGGCCTCAAATATCCATGAGTAGGGAACAGATAGATAACTCCTTGATCTCACAACAATGAGAGATTATGCATATATTAAAAGAATAAAGTACATCTCTTAACTGCACTGAGTCATAGAGGCTAAATGAAAAAACCTAAGGTGAAATATAGTTTTTAGCTGGGTGCAGTGGCTCACACTTATTATAATCTCAGCTATGTAGGAGGCTGAAGCAGGAGGATTGCAAGTTCAAAGCCAGCCTCTGCAATTTAGCAAGACCCTGTCTCAAAATAAAAAAAAAATAAAAAGGGCTGGAATGTAGCTCAGCAATAGAACACCCCTGGGTTTAATTCCCAATACTGCAAAAAAAAAAAAAAAAAGGTTTTATGGAGAAATACCTTTAAAAAAATATCTGTGAGGGGCTGGGGTTGTGGCTCAGTGGTAGAGTGCTTGAATGGCATGTGTGAGGCACTGGGTTTGATCCTCAGCACCACATAGAAATAAATAAATGTACTGTGTCTATCTATAACTAAAAAAAATAATTTTTTTAATGTACCTATGAATTTCCAGGAAAAAAATCTTGAGTCATATGAAGCAAGCTAACAACAGAAGTAATTTCTGGTGGTAGAATTAGAAGAAATTTTTATGGTGTGTGTGTGTGTGTGTGTGTGTGTGTGTGTACAGTGCTGAGATGAAACCCAGGGCTTCAGGTGTGCTAGGCACATATTCTACCACTGAGCTACCCTGCCAGCCCATGGGATTTTTACTTTTTACATGATACATACTGAAATTTCAATAAAAATCATGTCATATTTGTAATGAGAAGAAACTATAAATATATGAAATTAGTGTTTTAAGTTTTTTTTTTTTTTTTAATAAAGCTTTCTAGGAAATGCAGGTTTCTCCAGAAAAGTCCTGTTCCCTGGGTTCTACCTCCTGGCAGCTTTCAAGTCTATTTCTTTTTTTTTTTTAATATTTATTTTTTACTTGTAGTTAGACACAATACCTTTATTTATTTATTTTTATGTGGTGCTGAGGATCGAACCCAGGGCCTCGCACATGCTAGGCAAGCACTCTACCGCTGAGCCACAGCCCCAGCCCTCAAGTCTATTTCTTCTTCATCCCCCAAACCTCTACCTTTGTTCAAAGCTCTTTGTCTCTTGCTGGAACTGCTTAAATTGCCTCCTAACAGGTGACAAGGATTCAAGTCTCACAACAGTCTAGTTGTTGGATTTATCTGGATAACAGAAAAATTTTTAAAATGCATCAGTGTTTGTTGCTGCAGCATGACATTCATA
The DNA here is from genome assembly GCF_021218885.2 of Marmota monax. Taxonomy (NCBI): domain Eukaryota; kingdom Metazoa; phylum Chordata; class Mammalia; order Rodentia; family Sciuridae; genus Marmota; species Marmota monax. Next base: position 32,120,827 of record NW_026695227.1, read on the forward strand.
ACCCTCTGAGGTAGGTCCTCTTACAACCCTTATTTTACAGATGAGGCTAAGCGGTTATTTACAAAGTTTAGAAGCAGCCTACCACATTTGAGAACCCCTGACCTCAATGTCACCTAGGAATTTAGAAAACATATTATTAGGCCCCACTTCAGACATACTGAAAAACAAACTCTTCATTTCCACAAGCCCTCCAGGTAATTCTGATGCATGAGTTCGAGAACTGCTGCTCTAGCACAGGATACTCCCTGTAGTTCCCCAGATACAGAACACCCTCACAGCCAACTCATCCTTTCATATTAGTTCAAAGCTCCTTCTCTAGGTTGACTTGCCTGACTCCCTCTCCTGTCAGAACTCCCTTCTCTGGTGTCTCAAATTGCTTTATTCACGCCTCTATCATAGTCTTTATCATGTTGACTTTTTCCTCCCTTCATTTCATTTCATTTTCTTCCAATGTGACAGTATTTTGAATGGAAAAAAAATATTTTAAAAATAAATTAGGGCACAGGAGCTGAGGCACAGTGGTAGAGCACATGTGAGGCACTGGGTTCAATCCTCAGCACCACATTAAAAAAATAAATAAACAGATAAAATAAAGTTACGTGTCCACTACAACTAAAAATGTTTTTTGAAAAAGAATAAATTAGGGGACTGGGGTTGTAGGTCAGTTGTAGAGCACTTGCTTAGTATGTGTGAGGCACTGGGTTCTATTCTCAGCACCACTTATAAATAAACAAATAAATGTCCATTGACAATGAAAAAAAATTATTTGAAAAAAGAATAAATTAGGGGCTGGGAGTGTAGGCAGGGGTAGAGAGCTTGCCTAGCACATGTGAGGCACTGGGTTCGATCCTTAGCACCACATAAAAATAAATAAAATAAAATATTGTGTCCATCTACTACAACAACAAAAAGAAGAAATTAATAAGTAATATATGATGACTTAACAACATAATAATTAATAAATCTGTATAGATACGAAATTATCCACATAATCCCATTACATTGGATATATCCTTGTTTGAGGATATAATGTATCTAACGTATTGTTCTATAATGTTGACTTCAAAAAATGTTTTTTTCTTCATTTTTGGTACTGGGCACTAACTATACTGGGCTACATCCCCAGCCCTTTTTATTTTGAAACAGGGTCTCACTAAGTTACAAAGACTGGCCTCAAACTTGGGATCCTCCTGCCTCAGCCTCCTGAACTGATGGGATTATGGGTGTGTGCCACTGTACTGGGTTTATGATATTGATTTATAGTTATCGTTAATGCTGAGCTACCTAAGGCCAGCAAGGGCATCTGAGTCATCTTTGTATCTTCAGTACTTAGGATATATTAGACACTCAAAAAATGCTTCTGAAATGAACAATGAAATGAATAATCAAAATCAAGGAGCAGAGTGGAGAGGTGAAGGAGGAGGGGGTACAGAACGAACCTCCTGGATCTTTTCCAGCAGTTTGATCACACCACACATTTCAGACCCACCCTGCACCTGCCTTCTTAGAATGATATTAACTTCTGAGGGCACAGACACATGTTTTGGTATGATTGGGTAGGGGACCAAAGATGCTATGTCCTGGGTAGGGTTGGGGTGAACTCATGTAGTCCTTCTACTCAGGGGTCTCCCTTCACTTTCAGTGGGTGCTCTTTTTCAGGAGTCACAATCTGGAGGTAAGAAGCCCAAGGAGACAGTATTGCCTGTCACCCCACCCATACCCCCAACCCTAGTACCTCACTCTTAGCAGGGGACTCAGGCGTGGTTGGCTTCCGGACAGTCACAGGCGGAGGCAGGGGGCTGCTGGCCAGGGTCGCAATCACCTGGCCCTGAGCATTCAATAACAGTTGGGGGGTCACGGCCTGGACTTGCAGGCTTTGGGCTGGTGCTGGGGCTGCCACACTAGCTGAGTTCACCACCCATGGAAGTGTTCCAATAACCTGGGAGGAAATAAGGCAGGGACCCCAGGCATGAGGGCAGTGCCCAGCTCCTCCCCAACCCAGATCCCCACACTGGTAGATGAAGATGCTAATTTGGACAAATCACTTAACCCCTCTGTCCTCCGTTTCCTCATCAACAAAGTAAAGGATTCACACTAGAGGGGCTCCTTTCTTTATTCTATCCAGAGCTGCAGCATGACAGCAATAGGTCTGTTTATGAATCAGAGACTTGGATGCCAATCCTGGCTCTACAACATTTCAGTTGTGTGGCTTAGTTTATCTCAACTTCAGTCTTCTTTCCCACCAAATGGGAATAAAAATCTCTACCTAATAGATTTGTATCCAAAATGAGAAAATGTATAAGAAAGCACCTAGCCCAAAGCGTAGCCACAAAGTAGGTGCTCTTTAAATGAAACCCCCCAACTAGAATGAGCACCTGTAGGACAGGTTAGTACTACCCCTGCCTGGCCTCAGCATCATCAGAGAGCCACCATAGGGAGCTATGAACAGCAATTTGACACCCTATTTGAGTTTCTATGACTGTTAGCCCAATTCCTGGCCCACTCCTGGCCAGCTTCTCCATAGCCCCCACCCCCCAGGCTTGGCTTTGACCACTTGCCTGTCCCTGAGCATTGGTGAGGATCTGACTGCTGATCCCTGGCATGCTGGGAATGGCGTTGGTAATGACCGGAGTTGTAGTGAGGGAGCCCAGGATCTGGGTCTGTCCCCCGAGGGAAGCAGCACTGATCTGTGGGTGGAGGAAGAGTCCTGCTCAGAGGCCAAGGGGTGAGAAAGAGACTCTGATAAAAGGAAAAGGGCTGGGGTCATGGGGATGGGCATTTGTGAACATGGCCAGGACTGCAGGCCCATGTCCACAGCTGAATAGTATCCAGCACTATGTAGGGCTTCAAGGGGCAGTAGGGTAGGGCAGAGACCACAGTCAGGACAGTAACTGGTTAATCTTTGGGGCCAGGCCTGGAGGGTAGAAGGGCCTGACTGGAGGGGCTGATGTGTTCCTAGTCACATCTGACAGCTCCACTGCCAAGCCGGGAGCCACACCGAATAGACACCAGCACAGAGTAGTGAGCCTCTAACTGCACTTCATGGCAGCTCACAGATATGCAATCCCTAGACATCATCCCACCCTCCAAGGCTGGTCCAGTGGTTCAGGTTCTGGAGAATTTGCCCAGCTCTCTTGGCAGAGGCTGTATGCTTTTGCCTGAGCTGGACAGGTGACAGCTGCAAGAAGACCTCAGAGGGAGCTCATCTCGGCTGATGTGTTGGAAAAGGGCTGTATTCAAGGGGCTGGTCCTCCACTGCGGGAAGGGTCAGTTCTACCCTTGGCCCAAGATTTGATCCATCCCTGGTCAGCCTTGGGTGAGGGCAGCAGCTTACGATTCCTGGACTAAACGCGAAGCCTGCAGGCTGCACGGTGATCTGTGGGGTGGTGTCCACTGGCTTGGGGGTGGGGGCAGCAGCGGTGGCAGCAGTGGGCTGTGGTAGGATGGCAGGCGTGGTCTGCAGCAGCGGCTGGGTCTGGAACAGTGTCTGGGGCTGGGCTGGTGGCCGGGGCTGGGCCGGTGAAGAGGCCTGGACTGGTGGGGCAGCTTGTACGGGTGCCGGGAGAGCGGTGTTCAGCACAGCAGCTGCTATGGAGCAAGGCAGAGACAGAGGTGCTCAAACACCTAGCCATGGCCCAGAGTGGCTCCAATCCCAAGGGATCTGGCACAAGAATAACATGGGGTTGGGGCAATGGGCATAGGGGGCGCGCAGCTGCCTTGATCCTTGAAGGGCTGGCACATGCCAGCATCTCTCATCCCCCCTCCCTTGGGCCAGGAGATGGTAGGTTCAAGAACCAGATGTTGAATCTTCTTGCAGTCCTTCTCAGGAAGCTGGCATGGGGGGAGGGGCAGTCTCAGGCAGTTGGTTGAAGGAAGAAAGGCCTGCTGGGCTGACATGATGTCCTGGCCTAGAGTTCCAAGATGGTGCAGCGGCTCTGTGGCTGGGAGCCTGGGACACTGATGCAGACTCCAGGGCTGTTGCCCTGAGTGGGCCGTGGGTTCTGAGTCCGACATGGCAAGCACGTGTGCAGGAGTGGTAGTGTAGGGTGGTGGGGGGCCTGGTGCAGTCCTGGGGAGAGTTGCCGTTACCTTGCAGACCAGCTAAAGGTGGCTTGAATAGTGCCCCCGTGGGAGAAGCAGCAGTCAGTCCTGGGAGGGCAGCCACAGTTGCTGTAGGAATTGTCCACACGGCCAGCCCCTGCTGCCCAGCCACTTGACCTGCAATACTGATGGGGATAAGAAGAGGTTGAGTAACTGCCCCTGCTGGAACCATAACTCCTGTCAGAACTGTGGCTAAGTTTTCCTGAGTCAAGACCTGCAAAAGCAAACAAGATTTCAAAAAGAAAAGAAAAAATAAAAAATCAACATTGATAGCGCAAACACTGGGTCTCTCAGACCCAGTTGAGCACAAACAAAACATTTTAAGGGCAGTGGGGAGAGGCCACAGGAGGCAGGGAAGAGCCATGCCCTAGCTGGAGGCTGGATCTGAGAGGGTGCCTGAGCCATACTATCTTGCCTGCAGAGAAGTGGCCCAAATCAAGGCAGGGCCCAGCCCTGCCCACTGGACAGGTAGGGCTGCACAGACCTTCTCTGCGGTCTGCTGTCTCTTAAGCCTCCCCCAAGTTTCCCCCAGGCTCTGGTGGAGGATGCCCTCTGACTGGATGCCTCAGAGATTAGTGCATGGAGCAAAAGTCACCAGGGCTGTGCTTGCCTGCAGGATCCTACAGGCAGCTTCTCACTGGCTGGGGCTGCTCCCTGTCTCTAAATGAGGACTCTGAACACTCTATTAACTCTTCCAGGCATCTGCTAAAGGAGCTGACAAAGCTATTCACTTATTTCATTATTAAGATAAGCAGAAACTCTGGCAACATGAAAGAGTTAATGGAATTTCTATAGTTCTTTCTGGACCCAAAGAAACTGCCCAGCAAATGCAGATCTTTTCCAATGGGCCTGATTTGGGGAAGGGAGAGGCCAGGGGTCCCAGTAAGAGATTCCCTCCCTCAACCCATACCCTTTCTCTGTCCTGCCTCATGCAATTCCCAGATCCATGGCCACCCCACACCTCATTCCTACCCACTGCCCTCAGTCCAGCTCCCTGGGGTGGCCCTTACCTGGGGGGCAGCTTGTACAGCCAGTGGTGTCAGGGTCTGCGATGCCTGAGGCTGGCTTGGGGCTTGGCTGAAGGTGGCAATAGCGGGGGCAGGGTTCGGAAGGATCCCGGGAAGTGACTTCACTTCACATGGCATTGAGAGAAAGAAGGACATGGAGTGAGCCTGATGTGAGTGGAGGGAGTCACTGGGGTAGAACATCTTGTCTGCCACCTGAAGTGGCAACTCTCAGACCCATTTTGTATTTCTGCATAACTGAAAACTATCTGTTGGCCTTCCCTGGCCCACAAGGCAGCTTCCCCAACGCTACTTATAGTGAGAGTAGGAGGCTGGTAGTTCTGGGCCAGATCTGGAAGATAGCCACTCTCTTCCTGAGTTAGGCACAGGGAAATTAGGTGCTGGCAGGCACCTCTGCAAGCAACCTGTGGGCTGCTCCTGCTTAACCACAGGCATCCTGCTAGCATCTGATTAGAGAAAACATTTTGCCTTAACCATGATGTAGGCCGCACTCCAGAGCCAGCTGTAACTGGTTTCTTGCACAAACTCACCAGAATGATTCCTGACCTTACCTTTACCTTTTGCTCATTAAGGTTGATTACTATATATACTCACATACCCTTTAGCTGTCTAATTAAAACTGAGCAATTTTCCCTAAAAGGACCTCCCAATTCAGAGAATCTCTTCCATTTTCAGCCTCTGCTTAGGAGGATTAATTTTCCTGAACAATATAAACCACAACCCATATATCTGTGAGTCTCTCAAACTTTGGGCACGCCTGCACTTAGTCCTTGAGTATGTACTTTCGCTTTGCAATAAACTCTCTTTGCCACTGAAACTCTGATGTGTCCTTAAATTGTTTTCTGTAATGTGATCAACAACCTGGAAGGGTCAGGAGCAGTGGTGCATGCCTGTAATTCCAGCAAAGCAGGAGGCTGAGGCAGGAGGATCACACAGTAAGATCATATCTCAAATAAAAAAATATTTTTTGTTGGACAAAATGTAATGAAACATAAAAAAGGTAGACTTTTATAATTTATGTTTGCCACATAACTTATAAAACCTACCTCATATGTGGGCTTTTCTTTTTATCTAAAGAAACGAAACATTCATTTTTTGGGTCCTATTTCCTTGGACCCTGGTGTCCAAGGGTTTATATATATTTAGGATTTTTCCACTTCCTTCCATACTGCTTTATAGAAAGACTAAACTAACTCTCAGAATCACCAAAAATGTACCTGCTTCTCCACAGCACCACCTAAGTTAGGTTTTAGCACTTTTTTTTTTTTTTTTTTTTTGCTTAATAGTCTGTGCTACCTTCCCTGTCTGCCCTGCCCACCCACCGTGGCAGTACTGGGGAGTAAACCCCAGTAGAAGACCCCTCTGCAAGGTGTTGAAGAGAAAAGTCATTGTGCTTTGAGCCACATCCCCAGCCCTTTTTATATTTTATTTTGAGATAGGGTCTTGCTAAGCTGCTTAGAGACTAATTAAATTGCTGAGGCTGGCTTTGAATTTGTAATCCTTCAGCTTCAGCCTCCCAAGAGGCTGGGATTACAGATGTGTGCCACTGCACCTGGCTCCCCAGCCTTTTTATATTATTTATTTATTTATTTACTTATTTTTAGCTGTCAGTGGACTATTATTTATTTATTTATGTATTGTACGTGGTGCTAAGGATTGAACCCAGCACCTCACAATGCTAGGCAAGCTCTCTATCACTGAGCCACAGCCACAGCTCCTTATTTTTTATTTGAGACAGGGTCTTTCTAAGTCATTGAAGCTGACCTTGGACTTGCCATTCTCCTGCCTCAGCCTCCTGAGTTGCTGTGATTACAGGCACGTGCCACCAGCATCTGTGATACTTCAAAGTCAACTACTTTTCTTCTCATTGATAGCAAATTTTAAAATTTTTCCATATGATGACTTCCTTCTATGTCAATATTTAATTTCTCTTTGACAGGATTTTTAGTGGACTATACCACAAAGAAGACATTTTTAAAAATATTTATTTATTTTTTTTTAGTTTTAGGTGGACACAATATCTTTATTTCACACTTACGTGGTACTGAAGATCGAACCCAGTGCCTCGTGCATGCTAGGTGAGCACTGTACCACTGAGCCACAACCCCAGCCCCCAAAGAAGACATTTTTTTAATTAAAAAATTATTATTATTATTTTTTAAAAATTTGAGACAGTGTCTTGCTAAATTGCCCAGGTTGCCATCCTTCCTGATACCTAATTCTGTTCCTTTTCAAACCTGCTCTGAGAAATGAATTCTCAGTAGCTGGGAAGGGGAAAAAAATTAAAGAAACAATAACAAAGAGGTTCAAGGCAGAACTGTTAATGAAAATAAAAAGACAAACAATTTCACATGAAGCAGTGTACGAATCTATGTCACTAATAGAAATGGGCATATGAAATAATATGGTGCAGAGTGTTATACTCCATGTCTACTCTCGGTGGCTGCACATACAAAAATATGTGTGTGGCAAGGACTGGACACAAGAGAGACACAAATTACTAGATTATTTTTAATCCTGAAAAGATCCTCTATTACTTAGTTTTGTTTTAATATGAGAGACCCCTTCTTAGTATTGCATACTAAGAAAGGTCCCATCAATCTAAGCTGGCAGCTTACTAGGCAGTACCATCAAACTACCCTGACAATGGGACCAGGGTTGTGGCTCAGTGGTAGAGCACTTGCCTAGCATGTGTGAGGCACTGGATTTAATCCTCAGCACCACATAAAAATAAATAAATAAAATAAAGGTATTATATGTGTACACACACACACACACACTTGGGCCCTGACAATGACTAAAATCCTTTCACTGAGAGGAAGACTTTGGTGAAAGGCTTAAATATACAGACCTCTGGAAGAAGATGCACACTACATAAGCACTCAAGCTGAAGTGTAAATAATTGATTTAGAATCCATTTCTCAGAGCAGTTTTGGAAAAGGAGCAGAATTAGGCACCAGAAAATGAGTTATGGAAGACAGATGAAAGGTGAAAAATGGAAGTCGAGGCACTGCAGATAAACTCAAGAAACCTCCTCAGGGTTTTCTGAAAAGGAGCCCCATCTCCACAGTGGCTCTGCTGAGAGGAACAAGTGGGATAAGAGTCCTTGTCTGTCCTGCCCATTCCCCAGGGAATTGCACCTTAAAAAAAGTAGGTGGAATCCCTTGTCATTCCTATATTCAAAAGGAGAATTAAGTTACTGAGGTCACTAGGGTCCCAAGAACCTGCATACTGATTTGCAAGTAGATCAAGGATGGTGAAGTCATGCCATTTTCTTGTTAAGAAGCTGTTGTTTCTCTGAAGTTTGTTAGTTCTAATTTGCTCTTTTTTGGCTCTCCAGTCTAGGGAAGGGGTGAAGAATAGTAGAAGGCCAGAGGAAATGAATCATGGTGTTCTGAGGGAACTGGTAAAGGAGGCCCAAGGCTTTCTGCAAAAGAAGAAGACCACTCTGCAAGGTGTTGAGGAGGAAAGTCAATGAAAGGTCCCTCAAGGCTGGAAAGCAGCACCAGGGCCACCCCAGGGCAGCCCTGTTTCTCTCACAGCTGTCTTGCAGGTGAATGCAGCTTACTCTGTAAGGTTGGCTTTGCAGAGGGGCAGCACCTATAAAACTGCAGAGAGGAAGGAGCAGGGATTTTTCAGGAGTTCTACCTAGTCTCCTTTCTTTGAGGAAAGTAGGATGCCCTCCCATTCTCAGTTCCTGGGACATCTCAGTTCTACCACAAAAAGGACAGGGTTAGAAAGGCCAGAAGGATACTGAAGGCCCAGTTCTCTTTGCATTGGGCCTGACCATTTGGTTTGGACCTAGGAGCTCTCTGAGGTTGATTCAACCTAAGCTGAAACATGCCAATCACCTCCCATCATTCCCAGCAGTGGCTGTAAGAGGAACTAAAGCTCCAGGAAAAAGGAATGCAGAGTAGCCCTACATGCTGACTAAAAGTGGACTGTGGTCACATGCTGCCCAGCGGATGGGAAGACAAAATCCTAATGCCACCTGGGCCCCTGGGACACATGCTGGCTCCCCAGAGAATCACAATGGACTCAGAGGTAGTGATACCAGATTGGAGCAATGGTCTCATACCAGCCTCTGCAGAGGGGTCTGGGTTGTCTGGCCCTGGGTTGCTGGCTTCAGCAGGGCCTCCACTCTGAGAGCTGTCAGCAGCCACACTCTCCAGTCCTTTGCCCTCATCTTCAGCAGGGATCTGGGCATCCACTCCAACTTCTAGCACTCGGATGGTCTCGTGGCTTGACATCACGATGACCTGTAGGCAGATGACAAGGAACACCGCTGAGAGGAGGAGTCAGCATAGCCCCTGGTATGGCTGGAGGAGAGAGAGGGTACTTCAGATGTAGACCTCCCAAGCAGCAAACAGTGTGCTCTGTGAGAACACCAAATTCTGGGGCAGGCTACTACTCTCCTATTCCATGGAAAGAGCTGCTAGAAGAAGACAGGTCCTAGTGTCAGGGAGAAGGGTCTGACACAGTTGGGAAAAGTCCCAGAACTTTACCACTTGAGAGATAGTTCTATTTGCTCCCCCTCTTGGGCTCAGTTCAGGGAATAGGAAATGGCCTATCCCACAAACTTGCAAGGATGTCCTCTTGGCTGCTAGGACATGGTAGTGTGGCTATGAGGGATCCCAACACAGTACACATGACTTAAGTTGGACCAGGAAACAAATCCATTTTTGATTCTCTTGAATCTGTCTGGAAGTTCCCCAAAGGCAAAGGGATGAAAAATAAATGCTCCCTATGCTGAGTAGCTTTTAAGCTCACAATGCCTTTATTTCCAAAACTCTGGAGTAAATTACCAGGATTCCCCTGCAAGTTAACTTTCTGAAAGAAGAGTGAGGAATCCTAAAGATGTTCTCATCTTCCTCACCCAGCCCAGCTATGGCTCCAGTGGAGCTGGGTATCCTAACAGCCTGTGGTTTCTATCATGCTATCCAGCAGTGGGCATACTCAGAGTATAAGGGTGATCCTCCATGTGTATGATGCAGGCAGACCCTGAGTCACCTTAGAACACTTGGTGGTCTTCTGCTCAAATGCCCTGTTTCATGCACTGAAGTACTGCCACTTGGGCCCTTCAAGAATCAGAGACAAAAATCTGTACATTAAAGTGCTTTGTGTCAGTCCTACCCTGCACTTGGCCTGGGCCACAAACCACTGCCACACATGCTTCTGAAGCCTGAAAACTGAATCCAGCCAGAAACTTCTGTAAAAAGTGACAAAATGATACTTTCCCAACAGGAAAGTAAAAGTGAAATAAATCCCCCAAAGCATTCCCTTTTACTGACTCAAACTCGATCTATGAGGGGCTTCACTGCACTTACATTTTAAAAGATATTCATTTTTTTCTCCTTTTAAAAAATGACACAAGAACTAAACAGTCATTGCAGAATTTTTTTAAAATTAGAAAAAATTAAAAATAAATTACTTGGTGTCCAAACCTTTCCTTGTTTAAATTATATGTATTTGTGCATTTTAATTCCAATTTTAAAAGTCACAGCTAAAGCCCCCAACTCAGAATCTGAGAAGTCCTAGTTGGCAACTCCCTGTGATGAAATAACCATGAACTTTGGTAAGAAACAAAGAGGGGTGCTGTGGAGCCTTCCTCCCCTACCCACACCCTTTGGTCCATTGCCCTTACCACCCCATCCCTTCTTATCCCAGAAGATACCTGCTCATTGACAGTCAGAGAGGACTCGGACCCGGCTCCAGGATCCATGGTCAGTTGTCAGGGTGGGGTGGGGGCTGGCCCACACCTAGTGCATCCTGGGTAAGATGGGATTGGAAAAGCAAAGGCTGATATGATACAGCAATATAATTTCCAGACCATCTAGAAAAGTCAGAAATAGAATGATAGGAAGACAGAAAAGTTAGGTTCTCCCAAGTATCTGGAGAAGTAAGGAAGCAGGATTCTAAGAGTCTCACTTCCTACAGAATCCCAGGAGAACCTACACTCAGGAGGAACCAGGAACATCTGTGCTTAGAATGACAAGAGAAAAGGGAGGGCCAGGCATCTCTCCCTGGGGGTTCCCTGATCCAGTGGGAGACAGCACACCCAGCAGAACCCAAAACAAATATGAGAGTTAATCAGACCCTTAGACAAAGATGAGGAGCACTCTGGTTATCAGAGAATTACTCAGAGGAGAAATCTAGGTGAACTTCCTGGAAAAGATGGTAAAGACATAAATTAGCAAAGTGGTCTCAAACTTTAATATGCACCTTTAATATCACCACCTGGAGCATTTACTAAAAATGCATATCCCAGAACCTTTCCCTCCAACAACTCTCAGAGTCTGATTCAGAGGGTGAATCCCAGATTTTGCTCTCAGGTGAGTTTGTGGCAGTGGCCTAAGGACCACAGTGGCCTGCCGGCACATAGGAGGTAGAACATCTCAGATGGTGGAACAGCCTGCCAAATCCAATAAGGAGTGGGAAAACCCATGTCTGGCTGGAGCCACAAACCATAGAGTTGAAAGAAATAAAAGAAATAACCAGGTACAGTGGTGCACACCTGTACACCCAGCTACTCCAGAGGCTGGGGCAGGAGAATGGTAAATTCAAGGCCAAACTGGGCAACTTAGTGAGACCCTGTCTCAAAGTAAAATAAAAAGACAAAAAGAGTGGTGATGTAACACTGTGGTAGAGTGCCCTTAGGTTCAATTTCTAGTGATGCAAAAAAAAAAAAAAAAAAAAGAAAAGAAAAAGTAAATAAAAGGGGTAAATAGATTTATGTTTAGACGTTTATATAGACATGAGGGCATTAAAATTGAGTTGAAAGCCTACTGTAGGCTACTGTGGGCTATGTACTTTATGTAATACTCACTGTACTAACTGATGTATTATTACTCATGCCCACTCTGGGTGAGGAGTGGGAGTGGTGACATTAGTATCACCACATTACAGTGAGGAAACTAAACTCAGGAAGGTATTCTGAATTCTTCACTTTTCCCTTCCTTTTTCTCTTTCTCATTTCACCCCTGTTTTTTTCTTTTCTTTTCTTCTGTTTTTGTTTGTTTTGTTTTGTTTTACAGTGCTAAGAATAGAAGCCAGGGCTTGTGCATATTAGGCAAGTGTTCTACCTGAGCCATATCCGCATCTCTCACCCTGTTTGAAATTTGAGGTAAAATTCTGCTATGGTCTGGATGTTTCTGTCCCCTCCAAATTCATGTTGAAATCCTACTTCCCAAAGTCATGATATTAAGAGGTGGGGTCTTTGGTAGGTGATGAGGTTTCATGAATAGATTTAGAGCCTTTTAAAAGAGACCACAGAGCATATATGATTACATGAAAACAGAGCAAGAAGGAACTGGGAGGAGGCATGTCGTCACCAGACACTGACACTTTAATCTTAATCCAGCCTCCAGGGTTGTAAGGAATAAACTTCTGTTGTATCTAAATTATCTGATTTATGATATTTTGTCATAGCAGCCCAAACAGACTAAACAAAGTTACGTAACATAAAATTCACCATTTTAACAATTTAATTATTTAATTTTTCACTGCTGAGACTCCAACTCAGAGCCTTGGGCATAGCTAGGCAAGCACTTTACCACTGAGCAACATTCCTAGTCCCCTTTTTAATTATCTTTAAGTGCATGATTTAGTGGAATTTAGTACATTCACAATGTTGTGCAACTGTTACCAACTAGAACTTACCAGTTCTAGAACATTTTCATCAACCAAAAGGAAATTCTGCCAGTTAACACTTCCCCCCGACTACCACCTCCAAGGAGGTAACAATCTGCTTTCTCTCTATATATGAATTTGTCTATTTTGGATATTTCATATAAATGGAATAATACATACATGACATTTTATTTAGCATATTTTTCAAGGTTTATCCATATAGTAGCACATATGAGGACTTCATTTCTTTTCATGGCTGAATAATATTCTGTTATATGGATCTACTACTTTTTTTTTTTTTTTTTTTTTTTTGTGATGCTGGGGATTGAACCAAAGCCTATGCATGTAAGGCAAAGACTCTACAAACTGAGCTATATCCCCAGCCCCAGATCTACTACTTTTTTTTTTTTTTGAGATATTGGGGATTTAACCCAGGGGCACTTTATCACTGAGCTACATACCTAGTCCTTTTTAGTTTTTATTTTGAGACAAGGTCTTGCTAAGTTGCTTTAGGGCCTCACCTCACTAAGTTGCTAAGGCTAGCCTTGAACTTGTGATCTTCCTTCCTCAGCCTCCCGAGTTGCTGGGATCCCAGGTATGCACCACCCAGACTACATTTTGTTTATCCATTCACTAGATTTGATGGATATTTGGGTTATTTCTATCTTTTGGTTATTGTGAACAGTGTGTCTATAAATATTTGTGCATAATTTGTTTAAATGTCTGTTTTCAATTCTTTTGAATATGCATCTATTGCTGGGGTTTTAGCATCTTTCCCCCTTGACAAAATGCCTCCTGGTCAACCAGGCAAGGCGAACCTTGAGGTTTCTTCCCTCCTCTTCCTTCCTCAAGGGAAAGATAAGCAATTCAAGATAGCTATCCATTTCAAAAAAGAAAAAATCTTTCCCTTTCCAGGCAGGACAGGGGATGCAGGAGAGACAGAGAATTTTCTGGAAAAACTAGTGAGCATCTGCCTACCTTCCTGGGATACTAGCCTCATTCCTGTGTGATGTCCTCCCACCATATTTTGTACATGGGAGTCTTCCATGAAATTTTCTAGGGACTTGGCAATTTACTACCACTGCTGAATGAAAACTGAGATGAGCCAATGAAAGTTGTTCATATAGAAGTAATCAGTAAGTCATTTGCAAATTCAATTAAAAGACAGAGATAAAATTGAAAGAAAAGGTGTGCAAGGTGAATTTAGGTCTATTATAGCTTGACATATACATTCCAAAGGAAGAAGAAATTTCCATTTCCAAAGAAGGCCATCATGAGGAAGGCAGCAGTAGCCAGTCTTTGAGACATCTGCTCAGAGAAGTAAAAGCTTGCTCAGAATCTTATCGTGGCCGAGGCCATTCATAAGGAGTGGTTAAGCATAGGCTGGTATTCACTTTGAAACTGTGTTATTAGGGCTGAGCTGAAGGGTATAGTCAGTCAACCCTTCGGTCCCTCTCCAGGTAATCTCAATCCATTTGACAACTACCAAATCAAAATCTCTATCTTAGATTTCATCCAAGAACTTTAGACTCATATCAAACTGCCTACTGAATGCTCACATCATTTAATCTGATATAAGAAAAACTAAGGCTTGGTGATTCACTTTTGAGATTCTATGAGTTTTGAGAACCTGGGTCCTTCAGTGTCTAGTCCTTTTTTTCAGGACAGTAGGCCTGAGTCAGCCACTGGCCATACCTAGGCTCATCCTAACCCTCTAACCAGACTTCAGTCCAACAGAAATCTGCATACAGCAGAGGCAAAAGACTCCCCTTGTTCCAGACTTTAGGCCTCCCTTCTACCTTAGTCTCCTATCAGAGTCACACATGTGATATAAACGCCTCTCTAATGAGTAGGCACTCAGCATTTTAACTCTGAGCTATGTGCCATGGATTCCCTTGCTTGCTTATTTGTGCACTTTACTCTGGACCTGCTCTAACCCCTCATCAAGAACTTTCCACATTTTCTCAAGCTTCAGGCTGTGATTTGGTTTCACTGATTAGGCGGTTATCTTATTTGCTTTCAGACCATTTCCCCAGTGATGTGAAAATAGCACATTTGGAGGATCCCCTTTGAGCCCGGATGCTATTCATTGTCTACAGCCTGATAGGGAGGAAAAAGAATCAGCTGTCATGTTTCAGAGAAGGAGCTCCTTTCCCCACCCCAGCAATGGAACCCTAATATATAAGCAGAACTGATCTGGTTAAAGCTGGGGAGGGAATCAGAGTCCATCCAGAACCTTCTCCTTTGCCTCCTCTCTCCAATGACTCAAGTTTGAAAAACACCTGAATCAAGATACCTATGTAGGGGCTGGGGTTGTGGCTCAGTGGCAGAGCACTTGCCTCACACCTGTGAGGCACTGGGTTCCATACTCAGCACCACATAACAATAAAGATATTGTATCCAATATTTTTAGTTATTGTATAACTAAAAAAAATTTAAAAGACACCTATGTAATTGATGTATCCTTTGCTTTTCTGTGCTAGAGTCTAAAATCCAAGCAACCTCAGAACAGAATGAACTGTGAGTGCTGAGGCATTTGTCCACAACCTAAGAACCCAGAAAGGTCCAAGGCCATCTAGGAGTTTCAATGGAGAGGAAGAGCTGGTTCTACTTGTCATTCTCCTTTGGAACTGTTCTGGACTTCAGGTAATATTCCAAGACACCCAGGAGGTGCATTGAGAAATCCCAAACAAGCCAGAACTTCCTAGAACAGTCTGAGATTCTAGTAGAAGAAATCCTGAAATGTCTTGTCCTGGCCAACACATATTTCCATGGCTACTATGTGTTGGGTATAGTGGGAGGAAAAAATACATTTCCCACCTTTGTCAAGAAGTCTACAGTCCAATAGGGAAGACAAGGAAATAAAAAGGTAACTATAATACAGCATTTCTAAGTATCCTGGTGGATGAACAGAAGTCAGCGGAGGATCCACAGGAGGGACATACAATGCAGTTTTGTGTGATCCTTGTTCTCACAAAGGTATGTACTTCAGACATGAATCTTGATATAAGAAAAATCTTGTCCTTTGTAGGAAAGTGAAACTTGTGTGGGATTTAGATTTTTTTTAATATTTATTTTTTAATTTTAGGTGGGCACAATATCTTTATTTTACATTTATGTGGTGCTGAAGATCGAACCCAGTGCCTGATGCATGCTAGGCAAGCACTCTACCACTAAGCCACAACCCCAGCCCCAGACTTTGTGTGTGTGGTACTGGGGACTGACCCAGGGAACTACTTCCCAGCCCTTTTCATTGTTTATTTAATTTTTTTTTTAAATTGAGACAGTAGGGCTGGGGATATAGCTCAGTTGATAGAGTGCTTGCCTCCCATGCACAAGGCTCTGGGTTCAATCCCCAGAAACACACACACACACACACACACACCAAAAAAAAAAAAAGAGAGAGAGATAGGGTCTTACGAGGTTGCCCAGGGTGACCTTGAATTTGCAAACCTCCTGCATGGGCCTCCCCGGTAGCTGGTATTACAGGTGTCACTGTGCTCAGCTAGATTCAGCCTTTTAACTCGGACCCATTTCTGTTTTTTAAATCAGCCCCTTAACACTCAGTATATACTCATTTTTTAGGGTAGACTCCAAAGAAAGCCTGGGTAAGCTGAATTTAGTTTTATCTGCATTCAATTGAAAGAAAGTCACATTTGTTGTAAATTCGTCTTTCAAAATTTTAACATTATAATGCTCTCTGGTTAGGTTGTTTGTTGACATTAGTGCTAAACCACTTTTAATTTAAATTCACACCTGCTTACTTCTTGCAGAGCTGACACTCAGACTGGCTACCAGAAGAGGGCAGGAGATTGGGACATAGAGGTAGCTGGGGCTGCAGAGAATGGTACAGCCAATTCACTCTTCACTGCTTCCCTGGGTGTTCTCACACAGTCTGGGAACTTACTTGTTTATTATTTTTGAAGTACTGGGGATTGAACTTTGGGACATTCTGTCACTGAGCTACATCCCCATTCCCCCATTCCTCCCATTCCTTTTTTTTTTTTTTTGGTTGGTAGATCTTTATTTTGTTTATTTATTTATATATGGTGCTGAGAATTGAACCCAGTGCCTCATACATGCTAGGCAAGTGTTCTACCACTGAGCTACAACCCTAGCCCAATCCCCATTCTTTTTAAATTTTTATTTGGGGACAGGATCTTGCTAAGTTGCCCAGGTTGGCATCAAACTTACAGTCCTCCTGACTCTGACTCCCTAATAAATGGAATTACAGGCGTGCAACATGGTGCCTCACTATCTGGGAATTTTTGATTCATTTATCTAACTGCCTACTGCAGCTGCTCCAATTGCACACGACCTTCCCATCTCAGCAATGGCGGCTTTGGCCATTCAGCTCTGGCTGTGGTCCTGACCTTCTCTTGTTCCTTATCTCTCACATTTATTTCCTTGGCAGATCCTGTGAGTTCTCTGTGATAATATGACCTTCTTAACCACTATCTCCTGGGCCACACAGCTTTAGTATGCCCCCTCCTGCATACAAGTATTATTTGCCCCATTCCAGTGTCCAGGCAAGCTCTGTCTTTCAGGTTGTCACTGCCTGAGTGGATTTTCTGCATTGTTCTCTCACCTCTTTCCATTCCTAGCTCCATGACACAGACTTTGTGTCCTACCTGCTGAGGAACAATAGTCATGATAATTTATGAAACCCAGGCCTTTAATACATAGCATTAAGAGCATGGTCCAGAGACATCTCAGTTTTGATGTTTACGAGGTAGAGAACTTTGGACAAATGATTTAATTTCTGTGCCTCAGTTTCTCCATCTACAAAATGGAAATAATAATAGCACCTATTTCCTAGGGCTATTGTAAAGAACGAATAATCAACACATTGTATATGAATGCCTGACATATACTAAGTGATCAGAAAGTGGAAGATAGTATAATTAATTTGCATACATTATCTCAATTATATTTTTCAACTTAGTGTAATAGTTAAGAACTTTGGTTTGCCTCTCAGTTTCACTATTTCTTAATTGTGAGAACTTGGGCAAGGGCCCATGTTCTATGCCTCAGTTACCATATTTATAATAAATTGTGTAAAAGTCCAATAAAGCCAGGCATGTTGGTGTACACCTGTAATCCTAGCAGCTCAGAATGCTGAGGCAGGAGGATCTCAAGTTCAAAGCTAGCCTCAGCAACTTAGCAAGACTCTGACTCAAAATTTTAAAAAAAGTTTTAAAAAGGGATGGGGGGCTGAGATTGTGGCTGGCCTAGCACAGGCGGGACCCGGGTTTGATCCTCAACAAATAAAAAATAAAGGCATTGTGTTGTGCCCATCTAAAAAAACGAAAAAAGGGATAGGGATGTAGCTCAGTAATTAAGCATTCCTGGGTTTAATCCCTGGCACCAAAAAATTTTTAAAAAAGTACAATAAGTGTTACCTATTATTATTATAATTTGACATCAGCCCCATGAGGCCACAGAGCTTAATGGTTACATAGAGAATACCATAGCTTGACCAACTGTGTGACTGTCTGGGGGTAGATAGATTACCTCTCTGTTTTCTCACTGAAAAAATCCTAATAAGAGGGCTTACTTTGGAATTATTGTACAAAACACCAAGAACAATGCATTAACTAGTGGCTATGGTCTGAATCTGAAATGTCCCCCCAAAGCTCATATGTTGAAGGCTTGGTCCCTAGGAATGTTCAGAGGAGCAGTCTTTGGAAGGTGGTTGGCGACAAGGGCTCTCATCTCACCCATAAGTTAACCCATTGATGGAGTCATAGCTTAACAGACCACTGGGTACTAGTGTGGAAACTTTAGGAGGCAGGGCCAAGTTAAAGGAATTAGGTCACTGAGGGTCTTTCCTTAATGGGCATATTTTGTCCCGGGCCCCTTCCCTCTCCCACTTTCTCTTTACTAACTGCCAAGAGGTGAGCAGCTTTGTTCCACCACATCTTCCCCACCGTGATGATCTGCCTTGCCACAGGCCTAAAAGCAGTGAAGCCAGCTGACCATGGACTGAAACATCTGAAATCATGAGCCAAATAAACCTTTCCTCCTTTAACTTGATTTATCTCAGGTATTTTATCACAGTGACAGAAAGGTGACTAACATACTAATACTACCTGCATTTTACAGATGAGAAGGCTAAAGATCAAAGAAAGATAAGGGGGGACTGGGGCCATAGAGTGCTTGCCTACCACATGTGAGGCACTGGGTTTGATCCTCAGCACTACAGAAAAATAAATGAATAAAATAAAAATATTGTGTCCATCTACAACTAAAAATATTTTTTAAAAATAAAGAAAGAGGGGCTGGGGTTGTGGCTCAGCCGTAGAGTACTCGCCTAGCACGTGTGAGGCGCTGGGTTCGATCCTCAGCACCACATAAAAATAAATAAATAAAATAAAGGTATTATGTCCAACTACAACTAAATATATATAAAGAAAGAAAGAAAGAAAGAAAGAGAGGGGCTGGGATTGTGGCTCAGAGGTAAAGCGCTCAGAGGTAAAGAGTCTGGTGTGCGTGAGGCACTGGGTTTGATCCTCAGCACCACATAAAAAAAAATAAAGATATCATGTCCACCTATAACTAAAAAATAATTAAAAAAAAATAAAAAATAAAGAAAGAGAGATAAGGGAATGGGCTTCCAAGCAAACCTAGGTTCGAATATTAGCCTTGCCATAAAAGAGTTGTGTGGGTTTTTTTTTGTTTGCTTTTTGCACTGTGGGTTAAACCCAAGGAAATTCTACCACTGAGCTACAACCCTTTTATTTTTTTACAACTTTTTATTTATACAACCTTTTTTATTTTTTAATTTGAGACAGAGTCTCATTAAGTTGCTGAGACTGGCCTTAAACTTGGGATCCTTCTGCCTCAGTCACCCTGGTTGCTGGGATTACAGGGGTGCCCCACTGCACCCGGCAGTCAGTTGTGTGATTTTGAGCAACTTATTTAACCTCTCAGAATCTTAATTTCCTTATCTTTAAAATGGCAACTAAATAGCCTTACACAGTAATATAGAATCATGTAAGTAAAATACTTAGCATGGTGCACATATCATGACCCTCACTTTTATCTGTAGGGAAATGGAAGTAGAGAGAGGCCAGGTGACTTGATCAAGGGAATAGCAGATTCAAACTTTCAGGCCAGGTCCACCTGCTTCAGATCTCTATCCTTCCAACAACACAAAAAGCTTCCTATCAGGAAATAAGAGGAATTCTTATGGGGACTATTCTGGCCCCCCAAATAATATTATCATTAATGTTTATGAAGTGTTCATGCTCTGCTCAATGGTGACCCTCCTGTCACTTGCCCACCCACAAGACTATAAAAATGTATTAAGCTAGGCACAGTGACTATATACCTATAATTCCAGCCACTCATGAGACTGAGGCAGGAGGATCACAGGTTCAAGGCCAGCCTCAACAAATTATCAATACTCTGTCTCCAAGAATAAAAAAAGCTGGCGATGTAGCTCAGTGGTAGAGTGCTTACTTAGAATGATCAAGGTCCTGGGTTCAGACTCCAGTACTTAAAAAAAAAAATGTTTTAAATTGTAAAGCATCATAAAAAATGAAAAAGATTACTATTATAATTAGTTAATTATTTTTATTTATGGTACTGGGGGTGAAGGTTAAACTCAGATCCTTGCGATGCTAAGCATATGCTTTATCACTAAGCCACATCCCTATTACAACTATTATAATTTTTTTAAAGAGAGAGAGAATTTATATATATATATATATATATATATATATATATATATATATATATATATTTAGTTTTTGGTGGACACAACATCTTTATTTTATTTGTATATGGTGCTGAGGATAGAGTACGCTACCGCTTGAGCCACATCCCCAGCCCTATTACAATTTTTTAATAATTTTTTTTAATTGTAGATGGACATATAACTTTATTTATTTTTACGTGGTGCTAAGGATTGAACCCAATACCTCATATGTGCTAGGCAAGCACTTTACCACTGAGCTACAACCCCCCCACCCGCAATTATAATTTTATTGTGATTAAATCTTATTATCTTATCCCAGATTTTTTCTTAAAACAGAGCATCCTTGGAAAAGCAATATTTTTCTGGCTCACTTTCTTACACACACACACACATACACACACACACATATATATAATATATACATACATATATACACACACATGGGAGGATAGATATAGATAGACAGATAGATAATTTGTTTTGTTTGGGTTTTGGTTGTGCTGGGGATTGAACTCAGGGCTTTGCACATGCTATACGCTTTAACATTAAAGTACATCCCCAACCCTATTTTCTTAATTGCCAGGCAGTACCCCCAGGAAGAAAAGAGAATAGCTTCCCCCAACCCTCTGTCTCTTTCTCCAGTATTATCTTGTTTTAATGTCATCCCAGAAGGAAAAACTACACACAAGAAGCTTTATCTGAATTGACCTTAGTACGGCCCTTGGAGAATATTTTGTTGAACCAATGGAAGAATGAGTGAAGTTCTACAGCAGATATGCAAAGAAGTTCCAGGTCACAGAAGCATCATCTTGAGCACCAGGACTTCAATCAAAATGGAATAGGTGGAATTTTTCCTCAGAAGGCCTAGGCCAGTCAATATTGGCTGCTTTAAATTACCGAGATAAGTGGAGGAGGGATAAATGTGTGTGAGCAACTGAAGACCAACCTTCTACTTTGGGAACAAGGTATCGGGAGGAGCAGATGAGGATAAAATCTCTGCAAAGAGCCGGTTGTCTGGCCCAGGAAAGCTTCTTGACCCCTTTTTATTTCCCCCTTTCCAGCTTATTCTGTGAATGTTTTAGGTTTACAATCACAGTCCAGAGTGTAATCTCAATGCTCAAAGTGACGGTTAGAAAGCACGTAGAGCTCCCTTGGCCTTGCCAGATGCGAATGCCTAGGGAGCACATATTGGGCCCATTATTATGACTATTATTAATAATAATATTGTGATTAAATATTTATGAAGTGCTCATGCTGTGCTCGATGGTGACCCTCCTACCACATTCCCACCTTCCAGCAACACCCAGGTCTCTAGCCCCGAGTCCCACCAGTCCTCTCGTAGGTTCGTGCGGGTGAATTGTGACAGGTCGCCCTGGCCGCCTCAGCTGGCCCTAGTAACCAGGAACCCAGGCACCCGGGTTCTCCTGTGGGGCGGAATCCGTCCCGGGTCGCCACGGGGGTCTGTGTATACATCCTCCTCGGCAGTTCATTCCCGACCAGGGCTTCGGGGACAGAAACCCGGAGCAGCCAGGGCCAGGTTTCCCACCGGGTCCACCTGGCGGCCGCCCCTCCCCGCTGGGTCCGAGTCTGCCCGCCGGCGGCCGAGGGCGCGGCCCGGGGTCTGCGGCCCCAGGTAGGCAGCCGCGCGCCGTCCCACTCCTGGAGCTCCCCGCAGCCCTGGCCCGCCATCCCGCCGCCCCGGCCCCGCGGCTTTTTCTCTCTTTATCATAAATATATAAATTATGCTAATTACGGGCATTGCATATTAACCAAACCCGAAACCTCCCCTGCCCGGCCCCCTCCCCCTCCGTGCAAACCCCTCCCCGCCCCGGACCCCGGCACTTACCGGAGCCCGAGCCGCCTTCGCCCCGGGTGCCCGGCGGCCACCGATTAGAGATTCATCTCACAGCCCGGGCCAGGGGACCCGGGCCGGGGCCGGGGCGGCCGCCGCCCGCAGACAAAGAAGCCAGTGCGGCTTGGCTGGGCTCAGCTCGGCCCGGGAGCCGGTCGGGACCCGCCGCCGCCCCCGGGCCCCCACGCCGGGGCTGGGCAGAGCCGAAGGGGGCTCTGTGGGCTGCGCTGGGAGGAGGGGGACGGCCGGGAAGCGGGAAGGGGAAGAGGGGGGGCGGTCAGGTATATATTTTTCTTCTTTCCCCCTTTGTAACGGCCCCCCCTTTTTTCCCTCCCCCCTTTTTTCCCTCCTTCTGCTACTTGGATTTTTTTAGCTGCTGCGTCATGAGCATAATTTATGCAAAGAGCTTTGCCGCATGCTGCACCGCCCGCGCCAACCGCCGGGGGCGGCGGTCAGAGAAAGGAGGGGATCTGGGGACCCGGGATCAAGGCACCGTGGTGGGGAGCGGATCCTCCGCCCCAACCAGGTCAGGAGATCCCAGAGGTTCTCTCCTGGGACAAGAATAGGGGGTCGGTAGGACTAGTTAGTCAGCCGCCTCCGAGTGCAGCTTGAGGTCGTTTCATTTTGGAACGTGACAGTAGGAGCAGGGAAGTTCTGACTGGGGACCCTATGCCACCTTCCCTTCAAATGAGGGTTGGGGTGGTGAAGGCGGTGACTTTCAGCCGCTTCCTTTCCTTTCTAAGGTAGTCAGCCACCCTTAACGGGGAAAGTCAAGTTTATGTCTATTCCCCAACCCCAGAAGAGAGAGGGAACTCAAACAGCCAAGCCATGGTGGAACCACCAAAGCAGCTGTGCCCCCAGCTCCAAATCAGGGCGGGGACCCAGGTCCCTCCACCCTCCTACCTTTACCCCAGGAGCGGTAGTAAGCTGTGTTGTCTAATGATAACTTCCGGGCCTTCTTGTTCAAGTAGACAAGGAAATGTGAAAAGAAAGACAAAAGTTTAGTGGAATAGAAAAAAAAAAAAAAACTTCTGCTCTGGTGGCTGTGGGAGTGAGAAGGGTTTGATTTACTTATTGGCTTTTGAAAGTAGGTTTGGGCTAAGAACTGACAGATTTAGGGGTCAAGGGAAAGCAGGTTGGAGTAATACTGGGCAAATGGAAGAGGAAAACCAAGGAAAAGAAAAAGAATGAGAGAAGCTTTGGGGCAGAGGGAGGTTCTGTAGATTCAGTGAATGTGGATTTCATAGAGGCAGCCAGCTGTCAGTCTACTCTGCTGGCCTCTTACCTTCTTGCTCCAGCTCCAGCTCCAGCTCCACATTTGGTAGTGTCTGATGAGCTTGAGGTAGATGAATTATAGGTAAAGTGACAGGAAGTGGAGACTGCTTCCCTCTTGAGATTGTTCCTTAAGTCCCCACTACCAAGTGGCGGCAGACCAGGGTGCACACTTTTTCAAGAGGTTACTTGGAACTTGCTCACACCTGGAGGCGTTGCTCACAGAATCTTGCCTTTTGGGACCTGGCATTATCATTTGCCTGGCCAGCAGAGCTCCCATTGTATCAGCTTGCCCATGGGTTAGCAGTCAGAATACTTGGGTCTTAATCCCAGCTCTTTCGCCAACAGTCTGGGCAAGTAATTTAACTTCATTTCTTATAAAAGGAAGATAGAGCCCTGAGACCTCACTTTAGTGCCAGCTACTAGGAAGTCTGAGGCAGGAGGATTGCTTGAGTCTTAGGAATTCCAGGACAGCTTGGGCCACACAGCAAGATCCTGTCTCAAAAAAGAAAAAAATAATTATAATAACTACTTAATAGGGTTAAGTTTATTGTGAGCTTGTATGTAAAAAGAAAAAAAAACTTTGAAAACTGTAACATCTATACAATTATAAAGCATCATTATCTGTACAATAGTTTGAACCCATTTTATTGGTCCTCTAAAACACTACATGGCATGGTATGACAGCTCTTGGGCTTGATTGGTCTACAGTCTAGTCTGTCCCTTTGGACTGTAAATTCTTTGAGCACACCAGTTGTGACTTACTCATCTGTATTTCCTACTGCTCTTTATGTGAACAAGGGACACAGTATTGCTATTGAACTTTGTCACATGAAGACAGAAACTCTTAAGTCTATGTGACTTGGTTGGTGTTGCACCTAAATAGATCAAAGACTCTGCATGACATGGATATCCGGGATAGTTTAAAAGAACATATATGATCAGAGAAGCTCAGGGAGACACAGAGTTAATGGGAATCAAAGTTTTCTATGGGAAAAGGAAAACTTTAACTTACATTGTATACACTTCTTCATTGCTTAAATAGCTCAAGAACCTATGTTACTTTTGTTTCATTTTTCATTGGGATATAATATACTTATCTTTGTTTGACTTTTTGTGAGTATGTGTGGTGGTGTTGGGGATTGAACCCAGGGCCTCACACATTTTATGCAAGTGCTCTACCACTGAGCTCCAACCCAGCTCATCATTTGACTTATCTTAAACATACACACATACACACACACACACACACACACACACGTATAGATATGTATTTTGGGGGCTTGGGATGGAAGCCAGGATCTTGCACATACTACAAAAGCACTTTACCACTAAGCTATACCCCTGCCCCCTCAACTTTTTAAAAATTTTTAATTCACACATAGTAACTGTACATATTTATTTATTTATTCTTCGTAGTTGTAGATGGACAGAATACCTTTACTTTATTTATTTTTGTATGCAGTGCTAAGGATCAAACCCAGTGCCTCACACATGTTAGGCAAGCACTCTGCCATTGAGCCACAGCCACAGCCCCTAATTGTACATATTTATGCATTGTGACATTTCAACATACGTATATAGAATGTGTGATGATCAATCAGGTAATTGAACCCAGGTATGCTTTACCACTAAGCTACATCCCCAGCCCTTTTTATTTTTTATTTTTGGGCAGGGTCTTATTAAATTATACAGGATGTATTTAAACCTGTAACCCTCCTGCTTCAGCCTCTGGCGGTGCTGGATTATAGGTGTGCTACCATGCCCAGCTCTTTTTTTCCTCCCTTAAGGTCTGGGAGCAAATCTAGGGCCTCATGCACACCAGGCAACTGCTCTGCCACAGAGCTACATTCCAGCACCAGCACTAAAGTACAAAAATCTTTTTTTTTTTTTTGGTTGTAGATGGATACAATCACTTTATTTATTTTTATTTGGTGCTGAGGATCAAACCTAGTGCCTTACATGTGCTAGGTGAGCACTCTATTACTGAGCCACAACCCCAGCCCAAGTGCACACCTTGACAAATTTTTACATATAGATCTATGCAATCACCACTCAAAACAAGACAGAGGGGCTGGAGTTGTAGCTCAGTGGTAGAGCACTTGCCTAGCATGAGTGAAGCACTGGGTTTGATCCTCAGCACCACACAAAAATAAATAAAATGAAGGTACTCTGTCCATCTACAACTTAAAAAAATACATAAATAAGACAGAGACACTTTCCAATACCTAAGAAAATCCCCTGGTGTTACTCTAGAGAAATTTCCAAAGTAACATTAATTCTGATTTCTATAACATAAATTAGTTTTGCTGGTTCTTGAACTTCATCATATAATTTTTTAATTTGTTCTTTTTAGATATATATGAAAGTAGAATGTATTTTGACATTTCATACATACATGGAGTATAAATTTCCATTCTTGTTGTACATGATGTGGAGTTATACGGGTTGTGTATTCATATATGAACATAGGAAAGTTATGTCCAATTCATTCTACTGTCTACATCATATAAATTGAATAAAAAATATGTACTCTTTTGTGTCTGGCTCCTGATGTTTTTGAGATTCGTTCATGTCATCAAGTGTAGTGATTTTATTTATTTATTTTTATTGTTGTGTTGTATTTCATTGCATAATTATACCAGAGTTTATCCATTCTGCTATTTTTTGAGTGTTTTTGTTTGGCTGGTTCTGATTTTGGATTCTTATGTATAAAGTTGCCATGAATTAGACAAGTCTTTTGGTGAACATGTGCACTTATTTCTTTGGGGTAAATACTGAAAAGTGGAATTTCTAAGTTTAGGGTACATGTTCAGCATTTGTAGATAATGCTAAATGGTTTTCTAAAGCGTCTGAACCAATTTGTATCCTTACCAGTAATATACAAGAATTCTAGTCCAGTAACATATGAGTCCTAGTTGTTCGACATCCTTATCAATACTTGGGAGCAATACTTAGTAATGGCAATCTTCTTGCAATGAATATATATTATTTTTATATTTAAAAACCCAACAATTGGGCTGGAGGTGTAGTTCACTGGTGGAGTGCTTGCCCACCATATGCTAGGCCCTGAGTTCACTCCCTAGCACTATAATAAAATACAAAAGTAAATAAGCAAACAAGCCAGGCATACTGGCACACACCTGTAATCCCAGCAATTCAGTAGACTGAGGCAGGAAGATTGCAAGTTTGAGAGGCCAGTTCCGGCAATTTAGTAAGACTCTGTCTATAAATAAATGTATAGATAAATAGTTAGGGTAGGGATGTAGCTCAGTGGTATAGTGCTTGCTTATCACTTGTGAGGCCTTGAGTTCAATTCCCAGCACTGTAAAAACAAAACAAACAAAAAGACCAGTGTAAGTATTTCCATGGATAGGTGAGGAGATGTGCTAGTAGCTTCCTTTTACTTCTCATCCTAAATAAAACTCTTTAACAAGATCCTCCACCCAGCCTATTTTTTTTTCCTTCACTCTGATTTCCCATGCTTTCTGAGATTTCATTAATTCAACAAATACTTATTATCTACTATATGTCAGACACTGGGTTGAGTGCCTTTTAGCAAAAGACAAAACAGACGTGTTCCTTAGAATTACAGTAGACTTGGGCTGGGATTGTGGCTCAGTGGTAAAGCCCTTTCCTAGCAAGTGTGAGTAACTGGGTTCAATCCCCAGCACCACATTAAAAAAAAAAAAAAAAAACTAAATAAACAAAATAAAGGTATTGTTGTTCATCTACAACTAAAAATATTTGTTGATTTAAAAACAGACATTAAATAAAAAATATGAATATACCACTATGCACAGGGACTAAGACCATAAGAAGATGATATGAGAGAGCAGGGAAGACTTCTCTGAAGAAGTCATATATAAGGGAAGGCCTGAAAGATGGGATAAGGAGGGAGAAGGAATAGCACAGGCAGCAGTGATGAGGGAGGAAAGAGCTCAGGAAATAGTTTGGGAAACTGAAAGCGGTTTAGTGTGGCAATGTCTTAGTCTGTTTGCCTGCTATTTAAAAATTATAGACTGGCTGTCTTATAACCAAAGAAATTTATTTATCCCCATTCCAGAGACTGGGGGGGCCTTGAGATCAAGGTGTTGGCTAATTTGATATCTTGTGAGGACCCACTTCCAACTTCATAGGTAGCCATCCTCATGTGGTAGAAGGGAGGCTGGGAAGCTCTCTGGGTCACTCCCACTTTTTTTTTTTTTTTGCTACCAGGGATTGAATTCAGGGGCACTTAACTACTGAGTCACATCCCAAGATCTTTTTTATATTTAATTTAGATACAAGGTCTCTAAGATACTTAGGGCCTTGATAAATTGCTGAGGCTGGCTTTGAATTTGAGATCCTCCTGCCTCAGCCTCTCGAGCTGCTGGGATTACAGGCATGTGCCACCGCACCCAGCTCTGGTTCCCTTTTATAAGGGCATTAATCTCACGCCCTCATGACCTAATCACCTCCCAGAGGCCCCATCTCCAAATTGGAGTTTAGGATTTCAACATATAAATTTGGAAAAATACAAACATTTAGTCTATAGCAAGCAGGAACACGGCAGTAATAGAAAGAATCACACAAAACCATTCTTTCATTTTGGGTAGAGAGAGCCCAAGTCAGGCAGATTTGGCCATATTTTCCTCTATTCTCTCAAATTAATCGGGTCTCTTTTTGCTTTACAAACTCCACTGAAGATTTTACCTCCTACAAGAAGCCTTCTTGAATAATAACACATTGGTCCAATTAATGTTATTACTTTAATTACATTATTGTTCTAATAACTTCATCATAAAATTTGTAATTTTTAGGCCATTTACTGTTTCTCGAGAGTGTATTTACATGGTTTACCTAACACATGAATGACCTTGTGTTTCCTTATGAAGGGCCTTATGTTTCCTCTTTCTTCTGAAGTCCTCCAAGCACCCAACAGGAGAGATGCTTTGTTAACATTGTCTTCCTTGGCACTATATTCAGAAAGCTCCTGGAATTTAAGTAGAAAAGCCCTGGGTTCCCATCTAACCTGACTTGTGAAAAGACCATTTCAGGTCTTCTAAAACTTGTCATAAATCAACCAAGTTCTTTTTTTGTGTGTGTGTGTGTGGCAGGTGCTGGAAATTGAACCCAGGGCTTCATGCATGCTAGGCAAGCACTTTACTACTGAGCCTTATCCCCAGCCCAAAGCAACCAAGTTCTCCCAGGATCCATGTGTATTTTCCCACATGCTTGCCTCCCCTCCACAGGCCAAGTTTGCCCCTCCCCCTCTCTAACCACCAGATTAGAGGTCCCTACTGCCTAGGGAATAAGACTAGGGCAGGTGGGACTGAATGGAAGGTAGGTCTGTAGGAAAACAAACAAAAACCCTCTCATTTTTGAGGAGAGGAAAAGCAGCAGTGCCTTTCCAAGGGCTTCTAGGTCAGTTTGCATAAAAGAAGGAGGCAGTTATCAGTCAGGGCTTGCCTTATTGAAGTCCTGTCAGGATAAGGGGCTATGGAGGAGAAGGTCCCTGAAAGCTGTTAACAATGCAAGAATATCTTAAGATGAGAAGCCAGAGTTTGAGGAAAATTCTGTATGACAAGGAATATGGCTTATGCATGCTCTGGTTTTTGTAGACTTCCACCTCCTGTCCTGAAATGCATACAGCATTTTATTCTATTTAATTTTAGCAATGATGTAAAACTGTATTGCTGGGCTGCTGTCACTGTCTCTGACAGATTGCCCTACCAGCTGAAAGGGTAAATATGGTTTTCTGTTTTTTTTTTTTTTTAACTTTCTGTACTGTAAAAAGGTGAGGAACATTTTAGCTCATAAATTATTTACCAAACCTCACAGGCATAATAGGCTGTGTGCATATTCATCAGGCTATCATCCATTATTCATGAAAAGTTCACTTCAACTGTTAGAAGAAAATGAGGTTGTTGATTGAAATGCTGAAGAAATGTGGGCTTTTGTCCTCCTCCCTCCTTTCTCCCCTCTAAGTCTGGAAGTTTCCATCAAAAATGATATTATAGGGGAAAAATTATTCCTGACATATAGAAGTGTTGATATAGGAAAAGAAAGCTTAGAGTAGGAAATAAATTGGCAGAATCAACCACCATTCATTTAACATGGTCAGATAAAGACCCCTGACTCTTGCTTTCCCAGGCACTGTGCCCAGAAAATAGCCAAACTGGTTCTGTTTCTTGAAACAAAAGGGCAGCTTCAGCAAATCTGACAGAGTTATTGTCTATATAAACTAGATACTGGTTGCATTCTATAGCTTAAGAAATATTATTCTTCTTTTTTAATATTTTTTTTTAGTTTTAGGTGGATACAATATCTTTATTTTACATTTATGTGGTGCTGATGATTGAACCCAGTGCCTCATGCATGCTAGGCGAGCACTCTACCACTGAGCCAAAACTCCAGCCCCTTTATTATTATCTTCTTACTTTACCCTCACACCAGGTCTTGAAGGTAGAAATAATTTTCAAAATGAAAAAAATACTTAAAAAACTGAGAAAAAGAGAAAATGGAAACTCACAAGTTAAGTGACATGTCCAAGGCCACATACATAAAGAGCAAAAGTATGAGTGAACTTGAATCTAAATTTCCTTCCATATCCCATATTCGTTATACTTCCGAAGTACTTTGAATATTAAAGCCACTGTTTCCAAAATGTAGATATTTCACATTTTTCATTGACTTTATTATTTTTCTTTCCTTCCACTGCCCCCAGTACTGGGGATTGAAATAGGGGCACTGTGTATTTGGGGTAAAAATGGGAGTTCATAACCCACTTGAATCAAATGTATGAAAGATGATATGTCATGAGCTTTGTAATGTTTTGACCAACCAATAAAAAAAAAAAGAAAGAAATAGGGGTGCTGTACCATTGAGCTACATCTACATCTCCAGTCCTTATTATTTCAAGACAGGTTCTCACAAGGTTGCTGAGATTAGCATTGAACTTGTGCCTCAGCCTCCTGAGAAGCTGAAATTAAATGAGGGTTCCATTGCACCTAGCCAGCAATTACATTCTTTAAGCCATAGTTTTCCTGTTTGAAAAAAAGGAGATACTATATATTTTTTAAATTATTTCTTTTAACTTATATATGACAGCGGAATGCATTACAATTCTTATTTGGAGATATTATCTTAAACAGGATAATGTATATAAGATCCAGGGGTCTAAATTTTCCTCCATCTTGAGTCACCTCTTTTTATTGACCCTCTCTCCCATTCCGCCCTGGACCACTCACTTGGTATCAGGTCTCAGCCTGGAATTCCTGGTTTGGTTCCTTTTGGATGAAATGCAACTACAGTCATAGTGGGACACAGGTGTGAATTCTCCCCAGCATGACTATACAAGGTTGTTTTTTTTAGTTTTTGTTTTTTCAGTGCTGGGGATTGAACACAAGACCTTGCACATATTAGACATGCTCAACTACTGAGCTGCATATCCAGCCCCACAAAGTTGTTAAAGTTGTTCTTTACTGCAGAGGTAAGGGAAAACTGAAGTGAATTACAATAATGGAAAGTATTTAAACTTTGGTTTTGAGTTTTAATTTTCCCAACATTTCAAGAATTCAAATTTTCTTTTTTTTGTACAGAGATTGAACCCAGGGGTGCTTAACCATGGAGCCACATCCCTACCACCCCACCTTTAAATACTTTTATTTTGAGACAAGGTCTTATTAGGTTACTTACAATCTTGCTAAGTTGCTGATGCTAGCTTTGAACCTGCTATCCTTATGCCTCAGCCTCCTGAGTTGCTGGGCTTATAGATGTGTGCAACTGCACCTGGCAAGAAGTTGAGTCTTAATTAGGGGGTGTAAGGACCCTACATGAATGGATCCCAGACCATAACTTGGCTTCCTGTCCTCAGGTCTACTTCTGTCCCCTGGAAATTCTCCTTCAAACCTCCATTCATTTCTAGGAAGCCCCAGATGCTTCCTCCCTCTGGTCCCTCAGCTATCCCCAGAAGGACATTTCTCCAAATCTGACAGTTTAGCTTAGATTCTGGATAACACCTCAGAGGGTGGGAAGTGTGTGTGTGTGTGTGTGTGTGTGTGTGTGTGTGTGAAGGAAGAGGTTCCATAGTGGCCTTGTAGGAATAAGCTTTGGGCATAGTCTATCCAGCAGAATTGTCTATGGAAGACTGGTATCCCTTTGAGTATCCTGGCCATATTGAGACACAGATGAGGCTCTGCTCTTCTGAGTGCCCTGGGTAACTTTTGGAACACACACACACACCTCTCAAAGAAAAAAATGAATTCTAAACCCCCAAACCAGAACATTTTGGTATGCATTCATATCAGACCATTGCATTTTTAATAAGCCAAATAATACAAATGAGTTGGGATTTCACAGGGAGAAAAACCACAACCAAAAAAGAAGAGACCCCTGAGACTTCCTAGGCTGCCCCAGCCATGGTGGAGTTGGTGTTTTACATTCATTATGCAGAGCAGTATCTGCACCTTTCCTATAAGTGGCTTGCCAGGAATAAGAAAGCAGGGTCCACTTCTGAGCCATATATCTTGTAATAACTGTTCTCTTAGTGACACAAAAACCAGCTAAGACTTTGAAAAGGTTATTTCAAAAAGCCTGACTGGATTCTTAAACAAAGCTCCAACCTTCCTCTTTGGGCTGGGAAATAGGAGGTTATTCTGTTCTTCTAGTTACATAAGTAAAGAACATAATACATTGTAAGTGTTCAATAAATGTATACTAAAAAATTCTAATCAGTCCAACTGAGACCAGGGGGCTTAGCAGGAAAAGTCACTGTCTTAGATCCTGTCTCAAAATAAAACTCTAAAAGTATCTGAGACTGGGTAATTTTTTTTTCTTGGTATCAGGGATTGAATCCAGAGGCACTTAACTACTGTGCCACATCCAAGCCCATTTTTTATTTTGAGACATGGTCTTGCTAAATTACTCAGGGCCTTGCTAAATTGCTGAGGCTGGCTTTGAACTTACAATCCTCCTGCCTAAGCCTCCAGAGCAGCTGGGATTACAGGTGTGTGCCATTGTGCTCAGCGAGACTGGATAATTTGGAAAGTAGTTTATTTGGCTCATGATTCTGGTGATTGGGGTGCCAATTTTCTGGTAAGGCTGTGTCACATGATGAAGCCTAAAGGGAACTGGTAGTGTTCAGAAGGGGACAAGTACTAGGGATAGTTTGGGTTTATAATATCCCACTCTCAAAAGAGCTAGTTGGGGGCTGGGGATCAATTGATAGAGTGCTTGCCTCGCATGCACAAGGCCCTCGGTTCACCCTGAATTCAATCCTCAGCACCACACACACACACACATAAAAGAGCTAGTCTGGTCACATAAGATCTGACCTACTGCCACAAGAACATAATGGGCAATGCCCCATCCTAATCACCTTCTACTAGGTCCCACCTCTAAAAGGTCCTATAACAACTGACATACTGGAGACTGAGCTTCTAGCACATAAATCTTTGGGGGACAAACCATATCAAAACCACAGCAGTCACCACTGTTTCCTGAATCTCTTATCACAGCTTACTCATATCCAATATGGCATTTACTGAGTTCTGTTGTAATTTTCCATCTGCTGTAATTTTCCATCTAGCATTTATCTTGACCAAGGAACATTTTTTGTGTGTGTGTGGGGGGGGCGGGTATCAGGGATTGAACTCAGGGGCACTCAACCACTGAGCCACATCCCCAGCCCTTTTTTGAGTTTTACTTAGAGACAGGGCCTCACTGAGTTGCTTCGCACCTTGCTTTTGCTGAGGCTGGCTTTGAACTTGTGATTCTCCTGCCTTAGCCTCTGAGCTGCTGGGATTACAGGCATGCACCACGGTGCCCGGCCCAAGGCATACTAAGAGTTCATTAGCCATCATCTTTGATTTTTTTTTCCTCTTCTTCATCCTATTATTATTATTATTATTATTATTATTATTACAGCAGCAGCAGCAGCACTAGGGATTGAATCCAAGGGTGTTTTACCACTGAACCACCTCCCCAGCCCTTTTTATTTTTTATTTTGAGACAGGGCCTTGCTGAGTTGCCCAGGTTGGCCTTGAACTTGGGATCCTTCTGCTTTCGACTACTGAAATGCGCCACCACTGGCTTTCCTTTCTTATTTAAAAAAACATCTTGGAGAACTTTCTCATTCTTTGCTTCAGCCACATAGTATTTCATTATCTGTATATACTAAGAGTTATTTTACCAGTTTCCAATTCATGGACACATAGGTTATTTCTAATCTTTTGCTATTAAAAAAAATCCTGCAATAAACAACTCTATACATACCGGTGTTTCTCCTGAGTACAAATAAATCTTTAGGAATCATTCCCAGAAGTGGAAATGGTATGTTTACAATTTTGATAGATATTGGCAAATTCACCCTATAGGTATCATACCAATTTACATTCCCACCATAAATAAATTAGAATGTCTGTTTATCCACAGCCCTGAAAATAATGTTAGCAAACATTTGGATTTTTGCCCATCTGATAATGGTATCTGTGTGGTTTTAATTTGCTGCTTTCTTATGATGACTGAGGCTAAACATTATTTCATATGTTAGGAGGCTATTTGTTTTTCCTCTTCTGTGAACTCTCTGTAAATATTACTTGCTATTTTTCCTAATGTTGATTATATGCCTACTGATTTCTAGGAGTTCCTGATATGCAGGGATATTATATGAATTGCAAATATCTTTTTCTGGTTTGTCATTTGTCTTCTGACTTTATGGAGTTTTCAACCCTGCCAATTCTCCTGTTAATTAATGCTGAACATTAATCCTGATAGTCCAGTTGTTTCTATCTCCTAATCAATCTGGAATTCCCCCACTTCTCTCTACTGCCACTTCACTAGGCCAGTCTGCCATGATCCCTTACCTAAATGACGTTCCTTGGAATCGAATGGGGATTAGATTCCACCTCTTGCTCCCCTTTTCTTTCTTTTTGGTGGTACTGGGGCACTCTACCACTGAGTTACACCCCCAGCTCTTATTATTTTTTATTTTTTTTTTTTAATATTTATTTTTTAGTTTTCGGCAGACACAACATCTTTGTTGGTATGTGATGCTGAGGATCGAACCCGGGCCGCACGCATGCCAGGCGAGCGCGCTACTGCTTGAGCCACATCCCCAGCCCATTATTTTTAATTATTTATTTTTAATTTTGACACAGGGTTTTGCTATGTTGCTTAGTGCCTCACTAAGTTGCTGAGGTTGGCTTTGAATTTGTGATCCTCCTGCTCTTGAGTTTCTGGGACTATAGGAATGTGGTAACATGCCCAGTTTACCCCTATTAATACCTATTCTGCATTCTATAACTAGAGAGATTTTTTTTTTCTAAGTCATCTTCTTATTTGTGTGTGTGAATGTATGTGTGTTGCTAGAAATCAGATCCAGGGTGGGCTGGGGTTGTGGCTGAGCAGTAGAATGCTCACCTAGCATGTGCGAGGCCCTAGGTTCAATCCTCAGCACCAAATAAAAATAAATAAAACAAAGGTATTGTGTCCAACTACAACTATTACAAATAATCCTGCAATAAACAACTGAAAAAATAAATATCTGAAAAAGAAAAGAAATCAGACCTAGGTGCTAGTTAGGTGCCCTACCTTTGAGCTACATTCTCAGCTCCTTATTTTTTATTATTTTAAATTGATGCATTAAAATTTTAATTTTGAGACAGGGTCTCGCTAAGTTGTTTAGGCCTCACTGAGGTTACTGAGGCTGGCTTTGAACTTGCAATCCTCTTGACTCAGCCTCCCAAGCTGCTGGGATTACATGCGTGTGATGCTGCGCCCAGCTGCCTGATAAGACTTTTTTAAAAAATAAAAATATAGCCAACATGCCTGTAATCCCAGCAACTTGGGGAGACTGAGGCAGGAGGATAGCAAGTTCAAGGCCGACCTGGGCAACTTAATATGAACCTGTCTCAAAATAAAATTTAAAAAGGCTAGGGATGTAGCTCTGTGGTAGAGTGCCCCTGATTTCAATCCCCCGTACTACAAAAAGAAAAAGACATGATCCTGGATCACCATGGCACACACGTATCATCCCAGACACTCAGGAGATTGAGGCAGGAGGATTAAAAGGCCAGCCTGGACAACCTAATGAGACCCTTTCTCAAAAAAAGGCTGGGGATGTTGCCCAGTTTGCAAGGCCCTGGTTTTGATCCCCAGTATTCTCCTCTTGCCTGCTCTACACAAACAGCATGATCATGCCACTCTCCTGTTTAAAACTCTTCAGTGGCTTGTCAGTGCCTAGGATAGAATCCAGTGTCTTCATATAGGCTTTTACATGGGCTCTAGAGTGTTCATGCAGGTTCTGTCTCCTATCTACCTCTTCAGCTTTATTTCTTGCCAATCCCCACCAGTCCTTACCAGTTGTATTCTGGCCATACTGACCTATTTTCATGCCCTTTCTCTCTATAAGCTCTCTCTCTTCTCTAGGACTTTGCAAATGTTATCCCCTCTTCTAGGAACCCATTTTCACTTGTTTAACTTCCACTCACCCTTCAAATTTTTTAAAAAAATATTTTTAGTTGTTGATGAACATCTTTATTTATTTCCATGTAGTGCTGAAGATTGAATCCAGTGCCTCACATGTGCTAGGCAAGCACTCCATCACTGAGCTACAACCCCAGTCCTCACCCTTCAGATTTCAACTCAGACATCATTTCTACCAGGAAAACTTCCCTGAGCACAGTCGAAGAGATTGGGTATCTCTATATATGATTTCATAGGCTTTTTCAATGCCCAGGTCTCAAAATGATAAACAAAATACCCAAACACCTTGTAGAAGACACTGACCAATCTAAGGGCAACCTGAAGGAATGTTAGCTAGGTCCAAGGGGGTTCCTGGGTACCAAGGGTTAACCCATTAGTCATTGGACCATTGGTCCTGGGAAGGACCATCCCATAGAAATATCTAAAATTATTTTTTTCTTTTTTTGCAGTATTGGGGATTGAACCCAGGCATGTTTTATCCTGAGACACATCCCCAATGTCTTTTTATTTGGGGACAGGGTCTTACTAAGTTGCCATGGCTAGCCTCTAACTTCTGATCCTACTGACCCAGACTCCTGGGTAGCTGGAATTACAGGAGTACACAACCATGCCTGGTTGAATTATTTAATTTTTAGCATTAGTAGGGCCTGACCAGAATTTTCAAGCTTATTATTAAATCTGTCCATTTCTCCTTCCTCTCCCTTTTGTTCTTTTCTCCCCTAAAACAGAATCTAGATTTGAGCTGGAGGTGAAACAAGGACTGTGTGATCTCTTTGGCAAATGATGAAACTGAGACCCTTGGGAGGCAACAGATTAAAAACAATGATTGGCTTGTGAAGTCAAGTAGACCTGAATTTAAATTTTGCCTATGCAATTGTGTTTTTAGTTCAGATACTAACATGTCTGAAATATAGCTCTTTTACCTGCACATTCCTCAGAGACTGCTATGAACATTAAATGAACGCACCTGTTACAGTGTCTGACTCATACATAGTAGGGAATAATTAGTAGGGAGCTGATTAGATGAGGATCAAGGTCAGTTAATCAGTAGCAGAGTCTGTTTTTTCCCCCCTGAGATGGGGGCTTATTATGTTGTCCAGGCTGGCATTAAGCTGGATTTAAATAATCCTCCCACCTCGGTACCCCAAGTAGCTAGAACTACAGATGTGTACTACTGTGCCTGGAAGAATTAGTGTCTTGATACTGAGTCTACCTCCTGAACTCTTATTGACATGGACTACTACAGTGAACACAATATCAGGGGTCCTGAGGTCTCAGAAGGAGACATAGGGAAGTTTCCTTTCCTGTGCTCATTCCTTTTTTTTCCCCCTAGTTCCTGATCACTGAGTAGGAGTGAAGGCAGATTAGTGACCTCTTCCATTTTCAAGCTTTGAATTGAGATCACTTAGGATCTGACTTGGAAAAGTTAGGATACAGAGAAGATTTGCCTGGTCTGACCTCCAATTACTGATTGCAAACATCATGTAAAGAAAAAATGCTAGGCCTTGGGGATGACAGTCCACTAAAAAGAGTGCTTTTCAAACTGTAGGTCCTGACTTGTTAGTGGGATGTGAAACAATCAGAACTGAGGAGACAAAATAGGAGAAAATAGAAAATATCACAGTGTACTATACATAGAAGGGTAAGTACTAATGTTGCTTTAGTTATAGTTATAAACATGTGTACTGCGTCATGATTTAAAGTGTATTACTATGGATTTCATCAAAAAATGTTTGCAAGTCCCTGCATTAGAAAGCCTAATGTCTGGCATTTATAAGTGACCTACAAATAAATTATTGAATAAGTGAATGTCTTAAATTACCATTTAGTGGGCTTTTGTTTTCGTACTGGGATTAAACTCAGGGGTGCTTTACCACTAAGCTATATCCCCAGCCTTTTTATTTCTATTTTGAGACAGGTTGTCCAGGTTGGCCTTAAACTTGAGATCCTCCTGCCTCAGTATCCTAAGTCACTGGGATTACAGGTGCCTAACTTACTTTTCAAGTATCTTAGTCATACCAAGAAGTGTGTGTTGATTAAACATAAAAACAAAACCAAAGCAAAACAACAAAAACACTGACCTGGGAACCTGGGAGCTCTGACACAAAACATGATTCTGTAAATAGCTTGTTAATGTGTGAAGGTGGGGAAAATCTCTTTTGATCAATTCTCTAATTTTAAAACCAGGAATGCTCAAACAAGCTCTGCTTGCCACATAGGACTGTTGTGAAAACTGTGAAGACCAGATGAGATTGTTTCAGAGTGTTCTGCAAACTGTGATGCAATACTGGTCAAAAGCAAGGGTTTAGGAACTGGGGTTGTGGTTCAGTGGTTGTGGTTCAGTGATGGAGCACTTGCCTGTATTCGTGAGGCTCTGGGTTCGATCCTCAGCGCCACATAAAAATAAATAAAAATAAAGATGTTGCACCTAATACAACTAAAAAAATATATTTAAAAAAACCCAAGGGTTTACCCAGTTGAAGTAAGTATGGCTCTTTTTATTGGTTTAATCAACTAATCAGAAAATATTTATCAGGATTCTAATGTTATTGAGGGCTATTCTCTCCAATGCCCTCCCGTCTTAGATGTTTTTCCACCTATTCTAATAAGAATAATATAGAATGTAAACTCCACGAGATTATAGTGTTGGGCTGTTTTGTTTAGCTCCATCTCCTTACTTGTGCAAAACAGGTGCTCAGCAGATATTTTTGAATGAAGAAAGGGAAAAAAATTAATCGCTGCCCTTCAAGACAATTAAATTTGAGGTGAAACAACATACAAATACCCACAAGGCACCCAGGCAGGTCACCTGTAACAGGTGCCAAAGAAAGGGTAGGGCCTGAGAACACAGCTAGCTCTTGCGGAGCACCGCAAAACACAACTCCCTCCTTTAAGCGAAAAAGTCAGGAACACACAGAAGTAACCATCCACAGCTAGTAGCTGGTACAAAACAGCAAAGAGTCCTGGGAGGATCTACTTCAAGAAAGGACAGTGTGAGCTGTACTAGCGAAATAAATCTTTCCGGAGCTGAAGCTGACACTGGGCTTGGTGGAAAAGTAATGCAAAACAGACCAAGTCTTGGGGAAAATATTTTAGGCAGTTTTGAAAATGCGTAGAAACCTATGCCTCTTGTGGAAAGATTGCCAAGGTGAGTCGACCTTGAGTTAGTGAGCGTAGGCAGAAAAAGGTTTCGGGGAATGGTTTCACCGTCCAGCCTCCGAGCGTCCGACCGAGGGAACAGACCCTGTTTCGATACAATACCTGTACATATTTGGTTTTCCTCCAGTAGAGCGATAGGGGTGGGGGTAGAAGTCTAGGGCGTCTGGGCGGGGCCACGCGGGCCCTGCCCTCAAGGACTGGAGGCCAGGCGAAGGGGCGGGGCTTCCGGCGGCAACGGCACTTGGGCGTCGGGTGACGCCGGGCGGGCGGATCGTCACGTGACACGGAAGTGACTCCGAACAGGAAGAGGACGAAAAAAATAACCGTCCGCGACGCCGAGTCAAACCGGACCCGCAGCCACCATGAACAGCAAAGGCAAGGACTGGGGGCGGCTGGGGCCGTCGCGGGGGTAGTGCGGGTCGGGAGCGAGCGGATTCGGAGCCCAGGGTCAACAAACG
The DNA here is from genome assembly GCF_021218885.2 of Marmota monax. Taxonomy (NCBI): domain Eukaryota; kingdom Metazoa; phylum Chordata; class Mammalia; order Rodentia; family Sciuridae; genus Marmota; species Marmota monax. The sequence continues at coordinate 32,160,493 of NW_026695227.1, forward strand.
CCAGTTCTGGGACGGGCTGCGCCGCGCCCCTCGGCCGGCCGCAGTCCTGGGGGCAGCAGCTGACGCCTTCGTCATTGCTTAAGTACCGCTGCTCGCTTCGTCCCAGTCCTTTAGCTCTTAAACTCTGTGGCGCAGTTTGGAGCTGCGGGCTCCGATGTGTGGGGGGGCCTTGTCATGATGGACATCTTCAGGAGCAAATGGGGAGCTAGAGCAGGGATTAGGGTGGGCCAATGGAGAGCTGGCAGAGGCGGGGCGCCCCGCTTAAGAACAACAGGCAGGGCACCGGGCTTAACTAGTGAAGTGCCGGTTGGTGGGCGGCCGGGGCCTACAAGGACCCTTTCCCCCTTTCTTGCGCATTCTTTGCCCTTCACTGGCGAGGCTAGAATTTACCCCTGCCCCTGTGATTGTACCAATGAATTTGTCAGAACATGATCCCTTTCACTTTTTCTCGGTCTCAGGGTTCACTTCCATTCACGTACTCTCTTTATTTGGAAGTCGACCTTGAATAAGAATCTGCGAGGCAAATAATTAGAACTACCGTTACTCATAAAGTCTGGGGTGGTTACAGCTGGGCCTGTGAAGACTACTCCAAGAGCAGAAGCACCCTAGATACATCAACAGTCCAGAACCTCAGGAACGGGTCCCCAGATTTGTCCTGCATTCCGGAGGGGGCCCGTTTAGACTTTTCCCTTACATCAGTATGCTAGTGGGAACAGCGCCTTTCCTGTCCAGTCAGAACCCAGCACCTTCCATTTATATAGATACAAACACAATGCTTATTTTCTTGGCTTCAGAAGTCAAGCCCTCTGGAGTAGTCTATAAATCTTCTGCTTGCTTCCACTAAGTTAGCTGTAGGGTATGTCTTGCTTAATTTTGGTAGCTCTGTATAGTAGGCAACCTATATTTTTTCTTGTCCTCCAGGTCAGTATCCAACGCAGCCAACCTACCCAGTGCAGCCTCCTGGGAATCCGGTATATCCTCAGACCTTGCATCTTCCTCAGGCTCCACCCTATACTGATGCTCCACCTGCTTACTCAGAGGTACTTTGAGTTTATCAAACTTGAATTGGTTGAGAATACTGTTGGACCATATTTTCAGTCCTTAAGTCTGCTCTTAGAAACAGAAGTGTCCACATGAGTAATCTAAAACAAAATCCAGCAATTTGTTGGAGTTGAGACTGCATTATCTGACTATCTTATGTTATTCAGCAAGTTATTCTGCACAGGTTGCTGTTAAGAAGATGAGTTTTTGGGCTTTTAGCCTAACACTGGCTATCGCAGGAAATGATCCAGAATATTGAATGCCAGTGGAAAGACAACTTGTATAACATAAAAAGTGTAATCTGCATATGGAGAGTTAAGAATTGACTTGATAAAGAGATTTCAAGTAGACATGTCACAGAGTAACATTTTGCTTTCTCTTCTGCCCCTTTTAGCTCTATCGTCCGAGCTTTGTGCACCCAGGGGCTGCCACAGTCCCTACCATGTCAGCTGCATTTCCTGGCGCCTCTCTGTATCTTCCCATGGCCCAGTCTGTGGCTGTTGGGCCTTTAGGTTCCACAATCCCTATGGCTTATTATCCAGTTGGTCCCATCTATCCACCTGGTTCAACAGTGCTGGTGGAAGGAGGGTATGATGCAGGTGCCAGATTTGGAGCTGGGGCTACTGCTGGCAACATTCCTGTGAGTATGACCTTATCAGAAGAAACTCAGCCCATATATTTTAACATTTTGCAGTGACTTCATTCTCTTATCATCCTAAGATAATCATTGCCAGTATTAGTGCAACTATTGCTATCTGATAGGCACAAAGTGGTCAGGGGGCAGTAGAACTGTGGCAAGTGATGAGCATCTGGCACATTCACTGGGATCTGAGTTAACCAGATTGCTTTGTTTTCCTGCCTTATGAGTCCTGCTTGCTGCTTTTCCAGTTATTTTGGTACAGCAAACTAGTCGAGTAATGCTCTTCATTCATTCCATAAGCATTCACTTGATATTTGCTATCAGCATGATATTGTATTAGGAACTGGCTGATTAAAAAAGTAGAATGCATAATCCCTAAAAAGTAGCTTTTAGAAAGACAGGGATTTTAATTTTCAGTGTCTCCTGCTTAGTTCCCCAGTGCATGGGATTTAGAGCCCACATGGTCTTTGCTAAGGCCATCTACTCAGGAACATATGCTAGAGATGAAGTGGAAATAGTGTCATTAGCAAACCTTTAGTTAGTATAGTGGTCTGATTAAAAACTAGAGGGCTGGGATGTAGCTCATTGGTAGAGTGTAGGTTTAGGTGTGCAAAGCCCCTCAGCACCCCCAAAACACAACTACCTAGGGATCCTGTGAGATCTGTCCCTGTTTTGGGAAAATGAATAGGAGTGATTTTCTACCCTGAAAATTATTTGGGGGCTGGTATCCATAGGCTTAATCTTGGAGCTAGAACTCTTTGAATGAGTGATAGACTCCTTTCCTGTTTGCGTCTTGGGTTCACAGAGAAAATACACCAGCTTTAGAACTCAATGTGGTGGCAGCACTAGCTCCTTAAACGCTATTGGTTAGCACCCTGCCATCTTCTTAAGGTACTCTGCTTCACCCATGTCTTCTTCCCTTTGCCCATTCTACCTGTCCTTTCCTTTCAGCCTCCGCCTCCTGGATGCCCTCCCAATGCTGCTCAGCTTGCAGTCATGCAGGGAGCCAACGTCCTCGTAACTCAGCGGAAGGGAAACTTCTTCATGGGTGGCTCAGATGGTGGCTACACCATCTGGTGAGGAACCAAGGCCACTTCTGTGCCGGGAAAGACATCACATACCTTCAGCACTTCTCACAATGTAACTGCTTTAGTCATATTAACCTGAAGTTGCAGTTTAGACACATGTTGTTGGGGTGTCTTTCTGGTGCCCAAACTTTCAGGCACTTTTCAAATTTAATAAGGAACCATGTAATGGTAGCAGTACCTCCCTAAAGCATTTTAAGGTAGGGGAGGTGTCCATTCATAAAATGAATGTGGGTGAAGCAGCCCTAAGGATCTTCCTTTAATTCCTCTGGAGTAATACTGTACCATACTGGTCTTTGCTTTTAGTAATAAAACATCAAATTAGGTTTGGAGGGAACTTTGATCTTCCTAAGAATTAAAGTTGCCAAATTATTCTGATTGGTCTTTAATCTCCTTTAAGTCTTTGATTTATATTTCTTGTTAAATGAAATGCATTAGTTGTCTGCCTCTTCCTTTCCATCCTCTGCCTCATGTGCCATCTCCAACCCTAGTCTTCCATTCCTCCCACCAATCTCCATTAAATCAGTGGTGCAGGACAGAAAGCCAGTCAGACTTGTTTCCTTCTCTCCTTGCACTTCTCTCCACTTGCCATCTTTTAACTCATCTTTCACAAGGATCCTCTGAAACCCTCTCTGTGCCCCAAGCGCATTGCTTCTGCTTTGGCATCTCCTCAGGCAAAACTAGAGGGTGCCTTTTGGACCCTCCTCATAGGTTGTCTCTGCATACACGAACCTGACTCAGTTTGCTTTGGTGCCAGAAAAACAGCTTTGTTTGAACAAAGGATATCAGTGCAAACTGTCCCATAAAAAAGTTTGTTTAAAATATGAGGGGCAAGGAGGAGGATGCATTTCAAAGGCTTGACTTTAGAGCCAAATTAAAGGGAGTTTTCAGATCAAAAATTGGTTACCATTTTTGTCAGTGTCTGATGCCACCACTCACAGCTCCCAAGAATTCCTAAACTGGTTAATAGGGTCATATTGTGAAAACTTCACTATAAAATGACTTGAGTCCAGTGAAATCTCATTAGGGTTAAGAATGTTTCAGGGATCCTTAATATTTTGATTTTTGTTTTCTGAAATTGGATTTTATTTTATCTTATAATTTCAGTTCATCTAAATTTTGTGTTCTGTACATGTGATGTTTGACTGTACCATTGACTGTTATGGAAGTTCAGCGTTGTATGTCTCTCTCTACACTGTGGTGCACTTAACTTGTGGATTTTTTATACTAAAAATGTAGAATAAAGACTATTTTGAAGATTTGAATAAAGTGATGAAGTTGCATTACACCTCACTCCAAGGATTCTTTACTTAGCTTGTTTTTAGATCTATTCTGCATATAACTTCTTTTATATCTCAGCTAGGTGCTGCTGCTGTTCTGTTTTCTTTTAAATAAATGCAGGAGTACAAGGCCAAGATTTGACTATTTTCATGAATTTCACTTTAGATGTTACACCTATTTTCACTTTATTACCTAAACAACTTTCATATTCTGGGATTCTGAACCTAAACTTACTAAGGGAACAAAATTGGTTTCTCCTTACTTACTCTACAGTTCAAATTGAGGAAAATGTCTTAGTATTGCAATCCCTCTATACATTCCGGGTGACCTTCAGTTAGTTTTCCCAAAGCTCTGTGTGGGGAAATACTGGAATCTAGGCTGCCAAGATTGGATTGATTGCTCAGCCTTTGGATCTTGGGTTGCTTGAGCTTGGACAATGAAGTCAATACATAAAGACCTTGAAGGAGGGCTAGCTTAATTCCAAAGTAAACAATATCTGAGGAGCAATAATTTATACCAAAATATTGTACCTTTTAAACACCTCATTTTGAAACTAAATTCAAGAAGCTTCTTAGATCGATTGTGAGGAAGCTGGTGGCAAAGGAGGTAGGTAGATTTTTCCTTGTTCCCTCTGTGCATACATATGAGATTTGGGACCTGCTGACTCTTGCCAACATGGAGACAACCAACTCATCTCCCACGGTATGTTTCTGATGATGCTCTTCTGGGACAAGCTTCCTGGACCATCACTGTCTCAAACTGCTGATATAGTTCTGGGAATTTCTGGAACTTCCCTAGGGTCCTTATTGTTTAGAACATATGCAAATGGTTAAACAGCAAAACAAAATGATGTCAAAAAAAAATTAAGCAAAGATAATTCAGAATGTAGTTACTCCTTGCACATGAAAACCTGATTTTTATATCAAAAAGTTTAATTTGGCTAAAAATAGCATAAGGTTGTTGGGGAACATGGAAAAGGGGGCTCAAACCAAGGGATGCAGCACATTTATCAGGAGGTAAGATCCTCTGAGTCTCCTATCCCTCCTAGCAGGCTTCTCCTATAATATTGAGCCTCTCAGAAGAAATTCTGTGGATATCTCCACTAGGGCTATAGCTAGGTGACCAGGTAAGGGGACAAGAGTATAGCCAGTGACACTCTTTTTCCTCCCTTCAACCTGTTAAGGCACATACTCAAATGTTCCCTAGCATAGCCCCACCTTGTTGGCAAGTCACAAACACCAACTCTATTACATGGCCTGGTTAAAAACAAGCAGTTTTCTCCATGTCCCTGGTCATGGACTGGGAGTTCAGTCCTGTTGGCATTTGGGCCTATGCCCTGGAAGGAGCTTGGAATTGCCCACATCAGTGTCACTCACTGGCTTCAGATAAAAACTTTCCCCTAATAAATAGTTGATGTGTTAGCCCTGGAGCTGGGAATTAGCTCCTTGGGGCTGAGAATCATTAGATGAAATACTCCTCCTTCTCTCTGCCCTTGGCTGAGTCACTCTCCATCTGGAGGATGGTGCTGGGCTCGCCTTCTGCAGGTTCGTAGGTGACGTAGCTGCCTTTGTTCTTGTACAGGTAAAAGAAGATCAAGATCACGACCGAGAGCAGGGTGAGGAAGACCACGGTGATAACAACTTGGAAAGGAGAGGGAAAATGGAGATGTTTCAGGATTGAGGACCTCTCAGGGGTTTACTGGGTCACCTGAATTAGATGATTCCCTCACTCCTCCTAAGAGTTCTCTTTTTTAGTTAGTTAATGTCCACTTTCAAATTCACATTCCCCCACCAAGTCCAACTTCCACGGTCCATGGTACCCATGGTATCCAGGATCTCCTATTTCTAAGGAGGCAAAGTTTTTTTTTGGAGATAGGGCAGTATTAGGGATTGAACCCAGGGACACTATATCACTCAGCTACATTCCCAACCCTTTTTATTTTGAGACAGAGTCTCACTAAGTTATTGGGGGTCTTGTTAAGTTGTTGAGGCTGGCCATGAGACTGCATTCCTCCTGCCTCAGTGTTCTGAGTCAGCTGTACCACCTTGCTCAGCAATGACACAATGCTTTTTGTTTTTGACAAAACTGAATGTCCCTCCCAAACCAGTTCCTGATGATTATGATGAAAATGGGAAGGAAGGAAGTAAACATGTTATCCCAACAGGAAGGGTGTTTTTAAATCCGTAGCTTCCGGCAGAGTTTCTCTGATCTTTCCCTTTTCTTCACTCACTTAACAAACCATATATATCCTCATTCCTACCCACGTACTTGAGTGTAGTGTCCATATGCACCAATGCCTATTTGTGGTCACCTCCCAGCCTAGCATTTACCAGCAGTGCTTCTGACAGAAGTTTTTTACAGCCATGTGAGTGCAAGAACCTATATGCCAGAATGAGCCCATTAATGGATTTGGTCCCTGATGTTGTGGTGTTTTTCCTAGTTCTTGGTTCATCCCACCAGGTTACAGGCTGCTCTGGAGCAAGAGGGCACTTGATCCCAGCGGTCCTTTGGATTTGGCTCAGAGCCTTTGTTACCTGCAATAAGTGCTGTGCTGGCTTCTTCAGCTTCTGGGGACAGGGCCTCAGTGGCCTGCAGAAGCGGGGTGGTCAGTTCTGGAAAGTTCAGAAAGTGGAAAAGAAAATGGTGTAAATTCTTTTGTTCTAAAGCATATTTGTCCCTCAAATTTCATTACCTCACCTTTTCCCCTATTCAAAAGTTATCATTCAGCTCTTATAGGAAATCTGAATAGAAAAACTTGGAGAACAGAGAAAAAAATAAACTGCTTCCCAAAGACAATGAATCTTTGCTTAGGTCAGTGGTTAAGAGAATGGGCTTTTGAGCCTGACTCACTGGGTTTCAAATGTGAGCTCTGTTCTTTACTAGCTGTATGACCTTGGAAAAATTACTTAACCTCTCTATGCATCAGTCATTTCATATTCAAAAGGCAGGTAATAATACTTTATAGGGTTATTGTGACATAGTAACAGTAAGGATAAGTCATTATTAAGAACGTGTATGTGTGTGTGTGTGTTTTGGCAGTTACTGGAAAATGAACCGGGGGCGCTTTGCAACTGAACTATATCCCCAACCCACCCTACCCCCAACTCAGACAAGGTCTGAGTTGCTCAGGCTGGCCTCAAACTTTCAATTCTCCTGCCTCAGCCTCCCAAGTGGCTAGAATTATAGGCATATGCCAATTTTACATGTTGGCAAGAATACATATTTTTACATCAGTGAAATCAAATGATGAGCATATGTACCTGTATAGCTATTTATATTATAGTATCATAGTATGTACATTCTTTTCAGGGTTCATTTTTTAAAAAAATTTTTTAGTTGTCAATGGACCTTTATTTTATTCATTTATTTATATGTGGTGATGAGAATCAAACTCAGTGCCTCACACATGCTAGGCAAGTGCTCTTTATAATCATTTTTAATTAATAAAATAATGACCCCCACCCTCATTGAAAACCCTTTTCTGTATTTCCAGGATAGGCTGTATACTTTAAAAGGCTCTGAAACAGGCCTCTCCTGTCCTAAAATCTATCCTGCACCCGCTTCTGTAGTGCTCCATTTATCCTTCAGAGCTTGAAAACTCCAGCTAAGTCATTACCAGAATTGGGGCATAATAAAACTGTAGCCTCCAGAAGTCCCTTTAAAATGTTTCCACAGGAAGTCAAGAAGCCCTTCAATTCTTTCTTAATTAGTATTTTAATGTAACGGCTTGAAAAGGTAACAATTAAGTAGAGGTTACTACAGGTTAGAGTTTGTCCAGCAAAGGCACCTGGCTGACCCTGGAATCACCCTGGTGTTCATTCAATAAATAACCACAGCAGCACTCTAGACCATCCACACTTGGCCAGGTGGAGGAAAGCAGACAGGGAGAGCTTCACAGAGCCTACCCTCCACCACACCCACAGTTTCCACAGTTCTGAACTACAAAAAGCATAACAAAGGAAATCCCACATTTAAAAAAGCATTTGGTAGAGGGACCTAATGCAGTCTTCCAGCCAGGTGTGACTTCCCAAGGAAGTAATATTTGAACTGAGAGTTGAAGTAGGGGTAGGAGTTCGCTGGGTATCAAGGATAGGGCACATTGTAAGCAGAGAGAATAGCCCGGATTAGAGCTCTGAGACTCAAAGGCCAGAATGGCTGGCACAGAGTATGAGCATGTTCCTGCCCAGTGCCTGACACCTTCAGGTTTCCATCCAGGGCAAATGAAATTATGTCAACAATAGTGACTTGTGAGCCTGTGCTAAGAGGAGTCAAGAGTCTTGAGGGTTCTTTTCACACAGGCCAAGGGGGAGCTTCATGAACAGTTCTGGTCCTGTAACAGAGAAAGCAGAGGTAGGCTGCCTAGGGTGCTTCCTCTTCCTCTTCCAAAGGCCAGGCCAAACCCTGGCCAGGACATACCATTAGAAATGGTAGTGTCCTCAGTCACCTTTTGACTTTGATTTGTTCATTCACATCTATTATCCACGGAAACTATACCAACCAACTTTGCAAGGCTATTATGTGGACTAAATGAGAAAACATGTAAGTATCATTATAATAGGTACTACTTAAAGTATCATTTAAGGTAACTATATGCTTAGTGATTAAAAGGAAAAGCTGTTTTGGGCTTGAATCCTGCCCAGCCAATTACAGGATGACCTCAAGGAAGTGTGTGCAAGAATCTATATGACAGAATGAACCCACTAATGGAGTTGGTCCCTGATGTTGTGAACCTCAGAGGTTTCTTCATTTGTGAAATGGGAATGGGGTGGGCAGTTTCTAGGATGGGTCCTGAAGATCCTCACCTCCTAATACTGACACCATGTGTATGGGCTTCTCTAGTGTGTGGGATGGATCCAGTGACTTGCTTCTAATGAATAGACTGTGGCGAAAGTGATGGGATGTCATTTCTGAGACTAGGTTTCATAATCCTGAGTTCTACCAAAAAGAGGTCCTGAAGATTTTCTACTTGGTCATTACCTCAGACTGCCTCCTCTCAACAGGTACTTTCCTCCCTAAAAATCTCCCAGGCCCACACTCCATATTCCCACCATTGATCCAAAAAGGCTGCTTCTAGTTTTGCCTTCCTTAAACATATACAAATTTAAGATACACAAACACTGAGAATGTTAATGTATGTTTGAGGTCTAAATATAAAGATGAGTCATTTCACTTCAATTAATCAACAATATACTCTGCACCTACCATGTGCCAGAGACATTGACATAGAAGCTGAGAATGTACCTGTGATGAGGTCAACCAGAGACTAACCATGGAGCTGAATTTTAGTATGTTTTAGAGAACAGATACAGAAGAATCCCTGGAAAGAGAATCTGAGAGGGAAGGTAATTCCTGTTTGGGAAATTCTGCAAATGAACCCAATTATAAAACTGCCAGTTACTAAGACCCTAATTTGTGCTAGGTACTTTATATACATTATTATTAATTAACACCATCACTTCAAAGTGGGAGTTTCTGTTTGCAGATGTGGACCCTGAGGCCCAAGGAGAGTTAAGAGGCATGACTCATATTCCACATGAAGTAACAGAGATGGACCAAGATCTGAATCTAGGACTACTTATCTCAAAGCCCAAGCAAAATATTCATGCCAAATGCTTCTACTACTGTCCTTTTTTTTTTCCCAATAGTGAAACGTAACTATAAGGCAACACAAACTTTCCAAAATGTTTAAGGGTTTAAAAGGGATGGATACAGGTGGGCTGGGGATGTAGCTCAGTGGCAGAGCACTTGCGTAGCATGTACAAGGTCCTAGGTTTGATCCTGAGTGCTTCCAGGAAAGAGAGAGTGAGTGAGAAAGAGAGAGTCGGGAGAGGTATGGATACCTATAAGAAAAGCCAGATTACAATCAAATACAGATTTAAAGTGAACTTGATCATAGGTGATTGGTCAGGAGAAGATAATGTGCATACTGGTGTAATGTGGACAGCATGTTCATTCATATACAACTTTCCTAGCTTTAGTTCTTGACCTGAGCAGAGGCAAGCTTTCTCACAACTAGAAAAACCTTTTGTGTGGTGGGGAGGCAGGGGAGAGGTGGTACTGGGGAATCAAACCCAGGGTGTTCTACCACTGAGCTACATTCCAGCTCTTTTATTTTAGAGACAGGGCCTCACACTAAATGTCCATATTGGCCTAAAACTTGTGATCCTTCTGCCTCAGGAGAACATTTTATCAATATAGGAAGACCTTGAGAGAAAAAAAAATTCAATAGAATGCCTTCTTTGGATATAGTTGGTTTCCACTTATATTATTCCATCTGTAGAAGCAGTAAGCACAGATGAGGGAAGTGAAAAGCAATTTACCTTGAAACTAAAATAATGAGTTAATGAAGAAGACATACCTTCCTCAGATATTTTATTTTTATTTAAAAAATTTTTTTAGTTGTAGATGGACATGATACCTTTTTTTGTTTATTTATGTTTTTATATGGTGCTGAGGATTGAATCCACTACCTCACACATACTAGGCATGTGCTGTACCACTGAGCTACAACCCCAGCCCTCAGATTTTCATTTTTAATGAAATGGTCAGTACTAGAAGCAAAGTCTCTCTGGAATCTACATCTAGAAGAAGGAAGCACCCAGCCCTGGCTGCAAAGGACTGACTGGGACTCAAGGTTCAAATGCTAGTGGGGACTGAACTCTGCCAATATTTTTACTGGGGTTGTTATATTTGATCAGAGCGCTGGTTGCAATGTTCTGTAAGAATTGTGCTGTGTGCCCCACGGCTATTTTTTCCTGAAGTCCTTGTTCAATAGTGTAATTTCAGAATGAATCTTTCAAAAAATATACGTAATGTTTTCCAGCAGAAATGCCTACATTAGAGGATGCCAGAGACTTAGAAGAATAGTGTCAGGAAGCTATATGTAGTTCAAAGTTGCAAACAAATTTGAAGGACAATTTCAAAAACATTGTATTTGGAATCAGAACATGGAAAGAGCTAGACTTGATGTTTGGGACTGAAGATGTCAGGTTGGAGGTAGGAGAAAGCAGAATTCCCTCAGCACTTTTTGGCCTCTGTTTCCTATCAAAGAGAATGATTTTTACACTATGGAGCAGTAGGAGCCTTGGGGAATGGAGAAGTGAGATCGAGAAAAAGGAAGCTTCCCATTATTTAAAGTGCCAGGCCAATCTAAAAGGGGTCCAGAGACATGTCAAGGGATCTGACAGCTTGTAAATAGCATCTCTGTTGGTAACATAGGAGCTTCTGAGGAAGAGAAAGGGGCCAGACCTGAAGGACTGAGGATTGAACCCAGAGGTGCTATACCACTGAGCTACATTGATTTTAAGACAGGGTCTCATTAAGTTGCCCAGATTGGCCTTAAACTTGTGATTCTCCTGCCTCAGCTTCCCAAGTTGCTGGGAATACAGGTGTGCACCCTGCACTTGGCTAGAAGGTGGATTCTGTAATAACTAGTGAGCTTGACGGGCTTCCCCAGCAACATTCTGGAACAAGTTATTAGGGCCTGCTTCAGGGGCCTTGAACTCTGAAGAGCAATCATTAAGGGTAAGTATGGGACCACCAAGAGCAGGCTGGGGCAGGCAAGCTGTGTAGCCTTCTTAGACTGAGATTCTAGGATTGTAGACAGAAATTAAAAAGTTAATTCAATAAGCATTTAATGAGTGTGAACCCTGTGCTAGGCTCTGGGCACAGATCAGTGAATGAACCAGGAAAGAGCTTCTACCATTACTGTTCCTCCAAAAACTAAATAAAAGTATCATAGATCCAGTAATCCCATTTCTGAATATATATACCTAAAAGAAATGAATGGGACTCAATGATATGTATACCAGTGTTCATAGTAGCATTATTTACAATAGTCATAGGTGAGACAATCTAAATGTCCATCTACAAATGAATGGATAAACCAAATGTGTGTGTCTGTGTGTTCACAAACTCTGTGAAATATTATTCAGCCTTAAAAAGGAAGGAAATTCTGACGTTACAACATGGAAGAATCTGGGGGCTGGGTTATGTCTCAGTGGCAGAGCACTCGCCTAGCACATGTGAGGCACTGGGTTTGATTCTCAGCACCACATAAAAATAAATAAATAAAATAAAGGCATTGTGTTCATGTATAACTAAAAATATTTTTTTTTAAAAAAAAGCATCTGGAAGATATTTTGCTAAGTAAAACAAGCCAGGCACAAAAGGACAAATATCTGATTCTACTTATTCTACTTATCTGATTCTACTTATATTGATTATCTAGAATAATCAAAATGCATAGAGACAGAAAATAGAATGGAGGTTGTCAGAAGCTTAGAGAATATGGAATGAATGTTTAATGGGTGTAGTGTTTCAGTCTGAGATGATTAAAAAGTTCTGGAATGGATAATGACAACAGTAAATGTCTGACAATGTGAATGTACGTAATGCACAGGGCTGCACACTTAAAAATGGTTAAACTGAGCTAGGCATGATGGCTCAAGCCTGTAATTCCAGCAACTCAGGAGGCTGATACAGAAAGATGGCAAGTTGGAGGCCAGTCTGGGCAACTTTGCAAGACCCTGTTTCAAAATAAAACTGAAAAAAAAAAAAAAACCCAGGGATGGGGGGCGGTGCTGGGGACATAGGTCAGTGGTAACGTGCTCTGGTTCAATCCTCAGCACATCCCCCCCCCCCAAAAAAAAAAGATTAAAATGGTAAATTTTATGTTATGTATAATTTTACCACACACAAACAAAAACCCTTCTCTTCATACAATTTGCATTGTTATAGGGAGAAGATGGTAAACAATAAACAAAATGCATAAGTAAAAATAAATACAAGCAGGAAAGGGATAGGGAGTAGGGATGTGGAGTGGGTTACAATTTTAAGTATGGAATCCGGGAAAGCTTTACTGATGAGGCAATTTGGGTAAAGAACTAAAGAAGATGAGGGAGGCAGTCATACAAAGATCTGGGAGAGGAATATTCCTGACAGAGAAAACAGAAAGTTCAAGTTAAAAGTACTTGGGCTGGAGCATGCTGGGCATGTTAAAGGCATAGGATAGAACAAGAAGAAGAGGAGATGAAGTCAAGGAGATAACTGAATGTGGGCCTAGTAGGCCACTAAAAGGACCTCAGTTGTTTTTGGTACCATGGATTGAACTCAGGGGCACTCAGCCACTAAGCCACATACCCAGCCCTATTTTGTATTTTATTTAGAGACAGGGTCTCACAGAGTTGCTTAGAGCCTCACTTTTGCTGAGGCTGGCTTTGAACTCGTGATCCTCCTGTCTCAGTCTCCGAGCCACTGGGATTACAGATATGCGCCATCACACCCAGCAGGACCTGAGTTTTATTTTTGTTTTGATACTGAGGATTGAATCCACTTCACCCCTGAGCTACATCCCCAGCCATTTTTATTTTTTATTTTGAGACAGGGTCTCACTAAGTTGCCAAGAGTCTTGCTAAGTTGCTGAGGCAGCCTTGAACTTTTGATCCTCCTGCCTCAGTCTTCTGAGCTGCTGGGATTTCAGGCATGCTACCTTGCATCTGGCAGGGCCTCAGTTCCTCTGTGATGAGAAGCTTTTATAGGTTTCTGAACAGAAACAGATTAAATTTCCATTTTAAAGTAATGCTTTTTAAGCTTTGTTGTTCAAAACAATCTCTTAAGGTTCTTGTTAAAATGCCAACTCTGATTCTGTAGGTCTGGGATGGGGCCTGGAATTCCAAAGACTACTTCTGAAACCCTGAGACCACCATGTTGTGAGGAAGTCCAATTAGTCCAAAGGGGAATAAGAGGTCATGTGAAGGGAAACCAAACACTCATGGCTCAGATGGCATCAACTGTCAGATGTGTGGGGAAGGCCACTTTGGACCTTGTAGCTATGCAACTGAGCACAGGTGAAGTCACCAGAGGTATGTCCAACCAACCCAATGAACTGTCAAAAATCATAAATTGATTTTGATTTGTTGTGTTGTGAGCACTGAAGACAACTTTATACCTTTATACATACTAGACAAGTGCTCTAACACTGACCTACACTCTCAGGCAAATTATTATTTTAAGCTATCAAGTTTTGGGGTGGCTTGTTAGGCAGCAACACATAACTGAAGCAGAGATTTATTTTTGATTTTTTGTAGTGCTGGGAATAGAACCCAGGGCCTCCCTCATTCATGCCTGAGTCACAGCCCCACCTGGGAATTGATCTTAAAAGATCCCTGTGACTACTGTGTGAACAATAGGTTGTGGAAAGGTGGGGGCAAGGGTAAAAGCAGGTTGTACTCTACAAAACTAAAGGGGGAGACTTTCCAGTTTACACAAAAGCCTTGATTGGACTTAGCAGCAGCCCAGTAAGAAAGTGATGGGGTTCCATTCTATTGTGAAGCAAGGACTGACACATTGGATGTGGGGTAGAATCAAGGATGACACCAATGTTTTGGGCCTGAGTACCTGAAAGGAGGTAAGGCATGCTATTATCCAAGATAAGGAAGCCTGAAGGAGAAACAGACTTGGAAGGGACATGACTGTTTATCAGATACACAAGTGCAGATGTCAAGACTAGAATTTTGAGAAGAGATTGGGATAGGAGATTAAAACAAAAAACAAACAAAAAATCCCAACCCATCAGTATACTGAAGACCAATAGGGTGGGTAAGACAGGAAGTACACATAAAGAGGGCCAAGGACTAAGCCTAAGGAGACTGAATAGCAGGTAAACAGATCAAGTATGAGGACTGTTCACTGAATTTCACCACACAGAGGTCACAAATGACCTTTGCAAGTGCTGGTGAAGTGCTGAATATAAAACTGTGGTTTAGGGTGGGTTCAAAAAAGAAATGGAAGAAGCACTGGAGGCAAAATATAAATAAACTCTTACAAGAAGTTTTTCTGTGAAGGTGAGCAGAGAAATAGGGCTGTGACTAGAGGGGAAAGGGAGTTTGGTTGTTTTGTTTTTAGGATGGGAGAAATGCCAGCATGTTTATGTATGGACAGGAATGACTCATATGAGAGGGAACAATCGGGGGAGAGTGGCTAGAACCATGTCCTTGAAAGAAAGGGACCTCATGCACAAATAGAGGGGTTGACTGCAGACGGGAGCAGAGTGGATCCATTTTAATAGCAGGAAATGCAGAGTAGGTGGCACAGACACAAGTAGGAGGGAGATGGGGGTGGGGCTTTGGCAGTTCTCTTCTGAGAACTTGAATTTGCTCAAGAAAATAGGATGCAATGTCATCTGTTAAAAGTGAGGAGAGGATCAGGCATGGTGGCACATGCCTGTAATTCCAGCTACTCAGGAGGAAATTTGAGGCCAGCCCGAGCAACTTAGAAAGATCCTGTCTCAAAATAAAAAATAAAAAGGGATGGGGATATGGCTCAGTAGTAGAGCACCCCTGGTTCAATCCCCAGTATTAGTGAATGAATGAATAAGAATGAGGATAGGGAGGGGGCTTAAGGAGAGACGAAGGTGCTGCATGAGTTGATAGAGGTCCCCCAAATGTGATAAAACTGTTTATAATATCCTTGTGAGAAGGGGAAACTAATTTAGTCTGACTTTAAGGACTAAGTAAGTGGGGCAGTAAAACTTGTCTGAATAAAATGTTGCCAGTATAGACAGAAGTTCTTCCCCTGAGATTTGACCTTAGTTGTTTTGGATTGATATTGTTATGCCAAATCACACCTAGGTCAGGTTAAGACCTTCATGTAATCAAAAATAAAATTATTAAGTCAAAAAACAAGAAAGTCCAATATATTAGGGCAATAATAATGATTATAGCATATATATACACACACACACACACACACACACATACACACACACAATATGGCATATATATATACTGTATATATATCTAGATCTATACATATCTCCAGAGTTTTCGCAAGGTCTTTGGTTTTGGTGTGCACTTCACTGATACCTTCTACCTGGATTTAGCATGCAGGGGTTTAGTGCAGCCCTACTTTGTCCCACTCCTAGACTGCTGAGCTCATTTGCTGTCACAATTTTTAGGTGTCCAGGCAAACCATGTCAGATAAGGAAAGTTTGCAAGAGAAAATTCAGGGAGAGATAGGCTTGAATTCTGCCTTCTAGTAGGCCAAGGGGTGACTATTCAAGAGGACTAAGCACAGAAAATAGAGGGAAAAGACAGATGTCTCCTGGACAGAGAGAAGAAAAAAACAAACACAGGTTCATGGACTACTGTGGAGAGAAAATCTGAACACAGAATAAGAGTTGAACCAAGCTGACCCTCAGGACCTCTCTCAGATTTAATTTCAAAAAATTTTATAAATTCAAAGTGTTCTATCAGAGTTCTCTTCAAATTCAATTGTTTTTAAAGACAGAGAGAGAGAGAGAGGAGAGAGAGAGAAAGAGAATTTTTTTTTAATATTTATTTTTCAGTTTTCGGTGGACACAACATCTTTATTTTATTTTATGTGGTGCTGAGGATCGAACCCAGTGCCCCGCACACGGCAAGCAAGCACGTTACTGCTTGAGCCACATCCCCAGACCCCAAATCCAATTTTTGAACTGGTAAAATTTCAGCAAAGTCTACAGTTTAATTATAGACTAATCATATTGTACCAATGTTAATTTCTTGGTTTTCACGAATGTATGTGCATAGAAGATAATGTCATTAGAGAAAACTGACAGTTTCTATAAATCTAAAATTCTTCAAAAATAAAATATTTAAGGATGAAACCCAGTGACAGAGCATCTGCCTAGTCTGCATGAGGCCCTGGGTTCAACTTCCAACACTGCCAAGAATAAATAAGAAAATCAAAACTTTGAACCCCTCACACAGTGTCCTGGGAGCTTATGAGCAAGGCCTTCAGGTTTTAGTATCAGAATTACAATCAATATTTATGATCTGCAGTTTATAAAACACACATCACTTTATCTCCACCCCAAGAATGTGCAGATGAGCAAGCTGAATCATGTAGCCATGGATTGCTCAGCAGTTAGCTGAGTGGTGTTTCAAGCCTCTCTCCTCAGTCCACAGCACACTACCAACTCTCCAAGTTCTCTTCTTTGTCTTCAGTTGGGCATTTTATTTACACATCCATTGGATAGTGTTCTCTGTGTTTTGTGGCAGAATGGAAAGGGTGTTCACTGTGGCACTTTTTGCAAGAGTGACACATTTCTGAATGTCTGTCAGTAGAGAAATACTGAAATAATTACAGGCCATCCATTCTGGAAACACCATACAATTGTTAAAGAGAATGTGATAGGGGCTGGGCTGTGGCTCAGTGGCAGAGCACTTGCCTAGAATGTCTGAGTCACTGGGTTCAATTCTCAGCACCACAAAGAAAGAAAAAAAGAAAGAAAGAAAGGAAGGTCCACTGACAACTAAAAAAAAAAAAAGAGAGAGAGAGAATGTGTTAGGGTTGGGCATAGTGACATGGGCACCTGTAGTCCCAGTTACTTGGGAGGCTAAGGCAGGAGGATCACTTGAGCCCAGGAGTTTAAGACTAGCCTGGGAAATATATCAAAACCTTGTCCTGGGGTGGGACTGTAGCTCAGTGGCAGAGCTCTTGTCTAGCATGTGTGAGGCACTGGGTTTGATCCTTAGTATCACATAAAAGTAAACAAATAAAATAAAGGCATTATGTTCATCTACAACTGCAAAAAACAAAACAAAACAAAAAAACCCTGCCCCCCTCCCAGTCCCTCCATAAAAAAGAATGTGGTAGGTCTACAACATTACCAGGACAGAGTATGTATACTACTTGACAAAAAAGCAAATTGCCACATAATATGTATAATATGAATAAATCTTTGTAAAAAAAAAAAAGAAAATTTAAAAAAACATCTTTATAAACATGCACACCCATGTCTGTATGTACACAGGAAAGGAAAGGTCTAGAAGGCTTTCACTAAGGGGCTTTTTTTTTTTTTTTTTCTGGTACTGGGGCTTGAACCCATGGGTGCTTTACCTCAATCCTTTTTATTTCTTATTTTGAGGCAGGGTCTCACCACGTTGCTAATTGGCTTACCAAATTACTGAGGCTGGCCTTGAACTTGCAATCCTCTGGCTTCAGCTTCCTGAGTCTCTGGAATTACAGGTGTGCATCACCACACCCAGCCAACATGTATTAATTTTTAAATGAAAAAAAATAGACAACAACAACAAAGTAAACTCAGTTCAGGAAGCCTGGCATGAAAACGGAAGCAACATGCTTGGGTGAGCTCAGTGGCCGAGCGCTGGCTTAGCATGTGCAAGGCCCTGGGTTCCATCTCCAGCACCTAAAAAAAGGGAGTTGGGGGCGCTGGGGTTGTGGCTCAGTGGTAGAGCGCTTGCCTAGCATGCGTGAGGCCCTGGATTCAATCCTCAGCATCACATAAAAATAAATAAATAAAATAGAAGTATTAAAAAAAGGGAGGGGGAATGGATTAAAACCTTCCCCCCATTATCTTCTGTTCCTTTCCAGTTTTTTCTTGTCAACTTGTCCAAACAAAGAAATAATAATGCTATTCTCTACCTTCCCTTCTTAGGTTTGGGAAGACTGCAGGACCATTTTTTTAAAATATTTATTTTTTAATTGTAGTTGGACACGATACCTTATTTTATTTATTTTTATGTGGTGCTGAGGATCGAACCCAGGGCGTCACATGTGCTAGGCAAGAATTTTACCACTGAACCACAACCCCAGCCCCCCCAGGACCATTTTTATTATAGGTGGGAGGCCAGGGCAGAGGACCACAACAAGATTAAAGGCTCCACCCAAGTCCCAACCAACAGAAATGACCTTTAAGATCTATTCTGTTCATTCAGTCTTCTTGTTGACACAGATACTGGCTGGTTTCTTTGTGGTCCTTGTTCCCAGGTGGAACTAAAGCTCTTATCACCGAGGCATCAGATCTGTTGCCTCCTGAGGCTGCCAACCTACTTATTTGCTCTAGACCTGCCCAGCAAAAAGGCGACTCCCCCAGTTCTCCTTACCGTGGGAATCCACCCTGGAATTTTGTCCCTTCTCCTTCCTTCTCTTTCATGTGTGCTGAGTGGACAGTGGGGTGGAGTGAGACCTTGGGAGCAGTAGACCATGACGGAAAGAACACAGGCTTGGAGTGAGACAGATTTGGCATAAAATCCTGCCTGTCATGATTAACTGCACTATATTGGGAAATTCTCTCTCTCTCTCTCTCTCTCTCTCTCTCTCTCTCTCTCTCTCTCTCTCTCTTTGGTGGTGCTAGGGATTGAACCCAGGGCCTTGTGCATGTGAGGCAAGCACTCTACCAACTGAGCTAGATCCCCAGCCCGGGAAATTCTCTTAATCACTGAAAATTTCTTAACTTTCTTGAACCTTGGCTTTTGCTTCAGTAAAATGAGAATAAAACCTGCCTCACAGGTTGTGACAAGGAATATGCACAATGAAAAATGCCTGTAATCCCAGTGATTTGGAAGGCTGAGACAGGAGGATTACAAATTGGAGTCCAGACTCAGCAACTTAGTAAGGCCCTGTCTCAAAATAAATTAAAAATAAAAGGCTGAGGTGTAGTTCAGTGATAAAGTACCCTTAGGTTCAATTCAAGAAAGAAAAGAAGGGAAGAAGGGAGGAAAGAAGGAAGGAGAAAAATGCTAAGTATCTTAAAATCGTGAGGGTGACCTGGGAGGTAGCTAATATGATTATTAGGTGGCAAGAGATGGGCTTTCCCTGGTGGGGTGGGCAGAGCCCACCAAGGCAAAGTTCCATTTGTCCTGTTTCTAACAGGGCTGACTTCTGCACTGGGCAAGGTGCCTAGGGTGCACAGCACTTCTGTGGGCCCATGAAAATGCTTTTTAATGATTTTAATTTTAATTTCCTTTAAAATGAGTAGAAACAACAAATTTTAGGTTAAATAATATTAATGTTGCTATATTGATTATTAACCATAGATAGATAATATTATATCTTCCTTATGCCAATGCAGTTATAAAATACGATTTTTAACTTTTTTTTAAATGAAGAAGCACACAAAGGCAAATGTGCCAAGGGCCCAGAAAGGTTATAAATCAGTCTTACTTTCCACCCCTGAAGGATATCTCCTTTAGGATATCTCTACAGTTTGGGCACAGGGATGTGGAGGAGGCATTGGCAGGAAGGGTGGAGTGGAAAGCTGGACCCTTGATCTCATCCTTCAAAGAATAAGCTGTCTTCCTGTCCGTGATTGCTATTCTTCTTCTTCTTTTTAATACCTTTATTTATTTATGTGGTGCTAAGAATCAAACCCAGTGCCTTACACATGCTAGGCAAGTGCTCTACTATTGAGCCACCACCCCAGCCCCTGTGATTGCTATTCTTTTCTCCATTTCTGTTCCTGAACTTACATTTGCTTGGACCCTGTGGGTAGGTATTGATATGTCCTAAAATATCACTCATTGGGTCAAGAATGTAAATATCAACAAAACAACAATATAACAACTCAATTAAAAGATGGGTAAAGACTTGAACAGACACTTTCCCAAAGATATCCAGATGGCCAATAAGTACACAAAAAGATGCTCAGCATCACTAATTATTAGGGAAGTGTGAATCAAAACCACAGTGAGATACTACTTTACACCCAGTATGACTACTCCAAAAACCCTAGAAAATAATAAGTGTTGATAAGATATGAAGAAATTGGAACCTTTGTACATTGCTGGTACGAATGTCAAATGGAATAGCCACAAGGAAAAATGGCATGGTGGTTCTTAAAAAAAAAAATTAAACATAGAATTACCACATAATACTGCAATTTCACTTCCAGTTATATATCCAAAAGAACTGAAAGCAGAGACTTAGACAGATATTTGAATACCCATGTTCAAAGCGGCATTATTCACAATAGCCAAAAGGTAGAAGCAACCCAAGGGTCCAACAGATAAATGGATAAACCAAATGTAGCATATACATATGATGGACTATTACTCAGATTTAAAAAGGAAGGAAATTCTGACAGATGCTACAACATGGATGAAGCTTTAAGGCATTATGCCAAGTGAAATAAGCCAGACTAAAAGGGCTAAAATTATATTACTCTATTTATATAAGGTACACAGAAGAGTCAAATTCATAGAAATAGAAAGTAGAATGGTGGTTGCCAGGGGTCAGGGGAGGAGAGAATGGGGAGTCAATGTTTAAACCGGGATGGAGTTTCATTTGGGAAGATGAATGGATGGTGGTGATGGTGGCACAACAATGTTTATACTTAATACCACTAAAGATACACACAAAAATGGTTAAATGTTAACACTTGTAGTAT
The DNA here is from genome assembly GCF_021218885.2 of Marmota monax. NCBI lineage: Eukaryota > Metazoa > Chordata > Mammalia > Rodentia > Sciuridae > Marmota > Marmota monax. The sequence continues at coordinate 32,181,710 of NW_026695227.1, forward strand.
TTATATTTTATCATATATTTTTGAAAAGGAAGAAAGAAAAAAATGTAAATAGTTCCCCTTTGCTCAGCTCTTAACCAGCCATGCCAACTGCCCAAGTATCACCTCTTTTCCCCAATGGGCAGTTCATTCTGGAAGTCCCCTGTCCTCTCCTGCTGAACACCCTTCTGGATAAGCCGCAGTCTCTATAGCTTCACACATGGCACTACCATCATCTAAATGATGTATTTAGATGCATCCCTTTTTGCCTGGACAAACAATCACATCCTGTCAAGGATGCTCAGATCCCTTTCTCACTGAGGGGTCTCAGTGGATTGAGCTAGACTTTTGCTCATTTTTCCTTTTTCTTAACCTTCTCACCAGACAACTATAAGTCTGAACTGTATTCATCACCATTCATAGGAGACACTGTCTTGGACTTCCCTGGGGGTTATCATTTGCCCATTTTCATATCAATAAACAGGAATGTTGGTTCTAATGACAAATGAGACTGCATATGAAAATGAAGGAATATAGGCCAAGCAGTTCTTCCTCTCTCACCCTGTCTAGCAAAAAGCAATCAATAGCTGGGTGCAATGGTTCACGCCTGTAATCCCAGTGGCTTGGGAGACTCAGCAAGGCGCTAAGCAACTCAGTGAGACCCTGTCTCTAAATAAATACAAAATAGGGCTGGGGATGTGGCTCAGTGGTTGAGTGCCCCTGAGTTCCATCCCCGGTACCAAAAAAACAAAAAAAAAACAAAAAAAACCAGAAACGTAAATATCTCATAGTTTGTTTGACCCAGCCTGATTATAAAACGGAAGCTGGGAATCCATTTTCAGTGTCATGAGGTAGATCTCTGCCAGAGCATACTTCCAGGGAACAATGGGTTTGTTTTTTTTTTTTTAATTTTTATTGTTGGTTGTTCAAAACATTACATAGTTCTTGATATATCATATTTCACACTTTGATTCAAGTGGGTTATGAACTCCCATTTTTACCCCGTATACAGATTGCAGAATCACATCAGTTACACATCCATTGATTTACATATTGCCATACTAGTGTCTGTTGTATTCTGCTGCCTTTCCTATCCTCTACTATCCCCAACAATGGGGTTTTGATACTGGGTCTATATAAGTGGAGTGGAATTAGAAGATAGAATCCCTTTCCAGGGAAAGGTGGGTTTCTAACTAGTACTCAATGTTACTAGAGCTTTCTAGATACTAGGCATTGTTCTAGGTGTTTTATATGGACTATCTCATTTAACTGGACAAAGAGTCTCATAAAATTTTCCTTATTTTACAAACCAGGAAACTGGAACTTAAAGGTTAGCTATACTATCTTTTGCCTCCCTATCTTTGAAAGGTTCCTTTTCCATGTTTAATTATGGGGGTTGCTGCCACACTCTTTGCCACACCTATGAATGATTAGAGGGGTGAATGTAAAGCTGCTCCTTTAGGCTTATAAAGAACTTCATAAAGTCAAGGTTATAAAGCTTTAAGTAGTAGGGCCAGAACTCTCCTGGTCCAGGAGACTTCAGAATAAAACTGCCCTAAGGGGTACACTCTGTAGCCTCCTGCTTTCCAGGACGTTTTCTTGTGTGAGGCAAGCAGGGAGGGCTGAGGCCTCTGAGAATTCCAGGCCTAGTCTAAGGGTAGGAGAGGTAGAACAATTCTCTTGCTACTGGGTTAGGCAAGGCCTTCACCTACCTCCAGGAGAAGGCGTAGTCGGGAGGTCAGTCATTGCTGCCAAGGGTTAAGTACCTTGCAGGAGAGGCAGATCTGTAGGAAGAAGGAAAAAGTCAGTAATGAGGTGGGTGGGCCTGGAGATTCCTTTGGTGCCAGGTTTTCTGGAGTCCCTTCCCCACTTCCTTTTTCCCTTACAGCTCGCTTGTCTTCAACCCTTCTCTTTGGGTCTCTCTGAGTATCTCCTCAGGCTCCAGGTAACAATCTCTCTCCAAGAGCAGATCCGGGGTCCCCCGTATCTGGGGTGTGCCACCTTTGCGACCCGTTCACAGGGCCCCCAACTTTTACCTAAGAAACTTCTAAGAGCCGAAAAAGTTAGGCAAAGTGTTGCAAATGCCAAAGCGCGACTACAGGTACCTGGACTGCTACAGCCTGGAGTTTGGGCGGAGCCATCCACTAGGTGTCAGAAGAGGGCCGACAGGGTCAGGCCCCGCGGGGTGGGGGCAGGGGGACCATCAGACACCAAGACTGGATGCAGGGGGCCCCCAGATGCCTTTCGGCGGGTCTCAAAACCCAGCTTCTCCGTGCTTGGCCCGCTTCCCCACAGTCCTGCCTTCGTTGTCCAGTGCGCCGTCCGCGCACAGCCCACCGAACCCACTGGCGCGCCCTTGCGGAACCCCAACCTGTGACTCCCTCATCCAGGGACCCCCCTCAAACTCCGCGGACGTCGAGGGTCATGCGTGGACCGTGAGGGTTGGGTGTTCGCCCCGGAGGGCCGCCGCGCCCCACCCCGCAGCCCTCCTGAGTTACCGACACTCGGAAGGGCTCCGCGAGCAGAAGGGCGCCGGTGCGCGCCGGGCGGCGGGGCCGTGCGTCCCGGGACGCCGAGCTCGGGCCGCTCTCGGTTTCAGTTCCTGCCGCGGCCGAGGTGACTGCCGATTGAGTGTGGGCGACCGCGCTCGCCTAGCCCTCCCGCCTCCCCAGATCCCCTCCTCCGCGTGCTCACCTTACCAGTCGGACAGGCTGCCGGGCAGGGCCCGACGCCGCTCCGCGGGTCCTTTTGAACTCGACGGGGGCGGGAACCGCAGAGATTCGCGGCGGCTCGGAGAGGCCGAGCGAGAGGGACGGGCGGAGGACCCCGCGAGGGAAGAAGCCGAGGACAGACGCGCAGAGTTAGCGGCGGAGGCCAGCCAGAGTGGGGGTGGGGGCCAGGCCGCCTGGGTGGGACAGGAAAAGAGGACAGAAACCGCCCTCTGCAGGTTCCCTCTGTCCGCAGGACCGCCTCTGCTCCCTAGGGAGGAAAGGCTGCCTTCCCTTCTCCAGTTGTCACTGTGCTCCCCGTCCGGAGCCGCTTCCTCTCTCGCCCAGAGGCTCCAGAGCAGATGGGATCTGAACCCCCTGCTAACTGAGGTCCGTCGGGTCTCCCCGGGGTTGACGTAATTTGAATTTTCAGCAAGTGTGGAAAATTACATATACCTGGTTTGCGTATCATTTATGCAAATTGTCTGGTGTCCCGAAACTTGGACTGTAAGCTAACTTAGGAGGCACACACGCGGGTGGTGAGACATTGCAAATGAGGTAGGCACAGAAACGAGGCCTCACCCAGATCTTCCTTGTTCAACAATCAACCGAAGCAGTGTAGTGTGGAGGGTAAGAGTGTCGTGGACTTTGGATTCAAACAGACCCAGTTCCGCTGCTTGCTAGCTGTGTGACTCTGGACAAGTTAACACCTCCAAATTCTGTTTCCTAGCAGAATTTAGGAGATTTGAAAGTGATCATTGCCTATAAAGCCATTACACAGCCACAGTTCTAGCACATGGTAAGCACCTTAATATAAATGTTAACTAGCACCATACTTTAGCTCCCTTTTGACTCACTTCTTTGTGGCAGGAAATGTTCCCACATTAATCAGAGTACCTCAATGAGTAAGAGGATGTAATAGTATACAACACAGGCTGTAGAATTGGCTCTGCTGTGTAATTTTGGACAAGTTGCTTCTGTTTCATTTCTTTTTCCCGGGGTAATACCTGTCTCACCATAGCATTACTGTGGGGATAGAATAAGTTAATTCATACAAAGCATTAGAGCCTTACCTGGCACATAGTAAGTGCTCAATAAACATTAGCTATTGTTATCCTGGCCATCCACTTAGAGTTGGACTTCTTGTAGTTATTCTGCCTTCCATCCCAGTGATATAGACTATTGTGCTTATTCCTTATTCCTTTAAGTTCTACAGATTTGAGAATCAATATTTATATAGATGATTAGAAAGACAGGTGCCATCAGGTTGTGGGTATTCATCTGGTGAATAAAGACTGAAAGTCTGAGAAAAAGGCATGAAGTGAGAAAAAAAATAGTAAAGCAAGAGTAACTGCTTTCATTCATAAGTGTTAGTTGATTAAAAAAAAACAGGAGCAAAAAGAAGAAAAGGGGAAACAAGAAAAAGTTGACGAAATTCACTTCATATTTTTAAAAGGCAAGGCAGTATCAGCTAGGAAGAAGTTCATGTGTAGGAAATGGTCAATTCAACCAAGAAAGGCAACAATGTGGCATGTAGGCAAGATGTACATTAGTTAATAAAAAGAAGTTCACCCTAGCTACCCCAGATAAGAAAATATCCAAGAGAAAAGGAAATTCAAACCCTAAGGGCTACATTCCAAAGGAAGACAATTGCTTGCATTTATTCTGGCTAACCAGTTGACCATGAATTGTAGGAAATGTTGGGATCTTTCTTGTATCTGGGTTTGTCTCTCCTACAGCATTCTCTGTTAGCAAGTGGCCCAACTGACTCCTACTGATTTTCTGTCACTTTCACAATTTTATTGATGGTTGCTAATGATCTCTCATACGTAGGGTTTTTTTTCCTCTTTAAAATATAACCTTAAAAGTTTTGCTCATACATGATTTTTTATTGCAGGCACATAATTCATTTTAAAAGTGTAAACATGCAGAAAAATAAGACCCCATATGCACCCAATTTGTTGTTTAAAAAAAATTATAGGGCTGGGGTTATGGCTCAGCGATAGAGTGCTCACCTAGCACTTGTGGGGCACTGGGTTTGATCCTCAGCACCACATAAAAATAAAAGGCATTGTTTTGTGTCCTTCTACACCTAAAAAATAAATGTTAAAAAAATAAGTAAATAAACTAAAGGTATGGTATCCAACCATAATGAAAAAAGATTTTTAAAAAAATTTGTAAGTGGTATTATGCTCTTTGATATATCCTATTAAGCTGGAATATGGCGTATTTCTAGGGTTCTCTGTATGACCTAGCCTATCAATATTTTCCTTTAGATTGCTAGAGGGCAGGGACTGGATGGTGAACCTGCAAGTAATTCTATATAAAGATGTTTACAGTGGCTGATGAATGAAGTCTCATGTGGTGGTGAGTTTCCAATGCTCTCTGAGGATTAAATATTAAGCCTGAGAAGCTACAGCAGCTATCCTTTTATCAACAGATTTCCAGAGACCTCAGAACGGAGGACAAGAAGACACTCATCTCCACCTAGTGTTTTTTTTTTTTTTTTGAGAGAGAGGGAGAATTTTTTAATATTTTTTAGTTTTTAGTTTTCAGCAGACACATCTTTGCTAGTATGTGGTGCTGAGGATCGAACCCGGGCCGCACGCATGCCTGGTGAGCGCACTACTGCTTGAGCCACATCCCCAGCCCACCACCTAGTTTTTATTTCATGTATTTGTTTATTTATTTATTTATGGTAATGGGGATTGAACCCAGGGGTGCCTAGCCACTGAGCCACATCCCCAGTCCTTTTTAGTATTTTAGAAGTAGGGTGTTGCTGAGTTGTATGGGGCCTCACTAAATTGCTGAGGCTGGCTCTGAACTCTCAATCCTCCTGCCTCAGCCTCCTGAGCCGTTGGGATTACAGGAGTGTGCTGTTGTGCCTGGCTCCACCTAATTTTTATACTCATCTCCACCTAATTTTATTGGCTTTCAGCCCATCTTGTGCTGCTGCCAGGATGGCAGTATTCTAAGCTGCAGCCTTTCCCCTGGACAACGTTAACATTTTGTAAATCAAGGGAAATCATTTGGTACCCAACCAAACTGTTCACCTTACAAGCATACTGGCTATTTCCCTGCCTCCTAAGAGCCTTCAATAGGGTTGTTTTCAAATGAAGTACCAATCTCAGAATTTAGTGAAAATTTCCACTTCATTTGCACCTCTCTTGTAGCAGTTACTGCTTCTTTCCCCCACTGGGCAGTAAATCAGTCCCTAGAAGTCTGCTTTGGTACATTCCCCAAAGAAGATCCATTTCCTGGGGAGATGAGGACCAGCAAAGCCTTGGAGACAAAAGACTTGAGTTGGATTTTGCCAGATGAACCTGTGAGGGGCTTGCACAGGGAGAATCCTGTATTCGTAGCTTTCCCTCTACCCTTCCAATATCCCTGAGTGTCACTCCCAGCAGTGATTCTGAATCCCAAGGGAGGGGCTGTTTTCTAGTAGGCAGTAGGGCTTTTACATTTTTAAAAACCCTCCTCTCCACAGGGCCATACAACCTCTTCCCATTTATTGCTGTACATGGCAGAAATCCTTTGAATGGTTACTCTTTTTAAAGAATACAATATCAGATTTTAGAAAAATGACTACTCAGGGTTTTGATTCACTTAGGCTCATGGAGATGTGGTTCAAGGTTCTTCCTAGACTCATCATCATGGGTGTGAGTTTGCTTGTCTGGGAGTGGCCACTGCATACATCCACAAGTTCCCAGAAAGGGGCAAGGAAAAGGGGCTGCTCGTTACCCAGATCAGTGAAATCTGAAGGAAAGAGATAGGCACATCTCTGGAGTTAATTGTTGCTCAAAGCGTTTGGAAGCTTTTTCCTGACTAATGAAAAATAACTCAGTTACGGTCATCTACACTTGCTAGAAAGCTATGCAGCATATTATGTAGTATGCAGTCAGTATGTTATATAATGCTTGATAAAAATAAAGTGGAAAAATTACTCCTAAATAGAAACATGTATTACCAGCTCCCTTACAGTCACATCTACTGGAAAATTCTACAAGTATTTCAAACTGCAATTCTTTTTTTTTATATATATTTATTTAGTTGTAGATGGACATAATACCTTTATTTATTTATTTTTATGTGGTGCTGAGGATAGAACCCAGTGTCTCACTTATGCTAGGCAAGTGCTCTACCACTAAGCCACAAACCCAACCCTCAAATTCCAATTCTCTTTAGGGCACACATAGGATTTTTTTTTTTTTTTTTTTTTTTTTGGTACCAAGGATTGAACCCAGGGGCACTTAACCACTGAGCCACATCCCCAGCCACCTTTTTATATTTTATTTAGAGATAGGGTCTCCCTGAGTTATTTAAGACCACTAAATTGCTGGGACTGAATCCATGATCCTCCTGTCTCAACCTCCCAAGCCACTGCACCCAGCAATGGTTTGTTTTTATAGCTTATTCAATGCATAATTGATACATAATAAATTGCACAAAGAATACACAATTTGATAAGCTCCAACACATGTATATATACATTACCATATCACCAAAATAAAAATTAAGACCATTTCTATCATCCCTAAAAGTTGCCTGTGCTCTTTTATAATCTACCATCCTCATCACCACTTGTCTTATTCCCAGCATTATGGACTATACCAACTGGTCATGTTGTGCCCTGCACCTCCCCATCCTATAATAAAGCCAGTCACAGTTCCCCATTTCCCTAGCCATAGGATGGGCTCATAATACCAGTTGGGCCACACAGATATTTTTCTTTGGGGAATGTGGATCTGAAGAAGACATGGGGCCAGGAGGTAGTTGGAGCTGAGTCTTCAAGTGGCAATCCTCACATTCCTGCTGCAGGCACCCCTGAGCTGGCTCTTGTCCTTCCTCCAACCTGACTGTTCTTTGTTCTACGAGCGGCCTACTCTCCTGCCAACATGCCGCAGTCCCGCTGCAGCAGAATAACCTGGGGGTGACGAATAACTTGTGTAGATTGATACAGCAGGAGTAGGAGCCGTTTATTGCAGGACAGGAGCAGTATTTATACATTCCACACAGCTTATCTAATTAGCATAAACTAGATACATCAGTCAACCAATAAGGAATCTCCACACTTAATGGCTTGCTTTTGTTACTTCTCAAACCACTCCCTCTGGCATTTTGCCAGGCACCATCCAGACTTGTTTACAGACTCTAACACCAACATATCCTTTATTGCTTAATTTCCACTTCATTTGCACCTCACTTGTAGCAGTTACTGCTTCTTTCCCCCACTGGGCAGTAAACTTGCAACTGGAGGGCCCGGATAAATATGCTTCCTTCTACAGTCACTGTTTCAGAAAATGACACCACCACATTCTAGTCTCTCAAATTTAACCCAGAATAATTCTTTAAAACCTCAGTGTCTATAACATGTCTAACCCATCATTAAATCCTGACTGTTCCTTTCTCTGCTCAATGTTCTCACTGCTTTTTTATTTTTTGCAGTACTGGGGATTGAAACTAGGGATGTCTACCACTAACCTACACCCCCAATCCTTTTTATTTATTTATTTTTCTTCTTCCTCTATGTGGGATGACTGATGAGCCCTCAAGGAGCAAGCTGGCTGCAGACTTCTCCAAATCCACATCTCTTTTCCTCCAATTCCTATTGTCCAGTTTATTTTGAGAAGAGTCTCACTAAACGGCCCAGGCTGGCCTTATATTTGTGATCTTCCTGTCTCAGCCTCTTGAACTGCTGGGATTTTAGGTATGAGTTACCATACCCAGCCTCTTATTGCTTCTTTAAAGATCACATTTCCTTCCTCATCAATGTTTCTCTATTACTTAGTACTGGTATTCAGTACTTGGCACAGAGTAGCTGCTCAATACACACTTGCTGAATGATTGAACAGATAGTGACATCATCACCCTTGACAAGAACAAGGATGGAAGGGCATTGACATGTGAACATGTATTTATCAAGGTGGTTGGACTTCAGAGTTACTTATTTTTCACAAATATTTTCATAGAAAGCAAATGGTAGGACTTGAATCCAGTACTTCTGGCTCTAAATTTAATCCTATTTCCACTATATTATATTTTGTATCCTTCCCCTTCCTGTGGAGTTTCATATCTTCTTCCATCTTGCTCAGATTCTTATTTGAACCAAGTACTTAATTGCAAACCCCAGATACAGTTCTAAAATACAACCCCAGTATATGCAGTAATGTATCTGGATTGAAGAGAGGCACCATTAAAAAGAGGTACAGCCAGGAGGCAGAGTGAACTGGGGGTCAGGGATATGACTAAATTTGTCTGAGGCAAATCAACACCTGTACCTAAGGGCAAAATCAACACCCATATCTAAGTGGAAAACAGTGTGCTGCATTGTCAAACAAAGAATCCATATATAGTCAAAATCACACTTTATTTAGCAATCTGAAAACCTGTCTTTGGTTTTAAGTCCTGCAAAATGAGTGGTAAGTCAGACACAAATTTGTCCACTATCCTCTGAGTATGTGTGGTTATTTATCTCTCTGTGGACAAGTATGTGTCTACAGATACTTTTGCTTTTTATAGTCACAATAGCCCCATTGAAACACATAAAATCTTATTCTTTTAAGAATAAAACCAGAGTCTGATATTCTCCTCTCCCAAGCCTGCCTTCCTCCCATTCCCCACCCCATCCCTTCCTCCCACCCTCCTCTAAGGCTGCTCCTCAGCATCCATTAATGCCAGGTCTTGGAGATGACCAGCATCCACACTGCCTGAGCATCTGGAAATGAATGCGTCGTTATACCCCTTGACCTATCCCCTTTGGTTAAGGAGTTCCTCTGGGAAGACATGTATAGAGGAGGTCTTGGCAGTTTCTCTTCAGAGTTGTGCAGTTTGACTTACAGATATCTGGAAAAAAATATGTTTGCATTAGATGCTGATCTGCCCTCCCTTCAACCTCTTGATTTCTTTATCTTGAATTGCATTTTCTTCCACACTTTTTATTGGTGCATTTTAGTTGTGCATAATGGTGGGATTTGTCGTTACATATTCATACATGCACACAATACAGATATATAATTTGTCTAATATCCCTCCCCAGCACTTCCCCCCTCCCTCCCCTCTTCCCCCACCCCAGTCCCCTTTCCTCTATTCTACTGATCTCCCTTTACTTTTCATGGGATCAGTCTTCCTCCTCCTCCTCCTCCTCCTCCACCACCACCACCATCACCTCTCTTTTCCTTTTTCCTCTATAGTTTCCATATATGATAGAAAACATATAACCTTTGACCTTCTGAGTTTGGCTTATTTCATTTAACATAATGGTCTCAAGTTCCATTCATTTTCCTGCAAATGACATAATTTCATTTTTATTTATCGTTGACTAGAACTCCATTGTGTATATATACCACATTTTCTTTATCCAATCATCCACTGATGGACATCTAGGTTGGTTCCATAGTTTGATTATTGTGAATTGTGGTGCTATAAATATGGATTTGCATTATCATTATAGTACGAGAACGTTGATTCTTTAGAATAAATATTGAGGAGTGGCATAACTGGGTCATATGGTGGCTCCATGACTAATCTTTTAAGGAACCTCCATAATGATTTCCATAGTAGTTGTACTAATTTACAATCCCATCAACAGTGTAAAAGATTCCCTTTTCTCCACATCCTCTCCAGCATTTATTAGTGTTTATACTTTTTTTAAATATTTTTTTAGTTGTAGTTGGATACAATATCTTTAATTAATTAATTTATTTTTACATGGTGCTGAGGATTGAACCCAGGGCCTCACCCGAGCTAGGCAAGCACTCTCCCGCTAAGCCACAACCTCAGCCTCAGTTTTGTACTTTTGATGACTGCTATTCTGACTGCTGTGAGATGAAATCTCAGTGTAGTGGTGATGGGGGGGTTTACCAGGGATTGAACTCAGGGGTACTTGGCCACTAAGCCACATCCCCAGCCCTATTTTGTATTTTATTTAGAGACAGGGTCTCACTGAGTTTCTTAGCACCTTACTTTTGCTGAGGCTGACTTTGAACTCGAGACCCTCCTGCCTCAGCCTCCCAATCTATAGTTTTAATTTACATTTCCCTAATTGCCAATGATATTGAACATTTTTTCATATATTGTTGCCATTTGTATGTGTGTGTGTGTGTGTTTATTTATTTTTTGGTCCTGAGGTTTAAACTCAGGGGCACTTGACCACTGAGCCACATCCCCAGCCCTATTTTGTATATATATATTTTAGAGACAGGGTCTTGCTGAGTAGCTTAGCACCTTGTTTTTGCTGAGAGTGGTTTTGAACTCACAATCCTCCTGTCTCAGGCTCCTGAGCCACTGGGATTATAGGCTTGCACCACGTGCCATTTGTATTTTTTCTTTTGATAACTGTCTGTTTAATTCATTTGTCCATTTATTAATTGGGTTTTTTCCCCTGGTGTTTGTTATTTTTTAAAGTTTTTTTTTATATATTCTAAATATTAATCTTCTATCAGTAAAGTAGCTAGCAAAGATTTTCTCCCATTCTGTAGGTCCTCTCTTCAAATTTTTTGTTTTGTTTTTGTTTGGTGGTGCTTGGGATTGAACCCAGGGCCTTGTACATGCAAGTCTGGCACTCTACCAACTGAGCTGAATCTCTAGCCCCCTCTCTTCATGCTCTTAATTATTTACAGAAGGAAAATAATTTGATGCCATCCCATTTATTAACTCTTGGCATTATTTCCTGAGCTTTAGGGGTCCTACTGAGAAAGTCGTTGCTGGTGTCTATATGCTGGAGTGTTAATCCTACATTTCCTTCTAAGAGTTGCATAGTTTCTAGTCTAACTCCGAGGTCTTTGGTCCATTTTGAGTTGATTTTTGTACAGGGTCAGAGATAAAGGTCTAGTCTCATTCTTTTACATCTTTCTAACCAGTTTTCCCAGCACCAATTGTTAAAAAGGCTATCTTTTTTCTTAGTAGTAGCAACTGTTGTCTCCAAAGGAACAGGCAACATGAATTAGGTGAACTGATCAGGTGTTTCTTTTTCTGTCAGATGTTAGAAAACCTGGGACCAATTTTGTGGCCCATCCTTAATAATATAGCACTTTTTAGCACTTTTTTCAAGGATCAGATGACTATAAATGTTTGTCTTTGTAAATTTTATTTTGTACCATTTGTCTATGTGTCTGTTTTTATGCCAGTAGCATGCAGTTTATGTTACTATAGCTCTGTAACATAAATTGAAGTCAGATATTGTGATGTCTCCAAAACTGTCTTTTGTGGCTTAGGATTGCTTTGGCTTTGGCTATTCTGGGTCTTTTATTCTTCCAAGTAAATTTTAGAATTGTTTTTTCTAGTTCTGTGAAGAATGTCAGTGATATTTTGATGGGGATTACACTGAATCTTCATATTTCTTTGGTAGTATGGCCATTTTAATAATATTAATTCTGCCTATCCATGAACATGGGAGGTCTTTCCATCTTCTAAGTCTTTTTAAATTACTTTCTTCAATGTTCTATAGTTTTCATTGTAGATGTCTTTTACATCTTTGGTTAGATTTTGTTGTTGTTGTTAGATTTATTCCTGGGCATTTTTTGAGGCTATTGTGAATGGAATTTCTTGAATTATATTTCATCTAATGCCACTGGCCTCCACTGAGAAAGACGATATGAAACTGGTTGTTAGGATTACTGTTAGGACTTCTTGCAGATATTGGTCATTGTACCGCTTGCCTTTTATGAGGATTCACAGGAAAAAATTTTTTCTTAGTAGTAGCAACTGTTGTCTCCAAAGGAACAGGCAACATGAATTAGGTGAACTGATCAGGTGTTTCTTTTTCTGTCAGATGTTAGAAAACCTGGGACCAATTTTGTGGCCCATCCTTAATAATATTAATTTAGAGAATGCATTTTCTGTATTTGCTTAGTTCCTGACTCCATTTTACATCACTATTCTGTGTCTCATACTTTGGAATTATTTTGCCACATTATGATTGTGTGATTATAAATATATTACAATATGTATGATGTTTTTGTATTACTAAACTCCTTTTTGAAATAAGTACAGATATAATTAAGTAAATACTTAGGAGATAGGATTGGGTTAAGGCCAAGTTTTGGGCAGTGGTTCACACCTGCTTGACCCTGCCCTAAGGAATATTACTGCTCGATTCCCCTTATGCTTGTAGCCCATGGTGAGAATTGCAGCTTGTAGCCAAATCCTGTCCATCCAGTGTCCAATCTCACCATCCACACTGATTTCCTTACCTCTTATTTCTTTTTTAATACTTAAAAAAAATTTAGTTGTAGATGGACACAATACCTTTATTTTATTTATTTATGTGGTGCTGAGAATCAAACCCAGTGCCCCACACATGCAAGGCAAGCACTCTACACTGAGCCACAGCCACAGCCCCCTTCTTACCTCTTCTTGAGGCTCAGGTGCTGTGATATTTTCTCCTGGAAGTGCAGAGACATGGAGTTGAGGGCCTTGGGCCTACAAAAAGAAGAGTTCTGCCAGTAAGAGGTGGCTCAACTTCCCCAGCCTCTCAGCTTAGTAGGGTTTTCTGTGCCTCACATTTTTCAAGGGTCTATACAACACAAAGGGCAAACACACCCTGTTGTTTCAAAGAGCCCAAAGCATCAGGGATAACTTTCCTCCATGCTATTTTAAAGATAAAGAAACCAAGAATGAAAGGGTGAAATAACTTGCTGGGACAGGAAAGAAGGTCTTTGGATTCCAGAGTTGCTTCCATGATCAGACACCATGTGATCTGTATCTCTCTCTCTCTCACACACACACACACACACACACACACATACACGTATATACATACACATACCTGTGGGAGTGTGAGGTCTTAAAACCACTACCTGCCACTTTTAGACTAACCCTCCTTAAAAATGCACTGTAGCTCTCTCACTTTGCAAGTTATCCTAAACCATTATAAGCAGTTAGGAGAGGACAGTGGTATAATGGTTTCTTTGGGAAAAGTTCTAGGTTCTGAGATGGGAACCCAAGGTGTAGAAAGCCCTATCTAAGAATTGCTATGCCTGGGAAGATCCCAGCACACTAAGGTTTAAAACAAAATTATTTTTTAAAAATTGACATTTAATTCACACACTACAAAATTCATCCTTTTAAAATAGAATCAATTATTAACAATGTGACAGCTACTTGAAATTCTGTGATTTAAGAAAAATTTCCTTCTTCTCTCTCCTTCTTTTCCAGGCCATGAATTAGCTCAAAAGCAATATCAGCTTCCAAAAAGTTATCAAAGCCGCCTTTCTCAGATATTTCAGATGCTGAACAATCCCCACCCCATTACATATGTATAAGAGTTGCTTAACCACTGGGATACATCCCCACCCCTTTTTTTCCTTATGTTTTATTTAGAGACAGTATCTCACTAAGTCCTTAGGACCTCACTAAATTGCTGAGGTTGGTCTAGAACTTATGAGTGATCCTCCTGCCTCAGCCTCCCCAGTTGCTGGTATTACAGGTGTGCCCCATAATACCCAGCTCATTTTTATTTATGCATTTTACATGTGATATGTCCATAATTTTAAAAATGGAATGTACTACCTTGAAAAATAGTTCTCATTCCTTGATGTTAGGCACTAAGGATATATGATCTCTGATCAGGGGCATGGTAGAGAGGATTATGGTGAAGTGTCTGATTAGATGGTACCAATATTCATTCATTCAGTCTACAATTGTTTTTTGACCCTTTCAGTATGCCAGGCCCTCTTCTAGGAGGTGGGTTATGACAGTGAACAAAACAAAATTCTTTGCTTTCCTAGAGCTTATGTTGTAGTGGAGGAAGACAGATGAGAAAATAAATAAAATTATAACCTAGTGATGATAAGCGATATGAAAAAAATTAAGTGGGAAATTGGGGGCTAAATTGCAATTTTAAGTGGTCTGGTCAGAGAAGGTGACATCTGGGCAGTGAAAAATGCCAGGGCATGAGCCATGTGGATGTCTGGAAGAAGAGTATGAAATTTGTAGTATGAAATAAGAGTATGAAATCATTTCATTTATGATTAGGATGCATCTGCAAGGAAAGGGAGCATATATTGTAGGACATAGCTTCAGAGGCTTGTTGACACTGATAGACTCTAAGATGCTCTAGTCCCTTAATACTTCAGGAACAGGATGTCTTCTCAGCTGGAAACAATCCTACCACAAAGGCTGGAAGTAAGGAAACACCACAGATCTCAAACACAAGGACATAACCTCAGGAGAAAGAAGCTTGTGTGCTGTACTTCTCAGGGAAGAGAGTGTTACTAGCCTGTTCCTCAAAATGGTCAAACAGCTTCTTGGTGCTCATCATCTCCCTTTCAATAAGATTACTCCAAGGATGTAAACTTTCTTTATTATTTATCAGAGTCAAACAGAAGGTCACTCTATTACTGTCTTCATACTAAAATCATGCAATAATTACAAAATCAAATTGAAATTAATTTTTGATTTTCCATACCATTAAGTTGCTCTTTTCATTGCAACAAACAAAACAAAACAAAAACCTGCTAGGGGTGTAGTTCAACACCCTGTGTTGACCCTCTACTTTTTCACCATCCACATCCTGTATCTCACAATTAGCATTGTTGCCTCCAACTAGAAACCAGCCAAGGGAAAGTTTTGTATCTTGTTCTGCTAAGGCCTTAAGTGCTTTATGTGAATCAAGACTGAAGGTATAATAATGTCAATGACTTAGATTTTAGTACCTCAAGAGAGCTGGCTGAGATAAGTTCATTGTCCTCTTCTTTGTCTTCCATCTTCCCCACCTCTCCAGGCCCTGAAAAAACCTGTGGATCAAAGGGAACAATGTAGGAGAAAGTCCCATACCTTCCCGTCCTGAATGCCACCCTGGTACCCTTTGTCCATGTTGCTCTTCTCAGGTAGCAGATGTGATCTGAGGGGTACTACAAATTTCATATTCTTCTTCCAGACATCCACATGGCTCATGCCCTGGCATTTTTCACTGTCCAGATGTCACCTTCTCTGACCAGACCGCTTAAAATTGCAATTTAGCCCCCAATTTCCTGTGTCCTCTCCCATTTAATTTTTTTCATATCGCTTATCATCACTAGGTTATAATTTTATTTATTTATTTTCTCATCTGTCTTCCTCCACTACAACATAAGCTCTAGGAAAGCAGAGAATTTTGTTTTGTTCACTGTCATATCCCACCTCCTAGAAGAGGGCCTGGCATACTGAAAGGGTCAAAAAACAATTGTAGACTGAATGAATGAATATTGGTACCATCTAATCAGACACTTCACCATATCCTCTCTACCATGCCCCTGATCAGAAATCATATATCCTTAGTGCCTAACATCAAGGAATGAGAACTGTTTTTCAAGGTAGTCCATTCCATTTTTAAAATTCCACTTTTTATTTTTTATGGTGCTGGAGATTGAACTCAGAGCTGTGTGTTAGGCATGCACATTATCACTGAGCTATACCCCCAGACCACACTTGGGTTTTTGTCACGCCCTTATGCCTCCTTCTTTCTTCCATATTTTTGCTTTTTTTCTATCCCACTTTTTATTCAGAGCTAATTGTTGAAAATGTCTCTTATATTGGTTTAAAATGTACCCTTAAAAAAAAATCATCTTTTTTACACAGGGCCTACTTCTGCCCTCTGGTGTCTCAAAGAACAAGTCAAATCTTTCTTCTATATGATGGCTCTTCCATATAATTTGAATAGAGTATGACTTGATTTCCAGATCCTTCACAAAACACTTAGTCTCTAGTGGGTCAGCATCTCTCAATTTGTTCTCATCTTCATTCTCACCTTTCAAAAAGCTATCCCTTTTGTTTTATCTTCCTGTGTTCCTGCTTCTAGGTCCTTCTCATCAAAGAAGGTACACACTGGGAATTTGCTGCCACTTTCCTCAGGATCTACTTGCCATAGTCATAGATATGAAACACTGTAGTTTCCCATCTCTGCCCCTCCCCCCCAGTTAAAAAAAGTAAAGCTCTGGAAGCCAGTTATAGGTTCTTTATATGAGAACTTCTATAACTTGGAGCAAAAAAGAAAGGAGTAAGAATCTGCTCATAATATTAGTGAAAGCCTTTACAGAAGTCAATTGCCCTAAGATTAGATTATTAAATTAATTGCTATGAAGATATGAAACAATCTGTAGAACAACAAAAAAGTGTCAAAGAGTATTCTTGAGACTGTAATAAACGACATCTTATCATCTACATGGAGGTTATAAAAGGGAGTAAGACCCAACCAGACCACTGTTACCTGGGAGGTGTGCAAGGTGGGGGAAGTACAAAGTTCTTCTGGGTTCAGATTGTGAGAGTTTTCCTTTTCTCTGGCTTCAGGAGTTCTTAATGGCTTCTCTGGTGCTTCTGGATCAGGAGAGGCTGCTAAGGAGGCCCTAGGACTTGGAGTCCCAGTCCCCAAGAGGGCCCTGGGGCTGGAAGGTGAACCCCCTCCAAAGGCTGGAGGACTAGAGGGTATGTTCCCTGAGGTGGGCCTGGGGCTTGGAGAGGCTCTGGGTGGGGGAGGCCTACAAGGAGGTGCTGAGGTCCTATGGATAGAGGCTCTTTTCTTTGGTTGTTCAGATTCTTCACTTAAGGTGCGGGTTCGTAGGACTACTTCTGGAAGAGAGGATGGCTGCTTTGAAGGGTTCAGGGATTTCTCTGATGCTGGAGCTAGGACGCTAGGGAGAACTTCCTCCTGGCACTTGTCACTCTCAATGGTGGGTGTGGGCTGGGCCTGGATTGGGCCATTACAGGCTGGTAGAGGCTCTTCCTTTTCAGGGGAGCTTGGTTCAGACTCTCCCTCCTCTATTTCCTTGTCTTTTAAGGATTCTTCTTTGATCTTATAATCATCTTCTCCTTGGGCTGCATCAGGTGTCAACTCTTCTTCAGTTGCTGAGATAGATTCAGTCTCACTTGTCAAGGAATGTGCAGAGGGGCTGGTGGGTGAGGTAAGAGGGCTGGAGACTTTAGATGTTCGAACTGGGGGAGAGATGACTAAAGAGCGCCTGCTGCTGCTAAAAAAGGAAGGGCATTTGGATTCAGAAGAGGCGGACTGGAAGTAAATGCTGCCAAATAATTATGCTTACTATAATAATAAAATAGAATAAAGCAATTTATACTCATGTTAGAAATTCTGTATAATTGAAAATTATGCTAATGTCATAAAGTGAAATAAAAAGGGGCTACAAATTTTTACCTACATTAGCTCAATTATATAAAAACCCATGTAAAAAATACATTGCAAAATATTAACTAATATTTCCTCCAGTGAAAAATTAATGGGTGCTGCTAGAGTTTCTTTTTTTAATTTGCAAATTCACCTACTTATTTGTAACCCCAAAATCAATACTTCTGGCACTTTCCCAGTCATTGGTGGACATGTATAAGTGGTGAAAAATAATTCCTCTGACATGTACTTTCTCAGCTGAGGCCTAATAAGGCAATGATCTACCTTTTTGTTTTAGCTCTCATATTGTAAACAAGTTTCTATTCACCATGTTTTTGCTTTTTTATGTTGGTGGTGTGTGGGAGACCGACCTTGAACGTGACTGAGTCACATTCCCCGGTTGGGTGCTGAGGTGCTCAGTCACAGAAATGTGGCAGAGCTTTCCCCACCCTTCTTGGGTTCGAGGGACGGTGTCTCATGCATGGGTGTGTCTTGCTACAGCCCAATGGGTGAAGCTATGCTCACCTGTTCCTTTGTAAAATAACCCCTTGCCCTATTTAAGATAGAATCTTCCATGGAAGTGCCTTGTGTGAGTCCCTTTCTCTTACTGTGCCTTTGGGTGTGGCCTACCCAGGTGTCAGTCAACCTGCAGACAGTGGACATCATGAATATAGACTCAGCCCCTCGAAACCTGTGCGCATGCGTGTGTGTGTGTGTGTGTGTGTGCATGCTCCTCTCGCTCTCTCTCTTTCTGGGACCCCCAAAGAAGGTATTTGTGTTTCTTGTGTGGTTATTTTGCACAGCCCAGTTAGCCCAGTTTACCTAGAGTGACCCCTGAGCCTTTTAGTCGTGAGAACAGAAACCTGGCAGTGATGATTTTTTTTTTTTTTTTTTTTTGGTACCTGGGATTGAACTCAGGTGCCCTTGGCCACTGAGTTCCATTCCCAGTCCCATTTTGTATTTTATTTAGAGACAGAGTCTCACTGAGTTGCTTAGCACCTCGCTTTTTGCTGAGGTTAGCTTTACACTCATAGTCCTCCTGTCTAAACCTCCCAACGGCTGGGATTACAGGTGTTTGCCACCCCACCCAGCTGTTGGTGGAGATTTTGCTATTCAGATGGGCCCCAAGCTGAAGTGATGTGCCTTACAGAGAAAATACATGTGAGACAAACTTCATTCAGGCATGAGTTACAGTGCTATTGATTGTAAGTTCAATATTAATGAAGCAACAGTATTATTAAATAAGTGCCTTAAGCAGAAACTTACATAAAACAAGATTATATATTGGTTGATTGATAAAAATATTGTTGACAAGAGACTTGTAGGAACCTAACCCTGTGTTTTCCTAATGAGCAATGGCTCTGTCTTCAGTGTTTGTGGCAACTTTATAGAACATAACAACTATGAATAAAACAAATGCACTATAACATTTATCAATGCCTACTGGATATTGTACCAAGTACTTCTTTTACAGGCAACACGAGCTTGACTCCTACTTTACCCCCTTGTGCCTCTTATGTACTATCCACCAAATGATTGAGCAGACCACAAATATGTACTTGACAATTAAGACCCATGTGCTGTGTCCTGGGTACTATCCCCAGCCCTGAAAAAAAAGAAAAAGAAAAAAAGAGTTCTTGCCTGGTGGGAGTTCCTGATGTGGGATAAGCTGTGGAACATAAGGTTCTTTTTAGTACTAGCATTCTAAGAGTCAGTAAATTTTGAAGGCTCGGGACATAAGAAAAAAACCTGATTTCTACTTGAGGTTCTGGGACGCTTTAATATAAATAATAATAAGTTTGCGAAGAATGAATAATTACAAATTCTGGCTTTCAATGCTGGAAAGAGGAGAAATGCAGCTTTTGGAGCAAACAGAAATTTGTCTAGGAAACCTACACTGGCCCTTTAGTGATTTTTTAAATAGCTAAGTGAAAAGTACAAACAACAAATGTGAGCCTTATTCTTCCTTTAAGTCCCAAGCCCAGTTTCACCACCTCCTTAAAGTCTTCCTTAACTGTCCACACATTGGCAACTACTTACCTCTGCAGTTCCTATTGGTCTCATTAGGCACTTGTATGTGCACGCTCATATCCTTCATTCCTTGTCTCTTTAGGTACACTTTCTATACTTCCAATTTTTTATAAATCACATTAGGAAAAGGCCAACTTTCCTATGTCACTGGATCCCTAACACCTGACATAAAACCTTTTACACAGAAAGAGCTTAATAAAACTAAGACTTTGGAATGAACACTTAAACACATTCCAAGAGACCACTGAATTACTTATACTTACCAGGAGAAAAAAATGTATGAAGGCAAACACACACACACACACACACACACACACACAGAAGAAAAAGCAAGCCATAACAGATTGGCAAATGATATTTGCTATGTATACAATCAAAAGATTAGTATCAGAATATAACAACAAAAATTTCATATAAATTAATTTAGAAAAAGGGTTAACAACCAAATTGAAAAATGTGAAAAGGATAAATAGGAAACTCACAGAATAGGAACCTTAAATGCCAATAACATGAAAAGATGGCAACAGATAACTGTGAGGCTGTGACTTGAAAAACCACAAAAGATTCCATTTCTTACCCATGAGCTTAGGAGAATTAAAAGGTCTGTCAATTTCACATGCAGCAAGAATGAGGAACCATGGAGGTTTGTATTCATTGCTGGTGAGTTGCAAACTAGAATAATCACTTTTGACAGCAATTTGGCACTATCTAGTTAGGCTAAAGAAGTACCAGTGACAGACCCTCTGACTCAGCAATTCTGCCCCATGTATATGGATCCTAAAGAAATTATTGATAAATATTCATGAGGAGAAATGTAAAACATGGTTATTGCAACATTACTTGTAATAGCAAAAAATGGGAAAACAACCCAAATGCCAATTAGCAGGAGGATAGAT
Source organism: Marmota monax (assembly GCF_021218885.2). NCBI lineage: Eukaryota > Metazoa > Chordata > Mammalia > Rodentia > Sciuridae > Marmota > Marmota monax. The sequence continues at coordinate 32,202,415 of NW_026695227.1, forward strand.
ATATAAGTCATGAGTAGGCATGCAACAGTAATAATAACAATTATGGAAAGAAACTGCTACCACATGGAACACCAAGGCTAAATCTTTAACAATACTAAGAGAACAAAAGAAGTTGCCTAAGAATATATACAGTAAAAGTCCATTTATGTAAGGTTAAAAATATGCCAAGCAATATTTTGTAGTGTATGTATGTGTGATGTAAAAGGAAAAAGATATACATGAAAATAATAAATGCTAACTTTAATGTAATGGTTACCTTTGGAGGGGGCAGGAAGGGAAAGAGTGGGGAAGGGACATTAGGAGTTTTAACTATATTTGTAATAATCAATTTTGTTTCTTTTTCCTTTTTTGCAGGCCTGGGGATAAAACCCAGAGCCTCATGAATACTAGGTAAATGCTCAACCACTGAGCTACATTCCCCAGCCCCAGTAGTTGATTTCTTAAATTTAGTGGTACATATATGGTTATTTATTGTATTATTCTTTATACCTTCAATTATGTCTAAAATATTTAATGAAAAGAAACACAACCAAATGAAGCACAACCAACATCATGACCATGAACATAAAGGGAAGACCAGAATTTTGGACTGGAGACGAGGATTTTGAACATGTTCACACACAGTATAAGTGATGCAGAAGAGAGTCAGAAGTTGCTCACCTTGATAGTCCCTTCACCACAAAGACTTTGTTGGAATGTTGCTTCTCCAGTTTGCTCATCACCTCGTAGAGATTGTAGTTCAACTATAGCCACCAAGAAAGAAGGGGATGCTAGCCAAATGCACAGACCCCAAGACTGTCCTCTCCTTCAAACTGGATCCCAAAATGAAACCTCCTCACCCTTCTAACTCTGATCTCATGTTTCTAGCACTAGCCTTTAGGGGTTTGTCCCATCACCTCTTCTTCTTTGTTTCTCTGTGTCCTAAGGTCTACCTTTTCCATTAGTCTGGCAGCTCTCTTATGGCAGGATCCATAACTGTTTTGATTTGAGGTTTTAGCTCCTCTCAATTGATTCAGGGAATGAAAACTCATCTTAATATTAATCAGGCAAATCATAATCTAGCCAAAGAAACAGTGGAGAAGAATATATGTAGCTGTATGTGAAATAATGTTGTAGCAGCAAAGTACTGCAGAATTCCAGACTAGAAAAGACCTCATGAAGTCATGTTTTATGGCTGCCTGTTACTGATAGGATTGGTCCAATTCAAGACCAACCACTGAGAAAGTGCTTAAACAATACTCTCACCACTCCCCAACCACAGATAGACTTCAAAACTTGGTTCCCCATTTCAATTCTTCCTTCCATTAGTCCTCTTTATGTATGTTGAAACTCTAGTTTAGCTGCTCTTAGTTGTTAAGGGTGTTGGAGAGGGCCCTCTGATAGTGTATACATGTGCTTTAACATGTTCAACACAGCAAATCAAGTTATTATTTCATCAGGGGATGGAAGTCAAAATTGGTGGTACCAATCTAGATGTTCAAAGAAATTAGGTAAATCAGTGCTACTTTATATTGACTAGAAATATCCATCTAGGAATCGCAACTGGCCAGATGTTTCTCACCTTGCTCATCTCCCTGTAGAAGACATCCCTCAGGTTGGAAATGTTTTGGAAGATGGTCACATAACAGCCAATACGACTATTAGGAAGCAAAACAACAAATATGTACAAGTTAGGGACAGGAAAGGAGGTCTTTGAAATACAAAGTAGGAACTCAAGCCCAAACTAGCCATCACCAAGGCTGTTCAGAAAAAGGAACCCCTCATCCTAGACTCGGATGTTGTGTGGGCTGGATTCATCAGCTACACACATATGACTTTGGGAGCAAGAAGACCAGGGGAGATAATATCAGCCAGGCTGACACCAATGTCCAGGCTCAAGAAGTTATCAGATTCAAGTTTTTGAGGTATTAAAGTAGATATGAAAGTGCTTCGAAGAATTTTTTAAGGGATGTATAAATAGAAGACCATATGATTATGATTATTATAATAAGTAGTTATCCTTTCTCTTTGTATGATACAGGATTTCTATATCTGTATATACCTTAATGGAATTCTATAAATGAATTGGGGAAGTTTACATTTAAAGAAACTATCAAATCTCAATTTGATAGTTTTGATTTTAGGTTTTAGCTGCTCCTCTCAATTGATCCTGGGAATGAAAACTCATCTTAATATTAATCAGGCAAATCATAATCTAGCCAAAGAAATTAAATTCCATTTAAATTAGGAGTCACATAATTATTATTTTAGAATAGATGTATCATTAAAAGGCTCCATATATAGACCAATTTTTTTAATTCAATCCTCAATACCTCTTATGCAGACTAAGTTACAATACACAATACTCTTTACTACAATTGTATTAAAGCATATCTTTACAATGAAAACAATATGCAAGTGGAATTTCTGCTCAGATTTCTCTTCCAATTAGGAAAATTTAAATCTAAAACGCTTTACTATGAAACAATGACACCTCCATTAAGACAAATAGTCATCCTATGGCTAATCTATGTAGATCTGGTATTATATAAACCAAGGTTGTTTAAAACAATACATACTTGAGCATGAAAGCAGATCCTGGCAGTGTGCATGTTGACAGCACTTTACTTGCCAAGATTTCTCTTAACCAAGAAATATCCTGTAGTCAAACCCAGAAAAGCTGGCAGAGCAAGGATGGCTATCATTGAATTATAGGTAAAGAAACCAGGGTGTAGAGATAAGGTGGCTTGCCTAATATCACACAGCAAGTTAGATCCTACTCTTGGACCAGGCCCTCCCCACCCCTCATTTTTTATCTTTTTTTGTGGTGCTGGGAATTGAACTCCAGATGCACTCCACCACTAAGCTATACCCCCAGTCCTTTTAAAATTTTTATTTTGAGGCAGGGTCTCTTTAAATTGCCCAAGCTGGCCTCAAACTTGCAATCCTCCTGCCTCAGCCTTCTGAGTTGCTGAGATTACAGGCATGCTCCACAACATCTGGAGGATCAGGCCTCTTTTCATGAGATGATGGATTTGGGCTGTAAGGCGGCCTTGCCTTCCACTTGCCCAGGAAGTAAGCCTTTTTCTAAATCTCAATCATTACCTATTATAAAGAATAGGCAGCTCCTCCAGTAGTTCTTGGTTTAGGTCTTCAAACACACTCTGGGCTTTGTTGAACTCTTCCTCAGCCTGTGTGGTAAAAGAAACAAGACAATCCCCCTCAATCCTGAACCCAAGGCTAGATAAAATCTCCTTCATCCTCTGCATTTTTTCAGGAACTAGGCTTATTTGGAGCAATGCCTCTCCTCTTTTTTCCCAGACATATGCCCTCCCCAGCTTCAAGACTCAGTATCAGTGTCAGAAGAAATAGGATTTCCTTCAGAGCACTGGATGCCAAATTTATCACTTCCTATGCCCACCTTGGTCCGGCTACCTGCTCACTCTAGGAAGAGGAACAGCAGGGAGGGCAGGAAAGTTTTACCAGATCTTTGTTTTCTTTACCTTGGCAGTCTTGGCCTCATCTCTCTTCTTAGCATTCTGTATGGCCTCTAGGTGGTGTCGGGCACTATCATAGTCCACAAGTTTTCGACCCCTTTTGGCAATTCTTTCCTAAACCAGAGTGATAGGGTATGGATACTTGCTTTTCTGTAGCCACAACGGAGGTAACATACTACCAAGCAGAGAAACAAAATTCTTGGTCTTATCACAAAATTTTACCTTCTAACAGGATTTGGTGCCCCAGAAATTTCCCTCACTCTGTTAGAAGAATGGGAATTCTCAGGGGAGAGAGAGTAAGGGACAATCCTACAAAGCATGTAGAAGCCATATTAACTTTTAGTATTTTCTATGAATCCATTATAAACTGGCTCAGCCTCCAAGATAAATAACACTGAGAATGCCACTAAATTGAAAGTCAGGAGTTTCAGTTCCTAGTCCCAACACAGTCATTCATTAGTCCTGTGGCCTAAGCAAGGCCTATCTATTTTGTCATCTCAGGAGCCTCCATCTTCCCCACACAAGTATTATTTTAAAGACCAAATGCTGATTATAAAATGCTCTAAAACCTCTAAAGCCCAATAAAAATAGTAAATTACTATGAGCAGTAAGAGAAAATCTACTCAGTCTCATCCAAACTACAAATGATACCAGGGAGAAGCAAAGTGTCACTGGCCATTTCACTTCTCTGAATCACAGAAATTGAAAAGATCTTAATAACTGTCTTGTCCAACTTCCTGTATGATATAATGCTCCTCTACAATAACCCAGATATATTCAACTTCGGGTTGAATTCAGAACAGACAACTCACTGACTGAGAGCATATTTCATTTCATTTTGGAAAGTTCTAACTTAAAAGTTAAACTTAATATTTAATATAAATTTTTAAGTCTGTCTCCCTCTAATTTCATCCTCTAAATCTAAAACTGTCACAGCGGCCAACAAAGTAGGTGTTCAATAAATTTAATTAAATGAATAAATGAATTTTGAAAATTCTGCTTTCTGAAACCATTTAAAACAGGCTGAGTTCTTCTAAAGCATAATTTCAAATATTTGAAAATAACTATTATGACCCTCCCCCAAGTTTATTCTTCTATACAATAAGTACCTTCATCCCCATCAGCTATATCTCACATCTAAAAGATGTTCTGACCAAGATCTGATTCACTGAGCTCAAATCTAGATACTGAAATCTAAGTTTAAGTATAACCTCATGCTATCTCTAGCCCTCCATCCTAACCTCCTGTCTAACCCTCAGCCTTAATCTGTCTCCTTACCTACCCAACTTTACCCTTAACTATGGGCTTTCATGTGAGACTGGGTTGTGGCTCAGTGGTAGAGTACTTGCCTTGCATGCATGAGGCCCTGGATTAATTGCCAGCATGCCAAGTAAATAAATAAATCTAAATCTTAACCTGTTTTTTTAAATGAATGTGGTCCACCCAAAACCTAGCTTCAATTCTGTATATCAAGTACCATTTTTTTTAAAAAAAATATTTATTTAGTTGTAGATGAATATACAGTATCTTTCTTTCTTTCTTTTGTTATTTATTTTAGAGAATTTTTTATTATTTTTCAGTTTTTGGTGGACACAACATCTTTATTTTATTTTTATGTGGTGCTGAGGATTGAACCCAGCACCTCGCGCATGCCAGGTGTTACGGCTTGAGCCACATCCCCAGCCCCCTTTATTTATTTTAAATATGGTGCTGAGAATTGAACCCAGTGCCTCACACATGTGAGGCAAGCTACATGAGCTACAACCCCAGCCCCTATCAAGTACCTTAATCTGAGCTACAGCCCCAGCCCCTATCAAGTACCTTAATCTCGTTGAACTGGGCTACATAGTTTTCCATGGTCCTCAAAGCCTGGTCAGCCAGTTTTTCTTCATAGTCTTCCCAAAGGAGATCATTATTCTGTGGGATGGAGGCAGAGGCTGGTGAGGGCCCCTTTCATGCATCTCAACAATTGCCTACCCAAATACCCAAATTCTCCTGCAAGTACTTCTTTGTAGTCCTGTATTTAGAAAATCATGTTGGAGTCTAGGGAAGATTCAAAGGAAGAAGAGACAATCTCTGCCCCCAAGGAAGTGCCCTATAGCAAACCTGGAATAAAGAATGATCATATGATCAGGGCCAGGGACTCTACAGCTTAGGGTCCAGGGATATTTGAGAGTAATTAACTGATAAAGTTAGTTTTTTAAAACAACCCATTTCCAGGAGGTAAAACTTCTGTAAAGTTTTAAAGAGGGAAAGAGGGTCAAAATCAGAGGAGGCCACTGATTAGGGGAAGCTTCTTTTTACCTTGACATTGCAGCTTATTCCTACCACCCAGAGACTGAGGCTACACAAATGGACAATGTGACTGGCTCCTTTGTTTTCCTATTTTCTTGGAAGGAGAAGCTCAGCTGAAATCGAGATGAGAACTGGAGTGTATGGTGAAGAATGGTGAAGTCCACATTGCCCTTACCCCTACAATGTCCTTCAGCTCCTCATGACCATCCCATTCACTGCTGTAGATTTCTTGCAGGGTTTCTGACACTCTTTTTGAACTTTCATGCATCACTGAAAGGAGAGAATTCAGTCCTACCACCAAATTTCCCAAAAAGCATTTTGATATAATCACATGGGTGACAAATCAGTGGGTCCAACTCAGAAGGACAAACTCAGAAGGTTGGCTTATGAGTGAAGGAAGCTAGATGAGGCTGTGAAAGGAAAAGTGACTCCCCATAGGCCCACAGAATTTCAGAAATCAAGGGTAGAAAAGTGGTAAAAAGCTGGGGTCTGGGAGCTGGGGTTGTGTCTCAATGGTAGAGCACTTGCCTAGCATGTGCAAGGTACTGAGTTTGATTCTCAGCACCACATATAAATAAATAAAATAAATAAAAGTCCATTAACGACTAAAAAAGTATTTAAAAAAAAGATGGGATTTGGTTGTTTTACCGTCCCCAGAAGTTTTAGCATCTATACAAATGCCTTCTGGATTTTTCTGAGCTTTAATACCCACCTTTGACTGCACTAAGGAAGTTCTTCAGGTCCTTGTAGAGCTTGTAGCCTTCTGCCTGAAAGGGCAAAGTAGTTTTGGTGACTAAAGAGGTATATTTTTAAAGATGCTCCAGACATCAAAGTTGAAAACTAGATTAAATGCAGAATTCACTCCTAGAATTTCTTCAAATATTCACAATTGTCATAAACCAGACTTTCTTTAAGTTGTAGGCTGTCTCCTCTGGGTCAGTTTTTAAGTTGGGAGGTTGCTAGAGTGTCCACTGCATTGACGATATCCTTACTTCTTTCTTCTGCTTGTTCCTTCCAGTGAACAAAAACCTATAGCCAAGCTCTTCTGTTGAAATTTAAGTGTCCTCTATGTGATCCTATCTATGTGATCCTACAGCTCACATCCTCCTCTCTGGGTAGATAAACTACTGCCATCTTCTGCAGATTCCAGGCTTCCTTCTTCTCTGACTACTCTCACAGATACTTCTCTTCACCCTGATATCCTTTACCCTGCCTCACCTTACCCAGCTAGCAGTCGCCTGCTTTATATTTCTCTAAAGGGCCTTGTCATTAATACCTCCATTTATAATCCCCAAATCTTCATCTATAGTTCATTCTCATTCTCTCTCTTCCCGCCCGCCCCCATCTCCCTCTCTCTCTCTCTCTTTCTCATTCTATCTTTGCTCCTATGTCTGAATTCTCTTTTTTGGCTAGAATTCCCAAGTGCAGAAATGGTCTCCTCCTCTTTCTAAACAACAAGGGGAGCTGGGTTTGTGATACACAACTGTAGTCCCAGCTACTCATAAAATTGAGGCAGGAGGATCACTTGAGCCCAGGAGACTGAGGCCAGACTGGGCAGCATAATGAGACCCTGTCTCTAAATAAATGAATAAATAAAAAGAAGGGGAAAAGGACAGGAAAGTATCATCTAGAGTTCGAAGTTCAAATTTCAATCTGTGTTTTTTTTTTTTTTTCTGGGTATTGGGGATTAAACCCAAGAGTGCTTAGCCACTGAGCCACATCCCCAGCCCTTTTTATATTTTATTTAGAGACAGGGTCTCACTAAGGTTCTAAGTTTCTGAGGGTAGCTTTGAATTCAAGATCCTCCTGGTTCAGCTCCTAAATGTGATTATAGGCATGCGCCCAGCAATGAACTGTTTTTTAATTTTTATTTTTCAGCACTAGAGATTGAACCCAGTGACACTCTACCACTGAGCCACATCCCAGCACTTTTGTATTTTTTATTTTGAGACAGGGTCTTGCTAAATTGCCAAGCTGGCCTTGAATTTGGGATTCTCCTGCCTCAGTCTCCAGAATCACTGGGATTATAGGCATGCGCCACCATGCCTGGCCAGCCCAAATTTCTGATCATGCTTCATACTGAAAGTCCCTCTCAATGGCTGAATGCCCAGGGCTATAAGGACACATCTCAAAGGAGTTGAAGGCACTGTCAGAAAGCTGGGCGAAGAAGTAAGGTTATATAAATGTAGTAAATGAGGATCAAGAGAACATCAGATAAATGATCAAGAAAGAGTCAGATGCCACAAAGAGATCAGAATGCAAGAAGAGTCAGTAAAAATCACTAGAGCTGGTAATTGGAAGTCACTGATGACCTTGAGAAAACATTTTCAGTAGTACAATGAAGACAGACTCAGTCAGTTAACAAAATTTAGGAACACTCAGCACTCACCAGGAAGGATATCTCACTTCCTTCTTGTATTTTCATTTACAGAAAAAGTTTAGATAGTTTGTTAAATGAACATGATGTCTTTTAAATATGGATATAAGTCTGCAAATTTTGAATATGATGATCAAGGTTTTAGAGTGATTTGAAAGTGTCTTATAGATTATAAAATTAACAAGAATTTCAAGTTCTTTTTTGAAAGAAAACAATGCTTACTTAACTTTTTATTTCAGTATGAAAACTTGACTTCAAAAATAGATTACTAACAAAACCAGTCAAATTATTTTGCATGATTTCTACAAATTACACTTTTAGTTTTTTTCTCAATATATATCATATGGCCTAAAAATATTACTTATCAAAGCTTTTATGTATGGTGCTGCACTGTTTAAAACTAATGGGTGCTATTTTATATCATAGTCCAGAAAATGTGAGTGCCTCCTGCCTCCATAGTACCTCACAAGGCCCATCTCCATTTCTGTCTTAGAATCAAGCCTCTTAATTACAAAGTTTTTCCTCTATGCTCTTGTTCATTCCTTTGAGGAGATGAAGTCTGGGAATATACGTGAAGGTGGTAATGGTGGCAGGGGTGGAATGGAGGGAAGATGGGACAACACTGGGTGTCATTTTATTTCTCTGACCAATCCATCTTCCCCTAAAACATCTCCAAGTAGTCATTCCCAGAATCTACTCCTTTTTTGACTTTCACAGTTTTGGCTCTTATGTGTCTGGGAGTCAAGTATCTTGGCTCTACTCCCAACTAGCAAGTTAGTCCACTTCTCAGGCTTTAGTTTCCTCATTTATAAATGCAGTGTAAGGCCATTTAGTTCTTATGATTTTATCACTTCTACTTTCTGAAATCTAGCCAAACCCTGGTATTGCCATAAAAATTCTGAGTCAGTCTTTCCCACCCCTTATACAAACAAGTTCAGCCCTCAGTTATTGAGCCACTAGTGCCCTGTGGAAGTCTGTCCTAAGCTAGGCACAATCTAGGTTCTAAGATACTGGGGTACTGAACATGGAGAAGAAGGTCCTTGTCCTGGAGTTCCCTATTTCCTAGAGAAAAAAATGGACTCAGAGAAACCCAAACACTTAGTAAAATAAGTATAAATAGCAGAATCAAACCCTGAGCAAGTGCTCAAAGTGCTTAATCTAAAGGAGATCTAGGAGGGAAAGATGAAGCTGGATTGTTAGATCTGATTTTAAAGACAAGAAAATGGAAGCAGCTATTAATATTAGAAGAGATTAAAGTGCTGTTTTAAGAAAATAACTCTTTTTTGTAATTAAAAAAAACACACCATTTGTGGTCAGCATTATTATTATTTTTTAGTTGTTGATGGGCCCTTATTTATTTATATGCAGTGATGATTCGAACCCAGTGCCTCACACATACTAGGCAACGCTCTCCCACTGAGCCACAATCCCAGCTCCGTAATATGTTTTTGAAAAGAGAGTAATGGGGGCTGGGGTTGTGACTCAGTGGTAGAACGCTTGCCTAGCACTGGCAAGGTCTTGGGTTCGATCCTCAGAACCATACAAACAACAACAACAATAAAATGAAAGTTAAATTCTTAAAAAAAAAAAAAGAGGGTAAGGGGAAAGCAAGCACAGCTTCAAAGAAAAATTACCTATGGAAATTTGGTAAGGAACCTAGGCAAGTGGCAAGGCTTTGACACAAGCTGGGAAGTTGGGAGGAATAGGACATGCTATTAATAAAAAGCTGATTCCATAGTCAATGATCACCTATGGCTGTTATGTTACACAAACAAGGAGATAACCAGGGCTGGGGCTATAGCTCAATTGGTAAAGTGCCTGCCTTGCAGGCACAAGGCCCTTGATTCAATCCCCAACACCACACACACAGAAAGAGACAACCAGACATTACAGGTGCTTCCTGAGAGAAGAATATACAAACACCTATGAAATATTTTTGACATCAAAACAAAGACAAAAAAACTAAGTCTCATCAAGCCTGTAAATCAATCAATTTGCCAGGACATAGGAACTCCTCAAATAATAAGACAGAGATCAATCAGCAAAATATAGGCTGCAGGGAACTGCAGGACAAATAACCTGATATCAACAACAAATCAAAGAGAGGAATCAGAAATCTATAGATTAAGAGATTTAAATCTGAGAGGTTTAAGCATGTCATTGAATTGCTGATTTCAACAAACTGTTGAAAAAAAAAAAAGATTCAATCACGGAAACTTGAACATTGACTGGAATATTTTTTTCCCCCTTTTTTAGGTGCTGGGGATAGAACCCAGAGCCTTGCACAAGCTAGGCAAACACTCTACCACTGAGTTACAACCCCTTAACAGTATATTTCAGTATTAAGGAATGGTGCTAAATTTTTTAGATAGCACTTAAAACTTGCATTTTAGTGGGATATTTAATCTGAAATATCTTAAATATTTAATATAAAATAAATAGTATGTAGTTAAATTGGGGGAAAAAGCAAGTTGCAAAACCACATGCATGGAATAATCTCACTTTTGTAAACCTCACATTTATTATGGATACATTTAGATACCACATACAAACATAGCAAGATAGTTGTAAGGATGTAAAACCACAGAGGTCATAGTTTAGGAGTGTGAAATTCTTACTGTTTTTACATTCATTTTATTTTTTCTTAAGTACTTTCTGATTTTTTATAATGAGTAATGAAATTAAAATTTTTATGGATGAAATGATTACTGGAATTTGCTTCATAAAAATCAAGGATAGAAGAAAAGTACAGACAGATAAGATTGCCCATGAGATGATAAATTATTGGGTGATAGGTATATGATGATTCATCATACAATTTTCTCTTCCTTTGTATATATTTGAAATTTTCCATTTAAAAAGTTTAAAAGTAAAAGTAAGATTCCCAGGTCCTACTCCCAGAGACCTTGCACTTTTAAATACTTCCCAAGTGATTTTAATTTATAGTCAATTACTTTGATAATAGTTAATATCCTTCCACTATCATTTAAAATGGTTTTCCATATAATTCAACTAACTGATATTGTATATGTAGAATTTGGCTGATCTTTGTCCCTGGTTCCTGGGAGATAACCTTCAAATATTATGTCTCTGTTATTCATTGTGGTCCCCTCAGACCACACCTGAGTTTATACTAAATTCAAGATGGTGGCTGTCCATGCTGGAAAGATCAACCTTGTCATTAGAAGATTCAGGCTTTGAGACAAGTAAGAGGAAGGGAAGGAAGCTAGAGATTTGAGTTCAAGCACATAGCCCATGATTCAACATGTAAAGAAACTGCAATAAGGGGCTGGGATTGTGGCTCAGCGGTAGAACGCTCGTCTAATACGTGCAAGGCCCTGGGTTCGATCCTCAGCACCACATAAAAATAAATTAAAAAACAAAAATAAAGGTATTATTGGGGCTGGGGATGTGGCTCAAGCAGTAGCGCGCTTGCCTGGCATGCGTGCGGCCTGGGTTTGATCCTCAGCACCACATACAAACAAAGATGTTGTGTCTGCCGAAAACGAAAAAATAAATATTAAAATTCTCTCTCTCTCTCTCTTTTAAAAAAAATTAAGGTATTATGTTTAACTACTTATAAAAAAATAAAAAAGAAAAAAAGAAAGAAACTACAATAAGAACTCTGGACACCTAAAGCTCACCTGATATGCCAAGCATGACATGTCCTAAAGACATAGAAGCTTTGTGTTTGGAACCCTCTCCCACCTCACCTTATATGTGTCTTCATTTGGCTGGTCCTGATTCATATCCTTTGTAATAAAATCATAATATGTGTAGAAACTTTATGAGTTCTGAGAGTCATTCTAATGAATTATCAAACCTGAACAGATTAACACTCTTATTATAAAGAGGGGACAGTAATCTTCAGGTTTAATGTAAAAATTAAATGATATAATGTATGTAAAATACTGAGCACAAACCCTGCCCATGGTAGATAGGAAGTAAAAAATCCCATGGAGCTTAAACCTGTTAGCCACTTCATAGTGTAAATTTTCTACATAAAATTATCCATAATACCCTGCTGAAATAGAAGAAACAGTGATAAAAGGAGGTTTGTTGGTGGCAATGACAAGTAAAAGATGGAGGTATTATTTTGGAATAAAGGACTTAGGTAGAAAAGATGTAGTAAACAACAATAGGAGAACAGGGGCCACTGAGTCGAGAGGAGACCTAGGATAGGAATGGTACCCTGGGAGGTATATAAGCCCAAAACAAAGGTGGCAGGGGCTCACTTTAATGTTGTCTAAGGATCTGGTGATGCCTCAGTACCTTGGCAATCCTCAGGAGGAACCAATTAAAGAGAAAAGAACACTCCTCTATCTCCCACAAATCCCTAGATGAGTGGTTAACTGCCCCTGAGTTCAATCCAGGAACAGAAAGGTAAATTTCTCTGGTTCCAGAGGAAGGATAAGCAGCAGGTCACCCTGTGGCCCTGAGCCCTTGGGGGAGGCTGGGTTGGTAAGGATGCTTGCAGAACCTGTGTTCTTCTGCCACACATCCCATATGTCTTCTTTCTTTCTCCAAGCTTCCCTTCCCCCAATTACCTGTTGTTGATAGAAGTTGCTGGCACTTTGTTCGAATCGCTCATCTTTGGTTTCTACAGTTTTCCCCAATTTTTGTAGGACCTGGGAGATATAAGACAGAAAAGGCCATAGTTATAGTCAAGTATCTCTCATATGTTGGTCTTATATGACTGTGGCTTCTCTCATAGTCTTGGAAGCAACTAAGGGTCTTACTCTTATTACCCCAGCAGAATTAGGAATATATCATGTTGCTGACAAACCAATCATATTTTGTGATTCTTTTCAAATAAGTGTAACTGGAGGTATGCAGCAGTGTGCTAGAGGATATATCTATTTCCAAATAAATAAGATTTACCTTCCTAGAATCTCATTGCTATTTAAAGTCCTTTTTAAAAAATACTTTTTAATTGTAGTTGGACACATTGTGTTTATTTATTTATTTATATGGTGGTGCTGAGAATAAAACCCAGTGCCTAACACGTGCAAGGCAAGTCCTCTACCACTGGGTCACAACCTCAGCCCCTAAAGTCCTTTTTTTTTAAGGCTGGGGATGTGGCTCAATGATAGATACACTTGCCTAGCATGTGCAAGGCCCTGGGTTCAATCTTGAGTACTGCAAAAATAAAGTTTTTTAGGGTGTTAGGGATTGAACCCAGGGCCTTATACAAGCTAAGCACATGATGTACCACTGAACTACCTTCTGGCCCTAAAGTGTTTTTCTTAAGGAGAAAGAAGGAAGACATGTTGTTTATTTTTGGTACTGAGGACTGAACCCAGGGGTGCGCTATCACTTAGCTACATCCTCAGTCTTTTTTACTTTGAGACAGGGTCTTACTAAGTTGCCTAGTCTGGCCTTGAACTTGCAATCCTCCTGCATCAGCCTCCCAAGTTGCTGGGAATACAGGTGTGTACCACTGTGCCTGGTGAGGGCATTATCTTAAAACAAAGATTAACAAAAAGAACATAAAATATGCATAGCTCTTAAAGATAAATTTGAGCCTTAAAGATATTTTTAAAATTTTTTAAAAATAGTTGTAGATGGACACAATACTTTTCTTTCTTTCTTTTTATATGGTGCTGAGGATCAAACCCAGCGCCTCACACATGTAAGGCAAGGGCTCTTCCACTAGCTACAACCCCATCTCCCTTGAAGACATTTCTCTTAAAAGACCCTTGTCTAGCCATAGACACAGATTCTTCTCAATAGATGAGGTTAGAGAGATGAGCAGGAAACTCTTCTTTCCATGAGGGCCTTTGTGGAAAACTTTGAGAAGCCCTGATAAAATACATTTGAAATTCAGCTAGAAATGAATGCTATCCAGGTCTGTCTTCTCTCAACTAGAAAACCTGAGAGACATCCATTATACAGTCTCAGTGCTAAGGCAAAAGACAAGGTAGTAAAAAAGACCCAGTCTCTATTGTCAAAGGGGACACTGCCTTTCTGGAATGCCCTTCCTCACCTTGTCTGCCAGGCACATATCTTAAAACAAAACAAACCAAACCAGTTGAATGTCCTTTGTGATGCTTAACCACATAAGTTTCATCTCATTAATCAAGCTAACCACTCCCTGTTCAGTGGTTGCAACATCTGTAAGTTGTATATGCTTCTATTACTGTTTTGTTATTTGAATTTATCTGTCTTTTCAAACTGGGACTCCTTAAGGACTGAGTACTTTCTTTATTTATTTAGATCTCTCAGTATCCAGAAAATAGATATTAGTAATTTTAACAGGAAAGGAGAGTGAGACTGGTATAAAAGAAGACCATTGGCTGGACCTTGAAATAGGATTTTGACTGATTGGAGTAGAGTATAAAGAGCCAGGCATGGTGCACACCTATAATCCCAACGATTTGGGAGGCTGAGGAAGGGGGATTGCAAGTTCCAGGCTAGCCTAGGGAATTTAGCAAGACCTTGTCTTTAAAAAAAAAAAAAAAAAGGCTGGGGATGTAGCTTATTGGTAGAGTGCTTGACTAACATGTGCAAGGTCCTGGGTTCAATCCCCAGCACTGCTAAAAAAGGAGAGAGAAAGGAAGAAAGGGACAGGGAGAAGAAAGAGGATTCAAGGCAGACAACAGCGTCAGCAAAGTCATGGGAGGATGTGACTTCACAGCAGCTTCCTAAGATGTTTTGGCACAGCTCATTTAGGGTGTGTTATGGGGAGTGATGGGGAATTAAGTTAGAGAGATTGGAGTCTCTTTATGAAGGGTTTTGAATCACATGCATAAGTGCTGAGGTCTTGGGAGTGAGGAAGGCTCTATGCAGAGACAGACCCAAGTGTCTCCAATCTTACCCCAGGGGGTTAATGTCTCTCACTTATGGAGCTCTGTAGTGGTTAAGCTCAAGGGCTCTTAGAAAGTCAGATATTAATTAACTCTCATCTCGGCCTTTCCACTTACTGGCTATAAGCCTTTGGGCAAGTCACTTAAATCTCCTGAGCCTCAGTGTATAGAACTTCCTTTCCTCCATTAGGATAATATTTCTCTCCTGAAGTTGTTGAGAGGATTAAATGAGGTTATGTATGTGAACTGCCTTTCTCTGTGCTGCCCTGCAGTGAGCAATCAATACATATATATTATCATGTCTAGTTTTTCTTCCTTGTCTATAAATGCCTATATTTCCTTTTCAGTTTAGCCATGTCTATTTGTCTGTGTGTGTCTCTAACTTCACCTCTGTTGCCATGCCTGCACAGTGCCATACTCCCTGGCTCCACCCTCTTCCCCCAACAAAACATTGTCCTCTACCAGAAAGTTGCCAAACTACCTTGTTTAGTGGTAAGTGCAGCTCTTACTTCCTTTTTTGCTACCCCTCCCTTCCTTTGCCCTTGGTTGGCTCTTCCTAGGTGGAGGGGGTGAGAAAGAGAGAAAAAGTTTAAGGTAGGGTATGATGGAGCCCTCTCCCCAGTTTCCAAAGGAAGACCAAAAGGCTTTCAATTCTGAAAGAGAAAAGTCGATTGTTATCACCCTGGAAATGTACCTCAGGGCCCTGGGCCCAGAGTTGTCTGTTGTCATAAGCAATAGGTCCATGCGTCCTGTGTCAGGGCACTTATACTCTCAAGGAGAAACCCTAGAGGGAACAGGATATACAGATGCTCAGTAGATTTTTTTCCCTAGTATTGGGAATTAAACCAGGGCCTTGCACATGCTAGACAACACTATCACTGAGCTACAACCCCAGCCCTTTTTATTTTATTTTGAGACAGGATCTTGCTAAGTTGCCCAGGCTTGCCTCAACTTTATGATTGTCCTGCCTCAGTCTCCCAAATAACTGGAGTACAGGCATGTGCCACTGAGCTGAGCTCAACGGTTGTTTGTTAAAAAAAAAAATTCTATTTTTGGATCACTTCCTAATGATAACCTACAATATAACATCAGTCCCTAAAGTCCTGTCCTGAGAATTCTGCCCCAAATTTGCCTGGCCTGGCAGCTGAAAAGTTAGAATACAGACATTTGGTGGTGGTGGTGGGGGGGGGGGGGCGGGGATCAAAGAGTAAATGTGACAAAATGTTAACACTTGATGAATATGGATGAATAATATTTCAGTGTTCACTGACCTATTCCTATTCTAATAACTCTTTCATAGACTGGGGTGGAGTGATAAAGCTTAAAAAAATCACTGCATAAATATTTGGTGGCTACCAAATACATGATCCTTCACCATAAGTGATTATTGATTACATTTCAGCTAATTCTCTCAATTGGGGTAATTTGAACAGGGTCTGGATGTTAGATATTATGAAGCATTATTTTTCTCTAGGTGCAATAGTTTTGTTGTGTTGATGTGAGAAATCTTTAGGATATATGCTGAAGTGAGCTTTCCTTAATATGGCCTCAATATACTTTTTCCACAGTCCACACAGGACTGTGCTCGGGCTCAGCTGCATTTCTCACTACTTTGCCTAAAAGGATTTGCAGACTCCTGCTGGATTATGCTGGCATTCCTTGGCTGGAATGCTCTCTCACCCACTTGCCCGAGGAACTAGGAATCATCCACAATTCCTGTTTCAAATTCAGCCTCCAGAGTTAAGCCTCCCTCCATTCTCCCCACTCTTTCTGCTTTCTGAATTCCCACAGATGTATCTCTCAGCTCTCTTACTTTTATTTTATTTTTTTACTAGATTGTAAGCTTCTGACAGGCAAGAAAAGATTGCCTTTTATTCTGGTTCCAGCCAAGTCCCCTGAACAAAGAAATTTTCCACAAATATTTGATGAATTAAATCCTCTGGGACTGAAGTTGAGTAAAAGTCAACAGAGAAAAAGACCAACAAAGGAGTGTTAAAAAATGCTCTTGCTTAGGGGAGAGCTGAGAGGTCTGCCACAGAGAAATCACAAACAGATGGTGAATGCAGTAGTCTGAAATGTGAAGATGTAACAAACTATAAAAATACAATGAAGCCAGCCTGAACCCAGTCTCATGTTGTGTTTGGGTGGGAACTGGAAAACAGAACAAGAAGAATGTTTCATCTCTATTGTGTTTAACAGTCACTTGACCATTACTCCCAGCTTTTCAGGGGAAGATGAGCCTGTTTCCACTGGTATCCCTGATCCTTCTGAGAAAGGATCAGCAGGAAGTGGGGAGGCACAGATGTCAGAGTGGTTTATCAGGAACCTTGCAAAGGCAGCAGCCTGAGGTTATTCAAAGACAGAACACCTGGGTTTCAGTAATTTTTCTGCCATTTGCCAATCTCTTTTGAAACTTGTTTCCTTATTTCTAAAATTGGAATCCTGGGGCTGAGGGTGTAGCTTAGTGGTAAAGCACTTGCCTAATATATGCAAACCCCTGGGTTCAAACCCCAGGACCAAAAAAAAAAAAAAATTGGAATACAAACATCTTATTTAAAGTGTGTTGAAGAGATGAAGTGAGATCATATTACTAGAATGTTGGTTCCATAAGGGAGAGATCATGCCTTCTTATGTTCCTGTGCCTGCTCCATCACAGGCACATGATATTTGACACATTAACCATTATTATACATTCCTCAAGAGATTATATCCTTTCTCTTTACTGAAACTGTCTCCCTCTTTACCTTATTGTCAGTTACCTCCCAAGACCCAACGACTCTGGTTAGGAGCTGAATGAACTGAACCAGCTCCATCTTCCCATACCATTCTCTCCCTTGTCCACACAATACCTCTGGCTACCGCTTCAAGTTCCATGTCTGACTCTTCCTATATTTGAGTATGGGTTCAGAGTATGCTGTTTTCTGCATCAACCTGGAAGTTTCCCAGGGAAGACTCATGTTTGCTCTTCTTTCCCCACCTCGTAAGGGTTCAGGGCAGGAAGAAGAGGGTGCTAGCTGGGTGGCTGGTTTTCCTTTGGGGAAATATTTGACTCTGAGGTTCAAGTCCCCTTTCCTTTTCAATTTGGATTTCCACTCTGAATTTCATAAAGAATATCAACTCTCTTATTTTATAGACGCAAGATTTAAAGTCTAAAGCAGGCATTACTTGAGATTTTGGAGTCCATGCTTAAAAAGGAGAGAAAGCCCAAAGTAAGGGCACAGTGTTGATGACAGGGTAGGTCAAGACAGAGTGAAAGAGTGAAGCAAGCTGGTCATGGTAATGCACACCTGTAATCCCAGCAACTCAGGAGGCTGAGGCAAGAGGATTGCAAGTTCAAAGCCAGCCTAAGCAATTTAGTGAGGCCCTAAGCAATTTGGTGAGACCCTGTCTCAAAATAAAAAATAAAAAGGGCTGTGGATGTGGCTTAGTGGTAAAGCACATCTGGGTTCAATTCCTGGTTTAAAAAAAAAATCAGTGTACCTTTTTTTTTTTTTTTTTTAAGCAGGTTGAACCCCAAGGGTGCTTAACCACGGACCTACATCTCCAGCCTTTTTTTCTATTTTTTTGAGACAGGGTCTTATTAAGTTGCTTAGGGTGTCACTAAGTTGCTGAGGCTGGTCTTGAACTTTCGGTCCTTCTGCCTCAGCCTCCTGAGCTGCTGGGATTACAGATGTGCACCATCAAGCCCAGCTAAGTACTATGTTTTTTAAAAAAATTTGTTTTGTGGTGCCCAGGATTTTGGGTATGCTAAGCAAGCACTCTTCCACTGAGTTCCATCCCTTGCCCTTGGTATTTCTTTAAAAAAAAAATGCTATTATTTGTGAGATTGTTTTTCCTTCCTTTTTCTTTTCCTTTGGGGTTTTTGTTCTTTTTTTCAACCACAATGTGGCTTTCTCTGGGGTACCTCCTGCTCCCCCATACTGTTTCTAACCCAACCTTCTCATAAGCAGTCACTCTCTCTGATCTATCAGATTTGTAATCAGCCTTTAGAAAGGCTGAAACAACCACCAAGGTTAGAGTAAGTGAAGTAACTTAAGTTCAACACATAAAATCTTGCCCTTTTCCTCTTCTGTTTCACAGGACTTCAAAAGACAGAAAAAGTATAAGATCCTCTCCCTTTCATTGTGATCTCTGTTTTTGTTTTTGGTACTGGAGATTGAACCCAGGGGCACTTTACCACTGAGTCACTTCCCCAGCCCTTTTAATTTTTATTTATTTATTTATTTGAGAGAGAGTCTTTCTAAGTTGCTTAGCGCCTCTCTAAATTGCTGAAGCTGGTCTTGAATTTGTGATCTTCCTGTCTCAACCTCACGAACTGCTGGGATTACAGGCCTGCACCACCACATCTGGCTCCATTGTGGTCTCTTTTTTTTTAGTTGTTGATGGACCTTTATTTTTTATTTATTTCTATGTGGTGCTGAAAATTGAACCCAGTGCCTCACACATGCTAGGCAAAGGCTCTACCACTGAGCCACAACCCCAGCCTTCCATTGTGGTCTCTTAAAGTCAGGAACGACATCTATATTCCATCACTGCTCAATTGATAACCCACTTGAGAGAGAGTTGGTTGCCCTTTATCCTTCCAAAGCTGCCTCTGCCTTTACAATACAAATATTTCAGTTGTTAAGCCTGTGCCATTCATCTACATGCTTCTAAGACTGTAACTCTTAGAAAACCAAGACTGTATCTGAAGTCCTTCTTGTATCTCCATCCCCCTTTTTCTTCTGGCTTACCTGTTTTCCCGTACCACCTTGTCTACTAGGTTGATGGTAGGTGGAAATTCGAAGCAAAAAAAATACATTGGACAGTTACAAAAATGCCATTAAAATGTACAGAGAGTGTCCACCTGATCTGGACAGGCAGGTTAAGTTGTAATGGGCAGCCTACCCAATGCTGGAGTAGGCTACCCAGATAAGAAGGGCACAATTGAAGAGATGCTCCATCATCCTGGGCAGTGTGGTCTCCAAAGCCAAAGGGAGGGTACAGGAAGCAGATATGGGTCATTAAACCACCACCAGAGGCCAGGAAGGGGTAGGTACAGAAAGAATTATGTAGATTCTTGAGTCCTCAGGGGATGGTCAAAAGCCAAGTTTTAGTGTCAGTATCTGGCATCACAGCTGGTTGTCACCGTCTTTGCCTTTGGGGAAATTACCCTCCAATTTCATCATCTGTAAAAAGGCCACCATCCTGGCCTTATTACGAGGACGAACCCTGCAGCGCGGATGGCCGCCAACGCTGGCTCCTTTCTGTCATGTTTTCTGGGTCAGCCTGAGGGTTGTTCCTGACAGAAACCGTTGTCTCCTGGGCTTCGCCCAGCCTTGCTCAAGATGGCTTGGTGTTCTCCGTTCTCTCCCATCTGCCAGTTTTCATGGACACCCACTCCCCACCCCACTTCCCCGGGGGTCAGCGGGGACCCTCCTCCTCGGCCCAGGCCCCGCCGCCTACCTTCTCCTGGGCCCTGCTGAACTTCTTCTGCACCTGCTTGGCGAAGAGGCCCGCAGCGCCGCCCGCCTTGCCCTCGGCCATCCTGCAGCTCCGCTCGGGGCAGCTGGCCCAGCTCCCTGTGGTTTCCAGAGGCCCCCCGGGAGGAAGTGCTGCGGCTCCCAGCATGCCTCGCGCCAGCCAGCAAGCAGGCGGCCTGGGCCTCCCTGCCCCCAGGGCTGCCCTCCTGCCCCCAGGGCTGCCCTCCTGCCCCCAGGGCTGCCCTCCTGCCCCCAGGGCTGCCCTCCTGCCCCCAGGGCTGCCCTCCTGCCCCCAGGGCTGCCCTCCTGCCCCCAGGGCTGCCCTCCTGCCCCCAGGGCTGCCCTCCTGCCCCCAGGGCTGCCCTCCTGCCCCCAGGGCTGCCCTCCTGCCCCCAGGGCTGCCCTGCACTGGCCAGGCTCTACAGGCCACCCCAGCCCCACACCAAAGACACCCCCAGCCTTGAAGCCTGGGCCGCAGACGCCAAGGCCCATCCACAGCCCCAAACAACCCAGCTCAGGGTGCAGCCCAGAGTAGCAGGCTGAGGGCCCCGTGGGGACATCCCCAGGCTGGGTCATTTGGTCCTCACTTTGCCTGGTGGCAGGGGAACATCGACCCCATTGAACAGGATCTTCAAATGTGAGCCTAGACTCATTCCTTCCAGAAAACAAATTAGCCAGCACATCAACATTGGAAAATAACAAACAACCTGGCAGAAAATGTTGAGTTCAACTCACTGTGACTATTTATTGTATCAGAAAATGTCTCTCAGTTCTAGGAGTATTCGTGTGGCGTGGGCAAGTCAACTGTATTTCTTGCCCCATGTTGCGGTTTAGCTAATGCCTAAGTCTGGAATTGCTAGTGGGAGAGTGCCGAAAGGAGCCAGGGCTCCAGATATGGATGTGAAAGGGAGCAACAACTGCAGAGAGAAAATGAAGCGATCTTATTTTTTTAAAAAAAGGACTGAGTATGGGAACCTGTGCAGGGGACGGGGAGCAAGTTTTTCTAGTTGGAGTGCAGTATACTAGATGGAAGCCGAATGTGAACTCAGACACAGATTGTGCAAATTAGGGTGGGGCTACTGAGATGACAACTGTTGTCTCTTTAGAGATGTGGATGTGGAAGTTACTCTCTGACCTGTTTGAGGGGTTAGCTGGAAATTAGGATATTACATTTGGAGGAACCATTTATTCAAGGATTCTACAGTGTGGGGCTGGGGATGTGACTCAAGCAGTAGCGCGCTTGCCTGGCATGCGTCGGACCCGGGTTCGATCCTCAGCACCACATACAAAAAAAAGATGTTGTGTCTGCTGAAAACTAAAAAATAAATATTAAAATTCTCTCTCTCTCTCTCTCTCTTTAAAAAAATGGATTCTACAGTGCATATTAAATTCTTTCAAGGAAGGAAAGGAGATCAAAATATACTTCCCAAGAAGTTGGAGGCCTTCCACAAAATTACCTGCTGTTGTTTTGCACTTCTTCCCCGCCCCCAGTAGACACAGTGCACTCAAACTAAACTGTGTGCCAGGCATTGCTGGTGCTGGGAAGCCAAGGATGAATACAATGCAGCCCCTGACCTCAAGATGTTCACAGTCTGGTGGAGCTAGGTTGGTAATCAGATGATTCCACTGTAGTCTGCTTAGTTCATTTACAGAAATGGACACAAAAATTTCAGGCAATAAGTGATTAGTGTTTATTCTGATTTTAGCTTTTGTGATCATCTGTGAGAGCCATAATGGTAAAGATGGAAGGATTTGATGTTGGATGGAGGGGAGAGGAAAGAAATGCAGAGGATGGTGATGCTGCTGGGACACCAAGAGAAGATAACAATGACAACAGGTGCATCACTAGCAGAAGGAAGCTGATACCTAGGGTCATTTCCAAGACTCCACAGCACTCTTAGCAATGCATCACAGCTACTACCTTCTAGGAAACTCTCTTCAGTGCCAGTATCTTGGGAACTGAATTTGATGGTCACCCAGTCATTTAGTATTAGAGCAGGAACAATACTTAGAAGTTGACTAGATGGGTAAATCAAGTGATAGAAAAGGATTAATTTGCCCAAGCTACCCCCTCTAATTCAATGGACAGGAACTCAGGTGTCCTGACACCAGCCCAGCTCTTATAGTATATACCACATTCTGGAAGCCTCTGTTGATATAATAGGACCAATTTCAGGACCTGTTTTAGCTAATTTCCCCTGCTGTAATGTTTACTACCCTAGTCCCTCCTCTCTGGCCTTTAGTGATGGTTATGAAAAGCAGCTTCTCATCTGCTTAGACTTCTTCTTTCATTTCCCCCTTTGCTTTCTCCTAGGCCACTCTTAACAGACTGAGCCCTTGCTAGGACAGAGCAAAATTATCAGTTTCCCAGTTCTCTGTGGTTTATAGAACCCTGGATCCAGTTGCTTATTTTAGTACCAGCCTTAAAGTGCTGATTCACACTTAGCTTGAGGCCCCATCCTGTTGTTGCCTCTTCCTTTCTGTTCTGCATCTCCCCCTCAACCTTTTCCTTTGTTTGTTTAGTATCTTCTTTCTCTTTATTTAAAATCTGGTTTGTTTTTAATTCTTTGTTCCCCAGTCCCCTAACTTGCCACTTCCTTAGTGTTCTGGCATCTGTCCTACCAACCTAATCCTATACTCCTATATCTAGTGTATCATGGCCACTGAGCCATGCCCCTAGCCCTTTTAAAATATTTTATTTAGAGTCAGGGTCTGACTGAATTGCTTAGGGCTTCATTAAGTTGCTGAGGCTGGTTTGAATTCATGATCCTCCTGCCACAGCCTCCTGAGCTGCTGGGATTACAGGTGTGCACCACCATGTCCATCTCTAGTATATTCTTGTAGTTCCTGTTGCCCAGAAGCTTAGGGTAAGCATTTGTTCTAGGCACTGGAGGGGGAAACATAAGGAGGATGAGCCCACAGTCTATCTTGAGGAGTTAGGGCACATTTGGTCACTAAGGAACTTTTAAAAGAACTTTATGCCTTTCAATATAGCAAATATGCATAGGAGGGGGGGCATATGAATAAATTAATGGATAAGGAGTTCCTAAAATAGCCTAAAATGGATAATGTAAAACTGCTCCTCCTAGGCTTAGTTTGTGAACTGGTAAAGATAGAAGCAAAAAGGAAGAAGCAGCCCACAGATATGGTGAAATCCAAAGTGGGTCCTATAACTTCATTTCCTCTAGAGGGCTTAATTACAAATAGACATAGTATGATAGTGTACATTCATTTTTATTTGCTTTTTTTTTTTATCTCTCATTCAATAGTCTCTTAGATTGTGCCCCCACCCCACCCAGTTGGGAATCAAACCCAGGGCTTTGGTCATGCTAGGTAAGCAAACTACACTGAGCTATACCCCCAATCCTGTTTTTCCCTTGTTGATCTCAAGTCCTATTGCAGATCTAAGAACCATCTTTGGAAGACCAATGGACTCAAGATAATGTTCAGTTGTTTTCAAAAACCTAAAGGAAAAAAAAAACAAAACAGTTATGTCCACAGTCAGTAACTTCTTTTTTTTTTTTGGTGGTACAAGAATTGAACTCAGAGATGCTCTACCACCTCTACCACTTCTACCTCTCAGCTACAGCCCAAGCCTTTTTATTTTTTTTAAATCTGAGACAAGGTCTCACCAAGTTGGCTGGCTTTGAACTTGGATTTTCCTACCTCAGCTGGGATTACAGGTGCGTGTTATAGCACCTAACCCACAGTCAGTAACTTCTGTCTACCTTCTTTCTTAGTTTTTTAAGACTCCCAATTAAGTACGGCCTATGATGGGTTTATAAGGATGGGGATAAAGAGATTAGGTCTTAGATATGTCAGTATTATAGGTATATGCTCAGGACATAGCAGCAAGGACAGACTTTGAAATTGCTGTGAGCCAAGATTCATGTCACAAGACTCCAGGATGCATTACAAGTACACAGTGAGATGTATTATGTGGCTCTACTACCACATCAGTGTAGGTAGAGTCTCACTTAACTCTCAAGCACTGCTTAAGGTGGTAAAATTTCTTTCAAAAGTTAAAGCAAATTCTCAAAATGCCCTTAGAAAGAAACTGTGGGAAAGGAGCATGCCTGAGGGCCCCACAGGCGTTTCTGAGTTTCGTTTTCCCTTGACTTTGAATTAGGATATGTGCCTGGTTCAGATCTATGGTTGCCCCAATCTTAGCCTAAGCTAATAAGCAATACAGTGAAGTCTGCTCAATGGGAAAGGGAACTCAATAATATGGAGGGAAAGTACACTTCCCCTCTAGGGGAAGGGAAGGAACTTTACATAAGGAAAACAATTATTGTCCCAGCCCACCTTTTGCTCCCTAACCCAGCCAGTATATGGATCTCAAGGTAACCTGTTTCATCCCATTATTTGAGAGGACTCACTCTATTTATCCAAAAGATGTAAGCAGAGACCCGGGTGAAGACTGTGGGCTTCATGGAGACATTACAGCCCAGGCTGGACACAAAGCTGGTCACTCCATAGACAGAATACTTGCCTCTCACCGAGCAATGGAGGGGACCTCCAGAATCACCCTGCAAGGAAGAGAAGCAGAGTCCTAAAACTAGATCTTTTTTTTTTTTAAAGAGAGAGTGAGAGAGAGAGGGGGAAAGATAGAGAATTTTTTAAAATATTTATTTATTTTTTTGTTTTCGGCGGACACAACATCTTTGTTGGTATGTGGTGCTGAGGATCGAACCCGGGCCGCACACATGCCAGGCGAGCGCGCTACCACTTGAGCCACATCCCCAGCCCAAAACTAGATCTTTTGATCTTTCTGCCTTGGCTTATGGTCTGCTCATCCCCCCCCCACCCCTCTTTGTGTGTGTGTGTGTGTGTGTGTGTTTAGTTGTAAATGGACACAATACCTTTATTTCACTTATTTACCTTTTTTTATATGGTGCTGAGGATCAAACCCAGTGCTCCACATGTTCGAGGCAAACACTCTACCACTGAGCTACAATCCCAGCCCCTGCTTACCCCTTTCTTTTTGTGAGATCTTGTATAGTTTTAAAACTGCAGTTCAATTATCTACTTCCATCATATCTTCACAATCAAAATGAATCTCTTCTTCCTTTCTAAACAACCAAAGCACTTCTTCCTCTCTTTGCAGCAGCTGCCTTGTATTTTGGTTTCATAATTTGCTTCTGCCTCCCACACATATCTATGAACTTCTAAGTCAGGAACTATATCTTACTGGTGTCATTCCTCTTCACAATGCTAGCATAGAACGCTTTTGTTGTTTGTTTTTGTGGTGCTGGGGATGGAAAACCAGGGCTTTGCCCATGCTAAGCACATACTTTTGCCACTGAGCTACATCCTTAGCCCAAGCACAGAATTTTGAACTCTTTTTTTTTTTTTTTTGGCAGTACTGTGGATTGAACCTAGGGATCTCTACTACTAAACTATACCCACAGTCATTTTATTTTATTTCATTTTATTCGTTTATTTTTGTAGTACTGAGAATTGAATCCATGGTCTTGCACATGCTGGGCAAGAGCTCTATTACCAAGTTACATTCCAGCCCCTTTTATTTTTTCCCATGCTGGCCTTAAACTTGTGATCCTCCTGCCTCAGTGTCCCAAGTCATTGGGATTATAGGGATGTGCCACTGTACCCAAACTGAATTTTGAACATCATAAATTCAATAGTTGACTTAAATTGAGCCTGGGATAGGAGAAGTACATAGTTCTAATAATTCCTTTATCCCCAGTATTTAGATCAATGGGTCTAATTATACCAAAATGTTCAGAGAGTAGGTAATCAACACATGTTAAATTAAGTGTGGTAAAGAGAAGAGAAAGTGATGAATAAGGTAATGGTTATGTGCTCAGGCTTAGCAGTACAATGACCCAGAGGTTTACAGACTAGGATCTCGACACCGTTCTTACTCAGCTTTTAGAATGCCAGGTGTATAATACCAGACATAAAATTAGAAGATCCCTAGGTTCAATCCCAAATTCTGAACAAAATAAAAAATAAGGGGTTGGGGATATGGCTCAGTTGCCTCACATGCACAAGGTCCTGGGTTCAATCCCCAGCACCACAAAACATACATACATACATACATACATACATACATAAATAAAAACTAAGAGAGAGGGGTAAAGGAATAAAAAGTGAAGGCAAACTCTATGCAGGGAGAAAAAAGAAAATAAGCAATAAAACTATAGTTAAGGGCTGGGGATGTGGCTCAAGCGGTAGCACGCTCGCCTGGCATGCGTGTGGCCCGGGTTCGATCCTCAGCACCACTTACAAACAAAGATGTTGTGTCCGCCGAAAACTAAAAAAAAAAATATGAAAAAATCTCTCTCTCTCTCTCTTTAAAAAAAAAAAACTATAGTTAATATTGCATCCATGATACAAGAGAAACATGTCATTAAACAGTATGTTTAGAGAACAAAAATTTACAAATCTGATAGTAGAAATGAAAGTTTGGGAGTGTTGGAACATAGAGTGAACAAACAAAATATACAGGAGAGGACCAGGAGATAAACATATGAACAACAAAAATTCTAGAAAGGGCTGGGGGCAGTGGTGTATGCAGCTCAGTGGTAGAGCAGCATACGAAAAGGCCTGGGTTTCAGCTCCAGCACCAACCAACCAACAAACAAAAAATTCTAGAAAGAGAAAACTAAGAATGTAGGGGAAAACTATTAAGAATAAACATTTTTCAGAACCAAAGATTTGGAGTTTCTACAAAGAAAAAACCCCACTAAGTATCCCTCATAATAAATATAAATAGACCTTCACCAAGACACAGACCAATAGTGGTAAGAGTAGCTGAAACAGGTAGGTTAAAAATTAGTGAAGAAGCTGGTCATGGTGGCTCAGCCCTGAAATCTTAGTTACTCCAGAGGCAGGAGGATCTCAAGTTCAAGGCCAACCTTGGCAAATTTAGCAAAATCCTGTTTCAAATTTTAAAATAATAATAATATTAAGGCTGGGAAAAGAGAATAAAATCATAGCACTTGCAGGTAAATGGATGCAGTTAGAGAAGACAATGCTAAGTGAAGTTAGCCAATCTCAAAAAAACAAATGCCGAATGTTTTCTCTGATATAAGGTGACTGACTCATAGTGGGGTAGAGAGAGGGAGCTTGGGAGGAATAGAAGAACTCCAGATAGGGCAGAGAGGTGGGAGGGAAAGGGAGGGGCAGGGGGTTAGCCATGAAGGTGGAATGTGATGGACATCATTATCCAAAGTACATGTATGAAGACATGAGTTGGTGTGAATATACTTTATATACAAACAGACATATGAAAAATTGTGCTCTATACGTGTAATAAGAATTGTAATGCATTCAACTGTCATTTTTTTAATATTCATTTTTTAGTTATAGTTGGACACAATACATTTATTTATTTATTTTTATGTGGTGCTGAGGAGCGAACCCAGGCCCTCACACATGTGAGGTGAGCGCTCTACCGCTGAGCCACAACCCCAGCCCCTCACTGTCATGTATTTAAAAAATAAATTCAATTAAAAAAAAAAAAGCTGTTACCAGCAAAAAAAAAAAAAAAATAGAGGAGAATGTAGAGTTGAATTAGTGATGAACTGACTATGAATTCAGCAAATGAAAAAGTTACTGACTCCAGAGAAAACAAAATTAACATGAGAAAGAAAAAGTAATCATAGAATACTACATGATTTACTTGTGAATAGCATTTTACATAATCATAATAAACACTGATTGTTAATCTAATCAAAAATATTTGGGGGTGGTAGAGAGTTTGAGGAGGTGATGGGAAAAGCTCATGGCTGGCAGAAGGAGACAGACAATGTGTGGGCATAAGAGAGATCCATATATTCCATAATACCTGAACTGAAAAGTTAAGTAGTAATGTTAAATATATATTTTAGGGGCTGGTGTTGTAGCTCAGTGGTAGAGCGCTTGCTTGATATGTCTGAGGCACTGGGTTTGATTCTGAGCAGCATATATAAATAAATAAAGATCCATCGATAACTTAAAAAATATTTAAAAATTAATTAAATAAATAAAGTTATTGTGTCCATCTACTATATATATATATTCTTTTTTTCCCCATAGATGGAGGTAGATTGCAAAAGAATCAGTGGAAAGAGTTAAAAGCGGACCCCTCTTTTATTATTCTTTTATTTATACTGATTATTCTTTTTCACTATGGAGTCTCTTGGTCTTATTTGCCAGTTTAAGCAATTTGATAGGTATAGCTTCAATAAAACTTAACCTTAAAAAAAAAAAACAAAACAAAACAGGAAAGGAAAGAAAACACCAAAAGTTCAAATTGGAGAGAATTCTTTTAGAGAGGAACTAGCTGTACCCCACCCCAACTGCTTAGGAAAATTTTTTCTTTTTAGACTACTATAATCAAAACAAAACAACCTGAATCTCCTTTCTATATCCTACCAGGGATTTGAGAGTTTTTCAGAGCTAGAGGAACAGAAGATAATTAAATTGTATGAAATACCATTGTCTTATGCTAACTGATCCGAAAGAGAAGGGGTTCTGAAGGGTGGAGAGTATGGCTGAGGATTTTAGGGCAGAAAGAAGAGCTGAAAAAGAATTTACTGGAAATGGGTCCATTGAATCAGGAGCAGCCCTGTGAATTCACTCTGAGGAGAAGGGAACTCAGAATTCTGAAAGGCCACAAGACACTATTTGGGAAACTCCAGTGGGAAAACACCTAGAAACACAATTGTCTCAGAGAATTAACAATTTGGTGGCAGCTGGAAGAGAATTACCCTGGTTTTTCAGAGTTCTAAGCCTTGAGAAAGCAGAAAGGTGTGAAATTTACTCAGAAAGATATAAATCTTAAGAGGTTATAGACTGGGCTGGGACTGTAGCTCAGTGGCAAAGCACTTGCCTAGCATGTGTGAGATACCGGGTTTGATCCTCAGCACAACATAAAAATAAATGAATAAAATAAAGGTATTGTGTCTATCTACAACTAAAAAACGAGGAACAGTTATAGACTGATGAGGACTTAGAAAAGGTTACATATGCATTAGTCTGTTTCTCTTGGCATTTAAGTTTTAACACTGGGAAAGTCATAGAAAAACTGGGGTAAGTTGGTCACCTTATTTCCATAATTCTTTGGGTGTGTGTGTGTCACAAAAATCCCTTTAATTCTGTCATTCTACTATTTCAGCCATCCAACCAGCTTCCTCCTAGTGACATCTCTTCCTCCTCCATGTAGCTTGTACCTTGTAGTTGATCTGCAGTTCTGTTCAATTTCCAGAGTCATGCAAGAAACCCAGGTCTGGATTAATCCATTCCCTCCATCTGGGTCTGTGAGTAAGATGGAGTATACATCCAGGGGGTCACTACGTGGTCTCCAACTTCAACACCTTGGAGGACAATCTACCTTCCCTTCATCTCTTTATTCCAAATGCATATAACCTTTGCACCTTCATTTTTAGCAGTCAAGTGGACTCTTCCTAGTTCATGAGTAACCAGAAGCAATAATACAGAACACCTGACAACTTGCAGCTACCCACCCTACAAACTCTTTCACATTCATGTGTATGTCTGGTGTCCCTCCTCCTCGTCAAAGTCAGTTCCCTCTGTGCTCTTGGTTCCATCTCTCCCTTCTCTTCTGGGATCTTGTACCATCCATTATTCCCTTTCTAACTTTGCACTCAGTTTCTTTCCCTTTTAAAAGATACATCCCCTCCATGATTTGCTGTCATTAAAAGTACCAGACTTTTTCTGTTCCTCCCATTCATCCAAGATTCTTGGGAGAGTTATTTACATTCTCTGCAATTTTTCTTACTGCCTCTTTATTTCTTACCCTTTTTAAAAAATATTTTTTAGTTGTACACGGACACAATACCTTTATTTTATTTATTTTTATGAGGTGCTGAGGACTGAACCCAGTGCCTCACACGTGCTAGGCCAGCGCTCTATCACTGAGCTATAACCCTAGCCCACATTCCTTACTCTTTGATTGAGCTTCTGCCATCACCACTGAAACTGCTCTTGCTGTGATTAACAGTGATTGGCCAGTTGCCAAAGTAGCTACACTGTGTGATGACCTGCAGTATTTCCTGAGATTCTGTAAATCCCTGCTACACATTTTTCTCTAACTCTACTCTTCCTCTCTTACTTAGAACTCTAGTGAGTTCTTTGTTCTTCACCTGGCCCTAAAGCACTCAAGCATTTATGTTCTTGTAGTTTTTCCCTAACGCATTGCTTTTCATTCTACTTTTCCCTGGGGTGGGAGGTAGAATATCAGTTGCTCTCAAGTGTCTCCAACCCCACTTTCTGCCCCCAGTTCCTCTTTCTTATATCTAATTTTTTATCAGTTAGCTTAATATTCAAATCATGCAAATCATGGAGGCCATACAATCTCTGTTGGAACCTTTATATTGTAGTACAAAGGCAGCCCTAAAACACTATGTAAATCAGCTGAGGCCATGTCCCCCCCAAAAAAATGTCATTTAGAACACTGCAAATTTATATATTTTTCATGTCATGAAATATTATTCTTAAAAAAAATTATATATATATATATATATATATATATATATATAAGTTGTAGGTGGACACAATGCCTTTATTTTTATTTACTTATTTTTATGTAGTGCTGAGGATCGAACCCAGTGCCTCACCTGCACTAGGTGAGCACTGTACCACTGAGCCACAACTCCAGCCCCTAAAATATTATTCTTTTGATTTTTTTCCCCTAACTATCAAAATGGACCATACCAAATCAGGCAGCAGGCTGGATTTGGCATGTGGCCCTTAAACCTCTGCTCTGCTTTAAGAAGAGGCCCTTAAACCTCTTCTCTGTTCATAGGGAACGCCCAGTAATTCTTCATGTGTTCTAAGATTCAACTAATGTCTTTATTCATGCTGTTCCCTTTTCTAAATGTCTTCCCACCCCCACCCCCACCCTTTTTTTTTTTTTTTGGTCTGGCTTCCTTCTATTTAACCTTTAGGACTCACAGCACATTTTACTTTCTTGGAGAAAGTTCTTCTCTGACTCCATGAGTACTTGTCCTCAGGTCCCCATATCACTCTCTGCGTGTCTTTATTTTAACACTTAGTCACAATGTATTCTAATATCCTACTGGATGCTCCCCCACTTGACATTGTCTGATTCATTCACCTTTGTATCCCTAGCACCTAGCACAGTGCTTGGCACGTAATAGATTACACACCATTGTTGAACTGCATTAAGAAATCTGTAAAGTGGCTGGGCGTGGTGGCTCATGTTTGTAATTCCAAGCAACTTGGAAGGCTGAGGCAGGGGAAACAAAAACTTGAGGCTAGCCTCAGCAATTCAGCAAGACCCTCAGCAACTTAGTGAGCAATCCTGTCTCAAAATAGAAATTAAAAAGGGTTGGGATATAGCTCAGAGGTAAAGCACCCCTGGGTCAAATCCAATTTGGGCACCAAAAAAGAAAAAAGAAAGAAATCTATAATATGACTTATTGCTGACTGATCTTGTCTAAACAGAGTAAAATTCTATTATATAAAAACTATTATAGGGGCTGGGGATGTGGCTCAAGTGGTACCGTACTCGCCTGGCATGCGTGCGGCCCAGGTTCGATCCTCAGCACCACATACAAACAAAGATGTTGTGTCCACTGATAACTAAAAAATAAATATTAAAAAAAAATTAAAAAAAAAATAAAAATAAAAATAAAAACTATTATAAAATTATTTTGTGTACTTTCCCTTACCATATTCTCTTGTAACCTACTGCTGTAAATACTACTGGGGTAAAGGGGTGGTAATGGAGGAAATACAGGAACAATTGGGATTGATAGGAGTGGGAGCTACCTTACACCCAATTACAACCATCTTTCCAGCCCCAGCCCCATTCCTGTCATAAAAAATCTAGGTCACAAGTTCTGAAGAACATACATATATACCAATATACAAATATTAGGCCATATACAAGCTTCTGAGGTGGGGACATTAAGTAAAACAAAACTTTTGGGGGATGGTACTAGGGATTAAACTCAGGGATGCCTTACCACTAGATTATATCCCCAGGCTTTTTTATTTTTTGAGACAGGGTCTTGTTAAATTGCCTAGGCTGCTTTTAAACTTTCGATCCTTCTGCCTCAGCCTCTCACATAGCTGAGATTATAGGTGTGGCAAGCAAGACAAAATTTTTTTTCTTTTAATATTTTTTTAGTTATCAATAGACCTTTATTTTATTTATTTATATGCAGTGCTGAGAATTAAACCCAGGACCTCACACATGCTAGGCAAGTGCTCTACCACTGAACTACAACCCCGGCCCAAGAAAGACAAATTTTAAGGCTCCTTTCAACTTTGAGATTCTGCGAGGATAAAGTTACTAACACAGAACCATTTTCACTCTGATACCAGAATAGGAAGTGGAGACTGTATGTGGATACCACAGTAGGAGTGGAGTGAGCCAAAGGTAGAGGGAAGTGGAGAGAGCAGAGGGGAAAGCAATGAAGTGGGACTTCTGATGCTTGTAATTTTTACCTGACATCCAGCGCTAACTCCATCTCCACCAGCACACATCATGGTGGTCTTCACAGCGGAACCCCAGTAGGAAGGGTGAGAGCAGGTGGCATGATCCACGGTGGGCATGGGCGCCTGATGAAGGGTCAGGGCTAGCTGTCCTTCGGCTAAACAGGGCATACAACACTGGAAGTCAGCCCCTGATGTTGACTAGGGAAAAATCCTTCCATACCCTGCTAAACTGTCCCAAGCTTTGGTGTACCATGGAGTCAGGGTGAGCTCCTTCTCTCTGCTTGTCATAGGTCATGAATCCTCCTCTCTCTTCTCTCACGTGCTAGGCAAGGGCTCTACCACTGAGCAATACCCCAGCCCTTTTAATTTTATTTTGGGACAATGTCTTGCTAAGTTGCCCAGGCTGGCCTCTCTCCTCCTTATATGGCAGCTACCGGCTTCTTCCTTTGGGGAGGTATCCTTGCTTATTGTTCCCAGTTTCTAAACCAAGAATCCTATTCCTGCTTTCTATCACTCATGGATAACTGTGTTAAGGAATTAGAAAGGCCTTATTTGTTGACAACTCATCTGTCTGTCCTACTCCTTACAATACAAGTAGAACAGTGATCACGCACACCTGTTTTTATTTCTTAAGAGCCTGGTGCAGCTGTTTTTACTTGACTCTTGTGGCTTTTCAAAGTCTTCAAGAAAGACAAATTTTAAGGCTCCTTTCAACTTTGAGATTCTGTGAGGATAAAGTTACTAAAACAGAACCATTCTCATTCTGATGCCATGTGCTATTTCTTTGGATCATTGCAACAATGCTTAATGTTATGGATCAAGAAATTGAACCACAGTGACATTCAATGAACTGACAGGAGGGCAGAGTTGGATTAGAAGCATGTCTCTTTCAGCTCTAGGTTTTCCCAATGGACTGGCTGGTCACAGCATGACTTGCCTGTCCTTCAGTAAAGAAAGTATCACCTTGTGGCTGACAGTCTTTTGCATCAAGATTAATGTTCCTTCCTATTTCTGTTCATAGCCTTCCTACCTTTCCATATTTTCTGAATAATATTCCCTACTTGAAATCTCATAATGATCAGAAGAGGGCTGAGACTTCCTCTGCCCTGACTCATGAGGATCTATAGCTACTCCTGGTTCATTTACTCCAACTCAGCCCAGTACCTGTCTATGTAGGTAGCATGATAGTATAATTACCAATAACGTGAGACCCAGGATGCCTGGCTTCTGAATCCATATTTGTACTAACTAGTCATGTGATTAAGGTCCTTAATTTCATTGGGCCTTAGTTTCTTCATGTAAGAAGTCTTATCAATCATTCTATCTATGTATTTATTTATTTATTTTATACTGGGAATTGAACCCAGGGACAATTAACCACTGAGTCACATCCCCAGTCCTTTTATTTATTTTTTTTTATTTTGAGACAGGGTCTTGCTAAAGTTGCTTAGGGTCATCACTAAATTGCTGAGGCTGGCCTTAAACTTGCAATCCTACTGCCTCAGTTTCCTGAGTGGCTGGGATTACAGGCATGAGTCATTGCACCCAGGTGAAGTCTTTTTTAGTTCTTAGGGTCTATGAATCGCTGACTTGACTATTCCACAGCCTGTTCTTAGCTTAGTTTCATGTATCAGTTATTTTATCTATGGTCTTTAGGTTGTTGGTCTCTGACTATAAACACCTAGAACCACAGAAAGATATACTCCAGAAGCTTAGCTGCATTATCAAGATCCCAGCGGTAGATGGTGCCAATGTAGATAACTTACTCCTGGTCCTGCCCCAGCCTGTGATGGAGCAAGGATATTTGTTTCTCAGAATGATTCCTTTCAGGGGCAGAGCAGACAGCTGGACATAACTATTGAGGGTAACGCTCTGGGTTAGGCGCAGCAGGGCGATGTCATGGCTGCAGGAGGAAAGGAGACAGTTCACTGGTGGAATCAGGTCTTCCCTCTGATCAGCATTGGCACTGGTCAGTACTAAGCTTTTGTCACTCTATCCAGCTGGAAACCAACACTTGCAAGAAGGAAGCTAACTTGCTAAGCATTTGAGTTTACAGTAGGACATTATATGTTTAACAGCACCATCTGCTGGAGAAACTTTTGTATTGCAGCCTGGCTCTGATTTGTGCATCCCTGGGAAGTGGAGAATGGGTAATCAGAATGGAGCAGATGGCATATTGGGGGCAGCTTTTAAAGAAAGATGTGAAAGACTGCATAGCTCTGAAAGCTCTGCAGAAGTGTCCCAATACTTGTACCCATCCCCACCTCCACACTCTACAGAATTATCACCTTTTTTCCTTTATTCTTTCTTTTTAACTTTTTCTTTCCTTCCTTCTCTCTCTCTCTCTCTCTCTTTCTTTCTTTTGGTGTTGGGGATGAAACCTGGGTCTTCATTCATGATAGGCAAATGCTCTACCACTGAGGTAAATCCAAAGCCTTGAAAAAAATCACTTTAATAATTTCTTCCCCAGGGCTGGGGTTGTGGCTCAGTGGTAGAGCACTTGCCTTGCATGTGTGAGGCACTGGGTTCAATTCTCAGCACCACATATAAATAAATGAATAAAATAAAGATCTGTCAACAACTAAAAAAATTTTTTTTTAAATAATTTCTTCCCCAAAAGTTTACAACTTGGTTTTATGTAAGGTTCATTTTAAGAAATTTCCTTTTGACACTGGGTCTTAGCCCAGTGGGAGAGCGAGTGCTTAACATGCCTGAGGCCCTGAGTTTCTTCTCCAGCACCAAAAGAAAAAAAATCTTCCTTTACTTATAGAGTGTATTCCATAAAGTGAATAATAAATAATAACAAACAAATAAAGCCTAGAGACATTAAAATAGAGAGAAGGGCCTTCACTTAATCAAATCACGCAAACCCACCTACATCAAACAAATCCTAAAGATCTTCAGAAATTCTCAAGCCCTCCCCAATCTAAATTCTCAAAGTTCTTCTGGATGAATGAGCCAGTTTATTACTCCCTGTAGGACACAGTGCCCAGAGATTCTCCAGACTCCTCATCAAAGGCCCCATAAGCCACCAAGTTTCAGGGAATGCATGCCCCTCTAGCCTCTGGGAGAACCAAGACCCAACTAGATCCAGCAGCTGGCTCATCAGCTTTCCACCTCCCAGTTCCACCTTGTCCCTACCCGGCAGCCACGTCCTTGCTGTCCCAGTGCGGGTGTATCACAATCTTATCCACTTCCATGTACTGCTCCGTCCCTTCTTCCTTTCCGAGGTTGTGGTCCCCAGCCACCACACGGAAGACCATTGGGCTGGAGTGAGAGGGGAAAGCCCTGAGTGATTCAGGAGGCTCCTTTCCTCCTGAGAGGAAAGTTGAAAAGCCCTCTTTTATCTTTAGGATAGGAACCCATCTTAGTTGGCCCGCAGACGAGGATGAAAGA
Organism: Marmota monax; assembly: GCF_021218885.2. Lineage (NCBI taxonomy): Eukaryota > Metazoa > Chordata > Mammalia > Rodentia > Sciuridae > Marmota > Marmota monax. Next base: position 32,238,662 of record NW_026695227.1, read on the forward strand.
CCCTCCAAGAGGAGGAAGTAACAAGCTCTCTCATTCCTTAATTTACTACTGACTTGTGGAAGTGGAAAAACTTACTATCAACTTCATGTTCACGGTTTATTAAGCTAAACATCTTCACCTGGGACATCTTCACCTAGTAAGCATAATGAAATCATGGCTCTTAGCCACAGAGGGACTTTAAAGGAAGTACAAACTTCTCAGCTAGTAATTGTGGTCCTGGAACCAGCCTCATCCAGGACTAACCAAATCAGAAACTTTGCTGAGTGGAGCCTTGTGCCTTCCAGGTGACCCACACACAAACACACACCACACACACACACATACACACACACACACACACACACACACTGGATTGAACCCAGGGGTGCTTTACCACTGAGCTACATCCCCAGTCCTTTGTATTTTTTTTATTTTGAGATGGAGTCTCATTAAGTTGCTGAGACTGGCCTCAAACTTGTGATCCTCCTGCTCAGCTTCCTCCCAAGTTGCTGGGATTAGAGGTGCACCAGGTGATTCATGCTCAAAAATGAGAACTTCTGCTCATGACAAATATGAACAAACGGCTTTAGTCCTATGTTGACTAGGCACTTAGATATTTACTCACTCCTCATAACGGCTCTACAAAATAGGTATTATTACCTAGTTTTAGAGATAAGAGAATGGGAGACTAGAGGAGCTAAGTAAGTTGCCCAAGGTTACATGGGTAGGAGATAGTGCAACAAAATTTGGAAGGGATCCTTCCTGACTCCAAAACTTGTACTTTTCTCTCATACCCTTGCTCCACTGACTCCTAAACACAGATGGGCTGGGCAATAGCTCACTGCCCACACCCATATTATACTGCCCCAGTATAAGTCAAAGTTGCGTATTTCTCCAAAAAGGAAACTTTTTCCCTCCCAGGGGCTCAGAAATGTTATTCTTTGTTTTTTTCTCACTGGTCCACGCAGTGAGCCGCTGTCAACACCCAGTTCTCTTTGACAAGGGTCCCTCCACAAGTGTGAAACCAGGAACTTCCAGACTGGTACTGGAGGGAAACCTAGACGGGAAGGAAAGAAAAGACGAATAGGCTGGTGTTTGCCCAAAGTCTTTGCCCCCAAACATGTCACCTTAAATTCCTGACTTCCCTCAGCACATTCTCTTAACTTTCTGGACTAGGGAGAGCAGGCAGGTTTCCTTTGACCAGTCAATTACTATTGTTTGTTTGGTAATGGCTACTCAGGGGTGTTGTTGAGAAGGGGTGCATAGATGTTTCTGGGGTCAGCTGGAAAGAGTGCTCCATTGTTTGGTGATGTTTGCTGTGCACATGGATAGGGAAATAAAGGCACAATACTGTATTTGGCATTTATAGGCTAGTGTTGCAATGGGCCTAGAGCCCAGGTCCTTTTACCTCTGTACCCTGTTGGAAAGGAAATGTATCCAGTTGTAACTCCTTCATCTAAGCCCTATACCATTTAGTTCTCAAGAGCTCTCCCTTCAATGTTTTCAAGAAGTATCCTGTACCCCCAACCCAGGGAATACTTAGAAATGCCAATGCAATGCTTTTTTTTTTTTTAAGTTCATGCTTCCTTGTATCACACAGCGAATCTCCTGAAGATTGGGGCTCAAACTGTCATAAATTGAATCTAGTTGAACTTCCAGGTGTGGCTATTCACCAATCAATATGCCAGTTTTTGATTTTTTGGTACCAGGGATTTAACTTAGGGGTGTTTAACCACTGGGCTACATCCCTATCCCTTTTTATTTTATTTTATTTTTTATTTTTTGAGACAGAGTATTGTTAAATTGCTTAGAGTATTGCTAAGTCACTTAGCACTTCACTAAGTTGCTGAGGCTGATTTTGAACTTGTGATCCTCCCGCTTCGGCCTCCCAAACTACTGGGATTACAGGCTTGCCCCACTGCACCCAGGCTGCCAGTTTTATATATTTACATTTGCTTGGATCAGGGGCCAGCTCCTGCATGAAGCAAGTGGTAACTCTAGCCAAATAAGCACAGCGCTCAATGCGTGTAGTACTGTGTGGTGCGTGTACATTTGTACTTCATGCGCTGGTGAGGGCATGCATGCTTGAAGGTATGTGGAGCCCAGTGTGTGGGTCTAGCACATAGTCCTACAGGTGTGTCATAGTAGTGTCTCTGAGGTATAAAAGTCGTTGTGTTTGGGTGCATGTCTGGGAGAGTATGGCTGGTATTCAAATACCTTCTTGCAAGGCTTTTGCATTTAGAAATCCACACAAGCCTGGTCCCATCCATCTTTAAAACAGACAGTTGGAGAGCTGCCTGTTGATCAGGATGCACACAGACAAGCACAACACTTTTTATGAGTGTGCAGCAACTCTTATTTGGGTAAAAGTTTGGGCTGTGAAGGAACACCCACCTGAGAGGGCCAGGAATTCTTCTGGGCCTCAGTCCCTCCAACGACCCGAGCATTAGTTTCTGGAAAGTTCGGGATGCTGTTTCCTTTGTGGGACAGAAGAAAAGTGAGTGATGACTAAGCATGGGGTCAGCCCTGGGTGGAAGTGGGGGTGGGGGTGGGGAGTGGTGGTTGTGCTTTGAGGAATGTTAGCTTTGTCTGCAAATTCACAGCTCTTTCCTAACAAAAGAGGGGCCCAGCTCTGAGTTCTCTGAGTTCTCTGAGCCATTTTTTGAAAGTAAGGGAGTCTGCAGTGCCAGAAGTCCCAGGAGTCCTGAAATTCTGTCTTGCTGTGAAGGACCTATCCAAAATCACCAGGCTAGGGACTAGAGGACCCTGTGATCTTAGCTCACCCAAGGTCACCCTGGGCTGGAGAAAAATCTTCTCCCATACTTTAGCAGGATTCTCCAGGGGACAGGGACAGACATGCACATCCCAGGTGGGCACTGGCTGAGGATGTCCTCGGTGAAGGAGGGTGGTGGAGAAGCCCAGGTACCCCCAGAAGGGGCTTCTTTCTACTTAATGATTCAGAGAACTGCCATCCAGAAGGGTCTTACCATGGCCCTGATCTTTCCTATCATGTGCTCCAGAAAAGTAAAACTTTTGCTGGATTCACAGGCAGAGCATCCCACTCTCCTCTGGGATAGGCAGCTGGCTCCAGCATAGGGAAGGCTTTCCCACCCTCTGGATCAAACCCCCTTACTGTGGAACTCAGGTCAAATGATCCACTTACCATAAAGGACTAGGGTGGCGAACACCAGGAAGCACAGCATGTTGTCAGCAGAGTAGACCACTGTCCCTTGCCTTGAGCCAACCTCTTTATACACCTCTTATCAGCAGCTTTTCTGACCTTCTTCCTGCCAGCTGGCAGGGCTGTGGGTGGAAGGCAGGGAAAAGCACAGGTGACATGGAAGTACAAATGAAAAGATTTCTTTTCAAGTAAACTAATTAATCTGTTCTTCAAAGACAGAATAAAGTTGGAGCTCAATTAATCATCTGCTTTTAGTTGAAAAACATCCAACAAAGTTTCAGAAATAAAATGGAGAACCAGGATGGCTTTCCCCTGGGGTGCACCCCTCATCATCCTACCTTGTCATCCGTCACTGCTCCCACAGTCCTCCGAAGCACCACAAATGCAAAGACCTGCCTGGTGCACTAGTTGATGAAGGCAAGGAGCGGGGAGTGGTCAGTAAGAGGAAGGAGGAGTTAGTCATGGTGGTGCACACCTGTAATCTCAGCTACTTGGGAGCTGAGGCAGTGAAGCAAGAACAGAGGTCAGGCAGTTAGTGTAGATAGATGATCAGGTCAAGAAGATAGAAGCTGAATGGGGTCTGGAAGATGGAGGCTGATTCAAAGGAAATGGAATGTTAATATTTTCAGGACACATTCCCTTCACTCATGGCTAAGTCACTTGCCACTGGAGTACTGAAATGCTAATACCTTCAGAGTCCTCTCCCCTACTGCAATCTGTTGTCAAGGTGACCTCCTTCCAGGGAATTGTTCCTCCCAACAAGGGGCTGTTAATGAATGCCTCCTGGGCTGCTCCCTTCCTGCCTGGACCACTGGACAGTTTCGTTCCCACTCTTGGCCCACCTTTTGATCATGAGTCACTTTGGTCATGGGTCATGTAAGCAGGATGGGGAGTGTGTGAAAACAAAGAAATTCTAAAATATATAAAAGGGGCAGGACACCCCCACTTCTTCAGATACCAGCTGTGGACCCCTTCTTCCTCCTGGGAGAAGTCTATTTCCATCCTTTAAATAAAACTTGCTTTCTATGCTTTCTTCAGTGTTTCTCGGGTGTTCAATCTTCACATCTGGGGAAACAGAACTTGGCTGTGATTGATTCTCATCACCAGCAGGATCTCATTTGGAGGTCCCACTGAGATCACCACAGAGGTATGCTGCTTCACATGCACCCCATATCTTTTCTTTCTTTCTGGAGTACTCCCCTTCCCTCATAGATCAGATTCTAGCTATTCGGACTCTAGGGTTTTGAGAGAGGGACGTGGAATTGTTCTTAGGGAAGTGCCTGGGTTCCCTTTGTTCACAGCGTTTACAGGCTAGTCGAGATTCACCCCATTGTTGTTCCTATGTGCTTTGCTACCTTCTTTGACTACAAAAATGGAGATTTATACCCACAGCCTTCTAACGATTCTTTTGATCCACAGTGAGCATAAACTCTTTATCCTAGCCTTTCCCCTGCTGCTGCCAAATGTGATCTCAATACCAACCGTCTATGGAATAGAGAATCATGGCCATTGGAGGGAAATATAAATTTTAATACCATTCTACAGCAGCTCAGCTTGTTCTGTAAAAAGGAAGGAGATAGTCCGAGGTACCGACCTTGCTTAAGAAACCCAAATTTTGCCAAAAATGTAAATTAGACTCAGCTATGATCCCCATTCTAAGTGAGGCCAAATTTCCCTTCCCAAAATTTATTAACCAATAGGAGGCTCAACACAGACAGATCGAGGTTCATTTCAAAATGTTCTCCATGAGAACATGCTGTATGTTCTCCCAGGGAATTACAAGTCATACTGTAAGCACAAATAACCGAGGCAGAAGCAGACCTCAATGTATTTAGCAATCCCGTTTATTAAGCTCTGGAGGGGCTCATTTTGAGGTAGAAAATGGCTGCTGGTTACAGAAAGAGTCTGTGTTTTATAGTTTACAATAAGGGTGGCTTAATCACTGGAGACTGAAGCAGAACCTGTTGGTTTAGGCAGTTGGAAAAAGGTTGTGAAAAGTCTGAAACTGATTGTTACTGGGAAGGGATGAAAGCTCAGAGCCCAGTGCTCATTGGTTATCTTCTTCCTCCAGGGTCCATTGTACCCAGAACTTCATTATTTGCTTTTCTCCTTCCAGGACTCATCAGCAGTGAGAACAGTGAAAGTCCAGGGTCCAGGGCCCAGCGCTTAGTATCTGCCTCCTCCCTTCAAGTCCCATTGTCACTGGAAAGGGATGAATGTTTGCCTTTTTCTTCTCTCCTTCCTCCAGGGCCACACTGTCCTCCTTTCTTCCTGGGCTGTCTTGGGGAATGTTATTTTCATAACCTTCACATTCAGTAAAGGTGGATAGTCCCGAGGCTTGCATCTTTTTCATGGCCACCCATGAAAAAGCACAGGGGTCATGACCAAACTGGTAAGGTGGCAGTTAAATCCAGAGGTCACACATGGAAGGATGGGTAAAGAGGCTCCAGGAATACAGGCTCTGATATCACAGAGACATCCCCTAGCCAAAGAGACAGTTGCTCAGCCAAAGAGACAGTTGCTCAGTGTAGGCACTTATGGGATCTGTTCTCTTTCCCTGTGTTTTTTGTTTTCATGTGTTCAGAGGGAAGTCTCATCCTCAAAAGTAATGGGAGAGGATGTCTCATGATTTTCTGCCTTCAAACTTGGCTTGATTACCAACTGAGGAAATAAAAATAGTTCAAAAATGCCCTCAAAACAACAGTTTCCTTTACTTAGTTTATGCCAGATCTATCTCACCAAGTCTTGCATTAAAATGTAAATTGTGGAGCCCTGGGATGCTTGCAAATTTCCACAGGAGTCTGGTTTAGGATGGAGAGAAAAAAATGTGGCTTTTAAATCCTAGCAGCTTGAGAGACATAAATGGCTGGCTGCAGCACAGGGAGGAAAAATAAAATAAATGGTCAAGTCTTCTTTACCTTTAGAATCTTTACCCAAGGATTTTAGGGCTCTCTCTCTTTCTTTCAATATCTGAACTCACTGTAATCTGAGCCAGAAGTAAACTCTGATCTGATAAAAATGTTCTGCATGCCTCTTTACTAGAGTAATTAACCAACACGTCATCCCCCCCCACCTAGAACTCTTGTTTTTAAAAATTCTATATATTTTTGAGCTCATGGTTTTATGGTGAATTCACATTTTGATTCTGCATGCCTAAATTAATGTGTTTTCCTGGTCAGTCTTATTTTATCTAATTATAGAGGTTTTTACACTGTTTTGTTCAGAGGCCAAATATTTCAAGGATTAGCTCTCAACCTAATAGAGGCTTTAGTAAACATCCGTAGCATTGCAGTGGAGCTCTACCCACAATGGTCTTTGTTTCTTGTTCGTTTTGTGTAAGTGTGCACAACTGTGTGTTGTCACGTCAACATGTGCCTGTGTCCATATATCATGTACATGGTATCAAAATTGGCATATAGATAAATGGGTGCTCATAAATTAAAATTTAAAAGTAAAATGAATCCAAATACCCCTAGTTCATGTGATTTAAAAAGTTCAATTTAAATTAGGTAAACAAATGAGAATAAAGATGTCTTTAAAATTACTAACTCACAAGTTTTTCTAGGTGGTCAGAAAATGAATAGAATGTTAATTTCTACAAAATGTCTAGAATGTAATGTCCATTGTTTCTAGGATTTTTCTTCAACAAGGAAGAGATGGCTAATACTGTTCATTACACTTGTCTGATATCTTGGCTTTTATACTTAGAAATAAGTAAATTAGGAGATAGGGATGTGGCTCAGTGGTAAAGTACTTGCCTAGCATGTGTGAGGCCCTGAGTTCAATCCCCAGCAGGGGAGAAAAGTGGTATTTTGGACTAAACAGAGGATAGTGAAGGGAGGGGAGGGGGCCTGGGGGTGGGAATAATATTAGAATGAATTGGAATTTATTACCCTATGTGCATATATGATTACATAACCTATGTAACTCTACATTGTGTACAACCAGACAAATGAGAAGTTATACTCCATTTACGTATAATATGTCAAAATGCATTCTACTGTCATGTATAACTAATTAGAACAAGTAAATAAATTAATTAATTAAAAATATTTAACACAATGGGATTAATCTTCATAAATGTGTTTGTTAAGGAGACACCTGGTTAACTTAAAAAGTCACAGTGCTAACTGATAAATATAAAATGAAAACACTTGATATCTTAAATTCCATAAGGTAATATATTTAAATATTATGTGGGTTTTCATAAAATGGGTAAAGGAAAAAGGTTTAAGATTGTCTTATGTCTAGGCCTTTACTAAGAGTTAAAGTTCTAACAGGTGTAATTCTATATGCTAAGGGTCCAAAAAGTTTCAACTGTGTTACCATTAAAGCACTGTAAATAGTATAAAGTATTTCATCTTATTAGAGTAATTTGTCTAAATTCAGAAATTTCATAAGTGTTTTCAGAGTATGAATTAAGAGAAAGGATCAACAGCTAGGAAAGAAACATCAGAAAGTTCTAGGTATGGAAATATATTTTAATATAGAAAGTAGATGGAAAAAGAAATGTTTCTGGATAAGAAAGTCTTTTATGTGGTAAAATAAAATGCCTAAGCAAAGTTTCAAAGGGTTCATGAAGGGTAAATTTTAAAAAGTTTGTGTGTAACTAAGTTGGTTATATTAATATAAGTAGTATAAAGAGTTAAAGCCATTCAAGTTTTCCCCCTAAGGTCAAATGTTAATGTACTGATATAAATCAAAGTTTAATCCTCTATAGGTTGAAATAACAAAGATTTCTAATCTCTCAAGATAATCTGTTATGTTTTATTCTTTAGAGAAATTAGTTTTAAAGGAATTAGGGTTTGTACAACTCTGGTTAAACAGCAACTGCTATTTTAGAGTATTACACTATATTACAGCATCAAGATTTTTCTTTAAAAGCTAAACTTGGTTAATATAAAAACATTAGTGTAATTGTGGTGCTATTACTAGATTCTTTGTATACTAAATGTATTCATATCTTTCAGATACACGAGTCTTTAAAGTATGAGGTTTAAAAGAGCATTTTATCAAGTTAGTGTTCTCCAAACTAAAGTTATCTATAATGGTAATTTTAAACTTAAAAAAATAGTAAATTTAATTGTGGATTTATATCATTTAATTTCTGTAACTGGACCTGTTATCAATAAGACATATATAAAATCTTGTTACTTTTTACCCTGGGGTGGAAATTTAAATGTATTTTTAAAAGTAATGAGAGCCAGCTCTTTTAGCTTTTGTTTGATTCATGTATCAGATGTAATGTTATGTTATGTTAGCAAACACCCATAATAGACACAGGAAATGGTTTATAAAAACTTTGTAATATAATATTTTAAAAAGAGGCAAAAATCAGCTTCAGAATAAAACACTTTACCTAAGATTTGTCAAGAGTCCCACCTTACCTGAATTAAGACTCTACCTCTCACCTTACTTTATGTTAAGATAATTTCGAAGTAGGCTAGACTTAAGCTCATTTAAAGTTATGTTCAAAGGATAAATTTCTGCTGTAAAGATTACTGTGATCTCAAAACAAATAGGAGATATAATATATAATTAAGGTTTAAAGTAAAGGTTTGGGATTATAGAAATTATGTTTCTTGGTTTATAGCTATTATATAAAGTCAATATGTTTTTATTCTTGTTAATTTCATTTTGTATTTTCCATGTAAACTTTAACTGTTGTCTGTTAGTGCCTTATAGAAATACAAATTTCAATATGACCACCTGAGTTAATTGAGATAGTAGGCCATCATAAATAGACAGGATATAAGTCTAATTTCCAGTACTAATACTGACCCCAATTAAATATAAGGGGTAAATGACTGTAAAGTTATAGACATTAGAGTTAAAACCTAGTACTCTTTAAAACTTGTGAAACTGGCTTGCTGGATGTTTAAGACCAAAACTTGGAGACTAAAGTTAAAAAAAATAAAAGGGACAAGAAAGAAAATAGCCAATATTTGGCTCTTGCACTCTGAGTTAGCTTGAATCCAGGGAAAAAGAGGAATTTTCTAGGGGCTTTGCAACTCTGGGCCATAGGACCTCTCAACCAGGGAGATCACTGAGACCCTGGAGAGCAGAAAGCTGATCAAAGCACATGCTGCAGACCAGCACACATGCTGCAAAGAGGAGGGTCTTTGGAGAAGGGAGGCATCCCTGAATCTGCCAAGGAAGCCACATGGTCAGCAAAACCTTGACCTGTCCTGGCAGATGGCACTAAAGGAGTTAAGAAGGCTGCTCACAAGTTCTCTGAGAGTGACCCCCTGAGGGAACTCAGCCAACTCTTAACAACAGATAGGAACAAGGTCAATTTGACCAGCTCTTAAACATCTAAAATAACAGTTAAAACTAAAGCACAGCTATCCCTGGGCATTTGAAAGGAAGACAATAGTTATTTTAATGTAACTGAAGATATACTGTGTAAAACTGGAGGTTACAAAAGAGGGATTCTAGGTAGGAGTACCTAATAACTATCAAAAGGGACTATCAGAGTCAGAAGTTTTTTTCCAATAGTCAAAAGGCCTACAAATCTTCCTAATCTCCTACACACATAGGCTTGATCAGTGTCTACCAGTATGATTATTTAGCCCTAAGTAACAGAAATAAAGGGATCTCTATTAAGCACAGAGGTTATGTCATTTTTTATAAAAATCAGATGACATTAAATAGCTTAACTACAACTTATGGGGGCATCTGTGACATTATAAAAATTAAGTAGTGTGTTTACATTCCTGATAACTCTGGCCATGTTAAATGTTACATTTCCAGATAAAGGCCTTGTCCTCACCCAGCCTTGTCATGGGGACAACTACTCAGCTCTTGTATCTCCTGGTGAAAGATTACTGGTTTCTATTGTCTTCATGATATTCATTGACTTGTATCAGATGCTGCAACATTTATTTTGTATTAATCTCATTCCAGTATTCATGTATTTTTGCTTCTCTCATAGAAGCACCTACCCCAAGATGACTTTACAACCTGTTTTTTTCTGAACCAGACTTTTGCCACAGACCCCTCAACGAACCTGATTTCTAAAAGGGAAATCTGAACTGCTTGCCCCATGTTGCCCCCTTTCAGCTTTAAGCAGCCAGAGCAGTCATCATCCATTTTCCTTATAATTAACAGTAAGGATTCCCTAAAATTAGAGGGGGCAATGAAACAAGAACAAATGTCAAGTAGTTAGTGAAGATAGATGATCAGTCAGGAAGATGGAAACTGATTCAAAGCGAAAGGAATGTTAATATTGTCAGGACACATCCTCCTTACTCATGGCCAAAGTCACCTGCCCCTGCGGTACTGAAATGCTAATGCCTCCAGAGCCCTTCCCCCTGTGTAACCTGTTGTCAAGGTGACCTGCTTCCAGGGAATTGTTCCTCCATACAAGGGGCTATTAACGAATGCATCTGGGCTGCTAACTTCCTGCCTGGACCCTTGGGTGGCTTTGTTCCTAGCCTTGGCCCACCTTTTGATCACAAGTCACTTTGGTCATGGGTCATGTAAACAGGATGGGGGAAAGGTCATGAGAACAAAGGAAGTCTAAAATGTATAAAAGAAGCAGGACACCCCCACTTCAGATTCCAGCTATGGATCCCTTCTTTCTCCTGGGAGAAGACTGTTTCCATCCTTTAAATAAAACTAGCTTTCTACGCTTTCTTCAGTGTTTCTCGGGTGTTCAATCTTCACATCTGGGGAAATGGAACTCGGCCCTGATTGATTCTCATCACTGGTGGTATCAGCAGGAGGATCACAAGTTGAAGCCCAGTCTGGACAACTTAGTGAGATCCTATCTCAAAATAAAATTATAAGGGCTGGAGGTATAGCTCAGTGGAAGAGCACTTTTGGAGCATGTGAGAGGCCCTGGGTTCCATCTCCAGTACTGGGAGGGCGGGTTGGGAGGGAAAGTAGGGAGACTAACAGCGGGAGACTAAAAGCCAAGCAGGGGCTGTGGAGAGATCTCTGGTAGGGAGAGAGTTCTGTAGAGATGCTCAAATGGAGATCCAAAAAAAAGTGGGGAGAGTCTTGGAGTAGGAGAATATGGGGCAGTAGAGAGAAGGGAAACCTCGGCCATAGGGAAACAGTCTGAGGGCTTGGGGGTAGAAAGCCATGGGGGTAGAGGGCCATGAGGGTAGAGGGCCATGAGGGTAGAGGGCCATGAAGGTAGAGGGCCCACAGGAGAGGAGTGGGTGGGCCCTGCAGGAGATGCAAGAATCTGCCACTCAAGGCCAATAGCAGAGGAAGGAAGGAGGAGCATGGAGGTGGAAAGCTGGAAAGTCACCTGGGGCTTTTGTTACCTTCACAACTCCAGAATCCAGGCTTCAGGCCTACAGGGGTGGGAGAGATCTGGGAAAGATCTCAAGTAGTCAGACTACCACCTTTAATGGTCCTTGAGCTGTTCAGTGGAGTTACACTTTGAGACTCAGGTCACCCTCCCCAGTCCAACCTTTAGCATTCAGACACAAAGTGGACTGCAGGGAAGAGGGCTGAGCATTGAGCTAGGGGGCCCACCTCCTGGTCTCTCTGGAGAGTAAGGAAAATGTCAGCCCAGGACCCAGAGTCCAAGAGGAGGGGTGAGGGCCTCCTGGAGGTTATGCTTTGACATCAGCATCACATACTGGAAAGTGGTGAAACTTTAAGGCAGGGCCAATTTCACATCTGTCTCTGTACCCTTGGCCTGACGCAGAGAAACTCAATCCATAATTGCTTAAAACCCAAATACTAGTTGGGCGTGTTAAAACATACCTGTAATCCCAGCAACTCAGGAGGCTGACACAGGAGGATCACGAATTCAAAGCCAGTCTTAGCAATTTAGCAAGGATGTTTCAAAATAAAAAGGGCTGGGAATGTGGCTCAGTGGTAGAGTGACCCTGGGTTCAGTCCCAGTACTATAAACAAAACAAAACAAAAACAACAACAATAAAAAACCCAAACTCTAGGACTCAAGCCCTTCACAACAGATACTTAATCTTCCATGTGGTCAGACTATTTTATTCTTGCTCTTAGGGTTAGGCATACAGTGGTCTTGGCTTATATTCGAGGCTCTGCAATTCTAAGTGATTCCAATGCTAGGAATGCATTCTTTTGAAATAAACACAAGCACAAAAATAAATGAATGAGGTTGTAGGTTATAGTATAATTTGTCACCATACTTTGTGTAGTATGGTTTGTCACAAAGTTTGTCACAAAAGTGGGAGATCTTAAGTATTCATCAACAGGGAATGGTTGAATAAATTGGATCTAACCCCACTAAGAAGTACTATGTGTCTTTTAAAAAGAATGAGCTAGACTTAAATGAACCAACATGAAAAGACATCCTTAGTATGTAAAGTGAAAAAAGCAAGTTGCAAAAAATCTGGTACTATGTGTGTGTATATTTGTACTTTAAAAAGGCATGGAGTAGAGAAGAGGAAAAGGATGGGGAATGGGGGGAATAATGGGAAATGATAATGGCCAAATTATATTGTTATATTGTGTGCATGTATGAATATGTAACAACAAATCCCAGCATTATGTACAATTATAATGTACCAATAAAAATATGGAAAAAATAAAGAAAAGGCATGTAAAAGTCCATATAAAATTAATGTATAATTAGTTATTAGTTGTAGAGAATAAATTGATAGGTCTGGAACATTTTTCTATACTATTCGATTTTTCTCCATTATATTACTTTTGTTTGTTTGTTTTGGGTAAGGGGATAGAACTCAGGGGCACTCAACCACTGAGCCATATCCCCAATCCTATTTTGTTTTTTATTTAGAGACAGAGTCTCACTGAGTTGCTTAGCACCTCACTTTTGCTGAGGCTAGCTTTGAGCTCGTGATCCTCATGCCTCAGCCTCCTGAGCCACTGGGATTATAGGCATGTGTCACTGCAGCTGGTTCTATTATATTACTTTTATAATTTAAAAAGAATAAATTTTCTGGGTATGGGGGCGCTTGCTTATAATTTCAGTGACTCGGGAGGCTGAAGGAGGATGATCACAAATTTGAGGCCAGACTCAGCAACTCAGTGAGACCCTATCTCAAAACTAAAAAAATAAATAGGGCTGGGCATGAAGCTTAGTGGTAAAGGATGCCTGGGTTCAATCTTCAGTATCAAAATAACTAAGTAATTACAAAATAAATAAATTCTGGGATATTAAGCTATCTTTAGCAAGGGTCCAACAGTCTTCAGGTCAGGTATAGATACCCAGAGGCTTCAATGATCTGTTGTTGGGAAATAGTTGGTACAGGGATGGCAGCAGGTTTTAAGAGGCAGAGGCTCTAGGTTAACTCTCAGAATGGTCAGGGTATGGGTTTTAAGGAAAAGTGCAGGTGTTGAGTTAGGGCAAGGCCAGCTGTGGCTGGAAGGCAAGAAACTAATTTCTTAGCATTCCTACAAATCCTTTTCCTCTTCTTTACCATTGCTCCTTCCTATCTCCCCTTGCCCAAGTTGGCATGTGTACTAGTAAGGGTTCTCTAGAGGAACAGAACCAACATATATATCCTAGACACTCTCATTGACACATCCAGAAGCCTCTTACTTTCAGGCATCTTTTAATCCAATCAGTTGACAATTCAGATTGACCATTACAGCATGTGGTCCTTTCTTCCCCTTCTGTACCTCTCACTCCCTGTGAGTTGCTCTTAGCTCACTCTTCCTGGGCAATGCTATGCTTTTTTTTTTGGCAGGCTTGAAGAAGCTTCTTGGCACAACATAAGTTGGTTGGGCATGATATGATTTGGCTGGGGAGCTGTTGGGTGATGCTATAGGTGCTGTGAGGCGAGCTGGAATAAGTGGCAAAAAAAAGACTAATAAATGTTTGGATGTTTAATACAACCAAGAGTAGGGCCAGGAGCCGGGATTATGGGGCTGGGGCTGTAGCTCAGTGATAGAGCATTTGCCTAGCACATGTTGAGGCACTGGGTTTGATCCTCAGCACCACATAAAAACAAATAAAGGTATTTGTTTAATAATATATTTAAAATATATTATTTAATATATTTAAAAAATAAAAGATCAGGCGTTATATGAGTATGGCTAACTTGACTTATTAGCACAGATTTTCTCAATTGGGCCCTAATCCATTCTTCTATAGAGCAGATTTACCTGGTAGGCAGAGTGCCCAAGCCCCATAATACTTCTAGGGGCCCACAAAAATGCTTTAGTTGAAGATTAAAAGATGTAAATAGAATCTAGATTTGCATTCACCCTTATGCCAATGTAATCATAAATATAATTTTTAATTTTTTATGGAGTAAGGGTCCTATGAAGAGCCTAGGGCCCATCAAAGTTAAAACATGGCCCTTATCTTCTACCTTCTATAGCTGTTGTTTCCTTTCCCTGATGTCTTCTTAGTTTCCCAGAACCTTTTGTATCTTTGTCCCTCTGTGTCCCTGCTCATACTGTTTGTGTGACATCTCTGCTTCTCGAGTTCTTTCCACCTGAGAACTCACCCATCCACAAGATCAAACGTCATTCTTTGTAAGGCCTTTCCCAATTCCCCTGAGAGGAAGGGACTGTTCCTTCTAATACACATAGCACTTTTTTTTTTCTTTTGACATCTCCAAGCTTCTCATGACTTATTTAGAGTAGAAGTTCCACGGGGAAATAACCTCATCTTACACTTCCTCATAACTTCATGTACTTGACATCCAATACATAGATATTTGGGGATAACAGCCAGTGACTGTAACAGAGTATTTCAAATGTATGTGGTTCTTCCCAATCTAAATCAACAGATACAGCTAAGGGACAAAGCAGGAAAAGAACCCAACACACACTTCTTCTACCAATGCCCTAAAATCTTTATTTCCACTGGGATTCCAGGCCCAATTCTCGTTTCTGAGAAAGAACTTCTCCTTTTCCCCACTGTAGGTCACATCCTGGCCACTTCTTTCTTTCCCTTTGGCTGGGCCACCCTAGAGTATCTTCTCTATAATGGGCTCCCAAAGGGTACCAGGGAGCTTCCTGCAGGGTTGAGTTGCAGGTAACAGGAGGCAGCTGTGGTTCCACGGCACCCTCAAGTGGTGATAGCCTGCTACTGATGTCAGAAGAAGACTTCCTGGACAGAATTTGTTTTCAGCTAGGCAGAGGGGGGAAGGGAGGGTTTTCTTTTTTTTTCTTTGGTACCAGGGATTGAACCCAGGGGCGCTTAACCACTGAGCCATATCTCCAGCCCTTTTAAATATTTTACTTAGAGACAGGGTCTTGGTAAACTGCTTTAGGGCCTCACTAAGTTGCTGGGGCTGGCTTTGAACTCACAATCCTCCTGTCTCAACCTCCTGTGTCTTTGGGATTACAGGCATGTGCCACCAGTCCAGTCCTGGCAGTAGGGGGAGCTTTCTACCTCGGGCGAAGAGCCGGTAGCACATCAAGTCCACTCCATACCATGCCTATGCCAGTGCAGTGGAAGGGATCAGTCTTTCAGTCTTGCTCAACTCTGCAAACTGTCCCTGCTTGAGTTCTAGACTCAGGGTTGCCAATACCTTGCTGGGTGTCCTTGGACAAATTCACTCGTCTGGTCTCAGTTTCATAATATGAAATTAAAGGATTGGACTAAAATATCAGTTTTCAAATTAGGCTCATAGACCTCTACAAGTTCATGGATTGGAGAGCATTGCCCTTCCCTCCCTCAATTTTCACCATGCTGCTTTGCTTTTTCTACTTTATATATGGGGCTTAAACTTGAGAATCACTGCTTCCATGAACTTTCTTTCAGCATTAACATCCCAGGATTCCCAAATGTGGTCTCCTTCCACATGGCTACACAGCTCTATTGTTCTAGGCTTTATGGAAGCCAGCCAACTGAAAATGATCAGAATGGGGTGAAGAGGGCATAGTAAAGTTGGTGGCTTGTCTAGTGTTCTTGTGTGGTGGAAGGAGCTTTGGTTCAGCAGTGAAGAGCCTCAGTCTTAGTTACAGCTATCCACTAGCTGTGTGACTACGACAGACTCATTTACCTCTTTCTGCCTTAGTTTCTTGTCAGTAAAATGGGCACAGTGGTTCCTGTCCTGTCTTTCTCACAGGATTATTGGACAAATGAAATAAAATAAAGGATACTCAATGGGATACTTCCTATGAATCATGATCAGTTCTACACACTTTGGGCTATGAGCAAGGGAGGCTCTCTTTGACCTCTAATCCCTCCATGAGAGCACCCTGTTTCACTAGATTCTGCAGGTGCTCTGGGTGACCAGGGCTTCAGGATGGGGATACAGAGGTATTCTTCTTGTGTTCAGCATTGCTGTCCTGGGCCCTCCCCCAGCTGCCTTCTCTGCTTTGGAGGACTCTGTTTCTAGGGCAGAAGGAGAGCCCTAGGCCAAGCATCATGTGTCCTCAAGGACTCTTCCATCAGTGTGGAGGGAAAAAAATGGGTCCAATGTTGCAAGGAGCAAGATGGTCCTGCTTTGACATCCATTGGGTTTAGCAATCCATTTTTAAGGCCTATTGAGGAGCTAGTGTCAGTTTGTCAGACCTCAGCAATCCTGTTTCCTGAGAGGATCACAGGAGCTTGCTGGGGATGATCCAGGGCCTAGACAAAGAGCCAGAGCTGGTGGGTGTCCCTGGGATTACAGGGGGCCATGGTTGGTTTTTTGTCCTGGGATGTCAGGCAGGTACCAGATCCTGAGTTCCTGATGAGGTGATCCTAAAAGACAGAACAGCAAAGGATCAACTTGGGGGCAGACCTCTAACAGTGCTACTGGGGAGCAGTGAGATAGGGGACAAATGAAGGAGGCAAAGGAACCCAACAAGGCACAAAGAAGACATTTGCAATTTCTCTCCTGGGAGGCAGACACTCTGATGAGCTGCATTTGTGAGTCCCTGTCTGAGGCCAATTCCCAAGCCCCAGCTTTAGCTTGAGTGGCTGAAATAAAGGAAAGCAAGACCAGAGGCTAATAGAAAAATGCTTTCAGAAGGTATAGGCAGGTAGCCTGGGTTCTTGCAGCCTGATCCTTTAGACCACACTCTTAAGCAGTGGGTCCCAGTGGTGCCTGTTGAGTGTGTTGTCTACATGGCCACGGCTAATCTCCAACCCACTGACCCCATGGCAGCTCTGCTAAAACAGATATATAGAGAGAACAAACTATATTCAGACCATGAGCTTCATGCTTTAGATGAAGTCCAGTGACTAGCAAAGAAGAAAGCTGACCTTTGATGAAGAACAAGATGAACAGAATATATTACTTGGGCAAGATTTGGAAGACATGGAAGCAGAAATTCCTATTGTAAATCTGGAGCTTGTATAACAGAAACTGATAAAACAAACAAATAAACCTTATTGTACTGGAAGCTAGACTAGGAATTTATCCTATTAGAGAGAAGCCTGAAGATGTTTAGATGCTGCCCTCTCAGACAAAGTAGCAGTCTGGGGAGCCCCTACAAGTGACAGCTGAACAAACCCTGGCCACTCTCTCAGAAAACAATATAGAAGCCAGGTTCTTAGGAAATGCATCTTGTGGCCCCTACAAGTTCAAGATACCTGCAGGCAACGTGGACAGAAAGTAACTTTGGAGCCAAAGTATTCTTCTTCAAAGCACTACTACTAAGCAGAGACTTTTTCCAGGCCAGGAAAAAGGGCCATCATGTGTGCGCCAGTAAGGAGGAGCTGGGTGACTATTTGAAACCAAAATACTTGACCCAGGTTAGGAGATTTCTTTTGGATCTCTGAAGGAGGGAGCTTCCTGTGGACAATGCTCAGACAAGTCAGGGGTTAGTACTTCAAGGATGTGTGGTTACTCCATATTTGCAGGAAATACAAGTAGCAAACTAAATTCTGAGAATTAAATGTCAAGAAAGAGAGAGAGAGAAAAAAAAAAGAAAGGAAAGGAAAAGAAAAACAAGAAAGAGAAAAATGCTCTAAGGGACTCCTGCCAACCTAGATGTCCAGGCTCAAAGACCTGGGGTCACTGCTGCCTGCCCCCCATTTCCTGTCTTTGATTTTATTTTAACTCCTCCCTTTCCTGCAGCCTCAGGTTAGGCTCTTTTTTCCTGAGCTGAAAATGGGCTCAGCGATATGGATGCTACATTATATATCCTGGAACAGTGTGGCACCATGGAAAGAGCCTGTGCTTTCAAGCCAGACAACCTAGGTCTGAATCCCAGCCTGCCAATGCCTTGTGATGAGTCTTGGGTCAGTGGCAAACTTGTTGAGCTTCATCTGGCTCATCTATAGGCATGGGGCCACTGCCTACCTAAAGATGCTTGTGCCACAGCAGAACTGGCCATGGGCCATAATTGCCAACCCTATCTTTGTATCAGCCAGAACCAGTCATCACTCGACATTGATCAAGTCCTGAGAACCCTGCCTGTCATCAAGCCCTCACTCACCAGGTCACCTCATGGTATCTCAGGCAGAAGATACAGAGAATAAGCAGCAGGCAGATGTGGCCTTGAGTTCTTGATTCCAAGCTTTCTGGGCAACTGACTCACCTGGGTCAATTCCCATTCCTCATCCTTGGGTACGTGGCTATTTTTGCCAGTGAACTGACATTTCCGAAGGCCCAGTGTTCTAGCACTGGCATGTAGACACAGCTGCTTTGCGACATTGTGGCGAAGGTCCCTCTGGGTTGTGTACTCAAAGTACTGGAAGTCAAAACAAGAGGAAGTTTTGAGGAGCAGGTGGGGAGTGGCCCACTGTCTTCCAAAGCCACATGCCCTAAGACACCATCCACAGGTGGACTGCTGGGAAGGAAAGCAAGTGGACCAGGCCATGCTAAGACTCTCAGTAATTCTTGTTGCCTTCATGATTTTTATCAAATACAGGTTATATACTGGGATAACAATTAATATATATTTAGTTAAAAATTAAAATTTTCTGTGCATGGTGGCATATGCCTATAATCCTAGCAACTCAGAGGGCTGAAGCAAGAGGATCACAAGTTTGAGGCCAGTCTCAGCAACTTAGCAGGGACTTGAGCAACTTAGTGAGATCCTGTCTGAAGTAAAAAATAAAAAGGACTGAGGACATAGCTCAGTGGTAAAGTGCTTCTGGGTTTGGTCTCCAGTATCAAAGTAAGTAAATAAATAAATAAAGTAAAATTTAATTTAGCTTAGCCTCATTTTAAGCAGCATCTGTGTGTAAAATCATGTGTTGAATATGCTAGTTCTATCTCTGCTAGTAAATTATTACTAAAATAAAAAATGTTCATCTGTGTGCCACCTAAAAATCATCTTGCAGGTCAGTAGTTTAAGAAACTGCTTTTGAATGGCTTTGTCTTCATTTGCACATGCTGACAGCCTGTTCAGGTCCCGAGCCACTTCTCTCCTTGCTTCAGCTCTGTTTTAAGTACCTCTTATTTACCAGCGGGTGTACATTTAGGGTAGTAGAGGGACAATGAATGGGGAGGTTACTAGTTATTTCTCAGGGGAGTGCTGGGGCATTCTGGGACTTAGGGTAAACTTCTAGGACGCCAGGTAATTGTGAGATGTCAGTAGGTGACCGTTTGGGGTCCCTGCTGGGTGGGAGGATCAGAGTGGTAGTTTCTGGGCAGGGGAGATAAAAATTGAATGTAGGTAAAGGGAAATGTTCAAAAATTTTCAAATTTTCCTGCAAATATCAGCTGGCTTCCTTCCAGCAAGGCTTCTCTGATTACAGTGTTCTCTCTCATTCTTCTCTAGCACCCAGCACTGCTGCCAGTGTGCCCTCTGTCCCCAGACTTCAGGTCTTATCTGTCTGTGTCATGCATTATCCCTCAGACTGAGCTCCCTGAGACAGAGATGGTACCTCCTCTGCCTTTCAGACTACCTCCACTCCAGTCCTTGGGAAAGGACTATTTAGGGTAGAGGAAGGGAACCATGAGGAGAGGAAGTACCCCAGAGATTGGCTTCTCTTGGGTCTGCCTAGTATGGGTGAGCTGTTTACCTGATTGCCACCGAGGCCATGGCAGGAATACATGATGAGGGGCTTCCCTCCATGGTTATTCTCACCCACATCCAGGCACTGATCAATGCCAAGGTTCTTGATCTGCAAGATGGTAAACAGAGAGGGGGACCAGGGTAGCGTGACTGGGAGTTTCCAATTTTGTGCTGTGAGGCCCAACTGGAAAAAAACTTTCTCTTCTACTCATCTTCTCTGCTCATTAACCCAGATGCCAGGAGTTCTAGCAAAGTGAGGGAGAGGCAGGACTGGACATCCACCATGGGGCAGGATGTATAAACTCTTATGACATCAGGTTCCTTGGAAGATTTCTTCCTTGGAAGAAGATTCCTTATGAGCAGTGGTTCTCAAAGCATGTAATGCCCAGACTATCAGCATCTGATTTTCAAATCCTATCCCAGTCATTCAGAATCAGAAACTTAGAATGGGGCCCAGCATTCTGTGTTTTAACACATCTCCTTGGTGATTCTGATGTGCACTGACATTTGGGAACCACTACTTATGGGTTGTTTCCTTCTGATCAGGTTTTTACCTATATCTAGAAGTCCCAAAGTGGACCCTCCATCCTCCTCCTGGATAAAAGATTGTGGTAGTAAAGGTCAATTCTTGTTTGCCATTCATAGTGGGGTAGGTGGTCTTGAACTTCTCAGGGGGTTGCTGTGATAATAGGTAGGCAGTTTGGTTCTCAAACTTACAGCTCCATAGAAGGTGGGATTCAGGTCAGGAACAAACATCTCTGGGTAGATGTTGTGAAGGAACCAGGAGAAGTTGTGGCAATGTAGTTGTTCCCGCAGCCGCAGTCGTTCCGAAATGTCACCAAAGGATTTCTGCCAACCAAGCCAGTCCCCTAAGGGTCAGTTCCACAGCCTTGACCTTCCCATTTGGGTTGAGCAGCCCAGACAGTGTGCTGCTCCCAAGGCCACTTTCTGTCCTGTGCATTCCCATTTAGGATCTGCTAGAGCTAGTTGTTCAGCCTCATATCCAATCTCAGACTCCCTACACCTTGGTTTGGGGTCACCCCCTGCAAAAAAAAAAAAACCCGCCACTTCCTCATTTCCTGTGACTGCCAGTAAGTCCTCCTGGTTCAGTCCAAGCTTCTCAGAGTGATTCTTTTGTAAGAGGTTCTTTCTCCCAAATTTCTTCTCTCCCCTCCCCTCCTAAATAATGCTGTAATTCTCCAGATAGGGACAACAAGGGCTCCTCTAGCCTTCAAGATCTATGGCCTCCCCTGGGCTCTATCTCACGGGGCTCTTCGGGCTGAGGGGAGTCACCAATGGTACTGATGGGGTCCCTGCCATTCAGTCCCTGACTGGAGTCTGGGATTCTGTGCTTTACTTCATCCTAACACCTCTGAGCACCACTTCCTCTCACCTCTTGGGCCATCTTTGCTGCCTGCAGATTTCTCCTGTAGAAAATCTTCTTGTAGTTATCCAGCCAGACCTCAGCCAGGCGCACTTGGTTGCGAGCAATGACACTGGTCCCCTTGGGGAAGGTGTGGGGACTCTTGGTACGGAACACATGGCCTACCACAGAGCAGGGGATGATCTCCAGCTGGCCCCCACACTGCCACACCTGGCACAAGAGGAGACAGGACCGTGTCTTAGGAGGTGGGTGGGGAGGGGACAATCTCCCCTCAGGTAGCTATGTTCAGTTTCCAGGGCACTAGACTCCAGGTCCAAGGACTCAGTTAACTTTACTCTCTTCCTGGAAAAAGGGACATTGACCAAGTTTCTTCCTAGGCTGTGACTACACAATTCCAGGGTCTGTGATGTTGGTTCATTCTTGTTTAAGCAAATAGAGATTTGCAGAATCCTGAGGTCACTATGGCCCACTTTAGAGAAGAGATAGTTGGTTCACTTTGTGCTGCTTACCTACTCTTCACTCTGATCACTTCACTTTTTGTCCTGAAGATGTGATTTCATCAGCTCACCTAGGTATTACTGGAAACTAAAGATCTCCCAAGTCATAGAATTAGTGCACTAGTCAACAGCAAGGACTGTCAACTGCCAAGTAGCCTGGGTAGTCACCAGGTTCCTTAGCACACCAGTTTCTCAGGAGAGAGACTGAACAGTGAGTCAGAGACTCACTGAGTAGCCTAGAATCAGAATCCTGGGAGTTACTATGACTGGCCAGTGACCCTTCTCCATACCAGTGGGCTGGCCAAAAACATCCCTTCCACTGGTCTCTTCTTTTGGGTTTCATGTGTGGAGATATGTTTTGTTCTCTTTAGCTTCTGTAGTACAACCATAGTTAGATTATAGCAGATATCAATTATGTGTTTATTATGTGCCACTGTAAGAGGTGACTTCAAAAATGGACTCATCTAAGAGTGGTTGGGGAAATAGAGTCCCAGGAACCACAGGCTGCTCTGTCCAAGAACCAGGGAGAGGCGGGACAGGGCCAAGATCACTGTAAATGCCTGTCTGAGGTAGTATTTCCTGGTATCAGGTGCCAGGAGAGAAAGATGCCTGGGGGTGGAGGATGATTGTAAATATATCAGCTCCACGTTATTTATAGAAAATTTACATCTGTGTGAATGTGAAATAAATGTCCTTAACTCAAAAAAAAAAGAAAGAAAGAAAGAAGAAAAAAAATGAGCTCATTTACTTATTACTTTTTACTGGCCTGGGGATTTGAACAGGTTTCATAAAGAGAAAATCCTTTCTTCCTACCCCAATCTTGATTTGCCTAATTCTTAAAATCCCTCAGAGTTCTGGAATCTACCAGAATCAGGGTCTCTGTCTTCTCCTACAGTTATGAAGAGTTTATTTAACATAGACAGAGAAGCCCTAAGGGGATGTATCTTTTGACATAGGAAGGAGAGCCTATTAGAATCCCCAGTCCCCCATGACTCTATTATCCATTCCCTCCTAGTAGTTCTACCTTGTAATTTATTTCAAGTCATCCCACTGATTGCCAGAACCCTTCTGCCATGGACAGGGAGGGGAGCAGAGAAAGGGCAGACCATGACAGAAAACAGCCACCCTTTCAAGTTCAGTTCCAGATGTGACATCCCTGCCTAAAGGATAGCTCCTTGTGCTGTCCCCTGGGAAGTTGTAGTTTCCCCCGAAGCTCTCTTCACTCTCACCCGCAAGGACATTTCCACGTTCTCCCCTCCCCAGATCTCCATCTGATTATCATAGGTACCGATGTGCTCAAAGTAGGACTTGGAGATGGAGAAGAGGCCACCAGCAAATGTCGGGGACCTGGAGAGACAGAAGAAGAAGCATGTGTATCTTCTGCAGGGGGAGGAGCAGGAGGCTGTTGAGGAATGCTGTTTGTGAGCTCATTTCCTAGGCCTCCATAGCCTACCTCCTCTTCTTCCTGGGACATGTAGCCCCTCTTCTGCTAAGTCACCTGTCCACTTAACTTTTACTTTGTCCTTTTTCCCTTCTAATTCTGGGTCAAGGACAGATGTAATTATCATTACTCTCCTCTGAAAGGCACTCATTCATTCATTCAACCAAGAATGTATGAGACACCAGCCTCCAGCATGTGTGCTATACATGAGGGGCATCCAGAGCTGACAAGGACAATCCCATTCCCTGAGTACACAGTATAGTAGCAGAGCAGGAAGCTTCATTGCTCACTTTTTGGCATCAATGTGCTAGAATGAAGTAAATACTCAATTTTTGGAAGTTGTGTGAAATTGTTTTAGAAAATAGGCAGGAGTCAAACTGTGAATGAATGAACACATATTATCATCTGGGCTGGCCCTATTCTATGTTGGGGTCTTTGGCCCTTCCGCGACTATAAAGCCACAGTATTAGCAGGAATCTAGCCCTGGTGTTCTAAGCTGCCTGAGAAACTCAAGATGCCAGTTACCTTGAAAGGGGAAACTGATAAAAGGTGCCCCTGGAAACAATGGGAAGAAAGTGTGAGATAAGCACTATGTTTGGACTATGAGGAGCAACTAGGAGGCCATAAAAAGATTATGGCATTCAGACAAAGGCAAGGAGGCATAGACCCAATTTAGGTAAATTGACAAAAACATCTCATTCCTAGAATTAAATACCAGGCTAAGGGTGGGGCACCTAAGTGGACAAAGGGAAGTAGAAGCATAATAGAAGGCAGGAGCACTTAGTCCTTGGCTGTTGGCTTCTACACCTGAGCCAGGCTGGCTTGAATAGCTCTTTGCTGCCCTTAGTGGGTAGCTTCATATGATAGACCAAGCAGAAAGAAACAGAAACTTTTTGTGTAACCCCAGAACCTATCAAGGGGCTTTCATCACAGTGAGGTCCAATCAAGGTTCAATGGGCTGATCCACAAGAGCCTGACCTTGGTGTTATCCTGTAGTTGCACTAATCTCCCTGAAATTGGCTCTTGCAGCCACTTTCTGGGAGGAATTTCAGTTGGGAAACCTGAATGCTCAGCTTGGCTTCCTGTCACTGGTTCTGTCCTCTCCCAGGGTTCCTAAGCCAGAATAAGTAGCATCCAGAGAGGCTCAGAGAGTCCTAGAACTCCAGATGGCTTTGAAGCTAACCTGCTCTTGAGAGTCTCCCCCACTGTGGCCTGTCTCATCTCCAAAAGGTCTCCTAGACTAAGTCACTGACAAATCAGCTGTGAGGATAAACCCTACACAGGGAATATCACAATAGATCCACAACCAACAAGCAACCTCTAATAAATGCCCTCTATTTCTTAGCCCTGGGATCCCTCTGGCTCATCTGCCTCTCCCCTTATTTTCTCACCTCCTCTTTGAAAGAGGAGGTGAGGAAGTCCTATAGAAGTCCTGCCATGGGCCACTCTGTGAAGTGCCTTGGGCATGCCATGACTGCCACCAGGGGATTGGAACCAAGGAGCAAATTCATTCCTCAAACACTGGAGCTTTGTTCTCCAGTTGTATGTCCCTGGATGCTGGAGCTGGGGATGTCAGTGATGAGTGGCAGCCAGGCGCCTTGTCCCTGACTGTGTTGCTATGTGCCTGGCCCCAGTCTGGGTGTGGGATTTATTGCTGTACATGCCAAACAAAAGACATCTATGGAAAAAGTGGAGGGTCACTAGGGAATTCCAATTCCTTTTCTCTCTCCTGTCCTCTCTTTTCCCTCTTTGTTTCTAATGCAGACAGACAGTTGGCAGTTCAGTATCCCTGGGCACCCGAGCTATCTCAACTGAGACTCTGGTCACCATTTCTCAGGATTCTGGGCATGTGCAATGGGAGGAACCCCAAGCCTCTCCTCCTTTCAAACCTCTCTGCACCGGGCACAGTGGCACACACCTGTAATCCCAGCAACTCAGGAGGCTGAGGCAGGAGGATCATGAGTTCAAAGCCAGACTCAGTAACTAAGCAAGGCCCTAAGCAATTTAGCAAGATGCCATCTCTAAATAAAATATAAAAAAGGTGCTGGGGATTTGGCTCAATGGTTGAGTGCCCCTGGGTTCAATCCCAAGTACCAAAAAAAAAACAAGCAAGATTGCATGTGGATGGTAAAACCTGTGATCTTTACTATCTGGCCCTTTACTGAAAAAGTTCAGGGCAGCAGGGTGCAGTGGTGCATGCCTGCAATCCTAGCAACTTGGGAGGCTGAGGCAGGAGAGTGGCAAGTTCAAGACCTATGCAACTTAGTGAGACTCTGTTTCAAAATTCAAAATAAAAATTTTTAAAGGCTGTGGATTTAGCTCAGTTGTACAGTACACCTGGGTCCCTAGTACTAAAAAAAAAAAAAAAATTCAGGGCAACTACAAATTGCAACAAACTTTAAACTGCAGAAAACTTATTTTCCTTAAATATGTTCTCAATCTCTTAGAGACCAGTACTTAGGAATGCATGCCACCCCTACTTATTACAATGGCTATTCAACTCTGACCTCCACCCATCTCTCACCTGTTCTTCCAGCACCATTTATGACCTAAGTGTCAAAAAGAATCAATGAGATAAAGTAGAAGCCTTAGTCCAGTGCCTGGTGCACAGTCAGTGTGAATAAGAGCAAGCTGTTTTGGTGTGCAGCAGTACAGTGCCATGGTTAAGGCTGTGCGGTAGACAGAGGAGGAATATCTTTGCTACCATTTGCTACCTGCCTGATCTAAGGTCAATTATTTATCACTAGGAGCCTCAGTATAAAACAGACTATCATAGTACCTACCTCATACAGAGTGAGGATTAAATAAAAATGTCAAGTACTTGACAGAGCACCTAATAAATGCTGATGTGGGATGGCACAGGTCCCTGGAGTTGGGCAGGACTGTGGCCACAGAAGTCATGTTGGGGGCTCATCAGGCTGTGATCCTTACTTGATGGGGTAGGTCTCATCCTTGCGCCTCTGTTTCTCATGGTCAGGCAGAGTCTCCCAGCCAAAGGTCAGGCTCCAGTCAAAGTTGCCACGGCTGTGGGCTCTGCCCCGCTGGACAGGCTTGAAGAATGCAAAAGTATTCAAGTCGATGGTAACAATGTCTGGACTCACCACTGTTGTCTTGTCCTCAGCAATTCGAGCCAACAAGGGCTCCAGCCAGCCATGGAAGCACTCACCTGCAGAGCCAGACCAGGAGGTAGCAGTCAAGGTCCTCCCCACAGTTGAACCAAGCCCCACCCCAGGCTTGCATCCCTGAGACAGGTCCTTTTGACATTTTCAATGGACTTCTGCATATATTACTTCATTGGGCCTTCAGAGTAATAATTTTGTTAGGTAAATAAGATTTAGTATTCTCATTCCCATTTTACAAATGAAGAAACCGAGGCTGTTAGTGGAACAGTTAGAATGGGAACCAGAGTTTCTGACTCCAAGTCTAGAGCTTTCCCTAATATATCTCACAGCTCTTACACAATACTTTTTTTTCCCCCTGAAAATGATTGGAAAGAAGAATGATAGTGAAATATAAGATGGATGCTAGTTGGCCGATGATAATAAACGGGTATTCTGCTGGTTGACCTCCAAAACACCAGGAAAGTGTTTTGACTTTTATCAAGAAGAAGGCCTTTCTGACTCCACATGGCTCCATACGAAAGCCCCACCCAAATTGTTCCCAGTTTGAGGTCTCTTTGAGGCACAGAGTTCAGAACAAAATATAGGTCGGGGAAAGGTGGAAGGAAGAGTGTCGAGGGCTCCAGAGTACACTCTCAGCAATTTTGGGGTCACCAATTGTTTTAGAGTTATTTGTGCCTCCTAATTAAACATCCCTGAGATTGGGGAAGTAAGGGGCAGAAGAAGAAGAGGCTCCCAAGCTTCCTTCACTCCTGAAAAAGTTGAACAGTGTGGTCTCAGCTTTTCATTCTGCCAGGAGGGAGGGACAGGTGGTAATGTGGGCCTCCTGGGTGCCAGGCAGGCATCTCCTACTCACAGTGGGCATCCAGGAACGTGAGCACCTCTCCCTGCGCCACGCTGGCCCCCAGCAGCCGAGCAGTGATCAGCCCCTTCCGCTCCTCCTGCCGCACCACTCTTACGATCTGCAGCTGCTGCACATACTGTTCCAGCTTCTCCTTCAAGTATTCTGGAAGGGACAAGGCCACTGTTGCCAGTTCACTGCTTTGTTGCAAACTTAATCCCCTGTGGGTACCAAGCCTAGGTGCTCTAAGGTCACCAGCACACCTGAATGCCAAATACCCCCCACCCCCACTGCATTGAGCCACTCCACAAAAGGCTGAGGTGAAAAAGGGGGACGAGGGAGGATGGCAGAGGAAGGAGGAAGTTCCATCTGCAGCCAAGTCTCCTTGGGGCTTTGTGGTGCCTGTTTACTGAGGCACCTCTCCATATTCCATGACAGCATCTCAGAGTTGTGTTTTGTGAATACAAAATAACAAAGGCTCTCAAGTGCCTCTCACAGTTTCTCTACTGTCCCTGCCACTGCCTTCAGAGCCGTGATTCCGCCTCCTTCCCCCTCACACCTGGTGGGTGCTCCCTCATTTCTCAGTGTCTATGATTCCCTGTCTTCCAGGATCTTTGGAATAAGTTTGACTGACAGAGCAAACACGGATGTTGACTGCTTGCCAGTCGATCAACTGCTGGATCATCAGCAAGAAGTCTTAATACTTTCTTCTTCATCATCATCTTTTTTTTTTTTTTTGGTGCTGAGGATCAAACCTATGGCCTCGCTTATGCTAAGGTTAGCACTCTACTACTGAGCTACACCCTTAGCCTTTTTTATTTCTGAGACAGGGTCTTGCTAAGTTGCCCAGGCTGGCCTAGAATTTGTGATCTTCCTTCCTCAGCCTCCTAACTATCTGGAATTAGGGCTGGGGTTGTGGCTCAGCGGTAGAGCGCCCGCCTCACACGTGTGAGACCCTGGGTTCGATCCTCAGCACCACATAAAAATAAATAAACAAAATAAAGATATTGTGCCCATGTATAACTAAAAAAAAAAAAGTATATGGAATTATAGGCATGTGACACCATTCCTATAATCAATCAATCAATCTCTCTCTCTCTCTCTCTTTCGATATACACATACACTTTAAAAAACAACTATACACCAGTTATCTGCCATGGGCCAGTCACAGTGTTAGGGACTAGTATACAGTGATTACAACTGTATGATATTTGACCTAAAGAACACATTGCCCCATGATCTGTCAGTGATCTGCTAGGGGTAATGCAGGCTGGGCCATTCTTGCAAGAGGACCAAACATTTGAATTAGAAGGCAGCAAAAAAAAAGCTTTCTGAAAGGAGGGGCATCTTCACTGAGATCTCCAGCTCCTTTTGAGAGGGAGTATTCTGTTTCTTTACTGGCCTTTACACTGGCTGTTCTCCTGGTGGGGAGCATTCAGAGTGATCTTCCCTAATGTTCCTGGTACTCCACCTGAAACCCTCAGCACATTAAAAATAGCTCTATTCTGAAGGAATCCGTCTTGAAACATATTCCACATATACCTGTGCCACTGTTCTAGTCTCAGTTGTGCAGAATGGAGATTCTTTTTTTTTTTTTTAATTTTTTATTGTTGGTTGTTCAAAACATTACATAGTTCTTGATATATCATATTTCACACTTTGATTCAAGTGGGTTATGAGCTCCCATTTTTACCCCATATACAGATTGCAGAATCACATCAGTTACACATCCAAGAATGGAGATTCTTGTAGTGTTAACAACTGTGGCAAATCTGTGTCCTTTCCTTTTGGATCCTGGGATCAGCCCAGTGCACAGGCCCTGCTCTGAATTTTACAAACCCCATGAAATCAATTTAGCAGACTGCCACTAATCCTGCACACATACACACATGCACACTATAGTGAACACTTGAGTACCTACTATGTGCTATTCACTGAACTAGGTATTTTCATGTTGACTTCCTTCTTCAGTCTTTTCAATAACAACTCTATGGAACAGGGAGTATTACCCCTGATATAGAAAAAAAAAAAATAGATGAAAGACTCAAAAGAGTGATGAGCCCAGAATCACAGCAAGTGCAAAGGGCAGCTGTGGGTTCCTAACCAGCCTGCGTCTGAGGTGAGGCCACTTGGCCAGGACAATATGCATGGCTTCAAGGTGGTCTCTGCAACCTCTTGCAGTTATCTGAGGCCTTACCACTTCCCAACATGTGAAACCCCAACAGGGAAGGAGATAGATCAAGCTCCTCTTTTTGCTTTTACTAAGGAGGGTAGAGCCCAGGGGAAAGAAAACATAATTTGGATTTTGTGTGTGTGTTGGGTAGGAGGCACTACTAAGGCTTGAACCCAGGGGTGCTTTACCACTGAGCTACATATCAACCCTTTCCATTTACTCTTTTAAAAATTTGAGACAGGTTCAAATGAAGTTGCATAGCCTGGCCTTGAACTTACAAACCTACTTGTGCAGTCTCCCAAGTGGCTAGGATTATAGGCGTGCCCCACTGTGCCTGGCTATAATTTGGAACTTCAACTCTTCTCTTTTCTTCAATTCTGGATAGACAGGTATTCCTGACATGGTGCTGCCTTCCTTGTGAATGGAATCCTTTAGGCAATCACTCAAAAGAGGAGCTGTATCTTACTTACTCCAGGAATGAGAACTCTTCCCTCTGGTATCAGGATCTTATGAGTCAAAATTAGCCTCCCATGGCAGCTTCAGTTCAGTGATCTCTTAGTGAACATCTGATAATGCATTTCCAGGTGCCAGATATTGTCCTGTGCAGGGAGAAGCCTACCAGGTCCTGCCACCAGGGATTTTGTAGCCTTATGACCCAACCACAAGCCCAGGGGCTGGTTCTGACAGAAAAGAGGGAGGAACCCCAAGCAGAAGCCTCACCTTCTCAGCATGGCTCATATTTCCCCTGAGAACTGGTTTAATCTGCTCACAGGAAGCTCATGGTAGTGGAGGTAACCCAGAGTCAAAACACCATAGGAAGTGGGTTTTGTGGTAACTGAGAAGCACTGAGCTGTGATCCTCAGGGGGATCTGAGCTCTGCAAAGTTCTCCCACGATTTCCTTCCAGTCTCACGTGGCTAGGCTAAACCTGGGGATTCTGAGCCTGAGAGGCTCCCAGTCCAAGGCTTCTGACCCTTCTAGGGAAATGAGACAGTTCCCTAAGAAAGACCCCCTGATAATTCTCCAATGGCCCCACCCTACTAACATACAGAGAATACCAAAACTGAGCATGGAGACAGGCAAGCCCATCTATGCTGTCTCATGTTTCTCAGATGACAGTCTTTTAATTTAGGTTCAGCACTATCACTCCAACCATGCTTACTCCTCAAGGCTCGAATCCACAAGACTGCAGTTGCCCTCAACACTCATGCCCCATGCAGCCCCATGGTTTGAAATAAATACCATCTATATGTGGAAGATTCCCAAGTCTTCCTTCCTGGCCTTGTCCTCCTCTTCATTTGGACATCTAACAGAACTGCAAACCTAATATATGTCTCCCAAACAACTTCAGATCCTAACCCACCTCCCTACCCAGTTTCCCCCCTGTCAGCACAGGGAACCAGCATTTCTCCAGCTACTCCAACTTGGAGTCATGTGGATTCTTCTTCCCTTTTCTCACTGTCCATGACCAGCCAGCCCATCAACAGGTTCTGCCAGTTCTCTCTCCATCCCGTCGTTGCCCCAGCACAAATGTCTTAACGGTCTCTGGACACCTCAATTCTACACTACTCTCTCCAAACTATTCTTAACACAGTCACAGTGAGCAACCAAGCTATCTTTTAAAACTATAAATCAGATCATTTCACCAATAATGGTTTAAGGTACACTTAAAAACAAATCTAAACTGTATGGTGGTTTCTTTTTAAAACTATAGAATATCATATGAGCCAGCAATTCCATTTCTGGTTATATACCCAAAAAATTCAAAACAGGGACTCTGATCTTTGTACATCCATGTTCTAAGCAGCACTATTCACAACAGTCGAAAGGCAAAAGCAGCCAGGCACAGTGGTGTAGGATCGCAAGTTCAAAGCCAGCTTCAGCAACTTAGGCCCTGAGCAACTTGGTGGACCCTATCTCAAAACAGAAGATAAAAAGGGCTGGGGATGTAGCTCAGTGGTACAGTGGCTCTGGGTTCAATCTCTAATACCAGAAAACAACAACAACAACAATTAAAAAAAGCAGAAGCAACACAAGTATCATCAACAGATCAATGGATAAGCAAAATGTGGTATATGCATAGGATAGAATATTATTCTGACAGATGTTCTGATATAGATGAGTCAGATATATTACTACATTAAAGAAAATAGTCATGAAAGAACAGATGCTGTATGATTCCACCTATATGAGGTACCCAGATCCATCAAATTCACAGAGGCAGAAGGTAGAGTGGTGGTTTCCAGGGCTGGGGTCAAGGAGGATGGGGAGTTGTGGTTTAACGGGTACAGAGTTTCAATATGGGAAGATGAAACTGTCAGGAGCCGCTCTGGACAGGAGCTGTGTACACACCTTTAAGTCCTGAGTAAAGAGGTACTGAACTGGTATTGTACCCATTGCAATGCAATTGGACTTTACCTCCGCTGAGGTAAGAAAGATGCAGCTCCAGGAGTAGGCGTCACAGGATGGGGTTGAATTACACCCACCTGTTTGTTGCAACCCTACCCTTTGCCCTTTTTTGGATAGAATCTTCCATAGATTAGCTCCCCCCATTAATAAAACCCAGGTTTGAGGTGTGCTCCCTCTCTTTCTTGCCTACCTTGCCCCCGTGGTGGGAGCTCAGCTGAGGAACAGTCACTGAACCCAATGAAAAAGGTATTTCTCTGACTTTGTGTGATTATTTCATGTCAGCTCAAATTCACTTGGAGTGACCCTGATTGATTTAGTGGCGGGCAGCCACATGAAACCATTCTGGAGATGAACAGCCATGATGGTTGCACAACAATGTGAGTATATTTCATATTAATGAACTCTGTCATTAAAAATGGTGAAAATGGTGAATTTTGTTACTTATGTTTTACTCCCTCTCCCCCCTCACACACACACAAACACATACTGCTCACTGCTTATAAAGGTCTTGTGATTCAGTCCCACTCATCCTTTTTTAATTTAATTGCAGTGCTGAGGATTGACCCCAGGGCCTCATGCACACAGGCGAGTGCTTTACCACTGAGCTACTCACACCCTCTAACCCCTGCTCGCTCACTGTACCAGTGTTCTTTCTGCTTCCTTGCCCACTTGCTCTCAGCTTCTTTGGCCTTCTTTCTGTCCCATAAACATGCCAAGCCTTAGGGACTTTGCACTGACTGACTGTTTTGCAGACATTATTGCTGAGATGCCAATGGGGATGGAGACAGAATCTCTTTATGGGGAGAAACAGAAGAATGTAAATAGGGTTAATATGGAGACAAACTGCAAGTAATAAAGCAACTTTACTTGTTAAAACAGATGCTGGAAGTTGTAAGTCAACTACAGTCACAGCCTTTGAACAATTTCTGATTATATCACTGACAACTCTTAGGAAGTTCAGGAAGCCTCAAAACAGCCACTCACTTCAGTTCTGACAAGCAAGGGATACAGAAGCAGGAGAATCTTGGGGGGTTTCCTACAGTGCATTCATAGGGTTCCTGCTGGGCACCTAGACAGGAGGACAGGGAGCAGGGACACTGCATTTCAGCAGAGGCACAGCCCTTGTTTGTGTGTGTGTAATGAGAGCTGCCCCTTTTCTCCTATCCTGTCCTTGCTCATCTCACTTCCCTCCCCCCACCTCCTCACTCCTAGCCTCTAAGGCGTGTGTTCATTTCTCCACTCTTTCTGGGCCCTAGGTATGTATCTGATTCCCCCATTCAACCAGTAAATCTTGCAGGAGGGAGGTCTAGGTTGTCTCTTCCTCAGCCTCCCCCTGGGGCAGGACAGGGCCTTGAACATGGAATGTACTGTTTAGGGTATGGCAGACTGATGGGTTGGGGGCCAGTTTTCAGAAGCTAGTAGTGTTTGCCAGACCAGGAGTGAACCCTGGACACTGACCCAGTCACTCAGGAGTGAAATCTGTGCCCTGATTTTTGACTGGGAGGTAGGAAAAAGAAAAAGTCTCCCAGCCTGGTACTGGGTCTCCACCCATCTCAGTATCAAATACCCAAATACTCTTGGTCATAGGGTTCCTGCTGGGCACCTAGACTGGGACAGAGAGCTGGGACACTGCATTTCAGCAGAGGCACAGCCCTTGTTTGTGTGTGTGTAATGAGAGTCGTTTAATCTGATTGAATAGTCAAATGCATAGGAAATTTTACCCCACTGTGGACTGCAGATCTCTGACCAAGGAGCTGAGGTTTTTCTTTTGTTTTGCTTTTGCCTTTTCCCACTCAACAGTGCCTAAAGTATCTTTAGAGTCTGAAAGCCCTCAAGGTTGGGTTGTTTATTTTATTTTACTTATTTACTTCTTATTTATTTTGTGGTATTGGGGATTGAACACAGGGCCTTGTACATGCTGGGAAAGCACTTTACCACTGAACTACACCATTAACCCTTTTTTATTTTTTGCGGCACTGGGTATTGAACCCAGGGGTGTTCTACCACTGATCTACATCCCCTACCCTCTTTATTTCCCATTTTTTTCTTTTTTATTTATTTGTTTATTGTTTATTTATATATGAAAGCAGAATGCATTACAATTCTTAGTACACATATAGAGCACAATTTTTCATATCTCTGGTTGTATATAAAGTATATTCACACCAATTGATGTCTTCATACCTGTACTTTGGACAACAATGATCATCATATTCCACCATCATTAATAACCCCATGCCTTTATTTCTCATTTTGAATCAGGCTCTTCCTAAATTACCCAGGTTCGCCTTGAACTTGTGATTGTCCTGCCTCAGCCTCTTAAGTAGCCATGATTATAGGTGTGCACCACTATACCTAGCTAGGATTGTTAAGTTTAGAGTGCACAAACTCTCTGTGGGGGCTGCACATTGTTGAGGGCGATGGTGCTCTAGTCTCAGTGGAGGAATAGAGTTTTCAATGAATTCTTGGAGCAGACTGACAGAAAAATAAGGCCCAAGTTAGGTTTTTCAGGAAGATGAGCTAGGGGTGCTAGAATTGTCCTTAAGAGAAAGTCCAGGGCAACAAGGTAGGAACAACCAGAGAGAATGTGAATATGTGTCTGACGGCTGCTAGGAGCAGAAAGAAGTTTTGGAGAGGTGCCTGGGGCTACTACAAATTCTGCCCTACGAGGCACAGGCTGTTCTGCCCTTTAGATGCTTCCTCTGCCAATCTGGCACTCTGTCATTTGTCCATCCTGGTCATAGGAGTGGCTTAACTGGGTACTTATGAACTCAGAAAGTCCTGTGAAAGCAGTTCATATCTCCCACCCTATGGCTCAGGGGTTGAAGCTTCTGAGGGATGAGTAGCACAGGGCTGGGGGAGCAGGGGTGCAAAAGAGCCTGGTATGAGAGGAAGCTGATACACTCGCTCCTGCTCCATACAGCCATTCTATTTGCTTGTAAGAGCCCTTTTAGGCCACTCCCAAGACCCTCCCATATCTGCCCAACTTTTGCCCTTCCCTTTCCAAAAGCCTAATCTATACATTCCTTGTCCACCAGTCTCTGACCACATTCCTGACACTTACCTTTGTAAATGATGCCAAGTGTCTTCTTGCCTGGGCAAATGTTAACTCCCGAAGAAATGGGTTCGACAGTGCTCATACTCAGGTCCTCCTTTAACAGCCCTAGTCCTCTTTCAGCATCTCCCACAACCCAGAGGGCAGGAGGAGGCTGGGGAAGTGAGGAGGGTCAACTGTTCTACTAGAGTGGTCCAGGACATACGCTGCAGGTGTGGAGTCAGTTCCTGCCTTCAATATGGGAGTTTGGATATGGAGGCTTGTCTGGGAGAGCCCCAGCCACCACAGGCCATCTGAGAGGAGGCACCAGCACCTGGAGACTCCCAGTCTGTCTATGCATCAGTCCTACAGCCCCTTTACTAGTCTGGAACCATCGTCCCACTTTCAAGTGGTTCTAAGAACTCATTCTTTGGACTCTGAGTCGTCTGCCTATCTTCTTGCCAATTACCCTCCTCCAAAGCTGCCATCCTTCTGAAACAAGGTCACTGTCCAGCTTAAACACTTTCAATGACTCATTTCTCCCTAAATAAATACATTTATCCTGGTATGAATGTTAATTCAACATCTTTTTGGACTCATTTCCTACCATAAACCCAAGCTTCAGCCACACTAGATCTCTCCAACAAACAAATTCATTTCTCTAGGATTCTGTTTATGTTGTTCTCTCTCCTGGGAATGCCCTTTATCCATTCCTCTTTCCTAGACATTCATTCTTTAAGGCCCATCTCCAATCTGGCCTCCCCTGTGAACCAGGCCCAGACATGCAAGGCAGAAATAACACCTCTGTCTCTAGACTCCCATGGAACATGGCCCCCACACAATGAATAAAATGAAACCATTGCTTAGGGAGCGATTGATTATTTGATGTCAATTATTCTGTGTCACATGAATCATCTCATTTATCACCTATCTCAGACCCCTTACCTACCATATAAAGAATTCAATTGTCCTCATTTTTAGAAAAGGAAACCAAAGTTCAGAGAGGTTAAATGCTTGCCCAAGCTCACAGAGCTAGGAAGAGTCAGAGCTGGGATTTAAATTCATGGAGTTGGACTCCCAAGTCCACACCCCTTCATATGTGTTCATATGGCCATACCACTATCTGACCTGTGAGGGCTGTTAGTTGGCCTTTTCAGGATAGGGTCTGTCTTGTTTGTCAAGACACCCCGTGGGCCTGGGTCAGTGCCAGGCACAAGCACTCAGTAAATGTTTGTGGAGTTGATTGAAGTGAGCAAGTAAGTGAGCAACCTCACTTACCTATTAACAACCATAGCAAAAAGAGCTTCTGAGGTGGAGACTTCAGAAGAGTGTTCTAGCAGGAAGGCAACAGGGAAAGGCCTGTGTCTACCCTCTGCCTTGTCCTTGCCCAGCATTTCTGAGTTGAGGTTGAGCCTGGCAGCTCTCAGGGAGTCCTGAAGGCCAAAGCTGCAAAGCTCTTAGAGTTCTTGGGGTCCAGTGGGAATAACATTCGGGCTCTACAAATGTAGTCTCCCTGCCCCCCACCTGTCTTCTGCTCCTGGCGTCTATGATGAGTGCAATGCCAGGCAACAGGCCTGATTCCTTGAGAGAAACTGTCCTCCTTCTCAGAGTACCCCTGGGACCCCAGCCCCTCCTCAGGGCCCCTCAAGCCTCACCCTCAGTGCTGGCATCATCCACCAGTATGATCTCCTTCAGCAAGATGGCAGGGCTGGTGTATAAGACACTGTACACCGTTCTCAGCAGTGTGGACCAGGCCTCATTGTGGAACACAATAATGACACTGGTGCTGAGCAGTGGGGGGCAGCGCGGGAATTTCTGGTCCACACACCTGGAAGGATGGGAGAATGGAAACAGCTGTCCAGGTCCATGGAAATTCTAGGAGTAGGAAAGGCTGGGTCTAAAGCTCCCCTAAACCATCCTTTGCTCCTGTGAACCGCCAGCTGACATCCCCTGCTATGGCTCCTTGATTTCCTATCACATGCTCTGAGCTTTGCACAGGTCCTAGCCAACACACCCCAACCTCCCCTGGTCTCCAGAGCTGGCTCAGTGCTCCAGATGTGATGCTCAGTCTTTCCCACCTCCTCCTTCCTTCATCTGTTCTCTACTATCAGGCTAGGACTTCCCAGGGCTGACTCTTTGCCTGTAGTATGTGTACTGCGTAAAGTGAAATCCAGTCTAGAAGTCCCCAAGGGGTAAGTGATAAAGGGCAAATTTGGCATTTGAGAATGTTGACTACAATTTTCTTACTCAATGTGAGGAAAAAAGGTTCTTCCATTTTTAATTTACAGTTCCTCTCTAATCCATTTCCCTATTAACATCCTATAATACAATTCTACTATCACAGTCAATTTCCTGCAAACTTTTCTCTATTCCCATCTACTACAACAACCATTCTGTGGCATTTGGTCACACTGCCATCTAGACACTCCATCTTTGGGTGAGAATCCGGAGTTCGGTAATCCCATGGTTTAACACCACTTCTAGTACCCCTCTGTTGTTCAGAGAGATTGCTCATGGGCCCTCCAGAGAGATTCTCCAATTTCCTCCACTGTGCCTGAAACAATGCCCTCCTTTGCCAACAAGCTCACAGTAACACCAAGTGACCCTTGTTCTGGGTTATGATACTTGTAGTCCAAGTCTGAGGAATTCCAGGCTCATAGCCCTAAAGGATCCTGAATTTGGGATGAAGAGCTGCATGTGAGAAAGGCCAGAAAGAGTCTAACATTTTTGTTATTGTTGTCACTGGGGATTGAACCCTGGAGCACTCTACCACTGAACTACACCCCCAGCCCTTTGTATTTTTTTTTTTTATTTTGCGACAGGTCTTGCTAAGTTGTTGAGTCTAGCCTCAAACTTGGATCCTCCTGCCTTAGCCTCCCGAGTCACTAGGATTACAGGGGTGGGCCACTGCACCCATCAAGGGTGTAACTCCTAAATTGAAAAAGACAAAGGCTGAGTGGGGACTCAGAATCTTTAACTTGAAGACAGTGTGAACACAGCTGTGGCCACATTAGATGAGGTGGGGGCAGCTCAAAGATGGAAGTGTTGATTTCATCATCAAGACTGAGAATATAAACAGTTTCAAATAAAGGCTGGAATGACTTCATGGTCTTGTGGCCTTCACTGGAGGAAACCAGGTGGTGTGAGGACATTCCAGACCTCCAGGGCTGTAGTTAGGAAACATCAGCTCTCCCAACAGGTTTGCCTCGGAGTCCCACTGATTCTGGGACAGGCCTCAGCAGAGGGCAAGGCCACTGAAACCACAGCCTGCTATCAGTCCTTCCCAGGTACCTCTGTCCCCAATACTAGTCCCAAACCCTGAGTTCCTTCTTCTCTATCCTGTCACCTTCATAACTGTGTTTCTCTCTCTCAGGTCTCTGTAGGTCTCTGACCTGCCCATAATATTCCTTTAGTTCCTGGGATAAGGACAACTGGTCAGTGAAAGAAAAGAGGGCTTATAGGAAATCCTTCCTTGTACTCTCAAATGCCCTTCAACTTTATTCCTGGCACATGGCCTGGGGCCACAGCCCTAACTTCAAAATCTCTGGTAAAGCCCGGGCCTCCACCCAGGACTCAATGCTACTTACTCAGGGGGTCGGGTGTCTGGCCCCAGGGCCC
Source organism: Marmota monax (assembly GCF_021218885.2). Lineage (NCBI taxonomy): Eukaryota > Metazoa > Chordata > Mammalia > Rodentia > Sciuridae > Marmota > Marmota monax. The sequence goes on from NW_026695227.1 coordinate 32,277,158, forward strand.
TGTGCAGGGAGATCCGGTCACTGGCAAAAGCATTGAAGCAGTGCTTCTTATAGCCCTCTTCCTTTTCCTGGATCTCCAGGGGGGTCCACTCACTCTTCTCAAATGCGGTCCCGTCTGCCCCAGGGCTGTTGGGGTCCTGTGGGGGCCGTTCCCAGAAAGGCTTCAGCTCAGCTGGGGTATAGAACCCAGGCAGGCAGGACTGGTTTATGGAGACTGGAGCCTGCTGGGGCTCTGGAGCCCTGATCTGAAGCTTGGGCATTGAATCTCTAAGGTTGTTCACAGCCCCTAGCATGATGTCCAGCACGTGATCCTTCTGGTTCACCAGAGACTTCAGCCATGGTTTCTCTGTGGTCTGCTTCCTGCTACTTATGTCCTTTTGCCGGATGAAGAGGAAAAGCATGAAGGCACTGCCCACCATGGCCAGCCGCAGGGTCATGTGCCGTCTGCGGAGGAGCCTCATCCTCCACAACCAGTGGGGACCCCAGCAGGCTCAGCTCCAAGTACCAGGCCTGACCCTGAAAATAGCTTGATATGTCGTGGTGGCCACACTGTGGGGTCTTGGCCTGAGAAAGGAAGGGAGAGAGAAAAATGAGGCAAGATAGGGGTGGGGAGGGAGCTGGGGTTTGGAGCTATAGTCCAGGCTCTTTTCTGAATAGTGGCATCACCTTTAAACGGTCACAATGTGCTGGTGCTTAAATCTTGTTCATTTGTAAACTAAGAAACTGGGCTCTGTTTCTTTCTTGCCCTAAGATTCTGACATTTCATGGATTTGGGCAATTGGAACATTGAAACTCTACAGGAAGACACTCAATCAACATTAACATTTTAGGAAACAACTTGGTACTAACAAGTAAAATGTATGTTTGTATGTATTGGTACTAGGGATTGAACCCAGGGTCACTTTACTGCTGAGCTATATTCCCCATCCTTTTTATTTTCTATTTTGAGACAGTTGCTGAGGGTCTAACTAAATTGCTGAGGCTAGACTTGAGCTTGCAATTCTCCTTTTTGGCTTTCAGAGACACTGGAATTTCAGCCGTATGCCACCACACCTGCCAGGTTTGTTTATTTAAAATTTTACTTGGTTAGCCAGATATAGTGGCCCACACATCTATTCCCAGAGACTCGGGAGGACAAGGTAGGAGGATCACAAATTTGAGGGCAGCCTCAGCAACTTAGTGAGATTCCATCTCAAAAAAAAAAGGTCGGGGGCAAAGGCTGGGGATGTAACTTAGGGATAAAGTTATATCCCCAGCCTTTCTGAATAGTGGCATCACTATTCAGTGAGTTCTTCACTGAGTTCTATCTACCCCCAGTACTGAGTACTCCATTCCTACTTTTATGTCCCAGATAAACTCTACTGCATGCAAACCAGGAAGCCTAGACAAGAATGTTTATAGGAGCACTGTCAAAACCACAAAAATCTGGTAACCATCTACAAGTACATTGGCAACAGAATGAATAAAGTGTGAAATAGCTGCACTATGAAGTTCTCTACAGCCATAACAAAGAATGAACCACTTCTCCATGCAACATGTAGACCTAAGGTTGGGTGGAAAAGCCAGTTGCAGAAAGACTTACATAGGGGCAGGGAATGTGGCTGAGTGGTAGAGTACTTGCCTAGCATGCATAAAGCCCTGGGTTTATTCCCTAGCACCATAAGATCAAATAAAAGGAATACACATATGGTGTGATTCCATTTACAGACAATTTGAAACCACGTTGACACTAAACAACATGTTGTTATGAATACAAATGCATTTTTGTATTCATATTCATATTAAATAGGTATTAATATAAACAATAAAGAAACTAAAGGAACAATAAAGCCAAAGTTTCTGAACAAGGAAAAAAAAGGTATGGGATTAGAGATGGGCAATAGGGAACTTAGAAATAGAGCTTGACTTTGCCCCGAATTAAATAATAGCTGCTGTTCACCAGAAGTCTTACTGATAACATCAACAGTCAATCGATCATATTTGGTATATATAATAGATATGGTGAAAAATGCGCATGAACCAGGGATCACTTTTTAGTGTGATACTCAATTTTCTGAGAGAAACTGCTCATTTGAAGATAATTAGTGTTGCATGCTGTTTCAACTGGATACTCAAAATAATGGAACTCACCACCACAGCAACAGGAGGTAGCTACAAAATTATTACAGGGGTACAATATGTACAAAGTTATTTTACGTAGTTATGATTTGTTTTTTGGTGCTGGGGATATAATTCAGGGCCTTGTGCATGCTAATTACACAATTTAACACTGACTTACATCCCCAAACCCCAGTTATGATTTAATATTGTACCTTTACATTGGCTACATTTCTCTCCATTCAAATGGTATCATGTGTGGTCTATATTTGTGTGCTTAAATTCTGATAAAATTTAGTTTTTTACATCTGGGCACGGTGGTGCATGCCTGTAATACCAGTGGCTTGGGAGGCTGAGGAGGGGAATCACAAGTTCAAAGCCAACCTCAGCAAAAGCGAGACACTAAGCAACTCAGTGAGACTCTAAATAAAATACAAATTAAGTCTAGGATTGTGGTTCAGTGGCCAAGTGCCCCTGAGTTCAACCCCTGATAACTCCCCCCAAAAGAAATTAACTTTTTATAATAGATTTTTGTATATTTTATGTTAGTAAATAATAAAATAGATTAAAATAAATTTTATCTACCTATATTTCACATACTCATGACATATCTAATATTTTTCAATATTTATAGGATAAAAGATTTGTCAGTTTTTTAAACTGGTGAAAATCTCCCTCTTCATACACACACAAAATTCATGTATGAATGCACCCACACAGTTTAAACTCATATTGTCCAAGGACCAACTAACTATTCTTCCAAATCTACTCATTTATAATGAAAATTTTAAAAAGATCTTTAAACTTAAGATTTTATGATACCTTCCAGGCAGGACCAAGCATGGGTGCTCATCAGTTTCCAACCTCAGGAATGTATCCCACACCTCAAAGGATGAGTATTTGCAAAACTTTCCTGGGGCCAGCTCTGGAAGTCTAAGGCTCACTGATGGAGCACTAGATGTTGGTGGCAAGAGAATGGAGCATGAATGCAGTACTGCACCTATAGTAACAGCACCTACCTCCTAGGGTTGGTATATGGATTAACTTTGAAAAAAAAATGTGGAAAAAATTGGCAGTCTCTGTACATATTAAGTTCTCAAAAAGCATTAGTTATTATCATTAGGCATGCAAGACCCTTGGTGATTTATTTAATCCCTCTAAGTCTCAAATTTCCTCATCTATAAAGTGGGAATAACTAATACCTAACTCACAGGGTGCTGATGAGGATTAAATGGGATATTGTACGTAAAATACCCAGCAGAGTGCCTGGCATTTACTAAGCTCTCAATAAGTGGTATCAAGTATTTCTATTATGATAATTAATGAATCCCTGCTCAACCTCCCAGGAATTAACCTCAAGCATCTGGTCCCTGGCCAAAACCACGATGATCATCCCTTGCATATTTTGCTTAAAAGTAACTCTGGTTCAGCTCTTTATTTCTGCTATTTAAACCTACTCTCTCCTGCCCGTGGGGAAGCCTGGCATAGTCACTTACATCTGGGGAATACATGGCTGTCATAATCTCGACAGGGAGCAGGGTTTGCTCTGGGCATGGGGAGACTGGCACTTTCTTTCATAACATTAGATTCAGCAGCAGCATCAAAAAATCAAACAAAAGAAATCTCTTTGGGCATTTGGTTTGCATTTTTTGTATTGTCTAGGAGATGGGAGAGATTTGTTCATTCTGCCAATATTTATGGGATATCTGTTATCTGCTGGCAACTCTGCAAACTGTGGGAACATAGGGGTGAACAAGGCCCAGGGAGTGTTCATCAGTTGAGGGAGTAAGATGTTAAACAGTGATTACTCAGCAAGATGGTAATACAAGAGAGGCACCTTGGGTGATGAAAGAGAAGGGAATCTCAACAAATATTGAAAAGTAGAGACATCCCATCAGGGGAGGAAGCTTGTGCTGAGCACCAACACAAGAGTAGGAGTCACCCTGGTGAAGTGAGCATGTTCCAGGCAGAGAGAAGAGCACAAGCAGAGGCCTAGGGGTGGGAACAACATGGCCAATCAGAAAACGGAGAGCCATCTGCTATGGTGGGAGTATGAAGTCTGATGGGAGCAACAGCAGATGAGTCTGAACAGGCAACTGGGGAGTTTGCCCTTGACCTGAGGTGTGAGCAACAATAAAGGATTAGCTGGGAGTCCAGAATTCCAGGAGAAGCAATATAACAGCTGGTAGAAAGCGTCTAGGAGAAGGACCTGCTTGGCAGCTGGATGGTCAGTTAAGAGAGGCCTGAAGGGTCTGACCCAGTAGAGCAGCAGAGCCAATGAAGAGGGGGAATGTAGTGATGGGGTGATAGCAAAACTCCCTTGGGTGTTAGGGTGGGACACAGAGGGACGTGAAGGAATGCAAGACTCAATTCCTGTTCTCCAGGGATTTAAAATTCTTGCTGGACTGTAACTAAGAACAGAGTAGGGACGAAGAGCATGAGAAGAAGATTAACATTAAACAGAGATGAGAGGTGGGAGGGAAAGGGAGAGAAAAGGGAAATTGCATGGAAATGGAAGGAGACCCTCAGGGTTATACAAAAGAACATACAAGAGGAAATGAGGGGAAAGGGAAAAATAATACAAGGGGGAGAAATGAAGGTCAGTAGAGGGGGTAGAGAGAGAAGAGGGGTGGGGAGGGGAGGGGAGGGGGGATAGTAGAGGATAGGAAAGGTAGCAGAACATGACAGTCACTAGTATGGCAATATGTAAATCAATGGATGTGTAATTGATGTGATTCTGCAATCTGTATATGGGCTAAAAATGGGAGTTCATAACCCACTTGAAGCAAAGTGTGAAAGATGATATATCAAGAACTATGTAATGTTTTGAACAACCAACAATAAAAAATTAAAAAAATTAAAAAAATAAAAAATAAATAAAAAAGAAAATAAAAAAAATAAAATTCTTGCTGGAGAAAGAGGTGGTAGCAGGGGGTACAAGTAGCACCTGTCCCAGGAGGAGACAGGGCAGAAAAAAAAAAATCTTTCACAGAATCTCCTTTTGTCCTTTGAACCCTGACTATATTACCTATTCAAAAGTTCATAACAGTCAGATGTGGTGACACATGCCTGTAATTTCAGTGTCTCGGGAGGCTGAGGCAGGAGTTCAAAGCCAGCCTCAGCAGTAGCAAGGTGCTAAGCAATTCAGTGAGACCTGTCTCTAAATTAAAAAACAAACAAACAAACAAATGAAATAGGGCTGGGAATGTGACTCAGTGGTCCAGTGCCCCTGAGTTCAATCTCTGGTGCACACACAAAAAAGTTTATAACATTAAAACTTAATGATAGCCTAGAGAATTAGCTGAAAAGGTAAGACTTTCCTGTGGAACTGAAGGGGGTTTAAGGGAAGAAATGAGGGTTCAATGTAAAGGCAGTTTTCTGACCCTGGTTTAGAACTATGCTGGGGTCAATCCAAAGGGTTCTCATTGAGCTAAACACCTCATTAATTCTTGGAACTGCTGCAGCCAAGCCCAATTGGAGAGCTACAGAATGGGATAGTATGGAACATTCTGCAGGCAACATGTTTTCTGCTATCTTCTGTCTACCTTCCCCCTCCAGCAAGAAAGAGAACACAGTTAACAATGAAGGTGTGGTAACATTGTGCTTATTAGCAGTACCCACTGCTTTAGGACTCACCTCCTCTAGGAATGTGAGCCACCCAGGTCACTCCAGCTCACTCTTTCTGGCACTGCCTTCTGGTCCCCGAAGCAGGGTTCGTCTCCTTTATTTCTCCTGGAGAAAGAGAACTAGGGTCAAAATGAGCTGCTCCCAGGCATTCGCTCTCTCAGTCCAACTAGCTGTCTAAAACTTTTCTTTCTGGAATCTATAGTTCCTCAAGGTACTCACCACATCCTGAACTGAAACAAGACACCTGTGATTAGGCTTGGCAGTAATCACTGTCTGGTTTGTTTGCTCGGCATGCAGGCAACCAAATAGTCCCTCAGAAGAGACACATAATCCAGTGGGCCACAGGAGTTTGGGATTAAAAATTCCTGCCCTGTGCATAGGAGATGATTCCCACAAGTGCGGTTAGCAAGAGCTGGGTGGTCACCCCCTCCACCAGCCTTGGAGAAGGAATAGCTCCTACTGTGGTACTTTGTTAAGTGCAAGGCTTCACAGGATCCACCTGCCATGTCCTGCCTATCTCCCTCACCTTTGGGGTCCCACACCCAGGGCCACTGATAAAAAAAAAGTGCCCATAGTGCTTGTCCACTTACTCCCCTCCTGCTGTTGCTGATCATTTGTCTTTTTAATTCATCAGACTCTCAATTCACTGAGATAATGCCAGAAATCCTCTTATGGGAAGTCTTCCTAGATTAAATGAATGGGACTTGCTTCCTGGGCCCCACCAAGCAAAACAGGAATGTACCTTCTCTCGTGGGTGTGAGGACCAGGAGCCAGAGGCTAGCCAACCACTAACCAAACCTCTTACAGTGCTATAAAATAACTTAAGAATGTGGCAGATCAGCATGAAAAATAATTCTTGAAAAGAATGAATGATGAAAAAGGAATTATCAAATTGTATCACATGTAATATGGGTAGGTATTATTCCATTAAACTTTCATTTCAGGTATTATTTATACATACACACATGCAGTTCTGAGCTTTAATAACTTCAGAAGTATGAAATTCAGAAATATGAAGGCTACAGATGTTAAAAAATGAATATCGCTGGAAAGTTTCATTTAAATTTCCTTTGCCTTTGTTAGTCTTATCAACTTTGAATAATCAATTTTTATTTTAATCTTTATCCTCAGTTCATTGAAGATGACAAACAGTATCTGATAGAAAATTAAAACTAGAATTTTGTTATTCAAAATTCATAAAATAAATTTAAATGATCCAAAACAAATTTTTTTTTTGTACCAGGGATTGAACCTAGGGGCATTTAACCACTGAACCATATCTCCAGCCCCTTTTTACATTTTATTTAGAGACAGGGCCTCACTGAGTTGCTGAGGTTGGCCTGAAACTCCTGTTCCTCCTGCCTCAGCCTCCTACTGGGATTACAGCACCATGATGTGGCTGATCAAAAAAAAAATTGGGGGGGGGGGGGGCGGGGAACCAGGAATTGAACTCAAGGGCACTCAACCACTGAGCCACATCCCCAGCCCTATTTTATTTAGAGACAGGGTCTCACTGAGTTGCTTAGGGCCTTTTTTTTTTTTTTTTTTTTTGCTAAGGCTGGCTTTGAACTTGTGATCCTCCTGCCTCAGCCTCCTGAACCACTTGAATTATAGGGTGTGCCACCATACCTGACTATAAAAATCTAAATTTTATCAGAACTTATGCACACAAATACAGACCATACATGATGCCATTTGAATGGAGAGAAATATAGCAAATGTTAAGGTAAAATATTAAATCATAACTGGGGGTTGCAGATATAACTCAGTTTGGTGGGGTGTCACCCCACCAGGCTGATCAAATTTTTGAATGACTTTTTTTTGTTGTTACTTTGTATAATTTATACTCCTGATGTTATTAAGGTATAAAACTGCCCTAAGAGTTTTTGGGTTACCTGCCACACATATATGAGGTCTTGTAAAGCTTCTTCCTTTCCGGTCATAGAAGTTTGAAAGCCCACGTTGGGCAAGGGCTCCACAAATGACCTCCATCCCTAGCCCTGGCCTCCTATTTCCACCTACACTCTGGCCTCATCACTGCCTGCCTTGTGTCAGAGGCATCTCTTCTCCCTCCTGGGACCTGAAAGGCCTTGTTGTTTCCACCTTTTTATCACTTGCAAAGCCTAGCATTCCTTTGATATGGAGTAGGTGTTCCATAAACTCTTATTAAATGCAATGAAGCCAGAGAGGTTAAACATTAAGCACTGGCTACACTAAATGATGTTTTGAACGCACTTGCCACAGGTATTTTCATTATGTGATATTCTGCTGTTAGACCCCCCTTAGCTTGCTGTCTTGATTAGTTGTCTGAGTTCAGTGCCCTCATCTTACTGGTGAGGCTATCTTGGTTAGTGACTTCACTTGGTTAGGTGACACCCCATCACTCACAAGCCCAGAACCCTGCTGCTCTGCTAGCTAACTCTCACCTCCCCCTTGGAGGTCATGTGGGTTCCAGGCTCTAGCAGAACTTCCCTTTCCACTCCCAGACCCCCTGTGTGGCATTTGCCCTCCTCCAGCTCCCACCCAGGGATTCAAATACTTTAAATATGCAGAAACTGAGAAGTCCCAGGCAAAGTCTCTGTTTTGTGAAAGCCAGGGTCAGCCACTCAGAACACACCCTTGCTGGCCAGGTGGCCTTTTTTGTAACAAAGTTTCTTCCTGTTTATTGAATGAGCTGTTCACCTCCGGGAGAGGTGGCAGCCAAGAAGCAAGCTGATTCGTCATACCCAGGGGGATGTTTGCTCAAGTTAGTCAAACTACAGCCCAATTACAAGTCTCTTTGAAAAGTAAGGACTGCTATCACTCTCACTGAGGGCACAGGTGTCTGAAGCTGGACATCATGTTAGGGAGGGGACAGGTCAACTTCAAGCTCCTGGTGGAGAAAGGGACTACGAGGCTGTTTGGCCAGATGTTGGTTGCCTATTCTTCCTGGCTAACACTTTCTCCCCATCAAGCCCAGCTCTTGTTTCCTGTCCCCAGTACCATGCTATGAACAGAGGGGTAAATTATCTCTTCCAAAGCTCTCCTCCCACCTCTGACCCTTTTGACCACAGAATACTGGGAGTTTCCCCCATAATTACACCTTTAAGACACTTTTGACTTTTCCTCAAGACCAAAGCTGCAGTACTTATTTGTCCCCAAGAAATGTGCTGAAAGTTATTCCTGTACCAGTCTATTAACATTTCCCCCCAGTATATCTAGGTTCATTCTATATTTACATTCGATATGAAGCTGAAGTTATCCAAACATAGATTTTCAACTGAAAAACCCAACCCAACTTTGCCTCACACTGTATACCCAGATCAGTGCTTGGCATATAGTAGGTGCTCACTAAATCTTTGTTGACTTATTCTGAGCAAAAGTCACTGAAAATCAAATTGACAGGGAGACAAAGAGGAAGTTCAACAGCTTATAGGGTTTTCCCTGGAGGATCTCCAAGCCCTGCCAGGTGGGGAAGAGGTGTGTCCTGGACCCCTAGGAATCCAGGGATGAAAGACGGTCCCAGGCAGGGTATAAGTGGGCTTCTCTACTGGCCTAGGAATTCTGGTGACAAGCAGTGTGGACTTGAAGGAAGACAAAGAAAAAAAAAAAAAAGTTTAACCATCTGTTGGTTTCAGGGGATTGGGAGACAGGGCAAGATCAAAATAGAGGAAAAAAGGGTGTTCCTGAAGACTGGGACCAATCTCTAGATTGGAGAGGGTGAAACTGAGGTTTTTCCTTCTCACTCCCACAGCCTGCTCTAGGTTGTGGAATTTCTACCCAGGGAGACTGGATACTCTATCTGCCACATTTTGAACTCAGGATCTGGGCCCTGTCCCTTAAGGAGCCAGCCTTCCCAGTTTCCCACGGTGGCCAGTCACATCAAAATCCTCAAAACAGGGCTTGGGATGTGGCTCAAGTGGTATAATGTGTTCTCCTGGCATGCATGAGGCACTGGGTTTGATCCTCAGCACCACGTAAAAATAAAATAAAGATATTGGGTCCACATAAAACTGAAAAATATATTTTAAAAAATCCTCGAAACAACCCCAACTAATTAATTAAATACTATAGAGTATTTAATCCCTTCTCCATGGTGGGTTCACCCCAGGCTTACTCCCAGGTCCTGTTGATTCATTCCCTAACTCCAGGATCCGCCCCTTCCTCTCTACTCTCAAAATCAGCAAATCAGCATCTGAAAGGGTACCCTTACAGCCCAGCATCTGGATAATCAGCAGAGCTGCCAGCCAGGCTCCTTTGCCTCAGGCCTGTCTCCCCCTTTTACCATCAGAACAGCCGTGTTCATGTTCCTTTGGTTCTACTTGATTGTGGCGGAAACGCAGCCTGGGCAGTGTGCTTCCTGTTTGCACACATTCTCAAACTTGACCAGATGCTTGGCACTGGCTGGCTCTCCCTCCTCAAATCCTTGCTCCTATCTCCCTGGTAAGCAGGCCATGCTTCTGTTCAAATTCTTACTCCTAAGTCCCCTCTTGCAAAAGAAGCCTTCTTAGACAAAGGTGTGTCTCGATGCCCCCAGGATCTAGGTGTGTTTATTTGCTTCTAAGTTTCTCACTGGCTTTCCCCATGTAGGAATTCCTCCTAGATTTCATGGAGGCAAACCAACAGCCCTAGACACCTACATATTATTTCCCTTCTCCCTGATCCTTATATCCTGGTCCCCAAACTTCTATTTCCTGACTCATCCATGTGGCCTTCAGTGCCTGCAGCATTCTTCTGCCCTGGGGTATGTGGTTAGGCCATTTCCTAGGACCCAGAGTAGGCTGGACAGGGTTCAGGAGAATAATCTGACCCTTTAGGGCTCTCAGGTACCATAAAAGAGTCTTCTAACATTCCTTTTTTTCTCCCTGGACTGAACCCATTCTTGTTCATCACACAAGCCTTTTATATAGCACAATTACAGCATTGAGCTTGACACAGAGACAGGCACTGCCCTACACTTGACCTCTTGCTTATTCAAATCCTCACTCTCAGACCCATCAAATGAGAATGGTCATTTTGGGCTTTCCCAAAGAGGGACAGGGGCTAAAGATCCAAGTTCACCCAGGCTCTGACATAGCCACTCAAGAGTCCCTCCAGCATGTACACACCCCTCTGGTCCTTAGTTTCACTTCCAGGGCTAGAAATATCAGAATATATCTGTAGGAGTCATAAGATATTTAGGGAAATACTATTTTTTTAAGACAGGGTCTCACTTTGTTGCCAAACTATAAACTAGCCTCAAACTCCTGGGTTCATGTGATCCTCCTGTTTCAGTCTCCCAAGTAGCTGGGACTACAGGTACACATCACTGTATTCTATCAAATCAAGTTATAGTTATCTTCTCCATTTTACACAGAATAAAAGTGAAACACAGGAACATTAACTAACCAAGGTCACACTGCTAGGAAGTAGCTGTGCTGAATTTGCACTCAGGCTCATCTCTCTTCAGAGCCTTCTGCCTTACCCATGGCACTATATTGTCTTGCATTTGGCTGGTGCTTGGAGATTTGCCAAAAAGCACTTTCATATATACCTTCTCATTTGCTCCCCACCCAGGGAGTGTTTACGTGATTTGGACAAGGTTATACAGCTAAATTAGTGACAGACTTGAGTCAGCAGCCTTCCACCTTCATTATACCCACTGTCTCCCTGCATGACAAGCCCTTGGCCCTAGAATGAGCTGACCCTCTTAGTCCTGACTTCAGTTCTAGGCAATGGCTACACAGACTGCAATGATCATATCTCTTTGCCAGGTCTCTCCAGTTGAACTTGGCTAAGATGTTTCCAATCTCAGAGGGCACCTGATAAACATCAGGGCCTCCCCTTTACAGGCCTGAGCTCTTCCATGATGTGGCGGATAGGAGTTAGTTGTTCTGCCAACCATGGGTGGTGATTATTTAGCAGCCCAGTATCTCCCATGGTATGGTGAGTTCCAGATTTCCATCTTCCCTTGCACTCAGCCCTGATACTCCTGAGAGCAGGGGGTTTTTTTTGTTTTTGTTTTTTTCCTGTTACCTTTGGATTCTTAAAATGCATGGTACCCGGGGCTGGAATTGTGGCTCAGCGATAGAGCGCTCGCCTAGCACGGGCGGGACCCGGGTTCCATCCCCAGCACCACATAAAAATAAAGGCATTGTGTTGTGTTCATCTACACCTAAAAAAATAAATATAAAAAAATGCATGATACTGGAGCTGGGAAATGCCTGCAATGATCCTGGCCATTGTTGGATAATTAGAACAAAAGCATATTTCAAAACCCTGGCCTTGCCTTGCTCTAGTAATCACATGAATTTGTCTGTGTCATCCTTCCCAACCTTTCTCTGATGAGTAGGGAAACAGCTCACCCATTGGAGAGGAGAAGTAGGCCTACACAGTGCACACACATCCCTGGTAAAATAAGCATAAGTCCTGGAGGCTTTTTGGTGTGTCCTGAGTTATTAACCTCACCCAGTGTCTGTAAACTGTGTTTGTGGGCCTGGGGTGATCTGAGAGCACAGTGTTAAGACCCTCCTTGGGACCTCTTGGTTAATAGAGGATGTCTGTTTGAAGCTTTGTTGGCAAAGTGATCACTGCCAGTGCCCACACAGGTAGGACAGTCCTGTCCTACTCTCTGCAGAGCTCTGGGTCTGGGATGCCTGGCCCCTGGGGCAATACAAGCTGTTCCTCCTTTCTGTCAGCGTGAGGCTTGGAACAAGTGACGAGAAATCAGGAAGTTGATGACAGCCACAGTCATGCACAACCATCAGGTCCCCTCCCACACAATACCACACAAATCCCTCCCTACTCCCGAAAGACCCAAGCATTTAGGGGAGGTCAACCAAGTAGGGCTGTAAGGGACTCCCACCAGCAAGCTTTTTGCTTGCTTGTCCCTTCTGCTCAAGTGTGATGGGGCCGCGCTGGCAGGAGGAAACCTTTCTGATAGATTTTCTGTACTGGAGCACATAAGTCCTGGGTGGTCCAATCTGGGGAGACACACGCAGAAGGAATACCAAGGAGGGGCATGATATGAGGGGGAAAGGGTGTAGAGCCCCTGAGGGAGGACTATGGCTGGTACTCCTCCCACACCCCAAGTTCCAGAAGACGGTCTGGGCACCCCATTCACCCCTCAGCTCTTTGGTGGAGGAAGTACCACGGATGGAGGAACTACCCGCCACCCGCAACCGCCAAGAGCGCAGGCAGGAGGGACCAGTTTGGCCCTGCCCCTCATTTTACAGTGTGTGGGGTGTTGAAGAGGGACAGAGTCTGACGGACCCGGTGGTGGGAGCGAGGGCTTGGCAGAAGCGAGCCCGACTGGTGAGAAGTCCCGGGGAGCCGGTAAACTCTGGGTTCGGAGGCCGGGGACAGGGTCGCGGGTTCCTCTGCTGCTTACCTGTCGCGCCGAGGCAGAGCAGCCGCCCGGCCGCCGCGCCGCTCCAGGGTTTCCCGACGGGGCGGCCGGAGGGCGGGGCCGGGGCGTTCCTCCTCCGCGGCCCCGGCCCCGCCCCGCCCTCCCGCGCCAGGTGCAGCCCGCCACGCACCGCGCGGGGAGCGGCTCGCGGTCGGGTGGAGCGGCTCCCCGCCTTTTCCAGATCTCAGCCCACCCCGGGTGCTGTTTCCGCCGCCAGACTCTCAGCTCCAAAACAGATCGGAAGGTCCTAGACACCCCAAGGGCCACAGCCATTAGCAGAGCCCTTGGCGGCGCGTGCGGAGAGTCGCGGCGCGCCTGGAGACAGCTGGTTGACAGCGCGGCTGGAGGGTTCAGAGCCCCGAGGCTTGGCGCCAGAGTGAAAAAACGCGGCCTAGCAGGGAGGAGCCCCGAGGCTGTGTCATAGGCTTTGTCCCTTCATTTGCCGCAAGAGTTGGTATTAACTGTGTGCCCTGAGTGGTGCCAGGTCTCAGGTTAAACCAGCCTCAGAAGATACCTACTTATTGTCCGGACTGTACTGGGAGGTGGCTGATCACACAGCTAGTATTTTCTCTAAGTGTGGTCCCTTGACCCGCAGCATCAGCACCTCCAGGAAACTTTTTAGAAATGTAGATTCTAGCCGGAGGCGATGTCGCACGCCTATAATCCTAGCGGGGCTTGAGAGGCTGACGCAGGAGTCCTGATCGCAAGTTCAAAGCCAGCCTCAGCAAAAGCGGGACGCTAAGCAACTCAATGAGACCCTGTCTCTAAATAAAATACAAAATAGGGCTGGGGAGGTGGCTCAGTGGTCGAGTGCCCCTGGGTTCAATCTCTGGTACTCCCCCCCCCAAAAAAAATGTAGATTCTAGTGTCCTGCCGCAGAAGACCTAAATCTGAAACTCAGGATGAGACCCAGCGACTTGTATTTTTAAAGTCCTCCAGTTGATTGCGATTCACATTCAACTTTAAGAACTCTTGAACAATAGTGTCAGGGGTGGAATTAGAATCCAAGTAACTCAGACTGGAGGTATAGTTTAGTGGTGATAGTGCATGAATGAGAACTTGGGTTTGATTTCTGGCTACACACACACACACACACACACACACACACACGTAAATTCAATTCCTAAACCTATGTTCTGAATCATCCCACCAGGACTACGGGTCTGTTCATGGATGCTCTACAGTTCTAAGATTCTTTTTTTTTTAATTAAATTTTATTGATTTTAATTTGTTTTATATGACAGCAGAATGCACTTCACTTCACATTACATATATGCAGCACAATTTTTCATATTTCTGTGATGTAATATTTTAGGGTCCTTAGTAAGAGAGAGTAGCATGGATGACTCCAAATAGCTAATAATTTGAAAACTTTGTATGGTAGAAACTTGGACTGCTAATCCAAGTTTTTTTTTTTTTTTAATATTTTATTAGGTATCAACGCACCTTTATTTATTTGTTTATATGCGGTGCTAAGAATCAAACCCAGTGCCTCACATATGTGAGGCAAGCACTCTACCACTGAGCCACAACCTCAGCCCCTCCAAGTTTTGTTTTTTAATGAACTGGTATTTCCAAGTCCCCAAGACCTGGGAGCAGGGTGCATCTAGCAAGAAGTCAGTTCTAAAAGGAACTTGGAAGGGCTGGGGAAGCCACTTGGTGAAGGAAAGTAATCTTGTTTTCTGATCTAATGATAGAGTTGAGCTATTCAGTAGGCCAAAGACATTCCATGACCTCGCCTGGAGAGAAGGACAGCAGAGCTGGGGTTAAGAAGAGCTTGCCCAGCTACACTAGATCAGAGGGATGTTGAAGGATGACATTCCCACAGTTCTAGAGAGGGAGGAGGTGTCACTCAGTATTGGCATGGTCACCCATCTTCCCTAACTCTAAGCAGTGAGGAAACAGTTCTCTCTCCCACCACTCCCTTCCTTTCACACTCTATCTAGGAGGGGATTAATCTTCTAAAGAGACATTTCCCACAGAGCTTCTTTGATCATTCCTTTTAGCTCCTTTCAGACCCTCAGGGCTCATTCTAACTCTGTTCCAGGTGCCACCATTCCCACCCCACCACCCAGGAGTGGTGGTAGTGGTAGAGGGATTTACTGGGGATTTAACCCAAAGATGCTTTGCGCTGAGCTTCATTTCCCAGCTCTTTATTTATTTATTTATTTATTTATTTTTTAATTTTGAGACAGAATTCACTAAGTTGCAAAGGGTCTTGTTAAGTTGCTGAGGCTGGCCTCAAACTTGCAATCCTCCTGCCTCAACCTTTCAAGTTTGTGGTGGCAGCTGCCACATTCTTGTCACTTGCCTTATTCGACTACTGTCTTTCTTAGGATAAGGATGTTTTCTGTTGAAGGTTATGAAATGTTGCCCCTCATTTTTGTCTTCTTGGCAGCCAAATGCTCCCTGTATAGGTATGACCTATCGTCTTTGTTCCATTCTTCTCATTCTGTTCTGTGACCCTCAGGAATTGTGTGATCCTAAATCAGGACCCAACCTGACCTAAGGTAAGTAATCTCAGTTCTTTCCTAGGGTAGGTTCATGACCACTGACTCCAGGCTGGAGCTTGTGAGAGATTCTGCCTAGCTTGCCAAGAAGCAGCATCAGTCTCGGTGTGTATTTCACATTCTAGAAGCAAATTACTCATTCCATCTTACTTCAGCTGATGATTTTAAATGTGACTTTGAGTCCTCAGAATGATTAGCTGCCTAATTTGGAGGCCTATGCAGTAGGCCCACCCATAATGTGTCATGCACTGAGCTGCTCTCTCTTAGCAGGAAGGACAGTCCTGGCTTTCTCCTCTCTGCTCCAAGAAGGTCTGGGGATGAGTCACCTCAGAATGGTGACTGCTACCTTAACCTCCACTGGTGACAGGCCCCTTAATACATATATTTAAATGATATTTTTGTGGTACTTAAATTTAACTCAGGAGTGTTCTACCACTGACCTACATCCCCAGCTCTATTTATCTATCTATATCTATATCTATATCTATTTTTTTAAATCTCACTAAATTGCCAAGGCTGGCCTTGAACTTGTTGTCTTCCTGCCTCAGTCTCCTGGTGGTACCCGGGATTGCAGGCATGTATCACCACGCCCAGTTAAAAAGGTTTTCTTTAAATGACAAAGTTTTATACGCATGTGGTTAAAAAGAAAAAAAAAAAACTCAGGCACTACGAAAACGTTTAGAATGAAAGCTACATCTCCTACCTTCCTGGACCTGCAGTCCTTCTCTCCAGAAATCATCCACACATGTTCTGCTTCCACAAGACATGACTGGATTCCCCTAGCTGCAAGAAACCTAAAATGACCCCTTCTCAGGAAGTACTAGGAATTTCATTTTTTCCCTTACAATCTTATTTTTACTTCTGGGCCATTTTAGATTCAGGTTTTGGGTAATCTGAATTTCACTTTTCACATCAGTGTGCTTTCAGGGGGTTTCCCCACCACGGGGCAGGAAACAGATCTGTTGAAACCAGCAAGAGGAGGGCAGCTTTGTAAGGCTGGTGATGTCAGCTCTGTCCCTTATCAGCTGTCTTCTTTCTACCTTCAGTCCCTGGTGAGGAAACACCCATCTCTGGGTGGGGCGGAAGGAACAGAGACCTGCCCTGGGGGAAGAGGTGCTGGCCCCACCTACCTGGGAGAGTTTGCAGAAGATGCCACAGAACTTGCCAAGGAGGTCTGGAAGAGCCCAGCTGGCCCGCCTGCCACCACTACCCCTCACCTCACCCCTGGGGGCGGGGCCTGCAGTAGGAATCCAGCAAGTCCCTTTAACCTTCTTGCAGCTTAGTTTCTTACCTGTAAAATGGGGTTAATGACGCCTAGGGTTGTTGGGAAGCTCAAGTGAGACAACTGATATGAAAGTGTGATGATTCTTCTGAATTCCTTTACCTCTTTTCTTCTGATATTCACACTTCCTCCTTCTCATCTCATTCCTGGGCTCAGAAGAGAAATAGTCAAGCAAGAGATGTTTTAGGAATCAGGCAGAGCTCTTCCAAATTCTGCCATCATCACTCATGCATTATAGTTCACTCACCTCTGTACTTCAATTTTCTCATTTGTAAAAGAGCATATTATTTTTATTACTCAGCTCTTAGGTAAGTGTTTAGCCCCAAACCTGGTAGACAATAAGCACCCACTAAGGGTCAGAATGTTAGCCATTATCATTAGCTGTTTTCCTTCTTTTATTTTTTTCCTTCAACAAAATGCTGTCTAAGTCAGCCACATGCTAGCTTCTGTGTTAGATCTAAGATCAGGCAGAGATACAAGGATAGAGAAGTGTCCTCTATCTTTCTATGTCTTCTCTCTCTCTGGACCCCCATGGTCAATCAGGTGTCACTGATACATGTAAAACGGGTTATGGTAGGGTAGGGCCAGGACTTGAGTGAGTCAAATGAGACATTTGTCTTGGGTGAAAAATTAAAAGGGACACCAAAATATTCAGTAATCGAGATAAATAAGATTTTAATGCAATATTTTAAAAACATCAAAATTAATGCAAAAAATCTATGATGAAAAAAAGATTTAAAAAATCTAAGAAATTGTGGGTGGGGTGCAGTTATGGCTCACTGGTAGAGGTCTTACCTAGCGCGCGTGCGCGCGCACACACACACACACACACACACACACACAGTGGGCTGGGTGTTATGCTCGAATTCGAGACCCCCAAAAGACCACCAGAGACCAAGATCGATGTAAACAGCAAAGAGGTGTTTATTGCGAGCTAGCTCGGTCCTCCGCGCGCACACACAGCAACTGGTGACGCTGAGAGGCCCTGAGCCCAGGGTTTGCAGCAGTTTTATACATTCTTTGGAGAAGGCAGGGACCCCCACATACATCATAGCATCTCTTAGCAAATCATCACACACCGCGGGAAAATCAAATAACAACTCTAAAACATGATTAGCACATTCACTGGCGGGAACAAGTTGGGTAAGGGTGATTGGTCAGTACAAAAGGGGTATTCATTTGAACTGATTGGTTTAAGCCAAGAGGGGTGTTCATGCTGAATTACATGGTTTCCCAACACGTTATCAACCACCATAAACTACTGGGAGGGTCATCTGGCATCCCAGGTATTTCCCTGTCTCATGCTGATTGGTGGCTGCTAGGGGGTTACTATGGGTCTCCACCTAGCCTGACTGAGTCAGGGACACCTGGCGCAGCAGATCTCTCCTGTTATTTGTAGATAAACAACTTAGCAGGGTGGGAATGTGCCTAGGAGTGCTCTGTGGATCTTTCCAAGGACAAAGGTCATGTCCCTTCCTTGGACAGGCTTTGCTCTGAGGTAGAGGCTGGTTTTTCACTGGGGATGCAGCTCAGTGATGGGGACATATTTAACATGCCAATCCCTGGAGATGAATAGGAGGAAAGGTAGCTGGAGTGTTTTATCCAAGAGGCCCTTTGTGATGGTTAGTTGATTCTGTGTGTCAACTTGACTGGGCTATGGTACCCAGTTGTTTGGCCTTAAGGGTAAAGACAGGTTTCCTGGGAGAGGATCAATTCTGCCTCAGGATTGCCTGACTTTCCAGCCTGATGCCTGTCTTGAAGATTTTGGACTCAAGATGGCAACATCAACTAACTAACACACACACACACACAATCAATCAATCAATCAATCTCTCTCTCTCTCTCTCTCTCTCCCTCCCTCCCTCCCTCCCACTGAGCTGTGTCCTAGCCCTTTTTGTTTTTTATTTTGAGACAGGTTCTCACTAAGTTGCTTAAGGTCTTGCTAAATTACTGAGGTTGGCCTTGAACTTGTGATTTTCCCATTTCAGCCTCCTGAGTTGCTGAGATTACAGGCATGTACCACAGCACCAGGCTCAACATTAGCTCTTACATGATTTTCTAGCCTGCTGCACTGCCCTACAAATTTCGGATTTGCCAGTCTCCATGATTCTGTGAGCCAATTTCTTTAAATTACTCCTTATCACTTTTTTTTCAAAACCTGTTGGTTCTGTTTCTCTAGAGAACTCTGACTAAAACAGTACTCCTGCATGAGATAAGACTGTGGACATTGGGACAGATACTCATAGTGGATGTTGCACTAGAAAATGGAGCTTGTTTACAATTTAGGCCCAAATTGTCCAGATCTCTGTCCCATCTGTTGCAGAAAATTCTGATATTTTTATCTTTGATGAAGCCAGGTATAACACAGACTTCATCACAAATTAGTAACTTCCCTTCTCTGGGTAGGACTATGAACTTCTCTTGCTTTCTACTGCAGTGGGTACTCCCATTTTTACAAGTGAGGAGTTTATAAGCACAGCAGTTTCCCATGACGGCAGAGTCTGAGCTCTTGGCCACAATTTTTTTTTTCTTCACAATTCTCCCCATTTATTCAAGTCTCTATTTTATGATCCTCAAAAAAAGTCTTCTCAGATTATCTCTCTCCAATCTGCACATTGAGGAGAGAGAATAATTCTTGTTAAAATCATTCTTTGGGCTTTTATAATACATTTGCTATTGTAAATATTAGACTGGCAATATTGTAAATATTAGACTGACAAAGCAGTCCTCCCAGGTGTGGTAGGAGGAGTGGGCAGAGCCACACAGAGGCACGTCCTTCCCCTTGGTCCTCTCCTAGAATTTTTCCACCTGGACCTGTGGATATATCCAGAAGGCTTTGATCTCAAGGATTCCTAACCACCCAAAGATCTAGAGAAGAGGCCAAAAAGGAAGCCCTAAGCTAGAATAACCTTTTCTTTCTCATGGGAAATGAGCTATGTTTGCTGAAAGCTAATTAATATAGATTATAGTGTTTGAAATCAGGGATTTACAGAAACTCTTTGAAAGCCACTAATTATCAGATAGACTCTATAAATTCCCATTGTGGTAGTGGATAAAACAGTTGGGTACAATGGCATGTGTATAGGTGTTCTCAGAGTTGAAACCCATTGCCAGTCAGGGAGTTGGTGGTGTTTGGTGCTGGTGTTGGGTGAGGATTGGCACTAAGAAAACTATGTTTATGAGGTAATCTCCCCCCGTTCCATGAAATTTTATGTTTTAAAGGATGCCCCCAAACATCTCAGGGATTATGATCCCTTTAACCACTCAATGGAAAAGGTAACTGGAGGTATGGATTATCTAATATGTTTATGACATAACTTTTTTCAGCAGGACCTTAGAGGAGCATAAATAAATTCCTTCACATATTTTTTTAAAATTCCTTTATATCTTATCCTACTAGGAGAAGACAAATCTGAAGTGGTGTCTTGACATATGTGCATTCTGCCAGACTATAGTAAGATATGACAGGCACATATTGTCACAACAAGGGATCTGCACAGTCTTTGAAATGATATTGTCTTTGCTTACTAATGATTATGTCTTGAAATATCCTGGGGTTTAGCTGCCATAAGAGGTTTATGAGAAGCTATTCCAGGCTTGCCAAACTGCTGAGGGACTTATGGGCAGGGAAAGCAAGAATGTCTTGAAAATTCGAGAAGCAAAGCTACACTTTGGTCGCCTTGATATTGGACTTTTGGAATGCTGACAGGCTCTGTCATTAGTTATGCTGTCCTGGCCTTTGCTGCTGTGTTGAACCCACAGGTGCTAAATTGGAAGGTTCCATTGGTCAGGAGGTTGACCCCTTAGCATTTATTGATTCCTTGGTGATTTATAGTCCAACCCAATGATGGGCAAGCAAAGGTCCCTGCTGGGGGTCTCTGGAACAAGTTTTCATTCTATTGAAAGAAACACATATAAGAATAAGGTGGTTCCTCGGGAGCCCCCTGTGATAAAACCCAAAGAGTGAGCAGGGGATGAGAGAATCTAGGCTTTGTTGATATGTTGAGCTGGGGCTCAACATACTGGTCATGAGGTCTACTCCACCTTGGCATCTGTTATGTGAAATAACTCAGTGGGTTGTTTTAGAGCCAAAGGCAGGACCAACGGGGAATGTAGAGTACACCAGCCGAAAAGGACCTGGACCTTCTCCAAGGGCACTGAGACTTTGCTTTGAGTCTGCAAAAACCTAGAAAGCAATAATGAATAATTCTACCTGGGGAGATAAAGAGTCTTGGAGCCATTTCGAACCAACCTTTTAACTCAAGAGGTTGAGAAAGCCATGTCTTGTGGGAGGCTTAGTCTGTTGCCCATGGACGAGCTTCTCTGAGATCTCACAGATGAGGCAAGTCCTGGAGCTTGGATTTGTGCACTTTTTGGCTTTGGAACCAGAACACTAGGGACTGGGGAACATTCTGGAGTTTCCAGTTCACTTCACCTATTCTTCCCAGGGTTATCCCATACTGGATGCTATGGTAGAGGTGTGTCTCGGTATAAGGGTTATGGGACTCTGATAGAACTGACCCCAACCAAAAGAGAAGCTCTGAGAATGACAGTATGAAGTCCCACAGTTAGGTTGCAGTTCCGTAATCATGGGAAAGCTGTTTAACCAGTTTTCTCTTTATTAAAAAAGAGGATATTTGTATTGATCTGTTGTGAAATTTCCATGAGATAATGTATGCAAATCACTCAGAACAGTGCTCTGAACATTATAAATGCTCTCTGTTCAACAATGGTAGCAACAGCAACACAGGCACCCACTCCTTCCTGCCTCCAAGGGGACCCAGGATCATTGAACTACACTAAAGGTGCTGAGATCACTCAAACCTAAATAGAAGCTCAGTAGAGCCAAGGCCTGGCTTGATCTGGGCCTGTAACCCCACCAGAAAGTTTTCCTTACTTATTTTCAATTTGGACAGGTCCCTCCACAGCTCATTCATGAGCTCGGCTAGACCATGAAGTTCAGGGATTGTATGAGAATAGACAAGTATGGCTACTAAGATAGTGCTCAGGGAGCTTTCATTTTAGTTTACTCCCCAAACAGTTGAAAGCAGTGTAAAGAATAGAAATGAGACCAGGAACTATCCAGGTTGGTGGTTGCTGTTCTTCTGGCCTCTGTGTCACTCAAGGAAATGCACTCTTCAGAGCTTGGCCATGTTGGCAATCAGTGGGTGGAACTAGATATCTGCCAGGCTGTTGGAGAGAACCCTAAGTCCAATGCACCACACCCAGACACAATAAGAATACTTAATAAGGCAATAATTCTGTTATTCCAGCCATGTCACCCAGGTGCAAAGTCCAAGCCTTGAAATTCTTCTTCTTTTTTTTTTTAAATTGCTTTTATTTTTAAAATACATGACAATAGAATGCATCACAATTCTTGCCTTGGGGCAGTTACCCCTTATCTGTGCCTGTGCTGCAGGCAGGGGGTATTGTTGGCCCATAAGGACACTTGTGTGGCATTACTAAAAGGCACTCTTTGCTCCAGCAAATGCAGATCTATAATCAGGACACTTGGCTTGACCAGCTAAGCTTGTGCAGAGCACAAGTTGCACAACCACATATGGCAGCCATGGGTAGGGCCTTGGAGTTCCCATTTTTGTTTGGGGCCTCTTACAGCAATCTCTGCCTCAGGGTTCATGAGGGAAGTCAGCTTCACACACTTTAGGGAAAAAGTTAGGACCCTTATCATTTAGCCATGGTTGTTCTTTGCTATAACACAAGAGCAAATATATATATGATGCCAGGAGCTATCAAAGGGGATGGATGGATTTGAAACCCTGGGCTGCCTGGTGAACACTGAATTGCCTGTCTGTGGAAACTGACCTATGACCAAATGGAGAAGAGACTGGAGAACTTGACTAGGTACAAAGACAGGGTCAGTCAAGTGTAAAGTACCTGCTTTTTTTCTTTAGCATCTTTTTAGGGAACTTCCTTCCTTCAGTTTTAACTCACCTCACTTCCTAGCACTAGGGGTGGACCTATAACCTTTTGGCTATAGTGATTGATTTAGGGGTAGGCATATTATCCAAGCCAGGCACTCAATCATCTCTGAGACAGTCCCTGGAACTAGCAAAATTAAATAAATAAATATAACTCTCTCCCCTGTTCTTCCATCCCACGTCTCCACACAATCACTGATGGAATCATTAGCTGGGAAGGTAGGTGATAGAAGCTTAGAGTGGCTTGTGGCCATCTTTGCTATTACATAAGGAAGGAGAGTCAATTTGAACATTAAGCCAACACTGAGAAAGCAGAGAAGGGGAAAGAGAGGGTGATATCTGTTGGACTCCTGGATCCTTCTGTACCTGAAATCATTTATTTCTAGGTGTCTCCCTTCTTCTATTTCTTTTCCTTCCTTTCTTCCCTTTTCTCTTTTCTTCCTTCTTTTTCTTGTTTTGGTTGAAACATGTTTGAGTGTATTTTTGTCACTTTCAACCCAAAGAATCTGACCCATAAATAATAAGATGCACTGAACTAATTTATTGCTATAGGGGAGTTGGTAAAAGGGTTGTCTATATTCTCTTAAACTCAGGTCTGACAGGGAGAAAGCCGAGAGAAACTCCCTGGAAAAACTTAGGAAATGATACTTCTAACTCTCTAGGGAACAAAGAAAGAGAATCAAGGATTTGAATAGAGAAGTGTGGCTTTATCCTGTAAGATGCTCTTGAATCAGGCAATTTCCCAGGTAGGTCTTAAAGCCAGATGGGAGACCAGGAAACCAGAAGAATTTCCATTATGAGAGGAGGTGATACTCAAAATAGAGAGATAAGAGGCTGGTCCAGACTCTGGCCTCCTCTAAGTCCCTCAGGGCATGCTATACTTCAGTCCCTCCAAACACTGGTAAGATCATAATTTTTCTACTCGATTACAACCTTAAGCTCAGGCCTGCTGGTATTCTGTTGCTAACCAAGTCCCTCAGGTTTGCTTTGGAGAGATTGCACCCAATTTCCCCAGTGAGGTCTCTCTCTGTTGTATGTATGTATGTGTATATATATAGTGCCTCTGTAAAACCCCTCTTCACATGACTATGGCCATTTGCTTAGGGTAAACTTATAGAAGCAGAATTTACTGGGTCAAAGACTATGAACATTATTAAGGTTTTTGATTCATATTTGAGGAAGAAATATGATCATTTTCTAATTAGCTGGGTGTAGTGGTGCATATCTGTGAATCCAGCTGCTGGGGAGGCTGAGGAAAGAGGATTGTGAGTTCAAGGCCAGCCTCAGCAACCCCATCTCAAAATAAAAATAAAAAATAAAATGAGCTGGGATGTGAGTCAGTCAATTGCAGAGTGCCTCTGGGCTTAATCCCTAGTACCAATAAGTAAATAAACAAATATATAAAAATAAAAAAAGAAATATTATCCATATCTCAAACAGAGATGTGAAAAGTTCCAGCTCTTGTCAACTAGAAGGCTGATTGCCAAATAATGGATATAAGAGCTGACCTGTTTTTCAGAAAAACAGAGCCACATCACAATATCTATAATAAATTAAATTAGGACCATAAAATGTGGTGTGAGTGCAGCAGATCATGTGACATTAAGCAAATTGGATTGCCTGGTTCCCTGGAGACACACAGGACAGAAAGCACTGGAAAGATGATGTAATGGAGTTATCAGGATGCTTCCTTGAGAGTATCCCCAGAGTAAGAAAGTGTGGTGGTAATAGTGGTGGTGGCAATGGTGACAGCAGCAGCTACAGCAGCTATAGTTGCTTTTCTTTCTGAATAAATGGAGTTAGGACGAGGGGAAAGTGAAGAATTTTCATTTCTCTCTCAGGAACTCTTTGTCTAATGAGAGAGATCACTAACTACAAATAAAATTATCCTAAGGGAGAGATTTGGGCCCAGTATAAAAAAGAGCATTTAATAGTTGCAAAGATTAAAGTATTTGAAAGTACTGTAGAGACCATAAAACATTATTGGGGTGGGATAGGACTAGGTACTAGGGAGTCAGACATTATGGACATGGTCCCCATGGCTGGAAGCTCCCTGGACAATCACTCTAGAATGTGGTGAGACCTGTGACAAAGGAGTGTTAATAGACCCAGTAATGGAACTAATAAGAAAGCAGTGTTTAACTTCATCTACTGTTTTAAGAGGATTTAGAAGAGGTAACATGAGCTGATTCATGAAGAATGAATAGAAGTTCACTGTCAGGTGGGAAATTGGGAGAGACACAAGTAGAGTGAAGGGCAAGCATGGATCATATCAATGGTCCCCACAGTTTGGGGTGTAAATAGCATTTCCCTACTAGTCCCCTGAATTTAGTAGGGCCCCACATAGAGTGACATTAGTCTAGTCTGTGGCCCTCTGAGATTCTACCAGGATCCTTGGGGTTACTAATGTAGAGGGGAGGAAGTTAGTCTAGCTTGATTTTGGTTTGGAGGAGGGGGTTGAGGATTGGGGTGGGGGGTGTTATTGTAGCAGAGGGCTGTGGCTAGTGAGGAAGAGCCAGTCTAGGCCAGACTGCCCTTGGGGTAGAAGCTGGCAAAGTTTGAAGCCTGAGAAAGGAAATGGCCTTTTATTTCCCAACTTTGGGTTATGAAATTTTTCAGAGAGAGAAGACTAAAAATGAGGGTATTTTGTCATATCTGCTTTATTTTATTTCTTTTTGTATCTATCTAGGTGTATCTATTTATATATATATTGCTGTATAATTCAGAAGTAAGGTGTAGACACCATGATACTCCACCTCCATACTGCAGCATGTATCTCCTGGAACTAAGAATCATCATATAACCTCAATTGCATTATCATCTACAAATGGTGACAGTCTTTTTAAACTCTTCATTCCATTGCTGGAAGTTCTCTTAGTGGCCTAAAGTCATAGAGATGCAAGTATTTGTTGGAGATAGGAATCCTATCCTATCATACCCTGTGCCAGAATAAGGGAGGGTATCAAAACTGGCTGCAAGTATTTGAAGGGCTCTTGTGTGAAAGACTGAGTTGGAATTCCCTTTGGAGCCAGAGGAGTGCAATTGGAAAAAGAATGAAAGTTTCAAGGAGGCAAAATTGAATCTGGATTGGGGCTGCCAGGCCCAATCAGAGTGAGTTCCCTGTCACTGGAGATAACCAGGGAAAATTGGATGGCCCCTTCTCTGGGATGTTGGGGAGTGCCGCAGTCTGGCTGGGCACAAAATCACGAGCCACCACACAGCTTGTAGATTCAAACAGCAACTCTTTTTTTTTTAATATTTATTTTTTAGTTTTCCGGTGGACACAACATCTTTGTTTGTATGTGGTGCTGAGGATCGAACCCGGGCTGCACGCATGCCAGGCGAGCACGCTACCACTTGAGCCACATCCCCAGCCCAAAACAGCAACTCTTTATTCCCGAACTCACACCAGCCGTCTACAATCGCGTTCTGGGGAAATCCACGTTCTCTGCCCAAATCCACCCCCACTGGGCTTCTGTCTCCCAAAAAATACTGTCTGAATCCCGTGAGAACTCAAGGAGAACTCAGGCAGCAGGATACGCCCTATTCCCAGCAGGAATAACCTTAAACCCGGATTGTCCTAAACCGGGAACGCCCTAAACCCGGATTATCCTAAACCGGGAACACCCTAAACCCAGATCCGCCCTGGTCCTTGAGCAAGGTCACCTACATGCAATGTCACTGCAAAATGTCCTATTTCCACGAGTCCTTCCACTAAGCAACATGGGGTACGCTGGCAAGGAAATTGTCATACCTACTTGGCTAATGGCTCCCAGCAGGGGAGAGAAATTGTGTTGGGTAGAAACTGATTTATAGGACTTTTAAATCCTTTCCAACAATTCTCAGAAGACAGAAATAAGAATTTCTGGAGAGACCTCCAACTGATATGTAAGTTATAATCTCATTATAACTGTTCTACTCCACTCTGCCTACCCCAATAAAGCTGATTGTTCCTACATGAGTTCTGAGATTGGATTTTTCTCTGCAGTTCATTGACTGACCTTCTTATAGCCTGGTTGATTTTGGTAAATCCGGCAAATGCTCTTTCTTATATTTTGTATTGGCTTGCATAAAGACTTAGAAAACTCTGCTTTCTTTAGAAAGGAGGCGGCCTTTTCATTTTGGCAAAAGATTAAAGATAGGAAAAGATAAACAAGTGAAATAAATTCACATTCTCTGTCTGTTCTCTTCTGCTCCAACTCAGAGGTCTGAATGGGTCTCTTTTCCTTTTTATTAACTGCCTCAAGGGATGTATCACTAGACGTAAGAGTAGCTTAGATGGAATTTATATCTATGTCGATAATATGCTTCTTAAGATAAGAAGCAGCACTAGTTATTTTTAGAACTTCATGGGAGTTTGACTAATGAGTGGTATCACTGATGAGATAAAACTCAGGTCTGATAGGGTAAGAGGGGAGAAGCCCTGGGCTTTTGCTTGGTGGTGATGGCAGCAGGTATTGTCAGTTCTAAAGGAGGGCCACCTTTTCACTGTTTGATGGAAGTCAATTTAATTTTACGCAGGAAGTGGCTGAAGGGAATTATCTTTCTAAGAAGCCACACATTTCATTGAACTGTGTGTGGCTCTTCTGTTAACTGGCCAGGGCAAGTCCCTATATGTAGCCATTATTTCAGCTTCCTATTCTATAAAAGCTTTGTGTACATTTTACAGACCCATTGAAGACAAATGGGAAAGTGTTAATTCTTTAAAAAGTTGAGTATATAGGGTTGGGGCTGGGGCTCAGTAGTAGAACGCTTGCCTAGCATGTGTGAGGCCCCGGGTTTGATCCTTAGCACCGTATAAAGAAAAATAAAGGTACTGTGTCCATCTACAACTAAAAAATATTTTTTTTAAAAAAAGTTGAGTATATAGAATTACACAAATGTGAAGTATGAACTTGCTGCCACCTAAAGGATATCCCAGGCCTACTGGCTAAAAGCAAAGTGAGAACTTCCTACTTGGTATAATAAGCTTGCTTGGGAGGTCTTATCCTCAAGTAGATAAGATGTGAAGCGGAACTACTTTAAACAGACCTGATTTCTAACAAGGGTTTGGATAGAAACAGATTAGATAAATGTATTTAATATAATACAAATGTGTTCAAATCTGGTATCAAAGACTTTGGCAAGTGGTCCTTGGTGAACACCTGTTTCAGGTGTTTCAAATTGCTGAATGACTTCCCATCTGGCTTCACGGTCCCACAGTTCCTTTCCTTTAAGGCCTATTCTTGATTTATACACAGTGATTTTTTTTTTACAGAACGCTTTTCTGTGTTGCTCTGCTCTCTCTGGAAGTCTTTTCCCCTACTTTGGCTTCTGTTAAATATCTTAATTGTGACCATAAAGAAAGCAGGGGCTAGGATTTCTCCTTTTTAATTGTATTCTATCTCAGAGTCTCAGCAAGTATAAATGAGTGCAGCATAGCCAAGCTCTATGGATGATGGTGGTGGTGGTGAACGAAGGGGGAGTGATTTTTCACACTTAGGAGCTCAGTTCTCAGTTTTTGTGCTGCTTCATATTCTTCCTTGTGATGTGCAGTGTTCCAGGCTGGCAGCATGCTGTGAACAAAGAAAATTGTATTCTATAGCCTCTTTCAATATGCTGGGACTTGGCAAGGGCTGAAAGCTAATCATGCACCTGCATAACCTTTTCATCATGACAAAGAATCATGTCCCTCTCTTCCACAGGAAATGCTCCCAGATGACAGCACAAACACACCCTAATTAAGTCTTTCCTTGTGTTCCCAGGTCTTTTCCTTCAATCTTTTCTTGGGCTTAGATATGTAATTAAGAGGAAAGTAGAGAAACAAATCAGGTATAAGATTGAGAAGGGGATTGGCTGGGGATGTAGCTCAGTGGTGGAGTACTTGCCTAGTGTGTATAAGGCCCTGGGTTTGATCCCCAGCTGGGAGCAGAAATTTGGGAGCTTGGTAGCTACCTAATTACAAGTAAAGACTACCTATGGTGGCTTTTTTTTTTTTGGTACCAGGAATTTAACTCAGGGTGCTTAATCTCTAAGCCACATCCTCAGCCCTTTTTATATTTTATTTTGAGACAGGGTCTCGCTAAGTTGTTTAGGGCCTTGCCAAGTTGCTGAGGCTGGCTTTAAATTGGTGATCCTCCTTGTTGGGTGTAGAGCAGGCTGAACTGTGTTGTCTGCAGGGCAGGCTGAACATATGTTGGCTGCAAGATAGCCCACACACTCAAATCCCCCTCTATCTAGTCCTTTATCACCTGTTTGTGTCAAGTCCTGCTTAAGGCTGAACACTCAACCCCCCTTGGGCCAACAAGGCAGCTTGCAGACCCAGAGGCCCCATTAGATTTGGGCTATAAAAACTCCCTCCTGCCAGGCCCCCCTTTCTCTCTTGCTCCCTCTCTCTCTTGCTCTTTCTCTCTTGCTCTCTCTCTCTCTTGCTCTTTATCTTTCTTACGCGCGCGCTCTCTCTCTCTTTCTCTTGCTCTCTCCCTGTTCATCTCTTCTCTTTTCTCTCTCTCTCTTTCCTTCTTTCCTTTCTCTTTGTTGCACTGCTGCAATAAAGATCTTTTGGTTGCTCCGAGTGTTGTGGTCACTTTCCTTTCACTCCTGCCTCAGCCTCCCGAGCTGCTGGGATTAGAGGGATGTGCTGCTGTGCCTGATTCTTCAGATGCTGTTGATGAAAAAATCGGTTGCAATTATAGAACATTTTTTCAAATGTTTTGAGTTTCTTGCATTTCTGTCTTTTTGTCTCTGAATAAGGGAATTTCAGTGTCTTTTCAAACAATACAGTCATGCACTGCGTAAAGATTTTTTAGTCAAGAATGGATCACATATACATTGGTAGCCTTATAAGATTATATTTTTCTGTGTGGTCTCTGTCTGTATGTCACTGGCGGTGGTCTGAGGACATCTCAGAGAGGGAGACCTCTGCTCAGGACCACTGGGGTCCTTGACCAATTTTACTAAAGTTTCTAGATGCATCAGATATGGAACCACAGAGATTTATTCAGGAAAGCAAGGAATACACATTTAGGGGAGAATGTGGGCTATTTAAAGAGTGAGATGCATGACTGGGGACAGTGGCACATGCTTGTAATCCCAGCGATTTGGGACTCTGAGGAAGGAAGACTGCAAGTTCAAAGCCAGCCAGCCTTAAGCAATTTAGTGAGGCCCTAAACAACTTAAAAGACCCTGTCCCAAAATAAAAAAATAAAAAAAGCTAGTGGGGAGGGGGCGGTGGCAGATGTGGCTCAGTGGTCAAGTGCTCCTGGGTTCAATTATCAGTACCAGAAAAAAAAAAAGAGTGAGATACAGTTTTGGGTCCTGGGCTCTTCTTTTAAAGGAAATTTGATAAAGGATGAAGGGGTGGGCATGGGAAGGTATGTGGGGATGACATGAATATGGTCAAAGCTAAGATGGTTTATGATGGCCTGGCAATTCTCAGTTGACATCATCTCTTATTATCTGATTAATAGACAACACTGAGAAAGTACCCTGTGTTATAAGTTTCATATTTCCCTTACTCAATCTATTCTAAAAAATACATGTACTAATGAGATAATTAACATTGCATAGGAAAAAATTTCATAAATGGGTGAATTTCAAGCAACTTTAAGATTGTGAGTGAGGGTCTGTAGATTTTTCAGAAATTTGGGAGTATCAAGCCTGGGAGAGAAAAACAGGCTTGGGGAGTGAAGGTATGAGGAAATTTCGCACAAGGCTTTCAGATTAAAGTTAAAGTCTCCTTGTCCTTCTTTTTGTCTTCTTTCCATCTATCTTTTTAATTTCTTCCTTCCTACCTGATCTTATTTTCCTGTCCACTTTCTGCTTCCTTCTAGGCCAAGTGAAGGCCCCAGAAGCTCAGAGTTCAGTAGAGCTGTTTTTTTTTTTTTTTTAATATCTTATTTAGAAAAATAATCCAGTGTGAGATGGTGTCCTTAGCTGAATACTGAATATTTTCTTTCCAGTTCCTGAAGGGGCCCATTTGCTGGACAGACCAAGATTCACACATTTGCACTTTTCTAATCAGAGTAGGGAGCAAAAGAGACCAACAGTCTGGTGGTGCCTGAAAACCCGAGAGTCAGTCTCCTTTGGGAAGGAGAAACCAAATCAGTCCTGGAAAGGGTGGGCCTGTCTCCTGCAATGCCCCAGTTAGCAGCAGCTTCAGGCTGTCGCAGACTGCCTCTATGGCCTACTTCCTTTTGTAATTTGCACAATAGACCAGAAGATGGGGCTCTTGACCCTGGAGTCAAGGGCCAGAGGCTATGTTTTCATATTTGAACTGGAGGAAGGTCAGTTCCAACAGAGCTCATAAAAATCATCTCTATCTCCTCATTTCTCTTACTATACTGTCCACTCCTACTTGGCTGGAACCTATCTTCCAGGGGAATGGGAATGTAGGCATATCTTCCTTTTGGACAGCATCCTAGGCACCTCTTGAATTAGTATGTTGCCTGAGTCAGTCTAACTGGGCCCCTTGTCTCAGGTTTCTGCCTCTAATCCATTGTGC
This sequence comes from Marmota monax, assembly GCF_021218885.2. Classification (NCBI taxonomy): domain Eukaryota; kingdom Metazoa; phylum Chordata; class Mammalia; order Rodentia; family Sciuridae; genus Marmota; species Marmota monax. The sequence goes on from NW_026695227.1 coordinate 32,308,460, forward strand.
CCTCATGGCAGATTTCAGAGATAGCACTATTTTCATAAAACAGTATAGGACAGTGTAGCATAGGACCAAGAACTCTAGAACTAGGCCCTCAACTCATTTCAATCAGGTGAGGCTTTCCTCATCTCAGAGAAGCTCTCCTTGATCATCTCCCATTCTGGGAGCCCTCTATCACATAACTGTCATTTACTTCTTAGTAGCTATCAAAAATTGTAATAATCTTGTTTGCTTACTTGTTTACTGTCTATCCACCTAACTGGAGTACCCAAGCGGGCAAGAACCCTGTTTGTCTTTTTGCGGTTTCCTCACTACCTAACACAGGGCTGGATACATAAAGTCTCAATAAATGTATTCTGAATTAATAAATGAATGGTCAAATCCTAGCATAATGACTGCCTGAACTTGAGAAAGTTTCTTGACTTCACTAAGCCTTAGTTTTCTTAAAAGTGAAATGGAAAAATAATAAATACAATGACTATTGCAGGAATGTGTTTCCCTAAAACTTTCAGCAGAATTCTACCCCGTGTAAGAAAATAGTCTGAACTGCCAGCTCTCCAAAATTTGACAACAGGCCCCCCCACCCGCTAACTTCATCCTTTTTTTCAAGGTGCTGAGGACTGAACCCAGGGCCATGTGAATGCTAGAAAAGCACTCTGCCACTGAGCCACACCCCAAATCCTAACCATAGCCTTTCTTTACTACAAGTTTGACTTCCTACTGATTTTCTCTTTATATGTTGACTTTAGCTTATTACAATATCATAAGTTCTTTGATGTTAATGATTATTTTTCTTATTCCTTTCTGTATATTCCACAGAGCTTTGAAGAATGCTGGATACATAGAAAGTAGTTAGCAAATATGCTGGGCACAGTGGACACCTGTAATCTCAAAGACTTAGGAGGAAGGGAGATAGCAAGTTACATACAGGGTTTGGCCCAAATCATGACTAACCTGAATGACCCATATACATTACTACTCTTTAAGTTTTTGCCCAAGACTTGAGATACTTGCCCTTCTTATCTTGGCTCAATTAAATCTTACCCATATTTTTAGACTTAGGTCAAACTCATATCCTCTTCTGAAGTACTCCAAGTCAAAGAACATTTCTGAATTTTCATAATCTTCTAAGTTTTTGTAATCTTTGTTCCCCAAGCACACCTTTCCTTTATCCACCATCCTTGAAAGGAAGGGTTCTTGGAAGAGATGGCTTTTTGACTTAACTTTGAAGGACAGTTATTCATATGGTTCTTATTCTATGTTCTATTTTCTTGTCATTATATTAACATGTCTTCTCTTAGATTGTTAAGCTACTTGGAAATATAGTTTAGATTTCTTTGTATCTTTAGTGCTATATCTACATAGTAGATATTCAATATATTTTTTATTAGATTGAATTAAAAGGACATATATTTGCTAACTACTTTTTTCTCTTGGGGGGGTTACTCGGGATTGAACCGGGGGTGGGTTCTTTATCACTGAGCTACATCCCCAGCCTTTTTAAATTTTTATTTTGATACAGGGTCTCTCTAAATTGCAGAAGCTGCCTGGAACTTGTTATCTCCTTTCCTCCTGAGTCTCTGGGATTACAGGTGTCCACTGTGCCCATCATATTTGCTAACCACTTTCTATGTATCCAGCATTCTTCAAGGCTCTGTGGAATATACAGAAAGGAATAAGAAAAATAATCATTAACATCAAAGATCTTATGATATTGTAATAAGCTAAAGTCAACATATAAATAATGTACTTAAATAAACACTGCATAGTAACTGTTATGAGAAACATATGAAGTGAGGATTCTGAAGAGGGGGAGATGACATCTGTTAAGGGTGTCAGGGACAATAGCAATTGTCAGGGACAATTCCACCTCTTGGAAGAGGTGGCCTTTGGGACTGACTTTGAAGGATGGTTAAGACTTTTTTAATATTTATTTTTTAGTTTTAGGCAGATAAAATATCTTTATTTTATTTTTATGTGGTGCTGAGGATCTAACCCAGTGCCTCACACATGCTAGGCAAGCCCTTTACCTCTGAGCCACAACCCCAGCCTGACAGTTAAGATTTTTGATAGGCAAAAATGGGGGATGAAGATGGGATGTGAATTAAGATTCAAGGCATAGGCTTTATGCAGACATGGACAGAGAGTGTGGATATAGACATTAAAACTCAGAAACAGGGCAAGGAGATTATGCAGGGTTGAGAAATCTGTTTTTTTTTTTTTTGGGGGGATGGTAAACCCCAACTTTGTTATCAATTTCAGGGCCAGTGTAAAGGATGGTATGCAAATGCTGAACCTTAACATGTTCCCCAAGAGTAGTTTCTTTGGAGGCTGAGAATTATTTGCAATGATTTTTTTTCCCTAATAATGTGGACTCATCTACAGTCTGATATGATAAGTGTGTATAAGACAAAAGGCCCCTTTCTTCATCTTAGGGATAGAGAATATGTTGGATTTTAGCCAGCCTTTTCTTTTAAACCCAAATCAAACTGAATACATTCCTCATGATTTTCTAATCTCGTCATAGATATTAGTTCTGTTGTTAAATGATAATTTGCCTTAGATCATTTCCTGGAAAAGCTGAAGGGTTTTTTTGTGTGTGTGTGTGTGAAACTGCTTCAACAATCATCCCTTAGCCCAACTCTGCTTTTTGAAGCGGACCTGGGAGGGAGAAGACTTAAGATGTAGAGAGCCTGTGGAGCGGGCCTGTTCACTGCCTACCTACTATTCTTTAACGCTTTTAATTTGTCCATTAGCTCAGGGATTAATGATTTTAGAAGGCTGCCTCCCATCATCCTCAATGACTTCCTCCTGTAATCCCGAGGTTCATTTTCTCAGAATTTAAAAACCAACTTTTAAGGAATATAATCAGAATAGACAAAACCGACACTTTCTCAGTTTTCAAGAGTCAGGTGCAGTTGCAAATAGAAGCAGAGATTTTCAATGTCTAGCAAGCAGCTGGAAGGACCTTCAAACCCAGAGGCCCCTGAAGGGAGGGAGGCGGTTTCCACGGCAACCGGGCCCGGGAGCAGACGGCTCCTCCAGTTCCCTCCTCCTCCTCCTTCTGGTAGCCCAGGGTACCGCCGGACAGCGTCCTCCGGTGCTCTGAGCCCTGATTGGCTGCATTGGTCTCTCGCTGATTGGCTGCGGCGGCTGCCTCGCGGGCCGGTGGCTATGGAGGCGGAGGCGGTTGATGGTTGACCGTTGGCTCCAGGGTAGGGGTCGCCGCTCGTGTGATCAGTTCACACACGACCAGGGGGCGAGGGCTGCTGACGTTCTGCCTGGAACCCACTGGGGGGACCTAGTTCCGCTCCGCCATGCCGGCGGGGAGTAACGAGCCGGACGGCGTCCTGAGCTATCAGGTAGGGCTCCGCCTCCCGCCCCTCCCCGGGGCTGGGGCTCAGCCTCCTCATCCTGTGCCCACCCTCCTTTCTTCTGCCCCCAAGCCCGGGCTCCCTGGGCCACTCCCTAAGGACGAGGGGAGGCCAGCTCGGGACAGCAGGGGGCGCTCCGGGCGATTGGGGATCACGCCGTGGCTGCTTGAGAGGATGACCTTGGGCCGAACCGGGAGCCGGCCCATTTCTGCTGCATCCCTTGCACAGCCGAGGAGCCCTGGCGGCTGGCGGGCGGTGACCTCTGTTCTCGGGTCTTCGGGGTGGGAGACGCCCCCTTCTGACCTCTCATTGTCCTGAGGAACATGGACGAAAGGGTATCTAGGGAGCTTGCTCTGGTCTTTGTATTTTTGTTTCTGGGTGCTTTTGGTTTCTCAGTGGCTCAGAGGAAGAGCATAGAAAAGCTGTGGAGGCTGAGAACTGTCCCTGTTAGTATGGCCGGCTTTGTGATTATCCCACCCCATTGCACAGACATTTGACAAGTTCTAGGCAGGGGAAGAACATGGGCTGAGGAAATGTTGAGGGTTCAGAAACAGGTACTTGTTAAATGGAATGAGGAAATCAGGTTTAAGTAATTGATGACAACTGTGGGATAGCTCATGTAATGAAGCATTAGACTAGGTTTTGTGACCTTGTGTAAGTTACTTGCTTCCTTGAGCCTGTTTGATTTCTTAAAATGGAAATGGTGATACTTGCTTTGCTTACCTCATATGGCTGTTTTGAGGATCAAATGAGATGCATTTGTGAAGAGGTTTTGTGAAGTGTTTATAGTGTGATATCCAGTGAGTGGCAGCTTATTGAGTTCTCACTCCTCCTTTCCTGTGCAGGCAGATGGTGTGGTTACTGTTCTGGAGAGAAGGCTCTAAAGGGTGAGGGAAGTCAAGACAAGTGGAGGTCTGTGAAGACGATAATGACCATCTCAGGAAGGATAACAAGTGTTGGAGACAAGTGCCATCTTGATGTGACTCAGGGATAGTTTCTGAAAGGATGAAAGGAAAACATCTCGAATTTGTAGCAAAATGGATATCAGACACTGATTCCTTCCTTTCCTCCTGGTAATAGTTTGCTACTAGAAGATCCATAATTCGTTCTTTGTTCAGTCAAAAAAGGAACAATATCTAGATTTTGAAAAAAATCTTTCAATATCTAATATTTTAGAGGCCTGTTACATGTATTCAACCTCTGTTTGGGATACAATATTGAGCAAAAATAGGCAATGCTCTTGCTTGTCTGGAGATTACCACCATCTTTTGGGAAGCAGGATGAAGTAACCTTTTCTCTTTCTGTGTGTGTGTGTGTGTGTGTGTGTGTGTGTTTATGGTAATGTGGATTGAACCCTGAACCTTGCACATGCTAGGCAAATGTTCTACCACTGATTTATGTTTCTAGCCCTTTATAATTTTATTTTGAGACAGGGTCTTACCCAGTTGCCCAGACTGGCCTTGAACTTGTAATCCTCCTGCTTTAGCCCCCAACTTGCTAGGATAACAGATGTGCACTATGCCTAGCAGAAATCACCATTTTAAATAAAATAATCACTCAAATGATCATATTATTATAAACTGCGATAAAGGCTTTGGAAAAAAATATAGGAAGTCCCATGAGTGTAAATAATGATTTCATTCTCAATCTGAGACTAGAGAAGTTTTGTTATGGAAGAAAATTTAGATAAAGATCTAAAGGATGGGTGAATATCATCTGAGGAAAGAGGGAGATCAAAGGGACTTGGAGACAAAGATAACAGCATATATCAAAGTCCTGTGGCAGAAGGGGTATATACTAAAAGAAGCCTCGTGGTTAGAACCACAAGCAGCAATGAGGGGAATGGTGTAAGATATATTTGGGGGTTATAACCCCTGTTGAGACTCTTGGTATTTATCTGAGGAACAAGGAGATGCCACTGGCGGAATTTGAGGGGAAGGGGAAGGTTAGGCAGGAGAGAGGCCTCAAGAGAGAAAAAATGAGATCATGATCAGATTTTCCTATTGAAGATTTCTCTGGCTGCAGTGGGTAGAACAGGCTGGAATGAATGTGAGGAGACAGTGTCTTTAACATGCAGAATGTGTGCAGGTTATATTGACAGCATAATAGACCAGGTTTCTGTTAGTGTTCTGAGAAACTGATAATCCTGAGTGTTTCTGGGGTCGGGTAGGTAATAATTATCTCTTTTACAACAGTTTGTGAAACTTTCACAGGTGGTGGAATGAGCAGAGGAAATGGAAAAGAGTGGGAACATTAGGACCCTATAAAGACGAGTTAGGCATTAGGCAAATGGAAACATGAGATACAGTGAGGAAAAGAGAATGAGTGTAGTAAGAGGAAAGGAAGTGGGGTGACTTATGGGGAGAAACAGTCAACCAATTGACAATTACCAATTAAGCCTCCTGTGTGCTAACTAGGTTGTGTGCAGGGGATGGACCTGGCAAAGTGGGTACAAGTTTTATGACTTGTAAACAGAGAGGTTCCAGACATTACTTCTGTGTATCAGAACCTTGTGCTGTTACCTCTGATGTGAACTACTGCCCTAGCCTTCTACCAGTACCCTCTGTTTTCTTTCTTGACCTTCTACAGACCATTCTTCACATGCCAGTTAAGAGGGAACTTTTATTTATTTTTCTTTTTTCAAGATATTGGGGATTGAACCCAGGACCTTGCACATACTAGGTAAATGCTATATTACTGAGCTATATCCCCAGAGGGAGTTTTTAAAAACAAATCACATCCTATCCTATCCTGAAACCCTTCAGTGGCTTCCTAGTGCATTTTAGAATAAAGTCCAAATCCTTTGTCATGGTTTACCAAACTTTATCATGGTCAGGGTCTTACCCACCCCTGCTCTGGCTTTCTTTCTGTTTTTTTTTTTTTTTTTAAATTTTTTTTTTTAATATGGACAGCTCCTTCAAACTTCAGGAGCTTTGTTATTGTCATTCCTTCTGCCTAGGACACTCTTCTACCCAGGCCTCCTCATGACTTAGTTCACATCTCACTTCCTTGGAGTGGCTTTCCCTGACCTTCATCACTAGCCACTCTCCTTTATTTGACACACCTCTCTCTCTGTTTTCTGCTGGGGATTGAACCCAGGGGTGCTTTACCACTGAGCTACATCTCCAGCCCTTTTTATTTTTTATTTTGAGACAGGATCGTACTGAGTTGCTAAGGGCCTTGCTAAATTGTGGAGGTGCCTTCAAACTTTTGATCTTCCTGTCTCAGCCTCCTAAATTTCTGGGATTATAGACATGCACCACTACACCCAGTGCATTTTTTAATTTTCTTACCACATATAACTTATCTGAAATGTTCTTGTTTTGACTTCTTATTTATTATTTTTTCAAATAAAAGCTTCATGAGGGTAAGGACCAGGCAGAAAAATCTTACCAACTAGCACAATGCTTGGAGTAAAATTACTGCTTGGTTGCATGAGTAACTGAGTAATTGTAGTCTCCTGTATCCAAAGCCAAGGTACCTCTCCTTGGGGAGTTTATGGTCTAGACAGGATAGCATAGAGCAATAGATAGCCATTATTGATTACACAAACACTCTCACTTCTTTGCTGCTGTTCCTTTGCTCAGTGTTCAAAGTGGAAAATCTTTCCCTTCCTCTCTACTGAGGAAATTCCATTTGTATTTTAAGGTCTGGTTCCATTTCACTCTATCAGAATTACAGTCTTCTTTACCCACAGAGCTTACCAAGTGCTGTCACCTTCCACAACCACTTGAATACACATGAACATACATGTTCATCTCAGCTGCCCAATTGACACAGCTCCCTTTGCTTTTGCTGTTGAGTTAATTTTTACTGACTATAGCTAGATGTGGTGGCACACACCTGTAATCCCAGCAATTCAAGAAGCTGAGGTAGGAGAATTACAAGTTTAAGGGCAGCATGGGCATCCCTGGTACTGCAAAAATAAAAATTAATAAATTAATTTTATTGAGTGTTTGCCATGTGCCAGGCACCATGCTAGGTGTTTTCCATGCACTATCCCATTTCCTTTTTCCTCCTTTTTTGCCACATTGGTGAACAAAATCCAGGGTCTTGCACATGCTGGGCAAGTATTTGACCATTTACCATTGAGTTACACTTCCAGTCCCACTATTACATTTAATTCTCTCTATAACCTTAAAAAGGAATAAAAAAGGGAAAAAAAAAAAGGAATAAAAATAACCCTTTTTATTCTTTTTTTTTTTTAAACTGGGGATTGAACTCAGGAGAGCTAGTAGAGCTACATCCCCAGCCCTTTTAATGTTTTTTTATTTAGAGACAGGGTTTCCCTAAGTTGCTGAGGCTGGCCTTGAACTTGCCTGTCAGCCCCTTGAATAGCTGGGATTATAATCATGTGCCACTTCACTCGGCTTTACTCCCAATTTTCAAATGAGGAAACTCAAGAGAGGTTAAGTAACTTCTAATAAGTGATGAAGCTGCTTGTGGTTCTGCCAAAACCAGGGCTGCCTCTTTCCAAAGGATGTGTGTTTAATTACTGTGCATTACTGAAGCTTGTGTCTTTGAAATATGGATCAGTACCCGATTCTGAGTGAGTGCTTAAGAAGTATCTGGGGGCTAGGGATATAGCTCAATGGTAGAGTGATTGCCTACTGTGCATTAGGCCCTGGCTTGAATCCCCAGTACTGCCATAAAATAAAATAAAATAAAAAATGTTTGGAAAGATACTGATGGCAAGGTGTACAAAGGCTGTATTAGAGTGGGAGAGGCTGGAATGAGGGAGGCCAGTTAGGGGGCTATTGGTGAAGTTTAGGTTGAGTTAATTAAGGTCTGCATTATTCATTTTGATGAAATATCTGTGTTATTGAAACTTTAAGAGTTGATGAGCTCTTATAAGGAGTAAGTAATAGAGGAAGATGACCAGACAGCTTTAGGGAAAGCCCTTTCTTTAGACTGGAACTGGGAACATCTTGTAGCTTCACATTTCTCCTCCTCATCACTTTCAGAAGTGACCAGATCTGAGGAAGTGCTAAAAGAAGAAGGCTGCAGAATTGAAGGGAGGTTTAGGGAGAACGGAAGTGGAGGAGGGGGAAAGCAAGTGATTTGGGGCAATTATGAAGGCTTTGTGCCAGGGCTGCTCAGAATGGAACATTTTGGAGATATCTTCAGAATACCAAACTCTGGTAAATGGTATTAAGATGCATGACTAATGGAAAGAGAGTCACAACCCAGGTCTTATGGTGGATCTGAAAAAATTCCCAGACAGGAGTTTCTGGTGCTTGTTAGCGCTTAGTAAATATTTGCTGAGTGAATGAATGAATGGCTCTGTAGGAAGCGTATCAACTTTTCTGAGGGTCATGCTCAGTTGATGGTAAGCAGTTAGTAAATATTTGCTCAATGTTATTGAATAAAACTTTACCTAGATAGCAGTTTCTCCTCACACCATATTGCAGTGTGCATTTCATGCCCATCCCCCATTCCCAACACAGATGAATTGGTATGTGGGAACTAGGGAGTCTGGGCATTCTCTTTACCAGCCCTGCAGGGAAGCTTCAAGAGAGATGTTGGTTGTCTGTTCTGCCAAGCAGAGACTTGAGCAGAGAACTGGGGGACAATTCAGAATGTAAGTTTACTTCCTTCAAAATCTATAGATAATCATCTTAGCTTTAAGGTTTGCCTTGGCAGTAGTAATCAAGACAAAGAAAAGCAACTGTGCTTGTTCTAAATCTGCTGCTAGGTTGCAGTAACAAATCTTAGATAATAGAGTGGTTGGTTGTTTCCCATAAGGTAATAATAACAAGTTTACTCTGGTCTTGGTAGTTAGGAAGTCATAATATTTATAGAGTATCATTTTCCTATTGTTGCCATGACAAATTATCACAAATTTAGTGGCTTAAACAATAAAAATTTATCATTTTACAGTTCTATAGTTCAGAAGTCTTGACACAGGTCTTACTGAACTAAAATCAAGGCGTTGGCGGGGCTTCTTTCTGGAGGTGCCAGGAGGAAATCTGTTTCTTTGCCTTTTTCGTTTTCTAGAAACTGTCCACATTCTTTGGCTCAGAGTTACCTTCCTCCATCCCTTTCTCTATCTACAAAGCCAGAAACCTCATCTTTTAGACCCCAATTTTGTTGTCCCATCTTCCTCTCTGGTTCGACTCTTCTGTCTCCTTCTTCTACTTTTAAGAATCCTTATTATTACGTTGAGATTACTTTGTAGTTTACATAATTCATGATCATCTCATTGTAAGATTCCTATCTGCAATCTTAATTCTCCTTCCCCATGGAAGGTAACATATTCATAAATTCCAGGGATTAGGATGTACATATCTTTGGGAGTCATTATTCTCCCTATCATCATGTACTAACCTAGTCATCTATACTAGATAAGAGTGAGTCCAAGTGGGATTCAATAAAAAAAATCACTGAGTGATTTTTTTGGAATTTTAGTTCCTTAACAGGCTGCTGAAGAGTCAAATGGAAAGCTCGTGGGTATTTAGGAGCTCATGGCCCTGAGAAGAGGAGGTCTGAAATAGCTGCACAAGTTCTCACAGAAACTTTTTCCTTGCTATTGGGTGTTTGTAGTTAGTAAGGAAGTAACTGAGGGCATTTGAGTTGGTAATCTGAGTTAGATTCAGAGACAGGGTCTATGAGGGGCCAGAAGTCAGATGCTCTGCTGAATGAAGAAGAAGATGGAAATGAATAAGGAGATGGAAAATAATTGGAGTTCTGGTCAGCAAATGCACAATTGGCATATGAGGTTCTGGAGTACTAAAGATTTAATGAGGTATTAATGTGGATCTTGAACTATTCTCTTTGTGGGCATTAATCCATGATTCAGCATCCTGAACTCTCTAAAATGACTAGGTTCTTTGATTTTGACAATATTAGCACATAATAAGAAAGACAGACTTGAGTCTTCCTAGCCCATTCAGCCCTTATGAGAGCTTATTTAGCCTTGACTTAGAACTGTTTCAAGGATTAAGTGAGGTAATACTTGTAGAGAAAATGCTAGGCATATAGTGAGTGCTCAGTAAACATTTCTTCTTAATTCTAATTGTACCAATTTGGTTTGCTGACTTGTAACCCTGGAAGTAGTGCTGAGGATATAGTTCAGTGGTAGAATGCTTGCCTAGAAACCCTGGAAATCATCTTTATATTTGCTGATTTTAAAATGGTTTAATGTTATCAGAAGTCAATAATTTTTTTTTCCCTTTGTGTGGGTGTGGATGAGGTTTTTGAGGATTGAAAGGTTATGTAATGTCTGAAAACATTGGATCTTTAGGAGAAAAAAACAGTGAAAGGGGTCTTTGAGATAAAAAGTCAGAGACAGGGTTCAATTGGACAGGTCCACCATCACAGGGCCAGAGTGGAGCTACAGGGATAATGTGTCAGGGAGAGGGCTGTAGGTGGGCTCTGCCCATGACTTCTTCCTCTCCTGTAGCTTCTGTGGTTGCTTCCAGGAGTTTGGACCATCATATAAGACTCAGCACTGTCCCTGCCTTTTAATTTGTTCATTACTGGAAGTTAGAATCTGTCTGCTACTCAGCCATTAAGTAGCTGTCTGCTACTCAGCTATAATTCATTCATTTTTCAAGACTTATAAGAATGCTTGTAATTTTAGTGTCTTAATATATATTTAACCCTCTTAGTTCTTTTTATTTTATCTAGTCCTTGAAGTAGGCACCCTCAGGTTTACGTAGCCAATCATGTCAGTGAACTAGGAGGAAGCACAAAAAAGAATACTTAGAAATTGGGCTTTTTCTCTATTTAACTCTCCTTTCTGTTTCCCTCTGTCCTTTGTATCCTTTTTCTCCTAAACATATTTAGTATGATTCTCATGATTTTAATCTTTTCTGAGTAACAAGCCCCTTTGAAAATCTGATGAAAGTTATGGAACCTCTGCCCCACAAAATTCACATTCTCGCATGTCACTACAGATCCTCTGAAGCCCATTCATAGGTACCCTAGAAATTTATGGACTCCAGGTTGAGAAATATACTTTGCCATAAATAGTGATGATGTAAGAGGAAATAGTAGCCAACTGGTGAGAAATCTGCAGCAAGCATAAACCAAAGAGACCCAATGTTCCTTTCTTTTCATTTTTAATGATTTCAAACTTTGGATATGCTTGAAATTTACCAAACATTTCAAGCATATATCAAAGTAGAGAGATTTGCATAATGAATCATCATGTACTCATGATTTGGCTTCAGCAATGAGCACACCATCTTGTTTCATCTATGTCTTCATCTATTCTCCAAATACATCAGATCATTTCATCAGTAAAAGTTTGTAACACAAGATTATTACCATACTTTCAAAAGTAATGATAATTACTTAATATAATCAAATACCATTTAGTTGTTTAAATTTCTATGAGTGCCCTATAATTATTTTTATTTTTAAATATTTGGTTTATTTAACCATGATTCACACATTCACATTCAACCTAAATACTTTGGCTAATGGTCACTGAAAGTGGCTCTCTTTTCTTTGGCAAGACAAAGAAAGTGGATGAACAATTTATTCAGTGAATTTAGGCTGTGGTCAATCAACCTAAATTAAGAAAACTAACAAAAACACGTAGTTTTCCAATTCAAATTTTCAGATGATTGACCTTACTCTTCATATTTTGATTTTATAGTCTTGGAGTTAAGAAATTGATCATTTCTTCCCTTCCTCCCTCCAGATTCCAACTATGTCAGCTGTTTGTGGATATACCAAGTATCTGAATCAATTTATCCCTGCCCTTTGAATATTAAAAACAGTGGGAAACCATAATAATTATTCATTTTATAATATTTTTATTCATATACTTGGTTTATGAGAAAATATATGATATCAAATAAAGAATTCATAAAACTAATAAATACTTGTTGAAGTTTATTGGATATTTATCATGTGCTGGGCATTGTACTGGCTGCTAGGTGAACATAAGATACAGTAACCACCCTCCTGGAATTTAAATAGGTGCATAGGCTACTTACAGTGGTAAGCTTTTATTTTGGCTTTTGGGAGAAAAGAAGGATGAAGAACACATTATGGAAACAAAAACATTATGCTGCAGTCAGGGAATTCATGATCTAAAAGATAAGCTAGGTGAGCAAATAATAAGTCCAAAATAAAGCCAAGTTTATTTCCACTTAAAAATTATTCCTCAGGGGCTAGGGATTTAGCTCAGTGATAGAGCCTTACCTAGCATGTGTAAAACCCTGAGTTCAATCCCTAATACCATAAACAAACAAACAAAAAACAAAATGCAGGGCTTTCTACATGCTCAGAAAAACAGTATGCGAGAGTCTTTACAGCTAAGCTGGAACTAAAACTAATATGCAAAAAATTGTGTTAATTAAATCAAAACACCTATAGTGTTGAAGAAGACATTGAGGTTAAATATTTATCTGTATATTTTGAATATTATTTTTATAAAATTTATAAAATTAATATTTCTAAATAAATTCTTTTGCATATATAAATTTTCTGTTCATCTGAAAATATTTCAGTATATATCTCTTTTTTCCCCCGGTATATATCTCTGAAAGGATAAATGTATAATGACATTTATCCACCATTATAGTATCATACACAGCATTTTCATTCCCTAAAAATCTGTGTTTACCTATTTATCCCTCCCTCCCCTCTAATCTACCTGATGACCATTGATCTTTTTACTGTCTCCATTGTTTTTCCTCTTCCACAATGTTATATAGTTGGAATTATACAGTATATAACCTTTTTTTCAATTGGTTTCTTAGTAATATACATTTAAGGTTCCTCTACGTCTTTTTATGGCTTAATGGTTCATTTTCTTTTAGTACTGATTAATATTCCATTATTTAGATATACCATAGTTTATTTATCTATTCACCTATTGAAGGGACATCTCAGTTACTTCTAAGTTTTCACAATTATGAATAAAAACTGTGTTCAGGTGTTTGTGTAGACATAGGTTTTTGATTATTTTGAGTAAATACCAAGCAGCACAATTGCTAAATCATATAGTAAGAATATCTTTAGTTTTGTAAGAGCATTTTGCTCTTCCATCAGCAATAAATGAGAGTTCTTATTGTTTTACATTCTCTTCAGCATTTGGCATCCTGGATTTTGGCCATCCTAATAAGTGTGTAGATAATTTTTGTGTGTGTGTGGTGCAAGAGATCAAACCCAGGTCTTCTGCATGCTAGGCAAGTGTTCTACCACTGAACCACATCCCCAGCCCTATGTAGATAATTTTTTAGAAAGCTTTTAGTTAGTTGTTTGAATCAGGATCCAAATAAAGCCTACACATAGCAATTGGTTCATTGCTTCTTTTAATTGTTTCTTTTAAAACTGATTCCTTTTAGTAGAGAATGCTATTTTAAGAGACTGCAGTCTAAGCCAGGCATGGTGACTCATACCTATAATGCCTCATAAAACTGAGGCGGGAGGATCTCAAGTTCAAGTCCAGCCTGGACAATTCAGTGAGAACCTATCTCATAATTTAAAAAATTTAAAAAGAACTGGGATATTGCTCAGTGGTAGAGTGCTTCTGGGTTCAATTTGAAGAAATAGATATATAATTTAGGTACTAATGATACTCATTCCTACTGATTGATTGGTTGTGTTCCTATAGTGTTGTTTTCCATGGAACTCTGTTTTATAGTATTTTCAGTAAGTTGGTATTTGAATTTAGAGGATTAATCAGATTCACGGACAATAACTTAAGATTACATCATGGATTTTCTCTCTTGAGACATTAGCAGCCATTGAAAAATCTATGTAGGTCATTAGAGATTGCAAAATGGTGATGTTGTATCAATATATCTATATCTATATCTATCTATATATATATTTTAAATCATTCCTTTTTCACTTATTGACTTTTGCCATCTATGATATGGTATAATTTATGTAGAAAATCCCAGATAAATGATCCTTTTGTGTGCACACATGTGCAGGGGTTAAACCTATGGCTTTGCATGAGCTAGGCAAATGCTCTACTGCTGAGCTATATCCTGAGCCCTTTGTTTAATTTTTAAAGTGACATTATAAACTCATGGATCTTAACATATTTGATATATACAATCTGTGGCTATTGATGTTCAATTTTTAAAAACATATTTTTAGTTGTAGTTGGACACAATACCTTTATTTTACTTATTTATTTTTATGTGGTGCTGAGGATCGAACCCAGCACCGTGGTTGGCTAGCATTCTACTGCTGAGCCAAACCCCCAGCCCCTTGATGTTCAATTTTTCCAGTATTTGACAAGGGTTCTCTTTAGATTGGCTTCACAGCTCTTTTGACATGACCCCAGGTGGTCTTTGAGTGCTTTTTAAAACTATTTATAATGACAAGATGTTTTAGACCATCTAAAGTCATTTCCTGACTCAGAACTGTGACCAGCCATTTATCCAAGGAGCTCTGATTCCTTTTAGTAGAAAACTGTATTTTAAGAGACCACAGTCCAGGTGCTAATGATACTCATTACTAGTTCATCATATGTGCTAGACTTTTTGAAGGGATAGAGCTAAAAAGAAATAAACTTATTAACTTAAAAACATTTAAGAATAACCAGGCATGGTAGCCAATGCCTGTAAGTAATCCCAGTGTCTTAGGAGGCTAAAGCAGGAGGATTGCAAGTTTGAGGCCAGCCTGGGCAACTTAGTGAGACCCTGTCTCAAATAAATGATAAAAATCCCTATACTGAAAAAATTTTTTTAAAAGACTGAAATGTACCTCAGCGGTAGATTGTTTGCCTAGCACATGAAAAGCCTTGGATTGAATCCCCCTTTTGGGGAACATGTACAAAGTAGTAACATTGGAATAGTAATCTGGAAATTTGAACAAGATCTGGAAGAAAGGTGAGGACTAGTGTGCTAAAAATTTTAGAGTAAGGGCATATTAGATAACCAGATCTCATACAGTTTGAGCAAAGGTATGAAGGTGGGAATATGCACAGTGCTCTTGGGATCAGTCAGCCTGGCCAAATCACAGATTTGAGAAGGAAAATAGATTTGTTGCCATATCAGTTAAGAGTTTTTTGGAAGCAATTCAGGATTTAATAAGGTAGGTGCTATTTTATTTTTTTAACAAAGATTTACTGAACACCTACTGTGTGAAAAAGCTGTGTTACATGCTGGAATAAAATGTTGAGGAAGATAGTTCCTCCCTATAGGAGCAAAAAGAAACATTTCATTACTAAAGAGAATTGTGGTATACTATGAGGACATATAGATGGGGGACTTAACTTAGTTTAGAATTGGGGATAAGTTAGGGACATCTTCCAAGGAAGTGCATATATGATGAGATCTAATAGATGATGACTATGTATTAGCTGCCCATGTGGGGTGGGAACAACAGGGAGAGAATGGTAGGAATGGTAATTCCAGGCAGAGAAAATAGCCCTCAGGGAAGAAGGTGGGTGTGATTCCAGCACCCCCCAAAAAAACTCTTTCTATGATCTAAAGGACTAAAGAGTGTAGGGTAGAATGAATGAGAAATGAGAGAAAATTTGAGAAAAATTGCAAATAGGGACTTGATAATAAAAGGGAACTAATTCCCTGAAGGCATATGGTAGACATTAAATACATGTAGAATAGATGAATAAATAAGTTTGAAATTTCTAACAAGAACTAAGAAATGATGGTACCTGGGTAGTAATAAATACATCACGACAGGGTACTACTTTTGTATTTTATCTTTTTTAAAAAAATTTTTATTTGTAATACTGGGGATTAAACCCAGTGCCTCGTGTATGCCAAACAAGTACTCTATCACTGAGCCATATCCCCATCCCAAGGGTACTACTTTTTAAAAATTTTTTTTTAGCTGTAGTTGGACACAATACCTTTATATTATTTATTTTTTTATGTGGTGCTAAGGATTGAACCCAGCACCTGGCACATGCTAGGCGAGCGCTCGACCGCTGAGCCACAACCCCAGCCTCCCCAAGGATACTACTTTTGAAAGGAAGGTTTGTTTGCTTTTAGATACATAGATTTTGAATTGCAGCATCCCAGTGCCTCATCAAGTCCTGAGCAACACAATTTAAGGCTGTGGTTGAAATTGTAAAACTCAAGGAAGAGAAACAAAGAGAAAAGAACTCTTCCTTGGAGCATAAGATGGTGACATATGCCTGTAATCCCATCATCTTGGGAAATGGAGGCAGGATGGTTGAAAGTTTGGGGCCAGTTTGGGCAACTTAGCAAGACCCTGTCTCAACATTTAAAAAATAAATAAATAAAAGAGCTGGGAGTATATAGCTCAGTGGCAGAGCACACCTAGGTTCAATCCTCAGTATGGTCAATAAAAAGGAGGGGCTGGGATTGTGGCTCAGCGGTAGAGCACTTACCTAGCATGTGTGAGGCCCTGGGTTCAATCCTCAGCACCACATGAAAATAAATAAATAAAATAAAAGGTATTGTGTCCAACTACAACTAAAAAATAAATATTTTTTTTTTAAAAAAAGGAGAGCTCTTCCTTGGAAATTAAGGTTAGAGGAAGAAGAAGATGAGCCTTTGGATGAGACAGAGAAAGCCTGATCAGGAGCAAGGAGGAGAATTTCAAGGACAGTGTAGCAAACATTCAAATGTTGCAGAAAGGTCAAGGAGACCAGTTTGCACCAAAAGAGACAATATACTTGACAGCATTTGCAAAATGCCAAATCATTATATAGATGCATAGGTGGAGTAGGGTGGTGGAAAAGATACGAGATCTGCAGTCACAAGACCTGGGCTCAGTTCTAGCTCTACCTTTTATCATATTCATGACCTTCAGTCAAAATTATTTAGTGTTCTCTGAGTCTCAGGATGCTTATTTATAAAATGAGAAAAAGAGTGGCTGCCATATTTGCATCTCAAAACTACTGTGAAGTTCAAATTTAAATATTTATGTAAACCACAAGCTCCCCACTCATAATCTCAAAAGGGTCTGGGCTCAAGATACTTTAGTGTTTGAATGAATATATGTGTAGTACTATGACTATTTTTTGTGTTTGTGTTTCAACAGAGACCAGATGAAGAAGCTGTTGTAGATCAGGGTGGGACCAGTACAGTTCTCAACATTCACTATGAGAAAGAAGAACTGGAAGGTAAGAGCTGCTGCTCTTGTTTAATAAGGGAAATTGGCAAGAGGCAGCCTGATGCAGGAAGAACAGACCTGGCTTTCCCTCAGGAGACCTAGGTTTGAGTACTAACTATTTCTCATGCTATAAGACCCTGAGGAAAAATCACTTAATTTATTTTAGCCTCAATGTACTCATCTGTTAAATAAAAGCATAGCTAATAATCCCATCCCATCTGGATAGGGATATCCTTAGGAATTGACAGCATATGATACAGTGTCTTAAGCGCTGTAAGGTTCAATCTAAATACTAATAAATAATCTATTCCTTGAGAATGTGAAGTATTCAGTTCAGAGTTCAATTATTTGATTCTTGACAAATTCCTGGAAGTATGAGTACATAGAAATTTTTAAAAGAAAATAAAATACAAATAGTTTTTAAAACTCAATTTGGCTATAAAACCCTTTTTTTAAACCCCATTCACAATATTTGCTTTTCCTATTCTAACTATACCCATTTCTACTTGATGTTTCACCTAAACAAGAAAAGAGAAAACAGGAACATACCTGTGACATACTCTCTAGGAGTTCATAGCTCAAAGTTATATAAAAACCTCAGTTGAAAAACTCAACTGACGGGGCTGGGGTTGTGGTTCAGTGGTAGAGCGCTTGCCTAGCATGTGTGAGGCACTGGGTTTGATTCTCAGCACCACATAAAAATAAATAAAATAAAGGTCCATTGACAATAAAAAAAAATGTATAAAAAATTAAACCCCAACTGACTCAGAAGGAAGAAAAAGGCACTTTTGCTGACTGGCTCTAATTTACCTTATTAGGACTCTTCTTCCTTTCTCTTCTCTCCTCTCCAGCTCCCCACACATAACCGTCGCGATGTCCTAATGCTTTTCTTTTTTCCATGGAGCCTAGTTGGAACTTTGGCAATCATACGCACATTTAGCCATGATTCCTGATATGTAATGTTCAGTTTTGTTTAGAAGAATCTGTTTTATGTATTCCATAAGTATAGCTTTCTTAAGAAGTCACATTTGGCCCAAAAGTCTTTGTGAAGTATCTGCAGCATCCCCTGCACAGCTGAAAGCTATGATACAGCAACTTTCTGATGCCTTAGACAGCATGTGAAATGTTCTCTCTGTACTGCTTGTTCCTATGATGGGGTTTTTCATCAAAGTTGTGCAACCCTCAGAGAAAGCTTGTCCTTTGGATGGGGAGATAATGAAGGCTGACTCAGCCATGAGAACTTATATGGGCGGCTCTATGGTGGTCAGTGGTGTTCAGGTATATCAAGGTCAGGTTTTTCAAGTTATTTTGACCATACAGATGAAAAGCCATTGTAGGTTTCAGCAAATGAGAGAAAGTAGGAGAGACAGGGGAAGGGTGTGGAGCGAGAGACTACTATTTATCGAATGCCCTTTAATTTTAGGCATCAGATTAAGCACTTTATGCAAGTTGTCTTTTGCATTTTCTTAGTACTCTAGAACAGGTATCATTATCCAAATTTCACATCTGGGAAAACTGCACCAGGGTCATCTAGTTTAATATCATTGGATAGAGTCCTGCTTCTTTCATTTTGGCACATTGCCTGCAAGGGAGGACAGTATCCAGCATTAAAGATCCAATTTCAGTTTTACTCCATCAGGTAGGTATTTTAATGTTGTGCGTGCCTCTTCTTCTTTGCTGATAATCCTGTTCTCTACCTTCTTATTACACTTTGGGGGACATGTTGCTATTTGTTTAGTTGTCCTCTAGCAAAGGAGGTAAGCATTTATGAATACTTTTGTCTACTTGGGAATAGAATTATAGAATTATAAACCTGGCAGGCATTCAGTTCCTGAGGACTAGGTTTCATCCACAGAAGTCAGCTAAGTAATTGGCAGCAGGAACAGCATCTCCAAATGACATCATCTGTTCCTTCTACAATGCTCTATTTTGCTGTAAAGAAGGCCGCATATGATGATAGTGTTTCTAGAGGGTAGTGTATCGGGAAATGGTCCTTTATGCATAGACCTTTCTGAAAGCTAGGATCTTTTCTACGTAAGCATTTTTTTTTTAAAAAAGCACTACAGGCAAATAGAGGACAAATGGTACCCACTCCCTAGGCTTGATATGGTTTGAGAGCAGCTCTGAAGAAGAGAGGGAGTTGGGATTTGCTGTAGGATTGGCCATACTGTGGGGGCCACCCTTGGCTCACTACTGAGTGCATTCTTCAGATTCAGTAAGGCTGAACTCAGGGTGGTGGTGTCTCTTGAAGAGATGGAATAAAATCAGTCCTCATTTGATGGAAGACAGAAATGTGTTGTGACTCAATAAGGACAGAAGAATAAAATTGACATTATTATTGCTGTGGGTAAATACGTGACTGCATGATCAATGTAATTCTGCAACCACTACACTCAGAAAAATGAGAATTATATCCCATCTGATTCAAATGTATGATATGTCAAGATCATTGTACTGTCATGTGTAACTAAGTAAAACAAATTAAAAAATAATAATATACATGCTATGATACAAAGTTCTGGCTGCAGAGAAAGTTACAGATCTTCCTGTCCCTTTATTCAACACCTGCTACCTACATGACATAAACCATTCCCTAACCCCATTTTCAGAACAATTTCTGTGGGTCTTCTTGCACCAACTAATTCTATCAGTAAGAGAATATATACTATATCATGATGTTGCCGTGTGTGTGTGTATAATATATACATGTATTATATACCATATATACACACATATATATACACACACACACATATATATATATTCAAAAGCAAACATTAGAACAGAGTTTCAGAGATAAATGCAAGAAGAGAAATATTCCATGATGTGCTTTATAGTCCCAGGGGAAAACAGGGCAGTTGCTTTAGTTAGAGGAATGTTTTTTCCATTTTTTTTTTTTTGGCAGGTCATTATTTTTGATTAAATACTAGATTTATAAATCCTGGAACAAGTTTAATGACTTTGTAAGTTTTAGCAGATGTAAGAGCCATTTGATCACAATTATTACTTTTTAAAAAAAGGCTTACATCTGTTCTACACATAGGTTACCCCCTGTGATTTTGAGTCAACCTCTCAACCCAGAGGAGCAGAACATCCTTTAGTATATGCTAATGGTTCTCTGTGAATGTGGAGTAAACAGTGTGAGTGTACTGCATTATATATTGGTCACATGGTAATACCTATGGTTTCTATCCTGCTCCACAAGATTCAGTGCCAGCTTAATAATGCTTGTACTATATATGTGGATATATACTTATTTTAAAAAAATACACACTAAAGTTACATCTTTCTCATAAGTTTTGCTTAATTGGAATACTTTTTTGCACACGGATAGCCACAATAGACTAGTTTTGATACTGAGTAGAAAAAAGAATGAGGAATTAGATGGGAAGAAATGGTTTTTTTGTAAGTTGGTAGGTAGATGAAAGGGAAAAGACTGTGGGTAGAAGAGTAATTGAATGACCAATGAAGTGGCCACAGGATTAGTTTGGTAAAGGACTGCCAGAATCCAGTTAGATGGACTGAACTTTATTAGTGCTATATTTCTTCCTAATAATGTATTTGTCATCTTTTCTGCTAAATTTCATCCAGAAAATACAAATTCCTACTTCAGAATCCCCAGCCTAGAAACTGATATCAAATTTTCAGACAACCATTTGGTCCTTCTTAGCTGTGACCCCTGTTGAACTTGTTTTCATTTCTGCCCTTCTCTCTAAAGGTTTTTCTAGAGGTAGGCAGAAGGTCTTCCTTTCTCAAGATTTTTGTCTTACTTGCTCCAGAAACTTGCTCCCATTATACTCAGACTC
Organism: Marmota monax; assembly: GCF_021218885.2. Lineage (NCBI taxonomy): Eukaryota > Metazoa > Chordata > Mammalia > Rodentia > Sciuridae > Marmota > Marmota monax. The sequence continues at coordinate 32,329,656 of NW_026695227.1, forward strand.
ACAGAGTGGGAACTTAGATATCAAGCAAAGCCATATATGAATTAGTCAGCAAACATTTACTGAGTGCCTTCTGTGATCCTTCTCTGAAGAGATAAGTAGAGATAGTTAGAACAATTGAACCATTGTGTTATCTCTAAAGAGTGATCTGGCCTGAACCTTTCCTAGAAATTGAATATTAGAATCTGGACTCACCGTCATCTGGACAAGATGTAGGAAGTCAATAAGGAGATCTACTCTTTTTGTTTTTACTAATAGTTACAGTGAGCTAATTAACAAACAAAATATGATCTAATAACATTGATTCTAATACCTAATCACTGCCTTCTCAATTTCTCTTTAGAATATAATTAACATTAAATAATACTAGCAACATTCCAGTGTAAGCCTAGTGGAAGTATTTGGAATGTGCTCAATGAGAAGTGGGGGTCATAGCCTGACTTTTGGGGGCATTTTGAGGAAAGAGGAAGCCCATGGTTGAGGTGGATGAAATGAAAGACTGAATTTCATCCCTCAGTGAGGTGGTTCTTTTCCCAAGTCCAGCTGTACCTACACGAGCCAAACTTTTCAACACCAACATCACCAATTTAAGGGCCATTTGAAGTGGTTTTCTGGGATCTAATTATGTTTTTCGTGGCCTATGGATTTACAATTTGCTCCTGCCAGTCTTTCTGTCCTCTTTGAAATCCTTTCCTTCCTTTTTCTACCTTGCTCTGGCATTACTGGATGTCATTTTACCTTGGAACCAGCCCTGCACATTCTAGCTTAGGGCATGTGCACTTGATCTTCCCTTTCCCTAAAATAATCCTCTCCCAAGTTTTCTTTTGGCTTTACTATCTCATTATCATGACTTTCCCTCTAATCATCTTAGCTAAGGTCTTGCTTCTTGCCAGGCATTGTTGAACATGCCTGTTATCCCAGTTTCTCAGGAGGCTGAGGCAGGAGGATTGCAAGTTCAAGGCCAGCCTGGTTAACTTAGCAAGGCCATAAGCAACTTAGTGAGACCCTATCTCAAAAAAAAAAAAAAAAAAAAAAAGAACCGTGGATATAGCTTAGTGGTAAAGCTTTCTTTGGTTCAATCACTAATACCAGTAATAAATAAATAAATAGTCTTTCTTCTCCATTCTACCCCCTATTACAGACACTTTGGCACTTTACCTTTGATTTTCAATTATTAATATTTGAAGTAACACCTTTTTATTTTTGTGATGTCTGTCTCCCTCAACTAGAAATACATCCTGAAGACTGTGCCATTCACAACTGTATCCCCTGCCTTTGGGACAGGATTAGATGACTCTAGTCTCCTGTTAATGTTACCTGGATTGATCTCAGTGGTGTACCATAAGGACTTCATTGGTATACTATAGTGGAATATTATTAATTAACAGATGATCTTCAACTTAATCATTTTCATATTTTATACCCTTTATATTTTATAATGTCAGAGGTCTAGAATCCCGATTCTTAGCAGCTGATCTCCTTTGGCTCTATATTTTTCTCTTTGTGGTACAGGGGTTGAATCCAGGGGTGCTCCATCGATGATCTATATCCCCAGCCTTTTTATTTGTTTATTTTGAGACAGGGTCTTACTAAGTTACTGAGGTTGGCCTTGAACTTGTGATTCTATTATCTTAAGCCTCCTGAGTAGCTGGTATTGCAGTTGTGTGCCAACATTCCTGACTCTCTTTTTCTCTTTCTATGAAGTTGTAAGATGGCCACATTATATTTAGAGATCTATCAGTCAAAAATGTGCTGAGATGTGTATGAGGCAACCTAAGACTATTCTTAGACTGGAGGAGGGTAAAGGTGCAGTTCTATCAGATGCTAAACATTTTATCCTCCTGCCTCTCCACAGTCTAACAAGTCTCTGACCATTTCTCATTTAGTTCTCATTGTTTCTGTTCAATTTTTCTTTATCACTTTGGAATTTAGAAAATAGGAAAGACAAAGAAAGGAAGGGGGAATAGACAAAGGGATATTAGAGCAGTACCCAAGACACTTTATCACCACTTGGAAGTGGGGCGTGCTAACAAGGAAGCTGAGTGCAGTTTTAGGAAATCCCACTACTGGGGAAAAATGTATAGTTGGCAACTCTTCTCCTAAAGTCTGCCTTTCTGGGAAGTCTTCCTGATTAAGCTTTCCATTCTCAGGTTGCTAAGGATCTTCTCAATCCCCCATGCTCTGGTTAGTGCGTCATCTACCCTAAACACCCTTACTTTAGTTACAGGTTCCTTTTGTAGCATCTTTCAGATCAGAGACCCTCTTAGGTCAAATGGTATAGTCCTGAGGGAGTCCTAAGGGTTTATACTCCTAGGGGAGGCCCTTAGAAGACATTCCATTTGCTGAATGTTTGTGGAGCACTGACAATGTGTAAGACCCTGTGCTAGGGATTCTGAGAGTCCGTCCTAGGACCTTGAGGAGCTTGTAGATGAATAGTGAGGAGATAAGACACCTGCTAGACTTTAATGCAAGGCAGAAAATAAGTGTATAAGAAAAGTGCTAACCAAGGGATCTGAGTATTTAGAGAAAGGAGACAGCACATCTGATCAGGGAAATCAGAAATAATACTAAGAAGGAAGGTGCATTTGCAATGAATCTTGGATGAGAGAACCAACTCAGTGCCCAGAAAGCATTGGCACATTTGTAGAATAACAATTTGGTTCAGGTAGAGAAGAACTGTATGAGAAGGTAGTACATGGAGGATTTGCCTTTTATGTCTCTTGAGCTGATCTCTTGGAGGTCTTCTTTTTTCACATTGAATGTATAACTTGTCCTAACAGAAGAAAATACTAGAAAGGAGGCTGAGGATTCATCATGAAGAATCGTGAATTCAAAAAGATGAGCTGTGATCAGAGATGTGACCAGGAGGATTAGTTTGTAAGGTTAAATTAGTATGAGAGGCAGGAAGGAGGCCCCCTGCTTTGTTAACTTCTATGGAACATGGAACAAGGAATTGGTAAGGAAAGAGTTAGGTCGGTGAGTTCTTGAAAATGGTTTGATGGAAAAGGAAGGAAAAGTGGAAATTTGGGAGAAGTACTGCATTAGGAAGTTTTCCTTTTAAGATCAGGGAGGGGAGGGGGGATAGGAAGGGGATAGGAAAAGCAGCAGAATACAACAGACACTAGTATGGCAGTATATATAAACGTGGATGTATAACCAGTGTGATCCTGCAATCTGTATACATGGTAAAAATAAGAATTCATACCCCACTTGAATCAAATGTATGAAATATGATATGTCAAGATCATTGTAATGTTTTGAGCAACCAAAAAAAAAAAAAAGATCGTCAGAAACCTGTGGAAGGGATGGATAGAAAGGAGAGGCTGAGGATAGCTGAGGCACAGGGACTCCAGAGGGGTGGGCAGCAATGGGATTGAGAGCCTGACAAAGAGAAGAGCCAGACTGAGATGGAGAAAGTTCACATGAGAGGGCCTTGGTCTTCTGGGTAAAATATAAAGCAAAGTCACCTGATCAGACAGAGGGAATATGGATAAGGTTTCAGATTTGTAGAAATCAGGTAGAAATAAGGGGAAGACCAAGACTCTGTGTTTTGGGGGTGGGAGAAGCTCTGTAGCTAGTGATTCTGAGCTCCAGGTTTGGCAGGAAGGCTGATGAAGCCAGTAGGAGAATCAAAATAAAAAACAGGCTTATTGAAGGAATGAGGGAGTAGGGAGGAACTAGAGTGGAATGTTATGGATCACTTATTTTCTCATGTTCCTCACTCTTTGTACAATATTTAATATTTCTCTTTAAACCCAGCATCATGCTCCTTATGATTTATAACTAATCTTTTACTACTATTTTAAATTGTGTATTCTATAATTCAAGAAAAAAAATGCAAGCCTATCCTAGAATGTATTGGCTGATGTATTTCGATATTACATTAAGCATTTACATGCATTATCTTATTTACTACTTATGACAAGCTTATGAGTCTAAATAGTAAGCTTTTAGTATTTCTTCTAAAAGATGAATCACAGAGAGATTAGATAACTAGTTCAAGGTGACATGGCTAGCAAATAATGAAATGGAGTCTTGGATCCAGGCAGGCTCTTTTGAGCCTTAATTGTGCTCTTAAACACTTTTCTAAACTGCCTCCCTGCCAAGACTTGCCAGAATCATCATAAGCAAATTGTATTGCATTTTTAAAAGTTAGATTATCATTGTAATAATAATAACTTAAATCATATAGGCCTTTACAATTTGCAAGTCATATTCATGTGTCTTTTTTTACAGGGGTGGGGGAGTTCTAAGCATACACTCTACCACTGAGTTATATTATCAACCCCTAATGCACATTATTTCTTTTATCTTCCTAACATCCCTGTAAGGTTTGCAGCCACATGCAGGACAGAAGAAGACACCTTCATCTCTGAGATTGCTATATCTGTAGTCCTGGAAGTCTTTGAAATTTTTTTTTTTTAATCAAAAACTGATTTTTTCTGTGATCCTTTTGCTCTTAACTATGCTAGGCTCCTTTTACTAAAGGAGCTAATTCCACAGACCTTCTGCTTCTTTCCAGGTCACAGAACTCTGTATGTGGGGGTTCGGATGCCACTGGGCCGGCAGAGCCATCGGCACCACCGCACCCACGGCCAGAAGCACCGAAGACGAGGGCGGGGCAAAGGAGCCAGCCAGGGGGAGGAGGGCCTGGAAGCTCTAGCCCATGGTAACAACTTGGGGAGGGAGGGTGGGTATCCAGAAGGCTTGATGAGGCGAGGAGCATGTGAGGGACAGAAGTAGATGCACTTGATCCTCTAGACCTTTGGAACGGTTTTCAGAGCTTGCTTCCAAGTGGAAATCCTCTAAGAACCAAAAGTATCTTCATGAAAACTCAACAGTTTAGCAACTCCTCCCTAGTTTATACAATAACAGGTAAAATCCTTTGCTAGAGAGTTAACCATTCATTTTGATCAAATTTGTCATACTTTAGGGTTTTTATGGGATTTCTGTAAGTGGCCTTAGTTCATAAATTTTCCCTCTCATGAAACTACTTCCAGAGAATAGCTTTTTCTCTGAAAATAAAGGAAAATTTCTGATCTGTACTAGGGATCCTTTTCTATACATTCCTGAAGTTGTTAGGTAAGGCAGAATGCTATTTTTGTTCTAGTTTTGAGGCTAGATGCAGACATTTCTCTGTGATTGATTTCATAGACACACCATCTCAGCGTGTTCAATTCATTCTTGGCACTGAGGAAGATGAGGAGCATGTACCTCATGAGCTATTCACAGAGCTGGATGAGATCTGTATGAAAGAGGGAGAAGATGCAGAGTGGAAGGAGACAGCCAGGTAAAGTCCTAAAATAACCTGGATCAAGAACTGCTTGGGCAGGCAAATGAGAGTCCTGCTTGTCTTTTCTTTTTGGGAGAAGTGATAACTGACAATGAGGACTGATGTTCCAGAGTTTTCTATGAGGAATCTTAGTATTGGTCATTTTATGATGTCTCTGGTCATACCTGTTGCTTAGTGAACTTGAACATGGGATTGGTGACATACATATGTAACTTTCAGGGATTCCTCCATTTGTTTGATGGTCAGAGTAAGTTCATGGGCTCTCTTGATACTACAGGCCTTGTTTAGAAGATGCTGAACAGGGCCACCTTGGTTGTGACCCGGCTGAGCAGACAGCAAGCATAGGTTCAGACTTTTTCTGTGGGTAAACCATAGGGTCATTTGGGTTTTAATTCATTGACAGTCCCAGAATTTTTGAGACTTTAATTTCCTCTGGGACAATTTAATCTTACAGAGACCATTGAAATTATAACTAGCTCAATACTATATTTCCTGGAGTTGCTGTAGAGTGGTTCTGTTTGTCTGAGACTCAAGTCCCAGAAGAGTCCTCAGATTAACCAGGGTCATGTCTAGGCTCCTCTAGTAACTGGCCAGTGATCTTGACAGATGATACAAAGCCAACATGCCTGAACTTTGGGAGGCAAGGTGGGTAACTAGCAAAATGTAGCATCAGCTCTCATTGAAATAGCTGTTCCTGGATACCTGCTGTATCATGGACATTTTCTATGGATAGAGAGTGTTAAACAGGACAGTCAACCTGATATCAGGTGAAGAGGCAATTATTCTCCTGCCATTCTGTCTTTGTAGACTCCTAAAGGTCACATAGAACATAGAACTACTAAAGATCATACAGAACACGGATTAAAAAAAGAAAAATATTGATTTATTAATATGATTTGGCAGTTTTGTCCAAGAGATATAAACTAGATCTTTTTTTAATTGTTCAGGTAATGCATGCTTATTATAGAAAGAAAATAAAGATAAGCAAAAAGAAGAAAATGAAAATTATCTATAATCCCACTACCTTAGGAATAACAAAGAATATATTTGGTATCTTATACATGTATATAATTGTATTTTAAATTTTTTCTTTAAATAAAAACAAAATTAAACTATGGTCAATATTGCACTGTTACATTGACAGTGAAAAAAAATTGCTTTTTTCATCGAACAATGTATCCTAAACATATAGATCAGATTTTATAATGTTCAATATGACTATTCAGATGTTTTTCTCTCTTGAAAATTCTTCACTTTCTGTCTTTGGCATCTAGTTATTTGTAATGCTTTTAGGTGGCTGAAGTTTGAAGAAGATGTTGAGGATGGGGGAGAGCGCTGGAGCAAGCCTTATGTGGCAACCCTCTCATTGCACAGTCTCTTTGAGCTAAGGAGCTGCCTCATCAATGGAACTGTCCTTTTGGATATGCGTGCAAATAGCATAGAAGAAATTTCAGGTAAGGTTAGTGAAAAAGGAATGCTTGTGTATGCTTTAGAGGGAAGAATAGTGGTGGTGTGTCCTTAGGCAAGTCATAGCCTTCTTGACCTCCATGTACTCAGTAGGGGGAAGGGTTAGCTACTCTATTTCCCAGGCTTTTATGGGATTCAGATGACACAGCACTTAGTCTTACATTTGCTGGTTCATTTGACAAACATTTATTTTGTATATATTATACACTTCATAATGTGTGAGGCTAGGGTTATACAGGAAAGATTGTTTCTACCTTCAGGGAGCGCATCTTTTAGTCAGGTAGTGGCTATGGAATCAGCAATTAAAGTAAGTGCATCAACGAAGACATGCTTAAGAATAATTAGGTCAGTAGTAAATTGCCCCTGAGTTAAATGCTTAGTACCCTCCTCCAAAAGAATAATTAGAGAAAGAGGCAATGGGAGTTGTGCAGAGAAGAGGGAGTTAAAGAGAATCAAAGGTTTTAAAATATGGCATCTAGAAAAGATATGTAGGAAATCAAGCCATAGTATTCTCACATTTTCAGTAAGATGTGAAGGGGAGATCCATGTCTTATGGAGTTTTCCTGGTGTGATTGGATGTTAATTTACTATGTTTTGGTATCACAGTTGGAGAAACACCTAGGTATTCTCACCTATGGGGACTTTCCCCTCAAATGGGCTTTGTTTAGCAAGACAAGTTAAATAAAGATGTTTTCATGCCTTTCTCCATTTCAAGAATCTAAGTAATTCTGCTTCTCTGCGGTCACATGGAGATTTCTTGGAAAGCTGGGAATGGAGCCACCATTTGACCCAGCTATTCCCCTTCTCGGTCTATTCCCTAAAGACCTAAAAAGAGCATGCTACAGGGACACTGCTACATCAATGTACATAGCAGCACAATTCACAATAGCAAGACTGTGGAACCAACCTAGATGCCCTTCAATAGACGAATGGATAAAAAAAATGTGGCATTTATACACAATGGAGTATTACTCTGCATTAAAAAATGACAAAATCATAGAATTTATAGGGAAATGGATGGCATTAGAGCAGATTATGCTAAGTGAAGCTAGCCAATCCCTAAAAAACAAATGCCAAATATCTTCTTTGATATAAGGAGAGTAACTAAGAACAGAGTAGGGACGAAGAGCATGAGAAGAAGATTAACATTAAACAGGGATGAGAGGTGGGAGGGAAAGGGAGAGAGAAGGGAAATTGCATGGAAATGGAAGGAGACCCTCAGGGTTATACAAAATTACATACAAGAGGAAGTGAGGGGAAAGGGAAAAATGATACAAGGGGGAGAAATGAATGACAGTAGAGGGGGTAGAGAGAGAAGAGGGGAGGGGAGGGGAGGGGAGGGGGGATAGTAGAGGATAGGAAAGGCAGCAGAATACAACAGACCCTAGTATGGCAATATGTAAATCAATGGATGTGTAACTGATGTGATTCTGCAATCTGTATACAGGGTAAAAATGGGAGTTCATAACCCACTTGAATCAAAGTGTGAAATATGATATATCAAGAACTATGTAATGTTTTGAACAACCAACAATAAAAAATTTAAAAAAAAGAGATAATGATGATGGCAATATGAAAGGTGAATTGAAGGGAGAAATGCATTAGACTATTATAGTAGTTCAGGTGAGACTACTACACTATGAGAAATGGTAGTAGGGGAGGAAAAGGAGTGAGACAATTTCTAGTGAAGCTGGGCATGTAGAACTGATGAAACCCATTTGACAGATTAGTTGAGTTCTGAAAGAAAGAGAGTTAAGGATTCTGACTTAGGTGGTTGGGTGACTAGAAAAGAAGCAGGTCTATTGGAAAAGAGAGTGGGTTTGATTTTGTACATATTGATTTCCAGAGGTGTGTGGAACATCTAGATGGAAATGTCTAGTGGGTAATTGGAACTTCAATGTCATGCTTAGGCGAGAGATCTGAACTAGCATATAGTTTTTGGAGTGATAAGTTCATAGGCAGCTGGTGCTTAAAGTCTTAGAGGTGGTTGAGATTATTAAAGGAAAGGAAGATCAGAAACTGGGAACCTTCAATGGGTAGCATAGCGGGCTTGTGGATATTAGAAGAAAAAAGTTTAGCCAAGGAGTCAGAGAAGGAGTGCTCAGAGAAGTGGGAGAAGAATCAGATACTGGCCATAAAATTTGTATTAGTTTCCTAGGATGGCTGTAACAATTTCCACACAAACTTGGTAGATTAAAACAATAGACTTTATTCTTTCACAGTTCTGAATGCCAGAAGCCCAAAAATCAAGATATAGGAAAGGCCATACTCTCTCTGAAGGCTTTTGCAGGGAAATCTCACCTTGAGATCCTTAACTTCATTATATCTGAAAAGACCCTTTTAAAAAATCAAGTAACACTCATAGGTTTGAGTGGGGCAGTTGGGACAGAAATCTTTTGAGGGGCTACCATTCAACCCATAACAAAAACTAAGAGAGGGGAGAGTTTTATATATCCATGTCAAATGCTTTAGAGAGGTCACCCCACCTGATGGCCTCAGTTTGAGTGTTCTTATGAATGCCTACTTTCTAGACCTGATACTGGACCAGCAAGAACTGTTCAGTGACCTAAACGATAGCATGAGGGTTAAAGTGAGGGAAGCCCTTCTCAAAAAGCATCATCATCAGAATGAAAAGAAGAGAAACAACCTTATTCCTATTGTTCGCTCTTTTGCTGAAGTTGGCAAGAAGCAGTCTGATCCACATTCAATGGATAAAAATGGTAAGGTTATTTTGAATGGTTGTTGTTTCTTTTATTAATAAGTGATGGGGGGAACTCATTGGAGATGCTGAGTTACTGTACTTGTCAGTATGTTTCCATGCTCACTTAGACACTGTACTTCGGTGACTGGTGAGGTGAGTAGCTGGGACTGGTACTTGTCTCTCTTGCAGCACTTGGTATGCTTGCTTTTGATAGATCTTAGTGGACTCAGGATAAAGGACTTATACCCCAGGGTGGTCTCATAACTGATGTAGCTTTGGGGCCATATAAATATTGGGAGTAATTTGGGGTCAGAGAAGGTAAACTGGAGCCTTTTAGGAGTAAACAAATATCTTAGACTGGGGAGGCAAAATATGATAGTGTAGACCCTTGAGTCAGACTTCTAGGCTTGTGTTTCTGGCTTTATCACTTGCAAAGCATATGACCTACTAAACTTCTTTCTTTCTCTCTGGTAAAATAAAGATAATAATAGGACCTACTCTTTCAGTATATTGTGAGATTTCAATGAGTTAATCTCTATAGAGCCTTTAGCCAGGTACATGGTGGGTTGTAACCACTCATTGAATTTCGGTTGCTGTTTGCCTCATCTATGTTCATTTCTTGGTCTCCTCATTTATTGAATTGCAATGTGCAGAGATATGCCTGGGAATCTGTATTTTTGAAAAGTTCTTCAAAGGAGTCTCTCCTATATACTTCTGGTTAGGAATTACTGCTTTAACAGAGAAAGAAAAGAGAGTCACTAATATGTTTAGAAAGGTACAAAAGTAATAAGACTTCTGTTTCCCTTACCACTAACTAGTAGGTAAGGAGATAGGTATGAGTGGATCCCGGCTTCATGGTCACCTTAACTTTTCTCCATGTAGACTTTGCAGGAGAAGTCCTAACCAACTGGTGATGGATAGGGTGTGTCAGACAAGGAAAAGGGCAGGCACTTAGAGGATTCTATTTGATTTTCTCCAAATAGGTCAAACTTTATCTCCTCAGTCTGTTCCAGCTACAAATCTTGAAGTGAAAAATGGAGTGAATTGTGAACACAGTCCTGTAGATTTAAGCAAGGTAAGCAGAGACATGGGAAGTTGATTTCAAAGCTTAAGGTTATCTCTAGTGGAACCATAGGTCCAACTGCTGGAATCTGGGCAAGCTTTGCTATTTTAATACCCTTTTTGCAAGACCAGAGTTTCTTCTGTGGAAAAGGAGGCCCATCTGCTCAGGTCTTCTCCCCACTACCTGACCCCCAGGTGGGATTGACTTGTCAGTTTGTTCCTCCAGGTTCAAAATGCTGAAAATTGTGACCAGCTACTGAGAGTCCTCCCCAACCCAGACCTCTTGATTTTTTTCACGTATTTTTTGGTAGCCAGTCTCCTGCAGCTCCTTCTTATATCCAAGAGTTTTGCCAAAACAGTACTTTTGCTACCTCATGGTAGAAACACGTCTTGCAGGCTGTGACTGTGTAATCTGAGGCCTGCAGCAATAGCAGCACCTCACTGCAGTTTCTGGTCTAAACCTTGATCTCCCTGCTTCTAACCTCTCCTTGCTCTGGTCTACCCCGGCACTATTTTTCTAAAACAAAATAGTGTCATATCACTTTCTCTGCTCGAAGATTCCTGCTTTATTTAGAAAACCTGAAACCTCTGACAATGGATTCAAGTATTTAAAAAGTGAAATTATGTGACCCAGAGTTTCAGAGTCTGGGGAAGCATGGTAGAGTAGAATTCAAACCAGAATACCTGTATTTATGTTTGTTTGTTTGTTTGTTTTGAAGTGCCAAGAATTGAACCCGGAGCATTATACATGCTAGGCATGTGCTCTACCACTTAGCCACACCCCACCCCCAGCCTTCAGAATACCTAAATTTAAATTTGATTCTTTATTTTACAGCCCTGGGCAAGTTAACTTTAGCTCTCTGGATCTCAGTTGCTTTATTTTTTAAATAGTAATATTATTATGGCCTGTCTTATCTATCCATACAGAGTTTTTGTAATGATCAAATAAGACTATGAGAAAATACTTGTTAACCATAAAATCACAATGTGAATTTCAGGTATGAGGAGAGTGGTTTATATTTAAGATGATGGCTCCCAAATTGTCAGAAGGCTCTTTTGCACTTTCAGGTGGACCTTCATTTTATGAAAAAAATTCCCAGTGGGGCAGAGGCCTCAAATGTCCTGGTTGGAGAGGTGGATACTTTGGACCGGCCCATCGTTGCCTTTGTGAGGCTGTCTCCAGCTGTTCTTCTCTCAGGCCTGACAGAAGTGCCAATCCCAACAAGGTAAAGGCAAAGATAAAACTTTCTATCTGGAGTATAAATCTATGTGAACACTGGTAGAAGATAGCTAATACCAAAAGTTAGAACTGATTAATTTAGGAATGGTGTTAAAAAATTTGGCAGCAAGCTCAGAAAACTGGGGTATATTTGATTAACTGCTATGCAAAGAAATTCTGATTTTTAAGGCTATGATTACATGGTACCTACAGCCTTGAAAATGGAAAATGGAGGAGCAATCAGAGGGCATAGCAAAGGCCAGTCACTTGTTATAATAGGAAGCCTAAATCTTACTCTCTCAGTTCTACAGAGCCATATTCAAGGGAAATTCTTTAAGCAAGGGTATTGGTGTCTCTTTCCACAATTCTGGAAGGGTTTATGTGCTTTGCATATATGCCTGCATTTGTTCAAAAGGCTATTCATGTGCTCTGAAGGTGGTGATGCCATTGATCCAGAGCCCCACAAATTATAGATAGTATTCAGATGTCCAGAACAGAGGTTAAACTTCTTTATAAGGCTTGATCATTTCAGCTTCCTTATCCCTTTCCTTTTTCTGCATTTTCTTATTAGAACAATGAATAGGAGTCAGATAACCTTGAATTTGTACAACAATGCCATGTTTTGAAAAGATGTCCTTCCTACACTTAGGAATTGTGTCTATGAAAACCCTAAGAAATATAGCCACAGTATTGAATGATGTCATACAAATAGCTTTCAGTGTCCATAGTGGGGCTATTAGGTTAAGGCAACTTGAAATGATCCATCTCTGTTTCTCTGTCTCTCTGTCTCTCTCTCTGAAGGTACAATGATGATTTTTTTTTTTTTTTTGATAGGAGAGAAAAATGTTTTACTGTCTAGAGAGGAATAAGATGCTGCTTCTACAGAGTTACTTATGTAATTTCTTCTTCTGTGTGTTTTGCCAGATTTTTGTTTATCTTATTGGGCCCAGTAGGAAAAGGTCAGCAGTACCATGAAATTGGCAGATCCATGGCCACCATCATGACAGATGAGGTATGTGCCATTTCTGCTTTTCACTCATTCATCTCATAAATATTTATTGTTTATTCTGTGCCAAATACTGTGCTAGTGATTGGAGATAAAATAATTACAATTGCATTGTCTGATGGGAATCAGTTCAGGGCATTTTTCTGAGAGCCTCTTGTAGGAATACCAAGCCCTCTGGGAGATTTAAAAATTTTTTTTTTAATTTGTTCTATTTGATTATACATGACAGTAGAATGCATTTTGACACATTGCACACAAATGAACACAACTTCTCATTCCTCTGGCTGTACATGGTACAGAGTCACTCCAGTAGTGTAATCATACATGTATATAGGATAATAATGTCTGTCTCATTCTATCAACCTTTCCATCTCCAGTGCCCTACCCCTCTCCTCACTCCCCTCTGCATAATCCAAAGTTCCTTCATTCTCCCCACACCACTTGATCATGGGTCAGCATCCACTTATCAGAGTGGCCTCTTTTTTGGGGAGGGGGATTGGCTTATTTCACTTAGCATGATATTCTCTAGTTCCATCCATTTACCTACAAATGCCATTCTTCTTTAAGGCTGAGTAATATTCCATTGTGTATATGTACCATATTTTTCTTATCCATTCATCTGTTGAAGGGCATGTAGGTTGGTTCCATAGTTTAGCTATTGTGAATTGAGCTGCTATAAACATTGATGTGGCTGTGTCATTGTAGTATGCTGATTTTAGGTCCTTTGGGTATAAACTGAGGAGTGGGATAACTGTGTCAAATGGTGATTCTAAGTTTTTTGAGGAATCTCCATACTGCTTTCCATAGTGGTTGCACCAAATTGCAGCAATGTATGAGTGTACCTGTTTTCCCACATACTCACCAACACTTATTATTGCTTGTATTCTTCATAATTGCAATTCGGACTAGACTGAAATGAAATCTTAGAGTAGTTTTGATTTTAATTTCTAGAGATGATGAACATTTTTTCATATATTTGTTGATTGATTGTATTTCTTCTTCTGTGAAATGTTTGCTCAGTTCCTTAGCCCATTTATTGATTGGGTTGTTTGTTTTTTTAGTGTTCAGTTTTTTGAGTTCTTTTTTTAAAAATATGTTGAGGGCTGAAATCAAGTCAAGATGGCGCCTGGCACTTTGCCAGGAGGAGTGGTCTGTGAAGCAATGCCAACAAGCCATTAAGATGATGAGGATTCCTTATTGGTTGACTGCTGTATCTTGTTTATGTTAATTGAGTTAAGCTGTGTGTAATTAGTTAAGTATATATACCTCTGCTGTCCAGCAGAGAAGCGGCTGCTGCTATCTCGGGTGCCCGCTACTTTGAGTTCTCGCTCAGTTCCTGCTGAGTTCACTCGCAGTAAAGTAGTTCCTGATTCAACCTTCAAGTTGCTTGTCACCTCTCGGTTATTTAACCCAGCCGGACTAGGGCAAAAATACTCTTATTTATTTATTTATTTTTATGTGGTGCTGAGGATTGAACCCAGTGTCTCACACATGTGAGGCAAGCACGTTGCCACTGAGCCACAATCCCAGCCCATTGAGTTCTTTATATATCCTGGAGATTAGTATTCTGAGGTGCATATGGTAAAGATTTTCTCCCATTCTATAGGCTCTCTCTTCACATTATTGATTGTTTCCTTTGCTGAGAAGAAGCTTTTTAGTTTGATTCCCATTTACTGATTCTAATTTTACTTCTTGCACTTTAGGAGTCTTATTAAGGAATTTAGGTCCTAAGCCGACATGATGAAGATTTGGGCCTACTTTTTCTTCTGTTAGCCACAGAGTCTCTGTTCTAGTGCCTAAATCTTTGATCCACTTTGAATTGATTTTTGTGCAGGGTGAGAGATAGAGGTTTAATTTCATTTTGCTATAGATGGATTTTCACTTTTCCCAGCACCATTTGTTGAATAGCCTATCTTTTCTCCAATGTATGTTTTTGGCACCTTTGTCTAGTATGAGGTAACTATATTTATGTGGGTTTGTCTCTGTATCTTCTGTTTTGTATCATCGGTCTACATGTCTATTTCGGTGCCAATATCATGCCATTTTTATTATTATTACTCTGTAGTATAGTTTGAGGTCTGGTGTTGTGATGCCTCTGGCTTCACTATTCTTGCTAAGGATTGCTTTGGCTATTCTGGGTCTCTTATTTTTCCAGACTAATTTTCTAGTTCTATGAAGAATGTCATTGGATTTTTTAAAATATATTTTTTATTTGTAGATGGTCACAATATCTTTATTTTATTTATTTATTTTTATGTGGTGCTGAGGGTCGAACCTAGTGCCTTTACCACTGAGCCACAATCCCAGCCCCATGTCATTGGGATTTTAATGGGAAGTGTATTATATCTGCATAACGCTTTTGGCAATATGCTTTTGACAATATTAATTCTACGTATCCAAGAGCATGGGAGATCTTTCTATTGTCTAAGGTCTCTTCAATTTCTTTCTTTAGTGTTCTGTAGTTTTTTCATTGTTGAGGTCTCTCACTTTTTTTGTTGGATTGGTTCCCAAGTGTTTTTTTTTGTTTGTTTGTTTATTTGTTTATTTTTTGTTTTTTAACTATTGTGAATGGGTAGTTTTTCTAATTTCTCTTGTAGTGGATTCATCACTTATATATAGAAATGCGTTTGATTTATGGGTATTGATTTTATATCCTGCTACTTTGCTGAATTCATTTAGTTAAAGCTAATTTATTTATTTATTTATTTATTTAATTCTAGAAGTTTCTGGTGGAATTTTTTTATCTTCTAAATTTAGAATCATGTTGTCAGCAAATAGTGATAGTTTGAGTTCATCTTTTCCTATTTGTATCTGGGGATTTTTCTTCCTATGTTATCTCTCCCTTTTTGGTTAATTAAGGATGAGGAGAAATCCTTTTCTGGGAAAATTATTATTTCCAAGTAATATATGGAGAGAAATACACTTAAAGCTGACTTAATTTCCTAGAGAATATGGTTAATTAAATATATCTAAGCTATTTGCATAAAATCTTCACTCCCACATAAATGAGACCAGTTTGTATAAGGTCAGGTGTACGATCTTAGCCAGTGTCATGTGAATGTTCTTGTTTGGCATTGTACGATCCACAGTGCCAAACCCTGGAGAGGACCATGTTGCACATATGAACTGCAAAGCTGAGCTTTCAAGCATATGTTGTAGTAGGCAAAGGGAGGTATGGGCTATTTTTTCAGCTCTCTTTGGGAGGCTTATTTCAACTTCCTTAGTAATTCCATCCAGTTTTTCTAAACATTATAATCAAAAAAATTTCCATACATCATTTTCCCCCATCCTTTGAGAATATAATAGCTTTGTATATCTTTAGAGTCATATCTATTTCTTCTTATACTAGCAGATATTTATTAATTCTTTTTGACCCAACTCATCTCTAAAGGTTCATTTTTTAAATATTTTATCTTTGCACTTGTTGCCGCCGTCTGGCTGGGCACAAATGCCGCAGTCTGGCTGGGCACACAATCACGAGCCACCACACAGCTTGTAGATTCAAACAGCAACTCTTTATTCCTGAACTCACACCAGCCGTCTACAATCACGTTCTGGGGAAATCCACGTTCTCTGCCCAAATCCACTCCCACTGGGCTTCTGTCTCCCAAAATATACTGTCTGAATCCCGTGAGAACTCAAGGGGAACTCAGGCAGCAGGATACGCCCTATTCCCAGCAGGAATAATCTTAAACCTTAAACCTGGAACCTAAACTGGGAACGCCCTAAACACGATTATCTTAAAACCGGGAACACCCTAATCTGCCTTGGTCCTTGAGCAAGGTCACCTACATTCAATGTCACTGCAACATGTCAGCAACATGGGGTACGCTGGCAAGGAAATTGTCATACCTACTTGGCTAATGGCTCCCAGCAACTTGTCTAAGTGCTAAATTTTCTTCTTCTCAGGTCCCTATGACAGAGATAAATATCAATAATTTGAGTAGAGTAACTTTCAACTTTCATAAGAGTTTTTCCTTTTTTGTAGATTTTTCATGATGTGGCATATAAGGCAAAAGAGCGAGATGATCTCCTAGCAGGGATTGATGAGTTCCTAGACCAGGTGACGGTGCTTCCTCCAGGGGAATGGGACCCCTCCATTAGAATTGAACCACCTAAAAATGTCCCTTCACAGGTAATGTATGCACATTAGCCAGTGGTGGCTAGTGTCACTGAGTGCCCACCATGAATAAAGCAAAGGCCATGTGGACATATACTAAATAAATTGAGATGTGGTTCTATTTTGGGGCTCCTAGAATGTCAGAATAATAATAAAAAATGAATATTCAGTAATATTGATTGTTTTAGATGCGATGAGATAGCAGGGTTACATGGGAATGAAGTCTTTAAAATTTTTTATTTGTTCTTTTTAGTTATATGTGACAGTGGAATGTAATTTGACATGTTATATGTACATGGAGTATAACTTCCATTCTTGTGGTTGTACATAATGTAAGAGTTACACTGGTTATGTGTTCATATATAAACATAGGGAAGCTATGTACTACACATTCTACTGTCTTTCCTATTCCCAACTCTTTCCCTTCCCTTTATTCCCCTTTTTCTAATCCAGAGTACTTCTATGCTTCCCTTCCCCCCTCCCCTTATTGTTTGTTAGCATCTGTATATTACAGACAACATTCAGCCTTTGATTTTTTGGGATTGGCATAGTTCACTTAGCATGATAGTCTTCAGTTTCATCCAATTACCAGCAAATACCATAATTTCATTCTTCTTTATGGCTGAATAATATTCCATTGTGTATATATACCACATTTTCTATTTTTATTCATCTATTGAAGGCACCTAGGTTGGTTCCATAGCTTAGCTATTGTAAATCAAGCTGCTATAAATTGATGTGGCTGCATCACTCTAGTATGTTGATTTTAAGTCCTTTGGGTATATACCAAGGAGTGGGATAACTGGGTCAAATGATGGCTCTATACCCAGTTTTCTGAGGAATCTGCATACAGCTTTCCAGAGTGGTTACACCAATTTTCAGTCTGGGCATGAATTTTCAGCCAAATTTTGAAGGCATTGATGTAGAATGGCAGAGAGGAGAAGGGAGAACATTTCTTGACAGTATATTATGTTTAAAGTTATCAAGTGAAAAAAAGACAACAAGCTGTATGGAGAGAACAAATAGGATTTCTTTACCTTTCTGACATATTAAGAGTGGGAAGAAAACTTCTGCTATGTACTAGGTACTAGGGCAGATGCTTCATACATGTGAATTCAACTTTCCCAGCAATATTTCCTCCAAAAGGTATTGTTATCTTTAGTTTACACATGAGAAATAAAATGATCTTAGGGCAAGGTTTTATGGTAAAGTAAGATTATACAGAAGCAGATCTGAAACTGAAACTCTGATGCCAAAGCCTCCATTTTTTGTTTCTGGGCAAGATACAGTTAGGAGTCAGGTTCTATTGCAGAGGAAAAGAAATTTTATTATTATAATATATATTATTATATATATATATTATTTTATAATAATAATAAAATTATATATTTTATTATTATAATTTTATTTAATTATATATATATGTGTGTGTGTGTGTGTGTGTATATATATATATATATATATATATATATATATATATATATATATATAAATTCACACACACTTTTTTCTTCCCCAGGAAAGTCAGTAAATTGCATCAACTCAGTAAATGCATTTGAAAACTACAAACACTTGAGCATTTGGGTTGCTTTTGGGTTATCCCATCACCACTCCCCACTGTTAGCAGGAACTACAGATAAATACTGATTTTACTAACTTTATGGTCTTCTGTTAAAAGGAGAAAAGGAAAATGCCTGGTGTTCCAAATGGAAATGTTTGCCACATAGAACCAGAACCACACGGGGGTCATAGTGGACCAGAACTGCAGCGTACTGGGCGGTAAGTTCTGGGTTATTTCACAGCTGATGCTGCTTACTGTGCAGAAGTTGTGTGAAGGAAAGAAGCATCCTTTTTTGTTTTCAATCTTCTTCTCTGTAGTGGGACTTTATTGTCTGGAAATAACTTTTCAGATGGAATTACCAAGTATAGGTATTATAAATATATCAAATGTATTCATTCATTCAAGTTTCTGAAACTACCTATCATGTTCTGTCTCGTGGCCAATCCTTTCCACACATTGTTCCCTCTGATTTGAACACTCTCCACCTTCCTCATCTCCTGGCTAACTCAGCTCAACTCAGGTGTCCCTTCCTTTGGAAAGCTTTCTTGTGTTCTCCATAGTCAAAGGTAGGTTTTCCTGGGGTGTAATGCCTCAGCATTAAGTTAGAGGGAAAAGGTACTATTTTAGGTTTGTATGTCTCAGAATAGGCAATCTAATCTTCTAGGCCAATATTTTTAAGAACAGATGTCCAAGGAAAAGGGCTTTTATGGTAGGTGAGAGCAACAATCTCCAGATTAGGAGGTTTTATTTCCCAGCCAGGAAGGTGGTAAAAGAGGGGATGATATTTGGCATTGGTGTGACATCCAGTGGTGTTCTCAGATTAGAGAATGTTACGACTCTGACTCTGGCTCTGTATTTTTGTGCTGAGAAGAATGTACTGGATGGAGATTCACATATCATAAAAAAAAGCTTTTATGGCTTCTATTTCTTTTTTTTTTAATCCTTTTTTTCCTATCTTACTTGAGATTGCTTTCCTTTCGTCTTTTATCCTTAGTATTCTACCCAGTGGAAAGTCATATTTTTGTTTGTTTTGTTTTGAAATTATGGACAGTGATTTACTTTCACTCATGAAAATTCAGGGAGAAACTAGGAGAAACAAGAGAATGGCACTTATCTAATAGTATCCTGATAAAGTAATATGTTCTAGTTGAAGGAGTGCATTCAAGAAGATAGCTATGCTCTGAGAGGGAGCCTTGGCACAAAGCAGGAGCCTTTGAAAGGAAAGAGTCACTGAGAAGAGGTCTGAATGGCAGGGAGGCCTGATCCTGAGAGGCAATAAGGGAATGACTGTCCTTAGAATTGGCTCCAGGATTGGGACTGTCTTAGAAGAAATGGGGTTTGTAGTTGTTGTTGTTTGTTTAAGGAAAGGGTCTTGAGTATGGATTTGATAATTTCAGAATTATGACTTTTTTTAATAATAAAAAGGGTGTCCACACCCTAGGACTTAAAGTTAGAAAATAATGGAATCAAGAGCAACAGGTTTTCCTCAAACAGGTATCTGTACAGAGGTATGATTTCAGAAAAAAAAAAAAAAGATTTCAGTTTTATTTCCCTGCCAAAGAAAATAAATAATAATAATAAAATAATAAACAAGATAGCCATGTTTATGATTAATTCTACATGAGGATTTGGGAAACCATTTGATTGCATCTCAACCATTTTGAGATCTCAGAAAAGGTACCTAATGTATCCACAGAAAATTTCATATCAATAGGTCTATCACATGCTTAATCAAAAGCCCCAAGTATTTTTTACGTATGTATGTATGTATTTTGGTGCCAGGGATCGAACCCAGGGGCACTTAACCACTGAGCTACATCCCCAGCCTTTTTTATTTGTTTAAATATATTTTTTTTAGTTGTAGTTGGACACAATACCTTTATTATTTATTTTTTTATGTGGTGCTGAAGATCGAACCCAGTGCCCTGCATGTGCTAGGCGAGCACTCTACTGCTGAGACACAACCCCAGTGCCCCCATTTTATTTTTTATTTAGAGACAGGGTCTTGCTAAGTTGCTTAGGTCCTAACTAAGTTGTGGAAGCTGGCTTTGAACTTGTGATCTTCCTGCCCCAAGTACTTTAACATATAAATTCAGATAGAGTTTGATAATGTCACATCAGGAAATTCTGAAATTAACAAAGCTAAAAACTGGGCTCAGAGCTTAGTTTTGCTTTAGACCTCTTCCTTTAGACCTTTCCTTCTGAGCACTTAGTAAAGGGCCTCAGACCCATGACTTTCTTCTTGGACCAGGTGACTTACTGCCTGTATTGGTATCAGAGATCCCAGTTTCAGTCCATCTCTGGCCCCTTCTCCGTTTCAAGTTATGTGGGAAAGAAATGTGAGACATTTGCTGTAGATGGACATCCAGACATTTCTGGACCTTCCCGGACTGCACAATCTGAAAACACATTAGTAGCCAGGCACAGTTGTACATGCTTTTAATTCCATTAGCTCAGGAGGCTGAGGCAGGAGGATCTTAACTTCAAAGCCAGCCTCAACAACTTAGTGATGCCCTAAACAATTTAGTGAGACCCTGTATCTAAATTAAAAAATTAAAAGGGCTGGAGATGTGGCTCAGTGATAGTGGTTAAGAACCCCTGGATTCAATCTCTAGTACCAAAATAATAATAATAATAATAATACATTGTTAAATAAAAATTTAAAAAACTCATTAACTTGGGTTTTTCAGTTATACCACTCCTTAGTTTTTATCCTATTGAATTAAAGTCAGCATACTATAGCAATACATATATACCCATGTTTACAGCAGCATAGTTTACAATAGCCAAATTATGGAACTAGCCTAGATGTTGGTCAATGGATGATGGATAAATAAACTATGGTATATATACACAATGAAGTTTTATTTAGTCACATAGAAGAATTAAATTATGTAATTTTCAGGAAAATGGAAGGAACTTGAGAGCTTTATGTTAAGTGAAATATGCCAAACTCAGAAAGTTAAAGATCATAAGTTATTTTTTTATCGTATGTGGAAGTTAGAGAGAAAAGGGACAAAAAAAACGGTAGGGGGAATCTCATGAAAATAGAAGGGAGATCAGTAGAATAGAGGGAGGAGAAGAGAGAAATGGGAAGGTACTGGGAAATGAAATGGGCCAAATTATACTATTATATTTCATGCATGTATGCATATGTAACAATGAATCCCAATTTTATGTATAATTATAATGCACCAATAAAACATGTGGTAAACACATTATCTTGGGTTTTATAATTCTTCAAACCATTAGTTAAGTTTCTTTGTAAGCAAAGCCTGCTTTGTGCATATCATGTTATACAACGTTGAGGCAAAACTTGAAGACATAAGGGACGTTATTCTTGTTGGACTAAGAGGTATTTGAAAACGGAGTAGAGTAGACTCTAAGAAGCTGGGAAAGGAGTCAGAGTTGAAAATAGTACTGTGATTTCTGTTTTATCTGACCCTCCAAGCCAGGGCTATGACAGTGTTTTGAACCTCCCTGATGTCATCACAGACAGGGACACCATATGTTGCAAGAAAGTATGTCTAGAGTCTTCCTTGTCCAGAAGATCCACAGCAAGAAAGATACTCTGGAAAGGGGTTTTCCAGGGTAGATTTATATCCTTTATCGGAGGTGCCAGTTTGGGGGAAGGGTTAATGTAAAAAAAAGAATCAGGAGCTGCTATCTCGATGATACCCCCACACTTCAAACAGGTTTCTTCCAAAGCACACCAGACAAATGGATGACTGGCCTGTCCCTAAAGCCCTCCAGGAAAGGGCTCCCTAAGTCAGTGCTCCAGATCCTAGTGACCCTCTACACGGGTAAGTTCTTTCTTACGTCAAGCTTAAATTCATATTCCTCTGTGCCTCCTGCCCCCCAAAACTTGAACATCAAGAACAGTGTTGAAAGGGAAAGGAAGTCTCAAATATGAAAAGAAGCATTGAGGCCTAAGTTAATATCTGTGGTAGATGTGAAATTATCATCTGGTTTTATGCAAGAATGAGGTATTAACAGTATTCAGAAATTATT
Source organism: Marmota monax (assembly GCF_021218885.2). Taxonomy (NCBI): domain Eukaryota; kingdom Metazoa; phylum Chordata; class Mammalia; order Rodentia; family Sciuridae; genus Marmota; species Marmota monax. The sequence goes on from NW_026695227.1 coordinate 32,352,093, forward strand.
TTATTAAATGTTATACCATCAGTACGAGCCTCAAATCTCCCTCTTCTGTTTAATCATTGCTAGACAAACAGATTTCTTCCCTTTTTGTGGCTTTTCATAAGCACATGTCACATCAATCTTTTGTCTGTTGCTCACAGACTCTCCTCTCCAAAGATGCCTCCTGTGTCCAGGGATAGGCTAATCATGGCAGTGTTTCTGGTGGCCTCAGTGGGAGGTCAGAAGGAAGTTCTTTTTCGAAGATAATGCCCTTCAGAGGAAGGTTGCTTGTGATGAGGAGGTGACAGTCACTGGATGCTATGGTAGCTAAGTACCCAGAAACACTTGAATCTTATCCCCAGACTAATCACTGCTGCCTGTGAGATCCTTGAAGGGTTATTTATCCAGAGAAGAGAGCAAGACAAAGCAACAATCAAAATTTGAGGCTGAAGGCTCCTGATCTATGTTGAAGCCTCTAGATACTTCTTTACCTGAGCTAGGTTTGCCAGACAGTCTAAAATTAAAGGCAGGTCATAAGACTGGCTTTGCCTCTCTTCTCTAAGCCTACACTCAGATGTCATGTTACTACTATAGATGGAGCAAAGGTGAATCCCAACTACACCCACCCAGAGAAATAGAGCAAGTGGGCATGATAGAACAGTGTCTGCCCTGTGAACACCTGCATACCCATTGTGCAGCTAGATAAGAAAGAGTGAGTGGAGAAAGAACTGGCTGGGCTTTCTCCCCTGGCATGTGGGTCCTAGACCTCACCATACTTTTCCAGGCTCCTAGAAGAGAGAAGGGAAGAAAGAGCTGGCAAGCCTCCTTTCGTGAGAGAGTAACTTTTTTTTTAATAGTTATAGATGGATAGCATGCCTTTATTTGTTTTTTTTTTTTTATGTGGTGCTGAGGATCGAACCCAGTGACTCACACATGCTTAGGCAAGCACTCTGCCACTGAGCTACAGACCCGGCCCAACTTTTTTGTTTTTTATTTAGTTTTAGCTCTTTATTACGGAAAATTTCAAATGTAAAAAAAGGAAGAGAAGCAACTGTTATCAACATTTTTCCAATCTTGTTTTATCTATTTCTTCCCACTTATTTTTCTGCTTTCTAGGTTATTTTAAACCAAATCACAAAATATATTTTTCCTATAAATACCTCAGTATGTATCATGTTTGATAAGGACATTTTAAAAAATAATTATGCCATTATCAAATGTAACAAATCTAATAATAATTCTTTAAATCATCTAATACTTAAGTGCACTTTAAATTTTTTGTGATTGTCACCATCATCTTTTTAGGGTTCATTTGTTTGATGTAGGATCCAGTCCATTTTGCATTTGGTTACTATGTTCTCATCCTACAATAGTCCCTCTTCCTTTCCTTTTTCTCTATGCTGTTGATTTGTAGAAGAAACCAAGTGATGTGTCCTGTGAGATACAGTGTGGCTCTTTTTGTTACTCACTAGGCAGTTTCCCCCCTGGTACAGTGACTCCATTCTTAGAAAAAAATGACTGAGTCTGGGAGCAAGATCTCCTCCTTGGCTCTCCAAGATCTTGCTCCTCATCTGTCTCATCCATGGGAAGTGGAGAGGACTCTGAAGTCCTGCCACTGAGTCCTATTGATTCTACTTCCTGATTAAACCTTAAATCCATCCACTTTTCTCCTCATCCCAATTTACACTGCCTTCATCACACTGCCACAAGAGTGTTGGTCAATGGATGATGGATAAATAAACTATGGGATATATACATAATGAAGTTTTATTTAGTCACAAAGAAGAATTAAATTATGTCATTTGCAGAAAAATGGAAGGAATTTGAGAGCTTTATGCTTGTTGGATTATAAAGCTCCACTGTGTTTACAGTCCTTGAGTAGCTTGACTTAAAACTGTCATAAGGCCTTTCGTGACTCAGCTTCTTCAGCCTTGTCTGTTGGTGTTTGCCCCTTGCACTGTATTGTCTAGTCATAAATCTTCCAGCACCTTGAACCACTGTGTAGTCTCAACTCTAGGTGTCACCCATGCTGGTTCCTCTGCCTCATCTGGCTATCTTCCAGTCCATCCTTTGAGTCCCTGCTGAAATTCCCCTCCTTGTTCTGTGCTACCACAGTGCCTGTCTCCTGTACTAGAGGAGAGCAAAGGCTGTGTTTGTCTTGCTCACTGCTGCATCTCCAGTACCTTGGCACAGTGCCTAACACCAAGTATCTGCTACTACTTGTCAATGGCATGCACGAACGATTATGCTAATTCTCAAGAGGAAGGTAGGTAGTTGTTCAGAGTAAGAAAGTACGTGTGATGGGGCATTTCATCTGGAAAATGTGTAATAAAACTAACAATTTTATATCTCGAGTCAGTTTTGTATATTTCCTCCAAACAGATCAGAATTTGAAGTTTGAAGCCAATACTTGCTTCCTTATTAACTTTTTGAACCTTTTATTAAATGGGTAATATGATACCCAAATTAATTTTTTTGAATTGAATAAATCATTCAGATTTATAGTAAGCTATGCCTTGATGGCACATAGAATCTGTGCTGACCCCAGAGAGATCTGCTATACTTGAGGTCAAATTGAAGCCAAAATACTACTTTAGTACAGAGTACATTTAAAATGTTTTCAAATGTGTGCCATTCATTATGCATTTGTGAAAGAGGGGCTGTGTTAGAGGCCTGTCTGCTATGTTTCTGCAGGCTATTTGGGGGCTTGGTGCTGGACATCAAGCGGAAGGCCCCCTGGTACTGGAGCGACTACCGGGATGCACTCAGCTTACAGTGTCTAGCCTCCTTTCTGTTCCTGTATTGTGCCTGCATGTCACCTGTCATCACCTTTGGGGGATTGCTTGGAGAAGCCACTGAGGGACGCATAGTAAGAACTTTCAATCACTTTTAATGGTCCTAAACACAACTTAAAAATATTATGGTGGCAGCCAACTCCATTGGGAGGAAATTACCTGGACTAGGACTGAGGAAATTGGATTCTTTCTCTTGAATAACTGAGGACTTCTGTCTTCATATAAGAAAAACCTTCTCCCTCTTGAGCAGACTATCTTCTGCCCCAATGTCAGTTACAATGGCTGGTTGCCTAGTTGAATTGCTCATTGGCCCAAGAATGGAAAATGGATATATTGATGTCATTTGAAAATAAGATTTTAAGTGATTGTATGACAACTTGTAGTGTGAATAGCATCATCGTGCCTTTAATGTATTTTTGAATACTGAATTGAATCACCGAAGGACAAGAACTTAGTTAAGGAATCATATGTAAATGGATTTGGATACCTGAATTATTAAAGTGGGATCTGTTTACAAGAGTATTAGATGGTGTGTACACATCACCCTTGCTAAGAAATACAAGCAAATAACTGTCAAGGCACATATTAGGGCTAAGTCGGGAGTATATATAAGCCAACATTACTCTTTACTGATGGACTACGTGAACTTAAGTGATTTCTTTTCCTTCTCAGAGTGCAATTGAATCCTTATTTGGAGCCTCCATGACCGGGATTGCCTATTCCTTATTTGCAGGACAGCCCCTTACCATCTTAGGAAGTACGGGGCCCGTTCTTGTGTTTGAAAAGATTTTATTCAAATTCTGCAAGTAAGATATTTGTTTTTCTGAAAACTGTTATTGGCTGTGGTTATTGTGATGCCAGGGTTGAATAACAGGATTCTACACAAATTTAAAAGTAAGCAAATATTCTGAATTATAAGAAACCTGAAGAAAGAACATCATTTGGTCTATAATTCTGCCCCCAGGCAACACGTACCTAAAATTGTAGATCCTCTATTTTTTAAATTTATTTTTTAGTTGTTGATGGACCTTTATTTTATTCATTTATTTATATACAGTGCTGAGGATCAAACCCAGTGACTCACACATGCTAGGCAAGCGCTTTACCGCTGAGCCACAGCCCCAGAACCCCCCATTCTTTAAAATTTTTTTTTTTAGTTGTGAATAGATCTTTATTTTATTTATTTATTTATATATGGTGCTGAGGATCAAACCCAGTGCCTCACCCATGCCAGGTGAGTACTGTACCACTGAGCCGCAACCCAGGCCTGAAATCTTGACTTTTTAATCTTTAAAAAAACTTTCCCTAGCTAACCCCAAGTCTTCCATGTCCATTTCAAGTCAATTTATAGTTTTTCCTGCTATCCCTCCTTAATGTTCTGGTGGCTGGTGGTAGTAGGGGCTCTGCAATGTCTTAGATTTCCTATTTTTTCTATAAAGTCTTTTTTTCCATTTTGTACTAGAATTAGGAGAATATGGGACTAGAACCATCTCTTTTTTCTTATTGCATGAACAATCTCTTAATTACATTGAATTTTAGTGGCAAAAATGTGTTCAAAAGGATTCCTTCCTTCTCCACTTTCTATATAGCTTCACAGGCGAATAGCACTTGGGAAACAAATCTGTAACATACCTGTCCCAGGGCACTATTTAGAACTGAAGTTCAGTCAGAATTAAGTATCAGCTGGGTTGCAATGGTGGTGTAGCTGACATGAGATGAATTAACCATATTTGACCCTTTTGTGTCTTCGTGCCATTCATGCTTTTTGATGAACTTTGGTCTTGTTTCAGAGATTACACCCTTTCATACCTCTCCCTTCGAGCTTGTATCGGACTGTGGACCGCCTTCCTGTGTATTGTCCTTGTGGCAACTGATGCCAGTTCTCTTGTCTGCTACATTACCCGCTTCACTGAAGAAGCATTTGCCTCCCTGATTTGCATTATTTTCATCTATGAAGCTATAGAAAAGCTGATTCATCTGGCAGAGACCTACCCTATCCACATGCACAGCCAGCTGGACCACCTTAGCCTCTATTAGTAAGTATGCTTTCTGCTTGTCTTTTTTTTTTCTTCTTCTTCTTTTAATGGACAAAGGGGCCCAAGTTTAATAGCTTGTGTAGTGTGCCAGGCAGCGCTTGTAGCTTCTGTTGAGGAAGCATCTTGGCCTTCTGGGAAACAGAACTTAGATATGAGGAAGCTTGGAGGACCGCCAGAGAAGAACAATCAAAAGTGATGACAAAGGATGGACTGAGAATGAAGCCCAGAGCAGACTTGAGAAGTTCTTTCTAGAGAATGTCTTTTGGGTCTAGGCCTTGAAACAAAAATAGGCTGCAAATGTAGCAGAGAAAATTTGAGTTAGTTATTGAAAAGATCTTCTTTTTGTAAGGACTTGTGAGCCCCCGGGACCACATCATCAAGTGAGAGAATGGACTCTTTCTCTGAAGGTGTATAGGCAACGTGTAGGAAATGTTAGGTAGAGATGGTTTAATAATTCCTTTCAGATCACGAGTGACTCCCACTGTATCATAAAGATCTAGAAACCTCTTTCTTTACTTCTAGATTTCAACTCAAGAGAGTGTTTTCTTCATGTGTTTGACATTATTTGGACCAATTAGAAAATAAACACCATATCTAGCTGTATTATCAACCATCTAGGAAAATCTAGTCCTACATATCATTTCTTCTCTGGAATAGTATTTTCCAAATTATGATTAAAGATCCTCTTCCTCTGGCTCTGTACATTATTCCCTCCTTTCTGACTATATAGTTCTCATGTGGAGAATCTGATTGGAAGCATCTGCCAACCAGCCACAAATATACTTTCATCTATTCTAGTTATCCATTCATTAACTTTTATTAAAAAAATTTAAAGTATTTTAATACAAAGTATTTTAATACAAAATAAAGTATATATATATATATATATTTTTTTTTTTTTAATATTTATTTTTCAATTTTAGGTGGACACAATATCTTTATTTTATTTTTATGTGGTGCCGAGAATTGAACCCAGTACCTCACGCACACCAGGCGAGCTCACTACCACTTGAGCCATATCCCCAGCCCCTAAAATAAAGTATTTTAATAACAATGATTAAGGACTATCATTTCCAAAGCCTAATGAATTGGGACCTATTGTCATTGAAGTTCTTACTTTTGTAAAGTTAATTTTTTGACCTCTTTTTAATCATTCATTTATTTAAAAAATGTTTGTCAAACACCTGTTATGCACCAGGTACTGTTTTAGGCCTTGGAAACAGTAGTAAACACAATAGTCAAACAGATCCCACTTTAATAATTCAGGTATCCAAATCCATTTACATATGATTCCTTAATTAAGTTCTTGTTCTTCGAAGACTCAATTCAGTATTCAAAAATACATAAAAGGCACAATGGTGCTATTCACATTACAAGTTGTCATACAGTTACTTAAAATCTTATTTTCAAATGACATCAATATATCCATTTTCCGTTCTTGGGGCAATGAGCAATTCAACTGGGCAACTTAGGATGCTTATATTGTAGTGGGAGAAGACAGACAAAAGTGACCAGCCCTGGATTAAGTTTAGACTTCGTATCTGGAAGCTGAAATCTTTTTTTGTTAATAAAACTGAAGATGGGGGACTGAGGCTCTGTAGCTCAGTGGTAAAGTGCTTGCCTTACATGTATAAGGCACTGGGTTGAATCCTCAGCACCACATAAAAATAAATTAATATACTATGTGTTCATCTATAACTAAATAAATATTTTTTTAAAAACTGAAGATGGTATTTTTTCTTAGTTACATTTGACTTTTGTTTCATATGGAATTGATGTGAAATTAGAAACCTCCACTCTTTAAATGATTTTATGTTAATGTCCACAAAATTGATTTTTTAAAAATACTTTATTGCTGGGTGTGGTGGCTCACATCTGTAAACCTAGATACTTGGGAGGCGGAGGCAAGAAGATTGTAGGAAGATAGCAAGTTCAAGGCCAGCCTGGGTAACTTAGCAAGACCCTGTCTCAGTATAAAAAATAAAAAATGCTGGGGGTGTAGCTCAAGTGGTAAAGTGTTTCTGGGTTCAATCACCAGTCTTAGGGGGAAGAAAGACTTTATTTTTTAGAACAGTTTTAGGTTGACAGCAAAGTTGAGCAGAAAGTACAAGAGTTCTCCTAGACTCCCTGCCCACCTGCTGCTGTGTATGCATACCCTCCCCCATTCTCAACATCTCCACCAGAAAAGTGCATTTGTTATAATCAATGAATTTATACTGAATCAGTATCACCCAAAGTTGACAATTTACATTAGAGTTAACTTGTGTGTTGTATATTCCATGGATTTTGACAAATGTATAGATACATCTACCATCATATTATTATTATTTTTGTATTACTGGGGATTGAACCCAGGGATTTGTGCACTGAGCTACGTTCCCAATCCTTCCCCCCACCCCCGCCAATCCTTTTTATTTTTATTTTGAGACAAGGTATCACTAACTTATCCAGGTGAGGCTGGCTTCAAACTTGCAATCCTCCAGTCTTAGCCTCCCAAGTTGCTGGGATTACAGGTGTGCACCACCATATCCAGCTAATTTATTTATTTTTGAGTCAGGGTCTTGCTATGTTTTCTAGGCTGGCCTCAAACTCCTGGGCTTAAGTGATTCTTCTGCCTCAGGCTCCTGAGTAGCTGGGTCTACAGATGCATGCCACCAAACTCAGCTTATTTTTATTTTTAATTAACACATAGTAATTTTTATACATATTTATGGAATACAGTGTAACATTTCAATACATATGTATAATATGTAATTATCAAACTAGAGTAATTGGCATATCTATGGAATTTATTTTTTAACCTAAATGTAGAACTTTTATAGCTTTCCCCATTACTTTTTGTTTTGTTGGTTTCTTCCAATTATTTTGACCTGTTGGGAACTTTCTGAATTTTAGTTCTGTCATAGAAGGCATGTTTATTAAATTCACAGGTGAAACAAAGGTGGTGGGGACAGCTATGTCAATTGATCATACTGGGAGCCAGTTCAGGCAAGAAGCATGCTGGGATTGGGAGGCAACATGGTAGAACAGGTATGGTATAGTTTGGTTTGGATGAAAGAAGAGGCCTGAGGAAGCTATTGGAGCTGCTAGGCCTGGCTTCAGCATAAATATCCAGAAAATGACCAAGGATTATTAATGATAATGCAATGTGAGGAAGAGCTTGCATCACAATTAAGGAATCTCTGGTTTTTAGAACAGGAGCAGTATAGGAATAAAATTATCCAGACTTGGAGGAAATTGTTGAGAACTGAGTGGTGTATCAGAACCTCCTTGCCAAGTAGATTGAATTTCATAGCTAGAACCTAAGAGATAGAAGCAGGAAAGGAAACCACCAGGGCTTATTTATTCTGGGAAAATCATATGCCAAGTGTGGTTGTCAGCACATTTTTATCCAAGACCCACCTGCTGATTTGAATCTATCTTTAATAATGGCCAGTGAAAACTCAGGGTTTGGTTGTCCTTATTGGTCCTTGGCCCAAACTAGACCCATCTCACAGATCTGAAGTAGGCAAAAGAGAAAGAAGATAGGCTTTGTAGAGCCTTTAATCCAGTCATGTCTAAAAATACTTAACTGACTCTCTTACTGCTTTCCTCAGGAATCTTTTTTCCTTTCCCCCCAGCTGTAGGTGTACTCTCCCAGAGAATCCAAACAATCATACCCTGCAGTACTGGAAGGACCACAACATTGTGACAGCAGAAGTGCACTGGGATAACCTGACTGTCAGTGTAAGTCTGGGAGCTGCCTAACACCATGGCTACCAGGTTTAGGAGGGACTTCTCAGTGAAAGGCCAGTAGCCTTTTGGAGAATTCTAGCATTTAAGAAAGAAAGCTCTTTAAAAAAAACAATAAATTAATTAAAAAACAAACAAAAAATTGTTCTTACTTTTTTTCCCTTTCAAAAATTTTCTTGTACATAAAAGTAGATCACCCTTCTCTTTTCTACCATATGCACCCTACCCTGTGATTCTGCATCAAGGACATGTGGAGATGAAACCACATAGGGTAGGATCCAAGTTTGTGGAGTTTGAAGGATAGTAAGTTTGGAGGTCCTCTGTAATAAAAACAATTCAGATTGCTAAGGCCTTCCCAAAGCCTTGAAAGTACTGTTTGTTCAGGACATTTATAGCTTTATTCTTAAAACTTAGTTATAACTGTAGTAGTGCCCCATTTGAAAAAGGCCTGCAGGTGAGGGCCTCTCATAAGGTCAAGTAGATATTGCTGGCAGCCTATTCTGATAGGCAGCATCTATTTATTTCCTTGTGCCTAACTTTTGTCACCAGACTGCTTGTTCTTCCAGGAATGCCAAGAAATGCATGGAGAGTTCATGGGATCTGCATGTGGCCATCATGGACCCTACACTCCTGATGTGCTCTTTTGGTCCTGTATTCTCTTCTTCACCACCTTCATCCTCTCAAGCACCTTAAAGACATTTAAGACAAGCCGCTATTTTCCAACCAGAGTAGGTAGCATATTCATGCATTACTTTTGTGTTAGGATTCTAATATACTCAGCCTCCATACTTTCTGGAGTAGATTGTCAGTGGGGAAAGCTCCAGATGTCCCCATGAGGTACACTGCGGCAGTCAGTTCTAGTGTCTGGCAGCCTCTTTCATAGATCTTGCTTTCATAGATCTGTAGTATTGAAAACCTTTTTTATTTAAAAGAGCTGGGTAAGTTTAAGGTGGTAGTAACGTTCTTTAAAAGCTATTAAGTCTCGTTTCTAGAATGCTGTTAAGTGTCATTTCCAGAATTCTGGGAGACTTAGCATTAGTAGTTGGAGCTGGCTTGTGATGATGGTAATTGGGGTGACTGTCTTGGATACTTTAGTACTTAGATACTCTAGCTACGAAGTCCCCTCCCAGGAATGGCTTCTATAATAACTTATGAAATCATTGCCCACATTGACTATAGCAGCCCGCATGCTCTTGTCTTGGTTTGCATGATGGAAGCCTCAACAGCTTTCTCTGACACAGATAGCATGTCAGGAGCAGTACTCCTGCAGGGCAGAATTAGAGGCTGAGTGTGGGCAGCTAAGGGAGCTATTTCTTTAAAAGGGAGCTAGACTCAGGAGGAAATGTTTTTTTTCTGTGAGGTTTCAGTCAGGTACATTCACAGAATAGAGATATGAATGGGTAGGGGCACAGTTTATTAGATATTTATTATATACACATACATAACTAAAAAATATTCTTGGGCTTCATTGAACCTGCATAATAGTTAAGGGAGGCATGTCTTAAATAAGTTCTAAGTCTTTGTTTCCTATCTGGAAAAATACATTAACCTAAGTGACTGTTGGATACTGACTATGCTCAGACCCGGGGGCGCATAAACAAAGTTTAAAAGATGCTGTCTGCCATCAGAGAAGAAGAGGAGCACATGAAACAAGTAGGTGCCATATGCTACAGTAGTAAGTGTTGCAAGAGCTGGTGGTAAGCCGGAGATGTAAGTGCCACAGAAGTTCAGAAGAGAGAAGGGGCACTGAGCCCTACGATGGTCAAGCAGGGTTTCATAATTAGAAAGGGGTGATTGCTTCAGAGAATTAATATAACATTCAGGGAAGAACTAACAAAACCATGAAGAGGATGCTGGTTTAGTTACTAGTTAGTCAGGTTAAGTTACTAATGATGTTACGCATGGCTAAGAAATATTTTATTCTGTCTCTGTTGGAATTGCAGATTAAGACAGACAACAGGTCACTGCATTTTATTAAAGTGACACTAAGCTATAAAGTGAGACAGTTCTCGTGGGGCAGGTCTTCAATTGGAGAGAATCCACAACAAAATGGAAATAAGTGTTGTTGAAAATAATAAAGCAGGGAAGGGTGGCTTCTGATGAATTAGGATCTCATGAAGAAGATAGTATTTGAGTTAGCCTAAAGGAGGTGAGGGAACTACCCAAGAGGTTAATTGTAGGTAACATTTTAGGTAGACTCTGAAGTTGGAGTGAGCTTGATTTATTTAAAAAGCAGCAAGGAGACCTGTGTGGCTGAACTAGAGTGGATTAGCAGGAGAACATTAGGAGTTGGGACTGGAAAGGAGATGACACCAGTTGTATGGGCTTCAGAAACCAATGGGGCCTTTTAGGTTTTTAACTCAGACAAGGAACCATTTCAGGGTGTTGGCAGAGGAGTGATAATGATCCAATTTTTAAATTAGTATTCCAGCAGCTATATTTAAAGAAAACTGTGGAGGGCAGAGGCAGAAGCAAATGTGGAGATGGCTGCCATTAACCCAGCAAGAGCTGGTGTAACTTTGATCTGGGCAGGAGCAGTGGAGGTATGAGAAGTGATGATTCTGGATATGTTCTAAAGATAGGGCCTATGAACTTGAGATGAACTGGATGTAGGGTTTGAGGGAGAAGCACAGTTGGCCCTGATGCTAAGGTTCTGGGCTAGCATAATGGACTATGGCTGGTTTCAAAAAATTGTATTCCAAGTTTTTAGAACTAGAACCCGAACCTGGTTCTAAATACCCTAAAAAGAACTCTTCAGAGTTACATTAGAGTTTGTCAGAGACTTTTTCTCCTTCATCATATCCACACTTTGTCAGCATTAATTTGGTTAGTTGAAAGGGGTTTCATGATTGGGGGGAGGAAATGCTAATATATTCCTATGGTTTAAATATGCTTGTATTAGTTTAAATGTAAAATAAGGGAATTTTTTTGAGAATTTCTAAACCTTTTGCAAGACTAAATTCCTTTCTACTATATTTAACCTGCAAAAACATTGTTCTAATCCTTTCTCACGTCAGGTACGCTCCATGGTGAGTGACTTTGCCGTTTTCCTCACAATCTTCACAATGGTGATTATTGATTTTTTGATTGGAGTCCCATCACCAAAGCTTCAAGTTCCCAGTGTGTTCAAGGTAAAAAAGTCTCAGGATGCGTGGTGCCTCATGTAGTTTCATAGAATCTGATCCCAAGTTGATTTCAAAGGCCTTTTCACATCACAATCATAAGAGGAATCTTGTAGTCCTCTAAATCTGAACCTTGTTCCTCATACCTGGCCATTCAGAAAAGCAAACTCTTTAGATCTGGTAGAGTTCAAGTTGGAAAAGTGAGAGAACAGAAAATGTAAAGTTGTTTAAATTTAATGAATGAAAAGTATTATTTATTATCATAAATACTATTGTTAAGATTTAAAATAGTGCAATGTGCCCATTTACATATATATATATATATTTGGGGATACTGTGGAAATGTGGGTTCCTGGAAAAAGTCTGGTTACCAGTACCTTTATTGAGCAGCAGCTGTTTAAGGACACTGGGAAGGATGAGTAAGGTAAAGGTCTTTGCCCCTCCTCTCAAGGATCTTGCAGGGTAGGAGGAGGATGGACATAAGAGGGACTTTGTCTGGACTCTAGAGCCCTAGGATATTTATAGGATAGTCCTTTAACACTATTTTATTGTTTGTTTGTATAACTCTATAATCTATAGTATTTTTCAAAAGGCCTACACAATAAATGAAATAAATGATCAATACAAAGTCTTTCAGGTTCGGGTTGCTAAATAGACAAAGAAGATCAAAAAACTAAGTTAAGTTTCAAAGATTCCCATTGGGTAGAGAGGAGAAAGACTGAGCATGCTCAGTGACTTCAGAAGAGTAATAGAATGATGGGAGAGGATGTGAGGAGAAAACGGAAGGTAGACAGTCCCTGACTTATAAAGGCCCTGGTTTTGGCTTCCCTTTGTTTCTCTCCCTGAAAAAGACCTGGTTGAAAGTGTCTTTTTCCTTATTTTCAAAACATGTTTAATTTTATTAAATTTGCTGAACTTCTATCAGTTAGAAATTTATTTATTATTATTTTTTAGTTGTTGATGGACACAATATCTTCATTTTTATTTTTTTTTATGTGGGCCTGAGGATCGAACCCAGGGCCCCATATATTTGAGGCAAGCACTCCACCATTGAGCTACAACCCCAGCCCTCAGTTAGAAATTTGTGGGTTAACAAGCAAACACCCTTTTCTTTTCTAAGCATAACATCTCTGAGAATCTGGCATTCTCATCTTTGTGTGAATGAGCACACTCAGCTTTCTCTCTAATACCTAGCTGAGGTCAGCCCTGCAGGAGGAATGGATTTTGTATAAAAATAGGTAATTTGGGAGCATTAAGCAGTCCTTGGAAAAATTCCCTGATGGTTAGGCTTAAGAGCATCAGAAGGTGCTGAATTTCTGGGACATCTGTGAAGAAAACCTCTGCGAAGTAGGAGAGAATTGAGAAATGGAAATGGGAGAATGTCCAAGAAAATGTTGCTCATGGCATCCAGGCTTCACCTTCAGGAAGCAGAGAGAAAGTTTTCTTCTATTCTTCCTTCTTTCCTTCCTTTGTAAACCACATGACCCCCAAGTCCCAAGACCCAATATGAAGGCAGGTGCAAGTGTCTCTTTCTACCCATGGGATATTGGTTCTAGGATACTCTGGGGATGCAGATGCTCAGGTCCCTTCAATGAAGTTGTGTAGTATTTACCTATAACCTACATAATCCTCTATATACTTTTAGTCATCTGTAGGTTACTTATAATACCTAATATAATGTAAATGCTATGTAAGTGGTTGTTATACTGTAGTGTTTAGGGAATAATGACAATTTTAAAAGTCTGTATGTGTTAACACAAAAGTATTTTTTTTCTGAATATCTTCAATCTATGGTTGGTGGAATCTGAAGATGTAAAACCCACAGATAAGGCGAGCCAGCTATACTTTTACTAGGGGTTATAATGTCATTAAGGTTTTGATAGGTTTTTGTTTTGGTCTGAAAACTTAATGCCAGTTAGAACACTATTACTAAGGAAACAGGTTCTGTAAGCTTTTAGAATCTAATTCATAATTTGGGACTTGCTAATGTTATTGAAGTTTTTTTAATCCAAGAATCACAACTAATGTTTCAGATAGAATAGTCTTTGTTTATTGAGTTTGGGTCAATTCTGGGACAATTGAATCCCTGGGCTTTTATCCTCTAGCTCCACTTGCCAAAAAGGTGAACTTGTCTTCCCCAGAGTACCCTAGGAGTGGGGGTTGAGGACCTAGGAAAGTTTAGGTATGTCATGAACACCTCAATAAAATTTGTGAACAGTTGTCTTATAGGGGCATTGGAGAGGGTCCTAGGTCAAAAAGTTGCCAAGTTTAGCAGTCTTAAGCCTTGTGTCAAATCTCTGGTGCCTAGGCCTCCATTCGTCTGCTGATGGGAGAAGGACATTGGAACTTCCAATCTAAACCCAAGAGATTCATGCAACTGACTATATTTTGCTTTTATTTATGTTATAGACACACATTATATGGCTTCTGAGGAAAAGCAGTGATGAAGATAGTCTAAGATATTTATATTTGTCGTTGAGAGTCATTTTTTTTCTTCAACAACAGATTTAGCTGTTAACTATATTTTACTTGTGCTGATATTGAGATAAAGTTGCTTTTTCTATACACTGGAGCTTAGGGAGTAAATAAGAGGAAGAATAGGACTAGTGAATATTCCATAGGAGGCTGATAATGGAGGACTATTTCAAAGCGGATTTGGAGAAAGGTTATAGATTTCCAAGAAGTTGCTATATTTTGTGCTTTTTTTTTTTAAAGATTCTCATTCAAATGAGAATAAAAAGAAATGTGGAACTGTGGTTCAGTTTGATCTCTTGTGCTCTAATGACAATAGTTAACTTAAAATATAAAAATAATGTCTTGTTTTTTCCTCTTAGCCTACAAGGGATGATAGAGGATGGTTTATCAGTCCCATTGGCCCTAATCCCTGGTGGACTGTGATAGCTGCCATTATCCCAGCTCTTCTCTGCACTATCTTGATATTCATGGACCAGCAGATCACAGCTGTCATCATTAACAGGAAGGAACATAAGCTCAAGGTAACAAGAAATTTTGACCTAGAAGACTTCTTTGGTGGCTTGCTACGTTTTTTATTTTAGGGTAAGCCCTTCCATACCAGGAACTGAATAACCTGGATAAAAAGTCACAGAAGGGGCCTATAAGGAGTATTCATTCTCTACTTGTTAGTTGGAGATGAGACTAAAGTGAAACTTTGTGGTATAATGTGAAAGAAACTTGGATTCCATTTCTCTTCTCTCAAACCTGTGGGTTTGTGGCAGACAGAGTTCCTGGTGGTCCCTATTCAGCTACTTGTTTTGAGTTGGCTACCATTCAGCTTGTCTTCCTCAGGTTCAGGCTGGATCTTAGACTGCAATGTCCTAGAGGCAGTATTCTCTCATATTAAACCTGAGACCAAGGTTTACCAGTACTAGGAACAGTTCTAGTACATGTATTAGTGGGATGTTTCATACCTTCCATCTCTATGCTTTCCTTACTCAGAACAGGCAACATCCAAATCTGGCAAGGATCTGGAAGTGTGTTGTAGGAATTAACATTTATCTCCAACTTCTATAGTGTCTACTAGAATGGTCAAGATGCAGCTTGGTCTCTAGTTATTTTTCCAGAGAAGGATGGATTTTTGAATGTGTGGGACTCAGAGGAAGCTGAGGTTACTTAGATAAAGGATGGATATTGACATATAGGATAGGCTAATATTTCCCTTCTCTGTTCTCTCCTATCTAGGAAGATTGTAAAACTCCTATGGGATCCTTGGATTCCTTCCTCCTTACCCATATATCCCTTCCTGCCTTAGGCATGAGACTCTTAGCTCACTGTTATATGCCCCACTATAGCCAGCCCACTGATGGTGATAGATATTCTGTTTCTCCACAGAAAGGCTGCGGCTACCACCTGGATCTGCTGATGGTGGCCATAATGCTGGGTGTCTGCTCCATCATGGGCCTACCCTGGTTTGTGGCTGCAACTGTCCTGTCCATCACACATGTGAACAGCCTCAAGCTGGAATCTGAGTGCTCTGCTCCGGGAGAACAGCCCAAGTTCTTGGGCATCCGAGAACAGAGAGTGACAGGCCTTATGATCTTTGTGCTGATGGGCTGCTCCGTCTTCATGACCACTGTCTTAAAGGTAATCATTTACTCACTTGTTAGGCATATACATAGTGCCTTTGTGCCAGGAATCCTGCTAGGTTCTGGGAATACAGTGGCACACCAAACAGATACACATACAAACTACTGCTGCCCTGGAAAAGCTTATTCTACCTGAGTAAGATAATGTGTAATTAAGAAAATAAACATGATAATTATAGAATTTAATAAGTGATATAAGGAAATATATAGAGAGAGTTCTTTGATGCTATAGGGAATTAAAAGGTTCTCTTTTAGTTAGGATAGTCAAAGACAGCCTCTCTGAGAAGGTAATTTTTTTAAAAAAACTTTATTTATTTATTATTTTTATGTGGTGCTGAGGATTGAACCCAGTGCCTCACACTTGCTAATCAAGCACTCTACCACTGAGCTACAACTCCAACCCCTGAGAAGGTAATATTTAAAATAAAATGGAGCTAGCCTTGCCATGGATGGTGGAAGATAGCATGGAGGGAGGGGAGAAAAGCAGTCAAGTTAGGTCCTGAGAAAGAAAAGAGTAATATGTGTTGTGGAAAATATCAGGGTCATGTGGCTTAAGGGTACTGAGTTACAGCAAGAGCTCAGTGGGATGAGATGGAAGAGTAGACAGAGCCAGATCTCAGAGGGCCTTGTTCATACTAGTAAAGATTACTTTTGAGGGCTTTTAACAGGAGATAGACGTGACTCACTTAATATTTTTAAAAGATCATTCTGGCTGATGTCTAGAAGACAAGTTTTTAGGGTAGGGGAAGAAGAGAAGCAGAGAGACAAGTGAGAATAATACAGGTGAGGGAAGAAATTGATTTTTGATAAGAAAGTTGGTAGTAGGGATAAGAAAAAAGGCAAGGCTCTGCACATCTTAGATGCAGATCCAAAGGTCTTGCTGATTAACTGGTTGTGGAATGGAGTGAGGGAAATGGGAAAATCAAAGATGACTATTAGGTTTTTGACTTAGCCATCTTGTGGAAAGATGACATTTATTATGGAGAAGATAGCATTTTGATTTTGTGAGGAGTGAGGCTATGATCAGCACTTGAGTAAGAAATCAGGAATTATCTAAGTGAAGAGAGTAGAGGAGGGTTTTGGGTCAGTAATACAAACTTGGGAGCCAGTAGCACCTGGTTGGGTTGAACCAAAGAAGTAAATGAGCTCACTTGGGAGATGGGTGGATATAAAAGAGAAGAGAGGTTAGACAGAAGAGCAGAGTTTAGAGGATGGGCTGAGAAAGAGATAGCACAGTCTCAGAAGGAGCTGCCAGAGAGGTAGGAAGGAAAACAGGAAGGTATGATGTCAGGAGCCAAGCTGGGAGAGTGTTTCAAGGAAGGATTGGTTAGAAGCTGTCTGGAAAGATGAAGACTACGCCAAAGCCATTGGATTTAACAATATGGTGACTTAACATGACTAGACAAGAGCAGATTCAGTGGATTAGTTTCTTCTGCTTTTACATAATTTAGAAGTAGAAGCAAAAGCAGAAGCTGACTATGGTAAAAGTCTTTTTGTTCTAAAATGGAATGATCACCTGTAAGTTAAATCATAGGCCTCACATCTCAACCCTGTCTGGCTCTTACTTTTCCCTGAGGATAGATAGATGGGGACACACACACACACACACACACACACACACACACACACACACACCTCTTCTACAGAATTAATGCTTTTTAAATCTTCTGTAATCAAAATTATCTCCTCAGAGATTTGATGTATTTTGACATGGACTTTAAAACAAAATTTTCTTTTACTGGCCAGAAACTTGTGGGCAAGAGTTGGGGGAGGTATCTTATCAGAGAGCAAACTTTGTGGAATGATAAGGCAGAAGCCTAATTGCAGGTTTCTGAAGAGTGAATAAGAGATGAAGGAAGTAGAGTATGGATGCAGACAACTCTTTCAAGAGGTTGTTTGTGAAGTGAAACAGAAAAACAGCAGCTGGCTAAAAGAGGGTGTTTTTATAAAGGTGAAAGATGAGAAAAAACTTTATGGTGGGGGGCAGGGTATAAGCACTGCATCTGGGAAAGTGGAATGAAAGAAAAAGCTATCTAGCTATGTTGCCAAGGTCCCAACCATCTGGACCACTTTCCTGATTCTATTCTCCCTCTTTTTGATTTTTAACCGCCCCAGCCTACCCTGCAAATGCCCTTCAAGGGTGAGAATTGAGAGAATGATGAAGTATTTTGAAACCATCTTCGTGTCCCTTTCCTTTCCACTCAACTTCACTACCTGCTTTTCCTCATACTCCTTATCCATCTACTCTCTGTCTATAGCGCTCTTTTCACTTCCTCTCCTGATCTAGGTGCCATTATTAGGGACCCCAAAGTTACTGTTCCCCCAAGAATATAACCACAAGGGCCTAGTGGTAGATATCACCAAAAAAATTCTTTTAGGATCCTATCAAATAACTCTACAAACAAGGTCATCGCTGAATTGGGTTGTCTACAAAAGGGGAACGATGTGAAACCCAATGTGGATTTTCTAATACTGAAGAATTACATTTGAGATTGTTCTTTGGAATGTTTTTGGAATGCTCCCAAAATAATAACAAACTGAATTTAGTCTTCAGGGATGAAAGTTTTCTTACCTTGATTCTATAAGTCCCATTCTCTTGTCCCAGAGTTTCTCAGAAGATTATCTAGGTTGATAGATATGATGTGATGGGAAATTCATATTCAAGTACCATGTGGATATTCAAGTACAAAATAAAAACATTAATATGTTCCCCCAAATCATTCTTTCTGATAAGATATCTCCCCATTCATGCCCTCAAATCTCTGTTCAGTAAAAGATAAACTTTTTTAGTCTATGTCAGAGTACACCAAATGCTTTTTGCTTCTATTTCAAAATTATGTAAACACAACAGAAACTAACACAATGTTTATGAAGGCATTTTGTGATTTTGTTTTGTTCTTGGAGATTTAAAAGTTACATATCCTTGAACGTGCTATGATACCAAACTTAATTCTGGCCTTTCTGCCCTTTTGTCTGCAGTTTATTCCAATGCCTGTACTCTATGGAGTTTTTCTCTACATGGGAGTTTCTTCACTACAAGGAATTCAGGTATTGTATAGTTCAGCCAGGCCAGTGTCCTCTCACTGAGTTCACCTGTCCTCACCAGGGAGGGGCAGCTCCCAAAGGGAAGCACAATTCTTGAGAAATTATTTCCTAGTTTTTCTGGTTGAGCTGTTTCAGAAATTTGTTCAGATGTACAGTCATATAGGCACAAAAGTTCACAGACTTCCAGAGTAGCCTGGCTTAATATCATGGTTCCAGTCATTCATTCACTGATTATTCAAAATTTAGCACATATTAAACACAAAATGCTTTGCCAAATGCTGGTAAAACAAGACCTGAAATGTTGGTCAAGAACCAGACTGGTTTCCACACCTGTACAGCTTGAAATTTAGTGTCAGGTTAAAGTGTAAGAGAAGAAAGTTCAACTTTGAGAAGTAATAGGAGTTGCCCCAGGTAAGCAAATGCACTTTCTGTTATACTGTATCTTCTCCCATCTATCAACTCATTCCTCCAAGACTTTCAAACAGAGACAATTGAGAGCCATCATCAATAACTTGATGTAATAACTCAACTTTTTCTCTGGGTGGCCAATTCTTCTTGTATGGAATGTCTTGTGGTCATTCTTACATACTGAGTTCTAATGTGACTTTGGGCAGGTTGCTTAATCTCTGGGTCTCTGTTTTCCTTTTTTATACTATAAGAATGATCATATTTTCTATATCCAGAATGTTAATGAGGTTTCATTTTAAATAATAAACAAATAGCTCCTAACTTCACAAAGAACAAGTAAGAGATTTGGTTTAATAGTAAGCCAAAAGACGCAATTCACTTATTTTCTACTTTCCCTGAGAAAGAACTCTCTTAGGAGCCTCAGTGTGGGATAGGAGAAAAAAAGTTTGAACCTAGAATTAGAAAAGATTGAGTCAAAACTCAACTGAAATTTCCCAGTTTTGACCATATTTCCTGTTCTCTTGAGATTTAAGTTTCCATTTCTGTAAAAGTACCTGTAATATAAAATTCTGCATTTTAACTGTCCCGTGGAGATGGTGTTACTTACTTTTCAGAGCAGGAGATATAAGAGACATGAATGGGTCTAACACAGCTTCTGACCCAGCGAAGCCTCCTGAAAATAAATGCCAGTTCCCTCCTTTCAGTTCTTTGATCGTCTGAAGCTCTTTGGGATGCCCGCAAAGCACCAGCCAGATTTTATTTACCTGCGTCATGTGCCACTGCGCAAAGTGCACCTCTTCACCCTCATCCAGCTGACCTGCCTCGTCCTGCTCTGGGTCATCAAGGCATCACCAGCTGCCATTGTTTTCCCAATGATGGTGAGGTTTCTGGAATATATATTATTACTGTTATTGTTAAAGTTGTGGTAAAGTACCTATAACATAAAATTCTGCATTTTAACTCTTTCTAAGTACGCAGTTCAGTTGCATTAAGTACATTCACATTGTTATATCACCATGCATCTCCAGAACTTTTTTCATCTTGTAAAACTGAAATTCCACACCCATTCAATCCTGCCTCCCATTATCTCCTTCCTACCAACCCCTAGGAAAACACAATTCTATTTTCTGTCTTTATGAATTTTATTATTCTAGGTAATTCATATAAGTGGACTCATATATAGTATTTTTTCTTTTGTGACTGGCCTATTTCACTTAATATCTTCAGGGTTCATCCATGTTGTAGCATGTGTCACAATTTCCTTTCTTTCTAAGGTTGGATAATATTCCATTGTATATCTAAATCACCTAAATCACATTTCGTTTTTCTATTCATTTGTCAGTGGGCACCTTGTTTGCTTCCACCTTTTGAATATTGCTATTGTGAATAATGTTGCTACAAACTTGGGTATACAAATATCTGTTTGTGTAACTGCTTTCAGTTTTTGGGGAGGAATACAGCTAGGAATGGAATTGCTGAACCATATGGTAATTCCATTTTTAATTTTTTTTATCTAAACTTCTAGATCAATATCCTCCTGGTTTCTTTCTTTTTTCAGTTTTGTCAGAATACATGTAGAGCTCTGCATTTGTTTATTATATTCAGGGATTAAGTGTTTAGTTAAAAACATATCAAATTCCTGGGAACATCTGGAAGGAATCCTATCAATTTTAAATTTATTTAAAATGTAGTCATTAAAATTAGAAATATGGGGCTGGGGTTGGAGCTCAGTGGCACAGTGCTAGCCTAGTATGTGTGAGGCACTGGGTTTGATCCTCAGCACCACATAAAAATGAAATAAAGTTATTGTGTGTTCACCTACAACTAAAAAATAAATATTTTAAAAAATAAATAAATAAAATTAGAAATATGATAGAATTTAATGAGCCAAATTTGCCTCATTCCTCATCCTACCAAGAGATATAATTGATGAAAACCCAAGGGACCCAGGTACGTCCTTATGGGTTATGTGGTCTTCTTGAAAAGAAAGTGGAGCAGTAGTTGAGATACCCTGGACTTGCCTCTGTTGGAGAGATTAGCTGCCAGATTCTAGCCAAGACACTTCCTCTTTCTGGGCTTTGGTTTCCTCACCTATAAAGTGAACATCAGCCTAGGCCAAAGGGCAGAGATAAAAACCCTACAGATACACAATGCAGGCATAGAGCAAGGATTTTGGATAGAAATGTACAAAGGATTAGAGGGAAAAAAGATGGTCTTCCAAGGTCCCATCATCCCTGATGAGGCAGGCTTATTCTGAGTGCAGCTGGCCTACTTTGATCCAGCCCTGCAGAGGTTCTCCACTCCCATGCTGCCCTGTAGCCCTTCCTGATTACTGCAAACTAGGGGAAGGCAGTTGTCAGGGCCATCTGCAGATGATAGGTTTGTTTTTTCAGTGAGGAAATTAAATTAGTTTCTCTGTAATTTGTGGGGTTGTTGTAGTGATGGTTAAAATATTCCAGTACCTGGTACAAAGAACACATTCAAAATATGGCAACTATTGTGATTATTAAAAATTGGATTTTTCTTGAAATGTTCTCCTAATTGGCTATGAAAATGAGACTTTACTTTTCATTCCAGGAAGAAAATTGGCCCCTTTAACTCACTTCCTTTATTTTTCTTCAGGTTTTGGCCTTGGTCTTTGTCAGGAAAGTCATGGATCTCTGCTTCTCTAAGCGAGAGCTGAGCTGGTTAGATGATCTCATGCCTGAAAGCAAAAAGAAGAAGTTGGATGATGCCAAAAAGAAGGCCAAGGAGGAAGAGGTCACAGTCCTTGTACCAGCTTTGGGGCCTCAAGTTACAGAACATAGGAAAGGGCACATGAAAAGTCAGCATGTCTGGAATCCCAGGGGTTATATTTAGGAGCTGGGAAGATTACCCCATAATGTTCTCAACTGAGAGTGGATTCAGGATTCATGTTCTTGTCTGCCCTTCATTTTTGGATTTAATAATCAGTAGTTTTTCCCTTTGTTTTCTAGAGTCTATCCACCAGGCTACCATCTAGAATATGAACATAGAATCTGTTATTATCAGATCTGATGGCTCATGTTCTTCCCAAAGACCTAATTAACAAGTATATTTTCAGAGAGTATTTGTTATGTACCCCATTGCTGACAGTATTGTGGTTGGCACAATGCAGAGATAACTTGCATAGGACTTTGTGTCCTTCATTTCCCTTAGCACTTAGCATCTTGTCTTCTATACAGTGGAACTTCAATAATTGGCTTACACGTGCAAAGAAAGGATGTACAGCAAAATGAAAATACCAGACCAAGAGATGAATGCACTTGGAAGTGATTCCAAATACAGTTAGGGCCCCAGATAGTATTCTTTAAATATATTTCAACGTGCATTTTTTCTAATATCTTGAATTTTTAAGACCTTGTATAATTAAATAAGCTTTAGAAATTTTAAAAACAAAAGCAATGGAAGAAAACTTTAAATGGAATATTGACAGAATTTACTACCTTAAATGTGAAGCTTTCAGGTATCCAAAATTCTATAAACAAAATTTTTAAATAATGTTAAGACATTTGTCAAAATCCTTTCTATTCAAATAATTATCTCTAATAAAACAATAATAGAATGAAAATGAGCAGTGGACATAGATAATTTACAAAAGAAGAATACAAATGACTAATTACTTCATGACTGAGTTCATTCTCACAAATAAGCAAAGAAATGGAAATTTCAAATACATTTTTTACTTAACAAAGATTTTGAAAAAAAAATGTTGGTAACACTATTATTAAAATGGGTTTCTCCTACAATAAAAGTAGTAGTAGTATAAATTGGATATATCTCTTTTAGAGGGCAGCTTAAAGGAGAGTCTTAAAAATGTATAAGCCCAAACCAAGCACAGTGATATATACCTGTAGTCCCAGCACTTGGAGACTGAGATGGGAAGATTGCTTCAGCCCAGAGCCCAGGAATTTGAGACCAGCCTATTTGAGACCCTATATCCAAAAAAAAGTGAAAAAGTATATGCTTTTTAGCCCAGTAACTCCTAATTTCAAAATTTATCCTTAAGGATATGTAGGCAATGTTGACAAAAGATTTTAATTATGTCTACAAGAAAGAAAATTTAGAGTCTAGCCTAAGGCTAGCCTCAAACTTGGGAACCTCCTACCTTAGCCTCCCATAGCTGGGATTACAGGCAGGTGTCACTGCACCTGGCTAAATTAAAGAAAACACTTTATTATGGGAGATTTTAAACATTAGAAAGAAAAGTCAATATTCATATTTTCCCAATTACCTTATTATTTTTAACAATGTTTATTTGAATCAGGATCTAAAGAAGATTGCTATATTTCAATTGATATCTTTCTTAAATTTTTTTAGGGATTTCCTTTCCAGTTTTTTCTTTTTATTGACAAACTGGGTCCCTATAAGCTTTCCCATGATGCAGATTTTGCCAAATGTCTTCTTTGGTGTCATTTAACATCATCTTATATCCATGGTGTTTCCAGTCAAATTGGTCATTGAATCTAGAAGCTTACTCAGATTCAGATATTTTGTTTTGTTTTTTCCCAATACTATTCCATGTGTAGTAATATCAGATTGTCTCTTTTTGCAGTGACTCAAACCTATAAAAGACTTAATTATATTTTATAATGAATGTGAGAGAAAAATAAAAATTATGATAGTAGAAGAATGAGTGGTGAAAAAATTCATGATCTTACTTTGTCGAAGATATAATAATATCTCTCTTTTTTTTCCCCAGGAGGCTGAGAAAATGTTAGAAATTGGGGGAGAAAAGTTTCCTCTTGAAAGCAGGAAGTTACTAAGTAGTCCTGCAAAGAACAACAGTTTCAGGTAAAGCTCCCCAAACACAAAGGAGTTTACTATTTGGGATATTCTGTAAACATTCTGACTTCGTAGTAGGGTGTTATCAAAATGCAGCTGCTGGTGTATAGAGCTAAACATCCAGTCTCCCAGGTTCATCCTATGAAAATACCTTTTCCTTTTCTTTGTGGACTGAATGCATACTCTGTGCCCAGCACTGTACTAGGTGAAGAGGCGGGCAGTGTCCCTAGTGCCTTCCTCCATAATACAACTGTGCAGGAAGGTTTCCTTATATGTTCTCTGTTAGTCTTTACAACCATTCTCTGAGAAAGTCTCATTTATCTACTTCTGTACTTGTGAGAAAACTGAGGATTATAGGAGTTTAGGTAATTTGCCCAAAGTTACAGTGCTACTGAGTAGAAAGATCAATTTTCAAACCTGGTCTCAAATCAGTACTCCTTATGCTTTTCTTTGTTACCTTCCAAAGATGAATAGGATGTGTTTTTTTAATTTCTAGAGAGTTCTCAGCCTGGTGTGCATGACTTTCCTACGCTTAGGCCTGCCTTTGGGTTGGAATAGTCCATTCCAACCTGGCTCATGGCATCTATAGTTCAGGGACCCAGGGGGAACAAGCTGGGATCTTAAAAATGCCTTAGTTCTGCCACTGATTTTATTCCTTTCTCTACCAAACCTATTGGTCTCCACAAATTACAAGAAGCTAAATTGGTCCATGTGTGGTTTTGCTCCCGTCATCTTGTTTCTGTTTTGAAAGGGGCACACACAGTGTGAAGGAGCTTAGAGGTCGAGAGGGGCAGAGAAGAAAGAAAGAAAGGGCATCTGGGGCATCTGGATCTGGGGAAATTGACTGCTGAATCATTGGGTTCGTTGTGGTTTACACTGTGAGGTAAATTAGGAAAGTCTTTGGTTCCTAATAAATTTTCTATAAGTTATTATAGAAGAAGCCGTAGACTTTGAATTCTCTGTTTCTTCTCAAGTGGGATGCTGTCTTCACTCTTGGCATTTTAAGAGACCTCCTGGTGTATAGAAGACTTTAGAGTACTCTTGGGCTCTAGAGGACCAAAGACTGGGTTTAGAGTCTTGATTCCACTTATTGTCATAAGTGGACAAGCACTTAGCCCTATGATCTTTGGTCTCTGCACCTTCAAATGAGAATGTTATTAATCTCTGTTGCTATGATAGTTAATATGGTGAGAAAGTTCTTTGTTAACTATCAATGGACAAGATTTAGCCATGTAAATAAGAAAATGAATGAAGAGTGCCTGGAACCCAGCAAGCAAATAGTAGTTCCTGATTCTGTGCTCTTGGCATCATAACATGGTCAGCATTTCCAGTGAGGTCTTTCAGAGGACTAGCCATCACTTGGGACAAAAGCTCAGCCTGCAGAATCATCTCATAGGCAGCCTACCTTTTTCTGTTCTGACCTCAATGGCTGCAGGAGGAATGACCAGACTCCATCTGCATTCCCAGAGCTACTGAGAACTGTTAGCTAGTCTTCCAGTCTTTTCACTTCTAGTGGAGTGGCAATCATTATAAAGTAAGATATGTTTTTATCCATATGTTTGACATTCACTGTACCAAGCATTGATTTCAGATGTGACCCCTCTGAGATTAATATATCTGATGAAATGCCTAAAACCACGGTCTGGAAAGCTCTCAGTATGAATTCTGGAACCACAAAGGAAAAAAGGTAATTAAGGTTTTTATTTATTTTTGGCTTTTGGAAATGGTAATAATGCTAAAGGTAAAATATATATAGTTGTAAGATTGAATTTGTCTAATAAATAGCATGTCTAGGACTGTTGCTAACTCTACAAGAATAGATTTAAGCATAAGAAAAAATTAAGTAAGAATGGTTTCTAAATATTTGAAGAGAGGCTGTTTTGAGCTGTCCTTTTATATAGGTCCAGTCGGGATTAAATTATTTAAGATGTAAATTTGCTTTATCTGTTTTG
Source organism: Marmota monax (assembly GCF_021218885.2). Classification (NCBI taxonomy): domain Eukaryota; kingdom Metazoa; phylum Chordata; class Mammalia; order Rodentia; family Sciuridae; genus Marmota; species Marmota monax. The sequence continues at coordinate 32,378,065 of NW_026695227.1, forward strand.
TAACTTAATCCTCTTCTTAGTTCTCATTTCAAATTCTAAAGGATATCTCTCCTGTTACCTAACCACACAAACTGGAAAATTGCTACAGGTCTATATTAATACTGTTAATACAAACAAATAGTATTTATAACAGACTTGAACCTATTTAACTTGTTCCATAATGAGAATTATTGCCATGAACAGATTTTGAAATGTTAAATTATAACTGTTTTCTTATTTTGCATTAAAGTATGTTCTGTATATCATTTGCTAATACCATAGCTCAGTTTTAATCAGGTTAATGAAGAAAATGAAAGGACTTAAGACATCTTTGCCTACATTGAGGTAGGCTGCACATCCAAATTGCTTAAATAATTTAGTCCAAACACCATTTAAGTTTATATAGATAACTGAAGGGCAAAATCTAAGTCCTTATTAAAGATACCTTTTCTAGTTAAAAAAAAAAAAAAAGCCTAGGAAACCTGGTCCTGCTCTTAACCCTGCTGTGCAATTTGGCCCATCCCTGTTTCTGGTACTCAGTTTACTTAGCAGGAAAATGGACATAATGATAAGTTTGCTCTGAGGAGAAACTGAAGTGCTTTGAAAAGTCACAGCCACCAGTGGGTGGTAGTGGTGGGTTTTTTCATCTTCGAATGGGTTAAAATAAATCTGTGCTGAATGTGAGTGAAATATAGAATCTTATTTCCTTCAGAGGAAAATCCAGGCAGCTGTCGAACTGTATAACGCACACAGTTATTTTTAGTTGAGAACTAGTCTACTTGTAAATGAACTTAAAATATAGCCAAATCCAAATTGTGGTGACATCTTCAAAGTATTGTGTTAAAAGCAGGAATGAATCATGTGTTCCCTTTTTGTCTCATTGTAACACTTTTATTCAGTCTCTTCAACTAAGAGTCTTTGCTGGGATAGAAGATTTGGGCCATGAGGTGCCTCAGGGAAGTTCTGGTTACAGAGAAAATGGTGAGTCCCTCAGAGAAGAAGCAAGACCAAGTCTGGCCCTATCCTTGGTCATCTCAAAGCCATGCTGAAGCATTCAGTTATTCTTGGTGTGCATTGGAGGCCATCCAGCCAACCCCATACCAGCAGCCAGTCACCAGATGTGAACGTGGAAGCAGAAGGCCACCTCCTGTTGGTAGTCCTCTTTCTTCTTTCTCTTCAGAACTGCCACTATTAAAGACCCAGCTTCTCATTTTTCAGACATTTTCTCTGAAACTCTCTGCTGGCCTGCTGAGCCACGTGGATCCATTCTGCCATTGAGGAGTTGTGCATCGAGGTCCCTCTTCCTAAAGGATGAGGTGGGGGAGTAGCAGGAGAACAGAGAGAAAGGGGAAACTTCCTTAGTCATGTTGGTATCTGCAGGCTCCTAGGAAGCCCTGGGCCTTAGTTTGATTGCGTACCCTGGGTGGGGGGGATGCTGGTCATACCCAGTCAAGAGGTCTGCTACTAGGACGGTCAGCGCCCTAGATATTGGCCGTACTCACCACTTCAGTCAGGAAGACATTTCTGTCCTGGGGGGGGATCAACTCAGTGAGACCCTTGGAAGATACAAAAGCCAAGGGGGATATTAGAGTTGCTTAGCTTATTTAGGTAAAGATTTAGGGGAAAATCAGTAATGACAAGTAAGAATGAGAATCTTCTCTTGGTTTTCATTGAGGATAGAGTAAGAGAATGAGTTGAATTGCTACAAAAGAAATTAGTGTAGATGCCAGGAAGGACTTCCAATTCTGAAGATTGGTCAGTGTCTCCCTTCTAGATATCTAGGAAAGATTTGATAACAGTTGTTTGTGAGTAGAAAAGGAGGTATGATGTTTTTATTGGCCATTTTGTGATACTATTTGACATCTCTTGAGGATACATTCTGATTCCATCCTGGAGAGATCCAAGTGCTTTTGTACTGTCTTCTTAGCTGCCTTAGTAGTGAACCATCATCAGCTCAATGGACAAAATCCACCTTCAGCCACGTGGTTTCTTCATCCATGGGTATCTTTCAGTTGACAAAAAGTTATGACTCTCAGACATAAAAAGCTACACTGGGAAATGAACTGTAAGTGAAGTTAGTTTTAGAATGTAGTTTAAACTACTTTTGCATTTTTTCTCTTCTTTGTTGCAATGAATGTCAAGGGTCTAAGTGCCCGTGCATATAGACCTTCCCTGCCTTTGTGCACAGAATGTGACCAGCCAGCCCATTAGCACCCAGAAAACCCAAGCCTCTCAGTTTTCCATCCTGGAAAATCTTTGTACAGTGGGAAGATCCCCTAGTGTGCTGTCCTTTTATAGGTGAGGAGTTGGCTGCATCACTTTGTTGAATGTTGCATTCTTTAGACTCTTAAAATATATTAAGGTATTCTAGTCTTACTGAAATGACCTTTGATTGATGTCAAAGGAACCCTGCATTTTCCCCATATTTCCCTATCTCTTAAGACCACAGTTATTTTAATGCAGAGACGATTTTCAAGATATTTAACAACTGTTACAGGACAGACACCAACCACTCGGAACAGGTACCTGCTATGAACAAACACTATGATTGCACCAGTGCCTATTGGCTGAATGTCACACTGCTTTCAAATATTAAAATGGCATCCCACTAAATTGTAGAGTTCCTAGTTTGTCTGATTTGTATTCACAAGGCTGTTCTAGGACAGCCTTGGCTTTCTTTCACGTGGTGCAGACAGGATCAGGCATGTTTCTTTAAAATATATGGGCATTAAAATCTTTGTGAGCCAAAGCTTCACATTTTATTACTTTAGGACAAATCTAATCATTGTACCCCCTTTTCCCATTTCTTACCAACTTTCCCATATCACTCTTTGGCTACTTTCTTGCATTTCTCTTTTCCATTGTTTTAGTTCCTTGAGAATGTGCACCTTTTCTTGCTCCATCTTGCCCACCCCCCACGTTATCCAGCCACACTTTTGCATAGGAGGTTGGCAACTTCTGTTTCCCTAGCCTCAGTGCACCCATTGCACTGGGAAGAACCCATTGTGGAACAAAACCAGTGACAGTGTCATCAGAAAAATGTGTTTCCTAACACACTGATACCTTGTGTATGCTAAGTTGCCTGAGGATAAGGAGACCTGCCTTTGTTAACCCTGTGCAGTGCAGTTTCAGGATCACATGTAGGCTTTGAGTTCTCCCCAGTCAGAGTCTCCCAGATCACTATACCTTAGGAACATTAGGCACTTTGGAAGGCTGTGCCCACCCTTTTAGGTCATTAGATTTTTCTTCTCAAACAGTAGTCAGCCTCATTTCTGTTGTACCCAATGGTAGGAACCACTCCCTACTCTTACTCTCTCCACTCTCCCAGGTCTCACCACTCAGCCCCAGTCCTGGCTGCTTTAAGGGTGCTTGAAAGCTGAGATAGTAAAAGGGGGAAGAACTTGAATGATATCTTTCTTGGCTTAAGTTTGTGGTTGGTGATCATGGTAGCAATAGTCATACTGGCAGCATTTAGGGGCAAGAAACTGGGAGAGGCGGTGAAACAGCAGCAGTGTGTATGCATGTGTACATAGTGACAAACGGGACGGACTGTAGCTGCAGGTTTTCATCGATACTCTTAAGCATTTTGTGCACCTGGCTGTTAGAACATTGAAAAAATGCGGTCATTCTCCCATCTAGGGAATTCTCATCTGAGCTTCTTTGATAAAATAGCTTAAGGACAAATACAGGCAGATTAATATATGAAGAAAGGTGTTTGAAGTTCAATAAAGGAGAAACTGATTTAGAAGTAGAAAGAAAGACAGGTTGTTAGGTGTTTCTCAGGCCCACAGTTGCTTTCATGATGAGAGGAAAATTCAAGAACGGTTGAAATTGTTGGCACACCCTGACAGGCTAGTGGTGTTGTAGGAAGGGAAGGAGGCCAGGGATTTAAGAAAATGATGGTAAGTGGAATTTGGTTCTAAGTGGGCAATTTGCTTTCTAGTCATGACTCTTAAGGAAGAGTTGGTCTACAGAAAGGGCGAAGACCAGCAGAAATGTACTGTAAAATTGCCAAATATGTTTGATTGATAAAACACAGACTGACTCTTTGTGGCTAGATATGATTTCCAACTTCTGAAAGATTGTTGAGAGATAATGGTCTTTACAACATGCAGCTCCTCTCCTCAACTCTTGCTCTTAAAAACTTGGGGGGTAGAGGGCAAGTGAACCATATTGTTCCAAAAGACAATGTGAATAGTCATTATTTCTCTTTGTCTGGGTTGTGACTGGCTTGTAAGTTAGTTATTAGTGTTTGATAAAAATCTGGCATATGCTAAGAATTCAGCTTGGTTGCTAGCTCAGGTTATGAGAGCTGTGACCTTCAAGAGGTCTCTAGTGTTGGGGAATCTGTGGTTTCTGGTCATCCAAAAAGGACAGTTTCTAATTCTACTTTATTTTCTGCCTACTCAACTCTCCACACTTCCCTCTTAGTAGAGGAATCAATAATCTTCCCTGCATCTGCTCTGTTGATTTTGTTATCCATGTTCTGTATCTCAAGTTTTCCTGAAGCATAGGAACAGGTTTGATGCCAGAACCCCCTTTTTTAAAAAATCAGAATCAGAAACACTACCCACTTTGCTCTCTCTGCCACTTTATCAAAGTCTCTGAAGTTCTTTTGCAAGAGAGACAGCTCCTCCTCCTAGGACTTTTAAACAATCATTTTTGCAAGTTTGTCACTACATTTTTCCTCACATTTCTCAGGTTCCTAAGCTACATCCTAGCAGGCCAACCAGGAACCCTGCATTGAATGTTCCCAGCTTTCTTGACTTTTTTCTGGTGGTAGCCTTTGGGCCTCCTTTGAGCAGGCCCTGGCTAGCCAAGAAAGATGTCATTCAAGTTCTTCCCCCTTTTACTGTCTCAGCTTTCAAGCACCCTTAACTCTTCCTCCTACCTTTTCCTCAGTATTTCAAGTTCTCTTGGGAGGGAAGAAGTTCTTGATCAAAAGTCCCAAAACCACTACCAGTTTGGGGTAGATAGAGGAATAAGGAGGTCAATCAGTGCTGGGCTTCTTGGAAAGGGGACTGTATGGTTATGTTCTTATTTTTGGTGAGGGACTGAGGACTCTCAAGCCCTCAGGCTCATCCATATTTTAGTGTAAAAGAAAAAAACATTCCAAAGCCAAGTAGAAGTGATTTTTCTACTAAATCTATTCTTTATGACTCTTGCTGTCCCTGATCTCCTAACATTAATTATAGAGAATGGGTGGTTGACTCAGTTACATTTTTTTTTTGTCAGAAAGGAAGGTAATTTTCATAACCAAAAGAAGTGTGAAGTAACTATATCACTGCTTGAAGTGTGAAAAGAGGAAAGGAGTGTTACGTGAACCTTTCCAGTAGAAAATTCAGGAAGTTGAATGATTCATCCATAGGCATAATTCTTTTAGAAGATTCTGTGCTCAAAGGGAATGGAATGGTTTCTGACCCTTCTGAAGAGATAAAGAATAACATTTTTTCTTAAATTTAACCCACTTTCAGCATGGGGAATACAGAACTTTTTCTTCTAGCTGATGACATTAATATTTCTTGAGAAGAGGGAGAACCCACCCACGGCACATTTCTGAGCCCAGCAGAAATCAGCAAGCTTGGGCTTCTCTTAGCAGGTTTGCGGATGACTTCAACATGCAGGTTTTTCACATGTGCAATAACGCTGGAAACAGAAACACCAAACTGAATGTGCAACTACTCCTTTTGTATAAGAAGCCAAAATCCTCCTCTTCCCCTTCTCCCATATTCATTCCTCTGGGATAATAAGTCTCCCTCTTGTTTCTCTGTGTCTGTCTGTCTGATTGATTAGAAACGGCTGCCCTTCCAAGCTAAATAGGGTCGGGTGGAGAGTAGAGCAACCTTCCCTTGCAAGGGGACAACTTGAGGTGCTGGTACATTTCTCTTGTTTTCTATGTTGTTCTTTCTAGTAGGTCCCATGTAGAGATAGAGCTATTTTTGTTTTAGAGATTCCAAAGTATATATTTTTAGTGTAAGAAATGTACCCTCTCCACACTCCATGGTGTAAATAGAACTGGGAATAAATGTGTCATTGTGATAATCCCATAGCAATTTGTGGTAGGAACAAGACTCCTTTTCCAATCTGTGTCTGTGACCTAGGGCAGGTAATTGTGACACTGCATCTCCTAGACCTCTGCCTGCCCAGGCTTGTGTATACTCACCTCAACGGTGAAAATAAAATCTGTAGAAACTGTGTACCTGTAGTGTTCTTTGAGCCTGAATCAAGGGGCTGAGCCACTGTTGAGCAGTTGCAGAACTTGTGAAGAATTATGAAGATGGGTGAAACAAAGGTGTGGTGGTATTGCTGAGATGCTTTGAGAGGATATATGCCTCCTCTGTGCAGGTTCTGACTAGTCCTTGGGGCAGAGCCATGAAGGAGGCCATCCGGGCCTTTTCCTAGGGAGCTGCTCAGGCAGAGGCAATCAGGACAGCAGAAAAAGAAAGCCAATTATGAAGATAAAACCAGGCCATTGAGAGCAATTGCTAATATTTAGAAACTCTCCACTGTCCTGAAACTTAGATTTTAAAATCTGCTGTCACCTGGGTTGTTTTTGTGAGTGTTGTTTCTTCTTTTCTCTCAAATCCCATTGCTATAGGGTTGGCGAAAAGGGGATGAGGGAAGCAATGGAGGAAGAGCAGAGAGACCAGTGAGGGAGTGACAAGATAGATGGTCGGGGAGCCAGTCAGGAGGCTTTATTGATTGACAAGAAAGGCATCACCTTATTTATTTGTTTATACATATGAGGGATTGAGCCCAGGGGCTCTCAACCACTGAGCCACATCCCCAGCCCTTTTTAATATTTTATTTAGAGACAGGATCTCACTGAGTTGCTCAGGGCCTTGCTGAGGCTGGCTTTGAACTGGTGATCCTCTTGCCTCAGCCTCCCTAGCCACAGGCTTACGCCACTGCACCCAGCCACTGAAAGCCTCTGTCAAAGAGGGTGAGGTGAGCATTTTATGAAGTGAGAGCAGTACAAGCTGGGCCTGTAGTCTGTAGACACAGAACTCCCTGGTTGTGAGGGCTTTTGCTGTCTTTTGGCTGTTTTTAAAATGCCTCAGGAGCATATACATCATGCCCTTTGCCTCACAAAGAGACATGCTTTAATTTCACTGCGTGGCATGTAGCATGTGAGAAGGCTACTATTAGAGGAAACAGCCAGTTCTGATGGCTCAGGCTGTGGCCTGGTGGGGGTGCTGGTGCAGAAAGGCGGCCCTTATCATCTAGCAACATCAGGGTTGTTAAGGATTCTGTAGTACATGAAAAGGGTTTAGGACAGCACCTGGCTCATAGTGAGCAATAAAAAATTTCGAAGTTGGGCTGGGATTGTGGCTCAGTGGTAGAGCACTTGCCTAGCACATGTGAGGCACTGGCTTCGATCCTCAGCACCACACACAAAAAATAAAAAATAAATTTATTATGTCCATCTACAACTAAAAATATTTTTTAAAAATTTTGAAAGCACATGGCTCCTGGGTTAGTTAATTGAGCAGTAATCACATAGGGATGGAATTATGTTTGGCTCACTTGATTAGGCTTTACCCTCTGGGACTGAGCCCATCTTTCTAGAACCATATTGCTGCCCCAGTACCTGTACAAAATCAGGATTCTGTTAGTAAGGAACAAGGCAGGAGTTATAAGTGATTCAATATTTGAAAGTGCCTGCCAGTGAAAGGAAGAGAGCCTGAACCCTGGGCCTCCTGCTGAGCTCTAGCAGGCTGTGGCGAGCCATGAACCTTGGCAACAGGAGCTTCTCTGAAGGTCAGCATTCTCCACCCTTGCTTTGCCTTCTGGTAGATTCACCTGAGTGATTTGTAATCTAATGCCCAGTTCCTTCTCTAGCCCAGTTAAACAGAATCTCTGCTGTGAGCACCAGTATTTGCTAAATGCTCTCCAGATGATTCCTAGGTGCATACTGGGTGGAACACCAACTGCTGTGATCCTCACGCTGCCTTGGCTCAGCTCTTCTGTGTCTGCCTCACCTCCACCCAGCTCATTCTCACCCCCAACTCTATGATGTTCTCCTACGTTGTAGCTCTGCTGCAATGTCAGTTTCCTTGGCCTCCGTTCCCACAGCCTTAACCACCTCCAGATTCTTTCAGTTTCAACCCCCACTGCTCACAGCTTCACTCTCTTTGTATTTCCCCAATGATTCCCAAGACTGAGAATATATTTGGTCCCTGCTCATCATTTCTTAACAGGCCACACTGAAGGCCCTTAGTTTATAGCTCAGCCTATAGCTCTGAGACCTTTAGGCCTGGAGCCATTCTTGGGCTAACTGGGAAAGAGTAAGGACCACTGGTAAAGAATATGGCAGTTGAGGGAATGTTCCTCATCCCTTAGGGGCGGCTTAGAAGGAGACAAGGGCCAGCGCGATACAGTAATGATGTGTCTAGTTATCTTAGTGATGATCAAAGTCTGTTCTCCAAGTTACAAACCTGGACACAAATTTGCCCCTTTCACCTTTTGGTTGTGTTTAATACTGGGACACACAGGCACATACTTGTAAGAAAATCATACAGGTTATTGCCTGCTCCCTCACTAGAACACTCCCTGTGAGCTTGCTTGTCTTATGCTGTCAGTGCTCGTAAATGGAGAGAGGCTCAGATGAGAACTTCCAGGAGGCTGAGGGCACAAAATAGAGTCCCTTAGAAGAGGCAGGGTATAAAACAGGCAAATCAGAAATAAGTCTGCCTGAGTTCAAGTCCCAGTTCTGACCACAGCTGGATGACCTTGGGCAGTTTGCTTCAGTAATGCCTCAGTTTCTTCATCTTCAAAATGAGAGAGATAATACCACCTACTTTAAAGGGTCAGTAGAGGAGACTCAATGAATTCACAAGCATGCTAAGGCTGCTGCTCGCCATGTGCCCTTGATGTGTCCTCTAGTTGCAGCATGTTCTCCTCCTATCCACCTGTCTTTGGGTTCATAGCTGTGTGGAGCAGTAGACTCCAGAGCCCAGGGGAAAGGAGTCATGGTCACCATAACCCTTGAGTCACTTTTAGGTATTAACTCACAGGAAGAAAGACCTTGGGCCTACTAACCCAAGCATGTTCTCCATCTCCACTTCTACCTGCACCTTTCATGTGGGGTTATGGAGCGCTTACTTTGCTCTAATATCATCAATACTTTGGCCATTGATCTTTGGTGTATACAGTAGGGAGAGAAGAGGTGAGTAGGTTTCCAAGCCTCTAAAGTTTAATGACCATTCTCTTCTTACCATAGACCCCAAAGCCCCTTCATCCTCTCAGACTTACACATCACCTGATTTCCCCAAGAATCACAGTGGATAAGGAAGAAGTGCCAGGCTTGTCTACCCAGGCAAAGTGGTAGTATAACAGTTTTCTAGTAATTTTGAGCTGTGTGATTCCATGCTGGACTTTTTTGTCATCACTATCACTGTTGTCAGAGGTCTGCCTTGGGCATTTCCTAACTCACTGTGCAGGGCTGAAGCACTTGACCTGGAGAATCACTGAGAGTAGTGGGCAGTATCTGTTGTGTCATGTGTACTTCACAGAGATGTTCTCTGATCAAATCCTCATGGCTTCTCATGGCACAGGCAGTGGGTACTGTCCTTCTAACAGATGAGGACAACTGGAGCTAAAGATGGAATAAGTTGCTGAAGTTCTTACAGCTGGTGAGTAGCAGCAAAGCCAAGAGTGAAGCCCTATTTATTTTTCCTGATATGTGCTCTCAGCTGACCCCTTCAAGTTCCTGCCTATAATGAGGACAGAGTTTAAAGCTCACGCCTGATATGTATAGAAAAATCAAAGGTTATATTGAAAAACACTAGAGAAATGTGAAATTGGAGAACATACCAAGTTAAGTCACTGGTAAATAGCAGAAGAAGTCAAGAAAATTAATAACCCAAATTCTTATTCTGGAATAATCCAACAAATTCAAATTAAGAAATACATTCCAGAAAGAACCCATACATGAAAACAATATTTTCTTAACTAAATGACCAAGGGCAGTAGTGACGACTCCTGAGAAGTCCTGGGCAGCTTGACTAACATCCAAAATAAAATAGCAGGTGTAAAGCACAGTAGTGAGGACTATATTCTACAGGGTGAGGAGAGGATCATTTCAGAGCCAGTGAAGCCTCCAAAGGGGAAAGAGAAGCATGGCTTGGAACCCAGAGGCAGGAGTGCTATGGAATGTTCTGGTAAGAGTGCAGTCACTGGTTTACTTGCATTTGAGGGTTTGTGTACATAAAATTGGAGACAGACCATAAACATCAGTCTAAGGGGTGAGGACTATCCTATAAGCTGCAAGGTCCCATCTGGGGGGGAAATGGATGCTTTGAATGTTTTTGAAAAATCCATCTTCTAGCTGATCCAGTGAGTGCCTGGACATGGGGAACTCAGGTGACATGAAACAGTGCTCCAGCATCACATGTCTGAGACAAAAGCTGTCATGGAAAATAATGAGTGAACTCATTTGACAGAACCCCAGGAGACGTACCAGGACCAGCTTGTCTCCTGGGAGGCAGATTTGACTTGTACAATAATGGAATTAGCTGCCTTGGGACTGGCCATGTCCAGCACTGGGGATGCCAGGCACCTGCAGATGTGAGAGGAAGGTCTTGAGGGTCTGTGACTCTGTGACAGGGGACAGGGGTAGGGAGGATGCTGCAGACAGACAGCATCACCTAGGAGCAGGCTGAGAGATGGGAGGGTGGTGATGAAAGAGTGGGTGGGGAACAGATGTCTGAGCTGAGAGCGGGGAGCAAATGGGTGTGGGGAAGAAAAGAGTAGGACGAGGTTGTCTGTGTCTGAGGCGGAGCAGGTGGGTGAGGGCTCAGAACTTGGAAGGCCCACTACTCTGTGCTGGGTCTTTGGGTTACATGGGACCCAGGTTTTGTGGGTTTAGGTTAAAAATAATAAGGTGCTATAAGATCATAGGAGTGTATGTATATTCTTATCCCTGCCCCCTCACTGATATAGTAGGGCCTCCAGACCCTCTTTTAAAAAGGGGGGGGGGCGTGGCTGAATCATGTTTGCTCATGAGCACGATGACCTCAACAACAGCCCTCCATCAGAGGCTCCAGTGCCAGCTCTCTCTGTCATGCCCACTGTTGAGCAAGCCCCTGCTGCTGTCACCACCCCCACTACCCGTGGCAAACATAGTATGCCAGTTCCCTCTGCGCTGGGCCAACACCCCTATGTGCTGATGGCATTGGCTCCCAAGGGCTCTCAGGGCAATAATACCCTGCCATGGCATTGGGGCACCTTCTGCCAATGGATTCCCACAGCTAAATTGCCTTGGCTCCTCCAGTGGGCCCAAAGCAGAGTTCATTTCAATTTGAAGGCCCATGTCCCAAGGAAAGGACTGAACAGGCTGACCCTATTGCCAGTGTTGGGGGTCATGTGGACTGCAGGCTGTGAGTAGGGGCTGCTCCTAGAAGGAGTTGTGGGGAGGGACCAGCAATGAGCAGCATCACTAATGCAGAAAGCCGAAGAAAGCCGCTAGCCTTTGAGAACTCAGCTGTGCCAAATGCATGTCCAAGTACTTTAAATTCACCATTTAACTCTCACAATGACTTTTTTTTAGTTGTAGATGGACACAATACATTTATTTTATTTATACATATTTTATGTGGTTCTGAGGATCAAACCCAGTGCCTCACACATGCTAGGCAAGTGCTCTGCCACTGAGCCACAACCCCAGTCCTCACAATGACTCTTTGAGGTCGGCATTGTGATTATTACAGATCTGGAAGCTGAAGTTAAAAGTTAAGCAATTTGCCTGATGATAAACAGCCAGTAGATGGCAGAACTAGGATTCAAATCTAAGTTTTTGAGTCCAAAGCACTTGCATGCTCAAGTTCACATTATTATATTCTGATACGGTATTTCAACTATCCAGTTTTCTAGGCCCCAAAGATCACTTTGAAAGCTGGGTCATTTAGCAGAGATATCTGGACTGGTCCAGGCAAACTGGAGTTTGGAATCCATCAGGTGAGTGCTTGAGGCGGTGGTAGCAGGGTGAAGAAGTTCTTCATAGGACCTGGACCTGCAGGAACTCTGTTAGAGGTGGTCTGATGCCTGTGTCCCTGTGCTGTCTCCTGGTTCTGACATACTGACATCAATAAAAGTCCAAAGTAAGGAGTTCATGGCCTTCAATCTCTTGCCTGGAGAGCACAGTTTCACTCATATCCTCCCTGGGTTGTAGACTCAGCTTTGCATGGCCTTTGATTTGTGATTGGAAAAGTCTAACCAGAAGGAGCCTCATTATGGTACTGAAAAGAGAGCCTCCCCCACCTGACAACACTGTGACCCTGCAAACCAAATAAATCTCTGGAACTAGACTCTTCATACCATGGCAAGGTCCCAACCAGGAAGGGTAGAAATGAACACGTAGAGACGGCCCTTTCTAGTCCTCCTCATCAGCCTTCCCTCATCTCCATGACAAATATCCCACTACTGATAGACACTGGTTACCTCACCAGCTGCAGAGAGATAATGAAAGAGGTTATCCATCTGCCTCTGGGTCCCCCACTTCCCACCAGTTACTCCTCTGGTGTCAACCCTTCATACATCTTCAACTGCTGGTTCCTTCTCGTCCACATCTCCCCTTGCACAGGGCAACTATCCCAAGATGTTTCATATATCAGAGAACATTCTGGGGCCTCATTCACCAACCCCCAGCTCCTGGTTTCTGCTCACATCTACCCCCTCACAGTGCATGCCCAGCAGGGCCTGGAGCCTCATGTACCTTCTGCCTACTGCTCCTGCCTCTCCAGATAATTAGAATCAGATGAAGTATATGGATGCTTGAGTTAGACATGATTTTAAATAAAGCATAACTTTCAGCAGTACTGTGTAATAGGAATAATTATATTTTATAGATGAAGAAAGTGAGGCTCAGAGATGCTAAGTAATTTTCTCAAGATCACATAGCTTTTAAGAAGCAGACCTGTCTTCAAAGTTCTTTTTCTACATTAGTTTACCTCCCATCATCCTTAGAGAAGGCTTTCTTGAGCTTTTTAAACTCCTGTCCCACTAGCCAACAAGATTTTGTCTAGCTTCAATTTCTGTATCTTGTATTAGGAAAATAGGCAATTTTTTCTCATTATCCAAATACACGATTATTTCTTAATATTAAATGTGCTTTCCCCCCACTCTGTGTCCTGCTCCTTCCCTGCCTCCTGCCAAGCAGTCTGCTGTGCATTCACAGGAAGAGATTCTCACCACCCCCACTCCAGCTCTGAGGGCCATGAGCTGCCTCAGAGTGGTGTGATTCCCTCTGGGGAGATTTCCAGAATTCCCCTGTACTTAGCCAAAAGAGCATACCCAGAAAGAAAGGTGAGAACCAGTGCCTTTAGAATGAAAAGCACGAGTGTCTTTGAGCTGGAACGACAAAGCTCAAGGCACAGACTTTTTCAGGACTCCAGGATGGGATCCAGGAGTCTGCCCTTCCTCTCTCCTCTGTGTGGGCCGTCAGGGTCAGAAAGTACCCACTCTCCCTGGAAAGCAGTTCCCCTTGCATTCAAGCTGGCCTGAGCCGGAGGGCAGTGGTAGAGCTGAGTGGCTTTCTTCACAACAGCCTTTCTGCAAACAGCATCTTTCTTGATCCTTGAAACTGAGGACAGTTCTGTTGTTTCCTTTATAGAGATAAGAACACTCAGGGCCAGAGGACTGGTTAATGCTGTCCCTCCTGTCCCTCAAGCCTCCTGTCTAGGTTTGTACATTCTCACACCTTTTCCTTTCAATGTGGACATCTACCTGCAGTTTGCTTAATAAGTCAGATTTTTAAAAATTACCCTAAAAATAAATTTTAGAACTGTGATGCCCAATATGCTATCCACTAGCAGTGTGTGACTATTTCAACTTAATTAAAGTCTAAAACAATTCAGTTTCTGGGTTTTACCAGCCCCGTTTCAAGTGTTTCTGTGTGGCCTCATGTAGCTCATAGCTAGCCTAATGGATGGCACCAAATAGACCATGTCCACCATGGCAGACAGCTTGACAGTGCGGCTATCAAATATTTAGAACGAACAGAAAATTATAAAGTTATGTGGGAGTATAAGTGCTTTTGTTTTCTATTGCTGTGTAACAAATTACCACAATCTTCGAGACTAATACACATTGGGGCTGGAGATGTGGTTCAGTGGTCAGGGCTCGCCTAGCATGTTTGATCATCAGTACCTTAAAAAAAACAAAACTCATTACAAAAAACATCATTATTAATGACTGGATAACATCAAAAGATATATTATGACTTATTAAACTAATTCCCTATTGTTGACATCTGTGCTGTTTCTAATTCTTTGCCTACTATTATCAACAGTGTGACTAATATCTTCGCACATAAAGGTTTTTCTATATGTCACATTATTTCCTTATAATAGATTTTTAAAATTTTTCAGTTGTAGATGGACACAATACCTTTATTTAATTTAGTTTTATTTTTTTAATGAGGTGCTAAGGATCAAACCCAGTGCCTCACATGTGCTAGGCAAGGGCTCTACCACTGAGCCACAACCCCAGCCCAGGATAGATTCTTAATGGAAGTTATTGGCTTAAAAGATATAATAAATTCTTAATACAACTAACTAATCGATTTCCCCAAAAGTGCCATTGACAGTCTCCCAGCTGTGTATGAGCAGGACTTGCAGCTCTCCACCAGACAGCCCAGCCTCCTCCTCCTCATCCTCCAGGACTTGAAAAGAACCTTTACCGAGAGGCACAGCTTTTCCCCAGGCTGGAGAGAACGACAAGGGCAGACTGGGCTAGGGCCTCCCCTAGACATCCTAACATCAAGGAAAGAAAGAGTGGGTTCCCTACTCTTGGGGGCTCACTTGCTATTTGTGCATCCCAGTTAATACAGTGCACTTTAAGAGAAACAGAAACTTTAAGAAATATTTTGAAATTTAGAAAACTTATGTCCAGATTCTGGGGAAGATTCTCCCACAATACACCGTCAGTTTATTATTGAGAGCAGCATGCCCCTTCCCTGAGGTTCTCATTATGGGGAGAGGGATTCCCTGCCATTACTGAGCATGCTTAGGACTCCCCTTCTGCTTCAACCTCCCAGATGAGGAGCAAAAGCAAGGCCTAGTGCACAACCACTGGTGAGCCTTCCCCGGGGGCCAGCTACCCTCCCCATCTGGCTATTATTTTAGCTCATCATCCCAGCTCTGCCACTTGCTAGCTGTTGTGACCCACCCTGAAAGACATTGCCCTATGCCAGCATTGGTTTCATTCTCTGCAAAAAGAGGATGTTGAATTCATCTTATCTCTATCACTTATGATATATTTGAAATGACTCTGCTACAAAGTAATGTACACATTATATGTTTATTGTTATTTTATGGTACATAAATATCATCGAGTTGGCATTCATGGAGGGGATGGTTCTCTGTGTTTAATCCACAGGCATCTCTATTGCATGTGAGCAGAGCTGATGCTGAGCTAAGGGACACAGAAATGGTATAAAGGATCAGAATCTGAGATGCTGGCACAGCCAAAGGAGGATGGGGAGAGGGTGGGTTCAGAAAGCAAGGACAAAAATGTTGATTTGCCTTGCTCCCTTGTTCTGGAAACTACCTTAGGATGGAGACCTACCCGCCCTCATTCCTGCCCCTTCTGAGATATGTTTCTGAGGTCTTTTCTTCCTGGCCTCACTCAGATTGCTACAAGACTCTGGAAACCACTGCAGCCAGGTGCCACAGCTGGGTCCATACTGCACCTTTGATGAGAATGCTTACAGTGGCTCAGCTTTGCCAGAGCCTCTCTGGACTTGTTCCGCTGGCTTCACGTAGGTTGGAGACTGCAGGCAGGGCTGCCTCTTCTGCCTTGGGGTTTCCCAGGGCCACTGTGTACCCAGGTGCAAGTTGTGCCCTGAAAGGCGAGAATGGGAGCTGGAACCCAGGCCACACACACTCTACTTGCCATGCTGTGTGCCTGATACACCTGTATTTGGTCGGAGGGAGGGACACCTTTTTGGGATTTACACAGAGGTGCCCTAGGGCTGTGTGATCCTGGGTTTCCCAAGTTCCCATCTGTCACCCTCTTAGCCCATCCACCCTTACCTTGTCTTAGAGTTCCTAATCTCTTCTTACCCACTGAAATGTGACTCTGAGACCTCTTGATCTGCCCTTGGGTGTGTCCTCTTGAGCTCCTGCTTCTATCCTTGTTTCTGCCCTAGCCTGCTTCTCAGAGGACACCAGATTCATCTGTCACCAGCTCATTGATTACTTGAGCCTAGCATCAGCATGTCCTGGGGAAAGTCTAGCTTCAGTGAAAGCAAAATGCCAGGAGCATTAGCAGGAAAGTCCATGAATATAGAGGAGTATGCTCAAAAAAGAAAGGGGGTCCCTAAGGATATAAGGAAAGGGACTGTTAGGAAGAGGCCAAGAACATGAGCCTGGGATGGAGGGCTAGGCTGAAGGGCATGTGAGAATAAGATAGCACCAGAGCTGGAAGGGGCTCTGGGATGGTGACATCTGCCACCCCTAAATCATACAGCCCATTGAACACCGGAAATGAGTCAGGAGCTACAGGATGGGCTTGGCACAGCAGTTAATGCCCATAGGATGCCAGGAACAGGGTCTGGGATGTAGTAGGTTCCATGTAAGTGTTTGACATAAGTATGTAGCACATGTTGATACGTCCTGGGGACTCCCTGTCTCAGAGGATAGCCTTGCTCCAAGCAAAGCTCCTCAGACCAGTGCCTCAGACCAGCCACAGGAACTTTAAGGACTGCTGGTTACAGGTTCAAAAGTCAGGGCTAATCATAGAGAAGGAAAGGAACTTTCTAATCCACATCTTTACCATCCTCACTCTTCCCCTGCCTGCCCTTGATATAGATTGTTATCTCAGAAGAATCCTTTACAGGACCAGGTCTATGAACTGGCCCACAACTAGACTAGACTCTCAACCTCTTGAAGACAGGAATTATGTCTATCACATTCATTTTTGCTTTCTTTTTTTTTTTTCCAGTAAAGCACTGCATCTAGCACACAGTACATGTTTTTAAACTTTTTGTTGAATGAACATATGGCCCTCTGAGGCAGAATTAGCCTGCAAGTATATCCTAATTAGGAACAATGATATTTAGGGAGAAGTCAGATCAGAACCATATATTGATGCAGAACAGGCTCAGCTGGGTCCATGTTGAGAGTCTGTAGATGTCAGTGCAGGAAAGGGTTAATCCAGCAGGCCCGGGTTGCTCTAACCTTGCACATTCCAAACAAAGGCCTCCAGTCCTGGTAATTGCCTCGCTGCTAGAATGACTTTTGAGTCTGTGGAATAGCCTGCTCAATAAGAATTGTTGTTGTTTCTCCTCCTCCTCCTCCTCCTTCTTTTTGAGCTGAAGACCTTAAGCCAACTGTTAAGCTTAAGGCTTAACAGACCTTAAGCCAGTCTGATCAGATAGCTCATATGAACCATATGAATTATGGTGAATGCCTATTTTTGTATGTCTGAGGTCCTAGGCCTTACTCTATCAGTATGGCCCCAATAAAAACACTGGACCACAAGGCTTGAAGGCACACCTCCCACTGGCCATACTTTGCACAACACTGTCACACATAATTTCTGGGGGAATTAAGTGTGTCCCTAGAGGAGGAGCCTGGTTTCTCCTGGGTTTCACCATATACTTTCCCTTTGCTGATTTTCATCGGTAACCCTTTTGCTAGAATAAACCACTGCTGTGAGAATATTGGCTTTATTGAGTCTGAGTCCTGCTTCTGCATCATGGAACCCACAGGCAGTCTCAGTAATTAAAGATGATCAGAAGTAGCCAGATGCAATGGCACACACCTATAATCCCAATGACTCGGGAGGCTGAGGCAGGAGGATTGTGAGTTAACTTAGACTGTCTCAAAAAAAAAAAAAAAATAGAAGAAGAAGATCAGAAGTAGGTAGTTGATTTCTAATAATCTTTGTTTTTAGCTGGATTGATGCTTCTCCACAGAGGTGCTTCTTCATGCCTGATGCATTCATTCATGCTACAAATATTTCTTGAACACCTACAATGTACAATATTGCATTCCAGTCACTGGAGCATACAAGTCAGTGAACAGAGACCTCTGACCCTCATGGAGCTCACATTCTACAGGGGCTGGGGGAGAAGCTAGAAGCAATAAGTATAATAAATAATGTGATAAATTCTGTGCTAAAAAGAAGCAGAACAGGTACAAGGGATCAAGAGCATGGGGTTAGGGTGGGGCGCATTGCAAGGGTGAGACATGACTTGGTGGAGGGGAGAGAGCTGGCATGTGGGTCTGCATCAGTTCTTGGAGGACTGCCCTGTGTCTTGAGTGTTGGGCAGTGGTTCTCATTCTTAATGAACACAGAATAACTTAGGGAGCTTGTGATAAAGCAGAGTTTTTGCACCCTATTTTTGGTGGTGATGGGGAGGAGTTGGGGGACTAGAGATGTCCTGCAGATGTGCGGGAGGAGTTCATTAATACTGTATCAATAGAGAGGGTACACGGGAGCAGGAAAAATGGTGGAATGAGATGGACATCATTACCCTAGGTACAAGCATGACTGCACATAGGATGTGATGCTACATCGTGTACAACCATAGAAATGTGAAGTCTTGCTGCAATTGTGTACAATGAATCAAAATGCATTCTGCTGTCATATATACCTGATTAAAATAAATAAATTAATTTTAAACTACTGTATCAAGCAGTTTCAGTGAGTTGATGTTGGACTTTGGAACTACAGTTAGACACACTCCATTAGGCAGCCGAGGACCAAGGGACACAGCCCTAACTCTCAAAGAACCTCCTCTTCAGCAATCATCCAGGGGGCATCGGAGTACATGGCAAGGCTTTTGGGATCACGTTTCTGCCATTAATACATCCATGGGGAAAGTCAATTTCTAAATGATGATCAGCTGAGAAAAGAGAACCCTGAAGGGACATACTTTGAGGAGACAGGGTAGGAGGTTAGGGGACAGAGGTGAGGACTCCTGCAATAAAAATCTATTTTTTTATTGGGGCTGGAGTTGTGGTTCAGTGGTAGAGAACTTGCCTGGCATGTGGGAGGCCCTGGGTTCGATCCTCAGCACTGCATATAAACAAACAAACAAACAGCTAGGTTCCTAGGAGCAGGGAAGTGCTTAGAGGCCAGAAATGGCCTCTGATGGAAAAATTTAAAAAAAGCATTGAATCTTCCTAGGCCCCATCCCCTAGGTGGCTCTGCCTGAGGGACAAAGTCTTCAGTGATGGGGAGTCTGAATAGATAGGAGGGGCTGCAAGGTCCAGACCTCCCCACAGGACCCCAGCTGAGGCTGGGACTCCCTCCCTGTTCTGTGTTACCCACTCCATTTTAGGATTTTCCTGAGGATAATTTCCTTAGTGAACCTCTTGCACATGTCTCGTCTGACCTAAGACACAGAGATAATTCAAGCACCAAACAACGTGGACTCTGGCACACAGTTATTTAAGAAGTAGGGGGAAATTAGCTGAACCTGTTCCCATGGCAACCCAGAAAGGCATTTCTCTCCCTTTCCCAGCCTGGACCTCCCAAACCTGCCTGGCTTGGCTTCTCTGGAAAGGGCATGTTAATGCCCATGGAGAGGTGGCTTCCAGACAGGTGGCACCATGCTTCAGATTGCCCTGAACCACAGGAAACATGGAAAAGGCAAATTGACTGCCAATTTCAGGCAAAACTAAAGGAATAAATCTGGAGTCCAACATTGGGGTAATCAACTTCAAAGATCATAGAGTTCGTTCTCATCCTTCTTAGTAAGCCCAGAAATCTGTTCAAAGAGTTGAAGATGTGCAGAGATCCACGTGAAACTTGGCCAAAGAGGCCGACTGCCCTTTGGGTCTTTGCTCTGCCTGCCCTCTGCTGGAACAACTCATGAACAGCAGCTGGTCAGAAAGGAAGGAACCCCAGCAGAGAGGTCTTCAAAACCCCACTGCAATTGTGCTCATCCTTTAGGGTTCACTTAAAAGTCACCCCCTCCAGGAAGCCTCCTCTGATCCCTGCCTCTGGAAGCAAGTTTTTTTTTGCTATGAGAGCTCGCAGCCCTTCCTTTACACTTCCGTAATGGCACTGCCTACCTTATGCCATGGCTAAATATTACATATGTTGCCTTCCCAACTAACTCTGAGAACTCCCAGGAGAAAAGGATTTTTTTTTTTTTTAAAAATTGACTCCTGAGGGATTTTGCACCTGCCTAGAAATGTCTGCTACAACTAAGCCTTAAGTTTGCATTATTAAACAGAGTCTTTGAATTCAGATGTTGTATCTCCAAAAAGGCCCAATTAAAAAATAACTCTTAAAAGATGTAAACAAGTTGCCTGGCTGCTGAGTCATTAACTGTTTAAGGCATTAGCACATTAGCAGAGCTCAGAGAGTCATGGTATTTTGAGAAATGATTTTAGGTGGAAAAAAAAAAGATAAGAAAAGGAAGAGGGTAAAAAATAAAGAGGGAGACGGTTGAGCCTAAGGAACTTCTGAGACGAGTGACTGACAAGGTTGGTGGGTTGGAGAGAGGCAATAAGGTACTAAATACTTACCCTTGGGTAGGGAATCCAGAAGGACAGGTGGGGGGCACAAACCAACAGGATTGTTTATCTTGTAGTACTCGGAAAGGAATTATTAGGTCCAGATGAAAGAAAAAAAAAAACCTTCAGTAAAGTGGAATTAGTAAGTGCTTAATTAAATGTCAGCAAAACATAACACTATGTCAACTTCATTAAATGCTAAATTTGGCATTTATAAATATTCATTACATTTGAAAAGAATTTGTGGGTTAGATTTTCTCACTTCATAAGAATTCCCGGGTAGAGACTGTGACTCCTGGGAAATCGAAGCCAATTGTAAATTATATATTACTCATAGCCAAATAACTTCCAAAGAAAAATTATAAAACTCCTTTCAAATTTACAGGGCAAATTATATTTAATGTAGGATGTGAGTATATTTTAATATAGTTAATATAATAAAATTGGGTGTCCCTGGGACCTACAACATTTTATAAAATGGCCCTGAGAATCAAGGACCAGTTTCCTCTATCCACTTTGTAATTTCATCCTGTATGATACCACAGCCTTCACCTTCCAAGTCAGACAAGCACCGAGGTGAGCTGCTTCAAACACAATCTGACTTCATCTTCTTGTCCAGCTGCATAAGCAATTAATTGATTAAGTACTTGGAACAGGTAACCATGAAGTTTTCCCACTTCCAAGGGACCCTCCAGTTAATAACCAATGTTGTTGGCTGGATATAGTGGTGCCCCTGTAATCCAGGGGCTTGGGAGGCGGAGGCAGGAGGATCATGAGTTCAAAGCCAGCTTCAGCGACTTTAGCAAGGCCCTAAGCAACTCGGCAAGACCCTAAAATAAAAAAAGGGCTGGGGATATGGCTCAGTGGTTGAGTGCCCCTAGGTTCAATTACCGGTACCAAAACCACAAACAAAAACAAAACACTAATGTTGTTCATTTGTTATATATATTTTCTGAGTATTTTATGCACTTATTAGCAAAAACTGAATATTTATATTCCATCTTCCCCTTGAACACAGACATTAATATTCTGTGTACATGGCTCACACTCCTACATTCCTTGCCTTTTCTATGTAACAATCAAATCCCCTCTTTTAAATCCATAATTATAAGGAAACTATTAGTAAGTTTATTTATTACTTCTGACCTGAAAATGGTCAGAAGGGGGAGAAAAATACAGTCTTCAAGGTAGCAGCTGTTTGCATTCAGTCAGAAAACACTGAGCTACAGAATGTAGCCTATGAGAACTCTAAGTCATTTATGCAGAAATAATTTAGATGCCAGTAGAGCAAGTCAAGGTCAGGGGATACGGAATAGATGTGCTCTGAAGAAGCCTGATGGCCAAGAGTGATATATGTTTTTTTCTTCCAAGAGAAATCATGATGGGGAGGAACAGTGTATCATCTTTCTTCTCCCCCACCTCACCTCCTCTTCTAATTCCTCTCATTCTTTCTGGAAATAAAACAAGTAGCCATAAGTCTGGAGGAATAGCCACTTGCAAGGGAAGAGAGGCCTGTCCCTCAATAAAAGTTGAGCACCCTGGTGGTGGTGGTGGTGTGGGTTTACAGATGGGGCACCTGGGCACAGCAGGGCTGCCAAGCGGAGAACACGGCATGGATACCAGGGACCAGCAAAGCTGAATTGGGCCCATAGTTCAGAGGAGAAAGGAAGAAAGTCTAAGTTTAGTCATGTTTTCTTTACTTGAATCTAGAAATTTCGAGAATACAAAAAAGTGATATATGTACCCAAGTGATACGCTGCTGGGTACCAGGTGGCAGGTCACAGCAGTGAGCAAAACAGATAAAGTCCTTTTCACACACTGACTTTCTAGTCAGGGAGAAAGACAATACGTGAACATGTGGCAAATATATGTGACATAATATCAGGCTGTGATCGGTGGGTGCTACAATAAAGAAAGCAGGGTAAGGGGACAGAGAGGGCTGGGGCTACAAGGGGGGTGACTTTGGACAGGAAAGTCAAGGGAGGCCTCAGTGAGGGCAGAGACCCCCAAAAAGTGAAGGACTAAACTATCCCAGTGTCTAGGTAAAGAGTGCTCCAGGAGGTAGCAAGGGCAGGTGTAGAAGCCTGGCCCTGGCTTGGGAAGTGGGTCAGGTGGAGCAGAGTCCCAGGGAGAAAGAAGCTCATCAGTGGGCTGGGACCAGCCCTTAAAATGAAATGGAGCCAGTGCAGTGGCACATACCCACAACTCCAGTGACCAGAGAGGCTGGCACAGGAGAACTCACCAGTTTGAGGTCACCCAGGACAACTCAGCAAGACCCAGTCTCAAAATTTTAAAAGGGCTGGGGATGTGGCTCAGTGGTAAAGTGTCCCTGGGTTCAATACCCAGTACCAAAAGAGGACTGGAGATGTGTTCTGCAAGACTCTGCTAGTCTAGAAACTAGCCTAGGCTGCTACTTGAGGAGCATCAGGAAGCATGGGAGCTCTGGCACACAGATGCCATCACTTCTTATTTCTCTGACATTAAGAAGTACAGGTGTGGTGTTTTATAGAAAGTTCCCCAGTTTAGGTGTATGTAATGTTTTTCTCACACTGAGAATGGGCTCATGGGTTTGGGGGAGGATTGGCCCAGGAGCAAGAGCCCCCAGCATCACTTCTGAACAGGCAGATGTGACATCAACATGACTCACCACTGCTGATGTTAATCTTGATTGTTTGGTTTAGACAGTGTTTGCCAAGGGTCACCTCTGGACAGTCACTATCTCCCCCATTTCCACATGAGATTTGGATGTGAGTTTAGCCCACACACAAGGGAGACAAGAATTAAGCTCCACTTCCCACAGAGGGATGGTCTACTATTTGGAATTCATCTGTAAGGAAGATTTGTCCCTTTTTCCCACCTATCTATTGAATCACTAATGTATATCAATATAAATTTATTTATATTCACTATCTGGGTTGTAGTCTGATATCACACTATTTTGTTGCTCAAATTATTCCAGCTTTGGCCACTATGAGCTCTTTTAGTCAGTTTCTATATTTCTTTGACATTCTACATTAATCCATTTCCCATTGCTATAATCAAATACCTGATTATAAAGAAAAGGGGTTTATTTAGCATATAAATTCAGAGAGTAAATGTCCAAACAGCATATTGCAGGCTCTGAAAAGGGCTCTCCTTGGCCGTGTGGCCTAATGGCAGATAGTAGTGGCAGGAGCATATGTGGGAGCAAGTGATCACATTGTCAGGAAGTCAGGGTGGGGCCAGGCTTAGGCCTTTTAACCCTGCTTTCTGTTAGAGCTCCCACAGGGTCACATGAGAACTGCCTTAACCCATCCTAAGGCAGCTCCCCACTTGACCTAAGGACCTCCCACTAGGCCCCACCTCCTCCTAGAGGTTCACCACCTCCCTGAGGACTAAGCTTCAACAAATGAGACTTTGTGGGGACAAAAGACAACCAATCCACAGTGCATTCCTTAGTGGTTTTTTGGTTTGTTTTTTGTTTTAAGCACTTCCTTGCTCTTTGGTACTATAAGTCACTGCTCTTTATTTATTTTATTTGTTTATTTATTATTTTTGGCATTGCTGGACATAGAGCCCAGGCCCTCTGGCATGCTAGGCAAGTGCTCTGCCACTAAGCTACATGCGCAGCCCTCATCTTTATGTTTGAAATCTTGCCCTGCAGTGACTGCTTTTATTCCATAGCAAAAATGTACATTTTTGTAGTGTTATATTAGATACGAGCAGGAAGGGGTGAAACAAGAAGGTCTCTACAATATCTATTGCCTTTTAATATCTATTCTCCCCTTCCTCTAAGATTATAAAATTTTATCTGGAGAGGAAGTCGCAGGAAGTCATTTCCTAGTCTATCTGCTGCTGTATGTATCTAATGAAATTTAGGCCAATGGTTTGTAAGCAGAAATGATACAAATGAATTCCAAGTTCTTGTTCTTAAAAAGACTAAGCAAGCTGAGTGCAGTGGTGCATGCCTATAATTCTAGCGACTCAGGAGGCTGAGGAAGGAGTTTGGCAAGTTCAAGGCCAGCCTCAGCAACTGAGCAAGATCCTAAGCAACTTAGTGAAACCCCATTTAAAAAAAAATTTTGTTTTTGTTTTGAAGAGCTGGGGAAGTAGCTTAGTGGTAGAGTGCCCCTGAGTTCAATCCCCAGGGCCAGGGGGGTTGGGAAAGTCTATTGATGTGAATGAGCACCCTAGATCTGTCCCTTCCTCCCTGCTGCTGGCAGATGGTGAGATCCATAGCAGCCATTTCCTATTAGCTGCAGCAGCAAGAGGCTAAACTCTTAGTTGGGTAGTGCTTCTCCAGCTGCTGAACAGAGGGAGTCCCCCAACCTGCTCTCTAGCTCTAACAATCTTCTTAATACCATCACACAGGCAAGAGAAACTGACAAACAACACTCTCAGAGAGTGGACGTCACCATTGAGAGTGCACAGCTGGTGACCTTCTGGAAACAGGTCTAGGAAGGTGCACCAGGAAAGAGATGTGTCCCCCGAGCAGGAGCAGCCTGTGAGCTGAAGTGATTTCATCAAGTGCTTTTGCTTCACAAATTCACTCCGAAGGGTTTTTCCCTCTTGCAAAAGTGAAATATTTATCTGCAGACTGTCCCCAGCTGAGGTTCCCCTGCCATGAAAGGGGAGACTCCAGCTACTTCATGGTACCAGCAGTCAAGCCACTACTGAGAATGCACTCCAGCTTGGGAATAAGTCATCCAAGCCAGGAAACTAGACCCCTGTTTCAAATGACAGTTTTCTTAGCAAAACAGGATGTCTGAAACTGACACCAAAGAATAGTGTGTTCTTCAGTGGTTGGTACCTCACTGCCTGGTATTGGGAGGCAGGAAGTTAGCAAGCCAAAGGAAGCACAATGGCAGATGGAAGAGGCCAAGTGGCAGCCTCTCCGTAGAGTTGTGAAAGGAACAGAATCACTTCCATTTCCAAGGCTTTTTGAAAAATATCTTTTTGGGTCTTTGGATTCCAAGGTAGTGAGGCATTAACAGAGTTATAGAAATCAATTCATTCCAACAGTGGGCTCTGAGCACCTGTTAAGGAACACGCCCTGGAGATGCAGAGAGAACACAGTGTCTGCCCTCAGGTGACCATTGCAGAGCTGTTAAGTGCAGACACCTTGGGTGCAAGTGGCCTTGAATGTGACTGTCATGATACCTGAAGTAGTTGTGATGTGATATAGCAATATTTGTGGGTTTTATTGAGAACAAAGTTACAAGCACTGCTAATTCTACTGTAGTTTTTTTTTTTTTGCCTATATCCATAATTGAAGAAAACGCTAATTTTAATTTAGCAATCAGAAAAAAATAAAGATTTTTTTTTCCATTCACATTCATAAGCTCACTAAATTCTATCCATAGATGTTTGGTGTCATGGCTTAGATATGAAGTATCCCCCCCCCAAAAAAAAAAAAAAAACTCTTTGGTAAAACAATGCAAGAATGTCTAGAGGTGAAATTAGATTATGAGAGTTGTAATCTAATCAGTGGATTTAATCCACTGATATGGACTAACTTGGTGGTAACTCTAGGCACTCAGTTGTGGTTGGAGGAAGTAGCTCACTGGGGGAGTGACTTTGGGGCTTGTGTTTAGTCCCTGGTGAGCAGAGTTCTCTCTGCTTCCTGGTTGTCATGTCCTGACCTGCTTTTCCCAGGACCCCTTCTGCCATGATGTGCTGCCTCACCTCAGGCACAGAGCTCTGGAGTCGGCCATCTATGGACTGAACCTCTGAAGCCAGGAGCCAAAATAAACTTTTCCTCCTCTACATTGTTCTTGTCAGGAATATTGGTCTTAACAATGAAACAGATAACTAAAGCAACTGACTCAGACCCCTGTGTCTAATACAACAACAAAAATGAGAAAACATTATTGTAGCCCAGGTGCTCAGGGAAGTAAAAACTGGGCCCAGTGGGAACATGGGGAGAGAGGCCCAGTGGAAGGAGCCCAGGTGTCCTGGGAGGATGCCTTTAAGAACTGGGTGGTAATCCCAGCAGCTCGGGAGGCTGAGACAGGAGAATCACAAATTCAAACCCAGCCTCAGCAATGGGGGGGGGGGCACTAAGCAACTCAGTGAGACCGTGTCTCCAAATAAAATACAAAATAGGGCTGAGGATTGGCTCAGTGGTCAAGTGCCTCTGAGTTCAATCCTTGGTACTCCCCAAAAACCGTGGGTGGTGCTCAGGCCTTGCTGTCCTCTGTGCCCCTTGATGAGTTCACACTAGTGTCCTGCACTCCTCTGACAGAGCTCTCCTCTGGCCTAACTCCGGTTCCTTTATAAATGTGATCCACAGTGGATTTGGTTGCCATGGTGTTTTAGTTTTTGAATTTTTAAGAAACTTTTTATTTGAAATAATTTCAAACTTACAGAGAAGGTGCACAAATGGTACAAAAAACTCAGTACGCACTTTTTGCATGTTTATCAATTTTAAGCATTTATCATTCCCTCGACCCCTATGCATGTATAGATTATACGCATATTTGCATTCAAATACTCTATGGAGACACAAATTTTCTAAACAATTTGAGATAAGTTGCACATATCATGTCTTCTTACTCTTAAATACTTCAGTGTACATTTTCACTCTACTGTGACTAATTAGGAAAACTTAGTAATATATTACTTTCGTATTTATCTATCTGTTTATCTATTTTTATTACTATGGGTTTTTGTTTAATTCAAATAGGTTATATATAATTCTCCTTAATTATTTTGATATTTAATTTTCCAAGGAACTTGATGTGGTGGCTTGCACCTGTAGTCTCAGCTACTTGGGTAGATGAAGTGGGAGGATCACTTGAATCCAGGAGTTCAGGACCAGCCTGAGTAACACAGTGAGACCCCCATCGCTAAACAAACAAACAAAATTTCCATCGCCCAAATTTTGCCAATGGAAATCCCATAAAACTAATTCCCACATCTCTTTTACATAGTCCCATCATATTTTTAAATTACTTCCTTACTCTCTGGCATAACAATCCTCTGAAATAAGTAATTTTTTTCAAGAAAAATGTTTCACCAAAAAATATACTCTTGGCCAATAAGCACATAAAAAATGTTAACTTCATGAATCATCAGGAAATTCATACTAAAACCACAACCACTATACACTCATTAGCATGACAATTAAGAAGCATTGACAAAGACATATGTTACAGGTTTAGATCTGGAACATCCCCCAAAGGCTCATGTGTTGAAGGCTTGGTGTCCAATACAGCAATGGTCAGAGATGGAGCTTTGGGGAAAAAATTGTATCACAAATGTTCTGACCTCATCTATGGATCAATCCATGAATGGATTCTTTTCTTTTCTCTTTTTCTTTTTCTTTTTTTTTTCTTTTTTAGTACCACAGGGACGCTGAACCACTTAGCACCCTTCCCATCCCTTCTTATTTTTTTTTTCTAATTTAGAAACAGGGTCTTGCTAAATTGTTGAGGCTGGCCTCAAACTTGTGATCCTCCTGCCTCAGCCTCCTCAGCCGCTGGGATTACAAGCAAGTGTGACTGCACCTGGCAGATTCTTAATTTGACAACAGTATTCTGAGGTGGTAAAAACTGTTGGAGGTGGGGCCTAGTTGGAGGAAGTAGGTTCCTGAGGGCATGCCCAAGAAGGACTTTTCTTATCCCCCTCTTTTCCTCTCCCTGCTTTCCAGCTGCCATGAGGTGAGCAGCTTTCCTCCACCACATCCTTTCTGCCATGATGTTTCTGCCTTGCCACATGGTTAAAAAAAAAGCTATGGGCAATGGAATCAGCTAACCATGGACTGTAAGCCCTGAAATCATGAGCCAAGTTTCATCTTTTTTCCTTTGAGTTGTTTTTCTCAGGTATTTTGTCACAGTGCTGAAAGGTTGACTACACAATATGGATGACAAAAATGTCTACACTGCTGTTGGAACCACTTTGTTAAAAAAAAATAGCAATTTAGGGCCAGGCATGGTAGGCCCATTGGCTTGGGAGTCTGAGGCAGGAGGATTACAAATTCAAAGCCAGCCTCAGCAATTTAGTGAGGTGCTAAACAACTCAGTGAGACCCTGTCTCTAAATAAAATACAAAACAGGGCTGGGGATGTGGCTCAGTGGTTGAGTGCTTATGAGTTCAATCCCTGGTACAAAAAAAAAAAAAGCAATTTACGGGCTGCAGATATAGCTCAGTTGGTAGAATGCTTGCCTTGCAACAAGGCCCTGGGTTCAATCCCCAGCACCACCACCAAAAAAAAAAAAGAAAAAAAAAATATATATATATATATATATATTATATATGTGTGTGTGTATGTATAGCAATAGCAATTTATTTTTTTTTAAAGAGAGAGAGAGAGAGAGTGAGAAAGAAAGAATTTTTTTTAATATTTATTTTTTAGTTTTCGGCGGACACAACATCTCTGTTTGTATGTGGTGCTGAGGATCGAACCCAGGCTGCACGCATGCCAGGCAAACACGCTACCGCTTGAGCCACATCCCCAACCCATATAGCAATTTAAAAAAATAAAATTACACTTAAAAAATCTTTATACTTATCATATGACTTAGAAATTTTAATCCCAGCCTAGCATGGTGGCCCAAGCCAGTAAATTCCCTGTAATCCCGGTAATTTGGGCAGCTGAGGCAGGATGATCACAAGTTCAAGGCCAGCCTCAGCAACTTAGTGAGTCCCTGTCTCAAAATTAAAAAAAAAAAAAAAACATGAAAAAGGACTGGGGATATAACTCAGTGGTAAAGTGCCCCTGGTTCAAGCCCCAGTATCAAAAATGAAAAAGAAAGAAAATTTAATTCCTTATATAAATAGTCTAAGAAACGAAAATTTATGTTTGTACAAAGACTTGAACATTCATAGTCACTTTATTCATAATAGTAACAGCCTGGAAATAACTTAAATGTCCACTCATAGATGATTGTATCAATAAATTGTGGTGTATCCGGACAATTAACTGCTGCTCTAGGATATAAACAGAAATGAGCAACTGATACACAAGACAACAAGGAATCTCAAAAGCATTATATGAATCCGAAGAAGCCAGATACAGAAGAATATCTACTATATGATTCCGTTTGCATAAAACTCCAAAGACAACAAACCTACCCTGTGGTGATAAAAGCAGATAAGTGGTTGCCTGAGCTGTTGGTAGGTGTGGGGCTTGACTGGAAAGAAACATCATAAGGAGATCTTTCAGGGTAAAGAAATGTTTTATATTTTGATTGTGGGGCAGTGATTACAAAGGTGCATGCGTTCGTCAAAACTCATCAAACTGTGTACTTGGAATGGGTTCAGTTTGTTGTATATGTTCCATTTTAATAAAGTTAATGAAAACCTATTTTAAAAAAATTATGCTCAAAGAAGTGCCACTTCCTTCCCTATGCCTGCTACCTGGTGTTGTGCTGGAGCCAGCTTGCACTTGTTTGCAAAAGGAAATCTGTGCGTCTTTTTTTTTTTTTTGCAGGGAGCTAGAAATTGACCACAGTGGAAGCATTTACAACTAGGAAATGCAAAAATGTTATAAAACAGGGCTTTTGCAGAGTTTTTTGGGGGGCTTTTTAGAGAGCTGATTTCCCAACCTACCATTGCCTCTACCTTATCTACTTCCTGTCCCTTCAGGGGACTTATTTCACTGGTTTCTGATTGCTCTGCCTGTATCTTTTGTAAAAATAAGCAGATATATGTGTCTTATTTCCTCTTCTTAAACAAAAGGTGGCATACTATCTATGGTCTTTTGCACTTTGCAGTCCTGATCATAGACATCATCTCCATTCTCTATAGTTGCAGAACATTCTGATGTATGACTATACCTTATGTTATTCAATCAGTCTCCTCCTTTTGGGAATTTAAGTTTTTTCTAGTATCTTGCAACTACATGTAATACTGCAATAAATAACTAGTGCCTGGGTAGTTTTGTATGGCCAGAGGGTCTCTTGAATTTAAATTCTTTTTTTTTATTTATATATGACAGTGGAATGCATTACAATTCATATTACACATATAGAGCACAGAGTTT
Organism: Marmota monax; assembly: GCF_021218885.2. Lineage (NCBI taxonomy): Eukaryota > Metazoa > Chordata > Mammalia > Rodentia > Sciuridae > Marmota > Marmota monax. Next base: position 32,408,482 of record NW_026695227.1, read on the forward strand.
TCATATCTCTGGTTGTATACAAAGTATATTTGCACCAATTCGTGTCTTCATACATGTACTTTGGATAATGATGTCCATCACATTCCACCATCATTTCTAACCCCATGCCCTCTCCTTTCCCCTCCCACCCTTTGCTCTATCTAGAGTTTGACTATTCCCATGCTCCCCCTCCCTACCCCACTCTGAATCAGCCTCCTTATATCAGAGAAAACATTCGGCATTTGGTTTTTTGGGATTGGCTAGGGGGATTGTTGGATCTAACGGAAAATGTTTACATAGTTCTGTTAGGTATTGCCAACAGCCTCTTTTAGGGGTTGTAATATTTTTATAGTGGTGTATTTTTACCAAAAATGTATATGAATACTCGTATCCTCATGACCTTGCCAAATACGTATGTTGTTAAACTTTCACATTTTTGCTAACCTTATGGGTGAGCAATGATATCTCAGTGTAGTTTCATGTGCATTTCTCTTATAATGAATGAAGTTGAACATCTTTTCATGTAAAAGGGTGTGGTGTAAACTCTTTTCCTGGCTATATGAAAACTTTCCTTTGTAGAGTCCATTCCTATCTGACCAAATCTTATTCTTTCTCTTGGAGAGAAATCCAATTGGCTTATCTGTTTGCAAATGAGTTGCTGTCCCTGGTGGTGTCTAGGCTTGTCCCTTGGTAGGGGACTGATGGCTCAGGGAATTCTCAAAAGAGGGTGTGGCTTGAACAGTCTGATAGCATTTGAGTGAAATCAATAGTGAGAATATATTAGAGCCAAGATGCTCTACTAAGGCTGTTATCTGTCAATGTCTTCATTCAATGGATACTGTTGAGTACCTACTATGTGTAAAGTACTGATAGAGGCCCCAAGGAAGAAGCATTTTTTAAAATTAAAAACTCATGTTGGTGTTGGAGTGTTGCTCAGTGGTAGAGTTTGCCTAGCAAGCCTAAAAAGAAAAGATAAAGAAAAACATTATGGGAACATTTCAAACATATACCTGAGTAAATAAATAAATAAATAAACTGAAACTCCATGGACCCCAGCACAATAATTACTCATTTTCATTTTTTTGATCTTTGTGCCACATGCCTCCCTTACCTCTTGATTTTATCCGTAAATATTATAGCATAAATCTAAAAAAAGACATAATTATAATATCATTTTCAAATCTTAAAAATTAACAATAATTGCTTAATATCAATTATTCACTTAATTCAGATTTTCATGTTTGTTTTTACAGTTTGTTCAAATAAAATATCCAAGTAAACTTCATATATTGCAATTGATTAACATGTCTCTAAAGTTCTTTCAACCTATAGCTTCTCTCCTGTCTTTCTCTTTCCCCTACAATTTGTATATTGGGGAAACCAGTTCATTAGTCCTACCAGGATTTTGCTGATTGCACCTGTGTTATTATTTATAAATTCCTCCATTCCCTGTATTTCTTATCAGTTAATATTTGACTTGGTGGGGGTAAGGACTCTTCCAGACAGACAAAACATATATAGTTGTCTGTCCTTTCAGGATGTCAGCTGCATGTTCAATCTATTACTAACTTTTTTGGGGATACAAAATGGTGATATTTTAATCCTATCATTCCTTCTTTCTTAGATGGCATATTTCCATAAAGAGAAACTTCTCATTACCATTTGGTTATTCATATTCACGGTTCCCATAGAAAAGACAGGATAAATGCTTGAATCTTCTTCTTCTTCTTTTTTTAACCCGTTTTCAAAACAAACTTTGGTTCCTTAGCATGGAAAATACAAATTGAGTCAGGTAGGCAGACAGGATGAGAGAAGCCATCGTTCCTAAGAGGCAGAGCTGGGTTCTGAGTCAGTCCTTCCACATGAAGGTGGTAGCACTTGAGCTGTGCCTTGAAGGACAGAGTGGTTCCCCAACATCAGTTTAGTCCTCACCACAATTCCCCCTTTTTTCAGTTGGGATCTAACTGTGTGGCCCAGGTGAGTCTCGAACTCCTGGATCAGGTGATTCTCACACCTCATTCTCCTGAATAGCTGGGAGTACCACATACCCAGCCCATTCTCCCTCCTTCAATGCTTAGGTTATTGGTCTTCTGGAAATAAGATGATTCTTTTTATTCTCCCTTCCACTTTGGGGTGGCCATATGACTGAGTTTTGCTATGAGAAGAAGCCATTTGTTCAATTCCCAGGTTGTATCTTTAAAGACAGTGGGCAGGCCCTTCTCTCCCCTTCCCCCATCCTACTGCTTACAAAGCAGATGTTGTGCACCATCTTGGAACATGAGCATGAGGCAGCACCTGAAGATGACAGAGCAACAGATAGAAGGAAACTGCTGGGTTCCCGACGTCTCCTGTTACAAGCCACCAATACCAGCCCTGGAATGCTACCCAAACCACTATAAGAACAAGGAGTAAACCTCTTCTCTGGGGAGCAGCGCTGGGGAAGGGTGTGCTGTCTGGGTCCTCCCTGCAAGAAGTAGTGTCCTGCTGAGGCTGTGAAGCGGCAGGGAAGGGAATCCAACTTCATGTAAGAAAGGAAAGTTTACGTTAGAAAAAGTGCAAGACAAGGTAAGTGTTCTCACTAGTTTTACTCATTGAGGAAGAAGAGGAGAGAACAATAAAAATAACCAGTCTGGGGCTGAGGTCGTAGCTCAGGTAGAGCGCTTGCCTAGCATGTGTGAGGCAGTGGATTCGATTCTCAGCACCACATATAAATAAATAAAATAAAGGTCCATTGACAACTAGAAAAAAAAATTATTAAAAACCTCATCTGTTAAGGGTAGGGTTAGTGGAATTTGAGAAATGAACTAATTCTCCCTCTTCACTCTTGGGGTGTTTAAATCAGGCTCACTCTGTTACAATAATGGTTGGAAGGCCTGAGGAATCATTCCTGTGCCTTAAAAAAGCCATATGGGGCTGGGCGTGAGACAGAGGTGGAGGGATTGCAGAAAGCAATGTCCCAGGTTCGATCCTTGCAGTGAAACAGCAATGACAATACAAACCAGTGGGGTGCTTTCTCAAATGTTTTCTATGTATTCTCCTAAGTTATCTCTTAGAAGATTTAGTATTTTTTTTTCACACTTAGATTTGAAATCCTCTTGGAATTGATTTTTACATATGATATGAGGTAAGGACAAAGTTTCAGTTGTTTTAAAAAATTATTTTCCTACTGCTGTACAATGGTACCTTTGTCATACAATAAAGGCCCTTGGCAATATCTATTAAAATTGAACATACTCATACCCTCTGGTTCACTAATGCCACTTCCAGATATATACCTATCAGAAATGCATTTATATATGCACAAAAAGATTCAAGAATGGTTATTGCAGCTATTAAATTAGCTCTAAAATGGAAATGATTCAACTATTTATAAATAGTAGAATATACAAAGGAATTGGGTTATATTTGCTGTAAGTTAATCTAGATTATTCCCAAAGTCTTGATCACCAGGTTGGTACTATTGGGAAGTGGTGGAAACTCTAAAATTCCGGACCTAGTGGGAGGTCTTTCAGTCATTGAGGATGTACCCTTAATGGAAATGAGGGAATTGGGGACCCCTCATCTCTTCCTCCTCTTCTTTCTTTCACACTCAGCCATGAGGTGAACAGATTTCCTCTGCTATGCGCTCCTCCATGAGGTACTGTGCTACTATAGGCCCAAAACAATGGAGCCAAGCAGTCAAAGACCAAAGATTCCAGAACTATCCGCCAAAATAAACCTTTCCTCTTTGTTAAGTTTATTAGCTCAGGTATTTTGTTATGGTAATGAAAAGCTGACTAAAACAATATTTGTGCAATAAAATAATACAAAAACTGAAAACCAGTGAGTTAAAGCTACACACAAAAACTGAAAAAATTCACCACATATTATTGAATGAAATAAGTCCAAAGTAAGATGGCACCTTTGGGGAGCAGAGTAAATTAGTGACTGGGAGGATCCTGCAGGAGATTTCTGTGGTGTATGCCACTAATGTTCTATTTTTTAAATGTGGGTGGTAATCACTTTGTGATAATTCACTGAATGTACATTTATAGTGTTTTGCATTTTTTGTACGTATGTCATACATCAATCTTGAAATTATTTTTAAAAGTTGGATCTTATGTTGTATTCTTAAGAAAGTAAAATTGCAGAAAGGCATGATGAAGTTAGGACAGATCAAATGTGGAGGATCATTTGGTTTCAAATTATCTGTTGGGTTTCTTGAGTGAAGCATCAAAACATATGAGATATTTGATATACATGCAAAGCAATGTAGTGTATTTGATATACAATGGTGGCTAGAAGAGGAAAATAAGACTAGTAAAATTTAAGCAAATCTCAAATATTTCCGGCCATAAAATGCACTTTATTTTATAAATGATTAAGAAAGAAACAACTGCTGCCAACTGGATATGAAATAATGCCTTAACAATGGTCCCAAGTGATGCATGAATTGGTCATATCAGCTTCTCGTTCCTTTGGTTTCTATGATTTATTCCAAGGGATTTGGCAGTTTTTCCTGTCTTCAGTTGCTTTGTCTACTTGGCTTGTGATAGACCTGCTTTTGAATATACTTCAGGAACAAAATGGAGTACAGCTTCGTCTCATTGTGGGTCTCTTCCTTTCTTAGGCCTGTAAAGCTCTTGGTTGATTTTTTTTTTTTTAGAAGAACATTTAGAATTTTGGCAATTCCTCCAAAGTGAAATGTTTGCTTTATTACTCTTGATTCCCCCTGCTGCTCCGTTTTCCTGCCTTTCTATGACCACAGTAACTTTTCATTACAATGAACAATCTTTTTTAAAAGATATTTTAAATGTCAATCAAACTCCTCAACAGTGACGCCAATAAATCAGCTCTGGCCAAGCTCATGCTCGTGAGGGCAGTGACACAGCTGCTGCCTGGCCATCAGTGACTGGAAGAGGCTCCTTGATTTCAGAGATGTTAAAATGTGACAAAATATGCATCTTAGAATTGATGAATCAGTATGTTGAAGGGAAAAGCAAAGTCAGAAAATTACTATTTACAGAGTTAGAGGAAGTCTTACATACTTGCATAATTTGGGCTGAAAATAAGCAGTGCTGTATTTCAAGGACCTAGAAGAAAAATCAGGGAATAGGTCAGATGAAAATAACATATACTATGCCTAAAATAAATATACTATGCTTGTTGAGGTTGGTGTTCATTAACCTGATACAGAGAAGCACGGCCAGCCTCACTTTCCACTTGGAGACAAGGTGATCGATATCTTAGAACAGTGCAGTGCTGATAAATGTTTAGTAAAGATGCAGAGCTACATTTTTTTCCCCAGGGAGTCAGATTGTTTGTTTATTATGAACTTTTCCCAAAGAACTAGCTTAATATATATTTGTTATAAATTTTACTTATACGAAAGATGTCAGGCACTCATTTATAAACAGTATTAAATATATAATATTCTATATATAGATATCTATATATCTATAGCCTGATGATTCTCACAGAATGCTTTTGTTGATTTTTCCTGGACTCTGTATCCATAACCAACTTAGGGTTGCAACTGAGAAATTAGTACATTTCTGACGTGAATGTTGGTTGATATATTTATTTACTTTCATTAATAAGATCAAAGTGAGTTAGGAAAGACATGTTGGAACTTTATTCACTGTCAATGACATAAATGGCTTTGCTGTACTGGATAATGGTTTTCTAATACTGGGAGAAATATTTCCTCAGTATTTTTGTGTTATGAAAATGTAACAGCTATAGACATGACACATTTCTAAGTTTAGTCTATATTATTAACATTTCCTACCACTTCCTTAACTCTAGATAATCAACAAAATGATAAATCGAGGCCTGATTTGTAGCAAGTTCTAATTGCTTTGTTGTAAATCTTCCCATCTTGGCCAATTTCTTTTATTTTTTTATAAAAAGAGAGAGAGAGAGAGAATTTTTTTTTGGTTTTCGGCGGACACAACATCTTTGTTTGTATGTGGTGCTGAGGATCGAACTTGGGCTGCACGCATGCCAGGCGAGCGCACTACCGCTTGAGCCACATCCCCAGCCCAACCATCTTGGCTAATTTCAAATTGGGGTTGGGAAGAGACAAGCAGGAGCACAGCATTGTACAGTGTTTTCATTGTACACATAGAAACAAGGGAGGTAAATAACTTTAAAAGCATAGATGATAGTAAGATGCATTAATAATAATTAGAAAGGGATGACTTTTGAGTATTTATTGTCTTGTTTTAATTAGTTATTTTTGCCATGCTGGGGTCAAGCCAGGCCTTATGCATGTTAGGCAAGCACTTTCCCACTTAGCTGTACTCCAGCCCTATCTTGATCTAGTGTGTTTAATTATAAGTTTATATTATTTAATTTTTCATAACAGCTGTTTAACAAATGCTCACAAAATTCCTGAAATTTTAACTATCAGCTCTTTTAAGCCTTTATGAATCAACATGCCTGTGTTTATATGCTTTAACATAGCACCATCTCTTTGAAGACATTTATAAAATGCCTTCCCTATGTATCAGGTACATACTAAGCATTGAGGATAGAGGACTAGGCCTTGGATAAAGACATGATAAAACACTTAGATAGTGGAATCTATGCGCCTCGAACACAGAATGAGGAGGCCATGTAGGGACCTGGGAAGATTTCTGAGATACTTTGTTAAATGAACAAAACTAAGTCATACAGGACTTTGTATATGATACCACCCTTTATGTAAAACATGAGGGAAGGTTAGAATTTTGGCATTTTTAAAAAATATTTTTAGTTGTAGGTGGACACAATATCTTTATTATTTATTTATTTTTATTAATTATTATTTCAATTAATTTATTATTATTATTTTTATGTGGTGCTGAGGAGCAAACCCAGTGTCTCACTTGTGCAAAGAGAATGCTCTACCACTGAGCAAAACCTTAACCCCCTTGTGTGTGTTTTACTTGTTTAAAAAGACCCAGTCCTTATCATCGTGAAGTTTATAGTCTAGGCAGTATACAATAGTAAGTGCACAACTGATGTACAATGGATTTTGTTCTTAAAAAATATATATTCTAAAACCTTCAAAACTCCCCTGAAATGATAACCACCACCGTGGCAGAGAGGTCTGCCACAAGAGAAGCCTCTTGCTCCCTTCTCAAGTGTAGAGTACAGGAAATGGCTTTGAGCAAAGGACCGTGTTTCCCAACCTTCCTCACATGTCGGGCAACAGGACTGAGTTCTGGCAGAGGAAATGTGGGCAGCAGTGATGTGACCACTTCTAGTCCCAACAATAGAGACCTCCGGGGTGGGGGGGTCCGTGGGCTCCCTCTTCCCCTGCCTCTTCAGGCTGGATGTCAATGTCCAGAATTTTCCTGAATGACTGGGGAGTGAAGCTCCTTCCACCCTCTCCCTGGTATTGCCCAGTGGGCCTCTTATGGGAAATGGAATTCTATTGCGTTTAGCCAGTGGGTCACAGCTATTGCAGTTGGTGTTGCCTTTGTTGATGCACCATTCCAGTATACAATTCTCTCAGGGTAAAATGTTGATTCCTTCAGACTCTTTAATAATTTATCTCCTTTGATAAGCCATTTTTTTTTGTACTGGCTGGAGCACCCACTGAAAGAGTTCTACAAATTGCTTTTTTATATTTTCACCTAATGCTATGGTATTATGATCCTCCAAAACACAAAGCTCTGCCACAAGCATATGTGATATCTCAATGTGCAAGTGATCCAAAATTTCTATTTTATTGCAAGAACTGTATTTTCTTAGACCTTTTAACTTCTGTCTCTAGAGTTAACAGCTGCCAGCTTTCCTCTTCTCTCTTCTTTGTAAAATTTTATTTTATTATGAGATGCATAATACATACAGAAGAGTGCACAAAACAGAGAATAGAGTTTTCAAGAAAAAGTGCAAAATAGACTTGGTAATCACTGCACAAGTCAAGAAACAGAACATTATCCAGCCCCCAAGAAGCCCTTAAGTTGTCCCTTCCCAGTTACAATTTCTTTCCTTCCCCCACAGAGGTAGCCATATCCTGACCTTTCGTGATAATGATTTTCTTGCTTTTAGTTATAATTTTTACTACTAATGTATGATCCATAAGTTATACAATGTAGTACATCTGTTTTGGAACTTTATGTGAAGGGAGTAATCGACTTTATTTTATGTCTAGTTTCTGTGTTCAACATATTCATGAGACTCATTCACGTTGCTTTGTGTAGCTTTGATATATTTTCATAGTGTTTATTCTTTCTGTGACTATACTCCATTTCACTTATGCATTCTGCTGTTGAAGGGCATTTGGTTATTGTGAACATCGCTTTTTAATATATATATATATATATATATATATATATATATATATATATATATATATAGTAGATGGACACAATACCTTTATTTCTATGTGGTGCTGAGGATCAAACCCAGTACCTCACACATGCAAGGCAAGTGCTCTACCACTGAGCCACAACCCCAGCACCCCCGCCATGATCATTGCTTTTTATCACCCCTTTTTCTCATGTATCCTCATGCTGCGGCACATGCATTAGGATGTGGAATATTCCTATCTTTGCTTTTGCCAGATAATGCAATACTGTTTTACAAATGGTTGTGCCTCTCTGTGTGCCCACCAGTGGTGGATGAAAGTTCCCCTTGTTCTTCATCTATACCAACATTTGGTGTTGTTGGACTTGAAGTTTTTGTGTCAACCTGGTAGGCATTTCATTATGTTATTGCTTTGAAATTTTTTTATGATTATTAAAGTTGAATATCTCTTTATAAGTTTATTAACTATTGGATTTACTTTTCTGTGTGGTGCCTATTTAAGTATTTTTCCCCACATTTTTATTGGTACATTATAGTGTACATAATGATGAGATTTGCTGTTACATATTACTACATACATACAATATAACAATATAATTTGGCCAATGTCATCCCAGCACTTCCCCCTTCATCCTGGTTTCCCAATCCTTGGTCCCTTTCCTCTACTGATCTCTCTTTGGTTTTCATGAGACCTGCCCCACCTTTCTTTTCCTTCTTCCTTCCTAGCTTCTGTATATGAGAAAAAAACATATAACTCTTAATCTTCTGAGCTTGACTTATTTCATTTAACATAATGGGTCTCTACTTCCTTTCATTTTCCTGAAAACAACATAATTTCATTTTTCTTTATGGCTGAATAAAATTTCATTGTGTATATATACCACATTTTATTTATCCATTCATCCATTGATGGACACCTAAGCTGGTTTCATAGGTTCACTATTGTGAATTGTGCTGCTACAAACATGGGCATGCATATATCACTAATAATTCTAATAATATGCATATATCACTAATTCTTAGGATTTTACCCAGGAGTGTTATGGCTGGGTCAAATGGTGGTTCCATGCCTAGTCTTTGGAGGAACCTCCATACTGATATCCCATAGTGTTTGTTTAATTGACAATCCCCTCAATAGTGTAAAATGTTCTTTTTTCTCCACACCCTCTCCCGAATTTATTAATATTTATGTTCTTGATGACTGTCATTCTGACTAGTGTGAGATGAAATCTCAGTGTAGTTTTGATTTGCATTTCCTTAATTGATACTGATGTTGAACATTTTTTCATGTACTTTTTGGCCATTTGTATTTCTTCTTTTGAGAAGTGTCTGTTTAATTCATTTGCCCGTTTATTAATTGGGTCATTTGACTTTTTGGTGTAAAGTTTTTTTAGTTATCTAAATCTTCTAGATGCTAATTCTTTGTCAGAGGAGTAGCTAGCAAAGATTTTCTCCCATTCTGTAGGTTATCTCTTTACATTCCTAATTGTTTCCTTTGCTGTGCAGAAGCTTTTTAATGTGATACTATCCCATTTATTAGCACTTCTTTGCCCATTTTTAATATTTGTTTTAATTATGATTGCAGGAGTCTTAATCCTAGACCTGGGCCTGATCTATGCTTTTTAAACATGCTCCCTACTTTATTTTTTTCTCTCGAAGAAATATTTTTAATTGATTTTTAAAAAATGACAGTGGAATGCATTCCAATTCTTATTACACATATATACCACAATTTTTCATACCTCTGTTTGTATATAAAGTATGTTCACATCAATTCGTGTCTTCATACCTGTACTTTGGATAGTGATGTTCATCACATTCCACCATCCTTGCTAATCTCCTGCCTCCTCCCTTCCCCTCCCACCACTCTTCTCTATCTAAAACTTATCTATTCCTCCCATGCTCCCTCTCCCTACCCCACTATGCGTGTTCCCTACTTTATACTTTGTCTTTTTTACTCCCTTTATGGTATCTTTTGGAAAACAGACACTCTTAATTTTATCTGGTTTGAATTTACCTTTTCCTTTATAGATAGTGCTTTTTGTGTTTTATTTAAGAAATTCTATTTCCTGAGGTTATGAAGTTATTTTCCAGTATTATAGTATAAAATTGTATAGTTCTGATATTCACATTTAGATCTTTATTTTGCCTAGAACTAGGGTTCTCATTTCATTGTTTTCTATGTGGTTACCCACTTTCCCTAGCACTTTTACTGAAAAATCTGTCATTTCCCCACTGATCTGCAATGTCACGTGACATCACACATCAAGGATTTATATACATGGGAGTCTACTTCTGATATTTCCATCCTGTTCCATTGGCCTGTTTGCCTAACTCTGTGCCGAAATCATGCTATTTCCCATTTCAGTGTTCTTTTTGTCATTCAACACATTTATTTTGGGTGCCTAGTAGACATTACTGTAAGTATGGAGGATGAAGCTGTGGATAAAGCAAGCACAAATCTCTGCCCTCCTGAAGTTTATGTTCTAGTAGGTGAGTCAGACAACAATCAAGATAAAGATCTAAAATACCTAGATGTTAGATAATGATACTTGCTAAGGAGAAAAAGAAAGGGAAGTAGAATAAGTAGTGCTGGAGGTGGGGCTGAAATTTTGGAAAGGATGGCTGGGAAAAGCCCTGTTGAGAAGGAGATTCTAGTGATAATATCTGAAGATAACAACTGAGCAAGCACCACATGGCTCACAGGAGGAAAAGATCTCTATGAAGAAGCTTAGCAAGTGCAAAATCCAGGAGGCTGGACTATCCCGGATGCGTGAGGAATGGGTGCAGCGGGCGGGGAGAATGCGCAGTGTGAGAAGTGCAATGAAGTCAAGAGTTAACGCACCTGTCATCCCCAATAAGGATCCCAATAAGGAGCCCTCTGAATGTTGAGTTGAGAAAAGACTGGAGAGAGGCAGCATATGGAATATATCAACGAAGAGACTCTTCAAACAAGTCAGTTGAAAGATAATAGTGACTTGGATGGCAGTGTGTGTGTGTGGGGGGGCATGTCAGAGTTGATTCTGGATTTGCTGACAGATAGGTTGTGAGGTTGGAGGAAAAAACAGCAGTCAAATATGACTCCCGGGTTTCTTCTTAGAGACATTATCCATAAAAGAGCTTAGTTTTTGTTATTTGATGAACATTACTATGCACAGAATGCTGACAAACAGAACAGGAACTTCACTGTGAAGCAGGTGCTGAGCCAAACTCATGCACCATCACCACCTCCATTTGTAAAAGTCAAAGACTTCTTCAGGGAGGCTGAATCCAAACTGGTCTTTTTGAAGGACAGATCTGAGTTTGCCAGGTGAGCCCTAGGCATTTCAAGCATGGCTCTGCATGGGTAAAGGTCTAGATGGGTGAAATGGTGTGGGGCAAACATTCCCAAATCTCAGTTTCTCCGTGACTTTTTCATGGCATCCCTAGGCTAAAAGTAATGTCTTACCATCCCATTATTGATTGACTAGATCCAAAAAAACTTAATAAGCTGTTAAGTAACTGCTTTAAATTTAAATAAAACATTTAAAATTTATTCTTAAATAATAACAATAATATACTAATGGGATATATGTATCTGTTGGGCACTACAAAGATTCTCTGACATGAGGATCATACTGCACACCCCCATGCTAATTTCCTTTTCCACAATGATTTTCATATACTATTGCTTTTTATTCTAGAAACCTTAAAAATCCAACTTTGCAAAGAGATAATGTCATTTAAAGGAATTCTTGCTATCTAATGTTGAAATTGTGAACTACCTCAAGTTAAAGTTTGTGTAGTGTCTGACAGATGTTGAGTATCAGTGTATTTCCCTTGAAAAGTTAAAATATCTTCCAAAGGCCGTGGGAGTTAGGTATTCTGGGGTGCCTTGGTGCACAGTTCAGATCTGCAGGACTTGGACATTTATGGGGACTAAAAGCATTATGGTGCAAGGAGATAGTATTTATGTGTAAGAAAGAATGAAAATAGAGAAAGCTAAACTATTAGGGAGCAATGTGCACAAGATATTGTCTGCCAGGTTAAGTTTTATCCAGACCAATAGAGCACCAGGAATGCATCATCTTAGTCTCTGGAAAAGCACATTATAGCTAGGAGGAGATAGATACATAGCTAGACAGCTAGATAACTCTACACACGCACACACATATGTGCACACATATGTGCAACACATTGCAATTATTCTTCTAACAAATACATATACTAAATAATTTTTACTCTGGAGGAAATTAGAGAAAGTTTAGCTTCATAAAGCACAATATATACAGGTTGGCCCTTGAAGAACAAAGAACAATTGACGGGGGGAAAAAAACAGAAAAAACTGCTTGAGCAAATGTACAGATGTGATATTGCATGGCATATCTGTGAACTGCACAGGGCTGGTGTAGCCAATGAATTAAAATCACAGGACATAAGAATGGAAAGGCAATCTAGAAACTGTGAATATCTTTGAATGCAGTGCTGTGGAATTTAGACTTTATTATGAGAAGTATAAGGAGCTGTCAAAGGTTTCTAAGAGGTGACTGATTTGATTACTTTTATGTTTCAGAAACACAAATCTGGCAGCACAAAGATAGACTGGAATAGGGAGAGATGAGAGGTAGGGAAGCTAGCAAGAAAGATGGTTGCATTAGTCAGCTATCACTGCATTAATACTGCATATCAAACCACTCCCAGAGTGTTTCTTACTCAAGCATTTCTCACTCATGAGCCTGTGGGTTGGCTGCAATTCAGCTAGTGGAGGCTGATCCAGGCTCAGGCTTCAGGGTGGGTCCAGGTTTATTCCATGTGTCTGCACATTAGTTTTGGACCAGGGAATAGCTGGGGGCATGCTGTTCTCACAGTTGATCTTTGTACAAGAGATTAAGCCAAATAGTGCAAAGGCGCCTGTAAAGCTTCTGTTCGTATTATGACTGTTAACTTTCTATTGAACTAAGCAAGTCACGGAGCTAAATCCAAAGTCACCAAGGCAGGGAAATATGTTCTGCCTATACCAGGATGCTATAAGAGGAAGGAAGGAAGAATTAACAATACTCCAGCCACTGTAGTAGTCACAAAGAGAAATAGGACATAACAGTTGGAAGGGAGGATATAGAATCAAAGGTATTAAAGACCAGGAGCTCCCAGGACTTAAGGTCCAATACAAGTGAGGTCTCTACCTTGAACATATGAATAATAAACTAAGTTTACAAGGTGCATAGTAGGTGTAAGGCACCATATTAAGTGTTTTTGTACACTGACTAATATAATCCTGTCAAACGACCCTATGAGATTAGAACTAATATTATCTCTATCTTACAGACAAGGAAAACCTATCTCAATAGTTATGTGACAGACTAAGATTAAATGGCTAATACAAGGTGAAGGGTGGATTTGAATCCATGATGTCTGGCTCTACAGGCCACACGACAGCTGATTTCCATGTTTGTTAGAATATTAGAGAGAGGACACAGAACTCTTTCCTCACTCACTGTTTGGCAAATAATGCTGAATGATAGCTCCAAAGTTATGAACACTATCTCTAAATTATACCTATGAAAGAGTATACTTACCACATAGGATGTCTAGCAGTGTCATTAATGAGGTGAATGCTGACCTAGAGGCATAAGGTATGCTCTTATAGATGTAGTTTGCCCAGATTGGTAAATTATTTGCAAAGCAACAGCAGTTCTAAAATAGGATGTGACAAGAAAACTCCACAGGCTAACATGAAGCATATTGTCAGAGGGGATTTCACAATGGTTGCAGTGGAAAGGAAGGCTTGAGTATCTTCTACATTACCAGTATTTCTGCAGGGCCTGCAGTTGTGGGAAGAGATTAGAGGTAATCTCAGAGATAAACTCTTCAGACTGGAGTCCGCTGGCATTACCCAAAACTAAGGGATTAAAATCTGTCTCCATTGAAGGGAACAGTAAATTTAGAGGAAGCAATAATGTCTGGAATGAGAGATAGAAGATTAAGTAAATTATTGCTGGGTAAAAAGGCAGAAAGAAGTGAGGCAGAACATTCAAAGAAGGAAAGTACCTCTGCTGGACTTTTAGGAAACCTTAGATGACCTCTAAAAGTAGAGTTGAAGATGGGAATGAATCCTAGAGGGTCATAGGCTCTGAGAGGAGGAAAGTTCAGGGTCCTACTTCACCCTTAAAACATCTGTATATGCCAGGCATTGTTAACCTGGGCTTCAAGAATAAGTTTCACAGTTGAATGCAAAATTGTGCGGTGTGTGTGTGTGTATGTGTGTGTGTGTTTACATGGAGGTATATGTGAATGGATCTGATCATTATTCTGGCAAGAAAAAAGAACCATGATTTTGATCAGATTTCCAAAAGGGTGCTTGATCCTAAAAATGTTCAGAACAGCTGATTTTACTGTTTTTCCCTGGACAAACACTTCAGGTGCCTTCCCTTGGAAGCAGCCCATTTTGTCACTGCATTGTTAGAGCATCTTTCCTCAAACTGAGCTGGCATCCGTCCTCTCAGAACTCCCATCCCTGCTCCTGGCTGTGCACTCTGGAGCAACACTGGGTAAATCTAATCCCTCTTTTATCTTTCTAAACAGAAACTCATTTCTCAGTGCATTGAATCCTGCCCCTCCCAATATAAGAATAGTTTTTTAAAAGAAATCCTTGATATTTTTGATGCTTTCAAAGATCCTCATGTAGTCAGCAAATGTTCTCATATTTTGAAAAATTTGTAAATTCAGCTACCTGGAGCTTAAATGTAACAGATTCTATTACTTGAATCCCATATAATCTCATGGAGCAGAATTTCCATGTTTGTTAAAATATTAGAGAGAGGACACAGAACTCTTTCCTCACTCACTGTTTGGCAAATAATGCTGAATGATAGCTCCAAAGGATCTGATTTTCTTTATGAAGAAAGACATGCATTCTGATAGTTACAACCATAGAGTTTCATAAAATGCAAAATAAAAGCTACTTACAAAGACAAGTCTATTAAAAAGAAAGACTTTCTCTATATAATGGTGGGCTTTCTTTTTTACAGGTGCTAGGGATTGAAGCTAGAGCTTCATGAAAGCACTACACTGAGCTACACCCTGGCCTCCATTTTGTTGGTATTGAATTTTTATAAAATAAATTGGTGATCTCAAACTCCTCATTCTAACTTCTTTACACACTGGCCTTCTTATAAATTATATGACACAAAACCTTTAGTAATTCTATTTAAATCACTTTTGTGAATTCCTCTTCCTTTACTTCTGTTTACAATCACCTTCATTGAAGAACCCTTAGCAGGTAATCACAAAATGTTTGCTGATATGAAGAGAATAAACAAATGCCTATTCACTGAGTATGCACTGAAAGCCTATTATGTACAAAATACATTAGTTCAAGGAGTCAGGGAACTTACAGGTTAGTTTTGTTAGAGTTAAGGCAAATATTTAAATTTATGTATTGCTAAAATAACAAAGAGTTTAGCTAATAAGCCAACAATGCAAATAAAATGGAATCATAAAATATATTCCAATTAATTAAAATAAGGCAGGTATACAGAAGAGGAAACAACACATGGGAACAAATAAAAAACAATACAAGTTTAGATTTAAACCCAATCATATTAATAATCACATGGACTATAACTTGTCTATCCACCCCAATTTAAAACCATGTGCAGTAGTGGATGCCTGATACTCCACTTAGGAGAGAAAGAATGATTGCAAATCCGAGACAGCCTGGGCAACTTAGCAAGGCTCTGTCTCAGAAGAAAAAATAAAATAAAAAGTGCTGAGGATGTAACTCACTGGTAGAGTGCTTGCCTAGCAAGTGCAAGGCCCTGGGTTCAATCCCCAGTATCACCAAACAAACAAAAATAAATAAATAAAACCAGATTTGTCAATCTGGAAAATAAAACAAGACCTAATCATATATTAACTACAAGAAACTCACTTTTGGGTTTTTTTAAATTGATAAATAAAAATAAATTTTATAATTGATAAATTTTATAATTGACAAATAATAAATAAAATAAAAATAAAATTTATAATTGATAATTTTTATACTTGAAAAGTAAAAATAAATTTTATAATCTATATATTTATGGAAAATATCATGATATTGTGATATACATTGTGGAATGGCTAAATATAGCCAATTAACATATGCACACTTTTTGTTGTGGAGAAAACATACTCTCTTAACAATTTTCAAGTGTAAAATGTGTCATTATTAACTATAGTCACCATTCTGTACAACAGATCTTTTGAACTTATTCCTCCCATCTAACTGAAATTTTGTGTCCTTTGACCAATATCTCCCCATCATCCCCAGCCTCTGGCATCACCATTTTACTCCGGTTCTGTGATTTCTACTTTATCAGAATCTACATATAAGTGAGACCATGTAGTATTTTTCTTCTATGCTTGGTTTATTTCACTCAACACAATGTCCTAAGGTTCATCCATGTTGTCACAAGTAACAGAATTTCCTTTTGTGTTAAGACTGGATAATTTTCTATTGGGTATATATATCACATTTTCTTTATCCAGTGCTAGATATTTAGGTTGATTCCATATCTTGGCGATTGTGAATAATAATGCAATGAGCATAGGATCACAGCTATCTCTTTGGCATATTGATTTAATTTCCCTTGGATATATATCTAGTACTGGTTTTGTTGGATCATATTTTTTAAATTTGAGCAACTTTTATACTGTTTTCCATAATGGCTATACTAATTTATATTCCTACCAATGGTATACAAGGATTTCCTTTATAAAATATATATATTTTTAGTTGTAGGTGGACACACAATCTTTATTTCATTTCTATGTGGTGCTGAGGATAGAACCCAGTGCCACTGAGCCACAACCCCAGCCCCCAGGATTCCTTCTTTTTCTCCCCATCCTTGGCAACACTTATTTTTCATCTTTTTTTTTTTAATGGCCATTCTAATAGGCATGATGTGATAGGTCATTATGGTTTTAATTTGCATTTCCTGATGATTTGTGATGTTAAGCATTTTTCCACGTCTTTCTTGGCCATTTATATATCTTTTTTTTTTTTTTTTTGAGATGTCTACTCAGGTCTTTGTCCATTTTTAAATCATATCATTTGTTTCATTACTATTGAGTTGTCTGAATTCCTTATATATTTTGGATATTAACCACTTATCAGATATATATAGTTTGCAAATATTTTCTCCCATTACATTGGGTTTTCTCTTCTTTATTCTGTTGATTGTTAATCAATCCACTTTAAATATAAAGACCAAAAACAGGCTAAAATTAAAACAATGAAAAAAAGAAACACTATGCCACAATTACCTGCAGAAATATCTTTCTCAATAAATAATAAAAAAGTAGAAAGAAAATCCATAAGTATATGGAATACTTGAACATCAGTATCCATCACTTCAACCTGATTATCATTATTTAAAATATTTTTTTAGTTGTAGATGAACACAACACCTCTATTTATTTATTTTTATGTGGTGCTGAGGATCGAACTCAGTGCTTCACACATGCTGAGTAAGCACTCTACCACTGAGCCCCAACCGCAGCCCCAACGTGATTATTATTTATAGACACTCCGTCCAATAACAGCAGAGGACACTCTCCTCAAGTGCACATGGAACACTAAGATCATATTCTGAGTCATGAAATAAGTCAAAAATTTAAAGGCATTTAAGTCATATAAATCATTGACCGATCACATGCAAAACTAACAGAAAGTAGTCTGGAAAAAAAATCTCTGAATATTTGAATATAAGATAATCTATTTCTAAATAACCCATGATACAAAGGTGAAATCAAATAGAAAATTAGAAAGCATTTTTAAACTGAATTAAACTGAAAATTCAACATATCAAAAGTTTTGGGTGTAGCTCAAGCAGGACTTAGAAATTTATAGCATTAAATGCTTATTTTGGAAAAGAAAAAAGGTCTGGGATCAATTACCTCAGCTTTTACTTTAAGAAACCGGAGTGTGTTTGGGGGGACAAATGAAACTCTAAAAGAGCAGAAGAAAGCAAAAAAAATTAATAAAACAAAACATAAAACCAGTATAAAAAAAATCAATGAAACCAGAAAAGTGTTTACCAGGAAAAAGATAGATGGAGCTGGGGTTGGGAGGCTGGTGGTGGTAAGGGGATGAACAATCATCAGTAACAGCAATGAGAGAGTATTACAAAGGTTATACCATCTATAGGTACTAAAAAAATGATATGGATGATACAAACAACTTTATGTACATAAATTTAACAACTTACATAAAACAGACAAACTCCTTGGGAGACACAGCTTCCAAAGTTCACTCAATAAGAAATAAAAGTCTCAAGTATCCTTATATATTTTTAAAAATATTTCTTTAGTTATAAATGGACACAATACCTTTATTTTTATTTGTTAATTTGTATGTGGTGCTGGGGATCTAACTCAGTGCCTCACACATAACTAGGCAAATGCTCTATCACTGAGCCATAACCCTACCCCCTTATATTTTTTAAGTAAATTAAACTTGCATTAACAAACGTTCCCTCAAAGAAAACTCCAGGTCCAGATGATTTAACCTGGCAATTCTATCAAATATTTAGGGGAAAAAATAATATAAATTTTATACAAACTTTCCCAGAAAATAGAAGAGGAAGGAATCTAGTCTATGGGCCAGCATTACTGTGATACCAGAAATAGACAAGGGATTACAAGAAAACTACAAACTGATTAACTTCATGAACACAGAAGCAAGCATTCTTAACAAAAGTTAGCTGATCAAAACCAACAGTTTGTAAAAGGGATACTATGTCATGATCAATACATTATCCCAGGAAGGTGAGTTTAGTTTAAATTTGAAAATCAGTATAATCCACTATATTAACAGACTAAAAAAAAATGCAGATGCATTGACAAAATTCAATATCCATTCCTGATAAAAACCCTCAGCAGAGTAGAAATAGAAGCCTTCCTTAAGACTTCCTCATTATAATAAAGAGTATCTAGGAAAAATCTATAGTCAATATCACACTTAATGGTGAAAGGTTGAATTTTTCCAAGATGTGGTACAAAACAAAAATATCTGTCCTTATCACCTCTATTCAACATTGTATTAGTGGGTCTAGCTAGTATCATAAGGCAAGAAAACAAATACATCCACATTGGAAAGGAAGAAATACTATTTTTTATTCACAGATAACATGTTTATTGGTAGACTGTACAAAGAAAATCTAGAGTTAATAACATAAAATATAAGATATAAGCTCAACATACAAAAATTAATGTATTCCTATAGAATATCAATCATAAATCAAAATATACTTTTAAATATAAATATAAAATATTTATGAATATAAATATAAAATATATATTATATATATTTATGAATATAAAATATTTATGAATAAATTCAAGAGGTCAGCAAGACTTTTTTCCTGAAAACTACAAAACACTGAGAGATGTTCATGAAGACTGAAATTAATGAAATGTTTATGAAATTGAAGATATAATTCTAATATAAGTTTTCTCCAAATTGATCTATATATTCAATTTTTTTGGGGGGGGTACTGGGAATTAAACCCAGGGATGCTTTATACTGAGCCACATCTCAACTCCTTTATCTTTTTATTTCTAGACAAGATTTTGTTAAGTTCCTGAGGGTCTCTTTAAGTTGCTGAGGCCAGCCTCAAATTTGCAATTCTCCTGCTTCAGTTTTCCAAATCCCTGGGATTATATTTTATGCACCATTGCACTCAGCTTCAATGTACTCTTGATAAAAATCCCTGTGAATTTTTTGTTTACGTAGAATTTGATAAGTTAATTCTAAAATTCATATGGAAATACAAAGGACCCAGAATTGCAAAATCAATATTTAAAAAAGGAAGGTCAAAGTGAGAATTTGTGAGCTACCTGATTTCAAGATTTATTATAAGGCTAGAATAATCAAGAGAGAGTATTTGTAGTGTCAAGAGAGACATATATATCAATGAAACAGAATAAAGTGTCCAGAGCTAGACCTTACATACCTGATTAAAACATGATCCATGGAAGGAGAAAAATAAATAAATTTGACACTACAGAAATGAAGAACTACTTCTGCTTTTTTGAGTGGGTTGGGAAGGGTAGGGCTGGAGATTGAATCCAAGTCTTATGCATGCTAGGCAAACATCTCCAGTATACAAAAATAAAAAATAAAAAAACAGCTAAGTTGGGTTGGGGTTGTAGCTCAGTGGTAGAGCACTTACCACCATGTGTGAGGCACTGGGTTCCATCCTCACCACCAAATAAATAAATAAATAAATAAATAAATGTATTGTGTCCATCTACAACTAAAAAAAAACACCTAAGCTGGCACAGTGGCATACACCTGTAATCCCAGCAACTCAGGAGGCCAAGGCAGGAGGATCACAAGGTTGAGGCCAGCCTGGGCAACTTAACAAGAACCTGTCTCAAAATTAAAAATAAAAGGGCTAGGACTATAGCTCAGGGGTAGAGTGCCCCTGGGTTCAATCCCCAGTACTAGGGGGAGGGGGTGGGAATAAAAGGAAGGAAAGAAGAAAGAAAGAAGGAAGGAAGAAAGATAAGCTCATACTGGGAAATTGTATAATAGTATTTGCCAATTTTATATCTCATAGAAGACTAGTATCCAGAATATATAAATAACCCTTAAAATTAAATAACAATGCCCAAAATAGGCAAAGAAAAGCTGTGAACATTCAACATCTTTAGTTATTAGCAAAACAGAAGTCAAAATCAGTTACCACTATACACCTATTAATGACCAAAATAAAAAAGACAAATCATACCAAATGTTGGTTAGAAGGTGGAGCAACTGAAACTCTCACGCTTCTGGCAGGAGTATAAAACACTCTGCAAAGCAGTTTGGACCTTCTGAAATATGTTAAATATACACTTAAAATAGGGTCAATCATTCTGTTCTTAGGTGTTTATACCCAAGAGAAATCAAAGTATTTGTCCATCTAAAGACTTGCACACAAATGCTCTTAGCAGCCTTTTTTTTTTTTCTTGTAATAAGCAAAAAGAAACTAAATGTCACCAATAGGTGACTGGATAAATAATTGTGGTGTATTTGCATAATGGTTCCTCTTCAGCAATTAGAGGGAATGAGCTTTTGATAGGCAACAACAGAATAATCTCAAAATAATTATGCTGAGTGGAAGATGCCATATAAAAAAGAGTTCATACTGTATGATTCCATTTCTTTAAAATTCCAGAAAATGCAAACTAATGTACAGTAATAGAAAGAAGATCGGTGGTTGCTTAGAGAGGGTGTATGGGGGCGGGAGATGCAGGGAAGGATTACAAAGAAGTACAAGAAAATTTGGAAGGTGATGTACGTGTTCATTACCTTGGTGGTGATGATTTAAAGTATGTATAAATACGTCAAAATGTATACTCTAAACATGCAGTTTATTGCTTTATTAAGCAATAAAATTACTTTAAAATGCCTATAGTGAGGCACACTAGGCGGTAGGCATACTGTGTGCCAGTTTGTTAGAAGTGTGCCAAATGCATTCTTCCCATTTTGTCCTTACAATAAATCTGAGATTAGTACTGAGACTGATTGTTCCCTTTCACAGATGGAGAACACTGAGGTTTAGAGAAGTTGTTTAGAGGCATCCCAGTTAGTAAGTGGCAGTCTGAGCATGCTTTTTCACTCTCAACTGTGAATTTGTGGTAGAAAGATCTATTTTGCAGTAAAGAGGCAAAATAAAGTGCTAAAAGTTCTCTCATTCATTATGTAAATCCTCAGAAATGGGGAGAAAGCAGTTCAAATGCTCATGCCTACTTCACAGAGGGACACGTTGAGGTTCAGCAAGAATGATGACTTGGACACAGTTTCAGACTTGGGGGCTGTGTCTTCCCACTACTTATACCAGGCCCCTGGCTGCGGAAACACAAGCCTCCACGTGCTGTCGGTAGACCTCGAGTCTCATCAGTTGGCCAAAGATGATGTAAATCGAGTCCTTGGGTTTATAGATCAGAAACTTCAACAACTGAGCGCTGTACTACTACCAGACAAATTCCAGAGAAAGGTACGACTTGACATTGACAGGGGCCGCGGAGCGCGAGTCAACACCACACCTTTCGGGTTTCCACTCCGGTGTCTGCGGCGAAGCGGTTCCGCGGCCGGTGCGGCCTTCCGCGCGGCCCCTCCCGCGACTCGGCGGGGGCGTCGTGGAGGCGGGCCCGGGGACGCTCGCTGGCGCTCCGGCGCGGCGCCCCCTGCCGGCGCCCTGTTCTCCTTCGCCCGGATCCGGCCCCGGCGGCGCGGGGACGCCGGCCTGCAAGCCAGCAAGCGGGCGGGCGGGCGCAGTGGGCGAGCGGGCGCGCCCTGCAGGGGTAGGTGGGCCGCGGGGCGAGGGCGGGCGCGGGGCACGGAGTGCGAGCGGGGACAGTCGGGCGGGGGGCGTGCGCGGAGGGGTCGGGCGAGGGGCCGATGGGCGGGTGCGCGCGCGGAGGCGCGCGGCGGGCGGGCGGGCGCGAGTCATCAATTATGCAAGTACTCGGGCGGCGCGGGGGGCGGGCGCGGGGAGCGCTCCAAGATGGCGCCCACCGCAGTCCCGCCCGCCGCAGCCTCGGCGCCTCTGCAGTCCGGCCGCGCCTCCCGGGCCCCGCGCTAGGGCCACCGCCGCCTCGCTCGCCGTCGCTGCCGCCGTAAGTCGCCCCGGAGCCCCCGCCCTGGCGCTGCTCCTCGCCACGGGCTCCCCTTTCCGCCTCGGGACCCTTGAGCGGGCTCGCCCCTCTCCAGTCAGGGGCTTTGCCGCAGAGTGCGCGGCGGGGCTGTGGAACCGAGTTTCTGACCTCCCTGTTTTGGAAGTCTTGCTTCCTTCTACCGTGTTTACTGGGGGCCCCTAGGAGAATCTAGGACCACCGGCCCCACGCCCGGATACCTTTCTCTCCTCGTCTCTCTAGTCTACATTGGGGGACACGGGTTGCCCTCGGTGCCCCTTCCGTGGTTCACCCCCCTCCCCCAGCAGGGGTAGAGTCGGGTCGCTAGCGGGCTTGCTCTGAGAAGGGCAGCACTGTCGGGATCTTCCTATAACAGCCCCTTAGCCTTTCCCCCTCCCCCATGTCTTACTGCATCCTTGTCCCTGATCAGGCTCCAGATTGCTACCAACTGCAGAAGCCAGGTGTTCCTGGGTTCTTTGGGTTGCTAGGACTTCCCCTGTCCTTTACTCGGATGTGTCTGTCCCCCTCCCAACAGGGTGTTCTGTGGCTGTGTTGGGGGCGCCCGGGACCTTCCTCGGCAGGCTAGGATTTCTGCATTAGGGAGTACATCACTTTCAGAATATCCCCCTTCCCCCATCCATACGCCACCCGATGCAGAGCTTGTTCCTCTCCTCCTCGCTCCTCTCCCCCCCCCCCACCCTTACCACCGCCAGCAGCACTCTGGGTTTCTTGTTAGCATAGGGTCCAAGACTGACTGTTTGCCAAATCGCACAGCTTGGACCCTTCCTCTCTACTTCTCTGTTGGTACCTTGGGGGACCGCAGAGCCTCTGCATTTCTCCTGGGAGCTCAGCTCCATCCTCTCCATTGCCTCTCCATTGCCAGCAGCAACCACCGGTGGAGACTTGGCAGCTAACTTTTCAGGGGGAGGGGGAGTAGGCCAGGGTTGTTAGACCCCTCTAGGGGACCCAGCTTTGAGTTGGCATGGAGTGGGAATCATTTTTCAGCTTGATAAATAGGATTCTTTAAACCATGTATTGCTTCCAACTACTCCACCCTATGCCCTTTTCCTCACTTACACTGCAGTTTTTAAGCATGGGGGAATACATTTTATATCTGGAGATTCCAAGATTCACATCAGTGTTCATGATAAATGAATGTCATCTGTTTGGGGGAGGTGGGTAGAAGAAACTTTGCATTGCATCTGGCTGAATTCAGGGGGAGGGAGTAATAATTAGCATGGAGCAAGCTCTGCTACACAAGAGAAGCCGCTTTAAATGCACAGTGGGCACCAGAGAGGCAGGGATGGAAGCAGGAAGTGTGGGTGAGGACCTTGAGGGCAAAGAGGGGAGAGTGCTTTTTAAAAATAACTGTTTTCTCAAGTTTGAACCTGGAGAGATCCTTTAGAGAGCTAGTGGTGTGTTAGGGCTGGGGGATGTTTTAGCTTTCCAAGAGAGATTTCGGGTGTGGTAGGTTTTTCACGGTCTCACAGTCTCTCTGTACTTCTTTTTCTCCACGTGCATTAGAAGATATGGGGGAGGGGGCTTTTTTCCTTCCTCAAAATTTTTTTTGATGTGTAATGCAAATGGCTGGACAACATTACAGCCTAGTACCAGGATGGTAGGAATCTTGGGGAATTCAGATTTAAAATGACAAAAGCTACATTGTAGCACATTGTCTGTAACCTGGTTCTTGAAATACTGCAGCGTTTTTTTTTTTTTTTCCTTTGGAACTCATGACCTATAAGGCCTTCAGTTCTCCCTGAAAGAGGATTTGATTGCTTGTTGGGGGGTGGGGGTGGTAGTGATGGTTCCGTGTTCAGCAAGCATTCTCTGTCCTAGAAATTGAGGCTGTCCCTGGAGAAGGCTGCAAGCATGTTCTATGTTCTCAGAACATCTGATTCAGGGTGTATGTAAATGCGTTGTGTTTCTTAGTAGGGTTGGTCACAGGTATTGCAAAGCAGTTCTTGATGGTACAGGCTAGTTTTATTGGTTTCTTGGGTTCAGTTTGAGAGGCTGACTTTATATGCTTTTGGTTTTCATTTGGGGCTTTGTCAGCTTTTATCAAAATATTTGAAAGATTTTGTTTTAAGCTGATAAAGAATAATTAAGGAGAATATAGCCTGCTTAAACACACATAACCCTACAGTTGCTTCCTTGTAGGACCCTTAACAAATTTTTCTTGAGCTCCAGCTTCCGATTGCCTTTATTTAGGCTTGTACCAGGGTTTGGTGGTGTGGTGCTGAAAGGACAGTTCCCCAACCAGTTCTGCAGTGAAGAGCACACATGCTGGTCAGGATTTGGATTTTTCTTTGCTTTATATCCTTCGTTTAGCAGGCTTTCCTGTGGATGTGCATGTGTATGCGCAGCTGGGTTTGTATTTGAGGTTGAAGGCCTAGTTATCACATTTTATTACTCCCACATAACTGTCCCTCATGGAGACAGTGTTTTACAGGCTGCCACAGATCCATATGTAAATCATACAGTGATCTGCTGACTGCATTAATTCAGTACATTTCAGTCATTTCAAATAGCAAGACACTGTTAATATTATGGATATTTGGTTTTCACTAGAAAGAATTAGATAGCTTGCCAGGCTAATCAGGATCAGAAGGGCATCTTCCCTGGGTTGATCTGAATATGAGCTGCAAAAGAGACAGGTCACAATAAGCTGGTCTGTAATCCATTGTATCACCAAAGTTTATTCATCCAAAAATTCATTTTAAACTCATAGAAAGGGAAGAGGACCATAAAATTAAGCTTGTACACCCTTCCACCTAACCCAGGAATTCCTCTTACAGGAGATTTCTGCTTTGAATACTTTCATTGGTAGGGAACTTATTACCACAAAAATAGCCCATTCCACGTGGATTCCAGTGTGATTGAAGTACTTTAATCTCACTGAAAAGTTAACATAAATCAAGTCAAAAGACATATAAATTAGGTTTAGGTTATGGGGAAATGTCATTTTTGTGCTTACCAAGAAAAGATTGGGACTTAATGAAATTATTTATACAAGAAACCTGTAACTACATGAAAAGAATACAAAGGGACGTGTCTACTTAAAGCAAGAAAAACATTCTATGAATGGAAAGAAAAATAATTATCTTTAATATGCTGGTATTATGTAACAAGTTGTTCTAGAAGACACATGCTTGAATTAATGAATACTTAATTTCTATGGATTATATCTAAGGAGAGTAAATCCACACTGTATGGAAAGTGTTAACCATTTTATCTAGCGAGAGAAACCACTTACCACACTTAAAAAATAATACTGCAGAAAAAGTTAATATATGTAAAAACAGGAAAAGAGTCATTAGTCTTAACATCCTGAGCAAGAGTTGTCTGTGTTTGTTTTTACAGTCTTTTATTTCATTTTTTTTTTTTTTGCAGGAAGTATTTGAAAAATACTCTGAATGCCAATATTTTTAAATCAAGCCTTTCAAGCTTTTAAATTCATCATCTACTAGTCAGTTGTTTAGGGTCTTAAACTCTACATTGTCTTATTTCAGTTTACCTTTTTCTTGGCCCTTTTTAACTTTTTGGAAAATCCATATTTATTGTGAAAGAATTTACTTATAGAATTGGATTCCTTTGACATCTCTTAAATTTAGTAGCTAGAGGAGTAAAACTTTTTTTTTTTTTTAAGTTAGTGATTCAACATACAGTCTTACTCGTACCTACTATGCTCAAGAAATTGTACTAGGAACCAGATTAGAAGAAAATGCTGTGCTCAAATACTGGTGGTTTAAGGAAGGAAATAGAACTTTCACCCTTTAGGTTTATTGATTGCTGAAATGTTTGGCAGCCTATTAGGTTGAGCCCAGTGATTTAACCTAAAGAAGAAATAGTTTGCACAGGAATGGGAAGGAAATGAAGGGAGGGGGAAAAAAAAAGACAAAGGAGAAGTCTTCTGGAAATTTTTTTCTGTCCATTTGTGAAGTTGTAGAAACTTAGCCAAGACACACAGTTAAGTACTATGTTAGGAATTAAGGTGAAATGAAGGCCCAAGAAGGTTGCCATAGTTACACTATTGAGACTAAAAGTCAGGATAGTATGGGCTTTGGTGTCAGGCAAAACTAGGTTCATATACCAACTCTGCTGCTTATTTACTTTGTGACCTTAGGCAAGTTATTTAATCTGTCTGGGCTTCAGTGTTCTCATCAATAAAAATAGCAATAATAATACTTACATTGCAGGGTGTTTGTGGGGATTAAATGAACTCTGTTTCCTTATGGTTTCTGACACAGTATATATTAGTTCCTTACTCTCTAGATATTGAGCAGCTTAGTGTGTGTTTTTATTTGTATTTGATAAGTGTATGTATATTGTTGTAAATTTTAGGAGATTGAAAAGCAGCTGGTTTCTTTATCCTCAGTCTGGCATAGCAGATTGAATCTGCAGGTTCTTTAACTTAAATGGACATTACTAGTCTACAAAGAGAAAAGTTTTATTGTACGTTTGTTGTGTTGGCCTTTACTGCATTATCAGAGTAATATTCTTACTCATTCCCCAACTACACTAGAATAGGACTCCACCAAAAAGGAATGCTTTGGTACTCACCAGCTGGCAGGCAACTAAACTGTTTTTAACCATAGTCTGGAATCTGAAGGTGGAATGAACCCAGAAATTAGGGCCTGCTTTTATTCTGTTCTGAACTGGGTTTTTAAAATCATGTTTAAGTGATTATATGAGTTTGGAGTTGCTTTTATCCCAATCATTTTAGGTTTTCCATGGTATAGTCATTGAACTTCTTTGTTTGAATAAATTTCATACATTTAGGTCTCACAAATGACCTTTGGCAATTATTACTTTATATTTGTCTGTTTTCAAAACTTTTTTTCTTTTTTGGTGGTACTGGGGATTGAACCCCTGAGCCTCATGCATGCTAGGCAAGTGCTCTGCCACTGAGCTACATCTCTAATCCTGTTATCAGAACTATTAAAAATGCTTCTATCAGTTGATTGTTGAAGTTCGGTAAGATGAATATTATGTTACCCATTGTATAGTTAAGGAAACTGAAACTCAGTCCATAAGATTGAGTGGTCCAGGGTTAAGGACTAGTTAACTAGTGGAGTACAGACTGGTATTCAAGTTAGCTGACTCATGCTTAAAATTTTTTTCCCATTAAATGGGGTTATATTCTGATGTTCATATAACCAAGTAATGTGAACAATTTTGGTTTTATTTTAAGAAATTATCATTATCCTAGGTAGCTAAACATATCTTAGTGAGTGGGCATAATGAAAGATTCTGAGATAGGCAGAGGGAGGGCAAAAGTACCTTTGGAAGAGAGCATTTTGGAAAAGGAAGGATGAAGGGAAATGAACTGAAATTGTATCAATTAGTAGAATATGGGTGAAAATAGGAGGCATCAAAGTAATACACTTATTTTCCTTTTGTAGCTATCTTAGCTACTGTGTGTGTGTGTGTGTGTGTGTGTGTGTGTGAGAGAGAGAGAGAGAGAGAGAGAGAGAGAGAGAGAGAGATATTCAACCCTTTTGGTGCTCTACCACTTAACTACATCCCTAAACCTTAATTAAAAAAAAAAAATTGACATAGGGTCTTGCTAAATTGTGAAGGATGTCCTCAAATTTGTGATCTTCTTGCCTCAATCTCCCCACTAGCTGGGATTACAGTGTGTACAATTATGCCTGGTTGCTACTTTTTAGATAGACATCATGTCTTAGTATCTGCTCATCTTTCTCTATAACTCTTGACATAAATATACACACCTTGTTACTCAGAAATTGCCAACCTTAGTTATAACCAGGACTGTAGAGAATTGTGGCCCCTGTCACCCAGATATCTTTGCTTATGCAAGACTTAAATTATCATAGGTCTCAGAGAACAAAGGCATGCTGGGAATTAGTGCTAGGAGGAGTAAGCCAGTTGGAGCAGAAGTAATTCTGTGAAGGCTTTGGGCTAGAAGAGCAAAGGTAAAAGAATAATAGTCAAGATTTTCCTTTAGAAATATAGCAACAGAGAAAAGCAGTAAAATAAAAGCGGGAAACTTCAGGTTCTAAGAGGTACTCTTGATTTGGCACTGTAGCTCCATTGCTCCTGGCAGGAGTTGATTGGGCTGGGATGACTAAACAGGTGGAGAGGTTGGGAACACTTTTATAGTTACTTTTGGAGAGACCTCTTGTGTTCATTGGGCTTGTCCCAGTCTGGAAATGGAAAACCCTGAAATCCCTCAAAAGTCCTATTAACAGGCTCCTTTCATGTTCAGTTCATTAGTGTGGTTTTTATGCTGTTTAATCTTCTGAGTTTCTAGAGAATAAGAACATTAGATAAGTTGTGAATTATACATTTATTTTCCTCCTTTTCCCTATGTTTTGAGTATTTAACTGATTATTGACATTTCTACCAGAGTGGAGGGAAGGGAGAAAAAGTCAAAGTTAAAATGTTACTTTTAATTTGTAGATGATTGATAATGGAGGAGATTGCAACTACTTTATCAATGAAAAAGTAATTGATTTTTGATCTGTTCTTATTCCCTCCCTATTTTAATTGCATGGACAAGTGAATGCTGAGCTTCCAGAAGCTTAACAGCCATTGCAAGCCAATGTGTAATAGCATTTTTCCTTCATTTTGCTGAACAACAACCCTGTAAACAAATAGTGCTTAATTTATTATATGGTTAACTCCTTATTTTAGGAGGAATTCTTTTTTCATTTAAGCATAATGCAGCAGGCTTTTGTGTCACATTCACTAATGTCTTTTTGTCTTAGCAAGAAGCTGAATAAAATGCTTTTAAATGAAAACAAATTGATACATTATTATTAAATTGCAGAGAAGACTTAACCAAGTTGCGAATGGGACCTATAGAGTTCAGAAGACTCAGAAATCTCATTCACCATAGAATTATCAATTGGATTTCCTGAGATTTGGGTGTAGACTAAAGAGATATAATGCTGTGTTTCTAGGGGACAATTCCTTGATGATAGCAAAACATTTTTAAAAGATTTTTTATTGTGATAAGGATGAAAATGTTGGGAGTATGAGGAATCATCAGAAGGGGAGAGTGAGGGAAACTAAATAACAGAGGTGAAAATGGACAAGGGAATTAGATGTGAATATGGAGAATTACTTATATTTTAAGAGAAGGTGTTCATTCCTCTCCAAAGAGTCCCATCTAGAGTGGTCCATCTAGAGTGGTCCTCATCTTTCGGACAGGGCACAGAAACTTAGGAAGGTGGGATTTTTGTTTGTTTTGTTTTTAAATATTATTCTTAGCTCTGTTAGAACTTTGCTACAAGTTGCTTTCTTTATATGATCTTTGCATTAGGAAAACTAGAGAATATTTTCTTGTTTTATTCCAAAAAAATTAGTAACATTCTTAAATGTTTCTTTTATTTTTTCCCTTTTTTAAAAAGGACTTTTAGTTATTTAATATGTAAGTCTTTTCTCTGCTGAGTGCAGTGGTACATTTCTATAATCCCAGTGACTTAGGAGGCCAAGGCAGGAGACTCCGTGATTTGAGGCCAGCCATAGCAGCTTAGGCCCTAAGCAATTTAGCAAAACTCCCTAGTTTCCTCCCCACAATTTTTTTTTAAAGGCACTGTTGATGGTATCTCTTTCATTCTAATTTATCTTTTATGTAATATTTGTTTGAATAGTTCATAGGGGCAGAGGGTTAAAAAATCAGAAGGTTCGAAGTTTTCTTTTTGTCTCCCAGTCATTTTGTATGCACTCCATAAAGGCAACTCATTACCAAATTTCTTGTGTAAATTTTCCTACCTACATATACACATATACACTTTATCTCCCTCTGCAGCTGCTGCTCCCACCCCCCAGTTGTTTCCAATTATCTCTTAAAGGAAGACTGTTAAAATAGTTTATGGATTTGAATTCTCATTATAGATATCTTAGATCTAATTGGAAGAATCAAATGCTGTCCCAGTTTTGGGCACCCTAGACTTCTGGAGAAAGCCCTAAGCACTGCCAGCTACATAAGTCACCAGGCCTTCATGTGTGGTTTTATCTGTATCTCCAAGATTTAAAATCTTTTGTGGTAAGAAGTAAAACTGAACTTATTCACAAACAACACAATCTTCTATGTTGAATATCCTAAAGAATCTACAGAGAGCCAGGCACAGTGGTGCATGACTGTAACCCCGTGACAGTGAGTGACTCAGGAGGCTGAGAAGGAAGATCACAAATTCAAGGCCGGCTTCAACACCAACAGTGAAGGTTTGAGCAAGGAAAATATTGAGTATATGGTCTAGAGGAAGAGAAGGAATAAGAATGTCTTTCAAGAACTCCAGTACCTTATGTTCAACATGAAAGCCACAGGTGGAAGATGAAGAATGTCAAAGAAGGATCAATAATGAAAACAAAAGTGCAACAAAATAATTACTTTGCTAGACAAGAATTAACTAGTAAGGAGGAAAGGGAAACCCCTGGAGAAGGTGCCACTGCATTGTCATTCTGCTAAACTAGAGAAGGACATGCCCAGAAGGGTCCTTTTGGGCTTGCCCAGAGACAGAGTTCCACTGAGTAGAAAAGCTCAATTTGTTGAAATTATTTTTTTTTAACCACTAGAGTTACTGAGTTCTTGCAAATTCCATCATATTTAACAGAGTTTGTACTCAGACAGTTGGCAGAAGACCCCAGGGTTTGCTGTGGAACCAGTAGAGCTAGCAGAGTTCACATACAAGATGTTAATAAATTTAGAGCTCTATTTAGGGATGCAAAGCACCCTTACAGTAGTTCATTAGGAGGTTCTCTGTGCCATCACATTATTTGTACTTGCCTTCTAGTTTGAATCTCAGGCTAATAGCCATTAAATAATAGTGCTCTTGGAAGGCATTCTTAAGGTAGCATGGGATGAGGAAAGTTCATGAAGACCATTTGACTGAATGATGTCATCTGTTGTATTAGTCTGGATGTTCTTGTGCAAGTAATATTTTAATAGCTCTATAGTCTTTTTTTTTTTTTTTTTTTTACTTTTTAGCTTTGTTTTTATAATTCTTCCTTGTGTCTAGAAAAGGTGTAAGGGGCTACGTAAAGCCCAAGATGGCTTTTATTGAACGCACAGATTGAAAGATACAGTATAGTAGGGAAACAAGATAAAATAATCTTGTACATATTTCACTTGCCTTACAAGGCCTTTTTTCCCCTCCTGATTCACATAGGAAACTTTGACTATAAGTACCCAAGGGGTAAGATTTTTTTTAATATTTTATTTTTTAGTTGTAGTTGGACACAATACCTTTATTTATTTATATTTATGTGGTACAGAGGATCAAACCCAGAGTCTCGCACGTGCTGGGCGAGCGCTCTACCGCTGAGCCACATCCAAGTCTCTGATTTTTTTTTTTAATTTGTTCTAGTTAGTTATAATGCCAGCAGAAAGCACTTTGACATATTGTACACGAATGGAGCACAACTTTTCATTCTTCTGGCTGTATAAATAATTTTGAGATCTTAAGGTAAACTTATGGCAATAAAAATTTCTCAAAAACATTTATATTACAGGACAAAGAACGTAAGTACATTTTTGTCTTTTTGTGTTGAGTGAATATCAGAGACTTGCTAGTAATAGATATGAGTGTTTTCCATCTTAAATTTTTACTAGATTATATCTCACTTGACCCTTGGAAGCTGATGTGTTTTTTCCTAGCCACATGTGTCCTGGTCATTAGTAAGTCTTTGGTTTATCTTGTAACTTGTAGGAAGTGATAAGTCTTTCACCCCCAACTCCTTTGCATGCTGCCTTGCTGGTTTCCATTGGTGAGGCATAGCAATTGAATGGGAGTATTACTTATATGCCATTTGGCCTCTGCTCTGGCGCCCTGTCTTCACCCAGGGAGGTGCTCAGAGAAAGGTGGGGTTTTGTTTTAATGAATGATGAATTCATTACTTAGTGCTACTGTTGCAAAATCTCAAGAAAAAAAGAATTCCCAGAAAGCATGGAAAGTATCTATATCACTTTTCTAGCCAGGATTCCTGAGCCATTAGCTCCTTATAGGTGCTTCTTCTGTTTTCAAATGTTGAGTTGTCAGGCCATTCCAATTTTTAATTCCATGATTTAATCACACAACCTAGTAAGAACTGTTGTCTGTAGGAATTGAATACGAACTTTTGGTAGTATTTCATCGGATAAATTACTTGAGCATATTTTCTCCTATTGTGTAGCTTTTCTTCTCTTAACAGTTTCTTTTGTAATGCTAAATTTTTATTGGGTCCAATTTGTCAATTTTTTTTTTTTTTGTCATTTATAAGACCTATTTGTTTAATTCAAGATGTTCTTTTAAAAGTTTTGTGGCATTGCATTTTATGTTTAGATCTATGTTCTGTTCAAGTTAATTTTTTATAAGGTGTAATATTTAGTTTTTTTTTTTTTTGCACATGGACATGTGATTGTTCCAGTGCCATTATTGTTGAAAAGGTGATCCTTTCTCCACTGCATTGATTTTGGGTTTTTTGGAAGTCAGTTGTCTGTATTTTGTAGAGGTCTATATCTGGATTTTCTATTCTGTTCCATTGATTATGTGTCTGTTCCTTCACCAATATCACACTATCTTGATTACTATAGCTTTATAGCAAGATTTTACTATGGCTTTATAGCAAGTTGTGTCATATGAGTTTTTCAGTTTTTTTTTTTTTTTTTTTTTTAATATCTTTATCTCTTTATTTTTATGTGGTGCTGAGGATCGAACCCAGGGCCCCGCACATGCTAGGCGAGCGCTCTACCGCTGAGCCACAACCCCAACCAGCTTTTTTTTTTTTTTAAGAGTTAATTTACTCTTATTTTTGTGGAGGAGTTTTGCATCTACAAGAAGATAGTTTTGTTTTTTCTTGTACTATCTTTGTCTAGTTTTGGTATTAGAATAATGTTGGCCTTCGTCAGAAAGGAAGTGTCCTTTTATTTTGTATTATATTTGGTAGAATTCTCCAGTGAAAGCATCTGAGTCTAGGATTTTCTTGAGCAAAGATTTTAAACTAGAAATTAGATTTCTTTAATAACAATTCAGGATATTTATTTCTTTTGAAGTAAGTTTGGTAATTTGTGACTTTCAGGGATTGGTCCATTTAATCTAAATTGTCCAATTTATGTGTATGGGTTTGTTTGTAGTATTCCCTTATTATCCTTAATGTCTATAGTAGTATATCTTCTTTGATTTCTGATATTGATAATATATAATTTTTCCTTCTTTGCTTGGCTAGAAACTTATCAACTCTGTTTATCTTTTCAAAGAACCAGTTTTTGGTATTATTGATCCTTCTCTATTGTTTTTCAGTTTTTAATTTAGTTGATTTTAGCTCCTTATTTTCTTCCTTCTGCTAGCTTTGAGTTAATTTATTCTTTCTGTTTTTCTAAAGTAGGAACTTAGGTTATTGATTCAAGACCTTTTATCTGTTTTAGGGGGGATACAGGAGTTTATTTTTTAAAATATTTATTTTTTAATTATAGGTGGATACAATGTCTTTATTTTACTTTATGTGGTGCTGAGGATTGAACCCAGTGCTTCACGCATGCTAGGCGAGCCACAACCCCAACCCAGGAATTTATTCTTTTTAATGTAAGCATTTTATGTATAAATTTCTTTCTAAGCACTGCTATGGGTGCATTTTACAAATTTTGATATGTTTGATTTTTATTTCCTGTAGGATGGAATTTTTAAAAGCCCCTTGTTTGGGGTATTGGGAGATTCTTCAGTGTCTTTGTTTTATTGATGTCTAATTTAGTTCTGTTATGACTAGAAAATATACTTTCTATGATTTCAATAGTGTAAAATTTGTGAAGGTTTGTTTTATGACCTGAGGTCTGGTCTTCCTTGTTGACTGCTCCATGTGCTCTTTTTTTTTAAAAAACAAACAAACATTTTTTTAGTTGTCAATGGACCTTTATTTTACTTATTTACATGTGGTGCTAAGGATCAAACCCAGTGCCTCACACATGTGAGGCAAGCACTCTGCCGCTGAGCTATAGCCCCAGCCCCTCCAAGTGCTCTTGAAAAGAACATATGTTCTGTTGTTAAGTGGAATTGCCTGTAAATATCCTTTATGGCAAGTTGGTTAATGGTATTTTAAAATTTTCTTTGTATCCTTTTTCATTTTTTGTCTACGTGTTTTAATGATTACTGAAAAAGGAAATTTGATTTGTCCATTCCTTGTGTTAGTTTCATAAGTTTTTGCTTCACATATTGTAAGATTCTTTTCTTGAATACATACACATTTAGGATTGTTTTCGTTTTTTAATAAATTGACCATTTATTGTTATTTAGTGTCTCTATTTATCTCTGAAAATTTTCCGTGCTTTGAGGTCTACTCTCTGTTGAGGGTGGTGGTGCATGGCTATAATCCCAGTGACTCAGGAGGCTGAGGCAGGAGGATCGAAACTTTAAAGGCAGCCTCAGTAACTAAGCAAAGCCCTAAGCAACTTAGTGAGACCCTGTCTCAAAATAAAAAATAAATAGTGGTGGGGGTTGTGGTTTAGTGGTTAAGCACCACTAGGTTCAATCCCTAGTAACAAAAAAGAAGAAGAAGAAAAAAAAGAAGTCTACTGTATGATATTAATAAAGCCACACTGGCTTTCTGATGATTCATATTTTTGTGTATTTATTTTTCCTTTTTTTTACTCAAAAAAATCTTTTTATCTTGAAGTAATTTCAGGTGCGTGAAAAGTTACAAAAATAGTACAGAGTTCCTGTATACTCTTTACCCAGCTTCCCCTAATGTTAACATCTTTTATAACCATGATTAAATGTATTGAAACGAAGATTTTTACATTGATATTTACATTGATTCTATTAAGTAAGCTACAGACTTTATTTGGATTTTACTAGATTTTCTACTAATGTCCTTTTTCTATTCCAGGATCCAAGCCAGGATACCATATTGAACCCTTTTATTTTTAACCTATATATATCATTGTATTTAATGTGGGTTTCTGATAGAGAGTATGGAATATGTCCTGTGGTTTTCTTTAATCCATTTTGACAATCTCTTCCTCCTTATCCCTTCCCCCTCCCCCTTTCCTGGGAATTAAACCAGGGATTCGAATGCCAGGCAAGACTGTACCTCTGAGCAACATCCCCAGCCCTTTTTTTATTTTTTTATTTTGAGACAGGGTCTTGCTGAGGTGCCCAGATTGGCATAGTACTTGTGATCCCCCTGCCTCAGCCTCCCTAGTAGCTGGAATTATAGGTATTGTGCATTGCATTCTATTTAAATTTTTATATGGGAGTTTTCTTTTCTTTTTTTTTTTTTTTTACTTTATCCCTTTTTATAGTTATTTTAGTATTGCACTAGGGATTACAATATACATAAGTGTTCAATCTGCTTAGAATTAATATTTTACCACTTCCAGTGAATTGCAAAATCCTGAGTACCACATAGATCTCTTTACTGTCTTTTTTTCTTTTTAGTACTGGGGATTGAACCTAGGGGCACTTCATTACTGTGTTACATCCTCAGCCTTTTTAATTTTTTTGTTTTGAGAGGGTTCTTGCTAAGTTGTTTAGGGCCTTGCTAAATTGCTGAGGCTGGCCTCGAACTTGCAGTCCTCCTGCCTCAGCTTCCAGAGTGACTGGAATAATAGGCATTTGCCATGATGGCTCTTTATCTTCTTTTCTGTGTAATTGTCACATGTATTTTATCTACATACATTGAAAATCCCTTCAACAGTGTTATAATTTTGTGCTTTCAATCATCATTAATATTTTAAAGAACTCCAAGAGGAGTAAATAGTTTATTAAAATAAAACAGAGAATGTTTCTTTTCTGTTTGTTAGTTTGTTTTAGGAGATAACTCATCTAGTTAGGTTCAGGCTAAAATTCCTCCTGCCTTTTGTGGTCTGGGATCTGACATCAGTTCAAATTTCAAAGTATTTACTATGCTATTTCTGTTTGTCTCACATATGTACTAACCAGTGGCTAGTCTCAGACCAGGCAGTTTTATGTATAACCCTGTGATCAGTTGTCAAAATCTTGTTGAGCGCCTGTAATCCAATCTCCTCCCAGGCTGAGGCAGGAGGACTGCAAGTTGGAGCCTAGCCTGGGCAAGATTTTGTCTCAAAAGAAAAAGTAAAATAAGAAGGGCTGGGAGTATACCTCAGTAGTATAGTAGAATAATTTTCTAGTATGCATGTGTGAGGCCTTAGGTTCAATCTCTAGTAAAACACACACACACACACACACACACACACCACACTCTTTGATATGTTGTTTAGGATCAGACACATGCATGTGCAACTTGGGGATGGGCTCCATGGTTCATACATAGCTTTAATGAGCTCCTTCCTCTTCTAGTTGTTCCTCAAACTTTCCAAATCCAAATGATTATCCTTCCTGCATTTTGTCTAGAAATCTAGGTCTTTAGTTCCTCTCTGCTCTGCTTCGCACTTTCTTTGATCTACTTTGGGAATCAAATGAGAGGATAGGGAGAGACAGCAGTGGTGACTCTCCCTGTGCTCTTGGGATCCCAGTTCTCCTGGTCTGATAAAACATCACTTTGCCCATCTGGCTACTACAGCTGTTGTCATTGCCATAGCTGCCTCAAGGTAGGGCAGGAGAGAACAGAAGAAACAATCGGGATTTCCTCTACCCCCTCGATTGTTTAGGGACTCTTTCCCGTTTCTTTGACCACAAATGGAGGTCTTCTGTTGGTGTTTGTTCTGTGTATCTGGTACACATTTCTGGATTTGAACTGCCTTTGAGAGTCTAGGCCAGGAGATACCAGAAAGCAAAAAAAAAAAAAGAGGGGAAACTCAGTTTCATAATACTTTGGGTTTTAGATTTTTTTTTCTCATTCTACCTGCTATCTGTAACTTCATAGAATCATCAGCTACTCAGGGATTTTAGTTGGATTGACTGGAAAATACAGGGTGGAATGGCCTTAGTCCATCTCATCTGAAACCAGTTAAACACTTGCTCAGAAAGGAACAAGGCTGGCTCAGAAAGGAGCAGAGTGAGAAAGGTGGTGGTTGGGACCCAGATTATCAACCCCGAGATATCAAGCGACCAAACTGATGAGTCTCGGGATCCCCAGTGGAGGGAATCCTCCCAGGAAGGACTTCAGTGTTTTTGATCTCACCTCCTCTTTTTTTTTTTTTAAGTATTTATTTTTTTTAGGTGGACACAATATCTTTATTTCATTTTTATGTGGTGCTGAGAATCGAACCCAGTGCCTCACACATGCTAGGCGAGCGCGCTACCACTTGAGCCACATCCCCAGCCCTCACCTCCTCTTTTTTAAATTTTTAATATTTTAAATGAAAATTCCAGATAATATCTCTACTTAGTGCCAAATTTGAAAGATGTAAAGTGAAGAGGTTAGTCTTCCTCATTTACCTGTCTCCTCCACAGGTGGTGACATTCCCTGGAGGCAACTACTTACCAGTTTTTCATGTCTCCTTACAAAAACATTCTACAATGTTAATAAAGGAAAAATATGGATAAGTGTGCATATCACAACAAAATGGTGGCTCATTGCACACACTGTTGTATGTCTTGCTTTTTCACTTAATTTGTCCTGGAAAGCTTTCCATGTCAGTGTCTGTAGAAGGTCTTATTCTTTTATCAGCTGTGCAAAATGCTCATTAAATGGATTTATTATTTTGTAAGTCCATTTTTTAATCAATAAATGTACATTTGTTTAGTAAATAAGGAGCAATTATTCCATTAATTTTAATCCTTTATTGTTACAGAAAATTGCATAGAATTTCTTTGTATACCCATCCCATATATGTAAGACTGTGTCTATAGAATAAATACCTGGGAGTGGAATCATTGAGCTAAAGCTGTATATTCATTTTATTTGCTAATAGCATTTTGATGTTTTATTTCATATGACTGCTAATAATTCATCAGCTTTTAAACCTTGATGGGGTAAAGAATTTTAGAATAGGTAATAGAAACCTTCATATAATCTGAAATGTTTTTTCTAACTCGGGTTGACATTGAACTCTGATTCTGCCAAGTCTTTTACCAAAATTATTTGGGGAAAAATTAAATGGATCAATTGGCATTTTCCTTCTTTCTTCCCCACTTTGAATTCTCGTAAGAGACTTGTTAAGTGACTAATTAGAAAACAGCCAAAAGGAAAGGATATGACATTCAGGAGTATTTGGATGACCAATTGCTCAGTCAATTTCTAATCCTCAAATTTGGTTTGAATTAGTTCTTTTCTGCTGAGGAACATTTTATCTATCATGTGTTTTTAGCTACATAGCCATGTCTATGTAAGTAGAGAAGCAAGTGAAAGCAATCATTTATTGCATGATGGTAGAAAAAGAAGCCCTATAAAAGTAATGATTTTATTTTTTCTTCTGATCTCTAGATCAGCACATGTAATACAAAAAAGTTTTGAGCAGGGTCAAAATGGCAAGCAGGCCTGCCGTTGAAGCCAGAGGTTAAATAATATTCAAGAATGGCATTATAATGCTGCAGGATTCAAGAGCTGGGGTTAATGCGAGATGATACAGTATATGAGGATGAAATGTAAAAGAAGCCATAAGAAGTCTTCTTGAGGACCTTTATAATGACAGGATGTTTGGCATTAAGATAGCCTTGGGGGCTGGGTTGTAGTTCAGTGGTAAAGCACTTGCCTAGCATGGGTGAGGCCCTGGGTTTGATTCTCAGTACTATATAAAAACAAAAGTTAAATTATTTAAATATATATATATGTGTGTGTGTGTGTGTGTATATCTATATGTATATATATATATATATATATATATATATATTTAAAAATATATGTATATATTTTAGTTGTAGATGTACTCAATACCTTTATTTATTTTTACGTGGTACTGAGGATCGAACCTAGGGCTTCACACATGCAAGGTGAATGTTCTACCACTGAGCCACAACCCCAGCCCCAAAGGTTAAATTCTTTTTTTTTTTTAATATTTTTTTAGTTGTAGATGGATACAATATCTTTATTTATTTTTATGTGGTGCTGAGGATCAAACCCAGTGCCTCACACATACTAGGCGGGCACTCTACCACTGAGCTACAGCCCCAGCCCAAAGGTTAAATTCTTAAAATAAATAAACAAACAAACAAACAAACAAATAAATAAATAAATAATAGCAATGGACCTGACCATGAGGCATCAGATCACTCCTAAAGAGCAGTGGAAAAAATATGAGGAGGATAAATTCTATCTTGAACTCTATCTCAAAAAGGTTATTCAGGAAAGAAAAGAGAGAAGAATGGGAAACGAAGA
Organism: Marmota monax; assembly: GCF_021218885.2. Lineage (NCBI taxonomy): Eukaryota > Metazoa > Chordata > Mammalia > Rodentia > Sciuridae > Marmota > Marmota monax. The sequence continues at coordinate 32,448,565 of NW_026695227.1, forward strand.
ATCATGTAGTTGAAATCTGTCCTCATAGTATTTTTATGAAGTTGGTTAAACGTGAAACATACAATTTAAAAATTATTTGGTCTGCATATGTATTACTTTAAATAAAGTCTGTTTTAAAAAAAGTTTTGTGCAAATAGCTTTCTTGAAAAAATAATATTATGGAGACAGAATATTAAAGCAGTGTCATTCAGGATTATTTTGATGATTTGCTGTGTTTACTGGAAATAAAGGGTTTCTTAGAAGATCTGAAATACAGATTTTTTTTTTAGTACAGGGGGACATTTTCCTGATAATAATCCTTTTAACACTGTACTTAGAATCAAAAGTCAGAACAATTAAGTGCCTAAAGTTTTCCAAATTTACTTAGTTATGATTATGTATCTGCTTCAGTTAATTTTAGTAAATCTTAAGTAAAATTAGCTATATAATTAATCTGAACAGAGAAAAAAGAGTATTTTATAGTGATGGTGTGTTCTTTGCAAGAGGGTGCCCTTCTTAGACTATAAAGTAATGAAACTGGTCTTGGTAGCTCTTCAAATAGTCATCTTGTTTTAATTTTTTCTTTATAGATCCTGTATAATGAGAAAAACTGAAATGAGCCTAAAGAAATACAATGCTATAAAAATACAAAAGAAAGAAAAAAAAACCCAGCTGTTTCAGAAGGCTGTGCATTTAATACAAAGAGGCAATTATTGCATGAAATACACTTGGAGTTTCTTGTTTGAATGTCCTACTGAACCTGTTCCATATAAGTCTGATTAAAAAGAATAAGAAAAGGCTGTGTAGGATCAGATGCCACTATGGAATATACTAAGAAGGAGAAAATCGTGGTTCTTGCAAAGGCTTAGTGGTGCGGGCTTACTGGGAGATATACAGAGGTATTTGTCCTTGATCTTTCCTCAGATAATGACTTTGTAGAGTAATGCAGTGAAGGAACACGTTAAGATATTTTTTATTGCTTACATGTTGTATTTATCCATTTTCTGTTGCTATAACAAAATGTCTGAGGCTGTGTGATTTGCAAAGAAAAGGTTTATTTAGTTCACAGTTGTGGAGGCCCAAGAGCATGGCATTGGCTTTTGCTTGACTCTGGTAGGGCCCTATGGTGATGGCATCACAGTGGTTAGAGCACATCTAAAAGAGATCACATGAGAAGTCAGAGAGAGTCAGGGGTACTGTATTTCACCACATAATTCACCACATAATTGTCACCACTACATAATTGTTGCAACCTGTTTTTTCAGTTTTCAAAAATTGGTTTATAACCTTTCATCACATAATCATCACGTGGCATAATTCTGTTCCTCACACCACTTAAAGGGTAAATAGAGCAGCAGTATATTTACTGGTATCATGTGAATGCCCATTCATCTTCTGGTACATTGTTAATCTGAACCTAGAATTCGCAGCACTTGCACATTGTCAATACATTTCTGAAAGCTGACCTGTATGGTTTGTTTAGAGTGCTGCAGCACTAACAGTGAATACATCTTTTATTAATGGCACTGTGGATGGCACATCAGATAACAAAGCCAATGATACAAGCATAGAATCTTTGGACACTGAAAATTAATTTTTTAAGTTCATATTTTAATAGGACAATATAGTAAATTTTCTCAAGTGTAATATTTAGACTGTAATGCACAAATCAACAACAACTAATGAGTTAACCTTTTTTTTTCAGACTAGAAAAATATTTGCTAAATTGTCATGAACAAATCCTGTACATGATTTAGTGTTCAGTTTTAATGTATATTCATGAGTATTCTGTGCATTCTAATCTGACACCAAATACAATTTAGTAATAGATGATTTTAATGTATTACTGGCACTATTTATTTATTGTGGTACCAAGGATTGAACTCAGTGGCACTTAACCACTGAGGTACATCCCCAGCCCATTTTTGTATTTTCTTTAGAAACAAGGTCTCATTGAGTTGCTTAGGATCTGATTAAGTTGCTGAGGCTGGCTTTGAACTCACATTTCTCCTGCCTCAGCTTCCCAAGCCATTTGGATTATAGGAGTGTGCCACTGCATTCAGCTTTGGCACAGTCTTTTTTTTTAAGCATCACATAATGGTTACAGGAACTAACTCACTCCATGAGACCAGCATTAATTAATCCCTTTTAAGGGCAGTGTCCTCATGACCTGATTGCCTTGCAATAGGCCCCACCTTTTAAAGATTCTACACTTCAATGCTGCCACATTGAAGACCAGCTTCTAACAAATGAACAGTTGGGGGATACACTCAAACCATATTCATACCATAGATGCTCTTTTAGTTTTGAACTTCATAAAATTTGTGTCCTTTTTTACTTAGTATATAAAACTAGTGGTAGTTCTTGGCAACTTTAAACTTACTGTGTCACTATGGGCCTAGAAATTCTCTTTTGAATGATATTTCCTGAATTTCAATTTAGTGATCAGAGTTTATGTGGTCAATGTTCATCTTTCCCAGTGGACGGCCAAAGAATTCTTAGAATTTTAAATATTTTTTAAAAAAGGTATTGTTAATTTTTACTTAGCAGTACAAAGTATATCAGATTCATGATCCTTTAGATGATGAGCTGATAAAAACAATATAGGCTGGAGTGTCCAGTTTTACCCATTAGCTGTGATGTGTTATGTAGAGCTTTTGCAGTTATTTGGCTACAGACTAGGACATTGCTGTTATATTATCTGTGTTACACCCTAACTAACTTAACCAGATTCTGTCTCAAAATAAAAAAAATAAAGAGGGCTGGGGATGTAGCTCAGTGGTAAAGTGCCCCTGGGTTCAATCTCCCAATACCAAATTTAATCAACATATGGAGAGATTGAAGCAGCATAGATTTCTACTTCTGTGTCATAAACAGGAGTATAAAAGAAGGGGCAAAGTCTTAGCCATAGCTACAGGCCTTAAGTAGGCCAGAGTTTAGACCAGACAAGGTGAGAGATGTAGGAGAGACCAGAATTCTGTTACGTAAGTAGAATGGCTGGAAAAACCTGGTTATCTCATCTGGAAGCATGGGAGGGAAGCAACGAGTCCTCATCAAAGAAAGAATGTGATTTGGGTTATTATTTTTCCTTCTGGTTCAGAAGCATCTGAATCATGAATATGCCATGGAAATCCATTTTCATCATTAATAGAAGTATCATTACAATAGATTTAATTCACAAGATGGTATAGCAGTTTTACTTTATTTGCTCTTATGAAAAGATGTGCCCAGTAACATGATCCTATACTTCTGTCACAAAGAAGTGTAGTAAATAGGTGTGGTGGCACACACGTGTACAATAGCCTGGTGTGATGCTGCATACCTGTAATCCCAGAGAGTCAAGAGACTGAGATAGGAGGATCACAAGTTCAAGGCCAGCTCCAGCAAATAATGCGGCCCTAAACAACTTAGTGAGACCCTGTCTCAAAATAAAGAATGAAAAGAGCTGATGATGTAGCTCAGTGGCAAAGTGCCCCTGGGTTTAATCCCCAGGACCACCCCCCACAAAGTGTTACAAATAAATTTTGATTAGATATGGAGGGTTAATTTTTCTCATCAACTTGACCCTTAACTAGCATTAGATTTTTTTTAAAAAAAATTTTTTAGTTGTATTCCATTCATTTATTTTTATGTGGTGTTGAGGATCGAACCCAGGGCCCTGTGCATGCTAGGTGAGCGCTCTACCGCTGAGCCACAATCCCAGCCCTAGAATTAGGTTTTTAAAGCCAAGTTTTGGGCTGGTTGTTTTCAGCTTTTTTTTTTTTTGAAAAATTTTTAGGTTTATGGACAATATGGATTATATTGAAAAGATAATACAGAATTCCTTTCCTATATATGCCTCACCCTGTTTCCTTTAATGTTAACAAGTTACCACGGTATATCTGTGAAAACTAGGAAATCACTACTGATCTATTACTTTTATTTATTTATTTTTATTTTTAGTTGTCAATTAACCTTTATTTTATTTATTTATATGTGGTGCTAAGGATCGAATCCAGGGCCTCACACATGCTAGGCAAGCATTCTACCACTGAGCCACAACCTCAACCCCACTATTGATCTATTACTTTTAACTAAATTCCAAATGTCATTTGGATTTTACCAGTTTTCACACTGGTGTTCTTTTTCTGTTCCAGGATCCAGTGTGGGATACCATGTTCCATTTAGTCCTATGTTTCTTTAGTCTTCTCTGGTCTCTGATGGCTTCTCATCCTTCCCTTGTTTTTTGTGACCTTCATAGGTACGAAGAGTACTGGTGAGGTATTCTGTAGAATGCCCTTCAATTTAGGTGTGTTGGATGTTTTTCTCATGTGAAGTGTCCTTCTTATCACATACTGAGGTGGGATATACTAACATAATTTGTCACTGGTGATGTTAACCTTTATCATTTAAGGTAATGTTTGCTAGGTTTCTTTGCTGTAGAGTTGCTGTTTTCCCCCCTTCATACTGTAATCTAAACAAGTCACTAAATCCAACCTATACTTGGGGAAGAAGGGGGTGAAGATTAATTCTCACTCCTGTTGGAGGTAGTATTTTGTTTGGAATTGTTCTGTAAAGGAATATTTACCCCTGCCCATGTGTTTATCAAATCATTAACTTTTATCAGTATAGACTTATTTATTTGGATCATAGCACAGGCTATGCTATTTATTTTATTGCTCAGGCTGGCCCAGCTTATGTTGTGGCCTCTTCCAGGTTTTCTGTGTCCCTTTGATGTGCCCTCATCCTTTTACTACTTGAACACCTCCCTACTTTTTTTTTCTTTTTTTAACTAGAAGATATTCTAGATTCCCTTTGTATTTTCCTTGTTCTGGCTCTAAAATCAGTTCTTTTCCTAAGGACCCCTGGTTCTTTTTATTGGAGAAAGCAAGATCTGATCATTGGGTGTGCATTGCTACTAGGCCTGCTCAGTGAATAGAGCCAGTAAATATATACAGGTTGAATATCCCTCATCCAGAGTGCCTAGGACCAGAAGTGTTTTTGAATATTGGAATATTTGCATATATATAATGAGGTGACTTGGGGACAGGACACAAGTCTGAACACAGAATTCATGTATGTTTTATATATACCTTCTGCATATAGCCTAAATTAGTTTCATATAGTATTTTTGGTGTGCCTGTGTTTTGACTGTGATCCATCACATGAGGTCAGATGTGGGATTTTCTACTTGCAGTTTCATGTCAGCACTCAGAAAGTTTCAGATTTTGTAGTAGTTTGGATTTTCAGATTAGGGATGCCCAACCTGTATATACTAACCCTTGTATACATATGTATTTATTTTTATTTTAATATATATATTAAATATATATTTAATATATATATTAAACTTAGCATGCTTCCCACTGACTTTAACCTAGTATCACAGAGTTTTTTCTAGCCTCCCTCCCTTGTTTATCTGTATTTCACTCTGACAGTGAGAAACCTCTTTCTCACATCCACCATGGTAGATGGGGTTTTACTTATTTTTTTAAAACCCATGCACATGTAAAGCAGTTTCAAAATTGCTAATTTATAACCACCCATGAGCAACAAAGTTACTGCTGGAGTATAGCATTTATGTACAGATCCCTAGCAAGCCTTATGGTTGCTAGTCACAGCACTGGTTTCTAAGGTTACCGAAGTCGGCTCCTTTTTCCCCCTACCTTCTTCAGTGGGTTTATGTCTTAGATTTATGTTAAATATGTTAATTTTTTTTTTTTTTTTTTTTTTAAGACAGAGTCTGCCTGTTTATCAGGCTGGTCTTGGACTACAGGTATGAACTACCATGCCCAGCTAGTATATTAGATTCTTTTGTCACAGTCTGCATTTTATCCTGGAATCCCTTGACATCCTAATTGATTTTTAAAATTTTTAAAATTCTGTGGACATTAAAGTTCACTTGTTGCAAGGTACAGTTGTATGTGCTTAGACAAAGCTAATGAGTCGTATGTATACCACCCTAATAGCATAAGAACGTTTCCATCACCATAAAATTTACCTGAATCCCCTTGCTGCCTCCCACTGCAAACCCTGGTAACCACAAATTGTTTTTCATCTCCGTAGTTTTGCCTTTTTGAGAATGTCACATAAATAGAATTACACAGTGTGTGTAGTCTTTCACTTTGCATAATGCCTTTGAGGTTCACTCATTTTGTTCTACGAATCAATTGATTATTCCTTTTTGTCATTGAATAATACTCCGTTCTGGGGTATACCACAGTTTGTTTATTCATTCACCAGTTGAGAGATATCTTGTTTGCTTCCAGTTTTTGATGCTTTTAAGCATTATAAATGCTTGTGTACAGGTTTTGTGTGAACAGAGTTTTCAGTTCACTTGAATAAATATTTATGTGTGTGATTGCTGGGTCATATTGTAAAATCACTTTTTTTTTTTGGCACTGGGGATTAACTCAGGGGCACTTAACCACTGAGCAATATCCCCAGCCCTATTTTGTACTGGTGGTAATGGTAGCACCAACCTTAATTTATGTCAGAATCTTAATTTATGATTTATGCTGGAGCCTTAATTTATAAATGGTTTATAAATTAAGGGGATTGAACTCAGGGTACTTTACAACTGAGTCACATCCCCAGCCCCCCTTTTTTAATATTTATTTTTTAAATGTAGTTGGACACAATACCTTCATTTTAGTTATTTTTATGTGGTGCTGAGGATCGAACCCAGGGCCTCACATGTGCTAGGCGAGCGCTCTACCACTGAGCCACAACCCTAGCCCTCCTCCCAGCCTTTTTTTTTTTTTAAGAGAGAGACAATTTTTTTTAATATTTATTTTTTTAGTTTTCAGAGGACACACATCTTTCTTTGTATATGGTGCTGAGGATCGAACCCGGGCTGCACGCATGCCAGGCGAGCGCGCTACCGCTTGAGCCACATCCCAGGGCCTCACTAAGTTGCTGAAGCTGGCCTCTCTAATTTGCCATCCTCCTTCCTTAGCCTCCCAAGTCACTGGGATTACAGGATCTTTTGAAAGGGTCAGAATTTTGAAAGGATCTGTGGCAGATTTTTTTTTAAACTTTCATTTAGCTAGCTGTTCTATGTTTTTTACTATTGCCTCTACCAAGAAGTAATTGGGGAAATGGCTGAAGAGTGGCAAGATTAGGGGCTATTGGGAATATTGGAGGTTGTGAGGACAGATGGGACTAGGAGACCAAGAGACTTGTTCTTATGCTGGTTTTATTGTTAACATGTACATTTTGGGTAAATTCCTTCCTCTCTCCAAAGCCTCAGTTTCCTTTTTTACAGAATTGGGCTCATGATTGCAGCTTTCTCTAATTATCTCACATTGTTATTAAAGATGAAATGAGATTAAATTAAGACTTAAAGTGCAATATAAATGTATGTTTCAATGCTTTATAAATAAAAGCCTCAGAAAATATTGAGGGAATGAATAAATATCTCTTTTTTTCTTTGTTTCTGATATTGACTCCAAAAAAATGGGAACTGAGAGAACTTGATCTTCTTTTTTGAACTTCTCTAGCATTTTTAATTTTTATTTGTCTTTTTGTGGCTGGTTTGTTTTTCTTCACATAATGTCTTTAAGGTTCATCCATGTTGTAGCATGTATCAGGATTTCCTTCCTTTTTAAGCTCAGTAATCTATTTTATACATAAACAACATTTTGTTATGGACACTTCGGATTGCTTCTACCTGTTGGCTATTATGAATAATACTGTGGTGCTTTGCTTTGTTTCATTGTAAAATGACAAAAATAATTCTTCTTTCCCAGAATTATGGCAGTTGCTTGAAGATTGCTGGGCCCTGGCTCAGGATAAGTGACACTTTCTCTTCTCACCGTTTTTTGTGCCAGTTTCTTGCACCTTGCTTATTTTATATCTCCTTCCTAGTATACTTGGGTCATTAAACCCAAGCAAGGACTAATGTTTTATTTTCCCCCTGCTAATTCAAGTTTATTTCAGGTCTGACATTTTACAATCATGTTCTCCAAATTGTTTGTTATTTCTTTTTTTGTTCTTGTTGTTGAATAAAAGTTTATATAAACATGAGGATCTAGGAAGTGTACAGTACAATTCAAATCTAATTACAGGAATGATATTCTAAAGCACAAAGATATGGGAAGTATATTCAATGTTTAGTTTTTTAACTATACTTTTAGCCATAACTTTTTTCATCTAACCCTCTGTTGTGCTTTGGATCTGGACTGTCTCCCAAAGCCTCATGTGCTTAAAGGTGTGGTTCTCAATTAACATTTTCCACAGGTAGAGCTTTAAAGAAAGAATTAGATCATGAGGGTTGTAACCTCATCAGTGAATTAATCCATTTGATGGATTAATAATTCAAATGGACTGACTACTGGGAGGTGGGACCTAGTTGGAGGGAAGTAGGTCACTGGAGCTATGCCCTGGAGAGGTTTATCCTGTCCCCAGCCTTTTTCTCCCCTACCTTTCCCTCCGCCCCCCTCCTTTCTCCTCTTTCCTTCCCTGCTGCCAAGAACTGAGCAGCTTTTCTTTACTATACCCTGCCATGATGTTCTATCTCATCTCTGGCCCAAAGCAGTGGAGCCAGGGACCATGGACTGAAACCTCTAAATCTGTGAGGCAAAGTAATTATTTTTTCCTTCAAGTCATTGTTGTAAGTTATTTCTGAGACTAACCAATCTCTTTGAAAATTTGAGTTTCTTTCTTTTTTGGGAGGTTGGGTACCAGGGATTGAACTCAGGGGCACTCAACCATTGAGCCACATCCCCATCCCTATTTTGTATTTTATTTAGAGACAGGGTCTCACTGAGTAACTTAGTGCCTCACTATTGCTGAGGCTGGCTTTGAGCCTGTGACCCTCCTGTTTCAGCCTCCTAAACCACTGGGATTACAGGCATGCGCCACCTGGCCCCCTGGAAATTCCGAGTTTTTTCTAACTTGCCTTACTTGTTCAAGTTCTCTTTAATGGCTATAGGAGTCCTTCACTAAATCTCCTTGTCACACTTTTTCCTAAGATAATTTGTTCTAAAACCTTGCAAATGACAGCTTGCTGTGCCCAGAGTCCTGAGGTCTCATCACCAAGGGTTTTGATTCCTCTGTCATTCACAAGACTATTGATATCCTGAGGGCAAGTTTTAGATACACTTGGTGAATTTCTTTGCTTTGTTCCTTTGACTCTTGCCTTTAAACACCCCAGCTCCCTCCTTCTGTGGGAAGACGTATTTTTGGCTGGCCCTTTTCTATCTGTGCTGTGCCATCTGTCACAGGGGTCATTGCTCAGAGTCTGACTTCTTCCCTGCTGGGAGCAGGTGGTCAAAACCAATGGCTATTGATGAGGCCAGTTGGGGGCAGCTTACCAAAGTGCCCCCTAAGCTGTATGTATATTGTTATCCTGCAGAGGAATGAGAAAGCTGGGGGTGTTTTGTATTAAAGAGGAAAAGATGCAGATGAGATCCTAAATTGTTCATGTATCTTTCTAGTCCAGCCACTTATCAACTGTCATGTTTTTGTCTCTCTGTACCACAACTGGTACTGGACCCTGAGACCACTATCTGAAGCAGCCCACAGGGTACAAAAAAACAACATCCATGAAAATTATGGATAATATAATTACTAAACCTGATTTATGTCTTAAGACACTAGAGGCCATGATCTTGACTTTTGTTCAAACAAAATAAAATACCCCTAAAGTCTTTTGATGATCTTGAGTGATAACAATCCTGTTTCAAAATTATTTAAATTGACTGTGCTTCTAGCCACTCAGGATTCTGGGCCTGACTCACAGGAGAGCAGCCTAGTGCTGAGTCACTGAGCCAACTTCATTCATTGATCATGTGCTTGTGCACAGCTTGGTGGCAAGGTGGGAGAGAATTACTATTTTCAAATGTTCCTTCCTGAGGTAGCATGGTCCAGAAGTGAGCTGAGAGACAGGATGCTGGAGTTCTATTCTTGGCCCAGCTATACACCTTCAGCAAGATCCCCCAGCCCCCACACCCTGCCATGCTAATATAGAAGGATCAGGGAAATAAGTACAACCTACAAGACAGATAAGAACAGAAGAGGTTTTTAAAATGTGTTTCCCCTGAGAATTTTTTAAGAAATAGGCTCTCAAATCTCTTGTCTCCCTGACTGGCCAGGTTGTGTTGCCACTACTTGCTCAAAATGACATCCCAGACTTTTAGACTTGCCATAGACTCCACTGATTAAAATAGAGAAGATGCTGTCCTCTAAAGATAAACCTGACATTCTTGGGCTTTGTTCTTTTTGAAACTTGTAATGCCTCTTTCCTGTAGTACTCACTGCATGTGCTTGGGGTACTTACCTATTTGTAAAAGCACAAATGATTTTTCTGCAAAGTGGGGGAAATAGTTCAGAACAACAGTCTACAGAGTAAGTTAGTCCAGTAACTGGGTTACTGAAACCTGCTTGACCCAGCGTTCAATTGTTGCTGGGTTTTTGGGCCTCCTTAGTTGCCTTCTAGCTTTAGTGTTTTTAAAGCCCTGCTTTCCCTTGCTGGTATATTCGTCTGTCTAATCTGTACTAGATATAACTGCACCTTTCACTTTGTCTGATCCTTAGGGAGGTAAAACCTTTTCTACCTAGGCTCCAAGTGTTGTGTAGGTCCAAGATTCATATCAGAACAGTTCTTTTCACTGACATCTGAACCTCAATGTGTTGGCATCTCTAAATATTTTGAGCGTAAACAAAGCATAGAGAATAATATATTTGCTTTCTTTTTCTGAGAAAGAAGTAATTGCAGGTAGAAGCCCCAAGACACCATGTTCCCCTAGAACTTTTAGACAAACCTTTTTTCGTCCAAGGTTCAGTGCAGAGTGCTCAGCTTCCCTGTAGGTTTGCCTTCCATGACCTATTCTCATCATTCTGTTTCCACAAGTGTTTTTACAGCCCCCCCCCCCATTTTCACCTCTCACGATGACCTTGAGCATATTGCTTTACCTCTCTGAGTTTTATATTTCTCATATGTGAAATGAGAATAATAACACCTGCCTTCTTTGGGTTATTTTGAGAATCAAATGAGGTAATATATGTCCAAGTATTTTATAAAGTTCTGTGTTACACAGACGTTCATCATCTATGTAGAGAACCTACAGTGGTGTTTTCCAGGCTTTGGGAGAAGGGAGTGGGACTGCCAGGGAAGTGGTAGATAGGAATCCCTGGGGGCTTTCTCAAACTGATACATATCTATCTGCACTATTGTGTGTGGGTGTCTGTGTAAACACACATATATGCACATACACACTTACACACATAACAATTAGAAATACTATACTTTGAAGGTAGGGACCAAGGACAGTCATCTTTATTGAGATCCTCTTCTTTCATTTTCAAGGTTCTGTGTTATTTTCTGACCTGAGATGGTCATTTACACTGGGATAGCCATTTAAAAAAAATCAATTTCTTAGTCTGTTTGCTCAAAGCCCAGACTTTAAATTAAGAATCTTTGCATCAACTTTCTGGCTAAAAAGGTTTGCTTTCATTAATATGCTTTGAAAAATTCCTGCCACCAGTTTTTTCTTAGACCAGAATGTTTTTCTCTCCTGTCTCTCCTACTGCACGGGGTCTAAAGAGGGTTCTCTTGCTCTGAAAGCTTATATGGGTGTCTTAGCATTTAATTACAGTACATTAGCTTGGAGACAAGTGATCATCACTATTGGATCATGTTAAGAAAAAAATTATTCAGTGGTACTTGTTCAAATATGCTAAGGAAGACTTTATTCAGGACCATTGTGATAGGCAGAGGGATTTCTATAGTGACATCTTGTAGTGGGGGAGAGAGATGGGGCTCAACTCTGAATACAGTGTAGGCAAGTAGAGATCTATAGCCAAGGACAATGTGGGAGTTGGTAGATGAAAACTGGTGGGTGGAAAAGGAGTAATGGGGATTCTTGCCAGGGGGATCAGATATCACTGGGGCATGGTGGAGGTTGAAGAACTTGATCACATCAAGGATAATAAGAAAGTGAAGCGGGGAGTATTTAAACTGACTTTGCAGGGTTCTTTTGCTGAAATTGGTTTCACAGGGAAGTGCACAATGCAAAAAAAATTCAGAATACAATTTACAAAATACAATTCAAAAAAATTCAAATACAATTTGGCCAAGCCAAGAACCTTTGTCAACCATTTCTGTACCTCTGCATGTAGGTTCTCTATAGACATACTGGTTGCTGTTCATTGTCTCCTAGCATTCCACATTTATTAATCATTTGCATTTTATTTAATTATGGTATTGTGACCCAGACTAGAGGTACTTTGTGGAAGATTATCCTTGTATAATTGTATTTAAGAACTGTTCATTTTTATGGTTTAAAATGTTTTAAGATCCAAGAGAAATTTTTTTTAACGTGTAGATGCTCATTATACTCTGGATGCTTACTATACTCTAGAATCCAAAACTTGCACTATGTATATACCTAAAAGAAACTTATTCATGTGGGCACATAACAACCTGGATAAGAATGTTTGTGGTAGCTTTGTTGATAATAGCACACAATTGTTGGAAACAAAGTCTTATCAACAAGAAAGAGGATAAATTATGGTAGAATCAAATAGCTACTACCATGTGAAAATGTATGAATTACAAGAAAATGTGTCAAAAGAAATGTCAAACATAATATGGAGCAGAAAAATCCAAGTTTCAGCATATGATCAATATTTGGCACGAACACAAAATTTTAGCCAGGTATGGTGGCATGTGACTGTTTCCCCAGCAGCTTGGGAGGCTCCGCTAGGGAGATCACGGGAACCCAGGAGTCTGAGACCAGCCTGGGTAACACAATCAGACCCTGTCTCTTAAAAAAAGAAAAATATGTTTCAAAATAACTCTTTACACTGTATTTAGATATACTCACTATGCAGTAATGATATAAAATATAGAAACACCTGATTCAGGATAGTCTTGAGGAGAGTAGGGAGAAACTGTGTGGGAAAGAATACACCAAGAACAACAATAACAAAATTCAAAAATTGGAGAATGATATTGATCTTATATTGTTATATTGTGTGCATAATGAATTGCATCATTATGTACCATTATAATACACCAATACAAATATGGAAAAAAAGAAGAAAATAATAAATAGGGAACTTTAGTTTTATCTGTAAAGGTCTGTTGCCATCTGCTTTTCTATACTTAAAATATTTCATAAAACAAGTCAACTGTAATGAAAAGATTCAAAATGTATATGGAATATAATCCCAGGTTTTGTTTCGTTTTGTTTTGTTTTTGGTGCTGGGGGTTGAACCCAGGAGTGCTTTACACTGAGCTACATCCCCAGCCTTTCTATTTTTTGATAGGGTCTTGCTAAGTTGCTGAGGCTGGCCTTGAACTTTTGATCCTCCTGCCTTGGCCCCACAAGATGCTGGGTCTCCAGATCTGCACCACCATGCCTGGCTCCTATCCAAGCTTTTAAAAATCATACACAAAGGAAAGACCATGAAAGAATTCAATGTTAGTTCTTTAAGTATTAGGCTTATAGATGGGTTTCATATTTTTCAAGATTTCTGCAATGAAATATGTATTATTATTTTTATTGTTTTTGATTTTAAAAAACTAGGCTTAGAGGGAAAACAAAAACTTCTAGGACTTTTAAACCAAAGAACATTATTTAGCGTTATGTAAAATCATTTTTAAGACTAGTTTCAAAGATGGCAGCATGGTTAACAAGTTAACCACTTCCGGATAAGAAGAAATTCTCATGGGGTTATAGATAGAATCAAACTTTAGAGAAATAAACTTGATTTATTATTCTTTTTGGTTTGTCTTATTCCTAGGACTTTGCACATTTCACATCATAGAACAGACTTTGCTTCTCAGTTTAGGAAAGTATCCCCCCACCACCCACTCCTAATCCTGAGTTACGGGAATCCCTAATATCTGGTCCTGGATGCTGTTGTGTGTGTTTTGTAATTGACTGGTAATCCATCTGCTTTTGATGGAGTTTAAGCTCCATAAGGATGGGATACAAGCATTTTGTTCATCATTGAATCAATTCGCAGTACCTAGCACAATGCCTGGCACACGGAAGACTCTGGTAAATAATTATTAAATGAATGAATGAAAGTTAAAGGTCACAACTGAAGGGGGCATTCTGGAAACTAAGTCATTTGATGGGGATCTTTAAACTAGATTTTCCACTCATATGTACAGGAAAGGTAATTAGGTTGAGTAATAAGCTGTGAGTAATTCTCTTTGGAACTCTTAAGTGGAGAAATGAAAAGCCAGAGCTTTAAACACCAGTGCCTTACTAGAAATAATGAATGAGGAAATGGGGAAAGGAAGAAAGTACACCCAAGATTGAGATTAGGACTTTAAAAAGTTGATGTTGGTTCTCCTTCATTTATTAGGTGTTATTTAAAAATGTTTCTTTAAATGGTATATCCTCCTCCTCCTCTTGATTGAACCCAGGGTTTCTTGCATCCTATAAGCATGTGCTGTGCCACTGAGCTACACTCTCAACCTCTGATTTCTTAATATTGGATGAGTTTTATCACTATTGGTTTTAACACGCAGACAGAAAAATACAGAAATCATGGAAGTATAGCTCGATGAATTTTTAGTAAATGACAAGCCAGAGGGTTCCCCCTCTACTCTGTAATCACTGTTTCCCCACAAGTAACTGCTATCCTGAGTATCTGTTTTTTAATAATCCAGTTTTAATGGAATGCTTCAATTTATCATACCCCTGTTCATATCAGGAGTAAGTCAGCCTGTTGGGCCCAATTCAGTTGTAACCATCTTCCACCTAGTGATATAAGTGAAGGCATAGCAAATTTAGCCCAAGGAGCTCCATCGTATTGATAACAAATGTCACATACTCCAAATCATCATTTAGCTTTTGTCATAGAGATCTTAGGCTATGAATGTGTGGGAATGTGAAGAACAGAAATTTACTATGTAGTTGAAGTGATCCCTGCCTTTCTTGGATATGGAAGCTCTCAAAACTGTTGGGTATATTATTTAAGAGGTACTAAAGTCAATTTGCTTCCCCAGCGTGGCCTTTGTTTTTCTTAAGAGAATAGCTGGATATTATTCTTTATCTATGCCACAAACATGCCATGATTTTTGTGGGCCAAGCTCAGTGTAAAGCCAGGCACTGTGATGGGTGCAGTGGTTAATGAGTTATGCCCTCCAGGTGCTGATAATTGGGCATGGAAAATGAAACACTTCAAACACAAAACTGTAGTTTAAAGCCATGTTTTATAAGTTATATAAAATATTGAGGGGAAGGGAAAGGTAGTTTCTGCCTGGGAGGAATAGGAACAGCTATCCCAGGCAAGGATAGGTAAGAGTGTTCTAGGCAAAAGGAATGGCACAGCCGAAGTGTAGGAGTGGAAAAGTACAGTACGAGTGGGAATGGTTTTGTGAAGCATAAGAAACAAGCAGAGAATGTCTATTAATAGGCTGAAAAGGACCCTGAGTGCTTGGGTAAGGATTTGAGACTTTATTCAACAAGCTATGGAGAATCTGAAAGCTAATGAGCTGAAGGGAGCCATGGCTCTGAAACCTATGTTTCATACTGGTTTCCAATTGTATCACCAGTAGAGATTTCTGTGCTGGCCCTAAGGTTGCATGCGTTGTGCCAGCTTGGAAAATTAGTAAAATTCATTTGTCATCAGTAAAGTGGTTAGATGAGAGAGAGAACTTTGACCATCTCAGGGAAAAGTATAAGATTAAGTTTTGTTAATACGTACAAATGAGATAATGAGATAATCTATTTCTCATCTTTTTTTTTTTTTAAGAGAGAGAGAAAATTTTTTTTAATATTTATTTTTTAGTTTTTGGCAGACACAACATCTTTGTATGTGGTGCTGAGGATCGAACCCGGGCCACACGCATGCCAGGTGAGTGCGCTACTGCTTGAGCCACATCCCCAGCCCTATTTCTCAATACCACTGTGCCTGTACCATTTTAACTTCTGATTGAGAGACAGCATATTGTATAGAAAAGCACACAGAACAGAGTCAAGTCCTCAGTTTAAGTCCTGGCTCTGCTACTTACCATCTTTGTGACCCTGAGTAAGTCACATACTCTCTTGAGTCTGCCACACGATGGTTAGGAAATTCCAGTTGGAAGGTAACTAACTATGAAAGCATTATTAGCAGTATTGGGATGTATATTGCTTGGGTTGATATTTGGACATGGTGTTTCTTACAGGCATTGCTGACAATGTTCATGATGCCTCTGAAAAGACCAGAGCATGTCCATAGTACTTAGAGGCAGTGTTTTGATAAAGAAAAGCAACGGGGAAAGAAGAAACACCAAATCCCAGTGTACACCCTGACACTTGGTGTAACTCGGATGTAACTTGGACTTTTTAAGTTACACTACTTTTGTCTGGAGGCACTGTAAAAAATCAAAACAATAGTAGAAACCTTTCTCTCTCTCTCTTTCTTTCTCCTTTTTTCTCTCCCTCTCTCTTTTCATTTCCAAAAATCTTAATAAATAATTCAGATCTTTACTAGGATTCTTGGAGAGGATACATTGAACACGAAATACTAACCTTCCTAAAGAGTATATTTTAACAACACCATTTCTTCCCTTCTTGCCCTCAAACCTCCCAGCCATCTCCTAAGCCGTGCTATCAGTTGCATTCCTAAATTTTTTCTTTGCTGGGCTCTTTATCATCTCTCTTATTATCAGTGTTATTATTAGTGTTTTCCACTTTCTCTTCCTACCCATTGTGTCTTCAGCTAGACTCAACAGGATAGAAATCCTCCCTCCTTAGAAAATGGACAGGAGACCACTTAATCTTTTGTCCTTGTGTCACTGACTGTTTGATACAAGGCAAATCAGTTCTTCTCTTTAGCTCCAAACACCTTTTCTGTAAAGTTTGGATCTAGTAATATTTGCTTGTTTAAACTCACAAGTGAGGATAAAATGAGATAAAGGATAAGAAATTGCTTTGTAAATGTTAGAGCACCTTGCAAATATGAGGTTGCATTAATTTGTAGCCTCAGCCACTGTTTGCCAAGTTGGTCACTCTGTCAGCTCAATCTCCTAAAATCCTAACAAGAATAAAATCTTGTTCACAAAACAGCCACTCTGTTTTTAATCATGGCTGACCATACTGGTTTGCTTGCTGCTATGATTTCTTAGGAATGCAGAGCTATGTTCTACTGTGTTTTTATATTTAGATTTTTATAACACTTTGCACAGTTCTTAACAAATATTCTGTCATTTGCTCCTCACAATAACCCTAGGAAGAAGATGAATCTATTACTCCTAATAGCTAATAAGCTATGCCTCAGGCTTCCCTATTGTTTTGGTCTCTCTCTGCAGTCACCATGAGTGCCCTAGCAACTACTTGATTGACCTGTCTTCTCTTCCCCTGTACAACCTCACAGAAGTGTGAGCAGTGGTTCTGAATTTAGTTAGTAGGATATCCTCTAGCAACCATCTCGTGAATCTGCCTGCAACATGTGATTGATAGATTCAGCAAAAGCAACACCCATACAAACCTGAGATGACCTTTGTGTGTCTGAATCCAGACCTCTAAGCCACTTGGAAGGCTAGGTCACCTTGCAGATTTTGATGTGGAACTCCTTGTTGCTTTAATGCCTATGTTTGACCTAGTCTCATTGTCTTTTTTTTTTTTTTTTTTCAGCCAGCGAAGCAACAAGTGTGTGTTACTTGAGTAAGAACTCTATGCAGCTGATCAGCTCTCTTATTTTCATTAAGTCTTTAACTCCTTTGGAGCTCCTTTAGAGTAGATGAGTACTTGATCTTTGTCACCATCGAAGCCATCAGGGTATAGGAAGAACATGGGCTTTGGAGAGAGGCTGCTTCTACTGTGACCTTGGGAAATCATAGTTTTTCTTTCCCTCACTTATAAAATAAAGATGCCAGTATTTAATTAGGTTATGAGGATTAAAGATAATGTTTATAAAGTGCCTGACAACACATATTATCATAAACTTCACAGATATTACACGAGCTTTGTAGATAGGCCCCTTACCACCATGTGTTTTTGCATGTCCATTTCAAGGGAATGTTATTAGTAATCAGCTCTAGATCCATTGTCTAAGAGTTGCCCATTGAAGAAGGGAGTTGAGAGACCCAATTTTTAAACTATTTGTATAATAGTTTAGAGTATCCTGACACTCTGTAGGAGTATATTCAGGGCTTCCTGAGAGGGGTGAGGTGGACTTGAGGCTCCATCTCTGCTTCAATCAGAGCAGAAATATTTACGTCTCTATTTTTGTTTCATGTTAAGATTTCATGGTTATGATAAGAATCAACTGAATGGTCTTGGTATTTTATCCTCTGTATATGCATGTTTGTAACTTTATTCAGTACATAAGTATTTGACAATAGGTTTTGTGTTAGGACATCCTGTTTTTGGATTTAAGCCTCTATGCTTTGAACAAGAGAAACTAACTCTGCTTAATCTATTAGAGTCTCTTGTTTTGTGGACTCAGAGCTGAAAGGGATTGTATAAGAGAGAAAAGAGAAAGGAAAGAGTTTGATAACAAGAATAGTGAAGTAGTTAAGAGAACACAGATCCTGGAGCCAAAAGGTTGGGTTTAAATCCTACTATGTGTCCTTGAACAATTACCTAATTTCTTTGTGTCTCAGTTTTTTCATCAATAATATGGGATATTAACAATAACTACCTTAAAGGATTGTTGAAAGGAACAAAAGAATTCTATATAAAGCTGTTAGAAAGGTGCCTAGCATGTGATTAGTGCTCCATATTAACTGCTATTGTTGGAAGTATTATCATTAGTAAGACCTACTTCATATATATCATCTCATTTAACCCTCATATGAAGAGTTAGAGGCTCCATAAATTTATGTAATTTACCCATTATCTAGCTGATAAATTGCAGAGCTGGCTCTATGAATCATTTCACCCACCTCCCAAACAAAACTAGGGTTTGGGCAGGTAAATTGATTTGTGAAGGGCTACACAGCTGGTTAATAAGAATCTCTGAGCTCTAATATTGCATTTTTAATCATGGCCTAGAATTGTTCCTTTTTTAGGGGGTGTATTAAATTTAAATATATATATGTATACTCTCATACACACATATATGTATGTGTGTGTGTGTGTGTATGCATATGTATGTATCTCAAAAGTGATGCCAGTCATCCCAAACTATTATTGTTATTGAAAATTGTCAAGCCTCATAGAGCACATGGACTAGGGTCTTACTAATCATAGAAGGCAGGAATCTTGTAATCCTCATCATCAAGTGTCATTTTTGAGGATGGCAAAGTTAAGGCCAACTGCAAAATCTTTTGACTTAATCTCTAAATTCTAGTTTCTATGCAAAAAGTATATGGCCATGTGCTGTTTCCAGTTTTATCACAGTCCCTGCCTTCATCCCCAGTTGTAGATGTAGCAAGCTTTTTCACTGTTTCTCTCTCTTTCTCTAGAAGGAAATAATCTTCATTACTTCATTGAACTTGGCAAGTGTGCAGTATGGCTGTATGTAGTTATAGTAGAGAGTATTAGTGTGCCTGCTTATCATTTGTACACATGATATATCAATACCCCTTAATTACCTATTATACTCAAATTTGGATATTTTGTATCAACTAAAAAATGAACATTTATAGAAGTATCTATGAATGTTACCCATCAAAAATTTATTCCCACAATGCTTTCTTCTTTGTTCAACAGGATTTACGCAATTATCTGAAGAAATTTATTTTAACTTTGTTTTATAAAGGTTGAGTGGGATGGAAAAATTAAACTGAAGGCAGAAGTGGTTTAATATTTACTGTACACTTTCTACATGTTAGACATTGTATTAAGTTCTGTACTTGTCATTTAAGTAGATCATTGTACAGTGGAGGCAAAACTCAAAACTTTTGGATTTTGGCCAGAGGTACTAAATCTCTAACACAAATCACATACCTACTGGACTTAAGTGGATTACTTGTATCCAGTTGTAAAGGCAAAGAGCAACATGAAATGGGAGATGTATGAATTTTTTTGCATCAATTACAATAAGAATTTTATCATTTTTCAGTGCAGATAGGTGCTTGTTTATTCCTCACCTTTCTTAAAAGAGAAATTTTCCTATTCCCATCAAGCTCTGTAAATGCTGATGGGAGAACATGTGAAGTAAAAATTTTTCATTCAGGCTGTAGAATATCAGGTTCTAGAGTAGTACCTAGACACCTGTCTTTGGATACTTGAGATAAAATACAGCTCCTTAATGTTTTGATCCTCTTAGGAGCATGGACACTTATCAACTTGGTGTTTCTTTCTATATATTAAATTCAGGCCAATAGTTTTCTGACAAACATAGAAACAGAGATGTGTGAAATAAGAAAACCTCTGCTGTTGTTACATGGGGATGAGAGGACTGGGACCGAATGGGTGGAAAGGAAAGTCTGAATGTTACTATGAAAGGAATGAATAGGAAATTGAGGGTAAAATCTAACATGCATTTTAAAATTGAGGCAAAAAGAAGTTGTGAACCACTGATCACAAAACTGAAATCCTTTTCTACTGGATTCATCAGTGTTTAGCAGGGTTGTTTTTTTTATTTTCCCTGAAGGACTCTTTAATCACTAGTGTTATTTTTCTGGGACTGGTACCCAAGAACACATTAGTGAATACTGTATTGGTCTATGAGATGCCACTAACAGAAGGAAGTTAATGAGTAGAATTATATCCTAGAAACATTACTCTTGGAGCAGATGGACTGACAGGGAGTGAAACTGAAGGCAGTGAGACTGGTTAGATGGTTGCTGTGGTAACATTACAAGAAGTGACAAGAGACTAGGGTAGGGATAGGCAGGCTTTTTCTGGAAAGGGTCATATTGTCAATATTTCAGCTGTGTGGGCTTGGGCCATATAATCTCTGTTGAAACTACTTGACCTACCAGTGTAGCACAAAAGCAGCCATAGAAACAGACATATGTAGCCATGTTCCAGTGAAACTTGATTTACAGAAGTCCAGTGGGACCATAAAAAAGTTCTGGTCTCCCACCCTGGTGCTAATGGTTGTACAATGTGAATTTATTTCATGCCACAGAACTGTAGACTTTTAAATTGCTAAAATGGTAATTTTGTACCATGTATATTTTATCACAAGAAGAGAAAACTTTATGGAAGAAAATAGAACCCTTTAAGTTATAAAGCACTAGACCAGTAAAATGGTTTGCATAATTTGAATCAAGGTGACCAGTGAAAAAAATGAGAAAGATGTGGCAGCAACAATGAGTCTACAAACAATTCAATGTGTATAATATAAGGGGGACGACTCCTGTGCCTCATGGAAGACATAAGCATGGAAAGCAAGTTAAATTTGAAGAAAAGAAAACTGATGATGGTGGGTTAAGTGGTAAAACAAAGAACAGTTTTGACTCATGTTGCCTATAGGGCCAGGGAGATGGAAATCTAAATATCCTGATTGAGGTGTATATTGGGAATCAGTTACAAAGGTAGCTTAGTAGTTTTATGGTGTGTTAGTCACCTTTCTGTCACTCTAGCAAAATACCTGAGAAAATAAACTTTTTTTTAGCCTCTTGTTGTATTGTCCAGACTGGCCTCAAACTCACTGTCCTCCTGTCTCAGACTCGCAAGGAGCTGGGATTGTAGGATTGTGCTACTGTGCTGGCTCTGACTCTGGCTCACAGTTTGGAGGTTCAGTCCATAACCTATTGGCCCTGTTGCTTTGGGCCTGTAGTGACTTAGTATGCTATGGCAGAGCAGAACCAGTTACCTTATGGTTTGGAAGCAAATAAGAAAGAGAAGAAGGGGCCAGGGTCTTACTATCCCCTCAGGAGCATGCCCTCAGTGGCCTGAAGATCACCCTCTAGGCTGCACCTCTTGAAGATTTCACCACCTCTCAGTAACAATACTTGAGGGACAAAGCCTTTATTTAACACATGAGCCTTTGGGAGGTACTAAAGATCCAACATAGCATAAGGAGATATAGAGAAGGTAGAAACCTATCTTCATTTTGGGCTGATGGGACCTGCTCAGAGAAACTTTGAGATCCAATTTAAAATCACTCTAAAGACTAGGCTGGTGTTGCATGCCTACAGTCCCAGCTACTCTGAAGATTGAGCCTGTATATTTGAGACCAGCCTAGGCAACAAAACAAGAACCTTTCTCCATAAATAAATAAATAGATAGATAGATAAAATAAAAAATAAAAATTATATAATTTAATTCTAATAATTGTTTTTTACTTCATTTGAATAGGATGAATTCTTACCTCAAAATATCCAAGTACTCAAAGTATGAGTGCTTTAATAGTATCTCCTGATAGTTATTTATCATAGTTAATTTTACATTATATTTGTATTAAGCCTCTTTCAAAATATTCTATAAACAGGCTCTTCAGAGGGTTTTTATAAAGAAGACATATATGTTAAGTCATCCAAGAGGAACTTGTTTTAAGAGGATTAGGAAGACACCATTTATTGAGAATCAAAGGCAAATAGATCAGCTTTGGGAGAAAATGTGGGTGTGTGGCTTAGAAGAATGAATTTTAGAGGTGGCCTTGCTAGGTGAAAGATAGAAGAATACATGGGGTAGCTCTCAGATGACATGCATCAGGGTGAGGATGGACCACCAGACCAGGGGGGAGAGAGAGTTGGATTTACTGTTACCAGAGAGACTTAATGCCACAATAGTGCGTGTTTAAAATGATTAAAATTAAGCTTTGACAAAACTGTTTTATTTTAATTTCTAGAACTGTTATAGATTTTCCATAATGAAATCTGTAAGACACAAAGTAGGAAATTGGCATCCCTTCATATAGTCATTGGAGGAAGAAGGAGCCCTGGGAGTGAGGACAGTGTAAACTATCCATCTGGCTGCATTTCTATCTTCTCCTATGATAAGAGCCACCCACCTTCCTGCAGTGCAGAACTGCTTCTCTGGCCAATTCCAAATGAGCTATATATCAACATGCAAAGAGCTGGCTTGCAGTCCTCAGAGTGTGGCTATAGTTGTATATCATGTTTTTGTTGTTGTTGTTTGTTTGTTTTTTGTTTTTTTAAATATCTTCTTTTGGTTCTTGTCAATAAACCTTTCTTTCGAGCTTCAGAACCATATGTCCTGTTGCCTGAATGGTGTCCCCATTTGGATGCATCAAAGCACCTATTTGAGGGCTGGGGATGTGGCTCAAGCGGTAGCGCGCTCGCCTGGCATGCGTGCGGCCCGGGTTCGATCCTCAGCACCACATACAAACAAAGATGTTGTGTCCGCCGAGAACTAAAAAATAAATATTAAAAAATTCTCTCTCTCTCTCTCTTTCTCTCCCACTCTTTCTTTAAAAAAAAAAAAAAAAAAAAAAAAAAAAGCACCTATTTGAGACATATTAAAAAATGAAGTCATCTTAACCCCAGAGCTGTGCATTATATCTTATTCCCTGTCTCACCGAATTCCATTTGTTTCCCATGACAGAAATTTGGGCATCTTCCTTGGATTTTCCTTTTCCTTACTTCCCACCCTCAGTCAAGAGGACTGTTCAGTGTGTCTTCCCCAATGCTGCTACCTGGTTTGGGCCATCACTGTCTCTCAACTGAATTGCTACCACAATTTTCACTGAGCCTTCCTACTGATCTTGCTCTTCCCCCACCCTCCCCTTTGCCCACTCATTCTAAACATAATAGCTGGAATCTTCCTAAAATGTAACTTAGATGGTCATTCTTTATTTTAAAACCTTTGATATCTCCTTATTGCCTTCAGGATAAAATCAAACATCCTCATGATAACAGGGCTCTGCCTTCCTGATGTGGCATCTGCTTACCTATTGGCTAATTTTCTGAAGTCCACTTACACTGAACTATTTGCAGTACTCATGTGGTTTGATTTCCCTTATCTGCAGAATATGATATTTTCTTCCTGTAAAACTCTACCTATTTTCTTGCCTTCTCCTACTCCACCTATGTCCTCCAGACCTAGCTATAGTGTCAGTTTCTCAAGGAAGCATACTGAGGTCTCTCCAAACAAGATAAGGTATCCTGCTTGCATATTTCTGTAAATGTATGTTTTTGGAGGATGTAGCATGTTGTACTTTGCCTATATATTTGTCTACTACCCTCAGACAGGAGGGAACTATCTTATTAATCAGAGTATAACTTATGGCTTATAGTAGGGGGCATATTAAGAGCTCTTTCCTCTCTTTAAAAAAAATGATAAAATATTTTATTATCAGCTCTTCATCACTGGAACAAAAGAAAAATAACTTAGAGGAGGAAGGATTTGTTTTGGCTCATGGCTTCAGAGGTTTAAGTCCGTGGTCAACTGGTTCTGTTGTTTCTGGGCCTGTCATGAAGCAGAAAGGTGTGGCAGTGCAGATCTGCTCACATTAAGGCAACCAGGTAGAAGACAGCGGGAGGAAGGGGTTGGGGATAAGATATGCCACTCCAGGGCATGCTCCCAATGGCCCTTCTCCTCCAGCTAGAAGGCCTACCTTCAACAGTTTCCACCATCTCCCAATGTTATTAATCCATAAATGATTGATCCATTGATGAGATCAGAGCCCTCAGTGATTCACTCTGTTCCCAAGAGCCTCATCTCTGAACATTGCTGCACTGGAGACCTTTTTAGTCAGTTTTTGCATTCTATAACCAAAATACCCAACAAGAACAACTTAGAGGAGAAAAAGTTTATTTGGCCTTCATGGTTTCAGAGGTCTCGGTTCTTAGACAACCCACTCCGTTGCTTTAGTCCCAAACTGAGGCAGCATCATCATGGGGGAAGGGCTCTGTAGAGGAAAACTGCTCAGCTCATGGCAGGGTCAGGAAGCCACTGGAAGAACAGCCTTCCAAGGCATGCCCCAGTAACCTACCTCCTCCAGGCAGGCCCCACCTGCCTACAGTTACCACCATGTCAGTTCATTCAAGCTCAGATGGACTGATTAGCTCTCACAATCAATCATTTCACTTTTGAATATTCCTGAATTAACTGGATCCTTTGGGGGATACCTCATATCCAGATCATAACAGAGAACAGGCCTTCAACAGATGAGCCTTTGAGGGACATTCCAGATCCAAATCATAATAAATATACATGACATAAAATTTACTGTTTTACCATTTTTAAGTATAGAATTCAGTAAGTTACAGTCATATTGTTATGCAACTGTCACCAATGTCCCTCTTCAGAGTTTTTTCATCATCTCCGACTCACACTCTGTACCAATTAAGCAATACCTCACCATTGCAACTCCCCCTAGCCCTGGGCAATCACTGTTCTACTTTCTGTGTATTTGACTATTCTAAGTATTTCATATAAGTGCCCCTAGCCCTGGGCAATCACTATTCTACTTTCTGTGTATTTGACTATTCTAGGTATTTCATATAAGTGGAGTCGTATAATATTTGTCCTTTTGTGTCTGGTTTATTTCACTTAGCATGATGTTTTCAAGGTTCATCCATATTTTAGCATGTGTTAAAATTTCTTTCCTTTATAAGAGTTCACAATATTCCCTTGTATATGTATGCCATGTTTTATTTATCCATTAAAGAACATTTGGGCTGTTCTACCTTTTTGGTAATTTTGAATAATTTTAAGAATATATATTCAAGTCCCTTCTTTCAATTTTTTGGGAGTACTTAAAGTGAAATTGGTGGGTTTTATGGTAATTCTATTCTTAATTTTTAGAAAAACAGCTGTACTCTCCTGTAACAGTTATACCATTTTATTCCCACCAGTAGTATGCTAGGATTCCAATTTCTTGACATCCTTATCAACACTCATTATTTTCTTTTTTGCTTGTTTATTTGCTTGTTTTTAAATATAATTGCCATCCTAATGAGTACAAAATGATATTTTCTGATTCTGGTTTACACTTACCTAATGCTCAGTGATATTGAACATCTTTACATGTGCTTATTGGCCACTTCTATATTTTCTTTGGAGAAATGTCTATTTAAATCTTTTGTTTAATTTTTAAACTTTATGGTTGTTGTTGAGCTGTAGGAGTTCTTTATATATTCTGTGTATTAATTCCTGAGGTATATTATTTGCAAATATTTCCTCCCATTCTGTGGGTTGCCTTTTCACTCTCTTGATAATATCCTTTGATGCACAATAGTTTTTAATTTTGATGAAGTTCATTTTGTCTATTTTTTCTTTCTTTCTTTCTTTTTTTTTCCTTTTCCGGCGCTTTTGGCATCATATCCAAGAAATCACTGTCAAGTCTGATGTTATGAAGCTTTTCCCTCATGAGTTTTGCTAAGAGTTTTATAGTTTCAGCCCCTTATATTTAGGTCTTTGATCCACTTTGTGTTCATTTTTGCAAATGGTATGAAATAAGGGTCCAGTTTCATTCTTTTGCATATGGATATCCAGTTTTCCCAGTACCATTTATTGAAATGATTGTCCTTTTCCCATTGAATGCTCTTGGTACTCTTGTTGAAAGTCACTTCACCGGGCCGAGGTTGTGACTCAGTGATAGAGTGCTTGCCTAGCATGCGTGAGGCACTGGGTTCGATCCCGGGCACCATATTAAAAAAATAAAATAAAGGTATGTGTCTGTCTACAATTAAAAAAAATAATAATAATTTTTTAAAAAGAAGAGAAAGTCACTTCACCATATATGTGAAGATTTATCCATTTCATTGGTCTTCTATATCTGTCTTTATGCCAGTACCAATCTTTTAATTACTATAACCATAGTAAGTTTTGATATCAGGAAGTGTGAGTCCTCCACCTTTATTCTTCTTCTTCAAGTCTGTGACAAGGTTTTATGGGTTTTTTGGTTTTGGTTTTGTTTTCTTCTGTTTGCAGTGATGGGGCTTGAACTGAGGACCTCAGTCATACTAGGCAAGCACTCCACCACTGAGTTACATCCCCAGCCCGAAACATGATTTCAGTACTACTTGCTACTTTTTATTTGTTCCTTTTCCCAGCATATTTTCTTCTTTTTTTAAAAATATTTTTGTAGTTGTTGATAGACCTTTATTTTTTATTTATTCATATGCAGTGCTGAGTATCAAACCAGTGCCTCACACATGCCAGGCAAGTGCGCTACCGCTCAGCCCCAGCCCCAGCCCCTCCCAGCATATTTTCTTGTGCATCCTTGCACAGAGTGTTTCCTTCCTCAACTCCTCATGGATGACTTCCCTACCGTTCATCCCTGTTATAACCTCACTTCAATGTCAGTTTTCTATCTTCCACCCCATAATCTTTAATTTGAATTGTTCATTATTTGCCAGGCTACAAATGGCATTTTAAGGTCTTAATCCTCCTGGATGACCAAGAGAAGAAAGCCCTAGCCATCTATTGCCCTCAACTTTGAGTCAAGTTCATTTTCTTTTGGGACTCTGAGGGCCAAAAGTCACTTGTCTTGTTGCTTCATATCTGGGCTTGGTCATGTCTGTTACATGAAGATGAGCAGCAGAGAGAGTAGTGGTATGATGGATATGGTGCATTGACTGAGAGACTGTGGCTCAGGGAAAAGAGCATTACAGTTGACCCTTGAACAACACAGATTGGGCACCCACCCTCTCATGCAGTCAAAAATTCACATTTAGCTTTTGACTCTCCCCAAACTAATATCCTGCTGTTGATGGAAGTCTTACCAATAATGGTGAGTTAATACTTATTTTGCATATTATGAATATATGTGGGGGAAAATATACAAGAGCTGCAAGAAATCACTTTTTATTGAGGTATAGAATTTGCTATAGGGTAGAATTAATTGTTCACATGGAGATGATTAGCAGCACATCAGGAGCTCACTGTAGTAGCAACCAGGGGTGGCTTCAAAATTATTACAGAATTATATACTATATGTAGTACAGTTAATTTTATGCAGTTATGATTTAATAGATTTTAACTTTTTATAATGGATTCTTATATACTTTATGGTAATAAATGATCAAATAGACTATTATCTATGTATATTTTGTACATTCATGACACACCTTTTTCTTAATTTTTCACTATTTCTGCCTACTCTGAGTATTTTCAAATTGTCACAAATCTTTAAAAAAAATCTTCATACAAGTGGACTTATGCAGTTCAAAGCTATATTATTCGAGGGTCAACTGTATATAGGAAGGCAAGAAACTTGGGTTCTAGCTCTGCATCTATCCTAATTGGCAGTTAGCAGTCCAGCCTGTCTTACTTAATTTACAGATAAGGAAAGCTGGACTTGATGGTCTCTAAGTTCATTCTATATATGAAATGTTTATTTTCACTTTTTGCAAGACAGTGTCGATTTGATGGATGGATGAATATAGCTTAGGTAAAAGAAGAAAGAAAGAAAGACTTCAGGAGGTTTAGGACAAGAAAATAAATGGACATATATTTAGTAGTCAGAGAAAGTAACATTTTATTAAGTGATGCTGGGTCAGTTGAATATTCATCTAGAAAAAAAAAGGAACCTCTACCTCTCGTCATATACAAAATTCTATTCCAAATGGATTACAAATCTAAATGAGAAAGGTAAAGCAATAAAGCTTTTAGAGGAAAACATAGAATACCTGTGTGATCTTGGGAGAGGCAGGTTTCTTTAAAAAATTAAAAGGCACCAACTTGAAAGATAAGATTAATAGGTTAGATTTTAGTAAAATTAAGAATTAATGTTTATCAGATGATATCACTAAGAAAATAAAGGTGAGGTGAATACTTGGACTTATATAGAGAGTAGATAAAGAACTGCCATAAAATAATTAGAAAAATGTAAACACAAGAGAAGAAAGTGAGCAAAGATTGAAACCTGCACTTTGTAGAACAGATGTCTAAATAGACAGTAAACCTAGGAAAAGATGTTCCGTATCATCAAACATTGAAAATTACAATTGTATTGAAGCCAGGCATGGTGGCGCACACCTGTAATCCCAGTGACTCAGGAGGCTGGGTCAGGAGGATCACAAGTTTAAAGCCAACTTTATCAACTTAGTAGGGTCCTAAGCAATTTAGTAAGACTCTGTCTCAGAAAAAAAAAGAAAGAAAGAAAGAAAAGTCCCAGGGAGGTAGCTCAGTGGCAAAGTGCCCCTGGGTTCAATCCCCACTACCAAAGTGGAAAACAAAACAAAACAAAACATGTAGTGGACCAACAAACACATGAAAAATGCATCAGTGTCATTAGGAAAATGCAAATATGAAAAAGAGATACTACCTCATAACTAGGATGGTCATAATTTGAAATAAGGGAAGGGAAGGGATAGGAAAAAGGGAAACTAACAAGTTTGACAAGGTAGTGGAAAAATTGTAACCTTTTTACTTTACTATTGAGGATGAAAAATGGTTAGGCTGCTGTGGAAAATAGTTTGGCAGTTCTACAGAAACGTTAAACAAAGAATTACCATGTGGCTCTGCGATTGCACTCCTAGGTCCATGCTTTGAAAAATTTAACATGGGAACTAAGACAAGTACATGTGTATACACTATTCATAATAACCAAGAGGTGGAACGAACCCAAATGTCTATCAATGGGGGAATATATATGTAAATTGTAATATATACATATGTAATATCATTCATCCATAGAAAGGAATGAAGTACTGTTATATGCTACATGTGAAGGGACCTTGAAATTGTTATTCTAAGAAGCCAGACACAAAAAGATGCATATGGAATGATTTCTTTGATATGAAATATTCAGAATTGATCAGTAGAGAGAAAATGTAGACTGATGGTTACAAGGAACTGGGACTGGTGGTAGGGAGATGGGGAAAAACTGAACTGCTTAATGGACAAGAGGTTTTACTTTAGAATGATGGGAAGGTTTTGGAACTAAATTGCTACTGAGTTTTTCTTTTTAAAAATAGTTAATTTTATGTGTTTATGTTTATTTGTTTAAAAAATAATTTTTTAAACAAAACTGTGTGATACTATAGTCCACCCACCAGGATGGGTGAAATTAAGGCTGTCATTTACGAATGTTGGTGAGGAAGTAGAGGAACTGGAATTCTCTTATGTTGTTGATAGGAATATCACTAAAGCTAAATATATGCCTTCTGACCCAGATTCTTCCCCTTGTTACATGCTAAAAAATGGGAATATATATGGCCACCAAAAGACATAAACAGGAATGTCCTTAGTAGCTTTTATTCATAATAGCCTAAAATGACAAATATTCTACATGGCTGTAAAAGTAGATTGGTAAATAAATTGTACTACATGTATACATGGAATACTACACAGCAACAAAAGAATGTGTGCTATACTCACAACAAAGGTGGATTCATAGAAATAAGGTTAGAAAGAAGCCATACATCCAGGAGTTGTTTATATTTTACTTAGGTGAAGTTCAAGAAGCAGTGAAATTAATCTATAGTGATAGATGTCAGAACAACATTTACTGGAGGTGGTTATTGATAAGAGAGCTTACGAGAGCCATCTGAGAAATAAATCTCTGTCTTGATCTTAGAGGTTGTTACACAGATGTACACATTTGTACAGAATAATCAAGTTGTGTACTGCAGATTCATTTACTATATTGTATTATGTTTACCTTTAGAAAGAAACATTAGAAAACAGACAACAGTCACCAGGGCAGATGTTGTTGCAGAGAACCAGTGGAAGAGAATGCTTGAGAAGCATAAAGTCACTGAAGGCCTTGAGTAGTAGTGACATGACAGGAGTCTGGAATCAGTTCTTTAACTGGTAGGTTTGCAGGAGGGAAATAACATAATGAAAGCAGGATTTTTGGTGAAAAAGATCTTTGGAGATGTACCTGGTAGATTGAGGATGATCTACCAGGGGAGAGGCTTTTGCAGTAGGACCTTTTGCAGTAGATGATGCAATTGAAAATGGAGGCTCTGCAGGAAGGATTGGGAAGACTGGTGACTGATTTGTTGTAGATATCAAAGGAGAACTGGGTAGAGGTGACTGAGATTCCATGTTAGATGATTGGAAAAAACATGGTCCTAGTAACAAAAATGAGAAAGTTGGGAGGAATCCACTTTGGAAGTAAGAGTAGTTTTAAATGCTTGAATTTTGAAATGTTGACAAGTCCCCTTGAGATAACTGAGGGACTCAGAACAGTCAGAGCTGCTGACAGAAATTTGAAAATCATTGTATACAGATTATTTTGAGTAGTTGAGATCCCTAAAAGAAAAAGTGTAACAGAAATTTCAGAAGGCCAACCCTTAGAGGAGGAGGGAGAGAGGAGACTACAGCTGTGTTTAGAACCAAGATAACATAGTGTTACTGAGGCTGAATGAGGAGTGAGTTGGAAGATGAGGATGTACAGGGAAGATAGAGGAAGGAAAAAGGAAGGTTGGAGATGTGCTGGGAAGCAGAGATGACTGAGGGGACACTGTCCTGAAGAAGGCAAGAGGAAGCAGAGCAAGAGCAGAGGACCTAGCTGTGGACTGCCATGAGGAGCCCAGCTGCCTGCAGTTACATCACTAGAATTTGTCAGCATCCTAAGTGTTCTTTGTCCTCTGAGTAGAAGAGTGACCTAGGGTTGAAGATGAATGTGAATATAGAAGCCAGGGAGTCCTAGTTTTGGGGTTCCATTGTGGGTTCTGGTTTTGGCAGTGGTTTTAAGTGTCAAAACAAGTGACTTTAGGTGTTTTGAGTCCTGACTTTGTCATTTTCTAGCTGTGTGACTTCAGACAAGAGTATTAGTTCTCTAAGCCTCTGTTTCTTCATTTGTTAAATGGTGTTAATACCTACCTCATATGTTGTTTCGGAAACAAGTGAGTTAATGCAAGCAAAGAGCTTGAAATAGCCCATGATCAGTGTTAGCTCTGATCATGATGGAGGCGTTGTAGGAGCACAAAGGGAAGAATTAACAAAGGCTGGAATTGTTAGGAAGGCTTTGTGGAGAAGGAGGGGTTTATTTAATAGGCAGGAGGAAAGGAATGAAAGAAAAAGAATTCAATGTTGGGGGGATATTTGTAAATAAAGTCTTGGATCAGTAGAGCCATAACATTTTATTTGATTTCCTTAATGTACCAGTCTATTGCTTTAGGGGACTAATAGGAGATATGATAGGATGTGGGTAACTGATTATTGTTGTAATAAAAGAAGTATGAGATGTCAGAGCTCTTGGCTGTGACTTTTAATCCTGGCCCTGGGACTTTGGGTAAGCCGTCTCTTAAGACCCCTTCTCATCTACAGAATGGAATGACTGGACCTACATGTCTTGCAGCTCTAATCCTATGCAGTTATTTTTCTGGCCCCATCTCCTGTCTGTGGAATGTTTTTCTCTGCAGCATGAGGCTAACGATGTGGACCTACCTGGGATAAGTGTGTTGTTCTGGCCTTATCAACCCTGGGCTTTAAGTAGGTGAACTGCCCAGCCCACATACAGATGCTCTAGGCTGCACAGCAGCACCCTGCAGTCACCACCAATAGACAGAGCCTGGGGTGGGGGTGGGATGGGGGTGGGGATGGGGGTTACAGAGCAGGTGGATTCACAAAAGAGTTCTCAGAAATTGCACTCCCAAATTACTTAGAGTTAATTCTACTACCATTCTCTTGAGGAACTTCAAGTTTTATGAATTCTTGCCTTGAAATGGACCCTGAGGGCTAAGTAGGAGGGAAAAGAATTGTTAACCTTTTAAATTTTTTCCCGGGTTGTCCTTTTAGAGCCCACAAAGCTAATGGAAGAAAGTGGCACTTTGAGCATCAGGTGAGCTGCCAGACTCTGTCTATGTGTTCTGGCAGGAACTGAACACTGTTGCTTTTGCCACCAGAATTCCTCCATTTAAAGCTTGTATATGGATAACCCGGCTTTTCAAATACCAGGCTTAGAAGTTCCCAGCTCCGGTATGCATTCAGTCTTTCATTTTAGAAAAGAATTTTGGGTTGTTTCTCCATTTTCACGCCTCATACTTTGGACTTGAGCCCCTCTGGGGGTCTCCAACATGGCAGGACAGAACAAGCTCTCTGGAATTCCACTCGCACTTGCTTTTTCTCATTGCCAAGCAGGAGGTATTTATAGAGAAGTGTCTGCCCTCACCACAGAAAACCATGTTTAGTGTTTGTCTCAGGCAGGAGCTTTGTCTTAGAAGAAGATACTTATGGACTTTTATAGTGGATAGATTTTAAACAACTTGGTAAATTGAAAAATAACTTGAAGGACTAAAGCAGACGGAAGCTATTGTATTCATATTTTGTGCCCGCAAATTCTCTAAGGGCTAATTTTGTTTTCAGCAAGTGAAATTTGAGAAGAGGAGCAACTTATCCTTGTGTTGCCCTTAAAGAGGACTGTTTTTTTTGGGGAGTGGAGATCCAGGAAAGGAAGGTGACCTGAGCATATAAGGCCACACGAGTTAACATATGCCCAACAGAATGTTAAATATGCCTTATTAATTTAGAATAGAACTTCCCTGAGGATAGGGAATACTTCATTTTATTGTCTATGGTTTCTAACAGTAAGTTGGATCTAAGTAAATGTAACAATTGCTAGCAACCCAGGAGTCTCCTATCTTTCCATTTCCCAGGCTGATCATTCCGTGAGGGGTGGTTATGAACATTACCTAGTCCATTCATGCCACAGATTTCCTGAAGAAAAAAGAAGTCATGGAAGAGACTATGTGTTGCAAAGGTTGTGAATAGGGTTGAGAGTGAGATGGTTTAGTCTGGCCTCTTTTTAGAACAGTGATTGATTAATGCTGTCTGTGTTGCTGTTTCTTCTAGAGCTGACCTGTCCTGGACGCAGCATAACTAACGAAGCTGCTGCAGGATGAGAAGATGGCAGCGCGGCTGCTTGCACCACCAGGCCCTGATAGTTTCAAGCCTTTCACCCCTGAGTCGCTGGCAAACATTGAGAGGCGCATTGCTGAGAGCAAGCTCAAGAAACCACCAAAGGCCGATGGCAGCCATCGAGAAGACGATGAAGACAGCAAGCCCAAGCCAAACAGTGACCTGGAAGCAGGGAAGAGTTTGCCTTTTATCTACGGGGACATCCCCCAAGGCCTGGTTGCGGTTCCCCTGGAGGACTTTGACCCATACTATTTGACGCAGAAAGTGAGTTGGAGGAGGTGCAGCCGCAGATGCCCCTTTCCTAAAAGGCAGTGGGAGATGGGGAGAAAGAGCTGTGGCTTTTTGCCAGAGTGGGGAGAAGAGAAGTAGTTAGCTTTTTTTTGGTTCTGATTTTCAGGGGTTGTTTTTCCATTTAGTTGCTGGTAAGGATCATTTGTGGATCTTCATTTGTCAACTCTGTTAATAGGACTTCTGGTATTGGCTTCAGGTTAGATCAGAAAAAGAGGACATAGGGATTGTGGGGTAGCTCAGTGATAGAGCACATGCACAAGACCCTGAGTTCAATAGCCAGCACCAAAAGGAAGGAAAAAGAATATTTATTAGTGTCAATAAAAAGAAGAAAAAGAATATAATATAGTATAGCCCTGTGGAATCTCTTAGACACACACATTTGAAATTCTATCTTTAAATATAAAGATGATGTTACTGTTGCAAATCAGCAGAGTCTGTGGTTAATATAGTGGAGAGGATGGGTTTGCTCTCTTGTACGGTCCCTTTTGTGACATTAGAGCATTGCTGCTGGGGACAGGAATAGAATAAAGCACTCTGAACCAAGGAGGAGGACTCCAGGTCTTTGGTCTTGTTACATAGTTGTCTGGATGGATTCTTGCAGCAAAGTCAATTCTGTTCTTCCTGTAGTAGGAAACACAGGTGAAAGAAATACCAGTCTTCCTTTGGCCAAGGGTTTCAGACTTCCCAAATACTTGACTAAATCTTAGTTTTCTTTCTCATAGTTATCTACTGAAACAAAGCAACAGATAGAGAAGCAAAGCCTCCAAGATGTTTCACCAGCTAACCAATTAGCCATTGAATCCTGAGGGCTAACATCAAATACATTTTAGGGGACTGCTATCCAACAGATGCCATTTAAAGAATTATAAAGAATTAGATTGATAGGTTTTTCCAGATAACGGGGGAAATGATTTTGTGTAGTTATATGTTTACAATATAAAACTTAACTAAACTGTCTCTGTTAACAAAACTGCCCTTAACTAAATTGCATTTTTGTCTTTCAATTTGAGAAAAAAGTTAAGCTTTTTTGACTTGAAAATGGAATAGAAGTAACAGATTTAGCTATAGCTATGGAGGCATTTTTAGTTTGGGATGACAAAAGGAGTTTAAGACAGCTCTACACAAAATGGCTCTTTACCCAGGTGCTTCTGTTCCTGCGTAGAGTAGTTATATAGTAAGAAAAAATGGAACCAGTGGTCTAAATCTTTCCAGTTGAAGAAATATAAAGAACAGTAGACTGGAAGTAAGGAATTTTGACTCTACAATAATTCACTGTATATTATTTACTTTTTAAAATATGTATTGTCCAAGATACCACAAATAATTTATATGGGAAAAATTACATGAAGGAAAAAAACTTCACAAAAGGATTCATGACTGTTAGCAAGTCACTTTATCTCTCTGGGTCTAAACTATTTATTTTTCCAACTCATATACAAACTAAACTTTGTTTTCTTGAACCTGACTTAAGATTTGAAAAATATATAGATATATTAGTTCTCAGAACCCATTTTCCCTTCTGTACCTTTACCTCTGGTTCCTGCCCTGTTGTTTCTTTTTCCTCTTCCAATGCCTCAGTTTTCAGTGGTCTGGATTGCAAGTGAGAACTCTTCAAAGAGAGTAGGTCTCTGGCCCTGATGTGTGTTATTCTTTGGATAGGCCAAATTGTTGATGTAGCTCTATTATGGGACTGGCTCAGCATGATAGAAAGTCTGACTTGAGCCTTTGGCTTTGCCACAAAGGTAAATTGTCCCTGGAAAGGATAACCTTAGTTGTAATTTTTTTTGGAGGGGGGCAGGGGGTACTCTTTAAAAAACTGTTTATAAAGTACAAACACTCAGTTAATGATTATTATAAAACAAACAAAACCTAGTTGTGGAGGCATTAAGAAAAAGAAAGCTCTGCTAGCATTTCAGAAGTATATATATTGTACTTTTATTTACTTTTCTAATTATTTTTATGGTGCTAGAGAACAAACCCAGAGCCTTGTGCATGCTAGGCAAATGCTCTGCTGCTGAGCTACGACCCTCAGCCCCCACATTGTACTTTTAAGTGAGGAATTTTTCAGTTGATTAAAATTAATGTGCTTCCTTGAGTTCACTTGCAAATCTTACTAGTATTACTAATACTTCTTACTAATTAGGCCTTGCACTATGCTAAATTAGCAGGGCCTCTCCTACAAGGAAGCACACTGGGAATTAACCCACAAATCAAACATTCATGAAGGTAGATGTGACTTTAAGAGGACATTCCTTTCTGTTTGCATTTCAAGGGCTGCCTTAAATAAATCTTAGCAAAATATTATCTCTTTTCTGTGCTAAATGATACAAGCAGAATCCTTTATTATTTTCTCAGGTCTCATTTTCTAACTAATAAATCATTTTTATCACTTTTCCAGAAACTTGTTTTTTAGTTAGTTCCTTCCCTCTTTCTTTTTTGGGGGTAAGAGAGAACCAGTTCCCTATTATTTTTAAGTTCTGGTGTCATCCCATTTTGGATTCCACATTCCTGAGACACCCAGGGCCATGCAAGTTGTATATCAGATTTTCAGGAAGCTGTTCTTTATTCCAGTTGGGGGCTGGTTTGGCCTGTTCCAAGCTTCTGAGGTTCTTTTTGGGTTCCACAGTGACTTTTCCAGCTGGTCACTGCAACAACCTGGATCTTCCTCTCTTTGAATTCCTCAGACCTCCCAGTGCTACAACTTTTCATTTTCTTTACCTGTTGGTACTCTGTTCTAATGCCTCCTTTCTTTGGATTCTTATTTTTCAATTGTTACAAATATTTGAGTTTAAGGGGCATTTAATAATTTTATTTGTTTACCATTTAAAATAGGTAATACGTTTAACTGGTTAAAAATTCAAAGGTATTTATTTGGTAAAAGTCTCCCTTTTATCCTTGTCCCTCATATGCCTTCTCCCTTAGTCTTCTGCACTGACAACCACTGATAGCAGTATCTGCCAGAGTTTCTTTATATATGTGTAAGCCAAAACAAATACATATTTTTAAGAACTTGAACTCTCCTTTTTTCTTGCCCCCCCCCCCCCGACTATTTTCTTAGGCTCATTTAATTTTGGCTTCCCTTCTTTCAAACTATGAAGTCTTACCTATCAATTCTCAATTCATTTGCCTCCTCCCCCAATTTTTTTTGGGGGGGTGTATAAAGTCAAGGACTGTTGAAAGTGTCCCTCTGTCTTCACTACAGAAAATACTCTCTAATGAATCATAATACTTGCTGAATTTTAAATACCATATATATTCCTAATAACAATAATAGGCAACAAGAAAGTCTATGGATTAAGTTGAAAGAACGCCTTCCTAGCTTTCCTAGTTGATTCCTATTCCTTTTTCCCATTTCTTAGAACTGATAATTTGTGTGTTCTTTTTATTTATTAATTGTACTCTGTTATAAGAAAGTTCTATAAACAAAAATTCAAATTACAGGATTGATTGATGTGTCTCTAAATAGGGCATATTCCTGTTGCATTCAGAAATTGTATATGGCTTCCCAAAGTTTCATTTTACCTTCAACTCTTCCTGTATTCCTTTGTCCACAAAAGGAATCAGAAAATCACAGAAAATTATAATTTGGTAATCTTAGACATCAGCTAGATCAGCCTCTTCATTTTATAAATTTTATGAGGTGAAGTACTTTGCAAAAGCCAGCACCACTTTTAGTAGTAGAACCAGTCAGTATTAGAACTCAGGCCTCCCAACTCTACATTCATTACAATGTATTTCTGTTTCCCACTTTTAAAATTTTACATTGGGCTGGGGTTGTGGCTCAGCGGTAGAGCACTCGCCTCACATGCACAAGGCCCTGGGTTCGATCCTCAACACCAAGTAAAAATAAATAAGTGAAATAAAGGTATTGCGTCCAACTATAACTAAAAAATAAATATTAAATAAAATAAAATAAAATTTTGTATTATTTGATCCTCAGCCTCAATTGGCTCAGTTCTTCTGATGTTGGGCAGTCAAAATAAAGAAGAAGAAAAATGAACTCCTTTTCAATTACATTCCTAATAATCCCTGTGGTTTATAACTCTTCTTAGTCAGTTGAGTCCTAAAATATAAATGGGTAAGAGCTATGCCTCTGGGGGAGAAGGATGGTGGGCCAGCGGCCCTGGACAGGCTCTCCCAGAGACCCCGGCTCTTATCAACACCACTGCAGTTATTCAGCCATGTGGTCTTCAGACAATTAACAACCTCTTCACTTATTGTTACTTTTCAAAGGAATATTCTCTCCCACCCACTATAATGCATCCCCAGTCTAAGCCAGAATATTATTTCAGAAAGAACACCTACCTGGGAATGTAAAACCTTGGTTTTAGTTCCAGTTTGTCCTTGTTTGCCCTTAGGTGAATCACTTAAATTCTTTGGACTTCAGTTTCCTTATCTACAATATATACATAATAGTTGTACCTACAAATACATCTTTAATTGTATTTCACATTTATTGCACTTTGTGTTTGATTGCAGACTATTTTGTTCCTTTAGGGTTTTTCCACCTTCGGGTCTTGTCCCCTCCTGGTGGAATGCACTCAGTTCTTTTCACTTCACCTTTTAGTATTCTACCTGTTCGTCCAGGCCTGGCTCAGAGATCTCTTTCCTTATGGCCCAACTTGATTCTCGTGCAACAGAACAGGTTCCTCCTTCTTCTCTTCTGAATTTTAGTAATATGCCCAGGTCTTCAGCCCCACCTTAGAAAAGAAGATATTTTCAAGTTTCATTCAGTTTAGGTGTGGAGGGTAACAGTTCCCAACAGTCCTTACAATTTTCTTCTTACTTTACTAATGTTAGTGCCATCAGTTTCCTCAAATGAAAAACACTTACACATGTGCACACAGGCTCATAAGTTCCTGGCAGAAAAATCCTTGCCAAATTTGTTTTCACACACTTTCAACAGGTATGCAGCACAGAGACAGGCTATTAAGGGAAGATTTATGTTCATTCGGCATGATTTTGAAGTTTTGCTAATGAGTTGTTCCATTGCTTGTTTTTACACAATAAGTTTATAAAGATGTTGCTTTCTGTTTTAAATAAAAACTACATATTTTAAATTGTTGCTTTATTCTGTTAAAAATTTTCCCAATAATATAAGAAAACAAAGTGGTAGTTTAGTTGTTTTATTCACCAAATCAAAATGAAGCAAATATTTTAGAGCTGAAAGGTGGGCCATTCCCATGGTGATGGATTAATGATGGACATATATGGGATTTCTTGTTCACCAAATAAGGTTACGTAGAGGGAAAGGAATTTAATTAAGCATTCCTAAGTCTGATTCCTCTTTTTAACTTTAGTAGTTGATCAAGAATTATTCTAGATGATTTGGGGCATATCACAACCATTCGGAGTCTCAGTTTCTCTAATCCAGAAAATTAAGATCATGCTAATAGATAGTATCTCACCTATTTTATAGAATTTTTCTAAATATCATTTCTTGACTAACCTATATAAAACAGATCAGCCAAATTGCCTATTAAATAGCCCATTAATGCTTCATTTTTCTTCATAACACTTAACATTTGGCATATAGTATATTTGTTTAATGTTCATTTT
The DNA here is from genome assembly GCF_021218885.2 of Marmota monax. Taxonomy (NCBI): domain Eukaryota; kingdom Metazoa; phylum Chordata; class Mammalia; order Rodentia; family Sciuridae; genus Marmota; species Marmota monax. The sequence goes on from NW_026695227.1 coordinate 32,487,945, forward strand.
CTCATATTATCATCTGGAGCAGTGCCTTCTCTATAGTAAGCGTTTGATCAATATTTGTTGAATGAATTAATCTTATGAAATAATGCATGTGAAAACACTAGGTGATTTTCTAAGTGCTATGGACACAAAAGGTAACATGACATTTTTTTTTTCCTAATGACAAATGTTTCTATATGAAATGAACTAAACTCTAGGGGGAAAATGACCGATTATCAGTATTTCTTTCTCAAAGAATTGATTGTGTTTAGGAACTAAAGAGGGAATCAGGGAGGGGATTTCCTGTTGTTTTGGCTATATTTTTAGAGGGCTGGATAATTTGTGAAGTGCCATCAGGTTATGTTTCTTTTATGAAGCCTTAGAATTAGAAAGAACTTTATAAAAGGCTTTAGGCAACAACCTCTACCTAGTGCTTAAATCGCTTCTTGACTTATTGGTCACCAATGTGTATCACCCAAACCTTCTGTTGTGTCCATCTGCACTAAATGTTTTGCTGTTTTCTTGGCTATGTCAATTGTTACCCATACTCTATTAACTGACTATTAAGGAAGTCAGAGAAACTTGGGTGGCCTCATATAAAATGTGATTGATTTGTTCAACAAGTACTTCTTCAGTGAGGCATTCAGTTCTCTTGGAGTAAATAAAGATTCACAAAGTCCATTCTTTACCCTAAAATAGGTTGTAACTGGTGTCACTTTTGACAAGAGAGCCATGGGTAAATTTCATAACAAGAGTAATGTTTGAATTAGACCTTGGATTTTAGAAATGAGGGATGAACTAAAACATTCTAGGCAGAGAGAACAACATAAACAGAGGCTCAAGGACAATGGCATTGGACATGGTAGTGTGTCTGGCTCTCTCGTGTGAGGCCCTGGTCATCCAAAGTGATTGGAATGTGGGGAATGACTGAGGAGCAGTGGGAGAGAAGTCTGGGAAGGGAGGTACAGAGCCATATCATGGAGGGCTGAGAATGTTAGGCCCAGAGTTTGGTCTTTATTTGATAAGCAGTAGAGAGCTATGAGGGTGTTAGAAGGGAGTGAGCTTATGTGATTACAGCCAACTTCATTCAGCAAGGTGAATATTGCAGCAGTAGTTAGGATGGACCTGAGCGAAAGAAAACTGGGACAGAGAGAGCAGTTATGAAGTAATGAAGGATCTGAGTTAAAGTGGTGGAAGCAGAAATTAGGGGGAATGGATAAATTTAAGAGTTGGTGTAAAGATGAATTGATAAGATTTTATGATTGATTGTGGAGGGTTAAGGAAATATTTCATCATTCATTTGATAATGTGATAAATTGTTAGAGTGTTTTCTATGTGCCCAGTCTCTCTCTGCCCTATGCCCTGAGAACAAAACAGACAAGCTGCATGCATTCTTAGAACTCAAGTTTTGTTAGGGAGACAGGTAATAGACATATAAGAAAGTAAGGTGATTATGGGTAAAGATACATGGATTAAAGAAGATAATATGGTCCCAGCCTTGGTCCAAGTATTTTGGAGATTTAGGATGCACTAACCTTGTACTGAGACTAAACTGGGAAGTTCCAGAAGTATTGAAGGTTACATTCTCTCTAAATATTCAGTGTTTTAAATAGGTTTCTAGCAAGTACCAAATTTTAATCTTCCAAAGGATCTGTAATGCAGATATTCTGTGTTGTTTAAAAAAAACAGTGTTGTTGTTCTGTTGAGAGTTTGCTGTCTTACATTTTTATGTGGCAGGAGTTCAGTACATTTTAGCATCAATGTAATCTATAGAAGTGCCTAGAGATAAACCTAGCATTCTATCCAGAAAATATCTTCAGGTGTTCTGAGGTCTTTTACAAGCACTCAGTTGTGATTCCAAAGTTCTGAGCCACATATCAAGAGCCATCTTTTACCTGAACTCTAGGATATTTGTAACTTGCTAATCACTTCAGCCATAAAATTCCACTGGTGGGTAGTTTTAGGAACTAGTTTCTATAGGATGTGAGCTGTGAAATCTTAATAATAAAAAAAATTGACCTATTGAATGGAGTTATTCAAAATAACCATTTAAATGTTGGAGATCTTAAGATTATATTGATATTGATAATTTTCTAACAATAATTAGCCATCTTTTAAGTCCTTTCTTAATCAAGGAGAGTCAAACTGTCTTCTTTACACAAAGGGATACTTACTTCTCTTACTCATTGTGTCTAAATTCATACAGAAGTTGTACAGTAAGTGGTTCTTTATATACAACCCTCGTTGACACAATTTAAGATTAGAATTGCCCCCACTGTATGGCAGTTTTTGCCAACTCTAATTCTAACAGAATTTTTGATACAAGCTCTGAAGATGCACTCCTATTTCAGGTACTTTATTGAGGCTGCAATATTTGGCCTGTGGAATCAAGTGTGAATAAGAGTCCTCCAGTTTCAAAGGGGAAGGTGCCCATCTCCTATTCAAGATCAGTCTCTCTCCTGCCTTTGACCCTATCCCTTTCTACCTGCTGCCTCCTTCCTCTTCTGCGCTTGCAATCTTTCCCTCTTCTATTGGTTCCTTCCCCCCAGGCTATAAACACACAAAGCCTCTCCCATACTCATGGGTCCTCATAGTTCCACCTAGTGTGATCTCTTCTCAAGCCATTGAGAACTGTAAACAGGAGCCTCTACTGAACATCTCTCTGAACATCTGTGCTGTGCTTGGCACCATCCAGTTCTTTACCTCCTTGGCCTAATTTCCCTTATGCCTCAGACTCTTCCTTTTCTTCCTCTTTCTTTCTTCTTTCAGTGTTGATAATGCCCCAGGGTTCAGTCCTTGGCCCTTGTTCCTCTCATCTGGCACTCTTCCTGGGTGATCTCATCCCATCTCTCCTTACCAGGCCTCCTGACTATATCTCCAGCCTGGAATGCTCTTCAGTATTCAGCACTTTCCCAGTCACCTCTGTCTGAATTTCCCACAGGTGACCCAGTGCATTCAAAATGGAGCTCATTTTCTCCTCTCAGACTTCTTACCTTCTTTCACCTGCTATCCTAGTTGATGACACCTCCAAAATTCTAGATATCATTTTTGACTCTACGATTTTCTTCATTCCTTGAGGATAACCAATATTATGGAGATTCCAGTCTAAAAGAAGTAAGAAAATTTATGGTTCAAAAACATACTTGTTCAAATTCCCTCAATAAGTATATGATAGAGCCAGATTTCATGTTCAGGGATCTGTGAATTTAATACTCATGATCTTTCTGCCATGCTATGTTGTCTCTGTAGAGTATATTACAGAAAAATATTTTGTTTTGTGTTTCTATTATCATTTTTAGAGCATTTCCTATCATTTTGCATTTCCCCAATAGGAAGTTGGTGTTTTGCCTTTTTATAATTCATTTTACGCATTATGTTCAGCATAGTATGGGGCATAGAAAAGGTAAGAGGACTTTTTAAGCTAAAATTAAGTATTCTTATGGGTGGATGAGCAAAAGATAGAAAAGGTGGCCATATAGTTTCAGTGGGTACTTAGCAAAAGCCTGAATAGTTATAGGATAGTTGGTTTTAACTGTATTATTTCTTCATATCTCCAAGATCCATTCATACTTTAACAAGTATGTATGAGCTGTGTTGTGCCAGATGGGTCTCATGTTACGTACTCTGTGAAGCTGAGAAAATCCCAGTAGATGGAAGATAGACCCTGCCTTCAATGATCCTGGAGTCCAGTGAGAGACACTGACCATGTAAATAAAAATGAGTATTCTGGGGGCTGAGGTTATGGCTCAGTGGTAGAGTGCTTGCCTTGCATACGTGGGGCATTGGGTTCGATCCTCAGCACCACATAAATAAATAAAATAAGATATTGTGTCCATCTACAACTTAAAAAAAATGACTATTCTGTGTTAGCTGCTGCCATAGAAGTAAGGACAAGTGTTGCGGGGATATACAGGAAGGAAGGATAATTCTGTTTGAGAGAGTTGAATAGAGTTACCTTCAGAGAGGAAATAGTATTTGAGGTAGACTTTGAAGTATTAAACCCCATTAATATTGATTAACCCCATTAATACATTATTAAACCCCATTAATTTTAGGGTTTATATATGCATTTAAAAATAAATAAGACAACAAGTTGACTTAAAAAATTAAAATGAAGTATTAAAGTATGGTAAAGGCGCTAGGGTTGTGGCTCAGTGGTAGAGCACTTGCCTAGCATGTTTGAGGCACTTCGGTTCAATTCTCAGCACCACATATAAATAAATAAAATAAAGATCCATTGACAATTAAAAAATAAAAACTAAAACAATTTAAAAAAATAAAGTATGGTTAAAAAAAAAGGAGAAAGAGGTGTGAAGAACAGGGCATACAGAGGCTGAGAGACATGAAAAAGGGTGAATTGTTTGAAATAGTGAAGTTAGTTGTGACTGGAGCATAGGGTATGGTGTGGGAAGAGCAGGTCAGGTGCCAGAGGCAGGTTGGATCCCAACTTATGCATATTGAACAATTGTGGTTTCTTCCATTTAGAGTGTTGTCAGGTCTGAAATAACTTCTGGGGCTCATTTTGAGCCAGTGAAGCCTTGCCTGTGACTCCAAAGGTCTCTTCACCCTTCCAGCTTGTGCACTGTCCCACAGACTTGTGCCCAGTATGTGAGTAGTAGTTAATGTGAATCCTATCCCTTAGAGCTTTTAATGTTTGGAGCCAAAGAGTAGAAGTGGCAGTTGAGTGTGACACAGCAACAACAGCATAGTCACATTCTGTGCCAGTCACTGTGTTAAGGACTTATGGTGACCTTTCATTTAACCCTCATAACAACCGACAAAGTAGGTGCTATCAATTATTATCCTGTTTTATCAATAAGAAAACCGAACCTTAGCAACCTAAACTAAATTGCCTCAAATCATGATACATAATAAGTATCAAAACTGGGTTTTGAATCCAGGTCTCTCTGGCCTTAAAGCCTCTCAATCACTATGTTCTGTTGCTTTCTGAGAAAAAATGAGAACAGATTCTAGAATATGAATTTAGAAGGGGTTTATTTGTTTTATATAATAAGCATGCATTTTGCCATATCCTAGAGCAGCAAGTCTGTATATCCTAAAACGATAAAGAGAAGGAAGTTACCAGCAAATTCATGTCAAAGGGTAGTGGGAAAGAATGGCCATGGAGAAGGTTTATTTAGACTTGCCCTGCCCTGGGGAGCAACATCTGCTGGCTCAGCAGGGACATAGTGCTGCTGTTCTGCCAACTGTGGCTTCCTGTGACCAGGATGTAGGCAGGAACAGTGTCAGCTGCTTCAAATGTGAGTTGGAAGGCATGGGGTTACAAGGTCAAACCAAATGAGGAGATGTATGAAGAAGGACCAGGAAAACGTATAGCCATAGACAGATGTGGTACTAGCATTATCTTCATCCAGCCCAACCTGGGGAAAAGACCCATAAATAAGTAATTGCTATACTCTTTGAGGCAAATGCAGGGGCTTTTCTTTTTGTGAATATCAAAGGGATTAGGTCAAGAAGGTTCCTTCACTGATCTGGATTGGCTCAGATAACCTAGCATGGTAAAGAATTCCTGCCTAGAAGCAGAAGATCTGGACCCTAGTTTTTTCTACTGTTCCTGTTGCCCAGCTCTGTGAACATAGGCTTAGGCAGAGCATTTAGGTTGTTTTTTTTTTGTTTTGTTTGTTTGTTTGTTTTTTTGGTCTGATAATGAAGAGCTAGATTTTTGGTCTGATAATAAAGAGCTAGATTTGATTAATAGTTTTGAAGTTGTGTGTTTTGTTTTTGAGTCAGGGTCTTTCCATGCTGCCCAGGCTGGTCTCTAACTTGTGAGTTCAAGTGATCCCCCTGCCTTAGTTTCTTGGGTAGGTGGGACTATAGACGTGCACCACTGGCTTAAAGCTTTTTAAAATTTCAGTGTGGCATGATAAGTAAGAGTATAGGCTTTGGAATTAGACTGTACTGGTTCAATTTAGATTGCTTTCTTTTTTATGTGTGTACTGGAGATTGAATCCAGGAGTACTTAGTCACTGAGCCACATCCAACCTTTTTATTTTTTGAAACTGGGTCTCACTAAGTTGCTGAGGCTGGCCTTCAACTTGTGATCTTCCTGCCTCAGCCTCCTGAGTTGCTAGGATTACAGGCATGCACCACTACGCCCAGCTAGGTTTCATCAGTTACTAGCCCTGGGGTCTTAGGCAAGTTACTGTTAACATTTCTGCCTTAATTTCATCATCTATAAAATTGTATCTACCTCACAGAGTGATTGCTGTGAGATAGTTATTATAGAAAGCATCTTAGAAGGATACCTGCCACATAGTAAGTGCTTAATAAACCTTAAATGTTATTATTTCTTCAGATTCATTGGTAAAATTATCAGTAGCCAAAAGGATTTTGGAGATATATATATATATATATATAGTTGATAGACCTTTATTTTATTTATTTATATACAGTGCTGAGAATTAAACCCAGTGTCTCACACTACCAGGCAAGCGCGCTACCGCTGAGCCACAGCCCCAGTCCCGGACTTTTTATTTGTTAATATGAGATTTAGACATCACTTTTGCTCAGTTCTTGGTATTACTGAAATAGGGACTTGTGGGATAAGGGTTCTAAATATTCAAACAGAAGTAAAAGTGTAAAAAAAAAAGTTTGTTTTGCCTAATCCCTCATGCCCTGCTTTATTCAGTATTTCTAAGGACAGTTGGGTCATACTAGGACACAGGTACTCTAGAAATATAGTCTAGTTATGCCTTTTCTGGAGCCTTCCTGGGACACATTGCGTCCATATAGCCTGTATTATGATTTTACTCGAGGGATTAATAAGGCATTATGACATCAAGATACTTCACTATGGTGGTGTCATTTTCATTTGACAAGTCATTTATTTCTGAATAGCTTCATAGCCTGACGTAGAATTTATTTAGATTCTGCTTTATATTTTCCTTTATTAAAACAAGAAAATTTTGAAAGGTCATTTATTTGTTGCCTGCCATATTGGCCATATACATAGTTACTCAGAAGTGAATGCCAAATTGCTGTTGATTGTTGACAGCTGGCCAGTTGCCCAGTTCAAAAGAGGTACTTAGGTCTGGGAGAATGTAGTATATATAATAAATAGGTTCAGTCAGGCAAGAATTTAAGGCCAGAGAAGTCAGCTAAAATGAGAGGGTCAGGAAGTTGTGGAAATCAAAACAGGTAGGATCTAGGGTCCAGATCCTGGGAGATAGTCATGAGCCAGTGCCAGTAGCAGTTATAGCCAGGTAGATGCAAAGGGCCTTGAATCCCAGCCTTCTTATAGATTAGGTAAGCCTCTGAGCCCCAAGTGTTCATTAGAGACAAGTCATCAGGTGTATACAGATTACTTTTGCCCTAATTGAGATCATGAGGCGGAGAACTTGGCTGAGTGGAGAGTCTTTCTCCTGGGTCATGTGTCCCACAACAAACGAGGAGCTGGGTCATAAACATTTCCCTAAGAAGCTTTCTGTTCTGTGATACACTCTAACATCCTTTTATATTTATATACCCTTTTTTTGTTTTAATGTATACTTTTTGTATGGCTAAAAATATCATTCCAGTCTTGGGATGGGGGTCAGGACATGTGATAAGTGGCAGCACAGCAGTAGTGTGATAACTGTCTGTTGTATTATGTATGCAGTGTGCTGGAATCTGTTTGGTTTTTATATGAATGTGTGCAATGTCCCTTTTCCTAATTAGATGTCTTCCCCAAAAAGAAGACATCTCACCCTGAGTTAGCAGCAGTGGCAATGCTCCCTCATCACATGTTCTGGGCCCCACATTGCTAATTAGAAATGAAAAGCCTGTGCTTTTCAGAGGCTCATTTTATGCCAGCATGACACATTTATTAATACTCCATGCCATAATTTGCTAAGAGCCGTTCCACGGCTCTTAATGGGCCTTGTACACTAACTCATTGACTGACTGTTGTTATAAACTGATATTTCCCCTTGGGCAGTAGATCACAGTCCAATTTCAATTTCCCTTTTACTCATTTACTTACAAAGATCTAACTTAAGACAGATTAGGTGAAATACTATAGGACTTTATAGGCACAAAGTGATTGTTGCTTTAAAAGTATTCTCATAAAAAGTATAAAGTTTGTTGTCCTTCTTCTCTGGGCTTCAAAAGCTTTTATGTTGGAGCACAGAGTTGAACAAGGGATGAACCTTTTTTTCTGGATCTCACCAGCAGTTAAACAGTGATGACAGAGGCTTAATCACCCATGCAAATAGCTTTAAAAATCAATTAGATGTATGGTCAGTGCATCACCAATTGTACTGTTCATTCTCTCTCCCATGTTCACTGTTCCCTGGAGAGAGGGAAGGCAGTGGAGAGAGAAGCAATATTTGATACATACAGTACTGCCCTGAGACTGCTCCCTGCTGCCCCCTGCTGACACAAGTATGGTTGTCAGGATAGTATCAAGCACTGTTGTACCTGGACTTGACGGATTGTAACTTGAGAGGACAAAATAACTAACTTAGGAGAGCTCTACCAAGAAGTAATGTGAAAGAATAAATAATAATAGGCTTCCTCTTCAAAAGTATGGTTTACTGCTTTATTGCACTTCATCTCCAATGTGCTGTGAAATTTCCAAATCAGAGAATCAGAGATATCAGACCTGGAAAAAACCTGAGCACACCCCTCAGCCAGCCCTTTCTCTCATTTTATAGATGAGGAAAATGAGATCCAGAGAGGTGTGATGGCTCGCCTAGGCCATACAGCTATGTAGAGGTAGGCGAAGGTAGACATGAGCTGAGAGATGATCTGGTGGTTCCCAAAACCTGGTGGACAGATTCTTTGATTCTTCTGCAGACACATTTAACCAGAACCTCTGCAGGTGGGATATATGAATCTACTCAGATTATTCTTATGCAGCTGGTCTCACCTTAGTCAGAAACTGGTATTAGTGTATTCCATGGGCCAAGTCAGCTCTGTCATCTATTTTTATGTGACCCATAAGTTCAGTATGGTTTTCATATTCTTCAACAGTTGGACATGTGAAAATTGTATGAAATTTCTGTGTTCATGAAGGTCTGTTGGAACATAGCCACTCTTGTTTTTTACACATTGTCTGTGACTACTTGTGTACCACAGTGGCAGAGTTGAGTTTTTACCACAAAAACTATGTGGCCTACAAAGCCACATAGTTTTTGTGGTAAAAAAACTATGCTACCTGTGCATTGACAGTTAAAGCTGGCCAACATTGGGTGTGTTCTCTCCGTCACATAAGCATTGCCAATACCAGTATTAACGGGGAAATTCCTAAGCTATGAGGACTTGCATTATTCCAAATGTTATCTTGCTTTATGCAAAACTCCATTTTAGTTATCTGTAAACCTGATTATCTTAATAATATTTTATTGTAATGCAACTTGCTACTTTACGTGTGGAGGATTTGCCTTCATTTCATGAGGTTTAATGTGGACTATGTGCTTGTTTCTTTTTTTTTTTTTAATTCATTTTTCAGTTTTCGGTGGACACAACATCTTTATTTTATTTTTATGTGGTGCTGAGGATCGAACCCAGCGCCCCCGCGCATACCAGGCAAGCGCGTTACCGCTTGAGCCACATCCCCAGCCCTGCTTGTTTCTTTTTGACTAGAGAAAATATCTGGTTTTCTAAATACATGATGAAGATATAGAATATAAATATTTAGAAAGGAGAAATGATAAGTGATTTTTGTTCTATGTGTAGCATTCAGTACCAAATTACGGAAATTTATTCTTTGTAAAATGTAAAATGTCCCTAATAATGCTTTTCTACTTACAAAACCATAGTTATTTAATTCACTAAAGTTACCTAGTTTCTCTCAGTCTCCCACTTGTCAATTCATTGTTGTATTAATTCAGAATCCTAGCTGCCTCCTAGTTTATCTTCATCCAGAAAATAACAGTTTTAATTTCCTGATGTCGTCTTTTTCTTTTTCCTCTTCCACTTTTCCATTATCTCGGACAACATGAGCATTTGTTTATTAACCAATAAACAAACATTGATTGAGTGCTTGCTGTATGCCAGGCACTGCAGGCACTGATTTTGTGATAGGAAATACCCCCCATGGTACCGCTAGATCTGTGTTTCCATTGTGACAAAATTAAGAGACAAGAGGTAGTAGATACAGAACATGACACTTTTTAAAATGCTATTATTTATTTTCTACAGCAGTAGGCAATTTAATGAAGGCCTGGCCTGGTGGTTTGTAGGGGCATGGGACAGTGGTTCTTCCATTGTTGCTTTGCTACTTTATGTAGTATATCCCAGGGACTCAAATTTCCCATTCACAGAGAATCCATCCCCCATACCAGCTTCATTCTCTGCCATATAGCCATGAAATTGCCTCCCAGTCTGGCACAGTAGAAGCTGAAAGAGGCTCTGAGCTCCACATAATATACTGCTCTTTGCTACCTGAGCTTTATAGGTGGTTTCCCCTCCTGGGCTTTTGTAAGATGCAGAGTGCTAATAATCTCTCCTTCACAGAAATATTATGAGGTTGAATAAGGAGGTTATTTGAAAGACTGGCATTTTTACAGAGAAGGTTGCTATAGAAACACAGAGGGCTACAAGTACTTCAGAGAGGGGGTTTGAGGAAAGTCCTGCCCTATTTGTTTCTTTTGGGAAAAAAAAAAAATGGAAGTCAGAGCTGTACCTTTGATCTGTTTCATGGTAACTTTAGATCTACTATTTCTTTTTGCTTTTAGGATCAGACTATCCTTCCAGACCAGGACACTAGTACAGGAAGTGCATTATTACACTGCAATATTGAACATGGGATGATTCAGTGGATGTTTCCAGAATATATATAGCTTTCCTATTGCGAAGATATTAGTGTGATTGGCAGACTAAGAAAGGTACAAATAGAAGAGAAAAGGAACTTAAAGAAAAATCTACCAACAGTTTATTTGGAACACATGAACTAAACATTATATTGGAACTGTGGGAGGAAGTGTTAAGATTGATTCCTGCCTTCAAAGAACTTAAAGCCTAGTTGTAAGGATGCGGGTAAAAAAAAGTATGTTAGTTGTGATTTGTTTCATAAATAGTCTTAATCAGGTTAAGGAAGCTTTTATTTCTAGTTTTTTGAGTGTTTTTATCATGAAAGGATGTTGGATTTTGCTAAATGTTTTTCTGCACTTATGTGATAGTTACGTGGTTTTTCTTTATTTTTAAAATTTATTTCATTGGTTGGTTTTCATATGCTAAACCATGTTTCATTTCTTGGATAAATTCCCCTTGGTCATGGTGCATAATCCCTTTTAAATGCTGGATTTGGTTGCTGGTATTTTTGTTGAGTCTTTTTTGTGTCCATATTCATGAAGGATATCAGTCTAGAGTTTTTTTGTGATGTGAATATCTGATTTGCCGAAATGTTTTCTTCTCTTCTGTTCTTTGGAAGAGTTTGTATTAATTCTTTAAACATTGGTAGAATTCATTAGTGAAACCATCTGGTCCTGGGCTTTTCTTTGTGTTCATTCATTTTTTTTAATGTAAGGTAGAAACGATTAATTATTGTATAATCTCATTTGAGGGAGAGACTTTTTAAGGATATACCTTATCTGTATGTTTATATTTATACAGAAAATTTCTGAAAGTATATTACTCCCCACCCCCCAAAAAAAGGTAGCTGCAAAGTTATCCTTTGGTAAAAGGATGATATTAGTCATTCATCCCCCTCTCCTCCAGTACTGGGAATTAAGTCCAGGGGTGTTGTACCACTGAGCTACATCCCCATCCCTCTTTCTATTATGAGACAGGGCCTAAACTGATGTGGCTGGCCTCAAATTTGCAATCCTCCTGCCTCAGCCTCGTGAGTAGCTGGGATAACAGACCTATACCATCAGGCCCTGCCTTTTTGTTTGGTTGTTTGCTTTTAATTGTAAGCATACATTGCTCTAAATTAAAACAACAAAAACTACTTAAAATGACTTGCCTTTGGCCATTGCCCTCTGTATTTACTTCTGATCTGATCTCCTTAGAGACTGCCAGTCTAATAGACCCTGTTTCTCCAGCATCACGAGCTACTGTTCCCCTTCCCAGTTTTATTCTCCATCAACACAAAACTACTTGTCCACTCCCTGAAAGCAGCCCACAGTTACTCTGTTGTGCTTCTTTGTACATGCTATGCTGTTCCCTTTCCTGGCCATCCCTTCTTCTTCTATCTGCCCAATTTTTCTTAATTCCTATTTGTCCTTAAAACTCCTTCCAAATATGATTTACCTCTCTTTGTAAACCCTTTCCTGTTCATAGTCCTTTTTATTCTCCACCCAAGGAGGGGTGGGGGGTCTCCCTCCTATAGCTTCTTATACAATATACATATTTTATTTTGAATTTTGTACTTACCCTGCATCATAATTACTAGTTCACATATATGTCTTCCCTAAAAGTACAATTCTGTTCAATTTTGTGTCCCTGGAACTTAGCACAATGCTTGGCACAGAATGGATGCTGAAAAATAATTGAATTAAAATGAATTCGCAAGACAAAGCATTCAGGGTAGGATGAGCAGTGTGAACGAAGGCCAGAATTCATGCGTCATTGTAACCTGTTCTGGGGACATGGACTAGTTTGGCTACATGGGAGGATTCATGCTGGGGATACAGTTGAACAATTTTGGCAAGGTCTAAATTGGAAGCTCTTAAAAGCCAGATAGAGCAGACGGGGTAGATAAATATTGATATAGTGACTGAATGAAGAGCTCTTCTTACTTTCTTCCAGTCTTTGCTCAACTCTCTTCCCAGTAGGCTTTCCCTGACCACCTTCTTTAAAACAGTCACCTCTCCATCTATCCATCCTCTGCCTCGAATTCTTGTCTTTTCCCTGGTTTTCCTCTTTTTTCCATAGCACCAATCACCTTCTATTGATCACAGTCTAAATAATTTATTTATTCATTATGTTTTATTTATTGTCTGTCCTCCCCATTGGAAAATACTCTCTCCAGATCAGGACTGCATTGTTCACTGATAACTTCCAAGTACCAACAATATCGTCTGACACGTAGTAGTGTTCAGTCATCATTAGTTGAGTGAATGAATCCTAAATTAATGAACTTCAGTATCTTATCCAGATCTGGCATGGGGAGCTTAGGTATAGTTCAAAAGTCTTATTTCTGAAAGAGACAAATATATTTTGTAAAACTGCCAAGATTATGCCAGCTATTTGTAATAATCTGGGATAGGGCAGGAAAAGGGAGGTGAGGGGGAGAAGATAGTCTTAAGGTTTCTTGCCTTCAAAAGCAAATAGAAGTGTAAAAATTGTAAATACCTTTGAGTTTATTTATTCCATAACTAGAAAAATGTTGTTTTGTATGGTGATTAATTCTCATGCTTTAATCATTTCTCTCTTTTTCTTTCTCCACAGACCTTTGTAGTATTAAACAGAGGGAAAACTCTCTTCAGATTTAGTGCCACGCCTGCCTTGTACATTTTAAGTCCTTTTAACCTGATAAGAAGAATAGCTATTAAAATTTTGATACATTCATATCCTTTTTCTACAAATGTGGAGTGAATACAGCAACTGCCTGATTGTGTATGTCCTGATGTTTGACAACTGAATTATATATTAAGGGTTTGGTTTTGTTTTGTCATTTTTGATTATGTTTTTGCCAATAGTAGAGTTGGCTGTCCCACCAGTCAGAGGTTTAAGTGTGTGGTCCTGACAAACTGCAAGCTGAAGATTAGCAAATTCTTTTTTTTTCTTGGGATGATATCACTGGAGTCTGGAATTTTGGTGGTATCATGAGGGACAAATTAAGATGGTAACCTTTAATTGAAGTCTTGACTTTTTAATTTCATCCTACGGGAGACTATTTAGATTGTTAACATATTAAGATTCAATATGAGAATTTTTTTGAAAGCTGACTCTGGAGTTACAAATAGTTGAATGAATGCTTTAGAGATATTCCTTGAATATATTTTTTTTTCTTCAGCAGCTAGTTTAGAAAGTATCCATGATAATTCTCAGATGAAATAGCCTCCTCGTTACAGAGGTTTAGATGCAGATTGCAGGATAGATATGGATATTTTCTGGGATTCTTACTCTCCTTAAGTAAAAAAAAAAATGTTGGTTTATTCATGTGACTTGGCTTTTACATCCTATTATATAGAAAACCATATGACACTTGAAAAATTATGTGATGGGTTTAGCAACCCTACATAGTGACTTTAAACTTGCATGCTTGGTATTTAATTTAAGAGCACTTTAGTCATGTGTCAAAGAGTATTGTATCCTCCAAAGAGGATGAAGAAATCAGCAGATGAACTTAGCCAGTGAGTTTAGTAAGCCCCTGCCACATTGCAGGAATTTAGCAAACTGGTTCTGAAATCCGTGGTTTACAGGCAACATAGTTCACAAATCAGAAGATTTACGGGAAATAAATAATTTACAGTGGACTTCTTCCCTTTCTGTTAGGTCAGGGGTGGAGTGCTTTTTTCTCTTCTGGTTCCAAAAAGTATGTTATTATACTCTCTTCTGGTTCCAAAGGGTATGTTATTGTACTCTGAAATAAAATCCAGCTAGAAGAAGTAACTTTCTCTTTTTAAAACTCCACTTGGAGAATAAAGATGGGGAATGTCATTAAGAAGAGAGAATGGGTTAGCAGCAAATGAGTTAAAGCATGCTTGTTAAAGTGACAGTTTGAGTTTGAGAATCTCATGTTGACCTGAAACAGTTGAATTTTCTTCAATGAGAACAAAAAGAGCTAAGAAAGATGTGGATGAAACTGAAACGGCAACAAAATGGTTGCTATTCATAAACTTTCCTGGGCACTCTCAGAACAATCGATTAGATTTGCCCCAGGAGTATGGGAGTACAGATGTCCTTGAAATCTGTACCTAACCTGCCACAGTTGCATTTCCATGTTGGGCATATGCAGTGCACACTGGCTAGCACCTTGATCCCAAGACAGTTCAGCCCTCTGGAAGGACTGGGGGGGGCAGGACCATTAATTATATGTAGATTTTCAAATAATTACTTATGTAAGGTAATTAACAATAACTGAATACTGAATAGTAAAGATTTATTTTTTCACCTGATGATTTTTAAGTATAGTAGACTGATAATTTCTATACACAAAGTTAAGGTAGTTAGAGGATTATTCTGTAGTTGAAGTGAAAGTGGTAAGAGGAGAAAATATTTTATCCAAAAGATGTAGAACAGTAACAACCCTGTGGAAATACACAGTGGCTTTCTTTGTTGGTGATGGTAGGCAATTTTCATTATCAACTTGCCTTTTTCTCTTCTGTGATTTGTCTCTGTTCTGTCTATTGATTGAGATCTTATGATATCCAATGCAAAATGTGTTTGTTTCCTGAGAAAAATTTCTTTTAAAAAGCCAGATTTTGTGTATTCCCCCTTGACTATTCTCTACAGTATTTAGCATGATCATTATGTGCACTATTTTGACCAACTGTGTATTCATGACTTTTAGTAACCCTCCAGACTGGTCGAAGAATGTGGAGTAAGTAGCCCATTTATTTGTCTCCTTGTTTGCTTTAAGGATTTTTAAGTCATTGAATCTTGTGTTTTGCCAGTTTACCCATCAAGGAAAAGAAGAATAGTTATTGACACTATTTCATGGAGAAGGGTGAGGATACATGTGGAATTTAGGAAATAGTTATAAAAGTCAACTCTTAAAAAGAGCAAAGTCTGCTCCCACCTCTGCCCTTCTTGTGCTAGCCAGTGTTTGCCCATGGCTCTGTCACTGTATTGTGTCTTTAATTCCTGATGGTACTCTTTTTCTCTTTTGACTCCTCCAGGGTTAAAAGTAGCTCTGAGGGACTCCTCACCTGCTCTAAAATGATGATGTACTAGATGGCAGTACATTATTATTTCCTTGAAATATCACTCAAGCTGGGCAAGGTGGCGCACGCCTGTAGTCCCAGCAGCTTGGGAGGCTGAGGCAGAAGGATGGAGAGTTCAAAACCAGTCTCAGCAAAAGTGAGGTGGGCTAAGCAACTCAGTAAGACCCTGTCTCTTAAAAAAAAAACAAAAATGGGGCTGGAGTTGTGGCTCAGTGGTCAAGTGCCCCTGAGTTTAATCCCTGGTACCAAAAAAAAAAAGAAAAGAAAAGAAAAAAAAGACATATCACCCCCAGCATTCCAGAGTTCTAGGTGTGGGCATTTCAGTGAGTTTCATTCAGAGTGCTCCTTTCTCCTCCTCATTCTGTCCTACCACTTTGGCGATGCCCTTTCTGCCCTTCTGCAAAGCCATACTTCAGGCAGGTTTGATCTTGAAAGGTTCATTTGAAGTTTGTGTATGTTCAGAAGTTGCCTTAAGTTCTCCATTTCTTTGACAGGTACACGTTCACAGGGATTTATACATTTGAATCACTAGTGAAAATCATTGCAAGAGGTTTCTGCATAGATGGCTTTACCTTTTTACGGGACCCGTGGAACTGGTTAGATTTCAGTGTCATCATGATGGCGTAAGTTCTCTGATTACTTTATTGGTGTTGTGGGTGTGATCACGTGTGTGGCAGAAGATTCTCCTGGATGTTTGCATGACAGTGTTTGCAAGTGAGAGCTTGTGGACTCAGTGGTAAGGGGAATCAATGGGTACACACGGGAACTTGTGCTTATGGTTCTTGCTTGTGAGGACCTTTTGTTTTTCAGGCAACAGCAGCCACAGTGTGTTTATGTGGAGAAGGTGAGCAGAGTCTTTACAGCTGGGAGGGAAAGTAGGATATATTACCCATGGATACTCATATTTTATTTTTATATTTTATTCCTTCTTATGACATTGACCATGATTGGCACACCTATCACTAGGGGGCCTCTGTGAAGATTCAGAATGTTTTAGAGGTGAAAATGTGTTTTCTGGGCACGTCTTATCGCATGGGATTTAATGAGGCTGTCCAGGTGTTGCAGACTTCAAAACACACTTTAGAGTCAAATCATGAGCCCCGGTATCCAAATTGGCACTTCCTGAAGTTACTAACCAGAATTTTGAACTGTCACTGGAGACTGTAGAACTCCACATAGGTATGCTAGGTGCTCCTGGTAACTTGTGTTGCTTTAGCAATAAAATGTCTCTTGGGAAACTCACTTGATGATAGAAAAGTTATAGCAGGCTTTAGTATTTTTATTTTCAGGGTGTGAAAGTGCTTTGTGTTTTGGGGATGTGATGGGGGGTGGTGCCTAGCTTTTATGTGTGTGCACAGATGTATGAGAAAGAGTGTGTTGCACATGTATGGGTCTGAGCATTGCATAGAAAGATGTATTTCCCCTGTAAAATGTGAGTGAGTGTTATGCATTGAATATTTGAAAGTGGAACTTGGACTTTCCGTTATATAATGAAATTTCTAGCTCTCCAGCATTGTGAAATACACATTGGTGTTCATTTTAAATCTTAGTGTCTTTGTAGGCACAGAGCTGGTGATAGAATGGGCTCTCAACTCAGTATTTGTTCATGATCTGGATTTTCCTGAGCCCTGTTTTTATCTGTCACAGGAAACAATTTCAACTGTGCACATGACTGGAAACATACGCATACCACTCTTGCATAAGTCATATATGCAGCCATTTAGGCATTTTTGCTGTCATTAACTAGGGAGCTACATTAATGTAGATTTGTTTTTGTGGGGCTCCTGCTGCAGAAGTTTGTTTCCCTTTCTTAAGAAATTGTTCACAAAACTTGGGGATATGAGTCTCTGCTACTTCCTGGCTTTCCTTTTTACTAAAAAATGTAATTGACCTGACAGTAAAATGATTCTGATCGGGATCCGCACATCACTGCTGATTAAGAGAGTGAATCCTAGAAACTTAGAGTGATTCTTTCAGTTACACTTTTGAATTCTCCTTGCCCGTTTTTTTTTTTTTTTTTTTTTTTAAAGACATGTTACTTAAATGTTTATATTTTGAAATTTTTCTTTTTCAGGGAAAAAATGAAATCATACCTTGTATATAAGACCCTTTCTTTCCCCCATTCTCAAACCCTCACCCAGTGGTACCATTACAAGTTAACTTTGGTTTGATTCTGCAGGTATATAACAGAGTTTGTAAACCTAGGCAATGTTTCAGCTCTGCGCACTTTCAGGGTACTGAGGGCTTTGAAAACTATTTCGGTAATTCCAGGTAAGATGGCCTGGGGTTGGTGTTAGGTGTTGGGTTAGGGCCCTGACGTGACGTATTGTACTTTTTGTTTTGTTGTGGTTTTGTTTTTTCCTTTGGTGTTTGTGTTTGTGTCTGTGTTTGTCATTTGTGTCTGTGTGTGACCTCCCTTACTACAGATATGTGACAGAGTTTGTGGACCTGGGCAATGTCTCAGCGCTGAGAACATTCAGGGTTCTCCGAGCTTTGAAAACTATCTCTGTAATTCCAGGTGAGAAAATGTATGCACAAGACTGACCTTGCTGCATCTCTTTTTTCCCTTCATTCATTTTGTTCACCACATTCTAAATTGGTGTGAGCACGGTTGATATGCTCTGCATTCTGCATTCTGCATGCTTTTCCTGAGAGACATTCTCTGGAATGGCCTTTTGATCCCTAGGCAGGTTTTTTTGACTGTGCTTGCAGGCATGCAGCCCCCATTTCATCCATGCTTTTGAAAAAGCATGTGCTTAAGAAACCCTTGGATCTTACAATATCTGAAAACAATCATCGTAGAGCTAGCTGTCTCTTTGTATATAAATCATTTGAACCCCAGCCTCATGGAATTACAGTAATTTTAACATGTGCCATCATTCCATTGCTTGTGATTTCTAGGCTTCCTATAGCATGGTTTGCTGATGGAATGTTATTCAAAGAATTATGTTTTTATTATTACTGTACTAATGGAATTATTTAATCGCAGATGAGACCTACACAGTTAACTAGTCCAGAATTGTAGAAAAACTTAAGAGCCTTGGAGTTAGTGAACTGAACTTTATCCTGTTCTACTGCTGTCTGTTTCACTAGAATGAGAACCAGTAGCATCTACTGTACATATATTCAGGGATCATTCTCAAACCTAAATCCCAATAACAACTTATACAGGTGCTATTTTTAAAAAATTCAAAGGTAAGATAAGATACAACTAAAGATATGGGCAAATAAAAGTATAGAAACTTGAAGGGAAAAGAAATCTGGAGGGTGGTTTGAGAGGTAGTTGATTGACAATCTCTTTAAAATTTTTGCCTTTTTCTTTTTGGTCCTGGTTGAGTTAGCCCAGTGGTTCTTAACCTTTTGAAGATTTTGGATCCTTTTGAGAATCAGATGAAAGTTGACAGACCCCCCCGAAGCCCATCTGTGGACCCCAGATTAAGATCCCTTAATTTAACTTAAATCATTGCAACTGGCTAATACTTCTCTTCCTAAAGACTAGCCTTAAAATTGGAAGGAAAGGTACTTAGTTTAGTACTTTGTTAGTCTTGTGAGCCTAAGATAGACTAGCAGTAACTTGCCAAAGCTTAAGACAATGTGGTTGCTCTTTGGATTTTAGTTGTATTTAGGATTTTAAAAGAAGAGTCCCCCAGAGACCAGGCTTTCCACAGTAGTTTTGTAGAAATAGGAGTACAGAGAACAGGGACAATCCATTCTGATCACGTGCCTCATCCCCTGTGGCTGCCTCAGAAATATTTCTCTTTTCCCTGTTTCAACATTATCAGATAGCAAGAGGGGGAAGAATCAAGGTAGAATCCTGGAGAGGGCAGACTTAGAATGTGATTTACCAGTAACCTCAAGGAACATTCCTTAGGCAGGCCTTATTTTATGAGGGAGATGGAGTGCCACATCTTTACTTTCATTTTTCCTTTGGTCTCTCTCTTCCTCTGGCCCCTTTAAAATATGATCCTCTGTTTTCTGTTCATTTCCCCCAGCGTACTCTGCAAGGCATCTGTCTCTTTATGTTCTTGTGATCTCAAAACTTCTCTTCCAGAATTAAATTGGAAAGCTGCATTCTGTTCACAAACTGGGGCAGCAGATGCTATCTCTAGTCTAGCTCATTGCTTCTGTCTTTGTCTCTGCTCTATGGTTACCTTTTGACCAGGGCATTTCTGCAAGGTAACTCTTGATCATGTTACTTAATACTGTAGTAATACATATAAATACATAAACATACAGTTGACTATAATACAGTGCCTGGCCCATAGCAGTGCTCCATAAATGGTTGTAGTAGTAACAGTTATTATCATAAAGAAACCTAAGCCCAAAGAAAGGGTTTATGTCAAGATTTAGACATCAGCCTCACAGTTTGAAATAGATTCCCAGGTTCCTATTTCTAGAAGCATCCCCAGTTGAGCTGGCTTTGGGAAGCTAACTGGGATGGAGAATAACTTTAAGGATAGTAAAGCTAATTATAGATCACTGTCAGTAAAAGGTATATTGGGTTTTTGAATTAAAGCGTGACTTTTAGTTCCAATCCTTTTGCTCCCCATTCTACCTTTTAAAGTTAGTAAGAGAAATCCAGGAGTTGACGTCTCCCTTACGGAGAGGCTTTTCTCATCCCGTGTAAAATTCTGAACTTTTCTATCATTCTGTCTTCCTCAGAGTGCTGTTGTCCTTTCCCTACCTTCCAGTTACACAGGTCTTCTTCCAAGGCCAGGCACCAGTGTGAGTCAGTGGATCTGAGCCTATCTCATTTTTGAAAATCTAAGTTATTTTGATTCCAGTGTTGTAGAACTAGGACACTGTGCC
Source organism: Marmota monax (assembly GCF_021218885.2). Classification (NCBI taxonomy): domain Eukaryota; kingdom Metazoa; phylum Chordata; class Mammalia; order Rodentia; family Sciuridae; genus Marmota; species Marmota monax. Next base: position 32,508,506 of record NW_026695227.1, read on the forward strand.
CCTTAGTACAAACCAAAATTTGCCTGCCCAAATTTTCTTGTGGGCACTTCAATGGAACTGCTGCTTTTCTTGCCTTCTCCTGTTCCTAGTTAGATTAGGCTTTGCCAGATCTGCCAGAAACAGAATGGAAGTGAGAGTGATCATAGAGTTGACACAGAGTCTGCAGGATGTTCAAGTCTCAGCTCCCTTCATGAGAACTTTTCCTTTCCTAGAGCACTCACCCTATCTCACCTGGGCCAACACTGACCTTCCTCTGAGTTATCTAGTAGATTTTTTGAATGTATCAGGGCTGCCAAGACTCCAGAATATTAGAGAGTAAGGTACATCAGTTAGGTTTGGTGTTTTGTATAAGAAATGCTTTACTTTAAGAGACTTTGTGCAGCTTAGAAAAGCCCAAACCCCACTTTCTGAGCCCTTTTATTTACCAGCTCAAGACCTGGATAAAAATCTCTCATGGTTTCTTCTTCTTTTTTTTTTTTTCAGAGTTAACAGCTTAGAGAACAGGGTGAGCACACTGGATGCTTAAAGGGTCAATGATAGAGTAGACCCTTTCCAAATTTGCTTTGGCCTGGAATTTGCCAGGTTCAATTTGACGTCAAAATATTCTGCCTAAAAGTTTATGTCTTAAAACTTTGTTTTCAGTTTGTATTTATGAACTTATACTTTGTCAGAAGTTTTATCATCTGCATGCTTTGGTCATATGCCTCAGGACTAACATACCTTAAGATAGGGTAAGATTCCCAATGGAGGATTCTCAGGCTTCTCTTGGAGAGTAACACTTAATAACCTAAATAGAACCAGTTGGGAGAGCCACACTTGTCAGTTCCTTTTCATTTCAGTCATTTAAGTGGCTCCCCCAAAGCACTAGTTACCTGCTGCTCACCAGTGCTGATTTTATACCATCTCTCTCTCTTAGGGTTGCAGTTTCTTAATTACTTTTCTCTTGGATATTTTGCATCTCTGCTCTTGTTTCTGTTACTTTTACTTATATCCAGTGGTATCAGGTAGGAAGCAGGGGAAATGATGAGCCCTTCTTCTTCCCATCCCAGTATTCACAAAAAAAGTACTTTGTTTAAGTGTGTGTTCAGTAAATGTGGCAATTTCTGCTACATAATAAAGGGGAATAGAAAAAAGTGGTTCAAAACTATATTCAGACTCTTTCTTTTTCTCTTTTAGTACTGGGGATTGAACCCAAAGTACTTTAATGCTGAGCTTCATTCCTCATCCTTTTTATTTTTTTATTTTGAGACAGGGTCTGCTAAGTTGCTAAAGTTAGCCTTGAACTTGTGTTCTCTCTGTCTCAGCCTCCCAAGTAGCTGGGATTACAGGCATGTACCATAACACCTAGATCATTTTTTCTTTTAAAATATTCCAGTTATTCATCTTGATGGTTTCATATTTCTCCTTCCACATTGCTTCCTAGGAAAGATAACTAAAATTTAATAGTGTTCCTAAGTGGAAAAGCACTGAAGAGTCACAAGATCCCACTGACCCACCCTTGAGGGCCAGTTTAGCTTGGATTATACTTTGTGATGTGAATCTGGTCTTATAAGTAAATCTATAGACCCCAAATCGCTCCCAAATTACATACATACATATATATATATAAATATATATATGTTTTAGTTGTAGATAGACACAGTACCTTTATTCATCTATTTTTATGTTGATGTGAAAAACCTTCAAGAACTGTTGTTATGAAGATTGCATTTGCAACAGGAAAATTGATGAGATTCTCTTTTATCCCTGGGACTTATCAGGGTCCCAGCCAGGCTCTGGAAACTGGGAAGCTGCTCTTTCACCTTCTCTGAGAACTGCTTATGACTGCTACTGAGGCTTATTCCAGTATTAATTTTGTGAGGGAATTAACTCACATTGCTTCAAACCACTTAAATTTCTCAGCCTGAGTTACTGAGGAATGAGAATTGATGATTTTGTTATTTATAATCTGGTCATGACAACAAGGGAAGATTTTGATCCCAACATACATAGCTGATTTCTCTGGACATAGCACATAAGCTGGCTTTCTTTGTTTGTTCATGGGATTGTTGGGCATTATGGAAGGTCACAGGAAAATCCGAGGTGCCTTTGGACATAGAGTAGAGTAGAATCCTGTAACAGTGACCTGGCTTCACCTGTTTCCCAAAATTCCTGAAGTACCTGACTTCCTCTCTGATAGCTAAATTTTCTGTACATTAGATCCAGCTGTCCGTTTGTGGTCTGTAGTAAATGTATTAACTTCTGCTCAGACACATACCAGTGCTAGTTAATGTTAGCCTCTTCCAAGAGTTCTTGCTGTCCAATTTGCCCCCACATGGCTTCTGTTGCACACTCTGTTGTGTAGGAGTCGTTGGAAGGAGCATTCTGCTGTTTTGGATAATCGGTTTTCAGTCAGTATCTTGCTTGTTCTAGCATGTGGTATTGTGAGCCAATAGAAAAAGCAAGACACAGCTTCTCTTCACAGCCACAACAGCAGCACTCTTCATTCTTGCTTGTGTGGGGTCAGGAATTCTACTAGCAACTTCTTGCTTTGCTGATCCATGTTGATGGTGGCAGGAGTGCTTTTGCTTGGATATATTATTGTGTTGGGCAGGACTATAGAGCTTGAGCTTAAGAAATGTATGGATGGTGTCATCTTCATAAATTGACATGGATGTCTCTGCAGATGTGGTCACTCTAAATTATCAACCCTAATGGAAGAAAGAAGAGTCTTGGCTGAGACCAGTATATAATTCAGTGACTATTTACATTTGTTTGCTTCATCCGCAAGTATTGAGCCCATTATCTTTCTTCCCTGTGCTTCTAATTTTGTGCTGGACCTGGACAAGAATCGTGGAGAGTAAACTTTTTAGATGGTTAATGTTATGTAGTAATTTTTCTTGCTCAATTAAAATTCATTTCTCTGAGCCCCAGTGAAACACAAGCACCTGAATAGGATTTCTAACAAGTTTCCACTTTAAACTACTTGATAGCTACATGAACTGTCACCAAGAAGACAATCTAAGTTTCAGGCTTCAAAACACTTGGGGAAATTATTTTGTTGTTTTTTTGGTTCTTTTGTTTTTTTAGCTTTCTGAACTTATGTTTCCAGATCTCCTCAGTAATGACATCTGGTTTCTGGATAAAAAATGTTAAACCAGCAGTTTATGAACATTCTTGTCCATCTCTAGGAAATGATGAGTGTCATGCATGGTTGATGTATTCGCTGAGTATCTCTGCGCAAGTAAAAGCATATAGGAGTGCTTTAGAGAATCCCAAGACTGGAATGGTCTTGAACCTCAGGAAGACAGAGTAGAAACAAGAATGCAGAGCCCGGGGCTGGGGATGTGGCTCAAGCGGTAGCGCGCTCGCCTGGCATGCGTGAGGCCCGGGTTCGATCCTCAGCACCACATACAAACAAAGATGTGTGTCTGCCGAAAACTAAAAAAAAAATAAATATTAAAAAAAATTCTCTCTCTCTCTCTCACTCTCACTTTCTCTTTAAAAAAAAAGAATGCAGAGCCCAAAAGCCTGTTTCCAGGAAGTAATATCTCTCTCTTTCTCTCTCTCTCTCTCTCTCTCTCTCTCTCTCTCTCTCATGTGTCTATTTCTTCTTTCCCTCTCTTTGTGCATTTGTGCACTAAATTCCTTTACTTCTCAGACACATCTCAGTATAATGACAGAGTATTTATATATACCATTCTCATATATTTATATATTACCATTATATGAAGACTGCTCAACTGTCTCTTGTCCTATTCCAGATCCCTGTAGGAAAGGATCTGGATTTAGATCAGATGTCTACCCTGTCATCTGTAACTACTCAGAGAAGGTACAAACAAGGTGCTGAGAGCCCATCCTTAGTGAACAGGGGATAGTTGCTGCTTATGGCCTGGAATTTCTTGTTTTGTAGGCCTAGAGCTTTCCAAAGAATTCTCAGGAAATTATATCAGACTCTTGCTAAAATTGTGTGCTTTTAAAAAAAAAAAATATGTGTTATAGCCAATGGATTGCTTTGGTTATTTCGTAGTTTTAAACTTATTTCTAATACAAATGTCAACTCACACATATTTTTCAGTTCAGTCAAAAAAGCAATAGATGGCTGGAGATGTACCTCTGGGGAAGAACCATTGCCTAACATGCTTGAGGCCCTGGGTTCAATCTTTAGTACTGCACCAAAACAAACAAACAAACAAACAAAAAACTTAAAACAGCAATAAAAAAGACTAAAAGTGTTCAGATAAGTAATTTAACTGTTCAGGACAAGGCAGCTGCATGAGTTCCTTTTGAAGAAATCAAGAAACAAAATCTTAAAAACATTGTTCAGTAACCCATCCAAATATCCCCTTTTAAATAACTTTTTGACTTTGTAAACAGAAGACCTACATGATTTTTAAAGACTTCCAGAGAAGATTCTTCAGCTTCTCCTTCACTGCCCGCTGCCATGTAGCACTGTTTTCTATAGAAGAGAAAATGAGGCTTGGAGAGGTGATCTTAAGTTGGTTTTGAAACATGGTGGGTCATAAATAATGACTGAGCCAGGACAGAATTCCTGCTTTCTGATTCCCCATCTGGTGCTTTTTCTGCACAGCCACGTGAGGAGGAAAGGAATCGGATTAGGAGCCCAGGCAAGCCCTTCCTAATCTTTTGGTGGCCACAGTTTTCAAGGAAGATACTCTGTAAGAAAGCCTAGGCTTCTGCACCCATAGCAGCACTGTGGTCTAATTCTTAACGCTTCTCTCTTTAATTCCCCTTAGATCCCTTTCAAGATATTGTATAAAAAGAGAGAAATTTCTCATTTACTCTTTTAATAAAAATTCCTTAAGTACCTGCTTTGTGCCAGGTCCCAGGCTAGACACAGCATACATAGCTATGCAGAGAATTCTGTTGGGTTTAACTTTGAAAATTGTAGGTGGATATTACAGGATACAGCAAGAGATGACCCAAGTCCATGCCACCATCATATGATTGTGTCATTTCCAAGCATGTCCCTTTGAGGAAGGAAATGTCTGTATAGTAACGGTATCTAATGAGTGCTGCATGCCAGCTGTGTGCCAAGCACTGTACTAGATATTTATTATACTCATTGTCTTATTTAAACCTTACAGCAACTCAATGGCATTAGTATTGTAAATCTCTTTATGTAGATGAGGTTCAGAAAATTATTACAGTAATAACATTTGAATTACTTACTGTGCATCAGGTGCTTTGTTAAATGTGTTATATGAAGTATGCTTAATCTTCACAGTAGACCTATGATATTCAGCTGTAATTTAAAAATAAATAAATGAAGATTCACTTATTTATTTATTTTAATTTTTGGTGGTGCTAAGGATCAAACCCAGCCTTGTACATGATAGGTAAACACTACCACTGAACTATACCCCCAGCCTTAATTATGTTCATTTTAAAGATGAAAAAAACAGGATCCAAAAGGTTAGGTGCTCGGGTCCCAGAAGTAAATGGCATACCTTTGATTAAAATTAGCAGTGATTTGCCCAACTGTATACTTCAAAGCCAAGGTTAGGATTACTTTAAATGACACTCTGATATTCTTACCTTCAGAAGTAGATCAGAAACAAGATCCTTCCTGAGGCCTGGGTGTTAGGGCTCAGTATCTGGTTCCTGCTCATCTTGGTACAGTGGCCACCAGAAGTATCAGTGCTCTGTTGGCCATGTCCTGTGTTAGCACAATGTTGGGAATTCCAAGGAGAGCCACATGTAGACTCATTTGAATCCAAACAGCATGAATCTATAACCATGTTTTTCCATCTTCCATCACTGATCTTTCCCTGTGCAGTTAAAAAATCTACCTTCTTTAGGTTTAAATTTGAACCAGTGGCTTGCACTCAAAAATTAAAATAGATTACAATAAAATTAAAATGAAATAGATTATAAATGGTTTTTATTTTTAATCTAAGCCAGAGAAAAAGGGGTGGGGGGCATTGTAGCAAGCAGGTTATAAATGTGATATAGACAAGGTATACTTTTAAATGTAAAGGCAAATTATAAATAAAGAATTAATAATTAACCTTTTAAATATGTTGGCATTTCCAGAACTGATGGGAAAATATTATTATGCCTTCTTGCTTCTTATTGGCTTTTAAATTTCCCAGTTGTTTCCTTTCCAACCTGGAAGCCTCCTTAATTCCTGATTTTTCCATTTGTTTCTTCAACAAATATTTACTGTGGATCAGGCGCTATAGATTCGGCTGTGAATGATACAGACATAAGAAATGCATTATAGCCATGATAAACACCACAGAGGAAAGTGTAAGGTGCTATTAAGATAGTAACAGTGGTGGGGGAGGGAGAAGAGCTGGGAAGGCAGGATGGCTTCTGAGGGAAATGATTTCTGTGCTGAGACCTGAAGGAAAGGAGATAGTCAGGTAAGACAAGGGCTGAAAGGAAGCAGTCAGCCTGAGAGAAGCACTGAGGACCTGGCTCATTTGGGGAACTAAAAAGTTGTCCAAGACAGGAAAGTACGTTCAGAAAAAAAGGAGCCACATGTTGGTAGAAGAAGCTTTCTTTAGCTTTTTAAGGATTATAACTTCTGGAAACCCCTCATTTTGCTGACATCGTTATTCTCGTGGTATAAAGACACATTGGGCATATTTCAAGGATGCTGTGGGGAGGAGTAGAAGCTCAGGCTAAGGGGGAGGCTGGGAGGGAGGGGCTCTGAAGTGACTCTGGTTCTGGGTGCACTGTCTCTTCAGGCCTGAAGACAATTGTTGGCGCCCTCATTCAGTCTGTGAAGAAGCTGTCAGATGTGATGATCCTGACTGTGTTCTGCCTGAGTGTTTTCGCCCTGATCGGACTGCAGCTGTTCATGGGGAACCTGCGAAACAAGTGTGTCGTGTGGCCCATAAACTTCAATGAGAGCTATCTTGAAAATGGCACCAAAGGCTTTGATTGGGAAGAATATATCAACAATAAAAGTAGGTGGCTCCTCCCCTACAAGGGGAAAAACCCATCTATGCAGTCAGAGCCACCACTGGGCTTAAAAAAATAGTTGGGCTCAGAAAGGAATGGCAGTGTTACCAGAAGCAGCCTCAGGAGGTCATTTCCTTTCCCCAAGGCCAGATTGTGTTCAGAAACTCAAATGCCAGCACTCTCTCCCTTTTTCTCTTTTCTACCCCTTGAAACCAAATGAAACTTTATAGCACTTCACATGTACCCACAAACTTTTGCTCTAAAATTCAGGCTTAAAAACTTGGTCCAAATTCTTCCTTCCTTTGCAAGGTTGCCTGGGGTAGTTAAATATTTAGTCCAAGATATGCCTATGCATAGAACTCAGGCTTTTTTAATATTAATTGGTAAGACATTAGTAATTGACCTGGTCTAGGGAGTCAGGCAATCTCCAAGATACAATTTGAAGTCAGCTAAGTAACCATTAGAAAATGTTGCAAAGGAGATTTCAGGAATACCTGCCTTCTAGTTTAAAATAGGGCATGGTAACTAGTGACCAAGTAGTGAGGAATTCTAGAATATCTTGATAAAAATAAGTCATAAGATGTTTTAGCCAGCTTTTTCACTGCTATGACTGAAAGACCTGCCGAACAATTTTAGAGGAGGAAAAATTTATTTGGGGGTTCACAGTTTCAGAGGTCTCAATCCATAGGGACTGAGAATGAGTGGCAGGCTTCATTCCCTGGGGCTCAAGGTGAGGCAGGACATCATGGTGGAAGAGTGTGGCAGAGGAAAGCTGCCCAGGATGTCACATCAGGAATCTGAGAGAGTCTAAGCTCAACTCACCAAATGTATACCCCAAAGGCACACCACCAATGACCCACCTCCTCCGGCCACACCCTACCAGCCTGCAGTTACCACTTAGTTAACCCCTGTCAGGAGATTAATTCCTGCTTGGGGTAAGCCTCTCATAAACCACCTTGCATTGTCTCATACATGAGCTTTTGGGGAACACCTAATATCTAAACCATAACAGTACAAGATTAAAATTGTCTAAAGGGATAAAGAACTCAGAAAATTACTTTAGACCCCTTTTATTCAGGTACCAAAACCTAATATATATGTGATGAGAAGAGTATTATATGGAGGGCTTCAGGGGAGCACTTTAAATTTGTAGATATCTATAGGAAAATCATTAATGGGAAGGACTTCTCATCAGCTTTCAACTGCTGGTGGAAAAGATTTATATGAGCTAAAAATCAATAGCTATTTCTGTTGGGGCTAGCCAGGAACAGTATAACCTTATTTTCTCATTCACTTCAATTTGCCTTTTCATTTCCTGCCTCTTCAAATTTTTCTAGCAAATTTTTACACGGTTCCTGGCATGCTGGAACCTTTACTCTGTGGGAACAGTTCAGATGCTGGGTAAGTAGCTCACCTAATTTTATTCTCCTTCCTTAAAATAATATGCCTATTTTTAGTTGGATGTAAACGGGCAATGTTTCCACTTTTCTTTGAACTCATAAAATAAACCCTAATCAGACCTTACCTATTAGTTAACTCAGTTTTCCTACTGTTTTATATTTGTCCATCCAAAGATGACATTTCATCAGAAGGTGAATGTACCTGTAGTCTCAAATTAAAAATTAACGATGTTAAAGGATAAAGAGAAAATCTATAACACCAGGTAGCTTACCACCTCTTATAGATTCCCCTTGTTCTATCTTAACACAGTTAATACAATGTAAAATAAGGACACCATCTTAGTGATAGTTTAGCATCCAAGGATGACCCAGAAATGGTCTAGACCTGACATGGGGGAAAGAACAGATAACAACATAGTATTTGAGTCCTGCTTCTCTTAGCTTTAGACCTTTGCCAAGCCTAACTTATCTGAGCCTTAATTTCAGTAAACATAAGATAGATTTAATAGGTCATGTTCTGTCTTCCTCATGAGTTTACTATAAGGAGCCAATTAGATAACATACATGAAAAATGCTTTGTAAACAGAGAGCTATTCAAATGTACAGTAGTAGTGTTATTATTCAGAGTATATTGGTCCCTTAGGAACTGGTGCTTTAATATGACCATGACAACAAGAAATCCATTTAATTTTTATATTGAAGTAGATATTAAAGATTTCACTGAAAACAAAACAGGTGAATCCAAAAACAGAAGAATAGTATAACTGAGGTTACCAAAAATCTCCATTATGACTTAGGTCAACACAGCAAGTGTTAAAAGAACATAGACAACTAAAAGGAACATATAGGCATTTGTCACTTGGGGGAATAGCTAAATTGAATTTTATTGAATTACAGATTGATATGAATCTGGGACAGTGGTTTTCATATTTTGTCATGAATAAGGATTACCTGGGAGCTGAGTGTAGTAGCCCATGCCTGTAATCCCAGCAGCTCAGGAGGCTGAGACAGGAGAATTATGAGTTCAAAGCTAGCTTCAGCAATTTAGTGAGGCCCTAAAGAACTAGTGAGACCCTATCTCTATATAAAATATTTAAAAAGGGCTGGGGATGTGGCTCAGTGATTGAGAGTCCCTGGGTTTTATCCCTGGTACAAAAAAAAAAAAAAAAATTACCCGGGGCTAGGGATGTAACTTAATGATAACACTTGTCTGACATTTCCTGGTTCAATCACCAATATTGGGGGAAAGAAAAAAGTTCATATCTCAAAAGTGCAGGTTCCTAGATCCCATTTCCAAAGCTTTCAGCTCTTAGCTTTGGGGTAAGCATAGAAATCTGCATTTTTAAGGGACATACCATGTGATTCTGATATAGGCTCTGCTCCGAAATTGACTAGCTACTTATGTTCTCTCTCTCATTTTTTTTTTTCTTCTTCCAGTTTGTTGGCTTGGCTTTGTAAATAGTTACTTCCTACCTATAAGGCCATGGAGTAAATAAAATTATGTTATTTAATATCTTTAAGATTATGGCTTGTGGAATTATGTTGAAAAGTCCTGAATTTCCCTTTCTTTCTTCAGGCAGTGCCCAGAAGGATACCAGTGTATGAAGGCAGGAAGGAACCCTAACTATGGTTATACAAGCTTTGACACTTTCAGCTGGGCCTTCTTGGCATTGTTTCGCCTTATGACCCAGGACTACTGGGAAAACTTGTATCAGTTGGTAAATAATACTTCTTTTTCTTTGGCAGTAGAGTCTACATGGGGCAGCGTGGGCTTGGGGGACGTTCTGTGTGAGTGACCTTTAGTGAAGATGTTAAACAGGATCTGAGGATGGCATTGCCCACCGTCCATTGCTTTATAATATTTAGAACTGGGAATTCTCTCAGTTCTCATCCCTATTTCTCAAATACTTAGTCATGTATAGTTGTAGAAGCTTGTAGCACTGTTAGCTTTTGCCTGGCTTGGGAATCTGCTGTCTATACTTAATTCCTATTGTTTTACCACTTGCAGTGTGGGTTTCAGGGCTTAGGACATCTGTTTAAGAAATACTAAATACCTGTTTGTGTAAGATGAAATTTTTATCCAAAAGGGCTTTGGAGTTTAAATATGTCAGCATTTTTGAGATTTATAATATACTTGGACTTGTTCAAACAGATTGTAATGGTAGAGATAAGGTCAGTCTCATTCCATCAGGCCATATTGATGACTAAACACATTGTATAATTTTGCTAGTTGTAGGGTAGATTTATGCTAAGGGTCTTTCGGCTTAGAAATTCCACAACAGTCCATTGGTTTTTTTTTGACTCTGGCATTTGGTGATGCCAGTTTGTTTAAGAATAAAAAACGTGCCCTCCTCATGCATGAAGGATCCTCTTTCAGGGAAGCATCTAGTTCAAATCCCCAAATCAGTTCTTATTTTTCTGTTGGACAGTTCCCTCAGGTTTGACTCTTTCTTATGAAACATTTATGATTGACAATAAGTTCCTTTAAGTTTTGGGGATTGAAAGGATGAAAATGAAAACTCAGGAATAGTGGGTTTCATTTACATAACCTAAAACCCAATTGTTCTTTGATGTTCATTTGCTCACTGTTAGTGAAAGGAATAGGTCTAGGATCAATCCTCTTCCCTTTTTCTCTTTACCTCTCCAGTCCTTCATGTCATATTATTTTAGAACTAACTGATGAAGTAAAATATAATTCTTAATTCAGGATGTGTTTTCCTTAAACAAATGAATAAAGCATTGTTATATGAAAGGAGTTTATAGGAAGTATTTGGGAATGGAGAAAGATCCCTCATACACAAAATGGATAGGAGGAACTACTGCCACTTAGTGTGAGTTAAGCATAAGGAAATCCATTTGGCCACTGAGGATGTGTTTCTCTTCAGTAAGAAAGAGTACCACACAAGAAAGGACCGTCCTATTCAAATTGCAGATGGTGCCCCTACAGAGAAACTAGGCTCACAAGGTGTTTTCAGCCTACTTCATTTGATGCAAGTGACTCAAAAAAATGGTTTTATCTTTGCAGACCTTACGAGCAGCTGGAAAAACATACATGATCTTCTTTGTCTTGGTCATCTTTGTGGGCTCATTCTATCTGGTGAACTTGATCTTGGCTGTGGTGGCCATGGCTTATGAAGAGCAGAATCAGGCAACATTGGAGGAGGCAGAACAAAAAGAGGCTGAGTTCAAAGCAATGTTGGAGCAACTTAAGAAGCAACAGGAAGAGGCACAGGTGGGTGATTAATTTTTTGAAGCAGACCTTCCTGCCAAATCATAGAGATTAAGGCTCCATCTGATTGCCACTGCAATTGATCTTTCCTAAGTACATTATCAAATAGAAGTCATTGATCTAATTAAAATAACCCAAGTAACAACTGCAGATGGTTAATCCAATTATTCTTTTTTGTCTTAATGGCCAAATCGTTTGTTAATATGTTAATATGATCTTTTTTTTTTCCTTTTTCTTTTTTTTTTTTTTTTTTTTTTTTTTTGAGACAGGGTCTCACTCTGTTACCCAGGCTGACTTGAATTCCTGGGGTCAAGCAGTCCTCCTGCCTCAACTTCCCAAGTACCTGGGACTACAGCATGCATCACCATGCCTGGCTATTAGTATGTGTTAATATGATCTTTTGAAGATCTCATCTCTTCAGTGTTCAACTCGTTTGTTGACTGGGAAAAAAAAAAAAAAAGTAACCAGAGCAGTTCAAATAGTTCTTCATATAAGCATAGCCTCTTTTTTTTTTTTTTTAAATGTTTGGGATTCACCCCAGGGTCCTCCATATACTAAATATGATCTCTACCACAAAGCTGCACCCTCAGATCCCCTTCAGAGATACTCTATGGTCATAGAGTATTGTTTCCAATTTAAAAGGAGAAACAGGGGCTGGGGATATAGCTCAGTTGGTAGAGTGCTTGCCTTTCATGGACCAGACCCTGGGTTCAATCCCCAGCACCACACCAAAAAAAAAAAAAAAAAAAAAAAAGGAGAAATAGGCCAAATATTAAAAGTAAAACTTGAAAGTGACCTGTTACCCTAATAATTTATATACACACATGCTAGGTACAGTGGCACACTCCAGCAATCCCAGTGACTCAGGAGGCTGAGAAAGGAGGATCACTAGTTCAAAGCCGGCCTCAGCAACAGTGAGGCACTAAGCAACTCAGTGAGACCCTATCTCTAAATAAAATACAAAATCGGGTTGGGGATAGGAGTGGGGATTTGGCTCAGTAGTTGAATACCCCTGAGTTCAGGCCTGGTACCCCCGCTCTACCAAAAAAAGAATAAAACCCAAAGTTGTCACCATTGGGTTCTGATCCTATCACTTAAGGCTGTGTGCTAGATGACAGATTTGCCTAGATAACAGAGCCAGCTAGACCTAGCCATGGCCTCCTCTCTTCTCTGGCTATGGAATGGAAATTTGCTCCACACACTGGCTGGCTCAGGTGACCCTAAGTAATGCTTCTGAACCTATCTGTTACTGTGTCCCCTTTCTAGGCTGCCGCAATGGCCACTTCTGCAGGCACTGTTTCAGAAGATGCCATTGAGGAAGAAGGTGAAGATGGGGTTGGCTCTCCTCGGAGTTCATCCGAAATTTCTAAACTCAGTTCAAAGAGCGCCAAGGAAAGACGTAATAGGAGAAAGAAGAGGAAGCAAAAGGAACTCTCTGAGGGAGAAGAGAAAGGGGATCCTGAGAAGGTATTTAAGTCAGAGTCAGAAGATGGTATGAGGAAGAAGGGCTTTCGACTGCCAGACAACAGAATCGGGAGGAAATTCTCCATTATGAACCAGGTAAACTCTTTGTACTAGATCAGATAAGCCTAGAAATTCTGTTTTTTTGCTAATCCTGCTTGATTTTATTTCCTCTCTGGCTTCCCGACTTTCAAACCAATCCCTGCATCTTCAGTCCCCCCTCCTCCTATGCTCCACATTGCCCTCCCGTAGGAGGAAGCATTACCAGCATTGGGGATGGCTGTTCTCTAGTCCTGCCCTGCCTTCCCTGAGGTAAGCATCACCTCTGGTGGCCTTGCTTCACAGTAAAATGAATGTCCCACCAGCAAGCGTCAAGTTCTAAAAATATTAGGAGGAACTTTTCTTAGCAGTTGAGCTTCAGACATCTTTATTTAAGAATTGCATATAATTGTAGGTAATAATAATAAAAATAGTGGTGAAACTCTTTAGCATACCTTATTTCAGCTTGACAAGTTATAGTAATGAACTATCCTAGATATTCTAGACATATAGTGTTGTGCTGATAAGTTAGCCTGCCGAAGTCTGGCTGGGCACAAAATAACCGAGCCACCACACCGCCTTGTAGATTCAAACAATAACTCTTTATTCCCGACTCTCACCGGCTCTACACGCAGGTTCTGGGAAAATTCACCCTCCACCGGGCTCTGCATACCAAATACTCTCAGAACCCCGTGAGAACTCCACGGGAACTCCAGGAGCGGGCACCGAGGCAGCAGGATACACCCTATTCCCAGCAGGATCCACCCTAAACTTGGAACCACCCTATTCCCAGCAGGATCCACCCTAAACCCGGATCCACCCTAATCCCTGAGCAGGGTCACCTTTCAACTAAAACTCTCAAACATTCATGCAATATCACTGCAAATGACCTGGGTCCAAGGCAAGCCCATTTCCACAATGGAGAGTCCTCCCTCTAAGCAACATTGGGTAGACTGACAAGGAAATTGCCATGCGTCATTCCTACTTGGCTATGGCTCTCAGCATTAGCCAATAGTATATCAAAAGCCTCCCATTTTACACAACTTGGATTAATGAGGAAACTAAAAGAAAGAAAGGAAAGAGGATATATAATTGTTGATCATTCTACTACTATAAATATCATCATATGATAAATACCTTTGGGTTTTAAACATCACCACTTAGGGCATTAAGAATTAAAATTTCCCCATCTTAAAGAAATGCTAGAAAGTTTAAAGGTACAGAATAGATAACATTTACTGCACATTGCAATGTCTCCAGTGTCTCTCCCTGCCCCCTCCAGAGATAGTTCATTTAGCCACTTCTTGGTGTCTCTCACTTTCCATTCAGTCTTTGGCCAATCCTGTTCATTTTAACACAGCAAATCTCCCACCATCCCCTTCTTTCTATTCCTATTAATCTGTTTTTTTTTTTTTTTAATATGTGTGTGTATGTGTGTGTGTGTTGCTGGGGATTAAACCCAGGGCCTGTGCATGCAAGGCAAGCATTCACTGAGCTATATCCCCAGCCCCCGCTATTAATCTTATCTTAGTTCAGATTTTGGTTTTCCCTTTAGTCTTTCTCCCTCTCCTTATGGTATGTGCTATCAGCAGACCATTTCCTAAAATGTAGCTGTCGTTATTCAAGAAGCAAGCACTTATGGAGTTTCTACCACATATCAAGGATCCCAGAGACTAAGAGATGGTTTAAACATCATCTCTACCCTAAGGAGTTTACAGGACAGTGGGACAGCCTGATACACTAAAGAATTATTTATGTAATAGTTGGACAGTATCATTCCATAATTGAGATATACTGGGGGTAATTTGAAGAAAACAGGTCTGTCCCAACCTGAAAGTTCAGCTAAGATTTTCTAGGAAGATGAATTTCTGAATGAGGCTTACAGGATAAACAGGAATTGTTCAGGTGATGTATGTGTTTAGAAGTACATGTATGCTGATGAGGGAGAAACAGTAGACAAAATAAAGGATGTTCCAGGTTTGGAAAGAAAGTGTATTTTAATTTGTATACCCTAAGTTTGGATTATTTGTTGGATAACAAAATAGAATGGTCTTTTAGACACATGTATAGTCAAATGATGGCTCAGGGAAGAGGTCCTGAGCGAGAAGTGGTGATTGGAACCATGAAACTTGATGAGATCTCACTAACTGAATGTGTCAGGTAGACCAAAAACATGACCATTGGTGTTAATGGGAGTAGGAGATGGAGCTCATGAAAGAAAACAGATGATGACTGCTTAGAGGTGCCAAGAGAGCCAGGAGTTAATGAAACTAAAAGCAGAAGAGTTGGAGAGGGCAGGGAAGTGATCCAGGGGGTTGAAATTTAACAAAGATGCAGAGTGAGATTAGAATGTGAAGAGTCCAATGGATTTGATAATGTAAAAATCACTGAGGACTTTTAAAAACATATTTCAGTCAGAATGAGTGCCAGTCTGAATGGGAAGACAATGAGCATAGACTTCTTCCTTTTTGTTTTTAAAGAGAGAGAATTTTAATATTTATTTTTTAGTTATCGGCGGACACAACATCTTTGTTTGTATGTGGTGCTGAGGATCGAACCCGGGGCCGCACGCATGCCAGGCGAGTGCACTACCGCTTGAGCCACATCCCCAGCTTGAGCCACATCCCCAGCCTGAGCGTAGACTTCTTATGCAAACTTCTTTGAAGGATTTAGATGAAAATAGCACTTTTATCATCTGTGAGGGAAAAAAACAGAAGATGGAAAGGTAGGATTAGAAAATGGAGTAGAATAGAGTAGAAATGAAGTACAATCTTGAAAGATGGGCAAATAGATATGGTCTTTAACAGAAAAAGGGCATCTCATCCTCTGAAACCTCAGGAAAATAGAGAATGTTGAGGTACATAAGTTTGTGGACAGTGTATAAGAAGTTGAAAAAAATGATCCCTCTAATTTTTCCATAATGAAGATAATTTAAAATGTATTGAAGGAAACGAGGAGTTGTGGGCTAAAGAAAATATCAACAGTTCCAAATAGTTATTAAGAAGAGTGGGAGAGGGTATTCCCTTAATCAGATTTATTCTATTTGCTAATAAAGTTCCAACTCTTTAGCATGGAGTTCAGAGCATTCCTCTCCCTTTATTAGGGACACAGTTTATCTTTTAAGTTTCCAGTCAGTGTGCCCCATCAAGCTTCTAGTATTTAACCCAAAATGAACTACCCAGTACTCCTGATGCATAATGTTTGTTTTCTACCCTCTATGGTTTACTCTAAAAAGGCCCACTCTAAGATGTCCCATTTTTCCATCTCTGAATTCCACATCATAATTATCTTTTACCTCTTTTCTCAAGAAACCTTCCCTGACCTCCTCATTCCCTAAGGGAAATTTTCATTTCATCTTTTCATCATGTTTTATATGTCCCTCTCTGCTTGTTGATTTTTTTACTGTATGTGTACTCTGTATACATATTTATTTATGTTCATATCTTCTTTTCAAAGTCCTGCAGTCAAGCTCTCCTTCTTTACACATAGCTAGCATTCAAATATTGTTTGACAAATGATTGTAGGACTTTAAAAATTTGGTTTAACCCCTTCTGGGACTTCTTTATGGCTGGGAGCCAACTGCCTCACCTTCACAGCACATTTCTCCTAGTTTGGCCTCTCTTAGGGAGCTTTGTTATAATCCTAGCCTTGTCTTAAGAGCCATCACTGAGCTAGTTAATGAATACCTTAGCACTGGTAGCACTGACTATTGAATAGTCTCTGATTAATCTATAGGCTTTAGCACAGAGCTGCGGTGATTACTCCCTGGCTCAAAAAATAAAACTGGGATTCTGAGATATCCTGCTTTACATGAAAATGTTCACTTCTTCTAATCCCCCTCTTTGAAAGAAAGAATATATATAGATTCCTAGAGGCCATATCAGACTGCCAAGACTTGCTTAGATATCCCACAGGGTAGCAATATTCTTTTTCCAGGGGCTGGGGTTGTGGCTCAATGACAGAGTGCTTACCTAGCATGTGTGAGGCACTAGGTTCAATTCTCAGCACCACGTATCAATAAATAAAATAAAGGTTCATTGAGAACTAAAAGTTTTTTTTAAAAAAAGTAATATTCTTTTTCCCCATGACTCTACTGCAGTTTGTCTGATTTTATTTGAAAGAATGAGGAAACTGAGGCCTAGAGATTTAGTTACTTATCCAATGTTGTATAGTTAGTAGGTTTTAGAGCCAAGATTTGAATCCAGGCCCATCTACTCCAGAATTTGTGCTTCTGACTACCTCTTCCCTCACCTATAACCACATATATGATCATCTATCTCTTACAAATGAATTTGGTGTTGGTTTCCCACAGCAGTTCAAATGTATGTCACTTTCCTTTACATCCTCATATTCTGAGATTGTCTACTGCCCATTCATCTCTTACCTATTTCTCTATATTTTTAAGATGCAGGACAGTTTCTAAGTATTAGGATGAGTTTATATTTCCAAATTAATTTATTCTGTTGGCAATAGTTCTCAAATTTTTTGGTCTGAGGACTCCTTTATATTTCTATACCTATTTTTTTTTTTTTGGACCACCCTTTTATATCTCTAAAAACTGAGGACCATAGGAACTTTTTTTAATGTACCTTTAATTTGTCTTATTAGAAATTATAACTAAGAAATTTTAAAAATATGTACTAATTTATTTAAAAATAGGGATTAAAAAGGCTGAATGTTCTCTCTGATATGCAGGTACTAATACACAATAAAGGGTTAGGGTGGGAAGAATAGAAGTTCATTGGATTAGACAAAGGGGAATGAAGGGATGGGAGAGGGAATGGGAATAGGAAAGATAGTAGAGTGAATTGGACATAACTTTCCTATGTTCATATGTGAATAAACGACCAGTGTAATTCCATATCATGTACAACCACAGGAATGGGAAGTTACATTCCATGTATGTATAATATGTCAAAATACACTCTATTGTCGAATATAACTAAAAAGAACAAACAAAAAATTTAAAATATAGGGATTAAATCCATTAATAGTTAATTTAAATTATATATTTTTTTCTAAAAATGAACTGTTCCAAAACAATAAAAACAGAAATGGGAAAAGTGGTTTCATTTATATTTCTGCTGTTCTCTTTAATCTGACGTTTAATAGAAAACAGCTAGAATATCATACCTGCTTCTGCACGCATTTAATCTGTTGCTATATATACATTTTTTGTTAAAGTATTTAAAGGAAATTCAATTTCATAAAAATATGTAGTTGGAAAAGGGAGGGATGTCATAATAGCCTTTTCAGGTCATGAATGTTCCTTCTCAGTTCTGTTCCCAAACTTAACAATGGCAATTTTTTCAATAGTTGCAGTGTAAAATTTGAAACTACATGGTGACTTCATACTCTGCTCTATTAAAATCCTTTGCTTTGTTTAGCACCATAAATCTTTAACCTGTGAATGATCTGTAGCATCATGCATTGATTGATCAATTGGGAAATTTTGGTTCACTGAATCATACAAATCTTCCAAATACTGATATACAATATTAAAAATCATATTCATTATTATCACTGCTTTTTGCAAAAGAAAAGTCTTTTATTGTGACAGGCCTACTGTGTTCACTATATGCTTGTGAGAAAATGAGAGCCATAGAGGCAGATATTATCTCAGCATTATCATGAAATGGCTTTGACCTCATTGGCCCCCCTAAAAGGGTCTCAGGGACCACCAGAAGTCCCCAGACCACACTTAAGAATCAGTGCTATTATTACTAGAATTCTAGACCAAATGCCCAACTCTGGGAGTCCCAAGAAATTAAGTCTGGCCAAAAAACAAAGAGAAAAAGTAATGGTAAAAACCGGGAGAGGGGAGCTGGGGTTATGGCTCAGCAGTAGAGTGCTTGCCTCGCACATGCAAGGCCCTGTGTTTGATCCTCAGCACCACATAAAAATAAGTAAACAAAATAAAGTTATTGTGTCCAACTATAACTACAAAAAATTAAAAACAGGAAAGGAACGTTAACCAGTGTGGCCACATTGGGTAGCAGAGTGAGATCAGGAGTCTCATCCCTGTCTTCTGAGTGCCGACATGAGCTTTAGGATTAAATAGAGGAAGAATTGGGATAGGGGGAGTAGAAGATATGCATAATTTAATAGTCTTAGTCAAACTGATCTGGTTGTTCATTATTTTAGTTCTGGTTTTGTGAGGCAGCTCTGATCCTTATTGCTTAAGGGGACAATCTCCATTTGCTGCTCAGGGTGTTTATCTATCAGACCTGTGATCCTGGAGGGAGGCAATTTAATTCCCATGAGATAATTGCTCCTGCTTAGGGGGGCAGTTTTATCCTGGGGTGATCTACCTGAAAGGTTCTGTTGTTCCTAGGAGCTGTAGGGCAATGACTGGAGACTTCTAGGTATCACTCCAGAAGTGTGGAACCAGGGCATTGTAAAAGCTGGCAATTGAATGCCCCTACAAACCTTCAAAATATCTTAGTTATTCTTATCCTGGTGTACTCAGTCTTGAAGAGGGACAAGATAGATTAGGTTAATTTAGGGCTAATAAGCCTTGTTATTATGTTTTAAAATGAATACTCTGTAAATGATAAAGATGCCTTTATGCAGAGCTGAGCAGGAATCTGAAAACAGATACAAATGAAGGCAGGGATGTCAATTTTTACCCTACTTTTTAGTTATTCCTTGGGCATTTGCAGGTCCAAATGAAGAAGCAATACTTTTAGCAAAAGCAGCTTCTAATTCTCTGTTATATTATATTAGAAAGAAATGTGAATTAAAAATGAAATATGGCATGGAAATAGAACATTGAAAATCACCCATTTGTCAGATTCTAAATATCCAAGTTGTTGTAGACCTGTGGGTGCCCTGAAATCCCGACAGTCGATTTTTCTGTGAGATCTGCTCCCTCAAATCCTGAACACCTCAAAGCCATTCTTCTAAGAAGTACATAGACCTAAGGTGATCTCTTTAATTAGCTGTGTTGTGACCATCTGAAAAGGACCAAAAGGATCTAGTTGGTTGGCAGGAAAGATTTTGAAAACAAGAAGTAAGATCTAATCATCTCATAAATCTAACTCGATTCCAGGAATTAATAGAGTGATAAGTCCTCAGACATAATTAGTATTTCATTAAACAAAATTTAATTTTATCTTCAAACAAATGAAACCTCTTTTCCTTGGTTGGGGACTAATGTATAGGGTAGTGTCAGCACCCATATTGGCTGAATATAAAATATGGGTTCAATCCAGGTGACTTACTTGCAGTGTATAATTGAAATACTTGTTAATTAAGCTAAATGTTGTATCTCATATGCAAAATAGCCCACGAGATATAAAGATGATCAGGCAATATGCTCTTCCATAGTTGAAAATGGAGTGTGCACTGGAAATGGAGAAAATAAAGTCCTGAAGGCAGGGTGACTGTATGGCCGGGTGTGTGAGGGGAAATAGTGAAAGATAAAATGTAATAAGTAAATTGGAATCAGAGTTGGAAGGGTCTTGATTTCACTTCTTAGGACATGGAGTGATGGTTTTAAGGATGATTGTGGAATTTAACAAAGACACACCAAAATGTCTGAGTCCTTTTTTTCCCCTAGTCATTTTTCTCTCCAGTGAGGCCCTCAGGGTAATATAAGTTCCTAATCTGTTAACATCTAGACCTGTACCCTGAGTGTTCTATGTCACATTGCCTTTTTTTTAATGTTTTTTTTTTTTTTTTTTTTTTTTTTTTAAAGACAGGATCTTACTAAATTGCTGAGACTAGCCTTGAATTTACAATCTTTCTGTCTCAGCCTCCCAAGCCACTGGGATTATAGACATGTTGCCACTAGAACTTCATACTTGCTTTTGAGCATGCCTTTCATATGTAGATCAACAGATCCAGAGCTCATACCCCAAGTCATCTCCTGTCTAACTCAAAAAACAAGCCAGTATTTCTCTTGCCCCAAACCACCCAGGGTCAGGTACTAGATACCAAGTATCACTTCTATAATCCAAACCCCTCTAAAATTATTGACTGTCCAGTCCTAAAGTTATCTGTTCTGCTTCACTCATTCCTGGAGAATCAAACTACAATAAAGGCTCTGGACTATGCTTTCCCACTCAATCCTGCCTCCTAGCCATCCCTGACACTTTACACATGGTCCTCCGTGGTGTGGCATGGCCACCTTTCTTGGGAGTTGAGAAATAAACTCTTCCTCTGTACCTGTGCATCTTAAGGTACCATCTCCAGCTTTAGAACAGTGAGTGTGTCCCAAACTGTGCTGAAGGACTAATTTCTATTTTTTCCCTATTCTTCATAAACTGATACCATTATAAAATATAATAACAATGAATTTCTGGAAAAGTCATCACATTCTTAAATGTTATGACTATGTTAATTGCTATAAAAATTTCTAAATGTTTCTCTCAGTTTCTTTGCTTGTCTCTTTGCAAACCAGTAACACATCTTATACTAGCATTGATCTTTGAATCACACTTTGAATAGAACTGGTTCAGGGGAATGACTCAATGACTCAATGGGGATGCCTAAACAAGAGAGGAGTAGTAAGGCAGAGGAGGCCCCCATCTCTTTACCAATCCAACAACATAGGAGAAAGCATAAGATTGGCCAGGCACATGCCCTTGTGACAGCGAGTCAGGCTTTACTCATAACAAGACCCAGCCACCATTCTGGAATCTACTAGTGTACTTCCTCCTCTCTGAAGCCAAGATGCTACAGAACAAAATAAACCGGGGTGATGAGAGATGTTCTTACCTGCAGCCTTTTTCCTAGAGGCCTTTGTATAGCCTATGGCATGTGTTTAACAGTGAACTTTATATAAATGACCTAATAATAATGGTTTAGAGCCTAGGCAGGAAAATACTACATAATAAATGAAAAAATAAAATAAATAAATAAACACAGGTGAGAGAATGGAGCCATGATAAAAGTAGAATTCTCCAAAGAAAATGTACTGATCTGGGGATGGGGACTTTGTACGTTATAGGAAGAGGTAGAAACTGAAAGCCTTTTGAGTGTAGAACTAGAAATTGAGTTCTATACAACACAAAGACAAGGACATAAATACTAAAAAGGGTCCCACAGCCTTTCCAATGTTATTATCAAAAGTATTATCAAAAAAAGGTTTCTTTAAGCACTTACAATATATGCTCTATATTGGCACAGTGCCTGCTCTTAACTTCTACAATGTAGTCTTTTTTTTTTTTTTTCTCCCCACTGGTGATTGAACCCCGGGGTACTTTTCTACTGAGTTACATCCCCAGCCCTTTTTATTTATTTATATATTTTTTTGTTTTGAGACAGGGTCTTTAAATTACTGAGGGTCTCGATAAGTTGCTGAGACTGGAGTTGGACTTTTGAGACTCTCCTGCCTCAGCCTCCTGAGTCATTGGGATTATAGGTGTGCCACCACACGTAGCAAGGGCAGTTAAGACCTAAAAACTCTTAAAATCCTACATACTTTTAAGCTGTTGTGAAGCTCCTTCAAAGTCCTAATTGGACAAAACTAAGTATCTCAGGGTAGCAAGGAGGATTGTCTAATAGCAGTCATTTTTCAAGTTTCTTTCTCTTAGGGCAGTGGTCTTCAAAATGGGCTTATATCCTCTTGGGGCACTTGAAGACTTTCCAAGCACAATTTTAAGGAACCCAATTTCCAGACCTTTAGCACACAACTACCTGAGATCAACCCTGTGGTTAAAAATCACACTGGTTCTCTTTTCCCACTTCCCTTTTCAGAAGTACTCTCCTTCTTATTCATCCCAAATTTTATGTGGTTCATTTCTCTGAGGTATAAAAGTCTTTGGGATGCCAAGTAAGAGGACAGTTGA
Source organism: Marmota monax (assembly GCF_021218885.2). NCBI lineage: Eukaryota > Metazoa > Chordata > Mammalia > Rodentia > Sciuridae > Marmota > Marmota monax. Next base: position 32,531,341 of record NW_026695227.1, read on the forward strand.
AAATATTACTGTCTATGAATTTTTCTTTAGGGACCTTAAATTCACCATAAGGCTGTCTGAATTTATCTATATCTTATATTTTTGTTAAAAATAAAGCAGTTATGGGCTAGGATTGTGGCTCAGCAATAGAGCACTCCCCTAGCATGTACAGGGCCCTGGGTTTGATCCTCAACCTCATAAAAATAAAAATAAAGGTACCGTGTCCAACTACAACTAAAAAAATAAATATTTAAAAAAATAAATAAAGCAGTTATAATCAAGGGTGTCGGGCTGTTGTAAATTCAGGATAGGATAACTGTCACTGGGGTACATTTATTTAAAATGAAAAAATGAGGTCATGCTTTTTCAAAATGAAAATAAGTCTAATCTAGCCTGCTACTTTGACATTGAGGGCTACTAGCTTTATCAATTAAATCATGTGGTGAACGCTCTCATAAATGAAATGAGCCAAATCTTTCTTTCACTCTAAAGTTTTGTGTGATAAGATAGAATCATTTTATTGCAAAATGTGGCAGATGACATAAAGAAATTAACAGTGTTTTAATTATTCCAAACTTTTCAAGTGGGTTAAAAAAGGTGTCTTTAAGGAAAAGAGTAACTCATGTAATTATTAGTAAATAATAAATCCTTTTTGGAATACTTCTGACAACTAGGTAAAAAATCCTGTGGCAAGTTTGGTTTTCAGTTTTTTGCTTTCAACAAAATTAAAAGAAGACCCGATTGATTTGTTAAGTGATAGATCATTATGATGAAATTTGCTGATAGTTTGCTACATTAATTTTTGCATATAATTTGGAAAGAGTTTAAGAATTAAGTGATATTACTATAACAAAATTGTTCCTTTCCAAGATAATATTTGTATGAATAAGATTTCTCAGGATTTAAAATCTATTACTAGAAAAGAGGGGGAATTGATGGTGAGCCATGTGTCATTCTAAAAATAAGTATTAAAACAAATAGTGAAGCCCCAGTTTTATGAAAATCCACAAAGCCAGCCTCAGCAATTTAGTGAGGCCGTAAACAACTTAGTGAAACCCTGTCTCAAAATAATAATAAATAAGTAAAAAGGGCTGGGGATGTAGCTCAGTGGTAAAGCACCCCTTTAATCAATCTCCAATTCTAAAAAATAAAAAATAAAAATAAATAATAAAAATTTTAAAAATGAATAAATTCATCTATCTCATTAAACATTTTAATGAAATTTTCTGTTTAAACTAATTTATTATAAAATATGTAATATATTTGTGTAGCTTGATCAATTATATTCATAAGAATTATAATAACAATGCAGGAAATGTTATTTTTAAAGATTTTAAGGGTCACAAGAATTTTAAGTGATGGTTTTACTTGAAAAATGCGAATGTAGAGAATTATGTAATTTACAATTATTTAATCTGGGAATTATATAATTTACAGCTATTTAAATTTCTGATTAAAAAAATGTTGTATTGACTCTAAAATGAGGCAAGAGAGGGCATGCATAATATTCAACTAAACTTAAAGGCCCTGAAGACCACTATAGAGTAGTACTCACGGAGGGAATAGTAAGTGGTATGGGCACTTTTCAAGTTCTCTCTGTGTGGCATTAGAGTTTAACTTGAATAAGCGGAAGGGCACACTCACCCTCGTGAATCTTAGTGAACATAAGAAGTACACACAGTGATGTGCTTCCCAATGGATCAGCCACCTAAAATGTGAGATAACAAGCCTCATAGCCATACATTAGTGAACAGCGAGTAGAGTTTCTAGATGATTAGCTGGTCAGACAGAGGAGTGTCTCAGAGGGTATGGAGGAGGGGAAGTAACAGTGGATGATGGAGTTGTGGAAATACAACATGCAACATTACTCTAGGGAACATTGCATTCTGATAAGAGAGCTTCCAGGGTGGGGTTTGGGCGGGCAGCACCACTGTCTTGGCTTATCCTGTAAGGGATCCCAGCCCAACTCATGCTTCTCTTTCTTTTTTCTTCCCCCTTCAGTCACTGCTCAGCATCCCAGGCTCACCCTTCCTCTCCCGCCACAACAGCAAAAGCAGCATCTTCAGCTTCCGGGGCCCTGGGCGGTTCCGAGACCCAGGTTCGGAGAACGAGTTTGCAGACGACGAGCACAGCACCGTGGAGGAGAGCGAAGGCCGCAGGGACTCGCTGTTCATCCCCATCCGGGCCCGGGAGCGTCGCAGCAGCTACAGCGGCTACAGCGGCTACAGCCAGGGCAGCCGCTCCTCGCGCATCTTCCCCAGTCTGCGGCGCAGCGTGAAGCGCAACAGCACCGTGGACTGCAATGGCGTGGTGTCGCTCATCGGCGGGCCGGGCTCGCACATTGGCGGGCGGCTACTGCCAGAGGTGAAAATAGATAAGGCAGCTACCGATGACAGTGTAAGGAAGTACACACAGTAGATGAGGCTAGGCATGGCAGTCTCTAGCTCCCTTCCCCTCTTCCCGCCCTGCCCTTGGCACAGGTCTCTCAATCCCACCCTTATTAATACCCGCTGTCTTTTTGTTCTCTCCCTCCTAGTTCTCTCTCTTCAGTCCTGCCTCTGTTACCCTGTTTTCTCCTTTCCTTTATTTTTTTCTCCATCTGCCCTCCAACTTTCTTCCTTGTTTCTGACTCCCTTTACCATCTTTTTATCTTACTTGTTTCTCTCCATTTTTGCAAGTCTGTCTGCCCATCTGTTCCCCTCCCCCTACCTGCATTAACTGACTGCCCGATGGAATGAGAATGCCAGAGTGCCACCACCAATGACCAAGTCTGACAAGTCTGAGCCGGTTTGGAACCACCATTGCTTCTCCCGCATTCCAACTTCCTCTCTCCTCCTAGGGAAACAGCTTGAAATTTAAAAATCTTATTCTTTCTATTTAAGAAAAAAAAAAGTAATATAGTTTTGAATAATGTTTTATCTCCTGAGATGTGATTTTTTCCAAAGAGGCATGTTCATGTGGGATGCTGGGACCAGAGGTATATACAAGGAGAAAAGCTAGGCAAGGAGCGGTTAAGACCAGTAGGATACTGGACCTAGACTCTTAGAAGACATTGAAATGGAAATAAGTCAAAGGAGGAAAAAGTGGGGGGTTGGGGCGAGAACACACAGTGTATGGGGAAGGAAGGAGAAGGGAATCAAAAGATGAATTTTAAATGTAATCAAATGTCAGGCTCTGGAGGAGTTGCATGTAATAGCTACACAAAATGACTTGTCTGTGGGGTTCCAATAGTGACCCCCTCTTTGGAAAATCCATCTCTTAACCTTACTTTAAATTCTAAGCTGTTTATACCTTTTATTTTTTTTAGTTGAAATTATTATGACCTTGGTGATGCTTATCCTTTCTACCTCTAATTCCTTAACTTTCCTTGATGCTTTCTTAGCTGGTATAAGCTCTTGATATAAGCTTTTATATTGTTCTAACTTCAGTGTCCTCTAACACAGCATGAAGATAGCTAGCCCTTTAATCAGCATGATGCATGTATGGAGGAAATCTGGATAATCATAGAGGAAATCTTTCAGAGTGATTTGTCTTTTTAGCATGTTAGAGCAGTTATTGACCGTACATAAAAATTCAAAAGGCAGTTTGGATGTGTTTGAGATTCACTCATCTCCCCCTGCCCTATTATCTTAAAAGCAGAATATTTCCCCCTTATATTTATACTTTTTAAAAAGCTACAAATTACTTTTACATGCATTATTTACTTTCTTCTAAGCAAAATTTCTGTAAGTAAGCTGGGCACGGTGATGCATGCCTATAATCCTAGCAGCTCCAGAGGTTGAGGCAAGAGGTTCGTGAGTTCAAAGTCAGCCTCAGCAAAAGCAAGGCACTAAGCAACTCAGTGAGACCCTGTCTCTAAATAAAATACAAAATAGGCTGGGGATTGTAGCTCAGTGACCTAGTGCCCCTGAGTTCAATGCCTGGTACAAAAAAAAAAAAAAAATCTATAAGACTGAAAGAGATTAAGATTACTTTTTTTAAATTTTTTTTTTATTTTTTAGTTTTCGGCGGACACAACATCTTTGTATGTGGTGCTGAGGATGGAACCTGGGCCGCACACATGCCAGGCCAGCGCACTATCGCTTGAGCCACATCCCCAGCCCTAGATTACTATTTTTAAAATGAGAAACAGGTTCAGAGAATTTGTGTTCCTTTAGGTTATACAACTCATCAGTGATAGATCCAAAATCTCAGACCCTTTAGAAACCCCAATCTGCTGTTTCCCAATTAATTTTAATGTCTTCTCTGTATAGTCACTGGCCATCACTCTTCTGGAGATTTGTTTATTTAAGATCAACTACAATGGGAATAGCAGTAGTAGTAGTGACTGCAGAGTTCTCCCTAAAACCAGAGTGTTGGCAAAAACAACTGTTATAGATGATTATATTTACATTTAATTTTTATTTCATTTTCACTAATTCTGTATCTAGTTGAATATTTTTGGCTCCACAATTATAGGGATAATTCTATTCTCTGAAAAAAGCAAGAGCTGACATCATTGGAGAGTGAGGGGTAGTTCAGCATGACAGTACAGTGGAGATAGTTCAAATATTTAGAGCTAAATTTGACTTTAATGTCCTGGCAGTTTTAATCTAACATTTTAGCCCAAATAATACAACTTATACACTAGATACAAAGTTAGTGAAAATTAAATAAAAATAAATGTAAATATAATCATCTGTAACATATAATCGTCTATAACATTTGTTTTTGCCAACTCTCTGGTTTTAGGGGGAACTCTGCAGTCACTACTACTGCTAATTCCATTGTTGTTGATCTTAAATAAACAAATCTCCAAATAAATCTGTTCTTTTTTTGCTGAGGAGATGAGAGAAGGTATCTAGAAAGGATCTTCAAAGTCAGGTGATCAGGTTTGGGGTTTTTGTTTTTGTTTTGTGACTTCTGTCACACTGGTGGCTATGGAATATAAGACTTTCTGTACTACCCTACACTGTGGCCTACAGAACTATGCCTTTGCGTTTGTGGGACGCGTACATACTCTGCACCCCATATGCACTTAGGAGATTTTCTTTGGTGGTCCCAAGTGATGATGGTGACAGAACTGGTCCAGGACCAGGAGGCGAGACCTCAAAGTGGCAGAAAGGTATAGTAGGCAAGAGCATATCATTCCCAAGAGTTTCATAACTAGGAAAAACTCTTTTATTAGAAGTCATAAAGAAGCTGTTATGGCTAGTCATAATTTATGCTATAGGCCCAAAAGAACAAAACAAGCAAAAGAGGATACCTAGTCTATGTAGTATGAGATCAAATCTATATAAAGACAAAATACATAGAAAAAAAAAAGACTAAAAGTTAGCAGTAGTTGCCCTTGAAAGGAAAAATTACTAGTGACCTTTTTCTTTCTTATGCTTTTCTTTCCAGTTTTCTACAGTGGGCTTAATAACTATAGCTATCCCAGGCTGAGTTCTTACTACAGTGTGCTAAGCACTTTGTATATATGATTTTATTTAACTCTTATAACCACCCTACTCAGTAAGAAATGTCCTCCTCAGAGATTTAGTAACTTTAGTTAAGTTTTTATTTGAACCAAGGTTTTCCTAATGGCAAAAAGATCTTTCTGACAGCTTAAATATTAGCTCCTTTGAAAAGTAGGGTAAATAGTCATTTTCTTAAAAGGATACACTATATTAACACTTTTATGTTAATATTGTAAATTTTAATTATAGATCAGTGGTGAAGTACCTCTGGATTCAGTCCCCACTTCCAAAAACAAACAAACAAAAAACCTTTTAGGTCTTTATTAATTATGTGACTGTGATTGAATAGTGATGATTTTTTCAGAATTTGGGAATGTTTACTTTTGCTTTCTGCTAAAGCAGCAAATAAAGGAACTTTTTCCTGTTTCTCAATCTTTGGTTTGAGAAAATAGGACTCATAAAGAGAGCAGCTTCTGTCAGCAATCCAGAAACCACTCATAACTCAGATATCATATTGAGTCAAATGTGCTAGTACAATGCTCACAGCCCCACCTCCTGTGAGATAGGTACTGCTATTGTCTGCACTTTTGAGAAGGTAACCTAGGCTTAGAGGGAAAAAGTAATTTATCCAAGATTGCACAGTGAGCAATAAAGTTAGGATTTGAATCCAGGCATTCTAACCAGAGATTTAACCATTAACTGTTATACAGTACTAACTCTAAAGCCCAGTTTCTTCTTTTGCTCCATTTGTTCATATGTTCCTGGGAAAGTGATATCTCTAAATCCATTTTCTTTTCTGTTTAAAAAAAAAAAGTGGGGGAGGGATCAAAGGACATTTGCTGTAGGACTGTTGTGAAGTCTAAATAGAACATACAAATATGTGAAGTGTATTTTGTAACCCATTCTTGTAGCCTTTTGTTTCCTTATACTTTTATTATACTTTTGGATTTTTTTGTCCTGAGAATTTGAGAGTGGAATTTCTATAGCGTTGCTTGACTTGGAGAGAGTAGAGCTTCTTCTAGTATTCTAAAGATCCTTTGAGAAAGAAATTGTTGTATAATTATTGAAAAGCAGAATGCTATAAAGATTTTAGAAAGGCTTGAAAGGGATTAATGGCTAGATTCTAAGGACATGTCTAAAATCCTGTCGATTTTAGTTCCAAGAAAAATGACTGATAAATTTCTAGTTATGTATTTCCACGTGATAGCAATTTAGAATTAATAAGTTGAGCTTCCTTGGGCAGATCTATGGAAAAGTGGGTAGAATCTGCTGTCTGGACTGCTGCAGTTTAGGAAGTTGGAAGCCAGTAGCCAAATGCTCTGATAAACTTTGAATTTAGATTAAGAGAAACTGACTAATTTGTTTGTTTGTTTATTGGTGCTGGGAATTGAACACAGAGGGACTCTACCACTGAGCTACATTTTACATTTTTTATTTTGAGACAAAATCTTGCCAAGTTGTCCAAGTTGGCTTCAAACTTGCAATCCTCCTGCCTTGGCCTCCTAAGTCACTGGAAGTACAGATGGGCACCACTGTACCTGGTTTTAGCTTTTAAAGAACTTAATTAAGGTTCTTAGTTACTTCCTCTGTTACTGATAGTTTTACTCCAAGTCTTATAGGATGAATTAAGAAAAGACAGCTCCTGGCTTTAAATGGTTTTTAAATCTTCTCCATCCTCTCCAACAGCTCTCTCCCAGATGATAAGAATGGGTAGCTGAGCTCATAGCAGAGGTACATCTCCCAAAATCCCCAGCAGAGGTCTACTGCACAACTGCTTTACTTGGGAGAGTCTACTCCAGGTTTCTTCCCTTCTGTTGACTCAGTGGTCTGCTGGAATATGCAAAGTCAGCATTGCCAATAAGAATGTAAAATTGTACAGCCACTTTGGAAAATAGTCTGGCAGTTCCTCAAAAAATTAAACATAGGGGCTGGAGTTGTAGCTTAGTGGTAGAGCACTTACCTCGCATGTGTGAGGCACTGGATTCAATCCTCAGACCACATACAAATGAATAAAGATGTTGTGTCCATCTACAACTAAAATATGTATGTGTGTGTATATATATATATATATAAATTAAACATATGACACAACAACAGTTCTACTACTAGATGTATTCCCAATAGAATTGAAAATATGTTCTCACAAAAAAATTGTACATGAATACTCAAAATCATTATTCACAATAGTCAAAAAAAGTGCTCATCAGCTGATAATCATCTGAACAAAATGTGTTACATCCTTATTGTGGAACATTATTCAGCCATAAAAAGAAAAAAGTATTTAAGCATCAAGGATGAATAAATATTATTTTATTTACTAGAATAAATGCTATTCTAGATTATTTTTAAAAGATTATTTTCCTACTGTAAAGCATTTGTACATTCCTTATAAATTTTAAAATCATTTTATTAGTTTCTTCTGAAAAACTTAGAGTCTTGATAGATAAATTGAGGAGAACAGGCATATTAATTCTAATATCTTATAATCTATGAATGTGGTATTTTTCTTCATTTTTCTAGGTCTACTTAAATTTCTCTTAAGAAAAAGTTTGGCTTCCAGTAGGTCAGATTGCTCTCTCTAGTGACAACCCAGGAAGCTGAACAATAACAACCAGCCCCAAATGACCAGGACTTGAGTAATAACTGATAGGTCTCCTAATTTTTGTTCTCGTTTGCAACTTAGGACCAGAGAAAGCCAGCTCTGCACTCCTAATCAATCACCCAGGATATCTGCTTCTAGTTAGTCCACCTCCAGTTTCCCCATGCCAACAGCTTTCTCTAAAAACTAAGGCATATCTGAAACCTTCCCTTTTTCCCCTACAAAGATTTCCCACTCTTCCTGCCTTTGAATCTCTGCCAGAATGCAAGCAGTAGTGACTGATACCCTTGCTATAGAAAGCTCTAAATAAATAGCTTCATTTTTTCTTAATTGGTTGATCTTTGTTTATCTCAATATATATATATAACATTTCATAAATATTCACATACTCTGCCAACCATATTCTTTATAAAAGGTCACTGTGTGATCAGATTGCTACAGTACACTGAGTAATCCTCACCCAGAGTTACTGAAGTTGAATCAGTGCCTTGCTTGAAAATCAGTTGAGGGCTGGGGGTGTGGCTCAAGCGGTAGCGCCGCTCGCCTGAAAATCAGTTGATATATACATGTGGTTCTGAAATCTATTCTGTTCCCTTAATCTATGTGTCTATTCTTATGCCCATACATGTTTATCTTGTAATGAGTCTAAAATTGAGGCAGTTTTTAAAGATATTTAAAGGATAAAATTTTTTTTTAATTTTTATTGTTGGTTGTTCAAAACATTGCATAGTTCTTGACATATCATATTTCACACTTTGATTCAAGTGGGTTATGAACTCCCATTTTTACCCCGTATACAGGTTGCAGAATCACATCGGTTACACATCCACTGATTTACATATTGCCATACTAGGGTCTGTTGTATTCTGCTACCTTTCCTATCCTCTACTATCCCCCCTTCCCTCCCCTCCCCTCCCCTCTTCTCTCTCTACCCCATCTACTGTAATTCATTTCTCCCCCTTGTTTTTTTTTTTTTCCCTTTCCCCTCACTTCCTCTTGTATGTAATTTTGTATAACCCTGAGGGTCTCCTTCCATTTCCATGCAATTTCCCTTCTCTCTCCCTTTCCCTCCCACCTCTCATCCCTGTTTAATGTTAATCTTCTTCTCATGCTCTTCGTCCCTACTCTGTTCTTAGTTACTCTCCTTATATCAAAGAAGACATTTGGCATTTGTTTTTTAGGGATTGGCTAGCTTCACTTAGCTATAATCTGCTCTAATGCCATCCATTTCCCTGCAAATTCTATGATTTTGTCATTTTTTAATGCAGAGTAATACTCCATTGTGTATAAATGCCACATTTTTTTAATCCATTTGTCTATTGAAGGACATCTAGGTTGGTTCCACAGTCTTGCTATTGTGAATTGTGCTGCTATGAACATCGATGTAGCAGTGTCCCTGTAGTATGCTCTCTTTAGGTCTTTAGGGAATAGACCGAGAAGGGGAATAGCTGGGTCAAATGGTGGTTCCATTCCCAGCTTTCCAAGAAATCTCCATACTGCTTTCCAAATTGGCCGTACCAATTTGCAGTCCCACCAGCAATGTACAAGTGTACCCTTTTCCCCACATCCTTGCCAGCACTTGTTGTTGTTTGACTTCATAATGGCTGCCAATCTTACTGGAGTGAGATGGTATCTTAGGGTGGTTTTGATTTGCATTTCTCTGACTGCTAGAGATGGTGAGCATTTTTTCATGTACTTGTTGATTGATTGTATGTCCTCCTCTGAGAAGTGTCTGTTCAGGTCCTTGGCCCATTTGTTGATTGGGTTATTTGTTATCTTATTGTTTAATTTTTTGAGTACTTTGTATACTCTGGATGTTAAGGCTCTATCGAGGAGTAAAGATTTGTTCCCAGGATGTAGGCTCCCTATTTACCTCTCTTACTGTTTCTTTTGCTGAGAAAAAACTTTTTAGTTTGAGTAAGTCCCATTTATTGATTCTAGTTATTAACTCTTGTGCTATGGGTGTCCTATTGAGGAATTTGGAGCCTGACCCTACAGTATGTAGATCATAGCCAACTTTTTCTTCTATTAGACGCCGTGTCTCTGATTTGATATCAAGCTCCTTGATCCATTTTGAGTTAACTTTGGTGCATGGCGAGAGAAAGGGATTCAGTTTCATTTTGTTGCATATGGATTTCCAGTTTTCCCAGCACCATTTGTTGAAGATGCTATCCTTCCTCCATTGCATGCTTTTAACCCCTTTATCAAATATAAGATAGTTGTAATTTTGTGGATTGGTTTCTGTGTCCTCTATTCTGTACCATTGGTCCACCCGCCTGTTTTGGTACCAGTACCATCCTGTTTTTTTTTTTTTTAACATTTATAGTATGCCACATTCATTTCTTAGCCTTCCCACAGAAACGAAACTTTATTTATTTATTTATAAGAGAGAGAGAGAGAGAATTTTTTAATATTTATTTTTTAGTTTTCGGCGGACACAACATCTTTGTATGTGGTGCTAAGGATCGAACCCGGGCCGCACGCATGCCAGGCGAGTGCGCTACCACTTGAGCCACATCCCCAGCCCTACCATGCTGTTTTTGTTACTATTGCTCTGTAGTATAGTTTGAAGTCTGGTATCGCTATACCGCCTGATTCACACTTCCTGCTTAGAGTTGTTTTTGCTATTCTGGGTCTTTTATTTTTCCATATGAATTTCATGATTGCTTTCTCTATTTCTACAAGAAATGCCGTTGGGATTTTGATTGGCATTGCATTAAACCTATAGAGAACTTTTGGTAGTATCACCATTTTGATGATGTTGGTTCTGCCTATCCATGAACAGGGTATATTTTTCCATCTTCTAAGATCTTCTATTTCTCTCTTTAGGGTTCTGTAGTTTTCATTGTATAAGTCTTTCACCTCTTTTGTTAGGTTGATTCCCAAGTATTTTATTTTTTTTTTTTGAGGATATTGTGAATGGAGTGGTTGTCCTCATTTCCATTTCAGAGGATTTGTCTCTGATATACAGGAATGCCTTTGATTTATGCGTGTTGATTTTATATCCTGCCACTTTGCTGAATTCATTTATTAGCTCTAATAGTTTCTTTGTAGACCCTTTGGGTCTGCTAGGTATATAATCATGTCAACTGCAAATAGTGATAATTTAAGTTCTTCTTTTCCTATTTTTATGCCTTTAATTTCTTTCGTCTGTCTAATTGCTCTGGCCAGTGTTTCGAGAACTATGTTGAACAGAAGTGGTGAGAGAGGGCATCCCTATCTTGTTCCAGATTTTAGAGGGAATGCCTTCAATTTTTCTCCATTCAGAATGATGCTAGCCTGAGGCTTAGCATAGATAGCTTTTACAATATTGAGGTATGTTCCTGTTATCCCTAGTTTTTCTAGAGTTTTGAACATGAAGGGATGCTGTACTTTGTCGAATGCTTTTTCTGCATCTATCAATATGATCATGTGGTTCTTATTTTTAAGTCTATTGATGTGGTGAATAACATTTATTAATTTCCGTATATTGAACCAGCCTTGCATCCCAGGGATGAATCCTACTTGATCATGGTGCATAATTTTTTTGATATGTTTTTGTATCCGATTCGCCAGAATTTTATTGAGGATTTTTGCATCTAGATTCATTAGAGATATTGGTCTGTAGTTTTCTTTCTTTGAAGTGTCTTTGTCTGGTTTAGGAATCAGGGTGATGTTGGCCTCGTAGAATGAATTTGGAAGTTCTCCTTCTTTCTCTATTTCCTGGAATAGCTTGAAAAGTATTGGTATTAGTTCTTCTTTAAAGGTTTTGTAAAACTCTGCTGTATACCCATCCGGTCCTGGGCTTTTCTTAGTTGGTAGTCTTTTGATGTCTTCTTCTATTTCCTCGATTGATATTGGTCTGTTTAGGTTGTCTATATCCTCCTGACTCAATCTGGGTAGATCATATGACTTAAGAAATTTATCGATGCCTTCACTATCTTCTATTTTATTGGAGTATAAGGATTCAAAATAATTTCTAATTATCTTCTGTATTTCTGAAGTGTCTGTTGTGATATTGCCTTTTTCATCCCGTATGCTAGTAATTTGAGTTCTCTCTCTTCTTCTCTTCGTTAGCATGGCTAAGGGTCTGTCGATCTTATTTATTTTTTCAAAGAACCAACTTTTAGTTTTGTCAATTTTTTCAATTGTTTCTTTTGTTTCGATTTCATTAATTTCAGCTCTGATTTTAATTATTTCTTGCCTTCTACTTCTTTTGCTGTTGATTTGCTCTTCTTTTTCTAGGATTTTGAGATGAAGTGTGAGATCATTTATTTGTTGGTTTTTTCTTTTTTTAAGGAATGAACTCCAGGCAATGAATTTTCCTCATAGAACTGCTTTCATTGTGTCCCATAGATTCCGATATGTTGTGTCTGTGTTTTCATTTATCTCTAAGAATTTTTTAATTTCCTCCTTGATGTCTTCTATAACGCATTGATCATTCAGTAACCTATTGTTCATTCTCCAAGTGATGCATGATTTTTCCTTCCTTCTTTTATCGTTGATTTCCAGTTTCATTCCATTATGATCAGATAAGATGCATGGTATTATCTCTACTCCTTTATAATGTCTAAGAGTTGCCCTGTGACATAATATATGATCTATTTTTGAGAAGGATCCATGTGCTGCTGAGAAAAATGTGTAACTGCTTGATGTTGGGTGCTATATTCTATATATGTCAATTGAGACTAGGTTATTAATTGTATTATTGAGTTCTATAGTTTCTTTATTCAACTTTTGTTTGGAAGATCTGTCCAGTGGTGAGAGAGGTGTGTTAAAGTCTCCCATAATTATTGTATGGTGGTCTATTAGACTCTTGAACTTGAGAAGAGTTTGTTTGATGAACATAGCTGCACCATTGTTTGGAGCATATATATTTATGATTGTTATGTCTTGTTGGTGTATGGTTCCCTTGAGCAGTATGTAGTGTCCCTCTTTATCCCTTTTGATTAACTTTGGCTTGAAATCTATTTTATTTGATATTAGTATGGACACTCCTGCTTGTTTCTGAAGTCCATGTGAGTGATATGATTTTTCCCAACCTTTCACCTTCAGTCTGTGTATGTCTTTTCCTATCAAATGTGTCTCCTGTAGGCACATATTGTTGGATCTTTTTTTTTTTTTTTTTGATCCATTCTATTAGCCTGTGTCTCTTAATTGGTGAGTTTAAGCCATTAACATTTAGGGTTATTATTGAGATATGGATTGTTCTTCCAGCCATATTTGTTTATTTATATTACTTAACATGGTTTGTTTTTCCTCTTTGATTATTTTTCCCTTTACTGTACTACCTTCCACTGTTGGTTTTCATTGTTATTTTCCATTTCCTCTTCCTGTAATGTTTTGCCGAGGATGTTTTGAAGAGATGGTTTTCTAGCTGAAAATTCTTTTAACTTTTGTTTATCGTGAAAGGTTTTAATTTCCTCTTCCATCCTGAAGCTTAATTTCACTGGATACACAATTCTTGGTTGGAACCCATTTTCTTTCAGCGTTTGAAATATGTTGTTCCAGGATCTTCTAGCTTTCAGAGTCTGTGTTGAAAGATCAGCTGTTATCCTGATTGGTTTACCCCTAAATGTAATCTGCTTCCTTTCTCTTGAAGCTTTTAGAATTCTCTCCTTATTCTGTATGTTGGGCATCTTCATTATAATGTGTCTAGGTGTGGATCTCTTATGATTTTGCACATTCGGCGTTCTGTAGGCTTGTAGGATTTGGGATTCTGTCTCATTCTTCAAGTCTGGGAAGTTTTCTTGTATTATTTCGTTGAACAGATTGCTCATTCCTTTGGTTTGGACCTCTATACTTTCCTGTATCCCAATGACTCTTAAGTTTGGTCTCTTTATGTTATCCCAAATTTCTTGGATGTTCTGCTCATGATTTCTTAACAGTCTCACTGAGCTGTCTATGTTCTTTTCAAGTTGAAATACTTTGTCTTCATTGTCTGATGTTCTATCTTCTAAGTGTTCTACTCTGCTGGTAGTATTCTCATTTGAGTTTTTAAGTTGGTTTATTGCTTTCTGCATTTCTAGGATTTCTGTTTGTTTGTTTTTTATAACCTCTATCTCCCTATATAGTTGATCTTTTGCTTCTTGGATTTGTTTATGTAACTCATTGTTGAAGTGATCTTTCATTGTCTGATTTTGCTGTCTAATGTCTTCCTTGAGACTCCAGATCATCTGAAGCATGTAAATCCTGAATTCTTTATCTGACATTCCATCTGCTGCAGCTATTACCTCTTCTAAAGTTGAGTTAACCTGCATTGCTTGTGGTCCTTTCTTTCCTTGTCTTTTCATACTGCTCACATTTCTTTCTGCTTGGTGAAACTGTTGTGTTATTGAATTTTCCCCCTATATATTTATATTGCTCTTGTATAGTTGCAAAGTCTCCCTTGCAGGGGCGGGCAGCGGCTGTGCTCCTCCTCCTATTGAGGTGATCTGTCTATCTCGCCCGAGGGCCGCTGGGCCCCTTCTCCAGGTCGCGTGGTCTGCCTACCTTGCGGGCAACGGCTGGGCCCCTCCTCCAATAGGGATGATCTGTCTAAGACGCTGGCAGGCCGCTGGGCCTCTTCTCCAGGTTGCAGGTCTGCCTACCTTGCAGGCGCAGGCGGTGGCTGTGCCCCTCTTCCAATTGGGGTGATCTTTCAACTAGGCCGGCGTGCCGCCGGGCCCCTTCTCCGGGACGTGCGGTCTGCCTACCTTGTGGGCGGCAGCTGGGACCTTCCTCCAATTGGGGCTATGTGTCTACCACTCTGGCGGGCCGCTGGCCCTGCTTCGCTGGTCGGTCGCAGGTCTGCCCACCTTGCAGGCGTGAGAGGCGGCTCTGCTCCGCCCCTCCTCCAATTGGGGCTATGTGTCTACCACGCCGGCAGGCCCGCTAGGCCTCGGATAAAAATTTTTAAGAAATAATTTTGCGGGCTGGGGATGTGGCTCAAGTGGTGGTGTGCTCGCCTGGCATGTGCGGGGCACTGGGTTTGATCCTCAGCACCACATAAAAATAAATAAGTGAAATAAACGTATTGTGTCCAACTGCAACTAAAAAAATAATAAATATTAAAAAAAGAAATAATTTTGCTATTCTAAATCATTTTAAAGATTATTTTTCTATTGTAGAGCCTTGGAGTATTGCTTATACATTTTAGAATTTTAATTTCTATCAAAAAACTTAGAATTTTGTAGATCAATTTGGGGAGAGTGGGCATCTTAATTCTAATGTCTTAAAAATCTATGAATGGTGGTGTATTTCTTCATTTATTTAGGTGTCCTCAAGGTTCTCACAACAAAATCTTAGTTTCATAATGGGAGGTTTTGCACATCTTTCATTGGATTTATTCCTTGTTTCACAAAAGGTATAATTTAAAAACTTGATTTTTCAAGTGTTTGTTGCCACAATATAGAAATACCAGTTGATTTTTGTATATTAATCTTGCATCATGTGACCTTAGTAAATTATAATATTAAATATTATTTATTTATTTATTTATTTATTTATTATTTATTTAAATATTATTTATTTAATTTATTTAATTATTTATTTAATTATTATTATTTATTCTTATTAAATTCAGAGGTTTTTTATTTTAGGAAAATTCTGCATAGTTTTCTACATACACAGTAATATTTCCTGTGGATAACAACTTAAATAATTGTTTTTATTTATTTTTGCTTTATTTCGTTCATTGTGATATTAGATACAAAATTGAATACAATTGATGAAAGCAGATATCTTCTTTATTTCCAATATTAAGGAGAAGAGATTTAATGTTTTACCATGAGCATTGGCTATTGGTTGGCTATAGGTTTTCATAGATATCTTTTATCAGATTGAAACTACTATGTGCTATTTGTGGCTTGCTGAGAAATTTTATGCAGTGGTATTGAATTTTGTTCAGTGCTGTTCATTTGTGTTTATGAGGTGATCAAATTCATTTTCTTTTTTATTCTGTCATTGTGATGCATGACATTGACTTTTTTTCTGGCTCTAAACTAACCTTGCTTTCCTGGGGTAAATTGTTTGTGATTATCATGTATTATCCTTTGTGTATATTGCAGGATTTTGTTTACTCATATTTTGCTAAGGATTTTAAACCTCTGTTTATGAGAACAGTTTCTTGTGCTGTTTTTGTCAGGTTTGATATCAGGATTATGTTCACTTTATTAAGCAAGTGAATATCCTTATCCTCTGTTTTCTGAATGAATTTGTGTAAGGTTAGTATTATTTCTTACAAATGTTTCATAGAAATCACTTGTAGAGCCCTCTAGGGCTGGAGGTTTCTTTGTAGTAAGGTTTTTAAATTATTAATGGGCTATGAAGATTTTCTATTTCTTCTTGTATCAGTTTTGATAGTTATATTTTGACTAGTTTGACCATTTCACTTAAGATGAAGTGGCACAAAGCTAAATATCTGTAGGATTTATACTGATATCCTTTCTTCCTTTCTGAAAATGATAATGTGTGTTTCTTTCTGTTTTTATTGGCCAGTCTTGCTATAGGAATTATGATTTTATTAATCTTTTCAAAAAACCAATATTTTACTTTTTTATTATCTATTATTTATCAATTTATTATTTCATTAATTTTCTGTTTTCATTATTTCCTTTTATCTATTTACTAAGATTTAATTTAATTTTTTCTGCTTTCTTAAAATAGAAGTTTAGAGCATTGATTTTTATGCCTTTTTTAATTTTCAAATGTGAGTATTTAAAGTGATAAAATTTCCTCTAGCCTTTACTTTAGCTGCATCCCATAAATTTTAATGTATTGTGTTTTCATTATCATTGATTTTAAATATTTTCTAATTTCCCTTGTGATTTCTTCTTTGCAACATGGATTTTTTAGAAATCTGTTGTGGGACTTTTTCTAAATATCTTATTGTTCCCAGAAGACTTTGATGAACCAGTTATTTGAATCTATTCCAAATGCTCTTGTTTTATAGAAAGAGTACATATGAATTTTTTACCCATAAAATTACCCAAGCATGGGTTTTGAACTTTTTTTTTCTTGGTGTCTTTTACTTATTTCTTTTTTGAAAATTAAAATGTATTCTATAAGGGAGTTACAAAGCAAATTTTAATGTTGCAGACGTTATCTCCATGTATCCCTGCTATAGTTTATTTTCATTTAACATCAAAATATATACATAATAGTTGTATAGTTGTTCCGTCTTAGTATTAAGCGTAAGGATTATTTTAGCTTTCCAGTAAGGACTATTAAATGATAATCTAATGTTTAAATAGGTCTTTTAGACTCTGTTTTCATGAATTTTGTTTTTTGAGGTTGATGATGATAAATCCTAAGAATTTATATCTTGTTATAGCCAGCCAGCCAGCCCAGAAAACCCGTAAGATATGCTTAGTACAAAAACCATATAAAAGCAACTTCATATTCCTTGATGAGTCAACTGTTTTGGCAGATCTTATAACACTGTGGAGGTCAGCATTGTGAAAATTATCTACCATGTAACAGATTTACAAAAGGGTAGTTCAGTAAAAATCTAGAATCAGTACAATGCCAGAAAAAAAAAAAGTCTATTGTTTAGAGCCTTTCTGTGTTCATTTTTAGATGACTATCATTTTTTAAATGTAGTAATTGAATTCGATTTATTAAATGTCTTGAATATCAGGCTGAAATTTCTTTCAAAAGTGGCTTCTCTAGGAAATGTATCTTCTGGGGCAGGATGTGTAGCTCAATGGTAGAGTACTAGCTTACTGAATGTGCAAGGCGAGGCCCTGGGTTCCGTCTCCAGCATCACAAAAAAATAAAGGAAAAAAGTTGTTTATCTTATGATTTGAGACAATGATTAACAAAGTCCCTTTTTTTAATATTTTTTTAAGAGAGAGAGAGAAATTTTTAATATTTATTTTTAGTTTTCGGCGGACACAACATCTTTGTTTGTATGTGGTGCTGAGGATCGAACCCGGGCCGCACGCATGCCAGGCGAGCGCGCTACCGCTTGAGCCACATCCCCAGCCCCCCACCTTTTTTTTTTTTTTTTTTGGTACCATGATTGAACTCAGGAGTACTCGACCACTGAGCCACATCCCCAGCCCTGTTTTGTATTTAGAGACAGGGTCTCACTGAGTTGCTTAGCCCCTCGCTTTTACTGAGGCTGATTTTGAGCTTTCGATCCTCCTGCCTCAGCCTCCTGAGCCACTGGGATTACAGACGGGCACCACCGCACCAGGCCAACAAAGTCATTCTTACATATACAGATGTTTGTATAATAAGAAGCTGGGAATTCCCAAGGAAATCAGTTATTTTTTCTTTCCATTTCTCCTATAGCTCTGCCAAACAGACAAGGCCCTGAGGGAACCAAATGTCTGGATCAGTAAAACAATGTAACGAAGCACTTCAATAAGATAAATCTTGTCATCTACTAGGAACTTTTTTTTTTTTGTGCAGTCCTTAAAATCTAAATATGTATAAGGGACAGAGCTATAATGTAGCTCACCAGAATTATTTTATTTTCAAAACAGCTAGGGTAATTCTGGGGTTGACAGACATATACTTCTGAGGCCTCAACAAACATGTCTCTCCCCTGGTGGCTGTCTCTGTCCTCTTATTGTCCTCTTACCTTCACAGTGGAAGGAGCAGACAATTTCATATAGGTGACATGGTACAGCTGTCACTAGACAGCTAAGTGTTAAGCTAATCTGGTGTAGAATATTCACAAAAGCATAAATAAGGGACAATAAGAAACCCTTTCTGGCTAGGCACAGTGGTACACACCTATAATCTCAGTGTCTCGGGAGACTGAGACAGGAGGATTGAAAGTTCAAGGCCAGCCTCAGCAAGTTGGCGAGGCTCTGAACAACTTAGCAATACCCTGTCTCAAAATGAAAAATAAAAAGTGATGGGGATATAGCTCAGTGTTAAGTGCCCCTGGGTTCAATCCCCTGGTATCCAAAAGAAAGAAAAACTTTCCTATAATCCATTATACCATTATTGCCCAAGGTAAAGCATCTAACAAATATTTTTATAACAATTTGATGATTTTTATTTCACTTTTATTTGGTTTGGAATTTGAATGTTGCACGTTAACTCATAAAATAAAATTGTGATGTGGCAAAGTAAACATTATAATAAGGCCAAGCATAGTGGACGTGCCTGTAAGTAATCTCATCTACTTAGGAGGCTGAGACAGGAGGACCACAAATTTGAGGCCAGCCTGAGCAACTTAGCAAGTCCCTGTCTCAAAATTGGAAAAAAAGAGGAAAAAAATACACACATACACACATGCACGCACAAACACACAACGCACATATATATATATATATATATATATATATATATATATATATACATATGTTTTTTTCTTACAGTGGCTCAGAGGAGATTTGAAGTATAACTTCAATTTGCTAATGTTTAGTTAGGCTAATGCTTATTTGATCTCTGAAAGGGATGATTTGTTAAGAGTAATGGTGCTCCTACCCAGGGAAGAAACAATATCCATAATTTTCAGTGTGATCAGGAACTTAGCCTCAGTGAAATTTCAGGTAAAAGTGAATTTGACTTATTTTATCATGTGAACCAGTTCTAGCCAAATGCCATGGATGTAAGATTAGACAAGAAAACTCAGGGTCCACTCCTAGTGGTAGTTCCCTGGGGGGTTTGGTCTTTCTACTCTGTGGTTGGAATTAACCAAGTGAGGTATTTGGGTCCCAGCCAGATTCTTAGATTCATTGTAGATTTGCATAACTTAAGTGACTTGGTCTTATCTAGACAACTAAGGATGAACTGTAGCCAACTTATTTCATTCTTGAAGTGACTAGATTGCTGAATTGGTGTTAGAAAATAAATTTAAGAAGTAATGAAGATTATATGTTCTTGCTCATACTCTGGACCATCTATCCAATAAGGCCCAGCCTTACATTTATCAGATCTTTCTTACCCTATTGCTATCTTTTTATAGGCAACAACTGAGGTGGAAATTAAGAAAAAAGGCCCTGGATCTCTTTTAGTGTCCATGGACCAACTGGCCTCCTATGGACGGAAGGACAGAATCAACAGTATAATGAGTGTTGTTACAAATACACTAGTAGAAGGTATGTGCCCTGTGATGCTGCTGAGATATAAGTATGTAGTGTGCATGATAAATATAATCCCTGTCCCTTGATCTGAGTTTTTCAAAAACTATCTCCAAGTTTTAGGAATAGATCTTACTGGTTGTAGAAAACAGTATCACAAATTCTCTTCACAAATTGATGTGCAGAGAATCAAACAAGTACTTCAAATCTGTCAACATCGTATATAGACAGGTAAAAAGGCTGAAGGAGCAACAGAGAATGAACCAGAAAATCTCAGGAAGCCTCAGTAATCGGCATCATGAGGAGCCTGTGGGGTGTTGTGAGACATCAGGGAATGTGGGTCAAGCACTGAAAAGATACATGATGGAATCCCCTTCATGGCCTCTACCCCAAACCACACCTTTTTCTCTTCCTTTTAATGGCCTCTACCCCAAACCACACCTTTTTCTCTTCCTTTTAATTACTTAGATCCCTTTTGGGTTTTCTTGAGGGAAGAATGTACTCTGCATTTTGATTGCACCTAATTCTGCCTCTCTTCAAACACCCCCACATATCCATAAATACATTTGACGTGTGACTAGGTAAGTTGAACCCCCTCTACTTTAGGCACTCTGCCACAGGGAAAGAGCAGCCACTATTGAATCATAGCACATCTGCAGCGATGTTGTTGTCAGTGCCAAACTCTCTATTTGAGGTGGTTATCTCCAGACACGTGACAGATTGAGGATTAGCTGAGGATTTTCCCTTAGACCATGGGGCCCCTGGCAAGTATCAGCCCTTTCTCCAGGCCTGGTGTACATTCCAGGCTCCTCTTAGAGGTAAAGTCGGTGACTGGGTTTTTCTTTGCAATATTCCCATTGATTCTGCCTATATCGTCATTTGACTCATTATATGTTCAGACTATTCTGGAGTGGTCCCAGCTACTTGGAAGCAGGAGGATCGCTGAGTCCCAAGTTTGAGACTAGCCTGGGCAAAATAGCAAGATGGGTGAAAAAGAAAAGAAAAGGATCTATTACTATTTAACCATTCTGACAAATCCTCCATATTTTTTTTAGAGAGAGAGAGAGAGAATTTTTTAATATTTATTTTTTTAGTTTTCGGCAGACACAACATCTTTATTTGTATGTGGTGCTGAGGATCGAACCCAGGCCGCATGCATGCCAGGCGAGCGCACTACTGCTTGAGCCACATCCCCAGCCCAATCCTCCATATTTAATGGTTGCTACATTAACAGCCAGCAATGAATGAATAATTATTCCTGCTTCCCAGACTTTCAGTTAGGAAACTGATGTTATTTTAATACAAAGATTAAAATAATTATTTTTATATATTTTTTTAGTTGTTGATGGATCTTTATTTTATTTATTTATATGTGGTGCTGCTGAGGATCAAACCCAGTACCTCACACATACTAGGCAAGTGCACTACCACTGAGCCACAGCCTCAGCCCTAAAATAATTATTTTTTTGAAACCAAAAAAGTAGGTTCCTACCTACCTAGAAACTACAGTGAAGAATTCTAGAATCCTGTAATCAGTTAGAAAACTCTGCCTATCTCAGCCCATCCTATTGCAGACATACTCCCTAGGATCAAGTAAACTCAGCAGGATTCATAACTAGCAGAGCCATAAATTTCAGAGGGGGATATTTCAGAAGTCTGGGAGTGGGGTATAAACAAAGAATAGTGTAGTCTGACTTCTCAAAGCAGCAAAGCTGTGGAAGGTAGCTAGGGAAGTAAGAGTGAGGAATTAATGATGGGACTTGGCATTACTCTCAGGTAAACTGTTTCAGACACTTCCTAGAAGTGACTGGCTGTAACTGTTGCTGCCGTTGTTTATTTACTCATTCTTTAACTCATCTGATAAGCACTGAGGGTCAGTGCGGTTACTTGTTTGATATCTGACTTTTCTGCAGGTCTGAAAGCTCTGTGAGGGTGGGACTTTTCATCACTATACCCCTAGTGCAGAGCACATTGCAAGTGCTTAAGAGTTACTGAATTGAGCCATGCACAGTGGCACAAGCCTATAATCCCAGTGACTCAGGAGGATGAGTCAGGAGGATTGCAAGTTCAAGACTAGCTTTAGCAATTTAGCAAGACCCTAAACTACTTGGTAAGATCCTATCTCAAATTTTTTTAAAAAAATAAGTAAATTAAAAGGGCTGGGGATGTAGCTCAGTGGTAAACCACCCTCAATATCAAAAAAAAGTTGTTGAATTAAGAGAAACCCTGTCTTCAGAAACCTCTTAGTCTTTGTGGACTTAGGCTCTCTCAGAAAACCATTCCCAGTACCCCCAGGCTGAGACCTGCAGTAAACTCTCTGAAAATGTCAAAAAACAAAGTAGAGGGCTGGGACTGTGGCTCAGCAGTAGCACACTTGCCTTGCATGTGTGAGGCACTGGGTTCGATTCGCAGCACCACATAAAAATAAAATAAAGATATTGTGTCCACCTAAAGCTAAAAAGTAAATATTAAAAAAAAAAAGAAGATCTATCAACAACTAAGGGAAAAAATATTAAAAAAAAAAATAGGGGAAACCCACAGACCTTTGGACACCTAACTCCCTTCTATTAACCCTTCTATTAACCCATTCTTCCAGACCAGATAGTTCACCATCCAGACAGTGGAGCCAGTAACAATTTGCAAAGTTGTAGGTCATTTTATAAACCTCCCTATTCACCTAGTAATCTTTTCTAGCTCCTAAACCCCACATTGTTTCTGTGGGATAAAAGATTATCCTGAAGATTTCCTCTTCTCAGTTAATGTGGATAAGAGATTTTTAATATCCCGGTAGGGATCTTCTTGGTGCCCGGTAGGGTAGGAAAACCCTCTTGCTATTTCAAAGGACTTTCGGCCTAGTACATTGTAAAACATGGCACTGTGTCATCTGTCAGAAATGTGAACAGTCAGGCTTCAACCTCCAGGTGCTGGCGGGCTACAGACATTTGGAGAAGGAGGAAATTTAAAAAGAAACGGAACCAAATTTCCAAATATGTACTATAAGAATTTATGGAAATAAGAGAACCTTTTCATTTTCTTTTTTGGGGAAGAAAACTAAATTTACCTTGGGAAGGGAGGGAGTTCTATGAGGAAGAAGCCAAAGCAAATTTTCTTCACAGACTTCCTTTCCCACGCAAACTCCCACGTGGCGCTTACTGTGGCCCTTAAATCTGAAAAACCAAGGCAACCATTTTCTTAGCAACCAGGGAGCCAATCAGACACCCAACTAACACCCCATCTAAAATAAAGCCATCACCATGGGCACCATCCAGCTGGTTGGAGAAAGGGAAAGGAGACTGATTTATGGCTGCCATCTTGTTTTGGGGGGCAATGTTAGAGAGCTCTTTTTTAATTACCACAATGAGTTTTATTTTGTCAGTAGGATTAGGCAGGGTGGAGGAAGCTGTAATAGCCAATCCTTTAGAAACAATACCTTCTTTCTAAGAATTATCATTCTAATAGGTTTTCTCTTTTAAAAAGCATCCTCTTAGGTCAAGGACCTTGGGGTTTTGTAATCCAAGTATTACACAGTTCATACTTAATCCATGGAGAACTTTAGTACCTAGGTCTTCATACCTATGCTGTGTGACTACCAGCTGAGTGACTCTCTACCTTTGTTCTTTTTAATCTTTTGCTTCATAAATAACCATGGAGACCATCTAGTCCAGCAGCTTCTCCATCTGTATGAGGAGAACCTAGGATTCTGGAGAGGTGTCTCAGGAAAGGAAGAAGTCAACTATACTGGGCTCCAGGCTCCTATCCTGCTATAACTCCAGCAGTTCTTGGCTTATGAGATCTTATTTGGAAAAAAAAAAAAGGGGGGAAGAGAAAAACTACAACGACAGAAGGAAAAGATGAGAGTAGGAAAGGGCAAGAGAGAAGGAGAAAGAAAAAGGAAAGAAGGGATTAAGGATATGAATTATATTTCTAACTCAGCTGTGAATTACAAACTCACTGAAGGTAGGAGCAGTGACTTGTATGTGCTTCTTTGAGAACATAATAGATATACTCCACATGGTGGCTAGCTGACAATGCTGATCCTGTTGATGAAGATAATAATAAGAGCAAAGGCTTCCATTGAACTTACTCTGTGCTATGTGTTCTTAGGCACTTTGTGGATATCTTAACTCCTTTAATTCTCACAACAAATTGAAGCAACATACTCAAGGTCCTACACTTAGCAGATGTCTAAGCTAGTATTAAAGTTAGGTGTGTCTGGCTTTAGGGTCTGTGCTTCTCTGATAAGAACTTATTGTTACAATGTATAATATAATCCCTACCATTTAATGAGGACCTGCCTTGTGCCAGGCACTGTGCTGACTGGTTTAGATGCATCATCTCCTTTAACCCTTAATCCTACTCATGTAACCTCTTAAAATGAGTTATACAACTCAGTTAGTCCCAGAACCTAAAAGTGTATGCTCAGTTTTACAGACAAGGCAACTGAGGCCTAGAGAAATCAATTACCTTGCCTGAGTTCACACAACTTGTAAGTGTTGAAGCAAGTTGAACCAAGAAGTCAGACCCCAGAGGCTAAGCTCCTAACTACTGTGGTCTACACTGTAACTAGAATGTTGGGTCTTATATAAATTATAACTGGATCATTGTTGATAGGGAAGTAACTTGCATGGATCATGCCTCCTCTCTACTTTAAGGGAAAGAATGGAGGGAAATACTTAGGAATATCAACACTTAAATATTCTTTATTCTCATAATAATAACAATAATAACGACCTGACCTCAGAGATCATATTGTCCCTTTGCTTTCTCACTCTGATTAAGGGGCCTTTTTTTTTTCTTACTGCAGAGCTGGAAGAGTCTCAGAGAAAGTGTCCACCATGCTGGTATAAATTTGCCAATACTTTTCTCATCTGGGAGTGCCACCCCTACTGGATAAAGCTCAAAGAGATTGTGAACTTGATTGTTATGGACCCTTTTGTGGACTTAGCCATCACCATCTGCATTGTTCTAAATACGCTCTTTATGGCAATGGAGCACCATCCTATGACGCCACAGTTTGAGCACGTCTTGGCTGTAGGAAATCTGGTAAGGTGGAGTGCTGTGTCTTGATATGATGATTTGAGCATGTTTTGCCTATAGAACATCTTTTTCTGGTACTGGAGTTGACAAGTTGACAAGAAAGTAATAGTTAATTGGAAGACAAATGCTTCCACATATGCCATGACACCAGCACTTCTGCTCACTGTTGTGATCCCTCAGCTGTTTCCTCTTTCTACAGAACTTTGAAGACGTCATTTAGGAGCTATTGGCAGGAAACCAACCATGGTGACAGAATGGGACAGTGGGTTGGTTTCAGCAGCCTGAGCCAAGAACTTCTGTGGGTTTTTTTTTCCCTCATTCCATTTCTCACATTGATTCCTGCATTGCATTGTTCTAGCAAATAACTTCCCCTTTCACCTCAAGTAACAACCACCACAAAATAGGGCAGCTCTTTAGTGCATTAAGCACTGAAATTTACTGCACCGTCAGCTCTTACTTATCCATGTGGGGATTATTTATGGGAAATTTTTAATCCTATGCTGGTTCCCCTTTCCATCCAATTTCTGGGCCATCATCCAGTTTCTGCTATTAGTTGATCTGTGCCAAATTTATTTTAATGTTAGCTTAAGTCACATTTAATTTATTATATTATTCATAAGATTGCAGATTTATTTATTTATTTTGGTACTAGGGATTGAACCCAGGGGATTTTACCATGGAATTACATCCCCAGCCTTTTTATTTTATATTTCAAGACAGGGTCTTGCTAAGTTGCTGAAGTTGGCCTACAGCTTGCAACCCTCCTACTTTGGCCTCCCAAATGCAATAAGCTGCAGTTTTTAAAAATAGATTACACAGTGTATTCTGAATCGAGTACTTGTTATTTAGAGATGATTTGTTTTACTTCCTTGGTACAAAAATCAGGAGTTGATTGAGTTCTAATGGACAGTAAAGAGTTAGAAAGAATCCTGTAGGTCATCTGGGCCTTATTATTCCTTTGGGGTTGCCCATGGGTATGTTTATATCTAGCTCCCAATTTTTAACTGGAGCATGATCTCTTCTTAGAGTGTCCTATTCATTCGTTTCATCTTTTTTGTTCTCTCTTACGGAGCTTCCACCTTAATTATAATACCTACCATTTATTTATTTTTTTAATATTTTACATATATATATTTTCTAGTTGTAGTTGAACACACATTATCTTTATTTTTATGTGGTGCTGAGGATTGAACTCAGTGCCTCACGCGTGCAAAGCAAGCGCTTTACCACTGAGCTACAGCCTCAGCCCCCAATACCTACCATTTATTAGATATTCTATAATATCATTTTTAGTTCCCATTCTGAAAACATATGGCAAAAAGATCTTTTACCTTTAGCCTGTAGTGTTTCCTGCTACACACCCCAGATGGTTCTGTGGTCTTGCCAAGTCTCCATATCTGGGGTTAGTGACTGCTCAGGCTTCTTAAGGGCAGCACAGTGAAACTATAGTTTTGGAAACAACACAGTCTTGGGACTGTGCTGGAATCCTGCTGACTGACTTTGTGGTGGACATTGTGTGACTGACTAGAAGCCTTGGTCATCAAGCAGCATCTTAAGCCAGTCAGCAATCATAGATAGCCAAGAGTTAGTAACAAGAAACATGATCTGATGATGCTCATTGTTGATGGTGGTGACAGTGGTGTTTTCTCTGTAGCATTGCATTTTCCTCCATGTCTGAGCTTTTCCTTGCTTTTGGCAGAATCGGTCCATGATACCAAAGGGATTTTGAGAGGCCTTTTCACCTACCACCAGTATTATTGCCTCTGCACTGGGCTAGCAAATAACTTTTATTTTCCTTCCTTAAAAGTCTACTAAGGCTTAAGATGACACCTAAATTAGAGTTGTGAGCATTCAGAGGACTTTGCTGACAGCTGTCAGTGAAGAAAAAGATGTCTGCAGCTAATACTCAGGGACTCCCAAGGCAAGCCAACTCAGAACCCAGTTCTAAAACAAGAAGGCAAGAGTTCAGGGAACAGTGACTGAACAGTTAATAGTCCGAATAGAGTAGTGAATGGTTCTGCAGACTGTGGGCTGGGTATGAAAGTGAGGGAAAAAATAAGTGATGCCTAGATTCAGAGTTTAGTAACTGATGGAAAAATGGGGCTTACTGAAGAAGAAACATCTTTGGAGTTTAAAATCCAGAGTTCTGTTTGTACGTACTGGTTGAGAGGTGTCTATCCACTGAGTGGAGATGTCAGATAAGGAAGTTGGGTATTTGCTGGACCTCAAGGAAACGTACATTTGAGTGTTTTCTGGATGGTAGCAGAAACTCAAAGACATATTTGCTGCTAATCAACATGAGTGTTGAGGCTTGGGTGGTGGCCCAGTGGTAGAGTGCTTGCCTAGCACGTGTGAGGCCCTTGGGTTCCATCCCAAGCACCACAAAAAAGGAAAAAACAAGTGCTGAATTGGTGAAAACAACACAGAATTAGAAGCCAGAAGATTTGGGTGTTGGTTCCTGTTAGAGATTGCTTAACCTTAAATCAGACATTGATTTCTGTGGAGAAACGGTCTGCACCTGTGAAATGAGGATAATGCCATCTCCTCCGTGGTTGGGAGGATAAAATGAGAACCTATTCAAAAATATTTGGGGTAGTTAAAAGT
Source organism: Marmota monax (assembly GCF_021218885.2). Taxonomy (NCBI): domain Eukaryota; kingdom Metazoa; phylum Chordata; class Mammalia; order Rodentia; family Sciuridae; genus Marmota; species Marmota monax. Next base: position 32,559,000 of record NW_026695227.1, read on the forward strand.
ACCCTGTAAATATCAGGAACTGCATTAATATAATTCAGTAGGAGAATTTTCAAAGATTTTGAGATTTGGATAGAATCTTTGATCTAAGAATAAGAGGATGGAAAAAAGTGAGGTTGACTAGCTTGGTTGAAGCAAGGTACAAGCTTGTCTTAGGATGGAAAGAGGAGACTTTTCCCAGCACCTGGGACAGTGAGTTAAATTCTATTGATCCCTAGACAATCAATCACGTAGATGTTTTTGAGGGAAAATGAGAATAGCCTTCTGCAAACTGAAGTTTTCTGCCTCTTCCACCAACTCCCTGAAAGAGAAAATGCTAATCATAGGAAGAATCTTAGAAATAATTCCATTCAATTCCCATGTTTTATGAAGAAAATTGAAGCCCAGGGAGGCTATGTGACTTATATAGACTTTGTATTATATAGTAGGTAAATGTAATGATTATTTTCTTGCCTGTTTTGAACCAAATGAATACAACAGTAAGTTTATAAGGTTGCTTTTAAACAATCTGAGTATTTTTAAAATTGTTATTAGTGCATTATAGTAACAATCTGAATCTTACAGAAAAGTTTCAAGTACAGTATAAAAAACTTTTAAGAGTAACTTACCAACATAGCCTTATCACCCCAAATACTTTAATGTGTGTGTGAGTTTTTTTAATAAACAAATACATTCTCCTACATAACCATCATATAACGGCAAAATCATGAGATTAATCTTACTACATTACAAACTCTAATTCTCAGGTCCTTTTCAGGTTTTGCCAGAGATCCCAGTGATGATCTTTATAACAAAAGGATGCAGGTCCCAAATTACTCTTTGCATTTAATTGTCATATCTATTTAATCTTCTCTATCCCAGAAGAGTTCCACAGGCTTTTATTGGTTTTATGGCCTTGACACTTTGAAGATTACATGGCCGCTTATTTTGTAGAATTCTCTCAATTTGCATTTGTCTGATGCTTCCACTTGATTAGATGTAAGTTTTGCCTTTGAATAGGGATATCACACAAGTTAGGTTGCCTTCCTCTCATTGTATCTACTAGGTGTCACAAAATTCCCTTTATTCTGTTACTGATAATATTCATTTGATCATTTGATTAAGGTAGTGTCTGCCAGGCTTCTCCCTATAGAGTTACTCTTTTCACATTTATGATTAATAAGTATTTGTGAGGCAAACATTTTGAAACTATCTAAATTTCCTGTTCACTCAACTTTTGAGTTATTCCTTTTTTTATGTCAGTATGAACTCATGGTTTTCAGTTCTATTCAATGAGTTATAATCCAGTAATGTTATCTACTTTCACATTTAAATTTGACCATTGGAAGGCCCTGTAGATTAACTTGTGTGTCCTTTGATATATCCTTGCTTTGATATATCCTTGTTTTTTGATATGTCCTTGCTTTCTGGGCAGGCTGATTTTGCATTTTGGAAATGCAATCAGCCATTTCTCAAAAAGACTTGATCTTTTAATGGAAATAATATTTGAAACTGATCTGGGTGTGCTTATTGCTTAGAGCAACATACAACCCTCATGGTAAAGGATGAGCCATTTAGAGCAAGCTTGCTATATGTGTTGACAACCATGAGAGGATAGTGTAACTTCCAGTTCTAGTCCAGGACCCACTAGGTACTTTCTAGTTTGCTCAGAAAGAAATTCATTGCTACTCTCTTTGATACACTTACTTGGTCAGAAAGCCACCGTTACCTCTTACAGTGTGGCTACCCTCCCCACTATGTTCAGGCACTGACTCTCCATTCTGGGCATCCTCAGCATGCACAGAGGTTGATGCCTCCACCCCCAGCATCCTTGCCAGTATCTTCCAAGTGGACGGATGCCCCCGCCACACTTTGCAAGCTCTGACAGCCCATGCAAGCCATCATTGTTTCCCCTATCCCACTTGACTCTGATGCCTCCCAGGGGACCTTCTGCATACGGACAGCCTCTCACCACACAGCAGCCTTTCCCCAGCATTAGGTGTACGGTGCTCTCTTTATCCTGCTAGATCTTGCTCCCCATACCAGGCTGCCTCTCTTTAGCCTGCTAAGGCTACTACCTGTCTCCATGGACAGTGGATGACACCTGTCTGCATGGACACTCCCCTCACTCCACATCCCCATACTTGTTCTCTAGGCTATCCTTCCACCTAGCTCAGTGGCTGAACACATCCCTCTCACCTAGCTGGGCTCTCACATCCTGCAGTGGACTACCTCCCTGTGTGAACACCGTCCTCATCCCTCTATGGGCTGATATCCAGGTTGGGTCTTCCCTTATGAGGAGCTCCTCCTCACTCTACTCATGTGTCCTACCCTGGAGATACCATCTGCACCATACTTAAGCTCTTACTCTCTGCCAGCTCTCCTACCTCCCTCCAATGTGGACACCCTCCCATTCTATGCTACAGAGGTCTGAGTTAATATTGGTTACTTGGGCCTCTATCTGTGTGGTATAGTCATCCTAGGCTACATCCTATGGTGTCACCCTCCTTGTCCTACCTCTGATAGCCCTCACTGGACTGTCTCCCAAAGTGGACACCTCTCCCTGGCTCTGATAGCACATGCCAGGCTTGTCCCCACAGGACATCTCGCCTCCTCAAGGACTGTCTCCCCATCCTGAGCTGAACCCCTGCCATCCCACTTGGGCTCCAATACATGTAGATAGAAAAGGAGGACTTCATGTACCTTAAAAGGATCTTAGAGACCCCAAGGATCCTCTCCTATACTTCTAGAATGATGGTATTAGAACATAAATTCTTAGGTGAATATCTGGTGATGATCACAAGATTGACACTTATGTGCAGTTGCTGACGTGCTGCTTATAAGTCCCTTTTTCTCCCCTAAAATCATCACAGTGCTAGTAAGAGTGTTACTGTAGGGATAACTTTAAATCCATTCTCTCTCTCCTGCCCCCCGCCCCCGCAATACGAGGAACAGAACCCAGGGTGTTCTACCACTGAGCTATATCCCCAACCCTTTTTATTCTTTAATTTGGGTCAGGATAAATTGCACAGGCTGGCCTCAAACTTTCTGAGGCTGGCCTTGAACTTTCAGTCCTTCAGTCTCAGCCTTCCATGTCATTGGGATTATAGGTATGCACTACTGTACCCAGCACTTGTCTCAGTCTTTAAAAAAAAAATAATTCTGTCACACAACTAATAGTTCCAGATGCATTTTGACATACAACCCAACTAATAGCATACCATGTGCCAAAGCAGTGTGGCAGCTGGCCTCTGTTGTGAACAGTTCCTACTGGGCATCCAGAATCATTCATTCCAGTTACAGGCAGCATCACCTTAACTGCAGTTGTTGAGTTCCCTGTTAGAACTAGCGTTTTCCTGGTGCCGCTGTTATGGTCAGTCAGCTAGTGCTTATTACTGAGCACTTCCTATATGTTCACCATGAGACCATGGGATAATAGATCAAGCTTCTGCTTAGTATTTGTTAAACAGGCTAACATTTCTAGATGTAGAAAACTATGCTGGATTTACACAAAGGTTGAAATATATGTCAGCATTTGCTTAGCTGTCCCTACGTGGCCTTAACCTGGGGGATAGGGACTATTCCATGTGCAGATACTTAGCTTGCACTAGGAGCTTTGATTTTGCAAAATTGAATCTCTTTAGGAATTTTTTCCCATTTTACAATACTGCATCTTCAAATAGAAAAATTAAGAGCCCATTTATCCATTTTCATGTGTTTCTATCAAGTCCTTCTATTTTGTGACTGCTATATATTAATTTAACATATTTCTAAACAGCATCTATAATGTAAGCATTTTTTACTATTTTTAATTCTCAGACTGTGTCTTCAAAGCTTTTCTTAAACTTCTTTTTTTTATTATTTTCTTTTTAGTTATTGATGGGCCTTTATTTATTTATTAATTAATTAATATGTGTGGTTGAGACTCGAACCCAGTGCCTCACCCATGCTAGGCAAGCGCTCTACCACAGAGCCACAACCTCAGCCCTCTTAAACTTCTTTACATGTGGGCTGGGATTATGGCTCAAGTGGTAGTGCGCTCGCCTGGCATGCGTGCGGCCCGGGTTCGATCCTCACACATACAAACAAAGATGTTGTGTCTGCTGAAAACTAAAACATAAATATTAAAAAAAATTCTCGCTCTCTCTCTAAAAAAAAAAAAAACTTCTTTACATATAAACTTGGTGATCAGGTAGTTATTACAAGCACTAATTATTATGATGGTTGTAAACCTATTGCATGAAAAACCCTCCCCTCTAAAAACATAGTTTTCAGTAAAAGTCTGTTATGTGGCCAGAGGGTATTCATCTTTTCATAGGGGACACCTGCATATTACCTTAATAAGACTGCAGGATAAGAAGGCCTTGGAAACACAAGGTGCTCTGTCAGGTAAAAGAGTAGGAGGAGGCGACCTAGGGAATAAGTCATTCTTGTGCACAATAAACTGCAAACCTAACACTTCTTACATCATTATCATATTGAAAAAAATCAAGAAGGAAGCACCAAAGTCTCTAACAATAAGAAAAATTCTTGAAGGTATAGTCACCTAGTAGAATCTATCCCCCCCGCCCCCCCCCACACACACACACACATATTCTCTTTTTCTTTACAGTGCTAGGGATTAAATCAAGGGCCTCATGTGTGGTAGGCACCAGTATAATTGTATATGTGTGTGTGTGTGTTATTAGGGATTTAATCCAGGGGTGCTCTACCACTGAGATATACCACCAGCCATTTTTTAAATTGTTTTCTTTTGAAACAGGGTCTCATTAAATTATTGAGGCTAGCCTCAAACTTCGCGTCCTCCTGCCTCGGCCTCCCAAGTAACTGGGATTACAAGCATGTGCCACTGCACCCAACCACCAGTAGTCTCTTATATAGCAATAAAAGCAGAAATTAGAAAAACGCAGCATAGATGGATCATAAATAAGACCTAAGATATTATGTGTTCTGTGATTTTTAATACTGTCAGAATGTATATGAAAAAGTAAGAGAATGCATAAGAATAATAATGATATGCAAAGTAATGAGATTATGGGTATTTTTTGCTATATTTTACACACTTTTGATGCTATTCAACTGCTTTTATGACTTAAAAAGAAAAAATCGTGTCAAATATGTCTTGGTTTCCTAAGACCTATACTATCAAGTGAGGGCTAATAACAATCAATGATCTTTTTTTTTTTTTTTACAAGTTTTGTTTTTATATTTTAATTGTCACATAATTGTACATATTTATGAGGTACAGTGTAATGTTTCAATTCATGTATATATTGTGTAATGATACATTCAGGTCAATTAGCATACCTATTACCTCCACTAGAATTTTTTTGTGATGAGAACAAAGTCCTCTCTGGCTATTTTGAAATACAAGATACATTTTTGCTAACTGTGGGCATCCTGCTTGTTCCAGAATTTGTTCCTCCTATCTAACTGTAACAGTTCCATTGACCAACCTCTCTCCTTCCCTCTCTTCCCTGCCCTCCCCAGCCTCTGGTAACTACTATCTACTTCTATGAGATGATTTCTTGTGTTGTTCTTTTTTTTTTTTTTTTTTAATTTTCAAATATCTTTTTCTTTTTTCTTTTTTTTTAATTTGTTTTAATTAATTACACATGACAGTACAATGATCTTGACATATCATACATTTGAATCAGATGGGATATAATTTCTCATTTTTCTGAGTGTACAGGTTGCAGAATTACATTGGTCATGCAGTCACGTATATACCCACAGCAATAATAATGTCTATTTTCTTGTGTTGTTATTATTGTTGTTTTGCCATACTGGGGACTAAAACCAGAGCCTCGTACATGCTAGGCAAGTGCTCTACCACTGAACTATACCACCAGGCCCTTTATATTTTTATTTTGAGACAGCATCTCACCAAGTTGCCTAGGCTGGCGTCAAACTTAGGATCCTCCTGCCTCAGCCGCCTCAGTCACTGGGACTATAGGCAGGGACCACCATGACTGGCTGAAAGCAATTGGTTTTTTAAAACAAATACCCCCAGCATATACATTCAAAGAGACTGCTGACCCTTGTCAAAAGGAGTCACCTTGTGTGCAATTAACATTACTTAGGTTGTTTTTTTTTAATTGCCTTTAATTGTTAACAAATATGGGGACATTGGGGCTAAAGTCTTTATTTTTTTTTAACTTTTTTTTTTAAGAGAGAGAGAGAGAGAGAGAGAGAGAGAGAGAGAATTTTTAATATTTATTTTTTAGTTTTCGGCAGACACAGCATCTTTGTATGTGGTGCTGAGGATCGAACCCGGGCCGCATGCATGCCAGGCGAGCGCGCTACCGCTTGAGCCACATCCCCAGCCCCCTAAAGTATTAAAGGGGAAAACAGGGAGATTTTCCTGCATCATATGGGGTGCTTGTGGGACATCCAGGTATTGATATCTGTGGACGCAGAAACCAAGCCTGCCTCTTGAGGTCTCATGGACATACTGTATCCAATGATGGTGATGAAGGCGTTCTCTATTATTTCTTTTCCTTACCTCCTGCCTTCCCCTCTTTAGGTTTTCACTGGAATTTTCACAGCGGAAATGTTCCTGAAGCTCATAGCCATGGATCCCTACTATTATTTCCAAGAAGGTTGGAACATTTTTGACGGATTTATTGTCTCCCTCAGTTTAATGGAACTGGGTCTAGCAGACGTGGAGGGGCTTTCGGTGCTGCGATCTTTCCGATTGGTATTCCATATTTCTCCGATTTCTTTTAATTTCCTATCTTGCAACTACTAGAAAGAGTTTTGTATAAGTAAATTTAATTGTGTTTAAAAAAAAAAAAAAAGCCTTAGCTATATTCTACTCCCAATTCCAGTTGGACATTTAGTTGACTTAGCTACTAAAAGCTTGAAAACTTTCCCATTAGATGCACAATGTAGAAGTCGGTTTTTTAAGTCAATAAGCAAACAGAAATGAATTTGGGGAATTTCATCAGAAAATAATGCTAACCTAAAAGATAAAGGCTTCTTAAGGGCTTTTCTGAGGTCTAATTTAGTTTACCGGGGAACTGTTTCTTTATCTGAGCATCCCCTGAAATGGAAAGAATCTCTCCATTTTCAAAGATGGCTTTCCTTGTTTCTTTTATCATAGTGACCCCTTTTAGAAATTTGGAATAAAATAAATTTTTTTAAAATTATATTGAAATTAGTTGTTGAACATTGGGTTTTCCACATTATTAGCTCAGAAGAATTTTTTATTAACATATTTGAAGTAATGTGTAATTTATTAAAATGACCCTGAAAGAACAGTTAATAAATCCTCAAAGGAGCTACCTGTAAATAGAGGCATATGTTATGTCTTGAGTAAGTCCCTGGAGAAACTGAATTACACTGAGGGTATCTCACTCCAAGCTCATTGCTGCCTCATTGGCATCAGAACAGTTTAGGGTTTTCTCTCCCAATCAGGAAGATGCCTAAGCACTTGCAACTGAAAGGATTTAAGGTTTTTTCACCAGGATATTCAGCAAATCAAAGAAAGAGAAATGGAATGGAATAAAACTATTTGTAAAACAGAGCTCTCACTTGGTGTAAGTCAAAAATAACATCTAGCATCTGTCAAGTTTCTGAAACCTCTGCTTAATAGTAACTGGTTTAGATCCATCCCACAGTTGACTTTTTGAGAATAGTTCTTATTATATCAATTATAAGTGGAAGGAATGAAAGATAGAAATCAGGGGCCAGGGTTATGGCTCAGTGGTAGAGTATTCGCCTAGCATGGGTGAGGCACTGGGTTCGATCCTCAGCACCACATAAAAATAAATAAGTAAAAAATAAAGGCATTGTGTTGACTTACAACTAAAAAAATTAAAAAAGAAAGAAAGAGAGAAACCAGAAAATTAATAGCCTGAATAAATTAGAAGCCAGGAAGGGGAAAAAAATATAAGTGGCCCAGATACACACATAAGGCAACCCATCTCAGATGAGACTCAAGTTTTAAATTAAAAACAAATGTTCAAATCAAAGAGTTTTGTCCTCTGAATTAATAACAGTATAGGCTCTTTTCATGATATTTGTAGAACTGTCTCTACTTGGGAGTTGTACTTTTTCTCCAAGTTATTCTGAGCATATCACAAAATTGCGTAGCAGCCATTGATTATTTATTGGCAAGCAAAAGAGATTTTTTTTTTTTAACCTGGGATTGAACCCAGAGGCACTTAAATACTGAGCCATCCCTAGCTCTTAGCCCTCTTCTTATTTTTTATTTTTAGACAGGGTCTTGCTGAGTTGCTTAGAGCCTCACTAAATTGCTGAAGCTGGCTTTGAACTTGCAATCTTCCTGCCTCAGTCTCCCAAGCTGCTGAGATTACAGGTGTGCACCACCATGTCCAGCTAACACTTAGAATTTTTAAATGCTTGCCTTTTTAAGGTGATAGATGACTTCTTCTCATTGTCCTTGCCATACTGATCTTTTAGTTTCCAACAAATCATGTTTTCTTTCACATGTACCTTGAGACATCAATGGGAAATAAATAGAAAAAGATATGTTCATGTGTGAGTTTTTAAAAAGCAGATGGATTCGGGATCTAATACAAAGTACTAGAGGCAGCATTCTTAGATCCTAGCTCTAAATTTTCACTTACTCTGAAATTAATTAGTTTTCCCTTATCTATACCTCAGTTTCTCCCCTGTTAGTCTAAGACCCCTAAGAAAGTACTGGGAATTTCTCAAGGGAGTTAAATAAATTTAAGCTGATCTTATGAATTTTATATGTTTTTATTTTAGTCACGTGATAAGACAATGGATTGAGTATCATTTAGTTTTTGTTGATTTATTTTCTTCTTAGCTCCGAGTCTTCAAATTGGCCAAATCCTGGCCCACCCTGAACATGCTGATCAAGATTATTGGAAATTCAGTGGGTGCCTTGGGCAACCTGACCCTGGTGCTGGCCATTATTGTCTTCATCTTTGCCGTGGTGGGAATGCAGCTCTTTGGGAAAAGCTACAAAGAATGTGTCTGCAAGATCAACCAGGACTGTGAACTCCCTCGCTGGCACATGCATGACTTTTTCCATTCCTTCCTCATTGTCTTTCGAGTGTTATGCGGGGAATGGATTGAGACCATGTGGGACTGCATGGAGGTGGCAGGCCAGGCCATGTGCCTCATTGTTTTTATGATGGTCATGGTTATTGGCAACTTGGTGGTTAGTATAATTTATAACAAAATTTTGTTCTTTGCCCTGAACATCCTACCCTTGGCCCAGAAGCCCAGTCTACATAGTCCCTCTCTCACCTTCCATGTCTGTTGAAATATTAGTTCTTTCTTGGACCAGGAACCCTAAGATACAGATGAGGGAGAGACTGGTATTTTAAGGGGCTGGGGTTGAGGCTCATCAGTAGAGTGCTTGCCTCACATGTGTGAGGCACTGGGTTTGATCCTCAGCACCATAAAAATAAATAAACAAAGATATTGTATCCATCTTCAAATAAAAAAAAAAGAGGACCTATTAAGTCATAACACAACACAATCTGCCAACCCTTTTTCATAGTTAAAAAAACAAAACTCAACGAACTTAAGTGATTTTCCCAAGATCATACAGCTATTAAATATCAAGGCTTCTATTTGAACCTAGACTACAACACTGTGCTCTTTCAACTACCAAAAAAAAAAAAAAATCCTTTTTCTAAACTAGGATTTCTTCACCGTGGCATTGTGAACATCAGATTCTCTGTAAGACTGTCCTGTGCCTTGTAGAACTGAACAGCATCCCTAGCCCACAAGCTGCCAGTAGCATCCCCCAAATTGGGATAACCAAAAAAGACTCTAGACATTGCCAAATGTCCCCTGGAGTACAAAATTACTCTACATGGAAAAACCACTGATCTAAATCATCTTAGAGTTTGACTTTATCTGTATAAATGGGAAATCTTTTTTTTTTTTTTTTTTTTTTTTTGCTTTACTCTGCTCCTCCACCTACCTGTCTTTTGCCTCTGTGTATGGAAGAATCACCAGCAGAGATTTTAATAACTTGTTTCTCAACACATAATCTAAGGACGGCAGCAATGAGATCGCATGGGAGTATGCTAGAAATGTAGAATCTTAGACCCCACCCCAAACCTATTAAATCAGAATATTTATTTATAACAAGATCTCTATGTGATTTATTTGCACACCACAATTTGAGAAATCACAATTTATGGATCAGGTCTCCAGATCCTACTTGCAAGTACAGAGCTTGAAGGACTGGAAGATGGCAAGCTCAAATGATCCCTTATGAACTCATCCATATTATTTCCTTTCTGTTTTCTGCCATGAAGAAATATGCCACCTATGCACCTAGGTGGTGCACACCTGTAATCCCAGCAGTTCAGGAGGCTGAGGCAGGAGGATCATGAGTTCAAAGCCAGCCTCAGCAACTTAGCAAGGCTCTAAGCAACTCAGCAAGACCCTGTCTCTAAATAAAATATAAAAATGGCTGGGGATGTGGCTCAGGGGTTAAGCATCCCTGGGTTTAATCCCTGGTACCAGAAAAAAAGAAATATGCCAGCCAAGGGATCCTACTCACCAGCCTCTGAACCAGACATAGCTATCCTATGTTTTCATTTGACCTGTAAAAGTAGCTACCGTGATACTTCTCTAATTAATATTATTTTCCATTCCTGCACCTTTCCCTCTGCTCCAGTGTCTCTAAATGTTTTCACTCCTTTAGAGAGTACGCTCCTGCTTCCTGTCATGTAATGTATCAACATTTCCTGCCCCATTACCTCACCACCCTCTCTGTTGTCCCCAGACATCTCCCCATGTCTGCCTCCAGGCACCTGAGCACAGGGCTGAAGTCATCTCTGCCCGCCATGACACTTTTCCAGGTTCCCTCTAGTTTAGCCCTGCCCACCTAGTCTCTAGGATCCTATAACTTTGGAGCCTTTTCTCTTTTTCTTTCTACTATCAGCAAGCACTAATCCATCTTAAGTATATCTTTCTTAACTACATCTTACTTCACAGGTCTTTTTTCATCTTTCTCCATCATATTTCTATGATTTACCCCTTCCTTTGCAATTCTGTAATCCATGCAGTATTTCTAAAAGTGTGGTCTGAAGACCACCTGCATCATAATCACCCAAGACTCATTCATTAATAAAACCCAGTCGAAGACCCTTCACCAGATCTCCTGAATCAGGGTCTTTTCAACGTAGGGCAAGGAAATTGTGTTTTAACAAGGGTCTGCTTCCTCCTAGAGACTGACAAATGCTAATGATTGGGACCATAAGAGCTTGATCCAAACTTCATCAGCTCATGCCTGCAACAGCTTTCTAGCTTCAAACCTCCTCTATATGTAACAAATAGGAATGACTTTCTCAAATCTGTCATCCTCTGTGTCTCCTTTATTCAGAACAAATAGTGGACCTGAGCATAGTGGCACACACCTGTGATCATGCTACTTAGAAAAGAGAGGCAGAGGATTTCAAGGTTAAAGCCAGCCTAGGCAGCTTAGCAAGATCCCATCTCAAAATAAAATTTAAAAAGAGGAGGGGAAACTGAGGAGGTAGTTCTGTGGTAGAACACTTGCCTAGCAAGTACCCTTGTCCTAGGTTCAATCCCCAGTAGCACAAAAACAATGGTAGATCCAATTAAATACAATTTACATCCCTCAGCTTGGCCTTCCAAGCCCTCTCCTATTCCATTTTGTCAGTTTCTTTCCTTCCCCTCTCCCTATACTATAGATTGAACTTAGGGGCCTCAATCACTGAGCCACATCCCCAGCCCTATTTTGTATTTTATTTAGAGACTGGGTCTCACTGAGTTGCTTAGTGACTAGCCTTTGCTGAGGTTGGCTTTGATCCTCCTGCCTTAGCCACCCAAGCCACTGGGATTACAGGCATGTGCCACTGCACCTGGCTTGTCAATTTCTCCTTCTTCTTCTTTTTTTTTTTTTTTAATTTTATTTATTTTTTAGTATTTGGCGGATACAACATCTTTGTTTGTATGTGGTGCTGAGGATCGAACCCGGGCCGTGCACATGCCAGGCGAGCGCGCTACCACTTGAGCCACATCCCCAGGCCCTCCTTCTTCTTCTTCTTTTTAAATATTTTTAGTTGTAGATGGACACAATACCTTTATTTTGTTTATTTCGTTTTTTTTATGTGGTGCTGGGATCAAACCCAGTGCCTCGTGCATGCTAAGTAAGCGCTCGATCACTGAGCTACAACCCCAGCCCATTGTCAGTTTCTTTTTAACTCTACAAATAGCCCAGATGATCCAAATACTTATAGTTTATTTATTATTTCTACTCTCTTTCTCAACATACACTATTATCTCTATCTAAAATGTATGCCCTTCTCTTCTTCCAAAGTATGACAAAGTAAAGAACAAATTAAATCAGGAAATGAGCACTTCTCCCTCTTTTCAAAGTAGGACTTAATAAAAATAAATTAATTGTTGGTGGAGGGTACTAGGGATTAAACCCAGTAGCAGTTTATCACTGAGCTACATCCCCAGTCTTTTTTTTTTTTTTTGAGATAGGATCTGGCTAAATTGCTATGGCTGGCCTTAAACTTGCAATCCTCCTGCCTCAGGCTCATGAGTTGCTGGGATTACAGGCATCTGCCACTACATCTAGCCAAATAAGTTAATCTTAATGTCCATTGTAATAAAATAAGAAATTTAAACAAAAACAAATAAAGTTGTATCTGGTGGCCTGACACTTGGCTATGAACACAGAAGACGACATCACTGTCTTGCTAAAGTTTTTATTATAATTTTTTTTTAGGTTTTTTTTTTTTTAGGTGGACACAATATCTTTATTTTGTTTTTATGTGGTGCTGAGAATCGAACCCAGTGCCTCATGCATGCTAGGCAAGCGCACTACCACTTGAGCCACATCCCCAGCCCTATTATAATTTTTTTATTTAATTTTGTTTTGTTGAAATGAGGTCTCAATATACTGCCCAAGCTGGCCTCAAATTCCTGCACTTAGGCTACCCACCTGCCTCAGCCTCCCAAGTAACCAGCACTACAGGCACACACTACCATGACTGGCAGTTATTTTATTTTTACAAATGTTATGAAAGCAAAGAAAACTCATTTTTTTTTTTTTTTTGTTTTGTGGTACTGGGAATCAAAGACAAGCCCTCACACATACTGAGCCACAGCCTCAAAATTCATTCTTTTTTTTTTTTTTTAAGTTGTTGATGGACCTTTCTTTTTATTTATTTATATGTGATTCTGAGAATTGAACCAGTTTTTCACACATGCTAGCCAAGCACTCTACCACTGAGCTACAACCCCAGCTCTTCAAAATTTATTCTTAAAATAAGATGATATGAAATATATTTGAATTCTACCTTCTTTATTTGTTGTATGGAAGTATGGTTCACCAAGCCTTGCTTTTTGTTTTTTTCTAGCATGGCTACTCTTTGTGAATACATGGCATCTATGTATTCTTTGACCTTCCCCAAAATCTATATCCACCTATTTTTATTTTCAGAGATTTTTCTAATCAAAATGAATACAATCTTTATTTTTTCTGGTTGTAAGAGAAATCGTATATTTTGGAGTCCATATGTACAACTGTAAAATAGCCAAGAAAAGAGGTGCTAGGCTACTTGTATTAAAATTTAAAAAAAAAATCTACTTGGTGACATGAGTATTTAAAATACTATACAGGCCAAAGAAACACAACAGAATTTCTTGAATCTATCCCAGTCTGATGGCACATGCCTATAATCCCAGCAGTTCAGGAGGCTGAGGCAGGAGGACAGTGAGTTCACAGCCAGCTTCAGCACCTTAGCAAAGCCCTAAGCAACTTAGTGAGACCCTGTCTCTAAATAAAATATTTAAAAAATGGCGGGGATGTGACTCAGTAGTTAAGTGCCTCTGGGTTCAATCCCCAGTACCAAAAGAAAAAGAAAAAGGAATTCTTGAATCTATTACATAAATTCTGTTGGCTTCTAATTTGCAGCCCCTAGTGCAGCAAGGTAATTATTCCTAAGACCATTCTATAATCATGTCTTTTTCAAATGCTACTGGTATAGGTGCTGAACCTCTTTCTGGCCCTGCTTCTGAGTTCCTTCAGTGCAGACAACCTGGCAGCCACAGATGATGATGGAGAAATGAATAACCTACAGATCTCAGTAATTCGCATCAAGAAGGGTGTGGCTTGGACCAAAGTAAAAGTGCATGCCTTCATGCAGGCTCATTTTAAGCAGCGTGAGGCAGATGAAGTGAAACCACTGGATGAGTTATATGAAAAGAAGGCCAACTGCATTGCCAACCATACGGGTGCAGACATCCACCGGAATGGTGACTTCCAGAAGAATGGCAATGGTACAACCAGTGGCATTGGCAGCAGCGTGGAGAAGTATATCATTGATGAGGACCACATGTCCTTCATCAACAACCCCAACTTGACTGTACGGGTGCCTATTGCTGTAGGCGAGTCTGACTTTGAGAACCTCAACACAGAAGATGTTAGCAGCGAGTCAGATCCTGAAGGCAGCAAAGATGTAAGGTCCCAGCCCAGAAACCTGCCTTGATTCTATGTGAAATAGCAAACAGGACTCTGTCAACCCCAGGGATTGGTTCAGTTCTGGGTTTGGTAGATTCTTCAAAAGCCAGTTCACTTTGAAAACCAACTCTAGTCTAGGTTGGCTCCATTGCTTCTGAAGCATCTGGTTAGAGACTGGAGTAAACCACTGAGTCCTTCACTACCATTAATCTGCCTGAGACCAACCCAGGGTCACATTTAGCTTAGGCTGGGTCGCTATCTTCTCTATGTGGGTTTTATCCCATCCTGACAGAATTATTGAGGGCCTGTGGTCTTGATCTCATGATCATGAGTTGGATGGTGATGAATTATAATAAGAATTATAGAGAAGAGTTACATCTGGCCTGTCCCTCCTAGCAGAGTAGTCATCCATGTCCAGTGGATGTGTTTCTGCAGAGTTGCTTCACCTCTCTTTTCCTTGCATATCTAGAAACTGGATGATACTAGCTCCTCAGAAGGAAGCACCATCGATATCAAGCCAGAAGTAGAAGAAGTCCCTGTGGAACAGCCTGAGGAATACTTGGATCCAGATGCCTGCTTCACCGAAGGTACAAGGGGCAAGGAGAGGAGTGAGCACGTGCACGGCTTATGGATGTGTCTGTGCCAGGTGGGGGGTGTTTGGTGGCTATCTTCAAGAACTTTGTTCCCAACCCCCAATTTTGAAGAAAGTTGTACCGTTTCCCCTAGTCAGTTCTGACATGTAAGTTTCTCTTCTCCAGCTTCTCTTTTGTCTGTCTGCTTTGGGCATCAGCCCAAACTCAGCCATGAAAACGTCCTCTCCTATTGTGGCTGTGCCTGCCTCCTGACTCCAGAAGGCCTTGCCCCGTTAACCTTTGTAGTATAGACTCAGCCCTGCCACTGGCTCCATTCTTGAATCAGATATACTGATTTAGCCACTGTCCTTCCTGCTGTGTGGTGGGGCCTGGGAGATGGAGGAGAGGGCGGGTCTGGGTAGGGCAAATTTCCATAGTCTGACCTCCTCTCACACTGGTACCAGGTTGTGTCCAGCGGTTCAAGTGCTGCCAAGTCAACATTGAGGAAGGGCTAGGCAAGTCTTGGTGGATCCTGCGGAAAACCTGCTTCCTCATCGTGGAGCACAATTGGTTTGAGACCTTCATCATCTTCATGATTCTGCTCAGCAGTGGTGCCCTGGTGAGGTCCAGGGGGAAATATGATGAGGCTTTGGCTGGGGAAGGGTAAAGAGAAACCAGTGGGAGGAGGCTGGATGGGGCCCAAGCCTGGTGATTTTAAAGTACAGATGAGCTGTGGCCCTGAGAATAATCATCTATTAAAGTACTTCAGGCTGGTGTTTTGAGCTTTGGGCATTAAAATCCACACTTACCCACTTCCTGATCTTCTGATGCCTAAGACCACCTTTTCGTCAGGATGAGCACACAAATTACCACGTGTCCTCAGTACCCCCTTCACCCCAGCCTAAGCAGCTTCCTCAGATGAACTTTCCTCTCTCACCTAACACCCAAAATTTCTCATTCTATACATTTCAGTAGCTCAAGATGAGGGAGGTGGTGTTCTTCCTCCCTCTCCCTTCACATCCTACTGGTTTTGGAGAACCCACATTAGCAAACATTTAGAGAGTCAGATCTCTGGTGCAGAGGTTATTTATATTCACGTTGCCCTAGGTGCACAGTGTGTACACCATGAGGTGTACAGGGTGCTGAATACACAGTACCTCCCCTGTGATGACTAATGGTCTTGGCATTTGCTCTCATTTTTAGCCTGATTATCACTGAGACGACTGGACAGGGTCTGGTATGAGGGATTCATCTATAACTGAGGAGATATGAGGACAGAGGGACTAAAGGCAGCACACATTTTCTTCCTTTCATTAAAGGAAAGGTGAAGAGTATAGAATTTTGACATGTTTTTAAAGAAAGTGGATACATTCATGTAAGTAAGAAATCAAGCTTCATCTAAAAGCAAAAAATAATAATAACAAGAAGGGAGAAAACTCAAATTTGGTGTTAAAGACAGTAACTCAAGAAGTTTCACTGGCTTAGAAGGTAAAAGACCAGGAGAAGCTGACAGAGGCGTAGTGTATAGTAATAAGGAGCCCAAGGACAAATGGGATGACTTTCTGACTAGGACGTGAGGAGTAGGGAGGATTATGCAGGCAGGCATCAGGACTACAGCAGGAGGCCCAGAAGATGGGATGAGAACCATGGTCTGAGTGAGGGGCAGCCAGACTGTCTCACCTGCCCCAGATCACCTTTTGCATTACTGAGCATTCATGCCATGCTTCCTGGCGCAGTGACAGCAGCATGGTCTCTGCCCCTGAGGAGCAGAAGGATCAGACTAGGGCGAGTGACTAGAGAAGGGTATTTGATCATTGTCATCATCATTCTTTAAATCTAGTAAGTAAACAAAAACACAAAAAAAACAGAACATACCCCATCCCTTGCTGCTTTTCTTCCCTGACTCCATAGAAAGAATAAAGCAGCAGGACAGCAAAAGTTTTGAACTTTCTTTACTGATCACCTTTGACAATTTTTATTTGTCATGGATGAGCAAACACTGGATACCTTAACTCAGGACAGGAAGACCTTATGCCATAATAGGCATGAGACTTAAGAATAGTGAAGGGACTGAAGCTACTAGAGCATAATTGTAGTGCAATCTCAGAGATAGGGGATCCTTAGAATGAATTTCTAACAAATAGAGTTAAGGGAAAGCCTGACATAGAAGCTGCTGCTTTTTTAATTGATCAGAGAGTATTTATTGTACTAAGTCCATGAGAAGGATTGTGGATCCCATGACTTCTGTGTCTACTGACCACTGATGAAACTGGAGCACCTGATGTTAACATGCCTCCACTTTTTTCATGTTATATAAGCGTCCCTTCTCTTAACATCACTCTGCACTCTGCAAATGGGAATTCTCATACCTTCATATCAAAGAATTATCTCATTCATGGATATCAGAGAAGAAAGCCATACTACAATTTTCTACCCCTAAGTATCTCCCATCCCTATGGCCCTCCACCCATATCTGTGGTATCAAGGGACTTGAAACAAAATATATTGTCATATGTGTAATATTGGTGAAGATATAGAGAAATTGGAACATTCATATACTGCTGGTAGGAATATGAAATGGTGTAACCACTTTGGAAAACAGTTGGACAGTTCCTCAAAAAATTAAGCATAGAATTAACAGCAGTTCTGTTCCGGGCATATGAAAAATGAAAGCATATATATGTTCACATAAAAACTCACATACAAGCATTCACAGGAGCATTATTCATAATGACCAAAAAAATTGAAACAACACAAATCTTCATCAACTGATGAAGGCTAAACAAAATGTGACATAACCACATCTTGGAATATTATTATACCACAAAAAGGAGTGAAGTACTGATACACACGACAACATGGAAGAACTTTGAAAGCTTTATGTTTACTTAAGAAATAAGTCATGAAGGACCACATGATATATGATCCCATTTATATGAAATGTCCAGAATAGGCAAATCTATAGAAAGTAGATTAGTGGTTGCCTAGGATCAGGGGAGTAGGAAGAGGCTGTGGGGTGATAACTAAAGGGTATGGGAGTTCGTTTGATTTAATGATCTAAAATTATGATGGATGCATAATTCTGAATGTACTAAAAGCCATTGAATTTCTACATTTAAATGGCTGGATTATATGGTATATGAAGTATTCTTCAATAACACTGATAAAAAATAAAATAAAATAAAACCCTGGGTTGGGGATTTTGCTCAGTGGTAAAGCACATGCCTAGCATGAGCAAGGCCCTGCATTCAATACTCAACACTGCAAAAATATATAAATAAAATGTGTAGCAGGGAAGTAAAGTGGAAGAGGCAGGAAGCTGATGAAAGGCCAGCTTCCCAAGAGCCTGTTTACCTTTCAGCACTGTAGTAGGCAGCTGTTGCCTCTCTTTCAGGCCTTTGAGGACATTTACATTGAGCAGAGGAAGACCATCCGAACCATCCTGGAATACGCTGACAAAGTCTTCACCTACATCTTCATCCTGGAGATGTTGCTCAAGTGGACGGCCTATGGCTTCGTGAAGTTCTTCACCAATGCCTGGTGCTGGCTGGACTTCCTCATCGTGGCTGTACGTGTCCTGCTTTCTGTTGCCCAACCCTTCTAGCAGGAAAACAAAGGGGTGTCTCCCTTTAGTGGCTGAAGCTGCCTGGGGCTAGGTTTAGATCAACCTATGGGTGTAGGCTCCAGTGAAGTTCCTTTCAGTGCTCAAATCTTAACTGTAGGAATGGGAACTGTGAAGTCTGCGTTTGCTCCAGGGACACACCAGCCAACTCTTTACTGTTGGGCTTGGCTTAATTTATATTCAGAGATTAGGAGTGAAAATGGAATCGTTGGTCTCAAAGTTTTTGTTTTCAGCCTGGGAACTGGAAGGTTCTTGCTCCCCACCAGCAGGATGACCTCTTTTGCCAGGAGAAAGGGGTGAGGGGTTGAAGTGGGGCTGCTGGGGTGAAGTAGTAGTAGGGTCTGTGCAACTCTCCTGGCCATTCCCATACTTACCTGAGCAAATCAGTTTATCAGGGAGAGTTCTTGCATTGCCATTTCTACAGTGATCACCAAGTGAGAAATCCTTTTTCCTTCCAGGTTCCAAGACCCTCTCTCTCCAAGACTTGATGGCTGTGACTACTTGTATTATTTTTCAGGTTAGAAGATGCATCATCTGTAACTATTTCTCACCCTACAAGAATTTGCTTCTTGTTGGCTTTACTAAAAATAGTGATTGTTTTCTTGTTTTGTATAATAACTAAAGCTTTTTTTTTTTCCCTAGACAAATCAGCATTTAAAGAAAGAGTACATGGGAATTGCTGGACCAGGGCCCATGGAGAATTCACATCCTACCAGGGGCTGAGAAGCAACACAAAAGTGGGGTGGTTGGGTCTAGGTTGGTATGTTTAGAAGAGAAGGTTCATTGATAATGGTGAACCATCCATAGAGTACTTCTAGAATGTAGGATAGGGTGATATGGAAATCTCTCTCTACAGGAGCCCAGCACTCTTCCCCAGTAATGATTTCTGTTCCATAAATGCATTCCTTTCCTAACAGTTTGCAATTCCTGTGGTTAATGACGTCTTTAGGAGCTATCACTGTGTCTCCATTTTCTTCCATTTCAAAAAGCCAGCCTTTGGGAAGATTTCAGAATGAGATGAGGAGGCCACCCTATCCTCTTAAGATAAACCAAAAAGATAATTGCCACAGTCCTTGGCAATAAGAGATCTCTGCACTCCCTTCAGCAACCATCAATGCTATCTGTGAGGGACCTCTCCTTTCAAACAGAAAGCTGCAGTGCTGAGACTTAGGCAGAGTGTAGAATAAGGCCTAGAGACCTGAAATCAGACTGGACCAGCTCTCTTTCTAGAAAAAGGGAAGTTCCATTTCACATTCACTCCTCTGGACTGCCCAGAGTCAGTTAGGGCACCTGTGGGAGCACATCTTTTGAACTTTGTGAGGACCTCAGACATATGCATCTGCTACCATACTCCAGCTACCCTAGGGATGCTGTAATTTGAAACAAAGCCTCCCACTATGGCCTTTCCCTCCACCATCTACCCCACTCTCTTCCTCTTTCTCTGGGGTGATCTACCCCAGGATTTAAGAATGTTGGTCAGATATTTCACATGCCTCTAGTACCCAAGTAGCCTATTAAAAGCATAACAATCCTACACATCACCTTTTTTTTTAACAAATATATTTATTATATACTATGTAGAAAGGGATTTAAAAATAATAATAATACAGGCATATGGCCAGTTGACAGCAACCCTTCAGTTCCTCTAGCTTTTGGGTGTTGCTGTATTATTACATTGCTTTGGGGCCTAACGCTGGTTCCAGAGAATGCTTCTGAACTGGTTTCTACCATGCTCTGTAGAATTGTCCCAGAGCCATAGGGAGTCACAGGGAGACAGGTAGGCATGGTCCAAACCTCTGTGGAGCTTATGTTAATCTATTAGGCAACCCTGATCTGATTATAAGTGTATGGTAACCCAGCATTTTGGGAATGGATCTCTCCTAGAAACCTCCCTTTTATTGAGTTCTTTCCTCCAACAGAACAGTTTATTTATTCTTCACTTATCAAATGCTTATTGAGCACCTACAATATGCAAAGCCTCTTCCCTTCCAGGTGCTGTGGGGAATACAGCGAGAGTTAGGCATGGGCACTTCTCCGTAAGTGTCTGAAACAATATTCATACACAAAGAACCACCAGCTTGAAGCCTAGCATGCTAAGTGAGAATACCCCATTCTATCACAATGGTTGTACAGTTTGTCATCAATGAGTTGTGGATGGACAATATAGCTTGGACTGGCATCAGAGCTTTTGCTGGGTAAAATATATGGTTCCCTTTGTATTTTAGAACAACCAGCAAGTATAAATTGTAGAACCTAATTTACCACCATCTCTGAGAGACTCTTCCTCCTAGTTGATCATCTGGTGACTTGATATCTGCATCTGTCATTCATTTCCACATTTGTTTCCCTAATGGATATTCATTTTTCCTTGTTGCCTCATCAAGCTGCTGAAAGCATTTTTTTTAGATACCTGTGGATAACCCAAACAACTTCTAAGATCAATTCTTTTTATTAATAAGTCATTTAAGTTCCAAACAGGGTCATTTTGTTTCGATCAGGTCATTTACTGCCACGGATATTGTGTCCTGTAAAAGAATGTTAGCATCTTTTCTCTAGGGAAATTTTCCCCATCATTTGCAGCAGTTAGCCAGCATATCCATTCTAAGGATGGGAGCTTTCAGAGACCATGCTTCTCATCCAGAGTTCACTACTGAAAACATTTTCTGTTTGAATATATTTACTTATTTTGAAAATGTCACCCAGTGTGTTTTTTTCCATGCCTGCAGCCGTAGATACCCTGGATTTTGATTCCTCAGTTCCTTTTTCCTCTTTAGGTTTGATTCATTCTTTAAATTGCACTTTAAGTAATGTTCTGATTATCTCCAGTGAAGGTTTAACATGGAGACTCAGAGGATTATGTGAGCCCTCAGCTGCTAAGGAATAACCCAGATAAGACCCTTATTGATTCTGTCTTGGGAGATCTTCCCTCAATCAATTAGCTGAGCAGTTTATCTCTCAGCAGCATTTTCGAGCCAGTGCTGAATTGGCCTCTGTACCTTCTTCACCCCTCTCCCCACTGTAGACCTGATCATTAACAGATAAGTCACCAACCCTGAAGAGATGAGGTCCTCTTGCATTGTGTGGGGCCAGTAGCCAGTCAAAGCTTAGTTTTTTACAATTTTTACCTGACAGAGTTCACAGGATGAAGCTGACCCAGGGGACTTCTGAACTCAGATAACGAGTTGAAATGGGATAGCTTACCTTCAGATTTTATAGCTTCAATAAAAGTCTGTCGATTTTAGATTATTTGGGTTTAAGAGTTGGCCGAACTTGAGAGAAGTTATCTCCATATAAATTTTTATTGATAATTATAGATGGAGCGGAAGTGACTGGTCAGTGCTGCTATGTTTCGGATACGGCTTTTGAAGCCCTTATTTTAGGCAAGGATTAGCCCTTGATCATCTTACTCTCAAAGAATGTGGATAGCCAAATAGGGCAATGTTTAGTTCCAGGTTTACTTTGGATATTGCCTGGGACTCCATAGAAGACACCTAAGCTGATGAATTATGAATACATGCATAAATCAAAAGTGCATGGCCCATTTTAAAATTGAAACCTTTAAGCCTTCTCATCCCTGATCCTTGTAAAGTCATTGACCTTTCACTTCTACCCCATGCCCATCCTGATTTCCTCATTTCTAAAAGTGTGTGCATGTGTACACAGTTCAGAGATATGGAATCAATGAACTAAAACCCTAAAAGCAGCAAATGAAACTAAATTGTAGGGTTTTTTTCTTTTCTAATTTAAAATATCATCAATTAAACTAAGTAATATGAGGTGGAAATATCTTAACCTACCCCAGAATCTGTGGTACAATATAAGTACAGTGCTACTCTAAAAAACCCTATGCCCAGCCAGGTGCGTGACGCACGCCCGTAATTCTAGCAGCTCAGGAAGCTGAGGCAAGAAGATTATGAGTTCAGAGCTAGCCTTGGCAACTTAAGCAAGGCCCTAAGCAATTCATTGAGACCCTGTCTCTAAATAAAAATATAAAGGGCTGGGGATGTGGCTCAGTGGAAAAGTACCCCTGAGTTCAATCCCTGTTATCAAAAAAAGAGAGAGAAAAAAAAACCTACACCCAGACACTGTAGGATTTGACCAGCTAAAGGTATGTTCAGATCTGATGCCCCCTAGGATCAGGCCCAAGCAGCCTGAGGTGTGTTTAGTAGCCAGTGTTAAGATGTCATTATGTAACTCCCCTAGAACTCTGTTAGAACAAGGTAAGTTTGCCTCTAGAAGAGCAGGAAAGCATTTCACCCAAGTGTAGACCTGGAGACTACTTTCCCTAGTATGTCAATAGATCAGCTCTGGATTATTCTGACACTGGTGATCCTATTGGAATATTTTCATGTAACCTGTCTGCTGCAGACGGATCTTTCACAATGTGTTTTTGGAAGAAAGGACACTGGCCCAAGGGTCAGCAGTGTGGGCATCTCATCCTGGCTCCAGAATTGCCACCGACAGTGGGCAGTTTTTTGTGTATGATGGTAAAAGTTTCTTCATCTGTATAAAATGGAAAGTTTGAATTTTTTCTCCCAAGAATTTTGCCAGCTACTATTTTAATGGTGAAAGTTATAGAAAATTGTTCTGAAAGTGACAAACTTGAGGCCAATTCATTTGGGGATGTTCTGGAAGGAAAGAATGGGAATTATAAGAAAATGTATAGATTTAGTTATTGAGACCTACCTAAGTTATTATGGCCATGAAGGGGTCATAGTTATGCTTATAAATTGGAAGGATTCTTTATTAAAAGTGAGAAAGAAAATCTCTTGAATTGTCATGGGGTCAAAATTCTGTCAAGGAGTTTCCTTATTCTGTTCTTTTCTTGGGAACTGCAAAGTCACCTGCGGTACTTATGGAATATATTTCCTTTGTTGATGTAGTGGCTCATCAAATTCTCAAACAAATGGTTTCTTGTCAACCAGGAGTAAGAGAGCTTGTCCCTGTTGGAAATCCCATGGTGAATGAGCAGAGGAGGGGGCGGCTTGTGTGGAGTATGTGTATTTATCTGTATTCTTTTCCATAGGTACCATTAAATTTGTCTGGCTTAATTTAATGGGAACTTCTGGGACCTGCAGAGACTGTAAAGGGCGAG
Organism: Marmota monax; assembly: GCF_021218885.2. Lineage (NCBI taxonomy): Eukaryota > Metazoa > Chordata > Mammalia > Rodentia > Sciuridae > Marmota > Marmota monax. The sequence goes on from NW_026695227.1 coordinate 32,582,720, forward strand.
GGTAAGGTTCTTGTCATCTCTTCAGGCTCCTCTCCTTCCAATGGAACTTCCTCATTCTCTCCCTCTCCCTTCAGCCTCTTCCCTTCCAACTTGTGTGTATGTTTTACCGCCTTCTCTCAATTTATTCTTCCCTTTGTGTTTTTTCTTCTGTCTTTCTCAACCACCTTTCCTTCCAGGTCGTTTGAGTCAAGTTGAAATAGGCAGCTGGTGTTACCCACTTGCTCCACCTGGGGGGCCCAATCTGTGTAATTCAGTGCTAGGGGCTTTATTCTAACACTCTGGAACCTCTGTTTTCTTTTTTCTTTTTTTTTTTCTTTTTGTTTCCTTTTTTGTTTTTGTTTTTCTCTTCTGTTTCCGTGTAGGTCTCTTTAGTCAGCCTTATAGCTAATGCCCTGGGCTACTCGGAACTAGGTGCCATAAAGTCCCTTAGGACCCTAAGAGCTTTGAGACCCTTAAGAGCCTTATCACGATTTGAAGGGATGAGGGTAAGATACTAAGAGCAGCTGATCCTTCTGCATGCCAATGGAAACTGTTTAAGCATGCTAGAACTGATCACATGGTGGAAAGATCATTCAAACACGGATTCTGTGATGCAGCTGCCGATTTGATCCTCCACTCTATCTCCCCCGCACCAGCCCCGTGCACAGGGGAGTTGCATTAAGCTGCCTCATCACATTAATATTGGCCCCACTCCCAACAACATGCCATCGCAGAACATGTTAACATTGGCTATTCTCATTTGGCCTGGCTTACCTGTAGCACTTGGGGCGGCTTTCTGGGCTGTTGATTTAATAGGGAGAATCACCAGGTGCAAAGAAGGGGAATTATAACCCACAGACCCACTGAAAAGCATAGGCTGCAGGCAGGAAGAGTGCTGTGTAGGGACACTAGCCAGGTGGGGACTGTGGCCTTGGAGTCACTGAGAAAACAGCAGAGAGGGGGTTTGAAGACACATGACAGGCTTGGAATTGGGGATTGAGCAGAATTTGGCATGGCCCTGGGAGAAGAAATGCTTTTCTTTCTATTCTGATTCCTCTTATTGCACCTTGTTGTTCTCAGCCCAGTCCCATAAGGACTGGCAGCCACTGTCTGATAGCAAAGCTTTCCTCCTCACCCCCACCCCTCTGCCCATGCTATATGGTCCACTATCCTAATACTGTCAAAACAACAAACAGGGATGATGCTAGAGGACTGAATACCAATTAGTTCTGAAATTTCTCAAGTCCTCCTATTCCAACTTTGGCGATACTCCACCCGAATATATACAGTACAGGGGCTGTCACCTTGCCAACTCAGAATAAGGCTCCTCTTCTGGTGCCTTTTTCTTTTATGGTTTTGATAATTGTGCGTGTGTGCACATGTATGCACACACTCACACTAAAAAGTCAATTTCCTAAAATCAAGTGGACAGCTGGTTTTGGTGATCATAGTTGTAATGAGAGAGGTCTGTTATACTTAACGAGACCAAGAAAACTCATTTCAATTCAGAAGTTGAATACATGCAGGAGAGCAAACCAGAGGATCAGTTCTTAAATGTGCAAATATCAGAATATAGGAATAAAACTGAACTGTTGCAATAGTTCACATGAAGCAAGACTGATTGGAGAAACTAGATACCATTTATTCCTCGTCTGTGATTTCTGGCCGCTATTCCATGAAGCCACTCACAGTTGCACAGGAAGGTGAAAATTTCACTGGGACGTGGGAATTTTATCTTACTATTTTAGTGTATTCAGACAAATGCATTTTGCAATAAACTCGTGTTTCTTCTGTAGCACAGTCACAGTTTGGTTTACTAAACGTGAGCTTTTTCTGTAGTCCTAAAAACCATCTGCAGGAAGGGCAGTTCCAACAGCAGCATAAATTTATTTTTATTATTAAAGAAAAAGTTGGGGATGCTAAGTGTCCCACAGAGAAGAGAGGCTTCAGAATGTGTACAATGAGGACATTATTAGGATCAGACTAAATGTAGGGAGAGAGACAAGACTCAGTGATTTTAATGGTCGTGGTTGAAAATAGAATTAAAATGCTCATCCCTACTTCCTGGCTTTCCCATGTTTTTCATAAGTAATAAATTTTTAAATAAATTATAATAGTGTTGTTATAGAGTTAATAATTCACTTTAGTGATTGAAAAATTGTGGACAAGATGCAACTAAATAAATGCCTTTAGAGATAATGCTTATTCAACATTGTACCTGAGCTCAGTAGCCTGTAATGCCCCCACAGTCTCAGCAGTGATCCTGGATCTCCTAAAAGGGATTGGTAATACCTAAAGCCTCTACTCCTTGCCCCAGCCCAACCAACACTTGTTATTAACTTTCTCCATCTGGTTGCTCACTGCTGTCCCTGTGGCAGAAAGTAGTCCCCACTGAGCGCCAGTTTGCTTATGAGGAAATGAGTTAAATAATCTGATGCAGGAGCCCTTTTAGTAGCCTCACCTTTTCCCTTTAGTTCCTCTTTTCCCCACCTTCCCTGAACTCTCAGTTTCCATTCCCTGGGAAACTTATCAACTTTCAAATAGCTTAGAAATGGATCCAGATCATTCAGAATGGATAATCAAAACAGTAGAAACTTTTAATGAAAATCGTCTACCTCAAGCTTTTTTCAAATAAGATAATATGGGCAAAAACAAGTTTGAACCCAAAGCTGCAATTTAAAACAGTAACATTCAGTGAGGGAAACTTTGGTGTAGAGGTGCCACCTTATTGGTTTGTTGCCAGTCAGTCAACATTACTGACCAGGGCTGGTTGGGCAGGTAGAGAGAGGTCAGGATCTATTCCTGCCCTGCAGTTTCCCAGCCCTTCTGTGGAAGAGTAACCACAGAAGAGATTGCATTTGTCCCTGCTTAAGTTTCCCAGTGATAAATAGAACTAAGTATATATGTTTCACATAAATTTTGTTTTTCTACAGGGGAATGTGTTTTTCATTCTTTAGCTTGGGTTCTTCTGTATGCCAACACTTGCAAGATTACCATTAGAAAACCTTAAGTAAGAAACCTTCATGAACTGAATACCATCCGTGCAGATGGGCTCAACTGTCACTGTGCTGCTCCAATTATAGACTCAGACCTTCACTTGAGAGGGAGCATATGACCCCAGCCTGTCCTGGGATACTCGTTCAGTCTCCTCTCTCCTTCCTCAAACCAAAGATCAGAAAAATTGAAACACTCCTGCTGTTGGCAAAGGAATACTTAATGTAGTTCTTTGCTTTCCTCTCCTCCATAGTAACCTTTATTTAAAAATATTGCTGTGCTATTAAATTTTTGAAAGTATACAATAGTAATGCTATGAAACATGCATGCATTTTTTGTTGATTGTCAGTACATAGTTGTCCATTAAAGCCATGTTCCCTCTGCCAGATATTAAAAGCTATTTGATAGATTTTATAGTGTTTAATGAACAAAAATGTCCTAGGCATTATAGAGGAGATAAAAATACTGTAAGAATTAGTATCCATTGGAATTTTCTCCCCCTTTTTTTTTTTAATTCTTGAGACTATAGTCAGTGATTTTTTAACAACATGTCAAGAAATCTTAGGTAAGATTTATGTCCAACACTAAGTACAAATTTCCATTGGAAAAAACTTTATAGATTGCTAGAACCTAACTTTGAGTAATATTTCTATACTGTATCTAGTTTTTAACAATAATTGGTTTCATTATCATGAAGGGCAATGTCAAATAACTAGAGAGTAGCAAGATCAAAAGAAATCCAATTATTAAGTGAGTATCAGTGAAAATTTGAATTGTCTTTTATAATATATCTTTAGTGTAAAAGTTTAAAATAATAAGCCTGGTTTCTTCTCTTTAGTTACTGAGAATAATGGCATAATGACATTTCTATATAGGGCACAGTTAAACAATTTCTGTGTAATATTTTGTAGCTTATCAGCTAATGTTCACAGCAGGGAAGAATTATTAATTCCACCAATTCTTTACTGTTTTGTTTATAAATCTAAAATGAGGAGATTTTCTTTGGTTGTGATTAATAAATATATATTTGCATATTACAAATACATTGGATTAACTGGGTGCAGTATTGCACGCCGTAATCCCAGCAGCTCAGGAGGCTTAGGCAGGAGGATCACAAGTTGCCAGCCTAAGCAACTTAGTAAGATTCTGTCTCAAAAAAAAATAAAAAGAACTAGAGATGTAGTTCAGTGGTAGAGTGTCCCTCAGTTCAGTCCCCAGTACCATGAGTGAATGTATGTGCACACATACACAAAAAAAGTATCAGATTTACAGGATTTTTATGTCATCAGCAAATATTTTTGTGTTTTGAGTCCTTTGATCAGATCTATGATGTTAAAGTTCAGAGATCACTTAGTTGATTATTCTTCCCTGCTGAAAATATTATCCATATTTAACAGTAAGATTTAAGACACCATGTAGGATGGGTTAGACTGGGTTCAAATAGAAGTTTAAGATTCTCTGTATAGCCAGGCACCATGGTGCATGCCTGTAATCTTATCATCTCGGAGGCTAAGGCAGAAGGATTGCAAGTTCAAAGCAGCTTAGCAAGACCCTGTCTTAAATATTTTTAAAAAGGGCTGGGATTGTGGTTTAGTGGTTAAGCACCCCTGGGTTCAGTCCCTTGTACCAAAAACAAACAAACAAACAAAAACAGATTGTCTGTACATTGAGAATTCCTGAAGGTTCTGAATTGAGGGGAAAAAAAACAATATTTTCAGGCTTCCATTTTTAGGGTTTACTTCCCTACTTTACGCTGGTAGTGGTCTAATACAACATCATGATCTCTCACCTAAACTGCTGCAAAATGCTGTCACATAGACTTGAGCTTTTGAATCTTTACATGATCTACTCTTATTGTTTGAGAAATGATTATTCCATTTGTGGATCATTTGCCTTTTGCTTGTTCTTTTGCACATTCCATTGCTTTTTGGTGCCCTAACCAAAGGGTGAACAACTGTAGAATGAGAAGGTAAAATTTAAATCTGATTATCCGACAGATTTGATACCATAAATTCATAAAAGTAAATAGCATTCTCCAAAATAACATTAAAGATTTTCTGGATTTCAGATATTCTAGCTTTCCTTGCTCACAGTAATAAATATTTTATACTAATGCCAGAGTTATAAGATCTTGAAGAGATTTCTTGGTCTAAAAATTAAGAAATAACTGCCTCTCATTCTAAAGGCCTTCATATGTGAATTGGAGAATCACAAGATGAGTATTTTAATATCAAAGACAGAGTGAGTCCCTAGCAGAATATTGTTGCCTTTTGATATAGGACAGAACAGGTAGCTCTTCTCAGCCATGTTTTCTGATGAATGACAGTGCAGTCTAAGACAAAAACAAAAGACAAAACCTAAACCCAGTAGGATTCAAGTTAGAGCCCAGGGCTGCCCCCTGGCGTTCCTCATACAGCATGACCTCCCTGTCTCTCCCATGCTGTAGCTAGTTGGCAGCCTGTCATCTCTTACCTGTACCAAAAAAACAGATGCAGGAACTTGGTAACACGTGTCACCTCCTTCAAACAAAACATCAGAGAAAACACAATTCATTTATATCCAATGTCTTTGTTTTCTACTCCATAATCCTCTTCAGTACTAGAAAAAGGAAGAAACATTCTTCTGAGCCTTAGCAACCCTGCTTAAGACATCACTAGTGAAAGTTGGCAGAGATGAAACTAGCCTTGTTTCCTGTTCCATCACTAGAAATGTTACCTTTGTAAGCACTCGAACTCTACTAGTGAAAACTGCTGCAACGGTAGAGTTGTTGTCTGACTACTGTCACCTCTAGTATAAAGCAAAGTCCATGTTTAAAACAACCCAAGAAACATCTATTCCTAAGGGTTTTTTTTTTTCCTTTGCCCTTTAAAAAAAAAAAAAATTCTTGAGACTGTAGTCAGTGATTTTTTTAACAACATGTCATTTTTTTTAGTTTCAAGAGCAGTAATCTAACCCAAAACTATTAAAAAAAAAAAAAAAAAGTCATGTTGATCTCTAATACATTGTGAAGAACAGTCAAGCCCTGGACTAAACAGACAGATATCAACACTAGCCACACTGGGCAGCTCGTAGATTTAGAAGCCTACAAAGTCAGGAAAAAAAAAAAAAGGCTGAAGAATAAACCTTGAGTAGAAAGCACTTTTGTTCAGATTTTATTTTATACTGTTTGGTAGAGGGAATATAGCTTTTTTTTTTCTTGAGCCTGCAAAATATGCATGCTCAGCTATTGCCTGAAAGATAACTGGCCTTGCATAGTCATAAAAGAGACGTTATGTACTGTTGAGTGATTCACTGCTAACCCAAAGGGCAGCTCTCTGTGGTTTTGAACAATCATGCCTTGTTTTTCAGAGGGGGAATGTGTTGAAAGGCAACTAGCAAGCTTGCAATTGCTCAGATTTTTTCCATGGGGGTTTATTTTACAAGTTGAAGAGGAGGGAGACTGGACTAAGATCTTTTTTCTTTTTTTTTTTTTTTTTCTCTTTTTTTTTTTTTCTTTTTTTTTTTTTTTTTTTTTTTTTTTTTGTCCCAGGTTGGTGCCTAGAAGAGATGATCAGGGTCAACTTGGGCAGGGGAGTTTGTTTTAGTTGAAATCAACATGCAATTTATTAAAATTCCCCAAAATGTTGTTCACAAACTTAGAAATTTTTGGTCCTATTTGTGGATCTGTCCAGTTACTGCAAAGAAAACAGTTAAGCGCAAAGAAAACACATTTCCATAGCAGAAAAGCCACACAAATGTCATTCCCCTCCTGGAAATCAAAAGAATGTGCTTCCCTCACTTCCTGCCAACACTCAGCAACCTCCCCTTCCAATGCAGGTGGTGGTGAATGCCTTGGTGGGCGCCATCCCCTCCATCATGAATGTGCTGCTGGTGTGTCTCATCTTCTGGCTGATTTTCAGCATCATGGGAGTTAACCTGTTTGCGGGGAAATACCACTACTGCTTTAATGAGACTTCTGAAATCCGATTTGAAATCGAAGATGTCAACAATAAAACTGAATGTGAAAAGCTCATGGAGGGGAACAACACAGAGATCAGGTGGAAGAACGTGAAGATCAATTTTGACAACGTGGGGGCAGGATATCTGGCCCTTCTTCAAGTAGTAAGTATTATTATTTGTTCAGTCTTGGGAAATTCACGCAACTAGCAGAAATTTCATTTGGTTCCTTCTCAACCCTACTTTCAGAATTGGAATTACTCTGAAACAGGGAGCAATATCATTTCCCAGACCAGTTTCAGGGAGACGTCTTTCCTGTATATTCTGACTTCTACAAGATCTCATTCAAAAGGAACCTCTCTCTTTGTGCTCAGAACTAGACCTACTCAGCAACAACTAAAACTTGCTGCAACATAATAAAGTGGTAGATCACCTCTCCCCAGCTCTGAATTGTAGTTAAAGTCAAGAAAACAAATAAAAAGGGCAATTTTGATGAAGAAGAAGAATCCTACATAATAGCTATGCTAAAGGCGGCTGTGCTGCGATTCTGCCGCTCTGACAGCTCAACCCCAGAGAAAGGGCTAATGTGGATAATATGGAGAAATGTGTTTTAATGATGTAGATAAGTCTCTCTTGCCTAACTTCATTCCATCATGCCTAGTTTTCTCTTCTCTCGCCAATTTTTTGGAATATTTGACAAGACAGTTGATGCATTGAAAAGCTCATAATCTTTGGAATCAGACAGATGTAATTTTGAGCCACGATCTGATGTTTATTGGGTATTCAATTTGGTACAAATTATTCCTCAGTTTCTTCATCAATTAAATGTAGATTATAATACTCTACATGGTTAAGTGAATTCATGAGCCAGGCACAGTGGTGCACACCTGTAATCCCAGCAACTCTGGAGGCTGAGGCAGGAGGATCACAAGTTCAAGACCTGCCTCAGCAACTTAGCAAGGCCCTAAGCAACTTAGCAAGTCCCTGTCTCTGAATAAAAAATGAAAAGACTAGGGATGTGGCTCAGTGGTAAAATCGTCCTGGGGTCAATCACTGGTACCAAAAAAAAAGAGAGAGAGAATTCATGATACTTGAAAAATATCTTAGCACAATGTTCAGCACATAGCAGAGCTTAATTATGATAATGGCTATTATGTGTTTTCATTACTATGATTGTAATACCCACATCATTCACTTGTTGTGAATATTAAATGTGAAATTGCAAATGAAGCTTTCACCCTAACCTAACACAGTAAGCACTCACTGTTAGGAAGAGGAGGCAAAAGTTAGGGGAATGAGCTGTATCATATCCTACCACAAAACTCTTTTGCTGTTCTACCCCAGTTCAAGAAATGGAACCCACAAATTGAATCTGAACTGGAGCAGCTCCAGAAAATATTAGTCAGACACAGTATTCAGAGTCCCCACCATAAGCAAGACACTGTGCTTGGCAATAGGACCATCAGGTGAATAAAGACACTGTCCTGTGCCCTGAAAAAGCTTAGAATCTGGCTGAACAAATTAAACATGAAGATATTAAATTGATTATCCATCTTTGTTTCCAAAAGTCATGCTAGATATAGGAGACAAAGAGAATTGGAAAGGGGTATTAATTGGAATTGGCATCAAGGATGCCACCAGGATTGCCATACTGCAGGCTACTTGTGTTTATTAGTAAGAGATAAGTTCTGACCTTGTTGTCTTTTTTTTTTTTTTTTTAGTGAAACTGAATTTTTCAGACCCCCCCCCCCATTGCTTTATAAACACTTTTTGAAAAAACAGCTCCTCAGTGGAAGGCTAAAGTCTAATAAGCACCTTGAGTAGATTCTTGCCACTTGTTTATAAATCTGCATTTGCCCTGGCTTTAGGTAGTCTTTTCAAACACATCTTAAGACCTTGTGTGAAAGTCATCAATCACTTACCATCGTCAACATGTTTTTTTGCCAAACTCTGATGTTATTTTCAGGGACTTACTCAAAGCCCCTTTGGGCCCTGTACGAACAAAAGGAAACTCTATGTCCATATGAGACTTACCCAAACTCCTTGTCCTGTGTCCTTACTGTTGGCCTTTGGGACTCCTACCTAGACTCCTCCCACTCCCTCACAGGCACAATCTAATGACTGACTCTGTTTGCCAGGCAACCTTCAAAGGCTGGATGGACATCATGTATGCAGCTGTAGATTCCCGAAAGGTAAGAATGTACCTGGTGGAACAGAACCTTCCTCATTGGTTAGAAAGCAGGCAGCATGGTGGAATCATCAAAGAGAAAGGACGGGAAGAATGGAGGCACCAAAATTTCTGTTTGGAATGTTAATTGCTTGTTTTATTGATTGTAGATCATTTTCTTCCTCTCAGTAAGTCCTCGCTCTCTCACATTGGCTACAAATGATTAGACAGTTGATTTTTACTCGGCCCCAACAGAGCTGTCTACTCTTCAGTCCTGTCTTGAAATAAAAGTGTGGCTCCTAACAGGCACCCCTCCCCTGCCCCTCACCTCGCGATTTGCATATTCTCCCAATAAGTCACAGCAGTGATGCTATCAGGGTCCTCCGAGCTGCCAGTATGGAGAAGGAGGCAGGCTGAAAGAAGCTAGGTCTCTCCCATCCCCAGTTTGTTCAGTAGCCCAGACAGGAAGTCACAGCTGATGGCTTTGGCATGTCGGAGTCACCCACCTGATCACCAAGCTGAAAGCTGACTCTCTCCTTTTCTCCTGTCCTTTGACAGCCTGATGAACAGCCTAAGTATGAGGACAACATCTACATGTACATCTACTTTGTCATCTTCATCATCTTCGGCTCCTTCTTCACCCTGAATCTGTTCATTGGTGTCATCATTGATAACTTCAATCAACAAAAGAAAAAGATAGGTCTCCTCCCCTCACTGCCAGTGGTCAACTCAGATGAGAGGCCCTCTGTCCCTGTCACTACAGAGAAAAGACCCCTCTTTATTTTCTCTAAAATCCAAATTGTCACCTCACTGTGACACTGGCTCCACTGTACATTAACCCCAACCAACTCTTCCTCTTCAGGGCTGGATTTTGCAACATGTGATTTACTGAATTTACTAGCAGTCTTGTACTCACAAGGCCTACTATACTGGTCTTGACTCCACCAGAGGGAGTTAGGGGCAGAGAGAGCCTCCGCTCCAGAAAGAAGCGGATGAGTAGTGCAGTGAAGCAGAAATTGCCCGGACTTGTCATCATCCATGTAAATCTCTGGTAATTGGGATCTGAAAGGCCACCCTGGAAAGTTCACTTCCTTACTTATCTCAGATGATTAACAGTTTTTTTCAAAACAAACTGAAGCTGGGTGCGGTGGCATATGTCTGTAATCCTAGTGGCTCGGGAGGCTAGGGCAGGAGGATCACCGAGTTCAAAGAGTTCAAAGCTAGTTGTGGCAACTTAGCGAGGCACTTAGCAACTCAGCAAGACCCTGTCTATAAATAAAATATTAAAAAGGGCTGGGAATGTGGCTCAGCGAGTTTAATCCCCAGTACCCCCCCAAAAAAAAAAATTGAAAAGATTACCCTTGTTATTCATTTTGTAAGTCAATTCTGCACAACAAACTTCAGAAAACTCTCTCTAAACTGCCTTCTTGCACTAGAGTTTACAAATTTTGAATGTCATCTAAAATAAGTGGGCCATGAGTCAGCAACTTAAAAAGCCCTAAGCAACTTAACAAAACCCTGTCTCAAAATTTAAAAAGGCTGGGAATGTGGCTCAGCGGTAAAGTACCCCTGGGCTCAATCCTCACATACCAAAAAATAAAAATAGAATTTTTTTCCTAGAAGCTTATCAGGAAATCAGGCCAAAAATATGTTATTATGAGACTGTGAGATGTGAGATGTACACCTTTGCTCTGAGGTTTACCCTTCCCTGAGGGTCTGTAGCCAGATAGTCCATTTCCTTCCTACCTAGCATGGCAAATCTCAGAAATCCTGAGCTGAAAACAAAGGTAGCTATCTCTTTGAATTAGAATAATCATTCTAGATCTATCTCACTCTGGGACAGGCAGCCACTAACCTGACCTCTGGAAAGGAAAGGGATATGTCTCCGTCAGTTCTCAGTGTTGATCCAGAACCTGGTCCAGAACCAGGCCTGTGAGCACCAGTTGTAATTGCTTTTCTCTTTTTCCCTCCTTTACTTTGGAGGTCAGGATATCTTCATGACTGAGGAACAGAAAAAGTACTACAATGCCATGAAAAAGCTGGGCTCAAAGAAACCACAGAAACCCATTCCCCGCCCCTTGGTGAGTACATTGTGCAGACCAAGAACATAGTGAGAACCTATCTGGGAAGACACTGCTAGGGTTACTGCAAAGGAAGGCAAAAGTGATTGCCTGGTATCTACTGATCTTCTCCAAGCTGCCCCATCCAAAAGATCAGAGTAAGGTGGCAGCAGAACAGGGATTACAGTGTGGCATGACTTCTATATCATGCTTGACTTCTCCTCTCAGCCCCTCCTCTTCCCTCCTTGGGAAGCAGCAGAGAACCGGCATGCTTACCACATTGACTCTGGCCCAGGTAATGAGATCTTTTTTTTTTTTTTTTTTTTTTTTTTTAATATCTTTATTTATTTATTTTTATGTGGTGCTGAGGATCGAACCCAGGGCCTCGCATGTGCTAGGTGAGCACTCTACTGCTGAGCCACAACCCCAGCCTAGAGATCTTTTAATAGACAACCAAAAATGAACAAAAGCTGATTCCTTTCCTACCACTTCAAGACTTCAAGATTTGGTCATTGTTTTCTCAGCCTCTGTGCCCAATAGACATGTGGGCAGGATGTCTGGGAGCTAAAACAATGCTTCTGGCTGTCAGAGCAGAAAGAGTGAAAGTAGGAGAGTCCTGTGACCTGGATTTCCTCTCTCTAACAGAATTGGGGCTGAGATTCAGCCTCACCCTTCATGGGTTGTTATTCTCTTGTTTCAGAGAAACAAGCTGAGTGGGTCATAATCTCCAAAAGCCTTGAGGTTTCTTCTTCTTCATCTATAACTTTCATTTAAAGTAATTTTTTTAAAAAAGGGCTGGGGATGTGGCTCAAGCAGTAGCGCCCTCGCTTGGCATGCTTGCGGCCCGGGGTCGATCGTCAGCACCACATACAAACAGAGATGTTGTGTCCCCCAAAAACTAAAAACTAAATATTAAAAAATTCTCTCTCTCTCTCTCTCTCTCTCTCTCTCAAAAAAAAAAAAAAAAGGCAGCAGAACACTTGAAGTCAAAGCTTAGGTGGAAGTCTAATTTGACAAATAAAAGTAGAGCTCCTTTGTTTAAACCAGCAGTTGGCTTTCCAGCCTGCTTTTCCCTGACCCCACAGTTGTTTCTGGCATACTCCTGCATAGCCACTGAGGGAAAAGAAGCCCAGGGGTTTGCAGAGCATTTTGGAAACCACCAAGTTAAAGTAATCCTGAAAATAAGTGGTAGCCCAAGTGCCTTGGTGCTTTTAAATATAAAATATCAGGGGAATCTTTAAAAAGACAATTTTTTTTTTATTTCCATGATGTTAAGACTTTCCGGTTAGTGATAGAAATGGAACTAAAGGGAATATTAAAGGATTAACATTTCTCAAGTTTACATTTGGGAACCTAAGTATATTTTCTTCCACATTAAACTATAAAAGTTAGTAGGTATGCTGGGCATGGTGGCACACACCTGAAATCCCAGCAGCTTGGGTGGTGGCTAAGGCAGGAGGATCACAAGTTCAAAGCCAGCCTCAGCAATTAAGTGAGATTCTGTCTTAAATAAAAAAAGGCTAGGGATATAAGTCAGCAATAAATCACCTCTGGGTACCAAAAAACAAAACAAAACCAAAAAAAAGCAGGCAGCTATAATAAAATGCAGGCAAACATTGAAGAAAGAAATAACTGGAGAACCATAACAGAGAAAAATGGAGGGTTGTGGGGGCAGATCTATTTCTACATGAGTAGTCAGAGAAAGCCTCGTCAAGGAAGGTGTTCTCTGGTGGGGATAGTGATTCCTGGAAAAGCAAACAAGGCTCTAGAAGCAGGAAATGCTAGTAACAGGCCACAAGTAACATCTGACTGTGAAGGCATCTCTCCGCCAAGTTAACAATAGGACCTTTGTGGCAGACGGGTGAGAAGCTATTGAAAGGTTTTAAGTGGGAGAATGATGTGATTCATTTATGTTTTTAAACAGTCCCACTCACCAGTGTGTGGAGACTGCTTTGGATGAGGGCAACAAAGGAAGCAGGAAGACCAGCTAAGAGACTTTTAGAGAAGTACAGGTGATGATGTGGCTAAGGTTAGTCCTCCAACCTTAGCCACTGGAAAGGCAATGAAGCAGGCCCAACCGAGTTCTTTTAAAGGGAGAGTCAGTGACTCTCAGGGCATTGGGGTATGAGAGAGAAGACAAAAACAGGGGACTCTAGATTTCTGGCTTGAGAGACAGATAAATAATTGAGAGAAGCAGAACAAGCCACGCGAAGGGAAAGGGAAAGGACTCAGCTGTGCTCTGGACCTGGTAAGTTTAAGACGTTTACGAGTCATCAGGGAGAGAGACTGAGAAGCTCAAGCAGTAGATAGGTGTAAACAGTAGGAATAAATGGGCTCTCCAGTACACATGTGTCAATAAAGAAAAGAGATTGAGAGATGGCCAACAGATGAGACTAAGGGGCAGCCAGGGAAGTAAGAAGATCTCAAAAGTGTTTGACACCATAGGTTCAAGAGGGAAGAATGGCAACTTGAGCAAACTCTAGCTGAGGCAATCTTGACGTCAGTCTCTGTCATGCTCCCCATAGAGCCGCAGGAGGGAGCTGGTCAGTATGACAGAGAAGATGGTAGAGACTGCTTCCTTGAATAGGGCAGTGGCTTCCCCAGGTCTGCATGGGAAGTCTTTATGAATCCTATTGTATCTCCCCCTCTTCCCCAGAACAAAATCCAAGGTATCGTCTTTGATTTTGTCACTCAACAAGCCTTTGACATTGTTATCATGATGCTCATCTGCCTTAATATGGTGACAATGATGGTGGAGACAGATACTCAGAGCAAGCAGATGGAGAACATTCTCTACTGGATTAATCTGGTCTTCGTCATCTTCTTCACCTGTGAGTGTGTGCTCAAAATGTTTGCCTTGAGGCACTACTACTTCACCATTGGCTGGAACATCTTCGACTTCGTGGTGGTCATCCTGTCCATTGTGGGTGAGTGGGGCAGGGCAATAAGGGAAATGGAAAGGGCCTGACTGGCTTTGAGGATGAGATTCTTGGGGTAGCAATGAGTTACATGGGTCTGAGGTGCAGGCAGGTAGGTGGTCCTCTTAGCTTAAGCCCATACCCCTAAGATATCTCATGGGCCTGCCTAGCAGATTATGTGGTCAGTGAGTTCCTACTATGTTGTAAATGCTGTGACTCTGGGGAAGAGAAACATACAATTTGGTTCTTGCTTTCAAAAAATTTAAGCAAGGAAAGGTTAAATGTCTTTAAAAATACATCTATGGGAGCCAGGCACAGTGGCACACACCTGTAATCCCAGTAAATTGGGAGGCTGAGGCAGGAGGATTGCCAAGTAAAAAATACAAATAAAAGGACTGAGACTATAACTCAGTGGTAGAATACTTCCTACCATGTTTGAGTCCTTGGGTTCAACCCTGAGCACCCCCCAAAAAGGTATGAAATGAGAAATGGAATGGCCAGAGGTAGTTAAGTATTAATGAAATTGTCTAGGAAAATTTTCTCGTGGCGATGGGTCTTGGTAGTGCTGTTGCTGCTAAGATTTTTCTGTGGGCCAGGTACAGCTTGAGAATTAGCCACATGTCTCATTGGATCTGATGATAGCCCAGGAGGCAGGCTGTTTTGTCATCTTTGCAAAATAGATGTACAGGTCCCTCCACGGAGGCGACCAGAGGCAGAACTCAGGCTGGTCTCAAAGTTTATGTTTTGCTTCAACCTAAAAGAATAGAAGGGATGATGTCTCTGTAGGTGGGCTGAAAGATATGCTACCTTGTTGATTACCCTCCCAAAACATTTCCCCACCTTCCTGAAAGGCATCCTGAACCATGTGAAACTCTGCTTTGATTCCAGATAGGCATGACTGACCTGTCCCAACAGAGACCGGATGCAGGAGATTCACAGAAACCAGCCCCAGAGCTCCAGGGTTTACCAGGAGGCAGCTGGCCTCCTTAGCCTGTGCCTCCTCTAAATCTGTCCTCCAGAGCAGCATGTCCAAAAGTGTGTTGACACATACAACACTAAACCCATACGTTTCTCAGCAAAGAATCCCACAATGGAATTACTTCAGGCAACACTATACATGAAATTTCCTTTTGGAAGGTCACCACACATGTTAGCCTACTGAATTCTCTAGGAAGTCCCTACAGGAAACAATTCTGCTTATCACACCATCCACCTTCATTGGACCATAGCACCCGTCATTCAAGTAATAATCGCTCATGTTTCAATGAAATGTACTGTCAGCTGGTCAGCATTCCATGTGCCTTTCGAGTGTGCTACCATATAGCCCTCAAACAAGCCTCTAAGTAGCATGAGGAACTGAGGTCTAGACAAGGACCCGAGACGGGCAACAGATAGGGATCAAGTAGGGGATCAATCCCAGCCCCCCACTGGAAGTCCATGCCTAACTTCCCACAAAACACACTGGACAATGTAGGTGTTGTCCGCTTTTCTACCCACCCACTATTGAGTGGGATAGAAAATCCACAGATGAAGTTCATGCCACCTGTGCTCAGATGGCCCTCCAAAATAAGAGAGAGAGTAGTAATGTTTTAATGATGGGGATTTTTTCTACATATGAATGTATTCAGAAACAATTATAGAAACTCTTTCTTAAGAGGAATTGAGCCTGGCACAGTGGTGCACCCCTGAAATCCTACAGCTTGGGAAGCTGAGGTAAGAGGATCACAAGTTCAAAACCAGCCTCAGCAAAAGTGAGGCACTAAGCAACTCAATGAGATCCTGTCTGTAAATAAAATACAAAATAGGGCTGGGGATGTGGCTCTATAGTTGAGTACCCCTGAGTTCAATCCCCAGTTCCCACGCGCCACCCCCCAAAAAAAGAGGAATTGTGTAAACTAGCTCTATAACCACCTGAAGTACCCCTTGAAGTATCCCCTAAAGTACCCACTGCCTGGATTGCTGACTGTCCCATTTCTGTCTCCTTTCTGTGGGGATAGATATAGGTTCATCCTTTCATTCTTCAAAACCTTACTCAGAGCCGGGCGCAGTGGCACACACCTGTAATCCCAGCAGCTCTGGAGGCTGAGGCAGGAAGATAGCAGATTCAAAGCCAGCCTCAGCAATGGCAAGATGCTAAGCAACTCAGCAAGATCCTATTTCTAAATAAAATAGAAAATAGGACTGGGGATGTGGCTCCATGGTCGAATGCCCCTGAGTTCAATCCCCAGTACCAAAAAGAAACACTTAGGCATCGCTGTCTCTCTAAAGCCTTGCTTGCCCACCATGTACAGGATGCAGTATCAACAATAATAGATGTTACACTGCCTAACTTCTTATGATTACTGGTTTTTTACTTAATTGACAAGTAAAAAGAAGAGAACTGAGAAATTGTCTTTGGTCCTGGATGAGGTAGAAATTTTCTGGAAAGTGCAAACACTATGGAATCCAAGCTCCTGAAGAAAAACCCTATTCTCTGACCCTTCATAGCCTAAAACCTTCAAAGAAGAGGTTCTATAGCCTCTGCAGCTAACTGCTCCAATATTTATGAAATCTTATGGTTAAAAGATACTTCCTTCATTAAATTAAACGTGCCCTGTCCATGGAAACTCATGTTGTTTCATTGGGCCTGGATGGCAAGAGGCGACACTGGAAGACAAGAATAGTCCACGTTTCCCTTCCGTTCTCTTTCCAAGCCTTTTGATCTCTTTCCGTGGTCCCTCGTTGGCCTTCCCCTGTTGTTCTTTAGTTTTAAGGATAAAGTGGTCTGGTTGAGGTGGGCTTGTGGGTAAGTGTAAGTAGAAAAGGCCCTCTGACGTGTGCATTTTACCTCTACTTGTGTATCCTCCTTAAAGCGATGGCATTTTTACCTGCCAAAATTGGTTTCTGGTTTATGGGTTGCAGCTCAAAATCTCAAAGCTGAGTTGAAAGCCATTCCTGAGCTATCACTTTAGTTTTTTAGGCTATTTTGATGCAGTAGGAGATAGAGGGATGGGCAAAGAAAGATGTTTTGTTGTTTTTTTTCAGAACCAATATAAAGATACTTTGAAAATCAGTGGCATTAGCAGAATATCTAAGACATCAAAGTCAAAGGGTAGCATGGTATGGCAGGAAACTGAGACCTCACATTCATTGTTTGTAGATATGGGTTTTTGTGGGGGCGTTTTTGGTACTGGGGATTAAACCCAGGAGTCCTTTACCATTGAGCCACATCCCCAGCCCTCTTTTTATTTTTTGAGACAGGTCTCGCTAAGTTGCTTTAAGGTCTTGCTAAGTCGCTGAGGCTGGCCTTGAACTTGCAATCCTCCTGTGTTAGCCTCTGGAGTGGTTGAGATTGCAGACATGCACCACCATGCCTGCAGTGGATATTTGATGGCATTGTGAAGAGCAATCTATAGCACCTTGGAAACTTTATGTGCATATATGTGGTAAAAAAACTCATTGTCCTGGAATAGAAAAACAGATAAATTAGGACCTACTTATAAAAGTGAATACCATTCAATTGTTAAAGTGAATAATCTAAAATTATTTTAACACAAGGGATCAATCTCACAAATTAAAACAAGTGCTGTGTGATGGCACACACCTGTAATCCCAGCAACTTGGTAGGCTAAGGCAGGGAGATCACAAGTTCAAGGATAGCATCAGCAACTCAGCAAGACCCTGTCTCAAAATAAAAAATGAAAAGGACTGGGATTAAATCCCCACACACACACACACAAAAAAACAAGCTGGAGCTCTAAAAAGATTCAGTATAATTTCTTAAACATTGTAGAATGCTGTGTAGTATTTATGGGTTTATGCATACATAGTAAAACTATATAGTAAAATGATACTTAAATATTATGGATACTTCTGAGAATGAAGAGAGAATGAGCAAATTTTGTAAAATGCTAATCTGTTTGTCATGCACATAGTTGTCTATATCAGTTTTCTCTACTTTTCTATGTTTTTGGTTGTTGTCATTGTTTTGCAGAGCTGAAGTTGAACCCAGGGCCTGGTGCTTGCTAGACAAGTACTCTGCCACTGAGTTACACCCTCATCCTTTATTTTATTTTAAGACAGGGCCTCACTAAGTATGTATAGGCTGGCTTCCAACTTGCAATCCTCCTGCCTTAGCCTTATGAGTAGCTGGGATTACTGTTACATCACTCTGCCCAACTTACTTTTCTGGATGTTTGAAACATGTAATGTCTTCTTATTTTGAGAATTTAGATTCTGTAATAAGGAACTCATTCTACAAGCACTTTGAACTTAAAAGTTCCACAGCTAGGTAAAAAAAAAAGAAAAGGGTTTTCTAGGTGCAGTGGCACATGCCTATAATCCCAGTGGCTCAGGAGGCTGAGGAGGAGGATTATGAGTTTCAAAGCTAGCCTCAGTGACTTAGCGAGGCCCAAAACAACTCAGTGAGACCCTGTCTCTAAATAAAATATAAAAGCAGGGCTGGGGATGGGGCTCAAGGGTAAAGTGCCCCGGAGTTCAATCCCTGGGTACCAAAAAAAAAAAGAAGAAGAAAATGGACATCTCTAATCCCAGAAAAATAACTTCTTCTGTTCCTCTCTTAGGAATGTTCCTGGCTGATATCATTGAGAAATACTTTGTTTCCCCAACCCTGTTCCGAGTCATCCGATTGGCCCGTATTGGGCGTATT
The DNA here is from genome assembly GCF_021218885.2 of Marmota monax. Lineage (NCBI taxonomy): Eukaryota > Metazoa > Chordata > Mammalia > Rodentia > Sciuridae > Marmota > Marmota monax. Next base: position 32,601,422 of record NW_026695227.1, read on the forward strand.
TTGCGTCTGATCAAAGGCGCCAAAGGGATTCGTACCCTGCTCTTTGCCTTAATGATGTCCTTGCCTGCCCTGTTCAACATTGGCCTTCTGCTCTTCCTGGTCATGTTCATCTTCTCCATCTTTGGGATGTCCAATTTTGCATATGTGAAGCACGAGGCTGGTATTGATGACATGTTCAACTTTGAGACATTTGGCAACAGCATGATCTGCCTGTTTCAGATCACAACCTCAGCTGGTTGGGATGGCCTGCTGCTGCCCATCCTAAACCGCCCCCCTGACTGTAGCCTAGACAAGGAACATCCAGGGAGTGGCTTTAAGGGTGACTGCGGGAACCCCTCAGTGGGCATCTTCTTCTTTGTAAGCTACATCATCATCTCCTTTCTCATTGTTGTGAACATGTACATTGCTATAATCTTAGAGAACTTCAGCGTAGCCACAGAAGAAAGTGCAGACCCTCTGAGTGAGGATGACTTTGAGACCTTCTATGAGATCTGGGAGAAGTTTGATCCCGATGCCACCCAATTCATCGAGTACTGTAAGCTGGCAGACTTTGCAGATGCCTTGGAGCATCCTCTCCGAGTGCCCAAGCCCAACACCATTGAGCTCATTGCCATGGATCTGCCAATGGTGAGCGGGGATCGCATCCACTGTTTGGACATCCTTTTTGCCTTCACCAAGCGGGTCCTGGGAGATAGTGGGGAGTTGGACATCCTGCGGCAGCAGATGGAGGAGAGGTTCGTGGCATCCAATCCTTCCAAAGTGTCTTACGAGCCAATCACTACCACACTGCGGCGCAAGCAGGAGGAGGTGTCTGCAGTGGTCCTTCAGCGCGCCTACCGGGGACATTTGGCAAGGCGGGGCTTCATCTGCAAAAAGATGACTTCCAATAAGCTTGAGAATGGAGGTACGCACCGGGAGAAAAAGGAGAGCACCCCCTCCACAGCCTCCCTCCCATCCTATGACAGTGTAACTAAACCTGACAAAGAGAAACAGCAGCGGGCAGAGGAAGGAAGAAGGGAAAGAGCCAAAAGACAAAAAGAGGTCAGAGAATCCAAATGTTAGAGGAGAGCAAAAATGAAATGTTATATCAGTTTAAAACTTGCAAGTGAAAGATTGTTTACAAACTTCCTGAATATTATCAATGCAGAACAGCTGTGGAGACACTGTAACCTGAAGAACTATACCAAATGTAGTCTGCTTACCATGTGACACAGTTGCATCTTGAGCAGTGACCTGCCAAGGGCAAAGGACCCTGCTCCCTGAACTCACAGATTTTCTATTGCTTGGGCAGGTGGTTACTGCATGTTCCACATTCAGTCAATGCAACTTAGGACAAAACTAACAGGATACAAAAACAGGAGAGGCTGCCGGGACCAGCATATTTCCGTTGCAGCCAAATGGATTTTATTTTTTCATTTTGTTGATTCTCAGAAGCAGAAAGCATCACTCTAAAAATTTGTTTGTTCATGCAAACTATATTTGCATTCTTACATTAGTTAAGCTAAGCAGCAAAAAGAAAACACACACACACTCACATTTAGCCCATGTCATTTAATTGTCAGTTTCTTTGACATAAACCGCATCTTCTCCACATGGGCTTCACGTGGTTTGGAGATGGGTGGGGGAAAACAATCAGGTTTTTTCAGGCTGAGGAGGACTTGCTCAGGCCAATTCCAAACATTGTGCTCGTTCAATGCGTAGAAATGATTTGCATGATGGCATGCCGTGATCAGAAGTCATGCATGAGATCCATACACCACAGGACACTACTAATCCTGTCCCCTGCATTGGGTCAGCCTTTGGACAGGACCCAGCCCTGCACCGTTCACTGTATTTGGAGAAAATGGTAAGAGTTCCATACCGGCTGCAATTCTTTATATGAGTTCCTATAAGTGTTTCATACACCTTCTGGTAGGGAAACAGTCAATCAATTGACCACCACCAAAAACAAAAAACAATCCCAGTCCAACAAGCAGATGGATCCGTTGCGTGTATTTGTTTAACAAACATCTCTAACATACAGCCATTGTTGCACATTTTGCAAGATGAACTATTTAATGCTGCTCTGTGTCTAGTACATGGGGAGACTTTGATCCCGAATGGCTTGTACTATTAATGTCACTGTAAAACCAAATCCTAGGGCTAAAAAAAAAGTTCATTTGTATTTTGCAATATTTATGATGATTGTTTAGCCTTCATACTGGAGAACTGACACTTAAATGGGGTAGAGATAAAAGTGCTGTTCAGGGTAGCACGTTATCTCTAGGGGGTATTTTGGAGAACTTAAAATGACATTTTGTTGGGGGTCATGGGGTGCTCACTTCACCTAGTTTCATGCCCTTCTGCATTGTGGCTTTCTCTGGGCTTGGGTCAATATGGAGAAGGGTTCAGATCTTCTGAACTGTCCAGAGGGATTGTCACAAGCTCACACCTGCACACAACTTTCTTATTGGACCATTAGAAACTGTCCTCCTGCCTCCATCACATTTCCCCACTGAGCAGGACTTCCCTTTCCACCCTCACAGGGCTGGGTGAGGGCTGCAGCACTGGGGTATGGCTATGGTTTCTTTTGACTGTTACTAGAGCAACAGTCACTGCTGGGACCTGAGGTGTAGATGAAACCGCCTCTGAACCAAGCCCACTTGGTTTCTTTACTGCACTGGTTTTCATGAGAAAGTGACTTAATATTAATTCTGTAGGGTGTTCCAGCTTCCCCCAGCACATTCCCTCTCAGCCAGTTTTGCTCTCTGCTTAAAGACCTGCCCATTGTCATTGGAGGGTGGCTTCTGGGGGAGTGTCATCTTCATTCCATCTCCTACCCTATGGATGACAGTGCTAATCCAGGGGTATCTCATCTGATGACTAGGTTTCAAAGCCGACATGCTGCAGTTGAATGTTTCAGGAAGTCTGTTTGAAGAGTGAGGAAAGACTTTAGCATGGGAATCAAATCAAAATAAACTCTTCCTGAATCATACAATCGAGGGGGAAAAAAACCCAACCCATAATCAGACATACCAATCTGCCTTGCAGTAGATGTACTTTGGATGTAGTTTCACAGTCCACTTGACTTGTTTTGCATAGAACAAACCACAGCAAGTCAGTAAGCAGAACTTTCTTGTTGGACCATTAGAAACTGTCCAGCTCTCTTAAGCCTGCTTCTGCGGCCATCCATAGAGTTTTGTATTACACCTGATACCAGGTTGGGAAGGCATCTCTTTCAGTGTTCCTGCTGACTGCTAGGATGAATGTAGAGTACCATGTACAGGCTGCATTGTAAACAGCACAAAACAGAAGCTGACATGTGTGGTTATTTTTAAGAGAATTATAAATACTGTAATATATAATTTTATTTTATTGGCATGCCTTTTTGTAAATACAAATTAACTTATTAAATAGGAAATGGCTTCTGGCTTACGCCATTGTCATGTTTATTTTTATTTTTTATACTTTTTTTTCTTCTTAGAATTTAGATGCTGTCGGCCAATGTACATCCCCAAACCAGACAGACAGACAAAAAATTTTTTATTGCTACTGGTCTTTTCCAAAACAACAAAAAGTATATATTTTTGTTCCAATGTGCAATAAATTCTAACCACTTCTATGCAAGATTTGGCTAAACTTAATTGTTCTTAGGTCTTGAGATGGACAACAGAGCTATCCAGTCCCACTAGGTACAACAAGCGCTCATGCTAGTGATGTCATTAAGCTACTAGAGCCTACTAATGAGATTTTTCTGAGATCTGACCTTTTTCCTCCCCTCCACTCCTGATCCCAGCCCAGCGGGCCACCTCCTTAGTAACACATGGGCCTTGGTATCTGACACCCATCAGCCAGCTTCATAGGAAAGAAGCCACCTCCGCTGTATCTGAAGTTTTGTGGTTTTCTTTTCTTTTCTAACTTTTCCCACCTCTTATCCCTCGCCCATTATCCCTACACCCACTCACTTACTCTCTCACTCACCCGTCCTGCTCCACACCTCTTTGGTAGTAAATGACACCATCACCAGCAGTTTACACCCGCAGTTAACAGGCATTGAACTGAAAGAATCAGCGATGGCGTTCTGCACGCCCTCACTGGGTGAGTGAGTGGCAGCGCTTTGCCAAATATTAACAAAGCCAATCAAAAAGCAGCAGCAGCCACAGTATCACTGCACATATATATATATAGATATATAAATATAATATAAATATTTATTTTTTGTAGCCGGGTCCTTGGTGCAGTATTTATACTCCACAATCCACCTTTAAAAAAAGGACAAAAAGCAAAAAGATGTGTGATGCTGTTAATTTAAAATGCAGAGCCAAAGCCACTGAGCAGCAGCTGCCATGGTTGCTGGTTTGTGCGTGAAAAACACTTTCCAAACCCCCTCTTCTGTCCTTAACCTCCTTATTGCTTAGGATGAGGAGAGTCCATAATTTAAAGCAGAGGGTGAGAAAAGAAAAAACTTCCAAGTCAACACAACCTTCTCTTGCTCCTTCCTCAGTGAGCTGCTTTGGGCATCAGAAGTTGCTGGGGCAGAGAAACAGAAATGCCTGTCAAAGCCCCTGGAGCCACAGTGCCCAGGGGGTTCTTTTCTTTTTCGCCACAACCAATGTAAACTGTAAAAGACCAATAGTGTATTAGTGAATGCATGGAGGCCAACGCTGCCCTAAATGAGACGTGATTAAAAAAAAATACATCACTACTATAAGCCAAAAGGAAACAAAATAAAAATGACCCTTTTTACTGTACAAGGGAAGCCTGTCTTGGTGTGCATTTGTTGCTTGACCGTCCCAATTCTTAAGTCCGGGAGGGGTCTGGGAACTGGGACCTTAGCACATTTGGGGAAAGAAGGGGAATGGGACAGAGAGAGACACCAGAGGGTCTCGCATTTCTGGCTAAACTGAGATTGGAGAGAAAAGCCAGGTCCTCACCTTCCCAGATCCCCACTGAACCATTGCATGTGGTACCCACACCCCAGGCTGGTGCTTAGAGGCCCTTAAAAACTCCCTTCTCACCTAATCCACCTGGCGGAGCCCTCAGCTATGACTTAAGCCAACCCAGCTGGACTGGCCTCACCTCTGCCTTTTTCATCAGTGTGTTTAAAAAAAAAAAAAAATACCCCCCATGTTCCAAAGCTAGGGCAAGCACAAAATGCCCAACAGCCTCTGCTCTGCTAGCTCGTGCTGGGCCCTGCCCTCCATCACCCCCCACAGGTAGACCAGCAGACTAGTTCTGTCCATATTTGTGCAAGGGGGCACCCCCCTTAGAGACACCCCCCTCTAGGCTGTGTCTCCTGGTCCAGGAACACTCAGGAGGATCTTGAAGTGCCCACTTTAGCTCGCTCCAGTAGCTCCACTCTGGAGATGTGGCTGGTAGGTCAGTTCCCATTCCCGGCCCCTGGGGCCCCAGCCTCCAGGCTGCTGTGGCTGTGAGATTGCCATGCGTTATGGAGTCCTGGGCATCTTTTGTACTGATGCCTCTTTTCTTTTCTCAGATGTTGCCCAAACTTTTGCAAAAAGCTTCATTCATTTTCAGGTACCCCCTAAAGAATCAGCTGCAACTAGTCAACCAGGGGGACATCAGGAGAGAAGAGGAAATCTGGTTGGGGGGGGGGGTGCCCAAGATTTGCACCAGAGTCTTCATTGTGGCTCTATGCTTTCTTGGATTCCCTTTTCAAGGTTACCAAGATTTCCTTTATGAAAATGCTCCTGAGGCACTCCCTGCCCCTGCCCCCCACTGCTGTTTGCTGTACATAGAGGCTAAGTGGGGTGGGGTGGGCGGGTGTGCACATGTGGTGTGTGTGTGTGTGTGAAGAGTGTATATAAGTAAAGGGGAGTGTGGTCCAGTGGTTCCAGAAAAGGGACAGAACTCCTGTGTTCTATTCCTAGCTTGACCACTGGCTCGCTGTGTGGCCTTGGGCAAGTCACTTAACCTCTCTGTGCCTCAGTTTCCCCATCTGTAAAATGGGGATAATAATACTGACCTACCTCACAGGGGTGTTGTGAGGCTTTAACTAAATGTTTTGTAAAGCGTTTTGAGATACAGAGGCAAAGGCACTAGGGAAGGGCAAAGTATTATTTGGACTTAAGGAAGATGAAATGGTACCATAAATGCTGCTATTCTGAGAGCCATTTTAAACTGCACTGCTCCAACCACCCCCGCTTCTCATCACCAGAACAGCAGGTCGAGAAATGTCTCTCCTTTCACTTGCTTCTGGGGTTTCTGGTTATTCTCCACATTTTTCCCCCTTGCTGTACCTCCTTCCCTCATCCCCTCGACTTGTTCCCTGTTCTGTTTATGCGGAAATGGCAGAAATGCTAAGAAATGAGAATGTATAAGTGGATTGGTTTATAGTCTGAAATTTCAATTTTACTTTGTACTGTACATCTTTTTACTTTAGAATTTGCAATAAAGGGTTACGTCAATCTTGTTTTCAATTCTCCTCTTGGATTGGCCTGTCATTCTGTCATGGCTCTCACTCCTAAGCCCTGGACTCAGAAGTGGGTGGGAAAGGTCCTGGGCTCCAGCTGGAACTTCAGGAAGCCTTGCCTGAGTGGGGCAACTGGTAGGCAGCAGCCTCTGCAAGAGGGCGCCCCTCTCCCTGCACTGCCCCTGCACAATCCAGCAGCACCTCAGAGCAAACCCAGGGAAGCTGTGCATATTGTTCTGGTCCCATGTGTGTCTCAAGCTCCCTCATCCGGCACATACCATTCCTCTGGGACTCAAATTTTCAGGTCAGTGGTTCTGAGTTCAAAAGCCTGACTATGGCACTAAGAAACTGTGAGCAGGGTTTCCTGATGTCTAATAGAAATAACTTCCTTCTTGGGTTTGGAGGAGAAAATCAAATAATGTACAGAACTTCTTTGCACCAGCCCTGCACACAGACTGTGTTCAATAAGTGGTAGCTCTTAGTGGGAGAAAAACTGCAAGATAAGGCAGAACTAAGGCTGTTAAGAAGTGAGAGGTCCGCCCCCACCCTGCGAGACTGGCACCAGCGCCCCTGGTGTTCCATCTGCAGTCCACGGGCTAGGCTGGGCATTTCCAACCGACAACAAACTGCTCCCTCCGCTGGGCATTTTGGAACATTTTTATCAAACGTACAAGGCAGCACTCCTAAAGCCTGGTGCTCCCGTTTCACCACGGGGGGTATGGAGGCGAGGGGCAATCTGGCTCAGCTGCAACCCGAGCCCGGAGGGCTGGGGACGCGAGCGGCTCCCTAGTCAGAAGCGGCTCTGTTTCCCACCGGCGGTGCGCCTCGGCTGGCCTCGGCCGGGGCATGGTGGGTGGGTCACGGCCTCTGGGCCGCGCCGGGTCGCCATCGCGGCCAGTGATCCACAGCGTGAGCAGGATAAGCAGAGCCCCGGAGCCCAACGCTCCCAGGAAGCCTGTAAGGAGGCCGAGCGCCAGCGGCCCGGCCCAGCCCGCGGGGCTCCGCTCGTACGGGGGCTGCGGCAGGCGCTCCACGATCAGCTCTAGCTCGTCCCAGTTGGGCGCGTGATCCAAGGTGCGCCGGGGCCGCGGGGCCGCGGCGGGGACGTGGGCGGCGACTCCCGGAGGCGGCAGGTAGTGCTGCCCGAACTTGCGCAGCTGCAGCGTCGCCTGCTGGTGGAGGTTCTTACCGAGCTCCCGGGCCACATCGGGGCGACCAGTACGCCGCAGGGCCCGGGCCACACGGTCCCAAGACAGGGACAAGGCTTTGGCAGCCAGCCAGGACGCCAGGGCTTCCCGGCAATCGTCGGAAACTTTCCTGGGCTCGGTCACCTGGCTCGTCGGGACCTCAGTCGCCTCCCGCCGCCGCCGCCGCCGCCGCCACAGCTGGTCTGGAGACCCCGACAGGAGTGTTCGCGGCTTGGGCTTCGCCAGACGATTCTCGGAAAGCCGGGCCAGCTCGGCCTCCACGTCGGGCTCTGACGCCTCCAAGAGTGACCGAAAATGGCCACACTCCTCCGGAGTCAGCAGCTCGGCCAGACGGACGGCCGCGTGAGGGCCCAAGGCGTCCAGGGCCCCCGCCGGACCCAGCACCCAGCCCCAGAGCGCCAGCCCCAGAGCCAGAGCGCCCATCGTAGGGCCAAGTCCAGGACCTCAGCCTTTGCTGGGAGGGGCTCCGAATGCCGGCGGAGGCTGGGGTCCTCACTCCCATGGATTGTGGGAGGGCGGGGACTTCGAACCCTCAGGAACGGAAGTGCAGGAAGGGTCTCCGAGCCACAGGGAGTGGGGATAGATTTGAACACTCAGGGACTATGGGCTAGAGGCCCCAACCACCAGGATGAGGAGAAGGGCTTCCAACACTAGGACTGGTTGGGAAGGAAGACTCACTAAGCCCAGGAACTGCAATGAAAGGATCTGCGATAGCCACGGGTTGGGTGGGATGGGCCCCCAGAAGGCTAGGATTCTGGGCCCTTATATTGAAGGGCCACCTCCTTATTCTCGCTAATCTTCAAATTTGGCCAATTCCTTTTCTAGTTCACTTACCACACCCTCACCCTCCACCAAGAAGCCCTAGACACCCCTGCTCTCCATCATCCCCAATACCCAGTCAAGTCCTAAATTCTCTTGGGGATGACCTTGTCCTTTCTCATTCTTGCACAACTGCTCTGCCTCCATCCTAATTAGATAAGCACCTCCTCTGGTCTCCCATCCTCCACACACACTGGGGCTTCATTTCCCTAAACTTGTTTTATTTCCCCCCAAGAAAGCTTGGCTCTGGCTTTCCTTTGGCTCTTGGTTGGTACTTTTAGGCTGCCCAAAAAGTATCCCTGGCCTGCTCCCTGACTGGCAAACACACACTGCTTAGCCCAGACTCCATAAGCACCCCTCTGCTTGCCCTTGCCCCAGCACCGTGCAGCTCTGCCTTTCCACTGTTTCGCCCACTGGACTAGCTGATGCTGACCACCCACACAAAGGATGCTGATGACACCACCCTGGATCCAGCCACTAGACTGTGAAGTGTATCCACTGTCCCCATCGCAACCAGCAGGTAAGAGGGATTTAGATTTGTTGAATCAATGTATAAAATCTTAACTTGCAAAACAGTCCTCTGTCCACTTCAACCTCCCCACCACATATGTACCATACTTTTTTTGTGGAGCTCTAGCTTTTCTCCCCACCCTCATCCTGCCATAATGGGTATGAACCCAGGGGTACTCTATCACCAAGCCACATTCCCCAGTCCTTTTTATTATTTGAGACAGAATCTCACTAAATTGCCCAGGCTGGCCTGCCTCAGGCCTTCCAAGTAGCTGGGATTACAGGCATATGGCACGGCATTGGGCTTAAGCCCCAGTTCTTAACAGAGAATTTGGAGATTCTACTGGTAAAGTCCCAGCTGACTTCTCCAATCTCACTTACCTACCCCTCCCGAGCCTATTTCTTACTTCATACTCTTGGATTTAAAAAAAAAAAAAAAAATCACACTGCTGCATAGTCCCACACAAAAGATGCTGATGATATCATTTCCAGCCTCCATGCTTTTCTGGGCCATCCTTCCTATCTAGGAAGATCCCTGAAACTCTATCACCACCACTGGTTGGAATCTTTTCTGGGCATTCTTGAGATAACCTGTGCATCATTCATCAGGACGCTGATCTGGAAATTAGAGAATTTATTCAACAAACTCTTTTTTCAACAGTGTCTGCTATGCACCAAATAGGTGTATCAAATGTGAGAATATAAAGATTGGCATTGGGGCTGAAGGAGTAACTCAGTGGTAGAGTGCTTGCCTAGCATTTGAGAGGCTGAATGCCTGGCGAGCATTCTCTATGCAGAATGAATGACAAAGTCCCCCAAATAACTTTTGCTGAAGACACAGAAATATCCACAGAGCCACAGCAAGGATACTGGCAGACCTGAGGGCCCAAGCATTCTCAGAGGACTCCCCACATCCCATCACCCCCAAGAAATCCTCTGGAAACCATATGTCATCACTTTAATACTGTGTAATTCTTTCTTTTAAAATACAGTCTCTTCTGAGGTAGACAGACCACAACTGCAGAGCATCATCAGACAGGAGATAAATACGTCCATGTACAACACGCAGCAAAATGAGGTAGAAATGGTTACAGCTGGAGGAGAGGATTCCAACCCCAATCTGGGTAGAGGAAGCAGAGGGCCAGTTTGCCCTCCCCCACACCCTGCCCTTGGATTCTTTGGTATGCCCCCACCCAATGTTGCCAGGGCTGGAGCTTCCCTGCCCTTCCTGCCCTATGCCTATGAGGTAGGTGCCGGTAGACTGGGGGCTGTCTTCTTGTGCAATGCTCCCCAAGCCCGGAGGTCAGAAAGGGCCCAGCAGAGGAAGCAACGGGGGCCCTGGGTCTTAGTCAACAAGCTCCTACCCACTTCCAGGGCTGCCTGCCTTGAAGGGAAGGCTGGGATCCCAACCCCACTTCCCGCCACCCTCCACTCCCCACCCCACCCCACCCAAACCTGAGAACGAATCCCCTCACTCCATTCTCCCTTTAAGGTTCTTTCCGAGCAAAACCTTGCAGCCACAGCTTCTGAGGCACCAATGTTCTGCGAATCGATAGGCTGGCTTCAAGGAGAAAGGGTCAGAAAGATCCAGGGTGAAGAGGGGGAACACACAGCAGCCCTCCTATTAGCACTCCTAGGCAGCACGGGCCCTCAATGCTCCAGCTCTGAAGTGTCCCACACAGACACACTCCCTGCCAAGAGAATAGGGTGACAGACTATAGGAGCTGTAGGGCAAGCAGCAAAGGCAGGGGAGGCTGGGGTGGGAGAGAGAGAAGGAGGTGGGGGGTGTTCCCCCTTTGAACCAAAATCAGAGTTGTGAAAACTGGGAGGGGAGCAAACTACTAAAGCCCCATCCAAGAAGGAGAGGAATATGGTTCTCAAAGAAGAGCTCCAAGCCTGCTGGCAAATTTCTGGGGGCATGAAAACTAACCATCCTCAGGGAAAAACACCCTTCCATTCCAGACCCTGAAGTGTCAGGCATAGGAGTCTAGGAGAGCAGGGAGGCACACTTCCTTACACAGCTTTCTCTGGTGAGGGATGCTTGCCCCTCCTCAGAGCTCACAGCAAAGGCGGCTAGTAGTCAATTTTATGCCTAACCATATTTGTGGCCAAAGGCCGTCCCTCTCCAGGGAATCCTCTTTGCCCAAGTCATAGAGGATTTTTGCCAAAGCAAGGGCCAAGTGACCTCTCTGGGGACTTTCTGCCTGGGTCATCTTCCCATCTGGGCTCTCCTCCTAGGGCAGAAAATGGGCAAGGGCACCCCAACTCTGGATAAACCCTGCACAGAAAACTTGAAACTAAGGGGTGGGGCCAAGAGGGGAGAGCAACAGGAAGGGAGGAAAACCTACCCACTTCAAATCCCACATCCCCTTCCCACACACGGTGCCTATTGGCTGGGTCCTGGGGAGGAAGCCCTTAGAAATACATTCTGCTTCTGTCCCAGGAACAGCCAGGGATGTGAGTGAGCACTGGGTCTTCCTCTGCCCTCCCACAAGCCTCTCTAGATTTGACTCTTCTAGAAGTTTGCTCCCCTGGGGTGGGGGGACACACAGGAGAGCAGCCAAAGTCTAACATTCTTTCTGAGGTCAGTTTCTTCCTGAGTTGTCAAAATAAAAAGAAAAACATCAAATTCTACAACATCTTACAAAAATAAAAAGCCTAAAATATTAAGCTACATTTCTGGGACTTCCCCTCAAAAACAAACCAAGTAAAAAACCCTTCTTTGGGTGGCTTTTTTTCTTTTTCACTTGCCCCTCACCCCCCAGACCCAAGGTTTCAGCGGGGTAAGGGGTAAGAGGATACAGGGGGACTCCCTACTACGTCCTCCTCTCCACCTGGGCCTCCAGATCTCCTGCAAATGGTCACTACAGTATGAATGACAGGGATAAAAGGCAGGGAGGAGCGTTAAAGCACAGAAACCAAGAGACACAGGGACGCTGGAGTGCAAGGGACACAGAGAGTGAAAAACAGAAAGGTGGGAACAGAAGGAAGAATCAGAAGAGGTACAGGGGCAGCATGGGGAGGTCAGTGACAAAGTGACAGGAGAAAAAAACTGAGCGAATGCACGGAAGAGGGAGTGGGGGAGGAGGAGGGTGCCATTCTGAGGAGACCAAAGGATTGTGGCGAGAGAGCAGGAGTTCCTTAGGGCCCAGGTGCCAGCCCACGCAGGGTGTGCCCGGTCCACCGAACTGAAACGGCGAGAGATCCCGTCCACAATAAATAGGAAAAACCTGAGTACACGGCGCATATGGCATCGATCTGCAGGCAGAAGCATTTTCCTTCGCAAGGAAAACAAATCCACCGGCAGAGCCCTCTTGTCCCCCACCCACATTCACCACCCGGACTCCCTCCCAGTCGAGTTTGGCCAAGGACATTCCCCGCCAAGCTGAGGAGGCGGGGAAGGAGGGCCGACGGCTTCCAGGCCTCCCCCGCGCGCCATCAGTGTCCGGAGCCATACATTTTGTCCCACTCCACGAACGAGTCCAGCTCCTTGGGGGAGGCCCTTGGGCCCACCTTGGCCAGCGCCGCCTCCAAGTCCTTGTAGGAGAGGGGGCGCTGCAGCCCCGGGAGGCCCACCCCAGCCGCTGCCTGCTGGCACAGCTGCCCCAGCTCGCCCCCTGAGAAGCCCTGGGTGCCCTGGACTAGGGCCGCGAGCTCCCGATCGTTCAGCGCGCAGCCCTGCTGGGCCAGCGCCCGCTGCAGGATCTGCCCGCGGGCCGGACTGTCTGGCAGCGCCACGTAGAAACGGAGAGCGAAGCGCCGGCGGGTCGCTTCGTCCAGAGCCGCGGGCCGAGAAGTAGTGCCCACAACTAGCACGCCATCTGCCCTCGCGCCGCAGCCACTGTCCAGGCAGGCCAGGAGCGGCGCCTGCAGCGCACCCGCGGCACCGTCATCCCGGGCGGGGAGCAGCGCATCCAGTTCACTGATGAGGAGCACAGCCGGAGGACGGCAGCGCGCAGCCGCGAAGGCGGCCTGGAGGAGGCGCGCGCCCTCGGAGGCGCCCGGCGCTGCAAGACTCGCACCGCGCACGCGCAGCAGCGTGGCGCCTAGCTGTGTGGCAAGGCAGCGGCCTAGCAACGCTTTGCCGGCACCCCGCGGACCGAAGAGCAGCACTGTCCGCGGCGGGCGCGGGCTGCTGGGATAGACGGGCGGCCTCAGTAGCGGCCACACCAGCTCCTCCTCCAAAGCCGCTTTGAGCGCGCCCTGGCCTGCCACGTCTGCCCACTGCACCGGGGGTCCGCAGTCCACCATCTTGCTGGTAACCAGCTCCAGCGTACCCTGGTCCACACCTTTGGAGGGCTCCACGGGCGGCACCGCGAAGCCCCCATGGGGAACCGACGCCGGGGCCCTCTCCGGAAACTTTTCAAAGGGCTCAACTTGCGGGCCGTAGACTGGGGAGCCCAGGACCTTGAGAGGGACACCGCCACCGTACTTGCCCGACGCCTCCTCCGCGGCTCCCGGCGGCTTCGTCCGGAACCCGTTGCCCCGACACTCGCCGTTGTCCGCGGCGGGATAGGAGGCGTTGTCAACCGCTGGGGCCTTGGTGGGCTCATAAACGTACTTGCGGTACCGACCCTCTGCGCCCTCGTCGGCCGCCTTTCGCTTCAGTGACACGCCGGCGTCCGCGCTCGGAGTGGCCGCCTGGAAGCCGTAGGAGGTGGGCGTGGGCCGGGGCGGCGCGGGCGCGGGCAGGGGCGTGGGGGCAGCCAGGCCCGAAGGCAAGTAGGGGGCGGGGGGCGCGGCCGGGGGTGGCGGGAGAGCGCCGTAGCCCGGCTGCGCCGCGTAGCCCCCCGCGGAGTAGTTGTACAGAGGCGCCGAGGGGCCGTACCCGGGCGGGGGCGGGGGCTGCAGGAGTGCGGCCGGGGGCGGCGGGGGCAGAGCGGCTCCGGTCTGAGCACAGTAGCCTGGCGCCAGGTAACCTCCGCCGTAGCCCGCAGCGTACTCGGGCGCCGCCGACGGGCCTCCGCACGCGTTGCCGGCATATAGGGGTTCAGACAGGTTCCCTGCTAGAACCGGGGAGCCCCCAAGGCCCCCGGAACCGCCCCCACCTCCGGCCTTGGTTCCCGGGAGGCCTTCGTGGAGTGAGGCCAAGGGATAGGGTGGGTCTGGCCCGGGCCAGGGCTCCGGCTCTCCCTTGGCACCATTGAGGAAGGCGGTGTCCCCGTAGCCGCCCAGGGAAGGGCGCTCGTACGGTGAGTCCAGGACCCCCGAGTACTTCTCTGCATACCGCTTGAGGAGATTGGAAGCAGTGAGGGCAGAAATGTCGTCGTGTGCCCAAGCATAGTGGCAGCGTTGTCGACCCCCCGGGGGCAACTCCAACTTGTGGGCTGGTGATGGGGTGGTGGAGGAGACATCCAAATGCTGCTCTGGCCACTGGTTGAGGGGCTGGGCGTGTTCCGGTGTCCAGTGCATCTTCGACAGAGCTGCAGACAAGTGGGAGAGGAGCAGCGGGTGAGGTCCTGCAGGGCCTAGGAGGACTCAACTACTACTACTTATGGCTAGACTCCCAGCATCTACCCTCTCACCTACACTGTGCTGGGCATCCTTCCTTCAGGCACCAAATACCCTTCTGACCCAGGATTATCTGAGACTATTTTTCTCAGAGCCAAGAGGGATCTGGAAACAACTTGGTTGGTCCCTGCTTCCCTCTGTAGGCAATGGATACTATTTTGTCCTGGTTACACCAGCCATGCCTTCAGTAGGACACATGGTCCATACTTTCAAACCTCATGAAGTGAAGCGTTAGGAACTGGGAAGTGTCAAACCCAGGTGGAGCTCAGTTAACAGGTGCTTACTGCTCACCCACTATGTGATGACTGCTGCAGATGCACTAGAATTATGTAAAGATGAGTGAGACCTGCCAAGGTTTCCTGGCCTACTGACCCAGCAGTTTAATTCCTAAATGCTCTCCTTGCCTCAGCCTTCCTTCCCTGAGATTTCAAGGCTCCCTTTGGACCTGAGGTCAGAGGATGTGACAGTGCTTCATGGTTGTCCCTGGGAACCCAACTGGCTGGCCCAGGAGCATTCAATTCCTTGCCACTTGCTTTCTTTCAGCCTCTGCCTATTGAAGTCAGAGCGCCTAACTTCCAGATCTGATTGTATATAATGGCTGTGGACCCAGCTCAGGTGCTGCCACCTACCTCTTGCCCAAAATGTCTCGCCACAACAGAACTATTATTTAGAATATAAATACTCTGGAGAAGATGGGGAAGCTGAGTACACAGCAGTGCACATCATAGAAAGTGGATCACAAATTTGTCTTTTAGCTTCCCAGGCACCAAATAAAGAGAGATGTGAATAGACTGACTTTGCAAAATAAAAACACCATTCCTCAAAAAAAGTAAAAGTGTTGCTGGCATAGGGATCCTGGAACTTTTATTTGTGGACCTAGGGAAGCAGATCTGAGATGTAATAAACAAGGTCCTTCTTGACATCTGTGCCATAACAGAGCAGACAAGTTCCAAGGCTGTTTCACATACTGTCTTATAATACAAGTAAAGGCACAAACCAAACACTGGTAGAAGAATCCAATCCCCGAGAAACAGCATTGTCCAGGCACTTGGCTCCAATGAGTCAACCTGATCCTAGGATAAGCTTTCAAAGACAGAATGCACCCAGGGCCTCATGCATGCTAGACAGGTGCTCTGAGCTACTCCTTCAACCCCTCTTCAGCAATTTTTATTGAGCAAATGTTAAGTGTTTTGCTAGGCATGTGGCAAGACTGAAAAATGAATAGCATGGTTCGGCCAGGTGGAAGAACAGGCAACATCCTCTGGAAGTGAGAAAAAGTGTGTGCTAGGGGCTTTAGGGCCAGGACAGCATATCACACCTAATTGAAAAGGCCTCACCAAGGAGTTGGTGTCTTTACTGGACTTGGAAGGGTAAGAGACCAAGTTGATCAGACAGGCTGGAGGGAGTGGTGCATCCCAAATTAGAGGACCAACACCTTCAAAGGTGTATTCATTTAGAAAACTAGGGCTGGCTGGGTGCAGTGGCACTCTCCTCTAGTCCCAACACTGAGAGGCAGAGGCAGGGGGAGTGCCTGAGCCCAGGAGTTCAAGACCAGCCTGGGTAACCTAGTGAGACCCCATTTCAAAAGAATGAGAAATTCAGAACTCAGCTACCTCATATGTCCTAATCCATTCCTCAAGGCTCTTCACTGATACCCTCTGGAAATTTGTCATAATAAATCGACAGATCTACAATGTCTGTGGTGTGAATTGTGCCCTCTTAAAAGAAAGGCTCCCAGGCTGGGGATATAGCTCAGTTGGTAGAGTGCTTGCCCAGCACCACAAAAGAAAAAAAAGGAGAAGAAAGGCTCCTATGCAATGCACAACCGCCGCCCGTACACTGTGAGCCTAAAGAGAGCACCAAAAAGTGGTTAAGTCACCAGAGGCTTGAATGTGGGGGAATGGTAGAAGAGGCTGAAAATAGTCAAGTCTCAGATTCCTCACCTTTGGCCCAACTTGCAGCAGCTGGTTGATAGCACACTAACTCTGTTAATTCTTATTACTGTGGCTATGAACTGACACCAATTGCAGAAGACAGTCTTTGAAAATAAAATGATTTACTGTCATAGCTAGTACCCTAGCGAAGGCGTGAGCAATAGATACTAAAGCTTTAAAGGGAAGGTAAATTTAAGTTCTAGAGGTTGCTTTGTTCCCGTGTGAGGAGTAACATTGGCCACCAAAGGCAGGAGGGAAGAACAGAGACTGACAGAGCTGAGTGTGTGTGTGTGTGTGTGGCAGTGGACAGTGGACATTTTCCCAGCTCTTGGTGAGAAGGGGTCTCCAAAGATCAGAGCTGTTATCTGGTGTCAAATGGGCAACTTCCTAGAACATCAAAAATCAAATGGCCTGGCATGGCCTGTAATCCCAACAACTCTGGAGGCTGAAGCAGGAGGATCACAAACTTGAAGCCATCTTAAGCAACTTAGTGACACCCTATCTAATAAATAAATGAGCTGGGAATGGTGGTGAATGCCTGTAATCCAAGCAGCTCGAGAGGCTAAAGCTGTAGGATCGAGAGTTCAGAACCAGCTCTCGGCAATGGCTAGGCGCTAAGCAACTTAGTGAGACCCTGTCTCTAAATAAAATACAAAGTAGGGCTGGGATATGGCTCAGTAGTTGAGTGCCCCTGAGTTCAATCCCAGATACCATAAATAAATAAATAAATGGAAAGGATGGAGGATGTAGCTCCATGGTAGAGCACCTCTGGGCTCTATCCCTAATACCACCAAAAAAAAAAAAAAAATCACAAGTGGTTCTGGTTGTAGGGTCATGTAAGGTAACGTAAAAGTCATACAAAAATGCAAGACACAGTGGTGTACCCCTGTAATCCTAGCAACTGGGAGGCTAAAGCTGGAGGATCACAAGTTCAAGGCCATCCTCAGCAGCTTAGCAAGGCTCTAAGCAACAAAGTAAAACCCTGTCTCAAAAAGGGTTGGGGTCTGAGGTTGTGGTTCAGTGGTAGAGTGCTTGCCTAGCATGCATGAGGCACTGGGTTCGATCCCCAACATCACATTTAAAAAATTAAAAAATAAAATAAAGGTATTGTGTCCATCTACAATTTAAAATATTTAAAAAATAAATAAAAGGGCGGGGATGTGGCTCAGTGGTTAAGTGTCCTGGTACCAAAAAAAAAAAAATTGCAAGTACTGTTATTACATCAAGTCCAAACCTAATTTTTGGTTTTTGTGGTATTCCCCTTCCCACTTTACTGCTATCTGTGCCTTGGCTCCTTAATTATAAATATGGTACAGTGAGATTTACCTTTGACAATAGCATTTACCCAAAGCTGGGGAAAAGAGACCCCTTCCTAGAAGACACAGACACAGTTACAAAGGCCCTGGACCTAGTTCTACTCACACCCATTTCCTCTCCCACATACCAGACCCTCTCTTCCCCTTTCTTGGTGCCATGTGGTGTCCTTCATCCCCTGGTTCCCCAAAGACTTGGGCCAGCTCCCTCTCACCAGCGTCTGCCCTGGCCTCTAGAAGTCTTCACTCAAATCCCTACCCCCACCACCAAGCACTCACCCTGGTCATCACTGGGAATCACTCCATTTCAGAAATGGGACCCCAAGAACCTACCTCCTGTCCTCCACACCTGCCCTCCCAGCTTCAGACCTCTCTTTTCTCCAGGACTCAGCCCCTCTCCAGAGGGGACCTAGTCACTGACATTTCATCCACACCATTTGTTCACTACCCTGAGTCTTCTCAGATACTTCTCAGGATCATTTTCTTCCCATTTTAGCCCGGGGAGAGGGGGGATCACTAGCCCCCCACACACACTTTTTTTTACCTTTATCTACATCTGTCCACTTTGTGTAGACCAGAAGGCCTGATGGTCCACCTACCCCAGCCCTTGGTTTTCTCCTGCCTAGGCTGGGACCTTGCCCCATCAGTTATTCCTCCACCCTGCTTCCTCCCCATGGCAAGTGTAATTCTTTCCCATCTTCAAAATGACTTTTCTTGACTGTGGGTTCCCCACTAGCTACCAGCCTTTCTCTTTCCCTCTTCCTCATTCTTTGGTGCACCATTATCTACAAGTAGCAATATGGCATTTGCTACACGTCCTTTCAGTTATCTAACTTCTGCTACTCAGTTCCAGAGCCCTGCATTTCCCTGAAAGAACAAAGATCTGGTCAGAATTCAACTACCCAAGGGCCAGGTCCAACCAAAGGGAAAAAAGCAAGGCTGCCTCAGCTGTATACAGGCTGAGAGCACTGGCTTGCTGAGTTCATACACACCAGTGTGCAGAAGTGTAGACAGTTGTAGGCCCACATGCTCACATACGTGTGTGTGCCTGGCACATATGTACATGCACACCAGAGTACAGTCTCAGGTGCTTCCTAACAGACCCAGGCACACCATGGTGTTGCCTTCCTCCTGTGTGCCAGCCTGGGTTGGAGAATGCTGTCCCCTGCCCTGCATTTTACAGCCCTCTTGCTTCTCACAGACCTCCCCAGCCCTCAATTACCTGGTACTTTGCCTCCTGTGCCCTCTAAGAGGGGGTCTTCCCAGGAGAGGGACCCCCAGCCTCCCTTCTAGGCTCACAGACCTCACTGCATAACCCTAGATCAGTTGACTGGAGGTGAGGCAAGACCCTGGGACTTGGGGAAAAGTGTGGGCTTTGAATCAGGAAGTCTTATTTGAATGAAGCCAGTCCCAGACACTATATAGGCAGGTTCCCTGATCTCACTAGACCCCTCTGTTAAAGGGTATAATCATTGCCAGGCAGAATGGCTATGAGCTTTAAACAGATAATGGGTGCAAAGAATGCAGTCCAGTGTAGGGTATGTAGTATACAAACAGAGCCCAAGCAGTAGCCCCAACTTTGCTGAGTGACCGAACAGTCACTTCCCCTTGGAGGAAGTGGAGCTGAAAGGTTCTGTGAGGTAGGTTCCTTCCGGCTCTGATGTCAGGCCCATTCTCATGCCATTTTCCCAGCATCCACACACCAGAGATGGAACAGCCTCTTTTCTATTCTTTACCTGTCTTATTAGTCCTGAGACAGATGTTTTATAATCCCCTTTCAACAGATAAGAAGGCTGAGGTATAGAGAGACTAATATATTTTCTATGTCACACAACTTTGCCACAGTTAGAGACAGGAGTCAGAGGCCAGAACCCTAACACTTAGTCCATCCAGCCCTTTGCTTCTGCAACCAGAGAAAAGCATGAGGCCATGACAGCAACACTCACTATGACATTGGGGCCTGAGAAGCAGCCTAGCACTGGATATTTATCCTTCGAACTAGGCAGAAGAATATGTGTCTTTTCCTGGCCAAACAGCCCACATATGATGATGGTCCCTTTCCCTGTGAATTTGCCATCAGATGACAACACACAGCCCTGGCCCAGGCACACAACTCCTTACTTGGGTTTTGTGGCCTTTCCTAATGGTAGCTGGGACTCTGAGAAGAAAATGCTTTTTCCATGACTACCCAGTCTGGGAGCCTTGCTTTGCTATACCCACGGAAGGCAGCCCTTCAAACTTACAGGCAATTAATAAATAGTTGTAGAATTACTGAATATAAGAGTAAAATGATGCCTAAAACCCCTCTCATTCTTAGGAAGTCTTCCAGGATTGCTGAGCAGTGACTCAGCCTTCACAACCTACCCAAACCCTTCTGCACTGATTCCCATACACCCTCTATTACATCCCTGAGGTCTCACTGCCCACAGATCCTGTGAGTGCCCCTCTTATCCCTGTGATGCCCCTGGGCATCAGGCCTGACATAGGCTAGAGACACTCCACCCCTGCCCCACTCTGACACCCTGTGGCGGCGGACACTGAGCTATCCACTGTGACCACAAGCAAGACACCTAACCTCATTAAGCTTCACTTTCTTCATCAAGTCAGCTAAGACCAGTGGTTTAGATGGGTAGACCTCAAACTTTTTCACTAGAACCCTAAAGTGTTCTTAAAAATTTAAATAAATTTTATACATGGTAGGGTTGGAAAGGGCTCCCACAACACAATGTCTACACCTCCCTCCAACCCTTTAAGACCCCATCTGGAGCTTCAGAAATTCTTTGATTCTGGATTCCATTACCCACAGGGAAGTAAGAGGACTGGGCAAACAGGATGTGGGGGCAGGGTAGAGGAGGGGCAGCTAGATGGCGGCTCCATGCCTGTGTGGAGAAGGGGCCGATGCTGCCCTTCTGAGCAAGCTTCCATTATCTCAGCCTGGGACAAAAGGGCTGGAGTGGAGAATCCCATTGTGGGGCCTCCGTATGGAGATCTCATTAATCTATTCACAGAGGCTCCCACAGGCCTTTTGTCACAGGGGTTTTTTTTTTTTTTTTTGGTCCACTGCTTACAACTGATGCCCTGGGGGGTCTCCAGCCCCTGGCAAAGCTTGAACAGGGCTGTGCCCCTCCTCTGGACTTTGCCTCTCGTGCCAACCCCCCCCCACTACTATGAGAGGAGACAGAGAGTGACAAGACTCTGGAGGACTGGTCACCTGCCACAGCCCTTGCACCCACCACACAGGAACCTCTTCCCCCCAGTCCTAGGCCAGAGAACAGCCCTCCCGCACAGAACCCTGTCTGGGAAATGTTCTGGGGCCTGGCACAGGGCTTTGCATGGATGGGGCTCAGTGCGTGTCTAGGAATGAGCAAAGGATGCTAGAGAGAGAGCCACAAAACTGTGGCTTCAGGGCTGCAGCCCATTTTCTGCAGGTGCACTGTCTTGCAGCCTCCAGCACTTTTGTGATACCTTCAGATGCTAGCCACTGTGTGCCAGCTGTTAGGCAGAGATTGGATCAAACTGCAACCCATGTTCATGAACCTGATCAGCTAACAGGTCAGATAAAGTAGATGTGGTCCATAAGAAAGGAAGGGGAGAGAGAGGGAGGAAGAGAGGGGAGGAAACAAAGAAAGGAAGGTCTTAAAGGAGAAAGGAGGGTTGGGGAGATGTAGGCCAAAAGTTTGAGTTAGGAGAAATAAGTTCAAGAGTTCTATTGTCCTTCATGGTGACTATAGCTAATAATGTATACTTGAAAATTGCTAAGAGAGTAGATCTTAAATGTTTTCACCACAAACAATAAGTACTTGAGGTTATGCATATGTTAACAAGTTTGATTTAGTCACTTAGTCATACAGCAGTGTACACAAATAATAAAGCATAGCAAAGCATGTTGTACACCATAAATATATACAATGTTAGTTGCCAATTTTAAAACAAAATGCAGTTTTGAAAAATAGACAACTGCTGATTTTCAGCTAATGAGGCATCACAGTAATAGAATTGATAAATTGTTTTTTTAAGTTCATATAGCTAGAAAAGAAAAAGAAAGAATTCTGGAAGTTCAGGCTACTTGGGGCTGGGGAATCAGGGAAGCACCTGAAATAGATCTGGGAAAAGGGAAGCAATATGTGTATGGACTTAAAGTCCCAGCTTGGAGAGTACAAGGAGCAGAGCTGACAGGAAGCCTGGCACCCAAGCCAGTTCTCTCATTAAGTCCCCACCACCCTCCACCTAAGTGCAGATGATAATAGTGAGATGTGGCTAGTCCAAGATCACTCACCTCTCGGAAGGCAAAGCTTGACTCAGAACAGGGATCTCTTCCCCCTATGCCACAAATTTTCCCACCTACACAGGCTGTGGCCAGGCACACATGCCAACTGAAGAGCAGACCCCTGAGGGGGCATAAGATCTGACACTCTCCTTCCCAGTTCTTAACCTTACTCCATGGCTAGAGAAATAATGAAGAAGCGCTGAGGAAGGGGCATGGAAAGAAGAGGATGGGGGATACAAGCCATAAGCTGAGGAGTGGGAATGGTCAGGACAGGTGGAAATTGCTGGAATGATTCTCCACATGTGTTTGGGCAAGATGCTTGTTCTATATTTACTGGCTGAGAACATCACAGGCCTTTCTGATCCTTTGTTGAGGGGGAACCAGCCCAACAAAACAGTGCAAGCGGGGCTGGGGATGTGGCTCAAGCAGTAGCACGATCGATCGTCTGGCATGTGCGGGGCGCTGGGTTTAATCCTCAGCACCACATAAAAATAAAATAAAATAAAGATGTTGTATCCACCGAAAAACTAAAAAATAAATATTAAAAAATTCTCTCTCTCTCTTAAAAAAAAAAAAAAAAGCAGTGCAAGCCGGCTTTCCTCCCCATGAGGACCTAAGGGAATGCACACAGATCCCCAAAAAGCATGAAAAATTGCCCTGCTCATTTAGGGCCTCAACCATCTCAGAACTTCCAGAATTCTTTCTTTTTTCTAGCTATGTGAACTTGAAAAACAATCTGTCAGTTCTATTACTGTGATTCCTTATTGCCTAGAAATCAACAGTTGTCTATTTTTCAGGGCAATACATGCATTTTGTTTTAAAGTTTTAATTTTAAATTGACAACCAAAAATTGTATATATTTATGGCTTACAACATGCTTTGCTCACTCAATGCTGCCCACCTGATGTGCCCTTCCTCTGCCAACTAAGTCTTTCCCATCCTTCAAAGCCTACAGCAAGTCCATCTTCCTTCATGTACCGTTCCTGGCCACTCCAGCTCTAACTGACCCCTCACCTTCTTGGGGAAGCTGGTGAAAGTCCCTCTTGTTAGCAAGAACACAGGACAGATGAACTGTCTATGTGCTTCCTCTTGCACCCTGATCCCCTCTGCTTTCAACACTCAGGGACAGTGTCCCCTCAAATTTCCTCTGTCCAGCAGGGTCAATTTCCCCCTCTACTGAGTCCTCATCAGCCCACAAGTATGCTGTTATTTTTCCACTTTGAGGGAGTAAAAAAGCCTACAATATTCTTAGTCTCCCTCCAACTACATTCTCTGCCTGCTTTTTACCTTACCTATCACCACTACCCGCCCCCAAAAAAAGTGTAATAGTTGCCTATATTATTTATGATCCCTCTTCTTTTATTTCCCCTGAAATCAACCAGGCATTTGCATCCAGAACTCCACCCGCCTACACCTCTTCATGGTCCTCATTGTTCTGACTCATCTCCCTCAGAAAGTCACCGCCCCCCCCTTAGGGACACCAGGACCACCTGCTCTCCTGACAGCCTGTTTCCTACTCCTCGGCCTCTTTGGCTGCCCAAGCTCCTGCCCCTCCCTCTGCTCTTAAGTACTCCAGACCCCCAAGCCCAGGCTAGCTCCTGCAGTCCTCCATTCCCTCTCCAGGCAGTTCCTTGGAAGATCTCATCCAGTCTTTCAGCTTTGACCATCACCTGGGTGTTGACATTTCCTAGACATGGTTCTGCAGCCTAGATTTCTTCCCTGCACTCCACACTGTCCACCCAACTTTCTTCTTGACATCTCCACTCCAATACTTAATTGGCATATTTTACATATCCAAAAATCAAATATCTGCTTCACCACGTCCACAACCTAACCCTCCTCAGTCTTCCCTATCATAGGAAATGGCAGCTTCATCCTATCTAGTTACTCATACAGAAACTTTGGGGTCATCCTTAATTTCTCTTTCACACTTTAGACTAACAAATCCAATAGGCCCCAGCTTCCAAATGTTTATGCAGAATGAAACCTCACCACCTCAGGGCCCCCTCTCACCTGGGTAATCACAGAGGCCTCCAATTGTGCCTCCCCACTTCTTTTTATTTTTGAGGGGTACAGGGGATTTAACTCAGAGACACTCAATCACTGAGCCACATCCCCATCTATTTTATTTAGAGACAGGGTCTCACTGAGTTGCTTAGCACCTCACTTTTGCTGAGGCTGGCTTTGAACTCTTGATCCTCCTGCCTCAGCCTCCCAAACCACTGGGATTACAGGTGTGTGCCACTATGCCCAGCATACCTCCCCATTTCTACATTGTTTCCCATTTTCTGTTCTTAACACAGTAGCCAGGTAGGTACCCCTTGAAAACATGTCTGACCATGTGATTCTTCCATTCAGAAATTTTGGTGGCTTCCACCTCATTCAAGTTAAAAGACCCCTCTGGCCTCACTTGCCATTATTCTCCCTGGCTTTTCTGTTTCTTTCAGCCACACTGGCCTCCCTGTATCTTCTACCATACCCTGTTCACTCCAACCCCAGGGTGCTCGCCTTTGCTGCACTGTGCCTGGAACATTCCCAGAGCTCACTTATCTCAGGTCTCTGCCCAACTGTCACCTCAGACACTGTTTCTGTAGCACTCATCCTAATCTGACCTATTTGTTTTTGTTTTTCGTATTGCTGGGGATTGAACCCAGGGTCTAGTGCATGCAAGGCAAGCACTCTACCAACTGAAATATATCCCCAGCCCCTAATCTGACCTATTTGGTGCTTTCTTATCTATGTACCCCCTAGAAAGTTCCACAAGAGCAGGAATATTATTTTGTTCACTGTTAAACTCCAAGCACACAGAACAGTGCATGGCAGACTGTTGGATAGATGGATGGATGATGGATGGATGGAGCAAAAAGGCATGAAACTGCCTCTGTGTCCAAATCAAGAAAACATTCAGAGTGACTCAAGTTAAGCCCACATGTGACAGTGAGGGTAACAAGAGGGGAAGCCAGGGAATTACCTCAGGAATGGACAGAGAGAGGTGCCGGGAAGGAAGGGAAGTTTGTGTCTATGAACAACAGAGCAAACTGCTCAGCCCTGACCTGGCTGGAGCCCAAATGAATTTGTCCCAGCTCCCCAGGACCCCACCTGGCCTCCTTTTAAAATTATTATTATCATCATCTCCCTCCTTCTGTTCCTCACTCCCTCAGGCCTCTGTGGAGAGGACAAAAGGGGCAATGGAATTCCCATCAAAAGCCTGGGACACATGGTAAAGAGATCAGGGCCCTTGGGATCCTGCTTCCTGGAGGTAGTAAGGCCTCCCGCCAGCTCGGCTCCTCTCTGGGATGGGGGTGTGGGGGCACATTGGCCCTAGCCTCCTCATATGTCAAATGCTAAACAGCAGGAGGTCAGCCCAAGCAAAGCTGGCCAAGGCCCCCATCTGGGCTGTGTGTGTACACACGCACATGCTGGGGGGAGGGGACAGCAAAGAAATCCCTGCCTGGGTCCGCGGTCAGGGCCACAGCCAACCTATGACCATCTGTTGTCATCTTGAGAGGCCAGGCCAGGGACCCTACACCCTCCCAGCCTTCTAACATCTACAAAGAACTTTGATAATTATCATTCAACTCTTCTCTGCTAGATAGGCATTCTCTCCCCATTTTACAGAAGAGGAAATTGAGGCTCAGGGAGGTGGAGTGATTCTTCCAATTCGGTAACAGCTGGTAAGAGGGAAGTGGGACTCAGCCATTCTGTCAGCCTCTCCCCACTCCACCTTGACCGAGGTATTCTTATTCAGGCTCAGAATAAGCAGGTCCTCAGGGCTAGGCTCTCAGGCATAGCCACCCACTCGTCCCCTACTGCTCAGCTCCAACTCTGCCTGGTTCCCCTCTTCCAGGAAACCTTCTTGGACTGGCATCCTGAAGGACATTTCCTAAAATGCCTCAAATTCTAGGGGCATACAGCTACCTCTCCCCACTGTGGACTGCTCATGTCCCTGTAGCCTAGGGCCTCTTAAGAGCAGCTCAGCCACTAAGGAACAGATAATCCCTTAACTGCAATGAACACACAGCAGTTCCATTTGGGGCAGCCCAACACAGAGAGGAAGGAATATAATGTGGTGGGAAGGGTCCTGCCCAAGGCCACCTAGCCAGAAAGGGGCAGGGGTGGCACTTCACCCAAGGGTTTTGCTTAAACCCATCAACACACCCTCTAATCCTGTACTGTCCAAATGGCAGCCACTAGTCACAAGTGAATAGTTACATTTTGATTCATTAAAACTTAGTAAAATTAAAATTCAATTTATCAGTAATGGTAGCCACATTCCACATGCTCAATAGTCAAGTGCAGCCGTGGCAACACAGAACATTTCCATCACTGCAGTAAGTTCTACTGGAGGGTGCTGCTCAATATATTCCCAACTAGGGCTCCACTTTGCAGCCAGGGTATTTTCTGACACCTAAGCTAGTACACTCTGACGTCCTACTACAACTCCTCTCTCTGGAGCTGCACTGGAGTCTCGGGCCTCAGCTGGACTTCTTCACGATTTAGACTGTATTCCTTCAGCTCCCCTGACAGTTTACAGCTACACTGCACTCCAGCTTCCCCAAGATCCAGGGCAGGGAGGGTGGCCTTGCTGGGCCAACCCTCTCCCCACCAGTCCAGCCTGTCTGGCCTGCCTGGGGAGGGGAGGGGCAGGCAGGACAGCAGGGGGAGGAAGGTAGGACAGGGCAGTTTGTCATCTGGCCCTCCAGGCTGTGCTTCCCTCCCCCATCAGCTGCTCAGCACCCCTCCCCCATCCTGCCTACCATCCTCATCCTCATCAAATCCCAAGGACAGATGGGGGCTGGCAGAGGGCGAAATGTGACCACAGTGAAAGCAATCTCAAGGGTAACAGATTCCAGGGGTCACAGCTGTGTCCCCTGAGGCCTGGACAGTCCCTCATGTCCTGTCTTGATGTCTGACAAGGCCTGGGCTAAAGCAAATCTCAGTGAGGGGAGGGAGATACTGAGGAATCTTTGGAGGTGATTTAGAAATATGTAGGAGCTGGATTATTCCAGCTTAAAAATATCCCAGTTAAAAATGTCACTCGTGTGTGGTCACTCATCCATCCATCCATTCAATACACGTTGTCTAAGCCCCACCATGTCAAGATGTAAAGATGGACAGGTGGGCTCCCTAACCAGCTTGACCAGGTAGGGACACAGCTCATTCTGCCTTTAATCCTTGTTCCAGGTTAGATGAAGAGCCTTTGTCTCTGCCCAGTGGTCTGAGCAAGGTGGACACCCTCTAAACCCCCTCCCCTCAAATAGGCTCTTGTGCATGCAAGCATGTGTGCATACACACACACACACACACACACACACACACTCCCAGCTGCTACCATGAGCCCCCTCCCATGATCTCTCTGGCCAATCACAGCTCTGAAGGGCAAGGCCTACAGTCCAGTGGCCCCCAGGGAGTGTATTAGCACATTTGAATCGCTCAACCTGCGACTGACAAAGCCTGGGGCCTTGGGAAGAGCCTCAGCAGGAGGGATGGAGAGCTGTACTTCTCCGGGCCTCCCAGGGAGAAGCTGAGGACTAGATTAAACATTCTGGGGCACAGAGGAATTTGGGGGCCCCAGCTCCAGCAGTGAATAAGCGATCCATAAAATCCTGATTTGCACACTCACTGATCAAACAGACTATCTACTACCCCAGGAGGTTACGGATGGCTCCCAGACCTCCCCCACTCTTACAGAAGGTCTTGGGGAGCTGAGAACTAGACACAGGACACAGGTTTCCCAACAGTTCACACAGACTCCATCTTACCCCAAGGGTTTAGAGATCTGCCTGTGCCCGCTGTGATCTGGCTGCTGCTCTAGGGAGATGCTCCAACCTGGCAGCCACCCTGGTCTACCCTGGTGAATCACAGCTTCACAGCTCTTTTTTTTCTTTCTTTCTTACTTCCTTCCTTTTTTTTTTCCTTTTCCTCTCAAGCTTGCCCAGCCAGAGCTGCTAATCACTTTTCCAGCTCTGAAGCCTACTCTCCTCCCCTCCCCCTTTTCCCAATGGCCAGCCCTATTCTCCCTTGACCCTCCTCCTAGTGCAGTCCCTGCTGAGCTGCAGAGGGATGCTCTAAGTCCTGTCTTCCCCAGACACAATCTGCCCAGAGGAGGCTAGCCAATGCCCAGGAACACAGGGAGGT
Organism: Marmota monax; assembly: GCF_021218885.2. Lineage (NCBI taxonomy): Eukaryota > Metazoa > Chordata > Mammalia > Rodentia > Sciuridae > Marmota > Marmota monax. The sequence goes on from NW_026695227.1 coordinate 32,629,534, forward strand.
GGGAGACAGGTCTCCTAGCCCCAACCATCTCCCTGTAAAAGCCAAGTAGGGAGAACAGCCTAGTTATTACCCCTGCCCTTTCCCCAAAAGAAACAAATTTGTCTACACCCTGCCCACATTCACACAAGAGAAAGCCATTCTGTTTAACAAGCATAGTACTCGTTCATTCTCTCTCTTTCTCTCTCCCCACCCCAATACTGGGGATTGAATCCCAGGGCACTCTACCACTGAGCTACATCCCCACCGCTCTTTTTGTTTTATTTTTTTGAGACAGAGTTTCATTAAATTGCCCAGGCTGACCTCAAACTTTCGATCCTCCTACCTTGGTCTTTTGGGATTACAGGGGTATACCATCACCCCAAGCTAAGCATTCTCTTTTAAACCAAATAGTATATGTGTGTGTGTCAGGGTGGGACAGAGTCCACTGGGGCAATCAGCCAGCCATTATACTCAGGGAGGATTAGCTGGACTGATTTGCCTTCTTCCTCATGACTGCTGGAGAGGGGTGCCAGAGCAGCCAGAAGCTCAGAAGTTTTCACCCAGGCCAGGTAAAATGAGTCTGGGGCTGAGGCTGCTTCCAGGGCAGCACAGTCCACCCTACCCTGCCACACCCCTCTTCTCACTCTACTTGAGCTACTGTTGCAGCAGGTTAGGGAGAGAATGACCCCTGGGCGCTGGGGAAAGGGCAAAAAGGGACTAAGTATAACTCTATCTCTGGGCTTCCTGTGAGTATAACTCTATCTCTGGGCTTCCTGTGAGCTGGAAGGGAAGGCCTGGGCTATTTTCCTAAGGCCATTGAGCACTGGACTGGAGTTTGTTCTCCACTATGGGAGGGGGATTATCATGTGAGCCCATTCCACAGTGGAACACACTCTTCTCCCTCTCCCTCTCCTTCCCTTCACTAGCTGCTCTCAGCATCCCAGTACTGCCTAGATCCACTGTGGACTAGAGTAAGGCAGGTGCCTGAGGGCCAATTAGAAAGACTGACCCAGAGCTGGGCCAGGTGGTAATCCGGGCGGCTCCTCTGGCTCCTCCTCCTCCGGCTCCTCCAGGAGAATCCCGAATTCAAAGCCAGCCTCAGCAAAAGCAAGGAACTAAGCAACTCAGTGAGACCCTGTCTCTAAATAAAATACAAAATAGGGCTGGGTATGTGGTTCAGTGGCCAAGTGCATTGGTACCACACACCGCCCCCCCCCCCAAAAAAAAAAAAAGACTGACCCAAGGCTACAGGGTCTTTGAGCCCACTAGAAAACCTAGGGACCATCTGAAGGTCACAGGCCTGTTCCTCCCTCCCACAGCTCCTGATTAGTTGTTTCAAGAATGGAGCACTGACCCCTGAGGTGTGGGACAAGCATCTCTGTTTCCTCCAGTGTGAAATGGACAGCAACCCCCTCACAGGCTGACCTGAGAGTACTTCCAAGACTAGCTGGAGTAGGCCAGGGCTGGGACAGGACAGCAGGACAGGACCTGGGGCATGGTGGGTTCCTGGATGGATGGCTAGGTGCTTCAGCCTAGGAAAGCCCTACAGGTGGGGTACTTTCCTGTGCCAGAGGATTGAACAGTTTTGAAAAACAACTCCAAGGAGATTTCTTCCAAGCTGCTTGCTAGATCCCAGAAGAGAACCACCTTTGAGTGTTCCCTCCCTTGCCCTGACCCTCTGACTATTACTGAGTCTGAGTCCCAAATCACAGCTTTCCAGGACATCCTACCCTTATCCCTGGCCTCTCTGACTTGTGTCCTTGGACATCATTTCTCACCAGTTTCTCTGCCAATAGAAGGAGGAGCCCCAGGGCCCTTCCACACCTCTACTTCTGTCACTTAGAAACTGCCCACGCAAGGTCACGTGCCCCTAATTCAGGTCCTTTTGAGAGCCCCTGATGCCCTCATCTTTATCCTGAGCCCCATTTTTCTTTGTCCCTGGGAGTCTTAAGAGGAGATTTAGGAATCTAGGTGAGAATTTGTCCACAGAGACCTCAGACTCAACATGCCCAGGAAACATCTCTGCCTTCTCCCACCGGAGTCCACCTAAGTTGGAAACTCTGAAGCCCCAACATCTCCACCTGCAGCACCACCCATCTCCCAGTTCCTTTGACATTCTCTCTGAAATGATCCATCACAATTGCTCCACATCTGAACTCCCTGCCTCTGCTCTCTCTTTCCAACCCTTATGCCTAGCTGCTAGGGAGGTCCACTTGCCCACCCAAACACAGAACCAACCTCCCACCACCAGCAGAGGGGAGGCTAACCCCTTAGTGTGGCCCCAGATGTAGTCAGTGTGTTCACCTTTCCTGCCTCAGGCCCTGCCAATCCTACACCCCCAGCCACATCACTCCATACTCTGGGCCATACATGTTCCTGCTGCCAGGACTTTGCTCTATCTGGTCTCTCTGCCCAGAATGCCTTCTCCTCCATTCTCCAGCTGGGGGTCTCTCAGGATGTTCATGTCACTTTGACTCAGAGGTTGTTGCTGGCTCCCTTTTTAGTGACCAGAGCAAGTCCTTAGCACCTCTATCCTGTCACTTATTGAGAGTGATATTACTTGTTAAACTGAGCTTTAATTTCCCTTGCCTGCTTGGCCACCCCTGCCTCTGCACCTCTGCATAAACCGGTCTCCAGCCCAGCACCCCTTTCTGTTCTCCTTCCACCTAGTCCTTTCCCTCCCACACTAACCTCCCTGATACAGAGAGCTAGGAAGAGCAGGGCTGGAGCAAGGCTGATATTTACTATTCTATAACAGTAATAACTGGCTTCAGTTTAGTTGGCCCTCTGGATCTGCTGGTTCTTCATCGTCAGATTCAACCAACTACAGGTTGATAATTTTCAAGGAAAAAAATTTGCATCTGTTTTGAACATGTGCAGACTTTTTTCTTGTCATAGTCCATAAACAATACATTGTAACTATTTGCATAGTACTTACTTTGTATTAGGTATTGTAAAAAATCTATAGAGATGGTATAAAGTATAGAGGAAGATGTGGGTAGGTTCTATGCAAATATTACCCCATTTTATTTTACTTTTGTGGTGCTGGGGATCGAACCCAGGACGTTGTGCATGTAAGGCAAGCACTCTACCAACTGAGTTATATCCCCAGCCCAATATTACTCCATTTTATATAAGGGATTTGAGCATCCTTGGATTTTGGTATCCAATAAACCAATCCTCTGAATTGACCTGTGAGGGTGGGGCTGGGGATTGAATCCAAGGCCTCTAGCATACTAAGCACATGATCTACCACTGAGCTTCACATGCCTATAATACTGTGCTGCTTCACTGTGGTCAAGGACTTGCAGTTAAGGCCTGTGCTCTACCAACATCTGAAGTCAGCTCCCCTCCAGCTCTCAATTCCTCACTCTCTCATGGAGATAGTAGCACAGCCATGAGCCAGGATGTTGGGGGACTCAAAAGAGCTAATGTATGGGGTGGACACAGGTGCCCATTAAAGGAGGCTGATGCCTATTGTTCTACTAGCTGAAGCATCATTGCTATCTGGGACTGGGCAAGAAGAGTCTTACAGGACCCCTCATGAGTCTGCACCTGTGACTCATCTTCCCCTAGGACTTGATCCTACATGAGCTCAAGCTGGACAACAAGGTCAGAGCTCTTTGTCAGATATAAGGCATAAGCCCCCTTCACAGTTGGGAAACCTGTGGCTTGTTTTCAAAAATACTTTCCTAGTGTATAAAATAAAAACGTGCACCTAAAAAAGGAATGAGGAACATTGGACTATAGTTCTAACTGTGAACTTCTCAGCAGTAATGGACCTCAGGTCTCAGCTCCAAAGACTAGGGTCTCCTCTAAGGCCCCACATTGCCCTCCACCCAGCCAGAACCCAGGTCACCTTGTGTCCATTTGGGTGGCATGTGGCCTCCAAAAGGCTTAAGTTTAATGTTTGGGTGACTGACTTTTATGGTTTCAAATATGCCCCCATCCCTGTGCATGGAATGGGTGAGAGACACGCCTCACAAGGCCAGCCTGACCAAAGCAGGGGAGACAGGTGCAGGCAGCCCACCCAGGCATCCTCAGGGGCTGCCTCAGCAGCTACCTCAGCCCCTCCTGTCCACTTCCCAGACCTGGGAGTGATGAACTGAGTCACTCAGTTATGTAGCTTGGCCAGTCTACCTGGGTGTGAGTGGACAGGGCTGTCCTCAAGGGGGTGGCCCCCACACCTGCAGGGCCACAGGGACAGAGAAAGGAGAAGCAGGGAGGGTACCAGACACATGCCCTGCATCACACACAACAGTCATTTAATCTTTAAGAGAACCAAGGGGGAGGGGGCTGGGGTTGTGACTCAGGGGTAGAGAATTGGCCTAGCATGTGTGAGGCACTGGGTTCGATCCTCAGCACCACATAAAGTAAAGATACTGTGTCCACCTATATCTCAAAAATAAATATTTAAAAAAAAGAACCCAGGGACATTACTGGCATGTGAGAGATGAGGAAACACTTTCTACATCACCAAGCTAGGACAAAGTGCTACCTGCCTGGAGAGTCTGGCTCCAGTGGCTTCTCTGCCTTCCACATGAAAAGCAGATGATATTGTTCTCATTTAACAGCTATAAAAATGGGGGTATCTGTTGTTTCCCACCCTTCTCATCAACCTCTCCTGACTCCCTTTAGCTTTCCTCCATTGATCCCTCTTCCATTTTTAATCTCAAACCCCAGAGCTTAGCACATTCAAGTTGTTCTCATGGGAAAGTAAGTCGTTGCCCAGGTTTGAGGGGCTCTGGTCTCCAGGTTAAAACCCCAGACTCTGGGCTGGGGTTGCGGCTCAGCAGTAGAGTACTCACCTAGCATGTGTGAGGAACTGAGTTTGATCCTCAGCACCACATAAAGTAAAATAAAGACATCGTGTCCACCTATAACTGAAAAAAAAAAAAAAACAGACTGGCTACAGTCATCACCACATTCAAAGGAAAATTGATCTATCAGAGACAGGGCAGCCAGAGGCCCAGAAACTGGGAGAGATGTTCTCAAGGAGAGAAAGTCAAAGCACTGTCAGGTAGAGGCAGTGCAGCCCCCCCACCACCACACACACACACACACACACACTCCTTCTCCTCACCTTCCTCAATAGATGCAAACCCCCATGAAAGACTTTTGGCTTCACAGAAGGACTTGGTTCTGTCTGGACCTGTGGGTTGTCTCTACAAGTGCTAAGCTCACCATCTGAAGGAGCATTCAGCATCAGAGGCTGTCTTTACTGGGAGGGCTCTCCCAGGCAGGGCTCTTCCCCTCCTCTGAAGTTTTCAGGGGTCATCCCCATGTGGATGCCTAATGGATACTGCAACAAGTCCCAAATAGAACACCTGACCTCCGCACCCCCACTCCCCACTGCTTTCTCCACCCTATTAAGGCAGTTCCAGCTTTCTCCATGAGAGGCTCAGACCCCAAAACTCAGGCCTGAAAAGAACTACAGTATGGAAGATGGTGATGAAAGAGTGTCCTTCCCCCACAGGATATGGTCTGCCTTGAAAAGAAGCCCCTTCCTAGAAAAATGAAGGTCCAGTTCTATGGTGTGAGTGGCCCCTCCAAAATTCATGCTGAAATTTAATTGCCATTGTGACAAAATTAAGACACAGGACCTTTAAGAAGTGATTAAGTCATGAGGGTTCTGTCCTTAAGAATGGAATAATGCTGTTTTGGCAGGAGTGGGTTAGTTATCAGTGAAGTGAGCTGCTGGTAAAAGTGTAAGTTTGAGCCAGACATGTGATTGATGCATGCCTGTAATCCCAGCCACTTTGTGAAGCTGAGGCAGGATCACAAATTCAAGGCCAGCCTCAGCAACTTAGCAAGACCATGTCTCAAAATTTTAAAAAAATAATTAAAATAAAAGGACTCAAGGGGCTAGGATTGTGGCTCAGCAGTAGAGCACTCGCCTCGAATGGGCGTGACCCGGGTTCGATCCTAAGCACCACATAAAAATAAAAAATAAAGATGTTGTGTCCACTGAAAACTAAAATATAAATATTAAAAAAATTTTTAAAAAGGGCTCAAAAAATAAATGAAAATAAAAATGTAACTCAGAGCACCCCTGGGTTCAATCCCAGTACCACACGCACACACACACACACAAAGGGTGAGTTCGGTAAGATTTCCTCTCTGTCTCAGTACACACCCTTTACCTTTCCACCATGTTATGACACAGCACAAAGCCCTCACCAGATGCTAGCACCATGCTTCTGGATTTCACATCCTTCAGAACCATGAGTCAAATAAACTTCTGTTTTATTTATTTATTTTTTTATGAATTACCACAGTTTGTGGTATCTGTTATAGTAGCAGAAAATGGACTAAGATGTCCTGCCACACATGAACCACTATCTCTTTGAGGGGCAATTTCTCCTGGTGGTCAGAGTTAATGCTCCAGCAAAAGCAGACACACAGACTGGGTGGGGATGGACTATCCAAGATTCAAATAGGACAATCAGCTGCAGGTGAACTCTTCCTAAGCGGTGGCCCTTGTCCCAGTTTCCTGGTAATTCCTATCAACATTGCCTCCCAGGGAAAATGATCTCTTCAAGACTCCTCCTCAAGTAGCTGGCCTCCCGCCTCACAGCTTGTCTCTTCAACTATCCCATACACTTTCCCCACCTCTGAGTATCACACCCAGCTCACATGACCTCAGTGGCACCCTTCTTCTCAGGGCACATAGGGACAGTGGTCCAAAAAATGTAGCCTATACCTTTGGCTCCCAACATCTTGAAAGCAGTATGTTGAAAAAAATAATGGGGGTGCTGGGGTTGTGGCTCAGTGGTAGGGCACTTGCCTCGCATGCATGAAATACTGGGTTCGAGCCTCAGCACCATATAAAAATAAATAAATAATAATATTGTGTCCATCTACAACTAAGAAAAATATTAAAAAAATAATAATGTGGGGATGGGGTTGTGGCTCAGTGGTAGAACACTTGCCTAGAATATTTGAGGCACTGGGTTCGATCCTCAGCACCACATAAAGATAAATAAATAAAGGTATTATGTCCATCTACCACTAAAAAATTTTTTAAATATTTATTTATTTGTAGATGAACACACAGTATCTTTATTTATTTTTATGTGGTGCTGAGGATCGAACCCAGTGCCTCATACATGCCAGACAAGCACTTTATCACTGAGCTATAGCCCCAGCCCCCTAAAAATATTTTAAAATAATAATAATAACACTGTTTGTTGGATAAATGGCTGTTTAAAATATCCAGGGCCTAGAAGCCACAAATCATGCTAGGTGCACTTGACAGAGCAACACCAGGGCTGGGGGTATCCGCCAGCACTCCCAGACCATATAGGAGACTAAGGCTTGTTAATTGAGACCCCAGGTATGAAAGCCCCAACTTAGGGCCTGGTACATAGGTGCCCAGTAAGTACATGGGGAGTGCCAGGAACCCAAGAATCCCAACCCTGGATGGGCATCATCTAGAGCCTGAATGAGGTACACCGAGCACCTTGTACAGACTGAGACACAGTAGGCAGCACAGGTTAATTGAGAGTAACATGCAGCTTCTTCATCATATCCCTGACTAATCCCAGCACTGGGGTGGGGACCAGATGGCCTGAGACTGTCTAGGCAGTGAGAGAGCACAGAGAAAGTTCTATTTCCACCCCCCAGATTCCTCCAGGGAGCCAAGCTGACTCTCCTCTCTTCTATCTCCGGAACTCCCATCTCTGCTCTGACTCTACTTTGGAGGGAATTTCAAGGGTGGTGTAGGCAGGCCCTGCTGCAGGTCAGAACCTATGCACACACCCTCTTCCACTTCTCCTTACTCTTGCAATGGAAGTTGGCTTTCTGGAATCTCTGTGCTCTGTGTCACTGAGCAAATCATTAGAGGTTGAGGGTATGCTGCAGAGACAAGGGGCAAACTTAAACTGGGGCCCATCTCAACATCATGTAAGGCTGTTTCTCAAATGACCTGGTCATTCAAGATCTGAACTGTCTCCCAGCACCTGTCTCATTTAATCTTCTATGAGGCTTATGACACCATTCTTAGTCTCACTTCACAAAGAGGACAGAGATTGTTTAATAAGTGCTATAAAAGTGTTAATTAAGTTGCCAAGATCCTTATGGAAATGCTCCAAGAAGAGCTAGGCTTTCTTGCCACTCAACCTTATTCCTGGAGACAAGTGGACCCAAAAACAAAACAATCCCAGGACAGCCTCTTTCCAGACCACACAGTCAGAAATGAGATGACCAGCCTAGACCTTGACCCAGGCAGTGAGAACCCTTGAAGTCTGGCCCAGCATCTCCATCACCTGCCTGTGGCTCTGTGGCTCATGCTGTTCCCCTGCCAGTTATCAAAGGTATGGAGCAAGCACTGAGTGTAGAGGTCAGAAGACCTGGGTTGCAAGCCAGACTCTGCCTTCAGCACCTCAGATTGGTTTGGACTATGGGAAGGGTTCCTGAATATAGGGTCCCTCTAAGCTTCAAAGGGTTCAAGAACCCTCTAAAGGAGAATGCAAAGCCTGCCATGTAGCTTAATGGCAGTGCATCTTTCTGGGGACGGATTTTATTGTCTCTCCGAGGGCTCTGTAAATTTAAAAAAAAAAAGTTATGAGATCCCAGACTGTTTGTTTTGTTCTGTTTTGTTGGTGCTGGAGATTAAACCCAGGGCTTAGCAGTACCCTGTCTACCACTGAGCTACACCCTAGCCCCATTTCTTACATCTTTGATTATAGGAAAGCCTGGTATCCAGTGCCACACAGTCTTGCAGGGGTCTCTGCCCTGATTTCCTTGATTAGGCCTCCAGCCCACAAAAGAGAGCAGGGCCATCCCAAGGCTAGAATTTCATAAGATTCAAGTATACCCCAAATATGTGTCTCATGCCCCCTCTCCCCCCCATGGCCTCTGTCTCATGGCAGGCAGAGACTCTCAATGCAATGGACCACAGGTGCATCAGGGCCTTGAATTCACTTCTTCTGGATGCAGCCCTTGGAACATCACTGAGTCATGCTCCTGTGAGGAAACTGGTTTTCATTAAATAGAGTAAAGGAGTCATTTACTGCCAAATCAAGAAGAGGCAAAGTTCTGCTAGAAGGCTTAGGGAGGGTGAGGGAGACCAGCCTGTCCCTTGCCCTCCTCAGCTGACTGGGGGAGGGGGAGGGAAGCTGGGCTCCTAAGGGTCCAACAACAGCAGCAGGAGGAGCTGGGGGTGGAGAGTGGGGGAGTCTTGGTCCAGATAATAAGCAATTGTTAATGTGATCCATATGGATCCTGACTGGCCTCTCTGTTTAACAGGATGATAATGGCAGGGAAAGAATGCTGGTCTGTGGGGAAGAGAAGGGGCAAAGTCCTCCCCAGACTTGGGGGGTGGGGAGGGCCATCAAGAAGGAGGAAGAGGGGGAAGAAAAGGAGCAGGAGCAGGAGGGGGAAGAGAAGGAGGAGACCCACCCAAGGGGTCTTCACCACCCAGGAGGGCAAAGCTATTTACCTGAAGTGGTCAGATTCCATGCTTTGTAAGCTGCCTGGCTACATGCCCTTAGGAAACTCCTTTTACTCAGCCAACAGATATTTATGGAGCATTCACAGGGTACCAAGCCCTGTGGGGGCAGGGGGCAAAGGGAATACATGCTCCACCTCTGTCCTTCCCAAGGCAATACAGACACAAAAGCAGAAGGGAGCACAGGTGCAGGGCTAGGGGACCACAAGGGAGGCAAAAGTGAGGGGAGCTGGAGGTTCTGGGGAGATTAGACTTGAGGAAGTGTGGCATCTGATCTGGGCCTTGAAGAATGAGGAGGTTGTGGCAAGACAGGGACAATGGGGAAGACATTTGGCTGAGGGAACAGCAGGAGCAAAGGCAGAGAGGCGTGAAATTGCGTGGAGAGTCTGGGATCTCAGCAATAAAGCTGCAGCCCAGTCAGGGAAGGGGAGGGGATTCTTGATCCATAAAAAGCTTGGCCATGTATGACCAGGAGGAACACAGGAAAGGGCTGTGGGACATGGTGCTGGCTCCCCTACCTCCCTGGGGTTGTGTACTGGAATTGTCCAATTGGGATCCTCACCCCAGCCCACCACCATATCAGTCAAAGAATTGTAGGCTCAACTTATCCTTGTGTCCTTCAGCACCCTCTTCTCCTGGGGAGATGGAGGACCCCTGAGGACTGGTGAAATCTGGGTCTCACCAGGAGCAACTCCCTCGGCTACATGGCCCACAAGGACTTCCCCCAGGAGATATCACAGCAAGGTTATAGGGTCACTTTCTGGCTGCTGCGGACACCAATGGAATCAAGTGGAAATAAATGAAATGGTGTTAAATATGGGAAAGGGGGGATTTATGAGACCTGTCACACAGTGGAGCACAGCCACCCGGCAAGCTCCGCCCCTTTTCTCGCCCACCCCAGGAAGTCCCGCCCCACCCCCTGCCCCCAACAGCTCTCCTGCAGCAGGGTACCCGCACCCAGCTGTTGGGTCGCCACAGCCCAGCAGCGCGAGCGGTCAAAATAGGGTCCTTGGGGGCTGAGGCATAGCAAAGAACGGCGTTTGCTCCTGGCTTAGGAGGCTCGGGGGAAAGACCGATTCCAGAAGGATGCTCAGGAGGTTCGGATTTGTCTCTGGGAGGATTCGGGACTCCCTTTGCGGGGTCAGAGGTCTTGGGACTGCGGCATCTCCCGGCCCATTCTAATGACTGGGCAACTCTAAGAAAGACACAGTAACTGAATGCCGTTAAGCCCTGAGTGGGACTGGAACCGGGTCCCCACTCCTCGCTGCGGGGCCGAGGGCAGAAGCTCGCTCCGCCGCTGCAGCCCGTGCGGACGGACTACAACACAAACATTCTTCCGTCCTCTATTCTCCTCCAAATTAGGTAGCCATGGAGACAAGGCCGGCAGCCTGACAGCCCCACTGCCTAATCCTGATTTAGTGACGGTCCCTTTAACAGCCCACCCACCCGTCCACCCACCCCTGCGCTCCAGGCCGCCGCGGGGTGCAGGCTGCAGGCCGCCAGCACTCTACCCCGCGCAGACCCCTTCTCAGGCCTTCAGTCAGAAGGGACACCGAACCGGAGCGGACCGGCAAGGGATCAGCATTTCTGAGCGCCTAGTGGGGTGTCCAATACTCTGCAGAGGACCCTCAGTATTGGAGGCGTCTAGCATGGGAATCTGTGTAGACCAGGAGAGGGCTCTTAAAGTGGGGAAGTTTAAGGGACTCTCTAGAGAAAGTTGGGGTCTCCCTTGTAGCCAGGAGCCCTACGTGACTGTAAGGGCAGCTTCGTGTAACACCCTAACCCTGAGATGGGGCTCTGCTCTCCAGGACCAGAGAGAAGAAATGAAGAGCCTGGGCATTAGGAGCGAGGGGATCCGAAGTAGCCTCAGTCTCCTGTCACTGCCCCGTCACCATGCTGGGGAATCTCCGGGCCAGTAACCCAGCCCCCACCCCCTCCCACACACTCAGGGGCCGCTGGACAAAGACCTGACGGAGTGGGAGGGGCCTGCGGGCCAGCCCTCGGGCTCCGACCGCAGGATCCTCTGGGACCCGAACCCACAAATCTTGGCTTTTGCCCCCTACCCCCCAACCTCCCCAGAGCAGGCTGCTTGCTATCCCTGCAGCCTCGACACCAGAGAGGACGGCCAAACGGGTGCCCGTCGGCTGCCCCAGCGGCTAGCCCCTACGGTGCCCGCCCCCTCCCCCCGGGAAGTGACCCTGGGCTCCCACGCACCCGCTCGGGTCTCTTGCCGGCCTTGCCCTCCGACCTCCGCTTAGTTGAACCCCGCGACCCGCAGCCCCCGCCCTCGCTGGCCCTCGCACGGCCCTGCGCCCGCGGACAAAGCTCCGGACACCCTGACCGAACAGTCACCACCCCCTGACCCCGGCCCGCCCGCGCGCTCCCGCGCCTGCCCCCGCCCGGGCCCGCGACGCGTACCTCGGCATCCCGGCCGGGTCCTAGGTGAGTGTGCGCGGCCTGGGGGGGCGTCCGGCTCGGGGACCGGGGCGGGGGAGCGGGCCGAGGGCGACTGGCCGGGGCTGGGGGGCAGCGGCGCTCACCATCCTGGAACCACTGCTGCTGCAGCTGCTGCGGCCACCGCGGCCGGGAGCGGGACTGGGCAGTGGGGGTGGCCGGACAAGGGGCGGCCCCGGCTCCCCCCGCAGGCAGGACCCCCACCCTGCCTCCCCTCTCCCGCCCCCAGCGCCCTCCCTCTCAGGCCCTCGCTCCCCTCCCTTTCCCCTGCTCCTCCCCTCCCGAGTGTCCCTCCCCCAACTCCCGCCCCTACTCCGGCCCTCTCCACCCCGCTCCTTCCCGCCCCGCCCCCACCTCCCCTGGGCTCACCCGGCCCCTCGGAGCCGCCCTCCCCGCCGGCCCCGCCCCTCGCCTCCCCTAGCTCTAAAATAAATTAGCCACAGAGGGGAAAAAGAGCAAATGACCCTCGGTGTGGAGAGTGTCCTTGCGCCACTCTCAGGCCCGCCCGCCCGCCCCCGCCTTCCCCGGGCCGTCGGAGCGGGAAGTTGGGATGGGGGTGGAGGGGGGATGGAGGCCCGGCGGGCAAGTAGGGGTGGTTGAGCAGCCGGGGGAGGCGGGGAGGGCGGGAGCCCGGGGTTGTGCCGCCCGGATCGCCGAGCGCGTCCGCTGGGTGTGAGCGGCTTCCTGGGTCGAAGGGCAAAAGGGAAGTCGACTGACCCGGGTTCGCTCCGTCCGCGAGCTGCTCAGGACCCCCTCTGTCACCAGGGCCCCTTTGCCAAAGCCGTGTTGACCCACGCTTACTTCCCCCGCCCCAGGTGAGCTGAGCACCTACTGCGTGCCGGACTCTGCTGCGCCGCCAGTCGGGACGCAGAGGGCAGGACGCAAAGCCAGGCAAGTCCACAGCTCCGCACCAATGCCACCCGACTGCGGGAGGGTGGAGGGTGAAGGGAGAAGGGCAAGCCCTGGACGTAGGCAGCGGCCTGGGGTGTGACTTTTTAAACCGCGGGCTTCACTAGAGGGCTTCCCCTAGGAGGCGGCATTCACACTGTGGGAAGCTGGAGAGAATGTGAAGGATGCGTCTGAATCCTCTAGTCGGCTTATTGGCATCCAAAAGCATTCAGTGATTGCTGAGTTCATTCAGCAGATGCATGTTGAGCTTCTACTTTGCGCCAAGCATTGGGCTAGCTCTGGGGATACCTAAGAGAATCCAAAAGCACTGCCCTGCCCTGGTGATACTCCTAGTCAAAGAGTCCTAGAGTCCTGCAGGCACAAAACTTTGCATCACTGGGGAAAAAAATCCAGGACCTCCCTTTGCCCGGAAGGCCGTCGGAGCAAGGGCTATACTTAAGGTGAAAGGTCCAGATAAAATTCTGGAGAGACACTGAGCATCCAGAAGGGTCCCAAGGACATCAATCTTTCCACCCATGGGCAGTGCTCAAGTGCCCTCTTTTCTGAAGTGTTTTTATTTTTTCCTTTTGGAGAGCAGCTCATCCTGCCTGTCAGTAGAGCAAGACTGACCTTGTGGCCCTCACCACCCCTGACTCCCCGACTCCCAACAGGCTATGTCCTTCATTTAGCAGAACTCTAAACACTACCTTCTCCCTTCTAATGAGAAGGAGGCTCGGCTCTGACAGACCTGGAGCACCTGGGTAAGTGCCATTCACAGAAGGGGAAGACCCTCAATAGCTCACTTTTTTTTTTTCCAGACCACATATGGGAAGCAAGACCAGCATCAGGAAGGTTCTAGAACTCACTTTACCACCTCCAGAATTCTCTCTTCTCCAAATTCATTCTCAAGACTTCACCACTGCACAGAGGAGGAATATGCTGAGGTTCAGAGTGCTGGGGCCCAGCTTCAGAATCAGAAAGGCAGGAGGCTCAGCCACCATCCTGGCTGAGCAGAACCCCCAAGCAGGAGGGATAATCCCATGATAACAACAGGAAGGAGCAGCTGGGATCCAATATTTTTTTTTATTTATGGTGCATCTGAGGCCCAGAGAGAAGTGACATGTCTGAGGTTATACAACAGAGTTGGACCTAGAATCCACTATATACTTTCTATCCCACTTGTCAGCTTCCTCAGGGGCCAGAGACAGGAGTTAAGATAGAAGCCCTCAGCCCTCAGTATTAGTGCCTTCCTGCTGGGACACCAAGCGTAGCATTGCAATGGGAGTGTCTGGGGGCATATGCCACCAGGCTCAAGGGCAGGGGTTGTGATAGGAGTGGGGTTGGACTGAAGGGCCTGGCTTGAAGGACTTGCTGATGTGCACCCTGGAGTTCTGTTTTACTTACCCTTCTGGAAAGAGAACCTCCCTGTGCATGTATGAAGGCCAAGGTTAAAGATAAGGAAGGCCTTGCTTATTCCATGGTAGGACAGGTCAGTATGCTAGAGAAGGCCTCTTTGGGACTCCATCAGGTAAGGTCAGCATCTTGGCAATACTAAGTTGTTCTTTTTGCCATGTTTTTCATTAAAGGGGTTTAGTTAGCAGGTGGGGGTGAGATTGGTCACTTCACCCCTCCACCCCTATCCTGCATCAGCACTCAGGCAGTGAAGTGTGCCTCTTCCTCTCTGAGCTCATTAAAATCCTGTTAATACATCATCCTTCCTAATCTGACAAATACTCAGTCCTGGCAAATGGCCTTGCACCAGATCTCTACCTCCTGTCCTCTGGGCCAGGTCCTGGGAGTCTAATCTCTGAGGACTACTGGCTAACCCTTCTTCTCAAGGCAAGGGATCTGTGCCTTGAGAGCCCCTTGCTGAGGTCATTGAGATCATCCCAGGGCAGGTCAAGTGCCCAGCAATGGATTGGATAATAATAGTGGTAATGATGGCATAATGCCTGACTTCTATGGAGGCCCCTCCATTCATTCCCAGCCCTTTTGCTTGTATCACATCAAAAATAGAGAATCCCACTCTCACCCTGCCCCAGGCGGCAGGGGCTGTGCCTGGATGTGCAGCCAAGTGCCATCCCATGCATAGGTGGGGGCATAAGTATTTGGGTAGGAGCCTGTGTGAAGTGTCAAACCTTCCTGGCCCAGAGACCAGCAACAGGCACTTTCCAAAACATTCAGAAAAACAACCCGCTGGCTCAGGGAGAATCCATATGAAGTGTTTTGGAGGGAGGGAGGAGAAAGAGGGAGGCAGTAGAAGCCAAAGTAAGGGAGGGAGGAACAGGTGGAGCAAGGAGGAAGGAAATAAAATGGCCTCTGAGAGAGGATAGGGGTAGAGAGAGGAAAGGGAAGGAAGAAAGAAATGGAGGAAAGGCAGAGGAAAGGGCGGGGAGACCTCTCTTTGTGGCCCTGTAGCTGGCCACTCAGAAATCATTATAGGCAGGAAAGGAAGGAAATGTGTCTTGGCCGGGGAACTGGGGTGTGTGCCCAAAGGACACCACACCCAGCTGGCTGCTACCCCCTGCATGTTCGCCAGGGCCCAGGCTGCTCTCCCTACAAATGGAAGCTCTAGCCCTTCTCCTGGCTGTTTGGGCTTCAAGACCCAATTCCCAGGGCCTCTCCAACCCTGCTCAATCCCACCCAACCCTTCCTGTTTATGAACTGATACCAGCTTTGTCTTCCCCTGGGTCACAGGTTGTGTCTGGGTCCAGTCCCCACCCCACAGCCAGCTGAGGGACCACTAGGAACCACTGTGAGAATCAGGAAGAATGCTCCTTCCTCTGCACAGATCCACTTCTGTGCAAGGCCACTCAAGATTTGGAGGAGGAGCTGGGACTGGCCATCAGCCCCCACTTCACCTCTGTCAACCCAACACTTGGGGACCATGATATCACACTTCCAAAGTCCTTACCCCACGCGGGCCCCTAATGTTTAATGTGAGTTCCTTATAGTCCCACAGAACCTCTCACTAAATACTCACCCCATTCGAATACCTGGGTCTCTGTGCCTGGAATCTCATTTCCCTACTCTACCCAGTGAACATCTATTCATCCTTCAGAACCCAACTAGATGTGCCCTCCTCTGTGAAGCCCCTGCCTGTCCCCCACCCCCTGCAAAGCCAGTAGCACCACCTCAGAGCCTAATCCTACCTGTTCCCCAGAGTTCATGGGTTGGTCCCAGAATCCTGCTACCTAGAACCCACTGTCCCACCCCAACCCCAAAGGCAGAATACGCCATCAAATCCTGTATGACTTGTCCCCTAACTTGCCAGCCCCTCTGGAACCCCACTGGGATTCTCCCCTCCCACAACCTTACAGATTTAAGGCAGAATGGGAAACTGGAAATCCAAGTAGCCCAGAAGCTCCCCACCCCCACTCTGCCCTCACAGGAGCTGGTCCTGACCGAAGATTCCCAGCACATCTGGTTGTACTTAAATCATCCAGCACTGGACTGGGCTGCCTGGGCAGGTTCCCGCTTCTCTCCCTCCTGCCCTTGACTCCTCCCCTTCCTAGCCCAGCCTGCCAGCTCTCTCCTCCAGGAGGCCTTCCCTGACTGGCCTAGCCTCTGTACCTACACCCTTGACTATCTCTCTGGGTTGAGGGTCTAGAGGGTGCACGCTCAGCAAGGCTTGGTGTGTGGGCCCCCATCCTGCCTAAGCACTGATCCTGTATAGAAACCATCCCTCCAGACAGGGAGGGGAGCCAACCAAGTTCCTCCCCTCTGCTCCCTTAATCTCTAGGGTGGTTGCCCTCAGCATCTGGTGGTGTAGCAGGGAGGGAATCGGTTCCTTCAGTGCCTTGGTTCAGATAGACAGCCAGCAGATCCTGCTGCCGTCATTGTCCAAAAGTCTCATAAAATATTACGAAAGGGGAAGAGCCTGACATGGTGGTGTACACACCTCTAGCCGCAGCACCCAAGAGATTCCTTCAGCCCAGGAGTTTGTGCTTCGTGGTCACCATGGACAACATAGGGAAAAAAAAGAAAGAAAGAAAGGAGGTGGGGAGGGGTAATAAATGCAGATAATATAGCAAGTACAAAAAGACAAGGCTGGCTGAGTACAGTGGTACAGGCCTGTAATCTAGCAGCTTGGAAGGCTGAGGCAGGAGGATCAAGAGTCCAAAGCCTCAGCAACTTAGTGAGGCTGTCTCTAAATAAAATACAAAAAAAGGGCTGGGGGTGTGGGTCAGTGGTTAAGCACCCTGAGTTCAATCCCCAGTACACACACACACACACACACACACCAAAAAAAAAAATAGGTGACAAAGAATGGGATTGTGAGGTTATGGATCTACCATGACAGGCCCCACCAGGGCTCCATATTCAAATGTTCAGTCTTTCATTCCATAGCATGTACTGATGTCTATGAGTAGTAAGTTATAGGAATAAAGACTTGATTAACAATGGGCTGGGGATACAGCTCAGTTGGTAGAGTGCTTGCCTTGCATGCACAAGGCCCTGGGTTCAATCCCCAGTACCCCACACACACACACACACACAAAAGACTTGATTAATAAGACTCCAATACTTCCTAGAGAAATCGGGGAGTGGGGGGTGGGCAGTGAGAGGAGCAGGGGGATGAACAGACACAAGGTATGTGAGGGGCTTGAGTCAGGGGCAGGGTGCAGTGGTTGAGGGGCCAGAGCTGAGTATGGGCTCCATCACTTTCCTGCTGTTGTCCCTGGGAGCCACTTAACCTCCTGAAGCCTGTCTCCCCACCTGGAAAAGGGGATAGTGTGACCTCACAGAGTTGTGGTGGGATTCAAATAAGATAATGTGCAAATAAGATAATGTGTGTGGAGCACTTTCTCAAGTGCTAAGGGAGTTGTTGCTATTGTGATCATTAGCTCAGATGTTGCTCACTCGTGTAATGCTTCAACAGCTACCTGTGCTTACCCTCAGAGCAGAAGAGAAACTTCAGTGAAGGAGGCCTAGTCCAGGGCAGCAGGCAGCTAGGATGTACACACACACACACTTTGCTTATACAAGTGATAAAATACCTTTAAAAAAAAAATCAGAAAATATGCCTGGCATGGTGGCATGTGCCTTGGTCTCACCTACTCCGGAAGCTGAGGCAAGAGGATCACTTGAGTTCAGTTTAAGGCCAGCCTCAGCAATTTAGTGAGACCTCTGTATAAATAAATAAAATAAGGTACACCAGTAGGTATGTTTTTAAAAAATAAAAAATTAGACACCTTTAGGGGTTCGGCTGTGGCTCAGTGGTACAGCACTTGCCTAGAATGCGTGAGGCACTGGGTTCTATCTTCAGCACCACATAAAAATAAACAAACAAACAAAAAAGGCATTCTGTCCATCTCCAACTACAAAAAAAAAAAAAAAAAAAATCAAACACCTTTATCCCACTAACCAGAAGTAACCATTGGTAAATTCTTGGAATCTGCCAAATATAGATACAGATATGCGGAAAAAGAGAAAGATCTGCACAGCATTTTGCAATCTGCTTTTCTCAGTAGACAAATATTTTTCCTATCTGCAAAACACTGTATAATGGGGGCAGGGGGTATGAACCCTGGGTGCTCTATTACTGAGCCCTTTTTCTATTTTTATTTTGAGACAGGGTCTCACTAAATTATCAGGCTGACCTGGAATTTGCAATCCTCCTCTCTCAGCCTCCCCAGTACCTGGGATTACAGGGCTGTGCCAGTACACCTGGCTATTCCTGGGTAGCCTCACCTGGAGGAGCTCCCACACACACATGGTAGGTACTTACACTAAGTACTGAGGATGGAATGCTCCCAGGACCAGACCACTGAGTCAGCCTTTTTTTTTTTTTAAATATCCCAGCCCCCAGAATTGAACCCAGGGGTTCTTTACCAATATGCTATATCCCCAGCCCTTTCTGTTTGTTTGTTTGTTTTAATACAGAGTCTCACCAAATTGCTTAGGGCCTCCCTAATTTTTTTTAATCTCTATTTTATTTATTTATTTTTATGTGGTGCTTAGGATTGAACCCATGGCCTTGAACCCAGGGCCTCCCTAAATCGATGGGGTTGGCTTCCAATTTGCCATCCTCCTCTCCTCAGCCTGAGTAGCTGGGATTAAAGGCAGGTACCCCCCGCACTTTTGGGGAGGGTAACCTGGATGGAACCGAGGGGTGCTTAACTACAGAGCCAAATCCCCAGCCCTTTTTTATTTTCAGACAGGGTCTCGCTAAATCACTGAGGCTGGCCTCAAATGCTCCTGCCTCCAGCCGCTTGGATTACAGGTGTGGGCCTCCACATGGGCTATTCCACTTAATTGTTAATGACAGTTTAATATTCCACTTTTCGGGCATGATTAACAGGTTTCCTTCATTTTTCATTTTCCCCCAAGATAAAGTTTGATGAGTAAGCTTGTGAGGCCACCTGTGTGCGCACCTGTGAGATTGCTGCTTACAATCATTCCTGGGGACGTTATGGGTGCCTGTCCTTAGCTGCCAGGAGCCTCCAGGTGGCTCTTCCAGGACCCAGTACTTTCATCTCTCAGACCTGCCCTGGAAGCCCAGGAAACTGCCCTGAAGGCCTCACCACACCGCCAGGGGCCTGGGAAGAGCACAAAGCCACCAAGCCACCAAGCCACCGGAAGCCGCCCCGCCCTCCCGCCGACATTCCTCCCGACAATGGCTGCCTCGGGAATCCGCGGAATGAGGAGGCCCGTGGCCTCCCAAACCCACTCCCCTCCACCCCGCATCTATGCGTACCCGCTCCAGGCCCGCAGCCCCGCGCCCTGCTCCCCACGCCCATCCCCAGCGCCAGGTCCTTGGCAGGCCCTGCTGCCTCTCAGGCGGCTACTCTCCGACTGTAAAATGGGGGACTTGGGGTCAGTGGCTGCTGAATTCCCCACGGATCACAAACACGTAAAAAACCTGAACAGGTTTTGGGGCCAGAGTGCTCAGGTTGAAATCCGCATCTGCCCTAGTTTACCCTGTGAATTCAGTGCCCTGGGCCCCAGCTTTCCCCTAAAAGTGGGTTGATATATACCAGCACCTTCTCATTGGCCAACCAGAGGCTAATCTGTCAAAATCTATGAATGGGGACCAATGATTAACTCGGTCCAAAACCCAACTAGACACCATCCCCAGTCCTTTCTCATGCCCAGTGCAGATTTTGGCCCCTGGATATTTGCCCAACCATTGGCCACACCAATGGAAGCTAAGAAGAGCATCCCTCTGCAGGTTTCCATAACCCCTCCTATTAGCCATGAAGTTGTGAATGGGTAAACCCATAAAGAATTTGGGTGTCAAATAAAAGTTGAAAGGTAGGAAACCCATGTCAGGTCACATGTTCCTGTTTTTTATTTGGGAAACACAAGCATTTCTAAGGCAGCCAGCATTTGCTAGACACCAAGAGTGACAAGACTCCAGGCTCAGTCTTAGCAACTTAGTGAGACCCTAAGCAATTTGGCAAGACCCTGCCTCAAAATAAAAAATAAAAAGGGCTGGAGATCTCTAAAGAAGAAAGAAATTATGGCATTTGCAGGTAAATGGATGGAGCTGGAGAATATCATGTTAAACAAAGTAAGCCAAACCCAAAAAGCCATGGCCAGATGTTTTCTCTGATGAGATGATGCTAATCCATAAGGGGGGAGGGCGGGTGCAGTTAGGGAAGAATGAAGGAATTTTGGATTGTGCAGAGGGGAGTGGGGAGGGGAGGCGTGTGGGGATGAGAAGGACAGTGGAATGAGATGGACATTATTACCCTATATACATGCAGGATTACGCTACCCATGTGACTCTGCACTATGTTCAGCCAGAGGAAGGAGAAGTTGTCAGAATGCATTCTACTGTCATGTATAACTAATTAGAACAAATTAAAAAAAAAAAAAATGATGGGCTGGGGTTGTGGCTCAAACTTTGTGAGATTGCTTGCCTGGCATGTGTGAGGCCTTGGGTTCGATCTTTAGCACCACATATAAATAAATAAAACAAAAGAGCCTTTGACAACTAAAAAAAAAAAAAAAACATAAAAAGAGCTGGGGATGTGGCTCAATGGTTAAGCACCTCTGGGTTCAATCCCTGATACCAAGAGGTGGGGAAAACACTTCCAGGCTCTTAGTAAACCACTGGAGGATTAGTACAAACATACTTCAACAGTGAGCAATATGGATCTCCTATAAATATTTTTGAGCTATTTGCCACAAACCCTTGCCCAGCCATCCGCCAGTCTCCCTCATATACCTGTTCTCTTCCCCTTACTTCCTCCTCCTCAACCTGATTTCCATGTTCCCCTGAGTTTAAAATCCTCTGCTGCAAGTACTATTAAATTCACCTCACAATAGCTTGTACAATAAGAATACCATATTTCTTCCCATTAGGTGCCACCAATGTCAATAAGCACTGCTGCTTTATGTACCATGAGAAAGAAAAAACACTGCTGGTTAAACTGATAATAGTTTTTATCACTTAAATTTTTTTATTTTATATTTGCTGAAAAAGCTCTTAGACTTACATGGAAATTTTTAACATAAATTATTCTTGTACATATGTAACAAAGAAAATATAGGTGAAATAAATCACTTAAGGTGTTCTTAAAACTTTGTCAGAGTCTAATTCTTGGAATCACCTTTCAATTCTCAACCATCAATGTCTGTTTTTCCACACAATCATCATCTTAGAATATCATCAGTATTGGTGATAGAACTTTTTTTTTAATTTTTTAGATGGACACAATAATTTTATTTTATTTATTTATTTTTATCTTTTAGTTGTTGATAGACTTTTCTTTATTTACACACAGTGCTGAGAATCGAACCAGTGCCTCACACATGCCAGGCAAGTGCTCTACCACTGAGCCACAACCCCAGCCTGAAAGAACATTGCTTAAGAATGCTCTGCTGAATTTATTATCTATTGCTGCATAAAAAAAAAAAAACTATCCCAAATATTGGCAGTTTTAAGCCACAAAGCATTATTTCTCTTATACTCTGTAAGAGTCAGGAATCTGGGAATGGCTTAGCAGGATGGTTCTAGCTTATCATGGTCTCTTAGGAGGTTGTACTCAAGCTGTGTACCATGGGCATGGAGAATCCACTCCTAAGTTCACTGACATAGCTGTTGGCAGACCTCAGTTCCTAGTTGGTCATTGGCTGGATACTTCAGGTCCACACTATGAGGGCCTCTCTGTATACCTCCTGACTATCTTCACAACATGACAGCTGACCTCCTACACAGCAAAATAATCCAAGAGTATGAATGAGCATTCAAGACAGAAACCACAGTCTTTTGATAACCTAATATCAGAAGTGACGCATCATGATTTCTGCCATATGGTTTCAGACAGTCCAACTCCAGAATAATGTGGGAGAAGGCTGCACAAAGCTATAATAAAGAGCAGAGGTGAGGATCATCTGGGGCCATTTTGCAAGCTGCCCACCACTACCACTACTACCTCCAGGATTTCCTTTGAAGCCACATAGACATCATCCTATTATGATACTGGGAACACCATCAGATTCTCACATTCAAGGACAGCCAAGTCACAGAAGCTATCTAGCTGACAGAGACTAAGATGCTGTTGATTCTATGATGTTTACTGATTTCAAAAATGTTAAATATGCTTCTTAGAATGGACTAAACAGGATGTCACATAAGAAATCTTAAGAAGTGGTGGTTCCTGAGCTAATTCAGAGACTCAATTCCATCTCTAAGGACCCAGGTTCCTTCTGTCTCTATATCCTAACACCCTCAGCACATTTTCTGTGTCCCTGGATGGTTTCCCTCATGTTTACAAAATGCTTGATGCAGTTCAAAGCAGTCTGTGTGCATCCAACAATTCCTCCCAGGTGCCTTCTTTGAAGGGCAACAAAATCTTGCCCAGATACATCCAGATTTTCCCTCCTGTATAGTTAACCAGAAACCATACTCTGCCTCTTCTAATTAGAATTAAGTTTAGTTACATGTTAGCTAAACTCAGTGTGATTTACATAAGACTGAAGAATGTTTTTTCTCACATAAAAGTCACATGTGACTTTTAAAAGGCAGGCAGTGCTAGTGTCGGGGCTCTATAATGTCAGTACCATCAGGGACCCAGATGCTACCCATTTCACATCATTTCATTCTCAAATTCATCTCTCACTCCAAAATGGCTGCTGGAGTTCCAGCCACCAGATCTATGCTGGAGACCAAAATGAGCAAAAGAGGAAGGACAGGGGCTGGGGATGTGGCTCAAGCAGTGGCGCGCTCGCTTAGCATGTGTGCGGCCCGGGTTCGATCCTCAGCACCACATACAAACAAAGATGTTGTGTCCACCGAAAACTAAAAAATAAATATTAAAATTCTCTCTCTCTCTCTCTTTAAAAAAAAAAAGAGGAAGGACAAATGTTGGTCCTCAGCAAAATCGGCTTCCTTAAATGACCACCTCATATGTCCCACAGAACATATCTGTTTATATCTCATTGATCAGAACTTGATCACTAGCTGTAAGAGATGACAGAAATATTTTTTAGTTAGGCACTTGGTCACCTTAAATAAAATTCGATTCTTTAAGGAAGAAGAGAGGAAAATACATGTTAGGTGGCCACAGGTAGTTGTTTTCATGCTTAAACCAATCCCTGGTTAGAGGGCAGGAGTACTAAGACTGTACCAATGTATCATGATCTATTCCTGGGTTGCATATAGGTTTCAATCATTGATGTGGGATCGAGGTGGGATCCTTGCACAAAATCTAAATTCTAGAAATGAGAAAGAAGCAGGCATAAAACAATCACTAAAGGTAATTTACCAGCGACCATTGCCCTCCTAACTTGCTAACAAAATCTTGATCTTGCTGGGGAAACCAGGCTTCCATGCTCTTCAGGAAAGCTACCACCATGCCAAGCTATAAAATGGGAAATCAAAGAATCCATAGCTCTTTAGATTACTCATCATGAAGTGATATGCATGCCCAGCTACTGCCACCAGAGTACTAACCACAGCTGACATTTGGGACCCTTTGAGTGTTCACTTACTCTCTAGTGCCTCAAACAGGATGTTCCCCTACAGAGGATTTCCACTCCTTATCCTTTTCTTTGACTCTGTCCCTCCCTTCCTTCCCCTCTCTATTCTGCCCCACCTTCCAGGAAGTCTTCCTTGACTAATGTCTCCCCGTTCTGCCAAGTTCTCTATGGCCTCCCAGTAGGGACTAACCTTCCAGCTTGGGCCTCTATTCAACCTGCCTCCATTACCCATGCCTCCAATACAGACCACAGGCTTTCTCCATTCCAGCGTAGATAAAGTTCAGAAACAGGGATGCCTGCCTGGTAAAGGGAGGATGCCTGCCCTGGCCACTTCCCCACAGTCTGCTGGATGAAGGCTGGGAAAAGGGGGGCGGGGGTGAGAAGAAGGCCACCTGCCAGAGTGGCAGCAGACAGGCCAGCTAAATCCTTGACCTATGATTTAAGGGGTCGGGCATAGTTCAATAGAGCACTCCAGGCTTGAGTCCCAGCTCATTCACACAGGTCAGGGGGATGAAGGACTGGAGTGGAGGAGGGCCGTCCCCTCCAACAGCCCCTTGCTCTCAACCCTGGTCCTCTGGAACATAACTCAGAACCCCCAAACCCACAATCCCATCCTGATCTGTGCAGAAGCTGGAGGTGGGGGGCAAGACAGCAAGGAGGCCGAGCAGCTAGGTGGGCTAGCTAGCGCAGCGCAGGGCAAAGGCATACAGTAATAGCTCAATAATTTTCCTGTCAGTAATAGCTGAGCATTTTGTTTGGTCCCGAGGCCAACAACTCAGTCCAATTTCCAGATGGGCCCTGGACACTACTTCTTCTCCTTTGGAATTTTGCCCTAGAACCGGGAGGCTCCTGAGGTGGCGGGATTGTGGATGGAATCCCCCGAGGAAAACGGAGAGGTTTTCCGGGCATCGCTTTAAACGCTAGCCAGACCCCACAGCAGAACCAAGCCGGTCCAGCTCCCAGTCCTCCGCCCTCCTCCACCTATCGGGGTCTCCCCACACACCGCCCAAGTTTGCCCACAGGCAGTGCTATGCAAATGAGACGCAAAGCAGGCGGAGACAGCCGGAGGGATTGGCTGGCACCAGAGACTTTGCTGCCCAATCACGTGCGGCGGACAGCCTGGGCTCCCCCCAGCCAGAGCCGGGTCCCGCCCATAAATCAACTCGGTCAGCGTTAATGGCTCCTGACTAATTGCCTGGACTCGGGCTCCAGGGCTCGAGTCACCCACATTAAAATTCAATCAGGCCCAGCGCTGAGCTATTAAATATTCATTGGGAACGTTTCCCGAAACCGCGCTGGGGGATGGGGTTGGAGGCACTACCCGTGTCCCCAGCTCCTAGGCCCAGCGCTCTCTCATGGCTTACAACTGCGGCTGGATTTCCATTCTGCTGGGCCCTATTTCTCTCTGGAAGCCTCTGAACTTCCTCTTTGGAGACCACTGGGAGATTAGGCTACCCTGCAACAGGAATGTGTGATAAGTCCTGTCAAGGAGAGGCCCTAATTGCCTGCCCTGTCTTGGGTGCATGCCTGATCACTTAAACTCTGGACCTCTACCTAGTGACTTCTGTGGGACCCTGCCCATGCTGAGGCCTTGGGTCCCACCAGGAGTGGAACAGCTGCAGGCACAGAAGACTTCCTCCTGAGCAGAGGGCAGGAGAGGCCCATAGGTCCCTGGCCCTGATGCCTTTGCCAGCGGCTGGCCATCTTCACCATAGCTAGAGAGCATCAGTCTGGCAGCATATATCTGTGCTGGAAGGGAGGAGAGAGCACTGCAGTCTTTCTCTCCTCTCCCCTTCCCCCAGGAATGCAGCCTGTCCCAGCTCCTGGGCCCCTGGCCTGATGCTGAGCAGGCTGCCTGGAAGTTCTCATGAGGGGTACCAAGGGGGAGGAGGCTGGGCCAGAGGTGGGCACTGGAAGTGTCAGGCATTGAAGCAGAAAGTGCATCCCACCCACACAGACACCCTACAGGCAGAGGGTGATGAAGAGGGTTTAGGGGATGTGATGACAGCGCCCAAACCCTGGGTGAGCCACGCAAAGACCAGAAGTTTTTCTAGCCCTCTCTGCTAGACTCCTTTTCACACAGCTGCAGTCCCTTGGCCAGGAGGTTTGGGAGTTAGGGGAGAAGAAAGTATGCAAGGAGAGACCACTGAGCCAAATCCCCAGCCCTTTTTTATATTTTGTCTAGAGACAGGGATCTCACTGAATTGCTCAGGGCCTAAGTTGCTGGGGCTGACCTTGAACTCAAGATCCTCCTGCCTCAGCCTCCTGAACCACTGGGTTTACAGGTATGTGCCACCACACCTGGACCTCCCAGTTTTTACAGTCAAGTTTTGGGAGCAAAACACCTGCTCCCAGGGCTATACCTTGACTACTCCCTGCTCGTGGGGCCTGAAGAAATTAACCCTATGGGCCGTGGCAGGGGCCTGACTGCCAGAGCCACAGAACCCAAGATGGAGGAGGGAAGTTGAGGATACCAGCCTCTACAAGGCCATACACAGCTCAGGGATCCAGAAAGGCTGCTAAAGTTCAGGAAACTCTGCTTTAGCAGACACTGGAAGGAACTTCTATCTCTGATGGCATCTACCCTTGGCCCAGCAGAAAGTCTAGAATTCTGATCTGAGAATCCCTACTCCCCCAAGGATCAGGTGCTCTCCTAGCAGGAAACGGGTCCCCTCTTTAGGAACCAGGCAGGCCTCAGGGCTGGTGCGGGGCAGAATATGTCTGGCAGCCATTACAAAGGGAGCAGGCCTAGGAGGCCTCAGACTTCAGTGGGTCAGGAGTGACCCCAGCCAAGGGTCTGATTCCAAAGCCAAATGTCACAGGCAATCCAGAATTCCAAGCTCACCCCACGTGTGGTTCCCATTAGGGCTAGCTGGGGTCTTCCTGAAGGCCAGGCCAGATTCCTGAGCCCTTCCCCCAGCATGGCACCACTTGGTCAAGCTTTCTGGAATATTTTATCCAGCTCCATGGGTGGCCACCAGCACCCAACCTTGGAAATTTTCAGAGGCATCTATCTCAAAATAGGCCTCCCTACCCACTAGATGACTTTTTTTTTTCTTTTACAGTCCTTTAAAGGAGATAAAGGGATAGCAGTCTTTAAATCTTTAACAGTCCAGGAAAGTTAATCCCTGAGGACCCCTACACTGTGCCTGGGTAGTCCTCCCTCCTCTCTTGGTCAGCTGCTTTTATTCAGGCCACAGTCAAGCATGGGTAACTAAAACTGCCCCTAGTGACCAGCTACTAGGCCATTCGCCACACTGCCCAAGTGGGCACCCTAAGACCTCAGCCTGCCACTCAGGTCTTTTCCCTCCTCACAAGACTTCCCACAACTTTCCAACAACTCTGCAACTGCAGAAGAGTGATGCCCAATGGGTCCAACTTGGTTGCCCAATGGGTCCAACTTGGTCCCCAGATATTTTTGTGTTGTGGTATTTTGAGCACTAGTCTTAAAAAATAGGTGTCAGCACTTAAAAACCAGTAGGCAACACATGAAAGTCTACATTTCTAATTTTTCTTGAAAACATCTGGCAACACTTAGGCTTGCATTCCCATATGGCAATAAATGGCTAAGCCTCCTGACAACTGCGGCCCTCAGAAGGAATCTTTGGGGCTTCCTCATGCTCCAAAGTCCCCCACCAGTAACTGCCATCTCCCAGGTCTGTAGCCCAGGTGAGTGAATAGACTGTGTGTGTGTGTATGTGTGTGTGTGTGTGTGTGTGTGTGTGTGTGTGGTGCTGGGCCTCAGAGGTGCTAGGCAAGTGCCCTACCACTGAGCTACAGCCCTTTCCTTGAATAGCCTTTTCTCACAGGGCTAGCACTGACCTTTTTATCTCACTTCCTGTGAGCTTCACTCCAGTGAGGATATTCAATTTGCTACAGCAAACTTAAGTCTAACCCCCTTGTCCTGGTGTATATGTCCACTTTGGTCGCCTGTTACACACCTGTTTCCTCCTTACCACAGTCCACGCCTCCTCTCCCGCATTTGCTCCAGGCTCATCAAGCTCTCACTCTTTCCCAGCACAGATCTGCTTTCAAACTCCTGGATCTTTTGCACACGCTGTTTCTTCTGCCTGGGATACCTTTTATCTTTTGCCACTAGAACATCCACTCCTCCTTCCAACCCCAGCTCCAGATGCCTCAGAAGACAAGAACCCTCAGGTCATCCACTGGTTCCTGTGATTCCAGAACATCTCATAGTGCTTCCTTTCCTTGTAGGGAAAGGGCCATCAGGGCTGACCAGAGGCCTGCTTGGCATCTCCAAGACTCACTGTGCTAAGGAATCAGACAGCTTTGTCATAGCAGAAGGGGAAGTCTGCAGGCATTCTGTGCTGTGAAATGAGGTACTGGGTCCTAGGCAGGAAGGACAACTGTGTGTCCAGGTGACCTGAGTGAGTGGCTTCCTGGACTTCCTCTGCCCTGTGAGTATTCCAGTGAATAGAATTTATTAAAAAAAAAAATGTTGTATGGACTGAGGGAGTAGCTCAGTGGTAGAGGGCTTACCAGCCTGTGCAAGGTCCCAGGTTCTATTACCAGCAACTCAAAGAAAAAAGGAGGGTGAGGGAAAGCCAAGATCAATCAAGATTCAGAGTGCTGGGCAGAAGTGTTCTTTCTTAGGAGAAAAATAAAGCAGATTATTTAAAGCCATGAAGATACTAAAAGGGACTCCCAAACATTCACTGACATGCCCCTGAGTTGTAGTAAGACCCCACCTTTTACCCTGAAGCTGAGGGTGCAGAGTACTCATGAGATGGCCTTGATACTACCTTGCAGCCCACACTCCCTCTTCCTCAGCGAGTCCCTATTTCCTCAGGGTTCCCATCTCTATCACAGTAACTTAACCCTGTCACCAATTCCCCTCTGCCCAGGGGCGGGGTAGGAGGGGCGGGGTGGGCGGGGCTTCCCAAGACTACAGCAAGGCTGTGGAGATGCCTGAGACCAGCCGGACTTGCAACTTGCCCACAGCAGGTTGTGGCTTCTCAGACTCTGGGATCAAATCCCAGGGCGTACCCAAAAAGTAGGTGCTGCGTGCCCTTTCTGCAGACCGGGCACGGGCTCTGAGCGGTGCCCAGGCCGGCAAGCCAGTTTGCTCCGCCTCCAGAGACAACTTCTGCCTCCTCTCTACGCACTGGGGGCTCTGGCCTCGGCTTCCGCCGCCCCTCGCCCTTGCCCTCCCCCACAGCCCCCTACATCCGTAGGGTTCCCAGATCGATGCGTCCACATCCCAAGGCAAGTGCTAACTGCCCAGCCGGGCGCGCCAGCGCTGAGAGCTGCCCAGGGTAAGCCCCGGGTCCTCCCCAGGGCCGCCTCCCGAGGGGTAGAGCCTGAATGTCGCCGCGCGACTCCAGCCCCAGCCCGCCGCCACCACGGGAGCCTGCAGGGATTCTCTGATCGTCCCGGTTCCCGGCCGCGGGCCCGGCTGGCTTGTGCCTCGGCCCGCGTCCTGGCCGTGGGGGAAGGGGAGGGCGGAGGGAGCAGATGGCAGCAATTACGCTCCGACCCTCCCCCGCCCGCAGTCCGAGGCCGGAAGGTCAGCCTCTGGCTTGCGCTGGCCGAGGGGCGGTGTCCCCAGTCCTCAAACCCGGCGGGGCGGTGAGGGACACTCCGGTGGCCATCGCATGGACGTCCAGGCTTCCAGGGAAAAGGGCTTGAGTGCCAGGTGGGGACACTTCCTTTTTCAGGGACTGGGCCAGAGTCCCTTGGGAAAGGCCACCATCTCCCCTACCCCTTGAGTTGTTCGAGGCCAGTGCCCCATCCAGCTCCAGGCCTGAAGATTTATTTCCAGGTTGAGTGGCCCAGGGTGGGGAGAGTGGAGATGTATGTAGTGCACCTAAGTGACCTCAGGACGGATAGGGTGAGGGTTCGAAATCTAAGCAGTGGGCCTTGGCAGGTGCTGACTCATTATAGAGGAAAGCAGAGGGCACAAAGGACCATCAAGAGCCAGCCTGGAATGCCCTGATTTAGGGGTGCTGACTGTAGAGAGAAGGAGAAGCACATGGTTAGGGTTGGCTTCTGTGGGTCAGGGGCAAGAGGATTCTCCTGACCTGGAATAGAAACAACTGGGCAGTTTGGCTCCCTAGTTCTTTCTTCCTCCCCAAATTTCTCTCCTGTACCAACCCTGAATTTTGTCTGTGTGTCTCTAGGATCTTAAGTCAGCAAAACCCCCACCCCCACTAAGCCCCTATCATTTCCTTGCACAAACAGAGGCTCCTGTTTGCTTTCCAACAGTCAATTCACAGGCAGCCTGAGATACCTTTAAAAATACCAATCAGAAAAACAAAACCATACAGCATGTCACTCCCAGCTTCACAAACAGCCAAGGTTTCCCAACTTTCCTCCCTGGCCTGTGCTGATCTTTCCTCTTCCCACTCTCTCCTCTGCCTAACTCTGTTCACACCCATTGCCTTTCTGATCCTTGAGCTTGGCAGGCTTTCCCAACCTCTGGCTTGGCCTTGCTGGTCCCTTTGCTTAGATGGCTCTGCCCGGCTCCTTCACAGGTTTCTTCCTACCATCACGACCACAACACTAAAGCAACCTCTTCTGCCCTACCCAATCTGAAACTTTACCTTATATTTTTCTTTGCAGGACTCACCACATGCTGTATTTCTCTTCCTTATTCAACTGGTTTATGGTTGGCTTTATTTGCCAGAATGTCAGCTTCATGAGCTTGGGACCTTGACTTTCAGGCTCTCTGTTAGTGCAATGCCTGAAACAAGCCTTGGAGGTATGCAATATGTACTGCACACATTTACAGAATGAAGGAGCTGCTGAAACTGAACACTGGTCCATTCAGTCACCTAGGAGAAGCCAACTGCAAACACCTGTATGCACCTATGTTCACTCAGATGCCTTGCACACACAGGCAGGGTTGTAGTTTATGAGGACAATAATCTTGGTGGTCCACAGAGTGCTTACTATGTGCTGGGCATTATTCTAAGCACTTCACATGGCTCACCTAGTTTAATTTTACAACAACTCCTCTGTGAAGTAGACATTCACCCGCTCAGTTAACAAGCAGATACACCATGCTCACAGCTCTACAACAGAATTCACAGAAGAGTGTTTGGTCATGCCAGGATCAGTGTCACATGCCTAGGATTCCAGTGATTGGAAGGCTGAGGCAGGAGGATCAAACACTTGGGGCCAGGGACTGGGGTTGTAGCTCAGTGTTAGAGCACTTGTCTAGCACATGTGAGGCACTAGGTTTCATCCTCAGCACCACATAAAAGTAAATAAATAAACAAATAAAATAAAGGTATTCATCAATAACTAAAAAAAAAAAAAATTAAATAAAAAACTTAAAAAATATGTTGAAGGCCAGCATGGGCAACTTAGCAAGACCCTGTTTCAAAATAAAAATGGAAAAATAGGGCAGGGAGGTGTAATTCAGTGTTAAAGTACCCCTAGGTTCAGTCCTAGTACTGCCAAAAAAAAGAAAAAGTGTGTAGTCATTCAACAAACATGAATGTGCATCATAAGCATTGATGATGCTTAATTGTTACTATATATATATATGATAAATATAAAGGTGAGCAGGGGGAGTCATTATTATTACAGGGAGGTGGAAACAAACAGAAGTCCAACAGAACATGTGGGAAGGGTCAGCACGGTAGGGGCTGGCACAGGGCTAGTTTGGTCAAGGAGGCAGGGGGCAGTTTAGTCACAGCTTTGCCCTTACTCTGGGTACCCATAACATCCACAGTGGTGTGGAAGAAAGGGTCTAGTTCCTAGTTCCGTTCTGCCACCCTCCAGAGGGTCCTGCACAGGAGAATTGAGAGTTCAAAGCCAGCTTCAGCAACAGTGAGGTGCTAAGCAACTCAGTGAGACCCCTTCTCTGAGTAAAATACAGAATAGGGCTGGGGATGTGGCTCAGTGATCAAGCGCCCCTGAGTACAATCCCCATACAGTTGGGGTTGTGGCTCACTGGTAGAGCGCCCGCCTAGCACATGCAAGGCACTGAGTCTGATCCTCAGCATCACATAAAAATAAATAAAATAAAGATATTGTGTCCAACTACAACTAAAAAATTTAAAAAAATAAAAAATAAAAATGCTCAGGAAGGTGCTTCATCGGCCACAGAGGCCTTGCCCATGAAAGAATAAGGGCACTGGTACAGGCCACTAACGGGAAAGCTGGCTTACAGCTACTCTTTGGTGCCTATGGATCCACAGGTCAGTGCTGTGTGGCGCTCAGTGCAAGGGCCTGGGTCTCACCCATATCCGACTTCTTAGCAAGTTTTTGGCCTTGCAGGAAGAGCTGGAACTCCCTAGGTGTTTGTTGAGTGAATGCCTGACTGAGCAAACGACCAGGGAACCAGCAAGAGGAGGAGAAAAAAGGAGTGAAAGCCGAGCGAGTGCAGCAGGTATTAGAGACAGGGAGGTCAGCCTCCGAGCCTCAGCTTCTTCATCTGTAAAAGATGGTGGTGAGATTTAGCCACCTTTCTGGCTCCAGGGTGGATCAGCGGAGGTGGGACAGGTCGTGGAAGCCACCTCTAGTTATTTACGCAGGGCCTCCAGGGCAGGTAGGGGGCGCTGAAGGAGCCGGTGTTCCCCTCCCCCACATCCCTGTCCCCCGGAATTTATAGATTCCTCATTGTCCTGCACAAAGGCCTTCTTGGGGAGGGGGCGGGGTGGGTGAGGAGACTAAGGAATTAAAAAGTCAGAGGCTGAGTAACAGCCAGCCACACCCGCGGCCCCATAAATCTGCCCCGGCCCCTGCGAGATGGACTGACTTGTCCTCACCCGTAGTGGCTGGGGGGCTCCCGGTGCTGCGACCAGCTCGCCCTGCCCGCCGCTGGCTCTGGTGTCTCCCGGAGGTGGGGGATGGGGGGAGGGATGGCCCCCCTCCTGTTACCCCTCTGCCTCAGCAGGTCCTTCCTCCCATCTTGCTCCCCTGAGATCCCCAATAATTCTAGTTCACGGCTTTCTGTGGGTGTGCTGAGTCCCTGGGTGGGGGAGGGGGTCCTCCAGGCCCAGACTCCCTGGAAAATGGCCTCCTTTCCCAACTCTGGCCTCTTGAGTAGAGGGTGGAGGCTGAGGCTAGGACTGACAGATGGTGCAGTGTTAACAGAAAACAGAATTACCGTGCTGCTTGTCCCTCCATCTTCCCCATGGGAGGAGGTGCCCTTCATACTGGGAAATGACAATGAACTCCAGTAAGAGGACTGCAGAGGAGACAGAAATAGAAGCTACAGGGGATAGGGGACCCTGAACAAGCACAAGTGGGCCTGACTTGGATTCCATCCCTGCCACTTCCTGGCCAGGTGATCTCAAGCAATCTATCAACCACTGAGCCTTTGTTTCCTCATCTATAAAATGGAGCTATGAAAAAACCTATCTTCCCGTTCTCACTGGCTTTCATGAAGATAATGTGGATATTTGTATTTGTAAATTGGTCTTTAAAACTTGTGAAGGTGTAAAAATGTAAGAGGTTACTTATTATAAACTGCACAGGCCAGCACAGGATTGTTCTTTATTACTACTACTACTACTACTACTACTATTATTTTGGTACCAGGAATTGAACCCAGGGCCACTTTACCACTCAGCCACATCCCCAGCCCTTTTTATTTTTTATTTTGAGACAGGGTCTTGCTGAATTGCTTAGGGCCTCGCTAAGTTGCTGAAGCTGGCTTTGAACTTGCAATTCTCCTGCCTCAGCCTTCAGAGCCACTGGGATTACAGGTGTGCACCACCACCCCTGCTCATAAGATTATTTTTAAAACTTCTTCTTTTTACAACAAAATAAAGAACACCACAGTATATCACAAAATTTTATAAAACTTTGCTTTTAGTTAAACATATTTCCACGTTTTCTGGGTCCTGATTGATATAAATGTTTCTCTGGATGATGATCAAAAAAGTTTGAAACAGATTAGAGGAAATTCTTCAGTGACAGCTCCAGGATAGAATGGTGGATAAATGGAAAGTATCACCTTGAAATGCAGCAGGCTAAATGAAAAGAGCACTGGACTGTGGCCGCCCAGGCCAGGGAGACCAGGTTGTGAGCAGCTCTTTGTAACTGAGGTTGGTGGTGATGGATAGAAGGGCCTTACTGAGGAATTAGCCAACCGTCCTTGGTGGGCAGTGAAACTCACTTTCCTTTGTAGGATTCCTTGAGCCTGCATCCTGAAGATGTGGTCCCTGAATGCCCTCTGGGCCATGAATACAACTTTCTTAACATGGCCCCAGCTGAGCCAGAGAGAATGGGCTGGTCAGAGGGAGCTTTGAACTCCTTTGCCTGGAAACTGCAACCCCCTACCCCACCCCCACCCCACCTGCCCCACCCCCACACATCACAATTCACTAGGATTGCAGAAGGATCTGCTACAGGTATGATGTAGATGTAGTGGTGGTCAGAACCCTCCTTCCTGAACTTCACCCATGACCCTTGTCCCTGCCCACATCCAAGGGGCCATCGTCCAGTGAGCTGGTCAGAGCAGGCCCTAAATCAATCCCAGACTTTCCTGGCTGGCCCTGAGTTATGAGCTGCAGGCTTTGTGATGTAGATCAGGGTTGGGGAGTAGAGGGCATGACCTGTGGCAGGTCACACAGGACCCCCAGAAGGGGCTGAGCTGGGATCAGAGGCCACCTCCTCCATTCCCTGCCCCACCCGGCTAGGTCCCATCCTGCGCCTAGTCTTTGCCTTTATGCTGGGTCTGGCCTTTCTCTGGCAGTACCTGCCCCCAAGCCTGTAAGCTGGAAGTAGGGCTTCTCATGAAGAAAGAGCCCAGAAGAAAGGAAGAGGATGAGATATTTGGCTCCCCAAAGATAACTGGTTCATGTTCAAATCAGACTATCATGTTTCCTGAGTTCCTTCTCTGTGGATTTGTCACTCTGCTCTCCTCAAACAACCCTTTCCTTTCTGATTCCCTCCTGACTGAATTCCACAAGTCAAGAAGAGAGTCAAGCCTCACTCCAGACAATATATGTTATCAGGGCTTAAGAGGGAGAATTCGAGGAATAGAGATGGGAAGAGCCAGTCAGTGAGCAAGGTTAGAAGTTAGAGGAAAATCAAAGACTTTCAAAGTCAAAAGAGTATCAAAAGAAGACAATGGAGAGAGTGTCGCTGAAGAGAAATCGGAGTAGCAAGCAAAGATAATTCCCCTCAGATCCCATCAGCTAAGAGAACAAAAGGAGGATTACCCATAATATTCCTTTATTTAAAAAAAAATTTTTTTCCCGTTGGACACAATGCCTTTATTCCATTCATTTATTTTTACGTGGTGCTGAGGATCGAACCCAGAGCCCCACATGTTAGGCGAGCGCTCTACCACTGAGCTACAATCCCAGCCCCATATTCCTTTATTTTTGATCCTTAAGGGTACCATACAGCTAGGAACATCAGCATACACTTGTCTATAATCCCAACTACTTAGGAGGCTGAGGCAGGAGGATTGCAAGTTTGAGAATCAGCCTCTGCAACTTAATGAGACCCTGTCTCAAAAATAAAAATAAAAAAAATATATAAAGGGCTGGGGATGTAGCTCAGTGGCAAAGCACCTCTGGGTTCAATCCCTAGTACCACCACCAAAAGAAAAAAAAAGTTACCATAGAGACACCCCAGAAGGCCCTGACTGATATTTACCTGTATCACCCAGGATCTTATTCATCATTTTACACATTAAATGGCAACCTCCACTCCCCAGCACCACTTTTACCTCCATCAGCAGATACATACTTAGGGAGGGCTGGACTCAGACTGGGGACTAGGCAGGGGCTGGGGCGGCATCCCTGGAGTTTTCCTGGGGAAGGAAGCCTGGACAGGCACCTTGGCACAGGGTATCCATGAGGGAGGCAGAAATTTAAAGAAACATCACAGACTTCCTGGATATCCAGCCAGTTTGGCTAAAGATGATCTAGAGAAGTGACTCTCCTATTCTTTGCATTTTCAGCCAAGCCCTGACAAGCCCTTGCCCCTGTCTCTGACCCTGGAACCCTCTGCTGTAGCCTGGCTGTGCGTGGGACGCCTCCCAATTCCTACCCACGGCTGCCACCTGCTGGCTGAAAGTGGCCTTGCGGAAACTCGACGCTTGGCTTGTGAGGGCAGGGGATTGATCTCCACTGAACCAGAAGTAGTTTCTCTAGGCTTGGGGGAAAGAATTGGAAAAGCAAAATGTGAACTCCCCTTTCACCTAGTTAGGTGTCTTTGAGGCCTGTCAGCATAGGTTAAAATGTCCCTATCTCTCATCCC
This sequence comes from Marmota monax, assembly GCF_021218885.2. Classification (NCBI taxonomy): domain Eukaryota; kingdom Metazoa; phylum Chordata; class Mammalia; order Rodentia; family Sciuridae; genus Marmota; species Marmota monax. The sequence goes on from NW_026695227.1 coordinate 32,665,427, forward strand.
ATTATTCCTGCATGGTGCTGTGGGACTTCTCAGGCCAAGGAGAGACTGTCAGGGAACTCACATTTACCAAATAGATAACACTGTTCTGGATGCAGGAGACAGAGATGCCAAGGTGAGAATAACAGCCAAGAATGAGATTAATGATAATCAGTGGAAAACTCACAAGAGCTGAAATATATGCCTGTCAGAGTTCAAATTTTCAATTAATAGTTATTGAATGGGCTGGAGGTGTATATAACTCAGTGGGAGAGCACATGCTTAGCAGGCCCTGGGTTCCATTCCCAACACCAAAAAAATAAAAAATAAAAAAGTTAGCAAATGAATGGATTAAAGATAGCAGGAAGGAATGGTGAACTGTGTGCACAGGAGAGGTTGAAGAGAACAGGAAGAAGCAGGCCGGGGGGATCTTTCTGATTTTTCTTTTTTATCATTAGTTACCAAGTCATCTCATTTTGTTCTTCTTTCTCTTCCTCTTCCTCCTCTTCTCCTTTTTTTTAATGTTGAGGGTTGAACCCAGGAGCACTAAGCTACATCTCCAGCACCCCTCTTTTAGAATTCTTATGTTGAGACAGGGTCTTGCTAAGTTGCCCAGACTGGCCTGGAACTTGTGACCCTTCTCCCTCATCTCCCAAAGCAGTTAGGGTTACAGATGAGTGTCAGCTTATTGGCTTACTCCACTTTTAAAAATTAACTGTATTTTAATGAGCATCATCTTGGGAAGGTTTCTCAACCTTGTACGTTGGAGTCACACAGGGAGATTTTAAAAATTCTGTTGTCTAGGCTGTGTCCCCAAATCTCTGGAATGGGTTCCAGTCAGCTCCATTTCTTTTCTTTCTCTCTTTCCACACTATTTTTTTCACATTTTTATATTTTTACATAATGATGGAATTTGTTGTTACATTTTCATACATGCACATAATATAATAATATAATTTGGCCAATCATTACCCAGCACTTTTCTCCTCCTTCCCTCCTAACCCTTGGTCCCTTTCCTCTACTGATCTCCCTTTAATTTTCATGAGATCCACCCCCACCTTTGTTTTTCCTTTTTCCTCTCTAGCTTCCACATATGAGAGAAAATAAAGGACGCTGGACCACCTGAGTTTGACTTATTTCACTTAACATGATGGTCTCTAGTTCCATTCGTTTTCCTGCAAATGCCATAATTTCATTTTTCTTTATGGCTGGATAAAACTCCATTGTGTATACATGCCATATATTTTTTTTATCCATTCATCTACTGATGGATACCTAGGCTGGTTCTATAGTTTGGCTATTGTGAATTGTGCTGCTGTAAACACGGGTATGCAGGTATCACTGTAGTAAGATGCCTTTAATTCTTCAGGGTAAATACTGAGAAGTGGTATAGCTGGGTAATACAGTGGTTGCATGACTAGAGTTTTGAGGAACCTTCATACTGATTTCCATAGAGGTTGTACTAATTTACAGTTCCACCAACAGTGTGGAAGTGCTCCTTTTTCTCCACATCCTCTCCAGCATTTATTATTGTTTGTAGTCTTTTTTTTTTTTTAAATGGTGCTGGGAAAACCCATGCAAAGCAAGCACTTTACCAACTGAGTGGTATTCCCAGCCCCTTGTTTATATTCTTGATGACTGCCATTCTGACTGGTGTGAGATGAAATCTCAGTATAGTTTTGATATTCATTTCCCTAATTGCTAATGATGTTGAACATTTTTCATGTATTTGTTGGCCATTTATATTTCTTCTTTTGAGAAGTGTCTGAGAAGTGTCTGTTTAATTCATTTGTCCACCTTTTTTTTTTAAAGAGAGAGAGAGAGAGAGAGGGAATTTTAATATTTACTTTTTAGTTTTAGTAGTTCGGCAGACATAACATCTTTGTATGTGGTGCTGAGGATCGAACCCGGGCCGCACGCATGCGAGGCGAGCGCGCTACCACTTGAGCCACATCCCCAGCCCTCATTTGTCCACTTTATTAATTGGGTTATTTGATTTTTTTGGTGTTTTTTGAGCTCTTTGTATATTCTAGATATTAATCCTATGTCAAAAGAGTGGCTAGAAAAGATTTTCTCCCATTCTGTGGGTTCTCTCTTCACATTCCTAATTGTTTTCTTGGCTGAGAAATTTTTTAATTTGAGGCTGTCCCATTTATTAACTCTTGGCATTATTTCCTGAGCTTTAGGTGTCAGTGAGAAAGTCCTGCTCGTTCCTAAAAGCTGGAGTGTTGACCTTACGTTTTCTTCTAGGAGTTGCGTAGTTTCTGATCTAATTCCTAGGTCTTTGATCCATTTTGAATTGATTGTTGTGCAGGGTGAGAGATAAAGGTTTAGTTTCATTCTTCTACATATTGATAACCAGTTGTCCCAGCACCATTTGTTAAAAAGGCTGTCTCTTCTCCATTGTATGTTTTTGGCTCCTTTTTCAAAGATCAGATGAATGTAGATGTGTGGCTTTGTCTCTGTGTCTTCTATTCTGTACCATTGGTCTATGGTTTTTAGGCCAGTACCATGCAGTTTTTGTTTCTGTAGCGCTGTAGAATGATTTGAAGTCAGGTACTGAGATGCCTCCAGCATTGCTCTTTTGACTTATATTGCTTTGGGTATTCTTGGTCTTCCAAATCAATCTTAAGACTGTTTTTTCTAGTTCCATGAAGAATGTCATATTTTAAGGGGAATCCCATTGAATCTGTATATTGCCTTTGGTAGGATGACCATTTTAACAATATTAATTCCAGGCAGCACTATTTCTAAAAAGTCCTTAAGCGATTACATTGTGAAGCCAATGTTTAGAACTACTGTTCTAAACTTGTGGTCAAACTTGTGATCCTCCTGTCTCAGCCTCATGAGCCACTGGGATTACAGGCATGAGCCACTGTGCTTGGCTAGGAAAAATTTTAATAAATTTAACCATGTCAAAATTGAAGTTTTCTAGGGCTGAATAAATGACAAGTGTTAGCAAAGATGTAGATGAACTTATGCACTGCTAGGGGCACACTGCAAAACAGAGCATCCTGACAGTATGTGGTCAATAAGCATGTACGGGCCCTAAGACCCAGCAGTCTCAGAGATGTTCTTGCCTGGTTCCACAACTACCTACGTACAAGGATAAGTACTGAAGCATTATTTGTAGTGGTAGGAAGTTGGAGGCAACCTAGGTGTCCGTCACTGGAAGAAGGGATAAATAAAATGTGGTGGATGCAAACCATGGAATTCTATGCAGCAGAAGAAGAGAAAAGAAAGGATGAAGTAAGAGGGCCCCACATCTTTTATCAAGAGAAAAAAGATTTTCTTTTTTGGGGGGGGTAACAGGGATTGAACTCAGGGGTGCTTAACCACTGGGCAACACCCCCAGCTCTTTTCTGTATATTATTTAGAAATAGGATCTCACTGAGTTGCTCAGGGCCCTGCTAAGTCACTGAAGCTGGCTTTGAACTTGCAATTCTCCTGCCTCAGCCTCCCAAGGCATTGGGATTATAGGCGTGTGCATCATGCCTGGCCTAAGGTGCAAAGATTTTCTCAGGAACCCCACTATTACAGTTTGGATCTGGAATCCAACTGTAGGCTCACATATTGAAGGCTTGGTCCTTAGATGGGGATGTTATTGGGAATTGGTGAAAACTGTAGGAGGTAAGACCTAGCTGAAGATAGCGGGCCTTGTGGGCGTACTTTTCAAAACCATATTTTGTCCTGTACACATTAGTAGTCTCTCTTGCTCTGCCCCTGCCCCCTGCTTCCCAGCAGCTGAGGTGATCGGTTTTGCCCCACCATGGCCCCCCACTGTTACGCCCGGGCCTCACCACAGGCCCAGAAACAATGGAGCCAACTGACAATGGACTGAAATCTCTGAAGCCATGAGCCAAAATAAATCATTTATTTCCTATAAGTTGATTTCCTCAGATATTTTGTCATGGTAGTAGAAAGCTGCTAGCATTTCACTGGTCAAAATTGTATTACATGTTCACACCTAACTAAAAGGTGACTAGAAAGAAGGGGAATTGGGAGATGTCTGACCTCATCTACTAGATACCATCTGACTTCTGCGTAGAGGCCCATAGTGTGCATTCACCACATTTTACTGAGATGGCTTGAGGGGTAGAAGCTTTTTTTCCCCCCCTCCCTCAAGCCTCTTCCTCTGGGATTATTTTTTATTTTACTTTTTTTCTACTTAATGCTTTTTATTAGTTCATTAGAGTTATACATAACATTAGGATTCATTTTGACATAATTACAAAAGCATGGAATATAATTTGCTGCAATTGTGTCCCGATGACTTCCCCTTTCCATTCCCTCCTCCACCCCCTGTTCCCTTGCCTCTACTCTACTGATCTTTCTTCTATTTATTTAGAGGGTTTTTTTTTTCCCCATTAGTGCATCATGGATATACGTAAAGGTAAAATTCACTGTGGTATACTCACGTATGTACATAGGAAAGGTTTTTTTTTGTTTGTTTGTTTTGGTACCAGAGATTGAACTCAGGGGTCCTTAACTACTGAGCCACATCCCAATCCCATTTTTGTAATTTATCTAGAGACAGGATCTCACTGAGTTGCTTAGCACCTCACTTTTGCTGAGGCTGGCTTTGAACTCAAGATCCTCCTCTCTCAGCCTCCCGAGCCACTGGGATTACAGGCGTGTGCCACTGCCTGGCCATAGGAAAGTTTGATCAGATGTGTTCCACCATTCCTGCCTTTTGCCATCTCCCCCCATTATCCCCTTCCTCTGGTCCACTGAGCTCTCTTCTATTTTCATGGCACCCCGTCACATCTTGAGGTGTATCAGCTATCTTGTGATTAAAAGGAAAAGTAAGAGCAAGCCATGACATCTAGTTGCTTAACACTAACAGCTTAATATCCCTGAACGTTTTTATCTTGCGTGAAAAATAAGCCCCTATTTTTTCTTCTTTCTTTCTTTTTTCCCCTGGGCCTGAGGATTCAATTACTTACTTACTTACTTACTTAATTAATTAATTAATGGTGTTAGGAAACTGGGGGTTGAACATACAAGGTTTTACCACTGAGCTACACCCCCAGCCCTTTTATTTCGAGACAGTCTCCCTTGCTTAGGGCCTCATTAAGTTGCTGAGGCTGACCTGGAACCTGTGATCCTCCTGCTTCAACCTCTGGAGCAGTGAGTAGCTGGGATCACAGGCATGAACCACCACACTCAGCTAAAACCCTGTTGCTTAAGCCATGCATGTCAGAGTTCACTTGCAGACAAAAGAAATGAATCTGGCTAAGTTTAAGCAGAAAGGATTGGGAAAGCAAGCTCTGTGTAGGGAGCAACTTCTGGCTTTGAGAGTCACATGAGCCTGTGATGAGAAAACAACAGTCCCTACTACAGGAAGCTGATGAATCAGGAAGCTACTCACCAGAGCCCGCCTGCTGCTGTCATGATTTGTGACAGCAAAGCGGATGTCCCAAGCTATGTTGCTCTGTTCCAAATTTATGTCTTGCACAAGAGCAGAACCTAAACCACAGATTCCTTGTTTAAGAGAACCTGGGAAGTGCTGTTTTAGCTTTCTAGCTCCTGTAGTTTCGAAGAAACCCTAAAAGCAGCTTTGGATTGATGTTAAGCAATCAGCCCACTACAGACAGCTTTTGGTTCCTCACAACCAAACACACTCCTAACTGCTACGCTACACAGCAAGCAACAAGGATAGGTTTTTAGTTTGTTTATTTGTTTTTTGCATTACTGGGATTGAGCCTAGGCACCTACTCTACCACTGAGCTGCATCCTCAGGCCTTTTACATTTTGAGATAGGGTCTCACCAGGTTGCTGAGGCTAACCTTGAACTTGCAATCCTCCTGCTTCTGCCTCCCAATTAGCTGGGATTATAGGCATGGGTAAGAACAGATCTTAAAACAAGGTACTGAGTGAGACAAACAAAAAGAGCTCTGTAGTACCATTCTTAATGTTAGTTAAAAACAGATACACAAATCCAAACTAACTTTTTCAAAACAAATGTATATTTTCTTGTTTTTTGGTAATGCAAATTGAACCGAGGAGCACTTTACCATCCAGCCATATCCCCGGCTCTTTTTAATTTTTGAGACAGGGTCTCACTAAATTGCTTAGGTTGACTTTGAACTTTCGATCCTCCTGCTTCAGCCTCCTGGCTGGTGGGAATTACAGATATGACACCACTATACTCAACTTTGTGTTTTTTTAAATTTTGAGACAGGATCCTGCTAAATTGTGGAGTCTAGCTTGAACTTGTGATCCTCCTTCTTCAGCCTCCCAAGTCACTGGGATTACATGCTTTTGCCACACACCCTGCTGAAATGTACATTTTTAAGGATATATAAGTGCCAATTGGTAAGGGGAGGAGGAAAAATTGGAACCAGGACCAAGGATGAAAGGGAAACAAAGAAAAACAAAAAAAGAAAGCAGTGAAAGTGATACAAACAGGGGGATATAATTGGCTCAATTTTCTATATCAGATGTCTAATTCGTTAAATTTAATATTAATTTAAATAATTTAACAACAACCTATTATTGCATTAATAATTTAACTTAAAATTTCACATTTAATTTACCACATCAAAACTAATCCATTAAATTGAACACATCATAAATTCTATACTTCTTTATTTCTTTTTGTGGTACCGAGGATTGAACCCAGGGATCCTTAACCACTGAGCCACATCCTCAGCCCTTTTTTATATTTTATTTAGAGACAGGGTCTCACTAAATTAGAGCCTTACTAAATTGCTGAGGCTGGCTTTGAACTCTTGATCCTCCTGCCTCAGCCTCCTGAGCCACTGGGATTACAGGCTTGCACTACTGCCCCTGGCAAGTTCTATATTTTGCGTATGAGGGTCGGGGGGCAGATACTGGGGATTGAACATAGGGCACTGTAATACTGTTACATCCCCAGCCCTTTTTATTTTTGAATCAGGGTCTCACTGATCACTGAGGCTGGCCTCTAATTCACAATTCTGCCTCAGCCTCCAGAGTGGCTGGGATTACAGGAGTGCTCCATGGTACCTGGCTATAATCTATACTTAACTGGACAATTCTTTATTCCTTGATTTCCCCAAAACCTATAAGAAAGAAAGAAAGAAAGAAAGGGAAAGAAAGAAAGAGAAAGTCAGTCCAGGTGACTTCTGAAGACCCCCACTCCAAGTGCTCCTCAGAGTCCCAACCCTATTTAATGGGATACCTGCACTCATACACTCTCCTGCCACCACCCCCTCCCTAATCTACTCCATCAAAGGGGAGGGACTTCAGGCCTAGACCCCACAACCTTTCCATCTTCAAAAGCTCTGTCTTGGAGGCATTCAGTTGGTGCAGAAGGCTGAAGGTGAGCGCATCTGGTCCGTGCCAGTCCTACTCTGGGCAGCCGCCCCCACCTCGCCCCAGGTAGGAGGAGCTGCCCTGGAGCGACTCGGCCTGGCAGGTTCTTGGGGCGGATCTTGGATGGCTAAGACAGAGCACCTGCCCCTCCAGGTCCCCAATCCCTTCCTAACCGGCTTGACCCAGCTCAGCCCTGAGGTGTTTGCAGCAGCTCTTTCTGAGAAAGTCCAGCCAGCCATCTGTTATCTGCATTGCTTCCTGGGGAGGGACAGTCCCTCCAGCCACTCCAGAGACCTAGTGAGTGTGCTCCTACGCATCTGGGAAGTGCTCCTGGGCCCCAGGCTGTGCCACAGCAGTGACCACCTCCTGAGGACCCTCAGAGCCCCAGGTAAGAGAAAAAAAGACAGACCCCTGCCCTGAACCTCACTGACACCCTGTCCTCTGCTGGATCCCCAGCCACCCGGTGCTTGTCCTTTGTCCTCCACCTGGTGCATGGGCGAGACCCCTGCAGGAGAAAGGCCTTCCCTGGGGAGAGGGTTGCAGCTGGGGGACCATCCCTCGGATTCAGGGAGACTCTGCTCTTCTCCCTTCTGCCATAGCTGCTGCCAACCGCATGAGGAAGGACTTGTCTTCTGGCCCCAGACTGGAGGAGGAGGGTCTGCCATTGCCGGGGGAAGGTGGCCATGTCTGAGGCACCATCCTGCCCCAGCAAGGGCACCGCAACCCCAGGCTGCAAGCTGGGGGCCCTGTACCGGGCCTGTGTCCACAACGACCCCACCCAGCTCCAGGCCAAGCTGGATGTTGGGGTCTCCCCAGAGGAGGCCACCCAAGTGGACAGCAATGGGAGGGTGAGGAGCTCCAGGTGCTTTCCAGGGCAGCTGGGGGCAGGGGGCTTGGTATCCCCCCACATCACCCTGGTCAGCCTCTGAGAGAGTTTTGGGGCAATCCCCACTGCCTGGAGGAAGAGGGTGGGTGAGGGTGGACTTCACAGGGTTTGGGACAGGCTCTGGACAGATGTGGAGGACAAGGGAGACCCTGAAGGAAAGCAGGGCTGAGCTGTCCTGCCCCCAGACAGGCCTCATGGTCGCCTGCTACCACGGCTTCTCGAGTGTCGTTGCCCTGCTCAGTCGCTGTCCTTTCCTCGATGTGAACCATCAGGACAAAGAAGGGAACACGGCCCTCATGCTGGCTGCCCAAGCAGGTGCGAGGCTGCTGACCCCCACCCTTCACCAGCCATCAGGGCCACAGCCCCACATTTTTTTGTGCACAAGGTCCACGCCAGGCTTTGTGGCGTCTGGTGCAGGGTGGTTTGGGAATCTTGTCACCCCTTGCTTTGAAGCCAAGCTCCACCTCTGTGCCCTGCAGGCCACGCTTCTCTGGTGAGTCTCCTGCTCAACTACTACGCGGGCCTGGACCTAGAGCGCCGGGACCAGCGGGGACTCACAGCACTGATGAAGGCTGCCATGAGGAACCGATCGGAGTGTGTGGCTGCCCTCCTCATGGCAGGTGCAGGGGGCCTGGACTGGATGTGTGACCTCCAGTCCCTCCGGAAGCCTCCCCACCAGACGTTAATTCCGCCATCATTTAGTTGCAAAGAGGAGAGGGGTGGAGATGGAGGGTCAATCTAGGCCAACTTCCTGGAGGAGGGGAGCTTGCTGTGGGCTTCTCACAATGAACAAAACCAAGCTATTGACAGCTGTGTTTATGGAGATCTCAGGAAGAAAAGTTTGGGAGAATAACCTAGACCAGCTGTAAAACCCCAAACCCAAAAGGGCTGGTATCTAGAACCACACTCTTGGGTTCTGGTCTTTGCCCTGCTGCTGACTGAGTGACCCAAGGCAGGTGGCCTTCCTTTCTGGACCTCACCATCATGAGGGTGCTGGCCTTGTCTAAAATGACCTTCAACTCTGGCAAGCCTGGCCCCTAGGAGACGCATGATGTGGCCTTTGAGGCTGGTGGCCAAGTGGAATTAGGGGGTGGCGAGGCCCTTGTGATTGTGGGCCCTTGTTATTCCTGGAGGTGGGGCTGCCCTCTGCTGGTCACTCCGGGGGATACCCGCCTCCAGCTTTTCCCTTCCCTCACCCTGGCTTTGGGATGAGACAGGAGGGAGATCCACAGCCTCCTTTGTCTCAGAGTGACTGCTTCTCTCCCACCCCCAGGATGGAGGGGTGTGCTGGTGAAGAAACAAACCAGGAGAGGGGACCAGCAGAACCTGACCCCACATGCCTCCCCCAGAGGGTGCGGGCCTCTGCCTGGGCTGAGCAACCGTCTTCCACTCCTCAGCTCAGCCTCTTGGATTCCAGAGGCTGTTATTCGGCTCTGGGTTGAAGACACCAATAGTTCTCAGAAGTCCTTTCCCTGTCTGGACTTCAGTCTCTTCATCTCTTTCGAACAAGAAGTAGCAATCGCAGGCTGGGACTCTCTGGTTTTGAATCTAACACAAATCAGTCCTGGGGCTCAAGCCTCTGCTCTTCTGCAAGTCCCACCATTCCTTCTCCCACCCACTTGTCACTCTGTGCATCTTCCTAGGTGCTGACCTGACCTCTGTGGATCCTGTTCGGGGCAAGACTGCCCTGGAGTGGGCCTTGTTGACTGACAGCTTCGACACGGTGCAGAGGATCCGGCAGCTGCTGCAGAGGCCCCGAGTAGAGCAACTGAGCCAGCATTACCAGCTCGAGTGGCCGGCCTTGCCAGGGCTCGTGGCCCAGGCGCAAGCCCAGGCCCAGGTTGCTCCCTCCTTCCTAGAAAGATTGCAGTCCACCCTGAGCTTCTCCTTTGCCCAGTCTCCTCAGGAGGGGGGTGTTCTGGACCACCTTGTGACCATCACTACGGGCCTGGCCAGTCCCTTCCTCGCCACTGCCTGCCACACACTGTGTCCTGACTACCCACCTGCACTCGGCACCCGAAGCAAGTCTGTGCCAGAACTGCTAGGTACTGCCCCACCTCCTCCTCCAGTACCCCAGCCCCCCCAGGAAGTACCTGGCCCCAGGGTCTTTGTTCCCTACCAGAGCCCTCAGGGCATGTTCTCTCAGTGGCTGCAGCCCAGGAGTAGTACTAGCACTAGGTCCCAAGTTCCCAAGATCCTCCTCTCCAAGGCACCCTCAGCCCCTAGACAATACAAGTTTATGTCCAAGTCTTCAGGGCATAATAACCTGGTCCTTCCTCTCTGGCGATACCAGGAGCTCAGGTTGGAGAGGAAGAGGCAGGAGGAGGCAAGGTTGGCACAGGATCAGGGGAAGATGGGCTAGGCCAGGATAGGAGCAGGTAATTAGGCCTTTTTCTATGCTGCATTCTTGCCTAGAGATACTTCTGCCCCCCCATCCACCTCTACCTAAGTCCTAAGTAAAATGGTTTCCAACCTATGTACAAAGTTGTTATAGCACTGTATGTAATAGCAGAGTAGAACTAACCTAAGTGTCCTTCAATAGGGGATTGGCTAACATTTGGGGGCGGATTACTATATTCTGTGCAATGCATTACAAAGCTAGAGTAAGGAAGTTCTTTATGTCCTGATATTGAAACAAACTGAATTTGGCCCCAATCTGAATTGGGAACAACTTTCTCCTTCTGAGAATGGAGACTGAAGGGCTGCCTCCCTGCCCCTTCCTTGGCCTGACAGATGCTAAGAAGCTGAGAGGCAAGACAGCTCTCTCCCGGTCCTATGTAGCACAGGCTAACAAAATCTATATATGTACATTTCCTGCCTTTTGTCTCACTTCCCTACTGCTACTGCTTCTCCTTTAAAGCTCTGTTCACGTTCAGGGATTTCAAAGATGTAACTTATGCCACAATACGTTTCTTCTATCTTCCTTTAAAACTAGCTTTGAATAAAATCTATCTTCCTATCAATTTGATTCCAAATATATCTGGAGCTAGTTTCTTCCTCCCTGGGCAGGACTGATGCCATCCGGTCACAACATAAAGCTGTCTTCAAGATGAATTAAAGTGATAATAACTGAGAGGTGGAAAGGCATGGATGTCATCCCACTATTTGTCAAAGTAAAATTTTCACCAATTTTATAAATATGACTTACACACATACCTGTAATCCCAGTGGCTTGGGAGGCTGAGATAGGAGGATTGTGGGTTCAGAGTCAGACTCAGCACAAGCGAGGTGCTAAGCAACTCAGGGAGACCCTGTCTCTACATAAAATACAAAATAGGGCTGGGGATGTGGCTCAGTGGTAAAGTACCTCTGGATTGAATCCCCAGTACCAGATAAACAAACAAATATAGAGTACCAAGATGTAGTTAACAACTTAATAAGCCAACCAGAAGGATGGATCAAAGAAAGAAATGAAAGACCATTACTGACAATCAGTGGAAGAAAATATGCTGGAATAAGATTGTAAAATTAGGCCAGGCGCAGCGGCACACCCCTGTAATCCCAACTGCATGGGAGGCTAAAGCAGGAGGATTGTGAGTTCCAGGTCAGCTCAGGCAATTTCGTAAGACCCAGTCTCAAAATAAAAAGGGCTGGGAATGTAGCTCAGTAGTAGAGTGACCCTTGGTTCAATCCCCAGTACAAAAAAAAAAAAGCCCTTCAAATGAAGTTTATTAGCCAATGATCTGAAATGAAATACCTTTATGGGGCACTTAGTAACTCAGGGGGGATTTGATTTGCAAACTTTGATTATTTCATTCTTAACACATTTGTTGCAGAAATATATTTGCTTGTATATTTATCATAATCCTAGCAATCATTTATAAGGGGCTTACTATATGCCTTAACATATTTACCTCTCCCAACAATCTTAAGGATTCCAGCTTGGAGGATAGGAGGTACAGAGAAGTTAAATAATCGATCGAATCCCATAGCTGGAAGCCAGCAGAGATCAAGATTGAGACTGAGACCCACTGGCCCAGTTGTGGCCTCCACAAAGCTACCCCATATGCCCTCACTGGAAAAACTCTGGGAAGAAACACATTGCTTTCTCTGGGAAAGAACTGAACAGCTGCCCAAATGTGGGAGGGAAAATATTTATTGACTATCTTTTTTTTTTCTTTGTTTACTTTGTTTTGTTTTGGGTTTTTTGGGGGAACGGGAGGTACTGGGAATTGAACTCAGGGACACTCAACCACTGAGCCACATCCCCAGCCTTATTTTATATTTCATTTAGAGACAGGGTCTCACTGAGTTGCTTAGCACCTTGCTTTTAGGCTGGCTTTGAACTTGTGATCCTCCTGCCTCAGCCTCCTGAGCTGCTGGGATTGCAGGTGTGCATTACTGCTCCCAACATCATTGACTATCTTTGAATTTTTTGATTTGAAAAAAAAACAGAACTGTATTTTTTAGACCAGTTTTAGATTTACAAAGAAGTTGTAAAGATAGTACACAGAGTCCCCTCGGTTTTCTCTTATTGATGTGAGCATAGTACATTTGTTGCAATGAACGAGCCAATATGAATACATTATCATTAACTGCAGTCCATATTTTATTCACACATTCTTAGTTCCTACCTAATGTCCCTGTTCTGTTCCAAGATCCTATCCAGGATGCCAGATGACATTTATGCATCACGTCTCCTTTGACTCCTTGATTGCGGCAGTTTCTCAGATTTGCGCTGTGGCTGAGAATCTTGGCAGCTTTGAGTAGTACTGGTCAGGTATTTTGTGACGGTTCCTCAACTGGAACTTTTCTGTTGTTTTCTTGTGATTGAACTGGGGTTATGGGTTTTTAGGAGGAAGACCAAAGACAGAGTTTTTGTCATGTCATGTCAAGAGCCCTTCCTGTGAACATGACCTGTGACTGTTGGTGTTGATCACCTGGCCGAGGTACTATTAGCAGGTTTCTTCTGAAAAACGTATTCTTTTCTCCTGTTTCTATTCTGTACTCTTTGGAGGGAAGTCACTATAGGAAACCTACACTCAGAGAATGGGAGTTGCACTGCATCTCTTTGAGGATAGAGTATCAATGTGAATTATTTGGAACTCTTCTGCATAGAGTATTTTGACTTTTTATTATAATTTTTTTTTGGTACTGGGGATTGAACCAACCAAGATTGCTTAACCACTGAGCCATATCTTCAGCCTTTAAATTTTTTTATTTTGAGATAGTGTCTTCTTAAGTTACTTAGGGCCTTGCTAAGTTGCTGAGTCTGGCCTTGAACTTGTAATCTTCCTGCTTCAGCCTCCCATATTGGCATTTTGACCTTTTAACCATGTATTACTATATTTAGAAAAAAATATTTAAATCTGATCTTTAATAGAAATACACACACACACAAACACACTCACATATGAAAGTGACTAATATAGCAATATTTCTTCCCTGGGCTTTGATAGCAACCGTGGTGGGCCAGAATGAGCTCCGAGCTAACTTTACTATTTCCCACCTGACATTAAATTAGGCACTTATGTTTCTCTTGCTTCAGCTCTCCCATCCATTAAATGGAAAAAAACAGAGATGTTAGAAGAATATATTAGATAATATGGGGGAAAGGGTTCTGCAAACTGTAAAGTTTGTCAAAACAGGCCTTATTAGCTGGGCATGGTGGTTTATGCCTGTAATCCCATTGGCTCAGGAGGCTGAGGCAGGAAGATCACAAGTTCAAAACCAGCCTCAGCAACTTATCGAGGCCCTAAACAACTCAGTGAGACTCTATCTCTAAATAAAATACAAAATAAATAAATAAATAAATAAAAGGGCTGGGAATGTGGCTCAGGCTCAGTGGTTGAGTGCCCAAGTTCAATCCTCAGTACCAAAAAAAAAAAAAAAAAAAGTGAGGGAGTTGTATGTAGGAAGGGCCCTGAGAATTGAGTGAGTTGCTTTGGGGCCTCTGAGATGGAATTTGTTCCTTCCCACCCAGTGCTAAATTCATAGCACCTGAAGGCACTAGGTACCCCAGGCAGGGGAAGAATAGCACAGTGGTGAAACATTCCTGCCTGTGACCCTTGCAAGTTATTAAACCTGTCTAAGCCTCACAACTCTCAAGTATAGAATGAAGGTAAGAGTGACATGCTCACATAGGGCTGTTGTGAGAAATGAAAGAGATAACAGCACTTACTATCATGCCTGGCCTTGTTAATATCACTTTTTTTTTTTTTTTTTTGCACAGAAGTTGAATGGGGCGCTTAACCACTGAGCCCCAGCCCCAGCCCTTTTAAAAATATTTTACTTAAGGCTGGGGCTGTAGCTCAGTGGCAGAATGCTTGCCTGGCATGCGTGAGGCACTGGGTTCGATCCTCAGCACCAAATACAAATAAATAAAATAAAGTCATTCTGTCCATCTACAACTACAAAAAAAATTAAAAAATATATTTTATTTAGAGACAGGGTCTCACTGAGTTGCTTAGGGCCTCGCTAAGTTGCTGAGGCTGGCTTTGAACTTGCAATCCTCCTGCCTAGCCTCCTGAGCCACTGGGATTATAGGTATGTACCACCATGCCTGGCCAATATCACTTTTTTAATTAATCTTTATCCTCTTTCTATTGTACAGTTGAGGAAACTGAGTTTATGAGGGCTAAGTGATGGGCGCAATGTCTCCTGTTGGTAAGTGGCAATATTGTGCTCACAGCTCAAGTCTCTGAGACTCCAAAGCCTATGTTCATTCCAGTGCCGCACATGACCTCTACCCACAGCTGAGCTTCCTCTGATTCTTCGAACCTCTCCCTCCTCTCTCCTGCTCAGGGGTGACCCCAGCATCTACAGTGCTCCCTCTGTTCCAACTGGGTTGTATCTGGGGTAGGAGGCAGCAGAGGGAGAAACCTTCCTACCTTGGTGAAGACCTGTCCTTCCGATCCCTGGCCATCTCCAGGACAACAGGAGTCCCAGGCTTCCCCTCCAACAACCCCTCAGGCCTACCCTATCTCTCTGATCCCCTAACAGCTCCTGACAGCTACCTCCAGTCCTTCCCAGGCTGATCAGAAGGAGAGAAGACTCCAGGCCTGGACTTGCTCTGCCTGGACCTCCCAAAGCCTTTCCTCTGTTGTCCCAGTGCCCCCATCTCCATTCCAGCTCCTGTCCCCGTCAGCAGAAGCTGAGAAACCCATGATAAGGCCTGTAGCTGTGCAGAATGCAAGCCACAGGGAAATCTCCTGGCTACAGTCTTTGAAATGCAGGAGGCCTGGATTTCCATCCAGGCCCTGCCTCTCCCAGCCTCTGTTTCCTGGTTTATAACATCAAATGACGATCATATATAATCACTATAATCACTACTGCTTTCTGGTTGTTGTGAGGCCTAAAGAGTGAGGGCTGTAAGCACCAGCTGGCATCTGGTTAGGCCTGGTAGGTAAGCGGCAATCTAAGCAGCAGCCAGGGATGAAGCGGTCGAGGGAATGGCACCATGAAGGAGGCTGGTGGATGTGCCCTTGGGATCCCATGGCCTCCCCTGTGATTCTAGGATGTTATTTTGGTGACCCTCATAATGCAAAGACACAGCCAGGTACAGTGGTGCACACCTGTAATCCCTAAGCAACTGTAAGGCCCTAAGGAGGCTGAGGCAGGAGGATCACAAGTTCAAAGCCAGCCTCAGCAAAAACGAGGTGCTGAGCAACTCAGTGAGACCCTGATGTGGCTCAGTGATTGAGTGGCTCTGAGTTCAAACCCTGGTATCAAAAAAAAAAAAAAAAAAAAGAAAGAAAAAGAAAGAAAGACACATCCCAGATAGCCTTCTCAGCACCCCTACCCCAGGCACAATCACAGTCTGCTCCCCATCACTGTGGCACTGAGGACAAGCCAAAGTATTCCTTACTGGGCCTGTATCCATCCCTGCCCAGGAAGATGGGGCTCTATTGGTGGGACAACAGGGTCAGCTGTCCTTACACATGTTGGTAACTCATTGGTCTGTGTTCCCTTTTCTCCACACTGGGGAACTCCAACAGGATTCCCTCCTCTCCAGCAGTCATATTTTCCAAATGATCCGATGCACCCGTGCATCTTCCACACACCCAACAGGCCAGCCATGCCCCTGCCCATACTGTCTCCTCCTCAATCTCTTCCTTGCCCTGGCCTCTCAGGACCTTTGGCCTGTCGGGTCTTAGCTGTCTCCACTGAGGAAGCCACCTGGCCAGGGCTTATGCAGAGGTTTAGATCTGCTTACCTCTCTCCTTGCCCTCAGAGGGACTGAGGCTTTTCACTGTTAAGGAAGATACCCAGGCCTGAAGCTGAGGATTGAGAACAAGACCTGGCCTTCCCTCGACAGCCCCTGCCCCTGCCAATTCCTGCTCAAGTTAGACGGACTGAAACCTCTATCACAGTCACACCCAAAATGCTATCTACAGATACCAACACACAGGCTCACAGGCACAGAAGCACACACAGGCCCACTGGTCCCCAGATTCCCAGTAGCACATAAAGGGGCCACATACCCAAGCACACACGAACACAGTTACACAGGTGCACAAACATGTAGAGGCACTGACCAAGAAAGACAGGGTTCCCTACTCCCTATGGTTCCAGGCCCATCACCTCTTCCCAACCTTCTCTGCCCCCAACACTGTGTGTCGGGCTCCATGCATTGCCTGGGTGATTACAGTTAGAGGTACAGTGGTGCACACCTGTAATCCCTAAGCAACTGTAAGGCCCTAAGGAGGCTGAGGCAGGAGGATCACAAGTTCAAAGCCAGCCTCAGCAAAAGCAAGGTGCTAAGCAACTCAGTGAGACCCTGATGTGGCTCAGTGATTGAGTGGCTCTGAGTTCAAACCCTGGTATCAAAAAAAAAAAAGAAAGAAAGACACATCCCAGATAGCCTTCTCAGCACCCCTACCCCAGGCACAATCACAGTCTGCTCCCCATCACTGTGGCACTGAGGACAAGCCAAAGTATTCCTTACTGGGCCTGTATCCATCCCTGCCCAAACTCCCACTGACCATCTGGAGAAAGAGATTGGGAGGGTACTGGAAAGGCCCAAGCCTTAAGTCTCCCTTTAGACCTGGTGTTTTTCTGGGAAGAGCCATGGTGCTTCTCAGAGAAGCAGAGAGGGGAGCAGGTCTAAACCCAACTCCTTTGTGCCCACTGACACCATTCTTGGAGAGTGCTCTGCTCCCCATTCCCTGCATCTGTACCAATGCCCTGCACTTGGGGACAAAGGCCTGTGATTTGGGGAGTCCTGGAGACAAGAACTGGCCTGAAGGCCCTCAGTCCCAGGGCCTCTGGTCCTGGGAAGGGCAGAGCCTGGGCACGGATGCTGGAGGGCGGGAAAGGGGCAGGATCTATGGCATTTCCCCTCCAGCTGGAAACAAAGGCAGATTCCTGTGTCCAGTGTGAGCAATCCGGTCCCACCCACCCGAGTGACTGGAGTCGAAGGAAATCCCGTTGGCCTCTGGCCTCACCCAGCCACTCAGCTGGCTCTTTAAAACAATCTCTTTCCAGCCAGAGCTGTTACCTCCTCTCAGATCCTGGGAACCCTGTCCTTGTCCAAATGCCAAGCCCTTTCCACTGGGGATGGCCACCCTAACTCCTCAAACTCTCTCTCCAGGCAATAAAGGTCCCCTCAGCACCATGTCTCCCACTCCCTTGCCAGTCAACTCTGGCCTCTCTCACCCAAGTACAGGCCCAGCTCTTCTTTAGAGGGGGAAAGTTGAGATGCCTCTTAGAAGTTCTGTGCCACCAAAATGCTCAGCAAGGTCCTGGAGGCATCTGCTGTCATGAGTTTCACCTGAACCTCCCCCAATAACAAGAGTGGCATCCCAGCAAATTGACAGATTTTTTTTGTGGGTGGGGGGTACTGGGGATTGAATCCAGGGGTGCTTACCATTGAACCACATCCCCAGCCCTTTTTAATTTTTTTATTTTGAGACAGGGTCTTGCTAAGTTGCTGAGGGCCTTGCTATATTACTGAGGTGGGTCTCTCACTGGGATTAGAGGCATGTGTCATCATGCCCTCTGGGCTTCCCTTCTTGCACCAAAATTGTAGCTTCAAGGAAGGGGTGGATGCCACTGTTCTTAATCAGTGAAGTGTCAGGAGATCCTGCCTAGTATTAATAGAATAGGAAGTAAGAATTTGGCTATATTACTTAAATTTTCAAAATAATATTAAAACAATCAGTAATTAGAGGGAAAGCAATCTAAATGACCTAAATCCCAAAGTTTTTGAATAATGTCTGATGTTTTAAGATCTAGAGACAGCCCATGAACACACATTGAGAGTTATGAAGTGTCAGAGAAATGAATAGCTGAAACTTTGAGAGAACGGTCTGGGGATGAGTACAATTACTTCTCATTTTATACTCTTTTGCAGAATATTGTTATTTCACCCTGTGCTTATTTGGGTTCTATTTCAAAATGGCTGCCTTATACTTTACATTTATCTATTTCAAAATGGCTGCCTTATACTTTACAGCCTCCCCAGTGGTTGATATTCATCTGTAGGATAACCTCTCAGGTAGCTACTAGAGGAGGCGATACTTATTACTTACTTTTGAGCAGCTGAGGACACAGGGGCTACTCTACCATCCCCAGCCTTGCCTCTGGCTCCTGACTCCCCATTTCTGTGCTATTTCTCCTACCCAACAGCTTTGCTCTCTCTTCAAACCAACCAAAATGGCAAGTGTGAGTTTCACAGCTGGTGGGGGACTTTCTCATGTACCAACCCCTTCCCACAGGTATGGCAACCAGGGCTTGCATGTGGTGTTCCAGTTCCCAGTCTGGACTCTCCACTGACACTCCTCTTCCTCAGCAGCCAAACCAGTTAGTGGGCTGGAGTTTGAGAATTCAGGGTTCTGGGAAGCATGTGGGGAGGGGTGATCCAGAACCAGGAGCACTGCTGGAGAGAAGGTGGCACTTGGAACCATGTTCCGAAGGAAACTGGCATCACACAGGCACCTTGCAACCTCCAGCCTCCCCTGCTCTCATGTTCCATCCCTTCCTCAAGAGGCTCCATCCTGAGATGCATTATCCCAAGAGCCGAGGGTTGGGCAGGGAGGAGACAAATCCATCTACAGGAGATCTGGAAGAACTGGGAGGAAGAGGAAGGGGACTTGGAGGCTCAGAGTCTAGAAGTCTGGCCCATGTCTGCTAGCCTCTTCCTGAGGAGCTGGGCAGAGCCCTGGCTTCTCTCCCCCGCAAACATTAGTACTAACCCAAATGCCTGTTGACCTGAGTTATGAAGACAGAGCCTTACAGTCCAGGTAGTTTCCTGAATCTTTTTTTAAATATATTTTTAACTATAGATGGACACAATATCTTCATTTATTTATTTTATGTGGTGCTGAGAATCGAACCCAGTGCCTCACACATACTAGGCAAGCGCTCTACCACTGAGCCAAAACCCCAGCCCAGTTTCCTGAATCTTAATGTCAAAGAATATTACATACACCAGGAGGGACCTTCAGGATTCTCTAGTCTAAACCCCTTAGGGTACAGAGGAGGAAACAGGCTCCAAGATGTGATGCAGGCCCAGAACCCAGGTGCCATGACCCAGAGTTACTCTTTTCAGGAGACTATGGTACTTTCTGTCCTGAGCTGAAGGACACTTGGAAGGTCACTTCCTCTTCCTCTTCTTCCAGGCAAAACTCGGACTCCATTCAGCCTACCTCACTAAGAATCTCTCCTGAGTGTTGAATAGATGGATCAATTAAATTTACAGGTATCTGCTCTTTTCCCCTAGAGTTAGATCCACTGTTCTTCCTCCTCAGGCACCCTGTTCTACTGGTTTTCTGACTCACGTTTGAAAAATCCCTAAATTGTCTAATCACATTCTCCCACTCTGCAATTTTTCTTCTTTCCTTTTTGTAGTGTTGGATGTCAAGTCCAGGGCCTCACACATATTAGACAAGCCCTCTACCACCGAGCTACACACTCAGCCTTCCAATCTACAGTATAAGTGGAGCAAAGCCCAGCTCACCCTTTTCTTCCTACTTAGCTGGTGCAGAACCAACTACACAATTTGTGGGATCCAGTGCAAAATGAAAAGTCTGGGCCCTTTGGACATTATTAAGAATATTACGGCCAGGTACAGTGGCATACACCTGTAACCTCAGTAACTCTGGAGACTTGCTTGCAGGAGGATGGCAAGTTTGAGACCAGCCTTGGTAACTTAGTGATACTCTGTCTCAAAATAAAAAATAAAGTGGGCTGGGGATATAGCTCAGTTGGTAGAGTGCTTCCCCGCGTGCACAAGGCCTGGGTTTAATCCCCAGCACCACAAAAATTTAAAAAAATAAAAAGTGTTGGGGATGTAGCTCAGTGGTAGAGCTCCTCTGAGTTCAACCCCCAGTACCATGCACACCCAACAAAGAATATTATGAAGAATCTTGAGATAGAAATAACAGAGCATTAAACAAAGCATGGTTCCCCGAATATCTGCACTGTTCACACACCTATGAGGCCAGCCCTGCCCTGGTCTGAAGAATAATGCGTGGCCAGGCATGGTGGCACCTGCCTGTAATCCCAGTTGCTTGGGAATCTGAGGCAGGAGGATCACCAAGTTCAAAGCCAGCCTCCTCAACTTAGCGAGGTCCTAAGCAACTCAAGAAGACCCCCCCCCCTCTCTCTATATATATATTTTTTAAGGGCTGGGGATGTGGCCCAGTGGTTAAGCACCCCTGGGTTCAATCCCCAGTACAAAAAAAAAAAAAATAAAATAAAAGAGAGAGAAATGCTTGGACTCCATACTTAAAGCTGGACCAGAAAGTATGGTCCATTGTCTTGCTTTCTTACTTTCACACTGGGCTCTGTGTCACCAGCCATCTGTAAAGAAGACTCTTGTTCCAGGTTCACCCACACTCTCTTCTCAGGGCCTCTAGGCCTGTGTCAGGCACTGCTGGGAAATTCTGTGTATCTAAATCTCAATCGAAGTCCTGGGCTGTTTCCTCTTGTTCTGTCCTCACTGAATATGAGGAACAGCTGGTTCCTTTGAGCAATTAATTCTTGAAGACTTGGACACAGCCTGTAATTCCTTTTCCATGTCCTCATTGGCCTGAGACTCCAGTGCTTTCTCCAACTCTTGTGTCCCTTCTCTGACACCTCCCCCAGGTTCTCTGTGTGCTGTGGGAGGCATGGGGTTTGCAAGAGCCCCCCAGCAGCACCAGTCATGGTCCAGAGGGCTCAGTGCCCTGAGAAGATGGGGGAGACTTCAGCACCCATGAGCAGCACCCTTCCACACAGGGTCCTCTCTTCTTCCTCCCAAAACCTACCCTACTACTTTTACCTGTTTCATAAACCCTGCCCACATAAAGTCTTCCATTCTCACTGACTCCCATCAGTGACTCTCAGCTCTTGACTGCCTTGATGATCTCCCACATTCATCTCCCCAAGCGTCAGGCCTTGGACTTGGGCTATGGGTATCCCATGGAATCTTGGCCCAGAGCAGATATCCATGGGTTGGGGGAGGGAGAGGTTTACCAGAATTTAAAGCAGGGCAGAGAGGAGTGTGGGTGTAAAAGATGGTCACACACCACGCTCCCAAATGTGTAGTAGTAGTAGAGTGCCAAAGTGGCCACTATAATCTGAAAGAGCAGATAGCATAGTACTTCCTATTGGCTGAAGGACATGGTTCTGTCCTGACACTGAAATTTGGGTGTGTCAAGGTTCTGGGAATTCATGAGGCTCACAAATTGTGAAGCAGCTGTAGGGTGGGGGATGGGGAGGCTTTCAGCAGAGGAAGTGAGGTCAGTCAACTATTGATGCCTGTCTGAGCCTTTGGCCATTGTCTCCCCCAGCCTCTATTCCTGTCAGTGTGTGGGGTGGGGTGTCACTGGCCCATCTTGCAGAATCCCCATGTTAGAGAAAGACACCTTAGAGGTCTGTCTACTCCTTCGTTTTTCCACTGGACACTGAGGCCACTTCCTCTCCAGCCTTTTCATATATATTAACTTATTTAACAAACTCCTTCATTGAGGGCCTACTTTGTGTGGGCTCAGCCAGCCAGCATCTTGGCTGTAGACTGAGATAAACATCATGTCCTTTGATTCTGCCTGCAACCAGAGGAGTCTGGCACTGTTTATTATGACCATTTAACAGATGAGGGGCTGAAGCATGGAGAAGTGTCCCTTGCCTAAGGTCATACAACTCACCTGGATTCCCAGTAGGTAGTCTGACTTCAGAGTCTGTTTGGATAACCAGGAGGCTAGGAATGAAATCTTGCCACAGATCACTCTTAGTGACTGAAGCAA
Organism: Marmota monax; assembly: GCF_021218885.2. NCBI lineage: Eukaryota > Metazoa > Chordata > Mammalia > Rodentia > Sciuridae > Marmota > Marmota monax. Next base: position 32,687,756 of record NW_026695227.1, read on the forward strand.
AGCGTGATAGGGTCTGCACTCGCAGAACATGTCAGGGCAGGAGAAAGTCCCTTGTTCTCTTGATCTCCATTTGGTTCCCCTCCCCGGCTGCCTGGTCTCAGCAGTGTGAGGCTCAGTTCCCTACCTCTAGAGTTCCATTTTGGCGGACTGGGGCTTTTCCTGGACCGGGAAAATCCAAGGCAGCTCCCGGTGTCTCCATTCTGGCCACCCCTGGTAGGGAGCGCGTCCTTGTAACCGCAATGATGCGGACTGGAGGAGCTCAGACCACCCTCGTCAGAGACCCAGAGCCGCCCTTTTGGGCCGCTTTGCCCCAGTGTTGAAGGCAGACAGGGGCGGCCGCGGAAAAGGGGAGGGGACAGGGTGTGTGTGAAGGGGCTGGAGGGAGGAGGCGAAAAGATTTGGGCCGAGGGAGAAGTCTCAGAGGGCGGAGCCAAAATGTATTCGGACCCTGCGGGCCCCAAACTCTGCCCTCGCTCCTCTGACACTCCTAGACCGAGAACCGCGGGTTAAAGGCTGGGTAAGGACAGGTAACATCCCTCCGCCTGCCATCCTTGCTCCTGTCCTTCCCTAGATGCCCCCCTTATGGACGCCAGATTCCAGGTTGCTCCCTCAGCGGCTGCGAGCGCCCCCACTCATCCCAGCCGTCACTCTTTGCCTCCTGTCTCAACTCTGGCCCCCACGGCGCTGGGCCGGGACCCCCACGGGACCCCCACGGCGCAAGTCCAAGGCCCGCCCCCTCGGGGAGGCGGATGTGGGAGGCTGGGCGGGGGCGCTAGCCGGTGACCCGGAGCTGGGGTGGCCGGGACCGCGGCCGCGCTGGGGTCTGGGAGCCGCGCGGGGGAGCGGCTGGTCCCGGGGCTTGGCTGGGGTCGAGCGGGCGGCCGGTCGGCGAGCTGGGCAATAGGAAACGGTTTATTAGGAGGGAGTGGTGGAGCCGGGCCAGGCAGGAAGACGCTGGAATAAGAAACATTTTTGCTCCAGCCCCCTTTCCAGTCCCGGGAGGCGGCCGCGCCAGCCGCGCCGAGCGAACCCCTGCCCGGCCCCAGCACGTCCGGGGCTGCGCCCGGACCTCGGGACCCGGGTCCCCACTCCAGTGCTTGCCGTGTATCGGCGGCCGCCACCGGGGAGAGGAGGCGGCCCCCGCCCGCTCACGCTCGCGTGGTGCCGGCTGGCCCGAAGGTGAGTCCAGGGCGGCGGCCAGGATGCCAGACGGCGGCTTGACCCCCGCCCCAGTGAGCCCTTGATCGAGTGATCTCTAAGACCTCTCGGAGAGGTCGCAGTAGGGCCAGTCCCAGCTCAGGATGCGCTGTCTGCGTACATCTGAGACTGGAGGTGACATGGGGCTGTCACTTAACTTCTCTCTTTTCCTATCCTCATCCATGAAGTGGGCAGAAGCGTTCTTGCCTTGCCTTTCACATGTCCCTCCAGGGCGCTGGGTTGACCAGGGAGGGTGTCCATTTTCATTGCTGTTGAGCCTCCTCTAGGAGCCACCTTCCTCGGACTAGCCTTTGAAGCTCTTGCTTAAGGTACCCGACACTTTTCACTCCTTCCCACAAGCCTCACTTCCAACCCTGGATGGTGGCATAAGTCCCATACCATGGCTTTCTTCCTTCAGGGTCCAGGTTTTCAGTCTGCCTGGACACTGAAATCTCTGAGGTCCCTGGATTGGCTGCCGGCTCCTTCTTTTCCTTTCCAAGGAGGGTCCATAATGGGCAGTAGCGCTCATCCTCTATTTATAGGCAGCCTCTGGCTGAGTTAAGGTCTCTCCTCTCAGATCCCTCACTGTTTCATTGGCCCAGTACCTGTCTTCTCACCTGTCCTCCCCTGTCATTGGGCTGTTAAAAGTAGCTATCATTTATTGAGTATTTACTATGCACACCTGTAGATATAGTTTGTCTTATTTAATCCCCTTCACAATCCAACAGAAAAAGGATTAATTTATGCCCAACCTAATCAGGTTCAGATTTGAACAACTTGTCCAGTGCATCTTGAGTGGTTTAAATAGTAGGACTGGGGTTTTGGTAGCATTGATTAAGTGATTACTGTGTACTACTTAGTAATCTGCTAAATAACTTTACTACTTACACCTATGAAATAAACACTATTACTAGTCCCATTTTACATGAGGAGAAGCCTAAACCAGAAAGGCTAATAACTTGCTCTAATCTTACAGCACTAAGTGTCAGAGGTGGGATTTGATCTCAGGTCCACATGATCCCAAGCCCTAACTTCTAGGCTATATAGTAGTCAGATTCCTTTATCTATAGTTTTGCTTTCCTGAGGTTTCAGTTACCTGCAGTCAACTGTGGTGTTAAAATATTAAATGGAAACATCCAGAAATAAACAATTCATAAATTTTAAATTGTACACTGTTCTGAGAAGAATGGTGAAATCTAGCATCATCCTAGTCCTTCCTTCCTGGGACATCATGCTATATAGACTGCCCGTCTATTAATCACTTAGTAGCCATCTTGGTTGTCAGGTTGGCTGAGGAGGTTTTGCAGTGCTTGTGTTCAAGTAACCCTTATTTTACTTAATAACCACCTCAAAGTGCAAGGGTAATGATGCTGACAGTGTGGATATGCCAAAAGAAGGTGTTAAGTGCTTCCTTCAAGTGAAAAGGTGAAAGTAAAATTTTTATTACAGTATATTATTACAATTGTTCTATTTTATTGTTGATGTTAATCTCTTTCTTTGCCTAATTTTTCAATTAGATTTTAGCATAAGTATGTATGTATAAGAAAAAACATGGTATATGTAGGGTTTGGTACTATCCATGTTTTCAGATATCCACTGAGGGTCTTGGAAAATATCCCCCTTAGATAAGAGGAGGTACCCTACTGTGCTGCCTCTGCATTCTGCCTGAGACCCTAAAATCCAGGCTAGTTTTTGCTCTATTGCACTTCTAACAGGGGCTAATAAAATGCTGTGAATGAATCGTAAGGGCAGCCTGATATGCACAGCCCAGTTTGGTCCTGTGCTGTCTAGGTCAGACATAACGAAGTGAGACTGAGGCAAGATGGTGGAGTTTGATGTCAGGCAGCACTGCTGTGCTGAGCCTTTCTGCTGATGGCAGAGGGTTTTATCAGTCCCTCAGATGTGCTGAGGAGAAAAAAAATTAACAGCTACCTTCCAGCCACATTCTGGCTTACCCCACCTGAGACTCAAACACTAACTACACACAGATGGGCAGCAACGCTGTATTTGCAATTAAACTGGTAGGGTACCAGTTGATGACAATAGCAGAATATTTGTTAGCTGGGTCCCAGACCATCCTTTTCCTCCTTTGAGGGACTCACCTAATTCCAAACAGTTGGAAGAATAACAATGACCAAAACAGGATTTATTCTCAGCAATTTTTTTTTAAAAAATTGTTTTTTTAGTTGTAGGTGGGCATAATACCTTTATTTATTTATTTTCATGTTGTGCTGAGAATTGAACACAGTACCTCACATGTGCTTGGCAAGCACTCTACCACTGAGCTACAACCCCAGCATAATTCTCAGCAATTTTTTTTTTTTGAGAGAGAGAGAATCTTTTTTATAGATGGACACAACACAATGCCTTTATTTTTATGTGGTGCTGAGAATCAAATTCGGGTCCCACCCGTGCTAAGCGAGCGCTCTACCGCTGAGCCACAATTCTAGCCCCTCTCAGCAATTTTTAAGTTTATCAAAACACATTTGGAGGGGCTGGAATTGTAGTTCAGTGGTGGAGCACTTGCCTAGCATCTGTGAGGCACTGTGTTTGATCCTCAGCGCTACATAAAAATAAATAAAATAAAGGTATTATGTCCATCTACAACTCATATATATAAAATATATGTATCTTATGTACATATATATGTACATAAGATACATATATCATTTATATATATATATATATATATATATATATATATATATATATATATGTATGAGAGACATTTAGAGCTGGGCATGATGGTGCACACCTGTAATCCCTACTTTTTGAGGCGAGAGGTTAAAAAGTTGGAGGCCAGCCTGGGCAATTTAGTGAGACCCTGACTCAAAATAAAAAAATTTAAAAAAGGACTGGAGATGTAGTTCAGTTGTAGAGCATTCCTGGATTCAATCTCCAGTACAAAAACCAAACCAACCATGTTTGGCTTACCATCCTGAGCCACAGTTTCCTTGTTGGATTATTGTGAAGAATTAAATGAGATAAACCATTAAAGTTCAGTAGTTGGCACATAATTAGTACTCAGGGAAAGTTAACTATTATTATTTCATAGTGTTAAGCTTCTGTTTCAACTTAGTTTAAGGTTTGTGATTTTGGGCCAATAACAGTGATGCTTCTGTCTGTAGGAGATGTTTCATACAGTTTTGCTTAGAAGTTAAAGGATACTGCTAGGTCCCAGATGTCTGTGCTACAGTCTAGTTAAAGGCAAATCATGGTATGGGTGTGGGGTCAGTTCTGAGTTTGGCCTGGTGAGAATTCAAGACCCTTCTTTACTTAACCTTAGGTGGTGCTTAGTTAGGAATTGTACAGTCCCAGTTTTACCCTGTTGCATTCCCAGGATTAGACCAGAGGTGAGTTCTGCAAATGCTGCCAGCCCTTTCCTGCATGGCCAACAACCAGAGCAAACCCTTCATCCCCATCCTTGCTCCACAGTGTCACCAAGTCCCTGGCTTTGTGTTGAGACTTGTCTGTTACTTCTGTTCCTGGAGTTGAGGAGGTCCCTGAGCAGGATTGAAATCCTTTCCCTTTGCCACCCATGTCCACTCATCCAGCAGGACTCTGCAGGGCAAATGGAAGCCTAGGAGCCAATCTTAACTTCCTGTTGGATACATTTCTCAAAGCATGGCACCCACAAAACTGATCAGAATTCCCTGGGAAACTTCTGAAAAATGTGTGTTTCTTGCTGGTCCCGGAAAGACTGAATCAGAATCTGGAGGGGGCAGGGCAGGTGCTGGGGGTGTCTCTCAGTGGTAGAGTATTTGCCTAGTATTTGCCTAGCATGTGGGAGGCCCTGAGATCAATCCCCAGCACTGAGGAGAAAAAGAAAACAAATAGAATCTAGAGTTGGGGTGAGACCAGAAAACATGCATCCCTAACTCACTGCAGGGGATGTTTAGTAGAGGAAGTGAGTGGGTGGACCGGAGGATGGTCCATAAGTGGAAGCTTAGGTAGAGGATCCTAGAATGAGGACAGATGCCATTTTTATTGTTGGCCACTTTTTTCTTCCTGCCTCATACTCTCTTCTCAGCAGCTTTCTGGGCAAAGGCTGCTAAGGATGGCTTCCTGGCATCCTTACCTACCCCAGTGGGCAGATTCATCTCATCTGGGGCTCTCTCTCCATCCAGCCACCAGTCCCACTGCAGAGGGCTTGCCAGAGTCCTGACCGCCTGGAGGGACAAAAGGGAGCAGGTCAGGCAGAGTCTGGGGACATAGCTGCAGCAGCCCAGGGCTCTGTTTCCTCCCCCAGCCCAGGCCTCTAGGACAGAGGAAGCCCAGGCAGGAAGGCCAGAGCTGCCACCAGCCAGAACCATGAAGCCCCCTACCCCAGACATCCCACTTTCAGAGCCTCAGTGTCTTAAGTCTTCATTTGGCACTATTTTTAGACCATGGACCTTCTGCAGCCTAGGTGGCCATATGCCCAGCCATACAGCCTCATCATGTCAGGCTAAAGGGCATTCTTCCTCCCTCATGTTAGCTGTGCTAACTTCAGAGCCAGTCCCTAGACACATTCCTGAACATTCTTTGCCATTCAGAAAGTCCTTGTTGCTGTCTGACCAGTGTCAGCCCATACCTCCTGGTCTGAAACTTTGAGAAGTGAAGAGTAGGGAGGCTTCTAAAGCACTAGTTTGCTTGGGCTCTGAGTTGGGGACTTTTATAGATCAGAATTACTACCCTTAACATTCTCCATCAAACTTCTGGAAAAGTCCAACCCCAGCCAGTCATGGAAGGTCAAATATTTAATGTCTAAATGTGTTTCACTTCCCCTCCCACATCTCTGGCCCTCCCCCACCCTTTCCCAGGACAAGGGACAAGAATTGGGCTAGGGAATGGCTCTCTTTTACTCTGCTGAGGGGGCAGAGAAGCTCCTTTATGCCTGGCATGACTCCACACTGTCCAAGCTATGGCTGGTGGTTCAAGGGCTCAGACATGTGCTACCACGATTATATCAGAAAACAGTGGAATGAGCACTAGACTGGGAGTCTGGACACCTGGGATGAACTGCTACTGCCACTGAGTCTTGACTGGACCTGGACAAGCCTCCTTCCCTTTCTTTTTAAAGATTTTTTTTTAAGTTATACATGGACATAATATCTTTATTTTGTTTATTTATTTTTATGTGGTGCTGAGGATAGAACACAGTGCCTCACCCATTCGAGGCAAGCACTCTGCCACTGAGCCCCAGCCCCAACCTGCCTCTTTCCCTTTCTGAGCCTCAGTCCCTTCTTCTCTAAAACCAGGAGTTGGATTTTATGATTTCCAAGGTGTCCTCCCAGGATTCTGTCATGTTTGTATCTCAGCCCCTAGACCCTGCAGCTACTCCAGCCTGCTATGACAATATGCCCTTAATTCCCTGCTATGCGTGACTCTGCTTGTTCTATCCAGACCTCAATCTAAACAATCTTGATTCCTGTTCCTGGCTCAGCAGGACCCTGAATGGCAGGAAGTGAAGACAGGAGCCTGTTTATGTTTGAGGCAGCCACAGTGGGGGTGGGGCAGGGGGTGGCACTGGGAAAGGGATGGGCAGGGGTGGAGGCTGGGAGGGGTGGGCAAGAGGCAGTGGAAAGAAGGGGGGCCACTGAGGAGATGCTCTATTCTCCCCATCTCAAAGCCCTGTGCAGCCTCCCAGCCTGCCTCCAGTCTGAGCTCAGGGGCAGGGAAGCAGAGCTGGGTTCCCTCAAGCTCACAGATCACTTCAATATGGCTTTCCACCCTTCACCTCTCACAGGATGGTTTCCATGGGGAAGTGAACCAGGACTTCCCTTGCAGGCCCCGCCTCAAAGCCAGACGTTGTGGGGAGGTGGCCTCCCTGCCTCCCCCCAAAAAACTTCCCAGTGATTTCCTCCTGCTAGGAAGGAGCTACAGTCAGCGGCTGTCACGATTTCTGTAGATCTTACCTCCTCTCTTACTCTCTCCAGGGACCATGACCTTGGGCCCCCCCAGAAGGGGCTTTCTGATGCTGCTGATGGCTTTAGGCCTAACCCAGGGTGAGTATGAGGGGGCAATTGGGAACAGGAGCCTGGATGGAGAAAGGGCTATCTGGTCTCTGCTCAGCCCAAATCTTGCAGTGGCCGAATCTGAAGAACTGGAGGGAAGGAAGGTGGGAGCTTGACTGGAGGGGGGGGTGGGGTCAAAGAGGCTCCATTAGATTAAGCTCCTTGCTGCCCCAACCTTCCTTTGCTGTCCTCTTGCCACAAACCTGCAGGTTGGGGCTCTGTCAGACTCCAGGGTGGGAACCTCCATCTAGGGTGGAAGGTGGGGTATCGGTAGGGAGAGGCTGGAGCTGGACCAGGAGGCTTGACAATCACACAGCAGACAGAAGTCTGCTTCTCACAGTCTCATCTGTCCTTGATTAGGGTGAGGCTGTGAGTGAGGGATGATCAGAGGATGGGAGTAAGGAGCTAAGGCCTCAAGGGATTTGTTTGGGGGATTAGAAGGGAGAGGAATGGAACAGAAATGGGTTTTGAGTTCACCTTGGGAGAGCTCTGCCCAGAGTGGCTGAACTTCCTGTGTCTCCCAGGTGACCCCGTGAAGCCCTCTCGGGGCCCGCTGGTAACCTGCACGTGCAAGAACCCACACTGCAGTGGGCCTACCTGCGAGGGGGCCTGGTGCACAGTAGTGCTGGTCCGTGAGGAGGGCAGGCACCCCCAGGAACATCGAGGCTGTGGGAACCTGCACCAGGAGCTCTGCAGGGGACGCCCCACTGACTTTGTCAATCATTACTGCTGCTTCAGCCCCTTCTGTAACCGCAATGTGTCCCTGGTGCTGAATGGTATGTCCAGTGGCCTCAGCAACCCCTCTTCACCTTCTCAGACCCCCGCTTCCTCTCATGCTGTGGCCCATAAAGGGTCAGGGAGCAGGATGCTGGGATTTGACTGGCAGAGTGACCTGACCCAAGGTGGGGAACTGGACTGGTGGAAGTTGGAACTCAATGTACCCTTCCACCAGCCACTAAACCTCCTCCGGAGCAGCCTGGAATAGATGGTCAGCTTCCTCTGATCCTGGGCCCCGTGCTGGCCTTGCTGGTCCTGGTGGCCTTGGGTGCTGTGGGCCTGTGGCATATCCGGCAGAGGCAAGAGAAACAGCGGGGACTGCACAGCGACCTGGGCGAGTCCAGTCTCATCCTGAAGGCATCTGAGCAGGGAGATAGCATGTTGGGGGTATGGGCCTGGGGGAACTGGGATCCCGGGTGGAGGGTGGATTGCCAGGAGCCACGGAATTAGAAGGGGACACCTGGAGGTTAGAGCAGGCAGGGAGCTGGGCGAGTAAGGAACATGCAATGACAACAGCAGGATGCAGGCTGAGGATAGAGAAGGGGGCCATGGCTGGTGTGAGCAGCCTCTCAGTGGCTTCTTGGTATCCCCAGGACTTCCTGGACAGTGACTGTACTACCGGCAGTGGCTCTGGGCTCCCCTTTCTGGTGCAGAGGACCGTGGCACGGCAGGTTGCCCTGGTGGAGTGTGTGGGTGAGCAGTGGGTGAGCCCAGGGAAAGGGGACTGAGTGCTTCCATAAGCCTGGAGGAGTGAGAGAACTCTTGACTTCCAGAGTCACAGTTGAGGCCAGGCCTGGGTCAGAAAAGAAATTCTGCTGGACGGATTGGGCTGGAGATGGGCCAAGGCTAGGTTCTTCTGCAGGAGTGGGGTTGGAACAAGAGGTGGTTGAGGGTAGCCTGCATTTGAGTTTAGATCTCAGAGGTTTTGCAGGTGGGGTTTGCATAGCATAAGATGGGGAGGGGGCTCTGCCCAGATTTTGTGTGCCCCGTGTGTGACCCTTCCCCTCCTCTCTGGCATTGGATCAGGAAAGGGACGCTATGGTGAGGTGTGGCGAGGCTTGTGGCATGGTGAGAGCGTCGCCGTCAAGATTTTCTCCTCAAGGGATGAACAGTCCTGGTTTCGGGAGACAGAAATCTACAACACTGTGTTGCTCAGACACGACAACATCCTAGGCAAGGGGGATGGGCACTGTTCCAGGCTTGGGGCTCTCATCCCCCTACACTTGTGGCTGGAGCCCAGAGACCTTCAGAGGTTAATCTAACCCTGAAATACTTTCAGCCCCAATCTCTGATTCCAGTTCAGGCCTATGATCTAAGTCTGATCAACCTACACCCCAGCCCCAGCTTTGCCCTGACCTAGCCCATTCCCTGCCTCCCAGCCCTACCCTGACCCTGACCAGTCTCCCTCTTCCCCAGCCTCTTGTCTGAGCCATCCTGACTCTTCTGTGCACAGGCTTCATCGCCTCCGACATGACTTCCCGCAATTCAAGCACGCAGCTGTGGCTCATCACGCACTACCATGAGCACGGCTCCCTCTACGACTTTCTGCAGAGGCAAACACTTGAGCCCCAGCTGGCCCTGAAGTTAGCTGTGTCGGCGGCCTGCGGCCTGGCGCACCTGCATGTGGAAATCTTTGGCACACAGGGTAAACCGGCCATCGCTCACCGTGACCTCAAGAGTCGCAACGTGCTGGTCAAGAGCAACTTGCAATGCTGCATTGCCGACCTGGGTGAGCCGCCCGAACAGGGCGCGGGCCCTTCGCCGGTGGGGGGGGGTTTGCGCGCTCTGCCTCTGCTTTGCTTGTTTTGGTGGGTGTGGACTGCCATTGGCCCTTTAAAACTTGAAGAGGTGTAGTCTCATTTCACCTCCGCAAGAGGCCCCCACGGGTTATCCTAACATTCTTTTCAAGCCCATATTCCTTCCACCACCCACTCTGGCCCCAGGAGTTATGGAAAAAAGGGACAGGACACCAGGAACCAGGATTCTCTTCCTAGTTTCCCTGACTACATGGCTCCCCAGCACCGAACTTAAGGTGAAATGGGCATAATAAAGCCTGCTTTGCCTATTCACACTTGATAGGTTTTTGGGAACCTTGAGAGCGCTATGGAAGAAAAGGGTAGCCCGGCATGGTGGCTCACGCCTGTAATCCCAGCGGCTAAGGAGGCTGAGGCAGGAGGATCGTGACTTCAAAGCCAGCCTCAGCAACAGCAAGTTGCTAAGCAACTCAGTGAGACCCTGTCTCTAAAAGAAATACAAAAAAAAGGGGGGGGGGGCTGAGGATGTAATTCAGTGTTTAAGTACTCCTGGGGTTCAATCCTCAGTACAAAAAAAAAAAGTGTGTGTGTGGGAGGGGTAGCTGGAAACTTTTCCTTTTAGTCACTGTCTCTGTCTTCTGGCCCATCTCTGTGCAGGTCTCCCTTTGCTTAACCCTCACTGTTTCTTCCCATCCCCACCCGACCTGGACCCCAGCCTCTGCTGGCAGCCCTATGTGTAGGGCAGCATGAATGGCAGGAGTAACAGGCTTTGCACCCACAGGCCTGGCTGTGATGCATTCCCAGGGCAGCGACTACCTGGACATCGGCAATAACCCAAGAGTGGGCACTAAGCGGTACATGGCACCCGAGGTGCTGGATGAGCAGATCCGTACTGACTGCTTCGAGTCCTACAAGTGGACTGACATCTGGGCCTTTGGTCTAGTGCTGTGGGAAATTGCTCGACGAACCATTGTCAATGGTGGGTGAGGGCTCACTACACACAAGGGTGGGAAAGGCTGGTGGAGATGGGGGCTTTTTCTGCCATGGCTGGTGCCCATGACCTGAGGGGCTTGTGGTAGACCTGGCATCCCTTCACTGATACTCATCAATGATTCATCTGAGGGACCTTTTAAGTTTCATCTGAGTCTGTGAACCTGGCTATGAAAGCCTGGGCTAGGGATAATAACAGAAATATTAATAGCAGCTAACATTTATTGAGCTTAAAAATGTGCTATATCCTCTACATGTATCAGCTTATTTAAATGTCCTGCATTGGCAGGGAGGTTGTATTGCTTAGTGATTAAGGCATAAGCTTAAAATCAAATTGGCTGAGTTTAGTTCCAGATTTTGCCATGATTCTGAACTGGTTACTTAGCTTCTCTGTGCCTCAGTTTCCTCATTATGAAATAAGAATAAAAATAGCTTCTTAACCATTGAGATAATCCAAGGGAAGTATTGAGAACAATCTTTGAAGCTAAACATTAGTGGCTATCATTGTTATGATAGGATAAGTGCCTAATATAGTATTACCCCCACTTCATATACGAGAAGACTGAGGCACAGAAGTGTAGCCAACCAGACAGCATCAGGATCTAAAACCAGGCAATCTGATTCTTGAGCCAGTGTTCTTTATTATTGGGACACTTAAACCTCTCTGGTTCTTGATTTCCTTAGCCACAAGAATGCAGGCCATCATAGTGTCTGCATTTACAATGGCATCATTAGTACTGTGGCTTGCCAAAGGGGACTCAGATTAGTCAAGCTGGGAGCAGGTAGAGGCACCTGCCTTCTGCGGCTCTGTGGTGGCTGCCCTCTCAGCCCTGGGGTAGATGGACGATGAATGGTCATCTGGATTGGATGAATAGTCAGCTTTTGCAGAGGTTGCCAATGGCCAGGGATGCCAGGAGCCCTGACAGGTTGGGGACAATCTTCAGGACATGACTGGAGTTCTGCTCCCTAGGACAGGAATGTTCTTATTTCCTGAGCATCTGCCAGGAGCCAGACCCTTGCCAGACTTCATCTGCCCTCAAAGATCATATTGACAGCAGGGAGTATCCCTTTGGGAGACTCTCAAGAGGCTGAGATTCCTGGGCTCGAGCTGCCAGAGTGGGCTGTAAGAGGCTGGAGTTGAAAGAAGGGGGGCACTGGGACACAGCCAAGGCCTCCTGGACCAGGCTGCCGGCAGGAAAGGAAGGGCCAGGAGGAGGCAGCCTGTGGGCTGCTGAAGCGGAGGGGAAGCTCTGTCACCCCACACAGATTCCCAGCGCATTATAAACACTGTAATCTGGTGTCAGCCCCGGCACTGATTAAAGGCTCATTAGACACGCTTAGGCCTCTGCGCGACACTGATTAAGGGCAAGCGGCACAGGGGCGGCCTGGAAACCTGCCACAGGGAAAGCAGCTGGTGAAGGCTTCACTGAGGTGGTGGCCTGTGTGGCTGTGGCCCCAGCCTGGAGACCTGGGAGCAGGATGGGGCTGCCTGCAATTTCACAGACACTGTTTTTAGAAAGCTCCCAGGGTGCGCTTGGGATAATATGGGGCAGAGTGGGGGCATTGCTAGCTATGGGGATCAGTGGAGGCCTGTGCCTTTCCTGATGGAGGATAGATGTTATTTGGACCAAGATAAAAATAATTTTCCCTTAGGAGAGGTGTTTTCTGCCCTTTCTTGTCCTTGTTGCCATCCTCATCCAGTGATCAACCTGCTATCTCCTTTAAGTGGAGCATGGGGCTCAGGAGCCTGGGGTTTAAGGTTAGATATTTGGACTTAAGTCCTAGCTCTGTCACTTACAACCCGTTGATCTTAGACAAGTTCTTAAACTCTCTGGACTTCATTTCTTGGCTTATAAGGTGGAGCTAATAGTACCCCTTAGGGCTACTGTGAGGATTTGAGACAGAGCACCTGGGACAGTAGCTGGCACATAATAAGTGCTCAGTAAACCCTAGGTGTTATTATTATGGGGCATCAGAGTTAGTCAGGGCCAGGGAAGGAAAGAGAGGAATAACTGAAACAAGATGTAGCCTAGGAATCCAGCAAGATGAGCTTCAGTCTTGACTGCCATTACTAGCTGTGTAACCTGGGGCTCAACTTTTCTGAACATTGGTTTCTTCATTTGTAACATGGGGGCATTAATAGTACCAACCTCACAGGACTGTCCTAAGAATTGACAGGATAATTCATATGAAATGTTTAGAGTACAATGTTTGACAAATGAGAAGTTCAAAACAAAGGCAGTAATTATTATTAATTATAAATATATTTATATTATAGTATCCCCCTCAGGGTGACATGACCAGGCAATTAGTTTCCAAGCCCCTAGGACAAAAGCTGAGAAAAGCTGTCCTCTGGGTGCTATTTGGCCTCCTTGAGGTCTCAAGTGATGGCCCAATCCCTCTTCAATCTCCAGGCATTGTGGAGGACTACAGGCCACCCTTCTATGATGTGGTGCCCAATGACCCAAGCTTTGAGGACATGAAGAAGGTGGTGTGTGTTGACCAGCAAACCCCCACCATCCCCAACCGGCTGGCTGCAGACCCGGTAAGGACTTTGCTGGGGCTGGGATGGCATGAGGTGGGGCTCACAGCTGGGATTTCTGGGCTCAGGAACTTGTGTTTGAGGCCTCTGCTCTTTGGGTAGTTTCTAGCTGTCTTGGGTACCCCCTCCACATCCTGGGCCTGTGGGCCCCCATCCTCCTAGAGCCCTTTGGTTAACCTAAGATTCTGAGAGCCTTCACTTTGCCTGTGAAAAGTCAGGGGATCTCTGCTATGACATTTTTGTCATTTGTCTTTGTTCTTTTTCTCAAAACATTTTACATACTCATACAAAGTCATGTACACTTTGTATATAAACACATATCGGCATGTATATGCTTCCAAACACACACTCTTAAACACATACACATGCACATCTCTGCCATGAGGACAAAGAGCATGCCTCTTTTGCTCTCTTTATACCCTATTACCTATACCAGTGCCTGGCATGCAATAAAGGCCTAACAAATATTTGCTGAAAGAATTAATAAATGTACACATGTATTTGCACACATAGGCACACAAATTCCTATACAACATGCATAGCCATAAAAAACCACGTGGATGCATTCCTGCAAATATACTCACTGTCAGGAACCAGAGGAGTGGGGCTGACCCTGAGCTTCCCGGGATTTGTTCCTCCCTGGACTTAGGCGTTTTGGGGGCAGTACCCCGCCCAGACTTCCACTGTCCAGCCGTGGTTGGTGGAGGGGCTGGGAGTCACTGCCACGCCCTGGGCATTGGGCTGCAGTGGGATGACGTGGGAGCCCCGAGGCTTTCAGAGCTGCCTTCCCTGTAGGTCCTGGTAGAGGTGGGGCTGGGGTGAGGTGCTCCACAGACACTGTGGGCTCCTAATGACCGGAGTGCTCTCTCTCTTTCTGTCCTGCTACCTCCTTCCCCTTTCTCATGCTCCTGTCTCTTCCATTGTCTCTCTCTTCCTGCCCCTTCTCTCCTGCTATGTCTCCCTCTTCTGAGCCATCTGCCTCATGGCCTCCTTTCCACCTTCCCTGTCTGTCCCTGCTCTCTCTCCTCCGCCTCTCTGTTGACCTCCAGGTCCTCTCGGGCCTGGCTCAGATGATGCGGGAGTGCTGGTACCCCACGCCCTCCGCCCGCCTCACCGCGCTGCGCATCAAGAAGACACTACAGAAACTCAGCCATGGTCCAGAGAAGCCCAAAGTGATTCACTAGCCCAGGGTCGCTGGACTCGCTCTGCCTGCAGTGTGGGGCGGCAGGGGATTGTGGCCCATCTGGGCAGAGGTTGTGTGTGTGTGTGTTTGCGTGCGTGTGTGCATGCGCTGGGGAGGGGTGCCCCCCTCGAGGGCAGCTGTGCCTTCCCAGCTTGGCCCCCAGCCCATCCAGTCAAAAATACAGCTGGGCTGAAATCTGATCCCACGCCGTCTGGCCTGCTCAAAGTGGCCGGCTCCCTGACGCCTGGCTCTCTCCCCATCCCACCCCCCATGCCAGGAGGGTGTACCCCCTACCACTCCCAGGGCAGGGATGCAAAAGAGGACAGCCTCGCTAGGGAATCCCAGTCCCGGGCCCAGAGCCTGGGCCTATATTTCCCCTGCCCTTGATCAACCTCACTGCCCCACCAGAGCTGCCAGGGTGGCACAGGGCCCTGTCCAGCCTTCAGCAGATGCTCTACCCCGCCAGGCCTCAGCCTGTGACACAAATTCCAAATACCCAGGTTCCTCAGTTGCCCTCTATGGGTTTACATCGCAATAGCATGACACCTTGGACTTTCTGTCTCACCCACAAGGCCCCAGCTAGCTGAATGCCAGCTGGCTGGAGGAGCTGGGCTGATCCTGCCACTCTGTGTCCCCTGGCTATCCTAGCTGACTTGTTAGGGCATTAAAATTCAAGGGGTCCTGCATATGGCAGTGGAGAGGTGTCAGGTCAGATGGGTAAGGCCCAGGACTTAAGGATAATTGAGAGGATGTTGAGCTGTGTGTGGCAGGGGGTGGGAAGGAAGGTTCAAGTGGGAGTCCAGAGACCCAAGTTGGGTCCTAGGTAGTTGCTCCATGTCACCAGATTGGACCTTTACTGCCTTAGGACGTTTGTTTCTTCATCAATATACTGAAAGATTTGGTCCTGATGTCCTTTGAGGTTTCTTTACTCTGATTTTCTTTTAATGTCAGCCTATGCGAAAACTAAGCTCATCAGTCTTTCCTGCCCCTATGCTGGCAATTTGCCTCAAGATGGGAATGTGAAAATGACTGCTTCAGAGTCTAGGAGGGTCTGAAGGGCCTCCTGGTCTAATTCTGCAAGCTCCAATTCTTGCCTTAGGCCATGCTAGTGACCATCCTTGGGTTCAGACAGCCCTGGGCCTTCTGGCTCCTAAGCCAGCCTCCCATCCACTCTGAGACTTGGTCTTCTCTGCCTCAGGGCTGAGGGACAGCTTCCTGTGTGACCTGCAAGATGCAAAAGAAATATGGCTCTAGCCAAGAAGACTCCAGCACTCAGGTTCTGCTCCATACTAGCCCAGTCCCATATCCTTGACCCAGAGGATCTTGGTGACACTAGAAAAACATACAGAAAGTTCAGCATTTGGAAATGTCAAGGTGTATGTCTGGGTGCTGAGCAGATGACCCTGGAGCCTGGGTGGGTAGATGGTGTGGAGGGAGATAGTTGGAGACTGAACTTCAGGGGATATTGTATGTGGGGTCTCAGGCTGGGGACAAGGGCAGCCCTCAGCTTGAGAAGACCTGGCCTAGCAGTCCTCAGCCCTTGGGGAAGGAAGCTCTCGCTCTCCCTAGCCTAGATGAACCACTGGGGTGTGTCTTCCTCCACTCTGTGGCAGAGGTTTCCCCAGGCAGCTCTCCTAGCATTGTGCAAGGCAGGGAGAAGAACCAGGAAGTGAAACTGGCTGAAAACGAAAGCAGCCGCATCCTGGAATACGAGGGCAGAGTTCGCAGCTTCTCTGGTCACTGGAACCCACTAGTACGGGACAGGCTCCCACCTGGAAGATTTTATGTCCACTAAATTTGTTAAACTCTTCCTGAAACTCCACAATCAGAAACCAAAGACAGTAGCTCCCCAAAACTTGGAAAAACCCTAAATGGCAAAGGCCTGAGGGAGGAGGTACTGAGTGACAGGGGAGAGTGGAGGGAGGGGTCACACTGGAAAATAGTCTACAAATGCTTCTGAGTGAGGAGATGGTCCTGGTGGGAATCATACTTTTTTTTTTTTTTTAACCTGGAGATACTGTTTGTGGGAGCATTTAGCTTGTGCCTAGCGCATAGTAGGCCCTCAATAAACTATGATTGAACGTTGAGTGTTCCAGGTCAATGCATCTGTAGCGGTACCCTCACACAAATACAGAGGGAACCAGTGGGGACCAGGAAGGAGAGGACCCCAGGCTCCACGTTCCGCACTGCCCCTGGAAAAGTAGCAGCTTCTGAAAACCCCTACTAGACCCCCACGGGGACTCCAATCTGTAGCGATCGGGAGCGGTGCGATGGTGCGCGGGCCACGTCGCCCTCTGCTGGCCGCGGGTCTCCCT
This sequence comes from Marmota monax, assembly GCF_021218885.2. NCBI lineage: Eukaryota > Metazoa > Chordata > Mammalia > Rodentia > Sciuridae > Marmota > Marmota monax. The sequence goes on from NW_026695227.1 coordinate 32,704,510, forward strand.
CCCCCGAGCAGAGCCGGGCGGCTGGCCTTTCCCGGCAGGTTGGAGATCTCCTTCCCCTCCGGGTGCGCCAGCCTCCTTGCGTGTGCTCAGCTGTCCTTCTGGTTTGCAGGGACTGTCCCCGAAAACCATAACTAGCAGGGAGATCTCCGAGTCCTCAGAAGCAGCTTGATTCGCTCTCAATTCCCTGTTTTCAGTTCTCTCCGCAAATGGCAAATGGATCCCCACCTTGTATAGAATCGGTCCACACTCCAGAATGAGAAACTCCCCATCCCTGGGGATCTTAAGCTCCCCACCCTGGCATCTTAAGCTCAGAAAGCATGTCACTCCCCTTTCCACGCTCCCCGGAAATTGTGAGTGCGACAGGCCACGGGGGAGGCAGATATTTAAAGAAGCTGGGAGGGGCCTAGACAGGACCGAGTGGCGCTGGGGGTTGAGGTGGGGGGCTGCCGGGTTTTGAAAACCTGTGTCTTTATATTGGACGAAAGGAAAAACACGGGAGGCGTCACTATTCCTTCTATCACGATTGTAGTCCCCCAGAGGGCCCATGCCTTCAGCCCTGGGTTCGCGGATCCCCCAACACAGTGCCTTCTCAGAGAACTCGGGCGCCCTCTTTGACCCGTGCTGGGGATATTCGCATCTTAGCATCCTGCACCCGCAGACTTCTCCCTCCCCCTGCGCCTGCCAGGTCCCAGTGGGCACCCTGATAGCCACACTGTGGTTGCAGAGCAGGGAGAAAGGCAGTAGGAAAACTGCCCAGCAAAGAGTTCCGCGGACGTTGGGCGGGATGGGAAAGAACTGGCCATTGCTTTGCAGGGTTAATAGACTCCTTGTAATGTCACCGTTCCCGAGCCAATTCCTGTGGAGCCCTAGGGAACTGCCTTGGAAGGAAGAAAATTTGCTGCCCTCTGATCTTGAGCTTTGCCCTAATTTCCTGGGGGCCCTTTTCCTCCAACTCCCTACCTATCCACAAAGAGGATGAGGGGTGATGGGTGCTACGGCATGCTGAAGTGGGGTGAATGTGGCCCTGAAGTGTGATCCTTGCTGCTGAGGCCCACCCTTCCATTGCTAAGGGCTCGTGGAACCCAGGTTATTTTATTTTATTTAACGTTAGCGGGGATTGAACCCAGGGGTGTTTAACCACTGAGCAACATCCCCATCCCCTTTTTATTTTTATTTTGGGGGTACCAGGGATTGAACTCAGGGGCACCTAACCACTGAGTCACATCCCCAGACCTTTTTTGTATTTTATTTAGAGACAGGTTCTCACTGAGTTGCTTAGCACCTCACTTTTACTGAGGCTGGCTCTGAACTTACGATCCTGCCTCAGCCTCCTGAGCTGCTAGGATTACAGGTGTAAGCCACCATGCCTGGTACCCAGGTTCTTAAGGACAGTTCTCTCTGCCTTCCCAGGTACTATCCACTCTCAGTCCTGCCTCCCATTAGCCTTCAAGGATATGGTGCTCTGCTTGCCCCATATCCTTCCTGGCATTAAAATTAACAACCCAAGCGATAGGAAAATCCCCCTGCCTAGAAGGCATGCCCTGGGAATGGGCTGGGGGTGGACATCCCAAGTCCAGCGTCCCAGGGCTGGAACTGATGCTAGCTATGCAATCATCACTCTGGGTGGGCGACTCTTGGAATGAGCTGCTTCCACCAGGGCCACATTCAGTTTGCTAGAAATAGAGACAGAGGGCTTCTTGACTTTGCATATGATTTGCATAATGTCATAGACACACAGTCTATTTTCAGGCAGTTTTCAGGTTCAAGTGTTGTCACTGCTGCCCTGCGGGGTGTCATGTCTGGATGAGTCTCTTCTCTGTTCTTTCTCACCCACCCACTCTTATTGACCTACATCCCCAACTGTGGGAGCAAATGATGAAGCAGGGGGAGAGTAGGGTTGTCCGGGAGACACAAGCAGGGCAAGAGACACTGGAATTTCCTTTATCATCACCATCACTAAAAGCAGGTTGCTCAAGGGCTACCGGTAAGCAGAAGATAAGAAATAGGAAGCCAGGTCGTCCATCTCCTTCCGCACCCTTCTACCAGGACAGCCAGTTCCTCTGTTCTCTATTCAGTCTTCTGCTGTTTGAAGAAAAATGTCTACATAGATAAACCTGTGCATCTCAGCTACCCACAAAACCCTGCTTCACTCAGATATCCCTTTGGGGCATTTATTTTCAGCACTTACATTTGTTTTTTGCCTCCTAGGAAATCTGGCCCTTGGTTGGCCTCGCTTTTGAGAGACAGATATGCAAGATCAGGATCCTAGTTTTATGATCAATTTTTGTTTTCATGTTAGGACTGGAGATTGAACCCAGGGGGTCCAGCATCCTAGGCAAAAGCCCTACCACTGAGCTACATCCCTGGCCCTTTTTATTTCTTATTTTGAGACAGGGTTTTGGGAAGTTTCCTAGGCTGTCCTTCAACTTGCAGTCCTCCTGTCTCAGCTGCCTGAGTAGCTGGGATTACAGGTGCTTGGCACCATGCCTGATTTGATGACCAATATTTTTAAAGCAACTGGTACACACAGAGAGGTCAATCAGTGCTACAGTCCCTTTTCTCTCTTTTGTCTAAAAGTCTGTGTTAAGCACTTGATCGTCCCAGGCTTGGGCACCAGTCTCTCAGGGCTCAGAGGCACACACATCAGAAGGGTCAGTTGGACTGACTGTCAAGAAATTTCTTGATCTGTGACTTTGACAGGTACTTGGACTCTCCTCAGAAGGATAGAGACTGGTAGGATTAGAGGCAAAGACAATTCTTCTCACTTTAAAGCTTGAGCTGTTTGGTGACTTGTCCTTGGTCACAGAAGGTCAGGGCTAGAGTCCCTCTCAGCTCTCCCTCCTGCAGACCCCTAGTCTCAGGGCCTATTTGGTGCGCTCTCTTCCTGTGTACGTGGAAGTAGTCATTATATGCCAGGGCAAAGAGCCTGGGTCCTGGGAATCAAGAGGCCACCCAGCCAGGCTGCCCCACAGCAGCACACTACCCAGAATTCCCAGTCCCTGGCGTCCAGTCCCCCTGGACCTGCCTCATCCCTTCAGGCAGGCGTTTCCTGTTGATAAGAAGCTCAGTCACAAACACTGATAAAGAGATGAAAAAAGGAAATTGACAGGCTTGGTACAATGGGCATTTTGTCTGCCTTTTCTACCCTTCTTCCTTCTCTGGGTACCACCTCTCAAATGGCTTCCCAGAACTGAGCAGAAAACATGCCCCCCACCTCCACTCTGGGCCCTATTTTGGAGTTTCCAGGAATTTATCCTGAAGATTTACGTAGTCTTCAGAGGCAGAGCCTAGCTCCGCCTGAATAGGGATCGGAGTCCAGAGGCAGGAAGCACTGGGTGCCGAGGCCTCTAGGTCCAGGGAAGAGGGCAGTGGCGCAGGAAGGAAGGACTGCCCGGCACAGGTTGCATCTACGGCCTTCTCTCCTCCTTTCCTCTCCTTCCTCCCAAAGGTCTGGATCATCATGGTGAGGTGGTTGGATAGCCTTTAATTAGTGGATTTTCCATCATTTTAGTCTCAGGCTTACTAATGGAAAATCTCATTAATTTGGACGACTAATTTGGAATCTAGGATCCTTTGGGATAAGAAGCAGGATGAATGTTTAGGGAAATAGGCAAAGCAAACAAGTTTTCAAAACATGCCCTACCGCCCTTCTAGGGTTTGGATATTCAAGCTCAACTTGACAAAGGCAGTTTTCCTGAAGCGCTCAGTCTGCAGTTAAGATAACGGGCCACCAGGGGGGTGAGGAGCCTTTGCCTGCCACTGGTGCTTCAGGTTGTCATTACTCAGACCGAAGGTGCTAAAAGATTTTATATTTGATCATTCTTTTTCCCTCCTCTCCTGAGATGCAATCCCTTAATAAAACAGGCAAACATAAAGAAATGGAATAGACAGTTCTGAATGGCCAATGTTTAAAAGAAAACCAACAGCTTGGAGACTTTCTCCTGAGTTCTTAACTATTTCCATTCTCGACCAGGGCCTTATCCTAGCTTCAGGACTGCGTGCCTCTCATTGCATTTCCCCCCAGTACTGAGGATTGAGCCCAGGGACCCTCTACCACTGAGAAACAGTCCCAGACCTTTTTACTTTTTATTTTATTTAAAAAAAATTGTAGTTGTAGATGGGCACAATACCTTTATTTTATTTATTTATTTTTATGGGGTGCTGAGGATCAAACCCAGTGCCTCACATGTGCCAGGCAAGCGCTCTACCACTGAGCCATAATCCCAGCCCTCATTTTTTTTAAATTTTGAAATAGGATTTTACTAAATTATCCAAGCTGGCCTCAAACTTGCAATTACAGGTATGCACCACCATGCCTGGCTCTCTCATTGAATTAATTTTTGTGTGTGTGTGTGGTTGTAGATGGACAGAATGCCTTTATTTTATTTTTTTTAATGTGGTGCTAAGGATTGAACCCAGTGCCACACATGTGCTAAGCAAGCACTGTGTCACTGAGCTACAGCCCCGGTCCCCATTGCATTTTTGTCATGATGGAAGGAGCAGAGAAGTAAGGAGCAAAAGGTTTTATTCTAGTCAAAATTCCAGCTGGCATTTGCTTTGTTTTGTTTTTCAGTTGATTCAATAAATTTATTCCCAATTTTATATGAAAGAATATGTGCATGAAGTTTTCCTTTTTTAGTTTACTTTTCCCCCCTCGTGCTGGGGATAGAACTCCAGGGCTATGCAAGTGCTCTACCTCTGAGATACGTCCCTAGATCCCAGGCTACTTTTGAATAAATTATGGATTAACATGATTCAAAAGCAAATATGTGAAAAGGTAGATGGGTGAAATGTGCCCTTTCCATCCTTTTTGCTCATCTGCCCAGGTTCTCGGATCCCCAAAGAAACCCATAGTCTTAGTTGCTTCTGTTCTGTCTTTCCAAAGTGTTTTTATGTATATACAAGTGAACTTGGATACAGATTTTGTCCCCCTTACCTCTTATACAAAAGTAGTATCTCTTGCCTATAATCCCAGTGACTCAGGAGGCTGAGGCAGGAGGATAGCAAGTTCAAAACCAGCCTCAGCAATTTAGTGAGGTCCTGAGAAACTCAGCGAGACCCTGTCTCAAAATAAAATACAAAGAAAGGGTTGGGGGATGTGGTTCAGTGGTTAAATGCCCCTGGATTCAATCCCCAGGACTCCCCCAATAGTATATTCCACTTTTTTGGAGAACATTATTCTGTATTTTCCTTTTTTCACTAAATAATATTTATCTTGGAGCTCTTTTTTTTTTTTTTTTTGGTGCTGGAGATGGAACCCAGGGTTTTGTGCATATAAGGCAAGCATTCTACCAACTGAGCTATATCCCCAGCCCTGTCTTGGAGATCTTTACATATCAGTATAGAGAGCTTTTGCTTTCTCTATTTTAAACAAAAATTTTAGTTGTAGTTGGACACAATATCTTTATTTTATTTATTTATTTTTATATGGTGCTGAGGATCGAACCCAGTGCCTTCTCACATGTGCTAGGCAAGTACTCTACCGCTGAGGCACAATCCCAGCCTGTGCTTTCTCTATTTTTAACAACAATATAGTATTCCAATGTTTGGATGTACTATTATCAAACCAGTCCCTATTTTGGAAGTTTTAGTTATTTCTGACCTTGGCCATTACAAACCATGCTGCAATGAACAAACTTAAGTAGGCATCAATCTCTTTGATTCATTCAAGTATATCTGTATGATGGACTCTAAAAAGTGAAATTCCTGGATCAAAGGACACATGAATTTGGCCAAGTCAATTTTCAAGAAGTGCAAAGGAGGAGACTTCCCCTGGAAGATTATGAAAACACAAGTCACAGAGTAATAGAGTAATATCAGACAAGTGGATAAGTAGACAAGTGAAACATAATAAAGAACTCAGACACAGTCCACATACATCTGGAAACTGATACCTGCTAATGGTCACATCAAAAATTAGTAAAAATGATGGCTAAAAGTTATAGGATTTTTCAGAGGGTTATGAAAATGTTCTAAAATTGATTGTAATAATGATTGTACAATTCTGTGAATACACTGAAAGTCATTGAATTATGCAACTTAAATGAGTGAATTGTATGGGATGTGAATTCTATCTCAACACAATTGTGAAGATGTTAGTGAAGGGGCTGAGGCGTAACTTGGTGGTAGAGAACTTGCTTATTGCAAGTGGGTTTGACTCCTGGGTTTGATTCCTAGCAGTAGGGGGGGGGGGAAGAATATTAGTGAAGGAAGGCTAGATTGTTTAGATAGTTTTAGGAACCTTGGATCCATGCTTGGACATAAATGCAATTGAGTTAAATATAAAAATGGGCTCTAAATGGATTAAGGAACAAAATATAAAATGCAAGACTCTAAGGCTAACAAAAGAAAATGTGAGAGAGCATTCTCTTTTTAAAACAATTTTATTTTTTAGTTTTAGGTAGATACAATATCTTTATTTTATTTTTATGTGGTGCTGAGGATTGAACCCAGTGCCTCACACGTGCTAGGCAAGCACTCTACCACTTGAGCCACAACCACAGCCCAAGAGCATTCTTTTGTACTAGGGATAGAGAGACTTCAAGAAGACCCATGAAGTACAAATTGTAAAACAAAACTACACACACACACACACACACACATATATATATATGGATATGACTATGTAAGTTCATTCTTAAACTATACACCATGTATAAATTTAACATTAAAGCTAATAAAATTATTAGGTAGATGATGAACTGGAAGCCTTAGCATTAATATCTATATTACCACAAGACACTCCTGAAAATCAACAAGCCCCAATAGAAAAATAGGTAAAAGACATGAAGAGTTAATTCACAAAAGAAAAAGTTGGAATGACTAATATAAAAAAGAATGTTCTAATTCACTAGTAATCAGAGAAATGAACATTTAAATGACATACTAACATCCATCAAAATGGCAAAATTAGAAAAGTGAGTAATGCCTAGTGTTGACAAGGATGTAGAGAAGTAGAAACTCTTGTGCAGTTGTTGTAGAAGTATAAACTGGCAGAGCCTTGTTAGCATTACTTAAAGAATGTGGGTATGCCTTTTCCATTTGATCTTGTGATACCATTACTTGTATATATCTTGGAGAAATTCTCACACAAGTCCACTAGGAGACATGCATCAGGAGGAAGTTCAACACACTGTTGCTTGTGGTAGCTGAGAGTTGGAACAAACCTTGGTATCCACCCCTGGGGGAATAGATGAATAAAATGTGGATGAATCTTTCAGAATATGACATCATCCATTGGAAACAATGAGCCATATATAGAAAGTATTATGTATATTATATATATGTATATACATATATATATACACACACACATGCATACATACATACACCCACAGCAACATAGATCTTAAAAATATAGAACTGATTAGCAAAAAAAAATGAGTTTTATAACACAATGCCTTTTCATATTATTAAGTGCATACATATTCAAAGCAACATTATGTCCTTAACAGGGATATATGTATATAATTCAGGACATGGAAGAAGCTCTCATGGAGCACCTCATGGTGCCTGTGGGGTCAAGAGAGCAAGATAGATGGAGACTGAAAGGAGACTGGAGAAGGAGCTGGAAAGTAATCTCTAAGAGAGGCCTTGTGCCTTGCACAGGATATGGATGATAACATGCTTCTAAGTGGCATGGTTACCTTGAAACCTGCAGAGGGGAAAATAAAAAGAATCAAGACTACAGAGTTGAGTCCAGACTCAGCCCCTCTTGAGCTTGTAAATCTGTTCAGAAAACAGATCAGAAGCTCCAGGGACTCAGTGTCTCATCTCTCAATGGGGATTATACGTAGGTAGTTGTGAGAAATCATGATCGAGTGGGCAAAGGACCTCACCAGAACTGTTGTTCAATAAATAATAATATCAATGGTAGGACCTTGTCCTTGCTAATAGCATTCCCAGCTCCAGTTCTGCAGAGTTGCAGCCAGCCTGGTATCAATACCTTCTGCTTTGCTCCTTGGTTACTGGCTCTCTGATATCCCAGGCCTGCTCATTGGGGCAGCAACTAAGAGAGATTTGCAAGAAAAGGAGAAAACCTAGGATCACATGTATGTATTTATATGTTTCTCAATGTCTATTTATTTATTTGATTCCCAAACAGCTCCTCATCCTGCATTCACTGGCGGCTCCCTTTGGATCAATACTTTAGTTAGGTCTTTTGAGAATGAAATTTATATTCACGCCCCACCGTTCCCTTAGTAACAATCTCCCGCAATCAGATCTGCTCTCTGGTGGAAATGGCCTTTGGAAAGCGCTTGTGTGGTACACAGTTGCACGATCTTACCTTTGCCAGAAATGTTTTCTGATGTAGCCAGTATCTTTTCCAGAAAAAAAAAATTAACTACATTTAAGCAGACTTAACAAGGTCTTAAAATAGATATAAAGTGGTTTCACCCCACAAGGGGAATTCTTAAAATACTAAAGTACTGTTTTTAAGCATAGTCAAGTACTTCAGAAACACTCATTTACATTGCAAACAATTTCTATGCTAATTACAAATGATCCTTTCCCAACCACTAGGTAATATTTTGTGTTACTGTTTGTACCTGAAATGAATACAATTATTTTTCTTTCTTCTGTTTTTTTTTTTTTAACCGACATTCACTTATTCAAAATGGCCTTTTCACACTTCTCCCAGATTTGTACTTTTATTGTATTTCAGGTGTGAATTTGAGAATTTGATAAAAACATAAAAACAGATTTATCACAGTTGTTTTGATAAGAATGTCTCGACTCTTTGCTCTTCCAATAAATCTCTTTCAAACCTTCTATACTTCAACAACTGAAACCCCATATGCCGAGTTTGCTTCTTGTTTCTAGAGAAAGCAGAAGCCCAAGATGCCCTCAAGTGCAGGTGCCAAATCTCTAAAGTTGCCTGCATCTACATCTTTCCCTCCTGCCGCCCAGTTTCCTCACTCTTGATTTTTGATTTTTGTTTTGAGACTGGGACTTCTAGGTTGCCCAAGCTGACCTTGAGCTCCTGGGCTCAAGTGATCATCCTGCCTCAGCCTTCCATGAAGCCGGGACAATAGACCTGCACAACTGGAAGTTTCCTCACTCCCCATAACCCTTGGTCCTTCTGGGTGAATCCTCACCCTACCTTTCTCTAGAGAGTCCTTTCTATCAGCATGTTACTTGCGGAAAAAAGAAACCCTCAAGCCCACACCCCTCCAACCAACCTGTTCTCTCTTCCTTCTCCTGTCCCCTTTATGGCCACATCTATTGGAAAAATGTCTGCTTCCTCGCCTCCCACTCGCTCCTCAGCCCACTGCCTTCTGTCTTTGCCATGGAAACTGATCTCTTGGAGGTTAGACGGGCCTCCTTGTTGCTAAACCTGGTGGACTCTTCTCAGTCCTTCCTTATTTAGCTGACCTCTCAGCAGCACTGTTGACCATGCCTGCCTCTGGCTTTCCCACCACACACTGTGGGTCTCCTACCTCCCCTGGGGGCTCTTCTCTTCCTTCTTGTCTCTCCCCTAAATGCTGGCGCCTCTCATCCTCTGGCCTGGGTCCTCTTGTTTCTCTACTTACCTCCTGGGTGAGCTCATTGCACCTTTGCTTTAATGCTCACAAATGACTTCCAGATCTATGTCTGGGCCCATGCCCCCTCCTGACCTCTAGCCTTCAAGACTTCCTCCAGCCCTCAAGCTCCTTCTGGATGGTTCCTTGGATGGCTCCCAGGCATCTCAAACTCAACATGTCTGACAGAACTGCCCAAACCTGCTCCATCAGGGAATGGTATTAGTAGCCAAACACATGACCTTCATTTGTAACTTTCTACTCTCTAGTGGCTGCCCAGCCCCAAGAGTCAGTTGAACACAAAAGTCTTATCCATCCTGCCTCCTAAATCATCTCACAATTCCATCCATCTCTCTCTATCCCTAACCAGGTCCCAGCTTCCACTGTCCTAGAGCCAGGTTAGACCAACATCTTGGGCCACATCTCCATTCATAGTCCTCCTAAGGATGCTTTGCGGTTCAGTCCCATTGGATTTCTTTTTAGCTCCTTAGACCCACAGTTTCTTTTTGCCTCCAGGCCTTTGCACATATTGTCCTCTCTGTCTGGAATATGCTTAGCTGGGTTGATTTGCATGTATTAGTAAATGTGTGGGTGGTGTGATGGAGTGGACCTTGGAAAGAGGCGGGTGCAAATTTGAATTCCAGTTCTGTTTCCAAGCTGTAACACCCTAAACCTGTCAATCAATGTTGAGCCTTGGGGTTCTCATCTGTAGAAAGGGGCACAATAAAACCTACCATGGGGCTGGGATTGTGGCTCAGCGGTGGAGCGCTTGCCTGGCACAGGGGGACCTGGGTTCGATCCTCAGCACCACATAAAAATAAAGGCATTGTGTTGTGTCCATCTACACCTAAAAAATAAATATTAAAAAAAAAACCCTACCATGTCTAACATGTTGGTTTTACTTTTCAGCAATCTGACCCACCTCCACCCACCCACTCTCAAACAAATATTTTTCTGGGAGCTGCCGTGTTAGGAGCACTACATGACACAGACCACTAGCAACAGATAATTGGGCAAGAGGGTGGCACCTGACCCAAGCTGGACCATAAGTCCCTACCTCCCAAACTAGGAACTGGAATCCAGAGAGTCACACTGGACTCTTTTCCTGTGTGGCTAGACTGACTAGAGACCCAATGGCTGTCAGTAGCCATATGCTTCTTTGTGGCTGGGAAACAGAGAGAGCTGGTCTAAGAAGAAGTACATAGAGACAGATGCAGAAATGAAATAAAGATCCAGAGAGGAAGAGAGAGTGAAACAGAGAAAGGGTCTTGTACATTTGACATCCTGGTTCCAATGACTGATTGAAGCCAGCTGCATCAAGCCCATGAGAAACCCTGTATCCTAAGCCAAAAAAAAAAAAGCATTTCCCCTTAAATTGCTAGACTGGATTTCAATGATTCAAAGCCCTAAGTAAGTAAACAGTCTTGTGAAAAAGTTATTGTAAAAATTAGAAATGAGGTATGCATACCTATGGTAGATATTTAATAAATAAATAACAATTTTAGTGATATGAATTAATAATATGTATTAATATGCCTTTGCAGAGGCACTCATTTAAAACATATTAATTCTCTACAATGTTTTCAGATAAAGGGCCCAGTGCTTAGCACTATATCAACCCACAGGTATATATACACCTATACATATGTGGGCACATGTGCACACACACACATACACACACACATATGTATTATTTTTAATTTTTTTCCTGAGATAAAGTCTCTCTACATTGCCCAGGATGGCCTCAAACTTCTTGGCTCAAGTGATCTGCCTGCATCAGCCTCCTGAGCAGCTGGGACTACTGGCTATGTTTTGTTGTTGTTGTTGTCTTGTTTTTTTGTGGTGTTGGGGATTGAAGACATTCATGGCTTTGTGCATGCGAGGCAAGTATTCTACCATCTGAGCTATATCCCCAGCCCCTGGCTATGTATTTTTAATTGAAAAGGCAAAGTATCATATTTTGGTAATTTTTTAAAAAGGGGGGAATTACATGGAATATCATCACATCAAATTGAAGCAAGTTCTTTCATTGCATACATACTTCACATACTTATAATCAGGGTGCACATTCCATTTTGTCTGGTATTTTTCACTTAACATATCATAAACGTTTAAATATTTCTTCACAGACTTTGGAAGTTTTTGAATGATTTAATATAGTATATAATGTAATTTATAAAGCCATTTCCTATGTAGATGTGCTTTCTTCTTTTTTAAAAAAAATATTTTGTTTTAGTTGTAGTTGGACACAATACCTTTATTTTATTTTGATGTGGTGCTGAGGATTGAACCCAGTGCCCCACACATGCTAGGTGAGCGCTCTACTGCTGAGCCACAACCTCAGCCCCGCTCCCACCCCAGCTTTTTTCTTTTTTCTGTCATAAATCATACTTCAGTTATCTTTGTGGATAAGATCTAAGCTTATAAAATTCTTCAAGGCTCTTGCTATATTGCTGTTTTGCTCTTAAAAAGGTTGAGAGTGGAGATGTTGCTCAAAAACTATTTTAAATTAGCTTTTGCTGGTTTAATTATAAAACTAATATGCAATAATCTTTGAAAATGTTGATACCGATAATCAAAAAGAAAATATTTTAATTTCACCAAGCAGAGAAATCTTGTAAACATTTTGCTATACATCCTTCCAGTTGTCTTTCGTGCATAATTTTTTACAAATGTTACACTATACTGTACATGTTTTTTAAAATTTTTGTTTAGTTGTAGATGGACACAATATCTTTATTTTATTTTATTTATTTTTATGGGGTGCCCAGGATTGAACCCAGTGCCTCACGCATGCGAGGCAAGTACTCTACCACTGAGCTACAACCCCAGCCCTGTACTATGCACATTTTATAACCTGCTTTTACCTACTCTAACTGTATATAGTCAACATTTTTTCATGTCATTAAAAACTTCTTTTTCCTATTCTTTGGTGCTGGGGATTGAACTGAAGGCCTCGTGTATGCTAACCTCACCCTCTCCAGTAAGCTACACCCCAGTCCCCATTGAATACTTTTCTACAATCCTTAATATGTGCGTACTTTATGTGAGCAATTCTTTATTTTTGAACATTTGTTTCCAGCATTTAAGTGTTTCAGGTGACACTGTGATGATATTTTCAAGTCAAATCTTTATGCATGCATCTTTTTATAGTATGTTTTTGGAATAAATTCCTGCAAATGGTCAAGAAGTATATGGAGATCTTTGGGATAATTTTAAGAAGTGGAATTATGAGGTTCAACATTACAAAATTCTTCAAGGTCATGCTATATTGCTGTTTTGCTACAAAAAACAAAAGTGTGTGTGGTGGGGGAGATGGGAGTGGGGATACAGCTCAATGCAAGGCCCTGGGTTTGATACCTAGCATCACAATCTAAAAAAAAAAAATCAGCAGCTGGTCGTGGTAGGCCAGAGACTCAGGAAATTAAGGCAGGAGAATTGCAAGTTCAAGGCCAGCCTAGGCAACTTGGAGAGGTCTTTCCTCAAAATAAAATTAAAATGGCTGAGGATGTAGCTCAGTAGTAGAATACCCATGGATTCAATCCCCAAGGGCTGGGATAGGGGGAGATTGTCAATTTTCAGGAGTAGATTTTTGGTGGGAGGAGAATGAAGTGGCTTTTTGTCCTCTCAGAACCCCCTTCCAAGGTAGAATCAGATTGCATGCATGGGGGTTATGGGGACCAGTTCTTGGCCCCCTCTCTCCCTCTGTCTTCCACATTGCTTCCCTGTAGGCGTTTCAGAGTAATGGCAAAGATCAAAAGCCTTGGTTTCCAGGAGTTGGTTCTATATTTTTACTAGCTAAATGTCTTAGGAAGTCACTTCAGGCATTCTAAGTCTCAGTTTGCCAACCTGTTAAGTGAAGCTAATTGTACCTTGCTCTTGAGATGCCTCATTTGTCTCAAAGGCAAAGGAGTAGCAAATCGATTGTAAAGTCTTTATTCTAAGTCTTGAATCTATTCAGCCCCACAAGGAAACTGGGCCTTGTTTTTTTTTTTTTAAGACCCACAGAAAAATGGTGGCAGAGAGTATTGAATCAGGGGATTTGGTCCACCCTGCTCTTTGTTTAAGGGCCCTCCATAGACAGATTCCCCCAGGCCCACTGGCTGGCTTTATTCTGCAGGACTAGATTATAGGAGCCCACTGTTCTAGAGCTACAATAGCTGTGGTGGGATTCTTTGGCTTTAATCAACAACCCCTTTTCCCCCCAAACCGAGGCAGCCTCTCTAGGTTCCCATGACAACAGCACGCCTGGGAAGGACCAGCTCAGGGGAAAAACCAGATTTTACTGTAAGGAAAAACTGGCCAGAAGCCACAGGCAGGGTAAGCTGGGACAAAGGCTCTGCAGCCAGGCTGGGCCTTGGGGCAAGGACCACACAGGTGCCAGCTTGGTGCTACAACCAGATGCCATTAAATGTGCTGTGTATGTATTGATGATTTGATTTTCATCACAAATCCATAAAGTTGGTGCCATCACTATCCCTGTTTTATAGGTGGTGACATTAAAAACTGGCAGTCTGACTTCAGTTACCAGCATTATTGACCTCTCCTAAGTCATAAGTCTCATCTCTACTGCCTTTGGTAATTGATAAAGGACAGTTTCACTCTATTCGAACACATGTTTTGCAAGACTGAAAATCATTATTCCCATATCACAGCTGACGAATCCAAAGGTCAGAGGGGTTAAGTGATGGGCCCCAAATCACACAGCTAACAAGTAATAGAGTCGGGATTTGAACCCATATCTGTCTAAATCCAAAGGCCATGATCTTTACTAATGTATCTGGAAATAGACCTGGGCCTTCGTAACTTCCCACAGATACATTTTTTCCATAAACCTGGGAGGAGGGTCATGGTTCATTAGAATAGCTTTAGGGGCATGAGTGGGACATGTTTCTGAGCCTTTAGTGCTAAGTAAACCCTTTCCCAACATGTACATGCTCATGCTCATGCACACACAAATGGGTGCACACTCTCACATGGAATGAGTATAAGCCCTCAGAGGCTGACATGGCCCTCCTTCCAGGCAGGATTGTGCCCGCCTATTTACAGAAGGCTTCCAGGCAGGAGCCTGCCCACACCTGCATGTCTTCCTGGGTGAGGCTGCTAGAAGGCATAGCTCCCCACTCCGACTCATTCTGTGTAACTAAGCTGGGGCTTCCCAAAGAAGGGAAAAACTTCCAGGCTGTGAGACCACTTGGACTGTTTTAGTTATATATATATATATATATATATTTTTTTTTTTTTTTAACAAGTGAGGATTCTAAACATCAGAACCTAGAGCCTAGGATGCTCTGGGTAGGGAAGGTTCCGTCATCTCTACAGGATTCATCTCTACATTGTTCTTCCAATGTTCATTTTTTACTTAATGTATTTCATTACCTGTGCTCTGATTTGATTATTTTCTACATGGTGGTCTTTGATTTTTAAAAGCCCCTCATTCCCTGCATTTCAAAGTGCAACGAACCTGTCTAAACTGTCTAACACAACTTTTTTAAAAAAAAATTTTAGTTGTAGATGGACACAATACCTTTATTTTGTTTATTTAGTTTTTTATTGTGGATAGAACCCAGTGCCTAAGGCATGCTGGGCAAGCGCTCTGCCACTGAGCCACAACCCCAGCCCTGTCTAATACATCTCTGACAGACTATTCTATATTTTCAGCTGAGATCTTACCCTTAAAATTCTGGAGTAAAATCTTGACATTTGCATTAGATGGCTATTTAGATGGGGATGTAGCTTAGTGGGTTCCATCCCCAGCACCAAAAAAAAAAAAAGAAACAAACAAACAAACAAAAAGTCATTCTATGGGAATTGGTTGATCCTATGGCTTCATCCTCAAAGGCAGAGCTAAATACACATTTGGACTCACCCCTTTCCACCTCTGCAGTGTTAAGTGAAGCCTCAGAAGCCTCAAGTCCTGCCAGGTTACCTCTCAAATTGTTGGTTAGAGCGAGCCAGTGGCCCGAAGGCAGCAGACAGCTTCTGCACATTTGATTTCTGGAAACAGTCCTTTGATCCCTTTCCCGGGCTTCATCACTCTGACCATTCCCACCTAAGGTCCTAGGGGAGGACTGGAAATCATCATAAGAGGTTTGGACATCAAGCTTCCTCCAGCCGCTGGCAGACCCTACCATGCACGCCAAGGCATAACCTCACTGTGTTCTATGTCAAACTGCCAACATTGGAATAGTACATGGAGCACACTACAGCTCCCCGAATTCTCACTTGGGTAGAAACTAGCCATGAAGGCTTTCTTTGGAGGCCCTGCACATCCATCCACAAGGCAGCATGGACTTTAAGGTGGAGGGGGCAGCCGGGAGAGGCTGCATATTCAGTGAGAAAGAAAGCAAGGAGAGGGGCTGGCAGGACAGGGAGCAGGGAGATCAGAGCTGGGGACCGTGGCCAAAATAAGGTAACACCATGCCTGTTTTTTCTTCTCGAGGAGGCAGGGAGGAGAGGGCATCCCTGCTGTCCTGAGTCCTGAGCCCAAGGGCGTGCCCCAGCCCTCCGCCTGGCACAGGCCCGCAGGGGGCATGTAGTAAGTGCACACTAGAGCCGTGGTTATGTTGATGAGATGACGGCTCAGCACTCAGTCTGCAAAGTCCAGACTTCTGTCTCTCCCACCCCCTGGGAATTTCATAAATAAATCCCTGGACCTGTTCCAAGAAGAATTTCAAGGCTTCTCGGCGTGTGTGTGTGTTTCCAGAAACATAACAATTTTACATGATGCCTAGTATGCAAACTCCTAAGCAACTAGTGGAGAGGAAGGAGGGCTGGGCATGGCAAAGTGGGGGTGGATGGACTGGACTGGGTCAGGCTGGGACCAGGCGGCCAGGAAAGCAGCAGTCAAGGGCGGCGGTGGTTTGAGCCCAGGCTCTGCAGCTGGCGGCTGCTAACCTGGCTCCCCAGACACCCAGTCTGCCCAGGGCTCAGATTGCCCAGCCTCCCCTCCCCCACCCTGGGGTTTTGGCAGGATTCTCCACCAGGTTTTTGCAAAGTGCTGGGGTCTTAAAATAGCATAAACACACACACACACACACACACACACACACACACACTCCTGTACCACAGAATAAGGACCAAAAGAAAGAGAGAGAGAAGTAAAGGGAGGACTGTAGGGCATCTTCCTGAGCAGATAGTAGTCAGAGGCCAGGCAGGAAACAGGTAGCAGTGGGTGTGAGGAAGGGGGTGGAGAAATGGAGCAGAGACGACAAGATAGAGCCTGTGTCTGAGTGTGTGTGACAAGGTGATAGGACTCATCGTCATGTCTGGAGTATGTGTGTGAGTGTGTGTAGGTAGCTGGGATCATAAAACCAGTGTCTGTGTTGTGTGACCAGTTTGGCAAGGGGGATCCGGATTTCCCTCCTGGGCTGTGAACTCCTGGAGGGCAAAGACTAAGAGCTTTCATATACTCATTCCCAGGGCCTAGCCCAGTGCCTGGCACATAGACATCTGATACAGGCTCTGAGAATAAATAAATGAGGGATAAACACATGGATTTATTAGAATATAAGCTGATAGCAATAAGGATAGTCCAGCTTCAAGTGTTAAAATTAAATATGGGCACCCCAAAGTTAGAAGAGTCAATCAATCAAGGAGGAGTGAAATGGTGGGAGGGAAATGGAAGTTACTGCTGCCATGGTTGGTTTATGATCTGCCTGGGGAAGATGAGAACGCAGAGCGGGGGAGGCTTCCTGAGGGAAGCAGGCCCTGAGCCGGTAGATTGCACGAGCTGGTGTTTTAGGCCTGCTCATAGGCTGCAAGGACCAACATGCTCAAACGGTGGAAGTGAAAAGAGGATTTCCTGAGAAGACAGATGGGAATTTCAGAGAACCCAGTAGTGGAAAATACAGTCAGATCTCATGGGATCTGAGAAGACACTGGGCTGGGTGTTGGGTACTATTTGACTGTTTAGTGAAGGTGGAGGGTGTGTGTCCACAGACACACCCACAAGTACAGCTGGGGTAAGCCCAGTTTCTTTCTCTCTGTTTCCCTCATGCCTTTGATCCACTCTTTTCTCTTGGCTCACCCTAGCTCATGGTGGCTTCCAGGTACTGGTTTCCTGTTCCCACCACCATCTAAATAACTCAGTTTCTGCATTTTCTTAGTTCAAATACTCCCAAGAGAGGACTTAAGTGGCTCAGTCAATCTGTTTCTTGCTTTCCCTTGGTTCAGATGTCTAGCCCTGGTGCAACAGCTGTGGCCAGAAGGCAGACCATAAAAACTCCCCTAGAAGAGCCAGTGAGAGCGTTAGACTCCTGGGATCCAAGTAGGAGGAAAATTTTGAGGGGCTTGGTGTGTCATTTGGGTTGGGGATTTGCTTCATGACCTTGAGCTATGCTTCAGTTCCTCATCTCTGCAATGGGATAAATAATATTATGTCTCTCATGGGGCTACTGTGAAGGTAGATAAATAACCAGGGTAAATTTCTTAGGAGTCTGTGGTCAGTCTCTGAATACTATTTTTATGCATAGGAGAACTCAGTATGTAATAGTAAGCTCTCACTGTGTAGAGATCTTGACTGCCAGTTTGGGCTCTGTCTCGGACAGCACATATTTCTTCTCCGGGTCTCAGTTTCTCCATCTATAAAACAACAGGATCAGACTAAATAATTTTGAAAATCCTCTCAAGGTTTAGAATGTCATGACTATAAGCAATAGACAGCTTGTATGTCCTGGAGAAGGCAGCTGACAAATGCAGGAAGCTTTTGGAACATGGGTATGCTGTGGTGTATCTAGGGGACTGCAGGGAGGGTGGCCAGAAGGTAGGGAGGTGCCAGAGATGTGTGCTGTAAGCTTCTGGCCTGGAACATCACCAACGGCCTAAAGGAGAGGGGCACCAGTAAGAAGGTGAAAGCTATGAGATCTATAACAACAGGAGGATGACTGGGAGAACAATCCTGTCTGGCCACTGGGCATGCCCAGATAGAAACTAAAATATGAATCATCAAGGCTGAGGGCACAGGGCCTATTTACCAAGGAGGCAGTGAGGTGGAACAAGGTCAATGTTCAGGTTAGAGGAAAGAAAGAAGGCTTTCCTCAAAAGTCATTTAATAGCCTCTGGGGCAGAAAGAGAGAAGGAGAGCACAGCAGAATTTTCTTCAGTAACACCCCAACTTGGCATCATCCCATGGGACCACTGCAGATGAACTGCATGCTGCTGACTGCATTAGGTCCCTAACAACTGACTGAAGTCTTTGAGCTTCTCAGACCATAGCAGTTGCTCTAGCCAGTGCCCCATCCTCAGCCATGAGGCACATCACACTTAAGTCCCCCACTTTTTATTTTGAGGTATGGGTCTCATCGTGTTGCCCAGGATGTCCTTGAACTCCTAGGCTTAAGCTATCACTCCTACCTCAGCTTCCCAAATAGCTGAGACAGTATATGCCACTGTACCCAGTCTTGATTTTTTTCCCATGGTCTAATTTGCTCTCCTTCTGCTTCCCTCAACACTCTAGCCTAAGTGTCCCTCCACCAGCCCCTAGGCCCTCAGACCCTCACCTCCACCCCTTTCACTTTATCTTCTGCTTCCACCCAAAGCTGCTGAGCATTTCCAGAGAAAACAAGCCCCATAAAGGGGCTTGCTGTGAGCTCAACTTTATGAACTGCAATCCTGGCTGTGTCCCAGTGTCACTCTGACAATCTCTCTCTGCTTTCTATGTCCCTGTATATGCCTCTCATCCTCCACAATGGCTTTTACAAACTCTTACCCCTCTCCTCAAGCACATCTACTATCATATACCACTTTTCCACAAGAGTACATTGTACCAAAACAGAGTCCATGACTTTACCTTTACCAGAACATCAGGATGACCTTCTTGTGCCTGTGAACTTTCTCTTTATGTACTGCCTTCCTCCAGTCTCTGAGAAGGTAGTAATCTCCGCCAGGCCAAGGCTGGCCCCTGTACCTCTGGATCTCGATCCTGTGTTCACCATCTACTCTGGGTTTTGGCTCTATCACTTACTCTTTATTCTTCCTGTATCTTTGGACTCCTCTTGGTTTCTTTATATAGTCTAAGTTGCAGTCTCTTTTTATTTAAGCAAGAAAATAAAGTAGGGTCACTCCCTTGACCTTGTGTACCCTTCTGCAATACTCTTTTCATTCTTTCTCTTGTTCAGTTTGGAAATCTTTATTTTTAAATTGGATTATTTAGTCCATTTACATTTATTGCAATCATGCATATAATTGAATTTATTTTCATCCATATTATTTTGTTATTTCAAATTGCCCTGTTTTTTTTTTCTTTCTCTCTTCCTTGGACTATTTTCTTATTCTATTTCCTTAATCTCTTAACCTAGAATTTGTATACATTTTCTCTTCTATTAGCGAATACCTAACAATTAGTAAAGTATGCTTGAACTTGTGAATAACTTATACATTTTTTAGTTAACCTTATTTTCAAAAGACATTTTCTATGACTATACAAGTTGACTGCTTTTCATTTTTTCTCTTTGGTTAGGTGTTTTTAAATTTTTTACTATGTAGATTGTATTTCTTGAAATATTGTCTATGAAAATTCCTTGTAACTTGGGTTGAAGGTGTGTTCTTCTAGAGGTGATTTGCTTTTCTTTCTTCTAGGTACTACCAGAAAGTTTTATTGGCCCAGGACAACTTGAATCTAAATAGTGAGTAGTTTTTTGAATCATCCAGGTAGAGCGAGTTTGGAATGAAAACAAATCAGAGGCTAGCTTGCAGTTATGAATTCTCAGGGAAGATTTTTTCCCCATTCTCACTCAGTGCCAAAGTTCAAGACAGGCAGCTCTCCTTGTAGTCTCTTAGAGGTGTGAGTTATTTCTAGATGATCCTTAAACTAAATGTGACCTATTGTGGGTCACAGCTTTGTGCAAAAGGTCTCTTACTTGATTCCCCACTTGGGATGGGTCTGGGCTTTGTCTCCTGTGTCCTATTTGCCTTCAAAAACCAAAGTTCAAGTTTACCTGGTATGTAAATATTTTCAAGATGAAAGCCAGCTTTGGTGATCTGCTTTCCTTTCTTGATTCTTAGTTTAATTTTATTTGTTTTTTGAGGTACTGGAGATTGAACCTACGGCCTCACACATGTTAGGAAAGTACTCTACTACTGTGGCCAACCAGTTTTTGTTTTCTTTCTTTTCTTTTTCATTTTTTTTTTTGTGGTGTTGGTAGGGTACCAGAGATTGAACCAAGGGGCACTTAACCACTGAGACACATCCCCAGCCCTTTTTATATTTAATTTTGAGACAGGGTGGCACTAAGTTGCTTAGGGCCTTGTTAAGTTGCTGAGGCTGGCTTTGAGCTTGCATTTGTCCTGCCTCAGCCTCCTGAATCACTGGTATTATGGATGTGTGTCACAGCACTGGACTGTTCTTCATCTTTGGGTTGAGCATTCTTCATTGTCTTGCTAGTTTATTGAGTACTTGAAGTCATAAGCAGGAAGTTTGCTCAAAGTACCTGTTCTGCTATTCTTAAAGAAATACAAATTTCCCCTTTTCATCACTTTCAAGCTTTTTAAAAGAATAGATGACACTCAGTCTTCCTAAGTCTACTTCCATTTATATACAGTCCCTCAAGTTATGCCTCCATTCCATTCTCCTCTGAACCTGCCCAGATAAGCATCGCCAATGGGGGTTAAATTCTCAAATCCTCAGAGACTCTTGTTCCTTGTCTTAATTGACCTCTTTTTGACATTAGACACTAGGGACCTCTTCAAAGCCTCTCCTGCCTTGGTTCCATGATTCTGTCACCTCTAGATTCTCTTTCTACTTCTATAACTTCTCTGTCTCTTCTTTTCTGTGGCTATTGCAGAATTCTTGTGCTTTCTTGAGCTATTTGAGCATCTATGATATGCTGCTGGCTTCCAAAGCCACATTTTCATGACTCAAGGCACAAGATACTTTTCAAACTCAGTGTGTCCAACAAGAAACTCATTTTCTTTCCCCAAACCTGCCTTTCCTATTCTGCTGAATGGAATTCTCAAGCAGCCAATCACCCAAATCAAATTGTCTTGGAATTACATGGGACCATTCCCTTTCCTCAACTCCCACATCCAGTCAGTCTTCTTGTTTCTACCACTTTAAATCCCCTCAGGTGGGTGGCACAGGCCTGCAATGCCAGGGACTTGGGAGAATCCTAAGTTTGAGGCCAGGCTTTACAACTTAGTGAGAACCTGCCTTAAAAAAAAAAGATGGTGGTGGCTTTTCCATCTCCACAATAGCTGCCTGGGGTCAGGTCCTCCTCCCATCTTGTCTGGGCTACTAGAATTGCCAACTCTTTGGTTTCCTTATCACCAATCTTGCCTTCCTCCAACCATCTTCTGCACAAAGTTCAAGTTCACTTGGTTCAGCAAACACAAATATCATCACTTTACCCCACTGGTTAGATCTCCTCCAAGTATACTTCTCTGTCTACCTTTCTCTCCAACATTACCTTTTGGCTGTATCACCAGCCTCTTCAGCATGAACCCTCTGGGTATAATGCCATGCTCCTCACTGTTTCCCTAAATACCAGGCAAAACAGTTTTCTGACATCCCCTGCCTTGCCCCAAACAGGCATGTCTATCTGAAGAGCACTCTTTGATTTTCCAAGCCTTTTCCCTGCAGAGTTGAATCATCCATGCCCTCTGTATTTCCTCACTGAGTTTTAGTGGTTTTTTTTCCACAGCATCTATAACCTGGTTTTTACCCTTTCATGCTTTTCTCGATTAGGTTGCAAGTTCCATGAGGGCAAGGGCCAAGACTTACTCATGTGTATCTGTTGTGCCTGGTACACTGTTGGTACTCAGTAAGTGCTTGTAGAATGGATTAATGATGATGAGCTACTGCCTTCTGGGATTAATGGCCCTGGTGCTCACCAAAGTAAACCCCATGAAATCCCCTAAGTGGTGTGTCTTGTAACCAAGATGGCAGCTGTGACACTGGGTGGTCTAGTCATTGGAGGTTTGAGGAAGGTAGACTTTTTCCTTAGAAAGTAACTCCTGATAGCTCTAAAGAATCTCAGGACAAAGGAACAAAGAGAGGAGATGAAAAGTTCATAGATAGTGATATGGGTCCAGCCATAAGATTAATGGACACTTAAGTGAAAAAATGGTTACTAGAGGCTGGAGAGAGTTGGGGGGAGATGGGGAAAGGCTGATCAGCAGGTACAAAGTCATAGTTACATAAGAGAAGTAAGTTCTGGCTGGGAGTGGTGGTACATGCCCATAATCCTAGAGGCTCAGGAGACTGAGACAGGAAGATTGCAAGTTCAAGGCCAACCTCAGCAATTTAGCAAGACCCTAAGCAGCTTAGTGAGAACTTGTCTCAAAGTTAAAAAAAAAAAAAGAAAAAGAAAAAGAAAGAAAGAAGAAGAAGGAGGAGGAGGAGGGGGAAGAGAAGGAGGAGGAAGAGGAGGATGGCTGGGATGTAGCTCATTGGTAAAGTGCCTCTGGCTTAAATCTCCACGCCCCCCCACCAAAATAGTTTTTTTGTTCTATTGCACAGACGGATAACTATAGATAATGATAATGTACTACATATTTCAAAAAAGCTAGAGGAAAGAACTTGGAGTGTTTTCACTACCAAGAAATGATAAATGTTTGAGAAGATAGATATGCCACTCCTGATTTGAGTATTATACAATGTATACATGTATGGAAACATTACATGGCATCCCATAAATATGTGCATTTTATTATGTGGCCTTCAGGGATATGAAAAGATCTGGGAGGCATCCTTGGGCCAGGCTATGGGAGGGAGCAAAGAGCACAGGTGTGAATTAGCAAGGCGAAGGAAGGACAGCTCTTTCCCACTTAGCCTCAGAAATATGCTCCTGAGTGGTCAGCTTCCCCTTCCCAACTGCAGGGACTGGTGACAGTACTGGGTTGAATATGCCCGCCCCCATTCATGTCCACCTGTAGTCTGTGGATTTCCACTCCTTGACCATCCTCTCTACCCCAAATTGGGCTCTAATCCAATAACTGATGTCTTTATAAGAAGAGAGAAATGTGAATGCAGAGACAGTCAAAGGAAAGCCAGCCTTGTAAGATGGAGGTGGGACTGGAGTGATGCTTCCACTAGCAGAAGAACACCAGGGATTCTGGGAACCACCAGAAGCTACAAGAGGCAAGGAAGCATTCTTCCCTAGAGACCTCAGAGAGAGCATGTCCTGCCAACTCCATGTTTCTTATTTCTAGCTGTCAGAATGTTGAAAGGGAAAAAAATTCTGTTATTTAAAACTAACCAGTTATTATTGGTACTTTGATTTGGTAGCCCTAGGAGACTAATACAGTACTGTGTTGCTGCTGTGTCCACCACTGCTGAGAGATCTAAGAGCATAGTTTGGGAAACTATGAGACTACAGCATAGTTTGGGAAACCAGTTAGATAGCCTTCTGGGGCTACCTCTTGGAGGGATGAGGGAAAGCAGAATAGGAATAAGGTGTTTACTCATGCAGCTACACTGACCTACTCATAGACTGAGCTTTGGCATGCTAGGTGAGCACTCTATCACTGTTACATTTCCAGCCCTGGTCTGCAATATTGTTCTGTGTATGAGGATGGGAATTCTTTGGGTTGGTAACAACTTGTAAGGTGAGGATTCCATTTAAGAAACTTTTTCTCTCACCCCTTAGCCATTGGCTCTACCCCTAGATCTTACATGATGAAACTATGCCCTAGAGAAGTTAAACTCTTGCCGGATTCACAGACAATTAGTAAGAGAAACAGAATTCAGATCCAGAACCCTCTGGCTCCAAAAACCCTGCCCTTTTAACCACCTCAAGTTAAAGAAAGTGAATTCTTCAAAATGATATCTGATGATTTGCTTTGCTTTTTATAACCCCCCCCCAATATCAAAGTAATGTTCATTTGGAAAAATATTTAGAAATTACTGAAATGTTTAAAGAAAAAGTAAAAACAATTATTCATGACGATAACTACTGATAATATCACGTAATATCCTTCTAGTCTTTTTTCTATGCAAATATGAATTATCAACAAAATTTTAACACCACAAATAGTTTTGTTTTGCTTTTTCACCTAGCATTACCTCATGAACATTTTCTCATGTCAATAATTGTTTTCGTAAACATGATTTTTAATTACAAAATATTGTTCCATCATATGGGTGGGTCATTATTTAAGTCTTCTATTAGTGCCTTCCTAGTTTCCAGCTGTTTACAACGATAAGTAAATACGTTAACATTTTGCGTAAATATGTATCCTCACTATTTCCTAAAGACGGGAACAATACCGGATAAATGGGATGAATGTTTTAAGGCATTTGATACATAATGTCATGTTGTTTACCAAGAGGGTTTTACCTGCCAGCAGAATGAGCATGCCTGGGGCAGCACCCTCACTATATTTTGTAAAGAAGCATGCCGTGATCCGATCACACAGGTTGCTGTGCCCAGATTGCTGGGAGAAGACCCAGAGGGAAACTAGTCAGGAGACCGTTGCGTTGATCCCAGGGGGACCTGATGGGGCTTGAGGCTAGGCAGCAGGGATGGAGGAACGGGAACACGCACTGGATTCGTGCTGTTCGGATGGGGGCGGGGCACCGGAGCTGATAAGGTAATTATGCGCGGCGCCGGGAACGGGAGAAGGAGGGGGCGGTGCGTCCGCTCCAGCCTCCTCCGCACCGAACTGCGAGGTTGGCGGAGGCGCGAACCCCTCCCACCCCTTTAACAAGGACACTCCCCTTTAAGGCGGGCGCCCGCGCGCACCCGGCCCCGCCCTTCGGGGGCGCGCGCGGCGGTCGCGGCGCCGGCTCCGCCGGGAGCGCACGTGCCGGCGCGGGGCGGAGGAGAAGGAGGCGGGAGCGGGGCCGCGGGAGGAGGGGAGGCGCCGGGGGCGCGCGCGCGCTGGGCGCTGCTGGGCTGCGGCGGCGGCGGCGGCGGCGGCGGTGGTTACTATGGCGGAGTCGGCCGGAGCCTCCTCCTTCTTTCCTCTTGTTGTCCTTCTGCTCGCCGGCAACGGCGGGTCTGGGCCCCGGGGGATCCAGGGTGAGTCCCGGGGCGGGGGGCGGAGGCCGGGATGGAGAGGGCCGGGCGAGGGCGAGGCCTCGAGCCGCGGCCCCTGAGCTACAGCGCGCCCCCTCCCCACACGCACAATATGGCCGGGCGGGGGGCGCGGAGGAGTCGGGGTGACCCTCAGTCAGCTTGCCCGACCTCCGAGGCGCGGCCGCCCATAGGCCACCCGAGCTCACGCCGGGCCCCTGGGGACCCAAGCCCTCTTCCAGGCGGAACTGAATTCGGGGAGCTCCAGGGGGTTGCGCTCCCCGTACCTCCGTGTTCCATAGAGGGGAGTCCCGGCTTCCTTAAGATTGGGAGAGGTCTCTGGTTTTTGCCCTTAAGCACGCCCAGAAACGGGGGGCTTTATTCCTACCCACCAGATGCTCCTGGGGGCGCCTTTTCTCCCGCCAAGATTGTGGGGTTCGGTAATGGGGTCTTGCTTCTCTTAGGTATCCTGATGAGAGCTCTCGCGCACCCCAGGCTATAGGGGAAGGGGGTCTCTAACCTTCCCTTCAGCCTCTGCACTTGGCGTGTCTCTACCTTTCCTCCCTTGCCTCCCTGATGTTCTGGGAACCGGAGTCACATTTCCCTTTCGCTCAGCCCCCTGCGTTCTGCGGGGCAAACCCCCCACCTCCGATGCACATGCCTCAGGAAGTGGGACGAGCAGGCCCCGCAACCTTTTTGGAGCTTGGCTTTGGAATCTCTCTAACCCTATGAAAACTAGTTCCCGGGCGGTTAATCTGAATCTAGGTGTATTTGCTTTCCTCCCATCTCCCCCATCCCACCCCACCCCACCCCAGGGGGCCCATTTAGTTAATCACTTTGTGGATGCCTTTCAGGTGATATCCTAGAACCTGCGTCCAACCCCCAAGATTATTTAAAGATCCCACCACTGGACCGTCTCCCTGGCCCTTGGTCAGTACTTATTTACCTTCGCACACAAACCCTCTTCCCGGCCCTCCCCCACCCTCACACACCCCTTACCTTCCAACCCCCACAGCCTTCTGCTCGCCTGATCTTCCCCGCCACCCTTCCCATACAGAGGTGGGGACCTTTCTGTGGGACATTCCACTGGATGTGTTGTTTATGAGGCTTTGGGGACTGAAAAGAGCTGATGAAACCCTAAAATATTTCATTTGTGAGAGTCCTCTCAAATGTGTTTTGGCATTAGGTCTGCAGATGAAGGTTATATTTGGCAGTTATATTGAAGTGATTATTGACCCACAGATGGATCTGGGAGAGACTATCAGGATTGTATTTGCTCCCATGTACAAAGCCTGCTGCTTTGACTTAGAAGCCCCTAACCTTCCAGCAATGGGAGATCAAGTGTGTGTTCTTGGGCTCTTCTGGCATCTAAAAACAATTCTCAGGTGGATCCAGGCTTCCTTAATAAAGCAGAACATGAAGAAAGACACTATGCCACTTTGGAGTCTCAAAAACAAGTTTATTATCTTCTGCTTTGATATTTGTTCCCAGTAGTGTAGCCTATGCAGTGAGGTCTTTGTTCACTGGTTAATGCTTCTGTTAGGTACCTTGTGTGTCTTCCTCGGTATTGCTGCGCTGTGGCATAGGTAACTGCTCTGTGAGGTCTGATAAACATGCTGAAGATGTAGGAACAGAGCCTGACATTTGTGGTGAGATAATGATTTTCACAAATAAGGATGTTCATGGGGTCTTATTATGGGCCATGTTTTTGGAATGTGTAATACAATTTTATTTCTCTAGTAGGGTTGTAAAAATAAGGTTCACCCTTCAGGTTTCTTATGTGTATGTGAATAAATCTTTAAGTCCTTCAAATAGGAATTTTTATTCTGCCCTTAATGTAGCCAAGATTTTAAACAGTCATTTCTCTGCCCATTTGGTGTGGTGTTTGTGGGGTTTGTCTTGTGAGCTAAGTTAAGAATGTTTAATTGATAATCCAACTGGTTTTGAATGGTGCAGAGTTCATTTTTTTGTAACCTTCCTAAAAAAGGATGTTTGTTGGGGTGAGTGTGGGTGGTCATAATAGGGAATCGGTTTCTTTTTTTGGTATATGGGAAATTAAGTTGTGTGTCCAACATTCTCAAAGGCCTTTAAACTTCTTGGCCAGACACTACAGTTTTTTCCGGGACACATCTAGTTGCCAATAGTGCATGCTAGAGAGACCACTGTTGCAAAAGGCTTAAAGTAAAACGTCAGTTCTGGGAAAATAGAAGCTATGGGATAACAAGAAGTTGATGTTTTTTTTCCCCTTCCCTGATTTCCTATATAGTGCTCCCCTACATTGGCTAGAGAAGTGATAAGAGCCCAGCAGCTCTAATGCCTGGTACTCGAACATGATGTGAGGACAGTAAGGGATAGGTGTTTCTATTAGTTAATGAATTAATTAGTTAATTTCTATTAGTCTTTTACTGGGAGTAGTAAAAGACCAGTGATAAGGAGAATGAGTTTAAGGCTAGAAACAGTAGCCATTTGATAGGTATACTGTGTTTTAAGACCTAGCTTAGCAATGTTCACGTTGGTATTTAAAAATGTAAAGTTGAGTTGTAGCAGAAGAACATGACATTCATTTCTTAGGATAAAAGCAACAAAAGAGGCATTTGAGGTTATGATAGGAATATTTTTGAGTTTCTGTGACCAAACTAAAATAATTTTTATTTCAAGCCAAGTCTTGTAATTTTGTTGAATGGATATGGATGTGAGGTACTGTGGAAGTGAACTCCTGTAGAGCAAAAGAGAATCTCTGATAAGTTTTGTTGAAACAGCTCCTGGAACAGATGTGATAAAGCAATTAAAATGGCTACTCCTGGTTAAAGGTTAGAACCAGATGCAGGGAGGAGGCTGGTTTTCTGCCCCAGAACTTTGCTTCCTTACAGGTTGTCCTTGAACAAGTAACTTAACCTTTCTGTTACTGCCTCAGTTTTCCTCTGAAAAGTCAGAAAAATATTCTGTGTTGCTCTTATTGGGACATTCGTGAGACTGACTTACTGATAGCCAGTTGGCAGGGAGGTATTTTTAGACACAGTTTCTGACTTCAGTGAATAAGCAATGTTGGGTTACTTTTTATTCTATGGGGCAGAATACATACTCTGTGATTGATAGGTGCACCACATGTCACACTGTTAATTTCTTCTTAATTGTGCTTTTTTTGTAGGCTCCTTTCAGATTTACTCAAGTTAATTTCTGGCTTTGGTAGGCATTTACTTCATAAACCAGGCAGCATACCTGTGCTAATCAAAGACAGTCTGGAGAGAGTGACCTGCTTTAGGCTTTATTGGTTTGGCAATGTTATGCAATTCTGGATATGTTTATGGCACTATGTAAATGTTACATAAGAACATGGAGGCTGAGAGGTGGCCAGAATGGTGACTGTGAACACAGGAAGGTTAGACTGAGGACTTCATCTGAAAGGACCTTGGGAATCTGCAGTCAGTACAGGAAGAAACTGCACTTTATTTTCCTCTAAAAACCTTTTTAGATGATTGTATCTTTCAGGGGGACTGCTGTGTTATAAATAGGTTTATTCTTCACCGGTGAGCTAATTGTAACCTTGCTACCAAAATATGAATCAGTAAACCTGGAGAGGAGGGGACATGCTGCTTCTTTCAGCATGTCCTGTTGAAGCTGCTTGTTGCATTTTGGAACATGAGTTGAATTGCATTGCAGTCTGTTCTCATAATAACTCAGAGGTACAGGGTGTTGAGGTGGAATGGAATTCTCGGTTCACGCGCTTTAGATCATCTTTATTTTTGAAGGTTAAATCAGAATATCAGCTTTTTTGTTTTAATTTTGAATCTTTATTGTTTACTGCTTGATTTTTGCTCAGAGCAGCAGTAAGTATTAATTCTGAATCCCGCCTCTTTGTGTTGAGTTCTTTGGTTATTAATCTGTTATAGTAGGAGTTGATGTAAGAGGATCTTATCTCATTTTCCTCTCTATTTACAAAAAGAAAATCGAGCGTTCTCTTTCTCATCAGCCCTCTGGTGCTGTCTGTGCTGCAGGCATCCATAGTCTGGACTTAAGGCTAGAACCTTTTAAGTAATCAGCTCTTAGACCCTGTGGTTTCAGGCAGTCAAACTTGGATTTCTCTCACTTTGCCTCATTTCCAGGTTTGAGTACCTGCTGTCTGTTTTTGGACTTCTCAGATTCTCTGTCTCATGTCTGGCTACATCAGCTGGGACTTCATAGGCATCAGTTCTGCTCTTGCCTGTTCTGTCTGCCTACTGGCATTCTCCATGGATCATGGATAAATGGGACACCAAGCAAAAATACTGTTTCAGAGTATCTCTCCTTCTCTTGTTCTAGAGTTGCCAAAGTTTGGTCTAGCTGTGAATTTTCCTTCCCAGGTGATCTTATCTACTGTAGATTTCAGAGACAGTGTCACTTCAGGCAGTGCTGCTTGTCTTTTCTGTTTTCTTTCTTTCCACCTAATCTTAAACCTTGTTTTGCTAAATATTTTTAATTTAAAATTATGAAAATAACTTTAAATATCATATCACCTCTAATATTTACTAGCTTACATATAGGACATTTGTTTTTTATATTTGATTGGTCATGTGTCAGGAATGGTTTTTGGCATGAGGAAATAATAGAGAAGATGAACAAGAGTCCCTAAATCTCTACTCTTGTGGAACTTAAAATTGCAGTGGCAATAAATAAATAAATAAATGAAACGAAATAAAATAAATAAAATTGCAGTGGCTTAGACTGAAAATAAAAAGCAAACACTATTATCAGTCATGAGTGTTTAAACAAAAATCAAACAGGATGATATGCTAGAGTATTTCTGGAGCTGCCATTCCATATCTCTCAGTTTCATCTGTAAGATAGGGTTCATACCATCAAATTTTATTATTTTTGATAGTTATGTTCTATAAAGTGGCTATTAACACTGAATTAGAGAATACTGTACACATTGCTCTTAAAGGTAATACAGGGGTAGGTTCCCGCAAGCCTGTGGTCACAACATTTTCATAAAACAATCAATATATAACCTGTTTTTATGTGTTTCTATATAAAGACACCCTATTTAATATACAGTTGATTCATTAACATTGAATTAAAAAACAGTACTGTAACTCATGCCTGAACCAAACTCACTTAACACATACACTTTCTCCTTAAGGCACATCACTATCTTCTTGTGCTTAGGAATACTAGACATTTCAGCACTATACTTGGGAACTATTTTAAATAGCAAAATCATCAACAAAAAGTATGGTACTAAACATACTGCCAAAAGGACATGTGTTTACAGTATGAGAGCTGAAACAAGAAGGCAGAGTGTTGCCTTGTTTGACCTCAGCTGGAAACATGTGTGTTGGGCGGCTCTGTACATGTCCTTGAATGACCAGGAAAGTACCACAAGCATTGATTTTGGGGGTTACAGATAAATTTTAGCAAGTAGGCAAATTCACGTATATGGAGTCTGAATAATATTTTGTTAGAGCTATACATGCAAATGTGGTACAGGTAAAATTGCATCTCACAGAATTCCTAAATGGTTTCACTGAACCAGAATTTTAATACATAGAGTTAGAAGTCCCATTTCCAGACTGTAAATAAACTAAATAGATAGACATGCATAGTGAGCATCTAATATGGTGACCTAAAGATTCCTTTAACATATTTATTGAGCACCTGCCATATGTCAGGCTCCATTGTAGGTGCTAGGGATACACAGCAGTAAGCCAAAAGAGACAGCTGCTTTCCCTCATGAGGCTTACCATCTGCAAGATGATATAAACAATAAACAAATATAAGATTGATTTGTACCTATCACAGTTCACCTTCTGTTCCTTGCTCCTGCAAGATTTCTGGGATTTTGTGTACACATACTTGTTCCCAATTATTCAGTCCAACACTAGGTTAGGTATTACTGCATAGGTGTTTTACAGATGTAATTAGGGTCCCAATTATTTGACTTTCAGGTAGGGACTCTATTAT
Organism: Marmota monax; assembly: GCF_021218885.2. NCBI lineage: Eukaryota > Metazoa > Chordata > Mammalia > Rodentia > Sciuridae > Marmota > Marmota monax. Next base: position 32,735,924 of record NW_026695227.1, read on the forward strand.
GATGGGCCTGACCTCCTCGAACTAGCTTTCTCTCTCTCTCTCTCTCTCTCTCTCTCTCGTTTTTCCTTGAACTAGCTCTTTAAAAACAAATTTCTTATTGCAGAAGAGGAAGTCAGAGATGCTCCAGCTGGCTTGGAAATTAGCAAACATCCATGTTATGAACTGCCCTTCCCAATAGGCACGTGGCAGAAAATCATGGGCAGATTCTAGGAGCTAAGTGGTCCCTGAAGAAAATAGAGACCTCAGTTCTTGTTTTGCAAGGCTGTTGATTTTTCCAGCAACCAGTAAGCTTGGAAGAAGACTAATCCTAGATAAGAAAGCAGCCCTAGGTGACATTATTCATGCTGCACTTGGACTTCTGACCTATAGAAACTGAATTAGTGAAGAAATATTCTTTTAAAAAAATATGTGTTTGCGGGGGGGGGGGGGTTGTGATGGTGATAAGTAAAACAGGAGAGGGGAGTAATGAGAAATGTCCCAAATCTCAGGACACCTGAGATCTGGTACCCTTTTGCTGGACTTCACAGATGAAAAGAAGTTCTTTGATTATATGTGACTTTCATCTGCCTATAACCTTTTTCTAGAAAATTGTGTGTTTGGAGGGAGAGGAGATTGTACCTGCTTCAGAGATCAGTTTATAGGTTCTTGGAATGTTTGAGTTGAGTTTTATTTTTTAAGTGGATATTTAAATTAGGAGAACCCCTTTTCTCCAAATTCTCGCTCTTTGTCTTGGTATATGTCTGTTACAATTTACAAGATTGAATCACATCCAGTCAGTGTTCTTTTTTTTTTTTTTTAAATATTTTTTTAGTTGTTGATGGAGCTTTATTTTTTATTTATTCATTTATATGTGATGCTGAGAATCGAAGCCAGTGCCTCATGCATGCTGGACAAGCGCTCTACCACTGAGCTACAATCCTAGCCCTTTTTTTTCTTTTTTGTGTGTGAGGGGGTTGAGGGGGTGGTACTGGGGATTTAACCCGGGATACACTACCTCTGAGTTACATCCCTAAGCCTTTTTAATGTATTTTTAATTTTGAAAAAGGGTCTTCTTAAGTTGTGAGGCTGACATTGAACTTTTGATTCTCCTCCCTCAAGCCTCCTGAGTTGCTGGATTACAGGCATGTGCCACTACATCCAGCTTAGTCTGTGTTCATTTCTGATGTCTAGGACATACATAGATAGCCCTAAGCTGAACGTGGAGAGGAATTCTGAGGAAAGAGTGTGTTCTTGCCCTTCTGTGATTTACACATAAATTGACTACTTCTGCTTGTTGGAGTGACTATAAACTATGAAGAGTTCAGACCCTTCTCATTCACTGAAAGCAGTAGTAAAAAACATCTAATTCGCTGAATGTTTACTGTGCTTAAGCATTGTGTTAAGTACTTGTGTTGTTTCATTTATTCTATGCAGCTATTCATTTCTTTTTTCTTTTTTTGTACGAGGAATTGAAACCAGGAGCACTCAATCACTGACCCACATCTCCAGCCCATGTTTTATTTTCATTTTTAAATTTTGAGATAGGTTCTTGCTAAATTGCTGAGGCTGGCTTTGAACTTGTGATCCTCCTGCCTCAGCCTCCTTTGCCTCTGGGATTATAAGAATGTACCACCACTCTGGTTTTATGCAGCTATTCTTTGAGGCACCCTTCTCTCTATTTTACAGATAAGGCAGTTGGAGCACACAGAGATTAAGCAGTGGGCTCAAAGTTGGTCCAATTCCAAAGCATGCACTCTAAATTCTGTGCTCCACTGTAGACTACGGTTACTATGAAAATAGTTTTCTAACCAAGTAGTCCTTCAGTCTTCCATTTGTTTTAACACTTACTGCTGTATTTAACTTGGGAAAACACACAATGTCTGATGGTTCCACTGTTTTTATGTGGCTTCTAGGATCAACTCCAGACGCCTTTGCTTGGCATCACAATCTGATCTGGCCCTAGTTCGTCCTTGTCTCTGGCAGGAACCTTGGCATTGTTGTTGCATCTGTCAGTTTACTGTGGAACCAACACACCCTGTATTTTTCAAGTCCCCTTATCTTTTCTGTTTCTTCTCTCTGGAGTGCTTTCTCTCCCTTTCTCTTCCTAGTTAAATCCAACATCCTCCAGTATGGAACCTTTGTCCTCTTGTGTTCCCCAGTCAATGATTCCAGTGCCCCATCCATATTAGTAGTGGAAGGTCATGTGGTTTATAGTTCTGTTTTCCTTACCTCTACCCACAAAAAGTTGATACTAGGAACCATTTTATTCTTTATATGACTTTGGCCTATCACAGAGCCTTGCACATTTTAAGCAGTTAATACATTTGTTTAGTTAAATTCATTCCTTTCTTTTCCATCCTCTTAGTAAAATCGTAGGTAAAGAGTTCCAAACCCATCTTGTGGTAATTTATTTATTTTATATGTGTGTATGTGTATTTATACATACATATATAATTTATATATATATATATATATATATGGGATAAAAACTATGTGTGTATGTGTGTGTATACACACACACACACACACACATATATATGTAGTTTTTATCCCATTTGTGAGTTACTTGGATCATAACTATCTTCCTATCTCCCCTCCTTCTTTCCTGTTAATCTATCACCTACCCATTTTATTTCAGCCAAATGAACTTGATCTCAGCCTCATTACTTTCTCAGTCTTGGCTAATTTTTTTTCTCCTTCATTGTCCCAGTTGCCAAAACAGTCATTCCTGTCCATTTTCTGACTCAAAACTGTGACATACACTTTTCTCTTTTCTCTCTTCTCATTCATATGATTGTAAATAGGTCAGGAAGAAAATACCAGTGATAAATATTCTCCCCTTCCCTAATAAGCCAGAAGTATATCTACTTGAATGCAGCAAAGAAAGACAACAGTAATTTTACATGTGTATTATAAACTGTAAGTAAAGGACAAAAACCAAGTTACTGGGAGACAGTCTAAATTCAACAACAAATTCTGGACACTTAGGTCACAGGAACATTGGCCACACTTTCTCATAATGATGCCACTCACTCCAATTTTACCTTGACATTCTGAGCAGCAGGTGGGCCTTTGCTCCTATGTTTAGGTATTTATAGTTAGTCATAAATTAAATTGCAATGACAGGTCTCCATAGCATAAACATCAAACGTCTCTTTTGAGTGAGAACAAAGCTTTCATTCTCTAGACCTGAGGCTTAGGGTTGAACTTGTTTAAACAGCTCTCTAGGGTTGGGTTTGTCTCCAAGTAGAATGTCAGAAAGGCAGTTTGTAGAATGGGTATAGTGTGGAGCTGACTTTGCAAACACTTTTCTCTTTTGCAAACTCCCATTTCAGGATCTTTTCCCAGATTGGAATTAAATACCAAACTTATCAAGTGTCTTTTGTTAAATCTGTGAGTTTTGCCCCCCCATACAAATAACTTCCTTTATTAAGTCAGTACATTCTTTTCATAAGTGCTTTTTTAAAAGCCAGTACGTTTTTTCTTCTTCAGGATACCACCAAGTACACGTGTAAAATTTGACTTTATTATAGCTCTTGGGTGTTTGAGAGCCTTTGTTTTGTTTTAATGTATTTTTTTAAATCTAATTTTGATGATTGTGAAAAATAAAAAAAAAAATAACTTTGGCTTTTTATTTGTTTTTAACCAATAGCATGTGATTGTGTTACTGCTGCAAGATTTTTCTCCTTAGACTAGTTAGAACTTTAGTTCTCAGATACTGCCTTCTCACACTTTCCCCCCAAGAGAACCAAACACTACCTCAATTTTGGGTCAGTTTAGTGCCAGACACCTCTATTTTTTAACCCAATTCAGGATTTTCATTAAACATTTTGGCAGTTGTCTAGATCAGCAGCTATTAAACACTTATTTTTTTCTTCTTAAAATAGTGGAGCCCTCTTCTTCCTGCTGCCCCCCTACCCCTGTCCCGTATCAGGGATTGAAGCCAGGAGTGCTCTACCAATGAGCTAAATCCACAGGACTTTTTATTTTTTATTTTGAGACAGTAAGTTGCTCAGACTGGCCTCATACTTGCTATCCTCCTGCCTCAGCCTCCAGAGTAGCTGGGATTACAGGTGTGTGCCACCACACCAGTCGCAAGTGGAGCACTTAAAAATTAAGGTATCCTCTGCAGTGTTCTATATTGCAGAGCCCTCTTCATCTTTTAAGTTATCAGGTGGAGATTTATTAAGCACAGTGCTATTTACCAGGCACTGTGCTACGGACCAGTTCAGAAAAGAGTGAAAAGAACACTGGTTTCCTCCTTGTGGAGTTGAGATTCCTGAGATGTCATGGAGAGCCTAGAGATTTAGGAGGAACATGTTTTTAAAAAACACTGTACTGGGCTGGGGTTGTAGCTCAGTGGTAGAGCTCTGACCTAGAATGTGTGAGGCACTGGGTTCAATTCTCTGTACCGCATAGAAATAAATAAAACATAATGGTCCGTCAACAACTAAACAAACAAAAAACCCCACTTTTCTTTCTTTTTTCTTGCTCATGCATGTGTTATGGATTTTTTTGTTTTTGTAATTGAGATTATATTATACATATATGGTTTTGCAAGTGTGGATTTATGGTAGTTTTTAATTGTGATAAACTACATATAACATAATTTACCATTTTAATAATTTTAAAGTATACAATTCAGTGGCATCAAATACCTTCATAATATGCAAACTGTCAGCATTTTTCATTACTCTGAAAGAGAACCCTATACCCATTAAGTAGTCACTGTCCCCTCTCCCTCACTCCTAACAACCACAAATCTGATTTTTGGATATTTTGTATAAGTGAAATCATATGATATGTGGCTTCTTTCACTTAACATAATGTTTTCAAGGTTCATCTATATTGTAGTGTGTATCAGTAGCTTATTTCTTTTTGTGGCTAAATATATTCCATTTTGTGAATATACCATATATTGTTCATCCATTCATTATTTGATAGACATTTGGGTTTTTTTTTTAAATTTTATTTCTTAAGTTGTAGATGGACACAATACCTTTATTTTGTTTATTTGTTTATGTGGTTCTGGGGATCGAACCCAGTGCCTCTGGCATGCTAGGCAAGTGCTCTACCACTGAGCCACAACCCCAGCCCCTGTTTTCTACTTTTTGGTTTTTGTGAATAGTGCTATTAGAATATTCATGAACAAATTTTTGTTTGAACACTTGTTTTCAGTTCTTTTGGATATATACATAGGAGTAGAATTGCTGAGTTATGTGGCAATTCTATGTTTAACTTATCAAGGAGTCACAAACATTTTTTTTACAATGTATGTTGTGTCTCTGTGTATGTGTATGTGTGTGGTGCTGGAGATTGAACCCAAGGCCTCACGCATGCCAGGCAAGTACTCTAACACTGAGCCACATCCTGTCATGTTGCTTTTTTTTTTTTTTTAAGTCACTACTGGCAATATATGAGTTCCAGTATCTCCATCTCTCGCCAGTTTTCATTTTCTTATGGCCTTCCTTATAGATGTGAGGTAATAGTTTGTGATTTTGATTTGGCATTTAAATTTGAAATGCATTTGAGCTGACATTGAACATTTTTTTTCATATGTTTGTTGGCCATTTGTCTATCATCTTTGGAAAACTGTCAGTTCAAGTCCTTTGCCCAGTTTTTGAATTTGGGGGTGGCATACTGGAGACAGAACCCAGGGGCACTTTACTCCCAAACTATATTGTCAGTCCTTTTTATTTATTATCTTGCTTAAGTCCTTGTTAGTTGCTGAGAATAGTGTCAAATTTGTGATACTTTTGCCTCAGCCTCCTGAGTTGCTGGAGTTACAGGTGTATGCCACCACATTTGATTTAATTGGGTTGTTTTGGTGTTGAGTTGTAAGAGTCCTTTATTCTGATTACTAGAGCATTATCAGATATATAATTTGGAAATACTTTCTCCCATTTGTTGTCTTTTTACTGTCTTGATATTGTCCATTGATGCACAAAAGTTTTTAATTTTGATGAAGTTCAATTTACCTATTCTTTTGTTGCTTGCACTTTAAGTGCCATATCTGAGAGAACATTGCCAAATCCAAGGTCATGAAGATTTACCCCTGTTTTCTTCTAAGAGTTTTAGACGTTTTGCACTGTAAGTCATATATTTATGTCATATATTTATGTCTTTGATCTGTTTTGAGTTAAGTAAGGTATGTAAGGTAAGGGTTTGACTTCTTTTTGCAAGTGGCTATCCAGTTGTTCCCTTAGAATGTTCTAGGCACTTGTGATGAAAATCAATTGATTATAGGTGTATGGCTTTAGTTTTGGACTCTCAATTTTCTTCCATTGATCAATATGTCTGTTCTTAAGCCAGTACAATAGTGGTTTATAACTGTAGTTTTGTAGTTTAAAATTGAGAAGTATGAGTCTCCAACTTTATTGCCCTGCCCTAAGATTGTTTTGACTATTTAGGATCACTTGCAATTCCATATGAATTTTAGGATCAGCATTTTCATTTCTGCAAAAATGACCATTGAGATTTTAATATGGAGAGAGTGAGTCTCTCTCATATATACAGTTATATTTAATATATTATGTATAATTTAATTCGCTGGTAGACAAGTTGAGTTTTTAATTTTCCAGCATCACTCAATTTGGGGGGAAAATTCTTAAAAATACATTAGTATACCTAAGAAACTGGAAATCCTGGAAGAATATACATCAAACCTGATAGTAAATATCTCCGGGGCAGGAATAAAGGGAGTGTTCAACCTCTATATTGTATATTCTGTGGTGTTTGATTTTTTTTTTTTTTGTACCAGGGATTGAACACAGGGGCACCCAACCACTAAGCTATATCCTCAGTCCTTTTTTATATTTTAATTAGAAACAGAGTCTCACTGAGTTACTTAAAGCCTCACTAAGTTGATGAGGCTGACTTTCAACTTGAGATCCTCCTGCCTCACCCCCCTGAGCTGCTGGGATTACAGACGCCACCATGCCTTTTTTGATTTTTTTTTTTTTTTCCTTTTGCTGTTGCCACTCCTGCTCCTGATAGGCTATTCTTCCAGGAGCTGCAGCCTGTTACCACTATTGTTTATACCACACCTTGAACTTTTTTTTTCTTTTTTTAACAAAGGGAATTTATAAGCCAAAAAGTAAAAACAAGAGAACAACCTAGTAAAGTGAAAGTGTATAAAAGAATCAAAATCTAGGGGCTAAGATTGTGGCTCAGCAGTGGAGTGCTCACCTAGCACGTGTGAGGCACTGGGTTCAATCCTCAGCACCACATACAAATAAATAAATAAAATAAAGGTATTATCCAACTACAACTAAAAATACATATATATATGTTTAAAAAAAGAGTCAAAATCTAGTATTCAGTATTCATAATAGCATTAGTAATGTTTATGGTGACTGGACTTTCCTACTAAGTAGAATTCATTTACTTCCTTACCAAGTAAATGAAATATTAGAATCATAAAGCTTAGTATTAAGCAAGGGCTTTGATGTACAATGTTAGATAGGCTTAGTCAGAGACCAGGTAGGAGGACACCCCGTAGTTGGAGAGATTAAGATAGCAGATTTGTGGGGAGAATGGACCTGCATAAAAGTCCATCAGCTTGACTAGATAAAGACAGTATGGCCTGAGATCTCTCAGTGAGATCTTTCCCTTATGTGTTATAGTTGGTCTAGGAGGGATATGATGCAGACCACTTGACCAGGGTAATGAAATTGGAGAAGGCACAGAATTAGGTCAGACATAAATGATTGCAGACTTTAATTATCCAGACATGAACAAGAGAGGAACATAGCCATCTTAAGAACCCATCTTGGGTTGGGGATGTGGCTCAAGCAGTGGCGTGCTTGCCTGGCATGCGTGTGGCCCGGGTTCGATCCTCAGCACCACATACAAAGATGTTGTGACCGCCGATAACTAAAAAATAAATATTAAAATTCATTCTCTCTCTCTCTCTCTCTCTCTCTCTCTCTCTCTCTCTCTCTCTTTCTCTCTCTCTTTAAAAAAAAAAAAAGACTGACTTTCCTTCACACTGTCCTTTCTTTTTTTTTTAAAAAAAAAAAAAAAAAAAAGAACCCATCTTTAGGATAGGCAGTCTTAGAATTACCAAGGAAATACACTGAAGCTGATCTTGATCTTGAGTGTTGAATGAAATTTAGTACAGAAGTAATTGCAGGTAGTCTAGTAGAGGGAGTGCTTAGCTTAGTCTTTCCTAGACAAAGAATGAATATGTGTCAAAGACTGCCTGTTGGAATTGGAGGGGGAGAGTGTTGAGGCAACAGAATACTTACTCAGGGCCTGGAAAAGATAAAGAAAAAAACTTAAAAAAAAAAAAGAAAAAAAAAATGGGCATGAGAGCACACATGGGTTTGAGAGACAGGAGGATTTTAAGTTTGAGGCCTGTGTGTGCAACTTAGACCCTGTTTGAAAATAAGAAATTTTTAAAAAGGATTGGGGATGTAGCTGAGTTGTGGAATGCCGCTACGTTCAATTTCTAGTACCACCAAAAAGAAAGAAAAAAAAGGTGGGAACTAATATTACATTATAAAAGGAGACAGCTGAAAGTTTTCTGCTTTATGGGTATTCTAGTTAAATATTTGAACCTGAATCAAATCAAAACCCAGATCTAGCTCTTAGCTTATAGAAAATACACATTTGTAACAACATATCAAAATAGATTCTACTGTCATGTGTAAATAAAAAGAACAAATAAAAATAAATGTTTTAAAAATAGAAAATACAGAGAAGAGAGCTACTTGTAAAATGGTATCACAGGGAGTCAATCAACAACATCCAGAATGTGGGAAATGCAGACAAATAGTCTGGTTTCTTAACAAACAATTTTTAAGGAAAAATAACAACAGCAGGAACATCTATAGATTAAAAAAGGTTTAACAGACTTTTCAGCCAAGGACAGTGAAAAGATCTATTTGGATCCAAATTTGAACAAACCAACTGTTAAAAAACTTTTTTTTTTTTTTGAGACAATAGAGGATGTTTGAACATTGATTGGATTTTTTAACTTTTTTTTTTTCATTTTGTTGATGCATTATAGTTGTATGCACCGATGGGCTTTGTTGTTACATATGCACAATATAATTTGGCCATATCTCTCCCCAGCATTCCCCCTTCCCTCCCTTCAACCCTTTGTCCCTTTCCTCTACTGATCTCCCTTTGATTTTTAGGAGATCCATCCCCACCTTTGTTTTCTTTTTTTTTTTTCTCTCTAGTTTCCACATGTGAGAGAAAACATCGGACCCTTGACCACCTGAGTTTGACTTATTTCATTTAGCATGATGATCTCTAGTTCCATCCATTTCTTGCAACTGCCATAATTTCATTTTTCTTTATGGCTATGTAAAGTTCCTTTGTGTATACATGCCATGTTTTCTTTATCCATTCATCCATCAATGGACATCTAGGCTAGTTCCATAGTTTGGCTGTTATGAATTGTGCTGCTGTAAACATGGGTATGCAGGTATCGCTGTTGTAAGATGCCTTTAATTCTTCAGGGTAAATACTGAGAGTGGTGTAGCTGGGTAATACAATGGTTGCATGCCTAGTGCATCTAAATCTTCTATTCCATATATATTTGTTGGCCATTTGTATTTCTTCTTTTGAAAAGTGTCTGTTTAATTCATTTGTCCATTTATTAATTGGGTTATTTGATTTTTGGTGTCAAGTTTTTTGAGCTCTTTATGTATTCTAGATATTAATCCTCTGTCAGAAGAGTAACTAGCAAAGATTTTCTCCCATTCTGTGGGTTCTCTCTTCACATTCCTAATTGTTTCCTTTGCTGTGCAGAAGCTTTTTAATTTGATGCTGTCCCATTTATTAACTCTTGGCATTATTTCCCGAGCTTTAGGGGAAAGTCATTGAGAAAGTCATTGCCTGTGCCTAAAAGCTGGAGTCTCGAGCTTACCTTTTCAGCATAGTTTCTGGTCTAATTCTAAGGTCTTTTATCCATTTTGAGTTGATTTTTGTGCAGGGTGAGAGAGATAGGGTCTAATTTCATTCTTCTGCAAATATCCTTGATTGGATATTTGATAATATTAAGGCTGTTGTCATTATTTTATGATACTGTGGGAAACTGAGTAGTTCAAAATATAACTTGCTGAGGATTCCAACATCAATAACAAAAAATTAAAGATATTTTAAAACTTGAACAGTTGGGGTATATCTAGCATTTAATGTGAACTTAATTGTATAGGCACTTTGCTAAGAGCTTTGTTTAATGATTATCTTATTCTCAGAGCCCCCCACCCCGCACCCCCCACCATGAAATAGATTCTGTTGTTATCTCCATTTTATAATTGGATAGATAAAGCCAGCAAGCTTAAGAAACTTGCCCCATATTGCTCGGGTAACAGCGATAAAGTCAGGATTCAAACTGAGACTCTGTGACCTCAGGCCCCAAGTTGTTGATAGGTATGCAATTATGTCTCCCTGAAGGTGCTATCAGTGACACAGAGGAAACAAAAGAATTATATTCCCCATTTTTTATTGAGATGCATGCTATGAAAATATGCATCCCCAAATTCTTTCAAAGTGGATAAGTATAGTTATATACCGCTCGAAGTAGTTTAAAAATTAAATCCAATCTTATAAAGTTCATTGTTGGTTTGTGATAAATGTTACTTTGTTCTGAATTTAAGTAGTCAGACAGGATGTTTTAGACCTAAAGAAGTAGGTCTTTGTGGCAAGTTGCGTCTCCTAAATGACTGCATCTATATCTTCTATTCCACATGTTCTTACAATGTGATTTTAACATTCCCTCCACCAACAGATGGGTCTACCCCTGCCCCCTTGAATTTGGATGGAGGCATGACTATTTCAGCTTCAAGTACATGATGCACACAATGTTCTCTGACTTCTCTTTTGCGGTGCTGGGGATCAAACCAGAACCTCAGTCATGCTAGGCAAGGGCTCTACCACAGAGCTACATCCCCAGCTGTACTCTGTGACTTCTAAGGCTGGGCCATTAAAAGGATACAATTATTGCCTTGCTCACTCCTTTTTGAAACTTGCTTGGTGAAAACTGGCTATCATGCTGTGAGAAGCCTAGGGTAGCCTATGCACAGAAGCTACTTGGAGAGGGCCACATAAAGAGGAGCCAAGACCCCTAGCCAACAACCAGCATCACCTACCTACTAACATGTGGGAGGGGGTGAGCCTTCAGATGATCCCAGCCCCCAGCCTTGGAGTTTTCTATCTGAAACCCGGGACTTTGTAGAGGCAAACCAGTCCCTGCTTTGTTCTGCCCAAATTTTTGGCCCTCAGAATCCATGTTCAGAATAAATAGTGTTTTATGTCATAAATTTTGTGGGTAATTTGTTACACGGCCATAGTAGCTGGAATAATATTCTTTCTTCTTTCAGACCTTAATGGATGAATGGCCATTTTTAAAAAAAAAAAATTTTTTTTAGTTGTTGATGGACCTTTATTTTATTTGTATGTGGTGCTGAGAATCAAACCCAGTGCCTCACATATGCTAGTCAAGCGCTTTTCCACTGAGCCACAGCCCAACCCTGAATGGCTATTTTTTCAGCAAATATTTAGTGTGTGCCTACTCGAATTCAACCTTGTAGACACAAAGGCAAATGTAACAGTCCATTTCATTAAATGGCACCTCAGCCAGAAGACTGTTAGAGTGACCTGTTTTTCCTCTGTAAAGAGTTTTCCAAGGAGGCCCTGGTTGCTATACTTGTGGGTTCCATAATAAAAGTCAGGACCATAGGCTGGGGATGTAGCTTAGTGGTGGAATGCTTGCCTATCGTGCATGAGCCCAATATCCAGCACTGCAAAAAGGGGAAGGGGCATTGAACCCAAGAAAAATTACCCACTGGAGGGGAAGTGGTATTGTGGTTTTCTAAGGCCCATAGTTTGGGACTTTTTAAAAGGAGCTAAGTATACATATGAACAAAGCAAAATTAAGAGACTTAATTTGAATGGGAAAAACTTAATAAGGTCTGTACAAGGTGGTTATTTTGAAATTACCAAGGGAGCAAAGGAACTTCACTCTGTATAAAAAACTGTCTTTTAAAGATAGGGATGGATAGGCATGGTAGCGCATACCTTAGTCCAATATACTTGGGGAGTCTGAGGCCGGAGGATCTCTTGAGTCTAGGAGTTTGCGATCAGCATGGGCAACTTAGCAAGACCCTGTATCAAAAAAAAAAAAAAAAAAAGGTCTGGTGTATGTGTGTGTAGAATGGCACTTCTAGTCATTAATGTGCATTAAGGAATTCACGGTGAAATAAATGCCTCTGCTGTCTTGGACTGTAACATGCCAAATCCCTGGAGGTAAACTGCAGGAAGACTTGGTGAGGCTTTTTGGTCAGAAAACCCTGAGTGGATTTGACATAGTGATGGTAAGAATGCCTTTAGTTGATGTCAGTATTATTTGCAGAATGATGTGTCCTACTTCTGATGATGTTTGTAGTACAGTGATGGCCCTGAAAAGTTAGGGGTGCTGGACATTGCCAGAAGGTAGATTGTAGGATGCTGTGTGGACTTGGGGCCTAGAGACCTGAGTTGGAGTTGTGGCTCCATTGTTTACTTGTTTATCATTTGTGAGTTCCTTATCTTCTTGGCTTTACTACCCATAAAGTGGGACAGCTACACCTACCTCAGCTCTTGTGAACTCCTGTGGGGATCACATGAGAAAATGAAGGTGAAAACTCTTGAAAAGTAATGCAGTCTATGCAGTGTGTTCTTATGGGAAACAAAACTGAAAACATCACACCCTAATATAAAACTAGTATTACTGGGGCTGAAATCAAATTTGTGGTCTTTGTTCTTTCCCAGAGAAGCCAGGGATGGATTTGTAGGTCAATGGTAGAGTACTTGTGAGTGCCTGAAGCCCTGGGATCCATCCCTGGCGCCACAAAAACAAGCCCAGTGCAGTAATCATCAGGTTAAAAAGACTACATGAGACTACTAAAAAGACTACTAAAAGGACTACGCAAGCAAATACATACCTAAAGTTCTCCTTATTCCACAACCAAAGTGTTATGTATGAGAAATGACAGTTTGGAAAACTAAATCACAGAAGAGATTTCTGAATCACTCAGGCCTGTGTGGGGATCCTGAGAGTTCCCAGCTGGGCCAAAGACCTGCCCAGTGCCCTCCTCTCTTTGGAGGCCTGTGCGCAGCTTGATGGAGTTTACCCAAGTTGGGACTTGTCTGCCTTCTCAAAACACAGCCTCTTTCATGAATCAAATTTGCATTTACATCCTACCACAAACCACCTTCTAATCATACTTAGGAACCATGTTCAAATTCTGCCAAGGTGGTTTTGTGTTGAATTCAGGTTTGACTAATAAACTTGCTAATAACAGAAGTCTACCCTACTCTTGTTCTGACCACTTTTTTGTTTACATTTTGAGTGATTTAGTGACACTTCTGTGATTTAGTTTTCTCACATGTAACACTTTGTGGAATAAGGAGAATTTTAGGTATGCACTTGCTTATATACATGCAGACTTTTTAACCTGATGAGTCATTGTGAAACATTGTAAGGGTCTGTTATCATTCGTACATACTTGACTTTTCAAAGGGAATTGGATTTAGGTTTGTGATTTAGTGTACTAAATTTACAGTAAGTTCAGATATGTTTATAATTTTATTACCACTTATTTTGTTTTAGTGAATAATATTAACAGAAGACTGGGCAAAATGTCTGTCTTAAAGACATTTAGGAAAAGGTATATAAAACAGCAGAATTGTTCAGTGTTGGATCAATGATCCAAACAGTGTGAATTAAAAAACAAAACTAAATCTAGATTGAGCTGGAAAGGATTTTGGAGGTCATCTAGTTCAGTTCCTTCTTTCTGGTTAATCATGAGGAAAATGAGGTTCAGAGAGGTTAAATGACTTGCCCAAAGCCACGCGACTAGTTACCCACAGCACATAGACTTGAATAGCTTCTTGCCGAGACCTTGCTGTAACTTTCCACTTCCTAATCAGTGGTTCAAGAGAAACATTTTATTTTGTATGGTTGTTTATTTTTATTTTTTAGGTTTTACATTCAGAAGAGGGATTCATATTTATTGAGTACCTACTATTAAGTGCTTTTATGTTGTTTCATGTAATTCTTACACAGTACTGTGAAGAGTTATTAATAGTCCCACTATACAGATTGAGCACAAAAGAAACTAGTGCAGTAAACTTGCTCAAGGTCATGTGATTAACACAAGTGCTGACATTTGAGCTTTAGGTCTTTATGACCTGTTCTGCTGTGATACCCACTGTGGCTCCTAGTGAGTAAATTCAGACCTTTTCCTGGGTGTGGGCAATAGTGATGGTTATCATAAAAGTTTATCTGTTCAGAGTGTACATAGATGTACATAGATATGTGTAGAGCAAGTGTTTCTCAAGGTACCCACAGCACTTAGCAGACATTTGACTAATCTCCCTACCATCTCTGTAAGAAAAAATGTGTTCTGGTTGGACAGTTGAGATCCAGATAGGCTTAGGGACTCACCCAGTTCCCTTATCATCAGCCCCTGGGGCCCAGCCTCCAGTTCCGTTCTCAGTCCCTGTTAGCATAGATTTCACCACTTTTGCTCTTTCCTGTCTTACACCAAGATTGTTTAAGTACTTCCCAAAAATAATGAGCCACGTGTGGGTGTGTTCATTCTCCAGAATGAATCACTGTGAAAGAGGCCATGAACCAACAAAAGGAGAATAAATATCTGGAATCAGAAAGATTTCTGACTGCTCTGCTACACTAATTGATGGACTCTGAAGTGAGCTCTTTTTAAACAGGCTACTGTGGGTTTGGCCTTGTGTGTCTCACCCTGCTCAGAATAGTCCTCTCTTGAAGTTGTTAATTTTCCCTTTCTTGCCTCCCGAAATAGCTCCAACACTGTTCTCTTTGCTGGACATCACAGCATATATACTGAGAAGCATGCTCCTTACAGGGACCCCTCACTCCTGAATGCACACAGGGGTGTCGGGGGGAGATGAACTTTGTTGGAAGCAGGATTCCAATGGGGTAAAAGAGAGTTGGACCAAGTATTCTGAGAGTTGTAAAAGTTTTAAGTTACCAAAAGAATAAAAGAACAAATAAGGGCATTTGGGAGAAAAAAAATGAGAAGGCCCTTAGTCTTTTTTGTGACTACCAGGGTTTAAATTGAAATTTAGGAGAAATTTGCTTTTAAAATTCTTTTTATGATGTGGATCCTGTTCTCATAAATACCTACTTTAAACTTCATGCCTTTAAGAATCAATACTACCTACGCTCTTTAGCAGGTAGCAACATGTTTTGGAATTTCTCCCAGAAGATAGGGATCTGATCAAAGGTTGTAAAAAAAAAAATACAACAGACTGGGCAGTGAGGTCAACCCTGTCTGTGTACCTGCTGGTGCTGCCTCTCCTCTGTTTCCTCGAGTGGGAACGACAAGGGATTCTCTCATTTATAGAAAGCCTGTGGCAGGAGGGGTTAGACACTAAGACATTTAGAATCTGTCTTTGCATTTGAAAAGACAAGAGATGTCTTCTAGAGTATTGGAGGAAGACACAAAGATAGATTCTTTACAGCCTAAATGGAGAGTTGGGCCAGTGTGGCTTTTTGTGGGACCGGTTGCAAATGTCTCTCCTCCAGAGACCTTGGAGTGCAAGTCTTCCCCCTGGGTACCCAGACAGTGCTTATTGAATGTGCCACCTGGGACTTGATGGGCCTCCCCTCCAAGCACTGATGGATGAGTACCTTTCTCAGCACTGCGCATCCCAGCCTTAGTGTTGTAGTGGCCAAAGCCACATGTCTGCCCATCCCAAGAGGTCAGGGCTAGGTTAGGCTCATGGGAGACAGTGTTGGAAGAACCAACTGCTGCTGTCTGTGCTATTCTTGTTAGTCAGATAAATAAAGAATTGCAGATTCCAGGGCTGCAGAACAGGCTTTCAGAGGCGCCAAATTCATTTACAGTAATTTCCTGTCAGTGGCACACACATAGCATGATACACACCTAGCAAAACTGATTAGTCACAGAGGTGATCATGTACACGGCCTCTCTGGGGGAAAACAACAACAAAAAACTGTAAGTGCTGTCCAGGGGCCTTTCAGAATGGGTTAAATTTATTGAGCACCTTTTAGGCATTATCTCATTTAGTCCTCATAATAACTTTATGAGGTAGGCACTAAAATTCTCCTCTTTGGAAGACATTCTTTTTGGCCCTCATGAGAGGGACACCTGACATAGACTAAAGGGAAGAAACAATGATGGAATGGTCAGGGGAAGCTTTTCAAAGGAAGTGGTGTTTGAGCAGAATTTTGAAGGCTTTTCGAAAACTGGGCAGGAAAAAAGCTTTGCAAGAGAATGTGTAAGAGTGTGCGCACTACATTCAGGAAGCTGTAGGCGTGCCTCATGCCTGAAAGAGGAGATGGCTTGATTCTGGCTCCAAGGAACCCTGAGGTGGTTTTACATGGAAAAAGAGAGAGAGAGAGAGAGAGAGTGTGTGTGTGTGTGTAGGGGGGTGCCTCCTATCTTCTATAGGAGAGATTCCATCCTCTCTGCAGGCCATCTTGGTTTGAATGAGAAGGTGGTTCCTCTGTCTCTCACAGGCATGGAATAGATCATTGAGAGGAATGGTGGGGCCTATCAAGCTTTATCTGTGAGCTGAAAAGGGTTGTGCTCCAGTTGAAGATATCTTTCTGGCCCCATCTCCATAAAAGTTTCTGTTTTGGAGCTTGAAGTATGCTAAGGGATTATATTCTAAGTCTAGAAAAGGACCTGGAAAAGACCTCATTGTTGCTTTCAATGTCTACTCCCAAATCCCCTGCAGCTCTGCTGTGTGCATGCACCAGCTGTCTACAGGCCAACTACACGTGTGAAACAGATGGGGCCTGCATGGTTTCCATCTTCAACCTGGATGGGATGGAGCACCATGTGCGTACCTGCATCCCCAAAGTGGAGCTGGTCCCTGCTGGGAAGCCCTTCTACTGCCTGAGCTCAGAGGATCTGCGCAACACCCACTGTTGCTATACTGACTTCTGCAACAAGATCGACTTGAGGGTGCCCAGTGGTAAGTGCATGTCCTTATCAGACTATTGGCTCATCTTGGAGGTAGCGCACCTCCTCCTTCCATTTTCTGTGCTCTTCCCCACTCCCTTGCCTTTTGAATGCTCCCTGAGGTGACAAGGGATGGCATTCCTCTCAAGTTAGGTTTATAGATTGAGAATGAGAGAGGCAAATTTTCAAGTAAGTCCCAGAAGTGAGATCTGCATTTTGGGTAGTGGCTGAACAGCCATGGGCAGCAGAGCCAGGCAGGAATCCCCACAGAGGATGTGGGACTGATCTGGAAAGAAATGGCACCAGAGCCTTGTGAAGGGGTCTGCTCTAGGAAGGGAGATGGGCAGATGTGAAGAGGGGCTAGAATTAGGAAAGGGTGGTGATCACAAAATCTGCCATTTAGAAGGTATCACCAGGCAGATCCAAGGAGGAGAGATGCTGGAGCAGAGCCTAAAGGAGAGTGGAAACTGGCATTTATCTAAGGTGGGACCCTGACATGCTGTGAAGTTCCAAAGTGGGTTTGGTTTGATCATAGAAGGGACAATTCAACCAAAGAAGTTGGCATGGAGAGAATCTAAGTAGATAGACAAGCCCAGTAAGACCAGAGAGAGATCAAAGGAATTTTAAAAACTTAAAACCTTGAGGGGGAAGGGCCCTTTCTCACTTGGAGGCAGTGTTGGAGATAAGTAAGGCCACAGCGTTCCCTTGTTTTTACTCTGTGTTCCTTCTCTCGTTTGACCCAGGTCACCTCAAGGAGCCTGAGCACCCTTCCGTGTGGGGCCCTGTGGAGCTGGTAGGCATTATTGCTGGCCCAGTCTTCCTTCTGTTTCTCATCATCATCATTGTTTTCCTTGTTATTAACTATCATCAGCGTGTCTATCACAACCGCCAGAGACTGGACATGGAAGATCCCTCATGTGAGATGTGTCTTTCCAAAGACAAGACGCTTCAGGATCTTGTCTACGATCTCTCCACATCAGGGTCTGGCTCAGGTACTGAGTTCTGTAGGCGCTGTGTCTGTTGGCCCTCATGACTGTTTCCCAGCAGGAGAGTGTGTGAGGAAGGCCGGAGCCCTGTGCTTGTTTCTACTAGCATTGAGTCATGTGGTTTCATAATTTCCCTTTTTTTGGAGTCTGACGTGTAATAAGATATGATAATGGGTTCACAGAAAATCTTTTATACCCTGGGATTCCAAAGGTTAAGTGCAAAACTCGTTGGAGAAACCCTGCCTCCCTTCTCCTAGTCTTGTACCCATACATCTATTAAAATTCAGCTGGTTCCACCTGAGCAGTGGAGTGCTCAATTGAAGGGCCCCTTTTGAGAAACAGGAGTGTGCTGGATTTCTGTGAGGTGGTGACAGCTAATCATTGATCTCTGAGCAACCACAAGGGGAGTTTAAGGACATTGAGTAAAGCTAGAGTTGGGATTTGGTGAATCATTGACTTGTACCATTGCCCAAGGGTTTTTTGGAGGGGGTTACCATAAAAGCAGTTTGGGCTTCCAGCATAGCATCAGCTCCATTTCCTGTAGTGCCTGTTGTTGACCAAGTCTTTCTTAGATGGGGACGATGAACCCAACGCTGGACCTTGGCATGAGACCAGAATTTTGGATGGAGGGAATTGAGGTTATTCAGGTCTTGGGGCATAGCTCAGCAATTAGATGTGAACATGACTACAAAAGACTTTTTTTTTTTTTTTTTTTTTGGTAATGAAAATAAACTGTTACTTTAGTCATAATGATATTCCATTCTTCCAGAAAACAACAATAACAACTCAGCCTTGGAGATCAGCGTTGCTGTTCTAGTTAGAACACACAGAATCATATTTGTGAGAATGTTTTTATGTTTCCTTGCCATGGGACAGGCTATTGTTCTGTAGGGAAATTATGCCATCCATCATGGCCAGACATTCCTTCTTGAACACAGGAATACTTTGAGCTGTGACATCTCCTGAATTTCAGTGGTTTCGCTTTTATTAAGCTCGGCAGTAGAGAGCACCAAAATGATGGATATATTTAAAAGCTCCATATTTTTAGAAACAGAGAAAATACATGGCTGTTCTTTGCTAAAAGAGGTGGGGCAGTGGTTAGACCTGCCTGGTTGATTCTGTGACTTGACTTGCTCTTGGAGGACCGTGGCTTGAGTGTTCCAGAGTTTTTCAGATCCAGGACCAGCTGAGGCTAGTGAGGCGTGGTGTTTATTTACTTATCTGGAGTAAAATGGTTAATAACTATATCTCTCTGGGTGGTTTAGTCCTTTCCCAGGACAGAAGGTGAAGAACTTCCAACGTGTTGGATTTTTTATTTATATTTATTTTTTTAGTTATAGGTGGGCACAATATCTTTATTTTATTATTTTATTTTTATGTGGTGCTGAGGATTGAACCCAGTGCCTCATACATGCTAGGCTGAGCCCCAGCCCCAGCCTCATGTTGGATTTTTTAATACTGTGGTTTTTGAAGTCCATGCTGCTTATGTTACTTGCAGTTCATTTTAACAAATGTATGCTCCCCTTCTGGGAACAAAGATTTAAAAAAAAAAGCTGATCCAGGATTGGATAGAAGAGATAGGGATTATGGGTAAAAGTCTTAAAGAGGAGATGTAGTTGAAGGAGTTGGAATTTTTAAGAGAGGGGAGAGAATATTCTGGGCCAAGGAAAACACCTTGAATGAAAGGACAAAAAGACATGAAAGTTTATAGTATGTATGTTTAAGGACTTAGGATAAGAAGGCCAGCATGGTGTGTCCCTGCTAGGTGGCTGAGGAAAGACAGGCTAGCCCAGGTGTGAAGGATCTTAGGAGCCATATTTTATCTTAGAGATAAGAGGCATCTACTGAAAGTTTTCACTTGGGAAAATGTTCATATTTTTTTCCTTTGAAAGGAATTCTGACAGTGATGTGGAGGATGAATTTGTTCATTTACCAACCTCCTGTGAGGAAGGGTGGGGTGAGGCAGGGCTGTGTGTGGGTGTGTAGGGTAAGAGCAGGGTGCGATGAAGGCAGAAAGACCAGTTGGAAGTCTTTTAAATGAAGGGCCAGCTGGGTGTGGTG
Organism: Marmota monax; assembly: GCF_021218885.2. Lineage (NCBI taxonomy): Eukaryota > Metazoa > Chordata > Mammalia > Rodentia > Sciuridae > Marmota > Marmota monax. The sequence goes on from NW_026695227.1 coordinate 32,755,920, forward strand.
CTCCACACCTGTAGTTCCAGTGATTCTGAAGGCTGAGGCAAGAGGATGGCAAGTTTGAAGCCAGCCTCAGCCACTTAGTGAGACCCTGTCTCAATATTAACAAAAATAAATAAATAAAGGGAGGGAGAGAGGGGCTGGGGATGAGGCTCCATGGTAAAGCGGCCATGGGTTCGATCCCCAGTATATAAGTAAATGAATGAATGGCTGGAGTAGCACAGGGGATGGAAAGGAAGGAAGGGTCCAATTTGAGAAACATTTTGGTGGTTCTTTATTGTTGTAGTTGAAAGCATGGACTATGTCCTGGATTTTAATCCCTGCTTTGTCACTTTTGCTTGTATGAATTTGAATGAGTTAATAATGTTCCTTTCTGAGTCTTATTCTTCATTTTCTCATCTGCAAAATGGGAATAATAATACTTACTGTACAGGTGGTTGTGAGTAAATGAGACAGTTTATGTAGGTCTTTAGCATAGAGCTTCTTGCATAGTAAGCACAGCAAACAATAGTTCACATGTATCAAACTGGGGATAAATAACAGTTATTATTGATTGTGGGAAGGAGTGAGAGTTTGAGTCAGTTGTGATGGGATGGTGATTGGATAGATAGAGAGATAGTGAATGAATCAAATGAAGCAGTGAAAAATCAGTAAAATTAATCTTAAAATTAGTATGGATAGTCTTCCATCTCTGACTGGAGTTCTACCTATGAGCAGAACGTTGATCTGAGACTGCCTGGGCTTTCATTAGCCACACAGCACTGCCCCCTAGTGGCTGATGAGCAGAGCGGCTCTGGGACCTTAAGTCCTGGCTTTCATCTTTTCCTGGTTCTATCAGAATAAACCAGATCCGTGGGTAGGTTGGCCCACAGGTGGCTGGATACAGAGTTATTAAATCTGGTCAAACACTTACATTCAAATCCATTATCCAGACTAACTAGAGGAGAAATTACTTTGCTAAGGAATAGCTAATCATAGGCATTTCTCTTTTTGTTCACTCACTTCCAATTTCTATCTGGCTCAGCCTGGCAGTAGAGTCACTAGACATGGTGCAGGGGCACATGGAGCTTTCCATGGTTAAAGGATGGGATAGAATGGAGGGCCTTTTCAGGATAGCAGTGATTGTGGAAATTCCAAAGTTTAGCAAATTTGTAATGTCTGATTTCTTTCTGTTCTTTGATTCACAGGGTTACCTCTCTTTGTCCAGCGCACAGTGGCCCGCACCATTGTTTTACAGGAGATTATCGGCAAAGGCCGGTTTGGGGAAGTATGGCGTGGCCGCTGGAGGGGTGGTGATGTAGCTGTAAAAATTTTCTCTTCTCGTGAAGAACGGTCTTGGTTCCGGGAAGCCGAGATATACCAGACAGTCATGTTGCGGCATGAAAACATCCTTGGATTTATTGCTGCTGACAATAAAGGTAAAGGGCTGGGCTGGGGATACAGGTAGGGCATCCCAAAGTCAACAAGATTCTTCAATAAAGGGATGGCTGGAGAAATTGAATTGCTCTTTGCTTCTTAGTTACTGCCCATAAAAGAGAGTCTGAATAAGGTCATAGTTTTCAAATGCTTCAAGATGTAGAGCCTTTTATTCCATGAAAAACTTACATAGAAACCCAAGTTATTGAGCAGATAAACAAAATACACACCCTAGCTAGGTTTCTCTTCTCTGCTAGGTTTCTCTTCTTTGCTTTTTATTGTTTGTTTGATACTGGGGATTGAACCCAGAGGTGCTTAACCACTAAGACACATCGCCAGCCCTTTTTATTTTGAGACAAGGACAGGTCTCTCTAAGTTGCTGAGGCTGGCTTTGAACTTTTAATCCTCCTCTTCAGCCTCCCAAACCACTGGGATTACAAGCATGCACCACTACACCTGGTTTGGTTTCTTTTCTTGACATTCTCTAAAACCCACCTCTAGTGTAGTCTCTGTAGGAGCTCCACTAAGTGTGTGTGTGTGTGTGAAACATGGTGTTTACTTACTTATCTGGAGTTAAATATATATATATATATATATATATATATATATATATATATATATATTTAACCAAGATAGACACAGTACCTTTATTTTATTTATTTTTACGTAATGCTGAGAATTGAACTCAGTGCCTCACCCATGCCAAGCAAGCACTTTACCATTGAGCTACAACTTCAGCCCCACTAAGTCTATTGGAAAATTGCTAGAATGAGGAATTGTGGTCTCACCCCTGCTAGGAAAGGATAACCATAGAAAAGTAATAAATCCATGTTCTGTGACATACTAACATTATATATACTTGTAGTGGAGCAGCCACTAAAGAACAAAGATCTGCCTGTACCCAAAATGTCACCTAGTAGCTTTTTTGGCTTTTGACTTGACCCTTACCTGAGGTCCCTTATTTTCTCCCCCTTTCCTCCTTTCTTGCTTTAGTTTTGAGTGTCATGCATGTGCCCAGGTACATCCCTATTTTTGAGGACCTCACTGACTAGTAAACTTACAATTGATTATAGGACGCAACCCCAGGCTGTGCTAGTGAGCACACATTGGAGGTGAGTCACAATTAAGCTTGATTGAGTGAAAGGTGGCAGGAATTGGCCAGGAAGAAATACCAGTGGGGAGGGCTCTGAAGACATGTGCAAAGATGAAGTGTGTTGGACGCTGCACATAACTTGGAATGGCTATGTTGCTGCAAAAGACTGGTGGAGAAGTAAGCAAAGGCTAGGTTATAATGGACCTTTTTGAGAAGATTCTGTTTTATTGAAAGTTAAGTGTAGTAACTGGAATCTTATTCATTAAAATCAGTAGCATTTATTAACCACTGTGGGCCAGGACCTCTGCCAGCTGCTCAGATCATCACATATAAACACAAGACAGTTTCTGCCCTCACAGAGCTCACAGAAGGAGAGGGGCATTCACCTGGCAGTCGTGCAGCTAGAGCACAGAGAGGGCCATGAGGGGACTCAGTTCACATTTTAAAAGAGTCTCTGGCAATTGTATTCTTGGCATAGTGACTTAGAAGTTAGTGTCTATAAAGCCCAGGGAAGATGCTAAATATTTGTTTTTTCTTCCTAAAACAACAACAGACTGCTTATTCCTTACATTGCTGTGGAGGTTGGTGATAGCCTCAACTACCCCCAAGTTAGAGATTCTTAGGATTGCATATAGGGGAAGAAAGGGAAGGAGAATGTTTTACTCCCTCTGAGTAAGCTGCTCCTCTTTAAAACAGCATCACCTTTTGACAAAATATAAATCTTACATACATTTTTTTAAAAATATTTTTTATTATTGATGGACCTTTATTTATTTATTTGTTTATATGTGGTGCTGAGAATCAAACCCAGTGCCTTACACATCCTAGGCAAGCGCTCTCCCACTGAGCCCCAGCCCCAGCCCCTCTTCCATACATTTGGCAGGACCCAAACATGTCTTTTTCTTAACTTACCAGCAGGATCCTCAGGACTAGGTGTCTGGTAGAGGGTGGGAAGCCATGAGTTAGGTGGGCCCTTGAGTGTGATAAAAGAAGCCAAGGTTTGTAATTTCCAGCAGCCACTCCCTTTATTGATTCTGGCAGTTTGTGTAAGTAGGGATCTGGCTGTCGAAGCCCCTGCTAGGGCCAGGGAAGGAGAAAAATTGGTCTCCTTCATTCTTGCCTTTTTACCATGTGACATATTTAGTATGAAATATAGTGAAACCAGTGCCAGCCTGGAATTTGGGAGCTCTTGATCCAATTTCCAGTCTTCCTTGTGACAGCAGCATGGCTTAATTAGATTATTGGCTTTTGTATTTCTTTTTTCCTTTCTTCCTTCCTCTGCCCTCCTCCATCTCGCAGCCCTATGTAAAAAAGAGAAAATAAAGTGTATGCTAGCCACCTCCACACATTTTCCAAAGGGTAAGATGGTCTTTCTGGGAATACTGGGAAGTGAATAATTCATGCACTGAAAGACATTTTTTGACCCGAAATACTACAGTGCAAAAGGAGATCTTTCCTGTGTTCACAGACAGCTCCTAGCCTGATGAGAGCAACAAACTGAAAAGACACTTTACAGTAAGGCAGGTACTGTGCTAAGGCTATGTTAAGAGGGTCATTGGAGCAGAGAGGAGGACTTGCAAGGCCTTCCTCTGTGTTGGAGATGAGTGCAGGCCACTGCTGTTCATTGTTGATGGGCGAGTCTTGTGAGGAGCAGTGTTGCGATAAAACTGACAAAGCCTGTTACTTTCTTTAAGCATATGCGTTTCCTCTCCTGATGCCTCACATTTTTAATTTGGCAGAAAAGTGGAGTGCTATTCGGAATCCTACAGCCCACCTGAGAGAAATAAGAGAGCAGCCCAGGAGAGGTGTACTGTTCCTCTGGCCTCATTGGAGCTACTGTAGATGAGACTGGCCAGGGGGGCATCAGGAGGTGTGGAGGCAAGAAAAGTGAATTCAGGCCAGTGACTGGATCTCGGGTTGTACACATTCTTCTGTGTTACTGCTAGTAATGCCTTTTCTGGAAATCATCTCTGTTCTCTGCAGATAATGGCACCTGGACACAGCTATGGCTCGTCTCTGACTACCATGAACATGGCTCCTTGTTTGATTATCTTAACCGCTACACAGTAACCATTGAGGGCATGATTAAGTTGGCCCTCTCTGCTGCCAGTGGCTTGGCACACCTACATATGGAGATTGTGGGCACTCAAGGTGAGTGGAGCCAGCTGAGAAATGAGGTGCTCTATAGACTAAAAGCTATCCATACTGATTTTGTTCTTAGAACTCCTTTTACCAAAAGAGTCAAGGCTGGACCTCAGGAACTGTAATTTAGTCTGAAGGACAGAGGTTAGAACTTTGTTTGTATAAAACCAAAGACATACAAGCGTTCTCCCTATACCTAGGGAAATCTGTAACATCAGCATTCAGCTATTAGACAGTGGCGTGACATAGTCATTTGTTAAGGAGTAATCCTCTCAGATGCCCACAGGACACATGTAAAAGAATGGAACTTAAAAGATAAACCAGTGTGACAGAGGCATCAGTTTAGTAATTTCACACATTCGTTGCTGGGAATAGCTGGCTTATAGACTGCGTGGTAGTTAGATCCTGGGCTCTACTGATCTAGAAAGGTTTTCCTGGAGGGAAAAAAACCTGAAGCTTTGCTGCTCGTTGTTTGTCAGCTTCTAGGGATATTCTGGGTAGGCCACGGTGCAGGTGTGATTCCTGGTGCCTGGTTGACTGGGGCAACAGTCCTTGATGAGCACAGTAGGAAACCAGCTATACCAGCTGGATTCTGTTCCTAGCCTCTGCACTGGTATCAGCAGTTACCATCCTCAGGCTTGTGTGGTTTTGAGAACCAGCCAAGACAGGAGCTTCTCTTTTGAATTCCTCAGCAGCTCTATACCTGAGCTGCTTAGGGTAAAAGAGTGGTAATAGTATTATTAATAATGTTACCTAATACTCAATGTGCTTCTGAGGTCTTTACTTACATTCATGAATGCATTTTCTTCACAACATTCCTGTGAAGTAAGTACTGTCATTCTGATTTTCTGGATGAGAAGACTGAGGTACACATGGGATCACTGGGTTAGCAGGAGACAAAGCCAGGACTCAAACCCACACAGTCTGGCTGCTGACTCTATGCTTTTAACATTTATGCTATCTTTCTTTAAAGATCTCTGTTTTTTTCTCTGCCAGGGAAGCCTGGAATTGCTCATCGAGACTTAAAGTCAAAGAACATCCTGGTGAAGAAAAATGGCATGTGTGCCATCGCAGACCTGGGCCTGGCTGTCCGTCATGATGCAGTCACTGACACCATTGACATTGCCCCAAATCAGAGGGTGGGAACCAAACGGTAGGAAGGCCCTGGCCTCAGCCCTGCTCAACGGCTTTTACTACGCATCCCATATGTGCCCTTTCCATATGCACAGGAAGAGGTGTAGAAAAAGGAGGTGTGGTCCTTGCTCTCAGGCAGCTAGAAGTTCAGTTGAACATCCATGTCCCACACTAGAAAGCAACACAATTGCATCGGACAGATACAAGTACCACCACAAGTACAACTCTGTAGAGTCGTATATGTATAGGTGCTGGTGCTGTTGGGGGTGGAAGGACAGTGGAGGAAGAGAAACAGGAGCAGGATTTGGAAGAGGAGCTAGGGAAAGAGGGGAACATTGCAATCCAAAGGGGTGGTTTGTGCAGAGGCCCTGGAGGAAGCAGGGAATGTGTTTTGTCTGGGGTTTGGAGAAGAGGTTTGCCAAACTAGAGAAGAGGTAATCTAGGGTGGAGATTGAAATACCCATAGGGATCGTGGGCCTGCTTCCCACTTTGTTGAGAAATAAAGTAATAAGGAATGTATGTGGTTGACCTTGCAAGTTGGAAGGAAGTGGAACTCCCTCTTTCTACCAAGATAGAAGAGGGAGTCTGCTGAACCTAAGTGAATTTCCTTCAGTTGTGCTGCTGCTTTTTGTCCTTTAGACCTGAATGATTGCAGCTACCCAAGCCCCATAATGTGGGTCCTGAGGTGATGCCTTGATTTATTATGGGGGATGGTGACTCAATTTGAGGCGCTTACTCACTATTACCACTCAGTCAATAAGGGTGACTTTGATCACCTCTAGAATTAATCTGCACCTACCTGCAGTCAGGTATGATAGATAACAAGAGAAGTTTAGAATGAAATTTAAGCTCAACCCATCACTGTGGCTACATTTAATAAAATGAAAGGCTCCACTATGTCCTTTTCCAGCCATGTGTCCCACAGAGCTAGTAACTCTATCAGGAAATCAAAACAGGCTTCAACAAACAAATCTTGATGGTTAAAAAAACAAACAGGACTGGTGATGTAGTTCCGTGGTAAAGGACTTGCCTAAAATGCAGGAGGTCCCAGTACCACATACATACACATATATACACATACATACTAACTGGTATCCTGCTATTCCCAGGTCTGATATTGCTGAAGTATTTAGGTTCAAGTCCAAAACATGAGAGTGTGCAATGAAGAGAAGTGCTTACTTCGGCTCCCCAAGGGTCCCCGATCAGTACTTCGATTTAAAGAAAACAGCCAGGTGTGGTGGTACACATCTGTAATCCCAGCTATATTTGAGTCTGAGGCAAGAGGATTCTAAGTGTAGCCTGGGAAACTCAGAAAAACCCTGTCTCAAAAAAAGGAAGCTGGGGATGTAGCCCTGGTACCATAAAAATCATAATAATAAAGTGCATAATCTTCATGTTCTATGCGTAACTGTGTTTCTTTTGCTGTTGCAGATACATGGCCCCTGAAGTACTTGATGAAACTATTAACATGAAACACTTTGACTCCTTTAAATGTGCTGATATCTATGCCCTTGGGCTTGTATATTGGGAGATTGCTCGAAGGTGCAATTCTGGAGGTACTTTGCTCTTTTACCTGCTTCTGCTCCTGCTTCAAGTTCCAGCATAATGGTTCACCTAAGGGTGGTGATATTTTACTGCCCCCTCCCTTTTCTTGACAGCCTGTTGGGTGCCTGGTGCCAGATCCCAAGTTACACTCAGGGTTCTCATCAAGGGTGCAGAACCCTGGAAGCAATTGTAGTAAGGGTGTGTTGACAGTTCAGACCAGCTTGTTGAATAGTGTTAACCATTCTGGAGGCTCATTTGGCCTCTTTTTTTTTTTTTTTTTAAAGCATTGACTTTATTATTAGAGGTGGGAAATGCCCTTGGCATGAACAGCCCAGGTTTAATGCAGGAATCTCCTTAAATCGGGGGCAATGTGTTCTGACACACTGGCTGAGCCCCAGGAAGTGAACCATGTTCTTGGGAAACCTTGGTGTTCATGACTGCTGAAATAGTAGAAATTTGCAGGAACACATAGAATTTTCTCAAAATGAGTATTTTTCCCCATGATTAAAAAATATTTGGCATTTGCAATGGCTTATTCATGTCAGAATAGATAATATCAGATTTAGCAGAAAACACTTTATTGTCAGCTTATTTATCTCTGATGAAAGAGATCCCAGGGCAGTGGAAATGGTTGAATTAAAAAGAAGTAGTGGGGCTGGGGATGTGGCTCAAGAGGTAGCACGCTCGCCTGGCATGGGTGCGGCCCGGGTTCGATCCTCAGCACCACATACAAACAAAGATGTTGTGTCTGCCAAAAACTAAAATGTAAATAAAATATTAAGAAAATAAATAAAATGTGTTGGAAAGTATTCCCTTTAAAAAAATAAAAAGAACTAGTAAGTCTTCCAACAGAACCCTTTTGTCTGTTATTGCTCTTTTCCATCTATGATATTTTTGGTAAGATTCAGATAATGGAGGAAGTGCCCAGGTATTATTAAATTTTGATTAGTATATATACAGATAAAACAAATTAAGAAAAATCTGAATACATGGGCCTTAAAATGTGAATAAATTCATTTCTTCTTTCTTATGACATCCAGATATTGGGGCTTAGTATGTAAAAATACTAACATGTATTCACCATTTGCTGTATATAAACTCAATTTAATCTTTACCACATACTTATGAAGATAGTTATTATTTATTACCATCATTTTACAGATGAAGAACATAAATCAGAGAGAGGTTAGGTAAATTATCCAAGGTCACATAACAACTAGAATTGAAGCACCAGCAGGCTGAAGCCAAAACTTAAGCTCTTAACTACCCCTCAGATAATTACCAAGTCAAACTTTGTTTAAAAATCTTTTTTATTAGCTCACAACAGCAGGGCTTTTGGGTTTTTGTTTTCTGGAAAAAGATATGAGAAAATTACATTGGTTTTTTTTTTTTTTTGTGTGTGTGTGTGTGGTTTTGGGGATTGAACCCAGGATGCAAGATGTTGGTAGTGGGGGAATCTGTGCATGTGTTGGGATGCATGGCAACTCTGTATACTTTGTGCTCACTTTTGCTATGAGCCCAAAACCATTATACAAAATAAAGTATTTTTTTAAAGTGAATATTAATTCTTAATATCATCTAGTCAGTGTTGAGATTTCCTATTTATCTCCTAATCTTTTTAAATACTTTGTTCAGATCAGGATCCAGATACATTCCACCATTGCAGTCCATTGAGGGACTTGTTAAGTCTATTCTAGTCTCTAATTCCCAGCTCCAATTGTTTTATTCTTCACTTTATTTTATTTTAGAATCCACATAATTTGTCTAGTGAAGTTTCCCAGCTTAGATTTTGCCTATTGCCACCCATGGATTTCACACATTCTTTCTTGTGTTTTCAATGAATTAGTAGTTTAAATCTAGCAGCTGGAATTGTACCTGGGTTTTTGTTTTCTTTTCATTTTCTTTAACATCCTTCATAGATGTTACTCTGAACTTCTGTTACAAGGCACATAATAGCAGTTATTTCTCATTTTGTGAATTTAGCAACCAAGGATGATCATTGTCCAGATCCAAATTCATTAAAGGTTTAAAAGTCTGATTTCATTAATATTCTGTGAATTACCTGGATTTTTTTTTTTTTTTTTTTTTTTTTTTTTTTTTGCTGTGTAGCCATCAGACCCAGGTCCTTAACATGCTAGGCAAGTGTCCTACCAGTGAGCTACGTCCCCAGCCCTTGAAAGTGAAATTTACCCAGTTATCTATTTGGTTATCAAGATGTATAATTTGTTTTGTTTTGTTTTATTGGCACTGGGGATTGATCCCAGGGGTGCTTAACCACTGAGCCACATCCCCAGCCCTTTTATTTATTTATTTATTTTATGTGGTGCTAAGAATCGAACTTGGGTCCCGCATGTGCTAGGTGAGTCTCTACCGCTGAGCCACAATCCCAGCCCTCTTTTATTTTTTTTTATTTAGAGACAGGGTTTTGCTAAGTTGCTTAGGCCCTTGCTAAGTTGCTGAGGCTGATTTTGAACTTTGATCCTCCTGCCTCAGCCTCCCAAGTTGCTAGAATTAAAGGTGTGCACCACTGCACCCTGCAAGATGTGTTAGTTTAGATTAGAAAAAGCAGGAAAAATACTTGACTCTTTCCATTCATTTACATTTTTCAAAACAATAGCATCCTACAAAGGTGACTGAGGTTTCTTTTGTCAGAATTGTTATGAACTAGAGGATTTAAAAATACTTATTTCCATCAAATTTTTTTAATAATAACTTTATTTATTTGTTTATTGTATGTGGTGCTGAGGATCGAACTCAGTCCCTCTCATGTGCTAGGCAACTGCTACCACTAAGCCACAACCAGCCCTCCATCAAATCTATTAGTGTTATTATTAAATGTTTTAATCTTTGGCCAACTAGTGGCAGAGTTGTGAGGTAGGAAACCAGCCCTTGGCACACCAGAATTGTCCAGAGGAACCAGAAGTGTAGCCCCTTTCCCTATCTGGTGGCAGAGCTATAAGGTAGGAGACTTCTTTGTTTCCTGTGACTTTTCCCATTTACCTGACTTTTGCACCTCAGAAAAGAGTTTTTCAAGCTGAGCATGGTGGATGTAATCTCAGTTACCTGAGATGAGAGACTGAGGCAACAGGGTAGTAGTTTTAATCTTTTTATTCTTGATAGTTTCTGTGCTTCGTGGCTTAATGTTGCAGGTTTCTCATGTGTTTGTTGGGGGGTGGTTTTGGAGTTTTTCTGTTTTTGTTGTTTATTTTTGAGACATTGCCTAAACTGGCCTCAAACTCCTAGGCTCTAGCTATCCTCTTGTCTTAGCCTTCAAGTGTTAAGACTACAGGTCAGTACCATGGCACCCAGCTCTACTCTTGTGTATGACTTGTCCCATGCCTGGAATCCACCACCTCCTCCAAGGAGACTTCCTTCATCTTAGTGGGAGATGACATTTACAAATCACAATATTGTCACTGGTTTTGGAATAATCTCTCCTTCTTTCGTTGATAACTCAGGTAGACATTTTCGTTTCTCCCAGGAGTCCATGAAGAATATCAGCTGCCATATTACGACTTAGTGCCCTCCGACCCTTCCATTGAGGAAATGCGAAAGGTTGTCTGTGACCAGAAGCTACGTCCCAATATCCCCAACTGGTGGCAGAGTTACGAGGTAGGAAACTTCCTTGCTTCCTGTGATTTTTCCTATCTACCTGACTTCTATACCTCAGAAAAGAGTTTTTCAAGCTGAGCATGGTGACACCTATTATCTCAGTTACCTGAGATAAGAGACTGAGGCAGCAGGGGAGTAAGTTCTAAGCCAGCTTCGGCAACTTTATGGGATCCTGTCTCAAAAAGGGCTCGGGTTGGAGCTCCATGATAGAGCACTTTTCTAGCATGTGCAAGACCCTGGGTTCAATCTTCAGCCCATAAAATAAGAATATACCACTCCCAGGTACTCCTTGAGTCTAAAATAAAACTTGTTGATCACCATCATGATGCCACAAATGAAAATTCCACACCTAATCTCCATTGACAGGTCAACCTGACCTCATGTGATAGGTTGCAGTCAAAATGCATGTGCTTTTGGGTGTGGTGGTGCACGCCTGTAATTCTAGCTACTCGGGAGGCTGAGGCAGAAGGATCCACAAGTTCAAAGCCAGCCTCAGCAACTTAGGACTTAAGTAACTTAATGAGACCCAGTCTCAAAAAGTAAAAAAGATGGGGATGTGCCTCAGTAGTCAAGTGCCCCCTCCGTTAAATCCCCAGTACCGCCATGCACACCTGTTGTCCCAGCAGCTTGGGAGGCTAAAGCAGGAGGAGTCAAAGTCAGCATCAGTAACTCAGCAAGGCACTTAACAACTCCGTGAGACCCTGTCTCTAAATAAAATATTAAAAAACAGTTGGAGCCAGGTGCAGTGGCGCACTCCTGTAATTCCAGCAGCTTAGGAGGCTGAGGCAGGAAGGTGCTAAGCAACTCAGTGAGACCCTGTCTCTAAATAAAATACAAAATAGACCTGGGGATAGTGGTCGAGTGCCCCCGAATTCAATCCCTGATACTCTCCCCTCCCCCACAAAAAAGAAAAAGAAAACAAAAATGGCTGAGGATGTGACTTGTGGTTAAACACACCTGAGTTCAATCCCTGGTACAGGAAAAAAAAAAAATCCCTGTGCCAAAAATAAAAACAAAACAACATACACATGAGGTACACTAAACATATTGTATAAAATTATATTCAAGCTCTGTGTATAATAAGATACATGTAAAAGATAAATAAATTTTGTGTTCATACTTGGGTTCCATTCCTGAGATACCTCATTATGTATATGCAAATATTTCAAAATCTGAAAGAATCCAAATCCATAACACTTCTGGTCCCAAGCATTTCAGATAAGGGATACTCAACCTTTACTTTTCTATGGTATTATTCACTGAGCCCTCTGAGGCTGTAGTCATTTGTTCTGGTTAGCTGTAGGGTGCCCTTTAGAGGCACCATCCTAGTATAGAAGAAAAAGGTTCCTTCTGATCACAGATAAGGGAGGTAGGTGGTCAACAAGAGACAGAAACAAAAGGTGTTTGGGAGGTGTTAGACCTGTTGTACTAGAAAAACAGCTATAGAACCACAGGCATGGCCACCTATAGAAAAGAGTTAGGGAGAGGCATCTATATGAGAAGGCTGGAGACTGTAGCAGAAGGGAACGACCATGTCTGAGGAAGTGGTCTTTCTAAAAACTCAGAAGAGAAAGTGACAAGTGTGAAGGAGTTGGGGTAAGGAAAGAGAATTACAATTTGGTACCAATGGTAATGAAATGGAGAGGGACAACATTTGGTGGGAATAGTTGAAATGGGGACAAATCTGTTACATCTCTTTCTAACTAGCATGGGGTTCTGAGGTCTTAGAGTCTTCAGGGGAGCAAGATTGGCCCAGCTGAATGCACATGGGCTGCCTTTTCACTTTGTAACCCTGCTGTTCTTTCTACTTATTTATGTATTTCTCCAACTTTATTTGAGAAATAGTTGACATGTGCTAATTTTAATCTGTGTATATTATGAAAGGATTACCACAGTTTAGTTAACATCTGTCAGTTTAGTTAAGATCAGTATTGTTAACTCAGATTGCTGTGCAGTGCACTGGGCTCCTCCCAAAGTGCTAATCTTCCAGTAGAACAGTAGAGGTCATTTCAGCCTTTTATGAGTGTAACCACTAGAGGGCATTTCTGCCTTTAAGAACCAAATTACTCAGCTCACATTTGAGTGGATGCCTTCTCATTACACAATAGAACAGCATTTTCCAAAATATTCTTCAAGTGCCTCAGGTTAGGTTTACTTGAGAGTAAGGCTGAGAATAAAAGAGCCAGCCTTAGCTGGAGCTTTTCCCTTCCACTACACAGCCTATCCCTCAAGGAAGGATAAGTTTGAGAATCATTTCCCTGCTGAAGGGGCTGGAGGCTGGCAGATTATAACAGACTCAGCCTTGTGGGGAAAGCATCAGAGAAACTAGCCAGTGCTTAACTAAGGACCAGAAAGACTTCTCTGGTTGCAGTCAAGTTGACAGCCCTTTGTCTCTGCAGGCATTACGGGTGATGGGGAAGATGATGCGGGAGTGCTGGTACGCCAACGGCGCAGCCCGTCTGACTGCGCTGCGCATAAAGAAGACCCTGTCACAACTCAGCGTGCAGGAAGATGTGAAGATCTAGCCTGTTCTCTCCCCTGCACACAACCCTGGGCAGCGAGAACTATGTGCAGCTGCCATGTTGAGCGTACAGTGGAGGCCTACCTCTCGTTTCTGCCCAGCCCTCTGTGGCCAGAGCCCTGGCCCCACCAGAGGGACAGAGCCCGGGAGACACGCTCACTCCCATGTTGGGTTTGAGACAGACACCTTTTATATTTACCTCCTGATGGCATGGAGACTCTGAGAGCAAATCGTGTGGAGAACTCAATGCCACAACTCAAACTGGTTGCAGTGGGAAGTCCACAAAACCCGGTGCATCTGGCACTTAGCCAGGAATGGTGAAAGGGTGGCCGGGGAGGGGCTAGGAGGAGCCAAGTTGTTGCCCTCCAGGGACCAGCCCGTGGCACACCAAAGTGGTCCAGAAGTGTAGCCCCTCTCCAGGCGGCTCTGAGCCACGTGCTCCCTTCCTCCTTACACAGACATCTTGAGGACTGCCAGTGGAGACGGAACCTGCTGCCTGTCTGTCCAGCCGTGTGTGCATGTGCTGAGGTGCGTCCCCTGTTGTGCCTGGTCTGTGCCACGCCCTTACACGTGTGTGTATGTGTGTGTGTTTAGGTATGCACTTGCTTGAGCTTTCTGTGCATGTGCAGGCCAGGGGTGTGGTGTCATGCTGTCTCTGCGTGCTGGTGCCTCTGTTCATAGTGAGCAGCATCTAGTTTCCCTGGTGCCCTTCCCTGAAGGTCTCTCCTTCCCTTCCCCCAGACCCTGCCCAGTGGCACTCTCTTCCCAGCTGGCTGCTCTGCCTGCCCTGTGTCAGCACAGTTTTCTATTTCAGGCTGAGGAACCGAAGCTGGCCCAGTTGTCCATTGCAAGAGAGGGTTTTGGGTCAAAATGTGATGCTGGGGGTGGGGGACCCAGGGAGGGCAGGGAAAGAATTTCGGTGGAAGTCTTAGGTGTTGTGGTCAGCCTCAACCGTGGGAAATGAGCTGGCCCAGCACATCGTCCTCAGCAGCATCAAGGAAGGGCCAAGGAATCCAAAGCTAGATCTTGGGATTCAAATTGGAATGTCACATCTGTCTATCCCATCCCAGATTCTACGAACAGCAGTGTATATTTTTGGTGGTGGTGGGTTTGGGGTGGGGAAGGGGGGGGGCTGATTTGGGGGGGAGTCTGGGTGGGAGGGAGGCATCTGCATGGGCCGCCTTTTACTGGATTATCTGATCAGAGTGGAGGGAAGATGAGAGATTTGCATCCACTTCAGGGGCCCTACTAAAGGGAATAGCCTGAGCTGAACATGTTATTTAACCTAAGTATAGTATTTAATGAAGTCTAGAAGCACGGTTTTGGGTGGTGATTTGGTCAGCATATCTTAGGTCTATAATAACTTTGAAGCCATAACTTTTAACTGGAGTGGTTTTATTTTTATTTTATTTTATTTTATTGGGAGGGTCTGGATTTTAACTTTTTTTAATAATATTAAGTTTTTGTAAAAGGAAAACCATCTCTATGTGATAATTACCTCTCAACCTATTTGTTTTTAAAGAAATCCCTAAAAAAAAAAAAAAAAAACTCAAGCGCACATAGCTCAATCACACTGGAAGTGTTTGTCCTTGTACCTGAGCCTGTTCCCACTCAGCAGTGATACTTCCTCTCTACCCTGGGGCTCGGTCTTTCTGGCATTCTGCCCCCATCTGTGAGCACCCCCGCCTTGTGCATTGTCTGGTTGGCTGCACCTTCCCCAGGCGTTTACTCAGCAGATGTGTGTGAGTGCCCACTGGGTGCCCAGCGCCAAGCCGGGCCTGGGAAGACCACTGTGAACTTGACAGGCTTGGGTGCTGCTCTTGGAGCACTGGAGAAGGAGCTAAATCCAGTAAGTGGGTGCCTGCTGTGAGACCCCTGCACACCTGCTTTGACTTTTTATGATTGGTTCTGAGAGCCTTTTGAGCCTGGAATTAACTGTTTTTAAATAAGACCACTGAGGAAAGAGGACCGACCCTGCCCCCCCCCCTCCCGCAACATGTCCTTCTTGCAAAGAGACTACTGGTGGGTAGTGAGGCCTGGGGTTTAGAACCACAGGTGAGACCCCAAAGCACTGCATTCATTCTGAGCCCCCTTCCTGCCCCCAGGGAGGCACATAATGTATGTAGGTGTTGAGCATGCCTGCCTCCAACCCAGCAATCCTGCCAAAGCCTGGGGAGGAGGAAAAGCCCTCCCCCTGCCTCCTTGGTCTCCCCATGTTCCTGCTTTTTCTATTTATTTTCCTGATGTATTGCTTCTTTCCTTGCATTAAAGGAGATCTTCCTCTAACCCTTGGGCCAATTTACTGGCCACTAATTAATATCCCTTAAAATACCAGTTGTGTCACTAAGGGGACCTTATTTCCCCACCCCTGCTGACCTCCCACTTACCCGCCCTGCAGCAGAACTGTGGCGGTTACAGGTGATGATGGAACTTAGGCTCCTGTGCCCCAAGTCACAACTAGCCTCTGGGATCTGCCAACACATGTCCATCCAGTGACTCCCAAACCACTAGCCCACTCCCCAGGGGGCCTTTCTACCCTCACCATCCATGCAGTTGAGCTCCGCCACCTCTGGGGAAGACAGCAGTTTTGGGGGAAATTCCCACACCCACCACTGCTAACACCAAGCGAAAGTTGGGGAGAAACTGAAGCTGGGTTTTTGGCTCCCTGAGGCTAACCCTGATCCATAGGGCTACCTGCACCTCTGGATTCTAGATTCACAGACCAAGTCCAAGCCCGTTCTTATGTCGCCATCAAGGCTCCCGAACGGCATTCTCGGTACTTCTGTTTGTTTTGTATATTTTATTAGAAAGGACTGTAAAATAGCCACTTAGACACTTTACCTCTTCAGTATGCAAATGTAAATAAATTGTAATATAGGAAATCTTTTGTTTTAATATAAGAATGAGCCTGTCCAATTTCTGCTGTACATTATTAAAAGTTTTATTCACAGAGCTTTTGTGGTGCCATGTGTCTTCCATATGGAGAATGACCACCCAGTGTTTGCTAGGGAGTTGGGACTCCGAATTATTTCCATCCTTGCTGTCCAGGTCTGATGTGCACACCATGTGCAGTAGATCATGTTCAGAAGAAGTGCACATCTGGACATACTAGGTCTTCCTGAAACTTGCTTTGTTTCATAGAGGGTGGGCCTGGCATATAAGGCAGCAGGAGACACTGAGCATCCTTGTTGGAGGCTTTGTATTTGACTTTATCTTTTAGCATTTTTCTCTGTTTTTTATAAGAGGGTCTCAATCCTGGTTTTCACATACCACTAAGTCTTTTTTTTTTTTTTTTTTTTTAAACATATTTATTTATTTATTTATTTTTTTAGTTATTGGCAGACACAACATCTTTGTTGGTATGTGGTGCTGAGGATCGAACCCAGGCCGCACGCATGCCAGACGAGCGTGCTACCACTTGAGCCACATCCCCAGCCCCAACCACTAAGTCTTAAAGGCAACCTAGAGCCATCCAGTTTTTCTTCCCTTCTCCTAAATTGAAATTGTGAACTCTGCGGTGATTGCATGACTGATATGAGAATCTTCAATAGTTCTGCTGGTATTTTCAAGAGTTTGGGAGATTGTGAATCCTATACCTCTAGGCTGAGAGGATCCAAAATAGCAAGTGCTAGAAGCATAAAGTTTCAAATTTAGATGGTACCCTAAAGGTTATCTCACCCACTCCCGTGTAGTATCCTGCCAGGTGACACGCCTCACTCTTAACACTCTGGGCCGTGACTTCCATCTGCAGACTGCTGCTCGGTAAGAAAGGACTGGGAAACCTCCACGTGCCTTCTACAGGTTTCTCTCTCTCTCTCTCTCTCTCTCTCTCTCTCTCTCTCTCTCTCTCTCTCTCTCTCTCTCTTTTTAAGAGAGAACTTTTTAATATTTATTTTTTAGTTTTCGGCAGACACAACATCTTTGTATGTGGTGCTGAGGATCGAACCGTTTCTCAAAGCAGTTATTCTATGTAAGGTCCTTTAAAATTTGAAGGCAGCTGTCATTCAGTTAATATTAACAAATACTTATTGAAAATGCATGCTAAGCAATGTGCCAAAATTTGCTTTATGTATTTTAACTGCTTTAATCTAAAGAACACCCATATGAGGTTGGCATTATTCTCATTATGGATTAGGAAATGGGGAGATTAAAGGAGTCAAGTAAATTGCCCAAGATTACAAAGTTTAGGGGTGGAAAAGACCTTGGATCCACAAGCTGCAGCCCCTTAGCCAATGCACTATCCTGCTCTGTGGTTCTGTGGTCTTCACCAAGGCCAGTTGCTTTCTCCTGAACCTGGTTAAAGCCTCAGGCCAGGAAGGGAGCATAGCACTAACTGACAACACAGATAGAACAAGAATCTACAGGATGCTTGATACCTACCTGAAGGTCATCCCAGGACGAGTCCCACCTCTTGGGCTGAGTAAAAGTCAGCCACCTTCTCCCTCCATCTGGCATGCAGACAGTATTTTGAACTCAAATTGAGTTCATTTCACGGTTGAACCTGTCCATTGCTACAGCCTATCACTGATTTTAAATCCTGGTTATTACCCAGATTTTTCCATTGTTCTTCCATCTCAAGCGGTCAGATTGGAGAAAAGTAACTTACCTCTGTAAGTTTGCTTCAATTTTGCCACATATTCCAGTAACCCAGACAGTTACTAATTAAATTGTCCTTGTGTCCCGGCCATAATTCTTCTCTTGACAAAGATAACAGCAGAAGCCCAAGGCCCTTGGTGAGGTATAATTGTATCTGCTGCATTTCTTTGATCTATTTACCTGTTCTTTGAAAGGAAAGGCAAAGTGCTTTTGTAGTTAATCTCAACACAATTCAAATGAAGGCCCCTTATGGGCCATCCTTTGAATAATTGGTCACCTTGCCAGGCATAGACATGAAGCACAATAGAGATGGGTTAGACCTTCACCTTTACCATTTCAAAAATCAGGATGACGCCCTTTCTGGCATCTCTTTCTGTGCCCTTGAAAGTTACTTTGTCTCATCTTTGTAAGGTGTGTAATAGGAAATCTGAATTTATTTGGTTTTTGTTTCACACATTTTAAGTCTCTGATCCCCAAGCCATGTGTGTTATGATCCTAACAGTCCCACAAATGTGTTTGTTAAACACAACCAAAATAAAATAAGTAGAGTTCAAGCCATTGACCAGGGAACATGAAAGGGATGCATAATAAAGGTGGGGGGACAGGAAGAACGTGTTGGATCAGGCCAGAAATGGTGTTATTAATCAGGGTTCTCCAGAGCAATAGAACCAATAGGATGTGTATTGATACACATAGATAGATAGGTAGATAATAGAGAATTAATGTTGCATTCTTGTCTGAAGGCAGAATCCTTCCTCAAAGCACCTCAGTCTTTCAAGTCCTTCAACTGATTGGATGGAACCCACCCACATTATAGAGGGGTTATGTTTGAATAAATATCCCCCAAAGCCTCATGGGTTAAAGACTTGGTCCCTAGACATGGAACTGCTGGGGATCTCTTAAGAGGTAGGGGCCTAATGGGAGGTCTTTAAGTCAACGCAGGGTGTACTGCCAAGCTTGGTCCCTTCCTCTCTTTTGCTTTCGGGCTGTGAGATGAGTGCTTTTGCTCTGTTGTGCTCTGCCACCATGATGTGCTGCCTCACCACAGGCCCAGAGCAACTACACCAATTGATCATGGACTGAAACCCCCAAAACCGAACATCAAAACAAAACTTTTCTCTTTATAATTATCTCAGGCTTTCGTTGTAGTAATGGAAGACTGACTAACACAGGATATTCTTCTTTAAGTCTACTGATCGAAATGTCAATCACATCTAAAATATACCTTCTTGGTAATACCCATGCTGCTATTTGACTATACAGCTATAGTCTGTAAATTGTTGGGTGTCCCATGGTCGGAGAGGTTTTAAGGAATAAGCCAGATAGATAGTCCTGGGTCCTGTTTTTTTGGTTTTGTTTGTTTTTGTTTTGGTACTGGGGCTTGAAACCAGGGGCACTTTACCACTAAGCTACATCCCCAGTCCTTTTTATGTTTTTTTTTTGTTTTGTTTTTTTTTTTTGTTATTGTTATTTTGAGGAAGGGTCTCTAAGTTGCTGAGACTGGCCCCGAACTTGTATTCCTTCTACCTCAACCTTCCAAATTGCTGGGATTACAGGCATGTGCCACAGCACATAGTGCCCTTTTGAGAATGCTTGTTGGAAACTCAAGATGGGGGCTAATGGTGTGGGAAGATTTCAGGGAAAATTGGATAGACTATTTTTTGAGCACTATTAATGCATAAATCAGTAGGCAGCACACAAAGATATACAATCTATGTTCCCTGCCCCACTTCAAGGAGTCTAGAGAGATCAGATATACAGAGAGATAATAACAATAAGGCAGATTTTGGCAAGTTGTATTATAAAACAACATGGCAGGTGTCATGGAACCACAGGTGAGGGGTCTCAGGAAGGAAGAGATATGGCCCTGCCCTCCAGGCTTGCATTCCTAGTGCAGGGATATCCACAATGGAGGAAGATAAGCACTCTGATAAGGACAAGGCAGAACACTGGGTGAACACAGGAGCCTCTGGAAGTTGGAATCAAGAGAAGAGACATGTATTTTAGAATAGGCACTGGCCTGCTGGCTGAGAAAAAAAGAAGGGACTTTAATCAAAAAGAGTGTTGCCATTCAAAAGTCACAGGTGCTAGGGGTGGCCATGGAAAAGAACTCAAGGGTCAGGGAGGGAGTCTTTTGGAGGTGTTCACATGTTGAGAAGTCAGGGCTTCATTCTAGGACCAGAAATGGCAATATATAGTCTCAATGCCATCACTTCTCCTGGGACAGTTACCTTGGACTGTACTAATCTATTAGCAATTTTTCCTCTTGAGTTTTATTCAACAGCTAGCATAATTATTGCCCCATAAGTTAAAATCTATCAGCTGGGCATGGTGACTGACACACACCTATAATACCAGCAATTTGGGAGGCTGAGACAGGTGGATTATAAATCCAAGGCCAGCTTAGGCAATTTAGAAAGACCCTGTCTCAAAATAAAAATAAAGAAGGGCTGAGTATGTAGCTCAGTGGTAGAGTGCTTGCCTAGAATGCACTGAGTTCAATCCCCAATACCACAAAAGAAAAATACCCTAAGATGAGATAATTTATAAACAAACTTTACTGCTTACCGTTCTAGAGGCCAAGATCAAGGTGCAATCAGATTTGGTGTCCAGTGAGGAGGGCCTGTTCACACTGATGGTGCCTTACCATGTGGTAGCAGAGAGGCTGACGTAGCCTACCTCTTAACACTGTCACCTTGGGTATTAGGTTTCAATATGAGTGGGGGGCACCATAAATTTTGGGGGGGACACAATCATCAGATATTAGGTTCCAACATGAATTTGGTGTTAGAGGGGGACACACAATATGGTCGTGTTTGTCTTTTGAGAAGATCACAGTACTGACTTTGAGAGGCCATGGCAGCTGGTAGAGCAGGAAGAGCTGGGAGACAGGGAGAGACAGCGGGGAGGACACACAGGTTTGGGCATGATCAGAAGTAAAGCAGGGAGAGTTTGGGCCTGGCAGTCTTGCATGTGAATTTGGGGGTTGGGGAAGTTGGCCTGCATTGTGCTCTTCCCCTGGGAGAGGAAACTAGGGATTAAGCAACTGAGCAGGTGTGTTTGCCAAGAGGAAAGAACCTGGGGCCCTAAGAGCTATCATTTTCTGTCTTCACTAGGTGTCCCTGTGCAAGAAGGTAAGATGATATATACTCCATGACTCAGGAGTGGTGCTGTAAAGAAAACTGTGGTTAGCTTCCCTTTCTTCTGCCTCTAACTTATTCAAGCCAGAGATACCCTGCCCCCCAACATCCAAGAGGCAAGATAGTCCTTGGCTTCTGGGAGAGACTGGACCAAGACGCTATCCATATCAACACAAAGGAACTGCCTCATCCAACTGGCCTCTGCTCCCAACCCCCCTAGAATTGGGTCACTGGACTAGGTCACTCCTGCTCCTGAACTCTCTCCCTAGCGGGGATTCCTCCAGCACCAACACAGTAAATTTTCCCATGGAGAATGTTGGCCAGTAGGAGCCATTAAGAAAAACAACCACTCCTTTCCTGGCCAGCTGCCCACCAACTGTTCCATGCCACCTGCAAGAGGCAATGCTATGCAATTGGGAGCCCAGCCCCTCATTCCTGATGGACCAGCAGCCAGCTGAGTCCCAGAACTTCTCCCTCCTGTCTTCCCAACTCAGAAACAGCAGCAGCACCCAGAGAGGTGTCTTCTGGCCCACTATTCATCTCTGCCAGTTCTGGGTCCTGAAATGACTGCTAGAGCCTCAGACTCCAGAGGGGGTCTGAGCTTCCACAGCTCTAGCCTCAAGTGCTCAGGGATGTCGGAGGGGCCAAAGTCAGCTAGCTGTTTTTATTCACCCTTGGGGGGGGGGCAGGTGACTTGAGGGTGTGTCTGAGCAAGGGCTTGTTCTGAAGAGAAGGGGTGTTATCTAGGCTTTGTCCATTAGCCCCTGTTGTCTAAGCTCCTTTGCCAGATCAAGCCCCATCCCAAGAAGCTGACGGATTAACAACCAGCTGAGTCCAAAAAACCTGGGAACTCAATATGAAAGACAGACTTGCTTTGGAATAAGATATAGTTTGAGCACAGATGTCTGAAGAGCTGAAGTGATGGGGTACTTGCAAGAAGGCTGCAAGTAGGAGGAAAAGGGGGGGAGGCATCCTAGTATATGAAGTCTCAGGCAGTGTGCAGAATGCTTCTCCCACCCCCAAACTTGAAAGGGCTGCAGATAGGATGAGAAGAACAGATGCTAGACAAGAGGCTCTGGCTTAGGAGGAAGTTATGGAAAGTTAGGGAAGGCAAAGCTTTAGGGCTCTCATAGACACTGTAGCAAAGGCTATTGCTGTCTGTGTAATGCTGTGATTTTTTTTCCTTCCCAGTGAATTGCACCTGCAGCTTGGGCAGCAGTAGCTTTTATCACAAAAACATTTCCTCACTGTGATAGGTGTGAAATTCCTGAACTCAGTGACCAGCTATGCACAGATCCTCCTAGGAGGTACAGGGCCATAAGGGATCCTTAAACATGGCTGGGAGTCCAGGTGGAGTCTGGTTTGAAGATTTTTCCACCATAAAGCTCATGACCACCAGAGGGCATCACCACTCCATAGTACGGCATCCCTGGGTCCCGGCTTCTTCCTGGAGAAATGGGGGAGACCGGGAAGAGGAGGCAGGCACGGATCCCTGAGCTCTTGGAGAGCTTCCAGTGGCTGAATGAGCAGTCTGAGTCAGGAGTCCTGGGTTCTAGTGGCTGTTTTGCTACAGTCTCTTCCCACCCCCCACCCCCCGCCTCTGTTAAATAAGGGCTTGGACCACACCAGATCCCTTCCAGACCATAACGGCCTTTCTGTCTCTGAAATTCAAGGATTTGAAGAAATCATGCAATAGCTACCCAGAAATTGCAATTCCTGAGTTCACTCTTACTCTGGGGTTCTCTAGGGCTTTCTTTGTGCCTGGCAGGAGGAAGAAATTAAGATGTGAACTTCAGTTCTCTGATGGTGTTCTCTCACTTGTAAGCAGAGAGACAGCCTGACCTGCATAAATTGAGGGGAGTCTCTGCCTCCACATCAGTCTCAAAGAGGACTGGAGACCAGGCAGCAGGTGCTATTTGGCACCTGCAATGTCCTTGTCTCCAGGTAGAGACAGGGAGGCATCTGTTCAGTTACCTGCTGGGATAGGTGGAGTGGTTTCTTCACAGAAGAGGTTGCACAAGTAGCCCATCTGAGGATCCCTTCAGGGATAAGTACTGAGATGAATACAATAGAAACCATGGAGCCTGCAGCCTTCACACCTCCTCCCTCCTCACCACAGATGCCGTCTGTCAGGAGCAGGCAACAGACGGTCCAGGGGTCCATCTGTGCTAATGCTCACAATACAGTCCCATGTTTCCCCACCGACACCCCCTCGGCCCCTCAGCTGATGGCCACTTGGTGGTCTAAGGCGGGAGAGGGGAGGAGGGAAAGAAAAGCACTAAGGGAGCTAGTTCTTGATTCACAGCCCCCAAGCCACCCCTGCCCAAAAAGCATCCTGCCATCCAGACTTGTGCAATCACTGAGGGCTGGAGTAAAACCCCCTCCCAACATCTCCTGGGAGGCTAAGGGTCCAGGGCATGGGGGTGGGCACAATTAAGGAGAAAAGGTAAAGAAGCAAGTTAAGTGAAGTGGGACAGGCAGAGGCAGAAAGATTTTCCTGGTCTTCCCAAGTGAACATGGCCCTCTATCCCTTTCACCCTTCAGGTCATGGGTCTAACACAGCACCTGTACAATATGCCACTGCTTACCAGACCAAGAGCCTCTGTAACCCCAGCGTGAACCAGTCCTTGGCAAGGAGCAGGACTTAAACATGAGAACTGAGGAAGACAGCAGCACCACAGGGTGGCTAGCTTGCAGCTCTGGAACCAGGTTACCTGGGTTAGTGGTACTAGGGGTTGAACCAGGGGTGCTGTACCACTGAGCTGTATCCCCCAGTCCTTTTTTTTTTTTTTTTTGAGACAGAGTCTTGCTAATTTTCCTAGGCTGACCTTAAACTTCTGATCCTCCTGTCTCAGCCTCCCTAGTCGCTGGGATTACAGGTGTGTGCCCATGCACCGGGCAAGGCTGCCTGGGTTTGAATCAGCTCTGCCACTGAGCAAGCTAGGCCTAGTTACTTACCCCTCTGGGCCTCGGTCCTCTCATCTGTAAGGGATGATAATGGTACCTGTTTCTTAGGGTTGTTAAGAGAACCAAATGGGTTAATACAAGTATGCAAAAGCACACAAAATGGTGGGCAGAGCACATGGTAAATGCTCCGACTAGAGGAGGAGGGGACTGAGAGGGATACGCAGCCCTGGTCTGCGTGTAGTGGCCAATGTCCTGATATGGAGTCTCCAGCTTGTGCTGACGCCCTGTGGTAGCTAGCCACTCTATAGACACCACATAAGGGCCTTCCACTTCCTCCTCTCACTTCTTATTTGGGCACTACTGACGACAGAGACTTAAGCTGGGCCATCCCTGCTCTTCTAGGGCCTGGCAATCATGGTAACAAACAGCCTGGGGGATGGTCCCTAAGGCTGGGACCGAGAATGACAGAGCACCGCTCCATCCAACTCTGAGCCCCCACTCTGCTTGGGCACATTCCCAGCCCCATGAGTCAACATTACGGTAAGGATCTGTCTACTGGGAAAGCGGCACCTGGGCTCCAGCATCCCGAGCTGAGGACAGGTTTATCTAGCAGAGACCACCAAGGAGGGACCTCATAATTAAGTCTCCTGCTTTCAGGTTTTTCATATTTTCCCTTTCGCCTTAAACATGGGAATGGGAGACAGCCTCTTTCAGCACTTCTGAGATAACTTGAAAAGGAGAAATTCTGGGTCCTCTCACTCCTTGAGGGCTTCTGCGCAGTTGGTACAAGGATGTCTACTCCCTCCTTCTCTGGGGACCACGTTACTCCCCATGCACAGCCTCACCGCCTCTCTCCCCTGGCCTAGAAGACCCTGGATTTCGCCAAATCTTCCCCCAAAAGTTCTTACAGAGACCTCCTACTGTGCCATCTCTCCATGAATCATTAAAGCCATCCATTCCCAAATTTCAAATCTCGTGCAATACCTCCTCACAGACCCCACTCAAGGTACTAAGGGCCCCGCCGGGGATGCCCTGGCTCCGCCTCCCCGCGGCTGCTAGTTTTCCCCCAGCGTTGAGCGCTCTGGTCTCCAAGTTTCCCCAGTATCGCCAGCTGTCGGATGCTGTGGGCGGGGCTCCAGGGCAGCGGCCCCCGCCGGGGGAGGAGCCTACCGCACCGGGGGCGAGGCCTCTGAAGGACGCCTCCCTACCTCTCCGAGCCTATAAAGGCAGGCCACACGCGGCTGGTTCGGCTGGCATCCCCCAGCCGCCGCCTGCGCCTCGGAGTGGAGCGACCGCCGCTTCCGAGGGGCGCCCAGCGCCGGAGCCATGACCCTCCGCCGACTCAGAAAGCTGCAGCAGAAAGAGGAGGCAGCGGCCGCCCCGGACCCCGCCGGTGGGACTCCGGACTCGGAAGTCGCTCCCGCCGCTCCGGCCCCGACCCCGGCCTCGGCCCCCCCTGATGCAGCCGCCACCCCTGGACCCACCGGGGACGAGCTGTATGCGGCGCTGGAAGACTATCACCCTGCCGAGCTGTACCGCGCGCTGGCGGTGTCTGGGGGCACACTGCCCCGCCGAAAGGTGCGTCCCCTTCAAACCCTGCGCCCCCAGCCTCATTACCCAGCAGTGTACCTTCCTCAGGGCTCAGCTGATCCCCACACCATTCTCTCCTAGTGGTCCACTGAGTCCTCCACCTTCCACCTCGCTGACCTGGGTCGACTCCCCTTGTTCTCCAGAAAGCTCAACCCCCCCCCCACCAGCGGCCCCCGCTGCTCTGTGGCCCCCGCCTCAGTGCCGCCCCCAGTCTCGCTGGCTCTCAACTCCACTCCCCACGCGCCGCCGCCCCATCTCCTCCTTCTCTCCTGCCCTGATTCCTCCCAAGCATCCCCTTTTTCCGACTACCTCCTTCGGGGTTGCTGCCTCCCCCCACCCTGGGTCCCGCCTCCTGGTGTCCAGGTGTCTCGAAGCCCCCAGGACTCCCTTTGTCCGGGCTTCTCTACTTGCAGACGGAGGGGTGAGGATGGGGTCCCATTGCTCGCCCCAGACAAGTTGAGGGTCCTAGAGCCCTGGAGTAGGAGACTGGGGCGGGGGCCGCGTCGCCTGAGTTCACACGCTGCCCAAGTGCTTGGGGCGTCGTGGACCCCAGAGAGCACACCCTTCCGAGGGGGTGCCGGGGTTCCTGGGCTAAAGCGTCTGGTGTGCGGGGTGCCAGGGCACCGCTCCCTGGACTTCAGGCGGACCGGACGCGGTGGGAGGGGTCGTGGGGCGCCGCGGGGCAGGAAGGATGCGGGCCTCGCCCGCCCTCTGCGTCTCCCCCTCCGTGAGGCCCTTCCTCTGGCTCAAGGGAACCTGAGCGCTCAGAAGCAGAGATCCAAGACCCAGGTTAAGGAGAAGGGACTGGTGGCCTTTCCCCATGCAGTCCCCCTCCTCCTCTCCTACCCCCCATCACCCCCCACACAATGAACAGCTTGTTGAGAATTTGCATTTTATGAAAATCGGGATGAAAGACAAAGGGGTCTCTCTGTGCTGCCCAGTCCTTCTTCCTTGTTGAAAGAAGGGAAGTTTGGGAACTGTCCCCACCCATAAGGCTAATCTTTGGTTCTGAAGAAAGAGAGCCCCCTTCTCTTCCTTGTCTTGGGGCAGCTTGGTGACAGGGTTAACCAGCGCACAGACCCGGAAGGCCCTGGGCTGTTTTGGCACGTGAGGAAAGGGCTGGAACCAGATGGGGCTTTCATCTTCTAAAATTTTAGGGAGGGAGATTGCTTTAATTTATCAGGGACTCTGAAGATGCAGGGATCTTCAACTTTGTCATCTCTTCACCCCAGAACAACCTCTTAAGTATAGTGAGACTTACTGACAAGTTTGACATCTTCAATTTTTGTTTTGTTTTGTTTTTTGTCCCAGAAAGTAAGATACCCAGGTGTAGTTGGGCACACTGGCTACCTGCAACTGAGATCCACAGCTGGTCCCTGGAACAGGCTTTATTCTAGGAGACTTGGCACTTCTGTCCCCCACTCAGCCATGTTCAGGTTAGAATTGCCAGCTCTTCAAGCCTGAGTTTCTTACATGAGCTCTCCTAAGCCACTCACTGTCTGGCTGAAAAATTAGATAGAGACCAGACTGGCCTTGGGTTCCCTGGAGTACTTTGATAGGGGAGCCCTGTATTTCTTAGAATCCCACTGAGGAAGAGCCCCTGCTTCAATTTTTGTGTTCTGAAAGACCTGAACCCCCTCCCCCACAGTGATGGAGACCCTTCTAGAGTCATGACCCCGCCCCAAACTTGGAAACCAGCAGGAGACCTAGGGGTTTATGCATATGAAACCAAGGAGAACAGTTGTGTTAAGGAAACCCTGGGAATGATATTAATAGTTGCAGTAGTGGCAAATAATTATACCAGGAACAAAGCAGGTGTGGATTTGGGAAGAGACAGACAAACAATGAGAAACGGGGTGCGGTGTCCAGAACTAGAGGGACATCCCAGAATGAGGTTCTCAGCATCTGCCCAAGGGCAATCCCCCTCTCACCTGTCTTTACTGTCTTCCCACCTAGGGCTCAGGATTCCGCTGGAAGAATCTCAGCCAGAGTCCTGAACAGCAGCGGTGAGTCACCCCCACCAGCCCTTGCTATGGTCCAAAAGAATGAAGTGCTGGGGTGGTAGGCAGGGGGAAGCAGATACAGCATCTCAGCCCAGCCTGGGGGAGTCATTCTCTTACTCTTCAGCATGGCTCTCCCGCTGGGAGTGAGGGGCAGGTGTGGGTGTGGGCTGGCTGAAGGGGTGGCAGAGAAAGGAGGCAGGGATTTTTGAATCATTAGGTACTCCTCAGCCCACCCCCAGTCCCTGCCAGTTACCCCTCCCTGGAGAGATGTGAGATCTGGATGATGGGTGGGGGAAGTAGGGGTAATGTTCTAAGCCATGACTCCAGGACTTCCGTGAAGCTGCCTGGTCCAGCAAGTCCAGTGGGGTTCCAGCCTGTGACATCCCTTTTAGGAAAGACCTAAGGTGTGGTACTCACCACAGGGCCTGGGAGCCCATAGTTTCCCTTCTCTCTCCATGACCCATCCTTGATTTGAGTCTTGATTTCTCTGAAATGGACCAGCAAATTATGATCTACTGGTCAGATTGGCCTGTTTGGCCCATGACCAATATAAAAATTGTCTATATATATTTTTTATATATATACATATATATATGGAGAGAGAGAGAGAGAGAGAGAGAGAACATGCCACTCACCGTGGTACATGCCTATAATCCCAGAGATTTAGGAGGATGAGGCAGGAAGATTGCAAGTTCAAAGCCAACTTCAGCAATTTAGCAAGGCTCCAAGCAACTTAGCAAGACTCTGTCTCAAAAAATAAAAGGGCTAGGGATATTGCCCATGGGTTCAATCATTGGTACCATAAAACCATTTTTTCCAGGACTAGGAATTGAACCCGGGCTTCATGCATGCTAGGCAAGCACTCTATCACTGTGCTATACCCTCCAGCCCTTTTAATTTTGAGTCAGGGTCTCACTAAGTTGCCCATGTTGGCCTCAAACTTGAGATCCTTCAGCTTCAGCCTCCCAAGTAGCTACAATTACAGGCATGTGCCCAACTCATTTTTCAAAAATTAATCAATTTTTTTTAGGATACTGGAGATTAAATCCAGGGATGCTTTACCACTGAGCTATACCCCCTGCCCTTTCAATTTTTTATTTTGAGACAGGGTCTAAGTTCCCAAGGCTGGCCTTGAACTTGTGGTCCTCCTGCGTCATCCTCCTTAGTCACTGGGATTATAGACGTGCACTAACCAACTAATTTTTATATTTTTAAGGTGTTGTAAAAATAAAAACAACCATATATAACAGAGGCAGTATGGGGTTCACAAAGAAAACCTAAAATATTTAACATCTGGCCCTTTGCAGTTAAGTTCACCAGTCCTTCCAGAAACTCAGAAAGCCTGACACAGAACTTCCACACCCCCTGGGCCTGCCCCAGTACACACATTGGGGGCGGGGGTGGATAACAACGGACCTGCCCTTCAGGGTGAGGGCTCAGATGGGAGCCGGCAGTGCAGTTTTGAGGGAAATATCTAGGTCAGCCTAGAAGTTGAGGGGCCTGCTCTCTAGGTCCTTTCTGAGGTCCTCAGACTTGAAGGGGCCTTAGGAGGCTGCTTTAACTCTGCCTCTGGCTGGCGGGAAGGAAGGGGGTGGGGATGGGCAGAGGAAACTCTGGGCTCCCCCAGCAGGCCAGGACCTGGAGTGGCTCCAGACCATTGTGTCCGGCGGGCAGGCCTTCAGTGCGGGAAGGGGCGGCCTCAGGCTCCCCTCCCCCAGCCCCTCACATCTGGTGGGCTGGCCCCACCGCAGCTGGGAGGAGCAGCTGTGGTCTGTGCTGAGCCTCGTGACTGGCCTCTGGGGGTGGGGCCGTTCTTTCCCCTGAGTTCTGTGGAGCCGGAGGAGGCTCCAGGCTGGGGCCGAATCTGGGGCCTCAGCTTGTCAGTGAGTGATACTTGGAGCTCACCAGAAGACTGGAGCCTTCTAGCATAGTTGGCCCCACTGGGGCCAGCCATTGCCAGTGCCTCCATCCCCCACGCTCCATGGGGACAATTTGCTTTAGGTCTGGAAAGGACATTCCAAAAATCTGTGATGACTGTGAGCTGTCACTGGAGACTGTTGAGTCTTTTCTAGATGTTCTAGGCCAGACTCCTGCCTCCTTGGACACCTGAGGTCTAAGACTGCTACAATCCTTTAAATTTTAACAGTCTTGATTCCTATGTCTCCCACAGGAAAGTTCTGACTCTGGAGAAGGAGGATAACCAGACTTTCGGCTTTGAGATCCAGGTGGGAAAAGCTGTGTACAGAGGGTTGACAGTCAGGAGGCCAGTCTGAGGGATGCATGAACCTATCTGTCTGGCCTTGTTTGTTACAGACTTATGGCCTTCATCACCGAGAGGAGCAGCGTGTGGAGATGGTGACCTTTGTCTGCCGAGTTCATGAGTCCAGCCCTGCCCAGCTGGCTGGACTTACACCAGGTGGGACCTGAGCCCAGGACACTGGGCTCTGGGAGTGGGTATGACCTTTCTCCCAAGGAAAGGGATGAGAAATCGCTCCTGAAATCAGTCTTCCTTCCTCTTCCTATTTTGAGAAGACCAAAAATAGAATCCAGGCTTAGGATCCAGGCAAAATTTACCATTCACTGTGTGATCTTGTTCAGCCCCATCTGCAAAATGGGGTAATAACACGTCTACCCATCACAGTGTGGTGAGGGATTCCCTGGGCACAGAGCCAGGGCCTGGTAAGTGGCGGCTGTTGCTGCAGGGCTACCAGCTGCTTCCTGCTGGCAGCCTGGCAATCCAGCATGGGCAGGAGCTGGGGAGAGGCAGCATTCCACTGAGTCTGCCTGTCATGGGGTCAGGGCCTACCCTGTCCCAACCTGACTCGAGTCTGGGGCACCTAAGCATGTCCTCTAACAAGAAAATGATGCCTCTGGTAGAAGACCCCTGAGATCCAGGCAGAATCCCCAAGTCCCAGAAAGGGGCAGCCTGGGACTCCATGAATTGACTTCACCTGCTCCATTCTGTCAAAATTTTTGTCCCGTACCTCATTGTTTACTTACTAGCAACCCTTGGATAACTTTGCAAAGTAGTTTCCCACCCATTCTTCCTCCTGATCATCCCTGAGGCAGTTCCAGCAGGGTTCCATACTCCTTTTTTACAGATGGGAAAGGAGCTTAGAGATGCTGGCCTGCCCTGCCTGGGGTCAGAACCTCTGCAGTGGCACTGGAGACTCACCTTGGGTCCAGTGTTGGTTTCCAGTGGGGGTGGGGGAGAGAGAGAGAGAAGATGGACAAATACCTTTATTTTGTTTATTTATTTTTATGTGGTGCTGAGGATCAAACCCAGGGCCCCGCACTTGCTTGGCAAGTGCTCTACCGCTAAGCCACAATCTCATCCCCCTGCCTTTACTATTTTTTTAATCTATTTTATTTATTTCTACTTCATTTTTATCTATTTATTCTGGATGCTACTTATTCTTTCCTGTCTTAACTGAGTCTCACATCAGGCTAAACAGAAATAACCAGCTCAAGGGGCAGCCCAGGGCCCTGGAAGGGCTCAGCCTTTGGGCACAGAGTTTCTAAAGGGTGTTGGGTATGTGAGAGTCTAGTCCTTCTGAGGTCGCAGGTACCTAAGCTGGGGTGCTAGATCTGGATAAGCTTGTGGTCACTGCATAGGGAGGAATGGCTGTGGTTTTGTGATTATGTGTTTTGGATGAGGTAGAAAAGACACCCAAGAGGTCTCCCCAAAACAGTGAAGGATTCGGGGGAAGGAGTTCAGGAGTATTCCTCAGGGGTATCGCTCCTCTCCTTTCTGGCCAAGGTAGAGGACTAGAATTCTTCCCTCATGCCCTGTGGAGCAGATGCTGACCACCTCTCTGCCTGGCAGGGGACACCATCGCCAGTGTCAATGGCCTGAATGTGGAAGGCATCCGGCATCGGGAGATTGTTGACATCATCAAGGCTTCTGGTAACATTCTCAGGTATGCACAGGTGGGATGCCTGGTGCCTGGGCTTAACCTCTCATGTTTCCTCAGCCTGTGGGCTCACTCAGACTTTGGTTCTCTAACTCCTCAGACTGGAAACTCTGTATGGGACATCAATTCGGAAGGCAGAACTGGAAGCTCGGTTGCAGTACCTGAAGGTGAGGAACCCAGAGTTTGACCAACCTCCACTGTCCACTTCCCAAGCCCCTGCCCTTCAGGCCCCACCGTTTTACTGGTTCATTCAGCCGCTGACCCTCCTTTAACCTTAAGGTTTCTTCAGTCTACTCCCTGACCCCTGTCTACATCCACGTCCTGCTGGTTTAGTGCTAGCTCCTGACAGCAGGGCTTGGTATGTCTTGCAGCAAACCCTGTATGAGAAGTGGGGAGAATACAGGTCCCTAATGGTTCAGGAACAGCGACTGGTACATGGTAAGTAGACTGGGTATGTGAAGGACCACTTACTGCCTTTCAGACACCCAGGTCTGTGATTCCCCCTCATAACCAGTGAGCTACTGCCCCCTCCAAAGCGAAGAAGGGTTTGTTTAGCCACTACTTTGAGTACCACACTGCCCTGGGCTGATGCACACATATTTTTTAGTTATTTTCAAATCCTTATGACACCAGGGTCACAAACAAGATTTAAATAAGCTCTCTTGTGTTGATATCATCTCCATATTCCACATGAGAACACCCAGGCTCATAGAGCTTATTTAATTGGGAATTGTGGTACGCGCCTGTAATCCCAGTGGCTTGGGAGGTGGAGGCAGGAGAATTGGGAGTTCAAAGCAGTCTGGGCAATTTAGGGAGACCCTGTCTCAAAAATAAAAAAAGGACTGGGGATGCGGCTCAGGGGTGGAGTGCCCCTGGGTTCAATCCCTGGTACAAAAAAAAAAAGAGAGAGAGAGAGCTTATTTAAATCTTGTTTGTGACCCTGGTGTCATAAGGATTTGAATTTATAATTGCTGTTTTACAGATGGGAAGCTGGGGTTCCCAGTGGAGCCTCGCCAGAGTCACATAGATAGTCAATAGGAAGGAACTGGATCTCTTACCTGCTCCCCCGCCCCCATCCCTAGCAAAGTATGCTTTGACCCTAGGCCTTAGGGGCTTCCCTCATTGTCTTCTGTCCTGGCAGGCCTGGTGGTCAAAGACCCAAGCATCTATGACACTTTGGAGTCCGTGCGCTCCTGCCTCTACGGTGCAGGCCTGCTCCCCGGCTCCCTGCCCTTCGGGCCTCTGCTTGCGGCGCCCGGGGGTTCCCGCGGGGGCACCCGTCGGGCCAGGGGCGACGCTGAGGACGCTGTCTACCACACTTGCTTCTTTGGGGGCACCGGCACGGAGTCCCGGGCGCTGCCGTCCCCGCCGCCCCCGACGCGTGGCCCCGGCCCGAGCCCTGCAGAGGCGCCGACCTTGGTGCCCTGCCCCGGGCCGCGGGCCACGCTGAGCCGCAGCGCTAGCGTTCGGTGCGCGGGCCCCAGCGGGGGTGGCGGCGGGGGCGCGCCTGGCGCGCTCTGGACTGAGGCTCGGGAGCAGGCCCTGTGTGGCCCTGGCCTGCGCAAAACCAAGTACCGCAGCTTCCGCAGACGACTGCTCAAGTTCATTCCCGGACTCAACCGCTCCCTGGAGGAGGAGGAGAGCCAGCTGTAGGGGCGGGGGCGGGTGGGGGAGGTATTTATTTATTTATTCATTTGTAAAAGCCAGTGCTCAAAGTGGGGTGGTAGCGCAGGGCCCAAAGGACCCCAGGAGCCCAGAGCAGCGGGAGAGGGTCCTTGCGAGCCCTGGCCAGCCTGATGGTTTCTCTGCTTTCCTCTGCAAAGCAAGGGAGCCCAGGCCTCTTCTCCCGTAAACCACAGTAGGAGTCAGGAAAGGTGGAGAACAAGCATTCAGGGTCGGGAGAGGTTTGGGGACCAAAGATGGATGTGTTATCCTCCAGTCTGGGTCAGTAGTGCCTTGTGGGGTGTCCAGGAAAACTCCTCCACCTAGAAGGGGGTCCCTGCCCCATGAAGCCCTCTCCTCAGCTTTACTTGCTCCCAGCCCCCTTAGCCTTGGGGAGAAGTGGCCCTGGGTGGGTCATTCCTCTACCCTACACACACGCTATTCCAGGGGATCAGAGGGCCCTGAGGGGGCAAGGTGCTGGTCCCTTCCCTCTGGCTTGACCCCTAAGGGCTTGGCCCCTCCCAAGGGCCTATAACTAAGTTGGATCCTGCCAGGAGGGGGTCCTGGGTTCTGTGCCCCTTGGGGAACAGGATTGGGCATGTTCAGGTGGGGTGGGGACTGCTCAGACTGCTCCACCATTTCGCCTATGTTGCTTCTGAAACACAAACTGTATAAAATTGACTGTTTTTTTGCATCTGTGTCAGTGTGGTGACTGCCTGAGGGGGAGGACTGGGCTCGGCAAGCTCTGACTTCATCGCGCACCCCCCTCCAAACACATACACTCACACGCACTATATTTACACCTCATTTTCTTGCAGCCTGAAGCCAGAGAAATAGTCTGGGAGGTTTAACCTACATGTATGGGCCTGAATGGGAGCCCCACACCCTCTTCAGAACAGTGCATCTTAAGCCTCCCTCCCTGAGTACCCACAACAGCCTTGTCTAAAACCCTTCACTATCCCTAAATCCCAATGTGAATGTTTGCTTCCCTTTTTCTTTTCCAGCCCTTCAGGTCTCCCTGTAGGGACAAAAGCCAAATCAGCAGGGCACTTTGCCATATCCACCCAACAGCCTGTCTCTGGCCCAGTTACTGGTCACCCCATTTTTCTAGAGCTCCTCAATGGGAAGCCATACTTCAAAAAGGAGATTCTAACTCCTGTGCTGCAGTGTCCGACCTCTGCCTGCCTCCTTATCTTGTGCCCCCGACTCTTACTCCCTGCTTTGGGACTGGATGCTGGCTGTCCCTGGCTTCAGGCCCCTCCCTCTGCACGGGCTCTTCCCAAGGCTGACTCCTCCAGTTGCAGGCTCTGCCTTCCCACCTCAGCAAACATGCAGTCACCCTCCTCTGACACAGCCCTCTTTTCTTTCCATCACAGTAAGCACTGCCATCCAAACTGCCTGAGTTCTGACAGGTTCTGCATTTTGCCTGCCCTGCCCACCTAATAGGTTGCACGCGTTTACAGCAGGGCCCAGGACTGTTTCTGTCTGAGTCACTGCTTTATTCTTACCCAATCCTAGCACAGTAGGTCCTCAATATAGTGTGCCAAAACATCTCCAGAGGTGATCACCACCTTCTTTGAGGTAATCTAGGGCAAGTGAGATGTCCTAGGGTCACACAGCAAACTAGCAGTAGAACTGGGCCTGGGGCTTAAGACTCCAATTCCAGTGCTCCTCCCTGACAGTAACCAGCAGACAGTTGTGGTTTCAAGAGAGGTCTGAGTGGACCCTCCCCTGGCCAGGCCACCTCCCCACACTCTCCCTCCTGCCCCATAGTGCTGGCCTCCTGAATGGGTTCCTTGCTGCTTCTATTTCCTCTCTATCTTCCATCCTTCACCATATAGTAGTCAGGGCAGTGTTTTAAAAAAAAAAAAAAATCACAACCCTCTGCCTAAAATCCATTATGGCTTCCCCTGAAATAAAAGAATAATCAAACATTTTATCATGGTCTATCCATAACACATCTCTCTGAGCAGATTACAAAAACCATCCTGTTCTCTTGGCTAACAGCAGCCACACAGACCTAACCATTTGACAAATGGCAACCTTTGTGCAGTACCCAGACTCTGCAACTATATTGGGATGCCCTGCATGAGAGTCTCCAGGATCTCGTCTCTGCCTCTTCCTCAATTTCAAATACGTTCTCTTTCCGTATCATTTATTTATTTATTGGGTTTCAGGGATTGAACCCAGGGGTGCCTTAGCACTGAGCCACATCCCTGGCCCTATTTTGTATTTTATTTAGAGACAGGGTCTCACTGAGTTGCTTAGCGCCTTCCTTTTGCTGAGGCTGGCTTTGAACTCATCATAATCCTCCTGCCTCAGCCTCCTGAGCTGCTGGGACTAAAGGCGTGCACTGGCTGCCAGAGCACTCTTCTTTTCAAGATGATTCTTCATCATCAGGTCTCAGCTTAACATTACCTCTTCAGAGAGGTTTCCCTGATTTGATCTGACATCATTCTCTGTCCCCATTATTCATGATCTTGTGTACCCTACTTTTTTCTTTATAGTACTTTCTTTCAATTTGTAATTATACCACATCTTTTGTTATCTGTTTTTTGCCTGGTGAGACAGGACCCCCAGGTTTGTTTAAAGTCCCAGGGCCTAACCCAGAGCTTGTCTACATAAAGCAGGTGCTCAGTAAACGCTACTGAATGAGTGAATGCCTTGAGGCCAACCCTGTTCAGGTGTAACCACCATCTCTCCACCTCAGCCCTGCAAGGGGGTGGCCCCCTGTGCTCCATCTGTAGCTGGCATCTGTGGGTCCCTCCTGTGAAATCCCTCTGGGGCAGGGTGGTGGCTCCAGACAGGCATCTGCACCTGTCTGCCCTATGCTCCCTTGTCCTGAGAAGACAAGACATTTGGTGAAGAAAATGGAGCTTCCCCAAGCTCCATGTTTGCACAGCTGCTCTGCAGTGAGGACAAACACCAGCTCTGGGCTCAGGTCAGGGGAGGGGCCCCACACCTTTGTTCCCAGGGCCCTGGCTGCCAGGAGACCAGCTGCCTGGCACAGCCTTGCACCTTACTTGGAGTGGGGGCTCAGGGGCCTCCCTGGCTTCCTTCTTCCCAGGCGATTGCTAGCCTGTCACCCATAGCCTGTCCCCACCCCTGCTGTGCAGCTGGCCTGGGGAGGGATGTCGGGATCTCTGACCCAGGCTGATGGGGGTTCCTGGCTGCCCATGCACACCTAGGGGAGGGGGAAGTGGTCTAGGGTGGAGCCAGATCCCACCTCTCTGTGGAGGGCATGACGGCACCCGCACAGCAGCCTCCTGCCGTGTAGGTGGATGACAGGGAGTGACTAATGTGCGAGCTGTGATGCTAAAAATTAACCCAGGGATCGTGTTTGGTGGAGGGGTGGGGGTGGAGAGGAAAGGAGCAGGGACTCATAATATTGTGTGGCCGGTATTCCCCCTGCCCTGTCTCCCTCTCTCCCCTCCCACCAGCCTTCTGCTCCCCTCAAGGCCTCAGAGGATTCTGGGGGACCCCTTCCCCCGTCCCAGACAGGGTCCCCAAAAATTCCAGGAGAGAAAAGTGGACTCCACTCCAGGTCTGGTGTGGGGTGAGGACATGGCCCTGTAGATGGGGCTCTGGTCTGAGGTCCCTGCAGAGCCCTGCATCTGCCCCATCTCTCCAGCAGAGTGGCTTTGTGCCCCTGCTTCCCTGGTCCTCTCCCCTCAGCTTGGGCCAAGGGCAGTGGGGAAGCAGATCAGCCAGGGCATAGAGACAAAGGCAGCTTCCCAACAGCAGGCTGGGTCCCCAGGCTGTGGGGACGGCAGCTGCAGAGAGAAGGGATCGGGGGCTGACTCCATGTACCCCTCACTTCACAGTATATCTGACAGCTGTATATCACTGGCCCCATTTTACAGATGAAGAAACAGAATGAGAGAGGTTAAGGTAACAGGTACCTGGCAGAGCCAGGATCCTCTCATGTCTGCTTCAACAGCCCGGAATGGAAAGAAGGAAGGCTTCCTGAAGGAAGGGGCATGAGGACAGGGTCACAGAGATGGCGAGGAAGGAGCTGACCCTGTGAGGTAGGACTTGTAGAAGAGAAGTGGGGGTGTAGGAGGTATGTGAAAGATTGCAAAAGGGGAGAAGGTCGGGTCTAGAAGGATCAAGTTTCCAGGAATGAAAACATTTCCATCAGAGTGAGGGGAGAGGGAAGGCTCTTAGGACTTAGTTCTGAGGGATCATAAATGACTTTGGCTTCAAAAAGCACATTGTAGGCACATGTAAAAAAACATTTAGAAGTGACCACATGAATACAGGTATTTTCCCCTGGAGATCAAACTAGAGAACCTGAACTGGATGGCAGCAGGAGGAGAAGAGGGCTGATAGTAGAAGGTACTTTCTGCTCACCAGTCAGCTGCTCATGAAACTGGGGAAGTGAGGGAGGCTGTGGGATTCCCCAAGGTCAGGAGAGACGTCAAGCTGTCTGCTCAGGAGGCTGCCTGGTCCCGCATTGATGGGTTGATAAAATGACCTTAAGGAGAGAGTGATGGGCTCAGGGAAATGAGAGAGAGGGCCATGGGGCTGTGGAGAGGGCAGAGAGACCAAGGAGGGCTCCTCAACAGAGTATAATACCAGAAGAGATGATATACTCAATAGTAGAGCAGGGGGTGCTGACCCCTGGTGGTGACCTCAGAACGCTGCACCTCTCTGAGCCCTGACCACACAGGATGGAGAGGGGACAGAAGCAGACAGGCTTGAGCTCCAACATCCTCTCTCCCTCCTTAGAGCCGTCCCTTCAGCCCTTCCTCAGCCCTGTTGCATATTTTTACAGAACTGAGCCTTGTCTGACACTCCCCCCACCTTCCCTCAGATCTGGTCCCACTGCCTCTCCTCACCTCCCACTGCGGGTTCCCAAGTGGGGAAACCCTGCCCCCTTCACCTCTATGACATGTGCTGGCATGAGGGCCTGGCACCAAGTAGGCATTCAAACAGCTTTGACTAAAGGCAGGAATGTCTGAGTGAATGAATGAACAATATGTACAAAATATGGAACTTAAGTGATTTCAACCAACATATTTCTCTGGGTAGAATACTGCATGGTTTGAAAGCTTGTGGGCTGGTGTGGGGAGGAGGATGAAGCACACTTGCTAAACTACCAGACACTGGAATTTTTGCTGTAAGGAGACCTAAACCTCAGTGAATATTCCCTTCCTGGGCTTTGGCCTTTCAGGAGAGAACATGCAAATTTATACAAAAGCAAAAATTATGCAAATGATACCCCTGGGTCTCTTTCCCCACTGCTCCCCAGCACAGTCACGTAGGGCTCCCTCATCGCTGGTCTGGTCAGCAGCTTCCCAGAGTGACAGCCCCTCTCAGGTCACAGCACACCTAACTCTCCAAATTTTGCTCTTGATTGAAAGACTTGGTCAATCCTACTTTCTAGCCAGGTGCAATGGCACATGCCTGTAATCCCAGCTACCAGGGAGGCTGGGGTGTAGCTCAGTGGTAGACTGTAACACAACCGAAAAGACTCCAAAGCCAGGTGCTCCTCTATAATCCAGCTACTCAGAAGGCTGGGGCAGGAGGATCCTGCCCAAGACCTTGGGACCCTAGTTTCCATCCTCAGCACTGCAAAAAGAAGAAAGAAGAAAAAAGAGAGAACACAACTACCCTGGATGCTTCAGAGAAGACCCCTCCCAGAAAAAACTTGTGACTCCAAATACTGACAGAACTCAGCCACCCTGAGGTTGGGTCTTCCCAGGGTGTACGGGACTTGAAGACAGGCTGGAATCATTCTCTGTTCCCTAATGTCAGCTTTGTATGGGTAATGGCTTAGACTGGGAGCTTTGGGAGGGTGGGGACACATCTGTGACAGGGGATCTGCGGGCTGCTGGGTGCAGTGAGTGCTCAGAGGTGGGGCAAGGGGAGATGAGGTGCTAAAGCACACAGCTGGCCATGGCTGTCCCTTCAGGATTTAGGTCTAGACCAACATGGTGGTGCTTGGGGTTGGAGTCCAGGAGCGGTTTGGGAGGCTAAAGGGCTGGATTCAGGTGCCACTCCAGTGGAGTTGGCTGGACACTTCCCTCCCCACCATCTCCTACCCTCTTCTACTTCTAGGTTCAAAGGCTGGGGGCTGAACTGCAGAGACCGCGCCCCCAGAAGCTGGATGGGGGTGGACGTGGGGACTCTGAGTTGTGTTTTTCTGGAAGCTGGGAGGGAAGCAGGTGGCAGCGCCTGAGTGAGTAACCGCCTCCCCGGAGTAACAAATCTCTCAGCCTCAGGAAGTCCCACAGACACGGTGCACCCCCTCCCCTCGCCCACGCTGGGACCTTCTCGTGCACGCCCACCAGCTCCTCTCGCACCTCCAGCTCACGCCCCGCACCCCCGCGCGCGCCGGGTCCCATCGCTGGAGCCAGTGCGGTCCCCGCGGCAACCTCACCAGAGGCTCCTCCCATGGTCCCTGTCCCAGCCCACCTGCTGCCCCGCTAACACCTCTCCCCGCAAGCCCCAGTCCCCCGGCTCTGCTCCTGGCTTCCTGGGTTCACCTCTCGCTCCAGGGCCCTGGCCTGCGGGGGGCGTGGCTCGGGCCGGCTCGCCGAGCGGTGGGGCGCCGTCGCCCTCTATTGGCAGCCTTGGGCACTGCCTCCCCGGTCTCCCCGCCCTTGGATGGCTGCCTAGTCCCAGCCCTTCGTTGACCTCTCGGCCTTGCTGCTGCAAGGCTGCAAGGACTGAATGTGTAGATGTAGGTTCTTGTCCCAGTTAGGTCACAGGCTCCCCGCGGGAGAGTCACGGCCTCTCTGGGACTCAGCTTTCTTCTCTGTGAAATGGTATCATGAAGACTAAATGCAAAACAAAGAAGATAAAACTTTATATATCAAAAGGTAGCATCTAAATATGAAACTACTTGTTATAAATGTTAAGAATGGGGCTGGGGTTGTGGCTCAGTGGTAGAACGCTTGCCTAGCACCTGTGAGGCCCTGGGTTCGATCCTCAGCACCACATAAATAAATAAAATAAAGGTATTGTGCTCAGCTACAACTAAAAAATAAATACTAAAAAATAAAAATAAAAAAAATAAATGTTAAGAATGTTCTTCCCTACCTTCTCCGGGTGGAGCGATAAGCTTTTTCTCTGCCCCTGGACCACAGTGGGAGGACAGGCATAGTTCACCCCAGGAGGTCATCACATGATGTATAGCCTTGATCTGTTTTCTATGCATATAAATATTCATGTTTGAATACAATGATGACCATTTGTATTAAATGCTGTTTTGCAGCCTGCCTTTCTTTCTCCTAGTGCATAACTTGAGGTTAAAAGCCCTGATTCTAGAGTCAGGCACTCTGGGATTCAAGTGCTTGCACTGTGAATTTATATTTCCATCTTTGAGCAAATGCATAATCTCTGCCTGTCTCAGCCACAGTTTTCTCATCTGCACCATGGTGGCCATGCCAGGAATACCCACTTCACAGGAGCCCTGCATATGTCAGCACAGTGCATGCCTGCTGATGTCACTGTTCCCAGCAGGACTATTCTTCAGCCACCGGACCCTTGGAGTCTGCATGGTGTTCTTCCTCACGTGTCATAATAGAAAGCAGCTGCTTCTTTAACCTGCCTCCCTTTCCAGCATTGCTCTTCTTTTTGGTTCTTTTTAGATACGCACGATAGTAGAGTGTATTTTGACATATTACACATACATGGAGTATAGCTTTTGATTTTTGTGGCTGTACATGATGTGGATTTACACTGGTCGTGTATTCATATATGAACATAGGGAAGTTATGTCCGAGTCATTCGACTGTCTTTCCTATTCCCATTTCCCCTCCCTTCCCTTCATTCCCCTTTGTCTACTCCATTGAACGAACTTCTATTCCCCCACCCCTTATTGTGTGTTAGCACCCACATATCAGAGAGAACCTTCAGCCATTGGTTTTTGGGAATTGGCTTATTTCACTTAGCATGATAGTCTCTTGTTCCATCCATTTATCAGCAAATGCCATAATTTCATTCTTCTTTATGACTGAGTAATATTCCACTGTGTATATGTACATTTCTTTATCAATTCATTTGTTGAAGGGCACCCAGCACTGCTCTTGACCGCTCGGGCCTCATTATGTTTCCGTATGTTCAACATTTCCCACCTTAGCCCCTTCCAACTCTTCCTGTGTCTCCAAGGCCTTTGCACAGATAGAGGGCTCTTTCCCTCACTTTACCCAGGCCTTGCTATATTGCTGCCTCCTTAGAAGTCTTCTCTGATAAATTGCAGTCTCTAGCCTCAGGCAGTCTCTAGCCACTCAACTTGCTCTATTTTTCTTGGTAGCATTTCTCATTATGTGACATTCTGTTATATATGCTTTTATCTGTATTCTTCTCCTAGAATGTATCTGCATGAAAGACTGGGACCTTTTTGAGATTTTTGATTGACCTCTGTGGTTCCTGCACATAGAAGGCCCTGGGTAGAGTTTTCTGGGAATAATAGATTCATTTTTCTCCCTTGTAAGAGCCAGCAGTGCCACTTATGTCCAGTAGAGGGAACCACCACACAGCACTTGGAGGCTGCTGGGGCTGGTATTAA
The DNA here is from genome assembly GCF_021218885.2 of Marmota monax. Taxonomy (NCBI): domain Eukaryota; kingdom Metazoa; phylum Chordata; class Mammalia; order Rodentia; family Sciuridae; genus Marmota; species Marmota monax. The sequence continues at coordinate 32,797,707 of NW_026695227.1, forward strand.
GATGTGAGATATTTATAAAGTCCACAGGCTTCTCTCCTCCCACTCTGTGGGTGCTCCCAGGGCTGCAACCGGAAACAGAGGCCCCCCTGTGCTAATCTTCCCTGGCAGCCTGGAGCTGGCATGCCTTGGCCACATCGTCTGGTGTGCTTTGGTGCCCGAGATCAGAATATCCTGCTCAGTGGCTTTGGACACACCCCTTAGCAGCTGATGCTTCTAGACAGATCACACCCTGTCCTTGGCTCTGCAAAATGAGGGCAATGACAGGAGTGTGCTTCTTGCTCACGGGTTTCTGGCTGTGAGGTCCAGACAGAAGTGCATGTGAAATGTTTCATGAATGCAAATATCAGACAAATAGCATTTATACACATCTTTACTGGACTGACAAAAAAAGAGAAGATATTAGGATACTTTGCAAGACTAAATGAAAGCTGGTTTATGGGGGAGATTAAGGTAGAGAAGGAAGTTAAAAATAACAAGTATCTTTCACCAAACACTTATTTTGAGCCAAGGCTGAGGAAAGTGATCTGCAAACATTGTCTAATTATAACCAACACTTACAGGGTGCTGACCTTGGGCCAGGAATTCTTTAAGTGCTTTATGCATACAAACACACGCCATCCCAACAACAACTTGGGAAGACAGGCAGTGTCTCTGTCCCATTTCTACACCTGAGGAAATTGAGACACCCCGTGGTGACTCTCTAACTAGTCCAAGGCCACATACACATGGCTGGGACTTAAACTGGAATGACCCACCCCTGGAATGTGCTTTTAGGTCCTGACGGGCACAACTACATCACAACGGAGATATTATGCATTTCCCAGACAAAAAACTGAGGCGCATTAAAATTTGAAAGCTCGTTTGGAACCATGTGGTAAAGAAGTGTATCTAAGCCCAGCTTCACCCCCCACCAAGCTATACCTCCCATGAGGAAGTTAAGGAGGGGCTGTTTGGTGGCCAGGAAGTGGAAAGTGTGCTGACAGGCTGCTCGACTGCTCACAGTGATTCTGTCCAGGGCTGTAGGCTCCCCCAGCACCTTGGAGGGTCTGGCTTAGTAGTAGGGGGTGGGAGTAGCCACAAGTGCCCCTCATCCCAGCCCCTGGCTTCCAGCCTGTTACATAATCTTCTCCCTCCCCAAGACTGGAAATAGCCATGGCTGAACCGGGCTGTGCTAGGGGGCATGATGAATGGTCCCCAGGAGCATCAGCTGACCGCCAGTGCTCCTGAAGTGACCTGAAGGCCCTCAGTAGCTCAGGTTACCCAGCCCTCCCTGGGAGGTGGCCCTGCCTGACTTGCAGGAGATAGTTCCAAAGTGGCTCTGTGTCTGGACATTTATGGTGTGAGCGCCGGAGGGATCATCCTGCTCACAAGGCATAACAGCAAAGGCAGATCCAGCCGAGCTACATCCACCAGGCATCTCCCTGGCTGGCAGCCAGGTCCTGGCCCAGAGCAAGTGCTGTGAGATCTCTGCACCCAGCACCAAGAGAACTAGGAGTTCTGCTCCTCCAGGTGTTCTGCTAAGGGGTTCCAAGGGAAGAGGAAGAGGAGTTCAAGAAGTCAGGTACTGTGACACACTTGTAATCCCAATCTCTTGGGAGGCCGAGGCAGGAGAATTGCAAATTCAAGACTGGTCTGCACACCTGAGTGAGACTCTGTCCCAAAAAAACAAAGAGACTGAGAAACTGGGGGTGGGGTGGGGCGAGGCATGTGCAGAAGTAACTAGGGCTGCAGGCACCATTATTCTAGAACTGCATTCTAGCCCCTCCCCTACCTCACAGACACAGCCCAACAGACCACTGCACTATGGCCCCTGCACCAGAAGGAGGCACCCACATACTCTAATGCTCACCAGAGAGGACTCTTCTTCAGGAACCAGGCACAAGACCCCCGCCCATCAACTTCTGAGAGCCCCCTGGCCAATCTTTCACAGACTACCTAAGACACTGGAGGGTTTGGGAGAGTATGTAGAGCATGTGTTACGGATGATGTTTATTCCAGATCTGTAATCCCAGTTGCTCCGGAGGCTGAGGAGGATGGCAAGTTCAAGACCAGCCTCAACAACTTAGTGAGGCCCTAAACAACTTAGCGAGACCCTGTCTCAAAATTAAAAAAATAAAAAAGGGCTGGGGATGTGGATCAGTGGTTAAGTACCTCTGGGTTCAATCCCTGGTACAAAACAAAGAAAGAAAGAAAGAATGATGATTATAAGTCAGTTGTGCACTTTCAGAGGCTGAACAGGAGGATCACAAGTTTGAGTAATTAAAACAAAGGTTGGGATGTAGTTCAGTGGCAGAATGTTTGCCTAGCATGAATGTTCAAACCATTTCATGAGTTTAACTAACTATTCCTCAAGACATGAACAAAAGACAATCTCTCCTTAAGAATATTAATGCTTTAGAGGGCTGGGGTTGTAGCTCAGTGGTAGAGCGCTTGACTAGCACATGTGAGGCTCTGGGCTCGATTCTCAGCAGCATATAAAAATACATCTTAAAAAAGGTATTATGTCCATCTATAAATAAAAATATTTTTTATTTTTTAAAAATTCATTTAAATTTTTTTTTCTTAGTTGTAGTTGGACACAATACGTTTTTTTAAAAAATATCTTTTTATTTTATTTTATGTGGTGCTGAGGATTGAACCCAGGGCCTCGCATGTGCTAGGCGAGCGCTGTATCACTGAGCCACAACCCCAGCCCCCTTTATTTTATTTATATGTTTTTATGTGGTGCTGAGGATTGAACCCAGCTCCCCACACGTGCTAGGCGAGTGCTCTACTGTTGAGCCACAACCCCAGCCCCTAAAAATGTTTTTTAAAAGAATAGTAATGCTTTAAATAATCTAAGAGTTAACTTGCCTAATTATTCTCTAGAAATCCCTTCTGTGGAGTGACACTGACAGGGAACTGGGATCTGTTAGGCCATGACCTTGGGAACCCTATGACAAGCAGGAAGGTCACAGTTGGAGAAGTGTGGGACATTTTCTAAAAGAACAATGGAAAGCCAGGTGTGGTGGTACACACCTGTAATTCCTGTGATTCAGGAGCCTGAGGCAGGAGGATTGCAAGTTCGAGGCTAGCCTGGGCAACTTAGCAAGACCCTGTCTCAAAATAAAAAATAAAAAGAGCTGGGGATGTAGCCATGTTGAAAAAGCACCTGGGTTCAATCCCCAGTACAAAAAAAAAAAAAAAAAAAGAACAAAATGAAAGGTGAACGGGTTGCCCCATCTTTCTGGCTACAGCTCCCCTGCCCACTGATGAGATGGACACACACACAGTGATGCATGCCCACCACTGCTTGGCTTGATGCTCAGCTGTTGGAGAAGGATTCCTCTCCAAATTCCTGCAGTCCTCTCTGTGCCCAGCTACTGCCTAGGCCTCCACCCCTCCATGTGGGCCTTGCCTTGGGCTCCTGGAGTTCTGAGCACAGGGCCAAGGCATGGGGGACACAGATCACAGTCTTTTTTTTTTTTTTTAATTTTTTAATATTTATTTATTTATTTATTTTTGGCGGACACAACATCTTTGTTTGTATGTGGTGCTGAGGATCGAACCTGGGCCGCACGCATGCCAGGCGGGCGCGCTACCGCTTGAGCCACACCCCAGCCCCCAGATCACAGTCTTAACCCAGAGGGTTAAGGGGTACCAGCCCTCTGCTATTGACCTGGATGGGGAAGGAGTTGTCCTCCTCTGGCACCCTTGTGCCTGCCTGCATGTCTCTCCAGCACTCTCCTCCAGGGCTTGTCACTGGTAACCAGAGCTGGCTCTGCAAGTGAGAATAGGAGGAACAGAATCTCTTGGCAACCGGGACAGCAGAAAGATCCAGCTAATCTGGGTGCCCAGGCAAGCCAGGGCCCCCACAGCCTCCAGGGCGGCCCCTGCTGGCCAGTATCACACCCTCAGCCAGGATGTTTAAAAACTACCTCCTTCTATCAGGGAACTCTAAGTTCTAGCCTGAGCAAGGAAGATCCTTTCTTCCCTCCCCTTCCTTGCTCTTCTCGCCCCTGCTTTCTGAGTGCTGGGGATTGAACCCAGGGCCTCACACATGCTAGGCACAAGCTCTACATTGAGCCCCATTCTTCATCTCACTTCCCTTTTCTTTAATCCTCTCTTTACAGCACAGAGAGACAAGCACAAGGCAAAAATTCATAGACCTCTCTGGGGGTCCCAGTTTTGTGGTAAACCATGAAAGGCAGGAAAAATCATTTTACCTCCCTGAACCTCAGTTTCCTCTCTGGGAGGCAATGGCACAGCAGTTCAATGGATAGTTTTCAAAGCTACACTGGCCTGCTACTTTTTGCATATGACAACCTCTTGGAGCCTCAGTTTCTTCAAACTAAAATAGCACTCACCTTACAGGGCTATTTAAAGAAGAAAGAAGAGACAAGGAAAGTTGTTAACATTTGCATGGCACAGGGCCCTTAACTGCTCTGCCAAGCATTCCTCTCTGGTGGCATCTCCCAACACTCTCTCCCTCAGTCACGGGCTCCACTCAGTCACCTTATTCTGCTGCTCCAAGGAAGCAGGCTCTGTCCTACCTTTGGGCTTTCCCACATACTGTTCTTCCTGGAACTCCCCCTCTGCCCTCTGACTGACAAATCTCCCTCTGTTTATAAAAGACTTCTTTGGAGAACAGAGTCATTCTCTAATATCCCACCTTCAAAATTACATTATTTACTGGTTAAATAGCTCATTGACATCCTGTATTTCATTCTCTTTCACTATGGTTTGTGATGCTTAATTATCTGTCAGCTTGACCAGGCTAAAGGATACTCAGTTAGCTGGTGAAATATTTTGTTGGGGGGGGGTGTATGAGAGGGTTTTGCTGGAAAAGATTAGCATGGAATGATAGACTGAGTAAAGTAGATGGCCTTATGGATATGACCCATTCAATCCATTAACGGCCTGCAGAGAACAAAAACCCTCAGGAAAGGTGAATTCATTCTCTTCTGGAGCTGGGACATTCATCTTCAACATTAGAGCTCCTGATTCTCAGGCCTTCAGACTCAGATGGCATTTACTGGATTAACTGGGGTTCCAGCCCACAGATAACAGATTGTGGGCCATCTTGGCATTATCTCCTGAGCCCATCCCTCATAGTTAATGTCTTTCTCTATATCTATATATACACAGCAGTTCCTTGATATATACTGATGATATATGTATCTTCCCCCAGGATATCAAAATCCTAGGATATTCACATCCCTTATATAAAATGGTGTCATATTTGTGTGTGACCTATTTACCACCCCTTCCCTATACTTTAAATCATCTCTAGATTACTTATAATACCTAATATAATTATGCAATTAGTTGCTACCCTGTATTGTTTAGGAGGAAATAATGGTGGGGAAAGGTCTGTATGTGTTCAGTACAGATGCTTTTTTTTTTTTTTCAAATATTTTCAGCCCAGGATTGGTTGAATTCATGGGTGGTTGGATTTACAGACTCAGAACTGAGGATCTGGAGAGCTGACTGCATATGCTTTTGGTTCTGTTTCTCTGGAGAACTCTGACCCATATAACAACAGGTATTACTGATACCAAGATTGTTCAACTTTTGAGCCACCATACCGGACTGGAACTACCTATCAGACAAGGACTGTGTCTGTTTTTTTCTCTGCTGTGTCCCTTTGGAGAAAGTTTTCCGAGGTGCTTTCCGAGGCACGGTCCAGCTTTCTGTATTGCTTTCTTACTTATTCAAATTGACTCTCTCCAAATTGACAATAATTTTTGCATCATTGCTCATGTTCACTGAATTCCCAAGCAGCGGGGTCTAACTGGACAGACAACCCCATAATTCACCGTCAATCAAACTCCAGTCCTCTTGGGACTGGATGTAAGAGCTTTGGGATAGCAAGTCCCCACAACAGCTCCCTACAAACTTCATTCGGGACGCCTCTCATCCCTCCTCTGGGAACTTCCATCCGGGCGATGACGTCTATTTGCATACAGCAGACCCAAGGATGCGTTGGCTCAACAAGTGATTTGCATACTCTGGTGCTATTGGTTGGTTGGGCGGCACTGTAGCCAATGGTTTGCCACGGCGTTTACAGAACGCCGGCTCCTCGCCCCGGGTGATGTAATGGAATCCTGGCTGGCCCAGCGGGCTCCCTCCAGACCGCCTTGTGACGTAGTGGCTTCCCCGGCCGCACCCGGCCCTGCAGGGACTGGCGCGGGGCAGCACTGGCTCAGGGCAGCATTGCGGCCCCCGGAACGCAGCGTGGGGCTTGGCCAGCCGGGGCCACCCGCATTGGAGTGGCCCGGCCCTGTTCCTTCCTGCCCGGCGTTCCGGTCGCTGGGGAGCGTCCTCAGGCCAGATCCCATGCTCATAGACGTTCAGAAAAATCTGGAAGCAGACACCAGAGAATGACCCAATTCCTACTCCTCTGGGAATGGGATTACGGACTTCGCACTTAATCAGTCATGCAGTTTTGTAATATTTGCATTTGTTTACAATGAGCATGTTTGATTTTGTAATTAAGTTACACAGGATTTTTATTTATTTTTAATAAAGAATCCTGGCTTGGATTTAAGAGAAATGTCATATTAATTCCAGCAGTTATGCCGTTTCCGGCCTGGTGACCTCGATCACTTTCTCATGCTGGCCCAGATGGCCGGCCATGACAATCAGGGACAGCAAATGTGGAGGCACTAAGAAAAGCACCGAGCGGGGCCACCTCTTCCTTATGCAGATCTGAGCATGTGACCCCAATTGGGTGGTGCCCTTGAACGCCCCCATCGCTGGGACAGCCCCAGGAAAGCCCTGTCTCTGTGCCCCACCTTTTTTTCCTGCCCTTGAATTACTCTTAAACCTGAGAGATGGGGGGACCCCAGTCAGGTAGTTCTTGATCCTCAAGATGAGGAAGGAACCTATGAAGGGAATCCCCTCCACAGCCCCTCTGCTTATTCTGGGTTGGCCCTGAGCAGGGGAGCATCTTCAGGCCCAAACAGGCTAGGGAACCCCCTTGACATCAGCCCTGCCCCACCCTTTCGTGGGCTGGGTTTGAGGTGGAGTGGAATGGTGTCTCCCTGGCTGGGTGGAGCTGAATGGAAGCCTTCTAAGACTAGGACCTGGAGAGGTATATGTGGAAGGCCACAAAGAGTCCTGGGTCCTGTGGCTCATCTTGGCTTACTACTTTCCCACCATTAGGACCTCAACTCTGCCCCACCCCATAGCTATGTGCTTTACAGGCAGACTCTCCTCTGTGGGATGCTTTCCTCTACCCACACTAGTCTTGTGTCTCCTTTCATACTGTATCTCACATTCTCTTCCTACAGGGTGGCCTCTGAGATGAACTCTTTATAAAGAGTCCACCAGGGTGCCAGCTTGAGACCTCTTGGAGTCTGCTTCTTAAATGTTTATATTATCATTTTAATAATTATTATTATACTGGTGATTACAGGGGCACTTTACCACTTATCTACAACCCCAACCTTTTTTTTTTTTTTAATTACTTGCAATCTTCCTGCCTCAGCCACAAGAGAGGGAGGGATTATGGTGTACACCACCTCACTGGGCTCATATCTATTCTTGTGTCTTGCTTCCCCATAACACTAGGGAAAACTTTCTGCTGCAGGACTTGTTCTCTTCTCAGGAATTTCCCAGAATGGGACAGCATTGGCCGGGGTGCTTGTGTCCCTGCCCCTGCACACCCCCCATCAGCCATGTGAGTAGTTCATCTTCTCTCACCTCAGCTTTCCTATCTGCAACAGAAGCTGTGAAGTGGTTCCTGGAATTTGTGTTGAAAGAGGATGCTTGGTATGGAGGAGCACAATGGTAGGTAGAAATAGCACTGGTCTGGGAGTCAAAAGAAGGGCTGTGGGGGCTGGGGATGTGGCTCAAGCGGTAGTGCGCTCGCCTGGCATGCGTGCGGTCCAGGTTCGATCCTCAGCACCACATACAAAGATGTTGTGTCTGCCAAAAACTAAAAAATAAATATTAAAAAAAAAAAGAAGAAGGGCTGTGGTTCTGGCTTGGCTGCTGACTAGCTAAGGGACCTGAGTGAAGGCAACAACACTGGGGCTGAGATTTACTGGACATTTGTAATGACACTTAGAAGTGATATTGTTCCCATCTGTACAGCCCCCCAAACTGTTAAACAATCAACTAAGCAAAGCTAGGGTAAACATTTTACATATCCAGCTTCAAGACAAGGTCCTCAGCCCTGGTTCTCCCCTAAATCCTTCTGTATGGAAATGATCTGCCACTATGTTGGAGACTTTTTACTGCATGCTTTATGTCTGTTATCAAAGATGTACTTTTCATTTATGATGACAGTGTTGTGAGATAGATATGTCATTCTGGTGTTTCAGATGAGGAAACTGAAGCCCAGAGAGGGCAAGTAACTTCTCTGGCGTCTGACAGCTGGAAAGACTTGGAACCCCGTGGACTGAGGAAGTTAGTCTCCTAGGCAGGAGCAAAGAGAAATAAGTCTGAGTGCTACAGCTGTTGTGTCCTCCTGATAATATCAACCCAGGGTCTCTGGGGCTTATCTCCTTCTATCCTCTTACCCTGTCTCCGTGAGCCACACGAGTGTGTGTGTTTTAGCATTACACATTTTAATAATATATGTTCTATTTCATTATATGTAGGAGAGTATATAATCAAAGCAAGTTGGATTGAGTATTTATGGAAAGGAGAGACCTCTGTGGGCTGGAAGCCTTCATGGAAAAACTGGTAACTGAACCCTCCCCGCCCCCCTTCCTGTCTAAATAAATCTATTTCTCCTACACAGGCAAATATTTTAAAATGTATTTTCAAAACTTAGACTTCTGGAAAAAGAAAGAAAAAGAGGGGGTGGGGCAGCTGCTTCTTTATGAAATCCATTTGGAAGGAGCTGCTGGGGAAGGAGGGGGGTGAGGGGTGAGTGAGGAGAAGCCTGTCCTCGTTCCTCTGACATCTTGCCATTTTAAAAGCCTCACTTCCTTTATCTGCAAATCCCTAATACTTGGATCTGGGATAGAAACATACAGAGTCAAGTGATTTTGAGACAAAACCACTTGGGATCATTATGAGGGCTGAGTGAGGGAAAGGGGCCTCTGTATTGCACTGGGAGATTAGGATAGGTCCAGAAATCCCTGGGGGTGGACAGGGGGGTGGGGAGAGGAATGTGGCCCCTGGAATGAGGGCTTGAGTGGGGGTGTGGGGCCACTTTTGGGTAGTTTTGAATTCAGAAGGGATTCTTGGCTGCGTGGGGCCTGGCCTGGCACTGGTGATTGAATAGCTTGCTCATAATTTAAGGTGGCTTCAAAAAACAAGTAGGGGCTGGTGGGCTGGTGCAGCAGGGCACAGTACAGAATCTTCCCTAATGGGTGCTCCCCAGTAGCCTTGCTTTCTGGGAAGATGGGTGCAGAGTGGCAGTTTCTAACCCTTTCCCACACCTACACCCATGGCTCCGACCTTGGCCAGGCTTTCCTGACCAGGGGCTTTTTGTGCGCCTGAGTGGGCAACTGCTGGGGGATAAAGATTTGCTTAGAACAGGATGGTTCTCTCATTTCCAAGAGGACTCCAGTAAGTTGGGTGAGAGACCTTTCAAGCAAGCACTCCCCACCCCCCAGGAAGCTTCCCACTGGGATGCTTGTGCATAGAGACTGTGGTCAGAGGCAGGTGGACTTTTCCAGGTCATGTGGTGGGCCTGAGTTCTTCCAACATAAAGCACTCTGTGGGTTGGGGAAGCCAGGCTTCTAGGGGAGAGGAAGAAAAACTCCTTTGGAGTGCCTACTGTGTACAAACCACCTCCAAGCTGTTCAGTCCTCCCCATGACCACAAAAGGTGTATAATATTTTTATCCTTTTTGCAGATGAAGAGGCTGAGGCTCAGAGAGGTTAGATGACTTGCCCTGTGTCACACAAGAGTATGGACGCATACCCAGATCAGTGAATTCATCATCTGGGCATTGCTCCTACCAGCAACCCCTGTTTCTGGAAGGAGATATTCTCGTGAAAAAGAAATCTTATCCTCCCAGGAAGTCCTCTTTTTCTGTAAGCTGTCCATAGTGCGGAAGCCTGGTGCCCAGTTACCTGAGTTTCTTGCCCCTTTGGAGTGGCACGCAGAACCACAGGATCCTGCCACCGTGGGGCATCCACAGGCTCAGAGCCTGGGCCCAGTCCTCTCAAGCAGCTTAACTGCTGTGTGACATTGGGTCGCCGCCGCGCCTCTCTGGGCATTAATTACTTTTTTCCACCTCTCGCTTAGGGGAAGCCCCGAGTGAAGTTTATTTGTAAGTCTGCTGCCTCGGGCTCCGTTAGCAAGGCCTCAGAACCCTCACCTGGAAACAGCTCCCCCAGCCCGGCCTCGGCGAGGCAGGTTATGTAACAGGGTGTGCGGCGGGTGTGTGTTGGGGGGGGCGTGGGGCGGGGCGCCTGCGGCTATTCCGGGCGTCGCTATTTTTAGCCCCATTGATGAGGCTGCGTCGGCCGCCGGCGGCGGGATTCCGGAGACGTCAATGGGCGCGCGTCACTGTCCCCGCCCGCCCGCCTGCCGGGGGAGGCGCGCCGGGACCGGGACGGCGCGGGCGGCCGCGGGCCGCGGGGGCGGGGGGCGCGGCCGGAACTGCGGGGCGGGGGGCTTCCCGGGCCGGGGGCGCGGGGCGGCGCGGCGGCTGGAGCGCGGGTCGCCGGCAGCGGCGGAACTGGAGGGGCTCGGCGCGACGCCCGCGACCCCCGGCCCGCCATGGGCGCCCGGGCAGAGCAGCTCCCCGCCGGCCGGGGCACGACCCGGGATAGCGGGGGTGGACAGGCGAGCCGAGCCCGCCGGGCCAGGTGAGGGCCCCGGGGAGAGGCCGGGGGTCTGGCGGCCTTTGCGGGTGCCCAGGGCGGGCTCGGAGCCACGCTGGGAGTCCTGCTTGGAAACTGGGGAGCGAGGGAGCGGGGCTGGATTCCCAGCGGGACCTGCTGGCTGCGAGTCAGCCCCGAGCGCCACGGCCAGCGCTTTAGCTCCGCAGCCCGCCAAGGGTGGGGTTTGGCCCGCGAGGGGCGCTGGAAGTGGCCAGGCCAGAGAAATTCCTTCCATTTCCCCGCCGGCTGCGGGGAACGGGTTCCAGGAGCTCGGGATCCCCGCTGCCAGCAGACCCAGCCCGGAGGGACCGACCGGCAGTGTGCAGTGCAACCCCTTCGGGGGTCTGAGGGGAGCGTCCGAACCCGGGGAGGGTCCCATGCACTCAGGCGCGCCATTGGGGTTTGGCCTCGGTCCGTGTCTCCCAGGCGTGTATTCTGCCGCAACCCATTCTCTCCTGACAGTGGCTTTACTGGGGAGAGCGGCACTTCCAGAGTATGGTCCTTATTGAGGGCAGGGTGCAACTCCTTCCTTAACTTGGGCACGTTCGGTTTTTATGCCTGTTTTTCATAGATTTCTAGGTGGACGGAGGAGGAAAGCTGCAGAGGTGATTTGAGTGATTTTGAATTTGAGTTGGGGCTAGTATTATGGGCATGTTGGGAAAACGCAGGCCAGGCTATCTATGGTAGGTAGATGCTAAACAAGTATACCCAAAGGGTGTGGATGGGCCTGGACTGAGGCTCTGTGGGGCCCCAAGGCTTGATACTAGATCTACTCCAAGTGAACATGTAGATCAGTGACTGGGATACTACTTAAAAAGGAAGCCAGCTGACTCTAGTGACCCAGAGATGGGAGGAATGACAACTGTACAGTTCGATAAAATCAAGACTCTAGACGATGTCTGGGCAGAAGGATGGGCCAAGACCAACAAGATGAATGTGACTGATGAGAATTGTTGAGGCCAGTACTGGAGGTAAGAAAATCAGCTCAGGGGTTCAAACCCTGTGAGGCCCACCAACTCAGGCCCCAGCTGCCCACCTGCTCATGGGTGGGGACTGTCAGACTTTCTGTGCCATCAGAGGCCTTTCTGCTGTACAGGTCCAAGAAGGGGTAGGAGGGCCCCCTTGCTTTGCCATTTCTAGAAGTGCGACCTTCGGCAAATTTCTGAATATTTCCTGGTCTTAGTTACCTCATAGATGAAATGTGTAGAATAATATAAACCTGGGTTGGGGTTGTGGCTCAGCGGTAGAGCACTCGCCTGGCACGTTCGAGGTGCTGGGTTCGATCCTCAGCACCACATAAAAGTAAATAAATAAAGGTTAAAAAAAAGAATAATATAAACCCTTCCTCATGACGTTGTAAAGCTGAAATGAGAAAATGCATGAAGTGCTTAGTAATTTATCTAGCACATGCTACCCAACAAATATTAGCTGCTGTTGTAATTTTTAATAGTAGTATGTTTATTTCCAGGTGGGGGCATTGGACAATGCAGAACTGGTGCCCATGAGGCCACCAGTTGCAAAAGGTCTTGTTCTCTGTGTCATGTTGCAAGGGGGGAGTTAGGTTAAGAAAAGACTCAAGGGGCTGGGGTAGAGCGCTCGCCTCATACATGCGAGCCTTGGGTTCGATCCTCAGCATCGCATAGATAAATAAAATAAAGATATTGTGTTCAACTACAACTAAAAAATACTTGATAGAAAGAACTAGAAGGATGTTTCCAGTGGATTCATGCAGAAGTGGACCTGGAATCCAGGGCTGGAGGCTCTTCATTCAAGATGAGGAAGAACTAGTCTGTCGAGTCTACTCCAGAATGCAAGGAATAGACCCTTCGATGGCACTGTCTCCCCACCTTGCTGACCTGTCTTCCAACCCAGCTCTCATACTGGCTTGTGTGGGCCTCCCTTCCCCCATTCCACCAACACTGAGCACCTGCTGGTGCTGAGCATGATTGAGACAGAAGGCTGCAGTGTCGAGACAGACAACATGAGCAAATGAACATTAGTCCCATGGAGAGGGTGAAACAGGTTAGTGTGGGGCATGAGACTCTTTTGAGGAGGTGAGATGGGAATGGAGACCTGATTAATGGGTTGGTGCCAAGTAGCCAGACATGGGAAAGTGACTTTCTGGGGGAAGAGGAGCAGGAACTGGCTACTGAAGTTTGGCCTGATGTGCTACTCCTTTGGGGAGGGAACACTTTCTCCTCCTTCCAGCCCACTCATGCCTGGGCTTCCCCTCTGCATGGGGTTGATTGTAACCACCTTGGTTTACTCCCTCAGTTTGAACTCCCAGGGCCCTGGATCTTAGTTTGCTGCTTCTTGGTTCATGGCACACTGCCTGCTTTACAGTAGGTTCTCAGTAACTGCTCGAGCTATGACTGTCGAAGATGGAATTTTGATCTGGGGCAGAAGATGTGATCGGATACCTGTTCTGCGATGTTGAGATTCCTCCCTCTTTCTGGCACTGGCTAGGTGCTGGCTCTGGCCCTGTTCTTAGAGGTGGGGAGGACCTTCAGGTGGTAGTAGTTTATGTTTGGCTACTACTACTCTTCCTGCCCAGCTGGGGAGGTTGGGGAACCTACAGACCTATTTCTGGGGTTTGGGTGTGTGACCCTGTCATCCTGGGAAGCAGGCAGCACATAGGCTGGGGCAGATGTGAAGCCTTGTTTGCTTTCTGTGCGGGAAGTGCTCTTGCTGCTCCAGTCTGCCCTCCCTTCCCTCCTCCTCTTCTGTACCCTTCACTTCCTGCTGCTGTTACACCCACAGGCACATGAGGGGTGCTGGTAGCTTTATAAGGGAGGGCCTGAGTACCATGTGCTGGAGGAGCTTCCCTTAGCCTGTGAACCTGGGGCAGAGGTCATGAGCACAAGGAAGCCCATGATCCTTCTTCCTCCCTGCTCCTTCATCTCCCATTATGGGAACATAGACTTCTCTTTTTCCAGATCTCATTTCAACTCAAAGCATAATTCAGCAGCCAGTGCCTTGGCTGGTCCTGCCCTGACTCTGTGACCCGTGAAGAGAAAGCGCTGAGCAAGGGTGGGAGAAGAGAAGGGGAGGTGCAGGGTGAGGGTGCCCTGGCTGAGGGTGTCTTTGGCACCAGTGGGGTTAGGGGGAGAACTCAGGAGGCTGGAGGGTGGCATACATATTTGGCTTAAGGAAGGAGAGACCGACTGCCCAGAGGTGGCTTGGAATAGGAACCAGGGTTGCGGTTAGCTTTTGTGTATCCTTGTTTAATTTCTCCTCATAATGATACGTAGCACATGTGTATCCGTAACTTTCCAAGTCCCTTAAACATATTAACTCATTTTAAGCCTGATGCCCTGATTGTTAATTTTAGAGAGGTAATTTCAGGTTGTCATTGTTATTGGTGGGAAATGTGTAGCAAAGTTTTTTTTTTTTATTATTTAAAAAAATTTTTTTTTTTGCAGTGCTAGGGATGGAACCCAGGGCTTCATGCATGCCATGCAGAAGTGCTCTACCACTAAGCCCAAGAGATTATGTAATTCTCCTCGGGCAGCAAGTGGAGAGCCAAGATTTGAACCCAGTCTGGGATACAGCATCTGAATTCTTTGTTTTTTTGTTTTTTTTTTTTTTTTGTTGTTGTTGTTTTTTGGTACTGGGGGTTGAACTCAGGGATACTTGACCACTGAGCCACATCCCCAGCTCTATTTTGTATTTTACTTAGAGACAGGGTCTCACTGAGTTGCTTAGTGCCTTGCCATTGCTGAGGCTGGCAATGATCCTCCTGCCTCAGCCTCCCGAGCCGCTGGGATTATAGGTGCATGCCACTGTGCCCAGCTAGCATCTGGACTCTTAACCACTCTACCCTAAGTTGGCCTTCCTGTTTGGGGGCTGGAGTCCCATCTCCTGAGAGTGCCACAGTATGTGGAAAGCTGGGCTGCCTGAGGTGGGGCATAAGACCTTGCCCTTGGGAGGCTTCCAGGGCTGGGCTAGAATCCCTTAAGGAAAGAGGGAAATCTGCGTTGTCCTCACAAACAGCTCCTTTCTCTCTGCCTACCAGGTGCTCTTCTTCGCAACCCAGGAGGGGGGTAGTGCCTGAGGGGCTCAGTGGGCCTGTGGATCTCTGGCTCTGAGATGCCTCAGTGATTTCTGTAGCTCTTTGCCACCCCCACACCACCCTCCTAGAGTTAATTGCCTGGGTGTGGGCTGTCAGGCTACCAGCCTAGGGAGGTCCTGGGCTGGGTCATTCCCCCTCCTGTGTTGCCTGACTGTGTTGATCCAGGGGACGTCTCTGCTGGCTGGTTTGTCTTTGCTCATACTGACTCTCCCTTCATAGGCCTCTACCATGGACAGAGGCTGGCCCCAGCCCCTCCCTGGTAGCCTGGCTCCTTCTGCCAGGCCCTGAAGGCCAAGGAGATGGTGTGAGTGCTACCTGTCCATCCAGAATGGTAAGTGCCTGTTGTCCTTTGTGCACCCCTGAGACCTAGAGCAAGTGGGGTTGGGGGGCAGAGGTGGTTGTGGAGCTGCCCCAAAACAGATGTGGTTTGGGGACTGGAGGGGGAAGCCCTGTAGAGGTAACAGGCGAGGCGCTGCTCAGCATGGGAAGATCTGATTTCCTCAGAGTTGGGGGTGATGTGGGGGTGGGGTTGGGGAAGCCTTATTTTCTTAACAGATGGGCTGGAGGCTCTGGGCCCAGGTGACATGGGCTGGTGAGGCAGGATGAACCTGGTTCCAGGAAGCTGAGGCAGCAGCTCAGGACTGGAGTCTGGGGGTGAGTGTAAACATTGTGGTGGGTGCTGACCTTTATCCAGGTTAAAGACTGTATCAGGAGAGTACCTGAAAGGAAGTCCTGGATCACTTCTTCCTCCCCAAAAGGGAGGTGACCACCCCTTGTCACCATGGCAGACCCATAGGTCCTGTGGAGTCTGTGTATGGAGAAGTAGCCTCTATGAATGAGGAGGAAGGGACAGACCCTCCACTGTTCATCTAATATCATTGAGAAGGAAAATCCTGACTTGTGGCTATGGCCAAGGGGTTTCTTGGCCATCTAACTCACCCCCTGCTTCTATTACCCAGGGGAAAAACGACTTCCTAAGGTTCTGTGATGAGGATATGGAAAGCCAAGCCTAGAGGGCTGTCTTGTGATGGTGGAGGACAACCTTCCTTGTCTGAGGGTACTTCCAGAGAAGGCCCAAGCTGGTTTATAGGTATTTTAGTCAGTTTTTCTGCTGCTTGAGTAAAAGACCTGATCAGAACAATTGTACAGGAAAAAGAGTTTATTTAAGTGCTCCTAGTTTCAGAGGTCTCTGTCCGTAGACAGTAGTCTCCATTTCTTGGGGTTCAAGGTAAGGCTGAACATCATGGCAGGAGAGTGTGACAGAGGAAAGTGGCTCACATGATCATCAGGAAGCAGAGAGAGACTCCACTCACCAGATACAAATATATACCCCAAAGTCATGCCCCCAATGACCCGCCTCCTCCAGCCACACCCTAACCACCTTCAATTAGAACTCAGTTAGAACTAGGGGATTAATTCACTGATTGGATTAAAGTTCTCATAACCAATTGCTGTTCCTCTAAACTTTCTTGCATTGTCTCACAATGAGCTTTTGGGGGACACCTCACATCCAAACTATAATAGTGGGTAAGGGGACGGGATTTCCACCAGGCCCTTCCCTGGGGACCTGAGGTACTAGAAGGGGCACTGGGCACTGTAGAACAGGTTATTATGTCTGAGGGAGTTGGATGTAGGTCCTTGGACTCCCCCCTTCCATGGGGCAAAGAGTCATCTCTGAGCAATAGCCTCCTCAGTGTTGGGTGAACTCAGATGAAGCAGGAGCTGGTCCAGCTCTCCCCCTGGCATCTACCCATAGCACCGTTGCCTTGTGCAAAGCTGGTGTTCAGGGTGAAGAGAGTCCCAGAGAAGTGGCTGTGATGAGAGGACAGGGCGAGTCTGGGTGGAAGGAGGGGACACCCTGGGAAGCAGGGCTTCTGGTGCTGGGAGCTGGGCTGAGTATGCACCTGGCTTCCTGCTGGCAGCAGGCTCCGTGCCACCAACCTTGGGCTGGGAACAACACGGAGAGGAATTACTGTAAGTGGAAGGAGCAGGTGTCCCTGGTCATCCAGAGATCTGGACTTGGGAAGCACGTGAGTCAGGATGACAGCACTGGCCAGTTGCCTCCCTCCACTCGGCTCCCACTGCTACCCCCAGCTCTGACCTGGCTTCCTGAGCAGCCCACCTTGCCTCTGGGTACACAGCAGCCCTGGTGGGCAGAATGTCTTGTGTTTACCCTGTTGTCTGGGTGATGGTGGTGATTGGGTGGAATTCCCATGCTGAATACGCTGCCAAGGCCACCCTGAGGGGCTGCCAACCAGGGCCCCATGAGTGCTAGAGCTGTTAGTCTTGTGACGTGGGCACCTGTCTGCCAGGCCTGGGCATAGGCCCAGGGTCACGCTCACTGGGGCTCCCGTCAGCTGACTATTTTGGGCTCTTGCTGACCTGGGCCAAAGTCAAGCCCTAGCCAAGAGGGCCCCGAGGCGGCTCCCCTCATCCCCAGAGGCCGGCTCTGGTTTCTGCTATATAAACAGAGGAGGACAAGCTGGCTTGGAGACAGTTCCACATCCAGAGCCCGCTCAGCCATTGCACAGCCTCAGTGGGGGAGGACAGGCTGCCCTGGCTACCACAGCTCTCCCCGCAGGCCTCCCTGTGGCTGCTCGCAGAGTCCCCACCATCCCTGGATTCTTCCTCTGTCGTTCAGGATCTCTGAGGGTCGAAGCAGATCCAGAAGAGAAAAACGGGTGAGTCTTGAGAATGGGGACACTGAGGCAGGGTAGCTCGGCAGTTTGGATTTTTTCCATTGTCACTGTCTTGCCAAACCCTTTGGCCTTGAGAAGAGGGAGAAGGGAGGAGGCATGGGTGGCCCACTGCCCCCAGGAGTGAGAGTGCAGCTTGGCCACAGTTGGGTGGTAGCAGTTGGATTTGGGTATACTCTGTGATTGGGAACTAAGAGTTGTGGAAACAGGTGACAGCGCTCTCTCCTTTTTCAGAGATTGTCCCCAGGGATTCAACTGTCTTCTTCAGTCCACCTGTCCTGGTTGAGGCACCAGTCTGCTCAGGCAGGAGAGAGAGGCTGGAGTGAGTGTGGTGACCAGCAGAGTACCTCAGGGAGGGTCTCTGAGCCCCCTGCTTGGGACTGAGTGGCTGGGTTGGGGCTGTGCTCCCTGCTGAACCTCACCAGGCTCATCCTCCTTGTCCATACCTCTTCCTAGCTGCTCTTGGTGCCTGAGAAGCAGGACTAGAGCGAGGCCTGGCAAGTCCCTGAACCAGCCTGCTACAGACATGCTCCCTGGGCCCTGGGCCAGGGGCTTTGGCCCAGCACCGAATCAGCAGCAGCTCCTTACGTGGGAGGCTCTCATGTTCTCCCTCTCAGTTCTCAAAAAAATTCTTTTTCCCCTTTCTGAACGTGAGTCTCTAAACAAATCCAGAGGCTATGACTAAAAATACTTTAACAATAGGAAAGTGCATCAGTCTTTCCGGTTGGAGCTTGTTATCAGAGGGTTTTTATTTTGGAATTTGAAGTTTTGCCCATGGAGGCTTGGGTGGAGACCTTGGGTTGGGGCAGGGAATTTGGTGGGTGTTGATAGTCTGCAGGGTTCTGGGAGACCCTCCAAGGGGTGAGATGCCAGGAGCTGAACAGACTGAGGCATAAAAAGGTTGCCAGTCTGAGGAGTGTCGGGGCATGGGGCAACCTTTCTCAGAGGAACTCTTGTCTATGCTTTCTAGCTCTGAATGGCTGTTTTTCCTAAAGTCTGACCTTATTTCTATGTGCTGTATGTTAAGGAGGTGGGGTAGAGAAATGACTGCTCTGAAGATAGCCTCTGTGGCCATACCCTGACTTCAGCTTTCACCAGAGCATTAATTGAGTACTTGCTGCATACAGAGCCTGGAATTTTCCCAGTACTGGGTAGAAACTCATCTGGGCACACTCTTATTTCCTTTCACTTAGCCGTGAGGGAGAGAAGTGGGGATGAGGTTACTGTTTATCTCTAACTGCTGACTGCCCAGTCTAGCTGAGGTCCTTGGTGTGTTCTGTCCTTCCCTGCCTTCCCTGCCAGTACTGGGATTCTGCTGCAGGTCCCTGGAGTCCAGGACCCTGACAGCACTCCATTTCAATGTTGAGAATCTCCCTTGCATTATTAGTGAATTCACTTCTCCTGCTACCGTGACTTACCATGTTTCTGCACTGGGCAGATGAGGAAAGAGTCTTGGAGGTGGCAAGGGATTGACCTTAGGTCACACAACAGGCTTGCTAGCCTCTGGTATAAGATACTTCTGATAGCTCTTTCACCTTTTGCCCCTGACAAGAGCCGTTGTGTGTGGAGGGAGTAGTGGCTAACCTGCCTGCATCCTTGGGAGCCTGTTTTGTGGGGAGGTGACCACATGTGTGGGCATGGCAGGGCTTGGGAGAGGGCCAGGAGATCAGAGCCAGAGGTCTCGGCCTGACCCTTCACCTCCAGTTCCCACAGCTGCCCATGGGAAGCCCCTGAGGTAGCTCTCAGCTCTTCCCTGCCCACAGCACAAATCTCCCTGCCCACTGCCAGAGCAGGAAGAGGAAGTGGCCAGGTCAGGGCTGGCAATGGGCCCTGGGGCTGAGGAGGGGAAGCTCCCGGGGCTACTTCTTTGGTGGGAGGAAGCAAAGCTTACTCCCTCTGCCCACCCCACAGGAGGGGCGTGGAGGCCCATGGGTGGAGATGTTCTTGGTGAAAGTGGGGCAAGTTCCTGCCCCCTGCTCAGCAGGGCTGGGCCCCAGCTAAATTTGGGTGGGGGCAGCGTGGGAAAGTGCTGTACAGTTCTACTTCCTCCATTCCCTGCTTACTCAATGCCATGCCCACCCTCTGGGCTGAGGAGCCGTGGTGGACACTGACCTGCCCTGACTGCTTACTGCTGAGGGTGCTTCACACTCCTCCTGCCAAGGTGGGGAGTTGGTGTGCTGTCCTCATGTTGTGCACACACTGGTGGGGGCAGGGTGGGTCTGAGCACGTAAGTCTCTGGACCCCAAACATGCTGACCCCTCTCTGATACCACACATCGCGGCACCTCCTAACCCTAGTTGTGCTCCAAGTATCTGTTGATAGACCAAATGTGTAATGGGAAACCAGTCACTCTCATTTCAGAAACACCCGCTTGAATGAATTTGTGCTTAGTAAATTACAGCTGCATCTGCATCCATTTAAATAAATGTGTCTCTCCCATTTAGATGTGGCTATTTTTTTTTAAATATTCTTAGTTGTAAGTGGACACAATACCTTTATTTTATTTATTTATGTGGTGCTGAGGATCGACCCAGTGCCTCACATATGCGAGGCAATTGCTCTACCACTGAGCTACAACCCCAGCCCAAGTGTGGCTATTTTTTTAAATAAGCTTTTTACATGTGGGGGGCATATTTTATACATTCAGAAAAGTGTACATGTTGTAAATGTAAAATTTTGAGTTATAATTTGGTGACCTTTCCAGAGTGAACCCATTAGATAATCATCCTCCAGATCAGGAACTAGAGTGCTTTCAGATCCACCAAAGTCCCTCTCATAGGCCACGTGTGTACACCTGGTTTTTGTAGTGTACTTACAAGAATCAAGGCCTATGGGGCCAGAAGCCACAGCCTCTGGAGTTCAGAGTCAAGGCAATAGGTCAGCAAAAAACTGGGAGTTAAAGGACCTCAGTTTGAACCTGCCCCTGAGCTTCTGTTTCCTTATTTATAAAATGCAGACTATAATTACAAACCTGGAAGGGGTGGGGACAGTGTTCAGCGGAAGAATCCGTGCAAATCATCCTAGCCCAAGGTCTGACCCTTGGTGGTAACCCCCTCTTGCTGCCCACCTTCTCCTCACCCCAGTAAGAAAGTGTTTATTATTAAGGGATGGGCTGGTCTAGGAGGGTGGCAGGAGCATCAATAGAACTCAAGTGGAGGGAAGAAGAGGAGCAGTGTGGCCTGTGGCTGAAAGAGGACATGCAGAAGTAGGGGTGAGAATGATTAGCTTGAGGACCTTATGTGGGGCCGAGGTAGTGAGGCCGATTGGTAGGTTGGGCCATGGCCTGACTGGGTGGGGCTGGCTCTTGTTTCCAATAGGACTTCTCTCTCTGCCCTTCCTATGTGACACTGTCTGGGCTTACCTTCATTCCTAGTCTCTAGTTTTAGATACCTTTCCCATCATTACCTGTCCCCCGACCCCTACCCCAGTGAGCCGTCATTCTGATAACTTGGGTATCGCTGAGGGTTTCTGTTCAGTCTGGAATCAGCTTTTGCTCTAGGTCTCCTAATTTGCATCCTTTGTCTTTCCCTGGAATTCCACATTATCTGGGGCCCCAAGCTAACTCCTGAGGGCCTCTGACCAGCAGAAATGAAGCTAGGGAACTCCAAGCCCTTTTCACCTTTCTCTCCTCTTGTTAGGTTAGGTGCTCCACACTGGTACCCCATGGGTGACCTGTTTTCACAGATGGACTCCACTTTTTTCTCATTATAGTACTTATTTTAGGAGTGTGATATGTTTGGAGCCCCTTGTCAGCATCCCCTGCTTCCAAAAGCATGGCCAGGTAGCAGCTGCAGTTCCTCACCCTCTTCTGCCTTCAGGGTATCAAGACTGCAACCTCCGCAACCTGCAGCAGCCTGGGGAGGTTGACCAGGGCTGCAAAGCGGGTCTGCAGATGAGAGGCGAAGATGCTCAGAGTTAGACTAGTCCCTGAAGAACTCCTTACCACACTTGGGTTCCATGGGGCTTATGTGTGGTCTGCCCCAAAGAATGGTCTCTGCCACTTACTACAAAGGCAAAATGGTGGGCAGGGAGGAGTGTGCTGGAGCTGAAGATGGGCTTAACCCTTAAGACTGAGCTGATAATATACCTGTTTTTGCTGGATGGAGGGAAGAATGTTGACTTGGCTGATTTTGCTGACACATTAAAATTGGTTTTTATTTTCTGAGGAAGACTGTTGGGATGGAGGGAGGCATCCTGACCTGGGTGGGAGGCGAGGTGTGAAGCCAGATGTGGCACAGCTGGGGCTGTTTTCACCAGCACAGACTTGCCGTGTGCTCTGGAGCAAAGATGCCTCCCCTTTTGGAACCTAATCTGTAAACTGGAGGCTTGAATTATAGTAGTGGTTTCCAACCCTTTTAAAAACTGTATTATTTTTAAAATTTACCTTTATTTTCCACAAAAGGATTCCTCAAGAATCCAAGTGAGATCTTGCACAAAAGCCCAAGAAAAGCTGGGGGTGGTGGCACATGCATGTGATCCCAGCAGCTCAGGAGGCTGAGGCAGGTGGATCACAAGTTCAAAGCCAGCCTCAACAAAAGCAAGGCACTAAGCAACTCAGAAATAAAATACAAAATAGGGCTGGGGATATGGTTTAGTGACTGAGTGCCCCTGAGTTCAATACCGTAACACACCCGCAGCCAAAAAAAAAGCCCAAGAGAAAGAAAAACAAAACTTTGGCTGAGGTGGGGTGGGGTCCCTGGTGGTTTCATTTGGCACCATCCTACCCACATTTCACCTTCACACTGGTGGCCTTGAAGGTCTTTGGAAGATGGTTTGGGAAAACCCAGAGTTCTCTGTGGCTTCTTCCAAGTTGAGATTATATGCTGACTTGGGGAGGTTCTGGCAGGTTCTGGCCAGATCCCTGGATGAAATTAGTATCAAATGAAGTCTGCTCCATCTGTGGTGGACAGTAAGAATTTAGAAAGAGGAAACACTTTAAGAGTGGTTTTCTTTTTCTTCCTTTTTTTTTTTTTTAGTACTAGGGATGGAGCTAGGGATTTTCATGCTACGCAGGTGCTCAGCTACTGAGTTTTAATTTTTTTGTGGTACCTAGGGGCACTTACTACTTTACCTTACCTTTTTAAAATTTTTTTTTGTGATAGGGTCTCACTGAACCTTATTGCTTACTTACTAAATTGCCAAAGCTGGCTTTGAACTCCTGAACCTCCTGTCTCAGTCTCCCAGCCCAAGAGTGGTTTTCTTAGTGGATGTGGGCCAGAAGGTCATTGGGTGCACCCGGTCGGTCTGCTGCACCAGTGAGGTGCTGTGGGCTGTAGCTGAAATGAGATTCCATGGATGTTCCAAGAGAATTTAAGGGAAAAAAGAAGTATTGTACATGGGGCATCAGGAGCAGAGACAGGGTGGTGAGCAGGTGGTGCTGAGATGATAAACTGTCTGGAATGGAGGAAGTTTGAGGTGCTTTTGGAATTTTGAGTGGACAGAAGTGGGGACTGGAGACAGATGGGATGGGAGGTGAGAATGGGAATGAGTAGTCCAGGGTGTTCAGGGGCAGAAGAGGTGTCATAGGGTGACCAGAGGAGATGAAGATGGGGTCAATGGAAGCAGGAGGTCTTGCTGGTGAGGACTTACAGTAGAGAAGGGGAATGGGTGTGGGTCCCAGTGAGGTGGGGGCTCTAGTCCTCTTGCCAGTGTTAACCAATCTTCCTTCCCCTCTTTTTTTTTTTAAATTATTTTTTAGTTGTAGTTGGACACATACCTTTATTTATTCATTTTTATGTGGTGCTGAGGATTGAACTCAGGGCCCCGCACGTGCTAGATGAGCTCTACTGCTGAGCCACAACCCCAGCCCTTCTTTCCCCTCTTAACTTGACATGGGGGTGGTGCCCTAAGCTTGGGGCAGGATGGGGATGGAGGGGTAAGAGCTGGACTAGGGAAGGCCTCCAGATGGCCACAGCCTGGCCTGGGCCCTGATACAGTTCTGACAGGCCCTTTCCTACTCTACTCCCTGGGCAGGTGGTTACTGGTCAGAGCTGCTCTCTCCACCAGTGCTGGAGGTGGGGTGGGAGGACAGGTGCTCCCTGATCACGGAGAGAGCTGGCATTGGTAGATGTGAAAAGATAGCCTGGAGATTCAGACCTTGGCCTTGGGGTTCCACCCCAGTATGCCACCACCTTGCTGTGTGACCTTGAGCAAGTGCCATTATTTCTCTGAGTCTGTTTATTTATAAAATGGGGAAGAGTTGGCATAAGTTTGGAAAGATTTCTCAGGCTCCACCCGGTTCTGAAATTCGGTAATTTCCCAACCTGGGTGCATTCACCCTGTAAAGGGAGGACTGGTGAGAAACCAAGTTCAGCTGTGGAGCACAGCCCATTGGCAGAGCTTGGGCATGGCCAACCCCTACCCTAGGGAAGGGATTTTGCTGGTGAGATTGCCGGAGAGAATTAGCAGGGCTCTTAACTATAGTCCCTGGGGCAACAACTCAGCCTGGAACACTGCTGGGGAAGACGCTATGTCTGGAGCTGAGATGGGGGCTTAGTTTCCCCAGTAGGTGTCCCGAGGCTGCCCTGGCCTCCCAGCAGCAGCAGAGGGCGACACCCCAGTCCTGTGCGAAGGGTTGGGAGGGTGCAAAGGCGGGGCGGGACCGGGGTAGCCGGAGGGACCCAGCGCAGCCGGAGGGTGAGGAAGGAGATCCTGGTCCGGGGAAATCCTACTGCCGTGTCTCTAGAGCGCCCTCTCCTCTGGCTCAGACTCTCCCGGCTCGTTATTTTGGACCTGGGGCCCCGAGACTGGGTCCTAGGTCCGGAGACGGGGAGCCCGGTGGGTTTGGAAGTTGCTATTTTTAACCTGCGCAGCGGATTGGGGAGACTATTTATAGATCAAACAATCCGCGCTCCCTGCGTCAATGGAACCCCGCGTGCGTCACGCGCGCAGACATTCCAGGCCCCCCCTCCTCGCCCCGCCCCCTTGGGCTCCCCGTCCCTGCGCCTCCCCCTGGCCGCCAAGTGCCGGAACCGCGCCGCCCCCCGCGCCCTTGTATGGCCAAAGCTCGCCGGGGCCGTGTGCGTCAGTGGCGCCCCCGCCCCTCCCCGTGCGTCACGGAGCGTTTAAGAGGAGGGTCCGGCTTGTTCGGGGAGCCCCAGTGTCGGAGGCTGTGAAAGTTGGGGGAGTGCGTGAGACCAACCAAGGAGCGCACGCGGGACCAGGCTGCGACTTGGGGCGCTGGTCCCGGGCAGGGGGAACAGGAGCCGTCCGGGTAGGTACCCCGGTGGGGAGTATGCATCTGGTTTTAGGGGTGGTGCATGAAGGCGATGGGTGTACACGCGGGCAGAAAGGTTGTTGTAGGGTCGATTTGCAGGAGGGCGGATGTGTAGTGCAGCTCTGGTGTTGAGGGGTAGTGGCTGGAGCGGGGTAAAGACCCAAACTTGAGTGGAATCTACTACTGGAGTGGGGTTGAGGGTGGGGGCGGGGTGAAGTATCTGCAAGGTGGAAGCCGCAGGGGTTGGGGTTGGCGCCGGGAGTGGGGATTTGTCCAGCAAGCAGCTGGCCTTAGTTCAGTCTCCCAGGTTGCCCAAGGAGGCACATGGTGTTCTGGATTCGGGTGCTGATGGGGGTCTTATTAAAGCGGGGGAGAAGATACACAGTAGCGCTTCATGTTTCTGGGACCCATCTGACACCAACTGGAATTGGATTTCCCAAAGGGTTTTCTCCTCAGTCTCCTCGTGCCCCGTTTTTGTTCTTTTTCTTTTTTTCTTTTCAACCACTTCCAGAATCTGTAGCTTAGTTTGCAGGGGTTGGTCACCCCAAACTTTCTGCCTGAATTATATCAGGAGACCTCTGGATTACTGAAGGAAGTGGCTAGGTTGGTGGTTGAACTGTGCACGAGTGCTTGCTGTTGCTGGGATAAATTTTCTTTGGGTCAGGGTATATGGAAGCACAGGGAAGATTGTTTTAACTGTGCCTTGAATGGTGTGTTTGTGTGTGTGTGTTTGTATATGGGCGGGTGATGGGTGTGTGGAAACACTTGTCCTTGGGAATCTGCATATAAATTAAGTTGCTAATGTTGGAGTCTTAGTGTGGCATTACCTAGAGGATACCCTCCCCCATTCTGGCTCCACTTGCTGGTCACCTCTGCCCCTTCCGGCAGTGGTCTCTGTTGGATCTTGCAGGTAGGGTGCAGCCTGAGGCTTGTTCAGCCTAACAGGTGCAAACCACATTGTTGCCAGGACCTGCCTGAAGCGGATTCTCCCACTCCCTCCTCCAACCCCGCCTCTTCCTTCTCCCTGTGGACTGCTCACCCCCCTTCACCTCCTATGAGCCTAGATGTAGGTTTATATCTTGTGTTGTTCAGTACCTGCTTGGTGGAAGGGTTAGGTTGTTGTGGGGGTTGATCCGGATGTGGGCTGTCCAAGTGGAGAAACAGGATTTGAATGAGGCTGGAACAAATGCCCAGTCCTGTGTGGCTGCTACCTTTCTTCCTCCACCCACAACCCATCCCTGCCTGGGCTATCCTAGTGTGGACAGACGTGGCCATCCTTATGTCCCCCCAGGTAGTATATGAGATGGGGCTGGAGCTTCAAGGGCCTCTGTTGTCTGGGTTGGTTGTATGAATGTCTGGCCAGGGATGGAGCTGCCCTGTTTCGGGACCCTGTGGATTGGAGAAGGGCTGGAACCAGAGGACTTTCTGGGCTCTTTTCCAGGAAGTGGTAACAACCTTTGCCCCATCAGTGTACCCCTTGAACGTGGTACTCTGTGCTCCAGCTGGGTTTCTTATTCAGCTTGCCTCCCTGTCTGGGGAGGACAGAATTGTGATCCCAGAAATGGAAGTGGAAAGGGAGACTGGAGACTGTTCTGGAGCTTCCTCTGCATGATTTTGGAGCAGTCCGCAAACTTAAGGATCTCCCCTTAATGACATTGTCTGTGTTCATCTGTGCCTCAGGATTTGGGGGGGGGGTTGTATAATCCCTTTTGCCTGAGCCTCTGGATGCTTCAGGGCAGACACTGCTTAGGTGGAAGGACCCAGGCAGGGGAAGATCACCTTCTATCCACCCACCAAGGGGTGGGTTCGTCCGTTGGTCCTTCCGTCCTTCCTTCCTTCCTTCCTTCCTTCCTTCCTTCCTTCCTTCCCTCCCCTTGTGCTGGGGATTGAACCCAGGTCCTTGTGCTTGCAAGGCAAGCACTCTATTATCTGAGCTATATCCCTAGCCCTCCTTTCTTTATAGCCACCTTAAGTCTTCTGCTGGACTTTGAGAGTTCTCTTGTACAAGTAACTGCGGGTAGCAGACAAATTCCTCTTAGGGACTGTCCATTCTCCTGGATATCTAGAGGGCCATTCTCTGGCCCCACCTCAGATTCCCTTTAGCATAGGCCTTTAAAGGTCTGGAGCCTGGTTACCTGAACCCCGGGGGAGCTGAAAATAGTGAGGAGGCCTGGACTCCCTTTTTATTTGTTTCTGGAAGCATCTAGGAGGTTTGGAGTGGGTGCCCAGCCTCAGATAGCAGATCTGGGATATGTGTTGGATTTGCTGCCCTTGCTCAATATGCCGGTTGGGGGTGGGGATGAGGGACAGGCTTGGATGTTGCCACTTAGATCACCTTAGACAGCTGGGCTGTCAGTCTTAGTGCCTCTTCCATTTCCAGGATGTCCATCTCCCCAGGCACCCTGCTGGAAGGGAGAAGGGGTATCCAGTGGCTGGGGTGTGCCTGGGAATATTCCCAGGAAGTGCCTGGTTGGAGAAAAAAGTCAATCTGCTCCTGGGGGCTGGGTTGAGGCAGGTTGCCTCTCCCACCCGTCCTCTCCCACCCACGCCTTCCCTGGGAGGGGAGGGGCAGGGGCTGGAGGAACACAGCTTCCCCCTGTTCCAGCAGAGAAGTGCTGGCTGGATGCCTTCCCAAGGGTTCCCAGGCCGACTGGGGTGTAGCTGGCCTTCCGACTGAGCCCACTCAGGCTGGGCTACTGCCCAGTGGCTTTGTGGCACATGGATTGAGATAGTGCTTTGGTCAGGGGTCAGGATTCCTGAGTTCTTGGTGCACTGTGGCCCTGGTGCCTCTCCTGTCTCTAGGCTTACCACCTGGCTGTCCTGGGCCTATTCTTTCAGAGCAGGTTCCACGTTCCTCTGACTTATCCCCTCCCCTCCTTTCTGTCTTCTCCCTCTCTAGAGTAATGCCCTGTATCCAAGCCCAATATGGGACACCAGCACCAAGTCCAGGACCCCGTGACCACCTGGCAAGCGACGCCCTGACCCCTGAACTCAGCAAGCCCACCATGGACCTGGCCAGCCCTGAGGCGGCCCCTGCTGCCCCCACTGCCCTGCCCAGCTTCAGCACCTTCATGGATGGCTACACGGGAGAGTTTGATACCTTCCTCTACCAGCTGCCCGGGACAGCCCAGCCGTGCTCCTCGGCTTCCTCCTCCGCCTCCTCCACATCCTCCTCCTCGGCCACCTCCCCTGCCTCTGCTTCTTTCAAATTTGAAGACTTCCAGGTGTACGGCTGCTACCCTGGCACCCTGAGTGGTCCACTGGATGAGACCTTATCCTCCAGTGGCTCTGACTACTATGGCAGCCCCTGCTCTGCCCCATCGCCGTCCACACCCAGCTTCCAGCCACCCCAGCTCTCTCCCTGGGATGGCTCATTTGGCCACTTCTCCCCCAGCCAGACTTACGAAGGCCTGAGGGCATGGACAGAGCAGCTGCCCAAGGCTTCTGGGCCCCCGCAACCACCAACCTTCTTCTCTTTCAGTCCTCCCCCTGGTCCTAGCCCCAGTCTGGCCCAAAGCTCCCTGAAGTTACTCCCCTCACAGGCTGCCCACCAGCTGGGGGAGGGAGAGAGCTATTCCATGCCAGTGACTTTCCCAAGCCTGGCGCCCACTTCCCCACACCTGGACGGCCCAGGAATGCTGGATGTGCCTGTGACCTCAGCCAAGGCCCGGAGCGGGGCTCCAAGTGGAAATGAGGGCCGCTGTGCTGTGTGTGGGGACAATGCTTCATGTCAGCATTATGGTGTACGCACCTGTGAAGGCTGCAAGGGCTTCTTTAAGGTATGCTACTCTGGGCACGGCGTCTGTGGGGAGTGAGTGTGGGCCCGTCTCTCATCCCACTGGGGTCTGTGGTAGGCTCCCTTGGTTTCTCCTCCCAGCTAGTCTTGTCCCATTGAAAGGGGGCAAGCCTGCCAGATAGGCCACTTTCCTGGGGACCCACAGATGCAGGTGCTGGAATCTTTCATTCACCAGGGCACAGAGGGGCCTATGGGATGGCAGAGAGCTGGAACAAGAGGTGTGAGGTGGGCAAAGGGCACTGACTACAGAGTGTTCGGGGAGGGGAAGTTCTAGTGGCCAGCCTCTGGTTCTTCCCTGCACCGCTTCCCCACCCAGGTCCTGCTGGGAAGGGGAGCCTCGGGCACTCGTGTTCCCTGGCATGTGATGAAAGCATCTAGGCAGAGAGTTGGGTTCTTGAGGGCTGGGGGTGCACTTGGGAACAGGCTGCATGTTTGTCCCAGAACTGGGTGCCTGTTTAGCTTCCCGTCCCCACCCCCAACTCCTTGGCCCTCTCCTGTCTGCCCCATGGAATGGGTAGATGGACACAGGCATGTTAAAAAGTACAGGTGTCTGGAGTGCCGGGAGCCCCTCGCTCCTAGTCCTGGGCCCTAGGGTCTTCCTCTTGAGGCAGAAACTACCCCCAGCGACTCCAGGACTTCTCTCCCCT
The DNA here is from genome assembly GCF_021218885.2 of Marmota monax. Lineage (NCBI taxonomy): Eukaryota > Metazoa > Chordata > Mammalia > Rodentia > Sciuridae > Marmota > Marmota monax. The sequence continues at coordinate 32,826,906 of NW_026695227.1, forward strand.
CCCTGCCCCTCCATCTCTCCCTCCCTTGCCACCCAAATGTTAGAAAAATAGCTACGAACAGAGAGTGCTTTTGTCTGCGTCGGCAGCAGGATCTCGACGGTCCCCTCCCCTGTCCTTCCCCTCTCCACCCCACACTCTGACAGCTTGTTCCGTGTTGACCCCCCCCCCCCCCCCAGCGCACAGTGCAGAAAAGCGCCAAGTACATCTGCCTGGCAAACAAGGACTGCCCTGTGGACAAGAGGCGGCGGAACCGCTGCCAGTTCTGCCGCTTCCAGAAGTGCCTGGCTGTGGGCATGGTGAAGGAAGGTGGGTGGCAGGATGGGGCCCAGCAGGGCAGAGGTGGCCTGATAGGGTGGGGCAGGCAGGGTCCCCAGGCCTACAGTGGTGGGCATTTTCTGGGTCTGATTTTCACCCCACCTCTAGGCCATGGGCCTGAGAGGGAAGGTGACGTCCACCTGCCTGGACCGTGATTGTGGTGGTAGGGGAGAGCCTTTTTAGGGTGCTGTGGTCTTAAGAACTGGTTCCTGGGTCCTGTGCTTCTTGGCATTGGAGTGTGTAGCATGGGCCAAAGGGTTCTTCCTCTGGTTCCCTCTTTGCTCATCCCTCCCCATTTCTCTGCAGTTGTCCGAACAGACAGCCTGAAGGGGCGGCGGGGCCGGCTACCTTCAAAACCCAAGCAGCCTCCAGATGCCTCCCCTGCCAATCTCCTCACCTCCCTTGTCCGAGCACACCTGGACTCGGGCCCCAGCATGGCGAAACTGGACTACTCCAAGGTGAAGCCCCACACACTCCGCCCTGCTCCTGCTCTGGGGAAGACCATTGCAAATGCATGCTAGGAAAGGCACACCCTCAGGCAACACATTGGAAAAAGAGGCACCCCCTGACCTGACCAGATGGAGAAATGCACTCCCGGTGGACAGCCACTTAGAATCGTGATCCTGCCAGATGCTGTGGGACATGCATGGAAGGGGAGCCTCGGGCACTCGTGGTGGCTGAGGCAGGAGGATTGCAAGTTCAAGGCCAGTCAGCAAATTAGTGAGACCCTCAACTACTCAGTGACATATAGATTAAAAAGGACTTAGGGGTGTAGCTCAGTGGTGAAGCAACCCCTGAGTTTGGTCCCTAGTGCCAAAAAGAAAAGCAGCCCCAGCCCTGGAATGATGTGTAAGAGTGGGCAGCAAGTGAGTGCATGGGCCCAATCTGGGGCATATTCTCACTCCCAGGTCTGGCATCCAAGCAGCTGACAGGGCTGCCTGTGGTGGCTGGCATGGGCCTGGCCTGCAGTACTTATCCCCCAGATCACCCTGCAGTTCCAGGAGCTGGTGCTGCCCCACTTTGGGAAGGAAGATGCTGGTGATGTGCAGCAGTTCTACGATCTTCTGTCGGGTTCCCTGGAGGTTATCCGCAAGTGGGCCGAGAAGATCCCTGGCTTTACTGAGCTGTCTCCAGGTGACCAGGACCTGCTGCTGGAGTCAGCCTTCTTGGAGCTCTTCATCCTCCGCCTGGCCTACCGGTGAGCTGCCCACCCTCCTCCTGGCACCTTCTCAGCTACTTCTGTTCATGAACCTGACTGTTGGCACCTCTTCCGCCAGGTCTAAGCCAGGTGAGGGGAAGCTCATCTTCTGCTCAGGCCTGGTGCTGCACCGACTCCAGTGTGCCCGCGGCTTTGGTGACTGGATTGACAGTATCCTGGCGTTCTCACGGTCCCTGCATAGCTTGGTAGTCGATGTCCCTGCCTTTGCTTGCCTTTCTGCTCTTGTCCTCATCACTGGTAAGTGGCTGGCACCAAGCTGGGTCCACGGGGGTGGGTATTAGGGGGATGAATGGCCCTCAGGAGGCGCTGCCCCAACATTGGGCAGGATGGCATCTGGCACTTCCTGGGCTTCTACGTTGTCGCGTGCTCATACCCACCTGCCTAGTGGGGACTTCAGGAACTGGAGAGAAGCTTGGCTGCACCTGACTCCAATGCCCAGGACTGCCTTTGAATGACCTCGGATGGCCCAAGATAAGGCCACAGGTGCTGTGTATTTGGCCTAGGGTTTTGGTTTGTTTTAAAAGTCTCCCTGTCAGTGACATAGCACATAGAAAAGTACACATGATAAATTTTCATAAACCACACTTGTATAACCGGCACCTTGAACAAAGAGACAGAACATGGCTAGCACCCCAGAAGCCCTTCTGGTATCCTCTCCAATCAATAATTCCATTGGAGGTGGCCGCTGCTCTGACTTGTGGTGGCACAGCTTGGCTGCACTTGTTGTGGACTTGAGGACGTGTAGTTAGGCAGGATGGGCTCAGGTGTTCAGTGGAGAGGTTTTCAGATCTATTTATTTTACAAAGCATCAGAATCTGCCTCCAGCCCTCTTTTCACTTATATTTCACAGGGGACCTAACTGTATGGAACACGGTCAGAGTTACTGTAGGCTGCAGAGGGAGGCAAGGTCTAAGGCCAGCTCTTCCTGGCGGTGGCCCCAGAACACTTCTGCTTGACTCCAGGGCTTCCCAGAACTGTTGGGGAAGAAAAATCATGACCAGACTACCTGGGTTAAGGTTTCAATCCATTTTTTGTGATCTAAGGCAAGTTATTCTAGCTCCTAGGCCTTGATTTCTTCCTTGGAATAGGAGGATAAGGAGCATCCTTCTGGAGGCTTCTGATGTGCCTTTAAGACAGGCTTCTGGGCTTCTAGGATCACAAGTTTGGGGCCAGCCTGGGCAAATTAGCAAGACCCTGCCTCAAAAAATAAACCAGGCACAATGATGCATGCCTGTGACTTAAGAGGCTTAGGCAGGAGGAGCTCAAGTTCAAGGCAAACCTCAGCAACTTAGCAAGACCCTGTCTCAAAATAAAAAGGGCTGAGGATGTGGCTCAATGGTTAAGTGCCCCTGGGTTCAATATCCAGTGCCAAAAAATAAATGATAAAAAGGGCTGGGAGTATACCTAAGTGGTAATGCACCCTTGAGTTCAATCCCCACTACTGGAGGAAAAAGGATAAGCTCCTGTGGGGACATGCTTTTGCAAAGTGCCAGAGGAGTTTGAGAGGAACAATTGTGGCCACACTTGTGGCCGGCAGGAGGCTGGGAGGCTGGGTCTTCAGGGTATTTGGTCTTCAGCTGGGTGGTTAATCCTGTACCTTCCTTGCAGACCGGCATGGGCTACAGGAGCCACGGCGGGTAGAGGAGCTACAGAACCGCATTGCCAGCTGCCTAAAGGAGCACATGGCAGCCGTAGCCGGTGAGCCCCAGCCAGCCAGCTGCCTGTCACGTCTGCTGGGCAAATTGCCCGAGTTGCGAACCCTGTGCACCCAGGGCCTACAGCGCATCTTCTACCTCAAGCTGGAGGACTTGGTGCCTCCTCCACCCATTGTTGACAAGATTTTTATGGACACACTGCCCTTCTGATTCCAACCCTGAACACGTGTGCACATGCGTGCTCTTATGCCACCCCACGTGCCTTTAGCCCACGGACCCCCTGAGCACCTCCATAGCCTGGGCTGAAGCTGCAGACTGACCACTTCCTCACCTGCTCCAGGAGGTCAGCAGAGAGCTCAAGCCCTGTGGGAGGGGGATGCATTCATGGGGGTGACCCCACTGTCTTATTCCCCAAGCCCAACCCTGGCCTTCATGTTTTTTGTAAGATAAACCGTTTTTAACACATGCCTCTGTGCTGTAAATAAGCTGAACGCTGCTGTAAATACAGGAAGGAAGAGGTTAAGATGGAGGTTGGGGGGAAGGGATGGGGCCCCCCCTCTGCCTGGGCAAGCCTTTCCAACCTCCTTGGACTTGCCCTCTCTTCCCACCCTCCTTCCACATGTACATAAACTGTCACTTGAGGAAGAAGACAAATGACAGATTCTGACATTTATATTTGTGTATTTTTCCTGGATTTATAGTATGTGACTTTTCTGATTAATATATTTAATATATTGAATAAAAAATAGACATGTAGCTGAAATTGAGATGGTCTGTCTCTGACATCCACTACCTACACCCCCATAATTACCTAAGAGATAGGGTTGGCTCTGGATAAATCTAGATAAACTGAGGTCTCAGTTCACTTGTTTTTCAAAGGCAGATTGTATTGGCACCTGCTTTGTTTGGTGGTTATATAAAATACTTGGACTGGTTTCTAGCACAGGGGAGCCTCCACTAATCTCAGCTGGCTGGTTGATGGGCTGCAGCCGAGGCTGCCTAACCCAGGGATTAGAGCAGCAGTTCTAGCAATTGACCTGGCTTTTGGTGTCAGGACTGCCACAGTTCCTGACCTGGGGCAGATTATTCTGTTTTTTTTTTTTTGTTGTTGTTGTTGTTGTGTTTTGTTTTGTTTGTTTTATAGGGCTGGGTTTTAAACCCACGTCCTCCTGCATGTTAGGCAAGTACTGTGCCACTGAGTGACATCCCTAACCCTCTCTGATTCTTGGTTTCTACATCTGTGAAACAGAAAGAATAGACCCAGATGCATAGAGGTTTTAGGGTTAGAGGAGTGTTTGTTTGGTGTCTACATGGGCTGGGTAGAGGTGAGCCCCAAATGGTAATAGCAGTTACTGAATTTAAGCTTTGTTTCATCCTCATTCTCTACATTTCCCTTCTTGACTCCCTGCCACTGCAGCAACAGGATCCACACATCCAGTAGCCTTGGCCTTCTTGGCCCAAGTGCCCCCATGTAGGTTCTCCAGCCCCGCTCAGCTCCCAGTTGCTTTGTCTGCTGGCTTAAATGGCAGATGCCTGGGCTCTTTCCTCGGAGACTCAGGTTTGGTGATGGGCAGGACCTGTGAATCTACTTTTTAGCTATCACCCAGGTGGTTGTGATACAGGTAGTTGGTGTCACCTTTTTGAGAAACATGGACCTCATTGATAGCAACCTAAGGCCTAAGGTAGCTAGTCACCAGGCAGGACCCAGCTCCCTTCTCTGTGCTCAGCATCATCATTTCCTTCTTGGACCTGGTAGGATCCCCAAAGGCAGTGCTCTCACTCCATTCTTCACCACCCTTGTCCCAGGATCTGAGTCTCTACCTCCAGGGCCCCTGGGAACTGACTGGATGAGGGGCTGCTCCCACTATGTGGCAATTGGACAAAATAGGGCATTATTCTGGAGCAGGGGAGATGTGAGGGCCTTCCTCAGCTATCCAAGGACCCCCCCAACCACACGCCTCCTTGGCTTCTGGAAACACAGTCTAACCTCAGACCTTTTGAAGCATCCATGTGTGGCTGGAGTAGAGAAGCCAGTCCCTGAGGGGGTGGCTGTGACCCTCACCAGATGTGAACTTCCAAGCATGTGTCCCTGGCTCCTGAGTGAGCTTTATCTGCAGAACAAGCACCTGCCAAGAGGTCATCAGGAAATGCGCCCCTTGGCCTGCCTCTACCTCCTCACTGCTGTCAGAGAAGCCCCTTCCTCAACCAAGGTCTGTTTCCCCATCTGTTTAGTAGGGAAGTGAGCCTGGCGTCAGCACTGTGATTAGGAGCAGAGTTTGCCGGAAAACCTCCCACAGCTGTGGCAGGACGGAGTCCCTCTCACCTCAGGTCTCTCTCCATGTGTGAGGACAGGCTATGGCCTGGGAGGGACAAGGGAGAATCTTGGTCCCTGTAGTTTTCTAAGCCCCATTGTGATAATAGCTATCATGTATAATATCCACTACCAGCTGGGTCCTTTTCATGGAATATTTGTTATTTCTAGCCCTCACGACCACCTAGTGAGAAAAGCTTGTGTTCCCATCTCACAGGTGGGAACACAGTAGTGTGGTCAAAAGCAAAGACTCTGGAGTTAGACCACCAGGGTTTAAATCTTGGCTCTGGGGCTGGGTGTGTGGCTCAGTGGTAGAGTACTTGCTTAGCAGGCACCTGCACTCGGCCTTGAGTTCAGTCCCCAGCACAGCAAAAACAAAAACAATCAATTCTGGTTCCAGCTCTCACAAGCTGTAATATTAGGCAAGTTAATTAAAGTTACTTAACTTTTTTGTGCCTCAGTTATTTTTATCTATAAATCAGGGAAAAAAAAAAACCTTTCATAAAGTTGCCATAAAGTGAGTACACTTTAAAGTATTTCCAGTCAGGGATGGTGGTGCACACCCATAATCCCAGCAGCTTGGAAAGCTGAGGCAGGAGGATCCCAAGTTCAAAGCCGGCCTGAGCAATTTAGTGAGGCCCTAAGCAACTTTGTGAGACCAGATCTTAGTATGAAAAATAAAAAAGGCTGGGATGTAGCTCAGTGGTAAAGTGCCCCTGGGTTCAATCCTCAGTACCAAAAAAAAAGTGTTTCAAATTGTGCCTGGCACATGATAAACACCAATAAATATTAGCTGTTGTTTTTTTTCCAAAAGAGTAATCTACTTTTGAGAAATGAAATGACTTTCCCAATTTCCCAAGGCAACTTGGCTTGTAAGTATCCAAGCTGGGTATACCAGCTACATGACCTCTTGGCCTTCTAGTCCAGGGCCACGCCAAGGAAAGAACCTCCAAGCTGGGTGTTTTGGTGCACACCTGTAATTCCAGGTACTAGGGAGGCTGAGGCAGGAGAACCTCACGTTTAGCAAGACCCTGTCTCAAAAGTAAAATAAGAGTAAGGGTGTAGCTCAGTGGTAGAGTCCCCATTACCACAAAAGAATCTCCTAGTGATGATGATTCTTTTCTAGGACTATGACATTTGGGGTGTAGGGCGTGTGGGGTGGGTTGGCTGATTCTCTAGTCCCACCCTGCCTCGCCTGCCCTGCCCAGGGCTGGACCCTGGAGGCAGCCCTTTCTTTCTCTCAGCAACTTCCAAGACCTGGCCTCCACATCTTGCTAGGGGCGAGGAGGGTGAACAAGGGGGCATTGAGGCTGGTGGGGCCTCACAATGGCCGCTCTGTCCCTGCTGGCCGGGGGCTGGGCCTGTTTCCGATGGGGACAATAGTCAAAAGGCAGTGACGCGACAGGGCCTGGAATCCCGGGCGGGATTTTCCAAGGCCTCAAAGCCTGCTGTTTGTCCTCACATGGAGACCCAGGAAGCCTGCCTCCCTGTCTTCCCCCACCCCACCCACCCATACTGGGCCCAGTGCCCAGAGGCCTTGACCTCCTCCCCAGCCCTGAGGTGCCACTGTGACTTGGGAAGGATGGTCTGAGGTCTAGGTTCTGAGGGGAGCTCTACACCTTAGGAGCTGTGCCCCATGGCCCTTCCCTGGGGCCTAGGGTAGAAAACACCTCATGCCTGGCTGAGCCACAGGCCTTGGTTATGGAGGGAAGTGGTAAAGGTTCACCTCCAGGAGGCAAGAAACTTCTGAAGGCCATAAGCAACCACACGACAGTCGAACTGTGCTGTCCACATGGTCCACTCTGTACCAGGCATGTTCAGCTGTTGGACAGCCGCCTCTATGGCTGCAGAGGGAAGCCCAAGAGACCTGTCAGAAGTGGGAGGCTGCCACCTGTTAACAGGACAGTGATCAATGAAGGCCTCCACAGCCATGAGGCAGTTGTGTTAGGATGTCAGAGTTCTGTCCTGGTGGAGGGCAATGCTGGGTGCACACGTATGAAGGCTGGGCCTGGGCCTCCCAGGGAGTTTGAACTTAGAAATCTGGGTGGGCCCCCTTCTCTCCCTCACTAGCCCCTGACTGCAGCAGAGACCCCAGAACCGTTGGATTCCTTGGAATATGAGGCTGAAGGGGTGAACCTCTGTCCATCCTGCTTCTAGTCCTGTCAGGACCTAACCTTGCAGCCCCACAGCTCAAATAGCAGCTGTTCTGAGCTAGTGCTCAAACCCAGGCTATGGGCTCTGCCTCCAGCCCTTCTCCACTCTCAGACTCTCAGGTGAAACTCTGCCCAGGTGCTTCCCTGGGCCCAGGCTAGGGGACTGCTGGGTGAAGGCCTAGGCTGGCTAGTGGGATTTAGAAAACTTCAGCCCCTGTGGTGGGTACAGGAAGGAGTCAGTGCCAGGCCAAGTAAAAGCCCTCCTTACTACCCAGTGTTCGCTGCCCCCTCTGAGGGGAGAAGGCCCGTTCCAAGGTCCCCAGCTGGACTCAGAAGTGGCCTAAGAGCTGTGGGGCCCTGGAGGCTCTGGCCCAGGCCTCCCACCTGCCACCTCTAGCCCTTTTTGCTCCTCCTCCCCCCCACCCTGGCTTCCTCTTGCTGGGCCCTCATCCTGCCAGGCTGGGGGGCCACTTCAGGTCTCCTCAAGGTCTGACCCAGGCACTGGCATTGCCCAGCCTCAACTCAGGACCATAAATCAGACTCCATGTGGCTGCGGGGGCTGGGGGTAGCAGCTGGACCAGGGAGGGGAGCGTGGCGGGGGGGGGGGGCTGTCCTGGTACATGCTGCATTAGCAGGGAGCAGTGCCCAGTGGCCGGCCAGACAGGCAGGGTGCTGACTGGCGTTGCCCTCCTAGCTTGGGGCCCCCACCAGGGAGCCCAGCCTTGGGGTGACCAAGCAGGAAAACTGGCCCCTCATCCCAGGGACCCAGGTAGCTGGGATACCTTGAGGTTAGACAGAGATGCCCCCTGCATGGCATGAAATCAGAGTCAGAAAAAAGTCTCCCAGGGGATAAATTCAGACCTGCCCCCAACAGGGTGGATAAATAGCTCTTCCCTTTTGCAAGGATAGTCACACAGAATCCCTTTCCCCAAGAATGAGAGATACACACATGCCTCCCAAAGGAACAGATACTCAGCCCTTGAAGGGAGAAGAGATGATCCCTCACTCCCCCCCGCCCCAGGGACAGATACACAGAAATTAAGCACAACCCCCACCCCAATTTGGCAAGACAAACACATAGACCTTCCAGGAGAACAAGAAATGCAACTCTTCCCAGCATAGGACAGATCCCCAGCTCTCAGAACAGACAGTAGACACACACCCTGGCTGGTCCAGGACCAGAGGCTGCCTGATGAGGTTGGCAGGTCGGGGCTGGGAGGGGCCTCTTTCTCACGCTCTCTGCCACTTTCTCCACTTTCCCATCTGCCCAGGCATTTCCTCTGCCACGGAGAGTGGGGGCTGGGAGTGACATCCCAGAAAGGGTGGGTGGTAGAGAAGCCTTGCCTAGGATCCCAGGGGGCAGAGGTTAGAAGGAGACAGCCGGTCCTCCTCACCCCCACGGCCTGCCCTGAATGGAGGGTCAGCAGGCCGGGTGCCGGCTATCCAGGCAGGCTGGCCACCGTCAAGAGCCCCCCGCCTGACGTCAGTCTCACTCATTGTTGTTGCTGAGGCTTGAGTCACTCCCTATGACGCCACTGGGGTCAGCTCTGGAGCGGCTGGGGTGGCCTTCAGGGCCAGCTTCTTAGGGGCTCAGCTCTCCTCTGGGCACATCCCAGGATGAGGTGGGGCCATCCGAGGCCGTACTCACCAGGCAACGCCAGCTGCCTACTCCCAAGGTCTTGGGTTGGTCTTCAAGGTCCCTCCGCAGGCCTCTGCAGCAGGCATGGCTAAGAGCCCTGCTCAGTGGCCTGTCTGTCTAGCCGGCCGGGGGCCCAGGCTCTGACTGAGAAGTTGGCTCCCTCTCTTCTTGCCTTTTCTGCCTCAGAACCCCATGTCTCCCTCAGCCCTCAGCAAGATCTCTACTACAGCCTGGCTTTTCTCTTTCTCCAGAAGGACTTCCCAGAATAACCCCCTGCAGCTCCACTTCTTCCTGGAACCACCAACCCCCCTTCTCTGCCCATCTCCTCAGGTTGCCATCCTGTGTTCTCTGCAGTCGTCCTGGTTTTCTTTTGGTGCCTGGTTGCTTCCTAACTTGCACAGAGCAGGGCTTGGGACTCCTTCACTCCAACTATGCCATTTTCTCTTTCAGGTCACTGGTACCTCTGGGATGACACTAGCGATCCCCATAGAACCTCCTACCATTTTTCTCCCTACTTGTTAGCTTTTTTTGCCCAGTTGTACCTCCTGCTCCATCTCTCCTTTGTAAGACTAGGAGCTCTCAGAGGGCAAGAATTGTGACTTGTTAGTCGGTACAGTGGTGCACACCTGTAATCCCAGCAGCTTGGGAGACTGAGGCAAGAGGATTGTGAGTTCAAAGCCAGCTTTAGCAATTTAGTGAGGCCCTAAACAACTTAGCAAGATCCTGTTTCTAAATAAAAAGGGCTGGGGATGTGGCTCAGTGGCTAAGCACCCTTGGGTTCGATTGCTGGTACAGGAAAAAAAACCAAAAAACATTGTGACTTGTTCCCTTTGGCATGTGGACAGTTACATACATGAGGCATGAATGAATGAGTGAACAATTACACCTCAATCCTTATAGGTAAAGGTGTAGGAAGGGAGAATTCATGCTATGCCATCCCACTTTTTTGGTTAAGACCCTTTCCCTACTGGATTACTCAAATGACTATGGGACTGTAGATCTGAGTTGCATTGAGAATTTCCCTGGAAGAATTCAGAGTGGTAAGAGGAGGCAAGGCTAACTGGGAGATCAGAGAGGTGAGGGAACTTAGCCTCACCCTAGGGCAGGAAAGAAGGCTTCATGGGGAGGATGAGTTTTGGTGTAGAGGCAAGAGTGGTAAAGGCTGGTGGAATGAGGAAAGAGCAGCTGTGTGCCCTTGGTGAGTGTATTAGTCAGGGTTTAGAGACACCGAACCAATAGGACACATGGACACACCACAGGCACACACCAGAGTGGGGAGATAGAGGGATTTATTACAAGGAATTAGTTCATGCTGTTATGGAGGCTGATGAGTTCCAAGATCTAAAGTCAGCAACTGGAGAGCCAGAAGAGGTGAGGTAGTTTCAGTTTTAATGCCATCCGTCTTGAGACCCAGGTAGAGCCAGAAAGGACTGATGTCCCAGCCTGAAAGCAGTCAAGCAGACGTTTTCCTTATGCATGAGAAGAGTGGAGGGTTTGTTCCATCAGGCCTTCGTCTGATTGGATGAGGTGGAGGCCACTTGCTTTACTTCGTCTGCCAATTCAAATGTTATCTCATAAGAAACACCCAGAATAATGTGTGACCAAATTGTGTGTTCCTGTCGCAGTCACATTGACACAAAAAATTAATCCTTGCAGCAAACTACTGTATATCACTGAACTCTAGTTTCATTATCTATGAACAGGGATTGGGGGTAGAATTGCATTTTTTTTTTTTTTTGGTACCGGGGATTGAACCCAGGGAGCTTACGCTGAGATACATCCCCAGCCCTTTTTATTTTTTATTTTGAGACAGAGTCTCACTAAGTTGCTTAGGGTCTTGCTAACTTGCTGAGACTGAACTTGTGATCTTCCTCCCACAGCCTCCCGAGTCCCCAGGATTGCAGGCGTGTGCTACTGCACCTGACTATCTGTCTTGAATGGTTTGGAGAAATCCACACAGTTGTGCCTGTGTTATGCTGTCGTGATGCCTAATAGGGCTCCATGATAATGATGATGATGACGCCAGTATACTGGTAGCAAAGGCCTTGAGATGGTGTGTGTGCGTGGGGTAGACGGAGGTCAGTTATCGCCATCTCTATTTGAGCTGGGGACCTACTCTGGGTTCACAAAATCTGATTATTCCAATGATTTAAGAAAATGGTGAAGAAAGCATGCAAACACACAGACATACCTTTTCAAAATCCGGGGATGGCTCTGTGACCTTAAGGGTCCATGGAAAGAGAGACAGCCACAGGAATTCTTTATTCTTATATAAGGGACATGCAAGGGGAGGTTCCATGGAACATTCTATCCCCCAAAAGACAAAGCGGTAGGATTACAAAGGAGCAGGTGAGTGTAACTCAACCCCACCGGGTGATACCCACGCCTGGAGCCACACCTCATTATCTCAGCAGGCGTAAAAGTCCAATGTATTGCAGGGTGCAATAACTGTTCAGTACCCCTTTACTCAAACTTAAAGTTTATGTACATAGCTCATGTCCAGAGCGGCTCCCGACAGTCAGTCACTCCCCTCATTCACTGGCAGGCTCTGGAGGTTAGGCCCTTGTTCCACCTCCACATCAGGGCTGGTTCCAACCCTCCTGGGTCCCCCTACTCCTTCACCTTTCTCAAGTGTTCTGTCCTGTCAACATTCTCTACTGATGACCTGTGGTTTTGTGCAGGCTCTAGAAGAGGTTGTTGGTCTTGTAGAGCAGGCAACCTTTTTCTTTCCCCAGGTTCTAAGAAGACTCCCAGACTGCCCAGGGAGTCATCCACACCTGGGATGTAGGCAAGGGCTGAACAAAAGCAGAATCATGGTGAAGAAGAAAAGGAAATATTGAACAGAGGAGAGGAAAAGAGGGAGTCAGAGACACAGGCAGGAGGAGAGCATCTAAATTCGGAAGAACAGGTGGGAAGGGGAGCCTAAAGGGTAGGGTAGGTGACAGTAGTGTGTTGAAGCTGATACTGGCTCTCAGGAGCCTATACTATCCCTGCTGATCAAGAGCTAATTATCCATTCATTCCAGACTCTGAATTCAGTGATGTCCTGTAGCTTAAAGTTGTCTTGGTAGGAAACTGGAAAAAAATGCTACAAATCAAGGCAGTTCCATACCAGAGAGTCAAGTTAGACATTTACCAGCACACTACTGGTGGTGGTAGTGGGGTGTATTGGAGAATGTAGTGCACCAAGAGGGTCCTGCTGGAGAAAGCTCTGAGGTGGTAAAGAGCACTGGATTTGTACTTCTTGCTCTGCCACTTACAGAGTGACCTTTGTCAAGTTGCTTAACCACTCCCAGAATTAATTCCTTATCCATATAGATTGATAGGTATCAGGTAAGAATCATGCCTTTTTTTTTTTTTCCTTAATGATACAGGGACTTGTGAGGTTGCCCAGGCTGGCCTCCTTCCTCATTCTCCTAAGTGGCTGAGATTACAGGCGTGTGCCTCTGTGCATGGCTTAGAATCATGTCGTTTTCTTGCCACTCAATAAATGTTATCTATTACTGTTTGAGGTGATAAAATGTGTTAGGAAAAAGAGCACCTTAATCCTCAAGTAAACTCAGGAGTGCCCCCTGTTGGAGGTGAGGGCCTGACAGATTCTCCTGGTATTAACCGAGCAGCTGACACCTCTGACTTGAGTTTATAATCTGCATACAGAAGAAAACATGTTCCCAGGCAGTTACACAGCACTAAAAATACACTCATGTTCATAGAACACTTTATAGGTCACAAAAGTCTTCCATATGAGTTATCCCTTGGGGTCATCATGGCAGTTCTCTGCTTATAGAGGGAATCAAAAAGAATGAGTGATAACAGAGAAGCAGCGGCAGAATTACGAGCCTTACAAGAACTGTCACCAGATCGCTCACGGTAGAGCGCCAGGTAGTGCTGCTGTAGAGTAACCTCAGATCCTTTCTCCAGCATCTTTGTGCGGACTGAGGACGAGAGATCTTGCCTATTATGCAAGCCAGACAAGCTCAAGTTTTGCCATTAATTTGGCGTCATGCGTCACACTGACGTGCACTCATCTCTAGGATCTCTCTTTGTTTAGACGGTATGCCTCTGATTTTATGGGAATGAATGCTCTTAGCCCGGAGTTCAAAATCTGGGATCGGTTTCTGTCCTAGGGGCCCGCTCAACGCCGTTGACTCCTCTCGGCCAAGGGAGGCAGCGCAGAGCCCATCAGGCCCTCCTTCCCTGACATCTCTATGGCGGAAATAGGTTATTCCTACAGAAACAACATTCTCGCTGGTGGAGTGAATGGACTCGTCCAAATGAGGGGGATCTTCTTACTATCAAATTTTAAGGTCCAAGGAATAGTAAAAGAAATGAAGCATCCAAGTTACAGGGAAGCACATGAATATGTGTGTGCGATCCTGTGAGTTTCCAAATGCACTGGGCAGCTACAGTGGTGTCGGGGCTCGGCTGAGCCGGGCCGCTCCCCGGCTGCCCCAGGTGGCACCCTCCAGAACACCACCCTCCGGGGGCGGGGCGAGGCGAGGCGAGGGCTTCCGGTCCCGGCGCCGTTCTTGTCTAGGTGGTCTGACGCCGGCAGGGGGGTGACGTCGCGAGCTCTGCGGGTCTCGGATCCGAGTTAAAGGAGGTAGGTGACCGTCCTAACAACCTGTCACCTGTCCTGTGCGAGTGCGGGTGCTCCCCGGGATGGCGGGCATGAGGGCGCGCCCCGAATCTCGGGGGTGGGTACGAGGGGCGCCGCCCCTAAGACGTGCGAGGAGTCAGCTCTTGCCTGGGTCCCGGGACTGTGGAAGTTCGCCGGCAACTTCGGCGGGAGAACGCGACCCTGGCGGATGTCCTGCCTGCGTCCCACCCGAGTTGCGGAGCCGAACAACCTTCTCTTTTTGCTTCTAGTCTGTCTCACGGGTCAGCGCCCTCGCGGAGGTTGGAGAGCGTCGCAGCGGAGGTGATGTCCGAGCAGGAGGAGGAGGAAGGGCGATCCGAACCCCAGTAACCCGCGCTCAGGCTTTGACGCATAAGGTGGGGAAGGTGGTGTTCTGGCTGTAGCCACTTGAGAAGGCATCCGTCAGCCTTTGTCCCTTGGGGCGACCAGAGGGACCAGATTTCCCAGGCCCTGCTCTGGGGAACGCGCCTACTCTTCACGGCGGTGGTGGTGGGAGCATGGATAACCCAATGCAGCTGCTGTGGGAGGAAGGCTGGGGTAAGTCAGGACCGACTTGGTGTAGAGTGGGTCTTAGGATAGCACCGAGATTGAGGGATGAGCCTGAGCTTGGGGCCAGAGTATGGAGTTGTATGGCATGTATGAAAGTTTATGGGGGACCCAAGAGGGGGAAGTTGTGAAAGAAAGTGGGCTGGACTGGAGGTGATAAAGTACAGGATGGAGTTAAAACTAGAGGACAGAAATGGGCAAAATAACCCATCTTATCCTGGATCTCAGAGAAACAAACCCTGCAACCCTTATCCTTGGAGGGACCTGGAATTCCTGGGTCAGGATGTGTTGAGCAGTTATTTTGTATTAGGTACTGGGAACTAAGTTTATTGTGTCGAAAAGTTTATAGTCTCTGTCCTCCAGGAACTGTCTGGAGGGAGAAGTGAAAATAGCACCTGATAATACAGGTTCGTCCTGGAGCTGAGAGACTGAGCCAGCCTGATCTCTGAGCAGTCCACACAGATTGCTGCCTTGCGTCCACTACTGAGCACCACTGTTTAAGAGGGGTAGAGACAATGGAAATGCAGTGGAGAGCTGCTAGGACCCCAAGGAGTCTTTTAAGATGTGGTGTTGAGGGGCTGGGGTTGTGGCTCAGTGATAGAGTGCTTGCCTAGCATGTGTGAGGCACTGGGTTCAATTCTCTGCACTGCATGTAAATAAGTGAATAAAATAAAGATCCATGAACATCTAATAAAAAAATAAATTAAAAAGTTACACTGTTAAGAAAAGATGTGTTGAGCAGGCATGTTTATGGGGACTAAGGACCTTTAATTTGTTAGAAGGGGTGAGGTGGTTGGATAGAGAGCTGCCTCTAAATTTCTGAAAAGCTTACTTGTGAAAAAGGTAAGCTTACTTGTGAAAAGGTACTTGTGGCTTCAGATATGAAAGCTAAAACCAGGTGGTTTTATGCTGTAATCCCAGCCACTTGGGAGGCTAAGACCGGAGGATCATAAACTCAAGGCCATCCTGGGTAACTTAGCAAGACCCTGTCTCAAAATAAAAAATAAAAAGGGGTGGGGATGTAACTTAGTGATAAAGTGCCCCTGGGTTCAACCCCCGGTACTAAAAATAAATAAAATTAGTGGTTTGAAGCACAAGATACAGATGCCTTCAGGGGCAGGAATAACTGACTTGCACTGTCTAAAGTTGAAATGAGGTACAGTGAGAGGTAGTGAATCCCGTATTGGGCGGTTTGCAGGTTGAACACACAGCTAAGATACTGAGTGTTCCCTCTCCTTCTGGGCTCATATTTGGTTACTTACTAAGTTCTGATTCTCAAGTCAGTTCTCTCCCTCCTGCTCCCCCTGCCAGTGCTGTAACAGCCTTGCATCATCTCTAGTCAATAACAATATAATAACGAATGACAGCAGCTAATGCTTAGTGAATGTTTATTACTTGCCAGGTACTGCCATAAGTGGTTTACACAGGCTAACTCATTCAGTTCTTGAGACTGTCCTTTAAAGGTAGCTGTTACTACAAACTCCTTTTTATATATGGGGAAGCAAGCACATAGGTGTTAAACAGCTTGCCCAGGATCACTCAGGGAGTGGTGGCAGAACTAGGGTTCCAGTCCAGGCTGTGTGGCTCTTGAGTCATTGTTTTTAACCAGTAATACATGTGTTGTCCATACATGTGTTGTCCATGTATTACCTTAACCTTTCCTTGCTCTAATTCCTGTGGTATTGCAGGACATCCTGGCAGGGAGGACATGGCAGAGCAAAGCTGTTCCCCTTATTGGTGATCAGGAAGCAAAAAAAGAAGGAACCCAAGGTCCCCTTTAGTAGCACACCTCCATTGATGTAATTTCTGTCCACAAGGCTCTAACTGTTAAAAGTTTCACTGCTTACTACTGCCATAGGTTGGCGACAAAGCCTTCAACACATGACCTTTGGTGGACATTTAAGATCCATACTATGGAACAGAGCAAGATGTTGGAGAGGCTGAGGCAGGAGGATTGCTTCAGATCAGGAGTTCAGGGCCAACCTGGGCAATGTAGTGAGACCCTGTTTCTTTAAAAAAACAAAAAACACAAAACCGTATGGGAGAACTGGGATTCAAACCCTGGACTGTTGGATATGAAAACTCCACAGTCTGCTCTTCACTGCCCCATACCTGATGCCTCTGTAACGGCCACTGTTGTAGTGACTTTAGATCATTTCCCCGCCTAACCTTTATGCCTTAAATCCACTCTTTACTCTGGTGGCTCTGGAAATGTGTGAGATTTGGTGTATATATGAGTATGTTATTCAGATTTTGACTTCTTAGAGCAGACTGTGACCACAAAATAGTTAAGAACCATTCTTGGGCTGGGGATTTGGCTCAAGCGGTAACGTGCTTGCCTGGCATGCGCGGGGCCCTGGGTTCGATCCTCAGCACCACATAAAAATAAAATAAAGATGTTGTGTCCACCGAAAAACTGAAAGGAAAAAAAAAAAAAAAAAAAAAAGAACCATTCTTTGTCCTTTAGTTAGAGTTAACTTCCCTCATCTGCCCCCACCCCTGTCTGTCTCTCTTGCTTCTAGAGAGTGAACCTAGGACCTCACACCTAATAGGCTCATGCTTTATCTCTGAGCTACATCTTCAGCCCTTTTTAGACAGAGTCTTGCTAAGTTGCTGAGGCTGGCTTTGAACTTGGAATCCTTGGCCTTAACCTCCTGAGTAGCTGGGATTATAGTTGTGCACTGTTGTGCCCAGATTTTGGTCCTGGGGATTAAACCCAGGGGTACATAACCACTGAGCCATATCCCCAGCCCTTTTTTTATACTTTATTTAGAGGCAGGGTCTTGCTAAATTACTTAGGGCCTTGCTAAATTGCTGAGACTGGCTTTGAACTCCCGATCCTCCTGCCCCAGCTTCCCAAGCCACTGGGATCACAGGCGTGGGCCACTGTGCCCAGGCCCAGGTTTAACTTTCTGATGATCTTAGTACAGGAATGTGTTGATTCTTTACTGCCATCAGTATACTCCAAGCACCTTCACCTGTTCATTTAAGATCCCAGGAAGTCAGACTCTGTAGTTTTCTTACTCCCATCTCATCCTCTCATGGCAGTGGGAATATTTACCATTCTTTTTCTTTTGTGTGCTCTCAACTCCTAATGGAAGTGCTGTGCTTGCCTTTGGGTGGTCAGTGCCTGACAGGTGTCGCACGGGTGAGCCTTTGCTACATGCTGCACCTAATACTGTAAAGGAAAAACAAGCCTCAACTGGGTGTTTGGACAGGTAACCTTGGAAGCTGTCCGATCCCGAGGGCCTGTGAATTTCTGGTAGTAGGTGCTTCCAAAGTAGAGGCAGGGGTTGAGCCAAGCCAATGTGGATGGTTTAGAAGGTGTCAGCATTCTGACCGGGCTCTTCTTGCAGGGTTGTCCTTGAGTAGAGTGAAGCTCCCCATCTTGGTCCTTGTCATCTACCCTGGTGTGGCTCCAGGATGAACTGTCGTTCGGAGGTGCTGGAGGTGTCGGTGGAGGGGCGGCAGGTGGAGGAGGCCATGCTGGCTGTGCTACACACGGTGCTCCTGCACCGCAGCACAGGCAAGTTCCACTACAAGAAGGAGGGCACCTACTCCATCGGCACCGTGGGCACCCAGGATGTGGACTGTGATTTCATCGACTTCACCTATGTGCGAGTCTCCTCTGAGGAGCTGGACCGCACCTTGCGCAAGGTTGTCGGGGAATTCAAGGTAGGAGTGTGACACAGTCTGTGACAGGTGGGCCTGGAATGCTCGTCCACCCTGGTGTGCTGTTGGATCAGCTTCTCCTTCCTGAGAGTGTGAATTGGACTCCCAGGCTCTAAGGAACAGGTGTTGAGAGCTCCTCTCGGAGTCTGGGTGTTGTGGGAGTGGGATGCGGGTACAAATCCTCAGGGAAGAAGGGAGAGCAGGAAGCCCTTCCAGTGTTGGCAGTCAGATCCTGTGGGAAGACAATGCTCCTAAGGCCTTGACCTTTTGTCTGACTCCAAATTCTCTCTTAACAGGGCTGTGTTTCTGTGTCCACTTTTCTTTTTGCCAGTCTGGGCCTTTTGCATTTGAGACTTCCTCAGAGGGAAGACAGCTTGGCTCCACAGATGCCATCCAAGATGGGTGATCCCTTTGGGCAGAGTGGCATGGGCTTTTATGTGCCTGTGTGGAAAGAACACACCAGGCTGCTACCCTTGGTCACCTCAAGTGTTCGGAATGGCAGGATGATTTTTAACTTTTTCATTGAGAGTCATGGTATTTGCCTATTTCAGAGAGTGGCTATATCAAACTTGTAAATATCAAGGGGAAATTTTTCTTTTTCTTTTTTTGAGGACTGTAGGACCATGCACTGTGTAGTGGTTGCCTAGGGTCTGATGGAGCCCCTCCCAGGCCATAGCATTCAAAAAGCCCCTTCCCCTCATCTCTGCAAGCCCAGAAAGGGCAAGTTCATGAGGATTCCTAGTCCTTTTTCAAGAGAAGCAGCCTATTCATCTATCTATTCTCCAGATGTCTCTGAGAGGCACTCAGAGCAGGGTGGGTAAGAGCGTGGATTCTGGACCCAGACTACACCACCCAAATCCAGCCTAGGGAACGTGATTCCACTGTATGTGAAATTGGGTGTATGTATTCCAAGGATTAAATGAGTCAGCTGTGTCCAGTGTTTGGAACAGAGCCCAGCACACAATGTGCATTGTAGAATTCTGTGCCATTGTTACCATCAGTCAAGGTCATGTGACCTTGGTTTTTCCATGGAGGAGAGACTGTTCCCTGAGGGATAGTTCAGAATTTGTGGCATTCTTATTCTCTGGATTGTCACTAACTTGGGTTGAAATGTGCTTCAGTGTCCTAGCTGGGATGAGTTTGGGGCTACCCACACCCATGGGGTGGGATAGGCAGAATTATTGAACTAGTTTTTCCATTTGTTTCTCAGAGAATTAGCCAGGTTTGGCCTGTCCTTCAGCTTCCCTTCTTCATTCTGTTTCTTGGCTTCCTTCTTTCTATGTAAGGACTCTGTGTGGGGAATAATATGAAGGATAGGAACCAAAGGGGTGGGGGTTGTGGAAGGCGAAGGCCCTGAATATGAAGATGGAAGAGGGATTTGGGGTTGAGGATGTAACTTGGTGGTAGAGTACTTACCTAGCCAGCTCAGGACCTGGGTTCAATCCCCAGCACTGAAAAAGAGAAAAAGGGGGGAAAATGGATTTTGTAGTTGAATAGTCTGGATTCAAACCCTGGTGCAGCTATTTATAGGCATATGACTTTGGCAAATTACTTTCCTCCTCTGAACCTCATTTTGCTTCAGTAAAATGAAGGTAATGTACCTACTTCATGGAGTTGTTGAAAAGATTCATTTAAATTGTTTATTTAAATTTCCTGCAGACCAGAGTGATTTCTACAACATCAGTTCTCCATGCCCCCGCCTTGTACTGGGGATTAAAGACAGGGGTGCTCTACCATGCTTTTTTTTTTTTTTTTAATATTTATTTTTTAGTTGTAGGTGGACACAGTACCTTTTTTTTATTTTTATGTGGTGCTGAGGATCAAACCCTGTGCCTCATGCATGCTAGGTGAGTGCTGTACCTCTGAGCCACAACCCTAGCCCTACCATCCCTTTTTAAAAAAATTTCATTTTGAGTCAGGGTCTCACTAAGTTGCCAAGGCTGACCTTGAATTTGGATCCTTCTGCCTCAGTTTCCCAAATAGCTGGGATTATAGGTGTGTGCTATTATTGTGCTGGCTTTCTATAACATCATTATTTTTTCTTCTTTTATTTTATGATGACTGGGAATTAAATCTAGGAATGCTCTTGTCATTGAGCTATAGCCCCACCCCTTTTTATTTTTAATTTTCAGACAGGGTCTCACTAAGTTACCTAGGCTGGCCTCAAACTTGTGATCTTTCTGCCTCAGCCTCTCATATACCACTACACTAGGTTATAACATCAGTTCTTTTTTTGGTGCTGAGGATTGAACCCAGGGGCACTTTACCACTGAGCGACATCCCCAGCCCTTTTAATTTTTTGAGACAGGATGTTGCTGAGATGCTTGGGGGCTTTGCTAAACTGCTTAGATTGCCTTCGACCTTGGAATCCTCCTGCCTCTGTCTCCCAAGTGGCTGGGGTTATAGGCATGTGTCACTGTGCCTGACATAACATGAATTGTTAACAAAGCCAGAGGTGTTGGGTTAGGAGATAGGCATTAGTTTGCTTGAACCACTTATTTGCAGGCTGGTTGTGTTACTCTCATGCAAATCCTTTATTATCTGGGTCTCACTCCTTGTCATTTCTAAAGGATGAATAGAGCTAGGATTGTGTAATTCCTAGGACTCAGGAGCAGGTCCCTCCAGGGAAAGAACTCCTCAGAGACTTTGGCTTGCTCATCTCTTCCCTTTTTCCCAGGATGCACTGAGAAACTCAGGTGGTGATGGGCTGGGGCAGATGTCCTTGGAGTTCTATCAGAAGAAGAAGTCTCGCTGGCCTTTCTCAGACGAGTGCATTCCTTGGGAAGTGTGGACTGTGAAGGTGCACGTGGTAGCCCTGGCCACAGAGCAGGAGCGACAAATCTGCCGGGAGAAGGTGGGTGAGAAGCTCTGTGAGAAGATCATCAACATTGTGGAGGTGATGAACCGGCATGAGTACCTGCCCAAGATGCCCACCCAGTCGGAGGTGGACAACGTGTTTGACACAGGCTTGCGGGACGTGCAGCCCTACCTCTACAAGATCTCCTTTCAGATCACTGATGCCCTGGGCACCTCAGTCACCACCACCATGCGTAGGCTTATCAAAGACACCCTTGCCCTGTAGCCTTCGTTGAAGCCTTGAGAGCTTCCTCAGGGTTCCCAGACCTTGGTTTCTGGGCATTGTACTGTCAGGTCTTTTGGACTCTGGAACCTGCTCTGGGTCCTGGTGAGACTTGGATGGGACAGACTCCAGCTCCCTTGTTTTGTGGTTGCCAGCCTCTGGTCATCCCTGTGACCTTTGCTGGTGGTCAGGTCCTGCCTACAGTCTCCAACCCTTGTTCCCCTTTCTTCTCTACTGTACAGAAGAGCCTTCATAAGGATGGTGAATAAAATTGAGATGTGAGTTTAGGTTCAGCCATCACTCCCTTGGCTTGTGTCTTGCTCCAAAGCATTAACACTTTTTGGCCTTCCTTTGAGGACATGGGTGTGTGTTGTGGGCATTACTCCAAGATGAGGAGAATTGGTAGATTGGATTAAAGAAGATTGAAACAGATTTTGTTCTTTGTTGAATATGGACATACCAAGATGAGTGACCGACCATGACTAGTCCCATGAATGATGGTCACGGGGTGAGGGTCTCTTACTCTCTTACTGTTGGATGAACTGAGCTTATTTTTTTTTTCCATTCTTTTTTTTTTTGGTGGTACTGGGGATTGAACCCAGGCATGCTTAACCACTGAGCAACATTCCCAGCCCTTTTTGTTTTATTTTGAGATAGTTACTGAGTCTGACTTTGAACTTGTGATCCTCCTGCCTCAGTCTCCTGAGTCACCAGGATTAAAGGGATGTACCACCACTCCCAGCTTCTCTTCCCTTCCTAAGGAAACTATGACATCCTCAGGCTTTATGTTGTCTGGGCTTGCTTCATGGGGGCCCCAAAGAATATTTTCTCTGTCTTCGTAGAGTATACACAGGACTCCATCTAAGCTGGAAAGGTCACTTGATATGGGGATGTCTGGGGAGAGATTGGTCCACTTCCAGGCTGGGCTACCCTCAGATTGTTAGAGCATTGCTTTGGTAATTCACACTCATTTTTACCCAAGCATATTCAAAATATCCATTGTGTACCATGCTTTTGATTCAATCTGTATTTTACAATTCTGCTTGGCCACATCTGGGGCAGTTCTAACCTTACAAAGTGAAGTGTGAGTAGGGGGAGGAGCTAAGGGAGGAAAGCTGTGGGTGTGTGAGAGTGTCTTGCTCATGGCTCTGGAGCAAGCTGGGTAGCCAGGAGGATCAGGAAATGTTTGCATGTTTTTCCCAGGCCACACCACCCTTGGCTGTGTGCTCTTTCTTGACTGAGTTTTATGATGTCCTACTCTCAATTTCTGGGCATCAAAGTTGGAGGACTGAGGAGAGGGTTTGGAGATGGGGAAAACTTTTCCCAGCAAGTCCTTGATGGCGTGTGGCCTCCACCTGGCCTCCTGCAGTGCAGGGGTGGGGACGCTTTCCTGTTTTCCTTCTGAGGTGTTGACTGATAAGAGTGTTTGGCAGCAGTGACATTGTTTATTTTACTTTTCTTCTGTTCTAGGAATGGGACCCAGGGCCTTGCCCATATTATGCACATGCTCACTGCCAGTCTTGTGACTTTGTTTTTATTTATGTATTATTTATTTATTTAGGGAAGAATATACACCAAATTTTATTGGGAGGAGTATTTAGAGGAGCAGGAAGAAGAAAAGAAAATCACACAAGTTGGACCTAGGGCCTGGGAGATGGGTACAAGGCAGACCAGGGAACACAGAATGACTCCCTTTCCACCCCAAATCCTAGAAATAAGGGTCAGCTAGGGCCTAGAAAGACTTGGACCAGAAAAGGAGAGCAATGGACTGAGTCCCTGGGCTTGTAAATATTGACCATTCTGAGAGGGGATGGTTTGGGAGAGGGCTTCCCTACCTCCTCACAGGGTTAAAGGCCACTTGAGGCTGTGGGCCCCCAAGTTTGAAGTCTCTTTAGGTGACTTTATTCTTAAAAAAGAGGATTCAAAGTTGCTACAGAATCTTCCAGAAGACCCAGACAGGAGGGTTTGGCTTCCATCCAGCTTTCCTTTTTTTTTTTTGGTACCAGGGGTTGAACCCAGGTATTCTTTACTACTGAACCACATCCCCAGTCCTTTTTATATTTTATTTAGAGACAGGGTCTCACTGAGTTGCTTAGAGCATCAGTAAGTTGCTGAGGCTGGCTCTGAACTTGTGATCCTCTTGCCTCAGCTTCCTGAGCAGCTGGGATTATAGGCATGGACCATTGCACCCAGCCACTTTCTACTTTTCTGCATTCAGATTGCTCTTTCTTCCACCCTCTGGCTGGCTTTTATGGGACACCCAGCTGGCAGTGCGCTGCTATTGGTGGACAGTAACATACCCATCCCTTTTGGCATCATGATTCTTTGGAGACATAAGACTGGAGCCCTGATGGCCCAGATCTATACTTTCTTTTTTTTTTTTTTTATTTTTATTTATTTTTTAGTTTTCGGCGGACACAACATCTTTGTTTGTATGTGGTGCTGAGGATCGAACCCGGGCCGCACGCATGCCAGGCGAGCGAGCTACCGCTTGAGCCACATCCCCAGCCCCCAGATCTATACTTTCCTATTGGTAAATACATCACTCCGTGACCTGTGGGGCAGAAGAAAATGAGGGCTAGGCCGTGAAATCTTGGTATCCTCTGTGGCCTCCATTTTTCCTTGCTCTGGACTTTGAAGAAGGCCTTGGTCTGCCCCTGGGAGAAACTCAGATCCTTAAGGATGCCCATTTGCCTGGAGTCCCAGCAGCCCCCAGGTCAACAGTATTCAATAGTATTGAACTTTGACCAAGGACAGAAAGCCCTTGTTTGTCCTGTGTCCTCCCCAGATTGGGCAGCACCCCAACCAGCACTTGGGACAGGACTTTTTCAGTCCTCTGAGGGAGATACTGTCTCTTGGCCTTTGCCAAGGGAGGAGAGCCTCGGGGACAGGGCTCCTGGGCTTGACTGGTTGGATGCACACAGGTGGGTGTGTGGGCCTTGTTGAGAAGGAGAAATATGTTGGAGTCCCCCTGTCTGAGAAGGGACCATAGACTATTGGAAGAGCTTTCTCTCTAGGAAAGGCCCCTGTGCTCTGCGCAAGGAGTGGGGGGGCGTAGGACCTCTGGGGGACCCGCCCCTCATCCCGCCCAAGCAGCCGCCCTCCTGCCTGCCAACCAGCTGAGGCTCCAGCACATCTGGCTGTCCTGTGCACATCTGGGCAGCTGGTGTTGGAGCATGAACAGCTCCCAGGCAGGTCCAGCGGCCGAGGCCGCCTGGCTGAGCTGCTGCAACCAGTCTGGGCTGTTGCTGGAGCCCTCTGAGGGGCCGCGTGTGGTGCAGACAGCGGTGCTGGGCGTGCTGTCGCTGCTTGTGTTGTGCGGGGTCCTGTTCCTGGGTGGCGGCCTGCTGCTCCGAGCCCAGGGCCTGACAGCACTGCTGGCCCGTGAGTGGCAAGGGTTCCACGAGGCTGAGACTGGTGGCAGCACAGGTGATGATGACTCCTAGGTGTCTGGCAGTGCCCTGGGATCCCAGCCCCTTCTGCGCTTCCACAGCCACTGAACATACGCACCGCTGCTGCTGGGCTGGGGGCCCTTCCCCAGCACTCTTGTGCCTGCACAGGTGAGAGGGCTTGGGTGCAGTAAGAGGGGGCCAGGTGTCAGGGGGACTGTGGTAACCTTACTGCTGGACACCTCTGTGGATGCAGCCAGGCACTTATCTTTGGAGAATCAGGTCTTGAGGAAGTCTGATTCCCAGCTTAGTCTACCAGCTGTGTGCCTCTGCCTCCTCCCGATTGTCTCTCTTGTAGCACTAAGTGCCCTAAGTCCCCCTCCCCTTCTGGGAACAGATGGCCACTGTGTAATTGTGGGAGAGGGAGGCAGGTGGACCTAAGAGGAGGTAGTCTGAAGGGCCCACAGTGTGCTTTGGAGCCCTTCTGCCCTGAGACAGTCTCCCCATGTTCTGTACCACCCCAGAACCCCCAGGTACTGAGGCCCCAGCCAGCAGGCCCCTGCCGCCTTTGTACAGAAGGCTCAGGGGAAATGGGCCAGAAGGGCAGTAGCCCAGCCTAGGGCTTCAGTGTGCCTTTCCTCTCTTGGTAGCTTTTTTCCTAGAAGGGGGTTTGAGTAAGATTCCTCACTGTGGCTTCCTACTTGAGACCTCCTGGGAAGGGGGTGGTCTGGGTGACTCTGGGGTGTGGGGAAGTGTGCTGGGGCCCCATCCCTCACTCAGTTTTGGGGAACAAATGTAGCCCAGAGCACAGAGCATTGTGTGGTATGTTAAGGGTGTGTGGATGGCAAGGTTCCCAGCAGCTGGGGGGCCTCAGGAGCACCACGCTCTAGGAAGTGGTGCTGAAGACTCCCAGCTGTGGGGGCTGTCTGGGGCTCTTGCCTCTGTCTCTCCAAGGACAGGAACCATCTGGAAGGAAGGGCCTGGGTGGCCCAAGGACAAGGTAACTTGAGGCCAAGGCCAGCTCAGA
The DNA here is from genome assembly GCF_021218885.2 of Marmota monax. Classification (NCBI taxonomy): domain Eukaryota; kingdom Metazoa; phylum Chordata; class Mammalia; order Rodentia; family Sciuridae; genus Marmota; species Marmota monax. The sequence continues at coordinate 32,852,549 of NW_026695227.1, forward strand.
GCTGGGTGGGGAAAGTCTTCCCATCTGTCCCCTTTGCTCAACTGTGTAATCAGGAGCTCCTGGGGTGGGAAGGTGGTGGTGGCAGTGTTGGTCAGGGTGATTCTGATCTCCCTTGGCCCTCTCACTCAAGAGCCTGTCCAGTTTTCCCAGGACAGGGGCAGAGTCCCAGTTTTCCTTAGAGGAGGGAGCCCTACTGGGTGCCTAAGAGGAGGGCTGGTGAGGGTCATGGTAGGTGTAGCAGGTGTGGTTAAGCGGCTGTGAAGCTGATGACGACGTGCCATCCTGGCTGAGCAGCCCAAGATTTGGCGCTAATCCTGGGCAGCTGTGCTACATTGGCCCTGCTGAGCTTCGGACTTCTCACCTCAGGGACCCGCCCCCACCCTGTGGACAGAGAGCTGCCCAGAGCAGCAGGAGTGTGTATGTGATGGCTTCTGGCACCAAAGCAGCAGACTGGGCCCAGGGGACATTCCCTGCCTCACTTTGCTCCATCCTGGGGGAGAGGAGAGAATTTTTTTTATTGTACCCAGGTTCTCCTGGCCCTCTGGCTTAAGGCATTCCATGCCTCTGCTTTCCCATTGCTGTTTGAGAGGCTGATGCCAAATATGGCTTCCCTCCCCAAAGGAACAAACCTTCACACATGCACATTTTGGCATTGCTTGAGTCAAGGGCTTGAACCTTAGGCCTCTGTGGCACTGCCCTCTCCTGTCCCTACTCCCCCAGCGGCCTTATCAGATCCTTCTGCTGCTACAACAGCCTTCCAGATGCCAGGCAGCAGCTGCCCTGCCTGCTGGACTCAGCTTTCCTGGCCTGAATCTGAGGAATGGGTAAGGTGCAGAGGGTTAGCTGAAATAAACATTGATGGAGAAAAATTCAGGCTATCAGAGCAGAGGGAGCTGAAGGTGGTGACCTCCTGGTTGACCTTTGGGTTCAAGTCCATGTGGTGTTAGGGGTGTAGAGTGATTCGGCGCCAGGGAAGGGCTGTACCCTAGCATCATCACGTCTGCTCACACCCAGGACAGGGCTGAGGTAGGTGGAGGGGGTAGGTAAGGGTAGGTCATCCAACTTCCTGCCTTTGACGTCCATACTCAATGTTTGAAGTTGGTGTCTGGAGCCCGTGGGGGTGTGCTGGGGTCCTCAATGTTCCTGGGGGAAGATATCGAGATGTTTGCTGTGGAAATCTGGCCCTGGTCAGGCTGAGTGGGGAGGAAAGAATTTGGAAAATGGTGAAGTGGGTGCTGTTGTCACCCCATCTCAGGCTCCAGCTGGGACTGAAAGGTGGGGGTTGATTGTAGGTCTGAGGGCCCTGAGAGAAGCATTGTGTCTGAGCTCCCAGCAAGCTCCATGAGACTGGGCTCTGTCCATGGGACAAGGACAGGGTGACTGATGGGTTGAACCTCCTCCCACTCCTCCATAGTGGGGATTGAACTCAAGGTCCTCTATCTCTGAGCTACGCCCCCAGCCCTTTTAAAATTACTTTTAAAAATTTGAGACAAGTTCTTGCTAGGTTGCCAAGGCTGGCCTTCAACTGGCAATCTTCCAACCTCAGTCCCCCGAGTTGCTGGGATTACAGGTGTGGGCCTCCACGCCCAACTGGGCTTAGATCTTCCTTAACTTCCCTCCAGCCTCTGCGTTCATCCTGAGCAGGAGCAGGCAGACCCTCTCCTCAGCCTCCACGCAATGCAGCTTCCCTCCAGCAAAGAAGGGGGTGGTCATCTCTTACAGATTCCTGAGCCTCTGAGAACTGTCCTTCCAGCTGCTACACCAGGGAACCCCTGCCTCCTTCAACCCATTTGCACCGCAGATGATGGCCTGGGAGACACCTGGACTGTGGGGATTCCTCATCCTGAGATCCATCCAGGACCCTAAAGTACTGCTGGGTGTGGGACCAGGAGGTCTGAGTGATCAGGAACCGATGAGTCTGCTTAGTGACTGCTACACGTTCTGGGCACTGAAGTGGCCACCTACCCTGGGAGCACGGGGCAGGAGACAGTGGCTATGCCCTCTGCTCAGTGGCTGTGCCCTCTGCTCACAGGTCTCTGCTGGCATGAGCATAGCCCCTGTCCTGCCTGGTGCAGGACAGCATGGTCTGATAGATCTGTCCCTTCTTGGGGTCATTGTTACCCATTTTGAGGCATAGGCACCGCAGCAATCTAGCAATGCTCATCACTTTATGTGGCTTGTTATTAAATATGCTGATCATGCAAATTTCAGCAATACAGTTTGTTTTTAGTCCCAGAGTTTTGAAATTAGTGGTTTGTTCCTGCGCTTCCCTCGTTTGACTTGTTTGTAGCAGATACTGAAATAGTGGCCTCTCTTCCCTGGTCTTTTCTAGTTTTGATAGATCCCTTTCCACCCTCAGATCCCAGCCCTCCTGAGGGTAGATATGAGATGGGGTTGAAAGTGACGCTGATGCTAGCTCTTGGCTCCCCCCCTGTGGCCAATGTGGGCAAGAGCACTGCCTCGTTCAACCAGTAGTGACTGTTGAGGTCTTGCCTAGTCCAGCCTCAGCCTGGTGCTGAGATGAGACTGGATTTGGCAGCATATGCACTGAGTTCCAGATTGTAAACTTTCCAAACTCCTAATCTTTTTGCCCATGAAGAAATGGAAGCTACAGTGTCACTGTGAATATCCAATAGGTAATGTACAGAAAGAGGCTTTCTGCACTGTAATTATCATGTGACATTGTTTTTGTTTTCCCTGAACCTGACCATCTCAGAGAAAGGGAGAGGAGAGAAGGAGAGAGAAGTTCCAGGGTGAATAGATGTTGGGTGGCCATAAGCCAACTTTTGTGGTTTGGATGTGAGGTGTCCCCCAAAAGCTCACGTGTGAGACAATGCAAGAAGATTCAGAGGAGAAATGATTAGGTTGTGAGAGTCTTGACCCATCAGTGAATCAATCTCTGTTGGGATTAACTGAGTGGTAACTGGAGGCAGGTGAGGTGTGGCTGGAGGAAGTGGTTCACTGGGGTGTGCCTATGGGGTATAAACTTTGTATCTGGAGAGTGGAGTCTGTCTGCTTTCTGATCAAAATGTGAGCGGCTTCCCTCTGCCATACTTTTCCACCATGATGTTCTGCTTCACCTCGGGCCCCACAGGATGGAGCTGGCCTTCTATGGACTAAGACCTCTGAAACCATGAGCCCTCAAATAAACCTTCCTCCTCTGCAGTTGTTCTGGTTGGGTCGTTTAGTCAGAGCAGTGAAAAAGCTGACTAAATCACCAGCCCTTGGCTGCTGCAGGTGAATCTCCAGGCAGGGCAGCCTAGGGTTATGCAGGGCTGGTGGGTTGAGGTTGAGCAATCAGGGACATCCCAGGGGAGCTTGTATAGGGCTGGGGCTCAGCAGGCAGAGTTCTAGGCCATAGTGTTCCTGGGGATGAAAGTCGTGGGCTGGATCATCTGGAGAAGACAGGGCAGGAGCCTGGAGGTGTGACCCTGGTAGATGCCACTTCAATAGAGGGAGGACAGAGAGGAGCTGGCAGGGAGATGGAGGAGGAGTGCCAGACAGCTGGGGGAAGGGGATGGGTTCCCTCGGGAGTCAGGGAAGAGAGGGTTTCAGAAACTGAGCCGGTGGCTAGGAACATTTGTGTTCCCAGCAGTTCTGGAGTGCTGGAAAGGGGCCACACCTGGGGACCTTGGAGAAAGGCAGGGGGGAAGGCTCCAGCCCACCAGGGCTGCCCAGCCACTGCCTCTTAGCCTTGGAAAAAGGAGCCCCCACACAGAAGAAGGTGGGAACATGGCTCCCCTGGGCTGGGGAACCCACTATTGTGGGTTGTGGGAAGAGGTAGATTCATTTTTTTTTTTTAATACTGTGTGAGTGCTCTACAGTGCACACCCTCACCTGCGCCCACAAAACCACTGCAACAACAAACCCCTTTACAGACTGGGGTCCCCTTGCAGCTGCCGTTCATGAGTCCTGCAGGATGGCTGAGGCCTCAGCCACAGGCCCCAGGTCCCCGCTCCTCTCTATGGCTGTGTCCCCACTGAGACCCCTCCACCTCTAAAGTCCCTACTTTACTTTTTTTTTTGTACCAGGGATTGAACCCAGGGGTGCTTAACCACTGAGCCACATCTCCAGCCCCAGCCATTTCTATTTTTTTTTTGTTTTTGAGACAGCATCTTGCCAAGCTGCTTAGGGCCTCAATAAGTTGTTGAGGCTAGCTTTGAACTTGCGATATTCTTTCTTCAGCCTCCTGAGCTATTGGGATTACAGGCGTGGGCCATTGCACCTGGCTAAAGTGCCCACTTCAGACACTTTGTCTTGTGGTCACTACAGTTCTCTCAGTCTATGCATGTGGCATTTTCACTAGGGTCCCTTGAATTTGCTTCCTCCCTGTCCCCCAGATCCTTGCTGCTCCTTCTACTTTAGATTCCATGGTCACTCTCTTGCCCAGGTCCTAATTTCAATCCCTGCGTAGGACCTTTTGGATCAAACCTTGGCCCTGGATAACTGCAACACTCTATTCTTTGACCTTGCACCCGACTGCTGGGTGTCCCTGGAAGAACATCACACCTGGACAGATGGATGGCACTGCAAATGGTCACCAGGCTCCCTGCGTCCTCACTGTGCCCTGGCACACTGCCTTCCATAGTCTCTCAGCCGAGCCTCCTTTCTCCAGGAACCTTCCATTCTCACAGGAAAGAGGGGGAGGGCAGCTCTCCTACCTCTGTGGCCTCCCAGGCCTACCTGTGCTGCCGGTTTCTCCTGCTTCCTAAAGCTCCTCCACTGGCGCCCGCCTCCAGACTCACTTGCGTTTCTTCCGCCTTAAAATAGCCCTCTTTGCCTCCACTACCTCCTCCGGTTACTCTCCTACAGCCAAATTTCTCAGTGGCTTCACCCTGCTTGTCACCTCTATTTTCTGGCCTCTGACTCGTCCCTCAGTCCTCCCCAGCCCGGCTTCCACCCTTCTCCTCCCAGTCACCAATTGAGGGGCCATCATTCCAAAATCCCATTTTCAGTTCTATTTTAGCCTCTCCTGGCCACTTCTGCTGTCGTTGACTCCTGCGCCTTCATGTCCTCTCCCTGGTAATGTGAACCAGAGTGACTGAGACTCTGGGCTCCAGGACAACACAGGGGCCCAATGCCAGTTCTGCCCCTAAGCATCTAACCTGAATTCTCCTCATGTCAAGAAGGCGGGATGGCGGTGTTAGGGACTCAGACACAGGCGGTGAGGTGATACTCTTTTGGCTTGGGCCCTTGACCTTTGGCCGTCTGCCTGGCTCTCTCCACCCGCGCCCGGGAGCCTTGGCTTGCCTTCTGCCTAGCTCCCCTTTCTGGGCAAGCCTGTCCTCCCTTCCAGCACTTTCTTGCCACTTCCTCAGTTCTCCTTCTAGCTCATCCCTTCCCAGGTGATAGAATGGCCCTCTCTGTGTCCACAGTTCCCTAGTCAGAAGCCCAGCTGGGGACATCCATTCTGTAGAGCCCCGTGGAGCAATGATTCTGGGCAGCTGCTGTCTAGTCACTGAACAGAGGTCCCTCTCCCACAAACCCTGTGTGTAGGTGTAGGGGCATTCCAGACCTGCCCTTAGAGTGCCTGACAGGGATCCCAGCCTGAAGGGGTGTCAGGAAAGGCCCTGAGGAAGGGACCTCTCAGACCCAAGGACCCTTTGTGAAGTCATTGCAGGTGATTATGCTTTGAATCTAGGGGGCCACTAGTGAAGGTGTCAGAGAAAGCCTCTCTGGAGAGGTGACATTCGAGTCAAGACCTGACCCAGGAGGAGAATGTAGTCAGGGAAGAGCTGGGGCATGGTGTTCCTCCAGAGGGACAGTGCATGAAAAGGCCCATGGTAGGACCAGGGGACAGAACAGAGGCTAGTGGGACTCAGCTTATGGAGGCAGAGGTAGAAGGAGGGTGTGGGATGTGGCGGGCAGGAAGGCCAGCCAGAGCAGGGTTCACAGTGACGGTGACATCTGGCTTTGGTTCCAAGTGCATATCCTTCCCTCTGGAACCATCTCTCTTGCATGTTCTTGCTCTTAATGAGTGACACCGCTTCTTCCCTAGTGACTGTCCTTGGTTCTCCCCACCTCACTCCCTCCACAGCCAGTCCATCACCAAAGATGGACCATTCTACCTTTGAGAAAGCTTTACTCCATCTCCAGGCCCCCAGCCTCACCTTTCACCTGACCCCCCACCCCTCCTTTGGTGCTTCTGGGCCTGTCCGTTTTACACTGGCATCATGGTGGTCTTTAAAAAGGGAATACCTTGGGGCTGGGGTTGTGGCTCAAAGGCAGGGTGCTTGTCTCACATGTGTGAGGCACTGGGTTTGATCCTTAGCACCACATAAAAATAAATAAAAATAAACAAAATAAAGATATTGTATCCATCTATAACCAAAAAGTTTAAAACAAGGGAATACCTTGTCAAGCCACTTTCCTGTTTAGCCCTATTCCCCCACCCCAATGCTGCTTCCCATTGCTCAGAAAAGTCTAAAAATCTTCCTGTGGTCCCTAACCATGGCCTTCTGGGTTCCTGCTCTTTCTCCTACATCTCTTGCTTCTTCCCCCTCCACTCCATCTTCTTCCATATCATGTTCTCTGGGACTTTGAAAATGCTTTTCCCACTGGGCATAGTGGCACATGCCTGTAATCCCAGCAACTTGGAAGGCTGAGGTAGGAGGATCACAAGTGAGGCCAGCCTCAGCAAATTAGCAAACTTCATGAGACCATGTCTTAAATAAAAAAAATAAAAATAAAAAGGACTCAGTGGTAAAGTACCCCTGGGTTCAATCCCCAGAATCAATAAAAGAAAAAAAAAAGAAAGAACAGTTCCCCTCCTCCTGCCCATTGTTTGAATGGCCCCTTGTCTTCCTTTGGGTCTGAAAGATCCCTTCATCAGGGAAGCCTTTCCTCACACCCCTCCAGACAACTAGGTCCCTATCAGACATTTCCATGGAGTCCAAGATTGCCCTTGATTATCCCTTCATGTATTTAATTCCATATCAAGTGTCCATTCTCTGAAGTTATATAAGCCCTATGAGAACAGGACCCATAACTGCATTGGTGTATTGGTTTACTGGGAGTGTCTGATGCATCGTAGGTGCTCAATAAATATGTGTTGAATGAGTGAATAGTTGAGTTCACAGAGAACAATACATGGTGGGGGAGGGCTAAGTGTCCCTGGCCTGCCTGCCCCTTGTACTTGGCCTGTCCACCCTCACTCATCTACCCTCACCCCACAAGATGAGGCATAGGCTGCCTGATGTCTTCCCAGCCCGTGTCCTGAACCACTGAGCCTCCACCCCACTTCAACTCTGTGTCCCATCCTCTTCCTGTTCTCCCCAACCTGCTTTATCCTCTTCCCACAGAACTGTGGGTGAAGAGATGTTGCTCCTGGGCCTTGGGTCATTTCCTTGACTATCGTTTGTTCTTCTTGGATTATAACTACTTTCACCTTCTCTGGGAGATGTCTGCCTTCAAGGTCTGGGCTGGGGTTGTGGCTCAGTGGCAGAGAGCTTGCCTAGCATGGGTGAGGCACTGGGTTCAATTGTCAGTATCACATATAAATAAATTAATAAAATAAAGATATTGTCTCCATCTACAACTTAGAAAAAAAAAGATTTTTTTTTTTTTTTTTTAAAGATAGCTGGGTCCTGGATCTGGCTCCAGAGCCAGCTCGGTGGGCCAGTTCCAGCTGATGCCAAATTGGAAGCAGGCAGGGTTGAGTATGCTGAAGGGCAATACTACGGTTTGAACATTCCTGCCGAAACTCATGTTGAAACTTAACCTCTACTAGGAGGTATTAAAAGAGAGTGGAAACAACCTGACTATGATATTTGGGGGTGGGAGCCTCTGGGAGGTAATTAAAGTTAAAGGAGGCCATAATGATGGGGCCCTAACCCAATGGGACTGTGGCTTTGTAAGAAGAAGAAGAGAAGAGACTTCAGCTAGGATGTTCTTTCTCATCATAATGCCCTGTGCTGCCTTGGGACTCTGCAGAGTCCCCCTCAGCAAGAAGAACCTCTCTAGATGTGGGTGTCTGATCTTGAACTTCCCAGCCTTCAAAACCATAAGCCAAATAAACCATTATACTTTATAAACTACTCAGTCTGTGATAGTCATTAGTAGTAATAGAAAATGGACCAAGACAGTCTTGTTGGAGGGTTCCCCTTCCTTCATCAAAGGCACCTAGGGGTGGAGGTATGGGAGACTGGCCATCAGGTTCTGAGTCTCCAGTGGAGGTGAGGCCTGTTATGTTTGTCATTGGTTCAGCCTGTTGCTGTTTAAAGAGAACCTAGTGGCACACGTCTGTAGTCCCAATGGCTCAGGAAGGAGCTGAGACAGGAGGATCATGAGTTCAGGGTCAGCCTCAGCAACTTAGTGAGGCCCTAAGCAACTCAGTGAGACCCTGCTCTAAATAAATATAAAAAAAAGGGCTGGGGTGTGGCTCAGTGGTTAAGCACCCCTGGGTTCAATCCCCAGTACCAAAAAATAAAATAAAAAATAAATAGCACCTAGGCTCTGCTCTATGCCTGTGGATGAAGCAGTGAGCCAGACAGGCATCTCTGTTTGCATTCTTGTGAAGTGGGATAGATGATTAACTACATAAATCATTTTAAATAGAGTAGAGCAGATGGTGTATTGCACCCTGGGGCTGCTGTAACAAACACTACAACAACAAAAATTTATTCTCTCACAGTTCTGGAGGCTTAAAGAACAAAATTCAGGTTCAGCAGAGGGGAATCTTTCCTTGCTTCTTTGGGTGGCGGTGGCACTATTTGACTTTTCTTGGCTTGTGGCTGCATTCCTCAACCTCTGCTCCAAGGTCATGTGATGTTCTCCTTATGAGTCTCCCGGCTCTACATTTCTTCCTTCTTCTAAAGACATTGGTCATTTTTTTTTTTTTTAATTTTTTTAAATTTTTTTTTAAGGGGAGAGAGAGAGAGAGAGAGAGGGAGAGAGAGAGAGAGAGAGAGAGAGAGAGAGAGAGAGAGAGAGAGAGAATTTTAATATTTATTTTTTAGTTTTCGGCGGACACAGCATCTTTGTTGGTATGTGGTGCTGAGGATCGAACCCGGGCCGCACGCATGCCAGGCGAGCGCGCCACCGCTTGAGCCACATCCCCAGCCCAAGACATTGGTCATTTTGGATTTACTCCATTTTAGTCAGGTATGACCTCATCTTAAATTAAACAATTATATCTGCATTACTCTATTTCCACCAGGCATGGTGGCACACACCTGTAATCCCAGTGGCTCTGGAGGCTGAGGCAGGAGGATTGTGAGTTCAAACCTAGCCTCAGCAACTTATCGAGGCACCGGTGGGACCCTGTCTCTAAATTAAATATAAAAAAGCACTGGGGATATGGTTCTGTGGTTAAGTGCCCCTGGGTACTTGGTACCAAACAAAAACAAAAACAACTCTATTTCCAAATCAGATCCTATTGTGAAGTACTGGGGCTTGGAACTTCAACATGTCTTATGGGAGAAGGGGCACAACTCATCCCAGGCAGGTGGGAATAAGTGCCATGGAGAAGGCAAAACAGGGAGGGTGCATGGGTGGGGGTGGTGGGGGAGGCTGGGTTTGAACTCACAAGGTGACATTTGGGCATGGAGGTGAGCAGTAGAGAGCATTGGGGAAGAGCAGGCCAGGCAGCAGGGTAGTGCTGAGACTGAGGTGGCCTGGTGGCCTGGTGGCCTGATGGTAAAGGAGCAGCATGAGGCCCCAGAAGCTGGCAAGCGTGAGAAAAGGGACCATGAGGACAGGAAGTGCCAAGGATATGGAGAGCCCCGGGCTTCAGTCCTGGGCGAGAAAAGTCAATGAGAGTCTGCAGGCCGAGGGGGTCCTTAGGGGAAGCCAGAAAATGGGCCTCTCTCACACATCTTCTCAGGAAGTCCCTGAAAGTTGTTCTCTCTCCAAACGCAGAGTGAGCCAGAAGCGAGGGCAGCATCGGGCTTCTCTTTGTGCTCCGGGAGAGCAGAGACGGGCACCACCTCAAGCACTCAGGGCAGCATCTGTTGGATGCATCTTCCTGCCCAGAAGTTCACAGATGGCCACTGAGTAGGCAGCTCCTTTTGAACTCTGTTCCCAGCCTCGCTGCTGTCCTTCACTGGCCCGGTACACGTTGAACTTTTTTTTTTTTTTTTGATACTAGGGATTGAACTTGGGGCACTTAACCACTGAGCCCACATCCCCAGCCCTTTTTTATTTTGTTTAGAAACAGGTCTCGCTGAGTTGCTTAAGGCCTCACTAAGTTGCTGAGGCTGGCTTTGAACTCGTGATCCTTCTCCTCAGTCTTCTGAGCCACTGGGATTACAGGTGTGCCTCACCTCATGGGCCCACATTGAACTTTAATGGACACCCGGGGTGTATTTTAGGGAAGGGAGAGTAGGTTTCCAAAGTCACTAGTGGAGACTTGACTTGGCCAACTGGCTTACTCCACATGTGGTTCCCTAAGGCTTCTGCTCCACTGTCCCTCTGCTTCGTTCCCTTCATGCCAATCTGCTGCCCTAGGCTTCAGGTGGTCCTCAGCTTGGGCCTCTGGGAGCTCCTGGGCTTCAGATGGGGCCCCAGCTTTCTCTACCAGAGCCCCTCTCCTCTCCTCCGGAGCAGCCCAGACATCGTGCCCGTCTGAGAACTGCTCTTTATTTGACGTTAACCCTCTTATTTCCATGATTTCAAACCCATTCTTGCTAAACAACCTGGCTCAAGATGCATTTGCCTCCTTCTTGTACTGACTTACATGATAAGAGCCATCATATTAGCTGGAAATTTCTCTGAGCCATCTGCTCAAATGCCAGCTCCATTAGGAGTCGGACTTTTGCTGTTTTCTTCCCTGCATATAGAGGGCTGTTAGAAAACATATATATATTTGAATCAACGGCACTACCTCTTAAATTTCTTTGATCACAGGGTGGAAAGGAGGGGGAACTGTAAATGTGTTATAGCCCCTTAGCTTTCTCTAGTCCACCCCCCTCCAAAAAAAAAGTGTCACCTCCCAGAATGTGCTAGAAGCTAACAGAGGCACATTGGAGTTGATCATATGATATGCTGCTGGCATAACCAGAAAACATAGAGAAATGTCACAGCAGAGTTGAAGGAGGGGACAGCTGGTAGGCTCACAGATACTGTCATGCTCATCTTTTGGATTTAGCAATAATGAAGTTTTGTGAGGAAATCAAATAACTCCAAAATGTTTCCAATACTGTTAATTCTTTAGACACCACTCTTATGGATTTGCCAAAAAAAAAAAAAGTTCAGCACGTTTTCTTCTGTGTGCAAGCTGGGTAAGAGGGACACAGCTGTGTAATTGGCTGAAATGTGAAGCAAGCTCTTGTACCTGGGAGGGCGTCCCAGAGGTTGTGGAAACATCCAGAGTGTGATCAAGCACTTCAAAAGCACAGGTGGCTGGTAAATGGAACAGTTTGTTGCCTGTTGGTTCCCAATTCTGAATGTATCTTTTTGTTTAAAATGTCTTTATCACATACCAAATGTTACAGGAATTGTAGGGGAAATGAACTAAAAGTAGAAACAATATTTCATCATTTGTCATTTGAGAGAAATGATGAATATTTCAAAACCATTTGGCAGGAAGCAAGGGATTATGTCCTACCTTCCCTCTCCCAGAGGCTAAAGCAGAGTTCTTCAAGTGAGTTCCAGGTTTCTCCAGCCCTAAGGGACTCTAATGAGTGTTACCTGCAAAGAGGTTTTTTTTTTTTTTTTTTTTTTTTTTTGGTGGTGGTGGCGGGGGGTGTGCTGGGGATTGAACTCAGGGGACTCAACCATAGAGCCACATCCCCAGCCCTATTTTGAATTTTATTTAGAGACAGGGACTCACTGAGTTGTTTAGCACCTCGCTTTTGCTGAGGCTGGCTTTGAACTCGCGATCCTCCTGCCTCAGCTTCCTGAGCCGCTGGAATTACAGGCGTGCACCACTGCGCCCGGCTAAACAGGGTTTATATTGCAGCTTTAAGGGGCATCATGTGCCAACATCACCATGATTCTATAAAAGAGATGGAGAGGCTGAAGCAGGAAGAATGTTTGAGCCCAGGAATTTAAGACTAGGGTGGGCAACACAGACTTTGTCTCTTAGAGGGAGGGAAGGAGAGAGAGAGAGAGAGAGAGAGAGAGAGAGAGAGAGAGAGAGAGAGAGAGAGAGAGGGATTTCCAAGTAGATTTGATCAAACAATTCTTTTCTTTCTTTTTTGGTTCTGGGGATTGAATCCAGGGCCTCATGCATGCAAAGTACACACTTTACCACTGAGCCACACCCCCATTCTCTCTCTCTCTCTCTCTCTTTTTTTTTTTTAATTTTTGTGGTAATGGGGATTGAACCCAGGGGTGCTGTATCACTGAGCTCCATTCCCATCCTTTTTAGTTTTTATTTTGGAACAGGGTCTTTCTAGCTAAGTTATCCAGGCTGGACTTGGACTTGAGTTCTTCCTACCTCAGCTTCCCAAATTGCTGGGATTACAGGCATGCACCATGGTGCCCAGCTTTTTACTTTCTTAAAAGAGCATTTCATGGGACTGCCATTCCAACAAACATGCTTTGGGAAACATTGTTTCAAATCTCTTTGGAAGAGAAGAAAAAAATTTAGAAAAAAAATTAAACCAAGCCACGTCAGATAGCACATTTCCCTTACTTTGTCAGAACAACAGTATAAAACTAATTTTATTTCCAAGGATTGTAATGTCACATTACTAAATTTAAATTCATTTTTTCCCCTAAGAGAGAGAGATTTAAAGAACATTTCCAAACTACAACTTATGTGAAACAAACTTCTATGTCCAACAATGGCCAAATATGTTCAAGGATTTTATGCGGGATGAAAACGTGGTCCCTGAATTTCCTTTTTGCCACAACCATCTCACCCAAGGTTCATGGTGCTCTGTGCGGGTTCCAGTAGCATAGTAGAGGGAGCTCCTTCCTCCTGGACCTGTTTCATTTATCCAGCAACCTTGTTGCCTAAAATGAACTGATCCAGAGAGGAGGGTCAGTGGCCTGGGCTGCTGGCCGAGGTGCAGGACGGAGGGCCAAGCCCAGGGACTTCAAAGGCTTGACTTGCTGGCTCTGTGGGGAAGCTGGCTGCACTGGCTGAGTAATGTTTGACTAAGTTAATCTGAGCTTACCTTGCTCCGTCTTGTCACATTAGACTTTTTGAACTTCAGTATTTGAGTTGGAACACTGCTGCTGTTCCAATGACTCGGGGCGTTCTGTTGGCTCCGTAGCTGGAGGAACATAATGAACGTAATGGTCCTGGGGATGGAACCCAGGGCCTCGTGCATGCTAGGAAAGTGCTGAGCTACATCCCCCATCCTTTCTATTTTATTTTTTAATTTTGAAACAATCTTGCTAAATTGTTGAGGCTGAACTTGAATTTGCCATTCTCCTGCCTCAGCCTGCTGAGTTGCTGGGATTACAGGTGTGCACCTTTGTTTTTTTTTTTTTTTTTTTTTTTTAATATTTTATTTTATTTTTTTAGTTATCGGTGGACACAACATCTTTGTTTGTATGTGGTGCTGAGGATCGAACCCGGGTCGCACACATGCCAGGCGAGCACGCTACCACTTGAGCCACATCCCCGGCCCCAGGTGTGCACCTTTGTATCCAGCTAATCAGACCTGTTATGAAGCTTTATTTATTTTTGTGCTGGGGATTGAACCCAGGGGTACTTTACCATTGAGCTACATCCCCGGCCCTTTTATTTTTTTTTATTTTGAGACAGGGTCTCATTAAGTTACTTAGGGCCTTGCTTAGTTGCTGAGGCTGGTCTCGAACTTGCAATCCTCCTGCCTCAACCTCTGGAACCACTGAGATTACAGGTGCTCACCACTGTGCCTGGCAAGTACTTCAGTTTTCTATGGTTCATAATATTAACCCCGAACATGGTGGTTTGCACAATGACCACCTTTGATTTGCTTCTGGCTTAGCAGTCAGGATTCTGGGGAGGGCCCAGAGAGGGGTGCTGGGTAGCCACAGTGGGTCTGGAGGAGCCACTTCCACATTTGACACCTCAACTGGGAGGGCCTGAAGTGGCTGGAGCATCTTTCTGTCCTCTTGGTCTCTCATTCCAGTCTGGCCCGTGCTTCTTCACAAGGTGCTGGCTCCTAAGAAGTTACTTGGTGGCACTCTGCAATATATTGGTCAAAAGTCACAAAGCCAACCTAGATTCAAGGGGAGGGTACATAGACTGCACCTTTAGATGAGAGGGGTGGTGAAGTCACCTGGTGAAGGAGCCTATGCATGTTCTGGTGGGGGTGCTGGATGTTGTTGTGAGTCTCAGCTGAAACAACCACAACTCCCAAATATGCCATGGGGATGGCCCACTACAGTGGCCACAGTGAGCTCTGCTGGCTGGGTGTTTGCTCTACTTTGAGGTCCCTTCCAAAATTCCTGCTGAAATTTAATCTCCATAGTGATAGTATAGGGGAGCGGGAGCTTTAAGAGGCGATTAAATCATGGGGCTGCACTCTCATGTATGGCCTTATGGAGGGTGTAGCTGAGTTATCAGGGGTGTAGCTTTGATATAGAAGTGAAGCTCTCTGTCCTGTGTGCTTGCTTACCCTCTCACTATAGGAATATGCAGCACAAGGCCCTCACCAGATGCTGGCATATGCTCTTGGACTTCCCAGCCTCCAGAACTGCAAGAATTACATTTCTTTTCTTAATAAATTACCCAGTCTTGCAGAGCATAGTGGCACACGTCTGTAATTCCAGTGACTAGAAGGCTGAGGCAGGAGGATCACAAAATTGAGGCCAGCCTCAGCAACTTAGCCTGAACCTATCTCAAAATAAAAAATTGAAAGGAGTGAGGATGTAGTTCAGTGGTAGAGCACCCCTGGGTTCAATCTCCAGTTCAAAACTAAACCGAATCAAATGAAGAAGCCCAGTCTGGGGTATTCTGTGACAGCAGCAGAAAATTGACCGTTTGTCTAAGGAGAGTCAGCTAAACCACTCCAGATGATTGTCTCGTGAGGAAATTCAGGCCCAATTGTTGTCAGATCTTATGGTTTTTTTCAAGAGCAGACAGAAATCCAGATTTTTACATAAATTCTACTCATTTAAAAATATACGCTCAAATAGAAAAAAATGGTGAGAACGAATCCTGACATCCATCTGTGACCTGAGTTGGTTTATGGCTGCCAATTTTTGACCTCTGATGACTGGCACATCTGTTTCCAGGTTTAATTCCCTCCTGAGTATCAGTGCCACACACAGAATGGCTTTCCACAGGCATCACAGTTCCCACATGTCCAAAATTGCACTTGTCCATCCTTGGAGATGGTTGGTCCTGGTTTCTGTTCTAAAGTGAGGATACAGGAAGCATCCCATCACCCAGACACCTGGGGTCCTCAGTCTTGTTGAACCCTCCACCTTCCCTCTCCACTTTTTAAAAATATTTTGGTACTTGACATCCAATCGAGGCACACTTTGCCCCCGAGCCACATCTTCAGTCCTTTTTACATTATTTTGACACAGGGTGTCACTAAATTGCTTAGGGCCTTGCTAAGTTGTTAAGGCTGGCCTCAAATTTGCAATCCTTCTGCCTCAGCCTCCTTAGTCATTGGAATTCCGAGCATCCTTCTGCTAGCTCCTTGTTGTGCCACTAAGCCCAGCCCCTCTCCACTTTTAGTTGATTTTTGTGACTTCCTGGCTCTGGTTATTGACATTGTGCCTAGCATTGTGCCTCCTCTCCAGCTCCTGCCTCTGCCTTCAGGCCCTTATTCTCCCTGACCTAGACTGCCTTCACAGCCTCCTAACTGCTGCTTCCAATCTTCTCCCTTCGCATCTTTCCCCCATAGCTGTGCTATCCACTGTAGCTAGAGCCACCTGTGGTTATTTGAATTTGAATTAATTAAAATTAAATAAAATCATAAAATCAGTTCCTCAGTCTTATCAGCCACATTTCATGTGCTCAAAAGTCACATGTAGCAGCTAGTGACTTCCACACTGGATATTGCATATACAGAATGCTTCCCTCGCTGAAGGAATTTCTATTGGTCAGTGTTGCTCTGTGATCCGTGTTACTTCCCCAACCCCTCTGTGGTTTTCATTTCCCTCTGGATAACCTCGTCTCCTTGGTCTTGCTTACACCCCACCCCACCTCACCTCTTCAGTTCCACCTCCCATCTTGTCCTCCCCCCTCCCCCTCTTTCCAGCCACGCATAGAACTTCCCCCCGCACCTCGTTGACCTCATCCTTAGAGGCTCGGTTCAAACAGTGCTCCTGCTTGTGGTTTTGCCGCTTTGCTCACACCTGTACAGCACATGCGCAGTACCCTAGGCAGAGCTTCAACACAGCCCTTCGCTCGCACACTGTGGATTCTGTGTCTACATCTCTGGCAAGGTCCAGCGGGCTTCCTCCCATCTGCATTTCTCCAGACGTGGGGGGTGGGAGTAGGGACTAGATGGGGACCACATCTTTAGGAACTGTCCCAGCGTTGGTAGTAGGCTTTCATTTGCAAGAAAATGCCTCACTCGTACTGAATTAAAACAGAAAAGGGGTTACTTCAGCTCAACTGGCTGCCCAGTGCTGGGAGGGCCCTCGGGCTGATTTGACACCCCCGGGATGGGGTGGGGAATGGGGGTGGGGTGGGGTTCTCTGGGTTCCTCCTCCAGGTAGGCGTGGTGCAGCCTCCACCTGAGTCTGGCGCCCCCGTGTGGCCTAAGGAGTACAGCTGCTCGCAGGGCAAACGCTTCCTGGTTCAGGTCCCTGGAGGAAAGGGGAGGCGCCTTTGGGAGGCTTTCCTAGGAGGCTGAGGAAGTGACTCTAAGAAGCCCACGACAACAGTCTCCTGGATCCTGAGGCGGTCACAGGCTCGTCTTGACCGTGTAACTGGCAGGGATTTGCGTACCCAGCTTAGAACCCACGGAGTGGCCAGTTTCCAGCAAAGCACTTGGGCTGCTTGGGAGCAGTGTGGGAATAAAATTAGGAAGTAACAGCGACAACAAAAAAGTGGGAAGGTATCTGAGGATTACCACATCCCTCTACACGTTCCCCTATTATTGTTTGGACCTGGAATGTTCTCCAAAGACTTATGTGGGCAGCTATGTTCACAGCTGGGGCTCTTGGGAGGTGATTGGATCATGAGGGCTCCTCAGTGGATTAATCCACTGGGGGCTTCATAGTTCATGGCATTGTGGGTGGTGGAGGAAACTGTAGGAGGTGGGTTCCAGTTGGAGGAACTAGGTCACTGGGGGAGGGTCCTGCAGGGTCCATCTTGGCCCTGGTCTCTGCTTTCTGGCCACCATGAGGTAAGCAGATTTGCTCCACCATGGACTTGTGCTATGAAGTTCTGTCTTACCAAGAGCCCTAACTCAGAGTCTAGCCAACCGTGGATTGAAACCATAAGCCAAAATAAACCTTTCCTCTTTTAAGTTGATTTTCTCCCGCATTTTGTCACAGTGATGGGTTCCTTCAGCAGCTAGCCAGAGGGTTACAGCCCTTGCCCACATCTAGGAGTGGTTGGAAACTGGAGAGGCACTTCTGTTCTTTGCCTCCTGTAGTCTCAGGGAGGAATAATCACAGTCCACTGCCACTTAATGGAGAAGTCTGGGAAGCAGATCAAAGAGCCCCCCACCACAGCTCCAGACACCACAGCTCCTCAGAGTCCCGGTCCTTGCCAGCTGTGGGGACTTGTCTGAGGCTGTGCTAAGGGCCCTTACAGTCCTCCACTCCTGTGCTCCCTTCCCTGTGCAATAGGGTGGGAGAGGGGATCTGTCTCAGCTTAACCACCCCTCATATGACCTCTTCAGGGACTCTGAAAGTATGGCAAAGGAACTGGAGGGACACCTAGTTCTTCATAGGAGAGCTCTGAAGGTCAGAGCCCTATTCTCAGCTTGACCCAGCAGGGCCTGGGAACCAGGAAGAAATAAAGGACTCTGGATAGAATAATGGGACCTCTAAAGCAGGGCAGATACCTTGCAAATGTGGAAATGTTCTTTCCTCTCTCTCATTAGTCTGAACTTTTCCCTGGGAGATGCTGTGGCGTCATCTAGGCTAGAGCCCTCTGAGAAAGAACTGGTGAGTCTGCAGCGCCCTCTAGTGGATTTTCTAAAAAGGAACCAAATTCAAGAAGTCCCTTTTTTGGTCCCTGGGAACTCCCAGCCTCCTCTAAGCCCCCTCCCTTAGTGCTCCTGAGTAGGCAGCAAGGGCTTGCCTCTCTCCATCTCGGTGCTGAAGTCTAAGATGCTATATAGGGCTGCAGGACTCCAACCTGAGGCGTGTTATGAAGGAAGATGAAGGAAAGGATGGTGGAGGGAGAATTTCCCGAAGGAAGGAGTCGATGCTGGAGGTGTTGGGAAGGTGTTGTTGGGGTTTGGCAGGACCCCAAAGACAGGAAAGCAGAGGGGAGTGGGAGACTTGTATGGGGAATCCTTTCCTCGGAAAGGCCTCATCTTTAGGTACATTTTTTTGTGAAACTCAAGGGAAGGTCCAAGCCTGTTGGGACTTCGTTTCCTCTCAGAGGGGTGTGGGGGATACCAGGGATTGAACTCAGGGGCACTCAACCACTGAGCCATATCCCCAGCCCTATTTTGTGTTTTATGTAGAGACAGGGTCTCATTGAGTTGCTTAGTGCCTCGCCCTTGCTGAGGCTGGCTTTGAACTAGTGATCCTCCTGCCTCAGCCTCCCAAGATGCTGGATTATAAGCATGCACCACCATGCCCGGCAGGGGTAATTGTTTTTTGAAATTGTTCAAACACTTCAGTAATGAAATCTGGTAAAGGTACCCTTGGGGACATTTCAGGGATGTGGTGGCAAATGGGACTCTTGTTACTCATTCTCCGTTTTCTAGTGGAGAGGATGTCAGGTGTGGCAGGCATGAGAGGTCAAGAGATTCATGGGGGTGATCTACAGCTCTAGAGGTGGCTTAGCAGCAGCAGGAGACATAAGCCAGTGGACACGTGCTGGAGAGACAAGAAACCAAATCTTCCTATGTTGCCCAGGGAATATAGGATATTGCCCCCCCACCCCAGAGAGAGGGGGACAGGTTTAGTGAACTGCTGCTTATTTGTGCACTCTGAGGGTGATGTATGGACCATCAGAGTCCACTCCCACCTCCTTCTGTATGTCTCTCTGGACTGCAGAGTCCTAAAAGCCAAATTCCCACTTCTCTGCCCAGTGGCAGCCAGGGTACACCAGGTTCCACCAACAGATGTGTTTGTGCAGGGTTTAAGAGATGGAGGTGTGGTGGACATCAGCTTTCTGTTACTTTTTCTGCTCATTAGCATGCTTGTGCCAAATGGTTGTGGCCTCTGTGCCCTGTTCCAGCATCTGATCACCATAGGTCCTAGTTGTGGTGGTGGCTACAGCAGCCACAGCTGCCATTTTGGATCCACGGAAGGCAACGTGGTGGAATGTTGGTATGTCCTCAACGGGTCCCATCAGGAGGGAGCCTCCTGCCTCCTGCCTGCCCAGCTGCCACTTGCTTCCCCACCTGTGACTTCATGACCACACGATTCCGTGTTGAATCTCTGTTTAACCTAGAACTGTCTTTCTGGCATTGCTGGTGCTGAACCATGCAGGGAGAGCTGCCTTGACTGGAGGAATCAGTCGAACCTGCTTCTCTAACAGGTCTTAGGCTCCTGGCTCTGGAAGGAAGTTCCACACTAGGTAGGTGGGAAGTGGCGGGAGGGATCCTCCGAGGTGTAGGGCTGGATAGGGCCCTGTCTTACAGAAGCTGGTGCCACAGGGCAGGAAGAGGGCAGGCGCGGGGTGAGGTGGATGCTCCTCTGGCTGAATGGTGACCTTGAGCAAAGTGACCTGGAGGACCTTAGACCCCCCTTTGCTTCTCTCCCTGTCCCAGGTATCCAATCATGAAGGACTTCTGGTAACACACAAGGGTCCAGTTCTCCCTCCTCCTCTGTTAGCCACAGCGACTCTCTGGGTCCCCTGACCTGGCAACATTAGAGGACTCAGACCTCGCACCAGCCCCAAAGGTGGTGATGGGGAGACAAGTGGACCTAGAGGAGCTGCCTTAGAATGAAAGTCCCCCCAAAAGCAAGGATGACGCATCTCCTTAGGTGTGGCAGGCATGGGGGCACAGGGGCTATTTTTTGATGTTGGAACACCCCAAAGCAGATACAGGAGGAGAAGCCACACGGGGCCTTGCTAATGGTGTTACGAGGAGTGGCAGTTTCAGACAGTGTCCCCCAGTCTTCAGTACTCCTCCCAGGGAACTAGGAGTCAGTCTCCTCTCTCCCTGAAATTGGGTGGACTTGTGACTGCTGCCACCAGTGGGGGACAGAGAAAGAAAGGCCCTGTGGCTTCTAAGGTTACCTCACAAAGGCCAGGCAGCTTTGGCCAGGTGCTGTTCTTTGGTTGTCCCTCTCTGGACACTCTCCTAGAACCCTGCTGTGGAACTGGGAGCAGCCTAGGCCATGTGAAGAGGTGCCCTGTGGGTGCCCCAGTTAGCAGTGCCGACTCATCAGGCGGGTGAGGCTGGGCACAGTGCTGACTCAGCCCCATGTCTGTGGCATCCCAGCGGAAAGTCCTCCCAGCTGAGGCTCCGGGCTTTGTCGCTACTACACCCTATCGCTAGCCAGGACCGCCACAGACTCTCAACACCACGAAGTGGTTGCCTTAGCATGTCCCTAAGCTGGTGGGAGTTTGAAACATAGCAGTAGCTCAGCGCCACATGGGGTCCCTGTCCAGGCCAGAGCCCTCTGGTGGGATTGCTGCCAAGTCCGATGCAGTGGGTTGTGGGGGGACAAACCCACATTAGAGCCACAAAGCCCACATGCACTTTGAGGCCTGCAGGCTGATAGCTGACGGCGGAAAGTCATGGCTACATGGCAGGCACAGACCATGCCCCTCCACGGCTGTGACACTCCCAGGAGGCAGCTGGGGCCTTGTCACAAGGCTCAAGGTCTTCACCCCTGCCCAGAAGTAGTGCAAGGATTCCCAGCGTGTGGAGATTTGCTGACTCCCTGGCCAGTCCAGCCTCTTTCCCCTCTGTACCCCAGGATGTCTCCCCTATAATGCAAGGGAGTTTCCCCTGAAATCTAGTCACAGTTTGTCATGCAGACCTTGGGCACGTCTTCACAGATGGAGGGGCCTCTGTCTGGCCAGGTGGGTGAACAGTACGCACAGTACCCCTTGGACTGGTGCTGGGGTGTGTGGCTGGACTTTAGAGTCGGCCGACCTGGGTATGAGACTGGCCCTGGGGCTCCTGCCTCCCAGCCCTCCAACAGGATTGGCCTTATCTCTGACTCTGTTTCCCATCTACAAAACAGAGACAGCGTAAGTCCCACGCAGGGGTGCTGTCCTCCTCATTAGACTGCTGCTGAGCTAGCCTCAGGGGTAGTCCACGAAGTTGAACATAATGCCCAGGTGCCAGTCTGGTGGCTCTGGGAGCAAAGACAATGTCATGTCATGGGTAGTTCACAGGGACAGAAGCTAGTTTACAGATTTTGAATCTCTTGCATTAGACTCAAGATAACAGTGGCTTAAACACAATGGAAGCTTAGTTTTCCTTCTGGGATTGGAACACAGCTCCAGATTCTAGACAGGAGCTTGTTGGCCATCTTGTTGGCTCAGAGGCTGACCTGTGAGTTTGAGCCAAGCTGGACAGCGGCCTGTCACCTCTGCATTCCAGCCAGAGGAAAAGGCAGGAGAGGGTGTGTTCCCAACCTCATCACTTCCACTGGCATCCTATTGCCATCCTAAGTCATGTGATGCCCCCAGCTGCAAAGGATCCTGGGAAACACCATGGGTGGCCGTGCGCCCTGCTACACATTTCCCCTCATTAGGGGAAAGCAGGTAGCAGGGATGAACCAAGAGTCTGCTGAGCCAGGCAGAGAGGTGTGTGGCCCCTTAGCCTACTCTCCCCAGGCCTGCCCAGCTGTGGAGGGTGTGAAACCAGGCCTGGAGTTGCAGAAATAGAGGGGCCTGGCCCTGTCCTCGAGGGACCACCCATTTCTCAGCAAACTTGAGCGGGTAGAGGGTGTTTAGGGGACTCTTTGATGGCTGAACCGCCCAGCCAGTTTCTGAGTACTCCAAGTTCTGGCCCTGACCAGATGATCCTGCCTTGGGAGAGTCTGTCCCTGGACCTCGTGGGCCGCCTTTCTGGAAAACTCTGCGTCCCTGGTGCAGTGTCCTCAGGATTGGTCAACTGTCGTATGAAATATGCTTTCCTCTGGCTGTCATGTCAAGATGTTTTTTTAGGGGCTGGGGTTGTGGCTCAGTGGTAGAGCGCTTGCCTTGTACGTGTGAGGCCCTGGGGTTCGATCCTCAGCACCACCTAAAGATAAAGAAATAAAGGCACTGTGTCCATCTACAAATAAAAATATTTTTTTAAAAGATGTTTTTTTAGGACGTAGGAGTTCATCACTCAGTGTTCTCTGTTTCAAGGTCCACGTGAACCATTTTTGTTGGAATGTGTTATGAGGGAAAAGCTTTGTCCCCACAGAACAAACAGTCTGCTTCCTGCAGATAGTATGGATCCGATTTCTTCTTCCTCCCCGACTGCCTGAGGCTTAATTGCAGCCTCGGTTGCTAGGCAGGCTGGCCTTTCCTAGTCTCTGTTTTCTGGGGCCCAGCAAATGAGTTCTCTGCCTTGGTTACGACTCTGAAGCGTGTTGCCTCCCACGTTCTCTCTGGAAAGAAGCAGGCTATCATTAATGACAAAACAGAAAACGAGAGCCCACTAATTGGGGGGAAAACAAAATCAGTGGCCATGATGGGTGGTACCATCCCTGACTTGTTTCCCAGCAGCTGGATCAGAAAGGTTACCAGACTGTCTCAGAAAGAAGGAAGACTAAAGCAGCAAGCCCTGAGCTGTTGGGAGGAGCTCCTGCAGCAGTTCAGGGTGCAGGCAGAATGGGAACTTGGCATGGATCCCAGTTCTACCATCTGGAGCTGTGTGACTCTGGGCAAGTCACTTAGCCTCTCTGTGTACCAGCATAGTAATAACTGCCATGTAGGTTGTTGGGAGGGTTAGACGTTTAATACAAAGGGTGAGGATAGAGTCTAGCATTCAGTAAGTGCACAATAAATGTGAGTTTGCATTGTGCTCATTAGGGGTAGAGGAAGGAGGGGGAGAAGGAGGCACACAAACATTATGGAGTCTCTTAGTTTGGAGTGAAGTTGATGAAAGGTTGTTTGGCCTCATTTGTCATCAAGGAAATGCAAAGTAAAAACCGGAATGAGACAGCTAGATCTACATTTCCACCAGCCTAGCTAAAACGGAGAAGAGTAACAATAATTAGTGTTGGTGAGGATTTGGAGCAGCAGGGTTTCTCACAGGCTGCAGGTGGTTGCATATGCTGGTACAGCTACTCTGGAAAACAGTTTGATGTTAAATATTAAAGATGAAACCAGGCAACTCGGGAGGCTGAGGCAGGAGAATCGAAAGTTGGAGGGCAGCCTCAGCAACTTGGCAAGACCATCTCTCAAAATAAAAAAATAGAAAGATCTGGATATTTAAATAGAAACAAAAAATAGAATGAGCCTCCTGCTGTGAATCTGAGGTGGCCTCTGCTCTCAGCCTCTCCATGACCAGCCCTGGAAGGACGCTTCCCTGATAGCCTAGAACCACGTGGAACTCGGCCTCGCTCTGCTGGCTGCCTCCAGCTGTGGCCCCTGTGCTGCTTGGCCAGACACTTTTTTTTTTGTACCTGGGGATTGAACTCAGGTTCACTCGGCCACTGAGCCACATCCCCAGCCCTATTTTGTATTTTATTTAGAGACAGGGTCTCACTGAGTTGCTTAGTACCTTGCCATTGCTGAGGCTGGCTTTGAACTCGCGATCCTCCTGCCTCATCCTCCTAAGCCACTTGAATTACAGGCATGCACCACTGCGCCCAGCTAACAATAACAAAATTTTTGAACACTCAATAACAAAAAAAATTTTTTTTTTTTGGTACCAGGAATTATTAAGGGACACTCAGGGGCACTTGCCCACTGAGTCAAATCCCCAGGCACATCCCCTGCAGCTGTGCTCCCTTCAAAGGCTCCAGGGCGGAATCCTTCCTTGCCTCTTCCAGCTTCTAGCAGACCAGTGTTCCTGGCTTGTGGCCGGTTCCTCTAGATTCTGAGTCCGTCTTCATCTCCTTCTCCTTTATGTGTCCATGTCTTCCTCCTCCCCCAGCCTTGCTCTCACACACAAAATCAATTAATCAATCAATCAATCATTCAGTCAATCACTTTATCAATCACTGGATTGAGGGTCCCCTTGGTGGGTAACCCAGGATGCCTTCACCTGGAGATCTTTTGATTCCATCTGCAAAGACACTTTTGCCAAATGAAGCCACACTCACAGGTTCTGGGATCTGGGCATATCTTTGAGGAGCCACTACAAGGACTCAAGGTTGGGTCTAAGCAATGTGTCTCCTGTGGGTGGGAGGAGAGGGCACCGTGGGCTCCTAAGAGACTCCATCTTGAATCTGCCGGTTTCCTCACAGTGTCCTCTGCCCATTCAGGCGTGAGTTCCTCAGGGCAGGGCCTGTGCTTCTCTCTGATCTCTCCCTGGCTGTGCACACAGCAGGTGCTCAGTGCATACCGAAAGGTCTGCCTCTCTCTAAAGACACTCTGAGGGCTGCAGGAGGCATGAGGCTGAGAGGCCCAGAAGATGTGCAGAAAGGAGGACTGAGCCACAGGGCCACGTGGAGAGGGCTGGGCATCCTCAGCACGGGTCTGGCTAACTCTGCTGGCTGCGAGAGATGCTCACCCTGGACATTCTCACTGATGGACAGACTTGCACTTCCTCCAGCCCAGGCCCACCCTGTCAGCTCAATGGTCAGCTTTAGGGTCTCCCTGTGCACAAATGCCACTCTGGGTACTGTCCTCTTCAAACAACTCCCATGGTTCCCCACTCCACTGAGTCAAATCTAAACTCCTTCAAGGTCGGCCATCACGGGGAACTTGGCTGTCTCACCATCCTAAGAATCCTTTCCTAATGTCCTTCCTCTCATGGCTGCTTCACAAACCTAGTCCTTTTCTTGACACTGTCCCCTCCTGATGAGCCCCTTTCCTCCAGCAAACCCAGCCCTTGGCCATCTTTAAAGGCCCAGTTCTGTCTTTCGTTGTGAGCATCCAGATTTCCCAAGGCAGAAGTGATCCTTTGGTCTGCAGGGTCTCTCTGAAGGCATTTCCTATGTCCTATCTTGTCCCATTGCTTTTTTTGAACTGGACTCATTTCCAATATAGAGGTCACCCCTGCTGGCAGGAGCCATGTCCAGCTCACTTTTAGATTCTTAGCACCTCACGCATAGTAAGTGCTCACTAAATGGTTTTCAAATGAGTAAAGTACCTGTTGTAGTTCTTGCACATGGAACTTCAGTAGCCACAGGGACAGGGTTCTGAGGATAGAGCTGCATCCAGCTTCCTGACCCTGGGGCT